>NW_026991724.1:54525103-60157603 GCF_029215605.1 Mirounga angustirostris | reverse complement strand
GAACCCTAACCCGAACCCTAACCCTAACCCGAACCCGAACCCTAACCCTAACCCTAACCCTAACCCGAACCCTAACCCGAACCCTAACCCTAACCCTAACCCGAACCCGAACCCTAACCCTAACCCGAACCCGAACCCTAACCCGAACCCTAACCCGAACCCGAACCCTAACCCGAACCCTAACCCGAACCCGAACCCGAACCCTAACCCTAACCCTAACCCTAACCCGAACCCGAACCCTAACCCTAACCCGAACCCGAACCCGAACCCGAACCCGAACCCGAACCCGAACCCGAACCCGAACCCTAACCCTAACCCCTAACCCGAACCCGAACCCGAACCCGAACCCGAACCCGAACCCTAACTCTAACACTAACCCGAACCCGAACCCTAACCCTAACCCGAATCCGAACCCGAATCCTAACCCCTAACCCAAACCCGAACCCGAACCCCTAACCCCTGAACCCGAACCCCTAACCCGAATCCTAACCCCTAACCCAAACCCGAACCCCTCCCCAACCCCAACCCCAACCCTAAAATGACTACAGATTTTCAGATTTGCAAATGAAATGTTCTCAAGATATGCTCCTGAAACCAGCAGGAAGGGAGCTCCGAGGGCGCAGACGAGACTCCAGGAGGATTCCCATCCAGAGAAAGGAGGCCCGCTGCAGGGCACTGAAGCAGCCACCCCACCAACCCGCAGACCATTTGCACAGATTCACCTCCCATGCTACCTTAGCACATTGTCCATGTTCGTGTGTGGACAGTGACTGGCCCACTCATTCCTGGTGCACTTCCAGAGGCAGACAAGAAAATTTCCAGTGCTTGCTAGTAGGTCAGAGGACCACTGCCCAAAGAAACAGACGATGTCCCTCTTCCTCCGGAGCTGGGGAAGGCAGCCACCGTCCTGGGGCAGGACTGAGCCCAGGAGTGTGTTCTTTCTGAAGCCCCTGCCTTCAGTGGGCATTGCTACGCCTCAGGCCCCCTCAGCCCCAGAGTCAGGAGCAGTGAGGGACTGTCTCCAGCCCTGACCCAGGATCGTGACCCAAAACCATCCTGTCTTTGGGAGGACAAGCCTCCTTCAAATGCCACGGAGGGGACTGGCCCCTCTCCCCTCCCCAGGTCCAGCATTCTCGGGACCTGCAAGAGCTCTTCATTTGAGGAGAAGTCATGGAGAGCATGTGTGTCTCATCAGCCCAGCAAGTGAAAGAACCAAACCCCAATGCTCAGGTTCTAACATAAGCAGAATTTCAATGTACTGTTTGGGGGCAGCCTCCTCCACTCTTACATGGCCTTTGGGGACCCCAAGGAAACTCTTCTTTGTTCTCCTTCCCTCAGAGAGAGAAGCTGGCCCCATGTCACAGCGTCCCCACCGTCTCCCACTGCTGAGGAAGAGCCATACACGGGGGCCTGGTGTCAGGAGTGTGGTCGACCACTGCTCCTGGGCTCCCAGCCAGGGGCCTGGGGGCTGCATGGAAGGGCTAGATTGCTTCTGGGGGGGAGGGGTGCTCAATGCCGACACAGCTCGCCATCCCCCACTGCACGCTACAATCCAGGCTCTGTGCCCAGCTTAGGTCAATCACCAGCACTCCACATGTTCCTGCCATGGGAGGGATCATTCAGCATCACCCCATTGCACAGAGGAGGAGAGCAAGACCCAGAGAGGGATGTAAATGGTTCCAGTCCCAGGGCTGGTCAGCAGAGGAGCTGGAAGGCAAGGACTCCAGAACCCCTGCTAGCCCAGCCAGACTCCCTGAGCCCAGAGCGAGCCCTCCCCTGGATGCCCAGCCACGCACTGGCCCCTGAGCTTCATGATGGCCTGTTCTTGGCCCTGAAGGTGTTGCTGACCGACTAGGAGGGGGAGTCCAGCTCGTAGGACAGGCTGTAGATACAGGACAGAGTGACACGTCTGAGCTAGCAAGAGCAAAACTCTGGTCTCCCTCCTGGAGCCTGCCCGGGAGCAGGAGTCTGCGTGCCCTAGGGGCCAGCACACAACAGGGTCTGTGCTGACCAGGGAGCCATGGCCCCCAGGGAGAGTCAACTCTGCCATCTCCCCACTCATGCCTGGCCTCACCTCTCCTCACTGTGGGGCTGCAGGACCCGGAATCAAGCCCCACTGGGCTGGCTCGGCCCCAGCTTGTAATGATGTTGCACCCCCAGAGCAGCTGGATTTCCTGGGACTGGAGGGAGGACTGGCTACAGACAGGGACTGGGCTGGGGAGGATGCAGGGCCTTGTGGAGGGTGAAGGATGGGGCAGGGGCCGGGTCCTGGGGCTGAAATCCCTGAATGCCCACGGGGTCCCTCATTACAGTAACGACCACCTTCACACTCAGGCATCCTGCTGGGGGGCCCCTCCACCCGGCCTCCTGCCTACCCCTCTGACTAAAGCCAGGGCTGCAGTCAGGGACAGGCTGGACCTCTGTCCCGGGTCCTGCCAGGAAGACAAGGCAGAAGGAGGAGAGGAGAAGGGGAAGGGATGGACTGATCTTCCCCCTGCCCTGAGTTGGCCTCCACGGATGCCTCCATGTCCTCTGGCCCAGCCCTGCACTTAGCTGGACCCTGAGAGGGTATCTGCATTCCAGGCCAGCTGGGTGGGGGGTATTCAGTGACTTTTGCATTCCCACATGTCCACCCCACCTGGCCTTGCACCTGAGGCCTGCTGCCCAGGGTGGGCATGGTTGCGGGGATCAGTGGACTTCGGGGCCACAGAGCAGTTGGCGGTGGTGAGAGAACGTGGGGGACCGGTCAGGTGCGGAGCCATGGGTCTCATGCACATCTGCCGCAGGGCTGGGTCATGGTACAGGAGCTGTGGGCAGGTCATCTGTGCACACCTGGCCATGACACACCTGGCTGGCCCGCTCGGTGGGGAGACCTGTGTGCCTGGTGCACCTGTCCCCCACCTAACCCTGGAGGAGCAGCCACATTCAAGCATTTCCATGTCCAACCCTCAGGGACAGTTGGGAACCTGGGTCAAGAGAGGCAGGGACTGGCCCAGGACAACTGAGGGGTGCAGAGTTCAAGGAGCAGGGCCGCTCTCCAGTCCTAGGCAAGCCTCCCATGAGGTTCGCTTTGGGGGTGAGAGCCCCTCAGATCATCGGGAAGAGCTACCCACCCTGTCCCATGTGGGGACATGACCTTGGTCATCCCCAGGCACATAGAGGCATGCGCACCTGCACGCACACACACACACACACACACACACCACTCTAACTGGGGGTCAGAAGGGGAGGACACCCTGGGAGCGAGGTGGGTGACAAGGGGGAAAGAAGAAACAGGTTGCAGACAGCTGGGCCATGGGGCAGGGCATCAGGACTCCTGGCAAGGACCCAGATCCACATAGCATGGGGAGGGGAGAAAGGCCAGGCTGAGGGTCAGGGGTCCCCAAGGGGCCCCGAAGGGTTGCCAGGGCACTGGGAGAGGACAGGGTCTGGGTTCCGGTGTCCATCACCAGCCTGGGCACTTGAAAGCAGGAAGAGATACCCACCCCCAAGTCCAGAGGGGCTACAGCACAAAGGACTCAGCTTACTCTTCTGTCACTTGGGCTGTAGAGATGCAGTGTCCCTAGGGTCCCACAGGCTTGTGGAAGAGCCTTTGGCCTTGGATCTCCATCCCCGACCCACTGTGCTCCCAGTCCTGGGAAAATGCTTTGTACTCCCTCGAGGTCCTTCTGAGCAGGGGACAGACTGGGGGCTTGGGGGGCTGAGGACCTGGGTATGCAGAACATGGCAGAGCACTGGACCACTGGTCTGGGGACCAAGGTCAAGACCCTCCTTGTTGCAGCCTCAGGGTCCCCATTTGGAAGAGGTTCCAGAATCACTGCTCTGGTCCGGCTGAGGAGGCCTTAGGAAGGAACGGAGCACCAGGACAGGAGAGGGAAACACGGACAAGGGAGGCTTCTGACGTTTCTCACATCACCCCTGGAGTCTACAGATCCTGCTCCTGTGAGAGACACAGAGACAGAGACAGAAACAGATAAGGAGACAGAGAATGAACACACGACAGAGGGAACCAGAAGAAGTCACACACTTTCCTCCATCAGCTTGGAAATGACATCCCAGCATTTTGCCCCATTCTCTTCCTGAGAGCGCGGTCACACAGGCCATCCACCCCGGAGGGGAGGGGATTCCACAGGGATGTGTGAGCAGGATGTGGGAATGCCCGGGAACCACTGTGGGGACTGCCCAGCACATGGGCGCAGACGAGGCCCCGGGGCCTGAGCCTAAACCTAATGGGAGCCCCTGGAAGTGTGCGTCACCAGGGGACAAGGTCGGAATCCGTTCACTGCAACCTTCCCACAGGGGCTGGGAACAGGCAAGAAGGGGGTGGCTTTGCCCAGACCCCAGAGCAGACCCAGGCCCCTCTGAGCTGTGTTCCATGTCCCGCCCAGCCCCTGGCTCATCCTTGCATTGCCAAGTGTGCCCCAGCCTCCTGTGATAGCAGGTACGGAATGTATGTAGAGGTCCTACCCCTGATGGCGTCCCTAAGAGTAGAAGCCAGAACACCCCACTGTGCAGATGGGGAGCCTGGGGAGGCCCTGAGAGGCACAGGGTCTGTCCAGGGCCACAGCCCTGGGCACGCACAGGAGCCCAGTCTGAAGCCAGCTCTGTGTCCTCACAGCGGGGACACCGGCTGCACCCAGGCCTTGGGAAGGCTGTGGGTGGGCTGTGAGGGAGTCACTGTATGGATGGGGCATGGGGGGAGGGGGAGCATTGAGCAGCTGGGGTAGGGGGCCCTCGGGGATGGGGGTCTTGTGTGAGGAGGAAGTTGGGTAAGGGGACCCCAGGCAGTGGTGACCTCACTTCCCTGACAACAGAGTCCAACAGAATTTGGAACCCAGGTAACCAGGCACCCACATTCCAGAGACAGCCCCTGCCCAGCTCATTTCGTTGGAGATCATCCAACCATGAACATGTGGGCTTGTTGCCTCCCTAAGTCTGGATGCTGCAGGCTGAAGAAAGCCCGCCCTGCAAACGCTGGCCCCCGCTGGGGATGTCCGATCAGGGCCCCCCACCGCCTCTGGCCGTTTGGCCGGAAGGCCCGAAAGGTGACACCAGGAGGCCCAGAGCCGGCCACCCAGCCCCACAGGGTCTAATCCACCTGTGCAGCCCCAGGTCCCCTCCCCTCCTTGTGTGTGTGTGTGTGTGTGTGTGTGTGTGTGTGTGTGTGTGAGAAGAGGGGTCATGTGGGGTGGGCCAACGCCATTCAAGAGCAGGCTGAGGAGGGGTCAGATAACCCGTGGGCAGGTCATGTTCAAGGTCAAGGCTGGCTGGGTGGGACGGGGTGTGGGGGCTGTGAGCTTCTGCCCAGGGTTTCTCTCGATCGCCCTGCAGGGGTGGGTCATTGTCCCGCGTGCAGGGCTGTGCACCCACAGGTGTGTGTCTGATCTGGGAGCAGCAGGGCGACTGGGCAGGGGACAGGGAGGTTGGCCGGGCAGGACTGGGATGCCTCCGGGCCGGCTACCCATCCCTGTCTTTGCAGACCTCCGATGAGATCGGCACGAGGCTGGCGGACACCCACTCCATGTCCGGGATCCGGAGCGTGACCCCACAGGACTCCCCTGGAGCAGGTGCTGGGGATTGCGGGGAGAGGCCTCTGACACCACCCAGACCACTGTCCCTGCTGGTCATTGACTGCATTGCGCTCCAGGAGCCGGAGCCCACGGAGGCCGAGCCTGAGGCTGAGAAGCCCGGGGCTGGGTGCCCGTGGGTGTGTGCGGAAGGGTGGGGGCTGGCCCCACAGGGAGGAGCCCCCAGAGCCTGGTGTGGGGCCTGGAGCAACGACTGGGCTCAGAGCGCCCAGCGGGTGGACTGCGGTCGGGGAGACGCCCCGGGGAGGGCTCCTTCCTGGCTGCGGCTTCTCTGGGAGGCCCTGGGCTGGGTTCTGTCTCCGCAAAGGCCCACGGAGAGCAGGCTCGGGGTGAGCTTTTCTCCTCTCACAGCTGCTCCACCACCTGAGGAGCTAGAGCCGGTTCCAACTCCATCGGCAGCTCTGGACGGAGGGGTGGTGGCTGCGACTTCAGCAGGAGACCAGGAGCCGGCAGGTGACCCAGCACCCACCCATGGAGAGCCTGACGGGGGCCAGGAAGGGCCTGCTGGAGAACCTGCCTCCGGAGAGCCTGCCCCTGTGCCTGCCAGAGCCGCCGCCCCTGCGCCTGCCCTGAACTGTGGCCCTGCTCCTGCCCCCGACCCAGCTCCTGCCCTGGATCCTGACCCATCCCTACCCCTGCCAGTGCCCCGGTTCTTGCCCCTGACCCAGATACTGCCCCGGTTCCTGTACGTGCCAGTGCGGCAGACCCTGTCCCTCCCCTTGCACCTGCACCCTCCCCTTCCCCGGCTTGTGCTCCTGTTCCGGCCCCTGCCCCAACTCCTGCCCCTGCCCCTGCCCCTGCCCCTGCTAGAGCCAATGTCCCTTCTCCTGACCCACCTCCTGCCCCTGCACCTGCCCCTTCCCCAGCACCTGCCTGTGCACCTGTTCTTGCCCCTGACCCAGGTCCTGACCCTGCACCAGCCCCTTCCCTTACCTGTGCACCTGTTCTTGCCCCTGATCCGGATCCTGACCCTGACCCAGCTCCTGCCCTGGATCCTGCCCCTTCCCTTGCCCCTGCCTGTGCTCCTATTCTTGCCCCTGACCCGGGTTCTGCCCCTGCCCCTGCCTGTGGTCCTGTTCCTGTCCCTGACCCACCTCCTGCCCCTGCACCTGCCCCTTCCCCTACCTGTGTTCCTGTTCTTGCCCCGGACCCAGCTCCTGCCCTGGATCCTGCCCCTTCTCCTGCCCCTGCCTGTATTCCTGTTCTTGCCCTTGACTCGGCTTCTGCCCCTGCAACTGTCCCTTCCCCAGCCCCTCCCTGTGCTCCTATCCTTGCCTCTGACCCAGCTCCTTCCCCTTTCCCTACCCGTTTCCCTGCCCCTGCGTGTGCGCCCATTCCTGCCCCTGACCCTCCCCCTGCCCCTGCACCTGTCCCTTCCTCTGCCTGTGTCCCTGTTCCGGCCCCTGCCACAGCTGATGCCCGTTCCCCTGCCTGCGTCCCTGTTCCTGCCCCTGCCCCTGCCCCTGCCAGAGCCGATGCCCCTTCCCCTGCGTGCGTCCCTGTTCCTGCCGATGCCCCTTCCCCTGCCTGCGTCCCTGTTCCTGCCCCTGCCCCTGCCAGAGCTGATGCCCGTTCCCCTGCCTGCATCCCTGTTCCTGCCCCTGCCCCTGCCAGAGCCGATGCCCCTTCCCCTGCCAGTGTCCCTGTTCCTGCCCCTGCCAGATCCGAAGCCCCTTCCCCTGCCTGCGTCCCAGTTCCTGCCCCTGCCCCTGCCAGAGCCGATGCCCCTTCCCCTGCCAGTGTCCCTGTTCCTGCCCCTGCCCCTGCCAGAGCTGATGCCCCTTCCCCTGCCTGTGTCCCTGTTCCTGCCCCTGCCCCTGCCAGAGCTGATGCCCCTTCCCCTGCCTGTGTCCCTGTTCCTGCCCCTGCCAGAGCCAATGCCCCTTCCCCTGCCGATGTCCCTGTTCCTGCCCCTGCCCCTGCCAGAGCCGCTGCCCCTTCCCCTGCTTTCCAGGGCCGCTGCCCCTTCCCCTGGCCCTGCCTGTGCTCCTGTCCTTGCCCCTGACCCAGCTCTTACCGTGGATCCTGCCCCTGGCCCTGCCCTTGCATCTGGCCCTGCTCTTGCATCTGGCCCTGCCCCTCCTCCTGCTCCTGCAGGGCTCCCAGAACCACATCCAGAGCCCACATCCTCACGGGGAGAGCTCCTTGTACCATTACCCTTAGCTCCATCACCCGACCCCGATGCCCCGCCAGATTGTTTCATCCCCTTCCCCTATGTTCTTTCTCTCTGGTTCGTATTAACTGTTCTATTCTCTTTCCATGTCCTATATGCTGTTTATTATTCATTTTAAATAAAATGAATTGTTTTCAGTTGAACAAGTCCTGAGCATCAAGTACATTCCCAACGCCGGGCCACCACACCACAGAACATGGCTGTGGAATATCTGCTTCCCCAAAGGAGTCCCCGAACCAGAAGGCCTCCCTGGAAACCCCTAAGCTGCTTCCTCTCTCTGTTCCTTTACCTGTTCTGGATGTTTCCTGTACGTGGAATCACACAGTATGGGCCTTTGTGTCTGCCCCCCTATTTTCAAAGGGGACTCATTCTTTTCTGTGTTGACTTGACATAGAATTTCCCTTATTGGATGTTGAAATCCCCAATGGATTACAGATGAGATGTAACCATAGAGCCCCCTTGGGTAAATATGGACACAATCTCGGGGCGGAGACCCCTGTTCCTGCTGGGACACCTCAGCCTGACCCCAGACAGGAAAGGGCTGGTTCCTCCTGTGACCCACAGAGAAACCAGGGAAATGCAGAAAGCTGGAAGACACACCCCAAAGGGCCAAAGCATTGCTCACAACCCAAGGCCACAGAAAGGTTTCCCATGCCTCTGGTCCAAACCATGCTCCAAGTCACTGGGTTCCACAGGGACAGAGACAAAATGCATGCAAGTCCAAGGGAAGGGGGACAGGCATGGGGGGAGTCAGAGATGCAGGAGCTCCCGGGGAAGGACTCTGGCAAAGGAAACCCTATGGAGGCAGCACTGGTCACCCTCAGACTGGCAGGTGTCTGGTCTGGGGACCAGCAGCCCTGGCGAGAACGTGAGGAAACGGAGGTCCCCAGGAGAGAAGGGTGACGGGCACCCCTGTCTGGGAGAACAGTGAGCAGCACCCATCCCAGGCCACAGGTGCACCCATCACCTAGCGTGGGCAGCTCACTCCCACCATGTCGAAGGGAACACCGTGTCCATCAACCTCTATTTGCAACAGAATCCATAAAGTGGAGTTTCTGGGTCAACACGTATACCGTGTTGAAGGTACAAGCCTCAACTTCCAACATCCCAGGTCTGCTTGTCCACCTTGAGCCTTGTTTGGGAAGCAGGGGTGGGGATCCCTGGGGCTGTGACCTCTGGGAGGGGTGGGGAGGGGGAGTTCTGAGTGGAGTGACCAAGGTACCTGGGGTGACCTGCCCAGCAGGGACCCTCCCGCCCCCAGCCCCTCTCCTGACCTCGTGCACGATGGCGAGGGTGTGACGGTGAAGGTGCTGGCCCTTGGCTGGTGAGTTCCCTAGCTGGTGCTGGAGCTGCTCAAGCTCCAAACCGGGCTCTGATCCCAGAGCTGGCGCGAGAGCCGAAGGTGCAGCTGCCCCAGTCTCGGGAGCTGCGGCACGCATCGGTGGAGGACCTGGCTCGAGCTCTGGGGCAGGTGCTGGAGCTGAATCCCCCTCCAGAGATGATCCAGACCCGGTTCCGCACTTGGATAGGGCTCTTGAACCCACGAACGGCTTTCCTCCCCTGCCCACTTCATGGATGACAAAACTCGGGACAGTGACGGGACCGGCTACATGGGGGTAATGGCTACGGGGGGATTCAGACCAAGGATCCTGCATCCCCTTCACCACGCGCCCCACGCGGGTCGGTCCTGAGCTGCCAGATGGGGACAAGGGCCTGACCCGCTGCTCCCGGCAGCTGCCCCCAGCTGAGCAGAGACACTTGCCGGGGACCTGAAGTCCTCGTTTGACCTCTGCTCCGGCCAGCCCCACGTGAGCAGGGACCGTGCTTCCTCACCGCTGGGTCCTCAACCCCCAGAACAGTGCCTGGGAGGTGGTAGCACTTCAAAGTTTAGTGAATCGGTGGGATTCCCCCAGCAGCACCGTGATGCGGCGGATGTTGTTACAGATGAGAGGTCTGGGCCACAGACTCTTGTGTTCACGCTTTCTTCCACGCGTGCATCACCCACACCTGTGTCTGTTCGCTGGAACACAGAGGGGACCCCCAGACACCCTCCCTGCCCTCGGAGCTCCCAGCCTAACCGGTGGGTCAGCATCTCACCCACGGTCAGCAAGTGGGCGATACAGAGCTAGAGCACCTCGAGCACGAGACCTTGCACGAGGCAGACGCTTAATGACTGAGCCACCCAGGCGCCCTGAGACTGACATTTTTACACAGGCACTAAGACTACTTCCCTGTGCCTACCCCATACCTCGCAGGTTAGTAAATCGCTCACACAGGGAAGGTGGATACTACATTTAAATATGGGATGAGCACATACACCCAGCAGACATGAGTCAGGTCACCAGGGGGCAAGTAGAGGCCCAGCCAATGGGGGAACAAGCCAGACATGATTCAAGGGGAGAGAAGAGTGCTCCTGGCAGAGGGCACAGAAAATGTAAAGGATTGGAGTCAGGCCCAAGGCACATGTGGGACAACCACACACCTTGGTGGCCCACAGAGGGGGGCTGCAGTGGGAGAGGTGAGGCTGGAGAGTACAGACAGGTGGGGAGCGGATCGCAGAGAGGCTCAAAGGTTATGTTCTGAAATGATCAATCTGGTTACCGGAGGAGAATGGTCTCTATACAGCAGAGGACAGGGAGACCCTAACCCTAACCCTAACCCGTACCCTAACCCTAACCCCTAACCCTAAACCTAACCCGTACCCTAACCCGTACCCTAACCCTAACCCGTACCCTAACCCTAACCCATACCCTAACCCGTACCCTCACCCGTAACCTCACCCATACCCTAACCCGTACCCTAAGAAAAGAGATGACACTCCCGCTGACCCACGCCTTCAACCCTCACCCCCGGGAACCTCGACGCAGCACTGGCAGATCAGGCCTCCCGTGCCCCTATGTCCTAACCCTCACCCTACGTTGGCTTCTGAGGAGTCAGTCCCCAGAACCTCGCTCCAAAGCCCCAAAGATGCGGGACGCCCGAGCAATATCAAGGGACTCAGGCTGCCACCCAGAAGGAAAACGCACCATTTGGAACTCGGGAAAGCATTCAGACCAGGAGAACTCTGAATGCCCATCCGAGGAACGCACAAATTTGGCGCCCTCTGGCGGCAAAACCTGAGCCTGACACTCAACCTGACCCAAGCCCTCAAGACAATCCCCCGTAAGCAGGCCACAGTGCTGGCACGTCGGGCCTGCCATGCCCCTAGGCCCTAACCCTATCCCTCATTGGCATCTGAGGGCTCTGGTCCCAGAGGCCTGGCTCGAAAGCCACAGGGATTGGGGGCACCTGAGCAATACCAGACGATTCAGTCTCCCAGAAGGAAACCGCACCATTTGGAACTCGGCCCAAACGTTTCAGAGTAGAACTCTGCGTGCCCGTCCCAACGAAATGCCACTTTCAACGGTCCCCTGCCCACAAACCCTGAGTCTGACACTCACCCTGACCCACACCCCCAACTCAGACCCCCGAGCCCCCCGAAGCTTGCCCCAGCGTGGGCACATCAGGGCTGAAATGACCCTAGGCCGTAAGTGTATCCCTAGGTTGGCTACTGAGTTTCTGTCCCCAGAAGCCTGACTCCAAAGCCCCAGGGATGGCAATAACCGAGCGACACCAGAGGACTCAGCTTGCCAAAAAGAATTCAAACACACTACTTGGAACTCCGGAAAGCATTCAGAACAGAAGTCTGAATGCCCATCCCAAGGAACGCACAAATTTGGCGCCCTCTGGCGGCCAACCCTGAGCCTGACACTCAACTTAACCCACGCCCACAAAACAAACCCCCAACAGCATGCTACAGTGCTTGCAGGGCAGGCCTGCCGTGCCCCTAGGCCCTAACCGTAACCCTACGGAGGCTTCTGGAGGGTATGTCCCCAGGGGCCTGGATCCAAAGCCCCAGGGATCTGGAACACCTGACCAGTACCAGAGGACTCAGCCTGCCACTAAACAGGAAAACGTGCCATTCGGAACTCTGGTAAGCATTCAGAGCAGGAAAACTGTGCCGGTCCATCCCAACGAGCCCCAAGTTCAACGTACCCAGGCCGCAATCCCTGATCCTGACACTGCCCCCGACCCACGGCCTCAACTCAGACCCCGGGGAGCTCATCACAGCGCCGGCACATCAGGCCTGTCATGCCCCTAAGCCCTAATCCTAACCCTAGGTTGGTTTCTGAGCGGTCTGTCCCCAGAGCCTGGCGACAAATCCCCAAGGATTCGGGACACCCGAGCAATATCAAGGGACTCAGGCTGCCACCCAGAAGGAAACCGCACCACTGGGAACTCTGGAAAGCTTTCAGAGCAGGAGAATTCTGAATGCCCATCCCAGGGAACTCACAAATTTTGTGCCCTCTGATGACAAACCCTGAGCCTGACACTCAACCTGTCCCCCGCCCTCAAAACAAACCCCCGGTAAGCAGGCCACAGTGCTCGCACGTCGGGCCTGCCATGCCCCTAGGCCCTAAACCAATCGCTCGCTTGGCTTCTGAGTTTCTGTCCCCAGAGGCCTGACTCCAAAGCCCCGGGGATGGCAATAACCGAGCGACACCAGAGGACTCAGCTTGCCAAAAAGAATTCAAACACACTACTTGGAACTCCAGAAACTGTTCAGAAGAGAACTCTGAATGCCCATCCCAGCACACGCACGAATTTGGCGCCCTCTGGCGGCCAACCCTGAGCCTGACACTCAACCTGACCCGCCCTCAAGATGGACCCCCGGTAAGCAGGCCACAGTGCTGGCAGGTTGGCCCTGTCGTGCCCCCAGGACCTAACCGTCACCCTATGAGGGCTTCTGAGGTGTCTGTCCCCAGAGCCTGGCGACAAATCCCCAAGGATTCGGGACACCCGAGCAGTATCGAGTGACTCAGGCCGCCACCCAGAAGGACACCCCGCCATTTGGAACCCCGGAAAGCATTCATAGCAGGAGAAATCTGCATACCC
Organism: Mirounga angustirostris; assembly: GCF_029215605.1. Classification (NCBI taxonomy): domain Eukaryota; kingdom Metazoa; phylum Chordata; class Mammalia; order Carnivora; family Phocidae; genus Mirounga; species Mirounga angustirostris. The sequence goes on along the minus strand of NW_026991724.1, from coordinate 60,144,907 downwards.
ATCCAAGCGAAACTGCACTTTTAGGGGCCCCCTGGAGGCCAACCCTGAGCCTAACACTCCTCCTGACCCACACCCTCAACTCAGAGCCCCGGGAAGCTCGCACAGCATGGGCAGATCTGGGCCAAAATGACCGGAGGCCCTAACCCTGACCCTAATTTGAGTTCTCAGGGGTCTGTGCGCAGAAGTCTGGTTCCAAAGCCACTGAGATGGGGACCCCTGAGCAAGACCAGAAGACTCAGCCTGTCACCCAGAAGGAAAACACACCTTTGGGAACTCCAGAACGCATTCAGAGCACAAGGATACTGCATGCCCAGCCCAGCGAACCCCCAGTATCATCGGCCCCTTGCCCGAAATCCATGAGCTTGACGCTCATCCTGATGAACGCCCTTAAGTCAAACCACCCGTATCTCACCACAGCGCCGGCACTTGGGGCCTGCCATGCCCCCAGGCCCTAACCGTCATCCTGTGGAGGCTGCGAGGGGTCTGTCCCCAGAGGCCTGCCTCCAATCCCCAGTATTGAGGACACCTGACCAGTACCAGAGGACTCAGACTGCCCCTGAAACGGAAAACGCGCCATGTGGAACTCTGGAAAGGCTTCATAGCAGGAGTACACTGCATGCACATTAAAGCATACATGCACTTTCATTGGCCCCCTGGCCGCAAACCATGAGCTTCACACTCACCCTGACCCATGCCCTCAACTCAGACCCCCAGGAAGCTAGCCATAGCGCCCGTAGATTCAACCTGCCAAGGCCCTAGGCCCTAACTGCAACCTAGCTTTGAGTCTCAGGAGTCGATCCTCAGAGGCCTGTTTCCAAAGCCCCAGGAATTGAGACCACCTGAGGAGTACCAGAAGACTCAGCCTGACACCCAGAAGGAAACCTTGCCATTTGGACTCCAGAAAGCATTCAGGGCAAGAGAAACCTGCATGCCCACCCCATCAATCTCCCACATTCAGCGGTCGGGCCTAAAATCCTCAGCCTGGCACTCACCCTGACCCACGCCCACAACACAGCCCCCCGGGAAGCTCGCCACAGTCCTGGTAGATCGGGCCTACCATGCACTTAAGCCCTAACCTTAACCCTATTTTGGCTTCTGAAGGGTCTGTCCCCAGAGGCCTTCCTCTAAACTCCAGGGATTGGGGACAACTGAGCAATACCGGAGGACTCAGACTGCCACACAGAAGGAAACCTCGCCATTGGGAACTCCGTATGCCCATCCTAGCGAACCCCCGCTTTCAGCGGCACCCTGGCCAAAATCCCTGGCATGACATTCATCCTGATCGATGCCCTCAACTCAGTCCCCTGGAAAGCCTGCCACAGTGCTTGCAGATCGGACCTGTTATGCCCCTAGTCCCGAACCCTAACCCTGGCTTGGGTTCTGATGGCTTTGTCCCCAGAGTCCTGGATACAAAGCCCCAGGCACTGGGGACACCTGAGGAATAGGAGAGGACTCAGGCCTCCACCCAGAAGGATCCCACGCCATTTGGAACTACGGAAAGGTCTATGACCTGGAGACATCTGCATGCCTATCCCAGCGAGCCCCCACATTCAGCTGTACCTCAACAAAAATACTTGACAAGTTCAATATGCATTTGTGATAAAAACTCTAAACCATCTGGGTAGAGAGGGAACACCTCAAGACAACGAAGTCCATATATGAAAAGCTCACAGCTGACATCATATTCAAGGCTGAAAAGCTGAAAACATTTCCACTAAGATCTAAAACAAGGCAAAGATGCCCACTCTCATCACTTTCATTCAACACAGTATTGAAAGCCCTAGCCAAAGCAATTAGACAAAAAGAAAGAAAGAAAGAAAAAGAAAAGATGAAATCCAAATAGGAAAACTGTCAGTATTTGCAAATGACATAATACTATATATAGAAGTCCCTAAAGATTCCACCAAAAAACTGTTAGAATAAACAAATTCAGTAAAGCTGCAGAATACAAAGTCAATATACAGAGACCTGTTGCATTTCTTTTTTTTCAAGATTTTATTTATTTATTTATTTGACACAGAGAGAGAGACAGCACAAGCAGGGTGCATAGAACAGGGAGAGGGAGAAGCACACTCCCCACTGAGCAGGGAGCCCAGTGTGGGTCTCGATCCCAGGACCCCGGGATCATGACCTGAGCCAAAGGCAGACGCTTAACTACTGACCCACCCAGGCGCTCCAACCTGTTGCATTTCTGTGTACTGATGACAAACCTTCACAAACAGAAAATAAGAAGGCAATGCCATTTACAATTGCATCAAGAAAAAAAAAATCTAGGATTAAAAGTAACCAAGAATGAGAAAGAGCTGGTACACTGAACACATGGTGGAAAAGGAAGGAAAAACACGGGTATGTTGACGGGGGATGTATGAGTCAAAGAAACGGAGGACGATACAAATAAATGGAAGCATACGCCATGCTCATTAACCAAAGAGTAATCATGTTAGCATGTCCATCGCAACCAAAGCAATCTACAGATGTGATGAAATCCCTGTCTGATCCAAAAAAAAAAAAAAAGAAAAAGATCCCTATCTGAATTCCAGTGGCATTATTCAAAGAAATAGAAGACAGTCCTAAAATTCGTATGGAATCACAAAAGACACCAAATACCCAGAGCAATCAGGAGAAAGAAAAAGAGAGCAGGAGTCACCACACTCCCAGATTTCAAGCTATATTACAAAGCTGTAGTCATCAAAACCGTATGGTACTGACCTAGAAACAGACACACAGGTCAATGGAACAGAAGAGAAACCTCAGAAAATGATAATCATAGCACAGGTCTTTTCTGTTTGTTTCTTTTGATTTGTAGGACTGTTTTGTGTATTTTGGATATTAGCCTCTTCTCACACATATGATTTGCAGATTGTTTTTTCTCATTGGGTAGGTCGCCTTTTAAGTTTTGATGGTTTCTTTTGCCATGTAGAAATTTCTGTTTGATGTCGTTCCACTTGTTTATTTTTGCATTTGTTGCCTTTGGTTTTGATGTCCGGTCTAAAAGACTCTTTGCCAAAACCAGTGTGGAGAAACTTACTACCTGTGTTTTCTTCTCGGAGGTTTATGGGTTCAGGTCTTATATTCAAGTCATTCATCCATTTAAAATTTTTGTGTGTGCTGTAAGAAAGTGATCCAGTTACATTCTTCTGCATTTAGTGTCCAGTTTTCCAGTACCGTTCACTGAAGAGATAGTCCTTTCCCCATTGTATATTTTCCGCTGCTGTGTCGTAAGTTAAGACCATATATATGGGGGTTAGTTTCTCAGGTTTCTTTTTCTTCTTCTTCTCCTCCTCCTCTTCTCTTCCCCTTCCTCCTTCCCCTTCCTCTTCCCATTCTCCTCCTTCTCCTCCTTCATTTTTTTGTTTTACAGTTTATTTTTTGGGAAAGTATTTTTCCTGTTGGAATATATGCAGTGTGGACTTTATTTTTATTTATTTTTTTTAAGATTTTATTTATTTATTAGAGAGAGAATGAGCACAAGAGGGGGGAGGGTCAGAGGGAGAAGCAGATGCCCCGCTGAGCAGGGAGCCCGATGTGGGACTCGATCCCGGGACTCCAGGATCATGACCTGAGCCGAAGGCAGTCGCTTAACAAAAGGAGGAATTACCATTCATTTATACAGAAAAATAGTGAGTGTGCTCACACTCTAAAAATGACTTCTCTTTGGCTTTTCTTAGGCTTCAGGACATAACTTCCTAAGGGATGCCCAAAATAAATGGAGATAAAGCACAGCATATGCTCACAGAAACAATTCAAAGCGCTGGGGGCTGGACACAGAGAGCGGTTAAGGAGCTGGTTGGGGTGCAGGCCGCCTCTGCAGTGGCCCCCAGCAAAACAGATGCTGAACGCGATGCTCACTTTTCGACTTCTTTCATAAGAGGGAAATCCTCTTCAGGTTTCTTCCTGTTACTGAAGCCAAGTAATGACGTAGATCTTTCAAAAAAGCCAAATGTCTTACCATGAACTTTTAAAAAGTGGGGGATACTTGTAAGTTGCTGAGGGAGGAGATGTTAAATGTTCTCCCGGACACACACATCAGCAGATCCACCGTGACAGGCACCTTCCTCAGCATGTGGAACACGGACTACCTCCTACCCCCAGAAACCTCCTCCTTCCCCTTCCTCAGGACAACAAACCACAGCTGGGAGTTACCCCAATTCCTCCTTTCTGCCACTCCCAATATCTAATCCATCGGCAAATCCTGTGAGCTCCATCTTCAAAACGTACTCAGAATAGGACTAACCACTTCTTCCAAGGCCACCTGTCTGGCCCACACTGGAGCCCATCTCTTGCCTGAGTTCCTGGAAAAGCTTCATCATGGACCTCCCTTGCCCATCCTCAACCCTCTGTCATCTGTTCTCAGCACTGTAGCCAGGAAGGCCCAGTGAAACAGGGTTCCATGGGGTCACAGCCCTGCAGTGGCTTTCTGTCTCCCTCTGTCCCCTCCCTGAGGTCATATCCTAAGCTGTCTCCTGTGGCCACAGGGCCTTCTTGCTGCTCCTGGACATACCTGGTATGCTCCTGCCCCAGGGCCTTTGCACATACTTTCCCTTCCGTTTATAGTGTGCTTGACTTGGTATCACTCACCTTCTTTAGATCTTGACTCAAGGATCACCTTCTTAGTGAAGTCCCACCTGGCCCCTACGTGAATGGCAAGCACCACCCCCACCTCCCCTTCAGCACGCCAGCCCTGTCTCCTGCTCTATATTTCCACAGAACTTATCACAGTCACCAGTCCATCTCGGCAGGGCAGAAACGGAGGCCTACACGGATGGTTTCACCACGGACTACCTCCAATTTCCTGGTCCAAAGCCCCAGGGAAAAGGTGCCCCAGAGCTCTTGCACAGCCAGGATGCCCGGGACAAGGGGGTCCACCTACTGCACCCTGAACACCATCAGGAAAATGAGCCATACGAGGAATCCACCTTCCCATGAGACCTGAAACCAGACACCTTCCTCGATTACAGGTGAGCACACACACTTCCTCTCCTTGCCTGAGGTGCTCATCTGAGAAAGCTGAGCAGAGACCCATCCCAGGACCCAAATCTCCCTTTGCCCAAGGTCCTGGGAAACAGACATCTCTCCTCCCTGCACCAACCAGCTGTGATTGACGTCCAGAATCCTCCTGTGGTCAAGCAGAGTGCTGCACCTGTCCCTCTTTCCTGTGACATCATCACAAACCAGGCTTTGCTGCACAGTTTTCAGGAAGGAACCTGCACCTGGGTCAGCAGGCCACCCAGGTTCAGCCTCAGTCTCACACATCACGCCCCATGCAGAACTAGACCTGCATGGAGACTTGTGTCCTATGTGGCCTCGGAACCTAATGGCAGGAGCTGAGATTTCAGTTCCAAATGAAAAGTGACCTCTTGCACACAGCACAGGAACGTGGAGAGAGGATTTCTCAGGGGTGTGGCTCTGGAAGAAGTGCTTCTGCCAGCTGCATTCACAGACGCCAGGCACAGGACATCTGCTGTGCCTCCTCTGAGGAAGCAGGGGGCACACTGCGCAAGAATCGATAATGCCGCGTGTGGGCCGCTTCCCACCAACCACCCTGCTGAGCCGAGGGCTCGAGAACCAAACAGGAAGCAACTCTCTGATCACATCTGCAGCAGGAGGGCTGGCCAGGGAGGAGAGCCCAGTCCCTGTCCCTGGAGCAAGTTGGCCTGCCCATCATGAGCGACGGTCCACCACCACGGCGTCACAACCTCCCAGCTATCTGATCCGACTACCCTGCCAGGCTCAGACCTGCTCACACAGAGAGTCATAAGACCCAGCGACTTCTTTCCACTCCAGCTCAATGCTTCTCACGGAGAAGCAAACTCCAGCCTCACAGATGTGCTCATCGTTAGCTCTGGAATTCCCTGGGTGGTGTCTACACTGGCCCACACAGGTGTCCCATCCAGACCACTCCACAAATGCCCTAGGGTTTCAAGCCACTTCCAAGCTGCCCAGAAAGGCAGGAACTGCCCGATTAGGCACACCAGCCAGTGACTCGATGTGCTGGAAACTCGGACAACATCCTCGCTGAACACCAACGCTTCCAAGTCCGAGCTTCAAACCTTCACTCACTGGGCACTGAGCACCATGTCAGCATCAACCCTGCTCTTTCAATTCACTTGTCTCCCATTCCTTAAAGTCGGAAACCAAGCTCCAGTCACCGCTCTAGTTTCCCTTCAGAGAAATAAGGCAAATGATAGAATAAAACACTATGTGTGCACAGCATACTTCTAATCAAAATATAACTCCTTGGTCTTTCTCATACGGGCAGCCCTACATTACCCATACTAATGAGAGAGGCCACGAGTTCAATCATTATATATATATTTGACCTTGTGTTTTTCCTTTTGATATTTGTATCTGAAAGTCAAGGTCTATATTGCTTTCTTAAAATAATAATAATAATAATGTGGTCACATAAGGGTCTGGATCTCCATAGCCACACACCATGGCTCTGGTCCAGATAAGGATGAAGACACAACCTCAGCCCAGGAAGCGAAGCCCACACCCTCAGGGATCCCGACACGCCTCACGGGTGATGAGTTCCTTTGCTACAGGGAATTGTCCGAGTACAAAGGATGCAGGCACCCTCCAGGATTCCTTCTGTTTTCTTCATAAATTCCCCAGCTCAAGTCACAAGTGACTCACGGGGTCAAGCTTCCAGAGCCCAGGATGGGCCACCAGGTAAGCAGTCCCCTCGGCGAAGGCCAACAGGGGACTCGATTTCCTTTGGGAGCACGATACACCACTCTCCTAAACAACCTACACTCCATCTCCATTTCTCCCCCTCACAAAGGCCAGCACACCATTACAGCTCTGAGGCTGTGTTTCACTTTAAAAAATAATTTCTAATATCAGAATGTGGTTCATGGAAGAGAAAACCATGAACACCCACAAAGGATTCTTAAATACTTCAGAAGATTATTTTCCCATTGTTTAATTAAAATAGGAAATAAAAACGCACAGATAGCCCCTTCCACTAGCAGGTCTGATTCACTTCACTGATTCAAAGAAGAGCAAAAAATAAAAGAGTAACAGATGTTCTGATGATCTGTCATTTCCATCATCTAAGTTTTGAAACTTCACACACAGGCAAAGAAAGAAGCACGAAGAAACGTCTCGGCCTGGCAACTCTGAGGAGTCTGAATTGGAGTGACAGGGACAGACGATGAGGTCGTGTGTGTTGGGTGAGGCTGGTGGCAGAGAAAAATGTGCTCGGCCAGCTCTCCACCTGTGCCTCACCTGTCCTCAGCCAGGAACCTGCTTACGGCCCTCACCCATCACAACTCTCACATGGGAGACCCACAGCCACCCCTGGAGCCGGCCCTGCCCACGCCCTCCTGCTGAATGCTCTCAGCTCTCCTCTGAGACCCCTGTCAGCTTTACCCAGACCTGGAACTCCCCCATCTGCAGCAAAGCTCCAGGATTCCCCCTTTTCTTCCAAAATTACACTGGCCCAAGGCTCTGGACCTGAAGAGCATCCTGTGCCTACCCTGGCCATTGTCAAAGCAGGAGATGGGCCAGGTCTGAAAGAAGGGGAAGCAAAGACAGACATAATGCACACTAGGCTTTTGTTCCCAATTCCTAGCAGAGGTAAAACTCTGACCCCTCCCTAGCTCTGCCCCTTTTATCCCACTGAGGACCGATGGCCTTGGCAAGTGAGTCACTGCCTTCCATGTCCCACCCAGGAAACAGAAGGGTCACAAATGTCCAAAGAGTGGGGCTTTGAGTCCTCAGCGCCCAGCCCTGTGGGAGAGTCCTTGCATAAGGAGCAGAGACCGTACCCCGGGCTCCCTCAGGAACCCTTCATATGAGGCTGCATCATACTTACATGGACCACTGGGATCCTCACCATGAGCCAGGCATGTCTGTGACCTTCAAGGACATGGCCGTGACAGTCACCCAGGAGGAGTGGGGCATTGGAGCTAGCCCAGAGGACCCTGTACTGTGAGGTGATACTGAAGACCCTCTGGAGTCTGTGCCCACTGGGTGAAGCTGGGGTAAGGCAGGCAAGGGAACAGGTACTCTGTTCAGATGAGCACAGACCTGGAGGAGAGTCTGTGTCATTCCTGGGCATTCTGAGCCCTGCTTCAGAGGCTCTGTGCTCCTCTCAGGGTTTCAGCAACCAGGAGAAACTTCAGGGGCTCCACCCAGAAAATAGGTGTTAGGTCTCAGACCCCTTGGAATCCCAAAAAGAAAGGGAGGGAGAAAGTCTGTTCTGCCTTCCTTCTTTCAGTGAGTCAGTGTTTCTGGAGTCTTTCCAGGCTCCAGGTCCTGGGATTCAGTAATAAATGAAGGACTGAGAAGAGCCCTGTCTTCCCAGAGCCTGCAGGGGTGGCGGGCAGGTTGGTGGGGGGATGGGGGGGAATGTCACATATCAAAGATGAACCTTGAGGGAAGGCTTCCTGGAGGAGGTGACTTGAGCCAACAGGAAAGGTCTGTGCACACAGCAGCAAGGTGGCCCTGTGGCCAGGTACAGAATGAGTGAAGAAATAGGACACAGAAGGAGACCAAGTTGGATCCAGAGCCACATGGTCATTGCAGTAGAGCCCAGCTGACTACTCGGCCACTCCACCCAGAGCTGAGCCTGCACAGCAGTTTCATGGCAGTTGCTCGGAGACACTCCTCCCCTGCCTGCAGTCCTCCCTTCTGCTCATCAGTAGTCACCTCCAAGTTGCCAGTGTCAGTCTCGTTTTTACAGGCAAGCTCAGCAGGACACTTGGAGACACCTCTCCGCAGGTTCACTCATGTGAGCATGATATATGGAGCGAGGAAGAGCCCAGAACCAGGCCATACAAGTGGACAGTGCCCTTGGGCCACAGAGAATTGGCCCCTGCTCTCGAATGGTTGACACATGATACCAAGAAGCAGGAGGGAGCCAGGGCATCAGGGGAGGGGAAGGTGGCGGAAAGGCCCAGGAGGCAACCCAGGGGTGTTGTGTGCTGGGCCACTCAGGTGACATCTGGCCACAGATATGGGTACTCACACTCCCAGCAGAATGAACCCGGGTCCAGCCCTGGGAAGGTCGGGGAGGGCGTGAGGTAAGTCTGGCCGGGACGGACACCACAGAGGCATCTTTAGGGTGTAAGTGGTGAGTAACACTCAAACTGTCCATGTGATTGGTGACGCGGCTGACACCAGGGATGCCACCCACCACGCAGCAGCCATGGCTTCCCCATATACAAGGTTCTTCATGCCCTCGCTGGAGTCGATCTCCTGACTGGAGCCCAGGGAGGGGCTGTGGCCGGAGGAGGCAGCTATCCACAGGATCCAGGTGAGCAGTGCGGGCACAAGCCAGTGCTCCTGAGGCCTGACCCCTCCAGCCAGGCTGGGCTCTCTTTCCGTTTTGTGATGACACAGAGCTGGCTCCTTCCAGGTCAGATTAGGTTAGTTTACTGTCGGTTTCACTCACTGGAATATCCGAGGATGAAGAGGTCATCAGTTGGGGCGCCTGGGTGGCTTAGTCGGTGAAGTGTCTGCTTTCAGCTCAGGTCATGATCCCGGAGTCCTAGGATTGAGCCCCATGTCGGGCTCCCTGCTCAGCGGGGAGCCTGTTTCTCACTCTACCTGCCGCTGCCCCTGCTTGTGCTCGCTCTCCCCCTCTCTCTCTCTGACAAATAAATAAATAAAATCTCTTTTAAAAAAAAGAGAGAGAGAGAGACCATCTGTTTTATCCACCACTTATGGCATGTAGAAAACACTAGCCATTGACAGGGCCAAACAAATCAGCATTAGAATACCTCTGGGCAGAACCTTCCTCTAGACAAATTGCTAGGGGAGAGGCTATAGCCCAGGTCTGAAGGAGACCTTGGGGTCATCATAGGACTACATGCGCAGCCTGCAGAGTGAGTCCTGCAGCTGGTGGGGCCAGAGTATGAAGACTTGGTGGGCGCTCTGGAGACCCAGATGCTAACCTCCCTCCCTCCCACATGTCAGCAGCCACAGCCTCTGCTGGGCCTTCTCACAACTCTGGCAGCCCAGGGCCCTCCCCTACACCAGCCACGTCCTACCAGGCTCACCTGGATCCCTCACACCCTGTATTCTCGGCTACACTGCCCTTCTTGCCCTTCTTCCAGTGGACTCAGGATCTTCTCCACCCCAAGAACTTTGTCTGGAGCTATCCACAGGATCCAGGTGAGCAGTGCGGGCACAAGCCAGTGCTCCTGAGGCCTGACCCCCACATACCACCACATACACACACATGTACTTTCACACACACACACACAAAATAACACTCACTTGCTCACACAATCCTCCTTCCATGTCATCACAAACATCACTTCCCGAGGAAGTATCCTCTGACCCTAACTATAACTTTCTCTCTCATAGGAGCTCATAGCACTAAAATCATTATGCACAAAATTATACTCTCATCTTTTCTATGTCTACAGCAGTCTCAACAGAGGTTTGTAAATTTTGTTTCTTCAAAGAGCCAAGTTTTGCCTTTGTTAATCCTCTATTATAAATTTTTTCGTGTTTTATTAATTCTTCATGCTTATTACTCTTTTCTTTCTACTTTTTTTTTAAAAGATTTTCTTTCTTTATTTATTTGACAGAGAGAGACAGTGAGAGAGGGAACACAAGCAGGGGGAGTGGGAGAGGGAGAAGCAGGCTTCCCGCTTGGCAGGGAGCCCGACGCGGGGCTCGATCCCAGGACCCTGGGACCATGACCTGAGCCAAAGGCAGACGCTTAATGACTGAGCCACCCAGGTGCCCTTTCTGCTTTAATTTCGTTTAATTTTCTCATCTTATACTAACTTCTTGAGTTGGATTTATTTTCCTGTGGCTGAACTCCAAATGGTGGGGGCATATTTATTTTGTATTACATATGCTTTCTCTGGTTCCCACACACAATCGAATTATAGCAAATACTTTATTTTTTAAGTTTTTATTTAAATTCCATTTAGTTAACATACAGTGTAATATTAATCTCAGGTGTATAATGTAGTGACTCAATACATAGGGTGATGGAATGAATAAAAAAAGCAAGGCCCATCTATATGCTACCTAAAGAGACTCATTTCAGACCTAGAGACACATGCAGATTGAAAACAAAGTGATGGGGCGCCTGGGTGGCTCAGATGGTTAAGCGTCTGCCTTTGGCTCAGGTCATGATCTTGGGGTCCTGGGATCAAGCCCCATGTTAGGCTCCCTGCCCAGCGGGGAGTCTGCTTTTCCCTCTCCCTGTTTGCATTCCCACCAACAGTGCAAGAGGGTTCCCCTCTCTCCACATCCTCACAAACACTTGTTTCTCATGTTTTATTATTTTAGCTATTTTGACAGGTGTGAGGTGGTATCTCATTGGGGTTTCTATTTGCATTTCCCTGATGATCAGTGATGTTGAGCATCTTTTCATGTGTCTGTTGGCCATCTGTATGTCTTCTTTAGAGAAATGTCTTTTCATGTCTTCTGCCCATTTTCAATTGGATGATTAGAGGGTTTTTTTGGTGTTGAGTTGTATAAGTTCTTTATGTATTTTGGATATTATCAGATATGTCATTTGCAAATATCATTTCCCATTCAGTAGGGTGTCTTTTAGTTTTGTTGATTGTTTCCTTCGCTGTGCAGAAGCTTTTTATTTTGCTATAGTCCCAATAGTTTATTTTTGCTTTTGTTCCCCTTGCCTCAGGAGACATAGCTAGAAAAATGTTGTTATGGCTGATATCAGAGAAATCACTGCCTGTGCTCTCTTCTAGGATATTTATGGTTTCAGGTCTCATGTTTAGGTCTTTAGTCCATTTTAAGTTTATTTTTGTGTATGGTGTAAGAAAGTCCAGTTTCACCCCTTTGCATGTAGCTGTCCAGTTTCCCCATCATTTGTTGAAGAGACTCTCTTCTCCCCGTTGCATATTCTTGCCTCCTTTGTTGAAGATTAATTGACCATATAATTGTGGGTTTATTTCTAGGCTCTCTATTCTGTTCCATTGATCTATGTGTCTATTTCTGTACCAATACCATACTCTTTTGATTAGTACAGCTTTGTAGTATTTCTTGAATTCTAGAATTGTGATACCTCCAGTTTTATTCTTTTTTTTAATTATTATTAGTTTCAGAGGTAGAGGTCAGTGATTCATCAGTCCCATATAATACCCAGTGCTCATTACATCACATGCCCTCCTTAATGGCCATCACCCAGTTACCCCATCCCCCGACCCTTGTCCCCTCCAGCAACCCTCAGTTTGTGTCCTATGAGTTCGAGCCCCGCATTGGCTGTAGAGATTACTCAAAAATAAAATCTTTAAAAAAAAAAAAGAGTATCTTATGGTTTGTCTCCCTCTCTGATTTCATCTTGTTTTATTTTTCCTCTCTTCCCCTATGATCCTCTGCCTTGTTTCTCAAATTCCACATATGAGTGAGATCATATGACAATTGTCTTTCTCTGATTGACTTATTTCACTTAGCATTACACCCTCTAGTTCCATCCATGTCATTGCAAATGGCAAGATTTCATATACATCTTCTCTATCCATTCATCTGTCGAAGGACATCTGGGCTCTTTCCATAGTTTGGCTATTGTGGACATTGCTGCTTATAAACATTGGAGTGCAGGTGCCCCTTCAGATCACTACCTTTTTATCATTGGGGTGAATACCCAGTAGCGCAATTGTTGGGTCATAGGGTAGCTCTATTTTCAACTTTTTGAGGAACCTCCATACTGTTTTCCAGAGTGGCTGCACCAGCTTGCATTCCCACCAATAGTGTAAGAGGGTTCCCCTTTCTCCACATCCTCGCCAACATCTGTCATTTCCTGACTTGTTAATTTTAGCCATTCTGACTGGTGTGAGGTCGTATCTCATTGAGGTTTTGATTTGGATTTCCCTGATGCCGAGCGATGTTGAGCACTTTTTCATGTGTCTGTTGGCCATTTGGATGTCTTCCTTGGAGAAATTTCTGTTCATGCCTTCTGCCCATTTCTTGATTGGATTATTTGTTCTTTGGGTGTTGAGTCTGGTAAGTTCTTTACAGAATTTGAATACTAGCACTTTATGTGATAAGACATCTGCAAATATCTTCTCCCATTCTATCAGTTGTCTTTTGGTTTTGTGGACTGTTTCCTTTGCTGTGCAAAAGCTTTTTATCTTGATGAAGTCCCAATAGTTCATTTTTGCCTTTGTTTCCCTTGCCTCTGGAGATGTGCCTAGCAAGAAGTTGCTGTGGCCGAGGTCACAGAGGTGCTGCCTGTGTTCTCTTCAAAGATTTTGATGGATTCCTGTCTCACATTTAGGTCTTTCATCCATTTTGAGTCTATTTGTGTATGGTGTAAGGAAATGGTCCAGTGTCATTCTTCTGCATGTGGCTTGTTCTTTTTCTAGATTGCTTTAGCTATTTGGGATCTTTTGTGGCTCCATACAACATTCAGGATTATTTGTTCTAGTTCTGTGAAAAATGTTGTTGGTATTTTGATAGGGATTGAATTAAACCTTTTATTTGGGTAGTATGGACATTTTAACAGTATTTGTTCTCCCGATCCATGAGCACGGAATATCTTTCCATTTGTTTGTGTCATCTTCAATTTCTTTCATCAGTGCTTTATAGTTTTCAGACTACAGGTCTTTCACTTCTTTAAGTTTATTCCTAGGTATGTTATTATTTGTAATGTAATTGTAAGTGGGACTGTTTTCTTAATTTCTCTTTTTGCATTTTCATTATTAGTGTATAGAAATGCAACAAGATTCTGTATATTGATTTGGTATCCTGCAACCTTTATGGAATTCATTTATCAGTTCTAGTCGTTTTTTGGTGGAGTCTTTAGGGTTTTCTATATATAGTATCATGTCATTTGCAAATAGTGGAAGTTTTACTTCTTCCTTATCAGTTAGGATACCTTTTATTTCTTTTTCTTGTCTGATTGCTAGGACTTCCAGTACTATATTGGCTAAAAGTGATGATGGACATCCTTGACTTGTTCCTGATGTTAGGGGAAAGGCTCTCAGTTTTTCACCATTGAGTATATTAGCTGTGGGGTTTTTCATATATGGCCTTTATTATGTTGAGGTATATTCCTTCTAAACCTACTTTGTTGAGGGTTTTTTTGTTTTTTTAATCATGAATGGATGTTGTGCTTAGTCAAATGCTTTTTCTGCATCTACTGATATGATCAAATGGTTTTTATCCTTTCTCTTGATGTGATGTATCATGTTAATTGATTTGCAAATATTGAACTACTCTTGCATCCCAAGAATAAATCCCTCTTGATAATGGTGAATGATTTAAGGTGTTGTTGGATTTGGTTTGCTAATATTTTGTTGAGGATTTTTGCATCTATGTTCATCAGAGATATTGGCCTGTTGTTCTCTCTCTCTGTAGTGTCTTTAACTGGCTTTAGAACCAGAGTAATTCTGGCCTTGTAGAATGAATTTGGAAGCTTTCCTTCCTCTCCTATTTTTTGAAGTGCTTTGAGAATAATAGGTATTAACTCTTCTTTAAATTTTTGGTAGAATTCACCTGTGAAGCCATCTGGTCCTGGAATTTTGTTTGTTGGGAGTTTTTTTATTATTATTATTGCTGTTACTGATTCAATTTCTTGCTGGTAATAAGTCTTTGAATTTTCTACTTCTTCCTGATTCAGTTTTGGGAGGTTGTATGTTTCTAGAAACTTACCCATTTCTTCTAGGTTGTCCAATTTGTTGGCATATAATTTTTCATAATATTCTTTTATAATCCTTTGTATTTCTCTGGTGTTGGTTGCTATTTCTCCTCCTTCTGATTTTGTTTATTTGAGACCCCCCCCCCTTTCTTTGGATGAGTCTGACTAGAGGTTTATCAATTTTTTTTATCTTTTCGAAGAACCAGCTCCTGGTTTAATTGATCTGTTCTATTCTTTTTTAGTTTCTATTTATTTCTGCTCTAATCTTTATTATTTCCTTCCTTCTACCAGATTGGGGTTTTGTTTGTTTTTCTTTTTCTTGCTCCTTTAGGTGTAAAGTTAGGTCGTTTATTTGAGATTTTTTCTTGCTTCTTGAGGTAGGCCTGTATTTGCTGTAAAATTCCCTCTTAGGACAGCTCTACTGCATCCCAAAGATTTGGGACTGTTGTGTTTTCATTTTCATTTGTCCTCATATATTTTTATTTCCTCTTTGATTTCTTGGTTGACCCATTCATTGTTCAGTAGCATGTTCCTTAACCTCCATGTATTTGTGTTCTTCCTGGATTTTTTCTTGTGGTTGTTTTCTACTTTCATAGTGTTGTGATCAGAAAAGATGCATGGTATGACTTCAGTCTTTTTTAATTTCTTGAGACTTGTTTTGAGGCCTAACGTGATCTATTCTGGAGAGTGTTCCATGTGCAGTTGAAACAATTGTGTATTCCACTGTTTCAGGATGCAATGTTCTGAATATATGTTAGATCCATCTGTACCTATGTGTCAAAGCCACTGTTTCCTTGTTGATTTTATTTGTATGATCTATCCATTGCTGTAACTGGGGTGTTAAAGTCACCTACTATTACCATATTACTATTGCTTACTTCCTTTATGTTTGTTATTATCTGCTTTATGTATCTGGGTGCTCCCATGTTGGGTGCATAAATATTTGCAATTGTTACATATTCTTTTTTTAAAAAGATTTTATTTGGGCGCCTGGGTGGCTCAGTTGGTTAAGCGACTGCCTTCGGCTCAGGTCATGATCCTAGAGTCCCGGGATCGAGTCCCACATCAGGCTCCCTGCTTAGCGGGGAGTCTGCTTCTCCCTCTGACTCTCCTCCCTCTCATGCTCTCTGTCTCTCATTCTCTCTCTCTCAAATAAATAAATAAAATCTTTAGAAAAAAGATTTTATTTATTTATTTGAGAGAGAGAGACACAGTGGAGAGGGAACACAAGAAAGGGGAGTGGGAGTGGGAGTGGGAGAAGCAGGCTTCCCACTGAGCAAGGAGCCCAATGCGGGGCTCGATCCCAGGAACCTGGGATCATGACCTGAGCCAAAGGCAGACGCTTAACAACTGAGCCATCCAGGCACCCCTGCAATTATATATTCTTGTTGGACTGTTCCCTTTATGATTATATAGTGCCCTTCTTTGTCTCATGTTAGTCTTTTTTTTTTTTTAAGGAACTTACAGGTGTGTTTATTTTTTGAGAACTTCCAGAATTATCTCCACTTCATAAAGAAAAAGAGAATTAGAAGGAATCATGCAGTTCTATCTTAAGAAGTAATCCCAGCTGTGCCACTTTATTTATAATATCATTGGCCCCTTCAGTCACTAACCTGGTATTAAGTAAGTTAAGGAAGTGCCTATTCTTTTTTTTTTTTTTTATGTTATGTTAGTCACCACACAACACATCATTAGTTTTTTATGTAGTGATCCACGATTCATTGTTTTCATATAACACCCAGTGCTCCGTGCTGTATGTGCCCTCCTTAATACCCATCACCAGGCTAACCCATTCCCCCACCCCCTCCCCTCTAAAAGCCTCAGATTGTTTCTCAGAGTCCATAGTCTCTCATGGTTCATCTCTCCCTCCAATTTCCCCCCTTCATTTTTCCCTTCCTTCTCCTAATGTCCTCCATGCTATTTCTTATGTTCCATGAATAATTAAATCATATGATAATTGACTTTCTCTGCTTGACTTATTTCACTTAGCATAATCTCCTCCAGTCCCATCCATGTTGATGCAAAAGTTGGGTATTCATCCTTTCTGAAGGCTGAGTAATATTCCATTGTATATAGGGACCACATCTTCTTTATCCATTCGTCTGTTGAAGGACATCTTGGCTCTTTCCACAGTTTGGCTATTGCGGACACTGCTGCTATGAACACTGGAGTGCATATGGCCCTTCTTTTCACTACATCTGTGTCTTTGGGGTAAATACCCACTAGTGCAATTGCTGGGTCATAGGGTAGCTCTATTTTTTTTTTTTTAAGATTTTTTTTTTAAGTTTTTTTTTTTTTTTTTGAGACAAAATGAGAGAGAGAGCACATGAGAGGGGGGAGGGTCAGAGGGAGAAGCAGGCTCCCTGCCGACCCGATGCGGGACTCGATCCAGGGACTCCAGGATCATGACCTGAGCCGAAGGCAGTCGCTTAACCAACTGAGCCACCCAGGTACCCCAAGATTTTATTTATTTATTCGACAGAGAGAGACACAGTGAGAGAGGGAACACAAGCAGGGAGAGTGGGAGAGGGAGAAGCAGGCTTCCCGCTGAGCAGGGAGCCCGATGCGGGGCTCGATCTCAGGACCCTGGGATCATGACCTGAGCCAAAGGCAGACGCTTAATGACTGAGCCACCCAGGTGCCCCTCTATTTTTAATTTTTTGAGGCACCTCCACACTGTTTTCCAAAGTGGCTGTACCAACTTGCATTCCCACCAACAGTGTAAGAGGGTTCCCCTTTCTCCACAACCTCTCCAACATTTGTTGTTTCTTGCCTTGTCAATTTTTGCCATTCTAACTGGTGTAAGGTGGTATCTCAATATGGTTTGTTGTTTGTTTTTTTTTTAAGATTTTTTTAATTTATTTGACAGAGAGAGACACAGCGAGAGAGGGAACACAAGCAGGGGGAGTGGGAGAGGGAGAAGCAGGCTTCCCACAGAGCAGGGAGCCCGATGCAGGGCTCGATCCCAGGACCCTGGGATCATGACCTGAGCCGAAGGCAGATGCTTAACGACTGAGCCACCCAGGCGCCCCCTCAATATGGTTTTGATTTGAATTTCCCTGATGGGTTAATGATGATGAACATTTTTTCATGTGTCTGTTAGTCATTTGTATGTCTTCTTCGGAGAAGTGTCTGTTCCTGTCTTCTGCCCATTTTTTGAGTTGATTATTTGTCTTTTGGGAGTTGAGTTTGAGAAGTTCTTTATAGATCTTGGATACCAGCCCTTTATCCATAGTGTCATTTACAAATATCTTCTCCCATTCTGTGGGTCGCCTCTTTGTTTTGTGGACTGTTTCCTTTGCTGTGTAGAAGCTTTTTATCTTGATGAAGTCCCAAAAGTTCATTTTTGCTTTTGCTTCACTAGCCTTTGGAGATGTATCGTGAAAGAAGTTGCTTTGGCTGATGTCAAAGAGGTTACTACCTGTGTTCTCCTCTAGGATTTTGATAGATTCCTGTCTCACATTGAGGTCTTTCATCCATTCTGAGTTTATCTTTGTGTATGGTGTTAGAGAATGGTCGAGTATCATTTTTCTGCATGTGGCTGTCCAATTTTCCCAGCACCACTTATTGAAGAGACTACAGTCTTTTTTTAAAGTCTATTTTGTTTGGGGGTGCCTGGGTGGCTCAGTGGGTTAAGTGCTGACTCTTGATTTTAGCTCAGGTCTTGATCTCAGGGTCATGAGTTCAAGGCCCACATTGGGACCTACTTTACCAAAAATAAATAAATAAATAAATAAATAAATAAATAAATAAATAAATAAATAAATGTCTTTTTTGTCTGATAGAATAGTCTTTTTTTGTCTGATAGAAGTATTGCTACCCCAGCTTTCTTTTTACTTCCATTTGCATGTTAAATGCTTTCCCATCAGGGCACCTGGGTGGCTCAGTCATTAAGCATCTGCCTTTGGCTCAGGTCATGATCCCAGTATCCTGGGATGGAGCCCCACATCGAGCCCCCACATCGGGCTCCCTGCTTGGCGGGAAACCTGCTTCTCCCTCTCCCACTCCCCCTACTTGTGCTCCTGCTCTTGCTCTCTGTCTCTGTCAAATACATAAATAAAATATTTTTTTAAAAAGTAAAATAAAAAAATAAATGCTTTCCCATCCCTGCACTTCCGTTTTTTAAAAAGATTTTATCTATCCATTTGAGAAAGAAAAAGAGCAGAGAGGTGGGGGTTTTTTTGTATTTAAAATGTTCTTTTTTAATTTGTCGTTTAAAAACCAACTTGAAAGAAGCAAAATCCAAAACTTGCCCTTTGCCTCTTGCAACATAAATTATGTATAGTTCAGAATGATCGCTGATACAAAACATGCCAAGGACAGGGCGTTGGGGGTGGAGAGAGAGGGGGCGCTTTAAAAAAGGAAATAATTTCATCCGTTGTTACGAAGGACCAACCTTGCTGTACAGGATACACACAACACAAAATAAAGTCTTCACGGCATTCACACTTGTCAGCAATTTATTTTTTAAAAAGGGGGAGGGTCCTGGAGGTGAAGGGAGAAGACTATAAAAAGGAAAAACTGGAAATTGGAAATGTACAAGTGTAAACCAACCCAAAATAAAAACATGGGGGGAGGGAGGTGGGGGGTGCGGGGAGAGGAGGGAATTCAGGTGCAATTATACAGGCGGGGTACTTAAAAAAAAAAAAAAAAAAAAACCCAACAACCAAAATTCCAACCTTGTAGCTTGGGTCTGAGTTAGTTTATATAAAAATTAAAAACTGTATGAGGTTTCTTCACTACATTCTACAGGACTATCGGATACCTAGCATATGCTTATAAAGTCTGCCCCATTCCCTTTTCCCAATCCCAGGGCCCAAGCCCCAACTAGAGCCTGATTCACAGGAGCCAATATCCCCCTCCCTGTAACCTAGACCTTTTGCTTTTGGAAAAGGAATATCCAATGGCTTTGGGGGCAGCAGCCCAGTCTCCCCACTGTCTGCTTAATGATTTAATGTCATTTGCTCAGGGTGCCTGGGTGGCACAGTTAGATAAGCATCTGACTCTTGATTTCGGCTCAGGTCTTGATCTCAGGCTCATGAGATGGAGCCTTGTGTTGGGCTCCGTGCTCATCAGGGAGTCTGCCTGGCTTCTCTCTCTCTCTCTCTCTTTCTCTCTCCCTCCCTCTCCCTCTGCCCCTCCCGATCGTGCTCTCTCTCTCAAATAAATCTTTAAAAAAAAGTCAGTTGCTCAACCAACTGAGCTACCTAGGCGCCCTGAATTCTACATTTTAATGGATCCATCCTCAAACCTCCATCTTGCATGCTTCCTCCAGGGGAAGAAAAGGTTTCCAGGTTTGTCTAATATTCCAGGGGAAGAAAAGGTTTCCAGGTTTGTCTAATATTTGTTTGGGCCGATAGAGCATTGTGCTCCAACAGGAACCCACTCCCTGATAACATATGGCGGTTCCTCAGAAAGTTAAAAATAGAGCTACCCTAAGATTCAGCAATTGCACTACTAGGTATTTACCCAAAGAATACAAAAATACCAATCCAAAGGGATACATGCACCCTGATGTTTATTTTAGCATTATCTGCAATAGCCAAATTATGGAAACAGCCCAGATGTCCATCAACAGATGAATGGATAAAGAAGATATGGTATCTAGATACAATGTAATATTACTCAGCCATTAAAAAGAATGAAATCTCAGGGCACCTGGGTGGCTCCGTCATTAAGTGTCTGCCTTCGGCTCAGGTCATGATCCCAGGGTCCTGGGATCGAGCCCCGCATCGGGCTCCCTGCTCAGCCAGGAGCCTGCTTCTCCCTCTCTCACTCCCCCTGCTTGTGTTCCCTCTCTCACTGTCTCTCTCTCTGTCAAATAAATAAAATCTTTAAAAAAAAAAAAAAAAGAATGAAATCTTGCCATTTTCAAGGACATGGATGGAGCTAGAGAGTATTATGCTAAGTGAATTAAGTCAGTCAGAGAAAGACAAATACCATATGATTTCACTCATATGTGCAATTTAAGAAACAAAACAAATGAGCAAGGGGGGAAAGAAGAGAGAGAGGTAATCCAAAAACCAGACTCTTAACCATACAGAACAACCTGATGATTGGGGATTAAGAAGTGCACCTGTGATGAGCCCCGGGCGTTGTATAGAAGTACTGAATCACTATATTGTACACCTGAAATTAATAACTAATATTACACTGTATGTTAACTAACTGGAATTTATTATTTTTTTGAAGTTTAGATTTAGATTTAGGTCAAAGTGTCATGTTTAGTAAAGATGTTTATTGGCTTCCAATGTATTTTTAAGTTATGGCTTATTATTTAAATTTTAGGTAGTTAACATACAGAGCATTATTGGTTTCTGGAGTAGAATTCAGTGATTCAGGAGGATGGGAGGCAAGGGTCAGAGGGAGAAGGAGAGAGAGAATCTTAAGCAGGCTCCACACTCAGCGCAGAGCGGGCTCGGTCTCACGACCCTGAGATCATGACCTGAGCAGAAATCAAGAGTTGGACACTCAACTGACTGAGACACCCAGGCACTCCTAACTAACTGGAATTTAAATAAAAATTTAAACAACCAAAAAAAAGAAAACCTTTGCCTGAGTTAGCATTTTCCAATCATTTCTTGGAATACCAACAGATATTTTTGAAAAGCAAGAAGGTAGAAGCCAAACACCAGGGATACCTGGGTGCCTCATTTGGTTAAGCATCTGCCTTCAGCTCAGGTCATTATCCAAGGGTCCTGGGATCGAGCCCCGCGTCAGGCTCCCTGCTCAGCAGGGAGTCTGCTTCTCCCTCTCCCTCTGCTTCTCCCGTGCTCTGTCAAATAAATAAAATCCTTAAAAAATAAAAATAATAAAATCTTTAAAAACAAAAAAATAACTAAAATAACAAAATTCTGTTCTTCATCACTTGGACAAAGTGCAGCACCAAGGGCCATGCGCTGGTCCCCTCTACCAAGTCACAAAGTTCTGGATGTCTTGGTGGCCCTGCTCCACGCTGCCTGGGCTCTGGCTCAGATGTTGCTTCCTGGTCACAATCTTTAAGCCACTCCACGTGCCTTTCCACACACCATTTACCTCATTTGCAAAGTATCTTCCATTTCAGACTAGAGACTAGAAAGGGCCCCAAAGATGCAGAAGATTTGGGGTGCCTGGGTGGCTCATCGGTTAAGCATCTGCTCTTGGTTTCAGTTCAGGTCATGATCTCAGGGCTGTGAGATTGAGCCCTGCATAGGGCTCTGCGCTCAGTGGGAAGTCTGCTTCTCTCTCTCTCTCCCCCTCTGCCCCTCCCCTGGCTCACATGCTCTAAGTAAATAAAATCTTAAAAAAAAAAAAAAGATACAGAATATACCTAGCAGACATCTGGCCATGTCCATAGCACTTTTGCTGGCCAGAGGCCTCTACTAGACAAATTTGGGGGTGTGACCCCGGTAGACCATGATGAATTTGAACGGTCCACCAGCCTGAGACTGCATGTCAATAAGGTCCACCTGGCACCAGCTCCTCGTCTCCACAAACATCAGTCTTCAACAACATACCTTTCTCTACAGGATGCAACTTAACGCTGGCAGGGTTTGCATAGCTTCAAGCACAGGAGTATGGCTTCCTGCGTCACATTCTTGTATCTCTTCAGCTCTGCCAGCATCCTAGGCTCCATGCACAATGCTAACATGGGCTCATGCAGCACATCCTACATGTGATCATTTTTGACATAGTAGCAAAAGCTCGAGTTGCCTTCTGACAGGGGGACAATTAGCATTTCCTCATTCCCAAGGCAAATGAGAAATCGCTTCAGTTGGCAGAGAGAGAGGGTAGATTCCTCTTTTCTGGTTTGGTATGCTTCACTTGTTCGACTAGCTCGCTATATTTGTCACTTGAAATACATGGAATTGTCTTCTCTCTTTTTAGACAGTAAAAGGTTAAAACAGTGATAAAACTGTTGTTTGGCATCACACCCAAGATCCTCCCTGGATGCAGCTGGGAACTGAGACAAAGGTGAGGAGCTGTACTGGCTGGAAACTAGAGCAGGTACAGTTTACTGAAAACACTCGCCCAGGTCCCCCTGCCAGGGCAGCTGGGCACTCACTGACCAGCAGGCTTGGACTCCCAAATGGAGATGGGCCACATGCCCCATGGCCAACTAATAACAAGTGACTCTTCCCTTACCTGATTAATGTCCCCAAGGGTGTTTAAAGTCAGGCTCTGATCCGACTCTGATTCTACATTAAGTGGTGCAGGCACCCAAATGGGAGAAGCTGACCAGCAACCCTGGGATCCCAAGATACACCCACGGTGGCCACTCCCAGGAGATGCCAGAGCTGGCCCCACCACTAGGGCAGAAGAGTCTGCTTGGGTGCAACAGGTCCAGCCAGCAGGTAGTACTCATTTCCTGCATGTAATTTGAGGTCAAGTCTGGGCATATCTCAGCCAGGTGTGCGCAGGTGTGTACAGAAGGCAGATGGGAGATGTGTGGGCATCTTGGCCCCAAAGCAAAACCTTCAGGTCAAATTTAAACAATAACCAATCCCCTAAGCTAGCCCTCCCTCTCCCCACTCCTGTGGAAAGAGGGTAGGCTCAGGTGAAGGCTTTCTTCAGCAGGAATCCATGGCTGGAAACAGACCACTCACCTGAAGGCCTATGTGTCCGGCAATAAGGCCAACCTGCTCCCCAAAATCCACATCCTTACCCAAACAGCTCACATCCCCGAAGGCTGCCTTCTGCAGGGCACTGGGTGGCCCCCAGTCTTCCCTCGTGGGATCCGGGGCCTTTCTCCAAATGCCACCCCTGTCTGGAATAAGCCGTGTCCACAGGGAGAAGTCAAAGGGGCATGGCAGAAGTCAAATGGAAACCAGTAAACAAAGGGAGTGCAAGGCAGAGAGAGCAGGGGAGGAGACGAGAAGAAAGGAAACGAGAAGAAAGGAATTAGCATCCAGTTTTGGCCAAGAGAAACCTGCAGCCATGAGGATGCCCCTTGCTAGGGGCTGGGAGGCCTGGTGAGTATGCTGCCTCCCAAGCTCACCCACCAGGGGTTGAAGTCTCTCCTCTCTCCCTAGCCAGTCAGTGGGGACACAACACCATTCCAGAGAACAGGACAGGTTGACAATTAGCACCCAAGGCCCCAGAGGAACAGAGCACGGGGGTGTGTGGCCAGGCACTCCTCCCACCCAAACCTACTCTCCGTATCACTGGGTCCCTTTGGAGGCTCATCTGGGGTCAGCCTTTTCTGTCTGCAGGGCCTAAAGCCCAGCTGAGAGATGAGATGACCAGAAACCAAGCAAAACCCCTCTCCTGACTGAATGTCCACACAGCTCCAAGAGTCCCACACTAAACAGAGGGAGAGCTCACAAGCACAGGAACACTGCTGGGCATGCTGCACAGTGAGCTGGGCTTTGTCAAAGACTTCCATTAAGAAACTTGGTACGCTTTCCTCCAAAGGGCCCAGGACACACACACACACACACACACACAAATCACACTTGAGAATTCATCACGGCTTTTAAAACCATGTATTTGAGAAGTTCACTTGGGATAAGAAATTATTTGCTGATAAAAATCATTTGGGGAATTAACACAATGAAATGGAAAAATTCAGGCCATTGCAACTTCAACATGAACAAAGGGAGTCATGAGGAAGCCCTCTCCCTGACAGAGTCCTGTGTGCCCGGAGCTCCCAAGCCCCTGCCACCAGCACCACCACCACTACTTGGGGCCTCTCTTCTCCTTGAAAGCCTCCCGATAGCAGCTGACGATGTTGTTTATGGCCCGGCAGACTCTGAGGCTGCACTCCAGGTTGGGGTCATCGCCACTGATGATCTGCAGGCCAGCATCACAGTGTGCCAAAGCCATGGCCCGGTGTCTGGCGGTGAGCTGGGCGCGCCATCCTCACCCTCCTCTGCAGTCACATGCCCCTCTCTGGTCCCATCAGCTCCTCATTGGAGAGCCCGCCCGGGGCTCTGCAGCAGCTCCACCTCATCTGCCTCGGTCACCTCTCTAAAACCCACACCATGGGCCAGTGCCAGGATGTCCTGCAGGATCTGCGGCAGAGTTGCTACATGCAGCCTGTTGGCATCCTGCTGGATGCCCTCGCGCCACAGCTTCCTCCACCCCCCATTCAGGGTAGCTGGCGGGACCTCCTCCCAGGACTCAGAGATGTTGTAGGCAGTGTCAAGAATGCTGCAGTCTCGGGGCGCCTGGGTGGCTCAGTCGTTAAGCATCTGCCTTCGGCTCAGGTCAGGATCCCAGGGTCCTGGGATCGAGCCCCGCATTGGGCTCCCTGCTTCTCCCTCTCCCACTCCCCCTGCTTGTGTTCCCTCTCTCACTGTCTCTCTCTGTTGAAAAATAAATAAAGTCTTTAAAAAAATTTTTTTTAAAAATAGCTTTAAGTACAATTGTCTTATATTATATTATGCATATTTAAAGGGGTAGGGATGTGGCTCATTGAGAAAGATGTAGCAGGGGTGCCTGGGTGGCTCAGTCGTTAAGCGTCTGCCTTCGGCTCAGGTCATGGTCCCAGGGTCCTGGGATCGAGCCCCGCATCGGGCTCCCTGCTCAGCGGGAAGCCTCCTTCTCCCTCTCCCACTCCCCCTGCTTGTGTTCCCTCTCTCGCTGTGTCTCTCTCTGTCAAATAAATAAACAAACAAACAAACAAAAAGAATGCTGTAGTCTCACCAGAAGTCAAGGACCACCGACTGCTGGTCCCTGCCTCCCACCCGCAACGCCAACAGGCGGAAGACCGTCCGTGGGTAGAAGGCCTTGAAGGTGGCAACAATGCCCTGGTTCATGGGCTAGACGAGGGCCACGGTTTTCTTGGGCAGGTACAGCACACGCACGTGGTCTGAGAGGTCATCCAGGCTCCCAGGGTGGCCAGGGGCACGGTCCAGGATGAGCAGGGCTTCGTACGGGAGGCCGTACCGGGCACAGTCCCTCTCCACAGCTGGGCAGAAGGGCACAAACCACTCCTGGAGGATGCTCGTGGTCACCAGGCCTCCGTGTGTGAACGCCACACCACGGGCAGGTTGGGCCTGGAGCAGCCCCTGAGGGCATGCAGGTTCTCCGAGGGATACAGCAGCAGCAGCTTCACCTTGAAGCTGCCGGCCGCACTGCCAGCAAGCCGCGGCGTCAGGAGATCTCGGGCTGACTTCTCCTCCAGGGAGAGGAGCATCCTGGCAGGCAGTCGCTTCCAGAAAGCCCAGTCTCATCCACGCTGAACACCAGCCGGGGTGGTACCCGCCCTCCTGGATCACTCTCCGCACAACGCGGGGTACTTGCGCACGGCTGCCGCAGTTGGGCCCACAGCCTCGACACCCACCCCAAGGCCAGGCACCCTCAACTAGCCCCGAAGGCCTCCGATGGGGCACCCTCACCCTGCTCCCACCTGAGGTCCTCAGACAGGCTGCGAGGCTTCTCCGGGACGAGGATGACACTGATGGGCGCGTTGCGCTGGTTCTGGTCCTCGGTCCACACGCTTAGCAGCCGCTCCATCTTCTCCACCGCCAGGCTGCGGCTGCGCGTCAATCTGGTGGCCGCTGGGAACTCGCTTGGATCTTCTCCTTGTTGTCACAAATGGTGGCCACAGTGGAGGCGGACAGCCCCAACACCTTCCCGATTCTGCTACGCTTCTCTCCAGCTTCGAAGCACCACAACATCTCAAGCTTCACCTGCAGGTTGATAGCCTCGCGGTCCCCCTCGGTGCTGTGGCGCTGGCTTGCACTGGGCGGCCTCTGCAGAGGGATCTTCTGGCCAGAAACGGAGGAGGCTCTATCTGCATCCCTCTCTCCAGACATAGCTAAAGAATATGTGTTTTCCCGCCCTGTGCCGGCTGATTCCAGTGCCGCTGCTGCCCTGGCCCTGACCTGCTGTAAAATGGGGAGAAAACGTTTACTGGTGGGAATGTAGACAGGCTTGGATAATCCTGTCAAAGACCATTAATAAATCTCCCTCATTTGGCCACAGAGCTCACTTCCCACTGGATGAATTCTGGCCCCATGGACTAAATTAACTTCAGCCTCAGTAATGCGGCAAGCCTCTGAAAACCCACTACCACTTTATAACAATGCCTCCCAATGGCCATACTGTTCTAAGTCAACTACTTCAGCCCGCCTCCTGAAGGATCCAGGGTAACACAAGACACAACAAGCTGATGTCAGACCAAAGGCAGAAATCAGAAATTAACAGGTTGCGGGGGGCGGGGGGGGGGGGCCTCAAAACATTGTGGCTGGGTACAGGAATTTATAACAACTGTTCATAAAACTGAACTCTGAGCTTTCAGGCCGCCAAGGAGGAAAACAAGAAGCTGTCCAGTTACAAGAAATGCATTTTCATGGCTCTGAGCTTGCAGAGACCCTAAACAATATAATTAAGGATATCAAAACTCACAGTTTTTGCTTTGTGTTGTTTTGTTTGCTTGTTTTGCTAGAGGTAAGAACTGACCTTTGAACAACACAGAGTTAGGGGACCCCCCCCCAAGCAACTGAAGATCCACTTATAACTTCTGACTACTAATAACTTACTGTTGACTGGAAGCTTTACCGATAAAATAAGCAGTCAATTAACACATACTTTGTATGTTATATGTATTATACACTGTATTTTTATAATAAAGCTAGGAAAAAAAGAAAATGTTATTAAAAGCACAAAGAAAATACATTACAGGGGAGCCTGGGTGGCTCAGTCAGTTAAGCGTCTGCCTTCAGCTCAGGTCATGATCCTGGAGTCCTGGGATCGAGTCCCATGTCAGGCTCCCTGCTCAGCAGGGAGTCTGCTTCTCCCTCTGACCCTCAGCCCGCTCATTCTCTCTCTCGCTCTCTCTCTCTCAAATATATAAATAAAATCTTAAAAAAAGAAAAAAGAGAGAAAAGAAAATACATTACTGTATTATATTTATAAAAAAAAGGGGGGGGGGCGCGCCTGGGTGGCTCAGTCGTTAAGCGTCTGCCTTCGGCTCAGGTCATGATCCCAGGGTCCTGGGATCGAGCCCCGCATCGGGCGCCCTGCTCCGCGGGAAGCCTGCTTCTCCCTCTCCCACTCCCCCTGCTTGTGTTCCCTCTCTCGCTGTGTCTCTCTCTGTCAAATAAATAAATGAAATCTTAAAAAAAAAAAAAAAATCTAGGGTGCCTGGATGGCTCAGTCAGTTAAGTGTCTGCCTTCCCCTCAGGTCATGATCCCGGGATCCCAGGGTGGAGCCCCACATCAGGCTCCCTGCTAAGTGAGGAGTCTGCTTCTCCCTCTCCCTCTGACCCTGCTTGTGTGCTCTCTCTGTCACTCTCTCTCTCAAATAAATAAAATCTTTAAAAAACAAATCCACGTACAAGTGGACTCATGCAGTTCAAGCCCATGCTATTTAAGGGTCAACTGTACATGGACATGGTAAAAACATGCAGACAGGCTACTGCAGAACCAGGCAGGGGGCCTAGAGGCAGCCAGGGAAACCCACTTCCCCTGTATCCTTCCACAGCAATGGAAGACCATGCACCGTTTCTTTCAGGAACAGCATCTCTCAGAGCTCAACTCTGTACTGTTGATTTGTGACTGGAGTTTCACAGTGAAGCATCCTGTGACACAGAGGCAAGCTTTGGCCCCTATCTCATGGGGGAGAGCCATCCCTGGGGAGGCTATATAATGCCCGAGGACCAAAAGCCCTCCCCACATCAAGGTAAGCCTGACCAAGGAATGGGAGGCCAACTGTTTGCCACAAAACACCTCAGTTCCCTTCCCTGCCCAAAGAGACAGCCACACTAGGCTGCCATGAGGACTGAAGGTGAGACAGCCCTCCACAGTGCTCAGCACCAAAGCAGGGGCTCCAGGGACATCCATGTGCTGAAGGCTGGGCTGATCTAGAGGATCGGCAGGCCAAGAGGGCAAGAGGAGGTGAAGAGGGGTGACAGCTAGGACAGGGGTGTGTGTTCTGAGATGGGCAAGACAAATGACTCCTAAAGAGGCACTAAAAGGAAAGGGTTGAGCGGCTTGTGACACTGGAAGGGCCCATAAGAGATGAAGTGAAACAGCAGGTGCAGAGCATAAATGGGCTTTCTTTGGAAGTGTCTATATACCCACACACAGACAGACAGACACACGTGTGTGTGCTGCATACGCACATATAAAACAAGAGAGAAAGGACACACAAAGGCTAACAATGGCCATCTCCAAAGAGGCAGACTAGCTGTGAGGCTTGAAATTTACATACTTTTGTTAAAATTTGAATGACTTTATAATACACATACATTACATTCTTAGATTTAAAACATAATGGGAGGATAAACTGATACTGATCAGCATATTACTTTCTATCTCTGTGCAACAGAAACTATGACTAAATTGATAACAGAAAACTCACTTTGGAGAAGTGGCCAGTAAGATGGGGAAGAGGAGCCTGCTGGCGTGGGGGCCTGAAAGAAGCAAAGCCAAGATCAAAGCCAGCCCAGGGGGCACAGCCTCAAGGCACCCCGGACAGAGGAGAGGTATCCCAGTCCCCATTACAGGCCAGTGTGGTCAGTCCTGCCCACAGTTGTGTCCTCTGGGCCTACCAAATGCTGTTTTAAATTGTGAACTGGTACCAAGAATAAAAACCTAGTTTTGGGCTTTCCTGACAGCAATGTTTAGCCACACCCAAAAGAAGCCGAGACCAGGCAACCCCATCTGTGCCCCAGTCTCACCCCTGTGCCTTTGGATTTGGGCACTGGGGTCCCGAGACCTCAGGACAAGCACCTAGTCTACTATTCACACAGTGCAAGCCTGGGGATACCCCACCCTCAAAACCAGGAGCTGAAGGAAGCTGCAGGGCAGGCTCCTGGGCCAAATCTGAGGGTGAAGGGAGGTGGGAAGAGGCTGGGCACAGCTGCTGAAGTGACCCTCCAAGGAAAGGTGGTGAGAACCTTCCTTTGGCTGCAGCCAGATATTCAGTAAAGGGCTGACTCAGCAGCCCTGGGTTGTCCAAACCCTGCAGGTTCCAAAAGTTTGGCCCTTGACGTGCTCCTAAGAGGTAACCTCTAAGCCCTTGGAATATTCTGCCTGTTAAAGCTGTCTTTGTTTACCTAAGGACTTGGGCCAAACCAGATACTTCATGCTAACAATGTGAGTTATAGTGGTGACCCTGGGCCACACTGTACCAATCTGACCTCTGGGAGGAGTTGAGATTGAGTAACTAAAGTCAGTATGCTCCATGCTTATGTGACTGACCCTCACTAGAAGAAACCCTGCCCACCAAAGCTCAGGAAAGCATCCCTGATTGCTGCACTGTCATGTATCACTGCTATGAGAATTAAGCAGTGTCCACATGACTACCCTGGGAAAGGACATGTGGAAGCTCATGGCCACTATCTCCCAGACTATGCACCTTTTTCCATTGCTGATTTTAATATGTATCTTTTCACTGTAATCAACTATAATCATGAGTATAACAGCCTTGTTGAATTCTGTGACTCCTTTCAGCAAATCATTAAGACTAAGGGTGGTCTTGGGGACTGCCACACACACCTTGACATTGACAGCCAAGGAAAAAGTTTGAGACATCTGGCTTCTGAACTTCAGGACAGAATCACAGCGATCATCTCCGAGGCCACACAGAGAAAGTAAGGGCCAGACCCTCTACCCTCTCTCACGTGGGGCCACTGGAGGGACCAGCAACAGGACAAGGTCAGGTAAGGGCACGGAGCAAAGGGAGGAGTGTTCACGTACATGTGAACTGTGGCAAACTTGAAACCATGTGATTTCAAGGATGAACGGACAGAACCAGACACATCCCACAAGAATCACATGAGTACCAGGCCTGATCCATTCGGTAACCCGTAGGCCGCTGTTCCAACATCCACAATGTCATTGCAAAATCGCTTTTTTTTTTTTAAGTTTATTTCTTTTTTTAGTAATCTCTACAGCCAACATGGAGCTCGAACTCATGACCCCGAGATCAAAAGTCACATGCTCTTCCGACTGAGCCAGCCAGGTGCCCTGCACACTCTCTTTAGAGTGTGCATCACCTAAGCATCCATTCAGCAGGAAGCTGAGAACTAGAACTAAAAGACAGACCTCAAAGGAGGAGGCAAACATTGGATGTTGGTCAAGAGACAGCCTGCCTCAAAACACTGGCAGCAAGCTTAGAAAAGAGCACAGTAGTACCACCAAACACCCCACAAAGACTACAGACACATGCCTCCAAAATGCCTCACCTGCACCTCACGTTCATGCCTAGGCGAAAACAGTCATGCATTATCAAGGTCTTCCTTAGCAGTAACTGAATCCAGTTTGCAGCTTTTCCAACATGTGCAGAACCAGATTCATCATGTCCCCCTCAGACACCCCAGCACCATCCAGCAGTGGCCTCTCCTCAGGGGTCTGGGTCTCATGCCCTCCTCAGTTTCTAACTGTCTTAATTCCAATCTCTTCCCTTTGTTCCCATAGCTCTAGGAGTAGATACTATTCCCTGCAGTCCTTACTGCCATGACACCTTACAATTCTTTCTATACTTTTCTCCTCCTTCAATAACTGGTTAAATGATTTACATTAAAATTCCCTGTTAGGGGCACCTGGGTGGCTCAGTCATTAAGCATCTGCCTTCGGCTCGGGTCATGATCCCAGGGTTCTGGGATCGAGCCCCGCATCGGGCTCCCTGCTCAGCAGGAAGCCTGCTTCTCCCTCTCCTACTCCCCCTGCTTGTGTTCCTGCTCTCTCTCTCTCTCTCTGTCAAATAAAGAAATAAATAAAATCTTTAAAAAATAATAAAATAAAAAAACTCCCTCTGTTAAAACAAATGGTGTGTTAAGGGGCACCTGGATGGCTCAGTCGTTAAGCATCTGCCTTTGGCTCAGGTCATGATCCCAGGGTCCTGGGATCGAGCCCCGCATCGGGCTCCCTGCTCCGCGGGAAGCCTGCTTCTCCCTCTCCCGTTCCCCCTGCTTGTGTTCCCTCTCTCGCTGTCGCTCTCTCTGTCAAATAAATAAATAAAATCTTTTAAAAAAAAAAAAATTCCCTCCGTTAAAACAAGTGGTATGTTACCATTCCTGAAAAGGTCAAACAGTCTCACCATATGACCCAGCAATTCCACTCCTAGGTAAATAAATTAAAATCTTTGTGTCTCTATGGGTTTGCTTATTCTGGACATTTCATTAAAGAGAATCATGCAGTATGTGGCTTTTTATGACTTGCTTCTTTCACGAGTGTCATGTTGTCAGTGTTCACCTATGTTGTGGTATGTAATTACCTCTTTTTTATGGCTGCCAGGGCATTAGGAGGAGAAGAACGGAGAGTGACTCCGAATGGGCACAGAGTTTCTTTGGAGATGTTTAAGTTATGGTATTAGGCAACAGTGACGGTTGTACAATCCTGTAAATATACTAAACCCAGGGACTGTATACTTTTTTGGTATGTAAACTATAACTTAGTAAAGCTGGTTTTGTTTTTAATCGCTATGGTTTCTACTTCTTGATACAGAGAACCAAGAAAGCAGAAGGCACTGCATAGGTATGTGTGAGCAAACACATGAACAAATGCCAGGATGAATGATGGCATCCTAACCAACCACCTCTCCTTCCCATTTCATGGTTATCCCCTCCTCACGGGCACATAGGCACACATGTGGCCTAAGGTGAAGATGTCACATGGCAGGAAATGCAAGCCATCCCTGGCCAGGCCAACCTCTGTGCTCACCTCCTTGTGCCCCCACTCCCTCCAGAGAAAGGAGGACACCCTAATCGTGACTGGTGGTCTCACTATCCAACTCTCCAAACAGACTAAGCTCCAATAGGGCAGAAACCTTGCTTATTCCTTTCCCTGCTTGACTTATATGGCCTGGAACACGGCATGCATTCAGTGATCTTGTGAGAAAGTAAAAAAGGAAGAGAAAGGAGGCCCAGCACACCCTGAGAGGGTGAAATGTCATGCCGATGTCGAGCTCACATCTCTGGGGAGCTCACAGGCTAGAAAATGCTCCGAACATGGTCCAGCTTCTGAGTCTTATTCCCAGCAACGAGAACACTGGGCCAGGGTCATGGGTTGTGTCCCCTTCTGCATTCCCCAGCCCCCAGGAATCCCAACCAGCCCCTGGGCCCCTGTGGCTCACCAGTCTCCTGCATCATCTGAGCAAGGTCCTCCACCAGCGCCACAGCCTCCTCACCACTCTCAGGGCACTGGGACTCCACCCAGACCAGGGTGTCAGGTGGCAACACACCCAGGAACTGCTCCAGCACTAACAGGTCCATCATCTGCTCCTTGGGGTGTGCTTCGGGCCTCAGCCACTGGCTGCACAGCTCCTGTAGCCTGGCTAGGGCCTCTTGGGGCCCTGCTGCCTCTTCATAGTGGAAGCTGCAGAAGCGCTGCCAGGGTCCCTACAGAGTCTGGGCAGCAGGGTTGAGGGCTGAGAATTGGAGAAGGGTTCAGGATCCCATGGGGCAGCCTCATCTTCCTCCATCTTGATGATCACGAGCTCTTCCTGACTGAGGGGTGCTGGGTCGGCTGCCATGGCAAGACCTTGGGAAGTTGGCCTCCCCTGCACTCACTCAGGCCACACACCGTCTTCCTGGGACAAATGCCCATCCAGTCAGGGCCACTGATCATGCACGCCCCTCCAGTCACCCACACCCTCAAGGCCACTTGCTGCTGGGGAAACTGTCCCCAAGTCTGGCCGGCTGGCAACCTGGTAGGGGATACCTCCAGCCTCAACCTCCCCATCTGTGCCCTCAAGAGAACAGCTGGCACTGGGAATCTGGTTAAGAGAAGAGTGAACCCACCCCTGCGGAACTTTACAATAGCTCATGCCAGACTGGATAAAGGTGGGAGAGTTTTCCTGAGGGCAGGGGGCACAGACATGCCATGTTTCAGTGAACTGAGAGAATCCCACCAGCAGTCAAGCAGAAGTGCAGGCGGGAACTAGCAGAGGGTCAGTGCCCAGGGAGGGTCTGAGCAAGTGAAGGGTGCAATCAGCCAGGCACCAGGAAGAGTGATGTGGGGGACAGACTGGAAGGGCAAGATGGAAGCTAGGGACAGCATGGGCCAGGTGCAGGGAGAGCAATAGCTGACTCACACTGGAAGGCCTTCCTTCCCCCATGGCAGACTCCTATGGAGCCTGAGAGGCTCAGCTCACACCAGTTAGCCAAGCTCAAAAAATGACAAGGAAAGATGTCCACTCTACAATGTTAAACAAGAAAGTAATCTGTGGCCCTCCTCACGCAACATGATCCCACTGATGTTAACATTTGAAAACAAACCTCTGCGGTGTTATGTGTGTGTGAGTGCACGCAGGAGCTACCGTTATAAATGTTCAGAAATGGGTCCTGAAAAACAAACTCCCAGTGGGCGAAATCTGGGAAAAATAACTGGAGGAGGACATCCGCTTTTTCTTTTCTAAATCTCTACATACTGTCTGCTTTGGGGGGGGGGGGGGGGGCAACGGCTATTTGTTACCATTGCAACTTTAAAAGAGAATAAAGGCTGTTTTCACTGGCAGCGCATGTTTTTAAAAGGGTTGGTCAGGGTTCCCCAGACCGGGGCAGTTCCATGCCCCACACACACCCAACCACCGGGCTCCTGACTGCCAGGTGCCCTGAGGAGGTGATGGCTACGGGAGAGAACATTCTGGGCCGCGGGATCAGCTCAGGCCAGAGCCACGTGGCCAGGGCAATGCTGCAGAGCCTCTGGCCACGTAAGGGTCTGGATTTTAACCCCCGAGGGCGGAGAGCGCCCTCCCGGAGCACTCTAAGGACGGACGCAGGTGGAGTGGGAGCAAAGGGGGAACGCAAGCCTAGGCTGCGGAAATCCAGAGACGCCCCAGAGGAAGTGAGAACAGTTCGGAAGGAGCCCGGTGGGTCTGCATCTGAAAGGGAACCAGTGGAGGGAAGCCCAGGAAACTGGGCTCAGGAGGGTAACAGGGCCCATCCGCAGGAAGAACCCGCAGCAGCGGTGAGAGCCCAGCTCAGCCCAGAACCACTTCCGGGTCAGGACGCGCCCGCGCAAGACTGGGTATCCCAGAGGC
The DNA here is from genome assembly GCF_029215605.1 of Mirounga angustirostris. Taxonomy (NCBI): domain Eukaryota; kingdom Metazoa; phylum Chordata; class Mammalia; order Carnivora; family Phocidae; genus Mirounga; species Mirounga angustirostris. The sequence goes on along the minus strand of NW_026991724.1, from coordinate 60,110,417 downwards.
CCCCGCGCCGCCCTTCCTCCAGGACGAACGGGGCTCCCAGGGAAACGGGCGGTGCTTCTCTGCGCCAAGTCCCCTGCCGTCCTCCGCCGGGCTGCACACCCTACCCCAGGCCTTTCCGACGCTTCTGGCTGCACTGCGCCCGACTCACCACCCCCCGCAGCCACACAGCCCAGCTCCACCGCGCAGGGACCGCGACCAACCACCCTGGCGAGGAGAACGGGGAGCTCCCGGCCCCTCCACTGACTGCTGCCGGCGCCCGTGCCCTTGCCCTCGCGCGTGACCCCCGCCCCCGCTCGACATCCCACGCAAACACCGCGGGAGGGGAGGGAGGCAGGAGTCGGTTGCTTCGGCGTCGAAGACAGGCTGTTGGTGAGGTTCTCTGGCAAATGCAGTCCCCAGCGCGTCCGAGAATCAGCCTGTGGAGCTGCAGGAGACACCGGGCTTCCCTGACCCACCACCAGGGCCACCCTAAAATGCTCAGGGGCCTGGGAAAGCTGGCTGGTTGAACGAACCCAGGGCTCCCCGCTGCGCGCTTACTGATGGCCGGGCGCCTGAAGAAACAAGCCCTGGAGCCAGACGGTCCGGTCACAATGCCTGCATGACCTAACTACTCCTTCCACCCGGTCACCGGCCGCTGGGCCTGCTTCAGCGGCTGTACGGCACTCAGCCTCCCCCGAGGATACCCCTTCCTCCTGGGCCTTAGGCTTTCACCAACCACCCCACCACACTGGGCTGCCTGTCAAACCCCTCGGTACCGTGTGGCATTTTGAAATGGGCGTTTCCTGTCAGCAAGGTCCCTGAAGCCTGAGACACCACTTCCCCAGAAAGCCTATCAGGCCTGGTCCTCTGTGCCTGGCTAGGTGGGGGTTCCTCCTGAGTCACCTGTCATAGCCTTGTCACAGAGAACGGAACAACCTCTGGACTGGCAGCTCCTGAAGTCAGTCTCACTCACCCTGGTCTCCTCAACAGCTGGCTCATAAAATGGGCGATTAATCCAGTCCGTCACCAGAATCCTAAGAAAAGCTTCCCTTTTCTGTCATCCCTCTTACCATTCTCCCCAGGAAAGCAAGCACGGGGCCTCGTCTGACCTTTCTCCCAGTAAGGCTGGCCCTTCAAGCCCCTCCCTGGCCCCCGGCCCCTGTGATATGTTGACAGCAAGCCCATCAATGCAGACGGAAGTAGCACGCATCCTTCCTCCCACCTTTATTTCTTGGCATGCGTGTCTGTGTGTGTGTGCACACACCTGTGTCGAAAGGAGTCCACAAGCCCAGACATCCCTGTCCCACCACCTGTGGCTCATCCAGCTGGAGCACAAGAACACCTTCCCTTGCTGACTATCTGTGTTTTGGTGACCCAAGAGGTGTTTCTGCAGTCAGGTGGACACCCCATGATGCCTGTTGTTACAGTTTGGGGGACAGGAAAACAAACTGGAATTAGGGGAGATAATAAGACTGGGGGGTGGGGTGTCCACCAGAATCAGAGCTTTGGGTCTAACTCAGGGAGAGGCTGGGCTGTAGCCAATGCACTGGGAGTTAACCCTGAGGTGATCACAGCTCTTAGGAGTGGATGGTATTTTCCAAAGAGCACCAGAACTGGGAGACCATCACAGCCACAAAAGGCTCAACCTCAAAGGCTAGAGGGAAGCCAAGACAACGATAGCACAGAAACTCAGGGAAGAAAACATCTCCAAATGAAGGAAGTGAACCCTGGTATCAAAATCCACAGTGAATCAAAGTGCTCAGGCACAGGAAAGGTAACAGAGACCCGGATCAACAGAGGCCATGGAAGCAGGAAGAGGTGAGGATGGCATGGAGAGGGACAAAGGACATGCCGAGAGCAGGAAACCCTCATCTAAAGTTGTCAAGGAAGGGTCACAATGGTGCAGGGAGTAAGAGGTCAGGTTTGGAAAATGGGAGAGGTGGGTCTCAGTGCTGGCCCCTCACCACAAGAAAAGCTGCCCTGGCAGGCTGTGCTGGGCAACTACCATACTACAGGATGTGTCCCTGTCATGGGTGGGCACTCCTGGGCCCTGCAGTTCATCTGCCAGTCAGAGAACACTACCCTTCTGTTCCCCAAGCCCGAGCTGTGTGTCACTATACAAAGACCATAGAGCATGAGATAGGAGAACTCTAGGGGAGAAGTAGCAGTATCTGACCTCCAGAAACAAAACATCATTAGAGAGAGATCATGTGAGGTCAAGCCCAAGCCCCAAATCATACAGGACAGCCAGAGGTCTGACCTTCATGACCTGTGCCCTTAGCCACATCCCCACCCTCTATGGGCCCCACTTGGGGCAAGGGCAGGTTTCCTGCCAAAGCCCTTGTTGCCACTGCCACGGGGCCCCCTAAGGATGCAGCTGCCCGGGCCTGTCGCCTCCTTTCCCGGTACAGCTCCCGGAGGCGGGCAAGGGCACAGTGGACACCCCGGGACACCCGTAGGCTGCGCTCCCGGTTTGGATCATTCTCCATGAGGACCCGTAAACCAGCAGCAAAGTGAGACAGGGCCTGGGCCAGGTGCTCGGTGCTCAGAGCACCCACATCAGCTTCCTCGGTCCCCGCACCCACCATAGCCTCTGTGAAATCTGGCTCTGGTTTTCTGGAGACCGAGACTTTCCCTGCCTTCCAGGTCAACCCAGAGCCGCTGATGTCCCCATCTTCTGCATCCTGGGGGCTGCCGTGGGGTGGGGGCTCCCCATGGGCCTGCAGGAGGCTGGCGACATCGGCCTCAGCTGCATCTCCAAGGCCCACATGGCTGGCTAGTGCGACAATGCTGCGACGGAGCTGAGGCACGGTGTCAGGCTCGGGGGTGCCAGAGGGGACACACTCGGGCCAGAGCTTCCTCCAGGCACTATTCATGGTGGCAGGCTGCAGCTCTGCCCAGGCTTCGGCTATATTGTCCACAGCAGTCACAACAGTGTAGCTGCGCCAGAATTCCCGCACAGAGGGCCGGTCTTCCCCAGCTGTCTCCTGGACCAGCTGGCTGAGCGTGCGGCGCAGGTAATGGGCCTTGAATGTGGCAATGACACCCTGGTTCATAGGCTGGATCAGGGCCGATGTGTTCTTGGGCAGGAACTCAACTCGCACGTGGGCTGAGAGGCCACCCAGATGAGCAGGGTGGCAGGGCGCGCCATCCAAGAGCAACAGGGCTCGGTGTGGGAGGCCGTGGCTGGCACAGTAGCTCTCCACGGCAGGGCAGAAGCAGCCAGTAAACCACTCCTGGAAGATGCTGGGTGTCAGCCAGTCATTGCGGTTAGAGCGCCAGACCACAGGAAGGCTGGCCTTGGAGCAGCCCTTGAGGGCACGTGGGTTCTCTGAGGGGTACACCAGCAGCGGCTTCAGTTTGAAATCACCGGCTGCATTGCCACCAAGCAGCAGAGTCAGGTGGTCCTTGGAGGCCTTGAGGCCAGGCCCGGCTGCCCCTTCCAGGGCCAGCAGCATGCGCTCCGGGAGCCGCTTCCAGAACAGGCCCGTCTCGTCCACATTGAAGACCTGGCATGGTGAGTAGCAGCCCTCCTCCAGAATGGTGCGCAGCACTGGGGGATAGTGGGCAGCAGCCTGGGTGTCAGCCACAGATGGCTCATCTGTCAAAAGCACATTGTGGCGAGCCTTGAATCGGGCAAACCAGCCATTACTGGCCCCAAAGGTCTCAGCCTGAGTGCCATTACCCTGCTCATGCTGCAGCTGCACAAAGAGCCGTCGTGCCTTCTCCTGGATGAGCAGTGTGCTGATGGGCAGGTTCTGCCGCTTTTGCTCCTCAATCCATAGGCTCAGCAAGCGTTCCATATGGCCCATCACCACACCCCGGCAGCGGGTCAGCTGCGTGGCGCTGACAGGGGTGGCTGCCTGAGAATTGGCCCGGATCTTGTCCTTGTTGACACGGATGGAAGCGACGGTAGAGGTGGCCAGCCCCAGGGCCCGGGCAATCTGAGTCAGCTTCTCACCTTCCTCAAACCTCCGGAGCACCTCTAACTTCACATGCAAGGTGATGGACTTTCGGTCCCGCTTGGCACTGTGGCGGAGGCCAATCCCACCAAGGGGTGCCTTCCCCGACATTGGCAGCCGGGGAGTTGTCTTCATTCCACCTCCCTGAGCCACGCACCTTGATGAGGTCTCTCCCCAGGGCCTATCCACAGTAGCTACCAATGTGCCCCCAATGGCAGCCTCTTGGCCTCTCCTGCCATACCTGCCTCTGCCTGTAAGACAAGGACACATGGGCATTAATGTGTAAGTACATGGAGGTCCCGACCACCAGGTGGCCTTCCCATGCTCTGACACAGAGCACCCAGCCCTGCTGACCACTGCCTCAGAGGCATGCCCAGCCCCTTCTTTCCCTACTGCTAAAAACACTGCACACACACTTCCAAGCATTCTTTGCATCTAGAGGAGCATGTCACTTAGTTTTAGCTTATGAGATCAAGACAAGTCTGCTAGGAGACTTTGCTCTCTTCCCCCAGCAAACCTCTTGTAACCACGAGACAGTCTAGAAACCACCTCCCACACACTGATGAGCAAATGAGCTACCCATTTCCATGCTTCCCACCCAAAGACATCAAACATCAGTGTTTGTTGCTCCTAAAGACATCCACATCCTAATCCCTATTAATAAATTACCTTATATGGCAAAAGGGACACTGTAGATGTGATTAAGTTAATAATCTTGAGATAGGGAAATTATCCTGGCTTATTCAAATGGGCCCTACATGTAATCTGAGGGGTCCTTGCAAGAGGAGGCAAAAGATTTCACTCAGAAGGCGGCAATGTGACCACTAGAGCCTAGAGCCTCCAGAAGGAACCAGCCCGGCTGATACCTTGATTTTAGCCCACTGAGACCCATCTCAGATTTCTGACCTCCAAAACAATACATTTGTGTTATTTTAAACCACTCATTTTTCAGTAATACCTTACAGCAGTCATAGGAAACTAACGCAGGAGGAAACCAACCTAATTCGTGCCACCCCATAGAGCACCTGGGAATAGAGGAGGAAGGTGGTTCTCCGTACCACAGCCACAAAGATTCAGTAAGCACTAAGATCCTGTTCCCCCCTCTCTGCTCAGAGTTTTCCCAGCTCTGAGTAAAAGCCACCATCCTCACCAGATTCGTCAAGCACTTCAAAGCCTCCTCCTTTACTTTGCCCACTCCTGCCCACATCCTTGGGGCAGACTAAGGGTGCTCCTGTTTCCTTCAGCCCGGGGCCCAGGCTCTTCCCTGTTATCTGCATGGCTCGCTCCTTCTCCTACAGATCTCTGCTCAAATGTAACCTAATCAAAAAGGCCCGCCCCACCTACATTTTATTATGCATCTGTCACATGCTGCCTGAGGGCAGGAGCTGTGTCTGCAGAGCTCTCTCTTGTGTCCCCAGCCCTGGGAATAGTGCATCCAACTTGCTGATGAAATTATTAAATGAAGTACAGCGGTGGGAGGCAGGTTTCTCACCTTGTCCCTATCGCATTACGAACCATGTGAAAGTAGCACCTGATCAAACAGTAAAAAAAAAAAAAAAATTGAAGGAGTGCCTGTCAAAGCATGGACAAATGAGTGAAGAAGGTCCGTTTTTACAGCGGCTATGGCACCTATCGGTATCGCATCAATACCTTCAAGGATTCATGGGCTGCACATGCTTGAAACAAGGTGGCACAGGACCCTCGAGCCTGGAGGCAGTGAAAGGTGGGAGGGCATGGGAAAGGTTCCTCTTGCCTGGAAGCCGTCCCCGAATTCTGAACCCCTCACGCGCCATTGTTCTTTCTCCAACATTCACGCCTCCCTCTGCTCACCCACAATTTTAAATGAATTCACCCATGTGTTCATTCACTCATTCCCTCCCTCCCTCCCTCCCACTCTCGTGAGAAAGTCTCCAAGCGCGCCGCCGGGGAGGCTCGCCGCCCAGTGTCTGGGTGGAAGACAGGGTTCGTCCCCGTGAGACTACAATTCCCAGGCAGCCGCGGGGCCGCCGGAAGCTTCGATTGGCCCACCCGCGCTCGTCCCGGACTGAGCGCGCAGCGGCCTCTGTCCGTTCCCTTCCCGAGAAACGGCGCCCCAGCCCCAGCCACCGGAGCCGGGGCCCCCGCGCGGCCGCCCGCCCTCACCTCCGGACCGCGACGCGGGCCGGCTGCTTCAGCTCTTCCCCACCTCCTGCCTTACACCGCCCTTTTCCGGAGGCGGCCGAGCTCAGCCGCCATGTTCCCGGCGGAGGCGGAAGATTGCCGGCGACTGCCGAGATTGGCGGAGTCCGCGTGGGGCCCGCCCCCGACGGCGCTCTAAACCCTGCGCCGGGCGCTCCCAAGCCCGCCGGGAAATGTAGTTCGGCGTCGAGGACGCAGGGCATAGAGGCTAGCCGGAGGCGCTGGAGGCTGCCTCTGCCCGAAGCGGGCTTTCTGCTTCCTTTCTCTCGAATTTTCCCCGCCGCTGACTTTCTGTGTCCTTACTTCATCCTCCCTATCTCCTTCCAATTCTGGCTCTGTTTTCTCTTTCTCTCGGTTTGTCCCCCATCCTGGAGAATTAATTCCGCTGAGACTGTCAAGTGTTTTTTTAAAGGTTAAAAATAAACTCAATGAGGGGCACCTGGGTGGCTCAGTAGTTAAGCGTCTGCCTTCGGCTCTGGTCATGATCCCAGCCTGCTTCCCCCTCTCCCACTCCCCCTGCTTGTGTTCCCTTTTTCGCTGTGTCTCTGTCAAATAAATAAAATCTTTTAAAAATAAATAAATAAATAAACTCAATGAGTGCGTGTCAAAGAGCTATTTACCTCATGGAGGAAACTAGCAGCAGGATGACATAGGTAGTTCCAGGAAGATGAGGAAGAAGGAACAGAAAGGGTGAAAGAAATGAGGAACACTGAAATAAAAGCCCAAAGTCGAATGAGTGCCCTACAGGGCAGCGGCCCCGGGTGTCTCAGTTCCTGCTCAGTGTCCTAGGGGTGATACAACTCTAACCCCAAGCATTTGCAGCCTGGATTCTGATCGAAAGGTAGTTCCGAGACTACTTGGTATACAATGCTAGGAAATGCAGAGAGGGCTCCCAACCATCTTTTTTCGTCCTATTGTCAAATTTTGGATACGTTTTCCTAACAAATCTACCTCCAACTGTCTCTCTTCTTGCTGTCACCCTTCTCCAGGTCTTTGAAAACTCTCCCTCCATCCATCTTTGGTGTATCTCAAAGTCCTGTCCCTTTCTCTCCCTTTGCCTCTGTATGCCTGTATTCCTTGTCTGTATCTTGTCTTTGTGAACCTCTTCTTCCTCTCCCTCTGTCTCTCCTTTCATACCCATCCCTTCCTGATCTCCCTCCCCCTTGCTAACTTTTCTGACACTCCTGCCTACCCGGGCCTGACTCTCTGATCCTCTGGCTTCTTATCACATTCTCTAAGTCTCTGAGAGTGGAAATCCCTCCCTGATGACTTTCTTTCCTATCGGTGTCTCGGTCTCTGTATCTGTTCTATTACGTTCACCGTCTCTCCTCAAACCTCTCTGCCCCTGAGTAGGCCCCCACAGGCTCTGGGCCTCTCCCTGCCCGTCTTTGTGTCTGTCTCTCCTCACTGTCTCGCTCGACTTCCCTGCCCCTGTCGGCTTCCCAAGCCCTACCCCACCTTCCCCATCGCCTCTCAGATGCCCACCAGGTCCCCGGGGTTGCGCTGGAGACCGTCGGGTCGGCCCCACGGTTACCATGGAGACTCCCAGGCCCGCCTACCGCTCACGAACACAAAGGAACGTCGCGCGGCGCTAGCGCACACGGAGGGCCCAGCCGACTACATTTCCCAGAAAGCACTGGGCCGGGCCTCTTTGCAATTTGCAGTCCGGGCGGGCAGTGGAGGAGTGCCCCTTTTTTCTGCAAAAGGTTGCCATGGAGACATGGGCTGACGGCGTCCTAGCGAGAGCGGTGATTGGTGCAGAACCCTGCTAATCCCTGGAAGGCCCGTCAAAAATTGAGGCAAACGTGGTGGGGGGCATGCGCGGTTGGGAAGGCGGTGCTGCTGTCTGTGGCCCCCTGAGAAGCTTGCGCACGTCGACGGGGCACGGACGCCTGGATCCGAGGCGGGGAGCGCGGGAAGAGGCGGCCGGGCGTGTGATCTGATCGTTGCGAACAACGCTACCCCGGGGAACGGGAGGAGGGGGGAAAAGGAGGCGAGGGTGGGGGAAGGGCAAGGAGGCACTCGGGCTGATGAGCATTCTGGGAGACATAGTCCGGCCGGGGAGGGGGAAGTCGGCGAGTGCGCATGCTTAGGAGCGCGGAGCGGCCGGCTGAGCGTGGAGGTGAGGGCGGGGACCTCTCAACGAGGAAGGCTTGGGGGGGACCGGGGCGGCGGCCGCGAACTCTTGGATTCCCGCTACCCGGCGGGACCCGGAGCGCAGAGCAGGGACCTAGCACTCCTTCTCGGCGAGCCGGGCGCTGTCGCACGATGCTCTTCAATCACTGTGCATTGCCACAGCGACAAGGTCTAGGAGCCCCGCCCCCCGGTTGCCATGGCGGCACTAAACCCGCCGGGGGAAGCGGGGGCGGGGGGGGGGGGGCGTCTCTCGAAAGTGGAAGTTGCTCTTCAAGATTTCTGGTAAATGTAGTTCAGGAAGCTTCGCAGTGGCTGGCTGGCTTAAAAATGGTCCAACTTTCTCCCAGGGTTGCAGGTTGGCCTGGAACCTTGAGGAACGGAAATTTGACCCACGGGATCCGGCGGCCCTGGAAATCGAATCTACTCACTTAATAAACTCAGATTTCTTCACAAAGCCCGCACATTATTCCCAGCTGCAAAGGGAGCAGCAATGGCGGGGGAAGGGGGGCATCCCCTCTTACGGGGGACGGTAAAGATGGGGAAACTGAGGTTCACAGAAACTCGCCAGGGTTACGTAGCAAATAGGCAAGATCAGAATCTTCGACCTTGCTTGCAGGCGCCTGGTCCAGTTGTCTTGGTGCCTTTGTGGGCCCCCTGGAAGCTCCCATCACCTCCTAACCCTGCCTAAATCAGGAAGCTGAAGAGATGGTGGGGCCTTACATGGTGTGATAAGTTGGGCCTATTCAGAGGATGGGGCTGAATGGGGGGGGAGAGGGGGATGCTGCCTGGAGGCGTGGCCACAGAGTTGACCTTGCCCATCTGTGGGGGTGGGGAGCAGGTGGAGGGAGGCTGCCCGGTGGAACGAAGCTGAGAGACTCGATGGGAGAGTGGGTGGTGCAATGATGGGCTGGTGTTCCGAGGGGGGAGGGGGGCCTGTAGTGGTGCTTATGCCTACGTGGTAAATATTGCAAATGTCATTTACCTGGCAGTGGGAGAGCCGCAGGGCAGGGATGGGGTGGTGCATGTAGAAGAGCAGGATTTAAGGGAGGAGTGCCTTCTATGCCTAAGAAGCACCCTGTGTTTGGAACAGGGGAATGTCAGAGACTGTGTGTAGGTCCCAGCTAGAGACCAGAGACACAGGTGCCTGGCATGTGACCACCACTCTGTGCCTCAGTTTTCTTATCTGCCTTCTACTCAGTGGAGGTCTGAAGATGGAACAACGAAGCATACAGTAGACGCTCAAATAAGCATTTGCTGCCACTGTTTGTCCTCGCAGTAGCCTCATCCTATTCCTCTCCTAGGGGAAGACATTATCCTCGGAGCCCCCGCCCAGTCTTTCCAATGAGGCCTGCAGCACTAGGCTCCCCAGGTCACATGTCCCTGGAAGATGAGGGACCTGTCATGGTGAAGCTGGAGGACTCTGAGGAGGAGGGTGAGGCCGCCCCGTGGGATCCCGGCCCAGAGACTGCACGCCAGCGTTTTCGACACTTCCACTATGAGGAGGAAGAGGGTCCCCGTGAGGCCCTGGCCCGGCTCCGGGAGCTGTGCCGCCAGTGGCTGCGGCCCGAGGCGCACTCCAAGGAGCAGATGCTGGAGCTCCTGGTGCTGGAGCAGTTCCTGTGCGCACTGCCCCCTGAGATCCAGGCCCGTGTGGAGGGACAGCGGCCAGGCAGCCCTGAGGAGGCCGCTGCCCTGGTCGAGGGGCTGCGCCAGGAGCCAGGAGGCCCTCGCAGATGGGTGAGTCAGTGGCCCTGAGCCAGGGTCCAGGCTGGAACAGTATCCAGCTCTGCCTCACCCTGGAGAGTGCCATGCTTGACCAGACACCTGTTCCTTGTGGTTTGGAAGTGGTCACTTGCAGCAGACCTTGTGTGAGAGTAGCCAAGCTTCCAGGGCCAGCTTCACTGGCCCATCCCTGCATCACGTGGAGTCATGGACGCGGGAGGGGATGCAGGGTGGAGAGAGAGGGAGACCACTGGGCATTCGTGGGTGTAAGCAGCAGGAGAGCAAATGCAGGTGGTCCCTTCACTCCTGACTCAGTGCTGGGGGGATGTGGGTCCATGGAGAACCTCATGGGTCAGGACCTGGGGTCCTGTGATGGGGAAGATGCCCATGAACCCCCTGCTTGTGCCCAGCCGAACTCTCTGCATGGGTCCCTGATGGAGGGGGGGCGCCTCCCCAGGTCACAGTCCAAGTGCAGGGTCAGGAGGTGCTATCAGAGAAGATGGAGCCCTCCAACTTCCAGCCCCTCCTTCAAACCAAGCCTCAGACTCCAGAATGTGGGCCTAGGACACCATCTGAAGCCACACAAGAGTCACCACTGGGCCTTCGGGTGAAAGAGGAGCCCACGGTTACAGAGGACCCAGGTGAGGGCGGCCAAGGCATGCATGGCCCAAAGCCTGATTGGGTAGACCAGAGGAGTCTGGCCTCAACAGCCGGAAGGTCACCTGCTGGATGGAACTATTCATGTGCACTGGTGTGCCCCCCTCCCCCCCCCCCTCCCGGCACTCCATCCTGCCTAGCCAGTGGCCATCACTGTTCCTCACATGCCAAGTCTGTCACAGCTGTGTTTCTGTGCTCTCCCCCGGCATGGCGCAGGCTGTTGGGGTTTCGAGGTGGGGAGGCATGTGGGGTTCGCTCCCCAAGGAGATCCATTGAGAGACGATAGCTGGTCTCTGGGGAGCAGGCAGCAGGCTTGAATATGGGTAGGTGTGGCTGAGGGAGGACCCCAGGGTGCTGGGAGGCATGCCCCTCCCTATTTTACTCCTTCCAGGCAGATGCCAGCGCTGGCCACCCACACTCTGCATCATTCCTGTGTGGACCCTGGTGCAGTGCTCCTCTCCACCCTCACTGGCCTTCCTGCCCAGGGCTCATGCAGGGGTGCAGGGCACAGACCTGAGTCTGTCTCATCCTGCTACAGCTCCTCCTATGGCGTTCCAGGGGGTTCTGCCTTACTCCAGCCCCAAGCGTGGATTCCAGCATCTGGCATATCACTGAGGAGGGCAGTGGGGTGGGGACACCCTTGGGCCACCTGACCCCAACCTTCCTCTACAGAGCTTCTGGATTCTGGGCCTGCAGCCAACCCCCAAGAAGCCACTTCCACTCTCCTGCCTGAAGAGGCCCAGGTGAGCCCCGTACAAGCCATCCTCCCTGTGTGGGGAGCCTCAGTGGGTGGGGGTCGGGTAGGTCCCTCTCTGAGCCTAGCTGGGCATAGACGAGCAGCGACCACTGTGGTTTCAGGGCTGTGAGATAGTGCTGGACCAGGCCTCTCCCCACAGCGAGACTGGGCTTGAGGGGCCTTCATGGAGGGAGCATCCTGGGGCCCTGTGGCAGGAGGAAGCTGGGGGCATCTTCCCTCCAGGTGAGTGAGACCGGGCATGGTGGGGCTGGGCCCTCTGCATGGGCAGCACCACATTCACCTAACCCACTCCTGGCCCTGCCCTCTCACTCCAGCATCTCCAAGCTCCTCCATTCTGTGGACTGTTTCTTGCAACATATAACCTTCTGTGCTCTCCCCTGGCATGGAGTAGGCTGTTGGGGTTTTCCTCAAGCCCTCTGCTGACTTCAGGCTCCCTCCAGGTGCTGCTCCCCACCACAGTAAAACCTGAGAACAGGGCCTGTATTCCCCAGACCCCCATTCTCTCCCAGCCCTAGCATTCCTGGAAGGTCCATAGATTCTGGGTTTGCCCTACTGATTGGGTAGCAGGGGAGGGAGGGTCTGGATCTGGCAAGGACCTCCAGTTAGCAGACAGTGGGTGGGCAGGAGGGACCTGGATCAAGCAGGACAGAAGAGGAAGCCAATGGCCCCCTGCTGTCCACCTCAGCTATACTGCTCTCAGTCTGCCATCATCCAGTGTCTCTGCCTCTTCTTCCTTGTTCCCTGGACCCCTCCTCTTTCTTGGTTTACTCCCTTGCTCTAGTGGACCTTCCTGGGAACTCTGGTATGGGAGATAAAAAGTTCTGAGGTGCTACATCTCTAAAATACACTTACCTAACATTCTGTATTAGGCTACTTGGGCTGCATGAAGAATTCTTGTTACTAATTCAGTTTCAAAGCTTTTTCATCATCGTCGGTAAGCCTTTTCAGTTTGAAATTCATACCTCTCATTTTTGGGAAACTGGCTTGAATTGTTTCTCTGATTTCCTTTCCCTCCATTGTTTTGTTCCCTTCTTTCTGGAATGCGTATTACTTGGCTGTTGGCTATATTGCTTCCTCAGTATGGTCTCTTAACCTCAACCCAGCCTTTTGCCAGGATGGGGAGAAGAGATCCAGGAATCAGAGCTACAGCAGTGCCCACTATTTGCTCAGAATTCTGTGCAGACAGAGCCCAGGGCTAGTCCATGCAGTAGTTCTGAACAGCCTCCCCAGCGTGCTTCGTGGCCCTGCCCCTTCACCTCCATGGCCAGAGCTACCTGGTACCTCTAACTCCCAAACTTTTCTTCGAGTCTTCTTTGGGGTCAAACAGAGTGATTTTTTTTTTTCTTCCATTTTCCTCACTGCTGGCTTAGTATTCACTTTCTACAATCTGCTACACAGTTACTCTTTGCCCCTCAGCTTTCCAGAATAGAAAATGTCAGAGGTTTGTTTGTTTCCTTTCCTCTTCTTTAACCTTTGTGGATTTTATGCCCCAAGAAACAAAAACTTTGTTGTTGTTTTTACTGTTGTTTCAGGATGGGACTAACTTAAATAGATACCATTATTAGCCAGAAGTCCCTATTCGCTATGTTTTTTGTCAGTAAGGATTCTAAGTCTTTCTTTTTTCATAATGTCCTTGTTTCATGGATGCCGATCCGTCCTTTGAGGATTTGGACATACTTTAGTGTCCTTTGCAAACTGGTTAGCTAGTTTGGTTTCTTCAGGTGTGAATTCTCCCAACTGCTTGCACTGTTGACAGTCTGCCCTTCATAGCTGTAGGACCTTCCTGTTTGTCCCCACATGAGACAAGCATCCTGGTGGGTGAGAGGCTGCCACAGGATCCATCATAACCCTGAAGTGGAAGGATCATCTGGGCCCCAGGATGTTCAGTGAAGGTACTTCTGGAACCCAGCCAAAAGCAAGCAGCTTATTCCTGGCCAGGTCTGTGGGAGGACTGCACTAACCTAGCCCATGTCCTCAACCCCGAGCTTCATGACAGAGCCTGGCTTTAATCCCCAGGTCTAAAGCCCCAGGGGCTTTAGAGCTCACTGCACAGGCTCTGGATTCCTGAACCTCACCAACTGTCCTTTCTTCCTTTGGAGTTGCCCAAAATATTTTTAAATTTTTTCTCAGGTTCTGTTGTCGTTTCTGCATGTTGGAGTTGAGGGAGTAGGATCTGGCACATCCCCCATCTGCTATTTTAGTCTTCAGCTGGCTGGCCAGGCTCGGCCTTGTCGGCTTTGTGGCCGACCACTGCCTCCAGTTTGGACCTGCTTCTCTCTCAGTTCACAACCCCACAGTCTTTCAGCTTTCTCCATCCACACTGGTGGCACCACCTCAGACTCCTTGGCGGGTTCCTTCTTTGCAGCCCTGTTCTCTCCGTTGACAACCGCGGCTCCCAGCTTCAAACACTCATTCCCTTCAGTTACCTTGGTCTCTCCATTAAGGATGCCTGGCTGCTCTCCTCACCCCTCAACCAACCATCTCTGCAGCCACTGTCTTCATCATAATATTGTGAAAGGCTAATGCATTCACATGTTAGAAAATTCAAAAGGCACAAGTAAGTATACAGTATAATGCCCTTCTCTTGCCTGTGTTACGCAGTCTTGTTCCCCAACAGCCAACATTACCATCTTCTTGTGCATCCTTCCAAAAAGATTTTGTGCATAAAAGAGCAAACACACATTCAAATACATACCTTTTTCCCCCTTTAAAACACACGTGAAAGTCTAATCACCATGTTTCACACCTGACATTTTTTGTGCATCTTCCCACTTCACACAGCAACAAATACTCTTGTCTCTGGACAGCTGCATGGAGCCCCACTGTGGCTCACTGTGGAGACACTTATCCATCCAGGCAGGCTCCTGCTGACATTCCTTTGGGTGGAGTTTCAGTGACGGACTGAGAAATCTCGTATATATAGGTCATTTTGGACAGTGGGGAACACAACTGTTGAAGTGCATGAAAGTGAAACTTTCATTTTAATGTATTTTGCCCCACTGACTTCCCATTAAATGCTCACCAGCAAGGCATGCAAACACCTGAGTCCCTCTGGGGAGAGTATGAAAATGGTAGTCGAGTACAGCTCTAATTTGCAGTTTCTTATTAGGTGTGAACTCAGCATATTTTATGGGATACAGCATTAGTTACATCCTTTGCCTGTGTTTGTCAGGTCATCGGTCTTGTTGATTAATTGGAGCTCTTTACTTAGAAGCTTAATTAGCCCTTTGCTTCTGGAAAATGTGTTTGTCATTCCTTTTTTGGATCCAAGGTTGTCTTTGCTGTGCACAAATGATCTCCTTTGATACAGTATAATTTATTACTTTACTGTGGCAACTTACGGATTTTCTGTCACCCACTGAAGCCCTTGCTAGTCTCTTAGTCTCCCTGATTTAACTTCCTTCAGCTTTTCTCTTTCTCTAGCCCCTGCTTCTCAGCTGCATTTGCTCACACCTCCCTTCTCACACAGCATCTAATGCTGGAGTGCCACAGCGTGGCTAGGACCTGCTCCTTCTTTCCATAGAGACCCACTCTTATTTGATCACACACGGGCCAGGGCTCTGTGTGCCATGCATATGCCACAGCACCCACGTTCACATTTCCCTGAAGCCCGAGCCCCAACTCCTGCACCCCACAGCCTGCATGCAGTCTCTCTCCCTCAGATGCCCCATGGACATCCCAAGCAAGGCACATCAGACCAAAGTCCTGCCGCCTACCCCCCTCCCATCCCCCTTTCTTTCCTGTTGGGTCCACTTCCAACCCCCCTCAGACCCACGCACTTCTGTGTATTTGTAGAAACCATCATCACTAGTGCAGGGCCACCTGCCCCATATCTGCCCTACAGCCCTTCCAGAAAGGCAATGCTTGCAAACTGAAGCCAGGCCTGGAAAGCTTGTCGCCATCTTCTGAATCTTCCTCATGCTAGGTTCTGTCCCACTGATGCCTCTGTAGGGAGGCCTGCACAGAAAGAATCCCTGCCACCTCTGTCAGCCTCACTGGCTAGTTTCAGGTCCTTCTAGTTCACCCTGTTTACCATGGGCTGGAGTGGGGCCAGGCGCAGTTCTCTTGGTATGAATGAGGGATCCCCTTGTGCAATGCAGGGTTTGCGCTCCACATGGACAGCATCTCTGCTGGCCCAGGCACTGTGAGCCCCCACCTCCACATCCCCTGGGACCTCGGCATGGCCGGCCTCACCGGCCGACTCCAATCACCCTCCCGTGAAAGTGGCTTCTCACATGCACTCGTGCTCCCCAGTGGCCCTGGAGGTGAGCAGAACCCCACGAACGAGGGTCCCCGCCAGCTCCTGGGCCCCATACTGCCCACTGCCCGCTGGCGCGCGCCCAGGACCCAAGGCCGGGGCCGGGGCCGCCCCAGCACAGGCCCCGCGGTGGGGCGGGGCGGCCGCTGCGACGTGTGTGGGAAGGTGTTCAGCCAACGCAGCAACCTACTGAGGCACCAGAAAATACACACGGGAGAGCGGCCATTCGTGTGCGGCGAGTGTGGCCGAAGCTTCAGCCGAAGCTCGCACCTTCTGCGCCATCAACTCACGCACACCGAGGAGCGGCCGTTTGTGTGCGGCGACTGTGGCCAGGGCTTCGTGCGCAGCGCGCGCCTGGAGGAGCACCGGCGAGTGCACACAGGCGAGCAGCCCTTCCACTGCGCTGAGTGCGGCCAGAGCTTCCGGCAGCGCTCCAATCTGCTGCAGCACCAGCGCATCCACGGCGACCGCCCGGGCCCCGGCACCGCGCCCAGCGCGCCCCCCACGCCTCCCGGCGCACCGGAGCCCCCCGGCCCCTTCCCCTGCAGCGAGTGCCGCGCGAGCTTCCCGCGGCGAGCCGTGCTCCTGGAACACCAGGCAGTGCACACGGGTGACAAGTCCTTTGGCTGCGTGGAGTGTGGCGAGCGTTTCGGCCGCCGCTCCGTGCTGCTGCAGCACCGGCGAGTGCACAGTGGCGAGCGGCCCTTCGCCTGCGCCGAGTGCGGCCAGAGCTTCCGGCAGCGCTCCAACCTCACACAGCACCGGCGCATCCACACAGGCGAGCGGCCCTTCGCCTGCGCCGAGTGCGGCAAGGCCTTCCGCCAGAGGCCCACGCTCACGCAGCACCTGCGCGTGCACACAGGCGAGAAGCCCTTCGCCTGCCCGGAGTGTGGCCAGCGCTTCAGCCAGCGTCTGAAGCTCACGCGCCACCAGCGGACGCACACCGGGGAGAAACCCTACCACTGCAGCGAGTGTGGCCTGGGCTTCACCCAAGTCTCGCGGCTCACCGAGCACCAGCGTATCCACACGGGTGAGCGGCCCTTTGCCTGCCCTGACTGCGGCCAGAGCTTCCGGCAGCACGCCAACCTCACACAGCACCGGCGCATCCACACAGGCGAGCGGCCCTACGCGTGCCCGGAGTGCGGCAAGGCCTTCCGCCAGAGGCCCACGCTCACGCAGCACCTGCGCACCCACCGGCGCGAGAAGCCCTTCGCCTGTCAGGATTGTGGCCGCCGCTTCCACCAGAGCACTAAGCTCATCCAGCACCAGCGCATCCACAGCGCGGAGTAACCCCCTTCACTGCGCCTCGGCTTTGGGCCTTTTGTCGGGGGAGGGGAGCGTGTTCGCTCAGAACACTTACCTCACAGGGTGGTTGTGAGGCCTCTCATCAAGTTTGGGTACAGGCGGGCCCCCCCCCCCCCCCCCAGGACGTGGCTCCCAGTAGGTGCTCAATAAACAGTAGGCAGAACACGGGTCTGGAAATGTGCCCACTCAGCGCCTCCCCACCTGCGCGGGTCCCTCTGCCCACCCCCGCCTTCCCCCACTTCGGCAACCGTGCAGTCTCTGTGAGAGCCAAGGACTCCTAGCAGCCCCCCGAGGTCTGTGGGTGCTGCCTGTTTGCCCATGGTGCCTTCCACCCTCACAGCCATGGGCCAAGCCAACTGCCAGGTGAGAACTGGCCCGGTTTTCCCCTGCCAGCCAAGATCATCAAGTGCAGTAGAAGTAGCAGACTGGTGCCCAGCAGGCCAGAGCTGGGGATGTTTGTAAAACTTTAAACCTAGGAAGCCATTTCTTAGGCATAAAAGCTAGGTTTTATCTGGAAATCTAGATTCTTTCACGCATGTTAACTACCAGTGGACGCTGAGGTTAGGTTCCCCTTAGGATAGTACCCCAACCAGTCCAGGAATCAAAGTCCACTAGAGGCCCCAGGCCAGTTCCCTAGCCCTCTAGTGATCACTCCCATTCCGAGGGCTGCAGCTGCCGCCAACCCTGGCCAGGTGTGCGACCCCCAAGGGCTCCCCCACACTGGGTGGTGGTCTCTACGAGGAATGTGTTCAGTGGCAAGTCACAGGAAACACAGCTGTTAGCAGCTTCCAGGAAAGTACACATGCTGCCAGTGCAGGTTCGGCGTCTTACACACTGGGCTGGCATCTCTGGAACCCTCTAGACTTTTCCCATGCCACTGCCTCTTGGTCTAGTTACCTTACCCTTCCATCCCGTTGTCCAGGCCCTTGACCTAGCACCTCCCCCCACCTCCAACCGGTGGGTACCTTGGGGGTGCCAAAAGCAGGATGAAAAGCAGTGCCAAAGAAAAGATCTTCATGCATCAGGATCTGGCTTGGGACCTAAACCCCACTCTGGGCAGGGGTCAGCCTGCCCTTGGCCTGAGGGGTTCTAAACACAATCTTTTGAGGCTAATGTGTCCAAGCTTTTTCCAGGGATACAGCTGGACTTTGCTACAAGACTGGGGTCCTGAAATCAGGGAAAGAAGGTAAGCCAGCCTCGGCCAGAAGCTTCCAATGGTCACCCCAGAGAAGGTGTGTTCCCTGCCTCTTTCCCTCCGCTACTCCACCCCTCTCTCCACCTCCCCCCTGGCCTACCCCTAGCCAGAACCAGGGCCACTCTGGTCAACAGCTCCCCATGTGTAGAGGCACTGCCATGTGGCACAGTCAGGAGGAGGGGAGAGGTCCCCTGGGCCCTATGCCAACACTTACTGTCCTCTCCAACCACAAACGGAACTCTGAGGACCCTGACCTGGGATATACTAATCAGAGGGGAGGAAGGCAGTCACTGGGTCCCTAGGTGGAGGCAAGGAGTCCGATTAAGGAAGGCACACAAACACTGAGGTAGCTAGTGCTGTGAGGTTAAGTACTGCCAGAACTTCATAAATCCTGTAACGGATTTTTTTCAAATCCTGTGTGAATTTTACAATCAGAAACAAAGAGAACAAGAAAGCTCACTCATGTTTTGATCATCTTGGTGTCTGAGGAACAGGAAGAGAAATCTGCACACATATGACTAAAGAATTTGAAATTACACACAGGAAAAATTATAACACACATGAAAGGCGTGAGCCATCAGGCCAGGGCCCCATGCCCAAAGTCGTAAGTCCACGGACCCACCTGCTGAATCAGTCCTCTAAGAAAAAAACTTGAAGTGATGTGAGAGCCCCCCACGAAGGGCCATTTCTGCAGTTGGCGGGGACACCCCTGCAAGCCAGGCTGGGGTTCGTGAACCCAAATGCTACCATACTATCAGCAGGGCTGAGGACTTGCAGAGAATGACCACTCAGCCTCACTCAGCCAGAACCACTGGAGGAAGCCAGGAGAGGAACCCCTAAGGCACTGGTCATCTGGGGAAGCTACAACGGTGTCCAACCAGCCTGTCCCTGGATCATCTGTACCTGAGCCCATACTGTTTGCTCCCAAGCACGGCCTCCCCATGCCACATCCATCCAGTTATTCTTACCCCCAACCCCAAGCTACCCAAGTCTGTCCAATTTTCTCCATCCCCCAGCACTGCTCTGATCCCAGCCACAAATCTCTATAGCCTGGAGGCCCACAGCACTCCGCCTCCCTTCCCTGCCTGCTTTTGCCACTCCTTTCCAAAACAGACCCTAGCTTCTCAGTGACAGGTCCCAGAGGCTATGCTAATACCCCAGGTGCACTTCCACCCTCACTCTTCACCTGTCATATGCTGCCCGATCCATCCAGGTGCCAGCCCCAGCTTCCCTCAGGACCTTTGATATGCTGAGCCCTATGCTGCCTGCCAAGAGGATGCAGGCCCAAAGGGTACAAGCACCCTCACCACTCAACCACCTGTGCCCCTCTGCCATGAGAGTAACAAAGAAAACGCAGGTGCACCACTTCTAATCCAAAACCCTGCCTCAGCTCAGCCATCCCCTCCTCCCTGGTCCAGGCCCCGTGACCCCTTTTCCCAGCATTTTGTTACATGGTTAAGTCTTCCCCACTGACTGTGGGAAAGCCATGAGATCAGAGACCACAAGAATCTAGCTTTGACTAGTGTAGCATCACTTGTCCAGGGAACCAATACCCTATCCTCAGATGGACCTTCAACTGATGAGCCTCAGAAACTGGCCTGAGGACGGACACATGGTTTAGGCTGACCAATAAGGCAACACCCCTGAGACTCTGGCTGGAAACAGAATGGCCATCCCCCCTCACCTGGCGATGGCGTGTACAACAATAGACAGGAAGAGCAGAGTGGCTGAGAAGAACAGAGAGGAAGGGATAGAGGAAGGCTGAGTCTGGAGGGGCCATCTGAGTCCCGTGACCAGCCACGTCTGAAGCCTAAGAACGCGGGGACGGTTGCAGCGTCAGCCCCAAACGTGAGCTGTTTGAGGTTTCTGAGTCCTCATCCTCATCCTGGCACCTCTCCAGCACTCAGCTCTCGAATCGAGAAAGGATGCTGGGATGACGGCACAACCAGAGGCACGAAAGGGGTGCCTGGGACGGTGGTATTGAGAACGGCAGGGCCTAAAGCGGGAGCAGTTGGACAGACACAGCTGGGATCAGTCCGTGGAGCCCAGGGACGTCAATGGTACCCGAAAACCCAGAGCGCAGGGGCTCTGAGGAGGCTGGGGCCAAGATCCGAAAAGCTGGAGGCGACGAGAGGGGCCGAGACGGACCCCAGGTCGGGTCTGGGAGGGCGTCAGGGCGACTCCCCCGAGGCGAGGACTGCGAGGACTGCGAGCCTGGGTCGGGGTCGACGGCCGAGAGGAGCCCGTGAGCATCCCTGCCCAACCGGACCGCCAAACTACTCCTTCCACAGTGCTCCAGGCGATGGCGGCAGGTCGCCTCGGACACGGAAGGCGACGTGCAGCGGGAGCCGCTCTCGGGCGCAGAAGGGCCGAGCGGCAAAGCGCCAGCCGCACCCTCCCACCCGGCCCCGGGCCGCGCGCTCACCCGCCTGACGGTTTCCGTGGCGACAGCCGGAAGTCCCCGAACCGCCCCGCGCCGCTTCCTCCCGCCCTCCGAGGCCCGCTGAGCTGTGTGTGACTGGAGTGCAGGCTGGCCGCACAGACGGCGGAAGACCGCAGAGCGTCTCCGCCGGGACTCAGGACCCGCTCCGAGAGGGCCCCCGCCCCACGTCCTATCATCCAGGGTCCACCCATGTAAACTCCCAAAGTGCTTACCACTCTCTAGCACAGTACACCTTTTATTTGCTAGTTTACCTCAGCCAGAATCTCCGCGAGCGGGTTGCCTTTGCGATGGGACACCAAGGGCGCTCGACCCCGCACTCTTTGGGCAAAGCCTATGGCCTCGCCCGGACTCTGGCCCGCCGTGGTCACCCTGCCTCTGTGACCTCCAGGGGCAAGGACCTCGTGAGACCCACCCCCGCCGCGGTCCGCACAAGTGAACCGCGAGCGAAGTGACCTGCGTCTGCCCTACTTAAAGATGGCGGCGGCACCGCCCACGCCTGGACCCGCGAGCGTCCCCGGAAATGACCGCGGGACGGCCTGCACGAACGGAAATACCCGAGCGCAGCCGAAAAAGTCTGAATAATCAAGACCTATCGCTGAGCAACGCGGGGCGGTGGCGGCAGCAGCGGCGGCTGCGCAAGCGCACAGCGCAGACCGGGCGAGAAGAGCCGAAGTGGGCAAGCGGCGGAAATATCCGAAGCGGTGGGGCGCCCGAGGCCGTTGCGGACCTCCGCGCCGAAGCCGCTGCTGCCGCGGAAGCCGAGCCTCTTCTAGTACAGGGCAGCCGCCACCGCGGCCGCCGCCTCCTCCTTCCCCTCGAGCCGCACCCCCTCGCGGTGGGAGCGAGTGAACAGACAAGCGGCGCGGCCGCAGCTGAGCCTGAGGGGACCTAAGCGGGCGAGGGGGAGGAGGGAGCGGCCGGGTGGGGGCGGGGCCGAGCGGACCCGAGAAGAGCCGAGTCGGCCCGAGCACCGCCGAGCGAGCCCGAGGCGCCGGGCCAGGCCGGAGCCGGACTACGGGAGCCGACGCGGGCCGCGCGGTGGGCGCGGAGCGGCGCGGCAGGCCGGGCGGGAGGCAGCGGCAGCGGAGGAGGCCGCGAAGGCGGGTTCGAGTGGCGGAGGCGGCGCGGGTGGCGGCAGGGGGCCGGGTGGCCGGGGTCCCGGGCCCCGCAGCGGCGGCAGCGGCGGCGGCGGCAGGATGATCAAGCTGTTCTCGCTGAAGCAGCAGAAGAAGGAGGAGGAGTCGGCGGGCGGCACCAAGGGCAGCAGCAAGAAGGCGTCGGCTGCGCAGCTGCGGATCCAGAAGGGTAGGGGGTCGGAGGATGGGGGTGGGGGTCGGAGGTCAGCGCTTGGGGTGGGGTGATGTAAGAGTCAGGAGTGGGATAATGTAGTCACCGGGGGTCAGAGATGTCAGAGATGTGGCCGCAGATGTGGGGTCGGAGGTTAGGGCCTGGGTGTTGGTGATGGGGGATCAGGAGTAATGCAGTCACCGGGGGGTCAAAGATAGGGGGCCGAGTATGGGGCACTTAGGATACGGAAAGCCAGGCGTCTTGCATTAGGGACCGAGAATCAGAGAGTCAGGCAATGAAGGGCGAGTAGGAAGCTGGAGACTCCACAGAGCATGGGGGTCAGATTGGAACATGGGTGATAGGCAGAGGAGATTAGGTAGGTGGTGGGCCAAGGATTGGGGATAGAAGTCGGAGAGGATTTAGTGAAGTATCTTGGGGTCATTGGGAATCTGAAAGTGAGATGCAGTGAAGTAAGTTTGGGGCACTGCAATTTGTGGGTCGGGGGGTCACATGGCAATTTGGGGTTTGGGGTGACACGTGGAGGAAGGAAGAACAGTGTGTGCCAGGGATTGGAGATGGGAGTAGGGTTGAATTTAGGTTATCATCCTGGAGGTGCTGGGAATCTTAGAGGCTGCTTAGAGGGGTACAGAAATGGGAACTCACATGTCTGAGGATCGGATGGGTCCCTGAATTTAGGATGACAAGCAGAGAAGAGGAGGGACGGTGGGGATGGGATTGGTGAGGGGATGATGGGGGGCAGGGTGAGCTTGAGTTTCGGTGGACGGGGGGTAGCAGCAGTGTCCACTAGAAAATGGAGTTCTTGGCTGGAGATCCTGGTGTTTGGGGTAGTTGGAGGCTCTTGGGGGCCACACAGGGGTGGGGGAATTGGGGAGCTGGGTTGGGGGCACCCAGCTGTTGGGTGCTGAGACTTGAGGCTCTGGATTCGCAGGAGTTGGAACTTACCCTGGGCCAGGAGATAGAGCATAGCCACAGTTGAAAATGCATGTTTGAAGCGTGCTGTGGATCTAGAAGAGCCTGCCTGGAAGCAGAAAGAGCAGGGAGAGGGTTGGGGCTGTGGGGCACAGCCAGGACAGAGCCCTGAGGGTCCTGGAGGAGGCCATGGGTGCTCTGCTGGCACTTGCACCTGCTCTGAGTGCCCTCCTCTCTCCCTCGCCCTCTCTTTGTTCCCCTTCTCTGCTTTGCAAACCCAGACATAAACGAGCTGAACCTGCCCAAGACGTGTGACATCAGCTTTTCAGATCCAGACGATCTCCTCAACTTCAAGCTGGTTATCTGTCCTGATGAGGTAAGGGCTCAGTTGGACTCCCAGGTATGGGGCAGTGGGGGGAATACCTTGAGTTGGGAGACCTGGTTTACCTGCCAGGCCCTGCAGGATGGTGTCCTAAGACTTTTCCTCTTTCCCCTCGCAGGGCTTCTACAAGAGTGGGAAGTTTGTGTTCAGTTTTAAGGTGAGTCCAGGGTGG
Source organism: Mirounga angustirostris (assembly GCF_029215605.1). Lineage (NCBI taxonomy): Eukaryota > Metazoa > Chordata > Mammalia > Carnivora > Phocidae > Mirounga > Mirounga angustirostris. The sequence goes on along the minus strand of NW_026991724.1, from coordinate 60,087,054 downwards.
GCAGGGATAGAGGCAACAGCTGAGGCCCACCCCAGCCAGGCACTGCTAAGGCACCTATCTATCTTCTCTCTCTTCTTGGAGCCAGGTGGGCCAGGGTTACCCACATGACCCCCCCAAGGTGAAGTGTGAGACGATGGTCTATCACCCCAACATTGACCTCGAGGGCAACGTCTGCCTCAACATCCTCAGGTGAGGGCCCTGACTTTAGATTGCACAGGCCTCTGTCCCTTCCCTCCCTCTTGTGGTCTGCGGTTTTCTATCTCTTCATCTCCACATTTTCTTCCTCAAGTCTTGACCTTAGCTTTCTCCTTGGCCTGTCCCGCTGTGTGCCCTCCCCCTAGCTTCTCACATCTGCACTGTCCTGTGCCCTGGGCCTGACCTGTTTAGTCCCAGCAGGCTCTGTGTTGGCCGTCCACTCACCAGCCCCTGACCCTGATTCTCTGTCCACAGAGAGGACTGGAAGCCAGTCCTTACGATAAACTCCATAATTTATGGCCTGCAGTATCTCTTCTTGGTGAGTAGGGGTGGGTGGGAGAGGCTGGGGAAGGTTGGCCCTCTCTGCTCTTAGGGCCTGTTGACCCCTACCCATACCGGCCACAGGAGCCCAACCCCGAAGACCCACTGAACAAGGAGGCCGCCGAGGTCCTGCAGAACAACCGGCGGCTGTTTGAGCAGAATGTGCAGCGCTCCATGCGGGGTGGCTATATCGGCTCCACCTACTTCGAGCGCTGCCTGAAATAGGGTTGGCGCACACCCACCCCTGCCAGGGCCACCAGCCCCGGCGTCCCCTGCAAATATTTATTGGGGGCCACAGGTGGGGGGCATGGGGTGGCCGGTGGGGGAACCCCATGCCCTGGCCTTGCCTCCCCTCCCTGCCACCCGCTCCTAGTTATTTTTTTTTTTTTTAACCACCATGTGATTAAGGTCGGCGCTGCCTCCCCCGACCCGCTCAGCAATGGGAAATGAATTGGCTTGTCTAGCCCCCAGCTGGGTGCTGTCCAGCCCCCCACTCTGGGCTCTGGGGTGGGTGGCCAAGGGGACTGGGTGGCTGGGGCTCGGGCACCCCACCCCTCCACCACTGGAGGTCCCACCAGGCTATTAAAGGGGAATGTTACTGCATGGCCTCCGCCTCTTCCTTCTGTGGGGGTGGGAGGGGCAGGTGATGTCCACCAGAGCTCTTGCAGCAGGAGTGGCGGGGGATGTGTAACTGGTTAGAGGTGGCACTGGGGCACCCCTCAGGAGGCTACCCAGTGCCTGAAACAGCCCTGGGGGGCAATAGGGGGGACAACACCCCAAGCCTCAGGCTGGGTGGGATGAATCCCAATATGCGACCATCGAGGGGCAGGACCAGTAACCACTCACTTCCTGCTTGATAAGCCAGTAAAGAGGAAAGTCCGTGCCATCTCCAGCTCTGCCCCCTCCTGCCATGACTGGATCCACCAAGAACCCTCCCTGGTGCTACCAGGTGCCTGAGATCCAGAAACATTAGGGAAACGTCGGGGTCTGTCGGATGAGCTGGACCCTCTAGTGGGTGCGGTGGTGGGATCCGGGACCTCTGGGGTGGCCGGGCGCAAGGCGCCCGAAGATGCACCAACCCAACGGGGACTGGGAATCCAGGCCTGGCTGGGCTGGAACCTATGGAACACCCTCAGACAGGCCCCCAGAGAGACGAAAGCTTGTGCGCATGCGCCTGGATGCCGGCCTGCTCGCGCACGCGCCCTCTTGTCCCCGCCCATCGTTCCGGGTGCCGGTGGGGCGTGTGACGTCAGACCATTTCTTCCGGAAACGGCGGCGACGGCAGAAAGAACCGAGGAGCTATCGTTAGTGGGTGCGCCTGAGAGCCGAGTGAGAGGAGCGTAACCCGGAAGCGGAAGCGGATTCCCGTCCCAGCTTCGGTGAGTGGTCCCTGCTGGGCCGCGGGTCCCGGGTGGGTGCGTGGGCGACGGCCTACGAGGGTCTCTTCGCCGGGGTGTCGACTGCCTCGCCCGTCCACGGGACCGTAGCCCCATCATCGAACCACCTTGTTCTCGGTGTGCGGGCCTCCCAACGCCCCCCAGGTCGTCCTGAACAAGGCGCCCCATCGCCCATCATCCCGTTCCGGGTGTACAGGGGTCCCCACGGACCCGTTTTTTCCAGATCCTCAGAGCTCCCCAGCATCCATCATGTCCTTAGTGTGCCGGGTGCCCCAACTCCTCACAACCATATTGTTCGCACCCAGGTTCCCTCCCCGTTCAGGCCCCCCCCGCCCCCCGCCAGTCCGAATGCTAATTCGTAGGTTGTCAGCTTCAGAACCCCTCCCTATATCCACTTTGTTCTTGGCACGCAGGCCCCCACAGTTGCCCTGTCCTCGGCGCTCAGGGTCCACATGCCCCAGTGCATCTTCACACAACCACTTCCCTTCTCAGTCCATCAGACTCCGGGGCCTCACTGTGGTCTGGAGAGAGGCTGAAGCCTTGAACCTCCTTTGGGGCACTATGATGAAGGGCTGGGGTGGGTATGTTGTGGATGACTTTCAGATCTTGCTGACCCCACTTGTACCCATGGGGCTCCTTCAGTGTTCCAGGCTAGGTTTTGGCCTTCCATTAATGCTTCCTCTCCCTGCTTACCCCTCTGCATTTTGCAAGCCCCCGCAACTACCCACTCCCATACACATTGTGACTCTGGCTCTGCTTCTTGCCCTTTCTCTGGGGCCCACACCACTTTGCACCTAGGCTTCACACTTGTCACAGGCCCACTGGTGGGCTCCTGCTACCATGGATTTGTTGTTTGGGCGCCGGAAGACACCAGAGGAGTTGCTGAGGCAGAACCAGCGAGCCCTGAACCGTGCCATGCGAGAGTTGGACCGTGAGCGACAGAAGCTAGAGACCCAGGAGAAGAAAGTCATCGCAGACATCAAGAAGATGGCCAAGCAGGGCCAGATGGTGAGCTCAGTTGGGCGCAGGCTGGGACACAGGGTTAGGTGCTGTGGTTTGGTCAGGCACTGCTAGAACGGTGGAGCGTGACAGGACACCAACAGGTGCTCGGAGAGAAATTAAGGGTGAGCGGGGCTTCCCTATTTTGGGTATCCAGAAAGGCTGTCTCCCAGGTGATATCAGAGCCACAAACCTTGAGTAATGAAGAGGATGAGCCTGTGACGATCCAAGCAACCACAACATATCAAACAGATGAGGCAGCAAATGTTCCAGGAGGGAGTGATAGGTGAGCTCAGGGTAGACAGTAGGCCACACCAGTTGAAATCATGGGCTACAGTGGGAGCTGAGTCAAAGGATTTAATGCAGGAAGATCAGTAAAAGAAATGGAGACAGTCTGAACCAGTAGGGAGCAGAGCCTGTGACAGGTGACAGTTTGAACCTGAGCAGCTGAGTTGAAGAGGTTCCGTTTCCCAGGATAGGCAAGGCAAGGAAGACGTTAAGGGAAGTCGAAAGCTGAGCTATGGATAGATTTATATTTGGGATAAAGTGCTTGAGGTATGAGCCTTTGTGAGATGGAAGGAAAGAAACTTTTCAGCCAGGAATAGAAATTCAGGAATAGGTACTGTAAGTCAAGGGAGTGTGACTTTAGATACCGAGGGAAAAGGGTGCCTATATAGAGTGAGCCCAGCCTTCCTTCCAGAGTCTATGGGTGAGAGAGGTAAGTATACAAAGGAACCGGTGGAGTGGTGACCCAAGACGCATGAGGATGAGGTTGGGAGGAGGGAGGGGGCAGTGACCACATGTAAATCTCTGAAAGCATCAGCTGGAATGGTGCAATGGGAGCAAGCATGTTCCTTTGGCCCACTCCCTGTCACGTTTGTCCACTTCTCAGGATGCTGTGCGTATCATGGCAAAAGACCTGGTGCGCACTCGGCGTTATGTGCGCAAATTTGTGTTGATGCGGGCCAACATCCAGGCTGTGTCCCTGAAGATCCAGACACTGAAGTCTAACAACTCGATGGCGCAGGCTATGAAAGGGGTCACCAAAGCCATGGGCACCATGAACAGACAGGTGCGCCTCTCCTATTCCCCCACCCTCCCCCCCAACTAACCCCCAACTAACCCTCCCCACACCCCACTTGCAGCTGAAGTTGCCTCAGATCCAGAAGATCATGATGGAATTTGAGCGGCAGGCCGAGATCATGGACATGAAGGAGGAGATGATGAACGATGCCATTGATGATGCCATGGGTGATGAGGAAGATGAAGAAGAAAGGTTAGGGGACACCAGGTTTGGGGAGGATGGGGATGGATGCACATGCCTGGCCCTCACAAAGGTCTTCTCTCTTCCCAAGTGACGCTGTTGTGTCCCAGGTCCTGGATGAGCTGGGATTGAGCCTGACAGACGAGCTGTCAAGTGAGTGCACCAAACTTTGGGCCCTGTCCCACCGAACAGTCCAGAAACAACCCCTGACCCCCCTGCTCCCAGCATTATTCCTTTCTACAGGAACTCTCCTAACCCCCCCTCTCTGTAGACCTCCCCTCCACCGGAGGCTCACTCAGTGTGGCTGCCAGTGGGAAGAAAGCAGAGGCAGCAGCTTCAGCCCTAGTAGATGCAGACGCAGACCTGGAGGAGCGGCTCAAGAATCTGCGGAGGGACTGATTGCCCTATACCACCCTGGGTGGGAGGTGGGCAGTGGATGCCCAGCAATTTCACTGTACTTCTTCTGTAATAAACGATTGGACAATGGTTCCTAGGCCTGTGTTGACTGGCCTGATGTGGGCCAGGTTGGGGTCCCTTGGCACAGGTCACATACAGGGCTTGGTAAAAGGGCAACTGACATGCATGGCAGAAGACGGAATGCCAGATCCACTGGGATGTAGGATAAGGAAGGCTGGATTGCTTCCCAGTTTGTGGCAGGAGTTGACAGGTTGTCTCTCCAGGACGTTCAGGGTTTGGGAGCTTAAGGTCATCTGTGTGCTCTGCTTCAACACCCTTCCCAAAGCCTCCAGTGCCTTGGCTCAGTGCCTTGGCCTCTAGTGCCTATCACCTCCAAGACCACGGGCTTCCCAGATACCCTGAAGTCTGGGCTCATCTGCCAGGGATCCTCAGCCCACCCAGCGCACTGTGGTGCCATCTGATTATGAGAAATGGTTACACCCAAGTCCAGGAAGTACTCAGGAAGAATGGCTACCATGCAGCATATGTATCTGGGGCTACACCCTGCCTGCCCAGAGCAGCCCAGGCATTACCACCTACAGGGGCACCCAAAACCCTCCAGCCAGCATGTGCACCATGTGACCCTCCCATCCATCTGAGGCACTCTCTACATTGGAAGGGCCAGGAGGGATGCTCTCCTCTTCCCTACTCCCTGGACACGAAAATGGCTGAAGACAAGTGCCCCACACCTACTCCATCCACCAGGGCACGGTGAGGGAATTGCAGAGACCAGGGCCCAGGACCACTGCCCCCCTCCCGCCCCCGCCGCAGCCCCAAAAAAGGCCTGAGGAACTGGTGAAGTTTTTATTAAATCCACATAAGTAAAAACCATATCGTGAAGGACTGGGGGATGGGGCCACCAAGAAGTAGGAGCCAGGCCACCAGAAGGGGAGGTTGGGGGGGTGGGGGGGATTTGACAGGACAGAGAACAAAGTCAGGCCGGATTGGCCTGAGAGGCCACAGACTCAAGGGCCATCACCAGGACCACTGGATAGCTCCTGGGCACTCAGGCCAGCACCAGGCAGGCTCAGCGGCGGGGGCTCCACCAGCACAGCTGAGAACTTGGTGTCACCAAAGGCCTCGTTCATGCGAGTCTCAAAGAAGCGCTGCAGACCGATGATGGACTGCACGTCTGCCTTGTCCTAAGCCGGGCAGATAGCAGTGGCTGGGTCCTAGCTCTCCCTCCTCCCACCTCCCCTCGCCCTGCCCCCAACCCCATTCTCCCCAAGCTCACCTCTGTCAGCTTGTTGAACTGCTTAAACATGCGGCCCACATCCTGGGCAAACTCCTGGGGGGAACTATAGGGGGGTGACAACTTCTCCTGGAGACGGGCACGGATCAGGGTTAGGTCCAGGGTGCCGCCTGGCTGATCCTGCAGACAAAAGCCACAAGCTAAAGATGAGGCCGGGCACTCTCTCCCCATACCCTCCCTTTTAAGTCCCAAGACTCACCACGGAGAAAGTGGAGTCAGTAGCCAGCTGGTGCAGGGGCCGGCAGGGCTCATGACAGAACAGGGCCAGCAAAACACGCTCACACTTCTACGGACAGGACAGGGGACATCAGAGCCACAGAGGGAGGGGGAGGGCTGCTGAGCAAACTCCTCAGGGATGGCCCCCCCCTCACCTGCTGGTTGGCTGGCGAGAGCTTGGCCACCACACCGGTGCTATCACCACCATCCAGGCTCAGGCTGCCATCCTCCTCTTTCAGATCGGGTAGCACATGGCAAAGAGAGCAACTCCACTCCTCCCTGGATGGAAGGAGAATGAGGAGCTGCAAAGGACCTGGCCCAGCCCTCCACCCTGCACAGACCCCACACAAGCCTCGCACCCTGGCACATCCTGCAGGGCAGGCAGGTGGCAGTCCAGGTGGAAGCAGAACTCGCACTGGTTGCACATGACCAGATCGCCTGGCTTCTGGCAGACACGGCAGATGGTGGCACTGTCATCCAGGGCACCCGGGCCACCTGCTGGGGCTGAACTGCCCTCTGGAGCCACCACCTCCAGACCTGAACTGGTGCTGCCACTGGGTGAGGCCAGGCGTGGGCCCTCAGCACCAGGACCCTCCGCCAGGGCCATCAGCACAGGCTTGGTCTCAGGGCCCTCAGTGGCAGCAGGCGGGGCTCCGATGGCAGCCTCTGTCTCTTCTTCCTGCAAGGACGTAACAAGGTAATATGGCGCTCAGCAGGGTGCATGCAGATCTGGGTGTTCCGTCTCCCACTCACAATCACCTGAGGCAGGCTCACCTTGACTATGGCCATACCAGGCAGAGGCGGGGCCCCAGGGGCCCCGGGCGGAGCAGTCCCAGGCTGTCCAGCTGCAGCAGCTGCAGCACCACGCTCAATGACGATGAGATTATAATCCTCAGTGGTGCTGCCTGGGAAGACCTTGAAAACTGGTGGCTGACTATCAGCCGTGAGATCCAGGTCCAAGCGCTCGAGGCTCACCCGTGGCACCTTGCGCATGAGGCCACTCACCTCGCCCTCACCTGAGCGGGACCTGTGGGTGCAGGTGCAGCACAGGGTCAGCACACCCATCCCTAATCCCACCTGGCTCCACCAAAGGATAGCCAAACTCACCGCTTCACGCCTGACACATGGGGCTCTGCACTCGAATAAGGATCGTCTGCTCGGAAAAAACATAAAAAGAGACAGCAAGTTAGGGATAAACCTAGAGCACTGAAGCTCTCCCACCTACAAGGCACTCACCTGAGCCAAAGCCATAGCCTTCCTGCACCTCCATGGGCTGTGGGCAAAGTAGGTGGTCCTCAGTGGGCAGGTGTCCCATAGGACCCCGTGCCCCGCCCCCGCTCCCTACCAGGGTTCCCCCGCCCCCCGCTCACCTGGCTGCTGCCAGAGCCCTGCTTGCTCAAGGGCCCTGGAGCCCGAGGAGGGGCCATGGACGTAGGGCCTGTTGAGTTGGTGCCAGGACGCTCTGCCACGATCTTGCCTGCAAAAACGAAGTAAAATCAGCAGGAGATGACCCAGGGTCTGGAATAATAGCAATATGCAGCAGGATAAAAAAAAGGACACACCAAAAGCCTCTGCACTCTTGGTCCAGGCATTGAGGTCCCACTGGAACTTCATCTCGCCGTGTGGCTCCACAGGGTCCACAATCATCTTGAGGGCCCGATGCAGCTGGAAGTAGATCTGGAGATGGAATAGTACATGAACACACAGAAAACAAACAAGGCTGCAGGGTGCTGAGCAGCACCTGCCTGGAACCCACCACCTGGGTGCCCACCAGCACACACCAGCTTCTTGGAGAGCAGCAGGGCCGTGTTGTTGTCACTCTCCAGAGCCCATGAGGCAAAGCGCAGGATATGTTCCTGGTGCTTCTGGATCTTGGTCATGGTCCAGTGTTGTCGCTCCAGGCGCTCCTGCTGCCCTTCAGTCACCTTCTGCAGGTAGAGCGGAGAAAGCAATGAAGGAAAGCAGACACCAAGGATGGCATCAATAGCCAGCAAAGGATGCCAGTCCCCAAGACCCTCCCACCATAGATGGGGTCTGCAGCCAGCAGATGGGACCCAGAATCCCTTCCCCACCCAAACGGTGTACCTGGGCATCGTTGACCAGTACACGGCCCCGCTTGTTCAGTTCCTTCATGATCTGCAAGATGGCCATCTTAACATCCACCTGCACACGCTTCTGTACATCAGACACCTGGCGGATCCTGGAGGGGGGGCGCAGGGTGAATCAGGTCAGGAACATGCTCCCCCAGGACTGCCCCCAACTATGGCCCTGGCTTCCACACTTACGAGCTGCGAACCTCCTTGGTGTTCTTCTGCAGTGTTGCATGCTTGTCCCCGAGGCGCTTCACCAGCGAGGCCAGGAGCTTGCGCTGGTTCCTCACTGCATCTTCCAGGAACTGATATCTGAGAGCAGACAAAAGTGGGCCTCGGTGCTGAACATGAGAACGAACAGGCAGCACCCACCAGCATCCTCAGTACTCACTGGTGGTCCTTATGGGCATTGAGCTGGCAGTCCCGGCAGGTGAGGGTGTCACAGCTCTCGCAGAACAGCACGAGAGGCTCGTGCTTGTGCACGTTGCAGTACACTGTACGCTCACCATCCCTTGACTTGGCTGGCCCTGGGGAGTAGAAACCGTGAGTCTGAAGCTCATCCTCAGCTATCTCCACCTCAAGTAGTAAACAGAACCTGAGGCCTCACTTCCTGCCTGTCCTGCAAGCCTGGGCTGTCTGCTAGGAAAACTCAAGGGCCCTGCAGCAATATCCAGGGAAAAGCACAGGCCTTTAAGACCAAATCCTTCCTTTCAAAATACTCTGCCCCAAGCCTGACCCAGACAACCACTCCCTCCTATCAGCTTGTGACCTGGATAACAAAGTAACAAAGTCTCAAGACTTTGGCAGAGACCTCCCACTTGCTGTTCTGTCTACTAGAACCTTCCCCAGGTGGACACTCAGAAGAGCTCCTCCACCTTGAAAACCCCCACTGCGCTCGATTCCTCCTCCACTCGCAGCAGGTTCTGTCCAGCAGAGAAGGGAACTCTGGCTATTGCGGCATCCAAGCACAAAGAACGTTTGCTCGCTGGCACAGAGAGAAAGCAAATCAGGGACTAGAAATACTGTTCAAGCACAGCTTCCTCAGCAGCCACACCTTGGTGACCTCCCCTCTCTTGAATAAGACAAGTTCACAGACCTCTTACCACGCAAAGGCCTACAAGGGATCCAGGCTTTGCAAAGCCTTCTGAGGATAGAAGACGTGAAATGTCAGACCAAAATCCTCATAAAGGTGTCAGGTCCCCTCTCTCTGAAGGGAGAGTTCTGGTACTTACAGTAATACCGCCCAAAAACCAATACCACCACCCCGCCCCCAACCTGTCACCGTTACAAAGCTGCTTGAGACCATCTATCCCTCTTTCCTACCCAATCCCAAGTACATCCTGGCTACACCGTCCCAGCCCAAGACCTATGACTGAGGCGCAAATCAGCCAAACCATGGGTCCTCGAATACCGCCCCCCTCCCTCCTGCACTCTGCCCTGTGCCTGAACCCAGGACCTCCTACAAATCCCTGCCCTTTGTTCCTGATTCCTCATGCCCCCATAGCTACCACTTCCATCCTTATCTTCCTGCCAATACTATCCTCTAGGACTGAAAAGCAACAGTTTAACTACCAAAAGGACACTCATAGAGTGTTCTGGAACTAAAACCAGGATAAACTCCGAAAACTCCCAAGCCCTTTTCTGTGCCACCACCAGCACTTACAGAAAAGTCTGCAAATACCTACCTGAGCTGAACTTTAAAACACGTATGACCCGAAGTTAAAACACTTCTAAGACTCACTCTCCGTGATGGCCTTGAGGGCCCTTGCAAGTTATCAACACAGTGGTCCAGAGGCCTCATTTTCTCCTACAGAGTCTTAACCAAGTTGCCAGGCCAGGCCCACCCCTCCACTACTGGGGCTTATCATCTGTGTGTATGTCTTGGGGGGGGGGGTCTTGCCTGAACCCTCAGTGCACCCCCACCCTGTGGCCTTTTCCCTCCCACTTGGACCCACAGAGACTACACACCTGAGCCCCAGACTCCCCATTTCTAAGTTCTGCCCTCAGACCCTTCAGGTAGTACCCTCCAAAAAAGCTTCCCTGGACCCATCCATCATTTGTAACTAGCACCATGAACAACTGAGAACAAACGGCAGATAGCCAAGGCTCTCCCCTCTGCCTTGCATACCAGTGGAGCGCACGGTGTGGTCCTTGGTGTACTTCACCCGCTGGTGTGCCTCCACACACGTCTCACACAGCGGCTCAGAGCACTCCACACAGTAGCTGGTGGCAGGGGCATTATCCTCACAGCTAGTGCAGCACTGATGGGCAAAGGCAGAGTAAGAAGAGACAAAACCGCCGGACAGGTCCACATCTGCACCCCAAATAACCTGAAGCAAAGTGTAGCCTTCACCTAGTGTCTACAGTCTGCCCAGAGCCTTGCAGTGTGAGAAGAATAAAGGCTGGAACTAGTACCCTGTCCCGAGGCCTCTCAGGGGTTGCTGGGGCAGGACGTACCTGATTTGCATCCTGCGAGTCTGTGGCAGCCTTGCTGCCACTGTCACGCATAAAGTAATTCTCCACAATGTCTTTGGAGAAGCACTGCTGCTTGCACACCGGACAGTCCACCACTGCCAGAAACAAACAAAAAAAATAAAACTGTTGCAAGTTCACCTCCAAGCTATAACCCATCCCCCGACTGAGCCCAACCTTCATCCCAAAAAGGGCCAGAGCCTCTCATCAGGAAGCAGAAACCCCAACCCTGCTTTGATCGCACTTGAAGCGGAGACCCCATCTCAGCGCCCAGCCCAGAACCCACTGCCCATACCCGATCCGGCCACGCACTACCCGGCTGCCTATCCGTCAAGCTCAGGCGATCCCCCACCATCGCCACGCTGGGAACGGACCCCCAATACCCACGCCGAGTCGGGATCAAAGGGTGGGGGGATGGGCCGCCCCGGCCCGACCGTACTCACCGGCGCCGTCGCCCGCCGCGCCGCCATCCCCCGAGCTGTTGGCGGCGGCGGGCGCCGGGGGCCCGAGGCAGGCACTGCAAGCCGAATGCAGACAAGGTAACAAGCGAGGCTCCCTCTCGGGGCGCAGGCGCTCCCGGCACACACCGCAGTGCTCCAGCAGCTCCAGCGCCTCGCCGCCGCCCCCCGCGGGCGACGAGGCCGAGGCCGAGGCCGCGGCCGACGAGGCGGCGGCGCGCTTTTCGCCGCCAGCAGAGCCCTCGCCCGGGCCCGGGCTGCCCGAGGCGGCCGCCGCCGCCGCCGCCGCGGAAGCCGCCGCCGCCGAGGCCGCCATTCACACGCCGCCGGGGGCGCCCAGGGGGGAGGAGGGGCGCGGGGCCCGCCGCGCAGGCGCAGACGCAGACGCACTCGCCGCCAACGGCTGGGCCGCCGCCGCCGCCGCGAGGCCGAGCGCCGCCACGCGCCGCCTGGGCTACCGCCCGCTGCGCGGGGGGCGCTGTCGAAGCCCGGCCGGCCGCCGCCTGCTAGCCTCCCGCCGACGACGACCGCGCTTCCTCTTCAAAAGCCGCCCAGACACCGCGCCACGCGCCACGCGAACAACCGCTCGCCCGCGCGCCCGCTCGCAGAAAGAGCCGCGGCCGGGGGGCGGGACAGAAATAACTGGCGCCGACGCCGCCGCGCAAGCGCGCTGGGCGTCTTGCGCCCGGGGGCGGGGCCCGGGCCGAGCGCCCCGGGCGAGGCCGCGAGTACGCACGCGCCTGAACCGGGTCTTCCTACCTCCGCCGACACCGCCTCGGCGCCGCCTGTGCGGCAGGGGCGGGGCTATTGACATCACCGCCGCAACATTGTACGCGGGCGGGGCGCGCGCACCTTTCCTAGCTCGCGCTAGCCCTCAGGCCCCAGCCCCTGGCCGCCGTCCTGCGCAGGCGGGTTGGCAGTCCGGGCCACCACCTCAATCCCCGCCCCTTAGGCCAAGGCCGGAGACGCCTCCCGGCACGGCGTCTGCCAGCGCCGGGGAGAGACGCTGGGTCCGGAGAGAGAGGCGCAGGGTCCCGGTCCCAGGAGGACGTCCCCTTGTGAGCCAAGTGGCTGACTTTGGGGTTTTAACCGTTTTATTGTTTGACAAGACAAACACTGAAACCTGCCTAAAGCAAATAAATTCCAAGGGGCTCCAGAGCAGCAAATCCTGCTGCCCCGCAAACGACCCCTTCCCATCTTTTAGGCAGCCGCGGCGCTGACTTGGATGCTTTTCCGGGTGGGCGAACTGAATGAACCTCAAGAGTGGGTCAATTCTAGGGAAGGAGGCAGGGTCGGGGCGCGGGGTGGGGAGGGGGACGTGAATCCCGTCGGAGAAGAAAGCAGAATCTGTAGGGAGAATCCTATCTGAGGGAGGAAGCAAGATCCGTGAAGAGAGGAATCCGGCCTCACTTGGAGGCGGGATCTGGGCGGGGGGCGGGGGAGTCCTGTCTGAGGGAGGAAGCCGCATGTCTGGGGAGAATTCTGTCGGATGGGGAGAACGAGGCCTGTGAGCGGTGGGGGCGTCCTGTCTGAGAGAAACGGCCTTTCTGTGGGAACCCTAAGAGGGAAGCAGAGTCTGGCGAGAATCCTGGGGGCTGGGCAGGGTCGGGGGGGGGGGGCGGAGAGAGAAGGCCTGTCCCGGCTGGGAAGCAGGGCCTACGGCGGAGGCGGACAGCTCCTGTTTGATCCTGTTTGAGGTGGGAGCGGAGTCTGGGAGGGGATCGCGTCTGAGGAAGAAAGCCCGAGGGAAGCGTGCCTCGCAGCTGGTCCTTGGGGGGGCCTTGGCCCCTTTTGCAGGGCTCCTTGGTGCTGAGATCTCTAGTTCAGGACAAGGCTAAAGGGGACAGTGGGGGGGGGCAGCTTTTGAGAGGATGCTTAGAGCATGCTGGCTGGCGAGTCTGGCCCCAAGACCCTACTCCTCCGCGTCTCTGCATCCAAACATAAAACCTGGGGGCTGAGCCGAGCGCCCACGCGTGGGGGCGGTGGAGGCGCGTCTGGCCCCACTGGGCGGGGTGTGGCCTTTGTTCCCGAAGGGGGCTGGGGGCCCGTGGGGCTTTGTCTCTGCGCCTGCCTTTGTTCCAGCCCCGCCGCAGCCCCCAAAACCGGGGGCCCGCCCCGCCCGCGGAGTCGCGGCCGGCCCCTCCCCGCCCAACCCACCCATCGGGTCCGCGGGGCCACGCCCCCCGTGAGTGGCCCGCCCCCTCATGCTGCTCCCCCAAGGCCCTGGCCTCAGACCCTTGCTTCCTTTCTCTGGTAAGTGGGCAGGAAAGTTGACTAGTGCATGGGGTGAGGTGTGGCATCCATTAGTGATAGTTGCTGAGCATTTTCCACAACCCCACCCCTCCCTGTGCCCCAGATCATAGGTAAGGGGGCAAAGGAACTAACATACCTACCCAAACCTCTGGGGCAGACACTAGGGTCAAAATAAGAAGGTGATGGTAAAGACTGTAGGAATGGACTCTCCCAGAGGACTACCTCCAAACGCCTGTGGGTCAGGGTAAACAACTGCAGAGAGCCTGACCAGGCACTGAGAGAGCAGTGAAGTGAGGGGTGTCAGAGATAGCTGGAGGGAGCCTAGAGGTTGCTCAACAGCTCGGTTGGGATGGGTCCTCCAGATTGCCCCTGGTTATGGGCCCTTCAATAGACTAGCAGCTGACCCTGTGGTTTCAGCGGCTCATGCTTTTCTCTCTAAACAGTACCTCCTTATCCCTGGGCCCAGTACTTTCTGTCCCAGTATATGGCAGCCACACAGTCAGGGTATAACCAGGTGCCAGCAGTAGGCCTTGAAGATTCCCTCTACCATCTTACTTACCAGGTACCAGGCCACTGCCAGTTCCATTCACCAAATGTCCGCACCAAGTCTTCCGGAACTACTGCCAGGACAACACTGGGGGGAGGAAATCAACTGGGAACCAGGCTCAGGCAGACTAAGAGAAGCACAAGGGGGCACCCCAAGACAGGTGGAGAGAGAGTAGGCATCCAGGTGGGCAAGACCAAGGCAGAAATCTTGCTCAGATGTGTATGGCAGGACATGGGTACATCTTGGCTCTGTACCCTCAGTAGGCGAGACCAAGTAGTCAGTGGCACCTTCTGTTCTCATCCTCTGTGCTCCTTGCTCACCCTTTCAGCATCTCACCCTTCCCAGTCCTGGACCACTGGAAACTGTCTATATTATGACCTTGCAGACAGAACTCAAGGGATAAAACAAGGTGTAAGAGTCACTCAGACTGCACCCAGGCCAGCCATGGCCTACCCACTGCTTCTTTTGAGCACCCACCTGCCAGCAGCCCTCTCTCTTTTCCCCCAAACTCAACACCTGCACCTGGCTCTCCCTGGAAACTTCAGGTGTCACCGCCAAAGCCACTTCCTGGGGAGGTCTTGTGGCTGCTTCACTTCAATCCCTTTCTCCATCATCACAGATTCCATTTGGGAACTGGGCAGTTGTGATAGTTGTACAACATCAGGAATGTACTTAATGCCACTGAATTGTATATTTGTTGTTCTTGTTGTTTTGAGAGAGAGAGAGAGAATGCAAGCGGGGAGGGGCAGAGGGAAAAGAAGAGAGACTCCTAAGCAGGCTTCACGCTCAACACGGAGCCTGACTCATGGCTTGATCGCACCACCCTGAGACCATGACCCAAGCCAAAATCAAGAGTCAGATGCTCAACCAACTGAGCCACCCAGGAGCCTCATGTATATTTTAAAATACAGTTGACCCAGGCGCCTGGGTGGCTCAGATGGTTAAGCGTCTGCCTTCGGCTCAGGTCATGATCCCAGGGTCCTGGGATCGAGTCCCACATAGGGCTCCTGACTCACTGGGGAGTCTGCTTCTTCCTCTCCCTCTGCCTCTCCCACTGCTCATGCTCTCTCTCTATATATATATCTCTGTGTCTCAAATGAATAAATAAAATCTTAAAAAAAAAATAAATTTAAAAAAATAAAATACAGTTGACCCTTGGGGCACCCGTCTGGCTCAGTTGGTAGAGCATGCTACTCTTGATCTCATGGTTGTGAGTTGGAGCCCCAAGTCGGGTATAGAGATTACTTAAAAATAAAATCTCTAGGGGTGCCTGGGTGGCTCAGGTCATGATCCCTGTGTTGGTCGTGGGCCTCCCTGCTCAGCAGGGAGTCTGCTTCTCCCTCTCCCTCTGCCCCTCCCCCCGTTCGTACTCTCTCTTGCAAGCTCTCTAATAAAAAAATGTATTTTTTTTTTTAAAAATCACAAGAGGGCGCCTGGGTGGCTCAGTCGGTTAAGCGACTGCCTTCGGCTCAGGTCATGGTCCTGGAGTCCTGGGATCGAGTCCCGCATCGGGCTCCCTGCTCAGCAGGGAGTCTGCTTCTCCCTCTGACCCTCCTCCCTCTCGTGCTCTCTGTCTCTCATTCTCTCTTGCAAATAAATAAATAAAATCTTTAAAAAAAAAATCACAAGGAAGAAAAAAAATACAGTTACAGTACTACACCATATTTATAAAAAAAAAAATTAATGGGGTGCCTGGGTGGCTCAGTCGTTAAGCGTCTGCCTTCGGCTCAGGTCATGATCCCGGGATCCTGGGATCGAGCCCCGCATCGGGCTCCCAGCTCTGTGGGAAGCCTGCTTCTCTCCCACTCCCCCTGCTTGTGTTCCCTCTCTCACTGTGTCTCTCTCTGTCAAATAAATAAATAAAATCTTTAAAAAAAAAAAATTCACATGTAAGTAGACCATACAGTTAAATCTCATGTTGTTCAAGAGCCAATTGTAGTCAAAATGGATTATGCTTTGTGTATTTTAACACACACATAAAAATCAAAATTTTTTTAAAAGAATTTATTTATTATTTATTTGACAGAGAGAGAGAGACAGCGAGAGAGGGAACACAAGCAGGGGGAGTGGGAGAGGGAGAAGCAGGCTTCCCGCGGAGCAGAGAGCCCGATGCGGGGCTCAAACCCAGGACCCTGGGATCATGACCTGAGCCAAGGGCAGATGCCCAACGACTGAGCCACCCAGGCGCCCCTAAAAACCAGATTTTGATGAGAACCCTGGTCTGTCCCTGCTGATCTCTGACCTCACCACTTGGTTCCAGCCACACAAGCCAACCTGTTTGTTGTTCCTACCTCAGTGCCTTTGCAGTTGCTGTTCTTTCTACCCAGAATGTTCTTCCCCACTGCTTTCTGGCTGGTTCCTTCTCTTCCTTCATATTTCAAGTAGAGAGAATCAAAATTGTTTGGGCGCCTGGGTGGCTCAGTTGGCTAAGCAACAGCCTTCGGCTCAGGTAGTGATCCCGGAATCCTGGGATCAAGTCCCACATCAGGCTCCTGGCTCAGCGGGGAGCCTACTTTTCCCTCTGACCCTCTCCCCTCTCATGCTGTTTCTCTCTCTCAAATAAAGTAAATAAATAAATAAATAAATAAAATCTTAAAAAAAAAAAAGAATCAAAATTGTGCTCAGTGCTGCATCTACTTTGCCTAACCCAGGGCCTGCCCCATAGTAGGCACTCAGTAAATGTGTAAAAGGACAAAAAAGAAACAAAATGGGGGCATCTGGATGTCACAGTTGGTTAATCGTTCGATTTGGTTTCAGCTCAGGTCGTGATCTCATGGCCCTGAGATTGAGACTGGTGTTGGGCTCTGTGCTGAGCATGGAATCTACTTAAGATTCTCTCTCCATCTCCCTCTACCAGTCCCACTCATGCTCTCATCCTCTCTCTCTCTCTCTCTAAAATAAATAAATAGGGGTGCCTGGGTGGTTCGGTTGGTTGGGCGTCTGCTTGGTGGGGAGTCTGCTTCTCCCTGTCCCTCTGCTGCTCCCCCTGCTTGTGCTCTCTCTCTGTCAAATAAATAAATAATCTTAAAAAAATAAAATAAAAAAGGAAACCCAGGATCCATTAGCACTCACTCCCCTTTCACTCTCCCACCAGCCCCTGGCAACCACTAATCCACTGTCTGTTTCTATGAATTTTTTTAACCTTTTAAAGATTATTTTTTATTTTTTTATTTTTATTTTTTTTTTAAGATTTTATTTATTTATTTGACAGAGAAAGACACAGCGAGAGAGGGAACACAAACGGAGTGGGAGAGAGAGAAGCAGACTCCCTGCCAAGCAGGGAGCCCGATGCGGGACTCGATCCAGGGACTCCAGGATCATGACCCGAGACAAAGGCAGTCGCTTAACCAACTGAGCCACCCAGGCGCCCCTTTTTTAACCTTTTGATGAAGGTTTGTAATACAGAGAGAAAAACATACACATCATACCTACAGTGAGCACCATGAGTGTCATAGCAAAAACTGGAATGTGTCGGGCTCCCAGAAGTCCTTTGTGCCTCTCATAGCCACTGCCATCCTGACTTCCACCACAGACAAGCTTTGCTGGTCTGTATGTAGAACAACACAAGGTTTGCATGTCAGTGTCTGGCTTCTTTTCCTGAGTGCACATTTGTGTGGTTGTGTATGGCCTTGGTTCCTTCTATGCCCTGTTGTATAGGGCCTTATCACACAAATACCCTAAGTTTGTTTACACATTCTCTTTTCGACTGCACTTGGGTCTCCCTCCTGCTTGTGCTGTTATAAACACAGACATTGCCCCATACATGTCTTTTGGCTAGGTTTTTTTTTTAATTGTAATGAGGATCTAATAGAAGGTTTTAGTAGAAGATGACATGATGTAATTCCCATTTCTAGGGTCACAGGTGGGTAATGGATGGGTGGGAGATGGAAAGCAGAAGATAAGCATCCATGCAGGCCAGGCAGAGAAGGCACTAGATCCTCTCAATTGCCCTTTTTTTTTTTTTAAGATTTTATTTATTTGAAAGAGAGATAGCGAGAGAGAGCATTAGCAGGGGGGAGGGAAGCAGGTTCCCCACTGAGCAGGGAGCCCGAGGCGGGGCTCGATCCCAGGATTCGGAGACCACAACCCAAGCCACCTAGGCGCCCTTCATTTGCCCTTTAAAATCACTATGTGGAGTGCCTGGGTGGCCCAGTCGGTTAAGCGTCTGCCTTCAGCTCAGGTCATGATCCCAGGGTCCTGGGATTGAGTCCCGCATCGGGCTCCCTGCTCCGTGGGGAGCCTGCTTCTCCCTCTCCCACTCCCCCTGCTTGTGTTCCCTCTCTCGCCGTCTCTCTCTCTCTGTCAAATAAATAAATAAAATCTTTAAAAATAAATAAATAAATGAATAAAATAAAATCACTATGTTTTCTCCATTGGTTTCCTGTGGCTACTGTAACATATTACGATAAAATTGGTAGCTTAAAACAAAAATTTAGGGGTGCTGGCTGGCTCAGTCTGTAGTGCATGCAACTCTTGATCTCAGGGTTGTGATTTCAAGCTCCACAATGGGAATGGAGCCTACTTTTTAAAAACGAGACAGCAGAGAACTCACTGTGGTGACAAAGAGGTTTTGTGAGCACACAGTGATAGAGCAGCCTTCTACAAGCCAAGAGAAAAGGCCTAAGAATGACACCTACTTTGCCAGCACCTTTATCTTGAACTTCTCAGCCTCCAGAACTGTGAGAAGTGAATTTTGGTTGTTTAAGCCACTCAACCATAGTACTTTGTAATGGCAACTTGAGCAAACTAGTTGTCAAATTTCCCTCTGCCCCACCCTTATAAGTGTGCATGTGACTTTACATCTGGAGCCCACCCAAATAATTCAGGATAATTTCCCCATTTCAAGATCTTTCATTACAATTACAACACTTCGAGGGTCCAGGGATTAGGATGTATATATCTTTGGGAGCCATTTTTCAGCCTACTGAAGTCCACATTTCACAGATGGGGAAACCAATCCTCAGAGAATAGCAGTTGTCCATAGCCCCACAGTCTGTAGGAGTCCAACCCAGTCCTGGGCTCAGGAGGGGCCCTCACCATTTCCATCTGCTTCCTTCCCAAGGGAATCTGTGGCTCCCAGGGAGGGCAGGGACGGAAAGGACAGGAGACATCCACAGCCCAGAATTTCATCCCTTTTCCTGCAGAGAGGAACCAGGGCTCCTGGGAGAAATGACTGATTCCAAGACTAAATAGGGAGAGTCCCAGGTGAGCCTGGAACATCTTGTTATGCCACAAAAATGTGCTCAAAGAATGACAGGAACATGTTAAAAGGACACAGAAACTAAACCTGATGACACAATTCAAGCATCAGAAAAAATAGTGATTGTCATTGGCTGACATACAATGAATCCTTAAGGGTTCTCAAAAAGGAGAAAGCCAGGGGCGCCTGGGTGGCTCAGTCATTAAGCGTCTGCCTTCGGCTCAGGTCATGATCCCAGGGTCCTGGGATTGAGCCCCGCATCGGGCTCCCTGCTCGGCGGGGAGCCTGCTTCTCCCTCTCCCACTCCCCCTGCTTGTGTTCCCTCTCTCGCTGTGTCTCTCTCTGTCAAATAAATAAATAAAATCTTAAAAAAAAAAAAAAAAGGAGAAAGCCAGGAAAATAAGCTCATCTGTCACCGTATAATGTCACTTTAAAGCCGGCCCCTCATTCTGGGAATTCAGCACTGATCCTGCCTTCCCAAGGGGAACTGTATTTCAGGGGAACACATGGCCCCAGTTCTTGCTTAGATAATTAAATTCTAGAATTCAGAAAATATCATTTCCCAACCCATAATGAGATTCCTGAGCAGGTCAGGATTATCGATTGTATACACTATGAGGTGACTAGCGGGTGTGGTGTGAATATGATCATCTGGGAAGGGGCCCACGAGCGGGCAGCAGACAGGCTGTCTGACCCACATTAGGGTCAGCAACACTGAGATCCTTCAGGAGATACAACAGGACCCATCCAACACTCTGTGAGAGGTTCTAGCCAGTGTTTGGCCAGAAACCCAACAAGTCTTTAGAGGTAACTTCTCATCCACAGGAGCTAAAGGAAATGCTAGAGGGAGGGAAAGAAGTAGCCAGTGGGCCCGTCCAGAGGCGGGGGATGTCCTGCCAGAAACTAAGGTCTACTGTCCTTCAACTGTCTTCACAGAGGGGACTATATATCTGTAGCCAGACACCAGATCAGTGACTCCTAGGGGGCAGCAGGAATGGATGCAGACTGCACAAAGGAAATTTGAAGGTGAAGGATAATGTTCTAAAACTGGATTGTGGTGGGGCACCTGGCTGGCTCACTTGGTAGAGCATGCAACTCTTGATCTCGGGGTTGTGAGTTCAAGCCCATGTTGGGTGTACAGATTAGTTAAAAATAAAAATTAAAAAGCTTTTAATAGGGGCGCCTGGGTGGCTCAGTTGTTGGGCGTCTGCCTTCGGCTCAGGTCATGGTCCCAGGGTCCTGGGATCCAGCCCCGCATCGGACTCCCTGCTCGGCGGGAAGCCTGCTTCTCCCTCTCCCACTCCCCTTGCTTGTGTTCCCTCTCTTGCTGTCTCTCTCTGTCAAATAAATAAAATCTTTAAAAATATATAAATAAGTGGGCGCCTGGGTGGCTCAGTCGGTTAAGCGACTGCCTTCGGCTCAGGTCATGATCCTGGAGTCCCGGGATGGAGTCCCGCATCGGGCTCCCTGCTCGGCAGGGAGCCTGCTTCTCCCTCTGACCCTCCCCTCTCTCATGTGCTGTCTCTCTCATTCTCTCTGTCTCAAATAAATAAATAAAATCTTTAAATATATATATATATATAAAAATAAGTAAATAAATAAGCTTTTAATAAAAATTAATTAATTAAACTGGATTGTGGTGATAGCTGCACAATGATGAATATTAATTTGCTAAGAATATTTGAAGGCTACCTGCAATGGGTGTATTTTATGGCATATAAACTATATCTTAATACAACTTCTATTTATTTTGGGGTGGGTTTTTTTAGATTTTATTTATTTGAGAGAGAGAGAGCATGAGCGGTGGGCAGGGAGGGAGGGAGGGACAGAGGGAGGGGGAAAAGCAGACTCCCTGCTGAGCAGGGAGCCTGATGCAGGGCCCAATCCCAGGACCCTGGGGTCATGACCTGAGCCAAAGGCAAATTCTTAACCGATTGAGCCATCCAGGTGCCCCTTAATACAACTTTTATACAAATGGCCTGGATAATAAGAACATAAAGAGACATTCCACATCATTAGTCATGAGGGAAATGCAAATCAAACCACTAGGAAGTACCACTTCACATCCACTTTAGGGTCACCTGGCTGGCTCAGTCAGTAGAGTGTGCAACTCTTGATCTCAGGGTTGTGAGTTCAAGCCCCATGTCGGGCTCCATGCTCAGAGGGGAGTCTGCTGAAGATTCTCTCCCTCTCAAAAATAAATAATCTTTAAAAAAAAAAAAAGGACAATAGCAAGTGTTGGCAGGAATGTGGAGAAATTGGAACCCTCCTTCATTGCTGGTGGGAATGAATAGTACAGCCACCGATAAAAAAAAGTTTGGCTATTCCTCAAACAGCTAAACGTAGACTTACCATATGGTCCAGCAATTAACTTCTAGGTATATACAGGGTGCCTGGATAACTCAGTCGGCCGAGCGTCTGACTCTTGGTTTTTGACTCAGGTCACGATCTCCAGGTTGTGCGATTGAGGCCCGTGTCAGGCTCTGTGCTTAGCACGGAGTCTGCTTGGGATTCTCTCCCCCTCCTTCTGCCCCTTCCCCCCATTCTCTAAAATAAATAAAATCTTTAAAAAAAGTATAGGTATTGAATTGAGAACAAGTGTTCAAACAAATCCTGGTACAGGAATTTATAGCAATACTATTCACAGTAGCCAAAGGTGGAAACAACCCAATGTCCATCAATTGATGACTAGATAAATAAATGTGGCATTTCCATACAATGGAGCCTTATTCAGCCATAAAAAGAAATGAACTGATACGTACTACAACATAGATGAACCTGAAAACATTACACCAATTGAAAGAAATCAGACACAAAAGACCATACATTATGATTCCATTTATACGAAATATCCAAAATATGCAAACTCATAGAGACAGAAAGTAGATTATTGGTTGTCAGGGA
This sequence comes from Mirounga angustirostris, assembly GCF_029215605.1. NCBI lineage: Eukaryota > Metazoa > Chordata > Mammalia > Carnivora > Phocidae > Mirounga > Mirounga angustirostris. Next base: position 60,065,030 of record NW_026991724.1, on the reverse strand, counting down.
CTGGGGGAAGAGGGAAATGAGGAGTTACTGCCAATGGGTACAAGTTTGTTTTCTTTTTTTTTTTTTTTAAGATTTTATTTATTTATTTGACAGAGAGCACAAGCAGGTGGAGTGGCAGGAAGATGGAGAGGGAGGAGGAGAAGCAGGCTCCCTGCTAAGCAGATAGCCCGATGTGGGGCTCAATCCCAGGACCCTGGGATCATGACCCAAGCTGAAGACAGCCACTTAGCCAACTGAGCCTCCCAGGCGCCCCAAGTTTTTATTTTGAATTGAGCAAAATGCCTTGGAACTTCTGGATCAACAGGGAGCAAGGAAACTGAGCAGTTCTGAAAGGGTTCCTGGCAGAGACAAATCAGCTGTCAGGGCCCATTTGTGGATAGCTGGTGACTTGGGGATGGGGACCAGGCATGCTAAGGAGTGAGGAAGCTTCAGAGGACAGGCAACTAGGAAACCATCCTTGGTTTGTTTTTTATTTTGGGTGTGGAGCCCAGCATGGGGCTCAAACTCACAATGCTGAGATCAAGACCTGAGCTGAGATTGAGAGTTGGATGCTTAACTGTCTGAGCCACCCAGGTGCCCCATCCTTGTTGTTGCTGTTGTTTTTAAAGATTTATTTATTTGTTTTAGGGGCGCCTGGGTGGCTCAGTTGGTTAAGCGACTGCCTTCGGCTCAGGTCATGATCTTGGAGTCCCAGGATCGAGTCCCACATCAGGCTCCCTGTCTGCTTCTCCCTCTGACCCTCCTCCCTCTCATGCTCTCTGTCTCTCATTCTCTCTCTCACAAATAAACAAAATCTTAAAAAAATAATAATAAAAAAAAGATTTGTTTTAGAGAGAGAGAGCACACAAGCAGGAAGAGGGGCAGAGGAAGAGGGAGAGAATCTCAAGCAGACTCCCCACTGAGTACAGAGCTCAACATGGGGCTCCATCTCACAACCCTGAGACCATGACCCGAGCTGAAATCAAGAGTCGGACCTCAACCGACTGAGCCACCCAGGCTCCCCTCATCCTTTCTTTTATTTATTTATTTTTTAAAGGGAAGGTTTTTTGTTTTTTAAGATTTTACTCATTTATTTGACAGAGAGAGACACAGCAAGAGAGGGAACATAAGCAGGGGGAGTGAAGAGGGAGAAGCAGGATCCCCATGGAGCAGGGAGCCCGATGTGGGCCTCGATCCCAGGACTCTGGGATCATGACCTGAGCGGAAGGCAGTCACTTAACGACTGAGCCACCCAGGCACCCCTCATCCTTGCTTTTAAAAGATGAATCCTCATGGTTTGGTTTTTTTTTAAGATTTTATTTATTTATTTGACAGAGAGAGACACAGCGAGAGAGGGAACACAAGCAGGGGGAGTGGGAGAGGGAGAAGCAGGCTTCCCGCAGAGCAGGGAGCCCTATGTGGGGCTTGATCCCAGGACCCTGGGATCATGACCTGAGCCGAAGGCAGACACTTAACGACTGCGCCACCCAGGCATCCCAGATGCATCCTCATGTTAAAAGAGGAGAGTTGAACAGTGCCTCAAACACGAAGAGGGCAGGGTGCAGAATAGACCATGTCATGAAGGAGGGCAAGGGTCCAGCAGGAGGACAGCTGGTAAAAGCAGGACTGGATAGGCTTCTGCCTCAGTTGCCCACCATGGCAAGGAAATACTTTTTAGAGAAGCCATGGGCAAGGCACCTGAACAGAAAACAATGAACAAATCTAACTAAACAAATTTAACAACATCTGGGTGGCACAGAAGCCTAAGGCAAAGTGACCCAGACCTCATATTGTATGATTCCATTATTGTGAAACGTCCAGAACAGGCTAATCTGTAGTGACATTAGATTAGTGGTTGCCTGGGACAGGGATGAGAATAGGAACTCACAGAGAATGGGTGGAAGTATCTCATCGGGTACAATAGAAATGTTCTAAAACAGAAGAATGCTAAGGGTTACACATGTGGTAACTCTATTAAAAATGATTGGATTTTATGTACACTGGAAATTGGAGAATTATATGAAAGAGTTGGTGTCCAAAGGCAGGTAAGGCTATGTTGGGCCACCTCAATGGTGAGGCAACCTTGGGATGGTCGATGTGTGAAGATGTCAAATCCTCTAGGCCCAGGGGGCTCCAAGGAGAAGTGCTTGAGGAGCATTGATTAAAATAGAGGGGCATCTGGGTGGCTCAGTCGGTTAAGCGTCTGACCCTTGACTCTTGATTTCGGCTCAGGTCATGATCTCAGGGTTGTGAGACTGAGCTCCGTGTCAGGCTCTGCACTCGGTGGGGAGCCTGCTTAAGATTCTCCCTCTCCCTCTGCCCACCCCCCATCTTCTCTCTCCCTAATAAAAAATTTAAAAAATAAAAATAAAATTAAAAAAATAAAAACCCCTGGGGCAGCTGGCTGGCTCAGGAGGAGCATAGGACTCTTGCTCTCAGGGTGCTGAGTTTGAGCCCCAGGATGGGTGTAGAGATTATTAAAAAAAAAAATTAAGTAAACTTTAACTTTAAAAAAAGTTATTACATGTAGGGGCACCTGGGTGGCTCAGTTGGTTAAGTGTCTGCCTTCAGCTCAGGTCATGATCCCAGGGTCCTGGGATCGAGTCCCGCGTCGGGCTCCTGCTTGGCGGGAAGCCTGCCTCTCCCTCTCCCACTCCTCCTGCTTGTGTTCCCTCTCTCGCTGTCCCTCTCTGTCAAATAAATAAAATCTTTAGGGGCACCTGGGTGGCTCAGTCGGTTAAGCGTCTGCCTTCGGCTTAGGTCATGGTCTCAGGGTCCTGGGATCGAGTTCCGCATCAGGCTCTCTGCTCTGCGGAGAGCCTGTTTCTCCCTCTCCCCCTGCTCTCTCTCTCTGTCAAATACATAAAATCTTAAAAAAAAAAAAAATCTTTTAAAAAATAAATAATAAAAAATGAAAAAAATTATTACATGTGGAAAAAAAAACAAAACCAGAAACATTAATCTGGCTTCAGTAGATTGGTTAAACCAGGGTGGGGATGAGAGGCCTTGAAGGAACATTAGTACCCAGGTGTGCCACCTCCAGGGGCTTTCTCCTTTGCCTATAAGCCGGTTAAGTGTCTGACTTGATTTTGACTCAGGTCATGATCTCAGGGTCATGAGGCTGAGCCCCACGTTGGGCTCCACACTCAGTGGGGAGTCTGCTGGACATTGTCTCCCTCTACTCCTACCCCAGCTTGTGCTCTCTCTCTCTCAAATAAATAAATAAATCTTTAAGAAAAAAAAACGGACAAAACAAGAACATTTGGTGATTTGGGGATGTGAGTGCTCCAGTGTGTGCTGTATTATACTTCGTGTTTGTTGTTTTTTTTTTCACTTTTCAAAATTAAATCAAGAGCCCAGTACAGGACCCGGTGCAGGGACCCAGGAGAAGTGACAATGGCAGCTGTGTTATTATGATTATTATTTCAGTTTAGGTCTCCTACTTCCCCTGTGATTTCCTCAGGTCTCTGTCCACAGACTAGCAGGATGTTCTTGTCTTTTACATATGAAAGCAAATTAAACCTTTTCTCTCTGTGTTGCAAATATTCCTCACCCCATTTCCACCCCCACCCCGTCCTCAACAGTCCTTGATCCTTGTCTGGATGTTTCTGTTTTGGTAAGTCCTGTAGGCACCTTGCTTTATCTGACCCACTGCTCCTATCACCTTCACACACTCTACCAGGGCCTGGGTCTGGGTCCCCTCCAGCCCTCTCCCAAGCTTCCAAAACCTTATGGGTATAGAAATGGGATCCTGGGGGCGCCTGGGTGGCTCAGTCGGTTAAGTGGCTGCCTTCGGCTCAGGTCATGATCCCAGGGCCTGGGATCGAGCCCCGCATCGGGCTCCCTGCTCGGCGGAGAGCCTGCTTCTCCCTCTCCCTCTGTCTGCCGCTCTGCCTGCTTGTGCTCTCTCTCTCTCTGTTAAATAAATAAATAAAAATCTTAAAAAAAAAAAAAAAAAAGAAATGGGATCCTGTTACTGCCCTTCCCCCACCCCAAAGGGCTCCTCATTTCCTCAGGCTTGTCAGGAGGGCTAAACCCTCCGCAGCTGGTACCTGCTTGCCTGGGACCTCCTTCAGTCTCTACCCGATCTGCCTTGTACTGGGAAGCATTTTTCCAGAGACGTGCTTTGTGTCTAACCCCTGGACCAAGGGGAAGCTCCTGCCAAACTGAGGTGTGTACTTGAATCTTGAAACCTGCTGGGCACCTGGGTGGCTCAGTTGGTTGAGCGACTGCCTTCGGCTCAGATCATGATCCTGGAGTCCCTGGATCGAGTCCTGCATCGGGCTCCCTGCTCAGCAGGGAGTCTGCTTCTCCCTCTGACCCTCCCCCCTCTCATGTGCTCTCTCTCATTCTCTCTCTCAAATAAATAAATAAAATCTTTCAAAAAAAAAAAATGAATCTTGAAACCTGCATCCCACATCTGGCACTATCCAGCCCCAGTAGGGTAGGGCTAGGCTTGTAGACAGTGGGACCTGAGCAGTGCTTTACCTGTGGGCAGTGGCTGCCACAGAAGGAGACCCTGTGTGAGAAGCTGGCCAGTAATGGAGGGTGGAGGGAGGTTAGGAACCCTGACTGAGCCAGGAGCAGGGACTGAACCTTCTGACTTCTGACCTAAGCTGTGTGTGTGGTTGTGAGGGATGGGTGGGTGGGTCAGGGATTCCTGCCTCTTGGCAGCTGAGGAGGCCCAGTCAAGGAGTAGCTTAATTTCTTCTCCTTTCATGTGTCTGTGACCATTGCAAGCTCACAGGTTCTTCCCTTGATGGTCCGTCAGCCAGTGCCATCTGCCCCTTCTCATCATCTACTGCCTCTAACACTCTAGGACGTGGCCTAGAATCCCCCATACTTGCAGGCCATGTTGACCCCTCCTTGGCTTATTAAACCTGTGTCCTTGGATACACTATGTATTCCTCGAAACGCCCCCACAACCACAGTGATAAGGTCTTTGGAGAGGAGAGGAAAGCAAAATACACATGTCCTCCAGGCTTGTGTTACTGGAGGCTGCAGCTCCCACCTCCCTTGCTGCCTGAGACTGGTCAGTTTGTGTTTCTCCCTCCTGCCTCCTACTGAGCCAGGTCCTCCATCTCACCCTCATCCACTAAGACCTCCTCTGAAGCCACCCATGTCCTCTCCTTCCTACCCTGAATCTGTCCCCTTCTGGCTTTCCCTGCCGAGGTCTGAGTGGCCTCCTGTGTTTGCTGCCCCACAAGATCCACTGCCCTCCCCATGGTCCTTTAAACATGCAGATGGGATGTGGTCCTCCCCCTCTCCCCCCGCAACTCTGCAATCCCCATAGCAGCTCAGCCCACAATTCTCTCACTTTCCTCACCTTACGGAGGGCCACCGTCCCTCCTCAGAGCCCTCATACATGCCTTTCTACCTGCCTGATGTTGTTCCAGCCATGTGTCCGGATGATTCATTCCCTTTCTCCACCCCCCCCCCCAGTCCCTCTGCTTGTACGATAGGGTAATGAGACCACCAACGCGGCTGATAAATGCTTGTAAGGCAGAAAGAAATGAAGCATTCAGCAAGGGAGAGGCAAGGGGAAGGTATTCATCAGATGGGAAAACAGTGGCATTTATCAGAAACTTACTGTGTGCAGGCCCTGAGTCTCTGGCAGCTATATTCATTTTCTATTGTTATTTAACAAATTACCACAAACTCAGCAGATTAAAACAACACCCACCTATTAGCTTACTGTTCTGCAGGTCAGAAACCCAGGCAGCATCCTCTGTTCCAGGTCTCACAGAGGCTGCAATCAGGTTTTGGGCAGGGCTGGGCTCTTACGGGAAGCTTTGGGGGAAAACCAGCTTCCCGGCTCCTTCAGGTAGTCAGCAGATTCCAGTCCCATGCAGGTGTAGACTGAAGTCCTTATTTCCTTGCCGGGTGTCATGTGGGCCTCTTCTCAGATTCTAGACTCCCCCATGTATTTCTTGTCACATGGCCCCCTCCAGCTTCAAAGCCCCTGGAGTCCTTCTACTTCAAGTCTCTCAGCTTTTTTTTTTTTTTTTAAAGATTTTATTTATTTATTTGAGACAGAGAGAATGAGAGACAGAGAGCATGAGAGGGAGGAGGGTCAGAGGGAGAAGCAGACTCCCTGCTGAGCAGGGAGCCCGATGCGGGACTCGATCCCGGGACTCCAGGATCATGACCTGAGCCGAAGGCAGTCGCTTAACCAACTGAGCCACTCAGGCGCCCAAGTCTCTCGGCTTTTAAAGGCCCTATGATTACCTTGGGCCTACCCAAGCAATCAAGGATCATCTCATTTTAAGGTCAGCTGGTTAGTAACCTTAATTATATCTGCCACGGACTGTATATAAGTCCCTGTATATAAGTCCCGGCCTGGAATCTTGGAGTGGGCGCTTTTAGAATTCTGCCCCCCCTATAGGAGAGGACTTACAATGTCCCAGAATCCTGTGCAATCAGGCCCAGGACAGGGTGAAGCTGCTGTTAGCACCTCTCTTCCTGTTTAGGTAGTAGTAATAGCAGCAGGTGTCTGTCAAGGTGAGGGACACAGATGACCCCCACCTCTACAGGTCCTGTGACAGAAGACAGGGAGGTTTGAAGTCAGGGAGAGTCCCCAGAGGAGTAGTGGCAGCTGAGCTATGTAAGAGAATGCTACAAAAAGAGGGAACAGGGGCGCCTGGGTGGCTCAGTCGTTAAGCATCTGCCTTCGGCTCAGGTCATGGTCCCAGGGTCCTGGGATCCAGCCCCACATCGGGCTCCCTGCTCAGCGGGAAGCCTGCTTCTCCCTCTCCCACTCCCCCTGCTTGTGTTCCCTCTCTCGCTGTGTCTCTCTCTGTCAAATAAATAAATAAAATCTTAAAAAAAAAAAAAAATCTTAAAAAAAACAAAAAGAGGGAACAGCACGTGCCAGCCTTGAGGCAGGCAGAACCAAGGCCCTGAGGAATAAGGAATGACAGGATTGCAGAGGGGCTACTGAGGTTGGATGGAGCAGACCCAGGGGGCTGGGCAGGCCATTCTGACAGGTCCAGATTCTGAAGAAGGACACTGAGGCCATTAGACTTGGGGTTTAACTAGGTTCCTCAGGGCACGGGCCACAGGATAGGCTGCCAGTGGGGACAGTGGTTCCCCTCCTGACCTTCAACACATCCACAACACAGCTGCCCAAGGTGGAAGGCTGGTACTCTGATCTTGTCCTCGTACTGGAGGCTAAGCCAGCCCCCCTCCCCCCATGCTGGATTCCACACCTGCTGCACAAGGCATAGGGCCCACCCAGGTCTCAGGGAATCTTCTGACCTTTTTGTCCTCCTGCCTGCCTCTAGCCCCCATGAGCAAAGTGTAAAGCTAGGCCAGCCCACCACTCCAGCCTCTAGCCTGGTTCATAGGATCCTAGATACCAGCCCCATCTCAAGGTCCTTGAAAACCGAGGCTGTTTCCTCTGCCCGCACAGCTCTTCCCACATATTGTCTCCTAAACTGACTTCTGATCTTCACCGCCCTGGCAGACGCACTACCCGTCTCACCCCTGCCCTTCTTCTGTTCTGAGGTGTGTCCCAGAGCGCTGCGTGCAAAGGCACTCAGTTCAATATCCACTCATACTTTTGTTCACTACTCGCCCTGGGGCAGGCGGGCCTGGTGTGTGTGCGGGGAGGCAGGGGGCATAGAGACAGGCTGCCTCCACCTTCTACCTGGGACCCAGGCTCAGGGGCGGAAGGCGGGAGCCAGAGGCGGGGTGGTGTCTGCTCCCTCATTCCGCTCGTAGCCACGGGCGGGCGTGGAGGTACGCTGCAGGGATGTCTCTGCTCTGCACGCAGGGCTGGAGTCCGGCGGACCAGGGACAAGCCCTACTGCTGGTTCCACTCATGCTGCGGGCAGAGGGCCGTCACCTGGGGTCGCAGCGCAGTCCGAGCCAGCCGAGACCTACCTGGGGCTTCGGACCGCCTTCCCAGCCTCCGTCGCGGTGCTCCAGCTCTAGTTGCAGCCCCGCGGCGAGCGCACGGGGGCGTGGCCCACAGATGGACCGCGCAGGCCCCGCCTCGTCCCTGTGCCTAGGGCAACGCCGGAAGCGTGCTCTGGCCCAGACGTTCCTCGCTGCCCCGCCGCCCGAGCCTCTGCGACTTGAGTTCCGACTCTGACTAGAACAGGAAGTGCGGGCTGGCCGCGGCGGCGGATCGCCATAGAAACACCGGAAACGTGCTCTGACCTAGCGCTTCCCAACCCCACCGCGGCTGCAGACTTCGGTTCCGCCGGCGTCGTCCCCAGAAAGTGCGGCCTGGTCGGCGGTGAGCGGCAGAAGGCCACGTCCCGGCCGCGTGCCTGAGGAGGAGGCGGAGGTGGGGTCTGGCGGGCATCCCCCTGCTGCAGGGCCCACGGGCAGGCCGGGGCGTGCCAGGGGAGGGGCACCGGCGCTAGGCTTGGAGCGCACGCTGTGGACGTGAGGGGGCGCTGCAGGGTGGGGGCATGGCTCTGGCGATCGCGCGCAGGCGGGAAATACAGGCTGGCCGGGGTCTGGAGCGGGTGCAGCCCGAGCGTCTGAGAGAGGGCCTCGGGGTTCAGGGTAGGGCGCGAGCAATTGAGCAGAGTATGGGAGAGGGTGCTTGGAGCAAAGTGTGCGGCGAGGGCAAAGGCGTGGCGGCCAGACTGCGGCGCCATACCCGGGGGGGGGGGGGGGCTTTGTTCTGAGGCGCCGAAAAGGCCTTGCGGCATCTGGACCGAGAGATAAGAGACCGGGAGCAGGGCGGGGGCGGGTCGGAAGACGCAGGCTTTAAAGGGTACGGTCGATGCGCAAGTTTCCGCCCCAGTCGCCCAGGCACGGATTTGAAGTTCTCTAGTCGGTGGGTGAATAAAGACGGGGAACGGGCTGTGGCATAGGAAACAGCACGTGCAAAGACTTGGCTTGTTTGAAGAGTTGCCAAGAATTAATTCGTCGCCATGGAGGGCTCTGAGCCCACGATGGTCCCGAGCTGTCAGGTCTGAACAGGCTCCCTCTGGCTGTCGCGTGGGGAATAGACCGGGGGGCGGGGATCACAAGGAGATGGCTCCATCAGCCTCGGCCGGAGGTACCGGGGCAGTGGCGGAGTGCGAAGTGATCTCAGGGTGAGATGTGGAGCATGCAAGAAACGGAGGGGCTGGCCCCAAAAGAGAAAAGGTGATTTGGGCATGAGGAACCGGAGGGGGGTGAGTCTGAGACCCCCATTAGACCCGAAAGGTTAAGAGAGGCTGCACTCCGGGGCTGTGTGATCCAGCCTGAGCCAGGCTGGTGGAGAGTGGGTGAGTGTCAGGGTGCGTCCTGTGTCCGACTGTCCTCCCCTAGACTGGAGGTGCGTGTGGGCTGGGTGCAGGATGTGCCAGGTATCCCATCTTTGTTTGAAAGACGGAAGACTGAGTCCTAGTGAGCATGGTGCCTGCTTGGCGGGTGAAGTAGCAGAGCTTCTCAGATTCCTGGAGTCCCCTGGGGGATGGTATCCCCTCCCCCTTCCAGTGTCTGAGGGTGGGCAAATTAAGTGGAATTAGGAGGTCAGAATTTTGACAAGAATCATGCTGATACGGAGGCAGCTGCTGCACCACCTTTGCCCTCCAAATCACACACGCTGCACGATCCACGCAAGCCCCCTCTCTATGCCACACCCACACCGCGTGCCCTACAAGCCATATCGAGATTCCAAGAACACCAGGCTGCAAGAGGTACCTCCCTACCTGCGGTGCTGGGGTTGGCAAGAGACCACGTATTTTTCTCTTATGGGGCACTTGCCAGGCTAGTGCCCAACTTATTCTCAACCCTTTGTGACTATGCACACCCTGAATCGCTTAGTCCAGGAGGCAGGCAGGGCGTGCCACCCCACCCCAAGAAGACCTCTGTATACACTAGTTAATCCAATTCCAAGCCAACAGACCTGGGTCTCCACAGGACCTTGGATGCTCCAGGCTTAGGGGATGTGGCAAAGGAAGATCAAAAAGAAGCTGCTTGGGGAGGAATCACAGCCAGCCAGGGAAGGGAGTGGGTAAGGTGTGGCAGCCAGTTCTGTATGGGGGCCCCTGCAGTCTTCTCCACAGAGCTGCCCCCTGGGAGGGGGACTTGGGGAAGGTTTATGGATTTGGAATTAGGGGAAGGGTTGGTGGGTGGGCCACTATAGGGGAAGCTGAGCTCTGGACTCTCCCCTGGGGAGTAAGCAAGACTGGGAGGGAGGCAGAGCTTTGGTATTCCCAACCTTCTTCCAGGGGTGTGCCAGGGGCTCCAGAGGCAGAGCTGCAGAGGCCCTGGAGACGGGGTGGTGTTTGGTGAGTCCTGTGTCCTGTGTATGGGAACAGGACTGCCAGAGGCCTTTTCGAGAGGGCTGAGGTTTGCAAAGCCTGGGGCTGTGGTGCGCCCATGGGCCCTGTCCTGCAATAAGGGCTCAAGGGACAGGGACAGTGGGGAGGGGGTGGGTGCCCTTCTGACCCCCCTCTCCCCGCCCACACCCCCTCATCCAGTGCAGATGGCGGCGGCAGAGGCGGTGCACCACATACACCTGCAGAACTTCTCCCGCTCGCTGCTCGAGACCCTCAACGGGCAGCGGCTGGGCGGTCACTTCTGCGACGTGACGGTGAGGATCCGCGAGGCTTCGCTGCGTGCACACCGCTGTGTGTTGGCTGCTGGCTCGCCCTTCTTCCAGGACAAGCTGCTGCTCGGCCACTCGGAGATCCGCGTGCCGCCGGTGGTGCCCGCGCAGACGGTGCGCCAGCTCGTCGAGTTCCTCTACAGCGGCTCGCTTGTGGTGGCACAGGGCGAAGCCCTGCAGGTGCTCACGGCCGCGTCCGTGCTGCGCATCCAGACGGTCATAGACGAATGCACGCAGATCATTGCCCGCGCCCGCGCGCCGGTCCCGGGCGCGCCCGCACCCCTACCCACGCCCGTGCCCCCTCCTCTTGCACCCGCGCAGCTACGCCACCGCCTGCGCCACCTGCTTGCCGCGCGCCCTCCGGGCCACCCCGGTGCCGCGCATAGCCGCAAGCAGCGCCAGCCAGCGCGCCTGCAGCTGCCCGCGCCCACTGCGCCCACCAAGGCCGAGGGGTCGGACGTCGACCCCGCCCTACCGGCGCCCCCGGACGACGGCGGCGATGGCGACGAGGAGACCGATGATGAAACCGATGGCGAGGACGGCGAAGGCGGCGGCCCGGGAGAGGGCCAGGCGCCCCCTTCCTTCCCCGACTGCGCCGCCGGCTTCCTCACCGCCGCCCCTGACAGCGCGTGCGAGGAGCCGCCTGCACCCGCTGGCCTCGCTGACTACGGCGGCGCCGGGAGGGACTTCCTCAGGGGGGCGTCGGCTGCCGAGGACGTGTTCCCGGAGAGCTACGTGTCCGCTTGGCAAGATGAGGATGGCACCGCCGCGGAAGCCTGTCCCACCGAGACCCCGGCTCCGCCTGACTGCGTCCTGTCCGGATCCCGCGTCCCCGGCGTGAAGACCCCGGGGCCTCCAGTCTCGCTTTTCCCGTTTCATCTGGGCGCTCCTGGGCCACCTGCCCAACCTTCTCCCGTGCCCTCCGGCCCTGCTCCTGCACTCTCCTCCGCCTTCTACCCCGCGCTCCAGCCAGATGCGGCCCCCAGCGCGCCTCCAGGGGAGGCGCCGGCCCCGCCCGCCGCTCCCGCCGTGGCCCCCTCGGCCACCCCTGCCCGAGCCCCGGGTGCCACCGAGCCACCTGCCTATGAGTGCAGTCACTGCCGCAAGACGTTCAGCTCGCGGAAAAACTACACCAAGCACATGTTCATCCACTCGGGTGAGCCGGGATGGGTCTCTGAGCCCCTTGGTCATTGGAGATTCAAGCCTGAGGGGGGACTGGGCACTAGGCAAGTTGGGTGGAGGCACTCATGCGGTTCTGATGCTCTTTCATGACCCCAGGGGAGCCTGGAAATTGAGCCCCAAGTGCGACGTATAGGGGGGAGGGGAAGCCCCTCCACATGGAGAAGCAGGCACTCCTGCATCCCCTACTTCGATTTAGTGGTGCAGGGGGAATCCTACCGCTGCGTTAGGGAGCAGGAACTTGCCCAGACCTTTTGGGAAGCTGCCAGTGAAGCCTTTACTCACCGCGATGGAGCTTGGGATGATCAGGAGGAAAAGAGCCTTGGCAGGGATATATAGCCAGGTTGGGGAGTAGTGCTGCAGGGAGCCTCCTGGGTCTTCTGGCTGTCTGTGGGTCCGGTGGCTGGATCTGGATGTGAGGGAGGGTGAGTTCGCTGGCCTAGGGAAAGCATGCAGAGTAGGCAGAGAGGTGCCCTGATCAGCGCTGGAGGACGGAGGTGGGGCTGCATAGTGGGGACCCCGCAGCTGCAGAGGGAGGGAAGGGGAGCTCCTTGAAGACCATGGAGAGGTCCCCTAAAACCTCAGCTGGTCTGGGAGGTGCTCTGCAGTGGCTGAGGGAGAGACAGAGTGCTAGGGTGGACCAGTGGAGATTGTGGAGCTAGGGCTTGAGGTGGTAGCTGGCAGGTCCTGGGTGTGTTGCGGAGTGTGTGGGGTTCTCCCTAGGGGCTCAGGTGGAGGACAGGGGTATGGAATGTCAAAGACTGCTAGCAGGGCTGAACTGGATGTTGTTAGGAAAAGCACAGATTTGGCTGGAAATCCTGTGGGAGTGGAATGGGGAGTTCTGCAGGGTCAGGAATTTGGGATTTCACTGTGAATGGTGGGGAGGGCATCAGTGTTCTGAGGTGAGGAGTGACTGAGATGGGATTTACAGTGTAAAATCCCCACCTGGCTGTCTTGGAGATGAAGGGGAGAGGATACAGGCATAGGTAGAGAACCTGTGGAGAGCTGCCAGGGGCCCAAGGTAGTACGAGCCAAGATTTGCCAGCTTTGTGCCTCTGTAGCCAGGTGCCAGGCCTGGTTGGTCTGCAGGAACCCCTGCCCAGGCACTCCCTCCCCAGGCACTGCCCTGCAGTCCTCTGCCACTGAGATAGGTTTTTTATTAATACCTGATGACTTTAAGGGCCACACAGCCTGCGCTGTCACCCCCAGGTACATTATAGCTGCCAGCAGACGAAGGTTCTGGGCAACAGGGGCTTCTAGTAGGAAGGGGCATGTGTGCCTGTGTCTCTCCCAGTGTAAGCCTAGCGGGCCTTGCCAGACTGTCCCCAGAATGGTGGCCAGCGATCAGAGAGTGCTCCAGGGGCATAGCAGGAGTGGAGGGAGGGCAAGTCCCTGGAGGTGGGGGGAGACCCCAGTGGTCAGTCCCGATGGGCAACGATGTCCCAGACCAGCAGGATTCCCTGTTGGGAGGGTACCTGTTAGAATTGGGGGCGCCTGACAGTGGTATCCCAGTAGGACGGTAAGGGTCTGGGAAAGGGGCGTCCCCGCTGAGTGGGGAGAAATACTGGGTCATGTCGCGGCCGGGGGGGGGGGGGGGGGGGGAGGGGGGCGGCGGTGTCCCTGCTGGGCAGGAAGGTCCGGGAGGGAAGGGAGTGTCCCTAATGGACAGGGGGATTCCGGGTTGATGGGCAGCCCGGGAGGAGAGGGGAGTCCCTGCCAGACAAAGATTCCCGGGGCGGGGCCCCTTCCCAGCTGACATACATGCGCGGCATGCCCTGTCGCCCACAGGGGAGAAGCCCCACCAATGCGCCGTGTGCTGGCGATCTTTCTCACTGCGCGACTACCTGCTGAAGCATATGGTCACACACACAGGCGTGCGCGCCTTCCAGTGCGCTGTCTGCGCCAAGCGCTTCACGCAGAAGAGCTCGCTCAACGTGCACATGCGCACGCACCGGCCCGAGCGCGCGCCCTGCCCCGCCTGCGGCAAGGTCTTCTCACACCGCGCGCTGCTCGAGCGCCACCTGGCCGCGCACCCTGCGCCCTGATCCAGTTCTGGGCCTGGCTACGCCCACCGCAGGATTGACCACGATCCCGCGCAGTAGGCCACCCTCTGCCGGGTTAGGGACCTCCCGTGGAACTAGGCCACAACCACCGCGAGACCGGTAACATCCCTGCCTAGAGGCCCGGACCACATTCCCACCACCAAACCACACTTTCCCCAGAGCGCAGGCCTTCCCTCTGCTTCCACCCTTTCCCCCAGACCTGACCAGGGGTCCGGCCTGCCTTACCCCTCTCCTCCCTCGTACTTGGACCCTCCTGACGGTGGCAGGCTGGGGCTGGGTTTGGTCAGGGACCCGACCACTCCTGAGAACTGGATCATCTCCAGTCTAAACTCAGAGACCCTTGGGCCAGGCCCAAGATTTGTGGCTTGAGTGGGGTGGGTTCTGGAGCTGCTCCTCTGCCCCAGTGTCGAGCTGGGCATGATCCCTGGCTCCCCACCGTACCCCTTCCTCAGTCTGGCGTCTAGGGGGCTCAGGTGGACCCATCATGGACTGGGACAGGGCCTTGGGACTCCCACTCTCTAATAAAATACTGGGGCCATGGGTTCCAAACTCGGAAGCTGTGAGCTCCCAGACCCGTGCATTTCTCATCATCACAGACTGGTTGTGGGCCTCGGGGCTCAGTGCCCCCGTCCCTGGGCAGCTAACCCTAACCTCCCAGGCTCCCTGGGCAGAGACAGGGTGATCCACTTGGCTGCTCATGCCTCTGTTCTCCAGGAGGAAGTGGGATGCACACATGACTGGCACTTGACTCTTCTAGAGCCCTTGGTCCTATGGGGAGAGGTACAGGCCAGCCCTGAGGTGCATCTAGAAGAAAGAAGCCATATGTGGGAAAGATGCAGACTTCGAGGCCTTTCCTGCTGGAATCTCAAGGCCCTTTGGATTCTAGGCTTCCCCTCCCCCAACCTGATGGGCATGATGGTTGAGCACCTTACTTTGGGGTGGGGGGGAAGGTGTCCAGGGAGTCTTTGAGGCCAGGCTGCCATGTGGGAATCTGAGCTCCAGGATGCCTACCCTGGCTGGTAAGTTCTGAAGTGTAAGGCGGGGGGTGGGGCAAAAGGGGAGAAGCAGCCAGGACCCCTGGGCTGCTAACCAGGGGGCTGAAGGTACTGATCCCTCGTAGCAAACCAGTGTCACAAGACCCCGCATCAGTTCGGCTGCCAGCCCAGAAAACAGCCACTCTTCTGCTTCCAGAGCATTGGCGGCACCTGACCCTGGGCACCCTGTCTTAAGGATTTGGAGCAGGTGGAGAGGGGTTTGAACTGAAGACCTGCGGGCTCCCAGGTCAATGGCACCGCCTCTCTGAGCTCCCCCTCTGTGACTGCCTCCCAGAGGTGAAGGGCTAAGGCTTTCCAGTCCAACCATTGCCCACGTTCCGGGCGGGGGGAGTTTAGCCTCCTGAACCCCATGGATGCCAGGGGGTGGGGCAGACTCAGCCCAGCATATGGGAGGGGGTGGGGATATCAGAACTGGGTTTGAATTTAGGCACTGAATTTGTTCCTTCAACTATTTGCGGAGTGCCAGGCACGTACCTGGCTAGAGGTAGGCACAGCGAAACAAGTCGGGTTAAAAAGGGCTGGGGGGTGGAGTCCTGAGGCCAGAAGCCTTGCTGTCAACACCTCCAGGGCCACTGTCAGGGGGTGGGGGTGGGGGCGGGACTAAGGGGTCAGAGATCTGGGCCAGGCAGCCCCTGGCAGAAGTTACTAGCAGTCTGTGGACACTTCTCTGAGGAGGGAGCGGGCGCCATGGGCATCTGGCTGCGACTAGCCTTGTTACTGTTGGTGCTGTGGGCTCTGGGGCAGCCCGCGTGGCCTGCAGCTGTGGCCCTGGCACTGCGCTGGCTCCTGGGAGACTCCATCTTCTGTGTGCTGCTCGGCCTGGCCCTGCTGGCGCGGCCCTGGCTCTGGCCCTGGATGCCCCACTGGCTGAGTCTGGCAGCCGCGGCGCTCACGCTGGCTCTGCTGCCCGCACGGCCGCCCCCAGGGCTGCGCTGGCTGCCTGCAGATATGGCCTATATTGCCAGGATCCTCCGCCTGGGCCTGGTTGTCAGAGTGCGCATGAGACGCCACCCGCCCGACACCTTTGTGGATACCTTCGAGCGACGAGCACGAGCACAGCCGGGTTGCACACCCTTGGTGTGGAAGGGGCCAGGGAGCCGCTCAGTCACCTTCAGGGAGCTGGACGACAGGGCATGCCAGGCAGTGTGGGCCCTGAAGGCCGAGCTGGGCGGCCTCACAGGCTTGCTTGGTGGGGAGTCAGCTGCCCTCCTGGTGCTGGACGCCCAGACCATTCCGGCCTTGGGTTTGTGGCTGGGATTGGCCAAGCTGGGCTGCCCCGTGGCCTGGATCAATCCGCATGGCCGGGGAGCACCCCTGGTGCACTCAGTGCTGAGCTCTGGGGCTCGGCTGCTGGTGGTGGACCCAGGTGAGGAACCCAGAGGCTAGAAGAGGACAGAGGGTCCTGGTGGGGGGCTAGGCAAGGAGATCCTTGCTTCCTACCTACCCTCATAGGCAATTACAGTCAAAGCTTAATTGCTGGAAAGTAATTATTAGGGCACCAGAGGTTTTTTTTCATGTTTGTTTCAATCCTTTTTTTTTTTTTTTTAAGATTTATTTACTTTAGGGACACCTGGGTGGCTCAGTGGGTTAAGCCTCTGCCTTCAGCTCAGGTCATGATCCCAGGGTCCTGGGACTGAGTCCCGCGTCAGGCTCTCTGCTCAGTGGGGAACCTGCTTCTCTCGCTGCTTGTGCTCTCTCTCTGTCAAATAAATAAAATCTTTAAAAAAAAAGATTTATTTATTTATTTATGTTAGAGAGTGAGCAGAGGTAGGGGCCAAGGAAGAGGGAGAGAGAACCCTTGAGCAGACTCCCCGCTGAGCGCAGAGCCCCATGCAGTGCTCTCAGGGTTCGATCCCAGGACCCCAAGACCATGACCTGAGCTGAAACCAAGAGTTGGCTCAGCCTGACTGAGCCACCCAGGCGCCCCTGTTTTAATCCTTTTTGCCAACAAATACTAATTATGGGGCTCTACCTTTGGGTCTCGGGTCTCCCCTCCTGACCTCAAATGTGGGCCTTTCCCCAATTTCTCTTCTGACCTGTCCCTGCAGACCTCCGGGAGAACCTGGAAGAGGTACTTCCCAAGCTACAGGCAGAGAACATCCGATGCTTCTACCTCAGCCATTCTTCCCCAACACCAGGAGTGGGGGCTCTGGGGCCTGCTCTTGATGTTGCACCCACCGACCCTGTGCCCACTGACCTACGTGCTGGGATCACACCACAGAGTCCTGCCCTGTTTATCTACACCTCAGGGACCACTGGTGAGGGTGCCCAGCAACCCTAGCCCTGACCTCTGAACCCTAATGCTGCCCTAACCCCAAGCTTGACATGTGCCTCAAACTTGACCTCTGAAACCCATCCTACCCTTTGATTGTGACACCTGGCCTGAACTCTGACCCCCAATGTGTTTTGACTGGTCAGTGCCAGAATCTTGCCTCTGCCCAGTAAACAGCCACTGAAACCCTACCTGAGCTTTGGAATTTACCCTCTGAACCCCAAATCCAATTTTTCTTCCCTGAGCCCACCCACTAATCCCCATACTTGAACACCTCCTAAGAGCCTCAAGCCCCTGACCACGGAGACCCACTCCTATGTGCTGTCCTTTCACCACCCACCCTTCCCACTCCATTCCCCAGGGCTCCCAAAGCCGGCCATTGTCACGCATGAGCGACTGCTGCAGATGTGCAAGATGCTGTCCCTGGGTGGGGTCACAGCTGATGACGTGGTCTACACAGTTTTGCCTCTGTACCATGTGATGGGGTTTATCCTTGGGGTCCTCAGCTGCCTGGAGCTCGGTAAGCCCTTTTCTGAAGACCCCTCCAATCTACGGGACCTCCAGACTCAAAGTCAGGGTGGAGCTTTCAGGGTAACAAGGCCCCACAGGTTACCCAGCACCGAAGTTCTTACCTCTGACAAAGGACACACAGCAGCAGGCCCCAAGGCTACTTGGGCAGAGACTTGGTCACTTAGTCCCTAATGGCTTTGCTGTTGTCAGAAAGTGACAAGCTGATAGGAGTGCTGGGATGGTCAGTGAGGGTTAGGTGTTCACCAAGCATTCCACTGGGCTATCTTCCTGGACACCTGACTAGCAATTCAGACTGAGAACTCTCCAGTATTTCTTTTTGAGTTTTTATAAAAACAAACTTTGAAACACATACAAATTTCTAAATATTTCTACATGAATTCTCATGTACCCACCATCCAGCTTCGGCCACCATCAGCATTTTGCTTTCAAACATACACAGCAAAGCAAAAGTAGAAAAAATAGTTTGATGATGTCTCACATATCCTCACCCACCCTGGACAATTGTTAACATGTTGCCAATCTTTCTTCATATGTATTCCCCTCTTTATTTCTCAATTATTTTAGAACAAATCCTAGACACTGTATCTTTTTGCTTGTAAGTACTCAGTATGTATCTCTAACATACAAGGACTTAAGAACTGTCACCATAGTGATAATCACATCTGACAAAATTAACAGTAACTCTAATATCATCTGATGCACAGGTCATGTTTGAATTCCCCCAATGACATGTCTAATTGTTTTGTTTTGTTTTGCTTTTTACAGTTAAAGTCCCCTCACTGTACTTGCTTGTTTGTTCTCTGCTCCTCTTTCCCCTGCATTTCTTATTAGACTGGAAATTTCCTCTAGAGACGTTAGATGCAGTTCAATTATTGGTGGCAAGAACCTTGGTGGGATGCATTATACTTCCTAATACATCACATGGAAGGCAGCTCATAACTGTTACCCTACCTTAGAGAGGCTAAGATGAATTGGGGAGCTGTATGTATGTGTGTATGTATGTATAGTTGACACGTTACATTAGTTTCAGGTGTACAATGTAGCAATCAGACAAATTACACATTGGGGGGCTTTAATTGGAAAACTCCCTGTCAACCTTCCCCCTGGTTTTACCAGCTCTTGAAGACCTTTCCTGAATCAGGCATTTCATCAGGGGTTGCAAACAAAGTTGTCACTTTCAAGACCAGCATCCATTTTCACACAGAAGGCATTGTTTTTTACCTCCCTGCCAAAAATACAGCCTCAAAGAAGACACACACTTGCTACCTCACCAGGCACACGAGCAATTGTCCCTTTGGGTGCAGGGATGATAATATTTAGCTTGCAGGGTTTTTTGAGGATTAGGGTTGAGGTAGGGAGAGTGCTTTCCACAAAGCCAGCTGCAGAGGAGGTGATCAGCTAAAAAAGGGTCACTTTCCTGGAGTGATAAGTAGTGGTCTGTAAAATTTATTAATCCATGTGTCCATCCTTCAAGACATCCTTCCACCAACTCACGCATCCACCTACTAACCTACCTCCTCACCCACCCACCCATCCATCTATGCCACCACCAATCCATCTGCCCAGCTAGACATTCATAAAACATTTATCATAATCAAGAGTGATTAATATTCATAGCCCTTATTTAGCAGTACTCACTTTGTACCAAGCATTGAGCTTGGTACACATTCTGGAGATAGAATGCAAACCCATGCGCACCTATGCTCTTCTTATGGGGGTGGTCCCAGCTGGGTCAGGGACACACAGATGAGCTCCAAATCCTGTGCTTCAAAGGGCCACAGCTAGGTGATCAAAGCAGCTTAACACAGTGGCATGGAAGCATGACCTGAAACCCTTTCCTCTCCCCACTCAGGAGCAACCTGTGTCCTGGCCCCCAAGTTCTCTGCTTCCCGCTTCTGGGATGACTGTCGGCTGCATGGTGTGACTGTGATCCTGTATGTGGGTGAGGTCCTGCGGTACCTGTGTAACACTCCACAGGTGAGGGGCTAAGATTAGGGCTCCATGGTGAACACCTCAGGTATGATCCTAGATGTCATCTCAGGTAAAGGTTTCAGAGAGATTCAGGTACAGGACTCAAGCAAGGTCCCTTAGGTAAAACACCCCAGGCAACCGCCACAGTTAACGCATCCCACACAAGGTTTCCAATCATGGCTTCTATGATGATCAGCAGTGCTACCTTGGGCAGGTGACTTCACCTCTCTCAGCCTCAATGTCCTCATTTGGAAAATGAGGATAATAACTCAAAGGGGGTATTTGTGAGAATAAAACATATATAAAGTGCCTAGAACAAAGGGTGACTCGGGGTAAACTCGCCAGATGTGAACTTATCAGCAATGAGGTATGGATCCCAAATAAAATGCTTCAGGTAACTACCTCCAGGTAAGGCCCCAAGGTGTCTCCCCAAGGTGAAACTTCAAGTCACTCCCCAGTTTACCTCCAGGTAAAGGCCCCTAAGTAACCCCTCCAGGTAACCTCCCCCAGGTAAAAGTTCCAGGTACTACCCCTATATAAGATCCTAGATATTTCCTCTAGGTAAGCCCTGGATAAGGCCTCCAGTCACCCCTAGGTATCCCTTCAGGTAAGGCTTTTAGGTAACTTACCCCCAGGTAACCTCTGCAGGTAACCCTCCAAGTACAGACTCCAGGTAACTACTCTCAAGTAAGAACCCTTGGTAGACTTCCTAGGTATAGATGCCCCACCCCCCCAGTCACCTCCCAGGTAATTCCTCAGGTAAAGACCAAGAGATAGCCTTCCTAGGTAAGGGTTCTAGGGCACACTCCTCTTCACCCTTCTTGGGATGTCCCTGCAGCGACCAGAGGACCGGACACATACAGTCCGCTTAGCAATGGGCAATGGACTCCGGGCAGATGTGTGGAAGTCCTTCCAACAGCGCTTTGGCCCCATTCGGATCTTGGAAAGCTATGGCTCTACAGAAGGCAACATTGGCTTCGTCAACTATCCAGGGCGCTGTGGGGCCCTGGGCAAGATAAGCTGCTTGCTTCGAGTGAGTGGGTTGGGTGGGACAGTGGCCCTGATTGAGGCTGAGCCCACAGGACCTCTACTGACACTTCCCCACCCTCCACTCAGATGCTGTCCCCCTTTGAGCTTGTACAGTTCGACACGGAGGCCGAAGAGCCTGTCAGGGACAATCAGGGATTGTGTGTCCCTGTGGGGCCAGGTACAAGGGTTGGGAAACCTTCCCTGGGTGTGGGAAGGGCGGGGGCCATCTGGTCCTTGGCTGGAACAAGCTGCCCAAAGCCTTGAGGTCAGTGCCCAGTGGTGGTGTCTGCTGCCCTCACCTCGTCTGACCACTGCCTGGGACCCTCTGCCTCTCAGCTTCTCAGCTCTGCCTGGCTCCTCTGCCTCAATCTCTTGCTTTACTGGGTCTCTGGGTGTCCATTTGTGGAAGCCATGTCCTCCCAGGCATCAGTCTCTTGTCCAGTACCTTCTCCTAGGGTCTTCTCTCCTGGGGCCATGCGCGGTCTTGGCCATATCTCTTTCTTCCCACCACCATTTGTCTCTGTCCCGTGTCCTTCCTTTGTTATCCTCTTTCTATTTCTAGTGGGCCCCCCAATGTCTCCTGTCTCCCAGTCTCTGTCTCCCCTCCCCCATCTTTATCTCTAGGTCTCTCTCTGTCTCTTCTTTGGCAGGGTCTCGGTGATGAAGAGTTCACCATGGTTGGTAACCTCCGGCCGGGGGCTGGTGGGTTGTGCCGTTCTTGGTCATGGTTAATGCCCTAATTCCAACTCCTACCCCCAGGGGAAGCGGGGCTTCTGTTGACCCAGGTCTTGAGACACCAACCTTTCGTGGGCTACCGCGGGGCGCGAGAGCTGTCGGAACGAAAGTTGGTGCGGAATGTGCGGCGCAGGGGTGACGTTTACTTCAACACCGGCGACGTGCTGACCGTGGACGAAGAAGGCTTCCTTTACTTTCGCGACCGCCTCGGGGACACCTTCCGGTCGGGTCCCGGACGGGACTGGGAGAACGGGTGGCAGGGGCTTCCTGGTCCTTTGAGGGAGCCAGGCTGAGGAGGCGGGACTTCCGGACCCAGAGGGGCGTGGCTTCTCGATCCTGAAGGGGCCGGAGTTGGGCAGAACCACCTATCAGATCTTGCAGGAGGAGGGGCTTGGTGGGCAAGAGGCGGGGCCTCCGCTTTGCCACGGTTGCGTTCACTGGCATCGGATTCAACCCCACAGATGGAAAGGTGAGAACGTGTCCACGCGGGAGGTGGAGAGCGTTTTGTCACTCGTGGACTTCCTGCAGGAGGTGAACGTCTACGGTGTGTCTGTACCAGGTGTGGAGGATCTGCCTCATTTTAAACCTCCAACAGCTTTGTGGGCAGAGGGGTGTTTTCCAGATTTTACAGGTGGGAGAGCTGTTGGGGTACAGCCAGTGAGCAGAGATGGGCCAAGTGAGAGGGTCAGCCATGGGCACTGTTAGTTGGGTGATCTGAGAATGACTGGCGTGTTCCCCAGGTTGTGAGGGCAAGGTGGGCATGGCTGCCGTGCAGCTGGTCCCCGGCCAGACCTTCGATGGTCAGAGGATGTACCAGCATGTCCGCACTTGGCTCCCTGCCTATGCTGCACCCCATTTCATCCGTATCCAGGTGAGCTCAGGGTGGCAGAAGTAGGTGGATGGGAGGTCTTGGCCAGGGCCTCACAGTCGGGTTATGCTTACTGCCCCTGCAGGACACCCTGGCAATCACAAGCACATTCAAACTGGTGAAGTCACGTTTGGCGCGTGAGGGCTTCAATGTAGGCATCATTGCTGACCCCTTGTTCGTGTTGGACAACCAGGCCAAGGCCTTCCGGCCCCTCACGGGGGACGTGTACCAGGCTGTGTGCAATGGAACCTGGAGACTCTGACTATTTGGCCAGTCCACAGGACATCTGAAGTGGTAGTGCCCAATGCTGACTGCCACTACCATTTGCAGGTCACCTCCCCCCACCCCTAACCTGCTGAGGATCATCATGAATCCTAGCCCGGCTATAAGCCCTGTTGCAGAGAGTGAGATGATGCTAGGCCCAGTAACGGAGTGAGAATAAACTTGGATGTATACACAGATGTCTATGTGTGTAGGGACCAAGGGCAGGTAGCCCCAAGATGGGCCCCTTTGGCATAAAGATTATTTTGTGTTAAAAGCAATAAAAACCCAGCAGATTCAGAAGCTCTTTATCTACCCCACAGATAACTATAAAATGACAGGGAGGAATTTAGCAAGACCTCTTTTATCAAATTCCTGTGTCTTCTTGTTTCTTAATGGCCCAAAGACCGTTTGTTTACCAAATATTTACTCTTTTATTTTCCTTTAAATTACATTATTTCCTATTGAATTCCCGGACTTTTCTCAGTATTTTCCCTATGCTTTTCTCAGTTCAGTATGACACGTACACCTCATTTTGCCTGTCTTTGGAATTTTATGGCTGTATATATTCCCCATATGTACCAAATTAAATTTTATTTTCTCCTGTTAACATGTCTCATGTCAATTTGATTCTTAGTCAAGCCAGAAAAACCTTGAAGGGCAGAAGAAATTCTTCCTCTCCAACAGTGGATGGAGAACAAGCAAGGAACTCAGGGCCTAGTGCCTCCAGAGACCTTACTTCAGGGTCCCCCATCTCCCTACCAGCCTCAGGGAATGGCTCTGTCTAGGCAAGGCCACCAGTGCGGGAGGAGCCAGCAGCCTCAAAGTCATTCCAGGATTGAGAGATGAGGTTCATTTTATCTATAGGTCTTTTTGTGGCCCCTGATGGGCTGACCCCAGGCCAGCAGATGTTGATATGGTCAGGAAAGTGTAAGGAGAAGTGCTATCGTGGTGATATGACAAGGACATTGGGCTAAGCCGAGAAGGAGCAGCAAGTAACTGGGAAAAGAGTGTCCTTGGCAGAGTGCACCTGCAAAAGCCCTGATGCAAGTCCTGTGGGGTGGGGTGTGGAGCAGATCAGAGCCCTCTGGAAGATAAAGTCCAGTGTCCTAGGGGCCAAAAGAGCTGTAGGCAGGAGGATGCTTTTGCTGGTTTCAGGAAAGTGTTGTGTACTGTGTCAGGGGCTTTAAATGTTACTTGATCGTTGTGGAACTATAGTCTGTGGGCCAAGGGAAAGTGAGTGGCAAAGGCTTTGTAAGTATAGTCCTCAATGTGTCAAGAATCAAAAGTGCTTCCACGGGAATTAGGATAAACGCAGATGGCACTGAACCTCTGGGAAGTGCAATCCACCCCATGTCAGGGGCTATAGGTGCTGCCCAGGCATCTTAAGAGCTGGAAACCTGGAAAAGGGGAATAGCACGCTAATCCTCAGTGAAGTGGTCTGTGCTCTCTCCATGGCAGGAATCGCTGCCTGCGTGTTGTAGGCTAGGGCACACGTGGGTGTGAAGATTGAGATGTAGGCCTTGAGAGCTCAGATACCAGAAGTGACACCTGGGTAATTGTGGGAGCTGTTAGGTAGAGGCCAGTGATCACAAAAACTCTCTGGTGTGTAGCCCAAGCCGGCTCAGGGGAAAGGCTGCTAGTTTTCAAGCCCTCTGGAGTTCTGCAGCATAAGCCTGCAGGGGCCACCCTCCACTTGCCCCAGTGCCGACTCTGTATGTGGCTCTCACCAGATCAGTTCAAGTCCACCCATTC
The DNA here is from genome assembly GCF_029215605.1 of Mirounga angustirostris. Lineage (NCBI taxonomy): Eukaryota > Metazoa > Chordata > Mammalia > Carnivora > Phocidae > Mirounga > Mirounga angustirostris. Next base: position 60,040,774 of record NW_026991724.1, on the reverse strand, counting down.
CCATCCAATCCTAGCTTCAGAATGCCATTGCCTGACACCTCCTACTCCATCCTCATACTTATGGATTTCTGTTCTAAACATACTCTTCCCTGTTGTTTCAGTGGGTTTCTGAACTAAGTGAGATGTGTGTTTAGTCCATCTTGACCTAGAAAGCCAGGGAAACTTTTACACTCACAGCCTGCTCAGGGTTAAGAGCAGAGCGGTCAGCCTAGCAGGAAAGAGCCCAACATGACCACCTAAGTTTGGAGGAGGGCAGTGCAAGGCCAAGACATGGGGAAAGGCAGGTATCATAGTTGCTGTTTCCATGGAATCAAGCTGAGAGCCACTGACCAGTCCTGGGAGAGGTGGACTTAAGGAGGGTGGAGGAAGTGAAGGATAGCAGGAGCCAACCACACAGGTGGGAAGGAGACTGGTGGGGAAATGGGAGAGGGCATCAGTCTCAGCTCAAGGGGTCAGGAGGACTCAGGTTGGAAACTGGGCTCCAGGAGCTTCAGTACAAGATGCAGAAAAGGTTGAATATGACTTGTTGAGTACCCACTTGGTGTTTGACAGATGCCCTTGATCCTGAATCCCCGAATTTCCCAGAACAGGTCTCTATCACTTAGAGTGGGGGTTTGTCTGCATTTCACAGCTGTAGGGACTAAGGCTGTGACCTACTCAAGGCACCCTCATGGAGGGGAATCTGGGGGAAGGTGGGATGGGGATAAGGCCAGAGTGTGGACCAGAGCAGAGAGAGGGGAGTCCAGGAGGGGTGGACAGTGGCTCAGGGGCCTGCAGGGTACCAGGAATTCCGGTTCAGTGGACCTATACTCCAAGGATCATGGGGAGCCAGCTCCAGCAAGACACCTCTCACTGCCCCATCTCCCCTCTTTGTAGGACTTGTGAGGTTCCAGACGTAGAAGATAGGTCTGAACCTGCTAGCAGGTGGAGAGTGGGGGAGACATGTCTTTGCTCATTCTGTATGACAGATGGCTACCAGACCTTGGAGGTGATGGGACGGGAGCAACCCCTTGTCTCAGGCTCCCCAGCCTGGATCTACCAAGATTCATCTCACGGTAGAGCTGAGACTTGGGGTGGCCTCACGATGTCTACAGTGCTGAAGTCTCCTAGCAGACTCCCACAAACCTCTGGCTGCCATGAAGACATAGGTGTCCCGGCCCCTCATTGGGGAACAGGCAAGCAGCAACTCTACCCTACTTTGAAGGACCTGCATTGAAGCCAAGGCTTCAAAGCTCTGTGATGATGACACTTAGAACTGTGCCATTAAACCCTTCTGAACCATGACCTGGAGGCTGGAAGGGGAGGCTGAGGCTGTGGACTTCCCAGTGCTGTGCAAGGATTTACACAATGTGCATCCATTCCAACTTCTAATTTTTGCTCTTTCTTTTTTGTTCCCAAGTAAAGAGACCACTAACATCCCTGGGTGTGAGGACTAAGGTCAGGATGGGCCCTGGTCTGCTGAGGGCCACAGGGAGAACCAAGGAGCCCCATGTGGTCTCCTCCAAACCTGTTGTTATGATCACCTCTCGTCAGGGCAGGGGGGATATAAAGGCTCCTGCAGCGGTACCTTTGGTAACAACGGGACGTGGCCAATGCTGAGGCTTGGGTGAGAAACCAAATGAAAGAGCACGGCTCAAGAGCCATCATTCTTGATGTCTGTCTCCCTCTCCCCACCCCAGGGACCTCCACCTCTACTTGGCCCACCCACTGTGGGACTGCCATGTGCGGGCGGCCAGGCCTGGCATCACCCAGCTCTCACACTGGCAGACCCGAGCACAGCTGCCAGAGCCTGGGGGCAGACTGGTGAGCTGTCTGGATGCTGGGCCTGTGGCCTGGATTCGAGTCCTGGCTCTGCTGTGTACAACTCACATCGCCTCTCTCTGCCTCCGTTTCCTCATCTGAGAAGTGGGGATAGCAGTCACAGCGGCCGCCTCACAGGGCTGGCAACTGGCACATGTTGGCCCTTGGCAAGATCCTGCCTGTCAGAATCCCTCTGTAGGCCTGGATCTCTCTCCCTCTCTCGTCTGTTCTTTTCCCCAGAGGTGGATGCTAAGACAGAGCCCAAGGTCAACACCAGACCCCCACATGACCTCCTACCCACTGGGTCCGCTCCCAGGAGGCCTTGGAGGAAGTGAGGTCTTGGAAGAATATCCTGAGGGTCGGCCTGGCGGCCAGTTTGTGCATGGACAGGGGAAACTTCTAGGACTGCCTCTCCAGCATTCCAGCAGTTCCCCTCCTCACCTGAGCACCCACAGTCATCATAGGCATGAAACGGCACTCTATTGCCAAGTCTCTGCCCTGCCAAAGTCCCAGCATCCAAATGGGGAGAATATCCCCCTGCTACTTCTGCAGCCTGACCACTTAGGGTTGGAGTGAGCCGTGGCTGAAATGGCAAATATCGTCACCATGTGCAGATGGAACCACAGTGCACACACGGGTCTTCTCCAAAACGTGGATATGCAGGGAACGCGGGTGTTTTACGACAAGCCGGGGAAGGCTGGAGCTGTGAACTCAGGCTTCAGCAGGCTTCGAAACTGCGGCTGGACCTGAGGCAGGAGTGGACCCCGCTTCCCTCCCCAGTGAGCCCTCTGATGACCCCACCGAAGAAGGCCTGGCCTGGGGGGTCAGGCCTGCCCCACGCCGGGGTCTGCGCACAGGTTTCTCTCCCGTGTGGATGCTCTGGTGGTGGAAGAGGGCCGGGCGCTCGCGGAAGGCACGGCCACAATGTGCGCACGCAAAGGGCTTCTCACCGGTGTGGATGCGTCGGTGGCTGAGCAACACCGCGCCCTTGGCAAAAGCCTTCCCGCAGTCCCCGCAGCGGAAGGGCCGCTCGCCCGTGTGCAGCAGCTGATGCTGCGTGAGGTTAGAGCTGTGGCTGAAGGCGCGGCCACACTGTGCGCAGGCGAACGGCTTCTCGCCTGTGTGCACACGCTGGTGATTGGAGAGTGAGGAACCCTGGCTGAAGGCGGCACCACAAAGGGCACAAGTATAAGGCTTCTCACCCGTGTGCATGCGCTCATGCTGAATGAGGTGTGAGTTGCGGCAGAAACGGCGGCCACACTGGGCACACGCGTAGGGCCGCCCGCCTGCGTGGATCTTGCGGTGCTGGCTGAGGTTGGAGCCGTGGCTGAAGGCCTTGCCACACTCACTGCAGCGGAAGGACTTCTCGGCTGTGTGTATGCGCTGGTGCCTCACCAGCGAGGAGCTATGCCGGAAGGCCTTGCCACAGGCCGGGCACGCGTAGGGCGTCTCACCGCTGTGGATGCGCTGGTGCTGCGTCAGGTGCGACGTCTGGCTGAAGGCCTTGCCGCACTGCGGGCATTCATACGGCCGCTCTCCGGTGTGCGTGCGCAGGTGCTTGAGCAGGTCCGAGCTCTTCACGAACACTTTGTTGCACGCCCTGCATTCGAAGGGCTTCTCCCCGGGAAGGAGGCCAGGGCCTGTGCGGAGGGCCTTGCCCAGCTGATCCCAGGCTGGGGACTTGTGGGTATCAGGGAGTCTCTGAGGCACCTCGGGAGCCAAACCCTTTCTTCCCTCCCCACTAACGTGACTAACCTCAAGTACTGAGATGCTTGGGAAGACTCTGTGGGGGGCTGCCCACGAGTATGGCTTCTGCCTCTGGGATGCCCTCCGGTGTTTAGCTGGCTTGCAACCTTCTATTATGGCCAACTCCCTGGCTTGGCCATCCTGGTGAGTCCTCGGTGGGGAGGTCAGCCGCAGACTGGCACTGGCCTCCCCACTGCCAGGACCTAGCAGGAGCCGTTCCCAGTAGATTACAGACACCCCTGTGGGTTTTTTCTCCTGAGAGGGGGAGGTGCCCCACCAGCCATCCAGGCTTTTCCCACGCTCACAGATGCCAGCGAAGGGGAGGACCCTCGGAGGTGCTGGAGGGGAGCCATCATGGAAGGCCCCTGGCAGTTCTGCTTCTCCTGGAACAACCCTGTCGTATGCCAGATGACGGGAACCTGTAGGCACAGAAATGGTAGACCCTGGGTCATGCTGGCCAAGAGGGGATGGCCAGGGCAGGCCTAGTGGTCAGACAAAGGGGATGCCAAGGACTGGGTGTGCGAGCTGGGGAGAAAAGCAGCAGCCAGACCAGTGTATGTCATTCACTTCTGTCTCGGGGGACTCCTCCAGCCTGCTTTTGCTCCTTACACGATGGCTACCTGCCGCTACAGGCTTTACTCACGAACTCTGCTTCCCTGCTGCCTCTCCCCTAGCATGGTCACCTCCATGAAAGCAGGACCAGGAGCGTCCTGGTAAAGGCTGTGCCCGGTGCCTGGAATGGGGTCCCACGGGAGCTCCCCCTTGGTGGGCAAGCCAAGGCCAGAGCCTCCAGGAGGCGCTGATGATAGAAGGAGAACGGGAAGGAGTCAGGTGGGAGGCAGGAGATGACAGTGTCCAGGAAGGCAGGGAACGGGGGACAGAAGCCTGGCCACTGGTGGGCCCAAGCTCACACCCTCTGAGTCCCCACTCACCAGGGCTGGGCTTCCTGTGAGCAGTCCTGGCTGGTGTTGCAACTGTCCCACCGAGAACCCAGGGCTCCTCTCCACGCTCAAGCTGGACGACTACCCGGGGTCGTGAGGCAGAGAGCCCTGTGAGAAAAGACAAGCAAGTGAGGGCCCAGGCCCAGCACAACAGAGGGCAGGAGTCAGGACTTTATGGGACACAGATGGTGTCATCCGTGCACCCAAGAAGACCACACCACAGGGCAGGACTCACAGGAAAAGTGCAATGGCCCCTGTGAGGAGAATCCCTGTGAGGAGAACCGTGTTGGCAGCAGCAGATGAAAGGGGCCCAGGCTGAACACAGAGGCACCACAGCGGCACAGGGACACCAGCCAGCTGGTGTGAGGCTGCTCATAGGCCAACAGGAGATACGGGGTTAGTGCTGGCAACAGCTGAGCTTCCCGTGGAAAACCCAGGGCCTTACCCAGCGAGGCCACAAGTGCGAAGTTCTCCAGCATCACGTGGCAGTACAAGGCCCTCTGGGCTGTGTCCAGGAGCTCCCACTCCTCGTGGGAGAAGTACACGGCCACATCCTCGAAGGCCATCAGGCCCTACAACAGCGGGCAGGGGAAGATGGACACGATCTGAGCTATGGCTCTACGACCCAGGACCCCCCTCCCTGTCCCAAAGGCTACCCTTCTCCATGTCCCTCAGAGGCTTACCTTCCTCCCCCTCACCCCGTCCTCCCCCAGGCTCTGCAACTCTGCAGACGAAACTTCCCTCCTCTCCCCTACACCCTACCTGTCCAGGGCACAGATGCCTCCTTGGGCTCCCCACTGGCCACTCACACAAGGCAGCCAGAGCAAGCTCATGGCCTTCAGATGGCCGCCACCCCAAGGGCAGGCCCAGGTGCCCACACGTTCTGCACAAACTGACCCTCCCCAGACACGCCCTTAACTGTTCCTGTAACGAGCAGTTGTACAAGTCCCAGCTGTGGACCCACCAGGACCTGCCCAGGCCTGGAGGGACGCCCCCTTCTGCTGAACTTGCCTGACATCCCAAGGCTGCTCCTCCAGCATGAAGGACTGGCTGGCTGATCCCCTCCATCACTACAGGAGGGGGCCCAAGGATCTGGTGAGCACACAGGCAGCCAATTTCCTCCTCCCTCCATAACCACGCCCACCCCTCCCCCCATTTCCCTGGCCAAAACCTTCCCTTAGGCCACCTGACTTACTCCCAGAGCCCCAGGGGCTACCAGCCTGTCTTCACATCCCTGGAGTGCTACCCATCCCTGGCTGAGTCCATAAGATTCCTTCCTCCTCAATGTGATTCCCAGGCCCTGCTGGCTCAGAGTATCAGGACTGTGTCCTTGGACATCTGCAAGTCCAGGTCCACGTGATACCTCCACTCCGGGACAGCACAGATTCCCTGATCTTACTCTGAAGCCTGCTTTCCCTTCAAATTCAGCAGTTCTGTTCTTCTGGGTGCTCAGGCCAAACACCTTGGGACTGTGCTCCACTCGGGCCACTCGCTCCCACGCCGCACCTGAGACATCAGATCTCTCCAGAATCCAACCACTTTCCCCATCTCCACTGGCCCAGTCCCAGTGTGCCGCAGGTGCCGTCTTCGGCCACCCGGGCTGTGGCAGCGCCCGGCCCCTGCACACGGCCACCCCCGCTCTGCGTCATTTCTCCGCCAAGCAAACCGTGGGATACTTTTAAAAACCCTAACTTAAAGCACGTCCAGTCTCTGTTCGAATCCTCCCACGGCTCCCGACACAACTCCTCTCCCGTGCTCACGTGCGGAAGCTCGGTTCCCGAAGCACCTAGGCTCCGTCTCCCCTCCCAGCTTTTGCACGTGCGGGACCCTCCGCTTGGAACTTCCTTCTACACCTCACTCCCTTGGCTGCCCGAAGCGGGGATCTCACACGTGCACGCTCCACTGGCGTGAACCCCGGGGCCTAGGACGAACCGAGAGGGGAGACAAGACGTTCGGGTCAAGCCGCTCCCTGAGCCGAGATTCGGGTCCCTCCCGGAGGGATCTAGGTGGCTGGCGGGGGAGGGGGTCTTACGCTTCCTCTCTCACCTGCGCCGGGTCCGTCAGCGCCGCGGTCGCCATCAGAACCTGTACTTGGGGACGCGCAGAAAGCGACGGATACGCGGACGTCCCGGCTCCGGGCCTCAGTCTCTCCGTCCGACTAGGGCACAGACGCCCAGGACGCCGTCTCCCCTGCCGCCCGGGGGTCGGAGAGCACGTGACGCGGGGCACCGCCCCACAGCCCGCAGGGCGGCCCAGGCTACACCCGGAGAAACCGAGGCTCGGGGGGCGCGACCGTCGCCCGCGACCACGGCGTGCGCCTAGCGGCCCTCCGCTCGTGCCCTCGTCGCGGCCCTCGCCTCGGGTCTCCAAGGCTCCTGGAAGGCCGACCCGGACCCGCCGCGCTCCAGTCCCCAACACCGGTGTGGCCCCACGCCCCGCAGCAAAGTGACAGTCCCGGACGCCGGAAGTCCAGCCCCCGCGAGCCCTCATTGGCCCAGTGCGCGCCGCGGACGCACGCGCGGCGCCTTCTGGGAAGCGTAGTTCCCGCCCGCTCTGCGGCCGAGCGGGCGGAGCCCTTTCCGACATCCGTGGCAACGGCCAGGCGGCTCCGCGCAGCGCGCTGGGAAACGGAGTCCCGCGGGCGCGCCCGCGCTTTCGGGGGCCGGTGCGCCTGAGGTGGGGAGTCGCCTGGCTGGGCGTCCTGCGCTCGGGGCCCTGGGACCCCGGCCTGCGCCCAGGCGGCCCCGAGGCTCAACGCTGGGCTCGCAGAAGCGGAAACCGCTGACGTCCCTGGAGGCGACCCTAGCCTGGGGCTTCAAGGACAAAGCCCAGCGGGAGGGGCGGGCTCAGACGGGTGTCGCTTTGGGAGCGAGCCCGGGAGTGCCGACCCCAGCTCCACCTCTGGAGGCCTGTGCTCGGGTTTGGCCTCTTTGTGGCCTGTGAAGGGTTGACATCAGTTTTGCAGCCCCTACACCAAGAGGTGCAAGCCCCCAGCTTCAAGTTCTCTGGAGTCTGAATTGTTCTCTGAGACGTCCCTAAACCACCTGTTTTCCTTGCTAAAGCGGACCGCGCACAACGTACTTTCCCAGATTGGCTTGTCTTGGGTCGTCTAGGTGTTGCTGGCACATCACGGTATCGACTCCTTCGTCCTTTTTCCCTGGGACAACCTGAGTGTCTGTCACACATAAAAGCCAGAAGAAGGCAGTCTCAATGCACTCGGACGACCGCTGGCAGAGAATAAGAGTTTCCCTTTGTTGCTCCACGGTGACGGTTTCTGGTTTTTCAGGGCCCTTAATCTTCATACATAGGTGGTACAATAATGTTACCCAGTGCATGTTACCCACTGTTTTAAGGAAATATGGAATTAATTGTGTCAAGTTCGTTCATTCTTTCTGCCTGCCTTCCTCCCTTCCTCCCTCCTTATATATGCACCTATCTCAGCCATAACTGTCCTTAGAATGTAAATCCTCGAGATGCACGAGAGCACATCAATTTTGGAATATTCGTGTGTAAATATTGCTCACTTTGAAAGCATTTAAGAAAATCTAACATTAAACTTGTGATTTAATCAAAAGTTTAGGCATTAATATTTCAAGCACTGTTTGAATGTTTGGAGACAATTTCTTAAAAACTTCTTTTTTGGGGGGGCTCCTGAGTGGCTCCGTCGTTAAGCGTCTGCCTTCGACTCAGGTCATGATCCCGGGGTCCTGGGATCGAGCCCCTCATCAGGCTCTCTGCTCCGCAGGAAGCCTGCTTCTCCCTCTCCCACTCCCTCTGCTTGTGTTCCCTCTCTCACTGTGTCTCTCTCTGTCAAATAAATAAATAAAATCTTTAAAAAAATTTTTTTAAAGCACTCATAATTGGAGTATTTTTATTTTATGTACAATGAGTTGGCATTAAAGTAGGTATCTTGGATATCTGCAGTTAAGGTAAGTTATCCTGGACGACCAATTCAAGGAAGTTCACTTAATCCAACTTAATGAAGCCTATATCCTTCGCGTACTGACGGAAACGCCGACGCCACATATTGAGGCCGTATTTCCGGATCAGACCGTGCTGGTTTGAGCTGACGCGGCAAGAACGAGAACCCTGGCCAAATTTCCTCGGATGGCTCCAGTACAGCTGCTGTGACCCATCTTGCTCTCTCAGATACAACGAGGCAAAAGTCTTAAAAACTTCTTATTTAAAAATTATCCCTGGGGCGCCTGGGTGGCTCAGATGATTAAGCGTCTGCCTTCGGCTCAGGTCATGATCCCAGGGTCCTGGGATCGAGCCCCGCATCGGGCTCCGTGCTCTGCGGGAAGCCTGCTTCTCCCTCTCCCACTCCCCCTGCTCGTGCTTTCTCTCTGTCAAATATAAATAAAATCTTTTAAAAATAATAAAAAAATAAAAAAACATAAAATTATCTCTATAATGTGTAATTAGACTAGAGGGATCTTGTTTGCCTAATATTTAGAGAAATGCTAATTGGTTGATAAATTCATAATGTAATGAATTGGAAATGAAATAAAAATGGCAACAAGTCTTCCTCTGTACACAAAATAGCTCCATATCCCTGGCTCCAATATCCCCTGAACAAGATTGTACTTGTTCTACTTGTGGGGTGCGGGTGGGGGAAAGGGGGGCTGTTGTCTGGGGCAGGTGGTTGGACCCTAACCACCCTGGTTGGATCTCTGAAGAGTCCAGGTGGGTTCTTTGTGAAATGCAGGCAAGCCTCTTATCAGGGGATACGTTCTTACAGGCCTCACCGTCCACAGCTAGGGAGATGCAAGAATTATTCCCTCCCAACTCTGTGAGAGAAAGGTCTACACTGTTTCAAATTGGCAGCATCAAATGAGATGTTAGTAATTCTTTTGTATCTGGTGTTTCCAAACCCACATGCTTCAAACTTGCATAAAATCTATGCACATGTCCAGCTGGATGCAGAATGCAACATGGAGGGGCACACCTGGGTGCCTCAGTCAGTTAAGTATCTGACTTCAGCTCAAGTCATGATCTTGGGGTCCTGGGATCAAATCCCATGTTGGGCTCCCTTTCCCACTCTTCCTCTCTCTCAAATAAATAAATAGAATCTTTAAAAAAAAATGCAACATGGAGGAAGAGGAGTCAGAGCTTAGGCCCAAGGTAGGTCAGGGTGACCTGAGTTTGCAGCTGGGTTCCTCTGACTAACCTGTGTGATCTTGGGCCCCGAGGTCCCCTGTCTGTGATTTTAGTTTCTTCATATCTAAAGTACTGGACTCAGAATGCACAGTGTGGGGTTTTTGGGAGTATCAACATTCAGCTCCCGGCCCAGGCTGCCTTGCATTAATGTTGGGCACCTCTGTGACTTGTGGAAAACCCCACACCTGTCTTGGGCCACACCCCTAACAGTGTTACAGCCCTCCAGACCTGGGAGTCAGAAAGTGCCTCTAGCCACCAGCATCCTCTCACACTCCATCCTAGCTCAGAGGGTTCCATTCTTGACTTCCATCAGTACGCAAAGGATATAGGCTTCATTAAATTGGATTAAGTGAACTTCCTTGAATTGGTCATCTAAGATAACCTACCTTAACTGCAGATATCCAAGATATCTACTTTAATGCCAACTCATTGTACATAAAATAAAAATACTCCAATTATGAGTGCTTTTAAAAAAAAAAGTGTTTTTTTTTTTAAAGATTTTATTTATTTATTTGACAGAGAGAGACAAAGTGAAAGAGGGAACACAAGCAGAGGGAGTGGGAGAGGGAGAAGCAGGCTTCCTGTGGAGCAGAGAGCCCAATGCGGGGCTCAATCTCAGGACCCTGGGATCATGACCTGAGCCGAAGGCAAAACCTCACTTGCTCCTGCCCTACCTTTCATCTCTCAAGGCAGCTGGCTTGTGGAGTGGGCGGGGATGAGGAAGCTGGTACTGCTGGCCATACCTCAGGTGTCTAGCCTGCCCAGGCCGGGCTTGGAGTTGCCAAGTGTTCCAGGTGGGTGCTCCTATTAGAAGGTTGCCTCATGTTCTAGATGTTCCAGGGCTTATCCTGACAGACTGGGTGTCTTTGTTCATAGGTCTGGATGGCCTTAAATTGTTGTGGGCATAAGACATTTGTAAAGAACATAGAGTTGTTATTAAAGAAGGGAAATTTGTCATACTTTGTGATCTACTTTGAAATACTTAAAAATAATATATTGTATTGTTAGTATTCATTTTCTTAACTCTGAAAATTCAGAAATCAATTTTTTTGAAAAAAAGTTGTTTGAAAAGTAACTGTTAGAAACTAAGTTAAAGATTTGATCCTGGCAATTGTAGAACTTCACATTTGGCTCTGTAGAGTCTTCTAATTGTTGGCTAGGTCTTTGCTTCCTCTTGTGTATACAGCCCTCTATTAAATATTTTACTATGAAGTATATTTAGGTATTTCCTGGTGGCTGTGCATAGGTATTTGTTCTATTGAGAGTTTTTTTTCCCCCGTCTCAATACGGATTCCCCAATTCTCTGTCACCAACTGGCTGTACAACAGTTCGATTCAGTTGTGACACAAACTGCCCAGAGTCAACACAGATCCCACAGATTTAGGGTTCAGTCCCACAAGAATAGCCCCACTTCATATGCCAGCCACAAGTGGGGTGCCCAATCTACTCACATTTCTGCCTAGCACACTACTAACCTATGGTTCTCACATCCCCACGGTCCCGCCCTAGGTTTGGTAATTCATTAGAACAAATCACCGAACTCAGCAAAGTGTTTTATTTACTATTCCCTGTTTATTGTAAAGAATGCAACTTAGAAACAGCCCAAGGGAAGGGATGCAGAGGGCAAGGTATGAGGGTGGGGATGTGGGCAGGGCTTCCTTCTCAGTGCACACCACAACCCCAGCACCTTGATGTGTTCATTACCAGGAACTATGAGAGATTTTATGGAGTTTCAATTATTGATGAAATCATTGAGCATTTGAGATTAAAGCCCATCCAGCCCCCTCTCCCTTCCCCAAAGGTTGTAAGTAAAACTTGGGGGTAACCCTGTGGTCACAGGCTTGATTCCTCTGGCAACCATCCCCTATCTTGAAGGCCCCTTTCTGACCCAAGTCACCTCATTAACATAAATTCTGGTTTGGTTGAAAGGGCAAGTGAGGTTCTGGTTCCTGCAGCAGTCAAGAATGAACCCTCTGAGCTAGGATGGAGTGTGAGAGGATGCTGGGCTAGAGGCACTTTCTGACTCCCAGGTCTGGAGGGCTGTAACACTGTTAGGGGTGTGGCCCAAGACAGGTGTGGGGTTTTCCACAAGTCACAGAGGTGCCCAACATTAATGCAAGGCTGTCTGGGCCAGGAGCTGAATGTTGATACTCCAAACAACCATGAGCTTTTTTTTCTTTTTTTAAAGATTTTATTTATCCATTTGACAGAGAGACACACAGCAAGAGAGGGAACACAGGCAGGGGGAGTGGGAGAGGGAGAAGCAGGCTTCCCGCTGAGCAGGGAGTCCGATGCAGGGCTGGATCCCAGGACCCTGGGATCATGACCTGAGCCGAAGGCAGACACTTAACCACTGAGCCACCCAGGTGCCCCCCCCCCTTTTTAAGATTTTATTTATTTGGGCGCCTGGGTGGCTCAGTTGGTTAAGCGACTGCCTTCGGCTCAGGTCATGATCCTGGAGTCCCGGGATCGAGTCCCGCATCAGGCTCCCTGCTCAGCGGGGGGTCTGCTTCTCCCTCTAACCCTCTTCCCTCTCGTGCTCTCTGTCTCTCATTCTCTCTCTCTCTCAAATAAATAAATAAAATCTTTAAAAAAAGATTTTTTTTTATCTTTAAAAAAAGATTTTATTTATTTATTTGAGAGAGAGACAGAATGAGTAGTGGGGAAGGGCAGAGAGAGAGAGAGAGAGAGAGAAGCGGGCTCCCTGTTGAGCAGGAAGCTTGATGTGGGGCCTCAATCCCAGGACCCAGAGATCATGACCTGAGCTGAAGGCAGACGCTTAACAGACTGAGCCACCCAGGTGCACCCCCCCCCCTTTTTTTAAATAGTCCAAAGGTTGATATCTTTTTTGGTTTCCTTTTTTGCTTTTGCTTTTTGGGGTTTTCCTTTTTGGAAGGGCTTTTATTTTTATTATTTATTTATTTAATTGTTAAGTAGGCTCCATGCTCAGTGCAGAGCCCAATGTGGGGCTTGAATTCACAACCCTGAGATCAAAACCTGAGCTGAGATCAAGATTTGGCTGCTTAACTGGCTGAGCTATCCAGGCACCTCTGAAAGGGGCTTTTATATTTTTATTTTTTAAGATTGTATGTATGTATGTATGTATGTATTTGTCAGGCAGAGAAAGAGAGAGAGAGAGCACAAGCAGAAGGAGTGGCAGGCAGAGGGAGAAACTGGCTCCCCTCTGAGCAAGGAGCCCAATGCGGGACTGGATCCCAGGACCCTGGTATCATGACCTGAGCCCAAGGCAGCAGCTTAACCAACTGAGCCACCCAGGCATCCTTATCAGGTATTTCCAATGCAGTTCCAACAACCCATCTCTGGAATTTAGGATTCTCAACTCTTTATTCTTTTTTTTTTTAAGATTTTATTTATTTATTTGAGAGAGTGAGAATGAGAGAGAAAGAGAGCATGAGAGGAGGGAGGGTCAGAGGGGGAAGCAGATTCCCTGCCAAGCAGGGAGCCCGATGCGGGACTTGATCCCAGGACCCCTGGATCATGACCTGAGCCGAATCCCAGGCACCCAGGATTCTCAACTCTTAACAAAACATGCATTAAAAGGGAAGACTTCAGGGACGCCTGGGTGGCTCGGTCGGTTGAGCAGCTGCCTTCGGCTTGGGTCATGATTCCGGGGTCCTGGGATCCAGTCCCGTGTCAGGCTCCTTGCTCGGCAGGGAGCCTGCTTCTCCCTCTGCCTGCCTCTCCCCCTGCTTGTGTTCTGTCTCTCAAATAAATAAATAAAATCTTAAAAAAAAAAAAAAAAGGGAAGACTTCAGGAGCCTGAAGAACCATCAAAGAGGCCTCACCTTATCGTTTTAATTACAATCAACAATAAAAGGTTGGCTCATAAACAGTAACTGAAATTTGCTTAGTGTGTATTTATTCACCTTTTAATTTTTTCGAGGGTTATTTAAATGAGTGAAGGAATGAAATCATACTGCTAGCTAATTTTCATCCCTAGCCTGATCCGTTTGGTCTCCCTGTACACCAGAGAGCCAAAACACCCCACAATGTTGTAATTTAACAATAAACACTGCATGTTCATTAACACCATACCAAGTATTAGGATTAGGTGTTTAACATGCTTTATCTCATTTAATATATTTTTTTTAAGTTTTATTATTTGAGAGAGAGAGAGAGTGCGAGCGAACAGGGTGGAGGGGCAGAGAGAGAGTCCCAAGCAGACACCACGCTGAGTATGGAGCCAGACACAGTGCCGATCCCAGGAGCCTGAGATCATGACCTGAGGGAAAATCGATAGTTGGATGCTCAAGCCACTGAGCCACCCAAGTGCCCCTGTGTTATCCCATTTAATTTAATCATCACAACATCCTCATGCATCGTTATCCCCATTTTACAGTTGAAGGAAATTTCTCTAAAGTTCAACTAGAGACCACGCTATTCCAAAACTTTTCATGGAATTGTGTAAGATGAGCTGGTTTCGAGTTCTAGGCTCAGCCACGTATAGCTTCAAAATAGGGGAAGGAGAGGGGGAAGATGCCCAACGGGATCCAAGCGCCGTTGGAAGGATTAAACCTCACCATGGTAGTGGAAGCTCTTGGCAAACTCTCCCTTCCTTACCAGGTGCTAAACAAAACTAGCTACCCCGCTGAAGTACGGGAGTTGATTCAAAGTTGACCCCTCACAGCTTAGAGAAGTTGCACGTGGTGCTTCCAGGACCTCTGATTTGGGAGACGACCGCCTCGAAGAGGCCTTTCCTCAACCCCGGCGGGGCTCGGGGTCACAGCCCCCGGGCGCCGAAGGCTCCTAGAGGTCCCTGGCAGACGGAACTCGCGACGGGCGCTGAGGCGCAGGCCCGCGGAGACCTCGATCTCCCTCTCCTGAACATCAGCAATGGGGACGTGGGCGTAGGCGAGGTTGATTTGAATCCTGGGTTCCACACCAGCCTTAGCGATCCCCGAAAAGAACCCAAAAAAGGGAGCCGAGTTTTCTCATCCAGCTTTCTACTCTCTCCCACGGGGGTTGGTCTTCCTCCCACTTTGGGCCGGGACTCCTCCACTCTCCCGCCTCTTTGGGCCACGCGCACACGGCGCTGCAAAGCACCCCCGACCACAGCAGTGGGGACCCTGAGGCTTCCCGAGTTCTAACCTCGAGCGGGGCCGTGGAGGTCTAGCCCCGGGCCGGGCTGTCTAGACGGCGTCCCGGGAGTGAGCCGAACCCGGAGCCTCCCGCTTCCCAGCCCCCGCGCCAGGAGCGCGCGCTCAGCATCCCTGCGATCCCGCGGCCCCGCCACCCCTCGGAGCGCGTGCGCCTCGGCCGGAAAGTCACGCTGGGGGAGCGCAGATGCCTGCAAGGGGCTTTTAATCAATAGCGGAAGACACTCCCACGACTCAGGAAATCCCAAGAGTTTTAGGAGCGCTGTGCCAGAAATCAGGGACGGAGACCAAATATATACTTGTTATTATACCGTATCTGTAATAGTATGTCTGCCTTGAATATTTTTCTCTTGATTTCTATGAAAAAGAGACTGAATGTGGGGGATTTAGCCAGGAATAGGAGGAAGAACAAGCAGGTGGGGGAGGGGGAGCCAGCCGGCTGCGCATGGGATAGGGAGAAGGATTAGCCCAAGCGCTCAGACCAGATCCCCTCCTACCAGGGAACAACTAGGACAGTCAGATGACCAGATGAAGGGTTACTTACATGGGGCTCTGCAATGACAAAACTGGAAAATTGAGTCATGAGTTTGAAAACAATCCATGGATTGGGGCAGTCCAGTGCCTCACAAGCAGGGAGGCACCCTGCCCAAGGGATCTGGGGGCCCCGATAAGTGAATTATTATGGCCTACCGTGTTGTAGATTAGATACTCTGTCAGCTTTCCACACGTGTTCACTCATTTCTCTCTCGTGACCCCTGTGAGGAGGGTGCTGTTGTTGCTCCTGTCTCTGGGCCTTTCCCAAGACCCTTGAGGTAGGAATAGTGTGGCTGCAATACCAGCCTGCTCTGGAGTCCTCTGGCCCAGGTTCCAGAAGAGCCGACTGGGCCCTGAGGGAGCTGTGAGGGAAGCCCCAGGCGGCCGAGGCCTCAGAGGAGAGAAGTCCAGGTGGGACGCGGCCCGTAAGTGCTGCCCGGTGTGCTGTGGGCCTGACGTGAGCTGCAGCAGGTGGTGCCCCCGAGGCTGCGTGAGCCATGGAGTCTCTGGGCATTGCGGTGCCGATTCCAATTTGGCAATCTTTTCCCACAGCGGGCCATGCATGTGATTATCTTCCAGGAACTGGTCGTTCCTGTTGTCACTGTTTCTCTGCCCTGTGGGGCCTAAGGAACCCCATGTGTGCCCCGAGGAACCGCAGCCCCTTTGTGGCACCCGTGTGCACTCAGATCTGTGCCCACCGTGGTCCAGTCTGCGCCCCCGAACAGAGCAGGTTCTTAGTTTCTTTCACTCGCTTGCACCTCACTTGTACCTTTCAGGAGAGACTCTGGCCAGCAAAGGAGCCGATCTGTGTGAGCATAGCAGCAGAGACCCAGGCTGGCCACCCCTGCTTTCGCCCAGGCCGACCTTCCCCTGGTGCACACAGTAGATTCCATATCGTCTGACAACTGGTACAAGGCCCATTCTCCCGCCCTACACACAGTAGGTCCTTTTTATCTTAAGGCTGTTGTAACCTCTGGTACCAGAGACAGCCTAGATAGAAGGTTGGAGTGGATGGATGAAGCAGCAGAGTATGACGCTGGCCACTCCCACTGGGACCAAGTGCTCCTCCCATGTCTCGTCACATCCATTTAGACCTTCTGGACCCTGCTCTCCAGGCTTCCCTGGGCTTCTGTGCCAAGCTGCTCATTGCCTGGTGGCAGCCTAAGCCTCTATACTTCTCTTGTATGTGTGATGCTGTGAGTGGGTATTAAGTGGTGGTCATTCCCCTGAGGAGGAGTATTGCATTCCTGTGTACCCAGTTCAAGCGGCCCCGAGTAGTGTGTCATTGCATTTCCTAGCAGACAAAGCTAGCATCTGGGATGTGGACTGAAGAACTCCTCTCAATCAACAAAATACCACATGCTGAGGATGCATGGGGTGGGGTGCAGGGACATGTGGTTGACTAGAACCTGGGTCTTTGGATCCCAGAGCTTGGACTGTAGAGTGAGAGGTGGCCACTGACAGGCTGTGTGGCCTGGGGCAGGTCCCTTGAACCACCCGTCTCCTGTGGATTGGTTTCCTTCATTGTAAAGTGGCACTGATTATTGCGCCCACCTTGAAAGATGTTTGTGGAGATTAAACCAAAAAAGTGCAGGAAAGGACCCCACACGGGTTACCTGTTGTCTCTGAGATTGGCATCGTGGCTCTAGCGGTCAGTAAGAGCCTATTTCTTCATCTGCATGTCCATCCCACCTCAAAGTGTCATTGAATGGGATCATCGTCAACAACAGGAATAAAATGGTACCTGACAACCCTCATGGGGTCCCTTGGGGCCAGACCAAGGCCGGTACTTCTCACTTGACAGTCTGTCTCCTCATCACATCTCACAAGGTGGATTGTAGTCTTGTTCCCACTTCATGGTGAAAGAAACCCTGGCTGAGAGAGGTGCTTTAGCCACGAATTATTTAGCCAACCCCATCATTGCCAATATCAAGGGCAGAGATTAAAAGATCTCACTGTGGATCTGGAGATTTACAGGTTCACCAGCACCTTATACAAATCCCTGCTTCTTCAAGCCCAGCCAGCTTGGGGCATTCACAGTTTTTGCTGTTACATTTGCAAGGACTAAAACATAATTCATTGAGTTTCTACCCTGGGGGGGGGCGAATACAAAAAGTAAATAATTATTATTAATTTGATAGATCAGACACATATTTTTTCTTTTTTTTAGGTAAACTCTATACCCAACATGGCACTCAAACTCATGACCCTGAGATCAAATTGCATGCTCCACTCACTGAACCAACCAGGCACCCCAGATCATAGACATTTTTTTCTCTCTCCCACCCTGATCACACACATACTTTATTCTTATTTCATTCAGTTGATCTTTCTGCTTTTTCTTGTTCCATACCACTCTAATTAGCATAGCTTAGTAATAAGTTTTAATATCCGATAAGGAATTTTCTCCTTACTTTTATTTCAAAACATGCTTGGCTAGTTGTCTTAGTCTGTTTGGGCTGCTGTAACAGAATGCAGCTGACTCAATGGCTTATAAACCATAGACATTTATTTCTCACAGTTCTGGAGGCTGTGAAGTCCAAGATCAAGGCACTGGCAGATTCCGCATCTGGTGAGAGCCTGCTTCCTGGTTCATAGATGGCCATTTTTTCACTGGGTTCCTATGTGGTACAAGGGGCAAAGGAACTTTCTCAGGCCTCTTTTATAAGAGCACTACTTTCATTCATGAGAGCTCTGCCCTCATAATCTATTCACCTCCCAAAGGCCCATCACCAAATACCACCACACTGGGGATTAGATTTCCACATGAATCTGGTGGGGACACAAGAATTCAGACTGGAGCACCAGTCAAGTGTCAGAACTCTCCCCAGTTCTACCTTCCCTCTCCCCACAAAAACCCCCCGCTGTTTAGGAAGAGCAGTGAAAGGTGGTAGAGGGCACCATGCTTTTGTCATGTTCTTTTAGAGTGGCTTGTTGCCGGAATCCCTGTAGTGGGTGGTGGACACCCTTGTGGGTGGACCATGAATCCCATGAATAACAGCTCTTGGCCTAGGGAATAAATCATGCCTGGCACATAAGCAAGTGAGTTTTCGAAATACAATCAGATGCTATAGTGACGGCTCAGATGGTGAAGTTTCTTCAAGACGACTAAGTCCACAGGGTCTTCTTGTTCCATCTTTCCCTGACGGTTCATGTTAAGTGCCCCACCCCCACCCCTTGCCTGTTTGGGCCTATGCTTTCAGGTTTAATGGTTCAAGATGAGTTTTTCTCTTTCAGCAAATGAGTCATGATGATAAACAGTGTTGGTAACAAGAGGCATCTCATGGTCATCTCCCTCCTCCCTCTTTGGCTCTTTTCTC
Source organism: Mirounga angustirostris (assembly GCF_029215605.1). Lineage (NCBI taxonomy): Eukaryota > Metazoa > Chordata > Mammalia > Carnivora > Phocidae > Mirounga > Mirounga angustirostris. The sequence continues at coordinate 60,022,156 of NW_026991724.1, read as the reverse complement.
TAGACTGTGCTTATCCCTGGTGAAGGTGCTCTGAGGAGACATGGACATGGTTCCTGGCTGCCCTGTAGTGGGACCCCGGCTGAGTTAGTGTCTCCTTTTTTTTTCCAAGTACAATTTTTTAATAAAGATAATTACAAAAGATGGAAAATCAGCTCAGAAAGGCCAATTACTTCTTTAATAGATCAGTTTTTGACATAATAACTCACATCAATTTTAAATACTATCACATAAAGCATGGTGGAGAAAAGAAATTTCGCTTCATAATTAGAAAACTCACAATAAAACTTGCCAAGAAAAACAAAAACAAAAAAAGCCATTTTGAAAATAAATACAGTCCATGCCAAAGTAGTATAAAATGAAGCCAGAAGTCTTCAAAAAGAAAAAATTTTTCTTCCCAATATTTTCTCACTCTTTCATGGTTTCTGAAATTGGTGAGACATGCCACCTATCCAAGCAAGGCCAAGCAGAGCCTCATGGGTTGGAGCCATGGGCCGGGTCTCGCTGTGGGAGGTTGGATGGCAGGAGGCCCATAGGGAGGAACTTCTAAGGAAGAGTGTGGGGGGGCACCTCTGGGAAGGGTGGGCTAGGCAGAAACTTCTGGGAAGGGAATGGGGTGGGGAGACCTTCTGGGAAGGGTGGGGGGAGTTCTGATCATAGCTTGAGAGGGCGGATTTGAAGGGATAGCAGATGTGGTAGGAGGGGAGATCTCCAGGGTGTGTTTAGTGCTGGGGAAGAGGATGGGCAGACCTGGCAAACTACTGCAGGGGCAGGACAGGGTGGGTGGGGCCTTCACAGAGTGGGAAGCGGGATGGAGCACATACACATGGCCAGACACTTGTTCAGATGGTGTTAGGTATCGCCGAGACCATGGAAAACACAAGGCTCCTGTGAAAATGAACTGCCTCCTTGAGCACCCATGGCCCATTAGGAGAGGGGTCTACCCATAGGCATCTGCCATTGTGGGAGGAGGCTGTGGCCTGTGCAGACCCCAGAAAAAGCCCTCGATTCCCCAACAGATGGTGCCCACTTGAGGGGAATTGGAGTTGGTGATGGGCATGGGTTGGTGGGACTTCCTAGGTGTGGTTCCAGGTGGTAAACAGGATTATGTGGATGAACATCTGTTAATTTAGAAGTTATCTATTTTAAGGTGACCTGAAACAATGTTTATTATATGATGTGAAGCTTGCTTTAAAATTAATGTATGGTGGGGCGCCTGGGTGGCTCAGTCGTTAAGCAGCTCAGGTCATGGTCCCAGGGTCCTGGGATAAAGCCCCGCATCGGGCTCCCTGCTTGGCAGGAAGCCTGCTTCTCCCTCTCCCACTCTCCCTACTTGTGTTCCCTCTCTCACTGAGTCTCTCTCTGTCAAATAAATAAATAAAAAATCTTAAAATAAATAAATAAAATGTACGGGCTTTAAAATTAATAGGGCTCTGCTCAGCACAGAGTCTGCTTAAGACTCTCTTTCCCTGGGGAGCCTGGGTGGCTCAGTCACTGGGTGTCTGCCTTCGGTTCAGGTCATGATCCCAGGGTCCTGGGATCGAGCCCCGCATCGGGCTCCCTGCTCGGCGGGAAGCCTGCTTCTCCCTCTCCCACTCCCCCTGCTTGTGTTCCCTCTCTCTGTGTGTCTCTCTCCGTTAAATAAATGAATAAAGTCTTAAAAAAAAAAAAAGACTCTCTTTCCCTCTCCTTCTGCCCCTCCCCCAACCCCACATGGGCGCGCGCTCTCTTTCTCTAAAAAAATAAAAGTCAAAAACAAAGCTGATGCCCCGAGGAGTGTTTGGGTCCACTGATCTAGGGCACAGTGTGTGTCCAGCCCACTGTCCTCACAAGGAGACCTGGCCCCTCCTGGCAAGGGAGGGGCAGAAGGAGAGAGAGAGAAGCAGATTCCCCACTGAGCAGGGAGCCTCAGACGCAGAGTGTGCCTCAGAGCAGACGCCCAACTGACTGAGCCACCCAGGCGCCCCTAAAGATTTTTTTTTTGACAGAAACAGCAATGCACCCCCTAGAAATAAATCTTTTTTAAAAAGTTATTAACTATAGGGGCGCCTGGGTGGCTCAGTTGGTTAAGCGACTCCCTTCGGCTCAGGTCATGATCCTGGAGTCCCGGGATCGAGTCCCGCATCGGGCTCCCTGCTCAGCGAGGAGCCTGCTTCTCCCTCTGACCCTCTTCCCTCTTGTGCTCTCTGTCTCTCATTCTCTCTCTCTCAAATAAATAAATAAAATCTTTAAAAAAAAGTTATTAACTATAGGGGTGCCCGGGTGGCTCAGTTGGTTAAGCGGCTGCTTTCGGCTCAGGTTGTGATCCCAGTGTCCTGGAATCGAGTCCCACATCGCGCTCCCTGCTCGGCGGGAAGCCTGCTTCTCCCTCTGCCTGCCGCTCCCGCTGCTTCTGCTCTCTCCCTCTCTGACAAATAAAATCTTAAAAATAAACAAATAAAAGTTATTAACTATAATAGGGGAGTAACTCTTAAAATCCTAGGGCTGAGAGATGCCCAAAGTAAGAATAAACTTTCAAGTGGGAGCTCTCTCCTCAAGGTTGGGGCTCAGACTTTGTTGGGGAATGGGTGTTTGCAGCATACTGGGTGGCAGAGAAACTCTCTGGGTTGCCCAAGCCAAGCAGGAAACACCTTGGTGTGGTGGTGGGCCAAGGCGCTAAGGGGGTACACGGGGGGAGTTCAGGTGCCGCAGGTACAAGGCCTACAGCTGTATCTGTTGGAAGAGACATTGGGAAGCTGCTAGCAGGGTACCTTGGGGTGCATGGTATCCACATCAGGAGGATACCGTGGTGAGGTGGTTACTAGGCCGGGCCAAGGCTTTGAGCTAGCCGAGAATGCCTACTCTGGGCAGTCTTCCACATGTAGCACTGCTGTGGTAGTAGGTGGAAGAGAAACAGGAAGGCACCTTGTAGTTTCCCTCCAGTGCCCTCTACTGACAAAGCTTAATATGTTGACTGCAAAGGAGAACCGACTACAAGGTCCAGCCCGTTAATGCAGACAGGTAATGATATGGAGCAGAGAGGCAATACATTGATAACTGCAGTGGGCTTGGGCTGTTTTCTGATTTTTTCGCTTTTATAAATAGTTGCTCTAAATGTTTCTGTACATGTCTTTTGGCGCTCATAAGCATTCATTTCTTTTTTTTTTTTTAAGATTTTATTTGAATGAGAGACAGAGTGATCGAGTGAGCAGGAGGAAGAGCAGAGGGAAAGGGACAAGCCGACTCTGTGCTGAGCGTGGAGCCCGACCATGGGGCTCCATCTCACAACCCTGAGATCATGACCTGAACTGAAACAAGCATTCATTTTTGTTGGGTGCATACCCAGGAGTGGAATTGCTCAGGTAAGAGTATACATAGATTTAGCTGTAGTAGATACTGCTAAGGTTTTCCAAAGTCATTATTTGCTTCATTTCTTTTTTTTTTTTTTTTTTTTAAGATTTTATTTGACAGAGAGAGACACAGCGAGAGAGGGAACACAAGCAGGGGGAGTGGGAGAGGGAGAAGCAGGCTTCCTGGGGAGCAGGGAGCTCAATGCAGGGCTCGATCCCAGGACCTGGGATCATGACCTGAGCTGAAGGCAGATGCTTAACGACTGAGCCACCCAGGTGCCCCTCGTTTCTTATTTTTAAAAATTTTATTGAAAAACACTATCACCGTTTTATTCCACACTCCAATTCATCACTGGATGCAGGCCAGTTTTATATTTTTGGCCATGAGCAGTACTAAACCCATTAATAATACATGGTTGTATTGAGTTTTCTATGCTGTTTAACAAATTGCCACAAACTTAAAAGTTAAAACATCCATTTATTAGCTCACCGTTCTGTAGGTCAGACATCCGGGAGACATTGGCTGGGTTGTCTGCTCAGAGTATCGCAAAGCTGAAATCAAAACGTTGGCTGGGCTAGGCTCTTATCTGGAAGACCTGGGAATTATCTGCTTCCAAGCCCATTCAAGTTGTTGGCAGATTGCAATACTTTGTGGTTGTAGGACTGAGGTCTCCGGTTTCTTTGCTGGCTGTTAGCCAGGGGTTGTTCTTACCTTCCAGAGGCCACAGTGTGACTCCCTCTATCTTCAAAGCCTGCAGTGGTGCATCAAATCTTTCTCATGCTTCAACTTTTGTTTTTTAAAGATTTTATTTATTTATTTTATTTGAGACAGAGAAAGAGAGAGGGAGAGAGAGCGAGCAAGAGCAGGTAGGAGGGGCAGAGGGAGAGGGAGAAGCAGACTCCCCACTGAGTGTGGAGCCCGATGTGGGGCTTGATCCCAGGACCCTGGGATCGTGACCTGAGCTGAAGGCAGACGCTTAACCGGCTGAGCCACCCAGGCGTCCCTAAAAAATATTTTCTGTTGGAGAACTGCTTGGTGTTGTGGGGGGAGGGGAAGACTTGGAATTGGCTCAAGGAATCCAGTGTTGTTTCAAGGCAAAAAGAAAACGAAAGTCCCATGCTCTCTAGATGCAACAATCCTACTTTGGGAGACCGAGTCTAAGGGAAATAGGCAGAGTCCCGCCCCAAGTGTATGCCTGGGAGCATGCATCACTGGTGATGCACTGGGTACCACAGGGGGAACAATGAACTATCTGGGCTTGGTAGGAAATGACGCTGCTGGACAGAAAACGGAATTTTTACCCAGGCATCAAAATACATTTTTAGTAACAGGGAAATGGGTGAGAAGAGCATGATATATACAGTAACTCCACAAGATGATTTATAAAATGCCCCTACGTGTGACTCCTGGAATAGTCACTGGCATGAGACAGTGGAACTCGGGGTCATTTCCCTTACCTTTGCTCTCTTGTATATTTCAAATTTGTCTAAGTGATCACAGACTACTTTTAAATCACATGGCCCCAGTGACATCCGTTTGTGGGCCCTTCCTCAGAGGCCACCCTCCTTGTTCATCCATACTTGCAAAGAAGTCCCCTTAGTGTCCACTCAAGCTGGGACTCAAGAGCTCAAAGGCCAAAGAGACCAAGGAAAGACATGGTGGCCGAGGAACAAAGGAGGCCAGGTGGCCAGGACTGCTGGCCCTTCTTGTGGGTCCAGCCGCCAGGCAAGAGTGGCACCGCTGATATTCTGACCAGCAGAAAGCAGAGATCAGAATTCTTATGCAGAAACTTCCCATTATAAAAGTGGGATTTTTAAAAAATCTCAAATGTGAAGGGTCATTAGTTTTCCATCTGCCTGCAAACAGAAGCAAAGCATGCTCTCCTGAGCTTTCAGCACCTTCCACACCAAGACATCAGGCCCAGAAGCTTCAGGAAGGGTGGAAAGGGGCAGTTTCTGAGCATCCACCTGGGGCCACTAAGGTCCCAGGAGTAGGGAGAGTCCTTAGCCTGTCAGCCTGCATCAGGTCACAGCTGCGGATCTCAGAGCTTGGAAGTCACCAGGCTTAGGCAGTGGGTTCCAAGCCAGGCCCCACCGGGCAGCTTCTTTTACTTACACCCAGGTGGCTGTTTTGGGGAGACTGACATGGGGCACGGGGCCCTCCTGGGAACTCTGATTCACAGACAGAGGCTGAGCAGCCCCGGGAAGGCTGGGACCAGAGCCCCGGGAACTGCGTCCAGGCCCTGGAGGCTCCAAGGCCCCCAAGATGAGGCCGCCTTCTCGAGCCACTCATGGGGCTTCGGGCCGGTGGCTCTTCCTGTGCATGACCAGCTGGGACTTCCAGTCGAAGCCACGGCCGCAGTCTCCACAGAAGTGGCGCCGCTGACCCGCGTGGCTCTTGCGGTGGATGACCAGCTGCGACTTCCAGCTGAAGCTGCGCCCACACTCCTCACATGCATAGCTCCGGGGCCCTGGGAGCACGCGCCGGGGGTGCCGGGGTGTGCCTGGCTCCCGGGAACCCTGTGGCAGCTTCTGAGCACCCCCGGTGGCCAGTACCGGGGCCCGTGTACCCTGCCCATCTGCGTGCATCCGGTGGTGGATGACAAAGACTGATTTCCAGTCAAAGCCTCGGCCACACAGCTCACAGGTGTAAGGCTTCCTCCGCGGGGCACCAGGCTCCAGCTCTGCTCCCAGCATTGCCCTGGCAGACACAGAGGCCCCAGACGGGCCCTCCCAGGTGACAGACCCCGGGCCCCGGGGGGGCTGGGCCTCTGGGCAGTGGGGCGGACCCTCGCAGTGGCTCTCACTCTCATCTCCTGGGGGAAGGAGAGGTGGCAGTCCCAGGTAGCCCAGTGCCCTTCACATTGGCCCACCCTCTCCCGCCAGGTGTGTGGGGGCAGACAAGCTCCCACCCCACCAGAGAACAGGTGGTTCAGGTCGCATGGAGGAGCACTCACCTGGGTGGAGGCTTCTTCGACCCTCTGTCCCTGTACGCATGGCCCCTGGCCCCGACTCAGCCCGTGCCTCCGGCGGGGGGGCTGGTATCCCTGCTGGGGTGAGGGACAGTCAGGGAGCAGTCCTGGCATGGGGGTGGGTGAGGGGCTCTTACATACTAGGGGCAGGGTGGGGGCCCCGGTGGGTGACACGGTGCCCCCAGGTAACGAGCGGGACCTCGGGTGAGCACTGGGAGACGTGCACAGGGAAGGGCCGGGCAGTGAGCCCTACAGCCAGTGGTATGCACACACCAAAGGAGGGGTCATGGCTGGTCCTCACCCAGGGAGACCACCGTGCCATACTTCTCCAGCATTGCGTCCCAGTACAGTTCCTTCTGTGACGGGTCCAGTAGCCCCCATTCCTCCTGTGGGGATATGGCCCATCACCCTTGGTGCCCGTCCACCCCCCATTCTCTGCCCCGCCCTGCAGTGCCCTACCCTGCCCGTGTCCCCTAGTCACAACCTTACTAATTACTTGAGGGAGCAGGCAGGTTACCTAAGGCTCTTTTGCTCGATAAGGATGAAGATGAGAAGGGTGTGTGAAAGTTGGGAAACAGAGCAGAGAGGAGCTGTCTTCCAGCTCACTGGGGGGATACTGTTAGCACCTGTCGCCCTCAGAAGTCCCACTCCATAGTCTAGCCAGACAGACTGGAGCTGAGAACCCCCTGATGGGTTCTGCGGGAAGCCTAGGTGGGGGCCCGATACGATTGTCCCCACCTCCTTGCCTTGAACAGTGTGCTGCATTGACAGCAAAAGGCCTGGGGACCCAAGGGGATCCAGCCACCTCTCCCCAAGCCTCTGGTTATAAAAGTAACAGAGATCCTCCTTGGGGGAGCTGCTGAAAGCTGTCAGCATTCCTAGATGTGGGGACCTGGCTGCGGGGAAGTTGAGGGCAGGAGGACTCTCATTAGGAGGTGCAGCCAAGCACCCCAGGGTTCAGATGTGTGTGAGTGGGGCGGTGGGCTGGCTCCTGCCTGTTGCCAGAGGGTGAGCTCTGGTGGTCGAAGCAGGACCCTTGTGGACTTTACCAGGGGATGCACTCCCTGTTCCTGGCTTCTGCTCCCCTTGCCTCCCAAAATCCCATCATCTGGGGCTTTGCTAGGGTGGGAAAAATAATCCTGACAGACAAACCACTGGAGGTCGAGGCACAGGGAGGAGACAGCCACATGAAGCCACAGCTGGAATGCTGTTGGCTGTAGATCAGGAGGCCTTGGAGGGTGTGGCCTGCCCACCCAGCTGTTTCCCACTGTGCCATCAGACTGTGGAGAGAGCCCGGAGGAATTTTTAGCCTCCAAGCACATCTCAACCAGCTCTTCCACCGGGAACGCTCCCCAGTGGAGTGGCTTAGGAGAAAAACTGCTGGGAGAGGATAGGAGCCCTGCTGTCCACACTCAGGAACCAAGCACTCCAGGTAGCAGGGGCCTCAGTGGAGCTTCCATGCCTCGCTGGCCACAATCCAGGGCTGGTTGGCCTTTGAGGAAAGCCCCAGGAAAGAGGAGGCTGCAGGCTATGGCCTAGCTATCTCCATTCTGATCTCTGGTGGGCTAAGGAGGCCACACTGTTGTGTGGTGCTCAGGCTTTCTTGCCAAGGTTCATCATCTTGACCCCTCCCCACGTGCACATGAGGGTTCAAATCCCCAAGTACCAGTTTAAGACTGCTGGGTGCTTCAAAATCCCCAATTTCTCTGTAAATGAGGAAGCCAACCCCTACCAGTTCCAGTCACTCCAAACCAGATCCCATGGCCTGAGGCCCAAATTTTCCCCAGTTTTAGAGAGACCACCAGCCTGTCCCTGTCCTGCAGGACCTGCAGGAGGGACCCTGATACCAACTCCATTTCCAGGCAGCAAAGAGCACAAGAGTTGCTAGCCAAGAAGCCTGAAAAACTAACAGAGCAGAGTGACCACCAAGGACACACTCCTCTTACTGGGTGCCTGCACCTCTCTCCTGGGGCTGCTTACCTGAATCCTGGGCGGGTGGAAGGACGTGGAGGCTGGTTCCCGGTGTCCAGGGTGCCCCTCGCGGGACTGGGCTGGATTTGGGGGGTTGGAAGGTGCTAGGAAATGAGGCAGATGAGGGTCAGGGGCCGCTCCTGTGAGCCATGGCAGGTGAGCTGGTGTTGGTGCCGCAGCCCTGGCCTTCCTCTGCCAGGAGGCAGGAGGCTACTGTGTGTGCCAGTCACACGGCAGGCAGCCCACCACTCCTTTCCTCCTGCCTCCTGGGACCCAGCTCTGCAGTCTGCAATCCTTCCTGAGTCCCCATCCCATCTGGGGCCATTCACATTCCCTCCGGGAGCCCCCAGACCTTGTGTGGCTCCCACTCTCACCCATCTCCTGCCCATCAGCATCTGGCTCCTCCTTCACACTGCAGCTAAGCTGGGCAGGCTTCTCCATGTGGGTGTCCTGTGAGGCCTCCCCAGAGGTCGCCCCGAGGAGCTCCACTGTCCCTGAAGGGTGGGAGCTCCCCAAGGACTCCTCTGTCTTCTGTGCTGCCGGGAGCACCACTTGCTTCAGGATATGGGCTGTGATCTGAAGGGAAGAGGAAAGTCACAGGGGCTCTAGTTTGGCTCCTGACCCTTCAAGAAGTCAACATTGGCCACACTCACCCAGCCCAGCAGCTGCCCAGGGTCATGCTGCAGGCCCTCGACCAGGGCTACAGCCTCCTCAGGGCTGCCTGGCCGCTGGCCCCGCACCCAGGCCTGGATCTCCGGAGGCAGTGTGCCCAGGAACTGCTCCAGCACCAGCAGCTCCAGCATCTGCTCCTTGGAGTGCGCCTCGGGCCGCAGCCACTGGCGGCACAGCTCCCGGAGCCGGGCCAGGGCCTCTCGGGGACCCGCCACCTCCTGGTAGCAGAATCCCCTGAAGCGCAGGCGTGCTGCCTCAGGCTCCTCCAGGATAGCCATGGGGTCCACAGAGGGCAGGCGTGGGGGGCCCAGTGGGGATGGCATTGTTGTACTGGGTGTCTTCTTGTAGCCAACAAGAGGGACCTGCAGGAAAGGAAGGGTCAGGGTGCGGGCTAAGAAGCCATGACCAGGGTAGAGCAGACAGGCCCAGCCCAGGGGGCTGAGGCTGGTTGAGGGAGGACCCTGGCCCAGGGATGCATGAGGCTGGGAACGCTTCCTGGAGGGGTCACAGGAGAGGGCCGCTGACAGGAACTGACGGCCGAAGGAAGCCTTGTGGATGAATGCTTTGGAGGCAAGTTGTCCAATGGAGCTTCCAGGAAACTGCAGGGGGTGATGAAGAGGTAGGCAAAAGGAGTCATCGCAGGCTTCCAGGGTCTGCCTCATGAGCCAAGGAAAGTGACAGGCAGGAGGCCGAGGGACAGGCAGCCAGGGACTGGGTGAGGCCATCACCCCCGGTGAGCGGGGGCAGTCAAGGTGGGAAGAGGCAGCAGTAGGATACGGGGCCATGCTGGGCTATGGCGGGGTGCGCGTCCCCATGATCGCCAGGACATCGGGACATGTTGACTCAAGTGGGCACCCGGGGGGCCGGCTAGAAGTACGAGGCACGTCTGTGCCATGGGTCGAGGCAGGGACTGTGGACGCGCTCGCTGACCACAGCGAACTGCGACTGACTCACACCGCCCGAACCAAGCATGTGAAAAGCAAAACAGAACAAAACAAAGCTACGAGTTGCGGACACCGTGGCCCGACCGTCAAGAGGGTCTGGAATGAAACAAGGCCACCTGGGGGGCCCGGCAGCCCAGCTAGAACCGGCCTGAGCCCCCGGAGTCCGTCTCCCAAAAGGGAGGGGCAAGAACAGCTCTCGCCAGAGGAAAGGGAACGCCGCGCTGGGTGGGAGGAACGGCCGGGCTGAGGCTAGGAGGTGGAGAGCGCAGGGCACGTCGGGAGGTAGGCGGACACTCCGGAGGGCGGGAGCACCGAGCGGCCGGGCTCCCGGGGAAGGAACGAGCCGCGCGCCCCGCCCAGCCGAGCCCGCGCTCACCTCCGCCGCGGCGCCGGCGCCAGGAAGCCCCTCCGGGTAAGGGGCCCCGCCTCCCCGCCCCTCCCCGCGTTGCCATGGCGACTGCGCCCTGGCCAATCACGCGCCTGCTGGCAGGACCCGCCCCCTCCCTTCGGACTACGTTTCCCGTGAGACTCAGCACGCAAGGACGGGCGCGGCCTCCGCCAGTGGACGCTCATTTCCAAAGGCCTCTCACGACTGAGAAGAGCTCCGGTCCTCCTAGGGAAATCTGAGGAGTCGCAGAGTTTGGGGGCTCCCTCCCCTCACCGGCGACCGCTCTTCCTCTGCATCCGACCCTAGACTCACCAACGGCCGTGATGGACGGTATGTTAGAATCCTGCGCATGTGCACAGTGGACCCGGCGCCTATTGGCAAGTGAGGTGAGGGGGGAGGAGCGTGACCTTACGGCCATTCAGAGCCAGCACCCCACCTAGGCCCCTCCCCAGCGCTCCTCTTGAGGCTTCGTTCTAGGCGCTGAGCAGTCCCCTTGGTAACCGCTAGAGGACATCCGCCCGCCTCCCTCTGTTTCCAAGGAAACGGCCAGAGCGTCGCCCGGTCCTCCTGGGAGGCCGGAAGTGACGGCCTGTGTAGTGTAGTTCGGCGGAGACTCGCCTCCAGGTGGTCCCAGGAGGAAGCAGGGTCCGGGCCCGGAAGTCCGGCCTAATCTGTAGACTTTCTCCGCCAACCCCGGGAAGGATTCCAGCGAGGACGGTGCTGGGGTCCTTCGTTCGACCTCTGCTGAGCGCCGTGAGGACGTCGAGAACAAGGACCAGGGTGGGCACTCATTTACACAGGAGGAAACTGTCCCATGATTTATATCCTCAGAGTCTCAGACATGTTTTCAGACGTCAGTACTGCGAAGTGAGGGATGAAGGTTTTTGTCCAGCTTATGGGACGCTGCTAACCTTTTACACTGGGTACCACAACTAGTACCAGTTATCTTCAGTTTATCTCAGTAGGCAAGAATCACACTGTGGGAAGGGGTGCTTCGCTTCCAGAAATCAAGTAGCTGAACCATGGCTCATTCAATCCTAAATTGCATACGCCTGTTTTGATTTCTTGTGATACCTAATACCTAGCTGCCAGCACTCAATGAAAAGCAGTGGTCTTACACACTGATTGGAAGCTCTGAGCGTCTGCATGGCTGGGGCCTGTCAACTCTTCTATATGTCATCAGACTGAGCTGTTTTGTGTGTGTGCGTGTGGGAGGGGGGAGGACTTAGATCGTTTCTCTGGAACTGTATGGATTCCCCAGAAATAACTCTTCCACCATCCACTCTATGGGGAGAGCTGGTGCTCTAATAGCTTTGGTAGCTCTCCCCAAGTCATCTTTGTTTTAAGTCTCCTCTCCCAGGGGGCTGCTGGTTTGCATGCCTTCTGGCGTTCTGCAGTATAAGCCTGGTGGGACCTCAATCCACTTCCCCCAGTGCCAAATCAGTATTTGGCTTTCTCTAAATCAGAGATAGATCCCACATCTGCATCTGCTTCCAGTTCCAGAATGCCATTGCTGTGGACCCGTTTCACCATCCTCATTCTTGTGGGTTCATATATTTAAACACTTTCATCTCTGTAGCTTCAGTGGGTTTTTGAACCAAATGAAATGCATGTGTTCACACCACCATCTTGCCCCAAAGAGCTCGAGAGCACTTTTACACTCAGCCTGTTCAGGATTAAGAGAAGGACTAGCCTGACAGGACAAGGCTCAACATGACCACAGAAGTTTAGGGGAGGGCAATGTAAGGCCCAAGAGAGGGGAAAGCAGGTAATTATGGTTACTGTTCCCATAACACCGGAGTGTCGGCCACTGACCAATGCTAGGTACTGGGAGGGGTGGGTTTGAGAAGGGTAGAGGAAGTGAGGCATAGCAGGGGCCAAGCACACAGGTGAGAAAGAGCTCAATGAAGTGGGGAGATGGCATAGGACATCAGACCCAGGTCAAGGGGTCATGAGAGCTCCAGGAGCTTCAGTCCAAGATGCAGAAAAGGTTGTGTATGACTTGAGTACCCACTTGCTGTTTGACAGTTGCCTTTGCTCCTGAATCCCATGGGCTCCCAAGAGCTATCAGAGTGAGGGTTTGTCTGCATTTCACAGCTGTGCAGACTGAGAATGGCACCCTCATGATGCCATTCCAAGGGAAGGTAAGATGGGGATGAGGCCAGAGTGTGTACCAGAGCAGAGGAGAAAGGATGAGTCCAGGAGGGGTGAACAGTGGCTTGGAGACCTGTAGGGGACCAGAAGACCTGGCACAGAGGAACTGCATCTAAGGGTCTTTGGGAGTGGGTTCAGCAAGACTCCTCTCCTTGCAGGATTAGTGAGATTCCAGAATAAAAGCATTCTGGCACTGCTGGGAGGAAGGGAGTGAGAATGGGAGGGCGACAGGTCTGTGGGCATAGTACATGACGCATAGCTGCCAAATCTTGGGAGGTAGTGGACTAGAAGACCCATCAAACTGGAATCAATCTTTCTGGCCACTATTGGTGACCCCTGCCTAGAATCCCTGGCCTGGAAGCATAAAGACTCATATCCAGATAGCTAAGTCCTAATTGGGGCCGCCCCATGCAATCCACCCTGCCTAGATCTCCTGGGCTGACCGCACACCTCTGGCTGCCAAGGGGATAACAGTTATCACAGAAAGTCAGTGGGCCTCAGACAGGCTACATATCTATCCTCTGGCCTCAAAGAGACATGGGTCAAAGCCAAGTCCCTGCAGCTCTGTGACAACACACACTGATGGCATGTCTGCAGTGTGCTAAGATGAAACAGGCATCAGACTGTTACCATGCACATGTTTGACAAGTTTTTATCAGGAAGCCTCTCTGGACTGTGCCATTAAACCCTTCTGAACCATGACCTGGAGGCTGGAAGGGGAGGCTGAGGCTGTGGACTTCCCAGTGCTGTGCAAGGATTTACACAATGTGCATCCATTCCAACTTCTAATTTTTGCTCTTTCTTTTTTGTTCCCAAGTAAAGAGACCACTAACATCCCTGGGTGTGAGGACTGAGGTCAGGATGGGCCCTGGTCTGCTGAGGGCCACAGGGAGAACCAAGGAGCCCCATGTGGTCTCCTCCAAACCTGTTGTTATGATCACCTCTCGTCAGGGCAGGGGGGATATAAAGGCTCCTGCAGCGGTACCTTTGGTAACAACGGGACGTGGCCAATGCTGAGGCTTGGGTGAGAAACCAAATGAAAGAGCACGGCTCAAGAGCCATCATTCTTGATGTCTGTCTCCCTCTCCCCACCCCAGGGACCTCCACCTCTACTTGGCCCACCCACTGTGGGACTGCCATGTGCGGGCGGCCAGGCCTGGCATCACCCAGCTCTCACACTGGCAGACCCGAGCACAGCTGCCAGAGCCTGGGGGCAGACTGGTGAGCTGTCTGGATGCTGGGCCTGTGGCCTGGATTCGAGTCCTGGCTCTGCTGTGTACAACTCACATCGCCTCTCTCTGCCTCCGTTTCCTCATCTGAGAAGTGGGGATAGCAGTAACAGCGGCCGCCTCACAGGGCTGGCAACTGGCACATGTTGGCCCTTGGCAAGATCCTGCCTGTCAGAATCCCTCTGTAGGCCTGGATCTCTCTCCCTCTCTCGTCTGTTCTTTTCCCCAGAGGTGGATGCTAAGACAGAGCCCAAGGTCAACACCAGACCCCCACATGACCTCCTACCCACTGGGTCCGCTCCCAGGAGGCCTTGGAGGAAGTGAGGTCTTGGAAGAATATCCTGAGGGTCGGCCTGGCGGCCAGTTTGTGCATGGACAGGGGAAACTTCTAGGACTGCCTCTCCAGCATTCCAGCAGTTCCCCTCCTCACCTGAGCACCCACAGTCATCATAGGCATGAAATGGCACTCTATTGCCAAGTCTCTGCCCTGCCAAAGTCCCAGCATCCAAATGGGGAGAATATCCCCCTGCTACTTCTGCAGCCTGACCACTTAGGGTTGGAGTGAGCCGTGGCTGAAATGGCAAATATCGTCACCATGTGCAGATGGAACCACAGTGCACACACGGGTCTTCTCCAAAACGTGGATATGCAGGGAACGCGGGTGTTTTACGACAAGCCGGGGAAGGTTGGAGCTGTGAACTCAGGCTTCAGCAGGCTTCGAAACTGCGGCTGGACCTGAGGCAGGAGTGGACCCCGCTTCCCTCCCCAGTGAGCCCTCTGATGACCCCACCGAAGAAGGCCTGGCCTGGGGGGTCAGGCCTGCCCCACGCCGGGGTCTGCGCACAGGTTTCTCTCCCGTGTGGATCCTCTGGTGGTGGAAGAGGGCCGGGCGCTCGCGGAAGGCGCGGCCACAATGTGCGCATACAAAGGGCTTCTCACCGGTGTGGATGCGTCGGTGGCTGAGCAACACCGCGCCCTTGGCAAAAGCCTTCCCGCAGTCCCCGCAGCGGAAGGGCCGCTCGCCCGTGTGCAGCAGCTGATGCTGCGTGAGGTTAGAGCTGTGGCTGAAGGCGCGGCCACACTGTGCGCAGGCGAAAGGCTTCTCGCCTGTGTGCACACGCTGGTGCTTGAAGAGTGAGGAACCCTGGCTGAAGGCGGCACCACAAAGGGCACAAGTATACGGCTTCTCACCCGTGTGGGTGCGCTCATGCTGAATGAGGTGTGAGTTGCGGCAGAAACGGCGGCCACACTGGGCACACGCGTAGGGCCGCCCGCCTGCGTGGATCTTGCGGTGCTGGCTGAGGTTGGAGCCGTGGCTGAAGGCCTTGCCACACTCACTGCAGCGGAAGGACTTCTCGGCTGTGTGTATGCGCTGGTGCCTCACCAGCGAGGAGCTATGCCGGAAGGCCTTGCCACAGGCCGGGCACGCGTAGGGCGTCTCACCACTGTGGATGCGCTGGTGCTGCGTCAGGTGCGACGTCTGGCTGAAGGCCTTGCCGCACTGCGGGCATTCATACGGCCGCTCTCCGGTGTGCGTGCGCAGGTGCTTGAGCAGGTCCGAGCTCTTCACGAACACTTTGTTGCACGCCCTGCATTCGAAGGGCTTCTCCCCGGGAAGGAGGCCAGGGCCTGTGTGGAGGGCCTTGCCCAGCTGACCCCAGGTTGGGGGCTCCTGGCCAGCAGGGAGTCCATGAGGCTTGTGGCTAGCTGGACTCTTTCCTCCTTCCCCGGAGGTGAGACCAGACTCAAATTCTGGAATTTGGGGGAAAGCGCTTCCAGGTGCCTCCCGCCCATATGGCTTCTGGCCCCCACATGCCCTTAGCTGCTTGCCTGGCATGGGGCGGGTCACAAAGGCCTTCTCCCTAGGTGGGTTGTCCTCGGCCATCCTCAGTGGGGAGGTCAGCCGCAGACTGACACTGGCCTCCCCACTGCCAGGACCTAGCAGGAGCCGTTCCCAGTAGATTACAGACACCCCTGTGGGTTTTTTCTCCTGAGAGGGGGAGGTGCCCCACCAGCCGTCCAGGCTTTTCCCACGCTCACAGATGCCAGCGAAGGGGAGGACCCTCGGAGGTGCTGGAGGGGAGCCATCATGGAAGGCCCCTGGCAGTTCTGCTTCTCCTGGAACAACCCTGTCGTATGCCAGATGACGGGAACCTGAAGGCACAGAAATGGTAGACCCTGGGTCATGCTGGCCGAGAGGGGATGGCCGGAGCAGGCCTAGTGGTCAGACAAAGGGGATGCCAAGGACTGGGTGTGCGAGCTGGGGAGAAAAGCAGCAGCCAGACCAGTGTATGTCATTCACTTCTGTCTCGGGGGACTCCTCCAGCCTGCTTTTGCTCCTTACACGATGGCTACCTGCCGCTACAGGCTTTACTCACGAACTCTGCTTCCCTGCTGCCTCTCCCCTAGCATGGTCACCTCCATGAAAGCAGGACCAGGAGCGTCCTGGTAAAGGCTGTGCCCGGTGCCTGGAATGGGGTCCCACGGGAGCTCCCCCTTGGTGGGCAAGCCAAGGCCAGAGCCTCCAGGAGGCGCTGATGATAGAAGGAGAACGGGAAGGAGTCAGGTGGGAGGCAGGAGATGACAGTGTCCAGGAAGGCAGGGAACGGGGGACAGAAGCCTGGCCACTGGTGGGCCCAAGCTCACACCCTCTGAGTCCCCACTCACCAGGGCTGGGCTTCCTGTGAGCAGTCCTGGCTGGTGTTGCAACTGTCCCACCGAGAACCCAGGGCTCCTCTCCACGCTCAAGCTGGACGACTACCCGGGGTCGTGAGGCAGAGAGCCCTGTGAGAAAAGACAAGCAAGTGAGGGCCCAGGCCCAGCACAACAGAGGGCAGGAGTCAGGACTTTATGGGACACAGATGGTGTCATCCGTGCACCCAAGAAGACCACACCACAGGGCAGGACTCACAGGAAAAGTGCAATGGCCCCTGTGAGGAGAATCCCTGTGAGGAGAACCGTGTTGGCAGCAGCAGATGAAAGGGGCCCAGGCTGAACACAGAGGCACCACAGCGGCACAGGGACACCAGCCAGCTGGTGTGAGGCTGCTCATAGGCCAACAGGAGATACGGGGTTAGTGCTGGCAACAGCTGAGCTTCCCGTGGAAAACCCAGGGCCTTACCCAGCGAGGCCACAAGTGCGAAGTTCTCCAGCATCACGTGGCAGTACAAGGCCCTCTGGGCTGTGTCCAGGAGCTCCCACTCCTCGTGGGAGAAGTACACGGCCACATCCTCGAAGGCCATCAGGCCCTACAACAGCGGGCAGGGGAAGATGGACACGATCTGAGCTATGGCTCTACGACCCAGGACCCCCCTCCCTGTCCCAAAGGCTACCCTTCTCCATGTCCCTCAGAGGCTTACCTTCCTCCCCCTCACCCCGTCCTCCCCCAGGCTCTGCAACTCTGCAGACGAAATTTCCCTCCTCTCCCCTACACCCTACCTGTCCAGGGCACAGATGCCTCCTTGGGCTCCCCACTGGCCACTCACACAAGGCAGCCAGAGCAAGCTCATGGCCTTCAGATGGCCGCCACCCCAAGGGCAGGCCCAGGTGCCCACACGTTCTGCACAAACTGACCCTCCCCAGACACGCCCTTAACTGTTCCTGTAACGAGCAGTTGTACAAGTCCCAGCTGTGGACCCACCAGGACCTGCCCAGGCCTGGAGGGACGCCCCCTTCTGCTGAACTTGCCTGACATCCCAAGGCTGCTCCTCCAGCATGAAGGACTGGCTGGCTGATCCCCTCCATCACTACAGGAGGGGGCCCAAGGATCTGGTGAGCACACAGGCAGCCAATTTCCTCCTCCCTCCATAACCACGCCCACCCCTCCCCCCATTTCCCTGGCCAAAACCTTCCCTTAGGCCACCTGACTTACTCCCAGAGCCCCAGGGGCTACCAGCCTGTCTTCACATCCCTGGAGTGCTACCCATCCCTGGCTGAGTCCATAAGATTCCTTCCTCCTCAATGTGATTCCCAGGCCCTGCTGGCTCAGAGTATCAGGACTGTGTCCTTGGACATCTGCAAGTCCAGGTCCACGTGATACCTCCACTCCGGGACAGCACAGATTCCCTGATCTTACTCTGAAGCCTGCTTTCCCTTCAAATTCAGCAGTTCTGTTCTTCTGGGTGCTCAGGCCAAACACCTTGGGACTGTGCTCCACTCGGGCCACTCGCTCCCACGCCGCACCTGAGACATCAGATCTCTCCAGAATCCAACCACTTTCCCCATCTCCACTGGCCCAGTCCCAGTGTGCCGCAGGTGCCGTCTTCGGCCACCCGGGCTGTGGCAGCGCCCGGCCCCTGCACACGGCCACCCCCGCTCTGCGTCATTTCTCCGCCAAGCAAACCGTGGGATACTTTTAAAAACCCTAACTTAAAGCACGTCCAGTCTCTGTTCGAATCCTCCCACGGCTCCCGACACAACTCCTCTCCCGTGCTCACGTGCGGAAGCTCGGTTCCCGAAGCACCTAGGCTCCGTCTCCCCTCCCAGCTTTTGCACGTGCGGGACCCTCCGCTTGGAACTTCCTTCTACACCTCACTCCCTTGGCTGCCCGAAGCGGGGATCTCACACGTGCACGCTCCACTGGCGTGAACCCCGGGGCCTAGGACGAACCGAGAGGGGAGACAAGACGTTCGGGTCAAGCCGCTCCCTGAGCCGAGATTCGGGTCCCTCCCGGAGGGATCTAGGTGGCTGGCGGGGGAGGGGGTCTTACGCTTCCTCTCTCACCTGCGCCGGGTCCGTCAGCGCCGCGGTCGCCATCAGAACCTGTACTTGGGGACGCGCAGAAAGCGACGGATACGCGGACGTCCCGGCTCCGGGCCTCAGTCTCTCCGTCCGACTAGGGCACAGACGCCCAGGACGCCGTCTCCCCTGCCGCCCGGGGGTCGGAGAGCACGTGACGCGGGGCACCGCCCCACAGCCCGCAGGGCGGCCCAGGCTACACCCGGAGAAACCGAGGCTCGGGGGGCGCGACCGTCGCCCGCGACCACGGCGTGCGCCTAGCGGCCCTCCGCTCGTGCCCTCGTCGCGGCCCTCGCCTCGGGTCTCCAAGGCTCCTGGAAGGCCGACCCGGACCCGCCGCGCTCCAGTCCCCAACACCGGTGTGGCCCCACGCCCCGCAGCAAAGTGACAGTCCCGGACGCCGGAAGTCCAGCCCCCGCGAGCCCTCATTGGCCCAGTGCGCGCCGCGGACGCACGCGCGGCGCCTTCTGGGAAGCGTAGTTCCCGCCCGCTCTGCGGCCGAGCGGGCGGAGCCCTTTCCGACATCCGTGGCAACGGCCAGGCGGCTCCGCGCAGCGCGCTGGGAAACGGAGTCCCGCGGGCGCGCCCGCGCTTTCGGGGGCCGGTGCGCCTGAGGTGGGGAGTCGCCTGGCTGGGCGTCCTGCGCTCGGGGCCCTGGGACCCCGGCCTGCGCCCAGGCGGCCCCGAGGCTCAACGCTGGGCTCGCAGAAGCGGAAACCGCTGACGTCCCTGGAGGCGACCCTAGCCTGGGGCTTCAAGGACAAAGCCCAGCGGGAGGGGCGGGCTCAGACGGGTGTCGCTTTGGGAGCGAGCCCGGGAGTGCCGACCCCAGCTCCACCTCTGGAGGCCTGTGCTCGGGTTTGGCCTCTTTGTGGCCTGTGAAGGGTTGACATCAGTTTTGCAGCCCCTACACCAAGAGGTGCAAGCCCCCAGCTTCAAGTTCTCTGGAGTCTGAATTGTTCTCTGAGACGTCCCTAAACCACCTGTTTTCCTTGCTAAAGCGGACCGCGCACAACGTACTTTCCCAGATTGGCTTGTCTTGGGTCGTCTAGGTGTTGCTGGCACATCACGGTATCGACTCCTTCGTCCTTTTTCCCTGGGACAACCTGAGTGTCTGTCACACATAAAAGCCAGAAGAAGGCAGTCTCAATGCACTCGGACGACCGCTGGCAGAGAATAAGAGTTTCCCTTTGTTGCTCCACGGTGACGGTTTCTGGTTTTTCAGGGCCCTTAATCTTCATACATAGGTGGTACAATAATGTTACCCAGTGCATGTTACCCACTGTTTTAAGGAAATATGGAATTAATTGTGTCAAGTTCGTTCATTCTTTCTGCCTGCCTTCCTCCCTTCCTCCCTCCTTATATATGCACCTATCTCAGCCATAACTGTCCTTAGAATGTAAATCCTCGAGATGCACGAGAGCACATCAATTTTGGAATATTCGTGTGTAAATATTGCTCACTTTGAAAGCATTTAAGAAAATCTAACATTAAACTTGTGATTTAATCAAAAGCTTAGAGACATTAATATTTCAAGCACTGAATGGAGACACTTAATTCCTTTTTTTTTTTTTTTAAGATTTTATTTATTTGACAGAGAGATAGCAAGAGCAGGAACACAAGCAGGGGGAGTGGGAGAGGGAGAAGCAGGCTTCCCGCTGAGCAGGGAGCCCAATGCGGGGCTCGATTCCAGGTGCCTGGGATCATGACCTGAGCCGAAGGCAGACACTTAATGACTGAGCCACCCAGGCACCCCGAGACACTTAATTTCTTAAAAACTTCTTATTTTAAAATTATCCCTATAATGTGTAATTAGACTAGAGGGATCTTGATTGCCTAATATTTAGAGAAATGCTAATTGTTTGATAAATTCATAATTTAATGAATTGGAAATGAAATAAAAATGGCAACTTCCTCTGTACACAAAATAGCTCCATACCGCTGGCTGTGATAGCCCCTGAACAAGATTGCACTGCGGGGTGGGGCGTCATGGGGACTTGTGTGGGGTACGTGGTTGGACCCTAACCAACCTTTTGGACCTCTGTGAACCCTGTGTCTTCATCTGTAAAACAGATAGTAGTAAACACCTGCATTGTGCTGAATTGTGCTGAGCTCCGATCCCTTCCTTGGCTGGGCTGAGCCTACTGATGAGCCCATTGAAGGCACTCTTCATTACTACTAGTGTTTTTTCTTTCTAGCCTTAATTTTTTTTTATCTTTCCTTAGATTTTCCATCTCTCTGCTTACATTATCCATCTATTTTTGCATTTTGTCTACTTCTTCCACTAGAGCCCTTAACATCTTTCTTAATCATGGTTATTTTACATCCTGTCTGATAGTTCCAATCTCTGTGTCATAAGTGATCATTGTGTCGTATGATTATCACTGTGACTGCTTTGTGTGTCCTCAGACTGTGTTTTTTCTTGCCTTTTGACATGCCTTGTCATTTGCTATTGAAAGCCAGACATATGTTTGGTAACAGGAACTAAGGTAAACAGGAGGTTTGTGGGAGGTTTATGATAATATGGATAGGAGTAGGGCTGTACTTATTGTTTGCTGTAGCTATGGATGCTAGGGGCTTCAAATTCCTCTGGTGCCCTAGTTTTTGTCTCTTTCGCTAGACTTTGTGCTCTGGTAAGTATTCTTCTTCAGAGACAGTCCGTGTCTTGCATCTCCTTTAGCTGTAACCCACTGTTGTTACACTGGAACTCCACTGATGTGGTGTAAAGGGTGAGAGGGAGAGGAGCACACTAAATCTTCCAATGAAATCTCAGTCTTTAGTGGAACTATGTCTCAGAAGCACATCTCCACTGCTGCAGTTTCCTTTATTTCCTGACCCCAACTGCCTGCCCTGGCTACAGCATTCTCAATGTATTCCCGAGAAGGCCTAGGCCCTGTTGACTATGACCTCTCTCACTTAGGTGAGAGAAGGCTAGAGGGACCTGGAATGAGAGCAATGTCCTTCACCCAGCTGGAAATGGCTCTAGCAGCTTTACTCCTACTAGTATATGTCTTTGTAGGGAAAAGGCTCTGGGTATATTTCATAATGGTAATCTTTCTGGTCATATGACACCTCTTCTTCCTCTGCTCCATGCTAACAACTGAAAAACAGAGAAATGCCAGTTAACCGAGTGCAAATTGGACACAGCCAGGATGGAGTCCATGGAGTCACTGCCAAGGGGACAGGAATTAGGTTCACTGAGTGCCTCAATAGCCTAGACTGGGGGACCCTGTGCGGTGTGAGTACAAAGTGACATGGTAGGTCTCTTGCTCACTTATCTGTTTGGGAGATTTGGTACAGCCTTAGCCTCTGGTGACAGGGGAACACCATGCTGGGTAGCAGGTCTTGGCACTGGTTATACCTGGACTGCAACCCCTTAGAAAAAACAAATGGCCGTCATCAAATAGCATGTTAACAAGACATTTCAAAGGCATGTGACCAAGTCAGGGCACATTAAGGGGAGTCTGGTATTGGAGGACCTGAGAGAAAGAGATGAGAGATGAGGGGAAAGGGCGAGAGATGAGGCCACAGAAGTTGGGCTGGGAATCAGGAGAGAAAAGGAGAATGGAAGGACATTCTGGAGTGTCCAGTGTTTAAAAAGACACAACAAACCCAAATGGAGTAATTTGCCCCATCAAGACAGCAAACCAAGACACAATTGAACCAAAGTGCCTAACTAATATAATATGTATAAGTTCCTTAATGTATATGCAAGCTCCCTGTCCCCACACCCTAATACACTGAATAAAAGTTTCGTAGGGCCTGGGTGGCTCAATCGGTTAAGCGTCTGACTCCTGATCTTGGCTCAGGTCATGATCTCAGGGTTGTGGGACTGAGTCCTGCATCAGGCTCCATGCTCAGCAGGGAGTCCACTTGTCCCTCTCTCTCTCTGCTCCTCCCCTCACTCCTGCGCTCGCTCTCTCAAATTAAAAGGAAAAAAAAGCTACGTGTACTAACCCCACTGGGAGACAGTGCTTTGAGAGCCATCTCCCTCGTTCCTTACTTGCTAGGAACAAGTAATTAAAAGTTCTTTAACACTTCCTTGGGTTGTGTTCAATTTAATGTGCCCGAAGCCATGAACCCCCTGAGTTTGGTTACACTTTGACAAGGGAGCATACTTGTGTACAATCAAACAGTGCAAGTGGGATCTTTTGCGAAATACAGGCAAGCCTCTTAGCAGGGGATACGTTTTTTTTTTTTTAAAGATTGTATTTATTTATTTATTTGAGACAGAGAGAATGAGAGAGACAGAGAGCACATGAGAGGGGGGAGGGTCAGAGGGAGAAGCAGACTCCCTGCCGAGCAGGGAGCCCGATGCGGGACTCGATCCCGGGACTCCAGGATCATGACCTGAGCCGAAGGCAGTTGCTTAGCCAACAGAGCCACCCAGGCGCCCACCAGGGGATACGTTCTTACAGGCCTCACAGTCCACAGCTAGGGAGATGGAAGAATTATTCCCTCCCAACTCTGTGAGAGAAAGGTCTACACTGTTTCAAATTGGCAGCATCAAATGAGATGTTAGTAATTCTTCTGTATCTGGTGTTTCCAAACCCACATGCTTCAAACTTGCATAAAATCTATGCACATGTCCAGCTGGATGCAGAATGCAACATGGAGGGGCACACCTGGGTGCCTCAGTCAGTTAAGTATCTGACTTCAGCTCAAGTCATGATCTTGGGGTCCTGGGATCAAATCCCATGTTGGGCTCCCTTTCCCACTCTTCCTCTCTCTCAAATAAATAAATAGAATCTTTTAAAAAAAATGCAACATGGAGGAAGAGGAGTCAGAGCTTAGGCCCAAGGTAGGTCAGGGTGACCTGAGTTTGCAGCTGGGTTCCTCTGACTAACCTGTGTGATCTTGGGCCCCGAGGTCCCCTGTCTGTGATTTTAGTTTCTTCATATCTAAAGTACTGGACTCAGAATGCACAGTGTGGGGTTTTGGGGAGTATCAACATTCAGCTCCCGGCCCAGGCTGCCTTGCATTAATGTTGGGCACCTCTGTGACTTGTGGAAAACCCCACACCTGTCTTGGGCCACACCCCTAACAGTGTTACAGCCCTCCAGACCTGGGAGTCAGAAAGTGCCTCTAGCCACCAGCATCCTCTCACACTCCATCCTAGCTCAGAGGGATCCATTCTTTTTTTTTTTTAAGATTTTATTTTTTTTTATTTATTTGAGAGAGAGAGAATGAGAGAGAGCACATGAGAGAGGGGAGGGTCAGAGGGAGAAGCAGACTCCCTGCCGAGCAGGGAGCCCGATGCGGGACTCGATCCTGGGACTCCAGGATCATGACCTGAGCTGAAGGCAGTCGCTTAACCAACTGAGCCACCCAGGCGCCCCAAAGAGGGATCCATTCTTGACTGCTGCGGGAACCAGAACCTCACTTGCTCCTGCCCTACCTTTCATCTCTCAGGGCAGCTGGTTGTGTATTTCTTGGCTTGAAATTGTTAGGCAGTATTGGAATTTTCCTTCTGGTCACCAAGGATGCTACATTTAGATTCAGAGTGAGGTATAACCCACTGGCACTGTGCTAGTTCCTGCTGAGTACACTGAGCGACCTGAACGCATTTTCCTTCTGCAGGAGGAATTTATAATCACATTACTTCATCTTAACAAAATAGAATAATGAGAAAGATTTTGCCTTGACTGAATATTGAATTTTGTAGTTCTGCATAGACTGGTGCAGCTAGCCTCTTAAGCTGTGGCATACCCTCATTGTCTTATGAGGTTCAGTGTCTGCCTATCCTACAACTCAGCAATTCTTTTAGGGATTTATCCACAGGAAATGAAAGCACGTGACCACAAAATTCTGGTACATGAGGGGCACCTGGCTGGCTCAGTCCGCAGAGCATGTGAATCTTCAACTTGAGGTCACACTGGGTATAGAGATCACTTAAAAATATTTTTTTAAATCTCTTTAAAAAATCCTGGTACATAAATGTTCATAGCATCTTTATTCATAATAGCTAAGGTTGGAAACAGCTCTGATGGGTAACAACTGGTGAGTGGAATAAACATGTATTTCCTACAATGCGGTACTACTCAGTAATAAATAATGGTATATGTTATAACATTGATGAATCTCCCAAAATTCTGGTGAGTGAAAGACCACACAAAACAGTCCATATGGTATAAATTATTCCATTTATATAATGTGCTAGAAAAGACAAAACTAACCTATGATGGCAGAAAGCAAGTCCTCAGTAGTTGTCTGACACATGGGTTGGAGGTGACTGAGTGGAAAGTAGCACAAAGTGAACTGTAGATGTGATGAGAATGTTCAATATTTTAAATGTGGCCATTTCATAGGTGGATACATTTGTAAAACTCACTTACACATTTAAAAGAGCATTTTGGGGCATTGGGCTGGCTTAGTCGGAAGAGCATCTGAATCTTGATCATGAGTTTGAGCCACATGTTGGGTGTAGAGATTACTTAAAAAAATTAGAAGCATTTGGGGCGCCTGGGTGGCTCAATCCGTTAAGCATCCAACTCTTGATTTCAGTTCAGGTCATGAACTCAAGGTTGTGAGATCCAGCCATGCATCGGGCTCTGTGCTCAGCAGGGAGTCTGCTGAAGATTCTTCCTCTCCCTCTGCCCATCTATATTGTATGGGTGGAGGTTTCTATCATTTGTCCTGCATAACCCACCACCCTGACTTGCACAAACACAGGCAGGCTAAAGAATGTTGTTTGTGAGACTTGTGCTGCATGAGTAACCTCGGGAGTCTGGGTAGTTGACATTAGCTGGCCTCCAGGTCCGAACTGGCCCTTCCGACCTGGACACTAAGAGCTATAAATTTTGCCTTGTATCTCCTCTGGCTCCGGGCTGGGCTGGCCCCCCAGAATGGAATCTGGGAAGAGAGACAAGTATATGGCCCAGGCTCCCTGAAGATGTAAAGACATGGTAACATAGAAATGCAGCCCACTTCAAACTGCACATAGGCAAACACATGTTTAACTTTAGACCCCGTCATTTGCCCTGTAAATATGGCCGATTGGGATGGTCAGTTGAAAGTCTCACCTGAGGGGAGGACGCTCCGCTTAGGCCTCTCAGTCGGAACTCCGGCATGGCTGTCTCCACGGGGCTTCCCCAGCTAATGAGGTTGGATGTTGTAAGTACCCAATTTGATGTAATTTGTCTTGTTCTACTTTACTGCTTACTATTGCCCTCATCTATGTGCAGATTTCCCTTCTTTCTGTTTCAATTAGATTTTTATAATATCAATAAAGTGCTTTCCCCCTTTGAAATTGGGAGTATGGCTGCTGTGAACCTTGTTTAGCACATCCTCCCCTCGCTCTCTCAAATAATAAATCTTTTTAAAAAAATTAAAAAATTAGAATTTTATTGTATGTAAATTAACAGTATTGACATAAATGATGCCAGCAGTTATAAAATCAGGAGATTCTACATAAAAACCCATACCTCTGTCTTTTCTTGAACATCTGAATACAGAGCGACTGTGTGTTGATCCATTTCTCTCTTTCTCTATACATTGGGAGGGCCAGACCTACCTCAGTACCAGGTAGAGCTGGAAAGCAACGGTGGCTACTAGTACTAGGTCCGTGCTCTCAGGCCAGAGTTACTGCCCTTGTGATGGCCACTGAGCAGAAGACTGAGGGAGGCAATGGGAATTTAGTTATTTCCTCTTTCCTTCTTTCCCTCCCTCCTCACTCTCCTTTTTTTCCCTTCCTTCCTACCTCCCTTTTTCTTTTTCTTTCTTCCTTTCTTTTTCTTTCTTTTCTTTTCTTTCTCTTTTTCCTCTTCTCTTTTCTTTCATAAAGTACACTCTATGTCCAACATGAGGCCTGAACTCACGATCCCAGTATCAAGAGTCACATGCTCTACTGACCAAGCCAGCCAGGTAACCCAGTTCTTTCCTCTTTATATACACAGGTCTACAGGTCCTGGAAGCTCTGCACACCCCATGCAGCATGACCATAGACAATGGAGCAGGTGAGTCCCTTTATTTTTTTTTAAAGATTTTATTGATTTATTTGAGAGAGAGAGACAGCAAGAGAGGGAACACAAGCAAGGGGAGTGGGAGAGGGAGAAGCAGGCTTCCCACCGAGAAGGGAGCCCAATGTCGGACTCGATCCCAGGACCCCGGGGTCATGACCTGAGCTGAAGGCAGACGCTTAACCGACTGAGCCACCCAGGCGCCCCAGGTGAGTCCCGTTAAACAGACTATGTCCCCTCTAGTTTTTCAGGGACCCTCATCTCTCTGTAACTTCATGGTGCCCCCCTTTTTAAAAAGATTATTTATTTCTGGGCACCTGGGTGGCTCAGTCGTTAAGCGTCTGCCTTCGGCTCAGGTCATAATCCCAGGGTCCTGGGATCGAGTCCCGCATCGGGCTCCCTGCTCGGCGGGAAGCCTGCTTCTCCCTCTCCCACTCCCCCTGCTTGTGTTCCTGCTCTCGCTATCTCTCTGTCAAATAAATAAATAAAATCTTAAAAAAAAAAAAAGATTATTTATTTCTTTATTTGAGAGAAAGAGAGAGAGAGCACAAGCTTGGGGCACAGGGAGAGGGAGAAGCATACTCCCCACTGAGCAGGGAGTCCGATGTGGGGCTTGATCCCAGGATCATGATCTGAGCTGAAGGCAGATGCTTAACTGACTGAGCCACCCAGGCGCCCCTTCATGGTGTTTCTTTATTCACATATCTCAGCACCTGGCCCATGCAGGTCTTATATTGTGATACCTGCACATAGGGGTCCAGCCTCCCAGGGTTATGGGTCCTGGTCATGTCCCAGAAGTCAGCTTCTCAACACTTCTGGGGAAATGAGAAATGCTCTAACAAGGAACCCACTTCTTTCTCATTTCTGACAATGGATCAACTACCCCCTTTCTCACAAAGAGCTCCAGGTTCCTAAGTCACTCTGACCTAAGGTCACAAGTTTTAGCTTGTAGTGCTCTTCATATAGGAGGCCTAGGGGCAGTAATACAATAATGTCACAACTGGAGAGGCATGCACTGCAATCCGCAGTTCCCCCTGAGGCAGATGTTACGGGGACCCCCAACAACACTTGCTCATTTTCATGTTGGCAGATCTCAATATCTCAGCCTCTTCCTCATGATAAATAAAGCAATAGAGATTTTATTTTTTAAGTCATCTCTATATCCAGTGTGGAGCTTGAACTCACAACTCCAAGATCAAGAGTTACATTCTCTACTAACTGAGCCAGCCAGGCACCCGAGCAATGGAGATTTAAAATGATTTTTAAAAATAAGGCATTTATGGGACGGCTGGATGGCTCAGTCCTTTAAGCGTCTGCCTTTGGCTCAGGTCATGATCCCAGGGTCCTGGGATTGAGTCCCGCAGTGTGTTCCTTCCTCAGCAGGGACCCTGCTTCGCCCTTTGCCTGCCGTTCTCCCCTGCTTGTGCTGACAAACAAATAAATATTTTAAAAAATTAAAAATAAGGCATTTATTATCAGTCAAGAGTAGTCTGAGAAAGCTGGTTTGGGGGTGCCTGGGTGGCTCAGTCGTTAAGCATCTGCCTTCGGCTCAGGTCATGATCCCAGGGTCCTGGGATCGAGCCCTGCATCAGGCTTCCTGCTCAGTGGGGAGCCTACTTCTCCCTCTCCCACTCCCCCTGCTTGTGTTCCCTCTCTCGCTGTTGTCTCTGTCAAATAAATAAATAAAATCTTAAAAAAAAAAAAAAAAAGCCTCTGACTCTTGATCTCAGTTCAGGTTTTGATCTCAGGGTCCTAAGTTCAAGCCCCACATTGGGCTCCACACTAGGCATGGAGTCTACTAGAAAGAAAAAAGAAGAGAAGAGAAAGAAAGGAAGAGGAAGGAAAAAGGAAAGTTGGTTTGAATGTTAACTCAGGGGATCATGAAATTCATCACGGTACTACACACGGAGTTGACATCTATGAAGAAAGGAAACTTTCCCCAGAATCCCTCCAGAGACTCCTCAGGTCTCCTTGTCCAGAGCTGACATGTGTCCATGCCTAACACAATCATGGATGATAGATATGAAACCCCACACCAGCTCAGGACAAGTGGGATTCCCTCCAGGGGAGCTCAGTTTCAGACTTTCCTGAGCAACACAGGCATGACTGCAGCACAGTCCAGGCGTCACAGATCCTGCTTGTCCAAATCCTGGTAGATCACAGACACAACACAACCAGACAACAGAGGCTTTCCTGCTGCATTAAAGAGTCTGACTCGAGCAGCACCAGATCCAAGATGGCGGCCAGCAGGAGGCTGATGAAGGAGCTTGAAGAAATCCGCAAATGTGGAATGAAAAACTTCCGTAACATCCAGGTTGATGAAGCTAATTTATTCACTTGGCAAGGGCTTATTGTTCCTAGAGAGACACAGCGAGAGAGGGAACACAAGCAGGGGGAGTGCGAGAGGGAGAAGCAAGCTTCCTGCTGAGCAGGGAGCCCGATGCGGGGCTCGATCCCAGGATCCTGGGATCACGACCTGAGCCGAAGGCAGATGCCCAACCAACTGAACCACCCAGGCGCCCCAGCCTTCTCGAATTTCTTACCCAATGAACATGTTCACTCTTAACCATTAGCATATTCCTCCTAGTCTTTTTACTGTAATTTTTAATGGACCATTTGATAGTTTCATAATTATTACATATTTTCATCATTTAGTCATTTGCCTTGAAACTCTTTGTGAACGTAACTTTTGATAACTGTACAATATCCCGTAATATTTGTTATCATTTATTCAATCATTCCTTAATTTTGGATTGTTTTTCCATTTTTAAGATAATTTATCCATGAACATCTGTATGTGAAAAAGTAAAAAATAAAAAAAAAATAAAGAGTCTGACTCCATTTCTGATGCTTGACTGCTGACTTCTTTCTAAACCTCATCTTCTCTTTCCCTTTTGGCTCCTTATATGGACAGGTTGACAGGCAAGTTTGCATGCTCCTTCTCCTTTGGCACCTTAAATGTCACAAATCTCCAGCCTTCCTAAGGTTAGACATGTGACCAAAGGCTTTCCCACATTTGCTACACTCAGGGCCTTCCACCAGCTTGAACTTTCTGCTGCTGATTTAGAGTATAACTTTGGCAGAAAGCTTTTCTGCACTCCATGCACTTGTAAGGCCTTTTCCCAGAGTGAATTTTGTGATGCTTTTTCAGTTTACAGGTGTGGCTGAAGGTCTTCCTACTCTCCTGACTTACACAGGATATTTCTCTAGTGTGAATTTTCTGGTGACTAACAAGCACTGATTTCTCCTTGCAGACATCTCTATTTGGTGGACATCTACATAGCCTCTCTTCTGGGTGAGTCAGGTGGCTAAGGAGGGTGGAGCTCTTCAGGAAGTCTGTCCCCCAGTTGCTGCACTTGAAGGGCTTCTCTGCAGTGTGGACTTTGGGAACTGCCCAATATTGGGGCTGGGTGGGAAGGCCTTCCTGAGCTTGGTGCTCCTTAACGGCTTCCTATTACTGCGGGTGGGTGGGTGTTAGGTCATGGCTGTCTAGGACATCCTTACATGTGCACAGCTTTTCTGTAGTATGCGCTCATCACAGGTGGGAGGTTTCTCTCCATACTGAAGTCAACTGTTTCAGTTGAAGGTTTAAGTGGAACCAGAATTCTCTCCTGCATGCCCCACACGTGTGCAGTTTCTGCCCAGGTCTATTTCCATGCTTCTCCAGGGACAAAGTCTCTGAAGACTTAACCACCTGGGTTATAGGGGTGGTGGACCTTCTGGCTAGAAGGACCAGCACTGGGAGTCCAGACCTGTGATACGATTTTTCTAGAAACATCTTATTCCAACAGTGCCTCCTTATCTTCCCTTCCACATGAATTACCTGAAAATAGGGAAATGCCCTTTCTGTAGGTCATGGTACGTGGGTGAGGATGGATCCATCATTAAGTGGGGGCCAGGATCAGGGGGGAAAAGAGCAAGTTCTGTTGGTACAGGCTCTGGCCAGACCAGTGCAAAATATCTCAACAGGGTCAAAGATTCAATGTGGCTGGCAGGATCTGCTGCTCACCCTCTGCAAACACAATGCAGCAGGGATGCTGGGACAGGCAAATGCTGCACAGAAAGAGCCCAGACACGGATGTAACATCCAGTCACTTCTTAGGATTAGGCTTCCAAGGATTATTTACCAATACATGAACATATCCTAACAGCTAAATAGAAGCTAACACTGGAGGACCCAGCATAGGGAGAGTAGTTACAAAATGAATCTTGAGGAAGGAGAGGTAGGAACTAGACATCAGGAAGAGAAGGCAAGAGGACGGAATGTTCCAAAAGGTGTAAGAAGTTGGACTGAGGTTGGGACAATGACTTTGGCAACAGGACAGTGATGTGGTACAGGACCATGGCCAGCCACAATTCAACCTAGACCAGGCCTCAGCCCATACCTGAATTTCACTCAGCAAGGCCCACCTGTTCTGGGACTCTGTTGTAATGGCTAGAATTGCATCTTCCCAGCTAGATATCCAGGACTCCATGTCATGCTCTGACAAAATGACGTTGTGGGATGGAGTGGCCACGAGTCCTGTGGAGGACAGGGCAGGTAAAGGGGCCTGCCCTGACTGTTGACCTTTCTGCGGAAGTCAAGAAGCTGGCTTCATCTTTATCATTAGTGAGGAGGAAGCAGGAAGGATGTCACAAAATGAAACTTTGAGAGGGGTTTTTCAGGAATAGCCAGGGGCTGCCCCTGGCCCTTTGTTCGATCTATCCCTTGCAAGCAATGACAACAGGACCCCCAGAGACTGGCAGTGGCAATTCTAAGGAAGTATCTGCTGGAGAAAGAAAGCAGAATCCATGGCACAGAGAGACTCTGTTATGGAGCCAAACCCAATGGCTTGTTGGAAAGATGGAGAGAACCTTGACCTTTCTTTCCAAGCCACCACAAACCTGGGGCAGCAAAGGTGCAGTGGCTCAGGGAGAGCACAAGTGAGTGCCCACAACTCTGAAAAAGAACACGTAAAGAGAGGCAGGAGATTCACTCAGTAAGGCTGTGAACATGAAGTCATCCAACATCACGTCCTGGTACAGGATCCTCTGGGCCAGTGAAGAGTCTCCACTCCTCCTGAGAGGTACATGGCCACATCCTTGGGTCACCAGGCCTTGCAGTGAGGGAGACAGCTGATCCTGCAGGGCACATGAATGGATATCTTCGAGCCCCAGGCACCTTGCTCTCTCCCCTGGCAACCCTCTCCCCTATAACACCTCTTAGACATAACCCCTAACTCCTCAGAAGGAACGCTAGTCTACCAACATCAGGGCCTTCTCCTTCTCCCAAGACCCACTGGCCACTGCATTGCAGCCGCTGCATCATAAAGTAGGAGGGGAAATGGATATCATCCAATCTGTACATGCTCTACTTCCAGATGGTTCCGTGGACATTCCCCACAGTGTGACCTATGATAAAAATAGCCCAGGTTCACAAACTTTGCCCTAGGGCCCCAGCACCAAGCCCTTGTACTCACTGTTCTGCCTGACTCATGACAGACTCACCAGTTTGTGACAGCTCCTTTCTCACACCCCTAGGTCCTCTTCTTTCTTCTATGTCCTTGCATCAGCCCTCTCAACTCTCCCCAGGCCACTCTGCACATGGCAGCTAGTGACCCTGGAAATAATAGCCAAGATCCAATTTCCAGTTGATCTTGCAACTAAACCTCCCATGGCACTCGGGGCTAGGGGCCGCCCCTGGCCCTTGTTCAAGGCCTTCCCCACCTGTCACTGTCCTCTGCTCCACCTCTCAGCTACAAACACCTGGATTCCCAAATACCCGTGGCCCTCTTACAGCTCTGCCTTTGCTTGTCTTAACCCCTTACGAGGTGTGTCCTACCTGTTCCACCACAGGATGGTCCTTCAGGCCCCACTAGCTCCACTATCACTGTGGATAACGCATCCTAACCCCTGCACTTGCAGTAGATTGAGCCATCATTCTATAGCAGCATGCCTACAAGGCCTGCAGTCCCACTGTGGAGCCTCAGGAGAGTGCAGAACCTCCCTGGACCCTTCCCTGTCACATGCTCTCACAACCTGTCCTCCCTGGGTCCACCATCTTCCAAGTCTGACCCAGAGCTACCTCCCTGGTCTAGGGCTCATTACATGCCTGGACTATTGCTGAAGCCTCCTCTCTGGCCGCCCTGCTTTCGCCCTGGCCCCTCAGTCTGTTCACACACCAGCCAAAGAAACCAGTTAACAGCAGAGTAAGAATAAAGGGCCAGTGTTTAGTCTCCTTAAAGAAAGCCTAAGCTGCAGCCTGAATTCTCCTATCAGGTTCTCTTTCCTCACAAGATGTAAGGAGGATTTGGGGTTCCCTGATGGCTCCCAGTTCAAGCTCACAAACGAGCCTCTGCAAGTCTCCGTCTCCAAGCACGAAAAGCCCTTTCAAGCCCCTCCCCCTCTCTTTGGCGGCACACTGACCCGTGATGTGGGACACAAAGGCACAGAATGAGAGTGACTCCCATCATCCCAGACAAAGAAATGGAAACGGCAGGAATCCCACGGCACACTCACTCAGTGTCACTAACGTCGGGGCTCCAGGAGCTTGGGGCCAGGGGTACCGCCCGGCTTCTGTAAGCAGGACCCTTCACTCTCCAAAGACTTCCGGTGGCGCCGCTGTTCCCATGGTAACCCGCTAGGGTCCGAGGAGAAGCGGCGGCGCGCCCGTTAGGAACGGACCGCTGCGGGCAGCCAGCCCTCCGAGCCCCGGTCTCCCGCTCAGTATGGTGGAAACACGCCCAAGGCGCCTCTCCTGGTCAGGTCACCGGGTTGGACGGGCTCTAGCGGAAGTCCCGGCGGACATCCCCGACGGCGGTCCGTTCTATTTCCGAGAAAACGAGGCTCGAGGAGTTGGGGATGGTAGCTCGTAGGCCGCGCCCGCAGGCGCAGAGGCCCAGAAAAGAGCCGTCCCCACCTTCCACACTTCGAGCACCTCGAGCCCTGGAGGCTGACGCCCTGCAGCTTCCAGAACGCGTCCCCAACCCGGGTTTCAGGGCCTTCGAACCCGCGCACAGCCAGTCAAGAGAAAAACCTCAGGGCGACGCCGGAAGTTCCGCCCTTGCCCGGCGCGGCGCGCGCGGATATGCCCCGCGCAGCGCAGCGTCTCCTGGGTAGTGTGGTTCACACCGCAAATCCTATTTCCGCGGGGACCGAGGTGCCGTGTCACCGTGACAAAGACCAAGCGGCACCGCGAGGGATGTCGGGAATTGAGGTCCGGCGGGTAGGTTGACCTAAGGCCCGTCTGAGGCTCGCCAGCGGCATTGTCAGAAAGGACCAGGCCCTAGGCCAGACTGGGCCCTAGGCCAGACTGGGCCCATTGCGCCGGGTCCCCGTCCGAGACAGCGCTGGTGGACTTGGCATGGGTAAGGGAAGGTCTCCCAAGCTCCGCCTAACGGGATTCCAAGCCCCAGTGTCCTAAAAGCGAAACTGAGGGCGTCCTGCCCGGGGTCATCTTTTCCCCTCCAGGCTGGGACAGTGGGTGTGCGCACCCCATTTTTAGCGGTCTTGGAATGAAGCATGGAAGTTGTTCCAGGCAGAGGGACCTGCATGTGCAAAGCCTTGGAGGCCATCCAGACAGGAAGGCATTAGGGAAACTTGAAGCCCATTACTTCTGGTGGGACCAGAAAGCTCCAGGGGAGGTTTCATGCTAGGCCTTTATTCTGAGGGCCCCAGAAGCTGAGAAGATCTGTGAACAGAGGAGGGACCTGATCTAATTTGAGCAGTATACCTTTAGTTTCCATGTGCAGAAGTGATGGGGGACCAGATGAAGGTGGAGGTGGGTGAGGACAGAGGAAGGAGGCACTTGCAATTATGGAGGCAAGCGATGGTGGCAGCATGGACTAGGGTGGTGGTGGCAAAAGATGTAGGAGAAGTAGTCAGATTCTGGATCTCTTCTGCAGGCAGAGCCATCTGGATTTGCTGATGGATCAAAGAGGGGTGAGAAAGAGATGAGAGGTCCAGAAGGACTCCAGGTTTTTAGCCTGAGCAGTTGAAAGAATGGAACTGCCTTCCAGAGAAATGGGAAAGGGGAAAGAGGAGCAGGTCCCAAAGGAAAAGCAGGAGTTGGGATTGTGTCTGAGTTGCCTGGAGACATCTGAGTGGAAAGGTGTTGTGGGCAAGACTCAGAGATCTGGTGTTCTTTCTTTTTTTTTAAGATTTCATTCATTTATTTGACAGAGAGAGACACAGCGAGAGCAGGAACACAAGCGGGGGAGTGGGAGAGGGAGAAGCAGGCTTCCCGTGGAGCAGGGACCTTGACGCGGGGCTCGATCCCAGGACCCTGGGATCATGACCTGAGCCAAAGGCAGACGCTTAACAACTGAGCCACCCAGGTGCCCCGGATCTGGTGTTCTTGAGAAAGGTCTGGCTGGAAGTGTCCAAGGAGTGATGGGCTGAGGGCTTGGGCCAGGGTAAGGCCTGGGGACCAGATTTAGGAAGTAGGATCTAAGGGCCTTGGTTACAGATGACCACTGGATGGAGGGAAGGGACACTGAGGTTAGGACTGGAAAGCTAAGTGAAGTTGGGCCCAGAATGGAGATTAAGGGTAATGATCACAGATGCAGTTGGAAGGAGGCTTGGCTTCACATAGATTTGCGGATACCAATTGCCTTTTGCCTACAATCCCTGTGGCTGCTATGTGCAGAGGGATCTCTAAGAAGCCTGGGGGAAAAAAAAAAACAAAACATTGGAACAGATGAGGCAGGGCCCCAGGATTTGATAGAAAGACTGTCCAAAACCTATTAGGGCCAGCATAGGAGGCCCAGCATGGGATCAAGCCCTAGTGTGTCTCAGATGTGGAGTCCTGGGGGAATTCATTGAGTGTATTGGGGAGAGATTCCAGGGGGAGTATCAGGGAGGTGGCTGTTAAGACAAGAACTAGAGGCCTGGATCACACACCCAGAACTTACACCATAGTCAACTGCCCACATGCCGTTGTTGCAGGGTTTGGTGACCTTTGATGACATTGCTGTGGCTTCTCTCAGGAGGAGTAGGGGTCCTTGAGGGGCCAGAGGGGCCTGGTCCATGATGTGACTCTAAGGACATTCTTGGGTTCCCTGTGGGGGTGTTTTTGGACTTGGGGCTGGGCACCAGGCTTCGCTTGCTGACCATAATCTTGTTGGTAAATGTCTTTCCAATTCTGTCCAGTGGGTCTGCCTCTTGAGCCCATTGGGACCAAGGCCCTTCTGCATCTGGGTTTTACTCCCCTGACTCCAGTAGGAGGTTCCAGAGAGTGTTCCTTGCCAAGCACTCCACACTTTTATGGTCATTGTTTAATGTATAATGTTATTTTTGCAAAACTTTTCTTGGATGTTTTATCTTGTGAGGTTCCATTTTATTTCCAGTCACATCTGTCGTGCTTGCCCTGTGACCTGTTGTGGAACTCCAGTAGGGGTACTGGACTCCTGTGTGGTCATCCAGCTGGAACATTGCAAGGAGCCCTAGCTGCTCACCTGGGTTGATATGACTCCACCATGGCAGGTTCCTGCAGGCATACAGAGTGTGAGCTAGGTATGGGAATGACTTCGGGGCTGGGTTAGGCTGGTGCTTGACCAGTGCCTCTAAGTCCAAAGCTGTGTCTCATTCCTACCATCTTCTAGACCCAAACTGCCTCTCATATGACTCCTGAGCATTAGCTGTCTCCCACCCTCCTCGAGCCGAGCCTCCACATCTGACCCATTCTACTTTCCCACTGTTGCTTTCAGGTCCTTCAATTCAGCTTCTCCTTCCTGGTCAGCATAATCAAGCCCTCCCCCGCCCCCTCCCGCCTTTTCAAAATGCTCACAACTGAATCCCTGAATCTGTGAGTATGTTACTTTATTTGGCAAGAGAGATGTCACACACACAAAAAAAGATGTTACAGATGTGATTAGATTAAGGATCTGAGAATGGGGATATTATTGTGGACTATTCAGGTGGGCTCTAAATGGAATCACAAGCATTCTTATAAGAGAGAAGCAAGAAGGTCAAAGGAAATCCAACACCTTTTCATGACAAAAACTCTCAGAGAACTAGCAATATAAGGAAATTTCTTCAACATGATAAAGGGCATCTGTGAAAAATCTGTAGCTAACATTATACTTAATGGTGAAAGACAGAAAGCTTACCCACTAAGATAAGGAATGAGGCAAGGATGCTCACTTTCATCACTGCTATTTGATGTTGTACTGCAAGTTCTTGCCAGAGAAATCAGGTAAGAAACAGAAATAAAAGGCATCCTGATTGGAAAGGAGGAAGTAAAACTATCTCTATACACAAATGATGTGAAAATCCCAAAGAATCCATAAGAAAGCTACTGGAGCTAATAAACAAATTTAGCAAAGTTGTAGGGTACAGGATCAACACATAAAAATCTGTGTGTTCTCCTATATACCAGCAATGTACAATCTGAAAAGGAAATTAAGAAAGCTATATTTACAATAACATCTAAAAGAATAAAATAGCTATAAGAATACACTGAAGCGGGCGCCTGGGTGGCTCAGTTGGTTAAGCGACTGCTCAGGTCATGATCCCAGAGTCCTGGGATTGAGTCCCGCATCGGGCTCCCTGCTCAGCGGGGAGTCTGCTTCTCCCTCTGCCCCTCCCCCCTCTCATGCTCCCTCTATCTCATTCTCTCTCTCAAATAAATAAATAAAATCTTTAAAAAAAAAAAAAAGAATACATTGAAGCAAAGAGATGAAATACGTGTACACTGAAAACTAGAAAACATTACTGAGAGAAATTAAAAATAAAATAAAATAAATAAATAAAATTTAAAAAAATAAATAAGTGGAAAGTCATCCCATGTTAATGGATAGGTAGACTTAATGTTGTTAAAATGTCAATGCTACCCAAAACTACAGATTCAATGCAATCCTCATGAAAATTCCAACAGCCTTCTTCTGCAGAAATGAAAAAAGCTGGTCCTCAAATTCATATGAAACTGCAAAGGGACCCAAACAGCCAAAACAAACCTGAAAAAGAACAAAGTTGGAGTGGGGCACCTGGGTGGCTCAGTCCCTGGGCGTCTGCCTTCGGCTCGGGTCATGATCCCAGGGTCCTGGGATGGAGCCCCACGTCGGGCTCCTTCTCCGCGGGAAGCCTGCTTCTCCCTCTCCCCCTGCTTGTCTTCTGTCTCTCGCTGTGTCTCTCTCTGTCAAATAAATAAAATCTTAAAAAAAAAAAAAAAAGAAAAAGTTGGAGCACTCACACTTTCTGATTTCAAAACTTACCACAAAGCTGTAGTAATCAAAACAGTGTGATAGTGGCATACAGATAGACATATACACCAATGGAATAGACTTGAAAATCCAGAAATAAACCTATACAAAACCTATACAACTATAGCTAATTGATCTTTTACAGGGGTGTCAATGCCATCCAATTAGTATTGAATCTTCAAAAGATGGTGCTGAGACAACTGGATATCCTCATGCAAAATAATGAAGTTGTACCCCTAACTCACACCATATACAAAAAATTAACTAGGGGCACCTGGGTGGCTCAGTCAGTTAAGCATCTGCCTTTGGTTCGGGTCATGATCCTGGGGTCCTGGGATTGAGCCCCGCGTTGGGCTCCCTGCTCAGCAGGGGCCTGCTTCTTCCTCTCCCCCCTGCTCATGCTCTCTCTCACACTCCCTCTCTAATAAATAAAATAATTTTAAAAAGTTTTAAAAACAAAAAATTAACTCAAAATGAATCAACAACATAAATATGAGCTAAAAGCATAAAATTCTTAGAAGAACACATAAGGATAAATCTCAGTGACCTTTGATACGACCTTGGATTTGTGACACCAAAAGGTAAGTAACAAAATTTTAAAAAATAGATACACTGGGGGCACCTGGGTGGCTTAGTTGGTTAAGTGTCTGACTCTTGATTTTGGAGTAGGTCATGATCTCAGAGTTGTGAGATCGAACCCCGTGTCAGGCTCCACACTGGGCGGAGAGACTGCTTAAGATTCTCTCTCCCTCTCCCTCTGTCCCTCCCCCTCCCTCTCTAAAATAAATTTTAAAAAAGATAAATTGGACTTCATCAAAATTTAAAATGTTTGTACATCAAAGGGTATTCATTACAAACACACTGAAAAACCAACCAATAGAATAGGAGAATATATTGGCAAATCATATATCTGATAAGTCTTACTATCCAGAATACATAAAGAACTTAATAACAAAAAGATAAACAACCCAATTAAAAAATGGACAAAGAACTTGAACAGACATTTCTCTAAACAAGATACTCATATGGCCAATAAGCACA
Organism: Mirounga angustirostris; assembly: GCF_029215605.1. Taxonomy (NCBI): domain Eukaryota; kingdom Metazoa; phylum Chordata; class Mammalia; order Carnivora; family Phocidae; genus Mirounga; species Mirounga angustirostris. The sequence continues at coordinate 59,983,584 of NW_026991724.1, read as the reverse complement.
TGAAAAGATGCTCGACTCATTAGTCATAAGAGGAATGCAAATCAAAACATGAGATACCATTTCAAACCTACTAGGATTGCTATCATGAAAAAAGAAAAAGAAAAAGAATGGTTAGAATGTGGAAAAATGGGAACCTCATATGCTGCTGGATGGAATGTAAAATGGTGCAGCCATTATGGAAAATAGTTTGGCAGTTTCTCAAAAAGTTAAAGATAGAATTACCATATCACCCAGCAGCTTCACTCCTAGATACATACCCAAAGATTTGAAAACAGGGACTCAAAACAGATATTTGTATGCCAGTGTTCATTGCTCATTAATCATAATAGCTAAAAAGGTAGAAGCAACCCAAGAGTCCATGAGCAGATGAATGGACAAAATGTGTCATGTGCATACAATGGGATACTGTTCACCTATTAAAAGAATGAAATACTGATAAGTGTTACAACATGGATGAACCTTGAAAACATTATGCTAAGTGAAATAATCCAGACACAAAAGGACAAGAGTAGTTAAATCAAATCACTAGAATAGGCAAATTCATAGGGGTAGATAGTAGATTAGAAGTTACCAGGGGCCAGGGCAGGGGGGGATGGGGAGTTATTGTTTAATGGGTACAGAGTTGCTGTTTGGGTGATGGAAAACTTTTGGAAATAGGTAGTGGTGATGGTTTTAGAACATTATGAATGTAATTAACGTCATGGGATTGTACAATTAGAAATGGTTAAAATGACAAATATTGTGTTATATATATTTAACCACAATTTTAAAAAATAGTAGTAATTATAATTTGAAATTACTTCCCCCTAAAAAAAAAAAAGTTTTAGGTTCCTCTGCTATCTGAAAATTAAATGTCAGTGAAAAACCACATTTTTGTGGAACAAGAAAGTCAAAAGAGGAAGTAGGAGATGCAGCAACAGAAGCAAGAGGTTGTAGTGATTTTTTAAAAATATTTTATTTATTTATTTGACAGAGAGAGAGAGCAAGAGAGGGGACACAAGCAGGGGGAGTGGGAGAGGGAGAAGCAGGCTTCCTGCTGAGCAGGGAGCCCGATTCTGGGCTTGATCCCAGGACCCTGGGACCATGACCTGAGCCGAAGGCAGACGCTTAACGACTGAGCCACCCAGGCGCCACCCCCCCTTTTAAAAAAATATTTTATTTATTTATTAGAGAGAGCAAGAGAGGGGACACAAGGAGGGGGAGTGGGAGAGGGAGAAGAGGTTGGAGTGATTGTGAGGAAGGAAGTCAAGAGCCAAGGAATGCATTCTTCCTCAAAGAGCTGGAAAAGGTAATGAACAGATTCTCTCCTAATAGCCTCAGAAGAAAACAGTATGGTAACACCTTGATTTTAGCCTAGCTAAGTTACTTTCACACTTCTGGCCTCTAGAATTGGAAGAGTAAACTTCTGTTGTTTTAAGCCACTCGGTTGGTTTATGGTAATTTGTTATGGCAGCAATAGGAAACTAGCACATTCCCTGCGTAGATCACGTATCCTGAAATGTAGGATTTTAGAGGTGGGTGGGCATTTGTCCCCTCTGGGGATTTGGAGCCCTGGTATTACCAGCTTTCCACCCAGTTTGGCACTCCTGTCACTAGCACTGAGGCCTGAGAGAATCCCATTTGCAGACAGGCTAGTGGGAGAAGCTGCCTCTCCTTTGCATGCACCTATCCTGTGGATTTGTCCATGGGCAGGCACCCCTGTGCTGTGGCCTGGCTGGGCTCCCTTCTCACCCAAATATCAGTTTCTTTGCCCTGCCCTGGAGCCCATGGAATCATTCCTGAGTGTGCCAGACATACACTTGTGAAGAAGTACCCAACCCATGCCAAGGTCATCATGAAGCATGGAGTGGAGGAGGGGGTGCTATCTGAGCGGAGTTTATCTGTACCACTGGGGTCACAGGCTAGGACCACCAGGCAGCCCTGAAAGCTGGAAAGCCTACCTCAGTGACACGCATGCACATGTCTTCAAAGACACCTGGCTACACACCAGAGAAGCACCCTGGATGGAAGCCATGACATGGGTGACATGGGGAGAGGCTCCTAGTTCAGCTTGAGCCTCCACCAGTACTGGAAGCATCACAATGGAAAGAAATGCTGCAGAAGGGGCGTGGGTGGGCCTCTTCTGATCCCAGCTTGCAGTGCCCACTCATGGAGCTGCCCTTTCCCTGCAGAGCATGGAGGTAAGTCCTCCTGACAGATATGACCTTTCAGCAGGACCCATCCTCTGACAGGGAGAAGCCATGGGGCCCTAAGTGTATAGTGACCAGGAACTGACTTGCTCTGGCCAAGGAGACCTGCAGTGTGTCTATTGGCAGCTCAGGGAAAGCTGCCCAGCTTCATGGATGTGGTTAGGTCTGCACATGGCACCTGTAATGTTCTAAGGACCACTCCCTTTCTTACCTCAGACTGCTCTGGACTGTGTGAGAATAAAGACCAGGTTAATTATATCACCTTAAAGCTAGGGGTATGGCTGGGGAGGCAGGGAATAGAAATGAGTCACTGCTAGCATGCAGTGGTTCTCAGTGATGATAGCAACATCTGCTTCTGAGGACACAGTGGGAGGGCAGGGGGTGACACTCTGTGGCAGTGACCTTGCCTGCTGGGTTCTGGTCTCTCCATTCCCTATGATCTATACCCTGTCATTCTCACTGTAGGTCTTATGGTGGTGAGCCTGCCTACAGGGATCTGTTTTTTTCTGGACAGGCATAGAAAGATGGCTTCATCTTAATTCTCTCAATCTCTACTGCCTCCCTGTTCCACTGTTTATAAAATATTTTATTTAGTTATGAGAGAGAGCGCGCTCGTGCAAGCAGGGAGAAGGGTGGAAGGACACAGGGGGAGGGAGTGGGAAAGGGAGAGAGAATCTTGAGCAGACTCCACGCTGAGCACGGAGCTCGATGTGGGGCTCGATCGCATGACCCCAAGATCATGACCTGAGCTGAAACCAAGAGGCAGATGCTTAACTCGCTGAATCACCCAGGTGCCCCCTCCCTGTTCCACTTTTAAGGACCTTTGTTATTACACTGTCCACCCACCCGCCTCCTCAGATAATCCAGAATAATCTCCACATCTCAAGGTCAGCTGATTATCAACTTAATTCCATCTACCATTTAAGTTCCACCTTGCCATGTAATATAACTTATTTACATGTTCTGGAGATAAAGACCTGGACATCTTTAGGGTCATTATATTCTGCCTACCACAGTACAAGAATACACTTTTTAAAAAGTTTGAACATTACCTATATGGCTACTTGCTAGGTCAAGGATGAGTGCATTTTATTTTTTTTTATTTATTTATTTCTTTAAAGATTTCATTTATTTATTTGACAGAGAGAGAGATAGCGACAGCAGGAACACAAGCAGGGGGAGTGGGAGAGGGAGAAGCAGGCTTCCCGCTGAGCAGGGAGCCCGATGTGGGACTCGATCCCAGGACCCTGGAATCATGACCTGAGCCGAAGGCAGATGCTTAACGACTGAGCCACCCAGGCGCCCCAAGGGTGAGTGCATTTTATATATTGATAGATGTCAACAATGATTCTCTAGAGAGGTGTTTCCAATTTACCCTCCCCTGGCAGTGCTGTGAGAGCCTTGGGATGATGATGATGATGATGACGACAACAACAGCTCTCTTATTTATTTAGTAGTGTTAACCTTAAAAATAAAACAGTTACTTTATTTTTTTTTTAATTTTATTTATTTATTTGACAGAGAGAGAGACAGCGAGAGAGGGAACACAAGCAGGGGGAGTGGCAGAGGGAGAAGCAGGCTTCCCGCAGAGCAGAGAACCCGATGCGGGGCTCGATCCCAGGACTCTGGGATCATGACCTGAGCCGAAGGCAGACGCTCAACGACTGAGCCACCCAGGCGCCCCAAAACAGTTACTTTACCAGCAAAAATCGGTTTATTTGGGAATAGGTGAGAATTACAATTCTGGACATGCAAGCTACAGCAAAACTGTAGGCGAGTCTAACAAAGGAGATGAACGTTATTTTATGGAGAGGAAGGAGGAAGTTAGGAGGGGCTGTTCTGAAGGAAAGTCCATTGGAGAAGAGTTCAGGGTGATTAGTTTCTCATTGGCTGAGTTGCAGGGCCCATTCATTTCTTGTAGGAGATGCAATGTACATCTTTTCCTGTTGGGGCCTGTAATTGAGGATTTCTTTCCTGTTGAAGATTCTTCTGTTGGTAATTCTTGACTTCCAGTGGTACCAAATGAGAGCTCCCCCTTTCACTCCATTTTAGTGAGGTTCCCCTTTACTAAGTTTCACAGCACTGTGATCCCACTGGCCCTGTGCTAAACACTTTCCATGAGAAGAGCTGTAGTATTTATCAAATTTCATTACTGGATTTTGAGTTAGAGCTTATTCTGGGAGAGCATCAGAATCCCCAAGAGGGACAAGGCACAGAACGTTCAGGCTCATCCCAGAGTTTCCGATGGGGGAAAATGCAGACGTGAAGCTGTTCCCCAGGGGCCCCCTCAGGGCTGGTCCCTCTACTCCAGAATGCGGGTCACCCGCATCTCTGAGGGAGGAGATCTGGAGTAGCCCCGAAGAGGAAGCTAAAACACACCGCTGCCATTCTTAATCTCGGGCTCCATTTCGCAGTACCCCTTGCGGTGCCACCTGGGCGTTGCCAAGGGGAACTTGCGGGCGCCCCCGGCCCGGCCTATGCGGGGCAGAAACTACATCGACCAGAAGGCTACGGGGAGTGGCGGCGACCTATGAGCCAATCACAGCACAGAAGAGCTATTTCCTCCGGCTCCCGGGCTTCCGGCGTTTCCCTTGCGGACGTTCATTTTGCTCTTGACAGGTCGTTAAACAGCGCCCTTGGGGACCTGAGCTCTGGGTCGGGGCCGCTTTCCAGGCGCCTCCTTGGGACCCAGCCGGGGAGGACACTAAGGAGGATGAGATCAACTGCCGCGCTTCGTACCAGCCGATCTCCTGTAAGGGGGTTGTCCTCTTCCTCAGCACTCGCCCTCCGTCCCCTTTGACTGGGGCGCCGATTGCGACCGGCGGCGGGCGGGCACCTGGCCCAGTGGAGGCGTAGGGATCGGCTGAGCACTCAGGGCCTGCCCGGGTCCGATGGCGGCGGCGGCGGGGATGGTGGACCCGGCGCGGGTGAGTGGAGGGCGCCCGCCGCCCTCACTCACCGGATCCCCACGCACATGGTCCGGGGTCCACGACAGAGGGGAGTGGGGAGTCCCTGCACTCTTTTCCTCCACCTTCACTTCTCTTCCTTTGCTGCTGGGACCCTAGAATCACCCAAGCCCGAGGTCTTGAGTCCTAGCCAGAGGTTATGTGGGAAGTGTCACAATTCTGGAATCCAGTGGGACAAGACGTGGAAAGCTGTTTCAGGCATAGGGACCGGGATGTGCAAAGGCTTAGAGAGGAGGCTGAGCTGGGGGTATTCAGGGAACTACAGGTCTCCCTTATGTCTGGTGGGCAGGAATCAGGCCTGGAATGGCATCCTGGGGAGCTTGGCCTGAGGATGGTGGGAGCCATGGAAGGTTTGGAGTAGAGGAGAAAGGTGATCTGACTCAGGTGTTCACAGGCTCCCTTTGGCTGCAGAGTGGAAAAGAGAGGTAGGGTGGGGTAGGGGGTGAGGTTGAGGGGGCAGAAAGGGAGGCCGGTAAGGATGCTCTTTTACTAGATCAGGTGGGTGATGGTGTCTTGGCCTGAGTGGTGACTGGAGTTGGGAGAAGTGGTTGGATTCTGGATCTGTCTTTTAAGCCAGCCAGATTTTATGATGTGCAGAGAAGTGGAAGAGGCAGGGATATCTCCATGGATTTTGGCCTCAGTTAGTAGAAGGTGGAATTGAAGTGCATCGACTGAGATGGAGAGGTTGCTGGGTCGAACAAGTTTCAGAGAAGATCAGGAGGCTGATTTTGACCCTGTTGAGGCTGAGATGTCCTAAAGACTTAGAGCTGGAGGTACTGAATGGGCAGCTGGACATGCAGGTCTAAGTTATGCTGAGGAATTGCGCTTGGAGACATCCAGTCAGCAGTAGTCAGTGTGTGAGCTGAGGTGGAGCTCTGGCTCAGATTGGAGAGGAGACATCTTCAGCTTATGGTGAAGGATGTCCTACAGGGGCAGCTGAGGACTGGGTGGCTGGCCTGGGTATTGGGCAGGGTTGGTGGGTGTCACAAGGTCAGATGAAGGGAGGAGGAGCCGTGAGAGAAGGTGTGTGTGAGAGGAGGGTCCAGAGAGTGACCAAGATCCCTGGGACAGAGGCTGAGGCATACTGGAGATGCAAGTAGCATGACAGCGGAATTGAGGCTCCTGTTTAGTCACCTCTCTATGGGCTCACCAGCATTTCTTGGCCACCCTCTGTGGGGCCTGAGGGTTTCAGTCAGGATGGCAGATTAGCTCAGTGGCAGTCAGCTGGGAGTGTTCCAGGCCTGGGGTGGGAGGTAGTGGGGCTGGGCTTTGTGCATCAGGAGGAAAGAGGAATGCTGAGGCTGGTGAGGGGACAGCATGAATAAAGGCAGAGAGACCTGGAGGTCCCAGAAGTCTTTGTGGCCCAGCCTGGATAGCTAAGGGTTAAAGGTAGGAATAGGATCAGTTAGAGAAACTGAAGGAAGGCTGGGTGCCACCTCTGGAAGTTGGGACTTTTGGAAGTCTGGGTCAGCATGGGATCCTGGTTGACCTCACCAAGTTAGCCACATTTTGGACACCCATCTGCAGAGTGGTATGTAGGGTTGCTGGGAGGAAGAATGGGCCACGGGATGGTGGTGGGGTCTGGAGATGTGTGGTACAAAGATGGACGTGCACATGCAGAGGGAGTATGAATTGATGGACTGGAGTCCTGGTCCTGGGGGCCTATGTGAGATGAGCCCCAATTTGGTTGTTCTGGGAGGCAGGGTCTGGGAAGCCAGGGGACACAGTGATCAGTGGGACACAGTGATCAGTGGGACACAAGGAGACCATGGCACCCATGGCACTGGAGCTTAGGGAGAAGGGTGACCTAGGAGTGTGTTGGCAGGGGTGATCTGGGGGTTAGAGACTACCCACCAGAAAGGTGGCAGCATATAGGTCACAGGCCTAGGTCTGGGTTCATCTTTGTGTTTTTTTGTTAGTTTTTTTTGCTGCCCTGTGGTCTGGCTGACTTAGCTGTCCTCATCATGACAGGACTGGGGGACCTTTGAGGACGTGGCCGTATACTTCTCCCGGGAGGAGTGGGAGCTCCTTGATGAGACTCAGAGGCACCTATATCACAATGTGATGCTGGAGAACTTGGCTCTTGTGGCCTCACTGGGTAAGGCCCTCCCACCCCCCCACCCCCCCACCCCCCCACCCCCCCGCTTCCTGTTCTAGTCTCTGTCCTTCCTTTTCTCCCAGGAACAGCTCTGTCTTCCTACAGCTGAGCATGGGTGCTGCTTCCTCCTTTGGGCTATGTGCTGTGTGTGCAGAGCTGGGGCACAGGCAGAGCCTGCTCCTTTCCCTGAGGGGCCCCAATATCTGCTTCCCTTTCTGGGGAAGGGCTCAGGACTGGGGGTCTCAGTCTGGCTGCCTGAGTTTATCTAGATCAGTGGCACCTCTGTGCCCAGGTTCTTCCCCCCTTTTTTACATCAGACATTTCCAGGAGCCTGGCTATGTCATGGACTACAGACACTGACGTGGTTATTACTCGTGGCGACCACTGGGCTCTTCCTGTGAGATGCTCCTCAGAGGCTTATTTTGTAACATTGAGTTTTCTTCCCAGTTGCAAAGATGACGTGAGCTCCCTCTGGTCTGCCACAGGGTAGGCTGCCCTTGGCTGGCCCAGCCACTCACCCACCCTGTCTTTTTCCCAGGACTTAAAACTTTCAGGTCCTGTGTAGTTGCTCACCCGGAAAAGGACAAAGAAGCCTAACAGGGTGGACATAACTCCATATACTGCAGGAGAGGCTGGGAGGGCGTCTGGCTCTAATGAGTGGGAGCTGGAGCAGAGCTGACATGGGGGCTGGGTTCACACTGTCCTGGGCACCTGCCCTGTATCCACTAGTGTTTGTTGCTGGGGCCAGTAGCCGAACTTTACTCCATTTTCCTTCCTCATTCTAGACACCACATTCTTGCCATTTCTACTTTGTCCCTGGACACTGCTCTTATCTCTGCATCTTCCTCATTCCCCTTTACAGGGATGTCCCACATTAGCCCACAGTCAATGTATTATGAGATGTGCACATATCCTCATATAGGCTTTAAGCACCAGATGCCTGGTTGCAGCTGGATTTCCCTGGGCTCGTGCACACCACTCTGTCCCCTGTTCCTATCAGAGATCTGGGGTCTGCCTGTACTGGGTCCTGCTGAAAGCTGAGGAATTGCAGTTCCTGCCTCTCCTCCCAGCCGGAACCTTACACCTGTGCTCTCATGTGCTGAATCTTCACTTTTGGTGGTTTTCCTGGGCCCAGTACTGCACCACAAGCTCTACCTCACCCTGACTTGATCCTACAGACTCATTCCTAAATTTGTCAAATCCACATCTGAGAAGGGGCTGCCCACTCCCAACAAAGCCTATATACACTTCACCAGTATTTCTCTGCTTTCAGGTTGTTGGTGTGGAGTAGAGGAAGCCCCTCTTGAACAGAGTGTTTCTGTAGAAGGAGCACTCCATTTCAGGACCCCTAAAGCATGTCCTTCCACCCAGAAGGCCAACACCTGTGACATGTGTGGCCTGGTCTTGAAAGACATATTACACCTGGCTATGCATCAGGGAATATACCCTAGGCAGAAACCGTACAAGTGTGCGACATGCGGGAGAGGCTTCTGGCTCAGTACAAACTCTCACCAGTGCCAGAAGGAGCACAGTGGAGAAAAACGCTTCACAAGTAGCGAACGTGCTAAGGATGTCCTGGACAGCCATGACCTCCTGCAGCATCCAGCCACCCAGAGCACGCGGAAGCCACACAGGAGCACCACGCACAAGGAGGCCTTCCACCCCAACTCTAGCTTCCAGCAGCAGCAGAGAGTCCACGCCACGCAGAACCCCTTCAAGTGCAGCAACTGTGGGAAAGGCTTTCTAAAGGCCTTCATGCTCCTAGACCACCTGCTCACTCACTCCAAAGAGAGACCCTGCAGATGCCCAACAGGGGGAAATGCCCCTAAAGAGAACTCCACCGTTGTTCATCCCCAAAAAAATCACACTGGAGAAACATCCCATGTGTGTACGGAATGTGGGAAGGCCTTCAGCCACCTTTTTAAACTGAGTACACATCAGAAAGCTCATATTGGAAAACCGCATCACAGTTGCAGTGAATGCGGGAAAGCCTTCACCCGAAAACACTCCCTTGTTCAGCACCAGCGAGTTCACACTGGAGAACGGCCTTATGAGTGTGGCCAGTGTGGGAAGGCCTTCACTCGCAGCTTCCATGTTGTTCGGCATCAGAAAGTTCACAACACAGAAAGGCCTTATGAGTGCAGACAGTGCCGGAGAGTCTTTAGCTGTATCGCCAATTTTGTTGAGCACCAGAAAATACACACTGGGGAAAGGCCGTATGCGTGCAATGAATGTGGGAAAGCCTTCATTAACAGCTCTCATCTTGTTCGGCATCAGAAAGTTCACAACACAGAGAGGCCTTTTGAGTGCAGCGAATGTGGAAAAGCCTTCCGGCAAACCTCCAAACTTATTCTGCATCAAAGGAGTCATACGGGAGAAAGGCCTTATAAATGCAACCAGTGTGGGAAAGCCTTCAGTTGCCCCTCCAACCTTGTTCCACACCAGCGAATTCATACTGGAGAAAAGCCTTATGAGTGCTCGGAATGTGGAAAAGCCTTTAGTCAAAGCTCTGCCCTCATTCAGCACCAGAAGGTTCACACCAGAGAAAGGCCTTATGAGTGCAGTAAATGTGGAAAAGCCTTCAGCTATAGCTCGAACCTTGTTAAACACCACAAAGTTCACACTGGAGAAAGGCCTTACGGGTGCAGCCAGTGTGGGAAAGCTTTCAGTGAGAGCTCCATCCTCAGTCAGCACCAGAGAGTTCACACTGGAGAAAAGCCTTATGAGTGTAACAAGTGTGGGAAAACTTTCCGCTACAGCTCAAACCTCTCTAAGCACCAGAAAGTTCACACTGGAGAAGAGCCACCTGAGTGCAGTGGACATAGGAATGCCTTCAGCCAGAGTTCCAACCTCACTCGGCACCATGAAGGTCATACCAAAGAGAGGCCTTAGGAGTGTGGCAAATGTGGAAAACCACTAACTAACCGGGGCATTTTCTTGTTCACCTTAATAGAGTTCACGCCTGAGAAAACTTCTGTGAAAGGAACCTTTGTGAAGAAGCCATAAGCCAAAAATTGAAAAATACCCTAACACCCCTACCAGGAGATTGCCAGATACATGGGAAGCTTTCAGAAGCTACATCACACTTTCTAATCTGTCCAGGTGCTTTGCCAGATTATGTCACTGCCAGATGCCATCTCACTTCTACCAGCTGGCAGGTCCCCCCACAGCCTGTCATCTCAGCATACTCAGGGAAGGCTGATTTTGTGCTCTCTCATTCCCTGGAGGGAGACATGAGTGATGGGAGCTCTTTGGGGTGGCCTCATTTTTCATTTCTGCCCTGTCCCCAGTGGTTCAGGCATAGCCCTGACCTCTTTCTCTCCAGGGGGATCTGAATGGAGTCTGAGGACTTGCAGAAGTAGTTCCCTCTTTTGTGGGTATTGGGTTTTTTTTTTTTTTTTAAGGTTTTATTTATTTATTTGACAGAGCAAGCACAAGTAGGGGGAGCAGCAGGCTCCCCTCTAAGCGGGGAGTGCAATGCGGGGCTCGATCCCATGACCCTGGGATCATGACCTGAGCTGAAGGCAGACGTCTCCAAATCACCCAACCCTGGAACTGCCTGTCCCCAGAGTGTGTGATAAAAAAGGAAGGCCTTCCCGTTGAAGCCATCTTTAATCTCCATCGTGTGCAGGGGGAGATGGAGAACAGAATTGGGCTCTAACAGGATAAAGAGGGAGAAAGGCCTTAGTGGGAGACCTCAACTTCAACAGCAAGATGGCACACAACAGCTTGCAGTCTAGGCCCAAGGCCTTCTGGGACAGGCTGAAAGTCTCTGGGTTAAATCTTGTGTCCTGGATGCCAGAACGATCTGATAGGCCCAGAGCTTTGGACATTGGGTATTGCAATCTCTAGTCCTTCCTGGGCAGCAGGGGTTGGGTTCTTTGTTCCTGGGAATGTCCCACATTCTCCAGTAGAGTTGAAGGGCCACTGTCTCCTGGGACCTATCCATGAGTAAGGCCCCTGATGTCCAGGTTATCGCTGGATGTAAGATCTTTAGGGGCCAGGCAGAATCATAAGTGGGTACAGAAACACTGGTTTTGAAGTGAGGGAGTCAGTGAGACTGGCAAACAGAGGAGATGCTATGCTTCAGCCACATCATACCCACTCACAAGAATTGTGTTCAACTCCACATTCAGTAACAATCACATCAATGGCTTTCAATCAGCCATGGTAGAATTTATACCACAAAAAAATGAACAAACAATAGTTCTTTGAAAACAAACAAAAAACAACTGGAAAAAAAAAAACCAACCCTGATATGGAGTGTTTGCCAAGTTTGTTGATACTGACTTTGGCCATAGGAGAAACTCAGCTCTGCAGATCTTAGGAAGTCCTGCATACTCTCACTTGTCCTCTAGCACGAGTACACTGACCCTTTACGATGTGTATGCTGCTCACTGCTGGAGCAAATCACCTAACCTAATGGTGATGTGGATTCCTGTAGTCTCCCTGCGCTGGTCACTTCAAGGCCATCAATGCACAGGCAGGAACCCTGGGACTATAGTCCAGGACTTTTGTAGCTCAGCCAGTATTCTAGGTCAGTGTGGTGTCCATGGTCTTCATCATCTGTTTTTTGCTGCCACTGAGACAAGGCTGTCCCTGGGTACAGGGATCAGAGAGGATGGAATCAACATTTGATTTGCCCCCATTTTCTGGTTTTCCAAGAGTGAGAGATCCATATGCTTATGTGAAGCCTTTTGATTTTATAAATGCTGAAAACTTATATACAAAATTTATAGGTATATAAGCAACCTATATATATGGGCTACACATGTGTTCCTGGTCCAACACTTGAAACAGTCAGAAAATAAGCAAATCAGCTGTCAGGAGCCCAGGGGTCCCCAGATATGAAGGCTTTTGGCACAGTGTTTACCCCACAGCATGTGGCAGGGGAGGGGGCACTGCTGTTGCTACTCCACTCAGGACCCCCCAGTTTCCCGAGGCTGACCATGTGAGGGATGGCAGGATCCCAGGCAGGCTTGTGGTCAGCCAAGCATGTGGCAGATCTGCCTAAGTGCTCCCTGCATCCCAAGGTATCATGGCACCCCGTGGACCCTCTGGGTATAATAATTGCCTTCCATTAACATGGGGGGCTTGGAGTTAGAACCAAAGTCCATTTGAACCTTGGGGTATCAGGCTTCCAAGAAAAGGGATCATGGATCATCAAGAGCTCAACTCCTTGTACCCATGTGGCCAGCTATGGTTAGACAGACCTCAAAACACTGCTCCCAGTGCATGAATGAAGTCTTCTGTCTCCTACTCTCCTCACCAGGGATCTGCACACACCAACCAAATTATTGGAACCTCCGTATTTCCCTGGTGGTACCAGAACATAGCAAACAAGGGTCTGTTGGCTCTGAGTGTTTCATCTCTCCACAGTACCAACTTATGTGAAGCTCAAGTCCTCCCAGCTTGATGACGTATACAGGGGTCCTCGGCCTGCTCAGGCTCTCCCTCCTGAGTGTAACAACTGCCTTGCACCACCATGGAAGGGCTGCTTGGGATCAGAGTTCAAGTCCAGCTAAGCCATGTGGAGCTCAGGCCTGCAAGCAAAGTAGGGCAGACACTCATCATGAGAACTCAACCCCTTTTATCCCGAATGGTCACCTGTGTGTAGACCTTGTAAAATGAATTCTTTTGGCAGAGTCCTTGATTTGGTGAAATGGCCCTGACTTGAACCTGACTTCTGCTCTCCCCATCAGGGCTCTGTGCAAGGCAGCTGGCTTGCTGTGTGTGTGTACGTGTGTCTGTGTAGCTCAGCGTGGGCGTGGGCGTGGGCATGTGCTGGAGCATCTAAAACAGAGCACTTGTGGCTCAGCGTCTATAAACTGGGGCTACTAATGTTCATCTTGACTCTACAGGAGGACTGTCCTGTGAACAAGCCACAGAAGGAGGCAGTGTAGAGTGACGGTCAGAAGCAGCCCTTCTGGTCATTTGAGCCCTAGATCCACTTAGTCCCTGGAGCCAGATGCCAAGTGTACTTTTGGGTTCCAGGTACCAAAACAGGCCAAGGCAATTCAATAGGTTCAACCACTAGTGGATAGCCAGCCACATGTAACAAACCTCGAAGTTTCCTCAAGTCATACGCAAAAGCGAACTCGAAATTCATCACAGACAGGGGGGTGGGGGGATGGGTTGGCCTGCTGGTGGGTATTGAGGAGGGCACGTTCTGCATGGAGCACTGGGTGTTAGGCACAGACAATGAATCCTGGAACACTGCATCTAAAACTAATGATGTAACGTATGGGGCTTAACATAAGAATAAAAAAATAATAAATATAAAAAAGACATAAAACTTAATAAAACTTCCAGAAGAAAGCACAGTGGCCCTGGATTTGGTGGATTTCTTAAATATAACAAAAAGCATGACAAGAAAAAGATGAATCAACTGGATTTGATCAAAATTTTTAATTTTTGCTTTTCAATAGTCACATCAACAAAATGAAAATGCAAGCCACAGACTGGGAAAACTGTCTGCAAAAAAATTCTGACAAAGGACCTCAATCTAGAATATATGAAAAATTCATACACCTAATAAGACAACCCAATTTTTAAAAATGGGCAAAAGTGACTTGAACACTCACTTCACTAAAGAAGATACATGAATGGCAAATAAGCACATGCCTTCTATGTAAAAGGTCTTACTATTTTTTTTAAGATTTTATTTTTAAGTAATCTCCACACCCAACCTGGGGCTCGAACTTAAAACCTTGAGATCAAGAGTCACATACTCTGGGGCTCCTGGGTGGCTCAGTCATTAAGCGGCTGCCTTCGGCTCGGGTCATGATCCCGGGGTCCTGGGATCGAGCCCCGCATCGGGCTCCCTCCTTGGCGGGAGGCCTGCTTCTCCCTCTCCCTCTGCCACTCCCCCTGCTTGTGTTCCTGCTCTCACTCTCTCTCTCTCTCTGTGAAATAAATAAAATCTTTAAAAAAAAAAAGAGTCACATACTCTACAGATAGAGCCAGCCAGGTGCCCCTAAAATGTGTTCTTTTATTTAAAGTTCACAACACTCCCACAGGTGTTCTATAGATAGTGAGGTGGTTAAGAGTACAGACCGTGGAGCTACATACTGTACATTTATGTACCAGCTGATAATTAGTTGTATGCTCTTGGACAAGTTACAAAGTCTCTGTGATTCAGTTTTCCCTATATTTAATTGATAGTTTGTATGGCTGTGGCAGATATGAAGGTTTGCAGGTCCTGAGAAACTCTGTACAACATCACCCCACACGGACACGGTCATCAAAGCAGAGTCATGGCTGCCCCATAGACAAAGCACAGGCACTCTAGGTTGCCAGTCTCCAATCCCTATTTCCTCATACCCAGTGATTATCACTTAATATACCCACCTAGTTCTTATATGAACGCAGGAGGTAACCCTGCCTAACAGGGTCTGATGTCTAGAGGGCATGTCTTTTTAGCCCAGGAGAAGAGCTTCCTACCATTGTTGCAGGGGGTATGCTATGAAATATGAAACATCCTCTAGAACAAGAGATCAGCAGCTTCTTCTGCATCACTATAAGGTTTTTAGAACCACTTCTCCCTTCCCCAGGTGAGCTTTTGGTATCTGAGTTAAAAGATTTAGAGCAGAGAATCTTTCAGCCTTTCCCAGGAGGGCATAGGATAGAAATGCAAATTAGGATATACACTGGAAAGGAAGAAGTTAAAGTCTTTTTTTTTTTTTAAAGATTTTATTTATTTGTCAGAAAGAGAGATAGTGAGAGCACAAGTAGGGGGAGCGGCAGGCAGAGGGAGAAGCAGGCTCCCCACTGAGCAAGGAGCCTGATGCGGGACTCAATTCCAGAACCTTGGGATCATGACAGCCCAAGGCAGATGCTTAACCGACTGAGCCACCCAGGTGTCCCTGAAGTTAAAGTGTCTTTATTTACAGATGACATGATCTCTGTGTAGAAAATCCCAGGTCCATTAAAAGTAGTGCTTAGTTGGTTAAGTGTCTGACTCTTGATTTTGGCTCAGGTCATGATATCAGGGTCGTGGGATCAAGCCCTGCGTCCAGGCTCCACGCTCAGCGTGGAATCTGCTTGAGATTCTCTTCCTCTCCCTCTATGCCCCTGCTCCCTCTCCCCCTCTATCTCTATCTCCCTCTCTAAAAAATATATATGTATATGCAAATATATGCAATATATATATATATGCAAAAAACAAAAACAAAGCAGAGCTGCTCAGTTTCCCATACAAATCATCAAATGAAATTAATGAAGCAATTCCATTCACAGTAGCCTGAAAAAGAATGAAACAGGAATAAGTTTAACAAAAGAAGTGCAATTCTCTGAAAGTACTCTGAAAGATATAAAACGGTGCTAAGAGAAATTGGTGAGAAACATTCCACGTTAATGGATTAGCTGATTCGTTTTAAGATGACAGTGTTCTCCAAATTGATATACAGATTCCAGATAACAAGATGATCCTAAATTCACATAGATAAAGACTTACAACAGCCAAAACGATTTTGACAAGGAACAAAGTTGGATTTACCTTACCTAATTTCAAAAGTTTCTATAAAGCTATAGTAATCAAGACAATGTGGCACTGGCAAAAAGACAGACATACAGATCCGTAGAACAGACTTGAGAGTACCGAAATAACTTTACTCAACTGATTTTCAACAAAGGTACAATGTGTAAAGATGGCCTTTTCAACAAACAGCTCTTGGAAAATTAGATATCTACATGCAAAAAGATGAATTTAGACCCTTACCTAACACTATACATAAAAGTTACCATGGAATGGATCATAAATGGAAATATAAGAGCTAAAACTAAAGCTGATAGAAGAAAAATAGGAGAAAAATGTTTACTTTGGGTTAGGCAAATAATTTTTTAGATATGAAACCAGGAGGCAATATGTAAAAGGAAAAACTAATAAATTAGACTGTGGTGTCTAAATGGGGTGTCTCCCGATCAGATGGGGAACCCCAAATGTGGGGCGAAGATCAGGTGGAAATCGGTGGCACAGAAGGTGAAAGGAGTCACCTGAGGCAGAACAAAGGAGATAGAAGTTTACTGACTACACCACAAGGGAGGGTGGGCAGGTCAGCACGGACAGGGGCGGGAGCTGTTTTTAAAGGAGGAAGATAAGGACAGTGGTGACATATGGAATTCTCCTTTTTGGTAACTGTGCCTAGTTGTAAGTAGCCTACTATGGAATCTTTTTTTCAAGACTTATTTATTTAAGAGAGAGAACGCACATGTGCACACATGAGCGGCGGCGGGGTGGGGGGGGTGGCGAGGGTGAGAGAAAGGGAGAGAATCCTGAGCAGACTCCCCCTGAGTGCAGAGCCCCATCGCAGGGCTCAATTCCATGACCCTGAGATCATGACCTGAGCTGAAATCAAGAGTCTGATGCTCAACCGACTGAGCCACCCAGGCCTCCTGGGCCTATGGATATTTTGTGGTGGGCCGCCCGATCGGCCTGTCCTTATTCAGCCAGGGGGTCACTGTGGGCTCTTTCTACATTCCCTTGCTTAGGCCTGTTTGCCTAAAAGCAGCCTCTACATAGACTTCATCAAAATGTAAAATATTGCTCTTCAAAGGGCACCTGGCTGACTCAACTGGTAGAGCAAGCGACTCTTGGATCTCAGGGTTGTGAGTTCAAGCCCCAATGTTGGCCTTAAAGCTTACATTAAAGAAAAAGTAAAATATTGCTCTTCAAAAGATGTCATTAAGAAAATTAAAACAAGCCACAGACCAAGAGGAAATAAACACCTGTACATAAATATGGGGTCTTGATACAGAATATATAAAGAATTTGTACAACTCAATAAGAAGACAACCCAAGTAAAAATGAACAAAAGATTTGAAAAGACATTTTATCAAAGAAGATAAACAGTTAAAAAGCACATGAAAAGATGCCTGACATCATTATTAATTAGGGAAATATAAATTAAAAACCCCTTGAGATTATTATTTGTTGGGTGTAGAGTCTTAGTTTAGGATAATGAAAAGGCTGTAAACATGTATAGCAGTGACAGTTGTACAACTGTGTGAATTAATGTCACTGAACTGACACTTAAAAATATAAGTTTTATGTATATTTTACCACAGTTAAAAAAAATCCTTTGAGATACCATTTCACACTCACTAGGATGGCAACACCAAGTATTGGCAGGAAGGTGGAGAAAACGGAACAGTCCTACAGTACTGGTGGGAATATAAAATGGTAGAGACACTTTGGAAAACAGCTTGGCAGTAAAGAGAGAAACATGAACTTAACATATGACTCAGCAGTCCCACTCCTAGGAATTGTCAGGCAGGAAGACCTTACTCTACCCTATGCTCCTTCTAACTGGACTTAGAATCAAATCGACATGATACAGATTAACAGGAGAAAATGAAATTTAATGGGCATACATACAGGGAATCAACAGACATGAAATTCCAAAGACAGTGAGGCAACATAAAGCTTACAAGAGCTAAGGGTAGAAGTCTAAGGATAGGGGAGAAAGCCCCTTAGCAAGAAGTTGAAAGGAAAGGTTTGGAAACACAAGGTTGCTCTATTATGCAGATAAGTCCCTTAAGTAAAGGGCAATCCCTGTTAATAACTCTCTTCCTATTACAGGATCTCCTTTCCAATGTAAATTAAGCAGTTGTGAGAAAGGCAGAGAGCTTTTCCTACATCTGCTGGGGTTTTTTTGGGGTTTTTTGTTTTTGTTTTTTTTTTAAAGGGCCATGACCTGAGCCTAAGGCAGCTGTTCAACCAACTGAGGCAGCCAGGGTTTTGATTACTTTTTTTTTTTTTTAAGTAGGCTCCATACCCAGTGCAGAGCACAAATGCCTCAGGACCAGAGATCAAGACCTGAGCTGAGATCAAGAGTCGGACGCCTAACTGAGCCACCCAGGCGCCCCTTGATAACTTTTAAATCTAAAAAATCTTTATGCTAAAGTGGCCCAGCTTGGGGCAGCCTGCCCTTGCTCCTATAGAATCTACCCAAGCAAAACAAAAACATATGTCTACACAAAGATTTGGAAGCAAATGTGCCTACTACCATTATTTATATTAGCCAAGAACTGAAAACAATTCAAAATCTATCAATTAATGATGGATAAACTGTGGTATATCCATACAAGGGAATAAAATGGAATAAAATACTGATATATACAAATAACATGAATAACCTCAAGAACATTATGCTAAGTGATAGAAACAAGACACAAAGAGCTACATATTATATGATTCCATTGATACGAAATATCCAGAAGAGGCAAAAGTATAGATACATAATGTAGATTAGTGGTTGCCAGGGGCTGGGGACGGGAGTGGGTTTTGGCTGTAAAAGTGTCCAACGGAACATTCTGAGGCAATGGGAATGGGGTAAGATAATAATGGTTGTACAACTCTATAAATCTACTAAAAGTCATTAATTATGCACTTATAATGGGTATATTTTATAATATATAAATTACACTTCAATAAAGCCACTTAACAAACAGGACTATGGGCTATTCTTTCTCACAGTCCTGGAGTTCCTGACCACATGGTGATAACCAAAAGTATCCAGCCCACTAAGAGATGACAGGAATGCATAAAACACTGGTTAGGAGTACAGCTCTGGGAGATATACAGATCCTTAAGACCCTCTGCGAACCTTCATCTTGCAAGGGCCCAGACATCAAAATGGTGTGCCAGGCTCCCCCATGTCCTATTTTCCTCACACTCAGTTTTCTTTACCCATTAACAGTACTCATTTCATTCTTATACAAACACAAGTGGGTGATATATTACTAGGATCTGGCCTTCAGGGTGCTTCCTTTCAACATTGCTGAGGTGGGAAAGACACTCCCTGAAACACAGACCATCATCTTGCTTCTTCCAGACCCATCACTACCTTTTCTAGGTGAACTCCAGGTCCGAAGCTTCAGAAACACACAGGCTTCATTCTTTGCCAGGGAACACGGGGTACAAATGTAAATTGAGTCACATCTGGACAGAGATGCGCCATGCCTTGCTGCTGTGCCCTCTGTGAGGTGCTATAGGGACCCTGATGACCAATCTAAGAACACCTCTGTCATGTTCTCAACGCACTCCTGCTAAACAGGACTCTAATATCAAAGGTGAATTAACTGGTGATATATTCATTATCAAATGGTCCAGAGCAGTCTGAGGTCATGGTACCAGAGCTGGGTGATGACAGGAATGCATAAAAACTGTTAGGAGTACCTGAAGAAGCTCAATGAAGGCATCATGGATGTCAGAAGCAGATTTCACAAGGCCCATAAACAAGGGGAAACTTACCCAGAAGCCCTCCAAAAACTATTCCATCAGGCCCCTTGCTTAGAACAGGAGTCATGTCCATGTCAAACTCAGTCATGGGTGAGCACCATGATACCACTTCAACGGGTGCAGGGCCACCACCATCCCCCCAGGGGAAGGCAAGCAGGGAACAGGCACTGCTTATGCTGAGCAAGAAGAGGTGACCATCAAACACAGAAGGGCTTTTCCACAGCACCCAGCAGTGCAACAAGTGGTCACAAAGTACAATATGGCCCCTACAGGCTTCCCCACACACAGGGCAGCCATGGAGTGAGTGTCTCTCCAGGTGAGGTTCTTCTATATGAGGTCCAACTTGTGACTGAAGGCTACTCGTGTAGGGTCCTTCTCAGTTATTAATTCTTTTATATTGAATGAAGTTTTTAAAATAGGCTGATTATTTAAAATGTTAAAAAAAAGAAAAGAGCAGCTGAAGACTTTACCACATTCACTGCTCTCAAATGGATTTTTTCTAGTGAAGTTGTTGGTGTTGGCAGGGCAGGAGCTCTGGCCAACTGTTCTCCCATGCTGGCTGTACACACAGGAGCTTTCTCCAGTGTTAATATTTCTATGCAGAACATGGCAGGAGCCACAGCTTTTTGCTCTCCTACTCACTATACTCACAATGCAGTAACTTGCTGCAAAATTGGATTAAATCTGTGACAGAAGGCTTTCCAACATCAGCTGTACTCATTATGCCTTTCTCCAATGGGGATTGTGTGAAACAGGTTTAATATTTTCTTGAAAGTTACTGCATTTGTACAACTGTTCTCTGATATGAATCCTTTGGTGCTAACAAGAATGGAGCTCTGGAGCAGATGCCCACATTCTCTGCACTTGAGTCCTTTAGTGCAGGGGGAAGCAAAATTTTGCTCAAGGCTGGGCCATACTCCCTGCCTTTATAAAGCCTTTCTCAAGGAGAACATTCTGGTGCTCAAAAGGAACAGAGCTCTGGCTGGAGGCTTTCTCGTGTTACTACACTCACAATATTTGAAGATATGAATGTCCTCCTGCTTTCTCAGGATGGAGGCAAAGGTGATGACCTCCCCACCTTCCCAACGTACTTGGGATTTTTTTTCCCATTCTGAAATGTTTTTGGTGACTGAACACCTCTCCAGGTAATATGTGTTTACTGGGTGTCTCTTCAGTGTCAGTTCTCTGCAAAATGTCGAGTTGGCAGGGCCTGGTGATAGGCAAGAGCTGTGCAGTGAAGGTGGTCCAGCCAGTGACACTGTGTCCACTTTCCTTTGAGGGAACAAGCAGTCTCATGGTGGAACAAATTTTCAAGAACTACTTAAAGATATGTATCAGCTCAGGACATGTTAAGGGGAGGCTACTGGTGAGGGACCTGGCCAGAAGAGGGGAGAAGGAGAAAGGCTGTAAGGCAAAGGACACAGAGGGATCAGCCAGGGGACAAGAGTCAAGGGAAAGTAGAATGGAGTGTAAGAAAGGGGTGAGAATGATAGAAAAGAGGCATGGCTACTCACTTTGGCACCAGGGGAACGGAGGGCATAGGTCAGGCACCCCACGAGAGATCAGCCCTGCAGGCCCTCCCACACCAGTTTTGTGCTGACCAGGACTGGTCCTCCAGGGGCCTCTCTGGTCAAGATACGATACAAGCTGCCCTGTTCAGGTCTCCTTGCCAAGTTCAACTTGGGTGACCACATTTAGGGTAGTACAGACAGTCATTCTTATGGGGGATCAAGTGGTTTGTGACAGAGCAAGGTAGGTGAGGATCACCAATGCATCTGGAGAACTGAAGCTCACAAAATGAAGAACCAGGCAAGATCTCAGCAGAAAAGCTCACTGTCCCCACAATCAATGTTGGTGCTCATGTGCCATCACAGAGGCTGACAAGAAAACCTGCTGGAGGGGTTTTTTCCTGACAGAAAAGCAACAGGCCCTGATGGGGTTTCTTGGCCAGAAAATAACCTGGCTAGATGTGATCGCCTATGCGGGTTGTGATATTTTTGACCCTTGACCATGATAAAAAGGTCCCGAGGCAAAAGGAGTTGGGGTTGCTAATGCAGCAGTCTGGGAGAAGAGGTGTCAAACATGGGCCAGCACCAGGACCAGCAGCAAATCCCACGGGGAACACACTGGCCTAACCTGGTGAGGACAGGACCATGCCTGTAGCTCCACTGCGCCTTATGAAGGAGCCCCACTTTTTCTAAAAGACATATGTATCCTTCTCCTTAAAGGTCAATGGACTCTGCAATACCAGGCCAGGGAGCAGGAGGCTGTGATCTAAGCACTGGGCATGGGACCTGGGGCCCCAGTCTGTCCTGCCAGCCACCTCCCCTTATGTGTCCCAAACCCTGTCCCCTGACATGCCTGCTCACCCTCGGAGGGTGGGCCCTCCTCCTGGATGTGCACTCTCCCCAGATCCACTGGTGTTTGGACAGTGCTTCTCTTTTTCTGCACCAATCTCCTCCACCTAGCCACTGGGCCTTTGTCTGGACGCCCCACATTCACCTCAGGGCCATTCATCTGTAACCACAATTTAAGACTCTCCTTCCAAAATGCCATTCTCAGGGCCTTCCTTGGACTGCAGCCTGGACATCCGAAGCGAAACCAGAACTCCCTGTGTGTTCACAGGTCCATGCATCACCCCCACTCAGAGGTCTCCAGACAATTCGGACTCTACATCTACAAAATCTAACCGCTAATCTTCCCCAAAACATCCTCCTCCTGCCAACCTCTCATCTCAATGAGCAGTAGTACCTGATCCCTCCTAAACCCTTGGGATGATCCTTTATCCACCACTTACATTCACTCCTCACATGTAGCACAAAATCCCATCAATTCCATCTTGAAAATCTAACCGAAATCTGATCACTTCTCTCACCTCTCCTACTTGTGCTCTGGATAGGCCACCACCATAACTGTCCCAATGAATACTGCAGCAGCATCCTCATGAATCTCCCTGTTTTCAGCCTGGCCACAACCCCTCTCCCACCAGTGTGTTCACTCAGTATGTTTACTGGGTATTCACTGGGATACTTTCAAAATCCTAAATCATTTCATGGACATCCCTCTTCTATTAAAAAATTTCTATGACCCCCAGGACCCGGGAATAGAGGCAGGGCTCCTCTCATGCTCTTGGTTCCCTGCAATGGAAGACAAGGAATCTCCTGAGTGTTCTCAGGTCAGTCTCACCTCTGGGTCTTTGCACATGCAGCTCCCTCTGCCTGTACCCTCTACATCTTAACATACTGGATTCTGGAATGAAGACTCGGCACCTGCGAACGCTCCATTGTCCTGAACATCGAGGCTGGAGCTCAGTCGGGGACCTGGGACGCTGGGACTCAGAGTCCAGTCGGTGGGGCCCAGGATACGATTCTTCTGCCGTGACTAGTCGGTCCGCTCACTCATCACGCCCACAGGCCCGCGGAGCCTCCTGGACACAGTCCACGGGCTGGCAGCAAGGTCCCTCGGCCACTTCGGATAAAACGGCAAACTGCCAAAGAAATGGCCGGATACCGGAAGTGGCGACCAAAGGGCAGCGGCCGTCCCGGAAGCGCCCCTCCCTTAGCCCCTCATTGGCCAGAGTCCAGCCGGGGCGCTCGGAAACGCCCCTCTCCCGGGCGCTCACCGGGATACCCCGAGCGGACGCTCGGTGAGGGGCTTTCTGGGTAATGTAGTTTGCGTCGCGTGAGCAGCGACGCGCGGGCGCCAGTCCTGATCACCTAGGCAACGACCCCGCGGTACCGCGACTGGCTCAGGGACCTAGTGTCGTGTGGGCTGCGAGCCTCGAGCCGCCGCTGGCTCAGAGTCTGGGCGTTTCTGCGAGAGCAGCGGAGGATGGGGCGGGACTTCCGCGTCGCCAATGCACTCTTCACTTCGCGGTTGGTGGGTTGCTTGGCAGGTGGCCGCTGGGACCAGAGAGGCAGGTAGGGAAGTGCCGGGACTGTCACCGCATCACTGCACGCACTTTCCCCCCTCCGCTAATGGCTCCTTCTTCCTGAGCCTTGGTTTCTCCAGACGTAGAACGGAGGTAACGAGCCACCACACACCGCCTTCGTCCCACGGCCCCGGGATGCAGCCCCCAGGTCCTTCGGCGCATTCTATGCTGGGGAAGACTGAGGCCCGTAGTGTGACCGTCAGCCCGCGGTCACCCCGGGCAGTGGGGGTTTGAGGGTTTGGATGAGCCCTCATTGTTTGTCACTGTCGCCGCCTCGCACGGTCCCGCCCAACCCACAGACTGAACAGGCCAGCAGCGTCGCTGATGGACCCGGGGCAGGTGAGTGGAGGGTGCCCCAGCCCCTCACCCGCCGGGATCCCTGTCCTCCTGATCCTGGAGCCCCTGTACGGGACTCTTCACCTACACTTGAGTCTGGAGCCCAGAGAATCACTTTTCCTAGCGTCCGGAATCCAGGCCGGAGGTTATATGGAGGGGTTCACTGTGAGTTGGCAACCTCCTCGGGAGCTTCCCTGGTGTAATCTGACACCGACCCCGTAGGTGGAGGGCAGGGAGAAAGTGAAGAAAGAGGCAGGTCACTCCAGATTAGTAGGTGGCAGGTTTAATAAGCAAGGGCAGGTACACAGCAAGCTTGCCTTGGACAGCCACAAGAAGAGTAGACCACATCAGCCCACTGAATCTTAAGTTTATACAGAGACCTTAACTTGGTTCAGTCACGTATATCATCCAGATGGTTTCAGCACCGCATCACAATCTCAAGGCTATGTCCCTGGGGGGAATTTCTGGGAGTGGGGAAGAATACACATTCCAAGGACTGGAGGTGATGACAAGCCTCCCATTGCCCAGGTCCAGCTCATACATGGGTCAGCTGACAGTCACATCCTCTTGATAACCTCCCCCTTACATTCACATTTCCGGAATCCTATGGGATAAGGTCTGGAAGGGTGTCTCAAGCACAGGGACCAGCATGTGCAAATTTCTTGGAGGTGAGTATAAGATGAAAGTGTTCAGGGAACTGCAGGTCTGTATTTTGTCTGGTGGACGTAGAGAGCAGAGGACAGATACTGGTCTGGAATGGCAAGCTGAGGAGCTGGGTCTCTATTCTGAGTGTGATGGGAGTGTGGAAAGTTTAGAGCAGAGAAGGGAGGTGATCTGACGCAGGCCTTTTTTTTTAATTAATTAATTATTTAAAAGATTTTATTTATTTATTTGACAGAGAGAGACACAGCGGGAGAGTGACTTGGGTCTTAATAAACTCCCTCTGGATGCCGAGTGGAGAACAGATTTGGTCAGGGGGTGGTAGAGGTGAGGTTGGAGGCAGGAAGACCACTGAGTCTTTCACTGAGTGACTGGAATAGTTCAGGTGTATGTGCTTTTGGACCAAAGGTGGAAGTAGGAGAAATTGTTGGCTCTTGAACTTTTTAACTAGGGTGGACTAGATTTCCTGATGTGAAGCAGTAGGTTGGACCCAGATAGGTTTTTCAGATGTGGAAGTTAGAGTGAGTTGATATCAGGGGGAAGGCAAAGATTTGGGTTTTGGCCATATTGTATTTGATGTATCCTACAGATGGCCAAATTGAGGTACCAAGTATGCTTTATATCAGGCCCAGGCTGGAGACATCCAAGGGATGAAGACTTGTGTGTGGACATTATGTGTGGCTGTGGGTTGACCAGAATGGTGATCAAGCCTCTGACCAGAGACTAGACCTGGGATGAAAAAATGAAGCATGAAAGTAACAGAGGTAGGATGACAGTGGGGCCTGAGGTGAGACCAGTTTACCTCTCTATAGCTCACCAGGTTTTTGTGGCCATCCTCCTTGGGGACTGGGGTGGGGGAGGGAGTGGGTGTCAGGCTGGAGAATAATCAGGAGTAGAAAGGGTCAGTCTAAGCTAAGAGTCCCCAAGCCAATGGTAGGGGGGCAGTAGATCTGGGATTTGTCTAGTAGGAAGAGTGAGAACAGCTATGACTGGTGAGGGGTCGGCATGTATAAGGATAGAGGTGGAAGAGAGCAGCAGTGTTTAAGATCTACTCATGGTTCTGGAGAACTGAAGGCTGAAGCAGGGCCAGGAGGGGAGGCATTAACTAGAAGTGAAGGTTGTTTCTGGCAGTTGTGGTTTTTGGAGATGTGAGGCAAGCCAGGCTCAGTGTTGGATCCTGGTTGCCTTTGTTGGGTAGGCCATGTGCATAGTGGGATATAGACACTAATAGATGCCTGTGGTGTGGACAGGGAGGGGGTGGGGACTGGGGGGGGGGAGATATGATGATGGTATAGTCCAAAGAGTGACATGTACAAGGTAAGGGAATGTGAACCATTGTGCTCAGGCCCTGGTACTAGAGGCTTAAGGGAGAAAAGAGAGGCTGAATTTTTTTATACTTGGGAGGTGTGATCTGGAGAGACAAGAAACACAACATAAGAGAGCTTGTTTAGTGTGGGGAGGGGTTCCTGGCCAGCCCAGAGCTCAGACAGCATCTGTCTGCCCACCTGCTTTTTGTTCCTCTGGATTGTGTTGGCCTGGATACAGTGACCAGTGGGACTACAAGGAGGGAGGGACACCAGTGGTGCCAGGGCCTCTTATCTCCTCTGAGATGGGGGCCTGAGGAGGAGGAGGAGCTGCAAGTGAGTAAGGGAACGATGGACTGAGGGGGTCACAAGAAGAGGAGATGCCAGTGGTAGATGTAGCAGAACTCTGAGCCATACGTCAAGGGCCTGGATGACTCCATTTAACTGTTTTCTTTGTTTTTCAGCCCATCTGTTGGCCCCCTGGCTTAGCTGTCTCGTCATCGCAGAGCCCAGTGACCTTCGAAGATGTGGCTGTGTATTTTTCCAAGGAGGAGTGGGGGCTTCTTGATGAGACTCAGAGACGCCTGTACCACCATGTGATGCTGGAGAACTTTGAGCTCATGACCTCACTTGGTAAGGCCTTTCTGCCCCACCCCAGCATGGTGACCAGCTTCTGCCCTCTTGCCTTCTTTCCATAGAAAGTTTTCTGTTCATCCCAAAGCTGGACCCCAGGCACTGGTTCTTACCAGGTTTCCTGTTATAGGTGTTGTGGGTGCTGGGACTGAGCTGTGTGCATTCTCCATGTCTCTCAACAGCCTCATGAATAGTCCCAATAGCTGTTGCCCAGGGGCCTTGTGGGAGGAGAGGTTGGGGATCAGGCACCTATCATCTGCCTGATGGATCCCACTAAGCTTGACCAGTTCATGGCTGGGTGACCCAGTATGGGGCCATGCCTAGATTCTGTCCCTTCTCCCATGAGGCTTTTTTTAAAAAAATAATTTTATTGAGTATACCACAAAGTTCATACTTTAAAGTGTATAATTCAGTGATTTTTAGTGTATTTGCACAGTTGTATAAATACTACCATAATCTAATTTTATTATTGTTACTCTTTTTTAAAGATTTTATTTATTTATTTGACAGACAGAGACACAGCGAGAGAGGGAACACAGGTTGGGGGAGTGGGAGAGGGAGAAGCAGGCCTCTCGCAGAGCAGGGAATCCAGTGTGGGGCTCGATCCCAGGACCCTGGGATCATGACCTCAGCCGAAGGCAGATGCTTAACAACTGAGCCACCCAGACGCCCCACCATAATCTAATTTTAGAACATTTTTATCACCTAAAGAGAAACTGTACCCATTAACAGTCACTCCCCATCCTCCCTCATCCCTTCTCCTTTAGCCCTAGGCAATTGCTAATATACTTTATGACTATGTATATTTGCTTATTTAGACATTTCATATAAATGGAATCACAGTATGTTTTTCTGTGAATGGCTTTCATTTAGCATAATATATTTGAGGTTTATCCATGTTGTAGCACATATCAGGGCTTCATTCCTTTTTATGGCCAAATAATATTCTATTCTGTAGATATACCACAGTTTATTTATTCATTCATCAGTTGATTGGGCATTTGTCTTGTTTCCACTTTTTGGGTGTTATGAAAAATGTTGCTATGAATATTCAAGTACAGGTTTTTGCATAAGTATGTTTTCATTTCTTTTGGGTAGATAAATAGAAATGGAATTGCCAAACTGTTTTCCAGATTGGCAGCACCATTCTCTATTTCCACAGCAGTGTATGAGTATTCCAATTTTTCTACTTCCTTATCAACACTTATTATTGTCTGTTTTTATAGATACTCTAGTGGGTGTGAAGTGGTATCTCACTGTAGTTTTGATTTGCATTTCTTTAATGACTGATGATGTTGAGCAACTTTTTTTTTTTCTAAAGATTTTATTTATTTATTTGACAGAGAGAGACACAGCGAGAGAGGGAACACAAGCAGGGGGAGTGGGAGAGGGAGAAGCAGGCTCCCCGCCGAGCAGGGAGCCTGATGCGGGGCTTGATCCCAGGACCCTGGGATCATGACCTGAGCCGAAGGCAGACGCTTAACGACTGAGCCACCCAGGCGCCCCTTGAGCAACTTTTCATGTGCTTATTGGCACACACACACACACACACACACACACAAGTCCTTTGTCCTTCTCTTTGTCCTTGCCTCTAGTAAGGCCGCCTTTATTCTGTAGCTTGGCTAGGCCCTGTCCTGCACAGTAGGCTCTTCATTCTTATTCTGGACCCTTGGCCTGTCACCATCCCTTGGACCCAGTCCTGTATATGTCAGCCACACATTTCTAATGAAGTCATCCTTTCCACCAAGTAGAACACTCAGTTTGCCAGAAACTTCTCTGCTTTCAGGTTGTTGGCATGGAGTGGAAGATGAGGGGGCCCATTCCAAGCAGAATACTTCTGTAGAAGGGATGTCACAGGTCAGGATCCCCAGTGCAAATCCTTCCACCCAGAAGGCTGACACCTGTGATATATGTGGCCCATTCTTGAAAGACATTTTGCACCTGAATGAACATCAAAGAATATATCCTGAGGAGACCTTCTACACATGTGGAACATGTGGAAGAGAATTTTGGTTCAGTACAAACCTTCACCAGCACCAGAAGGAGCTCAGTGGAGAAAAGCCCTTTAGATGGGACAAGGACAAGGATTCATTTGTGGAAAATCTTACAGTTCACCTGTCAGAGAAGCTCTTCACTTGTGGGGAAGGTGGTAAGGATGCCTTGGACAGCGATGACCTCTTCCAGCACCCAGCCATTGACAGCAGCAGGAAGCCACAAAGGAGCACAGAGTGCAGGGAGACCTTTTCACACAGCTCTAATCTTGAGCAGCTCACAAAAGTCCATACCACACAGAAGCTATTTAAGTGCAGCAACTGTGGAAAAGCCTTTCAGAAGACCTCCATCCTCCTCAACCACCTGAGAACTCACTCTCAAGAGACAACATTTAGATGCCCAACAGTTGGAAATTCCTTAGAGGAGAAATCAACCCTTGTTAATCACCAAAAAAGTCATGATCGAGAAACATGCCATGTGTGTAAAGCATGTGGGAAGACCTTCACTCATGCTTCTAAACTGAGGAAGCACCAGAAATTTCACACTGGAGTAAAATATTATGAGTGCAGTGATTGTTGGAAAACCTTCAACCACAAACTCACACTTGTTCATCACCAGAGAATTCACACAGGAGAAAGGCCTTATAAGTGCAGTGAATGTGGGAAAGCCTTTAATAACAGGTCACATCTCACTCGGCATGAGAAAGTTCACACTGGAGAAAGGCCTTTTGAGTGCAGCAAATGTGGAAGAGCCTTCAGCCAAAGCTCCAATTTCCTTCGGCACCAGAAAGTTCACACCCAAGTGAGACCTTATGAGTGCAATCAGTGTGGTAAAGCCTTTAGCCGCAGCTCTGCCCTCATTCAGCACTGGAGAGTTCACACTGGAGAAAGGCCTTATGAGTGCAGTGAGTGTGGAAGAGCTTTTAACAATAACTCCAACCTTGCTCAGCACCAGAAAGTTCACACTGGAGAACGGCCTTTTGAGTGCAGTGAATGTGGAAGAGACTTCAGCCAAAGCTCCCACCTCCTTCGACATCAGAAAGTTCACACTGGAGAACGGCCTTTTGAGTGTACTGAATGTGGGAAAGCCTTCAGCAATAGCTCCACCCTCATTCAGCACCAGAAAGTACATACTGGGCAAAGGCCTTATGAATGCAGTGAATGTAGAAAGGCTTTCAGCCGCAGCTCCAGCCTGATTCAGCACTGGAGAATTCACACCGGGGAAAGACCTTATGAGTGCAGTGAATGTGGGAAAGCCTTTGCACACAGTTCCAGTCTCATTGAGCACTGGAGAGTTCACACAAGAGAAAGGCCTTATGAGTGCAGTGAATGTGGGAAATTCTTTAGCCAGAACTCCATTCTCATTAAACATCAGAAAGTTCACACTGGAGAAAGACCTTATGAGTGCACTGAATGTGGGAAATTCTTTAGCCGAAAGTCCAGCCTCATTTATCACTGGAGAGTTCACACTGGAGAAAGGCCTTATGAATGCAGTGAATGTGGGAGAGCCTTTAGCAATAACTCTCACCTGGTTCGTCACCAGAGAGTTCACACACAAGAAAGGCCCTATGAGTGCAGCCAATGTGGGAAAGCCTTTAGTGAAAGATCTACACTTGTTCGACACCAGATAGTTCACACCAGAGAAAGGACTTACGAGTGTGACCACTGTGGGAAAATCTTCAGCCGCCTCTGCAATCTTACTCAGCATAAAAGGATTCATACCGGGCACCTGGGTGGCTCAGTTGGTTGAGCGACTGCCTTCGGCTCAGGTCATGATCCTGGAGTCCCTGGATCGAGTCCCACATCGGGCTCCCTGCTCGGCAGGGAGTCTGCTTCTCCCTCTGACCCTCCTCCCTTTCATGCTCTCTGTCTCTCATTCTCTGTCTCAAATAAATAAATAAAATCTTTAAAAAAAAAAAAAAAGGATTCATACCTGAATGTAGCCTTACAGAGATGGTCCTTCTGAGAAGATCTTCAGTCAAGTCAAACTTCATGCAGAATACCCACAGAGAAGTTACCTGCATGTACCACTAGTGTGGAGAAGGCTTCAGAAGGTAGTCTGCCCTTTCTGAGCAGCCCAGGGCTGAGCTCTCTTCCCTCTGGAGCGTAAAGCCCTTTCCAGCCTGCCTGGGTCCAAATATTTGCAGCCATCATCTACATATGTAGGGA
Organism: Mirounga angustirostris; assembly: GCF_029215605.1. NCBI lineage: Eukaryota > Metazoa > Chordata > Mammalia > Carnivora > Phocidae > Mirounga > Mirounga angustirostris. Next base: position 59,953,066 of record NW_026991724.1, on the reverse strand, counting down.
GAAAACAGCTCCCTGTGCCTCCCTTCCCCTTTCCTGGAGGGAAACAGGATTGTCCTGGGCCCACTAGAATGGCTTCATTCCCATTGCCTCTAAAATGGTTAGGAAGTGAACTAACCCCATGCTGGTCGAGGGGCCTTGAGGGATGTCCAGTTTGGGCTTCTCAGATACACATTCCTCATGGATGTTGTCTTGTCTGCATGTAACCCCAATTATGTATCCAATGAGCTCACACATCACCCTCCCCTGGAACCACTTATCTTGGTGTTCTCTATTCTGCATGATAATAAAGACCTTAGTAATCAAGTCTTTTTTTTTTTTTTTGAGAGGGATGGAAGGGGCAGAAGGAGAGAGAGAATCCTAAGCAGGCTCCATGCCCAGCGTGGAGCCTGACCCAGGGCTCAGAATCACCACCCTGAGATCATGACCTGAGCTGAAATCAAGAGTCGGATGCTTGACTAAGTGAGCTACCCAGGTGCCCTGATCAAGACACCTTTATTTATTTATTTTAGATTTTATTTATCTGACACAGAGAGAGAGCACAAGCTGGGGGCGTGGCAGGCAGAGGGAGAGGGAGAAGCAGGCTCTCTGCTGAACAGAGAGCCTAATGTGGGGGGCTGGATCACAGAACCCTGGGATCATGACCTGAGCTGAAGGCAGATGCTTAACCAACTGAGCCACCCAGGCATCCCTCACGTCACCTTTAATCTTGGGGGTTTTGGTGGGGGTAGGTCGAAAAAAGAAGTGGGTAGAGTGAGGGATGGCTGAGACAGGGCACCTAACAACATCTACCTCAGGGTATAGAAGGAACATAGGGTTAGGGTTTGCAGTGCATCTAAAGGACTGGGAAAAACGGAAGGGCTCATAAAGTGAACATAGTGGCCTGTATTTCAGAGTTATCTGAAGGCCCAGAGCTCACCCTGAAGGAAGAGGATGCTAGTCTGCAACATTAGAATGGTCTGTTGGATTAGGAGGCGGGTCCCTAGTTCCTAGAGAGATGTCTGGGTTTCCCCATGTGAGGAGAAGCTATCTTCTGGTTCCTAATAAGGATATATGATCCTAGGAGGCGGGGAGAGGCCCAGTGGATAGAGAAACAATGGGTGTGAGGTAAGAGGGAGTTGGGAGGAATTTACAGCACTGCCATTAGGGACAAAGGAGCACCACAGTTCTCCATTAGCTTGAGGCAGGTAAGGCACATATAACTTAATCTGAGATCTACAGGGGCCATCTGGGAGCCAGAAACACTGGGTTTGGAGCAGACTGGTAAACTAAAGGGAACTTGGCTATTCTAAAGGTACATCAAAAACTTCCAGATTGGGGTGCCTGGCTGGCTCAGTTGGTAGAGCATGCAACTCTTGTTCTTGAGGTTGTGAGATTGAGCCCCAAGGTGGATGCAGAGATTACTTAAAAATAAAATCTTTATAGGGTGCCTGGGTGGCTCAGTTGGTTAAGTGACTGCCTTCGGCTCAGGTCATGATCCTGGAGTCCCGGGATTGAGTCCCGCATCGGGCTCCCTGCTCAGCAGGGAGTCTGCTTCTCCCTCTGACCCTCCCCCCTCTCATGCTCTATCTCATTCTCTCTCTCAAATAAATAAAATCTTTAAAAAAATAAATAAATAAAATCTTTATAAAGAAAAAAAAACCTTCCAGGTGACTCTGGCCAAGTGAGATAAGAGTGAAGAACTCGGGCGCCTGGGTGGCTCAGTTGGTTAAGCGACTGCCTTCGGCTCAGGTCACGATCCTGGAGTCCCTGGATCGAGTCCCGCATCGGGCTCCCTGCTCGGCGGGGAGTCTGCTTTGCCCTCTGACCCTATCCCCTTTCATGTGTTCTCTCTCATTCTCTCTCTCTCAAAATAAATAAATAAAATTAAAAAAAAAAAAAAAAAAGAGTGAAGAACTCAAGACCTGCAGACCTGCGTATCACTCGTAATGGAAATCCAAACAAATGTTTTATGAATTCCTATATTCTCCCTGTGCTCGTTACCTCATGGCTGTCACCACACAGGAACCTCATCATCAAGAGGATAGAGCTCGGGGCACCTGGGTGGCCTCAGTCGTTAAGCATCTGCCTTTAGCTCAGGTCATGATCCCAGGGTCCTGGGACTGAGCCCCGCATCGGGCTCCCTGCTCCGCGGGAGGCCTGCTTCTCCCCCTCCCACACTCCGTGCTTGTGTTGCCTCTCTCACTGTGTCTCTCTGTCAAATAAATAAAAATCTTAAAAAAAAAAAAAAAAAAAAAAGAGGATAGAGCTCATGGTCAGGAGAATGGTTTATGTGAGTAGCCAGAGTTTTAGAGAATCACATAGCCATGGCATTCATTACTCCACTTCTGGTAGCCACCAAGGAAGTCTGTCCTTTTTAAGGGGTGGGGAGACAACATGGTGGACTTAATATGAGTTTCCCGGATCTCTTGGCTATCTGTCTCGGGAAGAGACAGATATTCAGATTTTTATGTGGCTTTTGATTTTATATTAGAAGCCGTTTCAAAAAACATTTTGTACAGTACAAAAGCAGTTTACCAAAACCTGTGGGTGAGCCATATGTGTTCCCCTGGGCCCTTCCATGAGACCTGGGGGAAGAAAGACCAAGAGCTTTCTGACATGAGAGGCTTCGGTGTGCAGTGTCCATCCATACTGCATGGTGGGTGGGAAGGCAGTGTTACTGCCACCTCTTCTCAGGGTGACTTTTCCCAAAAGCCCAGAAGAGACAAGGAATGATAGCCACATTAGAGGTGGAACCCAAGATGGGCTTGCAGTAATCAAAGATTACAGCAGGGCTGCTCAAGTACTCCCTAGCACAATGAGATGTTTGGGGGAATCCCCCACCCTGCTCAGGCCTCCCTTCCTGGATGTAATGTCTTTTACCAACATGGAGGACTCATGTGGGATCAGAGATAAAGGCCAACTGAGCCACTGAGGATCAAGCCTTCTAAGCAAATGGGGTAGGATAGACACTGGTCATCACAGCTCAATTCTTTGTACAGTGTGGGTGGCTGATTAGATTCATTAAATGGCCCCCAGCTTATGGTTGAAGAATCTTCTGTGCTTTCCTTGAATAGGCCTGGTCTTCCACTGGGGCTCAGTACACAGCAACAAGTCTGCTGGGGAAGGAAGATGTTTGCCAGCGATGCTAGAACACTCCAGGCAAAAGTCTCATGACTCTGACCTTTGAGCTGTTCTGGATACCAGCCTTTGTGGGGCTCAGTAGTTCCAACACTTTCAGCTCACTCAATCCAGCAGGCCGGTGCCTACAGGTTTTTGATGCAGTCTTTATACTGACACTGCCCATTCTGCCCTAATGATAGTTCTCTGAGCTCCATCCAACAGTAGTTCCCTGCACTTGGACCCTGGCCTGTGACCTCCCCCATGAGGGACACTCTCCACTGTCTTCTCAACCTTTCACCACTTTGCCACTCCTCCAATTCTGCTGCATTTTTCTCTCCAAGTTGGTGTCAGTTTCTCTCTTCTCTTTGATGCCTGAACCTTTGGCCTGATGCCAGGCCTCTGCTACACACACACACACACACTCACGGCCAATAAGCACATGAAAAGTTGCTCAACGTCACTAGTCATTAAAGAAATGCAAGTCAAAACTACAGTGAGATAGCACTTCACACCCACTAGGGTACCTATGGGAAAACAGACAATAATAAGTGTTGATAAGGAAGTAGAAAAATTGGAATACTCATACACTGCTGTGGAAATATAAAATGGTGCTGCCAATCTGGAAAACAGTTTGGCAATTCCATTTCTATTTATCTACCCAAAAGAAATGAAAACATACTTACGCCAAAACTTGTACTTGAATATTCATAGCAACGTTTTTCATAATACCCAAAAAGTGGAAACAAGACAAATGCCCAGGGGCGCCTGGGTGGCTCAGTCGTTAAGTGTCTGCCTTCAGCTCAGGTCATGATCCCAGGGTCCTGGGATCGAGCCCCACATCAGGCTCTCTGCTCCACAGGAAGCCTGCTTCTCCCTCTCACCCACTCCCCCTGCTTGTGTTCCCTCTCTCGCTGTGTCTCTCTCTGTCAAATAAATAAATAAAATCAAAAAAAAAAAAAGACAAATGCCTAATCAACTGATGAATGAATAAACAAACTGTGGTTTATCTACACAATAGAATATTATTTGGCCATAAAAAGGAATGGAGTCCTGATATGTGCTACAACACAGATGAACCTCAAAAATATGGTTTCTGTGAAACCCATTCACAGAAAAACATATACTGTGTGATTCCATTTATATGAAATGTCTAAATAAGCAAATATACATAGTCAGACACTTAGCTGACTGAGCCACCGAGACACACAAGTTCCCTGACTTTTTAAGCCTGCCCGGGGTTTCTACCCTGTGTAGTCATCACCTCTCCCACCATTGGGGGGGAGGGGGGGGGATCGGGGAGAAGAACCAGTTACAGAAGGCAGCAGTGGTTTCCAACCCCAACACATGGCTGAGCACTGCGGTTCAAAGCCCCTCAAGTCTAGGGTCACAGTTCTCTCTCTAAACATGCCTCCAAGTTCTCTTCTTGACAGGAAGCATAATTTTTGGACCAGGGACACATCTACAAACAACACACACGTTTTGCTGAACTGATATCTTATTGAACTTTTGGGAAATTAGTTTCCAAAATTTTTAAAATCAAAAGACCCCAAAAAACAGTGGATATGGATACATATGTTCATTCAACCACTTCTCTCCCTTGGCAGCAAAAACAATGAAGGCCACGGTGGGCACAGATGCTAGGGGCACTGGCCACATCCCAGGACTGCAGGGTCTTCATCTCAGGACCAGGGTAATGGCCATGAGAGGGACATCCTGCTATCCCCAGGAAGGCAACAAAAGTCAGGGACCCCTCCCCACAGAAGCCAGTCCCTCTCTTCAGGGCCCAGTCTTGTTCTCAATCCCTCCACACACAGTGATCAGAACCCCCAATATTAAAAGTGGCTTAAACAATAAAGCTTTTATTACCATACATTCCAGGGAAGTGTGTGACAGTCAGTTCCAGGGGTGGATAAATCCGTGACAGTGTCAACCGTGTCCATGGAAATGATTAACCTTCTCTGGAAGCCCCCATTAGACACAGCTCAGCTACTCTTGACCAGAGCCTGGTCACAGACATACCTAAACCAGTTGGAGGCGGGGAATGAGGCCCATTCTGGGTTCCACCACTCATGATTCTTTCCTATACAGCGTGGGGACTAAGGAGGTCTGCTGTTCCAGAGCACGTTGAGATGGCTGATGCACATCTTGAGCACCTGCCAGGTGGTGGAAGTGGGATGGCTTCTATCACAGAAACCAGCAGTGACTTAACACTGCCAACAATCTCAGCAGGTTGGAGTGCAACCTAGCTCCTGAAAGCTTCCTACACACCTGCCACCCCAGGGCACATGTTGGGGTATGCTAGGTTTAGCTTTCAAATGGCTACTCTCCTCAGTCTCCTTTCTGGAGTGAGGCCTTTCATGTTGAACAAGGTGCCCAGCCCTGGCTACAGGCTTTCCAACATCCTGTCTTCTTACGGCCTTTCTCCAGTGTGGACTTTCTTGTGCTGAAGGAGGGTAGAACTGTGTTTGAAGGCTTTCCCACATTCTGTACATTCATAGGATCTCTCTTCAGTATGGAACTGCTGGTGCCGATTGCGGTAGGACCTGGTGGTGAAGGTCTTCCCACACAGGCTGCACTCATAGGGCCGTTCTCCAGTGTGAACTTTCCAGTGCTGATACAGGCCAGAGCGGGTCACATAAGTTTTCCCACATTGCTTGCACTCATAAGGCCTTTCTCCAGTGTGAACTCTCTGGTGAAGAATGAAGCTATGGTTGTATTTAAAGAACTTCCCACATTCCCTGCACTCGTAGGGCCTTTCTCCAATGTGAACTTTCCGGTGCCGAATGAGAGTAGACAGAACGCTGAAGGCTTTCCCACATTCGCTGCACTCATAAGGCCTTTCTCCAGTGTGAATTCTCTGGTGCAGAACAAGTGCATCTTTACGGTTGAAGGTTTTGCCACACTCATCACACTTGAAAGGTTTTATGCCCGTGTGAACCTTCTGGTGCTTCCTCAGTTTAGATGGGTAACTGAAGACCTTTCCACACTCATTACACACATGGGATGTTTCTCCAGTGTGAATTTTTTGGTAATTAACATGGGTGAATTTCTCCTTGGGGGCATTTCCAACTTTCAGGCATCTAAAGGGTCTCTCTTTGGGGTGAGTTATCAGATGGTCGAGGAGTGCAAAAGCCTTCAGGAAGGCTTTCCCACAGTCACTGCACTTGAAGGCCTTCTGTGTGGTGTGGAGGCCCTGCTGCTGCTGGCAACTGGAGCTGGGTTGGAAGGCCTCCGCAGGCTTGGTGCTCTTGTGTAGCTTCTCCTTGCTGTGGGTGGCCTGGTGCTGGAGGAGGCCTAAGGTGGTAGGGACGTCCTTTCCAGACTCCCCACACAGAAGGGGCTTCTCTGATAGGTAGACTTTGTAGTTCTTGATCTGCTCTGGAGAGGCTTCCTCATCCTCCAGTCTACATGGACAACCTGAAACAGAGAAAAGCCAGTTACTGAGAGCTGGATTAGAGGGAGGAGACAGCTTCATCACAAACACATGTCAGACATACAAACAGGAGTCCACAGAACTGCCAGGAGGTTGCTAGGAAAAGTCTGGGTGAGAAAGGGCTGGCCCAGCAGAACAGGGCTCTGCCAGATCACAGAATAGCAAGGACCTCAGTGGGGACGAGGACACAAGATGGGAGCAATGCAGGGAGAAGAGGTGGGATCTCCAAGTCACTCCTTGCAATGGTTTCAAGCAGGGCCTCAGCTGCTGGTGACAGGGAGCACTGTGAAGAGGATGTGTTTGCTCCAATGAAAAGGCAACTGTAACAGAGTAGCTGGTGTTCAGGTATTATTTAAGGGTATGTACACATCTCAAGTCACCAGTGGACAGCTCTACACTGGCAGAGGCCAGGGACACATAGGTCCTGAGAGTCATGGCAGAGATGGCAAGATCACACAGTGTGTTCAGAAGGGAGAGGAAAGATGGGAATAGTGTGTGGTCACTGGCCTCAGCACCAAAATGCCAGTGCACACAGACACCCAGTATGCTGTGAGCTCATCACTGAAACCAAGTCATCGCCTAGCCCTACTCACCAGGACCAGGACCCTTCCTGACCTCTGCTCTGCTACCCAGTGTCCAGTCCACAATGTTGGGCACCCAGAGCTCTTCTTCACTCTCCAGTTGGGCAACCACATGGGACCTTGAAGGTGCAAATCCTAGGAGAGAGAAAGGTAATAAGAGGCCAGCCCAAGCCAAGGCTTGCCCACCTCCCCCCCACCAGGAAGCTCATGTCATCATGCCAACCATGAAGGAAACGGAGTATTAGAAAATAAACCTCCTCTGCACATTTAAAAATTTGTTAAGCAGGGAGACCCCATGTTGTGTTTTACCACAATTTATTCTGAAAGAAACTTACATGAAGGTAAACTGACATAAATGAAGTAAAAAGACAGAGAAACAATAGTGGGAGATTTCAACTTCTAACTTTCAATAATGGACAGAACCACTAGACAGAAAACAAACAAGCACACAGCACTTGACTAACACTAGAAATCAACTAGACTTAACAGACATCTATATAGCCTGCCACATAACAACAGCAGAATATGTATTCTCACGCTCTCACGTGCACATGGAACATTCCCCAGAACAGACCATTTGCTAGGACATAAAAAAGGTCTCAGTATATTTCAGAGGACTGAAATCACACAAAGTCTATTCTCTGACCACAACGGAATTAAAATAGAAATCAACAACAGAAAGAAATTTGGGAAACTCACAAATTTATGGAATTTAAATAAAACACTTCTAAATAACCACGAAGAAAACTACAAAGCACTTTGAGATGAATGAAAATGAACACAACATACCAAAAGTAATGGGACATAGCAGTTCTTGGAGGGAAAATCAGAGCTAAAAGAACTCCATGTTGTTTTACTCATAACACTTCTTTTTTTTTTTTTTAAGATTTTGTTTATTTATTTGAGAGAGAGAGCAGAAGCAGGGGGAGAGGGAGAGGGAGAAGCAGACTCCATGCTGAGCAGGGAGTCTGACGTGGAGCTCGATCCCAGGACCCTGGGATCATGACCTCAGCCAAAGGCAGACGCTTAACCGACTGAGCCATCCAGGCGCCCCTACTCATAACACCAAATGTGGGTAAGGTGTAGGGCGGATGTTCCACATCACTTCTCCAACTCTCAGACACCAACGTGCTGTCCAAGGATTCAATTAAATTCTGATACTAACTACCTGGAATCAGCATCAGATCCCACAGGTTAAGGGCTCAGTTTCACAAGACTGCCCCTACTTCAGACAACAGTTGGATGTCCCAGACTCCCATTCTTCTGACCAACTGGCTATAGATCAGGGATTCCCACAATTATTGATCCCTTCTCAAGCTCACAGAACTGAGGAAAAGAGTTTACTTAGTATTACCAGATTATTATAAAGTATACAACTCAGGAACAGCCCAATGGAAGAGATGCAAAGGGCAAAGTATACCAGGGGTGGAGATGGGAGTGGGGGGTGAGGAAGCAGAGGGTAAGACGGCATCCATGCCCTCCAGTGGCACCACTTTCTCAGCAACCTAGAAGCTCTCTGAACCCTGTTATTTAGGAGTTTCTATGGAGATTTCATTATGATGTATAATTAGTTAAATCATTGGCCACTGGTGATTGGTTCAGTCTCCAGCCCCTGTACTCTCCCCAGAGGCTGGCGAGACTGGGGGCCTGGAAGGATGGGGGTGGGGTAGCTCAAAATCCAACCTTCCTATCATGCCCTGGTGTTTTTGGTGGCCACTTCCTATCCTGAAGCTATCTAGGAGCTCCCACCCACCAGTCATTCCATTAGCACACAAAAGACACTCTTACCACTTCAGAGACTCCAAGTGTTTTAGGAGCTGTGCTAGGAATTGGGGATAAAGACAAAATATTTATTTCTTATTATGTCACAGCACCCATATTTAAAAAGATCTCAAACCAATAGCCTAACTTTAGGCCTCAAGAAATAGGAAAAAGAAAAGCGACTAAATTCAAAGCTAGCAGAATGAAGGAAATGATAACGAGCAGAGATAAATGAAATAGAGATTAGAAAAGGAGAATCAATAAAACCAAAATTAGGATCTTTGAAAAGATCAACAAAATTGAAAAACTGCTACCTAGACTGACAAGAAAAAAATAAGAAGAATCAATTTATTAAAAACAGGAATGAAAAAGGGGACATCACTAAGAGAAAGGATTGTAAGGAAATACTATGAACAACTGTACATATGCCCACAAATTAGGTAACTTAGATAAAATGGACAAATTACTGGGAACTTTCCAGAACGCTCGGTGAGACGCAGAGGAGCGGCGGCTGCCTGAGCTGCATCCAGCAACGTGCTCCTTCCCGCTTCCCCACACCGGCCTCGGCCCTCTCACCAGCTGTAGAAAATGGTGAAAGAAACCACTTACTACGATGTTTTGGGGGTCAAACCCAATGCCATCCAAGAGGAATTGAAAAAGGCCTACAGGAAACTGGCCTTGAAGTACCACCCTGATAAGAATCCAAATGAAGGAGAGAAGTTTAAGATTTCTCAAGCTTACGAAGTACTCTCTGATGCAAAGAAAAGGGAATTATATGACAAAGGAGGAGAACAGGCAATTAAAGAAGGTGGAGCTGGTGGTGGTTTTGGCTCCCCCATGGGCATCTTTGATATGTTTTTTGGAGGAGGAGGAAGGATGCAGAGATAAAGGAGAGGTAAAAATATTGTGTATCAGCTCTCAGTAACCTTAGAAGATTTATATAATGGTGCAACAAGAAAACTAGCTTTGCAAAAGAATGTGATTTGCAATAAATGTGAAGGCCGAGCTGGTAAGGAGCAGTCGAATGTTGTCCCAGTTGCCAAGGTACTGGAATGCAAATAAGAATTCATCAGATAGGACCTGGAATGGTTCAGCAAATTCAATCTGTGTGCATGGATTGCCAGGTCCATGGGGAATGGATCAGTCCCAAAGATAGATGTAAAAGCTGCAATGCAAGGAAGACAGTTCAAGAGAAGAAGATTCTAGAAGTTCATATTGACAACGGCATGAAGGATGGCCAGAAGATAACATTCCATGGAGAAGGAGACCAAGAACCAGGACTGGAACCAGGAGATATTATCATTATTTTAGATCAGAAGGACCACGCTGTTTTTACTTGACAAGGAGAAGACCTTTTCATGTGTATGGACATACAGTTGGTTGAAGCACTGTGTGGCTTTCAAAAGCCAATATCTACTCTCGGAGCGCCTGGGTGGCTCAGTTGGTTAAGCCGCTGCCTTCGGCTCAGGTCATGATCCCGGGGTCCTGGGATCGAGCCCCACATTGGGCTCCCTGCTCAGCGGGAGGCCTGCTTCTCCCTCTCCCTCTGCCTGCCTCTCTGCCTACTTGTTCTCTCTCTCTCTCTCTGTCAAATAAATGAGTAAAATCTTAAAAAAAAAAAAAAAGCCAATATCTACTCTTTTTTTTAAGATTTTATTTATTTATTTGACAGAAGGAGACCCAGCGAGAGAGGGAACACAAGCAGGGGAAGTGGGAGAGGGAGAAGCAGGCTTCCCACTGAGCAGGGAGCCCGATGTGGGGCTCGATCCCAGGACTCTGGGATCATGACATGAGCCAAAGGCAGACGCTTAACGACTGAGCCACCCAGGCACCCCGCCAATATCTACTCTTGACAACCAAACTCGTCATCACCTCTCTCCCAGGTCAAATTGTCAAGCATGGAGACATCAAGTATGTGCTAAATGAAGGCATGCCAATTTATCGTAGACCATATGAGAAAAGTCGCCTAATCATCGAATTTAAGGTAAACTTTCCTGAGATTGGCTTTCTCTCTCCTGATAAACTCTCTTTGCTGGAAAAACTCCTACCTGCGAGGAAGGAAGTAGAAGAGATTGATGAAATGGACCAGGCAGAACTGGTGGACTTCGATCCAAATCAGGAAAGACAGCACCATTACAATGGGGAAGCCTGTGAGGAGATGAACATCATCCTGGGGTGATGTTCAGTGTCAGACCTCTTAACGAGGCCAGTGAATAACACTGCTGGCAGTTATATGCAGTAGTGAATGAGTGAAGGACTATAATCATAGCTCACTACTTGCTATTGTTTTTGTTTTAATATTCAACTATAGTAGTGTTTTAAAAGTTAAATGAAGAATAAACTCAAATATAAAAGCTCAAAAAAAAAAAGGACAAATTACTAAAAAAGACACAAACTACCAAAATTGACTCTCAAGAAGAAATAGAAAGTCTAATTATACTAAAAAACAAACAAAACAAAAAAATTTTCCCCCCACAGGAGTGGGGGAAAAAAAAAAAACATTAGGCCCAGAAGGGTTTCACTGATGAATATTAACACTGAAATAAGAATTAGCACAAATACTTCACACACTCTTCCAGAAAAGAGAAGAAAAGGGAACATTTCCCAACTCATCCATTGAGGCCAAAATTACACTCATGCTCAATCCAAATAAAGACATTATGAGAAAACTATACATTGATAGCTCTTATGAATAAAGATGCAAAACTCAACAAAACACTAGTAAACCAAATCCAGAAATACATAAAAGGGTTATAAACTATGACAGAGTGGAATTTGTCTTAGTAATGCAAGGTTGAACATATGAAAAACAATTAAGGTAATATACGGTGTTAACAGAATAGAGGATAAAAATCACATGACCATTTCAATAGATACGGGAAAGCACTAGACAAAATCTAATGATCTTTCATGATTAATGTACTCAACAAACTAAGAAAAGAAGGGAACTTCCTCACCTATAAAGGGCAACTGCAAAAAACCTACAGCTAACATCATACTTACTAGTGAAAGACTAAATGCTTTTCTCGTAAGACTGGGAAGAAGACAAGGATGTCTACTCTCACCAATTCTATTCAGTAAGTACTGAAGGTTCTAACCAGGTCAGTTAAGCAAAAGAAGAGGTAAAAATATATGTATTTGCAGATGACATGATGTCATGTATATGGAAAGCTATCAAGGAGTCCACAAAAAACAAAAAAAAACTATTAGAGCTATCCATCCCAAAGCTACAGAATACACATTCTTCTCTAGTGCACATGGAACATTCTACAGAATAGATCACATCGTGGGTCACAAATCAGTTCTCAACCGGTAAAAAGATTGGGATCATTCCCTGTATATTTTCAGACCACAATGCTTTGAAACTCAAACTCAATCACAAGAGGAAACTTGGAAAGAACTCAAATACATGGAGGCTAAAGAGCATCCTACTAAAGAATGAATGAGTCAACCAGGAAATTAAAGAAGAATTTTAAAAATTCATGGAAACAAATGAAAATGAAAACACAACTGTTCAAAATCTTTGGGATGCAGCAAAGGCGGTCCTAAGAAGGACGTATATAGCAATACAAGCCTTTCTCAAGAAATAAGAAAGATCTCAAATACACAACATAACCCTACACCTAAAGGAGCTGGAGAAAGAAAAGCAGATAAAGCCTAAACCCAGCAGGAGAAGAGAAATAATAAAGATCAGAGCAGAAATCAATGAAACAGAAACCAAAAGAACAGTAGAACAGATCAACAAAACTAGGAGCTGGTTCTTTGAAAGAATTAGTAAGATTGATAAACCCCTGGCCAGACTTATCAAAAAGAAAAGAGAAAGGACCCAAATAAATAAAATCATGAATGAAAGAGGAGAGATCACAACCAACACCAAACAATTATAAGAACATATTATGAGCAACTATATGCCAACAAATAGACAATCTGGAAGAAATGGATGCATTCCTAGAGACATATAAGCTACCAAAACTGAACCAGGAAGAAACAGAAAACCTCAACAGACCCATAACCAGCAAGGAAATTGAAGCAGTCATCAAAAATCTCCCAAAAGGGGCGCCTGGGTGGCTCAGATGGTTAGGCGTCTGCCTTCAGCTCAGGTCCTGGGATAGAGCCCCACATCGGGCTCCTGACTCGGCGGGGAGCCTGCTTCTCCCTCTCCCTCTGCTTCTCCTCTTGCTCATGCTCTCTCTGTGTGTGTGTCTCTGTGTCTCAAATGAATAAATAAAATCTTAAAAAAAAAAAAAAATCTCCCAACAAACAAGAGCCCAGGGCCAGATGGCTTCCCAGGGGAATTCTACCAAACATTTAAAGAAGATTTAATATCCATTCTTCTGAAACTGTTCCAAAAAATAAAAATGGAAGGAAATCTTCCACACTCATTTTATGAGGCCAGCATTACCTTGATCCCAAAACCAGACAAAGACCCCACCAAAAGGAGAGTTACAGACCAATATCCCTGATGAACATGGATGCAAAAATTCTCACCAAAATACTAGCCAATGGGATCCAACAGTACATTAAAAGGATTATTCACCACGATCAAGTGGGATTTATTCCTGGGTGCAAAGCTGGTTCAACATTAGCAAATCAGTCAATGATATACACTACATTAATAAAAGAAAGCACAAGAACCATAGGATACTCTCAATAGATGCAGAAAAAGCATTTGACAAAATAGAGCATACTTTCTTGATTAAAACTCTTCACAGTGTAGCAATAAAGGGTACATACCTCAATATCATAAAAGCCATCTATGAAAAACCCACAGCGAAGATCATTCTCAATGGGGAAAAACTGAGAGCTTTCCCACTAAGGTCAGGAACACGGCAGGGATGTCCACTATCACCACTGCTATTCAACATAGTATTAGAAGGCCTAGCCTCAGCAATTAGACAACAAAAAGAAATAAAAGGCATCCGAATCGACAAAGAAGTCGAACTCTCATTCTTTGCAGATGATATGATACTTTATGTGGAAAACCCAAAAGACTCCACCCCAAAACTGCTAGAACTCATACAGGAATTCAATAAAGTGGCAGGATATAAAAATCAATGCACAGAAATCAGTGGTATTTCTATACACCACCACCAAGACAGAAGAAAGAAATTAAGGAGTCAATCCCATTTACCATTGCACCCAAAACCGTAAGATACCTAGGAATAAGTCTAACCACAGAGGCAAAGAATCTGTACTCAGAAAACTATGGGATACTCATGAAAGAAATTGAGGAAGACACAAAGAAATGGAAAAACATTCCATGCTCATGGATTTGAAGAATACTGTGAAAATGAAAATGTCTATGCTACCTACAGCAATCTACCATTCAATGCAATCCCTATCAAAATACCATCAACTTTTTTCAGAGAAATGAAACAAATAATCCTAAAATTTGTATGGAACCAGAAAAGACCCCAAATAGCCAGAGGAATGTTGAAAAAGAAAACCAAAGCTGGCGGCATCACAGTTCCGGACTTCCAGCTCTATTACAAAGTTGTCATCATCAAGACAGCATGGTACTGGCACAAAAACAGACACATAGATCAATGGAACAGAATAGAGAGCCCAGAAATGGACCCTCAACTCTAGGGTCAACTAATCTTTGACAAAGCAGTAAAGAATGTCCAATGGAAAAAAGACAGTCTCTTCAACAAATGGTGTTGGGAAAATTGGATAACCACATGCAGAAGAATGAAACTGGACCATTTCCTTACACCACACACAAAAAGAGTCTCAAAATGGATGAAAGACCTAAATGTGAGACAGGAATCCATCAAAATCCTTGAGGAGAACACAGGCAGCAACCTCTTCGACCTTGGCTGTGCAACATCTTCCTGGACACATCGCCAAAGGCAAGGGAAGCAAGGGCAAAAATGAACTATTGGGACTTCATCAAGATAAAAAGCTTTTGCACAGCAAAGGAAACAGTCAACAAAACCAGAAGACAACTGGCAGAACGGGAGAAGATATTTGCAAATGACCTAACAGAAAAAGGGCTAGTACCCAAAATCTATAAATAACTTACCAAACTCAACACCCAAGGAACAAATAATGCAAACAAATAATGGGCAGAAGACATGAACAGACATTTCTCCAAAGAAGACATCAAAATGGACAACAGACATATAGTGCTCAACAGCACTCAGTATCAGGGAAATACAAACCAAAACCACAATGAGATACCACCTCACACCAGTCAGAATGGCTAAAATTAGCAAGTCAGGAAACAACAGAGGTTGGCAAGGATTCGGAGAAAGGAGAACCCTCCTACACTGTTGGTGGGAATGCAAGCTGGTGCGGCCTCTCTGGGAAACAGTATCGAGGTTCCTCAAAAAGTTGAAAATAGAGCTACCCTATGACCCACCAATTGCACTACTGGGTATTTACCCCAAAAATACAAATGTAGTGATCTGAAGGGGCACCTGCACCCCAGTGTTTATAACAGCAATGTCCACAAAGCCAAACTATGGAAAGAGTCCAGATGTCCATCGACAGATGAATGGATAAAGAAGATGTGGTATATATATACAATGGAATATTATGCAGCCATCAAAAAAATGAAACCTTACCATTTGCAACGATGTGGATGGAACTAGAGGGTATTATGCTAAGCGAAATAAATTAATCAGAGAAAGACAATTATCATACAATCTCATGGATATGTGGAATTTGAGAAACAAGGCAGAGGATCATAGGGGAAGAGAGGAAAAAATGAAACAAGAAGAAACCAGAGAGGGAAACAAACCATAAGAGACTCTTAATCTCAGGCGCCTGGGTGGCTCAGTTGGTTGAGCGACTGCCTTCGGCTCAGGTCATGATCCTGGAGTCCCGGGATCGAGTCCCATGTCAGGCTCCCTGCTCAGCGGGGAGTCTGCCTCTCTCTCTGACCCTCCCCCCTCTCATGCTCTCTATCTCATTCTCTCTCTCAAATAAATAAATAAAATCTTTAAAAAAAAAAAAAAGAGACTCTTAATCTCAGCAAACAAACTGAGGGTTGCTGGAGTAGAGGGGCGTGGGAGGGATGGGGTGGCTGCGTGATGGACATTGGGGAGGGTGTGTGTTGTGGTGAGCGATGTGTATTGTGTAAGACTGATGAATCACAGACCTGTACTCCTGAAACAAATAATACATTATATGTTAATAATAATAAAAAATGAAATATGACTTTAAAAAGACTATTAGAACTAATAAATGAGTTTAGCAAGGCTATAGGACACAAAAATCAGTATACAAAAATCTCTATTTTTATATACTAGCACTGAAAAATCTAAAATGAAATTAAGACAACAATTCCACTTAAAATTGCATCAAAAGGAATAATCTACCTAGGAATAAATTTAGGCTTGTATGCTGAAAACTACAAAACATTGTTGAAAAAAGTTAAAGAAGACTAAATAAATGGAAAGATATCTCATGTTCATGAATTGAAAGATATTAAGATAACAATACTCCCCAAATTGATCTACTAATTCGAATTCATGGGTCAAGTTTGGCCCGGGGAGAGCCCTATAAAAATCTCCTTTGAAGGAAGGCAACACCCATAGCACAGAGGGGCCATGACTTCAGCAGAGTCACAGAGAGAGGGAGGGTTGAGTGGAATCTGTTGGGCAAACTGTAAATACCTGCACCCCAAGCCCTACTCTGGGAGGCTATAGGGCAACAGCTGTTGAGGCTGCTAACAAGGCTGCTAAGAAGGAGGCAGAGGAAGAACACACAGCCCAATGCCAGTACCCACAGCACCAACCACAGGGAACCTGGGAAGGAAACAGCCTCTGTGGTGGGGCTTTAGGATGCACACACCTTCCTATGGGGAAAGGCAGAGGTGGTCAGTCTGCTGGGGAAGAGTGTGAGAGACTTACCCAGCGAGCCAATAAGTGCAAAGTTCTCTAGCATCACATCCCGGTACAGGCTCCTCTGGGTCAGATTAAGGAGCCCCCACTCCTCCCGGGAGAAATACACAGCCACATCCTCAAAGGTCACCAAGCCCTGTAATGATTGATTCAACTGAGCCTTAGGGGTCAACAGTGGGCAGAAGAGCCAACCAACACATGGACAAAGGAACACATCCACGCCCTTGATCAGTGTCTCGGGGTCCTGCCACATGTCTCACTGACATCATCTTTCCCTCTGAGCCCTAAACCCCATTCCCACTCGAGGCAAACCCTCTACCTCCCTCCTCTTAAGACCCTTACCTCAGAGGATTGCCAGGGCCCAGTTCCATTGGTGCCTCTCCTCAGTTACTATCGGACTCTGCATCCTGCCCACAGCAACAACAGGCTGGTGACCAGACAGATGCCATCTGTGTTCCAGCCAGACACACAGGTCCCACCCTACCTCCTATCAGCCAATTCCCTCTATGTCTCAGATCACCTCCCAGTGGCAACCACACCTATGCTCACCCTTCTCTCTCACATCCCAGTACCTGGTCCCAGACCTTCCAGTTTGCCCTCCTGCCTGACATGCACGTAAGTCTTCGTACCACAGCATGTTACAGCTCCACACCCCCAGCCCACAGTCTCACCGGTCCACCCCATTGGCAACTCACTGGAATCCCTCACGTGCTCGTTCTGCACATGGTGTCTCCAGAGTGACACCACTGGGCGCAACCACAATCCCATCCTGCCCCAGTCGAACCCCACTCCTTCATGGTTCATTGCTAAGAGCATCCCCTCCGCTCTGAACTCAAGACCTGCCCACCCGGTCCTGTTCTAGCTTCAGCCCTCAGCTGGCCAAACCACTCACGGACCTCCGAGACCCCTGGCCCTCTCCCACCTCTGCTTCACCAGCCACAGCCTTCCCCGCTTCTCCTGGGCTCATTCAGAACCGGACCCACTGGGGCACCTTCCACTCACCGGCGCCTCCTCGGCCAAAGGAAGCTGTGGGCGGAGCATGGCCGCGGCAGGCGCCGAATTTCGGCCTCTTCAGCTCAGCTCCGTACCTACCACCCGCTTTGGGCGCAGGAGCCTCCGGCCGACCGTGGGACCTTCGAAGCTAGGACCAAAATGTGCCCAAGGCCCAGGAAGCCGCCTGTGGGAGGCCCAGACCCTCCGGCGCCCGTTCCGCAGGGGGCAACATCGAGTCTCAGGAAGAGGGGGTCCTCCGGGGAGTCCCAGCGCGTGCACAGGCGCGACGGGGGTCCCGCCCCTGTCCTCCGCGGAGCGGCCTCTAAAGGAAATGGGCCCGCCGCGCAGCTCTGGAGATACTCGTCCCGACCCACAGCGGCAGAAGGAGCACCTCGAGGGCAACGCCGGAAGTCCGGCCGCCTCAGCTACCTCCACTAACTCACGCCGCGTCACTTTAGGACCTCATTTCCCAGCTCCCCTCGCGGTGCCGCTTGCTCGTTGCCAAGGCGACGGGCGGGGGCGCGGCAGGGCGCTCGTGCCGATGGAACCAATGACGGCCCAAGACAGGAGCGCTGCGGCGAGCCGCGCCGACGGAGGAGGGACTTCCGGCGCCGGACTCCTCCCCCGGAGCCACGCCGGGGGACGGACCGCGTCGCTGCGTGGTGGTCGGAGTCTGAGAGGCTCCTGGGAGCCGAGGGAACGCGAGTAGGGGAGGTGTGAGAGTGAGCACCGCACCGTGTGCGCGCCGTGAGCGCAGCGAGTGTTCCGAGCCCTGGTGTCCCAGCCGTAGAGAGGTGACAAAGCCCGTCGTGCCCGCGACCGCCCGTGAGTCATCCCGTTTGACGCTGTGTCTGCTTCACAGAGCAGGAGACTGAGCTCGGAAAACACTCTCCAGGGGCGCCTGGGTGGCTCAGTCGGTGAAGCGTCCTCCTTCAATTCAGGTCATGATCTCAGAGTCGTGGGATCGAGACCCGCATGGGGCTCCCTGCTCCGCGGGAAGCCTGCTTCCCCCCCTCCCACTCTCCCTGCTTGTCTTCCCCCTCTCGCTGTGTCTCTCTCTGTCAAATAAATAAATAAAATCTTTAAAAAATAATAAATAAATAAAATAAAAATAAAAAGG
The DNA here is from genome assembly GCF_029215605.1 of Mirounga angustirostris. Lineage (NCBI taxonomy): Eukaryota > Metazoa > Chordata > Mammalia > Carnivora > Phocidae > Mirounga > Mirounga angustirostris. The sequence goes on along the minus strand of NW_026991724.1, from coordinate 59,934,229 downwards.
AAAGACTCTCCAGCCTGAGTTCAGTGAGCAGCTGGGGGCGGGGGGAGGCAGGGGACCTTGTCACGAGGGGGGTTGGTGTCGGGGAAGATAAGCAGTTGGATTTTAGAAGTGTTGAGTCTTCAGTGCCTGGGCTGCTGGACTCAGGCAGGTCTCGGGTGCTGGGGATGGTTCTGGCACATGTTCAGAGGACAGTAGGCTGGTAGCCTGCCCCCTGTCAAGCCATGGTGCCAACTCAAGTAGGGGGCCTTGTGGAGGAGGGTGAGCGTGTTGTTGAGGATGTCAGGGGGAAAGGTCCTGGGCACATCCAGCTAGGAGGCTGGCAGGAGAACTCAGCCCCTGGATGTCTTGCACTGAATTCAGATGCACTCATCCTGGAGCATGTGGTACTGAGTCTCCTAGGAAGAGCAGAGCACTTAGGCGAGTCCCAGAGAAGCCTACCCCAGCGTGATGCTTGAGAACTTTGTCCTGGTGGCTTCTCTGGGTCAGGCCACTGGCTTCGCACTCCCACAACTAGAAAACTGTTTGCTCTGCTCTTGCCATGTTCCCCTTGAAAACTGCTATTGGTCCTGGAACTCAGGCCCAGGCCATGCTACCTCCTCTCCCAGGCTGCTGTGAGCAACCCCCACACATTCTACCAAGGGGCCATGAGCAGCTGAGATCAGCAATCAGAAGTCTGTAAATCTTTGCAGCAGGTTATGTCCAGCTCAGTCCCTTTGTGTAAGATCCCCAGCATTTCATGCACTGACGTGGTCATTGTTTGTGGGGCCACTGGGCTCTTTCTTGGAGACCTTCCCTGGAGGTTCAGGTTGTGAACATCAGTGTTGTTCATGTACAGATGATCCTCAGGGGCTATAGTCTCTTAAGGGGGGTTGACCTCTCCTGGGGTGGATTCTCACAAACCTCATCAGCCCCCATGGCTCTAGTGGCTTCCACATTCCCTGTGGTTACCCTACTAGAATTGGTGAGGAGACCAGCCCTGGTGACTGCCTGAGGTGGGCTATTCTCACACCTGGTGTCTGACCCATGTTGTCTCAGATCCTGGAGCCTCCCTGACCCCCTACTGTTTTTCATCCTCTTTTTTTTTTTTAAGATTTTATTTGACAGAGAGAGACACAGCGAGAGAAGGAACACAAGCTGGGGGAGTGGGAGAGGGAGAGGGAGAAGCAGGCTCCCCGCAGAGCAGGGAGCCCGATGCGGGGCTCGATCCCAAGGACCCTGGCATCATGACCTGAGCCGAAGGCATACACTTAACCAACCAGGCGCCCCTAAAATACTTTTTATTTTTAAGTAGTTTGAAAGAAGTTGCAAAAGAGTTCCCATGTGGGGCGCCTGGGTGGCTCAGTCGTTAAGCATCTGCCTTCAGCTCAGGTCATGATCTCAGGGTCCTGGGATCGAGCCCCGCATCAGGCTGCCTGTTCAGCGGGAAGCCTGCTTCTAGCTCTCCCCGTCCCTCTGCTTGTGTTCCCTCTCGTGCTGTGTCTCTCTCTGTCAAATAAATAAAATCTTAAAAAAAAAAAAAAAAAAAGAGTTCCCATGTACCCTTCATCCAGCTTCCCTCAATGATAATGTTCTACATAACCACAGTACATTGTCAAAACCAGGAAAATATACTAATACAATATTTTTAACTCAACTACAGACCTTATTCAGATTACACCAATTTTCACATATACTCTTTATGTAGTTCTGTGAAATTTTATCACATGTGTAGATTCATGTTACCACCACCACCACAGTCCGATACAGAGCTGTTCCAGTCCACAAGGGAACTTCTTTTTTTTTTTTTACATGGTACAAGTTTTTTAATATACAATTTGTACTTATACAATGGCGTACTATTATACTATGAGAATGGGATAATGCACAATCTTTTCTATTTCTCCTCAACAACCAAATTAATATAAATGTTGCACAGCTCCAAGAGCCTGCATATCAATGATCAATTTCTCTGCCATGCTGATTTTAAAATGCAATAATCCTAACACATTTACAGTGAAAACATTTATATTATACTGTGACACTCAATACATCTAGAAATATTAAATGTTTAAAAATAAATATTGCCCATTATTTACAAAGTTGTCATACTGCCATATAACAGATGAACATAGAATTTTATAATTTAGATTCTATAAAATGTTCTTTAGAAAAATGAATTTCGGGGCGCCTGGGTGGCTCAGTCGTTAAGCGCCTGCCTTCGGCTCAGGTCATGATCCCAGGGTCCTGGGATTGAGCCCCGCATCGGGCTCCCTGCTTGGCAGGAGGCCTGCTTCTCCCTCTCCCTCTGCCTTTGCTTGTGTTCACTCTCTCACTGTGTCTCTCTCTGTCAAATAAATAAATAAAATCTTAAAAAAAAAAAAGAAAAATGAATTTCATCAACATAAGTATATCTGAGAAAATAAAATATACATACATGCCCACAAGGGAACTTCTAACTAACCCTTAGGTCATACACTCTCCCAATCCTGACCACCACTGATCTGTCCTCCATCACTAGAATGTGCCACTTCACAAATGTCACATAAAGGAAATCCTATAGCATGGATGGGCTATACTGTGGGCTTTTATCACTCAGCATAATGCATTTGAGATCCATCCAAGGTGTGTGTATCAGTAGCTAGCTCCTTTGTATTGCTAAGTAGATATTCCACAGTTTGTTTATCTGTTCACCTATTGAGGGACATTTGGGCTGTCTACACTATTATTATTATTACTATTATCATCATCATTGTTAGCTATCACAAATAACACTGCCATGAACATTTGTATTCAGTTTCCTATGAACATGTTTTCACTTTTGTATGGACATGAGTTTTCATTGTTGTGTGTGTCAAGGAGGTGATAAATGCCCAAGAATGCAATTGTAGAGTTGTACGGTAAGTGTATGCTAAACTACCAAATTGTTTTCCAGAGTAGCTGCACCATCTTACATTCCCACCAGTAATAGCTATTGAACATGTTTTCATGCATATGTTTGCTATCCATATATCCGCTTTAGAGAAATATGTGCTCAAGTTTTTGCCCATTTTCCAACTGGACTTTTTTAGTCAACTTTATTAATGTATAACATATATAACAAAATGCACTCATTTCAAGTGCAAAATTAGATGAGGTTGGACAAATAAATAAACCCATGTATTGAATTTGAGATACTCTCTGTAGTCATTTCCTTAAGCCAATATAGCTATGTGCACCCACCTCCATTGTGCGGCTAATGGCAAGTATATTTCTGTTTGTTATAGGTCAAACAGTACAATTATGTATATGGTTTTATATAGTTGCTTTTATAATAAGTTTAAAAAAGAAATAGCATTTATACTTTCTTATGCATAATTACTGGTGCTTTTTGGTTTTTTGTGTGGATTCACAGCATTGTCTGGGATCACATACTTCCAGCCTTTAGTACTTCTTGGGTTGGTTGACACTGGACAAGGAAATAACTCCAAGTCCCTGCTCATCAGGAGCAGGGAAGAGAGAGTGGGAACATCCAGGTTACTGAGATGCAAGCCTCAGTTGGGACTCTGTCCATTCTTTAACAAGCACATGATGTTTTCTGCTTATCAAAGAATGTTTATTAGTATATTTGCTGATTATAAATGTAATCATTTTCAGTGCCAACATTTTTTAATGGAGATACCCTAATTATTTCCAGTAGTGCCCTATTGTTAGACACTTTGACCTCAAAACAGTGCAGCTCTTAAGTTCATTGTATGACTCTCCTTGAGCCTGCCATGTTTTAAATTTGAATAGACACTGCCTAAAACTGGCCCACTATACTCCAAGTAGCCCAGTATGAACTACACATGAAAATCACATGATTTTCCCAATGACTGTCTCTAGTCTGGCTCATTTTTTAAATTTCTGACATTTATTTATCAATATTACTCTAGTTTTTATTAATATACATTATTTTTAGAGCACTAAGTTTTAGGTTTATGGGAAATTGAGCTGATAGTACAGAGTTCCCATACTCCTGGTCTCTCCCTATAGTTTCCCCTACTGTTAACATCTTTAGTGTGGTATATTTGTTATAACTGATGAACCCATATTGATACATTATTATTAAATAAAGTCTATAGTTCACATTAGAGTTGTACCTAATATGGGTTTTGACAAATACATAATGTCACATGTGTCAGTCATTACAGTATCATACAGAATAGTTTTGCTGCATGAAAAACCCCCTGTGCTTCACCTATTCATCCCTCCCTCCCCCAAGTCCCCATCAACCACTATTTTACTGTGTCTAAGTTTTGCCTTTCCCAGAATGTCATAAAGCTGGAATTATACAGTGGGTGCCTTTTTCAGACTGACTTTTTCACTTAGCAATATACATTTAAGATTCCTCCATGCCTTTCTGTGGCTTAATAACTCAGTTCTTTTTATTGCTGAATAATATTCCATTGTATGGATGTGCCACAGTTTCTTTATCCACTTACCTATTGAAGAACATCTGAGCTGATTCCTGTTCTGAGCAATTACAAACATTTGTGTGCCTTGCTGGATGACCTGGCAGGACTATATTTAACTTTGCAAGAAACTATCAAACTCTTCCAAAGTGGCTGTACCATTTTGCATTCTCCCCAGCAGTGAATGAGATTTCTGGTTCCTCCTGTTGTATTTTGGATTTTAGCCATTCTAATACATATGTAATGATATTGTTTTAACTTGCAATTCCCTAATAGCAGACAAGCTTGAGCATATTTTCTTATGCTTATTTGCCACCTGTGTATCTTCTTTCCTGAGGTGTCCAGATTTTTTGCCCTTTTAAAGTCATGGTAGGCAGGGACACCTGAGTGGCTCAGATGGTTAAGCATCTGCCTTTAGCTTGGATCATGATCTCTGGGTGCTGGGATTGAGCTCCATGTCGGGCTCCTGGCTCAGCGGGAAGTCTGCTTCTCCCTCTGTGTCTCCCCCCTGCTCATGCTTGCTCTCTCTCCCTCCTTCTCTCTCTGTCTCTCTCTCAAATGAATAAATACAATCTTAAAAAAAAAAAAAAAAAAGGATGGTAGGCAGAATTCTAAGATGACCCCAAGATTTTTCCATCGTAGGGCAACCCTCTGGAGTCCCCACCCATCTTAAAAAAAAAAAAAAAAAAGATTTTTCCATTGTAATCCATGAGACTGGATAGATTTTTTTCCCCAGAACCTCCGGACAAGAACTCAGTCTAGCCAGCACCTTCATTCTAGTAGGAGCAGAGAACTTAGCCATGTTGTGCTAGAATTCTGACCTCAGTGCTGTGAAATAATAAATGGATGTTTTGGTAATTGTAATTTGTTACACAGAAACAGAAAACTATTACAAGGTTGGACTTTTGGCAGTGGCTCCCTCACAAAGTCTTCTCTCTGACATGAGGCTGAACAAGGTGATAGCCATGGCTAGAGGCTTTTGCACTTTATTGTACTCCTAAGGCCTTCAGTGTGAACTTTCTGGAGTGAAATAAGATTGGAGCTGCAGCTGAAGACTCTCCCACCACCTGGGTGGCTCAGTTGGTTGAGCGACTACCTTCAGCTCAGGTCATGATCCCGGAGTCCCAGGATCGAGTCCCGCATCCGGCTCCCTGCTCAACAGGGCATCTGCTTCTCCCTCTGACCCTCCCCACTCTCACACACTCTCTCTCTCTCTCTCTCAAATAAATAAATAAATAAAATCTTCAAAAAAAAAAAAAAAAAGACTTTCCCACATTAGTTGGACTAAAGAGGATATTCTGTGGTGTGGAAGCTTGCATGTAGAACAAGTTTGGTGCTTTGGGGTAAAGATTTCCCACACTGACTGCATTTAACGTGCTTTGGGGTCATGATCTTTCTGGTACTGAATGAGCTTAAGGCTGTGTCTAAAGGCTTTCCTATAATTCCTGGTGTTAAATGAGAAGCAGAGAAGGAGCAACATGTACTGCACTCATGGGCCTTTATGTGTTGAGAACTTGGAGGTACCAAACACCCGTGGCTATTTCAATGCAGACTTTCCCACACCAGCAGCCCTCGTATGGCCTTTCTCTCACGTGAACCTTCTGGTGCTGACTGAGACAACAGATTCTGCTTAGGCCTTCCCACATTCAATGCATTCATAAGGTCTTGCTCCAATGTGAGCTCTCTGGTGCCAAATGAGGTTGGAGTTTGGCTAAAGAATTCCCCACATTCAGTGCATTTATAGGGCATTTCCCCAGTGTGAACTTTCTGGTGCCGAATAAGGGTAGATGCGAGGCTAAAGTCTTTCCCACATTCACTGCACTTATAAGGCCTTTCCCCTGTATGAATTCTCTGGTGCTGAACAAGTGTGGATTTGTGGTTGAATGTTTTCCCACCTTCACTGCACTTGTAACATTTTATTTCAGTATGAACTTTATGATGTGTGCTCAATTTAGATGGGTGGCTGAGGGCCTTCCCATACTCTTTACACATATAGGACGTTCCTCCAGTGTGAATTTTAATCTGAGTAATAAGAATTGATTTCTCCTTGAAGGCATTTCCACCTGTTGAGCATCTGTAGGAACTCAGTTCAGTGTAAGTTCTTAGGTGGTTGAGGAGGGCAGAACTCTCCAGGAAAGATTTCCCACAGTTGCTGCACTTGAAGGGTTTCTGTCCAGTGTGGACTCCTGGGTGCTGCCTGAGACTGGAGCTGTGAGGGAAGGTCTCCCTGGTGCTGCTTGGTAGCTTCCCCATACCGTGAGTGGCTTGTTGCTGTCTGAGGCCAAAGCTGGCCTGGAAGTCCATGCCGCACTCCCCACACATGAAGGGGTGTTCTGAAGAGTGGGCCCTATAGCTCTTCACCTGCTCAAGAGGGTCCTCCTCATCTTCCACTTGACACAGACAACCTGAAAGCAGAGAAATGTCAGTTAACTGGATGCTAGGATTGGAGGAGGAGGCACCTTCATCACCAGTGCGTGTCAACATACTCAGGAAGGAGTCCAGGGGACTGCTGGAAGGTTCTGTGAAGCTGGGGCAGGCGGTTCTGGATGGAAGGGTTGACCCTGCAGGCTAGGATCCAGCCAGATGACAGAATGTGAAAGATCTCAACAGAGATGAGAACACAAAGAGGGAGCAGAAGAAGGAGGAGAGAGCTATGGTCTCCGTCACTTCTCTGCAAAGGGTTTCGGCAGGGCCTTGGCTACTGGTGACAGAAAGCACTGTGAAGAGGCATGTGTCCAGTCCTGTGAAAAAGTCATTGCAGCACAGTAGCTGGTTCAAGTGTGACACAGAAGGATGCCTCATGTCATGTGTAGAATAGGTCCATGTCGGACAGCTATGCGTAAGTTACTGGGCTGCTTATCACCTGACTGTCTCTCAGCTCCAAATTCACCCATTTGCCTGCTCTGTGCAAATGGATTCTTTAAATATTTTTCTTTGCAAGCCTGCATGATGTTAACCTTTTTTTTTTTTTTTAAGATTTTATTTATTTATTTGACAGAGAGAGATAGTGAGAGAGGGAACACAAGCAGGGAGCCCGATGCGGGGCTCGATCCCCGGACCCTGGGATCATGACCTGAGCCGAAGGCAGACGCCTAACCGAGTGAGCCACCCACATGCCCCGGATGTTAACCTTTGTTAGTAGAGGGCATTGGGAAGAAACTGCAGGATGAACAGGGTTTTTTTCCCACTTGCTGTGTGCTCCCTGGGTGGCCTGCTGCTGTCTGTGCAACTTTCTCACGAGTGCTCACACCTTCTCCAGTACCCAGCCCCTCTACTCATTCCAATCCCCTGGTGATGTTAATAATACTTTATTTTGAATCTTCCCTGTTCAAAGCACTGTGCGGTTTCTCTCTGCTGACTGAACCCAAATTGATACAGAACTGGTACTGGGAATGGTTCCAGGAGATAGCCTGCAAAAATGGAATTTGAAGACTGACTTAGTTGTGTTTGGGACATGAGCACAACGCAGAGCTCCCTGACAAATAGGATGACAGTAACCCAGGGCATGCAGTGGTATCAATTAAACAAGCTACTGCCTTGTGCCTTGGGAGCCCAAGTGGCTCCTGCACTTCACTTTTATGGCAGTAATGACAACTGCAAGGACTGTGGTGTGGGACCAAGGGTCCTGAGTGCCCCGGACCACTTACAGAAAGAACATAATACATTCAGTTTCTTAAACTACCAGCTCAAGCCACAGTCTGAGAAATAGATGGATTCCATGACCTCCCTCCGAGAATCTGATTTCTTACAGCTGCAGGGCTGATGATGCTAAAAACCAAACAAAACTCAATTGTGCAGGTGACTGATTTGTATCATTTGAAATCACAATCTTGCCACGTTTCTCATGTGAAAATTAGGGCACTGACTGGTAATGAATGGGACAATAAAACATTTGTTTTTTGTGTATTTGTGCTGCATTAAACTGCTAAATTTGTAGTAACTTGTTATAGCAGCGATAAAAATTACAACACCATCTCCAACTATGTTCCACGAAAAGACACAGAAGACATTCCCTTCACTAAAATAATTGAGAAATATATTAGTGAGAGGATTGAAAATCTCTGTGGTTGCTCTCTTTTATAAGCCAGTTATGACTGTAGGAGATGCTGCCATTGAGATGGGCTCCTCTGTTTTCTCGGGGATGATCCCAGGGGTAGCAGAAGCCAAGTGGCCGCACTTAGTTACCAAATACAAGGTGGGCACATCCACCGTAGCAGGCAACAGGGATGTCCAGGCAACCAGAATGCCTTGGCCTAAAGAGGTCTTGGGCAGTGAGTAATTGAGTACAGCGTTGCCCAGAAAGAAATACTTGGGGGTACAGGTCATTATGCTAAGGAGGGCTAAATGCAAGCCCCTGAAGCTTTCACTCCCTGCCAGGGTAGAAAACCAAAAGCAATACTGCATCCCTGGAGGAGCTACAGAGACTAATGCCACCACCAGCGATATGAAAGAAGCAGAGGTGGTGGTACCCATCACATGCCATTTAACTCACTAGTTTGGCCTGAGCAGAAGTCAGATGGATCTTGGAGAACGACTGTGGACCATCCATCCTAAATTTAATGTGGTGCCTCTGACTGTAGCTGCTCTTCCAGAGGAAGAACCCAGGCACTTGGCTTGCATCCAAGGAACCGACTGGTGCCTTCTCTTCCATACAATTTACAAGCGACACCGGAAACCATTTGCATTTATCTGCTCAAACCAAACCACAGTGTATGTTCACATTGTTGCCTCAGGATGACATCAGTTCTGCTGTCTTGATATTGCATAAACATCACATTGGTCCACTTCATTATGACATGCTGTGTGGATCTGATGAGCAAGAAGTAGCAACTACTTTAGATACCTTGGTAAGAAATATGCAAACAGGGTGCCTGGGTGGCTCAGTTGGTTGAGCGACTGCCTTCAGCTCAGGTCATGATCCCACGGTCCTGGGATCGAGTCCCGCATTGGGCTCCCTGCTCTGTGGGGAGCCTGCTTCTCCCTCTCCCACTCCCCCTGCTTGTGTTCCCTCTCTCGCTGTGTCTCTCTCTGTCAAATAAATAAATAAAATCTTTAAAAAAAGAAAGAAAGAAAGAAAGAAATATGCAAACAAAAGGGTGGGATACAAAACCTACAAAAATTCAGGGGCCTGCCACCTCAGTGAAGCTCTCAGGAGTTCAACTGCCTGAGTGGGTTGAGATATCCATTTAATTGTTGCACCTCGCACCATCAACCACCAAAAAGCATTTGGTAGGACTTTTTGGATTTTGGAGGTAACCTATACAACATCTAAATCTACTGCTTTGGACCATCTACCAAGTCAGCCATCAGGCTTCCTGTTTTAAGCGGAACCAGAAAGAGAGACGGCTCTGAAGCAGGTTCAGGCTGCTCAAGCACCCAGGCCTTATGATACAGCAGACTCAGTGATACTGGAAGTGTCTGTGGCAGATCAGGACACTGTGTAGAGCCTGGCAAGCAGCTGTAGGAGAATCACAGCACAGACCTCTAGGATTCTGAAGCCAGTCTACAGCTTATGCAGATAACTACTCTACTTTAGAGAAACAGTTTCTAGTTTGCTAATGGGCCTTCGGCAAAGACTGAATGCTTAACCAGGGGATGCCAGGTCACATGTGACCTGAGCTTCCCATCATGAACTGGTATTGTCTGACCCACATAGCCAGAAATCTAACATTAAATGGAAATAGTATATAAGATCAAGCTTGGCCCAAGACTTGGGCGGTCCTGCACAAAGACTTGCAGAGGAAGAGGGCACATGTGTAGCAAAAAGGGGCCATGACTCCAGCGGGGTCACCAAGCTGGAGACAGGCTGAGATTGGTGGGATCAGTTAGATACCTGTGAAAGACCTGGACCCCAAACTCCACCCTATGAAGTCTTGAGGTAATACCTACTGGGGGCTACTCACAGGGCTGCTTGAAGAGCAGAGGGAGAGTACGCCCACCCCAGTCACAGCATCTACAGCACCCACCATAGGGAACCTGGGAAGCAAGCAGCCCCCGGTCCAGCTTTGGGATAGACAGAACTTCCCATGGGAAAAGGCAGAGGGTAGTCAGTACACTGTGGGAGGGTGTAGGGACTTACCCAGAGAGCCGATGAGCTCAAAGTTCTCCTATATCACATCATGGTATAGATGCCTCTGCGTTACGTTAAGGAGCCTCCGCTCCTCCTTGGAGAAATACACGGCCACATCCTCAAATGTCACCTGATCCTGCAGTGATGGGTTCAGCTGATCCTAGGGGTTGATGATTGGGCAGAAAAACCAACCAAAGGGACACATCCAAGCCTTTGACACGGAAGGGTACTATCCTCTCTCTCACTGACAGGCTCAACACCCCACCACCACCACCACCACCACATCCTGATGCTTCCTTTTCCCTCCAGAACTCTACCTCAGAGAGAATACCAAGGTCACAATGCCATTGATGCCTTTCTCATCATGTTACTATTAGATTCTGTATCCATCCCACAGCAACAACAGGATGGATGCCATCTATGTTCTGGTCCAGGCACACAGGCCTCACCCTTTCTCCTCCCAGCCCATTCTCTCTGTGTCCCTCACATCACACCTCTCAGATGCAACTAAACCCTCACTCACCATTCTTCCTTAGGGCCAGATGCCTGTTCCCAAGGCCCTTCAGTTGGCCCTCCCACCTATCAGGCACATAACATACTCAGCATCCTCATACTTCTGCACCCACACCATTCCAGCACAACCTCACCAGTTCACTCCATTCACAACTCCCTGGCTTCCCCACATGCCACTCTCCATGTGGTGTCCTGAGAGTGCATGGCACAGCAACCGCAATCCTATCCTGCTCCAGCCTGCCTGCACTTCAATGGCCCACTGCCATTGCACCTCACACGATCAACCACCAAAAAACATTTGGTAGGACTTTTTGGATTTTGGAGGTAACCTGGCCCTGTTCTAGCTTCAATATTCAGCCACTCAGAACTACAATTGGATCTCTGAGATGCTGGACTTCCTTCACATCTGCCTTTGCACAGGCTGTGCTCTCACTTGCCGTGATCCTCCTCTCCCATTCTGAGGCATACTCAGAGTCCAGCCCACTGGGCCTGGGACACTGCCCGTTGCCCAGGTGACCTCCATCTACCACTGAATGCCTCTGCAACCCTGAATGAAAACCCTCAGTCCCCAGAGAGGGCAGATATAAAAGCCTGGTCAGCCTGCAAACAGGTGAATCAGCCCAACCCCAAGCCCATTTACCCCCTACATCCATCACTGCCATGCCACAGGCTGCACCCCAGGTCCACCTGCCGATCAGGAGCCTTGGCTCCCTGACACTGCCCCTCTTCATTCCCCGCTAACATAGGCCCAGACGTCACAGTGCCTTCGTGACACCTGCCACCACCTTCCAACTGCACAGTCCGAGCACCTGGTCCTCCTTGGCCCCCAGCCTCCCTTCCCACAACTTGTCTGGGCATTCATCACCGTCCTTCATCCCACATTGTTCCTAGGCCCACTCTCTAGCCCCACCCTTTGGATCTTTCCAGCCCTGACCCTGCAGAATTCCAGAGCTGCACATTCAGGTGCCTACAAGGTGCCTCCATTCCTGGATATATCCCACTTAAAATCTCCAAAACCACACTCCAGATCTTGTCCCTGGAACCTGCTCTAGCCACCAACCTCCACAACTGTTGGTAGATCCTCCATCCATCAAACCACTGAGTCCAAACACCTAGGCTACTCCTTGATAGGTCAGTGTCTCTCACTGCCTCACATCCAGCAATTGGGCTGGTCCTACTGAAATAACAGATGCAGAGTCCCAGCACCTCTGCCATCTCCATTGCCATCACCCTGGTGCAGCCACCCATCACCAGTAGCCTCTCATGTGCCTTCTTCCGCCACAGTCCGTAGCCAGAGGGAGTCTCCCAACACGAGTCAGATCACCTCCCTCCCCTGCCCTAAATCTCCAGTGCTCCCAGCACCCTCCGAACAGAAGTCTAGATCCATCCCAGGCCTGACTCCTGCCCCTGCTCTCTCTTCTCAAAAGACCTAGGTGGGATCTGGGGTTCCCTGAACACTGCCAGCGCAGCCTCACTACCAAGCACTTGCTGGCTTCTGTGTCTTTAACACTTTCCATATCACATCCCGTTGACTGACAGAAACGGGAAGCCTTCCGCGTAAGCGCTGGATTAGGGGCCAGATGCGACTCCCAAAGCCCAAGTGGTAAGGGCAGGGAGCTGAAGGCGGCGGGGAGGAGTAAAAGCCCCACGACACCAACATCCCCGATACGGGGGTCTGAGTGAGTGCGGTCGAGGGCGCACCCTCGACTCACCGGCGCCGGGTCGCTCATCACCGCCGCCGCCCGCCGACCCGGGGCCGGAGCTGCGCACTGCAAGGCGCACACCCGGCCTGGGTCCCACAGGTCAGCCGGCCCGACCCCAGCCCCGCCCATGGAGGGATGACCTCGGGCTGACCGTCGCAGTCTGGGCCTCAGTCCCCACCCACTCCCGCGTACAATGCCTACGGGGCCAGGGTGCCACTTGCCGGGGCGGCGGGGGCCGAGGACCGGTGAGGAGGCTCGGGAGAGCGCGCGGCCCGGGCGGATACCTCCGTGAGAGGCAGCCGGTGCCACAGTCGGGACGAGTCTCAGAGAGTCTCAGTACTGGGAGCTCACGGCTCGGAGAAGATACGACCACGGACCCTGCCCTCCTGTAGCTTGTGTGGTAGCACCCGGAGGACTCAGCCCTGCCAGCGCGCGGGGCCTCGCGGCGGGAACTACACTACCCAGAAGACACTGCGACGACGTCTCGGGGCTGACCAGTGAGGGCCCAGGGCAGCGCGTTTCCGGGAGGGCTGCTGGGGCGGGACTTCCGCCGTCCGCCTCTGAAGGTTGTCTAGCTCCAGTTCTGACAGCCCTTCGCTGCGTCCGTTGGGCTCCCCGAGGCGGCGGAAGCGGGAGCGGGGACGGCACGAGAGTCGAGGAGGGGGGAGGGTCCGGCCACGCCATGTATGCGCTTTTACCGCGGAGGGTGTCCCTCCTCGTGGACTCCCGGCGTCCCCAACCGTAGTGGGACGGCCCCGGGGTGTGCAGCCGAATCGCGCGGGGGTGTCCTCCGTGGCCTCCGCCGAAGCCGGCTCGTGCCCGGGGCCGCCCGCGAGTCGTCCCGGACTAACGGCCTTGAGACCTCGGCCGGAGGAAAAGGAGGTGTGGGGAGGAAAACCGGCAGTTGGATGTGGGCAGAGGTGTGGGTGGGCCCGGGCCCTTCCCACTGCCGGGTGTGTGCCTGTCTCTGGCCGCTGAGACCTGGACAGTCCCTTTTGCAGAACATCCTGAGAGTGGACGCCAAAGACCCTCTAGATCCGTCCATGTTGTTGCAAATGGCAAGACCCCATTCTTTTTTATGGCTGAGGAACACTCCAGCATATATACACCACATCTTTTTTATCCATGAATCTATTGATGGACACTTGGGTTGCTTCCATATCTTGGCTATTGGAAATAATGCTGCAGTAAACATAAGGGTGCATATATATTTTCAGATTGTTTTCATTTTCCTCAGTAAACTACTGGACTGTGTGGTATTTCTATTTTTAAGTTTTTGAGGAACCTCCATACTGTTTCCCACAGCAGTTGCACCAGTTTACATTCCTACCAACAGTGCACAAGTGTTCCTTTTTCTCCACATCCTTGCCAATACTAGCTGTTTCTTGTAATTAGATACTAGCCACTACACTGACAGAGTTGAATAGTGACTAGAAACTGCACAGCCCACAAAGGTGAAAATATTTATGGTCTGACCCTTTACACAAAACGTTTTCTGGCTCCTGATTAAGAAGTTACAGAGGTGGGGTGCCTGGCTGGCTCAGTCAGTAGAGCTCACGACTGTTCAACTGGGGGTCATCAGTTTGAGCCCCACATTGGGCACAGAGATTACTTAAAACTTAAAACTTTTTTTTTTTTTTAAGTTACAGAGCTGAAGAATTTAACCAGAGCTTGGCAAAAGCTGTATGTAAAACAAAAGTGGATGGAAGGAATTTGCTAGAGAGGGAAATGGTAGAGGTGGCCATACATAACAGCTGCGGTGTGACCGGCCCAGCACTGCCTGCGAGTGAAGATTGCCGGGGTGCCCTTCCAGTCACAGGTCAGCAGCTGGTAGGAGGCGGCCATGCCAAGCCCTGCAGGATAGCCAGGGGTTGCCTCAGAGCCTTCCATTTTGAAGATTGACTAGGAGGATTCACAGACTCAGAAAACCTGTTATATTCTTAGTTGCAGTTTATTTTTTTTTTAAGATTTTATTTGAGAGAGAGTGCGTGCGCGTGAGCACGCATGAGTGGGGCGGGGGGGCAAAGGGAGAAGCAGACACCCTGCTGAGCAGGAGAGCAGGAGCCTGGCTCAGGACTCGATCCTAGGACCCCAGGATCATGACGTGAGCTGAAGGCAGCCACTTAACCGCTGAGCCACCCAGGCGCCCCTTATTTACAGTTTATTGCAGTGAAAAGATATCATTTAAAATCCGGCAAAGGAAAGAGGCATATAGAACAGGGACTACTAGGATAGATCAGGCACAAGCTTTCGGATGTCCTCTCCCAGTGGAGTCACACGCAGCACTCGCTTCTCCCAGAAACAATATATATGACAACACGTATGGAATGTTGCCACTGGTGCACTCACCTAAGTCTTGGTGCCCAGGGTTTTCACTGGGAAATAGTAACGAAGTCGTGCAGCACCCATGTAACTGACCTTATTACTCAGTCTCTGGCTCCCCCAGAGACCAAACTGGTGCAGCACGGCCTAAAGCCCCCACCATAAATCACGCTGTTGGCATAGATGACTTGGTGTGGATCGAGGCTCCAGGTGCACAAAGACACTCTTATTTGGTGGTACAGTGGGCAGGGCTGACTGCAGTGGCTCACCGAGGCTGTAGGACAGGGTAGATCCTGGGATGAGTCATGCTTCCGCTGCGAAACAATTAAGCTGCCTTGGCGCCTCACTAGGCCCCTGAATCCGTGCCAGCTGGTTCCGGACAGCATGGAGTGAGGGCAGCACATCCAGCTTCCTGCACAGATCTCTGATCTCAGACACATTCCTCAACAGGCCAGCTGGTCCCTAGCACCCTTGCCACCTGCTGCCCCCCTGCGTCCCCTCCCCCAGCAGTGATGTGCAAACACTACAGACGGCAGCAGGAAGGTGCTTAGTCCAGGTCTGAACCACTGCAATGCTTCAGTCCCACTCCTCCAACATCGGAGGGCAAGGGGCCTGGAAGAGTCAGCTGTTCTAATGCCACCACCCTCGACCCCCCCACCGCACCCCGCCAACACCCACAGTTCCATGTTTCCTCCCTCCCTTAAGATTTGGGAGCCTGGAGACAGGTAAGAACGAAGCCAGACACTCTTCCCTTTCTCTCCTTGGTTCTGCCACACTCCCTACTTGGTGCTACTGTCTGGCACTGGCTTCTCCCTTCCCTCACCAACACTCACAGAAAGGGTGACAGGGTCATCACCGTGAGGATTCAACCAAACACCTGGGACTCTCTCACCAGAGAGCAGGTCCAAGGGAGTGGCACGGGCCTGCTTGGCTAAAGAAGACAGAGGACTGTGCTGGTGACTCCACTTTAGGTAGAGGGCTGGCCTCCAAAGTGACCACCATGAGTCTCATTGTCTTGTATTCGCATGCTCACTTAGTTCCCTTCCATAGTGAATAGGGTACCCAATAGCATATGGGGGAGATGACAGAATGTGACTTCTGAGGCTAGGTCATAAAAGGCACTGTGGCTTCTTGGCTTTGTTCTCTCTTGGCTCACTTGCTCTGAGGGAAGCCAATCGCCATGTTGTGAGGACACTCAAGTAGCCCCCAGCCAGGATTGCTAGAAGTTCCCTCAAGCCCCCCTGGTTTGTGTGCAGGTGTTACTGAGGAGGGAAGCCTCCAAGTATGGAGAGAGAACTTTGATTGCAGGATGGGGGGAAAGCGGGGGGAAAGACCAAGGCTACCCTACCAGGGTGTGCAATTGAGGGGAGAAGGTGTTTTGCAGAAAGTTCTCTGGTCCCAGTCTGAATCCACACCCTGCCCAGCCTGACAGCCCCAGTTTCCCCATATGTCAGTCTGGATACTGCCCTTCTTAGTCCAGTGGGGGCCCTCCGTGGCCCTTGTTCTCTTGGCCTCAAGAAGATGACCTGAGGGGCGCCTGGGTGGCTCAGTCGTTAAGCGTCTGCCTTCGGCTCAGGTCATGATCCCAGGGTCCTGGGATCGAGCCCCGCATCGGGCTCCCTGCTCGGCAGGAAGCCTGCTTCTCCCTCTCCCACTCCCCCTGCTTGTGTTCCCTCTCTCGCTGTGTCTCTCTGTCAAATAAATAAAATCTTAAAAAAAAAAAAAAAAAAGATGACCCGATGGCTGGTGACGGGTGAGGTGTGGGCAGGGGCCTCTTTGACTCTCATGAGGAGAGACTGGCCAGATCCCTGTAGAATGGAGCACTTGGCGTCCCTCCGGGGGCAAAGGGAGCAGAGCTGGAGGAGAACCTGGGAAAGGTTTGGGGAACTGGGGACTCCACGAGCTTGACAGGGAAGGCAGTGTGGCCAAGTTGATGGCTCCTCTGCTCAGCTTTCTGGATGTCATGTGCCATGTGAGGGCCCTCCTTTTTCCTGAGGTGTCCCCAGTGCACCCTTGGTATATAGCAGGGGCTCAATAAATACTTGTAGATTAACTAATTTTCCCTGCAAGTAAGGTGTTTATTGTCACCCATTTTACAGAAGAGAGAACCAAGGTCTGGCATCTCTGGCACCATGCCAGGCACTGAGATTGACTCCCCCTCTCTGGGTATTCACAGGCACCAGGACCTAGGAGGAGGAGCAAGCCCACGGCAGGTGGTTATGCAGCAGGGCTGAAGTAGGCAGAGGGAGGGCAGGGAGGGTGGCCCCAGAGGCTGGTAGGCAAGGATGGGGAGGAGGCCCCCATCACACTGGCCCCAGGGTGGTTTTCGGCAACCCCTTTGTTCGTGGGCAGTAGGTGGGCAGGCATCTAGGTAGTAATTAGCAGACAGGAATGTTCAGGACCCCTGGGATCTATCATCAGCCTCATTTTAAGGGAGGAGAGACTGGGGCCTCAGTCTCCCAGTTGGGAAAATGGAGAAGCCATACTTTCCCTAGCCCCTAGGAGGAAGCTAGTTAGGACGAGGGGAGGGGTCAGCCCTGCCCACTGCCCTCAGCCACCCCCTTACTGCCCCAGGTCCCTCTCCTTGATGCCAGCTCTTTCGAAGGTACAGGTCTCCTTTCAGGAAGCCTTTCTTGAACACCCTCAGGCAGGGAGCATTTTCTTTCCCCCCTTCTGTGCACCACCAGCTAAGGGCCCCTTTCTGACTCCCCTGGCTGGGCCCAACTTCTGCCCCTCCCCACTCTCCCAGCCTGGGGTGGAGGAAGGAAGGGGTGAGAAGAGGAATATCTGAGACTCCATGGTAAGCTGAATAATGGCCCCCAAAGATCGCCAGATCCTAATCCCCAGAATCTGTGAATCTGCTACCTAAAATGGCAGAATGGACTCTGCAGATGTGATTAAATTAAGCTGTCGATCTGGGGAAATTATCCTGGATTATCGGGGCAGGCTCAATGTTGTCACAGTATCCTTATAAGTGAAAGAGGGAGGCAGGACAGTCAGAGCTTTGAAGATGCGATGCTGCTGCCTTTGAAGATAGAGGAAGACAGGGTGCCTGGTCAGCTCAATCAGTAGAGCATGGGACTCCTGATCTTGGGATTGTGAATTTGAGCCCCATATGGGGCGTAGAGATTACTTTAAAAAATAAAACAAAATATGAAGGAAGAGGAAGAAGCCAAGGAATGTAGCTCTAAAAGATGAAAAGCTAAGGAAATTCTCTCCTGGACTCTCCAGAGGAGTTAGCCCTGAGGACACTTCACTTTAGAGGTAAAAATGATTTCAAGACTCCTGGCCTGCAGAACTATAAGATAATTAATGTGTGTTGTTCTAAGGAACTCAGTTATTTGTTGCAGCAGTCAGCGAAAACTAATCTAGACCACCAACCCTGCTCCAGCCTGACCAAGTCGTCCCCCCTTTGATGTCCTGATGGTCCCCCTCTGGCTTCCCAACCGGAAGCAGCGCCTCCCATCAAAAGGAGCTCCACTGACATGCCTAGATCAGGGTGGCTATGAGCTAGTTGAGCCTGGAGGGCCCACAGGCATCCCCAGGCTGCCTCTTGGTCACCTGCAAGGCTATCACTCCCCAGAAAACTATCTGGCACCTCCTGTATGCCAAGCACTGAGGACACACATATAAACAAATCAAACAAGAGCCTCCAGCCCCACAGAAGTCACATTTCTCTCTGGAAAATGCCCCATTCCCACCCATAAAACACAGAACCCTGGCTCTGGGTGAAGTGAGACAGGATGTGGGCTCCAGAGCCTGGGGGGATACAGAAGGCCTGTGTTCAGTTTGTGTAGAGGGTGGCAGCCATCTGCCTGTGATGACTAACCCAGGAAGGCTTCTGAGAGGAGGAGGACAGGAACCCAAGAGCCGCCCTCCCTGTAGGCTGCTGTCAGGGCTGAGGCTTCACCTAGGGGAATAACAGCGATGCCAAAAAAGGTTGATGGAGCTCTGGAGGAGGAGGTGTCATAACTGGCCCCGAGAAATTGATGAGTAGAGAAGGGGGTGATGGGGGTTCTAGCACCTAGGGAGAGGCCAGGATGTCTCCTAGCAGGCCAGAGAGACCCAGGAGCAGCCACCCCCAAAATCATGTGGCGCTGACCCAGAGGGCAACCTTGTCTTTGAGCCTTGGTGACCACAGCTGCCCCACAGCGTGTCAGCAGGATCCCAGAAGCCACGACCCACAGCAGTAGTTGAGGCTTCCATTTGCAGATTGGTGCTCAGGACTAAGTGGGAGCTAATCTTAGAGGCTCAGGCCCTATGTGTCCCTCCTCAGCCCTGGCCAGGCCACCCCTGCCCCTTCAAGCCCAAGCCCCAGCCATGTGTGCAGAGAGACAACCCAAGACCAGCATGGAAACAGCTGGATCCCACCCAGACCCAACCTGCATGCAGCAGAGGGAAAATAAGCTCCACAGCCTCGGTGGGGGTGGGGAGGGCTGCAATGGGCCAGGCAGGGGGGTATGACCAGAGACCAACAGCAGTAGCAGCTTTGCCACCAAACATAGGGGCCTCCAGCCCTGCAGTGCGCCCACAGGGTGAGTAAATCAGAGCCTTCAGCCCTAGCTGCTAGCTGAGGATGCTCCCCCAGGGGTCTGATGATGACTGCGGGGGCACTCAGCAGGACCCTCCGTAGGGGCTGATGGTGCCCCTAGCAGGGTACTTGCACGATGTTGGTCAGAGGCGCTCCCTAGCCGGACTCCCACGGAGACGAGGTTTAGGAGTGCCTCCCAGAAGGACCTTTTCAAAGATGGGGGTCAGGGCAGCCTCAGCTGGATGCCCCAGTGACTGGGATCACGGGTGCTCCCAGAGGGCCCCTGTGGGAATGAAGGCAGGGGTTGCTCCTTGAGAGGGTCCCTGCTCCGTGGTGATGATGCCTGGAATGATCCCACTAGGCCTCCCCTCAGAGAAATGGGTAATTTCCATGCACCTTGCTAAGGCCTCCCCTAGGATCAAGGAGCTAGTTGAGCCTGGAGCGCCCACAGGCATCCCCAGGCTGCCTCTTGGTCAGGGCCCCACCAGGACACGAGGTCCCCAGGCCTGGAGAGAGGACTGCAGCACAGATGCATTTACCGTGGCCCCCACACGGTCCTCCCACCCCGTCCCCGCGGAGCTCAGCCCGGGCCGGCCTCTGCCCCCCACGTGCGCTCCGGGGGCCTGTCCAGCATCCCCTCAGCCTCCGCTGTGTCCTCGGAGCCCTCCTCGGGCTCCAGCACGTCGTCCGCAGCCCCTGGCAGGGCGCGGTCCTGGTCAGGGCCCATGGGGCGCGGCGTCCAGGGCGTCCCCGGTGCGGGCCGAGGCGGGAACCAGGAGAACCCGGGCGCCGGGGCGAGCGCCACGAGCTGGGGCCGCACGGGGTCGGAGGAGGCGGCGTGGGGGATGAGGAAGAAGATGTAGACGCCCGAGACGACGAGGCCCGCGGCCACCAGCACCGCCAGCGCCACTGCCGCGTTGAAGGCCCAGGCCGGGCTGGAAAAGGAAAGGCGGCGGGACAGCGGGCGGCCGAGGCGCAGCGGCGGCGGGGGCGGCGGCGGGCGCGCGGCGCGGCACTTGCGCGCTCCGGCCGGGGGCGGCGGCGGCCGCAGGTAGAGCAGGCCGCGGCGGCGGTCGAAGCGCACCGAGCCCTGGCGCCGCAGCGGCGCGCGCGCGTCGCGGGGCAGCAGGCCGGGCTGCGTGGGCAGCGCGGGCAGCCCTCGGCGCGGGGCCAGGCGCGTGGGCGCGCGGCACACGGGGCAGGCCACCGCGTCGCCGCCACCCGCCGTGGCCAGGGACAGGCGAGCCAGGCACTCGAGGCAGAAGACGTGGCCGCAGTCCAGGCGCTTGGGCAGCTTGAAGACGCCGTCGAAGGGTGACACACAAATGAGACACTCCCCGGGGGACGCGGGGGTCAGGATGGGGCCGGAGCCCGGGCTGCCGTCCCCTTCCTCCTCCTCCCCTTCCCTGCCGGGGGAGCGGAACGCAGAGAGTGAGCTCGGGGAGCTGGGACCCGAGCCCCGAGGGGCCCGAGGACGGCGGAGCCAGGGAGGCCGAGGGCACGGCATCCGGACCGGACCTGAGGGGAGAGGCGGGCCGTCAGCCAGGGAAGCAGGCGGTGGAAGAATGGAGGAGGGTCTGTGGAGGGTCAGGGACTGGACTCTGGAGGGGATGGCCAACACAGAGCAGGGGCATCCAAAGAAGGCGGTGTAGAGCCAAGGAACAGAGAGAATAGGAACAGTAAGCGACTCGCTCGCGGGGTAGAAGCAGAGAGAAAGGGTGTCCAGGTAGAAAGTCGAGGAAGCTTCAGGACTTGAGGGGGCGGGGAATAGATGGGAGGGCAGAGGATTGGGGACAGGGACAGACCCAGGGGGCACAATAGGTCCTAAGCTAGACAGGCAGGGAAGGGGCAGAGAGGAAAGCTGAGGACCCATCACCAGGAAGGACCCCAGACAAGCAATGGGGAGGATCCAACATGGAGAGGAGCAGAAGATAGGGACCTCTAAGAGAACTAGTTCGACCCTAAGGGGTCCATTCAAGACTCCAGGAGGGGCAGATGAGGAAAAGAGGACACCCAAGCCTCAGGATTGGAGCCCAGCAGCACAGAGCAATGATGGAAGCCCAGAACAAGTGCCAGAGGTTCCCCACATGACAGACACCAGGTGGCCTTTGGGCTCTTCCTACCTGTTGGTGCCTCCTCCCGCTGGCTGGCACGTCCCTGCCAGTTCTGACCCCAGTCCTCTGCCTACCCCCAGCTGCATTCTAGGTGCTCCTCCCTGCAGGAGGGTGCTGTCTTGGTACCACTCCCTCCAGATCCCAGGTTCCCAGGGTACCTGTCAGACTTGTCTGACTGCCTGGCCCGCCCCCAAGACAGGTCCCTCCAGGATGCACACCAAGCCTGACCTTGGCCGGATGTGGGGGCGGCAGGAAGGTAATGGATGGCACAGGCAGACAGGCCATTGACAGTCTGGCCCAGTGGATGGGCAATAACCCCCCACCCAAGTCTTCCATCACCTCATGAACCCACTTTCAAGAACCTGGTGTGGCAGTGGCCCTGTGGGCACCCAGGGTTAGGCTGCAGTCATGACTACACAAAATGTGGAGGCAGGGGTGCCTGGGCAGCTCAGTCGTTGAGCATCTGCCTTTGCTCAGGTTGCGATCCCAGGGTCCTGGAATGGAGCCCTCCATTGGGCTCCCTGCTCACAGGGAAGCCTGCTTCTCCCTCTCCCACTCCCCCCGATTGTGCTCCCTCTCTTGCTGTCAAATAAATAAAAAATCTTAAAAAAAACATGCAGAGGCAGCCTGGAGCCCCTGGGGGAACCTGGCCAGAACAAAGAGGAACCTCTGGAGTCCTGGAGTGGAAGGTGGGCAGACCCCACAGTGCGCTGGACAGGGCTGGCCCCTGCCAAACCAGCAGACAGGGGGCTGGAAATGGTGGCCCAGACCACTAGCCTTGGAGACCTCTTCCTGGGGCTGCTTGCAGGCAACATGCCTCCCAGATCTCATGGATCAACACCAAGCCCTTCCCCAGACCAGAGTGACATCTATGCCAGGACAACCCCACCCCGCTCATTTCCAGCACTCCAGGTGGCCAGGCCTGCACCCCGGGGTGCCATGGTTCTGAGTCAGTGGTGCTTCCTGAGCAGAGTTACTCCCCTGGTGAGCCCGGGTCCCCAGGCACCAAGAGACAGGTCAGAAACGTGGGCAGCTCCTCAGGACACTGGGGCCATCCCCACTCCAGAGCCCCCCCAGGACAGACACTGGCACAGGTGGGTGAGGCTGCCCCAAGGCAGACGGGTTTATTGAAGCCACAGCCAGGTGGTCAACGGTTGGACTTGGCCACACGTTCCAGCTCGTCCTTCTTCTTGATAGCATAGGAATTGGAGGAGCCCTGCAAGGAGACAGAGGGTTGGTTCTGAATACTGGAGCAGCTTCCCCGTGAACTGGCCGCCTCCCCGTGTCCTCACTCACCTTGGCTGCATTGATGAGCTCATCTGCTAGGCACTCGGCAATAGTTTTGATGTTCCGGAAGGCGGCCTCGCGGGCACCTGTGCACAGCAGCCAGATGGCCTAGGGAGCACAGGGGTCAGCTAAGCCGGGGGGCAGGGGGTGCCCCCCACCAGAGAGGCCAGCGTCCTCCAGGACCCTAGGCCCGCCAACACATGCCGGCTACCATACTGCCATGCATTGGCCCAGTGAGCCTGAGACAAGACACAGGAGGAGCCCACGGGCAGCACCAGGCGAAATGCAACGCAGCGTGTGCTGCTGAGCGGGACGCTTGAGTGAAAACGGCCAGCTGCAGTGACGGAACCTGGAACAGTTCTCTCTCTGTTAAATTCCTGGAGTGATGGGGGGGACAGAGTATCCTGACCGGGACCCTTGAGTGAAAACGGCCAGCTGCAGTGACGGAACCTGGAACAGTTCTCTCTCTGTTAAATTCCTGGAGTGATGGGGGGGACAGAGTATCCTGACCGGGACCCTTGAGTGAAAACGGACAGCTGCAGTGACGGAACCTGAACAGTTCTCTCTGTTAAATTCCTGGAGTGATGGGGGGGACAGAGTATCCTGACCGGGACCCTTGAGTGAAAACGGCCAGCTGCAGTGACGGAACCTGGAACAGTTCTCTCTCTGTTAAATTCCTGGAGTGTTGGGGGGGACAGAGTATCCTGACCGGGACCCTTGAGTGAAAACGGCCAGCTGCAGTGACGGAACCTGGAACAGTTCTCTCTCTGTTAAATTCCTGGAGTGATGGGGGGGACAGAGTATCCTGACCGGGACCCTTGAGTGAAAACGGACAGCTGCAGTGACGGAACCTGGAACAGTTCTATCTCTGTTAAATTCCTGGAGTGATGGCGGGGACAGAGTATCCTGACCGGGACCCTTGAGTGAAAATGGCCAGCTGCAGTGACGGAACCTGGAACAGTTCTATCTCTGTTAAATTCCTGGAGTGATGGGGGGGACAGAGTATCCTTGTTCTTAGGAGACACCCACTAAAATGTTAAGGGGGAAATGGTTAGAAAGCCCGCAACTTATTCTCAAATGGTCTGTGGAAAAAAAAAACACACACACACATCCACACACAGTATGTAAAAATATACTCAAATGAAACTGTGCCTCAGGCAAATGTTGCTCAAGAGCGGGGCCAGAACTAGTATCTGCCCTGAATGTGATGGAAATGCAGGAAGGCTTCCTGGAGGAAAGGACACTCCAGGTAAAACACACAGACAGGACAAACCTTCCCACCTGCCAATTTCTGCCCCAAGCCCACCTGATTCACACGGCGCAGGGGGGACACGTCGACAGCCTGACGCCTCACTGTTCCGGCTCGCCCAATGCGGGTTGAGTCCTCCCGGGGACCGCTGTTAATAATTGCATTCACCAGGACCTGCAGGGGGTTCTAGGAGAAGGCAGCCATGAACCTGACATCCAGTCCACATCCCTCCCCTATCTCCTCACCCCTAAAACCTGGTGGACCCTGGCATGCACGCCATGGGGCAGCTATTGGCTTTAGGGTGTACTAAGGGCGTTCAGCCTCATCAGGTCTCACAGTCCTACCTCACCAGTGAGCAGATGGATGATCTCGAAGGCATGCTTGACAATGCGCACGGTCATGAGCTTCTTGCCATTGTTACGGCCATGCATCATCATTGAGTTGGTGAGACGCTCGACAATGGGGCACTGTGCCTTACGGAAGCGCTTGGCCGCATATCGCCCTGCACTGTGGGGCAGGTACTTGGCATACTTCTCCTTCACTGCAATGTAATCCTGGGGCAGCAGGGAGAGGGGATGGAAGGACCATGGTCAGGAGTAGGATGGTCAGGAACCAGAGGGACTGAGCATCCACTCGGGGTAGCCCTCACCCACCTGTGGTGGCTTGACTGTGAGGGCCCTGCCTGCCACAAAAAAAGTAAAACCCTAACAAGTGACTATCAAGTCACTAAAAAAAGCACTTCCTTGGGGCACCTGGGTGGCTCAGTCAGTTCAGCGTCTGCCTTCGGCTCAGGTCACGATCTCAGAGTCCTGGGATGGAGCCCTACATTGGGCTCCCTGGCCAGTGGGAGTCTGCTTCTCCCTCTGCCTGTGCTCTCTCTCTCATATAACTAAATAAAATCTTAAAAAAAAAGAACACTTCCATTATAATGGGAGGAAGGGAGATGGAGAACCAAGATCACAACTTACCATCTCAGTTGTTTTTTTTTTTTTTTAAGATTTTATTTATTTGAGAGAGCATGAACAGGGGAGAGGGAGCAGACTCCCCGCTGCAGAGCAGGGGTCCTGACATGGGACTCCATCCCAGGACCCTGGAATCATGGCCTGAGCTGAAGGCAGACACTTAACCTACTAAGCCACCCAGGTGCCCCACGATCTCATTTTTAAGTGTTCCTCAAACTCTACACTATGAATATTTTATTTATTTATTTGACAGAGAGAGACACAGCGAGAGAGGGAACACAAGCAGGGGGAGTGGGAGAGGGGAAGCAGGCCTCCTGCGGAGCAGGGAGCCCGATGCGGGGCTCGATCCCAGGACCCTGGGATCATGACCTGAGCCGAAGGCAGACGCGTGACAACTGAGCCACCCAGGCGCCCTGGGCACTATGGATGTTTTAAATCAATTAGCTCTCGTTGTGGGCGCTGTCCTGTGCACCACAGAATATTTAGCAGCATCCAGTATGCTGGCAGCACCCCTCTCAACCTTAGCAACTAAAAATGTATCCAGACATTGCCAAGTGTCACCTAAAAGGGGTGGGGGAAAAATCACTCCAGAGAACCACTGTTTTAGTAGAATTATCCAACAATCCTTCCTATATACGCATACGTCATTTCCCAAGAAAATGTCTAGAAAATACCAAAATGTTAGAGGGCGTTCAAATCAGAGGAACTACACCTATGTGAAGAGAACTACTGTCAACTGTTCCACTGCAAAATACACCCAAACGTCATTCTATCACTTAACACATGAGAGGCCCCACACACATCATATTTCTGTAGACACAAGGCGTAACAGAAAAAGAACACGGAATTCAGACACTAGAATGACAGTCTGGTGTCTACCTGGAGAGAAGCACCTGCACAAATAGGCAAGTAGACAGGTCTCCATGCAGGGCTTTACACTGGGCAAAAAAACCCACAAATACCAAATGTCTTGGCAGGGTTTGGTTAAAATGTCCAGCTCTATGGTAAAGCCTTGCACATCTTTCAAGACAAGAGCATTCAGGGGCGCCTGGGTGGCTCAGTTGGTTAAGCGACTGCCTTCGGCTCAGGTCATGATCCTGGAGTCCCGGTATCGAGTCCCACATCGGGCTCCCTGCTCAGCAGGGGGTCTGCTTCTCCCTCTGCCCTCTTCCCTCTCGTGCTCTGTCTCTCATTCTCTCTCTCTCAAATAAATAAATAAAATCTTAAAAAAAAAAAAAAAAAAAAAAAGACAAGAGCATTCTGGCATGACATTGACTTCTGCTTCCCCAGCCCCTAAGAGAGCACTAGGGAAAAGTGAGAAATTGTTTTTACATTTTAAAAAATATTTTATTTATTATATTTAAAAGATCTTATTTACTTGTCAGAGAGAGCAAGCACTAGCAGGGAGAACAGCAGGCAGAGGGAGAAGCAGGCTTCCTGCTGAGCAAGGAGCCTGATGGGGGACTCTGGGATCATGACCTGAGCTGAAGGCAGACCCTTAACCGAGTGAGCTACCCAGGCGTCCCTATTTTCACATTTTTAAAAGGATGCACAAAAAAAAAGCAAGGATGCAAACACATGTGACAGAAACCACATGTGACCTACAAAGACTAAAATACTCACTATCTGGCCCTTTAAGTTTGTGGACCTCAGGGTGCCTGGGTGGCTCAGTTGGTTAAGTGACTGCCTTCGGCTCAGGTCATGATCCTGGAGTCCCTGGATCGAGTCCCACATCGGGCTCCCTGCTCGGCAGGGAGTCTGCTTTGCCCTCTGACCCTATCCCCTCTCATGTGTTCTTTCTCTCTCATTCTCTCTCTCTCAAATAAATAAATAAAATCTTAAAAAAAAAAAAAAAAAGTTTGTGGACCTCGCTGAACAAAGCCATGAAGGGAAACAGTTCTACAAAACATCCAGGGTGAAAAACAGGACTGAATCCTCCATTAGGCATAGTGCCTAGATCCCATGATATGTTCTTTTTTAAAGGTTTTATTTATTTTTTGACAGAGAGACACAGCGAGAGAGGGAACACAAGCGGGGGGGTGGGAGAGGGAGAAGCAGGCTTCCCGCAGAGCAGGGAGCCCGAGGCAGGGCTCGATCCCAGGACCCTGGGATTGTGACCTGAGCCGAAGGTGGACGCTCAACGACTGAGCCACCCAGGCGCCCCCCGTGATATGTTCTGACACAACAAAAGGTGTTTTAATTTCTTTTAAAATGAAAAAAGAAATCAAATCCGAACTTTGTCTTTATACCAATGCAGTCACAAAATATAGTTTCTTTTTAATGAAGGGCCCACAAAAGTCCTGGTGAGGCCCAGTGTAAAACAGTATGAGGGTTAAGATAAACTGGGAGGACTCCCAATGATTTCCTGATTTCAAAACCTATTAAAAAGCTACAGTAAATCAAGACAGTGTGGTACTGACTTACGGATAGATTTACAGACCAATGGAAAAGAATTCAGAGTCCAGAAATAAACCCATATATCTGTGCTCAACTTCTTTTTTGAAAGATTTTATTTATTCATTTGAGACACAGAGAGAGAGCATGAGCAGGGGGAGAGGCATAGGGAGAGGGAGAAGCAGGCTCCCCACTGAGCCAGGAGCCCGATGTAGGGCTCGATCCCAGGACCCTGTGATCATGACCTGAGCCGAAGGCAGACGCTTAACCATCTGAGCCACCCAGGCGCCCCATGTTCGCTCAACTTATTTTCAACAAGGATGCCAAGACCATTCAATAGGGGAAATAATCTTTTCAACAAATGGTGGTGCTGACATACATTTATACGATGTACAAAAGAGATTTAAGTTAAGACAGCATATAGCCTAAATTTGCTAAATAAAACACACAAAACTCCAAGAACAAAAATCAAATAGGGCCGGGATAACTGGATTTCCACATGCAAAAGAATGATCTGAGGCAAAACAACCCCAAACTAGGGTGCGTGGGTGGCTCAGCCGGTTAAGCCTCTTGCTCTTGGGTTCGGCTCAGGTCAAGATCTCATGGGTTGTGGGATCAGGCTCCTCTCCCATCGGGAAAGCCTGTTTGAAGACTCCCTCTGCCCCTGCACGCACTCCTTCTCTCACGTAAATAAAGAAATCTTAACAAAAACAAACAATAAAAACACAAAGAAAAAGAGAACCAAAACATGCACACAAAAACCCTGTGGGATGTGATGCTATCCCTGAGAAAGGAACCATCTCGTGTAGCAACCGATTAACAAAACACAAGGGAAAAACAGACATGGTGGGTGTGGTGGTCCAGGGACCCCTCCTTTACCTGTCATGTCTTCAATTCTACAGCAACAAGTTTCAAGTCACCCCTCCTGAAAGATTCCCTGTGTGCCCCTAAACCCCTAACTGGGGAGAGCACAACCACCATACCCCCCTCACCTGCAAGGAAATGTCATTGATCTGAACATCATCGGTGCTCCATTTCCCAAACAGCTTGATGTCAGGGGTCTCCGCCACTGCAGGTGCAGCTGTCTCCCACTCGGTCATCCTAGGAACACAAACTGTCAGAGCCCAGACACACCCACCACTGTGAGGCTGGCCCGCACGCTGTAAATCGGGAAGCTATGTGGAACCAAGAAAGGCTGTAAACATCGGGTCCATCTTTCTGAGTCCTAGAAAAACCACTTAGCTGTCATGTAAGCAAGAAGCATCTCTCTCACCAAGGACCCCGGGAACCAAGAGCTGGCAGGCCCGGGTCAACAGCTGCTGCACGGACCATTATCTGGAACGGAAATGCCAAATACCCTGACACTGCATCCGCTCGAGTTCAAACCCCAGCCACATCATTAACGAGCTCTGCCACGCTGGGAGAGTCAAACTGCTTTAGACTCTGCTTCCTCTTGAATTAAATGGAAACGTTAATCTGCCATCAAGGATCACTACACGAGGGGCACCTGGGTGGCTCAGTCGGTTGAGCAACTGCCTTCGGCTCAGGTCATGATCCCAGGGACCTGGGATCGAGCCCCGCATCAGGCTCCCTGCTCGGCGGGAAGCCTGCTTCTCCCTCCCCCACCCCCCCTGCTTGTGTTCCTGCTCTCACTATCTCTCTCTCTGTCAAATCAATAAACTAAAAAAAAAAAGATCACTACACGAATTCTGCACATTATCAAGGCAAAGGCTCAAGAACGTACTAGGACCTGCTACTAAAGAGAAAACCGTGTACATGCCGGAGAGTGCATCACGTATCTAAGAATAACGGAAACCTCCCATCTCAACTCACCACTGCAGGGGCCAAACCAATATTCCCGAGCCCCGCCGCGGGGCAAAGGTACGGAGGCGGCGGGACACCAAGGAAAGCGTAACTTTCCTGCGCCTCCGCGTTCCTCAGCACGTTTTCCGGAGAAAGAGAGGAAACCCCCCACCCAAGGAAAGCCCCAAGCCTCGGGGGTCGCTCATGGCTCCTCGGAAAATCCTGAATCATTCCTCGGACCCCCGGACCCGGCGACGGCCTCACCTGAGGGCGCAGCCGGGACGTCACAATCGATTAGCGTGCACCACGCGCCGCCCTGGCACAGACAGGAAGAGAGCGCGAACCGCGGACCGAAGCTTTTAAAGGGGGTGAAAACTTCCGGGTCAGCGGGGACGACGCGTGTGCAAAAAAGACACCGTATACTCAAAGACCAATCCGGAACAAGAATGTAAAGGCGCCCTCTGGACCAAACGGAATACGTAAATCCCCTGCGCAAGCGCACTTGAGAAGTGGCCCCACAAGTGTGCCTGGCGGATGTTCTAACGTCCAGTACTTGCCCGTTCTTGGGGGCCCTTGCACAAGCGCAGAGATCTCCCTGAGGCCAAGGCCGCCATGTCTAATGAGGGCAAAAGTCAGGCTCGGGCTCTTCGCCCTCCTGGGCCGCTGACTTCACGCTCCACCTGACGCCGGTTTCGAGTGCGGTAGCCTTTTCGGCACCTCTCATTCTTCGTCCAGGTCACGGCCGCTTCACAGACAAGCGCAGCTGCAGGCTCGGGGAGGAGGAGTGGGCCTGGTGGTCACGACTGCCCT
Source organism: Mirounga angustirostris (assembly GCF_029215605.1). Classification (NCBI taxonomy): domain Eukaryota; kingdom Metazoa; phylum Chordata; class Mammalia; order Carnivora; family Phocidae; genus Mirounga; species Mirounga angustirostris. The sequence goes on along the minus strand of NW_026991724.1, from coordinate 59,904,062 downwards.
CCGCTGGTCCTGGCTTCCACGTGCATGCCCGAGTTCCTCTAGTGGGTCGGCCTCCCCCCCACGCCCCACGCACGCTCGGGTTGCTGCGGGCCTGAGCCTCGTAGAGGGGACCCTTTCCGGCTTGACCTCTCTTCATCCCATGCCAGGGTACCCCCATCATCTCTCTACGCCCCCTGCAATTCCTGCCGCCTTTCATCGCGTGCGGGCGGAGGTTGGGGAGGAGCCCTGGACCTGGGGCCAGGGGCTGTGCCCAGCAGGTGAACTGGGGGGACAGCCTCCACTCTGTTTGATGCATCTGGGTCCTGTGTTGATTCCGAGGTCACTGGAGGGGTGCAGGGGGTCGGCTCTGGTGGCGGCTGTAGCCCCACCCATTGACCAGGTGGCTAGCCTGAAGAGTTTGTGCCTGCAGGGGCGCCTGGGTGGCTCAGTCGTTAAGCGTCTGCCTTCGGCTCGGGTCATGATCCCAGGGTCCTGGGATCGAGCCCCGCATCAGGCTCCTTGCTCGGCGGGAAGCCTGCTTCTCCCTCTCTCACTCCCCCTGCTTGTGTTTCCTCTCTTGCTGCGTCTCTCTGTCAAATAAATAAAATCTGTAAAAGAAAAAACTTTGTGCCTGCAACTTCACACACCCCGCCTGTTTGACGACTCCTCCACCTACTCCCTGGAGTGGAGCTGGGACCTGGACTAAGTCCAGGTGGGCTCCCCAGAGGCAGCGACCGCTGTGGTTGCTCACCCATGCTGGCTGGCAGGAGGACAATGCGGCGGCATCTGGTGGAGTTTTTCTCCAGGGCTGCATGGGGCTCCTCACCTCCTGGTGCCTACCTCTGCCTCCAAGGGGATGCTCCCCCTAGCCAGACCCCAAGGAGTGCAGCCACTTGACTTAATAGGTCGTCTGTATATCCCCAGTGACCCCATTTGCTCACTCTCTGAGCATGCCCATAGCAGCTGCTCAGTATCTGCCTTGTTTACTGATTGATTTTAAGGGCTAGCCCCTGCCCCTACCCCAATTTCAGGAGGGTTTCAGACCAGAGACTGGGCCCCACTGGACTGGTTTTTTTTGTTTGGGTTTTGGTTTTGTTTTGTTTTGGTGCAAAATGGTGGTTTTATTAAAGCCCGGGGACAGGACCCGTGGGCAGAAGGAGCTGCTGCCCCCCAACCTGTCCCACTCCTCCCCCCACCCCGGCCCTGGACTTAGAAGGACACACCCTGAAGTGGGCTTGAGCATGGAATTAGATCCTGGGCTGCCCTGGGGGCACAGGAACTGCATCTGGACACCAAGACCCCCAGCCCCTGCAACCTGTGGCCTTTATCCCTGCACTCTGCCCTGTTATGTGCAAAGAGCAGCCTTGGGCCTACCACTGGGGTCTGTGGGGGATGGCGAAGGGGTAAGTGGGCTCTTCCCTGGTCCTGGCAGGACCCTCTCTGATCCTTGGGGGCCCTCGCTGGTCCTGGGGGAGGTCCCTGGGAAGGTGCTAACTGGGGGAAAGCAGGGAAGCTGAGAGAGGCAGAGGCACCAGTTACCCTCACACTCAGCAGGATCCAAAGGGAGGCTCCCAACCCTGCTTCTCTCTCCTGAAAAGCTGAGAGGGCCTCACCCCCCTAAACCTCAGTTTCCCCCTTCAGTATAGAAATGAGAACAGAATCAGGGGCACCTGGTTGGCTCAGTTGGTAGAGCATTCGACTCTAGATCTTAGGGTCATGAGTTTGAGCCCCTTGTTGGGCATGGAGCCTACTAAAAAAACAACAAAACAAAAACAGGAAAAAAAAAGAATGAGACAAGGCCAGTTTGGATCCTACGCCCTGGGCTACTGTCACTTGATAATAGACATCTTTTTTTTTTTCTTAAGATTTATTAATTTATTTTAGAGAGCGTGACTGAGTGGGGGGAGGGGCAGAGGGAGAGAGAGACTCCACAAGGAGACTCCCCACTGAGCGGGGAGCCTGTTGTAGGACTTGATCCCGGGACCCTGAGATTATGACCTGAGCCAAAATCAAGAGTCGCCCACTTAACTGACTGAGCCACCCAGGCGTCCCAGATAATCACCTTTATAGACCTGCTGTGCACTGGAGAGCAGGAGAGAGTTCCTGCAGTAAAACCCCATAGTGTGAGAAGGGGCGGGTATAACCTTGCAAACCTAAGATTCACATACCTCTTGACAGGCGTGGGGTGGTCCAGCCTCCCCATCTCCAGGACACAGTGGAAAAGATCGGAAGCCTGACCCATCCATAGGTCTATGGATGTTGGCGCTGTGTTCTTCAGCCTGAAGGGTGGAAAGTCTCTGCAGAGGCCACCTTCACTTCCTGGTGTATCATTTCCACTCTGGGCCCACCAGCCCTGACCATCTCTTCCGCCCTGTTTGTCTAACTGCTCTATGAAGGTAGACTGGCTTATTCCCTGCTGTATCCCCAGCTGCAAGCACTAAGCCTGGCACACAGTATCTGCCCATAAGTAACTTGAATAAATGATGGATGGGGGCGCCTGGGTGGCTCATTCGTTAAGCATCTGCCTTCAGCTCAGGTCATGATTCTGGGGTCCTGGGATCGAGCCCCGCGTTGGGCTCCCTGCTCAGCGGGAAGCCTGCTTCTCCCTCTCCCACTCCCCCTGCTTGTGTTCCCTCTCTCGCTGTGTCTCTCTCTGTCAAATAAATAAATAAAATCTTAAAAAAAAAATAAATGATGGATGGATAGGCCAGTCTTCCCTAGTCCCTCATACACTCAGTGCTCCCACTCTGGGCTTCAGGCAGACATGGAGTGGCTGGTCCACCCTCCACCAGACACCAATTCCAGACCCAGGACTTTTAGTCATATTCAGAAGACCTGTTCAGAAGATCTCCTTACCTTGGTCTGCCCCTCTTCCTGGCCACCTCACAGTTGAGGTCAGTCCAGGGAAGCCGCTCCCTGACCCCAGGCTCCCAGGTGGGCATTAGGAGTCTAGGAATCCGATCTTACTCTTCAGAGCAACTGTATTAGGTGGGTTCCCCCATTTTATACATAGTCATGGAGGCCCAGAGAGGTACAACAAGCATATTTATTGCTTCTCCAACTCCTGCAGTGCTGTTTCCTTCTCCCACGGCTCCTTGGCACGCAAGAAGTTGATCTTTCCCACTGTCCTGGCCACCGACCAGCATGTGTAAAGCTGCGCTTACAAGGGTAGGTGGCTTGGCTGGGGTGCTGGTTACGAGAGTGAGAATTCTTAGGGCGCCTGGGTGGCTCAGTCATTAAGCGTCTGCCTTTGGTTCAGGTCATGGTCCCTGGGTCCTGGGATCGAGCCCCACATCGGGCTCCTTGCTCCGCGGGAAGCCTGCTTCTCCCTCTCCCACTAGCCCTGCGTGTGTTCCCTCTCTTGCTATCTCGCTGTCAAATAAATAAAATCTTAAAAAAAAAAAAAAAAGAGTGGGAATTCTAGACTTTAAGGCAGGGGCAGGTGCTTGGGCCAGTCCACTTGGCCAGGTGCTGGGTGGGCTAGCCTAAGCCCCTTCCCTAGTTTCAGTTTGCTCAGCTGCAAATTAGAACCACATATTCAGGGTGGCTCTGTGGAATTGTAGGTGGGGATGGGGCAACAGGGCGGAACAGGGCTGGGATGGCAGTACTGGATCAGATCCAGACCTGTCCCCTCACCTGGGGCACTTGGGTGTAAAGAATAGAGGAGATGAGGTTTACCGGGAAACAAGTCTTCACCTCGCCCTCAAGTAAAGGCTGGGTAGGCAAGTAGGTTTGGCGCTCGCCATGGAAACCATGATGCTCAGTCCTAACCTTCAGAGCCCGCTTATTCCTCCCCGGCCCCATTCTCCACCCAAGAAGGACCCGACTCAGAGTCCGGCTCTGAACGCGGGCGGAACTACATTTCCCTCAAGACTCCACGTTGGCTCCTACAGGCCTTTCCGACCGGTTCTTTCAAGCCCAAAAGGGCGGGAAGAAGGCGCTGTGCCCCGGCCTCCTCTGGAGGTCGCTTCTTAGAGGGGAAAGGGATGCCGACCGCCGCGCCAGCTTGGAGAACCACCGAGATGGTCGTCCTCCAGCGCCCACAGTTGCCCACTCAGCGCCCCCGGGGGATGAGCGGCTGGACTCCGTGCACTTAAGGTCCGGGTGGGGCAGCGGAGGGGTCGGTTTGTTGGCTCCGCAGCGGAGGGGTGAGAGCTCTGATCCTGGCGGTTGCCGGAGTGGGCGCTGGCCTAGGGAGGACGAGCGGCTTGGGCAACTTACTGTGTCGGAGCCTCGGGTGCGCTCGGAGGGCCGGCGAGGGCTCCCGAGGAGCCGCTTAATTCCCCGGGGCCGCCCAGCGCCTGGGCACTTGGCAGAAGGCCCCCCCTTCAGCCCATCTGTGATGGGGGCGGGGGCGGAGGGGTGTCGCGTTGCCTCTGCGACAGGCAGGGCAGGTGAGGGGTTAGGACGAAGTCGAGCACTTGACTGAGACTGAGACCGGCTGCACTGGTTCAGCCCGGGATGCGTGGCTTTATTCCCTGGGCCTCAGTTTCCACACCTGGAAAGTTGTGAATAACACGAGCAACCACCTCACGGGGAGTTTGTGAGGTCCAGTCTCTTTCCCGGTGACTCCGGATCTGGATTTAAAGCCCTGCAGTGATTCTGAGCTCTCAAATTTGCAGATTCCTGAAGATCTGAAGGCTAAGAATTTGGTCCATACCTGGCTTCTTCTTTCTGAGCCCTCATTTCTCCATCTGTAAAATGGACGGGATATCGCCGCCTTTTAGACGTGGAGTGACGACTGAATGAGCCAATCCGTGTAACATTTTTTTTTTTTTTAAGATTTTATTTATTTGACAGAGAGAGATACAACGAGAGGAGGAACACAAGCAGGGGGAGAGGGAGAGGGAGAAGCAGGCCTCCCGCCGAGCAGGGAGCCCGATGCGGGGCTGGATCCCAGGACCCTGGAACCATGACCTGAGCCGAAGGCAGACGCTTAACGACTGAGCCACCCAGGGCCCTCCGTGTAACATTCCTAACACAGGGCTAGATGGTGCCTAACAGGCACTCTGAAAATTGTGGCTGCTTTTAACTAATTTATAAAATGGGTTGTCCATTTAGCGGACATCTACAGAACTCTGTTGTGTGTCGGGCTCCAGATGCTGCCCCAGCCACCTCCAGCTTTGGAGCTACCCCCCTTGAGGCCCTAGTTCCTGTAAAGCACTGCCCCAATCCTGGTCTCCACATACAGCATAATAAAATGCTTTCGGGGTGTTCTGTTACTCAGCAATAGATAACTCAGCCCAGGTGTCAGAGCAAGGGGATCGCTGATAGGTTGTACCGGCAAAAATGCGATGATGCACAGTATACTGTGAAGTCTGCTTTCTGTTCGGGTCTGGTCATTTTATAGAAATGAATACTAGAGGGGCGCCTGGGTGGCTCAGTTGGTTGAGCGACTGCCTTCGGCCCAGGTCATGATCCTGGAGTCCCGGGATCGAGTCCCGCATTGGGCTCCCTGCTCTCTGTCTCATTCTCTCTCAGATAAATAAACAAAATCTTAAAAAAAAAAAAAAAAAAAAAAAAAAAAGAAATGGAATACTAGAATATGTGGCCTTTTATGTCTAGCTTTTTTCACTTGGCTCCCCATGCCTAGTCCCACTTTCCCCAAACGACCTTGCCTCTTGTATGTGCCATCTGTACCTCACGGTTTTCTTTACACTAGGGTTTCTTCACTTCAGCACTAGTGACATTTTTGTCAAGGGGTGGGCGGTGGGGCTGTCCTGTGCATTTTACCACATGTTTAGCAGCATCCCTGGCTTCCAACCACTACATGCTAGTAGCTCCCCAACCCCAGTTATGAAAACTAAAAATGTCTCCAGACATTGCCAAGTATTCCCCCAGGGGCAAAACTCTCAGTTTGAGAACACTGATTTATATCAACTCACTTGTTTTTGCTTAGATCCACTTATTGATAGGGAAACTTGACAACATCGACCAAAAATGTAAAACCAGCCAGAAGAAGAAGGGAACTCCATGTGTAAATACCTGAACAGACTACTGTGGTTAAGTTGTGCTTGATGATGTTGAAGACAGAGGCTCTGGGCTTGCCCTCACTCTGACAAAAGAGATGGCTTAGAAAAATGTCAAAGATCTCCCAGGCCTTATGGAGACTGGTCCTTTCCTGCTTGCTGCCATAACAAATTACCACTAACTTAGTGGTTTAAAACAATACATACTTATTATCTTACAGCTCTGGAGATCAGAACTCCACAGTGAGACTTAGGAGCTAAAATCAAGGTGTAGGCAGGGCTGCGTTCCTTCTAGAGACTCCAGGGGAGAATCTAGGTTCTCTGTTTTCCAGGTTCTAAAGGCTGCTCACATTCCCTGTCTTGTGACCACACTACTCTGACCTCTGCTTCTATCATCACATCTCCTTCTCTGACTCTGAGCATCCCTCTTATAAGGACTACTGTGATTATATTGGACCCACCTGAATAATCTAGGATAATCTCCCTATCTCGTGATTTTTTTTTAAAGATTTTTATTTATTTGACAGAGAGAGAGATTGCAAGAGCAGAAACACAAGCAGGGGGAGTGGGAGAGGGAGAAGCAGGCTTCCCGCGGAGCAGGGAGCCCAATGGAGGGCTCCATCCCAGGACCCTGGGATCGCGACCTGAGCGGAAGGCAGACGCTTAACGACTGAGCCACCCAGGCGCCCCTCTCATGATTTTTAATCACATCTGCAAAGTCCCTTTTGCCATATGAGGTAACATATTCACAGGTAGTGGGGATTAGAATGTGGACATCTTTGGGGGTCCATTATTCTGTCTACCACACACATACATTGGACTCTAAACCCAGGTCAGCAACAGTTCCCATCATGAGGCTGGCGCAGCCACCAAACGGCTAGCGTTGGGTGTGGCTTGTCAGATGGACAGTCCGGAAGTACGTACAGGGCAGCTGGTAATGAGGATAGGTCAGAGAGAGGCAAAAATCCGTAGGGGGCCAGTGGTCAGACAGGTGAGAGAGACAGAGGGGAGAGGAGGAACCAAGCCTAGAGAGACAAAGAGGTGACCCACCCCTGATCACCTCACCCACTGAGCCGGCTGCCTTCAGTTCCTGCTGAAATTCCTTTATGTCTCTCACCTTTTAACAGCTTTCAAGACTCTAGGAAATCTGCCCAAGCCAGCCAGGGTTCCTCGGCTGCTGGGGTTTTCTTTCATGACTTCTGGCACCCTTTCCCCTCCTGGGAACTGCCCGTCTCTGCATTTCTCTTTGGCGCTTCCAGATCTTGCTGTTAGGATTCTGAATTGAAGGCCAGACCCAGGATGGAGGCTCCAGCCCAGGGTGCTGAGCAGGGAACAGTCCCTGGGGCTGATTCCCAATGAACTGCCTTGGGACTTCAGGAGAAACCTGACGTGAAGCCAAGGTCCCCGGTGGAGGACAGTGCTGGGATATTCACCTCTCAGCCTCTCGAGAGGGACTTGTGTGAAGCGGTGGCAGGTGGCCGGACAATTTTCCGGGGCGCAGGCTCCCAGGGCTGTGGCTTTGGCATGAGCCCCAGTCCAGCGACCTGACAATTCGAGGGAGCTGGATTCCTCGTGCGAGAGTCCCGCTTCCTGTCCAGTGCCCTGCATGACGCGGGTCTCACTCCTGAAGCCCCCGGTATCTGACCCATGAGTGTAGGGAGGTGCTTTCCTAGTGCTGCTCCCGGCATTAGACCCCCTCTTCCTCTCTAGAGAGATGGGAACGGCAGTTCATCTCCGGGTCGGACACGCGGCACTGCCCCAGTCAGTCCCGCACGCCGTCTCCTTGGCGACAACGCAAAGTCATACCGCGCCTCCTGCGTGGAGCGGGCCGCGGTTGCCATGACAACCGGTGTCCTGGGCTTGGCCTACTGGGCGCGGCGGGACTACGTTTCCCAGCAGGCCTCGCGAGGGCGAGGGCTCTCTCCTGCGGGCCACTAAGCCCTCAGTGCCGCGGTGGCCCGAAGGAGGAGGGTGGAAGGCTCCGCGCTGCGTGCGGGGCGGGGACCAGTAAGTGGCATCCGGCGCGTACCCGCGACTCCAGCCTGCGAGGCGGGAGCCTCCGGGCGCTGAGCGCGCCTTCCCCGCTGTCCTCCTGCCCGCCCCCTACCTTCAGCGCGCGGGCTCGGGGCGGAGGCCTCCCTCGCGCGTTTCCGGTCCTCGTGCCCAGGGTCCGGCTGGCCACGGCGGGTCGGGCCTTCAGTTCCGGGCGGGCCCGTCGGCTCTACTTCCGGCTGCCGCGAACGCCATCTTGAGCGCGGAGACTGAGCCCCACGTGGGGAGGCTCCAGGCCCGGGACCCACCGTCGCGGCTGTCAGCGCCAAGCTCATATCCTCCCGTTGGCCGACACTGGCCTCCCTGCTGTCGCCTCTGGTCCCGCCTCGCGGCCTTTACTTGGGTTCAGACACCGGCTCCTCTTCAGTCCCAGTCCCACTGTCCCTTTCGCGAAGAGGCCTGAGAAGCCGCTCTTTCCCACGCTCTCACGCTGCCCCGCGTCTGTTCTGCACCGCACTAACTTTAAGTTTCTCCTTGTTCATTGCTTCTTGCCTGCGCTCCTCTCATTCACTGCCTGTAAGAGTCCCCTGTTCGGCTCCGCCGCGCCCCCCCGACCCTGACACCGATGGCGGCGGCGGCTTCATGGGGAGGACGGGCGCAGAGCGGAGTTGCGCCCGCACGCGGGGTGCTCCTGCCCTACCGGGCTGTGCCCTGCCCGTCCAGCTGTACAGTGTAGACAGTACAGATGGTTATCAGCCTCAGTGGGGTGTGTCCAAGCCCTGAGGACGGTCAGCCTCACTAACCTTTTCCCCATGTGCTGTTGTCACGTAGTTCTGCAGGGCTCAGCTTGGGACACGTTCACCTCTCAGCCCCTGCTTGCCCGAAGGTGGCTGCTTCGTGTCCTGCTCCCGTCCACCAGCAGCCCCGGAGGCGTTAGAAAGGCTGGGAGAACGCTCAGGGTGCAGGGCGTGCTCACCCAGGGAAGATGGGAGGTCGCTGTGAGAACACCTGGGACAGCTGCAGTGCAGGGTTGGAGACAGGCTCCCAGGAGCCCTTGCCGAGCTCAGCCTCAGATCCCAGGTCGATGACTGGAAGGTCATCCAGGTACAGACAGGTAGGGTAGTTTGAAGGTGCAGGCTGGGAGCAGGGCAAGAGAGGCAGGGAGACTCAGCCATGGTTTGCAGCTTCCACTTGCTGTGTCTGATGCTGGGAGGCAGGTTTCTGTCACGGTAGATGGGCAGAGGAAGCCACCTATGGGAGCATGGTGTCTGGGGACAGTCTGGAGATGCCCTGTGCACATGGCCAATGGGTGACCCTTGGTCCCCACATTCTGGGAGTTCAGGGTTTCTTCCTGCTAGGTGGGAGCTGCTGCTCTTTCCTGGCACCACCCAGTCTTTTTTTTTTTTTTTTAAGATTTTATTTATTTATTTGAGACAGAGAGAATGAGAAAGAGAGAGCACATGAGAGGGGGGAGGGTCAGAGGCAGAAGCAGGCTCCCTGCCGAGCAGGGAGCCCGATGCGGGACTCGATCCAGGGACTCCAGGATCATGACCTGAGCCGAAGGCAGTCGCTTAACCAACTGAGCCACCCAGGCGCCCAGGGACCACCCAGTCTTACCTGACCCTTTGCACGGAGCAGTGACCTGACTCCACATCACCAGGGATCAGGACAGCCCCCACACATAAACCCACTCATCCTATGAAGGGTGCTGGACCAGTCTCTGTATTAAATTTTCTGTGGCTGTTATAACAAATTACTACCAACCAGGTGGCTTAAAACAGCAGAAATTTATTCTCAGTTCTGGAGGCCATAAGTCTGAAATAAGACATCATCAGGGCTCCAGTCTCTGAAAGCTCTGAGGCAGAAACCATCCCATGCAACTGTCCTAGCTTCTGGTGGTTTCAGATGTAACTTGGGTTGTGGCTTCATCACTCCAATATTGGCCTCCACCTCTTCTCTCCCGCTCTGTCTTTCTCTTATAAGGATTCTTGTTATTGCATTTAGGGCCTACCCAGGGAATTCAGGATGATCTCATTTCAAGATCCTTAACTACATCTGCAAATATCCTTTCCCAACTAAGGTCACCTCCACAGGTTCTGGGGGTTAGGGTGTATATGTATCTTTGGGGGGGGGGGCACCATTCAGTCCACTACAACTTCCTTCAGTAGAACCTGCCCAGTCCTGGGTGACATCACACTCTAGGCCACCCATCCTCTGGCCTGTCCACTGATTCCATGGTGATTGGCTGTCCCGGGTTGGCCAGGCTGCCCCAGATGTGTTCTCCCACCCTGGTGGGTCCTTGACCTCTGGATCCCTGAGGTTCCAGGAGGTCATGCTGGATGCTGGCCTGGAGCCCTGCTCTGGCCACCAGCTGTTGTGCAAACCAGGATATGAGGCCAGCAACCATGACCCTGCAGGCACAACATTTACTGGAAGCCCTGGGGCAGAAGCATGGCAGGCACGTAGGTCCTGTTTTCCCTCACACCTGGGGCATAGCAACCTGGTATCATGCCAGAGGGACTTGGATCCTGGCTATGGGGCTTCCAAAAAGTACAGTTGTAGAAGTTCTGGTTCCTCCCCAGGATTGATGCACAGAAATATGGGTGCCTGCCTTCCTGCTGCTCAATAGTCACTGGGGGCCCCCTCCTCTCTGTGAGCGGCCAGAGTTCACCCTGGAGTTACAATTGTATGAGGAGGAAAGGAATGATGTCCCCATATCAGTGCTTATGGCTTCCCCAACAGCTCTGTACCTGGCCCCCTGCAAGGGGTCACCCTGGCTTTTGGGAGGCAGACAAGGAACCCTGCAGAACCTGCATGCCTAGAGGCAGAGGCTGGGGGTGGGGGGGTGGTGAGGGGGAGGCTTGGGAGGTGGATGGGATGGGCTTCCCTTGCACAGCTCTCTGTGACTGGCAGTCACCCACTAGAGGGCGAAGCCCACAAAGAGAGGCAAAAGGTGAATGCTGTGGATGGTGGTGGAGACCCAGGGGCTAGCCTGGGTGTGGAGGACAGGGCTCCGTGGTCAGACAGAATGGGGTGTGAGCTCCCTTTCCAAGTCACAGCTCTTGCCTTTGCCAAGTCACAGCTTCCCACCTGTAAATCAGTGATGCCAGCCCCAGGGCTTGAGACACCACAAAGCATCTCCCTATGCCCCAGCTTGTTGCCCATTAGGTACAGCAGGTGTGTCTAGCTTCCTACCAAGAGTTTTCTTCTTGAGATGAGTGGATTAAGGGGCACTTGGTTGAAGAGAAGTCTGGGACCTGGGGAGAATGCTGTTAACATAGAGGTTAACAGAATTCTTTTTTTTTTTTTTTTTTTAAGATTTTATTTATTTATTCACGAGAGACAGAGAGAGAGAGAGGGGTAGAGGGAGAAGCAGGCTTCCTGCAGAGCAGGGAGCCCGATGCAGGGCCCGATCCCAGGACCCCGGGATCATGACCTGAGCCGAAGGCAGACGCTTAACCATCTGAGCCACCCAGGCGCCCGGTTAACAGAATTCTGATGTGAAAACTCTGCTTGGTGTACAGTCAGCTTGGGCATGTGGGATAAGTTAATATTGGGATGCCTGGGTGGCTCAGTCGGTTAAGTGTCTGCCTTCAGCTCAGGTCATGATCCTGGGGTCCTGGGATCGAGTCCCGCATTGGGCTCCCTGCTCTGTGGGGAGCCTGCTTCTCCCTCTGCCTCTCTGTCTCTCATGAATAAATAAAATCTTTAAAAAAAAAAGAAGTTAATATTTTATTTTTACCTAGCAATTTTGAAGACCTTGTTTTTCTCGTTACGAAAGCGTTGTTAAACACACACACACACCCCTCCGTCCCATGCATTACTATCCCTATGGCTGGGGCTCAGATGACATCCCGGATGTTGCAGGGTGGACTCACCTCGGCTACTCTACAGCAGACAGCTGGGCACGCTGAAGGCAGGAACACTTTGTGCCATGGGTGCATTCCTTTGTTGTTTTTTGAGATACAGTTCATATAATGTAAATGAACCATTTCAAAATGTACAATTCAGGTTGGTTATTAGTGCAATTTTTAGTTTTTAATATATTTAGTATGTTGTGCAACCACTAATTCCAAAACATTTCCAGCACCCCAAAATGAAATTGCATACTCATTAAACAATTAGTCCCCATTCTTCCTTCCCTCAGCCCCTGGCAGTCACCAATCACCCTTTGTCTCTATGGATTTGCCTATTCTGGATTTTTCACATAAATGGAATTATACAATGTGGTCTTTCTGTGTCTGGCTTCTTTAACTGAGCATAATGTTTTCTGAGGTCCATCCATGTATTACTATTTCATTCTGTTTTATTGCTGAGTAATATTCACTTGTTTGGATAAATCACATTTTGTGTATCCATTCCTCCGTTGATGGACATTTGAGTTATTTCTACCTTTTGGCTGTTATGAATAATGCTATAATGAACATCTGTATGCAAGTTTTTGCTTGACTGCCTGTTTTCATTTCTCTTGGATAGATACCTAGGAGTGGAACTGCTGTGTCATGTGGTAACACCATGTTTAACCTTTTGGGGAACTGCTAGGCTGTTTTCCCCTGTAGCTGGTTGCATCATTTTCCATTCCCACCAGCTGTGTGAGAGTGCATTGTGCAATTGCTTTTTTTCTGCCAGATCTTCCTGCCCATCTGTCCTCATTCAGACAAAGTCTGAGTGTGGAGAGTTCGCTGGAAGAGGCTAATCAGTCCACCTGCAGTGGGTCCATGCAGTACAACAGCTTTGCCAGTCCCAATGTACAAGTGACACTTTTTGAAACTTGGACCCCCAGCTTGTCTATTTTATTTGCACAGCAAGCTCCACATTCCAGAGAAGCCAGGTCCCTTGGCCTTCCCTAGGTGGGGCCTATGAGGACTCTGCAGGAGTTATGGCCACTGAGCCTGGGTCCATCAACCCTGGGCATGGTGTCCATTGCAGTTAGATTCCTATCCATCTACTGTTAGGGTAGTCAGCACTGGTGGGCAGGTGGTGCCCACAGTTGCTTGCTCCCCAGTTAGCCCATGTCAGTCCCCACACCTGCTTTTGGAGAGCTGCATAGTCAGTATCTCAAGGCAGACAGGCACAAACACAATAACAGGGTAGGATAGTAGCCTTTTCTCACCTAGAAAGAATATCCTTGGACTCAAATCCACAAGTGTTTGGGAAAGAGATGTGTCCCTCACATCCTCCTGCTGCCTCACTCTGTAAGGGCCCCACGGACAGTCTGGCACTGGGGTACAATATGCCATTGTTCAGTGTCACCCAGATGTCCTCCTGCCTTCTTGAAGTCTGCTCTAGGGGCTCCGAGCACCTCTGCTTGGGTCTCAAGCTCTAGGTGGCTAAATTGTCAGGTGGAGAAACAAAGACACAAAGTGGTAGTTGCCACAATGGGGAAGGTGTGGGAGTTCCAAGGTATTAGCCCCCATCAGTGCCACCCATGGGAGAGAGAGCCAGCAGGGATCAGTATCCTTATGGGCCTGAGTGTAGCCTCATGAAATCTTAGTCAACCCAGACACTAAGTGGCTTTGAGGTACAGATGGAGAAAGGTGGCCTCATCTGTCGGGTTGAAGGCCGGACTCACACAGGCCTGGAAGTTACAGGAGGGTTGGTAGTTATCACGTGACTGGAGTGAGGCCTGTTTGAGAAACCTCAGGTCACGGTGTGGTCCTGTCCTTATTGCCACCTTTATTTCTTTAGAAGATGCCCCAGACTGTTTACTTGCTGAACACGTGACCAGACAAACCACCCTTAATGTGGGCCCTTCAGCTTCCCACGCTCCAGCAAGCAGCCTCCTGAAGAGCGGAGCACTGATGGCAGAGCAGCTTCTCTGACCCCTCGTGATCTGGGGAACGTGTCCAACTCTGCAATTTTCACTTTTAACCAATTCAGTATGTCTAATTTTCACTCCCAAAACATTTTCCTCCAGAGCACTAACCATCAACCTATTTCTGCCATTGTGGTTGTGATGTCCAAGGGCAAAATAATCCACCAGAGATGGTTGGCAGCAGTGTCCTGAAAAGAATCACATCCAGTTGCTCTGAAGTTTCGTTGGCTGAAAACGTGTAGAGAGACTTGGTTAAATGCTTCCTGATTCTTTTTAGCTCCAAGTCATGTTATTTCAAGCCACTGCTGCCCCCAGGCACGTGCTTGTTAGAAATCTGCAAAAATGACAGAAAAGCAACAGCTGGTCAAGGGAGAGTTGGTGAAAACCATTTCACAAAATAGACTGAAATTTCTAGAACTTTTTTTTTTTTTTTTTAAGAGGGAGAGAGGTGAGGAGGGCCAGAGGGGGAGAGAGAGTCTTAAATAGGCTCCACGCCCAGCACAGAGCCCCATGCAGGGCTCAGTCTCACAAGCCTGAGATCATGACCTGAGTCAAAATCAAGAGTCAGATGCTTAACCAACTGAGCCACCCAGGTGCCCAAAATTTCTGGAACGTTTGATAAAGGGATATCTGCCTTGCACAGAAAAGGGAACAGAGTAAAAAGACAAGAACCTGGGGCGCCTGGGTGGCTCAGTTCATTAAGCGACTGCCTTCGGCTCAGGTCATGATCCTGGAGTCCCGGGATCGAGTCCCACATCAGGCTCCCTGCTCGGCAGGGAGTCTGCTTCTCCCTCTGACCCTAACCCCTCTCATGTGCTCTCTCTCATTCTCTCTCAAATAAATAAATAAAATCTTTAAAAAATAAAATAAAATAAAAAAGACAAGAACCTGAGCCCTCATGCTCAGTGAGGTGTTGATTTACTGTGGTCACATATTCATACCCCAAAGGCTGTGCTGGGCAGGTCCGTATTTGTTCTGGAAGTAACAAGAACATAGGAAGAATTCTCATTCTTACTATGGCCTCTTTAACAGGTCAGTCCTCTGTTAGTGACTGTCATTGATCAGTAACCTAATCGACATGCAAGTCTTCCTTTCTTTTTTTTCTTTAAGATTTTATTTATTTATTTGACAGAGACAGCGAGAGAAGGAACACAAGCAGGGGGAGTGGGAGTGGGAGAGGGAGAAGCAGGCTCCCCACTGAGCAGGGAGCCGATGCGGGAGTCGATCCCAGGACCCTGGGATCATGACCTGAGCCAAAGGCAGACGCTTAACTGACTGAGCCACTCAGGTGCCCCTTGTGCTTTTCCCTTCTATATTCCTACCCACCAGGTGGGCCTTCTCTCCCTGATGCCTCCATATATGTTTGCTGCACATCAGAGTCACCCTGACTGATGGCAGGTGAATAGGGTTGGGTCAGGTCAAGGTAGGGAGTCAGAAGGGCATGCTGCCAGGAAGCTGGTGGTTCCTGGAGTGGAGATGTGATTCTGGGGAGTGGGCAGTTGAGCAATTGGGGTATGTCTTGCTAAAGGGAGGGGCTGCTGAGGTCCCAAGCCAAGGATGATGGTGCTCCAGCAACTGGTAAAGAGGAAGGATGATGCTCTCTGGGGCCTCAGTGACATTCTAGAGCTTGGCAGGTGTCAGGAGTCAGGGCAGGGGGCTCCAGGGTTCTCACTGCCTGATGTCATTCCTTCTCTTCTTGCCCTGGGCTATGGAAAGCTGAGGGCAACCCCATTAGTCCTGGCATCATCATTCTTTGGCAGTTCTCCCCTCTCCCCTCCTGGGAACTGCCAACCTCCATTTCTCCTCTGCTCTTCCAGATCCTACAGCCAGGACACTGTGTTGGGGGCTGGCCCCAGGTTGGAGGCTCGGGCCCAGAACTCCAGGCAGGGAGGCATCCCCAAGGCAGATCTCCAGGGAGCCGACAGGGACCAGGAGGAGAGGCCCAAGATGGAGCTAAGAGGACCCAGCTAAGAGACACCCCTCTCAGGAGGGAGACCTACATGGAGGGACAGCAGGCGGCAAGATGGCTCCCCAAGGCAGGGGCTCCTGGAGCTGGGGCCTCGGTGTGAGCCCCAGTCCAGGGACCCACCAGAGTGCAGGAGCAGGACCCCTGGTACAAGAGCCATGTGGCCCCACCTCCTCTCAGGACCCTGACCCAGTCACTCCCCAGGGGCCACATGCTGGGGAGGGCCCCTATTGGTGCCCGGTCGGTACCAGGGCCTCCAGCCATAACTGCTGCCTGATGCAGCGTCTCAGAACACCCCCTGAGGAAAAGTCCCTGGTGTGTGATCACTGTGGAGGCCAGGTGTTGGGCTGGTGCTGCCCCAGGACCCAGCGGTCCGAGATCCACACAGAGGATGGGTCACATGACCAGCGCACAGGCACCCAGACCTTCGCAAAGACCCTGCAAGTGACCCTCCTCCAGCAGAACCCCTTGGAGGACTGCAGCTGCAGCCAGGACTTTACCCCGAGGGCCCGGCTGGCCCCGCAGGAAACGAGGCGGATGGCAAAGGAGCCCCTCCTGTGTGCGCGGTGCGGAAAGCGCTTTGGCTCCAACAAGCAGCAGCAGATGGCCGAGGGCCCCTTAACGTGTCCTGGCTGCAGTGCCCCTGGCCCCCCGGCCCAGCGGCTCTACGTCTGTGACCAGTGCGGCAAGGCCTTCACGCGCACCTCGAGCCTGCTGCAGCACGAGCGCATCCACACCGGTGAGCGGCCCTGTGAGTGCGCTGAGTGTGGCAAGGCCTTTGTGCGCTGCTCCGGCCTCTACCGCCACCAGAAGACGCACTCGGCCGAGCGCCACCGCCGCAGCCTGGCCCTGGCCCGGCGGTCCTTCCTCTCGGGGTGCCCGCCCTGTGGGGACTGTGGCGAGGGGACCCAGGGGCCTCCCCGGGTGCCCGTTGCCGGGGAGAAGCCACACGAGTGCGCCGAGTGCACCAAGGCCTTTGCCCTGTTCTCGCACCTCGCGGAGCACGGGCGCGTGCACACAGGTGAGAAGCCCTACGCGTGCCCGGAGTGTGGCAAGGCCTTCCACCAGCGCACGCACAGCAGCGCCAAGCCTACGCCTGCCCGCTGTGCGAGAAGGCCTGCAGGGGCCGCTCGGGCCTGGTGCAGCACCGGCGCGCGCACACCGGCGAACGGCCCTACGGCTGCCCCGAGTGCGGCAAGGCCTTTCGGGGCTGCTCCGAGCTGCGCCAGCACGAGCGCCCGCACTCGGGCGAGAAGCCCTACATCTGCCGAGACTGCGGCACGGCCTTCGTGCGCAACCGCAGTCTGGTCCGCCACCGGCGCACGCACACGGGCGAGCGGCCCTACGCATGCGCGAGTGCGGCCGCGCCTTCAGCCAGCGCTCCAACCTCGACGAGCACCGGAAGCGGCACGCGGGCCGCGCGGCCTCGTGAGCGCGCGCGCCTCTGGAAGCCCGAAGAAACGGTTCTCGTCTTTCTTAAACCTCACTGGGTACTCACGGCGTCCGCAGGCTTCCCCGACTCAAGTTTTACTCGACCCTTTCAAGTGGGCGCATAGTAATGCGTTCTGGCGACGTGCTAATAAACCCAGGAATGAAGCGCTCATGTGACCCAGCTGCTTCGTGGGCTACCGGAAGTCTTGCTCCGCCTCCCTCGGTGGGCTGGGAACTGGGGAAGCGGGGGTGGGGGGAGTGGCTCCCCGGGGGCACAGGCAGAAAATGGTGGAAATAACATTTGAACCCAGGACCTCTCATTGCACCTTCCCAGGGGGCTTCATCAGCCCTTGGTACCCTCTGGGTGTTTGCACACCCATTAGCGGAGCTAGACCCCGCCTCCTCCCTTCGGTCTTCGAGATACCTCCTCTGGCCTCCCTGGGCCTCGGGAGGGGGACTCGGCGTACCTTGTGACCCTCGCGGGGCCGAAGGCCACGGGCTTCACGGGCAGGGCCTCTGCCTGCCCTGCCCCCGGGTGGCTCCTAGTCGCTATGCAGAGGGCTCCCCTTGGAAGGAAGAGGGATTCCCTGGCAGCCTTGGTCTGGTTTGTGGTTGGCAGATGGGGACCTCATCATGTTATGTCAAAGCAAGGTGGTCCAGCCAGAGCTCCTCTTCTGTCAGAGGACTCCAGGCTGGATGCCATCTCCTGCTGCATGGGAGGAATCAAGGAGTGAGACCCAAATGTGCGGCCATATTCCCTGGGGCCACCACATAGGTGGGAGTCCACCAGAGGCCTGGAGCAAGTAGCATGATTCTTTCATAGCAGTATGTATAGTTATGTATGTATATGATTCCAATTTCCTCCCCACTCCATCCTCCACACTAGTTCCAAAGTGACACGTGGCTCTGCACGTTGGGTGTGCTTACTACATGCCAGGCATTGTGCTGGGCACTCTACCGTTAATCACCCCATTTGATCCTTGCCCTAACTGGGAGAGGAGGGGTAACTCTGGCCCCATATCAAAGAGCCCCACAGAGGCCATGTGGCCCAGCCAGAGCCACCTGGAGGGAGGGCAGAGCTGGGCTCATCACTGAGTCCAGGGATGGGCCTCATATACTTCCACAGGGTTCCCAGGTAAGGCTTTTTGATCCGGCAGCAAATTCCCTGCAAATCACCCTTCACTTTGTGTCTCCCATTCGGGAGCTCCTGTCCACCTTGGGAAGGGCAAGATGCACAGGCCCTGTGGGGTAAGGAAGCTTTTGGCTCTCCATTCCCAGGCACAGCTTGCAGGGCACTATTACAGCTAGGGCTGGGCACTTTACATCTGCTGCACTCTGCAGTGCTAGAGATACTGTGGAGATGGGTGCCATCCCACATCCCAGATGTAGGAGGGATGGGCACTGCATCTGCTTCATCTGCCCTTGCCTTCCTGGGCAAGGAGTTGAGTGGCTACTGGTAAGGTTAGGAGTATAGGAGCCTCTGAGCCCAGTCAAAACCAGGGACTTCATGCTGGGGAGAACTCTTGAGTGTGTAAGGGGTATGAGGAGGCCCTTGGGAGAGTTCAATCCAAATATGATGGACTATACTGGACACTGAGTGCTGCCAAGATGAACCTCAATATATAGGGCATACTGTGGGTCCTATGGTACAGATGGACTAAAATGCCCCATAATCCCCTTTTCTCTTCCTGCAACCACAAACACATTTCTCAGGCTTCCTGCAGTTACACGGAGCCATGCAATTGAGTTCTGGCTAATGGAATATGGACAGAAGTGATGGATAACATAAAATGGCCTACATCATCTTTTTTGCTTGTTTCATCAGCCAGCTGGACAGAGGAGATTCAGCAGAAAATTCTGAGAAGGACATAAAGTAAGGAATAGCAAAGACCCAAGATAGAAGGAGCCTGGGTCCCTGAATCAAGGACAGCCTTCTGGGAGGGTCACTTGACCACTTCACACTGACATGAGCAAAAAAGACATTTTTTGTGTTGATCCATTGAGATCCTGGGATTGTTTGTTTCTGCAGTTATAGTTACCTGCTGTTAAAGGATACTTTTTTTTTTTTTTTAAGATTGATTTGAGAGAGAGCAAGTGTGGGGGGGGGGAGCAGAAGGAGCGGGGGGAAGAAACTCAAACAGATCCATGCTGAGCAAAGAGCCCGATGCGGGGCTTGATCCCAGAACCCTGCTGAAACCAAGAGTCAGACACTTAACTGTCTGAGCCACCCAGGTGCCCCAGGATAAATCTTTTTTAAAAACTGAAATCGTGACTCCGTGCAAATATAAAATGAACTTGTGTCAAAGATTTTGCTTATTAGTGAGATGTTACAACCAGTTTTTGGAAGATGGAAAAGGGACCATAAGCAAGGAATACAAAGAATGCAGTTATAGATGCTGAAAAAGGCAAAGATACGGATTCCCCCCTAGGACCTCCAGAAGGACATCAGCCCTGCTGACACTTTGATTTCAGCTCAGTGATACTGATTTCAGACTTCTGGCACCCAGAACTGTGGAAGAAGACATTTCTGTTGTTTTAAGCCATAAGTTTGTGGTAATTTGTTACAGGAGCTATAGGGAACTAATACGCTGTCCTTCATTCTGCTTCTCATATGGGCTCCATTGTCGGCAAGTTCTCCCTTCATGGGGACAGAAAGGCTGCAACTGTACTAGCCGATAGCTGTTCACGGTTTAAAGTTCCACAGAAAATAGAAGCCCTAACAGTTCAGAAAAAACTTCCTGCCCCGTGAAACCCATAGGTCGAAGTTCCTCATATATCGATCCTGAATCAATCAAGAGGGCCAAGGGGAATGGACTGTGGTATGCCCGAGTCCCGCATCCACACTTGTCCAAACCCCCTGGATTGAGAGTGGGGGCAACTGAGAAACTTTTATACAGCAAATAGCGATTCCAGCTTGGACGCGTTGTCCCCAAGGAAGTTGCAGCTGGACCAGCGCGTAGGTATGTGAGATGCGCACCCCTCCCTGCCAGGCCCCTACTGGACAAGGTCCATGGGGTTGTAAAGAGGACTTGGTGGCCAGAGAATGGACAGGGGTGAGGAGTGTGCATCCTTCTGGCTGCAGAACAGTTCTTTCTCCAGATCTGCTTCCTGTGTCCGAGATCCTGCCGACCTTGAGCGTCGGGGGGTGTGTGTGTGTGTCCCCGTCCCTCTGGGTGTGTAAATGAGGAAGGGAGGGGCCAAGGAAAAGGGCGTATCCATGGCAACGGAGGACGCCACAGCGTTCCAGGGGCCCCTGGACCATCCCTACAGGAACCGAAGGACGCGGGCCTGCGACTGGGGACGAACTACGCAGCTGCGCAGACGCAGTGGGGAGTCCCGCGAGGCGCAAGGTCGCGCCAGGGGACGCGACAGCACCTCCGTGGACACCCTGCGCTCACCCCCACCCCCACCCAGTTCCCCGCGGCCTGAGCCCGGATGCTGACCCGGGCGCTGTCCTAGCCCGGCCGCGCCAGGAGGACGCCGGGGCGGGTCGAGGGCGGTGCGTGAGGCGAGCGGCAGCCGTCCGGCCGGGTTCTAACGCGTGCCCGCGGCTCCCACCGCTGGCCGCGCAGGCGGGGCGCGGGCGGGGCCGGGCGCGCTGCGGGACCACCGAGGGCGAGGCCTTCGCGCCGCCCCGAGGGCCCCGGAAGTGGCTCTGCCGGCTAGGGTCGGGGCGGAAGCGCGCCGCCACCCGGAGTCGCCTGGGGCTCGCTCGTCCGCACCCTGGGCTTCACGGCTCGCTCTTCCGTTCCGTGAGCCTCCTCGGTCATTTACTTCCGTAGCACCCCACCTCCTGCTCGCTCATTCATTCTCGCGTTTATTCACCCCCCTGCTTTCTGATTCCGCCCTTGGTACCCTGAGCTGCGCGATCACCCGTCCCCGATTTGTTGTCCATCCATTTACGCATGCATTCGTTCATCGCTCCTGCTCTCCAGTCCCGCCCTCCGTTCCCTAGGCCGCGCCATCATTCCTTCCTCCATTCGTTCTTCGTTCGCTCGGACCTCCTCCCGGCGCTGCTTCAGGGCACGCCGGGCTCGTCCCGCTTCCGAGCCTTGCACGTGCCTTCTCCGCGCGAGCATCCAGCCTCCGCTCTCACTTGCCCCTTGTGCTCCAAGCCCGGCGCTTCCTGAGGCCAGAACCCCCGTTGGGCATCTCCCGCGCAGCGTCCCTCCCCTTCTTCCACTCAAGTATTTTTTCATCCAGCCCCAAGAGGTGAGAGCCCAGGCCCTGGGGGCTGGGGAGAGACACAAATAGTCACTTGTGACCCGTTGGGTATGAGAGCCAATTGTTGGCGTGGGAGGTGGGGCCTGACTGGGGAGGTGGCCACAAACCTTGGTGAGTAGGCATTCTGAGGGAAAAAGTGGAGGACAAGGCTTTCAGGCAGAAAAAGGGGGCACACGGTCTGTGTGAGGACGGTGGGGAGGCTGGAGCAGTGAAGGCAACCGGGAACGACCTTCGGGGATTTGGATACTACCCCAAGATGGGCAGACTCCCAAGCAGGGAGGCCCAGTTAGAGGGGACAGAGGACTGGGCAGCTCCGAAGCATAGGTCTTGGCTGGAGGGATATCCCTGCCAGGCTCCATCCTTAGAGACATGGGGCTCCTGAAGGCAGGTCTTCTGATCTTTCAAGAAACAAGTAAGGGGGCACCTGGATGGCTCAGTCCTTAAGCATCTGCCTTCGGCTCAGGTCATGATCCTGGGGTCCTGGGATGGAGTCCCGCATTGGGCTCCCTGCTCGGCAGGGAGTCTGCTTCTCCCTCTGACCCTCCCCCCTCTCATGCTCTCTCTCTCTTAAATAAATAAAATCATGGGGCGCCTGGGTGGCTCAGTCGGTTAAGCGACTGCCTTCGGCTCAGGTCATGGTCCCGGGGTCCTGCAATCGAGCCCCGCATCGGGCTCCCTGCTGGGCGGGAGGCCTGCTTCTCCCTCTCCCACTCCCCCTGCTTGTGTTCCCTCTCTCGCTGTGTCTCTCTCTGTCAAATAAATAAATAAAATCTTAAAAAAAATAAATAAATAAGGATTTTTATTGAATTCTGATGACTTGTAAAAAAACCTTTTTTTGAGATAATTAGAAACACATCTGTAAGAAATAATACAAATAGATCCCATGTACCCTTTACCCAGTTTTGTCCAGTGGTAGCATTTTGCAAAACTACAGCATGATAACCAAGACACTCAAATGGGAGTCAGGATACTGAGTATCTCCACCACCTGCGATTCCTCCTGTTGCCATTTTAGCCACACCTACTTCCCTCCCGCCTCCACCCCCTCCTTAACCCTTGGTTTTCTGTTTTCTATTTCTACAATTTTGTCATTTCAAGAATGTTATATACATGTAATCATATAATAAGTAATCTTTTGAAATTGGCTGATGACTTTTTTAAAATTAACCCTTTTAATGTGTACAGTCACTTTTTTTAGTAAATTCACATTTTGTGCAACCATCACCACAGTCTAATTCCAGGACATTTTCATCACCCTAAAAGAAACTCCATACCCATTAATCAAACTCCCCATTCCTTCTTCCCCAGCTCCTGGCAGCCACTAATCTACTTCCTGTTTCTTACAGATTTGCCTATCCTGGACATTTCAGATAAACAGAATCATACAATGTGAAGTCTTTTGTGTCTTGATTCTTTCATTTAGCATAGTGCTTTTTTTTTTTTTTTAAGATTTTATTTATTTCCTTGACAGAGAGAGACACAGCGAGAGAGGGAACACAAGCAGGGGGAATGGGAGAGGGAGAAGCAGGCTTCCCGCTGAGCAGGGAGCCCGATGTGGGGCCCGATCCCAGGACCCTGGGATCATGACCTGAGCCGAAGGCAGACGCTTAACAACTGAGCCACCCAGGCGCCCCTCATTTAAATTTTTAAAAAAGCGTGTTGGAAGGGGGCAGTCAGGTAAAATCTGTCTGTTAGCCAAATCTGGCTGTCCAGTTTGCAGACTTTAGTGTTCTGTGTGGGGGATGAATGGAGCCAAGTAGTTGAAGAAGCCAGGGCAGAGGCCCCTGAGAAAAGCAGGGAGGGAGGAGGGACGAGGGACCACAGACTGGGCACCTCCGTATATCTCTCCAACAGATGGACACACAGGTGGGGACACTTCTGGACTCGCTGATAGACACAATCACCCCAACCCGCAGACCCCACTTATTCTCAGAGGGTCCTCTGGAGGGGCCTTCATGGCCTGGCTGTGCTCACAGGCTCCCCTTTGTGTCTCCAGGTCCAGAGGAAGTGCCCAGGGACATGTGGCTGCCCTGCCTGGGAAGGGGCATGATGGCTGCCCAGATGAGCAAGGCATCAGCTCTGGCTCCTGGGGTCCTTCAGAGCACACCAGCCCCAGTGGTGGGTGAGCCCAGCTCTGAGACCCCTGGCCAGTGCTTCTGGGGGTTCCACTATGAGGAGGAAGAGGGTCCCCGTGAGGCCCTGGCCCGGCTCTGGGAGCGCACTCCAAGGAGCAGATGCTGGAGCTCCTGGTGCTGGAGCAGTTCCTGTGCGCACTGCCCCCTGAGATCCAGGCCCGTGTGGAGGGACAGCGGCCAGGCAGCCCTGAGGAGGCCGCTGCCCTGGTCCAGGGGCTGCGCCAGGAGCTGGCCGGGCCAGAACTCCAGGTGAGGGCCAGCTGGGTCGGGGCTGGGTCTGCTTCCTCCTGAGCCTGGCTTACAGTCCCTAGCTAGTGCTGGTGGAGTGGGGGTGCTGTGGGAGAAGGATGGTGGGAGCTTGGTGGTCTTGGCTCAGACTCCAGAGTTAGACTGATGCCCTCAAGTTCACACCTGCCCAGTCAGGTGCAGGGATGTGTGGGAAGTGACCATAGAGGCAGGCACAGTGGTCTCCTAGCACGCCCCCATCATAGGCTGGGTTGTCAAAGCTCAACAAGGCCACGGTTTGACTCAGAGTTGGCCTGGGATGCTGCCTCTATGGGGAAAGTTGGAGCATCTCTAGGCCCACCTGCCCTGTTTCCCTGTTCCAGGCTGAAGAGGGGCCAGGGGCACCAGCTCAGGAAAGGTGGGGGTGATGGCCATGCCCCAATACAGCCAGCCCCAAGCTTTGCCCCTGCTCTAGATCTGTCAAAATCACATCATTCCTGAGACCCACTCGTCCCCTCCACCCCATTTGAGCTCTCAGGCATTTGCTTTCTCTCTCTCCCCATTTCAGAGGACAGAAGCAAGGTCGAGTCCCTAGGACAGAGGGCCCAGCAGGTGGCTCTAGGGAAAGGCGACACTCCCTGGATTGTGCTGAAGACTGACACAACAGACCCTTCTGAGGGGGCTGCATCTGGAGGCCTGGGGGCCTGGGAAGACCCCACAGAGGCAGAGGACCAGGGGGCCTCCAGAGGGGAGCTGGAGCCCGCAGACCGTGGGAGAGACTGGGTCGGGCCCAGAAGCATCCGAGAAAACCTGGTGCCAAGCCCCTGGCCTCTCCCCAGGGAGCCGGCCTGCCGGTGCAGTGAGTGTGGCAAGGTGTTCAGCCGGAGTTCCTACCCGGTGCAGCACAGGCGAGTGCACACGGGCGAGAAGCCATACATGTGCACGGAGTGTGGCAAGGCCTTCGCCTGGAGCTCCAACCTCAGCCAGCAGCAGCGCATCCACACGGGCGAGAGGCCCTACGCGTGCCGGAGTGTGGCAAGGCTTTCCGCGCGCACTCGCAGCTCATCCACCGCCAGAAGACGCACAGCGGCGTGAAGCCCTTCCGCTGCCCAGACTGTGGCACGGCCTTCGGCCGCAGCACTCCACCGGTGCAGCATCGGCGCCCGCACATGGTGAGAAGCGCTTTGAATGCCCCGAATGCGGCAACGCCTTCGGCTGGAACTCCAACTTCCTGGAGCACCGGCGTGTGCACATGGGTGCACGGCCCCACACCTGCCCTGCCTGCGGCAAGGCCTTCAGCCAGAGCTCCAATCTGGCGGAGCACCTGAAGATCCACGCGGGCACAAGGCCGCACACGCGCCCCGATTGCGGCAAGGCCTTCCTGCGCCGGCGGGCCTGCGGTAGCACCCGCGCACACACAGCGGCGAGAGGCCCTTCGCCTGCGCGGAGTGTGGCAAGAGCTTCCGCGAGAGCTCGCAGCGCCTGCAGCACCAGCGCGCGCACGGGCGAGCGGCCCTTCGAGTGTGCTGAGTGCGGCCAGGCCTTCATCATGGGCTCCAATCTGGCCGAACACCAGCGCGTACACACCGGCGAGAAGCCCCGCGTGTGCGCCCAGTGTGGCAAGGCCTTCAGCCAGCGCTCCAACCTGCTCAGCCACCAGCGCATCCACTCTGCTGCCAAGCCCTATGCCCGTGCCGACTGCGGCAAAGCCTTCAAGGGCAGCTCGGGCCTGGCACACCACCGGCGCACGCACACCGGGGAGAAGCCGTTCGTCTGCGCCGATTGCCGCAAGGCTTTTGTGCGCAACTCCGAGCTCGTGAGCCACCGGCGCACGCAACGGGCGAGCGGCCCTACGTGCGTAGTGTGTGCAGCAAGCCCTTCAGTCACCGCTCCAACCTCAACGAACACCAGAAGCGACACGCGGGCGGTGCCGCGCCCTGACTCTGGGATGCCCCTGGGAGATGGTGAGGCTGGGCCAGCTCGGTGGCGCGCGAGGCACAGGACGTGGCCATCGTGGATCAGGATGAGCAGCGTCGTGTAAAATCGCCACCACCCCCCCCCCGTGTGGGCTGCGTGCTGGAGCGCAGGGGCAGCGACAATTGGGACAGAGGATTAAGCCGTTATAACAGCCCCTGGGACGATGGGAGTCTCACCTGGTGGCCCCCTGGGGCCTGGCTGCGGATGCGTGGCGGGGAGGTGATTCACAGGGTAAAGGCAGTGAATTTCGGTGCTGGGAGGGGTGCATCCGTGCAGAGACTGGAGGCTGCCACAGGCGTGGTGGATCCCCAGGACGAGGGCTAGGTGAGTCCCCTCCCCTGCTTCCCCTCCACCTCAGCTGGATCTGAGGTTGCACAGGATTTTTTGTTTTAGGCCAAGGGCCAGAAGGTCAGAGGCCTTGCTCTGGGACCCTGGTGAGCAGCAGGAGGCCTAGGGCAAAGGGGAAGAGTGGGGGTGGTTCTGCCATCCTCCCCTCCCAGGTGCTTCCCCCCACGTGCCCCTCCCTCCTGTTCTCTCCACAGTTGTGGCGTCCACTGCACTATCCTCCCTGGGGGCTGAGCACCAGCTCCATCTAGCACCCTCACTAGAGCCTCTCTGGAAGGTGGTGTGTCTGTGTCTCCTCTCTGGAATGCGGTGGGGGACATGCTCAGTCTGCACAGGACCGCTTCTCTGGCCTGGCCACCACCACCCTTCTCGCTTCCCATGTCGGGATTGTCCTGGCCTGCCCCACTGTGTGCTCTGGGGTCTCCCCTGGCGTCTGCGGGTTTGACGGTCTTCCCGCCTCCACCACCATTTTAGGGAGCCTCTTTCTGCCCTCGGCTGCCACTGGATGTGCTGTGCTTCCTTCTGCTCCTGGGTCTGGGATTGGCAGCCTCCAGCATTAAGCTTGTGAGAGAAGCAGGGAGAGGGAATGCGTGGAGCTACAACCCTGATTAGTGAAACCTTTGTAGCTTGGAAAGTTCCTTCTCACCTTGTCTCCAGAGCGGAGCCCCAGAGGGGACCAGATAGGCCTGAGGACTCGCAGCTGATGAGGACCCTATTTGGCTGTCTGCTGGGGTAGCAATTTCTGTCACAAAGGTCACTGAGCATCCGTATCCAGTGCTTTGCAGGGACTTCTCCACCTGCACCCTGAGTGCTGAGTTGGGAGGCTTAAGCTGGCCCTCGGCGAGGGGAGAAGAGGCTGGTACAGACAGCCCAAACCTGACCACTAGTATCTCCCTGCAACAGGGCGGGAGGAGCATCTGGCCCACTTGATGGGTGGGAGGTGGGCCAGAAGGGGGCTGTCTCAGGTGGGAGGCAGGCCGCTAAATCACCCTCCCTCGGGATTTTGAGGGAATTGGTTAGTTAGCTTTGTAAGGCTGAAGGAACACAAGTGAATACTGAAAACCCAGAGATGGATAACCATAGAGCACTTACTACCTCTAGGACTGGGGTGCAAAAGAGAAGGGGTGGATTTACAAGGGCCTAGGGGCTGGGGGAGGGGCTTGGGCTTTTGCTGGAACTTTGAGGGTGCGCAGAGAGACTGCTTCGAAACTAGCATTATATTCTGTTCTATCCAGTGGCATCATTGGATCTTCTGGGTAATAGGGCCCAAGGCCCAGAGCAGCCTGCTTTGTACCCAGGACCTGCTGCGTGGGCCCCACACAAAACTGCAGTTGAAAACAGACTGGAGCAGCAAACTGAGATATATATGTTGTGTCCAGGGTTCAGAGGCCTCCTGTATTGTATTTTTATTTTTTTAAGATTCTATTTATTTATCTGAGAGAGAACACACAAGCAGGGAGAGCAGGAGAGGGAGAAACAGACTCGCCGCTGAGCAGGGAGCCCGATGTGGGGCTCGATCCCACGACACCAGGATTAAGACCTGGGCCAAAGGCAGCTGCTTAACCCACTGAGCCACCCAGGCATCCCATGCAACTCTTGATGTTAGGGTTGTGAGTTCAAGCCTCACGTTGGGTATACAGATTACTTAAAAGTAAAAATAAAAATCTTTTTAAAAAATTCTCTATTTCCCGTCTTTTCCTCTGGGTGCTTTGTAGCCCTCTGGAAGAAGAGCAGGCAGTGGGTTGGGCATTGGTTCTGGTGCTTGTGCTTGGAGGAGGGGGTGTGGATTTAGGATTTCTAGAGTCTGCCTATTTCCTCCTGCTTTTCCTCATTATTCTGACCATTGGGAAGGGGGTCAGGTGTCTTAAATTTTTGTTCATCTGTACCTCTTTGGACCATCAATCTGGTTCCTTCCTACGATGCATCTTTATTATGGAGTAACATAAAAGTCTGAATGTAGGAAATTTTACCCCAGATCATATGAACTTGAAAAGCATCTGGGTTACTTTTTATCCTTTTGAGTTTTAAAATGGGCAATTTTCACAAGCACTTGCCTTTAAACCAATTAAATAGAGCTCCTCTACAAGTTAGTTTTAGCAATACCATCCAGAGATAGAGAAAATACCTCACATTTATAACACACATAGATACATGTACACAAACAAGATGCAAACAAAATTTAGCCTTTGTTTCACTATTATTTGTGCAGAGGACATTAAAGACCCAATTTCCAAATATCCCCTTTTTATTAAATCTACTTGTAAGATAGCATTATAATTTATGGATCCATTTATTAGTTATTTTCCATTTCCAGTTAGAACATGGCCAGTTGTATGCAAAGATACCAAAAGCTGTAGCAACAAACAAACCAAATAAAGCTCAGAGTACCTCTGGGATTGCTGGTTCTTCCCCAAAAGTTGGGGACTTCACTGACTCAACCAAATGGCTTCCGAGTTTCTGGTTACTTAGTCTTATAGTTGGCTTTCTTCAATTGTGCACACAAAAAATCTAATTCAGACATGTCAAAAGAACCCCACTGCGGCCGTCCGAGATTCCGGTTATCCATTTTTTTTTAAAGATTTTATTTATTTATTTGAGAGAGAAAGAGAGAGCACATGAGAGGAAGGAGGGTCAGAGGGACCAGCAGACTGCCCGCTGAGCGGGGAGCCCGATGCGGGGCTCGATCCCGGGACTCCAGGATCATGACCTGAGCCGAAGGCAGTCGCTCAACCGACTGAGCCACCCAGGCGCCCCTATTGACTATATTTCTTATGTTATACTTTCCACCCCTGTGACTTACTTATTTTATAACTGGAAGAATTTTTTTTTTAAGATTTATTTATTTATTTGAGAGAGCGAGAATGAGAGAGAGTACATGAGAGGGGGGGAGGGTCAGAGGGAGAAGCAGACCCCCCGCCGAGCGGGGAGCCCGATGCAGGACTCGATCCCGGGACTCCAGGATCACGACCTGAGCCGAAGGCAGTCGCCCAACCGACTGAGCCACCCAGGCGCCCGATTCCTCTTATCCTTACCTTTTCCCACTGAAGCTAGCCTTGCAAGTATAGGCTCTGTATGTGTGTACGGATAGCCTGCCTGAATTTTCCATGGGGGTTATTGGTTTTCTGGGTGTTGTTCTGGCTTTTGAAGCCCAGTTGCCCATTCCTTTTAGTTTTGGTTTTATTTTTAGAATAAGGCTTGAATAAGATCTAAGGACATTAAGTGGTGGATCAAGAGGGTGCTGCTTGTGAGCGTTACTTCTGAATGGCCGTAATACACTCTGTGTCTCGGTTTCTCCTTGTAAGGTCTAGGACCATTGAGGGGCTTGGAACACTGCATGATCAATCCTTGTGTGTGCATCCCTGGATGAGCCAATCATTAATCACTTTATGAGATGGGAAATTCCTATGGGACTGCTGCATGTCTGAGGAATATCTTCAGACACTTCTGCTAGGCTTTCATTCACCTGAAAGCACCATTCAACTCGAAGGAGCAAGCGTCCCTTCTCTTTGGAGCTGAGTTATTCACTCTCTCATATTTCTATGGAGAAAATTTACTCAAGCCTTATATATTAATAACATCCATTAGTATAATGCCAAATTAAAACAACCAACCCATCAACTTCCCCCCGTCCCAGGTTGTTCCCACCTAAAGAACATTACCGGTAACCTTTAACAGTTCAAATAAAAATCAGGACTATTCACTCAAATTGAAGAGGTCCAGGTATCAGGACCTCACCAGATACACCTGTGAGGTGCTGAGGAGCTGGAGGGGCACAGAGGGTCCGTGCTCGTACCAAGCACTGAGTTCTAGATGATCCCCAGGTGTTCTCAGGCAAGTTGCTCTGATATCCTGTTGACTACGCCAAGAAATGATGCAAAACGAACAAACCCTTTAACATTTTTTAAAGAGAAAGGAAAAGAGTTTTATTCGAGCCCAAGTTAGGGCAGGTGCCCAGGACACAGTCTGCACAAAGAAGAGAGTGCTCTGGGGAAGGAACATTTAGCTCAGGGATATATATGTTTTTTACAAAAAGACTTATGGGGCACCTGGGTGGCTCAGTCAGTTAAGTGTCTGCCTTCGGCTCAGGCCTGATCCCAGGGTCCTTGGATAAGCCCAGAGTGCCCTCAGCGGGGAGGCTGCTTCTCCCTCTGCCTCTCCCTGCACTGGTGTGTGCTCTTTCTCTCTCTCAATTTCTCGCTCTCTTTTTTTTAAAAAAGATTTTATTTATTTGAGAGAGAGAGAATGAGATAGAGAGAGAGCATGAGAGGGGGAGGGTTAGAGGGAGAAGCAGACTCCCTGCTGAGCAGGGAGCCCGATGCGGGACTTGATCCAGGGACTCCAGGATCATGACCTGAGCCGAAGGCAGACGCCTAACCGACTGAGCCACCCAGGCACCCTCAATCTCTCTTAAATAAGTAAATAAAATCTTTAAAAAAAAATGAGTTACAAATCATCATGATGAAGGACATTCCAGAAAGTTTCAGACTTTATCTTATGTTTTTAGTATGTGCAAGTCTGTATGACTTTAATCTCATGGGACCCAGGGAGGTTTTGTTTGTTTGTTTGTTTTTCTTATCTTTATGTTTGGAATGCTCCTTTTGTTGTTGTTGTTGTTTTAATGAAGCAGACATACAGTGTGTGCTCAGGGCAGAAGTAGAGCCCATGCTTTGAGGTTTTGTGTGGTCATTTTGATCTTAGTAAATGTTAAAGTATAGCTTCCCTGGGAGCCCTGGAGCAGGGCCGACAAACATTAAAAATTGAAAATTTCCTTGATCAGTTAGTATTTATTACATTATTTTAATTTTTATTTTAAAATTGTATTTCTCATATTTTAAGTCATTTCACTTGCTAAGGTTATTGTTTGCTATTATTTTTAAAATTATCATTTTTATTATTTATTGCTTAGTTTATTAATTACACAGAATCATTGATTATGGTTATTGATGAGGCTCCCAAAGGCCTTGGAGTTTTGCCCTTTGTCCCTACCCCTGCAGGTGCCCCCCCCGGGAAGGACAAATAATAGGGAAGAGGTCATTGCCCCTTGCTGCCCCTTTGCCGCCCTCACCCTCGCTTGGGCTTTATCACCCCAGACACTCACCGACTAGAGCAAGGCTGGCCATCATGTCTATACTTGGGGCCTTCCTGATGCTCTGGGGTGAGGTTGCTGGGGCCGGGCTCCCTTGGGGCAGGAGGGAGGAGGACAGATAGGAATGGGGGCCTCACAGCTGCCATCTCTACAGGTCTCTCACTGGGCCCAGCAACCGAGGGAGCCATAGGTGAGTCCGGGTTGGGTCTTGGGGAAGGTGGGCACCTGCAGAGGTGAGCCCCTGTCCTAGGGCCCAGCATTGACCTCCACCTGCCACGCAGTATTCGAGACCCGGCCGAACCTGTGGGCAGAGGCTGAATCGCTGCTGGAGCCCTGGGCCAACTTGACACTGACATGCCAGGCCCGCCTGATGACCCCAGATTTTGAGCTGTTTAAGGACGGGGTAACCCAGGAACTTGTGCACCTTGATTTACCTGCCATGGAGCACCAGTTCCCGCTAGGAGCAGTGACAAGTGACACCCGGGGCCTCTACCGCTGCCGCTCTGGCTTGAACAGCAGATGGACCCAGTTGAGCAACCTCCTGGAGGTGACTGGAGCAGGTGAGCAGGGGCTTTAACGGAGCCACAGGACAGGGAGGAGAGGGCTGCTGGAGAGGCCTGACTTCCTCCCTTCCTCCTCCTCACTCTCCTGGTCCAACTTTTCTGACATGGGGTGTGGGTGGCTGGGGTGGGGGGGTCCCTGAGCAGCTAGGTGGCCTTTGGCAAGTCATCTGACATCTCTGATCCTGTTTCCTTATCTGTAAAATGAGGATGATGTTTGCACTGATCCCAGAAGGTTGTGAGGAATAAATGACTGAATCCCCAGAAAGCCTAGCACATTTCCCTTAACATATCCTCTTCTTGTTTAATGCCCCCGTCTCCTCCTGTCCCTGCCTCCCTTTCCTTTATCAATGTCTTCCATTTCCCTGGCTCCCTCATATTTCCTTCCTTCCTTCCTTCTTTCTTTCTTTGTTTCTTTCAGATTTATTTATTTTAGAGAGAGAGAGAGCACTGTGTGTGGTGGGGGAGGAACAGAGGGAGAGGGAGAGAGAGAATCCTTAAGCAGACTCCCCACTGAGCACAGGAACCCCCCCCCCCCCCCCCCCGCCTCATGACCTGAGCCAAATCAGGAGTCCGAAGCTCAACTGACTGAGCCGCCCAGGCGCCCCTCCCTCCCATTTTCATGAGTGTGGAGATCCTAGTCTGGCTGGGTCTTGCATGTCTCCCAAGTCATTCAGAACGACCCATCAAACCTGCTCCACCCACAGAGTCCCTACCCCCACCTTTGCTCTCAACTGAGCCCGTGTCCTGGATCACACCGGGTCTGAAGATGAAACTGCTGTGCCATGGGGGATTTCGTGGTGTGACCTTCCTGCTGAGGCGCGAAGGCGATGATCAGTTTTTAGGCGTGGCTGAGGCCCCTAAAGATGCAGAGGCTACCTTCTCAGTCCATCAGCCTGGCAATTACAGCTGCAGCTACAGGACCCACAAAGCAGGTGCACCCTCTGAGCCCAGTGCTACTGTGACAGTCGAGGAGCTGGGTGAGTGTGTTGACCATCCCAGAGGGCTTTCTGGGGTAGGAGGTTCCTGGAGGACAGAGCTGCATTTACCTTGATCCCCAACCCTGAATACCCTTGCCCAGGATTAGGTCTGGGAAACAGTGGTCACACAGTTGGGTGGATCGCACCTGACCTGAACACTGACACTGCGGCAGCTCGGGGTGGGGGTCGGGGGCCTGGCTGACCGTAGCTTTCTCGGGAACAGTCCCACAGCGGGGGTATCCGGGACTCTAGCCCCAGCGACCCTCCCTGCCTTGCAGAAGCACCGTTGCCACCCACGCTGAGTTTCCAGGGAGAGTCTGCAGGTGTCCTGCCCCGGGGGGCCAGCGCGACCCTCCTTTGCGTGGCGCCCCTGAGCGGCGTGGAATTCCAGCTGCGGCGGGGCGAGGAGGAGCTGCGGGGACCCCGGAGCTCCACCAGCCCAGACCGCATCTTCTTTCACCTGAGCGCGGCGGCTCTAGGGAACGGCGGTCTCTACACCTGCCGCTATCGGCTGCGTGGTGAGCAAACCTGGTCCTCTGACAGCGCGCCTGCCGAGCTGCTGCTGAGCGACGGTAAGCCTGGCAGCCACAGGCTGGGAGGGCGACAGCGCTCTGCTCCCCGGGCGGGGAGCGGGAGGAGGGGCCCAGGGAAGGGTTCCCCGGAATTGCAGGGCTCTGGTTGGGGCCCAATCCCAACTCATCCGCCCGGCCTCAGTTTCCCCAGCTGAGAATGGGACAATGAGCTCAGCATCCCCAAGGCTTCAATAAGAATAACTGGGTCAACACGCAAGTCTGGCGCAGGCCATGCAGGCGCCCGCCCCCTGCCGGGCGTCCCCTCCTGTCTCCCGGGTCTGGGTGGGCGCCCGAGGCCTGTTTGTTGGAGGGAACCAGGCTGGGGCTGTGGAAGGGAGCCAGGCCTGTTGCAGGGCCTGCCAAGGACCGGGAGCGACCACCCCAAGAGAGGATCCCAGCCATCTGCAACCGCATGTCCTGGGCTTGGTGACAAAACTCGACGCCTTCCCCACGTCTGTTTTTATGGACAAACTAATAAGGAATAGTTTTGGACTGTGTGTGAGGGATCCGGTGAGGTCTGGAGGGTGCTACAGTTTGAAGCGGAGGGGGGCCGGCGGACTCTTTCAGGCAGAAGGCGCGAGGCTGGATCGCACGTGAGGCCCAAGCCTTCCCCTCCGCGCCCGGGTCAGCCAGTGTTCTCCCCATAGAGACGCTCCCCGCGCCGGAGCTCTCGGCCCACCCCGCGACTCCGCACCCCGCGCCAGGCACGCTGGTGCAGCTGCGGTGCCGGGCTCCCCGGGCCGGCCTGCGCTTCGCCCTGGTGCGCGAGGGCGCCGAGCGCCGAGTGCACCGTGTCCTGAGCCCCGCGGGGACAGAGGCCACCTTCGAGCTGCGGGACGTGTCGATGGTGGACTCCGCCAACTACAGCTGCGTCTATGTGGACACGGCGCCACCCTTCGAGGGCTCGGCGCCCAGCGCGCCCCTGGAGCTGCGCGTAGACGGTGAGCGGGCGAGGGCTCCCAGCCGTGAGCAAATGAGCGCGCCGAAGGGAAGTGCACCGGGCCTTGGTCCTGTCCGCACAGCAAACCCTTCGGGCCAATGGAATTTCGGCTGCCGATGGTCTGCGGGACACCTCGCATTTGGCTCATTTCCTGCGCTCTCTGCCGGGAACACCGTTTCCCTTGGCCATTTCCTCCTTTCCCACACCTGTCCTGAGGTCCTGACTGCCAAATGCTGGGTACTCCAGGAAGTCTCAGAGCAGGCCCGGGTCTAGGGAACTTGCAAGATCTTGGGGAAGAGGGTGATCCGTAAGATAAGAGGAGGAACCGTGTCTGTTCAGGACCAGGAAAAGGCGGAAAGTTGTGTGAGGACAAAGGGTAGCATCCTGGAGGGATGGAGCAGCCAGCAGGCCTGGGTTTAGTGGGAGGCAGGAAGGCGGAGGGGGGCTGGGGCAGCTACTACCTGAGTGGAGGACCTCACTTGACTGACCTGGCTGCTCCGCCCAGGACCCCCCCCCAGGCCACGGCTCCGGCCCCTGTCGCGTGGGGCGGTTGTTCCTGGCCATGATGCGGTCTTGCGCTGCGAGAGCCAGGTGCCCAGCGTCGTGCCCACGGTCATCTTCGAGCTGCTGCGAGCAGACGAAGAGGAGCCTTCAACCAAACTCTGGACCAGCCACCCCTCAGCAGACCTTGTACTGACCTATGTGGGGCCCCAGCACGCAGGCAACTACAGCTGCCGATACCGCTCATGGTCGCCCAAACCCTTCGTGTCTGAGCTCAGCGACCCGGTGGAGCTCCAGGTGGCAGGTGAGCCTTTCCTCTGGTTCTGTGAGCGGGGTTCCTCTTTCTGGCCTTTGCCCAGATTGTGCCCTCTACCAGGAGGGCCCCTTCCCTGCACCTCCTCCCAGCACATTGGTTAGTGTGCCTAGTCTGCTGGGGATATGATGGAAATTACAGGCAGGGAAAGGACACATGAAGAGGCCCTGGAGCAGACTGTGGTTTGGTCAGGTAGACACCTGGACGGAGGCCTAGGTGTGTGCGGGGGGGAGGGGGGGTTGGCTGGCAGCTGACCAAGCTACTTCCTTCCTGAGGGGCCTCAGTGAGGTCTGCCCTGATTTCACCAGGGAGGAGAACACATGATGCCTCCCTCCCCTAACATTTCTCTTTTGTCAAATTTGTCTAGGAAGTTGATCCAGCTGCAGACTCAGGCCACTAATGGTACCTTTGGCAAATAGTTTCTCCAGTCTGGCTCTGATCCCTCAAACTGCAGCTAGAGGCTGGACTCCCCCTGAAGGTGCTGGACTGTCCCTCATTCCTCCTGGAAATTAATAAAAATGTGAAGAGACTTTAAAAGGTGTCCTTGACTAATGGCAGCCCTGGTGCAGGGGGCTGTACTTCCAGGGTTGAGGGAAGTGGGCTGGGATCTTGTGTCCTAAAGGTGGACGGGCTCTGGGTTGGAACCTGAGGATATAGGGGCCAAGGATTGGCTACTTGGGACCACATTTTTCAAGATTGCCTTTTGGTTTCTTCAAGCCGCCTCCTACTCCCCAGGCACCTCTGCCTGATCCCCAGCAGGTCTGGGTAGGTAGCTCTCCAGACATACCCAACCCCACCTTGACCAAATTGGTCCCCACACTGGGAGGCACTTCAGAGAGGCTGCATTTTGTAGTTTTGTTTTCTGGACTGAGTGGCCACCAGCTGGTGGTGCTGAGTCTGTCCCCAAAGGCTAGGTCTCTCACACTGGAGATTGAAACTGTTGTAGGGTTGAGACTCCTCTTTATTCTTTCCCACTTTCCCACAGATCTAAGGCCCTTTGCCCCACCCAATATCCCACTGGACATTTCATTGCCCAGTCCACTTAAGAGCTTGGTTCTCAAGGTACAGGCATACCAGTAGGTGTGTACCAGCATTATCAACTAATACTTGATAAATTTTGTTTAAGGAATTTGCCTATTTCATCTGATTGGTCTGATTTACTGGTATAGAGTTGCTTACAACATTCCTTTATTCATTTAATGCCTACAGGGTCTGTAGTGATGTCATCTCTTTCATGCTTGACATTGTGTCCCTTCTACCTCCCTCCCCACCCATTTCTTCCCCTCTGTCAGTCTAGCTAGGGGTTTATCAGTAAAGAATTAACTTTTGGATTTGGTCATTTTTTTCTATGGTCTCTTTTCTACTTTGTGGATCTCTATTTGTATCATTATTATTCTCTTCCTTCTACTTCTGAATTAATTTGTTCTTCTTCGCTTTCTTCAGGAAACACAGATCATTGATTTCTTGGGGGTAAACATCAGTAACAGCTCATTATTAGGCTTAAAAACAAGTTTGTATTAGTTTAAATAACAGGAAATTACTTCTTTGTGGATAAAAAATAATTGGCAATATTTAAATACTGGCAACTTCATCAATTATATCCAGTTGGTAGGTGGTGTTTAGTTCTTCTGTATCCTGATTTCCTATCTACTTGTTTTGTTGATTTTAGAAAGAGGAGTGTAGAAGTCTCCAATTATAATTATGAATTTATTATTTTCTTCCAGTTCTGTTAGTTTTTGCTTCCTGTATTTCAGGGCTTTGTTGGTAGATGCATACATATTTAGAATTGTTATTTCTTGGTGGATTGACCTTTATCATTATGTAATGTCCCTCTTTATCCCTGGTAATTTTCCTTGTTCTGAAGTCTACTTGGTATGATATTAAAATAGTCACTCTAGCATTCTTTGGTTAATTTTTGTATTATATATCTTTCTCCACCCTTTTATTTTTTCAATTTTTTGGTGTATAGTTGACATACATTACATTAGTTTCAGGTGTACAACAATGATTTGACAAGTTTATACATTATGCTCTGCTCACAAGTATAGCTACCATCTGTCACCACACAACACTATTACAATGTCATTGACTATATTCCTTATGCTGTGCCTTTTATTCCTGTGACTTATTCATTCCATAACTGGAAGACTGCATCTCCCATTCTCCTTTAAAACTTACCTATATCATTATACTTAAAGTGGGTTTATTTTTTAAGAAAATTCATTCTGCAAAACTCTTTTAATTGGTGTGTTTAGATCATTTACATGTAATATAATTACTGATATATTTGGATTTGGGTCCACCTTTTGCTTTTATTTTCTTTGTTCCTTCTGTTATCCCTCTGTTTCCCTTTACCTGCCTTCTTTTGGGTTAAATATTTTCTAGAGCTCTGTTTTATTTTATTTAAAAAAGATTTTATTTGAGAGAGAGAGAGATCAAGAGCATCAGTGGGGAGGGGGGGATGTTGCAGAGGGAGAGGGAGAAGGCTCCCAGCTGAGCAGGGAGACAAACATGGGGCTGGATTCCAGGACCCTGGGATCATGACCTGAGCCAAAGCAGATGCTCAACCGACTGAGCCACCAGGTGCCCCTTATTTTATTTTTTAAAATATTTTATTTATTTATTTGAGAGAGAGAGTGAGAGAACACAAGCAGGGGGAGCAGCAGAGGTAGAGGGAGAAGCAGGCTCCCCACTGAGCAGAGAGCCCAATGTGGGGCTCAATCCCAGTACCCTGGGATCATGACTTGAGCTGAAGGCAGACGCTTAACCAACTAAGCCACTCAGGCGCCCCTAGAGCTCCATTTTAATTCATGTATTGGGTTTATCTGTTTGTGTAGTGTGTGTGTGTGTGACATTTCTCTAAGGATTAAGATATGCATACCTCACTCTTCATAGTCTACATAGAATTAATATTATACCACTTAAAGTGAAATGTAGAAACCTTATCACTGATAGGTCTCTTTACTCTCCTCCTCTAATTTCTTTTTTAAATTTTGTACACTAATGGTTCTTCTTTGAGATATAATGTATATGCATTAAAATATACAAATCTCAAATATATTACTGAATGAATTTTGATACTCTCTCCTCTTTATGTTTTAGTCATATATACATCAACATACATTGAAAACTCTACAAATATTATAAATCTTGTTTTCAAGTCATGTATACCTTTTTTTTTTTTAACACTCATGTATATCTTAAAGATCAAATATTTGCAATGTGTTACTCTTTCTTCATTACCAAAGTTCCAATTTTCCTTCTGCTATAACTTCCCTTCTATCAAAACAACACTTTTAGCCTGCTGGCAAGATTGTTAGTTTTGCATCATTTGAAAATGTTTTTATTTTGCTCCCCTTCTTGATGTGTATTTTCATTGGATATAGAATTTTGGATTGACAGGGTTTTTTTCCAGCACTTTAAATATGTTGTTTCTCTGCCTTCTAGGTTTCACTATTTCTGACAAGAAACCCATAATCTTTTGCATTGATCTTTATAGGATGCATAGTTTTTCACAGACTGTTTTCAAAATTTTAAAATTTGTTTTGTTTTCAGCAGTTCAATTATGATGTGTCTAGGCATGAATTTGAGATTATGCTGTTTTGGGTTCACTGAGCTTTCTGAACCTGTAAATTGAGACCTTTTGCCAAATTTGGTAAGTTTCCAGTAATTATTTCTTCAAATATTCTCTCTGCTATTATTATAAAGAATGTGGTAGCATTTCCAACTACATGTAAGGTCTTATCAGTTTCTGTGATTCTGTTCCCTAATAAGGATGTCATGAGTTGTCTGGTTCCAAACTATCACATCTTCCTAGTGCATTGTTCCTTTTTATTTTTTTTAGATTTTATTTATTTATTTGACAGAGACACAGTGAGAGAGGGAACACAAGCAGGGGGAGCGGGAGAGGGAGAAGCAGGCTTCCAGCTGATTAGGGAGCCCAATGCGGGGCTCGATCCCAGGACCCTGGGATCATGACCTGAGCCGAAGGCAGACGCTTAACGACTGAGCCACCCAGGCACCCCTC
Source organism: Mirounga angustirostris (assembly GCF_029215605.1). NCBI lineage: Eukaryota > Metazoa > Chordata > Mammalia > Carnivora > Phocidae > Mirounga > Mirounga angustirostris. The sequence continues at coordinate 59,865,026 of NW_026991724.1, read as the reverse complement.
ATTGTTCCTTTTTACAAAAAACAAAACAAAACATAGTGATCCTATGACCCTAATAATGCTTTTCCGTGTCAACATCTATTTTGTTGAAATAATATAGCTCTGTTGTCTTTCTTCAGATTCATGTTGTCTTATATATCCTTTGTTATTCCTTTACCCTCAACTTTCCCATTTTAGATGTGTTTCTTCTAAGGAACATATGTCTGGATTTGAAAGAAATCCAATGTTAGTATTTGTCTTACTTAGTTTGTTGAATATAGTTGTGCTTATTGAAATTGCTGACATATTTGGATAGGCTTTCAAATCTCAGTGCTTCCAGTATAAACTTGGCCACGTCCCTTCCTCTATAAAATGGGGATGGTCACTCTGCCCTCAGAGTGTTGTGAGATGATGTACATAAATTATCTGGCAGACTGAACAACACATGTAGATCCTTTTTTTTTTTTTTTTTACACATGTAGATCCTTAATATAGATTCCTTTCCCCCCTAACTTCCTCTCCCTTTAGACAAACATGGGAAAACACATATCTCATGACAAAATGGGTGCTGGAGATGCTCAGAGCACCAGGGGGTGGAGATTCAGCTCTTCAGTGCCAAAGACCAGGAAAGTGGGGGCAGAAAGAGGTGGAGATGGATACTACAAGCCTGTGGCCAGGCCCTGGGTTGGATGTTACACAAGGCAGGTCATCTAATCCCTGCTTTACAGATGAGGTCACTGAGGTTCAGGTAAGTCACTTATCCGAGGTCCCAAAAGCAGCCTGGGGAGGAGTGGGGCTCTGCAGACTGACTTTAGGCCTACATCTTTTCCCCTGCCTGCAGGCTTGTTGGAGGCCTGCGTGATCATTTCACTAGGAATGTGTATCTCTCATCTCTGAGCTTTTCCCTATGTCTGTCAACTTTCTCTGAGTCTCTCAGCCCTGGTCTCACTATGAGTGGCTGTCTGCCTGTGTGTCTATGTATCTGGGACTTTGTCAGAGATATTGACACAAGATCTCTGTTTCCCTGGGTCTCAACCTTCCTCTTCTGAACCTCACTCCTTGGTCTGTGTGACTCTGTTTACTTGTGACACAGAGGGAATGAGTTCAAGACACAGGGAGAAACACAGAGATGGTGATAATGAACAGTACAAAACAGTATGGTAGGTCAGATGGTTAACATGTGATGGGATCATCAGAGAAAGAGAGGAAGACTGACACCCTGATAGTTAAAAACAGAGGCTGTGACATCCAGTTACAGACATGGACCCTGAAAGAGGGCCAGGGATACAGAACTGTGAGAGAAGGTCAGAGACAGCACTGACAGCATGCTGGCAACCACTGAAACCAGGGGGATTCTGGGGTGATAGAAAGGGCAGACTCAATATGGTAACATTTTATTGAGGCCACTGTATGCCAGGCTTGTCTGAGTGCTGGGGCTCTGGGAAAATCAGATTGTTCTTGCCCTGCTGGGTGTTGGGGAGACAGCAATATAGACCTATATCAGGTTGCAGGGTGGAGCATGGTGACTACCTCCAGGAAGGCACCAGTCACAGTATATTCATTCAACAGACACTGGTCAGAGCCTATTGCATCCTGTGCTATGGATATTTAGAATAAAACACGGCCCCTGCTCTTGGAAGCTCACAGTGTCTTTGGGAAACAGACTGCAAGGTCTGCAAGGAGTAAATACAACATGGTAGGAAGTTAAAGAGAAGTTAAGGAGGTGCTCTGGAAGCAGAGAAGGCAAGCTGAAGTCTGTTCAAGGAAGTAGGGGAGGCGGGCACCTGGGTGGCTCAGATGGTTAAGCGTCTGCCTTCGGCTCAGGTCATGATCCCAGAGTCCTGGGATCAAGCCCCACATCAGGCTCCTGGCTCAACGGGGAGCCTGCTTCTCCCTCTCCCTCTGCCTTTCTCCCTGCTCATGCTCTCTCTCTCCCTCTCTGTATCTCTGTGTCTCAAGTGAATAAATAAAATCTTAAAAAAAAAAAAAAAAAGGAAGTAGGGGAGGCTTTGTTAGGGAGGGATATGTGAAACATGTGGGAGGAAAGAGGAGAGGAGGTTTCCAGGCACAGGTACAGAGGCACATAGGTGGGAAAAATATGGCTTCTTCAGGAACCACAAGTAGTTCCACATGGCTGGTGTGTGGAAGGTGGGGCTACTACAGTAGGAGATGAGGCTGGGGCCAGGTCACAAATGATCCTGAATGGCAGGTGAAGGAGTTTGACATATATCCCACAGGGCAGTACTTTGAAACCATTTTTCACATCACTGCACCCACAGAAAAAATGACAATATTCACACGCACATACAAGGGTACCTGGAGAGGTTATTTGGGGCCAAGACTTATGTCTTGGCATAGTTGTAACCCATTCAGGAAGCTTTGCCGCAGAAGGTGATGCACTGGAGAGCTTTCCACTATGGGGTGGCACAATCAGGTTTGAATTGCAGGAGAGCCCTCTGGAGGCTGGTGTGGAGAATGAAACAGTGGGGGAGGTCAGGGAGAGAATGGAGGCAGGCGACCCCAGCTAGAATCCAGATGAGAGGTGATGAGGGCTCAAAGAAGGTGAGAATGGTAAAGACAGATTAGAGGTGAGTTTTTGATAAAACCAACAGGGCTGATGGCTGGTGCGATGTAGGAGAAGGCAAGGAGAAACAGATGATGCGCAAGCATCATGCCACACCCTTGATTAGGGAGAATGTGAGAGAGACTGAGGGCCTGGAGAAGGCCTCATAGAAGAGGCAGCCTCACAGGTTGGCCTTGGAGTTAGACAAGAATAGATGGAGCGAAAGAGTAGGTGTGAAGGCACAGAGGAGGGCATGGGCTGGCATCCCTCCTGGGCTACGCGGGAGAGGAAAAGGCAAGGAGAGCAGCTACAGGGGAACATGAAGCTGAAGCCTTTCTGTCCAGAGCATCTTGGGACCATTGAGTCCCAACAGAAACTTCACCCCAATTGACCTGACTCTGAAGACCAATCCAAGTCCTCAGCTCAGCTGTCCTTTCTCTGAGATGGGCCTGAGTGGGGTATGGAGAGAAGCAGGATTCTTCTGGAAGCTTCTCCAGCTAGCCTGAATAGCTTTGGGTTCATCAGGCGCCTCCATCTGGGTCTCTAAATGCAGAATTGTTCCCAGACAGCCCCAGAGTCTGCCCTGAAGCACCTTATCACTTTAGGGTACTATCAATCACCTACCCTGATCTTTGTTCTTTTGGAACTTAGAGTTTCTCTTAGATGTTGAGCCTCTGAGTGGAAGTTGTTCTGTGTCCCAAGGGCTTTCTTTGGTTACTGCAGTACTGTAATGTGGATCCTCAGGTGAACCATGAGGGCTGAGCTGCGGCTAAAGGCCTTCCCACAGTCACTGCACTTGTATGGCTTCTCTCCTGTGTGGATCCTCTGGTGCTCAATGAGGGAGGAGCTCTGTGCAAAGGCCTTCAGACAAATCTTACATTGATATGGCTTCTCTCCGGAGTGGATTCTCAGGTGGCGGATTAGAGCTGAGCAGTCACTGAAGGCTCTCCCACAAGCATCACACTTGTAGGGCTTCTCCCCAGTGTGGATGCGCTGGTGCTGAGTCAGGTGGGTGCTCTGGCTGAAGGCCTTCCCACACTCATCACACTCATAGGGCCTCTCCCCTGTGTGCACCCGCTGGTGTTGAGTGAGATGGGTACTGCGGCTGAATGTTTTGCCACATTCCCCGCACTTGTAGGGTTTTTCTCCAGTGTGGATCCTCTGGTGCTGAGTTAGGTGGGTGACCCGGCTGAAGGCCTTCCCACACTCTTTACACTCATGGGGCTTTGCCCCCGTATGGATGACTTGATGCTGGGCCAAGTGAGTGCTCCGGCTGAAGGCTTTCCCACACTCACTACAGGTGTAGGGTGTCTTCCGAGAATGGCTCTTCTGGTGTGTCTCGAGGGCTGAGGGGCTCTGGAATGTTTTCCCACATTCACTACACTTGGAAGACTTCCTCCCTGAGTAAATGCATGGAGGCTCTGTCCTATCACCATCCACTGGATCAAATTTCTCTTCTGGTGTCTTCTCTTGTGAGGTGACATTTGGCCACACGTTGGGACTATTCCCCAAGACACCAAATTCACAGCTGGGCTGGTCGGTGGGAACATCCTTGTGAGGCTCTGAAGTTTTCCTGAAATCCATCTCTTGGGGGACAGACTTTGTCCAGGCTTCCTCCGAGAGTCCTGCCTGCCTCTCTGAGCTGCCCTCAGGTTCACAAGCACCACCAAAAGTGGGTCCCTGGGAAATACCTCTCATGAGGGTTTCAGTAGCCCTGTCTAATGGCTCTGACTCTTTCAAATCACTCTGCTTGCAGCTTGCCTCTGACAGCTTGGCTCCCGGGTCCCATCCTGAAATAATCCAAACCACAGCATCACCACTCTTTCCACACAGGGCTCCCCCCACTTGGCCTGGGTCCTGGTCTCATTCTGTAAGGGGAGACATAGCCACTCCTGACATTTGGCCCCATTTCCAAAGGAAAGTTTCTCATTTGGTGTCCTGGATGACAAAAGGGCATAGGGCTGTCCTCCCATACCATTGAAAACTGGATCACAGGTTTCAATCCTCCCCCTCCCCAAACTCTCCATTCTTCAAGGCTGCTGATTTTGGCCCAAGTGTCAGAAGGAAGACCCCGAGGTTGAACTGAACTGAAACACTGAGAGTGAGAGCAAGTAAGCACGCACAGGGGTTTGTCCTTGCCAAGTGCCTGCGTACTCACTCCCCCTGGGCAGGCTCCAGCTCTCGGTGCCTTCCCCCTGGACCTAGACAGCCTACTGAGCATTTTCTGCAGGTGCTCAGTAAATACTGGCTGAATGAGGGAATCAATTCTAGATGCTGACAACTGTGCAATTTTCTACAGTAGACTCTACCTTGAGCCCTAAGTTGACAACTGCTGCTGAGGGTGAGTGGGTGACACGCCTACCTGGCCTCCCTAAGACCCCGGGAGGCCTGAGGCCCACTCTTTCTAAATGGCTGTGAAGGCAGAGTGTGGTTAAAAGGTAGCTAGAGACTGGGTTGTGTCTGAGGTGGCAGTGTGCCTGAACTGACCTTTGAACTGAACTGACCCTTGATGGGTGCACAGGGCACCTGGGGACACTTAAGAGCATCCTGTACTGGACAGATTCCAGGAAGAGACGGGGACAGGCAAACAGCTGCTGCTTGAGTGGCTCTGCCACTAGCCAGCTCCAGGGCCTTGGGCAATCTAGCCTTTGTCTGCACCTGCTTCCCCACCTGTACGAGAGGGACACTATACTGCTCGTCTTCTAGGGCTGCTGGTCATTCTTAGGCTCTTGTTACGTGCTAGTCTCCAAGTACAGTTGGTCATTTCCATGTCTCATTTCAGCTTCAATCCGCTCTCACAAGGACATACTGCAACTACTGCACCTCACACAAGGAAACTGAGGCCCAGCTGAAGGAAGGTCTTGAGTAACTAACTGGTACAAGATCACACAGTTGGTTAGTGGCCAAGTTGAGATTTCAGCTGTAGATTTCAGCTTTCCTCCTCTAAGCCCACAGATGTCCTCCTAACTCCCCAGCTTCTCCAGCCACATGCTTGGTCCCACATCCCCCTTTCTTCCTCTATTCTAGAAACATCGCACAACCTGCTCTTCCCAGAATGCAATGGTCCATATCATACCACTGGGCCTTCTCCCCCACCACTCCCTCTGCCTGGACTGCTAGCTCCTTCTCCTTGTCTCAGTGCCATATTGTCTTTTCTCTGAAAACCTCGACCTTGCAGGAGGATGGGGGCACTGCCCCCTCTCCCTGTCCCTGTGACCTCTGCCTGGGCATAGCTGATGAGGCCAAGGGAAGGCACATGACCAACCTTTCCAGAAAGGTCTGTTTCTCAAGGAGCTAAAAAATCATCCTAACAGCCACAGTTTCCACTGTGTTTAATCCGTGCCAGGCACTGACATTGAGGAAGGCATATGACTGCAATTCCTATTTTATTGACAGGGAAAGAGAGGCACAAGAAAGTCACAGGAAGAAGAGGAGCAGTGGTTGGATCTACCAAGCCTTAATCGTATTTCTGTTCCACCTACCCACAGCACGTCTCCTCCCTGGTCCTGGCATACACACACTATCTGCCACTATCAAGCCAGGCCGGGCCAGGCCGCGCCCTTCCGGGAGGAGCCTTCACTCTCTGCTCTCGACTGTCCTAGGGCTGCATCCTCCCTGCATCCTATAGGACCTCCCTGGACTGGGACATTTGTGTGGGTCCCCCAGAGCCACAGTGCTGACTCTGGCTAAGGGCAGGTCTGACTCACCCAGATCCTATAGGGCCAGCAGATGGAGGATTCAGAGGGGACACATGGAGACACCTGGCATTTCTGTCACCCCCACCCCCACAGGCTTCCAGCCCACAGCAGCCTGGTTTTCCTTGCTCATGTTAGTCCCTGGGATCTGGTCAACCATAAGACAAGCACAAGACCCCAACCAGTTCAGTGGGCCTCAGCCCAGGAACCTTTTACTGTTCTCCCCTGGGGTTTCTACACTGATAAGACATAAGCCTGGGTTGCTGAGCCAATTTTGTCTCTAATGAGGATAGAAGCTCCTTAAGAGTAAAGCTAGGTGCGCCTGGGTGGCTCAGTTAGTTAAGTGTCTGCCTTCGGCTTGGGTCATGATCTCAGGGCCCTAGGACTGAGTCCCCCAACAGGCTACCTGCTCAGTGGTGAATCTTCCCCTCCCCCTCCCCCCCATACCCGCTTCTGTGCACTCTCTCTCAAAAAAAAAAAAAAAGAGCAAAGCTAATGGAGGAAAACCCAACTGAGAACTGAGAAACAGAATGAGAAAAAAAGAGTCCTGATACGATCAACTAAGCTCCTGATATAGCCACAAAGTCTCCCTACTTTGCTTCAGTCAGTTTGACCTGGGTTTTTGGTCATTAGCAATCAAAACATAACTGCTTTGTACATTCTGTGAAAGTTTGGGTACAAAGGTGACAAGTACATGTGTGAGCAACCCCAAGCCCAAACCCTGCACTCCCACATTCCAGTCCAGGCTCTGCCCACAGTGTGCTGTGAACAGTTACCAGTTGCTCCCCCTCACCTCTCTGGTCGAGTGCCCGAGTCAGACCTTCCACCAGCATGGCAGCCTCCTCACCACTCTTGGGGAACTGGGCACCCACCCAAGACTGGATCTTGGGGGGCAGTGCACCCAGGAACTGCTCCAGCACCAGCAGCTCCAGCATCTGCTCCTTGGAGTGCGCCTCGGGCCGCAGCCACTGGCGGCACAGCTCCCGGAGCCGGGCCAGGGCCTCATGTGGGTTGGAAGCCTCCTGGTAGCAGAAGCGCCGGAAACGAAGACGTGCAGCCTCAGGGTGGGCAGTGTGGCCAGAGCTAGATTCCTGGATCTCAGAGAGGCTGGCCTCCTCATCCTCCACCTTCACGCGTAGAAAGCCATCCCGTTCCCAGGGCACTGGGCTCAGAGGGCTCTTGGGGATGGCCATCAAGGAGCAGTACAAAAGTGAGGCACAGGATGGCTGGAGTGTTGGAACTGGGTCTGCAGGAATGCCAGAACTTTGTCATCATGTGGAGCTTGGGACTCTGCTCATACCTGTAGAGCAGGGCAGATGCAGACTTGGGGCCTGTGAGATGTAACTCATTCTCACAGGACACAGATGCTCAAAATAATCAGGTGCTAAGCACCATTATAAACGTTTGCATACAGTAACTCATTTAAAACTCACAAAAACTCAGGAGGTAGGAACTTCCTTTCCATTTTACAGATATGAAAACAGATACAGAGGAGGAGAAGATTTGCCCAAAGTTTCCCAGATACTGAAGGGATGGGGAGTTGCTGAGCTACAAAACCAAGGCAGCCTCAGCCCATGGCCAGTCTGCTTACAGTGTTCCCCCCCCACAGAACCAGGTCTCCCTCCTATCTCACACACACTCCCCAGGTAGCTACATGGTCATTCCATCACTTTATTTGCTAATTATTTTGTAGCTTCTGAGATGGATACTTATATAGTTGACGTTCAGCCTTTCTTTCTTTCATCTTTTCTAATACATGTACTTAAGGCTATAAATTTCCTTCTAAACACAGCTTTAGCTGCACACCCACAAGTTTGATGCTGCATCTTCATTATCATTTAATGAGTTCAAAATATTTTCTAAATTCTGTTGTGATTTATTCCTGATCCATGGGTTTTTTAGAAATCTGCTCTTTCATTTCCAAATAACTGGGGTTTTCTAGTTGTCTTTTTATTGTTGATTTCCAGATTAAGACTGTTATGCTCAGAAAATGTGCTTTAGTCCATTTTAATCCTTTCAAATTTGCTGAGACTTGGTTTGTGACCCAGGGTACAGTTAATTTTGGTCAGTATTCTGCATAAACTTAAAAATAATGCAAAAAAATTAAAAACAGAAGTACCATATAATCCAGCAATTCCATTTCTGGGCATTTATTTGAAGAAAATAAAAACACTAACACTAGGGGCGCCTGGGTGGCTCAGTCATTAAGCATCTGCCTTCGGCTCAGGTCATGATCCCAGGGTCCTGGGATCAAGCCCCGCATCGGGCTCCCTGCTCAGCGGGAAGCCTGCTTCTCCCTCTCCCACTCCCCCGGCTTGTGTTCCCTCTCTCACTGTGTCTCTCTCTGTCTAATAAATAAATAAATCTTTAAAAACAACAACAACAACAAAAATAGTAATACTAAAGTGAAAAGATATATTCATCCCTATATTCATTGTAGCATTATTTATAATAGCCAAGATATGGAAGCAACCTAACTGTCCGTCAATAGATGAATGGATAAAGAAAATGCGGAATATTACTCAGCCATAAAAAAGAATAAAATCTTGGGGCGCCTGGGTGGCTCAGTCGTTAAGCGTCTGCCTTCGGCTCAGGTCATGATCCCAGGACCCTGGGATCGAGCCCCACATTGGGCTCTCTGCTCGTCGGGAAGCCTGCTTCTCCCTCTCCCACTCCCCCTGCTTGTGTTCCCTCTCTCGCTGTGTCCCTCTCTGTCAAATAAATAAAATCTTTTGAATAAATAAATAAATAAATAAAAAGAAGCTACACTTGATTAAAAAAAAAAAGAATAAAATCTTGCCATTTATGACACATGGATGGACCCTGAGGGTATTATGCTAAGTGAAATAAGTAAGACAGAGAAAGACAGATACCATTTCATTTCACTTAAATGTGGAATCTAAAAAACAAATGGACATACAAAACAAAACTAGATTCATAGATACAGAGAACAGACTGACGGCTGCCAGAGGAGAAGGGGGTTTGGGACTGGGTGAAAGGGATTAAGAGGTACAAACTTCCAGTCATAAAATAAATAGGTTATGGGGATGTAATGTATAACACACAGAATATAGATAAAGATATTGTATTAACTTTGTATGGTAAGAAATGGTAACTAGACTTATTGTGATCATTTTGTACTGTATATAACTGTTGAATCACTATGTTGTACAGCTGAAACCAATATAATATTGTATGTTAACTATACTTCAGGGGCGCCTGGGTGGCTCAGCTGGTTAAGCGACTGCCTTCGGCTCAGGTCATGATCCTGGAGTCCCGGGATTGAGTCCCTCATCGGGCTCCCTGCCTGCTTCTCCCTCTGACCCTCCTTCCTCTCATGCTCTAGGTCTCTCATTCTCTCTCTCTCAGATAAATAAATAAAATCTTTAAAAAAAAAACACCAAAAAACTATACTTTAGTTAAAAAAAATGCAAAGCCTTCCTGGATAAATGATGAAAGATAAAGTAGATAAACAACTTCATCAAAATTAAAAACTTTCATGATTTGAAGGATACCATCAAGAAAGCAAAAAGGCAACCCATAACATGGCAGGAAATATTTGCAAATTATGTATCTGATAAGGAACCCGTATCTAAAGAACTCCATAATAAAAAGACAAATAATCCAGTTAAAGAATGGGCAAAGGTTTTGACTAAACATTTCTTCAAAGAAGATATACAAATAGCCAATAGGCGACATGAAAAGATGCTCAACATCATGGTTACCAGAGAAATGCAAATCAAACCCCCAATGATATACCACTTTACACCTGCTAAGAAGGTTAAAATAAAAAAGAGATAACAAATGTTGGTTGGCACTTGAGCCATGGCCCTGGGCACAGGGAGAAGGAAACATTAGTAAAATAAGACCCCAATCCTGAAACCTTTCAGTGGCAGCTGGCAACTTCTGGCAAAACTGTGTTCTAGCCCCTAACTCCACCATGAAGCTCACTTGGACCTCTTGTCACCTTGTCCTTGCCATTATCCCCAACCCCCATCTTTTCAGCCTTTGTCCCTGTTATTCTCGTGTTCTAAAATCTCTCTCTGCGGGCGCCTGGGTGGCTCAGATGGTTAAGCCTCTGCCTTCGGCTCGGGTCATGATCCCAGGGTCCTGGGATCGAGTCCCGCATCGGGCTCCTTGTTCCGCGGGGAGCCTGCTTCTCCCTCTGCCTCTCTCTGTCTCTCATGAATAAATAAATAAAATCTTAAAAAATAAAAAATAAATAAATAAATAAAATCTGTCTCTGCACCTAATTTCTCCTAGTCCTCCAAACTGCACGTTACCTGCCATTTTCTCCAAGAGCTGTCCAAGCACTTGGGAGCAAGCTAAGTATCCTTCTGAGTGCCCTGCGTCTCTCTTTTCCCAGCTCTGGCTATAACCACACGTTGCCTCAGAGAGATTGGGCATGCTGGAGTGACAGTGCCCAGGGCACGGCCTATGTCAAGTGCACAGTAACAGGTGCTGAGCAAATGGAGGGACCAGGAAAGGCTGAGCATGGTCATCCACAGATGTGGGGAATCACTGCACAGGGAAGGGGAAGCAGGAATGGCAGGGATGAGGCAGCAAGAGGGGCGCCTGGGTGGCTCAGTTGGTTAAGCGACTGCCTTCGGCTCAGGTCATGATCCTGGAGTCCCGGGATCGAGTCCCGCATCGGGCTCCCTGCTCGGCGGGGAGTCTGCTTCTCCCTCTGACCCTCCCCCCTCTCATGTGCTCTCTCTCATTCTCTCTCTCTCAAATAAATAAATAAAATCTTTATAAAAATAAATAAATAAATACACGCAGCAAGATTCCAAGCTCTCTTTTGTACCCCTGGAGCTCCTGTTCTGGAAAATCCCTGATGACAGTCTCTGAGACACACGTGCACGGACCTGCCTTAGCCCACCCCCGCTATGGGCTGACCTCACATCAGGCCAAGGCCCCCAGCCCACGGGTGTTTAACCAACCGAAGAGAGTGGTCCTTACGTGCAGCCGTCCGAATAACTGGCACCTACCTCAGAGGGTTGCTGTGGGGTTACCCAAGGCGACCCATGACAAACGTCCAGTACGGGCCCGGCACACCGCAAACACGTGGTGAACAACCAGTCTGTCGACTCCACAGCCTCCCGCCGGACTTCAGCACGCAGAAGGTGCCGGGGGACATAGCCACAAACCCAGACGGGTGGCCGCTGTCAAACAACGCCAGCTGCGGACGTGGCAAAGCACAAAGTCTCTATCACATACTTGGTAAACTCTGCCAATCACCCAAATGTCAGGGCCTGACAAAATCTTGGTCACGTAGTCAAACGCACACACCCTATCTCAGGCACAGTGTCAGCCATACCCCAAAACACACCCAGGCACACAACATTTCTCAGCGTCGCTCACAGCAAGGCCATCACGCGGCGAATTCCGACAGTCATTCGTCATCTCCGAGCCGCCGTCTCAGCCAGTCAGTCAGAGGCAGGGGCTCGCGGTCACACCTCCAGTCACACGACGGCCACACCCCATCTCATTCATACCGTCACACAACAGCCCTCGGAAGCTCAAGCCACCGTCTTCGTCAGCCACACAGCACAACGGGCTGTCAGCGAGAAACGCACACCCGCGAGGCGGCCGCCGCTGACGCACACCCGTCAGGCTGCATCCCAGTCAGCCGGTCCCACACTCGATCAGGCAGTTCTACACCCGGCTTGGGCGTCCGTCAGTCGGCCCTCCAGTCGCGCCGCTCGCGGTCGGCCCCGCACGCGTTGCCCAGGCCGCCGCAGGCGCCGGCGGCTTCGGGGCCCGGAGCGTTCCTCGCCGGCCGCGAGCCCAGCGGACCGCGCCCCGACCCACCTGACCCGCGCGGCGCCGGCCACTTCCGGGAGCTCACTCGGCGGCGCCCGCCCGCCGGGACCACGACTCCCAGAATGCGCCACGCGGTCCGGCAGGCGCGCCCGCTCGCCGGGACCACAATTCCCAGGATGCGCCTTGCTGTCCAACGGGCGCGCGCGCTCGCCCGCACCGCAGCGCTCGGGAGGTCTCGCGTCCCAAGCTCCGCGGCCCGCACGCGGCCCTCCCGGCCTCCTGGGTTATAATCCGCCGAAGGCCCGGGGCCCCTCCTGCGCGCCGTGCGGGCACGCCGGGAGTTGTAGTCTGGGCGGGCAGGGGGCAGAAGGCTGGCCCGTTGTGGGGTTGCGGTGGCGGTGAGCGGAGAAGTGGGCCGGGGGCTGTGCGGGAGGCGGAGCCGTGCGTGGGGGCGTGCACCGTGTGTAGTGCGTGTTGCTTTTGAGACTCCACCTGTTTGTCCTGTATGGCTGTAGGTGCCCCGGAGGCTAGGCCGAGTGTTCATTCTCTGCGACCACGTGTGTGCGTGGTTTGTGTGCGTAACTGTGTGTGTGTGTGACCTCTGTTGGTCGCCATATGTGATAATCCTGCAGCACTGCGTGGCTGTCACATTGTGTGATGGTGTCTGGTGGTGCTGCCCAGGAAGGCCCGGTACAGCAGGAAGGCCCCAGGCTGGCTATGATTACCGTATGTTGCTGCAGTGCCCGTGACTGTGATCTTGGATGTGATTGTGTGGAGGTGTGGATGCCTGGAGGTGTGACTGTACGTGAGAATATGTCCTCCGTGTGTGCATGTGGGTGTGTGAGAGTTTGAGCAGAAGACTCCAGCTGGGGGCCCAGGACAGAGAGGGTGGTGGCCCAGCCTGCGTGCGGGTGAGGCTTTGAGGTTGGCCTCGCCCATCGTATTGACCGCAGCCCGTGATCATGTCTCCTTCAGCTCATCAGACCTTTTCCTGCAGCCAGCCTTCCACAGATACATCCTGAGCAGTAAGGGCCAGATGGGACACTGCAGTGAAGACGACAGGCGGCGCCTGCCTCTGTGGAGCTGGTGTTATTGTTGGGAAGGCAGACAGTAATCAAAGAAACAAAAACTTTTCTTTTTTTTTTTTTTTAAAGATTTTATTTATTTATTTGACAGAGACAGAGACAGTGAGAGCAGGAACACAAGCAGGGGGAGTGGGAGAGGGAGAAGCAGGCTTCCTGCTGAGCCGGGAGCCCGATGCGGGACTCGATCCCAGGACCCTGAGATCATGACCTGAGCCGAAGGCAGTCGCTTAACCAACTGAGCCATCCAGGCGCCCTTTCTTTTTTTTTTAAAAAAAGATTTTATTTAACAGAGAGAGACAGCGAGAGAGGGAACAAAAGCAGGGGGAGTGGGAGAGGGAGAAGCAGGTCTTCCGCGGAGCAGGGAGCCCGATGCGGGGCTCGATCCCAGGACCCTGGGATCACGACCCAAGCCGAAGGCAGACGCTTAACGACTGAGCCACCCAGGCGCCCCAAAAACTTGTTTCTGAGGAGTTGGCTTCTCAACTGATCCTGAATAGAGAGAAGGGACAGAGAGAATGTTTCAGTAGATGGAATGCAAATCCCAAGACCCCGAGGTGGGTACAGGCAAGGAGGCCTAGCTGGAGTGGATCGAGGGAAGGAGACAGCAAAGGATAGGGACAGAATGAGGAGGCCCATGGGGGCAGATGGTGCAGGGCTTATGGGCCATGTGTGGACTTTGATGTCTACCCTGAGAGAGGTGGGCACCATGGGAAGCCTTTGGGCAGAGGACTGTGCTGTGACTTAGCTCTTTGTAGGATTCCTGTGGCTGTTACAGGGGAAGACTGTTGGGGTGAGGGTAGAGGCAGGGAGATGTAGGAGGTGAATGCTGCTGGAATCCCGGGGAGCAGGGTAGGTCAGATCAGGATGGTGGAGGTAGAGGTGTTGATAGGTGGTCAGATATAGGTCTGTTTTGAAGATGGAGCAGACAGGGTTGATGGGTTGAAGTGCAGCATCCAAGGGGAGAGCAAGGCTGGCTCAGGAGCCTGAGAGTGTATTAGTTTGCTACAGCTGCCATAACTAAATACAACAGACCGAGGGGCTTAAACAGTAGACGTTTATTTTCTCACAGTTCTGGAAGCTGGAAGTTCAGGATCAAAGTGTTGGCAGGGTTGGTTTCTCCTGAAGCTTCTCTCCTTGGTTTGTAGATGGCCACGTTCTTGCTCTGTCCTCTCATGGCCTTTCCTTATTAGCATACCCCTGGTATCTCTCCCTCCCAGTCACTGGATTAGGGCCCCATATGACTTCATTTAATATTAGTTATCTCTTTAAAGGTCCTGTCTCCAAATACAGTCACATTCTGGGACATACTGGGGGTTAGATTAGGATGTTAACATGTGAATTTGGGTGGGACACAGTTCAGCCCATAATGGGATGAAGGCATTGTTATGAGTGTGGGGATATTTTCTGGGAGGCTTCTGAGGAGAGGGGAGAGAGGGCAACAGCCAGAGGAGACCCAGGTGCCAGGGAGTAACGATCCTGGATTGACAGTAGGTGTGAGGTGACCTGGAAAGTCGATGGAAGCTTTCCTCAGGGCCTTCCTCTCTGTCCAGATTGGGAGTCTGTGCTGTTAGAGCTGAGAGGAGTCCTGCCCTTTCTATGACCTGAGGCCAGGGCATCCTTGGTGCTTAGCACAGGTCAGAGTCCCAAGAAGAGTTGAATGAATGAATGAATGAATGAATGGCAGACTGACAATGTTCCCTTGCTTGAAGCTGCTTAACTGGATTCCCACTTACTTTCCATACCCACCATGGCCCTTCCACTCCATACCCCAGACTTTCAGACACCTTTTATGCTTATTCTCTGATTATTGGACCAGTGCTCTAGGCCTCTGGGTTTTCCTGAATAGACTCTCCTCTCTTCCTCTCTGCCTCTGTCTCTTTCTCATCCTCTCCCCAGAATTCAAACCCCATCTTTTTCAGAGAGTATTCATTTTTTTTTTAAAGATTTTATTTATTTATTTGACAGAGAGACAGCGAGAGAGGGAACACAAGCATGGGGAGTGGGAGTGGGAGAGGGAGAAGCAGGCTTCCTGCGGAGCAGGAAGCCCGATGCGGGGCTCAATCCCAGGACCCTGGGATCATGACCTGAGCCAAAGGCAGACGCTTAACCAACTGAGCCACCCAGGTGCCCCCAGAGAGTATTCATTTTAATTTGGCAGTTATATCAGTCAGTTATTGCTCTGTAATGGTTAGTTACAACAGTTCAGTGACTGACAGCAGTAAGCACTTAATTCTCTCCTGAG
Source organism: Mirounga angustirostris (assembly GCF_029215605.1). NCBI lineage: Eukaryota > Metazoa > Chordata > Mammalia > Carnivora > Phocidae > Mirounga > Mirounga angustirostris. Next base: position 59,849,699 of record NW_026991724.1, on the reverse strand, counting down.
TCTAAGAATTGGCTAATCTGGTCTGGGCTTGGCTCCAGGCTGTAGGTTAGGTCCATTTCTGCTGCACTTGTCTTGTAGGGCTCATAGGGCAAATTTGCCTCATGGTGATGGCAGAGATGCCTGCAGGCTTGAGGCCTAGGCTCAGAACTAACATACTAGCAGTTCCACTCAGATTCTATTGACCAAGGCAAGTCACATGGCCACACCCAAAGTCAAGGAAGAGGTATCCATGCTGCCTTTCGTGGAAGGAACGACATATATGACCAAGGGTATGTACACAAGGAGGAGTGAAAAATTGCTCTAGGAATTCCATCCACTTCATCAATCCTTTTGATTTTTTTTCTGTTTAGAAAGTCAACAAAGCTGGGCGCCTGGGTGGCTCAGTTGGTTAAGCGACTGCCTTCGGCTCAGGTCATGATCCTGGAGTCCCGGGATCGAGTCCCGCATCGGGCTCCCTGCTCGGTGGGAAGCCTGCTTCTCCCTCTCCCATTCCCCTGCTTGTCCCCTCTCTCTGTCAAATAAATAAATAAAATCTTTAAAAAAAAAAAAGAAAGAAAGTCAACAAAGCTAACATTTATAATCTTGGTTTCTTTCAGATCAAGGAAGGTGACCACAGAGCATATTCAAAGACCTGCTGCAGTTCCTCATGGGGGTAATAATGGAGGTCATCAGAAAAGAGATTTCATGGGGTTCTGCCTTCAAAGACATTGACACTCCTGAGGCCTACTCAGGGAACCAGAACAGAGATCCTACTGAGGATCCTTTTTCAGGCAAGAAGATTTTAAGCAAACGTCATTCCCCAACATGGAAACTCCTAGTGTGGGGGGAGGTTATAGGCAGTAAAGTTGTGAGGAGTGTCAGGATACCTTCCAGCCCTATAAAACAAGAGAGTATTGCTGTGGAAAGGAAACCACACATGTTGGTTGCACATGGAGGAAGCTTTGAGCAGGTTCCAGAGCCAGCTGTGTTGTAGGCAGCCTGTGTGGACAGGAAACCCTGCAGGTGCGCCTTGTGTGGTAAGAGTTTCAAGCAGCACTTGGCCCTCTCGGTGCATGAGAGGACTCACGCTGGGGAAAAGCCCTATCCATGTAGCACCTGTGGGAAAGTCTTTCAGTGCCAGTCTAACCTCATTGATCACCAGAGGATCCATACTGAAGCCAAACCCCATGAATGCCGTGAGTGTAGAGAGGTCTTCCTTTTCTGGTATAGTATACTAAAAAGTACACCAGAGGCCCCACACCGGGGGGAAGTGGTACAAAGGCAGGTAGTGTGGCAAAGCCTTCCCAGGGAGCTCAGACCTGCAGAAGCACAACATTCACACAGGGGAGAGGCCCTACCAGTGTGGGGATCCCAGGAAAGCCTGCAGCTGGAGCTCACCCTGATCCACCATCAGAGGACACACAGCGGCGAGAAGCCATATGAGCGCACTAAGTGTGGCAAGGCCTTTGGGCAGAGTTCCACGCTCACTGAGCATCACAAAATCCACACAGATGAGAAGTCCTGAGAGTACCTGGACTGCAGCAAAGCCTTCAAGGGCACTGCAGACTTCAGCCAGCACCAGTGGATCCACACGGGGGGAGGCCCTACACGTGCAGTGAGTGTGACAAGGCCTTCTGCTACAGTTCATACCTACTCCCGCACCGGAAGCTCCACACCGGGGAACAGCCCTCGTGGCCACGCTCTCTCCACGTCCCATGTTACCTCCCGTCGTCCTGAAGGCCTGATGCATCTCATCTCCCTCATCTCGCACCTCATAGACTCCCATTGCTTTCCTCCCTGTTGCCAGAGTTTGCCCCTTTACCTGGTCATCTTTCCATACTCCTTCCCCTTTAAAAATTAACTCTTCTCTTTTTATTTACTTATTTATTTATTTTTAAGATTTTATTTATTTATTTGACAGAGAGAGACACAGCGAGAGAGGGAACACAAGCAGGGGGAGTGGGAGAGGGAGAAGCAGGCTCCCCGCCGAGCAGGGAGCCCGATGCGGGGCTTGATCCCAGGACTCTGGGATCATGACATGAGCCGAAGGCAGATGCTTAACGGCTGAGCCACCCAGGGGCCCCAACTCTTTTCTTTTTAAGCTATAGTTCACATACCTTAAGTTCACCCTTCTAAAGTGTACAGTTCACTTTTTATTATATTCACAAGGTTATGCAAAGATCACCACCGTCTAATTCCAGAAGGTTTTCATCACTCCAAAAACAAACCCCATAACCATGAGCAGCCACTCCCTACTCCCCTTGCCCCCAGCCTCTGACAACCATTAATCTGCCTTCTGCCCCCATGGATTTGCCTGCTCTTATATTTTGTGTAAATGGCCCCTTTGCGTTTTCTGACCACTGGTAGACACACCACAGGGGTCCTAATCCAAGGACTCCTTTGCTTTTCCCCCTCCAGACCCATCTTACCTGTCAAGCACTGAACTGGGCTTTGGCCTGTGGGTGGCACTGGTTGCCCTCATCTCCTTGGGTCTTCTTGGCCTCTCCTTGTGGTTTTCTGCCTTTTGTTGTCAAAGGAACGACCCCAAGATGCTCACCCCCAGTAATCCTAACAGACCACATCTTTATTGGGCCCCTTTTGTGCACCAGGCACTCTGGGCAGTGTCAGTTAGTCCCGTGTCCCAACTCTGCTGTGACCATCTCTTCTGCACCACCGAAGGCTTTATCTCTGGTGGCTCCTGTTTTCCAGCTCCCAGCCCTGCCTTCTCTGTCCAGCCAGCTTCACATCACTGCCTCCCTGCCTCCAAGCAGAACTTGCCTTTCTATCCACCCACCAGTGAAGGGAGCCCCACATTTTTCCTGGTTTCTATCACTTCTATGAACCATCATCCCTGTTTTTTCCCCCACCCAGGTACAATTGGCTCTGCTCCACTGGTCTGGTTTGTGTCTAGAGAGGCTGTATTGGTTTCCTGTTGTTGCTCTAACAAATTACCACAAACATAGTGGCTTATAACAACAAAAATCTATTGGGCGCCTGGGTGGCTCAGTTGGTTAAGTGACTGCCTTCGGCTCAGGTCATGATCCTGGAGTCCCGGGATCGAGTCCCGCATCGGGCTCCCTGCTCAGCAGGGAGTCTGCTTCTCCCTCTGACCCTCCCCCCTCTCATGTGCTCTCTGTCTCTCTCATTCTCTCTGTCTCAGATAAATAAATAAAATCTTAAAAAAAAAAAAAATCTATTACCTTACATTTCTGGAGGTCAGAAGTCCAAAATGGGTCTCATGGGCTAAAATTGCCCTGGTGGCAGGGCCAGTTCCTTCTAGAGGCTCCAGGTGAAAACCTATTTCCTTGCCTCTTCCACTTTCTTGTTTCATGTCTGCTTCACTGTCGTCTTATTTCCTTCTCTGACTCTGACCCTCTTTGCCTCTCTCTTTCACTTATAAGGATCTTGTGATGACATCGGATCCACCTGGTGACCCAGGATACTCTTCCCCATCTGCAAATTCTCTTCTGTCATGTATCATATTCACAGGTTCTGGGGATTAGGGTGTGGGAAGCTTTAAGTGGGGCGAGGAGGCATTACTCTGTCTACCACAGATCCAAATTTCACTGGTTTGGGGTTTGGCTTGGGCATCCAGATTTTTATCCAGGCAATTCTCATGTGTAGGCAAGGCTGAGAACCACTGGCTAAGGAGCAGGGTGATACAATAGGAGTACAGCCTACAGAGAGGGACCTAGCTGATCTCAGTTCCCAGTTGTGCTTCTTACTCTCTCCTGCTCAGCCAGATGATTTTACATCTCTGGGTCTCTACTTTCTCCATAGCATGGAGATAATAAACCTGACTTTGTAACATGGAGAAGTGGAGATAAGAAACTCTCACCTCGGGGCACCTGGGTGGCTCAGTCGTTAAGCGTCTGCCTTCGGCTCAGGTCATCATCCCAGGGTCCTGGGATCCGGCCCCGCGTCAGGCTCCCTACTCGGCGGGGAGCCTGCTTCTCCCTCTCCCTCTGCTGCTCCCCTCAGGGGTAAGCGGTATCTAACAGGGTTCTCGCTGAAGGCAGGCCAGGATGGTCAGACATCACCGGGAGGAGGGGGAGGATGAGGAACCCAAGTAGACACATTTGGAGGGTGGGAGATTCTTACTAAACTGACCTGGCTAGACTCTATAATGAAGGCCACAGGAGCTTGAAGTTTGAGGCCTCATCAAAAACTGCTCAGAAGAGCCTGACTCAAGTTTGGTCACAGAGAGAGTGTTTTGTCAGTGTGCGAGCATGCGATGTTTTGTGAGGGTGTGTTCAAGGGCAGATGCACACCACCCAAGGGGTGAAGTGAGAGCCTTGAGGCCCCATGGACTCCCCCTGCCTCCTGCCCCAGGACAGTCTGGCTGGGCCTGGATGCCCAGCCTCTGCCTCCTGCAGCTGGTGCCCACAGCTCCCCTGCCCTCTGCACAGTGTCTGGACAGCTCTTTGCAGACAGACATTTGGTAGGAGACACACGCATTTGAGCCATCAATAGGAACGGGCAAAGAACCTGGAGACTGGCCTTATGAGAAGAATGAATCGCCTCAGGGCCTTCTGTGGATATGACCCTACTCCTGTGTGGTCCTGTGCCAGCCTCTGCCCTGACCATCAGAAGCCAGAAAAGCTCGGGGGGTTCCCATCTGCAAGCCCATGCCCCTACAAGTGCCGCCCCTCCCCCCGGCCAGCCAGGCTCCTGCAGGGCCATTCATGCCAGCTGTTGGCTGCACTTCCTTCTCATCGCCCAACCGCAGCCAGTCGATGACCATCACTGACCTGCCTCTGGCGGAAACTGCTTCCTGGCGGAACAACACTCACACTGGACATACTCCTCTTCAAGTTAACATGTGAAGTCCTTGCAGGGAGGGGGTCACCATCCCCAGTTTACAGCCAAGGAACATGAGGCAGAGAGTAAAGACCCAGAGCGCATTTGGGTAGCGCTGGACTTCAAACCCATGAGCTGGATTTAGCTGGTTCTTGGACCCGACCACCCTGCAGGAAGGAAGCAGACTATGTTGAGGGCTGGCACTGTCTCATCCCTCCCTCCTCATCTCTCCACCTTGCTGCCAAGACACGGTCCCTGGTTTTGGGGTTTTTTTTTAAAGACTTTATTTATTTATTTGACAGAGAGAGAGGTAGCAAGAGCAGGAACACAAGCAGGGGGAGCGGGAGAGGGAGAAGCAGGCTCCCGCTGAGCAGGGAGCCCGATACAGGACTCGATCCTGGGACTCCAGGATCATGACCTGAGCCGAAGGCAGACGCTTAACGACTGAGCCACCCAGGCGCCCAACACGGTCCCGGTTTTTACAGAGGCTGAGTGGGTGACCCATGGCAAGCCTGCCCCGTCTGTGCCGTGTGGTGCCTCAGAGACTCACCAGCTGCCCCGTTCTTCCTGCCTCGCAGCCTGGTCCCTGCGGCTCACGTGGGATGCTCTCCTGAAGGTGCAGCCCCTGAGGCAATCTTGTCCCTACAAACCCAAGCTGTCTCTTCCTCTGGGAGAATCCTGATCATCCCAACCCATACTGCGTCCGGTTGGCTGATGCCTCTTCTCTCTTTGGGGCTGCTCGTAGCGGTGGCACTTGGCTGGGTGAGGGGGCATCACTGGTCACCAGCTGTGCTGGGTCATTGTGCAGCAAAGAGGAGAACTCAGTAGACCTGGGGTGTCCGAACTGCACACTATAAAGAATGGATTGGCCCTTGGGATCGGCTCCTGACAGAACCTCTAAGCCCTTGGAATAGCGTGCCTGGTGAGAGGGTCTTTCCTTACTGGGGGTCTTAGGCCACGCCAGACAGTCTGCATGATTTACGATGGGGACCTTGAGTCACACTCTATCAGCTTATCTGAGACAGCTGGAGGCTCAGGAACTAAGGTCAGTCATGCAGGCACTCCACATCTATGGGGCCACCCCCCCGTAAATGCCACCAGGCTTGGGTCACCTTCCCTGGCTGCCAATACTCCATGTGTACTGTCACTCCTAGTGGGGAGTACTAAGGAGCCTGTGTGACTACACTGAGGACAAGTGGAAGCTTGGACCTGGATTCCAGTTTATCCACCTTCTACTTTTGTGGTTAGAATTTGTATCCTTTTCACTGTAATAAACCCTCAGCCTGTTCTGAGTTCTAGGAGTCCTAATGAGTCACTGAGCCTGAAGGTGGTCTCGGGGACTCCCTTGCAGTCCTTTTGTATTCAGTATCTCACTGGTTCACGCACTCATTCCCTCTCAATTTTGGCCCTGCCATGTGCCAGGGGATGGGTCTAGAGAGGCACAAGAGACAGGTGTATGCTAAGGGGCTCTGGGTCCAGGGTGGGCTCTGAACGAGGACGTGGACAATGACAGCACAATGTTCATACTGCCATGGGGGACAAGAGGGGAAGACAGGCTGCTTCTGATTCAGCCAGTGAGGAGGTGCCCTGGAGCTGATGCTGAGGACAGGAGACCAACACAGGGATGACTGGAAATGAACCTGGAAGGATGGGCTATGCTGGGTGAGTGCAGGGGCTACAAGGCCAGACCACATCCTGATGGCCACAGAGAACCCCTGAGTGAAGCTGTGCGGGAAAGTGAAAGGCTCACACCTGTGGCGGAACAAAGGCGTGGCTCCACTAGGCACATAACCAACATCTAGACTGAGCAATGGCTTCCCAGCTCCTACTTTTTGCCTTTGCCTAGGTCAGCCAGATGGCTCAATCCGCTTCTTCAGGCATGACCCAATCATCCCACCCTCTCCCAGTCTCAAGAGAACATTAAACTCTAGAGCTGCCTCCTTACAGTGAATACCCCTTGCACATGCTGAAAGGGATGGAGGGACTGTTGCAACCCTGTCTCCATCTGCTAACTCTAGTATTTTTATCTTGAAAAGTGAGTGGCTTCTAGCTGGGGGCCTCAGGCAAGTGGTTTAACCTCTCAAAATCTCAGCTCCTTGGGACACCTGGGTGGCTCAGTCGGTTAAGCGTCTGACTCTTGGTTTCAGCTCAGGTCATGGTCTCAGGGTTGTAAGATCGGGCCCTGCGTCAGGCTCCATGCTCAGCGCAGAGTCTGCTTGGATTCTCTCTCTTCTACCCCTTCCCCCCTCAAATAAGTAGGCCTTAAAAAAAAAAGTCAGCTCCTTGTCTATGAAGTGGGGATAAAAATATCTGCATCCCAGGGGTGCTGAGAGGATGAAACAGAACAATGTGTAGAAGTGCTTACAAAGTGCTAAGGTCTTACATGAATGTCACTGGCTGAACTGATTTTAATGAATCCTCATGCTGAGGTTGATGAATGACACATAAAGTCTTTTTAAAGACTGGGACTGGGGCGCCTGGGTGGCTCAAATGGTTAAGCGTCTGCCTTCGGCTCAGGTCATGATCCTGGGGTCCTGGGATTGAGCCCCGCATCGGGCTCCCTGCTCGGCGGGGAGCCTGCTTCGCCCTCTCCCACTCCCCCTGCTTGTGCTCTCTCTCGCAAATAAATAAAATAAAATAAAAGACAGTGGCTTTGTGACACACCACAGTTCAGCATTATTAACCTTACTTTCTGGCAGAGGAACAAAACAAAACCATAAGGCTTGAGTTAATACAAGGCACAAACAACTGAGAAGACATCTTTTTTTATTTTTTAAAGATTTATTTACCCATTTTAGGGCGCCTGGGTGGCTCAGTTGGTTAAGCAACTGCCTTCGGCTCAGGTCATGATCCCGGAGTCCTGGGATCAAGTCCCACATCGGGCTCCCGGCTCAGCAGGGAGCCTGCTTCTCCCTCTGACCCTATCCCCTCTCATGCTGTTTCTCTCTCTCTCTCAAATAAATAAATAAAATCTTTAAAAAAAAAAGATTTATTTACCCATTTTAGAGAGAGTGCACGAGCAGGGGGTGGGGGCAGAGGGAGAGAGAGAGAGGGAAGCAGACTCCCTGCTTCAGGGCTCATTCGCAGAACCCTGAGATCACGACCTGCGCCAAAACAAAGAACTGGACACTCAACAGACTGAGCTACCCAGGTGCCCCAAAAAAGCATCTTTTCACGTTTTTGGTTTTTTTTAAATTTCATTTTTGCCTCGGCAAAAACTGAAATGAGCTCTGTTCAGGCCTGCCGAGAAGACCGTCCACCTGTGGATCTCTCCTACCACCTGGTGGATGTCTGCGGGAACCTGCATGATGGAAAATGGGAGGGGCTGTTGCTCCCCTTGAAGGCTCACTCTGGCTTTCTCACCCAACCGGGTGACCCTGCAGAGAGAAGCGTATGATGGGTAAGGGGGCTGCTCTGCACTGGCCCCGAGTTCCTGACACTCACAGGCCCTCCGCCGGATGAAGAACACCACGCCAAGGACAGGCAGGCGTCTGCCATGCTTGGCACACCCCCAGTTCACTGACGGATGAGAACCAAACAGCCGCCGAGGGTTTTCTGCTACTCACTGCACTCACGGTGTCCCCTGGGAATGAATTTTCCGGTGCTGGACCAGAGATCTGCTCTGGCTGAAGTTCTTCTCACACGTGTGACACTCAGAGGGCTTCCGTGCAGCGTGAACCCTCTGATGCAGAATGAGGGCCGCAGCCTCGCGGAAGGTCTTCCGGCACAGGCTGCAAATGAAGGGCCTGGCGCCCGCATGGACACGCTGGTGCTGCACGAGGTGTGTGCCACGGCTGAAGGCTTTGCTGCACACGTTGCACACGTAGGGCCGCTCCCCCGTGTGCACCCGGTAATGCTCAGTGAGGTGCGACACCTGGGTGTAAGCCTTGCCGCACTCGTTGCACTGGTAAGGCTTCTCCCCAGTGTGTGTCCTGCGGTGGAGGGTGAGGGAGGAGCTCTGCACGAAGGCCCTTCCACAGTCGCCACACACAAAGGGCTTCTCCCCCGCGTGGATCCTCTCGTGCTGGGTGAGGAACTTGCTCTGGCTGAAGGTCTTCCCGCATTCTCCACACGCGTAGGGCCGCTCGCCCGTGTGCACCCGCTGGTGCAGGACGAGGGCTGAGGAATCGCCAAAGGGTTTCCTGCACTCACCGCACATGAATGGCTTCTCGCCGCTGTGGATCTTGAGGTGCTGGCTCAGGTAGGAGCCCTGGCTGAAGGTCTTCCCGCATTCCCCACACGCGTAGGGCCGCTCGCCCGTGTGCACCCGCTGGTGCTTGGCCAGGGAGGAGCTCTGGCTGAAGGCACGGCCACAGTGCCCGCACGCGTACGGCTTCTCACCCGTGTGTGTCCTCAGGTGCTTGCTGAGGGAGGAGCTCTGGCTGAAGGCCTTCCCACATTGCCGGCACGCGTACGGCTTCTCTCCTGTGTGGCAGCGTTCATGCTCGGTCAGCGATGAGCTGAGGCTGAACGCCTTGCAGCACGTGCGGCACTCAAACGGCCTCTCCCCCGTGTGGCTTCTGTGGTGGACCAGGAGGGCTGAGGAGTCGGCAAAGGCTCTGCCACACTCACCACAGGCGAACGGCTTCTCCCCAGTGTGGACCCGCTGGTGCTGCACGAGGTGCGTGCTCTGGCTGAAGGTCTTCCCGCAGTCTCCGCACGCATAGGGCCGCTCGCCCGTGTGCACCCGCTGGTGTCTGGCCAGGGAGGAGCGCTCTCGGAAGTGCTTGCTGCAGTGGCTGCACTCATAGGGCCTCTCGCCTGTGTGGATGCGCTGGTGCTTAACCAGGGACGAGTTCTTGCTGAAGGCCCGTCCACACTCCTGGCACGTGTGCGGCTTCCCACCCGTGTGGGCTCTCTGGTGTTGGACGAGATGTGTGCTCTGTCCAGAGGCCTTCCCACACTCCTCGCATGGGTAGGGCTTCCGTTTATCAGGAATCTGTTGACAGCCCACAAGGCATGTGTTCTTGCCAAAGGCATCTCCCCACCCACCACACACCAATGTGTCCCCCGCAATGGGAGCTCCTTGAGGGTGACTAAGGTCTGGAAGAGAGCTGAGGGCTTCCATACACAGTCTCTCTTCTTGGCAGGGGTGCCCCTGATCTAGGACTGAAATGCAGGTGAGGCCCTTTTTGCCAACGTGGCTTGTGGGAGCTTGAGCCCTTGGAGGATTGCACTGATGCTCAGTGAAGAATGGGTGCCAGGAGAAAGTTCCTGCAAAGCTCCACTCTGGGCTCTTCTTCCCCTGGCTGAGTGTCACTGCTTGGCATTGTCTCTCTGCCACCTGGCCTTCATGTTCTGTGACTTCTTTCTGGATGGTGTGCCAGAAATCCTGCCCTGAGAGTCCCACTGTCATCTGCCCCTGAGACAGAGCACCCTTCTCTAGAGGCAGCCATGCAGCTCGGGGCTCAGGCTCTGAGACTGAAAAATAAGCAAAGAAACATGCTAAAGCCCTAACCTGAATGTGCACTGCCAATCTGAGGGGGATGGACAGAACCTCAGCAGTCAGACTGGACAACACAGACCTGCGGCTTTCAGTGGGAGTCCTGCAGCTGAGGACAGAAGAGTGAATGGACCAGGGTCCAGAAGACCACTGCAGGCTTGGTGATTCCCTACGACTTATGGGACTCGAGGGGTGCCTGGGTGGCTCAGTGGTTAAGCGTCTGCCTTCGGCTCAGGTCATGATCCCAGGGTCCTGGGATCGAGCCCCACATTGGGCTCCCTGCTCGGCGGGAAACCTGCTTCTCCCTCTCCCACTCCCCCTGCTTGTGTTCCCTCTCTTGCTGTGTCTCTCTGTCAAATAAGTAAAATCTTAAAAAAAAAAAAAGGACTCAACAAAGAGTCATACTCATGGCTATGACTGATTAGAGCAAAAGGACACCAGGCAAAATCAGCAAAGGGAAAAGGCGCAGGGGGCAGAGTCCTCTCCCAGTGGAGCCACACAGCATGCACCAAACCCCTCCAGAGCTGGATTCTGACACATGAAGTGCAGTCTACAGTTTGTTAGAGACTCAGTGACCAGGGTTTTACTGGGGGCTGGCCACGTATGCACCCACTGTGTAGCATGTACCAAAATTCCAGACTCCCAGAAGAAAAGTAGGCATTCAGTATAATCCACATTGTTTGTACAAATGGTTTAGGTGCAGTGAGCCGGTCTTAATCATTTAAGGAATGGTGGGAATCCTCCCACATTGGCTAAAGGCCAACCCTGCACCAGGCTTTCCAAGAATGGCGGCCACACGCCTGCTGTCAAGCCTCTTCTGCACAGTGGGGAAGGAAAGTGGTAGAATGGAACACAGAAAGGCATGGGCCAAGGCCACTGAGAGCCACCCCACCTGTCAGCTGCCACTAGGGTTGTTTTACAACCACGCCCTTACCGCGACAGGGCCTGGTCAACAGAATGGAAAACAGATACTCACACAAAAACCTGCTCATGAGTGTTCATAGAGCACTATTCCCAGAGGGTAGAAGCCAGACACAAAAAGACCACAGACAGTATGCCTGTATCCATATGAAAAATAAATGAATACATTTATATAAACTACATTTACATGAAAGGTCAGAACAGGCAAATCATAGAGACAGAAGGCAGACTGGTGGCTGTCGGGTCTAGGGAAGTGACCACTGGAGGACTGTTGGGTTTGTTTTCAGGCTCCTGTACCTACCAGCTCTTTTCTGTTGGATGTATATTGCACCGCCTTGCCCCAGGAGGAGAAATAAGCTGATCTGAAGCATGGTGACTATAATTACAATACTGTATTGCACACCTCAAATTTCCTACAGGAGTTGATTGTAAGCATTCTCACCACAGAAAAAATATTGCAACTACGTGAGCTGATGGATAGATAAATTAGCTTGATAGTGGTGATCATTTCATAATGTATATGTGTATCAAAACACCATGTTGTACACTTTAAATACATACAATTTTTATCTGTCAATTATACCTCAAGAAAAGCTGGGGGGAGGACGATTAATTTTATAAAACACCTGATCCGACAGACCCTTACTTCACTCACCTGGACCTCTTGGGACATCTCTCTTCACAGTCCAGGGGTCTTCCCACTGCTCCAGCTTGGAGATCACATCTGGTTTGCAATCGGGAAGTCCTGCCCATAGTTAGAAAGGAGGAGGAAAATGCTGACACTGTGGCCACAGGCAGCCACGCTCCAACAGGCCCAACAGTGCAGTATGTGTGCCCCAGGCACGGGAGAGGTCTCTCTCTGGTGACGTGGGGTGGGGTGTCCACTCTGCACAGAGGGGACCCAACTGGGGGACACAGGTCAGAGCAAGGACATACCTGGGTGTGGGTTACTGGTGACAAGGCAGGGGATAAATATGCACATGTATGTGTGAGCACACATGGAAACACACACACACGGGACATGGATGAAGAGGTGACAGGAAGGTCTCACCCAGGGACACCAAGTTGCTGTAGTTCCTCAGCATCACGTCACGGTAGAGGATCCTCTGTGTGGGGCCCAGCAGCCCCCATTCCTCCTGTGTGAAGTCTACAGCCACGTCCTGAAATGTCCCAGGCTTCTGAAACATCCCACATGCGCTGGCTCAGCCATGGGCCCTCTCTGAGCAGGGCCAGCCCCATGGGGAACAGCAGGATGTGAATGTTCTGGGAAACACCCTATTGTCATGGGGGGAAGGGTGTGGCTCACACTGTGAGTGGCATTATCATCACCTTGACACTGGGTACTGCAGTCCCACCTGAATAATTGTGTCTTCTCCAAATTCCTGTTAAAGCTTTACCCCTCAGTGTGAAGGTATTTAGAAGTGGGGCCTTTGGGGGGATTAGGTTTAGATGAGGTCATGAGGATGGGGCCCCAGATGGGACTAGTACCCTCATAAGAAGGAGAGACCAGGGGCGCCTGGGTGGCTCAGTTGGTTAAGCGACTGCCTTCAGCTCAGGTCATGATCCTGGAGTCCCGGGATCGAGTCCCGCATTGGGCTCCCTGCTCGGCGGGGAGCCTGCTTCTCCCTCTGACCCTCCCCCCTCTCATGTGCTCTCTCATTCTCTCTCTCTCAAATAAATAAATAAAATCTTTAAAAAAAAAAAAAAGAAAAGAAAAAAAAGAAGGAGAGACCAGGGGACACCCAGGTGGCTCATTGGTTAGGCCTCTGCCTTCGGCTCAGGTCGTGATCCCAGGATCCTGGGATTGAGTCCCGCATCGGGCTCCTTGCTCAGTCGGGAGCCTGCTTCTCCCTCTGTCTGCTGCTTCCCCTGCTTATGTGTTCTCGCTCTCTCTGACAAATAAAAATAAATAAAATCTTAAAAAAAAAAAGAAGAGGGAGAAACCAAAGCACGTGTGCTCTCGTCTCCTTGCCCAGTGTGTGAGGACACAGAGAGAAGGCAGTTTGTCGGCAAGCCAGGAAGAGGGCTCTCACCAGAACCCAGCCCTGCTGGCACCCTTGTCTTGGGACTTCCAGTCTCCAAAACTGTGAGGAATAAATTTGTTGATTAAGCCACAGTTCATGTATTTTGCTACAGGAGCCTGAGCAGATTAAGACACAATGATTCCTCATCACTTCCCAAAGCACTCAGCTTTATGGCCCCCAGAGACAGCCGGATGGCCCGTCAGCCCCCCACAAAGCCATCTGTCACACCTGCGTGGTCCGCCTCCCCTTTAGGGCTGGGCAGGGGAGGCTTGGAGGATGTGATGGCATGCAAAACCAGCCACATGTGCTCTGGGACCAGTAAGTGTCCCCAACATGGAGTTTTTGCCCCACAGCAGCACCCCAAGGCTGTGGCAACAATCCCTCTGCCTGTGTGTGGCTGTCTCCTTGGGGACCCCATGAAGAAAGGGCCTGTCAGCAGGCACCAACAATTTCAGAGTAACTACTTACCATTAACACCCAAAGCCCCCAACCACCTTTCTAAATGCTGCTCAGTACCACCATTCACTCATATGCTCTGCTCTGTCCTTTTCCTGGATATTGGCTGATAAACAGGGTGACCATAAAGAGCCTGTGTCCCAGATCGGTCAGGCATGGGATCTCCTCCAAGGTGCCCTAGACCGACAGGGTCACTAAGCCCCACCCTTGAGTGAAGAGAGAAGGAAGAAGAGGAAGAGGAAGAAGAGTGGCCAGGGCAGAGGAAGGGGCCCTGCCCCAGGACTCACGCTCCTTAGGGGCTGTGGCTCCATTCCAGTGGCGAGGGGTAGAAGCATCACAGAAGCAAGAACAGAAAGGAGTATGCCTGCTGAGACTGCTGGCATTTTTGGAAACTCACGTGGAAGGCATCTGCTGGGAATGCAGTATCTTGGGCCTTGGGCTTGTCTTCCTTGATGCTCCCCTGAGAAGGAAGAGCTGGGGGAGGGGAGGGGATGTGAGGGAGGCCAGATCTGCCCTCAGGCCCCAGAGACCCAAGCCCCAAAGTCCCCTCACCTCACATCCCTCCCCTTGCCAGCCACTAGACTCTTTCCCAGGGGCCCTGACCCTCCCAGTCCAAACCCTCCCAGAGGTGTTTCCTCCTGCACTGCTCACCCTGGGTCTGCTCTCTCCTGCTTATCCTCCAGGGCTTGGCAGAACCACAGCCCTCAACATTTACTATGTGCCAGTCATGATGCTTGATCTCATTCTGTCCCTATGAGGGATAGTTAGGACCAACACTACCGGACCCATTTTACAGGAAGGAAACTGAGGCATCAAGGGGTAAGATGCTTGCCTGAGTTGAGCTTTTGCATGGAAGCACTCCCACTCTTGTCCCCACCCCTGACCAGCCAAGATAGTGAGTCCTGTGGAGAAGGCTGTGTCCACATAGACAGATGGGGTGACCCACACCCTCCAGAATTAGTCTGGGGATGTGACAGCCCACCTGGACTCTCGTAAAGGGGTCTACACAGCCACCATGGATCCAGGGTGACCCAGAGGATGACAAATACTTGGAGTAGGAAATCCTGGACCCACAGGTCCACTGTGTGCCACTAACTGGCCATATCATTGCTCTAGGCCTATTTCTTCCTGGGTACAGAAAGGACAGGCTCCTGGGAGAACAGATGGCATTATGTCTTAGAAAGTCTTTGTAAAATGAAACCTAACACAGGAACACCTCATGGTGTCCTTGCTGCCAGAAGCCACACCACCTTTACATCCTCCATCCCGTCCTGGCTCCCACGCTGGGCAGGGGGTCACTGAGCCCAGGGATCCACGAAAAGCAGCCCTATAATTTGATACTTGGAGGCTGGGCCTCAGACCCCTGCCTCTAAAACAGGGAACTATCCATGAGCCGAGGCCGAGTCCCCGAGGGCAGCTGCAGCTGCCTGTGTTGCAACTCAGTGCCAACCCCAGGGCACAAACTTCTCAAGGACTTGCTGTGCAATTCTGGCCAAGTTCCCTAACACAAGGAAAAAGAGGTACTATCATCACTCTGTTATACAGGTAGGGAGAGGGGGCCAGAGAGAGGTTAAATCAAAGATAGGAAGCATGTGATGGGTTGGGATCTGAACCCACACAGTCAGACTTGAGTCTGTGCTTTCAAAAATATGTATTTTTAATAGAGGTATGAGTGCTCAGTTCAATGAGCTTTGACCAATGCACACACCTACATAGCCACTGTCCAGATCAAGCTCTAGAACTTTCTGTGAGGATGGAAATGTTCTGGAGCTGTGCTGTCCAATTCATCAGCCATCAGCTCCATGTGGCTCCCGAACAGTAGAAACACAGTGGTGTGACTGAGAAACCGGATGTGTAATTTGAAGTTTAACTGATTCACATTCTAATACCTCCACGTGGCTCTTAGCTACCTTTCGGACACCTCAGCACTAGGACTTTCAGCACCACGGACAGCTCCCGACAGGCACCCCTTCCAGGCAAGGCTCTCCCTGGCCCCGGTGTGACTGCTGCTGAGATTCTGAAAGCACACAAGTTGTGCCTATTCTTGAACTTCATACAAAGTAAATTATATGCTGTGTAACAGTCTCTGCCCCATGCTATCAGGTTTACGGACATCACTGGCAGCAGGACGGTTTGGGGACAAAGTGAGATACCAGGTAGGCAAGTGCTCTGAGGGAAAAGCAATAGTCTCAGCTGTCCTGAATTCAGATCCTAGGATACTCCCAGGAGTGAAGGGCTGATGTGGGGCTTTTTGCCCCTCCCCACAGGGGCAAGAGGGGCAAGAGTGGCAAGCTGATCCCTGGGGCCCTGATGTACCAAGTGCCCATACCTTCTTCCCAGTGTCATTCCTAGGGTCAAACAGTGAACGTGAGGGAGTCTGTCAGACCTAGGATCAAATCCACCTTACCACTCTGCTGAGTGACCTTGGGTTGCTCAATTCACCTAAGGCCTGGGTTTTCTATCTGTAAAACTGGGTAACAGTACCTTTTGCAGAAGGGTGTCTGTTCACTCATTCATTTAACAGATACTCCATGGACTGTGCACCACATCATGAAACTCATAGTCTATGATAAATGGGAACAAGTATACAGTCTTCGAATGTGGTTAAGTGCTAAAAAACATAATGTAGATGTGTGTGGCACCTGTTTTGAATAAGGTGGCCAGGGAGGGCCTCTGAGGTAATATCTAAGCTTAAATGCTATTCAGTGGCCAGCGGGGCTGGGCAAAGGGAGAGCTGTAGGGTGAGGCCTGAAAACAGGCAGAAATCAGGTCATGCTGGGCCCAGAAGGCATGGGAAGAAGTGTGGATTTGGTCACATCAGGGGTCAGCAAACTCAGCCCCACTGCCTATTTCTGTACAGACTGAGCTAAGAAGAGTTTCTCCATTTTTAAGTGGTTGGGAGGGAAAAATCATCAGGAGATTAATGTTACATGAAATTCAGATTTCAGCGTTGGATAAAGTTCTGGATTTCATTGGGGAAAAAAACATGTGGGTATGTGTTCTCTCTCTTGTTAGGTAAGCACCTACCTGACATCTTTGGTTTTGCCTCTTGGCCTACAAAGCTGAAAACATTTGCTACCTGGTGCTTTACAGGGAGAGTCTGCCAACCCCGCTGTGACAACCAGGGCAGGGATGGAAGGTTTCAGGGAGAGGTAGCCTCACCATTCAGGGTTTAAAGACCCCTCCAGTGCAGTGTGGATAGCAACGGTGGGAGGACGGGGAAGCAGGAGACCTGTGAGGAGGCGGTAGTCTGGACTAGGCTGAGGATGGCAGGGCACCAGAGCGACGGCAGCAGGAGCAGGGCCTGTTCTGAGGAAAATGTGGTTTCTGAAAATGTCCAGCCCTGTGACCACCACCCTGACATGTGCCTCACCTGGCTCCTCAGGCTCCATTGCCTGCCACTCTGCTCTGTCTTTGGGCTGTTTGACCTCAGCAGCTACAGGATAGGGGGCATGTGGTCTCAGTCCCAGACAGAGATCCCGGGTTGTGGGTGAGTCTTGCAGGGAAGGATTCCAGTTCCCAGAGCCACTGCCTCCTCCCATCTACTCCCATACAGCGGTCAGGCTCCTGGCTTTCACTTCGGGGCTCAGGGCTGGGATTCTGGAAAATGAAATACTGCTGGATGAGCAAAGGCAACAGGGAGCAGGTGTGGTCATACACATGAGCTTCCCTGGGACAGACCCAACTACCTCCTTCCTCCAAACTGAAAACACATGTCCACCCAAAAACCTGTACATGAGTGTTCACAGTAGCACTATCTGGGTAAACACACCGTGGTATATCCACACGATGGCTTACTATTCAGCTATAAAAATGAGTGAAGTACTGATACATGGCACACATGGGCTTTCAAAACATTATGCTCAGTGAAAGAAGCCAGACACAAAAAAGCCACCTATTGTATGATCCCACCTATATCGCACGTCCAGAACAGAGACAGATTGATCAACGGAAAGTAGATTAATGGTTGCCAGGGGCTGGAGAAAAGGGGAATGGGAGTGATGGATGGCTAAAGGGTAGAGGCCCTAGGTACACACCTGCGGTCACACCTACAGACACAAAGGGGGTGTCACACACACAAAACATCCCTTCCCCACAAACATGCATGGTGACACACCTGACCGCTCGCACGCACCCGAGGTCTCATCTGCACACGCAAATGGTGTCAAAATGCAATACCCTCCTTCCTTTGGACACGCACCGTGGGAACACATCCAGCCAAATGCACATACCGAGGTCACACCTGCACACAGAGGCCCTGCCACACACACCTGCTGTCTCATCTGCACACACAAGTGGTGTCTCGCCAGCAAGACACCCTCTCCCTCCGAAACGCACACGTGGTGACACACTCAGCCACACGCACACGCCTGAGGTTACCCCCGCACACCCAAACGCTGACGCACCGGGTCCCCACGCACACGCAGGTGGTAGCTCACCTGCAAAACACCCCTCCTCTCTGACACGCACACGCGCAGTGTCACATTCTGCCACACTCAGCGTCTCCTTCACGTCCTCCGGCACGCGCAAGCGCCCACGGTCCCTCCTTTCTCCCCGCCCCCCACCCCCGGGTCCGCGCTGCCCTCCGGGCCCCACCCGGCCACTCGGTCACTACCACCGCACGCACACACGGGCCTCGTCGTCCCTCACACTCACATAAGCCCTCAGGCCGGAACGGCGGACTCACCACCACGCCGACCACCCACAGGGCCGGGCGGCGGAGCTGCCAGCCGCCGAAGTGCGCACACTCGCCACAGGCACTTCCGGTCCGCGTTTCCGCCGCTGGCCCGAACGCGGAGTTCGGGACTCTATCTCCCAGAGGGCCCTGCCCGCGGCGTGCCCGGAACCGGCCGGGCGCAGGACGCATGGTCTTCTGGGAAATGAAGTCCACAGGGCGACGGCGCGGGAAGGCGTCGTGGGAACTTGGTTGCTCTGCGCCGCTGGCGTGCGGGACCAGACGGAGGTCGACTCGCGTAGGCTACGTGAACATACGGCGTACTTTTTTCTTTGCGCACACACGTACGTCCATACGTGTCTCTATAGTCTGGGGACTTTTCTCCCCTGAGCCCCGTTTTCCCGTAACGTTTCAGCAGATGTCCTCTAAGAACCAGTACCTTCTCCCGCCTACCCAAGAAACGACGTTGAAACCCACGATTACCTACTCCGTAGTCTATATGCTAATTTCTCCCACTGACGTCGGACGTACCTTGTTTTCATCTTTTACTCAAGCCCAGATAAAAAAACCACGCACCGCACTCTGCTGACTCCTGACGTGCAGGCTGGCCTCTGCTCTTTAGTCAGTTGATCACAAGGGAATTTTTTTTTTTTTTAAGATTTTATTTATTTATTTGAGACAGAGAGAATGAGAGGGAGGAGGGCCAGAGGGAGAAGCAGACTCCCCGCCGAGCAGGGAGCCCGATGCGGGACTCGATCCCGGGACCCCAGGATCACGACCTGAGCCGAAGGCAGTCGCTTAACCGACTGAGCCACCCAGGCGCCCAATCACAAGGGAAATTTTAAAAAAATCCTCTCAACCACTTACCTTCGACCAGCATTGTGCAAAGCAACTTTCTAGAGATGAGGGGGATGTTCTATTTGTAACTAGTGAGCAGTTGAAATGTGGTTGATGTGACTGAGGAACTCAATTTTTATTTTAATTTTGGGTGAATTTAAAATTACATTTAAATAGCTACATGTGGTTAGTGACTACCAACGTTGGACAACTTAGAACATCTGGAAGATGTTCACCTTGGATCTCCTTACAAGAGACCTATAGGAGACTTCCTCAGACTGGATGGAGATTTCTTCCCAGTTACCTTTTGCACAAACGACTTGAGTATCTCTGAAGATGTACAAGGAGATACTGAAAATGGGCAACTTGGCTCATTCATGTATGGGCTCTCATAATTTGGGCTGGATACAGGGAATTTAATAAAATAACTTGAAAATTTATGTGCTACTAAAATGTATGTGCTAGTTTATAGCTTGCGGGAAAATTCATGGAGTCAAAGCTATTTTACACTTAACTGGTTCCATTAACTCAATGCTCAGATATGTGTGCACTGAGTTGGTTTGTAGCTTAGTGTGCCTAAGAATTTAGTGTGTGTGTAGGTGCAACAGAAAATGAAGCCAATGATCAAACTTACTTTAATTTGCAACAGTTGAGATTTTTAATTTATTTTATGAACTGGTAATACTTTTACATGTTTCAAAATTCTAAAAATATCAAAAGATATAGAGTGAAAATTATTCCTCATTCCTCTCCCCCCAGTTCTCCTCCCCAATAGCACCTAGTATGCCTGGTTACTTTGTACCCTTAGGAGTGTGTGTGTGTATAAGCCAATGTTTTTTTACACAAATAGAAACATACTTTACACACTGTTTTATACCTCTTCATTTAACAATGTATCTTGGAGCTCTTTCCCATATTATTACATAAAGACAGTCCCCATTTTTAAAGCTGTGTAGTTCTCCATTCCAGTGTAAATCTCTAGCCGAGTTCCCCATGGTGGACACTGAGGTTGTTTACAAATTTTTACTTCTGAAAGCAATACCATAGTGAGACCATGTACAAACAGTCTACAACATACAAATAAATCTGCTGGATTCACTCCCAGCAACACGTTTACTGAGACAAAGAGTTGTGTGTTTCTAATCTTAGATAGCAACTAATAAATCGTCCTTCACAGAGGCCGTATCAATTTATACTCCCCTTGAAAATGTGTAGAAAACTTTCCCCCCTACCACCACCCTTTTGGATAAAAGTCAAGGCTGATAAAATGCTAGGTGGTCACACTGGTACAATCCTCCTGAAAGGTAATTTAAAAAGCTACATGAAATGGTCAGAGGAAGATGCTCAAAGTATAGTAAGAAGCATGTGTTACAAGAGAACTAGAAAGAATTCCAATTTTCTAAACACAATACTATATATTTGTGTGTGTGTGTATAAGATCTAGTGTACACTATATGTATACATATATATTTTTAAGAAAAAATTACAGGAAAATTAACAAAATCTTAATGGTAGTGACCATCTCTGAATAGATGTATGAGGAATTAAATTTTACTTTTGTGCATTTTCCACATTTGCAGTAAAGAATTTACATTACTTTTATAAACCGATAAAACCATGTATTCTGTGGTTAATAGTAACCTCTCCTGAGGAATTTATCTGACTGTTTCAGAATATCTATAAGGAAATGAGTAGGAATATTATGCCTACAAAACATGACATGAAATGAGAAATAGAAAATTTGTAAAGATCTCTGTTGTCCAGAGAGGAAGGCAAGTGACGAGCTTGTTCCCAGCTTACCCACTGAGGCCACTGTAACCTCAGCCCACCCAGCAAATACTGAGACTGTGGAAACAAAACCCTTCAGAAGCTGCCATTTTGGGGGCTGAGGAGGAGGGAAAGGGGCACTGTAAGCCTGGCTTCTAGAGCTGTCTAGAACCATGAAGTTACTGGGTGTCCCCTCCCCAGAGGGCACTGATAGGTGGAACACTCCCAAATCTGCACCCCACAGAGCAGGCAGGAGGAATGGTCGAAAGTGGGGCTTATCCATGTTTTACAATGTCCATGATAAAATGCTAAAATTTAGATTACTCAGAAAAATAAGTAGATTCTCTTCCTTTTCTCACACCAATTAGGAATGCTGCAAAATGGTCAAAAAAATTACTAGGAAACATTTGTGTATAAAACAGTTAATGATATCATTTGTTACAATCAAAGCTACAGGATTGTTAGTATAGCCCTCATCAATTTAGAATCTTTCTGGAAAAAATTGGTTGTAGTGCTGGGTATGGTTTCTCTACCCTGGCATATTTGTGGCTAGATAATTCTTTGTTGAGGGGGCTGTCTTGGGCATTACAGGATGCTTAGCAGCATCCTCTACCCATTAGCTGCCAAGTGGCACCCCTCTGTTCTGCCCGTTATGACAACCAAAAATGTCTCTAAACATCACAAATGTCTCCTGGAGGACAAATCTACCCCAACTGAGAACCTCTGGCTTAAGCAACACTAACCACTTCAAGGCAATGGCTTTCAGTAGAAGCTGTGACACTCCCAGGGAATGTAGTAGAATTTCATGGGGGCTTTCTTGTCATTTGATCTGGACATGAATGTGGCTGACATGTGGGTGGGGGCCAAGCGTGGTCTAATGACTGTGAAGTGCAGAACAGGCCCCTGTGGACCATGTATGTGTGTATGTGTGAAACAACCAGTTTGTAATGTAAGAACTGAGAGCCTAAGTCAACTTCACATATAAACACAAATTAACTCCTGCATGCTTAGAATTTTATACAGAATTTTCCAGAAGTGCAGCGGTCTTCTGTTTTGTTCAAAACTTTTGCAAGAGTTAGTCACCACTTGAGAAAATCACATCTCATACAGGAACGCCCCTCACAATATTTCCATGGCCAACACTATTTCCCATATACCAGATGAGAACAGCCAATGCCCCAGGTGTCCAGGCATACTGGCTCACACAGTCACATGGAGAGATACCACACCCACTTAGTATACACATTACTTTACCATAAATTACTTTTGTTTTAATTATGCTTTACAAAAAGGGGCCATATGTTGATTTTTTTACAGTACACATGTGTGTAGGTTACATTACCTGTAAATTCATTTTGGAGTAACAGAAGGAATAGCACAAAACACCTGTGGTTAAAGGGGGGCACTGAGCTTGACAGATTTGAGAACCATCAATCTCAGGTATTTGGAAAGCACCGTTTCCTTACGAAATCAGAGGTCACCTTAGGCATTTCTACCCCCAGCCCCCCTTTCCATGAATGCACTATGTGGACTTACCACATTTTTGTACCTGTGGTTCAAAAGTCATCTGTAGTTTCTCTCCTATGAGGATTCTCTTATGTCGAATAACACGGAAGCACCCATGGAAGACTCTTCAACCCCAATAACGTGAACTGGGTTTTTCTCCTGCATGATTTCATGGATGTCAAACAGGGCAAGCGCCCGGCTCGCAGGCTGTCCTGCCTTTGTCCCGCCCCCAGGGTTCTCACTTGAGTGTGGGTGCTGACGGCGGCCAAGGTGTGAGCTCCGGCCAAAGGACTGCTCAAGCCGTCGCCGGTTCCGTCCCTGGGGCTCCTCTCTGGTGTGAGTTACCTGGTGTCGGATGAGGTGTGAGCTCTGAATAAAACATTTCCCACAATGATTACACTTAAAAGGCCTGTCGCTCCGGTGAGCTCTCTCCTCCGGATTCAAAGGTGGGTCACGGCCGAGGGCTTCTGTCCATTCATGCTTTGTTAGAGCTGGTGTCTGCTCAAAGATTAGCCTCTGGCGGCACTCGTAGGGCTTCTCCCCAGCATGCTTTCGCTGATGCTGGGCCAGAGAGGAGCTGTGCCTGAAGCCCTTCCCACAGTGGTTGCACTCATAGGGCCTCTCCTCTGTGTGCGTCCTCAGGTGCAGGAACAGGCAAGTGGTCCGTGAGAACGATTTCCCACACACGCTACACGTGTACGGCTTCTCTCCAGTGTGTGTCCGCTTGTGCCGACCCAGGGATGAATTCTGGTTGAAGGCCCGCCCACAGTCCTGACATTCATAGGGTTTCTCTCCGGTGTGAATTCTCCGATGGACTGTAAGGTGTGTGCTATGGCAGAAAGACTTCCCACACTCGGCACATTTATAGGGCTTGTCTCCTGTGTGGATTCGCTCATGCTGAACCAGGGAGGAGTTCTGGCTGAAGGCTTTCCCACATTCTTTGCACATATAAGGTCTTTCTCCCGTGTGAATCCTCTTATGCACTGTGAGATGCGCGTTGTGGTTAAACGACTTCCCACAGTCTGTACATTTGTAGGGCTTATCCTGTACCTGGCTTCGTGTGAGTTCCATAATTGGAATGGCCTGACTAGAAGTTGTGCTACAGTCACTGCTGTCACATGGCTCCTTTCCTGAGGAGCCTGTCCGCTGACTGACTAAGCTTGAGTTACATTCTGAGTTTATAACCTGTGAGTCGTAACCACAGAGATAGTCTCTCTTAGAAATCTCTGGGAATGGATTTAGGTTTGAGCTCAGGACACCATTTTCCCCAAGTCTGAGACTTTCATAGCTTTTATCTTGAATTGGTGCTTCCTCGAGGCTAAATTCCAATTGCCTCAAATTATTCTGTTCCTTCTCAGGCAACTTCACCTGGCCCTCACATTCCCAGTCTTCCCCTAGTATGGTGGGACAGGGAGCATTCCTCAGGAAGCCTTCCCTTTCAGTGACACGGGATGTCTCCACCTCAGGAAGGCCATGCTCCTTGGGTGGCGCTTGGGTTTCAGGTCCAGGCTCCCGGCCTAAAAGAATACCAAAGAGCTCTGAGGGAGTTGGTGGAAAAAACACAGAGAGGGTGACAGGCCCTCCCTTCCAGCCTCCCTAGTGGCTGGGGAAGGTAGGTGGATGTGACCCAGTCCCGACCAAGGAGACCTCAATGGATGAAATCTGGAGTTCTGATAAAAGGGGACAATGTGGGCGCCTGGGTGGCTCAGTTGGTTGGGCGACTGCCTTCGGCTCAGGTCATGATCCTGGAGTCCCAGGATCAAGTCCCACATCGGGCTCCCTGCTCAGCAGGGAGTCTGCTTCTCCCTCTGACTCTCCCCGCTCTCATGTGCTCTCTCTCGCTCATTCTCTTTCTCAAATAAATAAATAAAATCTTAAAAAAAAAAAAAAAAGGGGGTCAATGTGACTGGCACTATTCTTCCTACTTCCCTCTCCCTCTGCCTGAAGCACTAATGTGATGGCCAGAGCTGCTGCATCCATGCCGTAACCCAAGGAAAAGCCAGAAGAATCAGAACCATCAGCCCTGGCATCACTGGAATGCTGAACCAGAGGCAGCAGTGGCTGCTTTGTGGGGAAAAAAAAAGCTTCTTTTTTTGAGCTGCTCTAGCCCAGTTTTCAGATATTTACAGAGGAACACAATCCTTTTTGCTAAGAGAAGAGATGGATGTGGAGAACAGGTTTACAGAATCTGGACATGAAAGAATAAAATGGAGAAGATGGAGGGCAAGTTCACACATTAGAAATGATCCTGTGGAGGGGCACCTGCCTGGCTCAGTCTGTAGAGCATGCAACTCTTGATCTCAAGGTTGTGAGTTCAAGCCCTACGTTGGGGTTAGAGATTACTTAAAAATAACATCTTAGGGGTGCCTGGGTGGCTCAGTTGGTTAAGCAGCTGCCTTTGGCTCAGGTCATGATCCCAGGGTCCTGGGATCGAGCCCCGCATCGGGCTCCCTGCTCAGTGGGGAGCCTGCTTCTCCCTCTCCCACTCCCTCTGCCTGCCGCTCCCCCTGCTTGTGTTCCCTCTCTCTCTCTCTGTCAAATAAATAAATAAAATCTTAAAAAAAAAAAAATAACATCTTAAAGAAAAATAAAGAAAAAGAAATGATTCTGTGGAAAGGGCATGCTCAGACGGTTGTTGAGAGAGAATGTGAGAGGGAGGAAGGGGTGGGATTCTGACCACTGGAGAAGAGGCAGATGGGGAGCATGGATGAGGAAAACAGGGAGTACAGGAGCAGTGTGCAGACGTTCTGTGCAGAAAAGAGCTAACAGGGCAGGCCTGAGGCTGCCATCCTTAGAAAGGGCAGCTTTTGAGGTTGGCCCTGGGAATCTGGATTTCAGGAGAGTTCCCACCACCCTAACTGATAAGAGTAGTTCACTGTGCCCAAACTGTGCCAACAATATGGTTTATGGTGAACACCTGCTTTCTCCTGGGAGTCTAGAATCTTGGTCCATGTCAGGCACAGGGTGCCTATGGCCAGCCACCAATGAAACCCCCTGGCATTGAGCCTCTAACAAGCTTCCCTGGTAGCTAAGATTTCTCACGTGTTGTCACAACTCATGGCTGGGGAAACTAAGCATGTCCCATGTACTCTGCTGGGAGAGACCTCTGGAGTCTTGACTGGCTTCTGGACTTCACCCCGTCAGCATTTTCTTCTTGCTGACTCTCCTCTATATTCTTTCACTGGATCTCTGGGTGGTCTTGGGGACCCTGACACACCACTCTTTACAAGCAGCACATCTGCAGTCACCTGTTGGGCTGCTCCCATTAGGCAGCATCTCACCTGGACAGTAGCCCTGGCCAATTCCTCTCTCTGCTGCCCATAGCTCAGCCCCTTGCTCCAGCTGGGAGATGACTTCAGGTTTTGGAAGCTCAGGCCCTGGAAAAAGGGAAAGACACAGGATGTGTCGATCTGCTACAGAGAGAAAGAACCAGCTCAGGATCCAGCCCTAGACTCCTGATAGGGCACGAGGATATCTCACAATAAGGTGAAAACTTTGCATTGGGACAGAAAAGGGCAGAAACCCCCCCCTGCCCATTTGTTCCACAGGGAATGAGAATGCAAGATCTCTAATCCCCAGCCTAAGGTCAAGTCCTCATACCAAAGGCCCTATGACCTATAACCCATGAAGAGTAAGTCACGGCAGGAATCTGATCATCAGCTGGGGAAGCAGGCCTTACCCACAGAGAGCAGATGCCCAAAGGTCTCCAACATCACGTCACGATACAGGGTTCTCTGGGCAGGGCCCAGCTGCCCCCACTCTTCCTGGGTGAAGTCCACCGCCACATCCCGGAAGGTCACCGGCTCCTGAAACATCACACACACTCTTGAACAGCTCAACTGTCTCCACCAGTGCTGCCAGGAAGAGGAGGAGGAATGGGGATGCAGAGGACAGGCAGGCCAGTGTCCTGAGAGAGTGCATGTTCTGAGTAATGCGAGTCAGGTCTCACTGGGGGCATGTGAAAGTATCCAAGCAAGATCAAAGCTAACCACAGCTGATCTACAATTGATCTCAGACAGGTGCAGAGACTGCTGACTTGCAGATGGGTGGAATAAAGAAATGGCTACTGGTTTAAGCCACTAAGTTTTGGGATAGTTTGTTACCCAGTAACATCTAACTGACACGCTAAATAATCCTGATTCATTCAAACCAAGGCTCATTATCCTCCCTGAAAAGAGTCAGAAACTCACCTACCTTTAGAGACCAGGCAGGCTCATCAGTGACTGAAATGGGCTACTGTAAGAGCCTACAAGGGTACGTAATCTGTGAGAGGTGACACTGAAGGTGATGGGTAACATGTGCCCTGTTTGAAGGGGCAGCTGGGACTCAGAACCAATTGATCATGGGGAAATGCAGAGCTCATATGGTCAGAATTGCCAATCTGTAGTGAGTAGCTGGAAATTTGGTCAAATTTTTAAATGAACACTTTAAATTTTTGTAAGTTGATGCAATGTATTTAAAACATATCTCACAAATCAAACCCTTCTGTGGGCTGGGTGTGGCCGCAGTCAAAAGCTAGATATTTCTGGATCCGAGTTTTGACTCTGCCACTTCCTCCTCAAGACGTATACGCAGGTACCCACTTCTACTTCCTTGTTTCCACGTCTACAAAGAATCACTCCTTGGGGGCTGTGATGGGGAATAAGCAGCTGTAAAACACTTTCTACAGGACAACATGCAAAAGAATAAAGTTGGTCCCCTACCTCACAGCATATAAAAAGTTAATTCAAAATGGATAAAAGACAAAATATAAGAGCTAGGACTATTAAACTCTTAGAAGAAAACACAGTGATAAATCTTCACAATCTTGGTTGGCAAAGGATTTTTAGATATGACAGCAAAAGCACAAGCAATGAAATAAAAAATAAGTAAGTTGGACTTCATCAAAATTAAAAACTTTTGTGTTCCAAAGGACACTATCAAGAAAATGAAAAAGGGGCGCCTGGGTGGCTCAGATGGTTGGGCGTCTGCCTTCGGCTCAGGTCATGATCCCAGGGTCCTGGGATCGAGTCCCGCATCGGGCTCCCTGCTAGGCAGGGAGCCTGCTTCTCTCCCTCTGCCTCTGCCTCTCTCTCTCTCTCTGACTTTCATGAATAAATAAAAAAAATTAAAAAAAAAAAGTGAAAAGACATCCACATACTGGGAGATAACAATAGCAAATCACACATCTGGTAAATGACTTGTATCCAGATAAGACACCTCCTACAACTCAATAATAGCAACAACCCAATTAAAATGGGCAAAGGATCTAAATAGGTATTTCTTCAAAGAAAATATAAAATATACAAATACTGAATAAACACATGAAGAGATGCTCAGCATCATTAGCCACCAGGGAAATGCAAATCAAAATCACTTACTGAATACCTCAATTATAAAAGGGTATTTTCCTTTAAGAAAAACAAAAGTATATTTTAAAATATTAAAGAAATTATAGTATAGGTAGCATATGGCTGACAAAAATTGTGCAGGGCGCATGAAGAACCCTTTGGTTAGGAACAGAGGTCTCTGTTCCTGTCCCCATGTCATCACCTCCCAGTCAGAAGGTCCTCAAACCCTGATACATGCTCCCTGTGCCTCCTGCCTCCCCCACTCTGCCCCCTCAACCATCACCCACTCTGCATGGGTTGTCAGTGACAGCCCAGGCACCAGGTCCACTGAGTACTGATCTGTCCAGGCCGTAAGACCTCTCAGTAGCAGCACATGAATCCTTCATGTCTCGTCCTGAAATTCTAGCAGGAGCCCATTCCTTGTCCTTCTAAGGGGAGAGTGGAGGGAGACTTAACTATCGAAGACAAAAGGCAATGTGACCACTAAAGCAAGATGCCATGCTGCCGGCCTTGACAAAGGGCCATTGCCATTAGCCAAGGAACACCAGATCTACAGCTGTAATAGTTAGAAAAGACAAGAAAACCGATTCTCCCCTAGATCCTCCACAGGAAGGGTGGCTCTGCCCACATCTTGATTTCAGCCCAGTGAAAATGACTTCAGACTTCTTACCCCCAGAACTTTAAGAATAAATGTGCATTGCTTTAAGCCACCGAATCTGTGGTGCTCTGTTCTAGCAGCCACAGGAAGCTTACACTGGACCTCAAAACCCTCTACTTCCTTGCCTTGTGTGGTGGCCAGCCTCCAAGACACCTCCCAATGATCCCCAGCCCTTGTGTAGTCGTATAGTCCCCTCCTATTCGGTGCATGTTTGACCGGTGTAACCAACAGGATATTGTGCAAATGACAGTGTGTAAATTCTGATCCCAGAGCACAAAAGGCATTGGGGCTTCTACCTTGCCCTCTCCTGGATCACTCACTCTTTGGGAAGCCAGATGCCAAGTTGTGAGGACAGCCAAGCAGCTCCACAGAGAGGCCCACATGGGAAGAACTATTAAGTGCCATGTGAGAGAGCCATCTTGGAGATGGATCCTCTAGCCCCAGTCAAGTCCCAGATGACAACAGTCCAGACTGACATCTTAATCATAACCTCATGTGCCCAGGCCAGAACCACCAGCTAAATCATTTGAGGACTTCTATCATCAAAAACTGAAGTAATATTTATTGTTGTTTTGGAACACTAAGTTTTGGGTTATTTGTTACACAACAACAGATAACTAATACACTTTCTCTTACTGCTAACAAAGACTCTCTCCTCTGAACCTTCTTCTCAACTAGGTCTTGCCCTCTGGACTTCTGTGTCCATTTTGCATCACCCAGACTCATAAAGAGTTGGTTTAGCCAGAATCCCCACCCACCATATCTGATCACTCTCCATATCTTTTCAAAGTCCTCATCCCCCACGATCCTCCAAATAATATCTGATCACTTGGCCTGCTTCGACAAGAATCCTGTTAGAGTGGTGCCTGGGTGGCTCAGTCGTTAAGCATCTGCCTTCAGCTCGGGTCATGATCCCGGTCTCCTTGCTCTGTGGGAGGCCTGCTTCTTCCTCTCCCACTCCCCCTGCTTGTGTTCCCTCTCTCACTGTGTCTCTCTCTGTCAAATAAATAAAATCTTAAAAAAAAAAAAAAAAAAGAATCCTGTTAGGTCATGGGGGGCATGGGGGGCTCAGTCAGTTAAGCATCTTACTCTTGGTTTCAGCTCAGGTCATGATCTCAGGGTCATGAGATCAAGCCCTACATGGGGCTCCGTGCTCAGCGTGGAGTCTGCTGGAGATTCTCTCCCCAACCCCTGCCCCGCTCATGTGCTTCTAAATTAAGTAAAATCTTAAAAATAATAGTAACAGTAACAATAATAATAATAATAAAGGATCCTGTTAGGTCAGTTTAGCAAGAATTACACCCACCCCCGACCCCAGGTATAAATTCCCACCTTTACGTGTTGCATTTGGAATCGAGTCCAGTTCCATACTGAAGTCTCTTTCCCCCACTCCAAAAGTTTCTGAATAAAATCTCTTCTGACTGCTTTAATTACTATCCAGCTGTTTTACTTTGACAATGCTCATTCCCGGCCACACCCCGACCACAGCCAAAGCAAAATAAGGGGTGGTTGCACCATTAATGCGCATCTGAAAACATGCAGGTCTAGGGTTACCAATAGTCTCATTTGGCATGCTAAATATGAAATAACGCAAATCCTTGTAAACAACAGCAGAAGACAGTAAGTGCTGAATTTCAACGATGTGGCGCTTCAGGAATTACGAAGTATTTTTGGTTTCTGCCACGTGGAGACAGCACTTTATGGAGAACACAGGCGGCGGCCCCTTTGCCTAGAAATGCTGGAGCTTTCAATCAGGCACCCTCCCGATGACCCGCAAGCACGGACCGCCCAGTGCTGCGGTGCCCCCACGGCCCCCGCGGGGAATGCGGGCGGGGGGCCCGGCAGTCGCTCCCGCCCCACTAATGCGGTGCGCGGTGACCTGTCCTTACCCCCAGAGGCTGGGCCCGGGGCCTCGCGGAGCAGGGCTCTCGGTGGGTGTTCCATGAATTAGATCATCTCTACTCGGTTAGCACGGGCCATCTCGGCGCGCCACTGACCCCGTCACACAGCTGCTGGCCTCCGGGGCGCGGGAAGGCCCTCCGCCGACCGCGCCAGCCCCGTCCTAGGGCACGCGCCGAAGCCCAGTCCCAGAACGGGAGGAGGAGTACCCGCGCACACGCGCACTCGGGGCCAGACGGCCGGGTCCGAGCCCCAGCTCCGCCCTTACCGGTCGGGCCAGTGAGCGCCCCCGACCTGCGCCTCAGTGGCCTCCTGCGTCAAGAGCGATAAGGCCCGGGCCCCGCTCACCGTGCGCTGCGGGAGACGCTCGGCCCGCTGCCGTCGTTGTTATTATTACTATTACTGTTACCTGAAGCCACTCCGCTGGCAGCCCCGTGGTCATCGCCAGCGCCGTCGCTTCCTCTTCGGGGTTCATCCAGGACCGACAGGTCGAGGAGAGGAGCCCGAAGCGGCCGTAAAGCCGAGAGCAGCCCCGGCCTCAGGGACCGCTCCACTCGCCGCCCGCCGGACAATGGCGGCCGCACTGCGGACGCTGCGACTACAACTCCCAGAAGACAGTGCGGCGCGCCGCAGCGCCCGGCCAATGGAAACCTTTGTTCGTCGAGCCTCCCGCCAATGAGAGCCTTTTGGCTTCAGGTCAACGGGACCGTCCGGCCGTTGGGCCTCCGGGCACTGGGGGCGCTCCTGCCACACACCCGGCGAGGAGGTGCTGGGCGGGTGGCGGCGGGAGGCTGCGGGTGCCGACTCTGGGCAACCGGGCGTCTCCGTGCCCGGTGCGCGGGGGGCGGGGGGCGCACGGGCTGCGAAGGAACCCGGGTCATGGGGGATCGCCCTCCCAGCCTAGCCGTTGGGGTTCGCGTCTGCGCGGGGCCGCGGCCCCACGTGAAGCTGCCCCTCTGCCCACGCTGGAATGGGGAGCCCTGCTTCGAAACCCGGGCCGGGCGTCCTAGCTGGCATGCTTCACTCCTTGGAGTATATACTGCCATGGTACTTAGAACCTATTTCTTTCTTCCTTTCTTTTTTAAGGTTTTATTTGGTTTTTGACAGAGAGACGGCGAGAAAGGGAACACAAGCAGGGGGAGTGGGAGAGGGAGAAGCAGGCTTCCCCTGAGCAGGGAGCCCGACGCGGGGCTCGATCCCGGGACTCCAGGATCATGACCTGAGCCGAGGGCAGTCGCTCAACCGACTGAGCCACCCAGGTGCCCCATGATTTTATTTATTTAAGAGAGAGAGAGCATGAAAAGGGGGAGGGTCAGAGGGAGAAGCAGACTCCCTGCCGAGCAGGGGGCCCGATGCGGGACTCGATCCCGGGACTCCAGGATCATGACCTGAGCCGAGGGCAGTCGCCCAACCAACTGAGCCACCCAGGCGCCCCTACCTGTTGTTTTGATTTTGAATTTTCTACTTCTCGTAGTTTTGTTTTCTCCTTGATTATATTATACAGGGTTTGTCTATTGCAGTAGTTCTCAGTGTGGGCGAGGAACACCTGGAGTTTCCTGAGCCCCTTCCTCTGAGTTGGTGAGTTCAAAACTAAGTGCATAATAGTAGCTTCCCCCCCCCCTTCCATTCTCTCACAAATGTACATTAGAGTTTTCTGGAGGCTTCTGGATGAGTAATATTGCAACAGATTGAAAGTGTTAAAGATAAAACGGTTAAAAACATTTTATTCAGTAACTGCTGACAATAGGGGAAGGCACTGAGCTCCATTTGCATTTGTGCAGAGGTGATTGGACCTTTTAAAGATAATGAGAGAATTAGAAGGGGTAGAGAGCAGGGCTCATGTGGAAAATTATAAAGTGTTGGTCAGTGTAAATATGTTGAAGTCAGCCATGCCGTGGCACCAGCTGGTAATTATCAAAGTTAGGATACTATCTTCCTACAGAGATTGGAGACAGCAGCCCTCTCCTTCCTGATGATACTATTTCAGAGGAATGGCTTTCAGGTCCTTGAGAAAGATCCTTCTGAGTTGTAGGATATACACAGACATCTCAAAGAGATGTCTAAGCTCTTTTTAGTAAATGCAGTAAGAAAGGGAGGTCAGGAGCCTATCCTTGGGTGTTGGCTAGAACAAACAGCAGTTTCTCCTGGCGGCATTTCTCAGGGAGGCATTAGGCAGGCATTTTATGGGGAGGCTGTGGACACAGCATTATGCTGCTAGAAGCCTTGTTAGAGTTTGGTTGTCTCTTAATGTAGAGGTTTGGACTGAGTTCTCCAGTGCTGAGTTCTGCAGTTGTGAAGGGCACAAGCAGCTTTGGAAACCAGCTGCTTTCCATCAAGCCGGACATGAAAGAGATTTGCAAAAATATAATGCAGTGCTACTCTTTTCACTAATACTTGTTTTGGAAAATGTAGTTATTTTCCATAAAGTAGGGTTTTTTTTTTCTTAAAGATTTTTTTTATTTATTTGAGAGAGAGAATGAGAGACAGAGAGCACGAGAGGGAAGAGGGCAGAGGGAGAAGCAGACCCCCTGCTGAGCAGGGAGCCCGATGCGGGACTCAATCCCGGGACTCCAGGATCATGACCTGAGCCGAAGGCAGTCGCTTAACCAACTGAGCCACCCAGGCGCCCTGTTTTTTTTTTTTAAACAAAACAAAATATTGTATTCATTTGTTAGGGCTGCCATAACAAAGTACCACAAACTGGGCGACTTAAAGAACAGAAATTTATTGTCTCAATTATGGAGATTAGAAGTCCGAGATCAAGGTTTTTATATGGTTTGCTTGTTCAGAGGCCTGAGAGACTG
Organism: Mirounga angustirostris; assembly: GCF_029215605.1. Taxonomy (NCBI): domain Eukaryota; kingdom Metazoa; phylum Chordata; class Mammalia; order Carnivora; family Phocidae; genus Mirounga; species Mirounga angustirostris. The sequence continues at coordinate 59,816,600 of NW_026991724.1, read as the reverse complement.
CTCTATTCCTCTTTTCTCAGCTTCTGGTGGTTTCCTGGCACTCTTTGGCATCCCTTGGCCTGTAGATCTCAGCCTTCATCTTCACGTGACTTCTCCCTGTGTGCATGTCTATTTCCAATTTTCCTTCCCCTGCTTGTGCTCTCTTTCTGTCAAATAAATAAAATCTTAAAAGAAAAAAAAAAAGAATCCCAGCTGAGCTCACAGTTGGCAGCCAGCATCAACTGCCAGTTTGTCAGTGCATCATCTTGTTCTGAGCCTTCAAATGAATCCAGCTCCCGTTGTATCTACCTGAAACTGCACTAGAGACCGTGAGTGAAACCACCCAGTTGATTCCAACCAACTTATGGAATGGTAAGAAATTAAAGAAAGCATTGTTTTAAACCACTGTTTGGGATGCTATGTAGTATTAGAAAAGTGAATCTGTGGCTTGTGGATTTTTCTCTCCTAAAAATCTCTCCTGCTCCTTCCTTCCTATTTCCACCCCAAGGACATTAGTTCAGGCTCTCATCATTGTTTTTAAAAATGTAAAAAATCTTTTTTTTTTTAACAAGTAATACATTCTCATGGCTTGAAATTCGGAAGGTACAATTGGGTATCTGGTGAGATCCTCCTCTGTCCTTGACTCCTACCACCAACTTCCCTCCTCATTAGCAACTACTATTTTTAGTTTCTTGGAGGTCTTTCTGTAGATATATTATGCATTCACAAGTAAATATGTATAAATATTTTTTCACTCTTTTACACACGTGGTGGGCTACCACATATTGAATTTTTCCTTGCTTTTATTCATTTAACAATATTCTGGAAATCTTTCTATACAAGCATGTAAGGCCCTTCCTTATTATTTTTAACAACTTTATTGAGATATTAGTCTCATTTCATCCATTTAAAGTGGGGTCCAATTGGAGCATAGGGAATTTCTGGGGCTGAAAAAATGACTTTCAAGTTAAGAACCTTTGTGGAATGGAGGAGGGTGTCTGTAGAGAACCACAGAAGAAATAGCTCATGACAGGGGCGCCTGGGTGGCTCAGTCGTTAAGCGTCTGCCTTTGGCCCAGGTCATGGTCCCAGGGTCCTGGGATCGAGCCCCGCATCGGGCTCCCTGCTCCGCGGGAAGCCTGCTTCTCCCTCTCCCACTCCCCCTGTTTGTGTTCCCTCTCTCGCTGTGTCTCTCTCTGTCAAATAAATAAAATCTTAAAAAAAGAGAAAAAAAAAGAAATAGCTCATGACAGGACAAAAATATAAAGAAATGAGAATCTTGATGGAAAAGATAATAGCCCAGGGGCACCTGGGTGGCTCAGTCGGTTAAGGGTCTGCCTTTGGCTCAGGTCATGATCTCAGGGTCCTGGGATCGTGAGCCCTGTGTTGGGCTCCCTGCACTGTGGGGAGTCTGCTTCTCCCTCTGCCCCTCCCCTTCCCACTTGTGCTCTCTCTCATATAAATAAAATCTCTAAAAAAAAAGATAATAGCCCTGGTAGACAGATCCAGAAGACCTCATGGATGAATAATGGGGACTCCGGATGGAGAAAGAGGGACAGAGAGAGAAGCTAATGATCAAGACACCCACTGAGGAAAGTTTTCTGATGTGAAAAACTTGTCAGGACACAGAAAGCTCACCAAGCTCTTGACAGGAATACTGTATTGAACTGTTTGAAAACCTAGTTAGTCACAAATGTGTGTGTGTGTGCGTTTTATTAGTGTGTGAATATAACTATTGTGACCGTTATGTCAAGCTTGTTAATCATCATTTCACAGCAAATCACTTATCTACTTAAACAGCCATTTTTTTAGGAGAGAATATATTAAGGTTTCCCAAATGACTAGATTTATCCATTTTCCTGGTTTCTACCATTTTTTTTCAGTTGGACTATTTCTAAAGGTTCATGGTCATTTATTTATTTATTTTTTAAGATTTTATTTATTCATTTGACAGAGATACAGCGAGAGAGGGAACACAAGCAGGGGGAGTGGGAGAGGGAGAAGCAGGCTTCCTGCGGAGCTGGGAGCCCGATGCGGGGCTTGATCCCCAGACCCTGGGATCATGACCTGAGCCGAAGGCAGACGCCTAACGTCTGAGCCACCCAGGCGCCCTGGTTCATGATCATTTAAAATCTTTGTATATTTTAACTTTACTAACATAAATTAACTCCCTGCAGAACAGGTTATTGAATCAAGTGGTCTGAAACCCTGTAATGCTCTTCATATCCCAGTGTCTTTCCAGAAACTATACCCCTCGACACTTCTCCATCAGTGCATCTTCCTCACCAACCCCTGATATATGGGCTTTACAATTTTAAAAGAATCCTTGCAAAGCCAGTGGGCATGGAACAGTGACTAGTCTTTTAAATTTGCATTTCCCTAGGTTAGATCTCTGTATCTACTGCTAGGCTATGTTTGAATCATTTCTTCTAAGCACTTTGGATTGTCTGAGCTTTATTTTTACCAGCTAATTTCAGACCATTTGCTTACCTTACCATGTGGTCATTATGTGTTAGTTCATCCAGTGTTTATTGGGTGCCCTCTCTGCTCTGGACTCTCTGGAGCCCTCTGGGCCCTCTGCCTGGCAGCTAGGAACAGCTCCCTTGTCCTCACATTTCAGGGGAGAAAGATGCTGGGTTTCTATGAGCATCTTCCTGGGATGCTTAGCACAGCTGTGGCCAAACACCGGGAAGACTGCTGGAGAAGGCAACCCCATTGGAGCAGAGCATTTCCAAGGTCAGGATACAGGGTGACTGGAATCCCCAGACCTACGAGGGAAAGGTCCTGTTGTGAAGCAGCCAGATGTAGAATCCTCAGATTTGCACTGATGCACAAGCTGTGTTCTACCTAGATGTGTGGCCTCAATGTGCAGTAGGCAAAGGGTGATCCACTGCCACTCTCTCTGAGGGCAGCAATGTGGGAACGGTTTCTACGTGTGCAGGAGACACAGAAGCCACCATCAAGCTATTACATCTTCTCCAACTGGAAGGCTTCTTTCCACATGTTCCGTGCCCCATCCCGTGTCTGAGAACACAGTTGGGCGTGGCTCTTTGTTTTGAAGTGATGCTTCATTTTCCCCTCCAGAGATCCTAGTTCCAGCCTAGACTTGACCACCAACTCAGTCTGTGTCCCTGAATCCCCTCACAGGATGACTGCTTGATTCCCATCCTCTGAGAGAGTAAGATTAACACCTCCTGTGTCAACCTCTTCTCTGGTAGTCACAGATTGGTCCCAGCCTGCACAGTAGGCAATAGGACCTGGAGAACATCCATCATCTAAGGGGAGGGGACTGAGGAATGGAGAGGTGAGCATAAGTGATCCCCAGGTCACACAGCACATTCCTTAAGGAAAACTCACTGAATGTGACTAATGAGTCTTTAATCTTGTCCAATTCCTCCCCAAATCTGCCCCTCTCTCTTGCCTCCATCATCCGTCCAGTGCTCATGTAAAAATAATATAAAATAAACTATTCTGCAACATTTCTTCAACAAAGAATGGTAATTATATAGCAGGAACTGTTTGGCAGTGAAGAAAACAAAAGCCCTACCCTCATGAGCTCACATTTTTGTGTGTGTGAGAGGTGGGGTGAGTGGGTTAGAATTATTTTTTTAAACTACCTTTTTTTTAATGTCAGATGGCATCAGTCAGGATGGACAAGGTTCTGTTGATGTAACAGACAGACCCTGATTTTCAGTGACCCAAGTCTGTTTACAGTTGACTTAATATTTACAGTCTCTGTCCACTGAGGTTGGCAGTTGGGTGGGTGGGGAAGGGGGTGTTGTCCAGCTAATCATAACCATAATGGATGTTGCTGATTACCCAAGCCTCCTGTCTTGACTCCCTCTCCACCCCCTGCGGCAACAATCACTTGTACAGCGTGCGTGAGTTGCTCTCTGTGAGATCTGCAACCACCCACCTCAGTTGTGTGGGGGAGCAGGTGACAGATGCAAGTGCTGAGATGATGATGATAAGTTCCCTGTGATTTCCACATTGAGAACCTGAAGAAGACCAAAAAGGAGCACAGTGAGCTGGGCCAATGAGGAAGACAACTCTGATACTTACGTGGAGGGCAAGCAGGTTCATAATCTGTCCTCTTGGCCCAGTTTCATAATCTGTAAGATTATTGGGCCAAGAGGACAGATTATGAAAATAGAATATACAATCTGAAAGCGGAACAAGGGGATGCCTGGGTGGCTCAGTCAGTTAAGCAGCTTTGGCTCAGGTCATGATCCTAGGGTCCTGGGATTGAGTTCCGCATCGGGCTCCTTGCCCAGTGGGGAGCCTGCTTCTCCTTCTGCCTGCAGCTCCCCCTGCTTGTGCTCTCTCTCTGACAAATAAATATTTTTTTAGAAGTGGAACAAGGACCTAAATATCCAGAAACTCCTCCATCACATTTCTTACTTGAATGAATATGAATAGTATAAATAATTCTTGGGTAATATTATATACACAGAGCACATTGTTTGATAGCCTATTGGCAAAATTCATATAGCCTTAGTATTATATCCTCAAGAGCTAAGATGCTAACAGCTGATGATGTTGAAAGAAAACCAGAAGCTTCCACAGCCCCCAGAAAGACAAAAGTACAATTAGTTAGTGGATCTCAGAGTCATCTTAGGTCAATACCATTCTGCTCATGCTGTCTTTATTAACTACCATGATGTGACATGCCTGCCTAGTAAATAAAAGTTCCAGCTAGTAAACTCGACCTGAACATTACTACGAATGTTTAACACACCGGGGCACCTAGTTGGCTCAGTTGGTAGAGCATTTGACTCTTGAACTCAAGTCATGAATTCAAACCCCACATTTTTAATGTAAGCATAGAGCTCACATTAAAAAAAAAATGTTGGGGCGCCTGGGTGGCTCAGTCATTAAGCGGCTGCCTTCGGCTCAGGTCATGATCCCAGAGTCCTGGGATCGAGCCCCACATTGGGCTCCGTGCTCAGCGGGAAGCCTGCTTCTCCCTCTCCCACTCCCCCTGCTTGTGTTCCCACTCTCACTCTCGCTGTCTCTGTCTCTGTCAAATAAATAAATAAAATCTTAAAAAAAAAAAAATGTTAGGGGCGCCTGGGTGGCTCAGTCGTTAAGTGTCTGCCTTCGGCTCAGGTCATGATCCCAGGGTCCTGGGATCGAGCCCCATATCGAGCTCTCTGCTCGGCCGGGAGCCTGCTTCTCCCTCTCCCTCTCCCACTCCCCTTGCTTGTGTTCCCTCTCTCGCTGTGTCTCTCTCTGTCAAATAAATAAAATCTTTAAGTAAATAAATAATAAAATAATTTTAAAAATGTTTAACACACAAATGCACATTTTATGTTTAGGGTATTTATAAGAGAAAAAAAACCAGCATCATTTTTTGTTCTCTTCTCAGGGTACTCTGGCTTTTAAGCTAAGCCTGGAGCAGTACAAATGGGATTCACGTCTACAAAAGGGAATCATGGCAAGGAACCTCAGGTCTGAGGTGCAGAGGTGTGATTCTGAAAACCAGTCTCAAGTAGGAATTATATGAACCATGTGCTTTACCCACTTGAGCAGCTAGAGGTGCAGTCTAAACAGTTTAATGGAACAGGTATTGTGAATACTGCTAAATATATTCATGTTTGAAGAGGTATGAAAGCTTGCACAAAAAGGATTAACACAGCAGGCCCAAGGCTTCAACTGTTACAAGGTCCTGTTTGCAAGGTTGGCCCTTGGCTGGCACCTGGCAACCTGGCTTTTATTTATTTTTTTAAAGATTTTATTTATTTATTTGACAGAGAGAGACACAGCGAGAGAGGGAACACAAGCAGGGGGAGTTGGAGAGGGAGAAGCACGGGGAAGCCCGATGCATGGCTCGATCCCAGGACCCTGGGATCATGACCTGAGCCGAAGGCAGATGCTTAATGACTGAGCCACCCAGGCACCCCTGGCAACTTGGCATTTAGAGTGTTGTCTGTACCCCAACTGAATAAAGATGTCTCCCTGTACCTAGACTATGCGAACAATGTGATTTGCACTGAGCACCTGCTTTTCTCCAGGAGTCTGGAATTTGCTACATGCTAGACAGAAGTGCCTACTTGCCTGATCCTCAGTGGGCTTTGTATGACCCTCTCAGGGGAGGGACAGCATTGGAAACCTGCACATAGATTCCCCCACCCTTCACCTGTCTTTCCCCTTACGGTCCAACTGTGTATCCTTGCTGCATCACTCTAATAAATCTTAGCTGTGAGTACAATGATATGCTGAGTCCTATGAATTCGTCTAGAAATCTCTGGATGTGGGGGTGGCCTTGTGGGCCCCCAACAATTCCACTGCTTGTTCAAAATTATGCATAGGATTATTTTGATACCTGTATTCTGAAAAGGGGGAGGAGGATAGATTTCTGTTTCTTCTTAAAAGGAGCCTCTGGGTCACATGTAATAGATGTGGTATCACTTAGAGTTTTTTTAAGAAAAAAAAAGCCACAAATTTAAATGAAACCAACAAAGATAAAACAGATACATGGATATACAATTTTGAGATTACTCTTTACAAAATGTTAAGAAAAAAATAGGGGTGCCTCTGTGGCTCAGTTGGTGGAGCATGCGACTCTTGATCTCGGGGTTGTGAGTTTGAGCCCATTGGGTATAGAGATTACTTTAAAATCTTTTTTTTTTTTTTAAGATTTTATTTATTTATTTGAGACAGAATGAGAGAGAGAGAGAGCACATGAGAGGGGGGAGGGTCAGAGGGAGAAGCAGGCTCCCCGCCGAGCAGGGAGCCCGATGCGGGACTCGATCCCGGGACTCCAGGATCATGACCCGAGCCGAAGGCAGTCGCTCAACCAACTGAGCCACCCAGGCGCCCCTACTTTAAAATCTTTAAAAGACAAAACAAAACACACACACACACACACACAAAAACCCCCAAAATGTTAAGAAAAAAATAGAAAGTGTATTTGAACTATGCAAATATCTAGAAACCACCTGAGCCTGACCAAGTGGACTCTCTGAAGATGCGCCCAGGAACGTGCAATTCTAATTGCTTCTCTCAGGTGGGTCTTACGCATGTTTCAGTCAGAAACCACTGGCCTCTGGGTATGGGAATCATTCGGGTGGAAAGGTCTCAGGTTCTTCTTTCTTTCTTTTTTTGAGATTTTATTTATTTACTTGACAGAACGAGACACAGAGAGACAGTGAACACAAGCAGGGGGAGCGGGAGAGGGAGAAGCAGGCTTCCCGCGGACCAGGGAGCCCGATGCGGGGCTCGATCCCAGGACCCTGGGATCCTGACCTGAGCCGAAGGCAGATGCTTAACGACTGAGCCATCCAGGTGCCCCTTAACACACCATTTGTTTTAACAGAGGGAATTTTTTTATTTTTTTATTTTTTAAAGATTTTATTTATTTATTTATTTGACAGAGAGAGAGAGAGAGCAGGAACACAAGCAGGGGGAGTAGGAGAGGGAGAAGCAGGCCTCCCGTGGAGCAGGGAGCCCAATGCGGGGCTCGATCCCAGGACCCTGGGATCCTGACCTGAGCCGAAGGCAGACGCTTCCCGACTGAGCCACCCAGGCACCCCTCAGGTTCCTATTTCAAATGAGCCCACTTCTTGGGTCTCCGATGAGCCTCAGGTTTCTCACTTAGGAGGAGGTAGAACACCTATCAGAGCAGGGCCTAGGCACTGGTTGCATACACAGCAGCAGCTGCATCCTTCCTTTCCCTATCCCTTCATCTCCATCTCCTTCCAATTCCCACTGGGCGTAGTCTCTAGGCGCACATAGCCACTAAGCCTGTGCGTGGAGTCTCCACTATGGAAAGAGGGACCTGAGGACACTGTGGCATCACACACATCCGTGCCTGAGTCTCTAGCAGTGCCTTCGTTGAATGGAGGCTACATTCATGACTTGCTGAATGCAGACACCTCTCAGATGTCTGGTCAACAAGAACTGTCAATCAACGTGCACTTTGCTGATCTGTTGGGCAGGTTCTTCCTCCCACGCTCTGGCATCTCTTGAGAGTTATGTAGTAACATTGGTGTAGGCAGCAAGCAGGACCCACTAGCCAGTCAGGAAGTAAGTCCCCACCTGTTCTGTGCGGGATGCCCTAGCCAAGGTATTTTCCATCTCAACCTCAGGTCTCATATGAATCACAAGAGCTATATTACTTAAAGGGCTTTATGACAGATTCCAGGTAACTGCCAGAGTGACCTTGGGGGAAGTACGGTCAGTACTTGGTTATGCAAACTCCCACAACTGTCTTGCTCCATCTTGTCTCAGGATACCCGCACCTCTCCAGGTCCCCACTCTTGGGGGCCTTCTGACTGGTATTAAGGCTTCTGGAAAATCAAGTCTTAAAAGACTAAGCCACCCCCCTTTGATACCAGGGACTTCTAAGAAATCAAGGAGCCTTCCTGCCCTTCTGGATGAAGTCTAATTGGCCAGATAGAAAAGTCTGACATCGTTTTTTTGTGCTCTTGTTTTTTAAATTGTCAATCTATTATTGCAACACCGAATCAAAAGAAAGAAAACTGTATGTAATCCCACAAATCAATTGCAGATGTCCTCATGTACTGTTGTTTTGCTCACCTATAGGTACATATTGGAAATAATTTGTTACCCAAATAAGTAGTGTACCACCAGGGAATGAGTTACTACGGAAGGTATAAAAAGAAAACCAGTGATCTCCTGCCCCACCCTACCCAACAGTCACACATCCCATCAAGAACTTTTAACTGTTTCTATTCCAGTTCTTCCTGAGGCCATCTCTGTCATTCTGATCTTTTTTTTTTTTTTTTTTAAGATTTTCTTTCTTTATTTGACAGAGAGAGAGAGAGACAGCGAGAGAGGGAACACAAGCAGGGGGAGTGGGAGTGGGAGAGGGAGAAGCAGGCTTCCCGCCGAGCAGGGAGCCTGACGCGGGGCTCGATCCCAGAACCCTGGGATCATGACCTGAGCCGAAGGCAGACGCTTAACGACTGACACCCAGGCGCCCCTGTAATTCTGATCTTTTATGGCCTGTAGACTTTACTGACTTCCTGCTCTGATAAGGAATGTAGATTTGGCTCACACTGTTGCTCCTCTATTTGCTTCCAATTTCTGGAATTATTACCGTTTTATGCTCTAATTTTGGTCTCCTAAATAACCTATGTATCATATTATAGTCAAGAGGCTGCTTCCTAAGATGAGGATACAGGGATACTCCTCTCCCCACTGTCTCTTTCCCCTTCTACTTTACAACAGCCAGAGACCATACCATTACTGTTAGTCACAGTGCTGGGAACATCATACTCTTGCCATTATGAAATCCTCCTGTCGCAGCCTGGCTTTCTTCCTTAAAAAAAGCAAAAAGCAAAAACAAAAACTCAGTACCTACTGTTTATATCATATCTATGCAAATACTGTTCAGTGAAGGGCCAATCAGAACAATCTGATTATATATCCCCCCCTTTTATTCCAATTTCATGAGTCCTCTGCCTCTTTTTTTTTTTTTTTAAGATTTTATTTATTTGAGAGAGAGAGAATGAGAGAGAGAGACCATGAGGCGGGGAGGGTCAGAGGGAGAAGCAGACTCCTCACTGAGCAAGGAGCCCGATGCGGGACTCGATCCTGGGACTCCAGGATCATGACCTGAGCCGAAGGCAGTCGCTTAACCAACTGAGCTACCCAGACGCTCCTCCTCTGCCTCTTCTAAGAAGTATTAGCATCAGGGTCAAATACATAGATCTTGGGGTACCTGGGTGGCTCAATCGGTTAAGCATCTGACTCTTGGTTTCAGCTCAAGTCGTTATCTCAGGGTCGTGAGATCAAGCCCAGCACTGGGCTCTGCACTCAGCACGGGGTCTGCTTGAGATCGTCTCTCCCTCTCCCTCTGCCCCTCCCCCCCTGCTCTCTCGCTAAAAAAATCCATCTTAAAAAGAGCATCTTTATTTTTCACTTGCAATTATTTTTTGACTCACTCTTAGAATAAAACTTTTACATATTTGGTTCCCCAAATATCTGTTCTCTTTGGGCCTGGCTTCTGTTTTATCTTACTTTTTTTTTTCTTTCATGTTGAAGGCTTTCTTCATCTTTCACACCTTGGCTCCCATCCATATTGAAGAGGCTATCAAAGAAGATAGTGGTGGGTGAGACCAGTTTAATGGCATGCTTTTCTAGAGGGTGAGAAGTACAAGAACTAGCTGTTAGGGTGAAGGTCCTCAGGATGCTCAAATAAGGCAGTCCTTGTTCTGGAACATAATCCACCAAATTCCCTAGTCCCCCAGACTATTTTTAGTACATAACTTCCTTCCTACTTTATTTTCTCCTTACCAACAGCCAGATACTCACTGTAAGACAAGAAAAATAGGGGAGAAGGAAGAGAAAATTTGTTGGAGTTTCATAGACAGATCTTCAATTAACCCCATTTTTCTCCCCCACCTCTTGGTGTACAGCTCTGCTAGGGAGCTGTGGCCTCAACTGCTGCAGCCCTCTCTTCACATGATCCTAGCTTCAGCCTTTCCACTCTGCATCTCCAGGTGATGCTCTCATACCTTCTTTCACCTTGCTCAAATTTGCAGGTAAGGCCTCTCCCACTTTCTTCACCACTGTTGATTTACACTTCAGCCTTTGTTTCGAACATGCTGCTGAGCTTTTTTTTAAAAGATTTTATTTATTTGAAAGAGAGAGACACAGTGAGAGAGGAACACAAGCAGGGGGAGTGGGAGAGGGAGAAGCAGGCTTCCTGCCGAGCAGGGAGCCCCACACGGGGCTGGATCCCAGGACCCTGGGATCATGGCCTGAGCCGAAGGCAGACGCTTAACGACTGAGCCACCCAGGCGGCCCTGAGCTGACTTTCTTAACCAACCATCTGTGTACATGTTTTTTATGTGGTTATGACATTTTGTGTATATACTACATTGGGTTCTGTTTTCACTTCACTTGATATTTTCCATACTGCTATATCCCCAGCTCTGATTATAGTCAACCTAACTGAGCAACAAAGTTAAATTAGAGCACAATGGAGTCCTTGATACATTCAGAGTCTACTTTTAATTCCAATTAGAACCATTTCAGAAGACTTTCCATCCTCAGTCCTCCTCCAATTTGTTAACTGTTTTACATTGGCTGGCTTCATATTTCATCACTCAACACCAACTTTGTCATGCAAAGATTTCTTCTTAGATTGAGTGTTCGCGGCTTTGCATCAAGAATATCTTCCAGTCCAAAAAAATAAAATAAAAAAAGAGAATATCTTCCAGTCCACTATTTCTAGGAATGTGTTACAGGAACAATGTCTGATTAAAGTTCGGGTAGTTGTTTCCGCTAAAAAAAAATTATTTGGTGAGTATAGCTACATACTGAATTTCCTAACTCCTGCTGAGACCTTGATAAAGTTTTAAATCAGTGGTATGTTCATAGCTTCTCATCTAAATGCAGACATAAACACATTTTAATGTACATACAAATTACTTATGCACCTTTTGGGAACTGCAGGCCTGGGTTTTACTGCCAGAGAATCTGATTTAGTAGATCAAGGTAAGCTTGGTAATGTGCAGTTTCAAGAACACTGAGCAAATCTGATGCACGTGATCATTAGACCACACAGAGTCATACCTTTGTCAGCTGATGTCTAATGAAGGTTTGGCAGTGAGCTTCTCCATCTTTAGTATTCAACTTTCTCCCATGAGTGTTTTAATTTTTTATTGTTATGTTAATCACCATACATTACATCATTAGTTTTAGATGAAGTGTTCCATGACTCATTGTTTGTGCATAACACCCAGTGCTCCATGCAGAGCGTGCCCTCTTTAATAGCCATCACCAGGCTGACCCATCCTCCCACCCGCCCTCCCCTCTAGAACCCTCAGTTTGTTTTTCAGAGTCCATCATCTCTCATGGTTTGTCTCCCCCTCTGATTTCCCCCCTTCATTCTTTCCCTCCTGCTATCTTCTTTTTCTTTTTTTTTAAAGATTTTATTTATTTATTTCACAGAGAGATAGGGACAGCAGGAACACAAGAAGGGGGAGTGGGAGAGGGAGAAGCAGGCTTCCCACCGAGCAGGGAGCCCGATCCCAGGCTCGATCCCAGGACCCTGGGATCATGACCTGAGCCGAAGGCAGACGCTTAACAACTGAGCCACCCAGGCGCCCCTTCTTCTTTATTTTCTTAACATATATTGCATTATTTGTTTCAGAGGTATCTCCCATGAGTTTTTTCATGTTGAATAAGGGATGTATTATAACTGAAAACCTTCCCACATTCATTACATTCATAGGGTTTTTCTCCAGTATGAATTCTCCGATGCCTAGTAAGCTGAGATCGCTGACTAAAGGCCTTTTCACAATGATTACATTCATAAGGTTTCTCGCCAGTGTGTGTTCTCTCATGTTTTGTAAGTGTTGACCGATCATTAAAGGCTTTTCCACAGTCAATGCATTCATAGGGCTTTTCTCCAGTATGTGTTCTCTGATGTTCAATAAGGCGTGACCTCTGACTGAAGGCTTTAACACACATGTTACACTGATAGGGCTTGTCTCCAATGTGTGTTCTTTGATGCACAACGAGGGGAGACCTCTGGCTGAAAGCTTTTCCACAATGACTGCACTCATAAGGCTTCTCTCCAGTGTGGGTTCGCTGATGCACAACAAGCTGTGATCGCTGCCGAAAAGATTTCCCGCAGTTGTTACATTCATATGGTTTCTCTCCAGAATGAATTCTCTGATGTGAAAGAAGGTGAGAGCTCCCAGTAAAGGTTTTCCCACACTGATTACATTCAAAAGGTTTCTCTCCAGTATGAGTTCTCTGATGCTCAATAAGGTGAGAGCTACCAGCGAAAGCTTTATCACACTGATTGCATTTATACGGCTTCTCTCCAGTGTGAATTCGCAGATGCCTAATAAGTTGAGTGCTTCGAATGAAGGACTTTCCACACTGGTTACATTTATAGGGTTTCTCTCCAGTGTGAGTCCTTTTATGTGAAACAAAGTCAGAGCTCTGGCTGAAGGACTTTCCACAATGAGTACACTCATAGGGTTTCTCTCCAGTATGAATTCTTTGATGTACAATAAGGTTAGAGTTCCATCCGAAAGATTTTCCACATTCATGACACTTATATGGTTTTTCTCCAGTGTGAGTTCGCTGATGCCTCGTAAGTTTGGAACTCTGGGTGAAGCATTTCCCACACTGGTTACATTCATAGGGCTTTTCTCCAGTGTGGGTTCTCTGATGTACAACAAGGTCATAACTCTGGCTGAAAGACTTCCCACACTGAGTACATTCATAGGGCTTTTCTCCAGTGTGTGTTCTCTGGTGTACAACAAGCTTAGAGGCACAGCTGAAAGATTTTCCACACTGACGGCATGCATGTGGCTTCTTTCCTGTCTGAACGATGTCACAGTCAGTAAAAGATGAGGCTGTGTGGAAGGCATTACGTTCCTCCTCACATCTAAATGGTGCTTCTCTAGGATCACTTATTTCGGTTTGTACAAGGCATTCATCACGCTCATCCTGACATTCTCTAAAATGCATCGGCTTATGTTCATTTGGAGACATGCTATGATTAACAATGTTTCCATAGTCTGTGCAGTTACTGTTGTTCTCTGCTGAAAAAAGTCTATTATGAAATCGAAGGGAGGTACCACAGCTGAAAGAGTCACTACTGACAGTATATTCGTAAGGCTTTTTATTTCTCATTTCAACGTTTCCAAGTTTTTTCAAATAAATGCTCTGACAGAAGGCTCTAGCACTTTGGTGATTTTCATAGGGCTTCCGATCAGTCCAGCCTTTCTCATGATTAATGAAACCTGAATTCTGTTCCAACTTTTTAACATGTGAGTCAAGAGTATGGACATGTGCTCTTGTGGGTAATACTGGAGGTAAAAGGCTTATACTCAAGTAACTTCCCCCAAGGTCATGCTCACAATGTTCCCCTTGAGCAAACAGTGTCTCTGAGGTAAGTACCATTTGACTCAAAGAGTCCTCCTGGTGCTCCCTTAGCTGGTTCCTCCAATCCTGCCTTTCTCCTAATGACACCAACCAGGGGCCTTCCTCCCGTATGCAGTGTTTCATTGCTATGTGATGGAATGGTTCTTCCACAGCAAAATCCTCTTTGGAAGCTGACTCTTTCTTTTCAAATGTATTCTTCCAGTCTGAAAGAAATCCAATATACCTGAATTACTGGAGATGCATTAGAGGGGGAGGATGGGATGAAGGAGACCACCAAGTATGAGAGGTATCTCTGGGTTTGTTTCTAATCCATGGATTATAATTTCATGCAGGATATAAAAAAAAAGGAGATGGATCAGTAAACAGGGTATCAGTGATAAAGTATAAAAAAAAGGAAAGATAATGAAGAGGTGACCCAGGAGGACTGGTCCCCAAAGAGGGAGGAGTAAGAATAAGCAGGTAGAGATTAAAGGAGGGATCCACAAAAGAATTGGACCTAAAGGTATACAGCCTTCGATAATCACAAAGATATCTACATTCTAATTGCTGGTACCTGTGAATACGGTACCTGATTTGGAAAAAGGGTCTTCGCAGGTCCAAAAATTAAGGAAATTGAGATAGGGAGAGTATCTGTGTGGGCCCTAAATGTCACCAGAAGTGTCCTTACAAGTGGGAGGTAGAGATTTGATACAGAGGTGATATGAACATGGAACAAAGAGATTTGAAGATGCTGGCCTTAAAGACTGAAGTGATGTGGGCACAAGCCAAGGAATGCCGCAGCTACCAGAAGGTGGAAGAGGCAAGGAACAGATTTCCTCCTGGACCCCTCCAAGGGAGCCTGACTCTATACCTTGATTTCAGCCCAATGGTATTGATTTCAGGTTTCTGGCCTCCAGAACTGTGGGAGAATCAGTTCATGTTGTTTTACGCCACCCAACTGGAAATCTGTTACAGCAGCCACAGGAAATTAATACAGGAGCTTAACTGGTACCTCAACCTAGACTACTGACCCCAATTCTTAGTCTATCTATTTTCTGATTCTGGATCTTGAAACAGGATCCCAAACACCAACACTGACTTAATATTCTTAACACACCATTTCTACTATTTCTTCAGGCTACCCACAGAAGAGAAGCTCTTTAACCACTCTGTAACCAATGCCACAGACTTCCCAGAAAGGACTGTAGTACTTGAAGCAATAGTTGGCCAGGCTGGGCTGCAACTGGGCTTCACTAACTAGCAACTTCCCAGCTCAGGACCTTGCCTGGGTCCTCCAAGATTCCCCCTTTACTTGTCACTCTTCCCATTTCAGTCACATAGCCACCCACGTCTAGTACTATCGAGGCCTCTGATCAAGTCCCCATGCTTCACTCTCCAAGTCTGCTAAGGAGACAAGGATCCTCCATTTGGTAAAATATTAACTACACTCTGTGGCCCTCCTTTGACTTCCAGGGGGACACTTCCCTTTCCCAAAGTCCTTATCTGAGCCCAATACCCTCCACAACCAACACTGTTCTCCTTCCCAAGACTCTGCTGTGTTCCTTTTTGGTGTTGCCTTGGAATCCCTGATGATGAGAACTTTTTCGAATGAAACAATGGCCCAATGACAGGGAGTGAAAGGGTATTTGGAGACAGGAAGAAGGAAAGAAGTCTTTGGGTGGCTAAGATGTGTCCAAGATGTGCCTGGTCATTGGAAACTGGGCAAAGGAGGTCAGACATTTTATACAGTGTCTCCGTCAAAATTGCAAAATGAGGAAAACAGACTGTATGAGTCAGTTAGAAAGTAATATCTAGGATAGATGAGAAGAAAGACACTGCCCATAAACTGAATCAGAATGGCATCATTTGAAGGACCAAGGACAAGTAAAATTAGGTGACACTTCAGAGGGAAAAAATAACAGAGACTGTGGGTGAGAGTTACGGGGTAAGAAAGAGCAGGAACACACAAGATAAACCGAACACCTCTGGCTAGGGGAATGTCAGAAGGTGGTGTGAAGGACACACATGATGTTTACCGCTCACTGAAAGCCAGTTAAGAAAGGCCACATACTGCATGATTCCAACTACAGGACATTCTGGAAAAGGTATAACTAGAAAGAGTAAAATAACCAGTGGTTTCCAGGAGTTAGGGTGGAAGGAGGGGAAAAACAGGTGGAACACAAAGGATATTTAGTGCAATGGAACTACCTTGCATGATACTATCATGATGGAAATATGGCATTATACATTTACCCAAACCTGCAGAATGCACAACACCAAGAGTGAACCTAACATAAACTATCGATCTCTATTGGTAATGTGTGGATACAGCTTCACCCATTGTAACAAATATACCACAGAATACAAGATATTAATAACAGAGGAAACTGTGTGTGTATGGTGGGGAAGGGTGATTATAGGAACTCTGTACTTTCTGTTCAACTTTCAGTAAACATAAAACTGCTCTAATAAATAAAATTTATTAATTAAAACAAAACAACAACAACAAAATCAGAAGCAGCCCAATTAGTTGGGGTGAGGAACATGTTCTAAAATTGATTAATTGATAGATGCACATGCTGTGAATATACTAAAATCCTTTGCATACTTTAAATGAGTGAATCGTATGGCATGTGAATTGTATCTCGATACAGCTATTAAAGAAAAAAAAAAAGAGTTCCAATCAGGCTGAGGACATATAAGGAGGTGGACCTATGGGATGGGAAGAGGTGGGAAAACAAGTCTAAGAATTGATTTAGTAGGAATCCTTTTGGAAGGAATAGGTCCTTGCCATTTCCTAGGATGCACAAGTTCTCACCACACCTCTGGATCATCTAGAAGTTGTAGGAATGTCCAACACAGACGAGGGATGGACACCCAAGTACAGGGGAAAGACCAGGTGTGACGGAGAAATCTGAGGAGCTGCTGCCCTGGGTGGAAGTCAGGGTGAGGGACCAAAGAAAAGAGAGGGGCACAAGGACGTGGGAATAGATGGAGAAGCTGAGGGGTGAAGATCAAAGGGAAGATGGGAACAGAAATGAACCCACACATGAGAAATGTTGGGACAACAGTGACATGTGTTTTTCATCGATTGGGGGCAGAGGGACAGGCCTATGTGGATGAGAATGTGGTTGCCTTGGATGCAGGGAAGCTCCGTGCTCCTCCTCCCCTCCTCAGACCCAGGGTCCTGCAGGAAACAATCTCACCATGTTAACTCACCAGGTCTCTGGCCTGCACTCACCTCGGGGAGGTCCCTGTCCTGCCCTCCATGGGTCTTGTCCTTGCTCCAGCCAGCTGATCACATCCGGTTTGGAAAGCAGAAGCCCTGGTCAATGGGGGAAAAACACAGGACTTTGTGCTCTGCCTAGCGGAGGAGAACTGTGTCCTCTGGCCCAGCCCTCGGTCCCTGGGGTCAGATGTGGATGAATTAGGAGGGCCCTCCACATCCCAAGGAAACTCCCAGCAAAACGCTTGGCTCCTTTCAGACGGAACGAGTGGCAATATTCAGGATCTGTATCTCAAAGGAATCCATTTCTGGAATGCTCTGGTGCAGCCCAGGCATACCCTTAAGAAGAGCCAGAGCTTTGAGTCCCTGAAGCAGAAAACTGCTGTGATGGGCAGAGTTTGTCTTACCCAGAGAGACCAGGTGGCTGCAGGTCTCCAGAGTCACGTTGCGGTACAGTCTCCTCTGGGCCAGATCCAGCTGTCCCCACTCCTCCTGCGTGAAGGTCACAGCCACGTCCTTGAAGCTCACAGGTGGCTGAAACATCACCCGTGTTACCATGGGCCTCCGCCTCCCCAGTGTGGAGGTCAGGTCAGGGGGATAGGGAAGCACTGGGAGGGAGCGGACGTGGGCTCAAGATGACATCTTGAGCACTCATGGGGTTCCCACCTTTGGGATCAGACACAGACCCAGGCCCATGGTGTTTTCACTTCTCTCTGATGTCTCATCTATCACTGGTCACACTAGTGCTTCTGATTTTTTGTAGTAGGAAACAATAGGAACCCCACTCAGAGATCCCCACCCGTAGCTTCTCTACAAAAATCACAGACTTGAAGTCAAGGAGCTTGTTCTAAATCAGGGATCAGGGATCAGGGATCAGCAACCTTTGGCCCACAGGACAAATCAGGGCTGTGTGTGTGTGTGTGTGTGTGTGTAATTTATTTATTTATTTGACAGAGGGAGAGAGAGACAGCAAGAGAGGGAACACAAGCAGGGGGAGTGGGAGAGGGAGAAGCAGGCTTCCCTCCAAGCAGGGAGCCCGACGTGGGGCTCGATCCCAGGACCCTGGGATCATGACCTGAGCCGAAGGCAGACGTTTAACGACTGAGCCACCCAGGCACCCCAAGGGCTATGGTATGTTTTTAGAAGGCTAATGCCATAAGCTGAATTGTTTCCCCTCAACCTCACATGTTGAGGGCCTACCCCGCAAAGTGACTGTATTTGGAGACGGGGAATTTATAGAATTAAGGCTAATGGAGGTCATAAGGGCAGGGCTCTCATGCGATGAAATTGGTATCCTTATAAGCAGAAAGGTGACACCAGGGGCCTCGCTCCCTGTCGTGTGAGGATCCAGAGAAGGTGCCATCCGCAGGTCAGGAAGAAAGTCCCCACTAGAAAGCAACACTGCTGGCACCTTGATCTTGGATTTCCAGTTGCCAGAATTTTGAGAAGATAAATGTCTTTGCTTAATACCACCCAGTGGTATTTTGTTATGGCAGCATGAATGGACTAACACAGGTAAGAACTGAATTGTACATTTTTAAACGACTGTGTGAATAAAGAATGAGACAAAGACTGTGTGTGGCCCACAGAGCCTAAAACAGTTCCTACCTGGCCCTTTACAGAAAGCGCTGGGTCAAGCCTGCTCTCAAAGAAGGCTGAGAGGCAAACAGCCATGTGTCCTGGCCTTGGGGGGCCAGGCCTGAGTTGGCATCTCAGCTTCACAAGTTACTTGATGGACACATGGACACATCGCTGAACTCCTCTGGCATGAGCTGCCCTCCCTCATGGAGGCAGCCCCCTGCACCGGGGAGTCTCACAGGACATGAGGGGAAGTAACCCCCTGGCACCCAGGAAGCACAAAGACAATGTGTGTGGTGACGCTACATGAGGTCAGGGAGCCGCCCCCTACCCCACTATGTGCTGCACTGTGAGCCCTCGAAGGGCAACTGTGGCACTTGAAGGGGACACTCTGGGCTGCCCTCGTGAGTAGTCTTAGTGAGGGTCAAGGGCCAGGGTGGCTGAGTGGGGTATGGAGGCTTAGTTCTGCCCATCCTCAAGAGCCTGCTGTGCAGCCATCACAAACAAAGTCTGGGCCAGAGACCTGTCCCAGGGAACCAGGTGTGGAAGACGCATGTTCAGTCTGGTCCTAGGAGCTCCTGGTTCATCCATACAGGGAGGTGCTTATCTACAGGGAGCCTTTGGCTTTCACGTGAAGGCACAGGGCAGCATTACAGTGCTCTCATGTGCTGGCCTGAGGAGGTGGGTGCTATTCCTGGGCCCTTTTTTTTTTTTTTTTTTAAGATTTTATTTATTTATTTGAGACAGAGAGCATGAGAGGGAGGAGGGTCAGAGGGAGAAGCAGACTCCCTGCCGAGCAGGGAGCCTGATGCGGAACTCGATCCCGGGACTCCAGGATCATGACCTGAGCCAAAGGCAGTCGCTTAACCAACTGAGCCACCCAGGCGCCCCCTGGACCCATTTTTATAGCTAAGGAGACTGAGGCAAAGAGAGAAAAGGTCTCTAACTCACCTGCGATGGGACCACGTTGAGAATGTGCTTCCATTTCCTCCTCATACCTGAAGAAGCTGTCGTGAGCAGGGCAGAGGTCCTCAGGAGGCAGGGCTGGTGAAGCAGGGAACAATTAGGAATTCACCCCACCTCAGTAAGCCCACATGACTGAGCCCACTCTCAACCCCTGACAAAGGAGAGCGCTGCCAGTGCCCTCTGAGGAACATTCCCTTAGAGTATGAGGAGTTGGGAGACAGGGCTCTGACCAAGTGCCTTAAAAAGTCCCAGGCTCTGAGGTCGGCTGTGGCAGCCAAGCCAGTTTTCCAGATGTGGAATGGGCCAGCCTGCCCAGATCTGAGCCTAGGGATGGACCTGGGCTATCCCAGGCTCAAGGAAAATGCCCAGGCACATGTGCGTATATCTGAACTGTGAGCCCACGGATACACAGCCATCCCTCAACACCCAAATAATGGACTGGCCAGTTTTTCCTGTCATTTCAAGAGACTAAATCGGGGGAGGTAGAAGCAGAGTTAAGACAACAGTACAATTTTAAAATATCCCAATGAAACATCAGCCGATGTCTCAAGAAAACTGTACAATTTCTGAATACCAGTGAAACATGAGCTGGCTTCCCAAAAAAAAAAAAAAAAAAAAAGATGCACAATTTTTTAAGTATCACAGTAAAACATCAGCTGGTTTCCAAAAATGGGGTTGGAGGGGATGGGGACAAGGAGGATGAAAATCCCCAAGAGGACAGCTAAGAGCACTCTGTTGGGGGGTGCTGTCCCAGGTGCGCACTCCCCAAAGCCACTCTGAAGGTGCAGGATGCTGCCCCATTGTGTGTGGGGGGCACACCTATCATCCGATACTTTACTGGACTTTGTCATTGCTTCCCACACTCTACTTATCTAATAGCTTGGCTGCAGTCCTGTCACTGTCCCACTGAGACAGCCAGGCAAAAATCCTGCTACATCCTGCCTTAAACCCTTCCCCATATTTACCTCCTGCTCACCCACTTGTATCAAAAGCACATCTACACCTGTGTGCACACACACCATCTATCTAGTCACTGGTCATTCCAGATGACCCAACATTCCAGAAATGTATGCTGCGTTTGTGCATTTGTTCACACGGAGCTACTGCTCATTCTGCCAGATAGCATCTTGCATCTGTATGGTGCCATCCAGGTCAGAGAACCTTGGACCCTCACCCCTCTGAAACAGAACAGGTATCATCTGGGCTGGAAGCCCAGGGAAATCCAGGCCTCTCATTCATTGCTTCCAGGAGGCAGACACTTGCTATTCTCCCAGGACTGAATGCTGGCATTTTTCTTATTCTACTTTCTCTGTAAAACTCATTTCCCTGGAGAATCAAGAATCAAGTCACATATCAGGGCAAGTGTGCTCTCTCTCCATGCCTCACGTTTTTGGCAGTTCTCACCTTCGCCTTCAAGTGTTTGGGTCAGTTCCTCAACCAGTGTCATCTCTCTGAGCTTGTCCAGGTGCTGGGGTTTCTCTTAGGTCCTGAGCTCCCTGGAGAGCGTGTTGGGGGCCACTCCTGGCCAGAGCCAGCAGGCGCACAGTGCCTACAGATGGGCCGGGACCTCAACACTTGCAGCTGCTAAAACCACAAAAGCCCCAGAGGCAGCTTCCCACTGTGCTCTCTCGTTTCCAAGACAATCTGTTTTGAGAACTCTACTGCTTCCAACACAGCTGGGGTCTGAGAACTCCTTTCCCAAACTTAATTCTGCAGACACTCTTTTCTGGCCATCACCTTCATGGTGGGTCCCAACCTCTCTTTGTCACACAAACCTAATATCCTTCAGGCAAAACGAGCACTCAAGTCCTCTGAGAATCACCATAGAAAGGAGAGTGCTGGGCTACCTGAGTGGCTCAGTCAGTTAAGCGTCCTACTCTTGATTTCAGTTCAGGTCATGATCTCGGGGTCATGAGACTGAGCACCGCGTCAAGCCTATGTGTTGGGCTCTGCACTGGGTGTGGATCCTGCTTAAGATTCTTTCTCTCGGGGCGCCTGGGTGGCTCAGTTGGTTAAGCGACTGCCTTCGGCTCAGGTCATGATCCTGGAGTCCCTGGATCGAGCCCCGCATCGGGCTCCCTGCTCCGCGGGAGGCCTGCTTCTCCCTCTCCCACTCCCCCTGCTTGTGTTCCCTCTCTCACTGTGTCTCTCTGTCAAATAAATAAATAAAATCTTGGGGCACCTGGGTGGCTCAGTTGGTTAAGCGACTGCCTTCGGCTCAGGTCATGATCCTGGAGTCCCTGGATCGAGTCCCGCATCGGGCTCCCTGCTCGGCAGGGAGCCTGCTTCTCCCTCTGGCCCTCCCCCCTCTCATGTGCTCTTTCAAATAAATAAATAAAATCTTAAAAAAAAAAAAAAGATTCTTTCTCTCCCTCACCCTCTGTTCCCTCCCCTCCCTCCCCATGCATGCACTCTCTAAAAATAAATAAATAAATAAACTTTTAAGCAAGCAAGCAAATGAATAAACAGAGGAGAGTCCGGAGTAGCCAGTTCACTACTGAAGCGGAAGACAATGGCTTCCAAATTCAGGGTTGTCTCTTAGCTTGGCACTCAGGCCAGTCCAGACAAGGCAGCAATACCCATGCAAGAAATGGAATGCCCAAATGATTCCAACAGCTGTCAAATAAGAAATTTGGGGGGGGGGGGGGGACATTTGTATCCCACTAAAAAACGTTTAAGACAGAACATAAGTCTGTGACAAAATGTTCAACTTCCAACTCTTAGAGCTGGTGTACACATTTACCTGACTCCCAGCATTAACTTAAAAGAACAGAACCACCCCCATACCAAAAAAGGTACAAGTTCCATCCATCCACAATGACGCCGGAACGTCCACACTGTCCACAGCACACATCTAACATATGAGCGTGCATAACACGTCGACTCAGCAGGCCTGGGTGGTCCATGCCCCACACATTCCAAAGGAAGGCCTGTTCCCGGACCAGCTGCTGGGAGGTAACCTCTGAGCCCCTGGGGAGATCCTACCTGATAAAATGTCTGTTTGCTTGGGGAAACCCCTACAAAGTGAGTCTCAGGCTCAACTAAAGGACCCACAAAGAGAAACCTCTCCAGGAAGTGTGAGAAAGTTGGCCCTTTCTGTACAGCAGTGGTTCTCAACTGGGGGCAGATCTGCCCTCAAGGACATCTGGCAACGTCTGAAGACATGTGGTTGGGGCGCCTGGGTGGCTCAGTTGGTTAAGCGACTGCCTTCGGCTCAGGTCATGATCCTGGAGTCCCGGGATCGAGCCCCGCATCGGGCTCCCTGCTCAGCAGGGGGTCTGCTTCTCCCTCTGACCCTCTTCCCTCTTGTGCTGTCTCTCACTCTCTCTCTCAAATAAATAAAATCTTTAAAAAAAAAAAAAATGAAGACATGTGGTTGTCACAACTTGCAGAGGCCTGAGTAGAAGTACGAGGCAGTACTCAACATTTCCCCTACCAGAGGATGACTCTGCTTCCAACATCAACACTGCCAAGGCTGAGAAGCCGCTCTACAAGGGCAAGGCCGTGTCCCGGGAGCACGAGGACTCCAGCTCTGGGCCAATCTCACAGATTAGCAGAGCTGCAGAAAATCTGGCTCACTCAGCCCTTCTTCTTTTCTTTTTTTTAAAGATTTTATTTATTTATTTATTAGAGAGCGAGCGAGAGAGAAACAGCATGAGAGAGGAGAGGGTCAGAGGGAGAAGCAGGCTCCCCGCTGAGCCGGGAGCCCGATGTGGGACTCGATCCCAGGATCCTGGGATCATGACCTGAGCCGAAGGCAGTCGCTTAACCAACTGAGCCACCCAGGCGCCCCAGCCCTCCTTATTTTCATCATCTTCTCTTCCTGAGTAAGATGGAAAACTCAGAAGCTACTCAGGACAGAAATGACAGCAAACTTTGAGGACACTCACCTCTCACTCACCGCAAGGAGAACCCACACAAAAGGCTGTCGCGCACCAGAATGCCACTAAACCTGTGTCCACGCCATCCTTTCCTCGTCTGCCCGTGGCACAGGGCACCTGTCTCACCTGATCCCCCTCTGCACACTGATTAGGGTTTTGCAGAATTTTTGACCATGTCTGTGGTTGGCTGGCTAATGGCCCCCAAAAGATTTCCATGTGCTAGTCCCCAGGACTTGTGAGTATGTTACCATGCAGGCAAAAGTGACTCCAGAGACGTGATTTAGCTCAGAATCTTGAGATGGGAAGATTCTCCGGATTTTCTGGTGGGCCTGATGTCAACACAATGATCCTGATAAAGAGGGAGGCAGGAGGGTCAGGGACGGAGGAGAGGTGATGGCGAAAGTAGAGGCTCCGGGGCCACAAACCTACACGTGGTCTCTACCTGATGCACTGCAGACCGACCACTCACGTGTGTACTTCCTAACCTGGAAATGTTTGACTCTCTGATCTTCACACGTGTACTGAAAATACAGGAGGTTGAGCTGGGACACCTGAAGTCCTTCTCGACCCCTCCTTCACTCTCACTTGTCACGTTCAGTTAGCTGCAAAGACCCAGGGTCCCCACGTTTCAAATATCATGTGCCTCTCCACACCCTTGGTCTCTGACGTCTGGCCTAGCCATTGCTTTTTGCTCGGCCTGCTGGAGAAGATCCGACTGGGTCCCGTGGCCTGTCTTTCCCCCTTCTCCCAGCAAGCCATAGGGACCACGGTAGATTGCAGCTTCTGTCACTGTGTGGCAGGTTCCCACTATCCTCAGGTTAAAGTTCAAATTCCTCCACAAGCTCTGGAAGTTACTTTCTGGATTAAAAGTACACACATGGAGCGCTGGTTCAGACAATGAGTTGGGAAAAACCCAGTCTTTTCTCCTGAATTTCTCCTTTACTCCAGTATTCCTAACACTTCTGACCCTTCTGCTCACCAAATGTGTGGGTTTTTTCCCCATACCAAACACTTCTCTGTGACACCAGCAGATCGTATCTCACTGGTTAAGGGCTCACTTCCACAAGACTGCCCACCCACTTCAGATGCCAATCACAAGGAGCAGGTCCCCAGGTTACCCACAACTTCTGACTTAGCTACAAAGTGAAGATTCCCATGACCTCCTCCTCCTTGGATCCAATTATTTGCTGGAGTGGCTCACAGAACTCAAGGGAACATATACATCTGCCAGTTTATTAAAGTATACGATAAAGGATACAGACGAACAACTAGATAAAGAGATACATGGGGTGAGGTCCGGGAGTTTCCCGAGTGTAGAAGTTGGGGTGTCACCTTCCAGGAATGTGGACGTCCCTCTGCCCCTCCCTCAACTCATGCTTGTTCTCTCCCTCTCTCACTCATATAAATAAATAAAATCTTTTTTTTTTTTTAAGATTTATTTATTTATTTGACAGAGACACAGCGGGAGAAGGAACACAGCAGGGGGAGTGGGAGAGGGAGAAGCAGGCTCCCCGCTGAGCCGGGAGCCTGATGGAGGGCTCAATCCCAGGACCCTGGGATCATGACCTGAGCCGAAGGCAGACGCTTAACAACTGAGCCACCCAGGCGCCCCCCCCCCCCCTTTTTAAAGATTTTATTTATTTACTTGACAGAGAGAGACACAGCGAGAAAAGGAGCACAAGCAGGGGGAGTGGGAGAGGGAGAAGCAGGGGGAGTGGGAGAGGGAAAAGCAGGCTCCCCACTGAGCAGGGAGCCCGACGTAGGGCTCGGTCCCAGGACCCTGGGATCATGACCTGAGCCAAGGGCAGACGCTTAACGACTGAGCCACCCAGGCGCCCCTAAATAAATAAAATCTTAAAACAAAACAAAACAAAACATGTAAGAGACACAGCAGGCACAAAAAGCAGCACTGACATCTCTATGGATGAGCAGAAAGTAAAGCAAAGTGTTGGTGGATGTGGGGTCTGGTTTCTGCAGCATCGGAGGATGAGCCACGCTCTAGGCTGGGCTTTGCCGGAGCAATGGCCTTAATCGTAAACCAGAGCCACAGTCCCCTTACCTTACTTGCTGACAAATCGGCTGACAAACCCTTCCACGGATGAGCAAGCTGTGTGCCTGGTGTATTAGTTTCCTGTGGCTGCGGTAACAACTTGCCACAAGCACAGTACCTTAAAACAACAGAAATTTACTCTCTTACAGTTCCGGAGGCCACAAGCTTTTCTGCTGCCGCTTTTCTTATTTATTGCTTTTTATCTCTGTGGTTTGTTCTGAGAAGTGGGTAAGCTGAGACTTTAAAACCTCTAGGAGGGCCTTCTTAAGTCATCATTTTCTTTTAAAAAGTCACCAATAGATAAATGCAAAGGGTCTGAATAGCTAAGGCACAAACAAGGGAACAAACATTCAGGAAGCTGTCCAGCCTCACCAGAAAGGAAGACTGAAGTGTGGTGACAAGAGCTATTGTGAAGAGAATTCGTTACAAATGCAAAGCAATACATAACAACAGTCTGAATTATCAAGAGCCTGACTGCAGGAATCCCACCATCAAAAAGACAGA
Source organism: Mirounga angustirostris (assembly GCF_029215605.1). Lineage (NCBI taxonomy): Eukaryota > Metazoa > Chordata > Mammalia > Carnivora > Phocidae > Mirounga > Mirounga angustirostris. Next base: position 59,790,560 of record NW_026991724.1, on the reverse strand, counting down.
ACAGGGGCGCCTGGGTGGCTCAGATGGTTAAGCATCTGCCTTTGCCTCAGGTCCTGATCCCAGACCCTGCTCAGCGGGAAGCCTGCTTCTCCCTCTCCCACTCCCCCTGCTTGTGTTCCCTCTCTCGCTGTCTCTCTGTGTCAAATAAATAAATAAAAATATTAAAAAAAAAAAAAGACAGAACAAGTTTTAAGTATAAAGATATTGATAAAATGAGGGGCGCCTGGGTGGCTCAGTCGGTTAAGCGACTGCCTTCGGCTCAGGTCATGATCCCAGGGTCCTCGGATCGAGCCCTGCATCGGGCTCCCTGCTCCATGGAAGCCTGCTTCTCCCTCTCCCACTCCCCCTGCTTCTGTTCCCTCTCTCGCTGTCTCTCTGTGTCAAATAAATAAATAAAAATATTAAAAAAAAAAAGACAGAACAAGTTTTAAGTATAAAGATATTGATAAAATGAGGGGCGCCTGGGTGGCTCAGTCGGTTAAGCGACTGCCTTCGGCTCAGGTCATGATCTCAGGGTCCTGGGATCAAGCCCCGCATCGGGCTCCCTGCTCGACGGGAAGCCTGCTTCTCCCTCTCCCACTCCCCCTGCTTGTGTTCCCTCTTTCGCTGTGTCTCTGTGTCACATAAATAAATAAAATCTTTAAAAAAAAAAAAGATTGATAAAATGATAGTAAAAAAAAAAAAAAAAGGATGTGGCCTAAACTTTAGTGCAATATCACTAAGATAAAGACATTTTTTAGGGATAAAAGTTGGGCTGTAGGAAGATATAATAATCTTGACTATTCATTTGCCCAACAGATACTATAGCAAAAATATAAAGCAAAAACTTGGTAACATAAAGATGAGAAAAACCACATGGGAAACGTCAACCTACATTTTATTTTTTATTTTTTTAAATTTATTTATTTGTCAGAGAGAGAGAGAGAAAGCATAGCAGGGGAAGCAGCAGGCAGAGGGAGAAGCAGGCTCCCTGCCGAGCAAGGAGCCCGATGTGGGACTGGAGCCCGATGTGGGACTCGATCCCAGGACACTGGGATCATGACCTGAGCTGAAGGCAGACGCTTAACCGACTGAGGCACCCAGGTGTCCTACGTCAACCTATATTTTAGAATTTGACTGATTAAGAAGACAAAGTAGAATATAAAATAAAATTTATATAAATTTAAATTATTTAAAATATAATGTCAAGCTGAATTGTATATACAGTTTTTTATTTACACACTTGTGTGCTAGATAGAACTGTTTGGTTTGCCCAGGGAAAATAAACCGTATTGTCCCCATTTTGTGGATGAGGCAACTGAGGCAGAAAGAGCTTGAATAAAACTTAGTCAAGGCCTCATGGCTGAGGACGAGGAAGCCAGGAGCTCTACAGCCCACTGCCTTGAGCACACTGCCATCCTGGTTCTCTGCCTCTCCCTCTGGTACACCCTTGCCCAGCCCACTGCCCTTGCCCTCTTTCTTGAATCCTCCATCAAGGACCCACCTCTCAGCCTCTCTCACTCAGGAGCTCTGCACAATCTGCCTCAGGCTACTGGCCACCCTCTCTGCCTGACCCTGATGGTTTCTGAGTCCTAGGTGGTATGAGACTGTCTCTATTGCACCCACAGCAACCAATCCATGTTTGCACTCACCCTTCCCGCCCCCTCACTATTATCTGATCTGTGCAGATAAAACTGCGTCTTAATTCACTCCAATCAATGGCCGTAGACTTCACCCCCTTCCTGGCACACAGACTCCTCTAAGCCCACACCGTCCCAAATGGCTCCCTTCAATTTCTCAGGGGAGACTTTCCTTCTGATCAAGTAAACTCCTGCATCCCAGTGCCCCCCCCCCCCCACCGCCCAGCTACTTCCATGCTCCTGCTCCTCACAGCTAGGCCCTCAGAGCAGCCAACACTCCAGTCCCCCCGTCTTCACCCTGTCCATCCTCTCTCTGCCCTCTCACTCCTAAACACACACACTACAAATGTACACCACACGCAAGAAAGCTGACCAAGATTCTGTATCTATCCGTCTTGTTCTGACACTCCTGCCCATCCCTGGGCAGTCTCCTACTGCCTGTGACCATTTCCACCCTCCCAGCCTCTCCTTCCTTGTCTGGAGGAATCTGAGGGCAAGGGCTGGGAAAGCTACCCTGCTTTCAAAGCCCCAGCTCCACCACTTGCCTCTGTAATTCCTAGTTCTTCAACAGACCTCCTTAACCTCCCTAGGCCTCAGTTTCTTCTTCTGTAGACATCTGGGAGAATAGCCGGTCTTGTGTCATGGCGCTGCTGTGATTGACTGAGTTGCATTTATAGAGCTTACTGTCATACCGACACGCAGGACACAGGAGACTTAGTCACATCGATTATACTTGAACATAAAAGCCCCCTTCTATTCCTCACGCTGGACCTGAGACGGGGCTGGTGTGGCAGGGTCCCTCGGTCTGCAGGGCTGGGGCGGAGGCTGCTTTCTCCTTCCTTTTCCAGTTCGCTCTTTCCCTGCCTGTGGGGTGGGGTCTCAAGTGCTGCCCCAGGCTTCATGTTCAGCCCAGACCTCCCTGCCACTGCCACTTCCTCCTCTACTTCCACCCCACATCCCGGAGACTCTCAACTCAACACATCTGGGTGACCAGGAATTCTCTCTGTGACCTCCATCCTAGTTCCTCACTAGAAATGGAAACTCAGAGTCCTCCTCAGCTACCCCCACTCCCTTTGCATTCTCTCTTGCACCGAGTTATTTCTACAGCCAGATGCTTCTACTCGGAGGCTCTTTGAAATCCAACGCTAAGCCCCTACGCACAGGACAGCTTCACGTCCCGGCTCTTTACGCCTCCAGCCCCTCTGTCACCCAGCCCCTAACATGGGGTATCAACAAACAACCAGTACTGGCACCTCAACACCGTGGACGCAGTTTGCTGGTGCTCTACCTGCGCTGCCTCTAATTCTCTGTTCACTTGGAAAACACGCGCTTTGTCTTCAAACTGAGTTCAAGATCACGTACCAGTGGAAGAAAACGTGTCCAAGTTCTGAGGCGGGGCTGGACGCTGGGGAAAAGAAAGCCTCACTCGCCGGGGCCGCTGCCAGCAGGCTCTGGGCCACCACCTCGCGCACGGAGCGCCTCCGGGGTAGGCGGCGTTAACGAGCCGAGGGAGGGAAAAAGACGCGTCTGGGTGGGCAGGCCCCGGAGTCCCATATGCCGGCCTGAAGCCTCGACAGCTGGCCTCCTTCGCAGCAGGAGGGCTTCTGTCCCGGAGTAGGAGACCCTCAGACGAGATCCCATCCAGCCGCGCTCAGCGGCACACGCTCCCCCCGGTCTCTGCAGCCGGAGGGACTCGCATCTGACACGCCCAAGCGCAGCCGGGCGGGAGAAGGGACCTCCTCCGGCGCGGCGCAGGTCACCGCGGCCCGCCCCGGCCCCGCCCAGCCCGCCGCGGAGCCTCCACGCCGGTCGCGGGTTTCAGGCTCACCGGAGCGCGCGGGGCAATGGCGGTGCTTCCGGTGGGCGGCGGAAGTGCGCGCGCTCGGCGCAACCAACTGCAAGTCCCAGGAGGCAGCGCGGCGGCGGCGGCGGCCGTTTCTCCCAGACTGCGTCGGGGGCGGCGGCCGTTTCTCCCAGACTGCGTCGGGGGCGGCGGCCGTTTCTCCCAGACTGCGTCGGGGGCGGCGGCCGTTTCTCCCAGACTGCGTCGGGGGCGGCGGCCGTTTCTCCCAGACTGCGTCGGGGGCGGCGGCCGTTTCTCCCAGACTGCGTCGGGGGCGGCGGCCGTTTCTCCCAGACTGCGTCGGGGGCGGCGGCCGTTTCTCCCAGACTGCGTCGGGGGCGGCGGCCGTTTCTCCCAGACTGCGTCGGGGGCGGCGGCCGTCTCGTCCCCGGCGGCGGCCTGAGACTCGTTAGAGCGGCTCGTGTTATGGTACAGACAGTCGTTCTTCTTAGGCTGTGCTCCGTGGAGCGCCCCTCCCCGCAGCCCTGGTTCACGGACGCGACTCACTCTCCGAGGCCGCGACGCCAGAATGGCCGGCGTCTGCGACCAGCGTCAAGGCCTGCGTTCGTGTCGGAACTGCGCTCGGCCGCACCCTTTCCTGGTCGGCCTTTCAGTCACCTCGACCCGCTGTGGAAGTGAACGAAGACGCCTTGAAGGGGGCTAGGAACGCCTGTCGGCCCAGAACCCGCTACAGCGAGGCAGTCCGCAGCCATCCCGTGCGTTCCGCGGAGGCCAGAGGCGGGCAGGGGAGCGGCCGGTGTCGAGTGTGGAAGCTGAGACCGGCTAGCTCTAAGCGGGCCCCGTAGGTTTAGGACTGCTTAGGGGAGAATTATTTTGCTTTCTCCGGTTGGCCCTAAGTGGGACGGGCAACAAATAAAAAATAGGGAAGCTGGCAGTTAGTGACCAAGTCCTGACTGTTTGGCCCTATTGCTGCAGAGGTTATGGGTCCGTTCTGTTACATATGGTCTGTTGTTGAGTGTGCTGTCTCGCTGCGTTGTGGGGTCAGAGGCTGAGACCCGCCAGCAGCTGACCCGCCCCGGCTCTCAGAAGGGAGACCACAGGAACCTTCCCAGGCCGGCGGAAGCCACTCTGGATCTGCTCAAACCTCGTAAGCTCCTGAATTGTTGTTCCCTCGTGTCTGGGGTGCTCCTGTGACCAGCCCTCCTTGCTTGGACTCTTCCTGGGGCTGACCCAACAGCCATCATCTTCTTAAGTACTTCATGCTTGTTAACAGGACCCTGCAATTTGTAGATTCCTCCGGGAAGTCTGGAATATAGCTCCCAAAGGGAGAATCTTGATGAGTGGGCTCGTGCCTCTTGCCGTGTTACTGAATTAGGCAAGGGCGTTCTGGCCAAGGAGAAATGACACATCTGCTGGGGGCTCCAGGGGAAGTTCCCTTCAGTTCCCTTCAAAAATGGCCATAAGACACTAGTATGTCCTCTTTCATCGTCTCTGGACGGTGTTGTCTGCGTATAATGTGTAGAACAGTACTGCCATGTCAGCACCTTGAGGAAGCCCAAGAGGCAAAGTCGACATGCTGAGAATGACAGAGCAGAAAGATGGAAAGAACCGGAGTTGGTAATGGGATCCTCTTTGAGTCACTGAGTCAGTTAATATTGCCTATGTCCACCTTGGGACTTTTCCTTATGACATCATAAATGACCTTGGTTTTATTATGGGAAAAAAAATATATATTTTTTTAAGATTTTATTTATTCTTGAGAGACAGAGAGAGAGAGAAGCAGAGGGAGAAGCAGGCTCCCAAGGAGCAGGGAGCCCGATGCGGCACTCGATCCCAGAACCCTGGGATCATGACCTGAGCCGAAGGCAGACGCTTAACCATCTGAGCCACCCAGGCACCCCCCCAAAAAAATTTTTTTTAACAAAAAAATTGTTAAATTTTTTTAACAATTGTTAAATTGACAGCACCAGCAGGGGGCGCCACAGGCAGAGGGAGAGGGAGAAGCAGGCATCCTGCTGAGCAGAGAGCCCGATGCGGGGCTCGATCCCAGGACCCTGGGATCATGACCTGAGCCAAAGGCAGACGCGTAACCAACTAAGCCACCCAGGAATCCCAATTATGGAAAATTTCAAACATACAAGAGTAAGGCAAATAGTGTGATTAAAACCCATGCTTCCCTCCATGCATTTATCCAACTTCATTTACTGTCATCATTCGGCTTTTTAAATTTAATCTTATCTCCACTTGCTCCCAGCCACCACTGGGTTATTTTTTATTTTTTATTTTTTTAAGATTTTATTTATTTATTTGACAGAGAGATAGCGAGAGCAGGAACACAAGCAGGGGGAGTGGGAGAGGGAGAAGCAGGCTTCCCGCAGAGCAGGGAGCCCGATGCAGGGCTCGATCCCAGGACCCTGGGATCCTGACCTGAGCCGAAGGCAGACGCTTAACGACTGAGCCACCCAGGCGCCCCTGTCATTTTGTTTATTTAAATTAGGATCTGAACAAGGTTCACACTTTGCGTTTGGTTAATGTGTGCTTAAGTCTTGTAATTTATGGATTTCCCCCACACGTGCTTTTTCCTTTTGTTTCTGTTTGTTGAAAGCAGGTAAATTTTTCCCATAGGATTTACTACATTCTGGATTTTGGTGATGGTATCCTTATGATGTCATTTCTTGTTGCCTTGTTTTTCCTGTAAACTGGTAGTTGGATGTAGAGGCTTAATCGGATTCAAGTTTGTATATTTGACAATCCAAAGTGTTGCATGTGTGTTCTTTTGTATCATATCAGAAAGCGCATAGAGGCACCTGGGTGGCTCAGTTGGTTAAGCGTCTGCCTTCCAGCTCAGGTCATGATCCCAGGGTCCTGGGATCGACCCCGAGTCAGGGAGCCCACTTCTCCCTCTCTTCCCTGCTCGTGCTCTCTCTCTCAAATGAATAAATAAAATCTTTAAAAAAGAAAGAAAGAAGAAAGGAAGGAAGAAAGCGAAAGCACAATGTCTGGTGCACTTCTGTGATGTTTATTTTGATGAAGTGTTGACAGCCTGATTCATCTATCATAGAATTGTCTAGCATTTTTTGCAGAATGGTTTTAGCAGTCATTGCTTATACCCGCTATTTCATTAGGAGTTATAAAATGGTAGTTTTCTAATTATATCACTTCTTTCGCATCTTTTTGCTGGAATTCTTCCATAAGAAAAGCTTTCCCTTAACTAATTTTTTGGTTACCCTGAGGAGGTAGAGTTTGTTTAGGAAAAACAGGATAAATGCTTCATTCTTTGCCTTTGCTTTGAGAAAACAGATGTGCTAGCAATCTCCAAAGATAGCCAGTGAGTATGTTTTATATACATAGATTTTTAACGTATTCTGTGTGTTTTAATCTGTTGCAGTGAATAATTTGATGCTTCAGTTGTCCAAATGGTGGCCACGAGCAGCTCCCTCAAGCTGGCTTCTGTGTTCTTTTGACATGATCTGAGTAGGTTTTGATAACTTTGCTTTCTAGTCAGAGAATATGTGGCAAGGCTCATTCTGTAAATTTCCTGCCCCTGCCCTGGAATTAGCTACTTCTCCGAGGAACCCTGGTTCTTTGTAGCGGGAAATGTGTTTTAGAGATCTGGGCACTAGGAGTATCATTACCACTAGGGTAGTTATTGTTATAAACCTCTTCAGTGGACAAAGTTGGGATATATATTTTCAAGAGAAAACACATTTTGGATTTATCTTGATAATTCTAATTCAAATTTAGGAATTACTGGGCTTTAATTTTTTATTATTGCTGAAATCTTGGTTCCTAATTACATCAGGAGAATTACTTGGTTTATGTTTCAAATTATCTTCAATATTATTAGGGAGAATTCAAGATTTCTCTGCAATTCTTTTTGTCCTTAGACTATATCTCCACAGTGAGATTACTGTGCTCTAAAGTTACTGGAAATAATTATTATCAATGCGGTAATGTTTTCACTGAATACTTTCTTTTTAGCGATCACTTTGTTATTATTTTTTAAGATTTTATTTGGGGCACCTGGGTGGCTTAGTCAGTTAAGCATCTGCCTTTGACTCAGGTCGTGATCCCGGGGTCCTGGTATCGAGCCCCACGTTGGGCTCCTTACTCAGCGGGGAGCCTGCTTCTCCTTCTGCCTGCCGCTCCCCCTGCTTGTGCTCACTCTCTCTGTCAAATAAATAGTCTTTTTTTTTTAAGATTTTATTTATTTGACAGATAGAGAGCACAAGTAGGCAGAGTGGGAGGCAGAGGGAGAGGGAGAAGCAGGCTCTCCGCTGAGCAGGGAGCTGGACGTGGGGCTCGATCCCAGGACCCCAGGATCATGACCTGAGCCGAAGGCAGCCACTTAACCGACTGAGCCACCCAGGCACTCCAATAAATAAAATCTTAAAAAAAAGAAAGACTACCTCTAATTATTAAAAAAATATATATTTTGTTTATTTGAGACAGCACAAGGAAGAGGGCAGAGGGAGAAGCAGACTGAGCCCGATTCGAGGCTTGATCCCAGGACCCCGAGCTGAAGGCAGATGCTTAACTGACTAAGCCACCCAGGCACCCCTAGAGATCGCGGTAAAGAAACCTAATTTGGGGCACCTGGGTGACCCAGTTATGTGTCTGCCTTCGGCTCAGATCATGATCCCGGGGTCCTGGATCAAGACCGGCATCTCGATCCCTCTCCCCTCCCCCGACTTGGGTGCTCTCTCTCTTAAATAAATAAAATCTTAAAAAAATTTTTTAAAAAAACCTAATTTATATTAATACAAAACACTTTTATGGCTCCAAAGTGAAAACTACAAAAACAGCATATACTCAGAGAAGCCTAGCCTCTATGCCTGCTCTTCCCTCTATTCCTGCTCTCCTCCACTGGTAACCATTTATGTAAGTTTTGGATTATCCTTCCATTTTATTTTTTTCCCCTTCCCTGCCCCCCACTTCTTCCATTAAAAATAAAATACATGTATATGCAAATAACATTTTTTTTTTTTTTAAGATTTTATTTATTTGAGACAGAGCGAATGAGAGACAAAGAGCATGAGAGGGAGGAGGGTCAGAGGGAGAAGCAGACTCCCTGCCGAGCAGGGAGCCCGATGCGGGACTCGATCTAGGGACTCCAGGATCATGACCTGAGCCGAAGGCAGTCGCCCAACCAATTGAGCCACCCAGGCGCCCTGCAAATAACATTCTGCTTGTGTATTCTACCCCCTTCCTTAGGTAAAGGTCCTATACCACACATAGTCCTATAATGTACTTTGTTGTTCCCACCTAACCATTTGGCTGGGGAGACCACTGTCTGACAGTTGTCCTGGGCACTACTGAGTGGCAGGATGGCAGTTCCTTCCATTAGCCCTCTATTGATGACATAGAAGCCGTGTCCAGCTTTTCGCTATTAAAAATAGTGCTGCGGGCGCCTGGGTGGCTCAGTTGGTTAAGCGACTGCCTTCGGCTCAGGTCATGATCCTGGAGTCCCTGGATCGAGTCCCGCGTCAGGCTCCCTGCTCGGCTGGGAGCCTGCTTCTGCCTCTGACCCTCCCCCCTCTCATGTGCTCTCTCTCTCTCATTCTCTCTGTCTCAAATAAATAAATAAAATATTTAAAAAAAAAATAGTGCTGCATGGGGTGACTACTTGGCTCAGTCGGTTAAGCCAAACTCTTAGTTTTGGCTCAGGTCATGATCTGAGGGTCATGCGATCGAGCCCTACATTGGGCTCCATGCTCAGCAAGGAGTTTGCTTGAGATTCTCTCTGTCTTGCCCCCAACTCTTTCTCTCTGTGCTTGGGTCATTTTGTCTTTCTGCCAGCGTATATTTGGAATAGAATAGAAGTGGGATTGGCTGGTCAAAGGTAAATGTATATGTACTTTTGCCCAATTCCTCTCCTTTGGTGTTGTGCCTTTTTGCATCCCACGAACAATGTAGGAGGGGCAGACAGTCTCATAAGCTGGCTGTGGCATCAAACTTTTAACTCTCTGCAAATCTGATAGGTAAGAAATAGTATTTCAGTGTAGTTCTAGTTGGCATATCTTTATGAGTAAGAATTTCTCTAATTATGAGCATCTTTTAATATGTTTAAGAGCCATTTTATTTCTTGTTCTTGAATTGTTTATATTTTGCCCATTTTTCTGTAGGGTTGTTAGTCTTTTACTCTAGTTTTACAAGTTCTTTATTGGCAATATTTTAAATAGTTTAAATTACAAACTGCAGTTTTTCAGTTTATAATTTTTTTTATGTTGCTAATAGTGTTGTGGGGGTTTTTTTATCCATGTTAAAGTTTATCAAATTTATAATTGTTTTCCTTTATTGCTTCTGGATTTTGATTCATGGATAGGAAATATTCTCAAGTTATGGGGGAATTCACCTATGTATCTTCTAGTACTTATGTAGTATTAGATGAATAGTACAGTACTTCATCCTAGTGTATGGTGTGAGAAATGACTTCCATTTTATCTTTTGCCATATGGCTCTATAGTTATACTAGCTAGTTTACATTTTCCTCACTGTTTTGAGGTGCCCCTTTTATCATACACTAAATTTCCACATGCATTTGAGTACTTCTGGATTTTCTTTTTTTTTTTTTTTTAAGATTTTATTTATTTGACAGAGAGAGAGAGATTGCGAGAGCAGGAACACAAGCAGGGGGAGTGGGAGAGGGAGAAGCAGGCCTCCCGCCGAGCAGGGAGCCTGATGTGGGACTCGATCCCAAGACCCTGGGATCATGGCCTGAGCCGAAGGCAGACGCTTAATGACTGAGCCACCCAGGCGCCCCAGTACTTCTGGATTTTCTATTGAGTTGACCTGTCTATTCATGTGCCAATATTACAATTTTAAAATTATAGAAGCTTTATGTTTTACTATTTAGTAGAGCTCGCCCTCTCTCATTGTCCTCCTCTTTCAGGGTGATTCTGGTTCTTCTCACTTTTTTATTATTTAGCTCTTATAAATTGGTGGAGGGTTGAAAGAGGAGCTAATAATAATAGTAATGACAATAGCAATAGATTAAGGATCTACTGTCAGCCCTGTAAAGCACATGTATTAACTCAGTACTTTTCTCAGCAATCCTGTTAAGATAGACACTATCTTTTTTTTTTTAAGATTATTTATTTATTTATTTGACAGAGCGAGAGTAGGGGGAGCAGCAGAGGGAAAGGGAGAAGCAGGCTCTCCGCCGAGCAGGGAACCTGATGAGGGACTCGATCCCAGGGGGATCCCAGGACCCTGGGATCCCAGGACTCTGGGATCATGACCTGAGCCAAAGGAAGACACTTAACCGACTGAGCCACCCAGGTGCCCCAAGATAGACACTATCTTAACTTCCCTGTGAAACAGCTAATCAGCAGCATTGAAAACTGAGGCATAGGAAAGGTTAAGTAACTAGCTCAACAGCTGGTAAGTGGAAAAGCTGAGATTTGAACCAAGACCATCTCACTCCAGAGCTTGGGTTTTCCCCACTACCTGTCAGTTTTAGACCAGACTGACTCGGAAATCCTGGAATCCTTCAACTCCTGGTTTGGAGTTGTCTCCTTTTCTCCTGAAGCCTCAATTTCCTCATTGCTGCCAGGAGGGACCCTTAATTGGAGCCCTCAAAGTCAGGGTGTTCAGGCTGAGTGTTGGTGCCTCTGTCAGGAACCACTCCACCTCACACACACGAGGGAAGGTTGTAGGCAGAAGCAGCCCAGAGCATCCCACCCTGGGACTGGATGGAATGCTGCTGATTAGCTCTCCTTTGACCCAGCTGGGCCTCCTAGGTTTGGCTGTGTTTCCAGCTCCAAGAACAAAAGATCATTCTGCCTGACATTAATTATCCAATTGGACAGCCCCTCACACAATTCCAGAGGGCACCACTCCCTTATGAGCATTGCTCACTCATCCTTTTTCTTCCCATTTTGTGAGTTTTTAGCTTCTTAAACCTGCTTTTCTTTCTCTTGGTGTTGTGAATGGAATTTTTGCCATTGGCTCTTCTCAATGCAGGTAGAAAAATCCCAGTGAGATGAGAGCAGGGATATCCCCTTTGCCAGTAAAGCTGCAGAAGGCTACTCTGTAGAGTAAGAAGACTTGTCAGACAGCTGGACTTCAGATGTTGTTACACCCTCTTTGAGAAAATGTTAATCTCCAAGTATAGCTTCCCATTCTGATGATCTCATCCCCATTATGCCCCTGATGATACATTTCTGTTAACATCTTTGTTTCCTGGGGTGCCTGGGTGGCTCAGTCGATAAGCATCTGCCTTTGGCTCAGGTCATGATCCCAGGGTCCTGGGATCGAGCCCCGCATCGGGCTCCTGCTTGGCGGGAGGCCTGCTTCTCCCTCTCCCACTCCCCCTGCTGTATTCCCTCTCTCGCTGGGTCTCTCTCTGTCCAAAAAAAACCCCAAAAAACAAAACTTTGTTTCCTGTGAGAATGTTGAACTCTACCCCACCCTGTATTCCTGGAAAACAGCAGCAGTGGACGAAATCTCCCCAGCCTTATGTTCCTGGAAAAGTATTACTGCAAAAAACCACCATTCCCCATTTGAATTAGATAAGACCCCAGATAACACCCTTGTTTATCTAGGATAGGGCCAGACACTTTCCCATCCTTTGTCTCATACAAGATTAGCTGAACTATTTGTCCCTTTTGATCAGTTGGAACAAAATATTTGTGACCTTGGGGTGCCTATCTGGATCAATCCATAGAGCGTGCAACTCTTGATCTTGGGATTGTGAGTTCAAGACCCATGTTGGATATAGAGCTTATTTTAAAAAAGGTAAAAAGTAGGTATTTGTGACCTTGATATGACCAAACTTTAGTTAATCTCTCCTCCCCACAGGACCCTAAACTCTGAGGTACCATCAGCTTGGGCAGCATGAGAATGCAGAATAGCCCCTCAACATCCCTCAGGAAAATCAGGTGACAAAAGAGAAGGAGGAGGAGAGGGAGGAGAGGGAGAAGAGAAGACGTTCCTTGATCAACTGTCCAATGCCTGTTCTTTTTTTCTAGCAACTCCATAAAAGCAAAACCTTTTTCTGCCTGACCTTTGAAAGGCAGATCTTGTGGTCAGAGCTTCCTATCACTGTAGTTTTTCCCAATAAAGTCTCTCTTTTAAGCCCAGATTTTTTTCACTTGACACCTGCAAGGTTTTGGGAGAGTTTTCACTGTTAAGCCCCAAAAGACAGTTATTGCCATGTCTTCTTCCCCAGCTCTCCCAACCCCCTCAAGCACCGTGCCTGGGATGGGATTAAAGGCTTCTGCTAGCTTTCATATTTAAACAGAGTTTGAGAGTCTGTGTCTCATTTAAGTTAATACCTAAGATGTGCCTGAGAGTGCAGGCGCAGAATGAATCTGGCAGAGGGCTTCTTGTTGCTGAGAATTTGATTTCAGCTAGTAACAGGATCCTATTGGCTTAGCTAGGGGAGAATCCTCTGGTGCTTTCTGGACCTACTAACTAATGCCACATGGGACAATAAATGCCTTCTCCCCTCTTCCAATTTAATCAGTTTGGTTGTCCTTGTTAGCAACGACATAAACTGCTGGTGGCTGTTTTGAGGCAGAAAAGGGCCCTATTGGAAAGATTTTAGGCAGGAAAGCTGGAGAGGTAGGCATGGAAAGGGGCTGGAATCAAGGGAAGTGGCAGCAGAGACCTTCTAGCCAGGATGCTTTCCTTGGCCCTGGTGCCCCAGACATGCCTCCGAATGGAATATGGTATCTCTGGAACTTCCTGTGGTTGTTAGAGTGATGTCCTCCCCTCCCCTCCCCACTAAGATATACATATCATAACCCCAGGAATTTGTAAATATGTTCCCTTATATGGATGGCAAAAGGACTTGGCGCAGATATGATCAAGCTAAGGATCTTGAGATGGAGAGATTGTCTTGGATTATTCTGGTGGGCTCAATGCAGTCATGGGGTCCTTATAAGTGAAAGGAGGAGGCAGGAGAATGAGAGTCAGAGAAACAGGTGTGACAAAGGAAGCTGAGATTGGACTGATAAAATTACTGATGGGGGCCACAAGTCAGGGGATGCAGACAGGCTCTAGAAGCTGGAAAGGCAAAAAACCATTCTCTCCTAGAGCCTCCAGAAGGAATGCAATCCTGCTGACTGCTTCATCTTAGCACAGTGAAACCCATTTTAGACTTCTGACCTCCAGAACTGTATGATGACAAATTTGTATTGTTTTAACCCACAAAAGTTTGTGGTAAACTTGTAAATATAATTTACAAATAATTTTTTAAATATGCAACATTTGTAAACAATATGGGATTCCTGGGCATGGGTCCCAGCACGTATTTTTCAAGGACTCCCAAGTGATTTCCAATGTGCAATCAGGGTTGAGCACCTCTGCAGACATCTAAGAGAGCTGGTAAATTAATGCTGGCAGAATTCTGCATTCTTTTAAATACTAAATGCATACACTAAATATTTTGATACTCACAATACTTTGTGAGCTACGTTTTATTTTCTTCAGTCTAAATGCAGAGATTGAATCCAGAGAGAGCGAGTTCAAAATCAACCAATTAGGAAGTGTTGCTGACAGGATTTGAACTCAAGCCTTTTTGCCTTGCCACACTGAGTCTTAACTCCATCATACTGCTGATGCTGCTACTACTCCTGTCAAATTGAGAGACTTTATTTTTTAGAGCAGTTTGTTACTGCTTGAGGAATGCTTTTGGTTTCCATCATGGGATGCTATGCCCCTTGGGTCTTTTTTTTTTTTAAGATCTTATTTATTTATTTGACAGAGAGAGACACAGCGAGAGAGGGAACACAAGCAGAGGGAGTGGGAGAAGGAGAAACAGGCTTCCCACAGAGCAGGGAGCCTGATGTGGGGCTCGATCCCAGGACCCTGGGATCATGACCTGAGCCAAAGGCAGACGCTTAACGACTGAACCACCCAGGCACCCGCCCCTTAGGTCTTTTGCCTAAGAGATGAGCTGGAAAGACGAGCTAAAGGAAAAATGTGGAATAAAGGTCGGTGCATACAAGCAGATGAGCAGTAAAGGTCAGATCTTGGGGTCTAGCTGGTGACAGTTTCACAGCCTTCTTTGAATCCTTGCTGGCATCTAAATGTTTACAGATATCAAGTCACCTCTTGACTCCAACTCCTCTTCCTAACATAAAAATGAAAGAGGACCTCAGCTCCCTCCATTTTGACCTCAAACTTTCTAGTTGGGTTCTTCTTTCCACTTGTCTCTTGGCTCAAGTGGAAGAACCTGAGGGCAAAGCATCCCCTGAAGGGAACCAAAGCTACCCCCTCAAATAATAAGGACTGCCCTGAGCCAGCAAGGCCCCGTGATTGACTCCAAGACAGTGATTGATTTGACCCTCAGTACCTACCTTCACATACCCACCCACCTTTGCCCCACCTTTTCCTTTTATAAATATGGAACTATTTTCAGCACTTAGGAAATAGTCTTTGAGACATTAGTCCACTGTCTTCCTGGGGTTGGCCTCACTGAAATAAATTTCTTTCTTGTTTCACCACCACCTGTCTCTCTGCCTTTGGATTTTGTCGGCATTGAGTGGGCGAACCTGGTCTGTTAGGACCACCCAGGAGCTTGGGCTACAAAAGAAGTTCAAATTTCATGCTAAGTTAAGATTGTTCATTAGGACATAGTCCATCACCTTCTCAGTCTGCTGGATTCCTGAATAAAGTCACTTTCCTTACCCCAGCATCTTGCCTCTCCACTTATTGACCTGTTCCACTATGAGTGGAACAAGCTTGGACTTGGTTACATCACCACTTTCCCTCCAGAGCTGGATGTGTTCTCTGAGGGCCTGACCCCTTCTTCCCCGAGAACAACTTATTTTAACTTGGGCTTTCTTCCCCAATCTTTCTACTCAGAAAGATTTGAGATGGAAGGACGATGGAACCTTAGTCTTGGGCCATGGCCCTGTTTCAGGTGGATAAAGTAATGAAGATAATGGCAATCATATTCAACTAAAAAAAAAAAAAAATCCTGTGGGGCACCTGGGTGGCTCAGTCGGTTAAGCGGCTGCCTTTGGCTCAGGTCATGATCCCAGTGTCCTGGGATCAAGTCCCACTTTGGGCTCCCAGCTCAGCAGGGAGTCTGCTTCTCCTTCCCCCTGCTCTTGTGCTTTTGCTTGTTCTCTCTCCCTCTCAAATAAATAAAATCTTTTTTAAAAATCCTGTATAGGGGCGCCTGGGTGGCTCAGTCGTTGAGCGTCTGCCTTCGGCTCAGGTCATGATCCCAGAGTCCTGGGATCAAGCTCTGCATCGGGCTCCCTGCTTAGCAGGAAGCCTGCTTCTCCCTCTCCAACTCAATCTCTCGCTGTGTCTCTGTCAAAAAAATAAATAAAATCTTAAAAAAAAAAATCCTGTATAACATCAAATTGCTACTTTTTAATTTTGCTCCAGTATTAACAACACTGGATTTATCCCACTCTGTCCACCCACTCCCTGGCCCTTTAAGGTAGGGTAAAGCTAGCTGGCATACATGGACTACATTTATAGGGATTCTGTCCAATATGAGTTCTTTGATATTCAATAAAGTGAGAATTCTAGTTGAAAGATTTTGCACAGTTGTGACACTCATGAGATTGCTCTCCAGTATGAGTTCTCTATGCCTAATAAGTAAAGAACTCCAGCTGAAAGATTTTCCACACTGAGGATACTCATGCAGTTTCTCTTCAGTATGAATTCTCTGATGAGTAACAAAGTGAGAACTCCGACTGAAGTATTTCCCACACTGAATATATCCATAAGGCTTCTCTTCAATGTGAGTTCTCTGCTGTGAAATAAAGCCAGAGCTCTGAAAGAAAGATCTCCTATATTGACTATACTCATAAGGCTTCCCTCTATTATGCTTTCTTTGATAAATATTAAAATCAAAGATGTGACTGAAAGATTTCCCAAACGAATTACAACAGAATAGTTTCTCTTCAGTGTTAGTTTTTGATGCCTAATTAGTTGAGATGTCCTACCAAAAGCTCTACCACATTCATGACATTCATGGGGTCCCTCTCCAATATGAATTATATAATATCTAACAGGGAAGTCCAGCGGAAAGGCATCCCATGTTGATTATTCATAGTTTTTCTTGGGGATGAGTTCTTTAGACTGTTGAATAAACTTTATTGACAAATTTTCTGAAATTGAAGCATTCTTGTATTCCTGAAATAAACTGGTCATAGTGTTTTGCTTTAGATACACTGCTGGTTTGATTAAATACTTTCTTTTCTCTCTTTTTAAAATATTTTTAACATATATTTATATTCGTAGATGAGTCTGGATGATAAATTTCTTTTTTATACCATCTATCAGATGTGGGTATTATGTTATCTTCATTTAATATTGTGTGAAGCTGTCCATTTTGTTTTGATGTGGAATTATTTAACAATTTGGAATAGTTAATGTTAGATTTAAAGTCAGCTATAAAGTCTCCTGGGCTTTGTGTCCATGTCACTTCCATGATAATTATTCTATTTGAGTTTTCTGCTGCTTCTTGGGTCACTTTTGTTTATTTATATTAGGAAAGTGTCCATATAGTTCTGTGTAAGGTCTTATAATTCATCTTTTCTGTACCTGAGGTTATCTTTTTTCTCATTTATAATATTTTTGTTTTCTGAATCAGGCTTGGGAGGGGTTTATCTATTATCTTAACCTTTCCTTTCTCTTCATTCTCCATTTCATTAACTTTGGCTTTAATCTCAATTAACTTGATAAATGTTTCATTTTTGGTTTTTTATTACTGTTTTTCCAATTCCTTAAAGTAAAATATTCTTTTTGATAATTCTACTTTAATAATACAGCCAAGGCCATAATTTTTCCTGTTATACAGCTTAGCTGTGCACCATTTATTTTGTTGTGTTCTCATTTTTATTATTTAAAAAAAAAGATTATTTATTTGAGAGAGAGAGAGAACGCACATGCATGCATGAGTGCCAGGGGAGGAGCAGAGAGGAAGAGAGAAATCTCAAGCATACCCTCTACTGATCGCAGAGCCTGATGCAGGGCTTGATCCCACAACCCTGAGATCATGACCTGAGCTGAAATCAAGAGTCAGATGCCCAATGAACTAAGCCACCCAGGAACTCCATGTTCTCTCTTTTAAGGTAGTTTATAATCTGATTTTATTTTCTCTTTGGTTCAAGGATTAGTTTGGAAGTTATTTCTTAATGCTCAGGAAATTAAGATAATTTTATAATCTTTTTATTATTTACCTATACTTTATTATTTACTCATACTTCTGTTAATTTATGATCAGATAATGTCACCTATAAAAATTTATACTTTAATATTAAAGTTTTTTGTGATTAAGCACACATATATTCTTGAAAGCATAGGGTACAAAAATCCTATATACACCTATTAAATTGAACTTATTAATTTTTATTCAATTTTTCATTGTTTATTTCATATACTAGATATGTCTGATTCCAAAGGCAACATATTAAATTCCTTCTCCACAATTGCTTTTTCTTTTCTTTGCTCTAATCAAGTTCTCCTTGTATCTCAAATTGATTTTTGTTTTAAGTGCCATTTTTTAGTTGCATATAGGTTTTAAATTATAATTTCTTCTTTTACAGTACCTTGCTCACACCGAAATGTCTTTGCTCTCTTCAAACCTCTTTTTTTTTTTTTAATTTTATTTATTTGAGAGAGGGAGCGAGAGAGAGAGCACAAGCGGGGGTGAGGGGGAGGCAGAGGGAAAAGCAGACTCCCCACTGAGCAGGGACCCTGACACAGGGCATGATCCCATGACCTGAGCCGAAGGCAGATGCTTAACCAACTGGGCTACCCAGGTGCCCTTCTTTTATGATCTTCCATTGGCCATATTTTTCTAAGTATAATTGAAGCCCCTATGAGCGGGTGGATGATTCTCATGTGGCCTTTGAATTGTTTTCTCCAGGCATTCAAGGACTGCTTGTTGAGCAAGTGACCCAAAGCATGTACATCTCCCAGCTCTGCCACTTCTACTTCTGTCCCTTTGCACAACTTGCTGAGTTTCCTTCTGTTCACCCACAAATCAGGAAGAATACTGCCGGCCTGGGAAGGTTATTGTGCGCACTGAGATACTGAAATGAAGCCAGGGCTCTGATGGTTGTCCAGATTGTTGGCTGTCATTAAATGCCAGCTTTGAAGAGTAATAAGGGGGGTTGTTTCTGTGTTCTGTGATCCGAGGCTCTGAGGAAAGCCAGGTCTCAGCTTGTGAACTAGGCCATTTTCTCCAGCCTTCAGATGACTCATAATTCTACCTCATCCATTTCTACAAGTGCAGCTGCCTCTCCCCCAGATGTTACATTTGCATCCTTTTCTAGCAGACAACAGTCCTTGTCTCAAGCTCACAAAAAAAGTCTGAGCATCCTCCTCATCCAGACTGTTAGACTTTTCCTCCCTAACCAATCTCCACATTTCTGTGAGAACTGAGATTCATTCCACTAGAATCAAACCACTAGTTCCCTTTAGGTTGCCAACCCCAGGCACAGTGTCTGCCCCCATACCCTCCAACAGATCCAGTGCTTCCCATTGAGATACACCATCCCTTATGGCACAGATCAGCACCCACCGATAGAAACTTGCAAATCATGTATAACCCATGCTTTAGTTTGCTATCAATGCAGAAACAAATTACCACAAAGTTAGTGGCTTGAACAATACAGATTTGTTATTTTACCATCCTGGAGGTTAGAAGTCTATCACTGGGCTGAAATCAAGGTGTCTCCAGGACTGTGTTCATTCTGAAGGCTCTAGAAAATGAGTCCATTTCCTTGCCTTTACCAGCCTTTAGAAGCCACTCACATTCCTTGGCTTATGGCCCTGCATCACTCCAATCCCTGCTTTTGTCATCATCTCTTCCTCTCTTACTCATACCCTTCTGTCTCCCTCTTATAATGACCTTTGTGATGACACTGGGCCCATGGGGATAATCCAGGATGATCTCCCTGTTTCAAAATCCTAACATAATTGATCACAACTGCAAAGTCACTCTGGCCATCTGAAGCACCATTTTCACAGGTTCTGGGGACCAGCAGTGGACATCTGTGGGGCCGTCACTGTGCCTCCCATGATCCCCCAGATTCAAAGACACTGAGCCCTGATGGCAAACTCGTGAATGTAATGGTGAGTGCTGCTGATATGAATTATGTGTGGGCGGGAAAAGATGGGAAACCACCAGCTTCATATATTCAAATCCTGCATCATCTCAACCTACTTTAAGGGAAGTGGGAACTCTTCACTTCAGAGATGAATTTCTCTGGCCTTCTAAAGCAGTCAACTGGATTTCAAATTTGGTCACTTTCAGTAAATGACCCCAAACCTCAGGGGCCCTGGATGAGCTGCTAGGCAAGCTCACCCTCATCTGTTCACCCCCTTAGGGGATGATTTCTCCTCTCCTCATTCACCACCCAACATCATGTAGCCTTGTCACAGTTTCAGCTGATAACACCACTTCCATTTCCCTGAGGAAACAGAAAACCCCAGCATCCTTAATGACCTCATCTCATGGAAGTTACACAGCTTGACTTCTGCCAACCCTGTGGATGGAAGCAGTCACAAGCCCAGCCAGATTCTAGGAATGGAGCAAAGGCAACGCATTTGTGGCCATATCTGAAACCACCACAGATGTGAACGCAGTCAGCTCACCTCCTTCAGTGACCATCTTCTGGCAACACATCAGTGTGTGACGTTTCAGGATGAATTGACCTCGTTTCAGGACATGGCTGCGGCCTTCACTAGTGGGCACTGGGCATCATTGTGAGGTCACTCCCAAGGTGAATAGACATCCCTACATCATCAGGACTTGGAAAAGGAACTGCTGATGTTCTCCATTCAAAACTGCTCTGTCTCCCCTGGAAAGATCTCCCAACTGTGTAGTGGGAGGGCAGCACTGGTAAGTTCTTCAGCCCCTATATGTTTAATCTCTCAGAGAAGTTAGCACGTGGGGGCGCCTGGGTGGCTCAGATGGTTAAGCATCTGCCTTCGGCTCGGGTCATGATCCCGGGGTCCCGGGATTGAGCCCCACGTCTGGCTCCTGATTCGGCGGGGAGCCTGCTTCTCCCTTGCCCTCTGTCTCTCCCCGCTCATGCTCTCGCTCTCTCTCTGTATCTCTCTGTTTCAAATGAATAAATAAAATCTTTAAAAAAAAAATTTTAAAAAAGAAGTTAGCACGTGAAGATGTTTAAATGTGATATAGCAGCCCTGCGCCCTATGCCTGATGCATGATTCAGGCAATAGGACAGCTGGTGTGCCATCAACATTCTCCAGGCACCTGGCCTCCTGGCTCCTCTAGCCTGTCTCCAGGGGCTCTTCATTTCTGTAGAGAAAGGAGTGAGACTCTCTCACTCCAGAAGGCATGACTGTGCCTCACCCTTGTCAGCATGAGCCCAAGGGCTCTTAAGAGGTGTGCTCAGCAGCATTCACCCAATATCTGATGAGTATAAGTTCAATTAGAACACGTTTTGAAATATTATGCACAACTCAAAGAGAGCAGAGGTGAAGTTGTGGAGCAAGGGGTGGGATGGCTGCAGGTTACAGGCTGTGTGATGGGAGAAATGATTTTAATCTGTCCTTTCACGTAAAAAAAATGAAATGCGGGCATCAAACACATGCCCTAACGCTGCCAGTTTCCTGCTGCTTAACTTGGTGATGAGCATCCAGCCAGGGTAGTTCCTTCCCTTGAAGGAGTCCTGTAGGAAAAGTGGAAATGTGAATCGAATGAACATTCCCGGGAATTGCTCACGCTGGCCTGGGGTTTCCTTCCCTCTAGGTCTCCAATGGTTGTTCAAGATTCCCATTCCCTGAACCTAACATTCCCTGCATGTTGATGATGTTCTAAGGATCAGAAAGAGCCACTCATCCTAAACTCATTTGGAATCTTGGGCCGGAGGGTCTGCAGCCTTGCATGGAGTCTTCTAGAACTGGTCCGACAATGTGTTTTGTTTTAATGCTGCTTAAATATCAAATTATTAATGAAAAGATATTTAACAGGTGGTAAAAACACAGATTCTATCACAGAAATAGTTTATTTATCCTTGTTCTCTTTTAGTCCTTGTCCATATGCATAAATACTTTACCACAAATATAGTATCAGTGCACAGAATTTTTGGTACCTGGCTTTTCAAACTTACATTATAAGCATTTTCAGGTTTCACTAGTATCATTTTTAATGACCAAATGAGCAAATTGTAATAGCAAATCAAGTGAGTGAAAAATTAAATGTTTTTCCAACCTATATTCATTAGCAACGACTCCCCACCAATTTGCTTATTTACTCATGGGCAGGGTGGTCTCCCTGGTTGTCCTTTGGTCTTGAGAACTTCATCACTCAATGCTGCTTTTCACATTCAGTTCTGAATGCCAACCAGATCTGTTCGTGTTACGTTGCAGGATCAGGCTGAAAAGGCATTGTCTCTTCAACTGGCTCAGCCGGAGGGCTATGAGGTAGGCTGTTTCTTCTTGCATTTCACCCCACTGTGTGTCTTCTGATGCCCAATGAGGTGTGAGCTCTGGGTGAAGGCCTTTCCGCATTTGTTGCACGTGTAGGGGCGCTCCCCGGTGTGCGTTCTCTGGTGCCTGATGAGATGGGAGCTCTGGCGGAAGGCTTTCCCGCAGTCCTGGCACTGGTAGGGCTTGGCTCCGGTGTGAGTCCGCAGGTGCTGGGAGATGGCCGAGCGGTCATTGAAGGTCCGGCCACACTCATGACATTCAAATGGCCTCTCTCCTGTGTGGACTCTCTGATGCTGTGTGAGGGAGGAGCTCTGAACGAATGCCTTCCCACAGTCCTGACACACATACGGCTTCTCTCCTGTGTGGATTTTTTTATGTACAGAGAAGTATCTTGGGTTTCGGAAAGTTTTGCCACATTCGCTGCATCTGCAAACTTGGCTCCCTTTGTGGATTCTTGTGAATGTGATCTGCTGAGCGCTCCGGTTGAAGGCTCTCCCACAACCACTATTTTCTCTGGCTTTTTCCCCTTTGTGGCCCTTCTGATGAACTTTTACACATGGACCGCGCGTCACCTTCTTAACCTGCGAGCCACGCTTGCGCAAGCGTTTTCTAGGGAGAGTTTTCTGGAGTGAGATATGGCTTTTGACAAGGCTAGTGTTTCCCCGGGATGGGGAGCTTTTCTGAGGGAGGGTTTCTTCCTGAGTTGGCCCCACCTGCTTCAGTACTGTGTCCAAGACTTCCTGGGCCTCACCCTGTGAGACGTCTCTTGACGTAGAGGACCAGGTGTCATCCCTTGAGAATTCTTCCATTTTCAGGTCGTGGGCTGGTTCTTTCTCAGGAATGTCAGACTTTGGAGTTAACTCTTTACTTTCCAGTGTAGACTCCCACCCTGAAAGTACCCAAAAGGTGTGGATATAGTAGAGAGAAACTGCTAAATGGGCTGACAGTATGACATAACCAAGTATTCAAAAGTTGTTGGTTTTTTTTTCCAAGTACAGTCATACAACCTGGGGGAAGTATGAAAAGCAGTGAAGCAACAGAGAGGAACATGAGCTTGGCAATCGGGGATGGGGCTAGAACTGGGAGCACTCTCCTGGCTCTCCGACTCCTCTTATGCCTTCAAGGTGGGCAGCAAGTCAGTCCTTCACTGGACCTGAGGCTGCTGCCGTCCACACAATGCCCACCCCTCTAGGTCCACAGGGCCGGCTGAAGGCATGGACTGTGCATGGAACATTCGAGGGCATGCCCAGTTCTCACACTAGGCCCAGAGAAGACAAGAGCCCCAACTCAGGGCCTCTGGTGCTCCCAAAACCACAAGAATGGAATGGCCAGCATGGGCACAGCCTTACCCACAGAGACCAGGTGTCCAAAGGTTTCCAACATCACATCGTGGTACTCGGTCCTCTGCGTCGGGTCCAGCAGCCCCCACTCTTCCTTGCTGAAGTCCACGGCCACATCCAGGAAGGTCACTGGTTCCTGTAATGCCACAATCTGTGCCTGCTCAGCAGGAGGGTCATTGACAGGGACAGAAGGAAGGACGACTGGGGCCTCCCAACAGAGTCCGCTGTGCTGAGGACGCTCCTGCTCTGGGGTTTGTTTAGAAACACTGACTTGGGCCGTAAGAGGCCCAGAGAGTCCATTCTCACAAAATCAGAGGCCGGGGCCCAGGCTGGAGGCAGGTCCTTGCTTCACTAGGAGCTACAAGTGCCGTAAGCAGACTGCCTCCACTCTACCCAACCCTGTATGCAGCTCACCCTTTCCCTGCAACTTCCCACAGAAGACTGCCCCCAAGACAAGCCCCCTCCTAGGCACACCCCGTTCTCCTGGGAATAGTCCCTCCACATGTGGGAGAACCAGCCCCTGCCTTTGTGGACTGGGGCTGCTTCGGGGTGGGGTGGCCGGAGGCTGCGCTGAGATCAGTCCTTTCTGGGCAGCTGGCCAGAACTCTGGCATGAAGAGGGCTTCCAATGGTACTCTACCTGGATCTGGGAGGCCTTTTGCCCATGAGGGGCAGAGCCTGCTTCAGAAAGAAGGAGAGAAAGCAGAACCATTAGACCAGGACTAGACAGGTGTTCCTCTCTCTCATCACCTGGAAGCCCCTGAAAACAGCCTTGCCTAAAGCCTACTTCAGACCACTGATTATGTGAGAGCCAATAAATTCACCTTATGCTTGAGCCAGTTGCGAGCCACTTGCAGCAGAATCTTGAGAATGCCACGCACGGCATCATTCGGTCGTACTCTCTGACCTCCATAGTTAGCAAGACAGGGGTACTGCTGTTTCATTTGTGCCCTGGCTCTGGGCTATTTCTGAAGCAAATCCCAGACATTTTTTCTATCATAAACACCTAAATATGCATTTCTGAAGGACAAGGGCTCTCTTGTTCTCACCCAGATCCAGACATGGTCTGCATGCCCCTGCCTGGGGCTCCCAAGTGTCTATAAACACTTGGCCCCTTCCTTTTGCTTCCAAATTTCTTGACTTCCAGTCACTGTGCCCTTTCTTGGTCTCCGTGGTGGCAGCAAGGCAGTCCAGCCCTTCACGCTCAGAAACTCTGAAAGGCCTGGCTGGTGGAAGATGGGGTATGGGGGAGGTCACCTCACAGGGGATGCTGTGACCAGAGAAGGAAGGGGTGGCACTCCCCACTCACCTCAGGTGGTGCCTTCGCTGGCCAGGTAGTCATGTGCTCCTCCTCCTCTTCCTGAGGAGCTGTGGTCTGGAGAGAGCAGGTGGGGTCCTGGGCAGGTAATGCTGGGAGACATGAGCACAGAGTCAGCCAGGTGTAGTGCTACATCCAGGACAGGGCAATGACAGCCATGTTTCTCTCTGGGACCCATGGGGCCAGCACACACATCGTATCCTGCTGTTGCTGCTGTGAGGGCTTCTGTGCCCACCCTTTTCCTCACCAGCTCAGGTCCCCACTCTGGCTCCTCTTCACAGCCCATGGCCCAAATCCCCACACCTGGATAGCTCAGGGTGCATCACCCCATGTGACTATAGGGCACTGGTGTCCCCACTGCTGAGACCCCGATCTCACTCCCTCCCTCTCCAAGAACTGTTCTGGACCCAGTCCCTCTTCCGAGGCAGCTGCCTCATCTCCCCATTCGCCTCAGCAGCTGGCCTCACACCTGTCCTCAGAAGCAAAGACCCCATTTCTGGCCTCCAAGTATTCCACACTCTTCCTCTTTCCCCTTTCCATGGAGATTGGGACTTCCTCTGATTCCCAGGACTGGACCTATTCTTGTAACACACGCCCATCTTGATGAGAATTTTATCAAGTTTCCTCCACCTCAGAAAACAGTTCTACCTGGCTTTACGGCCCCCTTTCAATCACAGCTGCTTCATGCCTGACTCTTCATCTGTCCCCAACTGGTCCATGGGCTTCTATAATGATGACTCCACACCCACTATCAAGGGGAACACATGACGTGACCCAGGCTGGCCCACCAGGCTGCTGCTTTCTTCTGGCCACAATGATTAGATCATGCATGAATACAGGGCCCACAGCTAGACAATCAGAGCCAAAGAGGCTTTTGTTGGAACACTTAGGAAAGAGCACTCTGTGCAGGGAGCCCCCACATGGAGACAGCTTGCCTGTGAGTGAAGCTGACAGACGCCAGCAGAACTATGATAGAGGAGAGAAGATGAATCCTGAGAACACTACAGGAGCTCCTGGGTCCAGCCATGCCTAAAGCTTGTAGATCGCCCTGGGACTTTTTGAGTAGATTCTCCTCCCTGGGCAATCACAACCAAGAGTCCCAACTAACTTGCTGATCACAAATGCAGGATTCTCAGAGTTCTCTGGAAAGCCTCTTCCCACCGTCCTCTGTGATATTAACTGATTTCCCATCCACCCCCAAGATGTAAAATGTAAGACCGACTGGCTTTCATCTCATGAGCTCTACAACTGTCTCCTTGGCATCTCTATCAGTTTCCTATTGCTGTAACAACTTGCCACAATAGTGGCTAAAAACAATGCAAATTTGATTTCTTATGATTACAGAGATTAGAAATCTGACACCAGCCTCACTGGGCTAAAATCAAGGTGTTGGCAGGGCTACCTCCCTTTTGGAGGCTCTGGGGGAAAATATATTCCTCACCTTTTCCAGTATCTGGAGGACACCTAAAATACTTGGCTCCTGGCCCTTCCTTGTGACACCCTGCTTCGGGGTCACGTGTCTTCTCCACCTCTAATGTTCATGACTGCCTCTTTGTAGGTACCCTTGTGATTACATTTGGGCCCACCCAAATAATCCAGGATAATCTTCCCATCTCGAGATCCTCAATTTAATCAATGGCATCTGAAAAGTCACTTTCACTGTGTGAGGTTACATATTCGGGTAAGCAAGGAAGCAGTGTCCGTGTTCCATGGAACTCAGCCTGACAGAAATCAAGTTTCATGCAATCTCACCCCCAAATGCACCCTACACATACACTCCCATCTCAGCTCCCCACCACTGTCACTCCTGCCCTAGCCACACCTCGAGGAGGGCATGGTGACAACTCTGGGTGGCCAATCTGCTTCTCATTTTGACCCTGTTCTCCATCCACCATCCAGAGCAAGCTGCACCCTGGTAAATCTTTAAAGCTCAATCAGAGTATGTCACATACCTCTAGGGAGGGCTCATGGATCGGTTCCCACTGCTTTAGAATAACACTTCTCATTGCTTTAGAACAACATGAAAATCTCTTCAAGGGCCCTGCCAGCCCTGCCCTGCTCCCTTCTACTAGAGACCTACCCAATTTCTGATTTTGGAGTATACTGTTATTGCTCCCATTTTGGGCCTTCACAGGTGATGCTCCCCTGCTTGGCACATCCTTCCTGCCCACTTCTTCTTCTTTTTTTTAAGATTTATGTATTTGCAAGAGAGAGAACATGCATGTGCATAATTGGGGAAGGGGGAGAGGGGAGCTGGAGAGGGAGAGAAGCAGACTCTCGGCTGAGCATGGAGCCTGCCCTGGGGCTTAATCTCATGATCTGAGCCGAAATCAAGAGTCAGCCACTTAACTGACTGAGCCACCCAGGCGCCCCCTTCCTGCCCACTACTGAGTTCCACTCCACACCAAGTGTTGGCTATAGCAACTTGCCTCCAGGAGCCCCGCCAGCACCCTTGAGTTCTTCTCAACCCCACCATTGTCACATGCATATTTGTTTGTCAAATTCCCATCGTTCCTGCTGGACCTAAGGTTTGTTGAGCTCATGAGTCTAAGTCTTGACTGTTTTGGTCACCACTTTACCCACATCCCCCACCAAGTGCAAGACATCAGAAGGCACTCTGGGAGGGGCGCCTGGCTGGCTCAATTGGTAGAGCATGTGACTCTTGATCTTGGGATTGTAAGTTTGAACCCCACGTTGGGTGTAGAAATTACCTGAAAAAATAAAATCTTAAAAAAAAAAAAAAGAATGCATTCTGGGAATATGCCTAAGTGACTAAAATCATGTTTTCTATTAGTTGTAGTGCAGCAGGGATCCCAAAAGGGTAAAAATGAAGGATTTAAATGTAAGCTTCTCTCAGAAGCCTGGGGAGGGCTGGTTAAAGTGTAGTCCCAGACCCTACCCAAAGGTTTCAGTAGCTGTGAGGTGTGGCCTGAAACTTTCCATTTCCAGAGATAGGTCCAGGGATAAGACCATTCTCAGATCCCTTGACCTAGAGACAATGGTAGGTACTTCAGCAAGGAAGTATCTAAAGTTCTGACTCAGGAACATGTTCAGGAGGCAGACGCCCTTGGCCTAAATGGAGAGAGCATGACCCTTCCCCGACCTCTCCCAGGAAGCCTTAATTCTTCCTTCCGCCATCCTCCAAGATGCCCCCAACAGGAGTGTCTCTCACCACCCGTCCATTGCACTTACTTTCCTCCTCAGATATCCAGGTTACATCCTCCACCAGGGACACTGCCTCCTGACAGTCCTCTGGGTGCTGCGACTCCACCCACATCCGGAGCTTCCTGGGCAGTGCACCCAGGAACTGCTCCAGCACCAGCAGCTCCAGCATCTGCTCCTTGGAGTGCGCCTCGGGCCGCAGCCACTGGCGGCACAGCTCCCGGAGCCGGGCCAGGGCCTCTCGGGGACCCGCCACTTCCTCAAAGCAAAAGCCCCGGAACCTCTGGTGCGCGGCTTCAGGGTCAGCCGGATGCTTGCCTAGCTGTTGAGTGGGCTCCCTGAGCACATCTGGGCTCAGGCCCTCATCTTCAGCATAGAGGGCCCGGATCTGGGCGTTTCGGGGACGAGCTATCTCTTGGTTCAGTGTGAGGACTTCAACAACTTTGATCTTCATCAGGGGATTCCCAGCAGGAAGAGGATCCAATTGAGGGTCCAGCTGAGCTGCAGGATACTCTGTCAGTCAAAAGCACAGCCAGACAGATGGCCAACAAGCACATGAAGACGGTCAACATTATTTGCCACCAGAGAAATGTAAATCAAAATCACTGTGAGATACTACCTCATACTCACTAGGATGACTATTACCAAAGACAGACGGTAACAACTATTGGTGATGATGTGGAGAAACTGCTGTTGGTGGGAATACAGAATGCTGCACCATTTTGCAAAACAGTCTGACAGCTCCTCAAAAACTTAAACATAGACTTATATTATGACCCAGGAATTCTCCTAGGTATGCATCCCAGATAAACGAAAACAGATGTCAACACCAACACTTGTACGGGAATGTTCATAGCAGCATTATGCATAAGAGCCAAAAAGAGAAACAACTCAAAATGTCCATCAAATGAAGGGTGGATAAATTAAATGTGGTCGGGGCGCCTGGGTGGCTCAGTCGGTTAAGTGACTGCCTTCGGCTCAGGTCATGATCCTGGAGTCCCAGGATCGAGTCCTGCATCGGGCTCCCTGCTTGGCAGGGAGTCTGTTTCTCCCTCTGACCCTCCTCCCTCTCATGCTCTCTGTCTCTCATTCTCTCTCTCTCAAATAAATAAAATATTAAAAAAAAATTAAATGTGGTCTACCCACACAATGGAATATTATTTGGCAGTAAAAAGGAATGAAGTACTGACCCATGCTACAGTACGACTAAACCCTGACAATACTATGCTGAGTGCAAGAAGTCAAACACCAAAGGTTATTTATGGTACGATTCCATTTACATGAAATGTCCAAAAGAGACCAATATAGACACAAAGTAGATCAGTGGTTCCCGGAGATAGAGCATTGAGGCATTTGGGGGGTGCTGGCTAATGAAGTTTTTTTGGAGGGTGATGAAAATGTTCTGAAATTAGATTGCAGTGATGGCTACACAACCTTGTAAATATAATAAAAACCACTGAACTGTACACTCTCAACAGGTGAACTTTATAAATTATATTTCAAAACAGAGGGGAAGAAAAGAAGAGGCAAGGAGGATCAAGAAGAGACCTATGATGCTGTATAGGTCTGCAGCCACACACAGGAAATAGAACCTGATCCTGCCTCCATGGGGGCCAAGAAGATGACTGCGAAAGTCAGGGGCTCTATGTCAGAAGAGCATCTGCTGAACACAACCCTAGAATGGCCCCAAAATGCTAAGGAGGACACACACACCAACAGGACGTGAGAAAGCTCTTTACAACTCCAAGAAGAAGTGCTAATTGACTAAATGACTTAAAAGCTTGAAAAACAGTAAACAGAAAAAAATGTAACCACGGATTATAGTTTACTTCCAATTAGATGTTGATTTATAAACACAGAAATGTCAGGGCTGATGTCTGTCAAGAACAAATGGACCCTCTCAACCTTGCTGTTTTGAATATACATGATTAGCACAATTCTACCTGGAAGGGAATTTACAGCATGAACTCAAAGCCTGAGCAACGAATGCCCAGGGAAATACCGGGGGACTTTCACCAGATTAATCTACTCGTGGTCAGGGAGCTCTCCAAAGAGGACACAGATGTAAACACACCAAGGGAATGAGTATTCGGAGACAAAGGCCAGACCACATATGACGGTAGAACTCTGACACTGAAACCTGTGGCAACAAGCCCAGACCGTCAGGACTTGTTTAACGACTGCCAGTTTCTCTTTTCCACCCCGCAAGTCAGTAACCCCCAGTGAGAACGTTCCTTTTTTTCGCTGTAACTCTCCCCAGTCCCCGCCTCCCTTGCTGCAGTGGGCTCCCAGGAGATAGCCTCTGCCTATCCTCATTTGGGTGGTCTTTTTCCCACGACACTTTGCTGAGCAATGAATGGCATATGATGGCGCAAAACTGGAAAACAGGCAGTGTTAAAACACGGCTCAAGAAAATTGCGAAGGATTCATATGTAAGCATTAAAAATAACATTGTTTTTAGTGTGATGATTACAACGCAAGAAAGCTCCTGCCACGTGAAGCAAAAAAGCGGAGCAGGAAATTACTGGTGTGGAGTCACTGCAGCTGTGTTATTCAAAACAAAACAAAACACAAAAACAACCCAAGTCGTAAAGACACGAAGAACAGCCGCTGCCCGCCTAAGTCGCGCCAGGTTTTTTCTCCTCCGTGCCCATCATCCGAGCACCTGCAGATTAAATCGGCCGCCACGCATTTTTCTAAGCGGTGCTCGGCGGCTGGGCTTCCAGAAGCGCGGCGTTGCCGGGGAAGCGTCTCGGGCGGAGGCCGCAGCCACAAGCACACTTTTCCGCTCGCGTTCGGGAAACTGAAGCAAGCCTCCGTCCCCCTTCCCCCGGGGAAATGGGGCGACACCGCCGAGGTCCCCACAGCCAAGCCCGGATCCCCCCGTCCCGAAGAGCTCAGGCCGCCACTTCCGGCCGGGCCAAGAAGTGCGTCACGCGCCCGACACAGACGCACTACAACTCCCAGGAACCTCCGCGGCGCACGCTTCCGGTGCCGCCATGTTGAGGCTCTGGGTCCGGCCCAGGCCCTGACCAGACGGCGGCCCCTTGGCTAGTTGCTGGGCCCTGAGCTGCGGCCTCTTCCGCTCTCGTTCCCTCCCCCGACCCCCCGCGACGGCGGACGCGCCCTGGGACGGCGCGGGCGCAGCCGGAACTTCCACACCCACCTTGCTGATCTGCAAGTTTTCTTTGGGCAAGTGCGGGGCGGGGGAGAGCGCGGTCGCTTCCCCGAGGCAGCGATTCTCCCGTATTCCTAATCCATCTTCGTGCCCCCGATTCGAAATCCTGCCCCCGTTCCCGTAGGGTTTTCTTTTTTCTTCCCGCTCTCCAAATTTCCGGATTACAGACCTTGGCTCGTATGTCGTTTCCTCGGGTTACCGGTTTCATAAACCTAACTAGTGCTGGAAACTGCTGGCGCGCCACCCGAGAAGTGAGTCAGCTCGGGGTCAGGAGTCGCCCGCGATGGGTGGGGCCGCGCCCGCCGCCCCGGACGGGCCTTGGGCGCTTGGGGTTGCAAAACGCGTCCTGGGCCGCGCTTTTTAATCTTGGCCACAGCCACACTCCTTTCCTAGGTTTAAAGCGACTGTGTTCCTTGATAAAAGTAACTACAGCGTTGATCTCCATTTCCGACCTCTTCCCCTAAACTTCTGTACTAATTTCATTTGAGGGCTTCCCTTCCCAACTCGTTTATATCTGCCGTTGTATTTAGCATTTAATTCCCGTCCTGTTCCTTAGGACTTCTGGGGGTTCATCCCCCCCATTCTTGATTTGAAAGCAAAGTTCATGTATTCCCTTTCAGTTAGAGCTCTTAGAGCTTGAAATTTCCCCGAGTAACTCAGGAAGCCAGGGATGGCAATTTCCTCAATTCCCAAGCGGAATTCCGGGGGGAGGTAGCGCTCCCTAGTGGCTCCTTGCTGGGCCACGGGTACCATGTTGAGCAATAATCCTGCATGACACTTAAATTTTTTTTTTTATTCTCCACAATGCTTCCCAGCTTTCTAATTTCCAAAACTTGTTTTTTATTCCTTGGTTAATCACAGAGATTATTTAGTACTTTATCTCTTAAGAAATTAACTGTAGGTTCATTTTATTCCACTCCATCCCCCTTATTTCTCCTTTAATCCTGATCATGTATTTTGTTCCTCCTCTTATCCTTGGGGGCACCAGGGCAATTTCTCAAAATCTTGAACTGAATGCTCATTCAAAAATATTAACTCTTACCGTTTTAAGTTTTAGAGCCTCGGTAGGTTTGGTTGTTGGGAACTCTGATCATTGTGATGCTGAGAGGCTCAGTGGATCTGCAGTCTGGCTCTCCCTGCTGTTAGCAGCCCTTCAGGACAACACACATTCTGCAGGGTAATCGTAAAGCATCTACTGGGTGCTATGCAACGAGATGGGTCACAAGCCTGGAAGCCACTGGTAAGTGTCATTCTAGGCACTGCAGTTCTCTAAATCTCTTATTCTTTGGACCATCCCCTAACCACTGTCTGTGCCAGCAAGTATTCACCCCACTTCACAAAGAAGGTGAAACCTCTTAAGTTTACCAGCTGGCAGAGTTGGAAATGGATCCTCAACTCATGGGGCAAAGCTGGGACTGACTGACCCACTCATCTGCATGGAGCTACACAAAATAATCTCTATCAACTGCAGCTCCAAGTCCTGGTTTTCAATCCACCAACTGAATGATCTGGGGTAGGAAAAGCTGATAGGAGTTGCTGTCTTCTTCCTCCTCTTAGTTTTCTTCTTTCATGTTGTCTCTGCTGCTTCCCTTCCAGGGTAAACCATCTCTCCCTCAGTGCTCAATAGTTCATGACTTACCAGGTATACTAAGGCTACCAGTCCACAAATATAACAGTAACTAATAATAGTGACTTTTCACGATCTTGTTGTGGGCCAGGGTCAGGAAGAGTGCTTATCTCAGCTCCCCCCATCCCTGTGTACACTCCCTTGGTCCTTTTTTCTCCTTGTCCTGAATGCCCCCAGCTCTTCACCCTTTCTCCTCCTCTCCCCACACGCACTCTTCAGCTCTGCAGGCACCCCTTGGCATCACCTTCTAAGTTTTTTTACTCCACTGGACTGCTGAGGATGTCAACTGGGTCTTGTACATTCGAAACCCTAAAGCCAGGCCCAGAGGAGGATCTGTCAAAGGTGTTGATGATCATCTTTACATCAAAGTCTTTGAATAATAGTAGTTACTGTTACATGAAGGCCCCCCAAGACCTGGGCTTTACACACCACAGTCCCACTAAGCAATAGCATCCATCCTTCACACAAAGGAAATCCATGCTGGGAGAGCCTAGGAGCCCTGCGCAGGCCACAATGGGGAACACAGCAGCTGGGATCCAAACCCTGTTCTTTTATCTTAATTTTCCTCAAACGTGCCAAAGTGTGCCTTGTCTATAGGTATTTGTACTCCCCTCACTCCTGCCTCGTAGTATTTACCCTAACATCTTCACCTGGTATCCCCTTCCAGCTCTAAACTCAAGTATCAGCTCCTCAGAACTGTCTTCCTGCCCAGTTCTAAACTAGTATTGCCCACCCATGTCACTCCCCTCTAGCATATTCCATTGTTTCATTTTTCTTCAGGGCACTGACTGCCATTTCAAAGTATCTGCTTCATTATCACTCTCTACCTTCTCTACAGCACTGCCCAATGGAGCTCTCTTCGTTTAAAGAAATGTTCCAGATACACTGTCCAACATAGTAGTCTTTAGCTGCAGGTGACCAGTGACCATCTGAAAGATGGCCAATGTGACTAAGGAACTGAACTGTTTTAAGCTCATTTTAGTCTGTTTAAATGTAATCAGCCACATGCTAGTGGCTGCTCCAGAATAAATACAGGCCCAGTGAGACAAACAGGGGGCCTTACTACCCTGCTCAACACTGTGACCCACCCCTGTAACAGTATGTGGCATTTTGGCAGGTGCTCAAGCAGTATTTATTGACTCAACACAGCTTCAAAGAGTGACTTGAGTGTTTTAACTGTCTGGATTTTCCCATATTTCTGTCATATTACAAGGAATCTCACTAGCATTTTAGTTGTGTCCCACCTGTAAATTATAATGGGAGGACTGCTGTTGCTACAAAGTTCCCTTCTACTTGAGAGCCAGAGCAGGATGGGAGTGTAGGCCACCAAGTAAGAAGACACCTGGTCTATACTCCCCCTGCTTCTTCCCAGACCAGCCAGGTCAGAGACTTGCATTTCTGCTTCTGCTGGTAGAATGGCTACATCAACACTTCTCTAGAGGCTGCTGGCTGGAATGATGGTAGGACTTAAGAATGGGACTTCGTGGGCACCTGGGTGGCTCAGATGGTTAAGCGTCTGCCTTCGGCTCAGGTCATGATCCCAGGGTCCTGGGATCGAGTCCTGCATTGGGCTCTCTGCTCCTTGGGAGCCTGCTTCTCCCTCTGCCTCTCTCTCTCATGAATAAATAAATAAAATCTTTTAAAAAAAAAGAATGGGACTTCGTAACACTTCTAGCCTTTGTAAGTCCTCAAAAAGAAGTCACTGCACTCTACCTCTGAAACTAATGATTAAAAAAAAAAAAAGTCACTGCTTCTACTTATTCTATATCCAACTTAATTTTTTCAAATAGAAATTCCTTAATACTTTATTCCTTAAAAATTCCTAATCATTTCTTAAATAATTTATTCTTAGGGCACCTGGGTGGCTCAGATTGTTAAGCGTCTGCCTTAGGCTCAGGTCATGATCCCAGGGTCCTGGGATCGAGCCCCGCGTCGGGCTCCCTGCTCCTTGGGAGCCTGCTTCTCCCTCTGCCTCTCTGTCTCTCATGAATAAATAAATCTTAAAAAAATAATACTAATAATTTATTCTTAGATCCCATTTTAAACACCTACTAACAAAATCTTTCCTTTTAAATTGGCTACTCCTGGTATAAGCCAAAGCTATTAGTCTCTGTATTATTTTGTAATTTGTCACACTGATGAACAAACTGTTTCAGAGGATTAGTTTTTTTAAAGTGGTTAACTGTTAAGTTACAAATATTTCCTTTTTAATATTTTTCTTATTTTGTGCTTGAGTGAGAACAATGCTATGTATACTTTGCAAAGTCTGTCAACATTCCAGCCTGTTCTGTCATTGAACTGCTCATGTTCCATGGAAATTGTCTTTTAACAAGAAGTTGGAAAATATTCACTGTCCAGGTCAATAACAGGCAGATAGCCACTTTGTTCTAGAAAAGTTAACTTTAGTATTTTTCTGTGACCCACTTTGGACAACCTTACACTTTTCCAGAAATCTTTCCATTTTATTGTTTGCTCATTCTCACACTCAAGAAGTAATTCCTGGGCACTTATGTGTCAGGGACTTGTAACACAGCAGGAAAAAGATAGCAGTTTCCAATTTATCGGCATGGTTATGGGCAACACTTCTTAAAATGCAAAGTTACCCTCCCACCCAGTTTCCTTCTCAGGAAGTCCTCACAGCCTATCAGCTTCTATATTCAGTGATAACCAATGTGTATTTTTTTTTAAAGACACTGATATTACGTGCATCTATGTATCTTTATACATCTTAAACAATATATTTTTAAGAAATACATGTATCTTGGAAACTTTCATATCAGTACATAGACCTGGCTCATTCTTTGTTACAGCTGTACAAAGTATTATAAACTACACGTGTTGCTGAATGTGTGTGTACTGCTGTTTCCCCGTGTAGGTTTTTAATTTGCCTTTTGTCCTTTCAGAAAATTAGCTCTTGGGTTCTTTTTCTTCTTCTCCATTTTTGATTTATTTGAACTGTATTTATCTTTCCTCTTTCCTTAGGACTTTTGGAGTCAAATGCTTCTTAGTTCATTTGTTTTCCTTTTTTTTTTAAGCAATTTCTTCACCCAACATGGAGCTTGAACTCAAGACCCCAAGGTCAAGAGTCACATGCTCGTCCTACCGAGCCAGCCTTGTGCCCCTATTTTCCTTCTTATTCAATTAAAAGGCATTTTCAGGCCTTGAAATTACCCCAGGGATTACATCTGGACACCAGGCAGAGCAGCTTCCAGATAAAAGGATCAAGATTACATGGGTCCAGGGTGCCTGGGTGGCTCAGCCGGTTAAGCCTCTGCCTTCGGCTCAGGTCATGATCCCAGGGTCCTGGGATCGAGTCCCGCATCGGGCTCCCTGCTCTGTGGGGAGCCTGCTTCTCCCTCACCTCCCCACTTGTGCTCTCTCACTATCTCTGTCTCTCTCAAATAAATAAAATCTAAAAAAAAAAAAAAAGGATTACATGGGTCCAAAAGAGCAAATATATGGAAGGTGACAGAGAATGTATTCTTGAATAAAGGTTGCACAGTATGTGACCACACTCCACTAGGCTGGATTCTTGCCAAACATGTTTTGATAGTCACTCGAGAGTGTAACTCTTGGCCCACTCTCCAGGATGTGAGCCTTTCAGAGTTCTTAATAGCACTATGTATCTCAAGATTTCCCCTTATCATCCCTTACCCACCCTCTAGTCTGAGAGCCTGGCATTGTCTTCAAAATCTTTGAAGACATCCTCTTGTTTTTTAGTTTCTTCAACCATTCATTCACCCAACAGTTTCCTGGGCTAGAGATTGAGTCATTGTCTTAGCAACTGGGAACATACACGGGAAACTGAAATACAGACTGCTCTCATGTTGTTTAATATTTGTTCTAGGGTGCCTGGGTGGCTCAGTCGTTGAGCGTCTGCCTTCGGCTCAGGTCATGATCCCAGGGTCCTGGGATCGAGCCCCGCATCGGGCTCCCTGCTCTGCAGGAAGCCTGCTTCTCCCTCTCCCACTCCCCCTGCTTGTGTTCCCTCTCTCGCTGTGTCTGTCAAAGAAATAAAAAATCTTAAAAAAAAAAAAAAATTTGTTCTAGGTGTTCAGGTCAGGTAACAGAATAAGTTGGAAAAATACATGATCTGTTTTCCTGTATTTGTATATATTTATAATGATCAAAGTTTTATTTAAAGTTTTCCTTCTGTATGATTATCTCATATAAAATAGGATGAGACACTTCATTTTTATTCTTCTTCAGTATAAGTTTTTTGTTTTGTTGCTGTTCTGTCAAATAAGGTGGGAACTAAGGCTGATGATTACAGATTACATTGAGGGTCTGCTCTCATATGAGTCCTCTGATGTTGAATACAATGAGGACTCCTACTGAAGGACTTCTTGCCAGTGGGTTCTGTGCCTCCTGAAGCCTTCCTAACACTGATTCCATTCTCAGGTGTTTCCCAGTATGATTGCTGTGATGCTGAGTAAGAGAGCTATGCATGAAATCCTATCCACAGCAGTCACATTCCCTTGGCTTTGGAGTTCTCAGAGGTAATTATTTGGTGTGAGAACTTTTCCACATTTAATACAATTGGGTTTTTTTGTGTTTTTATTTTTTCCAGTATGAGCTCTCTCAAGTCATACCAGAGTGAATCAGGCCAGAAGCCTTTCCAGCTATGATCATATTCCTGGGCTTTCTTCCCTGTTTGAGTTCTCATGTCAAAAAAACTCATGAAAAGAACTTCCTCCATTCAGGGTCTTAGCATGTTAGTCTCCCATGTGAGCCTTTCCTTAAAGCCTGAGTTTAAAATAGGCTTTCTCACACTAAACACATTTATTCAGTCTTGTTCTTAAATAAATTACCCTTTGTATAAAACAACTGATTTCCTACATCCACTACACATTTGCTTTATAGCCCGTGTGAATCCTCTCAGGCTACACAAAGGGTGAAATCTAGAAAAGGATTCCTTCTCTTCCTCCCAAAAAATAATCTCCTTGTAGAAGTTATTTTTTTCTGCTAAAGCTTGCACTAATTTGTGTTGCTACATTCATATTTGTAGGGCTCATCTCTCCTGCTTCATTCCTTGACAGGTGAAGAATTAAATGTCCTGCAGGCTTTCCTATAATCATGACCTTCAAAATAGTGTCTTTACTCCATTGCTTTCCTATGGATTAAATCTAGATTGTATCAAGTTTTCCACCCAAACCACCCATGTGGCAATACTTTCTTGAAAGGACAGAGTGATGGCTAAAGATCTGAGTGCCATCAAATAGCTGTCCACATTCCTTATCTTCACAGTATCTTCCCAAATCAGTGCCTTCTTAAAGATGAATGCTGTGTCTTAAGTGCTTATTACTCAGTGTCCCTTCTACTTCAGCCAATGACCGTGCTGCCATTTTTGCTGTCAGGGAGAGCTGGAGAACCACACAAAATGTGTTGCCTCAGAAAGGCTGAGCTTTCCACTTAAACCCAGTCCCCTGCATTGGGAAGAGTCACCACTACACCAGTGATGGCAGAGAACACTTGGAGATGATGGTCTCATCTTACAGTAAATAAAGCATGCCATTCCAAACACTAATGATTCCCAAGTTTTTATGCCCCACCAGGACTCCTGAAGTCCAGAGAGGTGCATTCCACTGGCTTCACAAACCCCTACCTGGATGTCTCTAAGTCCCTTCTCATTCACACTGCATTAACAGAACCAGTCAAGATCTGGGACAGTTCCACAAACATGAATCTAGGTGAAAGCTGTAAGGGAGTTCTTTTTACTATTCATGTAACTCTCTTTAAAATTACTTCAACTAGGTAAAACAAAACCAAACCTCTATTTCTACCCTTCAAAAGTTTATGCCTTTACCAGATTTCCTCATGTCACTGACTAAAACCAAAAATTCAGGAGTAGTGATTTTTCTCCTTTATTATGCTCCTTTCAAAGTTAGATGCTGGGGTGCCTGGGTGGCCCAGTCGGTTAGGTGTCTGCCTTCAGCTCAGGTCATGATCCCAGGATCCTGGGATCGAGCCCCACATCAGGCTTCCTGCTCAGCAGAGAACCTGTTTCTCCCTCTCCCTCTGCTGCTCCCCCTGCTTGTGCATTCTCTCTCTCTAATAAATAAAATCTTTTAAAGTTAAATGTTGATACATACAAAAAGAATGTATGTGGTAAACACATATGTTACAAATAGTCACAGGAAATCCCTGAAGCCTTTGCCTCTGAGGGATTCTTGGCAGCTTCCTTTCCTTTGGTCATTACTCACCTGACCCCAGTGAATCCACTTATGAACTGGGAGGCGGCCATGCTGGCTTCTCCCCAACCCCCCTGCTACTCTCAGGCCAGGTAGTATCACCTCTTCCCTAGATGCTACCTACCACAGCTCCCTGGCCTGCTTCCACCTGGGCCCTACTATAGTTCTTTCTTCTTAAGCACCTAAAGTGTGCTTGAAAAGCCGTATCACACACCTGCCTGATAACAATCAAAACTCTCCTCAGAGTGAAGGCCCTGTGTGCACTGCCAAACCTAGCTTGCATGTCAGTATACCTCAGTTACCTCCTCCCAGCCCATTCAGTGGCTGTTTTCTGAATGTGCCAAGGTTGTTCCATTCTCATGGTCACCCCAAATGCTGTCTCCACGCCTGGAAGCTCTCTTTACCACCACTCATATGTCTGTAGAATTTTCTTTGGCAATTGGCTTAAAATGTCACTCCTGCAGTGCCCCCCCACCAACCACCTCCTCTGGAGTAGTAATTTCCCATTATCCCCCACATTACATCACATTCTTTTTCGTCTCAGTACTTACCACTACTTATCTGTTCACAGAGTTATATCTGGGGAACTTGTTTGTAAAAGCCATAATCTTTTAGACTACAAAGTCCACAGTGCCAAGGATTATGTTAGGTCTTTGGTTCACTACCGAAGTGTTTAGTATACTACATGGGACCCAAGAGGACTTCCGCAAGTTATTTGTGAGGTGTAACAAGGGGAGGCAGTGGAGGGAAAACAACACGTAAAGGACTCTTTATGACAGAGCAGAGATGAGTCCGGCAACTATTACCTCAGGCACACTCTGTAATAAAGTGTCCCGATAAGCCTCCCTGCGCATGGTCTCTTGCTCTGGGACATCACCTCAGAATCTCCTGTCACCTGTTAAGCCAGTTCTCCCAAGATGTGCAGAACCACAGGTGCCCAAAATCCCTCATGGCAGCTAAGTTCAGGGAACTACTAGATCATACAGAAGTGCAAGGCTGGAAGGTTTGCCAACACAGGACGTGAGCCCAGGAAGGATGAGACACAGACCTGCCAGAACCAGAGCCGCCACACAGGAAGGGACTTTGGAAGGCTGGATCAAGGGGAACACGCAGGAAAGATACCACGGTGGGTGGACACGAAGCGCTTGTGTTGCTGGGGACCTTTCAAGTGAGGTATAGTTTAGTGACCTGTGCTAGTGGTTGGAAGGGAGGTTTTCAAGGTAGGGAATGAAAGGAATGACTCTGAATATGGAATAGAAAAAAACATTAATGCTGAGCCATCAAACTGAATCCAGAAAAGGGGGCAGAGAGTCACAGAGATGCCAGTCTATGCTGTGGCAAACAGAAAAGCATCACGAAAGACGGGTACCAAGTGCAGATTTCATAGCTGAATACTGTTACAAGCAGTAGTTCCAATGTCACTTGCATTAGAACACAGAGAACAAAGGGAAGGAAGAGCATCCAAAGTTTTCTTCACAAAGTCAGCACACTCTGATATAAAAGCTGATTAAGATAAAAAACACAAAAAAGAAATCCACCCACCTCCCCAACCTAATTTATGAATACTGATGTGTGAGTGGATGCCAGCAGCAAGTTACAACAAAGGCACTTCTACGTTTATTAGGTCACTGTGTTAACTGTTCAAAGGAGAAAATCACTATGATCACCTGGGAAGGCTGTGAGAGAATACCGGGGCTATTACTGATTATCATTTATTAGAAAGGGCTAGATGACAATTTCTTTATCCAGATAAAACTGATTTGAATCAAAGCAGAATCCAGCACCATGCTCATCAAAGCTGTTTAGGTCAGACATTCACTTTTCACTCTCTCAGCTTCAGTGTTTTGCAAGTACCAGCTGCGATGAATGTCATTATGGAATTGGGCAAAAGAAATAAAAAAAATACTAATACAGTTGGCTTCTTTATACTTGCTGGTAAAATGACTGTACTGAGAAAATGAGAACCTAATAAGATCACTAATAAGAGAATTTAGCAGCATACCAGGCTCATCTGGATCAACTCTATGAGACTGCAAAGGAAGACTAACATGAGCAGATGAACAGCAACCACAGTGAAAGCCCAACAGCACTCAGAAGGCCTGACATAGCACAATGAGGAGAGCAGATCTCTTTGTATACTTGTGTCAAAACTTGACTAGACAGACCAATTCTGCATCAAGGAATTCTAAATCCAATCATTCTAACAGGATTTTCTCAATGAATCCCAGACAAGCTGATGCTAAGTGTTCATCCGGCAAACCACGTGGCTGAGAACAGCTAAGAATTTTTAAAAAAATGAGAGGAACTCCCATTTATCCAAGTTTGTTATAAAACTACCATACAGCAATATGGTGTTTACTCAGACTGAGATCAAGGAAGCAGAAGGGACCAAGACAGAGGCCTGCACCTGATGAGGACTATGGGAATTTAGTCTATGATAAAGATGGTGTTTCTGATAAGTGGGAAGAATCTAGTCAGAAAATATGTTGAAAGAATTCATGCTCCATGCCACATACATAAATTCCATAGAAGTGCAGCAATTAAACAACAACAAAAAAATACTGAAACACAAGTATTTATAAAATCTTCCTATCTATGATACGAATAGGAATAAAAACAGATTTGAAAGGAAAAATACCTGAATCATAAAGCTTAATGGAGACTAAATTTAAAGGTAGATGATAAATGTTGGTCTGGGATATTTGTATTACTAATACCCATAATTAATATAGAGTTGCCAGCAAAATACCCCACCCAAAAATAAAAACCAACAGAAAAAAACAATGGGGGGGGGTGCCTGGGTGGCTCAGTTGTTAAGTGTCTGCCTTCGGCTCAGGTCAGGATCCTAGGGTCCTGGGATCCAGTCCCACATCGGGCTCCCTGCTAGGCGGGGAGCCTGCTTCTCCCTCTGCCTCTCTCTCTCTGACTCTCATGAATAAATAAATAAAACATTAAAAAAAAAAAAAAAAAAGGGGGCGCCTGGGTGGCTCAGATGGTTAAGCGTCTGCCTTCGGCTCGGGTCATGGTCCCAGCGTCCTGGGATCGAGTCCCGCATCGGGCTCCCTGCTCCTTGGGAGCCTGCTTCTCCCTCTGCCTCTCTCTCTCTCTGTCTCTCATGAATAAATAAATAAAATCTTTAAAAAAAAAAAAAAAAAAGGATCCCAGGGTCCTGGGATCGAGCCCCACGACAGGCTCCCTGCTCAGCAGGAATCTTGTTTCTCCCTCCCACACTCCCCCTGCTTATGTTCCCTCTCTCACTGTGTCTCTGTCAAATAAATAAAATCTTAAAAAAAAAAAAAAAGAAAGTATATGAACTCACAAAAGAAAAAATATAAATGGTCTGTAAATTTATAAAAATATGTGTAACTTCATGAGGGAAATGTGAACTACACTCAACATACTATCAGATCTGCAAACCTTAAAAAGATCATTATAAATCTCTGGTAAGGGGAAAAGCTCTCATGTAATTGAGCAGCTACACGGATTTTAAAGGACTTTAGAGAGCAGTCTGTTGCTACCAGATTATCAGCTTCTATCTCGGTTGATTCTGAAGTTCTATCTCAACAAATCCTACCTACAAAACAAAAAAAAACAAAAAAAAAACTTGAAAGTGCAAAAAAATGTATGCAACAACCTCAAAGACTATCAAGAGGAAAAATCAAATGTGGACTACAAAGTATGTTAAAATGAATGAAACATGCCTGCTTGTATCCAGTAGAACACCCCTCAGTCATAAACATATTTATATACATATGTGCAAACATCTATAAAGTCTGGACAGACACACCAATTACTGGTGATTACATGAAAGAAGAACAGTAGAACAGATGAGCCCCTACGGCCAACCTGCCACTGGCAATAAGTTCCCGTTCAACCAGGCGGTACACCCCTGACTCTGAGACCAGAGGAAAACAGTTTGATTCAGCATATCTGCAGCTACTCATCATACCACCCCATCTGGGGTTTTCCCCTGTCCGTCTTCTTTTCTAAGACACCAGTCCCTGACTAACCAGTCAGCCCATGCCCTGCCAGGACTCCCGTGAGCCTGGTTCTCACCTGAAAAGGTGTCTTGAGGAATTCCTCTCTCCACCGACCAGAGCGCTTCCTCCTCCTCTAACTGAGATACCACATCTGGCTTGGAAAGCTGATGTTCTGCCCAAGGGAAAAGAGACAGGGCTTGGGGGTCTGTGTTCGGGAGAAAATGCATTTCTGCTGTGGCACATGCTGTCCCTGAATTCCTCCCTGCAGGGGCATGACTTCTGGTTTACTGCGGTGATGATAACCCAATCCATTCCCTTTGTCAGCTACTTGCCTTCCTAGACTCCCTTGCCAGTAAAAGTAGCAGTGGGACCCAGTTCTCGCTGGCAAGATACAAAGAAAAATATGTCAGCTGGGGACCTTAGGGCTTTTTTTTTCTTGCTAAATATGGGAGGTGCGAAAAGAGAACTAGCCAGGGCTGCCCCCCCCCTTCTTTCTGTCTTGAATATGAACATGATGCTGGGTGCCACAGCCATGCAGCCACTAACCTAAGAGTGGAAAAGTTCACAATAACCACAAAGAAATGGAAAGGATCAGTCTTCAGTGATACTCCTGAACTGCTGGAACACTGACCCCACATCCTATGAAATTCTTGTTACATAAATGAGCATCCAGTGCTGTCAGCTACATCCCTGACAGACCTACCTCCCTAGCATTCAAGGCCTCTAAGGATGGACTGTAGGTGGCTTCAGAAGTCATATGTGAAGTTGCCCTTCCCCTACAGGTACAAATTAAAGCCTTCTCCCTCAGGCTCCAGGGCCTTGACAATTGCATTCTCATCCCTGCAACCTGAGCCCAAGCAGACACACACTTCAGAGGCACCACATTCGTGCTGCAAAGCGCAGATCTTTATTGACATGGAGACCATCCTTACCCACTGAGACCAGGTTCCTGTAGTTCTCCAGCATCACCTCCCTGTACAGGGACTTCTGTTCGAGGTCCAGCAGTCCCCATTCCTCTGAAGTAAAACCCAGGGTCACATCTTCAAAGGTCACTGGTTCCTAAAACCCACAGGTTTCTGTTCAGCCACGGTCTGTCGTCACCCACACTGACAGGAGGGGGAAGGCTGACCCAGCACATGAGGGTACAGTCTACAAGATGACCCAGAGCATTCCAGGTGGCTCATGTGTTCCTGAAATTGTCTGAAACTGAGCAAACCCAAGCTTGATCCTATTCAGGTCACAGCAAGGAGGACTACATGTGAGGCCAGAGATGGCTCTTCTTCCTCTGGACCTCTCCATTTTATTAACTTGGGGACTCCAATACTGCCTCCATACATAGGAAATTCTGTGAGCTGAATCATCACACCCAAGCCTTCAGCCCCCACCCACTGCCTGCGCTGCCTCTGCTCCCTTCACTTGTCAAGGATCCACCCTCCTGTTTTCTCTTAATGACTGAGCTCATGTCCCCTTCTAGCTTTGATGCCAAAGTAGTTGTGAAATACAAATGTGAGTCTAACCCCTGTTTAAACCTATCAATGTCCGTCTCCAATATAAAGGATAAATCGGAACCCCGCAGAGCCCGACCTGTGCTCTATCCATCCCCTTGGAAAGCTAAGCAACCTGCGGTTCATCTGTTCTGCTGCGTCTCTCAATCCTCCCCAGGATGCTCTGGGGCCCGAAGTCATCTCAAGGGAAGGTGGCGTCCCACTCTCATCCGGCTACCCCCACACCCAGATCCAGGGGTAGGCTCAGAAACTCAAAGAAGCCTCTACTCACACGGAACCAGGCCGTCGG
This sequence comes from Mirounga angustirostris, assembly GCF_029215605.1. NCBI lineage: Eukaryota > Metazoa > Chordata > Mammalia > Carnivora > Phocidae > Mirounga > Mirounga angustirostris. The sequence goes on along the minus strand of NW_026991724.1, from coordinate 59,746,170 downwards.
AAGCCCGGAGGTCATACCTTCCTTCTCGACGTTATCTCGTGGGAGTGGGCAGTCCTGAGAAGGTCGAATTTGGGAGGTAGAAGGGGTGTGAGGGCTACGCAGAAAGGGGGGCTCCTTTGCCCAGTAGCGGCCCTATCAACGTGGAAGGGTAAGTCCACCCCCAACCTAGGAAAACGCACTTATAGGGTCGTCTCCACCTACTCCCCGATACCTAGAGGGCCGGTTTCCACTAGTCAAGAGGAGACCCTCCTCATACCTTTCCACCCAGAGGGCGTTACTCCCCTCTCCAGTCCGCACACGCCCCGAGCGGGTCGGCCCGCCTTAAGCCCCACGCCCGGAGGGAGTTGTCTTTCCTCTGGGCCCCGAGTCCCCTACCACACCGCCCCTTCCGGCCCCGCGGCGGGAAGACGCCAGGCCAGGCCGGCCTCCGGCTGCTGAGCTTGGCGGGGAAGGCCCTGAGGCTGCACACCCCGAAGAGCGGCTGTGGGACGACTCCACACAGCCCCGACGGGAGCAGATTTCGCGCCACACTCACCCAGCGCGCGGCGCACAATGGCGACCGTCAGCCCGCGGCGAGATGCGTCAGCGCGTCGGCCTGGACTACAACTCCCAGCCGCCCCTGCGGCGTGCCCGCCTGACCTCGCCCAGGCGGCGGCCATCTTGGCTGGCCATCTCGGATGGCCGGCGAAGCCCGGGCCGCCCGGAAGAGGTCCCTCGCCGGCGACCCTCGGTGGTCCAGCTGGATTGGGGGAGGGCTCAAGGCGGGTACGCCCGGCCACGGGGCCTCCACACTTTTCCAAGTAGCCACCAAAGGCCAGGACATTGTCGTGCTCCGCCACGAGGGCGACCACTCGTGGGACGAGCCGGAAGTTAGGGAGGGAAGGAGCGCAGAAGGGGTGGGCCGGAAGTTGGTTAAAGTTGGGTCGGGGGTTTGGCGGGAAGGATTACTACGTCCCTGCGCGGAGGAGGAAGAGCGGGTCGGGACGGAAGCGTAGAGGGCTGGGGCTAACTGCTACTCCTACCCGACGCGGAGGAGGGAGGGGTGGGAACCGGGCGGGCGGGAAGCGCGTAGGGGGCGGAGCTGACGTCCGGCCAAGCTCGAGGGAGGAGGAGGGGCGGGCGAGTAATGGGGGGCGGAGCTAGAGTCCACCCAAGTTCCGGGAAGAGGCCGTGAGAGGATGGACGGAAGTGAGTGGGGGCGGTGCTGGGTGTGGATCCTTGCCCAAGGGGAGGAAGAGGGGCGGAAGGGGGAGGGCAGGAAGTGTGCCGGCGGCGGGGCTAAGATCACCTCTGATTTCTGAGAGGAAAGGCGGGTAGGGCCTGCCCAGAACGCGCAAATGGCGGGGCTCTGCGCCCTCCGTGGGGAGGCGGAGAGGGTGGGAGGAGGGCCAGGCATGAACGTCCCCTCAAGTTGTGGGGAGAAGGGCAGGGTTAAATGTGCGCTGAGCACGGGTGTGGGGGGTGCGTTGTCAAAGCCGGAACTAGACAAGTTAAAACTGTGGAAACAGATTTTGTTCACAAAAATGTCAGGGCAAGAGACACTGCAGTATAGAGCTGGGCTCGGTTCTGAATACAACTAGTTGGAGTGCGTGTCGGGGCGGTGGGGGTTGTTGGTTGATAGAAAATTACACTGGGGGCTTCTGGCTGAGCCAACCTAGTAAGACCCTTGCTGAAGGCAGGCCGGGGTGATCAGATACCACCTGGGGGCGGCAGCGGGGATGAGAAGTTCGATCAGATTGAAGGTAGAGAAGTCTTGTTAAACTGACTTACTAGGATTCTTGCTAAAACTAGATTCTAGGAGGAAGTACCTGCATGGGCCTTGTTAGGGAGGGGTTCAGGGGAGCCTGACTAAAGTTTGGGTAAGCAAAGAATCTTTCTCAGGGAGGAGTGAGATGGGTCGGATCCTCTGCCCAGCGTCCTCTTCTCGAGCCGAGGTGCCCGTGTCTAGGAAATGAAAAGTCTGTGGCTGCCCAGGATCTGGTGTGTGCTCATCTCCCTTGGGAGCCAAGTTCTAAATAATCTCTTACCTTCCTCGGAGTCCAGTATCCGGTATTCTCATTCTCTCATCTTCCTTAGGTCCCAGGGCCTCCTGTGGTCTTGTCTTCCTCAGGGCCCAGGCTCTGATGATGTTCTTGGGGCTCTCCTAACATTCTTGGGCCCAGGACCTGGTGTACTCTCCTCTTGGAGTTTCCTAGCAGGTTTTGGCAGCCCTGTGCATCCCTTTGGGTCATCCTGCCCACTGCCTGCCAGACTTGTTCCAGGAGTTGTTAATTTTTGTGGTCACTGTGGAGAGCATCCACCTGCAGGCTGTGCATTGTTCATCTTATTTGTTGCAATTAGACAGTCTTGATTTTGATTAGTATTTACTCAGAGACCATACAGATGTCTTTCATTTGAATAGTATTTCCTTGGATTTTTTGTGGCCACTGTAGATAAAACACTGTCCCCATTCCATAAGTAATTTGGCTTCTTCCTTTTCCATGTTTTGACTTTAAAAAATCGATGTTACATAGCCCTAGGTAGTACAGCAGAGTCACATTAATTAGTCATGTTGTTATTGCTTCATTTTGGATGTGACTGGGGATGCTTGTAGTGGTTTGCCATCAAATTTGAAGGAGAACTTTTTTTTTTTAAGATTTTATTTATTTATTCATGAGAGACAGAGAGAGAGACAGAGGCAGAGGGAGAAGCAGGCTCCCCGCGGAGCAGGGAGCCCGATGCGGGACTCGATCCCAGGACCCTGGGATCATGACCCGAGCCGAAGGCAGACGCTTAACCGACTGAGCCACCCAGGTGTCCCTTGAAGGAGAACTTTAACAACTTTAGGAAACAAGCCGCCTTGAAAGTTCTTTCAGTTATTTATTTCTGTTTATATGGTTTGGGATAAAAACATGATTTTTAGTTAAAAGGTAATTTTCAATAAGTATATTATTGAAGATTGATTCATGAAATCCACTTTAATACAACTTTTAACAGTATCATGTCCTTTTCCTCATTTAGCAAATTAAGCATGCTACTTAATTTACTGTAATTTGATTAGGTTAAAACATTTTTGAACAAATGTTAACCATTATGCATGTAAAATATCAAAAATGTTAGGCCTCCTGTTTGCACACAGGGCCCCAATCCCTCATTAAAGCCCTCAGGGCCAGAACTACTTTAGAATCCACAGGTGTTTGGATTTTAGCAGGATAGTGAGGTGCATATACTACACAGTAGGTAACGTCCTGAGCGGGTCTGAGGCAACATCTGGCCAGATATACATATATCTGTAGCAAAATACATGAAGAGTCACACTAGGTTGGAGAAGGACAATATGTAAATAGCGTGGTTATTTCTGGTAAATTTGGCAGATACAAAATAGGGGAGGAAACTTGATTAGAAAAGGTTTGGGAATTTAGAACTGCAGAAAAGGCGTTGTGGATCATGTAAAAATGGCTAGATTAGCAGTACTACTTGTTTCATTCCTCTGCAAATTTTAATTTGTACTTTTCCTCTCTTCATATACTTCATATAGTCAAAGACATGTTTATGGAGGTACTGAATTGTTGAAATATATTAACATTATTCCATATGCTTCCTTTAATATTCCACTGATTTAATTTAAACAACATATGACTAAGAATAAGAGATATAAAACTGTATATTGGCCAAATCACTATGGCAGCTGGTGGCATTCAGTTGAGTCCTAAACCTGCCGTGAGACTCAATCATGGACCTGATTTGATTTCCACTCACCATTCTCTATTCGTATTTCATCACACAGCAGCTCAGATTGTTTCATGTGAAGGGGAACACATGTTTAAAAGTCACTTAAAAAAAGAAGAAAGGCGTATCTTTTTGTCTTTAAAACACAGGCCTGGGCGCCTGGGTGGCTCAGTCATTAAGCGTCTGCCTTCGGCTCAGATCATGATTCCCGGGTCCTGGTATGGAGCCCCGCATCGGGCTCCACATCGGGCTCCACATCGGGCTCCCTGCTCGGTGGGAGGCCTGCTTCTCCCTCTCCCACTCCTCCTGCTTGTGTTCCCTCTCTCGCTGTGTCTCTCTCTGTCAAATAAATAAATAAAATCTTAAAAAAAAAAAAAGATAAGTTTAAAAAAACAAAAACAACAACAAAAAACACAGGCCTCTAGGACACTTCTCAGAACTCCTTAGACCTTTAGAAATTCAAGTTGGAGAAGCAGGAATAAATCAGCATTTTACCTATAAATTATTGCTATATAAATAGTAATACTATGTAAATAAATATACATAAAATATCTGGGATTAATTTGTTGGGAAATTCAGGGGACCTACATGAAAAGTTTCTGGAAAGAGTTACAAGTAAACTTGCATAAATAAAAATGCTTATCATGTTCTAGGATGGGAAGTCCAACTGTAAATCCCAAATGATCACTAGGTTCAATTCAAGAGGAAGCAGGATTATAGCAGGGTCCTTTGGGATTCTGGACCTTGGACTTTGTATTTCCTTCTTCCTCAAAATGTGAGGAAAGGAAATGACTAGTTTTTCACAAGAACAATCAAGACTGGTGCACATGGGTGGTACAGTCAGTTAAGCATCCGACTCTTGGTTTCTGCTCAGGTCGTGATCTCAGGGTGGTGGGATCAAGCCCTGCGTCGAGTCCCAAGTTGGGCTCTAAGCTCAGAGTGGAGTCTGCTTAAGACTCTCTCTCCCTTTCCCTCTGCCCCTCCCCACCCACTCTCTCAAATAAATAAGTAAATCTTAAAAAAAAAAAAATAGAACAATCAAGATGGATTCAAACTCATCTTAAGAAGAAATGGTCCCAGAAACTACTACAAAAATGTCCCTTGTTTTTTTGCCAGTAAGTTTAGACTTCATCCATAGCATACAGTTATAATCAGAACATTTTTTTATGGTGGTGGTGGGAGACTCATTTTGTGGTTCAGCAAATTGGCACATTTTTTAGATAGAGGTGTGTGGTTTGTTGCAAGCACTCTTATGTCACCTACTATGAAGAGGGACTTGAGGGAGAGACTGTACCCATGTCTGCATGTGTAATTTGATGAAGGCACCATCTTGCCTTGGTCCCACTCTGTGTTTTCACATCATGCCCTTGGGCTCTGAAATGTCTCTCTGCCTTCTCTGCAGCCCCTTGACTTTGCAGCTGAGATGACTTGGCTCTTCCTGCTGATTGCAGTGGATCTGTGCTCTTTGTGGGGTGTCCACCTCCCAAGGATTAGCTCTAAATCAAGTGAGCAAAGGTCAGCCTGAGCCTGCAGAACTTGGTTACCTGTGATGGCTACTTCCCTCCCTAAATCGTGGTTCACCATGACTAAGGAAGAGACTTGAAAGTAGAAGCTGGTTGGGAGCAAGAAAGGGTTATAAATTCAAGAAATTTGTGGTTCCCCCCCTCCCACCAAGTAACAAAATATGCCACCATTCATTATCTGACACTGCATAAAATCCAGAGGCAAAGGGCTTCCAGGGATAGTTCCTGGGCTCTTCTATCACCTTTAGCCAGGTACTGTCCATCTTTTGGTTCAACCCTCCTTAGTGTATTGTCTTGGGTTATTCCTAAGGCTTGTGTCCCCATGGTCTCAAAGTGGTTATCACAGTTTCAAACATTTGGCAACATTTGGCTGAAGATACTGGCATCAGGGAGTATATTTGTTTCCTGTGCTACTTTAACAAATTACCACAAGTTTTGTGGCTTTAAAACAACACAAATTTATCATCTCACAGCTTTGGAGTTCAGAAGTCCAAAATAGGGGCACCTGGGTGGCTCAGTTGGTTAAGCGTCTGCCTTTGGCTCAGGTCATGATCTGCGGGGTCCTGGAATCGAACCCCGCATCTGGCTCCCTGCTCAGTGGGGAGTCTGCTTCTCCCTCTCTCTCTGCCCCTCCCCCCCACTTGTGTTCTCTCTCACTCTGCTCTCTCTCTCAAATTAAAGAAAATGTCCAAAATGGGTCTTAATGGGCTAAAATCAAGATGTTGGAAGAGCTGCATTCCTTTCAGAGGCTCTAAGGGAGAATCCGTTTCCTCCCCCTTTCTACTTTTAGAGACTTCCTGCATTCGTTGGCCCATGGTCTCTTCCTCTATCACCAAAGCCAGCAGTGTGCCATGTTCAAGTCTCCCTCTGACTCTGACCTCTGCTTCAATCATCACATTGCTTTCTCGGATTCTGCTTCTCCTGCCTCTCTTAAACAAGGACAACTGTGTTGACCTTGGGCCCAGCAGATGTAATCAAGGATGATCTCCCCATCTTAAGACCTTTAACTTAATTACATTTGTGAAGTACCTTTTGCCCTGTAAAATAGCACATTCACAGGTTCCGGGCATCAGAATATGGGCATCTTTGGGAGCATTACTCAGCACAGACAAGGGATAAAATCTTTCCAGCAGCCCTTCTTGTAGACTTCCTCAGGCCCCACTAGTCAGGATTGATACTCGTGTCTGTGTCCTGTTTGTAAGAAAAGCTGGTAAAGGAGTGGCTGACATTTTGGCATCTGTAGAGGGAGATGGACTCTCCACAATGAGGAGGGTGACTCAGCCACAGGCACAAAAGAAGTCTTCTTAGGTGAAGCTCATCTGCCCCAGAGGCCTCTCGTCAAGTTGAGTTATAAGGCCACATGCTACATTTGAGAGCAGGTGATGTTGGAAGTTTCTGGGCTTGCTACCAGCAGAGGTCTGGAACTGAATGAAGTCTCAATGTCCAGGGGACAGCAAGGAGATTGCTGGGAAAGGATCTGATGGTTGTCCTGGAAAGGAAAGGTGGTATTCCATGGAGTATGAGAGGAGCAGGAGCTCTCCCTTGGGTCTCGGAGGAAAGTCAGAATTTCAAAGGAGTCTCAAAGGGGGAGGGAGAGGGATGTCTTCAGCATTCATGTGTAGGACATTCTCCCTCACATTTTCCCCAGAACACACCAGATAGCCTTTTGGGCAGCTATGGTCAGGCTGCCTCCTGATCCCATCTTTTTAAGAGATTTTAGTTGAAGTTTATGAGGTTTGCATTATCCTTGGAGTATGGACATTTCACCAGGCTGTGGTAAGTCTTTTTATTCCTACCTGGATCCTGGCTAAGCACCTAGAAGTGTGAAGATGCACAGAACTCTTTATGGTACCTTTCTTAAAGTTAATAGTAGAATGCCATAGGTGAAATATTGGTGAGTTAGTATAAAGCTCCCTGGTTTGTTTGAAGTGATGACATTTGGGTTATGCAGGGAAAAACGGATGGCATATTCTTTTTTTAAAAGATTTTATTTATTTATTTGACAGAGATAGCAAAAGCAGGAACACAAGCAGGGGGAGTGGGAGAGGGAGAAGCAGGCTTCCCGCTGAGCAGGGAGCCCGATGTGGGGCTGATCATGACCTGAGCCGAAGGCAGACGCTCAACGACTGAGCCACCCAGGTGCTCCGGATGGCATATTCTTTAGTTCTCTCCTATGAATACTATAAAATTATGTATATATTGATCCCCAGGATACTAAAAGATGAATGATCTCTATATGACACTTAAAATTTGGTGGTTCTCTAATTCATATACATTGTAGAAAGATAAGGTATCGTTATAACATTTACATTTTATTATCTATGGCAGTCATTTCTATGATACATTGTCCATCATGCCTAGACCCTGAGTCCCATTAAATGGTGTTTCTATGGCAAATCAAGGGCATATGTAGAACATAATTGCTTATCCATGACTGCAGGGAACCACAAGTGCAGTCTTGTCACAGGCAGATACCTGTTTATGGATCAAAAACACTTTGTGGGCGCCTGGGTGGCTCAGTTGGTTGAGCAACTGCCTTCGGCTCAGGTCATGATCCTGGAGTCCCTGGATCGAGTCCCGCATCGGGCTCCCTGTTTAGCAGGGAGTCTGCATCTCCCTCTGACCCTCCCCACTCTCATGTGCTCTCTCTCTCTCTCTCTCTCATTCTCTCTCTCTCAAATAAATAAATAAAATCTTTAAAAAAAACACTTTGTGGGGCGCCTGGGTGGCTCAGTTGGTTAAGCGACTGCCTTCGGCTCAGGTCATGATCCTGGAGTCCCGGGATCGAGTCCCGCATCGGGCTCCCTGCTCGGCAGGGAGTCTGCTTCTCCCTCTGACCCTCCTCCCTCTCATGCTCTCTCTATCTCATTCTCTCTTTCAAATAAATAAATAAAATCTTTAAAAAAAAAAAAACAAAAAAACACTTTGTGGATTCTGCCTCCTTTGTGGTTTATTTCTGATGTCAAATAAAATGGAACTCCAACTAACAGCTTTTCCATATTGATTACAATCAATGAGTTTCTCAAATCTATATGGATTTCCCAGGGTCAAATAAGGTGATAGCCATAGTTGAAAGCCTGCCAACATTGACTCTATTCATAGTGTTCTCTAGTATGAGTCCTCTTGTGTTGAAAGAAGTGAGAACACCTCCTGAAGGCTCTTCCACATTGATTACATATTTAGGGTTTTCCCAGTATGAGTTCTCTGACGTAGCAACATAAGTGCTATGTTTAATGCCTTTCCCACAATGAGTATATCCATAGGTTTCTCTCCAGTGTGCATTCTGTGGTGTTGAGAAAGGAAGGAGAAAAGCACAACACTTTTCCTGAATGATTGCATTGTAGTGTTTCCCTTCTTTATAAATTCTTAGATGTAGAGTAAAGCAGCCCGTCCTTGAAAATTATTTCCTGAATTCACTGCAAACATAAAGTTTCTCTTTTTTTAAAAGGTTTTATTTTTTTAAAGATTTTATTTATTGGGACACCTGGGTGGCTCAGCCGGTTAAGCATCTGCCTATGGCTCAGGTCACGATCCCGGTGTCCTGGGATCGAGTCCCACATCTGGCCCCCTGCTTAGCGGGGAGCCTGCTTCTCCCTCTGCCCGCCACTCCCCCTGCTTCTGTTCTCTCTGTCAAATAAATAAAAAAAATATTTATTTATTTGTCAGAGAGAGACACCGCGAGAAAGGGAACACAAGCAGGGGAAGTGGGAGAGGGAGAAGCAGGCTTCCCGCTGAGCAGGGAGCCCGACATGGGGCTCGATCCCAGGACCCTGGGATCATGACCTGAGCTGAAGGCAGATGCTTAACCACTGAGCCACCCAGGCACCCCTAAAGTTTCTCTTTAGGTGTAAATTCTTTCATACCGAGTAAGGGATAATTTGTGTTTATACATTTATATGGTTTTTATCCTGTATGAGTTCTGAAACCTATGAAAGGCAATATTTCTCAGTGAAAACTCTACCACACTCAACACATTTCTGAAATTTGTCTCCTGAGTGAATTTGCTGTCAGTTAAAAGGGTTGAGCTCTGAACTTTTCTATATTCATTACATTTATATGATCTCTCTAGAGTATGACTTCTCTAATGTCATTGCAGTGGAAGAAGGATCAAGTTCTAATCAACTTTCCCCCCAAATTCATTATTATTGCAGCCTCTGTCCTGAATCAGTGTTTCCTGATATGTTCCCCCTATCTTTCATGGTCCTCCTGCCCCTTCTTAAAGTGGGCTTCACATTTCTGGTCTCTGACAAAGATGGGGAGATATAGTTCATCCTTTGTGAATCTATTTCAAGACAGCCTATGCTTCTAAGAGAAATGTCCTGCTTTCTGGTTAACTCTTTACTTTTGAGTCTAGTTTCCCAATCTGGAAAAAAAAGTAATTTTAAGTGCTCCTGGAGAGAAAAACTCCTGGAGAGAAAATAGTGATATTAAGTGAAGAAGCACATTGGAAGCATGTGGATTTGTTTTCAAATCTGCCTTGCAAGGAGTGATTGAGCTGTGAGCAGAGAGAGTGAGCCCAGCCCCTTGAGGTGGCTGATTGGAAGATAGATGAGTCTAAGCTATTGCTCACTCCTCCCTCTCCTTTTCTAGATGCTCTTTTGGACCCCAGTTCTTTGAGGACTAGTCCCAAGCCCTTTTTTTCTCTCCTTCTTGTGTAATCTCTTTCATTCTGGATTCAAACACCATTTTTAAAGTTGATAGATCATACTTGCATAGCTTCATCCCAGATTCTTTTCTGAGCATTGGACACATTCAACTGTCTGCTGAGCATCTCTGTTTATCCTACAACCACAGCCTGTCAAAATTGAATACTAATCCCACATCCCTACCTGCTCTTATCCTGGCCTTACTCTACCAGTGGATAGTATCACCATTAACCCAGTTGCTCTTGCCAGCAGCCATGGACCCTCCACCTCTGTTTTGACTCAGTCACCAAATTTTGAGTCCACCTTAAGTATACATTAAGTTGGTCTCCTTTGCATTTCCATTGCCCTGTCCTACGCCGAGTCAGTGCACTTGTCAGAGGAACTGCCACAGTAGCGCTTTCACTGTCATTCCTTCTTCTGTTCTTACCTCTGTCCCGACAGGGTATCCAGCACAGTCTTTCAAAAATGTAAGCCAGATTGTGTCATTTTCCTACTTAAACTTAACCAATCCTTGCTCTTAAATATTTATATTTTTTTTCTAGAATATCTACCTCTGCTATGATGATAGATACATACAGGCAAATACCACATCTATTGGTTTATCCTTTTAGTCCCAGCATCTGGCATGAGAGAGCCAACATTATTTGTTGACCAGCTGTCTGAGGTAATTCATACCCCTCACCACTTCACTTTTGACTGGTATGTGAATGATTTACAAGTTGAGATCATTAGCCTCCGACTTCTAAATTTCCAAAGTTTGTGACCATATGTCTGCTGAAGATCTTTCCTACACAATATGCCATGAATTTCTAACGATGTAAATCAGATCATGTCACTCTCCAGGGTGACCCCACCCCAGGTGGCTTCCTATTGCATTCAGAAGCTCAAACTCCTAATTAGTGTTCATAAGGCCTGGCACATCTAAGCCTCATTGCATCTGAGCCTCGTCCTTCTGTTCTTTCCCCTTACGCATCCATTCTGTCCTCACTGCCTGACATCTGATTGCACCAAATTCTTCTCACCTCAGAGCCTTTGCTAGCACTTCTCTTTCTGCCAAAATGCTCTTCCCCAGCTCATTATGTACTGGCTCCTTCTCATGCCTGAGAGGTTAGATTAAAGCTGACCTCCTCAGAGAGGCCTTCTTGAGCTGTATAGTGAGCTCAGTAATAGTCCCCCAAAGATGTTATGTACTAATCCCCAGAACCTGAGAACATGCTACCTCACATGGCCTAAGGGACTTTGCAGATGCGATTAAGTTAACGATCTTGAGATGGTGAGTTTATCTTGGATCATGTGGGTGGGCCCAGTGTAATCACAAGGGTCCTCAAAAGTGTAAGAGGCATGCAGGAGAGTCAGAATCAGAGGAGTTTTGGTGATAGAATCAGAAGTTGGAGTGATTTAGGGTCATGGAGTACACAGTGTGAGTGGTTTCTAGAAGCTGGACAAGGCAAGGAGATGGATTCTCCCTCAGAGTCTCCAGGAGGAATACTAACCCATTTTAGACTTCTGACCTCCAGAACTATAAGATAATAAATTTGTGTTATTTTAAACCACTAGGTTTGTGGTAATGTTATAGCAGCAATAGGAAACTAATATAGTCCCTATGACCTTGGGTCCTTTCTTCTTTGTTCCCTCATATTTTCTTGTTCTTTTCACTTGCCGTGCTTATCTTGATGTGTGATGATGACTTGTATACATCAAGATTTTCCAGAGAATATGCAGCCCTGTAGCACAACAGCTGCCTGGCACTGAGTAGGAACTGAATAGTGTTGGTAAACGAACAGAGGCGATGGAGTTAAAAGGAACTATGAGGGAAGAGTCTGGACCCTCGTACCTCACACTTGGATTACTGAAGCAGTCTTACTCTTTTCTCTTTAATCTTTGCTCTGTGACTCACCTTGATGCCAGAGTAATCCTCCTATGCCCCAGTAATATCATGTTCAGGACACTCTGTAGTCCCAGTGGTCTTGAACTCTGATCCTCCCAGCATTGTGACCTGAGCTCATTGGCAGTCATGGGGCTTCCACTTTTCTCCTTACTGAATTACTTGGCTGTTCAACTGAGAGACATAAGAGATGTATGTAGCCTATAGTCCTTAAGGAAGAATCATCCAAGGGACACTTGCAGCCTGCAGCCTCAAGGAATCTTGTGTGGAGGAGGTGTAGAATGGAGATGTCAGGTCATGAGTACAGTGTAACCCCAAATACCAAGGCAGGAATGACTCTAGGCAAGAAAGAAGCCTGTCCTGCAAACTTCAGGGAACACAGATGACAGAAAAACATCCTAAATTGTACCATGAGGGTGTGATCAGGAAAATTCAGACCATGGAAAACTTCACAGGCTGACAGACCATGTTTCACAAGAGATCAAGTAGAAAGAAAATAAATAGGTGCTGTGTTATAGGCAGCTTCCAAGATGGCCTCTAGTGATTCCCCACTCCTGGAATTCACGCTGTTCTGTGGTTCCCTCCTCCCACACTGTGCCAGGATTGGTCTGTGTGACTCATAGAATGTGGCAGAAATGATGGTACATCCCTTCTAAGAGTAGATTATAAAAGACACTGTGACTTTAGTCTTGATTGTTTCTCTTCTCATTCTGGAGGAAGCCAGATGCCATGTTATGAGGACACAAGTAGCCTTGTACAGAGGCTCAAGGAATGAGAATCTGAGGCCTCTTGCCAACAACTACATAAATAAACTTGTAAAACGTACCCTCTATTACAGCTAAGCCTCATATGACCACAGCCCCAGACAATATCTTGATTACAGCCTCATGAGAAACCCTAAGGAAGAACCATCCAGTTAAGCTGCTCCTAAATTCTTGACCTACAGAAACTGTGAGGATAACAAATGTTTGTTGTTTTAAGCTAGGAGTCAACAAACTACAGCCTCCAGGCCTAATCTAGTTGGCGATCTTTTTTTTTTTGGTTTCGTTTTTTTTTTGGTTTCGTTTGGTTTTGGATGGCTCACAAACAGAATAGTTTTTACACCTTTAAATAGCTAAAAAAAAAAATCAAAAGAAGAATTGTATGACATGTGAAAATTGTATGAAATTCAAATTTTTCACTGTCCACAGAGTTTATGGGAACACAGTCATGTCCGTTCATTACTTATTGTCTATAACAAAAGCAGCATTGAGTAGTTACAACAGAGACCAAATCTAAAATACTATCTGGCTTTATAGAAAAAGCTTACTACTCTTGTTTTAAGCCACTATATTTTGGGGTAATTTTTGCATGGCAGTGGATAACTAATACACACTATGTTTCCTTGCCCCTGACTTTGGACTAAGGCATGAGACTTGCTTTGGCAAAAAGGGGGTTAGCAGCTGTAATGTGAGTAGAGGTGTGGAATGTGCTATTGTGTTGGACTTACCCTTTCGTGTTTCTGCCGTTACCACGACAAGAACAAGATGGCTAACACGCTGGTCTAAGGAGGATGGGAGACAAAGGGAGCAGACCTGCTCTTCATGAAGCCTGAAGGCCAGCTCAGTTAAACCCAGCTTAGATCAGCAAACCCCAAGTTGACCCGGGGGTTTATGTGCCAGATGAAATGACTATTGTTTTAAGCCACCGAGTTTTTTTTTAAGATTTTATTTATTTGAGATAGAGAGCAAGAACAGGGGGAAGAGGGAGAAGCAGTCTCCCCGCTGAGCAGGGAGCCCAAAGCGGGGTTTCTATCCCAGGTCCCTGGAATCATGACCTGAGCCGAAGGCAGATGCTTAACCAACTGAGCCACCCAGGTGCCCCTAAGCCACTGAATTTTTTTTTAATCATTTCTTAAGCTGTGTTCTTTTTTTTTTTTCTTTCTCTCTTTCTTTCTTTCTTTCTTTCTTTCTTTCTTTCTTTCTTTCTTTCTTTCTTCTTTCTTTCTTTCTTTCTTTCTTTCTTTCTTTCTTTCTTTCTTTCTTTCTTTCTTTCTTTCTTTTTATGTTAATCCCCATACATTACATCATTAGTTTTAGATGAAGTGTTCCATGATTCATTGTTTGTGCATAACACCCAGTGCTCCATGCAGAATGTGCCCTCCTCAATACCCACCACCAGGCTAACCCATCCTCCCACCCCCCTCCCCTCTAGAACTCTCAGTTTGTTTTTCAGAGTCCATCATCTCTCATGGTTCGTCTACCCCTCCGATTTCCCCCCCTTCATTCTTCCCCTCCCACTACCTTCTTCTTCTTTTTTTTTTTCTTAACATATATTGCATTATTTGTTTCAGAGGTACAGATCTGAGATTCAACAGTCTTGCACAATTCACAGCGCTTACCAGAGCCCATACCCTCCCCAGTGTCTATCACCCAGTCATCCCATCCCTCCCACCCCACCCCCCACTCCAGCAACCCTCAGTTTGTTTCCTGCAGTTAAGAATTCCTCATATCAGTGAGATCATATGATACATGTCTTTCTCTGTTTGACTTATTTCACTCAACATAAGCCACTGAATTTTAAGGGCAGTTTGTTGCACCATTTTCTTATGGTAATAACTGATACATATTCCCAGTTACCAATGGCTTTTGGTCAAAACAGAAATAGTCATTGTTTTTAATCTTGATATAATATTATAAGAAAAATTCTATATGGTATGATCTTAAATAGGGCAAAAAAAAAAAGCACAAAGGGAAGAAAACAACTAATGAAAGTAAATATGCTAAAATGTTCAGAGAGATCACATTTCAGATAAGACTTGTTCAGTTGTCACTAGTTGTCACAATTCAGTTAACTGTTTTTCAATCAATGAAAAGCATCTAGTATGTGCCAGGTATGGGTAAAGACCTAAAGAGGTGAAGGAATGAGCTGGGTAGATATCTGGTGGAAAGGTGTTCCAGGCAAGGGGTACAGCATGTGCAAAGGCCCTGAGGTGGGAGCATATTGCGCATGTGAGAGCACCAGGGAGAGAACCCGTGTGGCTGGAACTGAGTGAGTCAGAGGGAAAGGAGTGGACAATCAACTCAGAAAGACAACAGCAGCTGACCCGGTCAGGCCTTTCAGGCTGTGGTATGGACTTTTACCCTGAAGGAGTTGGAAACTCGTGAAATTTTTTTTTAAGATTTTATTTATTTATTTGAGAGAGAGAATGAGATAGAGAGAACATGAGAGGGGGGAGGCTCAGAGGGAGAAGCAGGCTCCCTGCTCAGCAGGGAGCCCGATGCGGGACTCGATCTCGAGACTCCAGGATCATGACCTGAGCCGAAGGCAGTTGCTTAACCAACTGAGCCACCCACGCGCCCCGGAAACTCGTGAAATTTTTAAGCAAAGGAGGGTGGTGCTATAGGACCTCTCTGGCTGCTGTGGGGAAATGGACTTGGGGATAAGGATAGACGCAGGGAGGCTGGTGACATGATCACTGTGAGAGATGCTGGCAGCTAGGAAGGAAGTTAAAGCAGGCTGCATTCTTGGTAGTTTTGAGCATGAGGCTGTCAGGACCTGCTGCCCAATCACATGCAGGATATGAATTAGGAGAGTGTGGATACCAATGAGGTTTCAGCCTGCACCAGGGAAAGAACAAAAATGCTAGTGACCAACACAGGCAAAGCTGTGAAAGGGGCTGGGGATGGGGGAAGCACCAGTGTTTGGTTTGGAGCCTGTAAGATGTTCATTAGACATTAGAGTGTCAAGGAGGTAGGCAGCTATTTGAGTCAGGAGTTCAGGGAAGAGTCTGGGCTGACATTATACACTTAGGGGTCACAGAAAGCAATAGAAAATCTGAAGAAATGAGGTGCTAACTAGAAGAAGGGGTAGAGACAAGAGTGCTATACGCAGAGGAGTCTGATCATGGCAGAGAACCTAGTGTGAGGATCAACACAGTAGGTGCAGATTGTGACTTTCTTTCCCAAGCTTGAGGCACTTTGACTTTCATGGGCTTCTTCTTTCATCAAAAAAGATAGAAAGTTATATTTTATGACTGTATTGGTATAAAGATTAATATAATCCAGATGGGATTATATTCATTTTTTACTTCTAATTTTAAAAGAAATACCATTTTTGTGGACCCTTAAAAGTATCTTTGGCCCTGGGTACTGTGCTTTCTGTGCCTGATGGAAATCTAGGAAGTCTAGGAACTGAAAGATCAGAGGCCACACACACCAAAGGGCTAGAACTGATGAGGCTGAGGGACAGGGCTCAGATCAGCCATCATGGCCTTGTAAACTGAGTGAAGGATCTTAGTCTTTTTTTTTTAAGATTTTATTTATTTATTTGACAGAGACACAGCGAGAGAGGGAACACAAGCAGGGGGAGTGGGAGAGGGAGAAGCTGGCTTCCCGCCGAGCAGGGATCCCGATGCGGGGCTCGATCCCAGGACCCTGGGACCATGACCTGAGCCGAAGGCGGACGCTCAACGACTGAGCCACCCAGGCGCCCCAGGATCTTATTCTTTAAAAGGAATATGTATATCAACGGAGGAGAAAGTGCCATGGATAGAGATTTTGTTTGGCTGCTGCCCAAATTCCCCTTCAAGGAGGGGCCTGCTGTTAGCTGTGAGCTCCTTTAGGAGCCAAGGTCACGCTCCTTTCCTAGCAGCGCTGGCCATTAAGCAAGTAAGGATATAGTCCGAAGCCTGAATGTTTGCACTTAA
The DNA here is from genome assembly GCF_029215605.1 of Mirounga angustirostris. Taxonomy (NCBI): domain Eukaryota; kingdom Metazoa; phylum Chordata; class Mammalia; order Carnivora; family Phocidae; genus Mirounga; species Mirounga angustirostris. Next base: position 59,729,721 of record NW_026991724.1, on the reverse strand, counting down.
CATGACGCTCCTTTAACCGGCAGTCTCTGCTCTGGAGCTTATTGCTGGGCAGCACTGTGGTCGGACCATGCTTCCTCCCCTTTTATTCTTTTTCTCTCTTTTACCAGTATTATTCCCCAATAAACCATTTGAGGCAGGTAGAATAGGGAAGTGCTGGGAAATTGCAGGAGGAACAAAACACGGAGAAACTAAGGATATTACATCATGATTAGTTTAGCTTGTATGGCAAAGACGACAAGATTTTGAAGATGTAATTAAGGTTACAAATTAGTTGATTTAAGCTAATCAAAAGGGGAATTATTCTGGGTCGGCCTGACTTGGTCAGTCTGAAGTCTTGAAAAGAGTGTTTAGAGACTCTCTTCTGCTGGCTTGGAAGAGGCAAGCTGCCGTGAGCTCCACAGCTGCAAGGAAATGTATTCAGTCCGAATCTGAATGAGCTTGGAAGCACATTCTTAACCCAGCTAGGTTTATTGATGAGAACATAGCCCACTGAAACCTTGATTGCAGCCTTTGGAGACTTGAAGACAGCAGATCCAGCTAAGCCAAACTTCGGACCCACAGGAACAATGAGATAATAAATGCATGTTGTTTTAAGCTGTTAAACAGCAAGAGAAACAATAGAGACATGAAAGGGACTACCAGAAGAAGTCCCAGGTGAAAAACATTGTGTACCTAGGGCGCTTTGTTACTGTTACAGGGCTTCTACCAAAGACCAGAACCAGGATGCAGCCAGGATGCGGCCAATCCCATATATAAGCCAGACTTAAAACAGAGGACCCTGGGGCGCCTGGGTGGCTCAGTCATTAAGCGTCTGCCTTCGGCTCAGGTCATGATCCCAGGGTCCTGGGATTGAGCCCCGCATCGGGCTCCCTGCTCGGCGGGGAGCCTGCTTCTCCCTCTCCCACTCCCCCTGCTTGTGTTCCCTCTCTCGCTGTGTCTGTCAAATAAATAAATAAATAAAATCTTTAAAAAAAAAAGAAAAAAAGGCCTTAGTAGTTAAACAGTAGTGAATTTGCATCGAGGGTTTAGCGTGTGTGTAGAACCCACAGGTACTAGCAATGTAGTCCTCCCACAGCTCTCTAATTACTCCGATCTTCAGCTGATGGTGAGTTTGAGCGAGTTGAGGTCTTTTTACTTCAGTTACAGAGCTAGAAAGCATCTGTGCTAATCTGAGGCACAGGCTGTGTCTGTTTAAATCCAGTCACTCTTACTCCCATTTGATTTTTATCAAAATAAGCCCAATGATGTATAGTGATAAGACACATATTGTCAAATGTTTATTGTCTAATTTAGGGTCAGGGTACGTGGGTGCTTACACAATCTTGTTAAGTTTTCTGAATATCTGAAAATGTTGTAGACAGAATGTTGAGGAAAAGTAAATCCAATAAATGCAGTATTTTCTAAGGTTCACATATCTTGGGCTGAGGGGTTACCCCTCATTCGTTTCTAGACAAATTGTCTCTAGGCTACTGACTTTTCCTTGTATTAAAAAAAATACTCTAGTAAGACACCTAGGTCGGCCAAAAGGAAATCTGTGCCCAGATAAAGGTCTCTACCGCCCCTGCAGGCCGGCTGGGTGCTCTGCGTGTAGCTGGCAAGGGTGAACCCAGTGAGGACTGCGGTGGATTTCAGGCTCTTGTTGGCCTGTGCTGGAGGCCGAACTCCGCTGATGATTTTTCCTTTCACCTGTGGGCTCACCTAAGCGCCCTGCGATCGGGATCCTCCCTGAACGCCTCGAGGACCTTGACGTCCAGGATCCGCTGTCGTCTCCCCTTGTCGCCGGTAGAGGGCGACGCCGCCGCAGCTAACGCGACCTTGCGGGAGGAGGCGTTGCGCCGCGTCCCGCGGCCTTCTGGGAGATGTAGGCGGTGGGGCAGCACGCATGCGTAGTGCGGAACCGGAAGTGGGTGCGCTTACGCCGGGAGGGGTGGGCGACGGCCTTGCGAGAGGGAGGTGATGAGAACCTGGCATCTACCTTGCCGCTGGTGCTTAGCCGCGCGATTAGCGCTCGGGCTGGGGGGCGGGGCTGCCGGGAGGACCCCGGACCGCGCTGTAGGCGCCTCCAGTGGGGGCGGGTGCCCGCTGCTGGCCGTCACTGGGGTGTCGCCTCTCAGATGCCCCGTCCGGGCAGGGGCCTTTCCCCGGATCCAACCCCGCTTCCCAGCGAGACCTCCATCTTCTGGAGGAGAAGCAGCACTGGTGGCAGACACCCTCTGGCCCCTGGATATCTGTACCGTTTCCTTCCCACGCGTGCTGCACGCCCCTCCCAGAGGCGTAGCTCAGTTCCTGTCCAGTCACAGGAGGAAACTTGGGATCCACTGACCTTGAAGCTAAAGGGCAACTTCTGAGCCGCACCCCCGCTCCCAATGTGCAGTGGTGAGCGGAGACTAGATTCTCAAAGGAAAAGGCAGATTCCAGCACAGCCCTTACGAAGTTCTGTCCTGACCACAGAGGAGGCTTCTGTATTTTCTTTTTTTTAACTTAAAATCAATTAATTAACATATAGCGTATTATTAGTTTCAGAGGTAGAGGTTAGTGATCAGGAGACTTTTTTTTTTTTTAAAGACCCTGATTCTTCCCTCTGGAAGAAAACCCCCTATTCTGTGTCCTCTGGGGTCCCTGGCCTGGCCTCCGGGAGGCCTTTTCTCCATTCTGGAAGGGGGCATCACAAATATACAAATCAAAAAACAAAATATTAACAGCACTCCCAAGATGCTCCCTTTCTGTTTCCTTCCAGTCAATATCATCTCCCCTCCAAAGGTTTACAAACACTGTCCTGATTTCTATTGCCATGGATTCCTTTTGCCAGTTTTTGAACTTTGCATAAATGGAGTTCTTAAGTGTGTATTCTTCTTGCCTTCTTTTGCTAAACACTGTGTTTTTAAGATTTATCCTTTTTTTGTGTAAGTAGTGGTTTGTTCGGCCTGGAATCACATTGTATGAAAATGCCAAATTCAGTTCATTCTACTATTGGTAGGTATTTGGGTTGATTATGCTTTGGGACCTTTATGACTACTACTGTTATGGACATTCTTGCATATAGCTTTGGTTGCATCTTGGTATGCATTTCTGGTTGGGAATATGCCTCGGAGTGGAATTGCTGGGTAATAGGTTGTCCTATTGTTTCACTTTAGTAGATGCTGCCAGTTTTCCAAAGTAGTTATACTAATTTATACTCCTACAAGTAGTATGTGAAAGTTCCAATTCCTCTACATTCTTGCCAATGCAAAGATATTATGAATCCTTTTTAATTTTAGCCATTCTGGTAGGTGTGACTTGGTATGTCCTGTTTTCTTCTTTTTATTACCATCATTGAGATTTAATTTATGAACAATAAAATACACCCATTATACGTTCAATGAGTTCTGACAAATGTATGCAATTCTATAACCATCAACACAAGCAATATAGTGAACATTTCCATTACTTCAAAAGTCCCTGTGCCCCTTTTGGTTGATTCCCTCTCTTCACCCAAGACTCTTAGAATCCTGACCTGCTTTCTGTTTCTACAGTTTTGTCTTTCCTAAAATTTCATATAGTTTCTGGTGCTGGTCAAGCCGGTGTAAGCCAATTACAGCCTATCTCTCCAATTGACTACAAATGAAATCTCTGAATAGAGTTCAAAAACAACTACCTAAGAACTCTGAAAAGTAAACAATAGCAGGCAGATTGAGCACTGAAATAAAAACTCGAATGATGGTATCTATGTAATAAAGGTGTGGTTTGTGTTTTCTCCCCCTAGTTTGGACAGAAGAGCAGGCCAAATCCTGGAACTATACCACAGGCACAAACAGCAAAACTCCAGGACCCTCCCCCCGCCCCCCTATTTCTAGCCAGAGGACCAGTAAGAGAAACCTTACCTGACCAAAGAGTTTCAGGGGATTTCTACTAATCTTTTCCCCGCTACTTTGCCTGGAAAGCATCCCCCATTGCATGGAACTGCACAATAGCACAAACTTAGAAAAAAATGTCTCCCTGGCCGAGAAATCAGAAAGAGGCCCCTTCTGTCTGAAGACTGTGTGTGTGGGGGGGGAATCTCAATTACTTTTTCTGTTGTTTTCCTCTCACTACTACACCCTAAAGGTGGCCCCAGTGGGACAGAACTGGACTCTGAAAGAATCCCAAATTTCTGGCCAGAGAAACTAGGAAAAAGAGCTGCTGGGTGCCCAAGAGTGTGGGGGGAAATCCTGGTGAGGAGAGAACTGAAGAAGAGGATCCTGAATTCCATTTATGAACTGACATAAGTCTTGGGCTCGCCCTCATGAGCAAATATGAAACAGTCAAAGAAGCATAGGAAAGGGTTTGGAAACTAAAATAAATATAAACCACCACCCAAATTCTAGAATAACTCTGAGTGATGCATGTGTCAGGTAGACCCAAACACCATAGCAGACTTTAAAACTGAGCTGACATTGAGGGGCGACTGGGTGGCTCAGTTGGTTAAGCCTCCAGCTTCTATTCAGGTCACGATCTCAGGGTCCTGGGATAGAGCCCCATGGTAGCCTCACTGCTCAGCGGAGAGTCTGTTGTCCCTCTCTCTCTATCCCCCACCCCCAGCTCCTGCTCTGCCTGTCTCTCTCTCTCTCTCAAATAATAAAATAAAATAAAATAAAATAAAATAAAATAAAATAAAATAAAACCGAACTGACATTGGAATCATCATCCACAGAAAATGAGGCAGAACTTAACAGCCTAAACCTAGCTGGTTTGATTGCTGATAAAGCAAAAATTCAACATTTTCCATCTGATTTTATTTTTTTTATTTATTTTTTTAAAAGATTTTATTTTTTTTTATTTATTCATGAGAGACAGAGAGACAGAGGCAGAGGGAGAAGCAGGCTCCCTGCAGAGCAGTGAGCCCAATGTGGGACTTGATCCCAGGACCCTGGGATCATGACCTGAGCCAAAGGCAGACGCTTAACCGACTGAGCCACCCAGGCGTCCCTCCATCTGATTTTAATAAATCCCAGAGTCTTATAAGATTCAAAATATCCAGGGCACAATCCAAATTATTTGACATAAAGAGAATCAGGCAAATGTGAACGATGACCAACATTTAAAGGAAAAGACCCAGATGCTAATCCTGAGATGAACCAGATGTTACAATTAACAAAGACTTTAAAGCAGCTATTATAACTATGCTCCATGAGGTAAAGGTAAACACAAATGAAATGCAAAGATAGAATTCTCAGTAGGGGATTAAAACTGGAAGTTGAAATTAGACCATATGCAAGTTTTGGAATTGAAAAATACCTGAAATAAAGAGTTCACCAAATGGATGTGCTCAGGAGCAGTATAAAATAAGAGGAAAGAATCAGTAAAGCTGAATGAAGATCAAGCTGAAGAATAAGCAGAATAAAAAGATCAAAATTAAAGAGCCCAGGGGCCTATGGGACAATATCAAAATGTCTAAAATTGTGTCATTAAAGCATTGGGAAAGGAGAAAGATTGGTAAAGAAAAAAAATACTTGAAGAAATAATGGCCACAAACTCCCCAAATTTGGTAAAAGGCGCAAATTTACAAAATCAGGAAAGTCATTCATCCCCAACAGAAAACTATGCCCAGATATATCCTAAACAAACTGCAGAAAACTGCCCCCTGCCAAAAAAAAAAAAAGAGAATATTGAAAGCAACAAGAAAAAATAATTAAATTTTTTTTTTAATTTTTTAATTTTTTTAAGGTTTTTTTAAAAAATTTATTTATTTGACAGAGAGAGACACAGCGAGAGAGGGAACACAAGCAGGGGGAGTGGGAGAGGGACAAGCAGGCCTCCCACTGAGCAGGGAGCCCGATGTGGGGCTTGATCCCAGGACCCTGGGACCATGACCTGAGCTGAAGGCAGATGCTTAACGACTGAGCCACCCAGGCGCCCTTAAAAAAAATAATTTAAAAAGGGAAATATTTCATTTAAGAGAACAATGATTCCTGTGATTGTGGATTTCACATTAGAAATCATAGAAGCTGGGGCGCCTGGGTGGCTCAGTCTTTAGGCATCTGCCTTTGGCTCAGGTCATGATCCCAGGGTCCTGGGATCAAGCCCCGCATCGGACTTCCTGCTCATTGGGAAGCCTGCTTCTCCCTCTCCCACTCCCCCTGCTTGTGTTCCCTCTCTCACTGTGTCTCTGTCAATTAAATAAATAAAATCTTTTTTAAAAATAAAAATAATAATAAAAAAAGAAATCATAGAAGCTACAAGAGAGTAGGAAAACATCCTTAAAGTGCTGAAAGATTAAAAAAAACCCGCTAAATGAAAGCTCTCTATATAGCAAAAGTATCCTTCAGAAATGAAGCAAAGGAAAGGCATTCTTTGATGAAGAAAAAGAGACTTCATCACCAGCGTACCCACTCTATTAAAATGCTAAAGGAAGTTCTGCAGGCTGAAAGGAAATGATACCAGAAGGGTAACTGGTATCCTAACATTTCCTCTTAAATCCAATAAAATATGCATTGTTGACTTTAAAATTAAAAGTTATTTTACCAGCAAAAGTAGGTTTATCCGGGAGTAGCAGAGGGTTGCAATTTGGGGTAAACAAGCTACAGCAAAACCATTAGCTAGCCAAAAAACAGAGGAGAGGAGAGGGATGTTATTTTATGGGGAAGAAAGAGGAAGTTGGGAAGGAGTGTTTTGAACAAAATTCCACCAGAGTAAAGTAAGAGTTTGGGATGATGACAGTTTCTCATGGACTGAGTTGTAGGGACAGTTGATTTCTTGTGGGAGATGCAATTTTCCATCTTTTCCTGTTGGGGCCTGTAATTGATGATTCTTTCCTATTTGGATTCTTCTGTTAGAGTCTGTTATCGATGAGTCTTGGAGTGGTACACCATGACAGCTCCAACTTTTGGCTTCCCAATTCCTTTTTAGTGAGGTTTCCCTGTGTAATTTTTGCAGCATGAACATAGAAAGCAAAAACTATAACATTGCCTGAGGGTTTTTCAATGTATGTAGATATAATACATATGGGTAAAGGGATCTATGTGACTGTAAGGCATCTATATTTTATTTGAAGTGTAAAATATTAACCTAGGTAGACTACTAAAAGTTAGATATGTATACCATAATCCCTAGAGGAACTGATGTAGTTTTCGAATGTAGGTTAGGTTTGGTGGGGTGAGGTCTGGAGCTGATGACCAAGAAAAAATTCTTGAGATGTCTTTGGTGCAAAATCATGGTTTTATTAAAGCATGGGGACAGAACCCATAGGCAGAAAGAGCGGCTGCACGGGGGTTGTGTGGGGTGACTGATTATATACTTGGGAGTTGGGGGAGGTAAGGAAAAGGGAGGTTTCAAAAGGATTTTCATATGTTCAAGACTCACAGGATACCTGAGGCCTTGCCATTGTCAAGTTAAGGTTGTTTTCCCCTCTAGAAAGGCATTAACATTAAGATAGTTGGAAGTTTCCTGGAGGAATGTCACACAAATCCCACCCCGGAGTGGGGTCTGGGGGAGAAGGTTGCAGGGTGTCAGCTTGTGCTTTGTCCTCAGCTAGCTTTCTGCTCCCTCATCAGAACCACCAAAAAAAAAAAAAAAAAAAAAGCAAAGCTATATAGCTAAAATGCCAACAGATAAACTAAGATGGAATGCTACAAAATATTCAAATAATCCAGAGAAGGCAGGAAAGGGGAAACAAAGGAACAAATCGTAGAAGAGACAAAGAGAAAACAAATAATATTATAGGCCTTAAATTCAACCTTATCAATAATTACATTAAAAGTGAATGATGTAGGGGTGCCTGGCTGGCTTAGTCTGTAGAGCATATGACTCTTGATCTCGGGGTTGGGAGTTTGAGCTCCACGTTGGGTGTAAAGTTTACTTTAAAAAAAAGTGAATGATGTAAACAATTAAAAAACAGTGTCATAGTGTTGTCAAAAACCGAACTCCGTGTTTCAGAGCCAAAATATAATTCCAAGACAGAGTTTGGAATAAAGAGAAACAATAGCTTTCTTGCTTTGCCAGGCAAAGGAGACTACAGCAGGCTATGGCCTTCAAAAAACTGCAAGCCTGGTCAAGGGAAGGGACGGTGGGGGGTGGGGGGTGGGGGGTGGGGGTGGTAGGTCATAGGGAAATACAGGATCTAGCTGGTTTTGACAGAAACTGTGTATTTGCTCCCACCTTCCTTTGTCATGTCTTCAGGGTGGTTCAGGGTTCCTGAAACAAAAGGCTAAGAAGGGAGGAGGGGAGGTTTTCAGAAGGGAGGAAAAAGGTTATTTTAAAATCGAGCTTTGGGGGTGCCTGGGTGGCTCAGTCAGTTAAGTGTCTCCCTTTGGCTCAGGTCACGATCTCAGGGTCCTGCGATCGAGCCCCGCGTCAGGTTCCCTGCTCAATGAGGAGTCTGCTTCTCCCTCTCCCACTGCTCCTCCCCCCTGCTCATTCTCTCTCTCTCAAATAAATAAAATCAATCAATCAAGCTTTGCTGAAACATTAGCACAGCCATTTTGATTTTTGTTCAACTCTATGCTTTTAAGCGGTTTTGATAATGGATAAAACACAAACAAAAACAAGACCCAACGGTACAGTACCTTCAAGATTCCTATTTTAAATATAATGATATAGGTAGGTTAAAGGTAAAAATACGGAAAAAGAATATATGGCAAACACTAATCGAAAGTTAGCATGGCTATGTTGTTATCAGACAAAGTAGACTTTTTTATTTACTTTAATAAAGATTTTATTTATTCATTTGACAGAGAGAGAGACAGCGAGAGAGGGAACGCAAGCCGGGAGAGTGGGAGAGTGACAAGCAGGCCTCCCGCTGAGCAGGGAGCCTGATGTTGGGCTCCATCCCAGGACCCTGGGACCATGACCTGGGCCGAAGGCAGACACTTAACGACTGCGCCACCCAAAGTAGACGTTAGATCAAAGAAAATTACCAAGGATAAGAAAGGACATTACATAAAGATAAAAGATGAAATTTATGAAGAAGACATAACTATCCTAAATATGTATGCACCTGATAATAGAACTCCAAAATAAATGAAGCAAAATCTGGTAGAATTAAAGGAAAACTAGATCCATAATTATATTTGGAGACTTTAATACTCCTCTCTCTGTAATTAATAGAACAAGTAGTTGGAGATTGATAAGGATATAGAGGACTCAAACAACACTATCAACAAACTTCACTGATTTGTGATTTGCCCCATCATAAGTCATATTTCGGCCTTTCCATTCTTTTTCTATACTCTTTTCACAAAAATTGAATCACAATACTGTTCAATATAACCTTTTGCTTACTATAAGGTGAATTTATCATATGAATAATTACAGGACTGTTGTGGGACTGTTGAGGATTATGGTCAAGAAAGAATTCTTGGAGGGGTGCCTGGGTGGCTCAGTTGTTAAGCGTCTGCCTTCGGCTCAGGTCATGATCCCAGGGTCCTGGGATTGAGCCCTACATCGGGATCCCCGCTAAGCAGAAGGCCAGCTTCTCCCTCTCCCACTCCCTCTGCTTGTGTTCCCTCTCTCGCTGTGTCTCTCTCTGTCAAATAAATAAAAAAAAAAATCTTAAAAAAAAATTCTTAATACATTTTCTGGTGCAATTAGTAAGTTTATTTAAGTAGCACAGTTTATTTCTGTGGGCAGAAAGAGCTGCATTTTTTGCTGTATGAAACTTGGTTATATGCTTAGTGCTCAAGGGGGAGGGAATGTGCAGGCAGTATTAAATCATAAATGTCTTCTTTGAATTTCTACTCGTAAACTACATTTGCAAGATTTCTCTGATGCTTATCATTCAGCTTGGTATTAACTATCTATAAGGTGTACAGGCAGTCATAAGACCATTTAAGAATGTAGCAACCATGGGGCGCCTGGGTGGCTCAGTCGTTAAGCGTCTGCCTTCAGCTCAGGTCATGATCCCAGGGTCCTGGGATTGAGCCCCACATCGAACCCTGCATTGGGCTCCCTGCTTGGAGGGCAGCCTGCTTCTCCCTCCCCCACTCCCACTCCCCCTGCTTGTGTTCCCTTTCTCTGTCTCTCTCTCTGTCAAATAAATAAATAAAATCTTAAAAAAAAAATGTAGCAACCAGCTCTATGTGATCCTTAAAGGAACTATACAGGCTATAGGTTAGCCTTCTGGGCTAAAGGTGAACATCTTCCTGTTTCTATGCCTTATCAGGACTAGAGATTTCTTTCTTTCTTTTTTTTTTTTAAGATTTAATTTATTTATTTGACAGAGAGAGAGAGAGAACAAGCAGGGGGCGCAGCAGAGGGAGAGGGAGAAGCAGGCTTCCCGCCAAGCAGGGAGCCCAATGCGGGGCTCGATCCCAGGACCCTGAGATCATGACCTGAGCCGAAGGCAGACACCCAACTGACTGAGCCACCCAGGCGCCCCAGGACTAGAGATTTCTTCCTAAATTTTTGTTTTAGAAGTAATTTTAATCTTACAAATGTTAAAAAACAAAATTCAACCAAGGAAATTTGAACTCTGATTTGCTTTATTAAAGGATCCTTGAATTGGGCGGCATCCCATCTCGTAAATAAAGAGGGGCTCCAGAGGGCTACAGAATGGGAAATGTTTTTAAGTGCAGGGCAAGGAAGCCATAAACAGAAAAAAAAGGGTTATTGGTGAGGTCACTTTCATTTGGGGACAAAAGCGTCTTAGGTATTACTAGTGGATTCACCTTCCTTTGGGGGATGAAGAAGGCCCATGTGACAGATTACCTTTTTGGTGCGGACCAGAAAATTCCTGACAATATTTTAGGACTACATTTATGAGGGAGACTGAGAGTGCAGTTGGTTTAAGTATTAAGTCCCGGTTTGGTGACTCGCCCTAAGTAATACCATCTTGGGCCTGTGGTTTTCTTTTTCTTTTAACACTTTTTATTTTTATTTTTTTTAACACTTTTTTTTTTTAAAGATTTTATTTACTTGACAGCGAGAGAGAGGGCGAGAGTAGGAACACAAGCAGGGGGAGTGGGAGAGGGAGAAGCAGGCTTCCCGCGGATCAGGGAGCCCGATGCGGGGCTCGATCCCAGGACCCTGGGACCATGACCTGAGCCGAAGGCAGACGCTGACGACTGAGCCACCCAGGCACCCTCTTTTAACATTTTTTAAAGTAATCTCTACACCCATAGTGGGGCTCAAAATCACAAACTGGAGATCAGGAGTCGCATGTTCTACTGACTGAGCCAGCCAGGTGCCTGTATGGTTTTCTTTTTAACATAGAAAAGCTGCAAAAATAATAGACTTCCATAGACCTTTCACCAGCTTCCCCTAATGTTAACATTTTAGGTAACCATGATATACTTACCCAAACAAGGAAATTACTGGGGTGCCTGGATGGCTCTAGTTGGAAGAACATGCAACTCTTGATCTCAGGGTTGTGAGTTTAAACCCCAAGCTGGGTGTAGAGATTACTTTAAAAACAACAACTAAAATAAATAAATAAATAAAAATAAAAACAGCAACTAAAAATGATCATTGGTTTAATGTTAATGACTTAAGTACAGACTTTAATTCTGTTTATCGCCAAATGTCCATTTTTGTTTAGGATCCCACATTGCATTCATTTATGGTGTCTTCTTCGTCTATTCTTTTTTTTTTTTTTTTAAGATTTTATTTATTTATTTGAGACAGAGAGAATGAGAGACAGAGAGCATGAGAGGGAGGAGGGTCAGAGGGAGAAGCAGACTCCCTGTCGAGCAGGGAGCCCGATGCGGGACTCGATCCAGGGACTCCAGGATCATGACCTGAGCCGAAGGCAGTCGCTTAACCGACTGAGCCACCCAGGCGCCCCTTCTTCATCTATTCTAATCTGTGACAATTCCTTAGTCTTTCCTTCTCTTTCATGACCTTGACACTTTTGCCCTTGCGGAATACTGCTATTGTCTATAATGTCGCTCAGTTTAAGTCTGTCTGGTGTTTGTCATGATTAGATTGAAATGGTGAATTTTTGACAAGAATTCCAGAAAGGTGATGGTTAAGGTGGTGCCTGCCAGGTTTCTCCACTGTCAAGGTACTGTTTTCCCCTTTATAATTAAAATATATATTGGAGGAGATTCTTTCAGAATCACCTCCTCATCCTTTCCCAGGCTTTGCTGGAGGATCCCAACCTAGCATGCTGGGCCTCAAACCCTGCCTGTGCTACTCTGGGGGTCGCATAATCTGCCCCAATGTTAATGCTGGATGGTGGGAGTAAGAGTGTTATTTTTTGGTTTATATCCGAATTGTTATTGGAATTATTTTATACACATACATACATAAAATCGAGGACAGGTGTTTCCTTTCAGAGCATATTTTGTAACTACTTATTACTAATTTTTAATGTTTTCCATAATGTACTCACTGATTTTTATTAATATTCTATCTAAAATCCTTACTTAGCTGTCTTATTAATTTAAAATTGCGTAGGTTGGGGCGCCTGGGTGGCTCAGTCGGTTAAGCGTGTGCCTTCGGCTCAGGTCATGATCCCAGAGTCCTGGGATCGAGCCCCACGTTGGCCTCCCTGCTCAGTGGGAGCCTGCTTCTCCCTCTCCTCTCGGCTTGTGCTCTCTCTGGCTATCTCTGTCACTATCTGTCTCTCTCTCAAATAAATAAATAAAATAAAATAAAAAAGAAAAACAAAGGTAGTTGGGTGGGAGCATTAGGTATATATTTGTCCTGAAGGGTGACATACATTTCTTGAAAATATAGCTGTCTTGGGGCGCCTGGGTGGCTCAGTCGTTAAGCGTCTGCCTTCGGCTCAGGTCATGATCCCAGGGTCCTGGTATCGAGCCCCGCATCGGGCTCCCTGCTCAGCGGGAAGCCTGCTTCTCCCTCTCCCACTCCCCCTGCTTGTGTTCCCTCTCTCGCTGTGTCTCTCTCTGTCAAATAAATAAATAAAATCTTAAAAAAAAAAAATATATATATATAGCTGTCTTGGGATGCCTGGGTGGCTCAGTCGGTTAAGCGTCTGCCTTCGGCTCAGGTCATGATCCCAGGGTCCTGGTATCGAGCCCCATATCGGGCTCCCTGCTCAGCGGGAAGCCTGCTTCTCCCTCTCCCACTCCCCCTGCTTGTGTTCCCTCTCTCGCTGTATCTCTCTCTGTCAAATAAATAAATAAAATCTTAAAAAAAAATATATATATATATAGCTGTCTTGGGATGCCTGGGTGGCTCAGTCGGTTAAGCGTCTGCCTTCGGCTCAGGTCATGATCTCCAGATCCTGGGATCGGGCCCCACGTTGGCCTCCCTGCTCAGTGGGGAGCCTGCTTCTCCCTCTCCCTCTGCCACTCCCCCTGCTTGTGCTCTCTCACTCTCTCCCAAATAAATAAATAAAATCTTAAAAAAAATTATAAAATATGCCGTAAATAAAAATAAGGCTGTACAATAATGACGGCGTCCGATTAAAACCACAGGAGGCAAAAAATTACCCGTGAGTCCCTATTGAAATCAATACACAATTGGGTGAATAAATAAAAGGGAACGTAGGGGCGGCTCCACCGGGGAACTCCCTCCGCCGACCAGCGCGGGTGGGACTGGGGCCGAGAGAGGTGCGGACGCAGGTCGGGCGGGGACGAGTCCGGAACCCCCGCCGACCCCGGCCCAGGCGGAGGGGCACGGCCCCGCACGGTCCCGCCCGCGGCTGGAGACCGGAAACAGCCGCTTCCACCCGCCGCGGCCGCAGCGAGCCGCGGGGCCTCCTGGGACGCACACATCCGGGTCCCGGCGCGCGCACGCGCAGCCGCCCCAAACATGGCCGCCGCCTCGAGCTGCGCCGTTTGCCGGCCGGAGGTGAGTCCCACCGCGCCCTCGACCTCTCGGTGCCTCACTTTCCCTCGGGACGGTGATGTGTGTGAGCAGGTGGGTATGCTGAGGCGGGGAGAGGTCCTCCGAGTCCTGCGTGGCGTGTGCGGCGCGACCGCGGGCGGGTTTCACGAGGGGAGCGGGCGCGTCCGGCTCGCAGGGGCGCGGGTCGGCCCGGGCACGGCTGCCCCGGCGACTGAGGACGCAACCTCTACCGCGGATGTGGACGCCCTCGGAGGGTGAGGACGCCTCAGCTCTGTCCTTCGCGTCCCCCGGGTTCCGCGCTCGGATCCGGCCGGGCCTTTCACAGGGCTCGTTTTGCCCCGGCCTGCCGGGTGTCCTCGCCCGGCCGCTGGGCGAACCTTGGGTCGACCGCTCTGGGGCTTGGTGGTGGGTGGGTCCCCGTCGGCGGGTCTCAGGCCGCAGTGGCCGCGTTGCGCCAGTGGCCTGTGCCGTTTCCCACGAGCCCCGCAGGCGTCAGGTCCCGTTTGTTCCCTCCACCTAATCGCTGCGAAGTCAGCTCCTGCTCTTCCCAGCGGGGGCCGCGATTTTCCACCTGTTCGGTGGCTGTTTGATTTTCATGTTCCTTGGTGTAGTTCATTTTTTCAACTCCTCTTCCCCCAGTAGATCATGGAAAAGGTTTTCACACGTACAGAGAAGTGGAAGTACTTGTGCGACATTATGCCGACCCATTAACATCTGCTATACTTGCTTTATCCCATATATTTTCCTCTGTCCATCTTTTCAACCGTTCATTAATTTTGGGGGGGAACATTTAAAGTAAGTTGCGGATTTTACAGTGCTCCCCTCTCAAACATCTTACTGCTTTTTGAAGTTTTTTAAAGATTTTATTTATTCATTTGACAGAGAGACAGCGAGAGCGGGAACGCAAGCAGGGGGAGTGGGAGAGGGAGAAGCAGGCTTCCCGCCGAGCAGGGAGCCCGATGTGGGGCTCGATCCCAGGACCCCGAAATCACGACCTGAGCCGAAGGCAGACGCCTAACGTCTGAGCCACCCAGGCGCCCCCTTTTTGAAGTTTTTGAGGCAAAATGGACTTACAGTGAAATGGTGAAATGCGTAGATCTTAATTGTGCCACTGGATGAGTTTTGACAAATAGAACCCAAAGCTTTATCAAAATTACCATCACCCCAGAAAGGTCTGTTATTCTTTATCAATAAAAAAAAATTGGGGGGACGCCTGGGTGGCTCAGTTAAGCATCTGCCTTCGGCTCAGGTCATGATCCCAGAGTCCTGGGATCTAGCCCTGTGTTGGCCTCCCTGCTCAGTGGGGAGCTTGTTTCTCCCTCTGCTTGCTGCTCCCCCTGCTTGTTCTTTCTCTCTCTCTGACAAATAAATAAATAAAATCTTTAAAAAAAAAAGGTCTCACACAGAGAAGTGGAAGGAATAGTTCAGTGAACACTTGTAAAACAATCCAGATTCTCGGGCGCCTGGGTGGCTCAGTTGGTTAAGTGACTGCCTTCAGCTCAGGTCGTGATCCTGGAGTCCCGGGATCGAGTCCCGCATCGGGCTCCCTGCTCGGTGGGGAGCCTGCTTCTGCCTCTGACCCTCTTCCCTCTCATGCTCTCTCTCTCATTCTCTCTCTCTCTCAAATAAAACCTTTAAACAAAAAAAAACAATCCAGATTCTTAAGTCACTAACACTTTGTCACATTAGCTTTCCTTTTCTCCCTGCCGCAAACACATGCACATACATTCTCTTTTTACATTTTTATTTTTTAAAGATTTTATTTATTTGACAGAGACACAGCGAGAGAGGGAACACAAGCAGGGGGAGTGGGAGAGGGAGAAGCAGGCTTCCCGCCGAGCAGGGAGCCTGATGTGGGGGCTCAAACCCAGGACTCTTGGGATCATGACTCGAGCTGAAGGCAGACCCTTAACGACTGAGCCACCCAGGTGCCCCTCTTTTTACATTTTTTACACATACCCGCCTCCCAGGAGAGTAAAAGGTTTATTACTCACTTAGTAAGACTCCTGGGTGATCCAACAATAGCTTGAGAGAGCAGGAAAAGGAGACTGGCTGGACTTTAATTGTGATTAGAGAGTGGAACTGGATGAGGATGGCCTTTCATTTATTGGGGCTTGCATGGTGTGAATGTCCTGCTAAAACCAACGAGAAAGCACCCAGGCTTTCTAGTTAGCTTGCCTACATGTGGGGCAGTAGGAGAAGGGGGAGGCTTGAAAACTGGTCACAGTCATTCATCAAAATGGAGTCACACTTTATCACAGTTGGTAGTCAGGTGGGTGACTTTATTAGGATAGAGCTAAAGTTGGTGGGAAACTATTTTTGTTAAGGAATGCATCACTTAAACAAGTAAAGTACACATTATCATGGGTGGTCCACAGAAATGGCAGGAACCATGTGGAGGGGGTTGGACAGCTGAGGTCTGGCACTGCTGATGTCAAACATCCAGGCATCCAGCCCAAGTGATCCCTCTGCCAGGTTGTTGAAACTGGGGGACAAAGCCCTTGAGAGGTGAGTGCCTGGGAATCGAATTCTACACAAGTTTGGCACATCCCTATAAAACTTACTTCTCTTGTGAAGTTGTAAGGTATCAGATACATTCTAGGTAGTTTGAACTGGTGGTTCTGACCCCAGCGGACTCAAAGCCCCCCCCCCATTTTTAAAGATTTATTTATTTATTTGAGAGCAGGTGCATGCATGCGAGTGCACATATGTGTGGGGGAGGGGCAGAGGAGAGAATCTCAAGCCGACTCCCTGCACTGAGCATGGAGCCCGAGGTAGGGCTCATCGACTCTGAGATTATGACCCCAGCCGAAACCAAGAATCTGTCGCGCCACCCAGGTGCCCTGCCTCCTTATATATATAAAAAAAAAAAATGGCTTTATTGAGATATATTTCACATACTATACAAGTCACCGTTTAAGGTATACAATTCATTGTTTTTTAGTGTACTCGTTAGCTTGTGCATCCATCGCTGCTATCAATTTTAAAATATTTTCAGTATCCCCCAAAACAAAGCCTATGCCCATTAGCAGTCACTCCTCATCTCTTTTATCCCTCCAAGTCCTAGAGAATCATTAATCTACTTTTTGTCTCTATGCATTTGCCCATCCTAGACATTTCATATAAATGGCCATACAATAGATAGTCCTTTTGGGGGCTTCTTTGACTTAGCATAATGTTTTCAAGGATCATCTGTGTAGTAGCGTAGCATCTATCAGTACCTAGCTCATTTTTATGAATGAGAAATGTTTCATTGTATGGATATACCTCATTTTGTTTATCAGTTCATCAGTAGATGGACATTTGAGTTGCTTCCACTTTTTGGATATTATGAAAAATGCTTCTGTAAATATTCATGTATGCTTTTTATTTTTGGTGGATGTATGTTTTCATTTCTCTTGATAACTACCTAGGAGTGGAACTGATCATAGCCATCCTACTGGATGTGAAGTGGTATCTCAATGTGGTATTGATATGCATTTCCCTAATAGTTAATGGTGTTGAGCATCTTTTCGTTGTGCCTATTTGGGCATTTATGTATCTTCTTTGGAGAACTATCAGTTCAGATCCTTTGCCCCTTTATTAAGTGGGTTATTGATCTTTTACTTTTTTTAAAGATTTCATTTATTTATATGACAGAGAGAGGAGAGAGAGAGAGAACACACAGAGGGAGAGTGAGAGGGAGAAGCCAACTCCACACTGAGCAGAGAGCCCGGGGCTCTGACCCAGTATCCCGAGATCATGACCTGAGCCAAAGGTAGATGCTTAACCGACTTACCCACCCAGGCGCCCCTGATCTTTTATTTTTTTTAAGATTTTATTTATTTGAGAGAGAGAGCAAGGGTGGGGGGGAGAGGAAGAGGGAGAAGGAAAAGCAGGTTCCCCACTGAGCAGGGAGCCTGACGGTGCTTGATCCCAGGGTCTGAGCCGAAGGCAGACCTTCAAGCAGCTGAGCCACCTGCATCCTGGGATCGAGCCCCGAGTTGGGCTCCTTGCTCAGCGTGGAGCCTGCTTCTCCCCCCTCCCTCTGCTTGCTGCTCTCGCTCTTTCTATCTGCCAAATAAATATATAAAATCTTTAAAGAGAAAAAAGATTCATTTATTCTGGGTACCTGTGCCTTATCAGATATATAATTTGCAAATATTTTATCCTATTCTGTTTTTTTTTTTTAAGTTTTATTTATTTAAGTAATCTCTACAGCCCATGTTGGGCTCGAACTCATGATCCTGAGATTCAGAGTTGCATCGTCTTCCAACTGAGCCAGCCGGACACCTCTCCAAGGGTTGTGTGGTTTTTTTTTTCTTTTTTCACTTTCTTGGTGAAGTTCTTTGAAGCGCAAATATTTTAATTTTGATTAGTCAGTTTTACCTACTTTTTTTTGGTCACTTGTACTTTTGTGTTGTACCTGTTTCTGAAAATCTATGCCTGTGTTTCTTTTAAGAATTTTATGATTTCAGGGGTACCTGGATGGCTCAGTTGGTTAAACGTTTGCCTTCGGCTCAGGTCATGATTCCAGGGTCCTGGGATCTAGTCCCATGTTGGCCTCCCTGCTCAGTGGGGAGCCTGCTTCTCCCTCCCCCACTACCCCTGCTTGTATTTGCTCTCTCTGTCAAATAAAAATCTAAAAAAAAAAAAAGAATTTTATGATTTCAGCTTTCATATTTAGGCCTGTGGTCTATTTTTTATTTTAAGATTTTATTTATTAGAGAGAGATAGTGACAGAGATAGCGAGAGAGAGCACAAGTGGGGAGGAGAGGGAGAAGCTGGCTCCTGCTGAGCAGGGAGCCTGATGTGGGGCTCGATCCCAGGACCCTGGGATCATGACCTGAGCCGAAGGCAGTTGCCCAACCGCCTGAGCCACCCAGGCGCCCCTGGCTTGTGATCTATTTTTTTTTTTTTAAGATTTTATTTATTTATTTGAGACAGAGAGAATGAGAGACAGAGAGCACGAGAGGGAGGAGGGTCAGAGGGAGAAGCAGACTCCCCGCTGAGCAGGGAGCCCGATGCAGGACTCGATCCCGGGACTCCAGGATCGTGACCTGAGCCGAAGGCAGTCGCTTAACCGACTGAGCCACCCAGGCGCCCCTGTGATCTATTTTGAGTTAATTTTTGTGTAATGCTCACTCTTTGTGATCAGTGGTTTGCAGTGTGCCTTTTGCCATCCTGGAATACCTATAAAAGGAATTTTTTTTTTTTTAAAGATTTTATTTATTTATTTGACAGAGAGAGACACAGCGAGAGAGGGAACACAAGCAGGGGGAGTGGGAGAGGGAGAAGCAGACTCCCTGCTGAGTAGGGAGCCCGATGCGGGACTCGATCCCGGGACTCCAGGATCATGACCTGAGCCGAAGGCAGATGCTTACCCAACTGAGCCACCCAGGTGCCCCTATAAAAGGAATTTTATAGATAATATTAAATATCCATGTAACTTAAAAATCCTAAAGTCTTATGTGCATATAAAGAATCAGTAAAAGGAAAGGCAGGGGCCCTGGTTAGCTCAGTGAGTTAACGATCTGCCTTCGACTCAGGTCATGATCCCAGAGTCCCAGGATTGAGCCCATCATCAGGCTTCCTGCTCAGTGGGGAGTCTGCTGCTCCCTCTCCCTCTGCTCCTCTCCAGCTCATGCTTGCTTGTTCTCTCTCGCTCACTTTCTCAAATAAATAAATAAAATCTTTTTTTTAAAAAAGGAAAGATTTGTATAAAAATGTATATTTCTATATTTAAATGCTTGGGCACAATACCTTAGCAGACATAGGAAGCAGTCCAGTGCTGAAGGTTTGAGTTAAGACAAATAGGACAGTAAGAAAATACTGCCTTGAGTGAAACTGAATGAGGTGAGGTGTATGTGGATGCTGCTGGAACAATGAGGGCTGGAGAGGTGGACCCAGACCAGGTGTATTAAATAGAAAAGGGACAAAGACAGTACTTTGGTGGAAGCAGGTTCTAAGTACTTATGCAGTAAGGCAACTCAGGCTGTTCAGATGAGCTGGGACTTAGTCACAGGCAAAGGATCAGCCACCCCTTGTGATATCGCCTGGAACAGCATCAGTTTATTACAGAAAACAATTCTTCAGACCTAAAGTCTCAGCCTGTGCTGGGGCAACATTCAGTGTGTAAAAAAGCTTTGGAGACCACCTTCTTTGGTGACCATGGGAAGAGAAGGACAGGCTGGGGAAAATTTGTAATATTGGGGCTTCAGACAAGTGATATGGTGGATATCTGAGCAAAGGGTCAGAAGAAAAGTGAGGGAGAAATAGGGAACCCCCAAAATACATGAATGGCATCAAGGTGAATTTTTACAACATATATTTTGTATTATACTACTAAAAGTAGTAGTACGTAAGTATGTAGGAGGGCGATAATCAGATATTTATTTGTTTTTTAAGTTTTACTTATTTATGTAATCTCTACACCCAATGTGGGGCTTGAACTCACAACCCCAAAATCAAGAGTCGAATGTTCTTCTGAGCCAGCCAGGTGCCCCAATCTGAGATATTTTATTTATTTATTTATTTATTAAGATTTTATTTATTTATTTGAGACAGAGAATGAGAGAGACAGAGAGCACGAGCGGGAAGAGGGTCAGAGGGAGAAGCAGACTCCCTGCTGAGCAGGGAGCCCGATGCGGGACTCGATCCCGGGACTCCAGGATCATGACCTGAGCCGAAGGCAGTCGCCCAACCAACTGAGCCACCCAGGCACCCTGAGATATTTTAAAAACAACCTTAATTAACAGAATTCAGTGTGATTCCTATGTTAAATTCCCTATTATTATTTACCGAAAGTCTGTCCTAATGTCCTCCTGTATACTGGTGATCATTTGTTCTTTTTTTTTTTAAGATTTTATTTACTTATGTATTTTTATTTATTTATTTTTTAAAGATTTTATTTATTAAAAAAAAAAAAGATTTTATTTATTTATTTGACAGAGAGAGAGAGAGAGAGGCTGGAGAGAGGCAACACAAGCAGGGGGAGTGGGAGAGGGAGAAGCAGGCTTCCCGCTGAGCAGGGAGCCCAATGTGGGGCTCGATCCCAGGACCCTGGGATCATGACCTGAGCCAAAGGCAGGCGCTTAACGACTGAGCCACCCAGGCGCCCCTAAGATTTTATTTATTTATTAGAGAGAGAGCATGAGAGAGCACAAGCAAGGGGGAGGGGTAGAGGGAGAAGCAGACTCCCTGCCAAGCAGGGAGCTCGATGAGGGACTCGATCCCAGGATTCTGGGATCATGACCTTAGCCGAAAGCAGACACTTAATTGATTGAGCCACCCAGGTGCCCCAGATCGTTTTTTTCCCCCCCAGTAATCGCACTGTGGGCCTCAGGGCCTCATTGTCAGAGGGTATAGTTGAAATGGCGAGTTTTTGTCAAGGAGATGTAGAATAGGGAATGAGTCCATAAATTCAGGACAGTATCCTGATTTCTTTTTAGTTTGCTTCTCCTAAATGATTTTTCCTTAGTGTCTTATAACACATGAAGTATTGTTCTATTCTAAGGTACCCCAGGTTGATACCTACAGGGATGTTGGTCCATAGGGTGGTCAAGCATCATGTGGTGGTCCTGAGCATGGTAGCAAATCTACATCCCCAGCCTGGGCTCTTCAGATGCTAGCTAGTGTTCCCTGCTGCCTGCGTCTTTGTGACAACCTAACACCTCCACAGATTTCGAGATGCTCCCAGTGGAAGTACTACCAAGGTCAAGAGGTCTGGTTTGGGGTGGAAGGGACTTGTCCCCTTATAGGGGACGTATCTGTGCTTAGGATTACTGGCATCATTCTTGAAGGCATAAATTTACTTATTACAGGTTTATTGAGATATAATTCATAATATCATAAGATTCATCCAAAGTCCACAACTCAGGGGCGCCTCAGTCAGTTCAGTGTCTGCCTTTGGCTCAGGTCATGATCCCAGGGTCCTGGGATTGAGCCCCACGTTGTCGGGCTCCCGGTTCAGCAAGGAGCCTGCTTCTTCCTCTCCTTCTGCCTGCTGCTCCCCCTGCTTGTGCTCTCTTGCTCTCTCTGTCAAATAAATAAATAAAATCTTTTTTAAAAAGTGCACAATTCAGTGGTTTTTAGTATATTCACAGAGTTTTACAACCATCACCACTGTGTAATTCCAAAATGTTTTTATTAGGCCAACAAGAAACCTCATACCCATTAATAGTCATTCCCCTTTTCTTCCAGCTCCTGGCAACCACTAATTGATGTTCTGTCTATATGTAATTGCTTGTTCTGGACGTTTCATATAAATGAGATCATATACTATGTATTCGCTTATGTCAGAGTTCTTTCATTGAGCATAATGTTTTTAAGGTTTATCTATATTGTTGTACCATGTATTAGTAATTCATTCCTTCTTGTGGCTGAAGAATATTCCATTGTGTGGATTTCTACATTTTGTTTAGCCATTCCTCAGTTGATGGACATTTATTTGAGTTTCCACTTTTTGTTTATTATGAATAGTGCTGCTATTATCTTGTAATTCATGTACAAGTTTATGTGTGGACATATGTTTGCATTTTTCTTGAGTAGATATCTAGGAGTAGAGTTGCTGGGTCACAAAACTATGTGTAACTTTTTTTAAAGATTTACTTATTTATGTATGTATATATGTATGTATGTAAGGGAGAGAATCCCAAGCAGACTCCGTATGGACCCAGACATGGGGTTTGATCCCACGGCCCTGAGATCATGACCTGAGCCAAAACCAAGAGTCATTTGGGCGCCTGGGTGGCTCAGATGGTTGAGCGTCTGCCTTCGGCTCAGGTCGTGATCCCAGGGTCCTGGGATCGAGTCCCACATCGGGCTCCCTGCTCCTTGGGAGCCTGCTTCTCCCTCTGCCTCTCTCTCTCTCTCTGTCTCTCATGAATAGATAAATAAAATCTTTAAAAAAAAAAAAAAAAAAAAAAAACCAAGAGTCATTTGCTCAACTAACTGAGCCAGGCAGGTGCCCTGTTTTTGTCTGTTTTTTTTTTTTTTTTTTATTGGCCACACTCATGGTTGTGAAGTGGTATCTCACTGTGGTTTTGATTAGCATTTCCCTAATGACAGTGATGATGATCATCTTTTCATGTGCTTATTGGCCATCTGTATGTCTTTGGAGAAATGTCTGTTCACATCCATTGCCTACTTTTAAAATTTGGGTTGTTTTGTTATTGAGTTGTAAGAGTTTTTTGTATCTCCTGTATAGGAGTCCTTTATTAGACATATGCTTTGTAAATATTTTCTCCCATTTGATGGGTTGTCATTTCACTTTCTTAGTGGTATCTAACTCTTACTGCAATCAAGGAAATAGCTATTATAGATTGAGCAGATGTTCCCTTTGCTTTTCAAGGCCCATTCTCCATGTCCCAAGATAGTCATGATCACAGCTTTGGTAGGTGTCTTGCCAGGGCATTACTTCCAGAATATTTGTGTCTAAAAATTTCCCCAAGTGGTATCATCGTGTATATTTGTCTGACTCATTTCTTTTAAGTACACACATGCATCCTTCCCCTACAGACCTGTATGAAGGTACTCTCTATATCTTGTCTTCACAGGATAACCACAGGCCATCCAGGCCCCAGTCTACTCAGAAGTCCCAGTATGGGAAACATGCAGTATGGTGGCAGGGCAGCCTTAGGAGACCTTTTTTGTAGGTGAGGAACTCATAATGTTCAGGAGTGAAATCTTGGGATGTGGTCCTCCTGACCGGCTAGCCCCTCCATATTACTGTTGAATGCTGTGGATGTAGCAGGCTTCTGGGGTCTTGGTCTTGGCTTCAAAGTGAACAAATCTGATGTTTTCACATTAGGTGTGATGTTTACCTTGATTCCTTGTGTCCCTAATCATTAAGAATTTTCATCAAGAATTGGAGCTTTCCTTAAAGCACTTTCTGAATTTATTGATACAGGCTAAAGGGTCTACTACTTGAATCTGAGAGCAGTTTGAGCATGAGTCTGGGTGAGATTTCCTCAAATTACTTTCTTAACTTATTGGGACAGGGTGCAGGGGACTATTTTTTACTTTTATCTGAAAATAATGGGGAATACATAAATCGACATTTTAATATTTTACAATTCTTACGTTCTTAGGATAAATCCAATGTTACCATTTTGGTAACTGTCTTCTGTTTCTTAGTTAAATACCCTTTTCATAACTGATATCACTAATGTGTACCTCCTCTTTTTGGGGAGTCACTCTCGTCAAAATACGTCTTTCGTTAGTCTTTTCAAATAACAGACTTGGTTTTCTTTATCTTCTTGGATGTTCTTTATTTTGTTCTTTAATTTCTGCTGTTACCTTTATTATCACCTTCCTTCTACTTCCTTTTGGCTTACTCCTTAATTCTTTCCCTTAAGTCTTGAACCGTGACTCATTAACCTTCAGTCTTCTTCTTTTTTAACGTAAGCAGTAAAGGCCAACATTTTCTGAGGAACTGTGTTAACTGCATCCTCATTTGCCACATGTTTTGAGATAATACCATTTCCATTTTTCAGTTTGATTCTAGGTGTTTTTCTAATTTCTGTTGAGATTTCCCTTTGAACTCTGAATTCCTGAGAAATAGGTTTTTGTTTTTCCCAATAAATAGAAGTTTGTTTTACTTAATGTTTTTCTTGTATTTGGTTTTCTTTCTGCTACTGGTTCTTAACTTGACCACGTTTCTAGTTAAGAGGCTATGGTCTAGGGTACCTGGGTGGCTCAGTCGTTTAAGCGTCTGCCTTCACCTCAGGTCATAATCCCAGGGTCATGGGATTGAACCCCTCATCAGGCTCCCTGCTCAGAGGGGAGTTTTCGTCTCCCTCTCCGTCTGCTTCCCCCTGCACACTTGTGCTCTCTCTCTCTTTTTCGCTCACTCTCAAATAAGAATCTTAAAAAAAAAAAAAAAAAAGACTGTGTGGCCTGTGGCATACTGTGGTCTGGTCTTGGTTGAACTTGTTCTTTGGCCTGGTTTATTGTCAGTGTTAGCAAAGGTTCCACGTGCACCCAGAAAGCTTTGTTTGGCTTTAGTTGTTGTTACGGCTCTTCATCCAACTGTTGGATCAGGCTAGTTAATTACATTCTCTCCTGCTTCTCTATCAGTTTTTCTGAATTTTCATTTCTGAATGAGGTTCATTAAAAGCTCCCAGTACAGTTGAATTTGCTGATTCTGATTTACAGTCCTGGCTGACATTTTTCTGTTTTGAGGCATGCTGTTAATACAGACATTTTTGCCATTGTTCTGTTGCCCTGTTATACTTCAAGTTTATCATTGGTTGGCAGAGAACCATAAAATCTTTGGTTAGCTTTTGTCTCTCCCAGACTTTTGCTTTTGCTTTAGGTGTGTCTGTTGCATACACATGTTTTCGTGTGGGGCTCGATCCCAGGACCCTGGGATCATGACCTGAAGCCAAAGGCAGACGCTTAACGACTGAGCCACCCAGGCGCCCCCCACCACAGCACTTTAAAAAAAAACCTTCCATTATTTTCAGGTAGATATTTTTGCTATCAAGTGATCCGTCATGATAGTTTTTACTCCCTCACCAGTGTTCTGTCTTCTCTCTGCTGGTCTTCAAGAATGTCTCCTTAGGTATAGACTGATACCCATTTATGCTTGGGCTCATGTTTCCTGAGTCTGAGATGCCTACAGGTGGCAGTGCTGGGCAGTGGAATGTGCCCATTTTATGTTTTGATGCTGCAGCCATGTTACACTGAGTGGACTGACCACTTTACGTGCCCACTAATACTCTTCTTCCATGAGGTGCCTAAGCTTTATATTCTCATGCCTTGTTTTATTTTTACGCATATGAAAAGTGTACATTATGTCTTCTTAACGTTTCAGTTTGTGATTTTCTGAATGATGGTGAGAATGAGCAGATACTCCTGTTTTCAGGATATTTGTATTTTTTATGAAGTGCCTTTTTGTGTCCCTTTCCCCCTTTTTTTGTGCTATTCTGTAAGAATTCTTTCTAGATCTTGGGCACTGTTCCTTTTTCTCTTTTATATTTTATGATATTATTTCTTCATTTGCCACCTGTGTTTTGGTTCTTACTGTGTTTTTGTTTGGAAATTTAAAATGTTGATATTAAATTTGTTAATCCTTATCTGTATGGTTTTTGTTTGTTGATCATGAAGGTGTCCTACATAATTTAAACTTTGATTTTATGTTGGGGTTTTTCTCCATCTAGAGTTTTTTTTTAAAAATATTTCTTTCTGGGCGCCTGGGTGGCTCGGTTGGTTGAGCGACTGCCTTCGGCTCAGGTCATGGTCCTGGAGTCCCGGGATCGAGTCCCGCATCGGGCTCCCTGCTCGGCGGGGAGTCTGCTTCTCCCTCTGACCCTCCTCCCTCTCATGCTCTCCGTCTCTCATTCTCTCTCTCTCAAATTAAAAAAAAAAAAAAAATTTCATTTTGCTTAAAAGAAATGAGGAACCAGTTGTCTTGATACCATGAAGTCAAAGGGGTAGGGGGTGGTTAGAGGAAGATCAGTAATGGTGGAGACACTGGCAGCCACTTACAGAATGCTGTCCATTCCCCAGGTCAGAGGCAGCATCAGACATGCTCTAACTCTCATAGTAACCTTACAGGGTGGTCATTGACAGATCCAGGACTTTCAGAACTTCTGGGTCATCAAGTTTGTGCTTTGTTCCATCCATGAAGACAGAACTCTGACTACAAAGCTGGGGTGAAAAGCGCTCGTTCAGCACTGTCGTAAGCACATGATGAAGTTGGGGCTTTGAAGATGTGTATTGATTGTTGACATGGGCAGTGGGTGGCAGGGACCAGCACACAACAGTCAAGACGGTGTTCCGCTCTGTGAGCAGTGACACCTGGCTGCTGGTCTCCACATCTCAGTTTCATTCTTTTGGTGGTATTTGTCTGTACTGTTCTTGGCTCCATCCCTTGACTCTCACTTTACCTTCCCCTTGTACAGATGTTAACTTGAAAAAGTCAAAAAACCCACAAATGTAAATTGGTTCAGCCACTGTCTAAAACAGTATGGAGTTTCCTCAAAAAATTTAAAAATAAAAATGCCATAGGATGAAGTAATTCCACTACTGGGTATTTATCTCCAAAAAGGGAACAGAACACTAATTGAAAAAGATGTATGCCCTCCTGTTCATTGCAGCATTATTTGTAATAGCCAAGATATGGAAGCAACCCAAGTGCCCACTGACAGATGAATGGATAAAGATGTGGTATGTATATACAATGGAGTATTACTCAGGCATAAAAAAGGATGAGGTTTTGCCGTTTGTGACAACATGGATGTATCTAGAGGGTATTATGCTAAGTGAAGTAAGTCAAGCAGAGAAAGACAGATACCATATGATTTCACTTTGGGGAATCTAAAAAACAAATGAACAAACAGAAAGTAGAAACAGAACAATAAATAAGGAGATCAAACCTGATGGTTGCCAGAGGGGAGGGGTGGGGGGATGGGTAAAATGGGTGAAGGGGATTGAGGCACAGGCTTCTAGTTATGACATGAATAAGTCATGGGGATTAAAGGTACATCACAGGGAGTATACTTAGTGTTATATGGTGACATATGGGGGCTGTACTTGCACTGAGTTTAGCATAACGTATAGACTTGTCAAATCACTGTCTTACACTTGAAACTAATGTAACACTGTGTGTCAAATATATTCCAATAAAAAAGTAAGCTGGGGAAAAATTAATAAAAAAACATAAAAATACGAATCCACACATCTGGCCTGTTATAAATTTTTATTCCTCTTCCAGTTATGGCTTTATGTACTTAAGTCTGTCTTTTTCATTGTTTATTTTTCAGCCTGAGACATGAGACTGAAAATGAGAGAATATTTCTGAAGAACCATCCTGTGACGTGGAAATGGAAGGATTTATGAGAGAGGGCTCCCATCTTTCCATTCTAGGTGATAATTGGGACTGTAAGAACCGGGAGGGACGTTTGAGACAATCAGGTTTAACTCAGGAGAAACCAGGGGCTCAGGAAGCAATTTGTGAATATTCTGGCCTTGAAGAGCATTTGAGTGTAAGCTCAGACCTGCTGCCATCTAAGAGAGTACCTGCAAACGGTTTTCATATATGTGACTCAGATATTAAAAGTTTGGATTGTGACCCAGCTTTACACAGTTGTCAGAAAAATTACGGAGCCAAGAGGAGTGGTGACAGTGACTCATGTGGAAAAGCCTTCAACCATTCTGTGGAAGTTTTTCAACTTGGAAGAGATCAGATGAGAGAGAAACCCTATAAATACACGGAAAGTGTTAAATCTTTCAACCATTTTACCCCTCTTGGTGAGCAAAAAATAGCAAAAAGAGGAAAGAAAGTGTATGAAGGTAAGGACTTTGGGGACATCTTCACCCTGAGTTCATCTCTTAATGAAAACAGGAAGGGTCACCTTGGAGAGAAACTGTATAAATGCACTGAATGTGGCAAATGCTTCAAACGGAACTCCTCTCTCGTGTTGCATCACCGAACTCACACTGGAGAGAAACCTTATACTTGCAACGAATGTGGAAAATCGTTTTCCAAGAACTACAACCTGATTGTGCATCAAAGAATC
The DNA here is from genome assembly GCF_029215605.1 of Mirounga angustirostris. Classification (NCBI taxonomy): domain Eukaryota; kingdom Metazoa; phylum Chordata; class Mammalia; order Carnivora; family Phocidae; genus Mirounga; species Mirounga angustirostris. The sequence goes on along the minus strand of NW_026991724.1, from coordinate 59,701,510 downwards.
CATACAGGAGAGAGGCCCTATAAATGCAGTAAATGTGGGAAAGCCTTCAGTGATGGGTCAGCTCTCACACAACACCAGAGAATTCACACTGGTGAGAAACCTTACGAATGTCTAGAGTGTGGGAAAACCTTCAACCGAAATTCATCTCTGATCTTGCATCAAAGGACTCATACAGGAGAAAAACCATATAGATGTAATGAGTGTGGGAAACCTTTTACCGACATCTCCCATCTCACTGTGCATCTCAGAATCCACACCGGGGAGAAGCCCTATGAATGTAGCAAATGTGGAAAGGCTTTCCGGGATGGCTCATACCTTACCCAACATGAGAGGACTCACACTGGAGAGAAGCCCTTTGAATGTGTGGAGTGCGGGAAATCCTTCAACCGAAATTCTCACCTCATTGTACATCAAAAAATCCACTCTGGGGAGAAACCCTACGAATGTAAAGAGTGTGGGAAAACCTTCATTGAGAGTGCTTACCTCATCCGGCACCAGAGGATTCATACTGGTGAGAAGCCCTATGGCTGTAACCAGTGTCAGAAACTTTTTAGGAACATTGCTGGCCTTATCCGGCACCAGAGGACTCATACTGGTGAGAAGCCCTATGAGTGTAATCAGTGTGGCAAAGCTTTCAGGGATAGCTCCTGTCTGACCAAGCACCAGAGAATTCACACAAAGGAGACCCCATACCAGTGTCCTGAATGTGGAAAGTCGTTCAAGCAGAACTCTCACCTGGCGGTACATCAGAGACTCCACAACAGGGAGGGCCCCAGTCAGTGTCCTCAGTGTGGAAAAACATTCAGAAGGAGCTCGTCCCTCATCCGACATCAGAGAACACACTCTGGAGAGCAACCCATGGAAACATAATGAATGTGGGCCGCATTTGTCCCCTGACTTGGTCTCAAAAAGCTGTGTGAAGGAGGAATGTCTTCAGGGGTGACTCTTCCCTATCAGCAGAGAAGAGTTCTTTAAGCTATCCAGTGAATTGATGAATGTGAGGCATTCCTTAGCCATACTGTTAAATCTAAACAATAAGGAACTCCTGGGGAAAACAGGATGGGAATAAATGTGGACAAGGCTTCAGGAATGATGCAGCCAATACCAAGTGTAATAGGGCACACTGGAATAAAATCTGTGAATGTCAAGAAGATAATTCCCTGGAGATGCATCAGAGTGCTTAAACAGTAAAGAACCTGTGAATGTATTCAGTAAGTAATTGGTATGTGGAATCCTTTAATAAGGAATGTCTGCCTTGTACATAAGCAAACTCTTACTAGGATCAAGTATAATCAGTGAGAAAAGCTTTTGGCAGCTCTTACTGTCTACTCTGTGTCAGCGAAGACATCCTGGTGATAGACTGCACACAGTTTTCCACCCCTTGGCAACCACAGAATTGTAGTTAGATTTTGCTGTTTGTATGTCTGCCTATGTTACAATCCTGTCGGATGCTGAAGATTTGTTTCAGAATGGGCAGCCGGATGACATTGCTTGAGAATGAACAATGAAATTGTCCCTGTTAAGACTGAAGCCGGCTCGTACTAAGATGGAAAGGGCTGCTGTTGAGAAATGTGATGCGCTACTTTAGTTGTGGAAATGAATTCCTGTGATTGATACCACCTCCCCCTATTGTTCATCTAGGACATTTCTAATTTGTTTTATGCAGTCATGCTGAACCATAATTATGAAGGTTTTGTTACCATGTTGAAAATGCGTATAATATGGCAGGCAACAACAACAATAAAAGAGGCATAAAATAGAAGACTTGCTGTTATTCCAGCCATGTAGAGGTATGTGCACGTATGGATGTAGATTGGATGTTGGTCATGGAGAAATAAACGTGGTTTTCTTAGGGGCCTACAATTGTGTACGTTTTTTTTTTTCTCTATTATAAGCCATACATTGTTGCTATAATAATTTGATAAGTAATAGAAAGAGGAAGCCAGAGCGAGGCCAACTTTGGGTTTCTTTGGACCTTTTTTTACCAGAAGGAGCTAGGTCAGGGTCACAGGGCAACTTTAAGCACAGATGGGGAACATCCAGGAAGAAGTTTCTCTCGAGTGAGAGCATCTGATGGCCCAGGGCATAAGAATAATTTCCTTCTTTGGGACTTGGAGGTGTCATTGTGAGGAGAGGATGGGTCTCAGAAAATGTAGAGTAGGAGGCTACAGAGAGGTCTAGGATGATCTCAGAACATCCCACCTGTGGAAATAACAGTGCTGGCCACGTGAGAGCTGCTTAGGCTGGATGGCATGGCCTCAAAGCCCTGGGAATGGCTCCCCTTGAGAGTCACTGAATAAAAGCTGTGAGGTAATAAAGTGTTTTTTTAAGCTGCTAAGTTTGTGGTAATTTGTTATGGCAGCAATAGAAAACTAACACAAGCAGGGCGCCTCGGTGGCTCAGTTGGTTGAGCATCTGCCTTCGGCTTGGATCATGATCCCATGGTCCTGGGATGGAGCCCCGCATCGGGCTCCCTGCTCAGTGGGAAGCCTGCTTCTTCCTCTCCCTTTGCCCCTCCCCCTGCTTGTGCTCTCTCTCTCTCTCTCTCAAATAAATAAAATCTTTAAAGAAGAACTAACACAAGCATTATAGAAAATTATCACCTGCCCTTTTTCTCTCTTCTTGTGCTCTTTTTGCTTGCTCCTTCCTGAGAGTCCAGCAGGGCCACTGCCAATTTACACTTCCCTTCTAGACTAGTTAGGAAAAGGAGTTCCTTGGGGCAGTGTAGAAGGAAAACTCTTCATTTGCTTTGGAGATACTACACCTGGGTACAGTAGGGCTAACAGCTGAATTTGTGAGATCAGTGGACTGTGAGGAGTCTGATGCATCACCCCTTAAAAGCCCTGCCCGACTCATGGTCAATATGACTGTTTTTTTGTTTGTTTGTTTTTATAGATTTTATTTGAGAGAAAGAGAGGGAGAGAGAGAGCACAAGTAGGGGGGAGAGGGAGAAGCAGGCTCCCAGCTGAGCACAGAGCCCGGTGGGGCTCAATCCCAGGACCCTGGGATCATGACCTGAGCCGAAGGCAGGTCCTTAACCAACAGGGCCACCCAAGCGCCCCCTATATGACTAGTTCTAGCCATGTGTGCAGACCCAAGACCTCCTTCATCCTCCCACAGGCTGGGTTGCAATTCTTTAATACAACAATTAGGAATTCCTGTTGGAAGGCTAAATAATGGCCTTCAGATCTTGCAATGTGGAGATGATCCTGGGTTATCTGGTGGGGGCAATGTCATCACGGGGGTACATACGGGGTCAGAGTCAGAGGAGAGGTGATGGAGCCAGAAGTTAGATCAATGCATTTCAAGATGGGAGAGGTGTTATGAGGCAAGGAATGTGGGTAGCTTCTAGAAGGTCGTAAAGGCAGGGAAATTAATTCTCCATGTACATCCTCCAGAAGGAACCAGCCCTGCTGACACCTTGTTATCCTGGTGAAAGTGATTTTGGACTTCAGGCTTCCAGAACTGTAAGAGAATAAATGTGTGTATTTTTAAGGCACCAAGCTTGTGGTAACTTGTTACAGCAGCCATAGGAAACGAACACTTCCCTTTCTAGTTCTTGTAGACCTTTAACCTTCCCTGCTCCTGTTTGGTGAGGTATTCAGTGTCTGTTGGCTTTCCAGCAAGTTAATAAACACGGATTAATAAACAAAAAACCTCTGGTGGTGTCTGTCTACTTTGAGAGTAGACATGGCTGCTCAGCCAGGTGCCCCTTGGGCATCCACACAGCCCTGTCAGAGCTAGTCTGGAAAATTAAGTCCAATTAAGGAACAGCTATTCCTTAGTGAAAGGAAATTTAAGAAAAGTTAAGGAAGAGATGCCGCTTACCTCTTTTTACACCTCCTGTCCACTAGTTTGGCTGAGGGGAAAGGCAACTTTCAGCATCCTAAAAGAAGTCCATAGCCTAAGAATGTGTGTGGGAGGTCCAGATGTGCTAATTCAATATGGAGACATGGGATGTTCATGATGGTTGCCACCATGTTTCTAGTTTCCATTAATCCACACCTGTCTTTGTATTCATTTATGTGTAATATTTCAAAGAAAAGGAAGAGGGGGGCCTGGGTGGCTCAGTCGTTAAGCATCTGCCTTCGGCTCAGGTCATGATCCCAGGGTCCTGGGATCGAGCCCCACGTCGGGCTTCCTGCTCCATGGGAAGCCTGCTTCTCCCTCTCCCACTCCCCCTGCTTGTGTTCCCTCTCTTGCTGTGTCTGTCTCTGTCAAATAAATAAATAAAATCTTAAAGAAAGGAAAGGGGGCCTGGACTTCTGTAGAGTCAGATAAAAAAGGGAGTCATCCATGAGTCTTATGGGAGACATGAGGAAGGATGGAGTAATTGAGGAAGTGTGGAGCCCCTGTCTATCTGGGTCTTACTTGGAATATGTGAGAGCAGGTGGGCTTTTTGCATTTCTTGGAACACAGGGGGGTGAGGGAATTTCTCCAGGAGCCCAGGTCTGAAATACAGTTCAAAATTGTCTGTATGTCTTAGTCTATTCAGGCTGCCATAACAAGCTAAAATAGACTGAGTGGCTTAAAGAACAAACACTTCTCATAGTTCTGGAGACTGCGAAGTGCAAAATTAAGGCACTGGCAGATTTGGCGTCTGGTGAGAGAGTGCCTGCCTCCTTGTTCACAGATTAGTTGTCTTCTCACTGTGTCCTCATGGTGGAAAGGGTCAGAGAGTTCTCAGGGGTGTCTTATAAGGGCATTAATCCTATTCGTGTGGGCTCCACCCTCAGATCTAATCACCTCCCAGAGGCCCCACCTCCAAATACCAGCCCATTGTGGGTTAGGAGTTCAATATGAGTTTGGGCAAGGCACAAACATTCAGTCTCTAACAGGTTTTCATTTCTCTTGGGTAAATACCTAGGCGTGCAATTGCTGGGTCATATGGTGTCTATTTTGAACTTTGTACGAAACTGCAAAGTTCCTTTCCAAAGTGGTGGTGCATTTTGCTTTCCCGCAGTAACAGTCGAGACTTTCTGTTGATCTGTATCCTTGCCAACGCTTGAAATGTCAATTTTATTTTTATTTTTGTCATTCTGAATTGTAACCTTAAAGCAGTACTTTTGGGTCCCCTGCGTGGTGCAGTTGGTTGGGCATCTGACCCTTGGTTTCTGGTCAGGTTGTGATCTTGGGGTCGTGGGATCAAGCCCCACGTCAGGCTCCAAGCACAGCAGGGAGTCTGCTGGGGTTTCTCCCTGTCCCTCTGCCCCTTCCTGTGCTTGCTTGCATGCGTGCGCGTGTGCTCCGTCTCTCAAATAAATAAATCTTTTTTTTAAAAAAGCAGTATTTTTTTTTTTAAGATTTTATTTATTTACTTGACAGAGACAGCAAGAGAGGGAACATAAGTCGGGGGAGCAGGAAAGGGAGAAGCAGGCTTCCCGCTGAGCAGGGAGCCCCATGCGGGGCTCGATCCCAGGACCCTGACATCATGACCTGAGCCGAAGGCAGACACTTAATGACTGAGCCACCCAGGCACCCCCCAGAAAAGCAGTACTTCTGATGGCTTGTTGTATCAGTCAGCTTAAGGTAAGTTATGCTGCATTAACAAGTGGCAGCAAAAATCTTACGGGCTTGTAATGCCAGTGCTCTACTCCATGTTGCCTTCACTCGGGTGGGGAGCAGCCTCTTCCTCTGCATTGCTGATCTCATGGTAGAGGGAAAGGAGGACGGGTGGACTCATGTAGGGGCTCTGAAAGCTCATTAATGGCACCTGCACTTCCACTCCATGTCCTTGTCAAAGCAAGTCCATAACCAAGCCTGAAGTCACTGGGGCAGGGATGTGTAATCCTTACTGGGGGAGAGGCAGCAAGTATCTTTAACCATAATACAGGTTATCTCAGTTATATTACATCATCATGTCTTTGGCCTGGCAATGTGTGGGTTTTTGTTGTCGTTGTTTTTTGGTTTGGTTTTTTTTTTTTTTTTAATATATATATATATATATTTTAAGATTTCATTTATTTATTTGACAGAGAGAGACACAGAGAGAGAGGGAACACAAGCAGGGGGAGTGGGAGAGGGAGAAGCAGGCTTCCCGCGGAGCAGGGAGCCCGATGCGGGGCTCGATCCCAGGACCCTGGGATCATGACCTGAGCCGAAGGCAGACGCTTAACAACTGAGCCACCCAGGCGCCCCATGGCCTGGCAGTGTTTTAATTGATGTTACTGTCACCTCCCTGGCCCCTTCTCATATTCCCCTTAGTTACTCCGTTCCAGTCTCAGTGGCCTCCCTGGTATTCCTCAAATGCCAGGCATGTTATTTCAGGGCCTCTGCAATCACTTGACTTTGTGGGGATCCTCTTCCCCCAATACCTTTGGGATCACTTCGTCACCTGCAATTCATTACTCAGACATCACTTTTCAGTGAGTCCTTTCCTGACTTTTCTATTTAAGAGAGACTGCCCCTGCCCAACACGCACTCACTCCCCCATCCTCGTTCCCTGCTTTATGTATCTCCAAGGCATTGACTGCCAACCGACTGATACATGATGGCGTTGTACTTGTTTGTCTCTCCTGCTGTCGTGTAAACATCTTGTTTTGGTTTCTCTTGTGTCCCTGGCCTTTAGAATACTGCAGCAGATGCCCAGTGTTTGTTGAACTAAGTTAGATGGAGGTGAGCCAGCACCAGTGAACAGTCATATCCTGGGTGCATATCTCTGTTGTTTCCTGTTTCTTTTTTTTCTTTTTTTTTAAAGATTTTATTTATTTATTTGAGAGAGAGAGAACGAGAGACAGAGAGCAGGAGAGGGAGGAGGGTCAGAGGGAGGAGAAGCAGACTCCCCGCCGAGCAGGGAGCCCGATGCGGGACTCGATCCCGGGACTCCAGGATCATGACCTGAGCCGAAGGCAGTCGCCCAACCAACTGAGCCACCCAGGCGCCCCTGTTGTTTCCTGTTTCTAAAGTAATTCTTCCTCACTGAAAAAAAAAATGCTTGGGATATACAGAAAAATACGAAATTAAGAAATTGCATCCAGAATCTCCCTTGTTACCAGTAATCATTATTAGTATCTTGGAATATGCCTTCCAATTCATTCAAGTCAGCAAATATTTGGTGAATATCTTTATTCAAATATTTATATTTGGGGAGCAATCATTATTAATATCTTGGAATATATCTTCCAGTTCATTCAAATCAACACATTTGGTGCGTGTCTCACATGTTGGCACATTATCCCCTGTGAAAGACAACAACATGTCCATCCTCATGGAGCTGTCCAACTAGAGAGCAAGATGGGCATTTATTTATCAAACAATCATGAAAACATCAGTGTGAGCTGTAAGAGGAGGAGAGGTTAACCAAGGGAGGGAAGACTGCCTCACAGAGAGCAGTATGTACTGATGCAGCAGGGAATGTAGGGGCATCAGAGAGGAAGAGATGAGGGGAGCCGGCAGGATGAGGTAGGCAAGAGCTTTGTAGAACTGATTACGTTAAGTGAACACTCAGAATGGTGACCGAAGAAGCAACTGGTCATGGGAAAAACTGAAAGGAGGCAGCCAGATGAAGAAGAAATGGCTTAGGAGGGAGGAGGGAAGCCACGGTGTGTGGTGATATTATGGACCAAGAGAGAACAGGATTTAGGGAGGAGAGACTCCCTCTACCTGTTAAATACCAGGGAGGGGCAACAAAGCCATTGGAATCCCTTCATGGGAAACAATTGGGGAAATTGCCTCACTGGAGAAAAGGTGGGTATGGGGTATGAGGCTGCCTTTGCCAAATAAAAAATCCACATTTACAAGGGCAACATTTGAGACCCCAAAAGATAAACAGATTGAGAGTGTGTATAACCACGTCCCAGGAGAAAAAAATAGCAAAGACGTAAGTAAATGGACATCTAAGCTTATAGTGACCAAAGGAATTTAACTGAATCAGTCGTCATTTCTGGTAAAATAGATTAAACAACATTCAGGTGGGAAAAAAAAGTTAGGAGCGCCTGGGTGGCTCAGTCAGTTAAGTGTCTGCCTTTGGCTCAGGTCGTGATCCCCAGTGTCCTGGGTTCGAGCTCCCCTTTGGGCTCCCTCCTCATGGGGAGCTTGCTTTTCCCTCCTTCTTCTTCTCCCAGCCCCTGGCAGCCACTAATCTACTTTCTGTCTCCACAGATTTGACTACTCTGGACATTTCATATAAATGGAATCATAAAATATGTGGTCCTCTTTTGACTTATTTCATTTAGCATTATGTTGTCAGTGTTCATCCATGTTGAATCATGTGTCAGCACTTCATTCTTTACATGATTGAATAATAATCCATTGTGTGGATATATCACCTTTTGTTTATCCATTCGTGAACAGACATGGTTGGTTTCCAATTTTTGGCTATTATGGATAATGCTACTATGATCCTTCATGTACAAGTTTTTGTGTGGATTTATGCTTTCAACACTCTTGACTGGATAACTATGGATTGGAACTGCTGGGTTACATGGTAACTCTCTGTTTAAGCTTTTGAGGGATTGCCAAACTTGTTCACAACTGTACCATTTTAGATTCCCACCAACAGTGTCTAAGTGTTCTGATTTCTCCACATTCTTTTCTTTCCTTGTTTTTTTTTTTTAAAGATTTATTTATTTGAGAGAGAGAATGAGAGAGAGAGCACATGAGAGGGGGGAGGGTCAGAGGGAGAAGCAGGCTCCCTGCCGACCCGATGCGGGACTCGATCCAGGGACTCCAAGATCATGACCTGAGGTGAAGGCAGTCGCTTAACCAACTGAGCCACCCAGGCGCCCTCTCCACATTCTTTTCAATGCTTTTTATCATCTTTTAGATTATAGATATCCTAGTGGGTATGAAGTAATATCTTCTGGTTTTGCAAACATTTTAAATAGCTAAAATCCAGTGATCATACCTCACTATACCGTCAGGGGTTAGCAAACTTTTTTGTAAAGGGTAAGATAATATTTTAGGCTTTGCACATCATATGGTCTGTGCTACAAGTACTAAACTCAACTGTTGTAGTGTGAAAGCGGCTACAGACAATTTGTAAGCAACTGAGCATGGTTGCATTCCAGTACAATTTTATTCATGGATTTTGAAATTTGAATTTCATATAATTTTCATGTGCCATGAATACTATTATTTTTATTTTTTTCAACATTCAAAGATATAAAAACCATCCTTAACCAACCATACAAAAACAGGTGGATTTACCGTGGTTTGCTGACCCCTACTATCCACAAAGATCAGTTCCTGAGGATTGTAGCTCTAAATGTGAAAGGCAAAACGATCGAGTTCAGATGAAAATACAGAACATCTTTGTGATCTTGGCATAGGCAAACGTTTCTTAACCAAGCCAAGGGTAATTGATAAGCCTGTCTACATTAAAATTAAGAACTGCGGGCGCCTGGGTGGCTCAGTCGGTTGGGCGACTGCCTTCGGCTCGGGTCCTGATCCTGGGGTCCCTGGATCGAGCCCCGCATCGGGCTCCCTGCTCGGCGGGGGGTCTGCTTCTCCCTCTGACCCTCCCCCCTCTCATGTGCTCGCTCTCTCTCATTCTCTCTCTCTCTCAAATAAATAAATAAAATCTTTAAAAATAAATAAATAAAAAAAATAAAATTAAGAACTGTGCTCATTAGGAAGCCGTATTATGCAAGTGGAAAGGCAAGCGACAGACTAGGGGAAGGTAACTGCCGCTCATGGACGCAAGAAAGGGCTGATACACAAAACATGTGAAGAACTCGGCATCTCAGTAAGAAAGAAAGTGCGGTGGAGAAAGCGGCAAATGATCGGGTCGCGAGCCCCCCGAGCGCCCCACCCGGGTCCCCGGCCGGCGCGAGAAGCCCCAGCCGGGCAGCCGGAGGCGCGCGCATGCGCACGGCCGGGCAGCCGGAGGCGCGCGCATGCGCACGGCCGGCCCGCGCGCCCGCGTCGACGCTCCGGCGGCCGGGGCGCTGAGTGCGCGCCTCGGGCTTGTGTGCCGCCCGGGTGGCCCCGCGGAGGCCGGCACCTGGCGGGGGGGGCGCCGAGGGCGCCGGCTGCGGCTGAGGCGCTGACCGCTCCGGTCTCCCGGCCCGGGGAGGTGCAGACCCGCTCTCCTTGCCGCGCGGCCGAGCGGACCCGTCGCTTGCCCTCTGCTCCCGCGCGGGGCCCCTCCTTTGCTTGTCGCCGGCGCGGAGCCCAGCCCGCCGCCCGCAACCGCCCCCGCCTGTTGCAGCGCCCGGCAGGTGCGCGCCTCCGCCTTGCGCTCGCCCTGTCTGGGTGGACGCCCTCTCCTCTCCTCCTCGGGTCCCTCCTCGCGAGGTTTGGGCTGGCGCAGCCTCCTGTTTCCCGGGTCCCTTCCCAAGGATGCTTCCTCAGACTCTTGGCGTCTGCCTCCCCGCTTCGCCCTCCACAGGCCGATTTCCCGCACTGCGTCTTTGGGGTGCCTGTCAGTGTTTCTGTCCTTCCCTATCCACTGAATTCGCTCTCCCGTTTTTCCGTTTTGTTCGTTTTTTAAAGATTTTATTTATTTATTTGAGAGAGACAGAGTGAGCAGGAGGGTGGGAGTAGCAGAGGGAGAGGGAGAAGCAGGCTCCCTGCTGAGCCAGGAGCCTGATGTGGGGCTCGATCCCAGGACCCTGGGATCATGACCTGAGCCGAAGGCAGATGCTTAACCATCTGAGCCACCCAGGATTTGAGAGAGACAGAGAGTGAGCAGGAGGGTGGGAGTAGCAGAGGGAGAGGGAGAAGCAGGCTCCCGGCTGAGCAGGGACCCCGATGCGGGGCTCCATCCCAGGGCCCCAGGATCACGACCTGAACCCAAGGCACGCGCTTAACCGGCTGAGCCACCCAGGATTTGAGAGAGACAGAGAGTGAACAGGAGGGAGGGAGTAGCAGAGGGAGAGGGAGAAGCAGGCTCCCGGCTGAGCAGGGACCCCGATGCGGGGCTCCATCCCAGGGCCCCAGGATCACGACCTGAGCCCAAGGCACGCGCTTAACCGACTGAGCCACCCAGGATTTGAGAGAGACAGAGAGTGAGCAGGAGGGTGGGAGTAGCAGAGGGAGAGGGAGAAGCAGGCTCCCGGCTGAGCAGGGACCCCGATGCGGGGCTCCATCCCAGGGCCCCAGGATCACGACCTGAGCCCAAGGCACGCGCTTAACCGGCTGAGCCACCCAGGATTTGAGAGAGACAGAGAGTGAGCAGGAGGGTGGGAGTAGCAGAGGAGAGGGAGAAGCAGGCTCCCGGCTGAGCAGGGAGCCCGATGCGGGGCTCCATCCCAGGACCCCAGGATCATGACCTGAGCCCAAGGCACGCGCTTAACCGGCTGAGCCACCCAGGATTTGAGAGAGACAGAGAGTGAGCAGGAGGGAGGGAGTAGCAGAGGGAGAGGGAGAAGCAGGCTCCCGGCTGAGCAGGGAGCCCGATGCGGGGCTCCATCCCAGGGCCCCGGGATCATGACCTGAGCCCAAGGCACGCGCTTAACCGACTGAGCCACCCAGGCGCCCCAGGCCCTCCCAGTTTTCACCCCCACCCCCAATCCCTGGTAGTGGACCGGGTTGCCCCTCCCCACAGGACGCTGATGCCCTGATGCTGTCTGCCCGGGGGCGACAGACACCTCAGACTTTGGAGTCCTCAGCTGAGCCTCTGGTCTCCCCCAAACCCAATCCTTCCAGTCTCTGTAAATGGCGACTCCTTTTTCTGCCCACAGGCCTCAAGGTTCACCTTGACCTTTCTCTTTCCCCAACCTCCACATCTTCCCTGCCCGAAAATTCCATGTCTGTAGCTCTAAGGTATTTCCAGAACTCAACCCCTTCACCACTCCCTTCTCTGTGTAACAGGCACGTCCTTCCTGCACCCATGCCTCTGCCCTCCTCCTCCTCCTCACCATCTGTTCCTCATTGGCAGCTAGTGGGAGCCTGGGAGGTCACATGTCAGATGGGGTCTCTTCTCTGCTCCAAGTCTCCCACGCCTCCCTCAGTAGCAGCCAGAATCCTCAGGAGTTCCAGAACGGGGGCTGCTGGCCCAGTAACTTTGCTGCTGGTTTGCACATGGTAGGAGCTTGCATCAGTCCTGCCACCTTCCTTGAGCAGTGTGTTCCCTGAATCTGCTTTTGAACAGTGGGTAGAGATTCGGGCAGTCAGTCACACCAGTGCTAACTAAGAAAACTGACCCACGTCTGTGTGCATCCTGAATTCCCAGAGTGAGTGTTTGATGGAGACGGACTTTGCAGTTTGTTCTTTGTGACTTCCCCACTAGAAAGCCAGCTCCACCAGACAGGGGTCTTCATCTGTCTCATCCATTGCTGATTCATCCCTACCTAGAACAGGGCCCGGCACCCAGTAGGTATTCGATAAATATTTGGTTAGTGAATGAAAAGGGCCACCCCAGTGTGACCACAGGAGCGAGTGGGGCCTCCCCAAGATCACAGAAGGGGTTTGTGACACATCTAGCAGACAATTAACCTTTGTCTTCAGGCTGTTAGAGATTTTCCCTTTATAATATCTGTAGCCTCGAGCAATATGGGGTATGGTTTGTGTGTGTGTGTTTGGGATCGACGTGCTTGATGTGTGAACTTCTGCGATCTGCTTCTCTCACCAGTATTTGGTTTCTACGTGTACTGTTTTCACTGTTGTACAGTAGTCTACCTTGTGAAGGTGCCGCGAATTTTTCCTCCTTCCCCCCACTGCTGCCACTGATGCACAGCTGGGAAGTTTGCAGTTTTTCAATGTTCCCAATAGTGCTTTAGTGGGCATCTTGAACATGTGTTCTTGCAAAAAGGGTAAGGGTTTCCCCAGCCTGGGGTTTTCTTTTTCTTTTCTTTTTTTTTTTGACCCAGGCATTATAAGAAACACACTTACATTCATAACCCATATGCATATGTAACTGGAGCAAAAGTTTGATGAAATAACACTAAGGGCAAGGTCCTCTTATGTTAGTTTTGAATTTTTAATGCTGAGCTACCACATGCTTTGCATTTTAAATTTTGATTTCAACCCAAAATTGTTCTTCAAAGGGGCTGTACCATTTTTTCTGCTGATAAAGACATGTTAATGATGTGGAAGCTACCCATAATATTAACTGGGAAAAACATAGAAAAGGACCCAAAATTGTATATACAGTTTGACTTCAACTATACCAAAATGATTCTCTAGGAAGAGAACAGGATATATATTTTTTTTTCTTCTTTTATTTTGTTTGTTTGTTTGTTTGTTTGTTTGTTTGACAGAGAGAGAGCGAGAGAGGAAATACAAGCAGGGGGAGTGAGAGAGGAAGAAGCAGGCTTCCCGCGGAGCAGGGAGCCCGACGCGAGGCTCGATCCCAGGACCCTGGGATCATGACCTGAGCCGAAGGCAGACGCCCAACGACTGAGCCACCCAGGTGCCCATTTTTTCTTCTTTTAAATGAATGACTCTAGCTTGGACTGCAGGGGTGGAGGAGGTGCAAAGTGGTGGGATTCTGGCTGAATTTGAAAGTCAGAGCTGTCAGATCAGATGTGGCTTTTGAGAAAAGACACAGAATGGGGGATAAGGCCCAGGTTTCTGGCCCACTCCACTGGGAAAACGAAGTGGCTGTTTACTGGGAGGAGCAGCATAGGTGGGTGGGTGCTGTCAGAGTAGGACTCTGGCTTTCAGCTTTTTGGCTCTTCAGTGTACAATGTCTTGCAGATCTGTGAGAGAGTGAGAAGTCAGAGGAGCCACGTCGTTGGGAGAGGGGAAGTCAGTATAAAAACGAGAGCCTAGTGTAATGTGCTGCTTTGGGAATGCAAGGTGCAGAGGAGGGGAAGAAAGATTTTGGACAGAAGGAGAACCGAGGCATCACAAGTCATTAAAGCAGCATCTTGGGGACAGTTGGAGACCAAGGATCTCCTTCATGAGTAGATGGCAGATATATGGCTAGATCCTTTCCTGAAACCTCTGAAAGCGGAGTCACATATGATGCATAGTTATGTGCAGAAAGCAACAGCTTTGCTGTTTGCACAATTGCTAGTTCTCCTTGATTTCTTGTTTCTTAGAAGTGTGTTCCTGGCCTTTTCCAATGGTAGTTCGTACCCAAAGTAAACCCCACCTTGGTTATGGTGCTTCTCTTTAGTGACTCTGACCTGCCTGCTGGTTTAGTAGGATCTAGGACCATGCTTTGACTAGCCTCAGTCACTCCAGTGGTTTCTGTTGTTCACTCTGTTTTGCTTTTTTATACCAAGTGTGAAAAAAACCCCAGAAAACTCATGTAGACTGCATCTGTACTACCTAGACATTTGGGTCGATTCCTCCTTCCTTGAACATCCCAAATATGCTAGTTTTCCCAGCTTGCCAGAAGGGACCTTCATTTCTTTCTACAAAGCTATAAGCCACAGAACGGGTTCCAGGCTGTACCCCGGTGAGCTTTGTGGTAGTTTGTGCCAAAGGAAGTTTAAACCTTGTCTTTCATGGTGGACATGTCACATAATGGCACTGGTGTATGGTAGGATTTATTCTCAAGTTTGATACTTCAGATATGTGCTTGACTGCACAACTTGTCTGTTAAAAGCGAAGACCAATTCTTTTAGAACCTCCACAAATAACCACATTGCTGTTACAAATAAAGAGGTTTGGTGAAAGTGTTTAATCCTGGATTCTGAGGGGTCGATGAGAATGAGAAACCATTTAAACAATATTTTACTGTGCTAAGGATTGGAAATAGATCTACATAACCATCAGAATATAAAATAGTAAGAATAATACTAAATATTCCAAATAGTCACCAGGAGAATTCTTCTATCAATTTGTTTGGCCTTAGTTAATTCTTATTTCACTGGCTATTAGTGCAGCAGTCCATTTTGATGAAGTCAACACTTCCTTTGGGACTAAAAATGATCCTGGAGATCCTGACTCCATCTCTCAGTTCAATCTGACACTTACCTAGGGGATATCAGGTCGAAATCCCATATCCAGGGGCGCCTGGGTGGCTCAGATGGTTAAGCGTCTGCCTTCGGCTCAGGTCATGATCCCAGGGTCCTGGGATCAAGCCCCACATCGGGCTCCTGGCTCAGCAGGGAGCCTGCTTCTCCCTCTCCCTCTGCCTCTCTCCCTGCTCATGCTCTCTCTGTGTATCTCTGTGTCTCAAATGAATAAATAAAATCTTTAAAAAAAAAAAAAAGAAATCCCATATCCACAAAAGTATTTGTAACTAGAAGTACCTGGTTCACTCATTTCTACAGAATCTTTGAGATTGTCCTTAGCAGAAGACCCAGTTTCTGTTCTGGCTTTTAGCAGAGTGTCTAGGCGGGAAAGCTGAAACCACAGGTAGTAATGAGAAAATGGAGTGGTGGTGATTTATTCCAGGATAAGCAATATAAGCATGGAGGAGAAGACATGCTCTGTTGGCGTGTGGTGCAGGGATGTTTGGGGATGGTGGGAGTCACCTCTCCCCAGAGGGTATGGACACTAATGCACCGTGAGGACCTTGGCAAATTTCCACAGTCTTTCTATCTTTCCTATGAACAATCTCTGAAACATATTTATATTATTGACATTTCATTAGTGTAGAATTAGATTGGGGTCAAAAACATTTTCAAATTTTTGTTTCTCTTAATATAATGTCTGATCTTGGAAATGCAAAATCAAAGAATCAGAGGTGATGGGTCTCTTGGTGAGAGAAAAATGGCTGCCAAGGATGGTTAATATCATAGCTGGGCTGCCTCTTACTTAAAGTGATGATCCAGTGTTTAAGAATCAACATAGCAACAAAATAAAACAAAACATGGCAGAAAGCAGCAGTTTTCGAGAACCCTGTTTGCTTCAGATGAGAGGACCTTTTGTTTTTCATAATTAAGAGAATAACTAAGTCAGTCCAAAGCATAAAGAGGTGTTTGCTGAGGTGCAGCATCTCTGTGCTCTGGGCTGATTGCACAGAAAGGAGAAAGAAGTACAGAGGATGAATGAAAGATGAAGGCATCAGGAGGAACCCTGGATGGAATATGAGTAATCATCAGAGATAGGCGAGATTTCAGATGTCTGTCCTTCCATGATGCCTTTTACTAAAAATGATCCTTAGGAAACAAGGTATTAAAAGCATTACTCTGGGCATGAGAGGAAGGTGAGTGTGGTTATAAATGGGCAACATTTTGGCGTTGGAACTGCTCCAGAACCTATCACCGTGATAAAATTGTGTAAAACTTGATACACACACAAGCAAATGAGTACAGCTAAAATTGGGGAAATGTGAGTATGATCCGTGGATCATATGAAAGTTAGTATTCTAGCTGTGATACTTTCTATAGTTTTGAGAAATATTACTATTGGGGGAAACTAGATAAAGTGTACAAGGTGCCATTCCCTAATCTTTCTTACAAATGCATGAGAATCTATAGTCATGTTCAATAAAAATTTCACTTAAAAAAATACAACAAAGCACCCCGTCTGGAGTTCCTTCTCCAGAGCCTGAAATACATCATAACCAACTATTGGGTATCTTTGGCCTAAGGCAAAGACTGGTGCATAAGGAAGAACCCCAGAGACCAGAGTAAGCTTGAGTTCTTGGATGTGTGACCCGGATGTGATGTGAAGAGAGGGCATGGGTTTACAGGCAGACATGGAGAGATTCTGAATCGTCTGACAAGAGCCATGAATGTGAGGAGGTCATGAGGGTCTGGAGCAGAGGTGGCTCTCTGTTGTCCTGCATGTAGATCTGGTCTAGCTAGGAGTCCTGATAATTGAGAGAAAAGGGGTGGCGATCTAGAGTGAAATGTTCCCCAGAAGCTGTGAATCCTTTCACCTGTTTGAGAGCTCTGTAACAGCTGTCGTCATGAGAAACCTGCACGTGCATTGCAGGGCTCTGCCTAGTACTGTTGCAAGGTGGTGGAGCCATGGTCTACCTAGAATCATGACCTGCACTGTCACACCCTTACCCTTCCAGTGAAGCCTGTAGTGGCTGAGGTCTGTGTGTGGATCCAGGGGTCGGGTGCTGCATGATCAGTCATTAAGAACTGAGCTGTAGGGCGCCTGGGTGGCTCAGTCGGTTGGGCGACTGCCTTCAGCTCAGGTCATGATCCTGGAGTCCTGGGATCGAGTCCCGCATCGGACTCCCTGCTCGGCAGGGAGTCTGCTTCTCCCTCTGGCCCTCCCCCCTCTCATGTGCTCTCTCTCTCAAATAAATAAAATCTTTAAAAAAAAAAAAAAAAGAACTGAGCTGTAAATGGGATTGTTGGATGTCACTGGGTGGAACAAAGGGCAAGTGCATATGGCAGCTGGTGGGATCATAATAAATGGCCATAGCGTTCTTGACCTATGATAGCGAGGGCCAGGATGCTGCTTACTCGTGCCTTGGGAGACAGAGGAGGGGAGGTTTCTCCTTAACAATCCACCCCACCTTGACTCCTCTTCTGGTAAGACAGCCCTCATTGGGAGATATTTCTCGTTCTCTGCTAAAACTAAAAATCTCTAAAATTATTTTTATTCTATATAAATGGCTCCATCCTTTATCATCATCATGAGCTCTTCCTACCCTGCAGGTCTGTACCTGAACAAAATCCATGTATGCCTAGCTTATTTTGGGGTATGTGTATGATTTTTGAAAAATTTCCATGGAGGGCGCCTGGGTGGCTCAGTCGTTAAGCGTCTGCTTTTGGCTCAGGTCCTGATCCCAGGGTCCTGGGATCGAGCCCCGCATCGGGCTCCCTGCTCTGCGGGAAGCCTGCGTCTCCCTCTCCCATTTCCCCTGCTTGTGTTCCCTCTCTCGCTGTGTCTGTCTCTGTCAAATAAATAAATAAATAAAATCTTTTAAAAAAATTTCCATGGAAATATACAGGCTGAAAAATATAAATGTACAGCTTAAAATATTCACTAAGTAAACATACTTTGGGTCTTTCTTTTTTTTTTTTAAAGATTTTTTTTTTTAAAGATTTTATTTATTTATTTGACAGAGAGAGACACAGCGAGAGAGGGAACACAAGCAGGGGGAGTGGGAGAGGGAGAAGCAGGCTCCCCGCCGAGCAGGGAGCCCGATGCGGGATTCGATCCTGGGACTCCAGGATCATGACCTGAGCTGAAGGCAGTCGCTCAACCAACTGAGCCACCCAGGCGCCCTAAATTTTTTTTTTTTTAAGATTTTATTTATTTATTTGACAGAGACATAGCAAGAGAGGGAACACAAGCAGGGGGAGTAGGAGAGGAAGAAGCAGGCTTCCCCGCGGAGCAGGGAGCCCAATGTGGGGCTCGATCCAGGGTCCTGGGATCAGGACCTGAGCCGAAGGCAGACGCTTAACGACTGAGCCACCCAGGCGCCCCAAAGATTTTATTTATTTATTTGAAACAGAGAGACACAGTGAGAGAGGGAACACAAGCAGGGGGAGTGGGAGAGGGAGAAGCAGGCTCCCTGCTGAGCAGGGAGCCTGATGCGGGGCTCGATCCCAGGACCCCGGGATCATGACCCGGGCCGTAGGCAGATGCCTAAGGACTGAGCCACCCAGGTGCCCCTGGGTCTGACTTTCACTTAACATTATGCTTGAGGTATTTACCCATATTATTTTGGGTACTTGTAGTTCATTTACTTTTGTTGATGTGTAATATTTCATCATGTGAATAAGCCACAATTTATTCATCTCCACCTGTTTTTTTGACGTTTGGGTAGTGTCCAGTCTTGGGCTGTTACGAACCATGTTACTGTGAATCTATGAACACATTTCTCTTGGTTATACACCTATGAGTGAAATTGCTGTCATAGGGTGGACAGAGGGTCACTTTTAGTAGATTTGCATCTGGCCAATTCTAATATTTACATGCCACCACTTTAACTCCTTTTTTCCCCTCTAAGGATCCAGATATTTTCTCCCTTTTTCCCTCCGGTCTGGGAAACAAAGGATGTTTCAAAATGGAAACATCAAGTCAGGATGTTGTTGGAGTGGAACCATCTAATTTCATGAAAATGCAAAGATTCACGAGGGATGATTCCTGTTTATATACATTAGGAAAAATCTGAGAATGTGAGGAACAGGTAGAAATGCTTTATAAAAAATCCTGAAAAGCGGGCGCCTGGGTGGCTCAGTTGGTTAAGCGACTGCCTTCGGCTCAGGTCATGATCCCAGGGTCCTGGGATCGAATCCTGCATCGGGCTCCCGGCTCGGCGGGGAGCCTGCTTCTCCCTCTGACCCTCTCCTCTCTCATGCTGTTTCTCTCTCGCTCGCTCTCTAATAAATAAATAAATAAAATCTTAAAAAAAAAAATCCTGAAAAGCATTTGAGGCAAACAGCATCCACACAAAAGAACAGGAAGGTCTGGTGAAAGGCTGTGGTGGTTGTGAATATGGAGAAAGCATGAGTCTCTGCTCAGTCTTTGCTCCATCTCAAAAAGGTCCTGCAACAAAAGCTTTCTGTGAACATGACTCAGATGTTAAGCATTCCTGTTACCTATGTTATTGTTGGAAAAGCTGTGAAGGTCACACACTTGATGAAAAGGACTATAAAACAGCTATCAGCCAATCTGGTCAGCTTGGCCACCTTGGTGGAAATCTAACAGGAGATGAGCCCTCCAGATGTACCAAAAGTGGTAATTTTACAACCATTCTGCACCTCTTAGTGAACAGGATGTAATTATCAGAGAAAGGCAGCCACACAAAGGGGTGGGATGTGAGGAGGTGTTTGATCAGGGTGCGTGCTCTCATGAACAGAGAAGAAAGAAATTTGAAATGAATGCTATGTATGCAACAAATTTGGACAATCCTTCAGACAAAAATCTCACTTCCTTGGGCACCAGAGGACTCCTACTGGAGAGAGACTTTATCCCTGTAATGACAATGACCGCGGAAAATCCTCTAAGGATTACATCCTGATTGTGCGTCGAAGAATCCATACAGAGAGAATCCTTATAAATGCAATAATTGTGGGAAAGCCTTCAGTGCCAGCTCTTGGCTTTATCAAGCACAAGAGGACCCACACAGGAGAGAAGACTCACGAGTGCAACCAGTGTGGGAAGTCTTTCAACCACCACTCTTCCCTGTTTTGCATCACAGAATCCATACTGGAGAAAAAAACATATAGATGTAGAGTGAGAAAAATCCTTCCCCGATGTTCCCCACCTTATTGTCCATCTGAGAATTCACATAGGAGAGAAGTCCTATGTATGTACAGAGTGTGGAAAGCCTTTATTTAATATCTCATGCTTTATTAAACATGAGAGAAGTCAAACCAGAGAGAGAGCCTATGGATTTGGAAAATCCTTCAGCTGCAACGGTCACCTCATTGTGCATTAAAAAAATCACTCTGGGGCACCTGGCGGGCTCAGTTGTGAGAGCATGCAACTCTTGATCTTGGGTTGTAAGTTTGAGCCCCATGTTGGGTGTAGAGATTACTTAAAATCTTAAATCATTCTGGAGAGAAACACTATGAGTGTAGAGTGTGGGAAAACTTGCATTGAGAGCTCTTAGCCTCATCTGGTACCAGAGAATTCATACTAGTGAGAAACCCTATGGCTGTAACCAGTGTCAGAAACTTCAGGAGTATCACTGGTCTCATTCGGCACCAGAGGACTCATACTGGTGAGAAACCTTATGAGAGTAATCAGTGTGGCAGAGCTTCTGGGACAGCTGCTGTCTGTCCAAACACTAGAAGATGCATTCTCAGGAGACCCTGTACCACTGTTTCAAGTGTGGGGAAAGTTCCCAGAATAGCTCTGCTTTTTTTTTTTTTTTGAAGATTTTATTTATTTATTTGACAGAGAGAGACACCCGAGAGAGGGAACACAAGCAGAGGGAGTGGGAGAGGGAGAAGCAGGCTTCCCGCCAAGCAGGGAGCCCAATGTGGGGCTCGATCCCAGGACCCCAGGACCATGACCTGAGCCGAAGGCAGATGCCCAACCAACTGAGCCACCCAGGCGTCCCATTGGCCACATTATTATTATTTTTTTGTATTTATTTTTTTTTTAAGATTTTATTTTATTTTTTTTTTTTTTGATTTTATTTTTGACAGAGAGAGAGAGCACAAGCAGGGGGAACAGCAGAGAAAGAGGGAGAAGCAGACTCCCCGCCGAGCAAGGAACCCGACGTGGGACTCGATCCCAGGACCCTGGGACCATGACCCGAGCTGAAGGCAGACGCTTAACGACTGAGCCACCTAGGCGCCCCGGCCACATTTTTAAAAAGTAAAAATTACAGGTGAAATTAATGTCAGTAGCACTTTATTCTACCCACCTATATCTCAAATACTATCATTTAAACATGTGGCGCTGCTACATTTTAGATTCTCTGTAACTGCACATCTGGTGATTACTTCGTTTGGGCAACATAACTAGCGTGTCAGAGAATGAGTTCTGGAGAAACCCCCCTTGTAGGACATTCGTCCCATTACAGACCCACAATCAAATTTTTAGCACAACTGTAGAAGAAGTATGTGCCTGGAAGTTAGTCCTGACACCGAATCTGAAAGAGTCACTATATTTAATTTGTTTTAATATACATGTTCTTTTCACATTTTGACATCTCAGATACCAGGGTAATCGATGGCATGCTATATTTTAATTGGCAGCCTTTTTTTTCTTAGTAGCATATAAGATGTGCATCTTACCATTAACTGGTTCTCTGATTTGATAACAGGAATATCAGAAGGAAGAAGGACTAGTGAGATTTATCCATTTGAAGAAAGACTAGAACTTTTTTCAAAGAAATGGCTGTTACTGCGATAACATATTTGTGGGAGCAAAAGACAGCAACAAGGTCCCCCTTCCACACTGCTGGATATTAAATGTCATCTGATTTAGGGGTGCCTGGGTGGCTCAGTCAGTTAAGCGGCTGCCTTCGGCTCGGGTCATGATCCCAGGGTCCTGGGATCGAGTCCTGCATCGGGCTCCCTGCTCGGCGGGGAGCCTGCTTCTCCCTCTCCCTCTGCCTGCCTCTCTGTATACTTGTTCTCTCTCTCTATCTCTCTGTCAAATAAATAAATAAAATCTTTTAAAAAATAAAATAAAAAAATAAATGTTATCTGGTTTCTTTCTTGTAGCCTGTATCAGCTGTGATTATATTTTATTGTAAGATTGAAAATTCCTATAATGTGGAGGGAACCAATATGCAAAAGTATGCATAGGCTCTTAGTAGCTTGTTAAATGGAAAAATTTTTGCCTTCACAGGGCTTCTATTCTAGCTTATATATTGAAATACCCTTATATGCGGTATTGTGTGTATGCATGTGTGCACTTTGGGCATTTTATTTATAAAAGAAAACACTGCCTGACAGTAAATAGATATTCATTTAAGTAGTAAATCCTTGGCTGCTCAGAAGGCCTGTACATGAAACCCAGTTATTAAAGAAAAATTGTATGAAGTTGCATGAAACCATTGCACCAGGCCCGTGTGAGTATTAGTGTCATGGTTAAGAGGGCATCTTTTGACTTCGGTCAGACTTGGGTTTCTCATGGGTTTACATCTCAATAGCTGTGTGATCTTAGGTGAATTATTTTTTTTTAAAGATTTTATTTATTTATTCATGAGAGACAGAGAGAGAGAGGCAGAGGGAGAAGCAGGCTCCCAAGGAGCAGGGAGCCCGATGTGGGACTCAATCCCAGGACGCTGGGATCATGACCTGAGCCGAAGGCAGACGCTTAACCATCTGAGCCACCCAGGTGCCCTCTTAGGTGAATTATTGAACTTCTCTGTGCCTTCCCTGTTTTTAAAATGTGGACAAGCGGCGCCTGGGTGGCTCAGTTGGTTGAGCGACTGCCTTCGGCTCAGGTCATGATCCTGGAGTCCCAGGATCGAGCCCCGCATCGGGCTCCCTGCTCAGCGGGGAGTCTGCTTCTCCCTCTGACCCTCCCCCTTCTCGTGTTCTCTCTCTCATTCTCTCTCTCTCTCTCTCAAATAAATAAATAAAATCTTTAAAAATAAAATAAAATGTGGACAAGCCCTACCTCATTAGGATTAAGAGAAGTGAGGTGTGGAGAGTGCCTGGGATGTAATAGTGTTCAGTATGTCTTAGTTGCTCCTGCACTCTTGCTCCCATCCTTGTGGCTATTATCATTGCTGCTCTTGTTGTTGATGATGTTTTGTTATTGTTGTTGCTTTTGCTGTTGTTGCTGTGAATGGTGATGACATTGATGTTACTCTCCTCTGACTCAGGAGACTGAAAGAGAAGGGACACCAGCAGCCTTCAAAACTACTATATCACAGGTAGTTCATAGATGGCATTGCTTCCTAACTCTAGTGTATATGATTGGCTGAAGGCCTCCTAAGGTGGGCAGAGTTGAAGAAGCTAGCTGGGAGAGCACTAGAGGACAAGAGGATTAGAATCTCCAGGATGTTGATGATGGTAACTGGGGTGTGTATGAATACCTGACCCAAGTGGAGGCGGGGCTCTAGGCACCAAGAAAACGAGGTCTTGGTAGGTTGACCATTGAGTATGTGTGCCCCAGAATAATGGCATATATTGGGATGAGAAGGAAGATGTTGCCCAGTGTTCATTCCATTGTGGTACATCTCCATCCCACAGAGATTGGAAAAGAACCTAGTCCTGTTTGGATAATTCCATGCTCATAAATTCAACAAGTTGGGTAAAGTGGCCCAATTTCTTGCCAGTCAATTCACTCTACAAGTAAATAGGCCTATACCTATTGAAGTACTTGGGGTTTTTTTTAAAAGATTTTATTTTGAGAGAGAGCAGGTGAGCATGAGCAAGGAGAAGGGGCAGAGAGAGAGAGGGAGAAGGAGACTCCCTGCTGAGCAAGAAACCCAATGCAGGGCTCGATCCTAGGACTCCAGGATTGTGTCCTGAGCCAAAGGCAGATGCTTAACTGACTGAGCCACTCAGGCACCCTGAAGTAGGTGGTTTATTTTTATTTTTTTCAAAACATACTCAAGGCCCTGATAGTTTTGTTGAATTCTATCCAACACTTAAGGAAGAAATGTTGCCAGTTCCACACTTTGAGAACATAATAGGAGGAAACACCTCCTGATTGATTTTATAAGGTCAGCATTACCTGGATACTAAAACCAGACAATGACAAGAGAACTACAGAGTGATAGCCTTCATGAATATAAATACGAATATTCTCAAAAATGTCAGCATCTTGAATTCTGTAATATATAAGAGCAACAATGCAACATGACCAGGGGGTTTATCCTGGAAATGCAAGGCTGTTTCAATATTTGAAAACCAGTCATGGGGCGCCTGGGTGGCTCAGTCAGTTAAGTGTCTGCCTTTGGCTTAGGTCATGATCTCAGAGTGCTGGGATGGAGCCCCGTGTCGGGCTCCCTGCTCAGCGGGGAGCCTGCTTCTCCCTCTGTTCCTCCCCCACAACACTGCTCATGTGCTCCCTCTCAAATAAATAAAATCTTAAAAAAAAAAAAACAGTCATTGTAACCCATCATATTAATAGACTAAAGAAAAACTACATGCTCTTACAAATAGATGTAGACAGAGCATTTGACAAAATTCATTATCCTTTCATAATAACAGTAGCAAACTAGGAATAAAGAGGAACTTCTTTAATCTGAAAAGAGCTTATGTCAGTAATGTATAGCCAACATCATAATGGTGAGCCACAGATAAGGATGACAGCGCTCCCTACTGGTATTGGAATCATATTGGAAGTCCTAGCCAATGCAATTAGGCAAGAAAAAAATACAAAAAGTGTACAAAAATGCAATTTTCATCAAACTCCCAGGAAGACATAGATAAGAGACATTAAATAAGAAATAAACTTGTAGACATAGACAAGCTTACTCTAAAATTTATATGGGAAAGCACTAGACATAGAATAGAAAAAATTGTCCCAAAAATAATTTTTGAAAAAGAAGAAAGGTGAGAGGAATAACTGATATTAAGCCTTACTATTTAGCTACAGTAACCAAGAGTTTGTGGTTTTGGCTGACACATAAGTCAATGGAACAGAATAGAAAACCCAAAAATAGACTCACAAAAACATGCTCATCTCATTTTTGACAAATGTGTAAAGCTATTCAGTGGGGGAAGGATAGCCTTTTTAATGAATGGTGTTGGAGCAGTTGGATATCTGTCGTATAACAAAACGTGTATTTGGTCATTGTCCCTCATTCTTGGAAGAAACCCCTAGAATTTCCTGAGTGATAAGAATGTCTTGTTATTCATAAAAGAGCCCCTTTTGAGTTTATGCTCATAAGATGACTTGGTTTGGGTCCCCTAGATAGCTTCAGGATGGGTAATGGTCACTAGAAGGAAGGTGGGAACTTTCAGCCCCACACCCTGACCTCAGGGAGGGAAGGGGGGCTGAAGATTTGTTTATAAGAACTTGTGGACAAGGAGATTCAGAGAGCTTCTGGGCTGGTGAACACACTGATGTGCTGAGAGGGAGGCATTCCTAGAGAATTCAAAGGAGATTTGTTCGTACCACTCTCCTCCCAAACCTTGCCCTATATATCTCTTCCATTTGGCTGTTTTTTTTTTTTTTAATTTTTTAAAAATATTTTATTTATTTACTTATTTCACAGAGAGAGACACAGCAAGAGAGGGAACACAAGCAGGGGGAGTGGGAGAGGGAGAAGCAGGCTTCCCGCCGAGCAGGGAGCCCAATGTGGGGCTCGATCCCAGGACCCTGGGATCATGGCCTGAGCCAAAGGCAGACGCTTAACGACTGAGCCACCCAGGCGCCCCCCATTTGGCTGTTCCTAAGTTATAGCCTTTATTACTGAATTGGTAAACATAATAAAGTGTTTTCTTAGGTTCTGTGAGTCATTCTAGTGAATTCTCAAACCTGAGGTGGCATCTGGGGAACCAGTAAATTTGTAGTCAGCTGAGCAGAAGTGTGTGTAGTGTATGGCCAGCATCTGGAGTGGGAACAGTCTTGTGTGACTAAGCCCTTGAACTGTGGAGTTTGCCCTAATTGTGGGTAGTCTCAGAACTGAATTGTTGGATATCCAGCTGGGTTGGAGAATTGGGTGGTGTTGAAATAAACCTACATATTTGGTGTTAGAATTAGGGTCAGAAAAAAGATGCCCAACATACATAGGGGAAAAAAATGAACTTCAACATAAACTTCACCTCTTATATAAAAATTAAGTCAAAATTGGTGATTGACAAATATAAAAAGTAAAACTATAAAACTTTTAGAAAAAATATAAGAGGAAATCCTTGGGGCTAAGGAGTATTCTTAAACTTGACACAAAAAACATGATCCATTAAAGCAAAAAGTGACAAATTGTGGACATCATCTCAGTTAAAATCCTTTGCTCTGCTAATGGCTTTGTTAAGGGAATAAAAAGACAAACTACAGACTGGGAGAAAACATTTGCAAACCATATATCTGACAAAGAGCATATCTAGTAGAATATATATCTCTCAAAACTCAGGAACAGACGTTTCGCTGCAGAGGATATACAGTTGGAGAATATGGAAGTATGTTCGACATTATTAATCACTAGGGAAATGCAAATTAAAAGCACAATGAGATGTCACTACACGTCTATCAGGATGGCTAAAATAAAAAAACACTGGGGCACCTGGCTGACTTGGTAGGTGGAGCATTCAACTCTTGATCTTAGGGTTGTAAGTTGGAGCCCCATGTTGGACGCAGAGATTACTTAAAAAAAATAAAAATAAAACAAAAATGGGAACACCAAATGCTAGTAAGAATGTGGTGAAACTTGTTCACAGATATATTGCTCCTGGGAATATAAAATGGTACTACTCCTCCGGAAAAGAGCATGGCAGTATCTTACAACACTAAACATCTACTTGCCATATAACCGAGCAGTTGAACTCTTGGTCATTTATCCCAGAGAAATGAAGATTTAAGAAGATTCATACACAAGCATTTATACTAATGTTCATCGCGGCTTTATTTGTACTAGCAAAATACTGGAAACAACCAAAATGTCCTTTAGTGGGTTTGAGCAAACTGTGGTATATTGAAACTATCAAACAGTACTTGGCAATAAAAAGGAACAAACTTTTTTTTTTTTTTTTAAGATTTTATTTATTTGAGTGAGAGAGTGAGAAACAGCATGAGAGGGGAGAGGGTCAGAGGGAGAAGCACGCTTCCCGCTGAGCCGGGAGCCCAATGTGGGACTTGATCCCAAGACTCCAGGGTCATGACCTGAGCTGAAGGCAGTCACTTAAACAAGTGAGCCACCCAGGCGCCCCCAAAAGGAACAAATTATTGATACAACTCAAAGGGATTATGTTCAGTGAAAAAAAAGCAAATCTCAAAGGGCCACCTGTTCTGAGATTCTGTTTATGTGACATTCTGGAAAGTGCAAAACTGTAGCCATGGAAAGTGGATCAGTGGTTGCCAGGGTTGTGGGTGAGAGAGAGGAGCATCAGGAAGGAGTCTGTTGTACGGTGGATCTACTCTTTGTTTTGTTTTGGTGGTTATACAAGTTAAGATTCATAGAACTGAATATCCAAAAACGTGAGTGTGGTTGTATTTAAATAAAATACATAAAATGACCTGTTCAGATAAACGTCTTAAAAAATCAGTTTTCACAGGAGTGCCTGGGTGGCTCCACCGGTTAAGCTTGAACTCTTTGATTTCAGCTCAGGTCATGATCTCAAAATCCTGAGATGGAGGCCCGCAAGGGGCTCCACTCTGGGCCTGCTTATGATTCTCTCTTTCCCTCTTTGTCCCTCCCCCCTCAAAAAAAAAATCGGTTTGCACAAAATATCAGCCTCATAAACTGTTGTTATCTAGAAAATTCTGGAATGGGAAGCAGCGTCCTAGGCCTTGCCCTGTTGTCCCGTCTAGTGAAGTGATGACACCTACCTTGCGCTTCTGAGCACATCACTCACCGCAGTTGCCCCTCTGTTATATTCTCCTCCATTTTGGCGACTCCTGAGCCCCCAGCATGGCTAGTCTTCCAATTCTATCAGTTCCTGGATATGCAGAACCAATCTCCCTTTTTAGCGAGTCAGCGTCCCTGGGTCTCGGTGCCTCCATCTCTCTGTCTCTGGGTGTCTCCGCTGCTGTTGCTCAGGCTCCGGGTCCCTCCATCTCTGCTTGTCTCCACGTTTCTACTTCTCACCGCTTCTGTCTCCATCTCTGCGGCTTCTTATGTCAAGGTCTCTATCTTTGTTTTGTTTTTTTAAGCAGACTCCCCGCTGAGCAGGGAGCCCGATGCGGGGCTCGATCCCGGGACTCCAGGATCACGACCTGAGCCGAAGGCAGTCGCTCAACCGACTGAGCCACCCGGGCGCCCAAGGTCTCTATCTTTGTTTTTTGTTTGTTTGTTTTTTTAAGCAGACTCCCTGCTGAGCAGGGAGCCCGATGCGGGGCTCGATCCCGGGACTCCAGGATCATGACCTGAGCCGAAGGCAGTCGCTCAACCGACTGAGCCACCCGGGCGCCCAAGGTCTCTATCTTTGTTTTTTGTTTGTTTGTTTTTTTAAGCAGACTCCCTGCTGAGCAGGGAGCCCGATGCGGGGCTCGATCCCGGGACTCCGGGATCATGACCTGAGCCGAAGGCAGTCGCTTAACCGACTGAGCCACCCGGGCGCCCAAGGTCTCTATCTTTGTTTTTTGTTTGTTTTTGTTTTTGTTTTTGTTTTTTTAAGCAGACTCCCTGCCGAGCAGGGAGCCCGATGCGGGGCTCGATCCCGGGACTCCAGGATCACGACCTGAGCCGAAGGCAGTCGCTCAACCGACTGAGCCACCCGGGCGCCCAAGGTCTCTATCTTTGTTTTTTGTTTGTTTGTTTTTTTAAGCAGACTCCCTGCTGAGCAGGGAGCCCGATGCGGGGCTCGATCCCGGGACTCCAGGATCATGACCTGAGCCGAAGGCAGTCGCTCAACCGACTGAGCCGCCCAGGTGCCCCATGATTTTATTTATTTAAGAGAGAGAGAGCATGAAAAGGGGGAGGGTCAGAGGGAGAAGCAGACCCCCCGCCGAGCAGGGAGCCCGACGCGGGACTCGATCCCGGGACTCCAGGATCACGACCTGAGCCGAAGGCAGTCGCTCAACCGACTGAGCCACCCGGGCGCCCAAGGTCTCTATCTTTGTTTTTTGTTTGTTTGTTTTTTTAAGCAGACTCCCTGCTGAGCAGGGAGCCCGATGCGGGGCTCGATCCCGGGACTCCAGGATCATGACCTGAGCCGAAGGCAGTCGCTCAACCGACTGAGCCGCCCAGGTGCCCCATGATTTTATTTATTTAAGAGAGAGAGAGCATGAAAAGGGGGAGGGTCAGAGGGAGAAGCAGACCCCCCGCCGAGCAGGGAGCCCGACGCGGGACTCGATCCCGGGACTCCAGGATCACGACCTGAGCCGAAGGCAGTCGCTCAACCGACTGAGCCACCCGGGCGCCCAAGGTCTCTATCTTTGTTTTTTGTTTGTTTTTGTTTTTTGTTTTTTTTTTTAAGCAGACTCCCTGCTGAGCAGGGAGCCCGATGCGGGGCTCGATCCCGGGACTCCAGGATCACGACCTGAGCCGAAGGCAGTCGCTCAACCGACTGAGCCACCCGGGCGCCCAAGGTCTCTATCTTTGTTTTTTGTTTGTTTTTGTTTTTTGTTTTTTTTTTTAAGCAGACTCCCTGCTGAGCAGGGAGCCCGATGCGGGGCTCGATCCCGGGACTCCAGGATCATGACCTGAGCCGAAGGCAGTCGCCCAACCGACTGAGCCACCCAGGTGCCCCATGATTTTATTTATTTAAGAGAGAGAGAGCATGAGAGGGGGGAGGGTCAGAGGGAGAAGCAGACCCCCCGCCGAGCGGGGAGCCCGATGCGGGACTCGATCCCGGGACTCCAGGATCACGACCTGAGCCGAAGGCAGTCGCTCAACCGACTGAGCCACCCGGGCGCCCAAGGTCTCTATCTTTGTTTTTTGTTTGTTTTTGTTTTTTGTTTTTTTTTTTAAGCAGACTCCCTGCCGAGCAGGGAGCCCGATGCGGGGCTCGATCCCGGGACTCCAGGATCACGACCTGAGCCGAAGGCAGTCGCTCAACCGACTGAGCCACCCGGGCGCCCAAGGTCTCTATCTTTGTTTTTTGTTTGTTTGTTTTTTTAAGCAGACTCCCTGCTGAGCAGGGAGCCCGATGCGGGGCTCGATCCCGGGACTCCAGGATCATGACCTGAGCCGAAGGCAGTCGCTCAACCGACTGAGCCGCCCAGGTGCCCCATGATTTTATTTATTTAAGAGAGAGAGAGCATGAAAAGGGGGAGGGTCAGAGGGAGAAGCAGACCCCCCGCCGAGCAGGGAGCCCGACGCGGGACTCGATCCCGGGACTCCAGGATCACGACCTGAGCCGAAGGCAGTCGCTCAACCGACTGAGCCACCCGGGCGCCCAAGGTCTCTATCTTTGTTTTTTGTTTGTTTTTGTTTTTTGTTTTTTTTTTTAAGCAGACTCCCTGCTGAGCAGGGAGCCCGATGCGGGGCTCGATCCCGGGACTCCAGGATCACGACCTGAGCCGAAGGCAGTCGCTCAACCGACTGAGCCACCCGGGCGCCCAAGGTCTCTATCTTTGTTTTTTGTTTGTTTTTGTTTTTTGTTTTTTTTTTTAAGCAGACTCCCTGCTGAGCAGGGAGCCCGATGCGGGGCTCGATCCCGGGACTCCAGGATCATGACCTGAGCCGAAGGCAGTCGCCCAACCGACTGAGCCACCCAGGCGCCCCATGATTTTATTTATTTAAGAGAGAGAGAGCATGAGAGGGGGGAGGGTCAGAGGGAGAAGCAGACCCCCCGCCGAGCGGGGAGCCCGACGCGGGGCTCGATCCCGGGACTCCAGGATCACGACCTGAGCCGAAGGCAGTCGCTCAACCGACTGAGCCACCCGGGCGCCCAAGGTCTCTATCTTTGTTTTTTGTTTGTTTGTTTTTTTAAGCAGACTCCCTGCTGAGCAGGGAGCCCGATGCGGGGCTCGATCCCGGGACTCCAGGATCATGACCTGAGCCGAAGGCAGTCGCCCAACCGACTGAGCCACCCAGGTGCCCCATGATTTTATTTATTTAAGAGAGAGAGAGCATGAGAGGGGGGAGGGTCAGAGGGAGAAGCAGACCCCCCGCCGAGCGGGGAGCCCGATGCGGGGCTCGATCCCGGGACTCCAGGATCACGACCTGAGCCGAAGGCAGTCGCTCAACCGACTGAGCCACCCGGGCGCCCAAGGTCTCTATCTTTGTTTTTTGTTTGTTTTTGTTTTTTGTTTTTTTTTTAAGCAGACTCCCTGCTGAGCAGGGAGCCCGATGCGGGGCTCGATCCCGGGACTCCAGGATCATGACCTGAGCCGAAGGCAGTCGCCCAACCGACTGAGCCACCCAGGTGCCCCATGATTTTATTTATTTAAGAGAGAGAGAGCATGAAAAGGGGGAGGGTCAGAGGGAGAAGCAGACCCCCCGCCGAGCAGGGAGCCCGACGCGGGACTCGATCCCGGGACTCCAGGATCACGACCTGAGCCGAAGGCAGTCGCCCAACCGACTGAGCCACCCAGGCGCCCCATGATTTTATTTATTTAAGAGAGAGAGAGCATGAGAGGGGGGAGGGTCAGAGGGAGAAGCAGACCCCCCGCCGAGCGGGGAGCCCGATGCGGGGCTCGATCCCGGGACTCCAGGATCACGACCTGAGCCGAAGGCAGTCGCTCAACCGACTGAGCCACCCGGGCGCCCAAGGTCTGTCTCTCTGTTTTCCCAGCTGTGGGCCTAGCCATTTCTGTGTGTCCCTGACTTTGTAGCTGTCCCTGGATCTATCCGCGTCTGAGTGTCCCCGTCTCCGGACCTCCCCTTCTTGATCTTTCTTCCTTTCGCGGAGCTTCTGCCTGTCGGCCTCCCCTAGTCTCTTCCCCTCCTCTGAGTATCCCGCCATCTCTGGTACCCCGAGCCTCTTGGTCTCCTTGTCCCTGTCTCTCTCCATCTTTGGGTGTGCACGGCTCTGGGTTCTCGCGTTTCTGTCACTCGCTGTCTCGGCGTCTTCTTGTCTCTCTCTGTCTCGCAGTGCCTCAGTCTCCCCGTATCTCTGGTTCTCAGGGCGACATTTTTTTCCCCCTCCGCTAGTTTTACTGCGTTGCCATGGATCGAGAATGACGCAGGCGCACGGGAGGCTAGCTCTGCCTCTGATTGGCTGCCCATTCAGCCGTTACTTTTTTGCCCCGCCCCCGCCCTGGGGAGCAGCCCGCTGCATTCTGGGAGTCGTAGGCCGTGGCGAAGGTCCAGCGCGCACGCGCAGTCTGACCTGACGCCATCGCGCCGAGCTCCTGGCGGCTGGAACCGGCCTGGGACCACGACGCAAGAGGTAGGTCTGGCCGGCGGCCGGGGGCGCTGCGACGTGCTTTTCCCGAGCGGATCGTAGCGGTCCCGCGAGTGTGCGCCGCGCAGCTGCATTCGGAGGTGACCTGTGGGGCAGGGAGCGACCCCGGTGGGGGAGGGGAGGAGGGGATTCTGCGGTGTGGGGCCGGGAGGGGGAGGGGCCGGGAGGAGGCCGGGAGCCCCTGGAGTGGGCGTGAGGTGGGGGTGCGGTCCCCCGGGGTGCGGGGCGCGGCAGGGCCGGGCTGAGAGACCGCAGTTAGAGGGGACCTGGCTTACCCCTCCTCGCTGTGCGGATGGGGAGGGGTTGGGGCCCCCTCCTGCGGCCTGGGGGAGGGAGGGGATTGTGAGAGGGGACTCAAGGGCTGAGGATCGCCCTAGGGGGAGCAGCGGCAGTCGGTGCATCCCGGGTGGGAGCAGGGAGGGAGCTGAGGTCCCCCGAGTGTGCGTTCAGCTGAGCCAGGGGCGGTGCAGAGGCGCACGGGGCTGGGACCCGAGGTGGGGCCTGGGCTTGAGGGGTTGTCTCTGCTGCCAGGCTCCCTGACGCCCTCGGACCTGCTGCCTCTTGCCAGTCGCCCGGGGATGCATTGTCTTGTTTCTGTGCTAGGGTCCCTTTGGTGGGCCGAGAAACCCAAGAGAAGGGCAAGAATGGGTCTCCCTTTGGTGCTGCTGGAGGAGCGGGCAAGGGGGAGTGGGGACGACTGAGGATCTTGTTTAGACCTTTTGTTTAAAAAAAGAAAAATGTTTAGAAGGAAAGGTCTTAGAATGCATGTCTTTTGGTCAGATTCACCTCTTGATATTTTGTTTCGTACATTTCCCACTTCCTCCCCTTCTCCCTCCTCTCCCCCTCCTCCCTTTTCCCCTCCTCCTCCACCCCTTTCTCCTGTCTTTTGTGTATCTTCGTTGACCCCGTGGAGGCTAAGCTGGACAGCCCCACCATCCTCTCTCTGTACCAGGGTTTGCTCGGTCCCCCATTGCCCCCGACACCCCAACAATGTCCTGTACCTTTTCAGGTCCAGGGCCATGTATGTATTGTTCGTTGGGTCTGTGAATTCTTGACTTTGGAGTTCTGTCCTTGAGGCTTTTGGGAATCCCAGGCCAGTTGTGCAGGACATTTTTTTAACTTGGGTCTGTCTGTCCTCGGGAGTGGATCCAGAGTTTGCACTCTTGGCAGGGACCATAGGAGACGACTGAGATGTTAAGGATGATCGCTTGATCACATTTTTTCATTCTAAAGGCACTTTTTCCCCCTTTGCAATGCGTAAGTAATGATTGGTTGAGGCCAAGAGACCCTGTGAATGAGATGGGCATATGTGGAGAGGGGGAAGTGGGGCGGGGCAGGCCTGGAGGTAGAGTTGAGGAGTTAGGAGCCAAGCTTGAGCTCTGCTTAGCCCAGTGTGAGAGGGATTTGCCTGCAGGAGGCCCACAGGGTTTGGGGACCTCTCAGCTCACTGGGCCCCCCCGCCCCCTCATGGCTGCTTCTGCATCCCAGGAGTTGTCTGTGGGGGTCCAGGGGGAGTCTGGGCTCCAGGAAATTTCCATCCCCATCTGAGGCAAATCCCCAGTGGCCCCAAGATGTGTGTGTGATGGGGGTGGGGTGGGTAGCTCCTGGTGACTGAGCCAAGAGGAATTTGGGCAGCGGGGAATGGCCTTACTCAAGGAAGCTGGGGACAGGAAGAGTTCTGGTGGTCCCTTTGCCGAACAAGAACGTCCTTGCAGCAGCATGAGGTTTGTGAGGCTCCGATGAAGGGAGATGAGACCTGTGCACGTGCATATTAGCGAGTTCAAGGTAACTTCATGGAGACGGGCTCCACACAGAACGATCATGCCTGTGGTATCCTAAGAAAATGGAAGTTACTTTTTGTGTGACCACACATCTGCCCGTATGCCGCCTAGAGCTCCACGTGCCCTGTGCCTGTTGGGGTAGATGCGGCTGTCAGCTGGCTGGAGCTGTCAATACTTCTCTTGCCGGGTGAGGCTCTAGATTAGTTAACGGCAGCAACATGGTTAAAAAAGCTAGAGTCTGGAAAGCCAACCAGCAGCCTGTTTTGTAACGGGGACAGCCAGGCCCAGGGCATGCAGGTCCTCTGGCTGCTTTAGCCACAAGGCAAAGTTGAGTAGTCACAACTGAGACTGTCCTGCATTTGCCACTCGTGGCCCTAGCAGAGTAAATGCAAGAGTGCATTTCTAATCCTGTGGTAGGGAAGGAAGCTCTTTATGAACAAGTTTTGGAACTCAAATTTATTTGGGAAAAAAAAGCAAATTTGGCAATAAACACTAGAACCTTATAGCTAAAAGAGCATAAACTGAAAAGACAGCCATGGACTGGGACACTGGCAGGACCAAGGCAGAGAGAGACCCCTTTAATTACTTAATAGAAAGAGAGATAGAAGAAAAATGCCATCGAAAAACAAGCAGCTGACTGACAGAGCGCAAGGAGCAGATTTTTGTGGTCTGAGGGTCCCCGGTGCAGAGGTGTGAGGAAGGAGCCCCCTGGTGAGCACCGCTATAGTGGGTGGCAGGGGCTCGGTTGCCTCCTGTGGGCTGCTGTGGGTCACAGCACATGCCCAGTGGTCCAGGTATCCCACTTTACTTTTACCTTCCAAATACATCCCCAGCCTGATCCCAATACATGGATATGAGGGTAATGGCCAACAAAAATTAGGAATAGCCAGCATGCCTCTCAGTGGAGAACTGGAACCATTTAAAAATAATTTATGCATGGGTGCCTGGGTGACTCGGTTGAGCATCCAACTCTTGATTTTGGGTCAGGTTGTGATCTTAGGGTCCTGGGATGGAGCCCCGTGTGGGGCTCTGTGCTCAGGGGGAGTGTGCTTGAGATTGTCTCTCCCTCTGCCCCTCCACCCTCTTGTGTTCGTTCTCTCTCTAAAGTAAGTTGAAAAACAGTAATTTATGTAGTCAACAAATACTGAAGTTGGCTCTGCCCAGAGACTTCCCTGTGAGTAATCTCTGCTCTCCTGGGGTTTACATTCTAGCAGGGGAGGCAGGTGATAGGCAGGTAAAAGGGAGTGAGGAGGTGTGGATGGAGGGAAGGTCTCCTTCAGAGCCCAGACCTGCGTGGGATGAGAAAAGAGAGCTGTAGGAAGCAGGGTGGGGTGAGGTAGGGGTGTGCAAGGGAAATGGAGGGGGAAGATGGGGGGGTAATGATGGCACGGCATGGCTGTCTCTTCCTTGGCTGAAACAGAACTCTGCGTGGCATGTCTTCTGACCCCTAGTCTAGCCTCAGAGAGAGGGGAGCAGTGGGCCCTGGGGCCTCTGCCAACCTTTTTTTTCCCTCTCTCTCTGTCTTTAACAGCTTTATTGAGGTGCACTTGACATACCAAAAGAGTTCATCTGCTTAACGTGTGCAACTCACTGATTTTGCACATATTCACAGAGTCGTACAACCAACACCACAGTTGATTTTAGAACAGTTTATCACTCCAGGAAGAAATGCTGGGCCCATTAGCAGTCACTCTGACTCTGACCCTCTCTGCTCCTGGCAGCCCCTGAGCAGTATACTTTCTGTCTCTTGTGGACACTCCGTATAAATGGAATGAGACACCCCCACAGCTCTGACATCCTTGGGCCCCATGCTCTGGTGAAATGTCAGAGCAGATCTTCACTTTCCCTAGAGGACGTCATGGATGCCTGGTCCCGCATTGCAGTTTTCTCTGTGCAAGTGGGATTGCTGAGAAAACATCCTCACCACAGCTGTGATCACACACATTTTCTTGAATTCCTCAGATGTGTTTGGAAGAAAACGTTGGTTTCTGTGATTCAGACAAGGAGAGCATTCCCACTGGGTTTGGGTGCAACTTTTCTCTGGGATGTCTCCCTCCCAGTGGGGTCTGTGGATCTTCCGGTTACACAGGGAGAAGTGCAGACCTAGCAGGTTCTGGGAGGAGCTGGAGTTCACGGCCCTGTGTGCTCAACAGCCAGTGAAAGCATCGGGAGCCTGAAGCCAACAGCTGGAGGTCTGGCCAGCTGTGGCCTGCTGGGTTCTGTCGTTCTCCTTGCTCAGTGTTTGCCAACAGTTAAAATCAAGAGATTTCACCTAAACATCCCAAATCTAGCTTCTCTCAGGATCATCAGGATCAGCTGGGGGTGGGGAGAGGGCCGACCAGGACGTGAACTCCCAGGACCTAAACACCACGGTCTCTCCTCTCCCCCCACCATTGTACTCTACTCCTGGCCAAGTTCTTATACCTCCCACCTGGTTCTGTGGGTGGGTCAGGCCAGGTCTGCAGTCCTGTGCCATTTCCAGAAATAGATACTGGTTATTCACTGATCTATAGTTGACCCTTGAACAAGTTGAAGGTTAGGGCATTGTCAGAAATCTGCATATAACTTTTGACTTTCCAAACACTTAACTACCAGTAGTCTTCTGTTGACAGGAAGCCTTACTGATAATCAGTTGGTTAACACATTTTGTATAGAACACGTTTTAAATACTGTATTCTTACAATAAGAGAAAAAAATGTTACACTTGTAAAGAAGAATGATTTACAGTATTGTATTTATCAAAAAAATCCGCCTTAAGTGGACCCATGCGGTTCAAACCAGTATTCAAGGGTCAACTGTGTTTCAGATTTTTAGTTGTCTTAATAGGAGGAACAGTCATGATACCTAGCCCTTCCAAAGGTGAAAGGAAGTCTGGGATACACCCAAATTTGGCATGATAGCACATGCTTTGAGTATACATTGTTGGAATGAGTTTTGTAATGTTTTATGATTTTTACATTTTTGAAAGTGAGATCCTATAATTTTTCTTCTAGCTGTGACTGCTTTTTTTTTAATTCCTGGTAATACCAGTCTTACAGAATGAGTTTCCACCTCCCACTTTTTATGTTAGTTTTTTCTATACAAGTGTAAAACTCTGCTGTTACTTAAGCAGATTGCTTGGAAATAATTCTGCATGGACTCTGGGTGTAGTGGGTGGGACTGGTGAGCTCAGGGGACCCTGCTTGTTCTCCTTTGGTATGGATTCCCATGGCTCGCTTCTCACTGTGTAGGCATCTCTGTCTGTCCCGTGCAGGTCTGGATTCTGGCTGAGATCCCAGAGCATCCCGCTCTCTCCCTTGCAGCTGCAGTTACGTGAATTCACCCTCCACAGCACGTGCCCTGTCCTTGGCTAGTCACATTTCCCAGTGCAGGTTTGGGAAGATGTTGCCTTTGGAGAAGGCATTTGCCACCCCCAGGAGCTCCCTGACTCCCCCAGAACTGCCTATGCTAGGGTCAGCAGCTGAGGACCAGGAGGAGGACCCCAAGACTGTCCTCGGGAAGGACCTTGAGTTCTCCCGCCAGCATTTCCGGAACTTCATCTACCAGGAAGCAGCCGGGCCCCACCAGGCCCTGGCCCAGCTGTATGCCCTGTGCCGCCAGTGGCTGCGGCCCGAGGCGCACTCCAAGGAGCAGATGCTGGAGCTGCTGGTGCTGGAGCAGTTCCTGAGCGCCCTGCCTGACAAAGTACGGCCCTGGGTGGTGGCACGGCATCCTGAGAGCTGCACGAAGGCAGCCTCGCTGGTGAAGGACCTTACCAAGGCCCTAGGAGAGCCAGGTGAGGCAAGCACCCCAGAGGAGAGCAGACCAGAGAAGAAAGGGGAAGTGGGGTGGTCAGCCCCGGAAGGAGTAAAATTGACAGCGTAGAGCCCAGACCAGTCGGTGGCTCACCTGAGAGTTGAGCTCCACTGTGTATAAGAGGCACGGAGGTGAGCAGCCCTGAGCTGGTGGGGAATACGGCCTCACCACCCTGCCCCGTGGCATCATCCTCAGCGTTGCCTCATGGGCCAGGAAGTCTGCTTGGGTTCCTGCCCTCACGTCTGCCTTCCAGGTGCAAAGAAGCAGAAGGGAACCAGCCCCTTAAAAACTGAGTAAATGTTCTGGGCATTTGTTTCTGCTCCCTCAGTATGGTAAGAAGAGGAGCACTGGGGCTGGGTGGGCAGAGCCTCTACCACATGTGAGGGCAGAACCTGAGGGACTGGTGGTGATAGGGGCCTGGAGCCTTGGGCTCAGGGTCAGAAGCCTAGGTCCATGCCCACCCCCTGCAGGCTTGCTGTGTGATTGTTAGCACGTCACTCACTTTTGGGCTCACTCTCCTCTTGAGTGTAAGCAGGGATGCTGTTGAGTCTCCCAAGGGGCTGTCCACAGCTTTGAGGAAGGGGGAGTGTGGGAAGCATGCTGAGCCTTTGTTGTCTGTTATTACCAGGTGGGCCCGTGAGGGCCAGTGAAGACCTGGAACCCAGCGAGACCCAGGCATCCCCCGACACCTGTGAGTGACCAGCTAGCCCTTGGGCGGGTATGGGCCAAGGTTTGGTTGGGGGAGGGTGGGAGGGAGTCGCCGTGCAGGTTATCGTGGGAGCCAAGGGAGGCCAGGTAAGCGAGGCCTCCGAAGTCTGTGCTGACTTCTTGCTGTAGGCTCTGGTGAATGTGACAAGTATTTATAATTAAGTTTATTTTCGGGCGCCTGGGTGGCTCAGTCGGTTAAGCGACTGCCTTCGGCTCAGATCATGATCCTGGAGTCCCGGGATCGAGTCCCGCATCGGGCTCCCTGCTCAGTGGGGAGCCTGCTTCTCCCTCTGACCCTCCCCCCTCTCGTGCTCTCTCTCAAATAAATAAATAAAATCTTTAAAAAAAAAAAATTAAGTTTATTTTCAAAGATTGTACAAATCATACGTGCTTTACTATTAACAGTGAAAACCGTTGAGATATAAAGAAAAAAGTTCTCTCTCTACCCCGCTGCTCTCTAAAACTAAACCAAGTGGTGCCCCCTGGCATGTGTACCTTCACGTGTTTCTGCACATCCCTCGCGTGCACACACGGCTCACCCGGGAGCCTGCTCGGGGTCTGCGGCTGTTTTCGCTGGAGGTGACGTATTTGTGCCCGAGCTCATGCTGTTTGCGTGAGCAGCGTCTCACCCAGCCAGGCCCCTCCACGCG
Source organism: Mirounga angustirostris (assembly GCF_029215605.1). Taxonomy (NCBI): domain Eukaryota; kingdom Metazoa; phylum Chordata; class Mammalia; order Carnivora; family Phocidae; genus Mirounga; species Mirounga angustirostris. The sequence continues at coordinate 59,662,507 of NW_026991724.1, read as the reverse complement.
GTGGACAGATAGATACCCAGTGCCAGAGCCTTCTGACCTTCGTGGCGTTTCACAGGATCTGCCCTTCCTTGCCCTGGAGTTGGAATTCACTGCCATGAAGGTTTCTGCCTCTTCCTACACATGTGCTGTAAAATGTCCTCAGGCTTGTTCCTGCTGTGGGAGGTTTTGTTTGTGTAGGCGGGTTCCTCGGGATCACTGGGCAAAGGACCATGTCTGCATGGTTTTGTGGAAGTTTTGTAGCACATACGGTGCCTGTGTCCAAGGGTGTCCATTTCGCCACATCCGTACCAGCACCGTATGTCATTGCTGTTTAAGATTTCCACCAAGTTGGGGCGCCTGGGTGGCTCAGTCGGTTGGGCGGCTGCCTTCGGCTCAGGTCGTGATCCTGGAGTCCCGGGATCGAGTCCCACGTCGGACTCCCTGCTCGGCAGGGAGTCTGCTTCTCCCTCTGACCCTCCCCCCTCTCCTGCTCTGTCTCTCTCATTCTCTCTCTCAAATAAATAAACAAAATCTTTAAAAAAAAAAAGATTTCCACCAAGCTAATGGGTATGAAAGTGTTCTCTGCTTTGTGGCTTCAGTTCGAATTTCTGGGGCCACTACTGACCTTGGGCTTCTTTTTGCTTTCTTCGTAGTTTGCTCTGCTCTGTCAGTTGAGGACAGTTGTGGGGTCTCTTGGGACATGCTGTGACATGGGCCTCCCTTTCTCGGAGTCTGAGAACTCTTCACTCTCTTTCTGGGGCCCATACAAGGGAGGCGGTGGGGTCTCCCTCATTGGTTTGGGCTGCCCAGCTGTGTAAAACCAGTCTCCTCAGCTTTGTCTCCCCTTCTCCCAGCCTGTCCCACTCCAGACCCTGTGCTTCTGGAACAGGGGAACATCGGCGACGAGAAGACTGAAGAGGCCAAGCCCGCAAAGGTTGAGCCGAAGGTGGGTGGGTTCTGTCTTGTCCATAAGGCCTGTTCCCAGGGAGGAGGGTCTGTCACCCTAGCTTGTGAGGTTCTCTCCCTCCCCCCCTCGTTAACATGCGCCAGCTGCCCCAGGAAGAGCTGGGGTGGGCTGAGGTTCCAGGGCTGGACACCCAGCCTGCTGCATCCCCAGGAAACCAAGAGATGAGCCTGGCTGAGAGCGGGTGGGGGTGAGGCAAGGAGAGGTCTCTGGGATCAGAGCGAGGGGCCCGAGTGCTGCCACTGCCCCCTTGGGAGTACTGGACAGGTGCTCCCTTTCTGTCAGCTCCCCACCAGCCCGACATGTGGCAGCTCCCTGGCCCTCGTCCCTCTGGCGGTGACTAGGGCACGGTTCATCTCCCCCGGGGTGCACCATCGTTGCTAGCCACGGCTCCCCTCCCCACTCCCATGCCCCTTGCCCTTCGGCACTCTGGGCCTGGACATGACCTTTCCTCTGCCCAGGACACGCATCCTCCAGACCTATGGACCCCGTGGCCTTTGTCATGGTGGCTGCTTTTCCTGAGGGCAGTGGACATGGCTGTCCTGGTACCCCGTCCCCTGGGTGCTGGCCTGGGGCCTGTGTGGTGTGCAGGGATGGAGGAGATAGGAGACTTTGGGGTCTTCTACAGCAGTGGTTCTCAGCCAGGGTGGTTTTGCCCCTCTGGGGGACCTTGGGTGATGCCTGGAGACAGCTTTGGTTGGCAGTACTTCTGTTGGGGAGGTGGTGCTGCTGACATCCAGAGGGAAGAGGTCAGGTGACATCCTGTAGTGCCCGGGACAGGCCCTGCCAAAACAAAGTCCATAGTGCTGGGGTGCCTGGGTGGCTCAGTCGGTTGGGTGTCTGCCTTTGGCTCGGTCATGATCCCAGGGTCCTGGGATCGAGTCCTGCATCCGGGCTCCCTGCTCCACAGGGAGCCTGCATCTCTCTCTCCGGCTCCCCCTGCTTGTGTGCATGCTGGTGCGCACGCTTGCTCTCTGTCTCATCAAATAAACAAAATCTTAAAAATAAAAAAAAGAAAGTCCACAGTTCTGAGGCCAAGAGACCCTGCCCTTGCGTTAACCCGGGATCCAGGACCTGCATGGTGGCCGGGGGATCCCCCAGAATAGTGCCACCCCCATTGTGCTCACTGGGATCGTGGGACCAACGGTCCAGCCTTCCTCTGCACGGGAAGCCTCAGCCGCGGTGGTGGTGCCGTTTCAGAAGTTGACATTTCCGGAGGTGCCTCTGTACCTGGGGGAGTGGGGCCACCTGGACCCGGCGGAGGAGAACCTGAAGACCTTCCGGAAACTGCTCTTGTGGGGTGAGACCTGTCCCCACAGCCTCATGCTGTACCCTCCACCTCTTCCAAAAGTGGTGGCATAGGGGTTTCCGACTCCCACATGGGGCTTTGGTTAAGGCCCCACGGTGTTTTAAACGTATTTGACCGTGAACGAGTTTGCCAGGGTCCCCACTTTGGCCCTGCCCTTCTCGATTTACACATTTGAGGCCTGCCAGAGCCTTAGCCTTTCAAGTTTGCAGCCCCTGCTCTAGGACCTGAAGCTTCTGAATGTGGAAAGGCCTTCTGGCCCCAGTGTGTTGACTTTCCCATCCCCCTCGGTGCAGTTATGGAGCCTCTTGGCCTTCATGGGTGTTCCCTCTTGTGGGGACATCTTTGCCCACAACACAGGCCCCACCCCACACAGACTTCTGAGCTGTTTATGCTTGTCGTTTTACGGTCTTTTTCTGACTGCTCTCCCTTGAATTTCCCCACTTCCGTTGGCCTTCCCAGCTCTTCTTCTGTGGACCCTCTTCTTCACCCCTTCCCCAGTGTTCTGTGAGCCCCCAGCTCTCCAGGACTCCAAGCAGTGCAGCTTTGGCGGGTGTCCCAGGGCAGAGGAAAGGTTCGGGGCTATAGTCCCACCCTGGCCAGCCTGTGAGACTTGAGGTGCATTTGCTGTTTCTAGTCTGGTTTCAGTGTCTCTTTGTTTTTGTTTTTTTGACCCCACTCAGGGTTTCAGCTTGCCCAGCCTGATGATGCCTGCAGGCTGGAGACAGAGGAGCTTCGGTTGGTTGAAGCAGAACCACCAGAAGGCAGCTTCTCAGGTGAGAGCTGTGGTCAGGCCAAGGTGGAGGGCGCGTCTTTCTTTCAGAGGCAGATGGAAGCTCCTCACAGCTCTGCCGGTCTTGGCAAAGACCTCAACTTTGACCTCACTATTCTCCCACCCTGTGTCCCCTGCTTTTGCCGCCCCCACCCCAAATGTCAGAGCGGAAGGTAGGGAAGTCACTTGAGTAACAGCAGTGTTGACTGTTACGATCCTGTGGATTGACTGGGATTGGCTGGGCCTCTGTTCTCCCTTTGGTGGCTGCTGGGCCGTGTACCACCCAGAGGCTTGACTAGGCTGGGATGTCCTGGGTGGTCGGACTCAACCAGTGGCAGTTAGTGCTGGCTCTTGATGGGGAGCTCAGCTGCAGCCATCAGCCTGGGCTCTCCATGTTGCCTCTCCCAAGAGGCTAGCTTGCGCTTCTTCAAGTGTGGCAGCGGGGTTCATAGAGGGAGCATTCCGGGAGGGTAAGCACCATCATGTGGGTGCCTTGTGAGCCTTTGCCTGCGTCATGCATGCTTAATGTCCCGTAGACCACGGTAGGTCGCGTGGTAAAGCCAGTGTGCATGGTACCCGGGTTGTATGTGTGCGTGTGTGTGGTGGGGGGCACTTCCCAAGGGCCTGAGTCCCAGGAGGCATGCTTCACTGGGGCCCCCCACCGTAACACGTTAGTTTACCGCACAAGGGCTCACGTGGCCCTTCCTGGTGAGGATGTGGGCTCCCCCCAGCTCATGGCTCCCTTGCCAGTGGCTGCTCAGCTCACATCGACAGCTGCAGGAGAGAGGAGACCCCCGTCCCCCGCCCCTTACACTTGTACATACATCCCATTGGCCAGAGCTCGGTCACATGGCCACTTCAGGTGCGAGATATGCTGGGAGTGACTGTCTTCAGGCAGGCAGTCGTGAGCTCAGGGAGGCCAGAGGAGGGAAAACAGATGGGGGACGCGTGGCAGTCTTCCGAGGGATCTTGTTTGAATTCGTTGCCCCTGGGTTTGTGGAGGGAATTGACCGGTTGTGTGCATGCCAAGCGCTCCTCATGTCCTCATCCGCTTCCCCCTTGCTCTGGCTTTCCATCCTGCCCTGTCTCACACTTGCTGGCCTTTTGTTAGTTTTCCTGCCCACGTGGCAGGTTCCTTCTGAGTGCTGGGAGTTGGGGCTGCTCACATCATGACCTTGTTCCAGGCGGCAGGAGGTGGCAGGAAGGTAAAGAGAACATGTGTGAGACGCTGATGGAGAGGATCACGAGGGAAATTCTCGTTTGCCCCCTAACGGGTGCTGCCCCAGAAGAGGAAGAGCAGCTGCAGAAGGCTCTGGAGCCTCAGGAGGGGGAACCAGGCCCTGTCAGGCGGTCCGTCATCCGGGAGCCAGCCCAGGACAGGGGCACCGCTGGGGAGAGCCTTACTGTGCCTGTAAGACCAGCCACCCCACACCAAGGCCTTGGAAGAAAGAGGCCCCGCCCAAAGGATGTGGGTGGGCAGGGCCCCGAGCGTGTCTCCAGTGTGAGCAGCCACCGGGCCTGCCACGTGAGGGAGCCTGATGCAGCTGGCCACAGCGCAGGGTCCCTGGCCAGGCAGGACCAGGATGGCTCCGCGGCAGGCTGCCCTGCTGCCGATGAGCCTGGGCTGTCCCGAGGGAAGCCCTACGCGTGCAGCGAGTGTGGGGAAACCTTTGCGTGGATCTCTCATTTCATTGATCATCTCAGAAGCCACAGTGGCAGGAAGGTGTATGCGTGCCAGGGCTGCTGGAAGACCTTCCACTTCAGCCTAGCCCTGGCCGAGCACCAGAAGACCCACGAGAAGGAGAAAATCTACGCGTTGGGCAGGGCCCCGGGACCCCACCCTGCTGTGTGTGGAGCCCATGCCAGTGGGAGGCTCAGTGGGCGCCTGGGGTGTGTGGCGGGTGATGGTTTCCCTGTGCACTCCGAGGCGCAGAGATGAGCCACTTGCTCGAAGTGTCCCTAGAGGACAACTTCACCTGCCCGGGATTCCCGAGAAATGTATCCGGCTCCTTCGAAACCCTGCGTGGCTTCTTGCATTGTCTATGTGGATGTGAGTCTTGTCTGTTTTCTAAATGAGCTTGTGTGGCTAAAGCACTTAGAACCCAGGAAGGGCCCTCGGGAAGCCCTTGCCTCCTTGTAAACACACCCAGCAGATGCCCACACGCAAGCACGAGCTGTGAGCTGTGAAAGAAGATTCCCTTCTCTTCCGTAGCCAGTTTGGCACCACCCGCGCATTGGAACGTTGTCATCGTGCAGAGTGTCAAGTTGCCTTAAAGTGTGTGATCGGCTAGCTCTTGCTGAAGTCAGCCTTGTCCCTGTTCCTCCTGTTCAAGCTCCCCAGGGCTTCTGCTCAAGCTGTTGGGTCCTCTCGTAAACACCTGATGTCAGGTTCACTTCTGCATCCTCACTAGCAGACTGTTTCCCAGTTCTCGCACGTTGTCCACGTGTGTGGAGTGGCTTAACAAAGGTCACAGAAATGCTTGGAGCCTAGTAACACGGTGTTTTCAAACCGTGCGTCTCAGCCCATTAGTGAATTGTGAAATCAAATCAGTGGGTGGCCACCAGCATTACACCACCATGAAATTAGAATTAAATAGGTGAAAATTCATCATGTAGTAAAGGCAGATGTTTTGTGAAACTTTTCAGCCATATATCTAACTATGAGACCTGGTTGCAATATAAGGTGTATTTCTTACTCTGAGGGTGGAGGGTCATGATCAGAGCAGGTTGAAAACACCAGTGAAGGTTGATGAGATGTGTCTGCCTGGGCAAGCGGAACTTAACTCCTTGGGCTACGTAGGTGATCTTTTGATTTTTGCATTTGATCTCAGATTACAGCATTGTTTCTGTTGCCTGAGCATAAACTTTAACTGCTTCTTGTAGATAAACTGGTGCCTCTTTCCGTCATGGTGTTTGAGCAGGCAGTCTGTTGTAACGATGCCTAAATCACATATGCTTAACATAATAAAAGATTTATTTCTCGCACTCACATGACAGTCTTGGTGTTTGTTGCTGTTGCTTGTGTGTGGATGGGAGGGGAGCTCTGCTCCGTGTAGTGATTTGGGGATCCAGGCTCTGTCCCTGTTGTGGCTCTGTTCTCCACTGGACTGCAGGAGCACATGGGGAAAGCCACACTTGCTCAGCTGGGAGACCACACACATCACTTTATATTTTTTCAATTTATATTTTTAAATTTTTATTTAGAAATAATTTCAAACTTACAGAAAAATCAACCCCACCTATATGAACATTTTCCCCTGCTTGCCTGTGATTCATGCCCCCCCCAACACACACACCTGGGAGTGCCTGAGGTTCACGTTACTACTGTTGGTGATGATTCCTTTGCTCAAAGTACTGTTCAATTTCTCCACCTTATGGTTACTTTTCTCCCTTAGCTAATAAGCAATCTGTGGGGAGGCACTTTAAGATAATGCAGATATACTGCTCACCAAAATCCGCCCCCCCCCCGCCCCAGTTTATCCTCCATTGATGGCTCTTGCCATGATGGTTGCAGAGTTGTTGGTTATCAAATACCAGCTCTCCTTCCAGGTTCACCACCCAGCCCTGGGCATTCTGCTGCAAGCCAGCACCTCCCTTCTCTCCATTTATGTCTCCTTAAAATTAGAACAGACTTACGGATTCCTGTGTTTTCAGTGGTTTTTCAAGTTTTATAACTTACCACCATCCTTATTTTGGCACTCAAGTTGTCCCAGATGTGGTCAGCGAACATCCCTGCATCCCTGTGACATGCCTCCACTTTTTGAACAATCCTTTTCTTTTTAGTATAAGATATTCCAAGCCCAAATTGTTTCTACCTTGAAATCAGCTATTTTCCAGTTCCAAAGAACTTGTTCCTTTTAGTGGGGATGCTGTGAGACCTGAGTGCCAGGTGTATTCATTGCTACTGGTGAGCTGGGAAATGTGTATATATACACACAAGTGCACACAAAAAGGCCCATGTGTGCTCATATGCATGCATATACACATACATATACAGCAAGACCTCCATTTGCATTCTACTACTCCCCCATATTTTTTATGTCAGTAGTGAGAACTCTAAAATCAGCATATTTACTAGTATGCTAAATTCTAAAATACCTCTCAAAATCATTTCAGAATTGCTTTTCTCAAACCACTACAAAAACCAAACCCATTGAAAAGATGTCAGGATTTGTTTGCTCTTCCCCTGCCACAACCATCCTGACCAAGGCATGGTAGAGCACATGAATGATTTATTCTAGAGAGACAAAAAAATTTAGCCAGGTATTCCCACTTGTTAATCTCAGAGGAAGCTGGGTTAGTTCAGGCATTAGGGGCATTGGGTTTGTGCGGAGGGTCTCCCATCCAAAGGGGGAGGGATGTGGCTCATTGAGAAAGATGTAGCAGGGGTGCCTGGGTGGCTCAGTCGTTAAGCGTCTGCCTTAGGCTCAGGTCATGATCCCAGGGTCCTGGAATCAAGCCCCGCATCGGGCTCCCTGCTCAGTGGGAAGCCTGCCTCTCCCTCTCCCACTCCCCCTGCTTGTGTTCCCTCTCTCATTGTCTCTCTGTCAAATAAAATCTTTAAAAAATAAAAATAAAAAGATGTAGCAGATGGAAAGCACAAGAAGGTGGCCCTGGTGTCTCCAATGGAGTTGGGAGGGCTGGAAAGTGTACAGATCATGGAGCTCTGAGCCACGACTCAAAAAGGAAATGATATCTGGAGGGCAAGAGAGAGCCCCAGATGCACTGGCACGAAGAATGGAATGGAGTTCCTGGCTAGTTTCCACAGGGTGTCCGAGGATGACTGTTCAGAGTGGGCAGGGAAGGGCAAATCCCACAAATGGAAAACTGGCAAGATGGGAATAAATTTCAATGCGAAGAAGATGCTTAAATACCCTCTGTTATAGACTGAATTGCTCCCCACCCCAAATTTATACACTGAAGCCCTGACCCCCTCATGTGACTGTATTTGGAGACAGGGCCTACAGGGAGGTGATAGGGGTAGGGCCCTAATCCCATAGCACTGATAGCCTTATAAGAAGAGGAAGAGCAGATTGCTCTTTGATCATGTGTGCGTGGAAGAAAGGCCATGCAAAGACACAGTGAGAAGGTGGCTATCTACAAACTGGGAAGAGCGGTCTCATTAGAAACCAACCCTGACAGCACCTTGGTCTTGGGCTTCCAGCGAAGGACAACTCCAGAACTGTTAGAAAATTAATTTCTGTGGTTTAAGCCCCCACCCTGTGGTACTCGGTTGTGGGAGCCTGAGCCGACTAATGAGGCCTTCTCATGATCTGGGTTGAGAGCTTTGTAAATCATTGTCAACCAGTGTGACTGCTTTGGAAAGCAAACAGCCCAATCACACCAAGAACCACTATGACGTTTGTATATCTTGAGTCTTAAGTTTTAGGCATGATGATTTTTCGTAAAAAATTAAAGCCAAGAGAAAAGCTACATAAAATGAGATGCTGAAATCCTTTCTGGCCCTAGGTGGGATATTAAAAGTATCGAGGAAACCGCACGGAGGCCTGGTGGCAGTTGGACTTCTTACGTGGTGTCTCAGGGTTCCAAGCACAAGCGTTCCCAGTGAGCAAGGCGGAAACTGCATGGCCTCTTCTGAATCTCTGTTCACACCCTTCATTTTTCCTTGTTGGTCTTCAACTTTTGTGTCAATAATTGAGACATACCAGCAACTCTCCCCAAGTAAGTGAGGCCCTCTGGTAAGGAATGTGCTTGCCCCTGCCATTTTTCTGACACTGTGGGTTTAACTTCAGCTTCCCTCCACTGGTGCGGCCCTGCTAGGGAGGGAATGCTCGTCTCCAAGGGAGGGGAGATCTGATACTGTGGGCACCTCCTCATGGTCCCCAACTCCGGGCTGTATTCCTGTGTGTGTCATTGTGGGGGTAGGACGATAGGAGCTTGTGTGACTGGGTTTCTCAGTGATCTGGCATTTTCAAAGGACTGCAAGAGTGTGGTTGGGTTCCATTTTTACTCAACTGATCTCGAATGGAGGAGCCCTAACATGTTTTCCAAATGCAGTGTTCTCGGATGAGAAGTATCATCCTAGAGAGTCTGAACTGTGCATGGCTGGCATGACCTATTTTCTGCACTAGTTTCAGGGGTAGGAGCCTGTCATGCCATTTACCTAAAGAAGCTCATCTTCTCAGTACATCTGGTTTCCTTGAGGACAAGACGCAACACAAGGAGAGAAGCCCAGGGAAAGGGAGGAGGACAAAAGAGCTGAGCAGAAGACTGAGGCTATTGAGCCGTCCAGTCCAGTCCAGTCCAGCCACTGGCTGGCTCCCTCTGGCAAATGAACACCGGGAAGGAGGCTACAGCGACCTGAGGTGTGCCGCAAACATAAAATATATGCTGGATTTCAAAGATGTACTATACAGAAAGCAAGCAAAATACCGTATCAGTGGCTTTTTAGAGTGACACGTTGAAATGGTAACATATGGGATATATAGGGACAGATATTAATTTCACCTGTTTCTTCTTGCTTTAAATGGAACTGACAATAGCTAAATTTACCAATGTGGCTTGCATTGTTTCTACCAGAGGTGGCTGTTTTAAGTGGCTTATAAATGAGTATGAGATTAATTCCAGAAAAGGGAGAGGAGGCACTGCACAAGCATACTGGGGACGGTTGGAAGACTATTTGTAATGTCCTTCCCCCAAGGGAGAAATTTCAAGTTGACTGGAAACTTATATCCCAGCACTGTGACTGGAAAACCAGGCCAACTGATATAACCCTGATGGTTGGTGACCAAATCCAGCCAATGTAATTTAAATATGGGTTCTAATGAGGATGGCAAGTCACCATTCAAGGGTCGTGGTTGTAAGAGAGACTGCTGTCAGTGGATTCAGGATTTAATGTAATACTATGGACCTTCAAGATAAATTATACAAAAACAAAAGCTTGTCTAAACACCAGGAAGAAGAATCAATGGAAACAATCAAGAGAGGATTACCTTGTACATTTCTCAAAAGAGATAAACCTTGCAAAACATAAGATTCCAATGTGGAGGTGTTGTTCACAAGATGGTGGCTTAACAAAGGAAATCTTCCTTTTTGTGAAACAGCAACATCTGTGTTTCTAATGCCTGTGAGTCCTGTAGAGAAATTTATAGTCACCTTGCACCATTCATAAGCACCCCTCCCAAGAATGTAATGTGCAATAATGATAAATTCTGAGTGTATCTGGTTCTTGTATATAAAGAGCATCTGCTTTGAAAATCTCTAGTTTGGAATATCGTGAATCCTTGGACAGAAGCCATCTCCAGATCTGCTACATTTTTTTTTTTTTTTCCCATTTCTCTTTTCTGTAGGTTCTATGATGTAGCATTAGTGGGCACCCATGACTGAAAGTCCTCAACACTAACTCCACACCTCCCTACTACTGTCTGGATGATCTGATATCCGGGGATGGGTGACCTAACTCCACACCTCCCTACTATTGTCTGGATGATCTGATATCCGGGGATGGGTGACCTAACTCCACACCTCCCTACTACTGTCTGGATGATCTGATATCCGGGGATGGGTGACCTAACTCCACACCTCCCTACTACTGTCTGGATGATCTGATATCCGGGGATGGGTGACCTAACTCCACACCTCCCTACTACTGTCTGGATGATCTGATACCCGGGGATGGGTGACCTAGAGCTCCAAACTCCCACAGTCCTTTCCATCACTTCTCTCTGAGGGTGTCCGGGGCGTGTACTGTGTGCCAAGGCTTGCATATGCATACACTTGTGTTGTTTCTGTTGAGAGTGCCTGGGTCAAGTCTGGTAAGGGATGAGCTATGACTTGAGGCTTTCCCACGTCCCAGCGAGTGTGACGTGGGCCTACCCGGTGTGAGTTCTCTGGTGCTTGGTGAGGGACGAGCTGTGTGTGAAGGCTTTCCCACAGTCCCTGCACGCATATGGCTTCTCTCCTGTGTGGATCCTCCGGTGCTGAGTGAGGTGGGTGCTCTGCCTGAATGACTTCCCGCAATCCTGACATTCGTAGGGCTTCTCCCCCGTGTGAGTCCGCTCGTGCTGGCTGAGCGATGAGCTGTGGCTGAAGGATTTTCCACACTCGTTGCACCCGTAGGGCTTCTCCTTAGTGTGAATCCTCTGGTGTTCTATGAGAAGGGAGCTCTGGCTGAAGGCTCTGCCGCATGCGTTACACTCATAGGGCTTCTCCCCCGTGTGGATCCTCTGGTGCTGAATGAGGGGGGCGAGCTGGCTGAAGGCTCTGCCACACGCGTTACATTCATAGGGCTTCTCCCCCGTGTGGATGCGCTGGTGTTTGGTCAGGGACGAGCTGTGGCTGAAGGCCTTGCCGCACTCCCCGCACTCGTAGGGCTTCTCCCCCGTGTGGATCCTCTGGTGCTGAGTGAGGTGCGTGCTCTGCCTGAATGACTTCCCGCAATCCTGACATTCGTAGGGCTTCTCCCCCGTGTGAGTCCGCTCGTGCTGGCTGAGCGATGAGCTGTGGCTGAAGGTCTTCCCACACTCGTTGCACCCATAGGGCTTCTCTCCCGTGTGGATCCTCCGATGCTCGGTCAGGAGCGTGCTCTGGCTGAAGGCCTTCCCACACTCATTGCACGCGTACGGCTTCTCTCCCGTGTGGGTCCTCTGGTGCTGAATCAGCGGTGTGATCTGCGTGAAGGCCTTCCCACACTCGCGGCACTCGTAGGGCTTCTCCCCCGTGTGGATGCGCTGGTGTTTGGTCAGGGACGAGCTGTGGCTGAAGGCCTTGCCGCACTCCCCGCACTCGTAGGGCTTCTCCCCCGTGTGGATTCGCAGGTGCTGGGTGAGGTGGATGCTTTGCCGGAAGGCCTTGCCGCACTCCCCGCACTCGTAGGGCTTCTCCCCCGTGTGAGTCCGCTCGTGCTGACTGAAGGAGGACCTGAAACTGAAGGCCTTGCCGCACTCCCCGCACTCGTAGGGCTTCTCCCCTGTGTGAGTCCTCTGGTGCTGGATCAGTGGGGCAATCTGGTTGAAGGTTTTCCCACACTGAGTGCACTTGTACGGTTTCTCACCGGTGTGGATTCTCTGGTGTTTGGCAAGTGCTGAGCTGTTTCGGAAGCCTTTTCCGCATTCGTGACACTCATAGGGTCTCTCTCCCGTGTGCGTGCGGTGGTGCTCGGCAAGTGCTGAGCTGTGACCGAAGGCCTTTCCACAGGCCTGGCATTTGTAGGGCTTCTCCTTTGCGTCCGTTTTCCGTTGGGCACTGAACTCTGGTTCTGGCTTGCCCCTCTTCCCGCGCGTCCCCGGCATGCGGAGGCCGTGTCTTTCAGGAGCCAGTGGCTGAGGCGGGACTCTGGGGTTCAGAGTCAGGTTTTCCCCGAACCCATTGCCCTGCTGCTGCGCGGGCGTCTTCCCAGGCGTGAGGGCTGCTCGCACTGCACGGCTCTGTCCCCGGCGGCCCTCGGCGTCGCCACCCTCCAGGTACCACAGGCTGTCCCCCAGGAACCTTCCCACCAGGACACTGCTGGCTGTTCTCTCCGTGACGTCTTGCTTTGGAGCTGACAGTCTGGTTTTGGGTCGAGTTTCCAAATCTGAAACAAAAGTGGAGATGTTCCTTAATTTCAGTTTGGGGGGAGGAGTTTGTGGTGGGTGGGTGGCTAAAGACTAAAACGGGTGGTTTTGAAAGGCTGAAGGCACAGGTGGCTTTGACCACTTAAAAATACAGCTTTGCAAATCAGAGAAGGAGCAGGAGCAGGAGGGAAAGCACAGAGAATAGTCAGGGGTGGGGGACCTGGCGTAGGGACGCGAAGGGAGCTTGCAAGGGGAGCACAGAGAATGAGGGCAGGGAGAGGACGCGGGGCGGACAGCGAGCATCTGGGGAAGTTGCCGACAGATGCCCCAGGCTGGAAGGGGCAGAGCAGCGGCCAGGCCTGGCGAAAGCAGCCTCCAAGTGCCAGGTGGTGATGGAAGAAGAGCCGCCTCTCACAGGTGAAGGACCAGCCAGCCCAGCCCTCCCACTGCTCAGGTCCAGTTTCTTCCTGGTGGTCTCCTGCTGTTGTTCCATGTCGGCCAGGTGTAAAGAAACCACCAGCTCCCCCAGCCCGGAGACAGCTGAGATGTGTACCGCCAGAAGCAGGGATAAATGACCCGAGGCGAACAAGAGGACTTGGATCTGGTCTGTCGGGTCTGTCTCACCCACTGGGAGCTCCCTGAGGGCAGGGCTTCTGTCCCCCTTGGTCACCACTGCACCCCCGCCCACAGCAGAGGCCAGCAGACGTGCTGCACGAACAAACAAATGCATCCCCTCCTCCTCCTTCCTGGCAGGACTGCCTTTTGGCCCTGGGACCCAGTCTGCCCTGCACATCCATGGCCTCGGTGCATGCCGTTCCACCCCAACGCTGGACTGGCCTAAAGGTGTGAGGTGGGCACCCTGCCCGTTTACGTTACGCTCTAATGAAGTGTTCAGGGAAAAAAAAAAAAAGGTCACGCCAGGTGTGGCTGGCAAAATAGTGGCTCCCAAACACGTCCATGTTCTAATTCCCAGAACCAGTGAGGAAGGAAGGGTGCTAGTCCTCTGACATTAGCTAATCCTCTGCGATTCCCCTGGATTCCCCTGGTGGGCCCAAGGCAATCACAAGAGTTCTGATCTGAGAGAGAGAGACATGTAGGAGGGCCGGGGCCAGGGTGACGGGAGAAGAGCTCAGGGCCACGCTCACTTGGAAGATGGACAAGGCTGTGAGTCAAGGAACGCGGGCACCTCTGCAAGCTGGAGAGTGAAAGGAAATGGGTTCTCGCCAGGCCCTGCAGAAGGAATGCTGCCTGCACTGTGGTGCGGTGGCCTCCCGAATGGGAAGATAATTCGTGTTGCTCTAAGCCGCTAAGCTTGTGGTACTTTGTTACAACAGTCGTAAGAAGCTAATATCCTAGGTAAGGGCTGGCTACTCCTGAAGCTGGAGAGACTCCGTCGTGACCCCCTCCCCCACTGGCCGTTTCTCCTGGGCCCTGGTGATGGGCTGCTGCTGAAACTGGGTCAGGGCCCGACACAAGTGCTGGGAAGCCCCACCTCCTGCAAGGCTGGTATTGGTCTCAGGAGCTGGATAAGATGTATGAAGAACACAGCCCCCACGGGGCAGGTGGAAAAGCCCAGACTGGATCCACCGACCCACAGACACGTGAGTTGTAAAAGATTCTGTGGTTTAAACCACTGAGGCTGGAGTGTTTGTTACACAGGAAGAGCAGGCTGCTGCCCAACCCCAGTGCCTTTGCACTTACTGTTCCTTCTGCCTGGAATTCTGCTCTGCCAGCTTGTTTCATGGTGGCACTGTTCTCATGACTCACGGCTCACACGTCCCCTCCCTGGAAAGGCTTGCCTCATCTCTGCTCAGGTCCTCTGCACAACCTGGCCTCTGCCTTTGACCCGTGTTTACTTCCTCAGCATTCATCATACGCCGTGAGCATCTTGTGCAGCTATCATTCTACCTGTTTACTGCGTGCCCCTTCCCTCACCAAGAATGTGAATTCACTGAAGGTCTCACTCACAGCAGAACAGGTGCTTGGTGCACGTTTACTGCAAGACTGAGTAGTCAGTTTGCTCAGAAGAATGCGAGAGGAGATATGGAGAGAGAGTGCCCCAGGGGTGAATGGGCTCCTCCCAGCCCTGCAGGGCTCTCCCCTCACCTGAGCACGCACCCCAGGGAACCCCCTCATCCACCGCCCACAGCTCCTCCTCCTGCTCCAGCAGGGAGATGACGTCCAGCTTGGGGAGCCAGCATCCTGCTCGAGGGAGACCCACAGGTGCGCTTTGTGTTCCAGGACCCTTCTCACCCCTCTGTCCACTCCACTTTCCTTCTTCCGGGACCCACTTGGCTGCAGGCCCCAGAGGCCACAGTTGTGGAAGAGGCCCTGGTGTCAGGCCCTGGAGGGACCCCAACCCTGGCTCTGGGGGGATGTGTGACCCCGCCCCGGCCAATCCAAGCTTTCCTGCCTCCCCGCCCGCTGGCAACAATGACCAGCATGGAGGGGACTGGGCTGCCACACAAGACAACCCACGGGCCTTCCATGGGGGCCCAGGACACAGACCCTGTCTTTTTGGCTGGTCTCAGACACAGAAGAGGTGCCGTGGCAGCTCTCCTCACCTCCAGGGGGCCCGTCTGTGAATGGAGGCGCTGTCAAGACTCGGCCCTGGACCCAGAGGGAGGAGGTATGAAGGGAGGGGACTCCTGACAGGCCCCAGGAAGACTCAGGTCTACCCTGGGATTCTGCAGTCATGGGACCCACTATGGCCCTCTTGCCCCATGATTTTCTGCTTCTGGCATTTTCAGGTGGGATCTGTAACTTGCAACCAAACATCAGGAATCTAAGGCCCAAAACTCATCCCAGGTATTTGCTTTTAAGGCCTAGACCTACCCCTACTTTTAACCCAGGAGAATTAGAATCTGTGCTGGGGGCAGACCATCGGGGGTTCAGGCGTGGCCTTACCCACGGAGACCAGGAGCCTGAAGGTCTCCAGCATCACATCATGGTACAGGGTCCTCTGGGCAGGCTCCAGCTGCCCCCACTCCTCCTGGGTGAAGTCCACAACCACGTCCTCAAAGGTCACTTGCTCCTGAAACAAATGTCACATACAAATGTCCTCACCTAGGCCAAGCCTGGCAATGGCTGCTAGAGGGAGCAGCTGGTGGACAGTGACAGCCAAGCTGAGGCAGGGAGGGGTTTTCTCAGGTCTGAGGATTTGGGCCAGGTTTTCCTGGGGGGCCTGGGGGCTCTGCTGGAGGAAAGGGGTCTTAGGATATAAGAGGACACACCCAAGTCGTGCAAGCACCCCTGAGATGCCATCATGGCAGTGACCGAGGAAGGGGACAGAAAACCTCCCACCCATCAGCTAGAACGTTCCCTGGTGTCCATAACCTGCAGTCACCAAGCCGCAGACTCATGTAAATCTGCGCCGTGCATGACGATTCCTGAATACAATGTGGGGCGAAAGAAAAGAGCGAGTGGAGTGGTGGGAACAAGCAGGTGAACCCAAGGGGGGGGGCCAGTAACGGGACCTCTGGGAACCGTTTCCTAGTCTTTGATTTTGGACGTTTACATATTGGGGTAAAAACATGATCCCCAAGGAGAAAGGCTCATGGTGGCTCCTGGGTGATCCCGTCACCCCCCCACTTGTGTGTGTTTTCTGAAATTCCCACACAAGGCCCGTTTCTTCCGCGACTGGGTGGGGAATTTACGATTTTCTTAAAGGCACGTGAGGGGCAGGGGCGGACATCCTCCACAAAGGCAGTTTCATCTCACCAAATGAAGTGCTGTAGATGGCGGTGGGGGGGGGGGGCGGATATGTGGGGAGCAGAGGCAAAGTCCAGGCCCTCACCTTGACGCTGGGTGTCACTGACCCGAGTGAGGGGCAGTGAGGGACACACAGTGCCTAAATACCGGATCCTGGCCCAATGGGCAGCATCTGCCTCTGCTACCATTTCTCTCGCCAAAGAAGGGGAGATGTGGGGCAGCAGAGGGTATGAACTAGGCATCTGGGGGGTGGCACTGTCAAGACTCGGCCCTGGACCCAGATGATTGGGCTTCAAACTCCAGCCCCAGGTCCATCTTTTAAAGTGCTCTGTGCCTCCCTGCCCTCATCTGTGAGTTAGTGAGAACTCCCCGAGAAGCCTGTTGGGAGGAGTAAGGGAATTCACATGATGTGTGTGCCCCGGGCCTGGCAGAGTGGGTGCTTTACCTGTGTGAGCCACCATTCAGGTAGGTGTGCTGGGGGGCTTGGGGAGGTTTTATTTTCTTTCACCAACTTCCCCATTTCTGCTCTATCTTCCAGACTCAATAGGTCTTAGTGGTTATCTGCAGAGTCCTAGTGAGCGCAGGTCACGGTTCTGGGCACCGCAGATGCCAGCGAAACGAGACGCACACCTGGCCACGTGGTGCTCGTGTGCTAGTTGCAGGGTCTGGGCGCTGACGAAAAATGACATCCCAGGGGGGTCAGTGCTCTAGAGAAAATAGGCGGGGCGCTGCTGGAATAGCCACGAAGGCAGTGGGATGTGTGCTGAGCGCTGGGGATGTTGGTGGGCGCACGTGGTCTGAGCTGGGCCCAGGCGTCCTGGCTCAGCCACTCCCAGCTGTGTGGCCTCAGGGCTGTGACGTGCCTCCAGGTCTTAGTTTCCTCCTTGCAACCTCATGGGGCTGATGTGGGGGCAGGATAAGGTGCAGGCTTTGGCACATTTCCACCCATTCACTGAGTGCCTACTGTGTTCTGGGCCTTTGCACGTGGCAAAGATGATCAGAACTGCTTCCAAGGCCCTAGGCCCCCGGCAGTTGGCCTAGGAGACCTTGTTCTCAGTCTTCCTGGTACATGTGTGTGCCTGCCCCTTACGGAAAGTGCCTAGTGGGTTCCACCTCCAGGCCTTTGCTCATGGTATTCCCCCGGCCTGGAACAGTATTCCTGTGGGCCTTGATCTCACTCCCTACCCCCCTGCAGGTCTCTGTTTGGGGGCCACTTCCTCAGGGAGGCCTTCTGGGCTATACTGGCTAATGCCTGGTGCCCAAGCCCACCTTCTTCTGGGCCTCATTTCCCTGCACAACACTTGGCACATTGACATTCCTCGTAGGGACTGTAAGCCCCAGAGGGATGGTGATTTTTTGCTCGTCCTGTCTGTTCCTGTACCTGCAATTCCTACAACAGTGCCTGGAAGGGCACCTGGTCAATGGCAGGTGCTAAGTCCCTGTCGCCTAAGGGACTGGATGGAGAGAGTGAGCTGGGAGTATACACCAGAACCCTGTGTTGAGAAAGTGCCAGACACATGAGTGGAATGATTGAGTGCTGTCTGCCAGGGTAGAATAGGGCAGGTGAAGGAATCAGGAGGAGCCTCTCAGAGGTGGTGAGGTGGGAGATCTGGAGGAAGATGGAGCTGGCCAAAGCACATTCCTGGCAGGGGGCAGAGTAAGGGTAAAGGCCCTGAGAGCAGAAGGAGTCTGGTGGGGACCTGAGGAGGCCCGGGAGGCCTGAGTGGGAGGGCGGTGGTGTACTCACCGGGGCCCCGGCAGTGAGGAGCCCAGCAGTCATTCCCTCCTCCTCTGGCCTCTTACAGGAACAGCCAGCTCCTCTGCGGGCAGTTCTGGGGGCACGGGGATGCAAGAGACTGGGCGAGTGCCTGTGGTGACCAGAAACCCCACACCCTGGAATCTATGTGCAAGTAGGAGGGGTTCTAGCTGCTGGAGCCTGGACCCCTGCACCCAGGCCAAACCCAACAGCAGTGAAACCTCAGCTTGGCATTTTCCAAGCACCTACTGTGTGCCCAGTACTACTCCAGGCATTGTTGACAGATTACCTTGAATTTTCCCAGCCCATTTCACAAATAGGAAAACTGAGGGCCACGGGCGGGCAAGGGGCACACCCCCAGTTGCCTAGGTGGGTGATGACTGTTTGTTACTATGACAGAAAGCCAGACGGTTACGGAGTCTTTAGGCACTGTTGGCCTCAGTTTCCCCCTCCCATAAAATGAGAGTGGTGACCCAGCACAGAGATTATAGGAATTAGGGTGTGGCAAGGGCTGAATATGGAGCCTGGCACGCACCAGTACACACATGAAGGCCATCGGTGCTGGAAGACTTCAGCGAGCATCTGCTTAGCATCCACAACAGGCAGGGCCCTCGTCCCTGGCTGAGTGCCCCGTATGAAACTCAGGCCAAAGGTAGTATGCATTTCCCTTGTCTCTCTGTACCTCCCCTTGACGATGCTTCCTATGCACCCAATTCTGTCCCATCCCACTTGTGTCCTGTTGTCTTCACAGCAGTTTCCAGGATGGGAGTTACCTTGTTGAGTGATGTGTCGACAGGTTTCTTACCATCTCCCTGCCTCTCCTGGGGGCTCCGGGGTCCGAGACAATATTCGGGGCTCTTGGTTTAGGATAGGGCCTGGCACCCAGGACATCTAAATACGGCTTGCTGAATTAATGAAGGAGCCTGGATGGTACTCAATGACTTTAACATAATGAGGCTGTTTTCTGGGTCCTAGGCGGCTGGGAGTGAAATGTTGCGCTTTCGGTCTCGCTCACGATCATCCTGAGAAGCCGCTCGGTAAGATGAAGCCCCAGAGAGGACTTCGCAGTGGGGCCTCGGCCCTCCCCACCCTCCAAACCCCGGACGTCCCAGCAAAGCAGGGGAAGGATGCAGGTCAGGCTGGCTCCAGCCTCTGGAGGGTCGGACCAGCTAGTATCTCTGGGACCCGGAAGCCGGAGGCTCCCACCCCTTTTGCCAAAGCCAGGGCCCCACCTGGCCCCAACTCCTCCTCTCGAACCCGGAGACACCCCCACCCCCAATCCGGGCCCCGCCCACTAGGCCCCGCCCCCCCCGCCCCCGAAGCAACCGGCCCCGGGCCCAAAGCAGGAACAGGGACTCTACAGACGCACGCGGGAAGACCCCGGATGCCCGCCCGTCTCGGCCTCCCCCGTTCCGACCGCCCCAGTGTCACTCACCAGCCGGACGGCAGGACAAAGGCCGCGGCCGCCACCAGCCGGGTCTGGGCCTGCGCGGGCGGGCGCCCAACTACATCTCCCAGAGGGCGGCGCGCGCACTTCCGGTCGTTTCCGTGCTCGCCGCGCCCGCGCCCGGGGCAGTGGCTCGTGCGGTCGGAGTACGGGGTCGGCTTCGAGGACCCCCGCCGGCCTTAGCCTCGCCTCTCCGCCCCAAAACCCTTCCACGCCGCATTCCCTTGTCGGATGGCCGGACGAAGGCCACGCCCGCGTTTGGCTGGGACTGCGCCTGCGCAGGCGGCGCCGAACTACAACTTCCAGAGGCCCGCGCGCGGGGTCCGTGGGTTCCGCCCCAGCCGTCCGGTCGTGGGGGATCGAGGTCGAGTTTCGACGACCGTGCTTACGGCGTGGCCGCAAGTGCCCAGTGCCCGCGGGCTGTGCCGTGGGCCCCGCGGACGTCGCCCCCGCGCTCCTACAGCGGTAACTGGCCGGGGACTAGTGCAGACAGAGTGGTCGGGGCTCAGGGAGGACGCTGAGCGAGGCCGTGGGAAGACCCCGAGCAGCAGTCTCCGCGAGGAGGTCGCAGCCGGGCCGAGGCCGCGTGGGCAGGGCCAGTGAGTGAGGTGAGTCCTCCCGGAGCAACGACAAACGGCTCTCATGTTGGAAACTGTGCCGTGACCTTTATTGTTGTAGAACAAACTGGTGTTTCCAAAAAACAGCGAAAAGTGCAAGACACAAAAACGACACACAGAATTAAAACAGATACGTTCACGAAGATGCCAAATACAAGAGCCGTTTACGTTCTGCCACGCCGACCCTGCCCTGCAGTATTTGGGACGTGGCTGTAGGACACAGCCCGCGGTAGACACGTTTACGTCATCGTCAGATGTGTGCATTCGAACGGCAGCATAACATTCAAAGCTGATGGGTCCTCAGTGACTGCCCTCGTCATGGGCTGAACATTGACCAAGGCTTGCCAGGCGCTGGGCCCAGGGTACGGCAGCCGGCAGTGGAGCAGGCGCCAGTGGACGAGGTGTGCACCTTCGCCATGCACCCACTCAAGCCAGACTTCTTTCCCTGGTGTGCACGGGCCATCCCTAGAGCAGTGAGTGGAAAGAATCTCACCAAGGCCGAGCCATGTGCGCTTGCCCCATTAGGAAAGACTAACGGATTCAAGTCCGGCTTGCCTGCTGGATTTGAAGCTGAGAACAAGTGTCAAGGCAAGGGCATGTTTTCTTTGATTGAAACAACTCTGACTCTGAAAACAGCAGAGAAGGCAGGAGGGATTCTCGCGTTAGGGAAAAACCTAGCTGGGTACCTTTTCTTTACACACACAGACACTTAAAAGATTAGGCTGGTTCTCACATGAGTAGAAGACTTTAAATTTCATAAGCCCTACAGCAGCAGTTGTTAGGGAAAAATATGATGGATGGCTCAAAATCAGAATGCACTGATGTAAACAAGGCAAAGACAAGCTTAACGGCTTTTCTTTAAAGTGTTTTGTACATTCAAAGACTATAAAGGCCCACATTTGTGATTGTCATGCTGAAAGCCCACCTTCTCTTCTCTGTACTACAGATGAAGGCTTTAAAATATACATAAAATGTCAGTTACCAGTTCTTTCACCTGCAAACCAAAATGCAAAAAGAGACTTATTTTTTCTGTTAGTTTTTTCTTCCACAAAATGTGTACTCTTACCCCTACTTTCCTTTTACTGTATCAGAAGGCATGTACACGCTACTCATGATGAAATCTTTTCCCCAAAAGGTCTGGGCAGAGTCCTGGTAGTGAGCTGTTGATTGTGTGCCACACAGACTTGCCTGCTCCTGGGGACTTACCCAGCCCAAGTATTGAGCCGGGTTGCCCTGCTCAGCTCCCTTGGGACTTGCCCTTCTGTTACCTTTCTCTACCCTCCTAATCCTTGTTTTTTTCCAACCAGCTTTCACAAACTCAAATGCCTGCAGGCGCTGGGCTCTAAAGGGTTGGGTGCTGATGGTCTCATCAACCAGCTGGTGCCATGTGAACAGGTAAGCCCAGTGTATCAGGTCTGGACTTCTCAAAAGAAGCCAAAGATTTGGTTTTGTGTGTGAAATCTCTTGATTCACAGGAAATTCAAAGTGTTTAAAAACACTATCAATTAAACAAGATGATCTGAAGGCTAGCTCTGTGTTGCCTTCACCCCTCCAGACCATGTTGTAGCCAGTGGCTGGGCCCCATTTATGCCAATCTCAGCTTCCTCTAGCCACAGGGGTCGCCTCCACTTGGCTGTGACAGGACAGCACCAGGAGCAGTCGCATTAGGAAT
Organism: Mirounga angustirostris; assembly: GCF_029215605.1. Classification (NCBI taxonomy): domain Eukaryota; kingdom Metazoa; phylum Chordata; class Mammalia; order Carnivora; family Phocidae; genus Mirounga; species Mirounga angustirostris. The sequence goes on along the minus strand of NW_026991724.1, from coordinate 59,640,771 downwards.
CAGTGTAGGTTTCAAGGAATTCTGTAGTCATGTCGTGGATAGCACAACTTCACTACACTCTTTTTGTTAAATTGTTCGATATACACATTTAAATATATTACAGTGATTAGCCTTGTATATATATTTCATCCTTTTAAAAAAAAAAAAAATCATTTTGGGAGCCTCAAAGCCTAGCAGTGCCCAGGCCTCTGCTCCCAGAGGCCCTGACTGCGGTGGGGAGGAGGGTGGTATGTTTGCCTCTGGTTCTGGAGCGTGAGATGATGAGGACTTGCACTGCATCACAGCACCCAGTACCTGGCCCAGCAGAGCTCCGTGACAAGCGCTGGAGGACAGACAGGGAGGCTGGGGAGCGTCCCAGTGGGCAGGTGTTGGGGTCCTGCAGGGGACACTGGCAGATGAAAGCAGAGCATGAGCCAAGCATGCGTGGAGTGAGCAGAAAGAGAAGGGGCGGGTGGTGTTCTACCTCGCTACAGCTTGAGCAGCATCTTGGGACTAGGCAGGCTGGGCAGTTAACTCAGTTTAGCAGCTTTGGTGAATCGGGATTCTGAGGAGTGACTCTTCAGGGCCAGGACCCTGGGCCACATCCGTGCCTGTGTCAGCCAAGGCAGAGAGTGTTGAGGGTGGCCTTCCGTGACACTTCCTGCCACCCCATCTCCTCAGAGGTCCAAGTAAGGTTCCTTGGTTGATCACTGAAGCCCTGAGGTGGGGTCTTGGCAGTGGCTGCAGCTCACTTACTCATTTGATTACCATTCACCCATCCTCACTCGCAAAGGGCTGCTCTGTGCCGGGCGCTAGTAAAATGCTCCAGTGAAAACTGTTCTGAGCAGAGGAGGCAGCCCTTGAGGAGGGGAGGAGGCCCAGCATGGGAGTCATTGTGGAGACAGGCAGGGACAGAGTGGGCGCAGGAGGCCAGCCTACACCACCCCAGCGCTGGGGGCTACTGAAGCAGGAAGGGATTCGAGGGAACTGGTCGGCTGGGCTTTATGTCATCTCAGTGTGGCTGCTTCAGGGGGATCCTGCCGGCTGCTGGGACTGGATGGGATGGAGGGGAGTGGGCTGGAGGCAGAGTTTGCTTAGAGGCAGCTGCAGGCATTCAAAGATGTAAAAAAGAAGATAGAAGAAAGGGAGGCTGGGGCAGTCAAGTGCAGTGGGGAGAAGAGAACAGGGCGATCCTTGGGCCTTGCAGGGTGGAGGGACGGCATATAGGGGAGGCAGTTGTTTTTCTTTCGATCAAGGGTTCTTCGGACAAGCTCAGTTGGAGGACTGAGGGACATCAGGCAGATGTCTCTGGAGGGCAGTTGGTCTGTGGGATGCCCGGGCAGACATCGTCCGAGAACCCCATCTTCGGAGCTGTTAGCGTGAGGATGGCTGGGCCCGTGGCAGTGAGGGGCCTGACTGACGTCTTGTAGGCAGCAGCCTCCACGCTCTCGTACAATCCTGCTCCAACCCAGAGAGCTGTGAATGTGCCCCTGGCTTAGGGGGATTAGAATGAAAAATGCATTGGAATAAACCTCTGGCCCCCAACAAGTGGGGACACTGTGATTTCTTTGTCCACATGTCCTGTCACCTTAAACAAACCTGTCCATCATGTGTGCTGTAACTGAAGGATCAGGGGCTCTCTGTAGGGCCAAGACCCCCACCCTTGCCACCTGAGCTCCAAGGAAGAAACTCTGCCTCAGCAGGATGAGAAAGAAGTTGCTTAGGAAAGAGCTGGAGCCCACAAGAAATTAAGGCATGGAGTAGAGCCAGAAGCCCCCAGTGAGGACTTCGAGGATAAGCCAGGATGCTGGAGCGAGCCACGAGCAAGGTCTGGAGGCCCAGCTAGTGAGAGTTCCAAGAAGGCAAGCACGGCGAAGGGTGCGAAGGCAGCGGAGGGATCTGCGTGGCCCAGGACGGTGCTAGCGGACAGAGGCTACAAGTGGGATGCAGGAGGCATCGTGGTGGAGAAGCAGCAGTGGGCTGGGCGGGGCAGATCCAAAGGCTTTTCCAGTTGAAAGGCGACTTACGGAGGATTTAAAGGAGAAGGTCTCTGCTTACATGTGGTCAGAGTCAATCCAACACTATTTCCAAGTAAAGTTCAAAAAACAAAACAAAACAAAACAAACTTCTAAGGCTTTCGTTTACACGGGGCAAGTGGTGCCCAGCGATGAAGAGCTGGGGATGGATGAAAAGCCGAATCCAGGTGCGCACACGCTATCCCCAGAAGTGGTAGGGTAAACTGAGGTGCTTGGGAGACCCCACACCTGCTCTTGGGAAATCCAGGGTGACCATAATGCCAGATTTTTATGTGACATCTATGATTTGAAAAATGTTGGCATTTATCTAAAAAAAAAAGTCATTCTGTGAATCAAACAAAATCATGTGCTGGTCAGATTTGGTTGGACCTAAAAACCCTGCCCGAAATCCATTCAGAAAGAAAGCAGATTAATAGGTGTCAGGGGCTGAGGGAGGGGAGATGGGAGTGACTGCTAATGGGTATGGGGAACCCATTTTGGGAGTGATGAAAATATTCCAGAATTCCGGAATACAGGGTGGTGATGGTTGCACAACGTTACGCATGTACTTAATGCCACCGAATTGTGCATTTTAAGTAGTTAAAATGGCAAGTTTTATGTTGTGTGTACTTTATCGTGAAAAAGGAATGGGGGGGACAAAAAAAAAAGAAAAGAGGAAAGTTCCACATGAAAGAACCCCACGCGTGTGCCAGGCTTCCAGGGCCTGGGCGGGCAGCAAGCCTCCTTCCGCGGAGCGCAGGAGGGCGGCCAGGTCAAGGGCGCCGAGGCCGACCCGGCGCCCTCGGGAAAGGCTCCTGGAACTGGCGGCGCTGGCCAAGCTCCTCTTCTGTAGCTTGCGGAACACAGACGGCCGACCGCCGAGCTGAGCGCGGCGCTGGGGGGCGCTGTCACCCAAGGAACGCGGCCGGCGCGGCGACACTCGGAGACGTGGCGGGTCCGGGTCGCCTGCAGGACGAGTCCGCCAGGGGTCGCTGTCACCCGGGGAACGCGGCGGCGGGGCGGTGGGTCCCGGGTCGCTCCGCAGGACGAGACCTTCGGGGGTCACTGTCACCCGGGGTGAGCGCCAGGCGCGGCGACACCCGGGGGACGCGTCGGGGCCCGGGTCGCTCCGCAGGACGAGTCCTTCGGGGTTCGCTGTCACTCGGGGAGCGCGGCGGGCGCGGCGAAACCCGGGAGACGCGGCGGGGCCCGGGTCGCCTGCAGGACGAGTCCGCCAGGGGTCGCTGTCACCCGGGGAACGTGGCAGCGGGGGTGGCGGGGCCCGGTCGTTCCGCAGGACGAGCCCTTCGGGGGTCGCTGTCACTCGGGGAGCGCGGCGGGCGCGGCGAAACCCGGGAGACGCGGAGGGTCCCGGGTCGTCTGCAGGACGAGCCCTTCGGGGGTCGCTGTCACCGGGGAACGCGGCGGCAGGGGTGACGGGTCCCGGGTCGCCCCCAGGACGAGCCCTCCGGGGGTCGCTGTCACTCGGGGAACGCGGCAGGCACAGCGGCACGCGGGAGACGCAGCCGGTCCCGGGTCGCTCCGCAGGACGAGCCCTTCGGAGGTCGCAGTCACCGGGGTAAGCGCCAGGCGCGGCGACACCCCGAGACGCGGCGGGTCCGGGTCGCCTACAGGACGACTCCGCCAGGGGTCGCTGTCACCTGGGGAACTCGGCGGCGGGGGTGGCGGGTCCCGGGTCGCTCCGCAGGACGAGCCCTTCGGGGGTCGCTGTCACTCGGGGAACGCGGCGGGTCTTGGGTCGCCCCACAGGGGGAGTCTGCCGTGGGTCGGTGTCACCCGGGGTAAGCGGCAGGTCTGGCGACACCCAGGAGACGCGGCGGCGGGGACGGCGGGTCCCCGTCGCCCCGCAGGACGAGCCCGCTGAGGGTCGCTGTCACCCTGGGTAAGTGGCAGGCGGGGCGACACCCAGGAGACGCGGCGGCGGGGACGGCGGGTCCCCGTCGCCCCGCAGGACGAGCCCGCTGAGGGTCGCTGTCACCCTGGGTAAGTGGCAGGCGGGGCGACACCCAGGAGACGCGGCGGCGGGGACGGCGGGCCCCGGGTCGCCCCGCAAGACGAGTCTGCCGAGGGTCGCAATCACCGGGGTAAGCGCCAGGCGCGGCGACGCCCGGGAGACGCGGCCGGCCCCGGGTCGCCCCGCAGGACGAGTCCGCCGGGGGTCGCTGTCACCGGGGGGACGCGGGGGCGGGAGTGGCGGCCCCCGGGTCGCCTGCAGGGCGAGTCCGCCGAGGGTGGCTGTCACCCGGGGGACTCGGCGGAGGGGACAGCGGGTTCCGGGTCGCCCCGCAGGACGAGCCCTCCGAGGGCCGCTGGCACCGGGGGACGCGGCGGGGGTGGCGGCCCCCGGGTCGCCTGCAGGGCGAGTCCGCCGGGGGTCGCTGTCACCCGGGGCCCGCGTCCGCTCACTGCGTGGCGTGCAGTTTCTGGTGGTCGAGGAGGTGGACCATCCAGGGGAAGGCCTTCCCGCAGACGCCGCACTCGAAGGGCCGCTCGCGGCCGCAGGGCTCCCCGCGTCGGTCTCCACCCGCGTCCTGGGCGCGGGGGCCTCCGTCCGCCGCTTGCAACGGGCCGGCCCCCCCTGGCCCCTCGCCCCCGCCCCGCCGGGGCCTCTTGCGCAGCGGCTGCAGCAGGTGGATCTTGCGATGCTCCTCCAGGACGGAGGCGTGCAGAAAGGCCTTGCCGCACTCGGGGCACGAGAAGGGTCCCTCTTCCAGGTGGCGCTTCTGGTGCTCGATGAAGTGGGTGACCCAGGTGAAGACCTCCCCGCACTCGGCACACGCGAAGGGCCGCGCCCCTGGGGGGACTTGGGTCGCCGCTGAGCGCCCCGAGGAGTGCGCGGCAGCCGGCTGCCCTGCCTCTTCAGGGGAGGCTTTGGTGTCTTTGAGTAAGGGCGGGTGGGCATCGCTGTCCCCAAGTCTCTTTTGGGGACTGCTGCTCTGAGCACTTGGGAGGGTGGGGTCTGCAGCCAGGCCGGGCTGAGGGCTCGGGTGCAGGGGCCCCTCGGGAGCAGGCCCTTGGCCTCCAGTGCCCTGAAGCACAGGGTCCCTGGGGGCAGCCCCTGCCTGCCAGGTACCCCCTTCTGCCTGGGGAGCGTCCTGGGCCAGCCTGGGGAGGGAGTGTCTGTTCCTCAGGGCTCTGTCCCCCACCTGCCCACAGGGAGGTTCATCCCAGATACTAGGCTTCAGAGGCGAGCAGCCCAGGCCTGGGGAGGGTGAGGGAAAAGGGTTAATTGTTAGCGAAGGGGCAGGGGCTGGAGGCCGCACTCTGGGAATCTCCCTGCCCTCCTTCCCCCCAGGGACTGCTGAGAAGCGCAGGCAGCCCGTAGCCTGTACTCAGTAGGGCCTTAGTGCCCTCAGTCCTTTCCTTTCTTAAGATAAAGGGATAGGTGGGGTTGGGGGGCAGATCCCGTGGCCCTGGGCCCCCTTGTCCTCACCTGGGCAGGCTGCTGAGGGGACCCCAGGCTGCAGCATCTTCAGTCTGTCTGCCTTCATGCTAGGAGGCTGAAGCCCTGGTCAAGGGGTGGAAACGTCTGAGTGGCTGTTGCGGGGGGCCGGGGGGGGGGGGCGCGATATCAGTCCCCACTCCTGGTGTGCACAGTTTCCGGGTTAAGGTATAGAGTTCATCACCAAAGCCCCCCAACACTGCCATCAGCATGGTCAACCCCTTGCCAGACTTGAAATCCATTCCCAGCCCTCAGGATTGCCGTAGGACCCAAACACTCACCGAGTGAGCCCAGGGTGCAGGATGCCTCGGCCCCCGCCCTGGTGTGGGGACTCCGCTGGGGCTGGGCAGGCTGCGGCCACTCGCCCTCCTGGGGGAGCCCCAGCTCCGATGCCTGGAATGGCAAACACAGTCCTGCTCAGCAACTGCCCCACGCCGCCAGGGATTGGAGCAGGCACCCGAGAGCCATCTGCCCAGTGCCACCACAGCAGAGGGACAGCATTGCCTCCTTTCAAAACCCCAAGAATAGTAAAACTAAAGCCACTGCTCCCCCCTCCCCAAAAAGGTGCCAAAAAAAAAAAAAAGCCACCAAACCAATAAACAGTATTTAGTAAGAGTTTATTGTACAGATAAGAATAGTCTACGAACTGGGAGCTTTGAAATCCAAGACTGATAGGAAGCCTGGAGGCTTGTACAGTGAAAATGAGGAGGTTGTTTAACCTTCTTGATGATGGTTATGACAAAGGGGGTTTCCAGACAGCAGGGGCTGGCTCAAAGTGATTATCTTGTACCGTGTTTAGGAAGATGACTTAAGTTTCTTTACTGATCATCAGAGGTATTTGCACGAGGTGGCCCAGGTTATGTTTTGCTGGCTTTGCAGAACACACTAAATTAAGTCTCACTTATGTGGTAAGTGGTTTTGTCTGCTCAGGGAATGTTCAAGTCTGGTCTCCATTTTGTATTTAATTTTAACACCCCAAATGCACATTCCCGAGGGACTGTTACTAGGACTGGAGACATAATTCGAGGGCCCCCCCTGTGCAAAATGAAAACGCAAGGCCCCTTTGTGATGGTTAGTGTTAGGAGTCAATGAGCTAACGGATGGCCCAATAGCTGGTAAAGTGTCATTTCTGGTATCTGTGGGGGTGTCTCCAGGGAAGACTAGCTTTTGTACTGGCAGTCTGAATAAAGATCATCCTCACCAATGTGGGTGGGCATCACCCAAGCTGTTGAGGGCCCAAGTTGAACACAAAGGCAGAAGGGTGCATTTGTGCTCTCTGCTTGAGCTGGGACAGCCACCTTCAACCCTAAGACATTGAACCCCTCCTTGATTCTTGGGCTTTGGACTCAGACTGAGACTCCTGTGGTCTTTATTATTATTATTATTTTTTAGATTTTATTTATTTATTTGACAGAGAGAGAGACAGCGAGAGCAGGAACACAAGCAGGGGGAGTGGGAGAGGGAGAAGCAGGCCTCCCGCCGAGCAGGGAGCCCAATGTGGGGCTCAATCCCAGGACCCTGGGATCACGACCAGAGCTGAAGGCAGAGCTTAACGACTGAGCCACCCAGGCGCCCTCCTGTGGTCTTTAGACCTTTGGGCTTGAGATGAAATCCCCTGCCCTGGAGATGGCTTTCTGGCATCTCCAGCTTGCAGATAGCAAATCAGGGATTCCTTGGCCTCCATAATCGTCTGAGCTAGTTGCTTTTAATACATCTCTCTCTATGTCTGTATAAATCCTACTGGTTTTGTTTCCGTGGAAAGCCCTGGATAGTACACCCTCACTTGAAAACCACTGATGTTCACAGCAGCAGCATAGCATTAAACAGAGCACCCGGCCCTATGGAAGGGCTGAGGTCAGTATCACCTGTGGGGTTCTGAACTGCCTCTCGTAGCTGCACTGTCCCTGAGAACAAGTCCCCCAGAGGGTGACGAGCAGCAATAGGGCTCCACGTCTTACCTCTCACCAAAGCATTCCTGTCACCCATCCCACCAACAGGCACACAAATCCCACACAAAGTGGGGTCTCAGAGCTTGCCGCTGAAGAGTGGGGATCTGAAATGTATGGTCCTTGCCATACATACGGGCTAGCCCTACTTGCTGCGTGGCCCTGGGCAAGGGGCTTTCCCTCTCTGGGCCTGAAAGGGGATATCTGCACAACATGCTCAGGGCCAGGCACCTGGCAAGGGCTTGACAAACCTCCACTGTGGTGGCTGGATCATTCAGGGTTTGTGGCTAGAGCAAGAACACAATGACACCCCTCAATACAAATGGACAATATTCGAGAAAGTGTGCTGGGAAAACAAGAAGTGAGAATCAACCAGGAGGTCAAGCACATGTCAGAAAGGCCTGTCTTGGGTTGGTCTCTGCTTTATGCTGCTCTCACCCACCTGGGATACAGGTGTGGGGATATAAGGCCCCCCAAAGACCCAGGCTGGGACTGCTAGGCACTAGGGACTGATGGAGGGAGGGAGCTGGGGATGGGGTGCGGTGGGAGAGAATTAAGGTATGAGATTCTTCACTTTCAGGCTGGGAATATGTGGATGGTGTGTTTGGCTGAATTACTGATTTTCTGTTTCTTACTAAATACTAGTTTTCATTGTAAAACAAACATCTGTTGAATTCTCTAACAGTCACCAGAGGGGCCGCCATCTGCAAGGGGGTAGGCAGGAGTCCCTCTCTCTTTCTGGGACCTGGCCACCTGAGACCCTCAGCTGCTGAGAGTCCCGCCTCCTCCTCAGTGGCCTGAGACCATGACCATGGATGGTGAGGGGTTGAGAGAAGGCTCCGGACCTGTGTGTGTATCTGTTTGTGTGTAGGGTGGGGGGGGCATGTTAGGGCATGTTAGTTCCCCTGACTTGGAAGCGTGGGCCACCATCCAGAGATGTGTGAAGATACTGACAAACACACGTGGGCCACACACAGAAACCGGGACATTTCTGAGCCTTCTTTATAGCTCCAAACACAAAAAATGTCCCCAGAGTCCTGTTGACCGGGGCTCTGATCATTCCACGGACAGTGAGGGGCAGTGAGTGGGATGTGGGGCCCAATTCTGTTGTCTAACCAGCCAAGAAAAAATAAGAACAACGGGAAATGTGAATGCCAACCAGCTGTTTACTGCTGTTGAGGGATTACTGTTAATGGTTTTAGTTGAGGCAGTGGAGCTGGGTTTATGTCTAAAAAAAGAAGAGTCTGGATGCTTTGCCAGGAGGGTGTGTGTGTGTGTGTGGGGAATATAGGTCAAAAGGTACAAACTTCCAGTTTTAAAACAAGTGAGTCCTGGGCCCGTAACGTACAGCATGGAGACTATATTTAATGATACTGTATTGTATGTTTAAAAGGTGCTAAGAGGGCGCCTGGGTGGCTCAGTCGGTTGGGCGACTGCCTTCGGCTCAGGTCATGATCCTGGAGTCCCGGGATCGAGTCCCGCATCGGGCTCCCTGCTCAGCGGGGAGTCTGCTTCTCCCTCTGACCTTCCTCCTTCTCATGCTTTCTGTCTCTCACTCTCTCTCTCTCAAATAAATAAATAAAATCTTAAAAAAAATTAAAAAAAAAAAAAGAAGATATTTCCTCCTGCAAGCCTAAAACAAGACAATAACTTTTTTCTTCCCCAGCCATAGCAGGTCAGAGATAGAGAGATTCACGCAGGTGAATTCAAGGATGGGGATGATCTGCTGCTGATGTCTACGAAGGTACACAGGTGTTTCTTTGGTGGGCTGAGCTCTTCTGCAGAGCAGTGGGTGTGTTACTCATCTTTTGTCTCATGTTTTTGTTTAGATGTCTTTTTTCTGTTGTTATCAACTAAAGAATGAAAATGGTTTCCAGGCAGAACATAGTAGCCAGAGAAGAAACAAGATTCAGACTAGTGGGTCCTTCAAAAAACCAGGCATGCAAATCAAAAAACCTCAGAATGATACTAGACCCCAGCATCATAAGAGGGGGTGGTCTCTGGGAACACAGAAGGGACTGGACTTTGGCTTAATGGGAAATATTATCATTTTTTAATGGTTCCTTTAACTTAATTTTACTTAATAATATAGAATTGATTGATTGATTGTGTGTGTGTGTGCATGTCCAGGTCTGTTAATTTTAACATGTATATAGATTCGTGGAACTACCACCACAATCAGGACCAGAAGGTTCCCCACCCAGAGAAACCTCCCTCATGCTACCCTGTATAGTCACATTTTCCCTCCACCCAGAGCTCCTGCCTGGCAACCACTGATCTGTTCTCTGTGGCTATCATTTTTTCTGTTCAAGAATATCATATAAATGGGATACCTTTTGAGATTAACTGTTTTGACAGCATGGTGCCCTTCAGATCCATCCAAGTTGTGTGTGAATCAAGAGTTTCTTCCATTATATTGCTGGGTAGTTTTCCATGGTGTGTAGGATAAATGATTGTTTATCCAGTCACACGCACATGTGGGTTGTTTCCAGTTTGGGGCTATTACAAACAAAGCTGCAGTGAATATTTGTGACCAGGTTTTTGTAGGAACATAAGTTTTTGTTTCATCTGGCTAAACACCCAATCCCAGGAGTGGGATTGCTGGGTCGTGTGTCACACGTATACTTAACTTTGTAAGAAACAACCAAACCGTTTTCCAGATTGGTTTTACCACTTCGCCTTCCTACCAGCAATGAAACAGTTCCAGTTTTTCCACATCCTTGCCAGCACTTGCTGCTGTCCCTCTTTCTACTTTTAGCGATCCCAGTAGGAGTGTAGTGATACCTCATCATGGTTTTAATTTGCATTTCCCTGATGGCTAGTGATCTTCAGCATCTTTCCATGTGCTCATTGTAACATTCCCATTTTTAAAAGGGAAGCACATGACTCCTATTCTTTTTCTCTCTGAGCATGGACATAGAAGACAAAAGGAAGCCAAAGATGCTTTGAGGTTGCTTGTGAATGGAGTGGAGGGGCTTGGGAGGGGAAGATAGAAGTATTGGTCATGACCGAGGGAGGCCACACGACCCCCATATAAGAGAGAGGTAGGATGTCTCAAGGACACCCAGACTGACAGTCATGTGCAGGGGATGAAGGTCCTGACAGGTCTTGGCATCGGGGGTTAACATTTGAGAGAGTGGCAGACTAGTGGGAGACAGAAGGGGCCTGTGGTCTGAAGAAGGGTGAGGTCACAAAGGCCACAGGAGGTGAGCGCAAGGTGCCTGATGCCAGAGGGAAGGGCGAATCTGCCTGATGCCAGAGGGAAGGGAATGTGGTTTGGTTTTTGTTTCTTTTGTTAACAAAAGATTAACAAATCTACATTGTCTGGTCCCCACTGTTTTAATCACTCTAGTCTGTGCTGGGGGCCTGTCCCCATCACTCTGTGAGCTCCAGCCACACCAAGTTTCCCTTGGTCCCTGACATACACCATGGTCCCCTCTCACTTGGGGCCTTTGCAAGAATAGATCTTGCTGTCGGGGACGCCCTCTTGGAGTCTTTCCCAGCCCCTCCAAGAATCCACAGGCTTCTCGGGTATGAGACTACTACAGATACTAATACTACGGATGGCGTCTGGGCGAGGGCACCCGAGCTCCTATGTGGCAGCACCAGAAATCTTTCAATATACACAGCATGTGGTTGTGGATTATACACGAGGATGGGGACCTCAGCATCTGGCTAGTGCCTGGTAAAGGACTAGCAGAGGGCCTGGGTGGAGGGGGATGAAGATGGTCTGCAGCAAAGCACAACCCTATTAACTGTATTTTGCCCAGCACTGAGCTGCAGCAAGTTCTGGGATTTGTGGGACAGGTGAGAGGTGTGGAGTTCAGGCTTCCTGGGAGTGTTGGGACAGCCTTGCACAGAGCTTGGGTGGGATGTCCTTCAGCCTGTCACAGCATTGATGCTCATGGTGCCCCAGGAATGTAGGAGTATGGAGCCAGGGGCCCTGGGCTCACCTGGGATGGGTCTTTCTGGGACCTCGGGCTCTTCCCGTCTTCCTCCTCGCTGATGCTCTTGTCCTGGTGGTCGGTGAGAGATACCAGAACTGGGCGGGAGAAAGGGATGGTGAGAGGCCTGTGTGACCCAGAGCCCCTAAATCCCCAGATTTCCTGCACAGGGCGGGCAGCCAATCCCAGGAGCATCTCTGAAGACCCCAGGGAGGCCAGGGCAAGAGCAATAGTATGCCACTGCCTTTATCCTTCCAACAAGCTTCAAATGCAGCCCCACCCCCTGCTCCAGACCTTTCTAGGGCTGCCAGTCATGAGGCCCCGGTGACACAAGAAGCAGCTGAGGATGGGTCTTCTCACCCAACACTCCATGCCCATGTGTGCCCCTGAGAGGCCCATGAGGACATTTCCTGCAGTACTGACTAACATGGAAAGCCTGGACAGGGGCCTCATCCCACAACTGGAATCCTACTGAAGTGGAATGCAGTCAGGTAGCAAAGATAGTTGAAGCAGGGCCCCATGGATCTACCACAAAACACATTGGAGGGGGACAAAAACCAGGGCAGGATAACAGTTATGGAAGGACACCATTTATAGGTTTAGGACGTGGGAAACAGAGCCATACACTGTTATGGATACAAAATAAGAGGAAAAAGTACAAACATGCACATGCAATGAGAAATTCAAGGCCTTGCCCCCCTCTGGGGCAGCAGGGCGAGCTGGGCAAGAGGAATGTGGAGGAGACCTTCATGGTAGACCTAGTGAACTCCACAATGTGTCATTTCTTTTAAGTAACAACCTAAGTTGCCTTTCAGGAGGTTAGGCTCTGAGATGGCTTCATGGCAGTTACATGGGTGTTCATTATAGTACTTTTCATACAGTTTTGTAGGCTGAAAATGTGTTCTATAAAAAGCAAACAGTTGCTTTGGAAGGCAATTTGGCAGTTCCTCAAAAAGTTATACATAGAGTTACCATATGACCCCGTACTTCTCCTCCTTAGGTGTGTTTCTAAGAGAAATGAAAACATGTCCACACAAATATCTGTATGTGAATGTTCATAGCAGCATTGTTCATCATAGCCAAAAAGTAGAAACAACCCAAATGTCCATCAAATGGTGAACGAAGAAACAGTGTATATCCATCCAATGGAATATTATTCAGCCATAAAAAGAATGAAGTACTGATATATTTTACAACATGGATGAACCCCGAAAACCTTATGCTAAGTAAAAGACGCCAGACACAAACGGCCTCATATTATGTGATTTCATTTATATGAAATGTACAGAACAGGCAATCCATAAAGACAAAAAAGTAGATTAGTGATTGCCAGGGGCTGTGGGGAGAGAAGAATGGGGAGTGACTGCTAATGGTCTGAGGTTTCCTTTTGGGGTGAATAAAATGTCCTGGAATTAGATGGTGATGATGGTTGCAAAACTCTGTAAATATACTCAAAAATCACTGAATTGCATTTTTTTTAAATGGGTAAATTATATGGTATGGGAATTATGTTACAATAACATTATTTTTTAAAAGCAAACAGAAAGATAACATTGCCAAAAGTGGCAGAATAGGGAGCTCCCAAAATCAGTCCCTCCCCTGAAGCAATAATTAAGCCAGCAAAAACTTTCAGAGTTAACTTTTTGGGAACTTGAATCTGATTTAAAAAAAAAGAAGAAGAAAAGAAAACAAGGATGAGGGAATGCTTAGTAGAAAAAAGCTATTAAATTTCAACTAGAAGGTGTTGTGGCATTTTTACTTACCCGCCTACCAACCCCATTTTGCAGCTAGGAGGGGCTGTGTGAATGGCAGTCCATGTTATTGGTGTGGCTTGCTGAAGCCACAGGGGACAGGACAGATCTTGTTCCCAAAGCATTGCATTTGTATGTTTGTCTGGTGACTCCCTGGAGGATTAGTTCGGGGGTTTACCTTTGTTAGGCCCTCTCAGAACCCTCAGGACTGGAGTGGCCTCCTGAGCAGCATTTGTCAAAAGCATTTGAAGGCATACACTAGCCACAACCACCTGGGCAGGGATGACAGATGGAGCAAACAGCAGAGAGACCAAAAAAGCCTAGGAAAGAACAGGCTGGAGAAAGAGGTACATGTGGAAATAAAGGCTTTACCAGAGAGTCTAGCGGCCATGCATATGATCAGGACTAAACACATGGTAGGAAACATGAGAAGATCCCAAGCCTTCCTCTCTGATTGATCTTTAGGCCTCATGTAACAGGAAGTCAAGGCTCAGGAGAGTTATAAATGGAGAGGCTAAGCATTGAAGGAGTACCTCAACTCAGAGCCTACCTACAAAAACCAGGAGGGTTTTGTTTTGTTAGCTCCAGTCATTTAAGGAAATTTCTGTCACATCTCTGGCTAAACACTAAATTAATGAAACAGAAACTTAAGTGAGCACATACAATAAAGAACGTAGCATTTACAAAAATAGTTTAGAAAAGTCTCCAAAATAGGGCACCTGAATGGCTCAGTCAATTAAGGATTTGCCTTTGGCTCAGGTCATGATCCCAAGGTCCTGGGATTGAGCCCTGCATCAGGCTCCCTACTCAGCGGGGAGTCTGCTTTTCCCCCTCCCTCTGTCCCTCCCCCTGCTTGTGCACTCTCTCTCTCTCAGATAAATAGATAAAATCTTTAAAAAAAGAAAGAAAAATTTCCAAAATAAACACTTAACAACCCACAGTAAGCAGCATAAACAAGACCTGGGGAGGGAAGAGAATCTGATCTCCAGAGTTATTGCATTATATTATCAAATATTAAAAATGCCCAGTTCCCAACAACAAATTAAGAAGCACGCAAAGACCCAAGAAAATATATCTCATTCAGAGGAATAAAAAGAAATTAACAGAAAATGTCCCTGAAGAAGTGCAGACATTGGACTTACTAGACAAAGATTTTAAATCAACTGTCTTAAATACCCTCAAAGAGCTAAAGGAATCCATGAACAAAGAACTATAAAAAATCAGGAGAATGTTGTTCTCAACAAATAAAGGATCTCAATAAGGAGAAATTATATAAAGGAGCTGAACAGAAATTCTGGAGCGGAGAAGTACAATAACTAAAATGAAAAGTTTGCTAGGGGTATTCAACCTCAGATTTAAGCTGGCAGAGAAAAGGATCAGTAAACTTGAAGATAGATCAATTAAAATTATACAGTCTGAGGAGCAGAAGAAGAATGAACAGGGACTGAGGGACTCGTGGGACACCATAAAACATACTAACAGACACATAACAGGAATCCTAGAGGAAGACAGAGAGACAAAATAGTTGAAAAAACAATGGTGGGAAACTTCCTAAAATAGATAAAATACTCAAATCTGTACATTCAAAGAAGCTGAACAAACTCCAAATAGGATAAACTCAAAGAGATCCACACTGAGACACACTATAATCAAACTGTTATGTGGTTCAATACATCAAAATCAAGCTATATAATGCACCATATTAGTAGACCACATGATCATCTCAGTTGACGCAGAAAAAGCATTTGATATAATCCAGTACCCTCTAATGATAAAAACATCGTAATTATGAGGGACTGAAAGCTTCCCCCCAATCAAGAACAAGGCAAGGATGTTTGCTGTTACCACTTCTATTCAATATTGTAGGGCGCCTGGGTGGCTCAGTCGTTAAGCGTCTGCCTTTGGCTCAGGTCATGATCCCAGGGTCCTGGGATCAAGCCCACATCAGGCTCCCTGCTCAGCGGGAAGCCTGCTTCTCCCTCTCCCACTCCCGCTGCTTGTATTCCCTCTCTTGCTGTCTCTCTCTGTCAAATAAATAAATAAAATCTTTTAAAAAATAAAAATAAAATCTCTTAAAAAATAAATACATTGGAAAGGAAGAAGAAAAACTATCTCTATTCACAGATGGCATGAGCTAATAAGTGAATTCAACAAAGTTACAGGATACAATATCAACACATAAAAATTAGTTGTTTCTATAAAACATCAATGAACAACGCAAAAAGGAAACTCAGAAGATTTCATTTGCAACGAAAAGAATCAACTCTAGGGCGCCTGGGTGGCTCAGTTGGTTAAGCGACTGCCTTCGGCTCAGGTCATAATCCTGGAGTCCGGGGATCGAGTCCCGCATCGGGCTCCCTGCTGAGCAGGGGGTCTGCTTCTCCCTCTGCCCACTTCCCTCTCATGCTCTCTGTCTCTCATCCTCTCTCTCTCAAATAAATAAATAAAATCTTTAAAAAAAAAAAAAGAATCAACTCTACTTATAGAATCAAAAAGAATAAAATACTTAGGAATAAATTTAGCCTGGGAGATACAAGACTACTACACTGAAAACTGGAAAACTACTACTGAAAGGAATTAAAGAAAATCTAAATAAATAACATCATTGATTATTATTATTAATAAACACATTTTGCGTTCATGGATTGGAAGACTTAATACCGTTAAGATGGCAACACTACTTAGTGATCTATAGGTCCAATGCAATACGTATCAAAACCCCAACAGTCTTTTTTTCTTCTTTTTGCAGAAATGGAAAAGCTGCTTCTAAAATTTATATGAAATTCCAAGGGACCCAGAATAGCCAAAACAGTCCTAAAATAGGACAGTGTTGGAAGACACATACCTCCCGATTTCAAAACTTACTACAGAGCTACAGTGCTGGCATATAGACAGACATATAGAATTAAAAGGAATTGAGAGTCCAGAACTAAGCCCACATATCTTTGGCCAACTGGTTTTTCACAAATGTGCCAGAACCATTCAGTAGGGGAAAGAAGAGTCTTTTCAACAGTGGTGCTGGGACAACTGGTAATCCACATGCAAAAGAACAAAGTTGGACGCTTACTTTGTACAGTATACCCAACAGTGCCTGCTACTTGCCAAATGCCCATCCTTGGTTCTTGCTGCTGTTTCTGTTCACTCACACCTTCCCCTCCTGTATTGGCTGTGCACCCACTAGGTGTCTGGTACTATCCAGTCTCCAGAAACCACCTGAAAGTGGATGCAGAGCTCTTGATCTCATGAAGCTCACATAAACTAGGACAGAGAACAGACACACAGGGAAAGGATAAACCCTATAAAGTCACAGAGAGGTGAGGACCCTTGAGAACATGAGTGAGGTCCTGCGTGGTAGCCTCTCAGAGGGATGGATGTCTGAACCAGGCCTAGATGATGAGCTGGCTACCCCTGGATCCACTGAGGGTCAAGGCTTCAGGGCTGTTATAGGGAGGTGAGGCCCTAGAGGCAGATGATCAAGGCACACAGCCAGGACAGGGATCTGGGGTCAGCCCCACTGCCGGGCTGACATGGGAGGAGCTGATCACTCCCTTTGCTGCTGTGTGGACAGAGGATAGGATGATGGGTGTGGGGAGTGCATGGAGCTGGGCCTGACATTAAACTTTTGATTGCGGAGGCATCCATTTCAAAGACCTCCATCTGGAATAAACATATTTGCAGCTGTATGACAAAGCTACTAGCGAAAAACCAGATAAGGAATTGGGCTGCCCCCACTCATGGAGGTCCCTCATTCAGAAAGCCGTGGGTGGTCCAGATAACTGACAGTTTGGGTGACTCACTTCTCCCTACTCACATCCTAATTCCCACTCTTCTGCTTTAAATTAGCCAGTATAGTCTTTAGACTATACCTCTGAGACCCTAGACAGCCTCCCCCCAATAAAGGCAGGGCCCCAGGTGCAGGCTCTCTCTCCCAGTGCTCTCCCTCTTGTGCCTGAGAGCATCAATATCAATAAATAGGCTGTAATGGGCATGACACTCCTCTGCATCCAGGTGTACCGCTGGGCCAGAGGGAGGGATACACCATGGACTAAGATGGGGAGAGACTTGTTATGTTCAGTTATTTTTCCAGACACCAGCCATCAGGGACTTCAAGTGGAAATATTGGGTCTGTCTTCACCCTGCACTTGCACCACGGTGACTGGAGAGGGCCACCCACAGGAAAGAGGAGAGCCAGGCTCCTGCTGGATTCCATCTGGGCTTCAGGCACCCCACCCACAGCCCTGCCCCAGCCAGCCCCTAGGCTCCCTTCCCTCAGTGCACATCTCTTCCTGCTCCTTCCCATTCTACACCCACTGCCAGGAGCTTCCTTTCCCAAGGAATAAAGCCCAGTCTTGAGACAGCAGCATGCAGATGCCTCCTGCCTGTGTCCCTGACTTCCAGGCATTCACATGCAGGTAGAGATGCCTTATCAGGCCCAGCCACCTGCTACTCCAACTACCTCCCTGTCCATAGGACCACAGCCTGGCTCCATGCAAAATATGTACGCAACCCCCTTGTTGAAAAATGATAGGGAACCTCAAGATGGTGACAGCAAAGCATTAACACCAGCCTGGGCCTCCTAAGCTTGAGGCCCTGGGTGCTGTATGGTTCCACCTAGGGCCAGACACAAAAGCTTTCTGGCCCCTTGGTTCCTGGAACAGTGAGTTCCAAGGGCCACTTTATCTGCCTTGCACGTCTTCATGATTCCCCAGGAACCTGGGAACAAGACTCCATGACGCCAATCAGTGCCTTCCAACTTGGACTATGCTCTTCTTGCCTCTGCAAAATGCAGTATGCAAAACTTTCCCGAGCATGTTAGCCTGCTTCCTGCGGGCAGTGTGGAGACCTGGGAACCCTGTTTTCTGTAGATTTCAAGGCTTTTCTGAACCTAGGGTCTGAAGACACCCTGATCACAGCACCTGTGCCAGGCCCTGAGGGTTGACTTCCTCCAGATGTGACAGGGTTTGCACTTTTGTTGACATTACTAGGAAAGAGGGAGCCCCATTCCTTGGGACTGGGGCTTGGGAGGATGGCAATTCTACACAGGGTCACAGGGGCAAGAAAGCAGGAGGACAAAGCCCCTGCAGGAGAAAGGGGAGCCGAGGGAGAGAGGTGGTGTTAGATTCACCTGCAGACCTTGCAGCTACCTGAGACCCCTCTGTCTGCTGAGCTCTTTGCAACACCCATTCTGTGACAACTGTGGACCTAGGCGTCAGTCTCCATTACCAGCTGTTGGGCTTTTGGGACGGGTCTGCGCCCCGTGGACTGGATGCAGGGGAGGACTGGTAGCCTCCAGGACTCCTCGACAGGACCTGGGGTAGGGGGTGGGGGGACATGGTTCACAGCACCTCGTGTGGGCTGAGAGGCCCGGGGTCCTTCTGAGGGAGAGCAGACAAATGCAAAGCCACAGGCCAGATGGACACATGGTAAAATGGAGAAATCCTCAACTACCCGCTGAGCGAGAGAAGTGAGGCAGACAGAGGCGTGCAGCACAATGACATTTATGTAAAACAAAGAAAAACACACGTGTGTGTACGACAATGTGCACTGGTGGACATTGCAGGCAGGGGGTTTGCTCGGATGGCCTGGGGCGCCGCTGTCGGGGGAGGGAACGGGACAGGAGCGGGTGGGGGGTGGGTGGGAGCAGTGCGGGTGGATGCGACACTCTGAGTCCGAAAGGAAAAAGAAGCGCGATCCTTGGGCACCGGGCCATGGAGACATTGGCCAGAACCCAAACCCGGCACCTGCTCCCCCCGGCAGCCACTCGCTCTTAGGGATGAGGCCCGTCCCCTCACCTTCCTGCTGCGACATCTGTGTGAGGTCCTCCACCAGGGTAGCGGCCTCCCTGCAGGTTCGGGGGCCCTGCGACTGCACCCAGGTCCTCATCTTGCTGGGCAGCGCACCCAGGAACTGCTCCAGCACCAGCAGCTCCAGCATCTGCTCCTTGGAGTGCGCCTCGGGCCGCAGCCACTGGCGACACAGCATCCAGAGCTGACCCAGTGCACGGTGTGGCCCGCCTGCCACGCGGTACTGGAACTGTCGGAAACGCAGGCGCCAGGCCTCAGTATCCCCGGGGCTGGCCGGCTGAGGAGCCCCGTCCTGCTCCCCCAAGGCGGGGGTCTGGGGATTCCTGGGGGAGGCGAGGGCTTTGGCCAATGGGAGCATCTCTCCGGCCTCAGGGGGCAAGCAGGCTGGATCCCAGGACAGTCCCAGCAGCTCCAGACAAACCCAGGTGGCAGCAGGCGGATGCAGTCAGCAGCCAGGGGCCTGCAGAGAGGGGCAGGCGCAAAGTGGCCACATCAGATGGTGGCCACCACCTTGCTCAGGACTCCCCTCACTCCCCCCTCCTTGCCCTGACCTCTAGTTCCCAAGGAACTGACCTGAGCCCTCCCCATCTCATTCTGACCTAATCTCCTTCCATATGACCCTCATGGGTTACATCGTGTTGAAGACAAGGCACTGGTCACCCCAGGACCTTTGTACCTGCTGTTCCCACCCACACTACTCTCTGATGTTCTTCCCAGCCCAGCTGTCACCACAGCAGGATGTCACCATGCGCTGGCTCAGGCCATCACCCTTTTCTCATCTTCGTTGTGCTGTCTTCACGACTCTTACCTCATTGTGAACGTATCTCATTTCCTTAACTTAGCATACATCTGCCTCCTTCACTCATTTAGTCATTCAACACATGGTTTACTGAGCATCTAGGGGAACTGGATTCCTGCCCTGGGAGTAGCCAGCACTGCCCCTCAGAACTTCCTGTGGGGTTGGAAATGGTCTCCATCTGTGCTATCCAGCATGGTAGGCACCAGCTACTATGTGGCTCCTGAGCACTTGAAATAAGGAACTGGACTTTAAATTCCCTTTAAATGGAAACAGCCAGATATGCTATGTAATAGCACAACAGGGGCCTCCTGCCCTGCCTCTGCTGTCTTTCTTGCCTTTTTTAAGTTAAGGCTGAGGGAGGAGGCGATAAGGAGGACAAGGGGGGGGGGGAAGAGACTTTAAAAACAGAGAGAAAGTGGGAAGGGCAGTGAAAAAATAGCATTTTGTGCATTTTCCAAGCTTCCCATAGTGAACATATAACTGAAGAAAACAAGGTTGTAAAAATAAAAATGAGATTTTTTTTTTTTTTAAACACTTGTCCTGTGTGCTGATCCAGTGGCGAAAGTACAAACTGGCACGACCTTTCTGGAAAGGACTATGGCAGCTTGTATATCAAGACCATTCTGGAAGTTCGCATGCTGTGGGATTTATCTGAAATTGGGACAAAGATTTAGGCACCAAGAATCACAACAAAAGTGCCCAACAGTCAAGCCTGGTGAGATCAACTACCCTCCCATCACATGGAGAATTTATGACTGCAAAATGCACGGTAACAGAACATGCTCAAGGGAAGCAGACGCGACATACAGATGATATGAGGTACAGGGGAAAGTGGGATGTAAAATGATATATGAGCGTCCCAGAAAGGGCCGCTGGGAAAGGCCCAAGGGCGGCCAGCCAAATGCTATGTTCTTCATACTTCCCTTAATCTCCCCCAAATGGTATGTTGATGTTTGACCTTCATCATGAAGAAAAAAAAAAAAGAACAAAAACATTTAGGAAGGATTTTTAATGACATGGGAAATGCTTATGACAAGTGAAAAGTGGAGGGGCATTCCGTGTGACTGTTTCCTTCTTGATCCTCTGGAGAGCTTTTCATGTGCACGTGTGTGGGTTTTACAATCAGGAGGGGAGGTGTACAGACGCAGGGAGGGCGACTCACGAGGGCCGTGCCCTGCCCGCAGTCCTCGAGCCTGCTTCTTGCCGCCCGCAGCCTGACTGCGCGTTTACAAGCTCCGTCACCCCTGCTGAGACCACAGGCAAAAATACTCTTACGCTGTAGTAACACTTCCATACGTGTACTTTTGAAAACGGAAAAGGGCCCGTCTCGCAGCTTCACAGGCTCAAGCAGTCCTTGTGCTCCGGGATCTCAGACCTTACCCTTCTCTCCGGTGAGCAGGGAAGTGCGCCCCAGGCAGATTCTCCGCGGTGAAGAACCGCAGCCCCTCAGCACCCTCCAGGGTCCCGGGATGAAGTCTACGCAGGGAGAAGCGGAGTTGATGGGGGACCTCGAGGGGGTAAAGGGGGCCCGTGTGGGGGGATGATGTCCTCACGTGGGGACCTGGAACAAATGGGAGACCCAGGCTGCCGCGGGGGCCTGAAGGTGCCGGGATCTTACGCCGACGGGGGCGGGGGGGCGTGAGGTCTACACGGGAGTACCGTGGTCTTGGGTCTTGGAGCTCCACTCTGGGCGTAACCCGGATGGATGCCAGGGGGTCTCTGAGGGTCACTTGCAGGGCTCAAAGCCACGTGGACAGGCCAGGCTTACCTGCGCTGGGCACCGAGATCTGCCGCGGACACACGGCCAGGTTCTGGGCTGCTGGCCGGTGGGGGGAGGGAGGGCCTGGCCTGGGCCGAGAGGGGTCTGCAGCGCACAGACGGGGGTGGAGGGGCCTTCTGCCCCGGCTGATGGGGAGGGGAGATGCCACCCGGGCCGGGGCTGGGCGGAACGGCGCGCCCCGGCCCCCTGCCCACCTCCACCTCGGCCCCCGCGCGAGGCCCGCGAGGCTCGCCCGTCCCCCTCATCCCCGGGGGCCTCGCGGCCCCGCGACGGCTTCCCTGGCCCGGCTCGGCCCCGCCGCCGGCCTCGGGCTGCGCCTCCCCCCGCGCTTCCTCTAACGCGATCCCGGCCAGCGCCCGCCGACTCCGACGCCCTCGGCCCGCCCCGCGGCCCCTTCCCGCGGCCGGCCAGTCCGGCGGGCGCACGGACGGCCGCGGGACAGGCGGCGGGACGGCCGGACGGGCCGCGGCGGACTCACCGCGCGCGGGCTCCGCTCCGGCCAGGGCCGCTCCGTCATGGCGGCGCCTCGGCTGGAGAGCGAGCCGGGCCGCCGCCGCGCGGACTACAACTCCCAGAACCCCGCGCGCCGCGGGCGGCCGCCATTGGCCCGTAGAGGCGCGCAGAGTCGTCCCCCGCGGGGGACGGAGTAGAAACGCACCGGGCCGCGCGGGCCGATGGGAAGCCGCCCGGAACGGGCATCTGGGCCCTCGCGGTGCCCCCGGAGTTACCCAGGACGGATCCGGGCGCCATGGCGACGGGGCGCGCCGCGTCCGAGTGAGGTGAGGGCGGCGGCGGCGGGAGGACGGGCGGGGCTGCCTGAGCGAGGCGGTTGGGCCCCCTCACCGCAGCATCCCGGCCGGACGGAAGCCAGAAAGTGCGTTTAATCAACGCGGTGGTTTGTTGGCTTCACTGTAGGAGTGTCTCACGTTTCGTGTGTTAAGGTGCTTTTAAAATATGTCTGTTTTAGGGCGCCTGGGTGGCCCAGTCGGTTGGGCGACTGCCTTCGGCTCAGGTCATGATCCTGGGTCCCTGGATCGAGTCCCGCATCGGGCTCCCTGCTCGGCGGGGAGTCTGCTTCTCCCTCTGGCCCTCCCCCCTCTCATGTGCTCTCTCTTTCTCTCATTCTCTCTGTCTCAAATAAATAAATAAAATCTTAAAAAAAAATTAAATCATCGGGCGCCTGGGTGGCTCAGTCGGTTGGGCGACTGCCTTCGGCTCAGGTCATGATCCTGGAGTCCCGGGATCGAGTCCCGCATCGGGCTCCCTGCTCAGCAGGGAGTCTGCTTCTCCCTCTGACCCTCCCCCGTCTCATGCTCTATCTCATTCTCTCTCTCAAATAAATAAATAAATAAATAAAAAGAATGTTGCAACCAGGGCGCCTGGGTGGCTCAGTCGGTTAAGCGACTGCCTTCAGCTCAGGTCATGATCCTGGAGTCCCGGGATCGAGTCCCGCGTCGGGCTCCCTGCTCGGCGGGGGGTCTGCTTCTCCCTCTGACCCTCCCCCCTCTCATGTGCTCTCTGTCTCTCTCATTCTCTCTGTCTCAGATAAATAAATAAAATCTTTTAAAAAATAATAATAAATAATAAAATATGTCTGTTTTAGTAGAATATGTGCCAGTATAGGATTGCCAGATTTCGCAAATAAGTAATATAAGAGGCACAGTTGGACTCGAATGTCAGATAACAACGATGTTTTTTAGTATTAGTGTTTCACATTTAGTGTATTTTTCAAAACCTGGAAAATATGTAGTGGTATATGTAATTTTCGGTGTAGCTATGTCCCACAGTAGGTTGCCAGATTTGGTAAATAAAAATGCAGGATGCCCACCTGAATTTAAATTCCAGGTAAACAATAAATACTTTTTTAGTATAAGTGTGTCCCATATTTATTATATTTTAAAATCTTTTTACTGATACTACATTTAGTATAACTGATTTTTGATATATGTATGTGTCAGAATAGGATTGCCAAATTTAGCAAATAAAAATATAGGACAAGTCCTAGTTAAATTTGAATTTCAGATGAATAATTTTGTAGTATAAATATGTCCCAATAGTATATTTTGGATATACCTAAATAATAATACTAAATACTATGTTAATTACGAACAGTGTATCTTATTATTATTTGTTCTAATGGTATATTTGGGACATATATATTTTTTAAGAGTTTATTTATTTGACAGAGAGAAACACAGTGAGAGAGGGAACACAACCAGGGGCAGGGGGAGTGGGAGAGGGAGAAGCAGGCTCCCGCTGAGCAGGAAGCCCGACCCGGGGCTCCATCCCAGGACCCTGGGATCATGACCTGAGCCGAAGGCAGACGCTTAACAACTGAGCCACCCAGGCGCCCCTATTTGGGACATATTTAAACCAAATTCTAATACCAAATACTCTTCTAAATACTAATGCTATATTTTAGTATAAGCACATTCCAGTAGTATTTTTGGAATATACTTATACTAAAAAGTTATTATTTATCTGAAATTCAGATTGGGGGCAAGGTAATGATTCAAGGGGGTTTCACAGCTCTGGGACTGGGCTCAGGGTGGCTGTAGCTGCCCAGTGCTGAGATGCAGTAGCAGGAGGATGTGAGTGGGATTGGGGACCTAACAAAGGAGATGGGAACCCCACCTCCAGGAGCTTTGGACTGAATGCCGTTTCCGCTGGACAGCAGTGCCTACCAGGTGCTGTTTAGGTGCAGAGTGAGGGGAGCACATCAGTGAGCAGGACTGATGTGGCTTTGACCTTGGAGGGCCCACAGTTTATGCCCCCGTAAACAAGTAAGGCAGATGCTTGCTGGAAGTATGAGTGCCTTAGAAAAGATAAAACTAGGCATGGAAATATAAAGTCTCAGGAGTGACAAGAGGGGCTACTTAGCTGTGTGGTCAGGGCTGGGCATCTGTCTCATCTCCTGCTGGACGCTGGTCCCTGGAATGTTGTATTCAAGCAGGTGCTTGCTGTGTGCAGAAGCCACAGATGGGACAATAAAATCCAAGTGCTGAGGGCTCATCATTCTCCTTCTTGCAAGTTATGCACTTATAGTGACATGAGTTCCCTGGCTCATTTTCTTGGTAGCTGAAATTGGCCTGAACCTTTGGACTTATTTATGCATTTATAACTCTGCAACGCACCTCAGGAAATTGCCCTTGAGAGAACATTCACTTAGTTTGTTTCTAGAGCCAGAGTGAAAGGCATCATCATCACTAGGCAGCTTGAATGCTAGATACACTGGGAGGCAGTCTGGTACCAGACACAGGTTTCCAAACATTTTGTAAGCAGCAGAAACTTTTGTCCCAAATGACACTGAGGTAGATCACTGCATAAGTTAGCTAGAAGCTGTACTGTTGTGATTGCCAGGGGTTGGAAGGAGGAGGACTGCAGAGTGCACCAACAGGCATGGGGTTTCTTTTTAGGGTAATAAAAATGTTCTGGAATTAGTGGTGATAGTTGCAAACCCTGTGAATATGCTAAAAAGCCCTGAACTACACACTTTAAATGGTTGAGTTTTATGCTGTGTGAATTATACATCAATAAATATCATTAAAAAGAAGCAGAACTGTTTGGGTTGTGGGAAGATCTGGTGTGGCCATATCACACTCAAAAATCAACTCCAGATGAATCCGGGACTTGAAGCCAAACACAAAATATGAAAACTTTTTGTGGGGAATATTTGAAGATATTTGAGTTTTGGAAAACATTTGGCATCTTCTAGTTCAGTTGACCATCTGCACACCCTGGGACCTAGCGTCTCCCGACTTCGGGATGCTCAGGCACCACTGTCAGAAAAGCCAAACACTCATTGGAGAAGGAGGGGTGCGTTGTGCTCTGTTCACATAGTGCGATATTCTACACCAGGGAAAAAACGTCGTCTACAACAGAAGCCAGAACACTTGTTCTGCAAAGGGCCAAATGGTGAATATTTTTGGTTCTGTTGGCCATGTGGTCTCTATCACAGCTACTCAGCTGTGCTGTTGTAGCTCGAAAGCAGTCATAAGCAATGCTCAGAAAGACAGGGTCGGCTGTGTGCCAGTAAAACTTTTTTTTTTCTTTATGTAGGATTGACCTCATGACCCTGGGATTGAGAGTTGCATGCTCTACTGACTGAGCCAGCCAGCCAGGCACCCCTCCAATAAAACATTATTTATCAAAGTAGGCAGTATTGTGCCTTCAGGATGTAGTTCACGGACCCTGAATTACAACATGGATGAGTCTTTGCCTTGTCCAGAACATCCTTGCCCCAGATGGCAGATGGGGCCTCCGCTCTGACATCAGCTCCTCAGAGAGGCTTCCCTGACCACGTCAGCTGAAGCAGCCCCGAGAGCTCTCTCAAGTCCCCTCTGCTTAGTTCTTCCTGGCACCTTTTACTTTTTAGATTATTTTTGTGTTGACTTGTTTTATTGACTTTTCTCTGTGCTGTGGGGCCTGACTTGGACCTACCCCCACTCCTCCAAGGAAGTCTCTTGTGGAGGAGACCAGATCAAGGGCAAGTAAGAGTTGTATGGAGGGCCCAGAATACATGGGGAAACTGAACTCCTGGTGGGCTTTCCAGGTCACTCTCAGCTTTTGCCTTTAGGAGTTGATGGAGAAGGCGGCGTGTTAGCTTTCTGACTTGGGTCAGAAAGCGAGAGGTGCATAAGCTTGAAGCAAGTTAACCCTTTAGACCAGGTGGAGGGCCATTACCAGGTGACCACGTCCCAGACTCTGCTAAGTAGGGTGACTGCCACCCCGCCACTGGCCCAGGACTGAGGCTGTCCATGGAATGTGACGGAACTTGGGTGGGTCAGTCCCCAAGCTCTGTCCTCGCTCATGTAAACCCGAGAAGCAGCCTGTGCCTGAGCCCCCACTCCACGCCTCCCTCGTTCTCACTCCTTCCCTCCCTGCCCAGGTCAGTTACTCACCCCTGCCAGCCTTGGCGACAAGACCCAGTTCCTGTCCTTCCTTCAGACCCTGGCCAGTCCTCATGTGCTCCCACGGCCCAGCTAGTGGTCCACTTTGGGTGGCCCTGAGTGAACATCTTGGCCCAAGATGAGGATTGTGGGAAGCCTGGCATCTCTCTGGCCAGCTGGGGCTAAGCCAGGCCAGCATCTGTGCTGAGCCCTCTCCATGTCACTCCCAGTGAACACTAGAGAAGATGGAAGCCATCCTCTAGGAGACAGAGGACCAAACACCCACTAACATAGTAGGCCTCCTGAGCGACTTACTCTGGGACCATGAAAGGCTTGCTAGGCCCAGCAAATTGGGGCAGGTCGGGGTCAGCCTCACCGCCCCCCCCCCCCCCCCCAGGCCCTGGCTGATGTAGGAAAGATGTTAAGGTTCGAAGCTGATGGCCAAGAAAGAAATCTTGAGGGGCGCCTGGGTGGCTCAGTTGGTTGAGCGACTGCCTTCGGCTCAGGTCATGATCCTGGAGTCCCGGGATCGAGTCCCACATCGGGCTCCCTGCTCGGCAGGGAGTCTGCTTCTCCCTCTAACCCTCCTCCCTCTCATGCTCTCTGTCTCTCACTCTCTCTCTCGCAAATAAATTTAAAAAAAAAAATCTTAAAAAAAAAAAAAAGAATTCTTGAGACGTCTTTGGTGCAAAAAGGTGGTTTTATTAAAGCACGGGGACAGGACCCGTGGGCAGAAAGAGCCGTACTGGGGTCGTGAGGAGTGGCTGATTATATACTTTGAAGTTGAAAGGGGGTTAGGGATAGTGTGAGTCTCTAAGGAATTTGGAAGCAAGATTTCCAGGATCTTGAGGGGGCTAGCTATTGTTGGGAAAGGGTCATTTATTACCGTCTAATAAAACCTGAGTCATGAGACCCTTCAGATGTATATCAGTGGGCCATATGCTTGGGGGATGATTGCCAATGTGTATCTTGCGGGGTAGAGGTAAAGGAAGTTTCCAAAGGAAATTTTGTACGTTAAAGTAGACTTATGGGGTCCTGGGTAGGGCGGGTTGGGGGTGGTCAGGCTAGGATTGTCTTTGCCCTTAGCAAAGTATTAACTTCGAGGCAGTTGAGTCCCTAGAGGAATGTCACTCTGCCTGTTTCAAGGACTTGTCAATGGGCTATAGATAGTAAGGAAATTTAATAATTTTCCTTCTGCCTTTGTTTCCCACATCATTGGCCACCCCTAGTGATTCCCGGACCCTGCAGGGCTTGCTGGAGCTGGTGGCCCGGGGCAGAGCCAGGGCTGGTCTGAGTCAGGCACCGCACACCCCACACCTTGCCAGACCGGGTGACCCCGGGAGTATCCAGAACCTCACCAGGCTTTCTGGGCCGGGTGGTCTGGGCCAGGTCCAGGGCAGGTCTGGGTCAGGACCCAGAGACCCTGATCCTGCAGGCCTAGGTCAGCCCCCACATCTCCCGGGCCCTGCAGGAATTGCTGGGCTGAGTGGCTGGGGCAGGTCAGGGTCAGGCACCATGGCCCAGCACATGCCGGCCTCGGTCACCCGCAGATCGTGCAGGACCAGGTGGGCTCAGTACACTAACTTCTCGGGTTTACATGAGCCAGGACAGGCTGGGGACTGGTCCAGGTGAGGCCCCATACACTAACACGGTGCCAGCCCTCACCACCCCAGTGTCTTCTGGGACCTGCAGGGCTGGCTGGGCCTGGAAAGTGGGGGTAGTTCCAAGTTAGGCCCCACAGCACAGCATCCTGGCCCTCTAGCTTCTCCTGGACCCTGCAGGGCTTGCTGGAGCTTATGGACCGAGGTCATTCTGGGTCAGGCCCCACAAACCCAGTATCACGCCCACCCTGGTCCTCCGACATCTCCTGGAACCTTCAGCACTGGCTGGGTCTGGAGGCTCGGGGCTGGTCTGGATAAGGACCCAAATGGCCCACACCTGCAGGCCCTAGCCAGCCTGGCGTCTCCCGGAATCTGCGGGGCTTGCAGGGCCCGATGGCCTCAGCGCAGGTCCAGGTCAGGCCCCGCGCACCGTACCCCATGCTGGCCCTAGCCATGCCCAAGTTCTCGGGGCGCCTCCCAGATCCTGCAGGGCTTGCCAGGCCTGGTGGTCTGGAGCAGATCCTGTCAGCTGCAATCACTGCGCCTCCTGCTGGCCCTGCAGGGTCCTCCTTCCACAGCACAGCAGCCAGGCCACGGTGTCCCTGAGTTCTCTGCTCACCTGCACCCCATCTGTACCCCGGCCATCTGTTCTTGGAGTGGTCTGGGAGGCCACCTTAGGGCACATGTGGCCCTGCAGGAGCCAGGGCCAGTGGGGAACAGCAGGGTGGCGGGCTAGTGGGGTTCTTCTCCAGAAACGGGAGTCTGAGGGGCCAGGAGCACCCCTTCTAGGAAGTGAGTACTGGGGACATGGCCCATGCCCTGCAGGGCACAGGGATGGGTTGCGGCACTTACAGCTGTGGCAGGTGACAGAGTCCATTGTGGACGATTTAGGGAAGGGCTGGGAGCAGGCCGCTCACTCTGCCCAAGCCTGGAAGGCAGGACAGAGACGGGGCTCTTCAGAGAGGATGGGCAAGAGTAGCCACATGGCTAGGGCAGAGGCGGCGTGGGAGACGCAGGATCGCAAGCCGGCGGAGGCCGGTCTGAGTACATCCAGAGCGGTTTGGACTCTACTGGGGGGTAATGAGGAGGCTGAGGAAGGGAGTGAATGGCCCCAGTTCCTGGCATCAGCTGCACTATGACTTCTGTGGGTCCTTTCCTCCTTTTTTTAAAAAAAATTATTTATTTTTAAAATTTTTATTTATTTTTTTGAGAAAGAGAGAGAATGCGAGCATGAGCAGGGCGAGGGGCAAAGGGAGAGGGAGAAGCAGACTCCCCGCTGAGCAGGGAGCCCGATGCGGGGCTCGATCCCGGGACCCTGGGATCATGACCTGAGCCGAAGGCAGACGCTTAACTGACTGAGCCACCCAGGCGCCCCCCTCCCCATGACTCTTGCCCGGAGGTGGGAGGTGGGCTCAGGGAGTCAGACGATCCCTTTGCGAGTCCTGAGTAGACCCACTGGCTGTCCGAGGGGAGGTTGTGGAGGGGGAGGTGAGCACCTGCGTTCTTTATGTGGGTGTCTCAGACAGACTGATGCACCACTGGCCACGGGGTCACCAGGCCTGCCACCATCAGACCCACCGGAGGGCTTCTTTCATTTGCTGAATCTGTGGGTGCCTCTCCAGTGTGACTTCACTGTAACTAAGGTGTTTTTCTGGTAAAAGGAGCCTTGTCTTCTTGTGCGTGGGAAGTACACTGGGACTGCCTCCCTGGACTGCTTCTGGACACGGACCAGTCACTGACAAACACCCTCTGGCTCACCCATCCTCTGCTTGCAGCACGACTTCCAGGATGTAGCCAGATCCCCCGACAGGGAGCCCCCCACTGCTGTTTTGAGTGCAGCCCCTGAGCCAACAGACAGTTTGCAGACCAAAGAGGCAGGGGAGGAATTGCAGAGGCTGAATTCAGAGAGGCCAGCAATGCACCTCCAGCCTCCAGATTCCTGACCTGCAGCCTTCTGTGGAACTATTGGGCTATTAAGGATGGACAGATGCGTGTCTCCTGTGTGTGGTCCATTGAATCCTCACCTAGCAAACACCTGGTGCTGGGTGAGGATGGGTGCCTGGGCCCCAGATGGAGAAACAGAGTGTGGCCTGCCCCCCAAATCCTGTGGTACTCCTCCTCGTTCTTGTCCCTCCCAGGACTGCCATCTGGACTTCAGTCGATGTTGATGGGTTTTGTCTATTTTTTTAACTCCTATAAGTGGAATCGCACAGAATGTTCTTTTTTGTCTTACGTTTCCCTACACGTGACATTTATGAGATTCATCCTGACAGTTGTGTGTGGTTGTGGCTCTCTGGGTCTCACGCCTGGTGGGATCCCATGTGCGGACAGATCACGACTTCTGTTCGGGGGCAATAACGAGCAGTGCTGCTGTGACTGTCGCTGTCCTTGTCCCTTGGGGACAAGCAAGTGCATTTCTGTCAGGCGTGGCATCGTCAGAACTTAAATGTTCTTAGAAAAAAAGAAAAGAGTGCGCCTGGGTGGCTCAGTCGGTTAAGCGACTGCCTTCGGCTCAGGTCATGATCCTGGAGTCCCGGGATCGAGTCCCGCATCGGGCTCCCTGCTCGGCAGGGAGTCTGCTTAAAAAAAAAAAAAAAAAAAAAAAACAAAGATAGAGACCTTGGGCGCGTGGGTGGCTCAGTTGGTTAAGCAACTGCCTTCGGCTCAGGTCATGATCCCGGGGTCCTGGGATGGAGTCCCGCATTGGGCTCCCTGCTCGGCAGGGAGTCTGCTTCTCCCTCTGACCCTCCCCCCTCTCATGCTCTCTCTCTCTTAAATAAATAAAATCATGGGGCGCCTGGGTGGCTCAGTCGGTTAAGTGACTGCCTGCGGCTCAGGTCATGATCCTGGAGTCCCAGGATCGAGTCCCGCATCGGGCTCCCTTCTCAGCGAGGAGCCTGCTTCTCCCTCTGACCCTCCCCCCTCTCATGTACTCTCTCTCATTCTCTCTCTCTCAAATAAATAAATAAATCTTAAAAAAAAAGAAAAGAAAAAATATGTAAGGGATGAATGTGTTAATTAACTCGATAGGAGGAACGCTTTCACAGGTGTACAAGTGTATCAAATCATCACGATGTACACTTCAAATATCTTACAATTTGACTTGTCAATTATACTTCAGTAAAGTTAAAAGAAAGAAGAATAAGCGAATGAATCAATAAATGGAATACGTGGAATGCTCCCTCCGTGTAGCTGGCTTCTCTTTGGCCTTGCTGGCCAGGCGTTTGCCTGATGCCTTGACGAGGCCAAGTTCCTCACCGTCAGCATGCTGCTTTTCTGCAGCATCTGGAAGGCCTTCTTGTCCGTGTACCGCAGCACCCGAGGAAGGCCACTGTGGCTGTGGAGATCTTCTCCATCCTGGCCCCAGCTGCAGGGCTGCTGGATGGCATCCTCATTTCCAAGTGCTGCATCATCCTGCTGAAACCCAAGCAGAATGTTCTAGCCTGGTTAAGGCATGGATGCTGGGCTCACTGGGAAAGACATGGTGAGGAACCCCGGAGAAAGCATCTCCCAGATCCAGGCCACAGAGCCTCATGAGCCTCACGAGTCAGTCCTCACTGAAGATGCTGGTGCCACAGGATTTGGACTCATTGTTTTTCTGTGGCTGGAAAGCAACTTAAATGATCAAGAGATGAAGTACATCGAGCAAAATATTAATGACTGTTAGATCAAGATGATGGGCATATGGATGGTCATTGACTATGCTCTTTGTAGGCACTGTTGAAGATCCTCACAAATAAAAGGGTTTAGGGGGCACCCAGCTGACTCAGTTGGAAGAGCATGAGACTCTTGATCTCAGGGACATGAGTTCACACCCCATGTTGTGTGTAGAGATTACTTAAAGAAATAAACTTAAATAAATAACCCCCCAAAAATAAAAATGAAATGTTTGGAAAAGGCCCACGATGCAATAATAATAATAACAACAATATTAACGATAACAAGTGTTGGTGAGGAAGTTGAAGGCCTCATCCACTGTTGGTGGGAATGTAAAATGGAAAACAGTTTGGCAGTTCTCCAGAAGATTAAAAATAGAATGACCATATGACCTGGTAATTCCACTCTTAGATAGATACACAAGGACAATGAAATGTTATGTCCACGCAAGAACTTGTGCACAAATGTTAAGAGCAGCCAAAAAGTGGAAACAACTCAAATGTCCTTCAGCTGATGAGTGGACAGAATATGCCATATCCATGCAATGGAATGTGATTTGGCAATACAGAAATAAGCTACTGAAACTACGACATGGACGAACCTTGAAATATTATGCTGAGTGCAGGAAGCCTGTTACAAAAGACCATATATTATATGCCTTCATTTATATGCAATGTCCCAAATAGGCAAATGCATAGAGACAGTCAGTTAGTGGTTGCCTAGGGTGGGGGAGGATGAATTGGTAGGTGAAGGCTAAGAAGTGCAGGACTTTTTGGGGGGAAGAAATATTCTAATATTGATTTATATGTGAATATGCTAAAAATGACTGAATTCTACACTGTAAAGGGGCAAATTTCATGGTATGTGAATGATACTTTGATAAAGCTGTTAGCAAAAAACAAAAAAGGGAATTAATATGTTACAAAGCGTAGCCCTTTGTTATATCCTCCTTTAAAAAAAGCTTTTTTTTTTTTTTTAATATTTATTTATTGGGGCACCTGGGTGGCTCAGCCAGCTAAGCATTTGCCTTCAGCTCAGGTTATGATCTCAGGGTTCTGGGATCAAGCCTCACATCCAGCTCCCTGCTCACTGGGGAGCCTTTCTCCCTCTCCTCCCCACTCATGCTCTCTGTCACTCTCTCTGTCTCTCTCTCTCAAACAAATTTTTAAAGATTTAATTTATTTATCTGAGAGAGAGAGAGGAAGAGAGTGAGAGAGTGCGAGTAGGGGTAGGGGCAGAGGGAGAGGGAAAGAGAAACTCAAGCAGACTCCCCGCTGAGCCTTTAGCTCCAGTCAGACTCCATCTCCGACCTGAGCAAGAGTTGGTCGCCTAACAGACTGAGCCACTCAGGCGTCTCTCAAACTACTTAAAACCGTGGATATAATTTTAAGTTGTAATACTGAATATTCAATAGTGCAAAAGTTATTTTTTCTAAAATTTTGATAGTGGAATTTTAGTTATGTTAGAAAATGGTCCTTATCTTTACATTACATATTGCAGTTAAAATAGGACACCAAAACACTGTTTGGGATTTGCTCTCAAATGATACAAAATGCCAGAGTGGCTGGGGAGTGGGTTAGGGACCAGCCCTGGGTTTGGGGTGCCTGGTTAAGCGTGGCACTCGTGGTTTCAGCTCAGATCCTGATCTCAGGGTTTTGGGGTAGACCCCCCCAGGTGGGCTCCCGCTCTGTGCAGAGTTGCTTGGGATTCTCTCTCTCCCTCTCCATTTGCCCTTCCCCTCTCTAAAATAAGTGAGTCTTTAAAACAAAAAGAGGTTTTGAAAATTCCTTAAAGAACCACCACGAAGAGCACAGAGAACATGGATTGGTGAATC
Organism: Mirounga angustirostris; assembly: GCF_029215605.1. Classification (NCBI taxonomy): domain Eukaryota; kingdom Metazoa; phylum Chordata; class Mammalia; order Carnivora; family Phocidae; genus Mirounga; species Mirounga angustirostris. The sequence goes on along the minus strand of NW_026991724.1, from coordinate 59,607,309 downwards.
CGCCCTGTGCAGAAAATGGCCCGGGACGTGGAAAGTGCGTGGAAAACGTCTTCCCCGAGATGGGCCAGGGCTCAGATCGGCGTGGAAGAAATGCGCACCCCAACCTCACACACGCCGGCCAGGGGAGCCGAGTGCAGGTCTGTCGCCAAGAAAGGTGACCCAAGGCCCTGTCTGCACCTCCCTTTGCAAACCTAGGTTTCGCCCTCAGAAGTCTGACGACGCCAGTTGTCCGGGCAGGAAAGTTTCTCCACATTTTAGGAGCTGGGATTTTCACCCCCAGGATTTCTCATTTTCCGTTATTGTCAAGGAAACATAAATGTGGTGAAAATCTCGGTTATGACAACATCGTGTTTAGCCAGGACCAAACATTCCGATTTATGGAAGAGGTATCTGATGATTTATGAGGGATGCCGGCCTTCATTACCGACCCGATGAACAGAAACACCGGGGCACGGACATAACATTTGAGTACGTGGCTTTGTCTTACATAAAAAGGACATCAAGGGGCGCCTGGGTGGCTCAGTGGTTAAGCGTCTGCCTTCGGCTCAGGTCATGATCCCAGGGTCCTGGGATCGAGCCCCGCATCGGGCTCCCTGCTCGGCGGGAAGCCTGCTTCTCCCTCTCCCACTCCCCCTGCTTGTGTTCCCTCTCTCGCTGTGTCTCTGTCAAATAAATAAATAAAATCTTGGGGCACCTGGGTGGCTCAGTCGGTTAAGCGACTGCCTTCGGCTCAGGTCATGATCCTGGAGTCCCTGGATCGAGTCCCGCATCGGGCTCCCTGCTCGGCGGGAGGCCTGCTTCTCCCTCTCCCACTCCCCCTGTTTGTGTTCCCTCTCTCGCTGTGTCTCTCTCTGTCAGATAAAATCTTAAAAAAAAAATAGAACATCAAGACACTTATTTTTACTTCGTCCCCAGGAAGGTGTATTTGTGAAGCCAGCGTCTTTGACAGCTGGAGCTGGAGGCCGGCGGCCCCCAGACACTCCCAACCCCGCGCTGCCAGAGAGCCTTGTGGGAGCTGTAGTCCGAGCCTCAGCGCAGGACCAGGCCGGGAATGGGCTAGAGTGGACTGCAACTCCCAGGAGGCCACGCTCCTGGGTGACACCTACTTTCCGGCACCGCCCACTATTTTCCTTCCTCGGGAGGACCCGCCCCGCGGAGCCTCTGGGAAATGTAGTACGAGGCCATAGGCGTCTAGGCCCGCCACCTGGAGGACAAAGCTAGTGTAACTTTAATTCCCTATAACTTTTAGAATACTTCTCAGGCTTCTTGGCGTCTCCGGAGCCGCCGATTGCGCGCTTCTGGGGTGCGGGAACCTGACCAACGGTAACTTCGGGGAATTACAGTGAGAGAAATCTGTCTCACTGCCCCCTAGGCCCGGCCGGGGAGCCTAGGCTCCCAGGCACGCAAGGCCCCGTTCCCAGCCCGGCCCGGTCGTGCATGCCCATTGGGCGGACAGCCCCGCCTCCGCGCCTTCTGGGAAACGTAGTCTGACTCTCCGGGCTCTCGGCGGTGCCGACTGCTGGACTGGGGCTGGGCTCCGGCCGCAGGACTACAACTCCCGGAATGCCCATGCGGCGGGGCCCGTCGCTCCGGGGTCCCCGGCCGCGCTCTCCCATTGGTCAGGGGCGGCCGCGCGGGGTTTTCGGGTCGTGGTAGTTCCGCTTCGTCCTCGGCGCCGCCGGCCGCGCGGCTCTGGTTTTTCTGCTGTGTGGGGCGCCCCGGGCGGTCTCTCCGGAGCCCCGAGCCGGTGGGCGCTGGGGGGAGCGGCTGGGGCTGCAGGCGTCTCCTTGAGGACCTCGGAGTCGGAAGAGGCCGTGGCCGCGGGGCCCCTGGCAGCCCGCCCCCCGGGGAGGGGCCGCGCGCCCTCCCTTCCCGGCTGGGTCTGGACCCTGCTCCCGGGCTCGGTGGGAGCCGGTGCCGCGGCCCGTCGTTGTGGCCCCGCGAGGCGGAGGACCTCCGTAATCCTGCAGTCCTTGCATCTGCGAAGTCCCGTAACCAGGAGGGACCGGAACAAAACCCCCCAGCTCCCAGATGGCCTCAGCTACCGCACATTCCCGTCAGCCGGAAGGGAACGTGTCTCAGTTCGCTTTTACGCAGCCGCCATAGCCATGATTCCAAGACGTGTGACCTCTGAGCTCAGGCTCCCTTTGAACCAGGGGCGCCTGGGTGGCTCCGTCGGTTAAGCGCCTGCCTTCGGTCAGGTCACGGTCCCAGCGTCTTGGGATCGAGCCCCGCATCGGGCTCCTTGCTTGGCAGAGAGCCTGCTTCTCCCTCTCCCTGCTCTGCCTGCCGCTACCCCTGCTTGCGCTTTCTCTCTGACAAGAAATAAATAAAATCTTAAAAACCACCCCAGGAGGTGGGAACTGCGTCCTAGGGCTGTTCCGAGGACTAAGAAAATTTCCATCAGGTAAAGTGCTTACTTCAAGGCAGCGCCCAGCGGGGAAAGGGAACCCTTGGCAAATGTTAACATTATTATCAGCAAATACTAACGTTATCATTTTTCTGTACCTGGTGGTGTAAAAAAGGAAGGGGAATCCTAAAGGGAACTGTTCGTTTGGTCTTGAAGATAACAAGTTGATCAAGAATGGGTGGGAACATCTTAGTGCAAGGGCGGCTCACCTCTGAAATGGCTGATGCAGACCCCTGATGCCCCCCAGGAAGGCCCAGGTGTATCCCTCAGAAGCCAGAACGCTTTCAGGACACCTCCCTGTACACATGGGTGCAATCTTCCCACTCCCACATAGCCCCTCCCTGCTCTTCTGGGAACTTTGCAGGGGTGAGGGTCCTGGCTCAGCAGACATGTGGGTGACATTTCAGGGGCAGGTAACCTTCGATGACGTAGCAGTGGACTTCACCCAGGAGGAGTGGGGCCTGCTGGGCCCTGCCCGCGGACCCTGTACCGTGATGTGATGCTGGAGACCTTAAGACACCTGGTCCCTGTGGGTGAGGCTCTTCCCCATGTCAACTTCGATTTGCCTGGGGTCTTGGCAGAGTGGGTTTGATTTAGCTGGGAGTGTGGAGTCACGGGGGGATTTCTCCTCATCAAACCTCACAGCCTGAGACGACGGCCTGGTTCATTTTGTAGAGCATGTGACTCTTGAGCTTGGGGTTGTGAGTTCAAGCCCCATGTTGGACATAGAGTTTACTTAAAAACAATTTTAAAAAATGTTGTCACAAAATGTATATGAAAAAAACCAAAACCTCACAGCTTGATCATTCATTTGCACAGGACCTTGGAACCTCAAGCCAGATATTGTTGCCCACCTAGAACTTGGAGTAGAGCAACGGATGATGGACAGAGGACTCTCCCAAGATTCCTGCCTAGGTGAGATGGGGAAAAGATCTTTACAGTCAGTGTTTGTTTATATGTTCCTTCATATCTTCCTTTTCTAGTGCTTTTCATTACCTTTGGCATTTCCATAACTACGTCTGGGATCTTTTTCCTATTGCTCAGAGTTCTTTTAGAGTGACAAAATGCCCTCATTTTGTGTTTGCCTGAAAATGCCTTTATTTCATCTTCATTTTGGAAAGATAACGTAAACAGAATTTTAGGTTGTCAGGTTTTTTTTGTTGTTATTGTTGTTTTTTCTTTTTCTCAGCACTTTAAAGACATCATGCCATTGTCTTCTGGACTCCAAGGTTTCTGTTGAGAAGTCAACCTTCATCTTACTATTGTTACTTTGAAGACAATGGGTATTTTTTATTTTTTTGCCAACAATACTTTTAAAGTGCACAAAATTTAAATATTCAATTGAAAATTTTTGATAAATGTATGCACATATGTAATTCTTACCGAAATAAAGTTGACATTTTCATTATTTCACAAAGTTCCTTTGTTACCTCTTTCCATTTAAGAAAGGCAACCACTGTTGAGATTTTTTTTTCCACCATAGGTTATTTTTGCCTTTTCTAGAACTTCATATAAAGAGAATCATACATTCTTTCTTTTTTTTTTAAAAGATTTTATTTATTTATTTGACAGAGAGAGAGAGATCACAAGTAGGCAGACAGGCAGGCAGAGGGAGAGGGAGAAGCAGGCTCCCCGCTGAGCACAGAGCCCGACATGGGGCTCGATCCCAGGACCCTAGGATCACGACCTGAGCCGAAGGCAGCTGCTCAACCAACTGAGCCACCCAGGTGCCCCCATATATTATTTCTTTTGTATAAGGTTTACCCATCCATGATATTATATGCATTATTATTTCATTCCTATTTACTCTTTACTATTGAGGGACATTTTACTTTTTGATGATTTACAATTTATCCATTCTCTTGATAATGAACATTTGGATTGTTTCTAGTTTGGGGCTATTATGAATAATGCTGCTATGGATATTCTTGTGCAATGTTTTTAGTGGACTTGTGTTTTTATTTCTCTTGAGTAAATATCTAGGAGTGGACTTGTTGAGTGATAGATTAACAGTTTTGATTGGTAGTGCCTTAGATCAGTTGGGGAAGATTTTATGTCTTAACATGTTGAGTCTTCTAACTTTGGGATCATGGTATATTTATTTAGGTAATTCTCTCAAGCAGTATTTTGCAGTTTTTAAGCATATGGGTCATGCACATCTTTTACTAATTTTATTCCTAGAAATTTGGCATTTTTGATGCTATTGTAAATCTTATTTTTAATTTCATTTTCTGATTGTTGCTAGTGTATATAATTTTTTCTTTGACATTCTATCCTGTGTGAGCTTGCTAAAATCACTTAATTGTTTTAGTAATTAATTTTCAATGTCTTTAGATATTTTATACAATCATGTCATCTTCAAATAAAGATTGCTTTATTTTTTCCTTTTCAGACTTTATGCTTTTTCGTTTTTCATATTATTATACCAGCTAGGACCTCTAGTACTTTTTTTAAAAAATTGATGTGAAATTAACATACAGTGAGACATGCTGCTTCTAAGAGTACAGCCCAAAAAAGTTTTGCAAATGTATATTTGTGTGACTCATACTCCAATCCACACAGAATATTTCCATCCCCATACATTTCCTTATGTATTTTTCCACTTAGGACTCCCCCAGCGTGGCAACCATTCTTCTGATATCTGTCACCATAGATACCCAGTACAGTATTAAATAAACGTGATAAGAATGAACATCCTTGCCTTGCTCCTGATATTAGGGGATAGCATTCAGTATTTCACCATTAAATATGATCTGTTGCCCTTTAACAAATTGAGAAAGTTCTATTCCTGGATTGCTGAGTTTGTTTTTTTGTTTTGTTTTGTTTTGTTTTATTATGAATGGGTGTTGTCAAATGCTCTATATGCATCTATTGACATGATTGAGGTTTTTTTCCTCCGTTCCATTGATTTCTGCTTTCTATTATTTCCTTCCATTGTTTTGGCTTAATTTGCTTTTCTTTTCTCTGGCTTTTTGGGGTAGAAGCTTAGTTTATTAATTTTAATGCTTTCTTCCTTTCTAATGTTTGCATTTATAGCTATGTATTTTCCTTTGAGTCTTTTTTCAACTGCATCCTGCACATTTTCACATGTTGTATTTTCATTATTGTTCAGTTCATTATTGTTTTTGTTTTCCAAATGCCTTGAACGGAATCGTAATGAAAATACAACATATGAAAGTGATTTTTTCTTTGATTTGTGAAGGACATTGTTCAGTTTCCAAATATGAGGGGATTTCTGTTATTGATGTCTAGATTATTTCCATTGTGGTTGAAGAAAATATTCTGTATGAGTTCAGTCCTTTTAAATTTATTTATCGATTGATTTATTTTTTTAAAGATTTTATTTATTTATTTGACAGAGAGATAGTGTAAGTAGGCAGAGAGGCAGGCAGAGGGAGAGGGAGAAGCAGGCTCCCCGCCGAGCCGGGAGCCCGATGCGGGACTCGATCCCAGGACCCTGGGATCATGACCTGCGCTGAAGGCAGCCACTTAACCAACTGAGCCACCCAGGCGCCCTCCTTTTAAATTTATTGAGAAATGTTTTTATGACACAGCATATGGTCTATTTTGATGAATGTATATTCTGCTACTGTTGGGTGCAGTGTTTGATAAAGACCTGTCATCACTTTAAAGTCTTGGCTTCTTTTTACTTCTTTCTGTCATTCTGGCCTGGATGAGGCTCCCACTTGTGTTTCAGTTCTCTCTGAAAGGCAGGCGCAATTTATCAACTGTTCTTTCTTTCTTTCTTTTTAAAATATTTTATTTATTTTTCAGCGAGAGAGCAAGAGAGAAAGAGAGAGCACAAGCAGGGAGAGCAGCAGGCAGAGGGAGAAGCAGGCTCCCCGCTGAGCAGGAAGCCTGATGTGGGACTCGATCCCAGGACCCTGGGATCATGACTTGAGCCGAAGGCAGACACTTAACCAACTGAGCCACCCAGGCATCCCTATCAACTGTTTTTTAGAGAGCAGAGAGGGTTTACAGGGAACAAATGAATGAAATCAGACAGAACTGATGGTTTAGTTCTTAAATCTCTGGGTATGGTGCTTTAAACCCACACTGCCTGTGAACTTTCACCTTTTTTGGGGTGTCTTTAATATGTACCCAGTAGAAAGTTACATTTTAAAAGTGGGAATTTAGTCTCATGTGTATCTTTCCCCCAGAGACTGTCATTTAGAATGGTTTTACTAGCTTTATTTATAACATTGAAGTATGTAATGAAGTGCTAAAAAGTTTGATATCGGATGTCAAAATCACAAGATTTTCTCTACAGATTGTTGCCCTTGAACACTGAATACCTAGAATGGTACCTTTGATCAGTCTGGAAAAAAAATCTCTGCTCTTATCTTTTCAAATGTTTCCTCTGCTTCGATCTCTCTTGTAACTCCAGCTACACATTAGTCCTTTTGTCAGGTGTTCTGTTTTTAAATTCTTTTCTCTCCCTTTGTATCATCATAAAATTTCCACTTACTTCTCTTTGAATTCACAGATTCTTTCTTCTTCTGTGTCCAGTCTGCTGTTAAGCCTAGTCATGGTTTGCTTCACATACTGTATTTTTATTTAATTCCAGAATGGAATTTTCAATTGGTTCTTTTTTCAAATTTTCCGTGAAATTCTGTGTTATGTTTATAATAGGTTGGGCTTTTTCCCCCAGTCAGTGTAAGTGAAATTTTATTGAGGCCCCAGGGCCCCGGGGCTCGGGCACGAGGCCACCCTGTGGGGAAAGGAAGAACTGATGGAGGGGCTTTATTGACCTTCATCTGAAGGTGCAGATGGTTGGTGTGGCCGCACGTCTGGTGGGAGCACAATGTTGTATTTCTGGGCGAGCTGGCAGAGGGAGGGCTGGGATGTCACCTCCAGGCCAAGCGCCAAGTGCAGGGTGCTCTTCCTGGATACTGTAGTCTGAGAGAGTGCAGCCATCCTCCAGCTGTTTGGCCCTCAAAACAGACACTGCTGGTCAAGTGGGATGCCCTCATTGTCTTGGCTTTGACATTCTCAATGGTGTCACTGGGCTCGACCTTGAGGGTAATGTTCTTGCTTGTTAGGGTCTCCATGAAGAACGGCTTCTCTGTGTTTGCCGCTCGGCCACCAAGTTGAAGAGAAAGAGCTATAATAGTTATTTTTAAATCTTTTCCTTCTACTTCTAATGTTTGGTATATCTGCTTCTATTGACTTTTCTTTCTTGATTATGAGTCACATTTTCCTGATTCTTTACCTGTCTAGTCAATTTTTACATACTGGATTCTGCAGACGATGCATTGGAGAGACTATGGATTCTTGTCTTCTACCAAGAGTATGAGTTCTTTTTCTGGTAGGCAGTTAAATTACTACAAATCACCCTAATCCTGATGAGGCTTGGTTTTAGGATTTATTAAGGTAATGTTACTTTGGTTTTGCTTTAGTCCTTGGATGTAGTCCTTATCCTTAGGGTATGGTGTTTCCTCCTAAGGTACAACTTTCTAGAGTCTCACCTGAGTGCCTCGGGTGCTTACTGGGTCACAGCTAAGTCTCCCCACACTGGGTAACTTCTGAAACCTCTGCTCAGCCCTGTAGCAGCTGTTCTGTCAGGTCTTAGCCTTCTATGCATTTGCAGTTGGAGTCCAGTCAAGGTCTCAAGGAGAAACCCTCTGCAGGTTTCCAGATCCCTCTTTGCTCTGCGTGACCTTGCAAAGCCCTCCTCAAATTCAATTCCATAGCCTCTTCCCATGTCAGAAACATAAGACCTACCCCCCTGATGGGAGTCAGGCTGCTAGGGAGCATGATCAGGTACCCTCTCTGTCCACCTCGCAGACATGTCCCAAGCATCCCTGGTGCTCCAGGTGCATCCCCTCTGCCTGGAGTGCTGATCACTCTTTTTGTTTATCCATCTGCCTGTGGAGTCCTTTTGTTCTCTGTGCATTTTGGGCACTGGAGACACAGTGTGAACAGGATGGGCAAGGTTCCTACCACTGTGGAGCCTAAAGCCTCCAGTCTATGGTGTCTGGGGAGGTGCAGACAATAAAGAACAAAAAGAACAAGATGATGTTGACTAATGCGAAACAGTGGTATGAGGGAAATGAAACAGGACAATGAGGTGGAAAGTGATAAGGAACCCATGCAGGCTGGAAGGTTTGGAAGGGTCTCTCCAAGGAGGTGGCCTGAGACTCAAGAGCTGAATGATGAAAAGGGAAGAGGTTGCTGACACCTAAGACTCTGGAGACCAAAGGAAGGTCCTCAAGCAGAGAGGAACTATGTGTTAATGGTGGAAATGGTCGTGCTCAAGGAGAACTAAAGAAACTGAGAATGAGAAGGATCGAGGATAACTGAGGTAGTCTGACCCTGCTTCTGGGTGCTTTGTAAGACTAGATCTAAATTATTATTATTATTATTTTTTTAAATGTCTTAAATAATCTTATTTCTTTTTTTTTTTCTCTTTTTCTTTCAAAGATTTTATTTATTTATTCATGAGAGACAGAGAGAGAGGCAGAGGGAGAAGCAGGCTCCCAAGGAGCAGGGAGCCCGATGTGGGACTCAATCCCAGGACCCCGGGATCACGACCTGAGCCGAAGGCAGACGCTTAACCATCTGAGCCAGCCAGGTGCCCCTAGATCTAAATTATTTTTAATTTCCTTCTAGAATGGAAGAAGAAAGCTAAAAGCCAGGAGTTGTCACCAACAGAGGTCTTTTCTGGGAAAGAGTTATCCAGCAGCATGAACCTGACAAGATCCGCAGTGGATGATGGCTGATGTTCTACCACAGCAGACGACTGGGAATCTGGGGATGAGTCAGAGAAGCAGAAGATGCACGGTGGCAGTTCGGGGCCAATGGAACATAAACAAGGGCAAGTAGTGACCCGGGATGGGGTTGGGGAAATGCTGAAGGTGTGGGAAAATGCAGCTTCAATTCAGAGTTTGTTTCTTCACGGAGATTTCTTGTCAAAGAATATTTCCATCAAATTGACTCAATTCAAAGCTTACATCATAATTTCATTTTAAAAAATCATCAGGAAATCTTGGTAGGGAAGAAACCTTGTAAAGGCAGTCCATGTGGAAAAGCCTTGGGAAAACTGTCTAAGTTGATTGAGCATGGTAAATATACCAACCAGAGGGTATACCTTTCTACACACGAGATAATTAATGTAGGAGAGAAATTCTACGGATGTAAAGAAATTGGAGATTTTTTTACCTATAGCTCACCCCTCTCTCAGGTCATGAGAACTCATACTAAGGAGAAACCCTATGCATGTAACAAATGTGGGAAAACCTTTAAGAAACTTTCATCTCTTTCTTAACATCTGAGAAATCACGATAGAGAGAAAGCCTATGAATGTAATGAATGTGGGAAGTCTTTCTGGCAGAGCCTTCACCTCATTTTACAGCAGAGAACTCACACTGGTGAGAAACCTTATGAATGTAATGAATGTGGAAAGTCTTTTAGCCAAAATTCTCATCTTAATGTACACCGGAGAATTCATACTGGAGAGAAACCCTATAAATGTGATGAATGTGGAAAATCCTTCAATGGAAGGTCCAATCTTAATGTGCGTAAGAGAACACATACTGGAGAAAAACCCTATAAATGTAACGAATGTGGGAAAGCCTTTAGTGACCGCTCCTCCTACATGTAACACGAAAGGACGCACACTGGAGAGAAACCATACAGATGTGATGAATGTGGAAAAGCCTTTGGTCACATCTCTCACCTTACAGTTCACAAGAGCATCCATACTGTTGAGAAGCAATATAAATGTAACAAATGTGGGAAAACATTCAGTTTTCATTTATCCTTCACTCAACATAAGAGAACGCACACTAGAGAGAAACTGTATAAATGTCATCAATGTGGGAAAGCTTTCAATCAAGGTTCTAATTTTATTGGGCACCATAGAACTCATACCAGAGAGAAAAAACTACATATTTTATTTTAATATATAAAAACTGTACACACACATTTAAATTTTGTGGTTTTTGATGCATCCCCAGAGAAGGGCTGAACCTGAGTGGCATTTGATACCTAGGAAAAATTTTTTAATTAGTGAGATCAAAACTCTCTTCAGTAATATTAATTAATGTGATTACCCAATGTGGGAAGGGCTATTGCTCAGAAATCAAAATAGGTTGATAATATTTGACTGAATGATTGATGTACCTACCATTCCAAAGAGCTAGAGTGTGATTATTTGCTTCATTGTTCCCCCAATGCTAGAAAATTGGGCTGCTTCTAATTTGTTTCAGGAATTCATTATAAACTATAATTATGAACGCTGTGTAGAAACATGGAAAATGCCTATAATACAGTTGACCCTTGAACAACACAGTTTTGAACTGTGCAGGTCTACTTATATGTGGATTTTTTTCAATAAATACAGTAGAGTATTGTAACTTTTTCTTCCTTATGATTTTTTTTCTTCTAGCTTACTTTATTATAAGAATACGGTATATAATATATAAGATATGTGTTAATCAACTGACTTTGTATTATCGGTAAGATTGCTAGTCAATAGGAGGCTATTAGTCAAGTTTTTGGAGAGTCAGTTATATGCGGATTTTCAGCTGTACAGGGGTCAGCACTCCCAACCCCCACGTTGTTCAAGAGTCAACTGTAGTGAAATGTGAACTGTTGTGACTGCGTTACCCTATATGTGCATTTGGAGAAGGGCTTAGAAGAAAACAGAAATGAACGTAGCTGATCAATAAGTCTTTGGATATTGTGTGGCTTTCCTTTTCTTTTTATGTTCAAAACTGCTACAATTTTATGCGGCACCTGCGTGGCTCGGTTGAGCATCCTGATTCTTGGTTTCGGCTCAGGTTATGAGATCGAGCCCTGTGTCGGGCCCCACAAGTTTCTCTCCCTCTCCCTCTGCCCCCTCCCCCGCTCACACGTTCTCTCTCTTTCTTTCTCAAATAAATAAATCTTTTTTTTTTTTTTAACTGCTACAATTTTACAGTAAATGAAAAGACAAAGAGGAGAGGGGCACTAGGGTGACACAAAGTATCCGATTCTTGGTTTTGGCTCGGGTTGTGATCTCAGGGTTGTGAGACTGAGTCCTGGGACGGGCTCTATGCTGATACGCAACTGTTCCAGAACATGTAGAAAGCTGAATATTTACCTCTCTTGTCATACCAGTTTGTCAAAACTCAAAGAACAATTAAAGGCCAGTATCTCTCAGGACTATTAATGGAAAATTTCCAGATCAGATCCTGCCAGGAAAGATGGTATAGCTAGCACATTTGAATTCAGGAACATCCACTCCAGGAATCAGGGTACTGAGTATTAGGAAATATATAACCATAATACCCCATTTTAATCAGTCAATGGGGAAACCTAGTCATCTCAATGATTAATGAGAAAGAAGTTGATAAAATTTAATATTTAAAGATTATTTAAGGAAAAAAAAGCCCTGGTACCAGGAAAAAAATATTTTTTAAAAAAAGATTTTATTTATTTATTTGAGAGAGAGAGAGAGAATGAGAGACAGACAGCATGAGAGGAAGGAGGGTCAGAGGGAGAAGCAGGCTCCCCGCGGAGCAGGGAGCCCGATGCGGGACTCGATCCCATGACCCTGGGATCATGACCTGAGCCAAAGGCAGACGCCTAACCAACTGAGCCACCCAGGTGCCCCTTAAGATTTATTTATTTGTCAGAGAGAATGAGCACAAGCAGGGGGAGTGGCAGGCAGAGGCAGAAGCAGGCTCCCCGCCAAACAAGGAGCCCGATGCCGGACTCGATCCCAGGACCCTGGGATCATGACCTGAGCCAAAGGCAGACGCCTAACCAACTGAGCCACCCAGGTGCCCCTTAAGATTTATTTATTTGTCAGAGAGAATGAGCACAAGCAGGGGGAGCGGCAGGCAGAGGCAGAAGCAGGCTCCCCGCCAAACAAGGAGCCCGATGCAGGACTCGATCCCAGGACCCTGGGATCAGGACCTGAGCCGAAGGCAGACGCTTAACGGCTGAGCCACCCAGGCGCCCCAGGAAAAAAATAAAGTATTTTTATCATATGATATCAGGCTTAAATGGTGACAGTAGCACTGAGGTTGGCAAACTAGGGCCCACAGGCCAGATCAGGCCCAAGTGTTTTTGTAAACAGTTTTATTGGAACATGGCCACGCCCAGTCATTTCCATACTGTCTACGGCTGCTTTAACACACTAGGGTGGACTTGAGTAGTTGTGAAAGAGATTGCATAGCCTGAGAAGGTAAAATATTTATTAGAAAAGCCTTGCCAATCCCAGATGCAGAGCCATCTCCATTCCAGTCAGGGAGGACCAAGACAAAAGGTTCCTCACTAGTCCTTTGTATGAACAGGAAATTCACAAAAGGAATACAAATGGACAACAAATACATTAAAAAGTACATGAGTTCATCAGTCATCAAAGAGATGCAAATTAAAATGATGAAAATAAATATTTGAGGGCGCCTGGGTGGCTCAGTTGGTTGAGCGTCTGCCTTCGGCTCAGGTCATGATCCCAGGGTCCTGGGATCGAGCCCAGCGTCAGGCTCCCTGCTCAGCGGGGAGTCTGCTTCTCCCTCTCCCACTCCCCCCGCTTGTGTTCCTGCTCTCGCTCTCTCTCTGTCAAATAAATAAATAAAATCTTAAAAAAAAGTAAATATTTGAGCAGCTGTTATGAGGTAGGCAGTACCCCAATCATGCAGTCTACATTACCTCATTTAATACAGAGATCGTGGTGAAGCAAGTTCTTCTGTTATTTCCATTTTATAGATGCAGAAAACACAGTCTAGAGAGGCTAACTGGCAGGTAAAGATTGACAATGATTTAAAAAGACTATGTTGGAGGGGTGCCTGGGTGGCTCAGTCGTTGGGCGTCTGCCTTCGGCTCAGGTAATGATCTCAGGGTCCTGGGATTAAATCCCACATTAGCGGGGAGTCTGCTTCTCCCTCTCCTCCCCACTCCTGCTCTCTCTCACTATCTCTTTCTCTCTCAAATAAATAAATAAAATCTTTAAAAAATATTATGAAATGGGGGTGCCTGCCTGGCTCAATCAGTAGAGCATGGGACTCTTGATCTTGGGGTCATGGGTTCAAGCCCCATGTTGGGGGTAGAGTTTACTTAAGAAAAAAAAAAAAGAAAACTAAGAAAGTGTAGGAAATGGATTCTATTATTCAGCACCCATGGATAGGTATACCCTCTTTGTAGGGTAGTTAAGTTGGAAGTGTCCAATGCAAAGTACGTTCATGAGTTGATTCAGCAATCTCACCTTTGCAATTTATCCATGGAAATAACTGCTCAGCTATGAAAATGTGGGCAAGACCTTTGTTATAGCATGGTTTATAACAGCAAAATACTGAATGCTCCCCAATAGGAGAACGTTTACGTTATAATGGTGCAAAAATTAAATGGCATATTATTGGGAGACAAAATTAGGTTCATAACAACACGGATGATCCCCATTCTATGAAATTATAAGTCTTTCCCAGGGGAGCTCTGTGGAGAAATGTCACCCACATGTTAATAATTTGTTCCCTGTTGATGGTGGGATTGTAAGCAATATTTGTTCTTTCCCTTTAACTTCAAGTGATTTTGTTTAAAATAAATGTATATAATTGGAATTTAAAAGAACATTATTTTCATCCAGGAATAATATTAAAATCATGAAATCTAAAATTTTCATTATCCCATGTTACTGGGTGGGAAATAGAACCAGATCATTCATGTGTGTGTAGCCAGAGATATTATCAGTGTGGTTATACTGGGAGGTTGACCTAATACACAAGAGCCAGCATGTGTGTATATGAGAGATACAGAGAGAAAGATTAAAAGCTTAAAAAATGAGTCCATAGGGAAACACACTTGCTTCTTTTTTTTTTTTTTAAAGATTTATTTATTTATTTGAGAGAGCGAGAATGAGAGAGAGAGAGAGTACATGAGAGGGGGGAGGGTTAGAGGGAGAAGCAGACCCCCCGCCGAGCCGGGAGCCCAATGCGGGACTTGATCCAGGGACTCCAGGATCATGACCTGAGCCGAAGGCAGTCGCTTAGCCAACTGAGCCACCCAGGCGCCCCCACACTTGCTTCTTAAAAGCCAGCTGTATGGGCCTCAGCAGCTGTGTCAGAAAACAAATGCCTCATCTGGGGACTCTGGTGGAGCAAGACTGGCTCTCCAAGCCAGAGATGTGAGCATGATGGGTTGATGTGTCCCTCATTTGTGAGAAGTAAAAATGTCTTCATCTATAGATGTTCAGGACGTAAACACAACGGACAAAACCAGGATGCAGCTAATGTGAATTTAAAAAAAAAAAGGAAAAAGTATAGCCTTTAAAGAACCCTCCAAATCTACAACGGAATTTCACCAACTCTGAATAAAATTTCCATTCCAGTAAGATACTGATCCTCGATCCCTGTATATGATGTTTATGAATATCTACCTGGATATTCCTCTATGATACGCTACTGAGGAGAGGTGGAAGCAAGGAAAACTCGGTGAGTTCCAAAGAGAGGAAAGCCTTTTCAGGTGAGCCCAGTGCCATGCTGGAGACAAATACCTGGACTGGGTGCAGGTGGGCATCAAAGTGGCTGGTCACTGATGGAGCAACTGCACAAAGGCTCTGGCTTTTGATGACAGTGGGCTGGTGGAACAGAGCCCCAGATTCGGGGCGGGAAAAACCCTGACTGCAAGAATAATTTCCTGAGAATTACTTTTCTTGAGAATCCCCTTAAGCCTAGGGGTGTCTGGGTGGCTCAGTCGGTTGAGCATCGGACTCTTGATTTTGGCTCAGGTCGTGATCTCACAATTGTGAGGTCAAGTCCCATGTTGGGCTTCGTGCTCGGTGGGAGTCTACTTGAGAGTCTCTCCTCCCTCCGCCCCTCCCCCCATTCCTCTCTGTCTCTAAAATAAATAAAATCTGTAAGAAAAAAATCCCCTTAGCCTAGAATTCTGCTGAGTACCCAGAACAGTGAAATGCTCTTCTAGGTACACCACTAAATCATTTTTGGCAAACACCTATTAAGACACAGAACATTCCCATTACCCCAGAAAGTTCTTTCTTGTCCCTTTCTTGTCCCCAGACACTTCTTCCCTATATATCCCAAAGCAGTGATTTCTGTCAGCATGGATTATTTTTGCCAATTCTAGAATTTACTATGGTGAGGTTGTAGTCATATATTTTGTGCATTTTTGTGTCTCCTGCTTTCCCTCAGCAAAAAATTTTTGAGACTTATCTATGTCATTACATAGATCAGTAATTCTTTTTTGTTGCTGTGTAGTATTTACTCCATTGTATAAATATAGCACAATTTATCCATTCTCAGATTGATGGAAACCTGGGATGTTCCCAGTTTTTGCTTACTATGAGTAAAGGTGCTATGAACATACTTATCAAGGTTGTTTTGTTTTTATGGGCATATGCTTTCATTTCTCTTGTGGAAACTCCTAGAGGTGACATGGCTGAGTGGATGTATGCTCAGCTTTTTAAGACACTGTCAGTTCTACAAAGTGGTTGTAATACTTTCTGCAAGTACTGGCCATGTATTAGAATTCCTGCTGCTCCACATCCTCACCAAATTTTGGCATTGCTTTTTCATTTTGGCCATTCTAGTGAATGAGCATTTATTTTTATTTTTTTTAAAGATTTTATTTATTTATTTGACAGAGAAAGACACAGCGAGAGAGGGAACACAAGCAGGGGGAGTGGGAGAGGGAGAAGCAGGCTCCCCGCCAAGCAGGGAGCCCGATGCGGGACTCGATCCCGGGACTCCAGGATCATGACCTGAGCTGAAGGCAGTCACTTAACCAACTGAGCCACCCAGGCGCCCTGAGCATTTTTTTAAAGATTTATTTACTTTAGAGAGAGCACACCAGCGGTGGGTGGGGGAGGAAGGGGAGCAGAGCGAGAGAGAGAGAGAAGCAGATTCCCCACGGAGTGCAGAGGCAGTCGCAGGGCTCAATCCCACAACCCTGAGATCATGACCTGAGCCGAAACCAAGAGTCACTCAACTGACTGAGCCACCCAGGTGCCCCTCTAGTGAGTGTTTAGTGATACCTCATTCTGGTGTGATGACTAATGGTAGTTAATACTTTTTCATGTGCTTATTGGCTGCTTGGCATTGTTTATTCAAGCCTCTCGCCCATTTTTTGTTAGGTTGTTTGTCTTTATTATTGAGTTGTAGGAGTTGTGTATATATTCTGGATACAAGTCCTTTGTTAAATGTATATGCTGCAAATATTTTTTTTTTTAAGGTTTTTTTATTTATTCATTCCAGACACAGAGATACAGAGAGAGAGACAGAACATGAGTAGGGGGAGAAGCAGAGGGAGGGGGAGAAGCAGGCCCCCCGCCGAGCAGGGAGCCCGATGCGGGGCTCCATCCCAGGACCCTGGGATCATGACCTGAGCCGAAGGCAGACGCTTAACCATCTGAGCCACCCAGGTGCCCCTGCAAATATTTTATAAACAAAATTTTAGCAAATTGAATCCAATAATAATAAAATAATAGAAATTTAAAAAGTCATGACCAAGTGGGATTATCTAAAAAAATGCAGGGTCGGTTTAACCAAAATCAATAAATGTATTTCACTGTATTAACAAGCTAAAAAAAAAAATATATGATTATCTCAATACATGCAGAAAAAAATTGACAAAATCCAACAGTCATTCCTGATTTAAAAAACAAACAAACAAACAACTCTCACCAAACTTGGAATAGAAGGCAATGTCCTCAACCTGACAAAGGACATCTACACCAACAGGTAATATCATACCGGTAAAAAACTGAATGCTTACCCCCGAAGATTAGAACAAGGTGAGGATGTCTGATTGCACCACTTCTAATCAACATTGTAATGGAGGTTCTGGCCAAGGCAATTAGCAAGAAAATGGAATAAAAGGAATCTTAGATTGGGAAGGACATTATTTTACTTTTATTTTTTAAGAATTATTCATTTGAGGGACGCCTGAGTGGCTCAGTCCTTAAGCGTCCGGCTTCGGCTCTAGTCATGATCCCAGGGTCCTGGGATCAAGCTCCGCATCGGGCCCCTGCTTGGCAGGAGGCCTGCTTCTCCCTCTCCACTCCCCCTGCTTGTGTTCCTTCTCTCACTGTGTCTCTCTCTGTCAAATAAATAAAATCTTAAAAAAAAAAAAAAAAAAGAATTATTCATCTGAGAGTGAGAGAGAACAATTTGGGGGAGAGGGAAAATCTCAAGCCAACCCCCCACTGAGCACGAAGCCCAATGGGGAGCTCCATCCCAGGACCCCGAGATCACGACCTGAGCGGAAATCAAGAGCCAGAAGCTCAACTGACGGAGCCATCCAGTTGTCCTGGAAAAGACATTTAAAAAAAATCCATCTTTGCTTCAAAAGATACCATAAACAAAGTAAAAGGTAAGTCAAAACTTGGAAAGGATAACATTCCTAATAAAGGATTAATGTTAAATTTCTGTGAAGAACTTCTATAAGCCAGGAAGAAAAAGACAACCTGAGAGAAAAACGCATGAAGTGAGATAATTCAAGGAGAGAACACACAAATGGCTAACACTGTGAAAAGATGCTGAATCTCACCAATAAGAGAAGAGCAAACATCTCAGAATGAAATACCATTTTCTACCCATACTTTTTAATTTAAAAAGCTGACACTACCAAGCATTGGTGAGCATGTGGAGCAAGTGGAACTCCTAACCGTTGCTAAGAGGTGTACGAAAAGGTGCAGTCCTGGGGCACCTGGGTGGCTCAGTCGTTAAGCGTCTGCCTTTGGCTCAAGTCATGATCCCAGCGTCCTGGGATTGAGCCCCGGGTCGGGCTTCCTGCTCAGTGGGAGCCTGCTTCTCCCTCTCCCACTCCCCCTGGTTGTGTTCCCTCTCTCGCTGTGTCTCTCTCTGTCAAATAAATAAATAAATAAAATCTTTAAAAAAAGAAAAGAAAAGGTGCAATCCTTTTGGAAACATCTACCAACATTGGACATAAATATTCATTTGCTATGGCCCATCAGGACCACTCTGAGGGCTTACCCCAGAGAGCCCCTGCGTCTGTCCATAAGGAGACCTGTATATGAATTTTCATAGCAACATCATTTATAGGAGCTGGAAGCCTTTTGCTTGCAATGCTTTTCCCCAGATACCTGCATGGCTGGCTTTCTCCCTGCCTTTAGGTCTTTGCTTGCATATTACCTTCTTAGTGGGCCCTTCCCTGAGCCACCAACTTAAAATCACAACCACCTCCTCCCCGATTCTTTGCCCCCCTCCTTACTTGGCCTTTAGCAATTAACCCCATCCGATGTGTTATATATTTTACTTATTTCTCTCTCTCTTTTTTTTAAGGTTTTATTTATTTGTCAGAGAGAGAGAGCACAAGCAGAGGGAGCAGCAGGCAGAGCAGGCAGAGGGAGAAGCAGGCTCCCTGCCAAGCAAGGATCCCCTGCAGGGCTCGATTCCAGGACCCTGGAATCATGACCTGAGCTGAAGGCAGACGCTTAACCGACTGAGCCACCCAGGCGTCCCTTTACTTACTTTTCTATTGTGCACTCTCCTCCAGAATGTGAGCTCCTTGAGGTTAGTGGTTTTGTGATTTTTACTCACTACTTTATTCCCAGCTCCTGCATTATAGGTTCTTATTTTTTTTAAGGATTTGTTTACTTATTTGAGAGAGAGACAGAGACACAGAGAGCACATGAGAGAGTTGGGGGGAGGGACAGACAGAATCTCCAGCAGACACCCTGCTGAGCCCGGAGCCTGATGCGGGGGCTCAGTCTCAGGACCCTGAAATCATGACCTGAACTGAAACTAAGAGTTGGATGCTTAACTGACTGAGCCACCCAGGCACCCTGCATAGTAGGTTCTTTAATGAATATTTACTGAAGGAACCTAAGTGGCCATCAAAAGTAGACAGTATAAACAAGTTCTGGTATATTCATTGAACAGGAAACTAGACAGCGGTGAAAATAAATAAAGCTTCACATATCAAAAAGGATAAATCTTGCAATGATAAATACATGGAGCAAAAATGCAAGTTGCAGATAAAATCTTATATTGATACATTTATATGAATGCAATGCAAAGTAAATGTTTTGTATTGCTCTGGGATACATATATGTTGTAAAACTTCCAAAAACACAGAGCAATCCATATTTCATTCAGGATAGTGGCTGTCTCTGAAAGGCAGTTTCTATGGAAGAGGGGAACATGGGGGTTTCGGCTACATGGATAATTTTTTTTTTCAGCTTAGGAGTGTTTTCATAGGGTTTCACTGAATTCCTCACAACTTTATTATATTTTACATGTTTTTCTTAAAAGAAAAATGAGCAGGGCGCCTGGGTGGCTCAGTTGGTTAAGCGACTGCCTTCGGCTCAGGTCATGATCCTGGAGTCTCAGGATCGAGTCCCACATCGGGCTCCCTGCTCAGCAGGGGGTCTGCTTCTCCTTCTGACCCTCTTCCCTCTCGTGCTCTCTCTCATTCTCTCTCTCAAATAAATAAATAAAATCTTTAAAAAAAAAAGAAAAGAAAAGAAAAGAAAAATGAGCATACCTCTACCATTAAATCCCTGGGACGAGAAAAGCTGGAGGCTGAGTGCTGAGCTGGTGACAAAGGCAGCAAGGAAGAGCTGTGCAAGGGGAAGCTTCTGCATGGCCACTGACAGCAGAGAGGCATGCTGACTTCCACGTGGAGGACTCACAATCCCACAGAATGTTGAACTTAATGACTCCTGGGCTCCTAGCTGGTGAAGATGAGTTAATCCTAGGATCTGAGAGCACAGATAACTTCAAGTCTAACTTATTTGTACTAGTTATTTTACTATTGGTGACCCTACGGTTATACTCTCATGAAAGGTCTTATTTGTTCCAAGAATGTGCCCTGGACTCCCCTTCCTTTACCCTTCATTCTCATCATCTGGCTGTGAAGAAATGGAAGCAGCCGGAGCCCTTCAGGTGGTATGGGGTGACCACGCTTTAGGCACCTCTCAGAGGAAAGGCATGCCCCAGGAGAACCTATATTCTCCCACTGCTCTGATCTTGTCCCATTCAGAAAACCGTGGCAGCTCAGAAATAGCTCAGAACCCCACAGTAGGGGCATCCAGGATGGCTGCGCAGCCCAGCCTTTGCGCCCTCACAGCATGGAGAGAACAGAGTGCTAGGCAGCACGCTGGGGTGAATGGAGTGGGGGAGGGCTTGCGTCAGGGAAGCAGAATCCTCACACCCCTGCAACCCATTCTCCACCCAAAAAGGCCTTTGGTGAATAGCCGTTCCTTGAGAAGCCTGCTTTGCTCTGGGTATTACAGGCTGGACTGCAGCTCACGAAGCAAAACCTCGAACCTACTACCTGTTGTCTCTACCTTTAAAATACCAACGTCCGCAACTGGACGCTGATCACTCTGATCTAAGCTGCCATCATTTCCCACCTGATTACTGCACTGGTTTCAGGGATCATCCTGCTCCTTCCCTCACCCTCTTAGTCTGTTCTCCACACAGAAACAGAAGTGACCTTTTGGTGAGGTCAGAGCTCATCGGTGCTCTGCTCCCAACCATGAGATGGCTTCCCATGTCACTCAAAGCCAGAGTCAGGGCCATCACGGTGCCCCTAAGGCTGTCTGCAGTCAGGCCCCTCATTGCCCCTCCCTGATCACCGTGCTGTTCCCCCAACTGAGCAGCCTAAACTGGGGTGGACAAATGCACAGGCAAGATGAATCAGGAACAAGGAGGAAAAGGTGGGGGGCCAGGGAAGCTCGGGGTGAGGGTCACTTCAAACTCAGGCGGGAGGGAGGTTCCAACAGGGCCCCGAAGAGCTGTCAGTGGGCTCGAGGATTCCAGGTTCAGCCGGCGCTGTAGGCTGGGGGTGGTGGCCCAGGAATCCTCCCTGTGCTGGGTGAGGAGCCCTTTCGTCATCCTGGTCCATGCCCTTGAATAGTGGTTTGGGTAACAGCCGCCAGGCAGAGATTGCGTGAACCATGTTCCCTGCTCTGGTCTTCAGCGCCTCGCAACAAGGAAACATCACAACACAGGTCCGTGGTAATTCAGGCTCCCATTGAGCTTCGCCATCTAGAAGGAGATCTGGGAACGATCCCTCATGTTCTAAACACAAGGGCTTCGTGAGCGAGGAGAAGCTTCAAACCAGCCGCCTCATCTGGAAAGGGAGCTCAGAACAGCCCCTTCCTCACCGTACTGTAAATGTTAAGTGAAAGGACCCCTTGAAAGCGTTCAGACCTGCGTACGGGACGCCGAAGACTATCGGATTTCGTCAAGGTCGCCTTGCTAAGGGCAGCTACCGCGAGCCCCCATTTCACAGACGGGCAAACTGAGGCTCACGGGGCCGCGACCTACCCAGGCCTTCCGGAGCTCGGCAGCGGCGGCAGGGAGGGTGGTCCAGGCCCGGGACAGCCGCGTCCGGTTCGCCGGGGGCTAGAACACTAGTCGCCCAGGTGAGCGCCTGACGCAGCGGAGGCGGGACTCGAGGCGGGCTGCTCCCTGTACCTGCCGTGACGACGCTTCCGGGCCAACCGGAAGCGTACCGCCCGGAACTACAACTCCCAGGAGCCCGCGCGGCGCGTCCTGGTCGACGCCGGGGGAGCGGCCGCCATTGTCCGCCGCCGAGGTGAGGCGGTCGCCGAGGCGGTGGGCTTGCTGCTGCCGCCGACGCCGAGGGCTGGGCGGGTCGGGAGAACGAGCGGGAAGACGCGTCGCCTGCCATCGGGGCCAGCGCGGCGCCAGGGCGGGCCCCGCACCTGCCCCTTCCGCGCTGGCTTCGCGCCCCGTGTCCCTTGGTTCTCGCACCCTCCCGCCTCCCGCCTCCCGCCTCCGGGCTCGCGGCCGCGCTGGGCCGGCTGGGCGGGCCCGGGGACACCCCGCACGTCGGGCCTGGCGCCGGGGCGCGGCCGCTGGCCCGGCACGCCTTTGTCTCCCCCGCCGCGCGCCGGGATCCCAGGGGCACCGCCGGGCCGAACCTTGGAGCGGAACAAAAGCCGGACGCCCCGGCCGAGCGATCCCGAGTTTGCGAAGTCGCTTGCCGAGAGCGGCGGGGACCGGCTCGCAGGGGTGGGGGGCCGGGAGCCGCGGGCCAGGTAAGGCGGGGGCCCGGCATCCCACCCGCCCCGGGGGTGGTGGAGGAGGGCGGGCGGGAGGCCCGGCAGCGGGTGATGAGGACGCCTCTGAGGCCCTTACGGGAACGAACACCTTTCTTCCCCAGCGGGTGTTCCTCGTCCCCGCGGTTCAGCCGAGGCGCTGGAGGACGACGTCGAACGCGGGAGGGGACCGGGCCTCGCTTCCTTTCAGCTTGCGGGGACCGCGGACTTTAAGTTGCAAACGGCGTGCAGAGTAGTTTGCCTGCTTTGAGTTTTGGCACAGACCCCCGTGTTCCCGGGGCCCAGTAGGCGTCCTGGTGCTTTAAACACCCCCCCCGGCATCCGCAGAGCTCTGCCCGTTGGCCTGGGAACCCTCAGAGAGGTCTCGGGACTTGCGCAAAGACTTGGAACCTGGGCCGTTGGTGGTCTGGGCTCCACACCAGAGACAGACAGGCTTGGGCCTGGTGGGTTTTGCAGGTTGATTCCTTGCTTCTCTCCCCTCCTTCCTTCTTGATGAAATTTGCGTGACATAAAATTAACCATTTTAGACTGCATGTCGGGGGTTTTTGTTGTGTATTTAGAGAGTTGTGGAATAAAAAACTATCCAATTCCGGGACATTTTCATCACCTTCCGAAAGAAACCCCTGCACCCATTAAGCGGTCAGTCCGCATTCCTCCCTCCCCGCCAGCTCTAGGCAGCCACTGATTTTTTGGGTGGTGCAGGTAGATTTTACAGTAATTTTTGTAAATCACCGAAAAGTTACCTGGAAGTTGGCACTGGCTGTCTCTTGGGAGCCATTGACAAATATCCACCCTCTCATCCTGGATTGTGCTCTTTTTTTAGCTTATTCAACTCACTCTTCATTCTGTTGTTTTTGACATGTAAATTGTTTTTTGGTGTTTTTTTTTTTTTAAGATTTTATTTGTCAGAGAGAGAGAGCACATAAGCAGGGGAAACAGCAGGCAGGAGAAGCAGGCTCACCACTGAGCATGGAGCCCCACGTGGGGCTCAATCCCAGGACGCTGGGATCATGACCTGAGCCGAAGGCAGATGCTTAACTGACTGAGCCATCCTGGCATCCCTAAATTCTGTTTTCTTATAATGCTCCCCAGAAGTCTTCTGTTGCTTCCGTGGATGGGCTGTCTTTGTTCCCTCGATCTTCTCCAGAGAAAGGACCACTTTGTGTTTTCCATCTGTCATTAGGTTGGTACTGCAATTGCATTCCGTGAATCACCCGAATCCCGTGCACCTGGGCAGGCACCTGGTCAGTTGATCTTGTGAGATGGCAACCATCAACCCGTGGGCCTCGTGGGGTGAGTCCAAATTCTCTTTCTTCTGGGCCGCCTCAGCAGCAACCTGCTGCAGCCAGGGGTCAAAGCTGGGCAGGGGCAGAGGGTTTTGGGGGATTGGAGGGGGTCTCTTGGTCTTGGTATAGAATTAAAACTGAGTGACATTTAAAAAGAAAAAATGGGCACATGGGTGGCTCAGTCGTTAAGCGTCTGCCTTCGGCTCGGGTCATGATCCCAGGGTCCTGAGGTCAGGCCCCGCATTGGGCTCCGTGCTCAGCGGAGAGCCTGCTTCTCCCTCTCCCACTCCCCCTGCTTGTGTTCCCTCTCTCGCTGTGTCAAATAAATAAATAAAATCTTAAAAAAAAAAAAAAGATTAAAAAGAAAAACAACTTGTTTGTTGGTGAAAAGGAAAACTTCTTGGTGTAAAACACCATGTAATTTTGTATATTTTATAGTCCTAAGATGTCTCTTAGTTCTAAGAGATTTTCTAGTAATTTGTGGGATTTCTTAGACAGTCATACATCCAGTCAGAATTTCTCTATCACTGCTATATTTTACCTTTATTTTTGTTTTTCATTCTTACAGCATTGGCATGTAGTTTAAGAACAGTGCTAAATAGTGCGATGTCAGTGGTGTTCTATCTTTAAATTAGGCTTCATATATCTGTCAGTAAAGACATCGAGGGAGTGTCTTACTACTTAGATTTTTTTAAAAAATTAGGTAACGTTAAACATTTTATCAGATATCTCATTAGCCGTTTAAGGGATTCTGTTCTTAATTGTTCTGTGGCTACATCACATCAAATTTTCTAATAGTGACTTACCTATGCATTTCTGGTATAAATCTCGCTTATGATGTTGGATTTTGTCACATGCCCTTGGGCTCTGTTGATGGAACTTTGTTACACCCATTAGTGAGGCAGATCTCCTTTTCCATTTTGTTGCCTTTAGTCACTCGGATTGTTGTCACAGTGCCTTTCCTTTACTTGTCCTAACCTGATCTGGTGCAGGTGTCCTTACAGACCAGTCCTGGGGAATGGCGGCTGTTGACCCATGGGCCTCCTGGGGTGAGTCAAGAGCCTGTGTCCC
Source organism: Mirounga angustirostris (assembly GCF_029215605.1). Classification (NCBI taxonomy): domain Eukaryota; kingdom Metazoa; phylum Chordata; class Mammalia; order Carnivora; family Phocidae; genus Mirounga; species Mirounga angustirostris. Next base: position 59,582,546 of record NW_026991724.1, on the reverse strand, counting down.
CGTTGGCCATGTTGGCTGCTTGTCCTGGCTTCTCCCAGAACTGACCTGCCCTGGCCAGGAATCCGAGCTGGGGGATTTAGGGCTTGGGAGAGTGGGGGATTCTGGTCCAGATCTGTCTCTGTGCAGAGCTGGAACAGGAGAGGATCAGAACATGGCACTGGGAGATAAAGTGATGGTGACGCTTCCAGGACAGGGTGCGTGAGAGTAAATGTGTGGCCATTTGTGGCCCAGGCCCAGAAAGGACGTGAATGGCACCACTGCTCAAAGACAGTGCCTCAGAGCAAAGGGGGGCAGTGCAGGGTTCGTGTTTAGGCACATCCCTTATCTTCTCTGAGCCCCAGTTCCTTCATCTTCAAAATGAGGAGATGAGTCTTTTCCTTTGCCCAGCAGAGAGGGCCAGGAACTGGCTCTCCCTGAGCCCTCCCCCCAGGATAAAGGACTTACGTGGGCATACTTCTGGCAGGGAGAGCTGCCTCCGTGACTTTGTTTTCCTCCCCAGCTCTATGTCCTCAGGACTCCACCTGGCATGTGGAAGAGAACCCCAAGGAGGAGAGGAGGGCCCCTGGGCTTCCAACAGCCCAGATCCAGGTGAGGTGGGCTTCTACTTTTTCCTGAAGGGCTGTCCTGTTCCCTAAGGTGTCCAGGTTGTCCCCCGCCATCCTAGTCTATATGTTCCTCACTTTATAACAGCTAGAGTTTGGGTGGAGAAGGAATTGGCCAGAAGTTTATTGCTTTCTGAGCATTCAGGAAGAATTTAAGCAGTTTTCTGTAACTTAGAGCCACATTATCAACCAGCCTATTCACATTCCTAAGCCCTAGCTGTGCTGTGTGTTGTTTTGGGGGATCAGGGGCAACCCTTTTAGCTGGCAGCCCCCCTTTCCTCCTCACACCTTACCTCATGTATTCAGTGCCTGATTCAGTTTGATGCTGTCCTGTGAGCTCTGTGCTTGCTGGGAGGGGAACATGGACGAGTTCAAGCCCTGGTTCTGAGGAATTCTCAGTCCCTTTTCCAAGATGGTTCACTCAGCTACCGAGACCTCATGGCCTGCTGGTGGTGTATATGTGGTTCAGGACATAAGCCTGAGATGCTTAGGGAGGCCCCAAACCTTGGAGGAGCCGAGCCCAACTAATGCCTCGGGAAGTGGGTCAGTCTGCACAGAGTCACTGGGGCACAGAGCAGCTGGAATCCTTCCGCTGTGGGGAGAGAGACTGCCTGGAGACATGACACACTTGCACCAAGAGGTGAGAGGGGTTCAGCAGCCCGGGAAGCAGAGGTCTGGCCTTTTACAGCGCCGCTGGTGTGTGTGGGGCGCGGGGGCACTGCATGACCAGCGTCTGGGTAAGGGCTGACCCCAATTAGAATCTAGGATGGAGAGGCTAGGATGAACGCTGCCAGGCCCTGAACGCCTGCTGCGGAGCCAGGGCTCCATCCTGGTGGTAATAAAGAGCCTTATAAGTGTTGGGAGCAGGAGGCACCAGTGTCTAAAATGTGGCTGGAAGGATGTCCCTGGCAGGAGTGTGGGGAGAAGGGGGCTGTGGGAAGCAGGCTTGCATTTCAGGTGTCAGTGTGACCAGGGCCTAGGAGAAGACCTTAGAGCTGTAAGAGAGTCAGAGCAGGGGAACTTTGTGACTATAAGGGCATAAGGATGGCTCCTGAGAGAAATAGGACAGCAGAGTTGTTGCGGGAAAGGTGGCAGGAAATAGGATAGCAGGGTAGATGATATTGGAAAGGTGTCCTCTCCCTTTTCTCCTGCCCAGCCTCTTCATTAGAACCAGCCACTTACAAACAAAGCTTTTTTGTAACAACTGTATTAAAATATTATTCAAATATCATAGGTTCACCCTTTTAAAATGTATAGTTCTGTGATTTTTCATATATTCACAGAATTGGACAACTATTACCAACCAATACCTACTTCTAGATCATTTTCATCACCCCAAAAAGAAATCCTGAGCCCATGAGTAGTCACTCCCTGTTCCCACCGCCCTCAACCCCTGGCAGCTACTAATTTACTTTGTCTATTCTGGACATTTCACATAAAGGGAATCATACAATATATGGCCTTTCGTGTCTGGTTTCTGTTTTTAAGGATCATTTATGTTGTAGTGCCTATCAACATTTTATTTCTTCTTGTGATTCAGAGGCAGCCATTTTTAACTTACTGTTTTTGGTTCCTTAGGGTTATCTCCATATTTCTAAGTGAGAGATTTTCATCCTGATTCATGAAATTTACATTTACCCTTTGACTCCCTGCTATGAAAGATGAAGAAAAATAGTTTAATTACTATATTTAAGTTTTTCTTTTCTAAGTTAAAATAACGGATTAAACAAATATGAGATACTGAGATATATAAATGTTAATAAAATTTCAACTTTATGCCTCCCCCAAATTAAAAAAAAAATGTAATGGAATCTCCCAGTTTCAAAGCTGACTGGCGAAGTGCATCGCAAGCACGCTGCTCCCACGTGGCAGGACTGCTGTCCTAGGAAGGCAGCCGGGCCCGAACCACGGGATGCAGAGTGGTGGTGGTTTGGCATCAGAGCTTGGGTGACTGTGGTGTTCACTGCTGCTATGATATATAGTCCTTTTTAGATTCTGTAACGGAATCAGCAGTGAGGCTAGGCTGAAAGATGGGCCCCGAGTCAGTCGCCTGGGAACAGAAGTTAGCTGTAATAAAATGCTGTGAAGAAGCCTTAATAACCGCTGGGCTGCACTCTGCTGTTAATTTATGTGAGGGTTTCTGAGAATTACTAGGGTTAATGCTGAGAAAATAAAATGGAGAATTAAAATGACAACACCCTCCAATGTCTGAAGAGTTGTGATTTCTGAGTACATGCTCCTCGCCCCCTCCCCACACTCACTTCGGATTTTTCCCTGTGGAAAACTCAAGACTTGAATCATACGAGTTTTATATTAAGCGAGGTCTTCAGGAACACTAACAAGAGCTCCGTATGTCCCTCTATTGTTCCCTCCAAATTAAATACTGAAATAAAGCATTCACCTGGTGAAAACGTCAAGTGCTGTCATCCCTTGTTATCTGAATAGTCCATTTTGGGGTTCATGTTGGATAGTGAAGTTTCAACTAGTGGGAGCCCAGATCCAATTATTTTGAAGAATAGGGAAAATAATAATATCCCATCTAAAAAAAACTCCAGCCAGCTTCCTCAAATGTGGAAACTCTCAAACCCCTGTATAACAATCCACCAATGCTTCCTGCATGATAAACATGCACATAAACAACAGTAATACTCTGCACTCATCTGTCGTTGTTTTGAGGATGTGCACATAGTTGTTCTCCTTCCCTGCAAAGAACTTGCACTAAAATACTAATGAAATTGTGAAGATGCCAAAGAAGTACATCTGAATGTCCCCAGAGTCCATGAATGGGCCAACTGTCCATGATTTCAGATAATGCAGGAGCTGAAACCCATCTCAGCACCCTCTGCATCTTCCCTCAAACCTTCCCATGGCGGCTGGTTAGCAGATTCCATAAAGTGCTGTAGAGAGCCCCGGTAAGTGCTCATACATACGTACAAGGTGAAACGTGCAAGAATGATTGCAGGAAATTTGGGTGAGACATTTTCCAGTCATCCTAGCAGATGTTTGTAAAATTCAAGTTTAAGGGTTACCTGGGAATGGAACGGCTCACTTCTTCCTGTCCTAGCTTCTAGGGTCTCTCTTGTCCCCACAGCTGGTAATACTGGTCCCTGACTTCCCCCATCTCTTCTTTCTGTTTAACGTCCAGTCTTGGTTTTGCATTTTCTGCATCTTCAAGGCCTCCAATGAACTGTGGGCCCCAACATAGAGCTATTCAGCTGGGGGTGTTTTTTTTCTTCCTGTTTGGCAGTCCACGATTCCTTCCACTTTGATAACATCTACTGGAAATCTGGAAATACTTTTTTTTTTTTTTAAGATTTTATTTATTTATTTGACAGAACACAAGCAGGAGGATTGGGAGAGGGAGAAGCAGGCTTCCCGCTGAGCAGGGAGCCCCATGCGGGGCTCGATCCCAGGACCCTGGGATCATGACCTGAGCCAAAGGCAGACACTAACAACAGCCACCTGGGTGCCCCTAGAAATACTTATTTGTTTAAAGTTTTGTTTGGACAAATTCCATCATTACAGAAAAGTCTGAAAAGTAATCAAACATGGTCTCCATTACTCTGAACAGTTAATGTTTTGTCATATTTGCTTAGTTTTCCTTTTACACAGTGTCCAGTCATTCTTTTCCCATGCTTACCCAGAATGACTGCTTATGGTGTGTACACGGCTAATTTATTTTCATACTCATACATAGGTCATCTATTTCTATACGTATCACTTAGATAATAATATTCTATTTTTTTAAGATTTTTAAGTCATCTCTATACCCAAAGTGGGGCTCGAACTCACAACCCTGAGATCAGGAATCTCATGCTCTGTTGACTTGAGTCAGCCAGGCGCCCCTATTCTATTTTTTTTTAAAGCAGTGCTTTTCCTATCTAGCTTTTCTACGCCTTTCTTTGCTTATTCAAGGTCGACTTTAAGGTCCATCCATGTGATAAGTTCATTCCTTTTGCCCTCTGTTCATCCTTTTCATGGATGGGCTTAGAAGTTCCCTGCCCCCACCATTTTTGCTATGTGTGAACATTCTTGTAATTTCACTTTGTGCACACATATATATGTTAATGTAGACATACCCCTAGAAGCAGAATTATGCTTAGTTTTAGGGTGCACGTGTGTTTTCAATATGACCAGTGCTGCCATGTGGCCCTTTGAAGGTACAAAGCCTCTTGTCACCACTCTGGAATAGTGCCTGTTTCCCTGCATCTTTGCTGCCACTTGGCAGTGTCAGGTCTTCTAATTTTTGCTTATCTCAAGATGAAAAAGGTTTATTGTATTACTTTGCATTTCCTTGATTGCTAGTGAGATTGGGTATGTTTTCATATCATTACTAATCATCTGTATTTCTCTCTCATTCTTAGATTTGTGTACTCTCTGACCTGTTGATACGTAGGCATTCTGGATCCTGATTCTTTGCCTTACATGAATTGTCTTTTCCCAGTCTGTAGCTTGTCTTAATTTTGTGGTGTCTTATCAGTCAAATGTTTTCCAGGATATTTTTGTCAAACATATCTGGCTTTGTTTATGGCTAGTGTTTTTGTGCCTTGTTTTAAGAACTCTTGTATTAAAAAAAAAAAAAAAATCTGTCCTATTCCTTTATATTTGTTCTGTTTCTGAGGCCTTCTGTTTACGTGGTGGGCCTCCTGAAGCAAGTGCTGTGTCTTCATGTTCAATGAATTCTTGTTCTTTCAGAGCCCCTCTGGCATCGCCCTGTCCTGTTTTATACTGAAGCCTCCAGGCGGGGAAATGGAATTGCAGTTCACTGAAAGTTGGCTGTATCTGCTGCCTATATTCTGTTTTCCTTTTGTTCCCTGAATTTGGTCTCTCTGCCTGTGCTGCACATGTTCCTCATGTATCCAGGGCTCCTCCGGTCTGTGTTTGCGAGGAAAGAGCAGTAAGGCTGTCTTTGAGCATCCTGCTTTGCTGTGGCTGAACCAGTCTGGTTCCTGATTGGCCTCCCTTTGTATTTATGTGTCTGTGTGTCTGTGTATCTGCCTCCCAGCAAGTCTCATTCTAAGCTCCGTGGACCTGGTTGGGCCAGGACCATCAAGTTGGTTGTGCTTCCGGTTTCCCGGGTATGCAGTTGGCTGTCAGGCCACAGACCTCCCAACCCTGTGTCCTGTGGAAGAGATTTCAGCTCCAGGGTTGCTGGTCACCTGAGCAGCCTTAGAACCTCACACGTTCTTGTGTGTGAGAAGGGTCTGGGCAGTGTTGCCCAAGTGTAAGTGCAGGGCAGTTGGTGGTCATGCTGCCCCCAAGGTGGAGTGGCCATTTGGGAGGTGGGACCATTGGCAAAGCTCTCCTGAATACAGACTCCCCTGTTTTCAGCCTGGTTCTCACTCCTGCCTTCACTGTATCATGTAAGCTCAGGGCCCAGAGCCTCTCCTGGGAACCTCTTCCACTGTAGCCCCTTCGAACCTGTGGGGCTGGGATCTCCTCTGCTGTTTCCTTGGTCTGGCACACTTTCATCTGTTCCCTATCTTGCAACAATGTGTGGGACGCCACCTGCCAATGGCCTCTTCTGGGTATTTCCCATTCTTAGAAAACTTTGGGGGATTTTTAAGCCATAATGTGGAATCTGAACCTTGTGTTAGTTCCTGTTACCATTGTAACAAATCACTGCAAACTTAATGGCTTAGAACAATATACATTTACTCTTGTTCTAGAGCTCAGAAGTCTAAGATGGGTCTGTAGGCTCTTGGCAATCGGCCAGCTCTGTCTTCCAGCTGAAGCCTCTTCTTTGGCATATATTGTTATGTCTTCTCCCCCTCATAAGTCAATAAATGGTAAAATTTTTCGAAGACAAAAGAAAGGGGGGGGGGGGCTCTGTAGGGCTGTGTTCCCTTTGGAAGCTCCAGGGGAGAATCTGTTTCTTTGCTTTTTCCAGCTTCTGGAGGTTACCTGCATTTCTTGGCTCAAGGTCCCCACCTCCATCTTCAACGTGCATCACTCCAACCTCTGCTTCCAATGTCCCATCTCCTGCTTTGACTCAGACCCTCCTCCTCCACTTAAAGGGACCTTTGTGATTACACTGAGCCCACCGGGATGATACAAGATAATCTTCCCAAATCAACATCCTTAATGTAATCACATCTCTGCAAAGTCCCTTTGTCACATTAAGATAGCAGTCATAGGTTCTGGGGTTTAGGATGTGAACATCTCTCGGTGGGGGGCATTATTACAAACACCCGTGTTCAGTAACAACAGCCATCAGCTATCAGCTTTCTGCCTTTCTTTTCATCTATCCTGGCACTTTCTGAAAACTGGAATATCTTAAAGCAAATCTCAGCTATTCTGTCATTTTGCTTATAAACACGTGTATATTTCTAAAAGATACATAATTTTTAGAAAATAATATCTTTATCACTACCTTCATCACACCCAATAAAATTAACAGTAATTCCTTATTAGCTAATACCCAAGCAATGTTTGATTTTTTCCACTTGTCCCCAAAATACCTTTTATGGTTGGTTTGTTCAAATGAGGATCCAAAAAGACCCCATATTATGTGTGCTTCATATAGTGAAGAAATTAGGTCAATTGTCTTGTTGATTTGCCTGATTTTGCTCTCTTGATGTCATTGGGTGAGTTCCTCTTCCCTTTGTCTCCTGTAACTGATCATTGGACTGGAGGGCTGAGTAGATTCAGGTCCTATATTTTGGGCAAGATTACATCATTGGTGGTGCTGAGTCCTTCCTACTGTGTTGCATTAGTGGGCACAGGATGTCTGGTGATCCCATTTTCGGATGATGTGATGTATTAGGCCAACAATAGCTGCTTCTCCATTAGTCTTCATGTTATTTAGACACGTTCGTTCCCTGTCTGCCTTTCATGTGTGATTTAGCAGTTGTTGATGATCATTGCCAATGTCCACTATTTGATTAAAGGTTGCAGAATCACTTTCAGTCCTTCAGTGTCTATTAGATGTAGTTCTTCTATTCCTTTTTAAGTTTGTGCCCGGGGATTCCATTATGGTCTTGGAAGGGGTGGTTAGCCTGGTGGTTGACTTGTGGCTCAGTTCACCAGGTTGATAGCTGCCAGGATGTGGGTTTGAACCTTGTTAAGTATAGGTGAACTTGGAAGCCATCAAGTAGATGCCACCTTCTGGGGAAATTAGGTGGTATGAAGTGAGCACAGCAGGAGAATCCTGGTTAGAAAATATGGCCTCCCACCTGTTCCCCCTGGTGTGATGGCTCCGTGAAAGGACACTGAGCTTATGATTTCAGCTCATTTAGGCTTTGTGCACTTCTCTGTCCAAATGTTCATTTAAATTAAGAAGTTTATGTTACGTAAAACATAGAAGCATCACCCATCAAGGAAACTGAAGCCTAGGCAGGTCTGTAAAAGCAAACCAAGGTGTTGGCCTTGATGAGTCCAAGGTTAGGCATAGTTTCACTAAGAGAGGTTGGGATGAGCAGTTTTAAGTGCGTTTCAGAGTAATGGAGTCACTGCAGCAGAATCGGTTCTGTGTTTTAAGCCAAGCATTGTGTGAAGGTGGAAGGGGAGCAGTTGAGACTGACAGAGTACAAGTTGGCACACTGAAGACCCAGTCATGACAGCTGACCCTGATCAGAGAGAAGCTCAGTTTGCCTTGACTAGCAGGGGCAGAAAGGAAGGCCGTGGGAAAGGCAGTGATGTAGCAGGCTGTGAAGGCATGGGTAGAGGTTCACAGGACTCTCAGAGGGGAAATTCACTGACACAGAGGTAGACCAGAAAGCCAGTTTCCAAATGGAGGGGAGGACCTAGAAGCTGTCGGGGCCTGTGGGGATTCTAACATACTACCCATGTGACAGCTCACTCCCACTCCCACCACAAGGGAGGGCATACTCCACTCCACCCTGGACTTGCTAAGATAACTGAGTGCTTAAGAGCACTGTGAGAGGGGTGCCTGGGTGGCTCAGTCGGTAAGCATCCACCTTCAGCTCAGGTCATGATCCTGGGGTCCTGGGATCGAGTCCTGTGTCGGGCTCCCCACTCAGTGGGGAGTCTGCTTCTCCCTTTCCCCCTCCTGCCCCCCTTCGTGCTCCCTCACTTGCACGTGTGTGCGCGCGCTCTCTCAAATTAAACAAAATCTTCAAAAGAGAGAGCACTGTGAGGGATGCATTTGTTGCCAAAGTCAGACTTAGGTTATAATTCATCTTCCCCTCTAGTTTTCTAGTGAGCATTCCTGCTTCTATATTTCCTAAAAAGCTCAGTTGGAACATTTTAAAACTCAAGTGCTTTTTTTTTTAAGTTTTTTTTTTAATTTGACAGAGAGAGAACACAACCAGGGGGAGGGGTAGAGGAAGAGGGAGAAGCAGACTCCCTGCTGAGCGGGGAGCCTGACGTGGGGCTTGATGTGGGGCTGGATCCTAGGACCCTGGGATCATGACCAGAGCCGAAGGCAGAGGCTTAGCCCACTGAGCCACCCAGGCGCCCCAAAACTCAAGTGCTTTTTGACAACAACTGTAGCTGATTCTCTTTGGCCTGGGCTGCTCTCCTCAAACCTGTCTCACTCTGAGCTCCAGTCCTTGGGACAGAAAAGATCTGGAAATGGAAACCTCCCTATAGTGGCCAGGAAGACAGCCTGTGAATATTTAGATCATCCATCCAGGTCCTAGATGCACATGTTGAGCAGACTCCAACCCAGTGCTTGTCTGCTTTCTTCCTGGTCCTGGCCTTCAGTATGTTCATCTCCAGAGAAGAAGGCGGGCATTGCACTGGTGGGAATCCCATTCTTACTAGCCAGTATTACTAGAATTGGGTAAGAGCCTTAGGAGAGACCTGCTCATCTTCATTGTGGTTATTATGGGGCCACATACCTAATTCCCTAAGAGTACATCCCAAATACAGGGCCCTTGGGTTGCTCCCAGTGGGACCTGACCCAAATCAGTTAGAGTACTGAACGTATCCAGGACAGTTCCTCCATATCCTGTCTCTTCCCCAGTGCAGTCAGCCTCACTCTATCCCCAGAGAACATGAGAGGGTGTGGCAGCAGGCTGAAGAGGAACATCTGTGCTCTTTTAGGAACCAGTGACCTTCAAGGATGTGGCGGTGGACTTCACCCAAGAGGAGTGGGGGCAGCTGGACCCTGTTCAGAGGACCCTGTACCGCGATGTGATGCTGGAGACCTATGGGCATCTGCTCTCTGTGGGTAAGGCGGAGCTGCCTGAGTAAATGAAGCGATTTCCATTGCAATACTTTCTGCTACTCTGTGTTTAAAAGCTCACAGGCTGGGGGCGCCTGGGTGGCTCAGTCGTTAAGTGTCTGCCTTCGGCTCAGGTCATGATCCCAGGGTCCTGGGATCGAGCCCTGCATTGGGCTCCCTGCTCCGCAGGGAGCCTGCTTCTCCCTCTCCCTCTGCCTGCCTCTCTGCCTACTTGTGCTCTCTCTCTCTCTCTGTCAAATAAATAAATAAAATCTTTAAAAAAAAAAAAATCTCACAGGCTGTAACTGTGGTAATGAATATTAACTAGGTTTATTATTATCATTTCACAATGTATACACATACTGAATCATGTATATCTGAAACCGATATTATGTAATATGTCAGTTCTATCTCAGTTAAAAAAAGTTATCAATCCTTAACACTACCACCACCAACCAGTAACACTTTTTGGTAAATCTAAAAAAAAAAAAAAAAGACCTCATGGGCATCTCAGAAGGATTGAGATGATCTTGAGCCCTGATGTTCAAGGACTAATTCCTAATGCTTATAAAGCATGAAGTGGGAGAGACTGCTTATTCTGCCCGAGTGAGAACTCAGGGAAGAAGAGGCAAGGGCAGTTTACAAAGCTGTGTTTTTCCTCCACGCACAGGGAATCAGATTGCCAAGCCGGAGGTCATCTCTCTATTGGAGCAAGGAGAGGAGCCATGGTCAGTGGAACAAGCATATCCTCAAAGCACTTGTCCAGGTGAGGTCAGGCCCCAGGTGGGAGCAAGGAACTTTCCTCTAAGCCCTCCTTGTTTGAGAACTGGGCTGAGCACGTGAGGAGTTACCTTCCTCAGACATTCACGATTCCCTCCAAGGAGATTTATCCCATGTATTGACTTTTTTGCAGCTGTTGATACAGAGCAAAGATGGCCACCTTGTTAACAAGGTAACAGTTTTTGTAAGCTGCAGTTTCCCTTCCTTGCCATCCACTCTCCTGATACCACCTCTCGTATTCTCTGCTGCCCCTCTCTCGATGATTTCTCGTTCACTTACCTGCTTTTAATTTGTTCTTATTTCCTTTATTGCCAAACTTGTAGCGAGGGGCCACAGACCCCTCTTCTTCTTCTTTTTTTTTTTTTAAAGATTTTTATATAGGTAATGTATTTATATGGCTCAAAAAACCCAGAGCTACATAAAAGGAGTAAGCTGAAAAATCTCATTTACTTTTGCTGCTGTTGTCTACGTTATTCTTCCCATACCTCTACACACACAGGGCACACACAAAGGTAACCACTTTTTTACTATAAATTTTTGAGCTATTTTCTTAGTGGTTGCCCTGGGGATTATAATTAACATCTGAATTTATAACTCTCTAGTTTGGATTAATACCATTAACTTTATAGTGTACAGAAACTTTCCTTCTGTATATCTCTATTCTCCCCCATTTATGCTGTTATTGTCGCAAATTACATGTATATATCGTATGTCCATCAACATAGACTTACAATTATTGCTTTGTTTTTGTCTTTTAAATAAGATAGGGAAGAAAGTTACAAACAAAGAATGCATTTGTAACGTCTTGTTATATTTACCTATGTAGTTACCTTTATTGATGCCCTATTTTTGACTTACTGTCTAGCGTCCTTTCATTTCAACATAAAGGACTCCATTTCTTCTAGGGCAGGGTTTGCTAGCAGACTCTCTCAGGTGACGCTTATCTGGGAGTGCTTTCCTTTCCTCTTCATTTTGGAAGGAATGTCTTGTCAGATACAGAATTCTTGGTTGACAGTATTTTTCTTTCTAGCCTCCATGGTTTCTGAAGAGGAATAAGCTGTTAATCATATGAGGATCCCTTGTATGTGATGAATTTCTTCTCTCTTGCTGCTTTCAGGATCCTCTCTTCGGCTTGTAATAGTTTAATTATGATGGGTGTTCTAGATTCCCAGGAATATGTTAGAAGTTTTCAAAGCCCTGTGAACATCTCATCCCTCAGCTTTTTAAAAATCTTTTTGGTTTTGTGTATCGTTTGCCTCAGCTATTTTCCATCCTCTCAGGCAGTACAACTTTTTAAATACATTGCCTGCAAATGTTTAACAAATACCTGCTCCCTAGAGGCTTCTAGCCCCTGACAGCCTTTCAAGGGAGGTCTTCCAGGGAACCACCAAATAGGTCAAATGATGACTGCTCTTTGGGAATGAGGCTTTGGGAAGCCTCCAGCTCTAGTACCTCTAGTACCAGAAATATGGGCTGAGATTTTCCAAGGCTGCTGCGGAGCTGGGGAGCCAGAGATGGGACTAGGGTAATTTACAATGCCGTAAAGCTCACTGCTATAAAAATCCAGCTGTTTTGCTTGAATAAGCTCTTCCCTTGGCTGCTTCAAGACTTTGGTTAATTTATAAAATTCTGAGGAAATTGATTCTGACAGTTTTTGCCAGTGTTGTGGTTGCTCTAGGGAATGGTGAAATTTCAGAGGCCCTTATTTTGCCCTTTTTACTGACATCTTGCCCCAGATAATCAGTTTTAATAATTTCTATTGTATTTTTCCAGTTTCTTCATACAACTACAAACATATATTTTCATCTTTCTTAAAGTAGATTATGATACACACTGTTCTGTATCTTGCTGTTTTCAATTTAACAGTGTGCCATAGCCTGCTCTTAAGCCCTGGAGGTGGACGTCTTCTCATCCATTCTAATGAACTGGTGATTTTTGGAGTCTCATCAGTTGCCCCCCTTCAGATCTGAAACCTTCCATCAAGGGCTCATGAATTCCGGTAGCTTTCACTCTGCTACTCTTGGTGCTGACCATCCTGGGCCACCATCCTGAGCCTGGTGGTTCCACCACCTCCATCCTCCCGTTTCTACCGTCTTGCAAACCGCCTCAAATATCTCCTTGATCTCGATAAATCAGGAATCTCATTTCTTCCTTCTAGATGATGTTTCCCCCTCTTCTTCATGCGTATCCCTGGCACCAGCCTTCTGTGAGTCCCCTAAGCTGGAAATTGAGAAGTCATCCTGACCTCCCACTCTTCCCAAGAAGTAATCTGTCTTCTACCTCCTGAGATTTTCTGCCTCTGAAGCGTCAGCTGTGTCCTTCAGCTTCCACCAACATCATTCTCAGTTTCCTTACAAAATTCTAGCTCAAGTTAATGCATAAATTCTTATTATTAGTTACCTCAGGTGTTATTTCTAGATTTATCTTCCTGAAGTCTTCCATTATGAGGTCTCTGTCAGTAAGTCTATAGTGATTAGAATAGCCTGTTAAATAACTCTGACTAGATTTCAAGACCTTCCAATTTTTTCTGTTATTTTTCTCATTTTCTGACTAGGTCATGCTGTATAAGAGCAGTCTGTCTGTATTCAAGCAAGGCTTGAAGGCCGAGCTCACGTCATTTCTCTGTGTGAAACCTTCCTGGGTTGTTTCTATCCGTGCTGATCTCCTTTTCCGGCCTCCCACCCACCCAGCATCTACATCTCTGCAGTCTCTCAGTGATACACTGTGTGTATTGTCCATAACTGTTTAGTATGTCCTCTCATCACATAGATTCTAACCTCCTGGTTAGACTATACTTTGTTGTCTTGTCTCTGGTTCTGGATACTCAGGCCACAAGTATCGAATATAAAGTTGGACAAGAATTGTTCATTTGGTCAGCTGCTATTTCTTAAAGTTTCTTTTGGGAGGATTCAAAGCTATATGGTCATCATTCCCTAACTTCAAGGAGCTAAGCTTGAAGTTGGTAATAAATGCCAGTTTTTGAGCAGAGTAGAGCCCCTTTTGTAATGGACTTGGATAGTAAAAGGAAGGAAATGGTGTATAGGGAATAGAGAAGAAAAACCTAGAGAAAGGGACAAGGGTCTAGGCCCTGGCAGGTGTCTGTGGCTTTAGACCCTGTGGTAGGGCGAATAATGACAACCCCCCACCCCTACCCCCCAAAAGATGTCCACATCTTAAACTTCTGAGTATGGTACTTCATATGGCAAAGGGGCTTCTCAGATGTGAGTACATTTGGAGCTGGAGAGATTATCTCGCATTATCTGAGTGGGCAGTCGTAAGGTCCTTATAAGAGTGAGGCAGTAAGTAGTGTCAGAGACAGAGAAAGGAGATGTGATGATGGAGACGGGATGGAACGATAGGCTTTGAAGATGGAAGAAGGAGCTGTAAGCCAAAGGATGCAGGCAGCTTCTAAAAGCAGGAAAAGGCAAGGATGTGGATTCTCCCCTAGAGCTTCTAGAGGGAAGCTACCCTGATTTTAGCCTAGTAAAAGCCCTTTTGGACTTCTGACTTCCAAAGCTGTAAAGTAATAAGGTTTGTTATCTTAGGCTTCAACATGTGTGGTAATTTGTTACTTTAGAAATAGGAAACTAATACAGACCTCTTCAGTTGTTGGAGGACTCACACCTCAGCAATGATGATGGGTGGCTTTCTTATACTGAATTTGCCAAACATTTCACTGGATTCACGATCTTATGGAATTATTCGAAACATCCTCTAAGGATAGTGCAGAGTCAGCCTCTAAATACAGATTATATCAGGCTATACCTCCCTTGTCTTCATCATAATATGTTGCCTTTCAAGTCTGTCTCTTGTGTCATTACCCTACAAATGATGCCGTAGTTATTAGAAGAATTGTCTAACTGTAAGAGTATCCTTAAAGTGTGGTGATTTTTGAGCTGATGAATTTTGTCACTGACTGAACTGAATAGGAAACGAGGTGATAGTTTATTATCATAGATAACATCCTTGCTTAAAACTTTTATTTGTGATGCTTTCTCTTAACCCCACCCCCTCCTTTGGGGGGGGGCAGGTGTCAAATAGGGGAGGAGTCAGGATATTATAACACAGAAATGATTTAGAGCACTTTAATCATTTAAACATTAGTTAAAGGCCTGGTTACTTATTTATTTTTTTAAGCAACGTTATTTCTTACTTTTTTACCTTAATCGTATTCACTGTGTCCTTTGTCAGGGATCTCCCAGACCACCCTTAGGTTCAGTGATTCCCTAGAAGGACTCAGAGGACTCAAAAGTCATTATATTCAGAGTAGTGGTTTATTAAGTGAAAGGATACAAAGCAACGTCAGCAAAGGGAAAGGCATGTGAAACAGGTCCGGAGGAAACCCAAGTGCAAGCTTTCAGTAGTCATTTGCCAGTGGAGTTGCAAAAGACACATTTAATTCCTTCAGCAGTGAGTTGTGACAGCATGTATGAAGTGTCATCTACTAGGGAAGCTTGCCTGAGCCGAGGAGTCCCGACGTGTTTACTGGGGATTGGACATTTGGGTACACAGTGCCTGAATAGCTGACTGCAATCACGGAAGCTCCAGATCCCCAGAAGGAAAGCAGGTGTCCACCACAAATGACATTTGTACGAACTGTTTACAGATACTGAGACGGGGTGCTTCAAGACCTCGAGCATGCAGAACAACCTTATACCATTTAAGACCTCAATTCCTAGTAGCTGGCCGAAGGCTAGTCGTGAAACAGGCCTTTGTGGGAATGTGCAACGTTTGAACAACTCAGGCATGCAGTTAGCTTTTTTCTTTAAGGTTTTATTTATTTATTTGAGAGGGAGAGACAGATCGCGAGAGAGAGCAGGAGCGGGGTTGAGAGGGAGAAGCAGGCTCCCCACTGACCAGGCAGCCTGCCGTGGGACTCGACCCCAGGACCCTGAGATCATGACCTGAGCTGAAGGCAGACGCTTAACCAACCTAGTCACCCAGGCGCCCCATGCAGTTAACTCTTTACCACACACACTGATTCTGGTCTTCCTTCCATGGGAAAATACACCTAAATGGTCTTTGCTGGTATTCTGTACACACTTACTCTGGTTAACATTCTTTTTTTTGTTCACTTTTCACTATTCTCCTCTTTCCTACTACACTCTTTCTCTGTGTTACAGTTTTATTTGAAAGTAAGTCCACATTTGCCTTTTCAATAATATGGACAGTAAATCTCACTTTTCCCACTCTGTTCTTAGAAGTTTTTTCTCTGTGCTCTCATGGCTTTTTTTCCGATTATTTCAGAGTGGATGAGAAATCTTGAAAGCAAAGCATTGATCCCAACACAAAGCATTTTTGAGGAAGAACAATCCCATAGCATGAAGTTGGAAAGATACATATGGGATGATCCTTGGTTCTCCAGGTTAGAAGTCTTGGGATGTAAAGACCAATTAGAAATGTATCACATGAACCAGAGTACAGCTATGAGGCAAATGGTCTTCATGCAAAAGCAAGTACTGTCTCAAAGAGGTTCTGAATTCTGTGAACTTGGAGCAGAGTATAGCCAGAACTTAAACTTAGTTCCATCTCAGAGAGTTTCTCAAATAGAACATTTCTATAAGCCTGATACAAATGCTGAAAGCTGGCGGTGTAACTCAGCCATAATGTATGCAGATAAGATTACCTGTGGCAATCATGATTATGACAAAGCCTTCCACCAGTCCATACAACCTATTCAGCATGAAAGGATGCAAACTGGAGAGAATCTTCTCAAATGTACTGATGCTGTTAAATCTTTCAATCATATACTACATTTTGGTGATCATAAGGGAATGCATACAGGAGAAAAACTCTATGAATATAAGGAATGCCATCAAATCTTTAACCAGAGCCCATCATTTAATGAACATCCACGACTTCATGTTGGAGAAAACCAGTATGATTACAAAGAATATGAGAATATCTTTTATTTCTCATCATTTATGGAGCATCAAAAAATTGGTACCGTAGAGAAAGCGTATAAATACAATGAATGGGAGAAAGTCTTCGGGTATGACTCATTCCTTACTCAACATACAAGCACTTACACCTCAGAGAAACCCTATGAATATAATGAATGTGGGACATCTTTCATCTGGAGCTCTTACCTTATCCAGCATAAGAAAACTCATACTGGAGAGAAACCCTATGAATGTGATAAATGTAGGAAAGTGTTTAGGAATCGTTCAGCCCTTACTAAACACGAGCGGACTCACACTGGAATAAAGCCCTACGAATGTAATAAATGTGGAAAAGCCTTCAGCTGGAATTCTCATCTAATTGTACATAAAAGAATTCATACGGGAGAGAAACCTTATGTATGTAACGAATGTGGGAAGTCTTTCAACTGGAACTCACATCTTATTGGACATCAGAGAACTCATACTGGAGAGAAACCTTTTGAATGTACTGAATGTGGGAAATCTTTCAGTTGGAGCTCCCATCTTATTGCCCACATGAGAATGCATACTGGAGAGAAGCCCTTTAAATGTGATGAATGTGAAAAAGCTTTCAGGGATTACTCAGCGCTTAGTAAACATGAAAGAACTCACTCTGGAGCAAAACCATATAAATGTACAGAATGTGGAAAATCCTTCAGCTGGAGCTCCCATCTCATTGCCCATCAGAGAACTCACACAGGAGAGAAACCGTATAACTGTCAGGAATGTGGCAAAGCATTCAGAGAACGCTCAGCCCTCACTAAACATGAAATAATTCATTCTGGAATCAAGCCTTATGAATGTAATAAATGTGGAAAATCCTGCAGCCAGATGGCTCACCTTGTTAGACATCAAAGGACTCATACTGGAGAAAAGCCCTATGAGTGTAATAAATGTGGAAAATCCTTCAGCCAGAGCTGTCACCTTGTTGCTCATCGGAGAATTCACACTGGTGAGAAACCTTATAAATGTAATCAATGTGAAAGATCCTTTAACTGTAGCTCTCACCTTATTGCACACCGGAGAACTCATACTGGAGAGAAACCATATAGATGTAATGAATGTGGGAAAGCATTTAATGAGAGTTCTTCCCTCATTGTACATCTAAGAAACCATACTGGAGAAAAACCCTACAAATGTAATCATTGTGAGAAAGCTTTCTGTAAGAATTCTTCTCTTATTATTCATCAGAGAATGCATAGTGGAGAGAAACGCTTTATATGCAATGACTGTGGAAAAGCCTTTAGTGGTCACTCAGCCCTACTTCAACATCAGAGAAATCATAGTGAAGAGAAACTGTGAATTGAATTGATAGATTTTTCTTTTATTGTACATTTGGTAACACATTGAAAAAGAAAAAAAAAGTATAAATCAAGAGGGGAAATTTTTTAGTAAGAATTCAGGAAGACTTATTATTCAATAGAAAATATCTTCTTAGAAGAAACCTATGAATGAAAAGACTGGAAAAAGCTTTCAGCAGTTATGTAGCCTTTATTTAACATCAGATAATTACAGTGATGAAAACTCCAAACTCCTCTAATGGTCCACCAGGAATCCTACTTAAGGAACATGAATGGAGGGAATGAGACTTCTTTTCTAGGGAGATCTCAACTATTTGTGGATCAAAGTGCATTGTTAAGGGGAAAACCTTATTCTGGGAAGTTTTTCAACTGAAAATACACTTTTGCATCAAGCTGGAATGATAGATGGGAAGCTTTATAGTAACATCTTGTTCATAATTGTGGAAATACAGATTTTGCTGTTATAAAGGGAGGATGTGGGTGCCCTTTAAGGAACAGAATATGAAATACTAAATCTGAATTTAAGAAAAAAATAGTATTGAATGGGATATTTGCTGTTGATCAAGATTAACCTTAGAAAAGATTAGTAAATGAGATTACTAATGGTGGAAAGATTATTACCTAGAAGTATGAGACTGATCAAGAGGTGACAGTTTATGACCCAGTGTGTCAGTGTCCATGGTTTACTCATTGATTGCATCGTTGGACAATTCATTTGTAATTTGTTTTAGGCAATCACTATAAAGTTATAATTGTGGACACCGCATCAATATATATAATGTTAAGGAATGAAAAGGACACAAAATTGTACATACATATCTATTATAACATCTAAAAAATGTATACAGATAAAAGACTGGAAGGACCCATGGAGAAATTAACCTGGTTAATTTAAGATTTTTAAAAATTTTTACAAACACATACAGCACTTATCATGTGCTAGACTTTGTTTTAAATGCTTTTCAAACATTAACTTGTTCAGTCTCCTTAATGCTATGAGATAGGTACCTTTATTATCCCAGTTTTGTAAATGGAGAAACTGGGCCAGAGATGTTGAGAAACCTAAGGACACACAGCTGTTAAGAAATGGAACTGAGATTGTTTGGCTCCAGAGTCATGTTTTTAACTACTATGTTATGCTGCCTCTCCAGTGATTTTTTCCCCTAATTTTTTTCTTTTGTTCAGTTTTCTATAGTAGATATTTAATAATAAAAATCCAGAAATCCCAAAGCAATGAGAAATAAAGTTACCTGGCTCTCTGTCCTGAATGATTTCTGGTAACGTGAGAGCTAAATTCCCTTTGGAATATGAAATCTGGATTGGACGTTCAGAATCACTGCATTTTCTGGGACCTGGGTTCCCTAGGATTTCACTACCCACAACCTTGAGGATTACAGCACAACAAATGGCTGGAAGACTCACCAGAGGTTTGGGCAATGCTAAGGAATGCCCCTTGATGGGTTTAGAATGGCCCTCATGGGACAGACAGCAAGAGACACTACTGCACATGGGAGCAATATTTCTCAAGGTCTCCCTCAAATTCAGTGTTTATGTTTTCTCCTCCAGCGGAGAAGATTGCTTGATAGTAGGGGGGCTTCAAAGGGAAGGGAGCTTACCACTTCAGCAGAGTGAAGAAGTCTCTCTGTTCCTAGTGGAAAGGAGGCAAGATGGGTAAGAGGATTTAGGTGACTTCTCTCCAGTTCACAGATACTTCCTGTATTTCCCTAAAGTAGGGCTATAATTGGAGGCCAACAGTTCTTGGATAGGTTTCAAGGGTATGGGTTAGAAATCTAGGATACAAAAGGTTCGTCGAGTTCTTGCAGGGCCCATGACTTCCCATTGTTTGAGAAAGTGGCCTACTGGTGTGGGGAGGCTGTGTTCACCATCCTGTAGCTGGAACTCACATAGGTATGTAACATCTGATTCCCTGCCTTTCAGGGCTTAATGCATAGTGGTCACCCAATAAATGTTGCAGGAGTAAATTACTGAATGGATTTCTCATGTGATTTGTGCAAAGACCTTTAGAGAGCATAGAATTAGCAGCATCTCTGTAAGAGAAAGCAGTATGTATCAAGTCATAGTGTCACTATGTGGGTATAGTACTCTAATACCCGATGTAATACATGCTGAGCAAATCCAGTTTCTCTGATTTAGGGACTCCAAAGGATCTCATAATTCATACATAATATTATACAAGCATACTGACAAATTATTCTATATTATTCAGCTTAATATCCTTTAAAAAAATTTTCTAAAAGTGCCTCTTGTGGCCCAGCTGACATCACAAGTCAAGAGAAAGTCCCAGACTTCTGCTTCCTCCTGGAAGGATCCCCACATTCCTACCACCTGTCACACACGTGCACAGTGTGCCTTGGATGTTCAGGACTCCCAGGCCCCCTCACTTCCCTTATTCTAACCCATGTATGGCTCAGTTCATTGCCCTTTTGACCCTATCTTCTCACCAACTCTGGAACCTTCTGTTGGGCCCAGCTGGAACTCTTACTCGGCCATGAGCTCTCCCTTTTCACCTTCCTGCCGTGATTGAAGTTTGGGTCTCCCCTACGTACAGTTTTTCTTACGATGGCTCCAGGGGTCGCTCCTTTCCCTCCCACTTTTCTTATTTGCTGCTTCTAGATTGTTCCTCCCTTCTCTCTAAAACTTACCTCTGACTCTTGGGATATGAGACCATCATTCCAGCTTCCCTTCATTGCAGTCATCTAATGGGTCATTCATCCACATATCAAAGATTTCAGCACCTGCCTTACTGCATCTAGAACCACCTCCATCATAATACTTCCTGGTTCCATCATCCATCTAGATGATCTTCCCATGTACTGACCTCAGTTCTTTGTCCCCTCTGCTCATGGTTTTGTCAACCACTAGGACTATTCCATTACTAGTGACTGGAACACCTCCACCTTCTATTTCCTAAGCTGGTTGACTATTTAGTATCAAGCTTCCAAAAATCCCTTGACTTAACCTTCCCTCATGCTCACTGCCAGCAGACGACTTTGCTTCCTATTTCCCTGAGAGAACAGAAGCAATCAGCAGAAGCCTGCCATAACATCTACCTACCTTCCACAGGTACCTACATATGAACTGAATGGGTTGGCTCCAGAGCCTGTCTCCTCCATACTACTCAAGGTCATTGCTCCAGCAAAGTTTCCCCTATCTCATGTATCATCAAGTTTTCCCTGTGTACTGGATTATTCCCACCAACATGCAAAGATGCTTTAAAAAAAAAAGGAAAACCTCTCAATACCACATTTCCTTCTAGCTCCTGCATAATCTCTGCTTTGTTGTAGGAAGCAAGTTTTTTAAAAGTTGTTTGTTTTTTTTTTAAGATTTTATTAATTTATTTGACAGAGACAGCAAGAGAGGGAACACAAGCAGGGGGAGTGGGAGAGGGAGAAGCAGGCTCCCTACTGAGCAGGGAGCATGACCTCGAAGGCAGACGCTTAAGGATTGAGCCACCCAGGCGCCCAAATAGTTGTCTTTACTTATCCCTACTTCCTTTCCATTCTTTCTTGAACCTTCTCCAAAGCTGCCTCACTGCCAGAAGTCCTCCACATTGTTAAACCTAGTGGTCAATTCTGTTTTTCCCTTTCTTAAAATAGCATTATAGATAATAGATCATTTCCTCCTTAAAACATATTTTTCAGCTGGCTTTCTGGACTTCCCTCCTGAGTCTGGCCTTCGTTTCAGGCCTCCTTGCCTGTTTCCTTCCCACTTCCCTTCATATTGTCAGGTGCCCTGTTTTCTACCTGTTTACACCTCTGATGGTCTTGTCCAGTCTTGAGGCTTCAAACACCACTGGTATGCTGAGGACTTTACTTTTAGGGCTACGGTTTGATGAATGTTGAAAATGTATACACCCTTGTAACCACTGCTACAATCAAAACAGAGTATTTTCACTTTTCCAGAAAGTTTCTTCATGTCTCTACAGTTCATCTCCACCACTTTTTCTTTTTTTTTTTTTTTAAGATTTTATTTATTTATTTGAGAGAGAGAATGAGAGACAGAGAGCAGGAGAGGGAGGAGGGTCAGAGGGAGAAGCAGACTCCCTGCTGAGCAGGGAGCCCGATGCGGGACTCGATCCCGGGACTCCAGGATCATGACCTGAGCTTAAGGCAGTCGCTTAACCAACTGAGCCACACAGGCGCCCTCCATTTTTTTTTTTAAAGAACAAGAACAACAAAACATTTTTGCACGAGGATATAAACATAGGGAGAAGAAAATAGGGATTTTGAAGAGCATTACAAGAGATGAGAGGTCAGTTTTTAAAAGCCTGTGATATGCTTAAATCTGAGACCAATGAATAAAGCCTTACTTTTGTTTCAGTGACAAATGGTAACAAATGAAAGAAGCAGAATGATGATAGGCTTGCACAAGGATTAGTAAATACAGAAAACAACAAGGAATGAGCTAGGCCAGTCTACAGTATTCAGGCTCTTTCTGCCTGGATTTCTGTTAAACCTCCCTGATTAAGACCCTTCTGGGGCACCTGGGTGGCTCAGTTGGTTAAGCATCTGTGTTTGGCTCAGGTCATGATCTCAGGGTCCTGGGATTGAGCCCCATGTCAGGCTCCCCACTCAGCGGGGAGTCTTCTTCTCCCTCTCCCCACTTGTGCTGTCTCTCTTGTTCTCTCTCTCAAATAAATAAAATTTAAAAAGAATCTTATGGGGCACCTGGGTGGCTCAGTTGGTTAAGCAACTGCCTTCAGCTCAGGTCATGATCCCGGAGTCCTGGGATGGAGCCCCGCATCGGACTCCCTGCTCAACCGACAGTCTGCTTCTCCCTCTGCCTCTCACCCTGCTCCTATTCTCTCTCTCAAATAAAAAATCTTTTTAAAAAACCTTATAAAAAATATTCATACCCCATAACACATAGTGGGCTTTGTTTTTCTGAACTCCCCCTATTCTTTTTGTACGTCTTTTATACATCCTTGATGGTTATGTACAGGCACAGCCATTTATACGCGCTCATGTCGCTAATCCACCAGGGTGCTCTGCTCACCAGCCCTCGCCCACTTCTTTGGGAAGCAATCAAGTATTCCCAGACAAATCCATCTTCTGATTCTATGCCTCTGTATTTCCTTTCTAAGCTTTTAACATTTATTTTTCTCTTTTTAATTTTGTTTACCAGGGAGTAAGTGCCTCCCTTCTCATTTATGACTAAAAGAAGAAGAAAGAACGAGGAGGCAATAAATCATCCCACAGATAATCATATTTGACAAATGTTTTAGTTCTTTCCAAAGTCAAATTCCTATGTTTCTGATTTTATCTTGAGTCACCTTGCAGTATAAATGGTGTTATGCCTGTAGTAAAAACAAGGTAAACCATGATTGTAATAGTTGTTATTAGCATAGACCAATATACAAATATTATAAAATTTTATAGTATGTAATAATATAGTAAAAGAATTTTGAGTGACATATTCTGGGATATGTGTTAAACACTTTATGGAAATTTACGTCTTTATTTTTTAATATTTCATCCTTTTGATTTAAAATGTTTCTCTTGGGGCGCCTGGGTGGCTCAGTCGTTAAGCATCTGCCTTCGGCTCAGGTCATGATCCCAGGGTCCTGGGATCGAGTCCCACATCGGGCTCCCTGCTCGGCAGGAAGCCTGCTTCTCCCTCTCCCACTCCCCCTGCTTGTGTTCCTGCTCTCGCGGTCTCTCTGTCAAATAAATAAATAAAATCTTTAAAAAAAAAAAAAAGTTTCTCTTTTAGGACTCCTGTTATTCAAATGTTAGCACGCTTATGTCTGTTGTCCATATTTCTTAACCTTTCTTTTATGTTCTCTAATTCCTTTTCCTTTCTTTTTTCTGGACATTTCCTCAATTTGCTCTTCCAGTTTGCTAATTTCTTTATCAGCTGTCCATTTTGCTATTCATTTCCTCTACTGTGTCTTCAACAATTGTTTTACATGACTAATATTTATATTTGGTTCTTTTTATGTTAATATTTTTATTTCCTGTTGCTAATATCATGCCTTATCTCTTTAAATGTATTTAATAGACTAATTTAAAATATTGGCCCATCTGTTCTAATATATCTGCTTCTGATGGAATCTGTAATGCAGTGTGTGTTTTCTCTTGAAATTCTTATGCTTAGAAAATTGCTTATTACTTTGGCCAGTAAGTGTATTTCCTTTGGGGTCATTGGTTATTCCATCAGGTCGTTGTTATGCATACATGTGATGGGATCAGATTCTGGTCCCTATAAATAGTTCAGGGGTGGGGAGAATGGATGGTCGAAATATCAGAAAGCTAGTCAGTGACTCCTCACCTCATGAGATCACTCCTTGGAATGTGATTCGCCATCCCCAAGCTTTGAGGAGGCAGGGTGGAGAAGCACTTGTATGAGGTAACGTGGTCTTTGCCTGTTTCTCAGCTACTCATAAGCACAGGCTAGTGCCTTGCCTTGAATCCATTCCTCGGAAAGCCTGGACCAGAGGTTGGGTTACTGCAGCTGTGGGCACAGACACTGTTCCAAGGCAAAGGCAGGGAAGAAGCAAGAGCAAACTCCAGAAGTTCCTTTTGTTTTATTCTCACAGCTCAGCTGTCTCCTGTTCTAGCCACCCAGCCCAGCATACTAGTTCAAATCAGGACCAATCCAGGTCTTTCAAGCAATTTCTGATATTCCTCATCTTTTGCTTCAGTCATACCTGGGTTTATTTCAGGTGGGTGCCTGTAGGGCATATAGGGACCAGAATTGGAATCTCAGTTGTGAATCTTTGAATAGATGGTCTCAACGTGAGGTCTGTGGAAAGATACTGGAGACCACGTCCCATCATACCTTCCCTTATTCTCTCAACTTCTCTGTAGGAGCAGCACACAGCACAGCACAGGCAAGTCCAAGGCCAAGACGTTCTATCGAAAATGGCAGAGCACCCCCCCCCTCTTGATTCCCTCACCCTGCTCTATTCTTCTAGTCTAAATATTTGTAACATCTATCAACTGCAAGCAGGCTATATAACCAACTTGTTGTGTTTCTTTTTATTGCCTGTATCACTTTTACAAGATACAAGCTCCAGTAGGGCATGGTTTTTCACTTGCTCAGTGTTCTGTCACCAGGACCTGGAACAGTGTCTGGCACACAGCAAGTTCTCAACAAATGTCTGTTGAACGAAAGGCCAAACCAGCATTAGGATTATTCCCACACTCAGTCTCTAAACAGCCTCCCGTGTGATTATGACAATGGAAGGGTCCCAACAGAGTCCAGGGAACACAACCCAGGCCAAAGGAAGAACTTGGGGGTATGGGTTTATTACAGCATATAGAGGAAATAATGGGTGAGATTGATCTGGATTTTGAATGATTGGAAAAACACACCTTAATGCTTAAGAACTTCCTGGGCGCTGTTCTTGCCCTGGTCTACTTACTGGATGTTACAGTTGTCCAGTGAGTAAACCAGCTGGGTTGGGGGCTCTGAGCTCATTCCTTTGCAAGTTGGTATAAACTGGGCAGGGACTGGCATATGACTCCACGGATCCTCCAGTGCCTTAACACTGACAGGGGTGCAGAGACCCCAAACAGAGGGCAGGGAGCAGATCTTTCACGTGCATTATGTGTAAATGCATGTAAGCAAGCCTTTTAAGGTCATGGTATCAGTAGCCCAGGTACAAACGCCCTAACTCTGGACATCTTCATTTCCAATACCTTGGCGCCCCAAACCACGTGCGAAAGCCGTGTTTCTGTATTGGAATGATATGCTAGGGGCTTTGGGAACCCCCAAGCAGCTTTAACCAGCAAGGGCAGAATGACCCCCTCTGGCTACTGTGTGGGGGTGACGCCCTAACGGAGACAGCAGCGCGAGAGGAAGGCAAGCGTGGGGCTGCCGGCGGCTCCGACCAACGCGGTGCAGAGGCTGTGCGGGGAAGCGGGGAAACACTTCCGCCTGCGTATTCAGACAAGGACCTCGAAGCGAGATAAACACGAACCAGCCACGTCGCAGTGAAAGCACCGAAGGCCGGGAGAAGCGCAAAGGCAGCCAAAGACCGCGGCCACGGCCGAGAAGCTGGCAGCCGATTCGCGTCACTGGAAAACAGTCCGGCACTTCCGAGCTTCGGCAAACCGCCCCGGCAAGCGGCGGCCCACGCGGCGGGGAGACGCCGCAGGGGCCCAGCCTCGCAAGACGGGCCCCGGCGCGCTTCGCGCGTGCTGGGCGTTTCTCCCGGCCGGCTTAGCGGCGCGCGCGGCCCGAGTAGGCGGAGGGTGGAGCTGAGGACGACGGAGCCCCGGAGGGGACAGCCCGGCGTGTGCGCCTGCGCTCCCCTCACACCGGCGCCCGCGAAGCGACCCCGCGGGAGCGGGCCCTCCCGGCCGGACCTGCAGCCGCCGCGGCCGGCGCGGGCCTCCCGCAGAGCCCGCTGCAGCCGCCTCACGGCCCCCGGAACCGCCCCGCCGCGAGCGGGATGCGGGCGCCGACCCCGCTCACCTCCGGCCCCGGGCTGCGCGCAGGCGTCTCGGGCGCCGCCGCCGCCCCGCCCGGCCCGCGCGTCCTGCGGTTACCTGGGAGACGCGGCGGCGCCGCTTGGCCTTCTGGGACCCGCCCGGCGCGCGGGCGAAGAGCGCCGAGAGGGTCCTCCTCTGCCCTCAGTCGCCGGCTCGCCCAGCTCGCTTGCGGGGCGTTCGCTCCCAGGGCGCAGGAGCGATCGCGGGGGCGTGGAAGTTCCGTGGCGGGTGGGCCCGTCGACGTCCCTGCGGGGCCTGGCCTGGGGCAGTCGGCGAAGGCTGGGACGACAGGTGGGCTCGTGTGCCGGCCGCGGACGGGGCCTATAACGGGGGCATGCGGCTCTGCAAACACACAAACGTTGTAATGTTGAGGGGAAATTGAAAAGAACTGAAACGGGTGGCGATGAACTGACATGTTCACGAGCTGTAAATGAACATGTGAATGATTGGGGCGCCTGGGTGGCTCAGTCGGTTGGGCGACTGCCTTCGGCTCAGGGCATGATCCTTGAGGTCCGGGATCGAGCCCCGCATCGGGCTCCCTGCTCAGCAGGGAGTCTGCTTCTCCCTCTGACCCTCCCCCCCGCTCATGCTCTCTATCTCATTCTCTCTCTCAAATAAATAAAATCTTAAAAAAAAAGAATAAGAAAAAGAAATGAGCTATCAAGCCACGAAAAGACATGGAAGAACCTCATATACATACTACTGAGTGAAAGAAGCCAGTCTGAAAAGGCTTCATACTATATGATCCCAACTATACGACATTTCAGAAAAGGCAAAATTACGGAAACAGTAAAAAGATTGGTGATTGCCAGGGAGAGGGTGAAGGGAGAAATGAAGAGGTGGAGTACAAAAGATGTTTAGAGCAGTGCAGCTATGCTGTATAATGCTAAAAGTATGGATAAATGTCATGCGTGATACATTTGTCAAAACCCATAGAATTATAACACCAGGAGTCGACTGTACCCCATGAGGAGCTGCTCAGCGTGGGCACTTAGAGAGCGAGCTCAACCAAGCAGGTGGGGAGCAGAAGGTGAGTATCCATGGGAAAGTACTTTTACTGGGGGCCGGGATGGAGTTCGCAAGAATAGGTGGGAGAGGATGTCACTGATACATTTGAATGTTGATAGGTCACATTCAGGGGAGGGCAAAGGGGAAGACTTGTGGCAGGGGCCAGTCTTCTCACTTGGGTAACCTGGTCATTTGGTGGAGTGCTCGCAGCCTATTTGTGTGGCTGTTGAGGCAGCAGAAAAATACGAAGTTTTAAAATTTACAATACAGCGAAATGGGTGAAGGGGGTAAAAAGGTACAAACTTCCAGTTACAAAATAAATAAGTCATGGGGATGTAACGTACCGCATAGTGGCTAAAGTTAATAATATTATATTGCATATTTAATGCTATAGTTGCTAAGAAAGTGGATCTTAAAAGTTCCCATCACAAGAAAAAAGTTTTGTTAACTGGATGGTGATAGATGTTAACTAGACTTATTGGGGTGATCACTTAGCAATATCTACAAATATCAGATCATTGTACACCTGAAACTAACACAATGTTATGTCAATTAGAATTTTAAAAATTACAATACAATCTATTTTGTGGTGTCTCAACATCATTAACAATACTAATTGGGATGATAACGCTTGCCACCTGGGTTGAAGGTGATTGGGATGGGCAAACTTTGATAAAGGGAAAAACTAGGAAGAGTCCTATTAGTCATATGACAAGGGTTGGGACCCAGTTCTCAACCAGGTACCCCACTTTGTGGGAGAAAGCCAAGAGAACAGGTTGGGCACTCTGGATTTAAGGGAATCTGTTGGAAGATTTTGGTAATGTCATGAAAGACTTTTATCTCTTGGCCTAATCTTCACAACTTGACCTGACCTACACATCTGTCAGTATCGTTAAACCATAGTGGTATTCTGATGGATTAATACAATTCATCCAGCTGGGCTGGGTGCATGGAATGTATGAGCCAATTCAAGAACAAGTCTTGAAGAGCCAGGTGTCCAGAGACCTAAGGGAAAGGACTGGGTAAAACAGTAGTAACCATTGGGAAGTTGATATCCTAAAACTAACTCCAGAGAAAGCAGTGTCCATGGGAATTCTGACAGTCCAAAATCAAGTCTCACAGTAGCAGTGCATATGGAAATTGGTAGTCCAAAAACAAGTCCAAAGGGGCACCTGGGTGGCTCAGTCAATTAAGCATCCAACTCTTGATCTTGGCTTGGGTCTAGATCTCAGGGTCATGAGTTCAGACCCCGTGTTGGGCTACATGCTGGGCTTGGAACCTGCTTAACAACAACAACAACAACAAAAACTCCAAAGAGACAGCAGATGAACTTGTTCAGATGCGTCTGAATGGCAATTCTGAGATTGCAGGACTTATAGAAAGAGAGTGGGAACCAAGTTCTTAGATGGATCATCCCCCAGGCAAAGCTGGATGGAAGGAAGACAGGAGTGGGAATTAGGGTGTTGTAAGAATAAAGCAAGAAGCTGGCAATATCTAGAGGGTCTTAGCCTCGTCATCTCACAAACATTCAGAAAGGATAGCTGGGGAGGCACCTGGGTGGCACAGTCGGTTAAGCATCCGACTTGGTTTCCGCTCAGGTTATGATTTCAGAGTCGTGAGACTGAGCCCAAGTCGGGCTACGTGCTCAGCATAGTGTCTGCTTAAGGATCTCTCTCCCTTTTCCTCTGCCCCTCCCCCTCCTCTCTAAGATAAGTAAATAAATCTAAGAAAGAAAGAAAGAGAAAGGAAGGGAGAAAGAAAGAAAGAAAGAAAAAAAAGAGGAAGGAAGGAAGAAGAAAGAAAAAGAAAGAAAGAAAGAAAAAAAGAAAGAAGGAAAGAAGAATGAATAGCTGGCCTTTGGGTACAGTGCAGGTGGAACCAGTTTCTAATCCCAGGGGACTTCACAAGCATCGGGAGATCTGGTCTGCTATTGTTATTGGTAGAGGTGAATCAAAATCTGCCTTGGGTATTTTGAGAACTACTGGATGGACAAAGGACAAGTACAAGGGGCAACCTTCTATGCTATTTTCAATTCCATTTCCACATTTTGAGATGATTCCATTAATCTCCTTTAAAGAAACTTCTGGAGGCAGCCAAAGGGGTCTAGGGTTCTGAACAGTACCTGGAGGGTGGAGGTGTACTGAATTACTTTTTTGCAAATACTCTCCCATATTACAACAAGAACTAATGTTCAGTGCCAACACTATTTTTGAGCTTTGTATGGATTACATTATAGACATTGCTATAACCCTGTGAGGTAAGTGCTGTTTCTTTCTGCTATTTTTACAGATGAGGATACTGAAACCCAAAGGGCTTAAGTAACCTGATCAAGCAGAAATGTCTAGGAAGCCAGAGACTAGGACTAGAATTCAGGCTTCTGACTCCAGAGCCCTACTGTGTTCTCTGTTTGCCTCTTAGGTGTCCTATTGAATTATAACTGATCTTGGCTGCCTCCTCACTGGTCTGTACACTCCCTGAGGGCAGGGCCCTGGTTTTATTATCTGTACCCACAGGTGAGCCGCCTCCTCCCGCGCCCCATCCCGTTGGTATCCCCATTGGTTGACTTGGTTCCATTGAGGAAGTCCATGTGGCAACCGGAGCTGACCTCACATTGGAGGCTCCGAGTCAGAACCCAAACATTCTGTAGGGAGCAGAGTTTCCTAGTTCCCCATAAATACAGGGCAGATACTACACTATAGCTAAATATATGCTTTCATGCGTATGATGAAAGACTAACAGTTTTGGAGTGATGGACAAGGTTCAAAGTTCTTTCACCTTTCTAGTTTTGTTTTTAATGGAATGCCCACTTCTTTTATGCTTGCCTTATGGAGGTGAGTTCTAGCCAGTTGAACTAGCAACAGACTTAATGGGTAGCTTCAGCCATTGTTTTTACTTGTTTCAGGGGAAATAAAAAGGGGTAATTACATTTCACTGCTACAAGTTTTCTTTCAAAGGCTACAGATAGTCACAAACATCCACAAATGTCACTAAACAGGAAGGTGTTTTCTCAGGACTCAAGTCATTGTATTACTCATTCGGTGAAATGAAAACCGTAGTCTGGGGTCATCCTATTTACTATATGAATGTGTCTTTTCTTGTGTATTTGTTAGTAGCATGCTCCATACAATAATATAATTAGATAAGCATTGCTTGGAAATTAGTCTGATATTATTCTCTCTCTGTAAGCTGTGCTTTCTTTTTAGGAATTACTGTGCTTCTCTTTCATTTCACTTAGCACACACAGAAACTTTGACTGCCTCAGGATTTTTTGAATGGGTCTGTATGACTTTAACTGTAATTTGGGGGATGTTTTGGCAGTAGACCGTAGGAATCCAGATACAGATGCTCTGCAAGTGTAAAATGTTCTTTATAATCATCTGTCTTCTATGCTTTGCATTTTGAGTCCCCAAACTCAAAGTTTATCTCAAAACAGAGAAACTGACCCTGACAATTGGGGAAGTCAGGCAGTAACTTTGTGAAGATATGTGGTACTTATAAACAATCTCTATTCCGTACAAGGGAAATGCTATCTGCACCATATAACAGCATCTAATTTCTGTAGGAGGAGAGGATATTGCCATGGGGCCCTCCCTGGCCCTGGCTCTCTGACCCCTGATGACAGCACAGACCCCTTCAAATCCGTCAGGTCCTCAACGGGCTCATGTGACTGCAAAA
This sequence comes from Mirounga angustirostris, assembly GCF_029215605.1. Classification (NCBI taxonomy): domain Eukaryota; kingdom Metazoa; phylum Chordata; class Mammalia; order Carnivora; family Phocidae; genus Mirounga; species Mirounga angustirostris. The sequence goes on along the minus strand of NW_026991724.1, from coordinate 59,551,670 downwards.
ACAGACCAGAAGCCAAATGCATTATGTTCTTAACTCTCCATATTCATGAAAGGAAACGCTGGATGCAAACAGAACAAATTGCCAATTAAGCCACCTATTTCTATGAGGCACTGTAATAAATTTATTAACAGCATTTACCTTCTTAGCTATTAGGTCCCCTTGTCTGATACCAAGTTATTTATTTATTTATTTATTTTTTAGATTTTATTTATTTATTTGACAGAGAGAGACACAGTGAGAGAGGGAACACAGGCAGGGGGAGTGGGAGAGGGAGAAGCAGGCTTCCCGCAGAGCAGGGAGTCCGATGCGGGGCTCGATCCCAGGACCCTGGGATCATGACCTGAGCCGAAGGCAGACGCTTAACGACTGAGCCACCCAGGCACCCCGATACCAAGTTATTTATTTTCCTAAATCTGTCTTAAACTTGTGTCTTCTCTCTGATCCCTTTGAACGGCCTTCTAGCTCTGAGACCTACTATACCCAGGCAATTCCCAGGGCATAATGGTAAGTCAAGGGATCTGGGAGGGTGGCTGGGATTCAGGGACATTTCCCAAAGCTGTTGTGGTGTCTGGTTCCAGAGGGTGCCCCACCCACAGTGGTCATCACTAATCTGTACAGCCCTTTCTGCAAATTAGAAAAAGGAATGCCCTCTGGATGGTTGGTTTTGTCGAGGCCACTCAGAGCAGGTTAGAAAATAGCACAGATGTCAAAGCGTCAGGAAATACAGAAAATCTTTCTTTTTTTTTTTTTTTTTTAAGATTTATTTATTCATTTGAGAGAGCGAGAATGAGAGAGAGTACATGAGAGGGGGCAGGGTCAGAGGGAGAAGCAGACTTCCCACTGAGCAGGGAGCCCGATGCGGGACTCGATCCTGGGACTCCAGGATCATGACCTGGGCCGAAGGCAGTTGCTTAACCAACTGAGCCACCCAGGCGCCCAATACAGAAAATCTTAAAAACACAATTAATACATGCAGCCATCCCAAACACATTATCAGTTTTTTTGTTTTTTTGTTTTTTTTTTAATTTTTTTATTCTTATGTTAATCCCCTTACATTACAACATTAGTTTTAGATGTAGTGTTCCATGATTCATTGTTTGTGCACAACACCCAGTGCTCCATGCAGAATGTGCCCTCCTAAATACCCACCACCAGGCTAACCCATCAGTTTTTTTTTTTTAAGATTTTATTTATTTGAGAGAGAGAATGAGACAGAGAGAGAGAGAGCATGAGAGTGGGGAGGATCAGAGGGAGAAGCAGACGCCCCGCTGAGCAGGGAGCCCAATGCGGGACTCGATCCCGGGACTCCAGGATCATGATGACCTGAGCCGAAGGCAGTCGTTTAATCAACTGAGCCACCCAGGCACCCACATTATCAGTTTTTCTAAAGCTCAGCTATGAATATCTCACTTCCTGTTTACCCCCCTACCGCCAAAGCCCAGAGATTGAATTCTTGCCAAGGTAGCAGGAGACCTGTATTCTAATCTTTACTTTGAAACTAACTTGTGTTATGAGCTTGCACTAGAGCTTTGCTGAGACCTCTGCTGTGCCTGAGCTTTGGGTCCAAGGTCAGGTTCCAATGTGGAGTTAGAGGACAGAATTGTTTTGGATCATTGGAAGACTCCAATTTCCTCTGTAACCCTTAGCTCTTGGTTATATGGAAAGATGCCTAATTCATAATAAGGGAAATACACATCCAAGTTTTCAGCTATCATGTTGAAAGTGGACAAAATGTTTCATTAAAAAAACTTGCAAAGGAGTTGGGAAATATAATCTCTTGCTTTTTTTTTTTTTTTTTAAGTAGGCTCCACACCCAGTGTGGAGCCCAACGCGGGGCTTAAACTCACAACCCTGAGATGAAGACCTGAGCCGAAATCGAGAGTCGGGACGCTTAACCGACTGAGCCACCCAGGGGCTGCTAATCTCACTTTTTTTTTTTAATTGAAGTATAGTTAACGTATAATATCCTATTAGTTTCAAGTGTATATAATCTCATATCTTGTGTATAGGCAAGGAATGAGTGCAGCTTCTGTAGAGGGCAATTGGCAATCCTTATAAATATAAAAGGAACATATTTACTTTTTGGCCCAGAATATTGAAATATACCTGGGATTTATTTTAATGAGGTATGGTAAGACATACAGACACAGAAATGATTGTTCATGAAGGAAGAACTTTATACTCACAGATTCCTAGAAGCAGGAAGCAGGGGAAGAAGAGGGAAGAGCATGGCCCATTGTCTTTATTGGTATTTTCATGGGAAGGAATGGATGAGGTGGGGTAGGTACACAGAGTAGTGGAGAGTTGGAATGATTTTGGTGGCCTCTGGGCTATAGGAATGGTTCCTAGTTGTCCAGCACCTGGCCCTGGGATAATTTAGGGCAGGGGGAACATTGGCTTGGTGTGTGAGAGGTAGCTGGGGCTGTGGACTCTGGATTGGTTGGTTTATATCAAAGGCATGCTCGCGGGGGAGTTGTCCGTGAACTGTAGGAAATAGCTAACCCTGGGAAGGACAGTCTGTCCAGGATCAAAACCTCAAATGGGAGAGCATCAAAAATACAAAAAATAGGAAAACCTGGCTGGCTCAGTCGGTGGAGCATGCAACTCTTGGTCTCAGGGTTGTGAGTTCGAGCCCCACGATGGGTGCAGAGATTACTTAAAATACCTTTAAAAAATATAGAAAATAAAATATAGTCAATATACCCAGAAATTTCATTTCTAGGAAACTTTATTAAAAAAATATGTTTCTCAGAGGAGCGCCTGCGTGGCTCAGTCGGTTAAGCATCTGCGTTCGGCTCAGGTCGTGATCCCGGGGTCCTGGGATCGAGTCCCGCCTCGGGCTCCCTGCTCTACCTGTTGCTCCCTTTCCCTCTGCCTGTTGCTCTCCCTGCTTGTGCTCGTTCTCTGTCAAATAAATAAATAAGATATATTTTTTAAAGATTTTATTTATTTATTTGACAGAGAGAGACACAGCGAGAGAGGGAACACAAGCAGGGGGAATGGGAGAGGGAGAAGCAGGCTTCCTGCAGAGCAGGGAGCCCGATGTGGGGCTCGATCCCAGGACCCTGGGATCATGACCTGAGCTGAAGGCAGACGCTTAACAACTGAGCCACCCAGGTGCCCAATAAATAAGATATTTTTTAAAAATATGTTTCTCGGGCCACCTGGGTGGTGCAGTCAGATAAGCATCCGACTTTTGGTTTGACTCAGATTGTGATCGCAGGGTCTTGGATCTGAGCCCTGCTTTGGGCTCTGCACTCAGCGGGGAATCTGCTGGAGATTCTCTCTCTCCCTCTGCCCCTCCCCCTCATGCTCTCTCTTTCTTTTTCTAAAATAAATAAATAAATCTTTAAAAAAATATATGTTTCTCATTTCCCTAACCCACCTACTCTCCTGTTCTGCTTGGTGACTTTCACATCTATTTTTCTTGCTCTGCAAAACCCCCAACTCATCCTCAGGGGATGATCTTGTTTCCTCCATCACTGGCAAAATACAAGCAGTCAAAAGAGAGTATCTGCATCCCCCTCCCCACCTACCTGCAACTGCACCTTCCTTCTCTGTCTTCCTTCCTTCCCAGGCCAAGGATGGCCCCAGCCAGGGCACCAGCATCCATCTCCACCAACTGGCGTAGCCATAGTTGGCAATTCTATCCTCATTTCCTGTAGTATCACAATTTAAAGTATCACTCCCATTCTCCTGTGAATGTGCTGCCAGTTCTCCCATCTTAGAAAGCAAAACCCATCTCTTGACCCCTTAGCCCTGCTGGGAGCTGCCCTCATTTCTCTCCCCTCCAACACCAAAGTTCCTCAGAGGAGCTTCTAAAACTCCCTGTGTCCAATTCCTTCCCTCCTGTTCTCTCTCAAACTATTTCAGTCACTAGCACTGCCTTCATCGATGTCTCCAGTGACCTTCCCGCAGCCAAACCCAGCGGCCAGTTTTTAGTACTCACTGTACTGAAACCATCCATAAACCATTTTTCCTCTGTGCCCCAGTATTTCATTGGGAAAACCTGAAAGCATATAGGAGGGCAGAGAAAATCGTAGAGTGAACACCCATATTCCCCATGCCTGCTGTCTACAATTCAGCGTTTTACACCGCTAGCCTTTTCGTAGTCCAGGTTCTTTTCGTCATGTTTGGCTGAGCTTTCATTGATGGGTGAGCCTCAGGCCATTTTTAGTTCCGTTGCTGAACTCTTTCTGCGCCAGGGAAGGGACAGAGAGTGAGGGAAGGCCAAGTGCAGGATGAAGGGTAATCACCTCAATTTGTCAGATTTTACAAGTGGCTGAATAATGTACTTGCTTTGCCAGTTGCTCTTTTGTTCGATTTGTATGAACAATAACTCTCTGGTTATAATTTTTTTAATTTCAGGTAGTAGGAAAGGTGATACACGTAACCGTATAAAGAACAACCAGAATTTTATAGCACACTCAACACCCACGAATACCGACACCTGGAATGCAGGTTCGTAGAATAGCGTTCTCACCTTCTCTGTAACGTCCTTTCGGCAAAGCACTGCACACCCTGAGAACATGGGTGCAACACCTGAGTCATCAAACTAGAGCCACTTTCCTTTTAGCTACAGAGGTGGCAGGTGCTGCTGGACTGAGTCAGGGATCCTGTATTTCTACAGAGTAAAAGAGGGCTTTGACAAAGGACAAAAGGCAGAGGAAGCAAATGGAGTTAGGGATTACTTTACGTGAGAGTTCAAAGTATATTTGTTCACGTAGGCTGTGCGATCTAGCCTCCATAGTTTTAAAAATTAAGGATGCTATTTTTTATGGTACTTCTGATTTTGTCTCCCATCCGCCTTTGAAATAACAATATGATTAACAAATATATTAACTGATAGGCACAAGTGAAATGAAATTTTATGAGAACTTTTCTTTCCATTTTTAGCACTGATTTCGCACAGACCTGCTCTTGTTCAAGTAGTTATAATTGCGTGTGTAGCCTTTAGCATTGCCCTGATATGTGGAATCGCTATTTCCTATGTGATATAGTAAGTATCTGCGAAGTAACATTTACCACTCTTGAGTAAGACATAACTAACTAGGTTATTATTTAGTAATGTTAATGATGATGATGATAATTCTTATAATCACTAAATTATTATGGTCATACTAAATCTCCACACTAGTGTTTTTCAGAGGACTGTACTCATGGTGGGTCACAATATAAATGAAAAAAAAAAAGAAATAGGACAGAATACAATTTAGTAGGATAAAAAATATTAAAAAGCATTACATTTTGTGATGTAAATGCTGATTTTTTTTTAATTTTTAAAATTTTTATTTTATTTATTTATTTATTATGTTATGTTAGTCACCATACAGTACATCATTAGTTTTTGATGTAGTGTTCCATGATTCGTTGTTTTCGTATAACACCCAGTGCTCATTACAACACATGCCCTCCAGGCGCCTGGGTGGCTCAGATGGTTAAGCGTCTGCCTTCAGCTCAGGTCATGATCCCAGGGTCCTGGGATCGAGTCCCGCATCGGGCTCTCTGCTCCTTGGGAGCCTGCTTCTCCCTCTGCCTCTCTCTCCCTCTCTCTGTCTCTCATGAATAAATAAATAAACTCTTAAAAAAAAAAACAAAAACAAAACAACACATGCCCTCCTTAACACCCATCACCAGGCTACCCCACCCCCCACCCCCCTCCCCTCTGAGACCCTCAGGTTGTTTCCCAGAGTCCATAGTCTCTTGTGGTTCGTCTCCCCCTCTGATTTCCCCCCCTTCAGTTTTCCCTTCCTTCCCCTAATGTCCGCCGTCCTACTCCTTATGTTCCACATATGAGTGAAACTATATAATTGTCTTTCTTTGCTTGACTGATTTCACTTAGCATAATCCCCTCCAGTTCCATCCATGTTGATGCACATGGTGAGTATTCATCCTTTCTGATGGATAAGTAATATTCCATTGTATATATGAACCACATCTTCTTTATCCAGTCATCTGTTGAAGGACGTCTCGGCTCGTTCCACAGTTTGGCTATTGTGGACATTGCTGCTATGAACATTGGGGTGCATATGGCCCTTCTTTTCACTACATGTGTGTCTCTGGGGTAAATACCCAGTAGTGCAATTGCTGGGCCATAGGTAGCTCTATTTTCAACTTTTTGAGGAACCTCCATAGTGTAAATGCTGATTTTTAACTTTTCAGAAAACAAATACACAGTTATGAGGTAAAATGTATTTCCTATTGTGGACCATGGTCAAAATGTTTGAAAGCCACTGTCTGAGATGCTGGCATCCTCCCAAAATGTGGTGTTCTAAAGTGAACTTGAGGCATCTGAATAAGCAAAGAAGAAGTCAAACTCTCACTCTGCAGATGACATGATACTGTATCTGGAAAACCCAAAAGACTCCACCCCAAAATTGCTAGAACTCATACAGGAATTCAGTAAAGTGGCAGGATATAAAATCAATGCACAAAAATCAGTTGCATTTCTATACACCAACAATGAGACAGAAGAAAGAGAAATTAAGGAGTCAATCCCATTTACAGTTGCACCCCAAACCATAAGATACCTAGGAATAAACCTAACCAAAGAGGCAAGGGATCTGTACTCAGGAAACTATAGAATACTCATGAAAGAAATTGAGGAAGACATAAAGAAATGGAAAAACGTCCCATGCTTGTGGATTGGAAGAACAAATATTGTTAAAATGTCTATCCTACTTAGAGCAATCTACACATTCAATGCAATCCCTATCAAAATACCATTAACTTTTTTCACAGAACTGGAACAAATAATCCTAAAATTTGTATGGAACCAGAAGAGACCCCGAATAGCCAGAGGAATGTTGAAAAAGAAAACCAAACCTGGGGGCATCACAACGCCAGACTTCAAGCTCTATTACAAAACTGTCATCATCAAGACAGCCTGGTACTGGCACAAAAACAGACACATAGATCATTGGAACAGAATAGAGAACCCAGAAATGGACCCTCAACTCTATGGTCAACTAATATTCGACAAAGCAGGAAAAAATATCCAATGGAAAAAAGACAGTCTCTTCAATAAATGGTGTTGGGAAAACTGGACAGCCACATGCAGAAGAATGAAACTGGACCATTTCCTTACACCACACACAAAAATAGACTCAAAATGGATGAAAGACCTAAATGTGAGACAGGAATCCATCAAAACCCTTGAGGAGAACACAAACGGCAACCTCTTCGACCTTGGCTGCAGCAACTTCTTGCAAGACACGTCTCCAAAGGCATCAGAAACAAAGGCAAAAATGAACTATTGGGACTTCATCAAGATAAAAAGCTCTTACACAGCAAAGGAAACAGTCAACAAAACCAAAAGACAACCGACTGAATCGGAGAAGATATTTGCAAATGACATATCAGATAAAGGGCTAGTATCCAAAATCTATAAGGAACTTATAAAACTGAACACCCAAAGAACAAATAATCCAATCAAGAAATGGGCAGAAGAGGGCGCCTGGGTGGCTCAGTTGGTTAAGCGACTGCCTTCGGCTCAGGTCATGATCCTGGAGTCCCTGGATCGAGTCCCGCATCGGGCTCCCTGCTCGGCAGGGAGTCTGCTTCTCCCTCTGACCCTCCCCCCTCTCATGTGTTCTCTCTCTCATTCTCTCTCTCTCAAATAAATAAAATCTTTAAAAAAAAAAAAAAAAAGAAGTGGGCAGAAGACACGAACAGACATTTCTCCAAAGACATAGAGATGGCCAACAGACATGTGAAAACGTGCTCAACATCACTCAGCATCAGGGAAATACAAATCAAAATCACAATGAGATACCACCTCACACCAGTCAGAATGGCTAAAATTAACAAGTCAGGGAACGACAGGTGTTGGCGGGGATGCGGAGAAAGGGGAACCCTCCTACACTGTTAGTGGGAATGCAAGCTGGTGTGGCCGCTCTGGGAAACAGTATGGAGGTTCCTCAAAAAGTTGAAAATAGAGCTACCCTACAACCCAGCAATTGCACTACTGGATATTTACCCCAGATAAAATGTAGTGATCTGAAGGGGCATGTGCACCCCAGTGTTTGTAACAGCAATGTCCACAATAGCCAAGCTATGGAAAGAGCCCAGATGTCCATCAATAGGTGAATGAATGCAGAAGATGAGGTATATATACACAATGGAATATCATGCAGCCATCAAAAAAAGGAAATCTTGTCATTCACAACGATGTGGATGGAACTAGAGGGTTTTATGCTAAGCGAAATAAGTCAATCAGAGAAAGACAGTTATCATATGATCTCACTGATGTGTGGAATTTAAGAAACAAGGCAGAGGATCATAGGAGAAGAGAGTAAAAAACGAAACAAGATGAAACCAGAGAGGGAGACAAACCATAAGAGACTCTTTAATCTTAGGAAACAAACTGAGGATTGCTGGAGGGGAGGGGGGTGAGGGGATGGGGTAACTGGGTGATGGACACTGGGGAGAGTATGTGTTGTAATGAGCCCTGGGTATTATATAAGACTGATGAATCACAGACCTGTACACCTGAAACAAATAATACATTATATGTTAATTAATTGAACTTAAGGTTTTTTTTTTAAAGATTTTATTTATTTATTTATTTATTTGAGAGAGAGAGAGAGCACATGAGAGGGGGGAGGGTCAGAGGGAGAAGCAGACTCCCTGCCGAGCAGGGATCCCGATGCAGGACTCGATCCCGGGACTCCAGGATCATGACCTGAGCTGAAGGCAGTCGCTTAACCAACTGAGCCACCCAGGCGCCCCTGAATTTAAAGTTTTTTAAAAAGTGAACTTGATACTTTGGCAGGAATCTTAGTGCAAAGCAGAAAATTGTAACTGCTCTCTTTTCACTAGACACTTGTTATTATCTGGGAAAACAGTAGCATTTGGGGAAGATACTTCATCTTGATTGCACAAATAAAGTTTGTGGCCAAGCTCTTTCAAGTGATATGATCATTTTGAATTAGTATTAGACAAAAGTGCAGACTGTGACATCATGCTACTCTGACCAGAATGATATACTGATTCCTTCTCCAGGATTCAGTGCTAGGATTCTGTTGTGTCCCATCAGAAACAGCTTGAGGAAGTAATAAATTATTTGCTCTGTTGGAATTGAGTATGAACACATGGAATATGTTGCCATGTATGGGGTATTTTTTAAGGTAGCTATTTTAGGACCACTTTCACATATGTCCAATGAAGGCAAATAAGATTAAAGGTAAAAATTGAAGACATTTTACCAATGAGAGAGTGTAATCAGCATGTTTAGCTCTGCGATATCTAACATGGTGATCTTGCATCAAAAGGCATCAGAAATAAAGGCAAAAATGAACTATTGGGACTTCATCAAGATAAAAAGCTCTTACACAGCAAAGGAAACCGTCAACAAAACCAAAAGACAACCGACTGAATCGGAGAAGATATTTGCAATTTATATAACTGCAATTTCAGTTTATTTTCATTAGTATAGATAAAGATGTTAATATATATATATATAGAGAGAGAGAGTTTTCTAAGATAAGTCACTAAACATCCTCTGGGACTTGTAGTGCCCAATTAAGTTGCTGAGCTAATGTCAACTCTTACAGCTTTTACATTTGTGTTACTCATAGGGCCACACCAAGCTATTTCAGAGCATGAGGCAAAAGGAAAATTACATGCCCCAAAGTACATGTTTTAATGTAATTTTTAGTGGTTGACTTTTTCCAAAAGTAGATTTTGAAAATACTATTGGTAAGTTTGCTTTCATTTAAACCAGGAAAGTAAAATTACAATAAGCTCTGTTTCTGGTATAGATAAAATATTTAAACTTAAGGTGAGTTTTGATATACTACTTTCAAATTGGTAATACATTATCAACTTCTTTAATGTTCTGGAAAAGAATAACCACTTAAAAATACATAAAAACATGGGGCATCTGGATGGCACATTCGGTTGGGCCTTTGACTCTTGGTTTTGGTTGGGTCATAATCTTGGGGTTGTGGGATCAAGCCCTGCCTGGAGCTCCACACTCAGCACGGAGTCTGCTTGGGGCTCTCCCTCCGTCTCCCTCTGCCCCTCTCCACTTTACCCCCTCTCTGAAATAAATAAATAAATCCTAAAAAAAATTTTTTAGGATTTATTTATCTGAGAGAGAGATAACAAGAGAGAGCACAAGCAGGTGGGGGGTGGGCAGAGGGAGAGGAAGAAGCAGACTCCCCACTGAGCAGGGAGCCTGACAAGGGGTCAATTCCCAGGACCCATGAGATCATGACCTGAGCTGAAGGCAGACACGTAACTAACTGAGCCACCCTGGCACCCCTAAATAAATAAATCTTTAAAAAAATACTTAAAAACATGTATATAGGGACTCATCTTTTTCTTTTGATTCAGGTTCCCATATGGTTCATCATAGCACTGTTGGATCCTATGTTTATTTGGAATTTTGGTTTATCATGGATTTTTCCCCATTCATTTCAATTTGTTAAAATATTGAGCTAAAATATTTATCATCATTACTGGATTTTTTTGGCATGCCCTTAAATTTTGCAACTGTAATCAAGACATTGGAGACCAGGATTTGGGTGGTTACTGTTTTTGTTTTTTGGTTTTTTTTAAGATTCTATTTATTTATTTGACAGAGAGAAAGAGGGAACACAAGCAGGGGGCAGTGGGAGAGGGAGAAGCAGGCTTCCCACTGAGTAGGGAGCCCAATGTGGGGCTTGATCCCAGATCCCATGACCTGAGCCGAAGGCAGACACTTAATGACTGAGCCACCCAGCGCCCTGGGTGATTACTGTTAACAATGTTTAGGATCAGGCCAGTTCTTCCTAGTTACATACATCAAACAATTAGGAAGGTATATATGTTAGGAAAAAGGAAAGCATTCTTTATACCCCTTTTCACATCAGAGATAGGTGCTTAAAAATCCACTCCCAGGGCTGGATCTGGGGTGGGGTGAGCGAGGCACTCACCTCAGGTGCAAAATTTAAGAGGGTGCCAAAAAATTCAGTCATCAATATGAGTAATATTTTATGTAATATTTTATAAAATCTAAATTTACTTCAAAAAATATCCATGATGAACAAAATACCAACATTTTAAATACAGGATCAGTAACATTGTTGGGCCAAGCCATATCAGAGAGTGGAGCAAAAGGAAGAATCAGTAATACCTATATGGACTTTATTTAAAATGTTGATATTCATCATGGATTTCTTGTCATTCATTTTTCTTTTGTAAAATGTTGCATTAAGATATTATTTAGCTTAGGGGCGCCTGGGTGGCTCAGTCGTTAAGCATCTGCCTTCGGCTCAGGTCATGATCCCAGGACCCTGGGATCGAGCCCCACATCGGGCTCTCTGCTCGTCGGGAAGCCTGCTTCTCCCTCTCCCACTCCCCCTGCTTGTGTTCCCTCTCTCGCTGTGTGTCTCTCTGTCAAATAAATAAATAAAATCTTTTTTAAAAAAAGATATTATTTAGCTTAAAAAGAAGATATTATTATATTATCTTGTACCCCACGAGTTCCTTACTCATCTCACCTAGTCCTGGCCCTGAACCCCATTTGGCATTGTTACTCCTCTTCTGCCTGTCAGCACACACTAGAGATCAATCTGTTTCTGCCTCCCTCCCCTGCCTACCACCATGTACTAGTGACTCCTTTCAGTCAAAAGTTACAGGATGAAGATGTAATGACTTCCCGTGAAAATTGTGCTCATAAATTCATCTACATTATTCTCCAGTCGGCTGGTCCAGGCTGAGGAAAGACAGCAACTGGTGTGGCTTTGTAACAATGTCAGGACACCGTTCCTGGGAGATGATGACAATGATGTCGACGACGACAAGGAGGACTCGGAGGATGAGAGCTTGGATGAATCCACCTACCTACTTCCAGAGAATGAGGAGGAGCTCGAAAACTTCATTCACTCAGGTAAATGACTGACCAGTTTATCTTGTCAGATGCGAAGTCACATGAAAGCTGAGCTGGCTGTGATGGTTTGGTTTTCAGAGGCAAAGCTAGGAGGGATTTAATGGAGTTCGAGGTAATAAAAGTGAATATTTACAGCCACATCGATAGAAATGAACTGTTCTCATCAAATTATACAGAAGGGCAAACAGCCACGGGTTGCTTGGTTCCTTTTGTGGGGCAATTCCAACGACCAGAAGCAGAGGTCAGGAGAAAAAACTTTGCCCAAACAAAACTTTCCCCAGACTAAACTCTTCCTTTAAACACACTTACCAGTGTGGCATTATTCCCGAGTCTAGAACACAGATAGACAGATGTCTCTCTTGCACAGTCTGCCTCCATCTGATGTGAACAGGATCCAGCCCACAGAACAGATCCTTGTATGAGAGATGCTCACCATGCCTGCAAATCTTTGTGAAGAGAAGGCAGCATATGTGTTCATATAAACCTGATTTTGTAGAAGTTCTGAGATACCCGCTTAAAAAAATTCTAGAGCAAAAATATGTATAGTGCAGTGTCTGATTCAACCATGTCAGTCTTCCCTTGTATGGATCTCCTCTCTAAAACCCCAGATGCGTCAGAGACAGGCTGGAAGGCCAGGAGTGCAGTGATCAGTGATGTTTACTGACGTTAATGCCCTTGTTTACCCTTAGGAAATATTTTTTCAATGTATTTTCCTTACTTTGAAGCATAGCTTTTCTTCATTCTTCTAAGTTTTTATTTAAATTCCAGTTAGTTAACATACAGTGTAATATTAGTTTCAAATGTACAATGTAGTGATTCAGCACTTCATATGACACCCAGTGCTCATCACAAGTGCACTCCTTAATCCCCGTCACCTGTTTCTCCCCATCCTCCCACCCACCTCCCTTCTGGTAGCCATCAGTTTGTTCTCTATGGTTAAGAGTCTGTTTCTTGGATTGCCACTCTCTTTTTTACCCCTTTGCTCATTTGTTTCTTAAATTACACATATGAGTGAAATCATATGGTATTTGTCTTTCTCTGACTGACTTAATTCACTGAGCATAATATTCTCTAGCTCCATCCATGTCATTGCAAATGGCAAGATTTCATTCTTTTTTATGGCTGAGTAATATTCCATTATGTATATATACCACATCTTCTTTATCCATTCATCAGCCGACATTCTTTTTTTTTTTTAACTGAGCATTTATAAAGCTTGTATATAAGATGTGGGAAAATAGCTTTATTTTGGGGGGGAGTAAATAACTTTAAAATTCAATTTTCACCATCCTTTTCAGAGAAATAACATCCATTATATCTTGAAAATTCTACTGTTTACACCTTTATTTTTCCATACCTTTTCTGTCACCTCTTTTATCTCTATTCCTCATTTATTAGTATTTCAGTAACATTATGTCTATGTTTTAGTTATTAGATCCAAAAGAAGAAAGCATATGGTAAACAAGAGATTGAAGAAAGAACAAGATTTATTAATGGAAACAAAAATAGGGAATTCTATGCACAGTATATTCTCAGAGGGTCTATGAGAGCAAACGAAAGAGATGCAGGACGTGCCAGCCCGTGGGGAGCCAACAGTTGCAAGGACAGCTCACGACTGGGGACCTGAGCATGACTTACTCCTGGAGAGCTCTGTTCAGAGCACGCTAAAGAAGAAAACTAGAAGTATATAACAGAAAATAAATTCATATGTGCAATGATTCTTGATTCTTAGCTCTCATAGTCCATTAATAATTATAACTTAATTGGAAAAGAGAAAAATCCAACTTCATGAATATGAAAGACAGACTGTCAGGATTTTTTTCTATTTTTAAAAATTTTTTATTTATTTATGTTTTTTTAGGATTTTCTTTCCTTGGTCCTAACCAAAAGCACAAATAATTTCTTTGGGCAGTATCTCAGACCAAGCTAAGGAATTGCTTTCATGATACAAAACTTTTCCAGGGATATTATCTATCAATTCCAGTACCTTGCCTCTATTTTCCTCGCAAGGAAGCTGAGAATATCAAAATAGATATGACACTGGATTAAGATGCAAACATCCCTGTTTTTAAGGAGCTGGGACCTGGTGAGGAAAAAGGGTCTGCAGGCAAGGAGCTGTAAAGCATGGCCAGTTATGGTGGGTGCTATAAGCCGGGAGCTGCTGAGAGCTGTGGAAATACAGGAGTCAAGACTGAATCCAAATGGGTCAGTGCTTTGGAAAACGGTCTGATGGTTCCTCAGAAAGTTAAACAGACAGTCACTACATGATCTAGCAATTCCACTGTTCGGGTTAGGTCTGAGGAAACTGAAAACACACATACACAGAAAAACCTGGACACAAATGTCCAAGCAGCATTACTCATAAGAGCAAAAAGGTGGAAACAACCCAGTTGTCCATGAATTGACAAAAAGATAAAGTGGGGGTCTATCTATACAGTGGAATATTCTTCAGCCATAAGAAAGACAGAAATAGGGGCGCCTGGGTGGCTCAGTTGGTTAAGCAACTGCCTTCGGCTCAGGTCATGATCCTGGAGTCCCTGGATCGAGTCCTGCATCGGGCTCCCTGCTCGGCAGGGAGTCTGCTTCTCCTTCTGACCCTCATGATCTCTTTCTCTATCTCATTCTCTCTCTCAAATAAATAAAAACTAAAAAATCTTAAAAAAAAAAAAAAGAAATACCGATACATCTACAACATAGAAAAACCTTGACAACGTTATGCTAAATGAAATAAGTCAGACACAAAGGTCACACATTTTCTGATTTCATTTATCCAAAATGCTCAAAATAATCAAATCCATAGAGGCAGAAAGTAGATAAGTGGTTCCAGGAACTGGGTGGGGAGAGAAAAGGGAAGGACTGCTAATGGGAGTGGGGTTTCTTTTTGGAGTAAGAAAATGTTTGAAAACTAGATAGTTGTGATGGTTATACAACCTGGTGAATATACTAAAAAAAGAAAAAAACACCACGGGATTGTACTCTTTAAAAGAGCAAATGTTGTGGTATGTGAAAGAGATCTCAAACAAACTGTTAAAAAAAAGATTTTGTCTAATTTGAGGGTGAACTGAAGCCAGACCTAGGCTTCCTGACTCTTCCTTTCAGTTTCCATCCTTCCTAAAATAAAAAAATTAAAACAACAACAAAAATTATAATAGACAACGTGACAAAGGAATAGTGGGGTATATTTGAGAAATTGGGACAGTCCAGAGAATCTTTCGGCCAACAGTTTGCACCTGCCTTGGTGGTGCAGCCAGGAAGGAGTTACGTGTGGGGTGGGTAAATAACTTTAAAATTCAATTTTCACCATTGGGGAAATGGTGCGCAGGGGACAGCAGGGCAGAGCTGGCCAGTGTCCTGCACCGATTCACAGCCCCCAGACCTTGGATGGGCCTTCAGTGTCCTTCAGTGCAACCTCATATCCTTGGGCAGGACACACACCCAGCCCCTATGAGATGAAATCCTAAGTTAGGAAGCAAGACTGCTATCTTAGTCGGCTCAGGCTGCCCTAAAAAAAATGCTGTTGATGAGGTGGTTTAAACAACAAATATTTATTTCTCAGTGTCCTAGAGGCTAGAAGTCCAAGATCAAGGTGCTAGCATGGTTGAGTTCTCGGGCAAGCCCTATTCCTGGTTTCCTCATATGGTGGAGGAGAGAGGGAGAGAAGCAGCAAGCTCTCTCCTCTGTTTCTGATTATAAGGGCACTGATCCCATTCATGAGGGTTCCACCCTCATGGCCTGATTACCTCCCCAAGGCCTCACCTCCAAATGCCATCACCTTGGGGATTAGGGCTTCAACTTGGGGAATGAGGGAGTCACAAACAGTCTATAGCAATTGCTTTTTTTTTTTTTTTTAAGACCTTATTTATTTCAGAGAGAGAGAATGCGTATGCAGGCATGAGCAGGGAAGGGCTAGAGGAAGAAGTAGACTTCCCACCAAGCAGGGAGCCCAATGCGGGGCTTGATCCTGGGACCCTGAGATCATGAGCTGAGCTGAAGGCAGACACTTAAACGCCACCCAGGCACCCCCCGCCCCAGCCCAGCTACTGAAAACTTTACTGGGAGCTAGCTGGTCCTAGAGGAAGCAGGGTGAAAATCCATTCCATCATTGATAACTCTGAGAGCAATTATATCCCAGCGTTCCAAATTAGGTGAGGGCCCAGAAAGTGGGGAAGCCAGGGTTCAGTGTACCTCTGTGCCTCTGGAATCCATCAAGGTTTGTGGCTAGGCTCTCTGGTCATTGGCCCCCAGCCTGGT
Organism: Mirounga angustirostris; assembly: GCF_029215605.1. NCBI lineage: Eukaryota > Metazoa > Chordata > Mammalia > Carnivora > Phocidae > Mirounga > Mirounga angustirostris. The sequence continues at coordinate 59,535,544 of NW_026991724.1, read as the reverse complement.
ACATATTCCAGTGTTGGTTTTGCGGGCAGCTCACTACATACCATATATAGACACCAGCATGGAGAGGCTGGACTGCTTTTTATCACCTTGAATAAACCAAGGAAGGGAAGAACATGAGTCTTCATGGGCAGATGTCTCTTAGCAGAAACCACTGTGGTAGGTGGAACTCGGATGGCCCCCAAGATTCTTGCCCCTGGTGTACATAGTTGTATCATTTCTTCCCCTTGAGTGTGGCTCTGTGAATATGGAAATGTCACGTATGGCCCTCCCATGATTAGGTTGAGGAGATAGAATAGCTGCTCTTTTAATTGTTACATTATATAAGACTCTGACTTAGCCAACTGGAGAGCCACCTCACTGAGTCTTTAGGGACTGGCTCCATGCAGGGAAAGACTTCCACTAATCAACCTAGCATGAAAGCTTGAGGCCTTCTCATATCTTTTCTGGGCATCATGCATCTCCCCTGGTGTGTGTCTGTGTGTGTGTGTTCCCCAATTCTGCAGTACACATGTCTTAGTTTTCCTATGGTCTCACACCTGCTTCTTCTGGTGTATTCCTCTGCCTAAACTGTCCCCAGCCACCTACCAGACTGCTGTCTTCCTGCAGCTATCCCAAGGTTTGCGATCTGCGAGTGTCCTTACTGCCTCCAACCTGATTTCCAGACTATTGCCACCATTCCCATCATCACCGAGGCAGGCGATGCAGAAACCGGGCCCTGGGTCAGCTTTCAGACAAGCCAGAACACTGCAATCAAGCCCCACTGTTTTCCTTCCTTCCTGGGTCTCTATAGACCTCTAACTGATGCGTAAGTACGTGTAAAGCTATTTTGATCAGCATGTTTTGTTTATTCAGTGTTTTTAAGGATAGTAAGGGCCTGTAGATTCCGAGTCTGCCATTTATTGATGTCACTCTGGTTTAAGGTTAAACTTTCAAAATTATTTTTCTTATTGGCATGGTTGGCCTTTTGGAATTCTTGTCATCTATACAAAGGTTTTTCACTTTTGAGTGAGATGATTTCTATCTCACTAATTTGTAGGACTTATTTATTAAATGAATTAATTATTTATATAGCTGCTTTTTAACAATTATGAGTGATTCACATATCTTCTCAACTGTGTGGCTCATCATTTCTGTTTTTGTGGTGTTTTGTAATCATAGACACTTTTAATGTAATTGGTTATATATATTTTTTGTAGTTGGTTATATTTAAATATATACTTATTGTCATATTTTTGTGTCTGTTTTGAGAAATTCTCTATGTACATTCTTTTTTTTTTCTTTTAAAGATTTTATTTCTTTATTTGACAGAGAGACAGCGAGATCAGGAACACAAGCAGGGGGAGTGGGAGAGGGAGAAGCAGGCTTCCCGCCGAGCAGGGAGCCCGATGCGGGGCTCGATCACAGGACCCTGGGATCATGACCTGAGCCGAAGGCAGATGGCCAACGACTGAGCCACCCAGGCGCCCCTGCCATATGATTTTTTAAAAGATTTTATATGCTTACCTATTTTAGGGGGAGAGAGAGAGAGCGAGAGAGAGCGACATGGGAGGGGCAGAGGGAGAAGGAGAGAGAGAATCTCAAGCCAACTCTGAGCTGAGCGTAGAAGCAGAGTCCAACAGGGAGGCCCAATCCCATGACCCGGAGATCACAACCCCAGCCAAAACCAAGAGTCAGACACTCAACAGACTGAGCCACCCAGGTGCCCCCCATATGATTTTTAAAGATATTTTCTTGAGGGCCGCCTGCCTGGCTTGGTCGGCAGAGCATGTGACTCTTTTTTTTTTTTTAAGATTTTATTTATTTTTTGACAGAGACACAGCGAGAGAGGGAACACAAGCAGGGGGAGTGGGGGAGGAAGAAGCAGGCTTCCCGGGGACCAGGGAACCCGATGCGGGGCTTGATCCCAGGACCCTGGGATCATGACCTGAGCCGAAGGCAGACGCTTAACAACTGAGACACCCAGGCACCCCAGCATGTGACTCTTGATCTCAGGGTTGTAAGTTTGAGCCCCATGTTGTGTGTAGAGATTACTTTAAAAAAAATTAGGGGCGCCTGGGTGGCTCACTCAGTTAAGCATCTGCCTTTCAGCTCAGGTCATGATCCCAGGGTCCTGGGATCCTGCCTCATGTTGCGCTCCCTGCCCAGTGGGCAGTCTGCTTTTCCTTCTCCCTTTGCCCCTACCCCTGCTCATGCTCTCTCTCACACACGTGCTTTCTCTCAAATAAAATCTTTAAAAAATAAAATAAAATTGTTAGTACTCGCTTCGACAGCACATATACTAAAATTGGTGTGATACGGGTTAGATTAAGATGGCCCCTGCACAAGGATGACACACAAATTCATGAAGTATTCCATATTTTTTTGTAATTTCTAGAATTATATAGATGAATTATCTGTTTGGTTTTGTGTAGGCACCACTTTTGTTTTACCTTTGTCTTAGCTGCATGAAATAAAATTCTTAAAGGTTTGAAAAAAATAAAATCTTTAAGAAAATATTTCTCAAATTCCTAAACATGGTTGGATTATTATAATTATGACGATTTTTTTCTATCCCCTCACTAAAATCAAGCTGTTTAGTACAATTCATAGTCATTTTGTGTTGCAACAGAATTGTCACCAAATGACTAATTGATATGTCCAGGATGGATTCTTTAGTCAGTGTTTGAAATTTACTTTTTTTTTTTAAAGATTTTATTTATTTAACAGAGACAGCCTGAGCAGGAGGAGCTGCAGGCAGAGGGAGAGGAAGATGGGGATGGGGAGGGAAAGGGAGAAGCAGGCTTCCAGCTGAGCAAGGAACTCCATGCTTCCTCATCAGCCTTTTCTTTCTTTTTAAAAAGATTTTATTTCTTTATTTGTCAGAGAGAGAGAGAGCACAAGCACAAGCAGGGGGAGTGGCAGGCAGAGGGAGAAGCAAGCTCCCCACTGTGCAAGAAGCCCAACTTGGGACTCCATCCCAGGACCCTGGGATCATGACCTGAGCTGAAGGGCGACACTTAAGTGACTGAGCCGCCCAGCTGCCCTGAAATTTACTTTTTCTGTTTTAGATAACAATGAAATTGATATTTTGTGACTTTTATTTTCCTTGTTTATTGCAAAATTCTACTGGCTTGATTTTTATTTTTACTTGAGTATTCCCTCTGAGATTTTCATCTAGATAGGCTTTATTTAGGAAACAAAATTAAGAAATTTACCAATATATTTAATTTATTTTAGTCCTCTTTCCTTTACTTGGCTATAATCTAGCATCAACTTTATGTTGAGAAATGAGTTATTTTAGTTTTTTTTATTTTGTTATTGACATGATATTCTGACTCTGGTGTATTTATTTGACTTGATTAAACCCCCACAAACCCATCACCTTGCCTTCAAAAAATCCTGATAGTTTTGTTTGTTTAGGCGCCTTCCATACTTGCCAGAACCATTGCCCTTTTTCCTGCTTTTTTTCTTACCACTTTCTGCTGATCATACAGCATATTGCAATCATGACATTGCTTATGATAAAAGTGCTAAGTATTCAATTGAAATAAATTTATTTTGTTAAAGTTTACACCTTAGTGCTTTTGATATTAGTTTTAATGGAAAGGTTTTTTGTTTTAATTAGTGCTTAAAAGTAATGCAATACAGGGGCATCTGCATGGCTCAGTCTGTTGGGTGTCTGCCTTTGGCTTGGGTCATGATCCCGGGTTTGTGGGATTGATCCCCACATCAGGCTCCCTGCTGCTCCCCCTGCGTGTTCTCTCTCTCTATCTGTCTCTCTGTCAAATAAATAACAAATTAGTTTAAAAAGTAATGCAACAGGGCGCCTGGGTGGCTCAGTCGGTTGGGCGACTGCCTTCGGCTCAGGTCATGATCCTGGAGTCCCGGGATCGAGTCCCGTATCGGGCTCCCTGCTCAGCAGGGAGTCTGCTTCTCCCTCTGACCCCCCCCCATGTGCTCTCTCTCTCTCTCAAATAAATAAATAAAATCTTAAAAAAAAAAAAAGTAATGCAACACAGTATTTAGTAGGCAGCTTTTGTAAATTATCCTCCAGAAAATGAAATTCATTTTCAGAACTTATTGTCAGCCATTGGCACTTTGAAGAATTGAATTTATTTATTTGAAGGGGGGGAGGAGTAGAGGGAGAAGGACAAGGCAACTTAGAGCTGAGCACAGAGTCCCCCCGCAGGACTCTATCCAAGGGCCCTGAGATCATGACCTGAGCCAAAATTAAGAGTCAGATGCTTAACTGACTGAGCCACCCAGGTGCCCCTGAATAGCATTTTAAAACAATATATTAGGTGACATGGATGCTATGAATAACATGTCTAAAATTTCTTACCTTTAATAAACTCAATGACAATGCTATTCCTACATGAAAGAGTTGTTTCTTCTCAGGGAGAGTCTTATGCTTAATGCTTAATCTTAACTAGGATTTGCTGGTCTTAATTTTAAGTCTTTCAATTAGATGTGTTAATGTTCTTCACAGGTTCAAAGTTTTCGTGAAGAAATTGTCTCCATTGAATGGTACTCTATTACTCAGGAACATGGAATCTTTTAATGGAAAAACAGAATGATCAGCTCTAAAAACTTTCCAATGCAAGAATCCCCAAATTACCCATTGTGCACCAACAACATCACTACTGGAATTTCTCCAAGATCTTCACTTCTTTCACCATCCAAGGTACTTCTCCAGAGACATTTCTGCCACCATCTCTGTATCACTACATAGTCATAATTAATAACCATCTTTAAAACTTTTTTAATGAGGTGTAATTGAGGACGCCTGCGTGGCTCAGTTGGGTAAGCGTCTGCCTTCGGCGCAGGTCATGATCCCAGGGTCCTGGGATTGAGTCCCGCATCGGGCTCCTTGCTCAGTGGGGAGCCTGCTTCTCCCTCTGCCTGCCGTTCCCTCTGCTTGTATTCTCTTTCTCTGTCTCTCTGACAAATAAATAAAATCTTTTTAAAAATTGAGGTATAAATGACATATAACATTATATTAGTTTCAGGTGTATAGCATGATTCCATATTTGTATACATTGTGAAATGACTACAGTAACTCTAGTTAATATCCATCACCTTACACAGTTACAAAAATTAATAGCTTTCTATAATTTGCATTTTACAACTGTTTTTCTGAGATATCAGTTCTTCATGCAGAGTACTCCCTGTAATCACAGGAAATGATAACCACTTTTCAGTAATGAGATGAGATCATGGATTTAAGCTACTCCTACATTTTGGGATTCAGAGCACCCTTTGCATGCATGCTCCACCTGTGAACACTGCAGACATTGTCCTGTATCAAAATAGTATTTCTTTCATTTTTCTATTTTTGAGATCAATGTCAGTTCTTAAAGGAAGGGAATATAAGGACAATGAATAAGAGATGTGAATGGGGGGCGCCTGGGTGGCTGAGTCGTTAAGCGTCTGCCTTGGCTCAGGTCATGATCCCGGGGTCCTGGGATCGAGCCCCACATCGGGCTCCCTGCTCTGCGGGAAGCCTGCTTCTCCCTCTCCCACTCCCCCCTGCTTGTGTTCTCGCTCTCTGTCAAATAAATAAATAAAATCTAAAAAAAAAGAGATGTGAATGGATAAAAGGTCACCCAATTGCACATCACAGGTTATACAGATCCATATTTGTACTCTTGCTTCAGGGTAGCACATCCTCCTCCATCTTTCTTGTCACGCCCCTATCTGGAGTATTTTTCTTGTCTCTGAACATACACAGTTCAGTTCCTAAAACTGGCCCTAATTCTTCAGAGCGCATGCATTTGAGTTACTATACGGTAATTTTTATTCGTTTCCTCTACCAGTGGACACATTTTGTGACTAACTGGAAAATTTTGTGCACTTGGATCTGTAGCCTTTGGGAGCATCCGAAAGAATATGTTTAGCTTCTGAGAGCATGTTGAGCTTCATGGACTCTAAAATAACATATCTCCACATATGTGCTCAGTTGCAGCCAGACTCTCCAGAAATCTAAGTACGGCCTCTTTAAGAAGGAGCTAAGCCCCTCCTCCGTCCTGGCACCTAGAGTCGCCATTTCCCAGAGTTCCTCGCGGCGCAGTTCGGCCTTTTGGATTGGAGGTGAGGTGTGAGCGCTCTTACGCGCGCCTGTGGCTCTGTGAGAACTACATTGTCCGGAAAGCTGTGCGATGAGGGGCGGGACGCAGGAAAAAAAATCGGCGTTTCCGGCTGAGACATAAAACGTCCGGGCGGGACTTCCGGCATCTTTCTAGTAGTCCGTCGTTTTGGCTTCCTTGAAGTCCTGTCAGTCTGGTCTGGGATTCGGAGCGCTGGCTGGGGGCCGAGGTGACGGGACGGAGAGGGCGCGAGGGGAGGCGCTGTCCCCGCCGCACGGATTCGGGCTTTGGCTGGCGACGCCGCCCGGGCTGCCCCGCGGCGGGGCCGGGGCCTTGATCGCCGGCCCGGGCGCCCGCTCCGCCACAGGCTCCGATGGCGGCGGCCGCGCGCAGGGAGCCGGCTCCGGTAAGCGCTCGTCCCCCCACCCAGACCCCCGCGGCCCAGGCCCCGGCGTCCGGGACAGGCGGGCGGCGGCGGGCGGGGGCCCCGTGCGGGAGCGGGCTCCGGGCCGAGGGCGGCCGGGGCCGAGGCTGGAGCGGGGCTGAGGCGGGAGGATTCTGCCCTCGGGGGACAGAGAGCGTGAGGCGGAGTGACGCCCGGACTGCGGGCCGAGGTGAGGTGCGGTACCTTCAGGTCTAGAGGCCTCCAGAGGCCAAGGAGCGTTTTCCCAAAGGAGGGACACGATCTCCATTAGGGTTTCAAGACTCCCCCAGGGAGTTCAAAGGAAGAGCAGATTGGAGGAGGGAGAGGAGCGCTCTGAGGTCCCTGCTGGTAAGAGGCCCCACTGAGCGCTGAGGCCCAGGGGTGAGACAGCTAGCCTTGGGTCACCTGGCGCCAGGGCTAGGAAGGGGAACTCAGTAAGTTCTGCTATTTGTATAAACTCCTGAAACCTTTATTACGATGTTAATGAACCTATTCATCACCCCCATATTTACTTCATGCCCTTTTATAATCTCTTTTCTTCTGCTCTCCAGTTACCTATTGATTTAGCTTCCTTTACGGTAGTTTTTCCCTAAAATTTTATGATTGAAATCATAGTGTTTACTCTTTTTCCTGTGAGTACCCTCATGCAGCGTATTCATTTTGAGATTCATTAATGTTGTTTCTATGAGTAGTTCGTGCTTTTTTTTTTTTTTTTTAAGATTTTATTTATTTATTCGACAGAGAGAGAGACAGCGAGAGAGGGAACACGAGCAGGGGGAGTGGGAGAGGGAGAAGCAGGCTCCCGGCCGAGCAGGGAGCCCGATGCAGGGCTCGATCCCAGGACCCTGGGATCATGACCTGAGCCGAAGGCAGACGCTTAACCGACTGAGCCACCCAGGCGCCCCCATGCTTTTTATATTGCTGAAAAATATGGTGTTCTGTGGATATACCATTATGTGTTTGTTTGTTAATCTGCTTATGGACATTTGAGTTGTTTCCAGTTTTTGGCTATTGAAAATACTGCTACACAGATTTTAATGCAGTTTTTCATATGCGTGTTACTTAGCTTGTGTTAATATCTTGGGTTCCAATGCCTGAATCACAGGGTAGATGAATATGTAACTTTTTAAGAAACCTCAAACTGTGATCTAAAATGGTTGTTGCCTTTTGTATTCCTACCAGCAATGTATGAGTTGAAGTTTTTCCATATCCCAACCAATAGTAGGTATGGGTATTCTTCTAAAATTTTAACCCTTTTAAGTAAATGTGTAGCAGTATCTCACTGTGGTTTCGGTTGCATTTCTCTGATATTTCACCATGTTGAGCATTTTTTTCCCTTTATTTGCCACCTGTAGGTCTTCTTTGGTAAAATGTCTATTCATATCTTCTGCTTTTGTTTTGTTTTGTTTTGTGTAATCTCTATCCCCAACATGGGGCTTGAACTCAGAACCCCAAGATCAAGAGTCACATGTTCCATCAACTGAGCCAGCCAGGCACTCCATCTCTTGCTTATGTTTTAAATGAATTTTGGCTATTTCTCTTTTTGTTAGCAAATAAGAGAGTGAAACAACAAACATTTATGTTAAAAATTTCATTCATTCTTGGGCGTCTGGGTGGCTCAGTTGGTTAAGCAACTGCCTTCGGCTCAGGTCATGATCCTGGAGTCCCGGGATCGAGTCCCGCATCGGGCTCCCTGCTCGGCGGGGAGTCTGCTTCTCCCTCTGACCCTCCCCCCTCTCATGTGCTCTCTCTCATTCTCTCTCTCTCTCAAATAAATAAATAAAATCTTTAAAAAAAATTTTTTTTCATTCATTCTTCAGTGGTGTGACTTGTTTGCTGTTAGCCGTTATTGTTTTTGAATACCGGGAGAATATTTCCAAAATGTTCTTTGTGCTATACACAATTCAGTGACCACAAATAGCACATACTTTTAAGTTTTATCTGCATTACTAATATGTTCTCCATCACTTTCTTAGGTATAGATATTCAATACAGTAAATCAAGCTGCGATTTGTAGTGTTTGTTTTTCAGTCCTCCTGGTGTGAATACTACCAGCATGACCAATTTTAGAACTTCAGTGGAAGGGCAATTGGGAAAATAGAATTGGGAAGCAGTAGCACAGCTGTGTTCTGTCTCTACCATATGACAGAAGAGCTCCAATTAACACGAGAACATAAAAATAGTAAAAGGTAGTATAATGGGGGTGCCTGGGTGGCTCAGTCGTTAAGCATCTGCCTTCGGCTCAGGTCATGATCCCAGGGTCCTGGGATTGAGCCCCGCATCGGGCTCCCTGCTCCACGGGGAGCCTGCTTCTCTCTCTCCCACTCCCCCTGCTTGTGTTCCTGCTCTTGCTCTCTCTCTGTCAAATAAATAAATAAAATCTTTAAAAAAAAAAAAAAGGTAGTATAATGATTAGGAAGTCAGAAGTTTTTATATTTGATTTTAAAACAGTGGAGGTATATGGACTTAAACGGCACATACTTAAAATGTACATTTTGATGTTTTGATTCATGCTTACACCCTGAAACCAAACGTTTCCTCCTGCCTTTTAAAATTCATCCTTCTCCACATATAAAATTGCTGATACAGTGACATTAGTCTATCTTTTGTTACGGCTACTTTCAAATATATGTGTAGGGAGACAGCGCTATTACAAATGTATGTCTGACAAACCCAAGAATGAGTCCATGGGATTATCTGTAGGACAGGGCGGTTGGGTTCATGTTGAGGATGAGGCTGCTTAGCAGTATTGGCCGACTGAAGATGACAGAATGGGGGAGATCTCACAAGATGAAGGGCAAAATCATGAGATATGACACAAAGAGAACAAGCAGGATCTACACCTCATTCCTCTGCAAACAACTTTCAGCAGCAATTGGTGACACATGAGTGCTATGTTGAGTGTTATGTCCACGTCCCTGAAAATCCAACTGCAACAGAGTTGCTGTTGTTCAGAGATTAAGAATGTGCCTACCTCGGGCGCCTGGGTGGCTCAGTTGGTTAAGCGACTGCCTTCGGCTCAGGTCATGATCCCGGAATCCTGGGATCGAATCCCACATCGGGCTCCCGGCTCAGCGGGGAGCCTGCTTCTCCCTCTGACCCTCCCCCCTCTCATGCTGTTTCTCTCTCTCTCTCAAATAAATAAATAAAATCTTAAAAAAAAAAAAAAATGTGCCTACCTCATGACACAAATGTATACGCCAATGTCTACAACACTGCAGATGGACCAGTATGAAAAAGCACTGAGATGTGGAGTCCAGAGAGGTGAGGATTATCCTTGAGCTAAAAGAGTGAAGAGACAAGTAGTAGAGTTGACAAGGTGGGGAAGTGTGAAGAACGGGTAAAGGCAAAAATGAGGTGTGGGTGCCCCTGTGATTGGCACCAAAAGATGAGCAAATAGGTCTCTGGTATGATTTGTACATAGCCCTGGTGTCATGCCCTCCCCCAGGTGATGCAGGCTATGTTTGAATTTGCCTTGCTTCACTTGGATTCCTTTCCATCCTGCGAACCTCTCCACACCTCCTTAATGAGCAACTACACAGAACCTAGAGGATTCAAATACTAAGGTAAAGACAGGACAGATAAGCAGCTCTCACTGAACAAAATTAACTCAGCACATGACAGACCACAAAAAGGGAAACTAAATATTACAGAAAGAACCTGAAGAATAGCCCATGGTCACATAAATAATGAACCAAGTCAGAGATGGCAATTTCTGGCACAAGGAAGAAGGAAGAAATGTTAGCTAGAGGAACAAAGTAGAACGTAGGGTAGCTTGGACCTAGAAAATTCACCTGGTGATGGAGAAGGCAAGCAAGATGGAATACGTGACTGCAAGTCTTCTGATTCTGGATCCATACCTTCCAGGCTAGGATAACAGGTGTCGGGCCTACTCAAGGAAGGAGAGGGCAGTGTTCACACCCCAGCCCTACCAACCATAGCACCTATTCAGGGAACCGGGAAGGAAGCAGTGCCCAGGGTCCTGATGTGGAAAGGGCTGACACGCCAGTGGATAAAGGAGAAGAGCAGAGACTAGCTCATGGTACAGGCGTCTCTGAGCCTCAGCAAGGAGACCCCATTCTTCCCAGGAAAAGCAGTACACAGCCACATCCTTAAAGGTCACACTGACCTGTCATGATTGGGAGAAATGAAACCACAAATAGCCACTTTCCCAAAGACCTATAGTCCATTCTCACATATGCCTATCCTATGCCCATCCTCCCAATTCCCCAACTCAAGAGTAAAAACGATGGGCTTGGTGCTAGTGGTGCTGTTGTCTCCTTATGGGGGCCTTTAATTACTAGGCCCAGCTATCAGCAATAAGAAGCAGGCAGCAGATATCTAAACTGTGAACCTGGCATAGAGGCATTGAACACCCCTGCCAGGCAATTTCCCTGGTATGGACAACGTCATGTAAGCCCCAGTACCAGGACCCTGGGACCCTCAGACATACTGTCTCTCCATGTCTACATCACTCTAGACCGCACATCCCTCACATCTCCCATACCACAGCTCTGCCCATGCCCACCACCACCTCACCATTCCTCTACTTAAGAATCTGCCTGGCCTCCACACATGTTCAAGTATTTTCATCACCTCCTTTTCACTTCACTGTTGAGGGTGGGATTCCTACTTAGAGTTATGGGAATGGCCAGACACACAAGAATACTGGACAGAGGCGACTACCAGCATCTTATTAACCATACATATTCACAGCCTGGGATAGGAGGTCACCACACACCACATAGGGCTACATGGGGTTACACTCTGGAAAACACTGAACAACCAGCAGCTGTGGGATTCAATTATTTAGTATCAAGAGGGTAGGTGCCCCCTGGTTCCTACAAGAGGATACAATTCTCTTTTCTGAATAACCAGAAAGAGCAGACAAGGAAGTGAAACCCACTACAAAGAGATAAGCAGGAACTATTCCTGATCCCTTTTATAAAAAGGGGTCAGTTAGAAGACCTTAACTATGGGGCACCTGGGTGATGCAGTTAAGCATCCGACTCTTGATCTGAGCTCATGTCTTGATATCAGGGTCATGAATTAAAGCCCCGCCATCGAGCTCCATGCTGGGTGTGGAGCCTACTTTAAAAAAATTTTAAATTGGGGCGCCTGGGTGGCTCAGTTGTTGGGCGTGTGCCTTCGGCTCAGGTCGTGATCCCAGCGTCCTAGGATCGAGCCCCGCATTGAGCTCTCTGCTCAGGGGGAAGCCTGCTTCTCCTGTTACCACTCCCCTTGCTTGTGTTCCTGCTCTCACGCGTGCTCTCTCTCTGTCAGGTAAATAAATAAAATCTTTAATTAAAAAAAAAACTAGGGCGCCTGGGTGGCTCAGTTGGTTGGGCAGCTGCCTTCGGCTCAGGTCATGATCCTGGAGTCCCTGGATCGAGTACCGCATCGGGCTCCCTGCTCAGCAGGGAGTCTGCTTCTCCCTCTGACCCTCCCCCCATCATGCTCTATCTCATTCTCTCTCTCAATAAATAAAATCTTAAAAAAACTTAAAAAAATTATTTTTATTAAATAAAATAAGGAGCAGAGCAAAGTGGGGAACTGGTGCTCAGGCCATTTATGTCCTGGTTTCAACATATGTTAAGGTAGCATATAATATTGTGACTTAATTTCAGGCCTTATACCACATTTAGCAAACGGCATCCAGAGATTACTTATCAAATTCATACAGGAATCAATAGTAACCTAGACTTCCCATGACTCTCGTTAGTGGCGCTAATGCCAAAGTCTTCATTGAAGGCCTCCCTGCTTGGCTCCATTCCTTGCCTCAGTGTTGGCAACAAGAATCATGTGTTGATTTCAGATACCTACAGCCCTCTTCCACTTCTTTTTTTTTTTTTTAAAGATTTTAGTTATTTATTTGACAGGGACACAATGGGAGAGGGAACACAAGCAGGGGGAGGGGGAAAGGGAAAAGCAGGCTTCCCACGGAGCAGGAAGCCCGATATGGGGCTTGATCCCAGGACTCCTGGATCATGACCTGAGCCTAAGGCAGACCCTTAACGATTGAGCCACCCAGGCGCCTATCCTCCCACTTCTATACTGCACTTGCTGTTCCCTTACCAGTTGACCTTCCTCTTCCTCTGTCCACTTGACCTCCATTCAAGGCTCAGGCCACTGGTGGCCCACCCAAGGCCTATTGACTGTAACAGATAACATTTGCCCCTGATATCATCATCTAGGTTGAATGAAACATCCAGAGCACAACAAAGTGGCCAAAAAATCCTGGAGGAGGCCACAGAGCAGTGAATGAGCACCAACTCCAACCTGACAGTCCCCTTGCTTCAGTTACTCCTAGGCCTCCCATGCCCATTTTCCCCTTGGAAGCCTTGGTCACCTGCCATACTGTCCTGTCCCCAAGACATCCTCCTTTTGCGGCCAAAATCCAACCACTTTTCCTAAGCCACTGCTCTCATCCATTAAGCATCCCTTGGACTATGGCAATAGCCTCTACCCTCTACTCTTCCCTTCCTCGTCCCCCAACCCCAGTCTGTTCTCTACTCTACAACCTGTTAAGACCTTGGTAAGATGGCCTCTCCCTCCTCTGATCTAAACTTCCCACCACCTCAAGATAGACAAACATCTTTTCAGGCAACCATTCTTATCCTGACTATTGTCCTCAGCTTTTTATCTCATCTAAAAGAAAGGAGAGGGCTCCCTGCTCATGGGGAGCCTGCTTCTCTCTCTCCCTCTGCCCCTCCCCCTGCTTGTGCTCTCTCTCTCTCTCTCAAATAAATAAATAAAATCTTAAAAAAGGGGGGGTGCCTGGGTGGTTCAGTCAGTTGAGTGTCTGCTTTCAGCTCAGGTCATGATCCCAGGGTTCTGGAATCGAGTCCCACATCGGGCTCCCTGCTCAGCGGGGAGTCTGCTTCTCCTCCTACCTCCCTCTGCTCATTCTCTCCCTCACTAACCTTCTCTCGCAAATAAATAAATAAAATCCTTAAAAAATAATTTAAAAATACATGAAAGGAGGAGCACGTGGGTGGCTCAATCGGTTAAGCGTCTGCCTTCGGCTCAGGTCATGATCCCAGGGTCCTGGCATCAGGCCCCATGGCAGGCTCCTTGCTCAGCGGGGAGCCTGCTTCTCCCTCCCTCTGCTGCTCCCCCTGCTCGTGCTATCTCTCTGTCAAATGATAAATAAAATCTAAAATAAATGAATGAATGAAAGAGAAAGAAGAAGAGGAGGAGGAAGAAGAAGAGGAAGAAGACGAGGAGGAGGAAGAAGAAGAAGAGGAGGAGGAAGAGGGGGAGGAAGGAAGGAAGCAAGCAAGCAAGCAAGCAAGCAGACCTGTGGTTTCCTGACCACCACCAACTCTTACCTGTAAGCATTTGGAAATCTTGGAACCAGTTCCTGGAAGAACCCTCCACACCTGCTTATACTAGTTGCCACTAATGGGAATACCTCTACATAAAGTGGACACAGACATACCCCAGGGCTTGGGGTTTCAACAAGGTACTGACTTAAGGTCTGGAGGCGGAACAGAAGCACTAAGTCCTCCGACACCACAATCCAGAGGAAATGGGGGTAGAGATTGGGCCCTCCGATGATCTGTGTGAGTTTCGTAAGAGCTTCTGCAGTCATGGGAACATGTGCAAAGAAACAGGCATTAGAGAAATAGGTTCATGGTGGAGTTCAATGGGTTCATTCTTCCCTGTATTCGTCCCTAACCCTGGAGCTAGGTGACCTAAGGGTAGCTGTCTCACTCCTGGGCCTCAGTGTCACCTCTTAACAGCAGTGACCTCAATGAATTCATCACCCTCCTCCAATCTGCTCTTTCTTTGAACTCCTTGGGGGAGTTTTAATTTTTAAAAATTTATTTATTTGAGAGAGACAGAGAATGGGTGGGAGGGGCAGAGGGAAAAGAAGAGAGAATCTCAAACAGACTCCCTCCTAAGTGGAGAGCCCCACCCAGGGCTCCATCTCATGACCCCGAGATCAGGGCCTGAGCCAAAACCAAGAGTTGAAGGCTTAACTAACTGCACAACCCAGGTGCCCCTCCTTGGGGAAGTTTTAAAAACCTAACGGAGAAGGTGTCCCTCCTTTGGCCAAAACTCTCCTTGGGCATCTAGAGTCCTCACAAGAAGGGACACACCTCTGCCAGCTATTCCAGGCATGACTCTGCCTCACGCTCTCTGTTCCCTGAGGGCAGAATCCTCCTGCCTCAGGCTCCCCCTCTAGCCTCTTCCACCAGCCGGCTCACACATGGCCCCCTTCCGCCCCCATTGGCACCTCCCTGTTGTGTGGGAAACAAAAGCAGAAGTAAAATTATTAATAATTTCCCTACTACCTACAGCCCATTGACAAGTCCTTGAAATGGGCAGAGTACAATTCCTCTAGGGACTCAACTGCCTCAATGTTAATACCCTGCTAAGGGCAACAGGTAACAGCCCAACCCCAGGATCCTGTAACTCCACCTTACCATAAAAATTCCCTTGTAAACTTCATCTCTCCCCAACCCCACAACATACACTTTGGCAATCATGACCCACCGATATACATCTGAAGGGTCTCATGACTCAAGTTTTATTAGACAGTAAAATGACCCTTTCCCAACAATAGCTAGCCCCTTCAAGATCCTGGAAACCTTGATTCCAAAATTCCTTAGAGACTTACACTACCCCCAACCCCCTCCCAACTGGAAAGTATATACATAACCCCAGTGCAGCTCTTTCTGCCCACAGGTCCTGTGCCCGTGCTTTAATAAAACCACCTTTTTGCACCAAAGACATCTCAAGAATTCTTTCTTGGCCCTGGGCTTTAAATCCTAGTGTCTTTCCTACATCACCTGTCCTGACACCGCGGCCTGGGCAGCAGGGACTCAAGCAGGCGCCCCCCACCCGGTCAGGTCTTTAGGATCTGTAGTGGGGCGGGGCGGGGAGCACCGGGTAGGGGGGACGATGGTTTACCTGAGCCGGAGCCGCCATTGGACTCTCCGGAATGAGCGGACGCCCAGGCCGGGGTCCCTGCTGTCCCCCGAGCGGAGCAGCCTGGGCGGCGGCGTCATTGCCCGGCCGTGGACCCACCTCTCTGCCTTATGGACCGCGCCTCCTCTCGCGCCCTCTAAGTCGCACCACCACGTCCCTAGCCTGCGTAGACCGCCTTGAAACAGACCCGGGAGCAGCACGCGGAGGACGCCGAAGTCACGCCCTGACCCTTGTGCTCAAAAGGAAACGCCTGCTATCTAAGCCTTCATTGGCTTCCGGGAAATGTAGTTGGCCCAGTGCACCACCGAGGTTGCCAATCCCGCACCTGACTCCAGGAGAAAAGACCTAGATCCGGCGTGAGGGGCACTAGGAAATGGCGTGCTCGTGTCCAAGGGACATTATGAAAATGGCTAGAGAAAGAAAAGCTATCCAGCACTTCCCTCCCTTTTGTGTATAGAGGCATTTCAGGGTAAAAAAGTAGAAAATTAGGAAAATTTTCCTTTACATATGATTTCTAGGTAATAAACGCTTAAGTCCTGATAAAATTACGTAGAATGCAGACATGTCTCAACAGCTTATGAAATAATGGATTTAACCAAAGTTCATCAGGCAATTACTTTAACCAAAAAACTTACAACAACAGCTGGCACAATAGATAATAGTCCAGTTGATGAGGTTTTAGAATATAGGTGAGGTTTAGGGGCACCTGGGGGGCTCACTCATTGAGCATCTGCCTTCGGCTCAGGTCATGATCCCAGGGTCCTGGGATCAAGCCCCATATTGGGCTCCCTGCTCGGCGGGGAGCCTGCTTCTCCCTCTCCCACTCCTCCTGCTTGTGTTCCCTCTCTCGCTGTGTCTCTCTCTCTGTCAAATAAATAAATTAAATCTTTAAAAAAAAAAATAGAGTATAGGTGAAATTCGGAGCCAAGGACCAAGAAAGAATTCTTAAGACATCTCTGGTGCGAGGGGCGCCTGGGTGGCTCAGTCGTTAAGCGTCTGCCTTCAGCTCAGGTCGTGATCCCAGGGTCCTGGGATCGAGCCCCGCATCGGGCTCCCTGCTCAGCGGGAAGCCTGCTTCTCCCTCTCGTGCTCCCCCTGCTTGTGTTCCTTCTCTCGCTGTGTCTCTCTCTGTCAAATAAATAAAATCTTTTTTTTTTTTTTTTTTTTAAGGCATCTCTGGTGCAGAATGGTGGTTCATTAAAGCACTGGGCCAGGACCCGTGGACAGAAAGAGCTGCTGCACCGGGGTTGTGAGGGGTGGCTGATTGTATACTATGGGGTTGGGGAAGGTAAGGAAAAGGGAGGTTTCAAAAGGATTTGTGTATGTTAAAGAAGACTCACAGGATACCAGAGGCCTTGCCATTGTCAAGTTAAGGTTGTTTTTCCTTCTAGTAAGGCATTAACATTAAAATAGTTGGGACTTTCTGGAGAGACATTACACTCTCCCTGCTTCAAGTATCTGTCAATGGGCTGCAGATGATAAGGACATTTAATTGTATCTACATTCCCTTCTGGAAGCTAGGCCATTGATAGAAATGCTTTGTTCTTGTAGATTGCTAAAACATTTGTGAACTGAGGATTGTGATCTCTATAAGTTAACCATTTGTTTTTCCTTTAGGGCAGCCAGGAGTGCCTGAGGAATGTCACATAAATCCCATGGGGGGCGGGGGATTGTGGGGTGTCAGCTTCCACTTTGTCCTCAACTTGCCTTCTGTTCCCTCATCACAGTCGGCAAACCTTATAGTGGATAAAGAAACCTAATAACAGTTGACCCATTGTGCAAAGTTAACATCAGGAAACAGACACTCAGACTTAAGAGCATTTGTTTGTGATACAATCAAAAGTCTCAACCCTGCCTATGGAGCACTGTGGCCAGGGTTAATCTGAATTTGACTGATGCCTGTGATTCTAATTATACATAAATTGGAAGCAATGTGATCATGAGATAGGGAAGCTGAAGGGACCCGATAATGGCTTTTTGCTCCTTTTCCTGCTTCTGTTCTTGCTAGGACGTGCACACCTACTCTACACATGCCTTACAGTACCTATAACGTAGGTCCTCCTTGTCAAGGTCAAGAAGTTAATGATTCCTTTGAGTCTTCCAGCGCAAATAACATCGAAGGAGTGACTGGTTGGGGTCATCATGTGTTTTCCAAAACCATTGACTCCACACGTTGACACCAAGACCCCTGGCTCTAGGGTATAACTGACTGATGGAGGACACCTGAGCACTCGTCCTTGTTTTGACCAGTTCCCGGATACCTAATACTACATGATAAATCATTATAGAGTATTCAAATATCTCCTGAATTGTGCATTTCATTTCAGTTTTTATAATATTTTATAATTAACAGAAGCCCATCAATTTAATGTAGTTGAATTTATTTTGATGTATTTTATGATGATGCTTTTTATATCTGCTTTGACAAAATCTGCTCTGTATATTTAACAAAGGGAATTTCTTCCATGACCTTTGTTTTTCTTTTTCTTTTTTTCTTTTAGAGAGAGAGAATGTGCAAGAGGTAGAAGGACAGAGACTTTTTTTTTTTAAAGATTTTATTTATTTATTTGACAGAGACAGCAAGAGAGAGGGAACACAAGCAGGGGGAGTGGGAGAGGAAGAAGCAGGCTTCCCATGGAGCAGGGAGCTCGATGTGGGGCTCGATCCCAGGGCCCTGGGATCATGACCCGACCTGAAGGCAGCCGCTCAACCGACTGAGCCACCCAGGCACCCCCAGAGAGAGACTCTTTTTTTTTTTTTTTTTTAAAGATTTTATTTATTTGACAGAGAGAGACACAGCGAGAGAGGGAACACAAGCAGGGGGAGTGGGAGAGGGAGAAGCAGGCTTCCCGCAGAGCAGGGAGCCCGATGTGGGGCTCGATCCCAGGACCCTGGGATCATGACCTGAGCCGAAGGCAGACGCTTAACGACTGAGCCACCCAGGCGCCCCCAGAGAGAGACTCTTAAGCAGGCTCCACACCTGATGTGGAGCTCTGTCTGACAACCCAGAGATCATGACCTGAGCCAAAATCAAGAGTCAGATGCTTAACTTCTGAACCCAGACATCTTGCTTCCATGACCTTTTAAGAGCTGTAATTCTTATTGTACCATAAACCTATCCATGTGAAATTAATATTTTTGTGTGTTTTGAAGTGGAAGTCTAAATTACTATTTTACCAATTGGGTATCCCATTGCACAGACAATATATTTAACAGCTACTATTAGGACAACTATAGCCATAAGCATAAACAGAAGTTGAACCTTTGGAAGTTTTACACAATTTCAACAAATAGTGACTTTAACTTGATATCTGTGTAAGTTGAATAAGGCTCCTGGATAGTATATAGAAATTTTGCAGACGTGATTTTTTTTTCATATGTGATTAATATGAGAGTTTTTCAATGGGATGATTATCTGGGGTGGATAAATCTGGGTGAGTTCTAAATGTAATCACAAAGTTGGGGACAGGGGTGCCTGGGTGGCTCAAATGGTTAAGCGTCTGTCTTCGGCTCAGGTCATGATCCCAGGGTCCTGGGATCGAGCCCTGCGTTGGGCTCTCTGCTCCCTGGGAAGCCTGCTTCTCCCTCTCCCACTCCCCCTTCTTGTGTTCCCTCTCTCACTGTGTCTCTCTCTGTCAAATAAATAAATAAAACCTTTAAAAAAAAAAAACAAATTTGGGGACAGAAGGAGATTTGAACATAAAAAAGGAGAAGGCAATGTGATAAGGAAGACAGTTTATCCTGCTGCAAGGAATATAGACAGCCACCAGAAGCTGGAAAGGCAAAGAAAAGAATCTCCCCTGAAAACCACTCTGCTCACACCTTCATTTTAGCCTCATAAGATTCATTTCAGACTCCTGGCTTCCAGAACTGTAAGAGAATAAATTTCTGTTGTTTTTAAGCCAGTAAATTTGTTACAGCAGCAATAGGAAATATCTAATGTAAAAAAGGGTAAACCTCTTATTTGCCTGCAACAGAAAGCTGTATTTATAAGACACGGTCTCCAAAAAAAAAAAAAAAAAGACACGGTCTCCACAAATAAAGATGGAGCTATTTTTATTTTATTTTTTAAGATTTTCTTTATTTGTTTGAGAAAGACAGAAAGTGCATGAGCCAGGAGGCGGGGGTGGGGGTGGGGGAGGGTTGGCAGAGGGAGATGGACAAGCCCACTTTGTGTTCAGCAGGGAGCCTGAGAAAGGGCTCAACCCCATACCCCTGAGATCATGACCTGAGCTAAAGTCAGAAGCTCAACTGACTGAGCCACCCAGGCGTCCCATGATGGAGCTAGTCTTTTTTTAAAGATTTTTATTTATTTATTTGACAGAGAGAGACATAGCGAGAGAGGGAACACAAGCAGGGGGAGTGGGAGAGGGAGAAGCAGGCTACCACGGAGCAAGGAGCCTGATGCAGGGCTCGATCCCAGGACACTGGGATCATGACCTGAGCAAAGGCAGTCGCTTAACGACTGAGCCACCCAGGCACCCCTGGAGCTAGTCTTATATAGGATATTAGGAAGTTTGATATTTATTTTTTTAGATTTAAAAAAATTTTTATTTTATTATTTGATAGAGAGAATGAGAGAGAGAGAGCACGAGGTAGGGAGGGTCAGAGGGAGAAGTAGACTCTCCCCGCTGAGCAGGGAGCCCCATGCAGGACTAGATCCTGGAATTCCAGGATCATGACCTGAGCCGATTGGGATTTCTAACTGATTGATTTTCAGAAGTTTAGTAATGATACTGATTGTCTAGCTTTCAGAAGTGTAGTACTGGATCAAGGCTGACTCCACTGGGCTGATTTTCAGAGCTATGTATATTGATGCACAAGTATCTCAAATGAACTGTGAGTAGTTGTTAAAACTAGTTTTGTTAAAAGGATAGGCTTTTCCTTTCTTTTTTTAATAAAGATTTTATTTATTTATTAGAGAGAGAGAGAAAGAGAGAACATGTGTGAAAAAGCACAAACGGTGGGAGGGGCAGAGGGAGTGGGAGAAACAGACTCCCCGCCGAGCAGGGAGCCCAACACCAGGCTCAGTCCCAGGACCCATGAGATCATGACCTGAGCCAAAGGCAGATGCTTCACTGACTGAGCCACCCAGGCGCCCCACTCTTTTCCTTTCTTGAATTTGAAAATTAAGAATTTCAAATTCTAAGTGCCATCTATTGATCTTCCCTTAGCCTACCTTGCAGGACAAATCATAATGAATTGTCTCTTTGTTTCTTGTTTTTTATAAGCTCTACACCCAATGTGGGCTTGAAATCATGATCCTGAGATCAAGAATCACATGCTCTACAGACTGAGCCAGCCATGTGCTCCAGGAATTATCATGATCTTTATTTGTAGAGACATGATTTTCAACTAGTGTTGTCATTTAACTGAGTTTAGTATCAATTACTGTGGTGGCAAAATAGATCTAACTGCTGAATTTTGGTAGTTTATTGAGAAAAGCTGAATATAAAACACTTTAGGCATCCTGACAGTGTCAGTGAAGAATGCAGAACAAAAATCATTGAAGGTAGAATATGTCCTATATTATAGAGAACTCCTGGAAACCCCACTCATGATGTGCCTCATGCAATCAAGACAGTGCCTAAAACCTGGTAGTTGCTCACTGAACATATATATGAGTTACCCTGACAACATAATTTTGCTATTGGTATTTACCATTCTGACCTTTTCTAAATACCCTCTTTATCTCTCCCTCCAATTGCTCCATGTTCCAGGAATAAAAAAGAAAGAAAGAAAGAAAGAAAAACCTGTAGACAAAGCTTTGACTGTGGTCAAGATTCCAATACAGCTATGTGCTCAGCTTCATTTTTTCATTTCTCATACTTCAGTACTCAAATATTTTCAGTGATAATCTCCCTGTGCTGAAACCTACCTAAAATAACACGTGAAGGGAAAGTGTCTGCCTTAGACTCAGGTCATGATCTCTGGGTCCTGGGATCAAGCCCTGCACTCAGCATGGAGTCGCTTGTCCCTCTCCCTCTGTTCCTCCTCCCACTCTCACTCTCTCTCCTATATATAATTTTTTTTTTTTTTTGGTAAGTCAGGAACTCACTTTGTGTTCAAACAGCAATTTTTTTTTTTTAAGATTTATTTATTTGAGAGAGCACTAGAGAGAAAGCAGGAGTGGGGGCAGAGGGAGAAGGAGAAGCAGGCTCCCCGGTAAGCAGGGAGCCCGATGCAGGGCTACATCCCAGGACCCTGGGATCAGGGCCCGAGCAGAAGGCAGACGCCTACCCGACTGAGCCACCCAGGAACCCCAAATAAAATCTTTAATGATAAAATAAAATAACATGTGAAACAGTCATTACTTCACAAGGAGGATAAGACCTCATGGTGTCCCAAACATCTGACAATGACAGACACTGTCCAGTAAGGAAATGACATTCAAATGGTTGTGATCCTTTTTGGACCCGTCTCAGATCTTAAAAGCAATTCTGTATATCTTAGGATGTGGAGTCAGAAATATTATCTGGAAAAAAAGTGTCCCTCCCTGGGCTGATACAATCACTGATTATACAAGCTGGAGAAGTTTTCTGGGGAAATTACCCCCTGACTTCATGGGTGCTCAACATCCCCTTTTTTTCTTCCACTCCGTAGTCCTGTCTGGAGTCTCTTCTCTCTTGTCCCTAACCAGAACTTAAATTCGCAACACTGATCTTAAAGCTTCGTTCTGTATGTATTTAAAAACCATCGAGGTAATAGTTGTTAGCTCCCAGATATGAGGAGACGGAGAGAGACTTAGCGGTGGTGTGTGTCCATTCGATTTTGTGGCTTTGGGGAACATATGAAATAGTATGTCTACAAACATATCTGTGATTGGTCCAGAGTCCACTTCATAAAATCTGGATGCGGGCCCCTGATGAGGAGAGAAGTCCCACCCCATCCTCGAGGAGTACAGGGAACCATTGACCGCGCCCTTCGCGGTGGTCCTTTGCTTTCCCAGGAACCTCCGCCCAGAGCCGCTTGCCTGGACCCGTGGCTCATAGAGAACTACATTACCCAGAAGCCTAAGCGCCGCAGTCCACCGAAGGCCCGAGAGAGGGGCGTTTCCAGGAGTGCGGCAGGCGGCTGGGCGGGACTTCCGGTGTCTTCCTGGCATTGGACTTTTTGTCGGTTTTTGCTAGTATCTACCCGAGCCGGGGCTTTCGATTGCTCTGTTAGGCCGGAGGTGGAGGGGTCGCTCCCGTTTCACCGAGACTAGTCGGAGGCTCGGCGTTAGCGACGCCCACCGTGGCCCCGCAGCCGCGGCGAGACTTGGGAAGGCCGTGTATGCGTCCCCGTCCTAGACCCGGGCCGCTCCGTGGCCCGCTCCGCACCCCGAGTCCGATGGCGGCGGCCGCGCCCAGGCACCCGGCTCAGGTAAACGCTCGTCCCCCGGGCCCTCCCGCCGTCCCCCCACCCAGACCCGAAGGCTCGAGCCGCGGCCGGGTGTCGGACAGGCAGGCGGCGGCGGGCGGGGGCCCCGTGCGGGAGCGCCGGCGCGGGCCTCCGGGCCGAGGGCGGCCGGGGCCGAGGCTGCAGGGGCGCTGGAGGGAGGCTGCAGGGGGCCTGAGGCGGGAGGAGTCTGCCCGCGGGGTCAGAGAGCGTGAGGCGGCGGACGCCTTTCCCGAGAAGCTGTACTCATTGTGAGGGCTCTGGGAGCTATAGGGGTTTTGAGTAGAAGAACTTAATGGGAGTGGGGACTAGAAAAGTAGCCACATTTTTCCGCAGCGCAAAACAGATTAGGTTGGGGCGTGGAATAGGAATGTGGGTTCTTGGGTCTAGACCGGTAAGTGGGCTCGTGCAGCGGACTCCCAGGGGTGTTCTGATGATGGGTGACCCGGGGTAGTGCCGGAAGAGAGGGAAGAAGTGGTCAGATTCTGGATGGATCGAACCAGCCGTAGTTACTGCTGCATCAGATGTGGGTGTCACTGAAGGTAAAGAGTGAAAAACCAAGTCCTTAATTTTTGCCGTTCTCTTGTTTTTCATGGACGTCTTGAAAATGGAAATCGTGAAGTCAACGTAGGGAGGTTTCAGGGATCCTACGTTGAATTTTGGACATGGTTGATTCTGAGATGTCTGGGGGTAGAGGTGTCATATGGGATCTGGGTTGGAAGGTGTAGGGTTCTGGGAGAACCGGCGGGGTTGGAGATATCCCCAGGGTGAGAGTAGTGGTCTGGACAAGGTCAGGGCCTGGAGATCAGATTTAGGGGTAGCAGTCTTAGGTATGTTGTTTTATTTTATTTATTTTTATTTTGAAAGATTTTTAAGTAATCTCTACACCCAGCATAGGGCTGGAGCTTACAACCCCAAGATTAAGAGTCGTGTGTGCCACTGACTGAGCCAGCTAGGTGCCCCTTAAGTATGTTACTTTAAATGGTCCCTGGTGTGGGGCGCCTGGGTGGCTCAGTTGGTTAGGCAACTGCCTTCGGCTCAGGTCATGATCCCAGGGTCCTGGGATCGAGTCCCACATTGGGCTCCCGGCTCAGCAGGGAGCCTGCTTCTCCCTCTGACCCTCTCTTCTCTCATGCTGTTTCTCTCTCGCTCGCTCTCTAATAAATAAATAAATAAAATCTTTAAAAAAAAAAAATAAATGGTCCCTGGTGTGAAAGGGGAGGACTGTCGCTGGAGGGCGAGGGGGAGTAGGGGGAAAAGCGTGGGCATTCCTGACACTTTGCACCAGAAAGAAGGAGTCCTGGCCTTTGAAAGGGTTCTGCCCAGTGTCTGCATGAAGAGAAGGCTGTAGGGCATGAGGATCCTGGCATGGCATGATGACCCACCAAGGTTGGGGTTCTGTAAAATGGCTACAGTCTGATGACCTCACCCTCACTTTTGAACAGCCTGTCCTAAAAGAAACACATTGAAAAGCTCCTCCAGTGCTAGGAGTAATTTCACTTCACCCAGTCTTGCCAAAGACTTAAAATACCTCAAATACCATATGATAGATAGTCTCAGCCTCTCTATGTCTTTGACGAAAATTTTCCACGGACAAACTCATTGGGGACATCTTGCCTCACAGGAAGTTCCTACCAAAGCATTCCTCTAATACAAGTTGTTCCAACACAAGAGATGTTTCTGCTCACATGCCCTAGATGTGATTTTTATGAGTATAGTGGAGGCAAAACTCCACCTGTAACCATCTTAGCTTGGACTCTTTTTTTTTTTTTTTTAAGATTTTATTTATTTGACAGAGACACAGCGAGAGAGAGAACACAAGTAGGGGAAGTGTGAGAGGGAGAAGCAGGCTTCCTGTGAAGCAGGGAGCCCAAAGCGGGGCTCGATGCCAGGACCTTGGTATCATGACCTGAACCGAAGGCAGACGCTTAACCGACTGAGCCACCCAGCCGCCCCTCTTTTTTTTTTTTAAAGATTTTATTTATTTATTTGAGAGAGAGAATGAGAGACAGAGAGCATGAGAGGGAGGAGGGTCAGAGGGAGAAGCAGACTCCCTGCCGAGCAGGGAGCCCGATGCGGGACTTGATCCCGGGACTCCAGGATCATGACCTGGGCCAAAGGCAGTTGCTTAACCAACTGAGCCACCCAGCCGCCCCTCTTTTTTTTCTTTTTTAATTGAAGTATAATTGACACACAAAATTACATTAGTCTCGGTGTACAAGACAGGTTTATACATTATTGGCTGGGACTCAAGAAACATTAACAAGCGAAAAATAGTTTCTTGATGTGTGCAGCACAGATGGGAAAAACCTAAATCAAAAGTAACTCAAAATGGTGGTTCAGGGTTCCAGTTGATACGGCATTTCAACAAAGAACAATAAATTCTCAGAGAAATGACAGGAAGAGAAGTAGTGTTAGACTTCCAAGGGCAGCAGACTTGTGGGAAGGTAAACACATTGGAGGAAACTATGATTTGTTTGCAGATTCCTTTGGTGCCAGTCTCTGCGCTGGTAAGGATCTATCTCCAGTAAATGGAGAATTTATATCCTGCTTTTGGGCAGAAAAGGGAGATTTTTCTGTGTTTGCTGTTTCTTAATTGCCTTCAGCTCAAAATAATTTTTTTTTTAAGATTTTATTTATTTATTTGAGAGAGAATGAGATAGAGAGAGCATGAGGGGGGGAGGGTCAGAGGGAGAAGCAGACTCCCTGCCGAGCAGGGAGCCCGATGCGGGACTCGATCCCGGGACTGCAGGATCATGACCTGAGCCGAAGGCAGTCGCTTAACCAACTGAGCCACCCAGGTGCCCTCAAAATAATTTTTGATAATATAATTTGATAATTATTTTGAAAATAATATAATCTTGTTTCCTTCTTGGACTGCAAAACAGCCAGGGAAAAAAGTTTGCATTATCTAAATTTCTAGATTATTTTCACGTTGTATCCTCTATCAGATTGATTTTATAAGATAATTAAGCATTAATGTCCTGAAGAATCCATTGTAGATAGTTGATTTTTCTTCCATGCATTTAGACTGATCCTAGGCATGTACCTTCCATGGTTTTTGTTTTGTTTTGTTTTTAAGATTTATTTACTTATTTATTTGTCAGAGAGAGAGCACACATAAGCAGGGGGAGCAGCAGGCAGAGAGAGAAGCAGGCTCCCCACTGAGCAAGGAGCCCAATGTGGGACTCCATCCCAGGACCCTGGGATCATGACCCAAGCCCAAGGCAGACGCTTAACTGATTGAGCCATCCAGGCATCCCCTTCCATGAGGGTTTTAAGACAATAGTCACTGAAATTATTTTATGTAGGAACCAGCTCTCCTATGGAACCCTATTTGTGAAAGTCTGTTTAAGATTATGACCACACCAGGGGTGCGTGGGTGGCTCAGTTGGTTAAGCGTCTGCCTTGGGCTCAGGTCATGATCCCGGGGTCCTGGGATCGAGCCCCACATGGGACTCCCTGCTCAGTGGAGAGCCTGCTTCTCCCTCTTCCTCTGCTGCTCCCCCTGCTTGTGTGCATGTGCTCTCTCTCTCTCTCTCTCTCTGTGTCAAATAAATAAATAAAATCTTTTTTTTTTTAATGTTTTATTTATTTATTCATGAGAGTCAGAGAGAGAGGCAGAGGCAGAGGGAGAAGCAGGCTCCCCACCCAGCAGGGAGCCCAATGCGGGACTTGATCCCAGGACCCCGGGGTCACGACCCGAGCCGAAGGCAGACGCTCAACCATCTGAGCCACCCAGGCGCCCCAATAAATAAAATCTTAAAAAAAAAAAAAAAAAGATTATGACCACACCAATTCCAGTGTGAAGGGATGGGTTTAACCACACCAAGTCGCAATTCTCTGACCCACCTGGGTATACTACAGTTCAATTCAAATCTGACACTTTTTACCAGGAAATACCGTCAGATCTCACAGGTTAAGGGTTTAGTCCTGAAAGACTGTCTGCCCTTCCCCTGTCAGACACCAGTCACACATCCATGCTATCACCTGTGTTTCTGACCAACTGGCTATAGATTGGAGGTTCCAATGACCCCCCCTCCTTGGGTTTGATTAATATACTAGAGTGGCTCACAGAACTCAGGGAAACATTTTACTTAATAGATTAATGATTTATTATAAAAGGATATAATTCAGAAACAGCCATATGAAAAGATGCATAGGGCAAGGTGTGGGGAAAGGGCACAGAGCTTCCGTCCCTCTCCTGATACACTGCTCTCCCTGAATCTCCACGTGTTCACCAACCCAGAAGCTAGCTGAACCCTGTCCTTTTATGGAGGCCTCATTATATGGGCATGATTGATTAAATCCTCAGCCATCAGTGATTGATTAAACTCAGTCTCCAACGATTCAGCTCTCTCCAGAGGTCTGGGGGTAGGACTAAAAGTTCCAACCCTCCAATCATATGGTTGGTTCTCCTGGCAACCAGCCCTCATCCTTAGATGCCTTCCCAAAGTCACTTCATTAAGAAATCTTTTCTCTCATCACTTAGGAAATACCAGTGGTTTTAGGAGCTCTGTGCCAGAAACAGGGACAAAGATCAAATACATATTTCTTGTGACTCACAGTATCACACTGACCTAGTAAATAAATATATCTATGTTCATAGAGAATTCAGAAAACTTAATCTGTATTGTGACTTTATTTTTGCCTTAGTGAATGTAAGTGTTTAAAAGTTCAGTGATATAAAACCAAGATGAATATCTTGTAAATGTTACATTCTTTTTTTAATATTATATTCTTAATATCATCTATATGCTTATTCTTTGTTTGATTTATCTCTTTCTGAGAGAATAGGCAAGAGCAAGTAATTTATACATTTGGTACCCACAATTCTTTCAGTTTTTTACTTTAAATATTTTATATATATATATATATATATATTTAAAGATTTTATTTATTTATTTGACAGAGAGAGACACAGCGAGAGAGGGAACAGAAGCAGGAGGAGTGGGAGAGGGAGAAGCAGGCTCCCCGCGGAGCAAGGAGCCGGACGTGGGGCTCGATCCCAGGACCCTGGGATCATGACCTGAGCCGAAGGCAGATGCTTAACGACTGAGCCACCCAGGCGCCCCTATATATTTGAATTATAAAGAAAGATTGTTTTTTTTGTTTGTTTGTTTGTTTAAAGATTTTATTTATTTATTCATGAGAGACAGAGAGAGAGAGGCGGAGGGAGAAGCAGGCTCCCAAGGAGCAGGGAGCCCGATGCGGGACTTGATCCCAGGACCCTGAGATCATGACCTGAGCCGAAGGCAGACGCTTAAGGACTGAGCCACCCAGGCACCCCTATATATTTGAATTATAAAGAAAGATTGTAAGACTATTAAATGCATAGGCAAACTCTATGCAGTCTGTAATAAATGATCCTTCATTACAAAAATAGAGAAAAACTAAAAAGAATGGAATGAAGTAAGACACAAATACTAATAAGAGCGTTGGAGTGATTATATTAATATAAGAAATTGTCAACTTCAGAGAAAGTAATATTACCAAAGATAACATAGGGACATTTAAAATACTAGATAAGTAACTTAAGAAAATGTAAGAATGCTAAATGTATTTGTACATAAGAATAAGCCTTCAAAAATTCTTTAAAAAAAAATTTTTTTTTTTTTAAGATTTTATTTATTTGACAGAGACACAGCGAGAGAGGGAACACAAGCAGGGGGAGCGGGAGAGGGAGAAGCAGGCTCCCCGCCGAGCAGGGAGCCCGATGCGGGGCTCAATCCCAGGATCCTGGGATCATGACCCGAGCCGAAGGCAGACGCTTAACGACTGAGCCACCCAGGCGCCCCTTAAAATATTTTTTCTATTTTAATTTTTTTCCTAAAGATTTATTTATTTGAGGGGCGCCTGGGTAGCTCAGTCATTAAGGGTCTGTTTTTGGCTCAGGTCATGATCCCAGAGTGCTGGGATCGAGCCCCACATTGGGCTCCCTGCTCCACGGAAGCCTGCTTCTCCCTCTCCCACTCCCCCTGCTTGTGTTCCCTCTCTCGCTGTGTAGTAAATAAATAATCTAAAAAAAAAAAAAAAAGATTTATTTGAGTGGGGGGAAAGAGAGAGAGAGAAAGCACACACAAGTGGGAGAGGTAGAGGGAGAGAGAATCTCAAGCAGACTGTGCTGCGTATGGAGCCTGACTTGGGACTTGATCCCTTGACCCCGAGTTCACGATCTGAATGGAAACCAAGAGTCAGAGGCTTAACTGACTGCGCCACCCAGGTGCCCCTTAATTTTATTATTCTTTTAAGTAATCTCCACACCCAAAGTGGGCTTGAACTCCAAACCCTGAGATCAAGGGTCGTGTGGTCTACCAACTGAGCCAGCCAGGAGCCCCCCAAAATTATTTTAATAATTAATAGAATAGACACAAAAACAGTAAGGACATAGAAGACACCACCAATATCATCAGCTAACTTGATTCAATAAATATGCCTAAAACATTGCTCCATATTACAGCAGAATGCACATTCTTTTCACCTACACATGGAATATTCACCAAGATAAACTAACTGCTGGGACATAAAATAAATTTCAGTAAGTTTTAAAATCGAATTAATATATTCTCTAAAACGTAAAAACCACAGACATTTAAATTTTACAGAACACTTATCAAAAAGTAAAAGAAGGGTGCCTGGGTGGCTCAGTCGTTAAGCGGCTGCCTTCAGCTCAGGTCATGATCCCAGAGTCCTGGGATCGAGTCCCGCATCGGGCTCCCTGCTCAGCGGGAAGCCTGCTTCTCTCTCTCCCACACCCCCTGCTTGTGTTCCTGCTCTCGCTGTCTCTGTCTCTGTCAAATAAATAAATAAAATCTTCAAAAAAAAGTAAAAGAAGACATAAGGGAAACCAATAGAAGATAAACTGGGAGCATAATTTTGTAAAATAGGCAAGGGTGATTTAAATATAGCATTAAAAAATAAAATATATGGAAAATGGGTAAACATTGCTATTAGAATTGAAGACTTCTATTTCATAAAGCTCATGGCAGCCAAAATTTAGAGTTAAGAAAGATTGAGAGAGGTTTTCCTTTTGGGGAAGATGGCAGAGTAGGAGGATCGTAAGGTCACCTTGTCC
This sequence comes from Mirounga angustirostris, assembly GCF_029215605.1. NCBI lineage: Eukaryota > Metazoa > Chordata > Mammalia > Carnivora > Phocidae > Mirounga > Mirounga angustirostris. The sequence continues at coordinate 59,505,663 of NW_026991724.1, read as the reverse complement.
CATGGATACTCCTAGGTAATGTACACTTCAGTGTAAATAAACCAGAAAATGACCCAGAGACTGGTAGAACAGACTCTCCGCAGGTAAATGTAGAGAAGAGGCCACATCGAAAAGGGTAGGAAGGGCAGAGTCATGGTAGGAAACCAAACTGACCTACAAGACTATCTGTGGAAGGGAGGGACACTGTCGGCACAGAGAAGGGAGAGGAGCAGACCCCATACCAGGTACCCAGGGCACCAGGAACCCACAGTGGGAAAACTAATACCCATAATATTTGGCTTTGAAAACCCTTTGTTCTTAAAATCAGGGATGCCTAACTCCTGGAACTTTAAAAATCAGTGGCTTGGAGGGTGATAGGAAAGCGAGTCCCTGACCTTAAAGAGACAGCATAAAAACAGCCCCACTGAGGTACAGCATAGACGCCGCACTTTGGAAAATGCCTGATATATACGGAAAGGACATTTGTTTGCTGGTTTCAGAACATGTGCTGCAGGGGCAGGGAGTTTTAGGAGACTTCTCCCAGAATAAAAGAGTTTGTCAGATGCCGGTTCCTTCCCCTGTACCCCTAGGCTACATACATGGACACCTGCAGGAACCATTGCAGAACGAACTCTCTTCACCTAGCTTGCCGTTGGCACGCCCCACCCTCTCTAATCCAGCCTCACGAGTCCATCCCAAGTGGCTATGGGTCCCCTGCCACAGCAGACCAGTGAAAACGCAGCTAGGACCGTACGTGTCCTGCTCTCCTGTGGGCCCCACTCCGCAGGAGTCCTCTAAAGTGACCTCAGGTCCTCTCCCACAAGCAGAACAGCACCGCCTTGCCAGCATGCTCACCTTCTCCAGCAGACCCACCCCTCCAGCACCCCTTCTGCAGGACTCTTACCAGAAGAGGGGCCACAGCATAGCAGTGTGCAGGCAGTCTGGACGGGGGCTGGCACCGCTGCCAAGTGACTTCTGTCCTGGGGAGAGGGAAGGTAAGCATACACAGCAGTTTGACCGTGGCCCCAGCGCCGGGTTGGGGGCAGACATTTGGGCTGATCGCAGGCTACGCCAACCAATGAGAGCCTCTCAGGACAACACGGAGTGTCCTGCTGTTCAGTGTGACTGCAGCTCTGGCAAATGCCTGATCTGACTCCACTCAAGCCCAGGGTGGCCCCAGACTGCCCCATTAACAACGCAGGGACCAAACCCTGCCCGCAGCAGGCAGAGAGCCATTGCAGATTACTGAACTGAAGGCAAAAGTGGCTCAGCCACAATGGTAGGGTGCCCATACACACATAGGGGACGCCGCTAAAGCACCAGGACGCCCAGGTAACATTGCACTGCGGGGAACTACAGAACCTTCTCTTCATAAGGAATACATGACCAGTAAATCAGCCCTAGAAGAAATGTTAGAGGGGACTCTTCAAGTGGAAAGGAAAGACTAGAAACAGGGGTAAGAAAATTAGGAAGATCAAAAACAGTAAAATTAAATATATCTATAAAAATCAGAGGGATTCACGAAAGGATATAAAGTACAAGAAGGATTTTTGACTTAAAATGTGGGGTGGAGGAAGAGGATTAAAGAACAGCTTCAAACTTGTGAGTATCAGCTTAATATAGACTGTTTTATGCTTGAATATTATATACAAACCTAATGGAAACCACAAATAAAAAACCAGTAATAGATATGCAAAAAAGGGAGGGGGGAGAAATCTGAGCGTATTGCTAAAGAAAGCCAGAAAACAATGAGAGCAAAAGGCAAAGGAAGAAAGGAACAGAGAAGAACTACAAAAATAATCACAAAACAAGTAACAAAATGGCAATAAGTACATACCTATCAACAATTACTTTGAATGTAAATGGACCAAATGCTTCAAATCAAAAGACATAGGGTGATGGATTGGGTAAAAAAGCAAGACCCATCTATATACTGCCTACAAGAGACTCATTTATGACCCCGAAATACATGCAGATTGAAAGGGAAGGGATGGAAAAGCATTCATCGTGTAAATGGAAATGAAAAGAAAGCCAGGGTACCGATACTTACGTTGGACAAAATAGGCTTTAAAACAAAGACTGTAATGAGAAAGAAGGGCACTGTATAATTATAAAGAGAACAATCCAATAAGAAGATATAATAATTTTAATTAATTATGAACCCAACATGTGAACACTCAAATACATAAAGCAGCTAATTACAAAGGGAGTAATTGATAGTAATACAATAATAGTAGGGGACTTTGGCACCCTAATTACATCGATGGACAGATCATCCAAACAAAGTCAACAAGGAAACAGTGACATTGAATGACACGTTGGACCAGATGTATCTAACATATATTCAGAACATTCCATCCGGAAACAACAGAATATACATTCTGCTCAGTTGCATGTGGAACGTTATCCAGAATAGATCATGCTAGGCCACAAAACAAGTCTCAACAAATTCAGAAAGATTAAAGTCATACCATGCATCTTTTCTGACCACAATGCTATGAAACTAGAAATAAATCACAAGAAAAAAACCTGTAAAGAAGACAAATAAAAGAACACAAATACAGAAAAAATCTATAAAGCCACAAATGGGTGGCTCAGATTGTTGAGCATCTGCTCAGGTCTTGATCTCCACATCCTGGGATTGAGCCCCACGTCAGGCTCCCAGCTTAGCAAGGAGTCTGCTTCTCCTTCTCCCTCTGCCTCTCCCCACTGCTTGTGCTCTCTCTGTTTCTCTCTCTCAAATGAATAAATGAAATCTTTTTTAAAAAAAAAACAACACATATACATGGAGGTTAAATAACACCCTACTAAACAATGTCAGTCAACCAGGAAACCAAAGAAGAAATAACAAAATACATGGAGACAAAATGAAAACGCAACAGTCCCAAATCTTTGAGATGCAGCAAAAGCTGTCCTAACTGGGAATTTTATAGCAATACAGGCCTACCTCAAGCAGCAAGAAAAATCTCAAACAACCTAACCTTACACCGAAAGGAGCTAGAAAAAGAACAAATGGATCCCCAAACCAGTAGAAGGAAAGAAATGATAAAAATTAGAGCAGGAATACGATATAAATTAAAAATAGAACAGATCAATGAAATAGGAGCTGCTTCTTTGAAAAGATGAACAGAACTGATAAACCTTTAGCCACACTCATCAAAAATCAAATTAAAAATGAAAAAGAGGACTTAGAATCAAAAATGAAAGAGGAGAAATAACAACCAACACCACAGAAATACAAAGGATTATAGGAATGTAATATTATATGCCAACAAATTGGATAATCTAGAGGAAATGGATAAATTACTAAAATCATATAACCTCCCAAAACTGAATCAGGAAGAAAGAAAATTTGAACCCTCTGATTACCAGCAATGAAACTGAATCAGTAATCAAAAATCTCCCAACACGTGTGCCTGGGTGGCTCTGGTGCATGATCCCGGGATTCCAGGATCAGGTCCCATGTCGGGCTCCTTGCTCAGTGGGGAAGCCTGCTTCTCCCTCTCCCTCTGCCTGCCACTCCCCTTGCTTGTGCTCTTTCTCTCTCTGTCTCTCTTTGTCAAATAAATAAATAAAATCCTTTTTTTAAAAATCTCCCAACAAACAAAAGCCTAGGGTCAGATGGCTTCTCTGGTGAATTCTACCAAACACTGAAAGAAGAGTTAATACTTACTCTTCTCAAACTATTAAAAAAATATATATATATATAGAAGAGGAAGGAAAGCTTCCAGATTCATTTTACAAGGCTAGTATTACTCTGGTACCCAAACCAGATAAAGACATTACAAAAAAAAAAAAAGAACTACAGGCCAATATTTCTGAACATAGGTGCAAAAATTCTTTTTTTTTTTTTTTAAAGATTTTATTTATTTATTTGACAGAGAGTGAGAGCAGGAACATAAGCAGGAGGAGTGGGAGAGGGAGAAGCAGGCTTCCTGCCAAGCAGGGAGACCTATTTGGGACTCGATCCCAGGCCCCTGGGATCATGACCTGAGCTGAAGGCAGATGCTTAATGACTGAACACCCAGGCGCCCAGGTGCAAAAATTCTTAAGAAAATGCTAGCAAACTGGGGTGCCTGGGTGGCTCAGTCGTTAAGCGAATGCCTTCAGCTCAGGTCATGGTCCCAGGGTCCTGGGATCGAGCCCCGCATCGGGCTCCCTGCTCGGTGGGAAGCCTGCTTCCCCCTCTCCCACTCCCCCTGCTTGTGTTCCCTCTCTCACTGTGTCTCTCTCTGTCAAATAAATAAAATCTTAGTATATGTGCTGCCGAAGCGAGCACTCAAATAAAATCTTAAAAAAGAAAAGAAAATGCTAGCAAACTGAATCCAATGAAACATTCAAAAAATCATTCACTATGATCAAATGGGATTTATTCCTGGGATGCAAGGTGGTTCAATATTTGCAAATCAATCAGTGTGATACAGCATATCAATAAGAGATAGGATAAAAACCACATGATCCTTTGAATAGATGTAGAAAAAGCATTTGACAAAATACAACATCCACTCAAAAACCCTCAACAAAGTAGGTTTAGAGGAAATACACCTCAACACGATAAAGGCCATATATGGAAAACCCACAGCTAACCTACTCAATGGTGAAAAACTGGGAGCTTTACCCCTAAGATCAGGAGCAAGACAAGGATGTCCACTGTCACCACTTTTATTCATCATAGTATTGGAAGTCCTAACCAAAGCAGTCAGACAACAAAAAGAAATAAAAGGCAGCCAAATTGGTAAGGAAGAAGTAAAACTTTCACTATTTGCAGAGGATATACTTTATATAGAAAACCCAAAAAATTCCTCAAAAAAATTACTAAACTGATAAATGAATTCAGTAAGGTCCCAGGATACAAATCCATTACATTTTCATACACTAATAATGAAGTAACATAAAGAGAAAACAATCCCATTTATAATTGCACTAAAAATAACAAAATGCCTAGGGATATACTTAAACAAGGAGGTGAAAGACCTGTACTATGAAAACTATAAAACACTGATGAAAGAAAGTAAAGATGACTAAAACAGATAGATTCCATACTCATGGATTGGGAGAGCAAATATTGTTAAAATGTCCCTTTTACCTAAAGCAGTCTGTACATTTAATGCAATCCCTATTAAAATACCAACAACAGGGCACCTGGGTGGCTCAGTCGTTAAGCGTCTGCCTTCGGCTCAGGTCATGATCCCAGGGTCCTGGGATCGAGCGCCGCATCGGGCTCCCTGCTCTGTGGGGAGCCTGCTTCTCCCTCTCCCACTCCCCTTGCTTGTGTTCCCTCTCTCGCTGTCTCTTTCTATTAAATAAATAGATAAAATCTTAAAAAAAAAAAAAGTTTTTGAGGAGTGAAGAAAATAATCAACCAAACAAAAAGACCACCTAGTGAATAGGAGAAAATCTTTAAAAATGGTATATCCTATAAATGGTTAGTATCTAAAATATATAAAGAACTTACACAACTCAACACCAAAACCCAAATAATTTAGTTAAAAAATGGGCAGAAGACATGAACAGATATTTCTCCAAAGAAGACATCCAAATGGCCAACAGACCCATCAAAAGCTGCTCAAGATCACTCATCATTAGGGAAATGAAAATCAAAACCACATTGAGCTATCACACCTGTCAGAATGGCTAAATTCAAAAACACAAGAAACAAGTGTTGGTAAGGATGTCTAGGGAAAGGATCCCTTGTGCGCTGTTGGTGGTAATGCAAGCTGGCAAGGTGATATATATAATCAATCTCCAAAGGACTGTTACTCAGCCATAAAAAAGAATGAAACTCTGCCACGTGGGATAATGTGGTTGGATCTAGAGGGTATAATGCTAAGTGATAATTGGTCAGAGAAACACAAATACCATATGATTTCAATTGTATGTGGAATTTAAGAAAGAAAACAGACAAATGAGGAAAAAGTGAAACAGAAAACCAGACTCTTAAATATAGAGAACAAATGTGGTTACCAGATGGGAGGTGGGTGGGGGTGGGTGGAAAAGCTGAAGGGGATTAAGAGTACATTTATGATGAGCTTTGAGTAATGTGTAGAATTATTGAATCACTATATTGTCCACGTGAAGTTAACATAACAATTATACTGAAATTTAGAAAAAAAGTTGAGAGAGGATATCTCCAATGTCTAAAATTAGGAAGTGATCAACACATAGTCCATACAGAGAAATAGTATTAATCAGAGCAAGAAATAAGACTCCAGTCTAAATGGACAAAATATGAGTGGTCAGTGGAAGGGGGGACCCAAGTGGCTATCAGACCTATGAAAATATATACAAACACATTTAAATTGAGGAATTCATACCAAGTACAACTGTCTTTACCGAACACAGAATGTAAAGACAATTCTGTCATCTGAAAATTTTACTAGAACTAACCTCACGAATATAGACACAAATACCACTAAGACTATATTAATAACATTCAGCAGTATATAAAATGTACTATACACTATAACCAAGAGAGATGTATTCCAGTGATGCCAGGTTGCTTTAATACTAGAAAAACAAAGAATGTTATCTAACATAGTAACAGCTTAAAGAAGAAAAATCATATCAATTTGTGCAGAAAAATCATTAGCATAAGTGAATGTAACAGCGCTCTGAATAGGTTCTCTCCTTTTACATAAATGTATAAATACACACACAGGAGGTAGATAAAGATGTGAGTGAACTGTAGTCTGTATGTCAACAATGTGTAGAACACAACAATTGAATGATAGCATTTTACAGATCAATTCTATAGCATCAGTAAAATTCTTAGGAATGAATACAATGAAGTATGTTTAAGTTCTTTTATTAACATTCATTTCCAAACATTGAAAACTACAAAGTTGTCTGAATATTACTGAAACTTCATTGTTGAAGCCTACAAACACTTCTGCTGAGAGAAGTTAAAGGTGTCCTAAATAAATGGTATGATATTTTCCATAGAATTCAGTGGCTTCACTTTTTCTCCCTAGAATTGTACAGTACCCCCTTTGGTCTTCAGTATTAAAGGATATTGTCCTGTTGGACATGGAACCTGGTGAGTGCGAGTCAGGAATTCAGTCTGAGCTTCCATTGACTAGAGAGATCCATCTGAGGCCCAGTTTACCTCAGGACAGTTGGAGAGGTTTGGGGGGTGAGTTTCTGGTTCCCACAGGAGATGAGCACCTGGAACCCTCTGAATCAAGAGTGCAGGTTAAGAGGATGTGCATGGTCAGGAGTCACTTTCTTCCATTCTGAAGGGTTTGAAGTGTTGGGAGAATGACCAGAGGATAGCATGTAGTTCCCCAGGCAATAATCCCAACCACCCTTTGTTTTAGATACTGTTATTTCCCCCATGTCAACGATGAGGAAATGGAGCCTTAGAGAGGTGAGGCTTCCTGTCAAAGGAACCATAATCAGTAATGGGATTACTTGCTGCAAACCCAGGTAGCTTCCCTCTAGAGCTCAGGCCCTGAAGTCAGATGCCATCTGCCAGATTCCATTGCCAATTTGAACCCAAAACACTATGTGATTGGTTATAATTTAAGTTGAACGTTTGTGAATTTGAACATAAAATCTAGAAGAGATGTGCTACAAAACTTGAAATGATGTCCACCTTTAGCTACCATTTAGTCCAAAGGAAAAAATATTTCTTAAATTGTAAATCTTAATCATCTTGCTTAGAAAAACATATTCTTTGTGCAGTGAGCTACCCGAAATGTCAAAAGCATTCTGTAGGTTTGATGACTTTTTTTCTTGGAATAATTTTGAATGTCACAGATTGTACACACTATGCCATCCTATAAAATTTTTAATCATTTCTGTTAAGGCTACTTGTTGGTCTGGGGTATGTGTATTTGAATTTTGATAGATACTGTCTTTAATTCTGCAAATAGGCAATCTGGACTCACCTTCCACCACATGGGTACATGAGAGCCCTGTTTTGTGGTGATAAGATTCGTATCCAGCGCTGTGTGCCTAATTTTTAGTGCTTTATATATAACATCACCAAGATGTAGGTACTGTTTTTTCTTGCCATTTTAATGAATGGAGCATTATGTGTGAGGAACATTTAAGTATCATCAGAGAGGTCTGCTAGGGAGGTTTTGTCTTCATTTTTCATTTTATATCAGGGAGGTGAAACTGTTCTCCTCATGTCCCAAATTAGGAGGGGTGAGGTGCACCTGGGTGGCTCAGTGGGTTAAGCATCTGATTCTTGGTTTTGGCTTAGGTCGTGATCTCAGGGTCCTGGGATTGAGCCCTAGGTTTGGCTGCCCGCTCAGCCGGGAGTCTGCTTGTGGATTCTCTCTCTCCCTCTGCCCCTCCACCTGCTCATGCTCTCTCTCTTTCTCTTTCTTCACTCTCTCGAATAAGTAAATAAATCTTTAAAACAATTAGGAAGGGTGAGATATACAAATCCTGAACCTCCAAAATACCCAGGGACAGTTCATTCGTGCTTAGGACATGGGCCACCTGCTGGAGACTTGAAGAGGAGTCATGAAGCGCAAAATGTGGCTTGGGAGCAACTGGCAAGCTCAGCATACCTTAGGCTTTCAATAATTGATTCCTTTGCCTTCCACCTTCTGACCACCCTGGCTGCCTTTCTGAGTCCTGTGGAATGGTGGTGACTACAATACCCAGAAGGCTCTGCAGCATGAGGTGGCAGCTCCCGGCCAACGATGGCCCAGGAGAGGGCGTCTTCCTGCCGGTGCTTCAGTCACAGCAGGTCTTCCAGAGTCTCTCCTTTGTGGTGGCTGTATTATTTTGTTTTGTTTGTTTGTTTTCAGAGAGGACTGTGTATTGGAAGGCAGGTGGGCCATCCTGGGAGACTTGCTCAGAGAGTTAAGGCAGGATTCCCACAGGCAGAGGGGATAGCCGGCTGCTGGAAACTACGGTTATTCAGAGATTATGGAGCCCCCCCCCGCAAAGGGCAGGGTTCAAGTTAAGTCAAATGGTATGAAAACCCGTGTGCAAGAACTCGAGGGAATCCTAAATTCTGTCTCCCTAACATGACCAAAGCTGTGGCAGGGAAATGTGCACAGAGGCCCTTTGAGCTGTGGAGGAGTCACGGGCACTGACCGCTTATGCTTAGCTGCAAGAATGATCCACTTTGGGCAACCCCAGGAGACTCCAGGGACTCTGTGGCCTTGGTGCCAACACATAGTCAGTGCAGCAGGTGTGAACTGCACTTAGCTGTGCAGCCAGCCTGGGCACCAGTTACTCAAGCTGCTTCCAAATTTATTCCCATCCTGGGAAGAAGGATTCAAGGAAAGGGTTTTAAAATGTGTTACTTCTTCTAAAATCAACATCTTACTAACGTGGTGAAGCCTGTGCGGCTGGTGGAACAGCGGCACCCTTCCGGCCCCTGGCCCTTCGCGTCGGCAGCAAAGGCCGCTGGGCTGATTGTGGCCAACCACACCAAGGTTATTGGTTAAGAGGCCGCGGTGTCGAGGGCATTGTCCCACCCCTACCCCCACCAGCGGTCACATGCTGAGAAGTCCCATCTTGACCACACTTTCTTGTTGAACCTGCTGTCCTCAGATTTAGGAGGGGGTCCTGAAATTTCCTTGGTTGGCTCTAGGGATGGGTGATGCTGTTGATGTGAAGGCCGCTGATGGCATTCAGAAAGACGAGGAAGGAGGTGGTGACCTTGCACCAAAACATCAGGGTGAAGCCAGTGAGTGTGACCTGGTTCCAGAGGAGGATCACAAAACCCAGGAGTCCCACCCCCACCCCAGAGGAGAGCATGAAAGAGATGAGGAAGACAGAGCCCACAGTCCACTTGCTCCACGAGTGGAGGTCTTCACAGACCTGGGACACCATGACAAGGTCCAGGCCCCAAATGGCAGCCATTGTGGTAGCTGTTTTGGCTACTGCTTTTCTTGTCCCTGTGCCGTAAGATTAATATAGCTCTATGTGGTATGTTGGTTTCTAGGGGTGTAGAGTGACCGAGGGGAGCACTAGCATCTCCATCTCCAGCCGTTGTGCTGCTACTCCTGTTTTATCTACAGGCTTCAGTGAGGACTGCTAAGCTTATGGCTGTGTGCTCACCTTCCCCCCAATGGAATATTTGTTCCTTTATTCTGTCCCCGAAATTGTGTCTCTGCGCCCTGAGGACATGGACTCAATCCAAGCAAGCAGTTCTGTGGAGAGGTTCCCCAGTAGGACCCAGAGAGAGAAACCCATCCTAGGCAGGTAGAGATGCTTGGAGGTGAGGCTGAGCTGTGTTCGACACACCACAGGTCTCATTCCTTTCTGGTGGAGGCAGCAGAGGGTGAGAATTCTAGCCTAAAGTGGTAAGTTCAACCTCTGTCCTGAGGGTGGCGGGAGCCATAGGGTATTTGAAGCGGTCTCAGCAGGCTCCCTCACTGCAGAGTGGAGAAGACTGTGAAGGGCTGGGGTGCTGGTGGAGGCGGGTGTGTGGAAATAAAATAAGCCACCCAAATGAGAACAAGCAAAGGCTATTCAGAGCTTGCTGGTACCATCACTTGGCATTTGGCTGAGGCTTAAAGGCAGGCAAGGGAGTGGGAAAGCTGATTGGCCCCAAATTGGAAGCAGGTGCAAAAAGTTAGGAAAGATGGCAGTTTTTACGGAGTCTTCACCCTCCCGGTCCAGTCGCTGCAGTGGCTGTGGTTTGGCTTCTGCTGGTTGTTGCAGAGGTGGTGGGTCAGAAAACTTAATGTATGTATGTATGTTTGTATTCATTCATTTATTTATTTTTTATTTATTTATTTTAAAGATTTTATTTATTTGAGAGAGAGAATGAGAGAGAGCACATGAGAGGGGGGAGGGTCAGAGGGAGAAGCAGACTCCCTGCCGAGCAGGGAGCCCGAGGCGGGACTCAATCCCGGGACTCCAGGATCATGACCTGAGCTGAAGGCAGTCGCTTAACCAACTGAGCCACCCAGGCGCCCCTATAACTGGAAGAATTTTATGTTTATATGTGGTCACACCACAGGAGAACCAAGGAGGAGACTATGACTATAGTCCCAGTGAGTATTGATGAGCTATGTCAGAGTGATTGCTGTAAAGGGGGCAGAACAGGTTGTGTTTTCGTTACTTTACTCAGGCCTGTTTTGTTTGCTGAGGTGCATTGCCAGAGGGAAGGTGGGGAGGCAGAGATGACTCAAAGGTGTGAACATGCTGCGGCCATCAGCTGAACCAGGAACATCGGATGTTCAGAGGATTAGGTGGGGATAAGAAGGTCGGACTGTGAGGGCACAGCATGTGTCTAATAGATGAAATAGTGGCTTCCCAAAGCCATGCATGTTCTAATCCCTTGAACCTCTGGATATGTTACCTCATGTGGCAAAAGGGACTTTATGTGTGTGATTAAATTGAGTATATTAACAACATGGAGAGATTATCCAGTGGGCCCAGTGTAGTCGAAGGAGGATGGAGTCAAAGAAGATTTCAGGGAGTAAAGAGAGGTCAGAGTGATAATTCCTGGCTTCGAAGACGGAGGAAGGGGCAGGGAGTCAAGGAATGCAGGAGGTCTTCAGAAATTGGGAAAGGGAAGGAAACAGATTCTTTTGTAGAACTGCCAGAAGGAACACAATCCTGATAACTTCTTGTTTTTATACTGGTGAAGCCCATTTTGGATTTATAATCTTTAAACTAAGAAGAAAAATTTGTGTTGACTTAAGCCGCAGAGCTGGTAATGATTTGTTAGAGCAGCTATAGGAAACTAATACAGTGTGCAGCGGAGAACCGGAAGAAGGCTGAGGGTTCCCGATATATGCCTGTCGTCCTGGGTGCCTGAGGTTGAGGAAAAGGTCCAGATTGGGAGGCCTTCAAGCAGGAATGGGGGCTTCCCTTTGACACTTGGGGTCACTGGAGGTTTGGGGCAGGACGGGATCCTGGTGGTATTGCCAAGCACTCTCTCCACGCTGTGTGCAGAGCGACCTGTGAGGAGTCTGGTGTGCTGTCTGTGGTGTGGGTGAGAAGAGTTGTGATGGGTAGCTGAAGCTGTGAGGGAGGGGGTGGTCTGAGAAGTGATGTGCACGAGAGGAGTCAGTGGGAACTGATGATGGTCCTGCAGCCCCGTTACCGGGGGCTTCTGTGAGAACAGGGAGCCCAGGCTTATGTCTAGGAGGCATGGTTTAGGGTACCCCGGGGGGATTGGCTGGCAAGTGGGGAAGTGGGTGAGCACGACATTGTTATGGGTAGATGGAGTGAGGATACTCAGTCAAGAGACTTCCTGGACCTTGTTGGCCATGTCATTGCAGGTCTGTGTGATCTCTGAGGATGTGTTTGTGTTCTTCTCCCGGGAAGAATGGATGCTCCTTGATGATTCTCAGAGACTTTTGTATCAGGATGTGATGCTGGAAAACTTTGCACTTTTAGCTTCACTGGGTAAGGTCTGCATGCCAATCCCATCTGCTTTCTCTTTTTCTCCAGGGACTGCTCTGTCCTTCCCATGGTCAGATCATAGGTACTGCTTTCTTTCCAGGTTTTCTGGAGTAGGTGCTGTGAGGGCTGGGTTTGTGCTGTATGGAGCTTTCTCATCTCTTGGTGAGCCAGTCCTGAAGCCATGCAGCGAAGGGCTTGGGAGTCACAAGGTGTCGTTTGCCCAGTGGATCCCATAGTCTTGGTCATTTTGGGGACTGGTGAATCTATCCAGAATTATGGCACCTCTGTGCCTAAAGATCAGCTCCCTTTCTCTAGGGGACACTCTCTGGGGCTAAATTGTACCAGGAGTTACAGGCACTCACATAGTCACTACTTATGGGGACCTTTGTGCAGTTCCTCGAAAACCTTCCTTCAAGGTTTTTTTTTTAATTTTGAAAAGATTTTATTTATTCATTTTAGAGAGAGAGAGGAGCATGAGTGGGGGGAGGGGCAGGAAAGGGAGAGAATCCCAAGCAGATTCCGTGCTGAGTGCAGAGCCCAACGCGGGGCTCGATCCCCTGACCCTGAGATCATGACCTGAGCTGAAACCAAGAGTCAGACGCTCAACTAACTGAGCCATCCAGGCACCCACCCCCCACGAGGCTTTTTTGGGGGTTTTTTGGTAATAATTTTTTTTTTTAAACTTACGGAGTGTCATAGGATGTCTTGCTCTGGCCAGTAGTGGCTGCTCACCTGTCCTGTGTCTCTCTTAGGAATTGTATCCTCCAGATCACACGCAGTCACCCAACTGGAGCAAAAGGAAGATCCCCAGATGCCTGACCAGGTGGCTATGACCCCAGTCACAGAAAGAGAGGCTCGGAGGGGGCCTGGACTTGGTGAGTGGATATGAGGGAAGGGCACGATATCAGGGTTAGGTTCAAAACTAGTAGTACTGGGCGCCTGGGTGGCTCAGTCGGTTGGGCGACTGCCTTCGGCTCAGGTCATGATCCTGGAGTCCCGGGATCGAGTCCCGCATCGGGCTCCCTGCTCAGTGGGGGGCCTGCTTCTCCCTCGGACCCTCTTCCCTCTTGTGCTGTCTCTCATTCTCTCTCTCAAATAAATAAATAAAACAAACAAACAAACAAAAAACCCCAAAAGACTAGTAGTACTAACTCTTCACCCTAGTGTTCAGCCTCGAGGCTGGTGGCCATCCTTGGTACCCGTCCTTCCCCATTCTTGACACTGCAGCTTATCTCCTGTATGCCTTCTAGCCCCCTGCCGTCTTCCGTCTGCCCAGCACCCAGGCTGCCCCCTGCTGGGTCTGCATTGTCCTGCGGCATTGCGTACACTTGACATGTCTCGAGATGCGCTCGTGTCCTTAAGTACCCTTGAGCCCCAGCTGCACACTTGTAAGCGGGTCCTCCTGGGCCTGCACGTGCCCTTCTGCCCAGCACTCCCGCCTCGACAGCCGGATACCTCCTGGAAGCCACTTGCGCTTCTCTGCTCTCTGTCCACATAGCCTTGTCCTCAGAAGGCTCCCTTCATTCAGTGACCTTCAGAGAACTGGTCTGCATTGCAGCCCCTTCCTCAACCTGTCCCTACCTCTCTTGTCCTGTAAACAGTCCCACTGAGGTATTCCCGGGTGTGTCGTACACACATTAGCGATGGGGTTGCCCCTACCCGCGAGTCTAACATGCATGTCAGCAGTACTCCTCTGCTTTCAGGTGGTTGGTGTGCAGTGGAGGATGAGGCTCCGTCCCCTGAGCAGAGTGTTTCTTCAGAAGGAGTGTCACAAGTCAGGACTCCGGTGGCAGGTCTGAACCCCCAGCCATGTGACATACCTGGCTCGGTATTGAAAGAAATCTTACACCTGGCTGAATACCAGGGGGGAGAAGCCAGGCTGGAACCACACACGGGCGGGGCCTGCTGGAAGCCCTTCTGGCACGGTGCAAACGTCCATCAGCACCACACTGCAGAGAAATCCTTCAGAAGAGATGAGGGCAGGGACTCGGTAAAAACCTGCAGATTCTATGTGCCAGCGAAGACCTATACACACAGGGCGCGTAGAAGGGACTTTACAGCCACCTCTGACCTTCTTCAGCACCAGGTCCCCCACATGAGGATGAAGCCCCACAAGAACACCAGGCTTGGGGGAGCCCTTCACCCTGGACAGCGACATCACAAGTGCATCGAATGTGGGAAACTGTTCACCCGCAAAGACACGCTTACTCGGCACCGGAGAATCCACACTGGAGAAAGGCCTTATGAGTGCAGCAAATGTGGGAAATTCTTTAGTCAAAGCTGTGACCTTTTTAAACATGAGACCATACACACTGGGGAAAGGCCTTACGAGTGCAGTGAATGTGGGAAATTCTTTAGACAGATCTCTGGCCTGATTGAACACAAGCGAGTTCACACGGGTGAAAGACTCTATCAGTGCAGTAATTGTGGGAAATTCTTTAGCAGTAAGTCTAACCTCATTAGACACCAGGAAGTTCACACAGGAGCAAGGCCTTATGTATGTAGCACATGTGGGAAGGAGTTCAGCCGCAAACACACACTTGTTCTGCACCAGAGGACTCACACTGGAGAAAGGCCTTATGAGTGCAGCGAGTGTGGGAAGGCCTTTAGCCAGAGTTCCCACCTTAATGTGCACTGGAGAATTCATGGCAGTGATTACGAGTGCAGCCGATGTGGGAAAGCCTTTAGCTGCATCTCTAAACTCATTCAGCACCAGAAAGTTCACTCTGGAGAAAATCCTTATGAGTGCAGCAGATGTGGGAAAGCCTTTACCCAAAGGCCCAATCTTATTCGGCACTGGAAAGTTCATACCGGAGAACGGCCTTACGTGTGTAGCAAATGTGGGAAAGAGTTTAACCGCAAACACACACTTGTTCTCCATCAGAAGCTTCATAATGGAGAAGAGCCTTAATACCATAGCAGATGTGGGGAGTCCTTTAGCCAAGGCCCCCAACTTACTGTCCATTTGAGAATTCCTAGCAGTGATTATGAGTGCAGCAGACATAGGACAGTCTTTACCCAAGGAGCAAACTTTATTCAGCACTGGAAAATCCACACTGGACAGTGGTACAGGGAATGTGCCATCTCCTTGTTCAGCCTAACAGCTCTCCCCAGAGTGAAGCTCTGAGAGGAGGCTTTGTGAGGGAGCCATCATTCAGAAGTGGTACCTCACACATAGGAACCTCTGCCTTGGGGAGGTTCCTTGTGAGTGCCTGGTATGTCAAGTGCTCTCAGGAGCCGTGTTGCACGTTGTAAATTGCCACCTCCCTTTGCCAGTGGCAGAAACCGTCCCCCTATGACCATCTGTCAGTTCCACAGTGTGTGTCAGTCACTCCAGCACGCTTAGGCAGGTAGACCTGTGCTGTCTCCACAGTCCCTAGAAGGAGTCATGATTGGCCTCCGTGGCCCATGGGGGGCCTCATTTTCTCCCTTTTGTCTGGGTTAAGCATGGGAAAAATCAGCACACAAGGTGGGTTTTCCAGGTAGCTTGCAAAGGTTTATCTTCATGGACTTTTTCATCTTGTGTGATGCTCACTGTGGATGTGTATGGTCTCACGGCCTCCAGCCCTGGAAGCACATGCCTCACTTCACTCATGTTTGTACAGTAATAAAGGGCTTATTCTTTGAGCTACTTTTTTTTTTTTTTAAGATTTTATTTATTTATTAGAGAGAGAGAGCCCCAGCGGGGGTGGGGGGCTGCGCAGAGGGAGAGGGAGAAGCAGGCTCCCTGCTCCATCTCAGGGTCCTGGAAATCATGACCCGAGTTGAAGGCAGACGCTTAACTGAATGAGCCACGCAGGTGCCCCTCTTTGAGCTACTTTTAATCTGGAAGGTTCTGCTTATTGTGTGTTGAGGACACAGTTGTGTTCTACCCACATGAAAGGATAAAGTTTGTGGGAGTCCCCAGTTTTCCATGTCTCAGAGGGGACACGATGATGTCAGAGAAAAGCTCTCACTCCAGGTTTGGCCTAATTTGCGTTGCTACCCAAGGTCTTATAGGAAAGACTTAGGAACTTTGTGAGACCTGTCATGGCAGCCTGGGTGCTAGTTTAATTTTTGGGTCCAAAAGTAACTATGTGGGGAGGTGGTTGTGACAACCTCCAGTGCATCTGGAAGCAGAATGAGTTTAGTCCCTTGTCCCCATGGAATGTTTCATATCCCCAAGCACTGTTAAGAGATGACTGGCCTCTGGTACCTGGCAAGGAGCCTGAGTTCAGAATTCAGTAGGTAGATGTCACTGGCTGGAATACTACAGGGGCCAGGTGGGAACTATAATGGACACAGACACAAAGTGTGATTAATACGGAGTTAGAGAGATTGCAGGACACTACACAGATGCCCCACGAAAGGTACCTGCTCATAGTATTCCCATATTATGGCTGAGTAGGATGAGAAGAGTACAGAAATTTTCAGGACTTCCAGAGCTGTCTCCTGTGGCCAAGATAACTTACAGGACAAATAACCTAAATATTTGTGGATTCCCTTAGACCCTAGATGCCTCAGGTCAGAACTGTTGCTGCGCTGGCAGGAAAATGGATTGAGAGAAGGGAGATCTGGGATTCCAGGGATGTGGTTTTTGTGACTTATCCAATATTCTTTTTTTTTTTTTTTTTAAGATTTTATTTATTTATTTGTCAGAGAGGGAGAGAAAGCACAAGCAGGGGGAGTGGTAGGCAGAGGGAGAAGCAGGTTCCCTGCTGAGCAGGGAGCCCAATGAGGGACTCGATCCTAGGACCCTGGGATCCTGACCTGAGCTGAAGGCAGATGCTCAACTTACTGAGTCACCCAGGCGTCCTGACTTATTTGTGTTCTTGGTGACTCATATAGAAACAGCTTTCCTGAGTTGCCAATTTATGCTGCCACTGAAGCAGGACTACTCCCAAGGCACGAGGAGTGTGATGATGGAGTAAATAGGGTTGCCTATAGGATTTAATTTGTCTTTTTCCTACTTTCTTAAGGTGGACTATGTTATTTATTTGAAAACTCCCCTCTAATTCAGTAATTTTGTAAGTTTCCCTGTAATGACTATGTTAGCAGCATTCCCCAGATTTTGATATATTGTGCATTTGTTTCATCTTGAGATAGAATTAGTTTAAAATTGGACTGAAAAAGTTCTAACTTTATTTCTAGGAACTTCTGAGTATCTGTCTTTGACACTCTGCTAAGATAAGGGCCGTGGGATTTATTATGTGTTGTTTAATATCCAAAAATTTCCTGACCACACCTAGTCCCAGTTTGGTTGCTGATGGTTTCCAACTGGCATAATGGTTAGATAGTCTGGCTTGAGTATGTTACCAGAAAGGCATAAAAATTCCTCCTGGAATCTTCTGACTCTCTGGAAGCCAGGGTTCATCAGTCACATATTTGTGGCTTAATCTGGGAGTGAATCACAGGAGTGTATGAATAAGAATCTGGGAAACTGCATGGATGTTTGACTCCCAATATGGCCCTGCATTCTTTCTCTTGCTATGTTATATCCTTTGCTTTTAAGAAAACCTCACATGAGTATGTTCTGTGGAGTCTTGCAAGTATTTTGAATTACAATATTCGTGAAATGGTTGCAGTTGGTGATAAGGATGGGATATTTAATATGACTCCTGATTTTAATTCAAATAATAATGACTAAGAGGGGAGCGCATGGCTGGCTCAGTTGGTAGAGCATGTGATTCTTGAGCTCAGGATCATGAATTCAAGCCCCACATTGAGTGTGGAGCCTACTTAAAAAAAAAATGACTTAGTGCACAGGAAAAAGATGACAGAGGCTGCTGAGGAAGGATTTTTGGTAATGGGTTGGTTTCCAGGCCATCCCTGGGTTGCGTATGCTCAAGTGCTGCACTCAGAAACAGGAGGAAAAACATAAGTGAGAACTGGGGTCTGTAGGTCCTTGCTAAATGGATTGCAAATCAAATGCAAACTGAGGGGACGTCAGCCAAGAATGTGGTTCCTTGGCTGCCCCCCCGCCAGCAAAAATAAAGGCATCAGAGAAGCAGCTAGAGGCTCTTAAACGTGTAGATTATAGCCTGTGATTCAGTATGAAACCATAACTTCTATCGCCATCCCTCTGAGCCAGCTGATGGACATGGTAAAAGGGGAGACAGTATGATGTGAGGCATGATGTTATGCATCTCTGTTCTGTTCAGCTCTCTCTTTTTTTTTTTTTTTAAAGATTTTATTTATTTATTCATGAGAGAGAGAGAAAGAGAGGCAGAGGGAGAAGCAGACTTCCCGCGGAGCAGGGAGCCTGATGCGGGACTCGATCCCAGGACTCTGAGATCATGACCTGAGCTGAAGACAGACGCTCAACCATCTGAGCCACCCAGGCGCCCCTGTTCAGCTCTCTTGAGTGGGTTTTTATACTGGGGGGAAGATAAGGATTATTCAGAAGAAAGATAACTCTAAATAAAAGATGGAAGAATTCTCAGAATAACTAAATCAGATAAAGATGTTCAGGTGGTTGATTAAAAGTAACATCTTTAAAAAGGAGAAGGTAGATGGAATAGTTAATAAAATTTTGGTGGATCACTAAGAAATTGGCAGTCTGTTCAAAGAACTGGGACAAATTCAATTTATCCTAGCCAAAATAAACTTTTAAAATATTAAGATTATAAAAAAGAGGCCTCTATAATCTTCTCAGAACCTGTTTTGATTATAACCAGGCAAGGAAATGCAGAGGATTTGACTGAGTGATGGGGTCTCATGACCTTCCAGCAGGGACCCCAAGTCTGCTTTCATTGGTATTGGTGACATGGCCTTAGGGCAGTAAAAAATATACAGTTGCTAGGCTTGATGATCTGTGTATTGTTATGACTTAAAAGTCAAATGAAAATTGAGAGGGAAATATTACAGGAATATGATGTTACTATAGAAGACTTACAGGTGAAAGCACAGTCCACAAAGGAATTTCTGGACAGAAACCATGTATGGTTGTTGCCTCCCCCTAACCATAGTGCATTATTGGAATGGATATGGTGTTATATAAATCTACTTAGTCTTTTTTTTTGAAGTAAGCTCTACGCCCAACGTGGGGCTTGAACTCAGGACCCCAAAGATCAAGAGTCACATTCTCTACTGACTGAGCCAGCCACGTGCCCCTAGTTAAGGATCTTCGATTTTTTTTAATTTAAAAAAATTGTTTAAGCTTTTATTTTTTTAAGTAATCTCTACACCCAGCATGGGGGCTCGAACTCACTACCCCGAGATCAAGAGTTGCGTGCTCTTCCAACTGAGCTAGCCAGGCACCCCCAGGATCTTTTAGATGCAGCTGTGTTAGTATTTACAAATTCCCATTTAAAGGTCTCATGGTGTGTAAGGAAAGCTGATGGAAAGGAGAGGTTAACTGTAGATTTTGGAGGACTTGATAGTTGTAGCCCCCACCCTGGGCCCCAAATCATCAGCTGTATCCAATATGCTATCTACAATTAAAGTTATGCTGCATGCTCAGAGACATCAGTGTTTTGTTCTGGATTTGGCTAATGCCTTCTTTTATATTAGGAAGCCAAAGTGTTCATTAGAAGTAGACCCCAGTATGCAGATACTGTGTCCTCAAAAGAAGATGTCAAAAATCTGGCTGACACTTGGCCCTTGCTTTAAACTCCATTCCATGATGGTATCTAGTGTATGCGCAAAGCCACTTTTGGAGGGGAAGGCCAAGAAAATACTACTCTAAATCTGACATATTTTGTAATGATCGTTGTCTAATCCATAATATAACTGTTCCTTGGTGGGATACTGGTATAGCCGGTAAGATTAATTTAATGGATTCTAACGAAACCTGTGGTAACACTGATACAGATTATAAAGCATGTTGGGAAACTGAATTAAAACTTCTACAGGATGCTCTCTCAGTGGAATTTGTTTGGCCAGAAGGGGAACTAGAATTAGTTAAAAATAACATAATTTCAAATTTAATGAATTTCCTGATAACAAAAAAATTGAAATTCCAGTGTAACTAATGTACAGTGTTCTGTTAGTTTTAGGTGTATAATATAGTGAACAATTCTGTACATGACTCAGTGTTCATCATAAGTGTACTCTTAATGCCCCTCACCTTTTTCACCCATCCCCCCCACCTCCCCTCTGGTAACCATCAGTGTGTTCACTATATTTAAGAGTCTGTTTTTTCATCTGTCTCATTTTTCTTTGTTTTGCTTCTTAAATTCCACATATGAGTAAAGTCAAATGGTATTTGTCTTTCTGTGACTGACTTATTTCGCTTAGCTTAACACCCTCTAGGTCCATCTATGTTGTTGCAAATGGCAAGATTTCATTCTTTTTATGGCTGAATAATACTTCATTGTGTATATATATATAAGAATGCATCTTCTTTATGCATTCATCTATCGATGGACAGATGTTGCTTCCATAATTTGGCTATTGTAAATAATGCTGCAATAAACATAGAGTGCATATATCTTTTTGAATTTGGGTTTTCCTCTTCTCTGGGTAAATACCCACTGGTGGAATTACTGGATCATACGGTAATTCTATTTTTATACTGATACCTTTCTTAAAGTTCAGATCTTGGTGGTGGAGAGGTAAGATGGTTACCAATCTTTACATGATTACAAACACCTTTGTTGCTGGAATAATTTGTTTTTGAAATTTTCTTTAAACCAATAGCCACACCTGGGGTGCCTGGGTGGCTCAGTTGGTTAAGTGTCTGCCTTCAGATGAGGTCACGATCCCAGGGTCCTGGGATCGAGCCCCTGCTCCCTACTCAGTGGGGAGTCTGTTTCTCATTCTCCTCCCCTCTCTTGCTGTCTCTGTCACTGTCTCTGTCTGTCCCTCTCAAATAAATAAAATCTTAAAAAAAAAAAAAAAACAATAGCCACACCTCATATGATGCACACATACTTAATATTTTGGCAGCTATCTTTTTGCAGTGATGCAGGCAAAGGATTAAGAATGTGTGATTTAAGGGGCACCTGGGTGGCTCAGTTGGTTAAGCGTCTGCCTTCGGCTCAGGTCACGATCCCAGGGTCCTGGGGATCGAGCCCTGCGTCAGGCTCCCTGCTCGGTGGAGAGCCTGCTTCTCCCTCTCCCTCTGTCTGCCACTCTGCCTGCTTGTGCTCTCTCTCTCTCTCTCTGTAAAATAAATAAATAAAAATCTTTAAAAAAAAAAGAATGTGTGATTTATAATTAAAAACACTTAACCAACAGGAGGATACTATGGAGGATAGACATTGTTTTATAATTATCTCTGGGGACATCTGGATATCTAGTTTGATTCTTCGCCAAGATAAAAGCAGTGGGAATACAACGTGCTCCTTAATGTCTTAAGGTCTCCCAAGGTTGGTTTCTTTCCTGATGACTTTCACTTGGCTCAGGTCTTGGAATCAGAGGGGCCTTAAAGTTCCTGCTGGGAACTTATGCCTTCAGCTCTCCTAAAGTCAAGTTCCATCATCACACAGATCTTAGTGGTTCAATCCAGACATGAAGCATGTCCAGTTGTGAATAAGGATCCTGAGGGTCTTCTGTGCAGTTGTGTCTTTAAGCCTCAGTGCTGGACTGTTCTTTGTCTAGCTGTATCCTATACTCTGCATTTATTTTATTTTATTTTTTTTAAAGATTTTATTTATTTATTCATGAGAGACAGAGAGAGAGAGGCAGAGGGAGAAGCAGGCTCCCAAGGATCAGGGAGCCTGATGTGGGACTCGATCCCAGGACCCTGGGATCATGACCTGAGCTGAAGGCAGACGCTTAACCATCTGAGCCACCCAGGTGCCCCTATACCCTGCATTTAAATGAAAGCCCTAAGGGAGAGTGCTCTCAGCGCCTCACAATTCCAAAGATAGGTGTGATATCTCTATAGGTATAATCATAGTTAAAGAAATCAATGTATATAGAAATGTATACATGTGTGCGTATCCTAGCCCCCCAACTCTGACAGTCAATGACTTAGAAGTCTAAGAGAGCACAACTAGTGCTCAATTGTTTATTTACAAATACCATTTTCTGATGAGATGAACCAGAACTCCTTGGAGAAGCTGATTCCAATCTGGGACAGAAAAGGTGCAACATGTGCCTGAAAATATTCTTGCATTTGGAAACAAAGAAATGCTCAAAGAATAATATTCACACACATACACACACACACACACACAGAGGCTGTAGCTTTAAGGTGTTCCCATCACCCAGATCTGGGACAAATTTAGCATCAAAATAAATTCTTTTTAAAGATTTTATTTATCTATTTGACAGAGACACAGCGAGAGAGGGAACACAAGCAGGGGGAGTGGGAGGGAGAAGCAGGCGCCCCGCTGAGCAGGGAGCCCGATGCGGGGCTCGATCCCAGGACCCTGAGATCATGACCTGAGCCGAAGGCAAACACTTAATGACTGAGCCACCCGGGCTCCCCAGCATCAAAATAAATATTGATAGTAGTTAATTATAAACCATTGAATATATTAAGAATCAGAGCCCAATTTCTTTCTCAGGCAGTGATTCATAAAAGGTCCAGGTTTCCTTCCTGCACTCCAAAACTACAAAATGAAGCAAAATACATGATACAGTTCAAGACGTCTCCAAAACTACCCTTAGGTTCAATATTTCTGTGCAATAGAAGAATGCACAGAACTCAGCAATGCCATTATATTTATGGTTACAATGTATTACAGCAAAAGATTAAAACCAGCAATAGAAGAAGGCCCATAGGGCAGGGTCTAGGAGAAACCAGGCACTGACCTTCCAGTTGTCCTCCAGTGGAGTCAGGTGGATGGCACTGATTTTCCTCAGCAACTATGTATAATACACATGGAGTATTGCCAACCAGGGAAGCTCACTCAAGCTTTGGTGTCCAGAATTTTCACTGAGGGTTGGTACTGCAGACAAGTCTGCCCTTGTTGCTGACCTTAGTCTCTAGTTCCTCTGGAAGTAGAGCTGATACCTGTGGGCCAAGTTACCACCCACATGGTCATGTGATCATAGGATCCAGGAGCTCCACACCTGTTTCCAAACTTGGCCCTAGGGGAAAAGAGGCTACCTGCTTGTGAATACAAAGAGTACCTCCTTGGATTCCCCTGGTAGCATATTCCTGCACAAATCATTTCCATTTTATTAGGGAACACTTCTGGGCACTGCCTTCCTTATTAGAGTGTTTCTCTAACATCACCTGAATCATTATGGGTATTTCAGGTGTCAGAATTACTTTATGATTTTCAGTCTTATGAGCAGTTTCAAATCCCAACGGCCAGTTAGTAATTGTATCTCAAATGGAATTTTTCTGTTCCAACATCCTAGCAGTTGCCCCTGGGTGGCATTCAGAGGCTTTTGCCATAGGTGGGCCCCAACCTGGCTTCCATATAAGGCTATCACAGAATCATAGAGCTAATGTATGCTATCAGCATTCCAGCTTCTACCATGTCATTAAACTGATAATCTCTGTGTCCACCAGCTATTTCTATTAACACCTGTGTGGACTCAGGCACTCTTACTGTTACTCATTTGGCATGTGCAATCTATATTGTTTGAAGCAAATTTACATGCTTCCATTTTACAGTCCCAAATAAGGGAAGATAGGAGTCATTCGTTCCCATATGGATATTTCCTTGTCCCAGCACCAATTATTGAAAAAGAATTCCAAACCTACTGCACTTCAGTATAATCTTTTTCACAAGTCAAATGGCAGTATAGGGATATTATTTTATTCTATTTCTGTATTTGTCTATCTGTGCCACAATCAAACTGTCTCAATTTGTGTAGTCTTTTAATGAAATGGTGTGGTCTGGTTGGGTAAAGCCTACTAATTTTTTCTTTCAAACTGTCTTGACAGTTTTTGGCCTTTTGATGTCCCTATAATTTAAAGTCAGTTTGTCAATTTTCTTCTCTTTCTCACACATGTGCATGTGCACTCACACACAACTTGCTGGATTTTGGATTGCACTGAATTTTTTTTTTAAGATTTTATTTATTATTTTTTTGACAGAGAGACAGGGAGAGAGGAAACACAAGCAGGGGAAGTGGGAGAGGGAGAAACAGGCTCCCCGCTGAGCAGGGAACCCGACACGGGGCTTGATCCCAGGACCCTGAGATCACAACCCAAGCCAAAGGCAGATGCATATTGACTGAGCCACCCAGGTGCCCCAGACTGCACTGGGTTTATAAAGCAATTTGGGCAGTCCTTGAAACCAACATGAAACACATGTATATTACACTTTGAAGTGTTTGTTCAAAGTGTATTCCTCTCACTTTATTGGGTTGTGTCTTATGATTAAGTTGTGTTCTTAAAAATTATAAATTTCCTTGGGGCGCCTGGGTGGCTCAGTGGGTTAAGCGACTGCCTTCGGCTCAGGTCATGATCCTGGAGTCCCGGGATCGAGTCCCGCATCGGGCTCCCTGCTCAGCGGGGAGTCTGCTTCTCCCTCTGACCCTTCCCCCTCTCATGCTCTCTCTCTATCTCATTCTCTTTCTCAAATAAATAAATAAAATCTTTAAAAAAAAAAGTTATAAATTTCCTTGTGAAATTTTTTGACAAATTTATAATGTACAAATTTTAGGTGCATATTCACTCTGACACACTTCTCACCTATTCACATCCAGCTTCCCAACTGGAAAGAACATGATTTACAATGGAGGAGCGTGATATTGTGATTTATAAGAAAGATGTTTCATCATTCATTTGTGAGCTATTCTAGCAAATTAACTGAACCCAAACTGATCCTGAGAAACTCTGATCTATAGCCAGTTGGTCTGAAGTACAGGTGAGAATCTGAACTTGAAGGTGATGTCTTAATTTGGTGGGGGTGGGGCAGTATTATGGGACTGGACCCTTAACTTGTGGAATCTGACGCTATCTCCAGGTGGATGGAGCCAGAATTGAATTGAATTATTTTTTTTTTAAAATATTTTATTGATTTATTTGACAGAGAGAGAGAGCAAGAGAGGGAACACAAGCAGGGGGAGTGGGAGAGGGAGAAGCAGGCTTCCTGCCGAGCAGGGAGCCCGATGCGGGGCTGGATCCCAGGACCCTGAGATCATGACCTGGGCCGAAGGCAGACGCCTAACGACTGAGCCACCCAGGTGCCCCCAGAATTGAGTTGAATTCTAAGACACCGAGCTGGTGTCCAGAGAATCGCTTGCTTGGATGTGTGGAAAAATTCCTGCCCACATTGAAATTGATACCAGAACAATTAGTGAGTATCCTTCATTCATTTTTAAGTAATCACTAAGGTTTCTTAACTCAACTCTGATCAGACTTCCTCTTGAGTTACTTTCTCCTCCCCATTCCCTTGGTGGAATTTACCACCAGTCAGTGACCATAGAAAGTCAGTGATAAATGATAGTGGGACATGATTCCCCCATATCCCCACAATTGGGTTATCAACAGTCCAGTAGTTTGTCGACAGTGAGGCATCTCTTCAATATTTTAATGTTAATTACTCTTTATTTCATTTCGTTTACTCAATTGCAAAATGAAAGAAGGAATTACTGACTTAATTAACCCTGAACTGAACCATCACTCTGGAAAATATGGGAGAAGAAAGTTCTCAAAAATCCTACTGTGTAAAATGTGGCTCATTAAACAATAGTAGAAAAGATATAACATTTTACATATTTGGCATTCTGGATGGTTTTTCCACACATGTCTTTACAATTGCAGGCCACACTAACAAACTCCAAATTACAAGTCATGCTTGAATATTATTTTTATAAAAGATCATGTAAATTTTGTGTAAGGGGAAATGGACATAAAATAATATTTCAACAAAAGACTAAGTGTATCTTGAGAAATTCAATGACATTTCCAGTGTTATGCATTTTTCTAATGTTTGTGAGAAAAACATTTCATAATTTATTATCTCTTTCCTCTAGGAATTTCCTATTCAGAAACACTGCCAAGAACATGTTAAGATTACCATTCTTATTTTACATTCTATATATTTAAATATTTTCTTTACCTTTTATTTTTTATTTTATGTATCTTTCATTTTCCATTGCTTTTTAATTTCAATGGATGCAAATATTAAAAAAAAACCTGTTTTGTTCCAAAAAAAAAAAAACCAAAACACCAAAACTGTTTTGTTCCATCTAGTTTGGTTCATGTTTAGTAATATTTTACTCATAAAACTTTGAAAACATACTGCAATATTTTTATCTAACAGATTTGCTATTCTTTATGTTTAGAGCTAGTACTTATTTTTCTCTAAGATTAAAGCTAGAAATGTTTGCTATGAGTTTTTAACTAAATCTCCAATATTTTATTTTTCCCAATATTTTAATATTTAGTAATTTATTTTAAATAAATTATTTCTTCCAATAAATTCATCATTTACTTTTATCAAATATAAGTGCCTATAAACTTATTCTAGGTATAAAATAGTAAATATGGGTTCTTCTGTTCTTGTTTTTACCAATAAAAATATTGGTAGTGATATTTTATATGTTACAATGCAATTATTTTCATCAAATGGATTTACTTATTTAAAATTTGCTATACTTTTATTTTTAAATTGTTATTTTTAATTTCTTGAGAGAGAAGAGTGCTTAAGTGGAAGGGGAGGGGAGGAGGGAGAAGGAGAGAGAGAATCCTAAGCAGCCTCCATGCCCAGGACAAAGCCCTACATGGGGCTTGATCTCAACTGTGAGATCATGACCTGAGCAGAAATCAAGAGATGGATGTTTAACCGACTGAGCCACCAGGTGCCCCTTGTGCCTTTGTTAATACCACGGGAACGTCAGAAACATCTATATTTGTATGGGAGTTTATTCAATAAGGTACTTATTTTTGTGAATTGAGTTACTGCAAATGGAGAAGTTTTCCTGTAAGACAGCAGTTCTCTTTTATTTTTATTTATTTATTTATTTATTTAAAGATATTATTTATTTATTTGACAGAGAGAGACACAGCGAGAGAGGGAACACAAGCAGGGAGAGTGGGAGAGGGAGAAGCTGGCTCCCCGCGGAGCAGGGAGCCCGATGTGGGCTTGATCCCAGGACCCTGGAATCATGACCTGAGCTGAAGGCAGATGCTTAACAACTGAGCCACTCAGGCAACCCTGTTTTTTTTAACTCTTATTTCTGTGGTAAGGGCCTCCCTGAAGTCTTCCATTCTTTTCTCAAGCCCAGTGAGTATCCTCATGATTGTTGTTTTTAATTCTCCATCAGGCATATTCCTTATATTTGTTTCACTTAGATCTCTGGCCGTGGCCTTATCTTGTTCTTTCTTTTGGGAAGAATTACTTCCTCTTGGCATTTTGTTTAGGTCTCTGTCTTCTTCTGTGTATTAGAAAAGCCTGTTATGTTCCCTGATCCTGAGAGTAATGGCTTTATGAAAAAGAGGTCATATAGTGTCCACGGCCTGGTCCTTCAGGGAGTGTCTCTGGTGCTGCATGCACTCTGATGCTGTATTTTGACTCTTCTATCCTTCAGGCCAGTCATCTGTAGAGGCTCTCCGTGCCTGCAGTGGGCATGTGGTAAGTTTTCACTAGGTGTGCTCTGGCCTGCTTGTTAAATGAGACCTGATGCTACTTCCACTAGAACTGAAGCCTTGTAAAACTCTCTGGTCAGGGGATGTGGTGTGTACAGGGCTTTCTGCTGGTTTTCTGGGGAAGGGGACCGCTGCACTGGGACTTAAGCCACTTGCCCTAGAAGGGCAGTACTGGCAGAGTGCAGGTGGGTGTTGTATGCAGGTGTATGCAGGTTAGGCCTCTGGTGTTGGCACTGTGCTGTTTACTGAAGCTGGTTTATCCTGATGAGAGGGGTAGGGAAATGGCGCCAGCCAACTCCTTTGTCCCAGGAGAGGTGTTTCCTTGCTTGCTGCTCTCAGGGAAGCCCTCCCAGAAGAGTGAATAATCCCCTGTGCATCCCAGGTGTTTTTCAGATAGCTCTTTTTACTGTTTGTCTCCAGTTTGCCTACCAGGAGCAGTGCACTTTGGGCTCTATCCCAGCCAAGTCTGGTGACTTTTAAAACTCAAAAATTGGGGCACCTGGGTGGCTCAGTCAGTTAAGTGCCTACCTTCGACTCAGGTTATGATCTTGGGGTCCGGGGATTGAGCCCCATGTCAGGCTCCCTGCTCAGCAGGGAGTCTGCTCCTTCCTCTCCCTCTGTCCTTCCCACCTCCCCACTTGTGCTCTCTCTCAAATAAGTAGATAAAATCTTAAAAAAAAAAAAAAAAAAACCCAAAAAACTAGGGGCTCCTGGGTGGCTCAGTCATTAAGCGTCTGCCTTTTCCTTACTTTCCCCAACTCCCAAGTGTATAATCAGTCACTCCTCACAACCTTTGTGCAGCAGTTCTTTCTGCCCACAGGTCCTATCCACCTTTTTGCACCAAAGACGCCTCAAGAATTCTTTCTTGGGGGTGCCTGGGTGGCTCAGTCGGTTAAGCGTCTGCCTTCGGCTCAGGTCATGATCCCAGGGTCCTGGGATCGAGCCCCGCATCGGGCTCCCTGCTTGTGTTCCCTCTCTCACTATCTCTCTCTGTCAAATAAATAAATAAAATCTTTATTAAAAAAAAGAATTCTTTCTTGGCCATTGGCCCCGGACCCCACCCCACCAAACCTCACCTATATTCCAAAACCACATCACAGGTGCCCCCCACCCCAGAGCAAAGGTTTCTTTCTTTCTTTCTTTCTTCCTTTCTTTCTTTCTTTCTTTCTTTCTTTCTTTCTTTCTTTCTTTCTTTCTTTCTTTCTTTCTTTCTTCTTCTTTCTTTCTTTCTTTCTCTCTCTCTCTTTCTTTCTTTCTCTTTCTTTCTTTCTTTCTTTCTTTCTCCTTTCTTTCTTTCTTTCTTTCTTCCTTCCTTCCTTCCTTCCTTCCTTCCTTCCTTTCTTTTCTTTCCTTCTTTCCTCCCTCCCTCCGTCCTTCCTTCCTTCCTTCCTTCCTTCCTTCAGATTTTATTTATTTGGGGGAGGCCCCGCAGGCGAGATGAAGCCGGCAGTAGACGAGATGTTCCCTGAGGGCGCCGGGCCCTACGTGGACCTGGACGAGACAGGAGGCAGCACGGGGCTCCTGATGGACTTGGCAGCCAACGAGAAAGCAGTTCATGCAGACTTTTTTAATGATTTTGAAGATCTGTTTGATGATGATGATATCCAGTGAGACGCCGTCCAGCGGTGCGTGTGGTCATGTGTGTTACGAGGTGGTGTGGCGGAGTTCCTCAGAGGACAATTTCAGATGGTCCTAAAGAACTCGTGGATGTTACTTGAAATTAGGAGATGGTTAACCAAGAAAGAGAAGGATGGTTTTAACTATCTGCATGAGGCCCGCTTATCTCTGAATGTGAACAATATTTGTCCTTCAATTAAAAAGCGATGCCATCAAAAAAAATTTTTTTTAATTTATTTGACAGAGAAAGGCACAGCGAGAGAGGGAACACAAGCAGGGGGAGTAGGGGAGGGAGAAGCAGGCCTCCTGCCGAGTGGAGAGCTCGACGCGGGGCTCGATCCCAGGACCCCGGGATCATGACCTGAGCCAAGGCAGACGCTTAACGACTGAGCCACCCAGCCGCCCCATACTTGTCCTATCTTTAAAAACCTTTCCCTTTCTGTAGAGCTTTGGAGCTGTGCTCTACTTGCTAGATGGATGCTGCCCAATTCACAAATCAATGAATAAAGCCAGCAAACCTTTACAACGGGATGGGTTGAATTTTTGTTGCGTGACAGGAACTAATCTATTGTTCCCACTAATCCTACTGAAACTTATGAAACTGACTGTAACACCTCAGGGCGCAAACATTTGAGGAGCAGCAACATCTTTCCACCTCCGCACAGACTCTTTTATTTCTGAAGTACTTCAAGGGATGATTTGTCATTTACCTCAGCAAAGGAATATGGGAGCATCTAAAATAGTAGTTTTCTCTGGAAGCTGACTGACATTCACGGAGTCTGAAAGCATAGCTCTTCTCTGCCTTTAACGAGGAGCAAATCCCGTCCCCCCGGCGAGGAGCAGCGCTTTCCCGCGTCCCTCAGGGCGCCACGTGACCACAGCTCGGCAACTCCAGGGGGGGGCACCCCCTGCCGGAGACCGCCAGAGCTCCGGGAGCCGCCCCACCCGGAAGAGCCCGGCCCGCGGACGCGGCGAGCAGCCAATGAGGGAACAGCACACGGCGTTTCCAGGCGAGCGCAAGCCCCGGGGGCGGGACTTCCGGTCTCATCCGCCAGGAGGTCTCTCTGCCTCAGGTTGGGTCTGTTTGTCCCGTAAGCTGCCGGAGCGCGCGTCAGGCTCCGGTGACCGGCCGTGAAGACGCGAGGGGAGGCGCTGTCCTCGCCGCACGCGGTCGAGTCCGGGTGTCCGCCCACCTCCGGCCTCGCTCGGCCCAGCGAGTCCGATGGCGGCGGCCGCGCGCAGGGGCCCGGCTCCGGTAAGCGTCGTCCCCGCACCCAGACCCCCGCGGCCCAGGCCCCGGCGTCCGGGACAGGCGGGCGGCGGCGGGCGGGGGCCCCGTGCGGGAGCGGGCTCCGGGCCGAGGGCGGCCGGGGCCGAGGCGGGAGGGGGCCGCGCCAGCGGCGGGCAACAGCAGCTCGCCGTCCTTCCTGTCGGGAGCGCAGTGCCGCGCGGCCGTGAGGCCCGTCCCCTCGCTGCCCGAGAAGCCCGTCTCTCCTGGCGGGCGTGAGGTGGGCTCGGCCGGGTGTGAATAGGCGTTCTCCGGCCGCCAGAGGGGAGAGCCCGCCGCGGGGCTAAGCGAGGAGGCAATGGCAGGAGTCGGTGGCACTGTCCGCGGACTGCTGCTCGGCCCGCCTCGGATGTCGGAGGACTGGTGGACTCCTGGGGTACGTTCTGAGAAGGGCTACGGCAAAGGGTGGGTGTTGCAGGTGAGGAGAGAAGGGGGAGCGAGGGAGGCCCCGGGGCTTCGGGTCCGTGACCCTAAGAACGAAGCAAGAGCGGACAGTTATTTTACCCGCACGAACGGGTTTCTGTGGAGACGGAAGAGAAGTGCAGTTTGGAACGGAGAAGCGGAGTCCAAGCAGTAGGTCGGCGCGGAGGGCAAGAGGGGTGGTCTTTCTTTTATTTTTTTAAAGATTTTATTTATTTATTCATGAGAGAGAGAGAGAGAGGGGCAGAGGGAGAAGCAGGCTCCCGCGGAGCACGGAGCCCGATGCGGGGCTCGATCCCAGGACCCTGGGATCATGACCTGAGCTGAAGGCAGACGCTTAACCGACTGAGCCACCCAGGCGTCCCGGGAGGTAGTCTTTCTTAAGGGGAAGGAGGCGAAGTTGGGAAGGCTGTTACAAACTGCAGGTACACTGGAGTGAAAGTGGGAGTTGCGGCTTCTCATTGGCTGAGCTGTTGGGTGGGGCGGCCAGGACAGACTCTTTTTGGGTCTGGGGTAATGAAGTAGTATCCCATATAAATAAGGTCAAGTCCCTCTTTTGCTGTTAGGTTTGCAGTCCAACAAGGAGTAGTGCCTGAGAGCTCCCCGCCCCCTCAAGCCTGCAACCTCCTGATACCATTTTAGTGAGGTTTCCCACTGTTAATATACGCAGGTCCTAGTAGCGGAAGAGATGGAAGCTTCCATCAACCTGATGAAGTCAGCAGTAGGTGAACTGTCCTTGGGGATACCCAGGGTTTTTGACGTTGTTTACGATCTCTGATGTTTCAGAGAAGTGTGATTGATGGTATCAAGTGGGCAGCTGGACAGGAAATTTTGGGAAACTGGGGGAAAGTGTCATGATGGAGGGTTTGAAAAGTGATGGCTGCTGTGTGGCCCGGGTGGAGATTTGGATCACATTTAGGAAGGGAATGCAGAGTATCATGGTAATACTGCTAGTAGGTCAGAGGGTCCTAGTAAAGTCTGCAGAAGAGTGGTTTTCTTCCTCAGCATGTGCTTGGGGTTGCTGGGCATTGTGAACACAGGTGAAGGAGAGAGAATGATCTGGCAGAAACACAGGCAAGCCTTCCATGGGATGATGGGACAAGAGATGGCTAGGACACCTAGGAGTAATTTTGCCAAGATGACAGTGAAGTTGGGGCTGCTCTTTATTCAGTGGTCTAGAGCTTCACAGAATTTTGTGATGAGTTTTTACAGTGCCTGGGGTGTTTCAGAGTCTTGCTGGTAGTTAAGGTCTGGACAAATGCAGTCATTTCTGCTTTGCTCTGCCTGGCAGGGAGACCCTTAGGGCTGGGGTTTTCACAAAGGTTCAGTAGAGGATGGTTGGTTCCCTATTGTGGAGGGACAGAATGGGCAGCAGAGAAGTAGAAGAAGGTCTATGAGTATCCTAAGCTGACATGTGGTTGTGAGTGTCTGTTATTGAAGGGAAGATTACAGGCAGGTGAGGAGGGCTTCTCAGCAGCATTTGAGGCTTTCCCTCATTTGGGATCTCTGAGAGTCCTGGGGTGGGACTGGAACCTGTTTAAGTTTGTCAAACATCCTTTGGATATCATGTGACAAATACAAGTGTGAATCAAGGGAGGATCCTTTGGTGTGGGGCAGGAAGGTGTGGGAGTTCATCTGTGGGGCCTGAAGACGTGAGAGTGGTATAGTCTACAGAATCCTGTACACATGGAGGGGAAGTGTGAGCTAAAGGCCTCAGCGCCCTGGTATTGAAGACTTCCTGGTAGAGCAGGGCCTATAATTGGCTGTCTTGAGGGCACAGCATGGGAGACTCCATGGGAATGTCGGGGCAGAGGGATGGGACCTTGCAGGCCAAACCCAGAGCTTAGAGTGCATCCATGTGTCCCCCTGCCTGTTACTGCTGAGGACTGAACACAGTGATTGATGGGAAGGTGAGAGGAGAGCAGCATTAGAGGCACCAGGACCTGGTATTTATTCTGAGGTGGGGAGACTGGGGTGGATGTTTGGGGGATTGGATTATGTGTTCTCAGAGAGAGAATGTTCATGGTTTCCTCTGTTCTTTTCATGAAAGGGTGGTGTGACCTTTGAGGACATTGCCGTGTACTTCTCCTGGAAGGAGTGGAGGCTTCTTGATGAGGCTCAGAGACGGCTCTACCACCATGTGATGCTGGAGAACTTTACACTTATATCCTCACTGGGTAAGGCCCTCAGCCTCCCCTTTGACCTGGACTAGACTCTGTGCTCCCGAGTCCCCCCTCTGCATTTTCCAGGGGATGGTTAGTCCTTCTCTCGTGTGGACTGTGGGCACTGCTTGCTTCCCCAGCTTTCTGGTTAGTTGCTTTTGTTGCTAGCTCTGAGTTGTTGGTGTGCCCTTTTCTCTGCCCTGCAGCTCCCAGTACCCTCTGTGCTGAGCCCTGATCGGGTAAGATTAGAGGTCAGTAGTCATGCAGTGAGGCTGATGGATCACACCCTGCTTGCCCTCTCCCTGGCTGGGTCCATGTGTTCAGATCCGTGCCATTTCTGTGTCCCGGGTTTTGCACCCTTCCTACTTAGGTGCCATTTCCTTGTGCCTGCCTGTGCCTGAAATTGCAGGCATTGGCATGGCCACCATGTAGGTATAC
The DNA here is from genome assembly GCF_029215605.1 of Mirounga angustirostris. NCBI lineage: Eukaryota > Metazoa > Chordata > Mammalia > Carnivora > Phocidae > Mirounga > Mirounga angustirostris. The sequence goes on along the minus strand of NW_026991724.1, from coordinate 59,472,005 downwards.
TATGGGCTACTTCTCAAGACCTTCCTGTATGGTTCTTTTGGTAGTATTTACATCTCTTCTTCCACCTGCCCCCCTTCCTTCAGCTTTGTTGAGGTATGATTGACAAATAAAATTATATTATTATTATTATTATTTTTTAAGATTTTATTTATTTATTTGACAGAGAGAGAAAGCACAAGTAAGCAGAGAGAGAGGGAGAAGCAGGCTCTCCACTGAGCAGGGAGCCCGATGTGGGGCTCGATCCCAGGACCCTGGGATCATGACCTGAGCCGAAGGCAGACGCTTAACCGACTGAGCCACCCAGGCGCCCCTAAAATTATATTATTGAAAGTATATTACATGATGACTTGATACACAGTATGAAATTATTACCTAAATAAAGGTAAACAACACACCCACCACTTGATATAATTACCTTTTTCTTGGTGGTTGTGAGAAAGCTTAGTATCTACTCTCTTACCAAATTTCAAGTGTACAATACAGTAGTAACAACTGTACTCAACATGCTGTACATTAGATCCTCAGAATTTACTTATCTTGTTAAGTGAAACTGTGTACCCCTGACCACCTTTCCGTTTCCTCCAGTCCTTAGCTTCTGGCATTCTACTTTCTGTTTCTGATGTTTTTGTTTGTTTGTTTCAAGAATATCCATATATATGATACCATTCACTATTTGCCTTTTCTGTGTGGTTTATTTGACTTAGCATAGTATTTTCTAGGTTCATCCATGTCGTGCAAGTGGCAATGTTGTTTTCTTTTTTATTGCTGAATATTCCTGCATTTGTGTGTGTACTGAATGTTCTTTTTCCCTTTAAACACTCAGGCACACTTACTGATGTTTCCATATATTTGCTATTGTGAATAATACCTCAGTGGATATGTGTGTGGAGATACTGATTTTGTTTCCTTGGGATACATACCTGGAAATGGCAATGGTGGACCATATGGTAGGGATTTTTGTTTTGTTTTTTAATTTAAATTTTGTTAGTTAACATACAGTGCAGTAATGGCTTCTGGAGTAGAATTCTGTGATTCATCACTTACATCCAACAGCCAGTGCTCATCACAAGTGCCCTCTTTAATACCCATCACCCATCTAGCCCACCGCCCACCCACCTCCCTCCATCAACCCTCAGTTTGTTCTCTTTTGTTAAGTTTCACTTATGGCTTGTTTCCCTCTCTCCTTTTTTCTGCTCCCCCCTCCCATATGTTCATCTCTTTTCTTTCCTAAATTCCATATATGAGTGAGTGAGATCATATGGTATTTGTCTTTCTTTGATTGACTTATTTCACTTAGCATAATATACTCTAGTTCCATCCACATAGTTACAAATGGCAAGATTTCATTTGGGTTCTCTTACTTGGTTATTGCTGATGTAAACATTGGGGTGCATATACCCCTTTTTATCTGTATTTTTGTATCCTTTGTATCCTTTGGGTAAACACCTAGTAGTGCAATTGCTGGATCATAGAGTAGCTCTATTTTTAACTTTTTGAGGAACCTCCATCGTGTTCTCCGAATGGCTGCACCATTTTACATTCCCACCAACAGTCCAAGAGTGTTCCCCTTTTTCCACATGCTCGCCAACACCTGTTGTTTCCTGTATTGTGTTTTTTGAACATTTTTTTAAGAAAAGATTTTATTTATTTGAGAGAGAGACAGATAGCGAGAGAGCAGGAGCAGGGAGGAGAGGGAGAAGCAGGCTCTCCACTGAGCAGGGAGCCTCATGCTAGATCCCAGGACCCTGAGATCATGATCTGAGCCGAAGGCAGACGCTCAACCATCTGAGCCACCCAGGCGCCCCTCCTGTGTTGTTAATTTTAACCATTCTCTCAGGTGTGAGGTGGTATCTCATCATGGTTTTGATTTGTATTTCCCTGATGATGAGTGATGTTAGCACATTTCCATGCGTCTTTTAGCCATCTGGATATCTTCTTTGGAAAAATGTCTATTCATGTCTTCTGCCCGATCTTAACTGGATTATTTGTTTGGGGTGTTGAGTTTGGTAAGTTCTTTATAGGTATTGGATACTAAGCATTTATCAAATATGTTGTTTGCAAATATCTTCTTCCATTCTGTAGGCTGCCTTTTAGTTTTGTTGATTGTTTCCTTCACTGGGCAGAGGCTTTTTATCTTGGTGAGGTCCCAGTAGTTCATTTTTGCTTTTGTTTGCCTTGCATCCGGCAGCGTGTTTAATAAGAAGTTGTTACAGCCAAGGTCAAAGAGGTTTCTGCCTGTGTTCTCTAGAATCTTGATGGTTTCCTATCTCACATTTAGGTCTTTTGTCCACTTTTGAATTTATTTTTTGTGTATGGTGTAAGAAAATGGTCCAGTTTCATTCTTCGGCATGTAGCTGTCCAGTTTTCCCAACACCATTTGTTGAAGAGACTGTCTTTTTTTCCATTGGATATTCTTTCCTTCTTTTGGGAGATTAGTTGACCATAGAGTTGTGGGTCCATTTCTGGGTTCTCTGTTGATCTATGTATCTGTTTTTGTGCCAGTACCATACTGTCTTGATGACTACAGCATTGCAATATAGCTTGAAATCTGGAATTGTGGTGCCTCGTTTGTTTTCTTTTCAGAATTGCTTTGGCTATTCAGGGAATTTTGTGGTTCCATACAAATTTTAGGATTGTTTGTTCTAGTTTTGTGAAACATGCTGGTGGTATTTTGATAGGGATTGCAATGAATTTGTAGATTGCTTTGAGTAGTAGAGACATTTTAACAATCTTTGTTCTTCCAGTCCATGAGCTTAGAATGTTTTACATTTGTGTCCTCTTCAATTTCTTTCATGAGTGTCCTATAGTTTATAGTTTTCAGAGTAAGATCTTTTACCTCTTTGGTTAGGTTTATTATTGTTTTTGGTGCAGTTGCAAATGGGATTAATTCCTTGATTTCTTTTTCTGCTGCTTTGTTACTGGTGTATAGAAATGCAACAGATTTCTGCACATCACTTTTGTATCCTGCAACTTTGCTGAATTCATGTATTGATTCTAGCAATTATTTGGTGGAGTCTTTCAGGGCGCCTGGGTGGCTCAGTTGGTTAAGTGACTGCCTTCGGCTCGGGTCATGATCCTGGAGTCCCGGGATCGAGTCCCACATTGGGCTCCCTGCTCAGCAGGGAGTCTGCTTCTCCCTCTGACCCTCCTCCCTCTCCTGCTCTCTGTCTCTCATTCTCTCTCTCAAATAAATAAATAAAATCTTAAAAAAAAAAAAAGAAAAAGTGGTGGAGTCTTTCAGGTTTTCTACAGAATATTATGTTGTCTGCAAATAGTGAGATTTTGACTTCTTCCTTGCCAGTTGGGATGTCTTTTTTTTCTTTTTGTTTTCTGATTGCTAAGGCTAGGACTTCAGTACTATGTTTAATAGTAATGGTGAGAATGGACATCCCTGTCTTGTTCCTGACTACAGAGGAAGAGCTCTCAGTTTTCCCCATTGAGGATGATACTAGCTGTGGGTCTTTCATTTATGGCCTTTTTATGTTGATTTATGTTCCCTCCATCCCTGCTTTGTTGAGGGTTTTTATCAAGAAAGGATGCTGTATTTTGTCAAATGCTTTTTCTTCATCTATGGAGAGGAGGACCATGTGGTTCTTACCCTTTCTTTTACTAATGTGGTGTATTGCATTGATTTGCAGTTGTTGAACCACTCATGCAGCCCAGGAAGAAATCCCACTTGATTGTGTTGAATAATTCTTTCAATGTACTGTTAGATTTGATTTGCTAGTATTTTATTTTATTTTTTATTCATTTTTTAAAAAGATGTTTGTTTATTTGAGAGAGAGAGAGAGCACGCACAAGCGTGAGTGAGGGAAGGGGCAGAGGCAGAGGGAGAAGCGGACTCCCCACCAAGCAGGGAACCCAACGCAGGGCTCGATCCCAGGATCCCCAGGATCACGACCTGAGCTGAAGGCAGATGCTTAACTGACTGAGCCACCCACGCACCCCTGATTTGCTAGTGTTTTATTGAGAATGTTAACATTCCTGTTCATCATGATATTGGCCTGTAATTCTCCTTTTTAGTGGGGTCTTTGATTTTGGTATGAAGGTAATGCTGGCTTTGTAGAATGAGTTTGGAAGTTTTCCTTCCATTTCTATTTTTTGGAAGTTTGAGAGGAACAGGTTTTACCTTTTCTTTAAAGTCTGGTAGAATTCCCCTGGGTATCCATCCAGCCCTAGACTTTTGTTTATTGGGAGATTTTTGATTACTGATTCAATTTCTTTGCTGGTTATGGGTCTGTTCATATTTGCCATTTCTTCCTGTTTTAGTTTTGGTACTTTGTAGGATTACAGGTATTTGTCCATTTCTTCCAGGTTTCCCAGTTTGTTGACATATAATTTTTCATAGTATTCTCTTATAATTGTTGTTATTTCGTTGGTGTTGATTGTGATCTCTCCTCTCTCATTCATGATTTTATCTATTTGGGTCCTTTCTGTTTTCTTTTAGTAAGTCTGGCTAGGGGGTTTATCAATTAATTCTTTCGAAGACTCAGCTCTTAGTTTCATTAATCCATTCTACTAGGATGTTTTTGTTTGTTTCTCTATCATTTATTTCTGCTACAATCTTTATTATTTCCCTTCTGCTGGCTTTAGGCTTTATTTGTGTTCCCTCACTAATTACTTTAGATGTAAGGTTACTTTGTGTATTTGAGACTTTTCTTGCCTTTTTTTTTTTTTTTTAAGATTTTATTTATTTATTTGACAGAGAGAGAACAGCGAGCGAGGGAACACAAGCAGAGGGAGTGGGAGAGGGAGAAGCAGGCTCCCCACTGAGCAGGGAGCCTAATGCAGGGCTCGATCCCAGGACCCTGGGATCATGACCCGAGCCAAAGGCAGATGAAGGCAGACACTTAACAACTGAGCCACCTAGGCGCTCCCTTTTTTCTTGCTAAATGAGGTTTTCTGTATTGCAATATACTTCCCTCTTAGTGACTGCCTTTGCTGCATCCCAAAGGTTTTAGACTATCGTGTTTTCATTTTCAATTGCTTCCATGCTTTGTTTTTTTAAATTTTTTCTTTAATATCCTGGTTATCCCATTCATTCTTTAGTAGGATGTTCTTTGATCTCCGTGTATTTTTGGTCTTTCCAAACTTTTTCTTGTCATTGACTTCAAGTTTCATAACACTGTGGTCTGAAAATATGCATGGTATGGTCTCAGTTTTTCGTAGCAGTTGAGGCCTGATTTGTGACCCAGTATGTGGTCTATTCTGGAGAATGTTCCATGTACACTCAAAAAGATTATGTATTCTGCTGCTTTAGGATGAAATGTTGTGAATATATCTGTTAAGTCCATCTGGTCCAGTGTGTCATTAAAAGCCATTGTTTCCTTTTTTATTGTCTTAGATGATCTGCCCATTGCTGTAAGTAGGGTGTTAAAGTCCCCTACCATTATTGTATTATTATGAATGAATTTCTTTATGTTTATCATTAATTGATTTATGTATTTGGGTGCTCCTACGTTGGGGACATAAATATTTTCAATTGTTAGATCTTCTTGATGGATAGACCCCTTAATCGTGATGTAATGCCCTTCATCTCTTGTTACAGGCTTTGGTATAAAATCTAGTTTGAGTATGAATCCGAGTCTAAGTATGCCTACTCCGGCTTTCTTCTGTTTTTTGGGTTTTTTTTTTTTAAGATTTTATTTATTCATTTGACAGAGAGAGAGAGAGCACGAGCAGGGGGAGCAGCAGAGGGAGAGGGAGAAGCAGGCTCTCGACTGAGCAGGCAGCTCGATGCGGGGCTCAATCCCAGGACCCTGGGATCATGACATGAGCCGAAGGCAGATGCTCAACCAACTGAGCCACCCAGGGGCTCTCCTCTGGCTTCGTTTTGATTTCCATTAGTATGATAGATGATTGTCCCCTCATTTTCAATCTGCAGGTGTCTTTAGGTCTAAAATGAGTCTCTTATAGGCAGCATATAGATGGATCTTGTCTTTTAATCTATGTCTTTTCATTGGAGCATTTAGTCCATTTAAATTTAGAGTGATTATTGGGCTCCTGGGTGGCTCAGTCGTTAAGCGTCTGCCTTCAGCTCAGGTCAGGATCCCGGGGTCCTGGGATCAAGTCCTGCATCAGGCTCTCTGCTCAGTGGGAAGCCTGCTTCTCCCTCTCCCACTCCCCCTGCTTGTGTTCCCTCTCTCGCTGTCTCTCTCTCTGTTGAAAAATAAAATCTTTAAAAAATAAAATAAATAAATTTAGAGTAATTATTGAATTATATGAATTTAGTGCCATGGTATTATCTGTAGAGTTGGGTGTTTTTGGTGATGTTTTCTGGTCCTTTCTAGTCTTTGTTGCTTTTGGTCTTTTTTTTTCCCCCTCCACTCAAAGAATCCCCCTTGAAATTTCTTGCAGACCTGGTTTACTGGGTTATGAACTCCTTTAATTTTTGTTTTCTGGGAAACTATCCTTCTATTCTGAATGACAGCCTTGCTGGATAAAGAAGTCTTGGCTGCGGGGGGCGCCTGGGTGGCTCAGTCGTTAAGCATCTGCCTTTAGCTCTAGTTGTGATCCTAGGGTCCTGGGACCGAGCCCCGCATCGGGCTCCCTGCTCCGCGGGAAGCCTGCTTCTCCCTCTCCCACTCCCCCTGCTTGTGGTCCCTCTCTCGCTGTCAAATAAATAAGTAAAATCTTAAAAAAAAAAAGAAATTCTTGGCTGCATGTTTTTCCCATTCAGCACATTGACTGTTTCCTTCCACTTCTTTCTGGCCTGCCAAGTTTCAGTGGACACATCTGGTACAAACCTGATCTGTCTTCCCTTGTAGGTTAAGGACTTTTTTTTTTCTCTTGCTGCTTTCAGGATTCTTTCCTTGCCTGTGTATTTTGTGAATTTGACATATGATATGCCTTGATGATGGTTGGCTTTTATTGAGTTTATTTTTTATAGAAATAGGTGGGGGAGGGCAGAGGGAGAGGGAGGGTGAGAAAGGATCTTAAGTAGTCTCCATGCCCAGCATGGTGCCCAACACAGGTCTAAATCTCACAAACCTGAGATCATGACCTGAGCCAAATCAAGAGTTGGATGCTTAATCAATTGGATTTTGATGTCTGTGTCCTTCCCCAGATTAGGGAAGTTTTTAGCTATAATTTGTTTGAATAAACTTTCTGCCCCCTTTTCTTTTTCTTCATCTCTGGGACTCCTATGATATAAGTGTCATCACCTTTTAATAAGTTTGTGGTCCATTACCTTTCTTTCCCTCTTCTTTTCAGCTTCATTCGTTTCCATAATTTTATCTTCTGTATCACTGATTCACCCCTATAATTTGTCCATCCTCGTTTTTATGGCCTCCACTTGGGATTGCATCTTGCTTATAGCATTTTTAATTTTAATTTTAATTTTTTTCAGTTATAGCATTTTTAATTTTGGGCTGACTAGATTTTAGTTGTTTTTATATCTACAGTAAGGAATTCTCTAGTGTCTTCTATGTTTTTTTTCAAACCCAGCTGGTATCCTTATAATCATTTTACATTCTAGTTCAGACGTCTTACTTATATCTGTATTGATTAAATCACTGTTCATGAATACTACCTCCATTTCCTCTTCTTTCTTTTCGGGTGAATTTCTCCACCTAGTCATTTTGTGCAGAAAAGAAAAGAAAGAAAAAGGAAAGAGAAAACAATAACAACATAAAAGTAGATTCTGGGTATGTTTTGGTCTGCTTGTTTAAAGAATTTAGATTCTGGGGTGCCTGGGTGGCTCAGTCGTTAAGCGTCTGCCTTCGGCTCAGGTCGTGATCTCAGGGTCCTGGGATCAAGCCCCGCATCGGGCTCCCTGCTCAGCGAGAAGCCTGCTTCTCCCTCTCCCGCTCCCCCGCTTGTGTTCCCTCTCTCGCTGTCTCTCTCTCTCAAATAAATAAATAAAATCTTTAAAAAAAAATAAAATAAATAAAATAAAGAATTTAGATTCCAAAATAAGAAAGAAAAAAGAATACAATGAAAGTAAAAAAATAAAATAAAATAATACATAAAGTATATGTATAAAGATAGAAACTCAAAGAAATTAATAAGAAAAAGAATTGAAAAAATGAGAAAATAAAGGAAAAAATAATTAAAAAATAAAAAATAAAAGTACAAAGGAGGCTAGATACTATTTTTCCCTAGAGCTGAAGCTTTGCAGCCCTCTAAGATCTTAGATCATCCTTAAATTGTTCTTTTGTCTTATTCTTTTAGATATAAATTTATTTATCTGAGACCTTTTTCTTAATGTAGACCTTTATTGCTCTAAATTTCCCTATTAGAACTGCTTTTGCTGGGGCGCCTGAGTGGCTCAGTCGTTAAGCGTCTGCCTTCGGCTCAGGTCATGATCCCAGGGTCCTGGGATCGAGCCCCGCATCGGGCTCCCTGCTCGGCAGGAAGCCTGCTTCTCCCTCTCCCGCTCCCCCTGCTTGTGTTCCCTCTCTCTCTGTGTCTCTGTCAAATAAATAAATAAAATATAAAAAAAAAAAAAACTGCTTTTGCTGTATTCTGTAAATTTAGTATTTTGTATTTCTGCTTTCTTTGTTTCAAGATATATTTTTTTAATTGGGCCCATTGGTTTTTCATAATTGTGTTATTTAATATCCATATATTTTTGGATTTTTGAGCTGTCCTCCTATTACTTACTCCTATTTTTATACTGCTGTGGTCAGTACAGATAACTGATAATATTCCTCTTAAATTTGTTATGACTGGTTTTAGGATTTATAACATGTGATCTTTCCTAAGGAATGTTCTATAGTCCCTTGAGGAGAATGTGTATTCTACTGCAGTTGAATTGAATATTCTCTATATATCTGTTAGTCCATTTGATTAGTTGAAATGCAAAGTTTTCTTGCTTTTCTGTCTGGATAATCTACCCATTGTTGATAGGGGAATATTGAAGTCCTCTATTATTATTACAGTGTTGCTGTCTATCTGCCTTTGGATTGGATCTGATAATATTTGCTTCCTGTATTTAGGTGCTCCGAAGTTTGATATTTGGTACATATACAGTTGCAGTTGTGACATCCTCTCAATAAATTAGCTCCTTTATCGTTATGTCATGAGTTTGTCTCTAAGTCGATTTTGTCTGATAAAAGTTTTGCTATTTCTGCTTGCTCTTTGTATTCTGTTTGCAAGCAGTATCTTTTTTACTCCCTTCACTTTCAGCCTATGTTGTCCTTAATGCTGAAGTGAGTCTAATATCCACAGCATATAGTTGGGTCTTGTTTTTTATTGTTGTCATTGTTTCGTTTTGCTTTGTTTTGTTTTGTTTTCAAATCCATTCTGACACTCTGTCTCTGAATTGGAGACTTTTGTAAGGACTTACTCTTGCTATCTTATTAAATGTTTTTTGGATATTTGTAGTTCCTTTGTTTCTTTCTTGCTGTCTTCCTTTGCGATTTGATGATTATCTGTAGTAGTATAAGCTGGTTCTTTTCTGTTTATATTAGGTTTTTGCTTTGTGGTTACCTTGAGGCTTACTTGAAACGTCTTAAATTTATTTATAACATTCTATTTTAAGCTGATAACTTCATTTCATCAGTATACAAAGTTCTACCCCCACCCCTATTTTATGTTTTTGATGTCCCTATTTACATCTTTTTATATTGTTTAACCATTCATAAATTATTGCAGCTAGTTGTTTTTAATGCTTTTAACCTTTATACTAGAGTTAAGTCATTTAAATACCATCATATTACAGTGTCTCTGGATTTTACTGTGTACTTACTTTTAGCAGTATGCTTTATCTTTTGATTTGTTTTCATGTTACTACTTAGGTTCTTTGGTTTCAGCTTGACGAACTGTCTTTAGTCTTGTAAAGAAGGTCTGATGATGCTGAACTACCTAATTATTTATCTTTATCTCTTTTTTGTTTCTGAAGGACAGCTTTGTTAAGTATACTATTTTTCCTTGGCTTCCCTCCCCACCCCCACCCCAGTTTTTTGAATCTAACTTCCCACTCTTTTCTGGCTCATAATGTTTCTTCTGAGAAATCTCCATATATCCTTGTGGGTGTTCCATTTTATAACACGAATTTCTTTTCCCTAGCTGCTTTTGAAATTTTCTCTTCATAATCGTTTCTTGACAGTTTTATTATTATGTGTTTTAGTGACATCATATTTGGGTAGAATGTATGGGGTCGGTGAACATCATGTACCCGAATGTCCACTTTTCTCCCTAGATTTGGGAAGTTTTCAACCATGATTTCCTTAAGTTTTCTGCTCTGATCTTTCTCTTATTCTTCATGGGCTTATTCCATGAATTTTGCTTCAAGTTCCGTAATCCTTATAGGCTTTCTTTATTCCTTCTTGTTTTTCCTTTTTTACTTCTCTGCTGGATAATGTAAAGACCTACCTTCAAGTTCACAGATTCTGTTTCGTTTGACAACGTTGGCTGTTGATGCTGTCCGTTGCATTTTTTCATTTCATTCAGCATTAGAGTTTCTGTTTGGTTCTCCCCTCCCCCTTTTTTCATTTACTTATTTTTTTAATTTAAATTCAATTAATTAACATATAGTGTATTATTAGTTTCAGAGGTAGAGTTCAGTGATTCAGCAATTCTGTATAATACCCAGTGCTCATTACATCATGTGTCCTCCTTAATGTCCATCACCCAGTTACCCCATCCCCCCACCCTTCTCCCCTCCAGCAACCTGTTTGTTTCCTATGATTAAGAGTCTCTAATGGGGGGCGCCTGGGTGGCTCAGATGGTTAAGCATCTGCCTTTGGCTCAGGTCATGATCCCAGGGTCTTGGGATTGAGCCCCGCATCAGGTTCCCTGCTCAGCGGGAAGCCTGCTTCTCCCTCTCCCTCTCCCACTTTCCCTGCTTGTGTTCCCTCTCTTGCTGTGTCTCTCTCTGTCAAATAAATAAAATCTTTAAAAAAAAAAAAAAGTCTCTAATGGTTTGTCTCCCTCTCTGATTTCATCTTGTTTTATTTTTCTCTCCTTCCCCTATGATCATGTTTTGTTTCTTAAATTCCACGTATCAGTGAGATCATATGATAATTGTCTTTCTGTAATTGACTTATTTTGCTTATCATAATACCCTCTAGTTCCATCCACTTCATTGCAAATGGCAAGATTTCTTTTTTTTTTTGATGGCTGAGTAGTATTCCAGTGTGTGTGTGTGTGTGTATGTGTGTATACACCCCACATCTTCTGTATCCATTCATCTATCGATGGACATCTGGGATCTTTCCATAATTTGGCTATTGTGGACATTGTTGCTATAAATATTGGGGTGCAGGTGCCCCCCTTCAGTTCATTACATTTGTATCTTTTAGTGCAATTGCTGGGTTATAGGGTAGCTCTACTTCCAACTTTTTGAGGAACCTCCATACTGTTTTCCAGAGTGGCTGCACCAGCTTGCGTTCCCACCAACAGTGTAAGAGGTTTCCCTTTCTCTGCATCCTCGCCAACATCTGTTGTTTCCTGACTTGGCAATTTTAGCCATTCTGACTGGTGTGAGGTGGTACCTCATTGTGATATTGATTTGATTTCCCTGATGCCGAATGATGTTGAGTATTTTTTCATGTGTCTGTTGGCCATTTGTATGTCTTCTTTGCAGAAATGTCTGTTCATGTCTTCTGCCCATTTCTTGATTGGATTATTTGTTCTTTGGGTATTAAGTTTGATAAGTTCTTTATAGATTTTGGATACTAGCCCTTCATCTGATAAGACATTTGCAAATATCGTTTCCCATTCTATCGGCTGTTTTTGGTTTTGTTGACTGTTTCCTTTGCTGTGCAAAAGCTTTTTATCTTGACAGTCCCAATAGTTCATTTTTGCCTTTGTTTCCCTTTAGAGAGGTGTCCAGCAAGAAGTTGCTGTGGCTGAGGTCACAGAGGTTGCTGCCTGTGTTCTGCTCTAGGATTTGGATGTATTCCTGTCTCACATTTATGTCTTTCATCCATTTTGAGTCTATTTTTGTGTATGGTGTGAGGAAATGGTCCAGTTTCATTCTTCTGCATGTGGCTGTCCAATTTTCTAACACCATTTGTTGAAGAGACTGTCTTTTTTCCGTTGGATATTCTTTCCTGCTTTGTTGAGGACCAAGAGTTGAGGGTCCATTTCTGGGTTCTCTATTCTGTTTCCTTGATCTGTGTGTTTGTTTTTACCAGTACCATACTGTCTTGATGATGACAGCTTTGTAATAGAGCTTGAAGTCTGGAATTGTGATGCCACCAGCTTTAGTTTTCTTTTTCAACATTCCTTTGGCTATCTGTGATCTTTTCTGGTTCCATACGAATTTTAGGATTATTTGTGCCAGCTCTGTGAAAAAAGTTAATGGTATTTTGATAGGGATTGCTATACTATTGAATGTATAGCATTGAATGCTGCATTGTATAGCATTGTGTAGAATGTATCAAGTATTGATTTTTTTTTTTTAAGATTTTATTTATTTATTTGAGACAGAGAGAATGAGAGAGAGCACATGAGAAGGGGGAGGGCCAGAGGGAGAAGCAGACTCCCTGACGAGCAGGGAGCCCGATGCGGGACTCGATCCAGGGACTCCAGGATCATGACCTGAGCCGAAGGCAGTCGCTCAACCAACTGAGCCACCCAGGCGCCCCTCAGGTATTGAATTTTGATAGTGATTGTTATGGTATCAAATGTATAGATTGCTCTAGGTAGCATAGATAGTTTAACAATATTTGTTCTTCCAATCCATGAGCAATGGGACATTTTTCCATTTCTTTGTGTCTTCCTCAATTTCTTTCATGAGTGTTCTATAATTTTCTGAGTACAGATCTTTTGCCTCTTGGGTTAGGTTTATTCCTAGGTATCTTATGGGTTTTGGTGCAGTTGTAAATGAGATTGATTCCTTAATTTCTCTTTCTTCTGTCTCTTTGTGATTTCTGTGCATTGATTTTATATCCTGCCACTTTGCTGAATTCCTGTATGAGTTCTAGCAATATTGGGGTGGAATATTTTGGGTTTTCCACATAGAGTATCATGTTATCTGCAGAGTGAGAGTTTGACTTTTCTTTTGCTGATTCAGATGCCTTTCATTTCTTTTTGTTGTCTGATTGCTGAGGCGAGGACTTCTAGTACTATGTTGAACAATAGTGGTGAGAGTGGACATCCCTGCCATATTCCTGACCTTACAGGGAAAGCTCTGTTTTTCCCCATTAAGAATGGTATTTGTTGTGGGCTTTTCATATATGGCTTTTATGGTATTGAGGTATGTCCTTCTATCCCTACACTGTGAAGAGTTTTAATCAAGAAAGGGTGCTTGCTGTACTTTGTCAGATGCTTTTTCTGCATCTATTGTGAGGATCATATGGTTATTGTCCTTACTTTTATTAATGTAGTGTATCACATTGATTGATTTGTGAATGTTGAACCACCCTTGCAGTCCAGGAATAAATCTCACTTGGTCATGGTGAATAATCCTTTTACTGTACTGTTGGATCCTATTGGCTAGTATCTTGGTGAGAATTTTTGCATCCATGTTCATCAGGGATATTGGTCTGTAATTCTTTTTGATGGGGTCTTTGTCTGGTTTTGGGATCAAGGTAATACTGGCCTCATAAAATGAGTTTGGAAGTTTTCCTTCCATTTCTATTTTTTGAAACAGCTTCAGAAGAATAGGTGTTAAATCTTGAAATGTTTGGTAGAATTCCCCTGGGAAGCCATCCAGCCCTGGACTTTTGTTTGTTGGGAGATATTTGATCCCTGCTTCAATTTCCTTGCTGGTTATGGGTCTGTTCAAGTTTTCTATTTCTTCCTTTTTCAGTTTTGGTAGTTTATATGTCTCTAGGAATGCATCCATTTCTTTGAGATTGCCTCATTTTTTGGCATATAGTTGCTAATAGTATGTTTTTATCATTGCTTGTATTTTGTCGGTGTTGGTTGTGATCTCTCCTCTTTCATTCATGATTTTATTTATTTGGGTCCTTTCTCTTTTCTTTTTGATAAGTCTGGCCAGGGTTTATCGATCTTACTAATTTGTTTAAGGAACCAGCTCCTACTTTCGTTGATCTGTTCTACTGTTCTTTTGGTTTCTATTTCATTGATTGCTGCTCTAACCTTTATTCTCTTCTCCTGCTGGGTTTAGGCTTTATTTGCTGTTCTTTCTCTAGCTCCTTTAGGTGTAAGATTAGGTTGTGTATTTGAGACCTTTCTTGTTTCTTGAGAAAGGCTTGTATTGCTATATACTTCCCTCTTAGGACTGCCTTTGCTGCATCCCAAAGGTTTTGAACAGTTGTGTTTTCATTTTCATTTGTTTCCATGAATTTTTTAAATTCTTTTTTAATTTCCTCGTTGACCCATTCATTCTTTAGTAGGATGCTCTTTAGCCTCCATGTATTTGAGTTCTTTCCAACTTTCTTCTTGTGATTGAGTTCAAATTTCAAAACACTGTAGTCTGAAACTATGCAGGGAATGATCCCAGTCTTTTGGTACCAGTTGAGACGTGATTTGTGACCCAGCATGTGATCTGTTCTGGAGAATGTTCCACGTGCACTCGAGAAGAATGTGTATCCTGTTGCTTTAGGATGGAATGCTGAATATATCTTTGAAGTCCATCCAGTCCAGTGTGTCATTCAAAGCCATTATTTCCTTCTTGATCTGCTGCTTAGATGATCTGTCCATTGCAATGAGTGGGGTGTTAAAGTTCCCTACTATTATTGTATTATTATCGATACGTTTCTGTTTTGGTTATTAATTGTTTCATATAATTGGCTGCTCCCATGTTAGGGGCATAAATATTTACAATTGTTAGATTTTCTTGTTTGGATAGACAATAAGTCTGATATAGTGTCCTTTCTCATCTCTTATTAGAGTCTTTGGTTTAAAATCAAATTTGTCTTATATAAGGATTGCCACCCCACCTTTCTTTTGATGTCCATTAGCTTAATAAATGGTTTTCTACTCCCTCATTTTCAATCTGGAGGTGTCTTTTGGGTCTAGAATGAGTCTTTTGCAGACAGCATATCGATGGGTCTTGCTTTTTTATCCAATCTGATACCCTGTCTTTTGATTGGGGCATTTAAGCGATTTACATTCAGAGTAACTGTTGAAAGATAAAGAGTTTAGTGCCATTTTATTACCTGAATAGTCACTGTTTCTATATATTTTCTCTGTTCCTTTCTGGTCTTTGTTTCTTTTGGGTTCTCTGTTCGCTTAAAGGATCCCCTTTAATAATTTCTTGCAGGGCTGGTTTAGTGACACAAATTCTTTCAGTTTCTCTTTGTCCTGGAAGCTCTTTTTCTCTCCTTCTATTCTGAATGACAGCCTTGCTGGATAAAGTATTCTTGGTTGCCTATTTTTATCATTTAGCACCCTGAATATATCATGCCAGTCCTTTCTGGCCTTCCAGGTTTCTATGGATGGGTTTGCTGCCTGTCTAATTTTTCTACCCTTGTAAGTTATGGACATCTTGTCCCAAGATGCTTGCAGGAGTTTCTCTTTGTCTCTGAGGATTGCAAGCTTCACTATGTATATGTCGAAGTGTTGACCTATTTTTATTGATTTTGAGGGGTATTCTGTGTGTCTCCTGGACTTTGATGCCTGTTTCCTTCCCCAGATTAGAGGTCTCTGCTATAATTTGCTCCAGTATGCCTTCTGCTCCACCCTTCTCTTTCCTCTTCTTCTGGCATCCCAATTATTCTAATATTATTTTGCTTTATGGTATCACTTATCTCTCAAATTCTCCCCTTGTGATTCAGTACTTGTTTATCTCTCTTTTTCTCAGCTTCTTTATTCTCCATCATTTTGTCTTCTATATCACTAATTCACTCTTCTGCCTCATTTATCCTAGCAGTTAGAGCCTCCATTTTTTTTAGATTTTAATTATTTGACAGAGAGAGCGCACAAACAGAAGGTGGAGCAGGCAAAGGGGGGGGGGGGGGAAGCAGGCTCCCATTGAGCAAGGAGCCTGACGTGGGGCATGATCTCAGGACCCTGGGATCATGACCTGAGCTGAAGGCAGACGCTTAACCGACTGAGCCACCCAGGCAGCCCCTAGACCCTGCATTTTTTATTGCAGGCTCATTGATAGCCTTTTTTATTTCAACTTGACTAGATTTTAGTTCTTTTATTTCTTCAGAAAGGGATTCTCTGTTGTCTTCTATAGTTTTTTTCAAGCCCCTCTAGTATCTTTATGACTTTTTCTGAACTCTAGTTCTGCATCTTACTTATATCCATACTGATTAGGTCCTTGGCAGTCAGTATTGCCTCTTCTCTTTTTTGAGGTAAGTTTTTCTGTCTTGGCGTTCTGTCCAGAGAATAGTTGGACGAGAGAACAGAATACTAAAATGGCAACAACAACCCCTTAGAAATATACACTAAAGAAATCAGAAGAAACCAGAAACCGAAAAAAATAAAAATTGTTAAAAAGTGAGAGAGAATATAATCAGGTGAACAGAATAGAGCAGTACACTGATCCTGTGTGTATTTTGGTCTGTTTGTTAGAAAACTAGATCCGAAAAGTGTAAGGAACGAAAAACAAGTATGTACAAAAATAAAATTAAATACAGCGAAAGAATAGAATGTAACTTTACAAATGAAAATTAAAGACAAGAAAAAATATAAACAGGTAAACATACACTGTATCCTGGGTGTATTTTGTTCTGTTTTGTTTTTTTTTTAAGATTTTATTTATTTGAGAGAGAGAATGAGATAGAGAGCATGAGGGGGGAGAGTCAGAGAGAGATGCAGACTCCCTGCTGAGCAGGGAGCCCGACGTGGGACTCGATCCCGGGACTCCAGGATCATGACCTGAGCCGAAGGCAGTCACTTAACCAACTGAGCCACCCAGGCACCCTGTTCTGTTTATTAGAAGAAACTACATCCCAAAATTATGAAGAAAGAAAAACTTATATATACAAGAATAAAATTAAATACATTGAAGGAATAGAATGTAACTGTAAAGATGAAAATTAAAAAAGACTTAAAAATGGAGTGCCTGGGTGGCTCAGTTGTTAAGTGTCTACCTTCGGCTCAGGTCATGATCCCAGGGTTCTGGGATCGAGCCCTGTATCGGGCTCTGCTCAGCGGGAAGCCTGCTTCTTCTCCCACTCCCCCTGCTTGTATTCCCTCTCTCGCTGTGTTTCTCTCTGTCAAATAAATAAAATCTTTAAAAAAAAAAAAAGACTTAAAAAAAAGAGAATATAATTAGGTGAAGAGAACAGAGCGATACATTACATTCTATGTGTATTTTGTGTGTTTGTTTTATGAAACTGCATCCCAAAACTGTAAAGAAAGAAATACATATATATACAAAAATATAATGAAATACAATGGAAAAATAGAATGTAACTCTAAAAATGAAAATTTAAAAAGACTTTAAAAAAAGAGTTGATGAAATAAGAAATTATTTGAAAAGGAAAAAGAAAAAAATTAAAATTGAAAGGCTAAGGAATCATGAGAAAAATACCATGAATTCTATGTACTGTTTTCCCCTAGTCCTGGAGTTTTGTAGTTCTGTGTGATCAGTAAACTTGGTCTTAGTGGGACATTCTTGTTGATCTTCTGGGGGAGGGGCCTCTTGTGCTGATTCTCAGTTGTCTTTGCCCTGGGAGGAATTTTACCCCTCTTGTCAGGAGGCCCGGCTAAGTAAGGGGCTCTGGATTGCTATATATGGCTTTTGTTCCCTGAAGGCTTTCCCTGCAGCTTAAGCAGAGTATAACGAAAATGGCGGCCTCCCAGTCTCCAGGCCCAGAGCCAGAACCTCACGCCCCCCACTCCTCACTGCACCCTCAGGGAAATGCAGGCAGTCACTCCTGGCTCCCTGGTCTCTGGCCGTACTCCGTGGCTCACCCAGCCTGTGACGAAGCGTTTGGGACCCTGGGAGTCTCCAAACCCTGTAGACCCTTGCAGTGCGCATGCGGAAGAGGGATCTCGCCAGGGCTCTGATGCTTGCTGAGCCCTTGCTTGGAGAGTGGTTGCCCTACTGTGTGGCAGTTCATGTTTTATGGCAACACTGAGCTGAGTCCCCACTCTTGGGCTCCCTGATTGCAGCCGGATTCCTCGCTCCAATGTCTGGGGACTCTGCAGCACTCGGGCACCCCCGTTCTTTCTGTGACCCCAAGGATCCTGAGACCACACTGTCCCACCTAGTATTCTTCCTTGCTTGCTACCTGAGCACCTTTCAGGCAGGGACATACCTCACTGGAACAGCCTTCTAAAAGTTCTGATTTTGCATTCTGTTGCTGTATCACTTTCCAGTGGCTGACTTCCAGAGGCTCCCTACCCCCGTGGTTTATCTTCTGATATATCACCTTGAATTCACTTCTCCACACCTCCTACCTTTCAGAAAGTGGTTGCTTTTCTATTTGTAGACATGCAGCAATTCTTTTCTTAGGTCTCCCGTTGAGTTCACAGGTATTCAGAATAATTTGATAGCTATCTAGCCAAATTCCTGGGACCAGACAGAACTAAGGTCTCCTACTCCTCCACCATCTTGGACTCTTTCTCTTTTCCCCACATTTTTTTAATGGGACAGTGTCACCATCTTATTTTAATGTAAACATTTAATACCAGAGATTAAGTTAATTTTTACCAATTCAGAATTTTTGTGAATATATGAAATTTCCATTTTATCGTATAGTTTATATCACACTAGTTCAAAGCATTTCTCTACACGTATTCTTTCTTCTTAAGATTTTATTTATTTGAGAGAGAGCACGTGCGAGCACAAGCAGAGGGGAGGGGCAGAGGGAGAGAGAGAAGCAGACTGTCCACCGAGCACAGAGCCCCATGAGGGGCTTGATCCCAGGACTCTAGTATCATGACCTGAGTGGAAATCAGACACTTACCCACTGAGCCACCCAGGTGCCCCTACATGTATTCTAAAATAGCTCCTTTGGAATGATTTCCATCACCTGTAACATGTAAATATACAAAGGACCTTGATTCTAAACAAACAACATCTCAAATGAGTAACTTTTAGTTAGAGGATAAGAAAGTCATCAGATGATTGCAGTTGTTAATATCCAAAGGACACTTTGTTGAAATGTTTCTTCTGATGCAACAGTTATAAGTTGGAATATTCAACAAACAAGGGCAGTACAAGAGTACAATAAACTAAACTTCTGCAGTTAAGCCTCCCAAAGTCCTAATCCTTTAACAGAAGCAAAGCAAAGCATCTTTGCTGCAAATTAAATGGGTCTCCAGTATTTCCATCTAGTTGATATTTCAGAGCTAGACACCTAAGACAAAACGAATACATATACCATCTTGTTTCTGGTTGGTTTAATTATGCCTGAAGAGTTTAATACCCACCCATGCAAGTCCAGTGGTGGAAGGTCACATAGATCACTCTGGTAATTGATAAGAAGAGACTGTAAAAGCACAGACTGGTTGTGCTGGTGCAGCCCTGTGGGATGTTCTCTAACACGAAGAATGAGTAGAACAGTTCTGCTACAAAGACCAGTTCATTAAGGATAGTCTATATAGAAAGACAGAAACATTCTTCTCTCCCACACATTATATGCCATCCTTGTTCTTAAAAAGTAGGTGGTATTAAGAGGATTTAGTATTGTATAAGTATATATTATGATCTAGTACTGCTCCATTTCCTCATATTTTGATGTCTTCCCAGCTGCCTGTGGTCTCATTAGGAGTCCTATCGGTGATTAGGTGGACTATTACCAACTATTGATTCAGTTTTCAGTGCTTATATCTGACCCTCCTTTTGGAGAGTGGCACACCAGGAACTCTCCTGTATTGCTAGTATAAAGTGTGGTGTGATTCTCCACCCTGTTGTTCCTCTCTGCCAATGTCTATGACCTCAGTGGGGGCAGGCACCTGTGGGCATCTGGATGAAGGTGTGCCTATAACATGCAACTCTCAGGTGAGTCTACTCCTCACTCCACTCAGACCACCGGTGGCCACCAGTGACTACACCTCACTGCATCCTTGGCCAACCCATTTTGTTCCTTTTTATGATTTCTATATCTTTGTTGAACAGCTTATTTTGTTTATTGTGTATCTTGTTGAATCGTCTACCTGTGTTTTCTTGTAGCTCACTAAACTTTGTTAAAACAATTATTTTGAATTTTGTCCAATAGGGCGCCTGGGTGGCTCAGTTGGTTAAGCAACTGCCTTCGGCTCAGGTCATAATCCTGGATCCTCCCTGCTCGGCGGGGAGTCTGCTTCTCCCTCTGACCCTCCCCCCCTCATGCTCTCTCTCTCTCATTCTCTCTCTCAAATAAATAAATAAAATCTTTAAAAAAAAAAAGAAAAGTGGTTTCCTTTAAAAAAAAAAAAAAAGGAAAGAATTTTGTCCAATCGCATATCTCCATTTCCTTGGGTGTGTTTTCTGATAAATTATTGTATTCCTTTAATGGTGTTATGTTTCCTTGATTTTTTGTTTCTTACATTCTTGCGTTGATGTTTGCACATTTGATGGTGTGGTCACTTCTTCCAGACTTTGTGGTACTTTTGGTCAGGAGAGTCCTTCACCTACAGGTGGGTGCAAGGGTGTCAGCTTCGTGGGGTGTGGCCGTTCTGGATCTGGGGAAGGCCCAGTGATAAACTCTCTGTGCAGCTCTGTCACCTGTCAGCATCAGCGAAGGCATCGGGGAAGAGACAGCAGGATGGTCGAGGCTGTAGTATCCAAAGCAGTGGAGAAGACTGCTGAGGAACACCTGATGGCTTTTTTTTCCATGGAGAGTATTGTGGCAGAGTTGATGTCGGTGCTGAGTCTGACTTTTAGGCACCCTGTGGGTGGTGGCAGCGGCCTGGTGTCTGATGGGCTGGCACTCATGGAGTAGCCATGGAAGAGGGTCTGGTGTGCGGGCACTTTCAGAGTGACAGCAGCTTTGGCCCTGAGACGCTGATTACACCTCAGTGGTGTTAGTTTGCTTTGTGAGTTGCAGCCACACCCCAAGCAGCCAGGAAGTTTGTGTCTGCGTGTGCATGGACATACAGTGGCTGTGAGGTCCTGGCACCTGGCTAGCCTATCTGGAGAATATTTCCATTCCCCAGAAGACACAGGTGGACCTGATGCAGCGGGGGGTCAGGGTCTGGAATGCTGGCACACATAGGCGCAGATCTGGGGCCCAGGACAGGCACAGGGTTGGGGGGCAGTTGTAGTCCTTGTCCTGGAGCTGCACAACAGCAGCTCCTGAATGGGGGGAGCAGGATACAGTAGCTTTATATTCACTGAGTCCACGATAGTGATGCATGTTGGTTAACTCGGTGTTAAAAGATGCCAGTGTCCGCTGTGGAGCAGGCAGCTGGAGTCTGCTGAGCAGGGACTGCTGTAGCACCTGCCTTGTGTGAGTGATAGAGATCAGTCCAGCCCTTATTTCTGCCCCATCCCCACATCTCCGCCAGTAAAGTCTCCAGCTGTCCTTTCTGCATGCTTGCACTCTCCTCTATGCTCCACTGTGTAGTAATTGGCCTTAATTGGATTTTTGAGCCCTCTGCAGCTAATGTCATTCATGGACAGCTCTTGAATTCATTTTTGTTGGGGTGAAGGATGGTATCTCCTATTCTACCATTCTGCTGACATCAGTCACATAGGATGCTTGTCTGGGTGCTTTGTATCCTGAGTAGCTCTGGGACAGTGCTGGCCATCCACTTGGCCTGTTTTCCTCCAATATTTCTTTCCTTGTCTTTCCTTTTCCTTTCCCTTCCTTTCCTTTGCCCTTTCCTTGCCCTTTTCTTTTTCTTCTTTCCTTTCTTTTCTTAAGTAGCATCCATACCCAGTATGGAGTCCAACACAGTGCTTGAACTCATGACCCTGTGATCAAGACCTGATCTGTGATCAAGGGTCGGATGCCCAACTGACGGAGCCACCCAGGCACACTTTTCCTGCATTATTTCTATCCTCCTGGTACCCTGTAGTTGCTCAGGAGGGCTTACAGGGAAAAGTCCTTTGGGTATCATAGTATGGACATGCTCTGGGCATGAACAGGTGAGCTCACAGGGGCCCTGTTTCTCATGAATGGCAGCTGGGAAAGGTGTGATATCAGGCCTGTGTTCAGATCATACTGGGCACCTTTGTTTGTTCAACCAGAGTTCGGTGTGATTGCCGATGGCCACACCCCGTTTCTGTCTTTCCTTCTTCACTGTTGACAATTTGTGGACTTCTGGGTTCTACTCCTTTTGTAATTACATGACTTGCAGTGCAGGAGTAATCGCTGCTTCTCAGGCCTCTACATCTCACCCATTTCTCTCACTGCTCTGTGTACTTTGGCATCCACACTTGCCCTGTTTGCCATGAGATGTTGACATATACTTAAACTGACCTTGAACAGCAGCAAATTTCTTGTGAGTGGATTTTCCCACAGCCTTCTACTCAGCCAAGAAACAGACCAACATGAAGCTGTGGGCAGAGAACAAGTTGTAGAGCCTGCCTCTCTTCCTTCTGGCTAGTGTGCTCTCCATAATACTTTGACCACTCGGGCCCAGTAATGCACGTCGGCCACTCCTTCAGTTGAATTTCATCTCCTGTGTGTGGAAAAGCATGCTATACGGTCCTGCCTGGATGAGTCGGGTGCATGTATGTGATGGCTCACCCCCTCGCTATAGTCAACACAAATTTCACCAGCGCTTCTTTGCCTTCAGGTTGTTGCTGTGGAGCAGAGGATGAGGAGGCACCCTTTGCCCAGAGCACTTCTGTAGGCGTGTCACAGACCAGGACGCCCAAGGCAGCTCAGTCTTCCCGGAAGACCCACCCCTGTGAGATGTGTGGTCCAGTCTTGAGAGACATTTTCCACTTGGCTGCGCACCAGGGAAAAGAAAACAGCCAGAGACTGTTGAGGTGTGGGGCCTGTGGGAAACGATTTTATTTCAATGTAAAGTTGCAGCAGCAGCAGGAGCAGCACGTGGGAGCAGAACCCTTCAGAAGCCGTGTGGACAGGGCCTCTGTTGTGAAGAGCTGGGGATTCCATGGTTCAGGAAAGCCCCCTACCTTTGGAGAAGTTCAGAAGGACTTCCTGTCTGGCTCGGGGCATCTGCAGCAAGAGGCCACTCATACTGGGGAGAATCCAAAGGAAATCACCCAGTGCAGGGCAACTTTACAAAGCAGAAAAAGTCATGACACCTGGGGAGAATGCAAGAACGCCTTTGGTCCCAAACACACACATATTCAGGACCAGGGTGTCCACCTTGGAAGACAGTCCTTTGTGTGCAGTGAATGTGGGAGATCTTTTAGCACTCATACTACTCTCCATTATCACCACAGAGTTCACACTGGAGAAAGGCCTTATGAGTGCAGTGAATGTGGCAAGTCCTTTACCCGAAGACATAGACTCAATATGCACCTAAAGGTTCACTCAGGTGAAAGGCCTTATGAGTGTAGTGAATGTGGGAAATCTTTTATTTGTAGGTATGAACTCCAGTATCATCACAGAAGTCACTCTGGAGAAAAACCTTTTGAGTGCAGTGAATGTGGGAAATCTTTTACCTATCGCTCTGCCCTCAGTTATCATCAGAGATCCCACAGAGGAGAAAGGCCTTATGAATGCAGTGAGTGTGGAAAATCTTTTACTTCTAGCTCTGCACTCAGGTATCATCACAGAGGTCACACAGGAGAGAGGCCTTACGAATGCAGTGAATGTGGGAAATCCTTTAGACAAAAACATTCCCTCTCAATACACCAGAAAATTCATAGTAGAGGAAACCCTTACAAATGCAACAAATGTGGGAAATCTTTTTCTTGTAGTTCCAGTTTCCATTATCATGAGAGAATTCACACAGGAGAAAGGCCTTACGAGTGCAGTGAGTGTGGGAAATCTTTTATAAGTAGTACTGCCCTTCATTATCATCACAGAGTTCACACTGGAGAAAGGCCTCATGAGTGCCGCGAATGTGGGAAATCTTTTAGCACTCATAGTGCTCTTCAGTATCATTGCAGAGTTCACACTGGAGAAAGGCCTCATGAGTGCAGTGAATGTGGCAAGTCCTTTACCCGAAGAAATAGCCTCAATATGCACCTAAAGGTTCATTCAAGTGAAAGGTTTTATGAGTGTAATGAATGTGGGAAATCTTTTATTTGTAGGTATGAACTCCAGTATCATCATAGAGTTCATTCTGGAGAAAAACCTTTTGAGTGCAGTGAATGTGGGAAATCTTTTACCTCTCGCTCTGCCCTCAGTTATCATCAGAGATCCCACAGAGGAGAAAGGCCTTACGAATGCAGTGAGTGTGGGAAATCTTTTACTTCTAGCTCTGCGCTTAGGTATCATTACAGAGGTCACACAGGAGAGAGGCCTTATGAGTGCAGTGAATGTGGGAAATCCTTTAGACAAAAACATTCACTCTCAATACACCAGAGAATTCATAATGGAGGAAGCCCTTACAAATGCAACCAGTGTGGGAAATCTTTTACTTTTAGTTCCAGCTTCCATTATCATCAGAGAATTCACACAGGAGAAAGGCCTTATGAATGCAGTGAGTGTGGGAAATCTTTTATAAGTAGTACTGCCCTCCATTATCATCACAGAGTTCACACTGGAGAAAGGCCTCATGAATGCAGTGAATGTGGGAAATCTTTTATCACTCGTACTGCTCTTTCTTATCATCACAGGGTTCACACTGGAGAACGACCTTATAAGTGCAGTGAATGTGGGAAATCTTTTAGGGGAAAATCTAACCTCTCTCAACATTGGAGAGTTCACACTAGAGAAAGGCATGGTTGTATAATGAATATGCGATTTCCTTATTCAATGTAATGCCACTGGTGGAAACTTTTTTTTTTTAAGATTTTAGATATTTATTTGACAGACACAGCAAGAGAGGGAACACAAGAAGGGGGAGTGGGAGAGGGAGAAGCAAGCTTCCCGCCGAGCAGGGAGCCTGATGCGGGGCTCGATCCCAGGACCCCGGGATCATGACCTGGCCGAAGGCAGACGCTTAACAACTGAGCCACCCAGGCGCCCCTGGTGGAAACTCTTTGAGGAGCCACTTGCCTGATTTGAATCTTTTACAGTGGGGAGATTCTTTATAACGGAAGTATGTGTGGGTATGTTGCATTTCTAAATTGTCCAGAGATCTCTCTAGATTTATGTAACTGACGGTTCTGTGACCCTTTCACTTCTGCCAACACGGTGCGCATCAGTCCTCACCCCAGTGTACTCAGAGAAGCTGACCTCGGTTCCCATGAATTGGAGCAGATTAGCAGTAACCTGAGGTCTTAGGGGCAGCTTTGCCTCCTCCTTGAATACCTTCAGGGCATTGACCTGAATCAGTGATAACCCAGAGAACAACATGAATTTGGCTGGCAGCTTATAGAGAATGACTACCTTTTTCAGGAACATGTTGGTCTCGTGTGATACTTCTGATTAGTTTTTCCAGGTTCCAAGTCACAAACTGGAGAACTACCTGCTCCACGTTGATTTGGCTAAGATAATAATCAAGGCCTTACTGTTTAAGTCCTCTTTAACCTTGAATGTTCTACTTACTGTGAGGGGTAGTTTATAAAATGATTTGGGCTCAACAAGCATCAAAGGGTGAACTGTTTAAGAGTCTCAAATTATCTGTGCCTGAGGAGGGAGAGGATGGCAGGAAATAGCTTGCCAATTTTGTTTTGTTTTGTTTGTTTGTTTTGTTTTAAAGATTTTATTTATTTGACAGAGAGCTAGAGAGCACAGGTAGGCAGAGTGGCAGGCAGAGGGAGAGGGAGAAGCAGACTCTCCGCTGAGCAGGGAGCCGGATGCAGGGCTTGATCCCAGGACCCTGAGATCATGACCTGAGCCGAAGGCAGACGCTTAACGACTAAGCCACCCAGGCACCTCTGTTTTTGGTGTTTTTTTTTTTACAGAGTACAACAAAATTAGTCACTTTTATTTAAAAGAAACATTACAAATAAGTGCAAAATTAAATTTCATGATTAAATACACACCAAAGTAACATGCATACTTTACACTGAAATCCACATACAAAGTTAGTTGATTACATGACAGTGAGAGAGAACTGGCAGAACCAGGAGCTGCCGCTGCAGACTTTCAATGTTTACAACCTGAAATCAAAACCATACAATTAGGCTTCTGTAAAGGGAATTTAAGAAAACGGAATACGTACCTTTGGGAGTACTAACAACAGAGCCCATAACCTGTTTCAGACACCGATGCTAGGAAATGTTGTCATGTGCCTTCCCTTCTCAGAATGCTAGTGAGAGTGGCTCTGAGCAACGACGGGGGCGCGGCGGGCTGAGGCTTCTCGCTCCTGCCCCGGTGTCCGGCCCGGCCGCTGTGGCACCCAACCCTTCCCTCCACATCCTCTAAATTAAGTGACCATCTCGGTGTTACTCTGCTCCCTACACACAACGGGGAAACTCAGGAGACCCGCGGGGCACACGAAGCGCTCTGCTCGCCGTGGGTGATGCCAACAGCTTCGACAGACAAACAGACGGGGACGGCTGCGCCACAGACCCGGGAGACCAGGACGCCAGCTCACAGGGAGACGCCCACCCTAGGCTCTCTGACACGGTTGTCTCTTTGCGTCATGTTCAGAGGGGAGAAGGAATTCCTTTCTCCTTTTCTAAGGCAAGCTGCTGGTATTCTTGTTCTATTTAGAAATCTGGTGTAATGCAAGAACTCGCATTGACACATTTGTTCATTTCCCCATTACAGACTCAGTAAAAATGATGGAATCTATTGCCAAAACAAATTTGTATTTGTCCATCCCTTTGTCAACCCAGTCCCTACATGTGTACGGAGCCCCCAGGTGCACGGGGGAGGCGCAGGTGGGAGGGCAGAAGCTAGCGTCAAAGCTGAACTAAAGGTCGCGGGCCAGCAGTCGGGCCCAGGCGGCTCAGAGCCACTGAGCGTCTACACTGCCTTGATGATGATTCGTCCTTTAATACTGGAAATGGGAAGCCCTGCTCAAGAAAACAGACAACCACAGAATGGCCTCAGGACCAAGGTCCCTGGGCAGTCCTCCAGCCGCTGACCCACGAGGCCCAAGGGCACCAGCACCCACCCCAGGAGTCTGAAGGGCACACGCAGCGCTTCGGGGGTGGCCGGCTGTGGGTGCTGGTTGCACTCCCGGTGGAGTCACAGCTTGTCATCGGTCATTTCTAGAAACTGTGCGTAGACGTCCCGGATGCACTCCCCCTTGGGGATGAATAGGAATTTGTAGTAGCTGCCGTCTGCACAAATCGCAATGATGGCATTTGGCTCTGTTCCAAAGGCACAGATGCACGGAGAGCCTAAGGGAACCTGAAACTAGACTGTTTATTCCTTTTTGGATCTTCGGCAGCAAAAATGTGCACTGTGCCATGGTCACTGGACACGCAGATGAGGGAAGCGTCCGGATTGAAGTTAATATAATAAATATTGGCTGCTTGAGATCCTCTTCGTAGTTCCTGGATTAAATGCCCTGATGAAGTATCAAATATTCTTATAAGGGTCCCTTTCTCAGATGCAGTTGCAATTCTTGTTCCCTGCAGGTTGAGAGCAATGCAGCTCAGGACACCCTCATAGGCTGGAATGTCCACAGGCAGCTTCTCGGTGCTGGCCAGGTCCACGAGCTGCACGTGGCCCATGTGTATGCCCGGGAAGGCCAGGAGGGAGTTGTTACTGTTGGGGCACAGGACGCAGAGGCCTTTAGGATTATAGCAGGTTTCAAAGACATGTAACTGATGAGGATTATGTGTGAACGTAAACACCTTAATCATTGAGTCCAAAACAACCACAATTCAATCTCACCACAGCTAGACTGCTTTGACTTCTGTAGAAAATTCTATTTCAGTAACAGTCTTCTTCTTCAGGTCATCCCAGATCATCACTTTGTTGGGGGCGTATTTTGGCTTTTTCCCACCACCGACTAAAGCTAAATAATTGCAGCGAAATAACATTTCAACATGGCCAACTCCTCCTTCCAGAAATTCTTGTTTCTCTTTTTCTTTTAGCGGATCGGTGTTATAGACTCGGAATCCGTTTTCCATCCCACAGGCAAAGCATCCGTAGTCCTGGTTGAAGCTGGCATAGAGCAGCCCGTTGCCGTGGGGCTTACACGGCAGGAGGTTCATGGCGCCACCACGAAGGTCCGCTGCTCCTCAGCGCCGCATGCCCTCGGGGAGGCCGGGCACTGGGGTCCCGTCTGTCCGGCGGAGGCCGCTGTTTTGTTTTGTTTTTTAAGTAAACTGTGTGTTTGACTTGGGGCTCAAACTCAAAACCCCGCAGTCAAGAATCACAAGCTCTACTGAATAAGCCAGCCAGGCGTCCCAGCAGCCTGCCAGTTTGGACTAAATTTGCATTGCTGCCTCACAGCCTCCTGGGAAAAACTGCGGGGCTTTCTGGTCTTCGTTTGAGGCCTGGATGACATGTGTTTTAGGAGCCTCAATGATGACCCCCAGGAGGGGGCAGGTGTGAGACTCTTGGTACTTCTGAAAGCAACATGAATTTTTTCCCTTACTCAAAGGAGACATCACGGGATGTCAGCACTGCCGAGGGGGTATTTTCCCATGCCTACAAATAGCCATGTGCTCTGATGTCCACAATTCACTGGGCTAAGGTCACTGGCTGTAAGACCATAGGGGTCAAGGGAAACCGTAATTGGTACAGAAACACTGGCTTAATAGGCAGGGGAGGAGGGGCGCCTGGGTGGCTCAGTTGGTTAAGCAACTGCCTTCGGCTCAGGTCATGATCCTGGAGTCCCTGGATTGAGTCCCGCATCGGGCTCCCTGCTGAGCAGGGAGTCTGCTTCTCCCTCTGACCCTTCCCCCTCTCATGCTCTATCTCATTCTCTCTCTCAAATAAATAAATAAAATCTTTAAAAAAAAAAAAGATTAAAAATAGGCAGGGGAGGAGACTGCAGCCAACTATGGAATGTTTCTCTTCTAAAAATGCATCCAGACCAGTTTCTGTGACAGTGACTCTGCAGGATGAGTGTGTACACAAATCAATGTAGCTGAAGTCATTGTCAGATAGAATAATTGAAAGATACTGGTGATTCCTTTAACCGCTCCATGTTTCCCACCTCAAGATCATTACTGCACAGAGAGGAAAACAAGATATTAAGAGAGGTGAGGGGCGGAATCTATAGTTTGTTGATGTGGCGCTTAAGACCCAGGCAGTGTTCCTGTTAACTCCGGTGGAAACGTCCTTCATTGCTCCCTTTAGTTGGAGACACTGAGGCAAGACTGAGGCTCAGAGGACATGGGAACAAGGTGGTGCTGTCAGGATAGGGTTGCCAAACCTATTTTTATTTTGAGCCAATTTTTTAAACTTTATAAAAGTTTAATTTATAGATGCTAATAAATTGCATATATTTAAGAATGTAAAATTTGGTAAGTTTTGACAGGGATATGAATCTCTGACACCATGATAATCCCGATAATGACCATAGATGTCATGGTATATATTACCTCCTGCCCTATTATAATCTCTCCTTACCCTGCCCACCTCTCCAGGTAACCATTATACTTTGTTTTACAATGGAAACCATCACATTTTTAATTTATATGTTTGGAATCAAACTGTTTACTCTTTTTTTTTATTTCCTTTGTGTTTCATAATTACTCTGACTTCTTCAGTGATGTTATACAAGTAGCTCACTTTTCTGTCTAGATAACATCCTTATGTTTGCATATGCCACTGTTACTTTATCTTTTTTATGGGCTTTTAGGTTATTTCTAGATTTTGCCTATTGAAAATAAAGCAGTCACAAACATTTGTCAGTACTTTTATATAGATGTATGCTGTTTTTATTTTTGTCAGTAACTTAATGTTAGCTACCTGAGTCACAGGGTAGATGAGTATTAACTTTTGAAAAAACTGCTGTGCTGTGATCACAATGACTGTTTTTTGCTTTTGGATTCGCATCAGCAGTGGATGAAAAGTCCAGTTCTCCCACATCCCTGCCAATACTTGATATGGCCATTCTTTAATTTCAGCCCATGTAATAAGTGTGTAGCACAATCTCAGTGTAGTTTTGTTTTTTTTTTTTAAAGATTTTATTTATTTATTTGACAGAGAGAGACACAGCGAGAGAGGGAACACAAGCAGGGGGAGTGAAAGAGGGAGAAGCAGGCCTCCCGCCAAGCAGGGAGCCCAATGCGGGGCTCGATCCCAGGACGCTGGGATCATGACCTGAGCCGAAGGCAGGCGCCTAACGACTGAGCCACCCAGGCACCCCTCGGTGTAGTTTTAATTGCATTTCCTGAAAGATTCATGATTTTGAGCATTTTTTTTTTAAAGATTTTATTTATTTGACAGAGACAGCAAGAAAGGGAACACAAGCAGGGAGAGTGGGAGAGGGAGAAGCAGGCTTCCTGCGGAGCAGGGAGTCTGATGCGGGGCTCTATCCCGGGACCCTGGGATCATGACCTGAGTCTAAGGCAGACGCTTAACTACTGAGCCATCCAGGTGCCCCGATTTTGAGCATTTTTAAAATGTCTTATTTGCCAATTGCAAATCTTTTGTATTGCTTTTCCATTAACCTCATTTGCCACTTTCTTGTGTGTAAGTTACAGTGATTTTCCTTTTCATTTACAAATAAGACAATAAAACAACAAAGACATTTTAAAAGAAAACCACAGGCCCCGAGTGGAGTCACTTTGCTACCACTGCATCACCAAATCCGGGCTTAAGAGCTAACCTGATTGTAGTTTTCACTTTCCGTCAGTCAGCCTGAAGCTTCCTGGTTACGGTGGTGATGTAATCCTCCTAATAAGTCCCTGTTGTCCCCCAAAAGGAGGTGACTTTGCCCAAATAATCCATTTTTGTTTTCACAATGTCCTTGTCCTGCTTGTCCTGCCTTTAAAACCTTTCTGCCCCTTTGAGACCCTTTCTGTTAGATGGGATGCTGTGGAGATAATCTGATGTTCAAATTTACTCAGTTGAGTATTGTTTTTTATTTTATTTATTTAATTTAAATTCACTTAGTCAACATATATCACATCATTAGTTTTAGATGTAGTGTTCAAGACTATTGTTTTTTTAGTAGACATATGTTGGAGTTGTCCTGGATTTTATATTGGTTGATCATTTTTCTATATGGAGTAATTGTTTCTAAATACTGGAAGGCTCTTTATTATTTTTCCTCAGATTTTTTTGTGTCCTATGTCATGACCCAAAACACCATACATGTTTAAGTTTAGGGTGCATTCTTACCGTCACGTCCGGACTTTAAGTGCAGAATTCAGAAATACAAAAATCCAGCCCCACTTTATAGTATTAGGCTATTTACAAACTGTAAATTCTCCCATTATGAGAGCGGGATATGCTCAGAGAAGGCGCTGAAAAACTACTTGGGTGTTAGGTGGAAAACTAAAGCTTGGCGTGTGCAGGAGCCTTTACAAGGCCAGGCAGACAGCTGTGGGGGCTGTGAGCTGGCTGGAGGTCTGCAGGAGCCTCACAGGCAGGAGACCTTAATCCTGACAGGCCAGAGGGGAGGGACGTCCCTGAACACCCTGACTGGTGACTGAAAATCTGGCTGGTCTCACGTTAGTAGTGACAAGGTTGTCATGTACAGCCACTCAGGTCAGAGTCGCCTCCTCCGATTCCACCCAGTACACTGGGAGAAATTCTCACCGTGGGACGCCAGCCTCCAAGTGATTTAATTTCTAATCTTTCTGTAATAGTTGACTGCTGGTCCCCAAACAGTCGACATTCCGTGCCTCTCACCACTGTTCTGGGATGTCTTACCGGACCGCTATCTCCGGAGAAGCCAGCGGGTCGGGGTACGGGGCGCGGGCGCGGGCGCTGGGCCACTTCCGTCCTCACCCCGGCCAGGAAGGCCAGGGAGCTAGGTGGGGCGGGGCCTCTCCCGGAAGAGAGGGATTTCCGCTCCTGGGCGGGGCCTCACCCAGAACTTCCGGGTCAGTGCTGGCCTCCCTCTCCGCCCGAAAAACGAGTCCAGAAGGAAGAGGGCCCTAGGTCAGGCCTGTGGGAACTTGCGGACGTTTTTCCCACCCTCGGGACACACGCGGGATCATGGTCTCATCTCGGAGATTATGCCAGGAAGGGGCCTGCAGGGCGGCCTGGTGCCGGGTGGGAAGGCAGGGGTGGTGCAGAGACAGAGGAGACACCTGGAAGTTGTTGAGTACATCGGCAGGGAGCCCGATGTGGGGCTCGATCCCAGGACCCTGGGATCACGACCCGAGCCGAAGGCAGACGCTCAACGACTGAGCCACCCAGGCGCCCCACACTTTAGGGTTTAAAGAGGGAAAACGTGGGGGCGCCTGGGTGGCTCAGTCGTTAAGCATCTGCCTTCGGCTCAGGTCGTGATCCCAGGGTCTTGGGATCGAGCCCCGCATCGGGCTCCTTGCTCTGCGGGAAGCCTGCTTCTCCCTCTCCCACTCTCTCTGCTTGTGTTCCCTCTCTAGCTGTGTCTCTGTCAAGAAAATAGAATCTTAAAAAAAAAAAAAAGGAAAATGTGGGGCCAAGGTGGATGGGTACGTGCAGGTAGGCAGTGAAAGTCAAATAGATCATTGTCTTGGAGTCCGTCATGGGTCGGGACTTGCTGGCTCAGGGCAATCCTTAGTACTTGAGGGGCTACTCTTGGTTCCCGTCGGTTCCCGTCAGGGGACGCTTTGCTATCGGGATCTTCCATCTGAGTCAAGAGACAAGATGAACCTGACTAGAAAGTTTGACGTCAAAATGGGGCCAGCCGAGGTCTTCTTTCAATAGTAAGAAAAACTGTATGGGTGAAGCCACCTCGGGCCCTCCAGCCAACCTAGTAATCTTGAAGGTTTAACAAGCACCCTTAGCCTACATGATCGATTCACCTTTCTGTTTTATCTATAGATCATGCATTCTCTCCTAGAAAACTGAGCACTTCTGAATGCCACAAAGCAAAACAGAGCCTCTTGCACAACCCCAGGGCACTAAGGAACCAGACCCCTTGCACAACGTCCCAGCACTGTGATAACATCTATAGCTAGCACCATCGAGTGTGCATGTAGTCAAGAAATGTTATGGTTCACTGTCCTAACCTTAAAAACCCGTGGGCAGGCAGAAACCTTGGAGTTGGCGTTTGTAATAGAGCCCACCTTCTCCCTAGGTGGCCAGCCTCCTAAATTAAGATTATGTTGCTTTCCAATCACCACTTGTCTCTTCAGTATTGACTTTTGAAGTGCTAGAAAGCCAAAACTGGGTTTTGGAAACATAGGGAGATATTTGAACACAGAGACACACACAGAGTGATCCATTCATGTGAAAAAGCAATTCTAAAAGGACACCATACTGCAAACATTGTTTTTCTGTACCAGGTAGAGTGGCTAGAAGCTTTTCACTTTCAACGTTCATAAAGGAGTAGTAATCCATTAATAACAGAAAATCAGACATTCTAGACATTACTTTTTTAATGAAGAGAATAAACGTGTGCTAATAAATTTTGCAGCATCTGTTCTGAAGTCCTGCAGCAATAGAGGAGATTAAATGACAAGAATAAGCGCCCTGTCGGGGTGCCCGGGTGGCTCAGTCGTTAAGTGCCTGCCTTCGGCTCGGGTCATGGTCCCAGAGTCCTGGGATCGAGCCCCACATCGGGCTCCCTGCTCGGCGGGAAGCCTGCTTCTCCCTCTTGCACTCCCCCTGCTTGTGTTCCCTCTCTCACTGTGTCTCTCTGTCAAATAAATAAATAAAAGCTTTAAAAAAAAAAAAAAAAAAGAATAAGTGCCCTGTCTTCAGGAACCGCAACTAGCGGATGGAATGTTTTACTCTGCATCTATTTTACCCAGACACTTCTTTAAAAACTAATTCTTGGGCTACCACCAAAGTGTCTGAGTCAAGAGGTCTCGGTTGTAGGCTGACAATGAGCATTTCTAATGAGTTGACGTGAAGCTGATGGAGAGGGTCAGTGTAGAGATGAAACTGTGAAAACAAGTTATTTAGGGAAGGCCAGGCTGCCTCCCTCTAGGCTCCAGGACAGGAGGCTGTAGATGTACAGACTGTGATGAGCTACAGAGCTAAGGGTTCTCATGCACAACTGCTGAGTGCTTCTGCAGTGAGCCAAGCAGGCCAAAGGCTTAAAGTGCTGGAGTCCCAGGGTCTCCACTGCAGAAGAGTCCACAGGAAGCCACCTAGGCACCTGCTTCTTTCGTGTGGAACTGCCAATCAACAAAGAGGCCACTAGGTGTGGGTGGCTACAATGTCCTACCACCTAGATAGGCAAACTGAAACCTAACCTGGAGCAAAATCTTCTAAATGCCTCAACCTAAAAACACCGAATCACACAAAGCTGTCTACGTTGGTCTCCATGCTGGGCATGGAGCCTACTTAAAACACACACACACACAAGTCAACTAGTTTCCCAAATAAGACACTGCCTTAACTAATAGCCAATCACATAACTTACTGCTTTGCTTCCCTTTTTTGGTCTACAAAAGCCTTTACCTAATTTGGTTTGGTGCTGTCTGAATGGATTTGGTGTTTGTACAAATAAGCTCTTTGAAATTTTCATGTAGCTCATTTCATCTTTTAAGAGAGCTAATGAAAATAAAAACCCACAGGACTCATCCTTGCTCAGTGGTGCTCTTAAAATCAACGAGGGTTCCCTTTCTGCCCAGTGGATTATTACACCTGGACCCCTCTTCTCACAAAATCACCTCTCCTTGTTTCCATTTTACCTACCTCATTCTAACATAGAATATAACTTAGTAATTCTGCTTTCCTGTTTCCTGTGTTTTCCTTGACCATAATACAAGGCATTTGAAGGCAGGGCTGCTTGTCTTGTGCCTGAGTTTCTCCCATGCATCTACCAAAGTTCCTGAGAAACCAGCATGTGCTCAATGCACATTTGTTAGGAGAGTGAATAAACATTACATTTCTTTTTTTAAAAGATTTTATTTATTTGAGAGAGAGAGAGGGAGAGAGCACAAGCAATGGGAGGGGCAGATGGAGAGGGAGAAGCAGACTGCCCACTGAGCAGGGAACCTGACAGACATAGGGCTTGGTTCCAGGACCCCAGGATCATGACCTGAGCCAAAAGCAGACACTTAACTGACTGAGCTACCCAGGCGCCCCTAAACATGACATTTCAATTTCCTTCTCATTTTAACTACTTTGGGTATCGTAAATTTCCTCAAGTCTCTCTCCAAAGTGGTGTGAAAATTAGTAAAGGAAACCACATTTAAAATGGAGCTCTAATGGGGTGCCTGGATGGCATAGTCCTTTAAGCATTTGACTCTTGATTTTGGCTCAGGTCATAAACTCAGGGTCATGAGATCTAGCCCCACATCAGGCTCTGCCCTCAGCGGGGAGTCCACTTCAGAGTCTCTCCCTCTAACCCTCCCCCACTCCTCTCTCTCATGCACAAATAAATAAAATCTATTAAAAAAATAAAATGGAGCATTCACACGGGGAGGAATGGAAAATCAGCAGGAAAAAAAGAATATTACTTTTATCTTGACAAGGAAGGACACTTTCCCAGTAGGAATTTAATCTCCTGCTTTGAACAAGAAAGGATTATCTCTCCTTACCCCAGCAACCACACACTAACCAGGGACATGCAGCCAATGAAACACTGTCACAACTAAAACCTCTTTTTCTTTTTTTTTTTTTAAGATTTTATTTATTTATTTGAGAGACAGAAAATGAGAGACAAAGAGCACGAGAGGGTAAAGGGTCAGAGGGAGAAGCAGACCCCCTGCTGAGCAGGGAGCCCGATGCGGGACTTGATCCCAGGACTCCAGGATCATGACCTGAGCCAAAGGCAGTCGCTTAACCAACTGAGCCACCCAGGCGCCCCTCAGATAACCCTTTATTTCAGGGCTCAGATTCTCCCCTTGCACACTTGCTCCAACTGAAAATGGCAACATGTGTTTGGTACCAAAAATAGCATCGATTAAGTTGCTCTATGTTTGGGATGATGTCAGATTCCTAAAAGGAATTGAGTACATAGAAGTACATGGATAAAAGTGTTCCTTGATAGGGACACCTGGGTGTCTCAGTCGGTTAAGTGTACGCCTTCAGCTCAGGTCATGATCCAGGGTCCAGGATCGAGTCCCTCATTGGGCTCCTTGCTCAGCGGGGGCCTACTTCTCCCTCTGCCTGCCGCTCACCCTGGTTGTGTGCACTCTCTCTCTGACAAATAAAATCTTTTTTTTTTTTTTAAAGATTTTATTTATTTATTTGAGAGAGAGAATGAGAGAGCACAGGAGAGAGGGGAGGGTCAGAGGGAGAAGCAGACTCCCTGCCGAGCAGGAAGCCCGATGCGGGACTCGATCCCGGGACTCCAGGATCATGACCTGAGCCGAAGGCAGTCGCTTAACCAACTGAGCCACCCAGGCGCCCTCTGACAAATAAAATCTTAAAAAAAAAAAAAAAAAAAAAGGGTCCTCGATAGATGTTACATAATCACTATACAGGCAAGAGAGGTTTAATGTGGAACCAGAGCCTGACCGCGTCTTTGACCACTTCATTGGGGGTGGCCTACCATCCCTGTCCTTCAATGTCACAGACCTGTAATGGGTGTGCAAGAGGAAACCACGGGCCCAAATGGAGTCACTTCCACTAGGCCTTGTCACCAAACCAGGGCATAATACCGAAGCTCACTGAACTTTCAACTTCCCCCAGAAATTTAGTTTCCAAGCTCAGTCAGGGATTTTCTGGTCAGTACCAAAAAGATAATCTACATGGATAGGCCCACTCCATTCCCCAAAGAAAGATGACAGAGTCTCCTAATAAGACTCTTTTGTCCTCACAATAAGGTGACCTCATGTGACATGATCCCTTTCTCTGTTAATGATGTTTTTGTCCTACCTTTAAAAACCTTTCCCTTTCCCTGCGCCTGGGTGGCTCAGTCCTTAACCATCTGCCTTCGGATCAGGTCAGGGTCCCAGGGTCCTGGAATGCAGCCCAGAATCAGGATCCCTGCTCTGCGGGAAGCCTGCTTCTTCGCCTGCCTACCGCTTCCCCTGCTTGTGTTCCCTCTCTCCCTGTGTTTCTCTCTGTCAAATAAAAATCTTAAAAAAACAAAAACAACTTTCCCTTTTCATAGCGCTTTGGAGCTGCCATCTACTTGTTAGATGCGGTGCTGCCCAATCCACGAATCCATGAATAATGCCAACAGACCTTTACAATGTACTGGGCTGAATTTTTGTTGTTAACAGGGACTTTTTTGTGTTCTTGCTAACCAAGTCCAAAACTGGCGGTAATGTTTCAGGGTGCAAGCATTTGATGAGGAACAACATCTTTCTAGCTATGCACAGACTCATTTCTTTTTGAAGTGCTGTACAAAATAATATGTCAATGAGCTCAGTAAAAGTATTTAAGAGCATCTAAAATAGTAGTTTTCTCTGGAAGCTGACTGACATTCACGGAGTCTGAAAGCATAGCTCTTCTCTGCCTTTAACGAGGAGCAAATGCCGTCCCCCCGGCGAGGAGCAGCGCTTTCCAGCGTCCCTCAGGGCGCCACGTGACCACAGCTCGGCAACTCCAGGGGGGGGCACCCCCTGCCGGAGACCGCCAGAGCTCCGGGAGCCGCCCCACCCGGAAGAGCCCGGCCCGCGGACGCGGCGAGCAGCCAATGAGGGAACAGCACACGGCGTTTCCAGGCGAGCGCAAGCCCCGGGGGCGGGACTTCCGGTCTCATCCCCCAGGAGGTCTCTCTGCCTCAGGTTGGGTCTGTTTGTCCCGTAAGCTGCCGGAGCGCGCGTCAGGCTCCGGTGACCGGCCGTGAAGACGCGAGGGGAGGCGCTGTCCTCGCCGCACGCGGTCGAGTCCGGGTGTCCGCCCACCTCCGGCCTCGCTCGGCCCAGCGAGTCCGATGGCGGCGGCCGCGCGCAGGGGCCCGGCTCCGGTAAGCGTCGTCCCCGCACCCAGACCCCCGCGGCCCAGGCCCCGGCGTCCGGGACAGGCGGGCGGCGGCGGGCGGGGGCCCCGTGCGGGAGCGGGCTCCGGGCCGAGGGCGGCCGGGGCCGAGGCGGGAGGGGGCCGCGCCAGCGGCGGGCAACAGCAGCTCGCCGTCCTTCCTGTCGGGAGCGCAGTGCCGCGCGGCCGTGAGGCCCGTCCCCTCGCTGCCCGAGAAGCCCGTCTCTCCTGGCGGGCGTGAGGTGGGCTCGGCCGGGTGTGAATAGGCGTTCTCCGGCCGCCAGAGGGGAGAGCCCGCCGCGGGGCTAAGCGAGGAGGCAATGGCAGGAGTCGGTGGCACTGTCCGCGGACTGCTGCTCGGCCCGCCTCGGATGTCGGAGGACTGGTGGACTCCTGGGGTACGTTCTGAGAAGGGCTACGGCAAAGGGTGGGTGTTGCAGGTGAGGAGAGAAGGGGGAGCGAGGGAGGCCCCGGGGCTTCGGGTCCGTGACCCTAAGAACGAAGCAAGAGCGGACAGTTATTTTACCCGCACGAACGGGTTTCTGTGGAGACGGAAGAGAAGTGCAGTTTGGAACGGAGAAGCGGAGTCCAAGCAGTAGGTCGGCGCGGAGGGCAAGAGGGGTGGTCTTTTTTCAGGGGAAAGGGGTGAAGTCGGGAAGGTGTTGTAAACGTAAGTCCCCTGGAGGCAACGGGAAGTGCTGGTACAGTGGCTTCTCATTGGCTGAGCCGTTGGGTGGGGCGCTCAGGACAGACTGTCTTTTTGGGTCTGTGCTTGTGAAGAAGTATCCCCATATAAGGTCAAGTCCGTCTCTGTGGGTTGCGTCTGCAGTTGATCACTGGCAGTGCCTGAGAGCTCCCTGTGCCTCAACCTCCCGACTCCATTTCCGTGAGGTTTCCCATCACTGATTTTCACAGGTCCTGGCAGCTGAAGGGACGGAAGCGCCCATCAGCCTGATGGAAGTTAGCAGTCGGTTGCGTATCCTTGGGGATGTCCTACCTTGTTTTGACATTGTTAAGCGACTTAGATGTTCGGAGAAGTGTGAGTGATGGTGCCAAGTGGGCAGCTGGACAAGATGTTTTGGGAAACTGGGGGAAGGTTTCAGGATGGAGGGTTTGAAAAGTGATGGCTGCTGTGTGGCCCGGGTGGAGATCTGGATCACAACTAGGAAGGGAATGCAGAGTATCATGGTAATACTGCTAGTAGGTCAGAGGGTCCTAGTAAAGTCTGCTGAAGAGTGGTTTTCTTCCTCAGCATGTGCTTGGGGTTGCTGGGCATTGTGAACACAGGTGAAGGAGAGAGAATGATCTGGCAGAAACATGGGCAAGCCTTCCCTGGGATGATGGGACAAGAGGTAGCTGAGGACAACTAGGAGTTTTGTGGGTTTTGTTTTGTTTTTTAATTTCTTTGTTTAAGTAGGCTCCATTCCCAGTGTGGAGCCCAGCATGAGTCTTGAACGCATGACTCTGAGATCAAGACCTGTGCTGAGATCAAGAGTCAGATGCTGAACCCAGTAAGCCACCCAGGCGGCCCCTCCTACGAGTATTTGAGCGGTTGGGGATTCTCTTTATTTAGTAT
This sequence comes from Mirounga angustirostris, assembly GCF_029215605.1. Classification (NCBI taxonomy): domain Eukaryota; kingdom Metazoa; phylum Chordata; class Mammalia; order Carnivora; family Phocidae; genus Mirounga; species Mirounga angustirostris. The sequence goes on along the minus strand of NW_026991724.1, from coordinate 59,432,813 downwards.
TGTAGGGCTTCACCAGAATCTTGTGGTCAGCTCTTACGGTGTCTGCGGTATTGCAAAGTCTTGCCGCTGGGAAAGTTCTGGGGCAGATGTCATTTGTGGTTCGCTTTGCCTGGCAAGGAGACCTTTAGCGCTCGGGTTTTCACAAAGGTTCAGTGGAGAGTGGTGGGTTCTGATTGTTGAGGGACAGTATGGGTGGCACAGAAGTAGAAGAGGGTCTATGAGTACTCTAAGCTGACATGTGGTTGTGAGTGTCTCTTATTGAAGGGAAGATTACAGGCAGGTGAGGAGGGCTTCTCAGCAGCATTTGAGGCTTTCCCTCATTTGGGATCCCTGAGAGTCCTGGGGTGGGACTGGAACCTGTTTGAGTTTGTCAAACATCCTTTGGATGTCATGTGACAAGCACAAGTGTGAGTCAAGGGAGGATCCTTTGGTGTGGGGAGGAAGGTGTGGGAGTTCATCTGTGGGGCCTGAAGACGTGAGAGTGGTACAGTCTACAGAATCCTGTACACATGGAGGGGAAGTGTGAGCTAAAGGCCTCAGCGCCCAGGTACTGAAGACTTCCGGGTAAATCAGGGCCTATAATTGGCTGTCTTGAGGGCACAACTGGGAGACTCCATGGGAATATCGTGGCAGAGGGATGGGACCTTGCAGGCCAAACCCAGAGCTTAGAGTGCATCCATGTGTCCCCCTGCCTGTTACTGCTGAGGACTGAACACAGTGATTGATGGGAAGGTGAGAGGAGAGCAGCATTAAAGGTACCAGGACCTGGTATTTATTCTGAAGTGGGGAGACTGGGGTGGATGTTTGGGGGGTTGGATTATGTGTTCTCAGAGAGAGAACGTTCATGGTTTCATTTGTCCTTTTCATGAAAGTGTGGTGTGACCTTTGAGGACATTGCTGTGTACTTCTCCTGGAAGGAGTGGAAGCTTCTTGATGAGACTCAGAGACGGCTCTACCACCATGTGATGCTGGAGAACTTTACACTTATATCCTCACTGGGTAAGGCCCTCAGCCTCCCCTTTGACCTGGACTAGACTCTGTGCTCCCGAGTCCCCCCTCTGCATTTTCCAGGGTAGGTTAGTCCTTCCCTCGTGTGGACTGTGGGCACTGCTTGCTTCCCCAGCTTTCTGGTTAGTTGCTTTTGTTGCTAGCTCTGAGTTGTTGGTGTGCCCTTTTCTCTGCCCTGCAGCTCCCAGTACCCTCTGTGCTGAGCCCTGATCGGGTAAGATTGGAGGTTAGTAGTCATGCAGTGAGGCTGATGGATTGCACCTTGCTTGCCCTCTCCCTGGCTGGGTCCGTGTGTTCAGATCCGTGCCATTTCTGTGGCCCGGGTTTTGAACCCTTCCTTTAGGTGCCATTTCCTTGTGCCTGCCTGTGCCTGAAATTGCAGACATTGACATGTTTTTGTTTTTTTTTTTTAAGATTTTATTTATTTATTTGACAGAGAGAGACACAGTGAGAGAGGGAACACAAGCAGGGAGAATGGGAGAGGGAGAAGCAGGCTTCCCGCAGAGCAGGGAGCCCGATGCAGGGTTCGATCCCAGGACTGAATGCAGACGAGTAACGACTGAGCCACCCAGGTGCCCTGGCATGTTTACTGCTTATGTGGACCATGGGTTACTTCTCAAGACTGTCCTGTATGGTTCTTTTAGTAGTGTTTACATCTCTTCTTCTACCTGCCCTCCTCCCATGAGCTTTGTTGAGGTATGGTTATATTACATGATAGTTTGATATACATTATGAGATTAGTGTAATTTCTTTTTAGATTTATTTATTTGAGAGTGAGTGAGAGCGAGAGTTTGTGTGCATCCATGTGCAAGCGGAGAGGAGGGGAAAAGAAGAGAGAAACTCAAGCTGACCCCGTGCTGAGAGCAGAGTCTGGGGCAGGGCCTCGGTATCACAACCCAAACATCTGAGGTGAAACCAAGAGTTGGGTGCTTAAACCACTATGTCACCCAGGCACCCCTACCTTATAAAATTATTAACAAGGGGCGCCTGGGTGGCTCAGTCGTTAGGCGTCTGCCTTCGGCTCAGGTCATGATCCGAGGGTCCTGGGATCAAGCCCCACATTAGGCTCCGTGCTCAGTGGGAAGCCTGCTTCTCCCTCTCCCACTCCCCCTGCTTGTGTTCCCTCTCTTGCTGTCTCTCTCTGTCAAATAAATAATAAAATCTTAAAAAAAATAAAATTATTAACAACGTGAAGTTATGGGCGCCTGGGTGGCTCAGTCATTAAGCGTCTGCCTTCGGCTCAGGTCATAATCCCAGGGTCCTGGGATCGAGTCCCACATCGGGCTCCCTGCTCGGCGGGAAGCCTGCTTCTCCCTCTCCCACTCCCCCTGCTTGTGTTCCTGCTCTCGCTGTCTCTCTCTCTGTCAAATAAATAAATAAAATCTTTAAAAAAAAACAACAACAACATGAAGTTACAGCACACCATCACTTGACATAATTACCTTTTTTGTTGGTGGTGGTTCAAAAACTTAGTATCTATCCTGTTCGCAAATTTCAAGTGTAGAATACGATATTAACAACTGTAATCAACCTCCTGTACATTAGATTGTTAGAAATTACTCATCCTGTATGTGAAAGTGAGTGTGTACCCCTAACCAACATCTTCCCATTTCCCTCAACCCTGAGCTCCTGGCTTTCTACTCTCCGTATCTATGAGTTTGATTTATATCTTTTTTTAGGAATCCTCATGTAAGTGATACCGTACAAAGTTTGCATTTTGCTGTGTGGCTGATTTGACTCTACATAAGGTTTTCCAGGTTCTTCTGTGGGAAGTGGCAGTGTTGCTTTCTTTTTTTATGGCTGAATATTCCTGTATGTGTGTATGTAGTAATTGTTCTTTGTCTCTTTATTTATTTATTCATTTGACACAATTTATTTTTTTATTTTATTTTTTTTCATAGACTCCATACCCAGTGTGGGGCTTAAACTCACCACCCTGAGATCAAGAGTTGGATGCGCTACCAACTTAGCCAGTCAGGCGTCCCTTCTTTGTCATTTTAAACACTCACACACACCTACCGATGTTTCCATATATTTGCTATTGTGAATAATACTGCAGTAGATATTCGTGTTCAGATACTTTGTGGAGATACTGATTTTGTTTCCTTGTGATACATACCTAGAAATAGCAGTGGTGGACTATATGATAGTTGTATTTTCAATTTTTGGTGGGTATCCCTAATATTTTCCATAATCACTTACCTATTTACATGCCCAGCAGCAGTATTCAAATGTTATTTTTCCTGCACATCCTAATCAATGTGTTACCTCTTGTCTTTTTGGTAATAGCCATTGTGACAGGTAGGAGGTGATATCTTGTGCTTATGGGTTTTTGTTTTGTTTTGTTTTTTTAAGATTTTTATTATTTGAGAGAGATAGAGCACGAGTGGGGAGGAGGGGCAGAAGGAGAGGGAGAAGCAGATTCCCAGCTGAGCAGGGAGCCTGACATGGGACTCAATCCCAGGACCCTGAGATCATGACCTGAGCCGAACATAGACGCTTAACCCACTGAGTCACCCAGCGCCCATGGTTTGGTTTTCATTTCCCTGATGATTCGTGACTGTGACAACATGTTAGTCACTTGTACATCCTTTTCACTCTCTTGTGTGTTTCATTGGCCCTGGTGCAGCTTTTCAATTTGGTATGGTAGTACTTATAGTTTTTAGCTACTGTTGTGTATGCTTTAGATGTCATATTCAAAAAATCATTGGCAGGAATAAGGTTAAGGAGGTTTTTCCCTATGTTTTCCTAGGAGTTTTCGGGTTAAAGGTCATATGTTTAAGTATTGATTCAATTTCAACTTCATTTCCATGTGTGCTATAGGATGAGGATCAAGTTTCATTGTTTTTTCATTTGGATATTTAGATTTCACAGCAGTATTTTATTGTTATTTTTTTTTTAAGATTTATTTATTTATTTGAGAGAGAGAGCAAGCAGGGAGGGGCTGAGGGAGAGGGAAAATGAATCTAAAGCAGACTCCGCACTGAGCGTGGAGTCCGATGCTGGCTCCATCTCAGAACACTTAGTTCATGACCTGAGCTGAAACCAGAAGTCATATGCTCAACAGTCAAGCCACCCTGGCGCCCTTCACAACAGTATTTTAAACATTTAATTACTGGGTGGGGGGATGGGTTAGCCTGGTGATGGGTATTAAAGAGGGCACGTACTGCATGGAGCACTGGGTGTTATACGCAAACAATGAATTGTGGAACACTACATCAAAAACTAATGATGTAATGTAGGGTGATTAACATAACATAATAAAAAACATGTTGTAGCCAAAAAAAAAAAAGTATATCATATAGAAAAGAAAAAAACCCCATTTAATTATTTATTTTAGAGAGAGACACAGACAATGGTGGGGAGGGGCAGAGGGAGTGGGAGATAGACAGTCCCAAGCAGGCTCTAAGCTGAAAGATGTGGAGATTGCTCTCATGACCCTGAGATCACTGTCTGAGCTGAAACCAGGAGTCGAAGCTCAACCAAATGTGACCCCCGAGCTCCCCATAGATTGCACAACATTATTAAAGAGATTATTCTTCCCTAGTGTAGATTTTTGGCATAATTGTCAAATATTAGTTGACTCTATATATGAATGTTTACTTCTGGAGTTTTTATTCTGTTCCCTTGGACTGTTTTTAAGCCAGTACCCTGTTGTTTTGAATACTATAGCTTTGTAATCTAGTTTGAAATCATAAATGTGCTGCCTTCAGCTTTGATCTCTCTCACTATTGCTTTGGCTTTAGCCTTTGGTTGACTTGGTGGCAGGGGTGCCAGTGTCCCCTGTGGAGCCGGCAGCCGGAGTCTGTGCTGAGCAGGGACTGCAGGAGCACGCGCCCTGTGGCTGATGGAGGTAGCCCCAGCCCTTATTTCCCACCTACCCCACAGTCTCTGCTACAGCAGGCTCCAGTTATCTTTCCTGTGTGCTTGTGCCCTTCTTTATGCTCCACTGTGCCTACTTAGTCTTAATGGCACTGTTGAGCTCGCTGAGGTAATGCCGTGATTTTTGTTGCCGTGAAGGATGGTATCTCCTATTCTCCCATCCTGCTGCCATCAGTCACATAGGATGTTTTTCTGTGTCTGCTCTCCTGAGTAGCTCTGGGACAGTTTGGTTGTCCACGTGCCCTGTTTTCCTTCAGTATTTCTATCCTCCTGGTATCTTGTAGTTGCTCAGGAGGGCTTATAGGGAGGAGTCCTTTGTGTGTCATAGCATGGACATTCTCCACACATGACCAGGTGGGCTCACAGGGGCTCTGTTTCTGGTGAATAGAAGCTGGGGAAGGGGTGATATCAGACCTGTGTTCAGATCATACCAGGCACCTTTGTTTCTTCCACCATAGTTTGGTGTGATTGCTGATGGCCACACCCTGTCTCTCTCTTTCCTTCTTCACTGTTGACAATTTGTGAATTCTGGGTTCTGTTCCATTGGTAATTCCATGACATCCAATATAAGGGTAATCAGTGCTTCTCAGGCCTCCATATCTCACCTCTTACTGTCACTGCTCTTTCTGTCTACTCCATTCACCCCCAAACGTTTTACCATGAGATATTCACATGTCTTTTTTTTTTTTTAAGTTTTTTAAAAAGATGTTATGTATTTATTTGAGAGAGAGGGAATGAGCAAGGGGAGTGGCAGAGAGAGAGAGGGAGAATCAGACTCCCCTCTGAGCAGGGGGCCAGATAAGGGGCTCAATCCCAGGACTTTGGGATCAAGACCTGAGCTGAAGGGAGATGCTTAACCGACTGACATACCCAAGCGCCCCATTCATATGTCCTTAAACTGACATTGAACAGCAGCAAATTTATGGGGATTGGATTTTCCTACAGCCTTGTACTTAGATATCACCAGCAGAATTGGTCCTACGCTAACTTGTGGGAAGAGAAGTAAGGTTTCGACCTGGCTCTCTTCCTTCTGTCATACCCTAGTTTCCCATTCTTTTAGTGAGCTCTCCACATTACTTTGACTATCAGGGCCCAATAATGCGCAGCAACCACTCCAGCTGTTTTCCATCTCCAGTGTCTGGAAAAGCATGCCTAGGTGAGACCCATGTATATTATGTGATGGGCTCATCCCTTCACTATTGTCAACACAAATTTCACCAGCGCTTCTTTGCCTTCAGGTTGTTGCTGTGGAGCAGAGGATGAGGAGGCACCCTTTGCCCAGAGCACTTCTGTAGGCGTGTCACAGACCAGGACGCCCAAGGCAGCTCAGTCTTCCCGGAAGACCCACCCCTGTGAAATGTGTGGTCCAGTCTTGAGAGACATTTTCCATTTGGCTGCGCACCAGGGAAAAGAAAACAGCCAGAGACTGTTGAGGTGTGGGGCCTGTGGGAAACGATTTTATTTCATTACTGACTTCAGAAAACATGAGAAACAGCACATGGGAGAGAAACCCTTCAGAAGCCGTGTGGACAGGGCCTCTGTTGTGAAGAGCTGGGGATTCCATGGTGCAGGAAAGCCCCTTACCTGTGGAGAAGTTCAGAAGGATTTCCTGTCTGGCTCAGGGCATCTGCAGCAAGAGGCCACTCGTACTGGGGAGAAGCCACACACGATCACCCAGTGCAGGGCAACTTTACAAAGCAGAAAAAGTCATGACACCTGGGGAGAATGCAAGAACGCCTTTGGTCCCAAACACACACATAGTCAGGACCAGGGTGTCCACCTTGGAAGACAGTCCTTTGTGTGCAGTGAATGCGGGAAAGCATTCAGGTACAAATCCTTATTTGCCATACATCAGAGATACCATATTGGAAAAAGACATTATGAGTTTGGCAAATATGGAAAATCACTTAGGCAAAGGTCAGCCCTGAATGAACATGGTAAAACTCACAGTGGATCCAGGCAATACATGTGCAGCAAATGTGGGAAATCCGTAGGCTGCAACTCTGTCCTCATTCATCCCCAGGGATGGCACAATGGAGCGAAGAGTTATGTTTGCAGTGGATGTGCAAAACCTTTTATCCATAGATCAGTGTTGATTACTCATAGGGTTCGCCCTGGAGAAAGGTTTTATAAATGTTGTGGCTGTGCAAAATCTTTTCCCTCTATGTCTGCCCTTTGTTATCATCAGAGATCTCACACAGACTTAAGACCGTATGAGTGCAGTGATTGTGGGAAATCTTTTACCACTAGTTCTATCCTCCATGCTCACCAGAGAGTTCACACTGCAGAAAGGCCCTATGAGTGCAGTGAATGTGGCAAGTCCTTTGTCCGAAGGTATAGTCTCAAAGTACACATAAAGGTTCACTCAGGTGAAAGGCCTTATAAGTGTGATGAATGTGAGAAATCTTTTAAGTGGAAGTCCACATTGATTAAACACCAGAGAATTCACACTGGAGAAAGGCCTTATGAGTGCAGTGAATGCGGGAAATCTTTTATCTGTAGGACTCACCTCCATTATCATCACAGAATTCACACTGGAGAAAGGCCTTATGAGTGCAGTGAATGTGGCAAGTCCTTTATCCGAAGAAATATCCTCAAAGTACACGTAAAGGTTCACTCAGATGAAAAACCTTATAAGTGTAATGAATGTGGGAAATCTTTGAAGTGTAAGTCAACACTGATTAAACACCAGAGGATTCACACAGGAGAAAGGCCTTATGAGTGCAGTGAATGTGGGAAATCTTTTGCCACTAGTTCTGTCCTTCATTCTCACCAGAGAGTTCACACTGGAGAAAGGCCTTATGAATGCAGTGTATGTGGGAAATCTTTTACCACGAGGTCTGTCCTCCGTGATCACCAGAGACTTCATACTGGAGAAAGGCCTTACGAATGCAGTGAATGTGGGAAATCTTTTACTGCTAATTCAGCCCTCCATTATCACCAGAGAGTTCACACTGGAGAGAGACCTTATGAGTGCAGTGAATGTGGCAAGTCCTTTGTCCGAAGAAATAGCCTGAGTGTGCACCTAAAGGTTCACTCAGGTGAAAAGCCTTATAAGTGTAATGAATGTGGGAAATCATTGAAATGTAAGTCAACATTTGTTGAACACCAGAGAATTCACACAGGAGACCGGCCTCATGAGTGCCATGATTGTGGGAAATCTTTTGCTACTAGATCTGCCCTTCGTTCTCACCAGAGAGTTCATACTGGAGAACGGCCTTATAAATGCAGTGACTGTGGGAAGTCTTTTACCACTACTTCTCACCTTCGTTCTCACAAAAGAGTTCACAATAGTGAAAGGCCTTATGAATGCAGTGAATGTGGCAAGACCTTTTGCCGAAGGAATAGTCTCAATGTACACATCAAGGTTCACTCGGGTGAAAGGCCTTACAAATGTAATGTATGTGGGAAATCTTTGAACTATAAGTCGACGTTCATTCAACACCAGAGAATTCACACAGGAGAAAAGCCTTATCTGTGCAGTGAATGTGGGAAATCTTTTAGTTACAGCCGCGCCCTCCGGTATCATCGTCAAAGTCACCTTGCAGTAAGTCCTTACGATTGTAGTGATTGTGGGAAATCTTTTACTTGTAGTTCTTATCTCCGTGATCACCAGAGAGTTCACACTGGAGAAAGGCCTTATAAATGCAGTCACTGTGGGAAAACTTTCACTTCTCGTTCCCTCCTCCGTTCTCACCAGAGACTTCACACTGGAAAAAGGCCTTATGAGTGCAGTGAATGTGGCAAGTCCTTCTTCCAAAGAAATACCCTGAATGTACACATAAAGGTTCACTCAGGTGAAAAGCCTTATAAGTGTAATGAATGTGGGAAATTGTTGAAGTACAAGTCGACATTCATTCAACACCAGAGAATTCACACAGGAGAAAGGCCTTATGAGTGCAGTGAATGTGGGAAATCTTTTTTCAGTTATGGTGCTCTCAGTTACCATCACAGAGTTCACACTGGAAAAAGACGTTAGGAGTACCGGGGATGTGGGAAATCTTTCAGCTAAATTTGCAGTCTCATTCAAGATGAGAAAGTACGCAGTAAATTGTGTCTTTATGGGTAGTAACATGAACTAAATGGTTCTGTTCACTGATGTTGATATGTTGACTCCCTGTCCTGTAATGCAATAGGAGTAGCAGGTGATGTCTTTGGGAGGTAATTGATACTAGAATGGATCATGTGTGTGAATTCCTAATGAATGGTTTTAATGTCTTCTAAGTATTCTGAGACAGCTTGCTTCCCCTATCAATCATGTGAGGACCCTTTGGGGAGATCTATAAATCCGGAAGCTGGTCCTCACCAGACACAAAACCAGACCGTATGGGGAATGTTATGGGACATATCCAGCCTCCAGAAGTGAGAAATTTCTGTTGCTTACAAGCCACCCAGTTTATCATATTTTGTGAGAGCGGCCTCAGCTAAGACACAGGTGAAGAATGTGGGTAATGTTTTGGGCAAAGATAACCGTTTCATAAAAATCCGAATTCACCTTGGAGCATGACCACATGAGTGAGGTGAAGGACACCAGTCCTTCAGCTAGACATCTGTCTTCATTCCACACTTCAGAGTTCACACTGCAGAAAGACTTTAAAATGGTGGAGAAGGTGATAGTTCCTTCCTTAGTGTATTATGCTGAGGAGAACCTTATGAGGCAGCCACCTTCCTGAATTGAGTTTTGTTCACCTGCCTGTCCACAGTGGAGTGACTTCCCGTAAGTTCCAGCTATTTGGGAAAGTTCAGAAGTTGTATTGGGTGTTCTGATGTGTCTGAAGTCATTGCTGGAAGTCACTGTCAGATTCTGTGACAGAAATCATTTCACTTCTGCCACCTGGATGGTCCCAGTAACGAACATCTGTCACCACCCAGCTTAATGACGCTGACCACTTTGCTTTGTCGTTTGCTGATGGAAGTTATGGGTACTGGGATCTCCTCATTGCCTTCTAAGTTAGTGCATGGATGTGACCCAGTGTTGACCCTCCGTACCTCTTGAGTTCTGGATGGTGTTTTGCAGAGAAAGAGTAAATATTTTAGGGACGTTGTTAGTCTCCTGAGGATTGTGATAAATCTTTGCAGCTTCTAAGTCAGCAACACAGGAATTGGGTGCTATGTGCTGCTCTGGTTTATGCATTACTAAATGCCTTTTTTGTTTAATTACCATTAGTCTTAGGTGTTAAATTCACTTTAAGGGGTGGTGTGAAATTAGAATTGAGCTCTGCCAGACATAGGAGTGAACAGAGTTCATTGCCACCCAAACTTACTGTGTCTCAGAGTGGATGATTGCAAATAAACAATACAGAGGTCAGTTCTGCTCTCCAGCTTGGGCTTTAATTTGCATTAAAACTCAAGACCTTTGTTATGGGCTGAATTCTGTACCTAACATTCATATGTTAAAGTTGTAAGCCCCAGTACCTCACAATGTGACACTGTTAGCTACAGCATCTTTAAAGAGACCAGAAGTTGAAATGGGTTATTAGGATGGACTCTTAGGCAGTATGACTGGCTTCATGATAAGAAGAGATGAGGATACAGGCACACACAGATGACCATGTGAAGAAAGGGAATCCCCAGATCTAAGCCAAGGACAGAGGCCTCAGAAGAAACTAACCCTGCTGACCCGTTAGGTCTAATTTCTAGACTCCAGATTTGTGGGAAAATAAATTTCTCTTGTGTAATCACCCAGTGTGGGGTCCTGTGTAATACCAGTTCTAGCTAATACAGCCTCCCAGGATCCACATCTGGGTTTTGTGGTCTGGATCCTAGCAAGTTTTGTGTGCTCAGAGGTCACCATGAAAAGGGAGCAGTTGAGACCATTCCAGTGCTGTGGAAACAACAGGAATATTTTGCTTCTCCACAGCTGATAGCACAGGATGCCAGGCGCTGTTGAGTGGAATCTCTACCCCAGATCCTTCAACGGAGCCTTGTGACCTGGTGTACAGTATTCACTTGTAACACCACAGGCAGGGGAACTATAATTGGTAATCTGGATGATTGGGCAATTAGGGAGCAGAGGAGACACCAGCCACCTAGGTGGTGTGTATCTCTTAAAAAAGTGTATCCACATGGGGCGCCTGGGTGGCTCAGTTGGTTAAGCGACTGCCTTCGGCTCAGGTCATGATCCTGGAGGGAGTCCCGGGATCGAGTCCCATATCGGGCTCCTTGCTCAGCAGGGGGTCTGCTTCTCCCTCTGACCCTCCCCCCTCTCATGTGCTCTCTCTCATTCTCTCTCTCAAATAAATAAATAAAATCTTTAAAAAAAAAAAAGTGTATCCACAGATGTTGTAGTGACTGGCTGGGCTGGATCAGTGTGCACAGAAATTCTCCACTTTCAGACACACGTATCCTGTGTGACAGAGGTCCTTGTCATAAAATAATCCCAAAGTCTCTGAATTCTTCTATCCTCTGTGGTGCTAACATGTCAAGGCCGCTGTGACAAGTGAAGGCAGGAGAAAGGTAAAGACAAGGGAGAATTCATCCTCCAGGGATGTAGCTTTTGTGACCCTGCCCAGTCAGCATTCTTGTTGGTATCCTAAAGGACTGTGGCAGACACCTGTTCTGAAACATCCTCTTCCCAGGGTGTCTCCCAGGTACTCCCCAGCCTCTAGGGCTAAAAAAGCAGATCTTTCTGGAGGTGGTGGTGCGGAGTCCTACTCATGTTATGGTTGCTCAAGATAGTCTTCTGCCCCAAAGTCCATAAATAAACATTTCTCCTCTAGGTGGACTTCTCAGCCTTTTTCGTTGGCCTGAGGGCTGGAGGTGGTTTTGCACGTATGTCCCTTTCATTCAACAGTACTGTTTTCTTCTCTGGGTGTACCACTATTGATCTCTTCATCTGTTTGGAGCACTTGGGTTATTTCCAGTTTTTGACTTTTGCATATTTACCCCTCTGTATGTATTCTTAATGCAGGTAGAGGTTTCATTTCTCCTCTGTTAAAACTCAGAAGCACAGTGGCTAAGTCACTTGTATGTGAGTGTTTAACAGTTTCATGAAAGGGCCAAAGTGGGATCTGAGCTGTTCACTATTTCATTCCCACCAGGCATGTATGAGAGCTCCAGCATTTTCATTCCCTGCCAGTACTTGAGAGGGAGGGTCAGTCTTTAATGTCAGCCCTTTTTTTTTTTTCAAATTTTTTATTTTAAAGATTTTATTAATTTGACAGAGAGAGAGACAATGAGAGAGGGAACACAAGCATGGGAAGTGGGAGAGGGAGAAGCAGGCTTCCCGCTGAGCAGGGAGCCTGATGCGGGGCTTGATCCCGAGACCCTGGGATCATGACTCGATCTGAAGGCAGACCCTCACCGACTCAGCCAGCCAGACGCCCCAATGTCTGCCCTTTTAATATGTGTGTAGTGCTGTGTTGTAATTGCATTTCCTAGGGATTTTGCCTTTCAGCATTTTTTTCATGTGTTTATTTACCCCCTGTATGTCTTCTTTGGTACAATTTCTATTTGTATCATTTGCCTGTTTTCTTTGATATGAGTTATGGCTAACTCCCTTTCAATTACAAATAAGACATGCATACAACAAAGATAAATGTTAGAATTTTTCTCATTCTTACATGCTATGACATTTTCTCTATGGGTTCATGGTAATACTGGGAGGCTATTTCTTCATTATTTTTCCTGAGATTTTTTTGTGTCCTGCACAATATCATTCCCCAAAACACCTTACACATTTAAGTCTATGGTGCATTCTTACCATTACATCATCATTTTCCTAAGTCCAGGCATTCAGAAAGACAAAAAATCCATCCATGCTCTGCAGTGTTTGCTGATTTCAGAGTGTAAATTCTCCCAATGTGAGAATGGGATATGTTCAAACAAGGGGCTGAAAAACTGTACTTGGGTGTTTGGTGGAAAACTAAAGCTTGGCGTGTGCAGGACACTTTACAAGGCCAGGCAGACAGCAGCTGTGGGGGCTGTGAGCTGCCTGGAGGTCTGTAGGAGCCTCACAGGCAGGAGACCTTAATCCTGACAGGCCAGAGGGGAGGGACGTCCCTGAACACCCTGACTGGTGACTGAAAATCTGGCTGGTCTCATGTTAGTAGTGACAAGGTTGTGTACACCCACTCAGGTCAGAGTCGCCTCCTCCGATTCGATCCAGTACACTGGGAGAAATTCTCACTATGGAACGCCAGCCTCCAAGTGATTTAATTCCTTCTCTTTCTGTAATGGTTGACTGCGGGTCCCCAGAGGAGTCTACATTCTGTGCATCTCAGCAGTAGCCTGGGCTGTGTTTCCAGACCTCAGATTCAGGGAAAGACCACGGTGGGGACGGGGTTGCATTGGGGCCACTTCCCACCTCCCCTTGGACTGGAAGGGCTGGGAGTCAGGTGGGGCCCAGTATCAACCAAATAGTCAGGGATCAAGGCAGAAAGTCTCCTCTAAGATCAGGAGTCAGTGTTGTTGCAGTTTTTGTTTGTTCCCTCCCTGTGGTGATTTTGAGCCTTTGTTTGACCTTTGCCTTTGACCTTGTGCCTCTTTTTATCCACTATCAGCCTCCATGCCAAGTGGCACCCCCTCCACCTGAGGGCTTGTGTGTCAGATCCTTTGCATTTGCAGACTGGGAGATGCACAAGAAGGTCAGGTTTCCTGCTTCAACCTGCAATTGCCACCTGGGCTCTGCATCTCTTGGCTAGTCCTGCACCGTCAGCTTGGCTACAGCAGGGGACCATCTCACCTGTAGTGTACTAGTTCTCAGACTTTAGAAGTCTGGACCTGACCTCTGCCAGCTGTGCAAGAGAGTGGATAGAGGGGGAAACAGCCAGTATAAAAATCTTTAAGGGGGCGCCTGGGTGGCTCAGTCGTTAAGCGTCTGCCTTCGGCTCAGGTCATGATCCCAGCATCCTGGGATTGAGCCCCGCATCGGGCTTCCTGCTCAGCGGGGAGCCTGCTTCTCCCTCTCCCTCTGCCTCTCTCCCTGCTCATGCTCTCTCTCTCTCTCTCTGTATCTCTGTGTCTCAAATGAATAAATAAAAAAATCTTTTAAAAAAAAAATCTTTTAAGACTGCCCTTAATGCGTGGGCTGTAAAGTCAATGCCTCAAAACAAAATTTTTCATTCCCTACGGTTTTATTAAAAAAAAAAAAAGAGGAGCGCCTGGGTGGCTCATTCGGTTAAGCATCTGTCTTCAGCTCAGGTCATGATTCTGGGGTTCTGGGATGGAGCCCCACGTTGGGCTCCCAGCTCTGCGGGGAGTCTGTTTCTCCCTCTCTCTCTGCCCCTCCACCCACTTGTCCTCTCTCTCTGTCAAATAAATAAATAAATAAAATCTTTAAAAAAAAAAAAAAAGGACAGGAGACTAGGAGGAGTTCAGACTCCTCCCTAAGGAAGAGGTTATTTAGGTCGGGCGCTTTAGAATGGGAACCTGCAGAGGTCTTTAACTCCGCAGGCCCACGTGTGAACGAGGTCGCATCTTGGGGGGTCAGCCTGAAAGGGGCTGAGCATGGGGAGATCAGGGTGGTGTGTCCCGAGGACCTCAGTACCAGGCCGGAGAGCAGGGCTGGCACAGGGATAGAGGAGACACATGGAGGGAGTCAGCACCCTGGGTAGAAGATTTAGGAAGGACCCTCTGGAGGCTGAGTTCCCACCACTGATCCTCTTTTTTTTTTTTTTTTTAAGATTTTTATTTTATTTATTTATTTGTCAGAGAGAGAGACACAGCGAGAGAGGGAACACAAGCAGGGGGAGTGGGAGAGAGAGAAGCAGGCTTCCCGCGGAGCAGGGAGCCCGATGCGGGGCTCGATCCCAGGACCCTGGGATCATGACCTGAGCCGAAGGCAGACGCTTAACGACTGAGCCACCCAGGCGCCCCCCCCCCCTCCGATCCTTAAGGCAGTGCCCTGCCCAGAGCTCTGGCCGTCCTTGCTCCTCAGGGACATAGCACAGTCCACAGGCGAGTCCTCCATTCCTGCCGCGCGCACCATCGTGACTGCTCGGGCGCCCTCAGGTGGCGGTACGGTGTAGAAGTCTGGACTAAACTCAGAGGATTAGGTTGTCGATTATTTTAAGGGGAAAAACCTCAGGAGCCGGTTGGTCCACAAATTATGACTTTGTTGCACTGTTGGGGCACAGGGATGCAAGAGCACCTCACCTAAGGGTCCCAAACAGACTAGGTTTGGCTGCTCCCTAGTGAGAAAATCTAAAGGCAGAGGAAGAGATGTTGGTGAAACAGGGAAGGAATTTTTCTCAGCGAGGCCAATGCAGAGAAGACCCTGGACTAACCTCTCAAAGACTGACTCCAAAGTGACAAAAGTAACTTCAGGTTTATAGAAGGAATACGTGGGGCCAAGGTGGATGGGTACATGCAGTGAAAGTCAAGTAGATCATAGTCCTGGAGTCAGTCATGGGTGGGGACTTGCTGGCTCAGGGCAATCCTTAGTGCTCAAGGGGGTAGTTTTTTTTGTTGTTTTTTTTTTAAGATTTTATTTATTTATTCATTAGAGACAGAGAGAAAGAGAGAAGCAGAGGGAGAAGCAGGCTCCCAAGGAGCAGGGAGCCCGATGCGGCACTCGATCCCAGAACCCTGGGATCATGACCTGAGCCGAAGGCAGACGCTTAACCATCTGAGCCACCCAGGCGCCCGAGGGGTTAGTTTTTGTTCCCATCAGGGGATGCCTTGCCAGCAGGGTCTTCCATCTGAGTCCAGAGACAAGCTGGAAAGAATCCAGCTAGAAAGTTTGAAGTCAAAATGGGGGCAGCCACGGTCTTCTTTCAGTCCTACGAAAAACTGTGTGTATGGGTGAAGCCACCTTGGGCCCTTGGGCCAACCGAGTAATCTTAAGGTTAAAGAAGCATCCTTAGCCTACATGATTGATTAACATTTCTCTTTAGCTGTAGATCATGCATTCTCTCCCAGTTTAGCGCTGAGCACTTCGGCATGCCACAAAACAGAACATACCCCTTGCGCAACCTCCCAGCATTGTATGCTAACGAGGGCCTACAAAATACTGGAGGCGTTGTCATTGTCCAGTTAAGGTTGTTCTGCTTGTCTGCTTCTCCCTCTGACCCTCCCCCTTCTGGTGCTCTTTCTCTCTCTCATTCTCTCTCTCTCAAAGAAAGAAATAAAATCTTAAAAAAAAAAAAAAAAAGGATGGTCACTGTATGCTTGGTGAAAGCCTCTACTTGGAATTTTACATAAACAGGTGGCTTCTAGGGTAAATATGGCTTAGGAATAAAACCATCTTGGGACGCCTGGGTGGCTCAGTCAGTTAATCAGCTGCCTTCAGCTCAGGTCATGATCTCAGGGTCTTGAGACTGAGCCCCACATCAGGCTTTCTGCTCAGCGGGAAGTCTGCTTCTCCCTCTCCCTCTGTTGCTCCCCCTGCTTGAGCTCTCTCGCTCACCCTCTCTCTCCCAAATAAATAAATAAAATCTTTTTTTAAAAAAAGCCGTCAAGAAGCCTTCTTTGTTTGAGGTCAAGCCTTAATAATAATCCTAATTACAAGGAATCACTGGCAAGTGGGAGAAGACTTGTCTCAAGAGATAAGGGCATCCCCAAGTGCATCATCCAATCCAATCATAGGGAAAGTGGAGTCATCCATTATCTCTACAAGTCCATAGTTAACCCCATGGAGTGGGGTACACTCCAACTTTTAAGGAGAAATTGCATCATTCTAGCCACACGGAATTGGTCAAGATGAGAGCTGAGTTACAAATTTCTTGGGGGACTGAATCCCATTTTTCAGCTGTTCAAATAATCATATGCCCATGGGGTCTTGTTATTATCCCCAGAGAATAACAAGCAAGAAGATTGCCTATCATGAGCTATTGTGGCAATTTCTCTGAAGTCTACCTCAAGTTGTCTAACTCAGGTAAACAACATTCAAAAACAATGAGAACTAGGATTTAACATCCGCAAAGGTGGGTCATTGAAACATAATTTTTCTGTATAATAACCCTCATTTTTAATCAAAGATAGCCAAATCAGGACTAATTTGTTTGTAAAACAAGTCCCAATTTTATTATTATTTTTTAAAGATTTTATTTCTTTCTTTGAGAGAGAGAGAATGAGAGCACGAGAGGGAAGAGGGTCAGAGGGAGAAGCAGACCCCCTGCCAAGCAGGGAGCCCGATGCGGGACTCGATCCCGGGATTCCAGGATCATGACCTGAGCCGAAGGCAGTCGCTCAACCAACTGGGCCACCCAGGCACCCCAAAACAAGTCCAATTTTAACAAACATGGCCTAATCATTTACATAAGCTCAGCAAGAATAGTGATTAATTATAGGTCGTATAATTACAATCTGCTTTGCTGGAACTTTTTGTAAGGAATTTCTAGGTTGAACTCTTAGTAGACTCCAGGCCAGAAGCCAAGCAAATACTTGCCATCAGACATGCTTGCAGTACCTGTAGATTTGGGCAAATTCCTTTTCACGCGGTCCCCAGTATATCTTGAGGTTCCTGCACCTGCCAGGAAGTGACACTGTTTACTCCCACCTGAGAAGGCTGCTGGGAACTCTGTAAGCAAGGTATCAGGCCAACAATTCCAAGGGGCTTTATGGCTCCAGGTTTCATAAAGTCATCTTAGTTCCTTAAAGCTGTGTGGTCATATCTGAGTCTATGCACGTCTCTCTCAAATATGACATTCCGGTCAAAGCCTTGGTAAAATAACCAATGTTTCCAATGGTGTCCTGTTACAAGGAGAACAGATTGTTATTGAACTTACGCAAATGACTCTGATTGCCATGGAAGAAAGAATGCTGAGACCTTGTGAATTTCAGAGGGTTCAGGTAAAAAGTTAAATGCTTCAATTTGTTCACAAAGGAATAGTCACATTTCTCTAAGTCATAGATATCTTAAGAGAAAGTTTCCTTAATCTGGAAGAGCAAACATTAGAGAACCAGCAATGTTTCAAGCAAGAGTCACAAAACTATAATCATTTTCCCCAATTCACTTAGTCCCACATTACTATTCTTGTTCAGTTTGAATGCAGCTTTAGTTAGTTCTGGAAGTTCTTACCCATTTTAGTTTTGATCTTAAAGATATTGAATACCTGTATTTGTCCTAAAAATCCTTGAATCTCCTTGAAGATGAAAAATACTTCATAAGAATAAGAATTATAAATGACAAAAAACCCTCAAAAATGGACATGGTTAAAATTCTGATGACAGGTTACAATATAGCTGACAAAGAAATCCAGTTATTTCTGTGACAGGTAACACTTCAATAATCAGAATATCAAGTGATAATGACCTTATATCAGAGGGTAACTTACCGGGCGCCTGGGTGGCTCAGTCGTTAAGTGTCTGCCTTCAGCTCAGGTCATGATCTCAGGGTCCTGGGATCGAGTCCCACATCAAGCTCCTTGCTCGGCAGGAAGCCTGCTTCTCCCTCTCCCACTCCCCCCTGCTTGTGTTTCCTCTCTCGCTGTGTCTCTGTCAAATAAATAAAATCTTAAAAAAAAAAAAGGTAACATACCAAATAAACAAGCCTAATTAATCAGAGACTTGTTTACAATTCAAATCTTGGGAAGTTTGTTTTAAAAACCTCAGAAAGTTTTAAAGCACATGCCTAAATAGGATTACAGATTATTCAAAACTTAAAACTTATTTATTTAACAAGGTGACAATAAGAGATTCCAAAGGCAAAATGTAGGGTTATATAGTTAGCAAAACTTAGCTCCTTTAACATTTGGTAAGTTTTAACTAAACTATCAAAGACCTAATAAAGACAAGACATAGAAACTGGTTTTCTAGGCAGACAAAAGAGAAAAAAAACTGTTTACATTTTTTTTTTAATCAAGTGCAAACCAACAATTCAAGAAAACTTTTGTCTTTTGAACAGAGAGAAAAGCAGAATTTCAATCTTATGCCAGCGTACTTTTAAAATCTATTTTAGGGACGACTGGGTAGCTCAGTTAGTTAAGCGTGTGCCTTCAGTTCAGGTCAGGTCATGATCCTGGGGTCCTGGGATCGCATCCTGCATTGCGGGGTGGGGGGGTGGGGCGGTCCCTGCTCAGCAGGGAGTCTGCTTCTCCTCCCTCTGTGTGCTCACTCTCTCTCAAAGAAATGAGAGAGCGAGCACAAGCAGGGGGAGTGGCAGGCAGAGGGAGAGGGAGAAGCAGGCCCCCCGCTGAGCAGGGAGCCTGATGCAGGACTTGATCCCAGGACTTGGGATCATGACCTGAGTGGAAGGGAGACGCTTAACCAACTGAGCCAACCAGGCACCCTAAATTATTTTTTAAAAAACTAAAATCCATTTTATTTCTTAGTCCCTCCTGATCACACATAAAATTCCTTTCCAAAGATTTGCCTTCACAAACTTTCTACAACTTTCCTTTGCAGCTAGATTTTTGTCCCAAGCCATTTATTTTCAAACCACAAGTCTCATTTAGGACAAAATTACCTTCTTTTACCTTCAACAAAAATGTGTTCTCATTTCTTATTTCTTTCTTACATATCTCCTACTTTTCTTTTTTTTTTTTTTTTAAAGATTTTATTTATTTATTTGAGACAAAGAGAATGAGAGAGAGAGCACATGAGAGGGTGGAGGGTCAGAGGGAGAAGCAGGCTCCCCGCCGAGCAGGGAGCCTGATGCGGGACTCGATCCAGGGACTCCAGGATCATGACCTGAGCCGAAGGCAGTCGCTTAACCAACTGAGCCACCCAGGCGCCCCTCCTACTTTTCTACATAGAGAGTTGCTTCCCTTATTTCCATCAGTCTTAATTACATTTAGCAGAATTTTAACTTAGAAACCTTAGTGTCCAGTGAAGACTAAGCAGTAACCAAGTGTAAACTATCACACCAGAACTTTTTTTAGATGGCAGACTTAGCAATTAAGCACAAAGCATGTTTATCAACAGACCCAAATATCCTTAGTTTTTCTGCAATAACTTAAAAACACAAACCTGTGTTCAGTAATCAATGCTTTAGCACTCCATTCTATTTGGAAAAGACCTAGATGTCCAATGAATTCAATCCCAATTATCATCCAAGCAAAACAAGACTTTTTGAAAGCTATCTTATTTACCCACGAAAGCTTCGAGACAGACAAAATGAACCATTTTAGGGCACAACTCTAAAGACCTATCTATTTAATTAAACTAAACTCAAATTAGTTTACCAAATTATATACCACCTGGATCCTCCTTTATTTTATTTTTTTCAAGAATGTTTATTTTTAATTTTTTTTAGTACATCATTAGTTTTTGATGTAGTGTTCAATGATTCATTAGTTGCATATAACACCCAGTGCTCATCACATCACTTGCCCTCCTTAATACCCATCACCCAGTTACCCCTTCCCCCGCCATTCACCTCCCTTTCTGCAACCCTCAGTTTGTTTCCCAGAGTCAAGAGAGTCTGTTATGGTTTGTCTCCCTCTCTGATTTCTTCCCATTCAGTTTTCCCTCCCTTCCCCCATTATCCTCTGCTCTTATTTCTTAATGTTTCACTGGATCCCCTTTTCTAAAAGTCAATTAGTTTGTTCCCCAATGTCAATTTTTACATGAGACATGGGTGGGGAAATCTGAAGTGGGCAGTGTTAAGTCTAGGGGGTGCTGTTCTTGCTCCTTGACAGTGAGGGGAGAAGGAGCCATGGTACCATGGCACCGAAGCTGGTCTAGAAGCAAGTTATGCAGGCCACACCCAAGGTGGTGCAGAAACAGGAGGAGGGTGAATGGGAGACAGAAGAAGCAAAGTGCTGCCAGAAGTAGAGAAAAGGGGTTCCTGGTTCTAAAGCTCAGACAGTTGGACAGATGAGCAAACACCATGTTTTGTTTTGTGGGTTTTTTTTAAAAAGATTTTATTTATTTATTTATTTATTTAGACAGAGAGAGACACAGCGGGAGGGGGAGCACAAGCACGGGGAGTGGGAGAGGAAGAAGCAGGCTTCCCGCGGAGCAGGGAGCCCGATGTGGGGCTCGATCCCAGGACCCTGGGATCATGACCTGAGCCGAAGGCAGACACTTAACGACTGAGCCACCCAGGCACCCCAAACACCATGTTTTTTTACCAGCAAGTGGAAGTAAGCAGTCCATGGTCAGGCCGGAGAAGCCTTCCCCGAAAACAAAGGGAGTTTCAGCAGCTGCTTGGGAATATTCCTTAAAGTCCCCATCCTGAGGTAGACTAACCACAGCTGGCTCCAATAATAGCCATTGACCCGGGAAATGAGGGAGAAGCCCCCGCATTGGGGGGAACAGTAAGAGAGAATAAGAGTCAGCATTCCCTTTGTTAGGGATGGCCTATGTTTCCTCCAGCAACCGGGGTTTATTTGGAGGTCTACTTAGATAATTATCATCCAATAAATCAGGAGGGAGCTTACTGATCTGGTTACTGACCAAACATGTTCTGCAAGAGGCCCTTTAGGTCCAGGTCCTGATTTACAGCCCCGAAAGCCTGGATGGACCTAGGCAATCTCCATCTATTTGCCCTGTTTTCCTGCATAAGAGATCTGATAGATCCTACTGAGGCCATGCAGCGCCTTTCTTAAATTTTGGTTTTTTTTGAAGATTTTATTTATTTATTTGAGAGAATGAGAGAGAGCACATGAGAAGGGGGAGGATCAGAGGGAGAAGCAGACTCCCCGCTGAGCAGGGAGCCCGTCGCGGGACTCGATCCTGGGACTCCAGAATCATGACCTGCACCGAAGGCAGTCGCTTAACCAACTGAGCCACCCAGGCGCCCTCTTAAATTTTTCAATCTGAATTGTTTCCAGTGGGTTAAAAGACATCCCAAGGGAGAACCCTTGGGAACTGAAGAAGAGAGATGGTGCATTACCAAAAAGCACCACCACCACTACCACCCCCCTCAATGCCTGGGTGGGATCCCACGCAGGATGTGTCAGAGGTTCCGGGTGTTAAAAGCAACTAGAGGCATCCCTCAAATGAAAATCGCTGTTGATCACCATCCTGTCTTGCCAAGAAGGCAGGCCTGCCATAAAAGGCCCCATAGGAGAGTTGCTAGCATCACCCCCAAACCTTTCCCTACTGCATTCTAGGCTATAGATGGGTGCCTGGCATATGGACCAAAATACCGTGCTTTGGAGGTCATGCCTCGAAGGTCAAGCCTTATTTTACCTTGTCTTGAAAAACCCGCCGTTTTTAACCCGTGGAAAACACTAGAAAAGTTTTACAGGGGGAAATTACCCAATTTTGTAGTTTAAGTAGTTAGTAGAGGACACTGACAGAAAACAGTTAAGATAGAAATCCATCATGGCCTAAGGGACATTCCAACACACGCAGTATTTACAGCCAACTTGTCTAGGAAACGTGCTGGTTGGGTTTTAATTCAATCAGGTACTGGTTTCGGCCAGCTCCCAGTGGCGTTCTCACAGCCAGAAGCGAGTAAACCAGAGATGTGGAGGGGATCACATTAGACCAATGAAGAGGAAACCTCACATGGGAGTCAAGATTGGCAGCCGTCCTGCTGACTTAGCTAGCCGTCCCATGCCCAAGACAGACAACTTTGCATAAGGACAGGAATAAAGAGAGGGCATCAAGTTTCTGGGTCTTATTACCATTCCAGTCATGGTACTAACTTCCAGCCAAAAGACAGTCTTTCTCCTCCTTGAAGAGAGGCAGTGGGCTGGAGGATTGTAGCCTGAGCAATCGACATGACGGTGTGCCAATAAGACCGTACTCCCTGAAAAGCCCCTGAAATGAGAGTAAAGGAAGAGGAGAGAAACTACTCACCAAGTTTGCACCAAAACCCAGTCCAGATTAAAAGACTCAAAGCCCCACATTTGGGTGCCAAATGATGTAGTTTTGGAATGTTGATGAGGTCCAGAGCCGACAGCTAAGAAATAATTCCTGAGATGTCTTTGGTGCAAAAAGGTATTTTATTAAGCACGGGGACAGGACCCATGGGCAGAAAGAGCTGCTGCACAAGGCGGGGTGGGCTGGTGGGGGGCGGGGAACGGTGTATGAGGACTGGCTGGTTATATACTTGAGAGTTGGGAGAGGTAAGGAAAAAGGGAGGTGTCCAAAAGGAATTTCATATGCTAAAGAAGACCCTGAGGATCCTGGACTCCTTGCTATTATCAAGCTAATATTGTATTTTCTTCTAGCAGAGCATTAACCTTAAGATAGTTGGAAGTTTCCTGGAGGAATGTCACACATTATCATACCCTGGGGGGGGGGGGTTGTGAGGTGTTAGTTTGTGCTTTCTCCTCAGCTTGGCTTGTGCTCCCTCAAGACTAATAAGACCCTTCTGTCCCCAAAATAAGGTGACTTCACCTGACATAATCCTTTTTTTTCTGTTTATGACATACTTGTCCTTTTTTTTTTTTTTTAAGATTTTATTTATTTATTTGACAGAGAGAGAGACAGCGAGAGAGGAAACACAAGCAGGGGGAGTGGGAGAGGGAGAAGCAGGCTTCCTGTCGAGCAGGGAGTCCGATGCGGGGCTCGATCCCAGGACCCCGGGATCATGACCTGAGCCAAGGCAGACGCTTAACGACTGAGCCACCCAGCCGCCCCATACTTGTCCTATCTTTAAAAACCTTTCCCTTTCTGTAGAGCTTTGGAGCTGTGCTCTACTTGCTAGATGGATGCTGCCCAATTCACAAATCAATGAATAAAGCCAGCAAACCTTTACAACGGGATGGGTTGAATTTTTGTTGCGTGACAGGAACTAATCTATTGTTCCCACTAATCCTACTGAAACTTATGAAACTGACTGTAACACCTCAGGGCGCAAACATTTGAGGAGCAGCAACATCTTTCCACCTCCGCACAGACTCTTTTATTTCTGAAGTACTTCAAGGGATGATTTGTCATTTACCTCAGCAAAGGAATATGGGAGCATCTAAAATAGTAGTTTTCTCTGGAAGCTGACTGACATTCACGGAGTCTGAAAGCATAGCTCTTCTCTGCCTTTAACGAGGAGCAAATGCCGTCCCCCCGGCGAGGAGCAGCGCTTTCCCGCGTCCCTCAGGGCGCCACGTGACCACAGCTCGGCAACTCCAGGGGGGGGCACCCCCTGCCGGAGACCGCCAGAGCTCCGGGAGCCGCCCCACCCGGAAGAGCCCGGCCCGCGGACGCGGCGAGCAGCCAATGAGGGAACAGCACACGGCGTTTCCAGGCGAGCGCAAGCCCCGGGGGCGGGACTTCCGGTCTCATCCGCCAGGAGGTCTCTCTGCCTCAGGTTGGGTCTGTTTGTCCCGTAAGCTGCCGGAGCGCGCGTCAGGCTCCGGTGACCGGCCGTGAAGACGCGAGGGGAGGCGCTGTCCTCGCCGCACGCGGTCGAGTCCGGGTGTCCGCCCACCTCCGGCCTCGCTCGGCCCAGCGAGTCCGATGGCGGCGGCCGCGCGCAGGGGCCCGGCTCCGGTAAGCGTCGTCCCCGCACCCAGACCCCCGCGGCCCAGGCCCCGGCGTCCGGGACAGGCGGGCGGCGGCGGGCGGGGGCCCCGTGCGGGAGCGGGCTCCGGGCCGAGGGCGGCCGGGGCCGAGGCGGGAGGGGGCCGCGCCAGCGGCGGGCAACAGCAGCTCGCCGTCCTTCCTGTCGGGAGCGCAGTGCCGCGCGGCCGTGAGGCCCGTCCCCTCGCTGCCCGAGAAGCCCGTCTCTCCTGGCGGGCGTGAGGTGGGCTCGGCCGGGTGTGAATAGGCGTTCTCCGGCCGCCAGAGGGGAGAGCCCGCCGCGGGGCTAAGCGAGGAGGCAATGGCAGGAGTCGGTGGCACTGTCCGCGGACTGCTGCTCGGCCCGCCTCGGATGTCGGAGGACTGGTGGACTCCTGGGGTACGTTCTGAGAAGGGCTACGGCAAAGGGTGGGTGTTGCAGGTGAGGAGAGAAGGGGGAGCGAGGGAGGCCCCGGGGCTTCGGGTCCGTGACCCTAAGAACGAAGCAAGAGCGGACAGTTATTTTACCCGCACGAACGGGTTTCTGTGGAGACGGAAGAGAAGTGCAGTTTGGAACGGAGAAGCGGAGTCCAAGCAGTAGGTCGGCGCGGAGGGCAAGAGGGGTGGTCTTTCTTTTATTTTTTTAAAGATTTTATTTATTTATTCATGAGAGAGAGAGAGAGAGGGGCAGAGGGAGAAGCAGGCTCCCGCGGAGCACGGAGCCCGATGCGGGGCTCGATCCCAGGACCCTGGGATCATGACCTGAGCTGAAGGCAGACGCTTAACCGACTGAGCCACCCAGGCGTCCCGGGAGGTAGTCTTTCTTAAGGGGAAGGAGGCGAAGTTGGGAAGGCTGTTACAAACTGCAGGTACACTGGAGTGAAAGTGGGAGTTGCGGCTTCTCATTGGCTGAGCTGTTGGGTGGGGCGGCCAGGACAGACTCTTTTTGGGTCTGGGGTAATGAAGTAGTATCCCATATAAATAAGGTCAAGTCCCTCTTTTGCTGTTAGGTTTGCAGTCCAACAAGGAGTAGTGCCTGAGAGCTCCCCGCCCCCTCAAGCCTGCAACCTCCTGATACCATTTTAGTGAGGTTTCCCACTGTTAATATACGCAGGTCCTAGTAGCGGAAGAGATGGAAGCTTCCATCAACCTGATGAAGTCAGCAGTAGGTGAACTGTCCTTGGGGATACCCAGGGTTTTTGACGTTGTTTACGATCTCTGATGTTTCAGAGAAGTGTGATTGATGGTATCAAGTGGGCAGCTGGACAGGAAATTTTGGGAAACTGGGGGAAAGTTTCATGATGGAGGGTTTGAAAAGTGATGGCTGCTGTGTGGCCCGGGTGGAGATCTGGATCACATTTAGGAAGGGAATGCAGAGTATCATGGTAATACTGCTAGTAGGTCAGAGGGTCCTAGTAAAGTCTGCAGAAGAGTGGTTTTCTTCCTCAGCATGTGGTTGGGGTTGCTGGGCATTGTGAACACAGGTGAAGGAGAGAGAATGATCTGGCAGAAACATGGGCAAGCCTTCCATGGGATGATCGGAAAAGAGATGGCTGAGAACTTCTAAGATTAATTGAGACAAGATGACAGTGAGGCTGGGGCAGCTGTTTATTGAGTGCTGTAGGCTTCACCAGAACTTTGTGGTCAGCTTTTATGGTGTCTGGGGTATTTCAAAGTCTTGCTGCTGGAAAAGGTCTGGAGAAATGTGGTCATTTCTGCTTTGCTCTGCCTTTAGTGCTGGGGTTTTCAGAAAGGTTTGGAGGAGGGTGGTGGGTTCTGATTGTTGATGGACAATATGGGCGGCATAGAAGTAGATGGTCTGTGAGTATCCAAAGTAGACATGTGGTTGGGAGTGTTATTGAAGGGAGGATTACAGGCAGGTGAGGAGGGCTTCTCAGCAGCATTTGAGGGTTTCCCTCATTTGGGATCCCTGAGAGTCCTGGGGTGGGACTGGAACCTGTTTGAGTTTGTCAAACATCCTTTGGATGTCATGTGACAAGCACAAGTGTGAGTCAAGGGAGGATCCTTTGGTGTGGGGAGGAAGGTGTGGGAGTTCATCTGTGGGGCCTGAAGACGTGAGAGTGGTACAGTCTACAGAATCCTGTACACATGGAGGGGAAGTGTGAGCTAAAGGCCTCAGCGCCCAGGTACTGAAGACTTCCGGGTAAAGCAGGGCCTATAATTGGCTGTCTTGAGGGCACAGCATGGGAGACTCCATGGGAATATCGGGGCAGAGGGATGGGACCTTGCAGGCCAAACCCAGAGCTTAGAGTGCATCCATGTGTCCCCCTGCCTGTTACTGCTGAGGACTGAACACAGTGATTGATGGGAAGGTGAGAGGAGAGCAGCATTAAAGGTACCAGGACCTGGTATTTATTCTGAGGTGGGGAGACTGGGGTGGATGTGGCGGGGGTTGGATTATGTGTTCTCAGAGAGAGAATGTTCATGGTTTCATCTGTCCCTTTCATGGTAGGGTGGTGTGACTTTTGAGGACATTGCCGTGTACTTCTCCTGGAAGGAGTGGAGGCTTCTTGATGAGGCTCAGAGACGGCTCTACCACCATGTGATGCTGGAGAACTTTACACTTATATCCTCACTGGGTAAGGCCCTCAGCCTCCCCTTTCATCTGGACTAGACTCTGTGCTCCCGAGTCCCCCCTCTGCATTTTCCAGGGGATGGTTAGTCCTTCTCTCGTGTGGACTGTGGGCACTGCTTGCTTCCCCAGCTTTCTGGTTAGTTGCTTTTGTTGCTAGCTCTGAGTTGTTGGTGTGCCCTTTTCTCTGCCCTGCAGCTCCCAGTACCCTCTGTGCTGAGCCCTGATTGGATAAGATTAGAGGTCAGTGGTCATGCCGTGAGGCTGATGGATCGCACCTTGCTTGCCCTCTCCCTGGCTGGGTCCATGTGTTCAGATCCGTGCCATTTCTGTGGCCCAGGTTTTGAACCCTTCCTTTAGGTGCCATTTCCCTGTGCCTGCCTGTGCCTGAAATTGCAGGCATTGGCATGTTTACTACTTAAGTGGGCCATGGGTTACTTCTCAAGACTGTCCTCTGTGGTTCTTTCAGTAGTGTTTACATCTCTTCTTCTACCTGCCTCGCTTCATTCATCTTTGTGAGGTATGATTGACAAAATTATATTATTGAAATTATATTACATAATAATTTGATATATACATTATGAAATTAGTGTAATTTTTTTAGATTTGTTTATTTGAGAGAGAGTGAGAGAATGCGTGTGCACGTGTTCATGAGCAGAGAGGAAGGGAAAGGAAGAGAGAAACCCAAGCTGACTCCATGCTGAGCGGAGAGCCTGAGGCAGGGCTCAGTATCACTACCCTGAGTCTAAACCCGAGTTTAGACATCACAACCTGAGACTAAACCAAGAGTTGGACACTTAACCGATTGTGCCATCCAAGCGGCCCCAAATTATGAAGTTATCATCAAAATGAAGCTAATCACATCACCATTACTTGACAAAATTACCTTTTTTGTTGGTGGTGGTTCGAAAGCTTAATATCAACCCTGTTAACAAATGTCAAGTGTACAATGTAATATTAGCAACTGGAGTCAATATGCTGTACATTAGATCCTCAAACTTATCTTGGAAATGAAGGTGTATATCCCTGACCAACATCTCCGCATTCTTTCAGTCCTTAGGTTCTGGCATTCTACTCTCTGTTTCTATAAGTGTGATTTATTTCTTTTGTTAAAGATTATCCATATAAATGATACCATACAGGGTTTATGTTTTGCTGTGTGGCTTCGTTGACTAGCATAATGTTTTCTAGACTCATCCATGTTGTGACAAGTCGCACTACTGCCTTCTTTTTTATCGCTGAATATTCCTGTGTGTGTGTGTGTGTGTACTAAATGATCTTTGTCACTTTATTTCATTTATTTATTCATTTAAATACAATTTGTTTATTTATTTATTTATTTATTTATTTATTTAAAGATTTTATTTATTTAAGAGAGAGAGAACATATGAGAGGGGATAGGGTCAGAGGACGAAGCAGACTCCCTGCCGAGCAGGGAGCCCGATGCGGGACTCGATCCCGGGACTCCAGGATCATGACCTGAGCCGAAGGTAGTCGCTTAACCAACTGAGCCACCCAGGCGCCCTACAATTTATTTTTCTATTTTATATTTTTTACATAGACTGTGCCCAGTGTGGGATTTGAACTCATAACCCTGAGATCAAGAGTCACATGCTCTACCAACTGAGCCAGCCAGGCATCCCTTCTTTGTCACTTTATTTTTTATTGATTTATTTTTTAAAGATTTTATTTATTTATTTGAGAGAAAGAGAGAGCACAGGCAAGGGGAAGGAGCAGAGGGAGAGGCAGGCGCTTAACTGACTTAGCCACCCAGGCGCCCCCTTTCTTTGTCACTTTAAACACTCACACACACTTAATGATGTTTCCATATATTGGCTATGAGAACAATACTGCAGTGGATATGCATGTTCAGATACGTTGTGGAGATACTGATTTTGTTTCCTTGGGATACATACCTAGAAATGGCAGTGGTGGACTGACTATATGGTAGTTGTATTTTCAGTTTTTGGTGGATCTCCCTAATGTTTTCCATAATGATTTCCCTATTTACGTTCCCAGCAGCAGTATTCAAATGTTATTTTTTCTGCACATCCTGACCAAGATGTTACCTCTTGTTTTTTTGGTAATAGCCACTGTTAACACGTAGGAGGTGATATCCTGTGGTTTTGGTTTTCATTTCCCTGAAGATTTGTGATTGTGAGCACGTGTTAGTCACTTGTACATCCTTTTCACACTTGTGTTTTACTTTTTTTCTTTTTTAAAGATTTTATGTATTTATTTGACAGAGAGAGAGAATTAGCGAGAGTAGGAACACAAGCAGGGGGAGTGGGAGAGGGAGAAGCAGGCCTCCCGCCGAGCAGGTAGCCCGACGCAGGGCTCGATCCCAGGACCCTGGCATCGTGACCTGAGCCAAAGGCAGACGCTTAATGACTGAGCCACCCAGGCGCCCCAACACACTTGTGTTTTTCATTGGCTCTGGTGCAGCTTTTCAATTTGATATAGTGGTATTTGTTAGTTTTTGCTTTTGTTGTGTATGCTTTATTTTTTTTTTTTTAAGATTTTATTTATTTATTTGAGACAGAGAGAATGAGAGACAGAGCATGAGAGGGAGGAGGGTCAGAGGGAGAAGCAGACTCCCTGCCGAGCAGGGAGCCCGATGCGGGACTCAGTCCCGGGACTCCAGGATTATGACCTGAGCCGAAGGCAGTCGCTTAACCAACTGAGCCACCCAGGCGCCCTGTTGTGTATGCTTTAGATGTCATATTCAAAAAATCATTGGCAGGAATAAGGTTAAGGAGGCTTTTCCCTATTTTTTTTTCCTAGGAATTTTAGGGTTTGAGGTCATCTGTTTAAGTCTTTAATCTATTTCAATTTCATTTCCATGTGTGCTATAAGATGGCAATCCAGGATCCTTGTTTTTTCATTTGGATATTCAGATTTCACAACAGTATTTTATTTTATTATTATTATTATTTTTTAATATTTATTTATTTTATTTTATTTTATTATTATTATTTTTTAAAGATTTTATTTATTCATTTGAGACAGAGAGAATGAGAGACAGAGAGCATGAGAGGGTGGAGGGTCAGAGGGAGAAGCAGACCCCCCGCTGAGCAGGGAGCCCGATGCGGGACTCGATCCCAGGACTCCAGGATCATGACCTGAGCCGAAGGCAGTCGCTTAACCAACTGAGCCACCCAGGCGCCCTAATATTTATTTATTTTAGAGAGAATCTCAAGCAGACTCCAAGCTTAGCACAGAGCCCGATGTGGGACATGATACCACAACAATGAGATCACAACCTTAGCCAAGACTAACAGTCAGACGCTTAACCGATTGTGCCCCCCAGGTGCCCCCTCATTTTTTAAAATGAAAACATATTTTATTTATTTGAAAGAGAGAGCAGGGAGGGGCTAAGGGGGAGAGAGAGGGAGAAAGAATCTGAAGCTGACTCTGCACTGACCTGGAGCCCTATGTGGGCTTGATCACCACGACTGTGAGATCATGAACTGAGCCAAAACAAAGAGTTGGAATCAACAGACTGAGCCACCCAGGTGCCCCTCAATATATTTGAAAGGTTCATTTATTTGTTTGGGAGAGAGAGGTAAAGAGA
This sequence comes from Mirounga angustirostris, assembly GCF_029215605.1. Lineage (NCBI taxonomy): Eukaryota > Metazoa > Chordata > Mammalia > Carnivora > Phocidae > Mirounga > Mirounga angustirostris. The sequence goes on along the minus strand of NW_026991724.1, from coordinate 59,402,478 downwards.
TCACCGCAGGGAGGGAGTAGGGGAGAGGGAGATAGACAATCCCAAGCAGGCTCTGACCCTGAGATCACAACCTGAGCCAAAACTAAGAGTTATAGCTCAACCAACTGTGCCCCAGGCTCCCCATAGATTTCACAGCATTTTTTTTTTTTTTAAGATTTTTTTGTTTTTTATTAGGGAGAAAGTATAAGCAGGGGGAGCGGTAGGCAGAGGGAGAGGGAGAAGAAGGCTCCCTGCTCAGCAGGGATCCCCATGTGGGGCTCGATCCCAGGACCCTGGGATCATGACCTCAGCCGAAGGTCAGGTCATGCTTAACCGACTATGCCACACAGGCGCCCCAGATTTCACAACATTATTAAAGAGATTACTCTGCCCTAGTGTAGATTTTTGGCATAATTTTCAAAGATGAGTTCACTATATATATGTGCATTTACTTTTGGGCTCTTTATTCTATTGCCCTAGGATTATTACTGGTTTATGTGCCAGTACCCTGTTGTTTTGAATACTATAGCTTTGTAATCTAGTTTGAAATCATAAATGTGCTGCCTTCAGCTTTGATCTCTCTCACTATTGCTTTGGCTTTAGCCTTTGGTTGACTTGGTGGCAGGGGTGCCAGTGTCCCCTGTGGAGCTGGCAGCCGGAGTCTGTGCTGAGCAGGGACTGCAGGAGCACGCGCCCTGTGGCTGATGGAGGTAGCCCCAGCCCTTATTTCCCACCTACCCCACAGTCTCTGCTACAGCAGGCTCCAGTTATCTTTCCTGTGTGCTTGTGCCCTTCTTTATGCTCCACTGTGCCTACTTAGTCTTAATGGCACTGTTGAGCTCGCTGAGGTAATGCCGTGATTTTTGTTGCCGTGAAGGATGGTATCTCCTATTCTCCCATCCTGCTGCCATCAGTCACATAGGATGTTTTTCTGTGTCTGCTCTCCTGAGTAGCTCTGGGACAGTTTGGTTGTCCACGTGCCCTGTTTTCCTTCAGTATTTCTATCCTCCTGGTATCTTGTAGTTGCTCAGGAGGGCTTATAGGGAGGAGTCCTTTGTGTGTCATAGCATGGACATTCTCCACACATGACCAGGTGGGCTCACAGGGGCTCTGTTTCTGGTGAATAGAAGCTGGGGAAGGGGTGATATCAGGCCTGTGTTCAGAACATACCGGGCACCTTTGTTTGTTCAACCAGAATTTGGTGTGATTGCCAATGGCCACACCCCGTTTCTGTCTTTCCTTCTTCATTGTTGACAGTTTGTGGACTTCTGAATTCTACTCTTTGGTAATTCCATGACGTCCAGTATAGGGGTAATTAATGCATCTTGGGCATTCACGTCTCACAAATTTCTCTCACTACTATTTCTGTGTAGTCTAACATTCACCCCTGAAAGTTTTACCATGACATATTCACATGCACTTAAAGTGATATTGAACAGCAGCAAATTTATTGGGATTGGATTTTCCTTCAGCCTTGTACTTAGACAGATATCACCAGCAGAATTAGTCCTACGCTAACTTGTGGGAAGAGAAGTAAGGTTTCGACCCTGGCTCTCTTCCTTCTGTCATACCCTAGTTTCCTATTCTTTTAGTGAGCTCTCCACATTACTTTGACTATCAGGACCCAATAATGCACAGCAACCACTCCAGCTGTTTTCCATCTCCAGGGTCTGGAAAAGCATGCCTAGGTGAGACCCATGCATATTATGTGATGGGCTCACCCCTTCACTATTGTCAACACAAATTTCACCAGCGCTTCTTTGCCTTCAGGTTGTTGCTGTGGAGCAGAGGATGAGGAGGCACCCTTTGCCCAGAGCACTTCTGTAGGCGTGTCACAGACCAGGACGCCCAAGGCAGCTCAGTCTTGCCGGAAGACCCACCCCTGTGAGATGTGTGGTTCAATCTTGAGAGACATTTTCCACTTGGCTGCGCACCAGGGAAAAGAAAACAGCCAGAGACTGTTGAGGTGTGGGGCCTGTGGGAAACGATTTTATTTCAGTGTAAAGTCTCAGCAGCAGCAGGAGCAGCACGTGGGAGCAGAATCCTTCAGAAGCCGTGTGGACAGGGCCTCTGTTGTGAAGAGCTGGGGATTCCATGGTTCAGGAAAGCCCCTTACCTGTGGAGAAGTTCAGAAGGACTTCCTGTCTGGCTCGGGGCATCTGCAGCAAGAGGCCACTCGTACTGGGGAGAAGCCACACACGATCACCCAGTGCAGGGCAACTTTACAAAGCAGAAAAAGTCATGATACTTGGGGAGAATGCAAGAATGCGTTTGGTCCCACACATTCGCACGTTCAGGACCAGGGTGTCCACCTTGGAAGATGGTCCTTTGTGTGCAGTAAATGTGGGAAAACATTCAGGTATAAATCTTTATTTGCTATACACCAGACGTTCCATACTGGAGAAAGAGGTTATAAGTTTAGCAAATACGGAAAATTCCTTAGGCATTGGTCAGCTTGCAGTCAACATGAAAAGACTCATACTCTGCTCAAGCAGTACATGTGCAGCAAATGTGGGAAATCCTTAAGCCAGAAATCTGGCCTCATTCATCCCCAGAGATGGCACAATGGAGAAAAGAGTTATGTTTGCAGTGGATGTGCAAAATCTTTTATCCACAGATCAGTGTTGATTACTCATAGGGTTCACCCTGGAGAAAGGTTTTATAAGTGTCGTGGCTGTGCAAAATCTTTTTCTACTATGTCTGCCCTTGCTTATCATCAGAGATCTCACACTAGGGAAAGACCTTATGAGTGCAGTGAATGTGGGAAATCTTTTACCACTTGTTCTAACCTCCGTTGTCACCAGAGAGTTCACACTGGAGAAAGGCCCTATGAGTGCAGTGAATGTGGCAAGTCCTTTGTCCGAAGAAATATCCTCAAACTACACATAAAGATTCACTCAGGTGAAAGGCCTTACAAGTGTAACGAATGTGGGAAATCTTTTAAGTGGAAGTCAGCATTGATTAAACACCAGAGAATTCACACAGGAGAAAGGCCTTATGAGTGCAGTGAATGTGGGAAATCTTTTAGCACTAAGTCTGTCCTCCATGATCACCAAAGAGTTCACACTGGAGAAAGGCCTTATGAGTGCAATGACTGTGAGAAATCTTTTACCACCAAATCGGCCCTCCATTATCACCAAAGAGTTCACACCAGAGAGCAGCCTTATGTGTGCAGTGAATGTGGCAAGTCGTTTGTCCAAAGAAGTAGCCTCAATATACACATAAAGGTTCATTCAGGTGAAAAGCCTTATAAGTGTAATGAATGTGGGAAATTTTTGAAGTGTAAGTCAACACTGATTAAACACCAGAGAATTCACACAGGAGAAAGGCCTTATGAGTGCAGTGAATGTGGGAAATCCTTTGCCACTAGTTCTGTCCTTCATTCTCACCAGAGAGTTCACACTGGAGAAAGGCCTTATGAATGCAGTGAATGTGAGAAATCTTTTACTGGCATTTCAGGACTCCACTATCATCAGAGAGTCCACACTGGAGAGAAACCTTATGAATGCAGTGAATGTGGCAAGTCCTTCGTCCAAAAAAGTAGCCTCAATGTACACAAAAAGGTCCACTCAGGTGAAAAGCCTTACAAGTGTAATGAATGTGGGAAATCATTGAAATGTAAGTCAACATTTGTTGAACACCAGAGAATTCACACAGGAGACCGGCCTCATGAGTGCCATGATTGTGGGAAATCTTTTACGTCTAGGTCTACCCTTCGTTCTCACCAGAGAGTTCACACTGGAGAACGGCCTTATGAATGCAGTGACTGTGGGAAGTCTTTTACCACTACTTCTCACCTTCGTTCTCACAAGAGAGTTCACAATAGTGAAAGGCCTTATGAATGCAGTGAATGTGGCAAGTCCTTTTGCCGAAGGAATAGTCTCAATGTACACATCAAGATTCATTCGGGTGAAAGGCCTTACAAATGTAATGTATGTGGGAAATCTTTGAACTATAAGTCGACGTTCATACAACACCAGAGAATTCACACAGGAGAAAAGCCTTATCTGTGCAGTGAATGTGGGAAATCTTTTAGTTACAGCCGCGCCCTCCGGTATCATCGTCAAAGTCACCTTGCAGTAAGTCCTTATGATTGTAGTGATTGTGGGAAATCTTTTACTTGTAGTTCTTACCTCCGTGATCACCAGAGAGTTCACACTGGAGAAAGGCCTTATAAATGCAGTCACTGTGGGAAAACTTTCACTTCTCGTTCCCTCCTCCGTTCTCACCAGAGATTTCACACTGGAAAAAGGCCTTATGAGTGCAGAGAATGTGGCAAGTCCTTCTTCCAAAGAAGTGCCCTGAATGTACACATAAAGGTTCACTCACGTGAAAAGCCTTATAAGTGTAATGAATGTGGGAAATTGTTGAAGTACAAGTCGACATTCATAATACACCAGAGAATTCACACAGGAGAAAGACCTTACGCTTGCAGTGAATGTGAGAAATCTTTTATCAGTTATGGTGCTCTCAGTTACCATCACAGAGTTCACATTGGAGAAAGACATTAAGAGTACCGGGGATGTGGGAAATCTTTCAGCTAAATTTCCAGTCTCATTCAAGATGAGAAAGTACGCAGTAAATAGTGTCTTTATGGGTAGTAACATGAACTAAATGGTTCTGTTCACTGATGTTAATATGTTGACTCCCTGTCCTGTAATGCAATAGGAGTAGCAGGTGATGTCTTTGGGAGGTAATTGATACTAGAATGGATCATGTGTGTGAATTCCTAATGAATGGTTTTAATGTCTTCTAAGTATTCTGAGACAGCTTGCTTCCCCTATCAATCATGTGAGGACCCTTTGGGGAGATCTATAAATCCGGAAGCTGGTCCTCACCAGACACAAAACCAGACCGTATGGGGAATGTTATGGGACATATCCAGTCTCCAGAAGTGAGAAATTTCTGTTGCTTACAAGCCACCCAGTTTATCATATTTTGTGAGAGCGGCCTCAGCTAAGACACAGGTGAAGAATGTGGGTAATGTTTTGGGCAAAGATAACCGTTTCATAAAAATCCGAATTCACCTTGGAGCATGACCACATGAGTGAGGTGAAGGACACCAGTCCTTCAGCTAGACATCTGTCTTCATTCCACACTTCAGAGTTCACACTGCAGAAAGACTTTAAAATGGTGGAGAATGTGATAGTTCCTTCCTTAGTGTATTATGCTGAGGAGAACCTTATGAGGCAGCCACCTTCCTGAATTGAGTTTTGTTCACCTGCCTGTCCACAGTGGAGTGACTTCCCGTAAGTTCCAGCTATTTGGGAAAGTTCAGAAGTTGTATTGGGTGTTCTGATGTGTCTGAAGTCATTGCTGGAAGTCACTGTCAGATTCTGTGACAGAAATCATTTCACTTCTGCCACCTGGATGGTCCCAGTAACGAACATCTGTCACCACCCAGCTTAATGACGCTGACCACTTTGCTTTGTCGTTTGCTGATGGAAGTTATGGGTACTGGGATCTCCTCATTGCCTTCTAAGTTACCAGTCAGTCACCAGTCAGGGTGTTCAGGGACGTCCCTCCCCTCTGGCCTGTCAGGATTAAGGTCTCCTGCCTGTGAGGCTCCTACAGACCTCCAGGCAGCTCACAGCCCCCACAGCTGCTGTCTGCCTGGCCTTGTAAAGTGTCCTGCACACGCCAAGCTTTAGTTTTCCACCAAACACCCAAGTACAGTTTTTCAGCCCCTTGTTGACCCTCCGTACCTCTTGAGTTCTGGATGGTGTTTTGCAGAGAAAGAGTAAATATTTTAGGGACGTTGTTAGTCTCCTGAGGATTGTGATAAATCTTTGCAGCTTCTAAGTCAGCAACACAGGAATTGGGTGCTATGTGCTGCTCTGGTTTATGCATTACTAAATGCCTTTTTTGTTTAATTACCATTAGTCTTAGGTGTTAAATTCACTTTAAGGGGTGGTGTGAAATTAGAATTGAGCTCTGCCAGACATAGGAGTGAACAGAGTTCATTGCCACCCAAACTTACTGTGTCTCAGAGTGGATGATTGCAAATAAACAATACAGAGGTCAGTTCTGCTCTCCAGCTTGGGCTTTAATTTGCATTAAAACTCAAGACCTTTGTTATGGGCTGAATTCTGTACCTAACATTCATATGTTAAAGTTGTAAGCCCCAGTACCTCACAATGTGACACTGTTAGCTACAGCATCTTTAAAGAGACCAGAAGTTGAAATGGGTTATTAGGATGGACTCTTAGGCAGTATGACTGGCTTCATGATAAGAAGAGATGAGGATACAGGCACACACAGATGACCATGTGAAGAAAGGGAATCCCCAGATCTAAGCCAAGGACAGAGGCCTCAGAAGAAACTAACCCTGCTGACCCGTTAGGTCTAATTTCTAGACTCCAGATTTGTGGGAAAATAAATTTCTCTTGTGTAATCACCCAGTGTGGGGTCCTGTGTAATACCAGTTGTAGCTAATACAGCCTCCCGGGATCCACATCTGGGTTTTGTGGTCTGGATCCTAGCAAGTTTTGTGTGCTCAGAGGTCACCATGAAAAGGGAGCAGTTGAGACCATTCCAGTGGTGTGGAAACAACAGGAATATTTTGCTTCTCCACAGCTGATAGCACAGGATGCCAGGCGCTGTTGAGTGGAATCTCTACCCCAGATCCTTCAACGGAGCCTTGTGACCTGGTGTACAGTATTCACTTGTAACACCACAGGCAGGGGAACTATAATTGGTAATCTGGATGATTGGGCAATTAGGGAGCAGAGGAGACACCAGCCACCTAGGTGGTGTGTATCTCTTAAAAAAGTATCCACATGGGGCGCCTGGGTGGCTCAGTTGGTTAAGCGACTGCCTTCGGCTCAGGTCATGATCCTGGAGTCCCGGGATCGAGTCCTGCGTTGGGCTCCCTGCTCAGCAGGGGGTCTGCTTCTCCCTCTGACCCTCCCCCCTCTCATGTGCTCTCTCTCATTCTCTCTCTCAAATAAATAAATAAAATCTTTAAAAAAAAAAAGTGTATCCACAGATGTTGTAGTGACTGGCTGGGCAGGATCAGTGTGCACAGAAATTCTCCACTTTCAGACACACGTATCCTGTGTGACAGAGGTCCTTGTCATAAAATAATCCCAAAGTCTCTGAATTCTTCTATCCCCTGTGGTGCTAACATGTCAAGGCCGTTGTGACAAGTGAAGGCAGGAGAAAGGTAAAGACAAGGGAGAATTCATCCTCCAGGGATGTAGCTTTTGTGACGCTGCCCAGTCAGCATTCTTGTTGGTATCCTAAAGGACTGTGGCAGACACCTGTTCTGAAACATCCTCTTCCCAGGGTGTCTCCCAGGTACTCCCCAGCCTCTAGGGCTAAAAAAGCAGATCTTTCTGGAGGTGGTGGTGCGGAGTCCTACTCATGTTATGGTTGCTCAAGATAGTCTTCTGCCCCAAAGTCCATAAATAAACATTTCTCCTCTAGGTGGACTTCTCAGCCTTTTTCGTTGGCCTGAGGGCTGGAGGTGGTTTTGCACGTATGTCCCTTTCATTCAACAGTACTGTTTTCTTCTCTGGGTGTACCACTATTGATCTCTTCATCTGTTTGGAGGATGTGGGTTATTTCCAGTGTTTCCCTTTCACAAACAAATCCCTCTATATATTTTCATTATAATTCATTTCATTTCTGTTAAAACTCAAAGCACAATGGCTAAGTCACAGGTAGGTGAGTGTTAACATTTTCATGAAAGGGTCAAAATGGGATGTGAAGTGTTCACTATTGCATTCCCACCAGGCATGTATGAGAGCTCCAGTGTGTCCAGTCCCTGCCAGTACTTCATAGGGCGTCTAATGACAGTCCTTTTAGTAGGTGTGTAGTGCTATGTTGTAATTGTATTTCCTAAGGATTCACTTTCAGCATTTTTTTCTTGTGTTTATTTACCACCTGTATGTGTTCTTTGGTACAATTTCTGTTTGTACCATTTGCCTGTTTTCTTTGATGTGATTATGGCTAGTTCCCTTTTCAATTACAAATTAGCCATGCACACAACAAAGGTAAATGTTAAAATTTTTCTCATTCTTACATGGTGTGACATTTTTCTTTATGTTTTCATGGTACTACTAAAGGCTATTTCTCCCATTAACTACTTCAGATTTTTGTGGCCTACTCACTGTCATGGACCAAAACACTTCACGTGTTTAAGTCTAGGGTACATTCATTCCATTTATCATCATTTTCTTAAGTCCAGGCCTTTAGAAGAACAAAAATCCATCCCTGCTCTGTAGTGTTTGCCAATTTCCAGAGTGTAAATTCTCCCATTGTGAGAGTGGGATATTCTCAGAGAAGGTGCTGAATAACTATGTGGGTGTTTGGTGGAAAACCACTCACTGTGGGGGCTGTGAGCTGGCTGGAGGTCTGCAGGAACCTCACAGGCAGGGGACCTTAATCCTGACAGGCCAGAGGGGAGGGACGTCCCTGAACACCCTGACTGGTGACTGAAAATTTGGCTGGTCTCACGTTAGTAGTGACAAGGTTGTCATGTACACCCACTCAGGTCAGAGTCGCCTCCTCCGATTCCACCCAGTACACTGGGAGAAATTCTCACCGTGGGACGCCAGCCTCCAAGTGATTTAATTTCTCCTTTTTCTGTAATAGTTGACTGCTGGTCCCGAAAGAGTCGACATTCATCTGAGCATCTCACCACTGCTCTGGGCTGTGTTCCCAGGCAGCTGTCTCAGAGGAAGTCCGCTGGGCCCGGGGAGGTGATCGGTCACTGGGCACTTCCGGCCTTCCCCTGGCCTGGAAGGACTGGGAGCCAGGTGGGGCGTGGCCTCTCCCAGAAAAGACGGGGATTCCCTCCTGTTTGGGGCCTTGCCCAGAAGATCAAGAGTCAGTCCAGGCCTCCCTCTTCACCCGAAGGAGGTTCCCTACCAGAAGGAAGAGGGTCCCTGGGTCAGGTGTGTGGCAACCTGTGGAGGCCTTACCCCCCCACACACAGACACATATGTGGGATCAGGGTCTCATTTCAGAGGACATACCAGGAAGGGGCCTGCAGGGGGCCCTGGTGCCTGGTGGGAGGGCAGGGCAGAGACAGAGGAGTCACTTGGAAGTTGTTGGAAGAACCCTCTGCGTTAAGTACCTGTACTTTACTGGAGAGGAAGTTCCCACCATCAGTCCTTAAGGCAGTGCCCTGCCCAGAGCTCTGGCCATTCTTGCCCCTCAGGGACACAGCACAGTCCACAGGTGAGTCCTCCATTCTTCCCACCAGCACTATCATTACCTCTCTGGTGCTGATGGGTGTAGAAGTCTGGACTACACTCAGCGGATTAGGTTGTCCACAGTTATCTTAAGGGGAAAAAAAAAAAACCTCAGGTGCAGATTTTTCAACAAATTACGACTTTGGGGCGCCTGAATGGCTCAGTCAGTTAAGCCCTTAGGCTCGGGTCACAATCTCGGTGTCCTGGGATTGAGCCCTGCTTTGGGCTCCCTGCTTAGTCGGGAGTTTACTTCTCCCTCTTCCACTGGCCCTCCCCCTGCTTGTGCTCTCTCTCTCTCTCTGAAATAAATAAAATATTAAAAAAAAAAAAACCCGGGCGCCTCGGTGGCTCAGTCATTAAGCGTCTGCCTTCGGCTCAGGTCATGATCCCAGGGTCCTGGGATCGAACCCCGCATCGGGCTCCCTGCTCAACGGAAAGCCTGCTTCTCCCTCCCACTCCCCCTGCTTGTGTTCCCTCTCTTGCTATGTCTCTCTCTGTCAAATAAATAAAATCTTTAAAAAAAAAAAAAAAAAAAACCCAAAAACAAATTATGACTTGAGCACCTAGCCTGGGGTTCCCAAACAGACTAGGTTTGGCCACTCCCTGGTGACAAAATCCAAAGTCAGAGAAAGCATTGGTGGTAAACAAGAAAGGAATCTCAGGGAGCCCAACACAGAGAAGACCATGGCCGAACCTCTTAATGATTGTCTCCAAAGGGCTGAGAAACACTTCCAGGTTTATAGAAGGAAAACGTGGGGCCAAGGTGGATGGGTACATGCAGGTAGGCAGTGAAAGTCAAATAGATCATAGTCCTGGAGTCAGTCATGGGTGGGGACTTGCTGGCTCAGGGCAATCCTTAGTGCTCGAGGGGGTAGTTTTTGTTCCCATCAGGGGATGCCTTGCCAGCAGGGTCTTCCATCTGAGTCTAGAGACAAGCTGGAAAGAAGAACCCGACTAGAAAGTTTGAGGTCAAAATGGGGGCAGCCAAGGTCTTCTCAGTTCTAAGAAAAACGGTATGTATGGGTAAAGCCAACTCAGGTCCTCGGGTGACCTAGTAATCTTAAGGTTAAACAAGTACCCTTAGCCTACATGACTGATTTACTTTTCTGTTTATCTATAGACCATGCATTCTCTCCTAGAAAGAGCTGGGAACTTCTGAATGCCACAAAGCAAAACAGACCCTCTTGTACAAACCCCAGGTTCTAAGGAACCAGACCCCCTTGTACAACCTCCCAGCACCGTGACAATATCTATAGCTAGCACATCGAGTCTGCATATAGTCAAGAAGTGTTAAAGACTGCTGTTATCCCTTTACTGGTTAGCTGCCCTAAACTCCTTTAAAAACCCCTGGGTGAGGCAGAAACCTTGGAGGTGGCCTTTATACAAGAGTCCACCTTCTCCGCAGGTGGCCAGCCTTCCAAATAAAGCTCATTTTCCTTTCCAGTCAATACTTCTCTGTTGAGTATTGACTTTTGGAGTGCTAGGCAACCGAAATTGGGATTTGGTAAAACGTATTTGAACACAGACACAGAGCAATCCATCCATTTGCCAAAGCAATTCTAAAAGGATATCATGGGGCGTCTGGGTGGCTCTGTTGGTTACACGTTTGCTTTTGGCTCAGGTCATGATCTCAGGGTCCTGGGATCAAGCCCCACGTCTGGCTCCCTGCTCATGGGGGAGTCTACTTCTCCCTCTGCCCCGCCCCCCACTCATGTTCTCTCTCCAGTAAATAAAATCTTCTTTAAAAAATAAAAGGATATTATATGGGGCGCCTGTGTGTCTCAGTCAGATAACAGTCCACCTCTTGATTTTGGCTCAGCTGGTGATCTGGGGATTATGAGATCAAGCCCAGCATTGGGCTCCATCCTCACTGTGGTGTCTGCTTGAGTTTCTCTCACTTCCTGTCCATCTGCCCGTCCTACTGCTCACGCTCGCTCTCTTTAAATAAATAAATTAATTAATTTTAAAAAATCTTAGAAAAAGTATACCATACTGCAAATATTGTTTCTCTGGACCAGGCACAGTGGTTAAAGGTTTTTCACTTTTTATGTTCATAAAGGAGCACTTACCCACTAATAAAGTACAGTAAATCAGACATTCTAGACATTACCTTTTTCAAAAAAGATTTTATGTATTTATTTCAGAGAGAGAGAAAAAGAGAGCAAGCACAGAGAACGGAGGTCAGAGGAAGATGGACAAGCAGACTCCCCGCTGAGTAGGGAGCCCCAATGCAGGGCTCAATCCCAGGACCCCAAGATCATGCATGACCTGAGCTGAAGTTGGACACTTAACCAACTGAGTCATCCAGGCCCTCCTTTACACATCAGTTTTTAAATGAAGGAAACAAATGTGTACTGATAAATTTTAGAGCCTGTATTCTGGAATCCTGTAGCTATAGAGGAGATTCGTGTCAGTCACAAGAATATCAGGTCCCGGTCTTCAGGAACACAAGGAGAACATGGAACATTCAACTGTGTGTCTATCTTACCCAGAGACATCTTAAAAACTGACTCCTGGGCTACCACTATAGTGTCTGAGTCAGTAGGTGTGGGATGTGGGCTGAGAATGAACATTTTTAATGAGCTGAGGTAAAGCTAATGGAGAGGGTCAGTGCAGAGATGAAACTGTGAAAACAGGTTTTTTAGGGAAGGCCAGGCTGCCTCCCTCCAGGCTCCAGGACAGGAGGCTGTAGATGTACAGACTGTTATGAGCAGCACAGCAAAGGGTTTCTCATGCACAACTGCCGAGTGTCTCTGCAGTGAGCCAAGCAGGGTAAAAGCTTAAAGGGCTGGAGTCCCAGGGTCTCCACTGCAGAAGAGTCCACAGGAAGCCACCTAGGCACCTGCTTCTTTCGTGTGGAACTGCAAATCAACAAAGAGGCCACTAGGTGCAGGTGGCGCCAATGCCCTTCCACCTAGAGAGGCAAACTGAAACCTAACATTTATAAATGCCTCAATGTTAGGAAGTCAAAACCTAAAAACATCCAATCACACACAGCGAACTATGTTGGGCTTCACAGTGAGCATGGAGCCTAGTTAAAATTTTAAAAAGCAAGGGGCCCACGGGTGGCTAATTTGATTAAGTGTATGACACTTGATTTTGGTTGGGGTCATGACCTCAGGGTCTTGAGATCCAGTCCTGCATTAGGCACGGAGACTGGTTAAGAATCTCTCTCCCTCTGCCTTTGCTCCTCTCCCTCTGCTTCATGGACTCGCACTCTAAAAACAAAAACAAAACAAAAAACAAAACCAGAGACAATTTGTGTTTCCCAAGTAAGACAATTCCTTAAACTATAGCCAATCATATAACTTCTTTGTTGCTTCCCTTTTTGGTATTCCCCCCTTTTAAGATTTTATTTATTTATTTGAGAGAGAGAAAGAGAGCAAGCAGAAGCAGGGAGAGTGGCAGGTAGAGGGAGAGAGAAACAGGCTTCCCACTGAGCAGTGAGCCCACTGCAATGCGGGACTCCTTCCCAGGCCCCTGGGATCATGACCTGAGCCAAAAACAGCCCCTTAACCAACTGAGCCATCCAGGCACCCCTTTTTAGATTAGTCTTCTCCCGGGTGCCTGGGTGGCTCAGTTGGTTAAGCGACTGCCTTCGGCTCAGGTCATGATCCTGGAGTCCCGGGATCGAGTCCCGCATCGGGCTCCCTGCTCCGCAGGGAGTCTGCTTCTCCCTCTGACCCTCCTCCTTCTCATGCTCTCTGTCTCTCATTCTCTCTCTCTCTCAAATAAATAAAGAAAATCTTTAAAAAAAAAAAAAAAAAAAGATTAGTCTTCTCCCTAGTTTGGTTTGGTGTTGCCTGAATGGTTTTGGTGTTTGCTCAAATAAGCTCTTTGAAATTTTCTATGTAGTTCACTTCATCTTTTAACAGAGCTAATAAAAATAAAAACCCATAGGACTCATCCTTGCTCAGTGGTGCTCTTATTAATGAGGGCTTCCTTTCTGCCCAGTGGATTATTACACCAACTACTCTCTTCTCACAAAATCACCTCTCGTTTCCATCCCACCTGCCACATTTTAACACTGAATGTAAACTTGAATTTCTGTTTTCATGTTTCCTATGTTTTCCTTGAACATAATACAAGGCATTTGAAGGCAGGACTACTTGTCTTGTGCCTGCATTTCTCCCATGCATCTACCAAAATTTCCTACAAACCCAGTATATGCTCAGTGCACATTTGTGAGACCAGTGAATACACATGACATCGATTTCTGTTCATTTTAATTCTTACGGGCACTGTAAATGTCCTCTTCCCTCTCCAAGGTAGTCTGAAAATTAGTAAAAGAAACCACGTTTAAAATGAAGCTCTCCGGGGTGGGGGATAGGGTAGCTGGGTGATGGACATTAAGGAGAGCACGTGTTGTTAGGAGCTCTGGGTATTATATAAGACTGATGTATCACTGAACTCTAATTCTGAAACTAATAATACATTACATGTTAACTATATTTAAATTTAAAAAATTAAAGTAAAATGAAGCTCTCACAAAGGTAGGAATGGTTAATTAGCAGGAAAAAGGAAGATTATTTTTATCTTGACAAGGGAGGAAACTTTCACAGTAGGAATTTGATCTCCTGCTTTTAACAAAAAGAAGAATGAATGCTCCTTGCCCCAGCAACTACACACTAACCAGGGCATACAGCCAATGAATAATTGTGACAACTGGAAACTCTTGTTCTTCAATGAACTTTTATTGAAAGCAAACCTCCCCAGTCTCCTCCTAAAACCTAATAAAAGCTGACTTTCCTTCTGTTTCTTCAGACTTTCCTGTGGTTTGCCCTACCGTGCTTATCCCCAGTTGAAATTCCTCTGTTAATTCCTAAATAAACTCAGTTTGCTAGTAAAATAAGTGGCTATTTATTTATTTATTTATATATTTATTTATTTTTAAATATTTTATTTATTTATTTGACAGAGAGAGAGACAGCGAGAGAGGGAACACAAGCAGGGGGAGTGGGAGAGGGAGAAGCAGGCTTCCCGCGGAACAGGGAGCCTGATGCGGGGCTCGATCCCAGGACCTGGAATCATGACCTGAGCCGAAGTCAGACGCTTAACGACTGAGCCACCCAGGCGCCCCTGTGGCTATTTATTTTTAAGGATGACAGTAGCATTGCTCAATGTTTTCAGGAATGAAAAAGTTACATTTTGGAGATAAAAGCCCTCACAATGACCAGGCATATTGGTCTAGCAGAGTCACGTCTTCAATTTCATTCCATCTTTTCTCAGGCTTCTTAGAGCCTTCTCTAAAAGTTCTTTCAGGTCATAATGTTTTTGTAGCCTTTAATGATGTGTAGGGAGATGGAATGTGGGTTTCGCCATAGCCATTTCTACCATTGTCTTTAAACAACCTGATAAAGGTTAGAAACTGCTTTCCGAAATGTGCATTTTTCAGCACTCTATTCTAACTTCAATTCCTAAAGTGACACTACCGCCAGTGCCTGAAGAAAGAAGAATCACTTCCCAGCAAGAAGGTGAGATCAGGGCGCCTGGGTGGCTCAGTTGGTTAAGCGACTGCCTTTGGCTCAGGTCATGATCCTGGAGTCCCAGGATCGAGTCCCGCATCAGGCTTCCTGCTCAGCAGGGAGTCTGCTTCTCCCTCTGACCCTCCTCCCTCTCATATGCTCTCTCTCTCTCATTCTTGTTCTCTCAAATAAATAAAGAAAATTTAAAAAAAAAAAAAAAAGAAGGTGAGATCATTGGGTTCAGATAACCCTTTATTTCAGGGCTCAGATTCTCGCGTTGCACACACGCTCCAAATGAAAATGGCAGTATGTGTTCAGTACCCAAAATAGCATGGGTTATGTTGAGCTGTTTGGGATGATGTCAGACTTCTAAAAGGAATTGAGTACATCTGAGAATATGGAGTAAGAATTATATGCATAAAAGTGTCCCTTCATAGATGGGCGCAATCATCACACAGGTAAGAGAGGCTTAGTGTGGAACCAGAGGCTGACCGCGTCATTGACCACATCATTCGGGGTGGCCTACCCTCCCTTGTCCTTCTTCCCTGTCATAGACCTGTATGGGGTGTAAAAAGGAAACCGCAGGCCCCAAATGGAGTCACTTCTGCTAGGCTGTGTCACCAAACCAGGGCATAATACCGAAGCTCACTGCACTTTCAACCTTCCCAGAAATTCAGTTTCCACCGCACAGTCAGGAATCTGCTGGTCAGCACCAAAAAGGTAACGTACGTGGATGCGCCCTCTCCATTCCCCAAAGAAAGATGACGGATTCTCCTAATGAGCCTTTTGTCCCCACAATCTGTCCCCACAATCTCCAACTGACATATTCCTTCTTTCTGTTTATGATACTCTTTTCCTACCTTTAAAAACCGTCCCCTTTCTGTAGCGCTTTGGAGCTGCCCTCTACTTGCTAGATGGGATGCTGCCCAATTCACAAATCAGCGAGTAAAGCCAAAAGCCCTTTAGAATGCACTGTTGAGTTTTTATTATTTAACAGGAAGTTTTCTAAGTTCCTAACTACAAAACTGACTCTAACTCATCCCGGGCGCAAGCATTTAATGAGCAACAACCTTCCAGTTAGACAGCGACTCATTTCTTTCGGAAGTACTTCAAGGGATGATTTGTCATTTACCTCAGCAAAGGAATATGGGAGCATCTAAAATAGTAGTTTTCTCTGGAAGCTGACTGACATTCACGGAGTCTGAAAGCATAGCTCTTCTCTGCCTTTAACGAGGAGCAAATGCCGTCCCCCCGGCGAGGAGCAGCGCTTTCCCGCGTCCCTCAGGGCGCCACGTGACCACAGCTCGGCAACTCCAGGGGGGGGCACCCCCTGCCGGAGACCGCCAGAGCTCCGGGAGCCGCCCCACCCGGAAGAGCCCGGCCCGCGGACGCGGCGAGCAGCCAATGAGGGAACAGCACACGGCGTTTCCAGGCGAGCGCAAGCCCCGGGGGCGGGACTTCCGGTCTCATCCGCCAGGAGGTCTCTCTGCCTCAGGTTGGGTCTGTTTGTCCCGTAAGCTGCCGGAGCGCGCGTCAGGCTCCGGTGACCGGCCGTGAAGACGCGAGGGGAGGCGCTGTCCTCGCCGCACGCGGTCGAGTCCGGGTGTCCGCCCACCTCCGGCCTCGCTCGGCCCAGCGAGTCCGATGGCGGCGGCCGCGCGCAGGGGCCCGGCTCCGGTAAGCGTCGTCCCCGCACCCAGACCCCCGCGGCCCAGGCCCCGGCGTCCGGGACAGGCGGGCGGCGGCGGGCGGGGGCCCCGTGCGGGAGCGGGCTCCGGGCCGAGGGCGGCCGGGGCCGAGGCGGGAGGGGGCCGCGCCAGCGGCGGGCAACAGCAGCTCGCCGTCCTTCCTGTCGGGAGCGCAGTGCCGCGCGGCCGTGAGGCCCGTCCCCTCGCTGCCCGAGAAGCCCGTCTCTCCTGGCGGGCGTGAGGTGGGCTCGGCCGGGTGTGAATAGGCGTTCTCCGGCCGCCAGAGGGGAGAGCCCGCCGCGGGGCTAAGCGAGGAGGCAATGGCAGGAGTCGGTGGTATTTTTTTAAAGATATTTTATTTATTTGACGTTTAGAGAGCACGCGCGCGTTGGGGGGTCGGAGGAGAGGGAGAGAGAATCCCAGCCGACTCCCCTCTGAGGGAGGAGACCAACTGGGGCCAGATCCTATGATCCTGACCTGAGCCAAAAAGAGTGGGGCCCTCGAGGGACTGAGTTACCTAGGCACTTGGGTGTTCCTGTTGATGGCGTCGAATGGCTGCCGTGGATGTTGGAGAATTGGTTGAATTATGGTCCTTTTTTGAGAAGAGCTAAACCAAATTGTGGGTGTTGCAGGTGACAAGAGGAAGGGAGGAGTCAGGGCTTTTGGTCTGCGAACCCTAAAAATGAAACAAAAACTGGCAATTATTTTACCCACAAAAATGGGTTTATTTAGGAATGAAAGAAACCACAATTTGGAACAAACAAGCTTAGGCAAGGGACGCCTGGGTGGCTCAGTCAGTTAAGCGTCTGCCTTCGGCTCAGGTCATGGTCCCCGGGTCCTGGGATCGAGCCCCGCATCGGACTCCCTGCTCGACAGGAAGCCTGCTTCTCCCTCTCCCACTCCCCCTGCTTGTGTTCCCTCTCTCGCTACCTCTCTCTCTGTCAAATAAATAAATAAAGTCTTAAAAAAAAAAAAGAGTGGTATTGTTCAGCACCTGGTTGGGTTTGCTGGGCATTGCCAACACAGGTGGTGAAGGAGAAAGAATGATGTGGCAGATACATGGGCAAAACCTCCATGGAATGATGGGACAAGAGATAGCTAGGACATCTAGGAGTATATTTCTTTTTTCAGTAGTCTCCATGCCCAGTGTAGAGCCTAGCATGCAGCTTGATCTCTTGACCCTGATGAAGACCTGAGCTGAGAGCAGGAATCAGACCCTTAACCCACGGAGGCACAGAGGCGCCCCCTGTCCAGGAGCATTTGAGAGTCTGGAGATGCACTTTATTCAGTGGTGTAGGGCTTCAACAGAAATTTGGTGAGAGTTTGTGTGGTGTTTGTAGTGTTTCAAAGTTTTGCTGCTGGAAAAGGTCTGGGGCAGATGTGGTCATTTGTGATTCACTATGCTGGGCAAGGTGTATTTACAAAATTTCAGTTGAAAGTGGAGTATCCAATTGTTGAGGGACAGTATGGGCAGCAGAGAAGTAGACGAGGGTCCATGAATATCCTAGGTTGACATGTGGTTGTGAGTGTCTGTTATTGAAGGGAGGATTAGAGGGAGGCGAGGAGGGCTTCTCAGCATTTGAGGCTTTCCCTCATTTGGGATCCCTGAGAGTCCTGGGGTGGGACTGGAACCTGTTTGAGTTTGTCAAACATCCTTTGGATGTCATGTGACAAGCACAAGTGTGAGTCAAGGGAGGATCCTTTGGTGTGGGGCAGGAAGGTGTGGGAGTTCATCTGTGGGGCCTGAAGACGTGAGAGTGGTACAGTCTACAGAATCCTGTACACATGGAGGGGAAGTGTGAGCTAAAGGCCTCAGCGCCCTGGTATTGAAGACTTCCTGGTAGAGCAGGGC
The DNA here is from genome assembly GCF_029215605.1 of Mirounga angustirostris. Classification (NCBI taxonomy): domain Eukaryota; kingdom Metazoa; phylum Chordata; class Mammalia; order Carnivora; family Phocidae; genus Mirounga; species Mirounga angustirostris. Next base: position 59,384,294 of record NW_026991724.1, on the reverse strand, counting down.
CTATAATGTCTTGAGGGCACAGCATGGGAGACTCCATGGGAATATCGTGGCAGAGGGATGGGACCTTGCAGGCCAGACCCAGAGCTTAGAGTGCATCTCCGTGTCCCCCTGCCTGTTACTGCTGAGGACTGAACACAGTGATTGATGGGAAGGTGAGAGGAGAGCAGCATTAGAGGCACCAGGTATTTATTCTGAGGTGGGGAGACTGGGGTGGATGTGGGGGGGTTTGGATTGTGGGTTCTCAGATAAAGAATGTTCATGGTTTCATTTGTCCTTTTCATGAAAGGGTGGTGTGACCTTTGAGGACATTGCCGTGTACTTCTCCTGGAAGGAGTGGAGGCTTCTTGATGAGGCTCAGAGACAGCTGTACCACCATGTGATGCTGGAGAACTTTACACTTATATCCTCACTGGGTAAGGCCCTCAGCCTCCCCTTTGACCTGGACTAGACTCTGTGCTCCCGAGTCCCCCCTCTGTATTTTCCAGGGTGGGTTAGTCCTTCTCTCATGTGGACTGTGGGCACTGCTTGCTTCCCCAGCTTTCTGGTTAGTTGCTTTTGTTGCTAGCTCTGAGTTGTTGGTGTGCCCTTTTCTCTGCCCTGCAGCTCCCAGTACCCTCTGTGCTGAGCCCTGATTGGATAAGATTAGAGGTCAGTGGTCATGCCGTGAGGCTGATGGATCGCACCTTGCTTGCCCTCTCCCTGGCTGGGTCCATGTGTTCAGATCCGTGCCATTTCTGTGGCCCGGGTTTTGAACCCTTCCTTTAGGTGCCATTTCCTTGTGCCTGCCTGTGCCTGAAATTGCAGGCATTGACATGTTTGTTTGTTTTTTTTTTAAGATTTTATTTATTTATTTGACATAGAGAGACACAGTGAGAGAGGGAACACAAGCAGGGAGAATGGGAGAGGGAGAAGCAGGCTTCCCGCAGAGCAGGGAGCCCGATGCAGGGTTCGATCCCAGGACTGAATGCAGACGAGTAGCAACTGAGCCACCCAGGTGCCCTGGCATGTTTACTGCTTATGTGGACCATGGGTTACTTCTCAAGACTGTCCTGTATGGTTCTTTTAGTAGTGTTTACATCTCTTCTTCTACCTGTCCTCTTCTCATGAGCTTTGTTGAGATATGATTGACAAATTTATATTATTGAAATTATATTACATAATGATTTGATATATGTTATAAATTTTTTTTTTTTTAGATATTTATGCCTGAGGCAGGGCTTAATCTCTCCACCCAGTCATCAAGACCTGGGCCGAAATCAAGAGTTGGATGCTTAATTGACTGGGCCGCCTAGATGCCCTTACATTATGAAATTATTAACAAACGACCCTAATCAACACAACATCGCTTGACACAATTACGTTTTTTGTTATTGATGGTTCCAAAGCTTAGTATCTACTCTGATAGCAAATTTCAAGTGTACAATAAAATTTTTTTTTTTAAGATTTTTTATTTATTCATTTCAGACACAGAGATACAGAGAGAGAGAGAGAACATGAGCAGGGAGAGAGGCAGAGGGAGAGGGAGAAGCAGGCTCCCCGCTGAGCCAGGAGCCCAATGTGGGGCTCGATCCAAGGACCCTGGGATCATGACCCGAGCCTAAGGCAGACGCTTAACGACTGAGCCACCCAGGCACTCCTCAAGTGTACAATAAAATATTAACAACTGTAGTCAACGTGCTGTATATTAGATCCTCAGAACTTATCTTGTAAATGTTAGTGTGTACTCCTACCAACATCTGCCCATCTCCCTCAGTCTTTAGCTTCTGGCATTCTGCTTTCTGTTTCTATGAGTTTGACTCATTTCTTTTCTTAATAAATATCCACGTATGTGGGTTTGTACCCTGTATCCATATACAGGGTTTGTGTTTTGCTGTGTGGCTTATTTGACTTAGCATAGTTTTTTTCAGATTCATCTGTTTGTAGCAAGTGGCAGTGTTGCCTTCATTTTTATGGCTGAATATTACTGCACATGTGTGTACTAAATGTTGTCACTTTATTTATTTATTTCTCTATTTAGATACCATTTATTTTTTTATTCTTTCTTATATATATATAGACTCCATACCCAGTGTCGAGCGTGAACTCACCACCCTGAGATCAAGAGTTGCATGCTGTATGGACTGAATTGGCCACGTGCCCCGTATTTATCATTATTAACATTCACACACACTTACTGATGTTTCCATATATTGGCTATGTGAACAATACTGCAGTGGATATTCATGTTCAGATACGTTGTGGAGATACTGATTTTGTTTCCTTGGGATAGAAACCTAGAAATGGCAGTGGTGGACTATATGGTAGTTGTATTTTCAATTTTTGGTGGGTCTCCCTAATATTTTCCATGATGACTTCCCTATTTACGTTCCCAGCAGCAGTATTCAAATGTTATTTTTTCTGCACATCATGAACAACCTGTTACTTCTTGTCGTTTTGGTAATAGCCATTGTAACAGGTAGGAGGTGATATTTTATGGTGTGGTTTTCATTTCCCTGATGATTTGTGATTGTGAGCACGTGTTAGTCACTTGTACATCTTTTTCACACTCTTGTGTGTTTCATTGGCTCTGGTGCAACATTTTTTTTTTTAAGATTTTATTTATTTGATAGAGACACAGCGAGAGAGAGAACACAAGCAGGGGGAGTGGGAGAGGGAGAAACAGGCTTCCCGCGGAGCTGGGAGCCCGATGTGCAACTCAATCCCAGGATGCTGGGATCATGACCTGAGCCAAAGGCAGACGCTTAACAACTGAGCCACCCAGGTGCCCCTGGTGCAACTTTTCAATTTGATATAGTGGTATTTGTTAGTTTTTGCTTTTGTTGTGTATGTTTTAGATGTCCTGTTCAAAAAACCATTGGCAGGAATAAGGTTAAGGAGGCTTTTCCCTATGTTTTTTTCCAGGAATTTTAGGGTTTGAGATCATATGTCTAAGTCTTTAATCAATTTGAAGTTCATTCCTTGAGTGCTTTAAGATGGGGATCCAGGATTCTTGTTTTCGTATTTGGATATTCACATTTCACAGCAGAATGAAAGAGGTTATTTTTTCGCCAGTGTTGATTCTTGGCCTCATTGTCAAACATTAATTGTCTGTAGACATGTTGCTTTACTTCTGGGCTCTTTATTCCGTTCCACTGGTCTGTTTTTATGCCAGTACCCTATTGTTTTGAAAACAATAGCTTTGTAATATAGTTTGAAATCACAAGTGTGCTGCCTTCAGCTTGATCTTCTTTCTCAAATTGCTTTGGCTTCAGACATTGGTTAACTTGGTGGCAAAACATGCCAGTGTCCTATGTGGAGCAGGAAGCTGGAGGCTCTGCTGAGAAGGGACTGCAGTCACACCCACCCTGTGGCTGATGGAGATAGCCCCAGGCCTTATTTCCCACCCATCGCACATGTCTCTGCTAGTACAGTCTCCAACCAACTTTTTTGTGTGCTTGTGCCCTCTTTTGTGGTCTACTGTGTTCTAGTCAGTGTTATTGGGCTCTTCAGCACTTCCAGGCTAATACCACTCATGGACAGCTGTAGAATTGATTTTTTGTTGGGGTGAGGGATGATTTCTGCTTTTCCACCATCCTGCTGACATCAGTCACATAAGATATTTTTCTTTGTTGTGTCCTGAGTAGCTCTAGGACAGTGCTGGTGGTCCACTTTGTTTGTTTCATACAGTATTGGTATCTTCCTGATACCCTGCAGTTGCTCAGGAGGGCTTACAGGGAAGAGTCCTTTGTGTATCATAGCATGGACATGCTCCAGAAATGACCATGTGAGCTCATAGGGAGCCTGTTTCTGGTGGATGGCAGCTGCGAAAGGTGTGATATCAGCACTGTGTTCAGATCACACTGGGCACCTTTGTTTTTTCAACCTAAGTTTGGTGCCATTGCAGATGACCACACTCCATCTCTGTCTTTCCTTCTTTACTGTTGACAGTTTGTGGACTTCTGAATGCTACTCTTTGGTACTTCCATGACGTCAAGTACAGGGGTAATTAATAGGTCTCGGGCCTCCATGCCTCACCCATATCTCTCACTGCTAATTCTGCGTAGTCCAGCATTCACCCCTGAAATTTTTACCATGACATATTGAAATGCCCTTAAACTGACCTTGAACAAAAGCAAATTTCTTGGGACTGGATATTCCTGCAGCCTCTACTCAGCCAAATATCACCAGCAGAAATGGTCCTACACAGACCTTTGGGCAAAAAACAAGTTGTAGACCGTGGCTCTCTTCCTTGTGTCATACCCTAGTTTTTTGTCCTTCTGGTGTGCTCTCCATAATACTTTGACCACTCGGGCCCAGTAATGCACGACGGCCACTCCTTCAGTTGAATTTCATCTCCTGTGTGTGGAAAAGCATGCTATTCGGTCCTGCCTGGATGAGTCAGGTGCATGTATGTGATGGCTCACCCCCTCGCTATAGTCAACACAAATTTCACCAGCGCTTCTTTGCCTTCAGGTTGTTGCTGTGGAGCAGAGGATGAGGAGGCACCCTTTGCCCAGAGCACTTCTGTAGGCGTGTCACAGACCAGGACGCCCAAGGCAGCTCAGTCTTCCCGGAAGACCCACCCTTGTGAGATGTGTGGTCCAGTCTTGAGAGGCATTTTCCACTTGGCTGCGCACCAGGGAAAAGAAAACAGCCAGAGACTGTTGAGGTGTGGGGCCTGTGGGAAACGATTTTATTTCATTACTGACTTCAGAAAACATGAGAAACAGCACATGGGAGAGAAACCCTTCAGAAGCCGTGTGGACAGGGCCTCTGTTGTGAAGAGCTGGGGATTCCATGGTGCAGGAAAGCCCCTTACCTGTGGAGAAGTTCAGAAGGACTTCCTGTCTGGCTCGGGGCATCTGCAGCAAGAGGCCATTCGTACTGGGGAGAAGCCACACATGATCACCCAGTGCAGGGCAACTTTACAAAGCAGAAAAAGTCATGACCCCTGGGGAGAATGCAAGAACGTCTTTGGTCCCAAACACACACATAGTCAGGACCAGGGTGTCCACCTTGGAAGACAGTCCTTTGTGTGCAGTGAATGCGGGAAAGCATTCAGGTACAAATCCTTATTTGCCATACACCAGAGATCCCATACTGGAGAAAGATATCATGAGTTTGGTAAATGGCAAACACCAACCCGGAATGAACATGGAAAGACTCACAGTGCATCCAGACAGTACACGTGCAGCAAATGTGGGAAATCCTTAGGCCACAAATCTGTTCTCATTCATCCCCAGAGATGGCACAGTGGAGTGAAGAGTTACGTTTGCAGTGGATGTGCAAAAGCTGTTAGCTGTAGCTCAGTGTTGATTACTCATAGGATTCAACCTGGAGAAAGGTTTTATAAGTGTCGTGGCTGTGCAAAATCTTTTCCCTCTATGTCTGCCCTCTCATATCATCAGAGATCTCATGCAGGAGAAAGACAGTATGAGTGCAGTGATTGTGGGAAATCTTTTACCAGCAGTTCTGTCCTCCATTATCACCAGAGAGTTCATAGTGGAGAAAGGCCTTATCAGTGCAGTAAATGTGGCAAGTCCTTTCTCCGAAGAAATAGCCTCAATGTACATATAAAGGTTCACTCAGGTGAAAGGCCTTATAAATGTAACGCATGTGGGAAATCTTTAAAGTGTAAGTCAGCATTCATTAAACACCAGAGCGTTCACACAGGAGAAAGGCCTTATGAGTGCAGCGAATGTGGCAGGTCTTTTCTCCGAAGAAATACACTGAATGTACACATAAAGGTTCATTCAGGTGAAAGACCTTATAAATGTAACGAATGTGGTAAGTCATTTAAGTTTAAGTCAACATTCATTAAACACCAGAGAATTCACACAGGGGAGAGGCCTTATGAGTGTAGTGAATGTGGGAAATCTTTTATCTCTAGGACTGACCTACGGTATCATCAGAGAATTCACACAGGAGAGAGACCTTATCAGTGCAGCGAATGTGGCAAGTCCTTTGTCCGAAGAAATATCCTCAAGGTACACAGAAAGGTTCACTCAGGTGAAAGGCCTTATAAATGTAATGAATGTGGGAAATCTTTGAAGTGTAAGTCATCGTTGATTAAACACCAGAGAATTCACACAGGAGAAAGGCCTTATGAGTGCAGTGAATGCGGGAAGTCTTTTATCACTAGTTCCGTGCTTCATTCTCACCAGAGAGTTCACACTGGAGAAAGGCCTTATGAATGCAGTGAATGTGGGAAATCTTTTACCACTAGTTCTGTCCTCCGTGATCATCAGAGACTTCACACTGGAGAAAGGCCTTATGAATGCAGTGAATGTGACAAAACTTTTACTACAAGTTCTGCCCTCCATTATCATCACAGAGTTCACACTGGAGAGAGACCTTATGCATGCAGTGAATGTGGCAAGTCCTTTGTCCGAAGAAATAGCCTGAGTGTGCACCTGAAAGTTCACTCAGGTGAAAAGCCTTATAAATGTAATGTATGTGGGAAATCATTGAAGTGTAAGTCAACATTCATTCAACACCAGAGAATTCACACAGGAGAAAGGCCTTATGAGTGCAGTGAATGTGGGAAATCTTTTTCCGCTACCTCTGTCCTTCGTTCTCACCAGAGAGTACACACGGGAGAGAGACCTTATGAATGCAGTGAATGTGGAAAATCTTTTACGTCTAGTTCTGCCCTCCGTTCTCACCAAAGAGTGCACACCGGAGAAAGGCCTTATGAGTGCAATGACTGTGGCAAGTTCTTTCTCCACAGAAATAGCCTCAATGTACACATCAAGGTTCACTCAGGTGAAAGACCCTATAAATGTAATGAATGTGGGAAATCTTTGAACTATAAGTCAACATTCATTCAACACCAGAGAATTCACACAGGAGAAAAGCCTTATCTGTGCAGTGAATGTGGGAAGTCTTTTAGTCATAGCTGTGCCCTCCGGTACCATCGTCAGAGTCACCTTGGAATAAGTCCTTATGATTGTAGTGAATGTGGGAAATCTTTTACCACTAGTTCTGTCCTTCGTGATCACCAGAGACTTCACACTGGAGAAAGGCCTTATGAGTGCAGTCAGTGTGGGAAATCTTTCACCACTCGTTCTGTCCTCCGTTCTCATCAGAGAGTTCACTCTCGGGAAAGGCCTTATGAGTGCAGTGAATGTGGCAAGTCCTTTGTCAGAAGAAATAGCCTCAATGTACATGTAAAGGTTCATTCAGGTGAAAAGCCTTATAAGTGTCATGAATGTGGGAAATCTTGGAAGTGTAAGTCGACGTTCATAAAACATCAGAGAATTCATACAGGAGAAAGGTCTTTTGCTTGCAGTGAATGTGGGAAATCTTTTTTCAGTCATGATGCTCTCAGTTACCATCACAGAGTTCACAGTGGCAACAGGCCTTAGGGGTGCTGCTGTTGTAGGGAATCTTTCAGCTGTATCTTCAGTCTCCTTCAACAGGAGGAAATACAATTAATAGAGTCCTTATGGGCAGTATTACGAACTGAATGTTTATGTTCACTAAAATTGATATGTTCAATCCCTATCCTCTAATTCAATAGGATTAGCATGTGATGTCTTGGGAGATAATTCAAAGATACAGTTTCATAAAAATCTGAATTAACCCTGGAGTGAGGTCTCATGAGTATGTGAATGACACAATTCCTTTAGCTCATTATCTGTCTTCATTCCACACTACAGAGTTCACACTGCAGAAAGAGTTAAAATATCATAGAACGTGAGGCAGCCACCTCCCTGAATGGAACTTTGTTCACCTGAATGTCTGCAGTTCAGTGACTTTCCATAAGTTCCAGTCTTTTGGGAAATATTCAGAAGTTGCATATTGCGTTCTGATGTGTCTGAAGTTATTGCTAGAAATCACTGCCAGATTCCATGGCAGAAGTCATCTCTGCCACCTGGATGGTCCCAATAACGTGTCAGTCACCACCCAATATGCTTAAGAATGCTAACCTCTCCTTTGTCATTTGCTGATGGAAATGATGGGTAATTGAGCCTCTTCATTTCCTTCTGATTTTGGTCATGCATGTGACCCAGTGTTGACCATCAGTATCTGATCTGTGTTCTGGGTGGTTACTTGCACAGGAAGACTAAATCTCTTAGGGACTTGGTCTTACCATGCTTCTGATAAATCTTTGCAGCTTCCAAGTCAGTAACAGGAATTGGATGCCACTTGTTGCTCTGGTTTATGCATGAATAGATGTCTTTTTTATTTAATTACCTGTTATCTTAGGTGTTGTGTTCCCTCTAAGGAGTGGTTTGAAAGCAGAATTGGGCTCTGCCCGCATGTAGGAGTGAACAGATTTCACTGTATTCCAAATTTATTGTGTCGCAGAGAAGATAATATCTACATACATACAACATTAGTATTCTCCAGCCCGGGCCTTAATTTGCATTAACTCTAAAACCTATCTGATGGGCTGAATGTGCACCCACAATTCGTATTTTGAAGTTATAACCCCCACAACCTCACAATGTGACTATAGTTAGATATAGCATCTTCATAGAGATCATAAGTTGAAATGGGTTATTAGGATGGACTCTTACTCAGTTTAGCTCGCTTCATGATAAGAAGAGATGAGGATATAGGCACACACGGTTGACTGTGAAGGTAGGGAATCCTCATCTACAAGCCATCCCAGAACCCTTGAGTTCACAACCTGAGCTGAAAGTGGATGCTTAACTGACTGAGCCACCCAGACACCCCTCTTACCTTTTACTTTGGTCATTCGCCTCTGACGTTGTCATACATATATGTCCCGTTCAGTCTTCAGTACTGTTTTCTTCTCTGGATGTGTACCACTATTGATCTCTTCATCTGTTTGGAGCATGTGGGTTATTTCCAGTGTTTCCCTTTCACAAACGAATCCCTTATTATGAAAGTTATATTTTCATTATAATTCCTTATGCAGATAGAGGTTTTATTTTTCTTCTATTAAGACTCAAAGCACAATGGCTAAGTCACAGGTAGGTGAGTGTTAACATTTTCATGAAAGGGCCAAAATGGGATCTAAACTATTCACCACTGCATTCCCACCAGGCATATGTGAGAGTTGCAGTATCTTCAGTCCCTGACAGTACTTGATAGGGCCAGTCTTTAATGTCAGCCCTTTTAATGCATGTGTAGTGCTATGTTGTAATTGCATTTCCTAGGGATTTCTGATTTTCAGCATTTTTTCATGTGTTTATTTACCACGTGTATATCTTTTGTGGTGCAATTTCTGTTCCTATCATTTGCCTATTTTCCTTGATGTGAGTTATGTGAGTTTCTTTGTAGTTCCCTTTTTAATTACAAATAAGATATGCACACAACAAAGATACATGTTGGAATTTTCCTCATTCACACATGGTGTGACATTGTTCTCAGTGGAGTCATAGTAATACTGGAAGGCTATTTCTTCATTATTTTTCCTGAGATTTTTTGTGTCCTGCACAATGTCATAGCCCAAAATACCTTACACATTTAAGTCTAGGGTGCATTCTTACCATTATGTCCTCATTTTCTTCTTAAATCCAGCCATTCAGAAAAACAAAACTCCATCTCCGCTTTGTAGTGTTTGCCAATTTCCAGAGTGTAAATTCTTTGAGAGCAGGATATGCTTAGAAAAAGGTGCAGAATAACTATGTGGGTGTTTGGTGGAAAACCACTCACTGGGGGCTGTGAGCTGGCTGGAGGTCTGCAGGAACCTCACAGGCAGGGGACCTTAATCCTGACAGGCCAGAGGGGAGGGACGTCCCTGAACACCCTGACTGGTGACTGAAAATCTGGCTGGTCTCAACCTAGTAGTGGCAGTTTTGTCAGGCATGCCCACCGAGTTCTGAGTTGTTTTCTCCCATCCCGCCCAGTACACTGAAAGAACTTCTCACCCTGGAGCACCATCCTCCAAGTGATTTTTTTTTTTTTTAAGATTTTATTTATTTGACAGAGACACACCGAGAGAGGGGACACAAGCAGGGGGAGTGGGAGAGGAGAAGCAGGCTTCCCGCGGAACAGGGAGCCCGACACGGGGCTCGATCCCAGGACCCTGGGATCGTGACCTGAGCCGAAGGCAGACGCTTAACCAACTGAGCCACCCAGGCGCCCCCTCAAAGTGATTTATTTCCTTCTTTTTCCTCCTCCTCCTGCTCCTCCTCCTCCATTTTATTTATTTGACGGCACAAGCAGAGGGAGAGGCAGAAGCAGGCTCTCTGCTGAGCGGGGATCTGGATGTGGGGCTAGATCCAAGACCCTGTGATGATGACCTGAGCCAAAGGCAGACTCTTAACCAACTGAGCCACCCAGGTGCCCTCCTTCTCTTTCTGTAATAGTTGACTGCTGGTCCCGCAAGGGGTCTACACAGCCTTGGGCTGTGTTTCCAGACAGCTGTCTGAGGGGAAGCCTGCTAGGCCTTTGGAGGGGGTGGGCGCTTGGGTCATTTCCAGCCTCCCCCTATCCTGGAAGGACTTGGAGCCAGGTGCGGTGGAGGCTGTCTCAGAATAGATCTGGGGTCAGTGTTGGTGCAGTTTTTGTTTGTTACCTCCAGGTGGTGACTTTGGCCTTTTGTTTGAACTATCCCATTTGACCTTCTGCCTGTTTTGATCCACTTTCAGCTTCCATGGCAAGGGGCACCCCTTCCACCCGAGGGCTTGCATGTCAGAAGGATCTTTTGTGGGGCGCCTGGGTGGCTCAGTTTTTAAGCGTCTGCCTTCAGCTCAGGTCATGGTCCCAGGGTCCTGGGATCGAGCCCTGCATCGGGCTCCCTGCTCAGGGGAAGCCTGCTTCTCCCTCTCCCACTCCCCCTGCTTGTGTTCCCTGTGTCTCTGTCAAATAAATAAATAAAATCTTAAAAAAAAAAAAAAAAAAGGATCCTTTGCATTTGTAGGTTGGGGGATGCACAGGAAGGTCAGGTTTCCTGGTTCAACCTGAAGCTGCCAGCTGGGCTCTGATGGGTCTCAGCTCCTCTCACCTAGAGCTTAGTGGCTACAGCAGGGGACCATCTCACCTGTCGTGCACCAGTTCTGGGACTTTAGAAGTTTGGCACTGACTTTTGCCAGCTGTGCAAGAGAGTGGAGGAGGCGGTGGCAGGCAATGTAAATCTCTTTAAGGCTGCCCTTAATGCGTGGCGTGTAATGACAGTGGCTTAAAAGAAATTCATTTAACTTATCAGCATTTTTATTTTTCAAAAAAAAAAAAAGAAGGAAGGAGGGAAAAAGGAAGGAAGAAAGGGAGATAGGAAGAAAAAGAAAAAGGAAGGAGAGGAGAGAGGAAGGGAGGAAGAGGAAGAAAGGAAAGAAAAAGAAGGCAAGAAAGAAAAAAGGGGAGAGGAGAAAGAAAGAAAGAAAGAAAAAGAGGAAGAAAGGGAGGGAGGGGAGAGGAGAGCCAGGAGGGGTACATCTTCTCGGGCAAGGAAGTGTGTACCCAGGTTGGGTGCTAATATGGGAACCTCTTCCTCTTTCTCTGTGAACCCTCCTGTGAGCGAGATGGCATCTTGGGGGGTCAGTGAGAAAGGGGCTGAGCATGTGGAGATCTGTGTGGGGTCTCCTGAGCATCTCGGTACCAGGCAGGAGACAGGGGTGGCTCAGGAACAAAGAAGGTAAGTGCAGGGAGTCAGCAACCTGGGTAGAAGATTTAGGAAGGACCCTCTGGGCTGAGTTCCCATACTTCCTCTGGAGCCTAAGTTCCCACCGCTGATCCTTAAGGCAATACCTTCCCAAGACCACTGACCATTTTTTTTTAAAGACTTTATTTATTTGACAGAGAGATAGAAAGTACAAACAGGCAGAGCAGGCAGAGGGAGAGGGAGAAGCAGGTTCTCCCGCTGAGCAGGGAGCACAACGTGGGGCTCGATCCCAGGACTCTGGGATCATGACCTGAGCTAAAGGCAGACGCTTAACCAACTGAGCAACACAGGCGTCCCTAAAACTTTCTAAGGTTTTAACAAACTTTCCCCAAGATTTAAATCATGAACAAAGTCTCGTTGACTAATTAGGCTTGTTTGGTATGTTACATTCTGGTATGGGGTCATCATCACTTGATATTCTGGCTATTGAGGTGTTATGTGTCACAGAATAACTGAGTTTCTTTGTTAATTGTATCATAGTGAACTCTCAGATCATTAACAGTGTCCATTTCTGAGTTTTTCTCATTTATAATTGTTCTTATTCTTTTGCAAAATGAGTTTTCATCTTCAAGGAGGTTCATATAAAGGACTTTTAGGACAAAAACAGGTATTCAGTATCTTTAAGATCATAAAAATGAAATGAGTAAGAATTTCCAGAACCAACTAAAAGCTGCATTCAAACTAAACAAGAACTAGTAACATGGGACTAAATGAACTAAGAATATGATTATAGTTTTGTGACTCTTGCTTGAAACATTGCTGGTTGCTAATGTTTTCTCTTCCAGATTAAGGAAACTTTCTCATAAGATATCTATGACTTTCAGAAAGGTGAAAAAGTATTCATTTGTGAACAAATTTAAGCATTTAGCTTTTCTCTCTACCTGAACCCTCTGAAATTCAGAAGGTCTCAGTGAGTATTCTTTCTTCCATGGCAATCAGAGTCATTTGCATAAGTTCAGTAATTGTTCTCCTTGTAACAGGACACCATTGGAAACATTGGTTATTTTACCAAGGCTTTGACTGGAATGTCATATTTGTGAGAGGCATGTATAGAGTCAGATATGACCAAACAGCTTTAAGGATCTAAGGTTGACTTTATGAAACCTGGAGCCATAAAGCCCCATGGAACTGTTGGCCTATTCCCTTGCTTACAGAGTTCCCAGCAGCCTCACCAGGTGAGTAAAGAATGTCACTTCCTGGCAGTGCAGGAACGTCAGCATACTTTGGGGCCCTCAGGAAGAGGAATCCAACCAAATGTACAGGTATTGCAGGCATGTCTGATGGCAAGTACTTGGCTTGGCTTCTGGCCTGGAGAGGCTACTAAAAGTTCAACCTAGAGATTCCTTATAAAAGTTCCAGCAAAGCAGATTCTATAAGATCTATATGACCAATCATTATTCTTGCTGAGCTTATGTAAATGATTAGGCCATGTTTGTTAAAATTGGACTTGTTTTTCAAATAAATTAGTCCTGATTTGGCTATCTCTGATTAAAAATGAGGGTTATTTTAGAAAGAAGAATTGTGTTTCAATAACACACCTTTGTGGATGTTAAATTCTATATCTGATTGTATTTAAATGTTCTTTACCTAAGCTAGACAACCTGAGGTAGACTTCAGAGAAATTACCACAGTAGCTCATGTATAGACAACCTTCTTGTTATTCTGTGGGGATAATAACAGGACCCCATGGACATATTATTATTTGAACAATGGAAAATGGGATTGATTCCCCAACAATTGTATAACTCAACTAGCACCTTGACCAATTCTATGTGGCTGGGATGGTGAAATCTCTCCTTAAAAGCCAAAGCATACCCCACTCCATAGGGTTAACTATGGGCTTGTAGAGATAATGGATGACCCCACTTTCTTTATTTGGATGATGCCCTTGGGGATGCCCTTATCTCTTGGGACAAGTCTTTTCCCACTTGCCAGTGATTCTTTAAATTAGAATATTGTTAAGGCTGGACCTTAAACAAAAAGGGCTTCTTGATGGTTTCAACCCTTATAGTCGTATTTATCCTGGAAGCCACCTCTATTGAGGTACAATTGCAAACAAAGGCTTTAGCTAAGCTTACAACAGCCTTCCCAGTAAAAGGAGCCTCAAAGCTCACTATGGACAGTTCCTGACTGTAATGACTTCACATCCGGTCCAGAGTGTCTTAGAAACCAAAGGCCATCAATGGATGATGGGAGGTTGACTTATTAAATATCAGGCTACACTTATAAATATGTCTGGAATAATACTTGAAACCTGTCATACTTTAAACCCAGCTACCCTTATGCCTGGACTTGATCATTATACTTCTATAGAGCATAATTGTTCAGAGGTTATTGATCTTGTTGATGCCAGTCAACCAGATTTAAAAGGAGCCCCTGTTGAAAATACAGATGAGAGTTGGTTTACTGATGACAGTAGTTTCATGGAAAAGGGAATAAGAAAAGCTGGGTATGCTACAGTGCTCTCTCGTGCTTTGCAATTGCCAAAGCCTTAAACGTTAATATTTATACTGACTCCAAATATGCTTCCCTAGCTCTGCATGTCCATGGAGCAATTTGGAAGAAAAGGGGATTATTATCAAGCCATAACTCCCCAATCACACATGGGACTGAAATTATTTACTCTTCTTATGGCTGTACACCTACCTAAGGAGGTAGCTATAATTCACCTCAAAGGACATCAAAGGATATGACCTTAGAATCTAAAGGAAACAATTTGGTAAACTGTGCAGCCAAGCAGGCAGCACAAAATAAACAAATATTAAGTCTTTTACCAGTCTGAACTACAATAAAGTCCATAAGTCCAGTCTATTCAGACCAAGAAATGCACAAGACTGGCTTGTTAATAATGAAGGGAAAAATCTTTATACCCAAAAATAACCAATGGAAAGTAATACAGGATACACACCAGGGTACTGATTTGGGCAAAAAGGCCATGGAGGTGACAAAAACTTTGCTAAGAAAAACTGTCCCTAGGTTTGGACTCCCGTGGTCCCTACAAGGTGACAACAGACTCTCTTTTATTACACAAATTTAAAAGATGGCCCTCCAAAACTGAATAGCCTTTGATATCTTCACTGCAGTTAAAGGAGGCCCAGAATTCGATGACTGTCTCCTAACAGGACCCAATGGCTATATGGCTCTAACTCGTGTCCATGGCTTCCCCCAGGCTGGATAGGCCACTGTACTCTAGGTTTTGCCTGGATGCACGGATGTATTATTAAAACCATTATCAACCTGGTCAACCTTCCAAATGTAAAATGATGGTGGACATGTTCTGTGTCTCACTGGTAAAAACACATAACATCCATTTTTGTTCCCTCTTTGGAACTGGACGATGTTTTGTTTTTTTTTTTTTTTTTAAGATTTTATTTATTTGACCCGGTGGGGGCAGAGAGCAAAGAAGAAGAGGGAGAAGTAGGCCTTCCGATGAGCAGGGAGCCATAGGGCTCAATCCCAGGACTCTGGGATCATGACCTGAGCCAAAGGCAGATGCTTAACAACTGAGCCACCCCCAGGTGCCCCTACATACATGTTCTTTATTTTATTTATTTATTTATTTATTTATTTATTTAAGATTTTATTTATTTTGACAGAGAGAGACACAGCGAGAGAGGGAACACAAGCAGGGGGAGTGGGAGAGGGAGAAGCAGGCCTCCTGCCGAGTGGAGAGCTCGACGCGGGGCTCGATCCCAGGACCCCGGGATCATGACCGGAGCCAAAAGTAGATGCTTAATGACTGAGCCACCCAGATGCCCCTATTTATTTACTTTAAACAATTTTTAAAAAAGATTTTATTTATTTATTTGACAGAGACACAGCGAGAGAGGGAGCACAAGCAGAGGGAGTGGGAGAAGGAGAAGGAGGCTTCCCGTGGAGCAGGGAGCCTGATGTGGGGCTCCATCCCAGGACCCTGGGGTCATGACCTGAGCCGAAGGCAGACATTTAACCGACTGAGCCACCAAGGCGCCCCTGGACAATGTTGTTTGGCACATGGAAACTCTTAGGTACTTGGTCAAAGCCCTAAATGACACTCAAAATAATATTTCTCCATTAAATACTAAAGTAACGCAAATGCATGAAGTAGTTCTACATAATAGAAGGGCATTAGATGTTTTAACTGTTACACAAGGTGAAACTTGTGCTAGCATAAAAACAGAATGCTGTATATATGTTCCAGATTACCACAAAATATTTCTGGTTTTCTAACTGACATGAATACTCAAATTGGTGCTTTAAATGATCTCTTTCCTTTAATGATTGCTTTAAACTGGACTGGAGGAAAATTATCAGAGGTCAACTATCAAAGGACTCTTATTCAGACTTACCTATTTCTCATTATAATATTAACCTTATTTTGTTGTCATTTCCAGTGGCTCACTGCCTAGTGTCAAGACTCCTTCACTGCCGTACCTTCCAGCTAACAGATGATCCTTTCTACTCAAGGAGGTTCATCTATGTTGACGGCAATAGATTCAGCTGCCTCCCACTTTTGTAACTCCCCATACATTCCCCAACTGAGCAATACTGACCCATAGGTAGGGACATCTCTACACTCCTATTCAGTAGGAAGACTTTACAGAAGATGAAACCTTCCACCTTCAACAAACTTAAAGATTTAAGAGTCAAAATTGTTCAGGGAGGAAATGATGAGGGAACAAAAGGCAAGCTGAGGACAAATCAGAAGCTGACACCCCACACCTCCCAACCCCATGGGATATATGTGACATTCCTCAGGCACTCCTGGTTGCCCTAAAGGAAAAACAAATAGTTAGCTTACAGTACTCACAATCCTACAAGACGTGAGTCTCCCTCAATTTACCAAACACCTAGAATTTATAAGAACAAAGCATTTCTATCAATGGTCTAGCTTCCAGAAGGGACTGTAAATACAATTAAATGTCTTTATAATCTGCAGCCCATTGGCAGGTATTTGAAGCAGGCAAAATATAATGTTCCTCCAGGAAGCTCCCAACTATCTTACTGTTAATGCCTTAGAGGGGTAAACAACCTTAACGTGACAATGGCAAGGACTCCAGTATACTGTGAGTCTTCTTTAACATATGAAAGTTCTTTTGAAACCTCCCTTTTTCCTTACCCTCCCCAACCCCATAGCATATAATCAGCCACACCTCACAACCCGGGGCAGCAGCTCTTTCTGCCCCTGGGTCCTGCTTTAATAAACCATGATTTTGCACCAAAGACGTCTCAAGAATTCTTGGTGAACCCCACTGAACCTCACCTATATTCCAAAACCGCATCACTTGTTACCATCACACCTGCCACATTCTAAAGTAGATTTCATATTTCTGCGTTCAAGTTTCCTGTCCTTCCATGAACATAATAAAAGTCACATGAAGGCAGGACCACTTCTCTTGTGCCTGCATTTCTCCCATACACCTACACAAAGTTCCTGAAAACCCAGTATGAGCACAAAGCACATTTGTTAGAACAGTGAATTAACGTGACATTTGCATTTCCCTTTCGTTTTAACTTTTCCGGTTGCCCTAAATGTCCTCTTTACTTCTCCCTCCAAAATACTCTGAAAATTAGTGAAGGAAACCACATTTGACATGGAGTCAGTTGGCCCTGAAAGGGGAGATCTCGCACATGTATAATCAGCAGGAGGAAGGAGATACTTTTTTATCTTGATAAGGGAGCATGCTTTCTTGTTAGGATTGTAATCTCCTTTACACAAAAGAAAAGATGATAGCTCCTTGTGCCCGCAAGAATACACTAAACTTGGCATGCAGCCAATGAAAAACAGCCAGGACTTCAAAACCTCTTCTTCTTCAGTGACCTTTTTTTGAAAGCCGCCCCCTCCAATCTCCTTCTAAGACCTAATAAAAGCTGACGTTCCGTGATTCTCTTCAGACTTGCTTGTCGTTGGCCAGTGTACCTATCCGGACTTGAAATTCCTGTTCCTAAAGAAACTGTTTACTGGTGAAATAACTGGCTATTTACACTTGAGGTTGACAGTACTATGCCTCAATGTTCTCAGGAATGACAGGAGTCACATTTTGATGTTAAAAAGCCTCCCAATGTCCAGGCACATGGGTCTAGCACGGTGACATCTCTGTTTGATTCTATCTTTTCCTAGACGTGTGGCGCCTTCTAGAAGGTCTCTGAGGTGGTAAGTACCTTTAGCTTTTCCTGACGTGTGAGGAGACCTATGCTCTGGACCTCCGGGGTGGACGACGCCCCTCCTGAGACCGCCAGAGCTCCGGGAGCCGCCCCACCCGGAAGAGCCCGGCCCGCGGACGCGGCGAGCAGCCAATGAGGGAACAGCACACGGCGTTTCCAGGCGAGCGCAAGCCCCGGGGGCGGGACTTCCGGTCTCATCCGCCAGGAGGTCTCTCTGCCTCAGGTTGGGTCTGTTTGTCCCGTAAGCTGCCGGAGCGCGCGTCAGGCTCCGGTGACCGGCCGTGAAGACGCGAGGGGAGGCGCTGTCCTCGCCGCACGCGGTCGAGTCCGGGTGTCCGCCCACCTCCGGCCTCGCTCGGCCCAGCGAGTCCGATGGCGGCGGCCGCGCGCAGGGGCCCGGCTCCGGTAAGCGTCGTCCCCGCACCCAGACCCCCGCGGCCCAGGCCCCGGCGTCCGGGACAGGCGGGCGGCGGCGGGCGGGGGCCCCGTGCGGGAGCGGGCTCCGGGCCGAGGGCGGCCGGGGCCGAGGCGGGAGGGGGCCGCGCCAGCGGCGGGCAACAGCAGCTCGCCGTCCTTCCTGTCGGGAGCGCAGTGCCGCGCGGCCGTGAGGCCCGTCCCCTCGCTGCCCGAGAAGCCCGTCTCTCCTGGCGGGCGTGAGGTGGGCTCGGCCGGGTGTGAATAGGCGTTCTCCGGCCGCCAGAGGGGAGAGCCCGCCGCGGGGCTAAGCGAGGAGGCAATGGCAGGAGTCGGTGGCACTGTCCGCGGACTGCTGCTCGGCCCGCCTCGGATGTCGGAGGACTGGTGGACTCCTGGGGTACGTTCTGAGAAGGGCTACGGCAAAGGGTGGGTGTTGCAGGTGAGGAGAGAAGGGGGAGCGAGGGAGGCCCCGGGGCTTCGGGTCCGTGACCCTAAGAACGAAGCAAGAGCGGACAGTTATTTTACCCGCACGAACGGGTTTCTGTGGAGACGGAAGAGAAGTGCAGTTTGGAACGGAGAAGCGGAGTCCAAGCAGTAGGTCGGCGCGGAGGGCAAGAGGGGTGGTCTTTTTTCAGGGGAAAGGGGTGAAGTCGGGAAGGTGTTGTAAACGTAAGTCCCCTGGAGGCAACGGGAAGTGCTGGTACAGTGGCTTCTCATTGGCTGAGCCGTTGGGTGGGGCGCTCAGGACAGACTGTCTTTTTGGGTCTGTGCTTGTGAAGAAGTATCCCCATATAAGGTCAAGTCCGTCTCTGTGGGTTGCGTCTGCAGTTGATCACTGGCAGTGCCTGAGAGCTCCCTGTGCCTCAACCTCCCGACTCCATTTCCGTGAGGTTTCCCATCACTGATTTTCACAGGTCCTGGCAGCTGAAGGGACGGAAGCGCCCATCAGCCTGATGGAAGTTAGCAGTCGGTTGCGTATCCTTGGGGATGTCCTACCTTGTTTTGACATTGTTAAGCGACTTAGATGTTCGGAGAAGTGTGAGTGATGGTGCCAAGTGGGCAGCTGGACAAGATGTTTTGGGAAACTGGGGGAAGGTTTCAGGATGGAGGGTTTGAAAAGTGATGGCTGCTGTGTGGCCCGGGTGGAGATCTGGATCACAACTAGGAAGGGAATGCAGAGTATCATGGTAATACTGCTAGTAGGTCAGAGGGTCCTAGTAAAGTCTGCTGAAGAGTGGTTTTCTTCCTCAGCATGTGCTTGGGGTTGCTGGGCATTGTGAACACAGGTGAAGGAGAGAGAATGATCTGGCAGAAACATGGGCAAGCCTTCCCTGGGATGATGGGACAAGAGGTAGCTGAGGACAACTAGGAGTTTTGTGGGGTTTGTTTTGTTTTTTAATTTCTTTGTTTAAGTAGGCTCCATTCCCAGTGTGGAGCCCAGCATGAGTCTTGAACGCATGACTCTGAGATCAAGACCTGTGCTGAGATCAAGAGTCAGATGCTGAACCCAGTAAGCCACCCAGGCGGCCCCTCCTACGAGTATTTGAGAGGTTGGGGATTCTCTTTATTTAGTATTGTAGGGCTTCACCAGAATCTTGTGGTCAGCTCTTACGGTGTCTGCGGTATTGCAAAGTCTTGCCGCTGGGAAAGTTCTGGAGCAGATGTCATTTGTGGTTCGCTTTGCCTGGCAAGGAGACCTTTAGCGCTCGGGTTTTCACAAAGGTTCAGTGGAGAGTGGTGGGTTCTGATTGTTGAGGGACAGTATGGGTGGCACAGAAGTAAAAGAGGGTCTATGAGTACTCTAAGCTGACATGTGGTTGTGAGTGTCTGTTATTGAAGGGAAGATTACAGGCAGGTGAGGAGGGCTTCTCAGCAGCATTTGAGGCTTTCCCTCATTTGGGATCCCTGAGAGTCCTGGGGTGGGACTGGAACCTGTTTGAGTTTGTCAAACATCCTTTGGATGTCATGTGACAAGCACAAGTGTGAGTCAAGGGAGGATCCTTTGGTGTGGGGAGGAAGGTGTGGGAGTTCATCTGTGGGGCCTGAAGACGTGAGAGTGGTACAGTCTACAGAATCCTGTACACATGGAGGGGAAGTGTGAGCTAAAGGCCTCAGCGCCCAGGTACTGAAGACTTCCGGGTAAAGCAGGGCCTATAATTGGCTGTCTTGAGGGCACAACTGGGAGACTCCATGGGAATGTCGTGGCAGAGGGATGGGACCTTGCAGGCCAGACCCAGAGCTTAGAGTGCATCCATGTGTCCCCCTGCCTGTTACTGCTGAGGACTGAACACAGTGATTGATGGGAAGGTGAGAGGAGAGCAGCATTAGAGGCACCAGGTATTTATTCTGAGGTGGGGAGACTGGGGTGGATGTGGGGGGGTTGGATTGTGGGTTCTCAGATAAAGAATGTTCATGGTTTCATTTGTCCTTTTCATGAAAGGGTGGTGTGACCTTTGAGGACATTGCCGTGTACTTCTCCTGGAAGGAGTGGAAGCTTCTTGATGAGACTCAGAGACGGCTCTACCACCATGTGATGCTGGAGAACTTTACACTTATATCCTCACTGGGTAAGGCCCTCAGCCTCCCCTTTGACCTGGACTAGACTCTGTACTCCCGCGTCCCCCCTCTGCATTTTCCAGGATAGGTTAGTCCTTCTCTCGTGTGGACTGTGGGCACTGCTTGCTTCCCCAGCTTTCTGGTTAGTTGCTTTTGTTGCTAGCTCTGAGTTGTTGGTGTGCCCTTTTCTCTGCCCTGCAGCTCCCAGTACTCTCTGTGCTGAGCCCTGATCAGGTAAGATTGGAGGTCAGTGGTCATGCAGTGAGGCTAATGGTTTGCACCTTGCTTGCTCTCTCCCTGGCTGGTCCGTGTATCCAGATCCATGACTTCTCGATGGCCTAGGTCTTGACCCTTCTCTTAGGTGACATTCCATTGTGCCTTCCTGTGCCTGAAATTGGAGGCATTGGTATGGTCACTACTTTAGTGGACCGTGGGCTAGTTCTCAAGAATGTCCTTTATGGATCTTTTGGTTTTAGTTTTAGTTTTTTTTTTTTTTAAAGAGTTTATTTATTTATTTGACAGAGGGAGATACAGCAAGAGAGGGAACACAAGCAGGGGGAGTGGGAGAGGGAGAAGCAGGCTTCCCGCAGAGCAGGGAGCCCGATATGGGGCTCGATACCAGGACCCTGGGATCATGACCTGAGCCGAAGGCAGACGCTTAACGACTGAGCCACCCAGGCGCCCCTGGTTTTAGTTTTTAAAGATTTTATTCATTTATTTGTCAGAGAGCAAGAGAGAGCAGCAGGCAGAGGGAGAAGCAGGCTCCTCGCTGGGCGGGGAGCCCAAAGTGGGACTCAATCGCAGGACCCTGGGATCATGACCTGAGCCGGAGGCAGACGCTTAACTGACTGAGCCACCCAGGCGTCCCTGTATGGATCTTTTTGTAATGTTTACAACTTTTCTTCTGTCTGCCCCCCTCCTTCAGGTTTGTTAGGTATGATTGACAAATCAAATTATTATTGAAAGTATTACATAATGATTTCATGTATTTATTTATTTATTTATTTTTTTAAGATTTTATTTATTTATTCATGAGAGACAGAGACAGAGAGAGAGAGGCAGAGGGAGAAGCAGGCTCCCAAGGAGCAGGAAGCCCGATGTGGGACTCGATCCCAGGACCCTGAGATCATGACCTGAGCCGAAGGCAGACGCTTAACCATCTGAGCCACCCAGGCGCCCCGATTTCATGTATTTAAACATTATGAAATTAGTACCAAAATGAAGTTAATCAACAGAACCATTCTTGGCATAGTTACCTTTGTTGTTGGTGGTGGTGAGAAAGCTTAATATCTACCGTCTTAGCAAATTTCAGGTCTACAAAATGCAGTATTAACTGTAGTCAACATGCTGTAATAGGTCCTCAGAAATCGATCATCATGTAAATGTGTGTATCCCTGACCACCATCTGCCCCCCTCTTCATGTGCACAGGTGCTCTCTCAGTCTCTCTCTCACAAATAAGTCTTTAAAATAAAAAAAAAGGAGGGCGCCTGGGTGGCTCAGTTGGTTAAGCGACTGCCTTCGGCTCAGGTCATGATCCTGGAGTCCCGGGATCGAGTCCCGCATCGGGCTCCCTGCTCAGCGGGGAGTCTGCTTCTCCCTCTGACCCTCCTCCCTCTCATGCTCTCTGTCTCTCATTCTCTCTGTCTCAAATAAACAAAATCTTAAAAATAAATAAATAAATAAAAATTAAAAAAAGGATATCCATGTAAATAATGCCATACAGTATTTGTCTTTTCTGTGTGATGATTTTGCTTAGCATAATGTTTTCCAAGTTCCTCCATGTTGTGGCAAGTGGCAGTGTTGCCTTTTTATGACTGAGTTTTCATGCATGTGCGTGTTTACTGGATGTTCTTTTTTTTTTAAGATATATTTATTTATTGGGGCGCCTGGGTGGCTCAGTCGTTGGGCGTCTGCCTTCGGCTCAGATCATGATGCCGGGGTCCTGGGATCGAGCCCCGCATCGGGCTCCCTGCTCCGCGGGAAGCCTGCTTCTCCCTCTCCCACTCCCCCCGCTTGTGTTCCCTCTCCTGCTGTGTCTCTCTCTGTCAAATAAATAAATAAAATCTTTTTTTTTTTTTTTAAGATTTTATTTATTTATTTGAGAGAGAGAGAGAATGAGAGACAGAGAGCATGAGAGGGAGGAGGGTCAGAGGGAGAAGCAGACTCCCTGCCGAGCAGGGACCGCGATGTGGGACTCGATCCCCGGACTCCAGGATCATGACCTGGGCCGAAGGCAGTCGCTTAACCAACTGAGCCACCCAGGCGCCCCAATAAATAAAATCTTAAGAAAAAAAAAAAAAAAGATATATTTATTTATTTATTTGTTAGAGCACGCACAAGCAGGAAGAGTGACAGGCAGAGGGAGAAGCAGGATCCCCGCTGAGCAAGGAGCCCCATGTGGGGCTAGGTCCCAGGACCCTAGGATTATGACCCGAGCCGAAGGCAGATGCTTAACTGACTAGCCACCCAGGCGTCCCGTGTTTCCAAAATGTTCTTTGTCACCTTACTATTTTGCTTAAGAGTTAAAAAAATTTTTTTTAGCGATCTCTACACCCCGTGTGGGGCTGGAGCTCAGGACTCCTGTGATCAAGTGTCGCATGCTCTACCTACTGAGCCTGCCAGCACCTCCCCTCCCCCCGCCCCGCCCTGCCCCAGATGTTCTTTGTAACTCTAAACCCTGACACACACTTAAAGAGGTTGCTATATTTTGGCTATTGTGAACAGTACTGCAGTGGACAGGGACGTGAGGATAGTTTGCGGAGATACTGATTTTGTTGCATTGGGATACACACATAGCTGGTATTGGCAATGGTGGAACATATGGTCATCTGTTTTTAACTTTTTGTGTGCCCTCCCTAATGTGTTCCATCATGACTTCTGAAATTGATATGCCCAGCAATAGTATTCAGGGGTTCGCTTTTCTCCACATCCTCACCAACCTGTCTTGTCTTTTTGGTAATAGCCATTGTAAGAACTACGAGGTGATACCTAGTGGTGTTGGTTTTCATTTCTGTGATGATCAGGGATTGTGAGCTCGAGTTGGGCACTTGAACGTCTCCTTTTCAGTCTTTTGTGTGTTTCTTTGGCTCTGCTGCAACTTTTCCATTTGGTATAGTCCTACTTGTTGGCTTTTGCTTTCGTTATATATGCTTTGGGTGTCCTATTCAAAAAATCATTGCCAGGAGTAGGGTTAAAGAGGGTTTTCCTGGGCGCCTGGGTGGCTCAGTTGGTTAAGTGACTGCCTTCGGCTCAGGTCATGATCCTGGAGTCCTGGGATCAAGTCCCGCATCGGGCTCCCTGCTCAGCAGGGGGTCTGCTTCTCCCTCTGACCCTTTTCCCTCTCGTGCTCTTTGTCTCTCATTCTCTGTCTCTCAAATAAATAAAATCTTAAAAAAAGAAAGAAAGAGGCTTTTCCGTCTGTTTTTGCTGGGAGTTTTAGGGTTTCAGGTCATAAGTTTCTGTCTTTAATCAATTACACGTACGTTTCAAGGATGTTGTAAGATGGGGATCCACTCTTATTGTTTATTCATTTGGATACTCCGATTTCCCAGCAGTGGTAGAAAGAGGTTATTTCTTCCCCAGTGTCGTTTCTTGGCATAACTATCAAAGAGTAGTTGACTGTGTATGTGTGGCTGTCCTTATGGGCTTGTCCTTCTATTCCGTTGTTCTATTTTTATGCCAGTACCCAATTGTTTTGAATTGTCTAGCTTTGTGATCTAGTTTGAAATCAGAAATGTGCTGCTTAAAGATTTGATCTTCTTTCTGAAGATGGCTTTGGCTTTAGGCTTTGGTTGACTTGGTGGCAAATGTTCCCGTGTCCTCCGAGGAGCAGGAAGCTGGAGGCTCTGCTGAGCAGGGACTGCAGTCGCACCCACCCTGTGGCAGATGGAGGTAGCCCCAGGCCTTATTTCGCACCCGTCCCCACGTCTCTGCTAATAACAGTCTCCAGCCGTCTTTTCTGTGTGCTTGGGCCCTCTTTTATGCTCCACTGTGTACTAGTCCGTCTTAATTGGACGGTTGAGCCCTCGGAGGCTAATGTCATTCATGGACAGCTGTTGTGTTGATTTTTCTTGGGGTTAAGGATGGTATCTCCCATTCTACCTTCCTGCTGATAACAGTTCCATAGGACATTTTTCTGTGTCCATCGTGTCCTGAGTAGCTCTAGGACACTGCTGGCGGTCGACTTGGCCTGTTTTCCTACAGCATTTCTATCTTCCTGGTATCCTGTAGTTGCTCAGCTGCGGCTTACAGGGAGGAGTGCCTTGTGTATCAAAGCATGGACATGCTCCAGACATGACCAGGTGGCGTCATAGGGAGCCTGTTTCTCATGAATGTTAGCTGGCAATGGTGTGCTATCAGGCCTGTGTTTGATCATACTGGGCAGTATGTTTGTTTGTTCAGCCAGAGTTTGGTGCCATTGCCGATGGCCACACCCCGTTTCTGTCTTTCCTTCCTCGTTGTTGACATTTTTTTGTCAAATGGATTCTACTCCTTTGGTAATTCCGTGAATTCCAGTACAGGGATAATCCCTGCATCTCAGGTGTCCACATCTCACCCATTTCTGTCACTGCTCTTTCTGCGTACCTCAACATTCACCCCCAAACATTTTGAAATGAGATATTCACGTGTCCTTAAACTGACCTTGACTGCAGTCAATTTCGTGTGATTGGATTGTGCTGCCCCCGTCTACTCAGCCAAACACCAGCAGCACAAACGGTCCTACACAAACCTTTGTGTAGGCAGAAAACAAGTTGTAGACCGTGGCTCTCTTCCTTGTGTCATACCCTAGTTTTTTGTCCTTCTGGTGTGCTCTCCATAATACTTTGACCACTCGGGCCCAGTAATGCACGTCGGCCACTCCTTCAGTTGAATTTCATCTCCTGTGTGTGGAAAAGCATGCTATACGGTCCTGCCTGGATGAGTCGGGTGCATGTATGTGATGGCTCACCCCCTCGCTATAGTCAACACAAATTTCACCAGCGCTTCTTTGCCTTCAGGTTGTTGCTGTGGAGCAGAGGATGAGGAGGCACCCTTTGCCCAGAGCACTTCTGTAGGCGTGTCACAGACCAGGACGCCCAAGGCAGCTCAGTCTTCCCGGAAGACCCACCCCTGTGAGATGTGTGGTCCAGTCTTGAGAGGCATTTTCCACTTGGCTGCGCACCAGGGAAAAGAAAACAGCCAGAGACTGTTGAGGTGTGGGGCCTGTGGGAAACGATTTTATTTCATTACTGACTTCAGAAAACATGAGAAACAGCACATGGGAGAGAAACCCTTCAGAAGCCGTGTGGACAGGGCCTCTGTTGTGAAGAGCTGGGGATTCCATGGTGCAGGAAAGCCCCTTACCTGTGGAGAAGTTCAGAAGGACTTCCTGTCTGGCTCGGGGCATCTGCAGCAAGAGGCCACTCGTACTGGGGAGAAGCCACACACGATCACCCAGTGCAGGGCAACTTTACAAAGCAGAAAAAGTCATGACACCTGGGGAGAATGCAAGAACGCCTTTGGTCCCAAACACACACATAGTCAGGACCAGGGTGTCCACTTTGGAAGACAGTCCTTTGTGTGCAGTGAATGCGGGAAAGCATTCAGGTACAAATCTTTATTTGCCATACACCAGAGATACCATACTGGAAAAACATACGAGTTTGGTCAATGTGGAAAATCCCTTAGGCAGACACCAACCCTGAATGAACATGGAAAGACTCACAGTGCATCCAGACAGTACACGTGCAGCAAATGTGGGAAATCCTTAGGCCGTAAATCTGTCCTCATTGAGCCCCAGGGATGGCACAGTGAGGTGAAGAGTTATGTTTGCAGTGGTTGTGCAAAAGCTGTGAGCTGTAGCTCAGTGTTGATTACTCATAGGGTTGAGTCTGGAGAAGGGTTTTATAAGTGTCGTGGCTGTGCAAAATCTTTTCCCTCTATGTCTGCCCTCTCATATCATCAGAGATCTCATGCAGGGAAAAGACGGTATGAGTGCAGTGATTGTGGGAAATCTTTTACCAGTAGTTCTGCCCTCCGTTCTCACCAGATAGTTCACACTGGTCAAAAGCCTTATAAATGCAGTGCATGTGGGAAATCCTTTGTTCGTAATTCTTCCCTACGTTATCACCAGGCAATTCATAGTGGAGAAAGGCCGTTTGAGTGTAACGAATGTGGCAAGTCTTTTATGAGTAGTAATGGCCTCCGTTATCACCATAATGTTCACAACGGAGTGAAGCCTTATAAGTGCCATGAATGTGGCAAATCTTTTATGAGTAGTTCTTGCCTTCGTTGTCATCAGACCACTCACACTGGAGAAAAGCCTTATAAGTGTGACGAGTGTGGGAAATCCCTTGCTAGTAGTTATTCCCTTCGTTCCCACCAGAGACTTCATACTGGAGAAAGGCCTTATGTGTGTATTGAATGTGGGAAATCCTTTCTCCATAAAGTTACCCTTAGTAAACACATAAAGCTTCACTCAGGTGAACGGCCTTATGAGTGTAATGAATGTGGGAAATCTTTTACTACTAGATATACCCTCCGTTATCACCAGCGAATTCATACTGGACAAAAGCCTTATCAGTGCACTGAATGTGGGAAATCTTGTACTACTAGTTCTGACCTCCGTAGTCACCAGAGAGTTCACACTGGAGAAAGGCCTTATGAGTGCAGTGAATGTGGGAAATCTTTTACTCGTAATTCTGCCTTCCGTTATCACCAGAGACTTCACACTGGAGAAAGGCCTTATGAGTGCTGTGAATGTGGGAAATCTTATACTAGTAGTGCTGCCCTCCGTTCACACCAGAGTGTTCACACTGGACAAAAGCCTTATGAATGCTGTGAATGTGGGAAAACTTTTACCACTAGTTCTGCCCTCCGTTATCACCAGAGATTTCACACTGGACAAAAGCCTTATAAGTGCAGTGAATGTGGCAAATCTTTTACCACTAGTAAACAGCTCCGTGTTCACCAGGTAGTTCACAGTGGAGAGAGGCCTTATGAATGCCCTGAATGTAGCAAATCCTTTTCACGAAAACATACACTCAATACACACAAAAAGCTTCACTCAGGTGAACGACCTTATGAGTGTAATGAATGTGGGAAATCATTTACTGTTAGTTCTACCCTCCGTTTGCACCAGAGAGTTCATACTGGAGAAAGACCTTATGTGTGTAATGAATGTGGGAAGTCTTTTACTGGTAGTTCTGCCCTCCGTTCGCACCAGAGTGTTCACACTGGAGAAAGGCCTTATGAGTGCCGTGAATGTGGGAAATCTTTTATCAGTCATAATGGTTTTAGATACCATTGCAGTCTTCACACTGCAGGAAAGATTTAAAATAGTACAGAAGGTGATACTTCCTTGCTTAGTATAGTTTAGGCTGGAGGACAACCTCTGAGGCAGCCACCTACCTGACTCGAACGTGGTTCACCTGAATGTCCACTGTGGAGTGACTTCCCATAAGTTCCAGCTATTTTCAGAAAAACTCAGAACCTGCATTGTGCTCTCTGGTGTGCATGCAGTCATTGCAAGATGGAAGCCCCTGTCAGTATCTGGCAGATGTCCTTTCACCTCTGCCACCTGGCGGTTCCCAATAGTGTGCATAAGTCACCACCCCAACATGGTTAATGATGCCAACCTGTCTGCTTTCTCATTTGCGCATCTGAATTATGGGTAATTGGAACTCCTCATTTCGTTCTAAGTTAGGGCATGGATGTGACCCAGTGTTGGTCCACAGTGGGTGATCTGAGTTCTGGGTGGTGACTTGCACAGGAAGACTAAATCCCATGGGGATGTTGTTGGTCTCGTGATGCTTTGATGACTGTTTGCAACTCCCAGGTCACCACACAGGAATTGTGTGCCACGTGTTGCTCTGGTTGATGCATTAGTAAACGCCATCTTGGTTTAGTTACCTTTAATCTTGTACATTGTGTGCATTCTAGGGGGTGGTTTGAAAGCAGGATTGGGCTCTCCCAACATGAGGGAACGAGTAGATTGCGCATCCCAGACTTGCTGTGTCTGAGAGGATAATTGCAAATAAATAAAAAATACGGATATACATATATACATAAATAATCCAGCTTCTGTGTTAATTTGCAGTATAACCCAATACCTTTGTGATGGGCTGAATTGTACCCCAAATCCATATTTTGAAGTTTTAACCCCCAGTCCCTCACAATGTTACAGTAGTTAGGTATAGCATCTTTAAAGCGATCATGAAGTTGAAATGCGTTATTAGGATGGACTCATGTAGAATGGCTGGCACCGTGATAGGGAGATGAGGATACAGGCACACACAGATGACCATGTAAAGACAGGGAATCCCCATCTACAAGCCAAGGAGAGAGGCCTCAGAAGAAACTAACCCTGCTGACACTTTATGTTTGATGTTGAGACTCCTCAAGTTTGGGGGGAAATAAATTTGTTGTCTAATCACCCTGTGTATGTTATTGTGTTATGGCAGTTCTAGCTAATACAGCCTCCCAGGATCCACATCTGGGTTTTGTGGTCTGGATGCTAGCAAGTTTTGTGTGCTCAGACGTCACCATGAAGAGGGAGCAGTTGAGACCATTCCAGTGGTGTGGAAACAACAGGAATATTTTGCTTCTCCACAGCTGATAGCACAGGATGCCAGGCGCTGTTGAGTGGAATCTCTACCCCAGATCCTTCAACGGAGCCTTGTGACCTGGTGTACAGTATTCACTTGTAACCCCACAGGGGCAGGGGAACTGTAATTTGTAATCTAGATGACTGGGTAATTAGGTACTTAGAGGACACATCAGGCCCCTGATGGAGTGTATGTCTTATAAAAGTATATCCACAGATGGTGTAGTGACTAGCTGGGCAGGATCAGTGTTCACAAATTCTTCACTTTGAGACCTACATCCTGTGTAACAGGTCATTATAAAATAATCTAAAGGTCCCTGAATTCTGATTTGCTCTCTGGTGCTTACATGTCAAGGCCATTGTGTTGCATGCAGGGAAAAGGTAAAGACAAGGGAGAATTCATCCTCCAGGGTTGTAGCTTTTGTGAGCCTGTCTGGCCAGTATGCTTGTTGGTATCCTAAAGGACTATGGCAGACACCTGTTCTGAAACATCCTCTTCCCAGGGTGTCTCCCAGGTACTCCCCAGCCTCTAGGGCTAAAAAAGCAGAAATTTTTGGAGGTGGTGGTGAGGAGTCCTACTCCCATTAATGGTTGCTAAAGATTTGTTTCTGTCCCAAAGTCCTTGAGTAAACCATTTCTCCTCTAGGTGGACTTCTCAGCCTTTTTCTTTGGCCTGAAGGCTTGGAGGTCGTTTTGCAAGTATGTCCCTTTCCATCAACAGTACTGTTCTCTTCTCTGGATGTGTACCACTGTTGATCTCTTCATCTGTTTGGAGCATGTGGGTTATTTCCAGTGTTTACCTTTCACAAACAAATCTCTCTATATAATTTTCATTATAATTCCTTATGCGGATAGCAGTTTCATTTCTCTTCTGCTAAATCTCAAAGCACAATGACTAGGCACAGGCAGGTGAGTGTTAACATTGTTATGAAAGGGCCAAATGGGGTCTGAAGGGTTCACTACTGCATTCCCACCAGGTATGAATGAGAGCTCCAGTATATTCATCCCTGCCAGTACTTGAGAGGGTCAGTCTTCAATGTCAGCCCTTTTAATACTTGTGTAGTGGTATGTTGTAATTGCATTTCCTAGAGACTTCTGCCTTTCAGCATTGTTTCATGTGTTTCTTTACCACCTGTATGTCTTCTTTCGTACAATTTCTGTTTACGTCATTGCCTATTTTCTTTCATGTGAGTTATCACTAGTTCCTTTTTATTTACAAATAAGACCTGTATAACAACTTTGGAATTTTCCTCATTTGCACATCGTGTGATATTTTTCTCGATGGAGTCTTAGCAATCCTGGAAGGCTATTTCCTAATTTTTCCTGAGATTTTTTGTGTCCTGCACAATGTCATGGACCAAAATACCTTACACGTTTAAGTCTAGGGTGCATTCCTACCATTATGGAATGCCTTTGTAAAGTCCAGGCCTTCAGAAATACAGAACTGCATCCCCGCTTTGTAGTGCTTGCCAAATTCCAAAGTATAAATTCTCCCATTATGAGAGTGGGGTATGCTCAAAGAAGGTGCTGAAAAACTACTTGGGTGTTTGGGGCGAAAACTTGGGCATGTGCAGGCAGGACACTTCACAACACTTAGCAGACAGCAGCTGTGGGGGCTGTGAGCTGGCTGGAGGTCTGTCTGCAGGAGCCTCACAGGCAGGAGACTTTAATCCTGACAGGCCAGAGGGGAGGGACGTCCCTGAACATCCTGACTGGTGACTGAAAATCTGGCTGGTCTCACGTTAGTAGTGACAAGGTTGTCGTGTACACTCACTCAGGTCAGAGTTGCTTCCTCTGAACCCACCCAGTACATTGTATGGACTTTCCTGCTCAAGTGATTACCTCCACATGATTTAATTCGTTCTCTTTGTGTTAAGAGTCGACTACTGGTCCGCAAAGGAGTCTACATTCCGTGCAGCACACCACAGCTGTGAGCCGTGTTTCCAGACAGCTGACAGGAGAAGGCTAGGGCCACTTCTGGCAGCTGCCTGCCTTGAAAGACTGGGAGCCAGGTAGAGCAAGGCCTTACCCAGAAGACTGGGGTCAGTGCTGGCCTTCCTCTCCACTGGAAGGACAGGAGTCGAGGTGGAGTAGGGCTTCTACCAGAAGGAAAAGGGTCCCCAGGTCAGGCAGGTCAGGCAGGTTAGTGTCGGAATCTGCTAGGGCTGTTTTGCCTTGTACCCAGGTAAGATCATGGTCTCATCTGGAAGGTTCAGCCAAGAAGAGGCCTGCAGAGGGACCATGATGCTGGGTGGGAGGGCAAGTGTGGTGCAGGGATGGGAGCACCTGCAGGAGGCTGACAAGCGTGGAGGCGATTCAGGAAGGTTCCTCCGTGCTGCATCCCTTAACTTCCTCTGGAGCTGATGTTCCCATGTTTGGAACCTGAAGGTAAGGCCCTGCCCAGAGCTGCGGCCATTCTAGACCAGGTATGAGACAGAACAGTCCAGAGGTGAGTCCTCGATTCCTCCCACATGCACCAACAGGACTGCTGGCGCCTTCTGGTGCCGATGAGGCATAGAAGGCTGTACTAAACTCAGATTAGGTTGTCCACGATTATCTTTACAGGAAGAGACCTCAACAAATTATGGTTGGTCAACAAATAGGACTTTGTTGTAGTGTTGGGGCATGGGGGTGAAAGAGCGCCTAGCCTGGGGGTCCCAAACAGACTAGGTTTGGCCACTCCCTGGTGACAAAATCCAAAGTCAGAGAAAGCAGTGGTGGTAAACAAGAAAGGAATCTCAGGGAGCCCAACACAGAGAAGACCATGGCCGAACCTCTCAATGATTGTCTCCAAAGGGCTGAGAAACACTTCCAGGTTTATAGAAGGAAAACGTGGGGCCAAGGTGGATGGGTACATGCAGGTAGGCAGTGAAAGTCAAATAGATCATAGTCCTGGAGTCAGTCATGGGTGGGGACTTGCTGGCTCAGGGCAATCCTTACTGCTCGAGGGGGTAGTTTTTGTTCCCATCAGGGGATGCCTTGCCAGCAGGGTCTTCCATCTGAGTCTAGAGACAAGCTGGAAAGAAGAACCCGACTAGAAAGTTTGAGGTCAAAATGGGGGCAGCCGAAATCCTCTTTCTGTACTAAGAAAAACAGTATGTATGGGTGAAGCCACCTCAGGCCCTCCAGCCACCTAGTAATCTTGAAGGTTTAACAAGCACCCTTAGACTCCATGATGGGTTATCCTTTCTCTGTTTATCTATAGGTCATGCTTTCTCTCCTGGAAAGAGCTGATCATTCTGCATGCCACAAAACAGAACAGACCGTTTTGCACGACCCCTAGGCACTAAGGAACCAGACCCCCTTGCACAACCTCCCAGCACTGTGGTAACATCTGTAGCTGCACCATCGAGTGTGCATGTAGTCAAGAAACGTTTCAGACCTCTGTGCTCCCTTTATTGGTGAACTGCCCTAAAGTTTTTATTTTTTTTTTTTAAAGGTTTTTATTTATTTGACAGAGAGAGAGCACAAGTAGGCAGAGTGGCAGTCAGAGGGAGAGAGAGAAGCAGGCTTCCTGCTGAGCGGGGAGCCCGACGCAGGGCTCGATCCCAGGACCCCGGGATCATGACCTGAGCTGAAGGCAGAGGCTTAACGACTGAGCCACCCAGGCGCCCCTGCCCTAAGCTTTAGAAACACAAGTGTGAGGCAGAAACTTTGGATTTGGCCTCTGCACAAGAGTCCACCTTCTCCCCAGCCTCCTGATGAAAACTCATATTCCTTTCCAGTTAACATTTTCTATGTTCATCGAAGAGCTGTAATCCCTTAATACGAGAAAAACAGACATTTTAGATATTCCTTTTTTAAGGAGGGAAATTAACGTGTGCTTCCCTTTTTCCCTTCATACTCGCTTGCGGTTGGCCACAGTGTACTTACCCGGACTTGAAATTCCTCTGTTCCTGAAGAAATTTACACTTAAGGTTGACAGTACTATGCCTCAGTGTTTTCAAGAATGACAAAAGTCACATTTTGATGTTAAAAAGCCTCCCAATGTGCAGGCACATGGTCTAGCACGGTGACATCTCTGTTTGATTCTATCTTTTCCTAGACGTGTGGCGCCTTCTAGAAGGTCTCTGAGGTGGTAAGTACCTTTAGCTTTTCCTGACGTGTGAGGAGACCTATGCTCTGGACCTCCGGGGTGGACGACGCCCCTCCTGAGACCGCCAGAGCTCCGGGAGCCGCCCCACCCGGAAGAGCCCGGCCCGCGGACGCGGCGAGCAGCCAATGAGGGAACAGCACACGGCGTTTCCAGGCGAGCGCAAGCCCCGGGGGCGGGACTTCCGGTCTCATCCGCCAGGAGGTCTCTCTGCCTCAGGTTGGGTCTGTTTGTCCCGTAAGCTGCCGGAGCGCGCGTCAGGCTCCGGTGACCGGCCGTGAAGACGCGAGGGGAGGCGCTGTCCTCGCCGCACGCGGTCGAGTCCGGGTGTCCGCCCACCTCCGGCCTCGCTCGGCCCAGCGAGTCCGATGGCGGCGGCCGCGCGCAGGGGCCCGGCTCCGGTAAGCGTCGTCCCCGCACCCAGACCCCCGCGGCCCAGGCCCCGGCGTCCGGGACAGGCGGGCGGCGGCGGGCGGGGGCCCCATGCGGGAGCGGGCTCCGGGCCGAGGGCGGCCGGGGCCGAGGCGGGAGGGGGCCGCGCCAGCGGCGGGCAACAGCAGCTCGCCGTCCTTCCTGTCGGGAGCGCAGTGCCGCGCGGCCGTGAGGCCCGTCCCCTCGCTGCCCGAGAAGCCCGTCTCTCCTGGCGGGCGTGAGGTGGGCTCGGCCGGGTGTGAATAGGCGTTCTCCGGCCGCCAGAGGGGAGAGCCCGCCGCGGGGCTAAGCGAGGAGGCAATGGCAGGAGTCGGTGGCACTGTCCGCGGACTGCTGCTCGGCCCGCCTCGGATGTCGGAGGACTGGTGGACTCCTGGGGTACGTTCTGAGAAGGGCTACGGCAAAGGGTGGGTGTTGCAGGTGAGGAGAGAAGGGGGAGCGAGGGAGGCCCCGGGGCTTCGGGTCCGTGACCCTAAGAACGAAGCAAGAGCGGACAGTTATTTTACCCGCACGAACGGGTTTCTGTGGAGACGGAAGAGAAGTGCAGTTTGGAACGGAGAAGCGGAGTCCAAGCAGTAGGTCGGCGCGGAGGGCAAGAGGGGTGGTCTTTTTTCAGGGGAAAGGGGTGAAGTCGGGAAGGTGTTGTAAACGTAAGTCCCCTGGAGGCAACGGGAAGTGCTGGTACAGTGGCTTCTCATTGGCTGAGCCGTTGGGTGGGGCGCTCAGGACAGACTGTCTTTTTGGGTCTGTGCTTGTGAAGAAGTATCCCCATATAAGGTCAAGTCCGTCTCTGTGGGTTGCGTCTGCAGTTGATCACTGGCAGTGCCTGAGAGCTCCCTGTGCCTCAACCTCCCGACTCCATTTCCGTGAGGTTTCCCATCACTGATTTTCACAGGTCCTGGCAGCTGAAGGGACGGAAGCGCCCATCAGCCTGATGGAAGTTAGCAGTCGGTTGCGTATCCTTGGGGATGTCCTACCTTGTTTTGACATTGTTAAGCGACTTAGATGTTCGGAGAAGTGTGAGTGATGGTGCCAAGTGGGCAGCTGGACAAGATGTTTTGGGAAACTGGGGGAAGGTTTCAGGATGGAGGGTTTGAAAAGTGATGGCTGCTGTGTGGCCCGGGTGGAGATCTGGATCACAACTAGGAAGGGAATGCAGAGTATCATGGTAATACTGCTAGTAGGTCAGAGGGTCCTAGTAAAGTCTGCTGAAGAGTGGTTTTCTTCCTCAGCATGTGCTTGGGGTTGCTGGGCATTGTGAACACAGGTGAAGGAGAGAGAATGATCTGGCAGAAACATGGGCAAGCCTTCCCTGGGATGATGGGACAAGAGGTAGCTGAGGACAACTAGGAGTTTTGTGGGGTTTGTTTTGTTTTTTAATTTCTTTGTTTAAGTAGGCTCCATTCCCAGTGTGGAGCCCAGCATGAGTCTTGAACGCATGACTCTGAGATCAAGACCTGTGCTGAGATCAAGAGTCAGATGCTGAACCCAGTAAGCCACCCAGGCGGCCCCTCCTACGAGTATTTGAGAGGTTGGGGATTCTCTTTATTTAGTATTGTAGGGCTTCACCAGAATCTTGTGGTCAGCTCTTACGGTGTCTGCGGTATTGCAAAGTCTTGCCGCTGGGAAAGTTCTGGGGCAGATGTCATTTGTGGTTCGCTTTGCCTGGCAAGGAGACCTTTAGCGCTCGGGTTTTCACAAAGGTTCAGTGGAGAGTGGTGGGTTCTGATTGTTGAGGGACAGTATGGGTGGCACAGAAGTAAAAGAGGGTCTATGAGTACTCTAAGCTGACATGTGGTTGTGAGTGTCTGTTATTGAAGGGAAGATTACAGGCAGGTGAGGAGGGCTTCTCAGCAGCATTTGAGGCTTTCCCTCATTTGGGATCCCTGAGAGTCCTGGGATGGGACTGGAACCTGTTTGAGTTTGTCAAACATCCTTTGGATGTCATGTGACAAGCACAAGTGTGAGTCAAGGGAGGATCCTTTGGTGTGGGGAGGAAGGTGTGGGAGTTCATCTGTGGGGCCTGAAGACGTGAGAGTGGTACAGTCTACAGAATCCTGTACACATGGAGGGGAAGTGTGAGCTAAAGGCCTCAGCGCCCAGGTACTGAAGACTTCCGGGTAAAGCAGGGCCTATAATTGGCTGTCTTGAGGGCACAACTGGGAGACTCCATGGGAATGTCGGGGCAGAGGGATGGGACCTTGCAGGCCAAACCCAGAGCTTAGAGTGCATCCGTGTGTCCCCCTGCCTGTTACTGCTGAGGACTGAACACAGTGATTGATGGGAAGGTGAGAGGAGAGCAGCATTAGAGGCACCAGGACCTGGTATTTATTCTGAGGTGGGGAGACTGGGGTGGATGTGGGGGGGGATTGGATTATGTGTTCTCAGAGAGAGAACGTTCATGGTTTCATTTGTCCTTTTCATGAAAGGGTGGTGTGACCTTTGAGGACATTGCCGTGTACTTCTCCTGGAAGGAGTGGAGGCTTCTTGATGAGACTCAGAGACGGCTCTACCACCATGTGATGCTGGAGAACTTTACACTTATATCCTCACTGGGTAAGGCCCTCAGCCTCCCCTTTGACCTGGACTAGACTCTGTACTCCCGAGTCCCCCCTCTGCATTTTCCAGGATGGGTTAGTCCTTCTCTCATGTGGACTGTGGGCACTGCTTGCTTCCCCAGCTTTCTGGTTAGTTGCTTTTGTTGCTAGCTCTGAGTTGTTGCTGTGCCCTTTTCTCTGCCCTGCAGCTCCCAGTACCCTCTGTGCTGAGCCCTGATTGGATAAGATTAGAGGTCAGTGGTCATGCCGTGAGGCTGATGGATCGCACCTTGCTTGCCCTCTCCCTGGCTGGGTCCATGTGTTCAGATCCATGACTTCTCGATGGCCTAGGTCTTGACCCTTCTCTTAGGTGACATTTCCTTGTGCCTTCCTGTGCCTGAAATTGGAGGCATTGGTATGGTCACCGCTTTAGTGGACTGTGGTCTAGTTCTCAAGAATGTCCTGTATGGATCTTTTGGTTTTAGTAGTTAAAGATTTTATTCATTTATTTGTCAGAGAGAGAGCAAGAGAGAGCAGCAGGCAGAGGGAGAAGCAGGCTCCTCGCTGGGCGGGGAGCCCGAAGTGGGACTCAATCCCAGGACCCTGGGATCATGACCTGAGCCGGAGGCAGACGCTTAACCGACTGAGTCACCCAGGCGTCCCTGTATGGTTCTTTCTGTAATGTTTACATCTCTTCTTCTGCCTGCCCTCCTCCTTCAGGTTTGTTAGGTATGATTGACAAATCAAATTATTATTATTGAAAGTATTACATAATGATTTCATGTACTTAAACATTATGAAATTAGTACCAAAATGAAGTTAATCAACAGAACCATTCTTGGCATAGTTACCTTTGTTGTTGGTGGTGGTGAGAAAGCTTAATATCTACCCTCTTAGCAAATTTCAGCTCTACAAAATGCAGTATTAACTGTAGTCAACATGCTGTAATAGTTCCTCAGAACTCAATCATCATGTAAATGAAAGTGTGTATCCCTGACCACCATCTGCCTGCCTCTTCATGTGCACAGGCACTCTCTCAGTCTCTCTCTCACAAATAAGTCTTTAAAATAAAAAAAAAGATATCCATGTAAATAATGCCATACACTATTTGTCTTTTATGTGTGATGATTTCACTTAGCATAATGTTTTCCAAGTTTCCTCCATGTTGTGGCAAGTGGCAATGTTGCCTTTTTATG
Source organism: Mirounga angustirostris (assembly GCF_029215605.1). NCBI lineage: Eukaryota > Metazoa > Chordata > Mammalia > Carnivora > Phocidae > Mirounga > Mirounga angustirostris. Next base: position 59,346,777 of record NW_026991724.1, on the reverse strand, counting down.
ACTGAGTTTTCATGCATGTGCGTGTTTACTGGACTTTTTTTTTTTTTTTTTAAGATATATTTATTTATTTATTTGTTAGAGCACGCACAAGCAGGGGGAGTGACAGGCAGAGGGAGAAGCAGGATCCCCGCTGAGCAAGGATCCTCATGTGGGGCTAGGTCCCAGGACGCTAGGATTATGACCTGAGCTGAAGGCAGATGCTTAACCGACTGAGCCACCCAGGCGTCCCGTGTTTCCAAAATGTTCTTTGTCACCTTACTATTTTGCTTAAGAGTTAAAAAAACTTTTTTCTAGTGATCTCTACACCCCGTGTGGGGCTGGAGCTCAGGACTCCTGTGATCAAGTGTCGCATGCTCTACCTACTGAGCCTGCCAGCACCCCCCCTCCCCCCGCCCCGCCCTGCCCCAGATGTTCTTTGTAACTCTAAACCCTGACACACACTTAAAGAGGTTGCTATATTTTGGCTATTGTGAACAGTACTGCAGTGGACAGGGACGTGAGGATAGTTTGCGGAGATACTGATTTTTGTGCATTGGGATACACACATAGCTGGTATTGGCAATGGTGGAACATATGGTCGTCTGTTTTTAACTTTTTGTGTGCCCTCCCTAATGTGTTCCATCATGACTTCTGAAATTGATATGCCCAGCAACAGTATTCAGGGGTTCGCTTTTCTCCACATCCTCACCAACCTGTCTTGTCTTTTTGGTAATAGCCATTGTAAGAACTACGAGGTGATACCTAGTGGTGTTGGTTTTCATTTCTGTGATGATCAGGGATTGTGAGCTCGAGTTGGGCACTTGAACGTCTCCTTTTCAGTCTTTTGTGTGTTTCTTTGGCTCTGCTGCAACTTTTCCATTTGGTATAGTCCTACTTGTTGGCTTTTGCTTTCGTTATATATGCTTTGGGTGTCCTATTCAAAAAATCATTGCCAGGAGTAGGGTTAAAGAGGGTTTTCCTGGGCGCCTGGGTGGCTCAGTTGGTTAAGCGACTGCCTTCGGCTCAGGTCATGATCCTGGAGTCCCGGGATCGAGTCCCGCATCAGGCTCCCTGCTCAGCAGTGGTCTGCTTCTCCCTCTTGACCTTTTCCCCTCTCGTGCTCTTTGTCTCTCATTCTCTCTCAAATAAATAAATAAAATCTTAAAAAAAAAAAAAAAGAAAGAGGCTTTTCCCTCTGTTTTTGCTGGGAGTTTTAGGGTTTCAGGTCATAAGTTTCTGTCTTTAATCAATTACACGTACGTTTCAAGGATGTTGTAAGATGGGGATCCACTCTTATTGTTTATTCATTTGGATACTCCGATTTCCCAGCAGTAGTAGAAAGAGGTTATTTCTTCCCCAGTGTCGTTTCTTGGCATAACTGTCAAAGAGTAGTTGACTGTGTATGTGTGGCTGTCCTTATGGGCTTGTCCTTCCATTCCGTTGTTCTATTTTTATGCCAGTACCCAATTGTTTTGAATTGTCTAGCTTTGTGATCTAGTTTGAAATCAGAAATGTGCTGCTTAAAGATTTGATCTTCTTTCTGAAGATGGCTTTGGCTTTAGGCTTTGGTTGACTTGGTGGCAAATGTTCCCGTGTCCTCCGAGGAGCAGGAAGCTGGAGGCTCTGCTGAGCAGGGACTGCAGTCGCACCCACCCTGTGGCAGATGGAGGTAGCCCCAGGCCTTATTTCGCACCCGTCCCCACATGTCTCTGCTAATAGCAGTCTCCAGCCGTCTTTTCTGTGTGCTTGGGCCCTCTTTTATGCTCCACTGTGTACTAGTCCGTCTTAATTGGACGGTTGAGCCCTCGGAGGCTAATGTCATTCATGGACAGCTGTTGTGTTGATTTTTCTTGGGGTTAAGGATGGTATCTCCCATTCTACCTTCCTGCTGATAACAGTTCCATAGGACATTTTTCTGTGTCCATCGTGTCCTGAGTAGCTCTAGGACACTGCTGGCGGTCGACTTGGCCTGTTTTCCTACAGCATTTCTATCTTCCTGGTATCCTGTAGTTGCTCAGCTGCGGCTTACAGGGAGGAGTGCCTTGTGTATCAAAGCATGGACATGCTCCAGACATGACCAGGTGGCGTCATAGGGAGCCTGTTTCTCATGAATGTTAGCTGGCAATGGTGTGCTATCAGGCCTGTGTTTGATCATACTGGGCAGTATGTTTGTTTGTTCAGCCAGAGTTTGGTGCCATTGCCGATGGCCACACCCCGTTTCTGTCTTTCCTTCCTCGTTGTTGACATTTTTTTGTCAAATGGATTCTACTCCTTTGGTAATTCCGTGAATTCCAGTACAGGGATAATCCCTGCATCTCAGGTGTCCACATCTCACCCATTTCTGTCACTGCTCTTTCTGCGTACCTCAACATTCACCCCCAAACATTTTGAAATGAGATATTCACGTGTCCTTAAACTGACCTTGACTGCAGTCAATTTCGTGTGATTGGATTGTGCTGCCCCCGTCTACTCAGCCAAACACCAGCAGCACAAACGGTCCTACACAAACCTTTGTGTAGGCAGAAAACAAGTTGTAGACCGTGGCTCTCTTCCTTGTGTCATACCCTAGTTTTTTGTCCTTCTGGTGTGCTCTCCATAATACTTTGACCACTCGGGCCCAGTAATGCACGTCGGCCACTCCTTCAGTTGAATTTCATCTCCTGTGTGTGGAAAAGCATGCTATACGGTCCTGCCTGGATGAGTCGGGTGCATGTATGTGATGGCTCACCCCCTCGCTATAGTCAACACAAATTTCACCAGCGCTTCTTTGCCTTCAGGTTGTTGCTGTGGAGCAGAGGATGAGGAGGCACCCTTTGCCCAGAGCACTTCTGTAGGCGTGTCACAGACCAGGACGCCCAAGGCAGCTCAGTCTTCCCGGAAGACCCACCCCTGTGAGATGTGTGGTCCAGTCTTGAGAGGCATTTTCCACTTGGCTGCGCACCAGGGAAAAGAAAACAGCCAGAGACTGTTGAGGTGTGGGGCCTGTGGGAAACGATTTTATTTCATTACTGACTTCAGAAAACATGAGAAACAGCACATGGGAGAGAAACCCTTCAGAAGCCGTGTGGACAGGGCCTCTGTTGTGAAGAGCTGGGGATTCCATGGTGCAGGAAAGCCCCTTACCTGTGGAGAAGTTCAGAAGGACTTCCTGTCTGGCTCGGGGCATCTGCAGCAAGAGGCCACTCGTACTGGGGAGAAGCCACACACGATCACCCAGTGCAGGGCAACTTTACAAAGCAGAAAAAGTCATGACCCCTGGGGAGAATGCAAGAACGCCTTTGGTCCCAAACACACACATAGTCAGGACCAGGGTGTCCACCTTGGAAGACAGTCCTTTGTGTGCAGTGAATGCGGGAAAGCATTCAGGTACAAATCTTTATTTGCCATACACCAGAGATACCATACTGGAAAAACATACGAGTTTGGTCAATGTGGAAAATCCCTTAGGCAGACACCAACCCTGAATGAACATGGAAAGACTCACAGTGCATCCAGACAGTACACGTGCAGCAAATGTGGGAAATCCTTAGGCCCTAAATCTGTCCTCATTGATCCCCAGGGATGGCACAGTGGGGTGAAGAGTTATGTTTGCAGTGGTTGTGCAAAAGCTGTGAGCTGTAGCTCAGTGTTGATTACTCATAGGGTTGAGTCTGGAGAAGGGTTTTATAAGTGTCGTGGCTGTGCAAAATCTTTTCCCTCTATGTCTGCCCTCTCACATCATCAGAGATCTCATGCAGGGAAAAGACGGTATGAGTGCAGTGATTGTGGGAAATCTTTTACCAGTAATTCTGCCCTCCGTTCTCACCAGAGAGTTCACACTGGTCAAAAGCCCTATAAATGCAATGAATGTGAGAAATCTTTTGCTGGTAGTTCTGCCCTACGTTATCACCAATCAATTCATAGTGGAGTAAGGCCTTATGTGTGCAGTGAATGTGGGAAATCTTTTGCTGGTAGTTTTATCTTACGTTATCACCAGAGAGTTCACACTGGAGAAAGGCCTTACGAGTGCAGTGAATGTGGCAAATCCTTCATCCGAAAAACAAGCCTCAATGTACACATAAAGGTTCACTCAGGTGAAAGGCCTTATGAGTGTAATGAATGTGGGAAAAATTTTACTGCTAGTTCTGCCCTTCGTCATCATCTGAGAGTTCACACTGGAGAACGGCCTTTTGAGTGCTGTGAATGTGGGAAATCTTACACTGCTCGTTCTGCCCTCCGTTCTCACCAGAGACTTCATACTGGGGAAAGGCCTTATGAGTGCAGAGAATGTGGGAAATCTTTTACTTTTAGTTCTGCCCTGTCTTCTCACCGGAGACTTCATACTGGACAAAGGCCTTATGAGTGCTGTGAATGTGGGAAATCTTACACTGCTAGTTCTACCCTCCGTTCTCATCAGAGACTTCACACTGGAGAACGTCCTTATGAGTGCCGTGAATGTGGGAAATCTTTTACCAGTAGTTCTGCCCTCCGTTATCACCAGAGACTTCACACTGGACAAAAGCCGTATAAGTGCAGTGAATGTGGCAAATCTTTTATCACTAGTAATCAACATCGTGCTCACCAGAGAGTTCACAGTGGAGAGAGGCCTTATGAGTGCCCTGAATGTGGCAAATCCTTTCCCCGAAAAGGTAGTCTCAGTGTACACAAAATGGTTCACTCAGGTGACCGGCCTTATGAGTGTAATGTATGTGCCAAATCATTTATTGCTAGTTCTGCCCTCCGTCGTCACCAGAGAGTTCACACTGGAGAAAGGCCTTATGAGTGTAATGAATGTGGGAAATCATTTACTGCTAGTTCTGCCCTCCGTTATCACCAGAGACTTCACACTGGACAAAAGCCTTATAAGTGCAGTGAATGTGGCAAATCTTTTATCACTAGTAATCAACATCGTGCTCACCAAACTGTTCACAGTGGAGAGAGGCCTTATGAATGCAGTGAATGTGGTAAATCCTTTCCCCGAAAAGATAGCCTCAGTGTACACAAAAAGGTTCACTCAGGTAAACGGCCTTATGAGTGTACTGAATGTGGGAAATCATTTACTGCTAGTTCTGCCCTCCATCGTCACCAGAGACTTCACACTGGAGAAAGGCCTTAGAGTGCCGTGAATGTGGGAAATCTTTTATCAGTCATAATGGTTTTAGATACCATTGCAGTCTTCACACTGCAGGAAGGATTTAGCATAGCACAGAAGGTGATACTTCCTTAGTATAGTTTAGGCTGGAGGACAACCTCTGAGGCAGCCACCTACCTGACTCGAACGTGGTTCACCTGAATGTCCACCGTGGAGTGACTTCCCATAAATTCCAGCTATTTTCAGAAAAACTCAGAACCTGCATTGTGCTCTCTGGTGTGCATGCAGTCATTGCAAGATGGAAGCCCCTGTCAGTGTCTGGCAGATGTCCTTTCACCTCTGCCACCTGGCGGTTCCCAATAGTGTGCATAAGTCACCACCCCAACATGGTTAATGATGCCGACCTGTCTGCTTTCTCATGTGCGCATCTAAATTATGGGTAATTGGCAGGCGAGAATTCTACCACTGAACCACCAATGCCTGGCTAAATTATGGGTAATTGGAACTCCTCATTCTGTTCTAAGTTAGGACATAAATGTGACCCAGTGTTGGTCCACAGTGGGTGATCTGAGTTCTGGGTGGTGACTTGCACAGGAAGACTAAATCCCATGGGGATGTTGTTGGTCTCGTGATGCTTTGATGACTATTTGCAACTCCCAGGTCACCACACAGGAATTGTGTGTCACGTGTTGCTCTGGTTGATGCATTAGTAAACGCCATCTTGGTTTAGTTACCTTTAATCTTGTACGTTGTGTGCACTCTAGGGGGTGGTTTGAAAGCAGGATTGGGCTCTCCCAACATGAGGGAACGAGTAGATTGCGCATCCCAGACTTGCTGTGTCTGAGAGGATAATTGCAAATAAATAAAAAATACGGACATACATATATACATAAATAATCCAGCTTCTGTGCTAATTTGCAGTATAACCCAAGACCTTTGTGATGGGCTGAATTGTTCACAGTCTCAGATGTGTCAGAGAAGAGTGAGTCATGGAATCAACTAGGGAGCTGGACAGCAACGTTTGGGAAACTGGGGGAAGGTTTCAGGATGGAGGGTTTGAAAAGTGATGGCTGCTGTGTGGCCCGGGTGGAGATCTGGATCACAATTAGGAAGGGAATGCAGAGTGTAACAGCAATGCCCCTAGTAGGTCAAGTATCCTACTAAGAGGTGCGGAAGAGTGGTTCTCTTGCGTGACATGTGGTTGTGGTTGATGGGCATTGTCAACATGAGTGAAGGAGAGAGAAAGATCTGGCAGATGATGGCCAAGGTTCCTTGGGATGATTGGAAGAGATGGGTGAGGACATCTAAGATGGAGACAAGGTGACAGTGAGGCTGGGGCTGCTCTCTGTTCCGCGTTCTAGGGCTTCACCAGAATCTTGGTCAGCTTTTATGGTGTCTGGGGTGTTTCAGAGTTTTCTGCTAGAAAATGTCTGGGGAAAATGTCATTTGTGGTTCGCTGTGCCTGGCAAGGAGACCCTTAGGGCTGGGGTTTTCACAAAGGTTCAGTAGAGGATGGTTGGTTCCCGATGGTGGAGGGACAGAATGGGCAGCAGAGAAGTAGAAGAGGGTCTGTGAGTATCCGAAGTTGACAGTGGTTGTGAGTGTCTGTTGTTGAAGGGAGGATTACAGGCAGGTGAGGAGGGCTTCTCAGCAGCATTTGGGGCTTTCCCTCATTTGGGATCCCTGAGAGTCCTGGGGTGGGACTGGAACCTGTTTGAGTTTGTCAAACATCCTTTGGATGTCATGTGACAAGCACAAGTGTGAGTCAAGGGAGGATCCTTTGGTGTGGGGAGGAAGGTGTGGGAGTTCATCTGTGGGGCCTGAAGACGTGAGAGTGGTACAGTCTACAGAATCCTGTACACATGGAGGGGAAGTGTGAGCTAAAGGCCTCAGCGCCCAGGTACTGAAGACTTCCGGGTAAAGCAGGGCCTATAATTGGCTGTCTTGAGGGCACAACTGGGAGACTCCATGGGAATATCGTGGCAGAGGGATGGGACCTTGCAGGCCAAACCCAGAGCTTAGAGTGCATCTCCCTGTCCCCCTGCCTGTTACTGCTGATTACTGAATGCAGTGATGGATGGGAAGGTGAGAGGAGAGCAGCATTAGAGGCACCAGGACCTGGTATTTATTCTGAGGTGGGGAGACTGGGGTGGATGTTTGGGGGGTTGTATTATGTGTTTTCAGATAAAAAATGTTCATGGTTTCATCTGTCCCTTTCATGAAAGGGTGGTGTGACCTTTGAGGACATTTCCTACACTTTTCCTATCATCATTCATTTCATAGATGGCCCAGTAGAGAAAACTGTTATGTTTGCAGTGGATGTGAAAAATCTCTTATCCATAGCTCAGTGTTGATTACTAATAGGGTTCAACTTGGGGAAAGGCCTTGTAAGTGTAGTGACTATGCCAGATCTTTTACCTCTTTGTCTGCCCCCTATGCCCCCCATTATCATTGGAGATCTCAGAGCGGGGAAATTCCGTATGTCTGCAGTGAATGTTGGAAGTCTTTTATCGCCAGGACTGGCTTCTTTTCTCACTAGAGTTTACACTGGGTAAAGGTCTTATGTGTTCAGTGACTGTGGAAGATCCTTTCTCCAGAGAAACAATCTCATTGTACACCTAAAACTTTACTGAGGTGAACGACCTTTTAAGTGTAATGTTTGTGGGAAATGTGTTAGTTTTTTTATAGATTTATTTATTTATTTTATAGAGGGAGAGAACATTGAGGCGAGGGCCAAATGGAGAGAATCTTCAAGCTGTCACCTGCTGAGCTTGGGGCCGGAATTGGAGCTTGATCCCATGGCCCATGAGATCATGACCTGAGCTGAAATAAAGAGTTGGACACTTAACAAATTGAGCCACCAAGGTGCCCCAGATATGAGAAATCTTTTAAGTAGATGGCAACATTCATTCACCACCAGAGAATTTACACAAGAGAAAGGTGTATGAGTGCAACAAATGTGGGAAATCTCTTATTGGTCATACTGCTCTTAATTATCATCAAAGAGTTCACACTCGAGAAGGGCGTTAGAAGTGCTGGGGATGTAGAAAATCTTTCAGCCAAAGCTCCAGTCTCATTAAACCACAAAGTATATAGTTGATCAAGTCCTTATGAGTGATATTATAAACTGAATCTTTATGTTCACTAAAATTCATATGTTAAATTCCTATCCTCTACTGCGATAGGGTTAGGAATTAAGGTGATGTCTTTGGGAGGGAATTGCAATTAGAATGTGGCATGAGTGTGGAGCCCTCATGAATGCGATTATTGTCCTCAGAAGAGTTCTGAGAGAGCTTGCTTCCTCTATATATCATGTAAGGACTATTTTTGAAGATCATCTATAAATAAGGATCTCACCAGACACAGAACCAGACCCTATAAGGACTGTTCTGCCAGATATCCAGCCTCCACGACTGAGAAATAAATTTGTGTTTTTATAAGCCACCTAGTTTATGATTTTTTAGAGCAGCCTGAGGTAAGACAAATGTGAAGAATATAGGTAATTGTTTAGCCAAAGATACAGTTTCAGAAAAATCAGAATTCACACCGAATTGTAAGGTCTCATGAGTGAGGTGAATGACACCATTCCTTTATCCAGTCATCTGTCTTCATTCCACACTGGAGAGTTTACATTGCAGAAAGGCTTTAAAATAGCACAGAAGGTGATATTTCCTTGCTTTGTAAAATTACAGTGGGGGAGAACCTTTGTGAGGCAGCCAACTTCCTGAATTTAACTTTATTCACCTGAATGTCTACGGTGGAGTGACTTCCCGTAAGTTCCAGCTATTTGGGGAAGGTTTAGATGCCGCATTGTGCTTTCTGATGTTTGCAGAGTCCTTGCTAGATTGAAGTCACTGACCATTTCTGTGGCAGAAGTCATTTAACTCCTGCCACCTGGCAGGTCCCAATAATGTACATCAGTCACCACCTCAACATACTTAAGGATGCTGAGCTCTGTGGTTTGTCACTGTTGATGGAAATTATGGGCAACTGGAACTTCTCATTGCCATCTAAGTTAAGGCATGGATGTGACCCAGTATTTATCATGTGACCTGAGTTCTGGGTGGTGTCTTGCGGAGAAAGACTAAATTTCTTAGGAATACTGTTGGTCTTTTGATGCCCAACTGGTCAGGTGGGGCAGGGCCTCGCCCAGAAGTAGGGGATGAGGGTAGGGTTCTGCACAGCAACCTGGTAAGGTCTTTTCCTTTGCAGACCCAATTGTGAGTGTGGTCACATCTTAGTGGGGACAGTGAGAAACGGGTTGAGCCATGTGGGGAGCAGGGGCGGCATGCCAGCCGACCACCATGCCAGGTGGGAGGGCAAGGGTGGTGCATGGGGACTGGAGTAGACACCTGGAGGGAGGTAGCACACCTGGGGATGCGGTTTAGGTGGGACCCTATGGGATGAGTTTCCTTTCTTCCTCTGGAGATGGATTTCCCACCATGGGTCCCCAGGGCAATCCCCTGCTTAGGGCTCCAGCTACTCTTTCCCCAGTAGTCCCCTGAGGGACACATCACAAACCATGTGGCCTGGAGGCGATGGCATGTACAAAAGATACTCAGTTCTTTTGAGCCAATTAGGGACTCAGTCTCCATAGGGATTATATTTTTCAAAATACATTGTGAAGAGATAAATTAATAACAGGAAATGAACCACAGATCCAGAAGGCTTAGAGAACACTACGCAGGATACATGCCAAAAAAAAAAAAACAAAAACCCACATGTAGGCATATTATTTTCAATTTCTTGAAATTATGAAGGTTTTGTTTTGTTTTTTAAGATTTTATTTATTTGACAGAGATAGCGAGAGCAGGAACACAAGCAGGGGGAGTGGGAGAGGGAGAAGCAGGCCTCCTGCGGAGCAGAGAGCCTGATGCGGGGCTCGATCCCAGGACCCTGGGATCATGACCTGAGCTGAAGGCAGACACTTAACGACTGAGCCACCTAGGTGCCCCGAAATTTCGAAGTTTTGAAAGAAGCCTGAGGGAAAAAATACCTTAGCTCCAGAAGAATACTAAGACTTAAATCCATCCTCTTAGTAACCATGCAAGCAAGAGGGGAGAGGAGTTAAATTTTTAAAGTGTTGAGAGAAAAACTGATCGGGTTAGAATTCTGTTCATTGCAAAATTATCCTTCAACAGTTCAGGGCAAACAGCCTTTCTGAAAGAAAAACTAGGGAATTTGTTGCCAGTAAACCTGCCATCAGTCCATTTGGGATGATATAACAAAATACTAGAGACCCAGGTAATTTATATAAAGATAAACATTTATTTCTCACAGTTCTGGAGACTGGGAAGTCCAAGATCAAGGTGCCAGCATGGGTGAGTTCTCTGGTCAAGATCCTCCTCCTAGTTCGTAGTTTGCTTTTCTTTCTGTGTCCTTCCATGATTGAAGAATTTAGGGATCTTGGTGGAACCTTTTTTTTTTTCCCCAAAAAAACCTTTTTTTTTTTTGAGGGAGAGAGAGAGAGCGCATGCACACACAAGCTGGGGGAGGGGCAGAGGGAGAGGGAGAATCAGACTCCCTGCTGAGCGGGGAGCCCCACACCAGAGCTCGATCCCAGGACCCCGAGACCATGACCTGAGCCAAAGGCAGATGCTTAACTGAATGAGCCACCCAGGCGCCCCAGTGGAACTTTTATTTATTTATTTATTTATTTATTTATTTATTTATTTATTTATTTATTTATTTATTTTAAGATTTTATTTTATTTATTTGACAGAGAGAGACACAGCGAGAGGGGGAACACAAGCAGGGGGAGTGGGAGAGGGAGAAGCAGGCTTCCCGCGGAACAGGGAGCCCGACAAGGGGCTCGATCCCAGGACCCTGGGATCATGACCTTAGCCGAAGGCAGACGCTTAACGACAGCCACCCAGGCGCCCCCCTCAGTGGAAGTTTTACAAAAGCAGTAGCCCATTCATGAGGATTACAACCTCATGACCTAAGCATCTCCCAAATTTGCACCTCTTAATATCATATTTTGGGGTTAGGTCTTCATCATGTGAATTTCTGGGAAGGGGATGACCATGAGCTCTTCCATGCAAGAATTGTTAAGAGAACTTCTTTAGAGATAAGGAAAATTATATAGGTCAGAAACTTGGATATACATAAAGAAAGAAAGAGCATTGCAGGAGGAATAAGTCAAGGTCAAGTGAATATTTTTTATTATTTAAAAAGTTTTATTTATTAGAGAAAGTGGAATGAGGGAAGTAGAGGAAGAGAGAGAATCTCACGCAGACTCCCTGCTTAATGCTGAGCCTGATGCGGGGCTCAATCTCAGGACCCTGAGATCATGACCTGAGGTGACATCAAGAGTCAGACGCTTAACTGAGCCACCCAGGTGCCCTGTTGTTATTTTTAATTTTAAGTAGGCTCCACACCAAACATGGGGCTTTAACTGATGACCATGAGATTAAGAGTTGCATGCTCTCCTGAGCCAAACAGGTGCCCCAAAAGTATTATTTTTTGTAATTCTTAATTGATCTAACAATAATTTTTTCCCAATAGTAACACCAACAATATATTCTGTTATTTATGTTTATCTTAATGTGTGTGTGTGCTCTTATTATGCTTTTATATTCGTGGAATGAATGACATCAATGATACAAGGGACGGGAGGGAGGAATTGAGATTATTTTGTTATTATAAGGTACTCACATTATCCATGAAGTGGTATAGTGTTTGAAAGTAGATTTGGATTAGTTGTCAGTGTTTATTGAAAACTCTAGGACAACCAATTAAAAAAGTAAAAGTATAACTGATATGCTAAGAAACAAAATCATAAAATGCTCAAAGCCACAAAGAGCAGGAAGAGACTGGAAGACAAACTGGAACAACAAAAAAGGTGACAAATAGAAATTAGTAACAAATATGGTATATATTAATCTTAACTATATCAATAATCACTTTTTTAAAAAAGATTTTATTTGAGAGAGAGAGCACAAGACGTGGGAGGGTCAGAGGGAGAAGCAGAGATGTTGCACTCAATCCTGGGACTCCAGCATCATGACCTGAGCCGAAGGCAGATGCTTAACCAACTGAGCAACGCAGGCGCCCCTCAATAATCATTTTGAATGGCAAAAAACTAATAAAAGATTTTCAGAGTGGGCCCCAAACCAAGATCCTACTATGTATTATCTACAAAAACTGTGCGATAATTTTTACGCCTCTATGTTTGTAGTAATTTGTTAACAGGAACAATAAAAAGTAATAGAACAGATACGCAAAGAAATGAAGTAATTGAGAAAGACATAGAGCAAGTCAGTGAGGGCTCACTTCTTTATGAAGGTTCTCCCTGTGTGTGACATGGTAGGGTCAGTGTTGGTGAGTAAACTGCTTTATTTACTGTGGCTTCATTGCTTAACAGTATCCATTAACTCATCAGGCAAAAGTATAACTTTATATTGATATTTCATCATAAAATTATGCATGTATGACTGGGTCAGAAATGACCTTAAGATTATAGAGGGCAAAAGTCAATTAGTTGGTAACCTATTTAGCTAGTTGGAAAGCATTCCAGTCATTGTGTTTTAATGAAACACACCCTTTATCTGATTATAAAAGTTCTGTGAATGGGGAGGTATTGGAAGGATACAGCCTCATCACAGAATATTGCATGAAATTAACCTGATAAATATTTACAGGGTGTATAGAATTTTATAAATACGAAATCATACCCAAGAATATGAGGGTTTGGAATTAAACAAGCTTTTAAATTTCATTATTGGCATAGAAACACACAAAGATCAGTGGAACAGAATAGAGAACCCAGAAATAAAGTCGTGCATATATGGATTTGTCACTTTAGTTAGACAAACGAGCCAAGAATATACAATTCGGAAAGGTAGTCTCTTCAATAAATTATGTTGCCAAAACTGGGCAGTCACTTGCAAAAGACTGAATCTGGACCCCAGTCTTATACCATAAATGAAAATCAGCTCAAAATGGATGAAAGATTTGAATGTAAGACCTGAAACCATAAATCTCCTAGAAGAAAACGTGTGGGTGATCTCCTTGCCATTGGTCTTGATTTTTTGGATTTGACACCAAATATGTGGTCGTGACTATATAAGTGCAAACATTTGTCAAAAGTCAATAAATTGTATCTTTAAAATGGGTACACTTCATTGTTTTTAAATTGTGCTTCAATGAAGTGAGAACTAGCTTGCTTAAATGGTCACTAGGATCAACAGCCTAGCCTTCTTGTACAAAATGGGACACAGAGAGGTATACCTTTCTGTGGGAGAACAGGGAAAGGACTTCCCCAATGTCATTACAAGTTATGTCAGACCTGAGGCCAGAATGCAGGTAGCCTGACACCCAAGCAGGATTTCTTTCACACCCCTGTCTTCCACATAAAGACTGTGTCTAACTTCCCTGAATGACATGGGCACATCCCTCCGAAGACAGGCTCTGGGTCAGGGGCCAAAAGGCAGCTGTCCACTTTCACCTCCAGATGACCATGATACCTGAAGTGCTGGTTGACTTGTCCAGTAGTGTCTTGATAAGCTCTGCCTGCCAGAGTGGGGAGGAAGGAAAGTCATCCCCCAGGATTCTTTTACCTGGCCCCAGGGCTGGTCTCTGATCACTGAGAGACAGAGTCTTGAATATATTCAAGGATGTTGAGGTCTAAGGGGGCACCGAAAAGAGTCAGAAGAGTTCAAACATCCTCATTTCTAAAAGTTAGAATTTTTATTTTCTTTTGAATTATCAAGGAGAGAACCTCACCTTTTTTTTTTTTTTTTTTAAGATTTTATTTATTTGACAGCACAAGCAGGGGGAGCAGCAGAGGGAGAGGGAGAAGCAGGCTCCCCAGTGAGTCAGGAGCCCGATGTGGGGCTCCATCCCAGGACCTTGGAATCATGATCTGAGCCGAAGGCAGACGCTTAACCGACTGAGCCACCCAGGCACCCTGAGAACCTCACCTTTTAGATAAATTCTTCATGTTTTGTGACATCCTCAGAGGGAAGTGTGACCATGACACCCTCAGAGGGAAAAGTGAGTATGTGAAAGAACTTACAGGGTGAGGCTTCCGCTTGTCTTTGGAGGAAGTTAATAATTAGGTGGGTGCAAAGAATTAAATACTTTTGCGTGTGTCTATTTTCGCATAAAAACATGACACCAAACTTAAGTGGTTTCAAATAGCAAATGATGCATTAACTCACAGTTTTGGGTATCAGAAAACTACACCGGCTTCACTTGGGTAATCCTGCTCTTCACCGTCTCGGTGGAAATCACCTGAAGATGGGGGTGGGTGGGTTGGTTTGGGGGGTCTCGGATGACTTCACTCACATTTCTGTGCTGCCTTAGAGAGGGGTGGAAAGTTGGATTCAGCAGGAACTTTGAACTAGAGGACTTATATACCCATGGGCAGATTTCTTACATGGAAGTCCAGGGTGTATCAAGAAGCTCACAGAGAAGCTGCAGACTCTGTGTGTCTTGTTCTCAGAGATATAAAAAAAAAGTCACGGGCGCCTGGGTGGCTCAGTTGGTTGGGCGACTGCCTTCGGCTCAGGTCATGAGCCCGGAGTCCCGGGATCGAGTCCCGCATCGGGCTCCCTGCTCAGCAGGGAGTCTGCTTCTCCCTCTGACCCTCCCCCCTCTCGTGTGCTCTCTCTCTCATTCTCTCTCTCAAATAAATAAATAAAATCTTAAAAAAAAAAAAACAAAACAAAGTCACATCCACCAATTCTTTTAGTCAACAAGTCATCCAGTTTCAAGGTAAGGTGACACAGTAACTTTTCAGTGGGAGAAACCACAAGGAATTTGCTGTCTTCCTTAATACACCATGCACACCTACTGGGAGTTCTGGGGCAGTGGGGACACTGAGTATTGGCCGAAGAGCAGTGGGTAGGGAGACGAAAATAATCCTAATGTGATGCCACACTAAATGATGAAGATTGGAATTTATGAGAACGTTGAGGACGGGCAAGGGTTAGTGAAGCTATTGGGTAATAGGAAAGGGTTCTCAGAGGAAACACTGAAGACTCAAGGGCAGGCATCAGTTTCATCATACTTGCCTCTTCCTCTAGCATGCAAGGTCCATTCATGCAAAGGCTGTCTGTTCTGCCCCTGCTGCCACAGAGCTTCACACGGGGTGTCCTTTGTTCACTAAGTGTCAATGAGAAAAGATAAGCAGATATGAAAATGCACAAAAGTACAAATATATAGAATATTCCAGGAAGGTGAGTAGATCTCTGAAGCTGAACGTTTCTGGGCAAGGAGAGGGTCACTACGGGGTGAGGCTGTAGAGAGAAGCTTAACACTATGCCTTACTCTTTATAAAATAAATAGAATAACATATTCATAATTCTTCCAATTGTAAGATAAGATGTTCATAATAAAATATTACTTGTAAATGGGACAGCATATAATTACTATGGTTTTAGTCAGGAGTAAAACGTATTCAAATTGAGTAGTAGTTTTCACCGTGTTGTGTGATTTTCACAGAAATGTGACAGGCTCTGGCCAGCCTACCCAACCTCAGTTGATGCCCACTTCATCTTTCTGGTTGCAGACCCCACAGACCTAGGGACCAGCTTTGATTCATTCTTTTTTTTCACTCCCCACATCCAGTCCTACAGGACATCCTACTGGCCCTATCTTCAAAATATATCAGCAGTGTGAACACTTTCCATCATTCTCTCGACAACTAGCCTGGGCAGTGCCACCGTCTTCTTTTACCTGGCTTTCCTCATTGGTTGTCTGACTGTTCTACCTCTTCCTAACCTTCTCTGCAGTGTAGTCTCTACCTCCCGGTCAGCATGAACCTTTCAAAGTATAAATCGGATAGTGTCCCTATTTTGGTCAAACCCTATAACGGCTCCTATTTTATTTAGAGGAAATTCAAAATTCTTACAGAAACCTAGATGGCCTTACATTCCTTTCTCCCATGTTTGCCTCTGACCTCCTCCTTAAACTCCGCCCCACATCTAGTTCCATGTGCACTGGCACTTGGCTTTGCCTGAGACATGACACTGGCTGGTGTCTTTGTTTGGGTAAGAGATGCAACATATCTGCAGGGCTTAGTCCTTCCATCTTTTTTCAAATACTGCCTGCAGTAATCTTGTAAATGGTTCTCCATCACTACCCAGTTTATCTTGCTTCCTCCTTCATTCCCTTCTCATCCCTCGAACTCTTTTTTTCTTGCAAGGCACTTTTCATCTTACATTCAATATTTTATTTGTTATCGTCCGTCTTAACAATAACATTGGCTTGATAGAGGCAGGTTCTTCGCAAGTTTTTTTTTACCCTGGTCCCTCTCATATACCAAAAATAATGAGTGACGCTTCACCTGTGTCTGCTGAGGCAGGGAGTAAAAGTTTATCCACTTTCTCCAGTTTGTTTCTAACATTCCAACATTTCTAACATTCAGGCAATTTGTTCCTAATCAGTTCTTTCTTTTCTTCTCCCTTTCAGGCTGCCGTGGTGTAAAGTTATCAGAACTGAAAAATAATCACATTTTGGAAGCAAAATGCCTCAGGTTGGCAAGAAACAAAGCCCAACTTTGTTCTCAACTTCCTTCTCTCACTTCCTAGACCTCAATATCCTTGTCTCACCTGTCAGTTTTACCCGGTTTCTTCCAGGCATCTGAGGTGTGTTTCCTCTTGTCTGTTTCTCAGTCTCTATCTGTCTGCCTGTCTCTCTCTAATTGGTTAATCACTACAAATTGCTCCTACTAACTTTAAGTGATTTTCACATTTCATAATTGTTTTTCTGAGACAATTGCCACTCCCCAGACAGACACTCACTAAACTCACAAGTGAAATGATAATCACTAGTCAGCAAGGAGATGAGATCATATTGTCCCCAGCCTATATCTCGTGGATAAGGCTTGTGCTCTGCACTTTTGCTCAGACTGTGACCATGGCTACTTCTGTCCCAGCAAGAAAAGGTATTTGGTAAGTGGACCTTCTTTTTAGATAGATTTTTAGGAAAGTAGAATGTTTCTTTATAAAGCTCATAAGAAATATGGTGTGGACAGACATTTCTTCCTTCCCTCCCTCCACGGGTGAAATGGAACAAAGAAGAATACATGAAGTAGTGATATTTTCTGAGGGTTCCTGAGACATAGAGTCACCCCAGCCTTCCTGTCCCAGGGTTGCTTGACATCTCTTGCATGCCTTATCTGTCACAGCTCTGTCTGGAGTCCTCTCCCTGAGTGAACACACACACCCTCACAGCCCTCTGTCCTGCTTATATGGTCGGTGTGAGTGTGTTTAGCCCTTGGTTTCTGCTTAGCCACCTGGTGTCTGATAGCACCTAATACAAACATCTGTGGTGGGGGACGCCTGGGTGGCTCAGTCGTTAATGTCTGCCTTCGGCTCAGGTCATGATCCCAGGGTCCTGGGATCGAGTCCCGCATCAGGCTCCTTGCTTGGCAGGGAGCTTGCTTCTCCCACTACCTGCAGCTTCCTCTGCTTGTACTCTCTCTGCCTCTCTATCTCTCTGACAAATAAATAAAATATTTAAGGGGCACCTGGGTGGCTCAGTCGTTAAGCTAAGCTTCTGCCTTCGGCTCAGGTCATGATCCCAGGGTCCTGGGATCGAGCCCCGCATCGGGCTCTCTGCTCAGCGGGAGACCTGCTTCACCCTCTTCCATTCCCCCCTGCTTGTGTTCCCTCTCTCGTCTCTCTCTCTGTCAAAATAAATAAATAAAATCTTTAAAAGGAAAAAAAAAATAGTTTTGTTCTTGAACATGTATTAAACCAGGATGTAATGTGCATCAGGGGCAACCCACTACAGAGACAGTAAAGTCAGTAAGAACTCTCAACCTTTTATATGGTCCGGCAAATACAACCCAGGACGTACGTACATGTTCTTAAGATAAACAGCTGGACTTCAAGTAAGAGGACTTCACAGCACCATTTGTCACACAAAGTCCATTTTAAATTCACCTCAGAATGGCCTTTGGTGTTTGTTGATTGCTTTATCCTCAGGACAAATAGATTTCTCATATCTTTATGGAGGGATGGAATCTTGTAACTTGGATCCTGGCTCCTGCTGAAGTTAGGCTCCCAGCCTCCCTTGGAAACTAGGAGATGGTATCCTAGCTTCCTCCATGATTACATTTCAAAGAGATGCCCTTCTGGTCTTCAAGAAAAAGATTATGGGTTTTAAAGCTGCCAAGGGACTTACTTAATTAACTTTTATAAATATTTACATACATCTCAAAGGAAATAGGAAGAATTCACAATTAGAAGTTTTCTAAAGCAAATACTCTAAAAAAAGTGACGGATAGATGGAGTCTCTCTTTTTGCCTCAGAGAATTTTTTTTCTTTTTTGATTTGTATTTACCCTTACAAAACTCACTGCTAATTTGAACTTTAATGACCAAAAGATTTATTTGCATTTTCTAAGCATATTGGGTGAAGGTCCTTTCAAATGGAGAGAAAAGCCATAGGAATATCTGGATTGTGGAGGCCTCTGTGTGTGTGTGTGTGTGTGTGTGTGTGTGTGTGTGTGTGTGTAAGATAAAGCAGAGAAAGTAGTGATCATTTCTTCTGTTAGGTCTTGATAGATGAGAGACTTTGCAGAGGAGACATGATGGGTCACTGAGTGTTTATTTACCTAGGTGAAATGATCAGATTTCTTTAAAAACTTCAGTTGAAGTAAATTTATGTTATTGACTGTTACATTTCTCCACCAATAAACTTCAGTTTAAAATACTAAAGGAATATTTTGGAATTTTTTTATGAAATGAAAACAACTTTTAGAAAAATTTTGGGGCGCCTGGGTGGCTCAGTCATTAAGCGTCTGCCTTCGGCTCGGGTCATGATCCCAGGGTCCTGGGATTGAGTCCCACAGCGGGCTCTCTGCTCAGTGCGAAGCCTGCTTCTCCCTCTCCTACTCCCCCTGCTTGTGTTCCCTCTCTCGCTGTGTCTCTCTCTGTCAGATAAATAAATAAAATCTTTAAAAAATAAAAATAAATAAAAATTAAATAAAATCTTAAAATAATGTTTAGTCATTGAAAAATAATCTTATCTATCGCTAAATGTAGTTCTGTGATGTCTGCTTTAAAAAATTGATTTGAGGGGGGGCGCCTGGGTGGCTCAGTTGGTTAAGCGACTGCCTTCGGCTCAGGTCATGATCCTGGAGTCCCGGGATCGAGTCCCGCATCGGGCTCCCTGCTCGGCAGGGAGTCTCCTTCTCCCTCTGACCCTCCCCCCTCTCATGTGCTCTCTCATTCTCTCTCTCAAATAAATAAAAAATAAATAAATAAAATCTTTAAAAAAATTGATTTGAGGGGCACCTGGGTGGCTCAGTCGTTAAGTGTCTGCCTTCAGCTCAGGTCATGATCCCAGGGTCCTGGGACCGAGCCCCGCATCGGGCTCCCTGCTCCGCGGGAAGCCTGCTTCTCCCTCTCCCACTCCCCCTGCTTGTGTTCCCTCTCTCACTGTGCCTCTCTCTGTCAAATAAATAAATAAAAATCTTAAAAAAAAAAAGATTTAAAAAATTGATTTGAAAATTAATTTTGTTTTATTTTTTAATATTTAATTATGTATATTACTGTTTAATGGAAAAAATATGAAGCACATAATTGCCTAAATAGCACTTTTATCCAGTATACTTAGGTAACATGGATGCTATAAATGATAAATCATGGTGATTTAAGTTATATTTATTATTTCTTTTTTTTTTAATGATTTTATTTATTTATTTGAGACAGAGAGAATGAGAGAGAGAGAGCACATGAGAGGGGGGAGGGTCAGAGGGAGAAGCAGACTCCCTGCCGAGCAGGGAGCCCGATGCGGGACTCGATCCAGGGACTCCAGGATCATGACCTGAGCCGAAGGCAGTCGCTTAACCAACTGAGCCACCCAGGCGCCCCATATTTATTATTTCTAATAAACTCAATAGCAATATTATTTTCCATAGTAAGAGCTGTTTCTTTTCAATATTAGTCTGTATTCCAGTAGTAAATTGAGAATATGCATGATTTCCTGGAAGCTTTTTTTTTTAAGCTTTTACTTTGATGTTTTAATAGCTTTCACAGTCTAAGAGTTTTTAGTAAGTGCTCAGTGGCTTACCTAGATCGCATCTGAATGGTATGCCATTATTTCGAAATGTTGAATCTTTTTTTTTTTTAAAGATTTTATTTATTTATTTGACAGAGAGAGAGATAGCAAGAGCAGAAACACAAGCAGGGGGAGTGGGAGAGGGAGAAGCAGGCTTCCTGCTGAGCAGGGAGCCCGATGTGGACTCGATCCCAGGACCCTGGGATCATGACCTGAGCCAAAGGCAGACGCTTAACGACTGAACCACCCAGGCGCCCCTGAAATGTTGAATCTTTTCATTGTTTTCACAAATACTGACTTTGAAATCTGGCCTAATTCAAGATCCTCAAAATTATCTGTTCATGTATTGCATTTTTCAAAAGTACATATATTATGTGAGGGTTTTTTGTGCCTATGCACCATGTCTGTTAGAATCCAAAACTTGGGGTGCCTGGCTGGCTCAGTTGGTAGAGCATGCGACTCTTGATCTCACGAGTTTGAACCCCATGTTGTGTGTAGAGATTACTTAAATAAAATCTTTTTAAAAAACCCCACAAAGCTTCAGTTTGTCTAAGTGTAAACAAAGTTCCACTTAGTTTGGTTTTTCTCTTTTTTAAGATTTTATTTAGGGCGCCTGGGTGGCTCAGTTGGTTGAGCAACTGCCTTCGGCTCAGGTCATGATCCTGGAGTCCTGGGATCGAGTCCCGCATCGGGCTCCCTGCTCGGCAGGGAGTCTGCTTCTCCCTCTGACCCTCCTCCCTCTCATTCTCTCTGTCTCAAATAAATAAAAAAATAAAAAATCTTAAAAAAAAAGATTTTATTTGAGAGAGAGAGAAAGAAAGAGGGTGGGGAGGGGCAGAGGGAGAGGGAGAAGCAGGCTCTCCACTGAGCAGGGAGTCCAATGCAAGGCTCAATCCCAAGTCCATGGGATCATGAACTGAGCCGAAGCAGACACTTAACCGTTTGAACCATCCAGGCACCCCTGAAGGATTGGTTTTTGAAACTCTCAGAATCACTTTTCTTTTCCTCAAATGTGTTGTAGGTTCTAGCTGTGATAGAGAAACAGGGTCTGAATGACACCCTGCACAGTGGAGAGCCGATTATGTATGGGGTTAAGAGAGGAGGCAGGGACCCAGAAGCAGGCTACTGCAATTTAGTCCAGGTGAATTGGTTGTTGAACCGGATGGTGGCTGTAGAAGTGAGAGAAGTGATTGGATTCTGGGTCCATTTTTTAAAAAGGGCCAAGTAGACTTTTGGATATTGTAGGTGAGGGAGAGAAAGGAAGAGTCAGAAAGGACCCCAGGCATTTTGGTCCTAGCAGCTGAAGCAATGGAAGCTCCATCAACTAGGATGGTGAAGTTGGTGGGTAGTTACTTTTCACTGGGACTATCAGGAGTTTTGATAGTTAAGAATCTATAATGTTTCAGAGAATGGTGAATGAAGTCATCAAGTAGGCAGCTGGACACACAGGACTGGAGATCTGGGGAGCAGTTCAAGAGGGAGATGTTCGAAAGTGGTGGCTATGGTGTGGACCAGGATGCAGCGTTGGATTGCATGGAGGAGGGGGAATTCATGTTATGGTGTTGATGTTCTTAATAGGTTAGGAAGATGGTGAAGAGGACTGAGTCTATTGCTCAGGCACATGGTTGAGGTTGGTGGGCACACAAAAATGAAGGGAGGATTATCTGGCAGGTGACCAAGGCTTCCGTGGGATGAGTGGACATGAGATGGCTGTGGAGGCATGGGAGTAATTGAGACAAGATGACACTGAGGCCAGGCTCCTGCTTATTCACAACTGTACAGAATCAGCATAATTTTGGGGTGAGCTTTGGTGGGGCCTGGGGTTTTTCAGTCTTGCGGGTGGTTAAGATCTGGAGTAAAAGTTGTCATCTATGAGAGCCACTATACCTGGCAGGGGGATCAGTGGTGTCGGGATTTTTTTAAAAAAGATTTTATTTATTTATTTGAGAGAGAGAGTGAACACAAGCAGGGGGAGCAGCAGCAAGAGAGGGAGAAGCAGACTCCCCACTGAGGAGGGAGCCCAATGCGGGGCTCGATTCCAGGATCCTGAGATCATGACCTGAGCTGAAGGTAGATGCTTAACTATCTGAGCCACCCAGGTCCCCCTGGTGCTGGGATTTTTTTTTTTTTAAGATTTTATTTATTTATTGAATGAGAGAGAGAAAGCACATGAGAGGGGGGGAGGGTCAGAGGGAGAAGCAGACTCCCTGCCGAGCAGGGAGCCCGATGCGGGACTCCAGGATCACGACCTGAGCCGAAGGCAGTCGCTTAACCGACTGAGCCACCCAGGCGCCCGGTGCTGGGATTTTAATGAAAGTTTCTTAGAGAATAATGGATAATGGCTACTGAGGGGAGAGCAAGTGCAGCACAGAAGTGGAAGAGGGCATGAGTGTCTCTCAAATGGAGTTCTGGGTGGTTAATACTGCAGAAAGGTTCACAGGTAGGCTGTGAGGCCTTCAAAGCAGCATTCAGGGTTTTCCCAGGCTGTGGGATCCATCAGAGGTCTGGAGTTGTGCTGGATCATGTTTGAATTTGTCAAGTACTCTTTGGATGCCATGTGCCGAGTACCTGGGTGAGTCCAGGAACACACCTGTGGAGTGGGGCAGGGGGAGGTGGTGGTGACTGTTAAAATGTGCCTGTGGTGTCTGGAGATGTGAGAAAGTATGGTCCACAGAATGATGTGCATATAGAACGGAAGTGTGACCTAATGGCCCCAGGGCCTTGCTTATGGGAACTGAAGGTGAAGTTGTGAAGCCAGGTTTGGTTGTATCTAGGAGTCATAGGAAACAGCGAGAGAGAGAGAGCACACAAGCAGAGGGAGAGGCAGGTAGAGGGAGAAGCAGGCTTCCTGCTGAGCAAGGAGCCCTGTGCAGGACTCGATTGCCGGACCCTGGGATCATAACCCAAGCCAAAGGCAGCCGCTTAACAGACTGAGCCCCGCAGGCGTCCGTATCTAGGAATCATGATCTTAGGGACCCCAGGGTTATTGCCTGGCAGGAGGGTTTGGGCCCTGAAGGCCAGGCCCGCTGCTTAGATGGCATCTGCCCATCTGCCTGTTGGTGGTGACGCTGAGCAGAGTATTAATGCGACTCAGGAGAGCATGGGCTTCAGTGGGACCAGGGACTGGTATCTCCTCTGAGATGTGGATCTCTGGAGGAAGATGAGTTTGTATTGTGGGACCTCAGAGAGGCTACTCCTGATTTCTCCTGTCCCTATCATTGACAGGCGCCATGACATTTGAAGAAATGCTTGTGTATTTGTGGGAGGAGTGGGGGTTCCTGGATGAGGTTCAGAAATGCCTGTAGCACAGTGTGAATCGAAAGAACTTTACACTTACATCCTCATATCCTTACTGGGCAAGGCACTCATACCCTCCCCAGTGCCCTAATCTAAGCCTCACATCCCCCCTCCCCAACCCTGCTTTCCCCAGAGGGTGCTCTTCCTTCTCACATCAGGACTAAGGACACTGCTTCCATCCCCAGTTCCCTGGGCAGGTGCTGTGGTTGATAGGGCTGGATTGTTTGCACTGACCTTTTCCCTCCCCTACAGCCCCAACATCTGCTGCCCAGAAAGCCTCACAGGGAAAGATTGAGCATCAGTACTCTTACGGTGAGCCGAAGGATCTTGCCTTGCTTGCATTCTCCCTGACCGGTGACTGCATTTATGTCCATGGCACATCTGTACGTTAGGTTGTGCTTCCTTACTTCAGCTGGCATTTCCTTGTGCTGGCTTGTGCCAGGAATTACTTGTATTCTCATGGCTGCTACTACCTGGACCATGGACTGTTTTTCAAGCCTCCCACTCACTTCTCTTTGTCGTGTTTAGATCTCTTTTCTGTGGTCCGTTGTGTGCTGATTTGCCGTGGCCCAGTAGTAGCCACTCATCTGGCGTTTTTTCCCTCCAGTGCTTGTATCCTCCATGTCCCACGTATTTGCTCAACTAGGACCTTGGGAAGAGTTCTTTCCGCATCACAGATTGGACATGACCCAAGCCACAGCAGCGTGGGCTCAGAGGGGGCCTGGCCCTGGTAGATGGCAGCTGGGGACAGTGTGTTGTCAGGGCTGTGTTCAGATCACACCAGCAACCTGTCTGGTTCAACCAGTGTTTGTCAGTGGCCACACCCCCTTCCTTCCTTCCTTCCTTCCTTCCTTCCTTCCTTCCTTCTTTCCTTCCTTCCTTCCTTTCTCTCTCTCTCCCTTCCTTCCTTCCTTCCTTCCTTTTAAAAAATTTTATTTACTCGTCAGAGAGAGAGGGAGCAGAAGCAGGGGAAGCAGCAGGCAGAGGGAGAAGCAGACTCCCTGCCGAGCAAGGAGCCTTACCTGGGACTCGATCCCAGGACCCTGGGATCATGACCTGAGCCGAAGGCAGACGCTTAACTGACTGAGCCACACAGGCATCCTCTATCTTTCCATTGTTGATATTTTGCTGACTTGTTGAAGCCTAGGGAAAATCTCCCCCTCTCTGTACTCCACATCCTACCCGTCTCTCTCACCACTCCTTCTGAAGTGCTCTGCAACATTGACCTGCATATGTTGTGTCCTAAGGTGTACACATATCTTGATATCGGCCTTGAACTCCCACTTGTCTGTTGGAACTGGATTGTCCTGGGCTTTCACACACCTCTGCATAGCCTTAAATGTCACCAGCAGACAAGTTCCTGATGAAAGCCTTTGGTGGAAGAAGTTGTACATCTGCCTTGCTTCCCTATGCCACACACCCTGTCCTTGTGTCCTCCTGGTGAGGCTGCTACCAATATATGACCTTACGGGTCCAGTAAGGCACAGTAGCCACTTCTGCAACCAGAACCCCACTCCCATTTCTTTTCTTTTTTTTTTTAAAGATTTTATTTATTTGACAGAGACATAGCGAGAGAGGGAACACAAGCAGGAGGAGTGGGAGACGGAGAAGCAGGCTTCCCGTGGAGCAGGGAGCCCGATGTGGGGCTCGATCCCAGGACCCCGGGATCGTGACCTGAGCCGAAGGCAGACGCCTAACGACTGAGCCGCCGAGGCGCCCCCCCCCCACTCCCATTTCTTGAAAAGCATCCCCTGGACTTATTTCTGGTTGCATTTCAATTGAGTAATTCAATTGGTTGTAATTCAGTGAATCAGTGTAGACACATTCCTCCAGTAACATCAACACATACTTCACTGTCACTTCTTTGCTTTCAGGTTATTGGTGTGGAACCGAGAACAAAGAGGTACCTTCTGAACAGTGTTTCTTTAGGAGTAGCACAGATCAGGACTCCCAAGGCAGGTCTCTTCATCTAGAAAATCCACCCTTGTGATATGTGTATTCATATCTTGAAGTACATTTTACAGTTGGCTGAGCACCATGGAAAATGGACAGAAACTGTATACAAGAGAGCAGCATGTACCAAACATTTTTATTTCCGTGCAAACCCTCAGTGTCACCAGGATCAGCATATTGGTGAAAAACTTTAGAAGCAACATGGAAAGGGCCTCATGTGTGAAGAGCTGCAAGTTCCAGGTGTTAAGGAAGCCCTTTACCTGGGGGGAGGTTAGGAAGGACTTACCGGCCACCCCAAGCTATTTCTACAGGAAGGAGAGGCCAAACAAAACCATCACATGTGGGTTGGCAGAAAAAGTCATCACAACTGGGGAAAATGCAAGAAAGCCTTCGGCTACACAGACACACTTGCTCAGAACCAGGTGTCTACACTGGAGAAAAGCCTTAGAGTGTAGTGAATATAGGAAATCTTTTAGCTATAGTTCCACCTTCGATTATTAATGGAGAGTTCACACTAGAGAAAGACCTTAGTTGTGGAGGGAAAGTGCAATCTCCTTGTTCAGTGTTAACAGAAATGGATCAAAGCCTCTGTGAGTAGCCATCTGCCTCATTTGAATCTCATACATCTAAACCTTCATAGAGGGAAGGTTCCCCATAAATTTCATTTATGTAGGAAGCATGTGTGGCTATGATGCACTTTCTAACTTGCCCAGGGCTCTCTCCAGATTTATGTCACTGCCAGTTTCTGTGGCCAGAGCCACTTCATCTCTACCACATGGCAGGTCCCCACAGTGTGCATCAGTCACCACCCCAATGTGCTCAGGGAAGCTGACATCCGTTCTGTAATGTATTCGAGCAAAGTAGGAGTAACCTGAGCCTTTCATAGGTCCACATTCCCTTCTCTCTGACTAGTTGGCAAGGACCTCACCCAGTTTTGGCCCAGAGGAAACCAAATGAATTCTACTGGCAGCTTGCCAAGAACTACTTTTTTCAGGCACGTTTGTCTCACGTGATATTTGTAATACCTTTTCCAGCTCCCAAGTCTCCAACCTGAGAACTGCCTACCACACGTTGCTTTGGTTTGTACAATAAGAAAGACCTTATTGTTTCAATCCTCTCTAAATTTGGGGTTCTAGTTACTATGCAGTGGTTTATAATAGATTTGGGCCCTGCACACATTACAATTTTTGTCAGTATGGCAGAAAATGGCACCTCAGTTTTGGGCAAATTTGTATTGCTGCCTATGGCCGCTTTATGGTAAAGATCTGTCACGCTCATCAATGGCATGGATGCCTGGGTGATTAGTCTCCAGATAACCGCATATGGCCCCCTTAAAGAGGGGCAGCCGATCCTCTACCCCTGAGCTGGGGCCTTCCATTTCCCAGAGCGCCTCGCAGTAAATATTTGTGGGCCTTTTCTCCTGGAGTCAGGTGGGGAACCCGCTTACCTAGACCTTGGGAGCTGTGGGAACTACATTTCCCAGAACGCCCTGCGCTGAAGACGGCGTAGCTGAGCCAATGAAGGCTTAGAAAAGGGGCGTTTCCGATTGAGCACAAAGCGTCGGGGCGGGGCTTGCGGCCCCCAGTCCGTGGCCATCATCTTGGCCGCCTGCTGGTGTCGTCCGCTTGTGGGAGGTTCCGGAGAGCGGGGCCGGGGGCGAAAGGAGGCTTTGTCCCGGCTGTAGGGAGGCGGGTCTAGGGTCGGGGGTATCGCCGCCTGCGAGGACCGCCTGGAGACCTCGGTGCCCGCGACTGCCCGGCTCGCTCAGCTGTCATCACCTCACTCCGCCCAGAGGCTCCGATGGCGGCGGCCGCGCGCAGGGACCCGGCTCCGGTAAGCGTCGTCCCCGCACCCAGACCCCCGCGGCCCAGGCCCCGGCGTCCGGGACAGGCGGGCGGCGGCGGGCGGGGGCCCCGTGCGGGAGCGGGCTCCGGGCCGAGGGCGGCCGGGGCCGAGGCTGCAGGGGCGCTGGAGGGAGGCTGCAGGGGGCCTGAGGCGGGAGGAGTCTGCCCTCGGGGGACAGCGCGTGAGGGGGGTCACGCCCGGACTGCGGGCCGAGGTGCCGAACCTTCAGGTGAGGACTCTAGGCGCCACGGGGACTCTGGCCGAAGGAGGGACATGAGGGGTGATGAGGACATTGAGGCCCTGAGAGGTTTAGTTGGTAAAAGGCAAAATTGAGCCCTCAGGCACAGAGCGTAGAAGGCAGCCTGAGGTCGCCTGGCTCCAGGGTCAGGCCGGGGTACAGTGAGCCCATCGAATCCCACCATGGACACATTTCTTAAAGGCCTGCCTCTTCAGCACAGATTCTTACGGCTGGAGAAGTGCTTGGAACCTGCACAGCGAAGTGGAGGGCGTCTCAGTCCCTCACTGGCCCCAGACCCTCATCCCCACGTTCTCTGGATCGTGGTGTCCCGAGGCTCTTCATGCCCTTCTTCCGTCCTTGAGTCTGGTGATCCTGGACAACCCCTAAGCCCAGGGTCCTAAGTCCAGGTCAGGGGTTATATGCAGGCATTCCCTTTTCTGGTAACCATTTGTAAACAGGTGTGGAAGGTTAACCCAGGAGTGGGTACCAGGATGTGCAAGTGCCTCAAGGTAAAACTGAAGTCGGGAATGTTCAAAAACCACAGGTCTCCTTTCTTCCAGGTAGGAATAAATAGCAAATGGGTAGGTGTCCTGTCAAGTGACTGCCTGAGATGTTGGGTGTGTATTCTAGAAGTAGTAAAAGTTTTCGATCACAGGAAGGAGGTGATGTTACCAAGGTCTTAAGAGGCTTCATCTGGCTTCACAGTGGAAAACAGACTATGGGCTTGAGAGAGCACAAAGGACAATCATTGTGCAGGCTACTGCTATAGTCCAGGTGAGGGTTAATGGACCAGGGTTGTTGCTTAGGAAATGGTTATATTCTGGCTGTGTGGGTTTTTTTTTTTTTTTTAAGATTTTATTTATTTATTTGACAGAGAGGGAGACAGCGAGAGAGGGAACACAAGCAGGGGGAGTGGGAGAGGGAGAAGCAGGCTTCCCATGGAGCAGGGAGCCCGATGCGGGGCTCGATCCCAGGACCCTGGGATCAGCTTAACGACTGAGCCACCCAGGCGCCCAGAAGAGTGACTTCTAAGCATGTAGGGGTGAGGTAATACAAGGAGCTGGGCGCACAGGCGCCGCTGACGAAACCTGCTCTTCATGTGTTGGGTGTTTCATTTCCAGTTGTCTCCACCTCTGGGAGTGATTTATAGCATTGTAATGAGGTAAAGGTAACTGCTGGTCACTCGCTGGCCCATCTGCACAGGCGTGAGTCCGTGAGTCGGGGGTTAAGCTCAAACTGGTCTGGGTGGTTTCACCCACTAGAGGCCAGAACTCTTTGTCCTGCAGTCGTTATTGTTTGAGGGGTAGTTTTCGTTTCCATCCTGGGATGCTATGCCCTTTGGGTCTTTTGCTTGAGTTAGGAGATAAGCTAGAAAGAGGAACCTAAGGAAGAATGTGGAACAAATGCTGGTGGATACAAGCAGGTGAGAAGTAAAGGTCAGGTCTTGGGATCTAGCTGATGGGAAATTCAGATGAGCAAGTTGGTGTTCACTGAGATTATCAGGAGCTTTGTTCTGACCATTTTAAGAGTCTGAGGTGTTGGGCGCCTGGGTGGCTCAGATGGTTAAGCGTCTGCCTTCGGCTCAGGTCATGATCCCAGGGTTCTGGGATCGAGCCCCACATCGGGCTCCCCGCTCAGCGGGGAGCCTGCTTCTCCCTCTGACCCTCTCCCCTCTCATGCTGTTTCTCTCTCGCTCACTCTCTAAAAAATAAATAAAATCTTAAAAAAAAAAAAAGAGTCTGAGGTGTTTCACAAATCACTGAAGGAGGCATCAAAGAGCAACTAACATACAGGTCGGGAAATCTGGAGAGGGATTCAGGTTAGAGACATCCAAAATGTGGTTACAGTGTGGGCCAAGATGAGTAAGCAGTGGGTCACATTGAGGCAAACTTGAGGTTGTGGTGGCAAAACTCTCTGGGGGCCAGGTGTGGAGCGTGGGAGCCCAGGACTGGGTCTTTTGCTTGGATACCTGGTTGATGGTATTAGGCTTCACAAAGGTAGGTAAGTGGACATGAAGGTTTGGTGTATCAGACAGGATAGTCTGGTAGGTGGCCAAAGCTTCCAGGGGAAGAGTGGCTTTCCAATGGATGCAGAGACAAGGGGTAATGGATGAAAGATGACACTCAGGCCAGAGCTGGTACTTACTCGTCACTTTTTAGACTTAGCAAGATTTTGTGAGGACTTTGGTGGGGCCTGAGGTGTTTCATTCAGCCTGATTAGGGGTAAGTAGGGTCACCTGTGAGAATCACTAGGTCTGGGGCGCCTGGGTGGCTCAGTTGGTTAAGCGACTGCCTTCGGCTCAGGTCATGATCCTGGGGTCCCGGGATCGAGTCCCGCATCGGGCTCTCTGCTCGGCAGGGAGTCTGCTTCTCCCTCTGACCCTCCTCCCTCTCATGCTGTCTCTCATTCTCTCTGTTTCAAATAAATAAATAAAATCTTAAAAAAAAAAAAAAAGAGAATCACTAGGTCTGGGATGGGCAATTAATGGGAGTGGTCTTGGAATGACAGGGGGAGAGAAAAAATTTTTATTTGCTGAGGTGACAGCAAGTGCATCAAGGAAATAGAATGGAACTATGGATATCTGAGATCCACACATGGTTCTGTGTTCTAAGTCTGAGGCAAGGATCAGAGCCACAAGGTGAGGCCTTCATAAAATGATTTGGAGTAACACTGCTATTGGAACCCATGGGAAGTCGGTGATCTTATGGGATCCTGTGTGAATTTGCTAAGAATACTGTGGATGCTATCTGCCAAATTGTGGCATAAGGCCTAAACCCGATATGATGAGCTTCCTTGACGTTTGGCGAGACCAAGTGCTCAAATGGCCTGCGTGCAAGTTCTCCTCCCCACACTGCTTCATGGGATAATAGCTCGTAGCCCAACAGCGCTCTTCATAAAGGGAACATGGCGCAGTTCCTGCTCATCTCTTTGTAGCAGGTTTCAGTTCCCTACCAGCCCACAGACTTACACAAACAAGCCAGTCACATCCTCCTGTGGGATTCAGAGTGCTCCCAACCTTTTCATTCTACGAGCATAGCATCTCACAGCCCCTGTTTGTTCACTCTTTTTCAGAATGCAACTCCCTTGTGGGCCTTTATGGTGAGTGGTATCCTTTTCTCAGAGGTGTGAATTTATGTGGTAAATAAACTGCTGTCAGGCTCATCTGTCCAGTCTCAGGTGTCACGTGTTTGGCCATCACCATAGTCTAAGAGTGGGATTAAGAGGAAGCAGTAACATCTGGGTAGGTCAGGCAGATGCATATGGAGCAGGACAGTGAGGTAGTGGCAGTCATGGTCATGCAGCTGTGGGATATGGAGACTGAGGGATGTGTAGTCTAAAGAATGATGTGTCCTTGGAGAGGGAGCATTGTTAGATGGTCCCAGGGCCCTGAGTTTATAATTACATGGCAATGACCATACCAGGGGAATTGCTTGTCAGGAGTCGTGGATCCCGGTATGCTAGGCCCACAGCTTAGATATGTATTTGTCCACCTGTCTCTTGCTAGTGGTTGAACCCAGTGGTCAATGGGACCATGAGGAGACAACAACACCGATGCTACCAGGCCCTGATTTCTCCTCTAAGTTGGGAGGCTTGAGCTATAGATGGTCATAGGGTAGATGTGTGGGGGAAGGGATTGTGGCTCCTCGGAAGTAGACTATTTGTGGTTTCATCCATCATCATCATCATCATAGCAGGGCAGTGTGACCTTTCAAGATGTAGCTTATAGTTGTCTACACTATAAGCAAGAGAAGCAGATTTACTATCACTGTTACTGAATTTTGAATCAAAATATCCTGGAATACTAGATGACATGAAATGTGAGCCTACAAATATATAAAGTTGATTAAATAAATAGTGGGATGTTCTAAAGGGAACTAAAACCCTAGAAACTGTACTTGGAACATTTGTTTTTCTTGCCCAGCAGGTAAAGCAGAACTGAGAGACCCACATGTCACTGTCAAAGAGCATGAAGGGATGAAGGTCAGGGAGCCTGAAGAGACCGGTATAGAGGTGTTCATCAGACCATGTTGTAGGTTCATAGTCAGGGTTACTCAAAAAGATAAAATGGAAGAAAGTAAAAGGAGACCAACATATTCATCAGGATGAGATTGGCTTTTGTCCCATCAAGATGAGAATGGAGCTTGGGGCTTTGGTTTCACAGAAAGGTCTGGGGGAAAGGCCGTGGCCGTGAATGTGTTGGATGTGCTGCTTGTGCGTGAGCGGAACAAGGACGTGGCACCACTTGGTAGATGAGGCCAGAGCACATAATGCCAGTGAAGGACAAGATGCATACATGCAGTGAGATAATATTTCTGGAATATCCAATAAACAGTCCTATATATTTTTTCAGTAGTCTTTTTTGTTGTTTATTTTGGAGCCATTTACTTTCATAGGAGTAAATTTATTTAAGGGAGATGCAAGGTATAGGAGAGGAAACAGCAGAAGCCAGTGACACTTTGGGAACATCATTCTAAGCTCCATCCACTGCAAAGTATTGTGGCAAAACTTAAGGTTCTGAAAGCCACTCAGAAAGCAGGTAATGCTAAGAAGAACCTTCTGCCCTTTTTGTGAAAATAAAGACAGTTAATATCCCACATCATTCCAGAAAATAAATTCCATTCAAAAGCTGCCATTGGCTGGCAAATCTCGTTAGAGAGAAGCTTTACGGATAAGCTTAAAGATAAGTTGGTTGAAATTCAAGTCTGTCAATAGCACCTTCTATGCAGTGAGCAAAGTAAAATTATAAAGATAAGTGAGGTAAAGCATTTCCAAGGATCCCAGATCCAGTATGGTTGAGAAAGGTAATATCCAAATTTAAGTTAGAAACAATTTTATCAATTTAGAGGACTTGAATTTTTCTTGAATCAGAGAAATATGCAAACTTTAAAATAAAATTGGCTTGGGGCACCTGGCTGGCTCCGTCGCTGGAGCATGGGACTCTTGATCTCAGGGTCATGAATTTGAGCCCCATGTTGGGTGTAGGGCTTACTTAAAAAATATATTGATTAATTAAATTAAATAAATTTATTTTTTTATAATAACAAAAAGATTGAAACCTATCTGATGTCTATCAGTGGAAAATTGAATAAATCATGATGCATACCAAGATGGAGCATTAGACAGTGTGGAGATGATAAGGAAGTTCTCTTAACTGCTACAATCCAGAACATACTGTTTGGTGAAAAAGAAGAGGAAGCAGGTGTCACAATATTTTGTGCAGGTAGCTTTATTTTCCTAAGAATGGAAGGGAAATTTATTTTTCTTTGTTTCTCTTCAGTGTCATTATGGCTTGATTGGCTGATACTACAAGAACCTACTGAATATATTGATGTTAACTTGACAAAAATAGAGATAAGGAGATACTATGTTCCTTTGGAATGTCATATAGAAAAAAGTAGCAGTGGCTCCATATGAATAATTCTACCCAAATACCAAATCAAATTTTGATCCCATCCGTTGATTAAGTGAGTGTTTAAAGGAACAATGGGGCATTGAGGATTATATTAAAATACATTATGAGGAAGCAGTAAGCCCCATTAATATATGTGAAATTCTATAAGATATATGAACCTTTTCATAAAATGTGATATGTTAAGATAAAAGGAACAGGATATAATAAAGTCTAGAGAATATATAAATATGATACAATGGTCAGAAAAATATTTGAATGCTGATTCCAACAAACAACTCTGAATATTTAATCAACATATCAGAATTTGAATAATGACTTGGTATTTGATGATTTTAAGCAACTTAATTTATATGTAATAAAGATATTGTATATTAAATAAAATATTCTTTTATAAAAAATATTCCTTTATGAACATTCACTGAAGTGTTTAGAGGCACAATTACATGGCTTCTTAAATTATCCTTAACGTGAATTGGCTTTGGAGGGAACTTGGGTGGGTTTATACATGAAATGAGTTTGGCAGTGGGTGGGTCCTGTGAAACTATGTTATGGGTCCATATGATTCATTTATTAACCCTTTCTGTTTTGTAGATGTCTGAAAATTGGAAGTTATTAAAATGTCATTATTTCAATAATTAACAAATTCAGATAAATATTTTTCCTCTATTTGCTAAAACAATTCTTTTATTTTCTAGGGCACCATTCTTTATATTGCATTGTTTTAGCCTTCAATTTTGAGAGTATTACATCTCTTTTTTTTTTTAAGATTTTTAAAATCATTTATTTATTTATTTATTTATTTATTTTTTAAAGATTTTATTTATTCATTTGAGACAGAGAGAATGAGAGACAGAGAGCATGAGAGGGAGGAGGGTCAGAGGGAGAAGCAGACTCCCTGCCGAGCAGGGAGCCCGATGCGGGACTCGATCCTGGGACTCCAGGATCATGACCTGAGCCGAAGGCAGTTGCTTAACCAACTGAGCCACCCAGGCGCCCCTAAAATTATTTATTTATTTGACAGAGAGAGAGCGCGAGAGCAGGAACACAAGCAGGGGGAGTGGGAGAGGGAGAAGCAGGCTTCCCGCTGAGCAGGGAGCCCGAGGCGGGGCTCGATCCCAGGACCCTGGGATCATGACCTGAGCCGAAGGCAGATGCTTAACAACTGAGCCACTCAGGTGCCCCGCCCCTGAAGTCTCTTTCTATTACTCTGTTTCTCATCATTTTTCCTAAGCAAGGATCAACAACTTAAATGCCTTCCACACTGGGAGGAGAGGGCAGTGAAAGGAGTAAAGTCAGCAACGTGGGGTAGAGCTTGCATGCTGAAGAAGAGAAGACCCAACTATGTTGGCCATTATTTTGTATTTATGATCAATTTTTTACTTTGTTAAGCAGGTCATCAAATCCAGATTATTATTTTTTAAATTAGACTGTATTTTTTTTAGGACAGCTTTAGGTTCACAGCAAAATTGTGTGGAAGCTGTAGAGGTTTCCTGTATATCCCTTTTCCCCCACATAAACACAGACCCCTCTACTCTCAACATCCTACATCAGAGTGGTATATTTTGTTACAATCAACGAATCTGCACTGACATCATTTTCACCCAAAGTCCACAGTTAACATTGGGGTTCACTTTTGGTCTTATGCATTCTGTGGGTTTTGACAAGTGTATAATGACATGTATCCACCATTACCGTAGCATACGTAGTTTCACTGACCCTAATATCTGTGCTCTGCCTATTCAGCTCTCTCTTCCCACTAGTCCCTAGCAAACACCAATACTTTCACTGTCTCCACAGTTCGACCTTTTCCAGAATGTCATATACTTGCAGTCCATATAGCATGTACTCTTTTCAGATTGGCTTCTTTCACTCAGTAATATGCATTCAGGTTTCCTCCATGCCTCTTCATGATTTGTGAACTTTTCAGTGCTGAATAATATCCCATTGTCTGGACGGACCATAGTTTATTTATTCATTTACCTACCGAAGGACATCTTGGTTGCGTCTTAGTTTCGGCAATTATGAATAAAACAGCTATAAATAAATACCTATCATCAGGCTTTTATGTGGACATACATTTTCAACTGCTTTAAGTAAATACCAAGGGGCACAGTGCCAGATTGTATGATAAGATTATGATTAGTTTTGTAAGAAACAACCAAACTGTCATCCAAAGTGGCTGTACCATTTTGCATTCCTACCAGCAACGAATGAGAGTTTCTGTTGCTCCATATCCTTTCCAGCATTTGTCGTATCAGTGTTCTGGATTTTGGCTATTTCTAATAGTTATGTAGTGATATCTCATTGTTTTATTTTGAAATTCCTAATAACAAATGATGTTGAGCATCTTTTTTATTTTTATTTTATTTATTTATTTAAAAGATTTTATTTATTTATTTGACAGAGAGAGACACAGCGAGAGAGGGAACACAAGCAGGGGGAGTGGGAGAGGGAGAAGCGGGCTTCCCGCCAAGCAGGGAGACCAATGTCGGGCTCGATCCCAGGACCCTGGGACCATGACCCGAGCTGAAGGCAGAAGCCCAACGACTGAGCCACTCACGCGCCCCCTATTTATTTATTTTTTAAAGATTTTCTTTATTTATTTGACAGAGAGACACAGCAAGAGAGGGAACACAAGCAGGGGGAGTGGAGAGGGAGAAGCAAGCTTCCCGCAGAGCAGGGAGCCCGATGCGGGGCTCGATCCCAGGACCCTGGGATCATGACCTGAGCTGAATGCAGATGCTTAATGGCTGAGCCACCCAGGTGCCCCGAGCATCTTTTCATATGTTTGTTTGCCATCCATATATCATCTTTGGTGAGGTATCTGTTCATGGTTATGTTAAAACAAAAACAACAACATAGTTTTATTAGCCACATTTAAGTTAATAGTACCTAAATCACCTAAAATTTAGCAACCTAAAATTTAGATGCTCTCAGAGAATTCAAATTAGGATTCATCATAGCATCACTTACTTGAAATCCATAATAATATTTTACTTGTTTCAATTAATAGTCAATAAATCATTAAATAACAATAAATTATTAACTGGAATTAGACTTAGGGACCATCAGACATTTGGTAAATTACAGATTAGTTCCTGCGAATATATGCTAACAAATAAAAAATATTTCTGGAGGCATGCCCAACAATTGATGACAGAACTTAACTCTTGCATTATAGAGGATGGGGAGTGGAAGAGGAGAAAGAGGAAATACCATTTATTGTATGAATATGCACATAAATCTCAAAATTTTCTAAACAAAAATATTTTATACATATTGAAGAAATAATAAGGAAAACATTGATAAAAAGTGTGTGTATAAAATTAATCAATACATACAAATAATAAAAAATTATAGGGGAGAGCGCCTGGGTGGCTCAGTTGGTTAAGCGACTGCCTTCAGCTCAGGTCATGATCCTGGAGTCCCGGGATCGAGTCCCGCATCGGGCTCCCTGCTTGGCGGGGAGCCTGCTTCTCCCTCTGACCCTCTTCCCGCTCGTGCTCTCTGTCTCTCATTCTCTCTCTCTCAAATAAATAAATAAAATCTTTAAAAAAAAAAATTGTAGGGGAATTATAATAATGAGAAATTACAAAATGAATTTAAATAATCAGATATATCATTTAAATGGGAGTCAGGGGGTGCCTGGGTGGCTCAGTGGATTAAGGGGCTGCCTTCAGCTCAGGTCATGACCTCGAGGTCCTGGGATCCAGCCCTATGTTGGGCTCCCCTCTGAGCAGGGAGGCTGCCTCTCCCTCTGCCCCTTCCCCTGCTCATGCTCACATGCTCTCTCTTACTCTGCTCTCTCTCAAATAAATAAAATCTTGAAAAAAAATTTTTTTTAAATGGGAGTCAGGGGCGCCTGGGTGGCTCAGTCGTTAAGCGTCTGCCTTCGGCTCAGGTCATGATCCCGGAGTCCCGGGATCGAGTCCCACATCAGGCTCCCTGCTCGGTGGGAAGCCTGCTTCTCCCCCTCCCACTCCCCCTGCTTGTGTTCCTGCTCTCGCTATCTCTCTCTCTCTGTCAAATAAATAAAAAATATTTTAAAAAATAAATAAATAAAAATAAAATGGGGGTCAGAACCACAAAATTTGGGTAAATCATAGAGATCACAAAAGATCTTTGATTCCTGGACCTGTTGTAGTTACATGTCTCACCCCCATTAAGAACTGAAGTCATTTGTGAAAAAAATCAAGACTGTTTATTGACTAAATTGGTACATCTTACTTTCAGTGGGAGTGATGGGAAAATCCCCATCTCACAGCTCTGTGTTTTAGATTTTGGAGGTCAGATCAGACCCAAGTTGTCACTGCTCAAAGAATGAGTGGGGCAATTACTTTAGAAATCCTAACAAATGTGGAACAGATGCTGATGTTCAGGGATCACCAAAAAAGCACTTTTATATGTACCAGAGAAACACTTAGATCCCAACACCATTATACACCTTCATTGTTTCTGCCCTCTTAGCTTGGCAATCTTTTTTTTTTTTTTTTTAAGATTTTATTTATTTATTTGTCAGAGAGAGAGAGAGTGAGCACAAGCAGCAGGAGTGGCAGGCAGAGGGAGAAGCAGGCTCCCCACTGAGCAAGGAGCCTGATGCGGGACTCGATCCTAGGACCTGAGCCGAAGGTTGATGCTTAACTGACTGAGCCACCCAGGCGTCCCTCTAAGCTTGGCAATCTTTCACTCATCCTTTCTTTTATCAAATGAGGTGTTTATTTAAAAAAATATATATATTTATTTATTTGAGAGAGAGCAGGGTGGGGGAGTGGGCAGAGGGAAAGGGAAAGAGAATCTCAAGCAGACTCCCTGCTTAGCACAGAGCTTGGCATGGGGCTTGATCTCAAGACCCCGAGATAATAACTTGAGCCAAAATCAAGAGTCGGACACTTAACCAACTGAGCCACCCAGGTGCTCCTCAAATGAGGTGTTTATTATTCTGAGAACCACATTTGTAACAGCACTCCAGCGGGTCTTAAGGGTTAAGTGTGTAGATTATGAAGAGAGAGATGACTAAAAATCTACTGATTGGGAGATAATGAAGAATCAGCAAAAGTAAGTTAAAAAGAGAAAAATTATTAAGGGAGTTGAGACCTGGTAAGAGGAGTTTTAACCAAAATCTTAAACATGATTGTTCTCTTCAGAAGTTTGCTCATAACATTGGATCTGTGAAGATAAAGGTGTAAATAGAATGAGAATTACATAGGAATTGAGATAACAGAAAAAGAAAAAACACTCTTAAAAAGTTGAATTGTTAAAAAAAAGTTGTAAGGGTGTGAGTGAGAAGTGGTAGAAGCAGGAAATATACTGGATGGAATAGTGAAGTGTAATTGCTTCAGAGTGTCCAACATAGGGGCACGGGGGTGGCTCAGCTGGTTGGGAATCTACCTTCTGCTCAGGTTTGGATCCTGAGATCCTGGGATCCAGTCTGGAGGCAGGCTCCCTGCTCAGCGGGGAGCCTGCTTCTCCCTTTCCCTCTGTCGCTCCCACCCGCTCATGCTCTCTCTCAGATGAGCAAATAAAATCTTAAAAATAATTTTTAAAAAAGGGTGTCCAACATAAAATGTTTTTTTGTTTTGTTTTGTTTTTTTAAAGATTTTATTTATTTGAGAGAGAGAGAATGAGAGACAGAGAGCACGAGAGGGAAGAGGGTCAGAGGGAGAAGCAGACCCCCAGCTGAGCCGGGAGCCCGATGTGGGACTCAATCCCGGGACTCCAGGATCATGACCTGAGCCGAAGGCAGTCGTTTAACCAACTGAGCCACCCAGGCGCCCTGTTTTGTTTTTATTTAAGTAATCTTTACACCCAACATGGGGTTCGAACTCATGACTCCAAAGTCAAGAGTCGCATGCTCTCAACTGAGCCAGCCAGGTAACCCCAACATAAAGTTATTTTAAGAGATTCAAAGAGAGGGGCGCCTGGGTGGCTCAGTTAGTTAAGCGACTGCCTTTGGCTCAGGTCATGATCCCAGGGTCCTCGGATCAAGTCCCACATCGGGTTCCCCCTTCTCTGCAGGGAGCCTGCTTCTCCCTCTCCCTCTGCCTGCTGCTCCCCCTGCTTGTGCTCTTTCTCTCTGTCAAGTAAATAAATAAAATCCTAAAAAAAAAAAGATTCAAAGAGACTGAGTTGCAACGATACTTGTTAAGAGATTTGGTTAAACAATTTGTCTTTGCCAACTCCTTAGGACTTCTCTCTCAGGAGTTCCTTAAGACCATGGCAGCTTTGGAGGGAAATATTTTCTGAGTGATGTTGGACATAAACTTGTCCTTTATTTTCACAGAGGGCCAGAAGGATCTGTCTCAGCACTACCTGCTTCTCAAGTGGCTTCCAGGCCAGTAAGCTTTGCCCCAGTATTTTGAGGTGGGTGGAGCTAAGAACGATGTCCCTAAAGTGCACTGGATTTTGCTCTTTCCTCTACTGTGTCCTGTAACTCCTGCTAAATTCCTTTATTGCTATGAATAGACTGGACCAATAAAAAGGAAAAACAACTACAAAAAAAAAAAATTCATGGATATTGTTTTTCAGGCATTCTAGAAAGACGTATTATCCCAGAACATGCATTCATTTTGTTCTTCATTAACATTACGTGTTCTTACCTCATGGTCTACCAAGTGGCCCCAAAGTACTTCGGTACAGACACAAGTGGAGAACCCAACACATTCACAGCAACAGCCTTTCCCCTAGACTTTCCCATAAGCAGCATTCTTATCGTGGTGAGCAAAAGTCACATTCACCATTGTCATCCTGGTGAATATGTTTGTTGCTTTTTACTCTCTCCTGTTTTATCTTTTTGAATAACCCTCATTATGAACCCGCACCATGGTCTGATGACCTACACTGGTCTCTTCAGGATCCCTGACATTCATCCCTTTATGCTCTTTGGCAGTGACACCCAGGTCTCAGTTATACTTTGCCTGCTGGGCAACAAAAACAAATGCTCCAAGTGTAGTTCCTGTACTTATCTTTAGGACATCCCACCAGTTTTTCAAAAAACTTTATATATTTGTAGGCTCAGAGTTTATGTCGTTTAATATTCTGGAACATTTTGGCGCCTGGGTGGCTCAGTTGGTTAAGTGGCTGTCTCCAACTCAGGTCATGATCCCAGGGTTCTGGGATCGAGCCCCACATTGGGCTCCTTGCTCAACAGGAGCCGGCTTCTCCCTCTGCCTGCCCTCCCCCTGCTTGTGCTCTCTCGCTCTCTCTCTCACAAATAAGTAAAATCTTTAAAAAAATATTCTGGGATATTTTGATTCAAAGGTGAATAACAAAGATCATAGCTCTGCTCCATATTGCTTATAGTGTTCAAAACAGGAATGCTACTCATTCAAAAGTAATTTTCTAAAATTGTATAATGTTATTCACTAGAATTCAGGTAATTTTATGACATAACATTGGGAATATTCAGAATATAGGAGTTGAGAGTATAAAACTACTTCTGGGGGCGCCTGGGTGGCTCAGTCTTTAAGCGTCTGCCTTCGGCTCAGGTCATGATCCCAGGGTGCTGGGATCGAGCCCCACATCAGGCTCTCTGCTCTGCAGGAAGCCTGCTTCTGCCTCTCCCACTCCCCCTGCTTGTGTTCTCTGCTTGTGTTCCCTCTCTGGCTGTGTCTCTGTCAAATAAATAAATAAAATCTTTAAAAAATAAAAAATTAAAAAAATTAAAAATTAAAACTACTGGTTAGAAATTGATGCTGACACTTAAAAGATTCATTCTAATTACCAAAGCATAGTTGGAGGGGGGAGGGGAGGCTTCATTTGGAGAAAAAAAGACCTGAGAATATTATTCTGAGTTGGAAGGGCACATGTGGAATTCAAAGAAATGAAGGAAGATCAATGTATTTATAGTATAATGTATGATGAGGACAGTGGTGAGAAAAGAAGCATAGTGGGTGAGGCTTTTTCTACCAAGTATCAGAGGACACCTGAACTATCAGAATGATCATAACTTTTAGTAAGGGAGATGATGGGTTTGTGAGGGCTTAATCAGGTGGGATAAGTAGGGGTTTTTTTGTTTTAAGATTTTATTTATTTATTTGACAGAGAGCACAAGCAGGGGGAGTGTCAGGCAGAGGAAGAGGGAGAAGCAGCCTCTCTGCTGAGCAGGGAGCCCAATGCGGGGCTCAATCACAGGACCCTGGGATCATGACCTGAGCTGAAGGCAGACCCTTAACCGATTGAGCCACCCAGGTGCCCCTTAAATAGTATTGTTAATGATAAAAATTTAAGTATTTGAATAAATTTATTAAACTTTCCATTTTACCACTTTTTAAATTGGAAGGTTTTTGTTTGTTTTAAATCTTAATAAAAGCATTTATAGTATTTAGTGGGAAGCTTTTGGAAATTATGTGTTTTTTTTTTGTTTTTTAATTTATTTGAGACAGAGAGAATGAGAGACAGAGAGCATGAGAGGGAGGAGGGTCAGAGGGAGAAGCAGACTCCCTGCCGAGCAGGGAGCCCGATGCGGGACTCGATCCCAGGACTCCAGGATCATGACCTGAGCCGAAGGCAGTCGCTTAACCAACTGAGCCACCCAGGCGCCTGGAAATTATGTTTTTATCAAAGTCAGTTTTAGTAATTATTGTGAGCCATTGGCACCTGGATGATACTTTCAAAAAGTTGCTCTTTTTCCTCTTTATTACACGTCTTTAGTAAGTCATTTGCTGTTCATTGCCACTAAAACATTTATTAGTGTAATATTAGTATGTTGAAGTCCTAAGCCAGAATTAGGAGAAAGAGCATTCATAGAGGCAATTAAAGTTAAAGGAAGTCATAAGGGTGGGGCACTACTTCATTAGGACTGATTTCCTTCTAAGAAGAATAGAACATACCCTGTGAGTATGTTCATAGGGAAGAAAAGGCCCTGTGAGGGCACAAGAAGATGGCCATCCACAAGCCAAGGAGAGAGGCCTCAGGAGAAACCAAACCTGTTGACACCTTCGTCTTCAACTTCCAGCTTCCAGAACAGTGAGAAAATCAATTTCTGTTGTTTAAGCTACTTCAGTCCATAATATTTTGTTAGAGCTGTCCCAGTAGACTACCAAAATTGTCATTCAGTGTGTTCTCACCAAATAAATAAGCTGGACATCCAGAAAGATACAGTTAGGAGACACAATTGATACTATTCTAAAAAGGATACAAGGGCACCTAGCTGGCCTAGTCGGTGAAGCATGTGACTTTTGACCTCAGGATTGTGGATTCCAGTCTTACCTTGGGTGTAGAGATTACTTAAAAATAAAATCTTATTTAACAAGATTTATTTATTTACTTTAGAGAGAGAGCATGAGCAAGAGGGGCAGAGAAAGAGGGAGAATCCCCAGCAGACTCCACACTGAGGGTGGACCTCACAGTTACAAATTAGCTTTTTATAAAATTTAGAGGATTTAGTATAGAGCTTCCAATTTTACTTCCACTTCTGTTGATTTTTGCTTCCAATTGTCAAAATTACTGATGACACAGGTAATGGAGAAGTTTTCTGTGGGAACCAGAAACAAATCCTGTTTGTCCGCCCACTTCAGGGCAGCCTAACATGCTTTTTCTTGCTCTTCTGTTAAGGCCCCGTGTGGAGTCTTTTTTCTTCTTCCCGATAAACACATTAATACAAAACCGAGTAACGCCTCAGGCCATGTACATTTGAAGAACAATACCATAACGTCTCCAGCTATGTGTGAACTCTTTTATGTCTGCACGACACTGTGGAATGAGATGTCATTTAGATAGAGGATTTCGGGACATCTCAATACTTGTATCCTCATGGAGCTGGCCGAGCTTTAGAGTTGAAATAACGTCTGTAAGCCGCGTTTAACAACGACCAAAACCCCTCCCGCTTTGACGCAGGAGCGCCAGTAGCCTCCCCGGCTGCCGCCTGGACCATCCTCTGGTTGAACACTGTGAACACCCTTCGCAGCTACTACATTTCCCAGAAGACCCTGCGATGGGAGGGCGCAGTCGTGAGCCAATGAGGGGCCAACATGGGGGATTTCCGACCGTGCGCATCGCCTCGGGGCGGGACTTCCGCTCCTCATCGTCCTGGTCGTTTCTGCCTCGCGCTGGTTCTCTCACCCGGTCGGAGGTTCCGGAGCTCCGGGTGTGGGTTGTGGTGACGCGACCAGAGAACGGGCGGGAGGAGGCGCTGTCCCCGCCGCACAGACTTGGGTCCGCTGCTCAGCGACGCCGCCCGGGCTGCCCCGCGCCGGGACCGGGACGGGGACCGCCGGTCCGCTCCGCCCACAGAGTCCGATGGCGGCGGCCGCGCCCAGGGACCGGGCTCAGGTAAACGCTCGTCCCCCGGGCCCTCCCCGCCGTCCCCCCACCCAGACCCGAAGGCTCGAGCCGCGGCCGGGTGTCGGACAGGCAGGCGGCGGCGGGCGGGGGCCCCGTGCGGGAGCGGGCTCCGGGCCGAGGGCGGCCGGGGCCGAGGCTGGAGGGGGGCAGAGGCTGGAGGGGCGCTGGAGGGAGGCTGCAGGGGGCCTGAGGCGGGAGCATTCTGCCCTCGGGGGACAGCGCGTGAGGCGGAGTCGCGCCTGCACCGGCGGGCCGAGGTGCCGTACCTTCGTTCCTGGGGCCCTGGGGGGTCGGGTAGGGAAGAGGGACACAGTCAGTGTGAGGGTGTTAACAGCTTTCCAAAAGCTGTTCAAGAGAGTGAACAGGTTGGGATGGGGGTGATGAAGACGAGCAGGCACTGGTAGTTGAATTCTTGTCCAAGGTCATAGAGCTGGGAGGAGGAGCACTGAGGCTCAGAGGTTTGTCCGTTAACAGCTCACTCGGTTACCACCTTCTTCCCACAGTTTCTGGAGGCTGAAAAAGCGCTTCCGGCACCTACACAAGGAGGGAGAGGGTCTCCCAGTCCCTCGCTTGCGCTGGCACCGCCTCTCTGGTGGATGGGATTTCGG
Source organism: Mirounga angustirostris (assembly GCF_029215605.1). NCBI lineage: Eukaryota > Metazoa > Chordata > Mammalia > Carnivora > Phocidae > Mirounga > Mirounga angustirostris. Next base: position 59,303,075 of record NW_026991724.1, on the reverse strand, counting down.
TAACCTGAAACCTTGACGTATTTTCCCAGCTGTTGGGTCTGGGACCTTCGAGATACACCAAGTTCAGGGTCCTGAGTGCAGGCCAGGGGTTACGTGGAGGTGTTCTCGGTTTTGTCAACCAGTGTAAACAGGTGTGGAAGGTTATCTCAGGAACAGTTACCAGTTTGTGTAAATGCTTGGAGGCGTGCCTGAGTTAGAAACGGAATAGCAGGTCTTCATTCTTTCTATTAAGAACAAAGAGCAGGAGATCAAGAATCAGGCCTGTAATGTGGGCTGCCTGAGAACTTGGGCATCTGTTAGGGACGTCATGGGAAGTTTGGATAGGAGGAGAGAGTTGGTGATACTCAGGCTTAACAGGCTCCATCTGGCTGCACAGTGGAGAACAGATTATGGGGTTAAGGGAGGAGACAGGGAGCCCAGGAGGAGGCAATTGCTACAATCTAGATGAGTGTTAATGGGTAGGAGTGGTGGCTGTGGAGGTAGAAGAAGGGGTTGGACTTTTGTCCATTTTTTAAGAAGGGCCACGTAGACTTTTGGATGTTGTAGGTGAGGGAGAGAAAGGAGGAGTCCGGGAGGATCTCAGGTTTTTTGGTCCTAGCAGCTGAAGCTATGGAAGGTCCATCAACTGGGATGGGAAAGTCGGTGGTAGGTTAATTTCCACTGAGAATTTTCTTAAGGTTTTTGGCCCTATTAAGAATTGGAGAAGTTTCAGAGAACTGAGTAAAAGCATCAAATAGGCCGCTGGACACACAGGTCTGGAATCTGGGGAAAGGTCCAGGATAGAGACATCCAAAAGTGATGGCTATTGTGTGGACCAAGGTGGAGATTTGGATCACATATAGGAGGGGTTGTGCAGGTTGTGGTGTTGTGGTGGTAATGCTGTTAGTGGGTTAGAAAGAAGAGGGTGCATGCCAAGGGAGAACTCTGATAGTAGAAGCCACATGGGAGAGAGGATGATCTGGCAGGTGGCCAAGACTTCCCTGGGATGAGTGGACATGAGAGGGCTATGTAGACAGAGTAGTAAGTGAATCAAGATGATAGTGAGGCCAGGCCTGTTGTTTATTCACTACTGTACAGATTCACCAGAATTTTGTGGTGAGCTTTTATGGCATCTGTGGTGTTTCAGTCTTGCTGGTGGATAAGGTCTGGGGAAATTTGTTCATTTGTGAGGGTCACTGTGCCTGGCACGGAGACCAATGGGGTTTTGATGTGCTTTTAATGAAGGTTAAGTGGAGAAAGGAGGGTTAGTGCTGCTGTGGGACAGGAAGGGAAGCACAGAAGTATCAGAGGGTCACGGGTATCTGAAATTTACTTGTGGTTCTGGGTGACAATATTGAAGCAAAGGCCACAGGTAGATGGGCAGGCCTTCAAAGCAGCATTTGGGGCTTTCTTTGTCAGTGGGATCCATCAAAGGACAGGGGCTGTACTAGATCATGTTTGAAATTTTCAAGCACTCTGGATGCCATGTGCCCAGTGCATGGGTGAGTCCAGGGACATGCCTGTGGTGTGGGGCACAGAGATGACAAAGCTTTGGGAATGCATTTGAGGGATCTGAAGATGTGAGAGAGGTTTGGTCTACTGAATGATATGCACACAGGGAGAGTAAGTATGAGCTGAGGGCCCTGGGGCCCTGGTATTGGGAACCTCAGGGTGAAGCATGAGCCCACGTGGCTATTTCTTGTATGTACAATCTGTGAGCTGTAGGGGAATTGCTTGGTAGGAGAGATGGGGCCCTGCAGACCAGGCCCAAAGCTTACATGACATTTATCTGCCCCCCTGCCTGTTGTTGCTGAGGGCTGAATATAGTGATGAATGGGATCATGAGGAGAGAACAGCCATCAGTGGCTCTAAGGCCTGGTACCTCCTCTGGGGTGGGGAGCTCCGGAAGAGGATAAATGTGGAGTAGATGTATGGGAGATGGAGTGTGGGTTTTCAGAGAATGTTCATGGTTTTATCCATCCCATTCTTGATAGGGTGGCGTGACCTTTGAGGATGTTGCTGTGTACTTCTCCCAGGAGGAATGGGGTCTCCTTAATGAGACTCAGAGATGCCTGTACCTGAATGTGATGCTGGAGAACTTTGCACTTATATCCTCACTGGGTAAGACCCTCCCCCTCCCCAGTGGTGTAAACTAGGTTTTGCATTACCCCATGCTCCTCTTTTCCCAGGGGGTGCTCTGTCCTTTTTAACATGTGGACCGTAAGTACTGCTTGCTTCAACAGTTTCTTGGGTAGTTGCTGTCTTTGGTAGGGCTGTGTTTCTGCACCTCCCTCTTTTCTCCCCAGAGGCCCAGTACTGTCTGTACTGAACCCTCAGAGGAAGAATTTGAGTTCAGTAGTCTTGCAGTGAGGCTGGTGGATGGCATCTTGTTTGTCCTCTCCCTGGCCAGGTCATCTCTCTAGGTCTGTGTTAGTTTTGTGTCCCTGGTTTTGTTTCCTTTTTTTATCTGACATTTCATTGTGCTTCCCTATGCTGGGAATTGCAGATATTATCATGGTCATTACCTACCTGGACCATGGACTGTTTTTTTAAGACTATCCTGTACTGTTGTGTGTATAGTGTTCTGATTTCTTTCCTTTTTTCTTTTTATCAGCTTTATTGAGATGTAATTGACAAATAATATTGTATATATTTATTTTTAAAGTATACAGTATTATGACTTGATATTGATATACATTATGAATGTATTACATTCATACATTCAAACAACTTAACATATCGATCACTTTACGTATTTACCTTTTTTGGGTGTGTAAAAACACTTAAGATCTATTCTCTTAGCAATTCAAGTATACAACTCAGCATTATTAACTGTAATCACTATGCTATACATTAGATTCACAGAACTTAATCAGCTTGTAACTGACCAGTATCTCCCTGTTTCCTGTAGTCCCCAGCCCCTGCCATTCTACTCTCTGTTTCTGTGGGTTGAACTTTTTTTTTGTACAAAAAAATATTTTAATACCTTTAAAATTCAAATTTTTCTTTAAAATCATTCAGGAAAAAGATTCTCAAGTCAGAATTAACAGCTCAATTAGTCAAGCATCAGGAAGCTGCAGTACAGCTATTTAATACACAAAGAGGCATCTCTTCCCCAGTCACTTCCTTCTAATGTCTCTGTTTCCAGAATTGTACAGACTCTCTCTTTTTTTTTTTTTTTTTTTAAGATCTTATTTATTTGACAGAGAGAGACACAGCGAGAGAGGGAACACAAGCAGAGGGAGTGGGAGAGGGAGAAGCAGACTTCCCGCCGAGCAGGGAGCCCGATGTGGGGCTCGATCCCAGGACCCTGGGATCATGACCTGAGCCGAAGGCAGACGCTTAACGACTGAGCCACCCAGGCGCCCCAGAATTGTACAGACTCTTTTGCTTCTCTCCACTCCCCATGCCACCGTTATCTTCAGATCATGAAAACTGAATCTGTTGAACACCAGAAATCTGTTGATATGACATTGTATAAACCATAACATTTTGTTGTTGACCCTCTGCAATTATTAAGCCAGCTGGTAACTGGTTAGTAAATGCCTCCTCTGTAAGTTCTTCACTTAGTCCATCTGTAGCTGTGACTGTTGCACCAATTCCTTTCTCTCCTTTCCTAGCCTCTCTGAATTTCTGAAGGTATAATTTTAGAGGTTCCACGTAACTGTCAGAGCATAAGGTCAGCATGGCAAAGAGAGTGTCTTCTCTCTTGATTGTCCTCCGTTTCTCTTGATGGCATTTTTCACTTGCTTCAGATGTTACAAAGCTGATGAACTCACACATTGTTGAACATAGTCTTTGACATCTTTTACAATCTTTCCCGTTTGAGGTATGGCATTTTTCATTATCCTTGCTACATTTGCAATTGGAAAATAGATATCTTGTTCTCTGAAACTTTCTTTTGAACCATTTGTGTCTTCATGATCATTCATGCCGTCCTCAGTATCACCACGAGGCTGTATCACATGGTGGCTTCCTCCCATGTAGTCCGCAGAGATGCCTAGTTGGAGCACTGTCGCCACCCGTGGTCATGAAGTACTGTCAGAACTGTGTTGTCAGTGGTGTTCAGGAACACCTTTCTAAAAAGGAGTCTAATCTTTGCCCAATTTCAACCTTGCAAGTCCAGGGACTGCAAGCCGCCAGATGGGTGCATTCTTTATGTGCAAGCCAGACTGCGGGGAAACCAAATCCACTCCTTCCTCCTGGGCACCTCGCTTCCTCCCCACGAAGGTGCTTGGGCTGGCCCTGGCCCTGGCCCCGCCGCCCGCGCCAGCCGGCTGTCAGTACCGCCAGTGCAGGGCAGCCACCCCTGGCACGCATGCCCTGACTCACCCACCCAGACCCTGGGCTGGCGCCCAACGCCTGCCGGCCACCCACCCACCTGGGGCACCAGGGCAGACGAAGCTGCCCTGCCACGCCCCCTCGAGCAGGCCGGTGGGCCGGAGAGCCGCGGGAGGGGGGCACCCCTGGGGACTCCGTGAGGCAGCCTGGCCAAGAGCGCAGGGTCGGGGACGCCAGGGACAGGGCCCGGGCCAGTGCCCCCATCCGGCTCCCCTCACAAAATGGAGCCGGCCTGGGCGCCGCCTCCAAGTGCCGGGAGCTCGGTGGTGGTGGCCTGGCCTGCATCCCACCGCTCCTTGGCACAGAGCACACAGAGCCTGCTCCCTCGCTGGGTCCGCAGTGGGAGCGGCCTTGCAGGTGCCATCTGGCCGGCCCCAGGTGTGTGGGAGGGAGGCGAGTGACCCTGGCCACGCTGGCGGTGGAGACAGCCTTTTTTTTTTTTTAATTCCACATAGAAGTGATACCATATGGTATTTTGTCTTGCTGACTTACTTCACTTTGCATTTTGTCCTCCAAGTTTATCCATGTTGTCATAAATGCATGATTTCCTTTTTTATAGCTGAATAATACTCCATTGTGTATATATACCAGGCTTTATTTATCATTCATCCATAGAAAGATACTTAGGTTGTTTTCATTCCTTGGCTATTGTGAATAATGCAGTAAACGGGGGTGCAAATATCTCTGCGACATACTGATTTCATTTCCTTTGGACATGTACAGAGAAGTAGAATTGTTGAACCATATTGTAGTTCATTTTTAATTTTTTTTAAGATTTTTAAATTATTTTTAAGTAATCTCTATAGCCTACATGGGGCTCAAACACAATCCAGAGATAAAGAGTCGCATGTTCTTTGGACTGAGCCAGCCACGCACCCCTATTTTTAATTTTTTAAAGATCTTCCATTCTGGGGGCGCCTGGGTGGCTCAGTTGGTTAAACCGCTGCCTTCAGCTCAGGTCATGATTCCAGAGTCCTGGGATCGAGCCCCGCATCAGGCTCCCTGCTCATGCAGGAAGCCTGATTCTCCCTCTGCCTGCCGTTCCCCCTGTTTGTGCTCTTTCTCTCTCTCTCTTTCTCTCTCTGTTAAATAAATAAATAAAAATCTTTTTTTTAAAGATTTTATTTATTTATTTATTTTAAAAGATTTTATTTATTTATATGAGAGAGAGAGAATGAGAGAGAGAGCACATGAGAGGGGGGAGGGTCAGAGGGAGAAGCAGACTCCCCGCCAAGCAGGGAGCCCGATGCGGGACTCAATCCCGGGACTCCAGGATCATGACCTGAGCCAAAGGCAGTCGATTAACCAACTGAGCCACCCAGGTGCCCCAAAAATAATCTTTTTTTTTTTTTTAAAGATTTTATTTATTTGAGAGAGAGAGAATGAGAAACAGAGAGAATGAGAGGGGGGAGGGTCAGAGGGAGAAGCAGACTCCCCGCCGAGCAGGGAGCCCTATGCGGGACTCGATCCCGGGACTCCAGGATCATGACCTGAGCCGAAGGCAGTCGCTTAACCAACTGAGCCACCCAGGTGCCCCTGTCTATACCAATTTAGCTTACCAACTGTATATAAGGGTTTCTTTTCTTCACATTCTTCACCAGCAGTTATCTCTTGCTTTTTGATAATAGCCATCCTAATAGGTGTGAGGTGATATTGTGATTTAGATTTGCATTTTTCTGGGGCGCCTCGGTGGCTCATTCGGTTAAGTGGTTAAGTATCTGCCTTTGGCTCAGGTCATGATCTCAGGGTCCTGGGATCGAGCCTGGCGTAGGGCTTCCTGCTCAGCGGGGGTGTCTGCTTTTCCCTCTCCCTCTGCCCCTCCCCCTGCTTGTGTTCTCTCTCTCTCTCAAGTAAATAAAATCTTTAAAAAAGTAGATTTGCATTTTTCTGATATTAGTGATGTTGAGCATCTTTTCACGTACATGTTCGCCATTTCTGTGTCTTTGGATAAATGTTTATTTAGGTCCTTTGCCTATTTTTAATTGCATTATTTGGTTTTGTTGTTATTGTTGAGGATGTTTTAAGATTTTGTTTACTTGACAGTGAGAGAAAACACAAGCGGGGGAGGGGCAGAGGGAGAAGCAGACTCCCCGCTGGGCAGGGAGCCGGAGGCGGGACTCGATTCCAGGACCCTGGGACCATGACCTGAGCTTAACGACTGAGCCACCCAGGCGCCCCTGTTGTTGAGTTTTATGAGTTCTTTATATATTCTGGATGTTAACCTCCTGTCAGATCTTTTGCAGATACTTTCTCCTATTCCTTAGGTTGCCTTTTCATTTTGTCGTCTCCTTGCCATGCAGAGGTTTTTGGTTTGATACAGTTCCACTGGTTTATTTTCGCTTTTGTTGCCTTTGCTGTTGGTGCCATATCCAAAAAATCATTGGCAACACCAGTGTCAAGGAGTTTTTTTCCCGTGTTTTCTTCTAAAAGTTTATAATTTCAGGGGCACCTGGGCGGCTCAGTTGGTTGGGCGTCTGCCTCTTGGTTTTGGCTCAGGTCGTGACCTTATGGGTTGTGGAATTGAGCCCTGTGTTGGGCTCCGTGCTTGGCAGGGAGTCTGAATTTTCTTTCCCTCTCCCCCTCCCCCCCCTCACTTCAGCATGTGCGTGCACTGCTGGCTCTCAAATAAATCTTAAAAAAATAATAAAAGTTTTATAGTTTCAGGCCTTATGTTTAAGTTCTTACTCCAATTCAAGTTAATTTTTGTGAGTGGTGTAAGATAAGGGTCCAGTTTCCTTTTTTCTTCTTTTTTTTATTGGTAGCACTAGGATTTATTAAGCTGTGTCTTAGTAAAGGCTCTGGGGCTTGCCCATGGTGCTCTTAATGTATAAAGCTCAGATGTTCTGCCAGTTCTTCTTGAGCCTTGACACCAGGAAATTGATAGTTAAGTGGATGTTGTGCACAAGCTCATCATCTGTCATCTTCATATGGCCAGTAGCCACTGCCAGACACAGGACCTTCTTCGTCTGGAGTTTGCTGGTGGACTTAACTTCATTCACTTTGGCCACCTGTTCTCATTATGAGTCAGCAAGGAAGGGAACTTGTCAGCCTTATGCAGGCCTCAGCCCAGGGTTTCTGGGATCTGCTTGATCCAAGATTCTGAAGGCAAAAATGCATCATATTTCTTGGCCAGCTTCTTGAATAGTTTTTTAAATTCTTGTTGAGTTTCTTCAGCGCCTCAGTGTCTATATGGAGAATATCCACAGCCTTGGCCTCATCACAGTGCTGCTGGTCCCCCAAAATACATATGGAAGACTTGGGGCGGGGAGTGGATGTATGCCCAGAATGTCCACACTCACCGGCAGCTGGTCTAGCTTCCCAAACTAGCTGGCGGGCTTGGCCAAGTTTTCCCCACACCTTCCCTCTTATTTTAAGACCCAGGGTGGAGGTCCCCTTTTTTTCTTTCTCCATGCGGATATCCAGTTTTCCCATCATTATTTATTGAAGAGACTGTCCTTTCCTCACTGTGTGTTTTTGGTGTCCTTGTCAAAGATTGGTTGACCATGTGTGCCTGGGTTTATTTCTGGGCTCTCTATTCTGTTCCATTGGTCTGTTTTTATGCTAGTACCATACTGTTTTGATTATTATAGCTTTGGAATATTTTGAAATCAAGAAGTGTGGTGTCTCCAGCTTTGTTCTTTTTCAAGATTGCTTTGGCTGTTTGGAGTTCTCTGTGGTTCCATACAAATTTTAGGACTGTTTTCTATTTCTGTGAAAAACGTCAGTGGAATTTTGTTATGGATTGCATTGAATCTGTAGATTGCGCTGGGCAGATTGCTGTGAGTAAAATGGACATTTTAACAATATTCTTCCAATCCAAGAACATTGGATATCTTTCCATCTCTCTTCACTTTCTTTCATCAGTTTCTTACAATTTTTAGGATATAGATCTTTCACCTCCTAGGTTAAATTTCTTTGAGTATTTTATTCTTTTTGATGTTATCTTAAGTGGGATTGTTTTCTCAATTTTTTTTCAGATAATTTATTATTGGTGTATATAAATGCAGCTTAGTTCTGTATATTAATTTTTTAAATCCTGCAACTTTACTGAATTCATTTATTTAATAGTGTTTTGGTAGATTCTTTTTTTTTTTTTTTAAGATGGAACATTGCTTGATAGATTTTTTTTTTTTTAAGATTTTATTTGTTTGCCAGAGACCGAGCATAAGCAGGGAGAATGGCAGGCAGAAGGAGAAGCAGGCTCCCTGCTGAGCAAGGAGCCCAGTGTGGGACTCCATCCCAGGACCCTGGAATCATGACTTGAGCTGAAGGCAGACACTTAACCATATGAATCACCCAGGCGTCCCAGTGTTTTGGTGGATTCTTTATAGTTTTCTATATGTAAGATTATGTCACCTGCAAACAGATAATTTTACTTCTTCCATTCTGATTTGAATGCCTTTTATTTATTTTTCTTCCTTAATTACTCAGGGCTAGGATTTCCATTGCTATGTTGAATAAAAGTGGAGAGAGTGGGCATCTTGTCTTGTTCCTGATGCCACAGGCTGGGGGCAAGGGTGGCAGGGAGAGGGAAACTTTTAGCTTTTGATCATTGAATATGATGTTAGCTGTGGGGCTGTCAGATATATTGAGGTTGTTTGCTTATATATCTAATTTGTTGGTGATTTTTTTATCATGAAGGCATATTGAATTTTGCCAGATGCTTTTTCTGCATCTATTGATATGGCTATATGATTTTTACCCTTTAAACTGTTATTCAGTTATGGTGGTGTATCATGTGTATTGATTTACACATGTTGAACTATCCTTGCATCTCAGGGATAAATCCTGATTGCTTGTAGTATATGATGCTTGTAATGTGCTTTGGGATTTGGTTTGCAAGGATTTTTTTTTTTTTTAAGAGTTTTGCATTTATGTTCATCAGGGATATTGGCCTGTAATTTTCTTCTCTTGCGTTGTCCTTAAATGCCTCTGATATCAGGGTAATGCTGGCCTTACAAAGTGAGTTTGTAAGTCTTCCCCCTTCAGTTGTTTGGAAGACTTTAAGAAGGATAGTGGGGATGCCTGTGCATCTCAGTCTGTTGAGCATCTGACTGTTGATTTCAGCTCAGGTCATGATCTCAGGGTGGTGAGATTCAGCTTGGCCTGGGGCTCCATGCTCAGTGAAGAGTCAGCTTGAGATTCTCTCTTTCCTTCTCCCTCTGCCCCTCCCCCTGCTCATGCTCTGGTCTGTCTCTCTTTAAAATAAATACATCTTTAAAAAAAAAAAAAAGGATGGTGTTAACTCTTTAAATATGTAGTCGGATTCCTTGTGATTCTGTCTGGTCCTGGGCTTTTCTTTGTGGGAGATTTTCTCCTTACCAGTTATGAGTCTATTCACATTTTCTGTTTCATTATTCAGTATTGTCAGGTTGTATGTTTCTTTCTTTCTTTTTTTTTTTTTTTTTTTAAGATTTTATTTATTTATTTGACAGAGAGAGAGACACAACGAGAGAGGGAACACAAGCAGGGGGGAGTGGGAGAGGGAGAAGCAGGCTTCCCGCCGAGCAGGGAGCCCAACATGGGGCTCATCCCAGGACCCTGGGACCATGGCCTGAGCCGAAGGCAGACGCTTAACGACTGAGCCACCCAGGCGCCTGCTTGCTTGCTTGCTTGCTTGCTTGCTTTTTTTGGTTTGGTAGTTTGTATGTTTCTGTGAATTTATCCATTCTAGGTTATCCAATTTGTTGGCATATAATTGTTCGTTGTAGTCTCTTGATAGCTTGTATCCCTGCAGTATCAATTGTGATGTTTCCTCTTTCATTTCTGAGGTTGAGTCCTTCTTTTTTTCTTAGTCTAACTAAAGGTTTGTCAATTCGTGTATCTTCTCAAAAACCCAACTCTTAGTTTCATGGATCTTTTTCTATTGTTTTTCTCATGTCTATTTCATTTGTTTCTGCTCTGGTCTTTCTTATTTGCTTCTTTCTGCTTTGACCTTATTTTGTTCTTTTTCTCATACGTTGAGGTATTAAGTTCTTTATTTGAGATTTTTCTTTTTTCTTAATGTAGACATTTATTGGTATAAACTTTCCTCTTATAACTTATTTTCTTGCATCCCGTTTTAATGTGTTACATTTCTATTTTCATTTGCCTACATAGATTTTTCAATTTCTTCTTTGACCCATTGTTTGTTCAGAAGAATGCTGTTTAGATTCCACATGTTTGTGATATTTTCCAGCTTTCCTTCTGTTAATGATTTCTAGTTTCGTGCCATGTACTTGGAAAAGATACTTGATATGATGTTAGTCTTCTTAAATGTTAAGAATTGTTTCATGGCGGGCGCCTGGGTGGCTCAGTTGGTTAAGCAACTGCCTTCGGCTCAGGTCATGATCCTGGAGTCCCGGGATCGAGTCCCGCATCGGGCTCCCTGCTCGGCAGGGAGTCTGCTTCTCCCTCTGACCCTCCTCCCTCTCATGCTCTCTGTCTCTCATTCTCTCTGTCTCAAATAAATAAATAAAATCTTTAAAAAAAAAAAGAATTGTTACATGGCGTGCCTGGGTGGCTCAGCTGGTTAAGCATCTGCCTTCAGCTCAGGTCATGATCCCAGAGTCCTGGGATCAAACCCCTGCTTGGCTGGGAGCCTGCTTCTCCCTCTGCCCCTCCCCCTGCCTGTGCTTTCTTTCCCTCTCTCTCTCAAATAAATAAATAAAGTCTTAATTTATCTGAGAGAGAGAGAGAGAGATCATGAGCAGGGGGGGAAGGATTGAGGGAGAAGCAGACTTCCCCAGTGAGCAGGGAGCCTGATGCAGGACTCGATTGCAGGACCCTGGGATCATGACCTGAGCTGAAGGCAGACACTTACGTGACTGAGTCACCCAGGCAGCCCAAATAAATAATTAAAAGCTTAAAAAGGGGGGGGGGCTGGCTGGGTGGCTCAGTCAGTTAAACATCTACCTTCGGCTTGGGTCATGATCCCGGAGTCCCAGGATTGAGTCCTGCATCGGGCTCCCCACTTAGCAGGGAGTCTGCTTCTCCCTCTGATCCTCTCTCCTCTCGTGCTCTCACTCTCTCTCAAATAAATGGATAGAATCTTAAAAAAAAAAAAAGTTTCATGACCTAACATGTGAGAGAGTCCTAGAGAATGTTCCATGTGTACTTGAGAAGAATGTATATTCTGCTGCAGTTGGATGGCATCCTCGGTATATGTCTGTTAGGTGCCTTTGGTATAAGTGCGGCTCAAATCCAACATCTCCTTATTGATTTTCTGTCTGGATAATCTGTCCATTGTTGATAATGGGTTATTGAAGTCTTCTACTGTTGTTGCATTGCTGTCTATTTCTGTTAGTATTTGCTTAATATATTTTGGTGCTTGGATATTGGGTACATATATACTTGTTATTGTTATAGCATCTTGATGAATTGACTTCTTTATCATTTTATAGAGACCTTTTTTGTCTCTTATGATAGTTTTTGACTTTAAAGTCTACTTTGTTTGACATAAGAATAGTTACTCTGTTCATTTTTGGTTTTCATTTGTATAGTCGTAATTGGGTCCAATAAAGTCATTGTGTACTTCACAAGTGTTTCTTTGTGTTCAGGTTGCTCCTGTCAAACAGAGGCTGCGGAGGTACCCTTTGAACAGAGCATTTCTGTAGGTGTGTCACAGGCCAGGACTCCAAAGGAACCTTGGTCTTCCCAGAAGACCCACCCCTGTGAGATGTGTGGTTCAGTCTTAAGAGAGATTTTCAACTTGGTTGGGCACCAGGGAAAACAAAACAGCCAGAAGCTGTTCAAGTATGGGGCATGTGTGAAACAGATTTATTCTAGTGCAAACCTTCAACAGCATGAGAAATGGCACATGGGAGAAAAACCCTTCAGAAGCAGTGTGGACAGGGCTTCATTTGTGAAGAGCAGCAATTTCCATGATTCAGGAAAGCCCTTAACCTGTGAGGTTGAGAAGGATTTCCTGGCCACCTCAGAACATCAACAACAGGCCACTCATACTGGGGAGAATAAAATCACTGAGTCTGGGATGACTTTTCAAAGCATAAAAAGTCATCGCACCTGGGAGGAATGCAAGAAAGCCGTTGGTCCCAAACACACACTTGTTCAGGACCAGGATGTCCACACTGGAAGACAGTGTTTTGTGTGCCCTGAATGTGGAAAAACATTCAGGTACAAGTCCTCACTTATGATTCATCAGAGAGTCCACAATGGTGACAGGCTTCATGTGTGTAGTGACTGTGGAAAATCCTTTAGGGGAAGCTCAACCCTCAGTCAGCATCGAAGAATTCATACTGGGCCAAGGCAGTACAAATGCAGCAAATGTGGGAAATCCTTTAGCCAAAAATTTGTCCTCATTCATCCTCAGAGAAGTCACACTGGAGAACATTGTTACGTGTGCCGTGTATGTGCTCAGTCTTTTAGCCAGAGCTCCATCCTTATTCAACAACGTACAGTTCACGCTGGAGAAATGAGTTACGAGTGCACTGAATGTGGGAAATCTTTTAGACGAAAATCTGATCTCATTGAACACTGGAGAGTACACACAGGAGAAAGGCCTTATGAATGTAGTGAATGTGGGAAATCTTTTACTTCTAGCTCTGCACTCCGTTATCATCAGAGAATTCACACTGGAGAAAAACCTTATAAATGTAGTGAATGTGGGAAGTCTTTTACCTCTAGCTCTGGCCTCCGTTATCATCAGAGAATTCACACAGGAGAAAGACCATATGAGTGTAATGATTGTGGGAAATCTTTTACCCAAATAAATCATCTTATTATACACCGAAGAGTTCACACAGGAGAAAGGCCTTATGAATGCAGTGAATGTGGGAAATCTTTTAGCCACAAATCTTACCTCTCTCAACACCAGAGAGTTCACACAGGAGAAAGGCCTTATGAATGTAGTGAATGTGGAAAATCTTTTACCTCTGGCTCTGCCCTCTGTTATCATCAGAGAGTTCACACTGGAGAAAAACCTTATGAGTGTAGCGAATGTGGGAAATCTTTTACCAATGGACCGATACTTATTCGACACCGTAGAGTTCACACAGGAGAAAGGCCTTATGAGTGCAGTGAGTGTGGGAAATCATTTACCCAAAGAAATCACCTCAATATACACCAGAGAGTTCACACAGGAGAAAGGCCTTATGAGTGCAATGAATGTGGAAAATCATTCACGTCTGGCTCTGCTCTCCGTTATCATCAGAAAGTTCACATTGGAGAAAGGCCTTACGAGTGCAGAGAATGTGAGAAGTCTTTTACCTCTACCTCCGCCCTCCGTTGTCATCAGAGAGTTCACACAGGAGAAAGGCCTTTTGACTGCAGTGAATGTGGGAAATCTTTTAGGGATAGTTCCCAGTTGAATCAACACCAGAGAGTTCACACTGGAGAAAAGCCTTATGAATGTAGTGATTGTGGGAGATCCTTTAGTCAGAATTCATACCTCTCTAAACACCGGAGAGTTCACACTGGAGAAAGGCCTTACGAGTGCAGTGAATGTGGGAAATCTTTTACTTCTGTCTCTGCCCTTGGTTATCATCAGAGAGTTCACACTGGAGAAAGGCCTTATGAGTGTAGTGAGTGTGGGAAATCTTTTACCAATAGCTCCATACTGATTCGACATCGCAGAGTTCACACAGGTGAAAGGCCGCATGAGTGCAGCGAATGTGGGAAATCCTTTACCCAAAGAATTCACCTCATTATTCACCGGAGAGTTCACACAGGAGAAAGGCCTTTTGAGTGCAGTGAGTGTGGGAAATCTTTTACCTCTCGTTCTACGCTACATTATCATCAGAGAGTTCACACAGGAGAGAGGCCTTACGACTGCAGTGAATGTGGGAAATCTTTTAGCCGAAAATCTAATCTTTCTCAGCATCGGAGAGTTCACACTGGAGAAAGGCCTTAGGTGGGTAGAAAATGTAGTTTCCTTGTTCAATGTAATGACACCAGAGGAAACTCTTTGTGAGGCACCATTTGTCTGAATTCAATATACCACATCCAAATGCCAATAGTAGAATGATTTCCCTTAAGCTTCAGTTATGTGGAAGCATGTGTGGCTATGTTGCATTTTCTAAACTGCCCAGGGCTCTTTCCAGATTTATGTCACTGCCAGTCTATGGCCAGAGCTTTGTATTTCTACCACCTGGCAAGTCTCCACAACATGCTTCAGTCATCACCCCACTGTGCTCAGGGAAGCTGACTTCTATTCTCATTTGTTGGAGGAAATTAGGAGTAACCTGAGTCCTTAGGGGGACCCAAATTTACTTTTTTCTGACTAATTGGCATGGACCTGACCCATGTAGTCCTAAAGAACATACGAGTTCAGCTGACAGAGAAGGACCACCATTTGCAGGGACATGGTCTCTGGAGATATTTGTGATTAATTTTTCCAGCTTCCAAGTCACTAACTCAACAACTGCTAGCTCCTACTGGTTTGGTTTGAATAATAACAAGTCCTTATTGTTTAAGTCCTCTTTAATCTTGGGTGTTCTATTTACCATGTATGGTGCTTTATAAATATTTTGAGGTCTACAAGCATGAAGGGGTGAACAACATTCATTGGGGTGGGTCTCCAACTTTCTGTGCCTCGAGGGGACAGTACAGTGGCAGAAAGTAGCTTACCAGTTTTTGCCAAATTTGTACTGCCCATGGCCTCCTAGGAAAGACTGCAGGGTTTTCTGGTCCTCATTTGAGACTGGATGCTATGAGGTTGAGGAGTCTCAGAGGTCACCCCGAGGAGGATCAGGTGTGAGAACCTCAGGTGCTTCTGGGAGCAGCATGAATTCTTTCCCTTGTTCACAGAGGATATCATGGGGGATGTCAGCACTGTTGAGGGGAACCCCTTCCCCAGGTCCGGCAAAGAGCCATATGCCCTGATGTCCACATATCTGTAGGTGATGGTCATTGGTTGTAAGGCCATAAGGTTCAGGGGAAACCACAACTGCTACAGAAACATTGGCTTCATAGGGAGTGGAGGAGACCACAGCCAACCAGATGGAATGTGCCTCTTCTAAAAGTGCACCCACAAATGATTCTGCAACAGGGGCTGTGGAGCGGGTGTGTACACCAATCTGTGGACTTCCAGGTATGGTTATCTTTTATAGTTTATGTCACTGTCATTGCAAATAATGGAAAGGTTTTTTTGGATTCCTGTATCCTCTCAGTGATGTTCACCTCAAGACCATTGCTGCACGGGCAGGAAAACAGATGGAGAAAAGGGGGATCTGAAGTCCAGGGATGTGGCTTTTGTGACCCAGCCAGCAGTCCTTTTGACTCTGGCGGAAAGTCCTTCACTGATCACTATCTTTGCTTTCACTGAGCAAAACTGGCCTCCATAGGGCGAGAATGTGTGGTGAATGTAGGGTTGCAAAACCTATTTTCCAAAAAGAGTTGGACAGAGGTTTCTTATTTTGAATCATTTTGAAAAGCTTTATTAAGTTATAATTTACATGTAATAAACTGTATATACTGGAAATGTAGTCTTCTGTAAGTTTTGATGTACTTATGAACCTGGAACATCATAGTCATGATAGTGATCATATGTGTCACTGCATATTTACCTCATGTCCTTTAATAATTTCTCTACCTGCCTTCCCAGCCCTCCAAGTCACTATTGATTTACTTTCCGTTATAATAGAAAACTGTATTTTCTATAATTTATATAGTAGGAGTCAAAGGTTTTTTTCCTCCTACTTTTATGTTGCATAAATAATTGTAGATGCATCAGTGGTATAGAAGTAGCTCGTTTTTTGTTCCTGTTTTTTGGCTGAGAAATATTCTTATCTTTGATAGCACTATTAGTTTACTCATTAATTTGTTTATGGACATGTGGGTATTTCTAATTTTCACCTATGGAAAATAAAGTTGGTTCAAACATTTGTGTAATTATATGGATATGTGTTTCACTTACCTTTTGTCAATAACTCAGAGTGGAAAGTCTGATTCGTAGGGTAGATAAATGTTTTAACTTAAAGAAATTAGCAAATTGTGATCTAAATTATTATATCTTTTTGTATTCTTACCAGCAGTGTATGAGAGTTGCATTTCCTCCACATCCTAGTGAATGGTTTAGTTTGGTCAGTTGTTCTTAATTTTAACTCTTTTTAAAAAACTGTGTAGTGCTGTCTTAGTGTTTTAACTGCATTTCCCTAAGGAGTCACAATGAGCATTTTTTTCAGATGTGCATTTGCTATCTATATTTTTGCTAAAATGTCTGTTCATATCTTCTGCCTATTCTGTGAATTTTGATTATTCTCCTTTTACAAAAGGATGTGAAACAACAAAGATATATGTTGGAATTTCACTCATTTTGTGGCTTCTTTTCCTTATGGAATCATTTTTAATACTGGAAGTGTATGTTTTCATTGTTTTCAGTTTTTTTTATGCTATGCATAATGTAATGGACACATACACACTTTTAATCTACATTATTGATGTCTTCTTTGCTTTCTAAAGTCTAGACATTTAATAATACAATAAATCCTTGCTTTGTAGTGTTCACCCATTTTCCTGGCCTATCATTATGGAGGTTGGTGGGTTGAAGCAGGGCTCTGGGGGCACCAGATAGACTCAGGATGGAGAAGGTGTTTTTTGATTCCCAAAGCCCAACAGAGAGGAAAAATAAGGCACTAATCAGGATCTCCAAGCCCTGGGTCCAGGCAGCCTGCGCTGGAATCCCAGATCCCCAGGACATGCAGGGAAACCACCCACCCTCTGTGGGCCTCAGGTTCCTCCTGTGTAAAAGGGTTGTAAGGTGCAGGCTGCTCCATAGTGTTTGGAAGAGATTAAGAGCTGAGGTACCCATTCACTCTGCAGTGGCTGCACCTGTGGCCTCTCTAGGCCTGGGCAACTCCAGCCTCTGCTAGCAACAACATCCTTGGGCCAAGCAATTTTGTTTCCCCAATGCCCTAAAGGCTCTCTACCCCTGGGTGTGTTTGAGAAAGAAATGGGGCTTCTTAGAACCTGCTGACCCACCTGTGGGGGAGGTGGGGCTTCTCCACCTCAGAATCTGGGCAACTTGCCATTGCTCCTTATGCCTCAGCTCCCTGACTGATATGGAGGTGATGATGGTGCTTACCTTGGCCCCTGTGAGGATTACTAAGACTCACACCCTGAGCACTTACCAGTGTCAGGACTCCAGGGTTTGCGTTGTGAGCATCTTTTCTAATTCTCACAGCAACCTGAGGAGGTGGGAATGGGAATGATTATTTTATTTCTAGGGAAGTCCAGGGTCAGAAAGATGCAGTTGGTTCCCCAAGGTGTCATATAAGAGACAAGCATTGGATTCCAGAAACTGCATTCAAACCTGAATGACTAGCTCCAGACCTGGGTATGTTTAATCCCTTTAGCACAGCTCCTGAAGCCCTCAGCCCAGGGGAGGGTATAGCAAGGACAAAGGAGGTACTGTCGCTGCTATTCTCATTGGAATTACCATCATGACCATTTTCCTACTTGCCCTCTGCCCCCACAGTCCTCATGGAAAGCCATTTTCGTCTCCAGTGCCTCCCCTTTTCTCTCAGCCACAGTAGCATTATGTACAAGGGCTGCATCAGCCTCCTTGTGCCCAGCACAGAGCTGGAACCTGAAGAAGCCTGGGTGATTCAGAGTTGGATCTCTGCATCTTCATTAGCAATGGAGTGACAGCCAACCCGAAGGTCAATATGATGCCTTAGTTTTACTTTTTCAGGTGTTTATGACTTCAGCTCTGGTCGGCTGCACACAGCCCAGAGGATCCAGTACCTGGATGTGTGCCAGAGACCTTTGGGCTCCTGGTCTTGCTAGGTAAGGGCTCACCTCTCCAAGTGGCATCTCTCTCCCTGCTCCATTTTTTTTCCCATAGGAGGCAGCACCGAGCTCTGGAAAGAGCCAGGTCGGAAGTCAAATATGCCAGGTCCCAGTGCAGCCTCTCTTTCCATAGCTGTGTGACCTTGACACACACACACCGGTCCGATGAAGGACTGGGCAGCTGCTTCTGAGGTTCCACTGTCAGTTATTCACTTGCCCCTTGGAGCCTGCAATGCCAACATCAGAGTTAGAGGCCAAGGTTGTATCAATTGAGAGGACCATATGGTTCCTCTCTCTCCTCTTATTAATCTGTTCTGTCACATTGGTTTGCGAATGTTGAGCCACCCTTGCATCCAGGGGATAAATCCCAGTTGGTCGTGGTGGATGATCCTTTTAATGTATTGTTGGATCTTATTAGCTAGGATTTTGTTCATCAGGTTTATTGGTCTGAAATTCTTTTTTTTTTTTTTTTTTTTTTTTTTTTTTTTAAAGATTTTTATTTATTTATTTGAGACAGAATGAGAGAGAGAGAGAGCACATGAGAGGGGGGAGGGTCAGGGGGAGAAGCAGGCTCCCCGCCGAGCAGGGAGCCCGATGCGGGACTCGATCCAGGGACTCCAGGATCATGACCTGAGCCGAAGGCAGTCGCTTAACCAACTGAGCCACCCAGGCACCCTGAAATTCTTTTTGATGGGGTCTTTGCCTGGTTTGGGGATTAAGGTAATGCTGGCCTCATAGAATGAGTCTGGAAGCTTTCCTTCTGTTTCTATTTTTTGAAAAAGCTTCAGGAAAATAGGTATTATTTCTTGAATATTTGGTAGAATTCCCCAGGGAATCCATCAGGCTCTGGACCCATGAGGGGAAGCTGAAACAGCATTTTGGTTTTCTTTGTTTTTAAGATTTTATTTATTTGAAAGAGAGAGTGAACAAGAGAGAGAGAGCGTGCACAAACAGAACAGTAGGCTCCCTGCTGAACAAGTAGCCGATGTTGGACTCGATCCCAGGACTCTGGGATCATGACCTTAGACAAAGGCAGACGCTTAACTGACTGAGCCACCCAGGCGTCCCAGAAACAGCATTCTGATTAGGCTTCCTGAACTGTCCTTTGGTTTTACAGCAGTAGGCTGTATGGAGTGCCCATGTGAAAGGGGTCCCTTAACCACAGCAATTGCCATGACCTGGGTAACAGGCATATTCAGTGTGTGAGTACCCCAGTCATAGAGTCAGGCCCACATGGCTTGCATACCAAGCATATCAGCTGCTTCATCTGGGTTGCTCCATTTGGCATTTGTAGGGGGAAACAGACCCCTTCTCAGGATTAACACACCTTTCAGTAACTTTTATTCCGGTCTACCAGTTGGCTTTCCCCTAAGGACTACCTTCTGTGTGTCTCAATCACATACAGCCATCTGTGATTATTTCAGTGAGCCATGGATCACGTATCAACATAAACATCTCTTCCATTCTGCAGCATTTAAAGCCAAAGACATAGCCCCCAAATTATTTACTCTCATAATACATTTCAGTAAAGGTTCTGGTAATACCAATCTATAAAGTGAAAGAACTTCATATTACGCCCCCTCATTTCAAGTTTCTTGGTTTGCCCCTCAACCATGATGACGAACATCTTGGTGACCAGAGATCTTAGAATTACTTTATCCCTGCACAGTTTATTCCTTGGGAGACTGGTTTGAGGCCTGTGGGCAGAGCTCAGACTCACTGAAATATGAGCTTGGTCTAGCAACGAAGTTTGACCCAGCATTCTCCTTTTAGTTTAGTTGTGAATATTTAGCCTGTTTCTCATTGGTTTGCACTTATGCATCCAGTGAACCAACTCCCCAGGAGTTGGATCCATCTCTGAATTCTATTGGTAAGTTTTATCTTTAGTAACCGATTACAGCACAGCTACTGCTCCACATCACGGTCACCACCACGGTCATCACCATGAAATCAAAGGTTATTTATCTACAACTCTCTCCTCCTTTCTCTTCCCAAACCACATGTTTCCATGAGCAAGCACTGGTCTAGCAAATCCCACTTCATGACACCAACTACATTCTGCACCAATAGTTCCAACGAAAGAGGGTGTTCCCACACCAACCCTGAAATAATATAAAAAATATATATGCATACATGCATACATATATACACATATACATAAATACGTGTGTTATATATGTACGTGTGTGTGTGTGTGTGTGTATTTCAGGTATGAATGAGGTGGTAGTATTAGAGGAAGTCATCAGGAAGACATGACCACTGGTTGATGCAAGAGATGGACCTGGGCAATCAGAGGCTTCTTAACCCTTACCCTGTCCTTGGAATGTCCATTTTGCTTGCCTTCCCTGCACTAGAAGCTGCCCAAGGACACAGCCTTGAGATAGTAAGGTGCTGTTGATACCATCTGGATGGTTTATGCAACTGAACCCAGTTAAGGCTTCTATATAAACTTCAAGATTCTGGCGGGCAGTGGCAGAGATCTATTCATCTTTCAGTCACCCAAGATAAGCTTCACATGTTAAGTTCTCATGCTTAAACCTGCCACCTATCAATGTGGAGTGGTCTACCTCTGTCCTCCGTGTATGGGGGCCAGTTTCAGATCATATCTAGGAAGCTCCCCAAATTACGAACTAAAAGGTAGAAGAAGTGTACGGGTTGGAAGAGTGAAAGTGTAATTGTTTTAATGTGTCCAATTTTATTTGGTTTATAAAGATTATTTTTTATAAAGATTTATAAAGATACTTTTTATAAAGATATTTTATAAAACAGACTCAAAGAGACTGAGTAGCAATGATGGGGAGATTATTGTCAAGAGATTTGGTTAAACAATTTGTCTTTGCCAACTCCTTAGCCCTTCTCTCTAAGGAGTTCCTTAAGACCATGACAGCTTTGGAAGGAAATATTTTCTAGGTGATGTTGGACATAAACTTGTCCTTTATTTTCACAGAGGGCCAGAAGGATCTGTCTCAGCACTACCTGCTCTCAGATGGCTTCCAGGACAGTAAGCTTTGCCCCAGTATTTTGAGTTGGGTGGAGCTAAGAATGATGTCCCCAAAGTGCACTGGGTTTTGCTGTTTCCTCTGCTGGGTCCTGTAAATCCTGCTAAATTCCTTTATTGCTATGAATGAACTAGACCAAGAAAGAGGAAAAACAACTACACAAAAATATTCATAGATACTGACTTTCAGACATTCCAGAAAAATGTACTGTTCCAGTATACACATTCATATTGGTCTTCATTAACACACGTGCCAACTTCGTGGCCTGCCAAGTGGCTCCATGATTTCTGACCTGCAGTGGCACAGGCAGCAAGGCCATCAAATTCCCAGCAACCACCTTTCCCTAGACCTTCCCATGAGGCCAGAGCCCTGAGCACAATTCTCATCGTGGTGGATGTTTATCTCCTTTTACTCTGTCTTCTACTTTATATTTTTATATAACCCTGATTGTAAAGCCACACCATGGTCTGATGAACACCTCTGCACTGGTGTCTTCAGGCTCCCTGACATTCCGTCCCTTCATGCTTTAGCAGTGACGCCCAGGTCTCCGTTTTGTTTTGCCTGCTGGGCAAAAAAACAAATGTTCCAAATGTCGTTTGTGGGCTATAAGTCCCCTGTAGAACATCCTATCATTTATTTAGTCAAATTTATATATTTGCAGGCTCTCATTTTATACCATTTAATCTTCCAGGACATTTTGACTCAAAATTGAATAATAATGATAGTAACTCTGCTTCGGATTGCTTATAGTGTATGGAAAACATGAACATCCTTGATAATTTTATTTATTTTAGAGAGAGAGAGTAGCGGCAGGAAGGGACAGAGGGAGAGAGAATTTTTTTTTTTTTTTTTAAGATTTTATTTACTTGACAGACACAGCGAGAGAGGGAACACAAGCAGGGGGTGTGGGAGTGGGAGAGGGAGATGCAGGCTTCCTGCCAAGCAGGAAGTCCGATGCGGGGCTCGATCCCAGGACCCTGAGACCATGACCTGAGCCGAAGGCAGACACTTAACGACTGAGCCACCCAGGCACCCCGATCAGAACTTTTCTTAGGCCAGATGATGTGTCTATGAGGGTTTAATCAGGCTGGATAAATAATCAGCATTATTCATGATGCAAAATACTAAGCCTCAATGGAAATAAATGCATTTTATTTTATTAAACTCTACATTTAATAAATGTAGAACCGCCAAACTAAATCCCTCCTTTTTTTTTTTTTTTTTTTTTTTTACAGAGACACAGCGAGAAAGGGAACACAAGCAGGGGGAGTGGGAGAGGGAGAAGCAGGCCTCCCGCTGAGCAGGGAGCCCAATGCGGGACTCGATCCCAGGACCCCAGGACCACGACCCAAGCCGAAGGCAGACGCCCAACGACTGAGCCACCCAGGCGCCCCAATCCCTCCAATTTTTAAAAAAGCGGATTTAGGGGTGCCTGGGTGGCTCAGTTGGTTAAGCGGCTGCCTTTGGCTCAAGTCATGATCCCAGGGTCCTGGGATCGAGCCCTGCATCGGGTTCCCTGGTCAGCGGAGAGCCTGCTTCTCCCTTTCCCTCTGCCTGCCGCTCTGCCTACTTGTGCTCTCTGTCAAATAAATAAAGAAATAATATCTTTAAAAAAGAAAAAGCTGATTTATACTTTTGTAGCATTTTTAGAATTGTATCAATTGTGTCCCCTTAACTCTATATTTTGAGCCTTGTTATTTATGTATTTGGTGAAGAGAGCACATTAAATGAGAGCTGTGTTAGCACCACCACCATAACAACATAACAAACTACCATAGATTGGTTCGCTTAAATAACAGAAATTTACTTTCTCACAGTTCTATATGCTGGAAGTTGAAGACGAAGGTGTCAACAGCTTTGGTGATACATGGTCTGTCTCCTTGGCTTGTGGATAGCCACCTTCTAGCTGTGTCCTCACATGGCCTTTTCCTCCTGGTGTTGGTGTCTATTCCTCTTAAAAGGAAGCCAGTTCTAATAGAGTAGGACCCCACCCTAATGACCTCATTTAATTACCTCTTTAAAAGCCCTAGCTCTTTAAAAAGTCACTTGGGGGTTAGGGCTTCAACATACCACTGTTTCAGTGGTAATAAAAGGCAAAGGAGTTACTTAAGTTACATGATAAATACACAAAGACCATTCAGCTATTTGAAAGTATCTTCCAAATGCCAGTGGCTCACAATAGCTTCTAAAAGTGACAAAGAAACATAATTTCCAAAAGGTGCATTCAGTGATATCTATAGTATTTAACTGTAAATGCATTATTTCCAAGTACTTAAAACAAAAAAATTTGTATTAAAAGGTGCTAAAATGTGTCCGTTTTCTCAATAGAATTGAGTGTATTGGGTTTTGGAATATAGGGGAGGTTCAGTGGGGTAAGGTCTGGAGCGATGACCAAGAAAGAATTCTTGAGATGTCTTTGGTGCAAAATGGTGGTTTTATTAAAGCGTGGGGGCCGAAAGAGCTGCTGCACCGGGGTTGGTAGGGGTGGCTGGTTATATACTATGGGGTTGGGAGAGGTAAGGAAGAGGGAGGTTTCAAAGGATTTTCATGTTCAAGGAGACTCACGGGAAAGATGTTAGGCTGCCCTTAAGAGGCCTTGCCATTGTCAAGTTAGGGTTGTTTTTCCCTCTAGCAAGGTATTAACATTAAGATAGTTGGGAGCTTCCTGGAGGAACAGTATATTCTGCCCCGTTCAAGTATCTGTCAATGGGCTCCAGGTTATAAGGACATTTAATTGTATCTACATTTCCTTCTCAAGCTAGGCCATTGATAGAAATGTAAATTGCTAAGACTTTTGTTAACTGAGGGAGACTCACGTCTTGGAGGATTGTGATCTCTGTAAGTTAACTATTTGTTTTTCCTTTCCTTTGTTTTAGGGCAGCCAGGAGTGCCTGAGGAAATGCCCTATATATCCCATGGTGGGGTCTTCAGCTTGCCTTCTGTTCCCTCAAGTGTATCTTAGAACATTGAGTAAGAAATACTATATAGATAAAAATGGGTAGGACACAATCACTAACCCTACAGGTAAGGCACAGATTTTCTGTGGGAGCCAGAGGCAGAGATCCTGCTTGTTCGCGGGCTTAAGGCGGCCTAACATCTTTCTTCTTTATTCCCAGTCAAGGCCCTGTATAAAGTTTTTCCCCTGCCCCGAGCCAATCATAAGAGAGGTCACAACATTGACAAATGCATCAGGTTACATGCATTTCATAGTAATAACAAAATGCCTTCAGCTGTGCGTGGACTATTTTATGTCTGAATGACTCTGTGTAATAATATGGCCATTTAGATCCGTGGATTTCGGGGCATCTCAGTAACAGTATTATCCTCTGGGAGCTGGCTGACTTTTACCGAGTATGGAATTATGCCTCTTCACTGCAGTTCACAAAGAGCAAATCCTCTCGCCCGTTGCCTCGGCTTCCAGCATCCCTCGAGGAGCCGCATGGCCAGTAGTCTGATTGGTCAGGCTGGAGAAAAACCCTTGCCTCGCGCACTAGAGCGTTGCCAACTACAATGCCCAGAAAGTCGTGCGCGGAGTTGAGCCAATGGAAGCATTTCCGCGGGAATACATCGCGTAGGGGTGGGACTTCCGGCCTCCTCCTTGTGGCGGCCATTTTGCTGTTCTCGGGCGTGCCGGGGCGGGACTGAAGTGACGGAACTGTCAAGGCGCAGAAGTCGTTGCCCCACGGCAGAGAGGCGGGTCCGCGGCTGGCGACGCCGCCCGGGCTGCCCCGCGTCGGGGCCGGGACGGGGACCACCGGCCCGGGTGTTTGCCCCACCCACAGAGTCCGATGGCGGCGGCCGCGCCCAGGAACCCGGCTCAGGTAAACGCTCGTCCCCGGGCCCTCCCGTCGTCCCCCCGACCCAGACCCGAAAGGCCCGAGCGCGGGGCGCCGGCTCACGTCCCTGCGCCCAGGCCCCGGCGTCCGGGACAGGGAGGCGGCGGCGGGCGGGGGCCCCGTGCGGGAGCGGGCTCCGGGCCGAGGGCGGCCGGGGCCGAGGCTGGAGCGGGGCTGAGGCGGGAGGATTCTGCCCTCGGGGGACAGAGAGCGTGAGGCGGAGTCGCGCCTGGACTGCGGGCCGAGGTGCCGTACCTTCGTTCCTGGGGCCCTGGAGGATCGTGAACAGAAGAGAGACACAGTGTTAGGGTGTTAACAGCTTTCCAAAAGCTGCTCAAGGAGGAAAGGTTGGAATGAGGGTGATGAAGACAAGCGAGCCCCGGGAGTGGAGTTCTTGTCGGAGGTCACTGAGCTGCTGGGAGAAGTAACTGCGGACTGAAGCATAGAGTTTAGTTAGCCTGAGGTCACTCAGGGGAGGCCTGATCTCGTGGAGCCCAACCCTGGTTTCCTCAACCACAAGTTCTGACGGTTGTGAAAGCACTTAGAGAACCTATACAAGTAAGGAGAGGTTGCCTCAGTCCCTTACTGGTCTTGACAGCGCCAGTATGGTGTCCAGGATTGTGGTGTGTTGAGGCTCTTCCCTTGCTGTTTTTCCAGCTGCTGGGTGTGGGCATCCCAAGAATACCCCAAGCCCGGGGTCCTGAGTGCAGGCCAAGGGTTACATGCAGGTGTTCTTGTTGCTGTCAGCCAGTATAAACAGGTGTGAGACGTTATCCCAGAAATAAATACCAAAGTGTGCAAACGCTTGAACCTGTTTTCATTCTCCCTGCGAGGAACAAAGAGCTGAGTGAGGGTCAAGAATCAGGCCTCTAATGTGGCTATTGAGAATTTGGGCATCTGTTATGTAGGTAATGAGAGGTTTGGATAAGGGGGCTGGTGGTCTTACCTAAGTCTTAATAGGTCCATCTGGTTGCAGAAAAGATAACAGACTATGGGGGTAAAGGAGGAGGCAGGAGTCCAGGAGGAGGCAGCTGCTATAATCCAGATTGATGGACCAGAGTGGTGGCCATAGAGGTGGGTGAAAAGTTGGACTCTCTGTCCATTTTTTGAAGAGGGGTGGATTTTTTGATGTTGTAGTTGAGGGAGAGAAAGGGAGGAGTCCAGGATGACCCCAGGGTTTTTGGTCCTCGAAGCTGAAGGGATGGAAGTGCCATCATGTGGGATGGGGTAATTGATGATAGGTTAATTTTCTTGGAGACTATGAGGAGTTTTGTTTGGTCCTGTTAAGCGTCTCAGATGTTTCAGAGAATTGTGAGTGGAGACAGCAAATGGGTATCTGGATTCACAGGTCTGGGTATCTTGGGAGGAGGTTTTGGATGAAGAAATCCAAAAGTGGTGACTATTGTGTCGACCAGGGCGGAGCTGTGGATTGCATTTAGATTGGGGAATGCAGGTCATCATGACAATGCCTTAGCTGGTCAGATAGAGGAGGGTGCATGATGAGGAATGATTGTCTTGCTGGGCACCTGATCAGTGTTGCTGGGCACACGAATGCAGGTGAAGGAGGGAAGTGATCAAGGTAACCATATGGGGGAGAGAATGGTTTGGAACGTGATCAAGGCTTCCATGGGATGAGTGGATATGAGATGGCTATGGAGGCATGGGAGTGATTGAGACAAGATGACACTGAGGCCAGGCTCCTGCTAATTCACTACTGTAGTTTCACTGGAATTTTGTGATGAGCTTTGGTGGGGTCTGCAGTGTTCAGTCTTGATGGTGGATAGGTCTGGGGCAGACTTTCAAAAGTGGTGGCTATTGTGAGGACCAGGATGGAACTGTGGATCACATTTAGGAAGTGTAATGTAGGTTATAGTGGTAATGCAGTTTTCAGGTTAGAAAGACTAGGGTGCATGCTGAGAAGTGGGTCTCTTGCTTAGTACCTGGTTGAGATCCTAAGAATGAGAAACACAAGGGAGGGAGAGAGGATGATCTGGGAGGTGGCTAACGCTTCCATGGGATGTATGGGTGCAAGATGGCTTCAGAGGCAAGAGGGTAATTGAGGCAAGATGAAACCGAAGGCAGGGCTCCTGCTAATTCACTACTGTATGGATTTACCAGAATTTTGTGGTGAGTTTTGATGGGGTCTGGGGTGTTTCAGTCTTGCTGGTGGATAAGATCTGGGGTAAATGTAGTCATTTGTGAGAATCATTATGCCTGGCAGGGAGACTATAAGGATTGGGGTTTTAGGGAAGGTTGAGTGGAGAGTGGGGAGTGTGACTGCTGAGGGGACAGCAAGTCCAGCACAGAAGTGGAAGTGGGTCATGGGCATCTATAATTCGTAGTGCCTCTGGGTGGCTAGTATTGAAGCAAGGATCAGAGGTACAGAGGAGGCCTTCAAAGCAGAATTCAGGGCTTTGGCCAAAGTAGAGCTATGGGAGTGCAGCTGTGGGGACTGAAGATGTGAGAGAGGTACAGTTTACAGAACAATGTGCACAACAAGAGGAAGTGTGAGCCAAGGGCCTCAGGGTATTGGAGCTGAAGGGTAAAGCATGAGCCATTTCATTGCGTTTTGGGAGTCTCAAAATAGAGACCTTGGGGGAATTGACAGTATGGACCATACAGGCCAGGAGGAATTTGGATGACATCTCTTGTTTCCCTTGCCTGATGTTGCTGAGGGCAGAACACAGTGAATAAAGAGAACCTGAAGATAGGGTGGACATTAGTGGCACCTAGGCATGGCATTTCTGAAGTGGGGACCTCTGAAAGAGGATAAGTGTGGGATAGATGTGTGGCGAGATGGATTGTGGGACTCAGAGAATGTTCATGGTTTCATCTGTCCCCATCATAACAGGATAGTGTGACCTTTGAGGACATTGCTGTGTACTTCTCCTGGGAGGAGTGGAGGCTCCTTGATGAGGCTCAGAGATGCCTGTACCACGATGTGATGCTGGAGAACTTTACACTTATATCCTCACTGGGTAAGGCCCTCACCCTCCACAGTGGCCTGAAGTAGGCTCTCTTCCCTCCCCACCCACCATTTCTCAGTGTCTCTCACATGCGGACCATGGGCACTGCTTGCTTCTCAGCTTACTGGGTAATTGCTGTGTTGATAGGGCTAGTTTATTTGCACTGCCCTCTCCTCTTCCCCTGAAGCCTCAATAACTGCTATACTGAACCCTCTTAGGAAAGGATTCAAGGTTAGTAGATTTTTAGTGAGCTTAATGGATTCCGCCATGCTTGTCCTTTGTTTGGATCAGTGTGTACAGCTTCATGTCACTTCTGTATCCCAGCGTTTGTTTGTTTGTTTGTTTGTTTGTTTTTAAAGTAAGCTCTATACCCTTGGGGCTTGAACTCACAACCCTGTGATCAAGAATTGCGTGCTCTAGGGGCGCCTGGGTGGCTCAGTGGTTAAGCGTCTGCCTTTGGCTCAGGTCATGATCCCAGGACCCTGGGATCAAGACCCGCATCGGGCTCCCTGCTCAGCGGGAAGCCTGCTTCTCCCTCTCCCACTCCCCCTGCTGGTGTTCCCTCTCTCGCTGTGTCTCTCTCTGTCAAATAAACAAATAAAATCTTAAAAAAAAAAAAATTGCATGTTCTACTGACTGAGCCAGCCTCTGTTTTCCAGTTTTTGATTTCTTCTTTTAACTGACTTTTCCTTGTGTCTGCTTGTGCCAGGTTTGCATGCATTGTCATCGTCACTACTTACTTGAACCATAGGCTACTTTTCAACACACTCCTGCAAGGTTTGTAGTTTAGGTGCATTTTCTTTTTTTTCCCCCAGCTTTCTGGAGATACAAAATTATATAAAAGTGCACAGGGCGTGCCTGGGTGGCTCAGTCAGTTGAGCATCCAACTCTTGGTTTCGGCTAGGTCATGATCTCAGGGTTGTGGGATTAAGCCCTGAGTCCGGCTGCAGCTGAAATCAGCATGGCATCTGCTTGTCCCTCTTTCATCCTCCCTATGCTTGCTCTCTCTCAAATAAATATAAAAGATCTTTAAAAATATATATACTAAAAAAAATTAAGTGCACAGTGTGATGATTTGATATATGCATACATTGTAATATAATTTCCACAAGTGAAGTTCATTAAATATCTACCACCTCATAAAATTACATTAATTTTTTTGTAGAAATGCTCAAATCTACTCAGTAAATTTCACATATACAACATCATTATTAACTATAGTCACCATGCTGTATGTTACATCTTCATAACTTTTTAATCTTTTTAATTTTTCCTATTTTTTAAAGATTTTATTTATTTCAGAGAGTGAATGAGAGAGAGGGCATGAGCACTGGGGCAGGGAAGGGAGAAGGAGACTCCCCACTGAGCAGGGAGCCCAATGCGGGGCTCAATCCCAGGACTGTGAGATCATGACCTGAGCCAAAGGCTGATGCTTAACCGACTGAGCCACCCAGGCACCCAAACTTTTTCATCTTATAACTGAACATTTGTGCTTTTTGACCAATATCTCCCCATTTCCCTCACACCCCGGCTCCTCGTATTCTACAGGCATACCCCAGAGATATTTTGGGTTTGATTCCCGACCACCACAATACAGCAAACATCACAATAAAGCAAGTCAAATGAATTTTTTGTTATTCCAGTACATATAAAAGTTACGTTTATTACACTGTAGTCTTTTTTTGCTTGGTTTTAGAGTGCAAGTGGGCAGGGAGGGGTAGAGAGAGAGGGAGAATCTTAGCACGCTTCACACTCAGCACAGAGCCTGATGCGGGGCTCAATCTCACGACCCTGAGATCATGACCTGAGCTGAAATCAAGAGTTGGACTCTTGGGGTGCCTGGGTGGCTCAGTCATTAAGTGCCTGCCTTCAGCTCAGGTCATGATCCTAGGGTCCTGGGATTGAGCCCCGCATCGGGCTTCCTGCTCTGCGGGAAGCCTGCTTCTCCCTCTCCCACTCCCCCTGCTTGTGTTCCCTCTCTCGCTGTGTCTCTCTGTCAAATAAATAAAATCTTTAAAAAGAAAAAAGAGTTGGACTCTTAACTGACTGAACTACCTGGTGCTCCTGTTTATACTGTAGTCTACTAAGTGTCCCAGAGCATTATGGCTAAAAAAAATGTACATTTAAAAATACTTTACTGCTGAAAAATGCTACCATCACCTGAAATTCCTGCAAGTATCTTTTTTGCTGGTGAAGGGTCTTGCCTTGATATTGATAGCTGCTGACTGGTCAGGGTGGTACCTTGCAAGGTTAGGGCAGCTGTGGCGATTTCTTAAAATAAGACAACAATGAAGCTTGCTCTGTTGATTGACTCTTTCTTTCATAAGTGATTTCTCTGTAGCATGTGATGCTGTTTTATAACATTTTACCCACAGTAGAACTTCTTTGAGAATTACAGCCAGTCCTCGCAAACCATGTTATGCAATATTCTTAATTCTTTGTTGTCATTTCCACAATCTTGACAGCATTTTCACCAGGAGTAGATTCCATCTCTTTTTCTTGAATTTTTAAAAAAATTTAATTCCAGTATAATTAAATACAGTGTTTTTTAAAACATGTTTTTAAATTTTAGATTCCATCTGAATAAACTTTCTTTGCTCATCCATACAAAGCAACTTCTCATCCATTTAAAAAATTTTTACTTTAATTTTTTAAAATTTAAATTCAGTTAATTAACATATAATGTATTATTTGTTTCAGGGATACAGGTCTGTGATTCATCAGTCTTATATCCATTCAAATTTTATCATGAACTTGCAATAATTCAGTCATATCATCAGGGTCCATTTTTTTTCTTTTTTTAAGGATTTTATTTATTTGTGAGAGAGTGAGCAAGAGCGCGGGATGAGGAACAGAGGGAGAGGGACAAGCAGACTCCATGCTGAGTGGAGGGCTCGATCCCAGGACCCTGAGACCATGACCTGAGCTGAAATCAAGAGTCGGATGCTCAACCAACTGAGCCATCTGATGCCCCCAGGCTCCACTTCTAATTCTAATTCTCTTGCCATTTCTATCATATCTGCAGTTACTTTCTCCACGGAAGTCTTAAACCCTTCAAAGTCATCCATGAGGGTTGGCATCAACTTCCAAACACTTTTTGATACTTTGACCTCTGCCACCCATGAATGGCAGTTAGAATGTTCAATCTTTTCCAGAAGGGTTCGATTTCCTTTGCCTAGATCTATCAGAAAAACCACTATGGCAGCCCTGGCCTTACAAGTTGTATTTCTTTCTTTCTTTCTTCTTCTTTTTTTTTTTTTTTTTTTAGGATTTATTTATTTATTTGAGAGCGTGGGAGAGCGCATGTGCGTATGGGGGTGGCAGGAGTATAGGGAGAAGGTCTTATTAAGTAGACTCCCTGCTGAGTGTGGAGCTCGACACAAGGTTGTTCTCAACAAATTGTATTTCTTAAATAAGACTTGAAAGTCAAAACTGGGGGGCCTGAATGGTACAGTTGGTTGTGTCTGACTCTTGGTTTCAGCTCAGGTCATGATCTCAGGGTTGTGAGATCGAGCCCCACTTCAGGCTCCAAGCTCACCTGGGAGTCTGCTTGAGATTCTCTCTCCCTCTACTCTTCCTGCTCATGTGCGTGTGCATACTCTCTCTCAAATAAATAAATCTTAAAAAAAAAAATCAAAATTATTTGGGCTACATGAGCTACAGAATGGATATTGTGTTAGCAGGCATGAAAACATTAATGTTGTACATCTCCATCAGAGTTCTTGGGTGACCAGGTGCTTTGTCAATGAGCAGTAATATTTTGAAAGAAATCTTTTTTTCTGAGCAGTACATATCAACAGTGTGCTTAAAATAGTCAGTAAACCATATTATAAACAGGGTGCTGTCATCCAGGCTTTGTTTTTCCAT
The DNA here is from genome assembly GCF_029215605.1 of Mirounga angustirostris. Taxonomy (NCBI): domain Eukaryota; kingdom Metazoa; phylum Chordata; class Mammalia; order Carnivora; family Phocidae; genus Mirounga; species Mirounga angustirostris. The sequence goes on along the minus strand of NW_026991724.1, from coordinate 59,271,359 downwards.
TTATAGCTCAGGCAGAGTAGATTCAGCATAATTCTTAATGGTCCTAGGATTTTCAGAATGATAAATGAGCACTGGCCCCTAACAAGAGAGTTGGCCTGTCCTTTGAAGCCAGGCTTGATGTCTCTAGCTTGGAAAGTGCTAGATGGCATCTTCCAATAGAAGGGTGTTTTGTCTGCATTGAAAATTTGTTGTTTAGTGTAGTCACCTTCATGAATGATCTTAGCTAGATCTTCTGGATCACTAGCTACAGCTTTTGCATCAGCACTTTGTATTTTGATGGTATGGAGATGGCTTCTTTCCTTCAGCCTCAGGAACCAATCTCTGCTAACTTCCAACTTGTCTTTGTGGATTCCTCACCTCTCTCAGCCTTCCTAGAATTGGAGACAGTTAGGCCCTTGCTCTGGATTAGGTTTTGGCTTAAGGGAACTTTGGGGCCACTTTGATCTATGCAGACCACTACAACTTTCTATCAGTAGTAAGGCTGATTTGCTTTCTTACCATTTGTGTGTTCACTGGAGTAGCACTTTTATTTTTACATTTTTAAGATTTTATTTATTTATTTGACAGAGAGCGAACAAGCACAAGCAGGGGGAATGGCAGGCAGGGGAGAATTCTCGCAGGCTCCCCACTGAAGGCGGCCGCTTAACCGACTGAGCCACCCAGGCGCCCCTGGAGTAGCACTTTTAATTTCCTTCAAAGACTTTTTGTGGTTTTTTGCATTCACAACTTGGCAACACTTGGCCAGCTGTTGGGCTCAAGAGGCTTAGCTCGCTTTTGGCCTATCTCGGTTTTCAACATACCTTCCTCACTAAGTGTAATCATTTCTAGCTTTTGATTTAAAGTGAAAGATGTGTCACTCTTCTTTTCACTTGAACACCTAGAAGCTATTGTAGAGTTATTAATTGGCATAATTTCAATACTGTTGTGTCTCAGGAAATAGAGTGGCCCAAGAGAAAGATAGGGCAATGACTGGTCATGGAACAGTTAGAAGAAACACATTTGTCATTTTTTGATTATGTTAAATGTCATATGGGTGTGGTTCGTGGTGCTCCAGAACAATTACAATAGTAACAAAGGGCTCTGATCGCAGATCACCATAACGAATACACTAATACTGGAAACATTTGAAATATTACAATTACCAAAATTTGATACAGACATGAAGTGAGCAAATGCTGTTAGAAAGATGGTGCCAACAGACTTGCTCGTTGCAGCCTTGCCACAGACCTTCACTTTGTAAGAAACACAGTATCTGTGAAGCATCATAAAACAAAATGCCGTAAAACTAGAAAATAAATAAATATGCCTATACTCTCTGTTTCTATGATGTTGACTTTTATTTTTTCCTAAGCATTCCAACCACGGTGTACAAGGGTTCCTTCTACCTTCACCCTCCCCAACACTTATCTCTGCTCTTTTTGAAGGTAACGATCTTATCAGATGTGGGTGATACATCATTGTGGTTTTGATTTGCATTTTCCTGATGATTTAACTCATTGTTAAAACCATTGTCAAGGAGCTTTTTCTCTGTTTTTTTTCCCCCCAAGAAGTTTTACATTTTCAGGTCTACATTGAAGTCTTTAATCCATTTCAAGGTAATTTTTTGAGTGGTATAAGGTAGGATCCCAGGTTCTTTCTTTTTTTTATTTTATTTGTTTTGTTTTGTTTTATTTTGTTTGGCATGTGCATATCCAGTTTTCCCAGCACCATTTACTGAAGAGACGTTCCTTTTCCCATGCGTGTTCTTGGCACCCTTGTCAAAGAAAGAGTAGTTAACTATATATGTGGGGGTTTATTTCTGGGCTATCATATTTCATGGGTCTGGATGTCTGTTTTTATTCCAGTACCGTAGTGTTTTGTAGTATAGCTTGAAATCACAAAGTGTGGTCCCTCTAATTTTGGATATTCATGATCAAGATTTCTTTGGCTTATTTGAGGTCACTTGTGGTGCAAATTTTAGGATTCTTTTTCTGTTTCTGGTAAAAATGTCATTGGAATTTTGGTAGATATTGCATTGAATTTTAGGTTCCTTTATGTAGTAGAAGCATTTTTTTTTTTTTAAGATTTTATTTATTTATTTGACACAGAAACAGCAAGAGAGGGAATACAAGCAGGAGGAGTGGGAGAGGGAGAAGCAGGCTTCCTGCTGAGCAGGGAGCCCGATAATGCGGAGCTCACTCCCAGGGTCCTGGGATCATGACCCGAGCCGAAGGCAGACAACGACTGAGCCATCCAGGAACCCCTATATAATAGAAGCATTTTAATAATAATTCTTTCAGTCCACAGACATGGGATATCTTTCCATTTATTTGTCTTCAATTTCTTTCATTGGTGTCTTACAGTTTTCATTGTACACATCTTTCATTTCCTTGGCTAATTTATTCCTAAGTATTATATATTTTTTAATACTCTTCCAAATGGGATTGGTTTCTTAATTTCTCATTGAGATGTTTCATTGTTAGTAATAGGCACATCTGATTTTTGAATGTAGATTTTATATCCTGCAAATTTACTGAGTTTATTTATTCATTTTGCTTTTTTTGGTGGACTTTTTAGGGTTTTCTTTATATAAAATCCATGTCATCTGCAAACAGTTTTGTTTCTTTTCTGATTTGGAGACCTTTCTATTTCTTGTCTGATTGCTCTGGATAGGACTTCCAGTACTATTTTGAATAGCAGTTATGAGCACAGGCATCTTTGTCTTGTTCCTGATAGTAGAGGGAAAGTTTTTACCTTTTCACTGTTTAATGTGTTCTTAGCTGTGGGCTTATATATGGCCTTTGTGATATTGTGGTGTGTATCTTCTATACCTAATTTTGGGGGAGTTTTTATTGTGAAAGGATTCTGAATTTTGCCAAATGCTTTTTCCACATCTATTCAGATGATCATATGAGTTGCCTTCTTTGTATTAATAAGATATGGCACATTTATTGATTTACTTATGAGGAGACCACCCTTGTATCCCAGGGATAAATCTCACTTGATCACAGTTTATGATTCTTTTCATATACTGTTGAATTTGGTTTGCTAGTACTTTGTTGAGCTTTTTTACATCTGTGTTCATTAGGGATGTTGGCCTGTAATTTTGTTTTCTTCTAATGTCCTTCCCTGGCTTTGGTGTCCTAATATTAGTCTCCTAAAATGAGTTTGAAAATTCCAAGATTTTTGGAAGAACTTGAGAGTTTAATACTTGAAATGTGGATAGAAATCATCACTGAATCTATCTGGTCATGACCTTTTCTTTGTTGGGATATTTTTGATTACTGATTCAATTTCCTTGTCTATTTGGATTTTCTATTATGATTCAGTGTTGGGGGGCGCCTGGGTGGCTCAGTCGGTTAAGCGTCTGCTTTCAGCTTAGGTCATGATCCCAGTGTCCTGGGATCAAGCCCCACATCAGGCTCCCTGCTCAGTGGGGGGGCCTGCTTCTCCCTCTCCCTCTGCCACTCCCCAGCCTGTGCTCTCCTGCTCTCTGTCAAATAAATAAATTTTAAAAAAATCTTTAAAAAAAATGATTCAGTGTTGATAGGTCGTATGTTTCTAGTAATTTATTCTAGGTTATCTAATTTGTTGGTGTATAATAGTTCATAGTAGTCTTTTTTATGATCCTTTGTGTTTCTCTGCTATCAGTTGTAATTTCTCCTCTTTTATTTCTGAATTAATTTATTTGAGTCTTGCCTTTATTCTAAGTTAGTCCAGCTAAAGGTTTTTCAATTTTATCTTTTCAGAAAAGCAGCTCTTTTTATTGTATTTCTAGTTTTTATTTTACTTCTGTTCTGATCTTTGTCTTTTCCTTCGTTTCACTAACTTTGGTCTTAGTTTGTTTTTTTCCCAGTTCCTTAAGGTGTAAACTTAGGCTGTTTGAGAGCTTTATTATTATTTTTTTTTTAGTGCTGGCATTTAGTGCTCTAAACTTTTTTCTTAGAATTGCTTTTTCACATTCCATGTTTTGTTTCCACTTTTGTTTTTCTCAAGGTATTTTTTTATTTTGCTTTTGACTTTTCCTTTGGCCAATTGATTGGATAGGCATGTGTTGTTTAATACCCACATATTTGAATTATTAAGCTTCCTCATGGTCTTTTGTGTTTTTTTAATTTTAATTTTTATTTATTTTATTTTATTTTTTTAAGATTTTATTTATTTATTTGACTGAGAGAGACACAGCGAGAGAGGGAACACAAGCAGGGGGAGCAGGAGAGGGAGAAGCAGGCTTCCCGCGGAGCAGGGAGCCCGATGCGGGGCTTGATGCCAGGATCCCAGGATCATGACCTGAGCCGAAGGCAGACGCTTAACGACTGAGCCACCCAGGTGCCCCTTTTGTGTGTGTGTTTTTTTTTAAAGATTTTATTTTAAAAAAAGAAATCTTATTTTTTTAGGTAATCTCCACACCCATGAGGGGTCAAACTCCCAACCCTGAGACCAGGTTGCAGGCTCCACTGACTAAGCCGGCCAGTCACCCCTTCCTCATGTTACTGATTTCTAGTTTTATTCATTATGTTAGGAAAAGGTACATGATAGAATTTCAGTCTTCTGAAATTTGTTAAGACTTGTTTGACATAGGGTGCCTGGGTGGCTCAGTTGGTTAAGCGACTGCCTTCGGCTCAGGTCATGGTCCCAGAGTCCTGGGATCGAGTCCCACATCGGGCTCCCGGCTCAGCGGGGAGCCTGCTTCTCCCTCTGACCCTCTCCCCTCTCATGCTGTTTCTCTCTCTCTCTCTCAAATAAATAAATAAATAAAATCTTTGGGGCGCCTGGGTGGCTCAGTTGGTTAAGCAACTGCCTTCGGCTCAGGTCATGATCCTGGAGTCCCGGGATTGAGTCCCGCATGGGGCTCCCTGCTCAGCGGGGAGTCTGCTTCTCCCTCTGACCCTCTCCCCTCTCATGCTCTCTCTCTCATTCTCTCTCTCTCATATAAATAAAAAATAAAAAAAAAAAAGCACAGAGAATATTCTGTGTGCACTTGAGAATGTGTATGCTGCTATAGTGGATGGAATGTTCTATATATGTCTGTTTGATCCATTTGGACCAGAATGTTCAATTCAGATATATCCTTACTAATTTTCTGTCTGGATATCCACCATTGTTGAAAGGGGGATATTGATATTAATATTCAATTGCTGTCTTTTTTGCCTTCAGATCTAGTTGAATTTGCTCAAGACTTAACTTATATGCTCTGGGGCGCCTGGGTGGCTCAGACGGTTAAGCGTCTGCCTTCGGCTCAGGTCATGATCCCAGGGTCCTGGGATCGAGTCCCACATCGGGCTCCCTGCTCCTTGGGAGCCTGCTTCTCCCTCTGCTTCTCTCTCTCTCTCTCTCTCTGTCTCTCATGAAAAAAAAAAAAAAAACTTACATGCTCTGATGTGTGATGCATACATACTCACAATTTTTACATCTTCTTGGTGAATTCATTCCTTTATCATTATATAATGACCTTGTCTCTTGTGACAGTTGTTGACTTAAAGTCTGTCGTATCACCTATAAGTATAGCTACCCATATTCTGTTTTGGTTTCCATTTGTGTGGAATATCTTTTCCAGTTCCTTCACTTTCAGCCTTTTGTTTTGTTTTGAGTTCAGCCATGGTATCTCTTTTGCCATCTTGTTAATTATTGTCTGAGTGTTTTGTAGCACCATTCTTCCTCTCTCACTGTCTTCCTTTGTGATTTGAGGATTTCCCATGGTGTTATGCTTTATTCGTTTATCTTTTGTTTCTACTGTAGGTTTTTGCTTTGTGGTTACCATGAGGCTTCTTTAAGTCATCTTATAACATTCTGTTTGAAGCTGATAACTTTAATTGCATACAAAAACTCCTTTACTCACCTCCTTCACATTTTTTGTTTTTAATGTCACCATTTACATTTTTTTTTTAGATTTTATTTATTTATTAGAGAGCATGAGCAGCGGGGAGGGCCAGAGGGAGAAGCAGACTCCCCACTGAGCAGGGAGCCCGACAGAGGGAGTGGGACGGGGGGGGGGGGGGGCTCGATCCCAGGACCCCTAGATCATGACCTGAGCAGAAGGCAGACGCTTAACCCACCCAGCCACCCAGGCACCCCACATTTTTATATTTTGTAACCATTCACAGATTGTTGTAGATAGTTTTTGTTTTTTTTGTTTTTTTTTTTTTAAGATTTTATTTATTTGAGACAGAATGAGAGACAGAGAGCATGGGAGGGAGGAGGGTCAGAGGGAGAAGCAGACTCCCCACTGAGCAGGGAGCCCGATGCGGGACTCGATCCCGGGACTCCAGGATCATGACCTGAGCCGAAGGCAGTCGCTTAACCAACTGAGCCACCCAGGCACCCCTGTAGATAGTTATTTTTAATAGTCTTTTGTCCTCCTTACTGGTGTTGAGTGATTAACACACTATTAGAGTATAGTAGTCTCTTGTTATGCATGGGGGGGCGGGGGGGGGATATGTTCCAGGACTCCCAGTGGATGCCTGAAACTTCAGATAGTACTGAACCCTATACATAGTATGTTTTCTCTTATACATACATACCTATGATAAAGTTTAATTTATAAATTAGATACAGTAAGAGATTAACAACAATAATAAAATATAATAATATTAATAGTACAATAAAAGTTATGTAAATGTGTTCTGTTTCTCTCCAAATATCTTATTATATCATACTCACCCTTCTTGTGATGGTGTGAGATGATACAATACCTAAATGATGAGATGAAGTGAGGTGAATGACTTAGGCTTTATGACATAGCATTAGGCTACTATTGACCTTCTGACAATATGTTATAATGAAGGAGGATCATTTGCTTTTGGACCATAGTTGACCATGGGTAACTGAAACCATGGAAAGTGAAATAGATAAGGACGGACTCCTATATTTTGAATATGACTATACAATTGCATTTATCAGTGTGTTCTATATTTTCATGTTACTAATTAGCATACTTTTAGTTTGAAGAACTGTGTTTAGCATCTTTTGTAGGGTAGGTCAAGTAGTGATGAACTCCCTCAGCTTTTGTTTGGGAAAGTCTTTCTCCTTCATTTCTAAAGGACAGCTTTGCTGGTAAAGTATTTTTGGTTTGCAGTTTCTTTGTTGCAGCATTTAGAACACATCATCCTACTTTCTCTTAGTATTCAGTGTTATAGCTGAGAAAACTGCTCATACCCTTATGAGGGGAGGGGAGTTCCCCTGTATGAGTTTTTCTCAGGGCTTTCAAATTCTCTTTGTCATTACATTTTGACTTTTATCATGAGTTGACCTTCGAACAATATGAGGTTTAGGGGTGCCAACCCCTATGCAGCCAAAAAACCGTATATAACTTGACTATCCCCAAAACTTAGCCACTAATAGCCTATTCTCCACCAAAGCCTTACTAATAACATAAAGTCAATTAACCCATATTTTGTATATTATATGTATACTGTATTCTTATATTAAAGTAAGCTAGAGAAAAGAAAATGTTAAAATCTTAAGAGTAAATACATTTATAGTATTTTAGTGTATTTATTGGAAAAAGTCTGCTTATGAATCAATCCGCACAGTTCAAACCCATGTTGTTCAAAAGGGTCAACTGTAATGTGTTGGTGAAGTCCTCTTTGGTTTGAATCTTTTTGGGGACTTAGGAGCATCATGTACTCAGATTTCCATGTCTTTCCCCAGATTTGGGAAATTTTCATCCATTATTTATTTATTTTTTAAAGATTTTATTTGTTTATTTGATAGACACAGTGAGAGAGGGAACACAAGCAGGGGGGGTGGGGGAGGGAGAAGCAGGCTTCCCGAAGAGCAGGGAGCCTGATGCGGGGCTCGATCCCAGGACCCTGGGACCATGACCAGAGCCAAAGGCAGACACTTAACGACTGAGCCACCCAGGAACCCCATCCATTATTTTTTAATCCATTATTGTTTAAATAAGATTCCTGTCCCTGCCTCTCTTCTTCAGGGCCCCCATAATGCAAATATTATTCTGTTTTCATGATGTCCTATAATCCACATAGACTCTCTTTATTCACTCTTTTTAGTTGTCTTTTTTCTAATTTGACTGAATGATTTCAAAAGACGTATCTTCAGGGGCACCTAGGTGGCTCAGTTGGTTAATCATCTGCCTTTGGCTCAGGTCATGATCCCAGGGTTCTGGGATCGAGCCTCGCATCAGGCTCCCTGCTCAGTGGGGAGCCTACTTCTCCCTTTCCCTCTGCCTCTCCCCCTGCTTGTGCTTTCTCCCTCTCTCTTTCTCTCTCTGAAATAAAATCTTTTTTTAAAATGTGCAGAGCACTATTAAAAAAAGAAAAAGATGTATTTTCAGTTTCCGATTCAGATTTTGATTGATCAGGCTGGCTGTTGATGCTCTCTATTGCATTTTTCCTTCCTTCCTTCCCTTACCCTTTTTTTTTTTTTTAAGATTTATTTATTTATTTATTTATTTGACAGAGAGCAAGCGAGCGAGAGCAGGAACACAAGCAGGGGGAGTGGGAGAGGGAGAAGCAGGCTTCCTGCCAAGCAGGGAGCCCGATGTGGGACTCGATCCCAGGACGAAGGCAGACGCTTAACAACTGAGCCACCCAGGCGCCCTCCCTTCCCTTTCCTTTCCCTTTTCCTTTCTCTCCTTTTCTTCCCTTTCATTCATTCAAGTTGGGGGCAGGGAGAGGATCTCAAGCAGACTATGTGCTGAGTGCAGAGCCTGATACAGGGCTCGATCTCACAACCCTGAGATCATGATCTTTGCTGAAATCAAGAGTCAGACGCTTAACTGACTGAGCCACCCAGGCGCCCCCTGCATTTTTCATTTTTTTTTTTTTTTAAGATTTTGTTTATTTATTTGACAGAAACACAGCGAGAGAGGGAACACAAGCAGGGGGAGTGGCAGAAGGAGAAGCAGGCTTCCCGCAGAGCAGGGAGCCTGATGCGGGGCTCAATCCCAGGACCCTGGGACCATGACCTGAGCCGAAGGCAGATGCTTAACGACGGAGCCACCCAGGCACCACCATTTTTCATTTCATTCATCGTATTCTTTACCATAACTTTTTTCCAGTATAATTAACATACAGTGTTTTGTTTGTTTAAGGCGTATAGTATAGTATACCATAATTTATTTGGTCCTTTTTTATATTATCTGTTGAAAAAGCTTGTATTGTTTATAATTGTTCTCCTTATTTCATTGAATTGTCTGTGTTTTCTTGTAGCTCATTGAGCTCCCTTAAAAGAATTATTTTGAAATCTTTGACAATTCTTAGATCTGCATTTCTTTGGGGTGACTGATCAATTACTGTGTTCCTTTGGGGGTGCCCTGTTTCCTTGATTTTTTTGTGTGTGTGTTTCTTATGGCCTTGCATTTTTTTTTTTTTTTTAACATTTATTTGAGAGAGAGAGCGCACAAGAAGGGGGAGCGGGAGAGGGAGAAGCAGACTCCCTGCTGAGCAGGGAGCCCGATGCGGGACTCGATCCCGGGACTCCAGGATCATGACCTGAGCTGAAGGCAGTCGCTTAACCAACTGAGCCACCCAGGCGCCCTAGCCTGCATTTTTGTCTGTGCATTTCATGAAGTAGTTAGTCCCTTCTTCCAGACTTTACAGAAAGGTTTTGGTGGGGAAGATCTTTACCTGTGTGTGTAGATGTGAGTGCACCGGCTTGGTGGGGTGTGGCAGTTCTGACTACAGTTTGGTCAAGAGGCTTAGTGTCTGTGCAGCTCTGTTACCTGAGATCAGTGTCATCAAAGACTGTAGGAGTCCTCAATAGCCAAGGCTGTGTGTGTCCACAGTAGTAGACAGTGCTACTGGGAACCTCCTGATCTCTTTCTCCCACAGAAAATGTTTTGTCTCGTGCCTGAGACCTGGGCACTCAGGTGATAGCCATGGAGCAGTTGCGCGGCTGGGGTCCAGGGTGTATGCAGGGTTGGTGTGAGTGGCAGCTCTGCTTCTGGAATGGAGCAATAACTCCTTTTTTGGTGGAGGGGGCCGCTCAGTATATTCTTCTCTGGCAGGTCCCCCATGGTGATAGCTATTGGTTACCTTAGTGCAAAAGCTGCCGGGGTCTGCAAGCTGCCGGGGTTTTCTGCAGAGCAAGCATATGGGGTCCATGCCTGCAAACACTTGGACACGTCTGCTGGGTAATCTGTGATGTTCTGCCACTATAGCAGGACTTGTTGATGTTCTCTGCAGCAGAGGCTGCTGAGGTGCCCTCCAGAGTAGGGGAGTGGAGTGGCATCAGTCCTTTGGCTGACATAGCCCCACCCTTCTTATTTTCTGCCTATATCCAGCTGTCTTCACTAAGCCAGTGTCCCCATCAATCCTTCCTGTGTGGTTATTCTCCTTTTTGTGTGCTCCATTGTGTCACTGTAGTAGTTTGTTTGTTTTTTTTTAATGATTTTATTTATTTATTTGAGAGAGAGAGCACATATATACAAGCAGGGGAAGTGGCAGAAGGAGAGGGAGAAGCACACTCCCCACTGAGCAGGGAGCCTGATGTGGGGCTCAATCCCAGGACATTGGGATCGTGACCTGAGCCGAAGGCAGATGCTTAACTAACCCAGGTGCCCCTGTAGTATCTTAATTGACTCTTAAGCCTGCCAAAGACAAAGGCTGGTTTCTTCTTGTATTACGCTGACATCACCTTGCTGTCTTTTGTGCTGAATAGCCCGGGATAGTGCTGGCTATTCATTTGTCCTGTTTTTCCCTTAAGACTTGTATCGTCCATGTCCCATGTAGTTGCTCAGGGCTTACACGGAAGAATCCTTTGTGTATCAGAGGATGGGCAGGACTCCAGACATGACAGAGTGGACTCAGAGGGTCATGGTCCTGGTCAATGGATGGAGAGAGTGTTCAGATCACACCAGGTCCCCCATGGTGAACCTGTCTTTATTCACCCACACTTTCATGTTGTTTTCAGTGGCCACACTTCATTTCTACCTTCTCAGTTCCATTTTGACATTTCGCCAATTTGTCAGTTCTCTCATCATTTCTAGTACGATTTCCAGCACAGGGATAATCTCCACCTCTCTGGACTCCACATCTCACCCATTTCTCTCACTGTTGCTGTACTCCAGCATTGGCCATGAGATGTTCACACATCCCTAACTTGACACTGAACAGCAGCTAATCTGTTACAGTTGGGTTTTAATGGGCTTGCATGCATGCTTTTACCCAGCCTCACATCAGCAGTAGCAAAGGTCCTGCCAAAGACTCTTGGCAGAGAAATGAGTTGTAGTCCTTGCCTCTTTTTCTTGTCTCATATCCTGTCTTTGTATCCTTCCCCTGGTGAGGTCTCCACCATTCTGTGACCTTAGGGGTCAAATAATGCACAGTGGCTGTTCCTTCAACTGAATTCCAACTGCTGTGTCTGGAAAAGCATGTCATACACTCCTGCCTAGATGAGATGGATGCATATATGTGATGGGCTCACCCCCTCACTATAGTCAACACATATTTCACCAGCATTTCTTTGCGTTCAGGTTGTTGCTGTGGAGCAGAGGATACGGAGGCATCTTTTGAACAGAGCACTTCTATAGGTGTGTCACAGACCACGACGCCCAAGGCAGCTCAGTCTTCCTGTAAGACCCACCCCTGTGAGATGTGTGGTCCAGTCTTGAGAGACATTTTCCACTTGGCTGCGCACCAGGGAAAAGAAAACAGCCAGAAACTGATGAGGTGTGGGGCATGTGCGAAACGATTTTATTTCAACATAAACTCTCAGCAGCAGGAGCAGCACGTGGGAGAGAAACCGTTTAGATGCGCTGTGGACAAGGCCTCTTTTGTGAAGAGCTGCAGAATCCATGATTCAGGAAAGCCCTTTACCTGTGGAGAGGTTGAGAAGGACTTCCTGTCTGGCTTGGGGCCTCTGCAGCAAGAGGCCACACATACTGGGGAGAAGCCACACACGAACACCCAGTGCAGGGCAACTTTACAAAGCAGAAAAAGTCATTACACCTGGGGAGAATTCAAGAAAGCCTTTGGTCCCAAACACACGCTTGTTCAGGACCACTGTTTTGTGTGCAATGAATGTGGGAAAACATTCAGATACAAATCTTCATTTGCTATACACCAGAGATTCCATACTGGAAAAAGACATCATGAGTTTGGTGAATGCGGAAAATCCCTTAGGCAGAGCTCAGCCCTCAGTCAACATGGAAAGACTCACATTGGGTCCAGGCAATACAAGTGCAGCAAATGTGGGAAATCCTTAAGCCAAAAATCTGTCCTCATTCATCCCCAGAAATGGCACAATGGAGAAAACAGTTATGTGTGCAGTGAATGTGCAAAATCTTTTAGCCATAGCTCAGTGTTGATTCCATGTAGAGGTCAAACTGGAGAAAGGCCTTACAAGTGTAGTGACTGTGCAAAATCTTTTACCTCTATCTCTGCCCTCAGTTATCATCAGAGATCTCATACAGGAGAAAGGCCTTATGAATGCACTGAATGTGGGAAATCTTTTATCTCTAGGTCTGACCTCCGTTATCATCAGAGAGTTCATTCTGGAGAAAGGCCTTATGAGTGCAGTGAATGTGGGAAATCTTTCATCACTCGTACTGCTCTCCGTTATCATCACAGAGTTCACACTGGAGAAAGGCCTTACGAGTGCAGTGAATGTGGCAAATCCTTTACTCGAAGAAATAACCTCATTATACACCTAAGAGTTCACTCAGGTGAAAGACCTTATGAGTGTAGTGAATGTGGGAAATCTTTTACCTTTAGCTCCAGCCTGCGTTACCACCACAGAGTTCACACTGGAGAAAGGCCTTATGAGTGTAGTGAATGTGGGAAATCTTTTAACAATAGGTGGACACTCATTCGACACCGGAGAATTCACACAGGAGAAAAGCCTTATGTGTGCAGTAAATGTGGGAAATCTTTTACCTGTAGCTCCACTCTCCAGTATCATCATCGAGGTCACCTTGGAGAAAGACCTTATGAGTGTAGTGAATGTGGGAGATCTTTTACCACTAGTTCTGCTCTCCGTTATCACCAGAGAGTTCATACTGGAGAAAGGCCTTATGAGTGCAGTGAATGTGGGAAATCTTTTATTTCTAGGTCTGACCTCCATTATCATCATAGAGTTCATTCTGGAGAAAGGCCTTATGAGTGTAGTGAATGTGGGAAATCCTTTATCCGAAGAAACAACCTCATTTTACATCAGAGAGTTCACACAGGAGAAAGGCCTTACAAGTGTAGTGAATGTGGGAAATCTTTTAACAACAGGTGGACGCTCATTCAACACCAGAGAGTTCACACAGGAGAAAAACCGTATGTGTGCAGTGAATGTGGGAAATCTTTTACCTGTAGCTCCACACTCTGTTACCACCAAAGAGTTCATGAAGGTAAAAGGCCTTATGAATGCAATGAATGTGGGAAATCTTTTACCTCCAGTTCCACTCTTCGTTACCATCAGAGAGTTCATACAGGAGAAAGGCCTTACAAGTGCAGTGAATGTGGGAAATCTTTTACTTTTAGTGCCAGCCTTCGTTATCATCACAGAGTTCACAGTGGAGAAAGGCCTTATGAGTGCACTGAATGTGGGAAATCCTTTAAGGATAGATCACAATTCAATAAACACCGGAGAACTCACACGGGAGAAAGGCCTTACGAATGCAGTGAATGTGGGAAGACGTTTAGCCAAAAATCTTCCCTGTCAATACACCAGAGAATTCATAATAGCGAACGGTCTTATGAGTGTAGTGCTTGTGGGAAATCTTTTACATCTGTCTCTGGCCTTGGTTATCATCATAGAGTTCATAGGGGAGAAAAACCTTATCAGTGCAGTGAATGTGGGAAATCTTTCACCAATAGCTCAATACTGATTCGACACCAGAGAGTTCACACAGGAGAAAGACCTTATGTGTGCAGTGAATGTGGAAAATCTTTTACCAGTAGCGCTACCCTCTCTTATCATCAGAGAGTTCATGCAGGTAAAAGGCCTTATGAATGCAGTGAATGTGGGAAATCATTTACCTCCAGTTCCACCCTTCGTTATCATCAGAGAGTTCATGCAGGAGATAGGCCTTTCGGGTGTAGTGAATGTGGAAAATCTTTTATCTCTAGCTCCAAACTACGTTATCATCAGAGAGTTCACACTGGAGAAAGGCCTTATGAGTGCAGTGAATGTGGAAAATCCTTCAGGGATAGTTCCCAATTCAGTCAACACCGGAGAGGTCATACTGGAGAAAGGCCTTACGAGTGTAGTGAATGTGGGAAGTTTTTTACACGAAAATCTACCCTCTCTCAACATCAAAGAGTTCACACTAGAGAAAGGCCTTAGGTGTACAGGGAATGTGTAATTTTCTATTCACTGTTAACACTGGAGGGAACTCTGAGGAGCCATCTGAATTGAATCTCAGACATCTAAACATGCACAGTGGGATATCCCTTGGAAGTTTCAGTACTGTAGTAAGCTTGTGTAAATATGTTGCACTTTCTAAGCTGTCCAGGGCGCTTTCTAGATTTAGCTCACTGCTAGATTTTGTGACCAAAGCCTTTTCACAACTCTCCTGCCTGGCAGGTCCACAAACTACGCATCCGTCACCTCCACAATGTATTCAGTGAAGCTGACCTTTGTTCTCTCATGAATTAGAACAAATTAGTCGTAACCTGAGCCCTTAGGGTCAGTTTCCCCATCTCCTTAAGTACCTTGGGCATGGACCTGAATCATTGATGACCCAGGAAATAAGGGTTTGGCTGGTAGCTTACAGAGAATGACTACCTTTTTTAGGGACATGTTAGTCTCATGTGACACTTGTGATGAGTTTTTTCAGCTTCCAAGTCCGAAACGGTAAATGTCTGCCGCACATTGCTTTGGCTTATGTGATTATCAAGGCCTTACTCTTTAAGTCCTCTTTAATCTTAGATTTCTACTTACTCTATGTTTATATATGGATTTGGGCTCAACAAGCATCGCTGGGTGAACTTTTTAGGAGTCTCAAATTGTCTGTGCTTAAGGAGGATGGCAGAAAATAGCTTGCCAGTTTTGACCAAATTTGCATTGCTGCCCCACAACCTCTGAAAAACTGCAGGGCTTTCTGGTTTTCATTTGAGATCTGGATGCTTTGTGTTTTAGGAGTTTCAGTGATGACCCCAAGGAGGGGTCAGTTGGGAGATCCTCAGATGCTTCTAAAAGGAACAGGAATTTCTTCCCCTTACTCAAAGGAGACATCACAGGAGATGTCAGCACTGTTGAGGAGTTATCTTCTTCAGCTTTACAAACAGCTATGTGCCCTGATGTCCACAATCTATTGGGCTAGGGTCACTGGTTTTAAGACCATAGTGTGCAGGGGAAGCCATAATTGGTACAGAAACACTGGCTTAATAGGATGTGGAGGAGACTGCATCCAAGTAGATAGAATGTGCCTCTTCTAAAAATGGATCCAGACAAGTTTCTGTGACAGTGACTGTAGAATCAGTGTGTATACAAATCTCAGGACCTCTAGGCATATTTATCTTGTGTAGGTAGTCATTGTTGGAGAAAAAAATAAAAACTAAAATAATCAAAAGGTTCTGTGGTTTCCTCTCAGTGATGTTTGCCTCAAAACCACTACCACAGATGCGGGGAAAAAAGGTAAAGGGGGTTCTGTATTTCTGCGATATGGCCCTTGTAACCCAGGAAGCATTCCTGGTGACTTGTTTGGAAATATTCATTGTTCTCCACATTTGCTGCCACTGAGGTAATATCCCCGTAGGCATAAGAAAGAGAGATGGAGTCAGTGTGGGGTTGTCAAACCTATTTTCCAAAAAGTGGGACAAAGACATTCTATCTTGAGCCATTTTTAAAGCTTTATTGAGGTATGGTTTATATGTTCTAACTTGCATATATTTACAGTATAATTTGGCAAGTTTTGACATAGTTACAAACTTCTGAAACCATCATCATAGTCCTGATAATGACCTTATCTGTCACATTATGCTTACCTCATGTCCTTTTATAATCTCCCTTGCCCCTCCCACCCTTCAGGTAACCACTGATTTACTTTCTCTTACAATAGATGGATGAATACCTTTGAATTTTTTGAATTTATGTTTGGAATTATTTTGTTTTTCCTATGTGTCACAATTACTTTGAGATTCATCAGTGATACTATATGAGTAGTCAGGTTTTTTGTTTTTTGCTGAGTAGTATCTTTGGATATACCAGTTTATCCACTTATCTGTGTATGAGGATTTGGGTTTTTTCTAGACTTTGACTATTGAAGATAAAGCTAGTATAAATATTTGTGTTCTTTATGTGAATGTATTATGTTTCTTTGATCTGTCGGGAACTTACGAGTAAAATGTCTGGGTTACAGGACAGGTAATGTTTTACTTTTGATTATACCTTTTTCATCTTCCCAGCAGTGTATGAGAGTTCCATTTCCTCCATATTCTGAATACTTGGTTTGGCCATTTTAATTTTAGCCTTTTTAATAAGTGTTTAATGTTCTCTCATTTTGTTTTAATTGCATTTCTGTAAGGATTCACTATGGGCATTTTTTCAAATGCTAATTGCTATCTACAACTTTGGTAAAATGCCTGCACATATCTTTTTCTTATTCTTTGAGCTTCGGCTATTTTCCTTTAACAGGACAATGAAACAAGTGTGTGTGCGTGCGCATGCGTTATTCACAATGGATTGAACAGCTGTAGCCTTTTAAATTTTTTCTGCATTATTAATATGTTCTCCATCATCTTTTTAAATTTTTTTTTAAGATTTTATTTATTTATTAGAACAAGCAGTGGGGAGGGACAGAGGGAGAGAGAAAGAGAAGCAAACTCCCTGCTGAGCAGGAAGCCAGATGTGGGACTGGATCCCAGGAACCAGAGACCATGACCTGAGCCGAAGGCAGATGCTTAACCGACTGAGCCACCCCATGCCTCTATCACATTTTTTTTTTTAAGATTTTATTTATTTATTCATGAGAGACAGAGAGAGAGAGGCAGAGGGAGAAGCAGGCTCCCAAGGAGCAGGGAGCCCGATGCAGGACTTGATCCCAGGACCCTGAGATCATGACCTAAGCCGAAGGCAGACGCTTAACCATCTGAGCCACCCAGGCGCCCTATCACATTATTTTTTTAAAGATTTTATTTATTTGAGGGAGAGAGCAAGAACTAGTGGGGGGCAGGTGGGGCGCAGAGAGAGGGAGAAGCAGACTCCCGGCTGAGCAGGAGCCCAACTTGAGGCTCAATCCCAGGATCCTGGGATCATGACCTGAGCCAAAGGCAGTCACAACCAACTGAGCCACCCGGAGCCCCTCTCCATCACATTCTCCTTAAGTCCAGTCATTGAAGAATACAATAAAGCCTTGCCTAGTAGTGGTTACCTATTTTCCTGGTTTATCACCACTGGGGTTGGTGGGTTGGAGCAGATGTGGGACAAGGTTGCATCAGTATGGTCTGGGCTTTACTTTGAGCCCCAAAGCTTGGCTAGGGGGTGATGTAGAGGTCATTAATTAGACCCACAGGCACATGCCCCCATCCAGGGCCTCAGTTTCATCCTATGTACAATGGGTATTAGGAGCTGCCCTATCCCTGGTCCACTGGAAATTGTGAAGAGGTGTCCATTCCTGTATAGTTCTACCTGTGGGGAGCATCCTAGAGCCAGGCACCTATAGCTCTCCCTGTTACCACCACCAGACCACTGTGCCCCCAGGTGTGTCAGGAATTGAGCTTCTCAGGAGCCCCTGGTCCAAGTCAGTCTCCAAAACCCACCTGCAGGGAGGAGGGTCTGCACAGTACTGAGGTCTCTGTGGATTCCTGGGAATATCTGAACAACTCCCCAGAGCCCCTTGAACCTCAAGTTTGCTGAGTATGACAAAGAAGTGACGATGGTGTTTACCTTGGCCCCTGGGAGCATCAATAAAACTAACAAAACACTGATCACTTACTCATGACAGAATTCTATGGCATTTTGATCTTGTATATGTTTTTTATATCAAGTTTTTAATATAAATATTAACATAACTTTCCTTTTCACAGTTCTTACTGTGCTTAGCTCTCAGTTATTGGCATTTATATTGCATTAGTAATATCCTAAGTTTTGTTCATTCTATAGAGTGCCACATAAATCAATATATTTACTGTGAAATTTTGTCTAATCCATCTGTGTGTGACCTAGCTTATTTTCTCTTCTGAATCACTCTGTGAGACCAAGAGCATGCTCACCAATTGGTGAATTATCACAGAAATACTTGGATTCATTCATTCTTTTTTTTTTTTTTTTAACTGAGAGCGCACCCCAGTGGGGGGAGGAGGAGAGGGACAAGCAGGCATCCTGCTGAGCAGAGAGCCCCATGCAGGGCTTGATTCCAAGTCCCTGAGATGATGACCTGAGCTGAAGTCAGATGCTTAACTAACTGAGCCACCCAGGTGCCCTGATTCATTTTCATATGTACTGAGAGAGCTCTTCTTATGGATCTCTGCTTGCCCTGCCAGATTAATTCTCTTCAGACCCTCTTTAGACATATTTGATTTGTGATGCTTAAATGCAAAATGATCAACACCATTAAGGTATGTTATGCCATACACCAGAGATTCTTTTCACATAGCTATGTTTTGGTTCATTAAGAGTCATTTTTTTTTCTTTCCTAAAAATTCAATGCAAGTTTTACTTACTTAAAACCTAAACTGTTTAACATGATGTATACAACAGATGACCACTTGGAAAAACAAGCATTCTTATTTTAATGAATTTTGTTAAGAGTGCACTGGAAAGCTTCCAAATACATTTTTAAAACATTCAGTGAAATGTGGCTGATATAAAGTAGAAATGATAAAGTAATAAATATATAACTATGTTTTCTACAATTAGAATGTTTTTTAAACATTTAAAAATTTCAGTCCACTTTAGTTTTGAATGTGTTGAAGGTAAATTTTGAAATCAAAATGAAATTTTCACAAATTAATATATTGTATAGTTGTGTGTATCTCCATATACTGAGTAGTTTTCACAAAAATTGCCTGTTTTAAAACTTCCTAATATGGCTTGTATGGATACTGAAAATATAGTTCTTTTTACATTATATGTCATTTCTGTGATTAAATTTTTTAGTTTTGTATTCTGCATATATTTTTATTTTTAAAAAGTGAAAAGCATATTTTGTGGTTTTAAATTGGGGTCTTGTTTTGTAATGACTCGCACATTTCAAGTGCAGGTTTGTTAAAAAAGAATTTTTTTTTTTCTTAAATAATCTTAGGCTTTTTGTTTCCATGTTCAGCTTGATGCAGTTAATTTTCTATTTGACCTGAGATAAAAATTGAGATTTTCTTTTTCTTTCTCATTTGCAATCCATCTTAATATTTTATTCCGTTATCTATTTTCTCTACACGTTGATAATCAAATTTAATACATACATGTTTATAAAAGTTTACCAATATATAGATGTCAGGGATGTTCCCAGGCTGTCTCCTGTGTACCACTAACCCATTCTGGTTTCCTTTCCAGAATAAGTTGTTAGATATAAATGTAAGATTTCTCAATAAACTTACATTTATTACCCTTTAGAATACATTTCTTTTTAAAAAATTTTTTAATTGAGGTATAGCTGACATGTAATATATTTCAGATGTATAACATATGATTTGACACATACATCATGAAATGCTCACCGTATGTGTAGTTACCATCTGTCACCATACAAAGTCATTACAATATTGACTATATTCCCTATGCTGTACTCTTCATCTCTGTGACTTCCTTATTTTATAATGGGAAGTTTGTACTAATTAATACCTTTCACTTATTTTGCCTATCCCCCTAGCCCTTCCTCCCTGGCAACGACTAGTTTTCTATGAGTCAATTTCTCTCCTTGGTGGTGGTTTTTTTTTTTTTTTAGATTCCACATGTAAGTGAAATCATACGGTATCTTTCTCCATTGGAATGGCAAGATTTTTTTTTTTTTAATGGCTGAGTAATAGTCCATTGTGTGTGTGTATATATATATATATATCGCATCTTTATCCATTCATCTATCGATGGACACTTTGGTTCAATATCTTGTCTACTGTAAATAATGCAATAAATAAAGGGGTACACTTATCTTTTTGAATTAGTGTTTTGTTTTCTTCAGGTAGATATCCACAGGTGGAGCTATTGGGCTGTATCATTCTATTTTTTAGGGTTTTTTTTTTTTAAGATTTTATTTATTTATTTGACAGAGAGGGAACACAAGCAGGGTGAGTGGGAGAGGGAGAAGCAGGCTTCCCGCTGAGCAGGGGCCCAATGCGGGGCTGGACCCCAGGACCCTGGGATCATGACCTGAGCCGAAGACAGATGCTTAATGACTGAGCCACCCAGGTGCCCCTATTTTTAGGATTTTTTTAGGAACTTCAATATTGCTTTCCAGAATAGCTGCACCAATTTACGTTCCCACTAACAGGGCATGAGTGTTCCCTTTTCTCCATATCCTTGCCAACGCTTATTTATTGTCTTTTTTTTTTTTAATATTTTATTTATTCATTTGAGACACAGAGATACAGAGAGAGAGAGAAAGCATGAGCAGGGAGAGAGGCAGAGGGAGAGGGAGAAGCAGGCTCCTCGCTGAGCCAGGAACCCGATGTGGGGCTTGATCCCAGGACCCTGGGATCATGACCTTGAGACGAAGGCAGACGCTTAACCATCTGAGCCACCCAGGCGCCCCTATTTATTGTCTTTTTGATACTAGCCACTCTGACTGGTGATACCTTGTTGTGGTTTTGATTTGCATTTCCTTGATAATCAGTCATATTGAGCATTCTTTCATGGGTCTTTTGGCAATCTATATGTCCTCTTTGGAAAAATGTCCATTCAGGTCTTCTGCCAATTTTTTTTTTTTTTTAAGATTTTTATTTATTTATTTGACAGAGAGAGAGACAGCGAGAGAGGGAACACAAGCAGGGGGAGTGGGAGAGGGAGAAGCAGGCTCCCCGCAAAGCAGGGAGCCCGATGCGGGACTCGATCCCAGGACCCCGGGATCATGACCCGAGCCGAAGGCAGTCGCTTAACCAACTGAGCCACCCAGGCGCCCAGGTCTTCTGCCAATTTTTAACTGGAGTTTTTAGGGATTTTTGGTGTTGAGGTATGGGAGTTCTTTATATATTTTGGGTATTAGTCCCTAATTGGATACATCATTAGGAAATATCTTTGCCTTTTTGTTTTGTTGATGGCTTGCTTTGCCATGCAAAAGCTTTTAGTTTGATTTAGTCCCATTTGTTTAGTTTTGCTTTTGTTTCCCTTGTCTGAGGAGACAGATTCAGAAGACTATTGCTAAGGTTGATATCCATGCCATTACTGCCTGTTTTCCTTTTAGTTTCATGGTTTCAGGTCTTATATTTAGGTCTTTAATCCATTTTCAGTTTGTTTTTTTCTTAATGGTGTAAGAAAGTGGTTCAGTTTCATTTTTTTGCCATGTAGCTGTCCAGTTCTCCCAATACCATTGATTGGAGAGACTGTCTTTTCCCCACGGCCTCCTTTGTCATAGATTAAATGATAAGTGTGTGTTTATTTTTGGGCTCTCAATTTGAATTAATAACCTCAGGAATATTAGCATTTTTGTGTGAAATACACAAATTGTCTTTTTGTAGTAGTTGTATTTATAATATCTAACCTTTCTATGTAAAAAATGGCTTGCATCTATATTTATTTGGGTCTGCTTTTCACAATTCCTGATGTTTTTGGATTTCTTTCAATTCTTGTCATATTTCTTAGTATTAATTTGTGTTTCAAATTTTTATTTCATTAAGATATTTTCTCTAAATGTTTAAATAGAAAGCTTCGTACAGGATTACCATGAATTTTTTTTACTTTTATTGCATTTCCATAATTACCTTGTTTAATATTTCATATGATTTTAAAAGGATTCTCAGCTACAGAAATGTCAACTTTGAGTACTTCATTTGTTCTAAGTATAATTCATAAATATGTCCCAAGTCTTAGAGCATTGAATATTCCAGACATATATCATCTATCCTCTGATCCGTTATCTCTTAGGACTTCCAGAATAGACACACAGCTTCTCCGGTAGCCATTCCAGTCGTAACTTCTGCACACCTGCTTTTTGTTCCCACATAAAAGACAGCCTGGTGGTTTCCTAAGAGTTTTACCAGAGCTTTTACACATCTCGGAACCAGTTCCTGATAGAACCCTCCACACCTGTTTACACTGGTTGCAAGAAATGGTAACATATAAAACCTGACACGGACCTCACACCCTGGGCTTTGGGTTTCTCCATGATCTCCAAACTCAGGGACTGAAGAAATGGAATTTAGACTAATAGGAAACCACAACCCTGAGAACATGTCAGCGGGGTTATTTATGGATCAGTGTTCTCTCAGCAGTTTGGGAAGGCTGGACTTGTATCTTCCTGTTCACGATCTTCCCACGGCTCCCAGGGCCCTCGGGAAAGAGGAACCACACCTCGGCCCGCCGGTGCAGGCGTGACCCCCCTCACGCTCTCTGTCCCCCGAGGGCAGAATCCTCCCGCCCCAGCCCCCCTCCAGCCTCGGCCCCGGCCGCCCTCGGCCCGGAGCCCGCTCCGGCACGGGGCCCCCGCCCGCCGCCGCCTGCCTGTCCCGGACGCCGGGGCCTGGGCCGCGGGGGTCTGGGTGGGGGGACGACGCTTACCTGAGCCGGGTCCCTGTGCGCGGCCGCCGTCGTCGAACTCTGTGGGCGGAGCGGACACCCAGGCCGGCGGTCCCCGTCCCGGCCCCGGCGCGGGGAAGCCTGGAAGGCGTCGCCGAGCCGCGGACCCGCCTCTTTGCCGTGGCGACAACGACTTCTGCGCCCTGACAGTTCCGTCACTTCGGTATCGCCCCCGCACGCCCCAGAGCTGCAAGAAGAACGCCACAAGGACGAGGCCGGAAGTCCCGCCCCTCAGCGATAAATCACCACGGAAACGCTTCCATTGGGTCAACTGCGCGCCGGATCTGGGTAATGTAGTTGGCGGCCCGCTCGAGGCCAGTGGAAGGGTTTTCTCCATCCTGACCAATCAGAGCATGGCTAGGCGCCTCCCGAAAGAATGCTGAAAACCTAGAGGGAGGGAGGGGATTTGCTTCTTGTGAACTGCTGCCAAGAGGCCTAATTTTGAGAATACATGGCAGGGAGATTATTATAAACAGGATAATTCCTGATGTTTGGAGTGCATTTTGGAGCCATGGTCCCTAAGGCCCAATCCAATAAGTCAAAGAAATGCCTTGTGGAAGGAATCACCTCTTATGCCACCAGCTGGCTTGTTCTGTGATCTTATGTAATTTGAGTTTCAATTTATGCAGGTGTTAATCCAGGTACAGTAGGTGGTGTTGGTCACAGCTAAAAGATATTCAAGAGCTCTTCTATTATAAAGAACAACTTTGGGTACGCCTGGGTGGCTCAGTCAGTTAAGCGTCTGACTCTTGATTTCAGCTCAGGTCATGATCTCAGGGTTGTGAGATCAAGCTCCCTGTGCGCTCTGTCTAAATAAGTAAATAAAAATCTTTAAAAGCAACAACAACAACTTTGGCCAGAGTCTAAAGATCTTTTTTGGAAGCAATTGTCTTAGCGATAAATTATGTAATATCTTCCAAAGTTAAGGATGGGTTTCTGATCATAATCACCTTTACATTTACTCCTATAAGCAGGAAACTATGGCCTTGCCAAAGGAAGCAAATCCTGAGCCATGAATGCCTCTGGGGTAGGTATGTCTGGACAATATAAATTCAGGGGAGTTATCAATAAGATGTCTTAGTTTGCTTGTGAAAAGTTAGGGACACCATTAGATAACTTAAGAGGCATTGCCCAGTTGTGTGCTAGCTATGTAGGCATTCACAGGCCCGAGGAGAATGATAACAACCACAGGGAAAGATAGACCCTGTCAGAGCCCAAACTTCTTATTCAAGTGTTACTGTTCATGGATTCATTTGTAGACATTGCTGGTTCTACCCATTCAAGCCAGGAATAATTTAGGTTTTTAGCGCATATGGGAAGAAAATCTCCTAGCCTAAAAGGACCTTGCAAAGGTGTTCTAAATACCTTGCAAAGATGTTTACTGCTGGTGAGATCTCTTAGTGAGTAGGGGCAGATCTGAACCCCCATGGGAAGGTGATGGTGCACACGTACTAAGATTTACGTTAAGTATTTACTAAGATTTACATTAATTTACTAACTTGGTATATATGATTATAATTGAAGAAGGGTAAATACAAGGCACAAGTTGTTCTGGTCATAAAAGTGAAACTTGGTAAGAGACTTCTTCAGGGGCGGTGGCGGTGGGGGTGGGGGTATTGATTGTAGTTAGTTGTAGTTAGTTATTCCCCATTTACATGGGGAATAGAAGAGTAGTTGGTCACAAGGAGTACCAGGGAGTCTCTAGCGTCATGGGAAGATTGGGATCTTTGATGATGAATCCAGCAGTCTTAAAGGTTACCCCCTTAGCAATGGCCTGGGAGATACCGAAAGTGTTATCTTTCCAGGTCAATGCCACAGTAAAGGAAAGAAAATGAAAAAAGGATTTCATGCTTAAAATCTGAAGTCTTGGTCTGGCATTTTGGGTGGAAGCAGTCTACCTCAATGTCAGCTGCTTCTCTTATTTGTTGGTTTTATTTGAAGGTCTCCAGCATCAATACAGGACCAGAAGTCAACTGGTGACTTTAGCTGTGAGATGTGTATTTAAAACTCAGTGCCCTCTAGTTTTCCATTAGTATCAGTGGTCAGGAACACTTGAGAAGGTCCTCTGCAGTGGGGCTCAAGAGCTGTTTTTCTCTTGTGATGTTTCCAAAATACCCAGTCACCAGGCTCCAGACTATGATTAACAGGATCATTTGAATTGGGAACAGGGAAAGCTGCTAACCTGATGATAGGCTTTAACATAAGACATTAAAGACTTACAATCACTGGCTATATTAGTATGGGATAACAAGGGATCAGCAGAAAGTGGGATCAGCCAAGAGACATTGGTTTACTGGTGACTATCTCATAAGGAGTGAGTTTATGTTTTCTGGAGGGGATACTGCAAATAGTCGGCAGAGTCAGAGGCAATTCCGTAGGCCAAGGGAGTACAGTAGTTTCAGCAAGCTTAGAGATTTTAAGTTTTAGGATCCCATTAGTTCTCTCAACCTTGACTGATGATTGAGAGTGATAGGGACAGTGATAATTCCAAGAAGTTTGCGAGCTATTCATTAAGGCTTGTATGATTTGCCCAGTGAAGTGGGTGTCTTGATCACTGGAAATTAGGGAAGTTATATCCCATGTGGGAAACATATTTTCTAACAGTTTCTTTTTTTTTTTTTTTTTTAAGATTTATTTATTTATTTGACAGAGAGAGAGGGAACACAAGCCAGGGGAGTGGGAGACGGAGAAGCAGGCTTCCCGCAGAGCATGGAGCCCGATGCGGGGCTCAATCCCAGGACCCTGGGATCAAGACCTGAGCCGAAGACAGACGCTTAAAGACTGAGCCACCCAGGTGCCTTGGCTGAGCTGCCTTAAGCAATTTTATTTTATTTTTTAAAGCTTTTTTTAAGATTTTATTTATTCATTTGAGAGAGAGGGAGAGAGAACACAAGCAGGGGCAAGGGCAGAGGCAGAGGGAGAGGGAGAAGCAGACCCCCTGCCGAGCAGGGAGTCCGATGCTGGGCTCAATCCCAGGACCCTGGGATCATGACCTGAGCTGAAGGCAGACGCTTAACCATCTGAGCCACCCAGGCACCCCCTTAAACAATTTTAAATTGTTTGTCCTACAGCTTGTAGATCTGTGTTTCTTTGGGTTCACGTGTTGAAAACTTACTGTGCTGCTCTGGTTATGTCCCGTTTCCTTGATTTTTTGTGTGTTCCTGATAGCCTTTTGTTGATGTCCCCACATGTGATGGATCAGTCACCTCTTCCAGCTTTTACAGGCTGGTTTTGGTGGGGAAAGACTTTCACCTTGGGTTGGTTGCAAGGTCACCAGCTGAAGGCCCTGTGGCCATTTTGGCTCTAGGGAGGGACCAGCCATGTGATCACAGTGCAGCACCATCAGCAGAGGTCAGGTGCAGCAAAGATTGTAGGGATTCTCAGTAGCCAAGGCTGCAGATGAGGTTACAGGTGCCTGCCCCTGGTGAAACTGGGGAGAGTGTGACCTCAGGACTGTGTTCAGATTATACCAGGAATGTTTCCCATTTAACCAGTGTTTTGTTGTTATTGCCAGTACCATACTCCATTTCTACTTTTCCTTCCCTTTGTTGATACTTTACTGACTAGTCAAGTCTACTCCGTCATTTCTACCCTGACTTCCAGCCAGGGATAATCTCTACCTCTCTGGACGTTGTATCTCATTTCTCTCATAAGTCTTCCTCTGTTGCTCTGCAACACTGGCCCACACTTGCCACAAGGCGTGCACACGTCCTTAAATTGGCTTTGAATAGCAGAAGCTCTGTTGCAATTAGTTTTTCCTGGGTTTGGACATACAGTTTACACACCCGCATGTCACCAGCAGAAAAGGTCCTGCAGGAATCCTTTAGCAGAGGAACAAGTTTTAGAATATGCCTCTCTTCTTTGTGTTACAGACTGTCCTTGTGTCCTTCCCATGATGAGGTCTCTACCATTCTTTTGCCTTAGGAGCCCAGAAATGCCCAACTTCTCTGACCAGATTCAAACTCCCTTACCTAGAAATGCATGCCATACATTCATGCCTAGATGAGTCAGGTGCATGTATGTGACGGGCTCACCCCCTCACTATAGGCAACACAGATTTCACCAGCGCTTCTTTGCCTTCAGGTTGTTGCTGTGGAGCAGAGGATGAGGAGGCACCCTTTGCCCAGAGCACTTCTGTAGGCGTGTCACAGACCAGGACGCCCAAGGCAGCTCAGTCTTCCCCTGAAATGTGTGGTCCAGTCTTGAGAGACATTTTCCACTTGGCTGCGCACCAGGGAAAAGAAAACAGCCAGAAAGTGTTCAGGTGTGCGGCAGGTATGAAATGATTTTATTTCATTACTGACTTCAGAAAACATGAGAAACAGCACATGGGAGAGAAACCCTTCAGAAGCCATGTGGACAGGGACTTGTTTGTGAAGAGCTGCAAATTACATGTGTCAGGCAAGCCCTTCACCTGTGGAGAGGTTGAGAAAGCCTTCCTGGCCACCTCAGAACACCAAGTGCAGGCCACTCACACCAGAGAGAAGCCAAACAGAATCACTCAGTGTGGGGCAACTTTTCAAAGCAGAAAAAGTTATGTCACCTGGGGAAAATGTAAGAACACCTTTAGCCCCACATACACACTTGTTCAGGACCAGTGTGTTGACATAGGAAGACTGTTTCATGTGCCGTGAATGTGGGAAAACATTCCTGTATAAATCTTCACTGGTTACTCACCAGAGAGTCCACAGTGGTGACAGGCTTTGTGTGTGTGGTGAATGTGGTACGTCTTTTAGGCAAAACTCAACCCTCAGTCACCTTGGAGGAGTTCATACTGGGCCAAGTCAGTACCAGTGCAACAAATGTGGGAAACCCTTCAACCAAAAGTTTGTCCTCATTCATCCCTAGAGAAGGCCTATTGGAGAAGATTGTTACTTGTGCAGTGAATGTGTGTAGTCTTTTAGCCATAGCTCCATCCTTATTCAACTACAGATAGTACATACTGGAGAAAGGCATTATGAATGCATTGAATGTGGGAAATGCTTTTTTTTTTTTTTTTTTTAAGATTTTTTTTTTTATTTGAGAGAGAGAGAATGAGAGACAGAGAGCATGAGAGGGAGGAGGGTCAGAGGGAGAAGCAGACTCCCTGCCGAGCAGGGAGCCCGATGCGGGACTCGATCCCGGGACTCCAGGATCATGACCTGAGCCGAAGGCAACTTAACAGACTGAGCCACCCAGGCGCCCCATCTTTCTTTTTTTTTTAATAAAGATTTTATTTATTTGAGAGAGAATGAGATAGAGAGAGAGTATGGGAGGGGGGAGGGTCAGAGGGAGAAGCAGACTCCCTGCCGAGCAGGGAGCCTGATGCGGGACTTGATCCTGGGACTCCAGGATCATGACCTGAGCCGAAGGCAGTCGCTTAACCAACTGAGCCACCCAGGCGCCCCTGGGAAATGCTTTTGATGAAAATCTGCCCTCATTGTGCACTGGCAAGTTCACACTGGAGAAAGGCCTTATGAACGCAGTAAATGTGGAGATCTTTTACTAGTAGTTTGGTACTCATTCTACACTAGAGAATACATAAAGGAAAATGGCCTCTTGGGTACATTAAATGCGGGAAATCCTTTAGCCATCAATCTTAGCTCTCTCAACACGAGTATTCACAGAGAACAAAGGTCTTATAGGTGCAGCCAAGGTGGGAAATCTTTTACCTCTAGCTCTACCTTTGGTATCACCAGAGAGTCCATGCTGGAGATAGGCCTTACCAGTGCAAGTAACCACAGGAATTGTTTTATCTCTGGCTACCTGCTCTGTTATCAAAGAGTTGACACAGGAGGAAGGCCTTAACAAGTACCATGAATGTGGCAAATCTTTATCTGTAGGAGGAAACTCCTGTATCATTTGGGAGGTCACACTGGTGAAAGGTCTTATGAATGCACCGAGTGTGGAAAATTCTGTCGAGGAAATTATCTCCCTGAATACTGGAGCGTTCACACTGCGTCAAGACCTTATGATATAGTGAATGTACGAAATCTTTTACCAAGAGCTCGGCACTCATTTGACGTCAGAGTTCACACAGGAGGAAAGTCCTATGTGTTTGGTGAATGTGGGAAATGTTTTCCCCAGAGAATTCATCTCATTACACTCATAGAGTTCACACTGGAGAAAGGCCTTAGCTGTGCAATGGAGTGTGGTATTTCCTTGTTCAGTTTAAGGTCACTGGAGGAAAGCCTGAGGAGCCATGTGTCTGAATTTGGTCTCCTGCATCCAGTTGTCCACAGTGGGGAGAATTCCCCTAAGCTTCACTTCTGTGGGAAGCAGGTGTGGCTATGTTACACCTAACCTGCTCTGGGCTCTTTCTAGGGTTATGTCAATGCCATTTCCAGAGTGAAGCCATTTCACCTCTACCACATGGCAGGTCCCCACGGTGTGCATCAGTCACCACCCCACTGTGCTCAGGGAAGCCGACCTCTCTTCTCTCGTGCTGGAGCAGATGAGGAGTAGCCTGAGCCCCTCTGGGTCTGTGTTCCCCTCTCTCTGCCTGGCTTGGGCAAGAACCTGACTCAGTGTTTGCCCAAAGGAATTTCATATGAGTTTGGCTGGCAACTTGCAGAGGACAACCTTTTTCAGGGACACGTTGTTCTCAGATGATGAATTTTTCCAGCTTCTAAGGCAACAGCCTGAGCTGTGTGCCACATATTGCTTTGTTTTGTATAATACGAAAGCCTTATTGTTTGAGTCCTCTTAATTTCAGGTGTTCTATTTGCTGTATGGTGTGTTTTATAAATAGATTTGTGTTCCACAAGCATGAAGGATGAACAATCTTTGTGGGAGTCTCAAACTCTCTGCCTCAGTAGGGACAGTATGATGGCAAAAAGAGCTTGTCCCTTTTGGCCAGATGTGCACAGCTGCCACTGACCTCCTAGGAAAGCCTGCAGGGATGGCTTTCTGGTCCTCATTTGAGACTGGATGCTATGAGGTTGAGGAGTCTCAGAGGTCACCCCGAGGAGGATCAGGTGTGAGAACCTCAGGTGCTTCTGGGAGCAGCATGAATTCTTTCCCTTGTTCACAGAGGATATCATGGGGGATGTCAGCACTGTTGAGGGGAACCCCTTCCCCAGGTCCGGCAAAGAGCCATATGCCCTGATGTCCACATATCTGTAGGTGATGGTCATTGGTTGTAAGGCCATAAGGTTCAGGGGAAACCACAACTGCTACAGAAACATTGGCTTCATAGGGAGTGGAGGAGACCACAGCCAACCAGATGGAATGTGCCTCTTCTAAAAGTGCACCCACAAATGATTCTGCAACAGGGGCTGCGGAACGGGTGTGTGCACCATCAGTGTTCCTCAGGTATCTTCCAAAACAATACAGTCTCAGTAAAAATGCCCCTAAGGGCTGTACCACCGTCCCTTGCTTCCTGAGGACTGAGCCACACTCCTGCCCTGGTTCAGGAGATGCTTTCAGAGGACACACAAACACAACATCAGGGGGCACGTGTGGACGCCTTGAAAAAGCTGATCCTTTTTCCTTCTTATTATTGTCTGGAGAGAGTCTTGGTGGCATGCTGAATCTCTAATACCCCTTTTTACTGATTTCCCTTTTCAACAGAGGGAGCAGGGGCGCCTGGGTGGTTCAGTCAGTTAAGTATCCAACTTTTAGTTTCAGTTCAGGTCAGATCAGGGTCATGAGCTCGAGCTGCATGTCAGGCTCCATGCTCAGCATGGAGTCTGCTTGAGATTCTCTCTCTTCCTCTCCCTCTACCCCCCATTCCCCACTCACTTGCTCTCAGGGCACCTGGGTGGCTCAGTTGGTTAAGCGACTGCCTTCGGCTCAGGTCATGATCCTGGAGTCCCTGGATCGAGTCCCGCATCGGGCTCCCTGCTCGGCGGGGAGTCTGCTTCTCCCTCTGACCCTCCCCCCTCTCATGCTCTCTATCTCATTCTCTCTCTCAAATAAATAAAATCTTAAAAAAAAAAACACGGGTGCCTGGGTGGCTCAGTTGGTTAAGCGACTGCCTTCGGCTCAGGTCATGATCCTGGAGTCCAGGAATCGAGTCCCACATTGGGCTCCCTGCTCGGCAGGGAGCCTGCTTCTCCCTCTGACCCTATCCCCTCTCATGCTGTTTCTCGCTCTCTCTCTTAAATAAATAAATAAATAAAATCTTTAAAAAAATTATAAAAAACCCCACAATGTACTATCTTAGGTAAAGGCCTTCACTTCATGTGAACAATCTGATGTCTTTTTTTTTTTTTTTTTAAGATTTTATTTATTTATTTGACAGAGAGAGAGACAGCGAGAGCAGGAACACAAGCAGGGGGAGTGGGAGAGGGAGAAGCAGGCTTCCCGCCGAACAGGGAGCCCGATGTGGGACTCGATCCCAGGACCCTGGGATCATGACCTGAGCCGAAGGCAGACGCTTAACGACTGAGCCACCCAGGCGCCCTCTTTTTTTTTTTTTTTTTAAAGATTTTATTTATTTATTTGAGAGAGAGAGAATGAGAGAGAGCACATGAGAGAGGGGAGGGTCAGAGGGAGAAGCAGACTCCCCGCCGAGCAGGAAGCCTGATGCGGGACTCGATCCAGGGACTCCAGGATCATGACCTGAGCCGAAGGCAGTCGCTTAACCAACTGAGCCACCCAGGCGCCCTGATGTCTTAGGAAACTAGAGTTGTAGCCATCCTAGTTGTAGGATTTCCCACACTTGTTGCACTCAGATGGTCTTTCTCCAGTGTGAATGCTTTGCTGTTGAATGAGGTTAGAGTTCTATCTATAGAATTTCCCACATTTACTGCACTCATGAGTCCTACCATCGTGAACTCTCTGATGTTCTAGGAGCAGAAATGTTCTGAAAAAGAATTTCCCACATTTGTAAGCCCATTCTTTTTTTTTTTTTTAATATTTTATTTATTTACTTGACAGAGAGAGACACAGGGAGAGAGGGAACACAAGCAGGGGGAGTGGGAGAGGGAGAAGCAGGCTTCTTGGGGATCATGACCTGAGCTGAAGGCAGACGCTTAACAACTGAGCCACCCAGGCGTCCCGCATTGCTGTATTTCTGATAATCACTTTGCAGCAAAGAGAGAAGATTATGGGATTCAGATGCCTCATCTCAGAGTTCAGTGCTCAGTGCTCCCTTTCTACCTTGACCTTTACAAAATAGCAATAGTTAGGGTAAGAGAGAGAGGGTTTTGTATTGGTCTCAGCTTATCAATAATGATGCAACCAGCTAAGAATGCCTGAGGCTCAGGTCATGATCCTGGAGTCCTTGTGGTGAGCCCTCAGAGGTACTTCCCTGGAGCTAATGTGGCTGGACTGCCCCTCATGGTTTTTATTATGATTGCAGGACATACCTCAGGGAAAACTATCAAGAACTTTGAAAAAGTAAGGGCCACACAAGAAAGTCACCACTAGAGAGAGGGAGGGAGTGTGAACCTGGGGCTCTGCCTTGATTATGGTCATGAGTGGGCTGCCTAGGGTTTCACAGGTTCCGTCTCTATTGGAGAATTTAAGATATAAAAGTAGGAATTGGGGAACAAAGGGAACAACAGGATCACTTAAGTGATTGGTTATTTAGCCTACCTGGGGCTTTATACTAGTCATTTTACTATTAGCTGTGATATGTAGCTGGCAATATGCGTTTTTCTACATGGATGTCTTTGAAATTGATGTCTTGGCAATCAAAAGTTTATTGTCAGGCCCTTGCACTACAGGGAGGGATGAACAGGTGGAGCACAGAGAATTTTTAGATCAGTGAAACTTCTCTATATGACATTATAATGGTGGATACTTGTCATTATACATTTGTCCAAATCCATGTATGGTACAACACCGTGAGTGAATCCTTATACAACTATGGGCTTTGGGTGATAATGATATCTCAGTGAACGTTCATAAATTTTAACAAATTACTGCTCTGGTGGAGGTATACAGGTAATGGGGGAGCTTTGGGGGGGCAGAGATATAGGGGAAATCTCTTTACCTTTTGTTCAATTTTGCTGTGATCCTAAAACTGCTATAAAATATAGTCTATTACAAAAAAGAAAAAAAAGATAGCATTAGTTAAGTTGCTCTCTGATTGAGCTGCTCCTCAGATTGCTAAAAGAAATTGAGTATATCTTAGTATATGGAGTAAACAATGTGGATAAAAAGTGTTTTTCAGTGTGTAGGACACAATCCCTGATGATATAAGCAAGGGAGAAATTTCCTGTGGCATTCAGAAGCAGAGCTCCTAGTTGTCCACCGGCTTCAGGACAGTCTAACATTCCTCTTCTTTCTTCCCACATATGGCGCTCTTTGGAGTCTTTTCTTTTTTCTTTTACAGATTTTATTTATTTATTTGACAGAGAGAGACGCAGCAAGAGAGGAAACACAAGCAGGGGGAGTTGGAGAGGGAGAAGCAGGCTTCCCGCCGTGCGGGAGCCCGATGCGGGGCTCGATCCCAGGACCCTGGGACCATGACCCGAGCCGAAGGCAGACGCTTAACGACTGAGCCACCCAGGCGCCCCACTTTGGAGTCTTTTCTATTCTTCCTGACCAAACATAATGAAACACTGAATAGAGCTTCAGGCCACAGCATTTGAAGAACAATAACATAACGTTTCCAGCTATTGAAGGAGTCATTTTATGATTGATTATGGGGTGATTAAGCCATTTATGTTAAGTAGATCTGGGAGCATCTCAGTAAGGTTTTTATCCTCTTCGAGTGGGGTGATTTTATGGAGTCTGAAACAATGTCTTTTCTCCGCCTTCGACATGGGCAAAGCCTTTTCCTCCCTTGAGGTAGGAGTACCATTTTCCTAGCTTCCCTCCTAGCCGATGCTCGATGTTCTGGTTTATCGAGGGCGGAGAACCCCCTTTCCTGCCCCCTCCGGAGCTCTAGGACTACATTACCCCGAAGACCATGCGTTCAGAGGAGCCGATGACGGATCAGGACGAGGCATATCTGTGCGTGCGCATCGCGTGGGGGCGGGACTTCCGGCCTCCTCTTCCGGGCCGTGGTGGCTTTCCGTTCTGGGGAGTCCCTTCCGCAGGGCTGAGGCGTAAGTGACAGGGGGGAGTAGGCGTGAAAACAGTCGTCCTCACGGCAGAGATTTGGATCCGCGGCTGGCGACGCCGCCCGGGCTGCCCTGCGCGGGGGACGGGACGGCAGTCGCTGGCTCGGGTGTCCGCTCCGCCACAGAGTCCGATGGCGGCGGCCGCGCGCAGGGACCCGGCTCCGGTAAGCGCTCGTCCGCCCACCCAGACCCCCGCGGCCCAGGCCCCGGCGTCCGGGACAGGCGGGCGGCGGCGGGCGGGGGCCCCGTGCGGGAGCGGGCTCCGGGCCGAGGGCGGCCGGGGCCGAGGCTGGAGGGGGGCAGAGGCTGGAGGGGCGCTGGAGGGAGGCTGCAGGGGGCCTGAGGCGGGAGGAGTCTGCCCTCGGGGGACAGCGCGTGAGGGGGGTCACGCCCGGACTGCGGGCCGAGGTGCCGTACCTTCAGGTGAGGACACTAGACGCCACGGGGACTTTGGCCGAAGGAGAGACACGATCTCCTTGAGGGTTTCAAGACTCCCCCAAGGAATTCTAAAGAGCAGTTTGGAGGAGGGAGATGAGTGCACTGAGGCACTGGGAGGTTGAGTCTTTGTTCAGGGTCACACCACTGGTAAAAGGCAACATTGAGCACTGAGGCGCACTGGTTAGACAGCCATCCGAGGTCACTTGGCTCCAGGGCCAGGGAAGGGTACCGAGAGGCATGAGCCCATCAACCTCCCTTTCCCCCGTGATCGCATTCTTTAAAGGCCTGCCTGCCTTTTCCCGCAGAGTCCCAGGACTGCAGAAGCACTGAGGGAAACAACACGCCTATGTAGAGGGTGTCCTAGTCCCTTACTGACCCTGATTGACACCCAGATGTTGTCTGGATTGTGGTGCCCTGGGACTCTTATCTGCTGTTTTCAGAATCCTAAGTTGATGTCAGGGGTTATATGAAGGTGTTCCCATTCCTGTCAACCAACATAAATGAGTGTTTAGGGTTAACCGAGGAGCGGGTACCAGGATGTGCAAATACATGGAGGTAAATCTGAGCGAGGGGTGTTCAGGAACCACAGGTCTCCTTTTATGAAAGAACAAAGAGCAGGGGGACAGGTGTCAGGACAGGAGTGACTGCCTGAAAAATTGGGCGTCTATTCTGGACGTAATGGGAGGTTGGATTAGAGGAGAGATACAAAGTTAGGAAAGTCAAAACAGGCTCCTGACTAAAGCAGAGGACAGACCATGGGAATGAGGGAAGCACAAGGGAAATCAGGGCAGAGGCTACTACCATAGACTAGTGAGGGTTAGTTGACCAGGACTGTGATTTAGGGTGGTTGCTTTTCTGGATGCAACCGTGGGATGCATGTTTTAAAACGGGAAACTAGATTTTCTTTTTTTTAAGATTTTATTTACTTATTTGACAGAGGGAGACATAGCGAGACAGGGAACACAAGCAGGGGGAGTGGGAGAGGGAGAAGCAGGCCTCCCAGCGAGCAGGGAGCCTGATGCGGGGCTCAATCCCAGGACCCTGGGATCATAACCCGAGCTGAAGGCAGACGCTTAACGACTGAGCCACCCAGGCGCCCCGGGAAACTAGATTTTCTAATGTGGGTGGTGAGGGAGAGAAACGGAGATATCAGGGATACCCCCAGGGTGTTTGATCTTTGCAGCTGTAGGAATGGAAGTTCCAACTGAGAGGGGGGAAGTTGGTAGTAGGAATAATATTCACCGGGGATATTAGGAGCTTTGTTTTGGCCATGTTTAGATTCTGAGGTATTTCAGAGACCACTGAGTGGAGGCATCAGACTGGCAGCTGAAAACACAAGTTGAGAAATCAAAAGAGCGGTTCAAATTGGAGACATTCAAAATGTGGTATTTACTGTGTGGACCCACGTAAGTAACCTGTCGTTACATTTAGGAGGTATAATCTTCTTGTTAACTGGCGTGAAGATGTTCATAGGCCAGGAAATAGAGGGTAGGGGCTGAGCACTGGGTCTCTCACTTGAGTACCTGAGTGACGGTATTGTAATTCATAAATGCTGGTGAGGGAGGTATGTGTGCTTAAAGGTAGGGTGTATTAGACAGACTAGTCTAGGAGGTGGCCAAGGCTTAAGATAAGAATGGACATGAGAGAGATGCAGAGACAAGGGGTAGTTGAGGCAAGATGTCATTCAGGCCAAAGTTCTTGCTTATTCATGTCTCTGTGGATTCACAATGGGCACATTTCGGCTGTTTCTTCACCAGTCTTGACACTTGGCCTACTTGTCAACTCTACATGTCACTTCTGCTCTTAAACCCTTTGCGGGACCAGTCCCTACCTCTCTGGACTCCACGTCTTACCTGCTTTTCTCACTGCTCCATCTGCAGTGCTTCCCAGCAGTGACCTCTACATATTTTGTCATGAGGTATGCATATATCTTCAAATAGTCCTTGAACATGAGCAACTCTGTTGCATTTGGATTTTCTTGGTTCTGGACATACCCTTCCACATAGTGGTCATATGTCACCAGGAAACAAGAGCTGGCTGGAAGTTATTTGCAGAAAAACAGGTTATAGACCCTGCTTTCCTCCACGTGTCACACATTATAGTTGCGTCCTTCACCATTTGAGACCTTCCCCGTTTTATGCTCTTTATTTCCCTGGAGCAGAGGCTCTCTGTCCTCAACCTGAAACAGTTCTGGTTCTGCCGACAATCGCATGGATTTGTCCTGGGTTTGGGAAAAACATTCTTGTGTATGGGTGGTCCCCTCCAACCAGAGTCATCATGGACTCCTCCAGCATTTTATTTCTTTCAGGTTGTTGGTGTGGAGCACATAACGAGGAGGCACCTTTTGAGCAGAGCATTTCTGTAGGAGTGTCACGGGTCAGGACTCCAAGGCAGGTGTGTCTGCCCAGAAGGCCTGCTCCTGTGAGATATGTAGCCTAGTCTTGAGAGAGATTTTTTACTTGGCTGCACCAAGGAACACATACCAGGCAGAAACCATACACCTGTGGGGCATGTGGGAAATGATTATGTTTTACTGGAAACCTTCCACAGCACCGGAAGCAGGACACTGGAGAGAAACACTTCAGAAGCAGAGCCTCACATGTAAAGAGCTGCAAGTTCTGTGTGTCAAGGAAGCCCTTTACCTGCAGGGAGGTTGGGAAGGACTTCTTGACCAGCTCAGGATCTCTCCAACAATAAGTCAACTTACACTGTGGAGAAATCAAAGAACAGTACCGAGTGTGTAGTGGGCTTACATGATATAAAAATTCATTATAAATGGGGAAGATGCATGAAAACTTGTGAGAACAAATACACATTTATTTAATACTAGAGAGACCTCTCTACAACAAGATATTATGTATGTGGTGTGTGTGGGAAGTCTTTTAGCAAAAGGTACCACCTCAATCACCATTGGAGAGTTACACTGGAAAAGGGCCTTAATGAGTGTGTGGAATGTGGTAAATTATTTAGCAACAAGGCCAATCGCATTCAGCACCACAGAGTTCACACTGGGGAGAGGCCTTATGTGTGCAGGGAATGTGGGAACTTCTTTCCTTACAGATCCAGTCTCTTTAATTACCTGAGGTTTCATAGTGAATCAAGGCCTTATGAGTGTGGGGAATGTGGGAAATCTTTTAGCTAAAGTTCTGTGCTCTTTCAGCATCAGAATTCACACTGGAGAAAGGCCTTTTGAGTATGAGGAAAAAAGCTCTGTTGCTCCTTCAGTGTTGGAAAGTTCACACTGGATGAAGGCCTCATGAATGTGCTGACTGCTCAGGTGGAGGCCCTGTCTCATTGAATGCCAGAAAATTCACATAGCAAACTTAGGGAATTTACGTAGATGTGCAGGGAGTGAGCTAGTTCTATATTCTTTATAACACTGGAGGTGGTCCCTTATGAGGGTGCCATCTACCTGAATTTAATCTCCTACATCAGAACAGCCACTAAATTCCAGGTATGTGAGAGGTATGTTTTTAAACTGCCCGGGCCATTGCCATATTTATGTCCCTCCGTTCTGTTGCAGAAGCTTTTCTATTTCTGCCCCTTGGAAGGTACCCAAGGTGTGTCTCATTCACTAACTACATTGTGTTTAGGGAAGTAAAACTTCCCTGTTCTCCTGTTTGTGAAAGGATATGTGAGAAGCCTGATCATTCATTCCTTTCTCATTTCTTTCTCTCTGATGAGTTAGGCCATAGACCTGACCCAGTTTGGGCCCGGAAGACAATGCTCATGATCTGAAAACATAGACTTCCCAGGGATGTTACTGGTCTCACATGACTCTTGTGATGGAATTTTCCAGCCTCCAAATCACAAACCTAGGAACCAGCCTGCCTTCCATTGTTCTGGTTTGTGTGATAATGAAGGCCTTATTTAAGGCACCTTTAATCTTGGGGGCTCTATTCACTGTGTATGTGGCAGTTTGAAAACAACTATTTAAGTTGTTCTGCTGAGAACAACTGAGTTCTGCTAGCATGAACGTGTGACCAGCTTTTGTTGGGACCAAACTTTGTGTGCCTCAGATAGGACAGTATTACGGCAGAATATATATAGCTCTCTCATTTTGGCCTAGTTTGCATTGCTGCCCACAGCCTCCCAGGAAAGACTGCAGGGCTTTATGGTCCTTATTTATAGCTTGGATGTCAGGATATTTTGTAGGTTCAGGGGTCAACCTGAGGAGGAGACAGCTGTGACAACCTCTGGTGTTTGTGAGAATTGTTCTCTTATTCACAGGGGATGTGGCATTGTGCTCAGCACTGGTAAGGGAAATCTGTTCCTCGTGTCCTGCAAAGGGGCCATATGCTCTGGTGTCCAGAATTCTTTAGGGTGGTGCCACTAGTTGAAGGATTATAGGGGGAATCATGATTGTTAAAAACAAACAAACAAAACCCCACTGGAGTTATAGGGATTGAGGAGACTACAACAAACTAGTTGGAATGGGCCTCTTTTAAAAGGGTGTCCACAAGGTTTAGTCTCTATGGCTGTGAAGGGTGAGCAGGTACAGAAATTCTCAGGATTTCCAGAAGGGTGTATTTTGTGTAGCTTGAGGGCCTGTCAGAAAAAGTAATGTAAAGTTTTTGTGACTCTTGTAGCTTTTTTGGGCGCTCTGTCTCAAGGCCATTGCTGTGTAGGGAGGAAAACCAGGGTGTCTAGAGAAAGGAGATGTCTTGGTCAGTGATTGTGGCCTTCATGCGCAGCCTGCATTCCTTTTATTGAATCAAGTGGAAATGGCTTTCATTGTTTACCTTTATTGGTTATCACTGAGGCAAGGCATCCTCTCCTGGGGCATGAGGAGAGATGGTGGAGTCAATAGAAGGAGATTTTACAAACCAGTAGGAAATCCAGGTTTTATTTTGAACCATGTTTCTAAAGCTGTGATAAGATATAGATGACATGCAATAAACTGTACATATTTAAACTGAACAGCTCAATAAGTTGAAATTCACTTAACCCAGGAAACTCATCACAATCATGAAAACGGACCTATCCGTCACTCCCGTATTTTTGTGCAGCACTTTAATGATGTCTCTCTCTCTCTGCCCTTCAGGCAACCACTGATCTTTATAACAGATTAGTTTGCATTGTCTAGATTTTTATGTGATTGAAATAATAAATTGTTTACCCTTTTTTTCCTCCCATGGGTGCCCTCTGCAGAACGTTTATTTTCAGATTCAGCAATGACACTTACATGAGT
Organism: Mirounga angustirostris; assembly: GCF_029215605.1. NCBI lineage: Eukaryota > Metazoa > Chordata > Mammalia > Carnivora > Phocidae > Mirounga > Mirounga angustirostris. The sequence continues at coordinate 59,232,194 of NW_026991724.1, read as the reverse complement.
AGTTCATTATTTTTATATCGCTGAGAGGTATGATTTTCTATGAAGTACCACGGTTTATATATTCATTCATCTGTTTATGGATATCGACTGCTTTACGGTATTGGTTGTTACAAATAAAATTACTACAGACGTTTTAATACAGTTCTTTATGTGGCTGTGTTTCATTTCTCTTGTGTTACTACTTCAGCTGGAATCACAAGCTGGGTGAATGTATTAACTTTTTAAGAAATGTCAAACTGATCTAAAATGGTTCTACTAGCAGTGTGTAAGAGTTCTACTTCTTCCTTATCTTTGCCAATAGTAGATACAGTTAATCTTTTAAAGTTTTGACCCTTTTAATGAATATTTAGCAATTTTATCTCAACTGTGGTTTTAGGTGCATTTCCCTGATGTTTAGCATTTTTTCATTTGTTTATTTGCCAGGTGTTTGTCTTCTTTGGTAGAATGTTGGTTATCTTTTACCTGCTTTTTTTTTTTTTTTAAAGATTTTATTCATTTATTTGACAGAGAGAGACAGCAAGAGAGGGAACACAAGCAGGGACAGAGGGAAAGGGAGAAGCAGGCCTCCCGCTGAGCAGGGAGCCCGATGTGGGGCTTGATCCCAGGACCCTGGGATCATGACCTGAGCCAAGGGCAGATGCTTAACGACTGATACACCAGGTGCCCCTTTTACCTGCTTTTTAAAAATGAATTTTGGCAAATAAGATAGTGAAAAAACAAAGAAAGATCATGTGTTGTGCCACAAAACAAGTCAACAAATTTAAGAAGATTGAAATAATATCTAGTATCTTTTCTCACCATAGTGGTATTAAAGTAGAAGTAAATAACATGAGGAAAATGGGAAAACTCACAAATAAATGGAAATTAAACAACACACTCCTGAACGACCAGTGGGTCAAAGAAGAAATCAAAAGGGAAATAAAAAATTATCTTGAAACAAATGAAAATGAAAATACAACATACCAAAACTTATAGGATGCAGGGAAAGCAGTTATAAGAAAAGGTTATAGATATAAATATCTACGTTAAAATAAAAAATCTCAAATAAGCAACCTTTGCTTTACACTTCTAGGAACTAGAAAAACAATAAATTAAGCCCAAAGTTAGCAGAAGAAAATAAACGATAAAGATTAGAACAGAAATAAATGAAATAGATACTAGAAAAACAATGGAAATTATCAATGAAATCAAGAATTGTTTTTTTTGCAAAGAAAAGCAAAATTGACAAAACTAGCTAGATTAACCAATGTAAAAAAGAGAAAGGATCCCATTAAAATTATATAAAAAGTGAAGCCTTGGAGCACCTGGATGGCCTAGTCGGTTAAGCATCTGCCTTCGGCTTAGGTCATGATCCCACGGTTCTGGGATCGAGTCCCGCATCGGGCTCCCTGCTCACTGGGGAGACTACTTCTCCGTCTCTCTCTGCCTGATGCTCCCCCTGCTTGTGTGCTCTCTGTCAGATAAATAAATAAAATCTTAAAAAAAAAAAAAGTGGAGGCTTTACAGCTGATACCACAGAAATAAAAGGATCACAAGAGACTTCTGTGAAAAAGCACAGAGCGCTGAGTAAGACTGTAAAGCAAGAAGGTTTGGTGTTTTGAGGTCCAACTATTGACCGCAGTGACTGATAAGAAGCTGCCCTTGTGCTCTAGATGAGAGTTGTTGAAATCCTACTTATATGGAGAAAACCAAACACATTCACATATTTTTCTTTCTTTTTTTTTTTTAAGATTTTTATTAATTTATTTAACAGAGATAGAGAGCACAAGTAGGCAGAGCGGCAGACAGAGGGAAAGGGAGAAGCAGGCCTCCCGCTGAGCAGGGAGCCAGATGTGGGGCTCGATCCCAGGACCCTGGGATCATGACCTGAGCCAAAGGCTGACGCCCAAGGACTGAGCCACGCAGGCGCCCCCTCCCCATATTTCTTCTAGAATCATGTGCTAATATCCTAAAACTCAGATTGAGAATACACTTGGATGATAATCAGTCACTGATCAGTTTCTAGAATCTAGAATTATCTTAAAGGTTCTGAATAATTACGAGGGGCTAAGAATAAGCAGTGAAGACTTTGCCCTTGTACCCTACAATCAAACAGAGTATGTAGATAGTGCCCCAAAATTTTTTCTCAAGTAACTAGGTGCAAGAAATTTTTATTACAAACCTATTTAATTAATTATTTATTTTTTTAAAAGATTTTATTTATTTATTTGAGAGAGAGAATGAGATAAGAGAGAGCATGAGAGGGGGGAGGGTCAGAAGGAGAAGCAGACTCCCTGCTGAGCAGGGAGCCCGATGCGGGACTTGATCCCGGGACTCCAGGATCATGACCTGAGCCGAAGGCAGTCGCTTAACCAACAGAGCCACCCAGGCGTCCCCAAACCTATTTATTTTTTTAAAGATTTTATTTATTTATTTTTGATCGCGTGCGCCGCACGAGAGAGAGAAAAAGAGAGAGAGAGAAAGAAAGAAAACAAGTTCGTGGAGGGACAGAGGGAGAAGCACATTCCCTGCTGAGCAGGGAACGGATGCAGGGGCTCATGCGGGGCTCGATTGCAGGACTCTGGGATCATGACTTGAGCCAAAGACAGACACTTAACTGACTGAGACACTCAGGTGCCCCTATAAACCTAGTATTTTTTTTTTTTTAAACAGGAGAAAGTCAAATTTATTTATTTTTTTAAGATTTTACTTATGGGGCGCCTGGGTGGCTCAGTCGTTAAGCGTCTGCCTTCGGCTCAGGTCATGATCCCAGGGTCCTGGGATTGAGCCCCGCATCGGGCTCCCTGCTTGGCGGGAAGCCTGCTTCTCCCTCTCCCACTCCCCCTGCTTGTGTTCCCTCTTTCGCTGTGTCTCTGTCAAATAAATAAAATCTTTAAAAAAAAAAGACTTCACTTATAAAAATATGGAATGCTTCACGAATTTGCGTGTATCCTTTCTCAAGGGTCATGCTAATCTCCGTATCGTTCCAATTTTAGTGTATGTGCTGCCCGAGCGAGCACCCTAGAAACCTATTTTGACATCAACTTTCACCCAGAGATCAAAGGGGAAAGAAGAGCTACTCAAACTCATGTACATTCCATGCCCCTAAATGTGTACATTTTCCCATTTAATTATATAAAAGCTTTTAATTAAAAGTGTGATCATTTCTATTTTTAATTTTATTTATTTAATTTTAATTAGGTTCCACACCCAGTGTAGGGCTCAAACTCAGGGCCTTGAGATAAAGAGTTGCATGCTGTACTGACTGAGCCAGCCAGGTGCCCCTCTATTTTTAATTTTTAATTAATTAATCTATTTTATTTATTATTTTTTACGATTTTATTTTTTATTTATCTGACAGAGAAACAGTGAGAGAGGTGGGAGAGGGAGAAGCAGGCTTCCTGCTGAGCAGGGAGCCCGATGCAGGGCTCGATCCCAGGACCCCGGGATCATGACCCAAGCTGAAGGCAGATGCTTAACGACTGAGCCACCCAGGCGCCCCAGTTAATTAATCTATTTTAAAAAGATTTTATTTGAGGGCGCCTGGGTGGCTCAGTTGGTTAAGTGACTGCCTTTGGCTCAGGTCATGATCCTGGAGTCCCTGGATCGAGTCCCGCATCGGGCTCCCTGCTCGGCAGGGAGTCTGCTTCTCCCTCTGACCCTATCCCCTCTCATGTGTTCTCTCTCATTCTCTCTCTCTCAAATAAATAAATAAAATCTTTAAAAAAAAAAAAAAGATTTTATTTGAGAAAGAGAGTGAACACGAGTGTGGGGGGAGGGGCAGAGTGAGAAGCAGGCTCCTGGGAGCCCTATGCCGGGCTCCCTCTCCAGACTCCGGGGTCATGACCTGAGCTGAAGGCAGACACTTAACCGACTGAGCCATCCAGGCACCCCTATTTTTAAATTTTTTTTTAATTTTTATTTTTTAATATTAATTTAATTTTATTTTTTTAAAGATTTTATTTATTTGAGAAAGAGGGAGAACACGCGCCAGGGGGCAGAGGGAGAGGGAGATGCAGAGCCCGACACGGGACTCGATCCCAGGACCCTGGGATCATGACCTGAGCTGAAGGCAGATGTTTAACCGACTGAACCACCCAGGCACTCCACCTATTTTTAGTTTTTAAAAGAAACTTATTTTAGAGGAATTTTAGATTCATAGCAAAATAGAGCAGTAAGTATAGGGAGTTCCTGTATAGTGCCTGCCTGTCCCCTGACACAGAGCCTCCCTGACTATGAACATCCTATATTAGAGTGGTGTATTTGTTATAATCAATGAACCTAAACTGACACATCATTATCACCCAAAGTTCATAGCTGAAATTAGAAATTGCTTTTGGTGTTGTATATTCTATGGATTTGACAAATGTATAATGATATGTATCATAATACCATACAGAATAATTTTGCTACCCTAAAAGTCCTTCATGCTCTGCATATTCATCCACTCCTTACTGTAAGCCCTGGCAACCACTGATCTTTTTACTGTGTCCAAAGTTTTGCCTTTTCCTAAGTGTTAAATAATTGGAATGACAAATATGTAGCCTTTTCAGATTATCTTCTTTCACTTAGCAGTATGCATTTTTGGTTCTTTTGTGTCTTTTCTGGCTTGAAAGTTAATTTCTTTTTAGTTCTGAATAATATTCCATTGTTGAATATACTAGGGTTTATGTATGCATTTATCTATTAAAGTGAATCTTGGTTGCTTCCCAGTTTGGGAACTATGAATAAAGCTGCTGTAACATCTGTGTGCCGGTTTTTGTGTGGACATGTTTTCAACCCATTTGGGTAAATACCAAGGAATGTGATAACTGGATTGTGTAGTAAGAGTATGTTTAGTTTTGTTAGACACTGTCAGACTACATTCCAAAGTGGTTATGCAAGTGTGCATTCCTACCAGAAATGAATGAGAATTCCTGTTGTTCACCTTCTCACCAGCATTTGATATTGTCAGTGTTTTGGATATTGGTGATTCTGTTAGGTATGTAGTAGTATCTCATTTGAATTTATAATTTCTTAATGACATATGATGTTGAACATAATTTCATATGTTCAGTGGTGATATGTGTATCTTATTTGGTGAGGTGTCTGTTAAGGTCTTTAGTCCTTTTTTTTTTTTTTTGTATTTTTTGCCCATTTTTTATAAAAGTGTTTTGTTACTGTTGGGTTTTAAGAGTTCTTTGTACATTTTTGATAACAACCTTTCATCAGATTTGTCTTTTGTAAATGTTTTCTTCTCATTTGTGACTTTTCTTCTTATTCTATTGACATTGTCTTTTGCTGAGCCGAAGTTCTGAATTTTAATGAAGTCCAGCTTTATCACTTCTTTCTTTCTTTTTTTTTTTTTTGAAGATTTTATTTATTTATTTGACAGAGAGTCACAGTGAGAGAAGGAACACAAGCAGGGGGAGTGGGAGAGGGAGAAGCAGGCCTCCCGCGGAGGAGGGAGCCCGATGTGGGGCTCGATCCCAGGACCCTGGGATCATGACCTGAGCCGAAGGCAGACGCTTAACGACTGAGCCACCCAGGCGCCCCCACTTATTTCTGTAATGAATTGTGCCTTTGGTTTTGTATTGAAAAAGTTAGCATCATACCCAAAATTATCTAAGTTTTCTCCTATGTTATCTTCTAGGAATTTTATAGGTTTTTTTGCTGTGCATTTAGGTCTGTCATGCACTTTAAGTTCATCTTTGTAAGGGAATAAAGGCTATGTCTAGATTCTTTTTTTTTTTTTTTGTATGTAGATGTCCAGTTGTTCCAGCATATTTGTTGAAAATATTATTTGTGCTCCATTGCATTGCTTTTGTTACATTGTCAAAGATCAGTTGAGTTTGTGGGTCTATTTCTGAGCTCACTATTCTGTTCCATTAATCTTTTTATCCTTTAGCCAGTAACACACTGTCTTCATCACTGTAGCTTTACAGTAATCTTGAAGTTGGGTAGTGTCAGTCTTCGACTCTGTTCTTCTTCTTCAATATTGAATTAGTTAGTTTTTTGGCTCTTTTGCCTGTCCATACAAACTTTAGAATCAGTTTGTCAATATCCACAAAATAACTTGCTGGGATTTTTAAGATTGTGTTGAATACATAGGCAAATTTGAGGAAAACTGACATTTAGACAATATTGAATCTTCCTGTTCATGAACATGGTACATCCATTTATTTAGTTCTTCTTTGATATCTTTAATCAGAATTTTATAATTTTCCCTATATATATCTTGTACATGCTTTGTTAGATTGATGCCTAAGTAATTTATTTTGACGGTACTAATAATGTAAATGGTAATATTTTTAATATCCAATTCCATTTGTTCATTGCTGGTGTGATACAGTGATTTATAAGGAATGTTATATTGTTATATATTATATCATTTCTTAGATATATTGGTCTTCATCCATAATTCCTGAAAATGCTTCAGAGCTATAAAGGTAAAATGAGTGTCTTGTTATTAATGAAGGTGATTTTTCCTTTTCAAACCCACCCAAGGTTCAGAGGCAAGGTGCCAGGAAGAGCAATCATGTGATAAAGGATTAGAACTTTCAGTCCCTATTCCCAACACCCTACCTTCAGGGAAGGAGAGAAGCTGGAGGTTGCATCATCCAATGGCCCGTGACTTAGGCAATCATGACTTTGTAATAAAGCCTTCATAAAGACCCAAGAGGACAGTCTTTTGGTCCTTTTGGAGAGGTTTCACACTTGGAGAACCAGGACGTTTCCATGTGCCACCAAGCCAGGCCCTAAGCTCCATGAGAACAGAAGGACCTCATTGAGTGATGTAAGAATTCTGGAGATGGATAGTCTTGACAGTTGCACTACAGTGTGAATGTACTTACTGCCACTGAATTGTACAATTAAAATGGTTAAAATGGTAAATTTTTCATGATGTATATTTTATCATAATAAAAAATATTAAAATAATAATTACTCAAAGATGACTTTCTAAAACGTTAAGTGTTTTTCACTAATAAATTTTAATTTTTGAAAAAAACTTATCTTAGAGCAGTTTTAGGTTCATAGAAAATAGAGCAGAAATTACAGGGAGTTCCTATATACTGCCTGCCTGTCCCCAGATGCACAGCCTCCCTATATTAGAGTGGTTCATTACCTAAATTGACACATCATTATCACCCAAAGTTCATAGAGTTCACTTTTGGTGTTGTACCTTCAGCATTTTGGAGTTCTGAGGTAGGAGGATCTCTTGGGGAAACATAAACAAAATATCCTGCTAACCCAGAAAACCTTTGCACACAAGTAGAAGGAAAGAAAACAAAACAGTTTTACTATTAATAAGCATTAAAACAGATGTGATGTGCATCACAGGCAATCCAATAAAGAGATTGTGAAGTCAGTAAGAAATCTCACTTTTTTATACAGTCAGGCAGATACAACCTATTACTTAACATGTTCTTCTTCTTTTTTTAAAGATTGCAGTTATTCATTTGACAGAGAGACAGCAAGAGAGGGAACACAAGCAGGGGGAGTGGGAGAGGGAGAAGCAGGTTTCCCGATGAGCAGGGAGCCCGATATGGGACTCGATCCCAGGGCCCTGGGACCATGACCTGAGCCAAAGGCAGACGCTTAACGACTGAGCGAGGCAGACGCTTAACGACTGAGCGACCCAGACGCCCCAAAGATTTTATTTATTTTCGAGAGAGAGAGTAGGTGAAGGACAGAGGGAGAGGGAGAGAGAATCTTGAGCAGACTCCTCTCTGAGCATGGAATGTGACAGGTGGCTCGATCTCATGACCCTGAGATCATGACCTGAGCCAAAACCAAAGGTTGGACACTCAAATGACTGAGCCATCCAGGCACCTTTCACGTTCTATTTTATAATTGTATATACTGATCCCTTCTTTTTTAATATCAGTTCAGAAATCCTGCAGATTTAGAGGTGACTCCTTTTGTGAGAAACACTGTGACCTGGTCTACAGAAACCACAACAGTACAATGGAATGTTATATCAGAATCACCTGGAAAATTGTTAAAACACAGATTCTAGGCCTTGACCACAGAATCTGTTTCACTAGGCTAGTTTCTGAAATGAGAATGAGCATTTCTTTTTTAAAAAATTTTTATTGTTATGTTAATCACAATACATTACATCATTCGTTTTAGATGTAGTGTTCCATGATTCATTGTTTGTGCATAACACCCAGTGCTCCATGCAGAACGTGCCCTCTTTAATACCCATCACCAGGCTAACCCATCCTCCCACCCCCCTCCCCTCTAGAACCCTCAGTTTGTTTTTCAGAGTCCATCGTCTCTCATGGTTCATCTCCCCCTCTGATTTCCCCTCCTTCATTCTTCCCCTCCTGCTATCTTCTTCTTTTTTTTTTCCCTTAACATATATTGCATTATTTGTTTCAGAGGTACAGATCTGAGATTCAAACAGTCTTGCACAATTCACAGCACTTACCAGAGGAGAATGAGCATTTCTAACAAATCACCAGGTGACATGAATGGTAAAGGTCTAGGAATCAAACTTGAAAACCAGGATTCGATGAAAAACGAGGCTGCCTAGTTCCAGGCCTTGTAGTCCACCACAGTGAAAAATTGCAGACTCCTAGAGGCAGAGCCAAAGTTTCTCACATACATCCCCTCAGTGTCTCTGCAGTGAGCAAGTCAGGCTAATGGCCAACCTGGCTGGAGTCCTCAACTGCTGAGGAGCCCTGTGAAGGCTCCACCTACCAAAGCTATCTAGCCACCTGCACATTTTGCCTAGAACTTATTCCAAAAATACTCACATAGTTATCCCTCATATCCTTCAAGTTTTTGCTTAATGACCCTATTAGCAAAGAGGCCTCCCTCTTCTAAGCACATTCACCTTATGTTCTTCCATTGTGCCTAACACATTCCAAGATGCTGTATGATTTAGCATTTCTTCTTTCATGATTTCTGTGACCTCCTTGTATATAATATAGCCCCCAGGAGGGCAGGAGTCTTTTGTCCCTTTGTGTCCAAATGTCTCCTATGCATCTACAATAAGTTCTTGAAGCCAAACACTCACTGATTATTTGTTAGAACAGTGAATAAACAGGACACTTTAGCTTCCCTTTATATTTTTACAATTCTACCTATTCCTAACGTCCCCGTTAGCTTTCCCTGAATGCTGGTATCACTCAATTTCAAGAATGAATAAGAATCAAATTTGGGAGACAAAGTCTTCAGAATGATTGTTTTAGTCACATGCTCAGCTTAACTATCTTTTCTCAGACACTGATACAATTTCTCTTAAAAAAACAAAACAAAACAATTTCTCTTAAGATCTTCACATTTTTACCATCCACTGGTATTTCCACTAAGACATTTCTGACACAATCTCTGAATCATTATATAGCCATTATTAATAGCTGTGTAATTTGCATTTTACAGCTGTTTTTTCTCAGATAATGCCAATTCCTCATGCAGAATACTCCCTGTAATCACAGGGGAAATGATAACCACTTTCCAGTAATGAGATGAGGTCGTAGATTTAAGTTACCCTCAGCATTTTGGAAATCAGAGCACCCTTTTCATACATGCTAACACCTGTAAACACCGAACCCACTGTCCAGTATGAAAATAGCACGTCTCTCAGTTATGTTGTTGAATTGATGTCAGATTTCCAAAAGGAAGTGACTATCAGGCAATCGGAGAAGATACCAAATAGATAAACGTGTTGCTGAGTTGAACACAGTAATTTACTATGCAGTCAAGGGAGGTACTTTCTGTGGTCATTACAGAGCTCACCTTTGAATTCCTGCTTCAGTGTATCCAACATCCCTCTACAATATTTCCTGTCATGACCCAATCTGTTTATTCTCTCGTCCCTGATCAAACATAGAGCGACTGATAAAACCAACTCTAACACTTCATAGCGTATGGATTTGAAATGCAACGTGACGTGTTAGCTTCTGCTACCCGTGGACACATTTTGAGCCTGCATGACCACGATGATAAGTGTATTTGGGTCTGCAGCCTTTGGGAGCATCTGAAATATGCTTAGCCTCTGGGAGCAAGCTGAACTTCACGGAGTCCGAAGTAACAGGTCCCCACACGATTGGGTGAATAGCTACAGGCAACACACAACACTACCCCCAAAACTTGAGTTCTGCTTCTTTAAGAAGGGACAAGGACCCTTTTAATCTCTTGGACTTGTGGACACCATCTCCCAGCGCAGCTTGCGGGTCTAAAATTGTGGGTCGGCTGCCCAGCGCCCTTACCCGCCGCGTCTGAATCCAGGCGAACTACATTAACCGGTAGGCTCCGCGCCTAACGGCCGCCTCGCTGAGCCAATAAAGGTTCAGGACAGGGGCCTTCCGTGTGGGACGCCGAGCGCGGGGCGGGACTTCCGGCGTCCTCCTCCGGGCGGTCATTTTGGCTGCTCCCCTGTGTTCATCCGGGCAGAAGTTCCGGAGCGCAGGGTGTGCGCGAGGTGCCTTGCAGGAGAGGGACTCAGAGGAGTCCTTGACCCAGCCATACAGAGGCGGGTCTGAAGCTAGGCGACGCCGCCCGCGGTGCCCCGCACCGGGGCCGGTGTAAGAACCTTCTGCCCGCTCCCGGCCCCGCTCCGCCCACAGGCCCGGATGGCGGCAGCCGCGCTGAGGGACCCGGCTCAGGTAAATACTGCGTTTTCCGCCCCTCGCCGCCACCCGGATCCTAAAGCTCCGCTTGAGGGGCGCCTGCTCACGTGCTCACATCCCGGGTCTTACTGTCTAGGATAACGAGGCCCTGGTAGGTGGGGTCCCGTTTCTGACAATGGCCCTGAATAAACCTGACACCTCAGCTTCCCTGTTTAATTTACCGACGTGATTCGGTGTGGGGGCGTGTTCGGTTTTACTGTTGGGAGTCGCTGTGCGGTAGCGTTACCGGCGGAGGAACCGACCTGTGCAGAGGCGTGGAGGTGCCACCGAGCCGGGAGTATTCGGGAGAGCTGGGGGCTGTTGTGCCTGCGGGGAACAGTGTTTGAGGCGGAGTCACACCTGGAATAGCAGGCCGAGGGTTTTGCCTGCATTCTCAGGACTCTGGAAGCTGAGGATAATTTTACACAAAGGAGCGACACGAGTTACATTAGGGTTTTACAAGCTTCCCAGAGGTGGTTGGTTGGAAAAACAGACTGAAGGAGGGTCATGGAGACATGGAGGCATTAGGAGGTTGAATCTTCGAGGACCCAGAGCTAGTAAGATGAAACACTGAGGCATAAAAGGTAGACATCCAGTTATAAATTCATGGCTTACCGGCCAGGCGTAGGTACACAGAGGAGTCTGAGCCCGTCGAAACCCTACATTGTATTCAATGACCCGCCCGTTAAAACATGGCTACAGACACACTTACGGAACCTACGCAGGAATGTGTAGGGTGTCCTGGTCCCTCACTGGCTCCTACTCCCACTCATATATTCTCCGTTGTAGTGTCCCGGGACTCTACATGCCATTCTTCCAGACCTTGGGTCTGGGGACCCTGGAGAAACCCCTGGCCTTCGCCCTGGGTCCGTAGGAGGAATTATATGGAGGTATTTCCATTTTGGGCAGCTGATGTAAACAGGTGTTATCTCAATACAGGGGTGTAAAAATGTTTGGAGAGGTGAGCTGGGAGCATTAAGGAAACCATAGATTCCCTTTCCTTCAGGTGGGAGCAGTAAGATGGGATTCAGGACTGGAATGGCTGCCTGAGAAGTTGGTTATCTGTACTGGAGGTGGTGGGAACTTTGGATTAGAGGAGGGGGATGACCTTAGCCAGCTCTCAACAGGCTTCATCTGGCTGCACTGTAGAGAACAGATTGTGAGGATGAGGGAAGAGGAAGGTAAACTAGGGTGGAGTCCACTGTAGTGGGCCAGTTGAGGGTTCATGGGACAGAGTGGTGGCTTAGAAGTGGCTGGATTCTGGATCTGTTTTTATTAAGAGTCAACTAGATTTCCTAATGTGCAAGGGAAGTCATATGATTGGTCTGCTTGTATTGCTCTATTAGAAAATACCACAAACTCGGTGACTTATAAACCACAGAAATTTATTTCTCACAGTTCTGGAAGCGAGAAGTCCAAGATCAGGATGCCTGCATGGTCAGGTTCTGTGTCTAGTAAGGGCCTCCTTCCTAATTTCCACCCAAAGGCCCCAGCTCCTAATACCATCAGTTTGTGGGGGGTAGAGTGTCAAAATATGAATTTTGGGGGGACATAAACATTTTTTCTGGAACAGTGAGAAAGTGAAGCACAGGATTCAGAGATGACCCTAAGGTTTTGATCTAAGCAGCAGGAAGGATGAAAATTTCAACTGATAAGGGGAAGTTCACCATAGAGTAATTTTAACTGGGGATATCAGGAACTTTCTGTTGGCTCTTTTAAGATCTGAGGTGTTTCAGAGACCACTGAGTGAAGGCACCAAGTAGGCAGCTGGACACGCATCTCTGGAATTCTGGGGGGGAGTTCAGGATGGAGACATCCAACATATTGTGGCTACTGTATATGTCCGGGTAGGTGAGTTACATTTGGGAGGGGCAGTCTCTAGGTAATGACGGTAAAACCATTTCCAGACTAGGGAAGGAAAGGTGGTGGCTGGGAACTGGGCCTCTTGCTTGGATATCTGGTTGATGGCATTGAGTTTCACATACTTAATTAAGTTAGAGAAGTAAATGGCATGAAGGGAGAAAATGTCAAGGACAGGGTAGACTCAGAACTAATGAAGGGTACCAGTAGAAGAGTGGACATGAGATGGGTACAGAGGCATAGGAGTTGGCACATTAATACTCAGTCCTTGGAGCTAGTATTTATTCCATTCAAAGGACTTCGTGGATTTTGTGGCAACCTTGGTGGGGCCTGGGATATTTCATTCAGTCTGGAGGATAAGGTTAGAGGGGCAAATCCGTGAGAACCACTAGGACTCAGATGGGTGGCTAGTGGGGCTGGGCTTTGAATGAGGGTTACATCAAAAGAGGAAAGTTCTGACTGCAGAATGATCAGCAAGTGCAGCACAGAAATGGAATGAGGCCATGGGTATCTGAAATCTGCAGGTCATTCTGGGCTGTGAAGGTTGGAGCAAGAAACAGACTTTTTTTTTTTTTTTTTTTTTTAAACAGACACAGCAAGAGAGGGAACACAAGCAGGGGGAGTGGGAGAGGGAGAAGCAGGCTTCCCGCCGAGCAGGGAGCCCGACGTGGGGCTCAATCCCAGGACCCTGGGATCATGACCTGAGCCGAAGGCAGACACTTTTTTTTTTTTTAAAGATTTTATTTATTTATTTGACAGAGAGAGACACAGCGAGAGAGGGAACATGAGCAGGGGGAGTGGGAGAGGGAGAAGCATGCTTTCCGCCAAGCAGGGAGCCCGACGTGGGGCCCGATCCCAGGGACCTGGGATCATGACCTGAGCCAAAGGCAGACGCTTAACGACTGAGCCACCCAGGCGCCCCAAGATTTTATTCTTTTTTATGGCTGAGTAATATTCCTATATATATATATATGTGCCACATTTTCTTTATCCATTCATCTATTGACGGACAGTTAGGTTGCTTCCATATCTTGGCTATTATAAATAATGCTACAATGAATATAGGGATGAATATATCTTTTCACTTTAGTATTACTATTTTTGTTGTTGTTGTTGTTTTTAAAGATTTATTTATTTATTAGACAGAGAGAGACACAGTGAGAGAGGGAACACAAGCCGGGGGAGTGGGAGAGGGAGAAGCAGGCTTCCCGCTGAGCAGGGAGTCCGATGCGGGGCTTGATCCCAGGACCCTGGGATCATGACCTGAGCCGAAGGCAGACGCTTAACGACTGAGCCACCCAGGCGCCCCCCTAAGGCAGACATTTAACAACTGAGCCACCCAGGCGCCCCAGCAAGAAACAGACTAAAGCAGGAAGCAGGGAGGACTACATAGCAGGCTTCAGAGCTGCCTCTGACAGTGAGGATCATCAGAGGAGGATCAATTGGGTCTTGATTGGCTTTATAAGAACCTCTCTGGATACCATGCAGTAGGTAACATGGGGAGACCCAGGGAGATGCCTGTGCCTTCCTGTGGTGCAGGAAGTGACTGTGGCTTCTAAACAGAAGCAAGGAAGAGCCTCTCCGGGAAACTAAGATATTTAAAGGCAATCCTATATGCTGTAGTTAACACACACAAGCATTGGGAATATGCATTCTCAGAAGAGATTTGAGTGACGCCAGAACCTCTAAGCTAGGGAGATTAGTGAAGGTCTTCACCTGCACAGGCCCAGTTCTTAATGACTGGAACTGTTGCCTGTTTTTTCAGATGCCCAAATTTTGCAAAAGATTGCAGAGCATACAAAGGAATAAGGAAACTTGGCCCAGTCAGAAGAACAAAATAAATTGTCTGGAAACTGGCCCTATAAAAATGTAGACCTCTGAATTACTTGACAGAATTTTAAAACAACTGTGCTAAAGATGCTCAGTGACTTAAGAGAACACAGACAACAATATCAGAAAACAATTCATGGACAATGTGAGAATATCAACATATAGAAACTGTAAAAGAGAACCAACCAGAAATTCTAGAGCTGAATAATACAACAATTAACTGGAAAATTTATTAGAGGGGTTCAGTAGCAGACTTGATCAGGTAGAATAAAGAATCTATAAACTTGAAGACAGGTCATTTGAAATTGTCAAGTCAGAGGAGTCACTCTTAAGGGACTTATGGGATACCAGCAGGCTGACCAATATATGCATTATGGCAGGCCCAGAAGGAGAAGAGAGGGACTTTATTTGCAAAACATATCCAACAGAGGACAAGGAGCTAAAATATATAAAGAACATTTATAACTCAATAGTTACAAACAATTAAAAAAAAAAAAGGCCAAAAATGTGAACAGATAGTTCCAAAGGAACTTATGGCAAAAAATTACATAAAAAGATGCTGGAAAGAGTCATTAGGAAAATGAAAACTTAAACCCATAATGACTTAACCACTGTGCACTTTTAAAATCATTAAAATTAAAAACTCTGACCATACCAGGTGTTGTCAAGCATGTAGAGCATTTGGAACTCTCATCCACTGATCGTAGGAATGGAAATTGTACAAGCACTTTGGAAGGCAATTTGGCAGTGTCTTTAAAATTAAACATACAGCTTTTATACAACCCAGCCATCCCATTCCTAGGTATTTATCCAACGGAAATAAAAGCATATGTTAATGCAAAGACCTGTGAACAAATGTTTAAAAGCAGCTTTATTTTTAATGGTAAAGGGGGGAAAACCCAAAGTCCATCAAAAACAGTTGAATGAATAAACATATTATAGTACCTCCATATAATGGAATACCACTCAGAAATAAATAAGAATTGTCTTAGTCAGCTGTAACAAAATACCATAGACTGAGTGGCTTGAAGAACAGAAATTTATTGTTCACAGTTCTGGAAGCTGGGAGGGCAGTCCAGATCAAGGAGCTTACTGCTTTGGTTCCTGGTGAGGACTCTTCTTGGTTTGCAGATGGCTTTTTTGTGTCTTCACATGATGGAAAGACAGGAAGTGCAAGTTCTTTGATGTCCCCCCCCTTTTTTAAATTGAAGTATAGTTGACATTAATATTAGTTTCAGGTGTACAACATAATGATTTGACTATTACATTACAAAAGGGGCGCCTGAGTGGCTCAGTCTGTTAAGAGTCGGCCTTCGGCTCAGGTCATGATCTCAAGGTCCTGGAATCGAACCCCTGTAGGGCTCCCTGCTCAGCAGGGAGTCTGCTTGGCTCCCTCTGCCCCTCCCCTTGCTCGTGCTTTCTCTCTCTCTGTCTCTCTTTCTCTCAAATAAATAAATAAAATCTTTATACACACACACACATTACAAAATGCTCATCATAAGTATACTTTACCATCTATCACTAAACAAAGCTATTACAGTATTATCAGTGATTCTCTGTGCTGTACTTCTCATCCTTGTGACTTGTTTTAGAGCTGGAATTTTGTACCTCTTAATCTCTCTCACCTATTTTGCCCATCTCCCCACACTCCTCTCCTTTGGCAACCACCAGTTCTCTGTATTTAGAAGTCCGCTTCTGTTAGTGCTGTTGTTTGATTGTTTTGTTTTGTAGATTGCACACATAACCGAAATCATATGGTATTTGTCTTTCTCTGACTTATTTCACTTAGTATAATACCCCTTAGGTCCATCCATATTGTTGTGAATGGCAAGATGTCTTCTCTTGTCTTTTTTGTTTCTTGTTTTTTTAAATAATCTCCATGCACAGTGTGGACTTGAACCCACGACCTGGAGATTGAGTCACATGCTCTACCAACTGAACCAGCCAAGCGCCCCCTGATTTAATTTTTTAAGTGGCTGAATAATATTCCCTTGCATGCATATACACACACACACCCCACATCTTTATTCATTTATCTATCAGTGGACACTTAGGTTGGGTCAGTATTTTATCTATTGCAAATAATGCTGTGGTAAACAGGGATGCGTATATCTTTTTGAATTAGTGTTTTTATTTTCTTCAGGCACATACCCAGAATTGGAATTACTGGGTCATATATATTTCTATTTTTAGTTTTCTAAGGATCCTCCATACGGTTTTCCAGAGTGGCTGCACCACTTTACATCCCCCCTGCCACCCCCAAACACACACAATGCACAAGAGTTGTCTTTCTGATACTAGCCATTTTGACTGGTGTGAGATGATAAATCATTGTGGATTTGATTTGCATTTCCCTGAAGATTAGTGATGTTGAGCATCTTTTCATATGTGTTGGCCATCTGTATGTTTCTTTAGAAAAATGTGCATTCAGGTCTTCTACCAATTTTTAATTGGATTGTTTGGGGGTTTTTGGTGTTGAGGTGTGTGAGTTCTTTATATATTTTGGATATTAACCCCTTATTGGATATATCATTAGCAAATATCTTTTCTAATTCAGTAGGTTGCCTCTTTGTTTTGTTGATGTTTGGTTTGCTGTGTGCAAGTTTTTTAGTTTGATGTAGTCCCAGTTGTTCATTTTTGTTATTTCCCTTTTTTGAGGAGATATATCTAGAAAAATGTTCCTAAGGCTGATGTCAAAGAAATTACTGCGTATGTCTTTTAGTTATATGGTTTCAGGACTTACCTCTAGGTCTTTAATCCATTTTGAGCTTATTTTTGTGTATGGTGTAAGAAAGTGGCCCAGGTTCATTCTTTTGTATGTAGTTGGCCAGTTTTCCCAACACCATTTATTGAAGAGACTCTTTTTCCCCATTGTATATTCTTGCCTCCTTTGTCATGGATTTTTGACCATATAAGCATGGGTTTATTTCTGGGCTCTATTCTGTTCCCTTGAGTTATGTGTGTATTTTTTGCCAGTACCATACTGTTTGGATTACTGTGGCTTTGTAGTATCATTTGAAATCTGGTTGTGATCCTTCCAGTGTTGTTGTTCTTTCTCAAGCTTGCTTTGGCTATTTGTGGTCTTTTGTGGTTCCATACAAGTTTTAGGATTCTTTGTTCCACTTCTGTGAAAAATACTCTTGATATTTTGATAGGGGTTGCATTGAATCTGTAGATTGCTTTGGGTAGTATGGACATTGTAACAATATTAATTCTTCCATTCCGTGAAGGGGTATATGGTATATCTGTGAACATGGTATATGGTATATCTTTCCATTTATTTGTATTGTCTTCAGATTCTTTCATCAGTGCCTTACAGTTTTCAGAATATGAGTTTTTCACCTCCTTGCCTAAACTTTTTTTTTTTTTAAAGATTTTATTTATTTATTTGACAGAGAGAGACACAGCGAGAGAGGGAACACAAGCAGGGGGAGTGGGAGAGGGAGAAGCAGGCTTCCCGCAGAGCGAAGAGCCCGACGCGGGGCTCGATCCCAGGACCCCGGGATCATGACCTGAGCCGAAGGCAGACGCTTAACGACTGAGCCACCCAGGCGCCCCTCCTTGCCTAAATTTATTACTAGGTACTTTATTCCTTGCCTAAATTTATTACTAGGTAACTTTATTCCTTGCCTAAATTTATTATTAGGTACTTTATTCCTTTTGATGCAGTCATAAATGGAATTGTTTTCCCAATCATTTATTTATTTATTTATTACGATTTTTTTTAAACCTATTTTCTTTTTCTGCTGGGTTATTAGTGTATAGAAACACGACGGATCTCTCTCTCTCTTTTTTAAAAAGATTTATTCATCTATTTTAAAGAGAGATCATGAGTTGGAAGGGCAGAGGGAGAAGGAGCATGGAGCTTGATGCGGGGCTCTATCTCACAACCCTGAGATCATGACCTAGTGCCACCCAGGCGCCCCCCTCTTTTTTTTTTTTAAAGATTTGTTCAGCTATTTTAGATAGCATGAGCATGAGCTGGAGAGGCAGAGGGAGGGGAAACACAACAGATTTCTGTATATTAATTTTGTATCCTGCAACTTTATGAATTCATTTATTAGTTGGAGGAGTCTTTAGGGTTTTCTATATATAGTATCATGCCATCTATAAATAGTGACAGTTCTACTTTTTTTATTCCAACTTGGATGCCTTTTAGTTCTTTTTCTTGTCTGAATGCTGTGGCTAGGACTTGCAGTACTTCGTTGAATTAAGCTGGTTAGAGCGGGCATCCTTGTCTTGTTCTTGATCTTAGAAGAAAAGCTGAAGCTTTTCACCATTGAGTTTGATGTTAGCTGTCATTTTTTCATATATGGCCTTTATTATGTTGAGGTATTTTCCCTCTGAACCCACTTTGTTGAGAGTTTTTATTATGAACGGGTGTTAATGATCTTTTTAATGTATGTTGAATTTAGTTTAGTTTAAATTAGCAATTTGTAGAAGACTTTTGCATCTGTGTTCATTAGGGATATTGGTCTGTAATTTTCTTTTTTTGTAGTATCTACATCTGGTTTTGGTATCAGGGTAACTTTGAGGAATGAATGTGGAAGCATTCCTTTTCTATTCCTTTTCTTTTTTTTTTTGGTAGTAGTTTGAGAAGGATAGGTGGTAACACTTTAAATGTTTGGTAGGATTCACCTGTGAAGCCACTGGGTCCTGGACCTCTGTTTGTTGGGAGTTGTGGGTTGTTTGGGGGCGGGTGGGGGGGAGTGGAGGAGAAAGGGAGAGAGAGAGAGAGAGAGAGAATCTTAGCAGGCTTCACGCCCAGCACAGAGCCCAATGTGGGGCTCAATCTCATGACCTTGAGATCGTGACCTAAGCGAAAATCAAGTGTTGGATGCTTAACTGACTGAGCAACCCAGGCGCCCCTTTGGGGAGGTTTTTGATTACTGATTTAGTTTTGTGACTAGTAAACAGTCTGTACAAATTTCCTATTTCTTTGTGATCCAGTCTTGGAAGGTTGTATTTTTCTAGGAATTTGTTGGTATATAATGAATCCTTTATATTTCTGTGATATCAGTTGTAACTTCTCTTTCATTTCTGATTTTGAGTCCTCTTTTTGCCTTGATGGGTCTGTCTAAAAGGTTTATCTATGTTATCTTTTCAAAGAACCAGCTCTTAGTTTCCTTGATCTTTTTTTTAGTGTTCTTAAATCTCTATTTCATTTATTTTCATTCTGATCTTTATTGTTTTTTCATTCTAGTAACTTTGGATCTTGTTTGTTCTTTTTTTTTTTTAGTTACTTTAGGTATAAGGTTAGATTGAGATTTTTCTTGTTTCTTGAGGTAGGTCTGTATTGCTATAAACTTCTGAGAACTGCTTTTGCTTCATCCCAAAGATTTTGAAGTGTTACATTTGTTTTCATTTGTCTCCAGTTGTTTTTCAATTTCCTCTTTGATTTCTTTGACTTCCTGTTTAGTAGCATGTTGTTAAGCCTCCATGTGTTTGTGTTTTTTCCATTTTTTTCCCTTGTAATTGATTTCTAGTTTCGTACTGTTGTGGCTGGAAAAGATACTTGATACGATTTCAGTCTTCCTTAAATTCACTGAGACTTGTTTTGTGACCTAACATGTGATCTGTCTTGGAGAATGTTGCATGTGCATTTGAAAAGAATGTGTATTCTTCTCTTTGGGGATGGAATTATTCTGCATATGTCTGTTAAGTCTTTGGGGTCTATTACCACCGTTTCTTACTGATTTTCTGTGTAGACAATCAATCCGTCGATGTAAGTGGAGTGTTGAAGTCCCCTTCTATCATTGTATTCTGTTAGTTTCTCCCTTTATGTCTGCTAATCTTTGCTTCATATTTTTAGGTGTTCCTGTGTTGGTTGCATAGATATTTACAATTGTTATATTCTCTTGTTGGATTAATTTCTTTATAATGATGCAGTGCTTTTCTTTGTTTTCATTGCAATCCGAGTTTTAAGCTCTACTTTGTTTATTATAAGTATTCCTACCCCAGCTTGTGTTTCACTTCCATTTGCATGGAATATGTCTTTCCATTCCTTCACTTTCAGTGTGTATGTGTCATTAGGTCTGAAGTGAGTCTCTTGTAGGCAGCATATAGATAGGCCTTGTTTTTGTTTTTTAATCCATTCAGTCACCCTGTGTCTTTTGATTGGAGCACTTAGTCCTTTTACATTTGAAGTAATTATTGGTAGGTATGTACTTACTGCATTTTGATTTTTTTTCCCTTTTTTTGGTAATTTTTCTGTTTCTTTCTTCTGTGCTCTTATCTTGTGATTTGATGACTTTCATTAGTACTACGGTTTTCTGGTTTTTGTGGTTACCTTGGAAGTTCATATATAACATTCCAAATATATAGTAGTCTCTGTTAAGTTGATGGTCACTTAAATTCACACACATTCTAAAAGCACTACATTTATTACTCCCCCCTCTATGTTTTATGTATAGGATGCCATATTTTACATCTTTTTTGTGTGTATTGCTTAACTTATTTTTGTAGGTAAAATCGATTTTACTACTTTTGTTATTTAGCCTTCATGCTAGCTTTATAAGTCATTGATCCACTACCTTTATTATATATTTATATTTATTACTGGAACTTTTTTCCTTTCATAATTTTCTTCTAGTTATGTTTTTGTCTTTTCTGCTGAAAGAAATGCCTTTAACATTACTTGTAAAGCCAGTTTAGAGGTGATGAACTTTAACTTTTGTTTGGGAAATCTTTATTTCTCCTTCAATTCTGAATGATAATCTCTTGCTGGGCAAAGCGTTCTTGGTTGTAGGGTTTTTTCCTTTCAGTACTTGGATATATCATGACCCTCCCTTTGGGCCAGAAATATTTCTGTTGAAAAAATTCTGCTAATAGCCTTATGGAGTCTCCCTTGTGTGTAACTATTAGGTTTTCTTTTCCTGCTTTTAAGATCATCTTTTTTTTTTTTTAGAGAGCGAGAATGAGAGAGAGTACATGAGAGGGGGGAGGGTCAGAGGGAGAAGCAGGCTCCTCGCTGAGCAGGGAGCCCGATGCGGGACTCGATCCCGGGACTCCAGGATCATGACCTGAGCCGAAGGCAGTTGCTTTAACCAACTGAGCCACCCAGGCGCCCTAAGATCATCTCTTGACTGAGGTTTTTTTCTATTTTATTTAATTATTTATTTATTTATTTTTAAAGATTTTATTTATTTGAGAGAGAGAATGAGATAGAGCATGAGAGGGGGGAGGATCAGAGGGAGAAGCAGACTCCCTGCTGAGCAGGGAGCCCGATGCGGGACTCGATCCTGGGACTCCAGGATCATGACCTGAGCCGAAGGCAGTTGCTTAACCAACTGAGCCACCCAGGTGCCCATGGTTTTTTTCTACTTTAATTATTACATGTCTTTGTGTGGATCTGCTTGGGTTCATCTTGTTTGGGGCTCTCTGTGCTTCCTGGGATTGGATGTTTTCTTTTCCCAGGTTAATAAAATTTTCAGCACCATTCTTTCTCTCTTCTCCTTCTGAGACTCCTGTAATGTAAATGTCTCAGAGGTTCCTTAACTTATCCCAATTTTAAAAAGTACTTTTTTCTTTTTGTTGTTAGACTTGGGTGCTTTCCACTGCCATATATTCCAGATCACTGATCCATTCTTCTGCATCCTTTGATCTGTTGATTCCCTCCAGTGTGGTTTTCATTTTAGTTACTGTATTCTTCATTTCTGGTTCTTTTTTATATTCTGTATCTCTCTTTTTTCTTTTCTCTCTCTCTCTTCCCCCCCCTTTTTTAAAGATCTTATTTATTCGTTTGTCAGAGAGTGTACAAGCAGCGGAAGCAGCAGGCAGAGGGAGAAGCAGGCTCCCCGCTGAGCAAGGAGCCTGATGCGGGACTCAATCCCAGAACCTTGGGATCATGACCTCAGCCCAAGGCAGATGCTTAACTGACTGAGGCACCCAGGTGTCCTTATATATATATATATTTTTTAAAGATTTTATTTATTTATTTGATAGAGAGAGACACAGCGAGAGAGGGAACACAAAAGCAGGGGGAGTGGGAGAGGGAGAAGCAGGCTTCCCGCGGAGCAGAGAGCCCGATATGGGACTCGATCCTAGGACCCTGGGACCATGACCTGAGCCGAAGGCAGTTGCTTAACAACTGAGTCACCCAGGCGCCCCTGTCCTTATATTTTGTATCTCTTTATTGAGGTTCTCACTGAACTCATCCACTTTTCTGTCAAGACCAGTGAGCATCTTTAGGACCATTACGTTGAACTCTTTCTCAGGTAGATTGTTTCATTTCGTTCTTTTTTTCTGAGGTTTGTCTTGTTTCATTTGAAACATATTCCTCTCTCCACGTTTTGTCTGACTCCTTGTTTGTTTGTATGTATTAGGTCAGCTACAGGTCCTGGTCTTGAAAGTAGTGACCTTTTATGTAGATGGCATCCTGTGGGTCTCAGTAGTGCAGTCCCCCCAGTCACCAGAACCAGTCACTGTAGGGTGTGTCCCCTGTGTGTGCTTTTGGAGCTCTTTTGTAACTGGCCAGGGACTGCTGTGGGCATGCTGGTGGGTGGGGCTGGCCCTCAGCCCATTCTACTGCAAGTGGCTGGCTGAGAGACCAAGCTGTAGCTGCTGATGGTATGCTGGTGGGTGGGGCCGTTTCCTCCTCCCTGGGGCAGGAGTCCCTTTGAAGAGGTGCCTGTCCCAGCTGGGGCTGCCCATGCGCTGTGGCAAGACAGGAGCTGCTTTGGAGGGGATGGGTAGCTTAGGTGGGGTGGGTTTGCAAGGGAATGCTAGGGTCGGGGAAGCAGAACTGGCTCCCAGAAGCATCCAGCCAGCTAGGCTGAAGGAGAGCCAGAAGAATGGTCTCTGCCAGCACTTTTTTTTTTTTTTTTTTTTTTTTCCTTCTGCCAGCACTTCTTTGCCTTGAGAAGGTTTCTCCAGATCCTTTCTTCTCTGGCACATACTCCAGAATTAGTAAATCTTCACCTGTGACCTAGGTGCTTTTCAAACTGCGGCCTTTTGTGCTAGGTTTCAGACTGAGTGTTATGGTATGCTGGCCCTTTAAGAACAGAATCTCCATTTTCTGTAGCCTCTGGCTCTCCCATTACCATGTTAAGCCCTGCTGATTTTCGGATATCTCAGAGTTAAGCTCTGCTCATTTTCAAAGTCAGACTTTATGGGGCTCATCTTCCTGTGTAGGTCCCCAGGGTCAGGAGTGCCCAATGTGGGGACTGATCCTCTTACCTATGTGCCTGTGATATCCCTCCCACTTGTGGTTTGCTGTGCGAGGCGTTTGGTTCTGCACCACATCTCTAACCCCCCTCCTACCCTACTCCGTTTGGCTTTTTGCTTCAGCTGTGGAGTAAGTGTTCTGGTCTTGAGGCCGTTGTCAGAGTAAGTTGTGTTATATGTAGTTGTTGCCTTGGTTCATCTGTGGGTGGTGAGCCCTCCTCTTCCTACTCTGCCATCTTCCCCTCTGGTATTTCTTATAAAGGCAGTAATCGCATCACGAGAGTCCCAACCAGATGGCCTTATCTAACATAATTACCTCCCCATACCCTACCTTCTAATTCCATTACATTGAGGTTAGGGGTTCAACATATGAATTTGGGGGGCACATATCCACTGCTTAATAGGAATGTAATAGGGATAATATGCACCAACATGGATGAGTCTCTAAACAATTAGGCTGAGTGGAAGAATTTAGACAAAATGAACACACAGCATCGTTCCATTTATTTAAGATTCTTGAAAATGCAGAGTAATCCGTTATCACAGAAGCAGATCAGTGGTTTCCTGAAAATGGTGGTTGAATGAGTGAGGGACGTAGTGGAAAGGATTATGAGAAAATTTTGGATGGCGACGAATGTTTCCTGTCTTGATTGTGGCGATGGTTTCGGTGGTATATATCTGTGTTAAAACTCGCCACACTGTACACTTTCAATGTATTCACAGCTTAATACAACCACAAAGATACAGATAAATAAAAAATACATTTACTTCCAGCAAGGTAAAGTATCTGAGGAGGATGGTTGGAATGAAAGCAGTAAGGGGGAGCATAGAATCCTGAAGAAGAGGGGAAACAATTTGTTTCTTTTTTCTCTTTCTCTGCCCAATGGTATCAATATGCAGTTAAGGATAAAGCAGAAACCCCCTAAAAAGATGGAGTTCTTGGAGTCACTGTCATATTAGGAGGGCCTAAGGTGGACCCAGCACCAGATATTCCTAAACTCATATGACCCAGTGTTATTGTTAATGAGAGGGAAGGTTTGTGCTGGATTTGGGGAGTTACAGTAGTTTCTAAGCCAATGGGATAAGTAGAATAATGTCCCACTTACACAGCAAAGGAGAGTTAAGGTAGTAGTAGGTAAAGAGTGCTAATCAACTGACCTAGAAGTAGAGAGACGATGCTGGATTACCTGAGCCTGCCCAGTGTAATCATATGGGTTCTTGGATGGGGAAATGATAGGCAGAAAATGGAAAGTGTCTGAGTGATGCAGGGTGAGGACAACTCAGCTGGCCGTTGCTGGCTTTGAGATGGAAGGGGGCCATGAGCCCAGGTCTGTGGGTGGCCTCTAAAGGAGGCAAAAGAATGAATTCTTTCCTAGAGCCTCCAGAAAGGAAGTTAGCCGTGCTGACATCAGTGAGACCCATTTTGGACCTCCGACTTCCAGAACTGTAATATAATAAGTTTGTAGTGTTTAAGCAATAATAAGAAACTAAAAAGGCCAGTTTAACATTTTAAAATTACACTCAGTTGAAATAGTGCATTACCAACCAGCATACTTAGGGTTGCCAGATTTAGAAAATAAAAATACAGGACGCTCACTTAAATGTGAATTTCAGATAAACAATATTTTTTTTTTTACTGTATGTCCCCTGCAATATACCTTATAAAATTATTCATCTGAAACTTACATTAAACTGGATATCCTATGCTCTGTCAGGGAACTCTAGGTATACTAGAAAGCACTATGAGCATGTTTTGCAATCCTGGTTATTCTTTATAATAAAGAAGGATAAAAAGAAACGGGCATTTATGACTTAGCTGACTGCTGGTAGGATAAAACCTGAAAGCACACAAAATACTGGTATACAGGTAAGTGTCCACTTAGCTTCAGGCTCTTAGGAGAACCTTGTGAATGACTTGGGAGACATTCTGGGGCCTTGATGCATTTATATGCAATTGCACTACTTTGAGTCAGAATAACCGAATCTTTCAGGATATACAATTGGATCAGCTTTAGGAGCAGTCACCAATACCCTTCCCTACTTACGCACAAATACACAGACACAGGACTATGCACGCATGCATGCAGATGGTGGAACTGGCAGACACGCTTGCTGCAGAAGCACATGTGAACATCCATGAGGAATCACATCAACATTTTGTAGGGTACCTGTCTGGAAAAGTGTGTGCCTAAAACCTGAGGGACAGACATCACATTGTAAGGTTTCATAAGGCTGGGGTAGGGAGGACTTGTGGAGAGACGGGGCTATTCTGTAAATTTATGAATTTGTGACTATGCTGTCAAAACATGTAGAACTGTACACTAAGAGTGCATTTTTCAGCTATTGTTTTAAATAGGGCTGTCATGAAAGGACTTGGCAGCAAGCATTTCACGTGGCTATTTGAGGACAAAGCAACTCCGGCAGAGAGATCTGAAGTGTGCTCAGGCAATGTCAAAGTAGTCCTGTTTGGTTTTAAGGAGAATACATTTGTGAAACAGAAGTACTTTTCCCAAATGTATAATTTCTGGTCTGACATCCATAATGCTAAAATAAAAGGCTTTTGGAAATCTTTCCTTTTTGATTTGTGCGCAAACCACACTTCACTTTTAGAGGGGCGCGGTGTCCTCTCCATGGCTGTTGTCATCTGTTTGCAGCAGTTATATTCTTGATTTAAAATTAACTTCTCTTGCGTTATCTGGGTGACTCAGATGGTTAAGTGTCCGCCTTCAGCTTAGGTCATGATGTCCGGGTCCTGGGCTTGAGCCCCACACCTGGCTCACTGCTCCGTGGGGAAGTCTGCTTCTTCCTCTCACTCTGCCCCTCCCCCCGCACTTGTGCACTCACGCTCTCAAATGAATAAATTTAACTTCTCTTTTTAAAATAAGTATAGAGGGCGCCTGGGTGGCTCAGTCGTTAAGCGTCTGCCTTCGGCTCAGGTCCTGGGATCAAGCCCTGCCTCGGGCTCTCTGCTCCGCGGGAAGCCTGCTTCTCCCTCTCCCACTCCCCCTGCTTGTGTTCCCTCTCTCGCTGTGTCTCTCTCCGTCAAATAAATAAATAAAACCTTTAAAAATAAATAAATAAATAAAATAAGTATAGATTCACAGCATAAATAGTATAGAAGTCCCATGTTCCCTTCACCCAGCCTCCCAAAATGATGACCTCTTAGGTAGCTATAGATCTTACTCAGTTTCTAACTTGCACATGTGTATGTACTGTTACAAAATTTTCCCCATACAGAGATTCAGATCACCACCAATGCAATCAAGATATAAAACTGGTTTTGTGACTGCAAAAACTTTCTCATGCTGTTTGTATTCACACCAATTTACACTCCACCCCGCTCCCTGTCCTCTGAAAAGCACGAACTAATCCATTCTCCATCTCTGTAGTTTTATGAAATTTTTTCCTACTAAATGTAACACGCTTGAGAGTATTCCATTGTATGGATGTTGAAGAATTTTTTCAGTTATTCATCCGTTGACATTTGTTCCTAGTACTGTGCTATATAATGAGTAAAGATACTGTGAACATTGATTTGTGAATATAGGCTTCATTTTTTTATTTTTAGGAATTTTTATTAAGCACACAGACTGATTTTCCATTTATAATATAAATATTTCTATTTATTACTTATTGTTGAATTGTCCTATAATTTATAATATATAATTTAAATTGAAACAATTTGTTTCATTATGTGAACAAAGAAATTCTCTGGTAGGAATAATGATAATGACCCAGTCTGCTGGCCCAGTATTCTTTCTTTCTTCATCACTAAAGTCAGCCTTAGCATGCTGTCTAAATTGATAAGGTAGTTTCCACTAACTCAAGTCAGAATATTGTCTTTCTCAGACTAGAGTTGGGGTCCTTGGAGATGCCTCACCCTTTACCTCAGACATTTCTACATGAGTTCGTATCAGTTTTGTTGAGAAGCAGAACATTAAGTACTTGAGGGAAATGGACACGTTTTCCCTGCGCTGTTGCAGACAGATTGAGCAGCTTAGGAGGCATCAAAACTTTACAGCATCGGGGATATTGATATAATGTGCTTGAGCCTCATGGTGGGCTTGACTCCACCTTGTCTTTGTTCTTTCCAGATACAAGCAGAGGGGTCATTACCTTCTCAGCAGTAGCTCTCTTCTTGTGAGGCGAGGGCCGTATGCACCATCCTGATCCTGGTGAGTATGTTTGACCCTGTTTGTGGATCCGAGCTCTCGGCTCACGACCACCTCCCTTCCCTTGTGTCTTCATCTTTCTCAACATTTCTGCCCTTTCTACCTCATTAGCAGTGACAGACGTGTTTCTCTGTTCTGCTTTGGGGGCAAGGAAAACTTTTTCCACATAGCGTCTTTGGACTCTAAGTTCCCTCCAGAATATGCAATTGTGTAGTATTTAGTAACACTTTAAAAAATATTTGTAGTCTCATAAACTGTGCCAGTTAATCTGCTGGGAATAATTTTAAATTCAGTGTTGAGTAACAGTTGTAGGATACAAAAGGAGCCATTGTGTAAGCAATTAATTCAGAGAGAATTTCATGATTTTGGCTTTTTGACAGTAGAAATCCTATGCTGATTTGAATTTTAAACTAATACCCAGCATATTTATTTTATGAACACATTGGATGAAAAATGTTGTGTGAAGAGACAATGCATGTGGACTGTGATGAATAATAAATGTCTGTCTAAATAGCATTTTTAATCTAATGCTACGAATGACAGGGAAAAGAGCACATTCCTTGGGTAGGGACCTCTTTCCCTCTTTCCCTATACACTCTGAGCACAAGAGGTTTAAAAAATGGGAGAAAGCTGGAGGTTGATTCGTGTAGTTCGAGCTCAGTTCCAACTTTCTGTCTTCTGAGGGAGGACACTCCTTTTCTAAAAAGTTTTTGCTTTTGTCACATAATGGACGCTCCAAGGAAGGCTCCTTTCTGCCTGTGCTGCTGCGTACATTTTTAGAGCCATCACCAGGCATAGATTTGGTTCTAGACCGCGGCAGTAAAGCAAGTCAAATGAAGTTTTTGGGTTCCCAGTACATATATAACAATAAGCTAGGTTTACCCTTTACACTGTAGTCTTTTAAGTGTACAGAAACCATTAGGTCAAAAAACAACCAATATTCAGACCTTACTTAAGAAAAATATTTTCCTGCACACCCTTCATCTGAGCTTTCGGCGAGTCCGCATCTTTTTGTTTGTGGCTCAGGGTGGCTATGGCAATTTCTTAAAATAAGACAATGAAGTTTACCCTAGCAGTTGACTCTTCCTTTCAGAAAAACCTTCTTTGTCAGTGGTCATTTCAGCATCTTCACCAGGAATAGATTCCATAGCAAGAGACAGAACACAAGCAGGGTGAGTGGGGGAGAGGGAGAAGCAGGCCTCCTAATCCCAGGACCCGAGCCAAAGGCAGACGCTTAACGACTGAGACACCCAGGCGCCCCTCATCCGTTCAAGTTTTATCATGAGATTGTACCTTACAGCCATTCAGTCACATCTTCTTTACTTCTAATTGTTTTGCACTTTCCACCCCACATCTACTGTTATTTCTTCCATGGAAGTCCTAAATCCCTTCTCTCGCCTTAACAAAGACTGGAAAGTCAAAAATTATTCCTTCATCCATGGGCTACAGAATGGATGTTGCGTTAGCATCTCCATCCGAGCTCTTGGGTGATTGGGTGACCAGGTGCATTGTCAGGGAGCAGTCGGGTCTGGGCTTTGTTGTTCCATTTATACCTCAGGCAGAGTGGATTCAGCTTAACACTGGGCCTCTAACAAGACAGTTGTCCTCTCCTCTGAAGCCAGGCAGGCTTGACATCTCTAGCTCTGAAAGTGCTAGATGGCATCTTCCAACAGAAGGCTGTTTTGTCTACCTTGAAAATTTGTGGTTTAGTGTAGCCACCTTCGCGACTGATCTCAACTAATTGTCCAGATCAGCACTAGCTGCTTCACCTTGTATTTTCCTTCAACCTCAGGAACCAGCCTCTCTGCTGACTTTCAGCTTGTCCTTCTGCCGACTCCTCACCTCAGCCTTCCTAGAATTGGAGACAGTTAAGGGTTTTGGCTTAAGGGAACTTTGGGGCCACTTTGATCTTCTTTGCAGAGCACTACAACTTTCTTATCAGTAGTAAGGCTGTTTTGCTTGCTGTTTTGCTTTCTTTCCATTTGTGTGTTCACTGGAGTAGCACTTTTAACTTTTATTTATTCCCTGCAAAGGCTTTTTGTGGTTATTTTGCATTCACAACTCGGCTACACTTGGCTATCATTTCTGTGATTTAAAGTGAAAGATGTACAAGGCCCTTCTTTTCACTTGTGTTCTAATGTTATTAATAGGCATAATTTCACTATTGTCTTGTCGGAGGGAAATAAGGAAGCCTGAAGGTGGAGCCGTCAGAACAGATACCACACCATTTATCAATTCCAGATGGCCCTTTGACTAGGGCTTCATTACCTGGAAATGACAAACCTGCTAAGTTGTTCCACAGGAGAGTTAGTTATGAGCTTTAGAGTGTTTTCTAATTTAAGAGCCAAAAAAATTCTTCATGCAATTGTTTTGGGAATGTTCTTCACACACACACTTGTGGGAGGGCTTCTCCTTCCCAGGCGCTTCAATTTACATGGCATTTCCAGTGAGAAACTCTTAGCATCTCTGATGCCATATCATTCATATACATGCAGATTACCAAATCACTGTGACAAAATAAGACTAGGTATGTGCTCTGTGGCACCTCAGTTCAGGAGTAAGTAGCTCACACTGTCCTTAATGGATTTGTATCTTCATCTGTTCAAACCTCCTAGGTAGATAGAACTACCTCTACGGAAGTGAGTACTCGTGTATTCTCAGTCCTTGCAAGGGAGTATCCCTTTTACGGTGGGTTCTGCATAAAGCTTTGTAAGCTAGGGAGGCACAGCTGGTGTCAGTGAATCTCTAATAGGACATGGAATTTGGTTTGGAACTTAACTAGCATTTGCAAAGTCTGGAGACCACTGTGCATTGAGAATTTGGTTTTGAAAGCTTTGAATCACTTTCTTGGCTTTAAGGCTATTATAGTCCCCCTCATACTCCTCCAAATACCAGAATCAGTGGCTTTCTGATGTTGGACAAAAGCACAGAATGGGCAGTGCACCTTGAGAAAAGCAAAAAAGTAGGAGGTGAGGTCACATCCTTCCCAGTTTCTCCCCCCCAAGGTCAGACACACTGTTATGAGTAACTCTATGGAATGGTACGTCCATTTGGATTTGTAACCTTTGGGAGTGTGCTTAAAACATTAAAGTGATCAGTTGCAGGCAACTCCCCAGGACACAGCCCCCTCACAACACTTCCCAGTGGCCCAGGACTTTCTGATGTGTGGCACCCTTCGCAGAGGCCTGTGGAGCGCAAAGAACGGCATTGCCCAGAGGACCGTGCACCGAGTGACGCCCGCGTGGAGCCAATGAAGGTCCAGGAGACGGGCGTTTCCGTGTGTGCCATCACGTCGGGGCAGGACTTCCGGGGTCCTTGTGGCAGTTGTTTTGGCAGCTCTCAGGTCTGTTTCCTGTTCAGAGGTTCCAGAGCACAGGGTCAGGACAAGGTGACGACTGGGGAGGCACGAGAGGAGGCATCCCCGCGGCACTGCACTGCTCCCGGCCCTGCTCTTCCCACAGAGTCCGATGGCGGCGGCCACACCCAGGGACCCACCTCAGGTAAATGCCTAAGACCCTCAAGACGCCTGCTTGCATCGCTGCGGCCCAGGCCAAACCTGGTCTCCACCATAAGCAGGGAAAGGCCTGGATTCACAGGCCGAGGGACAATCAGGAACAGTGGAGATGGGAGCTCATTGAGCCCCACACCTCTACTGATGTACTGATGAAGCACTTTTGGAGCCCGACATGTAAGGGGGAGGGTGTCCAGGACGGTGGAATGACATCAAACTAGAGGTGATATGGGTGGAAGTGTTTGCAGGTCTAGCAAAAGTCAGCAAAATGAGGTGGTCATGGGACACAGCTACCAGTATGGCTGAGCTGTACGTGTTCTTTCCTTCTGACGGCTTGGATCTTACGTTACTGCAGAGATGTAAATCGTGGCCCTGGAAGTAAGAGAAAGTGTTGGGTGGGTTTTAAGAGAGTAAGGTAGACACAACAGGAGGAGACAGGGATGACCCCAGGGCTTTTTGTCTCAGCAGCCATATTAAGAGAGCCTGACAGGTTTCAGAAAATACTACTCCATGCCGGCAGTAGGTGGGCAGCTGGATATAAAAGTCTACAGATTTGAGGTGGGGTTCAGCCTTAGACACATAGGTGGAACTTTGTGTCACATGGAGGAAGGGAAATTCAAATGATGGTGAGAAGATTATTAAAAGGCTCAGCAGAAGAGGATGGGTACTGAGAGTCTAGACCTGCTTTTTGCAGCAAGTGGTCTCTCAAACAGAGGTAAGGGACAGAAGACTTCGAGGGGAAGAGAAGACATGAACAAGCTGCTGCTTATTGATGGCATCCTTACCTGGAGCCTGGTAGATGAGCTTAATTTAAGGGTTAAATACGGTTAAATACTTGGCCGGGTGTTCTGTTTAAATATTCATTCCCCATATCTGGATATAGGGATATTGGATTTTAAATTTTAGTGGGCTTGCTCTAGTATCCTTGATAGTAGACCTGAGGCTGCCCTAGGCCGTGGGCTCTGACTTGCCAAGCACGCATGATGCCATAAAGCTATAAAAGAGCTGTGTGAGCTCATGGCTCCCATCTCCTTGGTATTAGGGACTGAGGAGCAGTAGTTCAGGCTGTCTTTGGCTGTGCCTGGTGAATGCACTGGGGAGGTTGTTGAGGCCTTGCCCCCTGGCCATGAGCTTAAGATTCTGTCTGCCCCCACGCCTCTTGTTTAGAGGGCTGGACATGTCCTCTAAGGTGGGAGGCCTGGGAGGAGGATGAGTGGGGCAGGCGGGTGCTGGGACTGGAGTGTGGGTGCTTTGGAGGACGGCTGTTTGTGGTTTCATCTCTCCCCAATCATGGCAGGGTAGTGTGACCTTTGAAGACGTGGTTGTATACTTCTCGTGGGAGGAGTGGGGGCTCCTGGATGAGACTCAGAGATGCCTGTATCATGATGTGATGCTGGAGAACTTTGCACTTGTGATCTCACTGGGTAAGAACCCCACCCCTCCCCCAGCCAGATTCTGCTTTTTTTCTCACTTTTGGGTCATGGGTACTGCCATCACTAGGAGTGGGCTCAACAATAACCCTCTTGTAAAGCTGCCTGCAAAGCCCCCAGGAGCCTGATGGATTAGCATTGGCCACTCTTGTCCACACTCATGGCACCTGCCCAGGTTTTCTCCCTTCTCCTTAGAAGCTCATGTTTCTTCTTGTCTGAGGCCCCCAGTTGCATTGAGGACGATGGGCTGTTCCCGTGGGGTCTGCTTAGAGTATGTTCTGGTTTTGGTACTGCATAGAATTTGCTCTGGGGCATCACTGGTCCTGTCATTGCCTCATCCAAGCCCCAGTTTTCAGCTGGGGGTTAGAGGAGTCCAGGATCCTTGATGGAAGTGCCCACACCTCTCTCTCCCTTTCCTTTCCTCTTCCTCAGTTTTCAACCCCTTGCACTGCTTCCACCTTTCATACCTTCACACCTGTTTCTCAACATTAGGATACACCTCTCCTTAGTCTTTGCCTAGCAGTCTAGTCACTTGCAACCATCTGTTCCTGGCCCTAGGCCTAAACTTCCACCCAGCACTCCCAGCCCTGCTGCAGGCCCGGGGCAGAGGAGTGAATTTGAGACCCTGCTGCTGCTTCCTGTGCTTCACACACCTCACCGCCGCCCCCCCCCCCCCATCTTGTGAGGCCTCCCTAACACCTGTGACTTTACAGTTCCGGGACTCGAGCCCCTTTTATCAACCTGACCCCAACACCCTCTTTTTGAAAACATATCCAGTGGCCTTACTCAACTGTGCACGCCAGAGATTTGTGACCGCTTCCACCAAAGATAACACACATTTCACACCAGCATTTCTGTACTTTCAGGTTGTTGGTATGGAATGGAGGATGAGGAGGCCGTTTCTGTGCAACAGATGGCACTGGGCAAGACTCCAAGTCCAGATTCCTCCGTTTGGAGAGCTCAGCCCTGTGAGAAGTGTGTCTTGCTTGGGAGAGACATTTTGTACATGGCTGAGGACCAAGAATCACATCCTGGGCAGAAATCCTACACCTGCGAGGCATGTGGGAAACGACTGTGGTTCAGTGCAGATCTTCACCAGCACCACCAGCACAACGAAGAGAAGCCATTCAGATGGGACATGGAGCTTGTGACAAGCTACAAACTGCATGTGTCAGGGAAGCCTTTCCCCTGTGGGGAAATTGGGAAGGACTTCCTGGCCATATTGAGTCTTCTCCAGCATCAGGCCACTCTCAAAGGGGCCAATCCACACAGCAGCTTGGAACTTGAGGAGTCCTTTCAGGGTAGAGAAAGTCCTCACACATGCAGCAACTATGGGAAATCGTTCAGCTGTGAATACAAACTTTTCCAGCATCAGCAAGTTCACACCAGAGAAGGTTATCAGGACTGGGATAACTGTGAGAAACCTTTTAACCAAAGCTCCACCCTTACTAATTGCCCGAGAGCTTACCCAGGACCAAGGACTTACGAGTGTAATGAATGTGGGAAATCCTTTAGCCAAAGCTACAATCTCATTCAACATCACAGAATTCACACTGGCGCAAGGCCTTATAAATGCAGTGAATGTGGAAAAGCCTTCAGCTTCAAATTCAGACTTGTCCAGCACCTGCAAATTCACACTAGAGTGAGGCCTTATGCGTGTGGTGAATGCGGGAAAGCCTTCAGCTACAGCTCTACTCTCATTAAACATCAGAGAGTTCACACGAGAGAAAAGCCTTACAAGTGTGGGGAGTGTGGGAATTCCTTCAGCCAAAGCTCCAACCTCATTCAACACCAGAAAATTCACAGCGGAGCCAGGCCTTACAAGTGCAATGAATGTGCAAAATCCTTCAGCTACAAATGCAAACTTGTTCAGCACCTGCGCATTCACACAGGAGAAAGGCCTTATGAGTGTGGCGAATGTGGGAAATCTTTCAGCCACAGGTCCACTCTCAATCAACACCAGAGAATTCACACTGGAGCCAGACCTTATAAGTGCAGTGAGTGTGACAAATCCTTTAGCCAAAAGTCCAACCTCATCCAGCACCGGAGAGTCCACACAGGAGAAAAGCCTTACGAGTGTGGGGAGTGTGGGAAATCCTTCAGCCAAAGCTCCCACATCATTCAGCACCGAAAACTGCACACCAGATAACCTCATGAATGCAGTGGGAAAGCCTTCCCTATAAGGTCTAACATTCACTATGAGGGAACCAACTAGGATATTATATAAACCAGGGGTAAGAGAGCCCCCCCAAAGACTTCCCCTGCTCTCTCTTGAACTTTCTGAATGAAGGGCTAGCTGTTTCCCTTCTTCCTCACAAAGTTTCTGACCCAGTTTTGATGAAGCTTGGGGGGGTGGGAGTTCAAAATACTACTTACCTTCCCAGGCCTCCTAGAGTACCATGAGAACAGCATAATCTCTGTGTCACCACATACTGTGGAACACTAGGGTGGGGGAAAGTTGTCCCAAGTACTGCAAAGGAATCATGTGCCTTCATGTGTGGGTTCACTTTTCTGGGTATCACTGCTTGTAGTAAGAGGACATAGAGGGGCCAGGTGACTTGTACAGAAACAGGACTGTAGGATGATACAGGAACTTACATCCACAGATATTCCAGTGACCATGCCTGTGGTTCAAGTTTATAATACTCCACATCTGTAGTTGAGGAACCTGAGGCTGTTCTCAGACTTAAGTTTTATAGTCCAGAAAATGGCAACAGGATGTTGCTCACCAGGATCAAAATTATCTTGAATTCTCAGTGATGCAGGGCATCCCTTCCCTGACGTACAATGAGGGGCGATGGACTTTTGTGCAAAAAAAAAGTGGGGGGACCTAAGACCTCTATTTGATTTTTTTAATAAAGCTTTATTGAAGGTTAATGAACAGGCTGTAAAACTGCACATATTAATTGTATAACCGAACCACAGATGGTAATAAATCTATATATATATAACTCCAATGTTTACTTTTAAAAACCATTTTCCTTTCATGTTGATTATTTTGAGAGAACCAAGATGTTGCTTCATTTATCTATGCTGCTGACCACCACAAATAAAACTTCAAACGTATAAATGGACCTTTCTAAGGACCCCTTTCCCCCCATGTAGTCATTTGTTTATATTGTCTTGACTAGATTTTTACAAACATGTTCTGGATAGAAACAAACTTAAGAGAGTCTAAATATTTTACTTTATTAGGGACAAAAAAAAGTACTGCTTTCAAGGGTGAAAAGTCAAAAAACAGACCTATTATCCCCAAAATCCTGAAATGGAAGACTCATAAGCATAATACAAAAAAAAACCCAAAACAAAACCCTGTAAAATGGAATCAAAACACAACACACACCCTTCACCCCCAGGATTTGTAGATACTAGGACCGCCTTTCTAAAGCTAAGAAGTCACTGGCCCAGAGTTCCTCAACTCCCCCCACCCCCACCCCTGGCTCTGACCCAGAGATCGATCTTAACTCACTCAAAAATATTCACAGCTAACTCCCCAACATGAAGAATGATCCCAGTGTGGAACCTGGTTCTTAGGTTCAGCCCCTGGACACATAATCTACACCTTTTCATCTTTTTTTTAAAGACTTTCACAGAGGGATAAGCAAGAACAGGAACACAAGCAGAGGGAGTGGGAGGGGGAGAAGCAGTCTTCCCACTGAGCAGGGAGCCAATGCAGGGCTCAATCCCACAACCCTGGCATCATGACCCGAGCCGAAGTTTATTAAACATATCCAACAAAGAAAAGTCTGAAACACCTGGGTTATAGTTGCTCCATCTTCTGGCTCCCATCCATCTTTATTGTCAACACCCTGAAAGTCACTTTACAGCCAGCCGCCCACTCAGCACAACTGAAAAAGGAAAAACCAAGCAGCCTCTGGAGGGCTTTTACAGTCAACAGACCCCATATTCAAGCTTGTCAAATTTAAAGTCCCCCGAAAGGGTAGACCCTAAAGAAGCGCCGCGAAACTAACACCGTTCCCCGCCTCTGCCTTCACCCAGCTGAGGCCTATTACTCATCTCTTGCCTCCTAACATGGGCGTCCACGGTCGAGCGGCATGCAGCCTGGGCAGGCTGCGGGGTCCTGAGGAACCACCTCATCCCGCAGCCAACGCCAGCCTTGCCTCCGTGTGCCCCCTGACTCGCTCCGGGTTCCAAGATAGGGCCTGGCAGGAGGCCACCCCCGGCCCTCCCTCCACACTTGGGTCGCCTGTGGGATCCCCAAGACCCAGACACCCAGGACCCCGTCCACCTGCACCCGTGACCGGTGGCGCCCCTCGTGGAGCAGCAAGCACCACCGGGGGAGGAGGACGCCTGGGCCCCCTGCCTGCCGGAGGCCCTAGGCGGGGCCTAGGCTTTGCCGGGGCGGGCTTTGCGAGCTCGCGCTTCTCTCTGAAGCGCTTCACGCGCTCCACCTTCCACAGACCCCTCGTTTTCCCTTCCTGCGAACATCAAGCCTTAGTGGGCCCTACACCGGGCCCGGGAGCTGGGCCTCGCCGCGCCCCACCGAAGGGCAGGCATTCGGCGGCAGGCTCCTCCCCACTGTTCATGCATCGGTGCAGACAGGAAACACCGTCCTGCTTCAACTCACTGCGATTTACCCCGTCCGATCGGACGCCGGGCCACCGTGATCACCGGGCCAAGCAGTGCAGACAGCCCCCCGCCCCCCCGCAGGAGGCCACCACTGGCGCCCATTTTCATCCCCCATACACGCGGGGTGGGAGGACAATGGGACACATGAAGGCGGCCACGGGGGGCCGGACAGTGGGGGCCTGCCGGGGAAAGAGGACGCTGCCACCCGGGGCGCGGAGCCAGACCGCCGGCCTCCCGCACGTCCATCTCCACGCGTCAGCCACGCGTACCGACCGCCGGCCGAGGGGCAGGCGCAGGGGAACCACGGCCGCGGGCTCAGAACGCCGCCGGCCCCTCGTTGCCGGGGGTGCACACACTCTCGCACGGCCCCACGCACGACTCGGCCTCTGAGCAAGCCTTTCAGGGGAGGGGGACAGCACGAGCCCCTCCAAGGGAACCCCAAGCACGCACCCTGCGGGGACCCACGTGTCCTGCAACTCATTACCCCACTGCTCCGGCCGGCTCACCACCACTAATAGCGGCGGGCTAATCGGTGGAAGGGTCCCCTGGCGGAAAGCCCTCCCCCCCCCCCCCCCGGGAAAGGGCCCCCAACAGAGACCCAACTGCAGGAGTCCAAAGACTGGAGGACAGGACCTCCGAGACCGGATACCACGCAGACGCCCAAAGGCTCCCCCCGCCTCCCCAGGAGCTCACAGTGCCCCGGGCTCATTGGCGACACCCCCGCCGGGGGGGGGGACCGTGTGGCCGATAAAGGACCGGGCTTTCCAGCTCCTCGTGGCCATACCGCTCCAACCCGAGGCGGAAAGGCCTCCCCCCCGCCAAGGGTCTAAATCTCCGTGCCAGGTACCTCTGGAGCTAGGTACCTGGCAGGGCCCCTCCCGCCGTGCCCCTCCGACCCACGCCAGGCGCGCTTCTGTGGGGGAATCCCCACCCCCCCTGCACCCGCGCCCTGGCCCTTGACCACGGAAGGCGCGGGGCTCTGGCGGGAAACCAGGGCCCCAAGGCGTGGAGAGCGGGCAGAGCCTGGGGGTGGGATCCGGGCAGATGGCCGAAAATCCACAACCATGGGGGCGGCAAAGGGAGCCCCCCGCTAGCCAAGGCTCCACGATGCGCCTGGGGTGGGGACAACCTGGTGGCGGGAGCACGGAAGACGAACGTGGGACCCTCGACACGCCTCGTGGGACACGGCTGCAGGAGGCGCGGAGGGCAATGGCGCACCCTCCGGCGAGCCTTCTCGGACCCGCGTCCCCGCACCGCCCGGGGGAGGCCTTGGGCGCCGCCCGGCGCTTGCTCCGCGCTCCCAGCGCGCTCACTAACGACCGTTCAGGTTGACCTCGGGATAACCTTGCTACGACGTTCTCTCAAGTTAGACCATATTGGCCAGCGGTCCGCCAGGCCGCGCCCACCTGAGGGCCTCACTAACCCGCCCGGGCGGGGTGTACTCGGGACCAGTACCCACACCGGGAATTCGGCTTTCGTGGTGACCAACGGCACTTCCCGACTGCAGTGGGAGTGCCGGTGCGAGCAGCCCACCGTAGATCAGTCACACACTTGTTTACCTGGGGGGGGGGGGGGCGGCGGCTGCCTGTCACACTTGTCCCCCTAAGAAACGGCCGCACGACCGCTGGCTCCAGGGAGTCACACACACTAGTTAGTTCTCATTCCAGCCTCCAGGATCCCGACGAACCAGCAAAATCACCACCCACACAGCATCCCCACGATGAGCGAGCCACCAGCTAAATTCCCCCACTTCGGGCAGAGGGTGCTGGAGACGGGCCCCCCACGGCATAGGAAAGGAGACCCGCACCCGCAACGCGGGCCTCTGGCTGGTCCGCCCCGGGGCCCCGAGGCCCGACCCTGCCTTGGAGGCAACACGGTTCACGATGGGAAATCGGTGCTCGGCCCTATCGGGGAACCGGCGGGCTTCACGCCAGAAGCAGCCTTCGCCCACACGCAACGACGTGCCCGGTGGCTACTCAGCGCGCGAGGGGAGCAGCGGCAAGGGCGTCAGGGGCCCCGATGCTCTCTGATCGAGGGCACGGCGGGCTCGCAGAGACGTCCAAACAGCCGAGCTGGGGACTCGGCGATGCAGGTAAGCACATGGGGCCCCTTCAGGGGTCAGGGGCTCGACTGGGAAGCTGCGCTGCTTCGGAAATTCATCCACTTGCCGTGCAGGGCAAGAGACAGATATTCATGCCACGTAACCGATAAAATGGCGAAACAAGCCGATGGAACCACCGCCATCGTCGTCTGGCGCGCAGCTTCGTCCTCCGGCACGCGGCCAGGCCAGCGGCCCCCCCAACCCTGGAACAGCGCATCGCCTCTCGCCCACCCGACTCCCGCTCCTCCAACGCCCTCGGGGAGGACCGGCTCAGAGGCTACTGCAAACGGGCACCTGGTGGTGGACCTCGAGTGCTCCGGGGGCCCCACAGCGGACCCGGGGAGCGCACAGGGCGGCAGGATGGCTTCTCCACCGCAGAGTTGCTCGCAAGACCACCAAGAAACTAAGTTGAAAGCATCTCCTGTACCAGAGGCCCCGGCCCGAGTGGAGCCGCGTGAAAGAGCGAGGCGGCCAGGCTCCGCATCCCTGCCCGCGCAGCACGCGCCCACCCGGCAGGGGAAAGGCACGGCCCGTTGCGGCGCGGGAGGAGTGGTGCCCCACGCCGCGAATATGCGGCTACCGCGGACCCTCGCCTGGCTTCAGGGCGGAGAACGCGCTCACCACAGCGACCGGCTCAAGAAGCTCTAAAGGGAACCCACAGGAGGGACAACAACGCTGGGCCTGCTTCGACCCCCAGCCCTCTGTTGGCCGAAAATGACCGGCAGTCTGGACACATTACTCTTCCATTGCACTGAACCAGGTGGGGGGGGGGTGGCAGAGCGCGTTTGCGACTGCAGTCAGGTACCTTCAGCAAAATGACATCATGCCCCAAACTTCCTCCCACCACTTTTGGGGTGTTCCCAGCGGACAGAAAACTCAGGGAAGCAGCTGAAACAAGACAAAATCTGGCCTCAAGCTCAGAGCTCTCACGCGCGTTGAGACGTTGTTTTCACTAGTTGCGCCAAGGTTCCTGTCCCCGAGAGTCCACGGCGGCAAAGAGCGTCAATTCCACGTGAAAAAATTACTGTGCTCGGAGACGGAGCCGACTCACAGATTATGCGGGCCTCTTGGTATCGTGGCTCAGCTGATCGTCCCCCCCAGCATGACCCCCCAACTCGGGCCTGGAGCGTCTGCTGCCATCTGGTTGACCCAGGAGCGTAAGGACACAAACCCTCAACAGATTCCAGACGTTGTGGGGGGGCTGGCTACCCTTGCCCGACTTGCCCATGCAGGTAAGAGCCCACCCACTCGTGTCTCCCGACTGGAGCTTAAATTCCACGGAGATCCTCCGGCCAGGAAGGCCCAGGTGCCCACACCCCCTTCCCTCGCAGGTCTTCTGTCGGCCCTCAACTCCAGATTGGGGCTCGGAAAAAACCGTGGAGGCACCACCGCATACCACGCGGAACAGTGGGCAGGCTCCGGGCACTTCATCTCGGCCACTGCACACGCTCTTTAAAACATGTTTTCAGAAAGTGGCCTTAGTCAATTGGTGACAGGACTGGATATATTATGTGAATCCCTGGCAATATTTTGCCATGTCTGCATGTAGCAGAGCAGTAACTAGTACTGGAAGTGAAATCCCTAGACACATGCATGAGTCTTCCAGTTTGTAATTCATAGGGAGATAAATGAGTGAGTGGACTCCATGGCCATAAGGGCGAGAGGGAATATCTTTGGCCAAGGGAGCTCAAAGGTTTCCGAAAGTTTTGCTGATGTTAACAATGCCAGTGGTCCATTCAACTTTTCTAGAAGATTGTGAGTGGTAAAAGAGAGTGTTTATAATGGTTCCCATAAAGTGTGTGACATGATGACCTGATGTAGATGTAAACATTGGGATGATCCAGGGCTGGAAACAAAATCAATCAGCTTTTCAGCAAACTCACTCTGCAAATAGACATACAATCACTAAAATATATTCAAGTCCCATAGAGGGTAGAAGCTGGATAAAGTCCATTTGAAGGTGTTCAAGGGGCCCTTGAGGTATGGCCACCACTTATCCAGGTCCCCTTGGTGATGTGTGCATGGTCCAAGCCACTCACAGTCCCTATTTGTCCCCCACTGGCTTGGGACTGTCCAGTAGGGATCAGAGCTTCAGGAAGAGCCAGGTGGGAACCTTACCCACCCCCTCATGTCAACCACAGCCCCTGCAAGGCCCCCCAGGTATAAATATCTCAATATTTTCCCCCAGTGGTCTTTTGCCCCCTTCTCCAAAGGCACTGCTAACCCTATTCCCCACCCCTTAGGACAATCATCACTCTTAAAAGATTCTCCATCTGAGGGGCGCCTGGGTGGCTCAGTCATTAAGCGTCTGCCTTCAGCTTAGGTCATGATCCCAGCGTCCTGGGATTGAGCCCCGCATCGGGCTCCCTGCTCTGCAGAAAGCTTGCTTCTCCCTCTCCCACTCCCCCTGCTTGTGTTCCCTCTCTCACTGTGTCTCTATCAAATAAATAAATAAAATCTTTTAAAAAAATTAAAAAAAAAAAAAAGTTCTCCATCTGAGCCCTTTTCCTAGGCCATGAGTTCTTTACATCCTCAAATAGCCCCAGAGGCAGGTCTGCTCATGATCTCCATTTTATACAGCTGGCAGCTGAACCTAGGGGGAGGTTGGGCAGCAAGTTTCTCTTTGTGACCTCCACTGAGAGGTGGGGATGGAGGAATCAATTCCAAGCCCATCCCTCCTTCTGGTCCCAACTACTTTATGGATCATAATCACTTCCTCCCTCTGTCCCTAGGGCACCCTGCAGACCCTCTCCTTCCCAGATGCTGATGGCCCCCATAAGACTTTGCTAAGGCCACCATAATACATTACTTCAGACTGGATGGTTTAAGCAACAGAAATGTATTTTCTCATATGCTAGGTATCTGATATCAGGGTCTCAGAAGCACTGATTTCTCCTGAGACCTCTCTCCTTGGCTTGTAGGTGGGCATTTTCTTCCTCTCTCTTCACATGATCTTCCCTCTGTGTGTCTGTGTACTAATTTCCTCTTAATGACACTAGTCACACTGGATTAGTGTCCACAGTATCACCTTTATTTTACCTTTTCAAAAACCCTATTTCCAAATGCAGTGACATTCTGAGGTACTGGAGATTATGACTTCAACATATGAATTTGGGAACATACAGTTCAGCCCATAACTAACACATCTTTTCATAGGGAGCTAACAGGGAGGAGTTCTCCTGAGGATGACCTCATTTAACAGTCCCCAAATCACAGCCCTGTAACTACAGCTCTGAGGCGCTCTGAGGTATCAACAGGAATGAAACATATCCATACAAAGAATCATAAATTTAAGAATCAAACAAATGTCTCTAACAACTGTTTGATAAAGCCCCAAACTAGAAACAACTCAAATATCTGAAACAGATGAGTAAATAAACAAATAGTGGACAGAA
This sequence comes from Mirounga angustirostris, assembly GCF_029215605.1. Taxonomy (NCBI): domain Eukaryota; kingdom Metazoa; phylum Chordata; class Mammalia; order Carnivora; family Phocidae; genus Mirounga; species Mirounga angustirostris. The sequence goes on along the minus strand of NW_026991724.1, from coordinate 59,189,560 downwards.
CATTACATTTCTTGACACATTAAAAGAATGAACTAATTACACAGACCCACTGACAAATCTCAAAATAAATATACCAGACGAGAACACCCAGAGGGGAAAAAAACTAAACATTTTATTTTCAATCATGTAAAATTACATTAAATACATATGAATCTATTGTAGAAGAAAGTAAATCAATGTTTGCCTGGAGGGCAGAGAGAAGGAGATAATAATTAAAGGACATGAGTGAATGTGGGGTGATGCATATGCACACTGTTACGATTTATGATGATGGCTTCATGGGTTTATATGAATGTCAACACTCATCAAATGGTACAGTTTAAATATGGACAATTTATTATTTATTAACCATACCAAAAAGGCATTAACAGTATAATAAAAAAAATTCTGTTTTCAAAAAACAAAGTTTGGCAAACCTGTATTGATCCCACCATATCCCTTGTAATGCCCTGGGATCAGCACCTTGCCTCAGTGGCAGCAAATACAGGTGAGCAATGAAAGCCATTTCCACCTGAGTCATCAGGAATGCAGGCTGCCTAAAGCCTGCATTTCTGGACTGAGATCTTCCTTCTTTCTTTGTTTTCCTTCAACAAAGGCCTTATGGTGAACAATGCAGAGAAACTACAGGAATCCACAAAACTGTTAGATTCCTTTTCTTATAGAGAGAGCACACGTGAGAGAGTGTGAACGTGGTGCTGGTGGGGGAGTGTGTGCAAGGGAGGAGAGAGGATCCCAAGCAGGTTCTGCACTGAGGCTAGATCTGTATGCAGGGCTTGATCTCACAACCCTGAGATCATGACCTGAGTCAAAACCAAGAGTCGGACGCTTAACCAACTGAGCCACCCAGGCGCCCCCCATTAGATTTTCTGACGAGGCCCTCAGCTACACAAGATTCACAGTTCAGAAAGATCTGAGAATTTCTGTACTTGCTCATCCTTCACAGCCATACCGACTAGAACAATGGCAGGTGCCCTTTTAAAAGAGGCACATTCCAACCAGTTTGTTGCAGTCTCTTGCCCTCTCTGTTAATCCACCGTCTGTGTACAATTATGACTCCCCCTATAATCTTTCAGCCAGTGACACTACCACACCGAATTCTGGGCATTAGGGTACCTCTCTCCTTTGCAAGATCTGGGAACAGATTTCCTGCACCGGTGCTGAGCACAATGCAACATCCCCTGCAAAGAAGAGAACAACTTTATGTTGTTCCCAGAAGTACCGGAGGTTGTCACAACTGCCCCCTCTTCAAGGTGAGCGCTGACAGCACGAAACGTCCTGGCATCCAGGCTACAATTTAACCACAAAACCCTATATAATTTCCTTAGAGGCCTTAGGCAACAATGCAAACAAGGCCCAAACTAGAGAGAGGACTACCATCCTTCTATCCCCCTGAAGCACACAAAGATTGGGGTGCCCACGGCAGCTGTTTCTCCTGTCATTCTGAAACCACCCCATAAAGTGAATCTAAGCCTCAAGATAAAGATGACTTACACAATAAGGCCTTTGTTACAGCACAAACCAGAATAATAGAGGAAGGCTGTTCCTCGGTTAGTGACTCGGAGGCTGGGAAATTCCATCACAAGAATTACCAGACCAATATCCCTAAAAAAGATGACTTTTCAGGTCACAGGCAGAACTCAGATGGAGCCCTCTGGAACACAATGGGGTCATCCATGCCCTACTAATCAGAGAGAAAAAAATGAGTACTCTGGCTTCTCACATTCACCCAGTGAATGGGAAAACACCAAGGTTTACTTCGCTGAACACATCAGAGCAGATAAATGATATACATATGGGCACCTGCAGGTGGGAGAGGTGAATGGCTGCTGCTACAGAATCAACAGTAATAAAAATTCACACGGGCCCAACCTGAAACATGCAACACAGCTCCACATACCTGGAATTTATTTTGATGTCTGGATGTATGAGGCGCAATTCAGGCATATGGCACCCTCAAAAGAGATCTCCTCGAGTGTTGTTATACTGAACAAGGAAATACATTTGCTACATATCTAAGTTGTTTCTCCCATGTGAATTTTGTGGTAATCAATGAGGTAAGGGCTTCGGCTAATGGCTTTCTCATTCAAGATATTTATAATGCCCAATCCAGTATGAACTCTCTGGTGTCGAGTGAGGCCAGAGCTTTTACTAAAGGATTTCCCACACTGGTTACACTTATACGGCCTTTCTCCAGTGTGAACTCTCCGATGGTCACTGAAGTTGGAGCTTCGCCTAAAGGACTTCCCACACTCACTGCACTCATATGGCCTTTCTCCAGTGTGAACTCTCTGGTGTTTAAGGAGCGCAGAGCTTTGGCTAAAAGATTTTCCACATTTGCTGCACTCATAAGGCCTTTCTCCAGTGTGAACTCTCAGATGTAGAACGAGGCTGCAATTCTGGCTAAAAGATTTCCTACATTCACTGCACTCATAAGGCTTTGACCCTGTGTGGACTTTCTGGTGTTTTAAAAGACTGGAATTGTAGGTAAAGGATTTCCCACATTCACTGCACTCATAGGGCCGTTCTCCGGTGTGAACGGTATGGTGTTGCAGGAGCGCAGAGCTTTGATTAAAGGACTTCCCACACTCACTGCACTCATAAGGCTTTTCTCCAGTGTGAATTCTCCGATGTTGAATGAGGTTGGATCTTTGACTGAAGGATTTGCCACATTCTCCACACTCAAATGGCCTTTCTCCAGTGTGAACTTTCCGATGGTTATTGAGGCTGTAGCTTTGGCTAAAAGATTTCCCACATTCACTGCACTCGTAAGGCCTTTCTCCAGTGTGAACTCTCCGATGTTGAAAGAGGTTGGAGCTCTGGCTAAAGGATTTTCCACACTCCCCACACTCATAAGGCCTTTCTCCTGTGTGAACTCTCTGGTGTTTAATAAGGCTAGAGTTATGGCTAAAAGATTTCCCACATTCACTGCACATGTAACATCTTTCTCCAGGGCGGACTCTCTGGTGATGAACAAATGTGTGCTTGTGGCTGAAAGCTTCTGTGTTGTCTCCCCAGCGGTGCTGAGTTTTTCCCTTGTGGAAGGCTGCCCCACATTCAGTTGCATTGTTTGACTTCTCTCCAGTCTGTGTGGCCTGTTGCTGGAGGAATCCTGAGCTGGCCAAGAAATCCTTCCCAACCTCCCCACAGATAAAGGGCTTCCCTGACACTTGCAATCCGCAGCTCTTGACCACTGAAGCTCTGCTTACATTGTTACCGAAGGGCTTATCGCTCACATGCTGCTTCTGCTGCTGCTGAAGGTTTTCGCTGAAACAGAATCTTTTCCCATGTGTCCCACCAGTGTACACTTTCTCACTGAATTGTGTTTCCTGGTGCTCAGCCGAGTGAAAACTGTCTTTCAAGACTGGACCACACACCTCATAGGGGTTGGCCTTCTGGGGAAAAAGACCTGTCTTGGGAGTCCTGACATGTGACACTACAGAAACGCTCTGCTCAGACGGTGCCTCCTCATCCTCTGCTCCATGCCAACAACCTGAAAGCAGGAAATGCTGGTGAAGTGCACGGTGACTTTCGTGGGTAGGCAGCTGCTACCCAAGCATGTCGAATAAACCCAGAAACGAGTGCATGAGACTGTTCATAGGGTAAGAGGTCTGAATTCAGGCTGAGGATGAGGATGAGGCTGCTTAGCAGGGCTGGGCTCACAAAATGGGGGCACTTATGAGGTGAAATAAACACACTGAAAAGAGACAAGGTCTACACATAACTTTCAACAGGACCTAGTCTGCCATGCAGAAGGGTGTGTTCAGGCCCAGGAAAATTCAACAGTGAAAGAGAGCCTGGTGTTCAAGGACTGTTTAACAATCTGTGTTCACCTCATGACACAACACATAGGAGCCAAGGAGGACAGTACCCCACATGGAAGAGTGACTAAAATGGTCAAGACGTGGAGTTCAGAGAGGTGTAGATTAGCCCTGGGCAGGAAGTAAGAGTACAAGTGATGAACAGCAGTTGACCAGTCACCTGAGTGTAAAGACTGGGGAAGGAAAGGCAGGTATGAAGTGCGGGGGCCACTGTCATTACCAACAAAAGACCAGTCATGTGGAATAAGTTTCTGGTATGATGTATACACAACCCTGAGGTCATGCCTCCCCCAGGTGTCACTGTTCAGAGCCAGGCTGTGAACCACAACACACTCTCCACAACCCCGAGATGAGCAACTATGTGGCACCTGGATGATGCAAGTATAAATAAGGGACAGACAGGAGAGATAGGTGGCCAGCACTGGCCAAGAACAGCTCAGCACATGCAGCGCACAGGAAAGAAAACTATTATAAAGAAAACTTCCAAGAAGGATCTTGCAAGAACAGACCGTGGTCTATATTACAGTGATGGTCAGTGATGGCAATTTCTAGCACAAGAAGGAATGAGGAAATGTCAGCTAGAGAAAGAAAGTGGAACCTGGGATACTCGGGTGCTTTGTAACTGCAAGTCACCTGGCAGGGAGAGGGCAAGCAAAGTGGGATCCACTGGGCTGAATGGAACAGTCCAGACCCTGGTTCCTTCCCTGAGAGGCTTAGGAGTAGCAGGTGTTGGGGCTGCTCAAGGAGAAGGCAGTGCACATACCTCACCAGCCAACCACACTGCCTATTCAAGGACGTGGGGAAGGAAGCAGAGACCATGATCCTGATGGGAGAATAGATCTGCCCTTGGGGAAAAAGGGAAAGGGACAGACTAGCTCAGGGTACAGAGGCGGGTGTGAGGACCTTACCCAGGGAGGTTATAAGCGCCCAGTTCTCCAGCATCACATCCTGGTACAGGCGTCTCTGTGCCTCATCAAGAAGATCCCACTCCTCCCAGGAGAAGGACACAGCAATGTCCTCAAAGGTCACAGTGCCCTGGCAAGATGGAGACAGACGAAACCATAAACAGCCTCTCCCTCATAGATGACAATCCATCTCCACATCTACCCCTCACCCATCCTCCTCCTAAGCATCGAACACAGAAGAGAAACCAGGCCCTAGCACCGCAAGTGCAACTGTCTCCTCACAGGTCCATTGATCATGGGCACCAGCCATCAGTAAGATGAGGCAGGTGGATAAAAAGGTACAAAACAAGGGTCTGGCACAGAGGCATTCACCCATTTCTGCTAAGCAATTCCCCTAATACGGACAAACCATGCAATTCCCAATCCCAGGGCCCTAGGGCCTCAGGCATCCTCCCTCTACAAGCACACATCATTCCTTAGCTGGCACATCCCCACATTGTAGACACTGCCACATGCCCACGGCTGCCACCAGCTTACGGCCCTGCATACCTTAGGCAACTCTCTGGCCTTACAATTACGTATGACTGTATTTCAATCACCTGCTCTTCACGCCACTGGTGAGGATGGGAATCGGCTGTGTGCTAGGGTTAGGGGGATGGCCAAACACAGAACACCTAACACTGGACAGATGAGACTGACAGCACTTTTCTAACCATATATATTCACAGTCTGAGAGAGGACACCACACGCCACACAGGGCCACAGCGGGGTGGCACTCTGGGAAAGAATGAACAGATGGTGGTTGTGAGATCCAAGATTTGTAATATCAATACAAAGAGGTACCCCTGTTTCCCCTGGGAAGATGCCACTGACTTATCTCAGTAACTCCACGAGCAGGCAGGGAACTGAAACCAACTACAGAGGGATAAGCAGGAACTGCTCCTGATCACCTCGATAAAAACATTGTTTGGTTAGGAGATCTTATTTCTGGGAGCAGAGTGGGGAGCAGAAGTAGCACTCTGGCCATCGGAGGCCCTCATGGTTTCCACACATCAGTGCCGCATGTAATATTGGCTCTTAATTTTATTTTTTTTAAACTTTTTTTTTTTAAGATTTTATTCATTTATTTATTAGAGAGCGAGCGAGAAAGAAACAGCATGAGAGGGGAGAGGGTCAGAGGGAGAAGCAGGCTCCCCACTGAGCCGGGAGCCCGATGTGGGACTCGATCCCGGGACTCCAGGATCATGACCTGAGCCGAAGGCAGTCGCTTAACCAACTGAGCCACCCAGGCGCCCAGCTCTTAATTTTACACCTTGCACCACAACCTGAATACAGCATCCACAGGATCCTTTGCAAATTCAAACAGGATTGAACACTGCTACTGACTTCCCAGGACACCCACTAAACGTCGCAGCCCCAAATCCACCTGCGAAGCCTTCACTGCTTGGGTCTGTTCCTTGCCTCAGACGTATGGATCTCAGATACTCATGGCCCTATTCCACAAGGTGCTGTGCTTGCTGTCCCTAAAGCAATCACAACCTTCCTCTGTCCACCTAACCCTCATCAAAGCCCAGCTCCATCAGTGGTCCACCCCAGGCCTTAGTGACTCTCACAAATGACCACATTTGCCCTTGACCTTATCCTCCTGCCTGAATGAAACAGCCCAGACCCCAACAAAGTCCTCAAAAAATCCTGGTGAGTGCACAGAATGGTGATTAAACACCCACTCCGGTCTGCGTGACATCTTGCCTCGGTTATCCCTTCCCTCCGTGTCCACCTCATTCATGTCCACCCTTGCATTGGAAGCCTTGGCCACCTGCCAGACTATCCCGTCCCTGACACACACTCCTTTCAGGGCCATGTACCTGCCTCATTTGTTTGCGAAGCCTCAATCCATCACCTAGGTACCCAGGCAAGAGACCCAGCCACAGTCCCCATCCTCCCCTACCTGGCCCCTAATAGCTTTACAATCATAACCTGTTGATTACCCCTCCTAATCGTGAACATCCTGAACCCTCCATCCTGAACCTTCCCCAGATTCCCAGACCTATGTGTACAACTGCCTACATCATACATCCATTCAGTGGTCTCTGAAACACCCCAGACTCTCAATATACCTAAATCAAAGCTCCTAACACCCCCACAGTGAGTATTACTACTACATTCTTCATCTCAGATAATGGACCTTCCACTCCTACAGCTGCTGAGACCTAACACACTGGGGTCATCCCTGAGTCCTGTATTTCACTCCTTCTCCTGCATCAGAGAATCTAGCTGCCCATTTAAAACATGCATCCAGAATCCAATTACCTTTCTTAAGCCATAACTCTGGTCCATTAACTCTCACCTGGGCTTTGGCAGTAGCTGCAGCCCGATCTTCCTTCCTTCTCCCCCGGTCTCACAGTCTGTTCTACACTCTGCAGCCAGACGGAGTCTGGTAAGATCTTGTTAAGATCACTTTCTGCCTCTGATTCACACCTCCCTATCACCTCCAGAATACACACCCAACTTCTCAGTCATTCCAGTCTTGATTCCTGTCCCCCCTGCTCTTTGTTCCCACCTAAAAGGACACCTGTGGTTTTCTGAACACTCAGTTCAGTTACACTTCTAAGCTTCTGCATATCTTGGAACCTGTTCCTTGTACATCGGTTGCCAGAAATGGGAACATTTCTATATAAAGCCTTACATGGACTTAGGAGCCTGTGCGTAGGATTTCCCCAGGGCCCCCAGACCCAGGCCTGGGGGAATGACACTTAGGAGCCCCAGGACACCATAATCCAGAGAATATGTGCGTGGTGGCCAGGGCCAGTGAGGGGCTGAGACACCCTCCACCAACCTGTGTTAAGTTCCACAGCACCTCTGCCGCAATGGGCATCTGTGCAGAGGCTGGCAATGGAGGAACGGGGCCATGGCAGGGTTCGCTGGGCTCATGTTACCCTACCCTTCCCTGGCCCTGGAGTCAGGTGACCTTACGATGGCTGTCTAACCGCTGTGCCTCAATGCTGTGTCCCCTCTTGCCAACCGTGCCACCTGAACTAAGATCCAACCTCCCAAGGCCTCAACGTCCTCTTCATTGCCCTCTGGTCTGCTCTTCCTTTGAACTGCCTTCGGAAAACTTTGAAATCCCAAACGGTCCCTCGTTTGGCCAAAAGTCCCCTTGGCGTCTAGAGTCCTCTAGACCTGAAGGTACCGCACCTCACCTCGGCCCGCAGTCCGGGCGTGACCCCCCTCACGCGCTGTCCCCCGAGGGCAGAATCCTCCCGCCTCAGCCCCCCTCCCGCCTCGGCCCCGGCCGCCCTCGGCCCGGAGCCCGCTCCCGCACGGGGCCCCCGCCCGCCGCCGCCTGCCTGTCCCGGACGCCGGGGCCTGGGCCGCGGGGGTCTGGGTGGGGGGACGAGCGCTTACCTGAGTCGGGTCCCGGGGCGCGGCCGCCGCCATCGGACACGGCGGGCGGACCGCACACCCGGGCCGGTGGTCCCCGTCCCGGCCCCCGGCGCAGGGCAGCCGGGCGGCGTCGCCAGCCGCGGACCCAAGTGTGTGCGGCGGGGACAGTGCCTTCCCTCGCGCCTTCTCGGTTAGTCACCCCAATCCTGAACCTGCGCTCCAGAACATTAGCGGACGAACAAGCGTGAAAGAGGCAAAAAGACCGCCAGGGGGATGAGGCCGGAAGCTCCGCCCCGACGTTAGGGGCGCACGCAGAAACGACTCTTTTCATTGGTCAGAGATGCAGTCCGTCGACGCGCGCCCTTCTGGGTAATGTAGTTCACAGACGCACAGGACGCGGATAAGGCAGTCCCATCGACCTCTGGGAGGAAAGGCCACGCCCCCTTAAGGGCTCTGGAAATTAGGGTCTTCCGTCCCAGGCCGGAGGGGCTTCGCTCCTTCTTAAAGGATCCGTACCCAGATTTCTGGGAAGTGGTGTCTGCAACTGATCACCCAAGTGTTTGTAGACATTATTTCAGACTCCTTGATGCTCAGCGTGGTCCCAAAGCTAAAACCATTTCATATGCTCCCAAAGGCTACAGATCCAAATGCACATATCATTCTATACAGTCATTTAGATACAAAATGTGTCCCTGGAAGCAGAACCTAGTAAACGTTATCATCCTACAAGTCAAATACACCCAGAAGCATTAGAGACAGTTTTGTCAGTCTGTGTATGTTAGGTCAGGGACAAGGTAAATATACTTCATATAGGGCCGTGTCACAGAAGATACAGGATGAATGTGAAGCCACCCTAAAGCAAGCGTTTAAAAAAAAAAAAAATGCACCCATAGAAAACATCTCTCTAATCTGATCATTAATTTTTGTGTCCAATTCATTGAACAATACTTTTAGCCATTTAGTATCTTACTTCATATCCTGGCATGAACCCAGTTCCTTTTAGGAATCTAACATCCATCAATAAAAGAACAATGTATTAAATGTTGTTTTCGAAGGGGACAATGGGGGCAGTGTTTCAAAGATGGAGCATGTATGCAAAGGCCACTCTCCTTTTCAAAGGAATTGGGGTACTTAAAACCATGATATCTCATTGTTTGGAAGTGATTACCATTTCTCTTGCAGGGACTGTTCTGCATGGGGAATTGTTATTACCTCAGAACTATAGATGCAAAATGCAAATTACAGAAAGCTATTACTAGTGGCTATGTAGTGATTCAAAGGTGGTGGCAGACAGCTTTGATGAAACATCAGTGGATGGGGAGAAAGTTAAGACCTCAGAGAAGATTTGGCAGTGATGTCTGAGAACAGGAATATTTAGGTTGAACGCATGACCAGAATGTTCACTCTGATGGTTTTCTCCAAAATGATCTTTTTCTTCATTCTTGAAAACATTGTGCAGTATCAGTGGAGAAAAGAAACAATGTGACAGAGTAGACAGAATTATAAAAATATACAGAGAAGCTGAGGCTTACTGTATAGTGTTATCCTTTTAGAATTGAGTCTGCACATGTGTGTGTCATTCTGTCTGGGTCCTGAATTCAGATTTGTTTCTATAAAAGTTGTTTGTTGTGGTTAAAAGTGAAGACATGCTTTGTATACAGAGCTGCACTATGCTTTTCTCACTTAACTATATATCTTGGACATTCTAAAGCCACTTCCTCATTTTATATCCACACCTCCTTATATCCACACATATTAGACCTAAACCCAACTCTTTTTAAAGACTGCTGTGCATTTCATTGTCCTCCTGCTCCGTGGCTGGCCAGCTGGCCCAGCCTACAAATCTCTCCTATGTGCCCCCAAGGTCCTTCCTCCAAGCCCACAGAAAACTGTGGAGACTTCTGGGTTAGTCCCTTGTCCACCTGGCCACTCTCAGGGGTCTCCTGTACTGAGAATTGGGCCAGATTATTAAAGATATTAAGGCCAGGAGGCTGGTGACACAGACACAAGCCTTAGGTTCCAGATCCCTATGGTTGGGGTGCTGTTTGGTCTTGCTGCCCTCCTTAGAGTCCAGAAGGCAGAAGCAAGGGCCACATCATACTGGCTGTATCCTGTCCATAAGAGAGTGTAGCTGAATCAAAGGACAGTTCATCTGCCAGATGCATAGCAAGCCAGTAAGACTGACACCCAGCTTCCAAGGTGAAAAAAAAATCAGCTATTTATTGGTGTGGCACCACCCAGGAGAACAGGGAGCTAATGCTCAAAGTCCTGAACTCCCTGATGGGAGTAGGGGTCTCCAGAGAAGGTGGATGCTATAGATTGGGAGCCCATGAAGTCATGTTAACAGATGTTACATACTTCTGGTGCCCTTTCATCTGGTCCCACGGAAGTCTGTTCTATCTCACAAGACTTAAAATCTGAAAAATATATTAATTTCTTATGTTACAGGTTTCATTAGGTACATCTGGTGATTATGTGTTTAGGATAGTGCTGGTCAGCTGCTTGTATGTGCCTAAATTAACCACTTATACATGCATAAGCTAACAGGGTTGCATTCCTTCATGTTCCTTTGAATGATAAGGGAGTATTCCTATCTCTTGGGCCTGTGTCTGCATGTTCCATGGTCAGTCCAGCTGTGCATGGGGACAATATGACGTACAGTGTTCCTTCTTTCATCTGAACTAAGAAGATGGATGCTGGCTTCAACAGGTCCCCAAGATTATCCGCCCACATGCAGGGGCACTGCCAGGTGCCACAGGTTGGGAGTTAGCCTCTAAAGTGAGAAGTGAGGATTCAGCCTCTGGAAGAGGAACATGGGATTCAGTGGATGATGTCACCTGTCGGTACCTGACCTCTGCTGGGAAAGAGTGGTGATCTCTGCTTCTGTGGTGAAGGGGACCTAAAGAGCCCAGACTGAGGCTACAGATCAGCCCTGTCCCTGGAGATCTCCTCCCCCAAGGACTCAGCAGTGGGATTTCCTGTTGCCTTCATATTCCTTGGCTATGATCTCTACTGCCTCCACATCCAAGTGTAGCTTGGGAAATGCCCTGAAAGGATGAGACCTCACCTTCCTTGCTTTCTCTCTGCCAGCCCTCTTTTTAAATTACATTTAGCTATTACACAACAATAATCAAGGGATTGCATATATTGCTTTTTTTCTTACTCTCCTCTCTTTTTTTTAATGCATCTACAAAACCAAGTCTCCAGGAGTTGGATCCATTTGTAAATTCCATTGGTAGTTTTTACCTTCAGTACTAGTGCAACACAGCTGCTCCTCCACACCATGCATAACCAGGTGGCCACCCAGGAAGCGGTTTCCTGACCTCTGCCCTTACATCTTTCATTTTCCCAAGCCACATGTTTCCATGAGCCTGGGCTATTCTCACAAATCCCACTTCTCTAGCATCAAGGAACCACCTTGGGTGCCTGTACAGAATTTTCCATGGCCGTTGAGAAGGGATCTTGATAGGACCGAGGCGAGATCAGTAGGTAGGCCCAGCTTCCCCAGTGCAGCTGGCCAGCCATGGAGCATGCAGACAGTGAAATGCAAATAGCCTTTTATTTGTAGATATATTTTAAAAGATTTTATTTATTTATTCGAGAGAGAGGGAGAGAGAGAGTGCACAAGCAGGCGGAGGGGCAGAGGGAGAAACAGACTCACTGCTAAGCTGGGAGCCCAATGTGGGACTGGGTCCCAGGACCCTGGGATCATGACGTGAGCTGAAGGCAGATGCTTAATCAACTCAGCCACCCAGGCGCCCCACAAGCAGTCTTTTAAAAGAGGCAGCTTCAGGGCGCCTGGGTGGCTCAGTCGTTAAGCGTCTGCCTTCGGCTCAGGTCATGTTCCCAGGGTCCTGGGATCGAGCCCCGCATTGGGCTCCCTGCTCAGCGGGAAGCCTGCTTCTCCCTCTCCCACTCCCCCTGCTTGTGTTCCTGCTCTCGCTGTGTCTCTCCCTGTCAAATAAATAAATAAAATCTTTAAAAAATAAAAAAATGAAAAAAATAAAAGAGGCAGCTTCAAGTCTGCTAAGTGTGGCCTTTAGGAGGTAGCAGGTGTAAAACGTTGAAGTAGCTTTAGGTTGTCCAAGATACATTGTTAAATGAGATAGCAAAGTACTGATCTGTATACAGAATATGACTTTATTTTTACTACAGAAAGCAGCTTGTACAGGAACATGTTTTAACATATAGACACTCCGTGGAGTCCATATGCACAAGCCATTCTAAAAGGATGCTATACTGCAAACTTTGTTTTTCTCCAGGAGATTTAATTATCTGAGACTTTTGCCATACTACTTTATAACTGTATATGGGATAGGACTCCTTCAATAAAAGATAGAAAACATTTTATACTTCCGTTTCTTTTTTTTTTTTTTTTAAAGATTTTATTTATTTATTTGACAGAGAGAGACATAGTGAGAGCAGGAACACAAGCAGGGGGAGCGGGAGAGGGAGAAGCAGGCTTCCCGCCGAGCAGGGAGCCCGATGTGGGGCTCGATCCCAGGACCCTGGGATCATGACCTGAGCCGAAGGCAGACGCTTAACGACTGAGCCACCCAGGCGCCCATACTTTCGTTTCTATTAGGAAAACAAATATGTACTGACTCAGTTTCTTGTTTTTCTCTTTGTTTTTGTTTTTGCCAACTTCAGTTTTAAAAGTCTACAGATTTAGACAGAATGTCTGCTAATCACAAGAAATGCAGGTACATGCTTCTGTACAACACAGCAGAAAACCGGTGGAAATTTCTTGAATATGTGTTAGAATCATGTGGAAGCTTGTTAAGACACGGACACTTGGGCCTGATCCACAAAGTGCCTGATTCAGTAGATCTGGGTTCAGGATTCAGAATGCGCTTTTCAAGAGTCCCTAGGTGACACTCTGGGTGAAGGTCCAGGGATCAAACTCTGAAAATCACAATTCTAGGAAAGGTGACGTTGACTGGTTCCAGGCCCCACCCAGTCCACCTCAGTGGAGATTTGCAGGCTCTGAGAGACAGAGCCAGGATTTCTCACCCACATGCCCTGAGTGTATCTGTAGTAAGCCAAGTAAAGGAAAGGTCAACTGGCCTCGAGTCCCAGGCCATCCACCGCTGAGACCTGTGAAGCCTGCATTGACTGAATAACCTAGAAAACTGCTTTATTCTGCCCAGAACTTACTGCAAACATATCCACGAGGTTCATCCCTTACAATTTCAAGTGTTTTCTCCTCTTATTAAGGAGGTCTCTCTTATTGGGCTGAGTAATATTACATCCCATACTTTACCTCTCAGGAGACTCACCTTGTCTTCCCCTTCCACTTTGTCTGCTACATTCTAGCATAGCACATATTTCTTTAGTTACTCTTTTCTGTTCCTGGTCTTTCTTCCTTGAAAAACAACACAAGTCCCAGAATGCAAGGGTCTTTGTCTATCTTAGGACCCAATGTCCTCCAGGCACCTACAATAAGTGCCTAAAACCAAATTTTTGTTCACTGATCATCAGCGAGACCAGGAATAAACATGACATCTCAATTTCCCTGTAAATTTTACAATTCTGGGTACTCTAAATGTCCTCTTTAACTCTTTTCCATGCAGGTATTGCTCAGACTTTACAAGAATGGAGATTTGCATTTTGGAGACAAAATTTCAGAATGACCAACCTGGTCACACGCTCAGCCCGATCTGACGTGTTCTCAGCCATCACTGCTAAAACTCCTCTGAGGTCTTACGTTTTCTCACCTTCTACAGATGTTTCACCAAAGCTATTTCTGCCACCACCTTTGAAGCACTACACAAACATTGATAATAGCTTTGTAATTTGAATTTTACAACTGTTTTCCTGAGATATTACTTTTTCAAGCAAAACAGTCCCTGCAGCATCACGACAGAAATGATAATCAGTTTGCAGCAGTGAAATAATGAATTTAAGATACTCCCAGTATCTCCAGGTACAAAGAATCATTTACATACATGCTTCAACGTGGAACACTGCAGCCACTGTACCATATGAAAGTAGCATTTTTCTCATTATTGTCTTTTTAAGATTGATGTTATGTTCCTAAAAGGATATCAAGTAAGTCATATTAAATGGATAAAAGTGTTTCTCAGGGAATGGGACAGATTAGTTGACTCTACAGGAAGGAGAGATGTTTTAGTCAGAATACACAGCTCTGTTAGAGAAAAATTATTGGGGCGCCTGGATGGCTCAGTTGGTTAGGTGTCTGCCTTTGGATCAGGTCATGATCTCAGGGCCCTGAGATCCAGCCCCGCATCGAGCTCCCAGCTCAGTGGGGACTCAGCTCACGCTCTCTCTCTCTGTGTCTCAAATAAATAAACAAAATCTCAAAAAGAAGATAAAAATTATTAAGACAGTTGTTGAGACAGTCACAAAGCCTTTATTCAGGAGCATTCCCCCAGGTGCAAGGACAGTGGGAACCTGCAGTATGGGGAAGACACATTGGACTCAACTTCAGATTTTTTTAAAAGTTGGGCTTTATAGCCAAGGAACACAGTTATTGGCGGGGGACGGGGCGGGGGATCAATGGACAGAAAATCACTAGGAGATTAGGGAAATTCCTCCTAAACTGACCTAAAAAATCCTTGCTGAAGGCAGGTCAGTATGATCACGGATCACCTGCGTGATGGTGAGGGATGAGGAAATTTGATCACATATCAGTGGTGATCAGATATTCGGGAGAAAATCTTGCCAAACCTACTTGGCAGGATTCTGGCACTTGCCAAGTACTGGGGCAGGTCCAAAAAAAAAAAAAAAAAAAAGCCTATAGTGCCCTAACTAAAGACTAGTCAAGGAGCGACTCTGTCATATCTATCCTTGTACTTGTGATTCCAGGTGGCCTAACACCATTCCCCTTAACTTTCTTGACATGGCACAACCTGGAGTATTTTCTCTCTTGATCAAGTGAATTTAATGCTATGGAGTGAACGCATTCGAATTGAAATAAGATAATGTTTATTAGCCTCCACCAAGCGTGGACACACCTTGCGAATGAAAGACGCTACGGAATGATGTGTTTATTTGGTTTGTAGCCTTTGGGAGCATCAAAAATATTACTGGCCTTCGGGAGCATGCTTAGCTTTCCAGGGTCTGAAATAGGTCTCCAAACACTTGGGTGATGAGCGCCAGAGAGCATTAGGCAGAAATATGGTAACATTCTCTCAAATATGAAGCGAAGCCCGACAGCATCGGCCTTTTCCCTTCGCCCTTTCCGGCGGACCCCGGACCTTCCCTGAAGGATGAACCTGACTCCGGGCCTCCTAACTGTGGGGACTACGTTACCCAGAATGCAAAGAGTCGAGGGGCAGCACTGCTCTCCAATGAAAGCTTCAAAGAGGCTCTTCCGTTTGTGGCCGGTACAGTGCGGGCGGGACTTCCGGCTGTCGCCTCGGCTCGGCCAAATTAGCTAGCGGATCTGGGTTTTGCTCACCTGGAAGAAGGTTCGGGAGTTATCATCCATACGGACTTGACACGAGCGAGAAGGGGCGAGAGGAGACGCGGGCCCTGCGGCACGGTTGCGGGTCCGGGGTTGCGTGACGCTGCCCGGGCTGCCCCGCGCCGAGCCCGGGGGTCCGCTCCGCTCCCCCAGTCCGATGGCGCCGGCCGCGCGCAGGGCCCCGGCTCAGGTAAGCGCTCGTCCCCCGGGCCCTCCCCGCCCGCTCCCCGCCGAGACCCTGAGGGCCGAGCGCGGGGCGCCTGCTCGCGTCCCTGCGGCCCAGGCCCCGGCGTCCGGGCTCCCGTCGAGGGGCACGTCCCAAGGGGCGACACTGAGCGCCGAGGCACAGAGCTTGAACTGCCAGCCCGCCGGCCCGTAGTCTCCAGGGCCGGGCGAGGATCCAGGGAGCTCTGGGTCCGTGGAGCCCGCCGCGGCTTGTTGGTCCAGGGCTGGGCTGGCCTCTCCCCACTTCCCGCCGCCGCGGAAGCGCTGACGGAACCAACACGAGCCAGTGGGAGGTGGCGCAGCCCCGCCCTGGCCCTGCCCCGCCCCCCCGCTCGCCTCTGCCTTGTTGTGTCCCGGGACTCTTCATGCCGTCCCCCAAGTCTTGGGTCTGGAGACCCTGGAGAAACCCCAAGCCCGTGCCAAGCGTTTCTGGCAACCGGTGTGTGCACGGTCATTCCGGACACTCGGAGCGGGGCGCGCACGGGCCGCAGCTGACACGCAGCTGGAACTGTTCTTGCGGGTGGGAGCGAAGAGCAGAGGGACAGCGGCCAGGGCCGGAACGACGGCCTGAGAAGGTGGGTGTCCTTGGGGCGGTAACGGGAGGCTTGGCTGGGAGCAGCCACGCGATGGTCCCGAGGTCCTGACAGGACCCATCCTGTGCGGCGTGAGGCGAAGACGGTGGGCTGAGGGAGGAGGCAGGAAGATCAGGGTGGCGGCTGCCGCCGTAGTCGAGGTGAGGGTCATTGGGCCGGAGTGCTGGCTCGGATGCCATTGGATTCTGGACATGTGTTTCTCAAAAAGTGACCACTGATCTTCCAGTGTGGACTGAGACGGGGTGAAAGGGAGGATTCAGGGATATCTCGAGGGTGTCCGTTCTTGGCAGCTGTGGGAATGGAAGCTCCATGACTGAGATGAGGAAGCTGGGGGTGTGAGTGACGCTGGTGGGAGACGTTCTGGAGAGCACTGACCGGATGCATTAAGTGAGCAGCCAAACACACAGGTCTGGGAATCTGGGGAGGGCTTCAGAAGGGAGACATCTAAATGCACCATGGCCACTGTGTGGGCCCAGGTGCGTGAGCTGTGGGTCACAGTTGTGAGGAACAGTCTTCTGGTTACGCTGGCAAAGCTGGTTCTGGTGCCAGAAAGTTGTGGGAGGAAGGGGGACCAGGACTGGGTACGTAGGTGACGGTGTGACTTCAGAGATGAGGGACGTGGCTGGCCACGGAGGGAGAGTGCGTCGGGGACGGGATACTCGGGCAGGTGGCCAGGGTTTCCAGCGGAAGAGTAGACGTGAGAGGGATCCAGAAGTTTAGGAGTCCTTAAGGCAAGATGAGGACACTCAGGCCTGTGCTGGTGGCGCTTCTCCACTCTGAACTCCACCAGGGTTTTGTGAGGACTTTGGTAGGACCTGGGGTGTTTCATCCTGGAGGAATAAGGTCGTGGGTGACGTGCTGACGTGATCACCCGTGAGCGACACTAAGCCTGGGGTAGGCCACCGAGGAGCCTTGCTTTGGATGAGGGCCAGGGGGACAGAGGAAGACTGTGATTGCTGAGGGGACAACAGGTGCAGCACACGTGGAGGAGAACCTTGTCTGGTGAAAGGTGGAGGAGCTCGTGGCCCGAGTGTAAGATCTCCTCCCACTCTTCTGCTGTTGGGAAGGTCTCCTGATCAAACAACCTTTTCATCAAAGGTGCATTTCCTGCTTTTCCCTTTGTATGGGTTTCAGTGCCCTACCAGCCCACAGAGTTACACATCCTCGTACGGGAACCGGGAGGCACCTCACCCTCTTGATCCTATGAAGCGTGCGTCCTACAGCTCCTGGTCGTTCACTCTTTTTCAGAGTGCCACCCCCATGTGGGCCTGTGTGGGGTGTGGTGTCCTCCTCTCCCAGGCTGTGAATTTCTGTGATGACTAAAGTGCTATCCAACTCATCTGTCCAGTGTTAGGTGTTCTGTGTTTAGCCATCCCCATAATCCTAAGAAGGGACTCCCGCCCTCCCCAGTGGGGTGAAGCAGAGGTGATTAAAATACCAGTAACATGTGGGGAGGCCATGGAGGTTTCTGTGGTGTGGGACAGTGAGGTGTGGTGACCACAGGCATGTGGCTGTGGGGTCCAGTCTCAAGAATGATGTGTCCTTGGAGAGGGAGTATGCCTGATTGACGCCAGGGCCCTGGTTTTCAGCAGAATAACCCGGATGGCCAGGAAGATCCCTCTACGCCAGGTCCACAACTTAGATATATACTTGTCCACCTGCCTCTTCTTGTGTCAGCGGGACCCTGCGATCGGTGGGCCACGAGGAGACAGTGGTGCCGTGGCACCCAGGCACTGGGGCCTGGTTTCTCCTCTCGGTTGGGGAGATCAGGGGGAGGATGGGCATAGGGTAGATGTGGGTGGGAAAAGGGATATGGGTTCTTGGGAGAGGGGCTTTTTGTGGTTTCATCTGTCCCCATCCTGCCAGGGTAGGGTGACCTTTGAAGACGTGGCCGTGTACTTCTCCTGGGAGGAATGGGGTCTCCTTGATGAGGCTCAGAGATGTCTGTACCAGGATGTGATGCTGGAGAACTTGGCACTTATAACCTCCTTGGGTAAGACCCTCAACCCCACCCCCGTGCCCTGAGCTAGTCTCTGCCCTTCCCTTTGTGCCCAGCAGCAGTCTGTCTTTACATAGGGACCATGAGCACTGCTTCCTTCCCCAGTTCCTGGGGTAGGTGCTGTGGTTGGTAAGGCTGAGGTCAGTGCACTGCCCTCCTTCCTTGAGCAGCCCCAACACCAGCTTTCCTGCTGACTTTCAAGGAAGGGATCAGGGTCAGGAGTCTTGCAGTGAACCTAATGGATAGCCCCTTACTTGCCCTCTCCCTGACCGGGTGACTTTGTCTCGATGCAAGATATCTGCATGCTCCACGTCTGCTTCCTTTCTCTACTGAGGCTTCCCTGTGCCTCCCTGCGCCAGGACTTGCTGTCTGTGACAAAGTTACTACATCTGTGGACCATGGGCTGTTCTCATGAGACCCTCTTCCCGACCTCTCTGGGAACTGTTTAGTTCTCTTTGCCATGGGCTGGCATGTGCTGAGTCGTTCTGGGATACCGATGGCTACTCATCTGTCCTCTCCTTTCCTTAGCACTTGTATCATGAAGTTGCCATGCACTTGCTGATTGTGGGAGTGGGGTTGGATTGGAGAGCCCAGGGTGGTTCACAGTAGGTACACTGACCCACGCACAACACGACAGCCCGGAGGAAGCCAGGCCCTGCAAAGTGGTACCTGGAGGAAGATGATGTCAGTGCTGTGTTCAGATCAGACCAGAAGCCTCTTCTGTTTGACTGGTATTATGATGCCAGGGGCCACATTTCATTTCCGTCTTCTCTTCCCCTTTCTTGGCACTCTGCCGATTTGTCAACTCTGTTACTTGTCGCTTCTACTCTTACTTCTGGCCTGGGGTTAACATCACATTTCTGGGATCCACATCTCCCTCGTTTTTCTCACCATTCCACCTACAGCGCTTTGCACATTGGCCGCTCTACAGTACGTCGTGAGGTGTGCCCTGTTCTTAAGCAGTCCTGAACACCCCCTGCCAGGTTACAGTCCTATTTCCTTGGGTCTTGTCACTCCCTTCTGCACGGAAAAGGTGTGTCCATAGGAGATAAGTTCCTTTGGAAAGTTGCTTGCAGAGGAATGCATTGCAGACCGTTTCTCTTCTCTGTGTCACACCACGTGCTTGCATCCTTCTCCTCATGAGGCCTCTCCCATTCTGTGCTCCTTGTAGCCTGCTACTGCTAAGCAGCCCCAGCCTCCACCTGCGCCATCTCCCTGGTCCTGCAAACAATCCCAAGCACTGGTTCCTGGGTTTCTTAGACACACGTTTGTAGCTCGTAGAGTAGCTGCCCCCTCCCACCAAAGGCAGCATGCACTTCACCAGCATTTCTTGCTTTCAGGTTGTAGGCATGGTGCGGAGGATGAGGAGGCACCCGAGCAGAAGGTTTCTGTACAAGGCGTGCCCCAGGTCAGGACTTTCAAGGCAGTCGTGTCTCCCCAGAAGGCCCATCCTTGTGAGGTGTGTGGCCACGACTTGAGAGACCTTTTGCTCTCCACCGAGCACCAGGCAACACTTTGTGGACAGAACCTCTACAAGACTGGGGCATGTGAGAAACAGTTGTGTTTTGATGCAAACCTTCAGCACCAGAAGGAGCACATTGGAGAGAAATGCTTCAGAAGCAACACGGGCAGAGCTGCTTTTGTGAAGGACTACAAATTGTGTGTGTCAGGGAAACCCTTTTCCTGCGGGGAGGTTGTCAGGGACATCTTGGCCACCTCGAGATTCTTCCAGCAGCAGGCCACACACAGCAGGGAGAAGTCATACAGGACGACGGAGTATGGGGCATCCTCTCGTGGAAGGAAAGCGCAACACAACTGGGGAGAAGGCACAGAGGACTTGACTTGCAAACACATGCTTGTTCACCACCAGAGAGACCTCGCTAGAGAGAGATGCTTCATGTGCAGTGAATGTGGGAAATCTTTTAGCAAAAGCTACAGCCTCAGTGACCACTGGAGAGTGCACACTGGGGAAAAGCCTTATGAGTGTGGGGAATGTGGGAAGTCCTTCAGGCAGAGCTCTAGCCTCATTCAGCACCGGAGAGTTCACACTGGAGCAAGGCCTCACGAGTGTGACGAATGTGGCAAACTATTTAGTAACAAGTCTAACCTCATTAAACATCAGAGAATTCACACTGGAGAACGGCCGTATGAGTGCAGTGAATGTGGGAAATCCTTCAGCGAAAGCTCTGCGCTCCTCCAACACCGCAGTGTTCACACTGGAGAAAGGCCTTATGAGTGCAGTGAATGTGGGAAATTCTTTACCTACCACTCCAGTCTCATAAAACACCAGAGAGTTCACTCGGGATCAAGGCCCTATGAGTGCAGTGAATGTGGAAAATCCTTTACTCAAAACTCCAGCCTCATTGAACACCGTAGAGTTCATAGTGGAGAAAGGCCTTATAAGTGCAGCGAATGTGAGAAATCTTTTAGCCAAAGCTCCGCGCTGCTTCAACATCGGAGAGTTCACACTGGAGAAAGGCCTTATGAGTGCAGCGAATGTGGGAAATTCTTTACTTACAGTTCCAGTCTCCTCAAACACCAGAGAGTACATACTGGGTCAAGGCCTTATGAGTGCAGTGAATGTGGGAAATCCTTTACTCAAAACTCCAGTCTCATTAAACACAGGAGAATTCACACTGGAGAAAGACCTTACGAGTGCAGCGAATGTGGGAAATCCTTTAGCCACAGTTCTAGCCTCATTAAGCACCGAAAAGTGCACTCTGGAGAAAGGCTTTAGGAGGACAGTGACTTTGGGAAACGCTCACCTGTCTTCCATTTCAATGACCATTCACATATTCACACTGAAACAAAAAAACTTTATGAGTATTTGAACGTGGGATGTTCTTTACCTATGAGTCCAAGCTCCTAAAACACCACAGTGTCTCCGTAGATGAAGGCCTGTGAATGTGAAGAATGTGGGAAATGGCTAACCAAAGGCTAGCCCCATTGCTCTCCAGAGAACTCATGGTAGTGAAAGGCCTTACAGATGCAGTGAATATGAGAAAGCCTTCATCTGAAGGACTTTACCTCATAGGACTTCACAAATTTCAAATGGGAGAACTACCTTAAATGTGCAGGTATTTAATTGATGAATGTAACCACACAGGAGGAGATCCCTTAGGAAGGTGCCATCTGCCTGTGTTGAAGCTCATACATTCAAACATCTGCATAAATCCCAGATATGTGGCTGCTGCCTTGCAGTCTTTGAACCTGCCCAGGGGCCATGCCTCAGTGTCAGGGCAATTGCTGGATCACTAATGAATACCCTGAGCGCTTACTCCTTCCCCGTTTTTCCTCTCCGAGGAGAGGGCATGCATGTCACCCAGTTTTGTCCTGCAGGACTGCTGGTGATTTGAAAAGGTGGACGACAGGGGCGCCTGGGTGGCTCAGTCGTTAAGCGTCTGCCTTCGGCTCAGATCGTGGTCCTAGGGTCCTGGGATCGAGCCCCATGTCGGGCTCCCTGCTCAGCGGGAAGCCGGCTTCTCCCTCTCCCACTTCCCCTGCTTGTGTTCCCTCTCTCGCTGTCTCTCTCTCTCTCTACCAAAAAATGAATAAAATCTTAAAAAAAAAAAAAGGTGGACATTTTTCAGGGATGTTATTATCCTCGTGAGACTCTGTGATGGCATTTCCCAGCCTCCAAATCACCAACCCGGGAACAGTCTGCCTCCTGTTGCTCTTGCTGTATGACAATAAAGATCTTATTTTTTAAGCCACCATTAATCTTGGGGATTCTGTTCAGTGTGTGTGTGTGTGTGTGTGTGTGTTGAAATTAACTGTGTTTGCGAGCAAGAAGGGGTGAACAGAGTTGTGTGCCTCAGAAGGGACCATATGATGGCAGAAGATAACTCTCCAGTTTGGGCCTACTTTGCATGGCTGCTCAAAGCCTTTAAGGAAAGACTGGAGGGCTCTGTGGTCCTAATTTATACTTGGATGCCAAGTGTGGGGTCAGAGTTTCAACCCGAAGAGGGGGCAGTTGTTGGTTGTTGTTTTGACAACCTTCAGTGCTTCTGAGCGGCATGGTCTTGTTCTCTTGTTCACAGGGGATATTGATGGCATGGTACTCGGGGCTGGTGAAGGAAATCTCTTCCCCAGACCCAGCAGCAGAGCCAGGGGCCTTGATGTCCTGAATTCTGTAGAGTAACATCACTGGTTTTAAGATTATAAGGGCCAGGGGAATGATTGTTGGTACAGAAACCCTGAATTAATAGAGAGTGCAGGAGACCAGTGAACGAGTTGGAATGTACCTCTCACAGTGTTTAGGCACTAGGACTGTGAAGGACGAGCAGGTCGAGATATTCTCAGGACCTACACAAGGATGTATCTTGTGCAGCTGAGGGCCTGTCAGAAAAAAATAATCTAAAGGTTTTGCGGATTCCTTGTTCCCTCTGGGCTGTTCACCAAAGGCCATGGTTTTGCATGGTAGCAAAGCAAGGACAGAGACGGGAGAGATCTCTTAGTGCAGCCGAGAGGCCTTTTGTGACTCAGCCGGTATCCCTGTTGAATGAACTCGGAATACCTTCATTGCTCACCTATTTTTGCAAATGCCTTCTGATGAGGAGAAAGATGGTAGAGTCAGTATGGTGGCCAAACTTAATTTTCTGAGGAATAGGGAATCCAGACTTAATTTTAACCATATTTTTTTAAGTTTCAGTAAGGTACAAATGACATGCAATGTCCGTCATTAAATTGTGCAATTTGACATTTTGACTTTCACATAAACCCATGAAGCCATCAATCATGATAATAAACCTTTCCATCACCCCCACATTTACTTTTTGTCTTTTAATAATGTCTCCTCAAGGCATCCATTGACTTGCTTTTCATTATAGTAGATGAGCTTGCATTTTCTAGAATTTATATGATTGGAGTCTTTTTTTTTTTTTTAAAGATTTTTTATTTATTTATTTGAGAGAGAAAATGAGAGAGAGCACATGAGAGGGGGGAGGGTCAGAGGGAGAAGCAGACTCCCCGCCGAGCAGGGAGCCCGATGCGGGACTCGATCCCGGGACTCCAGGATCATGACCTGAGCCGAAGGCAGTCGCTTAACCCAACAGCCACCCAGGCGCCCTATATGATTGGAGTCTTAAAAGTGTTTTTTTTTAAAAGATTTTGACAGAGACACAGCGAGAGAGGGAACACAAGCAGGGGGAGTGGGAGAGGGATAAGTAGGCTTCCTACTGAGCAGGGAGCCCGATGCAGCTTTGATCCCAGGACCCTGGGATCTTGATCCAAGCCGAGGGCAGACATTTAATAACTGAGCCACCCAGGCACCACTTAAAAGTGTTTCATCCTCCTTTCCTTATGTCCCCTTATGTGACTTTTTTTTTTAAATCTGTGGTGCTTAAATGAGCAGTTCATTCTTTATATCTTCGAGAAGTATGTTCTATCGATATAGCACTATTTCTGTATTCATCTCTTTATCATTATTTTGTTTCCAGTTTGGCGGGCTGCAAGTAAAACTGCTGCAGAAGGGGTGCCTGGGTTGTCTCTTGGGTTAAGCGTTTGAAATCTTGACCTCAGCTCAGGTCATGATCTCAGGGTTGTGAGATCAAGCCCAGTGAGCCCAGCATTGGGCCCTGCCCTGGGTGTGGAGACTGCTTAAGATTCCCTCTCTCCCTCTGCCCCAGCTTCCCTCCGTCCACCACTCCCTCCCATGCACTGTGGTGCTTTCTGGATAGATAAGTAAATGAATAAAAATTTTAAATATGACAAAATGTCATTAATGCTCCATTTTCTCAATGTGACTCAAAAGTGTTGTTTCTTCAGCCATATGTATTACAATTAGGATCCAGAACATATCCTGATGCCCTACAGTAGCTGTCTCAAATGTCTGTTAACCCACAGGTCCTACTTGCCTTGTTATTATTTGTTGACATTGCTGAGGCCTTTGCTCATTAGATTGCCACGTTCTGGGTGCTGCTTGCTGAGTCTCTGACACTGTCCAACTGATCACCCTCACCCATAATCCTGCACACTAACTAGTGAGGAGATGGGTGATGACGTTTGTCCCTGCAGGTGTGTGTGGTGGGGACTGTTGGGGCTGTAAAACAGAATCATCCTCTCCACACTCCATCTGCCTCTATCCACCTGGAGATAACATCATATTGCACAGGTTAAGGGCTCAGTCCCACAGGATGACTGTCCCCTTCAGATGCCAGTCACAAATCCAGGTGGTCCCTGTGCTTCAGACTGACTGGCTGTAAATCAGAGGTTCTCCCGACCCCTCTTCTCACTCGATTATCGTGCTGGGATGGCTCACAGAACCCTGGGAGGTATGTTTACAGGCAGATGAAGAAGTGCATGGGGTGAGGTGCAGAAGGGTCTCTGGTGCAGGGGCTTCTGTCCTCGTGGAACTTCAGTGTGCCACCCACAGGGATATTTACAGATCTGGAGGCTCCTCGACTGTTCTTGTTTAGGAGTTTTTATAGAGCTTCAATCTCTAGCTCCAGCCCCCGGAGGTCAGTGGTAGGGCTAAAAGTTCCAAGCCTCTAACCCCAATGTTTCTGATGACCACTCCCCATCCTGATTCTATTTAGGGCCCCCACCCTAACACACTTCTTTAGCATAAATTCAGGTGTGCTCAAAAGGGGGCTCCTTATGAATGACACAAGATACTCCTATCACTCAGGAGGTAACAAGGGTTGTAGGCTCTCTGTGCCAGGAACAGGGCACAGGGGACCAAGACCAAATATATTTCTTTTTATACCACATTATTGAGTAAGTATTAAGCCAGACTGTGATGTGCATCAGAAATCAGCTAGCTAAGAAATTACAAAGACTTGCAGGAAAAAAATCTCACCCTATTATACAGAAAGCAGATAGAACCCATTATATACATATTTAGAAGATAAATAGAACCTGTTCTCTAGTAAGGTCACCTGAAAGCATCATTTGTCACACAGAGTTTATCCTAACTTTATGTTTGTAATTGGGGTGACTATGTGTGTTAGTTTATTGACATTATCCAGAGGAAAAAGAAACTTACTTGCATGACAGTACTTTTTGGAATTAAACAATATAGGTCATGAACGCAGGAGTAACGGAGCCCTAGGGGCCAAAGGCCTATGTAGTCTTCAAAGGGATCAGGAGGTGCTTATAGATTCTCTATAGTAAATGTTGTGACAAAAGGGAGGGGGAGTCTCTCCCCTTTATCAACAGGGAGAATTAAGCCTCTTCTTTTTTTTTTTAATGTTTTATTTATTTATTCATGAGAGTCAGAGAGAGAGAGAGAGGCAGAGGCAGAGGGAAAAGCAGGCTCCCTGCCTAGCAGGGAGCCCGATGCGGGACTTGATCCCAGGACCCTGGGATCATGACCTGAACCGAAGGCAGACGTGTAACGACTGAGCCACCCAGGCGCCCTAAGCCTATTTCTAACCTTTATTTCACATAACTGAAAACACAGAGTATAGCTGACATCTACCTAAGAAAATACTCTACCTAAATAATCTTTCAGGTAGGCAACTTAAGAGTCTAATTTGCATTAGGAAGCCTGTTTGTAACAAGTATAGAAAGAGGGCCACTGGTTAACGAGAATTTTCTTTTCTTTTTTTCCTGTGTATAAACAGTATTTGCAGGGTCCACGTAGGAACTCTGGCATTAGGTACTTTATGATAAGCTTAAAACTTCCTCCCCGGTACTTCCTTTTCAACTCTCTCTCTTTTTTTTTTTAAGATTTTATTTATTTGACAGAGAGAGACACAGCGAGAGAGGGAACACAAGCAGGGGGAGTGGGAAAGGGAGAAGCAGGCTTCCCGCGGAGCAGGGAGCCCGATGCAGGGTTCGATCCCAGGACCCTGGATCATGACCTGAGCTGAAGGCAGACGCTTAATGACTGAGCCACCCAGGCACCCCAACTCTGTCTCTCTTTATCCTATTTGTAGACGTCCTTTCCTTAGCTTTCCTTCCATCTGCAGAATTCTGAGCTGGCTAAAATTCTTAAGTGTCACTTGAGTACATACCTTTGTGCAGGAGACACATATCTGGAAAATGGACACTCAACTTGGTTTTGTTAAAATCTGTGGAATTGTCAAAAGACTTCTCAAATCCCACATTGGAAAAGAAAAATCTGGGGCACCTGGGTGGCTCAGTCAGTTAAGCGTCTGCCTTTGGCTCAGGTCATGATCTTGGGGTCCTGGGATCAAGCCCCGCACTGGGCTCCCGCTCAGCAGAGAGCCTGCTTCTCCCTCTCTGCCTGCTGCTCTCCCTGCTTGTGCTCACTCTCTCTCTCAAATAAACAGACTTAAAAAAAAAAAAGAAAAATTTGTTAAATCATTCATTTTTCTCCTCTGCACACAAAAAGAGGAATCAATCTCTCCATCTTTGATTGAACCAAGAGATGCAAAAACATTATTGGAATAAGTATAAAGACCTAATCTGAAAAGGATTTGAAAGTTAATGAAAATTTAAGGCTTAAGATGAAATGAAAAATAAAACTTACTACAAGTCTGCTTATTGATAGTATAACATAAAAAAGGAGCACCTTAACATAGCATAAAAGAAAGGTAACTACTAATTTTCTAATGCTTTACAAGGGATGAGCTCTTTATACTGCCAAAGAGAAGAATCAGGCTCACAGTTGTTTTACAAGAAAAAATTCTTTTTTTTTTTTAAAGATTTTATTTATTTATTCATGAGAGAGAGAGGCAGAGGGAGAAGCAGGCTCCCAAGGAGCAGAGAGCCCGATGCGGGACTCGATCCCAGGACCCTGGGATCATGACCTGAGCCGAAGGCAGACGCTTAACCATCTGAGCCACCCAGGCGCCCCACAAGAAAAAATTCTTAAGCTGTGATTCTGAATCATCGCCTTACTTCTAGATCATTAAATAAGCACCACCCTTCTCAGGAACTTTCTCTTTGTAATGTTCTTCCCAATACTAGACTTAGTAAATTACTGCACAATAATCATTCCAGACATAAAAAAAATATATTCTCAAGGAATGTTTTCATCACCCTCAGACTAGTTCTTCTTGTACTTGATCATATTCACCTAGTTGCCCTTCCAGCATTTATAGTAATTTAAATTTTGTAATAATTTGTATAGATGTAGGCTTACAGACTGTGTACCCAAAGGCTTACAGACTTTAGCTTTTTAAAAAAATTGTGCTAAAGCTACTAGGCATGCAGGAAAGATTTTTAAAAGGTGAACATATTGGGTGCCTGGGTAGCTCAGTTGGTTAAGCAACTGCCTTCAGCTCCTGTCATGATCCTGGAGTTCCAGGATCGAGTCCTGCATCGGGCTCCCTGCCCAGTGGGAAGCCTGCTTCTCCCTCTCCCACTCTCCCTGCTGTGTTTCTTTTGTCAAGTAAATAAATAAAATCTTTAAAAAAAGTTAAAAAATTTTAAAATGCAGAGAAATTGGGATTTGTAAACTTCTGAAGAAGTAACTTTGAAACATTAATGTTTTATTTGACAAATGGAAGGTAGAGAAGTCTGTGTTAAGTATCAGGAGGTATAGTTGATACATGTTAGTACTGTAAATAGACATCTGCATTATTCAAGGGCAACTCAGGATTTCAAATTACAGAAGAAATATTAAACTATATAAAAATATTAACACCTTAACTAATTCTTCAGTGAACAAAAGAGGTAAGGTGAATACTCAAAAGACTCATGTAATAAAAGCCATACAACTGGTATCATGATTGCATTCAATCTGCCTTCAACAGCTAATTCCATGAATAAAATTTAGCACTAACATTTATATTTAAAAATATTTTTTGTGCATTCAAGTTATCAGAGTTATTAGAGTCCTGACATTTTGGAAATTCTTTTTTTTTTTTTTAAAGATTTTATTTATTGGGCGCCTGGGTGGCTCAGTTGGTTAAGCGACTGCCTTCGGCTCAGGTCATGATCCTGGAGTCCCGGGATCGAGTCCCGCATCGGGCTCCCTGCTCGGCGGGGAGTCTGCTTCTCCCTCTCCCACTCCCCGTTTGTGTTCCCTCTCTCGCTGTGTCTTTCTCTGTCAAATAAATAAATAAAATTTAAAAAAAAAAATTTTTTTTAAAAAAAGATTTTATTTATTTATTTGACAGGGAGAGGGAACACAAGCAGGGGGAGTAGGAGAGAGAGAAGCAGGCTTCCCGCGGAGCAGGGAGCCCGATGCGGGGCTTGATCCCAGGACCCTGGGATCATGACCTGAGCCGAAGGCAGACGCTTAACGACTGAGCCACCCAGGCGCCCCAGACATT
Source organism: Mirounga angustirostris (assembly GCF_029215605.1). Classification (NCBI taxonomy): domain Eukaryota; kingdom Metazoa; phylum Chordata; class Mammalia; order Carnivora; family Phocidae; genus Mirounga; species Mirounga angustirostris. The sequence continues at coordinate 59,161,020 of NW_026991724.1, read as the reverse complement.
TTGGAAATTAAGAGGTTATGCACTGACACCCAGTAGTATGCATGGGGATTCAAGACCAACCATGAAAATTATAATGATGGAAGACTGTGATAGGGTTAATGGGACTTCTTAACAGTCTTATTCACAGATATATATGTAAATAGCCATTACAAAAGCTAGAATATCTCCTTATATAATTTTAATTTTTTTTTAAGATTTTATTTTTTTTTTTATTTATTCATGAGAGACAGAGAGAGAGACAGAGGCAGAGGGAGAAGCAGGCTCCCCGCGGAGCAGGGAACCCGATGCAGGACTCGATCCCAGGACCCTGGGATCATGACCTGAGCCGAAGGCAGATGCTTAACCGACTGAGACGCCTGGGTGGCGTCATATAATAAAATTATATATGTTGAAAAAGATGAAAGGGCAGGAGGAACTTAGCTTCAGGGATGCAAGCATGTATGAAAACATCAAAATGTATATTTAAAATATGTGCAGTTTAAGTCAAGCATATTTATTTATTATTTATTTATTTGACAGAGAGAGACCAGCGAGAGAGGGAACACAAGCAGGGGGAGTGGGAGAGGCAGAAGCAGGCTTCCTGCTGAGCAGGGAGCCCAATGCAGGGCTTGATCCCAGGACCTGGGATCATGACCTGAGCTGAAGGCAGATGCTTAACGACTGAGCCACCCAGGAGCCCCTAAGTCAAGCATATTTAAATCACACACTTTTTACAAAACAAATATTTAGGGGCGCCTGGATGGCTCAGTTAGTTAAGCATCCAATTCTTGGTTTCCGTTCAGGTTGTGATCTCAGGATCGTGGGATCGAGCCTGTTGGGCTCTGTACTTAGCAGGGAGTCTGCTTCCCCCCTCGCTCTCCCTCTGCCCTTCCCCCCCCCCCACTTGTGCACATTCTCTCTCAAATAAATCTTTAAAAAACAAAACAAGTACAAGAACAAAAACAAAACCACCCACAAATACTTAAAACTTGCCACTTACTGGTCATTTTATGGTTTTATTACCTATTAAAGTTATCTGTGGCTACTGTATCAGTACTTTGGGAATAGAATTTAATGAGGTGCTACTGGAATATCTTACCAACTCCATGTTCAGTGACATCACCTTGGCAATTTGACATTTACCATGAGAATAACAGGGATTGCCAAAAACTAAAATCTAGGCTTGATTTAATGTGTTATTAAGATAGCAAAGAATATGTTAATGCAGATTAAACGCATAAGTCTGGTGCATGTGGGCTTTCAATTGGGAGGACAAAAATTTGAAAATCTTCTAGTACTCAAAAAGAATTGTTCCATATAATACTTAAGTACATAAAAAGAAAATAGGCAAAGATTATGGGCATACATTTTATCACGGAAGATAAACACAGAGCAAATAAATGACAAATGCTCAACATCATGAACACTTTGGGAAATGGAATTAAAACCAAAGTGACTTACCACTACACACTTATTTCAAGGATGTCACGGAACTTGACTTTTCATGTGCTAATGGTGGGAAGGCAAGAGAGAATAACCATTATAGATCACAGTTTCCCATTTCTTAAAATGTGAAACATTCACCTCCACTCTGTTTCAGTTATTACAACAAGAGAAATAAAACATATATCCACATAAAGAAGTGAATGTAAATATTCATAGCAGCTTTATTTGTAAATACCCCAAACCTGGAAATAACCTGTATGTCCAGAACAGATGCGTGGATAAAGTCATTATCGACAAAATAGAATGCTACTCATCAATAATACACAGAATTCTAACATTTCTCACATTTAAGGGTTTTCTCCAGTGTGTACTCTCCTGTGTCTAAGGAGGTTAGATTTGCGGCTAAAAGATTTCCCACATTCACTGCATTCATAAGGTCTTTCCCCAGTGTGAACTCTCTGGTGTTGAATGAGGTCAGATTTGTGGGTAAAGGGCTTCCCACATTCACTGCACTCATAAGGCCTTTCACCAGTGTGACCTCTCTGGTGTTGAATGAGGCTAGAACTTTGGCTAAAGGTCTTCCCACATTCACTGCATTCATAAGGCCTTTCTCCAGTGTGAACTCTCTGGTGTTGAATAAGGCTAGCACTTTGGCTAAAGGATTTCCCACACTCCCCACACTCATATGGCTTTTCTCCAGAATGAACTCTCCGGTGTTGAATAAGACCAGAGCGCTGCCTAAAAGATTTCTCACATTCGCTGCACTCATAAGGTCTTGTGCCAGTATGAATCCTCTGGTGTTGAATGAGGTCAGATTTTCGGGTAAAGGATTTTCCACATTCACTGCATTCATAAGGTCTTTCTCCAGTGTGAACTCTCTCATGTTGAATAAGGATAAATTTACGGCTAAAGGATTTCCCACAAACACTGCACTCATAAGGCCTTTCTCCAGTATGAACACTCCGGTGTCGAATGAGGTTAGAGAACTGTCTAAAGGACTTCCCACATTCACTGCACTCATAAGGCCTTTCTCCACTGTGAATTCTCTGGTGCTGAATGAGTTCAGATTTGCAGCTAAAAGATTTCCCACAATCACTACACTTGTAAGGCACTTCTCCAGTGTGAACTCTCCCATGTCGAATGAGGTTAAAGATTTGTCTAAAGGATTTCCCACATTCGCTGCAATTATATGGCCTTTCTCCAGTGTGAACTCTCCGGTGTCGGAAAAGGCTAGAGCTTTGTCTAAAGGATTTCCCACATTCACTACACTCATAAGGCCTTTCTCTAGTGTGAACTCTATGGTGTTCGATGAGGTTGGATTTGTAGCTGAAAGACTTCCCACATTCACCACAGCCATAATGCATTCCTCTAGTGTGTAGTCTCTGATGGTGAATGAGTTTAGATCTGTGGATAAAGACTTTTCCACATTCACTGCATTCGTAAGTTCTTTCTCTAGTGTGAATTCTCCAGTGTTCTATGAAACTGAAGTTATGGGTAAGAAATTGTCCACAATTTCTGCATCCATAAGCCTCTTTATCACTGTGAATTCTCCAGTCTTTAATAAGGCCAGAGATTTGGCTCAAGAATTTCCCACATTCACCACACTCATATGGCCTTTGTCCAATGTGAATTTGTTGGTGCTGCACAAGGCTGTAGTTCGAGCTGAAGGCTTTCCCACCTTTGCCACACTCATAAAGCCCTTCTCCAGAGCAAACACTCTGATGTTGATCAAGTCCATGGTTGTGGCAAACACTCTGATGTTGATCAAGTCCATGGTTGTGGCTGGCAGCTTTTTCACATTCACCCCCGTTGTACTGACTTTTTCCACTGTGAAAGGCCTCTCCACTCTGGTTGCCACGGTGTGGCTCCTCACTGTTGGGATTGGTCTGGAGCTGAAGATGTACCGAGGTCGCTGGGAAGTCCTCTCCAACCTTCCTACATGTGAAAGGCTGCCCTGACACACAGAAGTTGCAGCTTGTCACATACGAGGCCCTGTCCACATCTCTTTTCCAGGGCTTCTCCCAACTGCCATGCCTCTGTTCCTGGTGAAGGTCTGCATGGAAAGAGAAGCATCTCACACATGTGGCACCCAAGTATGGTTTCTACCAAGGGTATATTGTTGGTGCTGAGCATGGTGCAAAATATCTTTCAAGGCTGGGATACACATCTCACAGGGGTGGATCTTCTGTGTGGACAGACCTGCCTGAAAAGCCCTGACCTGGGACTCTCCTACAGACATAGTTTGCTCAGAAGGGGCCTCCTCATCTTCCATCCCATGCCTAAAACCTGAAAGCAGAAATGCTGAAGAAATGCATATTGACTTCGGTGGGAGGGGGAAGCCCCATTTCAAATGTGTGTCTGACACAACAAGTTGCATCCATGTGATTGTTATGAGAACAAGGCAGCTGGGGGCAGGTTGAGGTAGGGGCTGCTTGGTGGTATTGGGCCTCTGGAGAGACCAGAATAGGAGAGACCTCAACAGACAATACACAAGCATAAGGTGCACCACATGGAGGAGAGGTCCCTGCCTCCTCACTCCTCCTTCAGTAGGACCTTATGTGCTGGCAACATGGGCATGCTGTGTGGGAGGCTGGTTGTGGCCTGTCCCAATAAAATTCAACTGGACCTGAGTAGCTGGTTTAAGGACTGTGTAAGGATATGTGCACCCCTCATGACACCATGTGCAGGTCAATGTTGGAGGATATCGTAAAGGGAGCAGTGCAGAGGAACTGGTGGCCCGGGAAGGCCACAAAAGTGGAAAGAGCCAGAAGTCTCGGATGAAATGACAAGTCAGCCAACTGTTAAGTATGCAGAAGAAAAGGTAGAAACAATACATGGCTGGTGGTACCTGTACCAAAACACTACCGAACCCATGGCAAGTTCCTGGATGATCTGAACAAGGCCCTGACGTCATGCCCTCCCCCAGCTGCCACTCACAAGGGCCAGACCTCCTCTGAGACCATCTTGCCATGTCCACCCTGTAAAACCAGTGTTTTCCCTGCACTCTCCACTGTGTAACCCCTCAGAACCTGCATGACGCGAGTTTTAATGAAAGACGCACAGTGAGCAGCCACCGCCGGCCCTGTGCAACTTGTCATGCAGTAATATTCCGGAAAGAAAATGTAAAATACAATCGAAGGAGGGTCTTACAAGAACAGCCCATGGTCCATGTGAATAATGACCATGACCTGGCACAGGCAGTCACAAAGAACTGTCAGCTAGAGGAAGGGGGCAAAACTAGAAGCCAGGGATCTGGACACAGTCACCCTGCCAGGGAGAAGGCAAGGTGGGATCCATTAAGTTAACTTCAAGACTCCTGACTCCCAGACCCTCCTTACGTGTACTTTTTTTTTTTTTTTTAAGATTTTATTTATTTATTTGACAGAGAGAGAGACAGCGAGAGAGGGAACACAAGCGGGGGGAGTGGGAGAGGGAGAAGCAGGCTTCCTGCGGAGCAGGGAGCCCAATGTGGGACTCGATCCCAGGACCCTGGGATCATGACCTGAGCCGAAGGCAGTTGCTTAACAACTGAGCCACCCAGGCGCCCGCTCCCGTGTACTTTTTGAGCTAACAGGTGTCAGGGATGCTTGGGCAGTCCATTGCTCGGGGCACTATACACAGCTCAGCACGAGCACCCACAGCACACATAACAAGAAAGTGGTGGAAATTAGGAGAGCCCGTGGTCCAGCTGTGGGAAAGAAAGAGCCAACTCTGGGGAAGAAAGGAAAGGCAGGACGTCACCTCAGGACACAAGGAGCAATGTGACAATCTTACCCAGCGATGCTACAAGTGCAAAGTTCTCCAGCATCACATCGCAGTACAGGAGTCTCTGAGTTTCATCAAGGAGCCCCCATTCCTCCTGGGAGAAGTCAATGGCCACGTCCTCAAAATCCATACCCTGTCATAATGCGGACAGTTCATTCTATGATCAACATCTCTCCTAGGAGTCCACTTTCATTAGAACCCCCACCCCCCACATCCATCCTCAGCTCAGTCTACTCCACACCTCAGAGGAGATACCAGGCCTGGGTGTCCTTGGAGCCACTCTCTCCTCACGTTCCTACTGATACTGTGTCTTCCCACAACAGTAACAAGCAGATGGGCAGATAGAGGCTATCTGAACGGTGGACCTGGCCTGGTAGTCACGATGCCTCTTATCAGCATAGTCGGTGTCACAAACACAGGTTAGGGAGAGAAGCTAGCTCTAGGGAGGGCGTGCATGATCTGACTCTGGTCTTATCAGGCAATACCACCAAAGTCCCCAGATCATCCCTCCAAGATGCAAAAAATGTGGCCTTATCCTTCAGCCTTATGACCCCAATTCTAGTGTCCTGTGGTCATGCTTTCACACTCACTCTTTCTGCCACACTTCTCACAACTGCACTCCCACAGCTACAGCCCCCTCCCACCCTACACCACAGTCATCTCCGTGGCTTTTCCACATGTTATTCGGCATACGTGGCCCAGAAAATGCCTGGCAGTTCAAACAGGATCAAATACTACTCCAGACTGATGGTTTCCACTGACAGAGGCAGCCTTTGGTGCTACTATGAAGACCTCCCTCCCTGTTCCTTGCTTGAACCTCACTACCAAGAAAATTTATATTCTGAAATACCAGATTTCAGATACACATGGCTCTCCTCCACCTGTGTGCCACATGCATTTGACGTCCCCTCTCCAGTCACAGCTGTCCTCTCTCCATCTAACCCTCATTCAGCACTCAGCTCCAGTGGCCCCGTATGTCCTTATACCCTACCCCCAATTAGTCTCATAAATGACCACTTGTGCCCCTAAGCTAATCCACCAGCCTAACCTGAACACTTAGGCCCCACCATGGAATACAATGAAATCCTGGTGAGTCTGTAGAACAGAGAATAAGCACCAGCTTCCACCTCAGCGTCATCTTGTTTGAATTACTCCTATGCCCCCCCACATCCATCTCATGTCCACTAGTCCCCTGGAGCCCCTGGCCACATACCAAACCACACATTCTCCCCTACCTTCTCTATGATCACTTCTCTCCCTGATCTGTGTCGGGACACCCACATCCCACAACCAGGGAGCCAAGCAGGAAACCTAGTCCTCAGATCCACCCTCTTCTTCCTGGGCTACTATTACCATTATCCTGACCAGGATTCCCCATATTAAGTGATCCACAGCTCCTCCCTCGTCTACACACTCTCCACTACCTTTTGGAGAAGTCTACATCCCGAACTCTTCCTCAGAGTTCCAGAGGCCCACAAACTGTTCTCTGAAACATCTCCTACCCTTAATGGACCAAAAAGAAATCTTCTGATATCTCCAATGAAAATTACTCTATGAACTTCCCCATCTCAACTGATGGGAGCTTCCATCCTTCCAATTGCTAAAGCCAAACCTTCAAGTCACCCCTGACTCCCACCTCTCTCCACCTCAAAATTAGAAAACCCTGGAAGCCACACCTAAAACACTAATGCGGAGTCCAGCCACTTCTCCATGGCCACCACCCTGCTCCGGCTACCATCACACTCACCCAGACTATTACAGTAGCCTCCTCTCTTCTCTTCCTACCACCAACTTCACACTTTTACTCTTCTCCATGCTGCAGCCCCAGAGAGCCTGGTAAGACCTCGGTCAGATCACCTGCCTTTACTCCTCCAAACCTCCCATAACAGCCATCACCAGGGTGTCCAGACCTGACTCCTGCCCCAGTCCTCCCAGTTCCCACGAAAAAGAAAGGACACCTGCAGGCCCCTGAGCCCTCAAGCCTTTGCACGTCCTGTTACCTATGCTTGGGACCACCTTCCGCATCTCATGGGCTAAGTACCCAGCCCAGCCCAGGATCTGGTGACCTACAGAGGAACGCATTACGTCTGGGCTTCAGTCCTCAGTGCACTCCCGCTAGTTAGGTGATCTTTACAGAACTCAGCCTTCCGTGCCTATTATCACCCCTCTTCCCGTCCGCTCATCCTGTGAGCAGCTTCAGGAAACTTGTGAGAACCCGATTTCAGACACTGTCCCTCCCTGTTCCCAAGTCTCCCTGGCTTCCACCGTTCTGAGAATGAAGGTAAAACTCCTGAGGCACAACTTCGCCTCACACTCTCTGGTGCCTGTAGACACAAGACCCTGGGTTTCCCCAGTGCTCCCGGCTCAGTCGCACCTCAAGTCTTTGCACGAAGCTGTCCCACCCCGGGGCCCGCTCCCGCCCGCGGCCCCCGCCCGCCGGCGCCTCCCTGTGCCGGACACCGGGGCCTGGGCGCAGGGACGCGAGCCGGCGCCCCGCGCTCGGGACTTTAGGATGTGGGTCGGGGGAGGGCCCGGCGGACGAGCGCTTACCTGAGCCGGGTCCCTGGGCGCGGCCGCCGCCATAGGACTCGGTGGGCGGAGCAGGGCTGTGGGGCAGGGAGATCTTGAGCTCAGCCTGCTGCGGGCCACCCCGGGGTGCGCCGCCTCCAAGCCCTAGGACCGTCCCTTTGTAGCGGGGAGAACGCTTCTGCCGCCGACCGGGGGCTCCGAAACCTCAGAGTGAAGACTCCAGAAAAGCCAAAATGACCGCCACGAGGAGGACGCCGGAAGTCCCGCCCCGACCTGGTGCGTCCGCGTGGAAATGCTCCTGTCCTGGGCTTTCATTGGTCAACTCCGCCACCGTTAGGCACATTGCCATCTGGGTAATGTAGTTTCCTCAGCCGCACGGGTGGTTAGAGTGTCCTAGTCCTTGACCTCAGCGAATAAAGGTTTCGTGGTGCCACGAGTCTGAGAAATAAGAGTCATCTAGCCTTCAGGGAAAGGAAGCTGTTTACCCCTTCTGGAGAGTGTTGTCTGCAACTGATCCTTGTTAGAGACATTTCAGACTCCATGAAGCTCAAAATTGTCCCTTAAGCCAAAAGTATTTCAGTTATTCTCAAATGCTACAAATTTAAATGGACACAGTCTCTTTAATTTTTTTTTTTTAAGATGTTATTTATTTACTTAAAGAGAGGGACACAGCGAGAGAGGGAACACAACCAGGGGGAGTGGGAGAGGGAGAAGCAGGCTCCCGCTGAGCAGGAAGCCCGACCCGGGGCTCGATCCCAGGATGCTGGGATCATGATCTCAGCCGAAGGCAGACACTTAACGACTGAGCCACCCAGGCACCCCAGACACAGTCTCTTTCAGACTCAAAATGCATCCACTCTTAGCTAGAATGTGATAAACACTTTCTTGCTCTTCAAATGCATGTAGTCAGAAGCGTTAGTCGATTTTGTAACTCTGAATCTTTGGTCAGGGCCATGACTTGGAAGAAACAGTGATGTTCAGACCGCCCTGAAGTAAGAGGACAAGGAGTTATCTCTGCATCTGGTTCCCAAAGAGAACCTCTTTCCTGCCTGTATATTCAGTGATCATGTCCAAATCACAAAGCAACACTATTTATTCATTTGATATTTCTTCATATCTTAAGATATATTCAAATCCTTTAGAAATCTGACATCTATCTCAAACGGAGAACAACCTATTAAATTCTGTTTTGTTTTGTGATAGTGGCTACAGCGTTCTGAGGCAGAGTGCATGTACAAAAGAGTCATCTAAACACCACTGTCTCATCTCCTTGCTGAGGGATTATTGTTTCTTCAAGTGATTGCTGGGACTGTTGTGCCTGAGGAATTGATGATATAGCTGAAAAAAAATTGTGAAATGCAAATTTCAGAGAGCTATTAATAATGATTATGTAATTACTCAAAGATAGTGGTAGAAATAGCTCTGGGGAAATATCAGTGGAGGGTGAAAAAGGTAAGACATCAGATAATTTTTATCAGGACACACTTAAGTCTGAGAAGAAACAGTTAAGCTGGAGCGCCTGGATGACTCAGTAAAGCATGTGGCTCTTGATTTTGGTTTGTGAGTTTGAGCCCCATGTTGGACCTAGAGTTTACTAAAAAAAAAAAAAAGAGAGAGAGAGAGAGAGAGAGAGTTAAGCTGAGTCCAATCTTTTTTTTTTTTTAAAGATTTATTTATTTATTTATTTGTCAGAGAGAGAGCAGGGGGAGAAGGAGGCAGAGGGAGAAGAAGGCTCCCCACTGAGCAGAGAGCCCCATGTGGGACTCAATCCCAAGACCCTGAGATCATGACCTGAGCCCAAGGCAGACGCTTAACTGACTGAGCCACCCCGGCATCCCCAAGCTGAGTCCAATCTTGGCATTGTGATTCTTTTTAATCAATTTCATCCTAGTGGATTTGTAGTCTTTCTCATTGTAGTTTTAACTTATAATTTCATAATGACTAGTGTTCTATAACTTTTCTAGGCCTAATGACCATTAAAAATGTTCTTTAATGAAGATTTTGCTCAAATATGTTGTCTATTTTATTTTTTGTCTTTTTCTCATTGATTTCTATGATTTTTTAAAAAGATTTTTTATTTATTCATTTGAGAGAGAGCACAAGCAGGGGGAGAGGCAGACGGAGAGAGAGAAGCAGACTCCCGCTGAGCTGGGAGTCCAACGTGGGGCTCAATTCCAGGACCTGAGATCATGACCTGAGCGGAAGGCAGATGCTTAACCATCTGAGCCAGGCAGATGCCCTATGATTTCTTTTATATATGGTCCTTCAGTTAGATGTTCACAAATTTGTTTCTACCATTCTGTGTTACAATTTTTTTTAAAGATTTTATTTATTTATTTGACAGAGAGAGACACAGCAAGAGAGGGAACACAAGCAGGGGGAGTGGGAGAGGGAGAAGCAGGCTTCCTGCGGATCATGACCTGAACCAAAGGCAGACGCTTAACGACTGAGCCACTCAGGCGCCCCTATGTTACAATTTTTATTTTTTATTTTTATTTATTTATTTATTTTTATTTTTAAAAGATTTTATTTATTTATTTGACAGAGAGAGACACAGTGAGAGAGGGAACACAAGCAGGGGGAGTGGGAGAGGGAGAAGCAGGCTTCCTGTGGATCATGACCTGAGCCAAAGGCAGACGCTTAATGACTGAGCCACCCAGGTGCCCCCCCGTGTTACAATTTTTAATAAGCATCTTTTGAGTTATTCCAATGTTTTTAGGGTCATCTTTACTTTTACTAGAAATTCTTCAATACTCCAATGTCTTAGTTAATACTCCTTTTATTAAATTTTCCCAATTCAATTTAATGTGGAGGTTCTTTCTCCTGATTGATTCCTAACTAATAATGGATTAGTTCTGGCAGTAGTCCTAGTAGATAAACCCCTATGGATGGGATTTGGGAATTGACTTGACCAAGCCCTTGGGCTTGAATGAAGTGCTGAACACCTAGCCAGTAGGAAATGGGATGCTTATGACCCATGGTATGCATAGACAGCATAATGAATCCATTACCTAGGGTCGATTACGATGAAATGGCAACTGCAGCACATGCCTGGGACCAAGTGGGTGCTGCAATGAGTATTAAGGCAGTGATGGTGACTACAAGGAGTTTGGTCTGGGAGGGATTCGAATTCACATTATTGCTTACAAAGTGAAAATGGTAAGCTCAAGAACATTATCTCACAGCTGAAGTCTCCATATGAGAAAGAGAGATTCTATGATAGCCCTAAAAGAAACTCTGTAGCTGCAGGATTCCTATTGCTGAAAATCAAAGCATTAAATCTATAACTTGCTGAGTTCCAAGACTGTTGAATACACAATCTCACAATGTTTCTCATGTGAAAGGGTGTTGGTTGATAAAGGGGGATTCTGAATGCTGGAATGGGGGTCATCTGGTTGGATGCAAAGAAACTGACAATCTGGATTCTAAGTTAACTTGAGTCTCTCTTACCAGGTGTCTGAAGAGACTAGCCTTCTTCTGCTAATACCACCTGGGGCAGATGGCCTGTAAAGGAATGCTAATTCTCTACAAGACTCATCACAACAACCTAAAACTAGTAGCAACTCAGCATGATTCAGGGAAATAAGAGGAAATAATGGCTTGATAAAAAAGAGACCCCTCACAGACCCCAAACCTGCAACCCTCCTGACTGGGCTGCCCATTGCTTTGGGTCATGAAAACAGCACCTCCACAAGCTCAGCACAGCTACCAAGGTCTCCTTAAGATAAGATGAAGCTAAACCTGAGCTCTCTGGTGTCCACCTGCAGCGGGGGAGGTGTTCTCTGTCCTCAGTCCCTTGCCAGATGCCATGGTGCTGGAGAAGGTCACCTCTCTCTCAGACACCTTGGCTAGTCAGGGAGCCCCTTTGGATTAACTGAGCAAAAAGTAATGGGAGTTTGTAGATGTATGAAAGGCACTGCCAGCCATCATATATGGTGGAGCTCAGTGAAATGTTGCTGCTTTCCACCCCTAAGCTAGGATGTTCCTGAGTAAGAATAGGACCGGAAAACAAACAAACCAACCAACCTTGGCCAAATATCAGGTAGTCGTCTTAGGACTGGATACTCTGGTCAACAAATGATGCTATCTTACATATATTGTAAACTATTGGGCCATTACCTAAAAATTGTCCGTATCAGGGTAAAGAACTTTGGGACCATCTTACCTCACAGACACCCAAAATATAAATAAAAATCACCACATTACAAGACCTTCCAAGGACATTCCTTATTCTCTTGGGAGTTACAGACATGACTGACAGTACCTAATGCCACAGATTTTAACACAACCGGTTGAATGCCCATTTTCTAGGAATATGTCTCCTCCACAAAAAGTTACAAACTCAAGGGACACTGAGGAATTTCAGCTAACTCAGAATACCATAAAGGTAAGGAAAAGAAAGGAAAGGAGGGCTACAAATAGGATAATGAGGGACAGGATTTAGCAGGATTCGTTGAGGAAATATTAAGCTTATCATAAATTACCTAACGCCAGAGTTCCTAAGTGGACCCTGCAATACTGTTTATACAGAGGACAAAAAAGAAATAAAATTCTGGCTCACTAATGGCCCTCTTTCTATACTTGTTATGAACAGGCTTCCTAATGCAATTTAGACTCCAAGTTGACTACCTGAAAGATTATTTAGGTAGGGTATCTTAGGTAGATCCATCAGTTGCTAGAATGTCAGCTATACTCTGTGTTTTCAAGTATGTGAAATACAAATTAAAGATAAGAGGCTTAATTCTCCCTGTTGAAAATGGGGAGAGACACTCCCCCTCCATTCTGTCACAGCATTTAGCGTAGAGAACTTGCAAACACTTCCTTATCTCTTTAAAGCATCTCTTTAAAGACTATACAGGCCTTTTGCCAGTTGGGCTTCTTTTTCCCCCAGATTCAGGACCCAGGATTGTCTTTCATCAACAAATGGGAGCTGATTTTTTTAAGATGAAAGATCTTGGGTGCCTAGTTGGCTCAGTGGGTAGAGTGTGCGACTCTTGATCTTGAGGTCATGAGTGTTTGCCCGACGTTGGGTGTGGAGCCTACTTTAAAAAAATGGAAAGATCTTGAGAGCCATCATTTTGAAATGCAGACATCAAGGGAGATAGCAGGTTTATCTTTCAGGTCCTATGGGAGGATAGGAACCTAACTTTGGTGAGTGCCTTGTTTAGTTTCAAAAAAACTACTTCCTGTCATACAGATAAAAGAAGTTTGTTTTACCTCTGGATAAACTCAATAAACTAACATACATGATCGCCCCAAACAAGATAAAGTTAGGATAAACTATGTGTGACAAATGATGTTGTCAAGTGGCTTTACTTGAGGACTAGATCTGTTTATCTGAAAACATGTATGTAATGGGTTCTGTCCGCTTGTCTGTATAACAGTGATTTTTTTTCCACATGTCTTTGCAATTTTTTAGCTGATTCTTTTTTTTTTTTAGCTGATTCTTTTTTTTTAAGAGAAAGATTTTATTTATTTATTTATTTATTTATTTATTTATTTATTTGAGAGAGAGAGAGAGAGAGAGCGCTCCAGCAGGGGGAGGGGCAAGGTAGAGAATCTCAAGCCGACTCCATGCTGACTGCTGAGCCCGACACAGGATCAGTCTCAAACCCTGAGATAATTACCTGAGCTGAAATCAAGAGTTGGATGCTTAACCGACTGAGTCACCCAGGTGCCCCTCTTAGTTGATTTCTTGCGGTGCACATCACAGTCTGGCTTAATACTTACTCAATAATGTGGTATAAGAAGAAATATATTTGGTCTTGGTCCCCTGTGCCCTGTTCCTGGCACAGAGAGCCTACAACCCTTGTTACCTCCTGAGTGATAGGAGTATCTTGTGTCATTCATAAGGAGCCCCCTTTTGAGCACACCTGAATTTATGCTAAAGAAGTGTGTTAGGGTGGGGGCCCTAAATAGAATCAGGATGGGGAGTGGTCATCAGAAACATTGGGGTTAGAGGCTTGGAACTTTTAGCCCTACCGTGACCTCCAGGGGCTGGAGCTAGAGATTGAAGCTCTATAAAAACTCCTAAACAAGAACAGCTGAGGAGCCTCCAGATCTGTAAACATCCCTGGGGGTGGCACACTGAAGTTCCACGAGGACAGAAGCCCCTGCACCAGAGACCCTTCTGCACCTCACCCCATGCACTTCTTCATCTGCCTGTAAACATACCTCCCAGGGTTCTGTGAGCCATCCCAGCACGATAATCGAGTGAGAGGAGGGGTCGGGAGAACCTCTGATTTACAGCCAGTCTGAAGCACAGGGACCACCTGGATTTGTGACTGGCATCTGAAGGGGACAGTCATCCTGTGGGACTGAGCCCTTAACCTGTACAATATGATGTTATCTCCAGGTGGATAGAGGCAGATGGAGTGTGGAGAGGATGATTCTGTTTTACAGCCCCAACAGTCCCCACCACACACACCTGCAGGGACAAACGTCATCACCCATCTCCTCACTAGTTAGTGTGCAGGATTATGGGTGAGGGTGATCAGTTGGACAGTGTCAGAGACTCAGTAAGCAGCACCCAGGACGTGGCAATCTCTAATGAACAAAGGCCTCAGCAACGTCAACAAATAATCACAAGGCAAGTGAGACCTGTGGGTTAACAGACATTTGAGACAGCTACTGTAGGGCGTCAGGATACATTCTGGATCCTAATTGTAATACAAAAGGCTTAAGAAACAAAAATTTTTTTTTAAAGATTTTATTTATTCATCTGACAGATAAAGACATAGCGAGAGAGGGAACACAAGCAGGGGGAGTGGGAGAGGGAGAAGCAGGCTTCCCGCTTAGCAGGGAGCCCGATGCAGGGCTCGATCCCAGGACCCTGAGATCATGACCTGAGCCGAAGGCAGACGCTTAACGACTGAGCCACCCAGGCGCCCCAGAAACAAAATTTTTTTAAAAAGATTTTATTTATTTGACAGAGAGAGACACAGCAAGAGAGGGAACACAAGCAGGGGAAGTGGGAGAGGGAGAAGCAGGCCTCCGCCGAGCAGGGAGCCCGATGCGGGGCTCGATCCCAGGACGCTGGGATCATGACCTGAGCCGAAGGCAGACGCTTAACAACTGAGCCACCCAGGCACCCCAAGAAACAACATTTTTGAGTCAAATTGATAAAATGGAGCATTAATGATGTTTTGTCATATTTAAAAATATGTTGGGTGATGGCTATTGGGGTTATGAAGTAGCCCTACATTTCAAAAATTTATCCTCAGGAAATTCTTATGCATTAAGTATAATGTCTTGACTAAATCACCTACTAGTATTTGTGAGGACAGATCAAACAAGAATGGCTACGAAAAATAATAGTGGAAGATGGGGGAAGTCTTCACCTTGCTTCATTACACAGTGTTTTCCTTTCTTGTATTTGTTTGAAAATAGCTAGGAGAAGTGATAGAATGTGCCTTGGGTTTCTTCAGGCAGCTAAAGCAAAGTACCACAGACTGGGTAGCTTATACACAACAAAAATGTGCTTCTTAAATTCCTGGAGACTGCATGCTGGAGATCAGGGGACCAGCGTGCTCAGGTGAGGGCCACGTTTGGGGTGCTGATTTGTTGCATCCTCTTTTATGATGAGGACACTAATCCCATTCATGAGGGCTCCACCTTATAACTTAAGCATCTCCCAAGGGCCCCACCTCTTAATACCATCACCTTTGTGGGTTTGGATTTCAACATACGAATTTTGGGGGAACTCAAAGATTCAGGCCCGTAGCAGTGTCATTATGTCAGTAATTTTGTTTATTCAATCTTTAATCTCTACACCCAATATGGGGCTCAAACTCATGACCCCAAGATGAAGAGTCACACACTCCACTGACTGAGCCAGCCAGGCACCCCAGTAACTTTATTTTTTTGAGAAGGTTGAAATAAAAAGGAGAAGAAGGTACTTCTGGTGTCAGTTCAACATGTAAGAAACTGGAAGTCGCCACTCCATTCTAACAACAAGGAAAAAACTGAACAAGCTGAAAAAAATTCTTAGATTCCAAAAAGAAGTGTGGTCACAGGGAAAGCCACTGTCCCCAAATTGACACCAGCAAATACAGAGAATCACAACGTACTGAAGCAGAAACACACATGTGGAAACCAGTGCGAGCCAGTGCCGGAGTAGGGAAACTGAACTGTATGTCACAAATTGCTGAAGTCTCAGTGGGGACAAATCTGAGAGATAAAAACTCCAGGGGAACCCAGTCCTGTGGAGAGTTCCCACACATTTGTGGAGTTTTATCTCCTAGAGGTCTACCTGGTTCTCACAGTGAATATCCTGTAATATTCTGTGATATCCTGTGACAGGAGAAAAATCTGTTATGCTTCCAGGGCGCCTGGGTGGCTCAGTCGGTTAAGCGGCTGCCTTCGGCTCGGGTCATGGTCTCAGGGTCCTGGGATCGAGCCCCGCATCAGGCTCCCTGCTCGGCGGGGAGTCTGCTTCTCCCTCTCCCTCTGCTGCTCCCCCTGTTTGTGCTGTCCCTCCCTCTCTGTCAAATAAATAAATAAAATCAAAAAAAAAAAAAAAAAAGAAACTGGTTTCTGCTTTAAAAAAAAAAAAAAAATCTGTTATGCTTCCAGAGGCGAAAAGAAACCTTCTTCTTCTTTTTTAAATGTTATCTGTTTTTTATTTTATTTTAAGTAAGGTCTATGTCCCACATGGGGCTTGAACTCACAACCCTGAGATTAAGAGCCTCATGCTCTCCTGACTGAGCCAGCCAGACTCCCCAAAAGAAACCATTTTCAAATACCCCAAAGCACTGTTCTCTACAAAGTCTCCCTGCAGCAAACCTTATTTGTTTTGATTTGGGGCAAATTAATGCTCAGAGACTGCGTTTGTCTTTGCCAGCAATTTATTTCACATAAATTCATAGTGGGAATTTCACAAGCTAATAGCATACAAGATAACTTCTTAATAAGCCAATAAAGAAAATAACATCCAAATCAATGATAGATTAATCATACTATTGTAGCAGGCATAAGAAGATGAAACGAATGAAGTCGAAATTTAGTTGAGGCAAAACTTTTTTTGAGTTGGTACTCTGCAGAGACAGTTTAGCCAACCCATAGCTGATGTCCAGCTGCCAGCCCGAAAGAAAAAGTCCCCTGTTGCCAGAACAAGTTCCTAGGGTGTGATGATGCCGGTCTCAATGTGCAAGAGGATCTCCTTCGGGGCCAGTGCAGGATTCCCCACTGCTGGAGTTAATGCCCTAAGGTCTTTGAAGAGCTATTTAGATAAGCAAAGGGTTGCCTTGCCCAGACCCAACACTCTCGGATGGTCCTCACCAGCTCTCGGTAGCTTTGGTCTAAATGCCCCTTTACCATACTTGCTTCTTCGTATGTTTTTACTGATAAGTTCCAGCAAGACCTCTCAGCAGCTGAGCTATGCAGTTCTTATTGGTGAAAACAGATGAGATGATGTCAAAACACTTCTAAAAACAGATTCATCTTTGTCATCAACAAATGGATCTCAATCATATTAAACCAATATGCACACTATTTAAGCAGAACCTAACTTGCTCGGGTTTCCAGAGCCTAGGTGAACAGAAGGAAGGGAAACAGCCAGCTCTGAGGCACTCTTATCTATCCTATCCCCACCAAGGTGGAGGGGACGCTGACAAGGCTTGTGTGAAGTTCACAGTCCTGAAGCACAAACTCACTGAAAGACTGAGACCTATATGTCAATACATTTTTTTTTTGATAAAAGAAAATAAAACTTTGGTGGCTCAGTCAGTTGAGCGTCTGCCTTTGGCTTGGGTCATGATCCCAGGGTCCTGGGATCGAGCCCCACATCAGGCTTCCTGCTCAGCAGAGAGCCTGCTTCTCCCTTTCCCTCTGCCTGCCTCTCTGCCTACTTGTACTCTCTCTCTATCTCTCTGTCAAATAAATAAATAAAATCTTAAAAAAAAAAGAAAATAAAACTTTACACTACAAGCAAAACTTCTTAAGCTTACAAACTTTAAAAATTCACCCCTAAAGAACTCAAAGGTTAAAGAGGAAATTACAATGCAAAAGAAATCATAGTACTGTTCCAGTCATAAAACCAAACAAAACAAACTGATACCTAGTCATGGATATATAACAGTCCCCTTCTCCCCACACTTAACACCACTCAAATCTATACCAGTTCCAGTCACTGAGTACCCATAGGCCTTAAGACAAAATCACAAGGCATAATAAATGTAAAAGGTTTGCAGAGACTGAGCAAGCCTTCAAACCAGACTCAGACAAGGCAGGGATGTGGAATTATGAGACTAGGAATTTAAAACAAATGTGATTAAGATGCTAAGGGCTGTACTGGATAAAGTAGACAGCATGCAAGAATAGGCATTGCACCGAGAAGGGAATTCTAAAACAAATGTTGGAGATCAAAAACTAACAGAAATGAAGAATGCTTTGGTGGGCTTATCAGCAGACTACACATAGCTAAGAAAAGAATCTGACTTGAAGTTCTCTCAGAAAAACCTGGGAAGGGCGCCTGGGTGGCTCAGTTGCTTAAGTGTCTGCCTTCGGCTCAGGTCATGATCCCAGGGTTGCGGGATCTGGTCCCTTGTCGGGCTCCCTGCTCAGCAGGGAGCCTGCTTCTCCCTCTGCCCGCCCCCCATGAAGAAATAAATAAAATCTTTATAAAGGGAAAAGAAAAACCTGGGAAACTAGGAAAAAACAAATGGCAAGGCCTGAAAAAAGCAGACTCCACAACTGTGGAAAAACCACAAAAGCTGTCAACTACCAATTATAGGGATAATAGAAGAAAGCAAGCAACAAAAGAAATTGAATAAATAATAACCCTCCAAAACAGAACCCAGCAACCTCAGGTGGTTTCAGAGGGTAGAGGCAGAGCGTAAGCCCCACCTCCTAAGAACCAAGCACTACCCTAACACCCAAACCAAACAAAGCAATGGCAAGTAAAGAAAACTTTAGACCCTATCTCTCATGAACATAGGTGCGAAAATCCTCACCGAGACGCCACCACACACCTATTAGAATGGCCAAACTCGAACACTGAAAACAGCATAAGCTGGTGAGGATGTGGGGACAACACCAACTCTCATTCCTTGGTGGTGAGAACACTACAGCCACTTTGGAAGACGCTTGGGCAGTTTCTTACAAAACTAAACCTACTCTTACCATATCTGGCAATTGTGTTCCTTCGTATTTACCAGAGAAGTTGAAAACTTGGGGCCATGCAAAAATCTGCACGCAATTGTTTCTAGCAGCTTTATTCGTAATTGCCAAAACTTGGAGGCAACCAAGATGTCTCCTTAGTGGGTGAATGGATAAACAGTGATACATGCAGACAATGGAATACTGTTCAGCTCTAAAAGGAAATGATCAAGCCATGAAAAGCCGTGGAAGAACCTTAAGTGCATATTACTCAGTGAAAATAGCCCATCTAAAGAGGCTTCATACTGAATGATTCCAAGTATGTGGCGTTCCAGAAAAAGCAAAGATATGGAGAGATTAAAAGGATCAGTGGTTCCCCAGTAATGAGTGAGCAAGGGAGTGATGATGGAATGGAATCAGAGGACTTTTAGGGCAGTGAAACAGTATCTATGTGATACTGTAATTATATTATTATGAATTTGCTAGACTCAGAATGTGCACACCTAATATGTGCAATGTGCTCTGGGTGATAATGATTTTCAGTTATAACAAAGGTACCATTCTGGTGGGGGATGTTGATAACGGAGGAGGCGCAGCATGTGTGCAGGCTAGGGATATATGGGAGATAGCTACCTTCCTCTTCATTTTCTTATTAACCTAAAACTGCCCTAAAAGAAAACAAAGTCCTTAAATCATATATATATATACATATATACGTATATATATATGTATATATATATAATTGGACCGCATTGGCCAAGCGTTAGTAAGCCTGGGTTTTACTTCCAATCCTGCCACTAACTAGCCCTGCAAGCAACTTCCCTTAGCTGGGCCCTAATTTAATTTTCAGCAAAGGGAGGAAGTGGGCCTTGGGATCTCTAAGCCTTTTTCGTGTTCCAACTTTCTGTAGTCAATACTAATTGTTTCTTTCTACTTTAAAGCTATAAAGGGCTATCTCAATCTTTGCAGATTTGTTTATTAGATCAAATAAAATGGAATAATATGGACATATACAAAATAATAATGTCTATTTAAAAATATCAGAAAGGGGCACCTGGGTGGCTCAGTCGGTTAAGAGTCTGCTTTGGCTCAGGTCGTGATCCCAGGACCCTGGGACAGAGCCCCCCACTGGGCTCCCTGCTCCACGTGGAGCCTACTTCTCCCTCTGCCCCTCCCCCCGCTTGTGCTGTCTCTCAAATAAATAAATATTTAAAAAAAAATAAAAAGATCAGAAAGTTACAAGTTTTCAATATTTTTTAAACAGTTTAATTCAGGCATAATTGACTTAAGCTGCTAATATTTAAAACCCAACATTTTGTAATTTACATGCTTATGGTATTAAAAGTTTCCTTCTACCCTTTGTAATTTATCCTCTTGCCATAGGAAATTACTCAGAACAGGACATATTCTACCCTTTGTAATGGCATTTTCAAATATATTCCCCAAATGGAAAAGACTATTAGGAAATTGTTATTCTGTCATTATTTATCATTTTATGGTCAATTCTTTCATCTACCCCCATGCACTTAGTGGTTTGTTTATGATCCCAAACATGATGTCATTCACACCTACCCCATTCAGAATGTGTTTATAAAATGGAAACACTCCTATATGACTCCAAAAACTTGTTTACAATAAAAATATTTGAAATTATGAAAAGTCATTTTAAGTGCTGGGTTTCATCAGCTGTGATGGTTATTTAGCACAAATTGATTTCAATCAGGATGGGAAATTTAGCCATAGGCAAGTATTAGGTGAATCTTGCAAGTCATCTTTTTTTTTTAAATTCAGTAGGCTCCATGCTCAACATGGGTCTTGAACTCATGACCCTGAGATCAAGAGTCCCATGCTCTACAGACTGAGCCAGCCAGCTGCCCTTCTTATGAGCCTTTTAATTAACCTATACGTACCACTTACCACTTGTTGGTTTTTATTGTTCACTTGGTGAGGTTGCCAGGCCTTTTGTCTGTTAGAATTTGCTACAGTGTAGATGTGGCTTGTTGATTTGTTCATGCTCTGCCTCCCCTACATTTTTTTTTTTTAAGATTTTTTTTTTTAATTTAATTATTTGTCACAGAGAGAGAGAGAGCTCCTCACTGAGCAAGGAGCCCAATGCAGGACTTGATCCCAGGACCCTGGGATCATAACCTGAGCCAAAGGCAGACGCTAAATAACTGAGCCACCCAGGCGTCCCCCCACCTCCCCCTACATTTCTTGTACACTAGCTTTGCTCAACATCATGAACCATCAGGGAAATGCAACCAGGACCACAGTGAGATACTGCTACATTTTACAAAAAGGGTTCAAATTTTAAAAGACTAACCATACGCACTATTAGCAAAGATACCAGAGACCTGGAACTCCCATACACTGCTAGTAGGAATACAAAATGAATAATCATTTTCCAAGAAAATCTGGTGTCCTTTATGAGGTCATACCTTTCACCTACACTATGACTCAAGTATTAACACAATAGAAAGGAACCATACCAACAGGAAGAACAGTATCCAAATTTTGCATTTTTTTTTAAAGAAAGGGTTTTAGTGATTATTGGGCTTGTTGCAATTCATTCATTCATTCATTCATTCATTCATTCATTCATTCATTTATATTTATTTATCCAGAAAGCATCAGTGCGCATGCTCAGGCAGGGCAGTGGGGGGCAGTTGCGGGGGAAGGATGGGGGAGAGAGAGAGAGAGAATGTTAAGCAGGCTCCACACCCATGGTGGAGTCCAATGCTGGGCTCACTGGGCTTGATCTCACAACCCTGAGATCATGACATGAGCTAAAATCAAGATTTCAAATGCTTAACCCAAAGGACAACCCAGGCACCCCTTCTGCAGCAGTTTTACTTGCAGCCCGCCAAACTGGAAACAATTAAAATAACGATAAAGAGATGAATACATAAATAAATAGTGCTATATCGATAGAACCTACTTCTCAAAGATATAAAGAATGAACTGCTCATTTAAGCACCACAGATAAACTTTAAAAAATGTCACATGAGGGGACACAAGGAAAAGGAGGATGAAACACTTTTAAGACTTCAATCGTATAAATTCTAGAAAATGCTAACTCATCTACTATAATGAAAAGCAAGTCAATGGATGCCTCGAGGAGATTATTAAAGAACAAAAAGTAAATGTGGGGGTGATGGAAAGGTTTATTATCATGATTGATGGCTTCATGGGTTTATGTGAAAGTCAAAATGTCAAATTGCACAATTTAATGATGGACATTGCATGTCATTTGTACCTTACTGAAACTTAAAAAAATATGGTTAAAATTAAGTCTGGATTCCCTATGCCTCAGAAAATTAAGTTTGGCCACCATACTGACTCCACCATCTTTCTCCTCATCAGAAGGCATTTGCAAAAATAGGTGAGCAATGAAGGTATTCCGAGTTCATTCAACAGGGATACCGGCTGAGTCACAAAAGGCCTCTCGGCTGCACTAAGAGATCTCTCCCGTCTCTGTCCTTGCTTTGCTACCATGCAAAACCATGGCCTTTGGTGAACAGCCCAGAGGGAACAAGGAATCCGCAAAACCTTTAGATTATTTTTTTCTGACAGGCCCTCAGCTGCACAAGATACATCCTTGTGTAGGTCCTGAGAATATCTCGATCTGCTCGTCCTTCACAGTCCTAGTGCCTAAACCCTGTGAGAGGTACATTCCAACTCGTTCACTGGTCTCCTGCACTCTCTATTAATTCAGGGTTTCTGTACCAACAATCATTCCCCTGGCCCTTATAATCTTAAAACCAGTGATGTTACTCTACAGAATTCAGGACATCAAGGCCCCTGGCTCTGCTGCTGGGTCTGGGGAAGAGATTTCCTTCACCAGCCCCGAGTACCATGCCATCAATATCCCCTGTGAACAAGAGAACAAGACCATGCCGCTCAGAAGCACTGAAGGTTGTCAAAACAACAACCAACAACTGCCCCCTCTTCGGGTTGAAACTCTGACCCCACACTTGGCATCCAAGTATAAATTAGGACCACAGAGCCCACCAGTCTTTCCTTAAAGGCTTTGAGCAGCCATGCAAAGTAGGCCCAAACTGGAGAGTTATCTTCTGCCATCATACGGTCCCTTCTGAGGCACACAACTCTGTTCACCCCTTCTTGCTCGCAAACACAGTTAATTTCAACACACACACACACACACACTGAACAGAATCCCCATGATTAATGATGGCTTAAACAATACGATCTTTATTGTCATACAGCAAGAGCAACGGGAGGCAGACTGTTCCCAGGTTGGTGATTTGGAGGCTGGGAAATGCCATCACAGAGTCTCACGAGGATAATAACATCCCTGAAAAATGTCCACTTTTTTTTTTCTTAAGATTTTATTCATTTTTTGGCAGAGAGAGAGAGAGACAGCGAGAGAGGGAACACAAGCAGGGGGAGTGGGAGAGGGAGAAGCCGGCTTCCCGCTGAGCAGGGAGCCCGACATGGGGCTCGATCCCAGGACCATGGGACCACGACCTGAGCCCGAAGGCAGACGCTTAACGACTGAGCCACCCAGGCGCCCCTGTTGTCCACCTTTTCAAATCACCAGCAGTCCTGCAGGACAAAACTGGGTGACATGCATGCCCTCTCCGCAGAGAGGAAAAACGGGGAAGGAGTAAGCGCTCAGGCTATTCATTAGTGATCCAGCAATTGCCCTGACACCGAGGTATGGCCCCTGGGCAGGTTCAAAGACTGCAAGGCAGCTACCACGTACCTGGGATTTATGCAGATGTTTGAATGTATGAGCTTCAACACAGGCAGATGGCACCTTCCTAAGGGATCTCCTCCCGTGTGGTTACATTCATCAATTAAATAACTGCCCATTTGAAATTTGTGAAGTCCTATGAGGTAAAGTCCTTCAGATGAAGGCTTTCTCATATTCACTGCATCTGTAAGGCCTTTCACTACCGTGAGTTCTCTGGAGAGCAATGGGGCTAGCCTTTGGTTAGCCATTTCCCACATTCTTCACATTCACAGGCCTTCATCTAAGGAGACACTGTGGTGTTTTAGGAGCTTGGACTCATAGGTAAAGAATATCCTACGTTCAAATACTCATAAAGTTTTTTTGTTTCAGTGTGAATATGTGAATGGTCATTGAAATGGAAGACAGAGGTGAGCGTTTCCCAAAGTCACTGTCCTCCTAAAGCCTTTCTCCAGAGTGCACTTTTCGGTGCTTAATGAGGCTAGAACTGTGGCTAAAGGATTTCCCACATTCGCTGCACTCGTAAGGTCTTTCTCCAGTGTGAATTCTCCTGTGTTTAATGAGACTATAGTTTTGAGTAAAGGATTTCCCACATTCACTGCACTCATAAGGCCTTGACCCAGTATGTACTCTCTGGTGTTTGAGGAGACTGGAACTGTAAGTAAAGAATTTCCCACATTCGCTGCACTCATAAGGCCTTTCTCCAGTGTGAACTCTCCGATGTTGAAGCAGCGCGGAGCTTTGGCTAAAAGATTTCTCACATTCGCTGCACTCATACGGCCGTTCTCCAGTGTGAATTCTCTGATGTTTAATGAGGTTAGACTTGTTACTAAATAGTTTGCCACATTCGTCACACTCGTGAGGCCTTGCTCCAGTGTGAACTCTCCGGTGCTGAATGAGGCTAGAGCTCTGCCTGAAGGACTTCCCACATTCCCCACACTCATAAGGCTTTTCCCCAGTGTGCACTCTCCAGTGGTCACTGAGGCTGTAGCTTTTGCTAAAAGATTTCCCACATTCACTGCACATGAAGCATCTCTCTCTAGCGAGGTCTCTCTGGTGGTGAACAAGCATGTGTTTGCAAGTCAAGTCCTCTGTGCCTTCTCCCCAGTTGTGTTGCGCTTTCCTTCCACGAGAGGATGCCCCATACTCCGTCGTCCTGTATGACTTCTCCCTGCTGTGTGTGGCCTGCTGCTGGAAGAATCTCGAGGTGGCCAAGATGTCCCTGACAACCTCCCCGCAGGAAAAGGGTTTCCCTGACACACACAATTTGTAGTCCTTCACAAAAGCAGCTCTGCCCGTGTTGCTTCTGAAGCATTTCTCTCCAATGTGCTCCTTCTGGTGCTGAAGGTTTGCATCAAAACACAACTGTTTCTCACATGCCCCAGTCTTGTAGAGGTTCTGTCCACAAAGTGTTGCCTGGTGCTCGGTGGAGAGCAAAAGGTCTCTCAAGTCGTGGCCACACACCTCACAAGGATGGGCCTTCTGGGGAGACACGACTGCCTTGAAAGTCCTGACCTGGGGCACGCCTTGTACAGAAACCTTCTGCTCGGGTGCCTCCTCATCCTCCACACCATGCCTACAACCTGAAAGCAAGAAATGCTGGTGAAGTGCATGCTGCCTTTGGTGGGAGGGGGCAGCTACTCTACGAGCTACAAACGTGTGTCTAAGAAACCCAGGAACCAGTGCTTGGGATTGTTTGCAGGACCAGGGAGATGGCGCAGGTGGAGGCTGGGGCTGCTTAGCAGTAGCAGGCTACAAGGAGCACAGAATGGGAGAGGCCTCATGAGGAGAAGGATGCAAGCACGTGGTGTGACACAGAGAAGAGAAACGGTCTGCAATGCATTCCTCTGCAAGCAACTTTCCAAAGGAACTTATCTCCTATGGACACACCTTTTCCGTGCAGAAGGGAGTGACAAGACCCAAGGAAATAGGACTGTAACCTGGCAGGGGGTGTTCAGGACTGCTTAAGAAAACGGCACACCTCACGACGTACTGTAGAGCGGCCAATGTGCAAAGCACTGTAGGTGGAGTGGTGAGAAAAACGAGGGAGATGTGGATCCCAGAGATGTGAGGTTAACCCCAGGCCAGAAGTAAGAGTAGAAGCGACAAGTAACAGAGTTGACAAATCGGCAGAGTGCCAAGAAAGGGGAAGAGAAGACGGAAATGAAATGTGGCCCCTGGCATCATAATACCAGTCAAACAGAAGAGGCTTCTGGTCTGATCTGAACACAGCACTGACATCATCTTCCTCCAGGTACCACTTTGCAGGGCCTGGCTTCCTCTGGGCCATCATGTTGTGCGTAGGTCAGTGTACCTACTGTGAACCACCCTGGGCTCTCCAATCCAACCCCACTCCCACAATCAGCAAGTGCATGGCAACTTCATGATACAAGTGCTAAGGAAAGGAGAGGACAGATGAGCAGCCATCGGTATCCCAGAACGACTCAGCACATGCCAGCCCATGGCAAAGAGAACTAAACAGTTCCCAGAGAGGTCGGGAAGAGGGTCTCATGAGAACAGCCCATGGTCCACAGATGTAGTAACTTTGTCACAGACAGCAAGTCCTGGCGCAGGGAGGCACAGGGAAGCCTCAGTAGAGAAAGGAAGCAGACGTGGAGCATGCAGATATCTTGCATCGAGACAAAGTCACCCAGTCAGGGAGAGGGCAGGTAAGGGGCTATCCATTAGGTTCACTGCAAGACTCCTGACCCTGATCCCTTCCTTGAAAGTCAGCAGGAAAGCTGGTGTTGGGGCTGCTCAAGGAAGGAGGGCAGTGCACTGACCTCAGCCTTACCAACCACAGCACCTACCCCAGGAACTGGGGAAGGAAGCAGTGCTCATGGTCCCTATGTAAAGACCAACTGCTCCTGGGCACAAAGGGAAGGGCAGAGACTAGCTCAGGGCACAGGGGTGGGGTTGAGGGTCTTACCCAAGGAGGTTATAAGTGCCAAGTTCTCCAGCATCACATCCTGGTACAGACATCTCTGAGCCTCATCAAGGAGACCCCATTCCTCCCAGGAGAAGTATACGGCCACGTCTTCAAAGGTCACCCTGCCCTGGCAGGATGGGGACAGATGAAACCACAAAAAGCCCCTCTCCCAAGAACCCATATCCCTTTTCCCACCCACATCTACCCTATGCCCATCCTCCCCCTGATCTCCCCAACCGAGAGGAGAAACCAGGCCCCAGTGCCTGGGTGCCACGGCACCACTGTCTCCTCGTGGCCCACCGATCGCAGGGTCCCGCTGACACAAGAAGAGGCAGGTGGACAAGTATATATCTAAGTTGTGGACCTGGCGTAGAGGGATCTCCCTGGCCATCCAGGTTATTCTGCTGAAAACCAGGGCCCTGGCGTCAATCAGGCATACTCCCTCTCCAAGGACACATCATTCTTGAGACTGGACCCCACAGCCACATGCCTGTGGTCACCACACCTCACTGTCCCACACCACAGAAACCTCCCTGGCCTCCCCACATGTTACTGGTATTTTAATCACCTCTGCTTCACCCCACTGGGGAGGGTGGGAGTCCCATCTTAGGATTATGGGGATGGCTAAACACAGAACACCTAACACTGGACAGATGAGTTGGATTGCACTTTAGTCATCACAGAAATTCACAGCCTGGGAGAGGAGGACTCCACACCCCACACAGGCCCACATGGGGGTGGCACTCTGAAAAAGAGTGAACGACCAGGAGCTGTAGGACGCACGCTTCATAGGATCAAGAGGGTGAGGTGCCTCCCGGTTCCCGTACGAGGATGTGTAACTCTGTGGGCTGGTAGGGCACTGAAACCCATACAAAGGGAAAAGCAGGAAATGCACCTTTGATGAAAAGGTTGTTTGATCAGGAGACCTTCCCAACAGCAGAAGAGTGGGAGGAGATCTTACACTCGGGCCACGAGCTCCTCCACCTTTCACCAGACAAGGTTCTCCTCCACGTGTGCTGCACCTGTTGTCCCCTCAGCAATCACAGTCTTCCTCTGTCCCCCTGGCCCTCATCCAAAGCAAGGCTCCTCGGTGGCCTACCCCAGGCTTAGTGTCGCTCACGGGTGATCACGTCAGCACGTCACCCACGACCTTATTCCTCCAGGATGAAACACCCCAGGTCCTACCAAAGTCCTCACAAAACCCTGGTGGAGTTCAGAGTGGAGAAGCGCCACCAGCACAGGCCTGAGTGTCCTCATCTTGCCTTAAGGACTCCTAAACTTCTGGATCCCTCTCACGTCTACTCTTCCGCTGGAAACCCTGGCCACCTGCCCGAGTATCCCGTCCCCGACGCACTCTCCCTCCGTGGCCAGCCACGTCCCTCATCTCTGAAGTCACACCGTCACCTACGTACCCAGTCCTGGTCCCCCTTCCTCCCACAACTTTCTGGCACCAGAACCAGCTTTGCCAGCGTAACCAGAAGACTGTTCCTCACAACTGTGACCCACAGCTCACGCACCTGGGCCCACACAGTGGCCATGGTGCATTTAGATGTCTCCCTTCTGAAGCCCTCCCCAGATTCCCAGACCTGTGTGTTTGGCTGCTCACTTAATGCATCCGGTCAGTGCTCTCCAGAACGTCTCCCACCAGCGTCACTCACACCCCCAGCTTCCTCATCTCAGTCATGGAGCTTCCATTCCCACAGCTGCCAAGAACGGACACCCTCGAGATATCCCTGAATCCTCCCTTTCACCCCGTCTCAGTCCACACTGGAAGATCAGTGGTCACTTTTTGAGAAACACATGTCCAGAATCCAATGGCATCCGAGCCAGCACTCCGGCCCAATGACCCTCACCTCGACTACGGCGGCAGCCGCCACCCTGATCTTCCTGCCTCCTCCCTCAGCCCACCGTCTTCGCCTCACGCCGCACAGGATGGGTCCTGTCAGGACCTCGGGACCATCGCGTGGCTGCTCCCAGCCAAGCCTCCCGTTACCGCCCCAAGGACACCCACCTTCTCAGGCCGTCGTTCCGGCCCTGGCCGCTGTCCCTCTGCTCTTCGCTCCCACCCGCAAGAACAGTTCCAGCTGCGTGTCAGCTGCGGCCCGTGCGCGCCCCGCTCCGAGTGTCCGGAATGACCGTGCACACACCGGTTGCCAGAAACGCTTGGCACGGGCTTGGGGTTTCTCCAGGGTCTCCAGACCCAAGACTTGGGGGACGGCATGAAGAGTCCCGGGACACAACAAGGCAGAGGCGAGCGGGGGGGCGGGGCAGGGCCAGGGCGGGGCTGCGCCACCTCCCACTGGCTCGTGTTGGTTCCGTCAGCGCTTCCGCGGCGGCGGGAAGTGGGGAGAGGCCAGCCCAGCCCTGGACCAACAAGCCGCGGCGGGCTCCACGGACCCAGAGCTCCCTGGATCCTCGCCCGGCCCTGGAGACTACGGGCCGGCGGGCTGGCAGTTCAAGCTCTGTGCCTCGGCGCTCAGTGTCGCCCCTTGGGACGTGCCCCTCGACGGGAGCCCGGACGCCGGGGCCTGGGCCGCAGGGACGCGAGCAGGCGCCCCGCGCTCGGCCCTCAGGGTCTCGGCGGGGAGCGGGCGGGGAGGGCCCGGGGGACGAGCGCTTACCTGAGCCGGGGCCCTGCGCGCGGCCGGCGCCATCGGACTGGGGGAGCGGAGCGGACCCCCGGGCTCGGCGCGGGGCAGCCCGGGCAGCGTCACGCAACCCCGGACCCGCAACCGTGCCGCAGGGCCCGCGTCTCCTCTCGCCCCTTCTCGCTCGTGTCAAGTCGCTACGGTTGCAGAACTGTTTTACTTACTAAGCAAAACTAAGAGCCGCTCTCACGGCTGCTCTGAGGAGGCAGCCGGAAGTCCCGCCTGCGCGGTCCGGCCCCAGGCGGAAGAACCTCTTCTGAAGCTCTCATTGGACAGCGGTGCTGCCGCTCGACTCCGGGCATTCTGGGCAGAGTAGTCCCCACAGTCCCAAGGCCCAGAGTCAGGGACAGCCTGCCCGGAAGGTCCAAGGTCCTGTTGGAATGGAGTAGGGATAAGGCCGATTCTGTGGGATTCGCTTCCTCTTTGACATAATGTAATCATATTTTTGCGCAGTGCTCTCTGCAGCTGATCACCCAAGTGTTTGGAGAAATTTCAGACCCAGCGAAGCTCAGCATACTCCCGGAGGCTAAGAATATTGTTTGGATGCTCCCAAAGGCTACAAACCAAATAAGCACATCATTCCATAGAGTCTTTCAGACACTGATGTGTGCACGCCTAGTGGAAGCTAATAATTAGTGTCAGTGTCTCATCTTGGTCCCATTGATGACTGTGTCACCCCTGAACAACAGGCAGGTGGGCAGACAGAGGGCACCTAAGCTCTGGACCTCCCATGCATGGCCACAACACCCCCTCTTTCCAGGCGATGCTTCTAGGGTTCCCCAGATCGCCTTTCCCAGACACCACCGTCCATGGGCTGGCTATGAGGGCCCAGGGTCATAAGTTCATACTCCCTCTCCACGTGCACATCACTCTTTCTGCCACACCTCTCACAACTGCACTCCCACAGCCACAGCCCCTTCCTGTCCTACATCATAGTCATCTCCTCGGCTTCTCTGTTACTCAGCATACGTTGCCCTGAAAATGCTTGCCACATTCAAACAGGATCAAGTAGTATCCTAGACTCTGATTGCCCCACTGACGGAGGCAGCCTTGAGTCCTACGATTAAGTCCTCCCTCCCTGTTCCTGCTTCAACATCATTACCAAGCATTAAATCAGATTTCAGATACCAATGGCTCTGCTGCGGTTGTACTGGCACTTGTTACCTCACCAGCCTTCAGAGTCCGTGGATGGAGCAGGGTGGGAGAGGAGGGGGCACCTGGGCCTGGCGTTCCCTGTCCTGGCCTGGAGTCAATCACCTCGATCCTTACCCAGCGTTTCGGAGCCTCTGATCCCATGGAGAAGACCTGGAGGAGAATGGGAGAAGTCCTGCGCTAACATCATTCCCAGGCACGGAAATGCCCCTCTCCCGGGCTTTCATTGGAGCAACTCAGCGGTCCTCGGAGCAGCGTTTTCTGGGTAATTACTGCAGGGGCCTGCTGCAAGGGATGTCCTTAGTGTCACGTGGGGGAGAAGAGGTCTTGGGCACCATGAGGGGTGCTGGAAA
Organism: Mirounga angustirostris; assembly: GCF_029215605.1. Taxonomy (NCBI): domain Eukaryota; kingdom Metazoa; phylum Chordata; class Mammalia; order Carnivora; family Phocidae; genus Mirounga; species Mirounga angustirostris. The sequence goes on along the minus strand of NW_026991724.1, from coordinate 59,130,408 downwards.
TTGTAGAGATTTCGAGGCGGAGGGCTGGGGACTTTGTGCCTTCTTAGAAGGGCCACAGGCATACTGCAGGGAAATCATGTCCACACCTCATCACTTTTGTGTGTAGACATATAAGGGAGGAAAATGTTTTCCGCTACACATCCTAAGTTCTCTCCTCAGGCTTTTATAACAAAAGACGTTAACAAGAGAAGAACATAGGTACATAGAGCCCCTTTGCACCTGGCAAGACTCAGATCCTCCTGAGTGCAAATGCACTCAATATCAATTGGAGTGTGAACTTTCACGTTGCAATAAAGCTTTTCAGTTATATTTTACCCTGACTCATTCTTGAATTCTTTCTAGTGAGAAAATCAAGAACCTGGCACCAGCTGGTGGTTGAGGTCTCAGGGCCCGAGAACTCCCCTAGTTTCCAGTATGACACCCAGCGAGGGAGATTGTTAATATTCCCATTCTATACTTAAGAAAATAGACAGCAAGGGCAGTAAGGAGACTTGCTTCAGGTCACAGCCCTGGAGAAGGGCCCAGGTGGAACGCACATTGAGGTCTCTGGTATCTGCAGCTCTGCTTTTCTCTGCGGTTCCCTCCATGCAGATGACACAGGGTTAGTGGGATTCTGAGAAGCTACACTTCATACTTCCACACTGCATCCCATTGGATTCCTGAAGTGGGAACCTCCCCATATAATCTCTGGCCTGGATCCAGTACTTTAGGTTGGGAGTGACCGTCCAAGGTCCCCAGACTCAACATCAGGGAGGGAAAAAGATGAAGTGTCTGGGAAAAACCCTTCTCTATACTGAAGCACTAAATACATGGGGGTGGGAGTGGAGGTCTAGTTGAAGAGGGCCTGGGAAACCCTCCACTCATCTGTGCTTATCTGTCGGTGCCACTGTTGCCACGGGAGCTTGTGGTCAGAGAGGGTCATGAGAGGTGGCAATGCCTCAGCAGAATCCAACCCAGGTCCTACAAAAGGATAGAGATTCTATCTGCCCAGTTCCAGATTTCTCCTTACTCCCCTTCCCTGCTTACTCTCAAAGAGCAGCCTCTTTGGGTCACAATACAAAAGGAGATGGGATGACTCAAAAATTTTGTCCCAGGGGCGCCTGGGTGGCTCAGTCATTAAGCATCTGCCTTTGGCTCAGGTCATGATCCCAGGGTCCTGGGATCGAGTCCCGCATCGGGCTCCCTGCTCCACGGAAGCCTGCTTCTCCCTCTCCCACTCCCCCTGCTTGTGTTCCCTCTCTCGCTGTCTCTCTCTGTCAAATAAATAAATAAAATCTTTTTTTTTAAGATTTTATTTATTTATTTGAGAGAGAGAGAATGAGAGACAGAGAGCATGAGGAGGAAGGTCAGAGGGAGAAGCAGACTCCCTGCTGAGCAGGGAGCCCGATGCGGGACTCGATCCCGGGACTCCAGGATCATGACCTGAGCCGAAGGTAGTCGCTTAACCAACTGAGCCACCCAGGTGCCCAATAAATAAAATCTTTTAAAAAAAAATTTGTGCCAAACAGCCAGAAGGATGGATTTTTCTATGGGCTATTTTAAGACTGTGTGTAGAGGAGATTTGGAGGAATTATCAGGACTTAAAAATATATATATTTCATTTAAGATATCTATTAGATCATGAGGTAGAATTTCAATACAACTAAGAAATAGGGAGAAGATATGGAAACAAATTTTAAAACTCTCTTTAGATTAGATAAGTTTTATTTTTTCTCCTTTTTTCTTTTGTCTTTTAATTTTTTTTCTTTTTTTTCTTCCCCATCCCTTTTCCTTCTTTTCACCCTTTTCCCCAAAAGTTTACAGTACTCAGTATTACCAGGTGGTTTCCCATTCAAGTCCTACCAGGATGGTCCTAAAACAGGATGGGCCCTGCTTAGCTTCCAAGATCGGATGAAATGGGGCAAATTCAGGGCAATATGACCTTAGATTAGGTCTATTTTCTTTTCTTCTTTCTTTCTTTTTTTTTTTTTTTTTAGATTTTATTTATTTGATAGAGACAGCGAGAGAGGGAACACAAGCAGGAGGAGTGGGAGAAGGAGAAGCAGGCTTCCCGCGGAGCAGGGAGCCGGATGCGGGGCTCGATCCCAAGACTCTGGGATCATGACCCGAGCGGAAGGCAGACGCCTAACGACTGAGCCACCCAGGCGCCCAGGTCTATTTTCAATAATAGCAGAAACAAACTGCAGTCTTTCATGGTAAGTGATGTGATTTGAAAATATAAGCATTATATTTAATGACATTCTAATAAAAATGTTAAAATTTCTAAAGGTCATCTGCTAATTGCAGAAATACAAAAATTTCAGAAAATAAAACTAAGTGCAATGAAGAAAACTTGCCCCCTGATTGTACACTCTATTAACCACAGGTTATTAGGGAGCCCAAGAACAAGCCATGTTTAGGAGTAGATGTCAGATAATTTCTAGGAATCGATATATGATAAAAGTTGTTAATTAGTTGGGAAATGATTTTTTTAAATGAGGGTATTAAAATATTTGGAGATTTCACTGAAAACATAAAGGGGAAATTTCAGCTCCCACTTAGAACTTAATATAAAGTAAAAAACATTTTTAGGGGCACTGAATGGCACAGTTGGTAAAGTTTCTGACTCTTGGTTTTGGCTCAAGGTGGTGAGATCGAGCCCCTTGTCAGGCTCTATACTCAGTGCAGAGTCTGCTTGAGATTCTCTCTCCCTCTCTCCCTGCCCCTCCCATTCACGCTCTCTCTCTCTCAAATAAATAAATCTTTTTTTTAAGATTTTATTTATTTATTTGACAGAGAGAGACACAGTGAGAGTGGGAACACAAGCAGGGGGACGTGGGAGAGGGAGAAGCAGGCTGGGATCATGACCAGAGCCGAAGGCAGACACTTAATAACTGAGCCACCTAGGCGCCCCTCAAATAAATAAATCTTTAAAAAACATTTTTAGCTCTCATCTTAGAGGTAGTAAATAAGAGTTCAAACATGAAGAAAGGCAAGTCTCTAATATAAATATAGTAGAGTAGATTTTTACAATCTTGGACTGGATAATTCATCATTAAGTGTGACTAGGAAGGCTTAAATTTTACTTGGCATACTCAAATCCATAAAAGTAAAAATTTACTTAAAGGTAGAATATAACACAATATAATAAAAAATTGAAAATAAAAATGTAAAAAAATTTATGTGTGGGTATGAAATGGACTGTGCCAATCTCAATGCTGTCACTAATCACATTGGTTAAAGAACAAGTAAGACAGGCAATGTATGTGAATGGTAATTATTAGAGGAAAAATAATGATGAACACATGTAAAATTTCTCAGAAATGATCAAAACACTAATTAGATTTACAATAACATTGTATGTTTCAAATACAACATATAGTCATTTACTGAAATTCATTTTTGGGGGCGTGGGGGAGCAAAGCAAAGTTTACTGAGTAACAGTACAAAGCTCCCAAAGAGGGAGGGGACCTAAGAGGATTGCCCTACTGAAATTTCATTAAGGGTTAATTTCCTCTGAAAGAAATTGTGCATAAACATTCTCGTCTAAAAAAAGAAACAATAATTCACCATTTATAACCTACAATTTGCAGTACTAAAAATGGCCAGAAATTTTAAAGATGTTTGAAAACATTCAGAGAACAGAATACATAAATATGCATATGCTACAATTACATAATCTTGTGTTATTGTCCTTTTAAAACTCAGTAACATTTTAAGGAACTGTTTTTACAGGATATTAAATTTAGAAATATTTAAAACAAAGCACTAGGGGTTTCTTGCTCTTATATTTCAGTTATTTTCAGTATATTATACATAATAAATAACCAGAATAAAGAAAGAGACTCTCTCGGGCGCCTGGGTGGCTCAGTTGGTTGAGCGACTGCCTTCGGCTCAGGTCATGATCCTGGAGTCCCGGGATCGAGTCCCACATCAGGCTCCCTGCTCGGCGGGGGGTCTGCTTCTCCTTCTGACCCTCTTCCCTCTTGTGCTCTCTGTCTCTCATTCTCTCTCTCTCAAAAAATAAATAAAATCTTTTTTAAAAAATTAAATAAATAAAAAAGAAAGAAAGAAAGAGACTCTCTCTTTTGATAAATAACCATAGGAACAGAATTGCAAATATGGCAGAACATATCCCACATATCCTTCTACATACCATGCATATTGACTAGTAAGTTTTTTTAAAACAAATGGAGCCAATGAATTAATTCAACAAACAGGTTAGGTAAAGGCGAGTCAATGGATATTTTACTGAATGTTTGTAACTAAGGGGGAAATGTGTCCGGTGGATCTTCACTAATTTAGAAGTGTTCATTCTCTTGGGTTGGGAGGTTGGAGGGAGAAGTGGGTAAGTGTGTCAGAGGGAACTGTTAAAAAAAGAAACAAGAGGGCATTCCCTTGATCCCTAAACCAGACAAAGACTCCACCAAAAAGGAGAATTACAGATCAATATCCCTGATGAACATGGATGCAAAAATTCTCACCAAAATACTAGCCAATAGGATTCAACAGTACATTAAAAGGGTTATTCACCACGACCAAGTGGGATTTATTCCTGGGCTGCAAGGGTGGTTCGACATCTGCAAATCAATCAATGTGATACACTACATTAATAAAAGAAAGGACGAGAACCATATGGTCCTCTCAATAGATGCAGAAAAAGCATTTGACAAAGTACAGCAAGCACCCTTTCTTGATTAAAACTCTTCGCAGTGTAGGGATAGAGGGAACATACCTCAATATCATAAAAGCCATATACAAAAAGCCCACAGTGAACATCATTCTCAATGGGGAAAAGCTCTCGGTTTTTCCTGAGGTTCCTAAGGTCAGGAACACGGCAGGGATATCCACTCTCACCACTGATGTTCAACATAGTACTAGAAGTCCTAGCCTCAGCAATCAGACAACAAAAAGAAATAAAAGGCATCCAAATAGGCAAAGAAGAAGTCAAACTCTCACTCTTTGCAGATGACATGATACTCTATGTGGAAAACCCAAAAGACTCCAGCCCCAAATTTGCTAGAACTCATACAGGAATCCAGCAAAGTGGCAGGCTATAAAATCAATGCACAGAAATCAGTTGCATTTCCATACACTAACAATGAGACAGAAGAAAGAGAAATTAAGGAGTTGATCCCATTTACAATTGCACCCCAAACCGTAAGATACCTAGGAATGAATCTAACCAAAGCAGCAAAGGATCTGTACTCAGAAAACTATAGAACACTCATGAAGGAAACTGAGGAAGACACAAAGAAATGGAAAAACGTTCCATGCTCATGGATTGGAAGAACAAATATTGCTAAAATGTCTATGCTACCTAGAGCAATCTATACATTCAGTGCAATCCTATCAAAACACCATCAGCTTTTTCCACAGAGATGGAACAAATCATCCTAAAATTCGTATGGAACCAGAAAAGATCACAGATAGCCAAAGGAATGTTGAAAAAGAAAACCAAAGTGGGTGGCATCACAATTCTGGACTTCAAGCTCTATTACAAAGCTGTCATCATTAAGACAGTATGGTACTGGCACAAAAACAGACAGACAGATCAATGGAACAGAACAGAGAACCCAGAAATGGACCCTCAACTCTAGGGTCAACTAATCTTCGACAAAGCAGGAAAGAACATCCAATGGAAAAAAGACAGTCTCTTCGGGGTGCCTGGGTGGCTCAGATGGTTAAGCGTCTGCCTTCGGCTCAGGTCCTGATCCCAGGGTCCTGGGATCGAGCCCCATATCGGGCTCCTGGCTCAGTGAGGAGCCTGCTTCTGCCTCTCTCTCTGCTCATGCTTTCTCTCTCTCTCTCTCTGTATCTCTGTGTCTCAAATGAATAAATAAAATCTTAAAAAAAAAAAAAAAGACAGTCTCTTCAACAAATGGTGTTGGGAAAATTGGACAGCCACATGCAGAAGAATGAAACTGGACCATTTCCTCACACCATACCCCAAAAATAGACTAAAAATGGATGAAACACCTAAATGTGAGACAGGAATCCATCAAAATCCTAGAGGATTTGCCTAGAGGCACCTCTGTGACCTCGGCCGCAGCAACTTCTTGCTAGACACATCTTCAAAGGCAAGGGAACCAAAGGCAAAAATGAACTATTGGGACTTGGTCAAGATAAAAAGCTTTTGCACGGCAAAGGAAATAGTTGACAAAACCAAAAGATAACCGACAGAATGGGAGAAGATATTTGCAAATATCTTATCAGATGAAGGGCTAGTATCCAAAATCTATAAAGAACTTATCAGACTCAACACCCCAAAAACAAAAAATCAGTCAAGAAATGGGCAGAAGACATGAACAGACATTTCTACAAAGAAGACATACAAATGGTGAACGGACATATGAAAAAATGCTCAATGTTACTCGGCATCAGGGAAATACAAATCAAAACCTCGATGAGATACCACCTCACACCGATCAGAATGGCTAAAATTAACGAGTCAGGAAATGACAGATGTTGGTGAGGATGCAGAGAAAGGGGAACCCTCTTACACTGTTGGTGGGAATGCAAGCTGGTGCAGCCACTCTGGAAAACAATATGGAGGTTCCTCAGAAAATTGAAACTAGAGCTACCCCACGACCCAGCAATTGCACTACTAGGGATTTACCCCAGAGATACAAATGTAGTGATCTGAAGGAACACCTGCTCCCCAGTGTTTTTAAGCAGCAATGTCCACAATAGCCAAACTATGGAAAGAGCCCAGATGTCCACCAACAGATGAACGGATAAAGAAGATGTGTACACACACACACACACACGCACACAATGGAATACTACTCAGCCACCAACAAAATCTTGCCATTTGCAATGACATGGATGGAACTAGAGGGTATTATGCTAAGCAACATAAGTCAATCAGAGAAAGACAATTATCATATGATCTCACTCATATGTGGAATTTAAGAAACAAAACAGAGGATCATAGGGGAAGGGAGGAAAAAATAAAACAAGACAAAATCAGAGAGGGAGACAAACAAAAGACTTTTTTTTTTTTTAAAGATTTTATTTATATGAGAGAGAGAACACAAGCAGGGGGGAATGGGAGAAGGAGAAGGTTCCCTGCTGACCAGGGAGCCCAATGCAGGGCTCGATCCAGGACCCTGAGATCATGACCTGAGCCAAAGGCAGACACTTAACCGACTGAGCCACCCAGTCGACCCCGTAGGAGACTCTTAATCATAGGAAACAACCTGAGGTTGCTGGAGAGGCTGAGGGTGGGAGAAGGGTAAATTAGGTGATGGACATTAAGGAGGGCACATGATGTATGGAGCACTGGGTATTATATAAGACTGATGAATCACTGACCTCTACCTCTGAAACTAATAGTACATTATATGTTAATTAATTGAATTTAAATTAAAAATTAAAAAAAAGAAAGTGTGTTTGATTGTGGTCAATTGCCCCGGCCCCAGGGATGTTTTGGGGGTTTTAAAGATTATTTATTTATTTATTTGAGAGAGAAAGCAGGAGCTGGGGGAGCAGCAGAGGGACAAGCAGACTGCCGACTGAGCATGTGAGTCTGAGCTTGGGCCAGGGGCGAGGCACAGGCCAGAGGCAGGCAGGGGCTCCATCGCAGGACCCTGAGATCATGACCTGAGCCGAGGTCAGACACTTAACCAACTGAGCTACCCAGGTGCCCCTCCAGGTTGTTATGTAATAACTATTGGAGAGGTGGAGCTGGAGCCAGATGAAGATTCCATCAAGGATTTCATCAGTGAGCCTTTTTATCCAATCACATCTGTAAATGCATCATTGACCCCACCCTAAAAAAGGGAGGAGTCTTAGGAAGGCCCATCAGATGAATCCAGAGTGCAAAGTGAGTCACATAGCAGCTCAACTTTCAGCCCAGAATTGCCCAGTTTGAAGTTCAGTTTTCCTGAGGTGAGTTTCCAGGATGAAAGGAAAATGTCTGATTTTGTGTGTGTGAGTGTGCATGCATGTGTATGTAGGCATAGCTCTGGGGAGGAAATTCCTAGGTGCAAACTTATGATGGTGTGGGGGATGATCTATTGTGTCAACTTCTCTGTAAAACCTCGCCTGATTGTAGGAGACTTCTTCTTGTGAAAGTCTTTTTTTTTTTTTTTTAAAGATTTTATTTAGTTGACAGAGAGAGAGATAGCGAGAGCAGGAACACAAGCAGGGGGAGTGGGAGAGGGAGAAGCAGGCTTCCCGCCGAGCAGGGAGCCCGATGTGGGACTCGATCCCAGGACCCCGGGATCATGACCTGAGCCGAAGGCAGACGCTTAACGACTGAGCCACCCAGGCGCCCTGTGAAAGTTTTTTTATATGGCTCTGTTATCTCATGAATTTTATGTTTCTAGTAATTCACTTTTATTACATCTTGTGAACATGTTGGCCCACAGTAGATTGGAATGAGTGGGTAGGAGCTAAAATTTAAAAGTGAGGTATCAGGTATTTAGCAGATTTTACTGAGTGTTTATCATGCACCAGCAAATGCTCCAATAGGCTTCATATGTATTAACTCCTTTAGCTCCCATCAAAACTCTGGGTGCTAGGTGTCATCAGAGATCAGACCCCCCATGACATAGACAAGGACCTGATGGGTAATGTGTCTGCGGTCACACAGCTCGCAAATGCCAGACTCCAGATTAAGAACCCTGGCATCCTGGGCTTTGTTTTGAGATATAATTGATGTATAACATTATGTTAGAGGTGTACAACATATGATTCCATATTTGTATATATTGCAAAATGATCGACACAGTAAGTCTGGTTAACATCTGTCACCTTACATAGTTTCAATTTTTTTTTCTTGTGATGAGAACTTTCTTTTTTAAAGATTTTATTTATTTACTTGAGAGAGAGAGTGCTCAAGAGGGACAGGGAACATGAACAAGGGAAGGGCAGAGAGAGTAGCAGATTCCCTGCTGAGCAGGGAGCCCGACTGGGGCCAATACCAGGACCCCGGGATCATGACCAGAGTCAAAGGCAGACGCTTAACTGACTGAGCCACCCAGGGGTCCCTGGGATGAGAACTTTTTTTTTTTTTTAAGATTTAATTTATCAATTTAACAGAGAGAGAGAGAAAGCACAAGTAGGCAGTGCGGCAGGCAGAAGGAGAGGGAGAAGCAGGCTCCCCGCCAAGCAGGGAGCCTGAGGCAGGGCTCAATCCTAGGACCCTGGGATCATGACCTGAGCCAAAGGCAGCTGCTTAACCAACTGAGCCACCCAGGCGCCCCTGATGAGAACTTTTAACATGACAGTCAGGTTTTTAATTCCAAGATCTTAGCCATAAAAATGCTATGGCTAAGCACAGCATTCTCTGTGTGGGATTGAGTGCATGTCTACAAGTGTGAGCATGTGGCCCCTGTGTACCTGGAGTAATCCAGAAAGAGAACTTGTGGGGAGGCCTAGACGAAGAAGAGGGCATGGATTCTACAGAAGAAAGGAAAGAGAGGGAGGGAGGGAGGCTGATGTACCTGAATATAAAGAACCAGCCACAACACCTAAGATGGGGCTGGAGGGGTGAGATGGCCCTGGGAAGGCCTCCTGAGACAAGGAAGGACTTGGTATTTTTCTTGAGGGCTAAAAGAGGGAGGCATAGAGGGAGTAAAGTGGAATGTGACCTGAGCAGCTGCGGATTTTAGAAAGTTTGACTAGAAGCTTTGTGATAAATGAATTAGGAAAAGGCAAGAATGTGTTCAACTTTCTCCTCTTGAGTTTTTCCAGAATTCGCTGCCTCATTAACTGAGGGGATCAGGGTGGGTAGTCTGATCAGAGCTTGACACAAAGCATGAAATGACATTGACTAACAGCAATTAATTAGGTCTTTGTATGCCCACATATCAATCCTACCACTCATATTTTTCTGATTTTTGTGGCATGAAATTTCCTTTTTTATTTTTTTAAATTTATTTTTTTTAAAGCTTTTATTTATTTATTTGACAGAGAGAGACACAGCGAGAAAGGGAACACAACAAGCAGGGGGAGTGGGAGAGGAAGAAGCAGGCTTCCCACTGAGCAGGGAGCCCGATGCGGGGCTCGATCCCAGGACCCCTGGATCATGACCTGAGCTGAAGGCAGACGCTTAATGACTGAGCCACCCAGGTGCCCGGAAATTTCCTCTTTTAAATAAAGATTTTATTTATTTATTTGCGAGAGAGAGCATGAGTGGCGGGGAGGGGCAGAGGAAGAGGGAGACGCAGACACCCTGGTGGGCTCGGCTCGATCCCAGACTCCGGGATCATGACCTAAGCCAAAGGCAGATGCTTAACCAACTGAGCCACTCAGGCACCCCTGAAATTTGCTTTACAGAAAAAAAAATACAAGTCTTCGAAATGTTAACTATATACAAAATGGGCGAAGGACACTAAAATAGAGCAATAATATAGAAGTAGAATTAAATCTGTTATTCATTTGACATCCCAGTGGTGTGCCTACAGTTGCCCAGGTAACGTGATATGCAGTCAGAAATAAATACTGAGCAATGCAAACTCAATTTCATCTCTACTGGATCCTCCACTTGGGTGGAAGAGAACAGGGATTAGAAATGAATCAACATAAAATTGTAACTTTGATAAAAGCAGTGAAGCAAGAACAAATGTTTTTCACAAGGAAGGGTAATTGTTGATAGGAGAAAAAACAGTGAAGAGAAAGTTTCCTAAGGAATCTATCATTGGACTGACACAGTGGGCATAGTTGGAGGGTGGTGGGTGGGGTGGGTGCATTGTACAAATGCTTGTGTCTGATGTAGGAGGGGTTTCAACACAGGATGAGATCATTTGTATGGATTCCCATCTGTCTCTTCTATTTCATTCACTTGATTCTCAACTTTTTCTGATAGTTTGTTTTCTTACAATAACTGGGGGAACATATTTGTACCAGATCATTGCCTTCATTCGATTACATGTCCAATCACAATTTTAGACTCCACTTGCTATTTAAAATTGAAAATTTTTATTGAAGTGGAATGCACATACAGAAAATGAAAAAGTGATATTAGATAGCTAGGTGGATTTTTATAGAGAAACACTTCTGCATAACCACCTCCAAGATCAAGAGATGGAATATTGCCAGCTGAAACTGGGAGTATGACATCCCAGGAATTCTATTTCATTCTGGGATGGGGTTCTCCTATGGAGCCCTCCATATATGTACCTACCCCAGTATCTACTTTTGTTTCCAAAAGTAACCAACATCCTAAATAATACTGATAATATCTGTATGCCTTTGAAACATAAATGGGAATCAACAAAATGTATTTTTTGGTTTCTGCATTATTTCATTCAACATTATGATTTATGGTTATTCCGTGTTGCAGGAATCAGTTCATTCACTTTCATTACTATCAAATATGACTCAATGAGTTAATGATAATCTCTTCCACTTAATGTTGGACACTTGATTGTTTGCAAAATGAGAATATTATGCATTACGATGTTATAAACACTTATATGTTTCTTTGAGGTACATGAGTACATTTTTCTGTTGAATAAATGCCCTGGAGTAACACTGATGAGTCACCTCCCGAATACATAAATACAGATTCAGTAATTACCAGTCAAAACATTTCCACAGTGAGTACTCACCAGTAGTGACTGAGAGTTCTAGGTGTTCCAATCCATGCTGACAGTCTCTTTGATTTTAGTCATTCTGGCAGGTATTTCATAGCATGTTATGGTAGTTTTATTATATCTGCTTTTGACAAGTACTTTTGATCATTTTTCTAGAAATCAATATTCTGTTTCATTGATTTGAAAGAGTTTTTGCAAACTCATTCTGTGTTTTGGATATGTCTTGAAAATATCTTCTCTACTCTGCTGCATTTTTTAAATCAATAAATGACTTTACTTGATGAGCACTACTTCTCATTTTTATGTAGTTCAGTATGTCAGTCTTTTCCTTGGAAAAGGAAATTCCTGCTTATTTCTTTCTTATTGTATAAGAGATATCTTTTTCTACTACAAGTTCTTAAATATATTCTTCCAGGTGGTCTTCTGGGAGCTTTATTTTACATTTCTGAGATTTTTAAAACCCATCTAGAACTAATTTTTGTAAATGGGGTAGGATGGGGATCAGGATGAATTTTCCCCTTTATGAATATTCAGTTGACCAAGCACCATTTATTGAAAGGAAAAAAATAAGCTTTCCTGTCAGCACATGCACTTCAGTGTCATGTTTTATAGAAAACAAGTGACAATATAGAAAACAATCTATATCAGGATAACATTCTGTTCTGTTGCCTTATTTGTCTATCCTTGTGCCATGATCACAGTCTTAATGAATATAGTTTCATAATCAGTTTTGTTTTGTGGTTATATAAATCCTGAAATATTATTATTCTTCAGAATTTTCTTGGCTATTCTTTTTTTTCTAATTTATTTTTTATTTTTATTTTATTTTATTTATTTTTTATTATGTTCAGTTAGTCTTGGCTATTCTTAGCCTGTTTATATCTGTGTAATTTTAGAATCAGCTGTCAATGTTCACACACACACACACACAAAGCACTTGCTGGATTTCCAATGGCATAGCATTGAGTTTATACAGCAACTTGGGGATAATTGATATTTTCCAATTGGAATTGAGTTTTGCAATCCACAAACATGGCTATCCTTTATACATATAATATTTATAATATTGTGTATTTCTGTAGAGGGCTTGCACATTTTCATTGGATTTTTCTTAGATATTTGATGTTTAACGGCAATATATACAGTTGAGTATTTTTTAAATTTAATTTTCAGCTGCTAGTGTCATAATTCAATCCAATTGATTTTGGATCAGACATCTTGCAAAAATTCACCTTGTCTAATATTTGTAGAATGTTTGATACTTTCTTGGAAACAAAATCAGGACATGTATAAATAATGATATTTGATATATTTTCTTGCCTTTTTTACTGATTAAAGAGTAGTCCAATGTTGCATAGAATTAGCAGTGGCCGTCCATCTCTCAATTTTAAGGAGAAAACATTTAAGGATAAGTTTTGCTGTATTTTGTATACTCTATGACATCAAGGAAGTTCTCATTATCCCTAGTTTACTAAATGTCTTTCGGTAATGAGTACTGACTTTCATTAAACACTTTTAATGTACCCGAGGAGATGATTATATTGTGTTTTTCTAAACTCTATTCATGTGGTAACTGACTTTTAAATTTTAACCTAACTTTTCATTTTGAAAGTAAACCCCAATTGGGGCACCTGGGTGGCTCAGTTGACTAAGCATCTGCCTTCCACTCAGGTCCTGGGATCAAGCCCCTCAGTGGGCTCCCTGCTCAGCGGGGAGCCTGCTTCTCCCTCTCCCTCTGCTGCTCCCCGTGCTTGTGCTCTCTCTCTCTCAAATATATAAATTAAAAAAAAATCTTTTTTAAAGAAGGTAAACCCCACTTGTTTTGTGATTTATTATTCTCTATATACGTCACTGGATTTGATTTGCAAATGTTTTGCTTTCCATTTCTACACCTACCATTTGTGAAAGACCCTGACCTATAGTGTACCTTTCTTTAATGTACTTGTAAACTTTTCTTATCAGGGAGTTGCTGAACTCATTTACTAAAAGGGGAGTGTTCCCACTTTTTACGCTCTGGGAGAGTTTGTGTAAGATTAGCATTCTTTCTTTCTTAAAAGTCTAGTAGAATTAATCCATGAACTTATCTGATACTGAATTTTTAAAAATTATGCCAGTGCTGTAATTAATTATATATCTCTTCTATTTCTAGCTTGCACTCTTTAGGTATCTATGAGCCGGTGAAACAGATCTCCGGAGAAACAAATCAGTAGGAATTGAATATCTAAAGTTGAATCTCTCTGAGAAGTCCTGTTAAGAATGGCTTTAGATCTCAGAATCTCATTTCAGGGAGAACCATCTAGGAATGATCCTGGGTCAGAAAACCTAGAGCATAAACCCAGTCAAGGACCAGCCATTCAGGAGGAAGAGGAGATCTATGAGTTCCCGAACACTCAGCTCAGTTTATTACAAAACAGTAATAACTCATGTGCAAGGCAGGAACTGCAAAATCTCTATAAGTTATTTTACTCATGGCTGCAGCCAGAAAAACACAGCAAGGATGAAATTATTTCTCGTTTGGTCCTGGAACAGTTTATGATCAATGGCCACTGCAGTGACAGGTCCATGTTGAAAGAGAAATGGAATGCAAGTGGCAGAAACCTGGAGAAATTCATGGAAGATCTGACTGACGACGGCATGAAGCCACCTGGATTAGTGAGTAGAGGGTCTTAACTCCTGGGGTGAGGGTCAGAGGTGTGTAAGGATTAATTACAGCCTGTTGGAATTGCCTGGAAGTAGAGAAAGAAGGGTTATTGTAGACCCACTTATTAGTTCTCACCAAAGAGACTCTTTACCATGCTAAGTAAGCAAAATGAAAGCAGATGTTTTATAGGCATCTATTCAGTAGGACATATAAGAGCCAACATATTAAGTGATTTTCACCAGTGAGATGGTAGGAGGGCTCACTAAGAAATTGACAATAGATGGGCGCCTGGGTGGCTCAGTTGGTTAAGCGACTGCCTTCGGCTCAGGTCATGATCCTGGAGTCCCGGGATCGAGTCCCGCATCGGGCTCCCTGCTCGGCAGGGAGCCTGCTTCTCCCTCTGACCCTCCCCCCTCTGATGTGCTCTTTCTCTCTCATTCTCTCTGTCTCAAATAAATAAATAAAATCTTAAAAAAAAAAAAAGAAATTGACAATAGAGCAGAAACCTCAAGAATGGGGAGAAATGACTTCACACAACCTCATTCTTCCCTCAGAACACCCTAGTATTAGTCTTTTCTCATTGAAAATGACACACTAATTAGAAATTACCATGAATTTTTAAGGCCAGCAGGGATAAGGGCAGAATAGTGGGTGTGACAGCATGTAGTAGAGGGATCTTGGGAAAGCCTCATGAAAGCAGGTCTTCCACAAAGGCTTCTGGCACTCAACAGATCCATATACAATAGTGATCAGGCTTTGTTTACAGGTTCACGTCCACATGCAGGGGCAGGAAGCCCTCTTTTCTGAGAATATGCCCTTAAGAGAAGTCATTGTTCACTTCATGAAACAGTTGCCAGCAAGGACCCCAACAGAAGAGAACATGGGGACACCCTCCTGGATTCCCCAAGAAACTTCCCTGGAAACAGGACAAGGTGAGTGGGGTAAGCCAAGGTACTAGAGGGATGTTGTGTGTGGACTCATTCTTGGGTACAACTTCACTGAGTCACTTTATCCCCACACAGGAGATAAAGATAAAAAAAATGGAGACTATATTTATCACATGAATGACAGTATTACTAGTGAAGGCAATGAAATACCTTCCCTGCTCATTATCCAGGAAGAGGACTGTCCTAGGCTTGAAGAGGACAGTGTTTCTTTGAAGAATCTGCTCAGCTCTGGAAGAGCAGGTCTAGGCACATCCAGGTCCAAGGAAGGGTCCCTGAAGGGACCCTTATATCAAGATGTCCTTATAGAGGGGGGACCAGGGTTTCTCTCTCAGTCAATCCAGGTCATCCCTGAGCCTGTTCCTACCCACCAGAGAACTGAGGGGAGCTCCACATGTGGGGGACACCAAGGAAGATGCCATGAAGCCCACAACTCATACAGATGTGAAAAGTGTCCCAAGATCTTTAGGTATTTCTCTCAGCTAAAAGCCCATCAGAGAAGACACGATAACGAGAGGACATTTACTTGTGCTGAGTGTAACAAAGGCTTCTTCCAAGCATCAGACCTACACGTGCATCAGAAGATTCATGCAGAAGAGAAGCCTTTCACGTGCAGCACGTGTGAAAAATCCTTCAGCCACAAAACCAACCTTCTGGCACATGAGAGAATCCACACAGGAGAGAAGCCCTATGAATGTTCCCTCTGCCATAGAAGGTACCGCCAGTCGTCCACCTACCACCGCCACCTGAGAACTCACCAGAAAATTGCCTTCAGAGGTATTCCCTCCACACCAGAAGCTTCCTTGGGTGCAGCCCCAATGGAATGATACATAAATATGTATGCAAATATGTATATTTCTATAGTACTTCCCTATTTAGAACATATACTTTCCTGATTATATTTTCCATCTATTGTCTTCGCTAAAATATAAGTTTAAGGAGAAATTTCTTAGTTTGTTCACTAGAGTATCTCAGGTACTGATATTTGGTTGACAAATTTCAAATAACCAATAAATAATCTGCTCAATAAATGGATGAATGTGTAATGTTGGTGTTTATTCTTTAAAATCCAGGAATGTCCAACTCCAGGACACAAACACCAGCTTCCAGTGGTCAAGTGATGCTTTCCCTCCTGCTCCCCTGTCCTCTGTCCACACAGTTTATCTTTACTGGGCCACATGCACCTAAAAAGGTGGAGAGCAGAGGCAGAAACCCAGAAATAGGCCTTAGCCTATAAAAGGGAACCTTTATATTCAAATGATATATTTCTGTAATTCACTGGAAATATTAATAGCTAAACTGGACCTGATATGATTGGTGACTGAAAGTTTCAGAATGCTATTTTATTGACAAATAAATACCAAAAAAGGGCAAATGCTTTCCATTCATTTCTTCCAGAGATGGCAGGTATTGGGGGATGAGGAGCTTATTTGCAGAACTAGTTTGAAAGGGCAGTTTGGAGGAAATGAAAATATTCTGTGCACAGCAGAGGCAAAAAGCACTTACGCTGGTTACTTGGAATACATTTGTGAGCTAGTTTCCACTAGGAAATTAGGGCTCACTTACACTGAGAAACTAGAAGGTACCATGTGGAAATGGCTTGAATCATGGAAGGGGGTATTCTGTGGGGTAAATTATGACATTTCTCTCACTGCATCCATAATACAGAGGATAATGGGGCTGCAGATAATGCTCCACTGTATGGAGAAGCCCATTTATCTGTCCTCTTTCCTGAGCTGTCTCCAGGTGTTTGCTATTGTGAATATCCTTGCACATACCTCTTGGTACAAAGGAAAGCTTTTGTTTGGAAAGATCTCTGTGAGGTGAGTTGTGAAATAATAGAAAACATATGTTGGTCTCTGTCCCTAGTTCCAGGCACAGAGCTGCTAAAACCCTTGTAATTTCTTAAGTGATGAGAGCACTAGAAACATCTTTTGTTCTAATACTTGGTCTTTGACCCTGGTTCCTGATACAGAACCCCTAAGTCATTTGGAATTTTCTGGGTGATAGGAATGTCTTTCATTTCAGTGAGACAACTCCTGGATAGCTTCAGGATGGGGACTGGTCACCAGAAAGACCAAATCATGAGTAGAACCTTGAAACTTTCAGCCCCATCCTCCACGAGTTGGAGAGGAGATAGAGATCGAGTTAATGATCAGTCATACCACACAGAGTTTAGAGAACTTGGTGAACACCCACATTCCAGGCTGTCCATGGGGACAGAAACTCCTGCGCTGGGGACCCTTCCAGACCTCACCATAGCCTGGCAACACAAATGCACAAATACAGAGACTCATGAGACAGGGATGTCATAGGGACACCCAAACAACACACAGAACTGCACAGTCCCCAAGGACCAAGTGTGATGAGGGGGATGGGTGTTGGGTGCACACCTTGGTACAGCCTGGAGGCTCACACAGGTTTGAAGACTGGCACATGGTGGGGGGAAACCAGCTGGAACCTAGAAGTCTTTACACAGAAATACTTGCCCCTAGGGCCGAGAAGCCTTGGTCTGGTTAGGAGAGGAAGGTGGGAGGTTTATGGGCTTTATAGGAGGGATGGGAAATTTCTAGCAGGTTAGTAGCCATTGTTTGAACAATTTGCAATTTACTAACAATGGTGAGGAAGAGCTGTAAGCACTAAGGTCTCCTGCAAGAGCTGCGGGCAGGGATATGTGAGGGTCTCAGTGGCTACTCTCAGTCTTTCAGGGCCTCACACCATAATAGTGATGGTGATAACTGGGTGACAGCTCAGTATGGGGGCACAGAGTGGAGGGGTCACCCAGAAGCCATATTTAGGCTTCCTCCCTCCTTGGGGAGGAATTGTTGGCAATGGTGGTAAGGGGACAGGATGGTCTATGGTGACACTGATGATGTGGAGAGCCTCACATGGAGATGTCGGGGTGGGGTTACTTGGTCCCAGGCTCCATGGACAGTCTGGCAGGTGAGGTGTCTGGGCGTCCTGGTCCGAGTCCTGGGCAATTCCCGCTGGAGAAGAACAGAAGGGAACAAGGTGAGTAGGTCCAGCACAGTGTAGCCTAACCATTCCCAGCTCAGCTGCATAACAGCTGTGCAGCCTTGTGGAAGTCCCTTGCCCTCTCTGAGAGATAGAACTCTCCTTTGAAAAGTGGAATAACAGTCCCTCCACACAGTATGGTTTTCGGGCTGTTAAATGAGATAATCCTCAAGAGAGCCTATCAGCACTAGGTTCCCCTGAAAATATGAGTGGGGGGCCCTCAGCAAAGTGGAAGGGGGCATGTGACTTCAGAGTGCCCCAGAGGGGCTGATAAGGGCCCATGGCCAGAGGCAATTCCAGCGAGGGGCCTTCTGTGAACCCCAGAAACATGGTGGGGGTTTCCTAAGACCCCGGCCTACTGGGGGTTCTGGAGGCAAGCACCCAGGACACCTCCTGCTGGCTGTTATCATTTTTCTTGCAGAGCAAAGCACCAGCCAAAGAGCAGTCTCAGACCTGTTCAAACTAGTATGAGACGTGATGGATGCCAAATTCGACCTTTCACCAACTTTCCCCCTCCTTACAATGCTAAAAATCACTCCCAGAGGTGGAGACTTAACACGCAAATGAAACAGAATGTATGAAGAAGCATGTTCTGTCAACTGCGCCTGTGCTCCCAAATCCCTGTATTTCCCCACCCCACATGCTTACACATCACTCCTTTCCCACCTCAGGTTCTTTAAAACTTTCACTGGGCTATTGTTCTGGGAGCCAGTCTGACACCTTTTTTGTGGCTGTATCTCCCTTCAGCTGCAGCTGGTGCCCCAATAAAGCCTTGACTGCCTTTAAATTGTGGGTCCAGCCTCATTTCTACTGTCGTTGGGTCCAAGGACCCAAGTCTGGTAACATCATTATGAATGATGATGATGAATGATGAATGAATCAAATAAACTATTTGATGATGAATAATGAATGAATCAAATAAACTATTAATTTCCACACCACATCTACTGATTTCTCTGTCTTTATTTCAATTCATTCTATGTTTCATTTCTAACTTAGTCCTACACTTTCCCTTTCCCCTTTTATTTTGCTTCACTGCTCCAGTCTATTATATATTTCATTCCACTCATGATTTCTTAAATGTCTCATTTCAATCCTAAATGGGTTTATAAAATATTAAACAAAATCATTTGTGTACACATTTAAGGTTTTTGATCTGTTAAATAACAAAATTCAACTGAGTAAGTTTTAAAGATCTTACTGGCTTTATTCAACAATTCATGAATCAGACAGCAGCCGATCAAGTAAATAGAAAGGAGCTCCAAAGAGCTGTACAAAATGGAAAACTTTATAGGCAGAAGGTGTGGGACAAGGAAGTTACTAGCAGATAGATAGATTTTGGATACTAGCTCCTCATCTGATAAGATATTTGCAAATATCTTCTCCCATTCTGTCGGTTATCTTTTGGTTTTGTCAACTATTTCCTTTGCCGTGCAAAAGCTTTTTATCTTGACCAAGTCCCAATAGTTCATTTTTGCCTTTGGTTCCCTTGCCTTTGGAGATGTGTCTAGCAAGAAGTTGCTGCGGCCGAGGTCACAGAGGTGCCTCTAGGCAAATCCTCTAGGATTTTGATGGATTCCTGTCTCACATTTAGGTGTTTCATCCATTTTTAGTCTATTTTTGGGGTATGGTGTGAGGAAATGGTCCAGTTTCATTCTTCTGCATGTGGCTGTCCAATTTTCCCAACACCATTTGTTGAAGAGACTGTCTTTTTTTTTTTTTTTTAAGATTTTATTTATTCATTTGAGACACAGAGATACAGAGAGAGAGAGAGAGAAAGCATGAGCAGAGAGAGAGGCAGAAGCAGTCTCCTCACTGAGCCAGGAGCCCGATATGGGGCTCGATCCCAGGACCCTGGGATCAGGACCTGAGCCGAAGGCAGACGCTTAACCATCTGAGCCACCCAGGCGCCCCGAAGAGACTGTCTTTTTTCCATTGGATGTTCTTTCCTGCTTTGTCGAAGATTAGTTGACCCTAGAGTTGAGGGTCCATTTCTGGGTTCTCTGTTCTGTTCCATTGATCTGTCTGTCTGTTTTTGTGCCAGTACCATACTGTCTTAATGATGACAGCTTTGTAATAGAGCTTGAAGTCCAGAATTGTGATGCCACCCACTTTGGTTTTCTTTTTCAACATTCCTTTGGCTATCTGTGATCTTTTCTGGTTCCATACGAATTTTAGGATGATTTGTTCCATCTCTGTGGAAAAAGCTGATGGTGTTTTGATAGGATTGCACTGAATGTATAGATTGCTCTAGGTAGCATAGACATTTTAGCAATATTTGTTCTTCCAATCCATGAGCATGGAATGTTTTTCCATTTCTTTGTGTCTTCCTCAGTTTCCTTCATGAGTGTTCTATAGTTTTCTGAGTACAGATCCTTTGCTGCTTTGGTTAGATTCATTCCTAGGTATCTTACGGTTTGGGGTGCAATTGTAAATGGGATCGACTCCTTAATTTCTCTTTCTTCTGTCTCATTGTTAGTGTATGGAAATGCAACTGATTTCTGTGCATTGATTTTATAGCCTGCCACTTTGCTGGATTCCTGTATGAGTTCTAGCAAATTTGGGGCTGGAGTCTTTTGGGTTTTTCCACATAGAGTATCATGTCATCTGCAAAGAGTGAGAGTTTGACTTCTTCTTTGCCTATTTGGATGCCTTTTATTTCTTTTTGTTGTCTGATTGCTGAGGCTAGGACTTCTAGTACTATGTTGAACATCAGTGGTGAGAGTGGATATCCCTGCCGTGTTCCTGACCTTAGGAACCTCAGGAAAAACCGAGAGCTTTTCCCCATTGAGAATGATGTTCACTGTGGGCTTTTCGTATATGGCTTTTATGATATTGAGGTATGTTCCCTCTATCCCTACACTGCGAAGAGTTTTAATCAAGAAAGGGTGCTTGCTGTACTTTGTCAAATGCTTTTTCTGCATCTATTGAGAGGACCATATGGTTCTCGTCCTTTCTTTTATTAATGTAGTGTATCACATTGATTGATTTGCAGATGTCGAACCACCCTTGCAGCCCAGGAATAAATCCCACTTGGTCGTGGTGAATAACCCTTTTAATGTACTGTTGAATCCTATTGGCTAGTATTTTGGTGAGAATTTTTGCATCCATGTTCATCAGGGATATTGATCTGTAATTCTCCTTTTTGGTGGAGTCTTTGTCTGGTTTAGGGATCAAGGGAATGCTGGCCTCGTAGAAAGAGTTTGGAAGTTTTCCTTCCATTTCTGTGTTTTTTTTGTTTTGTTTTGTTTGAAGTAGCTTCACAAGAATAGGTATTAATTTTTCTTTAAATGTTTGGTAGAATTCCCTTGGGAAGCCATCCAGCCCTGGACTCTTGTTTGTTGGGAGATTTTTTATTATACTGCTTCAATTTCCTTGCTCGTTATGGGTCTGTTAAGGTTTCTATTTCTTCCAGTTTGAGTCTTGGTAGTTTATACACCTCTAGGAATGCATCATTCCTTCCAGATTGCCTAATTTGTTGGCATACAGTTGCTCATAATATGTTTTTTATAATTGTTTGTATTTCTTTGGTGTTGTTTGTGATCTCTCCTCTTCTTGCTGAGCAGGGAGTCCGATGCGGGACTCGATCCTGGGACTTCAGGATCATGACCTGAGCAGAAGGCAGTCGCTTAACCAACTGAGCCACCCAGGTGCTCCCTTTCTTGTTTCTTGAGAAAGGCTTGTATTGCTACATATTTCTCTCTTAGAACTGCCTTTGCTGCATCCCAAAGGTTTTGAACAGTTGTGCTTTCATTTTCATTTGTTTCCATGAATTTTTTTAATTCTTCTATAATTTCCTGGTTGACCCATTCATTCTTTAGTAGGATGCTCTTCAGCCTCCATGTATTTGAGTTCTTTCCAAATTTCCTCTTCTGGTTGAGTTCAAGTTTCAAAGCATTGTGGTCTGAAACTATGCAGGGAGTGATCCCAATCTTTTGGTACTAGTGGAAACCTGATTTGTGACCCAGTATGTGATCTATTCTGGAGAATGTTCCGTGTGCACTAGAGAAGAATGTGTATTCTGTTGCTTTAGGATAGAATGCTCTGAATATATCTGTGAAGTCCATCTGTCCCAGTGTGTCATTCAAAGACCTTGTTTCTTCATTGATCTTCTTCTTAGATGACCTGTCCATTGCAGTGAGTGGGGTGTTAGAGTCCTCTACTATTACTGTATTATTATCAATGTGTTTCTTTAATTTTGTTATTAATTGGCATATAATTGGCTGCTCCCATGTTAGGGGCATGGGTATTTAAAATTGTTAGATCTTCTTGTTGGATAGACCCTCTAAGTATGATATAGTGTCCTTCTTCATCTCTTATTATAGTCTTTGGTTTAAAATCTAATTTGTCTGATATAAAGATTGCCACCCCAGCTTTCTTTTGATGTCATTAGCATGATAACTGGTTTTCCACCCCCTCACTTTCAATCTGCAGGTGTCTTTGGGTCTAAAATGAGTCTCTTGCAGACAGCAAATTGATTGGTCTATCCAATCTGATACGCTGTGTCTTTTGTTTGGGGCATTTAGCCCATTTACATTCAGACTAACTATTGAAAGATATGAATTTAGTGCCATTGTATTACCTGTAAAGTTACTATTACTGTATATTCTCTCTGTTCCTTTCTGACCTATGTTACTTTGGGCTCTCTCTTTGCTTAAAGGATTCTCTTTAGTATTTCTTGCAGGGCTGGTTTGGTGATCACAAATTCTTTCAGTTTGTTTGTCCTGGAAGCTTTTTATCTCTCCTATTTTGAATGACAGTCTAGCTGGATACGGTATTCTTGGCTGCATACTTTTCTCATTTAGTACCCTGAATATATTATGCCTTTCTGGCCTGCCAGTCTCTGCGGATAGGTCTGCTGCCAGTCTAATGTTTCTACTCTTGTAGGTTACAGACCTCTTGTCCCAGGCTTCTTTGAAGATTTTCTCTTTGTCTGAGATTTGCAAGTTTCACTATTATATGTCAAGGTGTTGATCTATTTTTATTGATTTTGCAGGGGGTTCTCTGTGCCTCCTGGACTTGAATGCCTGTTTTCTTCCCCAGATTAGGGAAGTTCTCCACTGTAATTTCCTCCAGTATACCTCTACCCCCTCCCTCTCTTTCCTCTTCTTCTGGGATCCCAATTATTCTAATATTGTTTCACTTTATGGTATCACTTATCTCTCAAATTCTCCCTTTGTGATCCCAGTAGTTGTTTATCTCTCTTTCTCTCAGCTTCTTTATTCTCCATCATTTTGTCTTCTACATCATTAATTCTCTCTTCTGCCTCATTTATTCTAGCAGTTAGAGCTTCCATTTTTTATTGCATCTCATTAATAGCCTTTTTTATTTCAACTTGATTAGATTTTAGTTCTTTAATTTCTCCAGAAAGGGATTCTCTAGTGTCTTCTATGCTTTTTCTCAAGCCCAGCTAGTATCTTTATCGTCGTTATTCTGAACTCTAGTTCCAACATCTTACTTATATCCATACTGATTAGGTCCTTGACAGTACTGCCTCTTGTTCTCTTTTTTGTGGTGAGTCTTTCTGTCTTGTCATTCTGTCCAGAGAAGAATAGATAAATGAGAGAACAAAATGCAAAAATGGCAACAATGACCCAGAGAAATATACACTAAGTAAATCAGAAGAGACCTGAAACTGAAAAAAAAAAAAAAAAAAAAACAATTAAAAAGAGAGAGAATATAATCACACAGGAGAACAGAACAATACAGTGGATTCTGTGTGTATTTTGGTCTGTTTGTTAGAAAACTAGATCCCAAAATTGTAAAGAAAGAAAAACTTATATATGTACAAAACTAAAATTAAATATAATGAAAGGATAAAATGTAACTATAAAAATGAAAATTAAAAGACAAAGAAAGGAAGGAATATAAACAGGTGAACAGAACAGAGCAATACATTAGATTCTGGGTGTATTTTGGTCTGTTTGTTAGAAGAAACTACAACTCAAAATTGTAAATAAAGAAACACACACACACACAAATTTTAAGTAAAGGAAAACACACACACACACATTACACACAGTAATATTAAATACAATGAAAGGATAGAATGTAACTGTAAAAATGAAAATTTAAAAAAATGTTAAGGGGTGCCTGGGTGGCTCAGCCAGTTAAGCATCTGCCTTTGGCTCAGGTCATGATCCCAGGGTCCTGGGATCGAGCCCCACATTGGGCTCCTTGCTCAGCAGTAAGCCTGCTTCTCCCTCTCCCAATCCCCCTGCTTGTGTCCCCTCTCTCACAGTGTCTCTCTCTGTCAAATAAATAAACAAAATCTTTAAAAAATAAAAATAAATTAAAAAAATTTTTTAAAGAGTTGATAAAATAAGAAATTGGTTGAAAGGGGGAAGAGAAAAAAAATAAAATTGGAAGACTAGAGAATTGTGGGGGAAAAAAACATGAATTGTATATACTATTTTCCCCTAATGCTCGTTTTGTAGTTCTGTGTGATCAGTAAACTTGGTCTTAGCCAGATGTTCTTGCTGATCTTCTGGGGGAGGGGCCTGTTGTGCTGATTCCCAGGTGTCTTTGCCCCAGGCGGAATTGCACCGCCCTTGCCAGGGGGCCAGGCTAAGCAAGCTCATCCCAATTGTTCTATGCGGCTTTTGTTCCCTGAAGGCTTTCCAAGCTGCTTTAGAGGATGAGAATGAAAATAGCAGCCTCCCAACCTGCAGCCCTGGAGCCAAAAGCTTGGGGCCAAAAGCTCAGTGCCCCACTCCTCAGTGCACCCTCAGGGAAAAGTCATCAATCACTCCTGTCTCCATCCACACTCTGTGCTCACCCAGCCTGTGACGTAACGTTTCAATCTCAGGCACACCACCCTGCTTCAAGTCTCCAAACCCTGCAAACTCCAGTGGCGCACTCCTGAGCCACTTCTCCCAGGGGAGGGAGGGGGGTCTCGCTGTGGCTCTGCCGCTTGCTGGGCCCCTGCTCAGAAAGCGGTCGCCTGTCCGAGCCCTGGTTCATGGTTTATGGCAACACTGAGCTGAAAGCCCACTCCTGGGCTCGCTGATTGTAGCCAGCCTCCCCACTCCAGTGTCTGGGATCTCTGCCACACTCAGGCACCCCCGTTCTTTCTGTGACCCCAGGTTCCCGAGACCACACTGTCCCACCTAGGATTCTACCCTGCTTCACCACCTGAGTGAAAGTTCTGATTTTGCACTCCGCTGCTGTATCATTTCTCAGATGTGATCACTCTCACTTCTTTTTTATTTTTGAAGGCTGCAGAAGTAGTGGTTTATTGACCAGGCCAGCTTGCCCCAGTTTGGTGACTGCCCACCTGTGGGGCTCAAGGGGTGTGGGTTGGATGAACCCTGGCAGAAGGTGGTCCTTCAGGTCCAAGGTCATGAGGGCAGACAGAGATGAGGGTCATGTCCACTTGTTGAAAGGCAGTTCCTGACAGTTCCCAGTGGCCCTGGCAGGCATCAGACACAGCCCGAGTGCCCACATCCTGAGCAGGGGCCAGAGGGGCACTAAGGCCCCACTTCTAGCAGGTCTCACAGTTTTGGGCATAAAAAGGTGAATCCATGTGAGGTTGGGGTTGGGCTATAGCTGTGGCATTGGCCTGGGGGCCACCAGAGTCCCACCCTAGCCTGAGAGCCTTGGGAGCCCTCAGCCCAGGCAAGGGCCGGAGGCTGAGTCTGAAGGTGGGTGATGATGGTAGCCTAGGAACATTAGGCTGGATGGTGGAACCATTAGGCTGCCTGTGCGGAACCTCTGCTAGAGCTCCTGCCATAGCAGCTGCTGCTCCCACCAGGCACCCTTCGTGACACCACTGTCTTCCAGGGCACGGCGGAACAGTTATGGCAGCATCTCCATCACAGGGCCATAGGGCACATACTTGTACACAGGAAAGCCCGCCTGGCCTACTGGGAAGCTGATCTGGCCACACATGCCCAGTAGCTGTCCAAAGTACACCTGGCGATTGGCAGGGTACAGGTCCAGCTCCTCCATCCTGCACAGCATGGAGTGAACTGTGTCCTCATTGTGTGAGGCCACCCTCAAGTTGGCCTTGTGTTATGCTTCAGCTCCTCCAGGACATAGTTGAGGCACCTGTGGTACACGGCCTTGGTGGCCTGGTACATAGGGTTAATGGGGTCCTCATAGCTGATCTCTGTGGTGCAGGTATGTTCCTGGGCCATATATGCACCCCACACCAACTTGGCCCCAAAGCACCAGCCCTCATGGTGAGCCAGCTCCATGTACAGGGTGACATTGTCATAGGCATCCTTGAGGTAGTACTGGTAAGTGTTGAAGATGAGTGGCTTCTCCACGTTGAACTTGTGCTGCATTTCCAGTGTCAGGCAGCTGATTGCCAGTTGGAAGTAGGCTGCTCAGTGTCCACTGTCAGCCGCATGCCCATCTCAGTGGCTTCCTTGGCCAGGATGTCCATCCTTTGCAGCATCCTCATCACCTGCAGCTCTTCCTCCTCGGTGAACTGTGACAGCAGAGGCTCCAGCTGTCCTGTCTGCATGTTAGGGTCCACCAGGTGCTTGGAGAGCTTGGTCCTGCTATTGATGCAGCTTCTCCAGTTCAGCAGGTACAGGGTGCCAGAAACACCCAGGGTCTCTGCAGTGAACCAGTTCTCAAACTCCATCCTGGATGTGATGCCCGTCTTTTCCACACTTTCCTGTAGCACAGCCACCTCCAACTTCGTATCCATGGCAGCCAGACCAGCCTTTCCTTGCTCTGTAGCCATTTGGTGAAAGCATTTTCTCCACTTGGTCAGCACATCTGAGAACTGCCAGCTTATGGAATCTCCCTCCCCCTTGCAGTTTATCTTCCCATATGTCAACTTGGATTCACTTCTCTGCACTTCCTACCTTGCAGAAAGTGGTCACTTTTCTATTTGTAGAGTTGCAGGTATTCTTTTCTTAGATCTCTGCTTGAGTTCCCAAGTGTTCAGAATGATTTGATAGCTATCTAGCTGAATTCCTGGGACCAGACAAAATTAAGGTCTCCTATTCCTCAGCCATATGGACTATCCTCTCTAAACACACTAATATTTATTTTTCAAAAAAATTTTAGGGGTGCCTGGGTGGCTCAGTCATTAAGCATCTGCCTTCAGCTCAGGTCATGATCCCAGGGTCCTGGGATCGAGCCCTGCATCGGGCTCCCTGCTCAGCAGGAGGTCTGCTTCTCCCTCTCCCACTCCCCCTGCTTGTGTTTCCTCTCTCGCTGTGTCTCTCTCTGTCAAATAAATAAATAAAATCTTTAAAAAAATAAAAAATAAAAATTTTAAAAGATCTTTTTAAAATTTATTTGAGGGAGAGAGCACGCGCGCGAGAGAGCACAAGCCAGGGGGAGAAGCAGAGGGAGAAGCAGACTCCCCACAGAGCAGGGAGCCTGATGCGGGCCTCAATCCCAGGACCCTGGGATCATGACCTGATCTGAAGGCAGACACTTAACTGACTGAGCCACCCAGGTGCCCTGGAACACACTATTTCTGCAGTGACATGTAACAACACTCACACTGAGTGGGAATACAAAGATTAACATTAGTCTCACATAAATTGTGGCCAAGTTTTGTCTTAAGTGACTCTCACACAAACTGTCTAATACTTTCTAATTTTCTGAGATTTGTGGATTACAAGTTTGGCAGAGAACAAGGCTACTGTTCTCTCTTCCTGTTTAAGTCCCAGGCTGGTGAGTCAGAGGGTGATTTGACCCACCAGAGGAGGGGACCTGGACCTCCAGGAGGGGTTTCTAGTCCAAAAAAAAAAGACCACAGGAGCTGAGACTAAGATCATTTGAATGGGAAGGGAGAGATGGCTTCTTATCTTATGTTGAGAAAGTGCATGATGTCTGAGACTCATCTGTCAGAGATGGAGGAGTTACAATGGTGAGAGATCCCTGGTTTGAAATGTAACTGGGAGGGGCACCCTGTACTCACTGGGGAAAAGTGACAGGAATAGATTTTGGAAACTTAGCATTTCTGTTTCCTGACTCTTTGTAGTGGGAATGACCACCCAGTACAAGATGAGGGAAAGTTGGGGAAGGAGGAATGGCTTTTTTTGAGGGAAGGGACCTACGGGGCAATCCAAACACCATGTTTGTCTGTCCTTTACTTTCAAGTCATATCCAGAGTCAAACCACTTTCACCTTCTACTGTGTAGCCCCCATCATGCCTCATTGGTCGGGTCGGCTCCTGTCTGACCTCCTCTCCTCCTGCCAGTTTTCTATCCTCAAAGCAGCTTTCACGAGGACCATGTCCCTCCTCTGCAGAAGCTCCCCGATGGCTTCCAGAGTCACTCTGCCAGAGTGCAAGCCACCCTTGGTGAAGGACCTCCCCACTCCCCAAAATGTCACAGACTCACAGTTTCACAAAATGCAACAAAAATGAATTAACAGAAATGCAAAACCAACAAGAAAACAAAGGCATTCCAAGTGCAAGGGCTTTTATGTCATCAGATTCAACAGACATAAAATGTCTGTAACTTGTCCTGAGTTTATATACACTTACTTTCTGCTTAGGTACTTTCCTCGCCAAAGACAGGAGCAAGTGTGGAGAACAGCAGTGCCCTTGGACCACTCTGAGTGTCACAGACACAGTGTGAAACCAGCTTCCTGACAGTGGCCTGGAGACCCTGTTGATCTGGCTTCAGATCACAGCCTCACAGGCTCCCACAGTTCCCACCGGCAGCCTCACTCCCACCTTGGGTCTTTATTCCCCCTTCCCTTTGCTCCTGGGAAAGGGACCCACAGCTCTCCTCAACTTCTCTCTGGGGCTGCACTGGACGTGTTTCTTCACATCTCAGTGCCCCACTCCTACCAGGCAGTCTTTAGTCACCCTCTTTGCTTTATTTTTCTCTATAGCAATGATCTTCATCAGACAAACTATATTTTTCTTACTTGTCTTATCTGTCACTCCCCATAGAATTTAACCAACTCACAGACAGAAAATTTTTTGTCTATACTGTATCTAGAGTGGTTTATATAGAGCTGGGCACTTGGAAGTCCTCATTAAATATGTGTCCGTTTGAAATAAATATTCCAGATGTGAGAGAGTATGGCCTAAACAGATATGGCAGCTGCACGGAGGGCAGCATCAGATGAACCATAGAAGGATGTATAGAGCAGAAACGTAAAGATGGCTTCAGGATCCAGGAGAGGTGGTGCTCTCTCAAGGGCTGCTGCCTACAACTCAAAATCAAGGAAGAGAAATTAGAAGTTAGTGGGAAGCACAGGTAAGAGCAACTTCCAGAGGACTGTTCCGAAATATGGGGAAATCTAGGCCATCTCAGACTTGTTTGGATGAGAGCCCAGAGCTGAGGACAAGCTAAAGAAAGCTATTTCATTTATCACCTACAGGGCCTTAGGGCAGCCAATACCCTCATGTACCTCCCCTATCTATGGTGCTGGGATAGGCAGCAATATCAGGGCGAGAGGATTGGAGGAGCGGTCAGTCAGGCTGATCGGCTGTCCCTGGGCTGTTGTGCCATATTCTCTCATCCAACAGACCTTTTGGATGACAGTGCAGGTGATGCCCGCACCTGGGCCAAGGTAAGCTGAAAACCGATGACCTGGCTGCCTAGTATAAGGGGGGGCAGGGCTCTTTTCCCAACCCCCTCCCATTGTTTCATACTCATTGCATCTGCCAGAGCACACGGCCTGACTTTGGCCTTTCCTCCATACACATGTGAGACAGAGCACCTCATACATCCAGAGAAAGTAATTAGATATGGAAAAATCACAGAAATCACAAAAAATCATAGTAAACAACATCTGACGTCTGGAAAACAGTGATGGAAGAGAGTACAAAGAAATTCAAATAAGCAGATAAGATAATCAAGGAGGGCCGCCCGGGTGGCTCAGTTGGTTAACAACTCTTGGTTTCTGCTTGGGTCATGATCTCAGGGCTGTGAGATGGAGCCCTGCATCGGGCTCTGCACAAAGCAGGGAGTCTGCTTTGTGATTCTCTCTCCCTCTGCTCCTTTCCCTGCTTGCTCGCTCTCTCTCTCTCTAAAATAAATTAATAAATCTTAAAAAAAAATAAGGAGCTGAAGAAAGACAAAAGCTATAGGAAGAAGAAGATATGCTAAAAAATTAAGAAAATACTGGTCATGGAAAACATTTATAAAGATAGGACTGCGTAGAATAAATAGAATGAGATACTTAAAGAATTAGTTAGTGAGTCAGATGATCAGAATGAAGATAACATCTGAAAGGCAAAGGACACAAGAATGACGTAGAAAGCATAAAAGAGCTAAGGTCGTGATCCAGCTTGTGGGAAGGGATATTCTTCTGCTTTATGCTTCTGAAACAGTGGCTAACACATAATGCCACTAAGCATCATTGTGGAATATATAAAGAAATGAAAGTAGAGTTACCAAAATCTGGCTGTAAGTATTCCCCAAATGAGGGGGAAAGTATGTGATGACCCAGTAGAAGACACATGGGTAGGAGATTCAATGGCTTAAGTTGGGCATGGACACAAGATCCTGAAGTTGCTGGACTCTGAGGCATGTAGGAGGCGGTGGCAGAAGACATTCAGGGATGAGGCAGGAAGACACACACTATGGGTCACTCAGGGGACAAGAAGGATGCACAAGTGACCATTGTTGCAGGCACCATGACAATGTGACCAGAGGGCATAGGTATAGAGGCTGGTAGGAATGGCAAAGAGAAGCCAGAATTTCCTCACTGGGAAATGGTGCAGCTCATTTAAAGTGAAGCAGATGGGGCAGGGTCTGTGACAGGACAGGGGGGAAAGGAAGATTTATACTTTGGTGGAGGAGACCATGGTGTGAATTGAAAAGCTCTCTCCCAACTCCCATTGGTCCTCAATCTTTCTCCATTTAGTACAGCTCAGAGGAGAGGAACAAATTTTTGATTCTTTCACCTCAGGCTGTCCCATCAAAACTGGGCACCCAGGGCCACATCCCAGGCTACTTGTGGTTTTCTTGTTAGTTGTTAACATCTCCTCTCAGTAGGAGGGCTTTTGGTCTCTCTAAGACAGTTGTTGATAAAGATGATGCACACATCCATACTAATTACAATGCTTTTGATATTGATGGGTTTTTCATTGAATCAGTAGTTCTTTATACTGATGAGGAGTATTCCTTTTATAAATATAACATAATTTCTTACCATTCATCTGTGGATGGATGTTTGTTTTTGTTATCTAATGCCTGGCTTTGAGAATAAATTTGCTGGGAATGTGCAAATACAGGTTTTCATTTCTCTTGTGGTTATGAAGAAGAAGTTTGCATCAAATAATAAGTGGATGATTAACTTTGTTAACTGCCAGTGTTTTCCAAATGTATTGTTATTATTTTGCATTCCCATCAGCATAGTCTGAGAGTTCTGGGTTTTCTTTCTTTCTTTTTTTTTTTTTTTAGATTTTATGTATTTATTTATTTATTTATTTGACAGAGAGACATAGCGAGAGAGGGAACATAAGCAGGGGGAGTGGGAGAAGGAGAAACAGGCTTCCCTCTGAGCAGGGAGCCTGACACAGGGCTCGATCCCAGGATCCTGGGATCATGACCTGAGCCAAAGGCAGACTCTTAACAACTGAGCCACCCAGGTGCCCCAAGTTCTTTTTTTTTAATACCTTCAACTTTTAATGTTTTGTCAGTCTTTTAATGTTTCCCATCAAAATGAGTATGTGTAGTGGTTTTCATTTGTATTTCCTTAAATATTAATAATACTGAACTTATTTTCATATGCTTATTTACCATTCATATATCATCTTCAGTGAAATATGTGTTAAAATATTTTGCCTAATTTTTTTTTTAAAGATTTTATTTATTTATTCATGAGAGACAGAGAGAGAGAGGCAGAGGGAGAAGCAGGCTCCCAAGGAGCAGAGAGCCCGATGTGGGACTCGATCCCAGGACCCTGGGATCATGACCTGAGCCGAAGGCAGATGCTTAACCATCTGAGCCACCCAGGCGCCCTTGCCTAATTTTTTTTTTTTTTTGCTCTTGCCTAATTTTTAATAGTGTTGTTTATCTTATTACATGTTCTGGATACCTACCAATTATCAGATACAGGTTTTGCAAATATTTTTTTGTAGGCTGTAGTTTTCTTTTTCTTTCTTTCTTTTTTTTTTTTAAAGATTTTATTTATTTATTTGAGACAGAGAGAATGAGAAAGACAGAGAGCACATGAGAGGGGGGGGAGGGTCAGAGGGAGAAGCAGACTCCCTGCTGAGCAGGGAGCCCAATGCAGGACTCGATCCAGGGACTCCAGGATCATGACCTGAGCCGAAGGCAGTCGCTTAACCAACTGAGCCACCCAGGCGCCCCATGTAGTTTTCTTTTTCTTGACAGTATCTTTTGAACTGCAAGAAATGTTTAATTTTATTAAAGTCTAGTTTATTTTTTTCCTTTTTTTTTTTAAAGATTTATTTATTTATTTGACAGAGAGAGAGAGAGAGATAGAGAGAGCACAAGCAGGGTGAGCAGCAGGCAGAGGGAGAGGGAGAAGCAGGCTCTCCGCAGACCAGGGAGCCTGATGTGGGGCTCGATCCCAGGACCCTGGGACCATGATCTGAGCCGAAGGCAGACGCTTAACGACTGAGGCACCCAGGTGCCCCATATATTTTTCTTTTCTTTTCTTTTTTTTTTTTTTTTGGTGCAAAATGGTGGTTTATTAAAGGATAGGGACAAGACCCATGGGCAGAAAGAGCTGCTGCCTAGTTTATACTTTTCTTTTATGGTTTGTGTTTGTTTGTTTTTTCCTAGGTAAAAAATCTTGGCCTAAAGCAAGGATGAAAAGCATTCCTCCTATGTTATCTTTGAGATGGTGTATATTTTTGTTTCTTTTATTAAGGCCTATGTTCCGTTTGGGGTTAGTTTGTGAATGTTTTGAGGTAAGAGTTGAGGTTTTTTGTGTTTTGTTTTTGTTGGTTTTTTTTTAGTGAATGAGGATATCACACTTTTTTTCAGAATAATGTCACACTCATTGTTATAGCTTTAATAAGTTTTGAAATCAGATCTTTAAAGGTCCAAATTTGTTGTATTTTAAAGAAAATATTTTGACTCTTATAGGTCTTTTGCATTTCCATATATGTTTTATTTCACTATTTTTTGAAGTAAACAACCTCAAAATTTTATTGTCTTCATAACAAAACTAAAGATGAAGCTTAGAACTGGATTTCTTAGCTCTTTATCTTCTTATCTTCTTCCAGTTCATGTGTGAAGAGGGGTAGGGGGGCTAGTAGCTAAGTGCTTGAGTCTGGGGACAGACTGGGATTCTAAATCATCTGAGCTGTGCCCAGCTCAGCTTACCAACTGGCTGACCTTGGTCATGTATACTCTCCCCAGGCTTCAGGATTCATGTCTATAAAAGTGGAAAAATGGACATAAAACTGTACAGCCCAGAAAGTGAAGCAGACATTAAATAACAGATGATATTATACAGCCCAGTGAAGACCTGATCCTGGTGCAAAGGTGAGGAAAGATTCTCGGCAAAGAGAAAAGCATGTACCAAGACTCCAAAGCTAGTGAGAGCTTGGCTTGTTTGTGATCAAGTGAAGGCCAGTAGGGCTGGAAGATGAGAGTGATGGTTAGAGGGATGAGGGGAAAGGGGCTGGTTTCACAGGCTATGATGAGAAATTTGGATTTTATTCTGACTGTTCTGGGAAGTTGTGGGAAGGAGTTAGCAAGACAGACACATGATTTTTTTAAAATGTCTTTTTTTTTTTTAAGATTTTATTTATTTATGTGAGAGAGAGACAATGAGAGAGAGCATATGAGAGGGGTTAGGGTCAGAGGGAGAAGCAGACTCTCTGCCAAGCAGGGAGCCCGATGCGGGACTCAATCCAGGGACTCCAGGATCATGACCTGAGCCGAAGGCAGTCGCTTAACCAACTGAGCCACCCAGGCGCCCTAAAAATGTCTTATTTTGAAATAATTATAGATTCACAAGAAGTTGCAAATATAATGCAGAATACCTTTCACTTAGTTTCCCCTATGGTAACATCTGACATAATCTTACTATCAAAACCAGGAATTTAACATTGGTTCAATCTTCAGACCTTTTTCAAAGTTACCATTTTACATGTACTTGTGTGTGTGTATAGTTCTGTGCATTTTTATCATATGTGTAGATAGATTCATTAACAACCTCCACAATCAAGATACAGAACTTTTTTTGGCAGGAGTTCAAAAGGTTATATTTAGCCCCCAAATGGAGATGGTGCAAATCAAATTAAGAGAAGTCTCAAGTGGAGCAATATATGCTTGCAGAAATGAGGGGTATTTATAAAAATAGTCCTTGGGGGCTAAAATCTTGGTCTTAGCATTTGACATGAGCAACCAAGAATTTCTATGTTGTCAGTAAGAATTTTGGTCATGACCATCCTGAGTAGTTGGGAGTTGTTTCTTAAAGGGAAGGCCAGGAGAACTATCAAGGTTTAGAGATGGAAATGTGTCCAGCCAAATAGATCAATAGGGTGTGCGTAGTGCTGTGGCCGAAGTTTAAGATCATCTGAGTAGGCTTCAACATGGTCGGGCAGTTGGAAGGGAAACTTATGGCATGTCCAATTGTACAAAATTTTGCCAGTGAGATGGGAACAAAATTATGGTGCTAACTAGCGGTTGGCTATGGCAGTGGTGTTTAAGAGGGGATGGGTGTGAGTGTGCCAAAATATAGCCAGATGGCTGTTGCATTACCAGGTGGGGTCTGCTCATGCCCTGCTGTCTTCCAGGCCCATGCTATTACCTACCCAAAGTAGGTATAGCCAAGCTATGAGAAGCCAGAAGGCTGGGCAATAGTTATTTGTTTTGTGTGAGTGCTATAACCCGAGGCACTGAGGGCCCACTGACCACATGGGCTTATGGTGGACTGGGTGATGTTCCCATTTCAGGTCTATGTAGTTGGAGGGAACCTGCATTCCTCAGTAGAATATCTTACTAGGTAAGTCCAGTTTTAGTCTTTCTTGGCCTCTCTGCTATTCACACTGCTGTGGGTGTGAGTTCTGGACACATGATCTCTACTTCCTAAGTGAGATTATTACAGGCATTAAAAATTAAGTATCTTTTATAGCCAGGAATATTTGGCAAAGCTTGTGGTGTAGGCTAAGCAAATCAACATTTATTAGGCTGCCAAATAACTCTGGCAGATAGCCAAAGGGACATTTGATAGTGAGATGATCATATCTCACAGTAACTCAAGCCTTGACCTGGCCTCCATCCCACTCAGGACTGGGGCAAGACCAAAAAAGACAGAAGACAGATAATCACAGACCTGTACCTCTGAAACAAATAAAACATTATATGTTAATAAAAAAATAATAAAATCTTTTTTAAAAAGAGGAACAAGGAGGAATGCCTAATCAATATGATCTTTGTAGATGCTGATATGTGAAGAGTCACTGCAGAAGGAAAGCAAAGGCAACTGATTTTCAGTGCATTCTGATATTGAGTAGAGGGACCCAAGGGCTGGGAATTTAGTATAATGAGGTCCAGTGGTAGGAGGGAGACCCATTTATAAGATCATTTGTTGTTCGTAATTTCCAGAAGATTTAAGTAAGGTGTTGAGGCATTCTATATGACCAGCAGCCTGGGACTGACAGGGAAATATCTGTTGAACGCCTTGTTCTAAAGTGAGAGCTTCATTCAATGTTGGTAATGTCTGGAATCTAAAGGGAATGGAGTGTTTTTGTAAGGCTTTGTATAGTAGCTGCATCAGTGGCATGTTTAGTGGGGTGGAAAATAAGATGTATGGGTAGGTATTCACTAATGTGAAGTCATAATAAGTGGCGTTGGCAGAGGCAAGCAGACGCCTAATAAAACTGATTTGCTGGTGACTATAGGAGTGAGATCCCTCTGGGATGGCACCCCTCCATTGTATTGCCAATGACAGTGTTCCCATATAGAGTGCATTGATTTGTCACCATGTTGGCCATGACAGGAAAGTGGGGGAAGCCCTTTGAATTTAGCCCAAGCTTCAAGGGCTGAGGTTCCTCTGTGACTGATATTTCATGGGTCCATTGTGCCAAAGAAAGACAAATGGGATCTGGAGGGTCATCTGACAAAGATGCCACCTAAGGTTTTGAAAGTTATCCCAATCTATCAGCTTGGGAATTAAACAAGGCCCTAAAAGCATGAAATTTGGCATGGGCAGACATAGGTGACGTTAATTAGCATCTTTGGGGTAAAGGTCTTCACCTCAGAA
The DNA here is from genome assembly GCF_029215605.1 of Mirounga angustirostris. NCBI lineage: Eukaryota > Metazoa > Chordata > Mammalia > Carnivora > Phocidae > Mirounga > Mirounga angustirostris. Next base: position 59,094,160 of record NW_026991724.1, on the reverse strand, counting down.
GGGGAAGTCTCGAATGAGAAATTATTGCCCTTGGTTGCACCAAAGAAGTGGCAATTGCACAGGAGTCTGTGAAGTGTCATTGGAGTCATTTGTTGGCCAGGCATCCCCCAATGCTAAGATGACTGCCTGGAGTTAAGCCACTTGTATTGACTCTTGGGTCCATTTTCAGGGATGTCCTGTTTAGAGGAAGAAAAGCAAGCAGCTCTCCAGAGAATTCCATCACATGTACTGGTGGCAATATTATCAATAAAGTATGTGATCCTCTTTTGTTGTTCACTTAGTTGATCGTAAAGGTATCCCCAGGAAATCAAGGGTCCAGGAGGAGGGTGCCCTCCTTCAGCAATGTGGCCTCTGGCCAGAGACTGAGGACAGGTAAGGCCCTCTTCCTTTAGGTGGGATACACCAGAGGGTCCAGGTTTGGCTCCATCCCTTATCAAAGCCTTGATGGTCAGGCTAAGCTTATGGGATGTTGCCTTCATGACCCAGGAAATGATGGGTAACTGAGTGCAGAGGGTCACAGGTTCAGGTCCCGTGAGAGCCTCCATTTCTAAAAGGGCTCAGCATACAGCCAGCAGTTGTTGCTCAAAGGGCATGTAATGTGGAGTTGAAACAGGCAGCTTTTTGCACCAGAAAAGCTTATAGGTAAATTATGCCAGCATGAGTGGTCCAGAAACTCTAAGAAACATAGGAGGTGAGCACCAGAACTTCCATCACGTAGCTGCCAGTAGGCAACTAAGAGATGGGCCTGTTGTATGGCCATCTGAACTGAATCCAGGGCCTTTTGTTGTAAAGATCCCCAAAGTAGGCTGATTTGTGGGTGAGTGCATAATAAACCTTAGTAGTATCTGTACATGGAGAATATGTTGCTTTCAGAAGCCAGAAAGACTCAGTTTGGCCTGCTTGAGACCTACTGAAGCTGACAAAATTAGAAGTTGCCTCTTAATGACATCAGGAGTAGAGTGGCCCTTAGGCACACTAGATGAACCTAAGATTCACTGAGGTGGCATGACCTTGAACTTTATGGGGAGTGGGGCAAGAGCCCATCTGCTCTCTGTAAGTGCAACAGTGATTGTTTTCATATCCTGTTTGTCTAGTAAGTTCTCTCGGAGGAAGATGTCATCAATGTAGTGCTATACATGGGTGCCTGGGGATAGCTAAAACCAATTAGGGTTTTGCCAGTAGAGGTTGTATGTGATAGCTGAACTTGAGGTATCCCACAGGAAACTGAATAAAGTGATACACTGTTGAATTCACCTTTGAGAGTGAATGTGATTGAAAGGTTGCTGAAATAGGCACTGAATAGAGCACACAGAACAGCAAAATATTTGCAAGCAGACGAATGAATGGCTTCATTCATTTCAATTATGTGAGTATAAGGACTTTAATAGGTGGGACCAAGGTAGCAGTAGCTTACCATGAAATGACATTCCTCTGAGGATTCTTAGATATCTACTGTGGTTTCTCAGATGTTAACAAAATTGGTTACCTCCTACATGTCAATGAACCTTACCTAATTTGTATGTTAAATATATTCTTGATACATCTTCAAAATGATTCCTGGCCCTTTTCCAGTTTCTTTTATTTAATTGATTCAATTGTTGTTTTGCCTACTGACGTTTGCCTACTACTTCCTTTTGTTCTTATGTCATCTTTGAACTTACTTTAAATTTTTCATTTAAATAAATGAGGCTATATTTACACAAATGCATTTAGCCTCTGCCAGATGCCTATGGACAGCTGTGATTATAGCTAGTGAGATGTGTTCTGAGATCCAGCCCTAGATCTGAGGCAGGGAGACAACAGACAGCTATCATCTTCTCCAAACACGAGTGCTACTTGTATTCTTGTTATTAAAAACATACCAAATATGGGTAACCGAAATGTGAGAGATTTCAATAAACCTTAATTTATATGTACTGGAAAACTTTAGAAATTAGAGGCTAAGACGTGTTCCTCAGTTAAATATAGGTGGTAATATCAAGAATGTGGAGAGCATAGTAACACTTTAAATGTTCCCTCTGGATGTTTTCAAATTTACTGAAATCCGCCAATCATTTTATGGAACCCCGACCTGAGAATTATGTTGGATTATTCATGGTTTTTCTGTCAACAAAAACAAAGATACAAATTTCCAGAGGGCTCATAATAAAAACACACTTTAACCCCAAAATAAAATGTTGGCAAATTGCATCTCAACTGTTAATCTGTATTCTTGCTGATCCTTTGTGAGAAAAACATCTCCAAAGTTTGACTTTTTTCCAAGAATTTCCTGTATTTCAGATATCTTGCCTGCTTTGATTTTGTTTCTTGGACAGTTGAAGTATTTAACTGAATTATCATCAGTATTACAGATCTTCTTTTATGTTTTCAATGAAATTTTTGGTTTCAGGGATGTTAAGGATGTATCAATATCAAAACATTAAAATGTGTACCTTGTAAGTCAATCAGAGAAAGACATGTATCATATGACCTCACTGATATGAGGAATTCTTAATCTCAGGAAACAAACTGAGGGTTGCTGGAGTGGTGGGGGGTGGGAGGGATGGGGTGGCTGGGTGATAGACACTGGGGAGGGTATGTGCTATGGTAAGCACTGTGAAGCATGCAAGACTGTTGAATCACAGATCTGTACCTCTGAAGCAAATAATACATTATATGTTAAAAAAAAAAAAAAAGAAGAAGAATATAGCAGGAGGGGAAGAATGAAGGGGGGAAATCGGAGGGGGAGATGAACCATGAGAGACGATGGACGCTGAAAAACAAACTGAGGGTTCTAGAGGGGAGGTGGGTGGGAGGATGGGTTAGCCTGGTGATGGGTATTAAAGAGGGCATGTTCTGCATGGAGCACTAGGTGTTATATGCAAACAATGAATCATGGAATACTACATCAAAAACTAATGATGTAATGTATGGTGATTAACATAACATAATAAAGAAAATGTACATCTTAACTATGTGCAGTTTATAGTTGTTAATTATAACTCTTAAATAAATCTTCTCAACTTGCCATGTCTTAATCATTTTAGTATGTTTTATTATCGTCTATGTTCTACAGGTTATTTGCAGCTACTGGATCAGAAGGCTGGAAATAGAATGCTGTGCCTGTGGTGACTCTTCCCAACTGAGCTCAGTGACATCACATTGACAGCCTGAAATTGGCCATAGTGGGAGTATTTACACCAGAGAACTTGAAAGACACTACAAACCAGGACTTACATGTATTACAGAAAGTCTAGACTTCAGAACGTAATGGAAAATATGTAAATAATGCAGATTAAACTTAAAAGTGTGTGGTGTATGTAATCTTACCTTGTACATAGCACAAAAACACCTGAGGAACAAAAATAAGCTGTTTCTTTGTTAATAAAAAAGGAAATAGCCACAATTCATAAAAAAGAAAACAGGCAAAAGATATGAATAGACATTTTATCATGAAGATATACAGATGACAAACACAAGAAAAAAATGTTCAACATCATAAATCCTTAGGGAAATGCGATTAAACTTACTGCTTGCTTGTTAAAAGGGTAAATTCCAAAGACTGAACCAAAAGACTGATGCCATGTACTGGCAAGGATGTGAAAGAACTGGAACACTCATGCACTCCTGGTGAGCATGCAAAAGCAAAAAATCATTTTAGATCAGTTTGAGCAGTTTCTTAATAAGTTAAATATTCACCTATCTTATGACTCAGGCATTTTACTTTGAATTACTAACACAAGAGAAATGAAAACTATATATATATATATTAAATTATACACAAATGTTCTAGCAGCTTTATTTGCAATCGACAAAACGAAGTACCAAAGGTCCCTAACAGATGAATGGATAAACAAGTGGTATATCCATAGAAAAGATACTATGCAGCAGTAGAGTGAAATATTTATATAAGCATCATTCAAGAATCTCAAAATAATTATAAATCATGAATGAAACCAAAAAATAAACACTTTATGACTCAGATCATATAAAATTCTAGAAAATACAAACTAATTTATTATAAATGAAGGTAAATCAAAGGTTGCCTGGGGACGGGAAAGACAGATTATAAAATGACATGAGGCAAATTAGGGGTGACGGACATGTTCATAATCATGATTATGATGAAGTTTTGTGGGTTTATACGTATGTCAAAATTTAACAAACTGTACACCTCAAATAGGTGCAGTATATTGCATGTCAACTATACCTGAATAAAGTTCTATGAAATAGTTCCAAAAAAACAAACAAACGAAAAATACAAAACCCTAGGTCTCCCACTCTTTTCATAAAATCAGGTTTGGCAGCCCTATATTGACTCTGTCTCTTTCCTGATGACCTTGGAGGAGCAGCCTTGCCTTAGTGGTAGCAAATATTTATGAGCAAGTAAATCCATTGCACTCAGTGAACAGGAATTTTGGCTAGGTCACAGAGCCACACTGAGGGACTAAGGGATCTCCTTTCTCTGTATGCTTGTTTTCCTATCTGTGTAGAATTGGCCTTTAGGTGAACTCTACCAGAAAGGCTATGGGAATCCACAAAACCAACAGCTTATTTTCTTTGACAAAGATCTCAGCCACAAAAGATGCACATACCTGGAGGTCCTGAGAGTTTCTGGGCACACTGAGCCTGCACAGTCAGTCACTGGAGCATTTGTTGACGCAATGCTAGAAGGGGCACATGCCATCTACTTTGCTGCAGTCTTCTCCACTGCAGTGTTATTGTACCGATTATAGTTCCCCCAGGGCCCTGTGTTCTCACCATGACACTAGCCTAGAGAATTCTGGGTATCAGGGCACATGGCTCCTTTGCAGGACATGGGGTAGAGATTCCCCTCAACACTACTGAGCATTATATGACATCCACTGTGAAAGAAAAACAATTCGTGTAGTTCTCAGAAGCACTGGAGGTTGTCACAACTTCCTGACTCTTCGGAGTGTTCTCTGAGCCCACAAAAAAATTCTGATACCCAGTCCATAAATTAGGACAAGGCCCTGCAGTCTTTCCTAGGAGACCTCAGGCAACCATGTAAATTAGGCCAAAGCTGGAAAGAGAGCTATTTTCTTTCATCAGACTGTCATCTCTGAGGCACACAAAGCATTGGGAACCCCAGCAAAGCTGTTCACTCCTTTATGCTGGCAGAGCCCAGCCATTTTCAAATCACCTCACACAGTGAATAGAACCCCAACAATAATGTCTTTATTACTATAAAATCCAAAGCAATATGAGGCAGGGAGATCCCAGGTTGGTGACTTGGAGGATAGGAAAATCCAAGAGGAGTGTCGCACAAAACTAACACATCCGTGAAAATGCGGTCCTTCTTGGCAAGTTACCAGCAGAACTCAGATTGGGTCCACTGGGCCATGCCCTAACTTCTACATGAGAAGAGAATGAAGACCCTATAAGGGCTAAGAATAATCATGATTTCCTCCAGCAGAAGGGGAGGGAAAGAGGCAGCTTCCCTGAGCACATTGTGGTGGTTAACTAATGTACTAATGCACACTGTATGAACGTGCTGAGTGGTAGAGGTGACAAAACTCTTCCACGGAAACTGGTAGTGACATAAATCAGGCAAGATCCCTAGACAGTTATAGATTCACACATACTTCAACTAAAGGGAGATCTCCCCATTGTGGATTTTAACATGTACAGGCTTAAATTTAGGTAGATGGCTTCCTCACAACATCTCTCCTCCAGTGTAATTATCTAAAAGGAAACTGCACAGCCCTGTACATCTAAGGCCTTTCTCTAGTATGAAGTCTCTGGTGTTGAATGAGGTCAGATTTGGAGCTAAAGGATTTCCCACATTCTCTGCACTCAGTAGGCCTCTTTCCAGTGTGAACTCTCCGATGTTGAATGAGGCTGGAGCTTTGGCTAAAGGATTTTCCACATTCCCCACACTCATAAGGCCTTTCTCCAGTGTGAACTCTCAGGTGTTTAACGAGGTTAGATTTGCAGCTAAAGGACTTTCCACACTCACTGCACTCAATAGGCCTTTCTCCAGTGTGAACTCTCCAGTGGTTCTTGAGGTTGGAGCTATGGCTAAAGGATTTTCCACATTCCCCACACTCATAAGGCCTTTCCCCTGTGTGGACTTTCCGATGTGAACTGAAGCTGGAGCTTTGCTTAAAGGATTTCCCACATTTACTGCACTCATAAGGCCTTTCTCCAGTGTGAAGTCTCCTGTGGTGAATGAGGCTGGAGCTTCGGCTGAAGGATTTCCCACATTCACTGCACTGATGAGGCCTTTCTCCTGTGTGAACTCTCCTGTGGTAAATGAGACTGAAGTTTTGGCTAAAGGACTTCCCACATTCACTGCACTCATAAGGCCTTTCTCCAGTGTGAACTCTCTGATGTTGAATGAGGTTGGACCTTTGGCTGAAAGATTTTCCACATTCCCTGCACTCATAAGGCTTCTCTCCAGTGTGAACTTTCCTATGGCTATTGAGGCTGTAGCTTTGGCTAAAGGATTTCCCACATTCATTGCACTCATAGGGCCTTTCTCCAGTGTGAACTCTCTGATGTATAATGAAACTGGAATAATAGGTGAAGAATTTTCCACATTCACTGCATTCGTAAGGTCTTTCTCCAGTGTGGACTTTCTGGTGTTGAATGAGGTTACATCTTCGGGTACAGGCTTTTCCACATTTGCCACACTCATAAATTCCTTCTCTAGTGACAACTCTCTGGTCCTGAGCAAGTGTGTCTGTGTAGCTGAAGGCTTTCTTGCATTCTCCACAGTTGTGATGACTTCTACCACTGTGAAAGACAGCCTCACACTCATTGTTCGGGTTCCTCCCAGTGTGAGTGACCTGTTGTTGGAGAAATCCCACGCTGGCTAAGAAGTCCTTCCGTGTCTCCTCACAGGTAAAGGGCTTCCCTGACACGTGGACTGTACAGTTCTTTATAAAGGAGGCTCTGTCCACATAACTTCTGAAGGGTATCTCTCTAGTGTGCTGCCCCTGGAACTGTTGAAGATTGGCAGTTAAACAGAATTGTTTCCTACATGTATATGGTTCTTCCCCAAGATATGTTTCCTGGTGCTCAGCCAAGTACAAAATGTTTCTCAAGATTGGGCCATGCAGTTCAAAGGGCTGGGCCTTCTGGAAAGATGAAACTGCCTTGAGAGCCCCAATCTGTGACACTCCTATAGAAATGCTCTCTTCAGAAGGTGCATCCTCATCCTCCACTCCATGCCAACAACCTGAAAGCAAAGAAGTGATGATGAAATACATGTTGACTTTATTGGGAAGGAGCAAAAACCATCACAAATGTACATCTGACACATTAAAGAACCAGTATACGGAACTGTTTTCAGGAAAAGGAAGTTGGGGTTAGGTTTTGAAAGCAGCTGCTTTGTACTACTGGGTTTCCCAAGGTCAAGAATTGGGAAGTCCTCACTGGGCACAGGATACAAGGAAAGGGTTGGGCCAGGGTGAAACACATGTTTTACAACTCATGTTAATGGCTTTTAGCAGGATTACATCTGCTGGTAACATGTGATGCTGTGCAGAAGTCTATGTCCACATGTAGGAAAATCTGACTGGAAAAAAATAAATGGTTTTAAGAATAAATAAAAGATGGGGTGCCTGGGTGGCTTAGTCAGTTAAGCATCTGACTCTTGATTTCAGCTAAGGTTGTGATCTCAGGGTAGTGAGATCGAGCCCCATGGCAGGCTCCGTGCTGCGTGTGGAACCTGCTTAAGATTCTTTCTCTCCCTCAACCTCTGCCCCCCACCCCTCTCTTAAAAAAAAAAAAAAAAAAGAATTGGGGCGCCTGGGTGGCTCAGTCGTTAAGCATCTGCCTTTGGCTCAGGTCATGATCCCAGGGTCCTGGGATCGAGCCCCGCATCGGGCTCCCTGCTCGGCGGGAGGCCTGCTTCTCCCTCTCCCACTCCTCCTGCTTGTGTTCCCTCTCTCACTGTGCCTCTCTCTGTCAAATAAATAAAAATAAAATCTTAAAAAAAAAAAAAGAATTCTTAAAAGATATGTGCATATTTTAGAGTACAACAATGTTGAAAATCACTGTGGAGAGAAGAGTGTGAAGAATGAGTGAGAAAAAAGGTCCACAGAGGTGGGGATTAGCCTGGGCCTAGAGAAAGAATAAAAATGACAAGTCAGCAAAGTGTCAAGAATGGAGAAGGGAAGATAGAAGTGAATTTTGGCCACCAGCAATGGCACCAAAACACAAGTCAAACATGACAGGTTCCTGGTATGATTTGAACAAAGCTCTGATATCACATTCTCCCCCAGCTATCATTCACCTGGGTTAGGCCCTCTGGGGGCCCATCTTGTGGAGACTGGAAGCATAGGGGACTCTTCCCCTAACCCCAGCAGAGCAACTGCATGGGACCTGGAAGATCTAAATCCTAAGGGTAAGACAGGACAGGTCAGTGGTTAATATTGGCCTGAAACAACTCAGCACACAACGGATCACAGGAAAGATACTACAAAAAGTACCTCCAGGCTGAGTTAGAGGGAAGATGGTGGGAGAGTAAGCACCTGGAGCCTGTCTCCTCACCTGGATCACAAATGCACTGACAGAATCAATCTGATGTAACTATTTTGCAACTCTACAGTCTAATGAAGGCTTGCAACATGCTAAATTGCTTTAATTTGGGTCAATATCAGCTCTTAGCATTGTGTAAGTTATCCATGTCCCAACTTGTCTAACTCTGAGCCCCAGCAGGCAGCCATGCACATTTTCCTGGAGGAGGTTGCTGGAGCCAGGGTGGGCAATGAGGACTCTGTCCTCCAAGTAACACAGATATGTGCTTCTGATGGTGGAGATGTGACATACAGGTGGGCAGTCATTGTTGCAAAACCTCTCCCTCCCCTGACTCAGGGGATTTAAAGGGCAGATGTCTATCCCTCTACCACCCTCCCTTCACATTTCTCTTATTCCCCTTTTTGGAGGCAGAAATTCAAGGACTAGGATATTCAAAATCACATACATGGAGGAATAGAGAAAATCATCATACATGCCCAAGGACAGGCACAGTCTCAGAAAAAAAACAGAAGACCTTAAGTTTACACCCCAGACTGATCTCCAGTATAGACACCCTACAACCATTCAACAAACAAACAACCTCCAAATGTCCAGTTTTCAACAACAACAACAACAACAAGTCACAGGACATACAAAGCAACAGGAAAGTTAACCCATTCTAAAAAAAAAAAATCAAGAGAAACTGTCCTTGAGAAAGACCACATTGTGTACTTATTAGACAAAGACTTTATTTTTTTTTAAGATTTTATTTGATAGAGAGCACAAGCAGGGGGAGCAGGAGAGGGAGAAGCAGGCTTCCCACTGAGCAGTGAGCCCGATGTGGGGCTTGATCCCAGGACCCAGGATCATGACCTGAGCCAAAGGCAGACGCTTAACCAACTGAGCCACCTAGGTGCCCCTAGACAAAGACTTTAAAATATTTGTCTAAAAGATGCTCAAAGGGCTAAAAGAAAATGTGGACAAAGTCAAGAAAATGTTGCATGACCAAAACAGAAATATCAATAGAGATAGGAAACATAAAGAATAATCAAAAAGAAATTTTGAAGCTGAAAAGTATAATAACTGAATGAAAGAACTCAGTAGAGGGATACAAAAACAGCTTTGAGTAGTCAGAAGAAACAATCAGTGAACTTGAAGATATCAAATCTGAAGAAAAGAAAGACAAAGGATTGACCAGAAGTGAACAGAACATAAGAACCTATGGAATACCATCAGTAAACCAATATATGCAATGTGTTAGTCTAGAAGAAGAAGAGGGAAACAAAAGGACAGAGAGCTTATTTGAAGAAAAAATGCCTGAAAACTTCCCAAATTTGATGGAAGACACAAATATTAACATCTAAGAAGCTCAAACTCCAACCAGGCTAAACTCTGAGACTCACACTTGGCACATTATAACCCAAGTGTCAAAAGCAAAAGCAAAGAGAAAATCTTGAAAGCAACAAGACAGAAGCGACTCATCACATACAATGGATCTCCAAAGATTATCAGATTTCTCATCAGAATCCACAGAGGCCAGAGGCAGTGGGTTGATATATCCAAGTGTTGAAAGAAAAAAACCAAGAATCCTGTAACAAGCAAAACTGTCCTTCAAAAATGAGAGAGAAATTAAGACCTTGCAGATAAATAAAAGCCAAGGAGTTCTTTACTACTAGATGTATCCTGCAAGAAATGCTAATGGAGGTCCTTCAGGTTGAGATGAAAGGACACTAGATAGTAACTCAAAGCCATTTGACCAAATAAAGATCTCTGTTAAATTAAATACACAGACAATTATAAAAACTAGTAACTTGGGTTTATAACTCCACCTTTTGTTTTCTACATTTAAGAGATTAACACATAAATAACAATTATTGACCTAAATTTTTGGACATACAACACACACAAGATGTAATTTCATGACATCAATAACTAAAAGGGATGGGGACAAGAGTCATATAGAAGCAGAGTTTAAAAAAATATGATTGAAGCTAAGCTGGCATAAATTCAAATTAATTGTTGTAATTTTATATGTTAAATGTGAACCCCATGATTAACTAAAAAAAAAAACAAAAACAAAGCCCTCTAGAAAGTATACCAAAACAAAATGAAACAAAACCGCTCCCCCAAAAAAACCCAACAAATCAGAACATTTCACTACAAAAAGCCAACCGAATACAAAAGACAGTAATGCAGAAAATGAGGGACAAAAAAGCTACAAGGCATATAGCAAGCAAATAGCAAAAATGGAAAAACACATTCCATGCACATAGTAATCCAAAGAGAGCAGGGGTGGCTATACTAATATGAGACAACGGAGACTACATCAAAAAAGGTTATGAAACAAAGAAAGACACTATGTACTAATAAAAGGTTCAAGACACAAGAAAAGATAATAATTATAAACATTTAGGCACCTTTGACCAGATAAAACCTCTGTTAAATTACAGACCATCAAAACCTATGAAGCAAAAACTGACAGAACTGAAGGGAGAAATAGTTCTAAAATAATAGTTGAAGACATCAATGCCCCACTCTCAATAATATGGAATAAACACACCAAAGTAAGGAAATAGAGGACCTGAACAACACAATAAACCAAGTAGATCTAGCAGAATATACAGAATATTCTGCCCAACAGCAACAGAATATACATTCTTCTCAATTGCACATGGGACATTTTCCAGGAGAAAGCATATGCTCAGCCACAAATTAAGTGTTATTGGATTTAAGAAGACAGAAGTCATGCAAAGTATCTTTCTAATCACAATGGGTGATGTTAGAAATCAAAAACTGAAGGAAAACTGGAAAATTCACAAACCTATGAAAATTAAATCATTTTTAAACAACCAATGGGTCAAAGAAGAGTCACAAGGAAAACTAGAAAATACTTAGATTTAGAGACAAATGAAAATGAAAAGACACTATCAGCAAAAATTATGTGAAGAAGCAAAAGCAGCACTAAGAGGGAAACTTATAAACACTTACATTAAAAAGGAGAAGATCTTGAATCAAGAGCTTAACTTTACAACTTAAAGAACTACAAAAAGATCCAAGAAACCCGAAGCTAGCAGAAAAAGAAATAATAAAGATTAGAACTGAGATAGAGACAAGAAAAACAATAAAGAAAAATCAACGAAACTGAAAACTGCTATCAAAATTTAGACAAACTTTTGGGGTGCCTGGCTGGCTCAGTCAGTGGAGCATGACTCTTGATCTTGGAGTTGAGCTTGAGCCCCATTACTTAAAAATAAAATCTCTAAAAAAAAAAGAAAATTGACAAACTTTTACCTAAATTGGCTTAAAAAAAAAAAAAGAAGGAAAACTAAAATAGTAAAATGAAAAATTACAGTGGGAACATAACTACCAATTCTACAGAACTAAAAGAGATTATAAGAGTACTAGTAAGGAGACTGAATCACTAATCAAAAACCTCCTGACAGGGCGCCTGGGTGGCTCAGTCGTTAAGCGTCTGCCTTCGGCTCAGGTCATGATCCCAGGGTCCTGGGATCGAGTCCCACATCGGGCTCCCTGCTCCGCGGGAAGCCTGCTTCTCCCTCTCCCACTCCCCCTGCTTGTGTTCCTGCTCTCACTATGTCTCTCTCTGTCAAATAAATAAATAAAATCTTAAAAAAACAAAACAAAACAAAAACAACCTCCTGACAAAGAAAAGCCCTGTGGCCCCTGGATAGCTCGGTTGTTTACATAAGCATCTGCCTCCAGCTCAGGTCATGATCCCAGGGTCCTGGGATTGAGTCCCACATCAGGCTCCCTGCTCAGCGCGGAGTCTGCTTCTCCCTCTACCCTTCCTCCCTGCTCGTGATATCTCTCTCTCAAATAAATAAATATTAAAAATAAAATAAACTCCATTTTCCTTTGGAAAAAGCAAAAAAAGAAAAAGCCCTGACTTGATGGTTTCACTGGTGAGTTCTGCCAACCACTTAATGAAGAACACACACCTATTTTTATAAAAAACAGACAAAGCCATTACAAGCAAACTGTAGACCAATATACTTGACAATTCATCAAGGTAAAAAATCATCAACAAAATACTAGCAAACTGAATTCAGCAAAGTAAAGGCTTATACACCATGACCTACTGGGATTTATTTCTAGAACGAAAGGATGGTTCAACATACAAAAATTAATCAATGTAATACATCACATTCACAGAATCAGGAAAAAATTTTATGATCATTTCAACTGATGCATAAAAAACATCTATCGGGGGTGCCTGGGTGTCTCAGTCGTTAAGCATCTGCCTTCGGCTGAGGTCATGATCCCAGGGTCCTGGGATTGAGTCCCGCATCGGGCTCCCCGCTCAGCAAGAGGCCTGCTTCTTTCTCTCCCACTCCCCCTGCTTGTGTTCCCTCTCTCGCTGTGTCTCTGTCAAATAAATAAATAAATAAATAAATAAATAATCTATCAAAATTTAACACCCTTTCATGATGAAAATAGTCAACAAATAAGAACAGAAGGAAACTACCTTAACATAGTAAAAGATTACAACCCATGACTAATATATTCAACAGTGAAAGACTGAAAGCTTTTCTTCAAAGATCAGGAAGAAGGATGCCAACATTCACTACTACTATTCAAAATGGTATTGGAAGCTCCAGACAGGAAAAAAAAGGGGGGGGGAGGAGGAGGGAGAAGAAGGGCATCCAAAGGGAAAGGAATAAGTAAAATTATCTTTGCTTGTAAATACATTATACACAGAAAACTAGACCTAAAGACTTAAAAAGCTTTTAGAATAAATGAAGTCAGCAAAATAACAGGATACAAAAAGAACATAAAAAAAACATTTTTATTTCTGTACAATAATGAACAATCGGGGCGCCTGGGTGGCTCAGTCGTTGGGCGTCTGCCTTCGGCTCAGGTCATGATCCCAGGGTCCTGGGATCAAGCCCCACATTGGGCTCCCTGCTCTGCGGGAAGCCTGCTTCTCCCTCTCCTGCTCCCCCTGCTTGTGTTCCCTCTCTCACTGTGTCTCTCTCTGTCAAATAAATAAATAAAATCTTAAAAAAAAAAAGAACAATCTAAAAAGGAAACTAAGAAAACATTTATATTTATGATAGTATCAAAAGAATAAAATACTACGGGCGCCTGGGTGGCTCAGTCGGTTAAGCGACTGCCTTTGGCTCAGGTCATGATCCTGGAGTCCCTGGATCGAGTCCCGCATCGGGCTCCCTGCTCAGCAGGGAGTCTGCTTCTCCCTCTGACCTTCCTCCCTCTCATGCTCTCTGTCTCTCATTCTCTCTCTCTCAAATAAATAAAATAAAAAAATCTTAAAAAAAAAAAAAAGAATAAAATACTTAGAAATTAACCAAGAAAGTAAAAGATATGAACACAAGAAACTACAAAATATTGCTAAAAGGAATTAATGAAATTAATAAGTGGAAAGACATCTATATTCATGGATTGAAAGATTTAATACTGTTAAGATATCAGTACTACCCCAAACCATCTACAGATTCAATACAATCCCTATCAAAATCCGAAATTTTTTGTAGTAATAGAAAAATTCACATGGAGGAGCACCTGTCTGGCTTAGTTGTTGATCGTCTGCCTTTGGTTCGGGTCATGATTCCAGGGTCCTGCAATAGAGCCCCACATCAAGCTCCCTGCTCTGTGGGAAGCCTGCTCCCTCTCCCACTGCCCCTGCTGTGTTCTCTCTCTGTCAAATAAATAAATAAAATCTTTAAAAAAAAAAAAAAGAAAAATTCACATGGAATCTCAAGGACACCAAATAGTCAGAACAATCTTGAAAAAGACTAAAGTTGAAGGAGTCACACTTCTTAATTTAAAATTTTACTCCAAAGCTATAGTAGTCAAAACACTGTGATAATATCATAAAGACAAATATAGACCAATGCAATAGAATAAACACTCCAGAAATAAACTCTTGCATATATGGTCAAATGATTTTCTACAAGGAGGCCAAGACTCTAGTCTAGACCATTCAATGGGGAAGATCCATTAGGCTGACATTAAGGCTACTGATCCTGAATCCTTTCCTGTGAGGGTTTGAAACAGCAGGTGTTGTGGCAATAAAGGAAGAGCAGTAGGCATGCACTCAGTACAGCTCTAGAAACCACAGCACCTACCCAGGGAATTGGGGAAGGCAACAGTATCCATCGTTCTGATGTGAGACAGAGCTGCCCCTACAGAAAAGAGAAAGGCAGAGCCTTGCCCAGGGCACAGGGGTAGATGTGAGGGCCTTACCTAGTGAGGATGTGAGTGCAAAGTTCTCCAGCATCACATCATGGTACAGGCATCTCTGAGCCTCATCTAGGAGATCCCATTCCTCCCAGGAGAAATATAGGGCCACGTCCTCAAAAGTCACACTTCCCTGCCAGGATAAAGAAAGATGAAACCACGAAGAGCCTCACTCCTGAAGACCCATAATCCATATCCCCACACATCTACCCCATGTCCCTCCTCCTCCCAAGATCCCCAAATCAGAGGAGATACCAGACTCTGGTGTCACTGGTGTCTGCACTTTCCTTATACTCCCATTAATCGCTGTGTTCACTCTGTGCCCCACTCTGCAACCAGATGGAGTGTGTTAAGACCTAGATAAAATCATCTTCTAGGGCACGTGAGTGGCTCAGTTGGTTAAGTGTCTGCTTTTGGCTCAGGTCAAGATCTCAGGGTTCTGGGATGCAGTCCTGCTTTGGGCTCCCCGCTCCGTGGGAAGCCTGCTTCTTCCTCTCCCTCTGCCCTCCCCCACCCCTGGCCTCATGCTCTCTCTCACACTCTCTCTCTCAAATAAATGAATCAAATTTTTAAAAAATCACATTCTTCCTCCGATCCAGACCTTCCCTTGCCTCCAGATGGATGTTTAACTTCACCGTCATTCTGAGCTTGACTCTGGCGCACTGCCCCAGTTTGTTCTCACCAGAAAGAAAGGAGGCCCATTACCTGAATGAGCTTAGCCTCACCTCCAAGCAGTTCCACATACCAACACCTGTTTTTGTAATAAGCTTCCACATCTCTTTCCTTTGATGGCCCCAAATGAGAATCCCTCCATATAAACCCTGGCCTAGACTCGACCCTCAGCTAGGATTCTTCAGGGCCCCCAAACTCAAGGGCTGGGAGAATGGCAGGTGAAGAGTCTCATGACACCCCAAATCTGGACAAAATGTGGGACGGGACCAGTGAGGGACTGGTACACCTCCACTCACCTGTGTAGGTTCCAAAAGCACTTCTGCAACCATGGAAACCTGTGGGAAGAGGCAGGTCTTCGAGGGATGTGACCATGGCGACTTTCCAGGGGCTCAGGCCTTCCCTGTGTCCCTGGGGGGCACCAGAGCCAGGTAACCTCGGGCAGACTGGCCAACCTCTGTGCTGTGTGTCCTTGGAAAAAGACTCGAGCTCCCCCTATCACCCCCTACAATCTGTTCTATTGGACAGACTGTGGAGGCTTTCTCAAGCCCTAGCGTACACCATGTCTCTCTTTTCTTCAAAATTCTCCGCGGGTCCCAGGGCCCTCAGAACGAAGGTACGGCACCTCGGCCCGCAGTCCAGGCGCGACTCGGCCTCACGCTCTCTGTCCCCCGAGGGCAGAATCCTCCCGCCTCAGCCCCCCTCCAGCCTCGGCCCCGGCCGCCCTCGGCCCGGAGCCCGCTCCCGCACGGGGCCCCCGCCCGCCGCCGCCTGCCTGTCCCGGACGCCGGGGCCTGGGCCGCGGGGGTCTGGGTGGGGGGACGAGCGCTTACCGGAGCCGGGTCCCTGCGCGCGGCCGCCGCCATCGGAGCCTCTGGGCGGAGTGAGGTGATGACAGCTGAGCGACCCGGGCAGTCGCGGGCACCGAGGTCTCCAGGCGGTCCTCGCAGGCGGCGATACCCCCGACCCTAGACCCGCCTCCCTACAGTGGGGACAAAGCCTCCTCTCGTGCCTTCCCTGTCCGTCGCCTGGGCTCCAACCCGTGTTCCGGGTCCTCTGACCGAGCCCAAAGACCCCCGAACCGCTAAAACGACCGCCACGGAAACGACGGAAGCACCGCCTCAAGGCGGTTCGTCCTGCCGGGAATGTTCCCTTTCTGAGTTTTCATTGGGTTATTACCGCTGCCGCTCAACGCAAAGCTTTCTGGGTAATGTAGTTCCTTCGTCCTTCAGGCCTGGAAGAGGGGCGCCCAACACCAGGAACTCTCAGAGAAGTGATCAAATGGCAAGGCGAGGCCTAAGGGAAATGACCCTCCTATACTTCTAGGGTGGGGGAAGGACTTCGGTTCTTCTTAAAGGGGCAGCGGGCCAACTTCTGGGGAGTCTTAAGTGCCCTTTAAAGTCTTTGGTGCTACTGATCCACTGAAGTGTTTCCACATTATTTCAGACTCTATGAAGCCAACTCTAGTGGACATCCACTGGTAGCTGGAAGCGAATAAGCTTACCGCTCTTTAAATACATGCAGCCTGACGTGTTAAAGTCATTTTTGTGAGCTTCAGTCGGTTGGGTCAGGGACAAAGAAAAGCATTTGGCCTTTTTTGGTATTTATTTGTCAATAAAATAGCATTCTGAAACTTTCGGTCACCAATCGTATCAGGTCCAACTTGGCTACTAATATTTCCAGTGAATTAAAGAAATACATCATTTGAGGGGCGCCTGGGTGGCTCAGTCGGTTAAGCATCTGCCTTTGGTTCAGGTCATGATCCCAGGGTCCTGGGATGGAGTCCCTCATCCAGCTCCCTGCTCAGCCGGGAGTCTGCTTCTCCCTCTCCCCTTCTTGTGCTCTAGTGCACAATCTCTCTCTCTCAAATAAATAAATAAAATCTTAAAAAAAAAAAAAGATACTACAAGTTTTTTTTTAATGCAACCCAATTAAAATATTGGATACATAAATTATATAGAGGAAGCTGTCCTGACAATTTTCAGTACCCCTATTAATCAATTTGATAAAAGACAAAAATTCGAGCAAATTTTATTAAAAAAGTATTTTAGGAGGAAAATAATCATAAACACATATTAAATGCTCATCTCATATATGTTTATGAAAATAGAAGTTAAATAATAAATGACATTTGAGGGCGCCTGGGTGGCTCAGTTGGTTAAGCGACTGCCTTCGGCTCAGGTCATGATCCTGGAGTCCCAGAATCGAGTCCCGCATCGGGCTCCCTGCTCGGCGGGGAGTCTGCTTCTCCCTCTGACCCTCCCCCCTCTCATGCTCTCTGTCTCTCATTCTCTCTCTCAAATAAATAAATAAAATCTTAAAAAAAAAAAAATAAATGACATTCGATATTTCACCATTAAGGTACCTAATTTTCTATAATTTCTCATATGATCCAATTTTTATTATGGATCTCCTGATAAATATTTTATATCATCCTTTGTGTCTATAAAAAAAAAGTGAATTAAATACAACTGCTATTTAACTACTAGAGTTCTTTAAGTGAACTAAAGGGGCACCTGGGTGGCTCAGTAGGTTAAGCCTTTGGCTGGGGTCCCGATCTCAGGGTCCTGGGAAGGAGCCCTGCATCAGGCTCTCTGCTCATTGGGGAGTCTGCTTCTCCCTCTCACTCTCCCACTGTGCTCTCCCTCTCTCTTTCTCTCTCTCTCATAAATAAGTAAGTAAGTAAGTAAGTAAATAAATAAATAAATAAAATCTTAAAAAAAATTAGTGGACTGAAAATTTCAAAATGTTTCACAAATCGTCTGAGTACAGAATGTCATAGATTATATATTACATCCTAATCATTTATAGTTTTAACCCTCATGTCGAATTTTATTGTAAGGACCTAAAATTTTTAAAGTGAGGAATTTTTAATTTTTATTTATTTATTTATTTATTTATTTATTTATTTATTTATTAAGCATATGTGCTGATGAAGTGAACATTTTTTAAATTTTTTAATTTTAATTTTTTTAATTTTTTATTCTTATGTTAATCCCCATACATTACATCATTAGTTTTAGATGAATTGTTCCATGATTCATTGTTTGTGCATAACACCCAGTGCTCCATGCAGAATGTGCCCTCCTCAATACCCACCACCAGGCTAACCCATCCTCCCACCCCCAGAACACTATTTTTTTTAAGGAATCTCTTAAATAGAAACTTCTACATGCAATTGCATTCCACTGGTATACATTATATTAAATAAATGATAAAATTTATTTATTTTTTTAATAATCTATTTTTTATTCTTGTTAATCCCCATTGATAAAATTTAAAAGTAACATTAGAATTAAGAATTTGGCAAGGAAATCAACTGAATTTTGACAAACATAAGACCCTCTGGTGGGAACAGAGGGCATGAGAGAACACATCATCCAAGCAATGATTTGCATTCTGGAACTTCAGTGAGTGTATTTTATAGAGCTAATGAGAAAATGATTAGCTAAGACAGAAGGGCAAGTAAGAGAGAAGGCACCATGTATTTCTTTTTTTTTTTTTTAAAGATTTTATTTATTTATTTGAGAGAGAGAGAATGAGATAAAGCATGAGGGGGGGAGGGTCAGAGGGAGAAGCAGACTCCCCGCTGAGCAGGGAGCCCGATGCGGGGACTCGATCCCCGGACTCCAGGATCATGACTTGAGCTGAAGGCAGCCGCTTAACCAACTGAGCCACCCAGGCGCCCGGCACCATGTATTTCTAAGTAAACCAAATGCTTCTCAGAGAGCCCACACTGCTGACAAGAGTACTCACCCCATGGATATAGAGGAGACACGGAATGGCAGATGGCTTCAGAAAGCAGTATCTACTCCAATGTCTCTCTCTCACACACACACACATACACACACACACACGGCTCATACAGAACTTTCGTGGAAGATATTTTAATTCACATAGTAGCACTTAAAAAGAGGGGCATCTGCGTGGCTCAGTTGGTTGAGCCTCCAACTCTTGATTTGGGCTCAGGTCATGATCTAGGAGCCGTGGGATCGCGCCCAGTGCAGAGTCTGCTTGTCCCTCCCTCCTCTCTCTCAAATAAATAAATAAATAAATAAATAAATAAATAAATAAATAAATAGACTCTTTAAAAAGAAAGAGGGAAGCACATTTAGGATAAAAATAAATCGAATTAATCAATGAGGCAAACTAAGTTAAGGGAGAAGGGAAAGAGTAAAATTATTCTAAATCGTGATGAATTTAGACAATAAACAGGTCAATCGACTTGATGGGAAAACGAATAAAGTTTGCATCACCTAGAACTCAACTGAGCCTGTGAATCCTAAAACTACTGTGGTTACTGATCCCATCTGTCCACTAAGGACTGATAAAGCTCAGCTCTTCTCTCCTCACAGGTATTCTATGGATAACTTCATGAAAAGCATCCTGCTCTTGGGAAGAAGGGAAAGCACCCAGCTGGTTAGAATTATTAATGCAGGAATAATAAACCATCTTATTAATTGTGGGTGGACAGGTGGCGTGACTCCTAGAGTGCCCTTTGATGTAGAGGTCCTGTGAGTACTGATAGGTTAATACATTACTAAATGAACAGGAACATCAAAGCACATTTTAAAACTGCAGTTTTTGAGTCATTTTTCCTTTAAAGAGACTTATTTCTGTAAAGGGGAATTAGAAGTGTACTATCGTCCACTGAGGACAGAAATTCTGGAGACGTTCTGTTACAGACCAGTTAGGCTTAGGCACACTGGCTCCCAGAGATGATGAAACCAAACGCCAGCACCACCAAGTATTAGCAGATGCCAGGCGTCTCCTCAGGGCTGGGAGCTGACAAACGTATCTCCTTGCCCTTCGTGTGTCTACAGAGAAGCGTCTTAGGGGAAATACTTTCAGGGTCAGTGGGTTTGTCAGCAACAAGATGGAGGAGATTTCAGGGCACAGAAAAGATGGAGGGGTAAGGCCTGGCAGTCCCAGAGGAGCTGGACACTGGCAATAGCATTTCTTTAAATTCCTCAGAACCCCGCCATCCTGCCTCTGTTTATGTGTCCATGTTCCAGCCCCAGCAGGCGGAATGGTTTCATCCATACACTGTTTCCTACTGGAAATATGGGATGATGAGATGGATTCTATTCCTCCTAAGAGTCTAACAGTTATTTGAAAAGAACAGCTACTTACCAAATTGATGGTTGATGCCAGGACAGTGACTGCAGGGGCAGCATTCACAAAGGTGTAGAAAGGGGTCTTCTGGACCATAAGATAAAGGTTTGAGACTCAGTGCACTCACCTCCTTGCCGGGAAATAATCACCATTTCATCTCTAACTGCGCTGACAGTATCTGCACAGGGATTTGAGATTATCTCTGAAAAACATCTGTGATTTGTGCATAACACTGATAGCTCTTAACGTTTATTTGTAAAGTTGCCCAAGAGGGGCGCCCGGGGTGGCCCAGTTGGTTAAGCGTCTGCCTTCGGCTCAAGTCATGATCCCAGGGTCCTGGGATTGAGCCCTGTGTTGGGCTCCCTGCTCAGCGGGGGAGCCTGCTTCTCCCTCTCCCTTTGCCTGCTGCTCCCCCTCTGCTTGTGCTCTCTCTCTCTCTAATAAATAAATAAAATATAAAAAAAAAAAAAGTTATCCAAGAGGGTGAGGTGAACAGAAATAACTAGAGGACGGTCTTATTTTAGGTGTCAAAAATGATAAGGTGTCACGGGAAGGGCAGCAGAAGACACTGAAGTTTTTAATTTTTTAAAAAGATTTGTTTAGGGGGCGCCTGGGTGGCTCAGTTGGTTAAGTGACTGCCTTCGGCTCAGGTCATGATCCTGGAGTCCCGGGATCGAGTCCCGCATCGGGCTCCCTGCTCGGCGGGGAGTCTGCTTCTCCCTCTGACCCTCCCCCCTCTCATGTGCTCTCTCTCTCCTCTCATCCTCTCTCTCAAATAAATGAATAAAATCTTAAAAAAAAAAAAAAAAGATTTGTTTAGGGGTACCTGGTGGCTCAGATGGCTAAGCGTCTGCCTTAGGCTCAGGTCATGATCCCAGGGTCCTGGGATCGAGCCCCACATTGAGCTCCTGGCATGGCGGGGAGCTTGCTTCTCCCTCACCCTCTGCCTCTCCCCCTGCTCATGCTCTCTCTCTCTCTCTCTGTATCTGTGTCTCAAATGAATAAATAAAATCTTTAAAAAGAAAGAAATTTAAAAATAAATACAAAGATTTATTTATTTATTTATTATTATTATTTTTTTGACAGAGAGAGAGAATGCACAAGCAGGAAGAGTGGGAGAGACACTGAAGTTTAAGAAGTAAGAGAATGAAGCAGATTACGACTCCATGCCTCATTTACTGCCTATATTGAGTGTCTTTTTTTTTCACACTTTTTTTTTTTAAGATTTTATTTATTTATTTGACAGAGAGGGACACAGCGAGAGAGGGAACACAAGCAGAGGGGGAGTGGGAGAGGGAGAAGCAGGCTTCCCGCTGAGCAGGAAGCCGGATACAGGGCTCGATCCCAGGACCCTGGGATCATGACCTGAGCTGAAGGCAGACGCTTAACGACTGAGCCACCCAGGTGCCCCTATATTGAGTGTCTTTATTCCATTCCCCAAAATTATTATTTTTCACTCCTAAGAAACCCACACAATGGCCTTGAAGTGAGCAAGAGAAAGCAGCAAGGAAAAGTTGCTAGAGGGCACAAACCACTCATGTTTTGCTTTAGTACACACGTGGTAAGTAACTACTCTGTGCCAGATACTTTTCTAAGCCATCAAGATATAAAAAGAAACCAACTAGGCCAAGAATCCCTCATAAAGCTCACATTCTGGTTGAGGATGACAAACAGAAACAGAGATCATTTGGTGATCATTCTAAAAAGTAATGTTGCTGTGGACAATGAATATGGAGTGAGCGGTGAGTGCTATAGGGAGGTGGGCATGTGTGGCCATGGTAACTAGAATAGTAAGGGGAGGGGAAGGGGTCTCCCAAATTAGAGGGTATCTGACAAAGACCTGATGAAGATGAGGGTAAGGGGTTGAGCCAGGTGTGTATCTTGTTTTCAGGCAGAATAAAGAGCCGACCTGGCGTGTCCAGGGAAGAGCAAGCAGGGTGATGCGTCTAAAGCCATGCCATTAGGAGGAGAGGGTTGGGAGAGAAAGTTAGAGGGGCAACAAGTGCTGAATTGTGCGCACTGCAGAAGAAGCCAGAGCCTGTACAAGGCCTTGACCGGAAGTGGTATGCAGTCGCTCTGTTGAGAATATAATGTGGAAGGGACCACATGGAAGCACAGAAACCATTTAGAAGATTCTGAGTGTGAGTTGGGGCGCCTGGGTGGCTCAGATAATTAAGCGTCTGCCTTCAGCTCAGGTCATGATCCCAGGGTCCTGGGATTGAGCCCCACATTGGGCTCCTGGCTCAGAGGGGAGCCTGCTTCTCCCTCTCCCTCTGCCTCTCCCCCTGCTCATGCTCTCTCTTTCTCTCTCTCTATCTCTGGGCCTCAAATAAATAAAATCTTAAAAAAAAAAAAGGAATCTGGATTGAACAGATTTAAAAAAAAAAAAGAAGATTCTGAGTGTGAGATGATGATGGTTCTGACTTGGAGAGAGAGGGGTTGACAATGAAAAGTGGTTAAACCCTGGTAAATTCTGAAGGTGAAGCCAAGAGGAAGCCTATGGAACAGAGGTGAAAAGTAAGAAAGAGAGGATTCAAGGGTGAGTCTGAGAATTTTTGCCTGGGCAACTTTGAATATGAGTTGCTATCAAAAGGAATAGGGAAGGGTGAAGTTGGGAGTAGGTTTTTAGGGAAGATCAGGAATTTGGTCATGAGCCTGTTCAGTCTCACGTGCCTACCAGACACCTAAGGATGATGTCAAGCAGAATTAGCTCTAAGTCTGAAATTTGGGAGTAGAAACCAGGCTGAATACATAAAATTGGAAACTGTTAGTTCCCAGATGGTACATCAGCCATAAGCCAGGGCGAGATCCCACAGAAATGAAATAAGAGTTCAGGATATGAACACAGGAAGTGCAGAAAATGCCCCTGAGAACCCATTGCACAGAAGTAAGAGACACGGAAGAAGCAGGAAGCATATTCATCCAAGGAGTCAGTGGAGAGACTATCATTTATGGAGAAGACAGTATTTAAATGCAACTTGTAAAAGAAAAAAACACACCATCGGTAGCTCAAATCATCCAAGAGATTCAATCAACTTCAGGGTCAGATTCAGGTGGGTTCTTTTCTCCTGGAAGTTCTATCCCTTGTGCACCTCCTGTGTGAGCTGTCTGGATGCATGCAAGTATTATAGTACCAGGTTTTCACAAGAGATTGAATTTTTAATCCCTTGAGAGCAATCATGTCTATCCTGACATGGGTTTTAAAGAAGGATTTTTCTTTTATGATATATTACAGCTATATTCTAGTAAATATTTACCTGGTATAGCTATTTCCATCCTTTAGCTTTATGATTCCCCTGCCTTCATGCTTAATAGTATCTTTCAAAACTCATAGGACAGAATTTTGTTTGATTTGACTATGACTATATGGAACATAATGATGTGGCTATGTTTTTTGGTTATTTCATAGGATGCTGTCTCTATGCAGGAGCATTGACCTGTGGATTTAAATTAATAATAAATTAGTTACAGTTCTTAACTGCTCCACATATGCATACTATAAAGTATAGATAGATGTAGAGCAAGGTGGCCAAAGTCATTGTGAAATTAGAACAGAATATGGAAAATGCTTTTGCTGGTAATATTTGATGCTTCAGTTCTCTATTTAATCCCATACCGATCAGTCGCTATTGATTATAAATGCGTAGTCTGTGCATTTAGTTGTCTGGTTATGCGATGTTGTTGACCATGCACACGTGATGAGAATTATTCAACCAGTTTGTGGGGACAGACATGTGACAGGCTTGATCGCATTGCTGAATGCTATGACTTGCCTGAGATGCATGTAGGCAATTGGATGCTCTTCGAAAACATGCGTGCTTACGCTGTTGCTGTTGCTGCTGCTTCTACTTTCAATGGGTTCCAGAGGCCAATTATCCACTGTGTGATGTTGGGGCCAACATGGCACCTAATGCAGCAAATCCTGAACCACGACTTCTCACCTGAAGTGGAGGAGCAGCATGTCAGCACTCTGCCTGTGTTCTGTGCTTGGAAGAGGGGGATGAAGTGTCCCCTTGCTATCTGTGCTTCAGCTAGCATTAACACGGACGTGCCGCTCCTGTAGCTGTTAACTTCGAGTTTATCTTGAATTATGGGCTTTGGGGGGACTGTTTAACTTAATTACTGCTAACTGTTTCTTAATAACTGCTAAATGTCTTCCTAAGTAGGGTTGGCATGGATGCAACAATATGGGAGACTAGGAGATGGGGTCGCTTATCTGTGTTCCTATGGAAACTATCTGAATATTTTGTTGTTGTTGTTGGATTTTTTGGATTTTTTGTTGGATTTTTATTCACTTTTCAAACATGCTACTCAAGAGTGCCCCTCAGCTGCTGAGCAAGCATTTGTAGCTTGTACATTGAATGGGGTGAGAGTTTAGTGTTGACCTAAAGATAAAGTATTTTGAAATAATTTTTTTTTTAAGATTTTATTTATTTATTTGAGAGAGAATGAGAGACAGAGAGCATGAGAGGGAGGAGCGTCAGAGGGAGAAGCAGACTCCCTGCCGAGCAGAGAGCCTGATGCGGGACTCGATCCCGGGACTTCAGGATCATGACCTGAGCTGAAGATAGTCGCTCAACCAACTGAGCCACCCAGGCGCCCCTTGAAATAATTTTTAAAAAAATAAAGAATGAGGGGCGCCTGGGTGGCTCAGTCATTACGCGTCTGTCTTCGGCTCAGGTCATGATCCCAGGGTCCTGCAATCGAGCCCCACATTGGGCTCCCTGCTCAGTGGAAAGCCTGCTTCTCCCTCTCCCACTCCCCCCTTGTGTTCCCTCTCTGGCTGTGTCTCTCTCTGGCAAATAAATAAATAAAATCTTTAAAAAAAAAATAAAGAATGATTGTCTTGTCATAAAAAGGCCAAGGGTTACATGGGTAAACCATTCTGTGAGTTCAGTCCAGCTGGTCTGAACTAGCCTGAGCTGTTTTGCTGAAAACAGTGCACAACAGTGACTCATAGTCAAAGCATGCCACATAGTGATGACTGGTATTGCTTTGTACTTATAAATTCGAGGTGAGTATTGGGGCAGTTTCTACAAGTTTATTGATAGTGTTTATTGATACTTATCACATTGATGATTTTCGCCAGGGGTCTGTGAGTGCCTGAGGCTCTCTGCTGTTGAGGCTGATTATACAGAGGGAATATGCCTACAGGACCAGAAGAGTATAAACTTCATTTTGGGTTCCCTGCTTCCCAGGTGTTCTGTCTACATGTTAGTGGTTCCTGATTTGAGAGTAAAGTCATGCAGAGCTACTTACAGAGGGAAGACAACCTGAGCTACATCTGGCCTCTCTAGCCTTTGCTGTGAGACAGGCCTTGCTTGGAATAGATATTCTTACTTAAATGTTGTTATATTTTATTCTTTTCCCTTCAATAAACTGCCGTTTGGTGTCAGTCGTTTTGAATCATGTGAGGCTTCTTTAGCAATTAAGCCCCATCTGACCACTACTATCCATACAAGTCTAACAAGAGACTTTTATTTTTTTAAATTTTTTTAAAGATTTTATTTATTTATTAGAGAGAGAGCACAAGCAGGGGGAGCAGCAGGCAGAGGGGGGAAACAGGCTCCCCGCTGAGCAGGAAGCCCAACGGGGGACTCGATCCCAGGACCCTGGGATTACGACCCGAGCCAAAGGCAGACGCCCAACCATCTGAGCCACCCAGGCACCCCTAACAAGAGACTTTTAAATAAAAAGTCAATCTACTTTAGTTTTTAAATGCTTAAGGGTTGGATTAATTTCTAACTTTTGTTATTTTTCCATAGTCATAAATTTATGTACCTCTCTGTCCTTTCTTTCTACCTTTTGACTTGTTTAAAATCAATTTAATTCCCACCTGTATAGAAAACCCTTTTCCTACTTTCCTTGGAGCTTACCTTGTATATTTTAACTTTCATCATTGTTGTGTCAGTATCTAAAATTAGTAATTATTTTAACCCCTTTTCCCAAACGCTTCAAAGCTTTAGAATGCTATTATTTCAAATGCTTTTGTTCTATTCATGTGTATATCCTATTCTTACCCAGCATAACTTTCTCATTTTGATCACTGTATTGATGTTATGATAGTTCCCATTTATTTAGGAAACATATATATATATATATATATATATATATATATATGCCTGTGTATATGTGTGTGTGTGTATCACCTCACGAGTTAAAATGTAATTTCTATTTATGTATCATCATTGTATTCTATTTCCTAAATTTTTATTAAGGATGTTTTGCATCTGTGTTCATATGGGTACTGGTCTGCAGTTTTCTATTAATAGTATTACCTGTGTTTGGTATCAAATTAAACAAAAAAGCTAAAATCATAAAACTAGTTGGGAAGAGTTCCATCCTCTTTTTTTAAAAAATAGTTTTAGTGGGATTGGAATTATTTCTTCCTTAAATGTTTAAAAGAACTCACTAGTGAAGCCATCTTGGCATGAAATTATGGTGGGAAAATTTAAAACTACCAATTCAATGTCTATATATAATAGAGGGCATTTCAGATTACTCATTTCTTCAGTGAACCTGAGTAGTTGAAGTATTTCAAGGGAATTTTTTTGTCAGTTTCTAATTTTCATAGAGTTGTTTAAAATATCATGTATCTTTTTTTTTTTTAAAGGTTTTATTTATTTATTTGCCAGAGAGAGACACAGCGAGAGAGGGAACACAAACAGGGGGAGTGGGAGAGGGAGAAGCAGGCTTCCCGCTGAGCAGGGAGCCCGATGTGGGGCTCGATCTCAGGACCCTGGGATCAAGACCTGAGCTGAAGGCAGACGCTTAACAACTGAGCCATCTAGGCACCCTATCATGTATCTTTTTTAATGTCTTTAATATATCTAGTGCTAAACTATCTTTCATTTCATATATATATTGGTTATGTGTCTCTTCTTTTTTTCTGAACAATCTACCTACAGATCAACTCTATTGATCTAGTTAAATGACAGCTTTGGAGTTCATTGATTTTCTGTTCTTATGATATATTTTATTAATTTCTGCTCTTTAATATTTCTTTCCTTTTGCCTACTTTGTTTTTAATTTGTTTTATATTTACAGTGTCCTAGCTTGAGTGTTGGAAGTATTTATTCATCTCCTATTTATTTCCAAAATAAGTATTTAAATCCATACATTTTCTTCTAATCTCAGCTATAGCAAATCTTGATATATTGGGTTTCATTTCACACAGTTCAAAATATTGTCTACTTTTTCTTGTGATTTCTTTTTTGACTCAAACATTATCAATTTTTTTAAATTTCCAAATATGTGGGCATTTTTTTCCCCAGAGTATTCCTTTATGATGTCTAGTTTAATTCCCTTATGGTCAGAATTCCCTAGTATAATTCCCTTATAAAACAGTTTCATGGTTTTAATCATTCTACATTTATTGACATTTATTTTATGGCCTATGGTCAATTTTGATGAAGATCCTTTGTGGACATAAAGATTATGTGGACATAGAAGATTCTCTAAATGTCCATTAGACCAAGTTGGTTAATGTGTTAGTTTCCTATGGCTGATGTAACAAATTATCATAAACCGAGTGGCTTAAAATAACAGCAGTGGGGCGCCTGGGTGGCTCAGTCGTTAAGCGTCTGCCTTCGCCTCAGGTCATGATCCCGGGGTCCTGGGATCGAGTCCCATGTCGGGCTCCCTGCTCGGCAGGAAGCCTGCTTCTCCCTCTCCCACTCCCCCTGCTTGTGTTCCTGCTCTGGCTATCTCTCTCTCTGTCAAATAAATAAATAAAATCTTTAAAAAAATAAATAAATAAAAAATAAAATAAAATAACAGCAATGTATTCTATCATAGCTCTAGAGGCTAGAAATCTGAAGCCAAGATGTCAGTAAGGTCATGCTTCTTCTGAAGGCTCTGGGGAGGATTCCTTCCTTGCCTCTTGCCTAGCTTCAGATAGTTTTAAAATCATTTTATTTTATTTTATTTTTTTATCATGATAGTAAGTGTAATCTCTCACTTTCCCACTACTGTGATTCCTGGATTGTAGGGTAGTTCTCTTTTTAATTTTTTGAGGAACCTCCATACTGTTTCCACAGTGGCTATACCAATTTACATTCCCACCAACAGTGCAAGAGAGTTCCTTTTTCTCCACATCCTTGTCAACACCTGTTGCTTCTTGTGTTTTGTAACTAGTAGTGATAAAAAAAAATTTAAAAGCAGCAAGAGAAAAGAAGATAGTTACATACAAGGGAAACCCCATAAAGCTATCAGAATATTTTTCAGCAGAGACTGCGGGCCAGAAGAGAGTGGTATGATATATCCAAAGCACTGAAAGGGAAAAACCTACAGTCAAGAATACTCTATCCAGCAAGACTACCATTCAGAATAGAAGGAGAGATAAAGAGTTTCTCAAACAAATAAAAACTAAAGGAGTTCATGACCACTAAACCAGACCTATAAGAAATATTAAAGGGGACTCTCTGACTGGAAAGAAAGACCGTAAGTGAGAGTATGAAAAGTAAAAAACACAAAAGCAGCAAATATAAATATTTCTGTAAAAATCAGCCCAAGGATCCATAAAATAAAAGTATGTAAAATATGAGACAGTACACCCAAAATGTGAGGGGGAAAGAAGTAAAGAATACGTTTAAACTTAAGCAACCATCAACTTAACATAGATTGCTATATGCAGATGTTATACACAAACCTAATGGTAACTGCAAATCAAAAACCAGTAATAGATGCGCAAAGAATAAAGAGAAAGAATTCCAAGGATATCGCTAAAGAAAGCCAACAAACCAAGAAAGAGAGCAGGAGAAAAAAGGATCGGAGAAAATCTATAGGAACAACGACAAAACAGTAACAAAATGGAAATAAATACATACCTATCAATAATTACTTTGAATGTGGGGTACCTGAGTGGCTCAGTCGGTTAAGCGGCTGCCTTTGACTCAGGTCATGATCCCAGGACCCTGGGATCGAGCCCTGCATCGGGCTCCCTGCTCGGTGGGGAGCCTGCTTCTCCCTCTCCCTCTGCCTGCCTCTCTGCCTACTTGTTCTCTCTCTCTCTTCAAATAAATAAATAAATAATAATAAAAAAAATAATAATAATTACTTTGAATGTAAATGGACTAAATACTCTAATCAAAAGACATAGGGTGACAGAGTGGATAAAAAAAGACAAGACCCACCTATATGCTGCCTACAAGAGATGGCTTCATAGATGAATTCTACAAAACATTTAAAGGAGTTAACACCCATTCTTCTCAAACTATTCCAAAAAATGCAAGAGGAAGAAAATCTTCCAAATTTATTCTGTGAAGCCAGTATCACCCTGATACCAAAACCAGACAGACACCACACACAAAAAAAAAAAAAAAAAAAAAAGAACAGGCCAATATTTCTCATGAATAAAGACGCAAAATCCTCATCAAATTATTAGCAAACCAAATCCAACAATACCTTAAAAAAATCTTACACCACAATCATGTTGGATTTATTCCTGAGATGCAAGGGTGGATCAATATTTGCAAAACAATCAACATGACACATCACATCAATAAGAGAAAGATAATAACTACATGACCATTTCAATAGATGAAGAAAAAACATTTGACAAAATACAACATCCATTCATGATAAAAACCCTCCACAAAGTAGGTCTACAGGGAACAAATCTCAACACAATAAAGGCCTTATATGAAATATCCACAGCCAACATTATACTCAATGGTGAAAACACAGAGCTTTTCCCCTAAGGTCAGGAATAAGACAAGGATGTCGACTCACCACTTTTATTCAACATAGTACTAGAAGTCCTAGCCACAGTAATTAGACAACACAAAGAAATAAAAGGCATCCAAATTGGTAAGGAAAACTATTTGCAAATGACATGATACAATATATAGAAAACCCTAAAGATTCTGCCATGTATCAGTTTTTACATCTATTTCTCTTTTAATCAAGTTCTTGTTTTTTCCCATCCTTCCAAGAACAAATGCAGGATATTTGTTTATGTATTTAAGATTTTATTTATTTGAGAGAGAGTACAACCAGGGGGAGGCAAGGAGGGAGAAGCAGACTCCCTGCTGAGCAGGAAGCCCCATCTGGGGCTCAATCCTGGAACTCCAGGATCATGACCTAAGTTGAAGGCAGATGCTTAACGGTCTGAGCCACCCAGGTGCCCCCTGGCTGAGAAGCACCCCTCTTGTTCACACTGTACTGCACACGCTAGGGTTTCCCTCAAACCCCAGTATGATCTCACCCCCAGAGGAGGTCCACAGCTTCCTGGGCCCTTTGGAATACCTCCTCTCACCCCAGACTATACTTCTTATTTCAGTGTTTCCTCTGAGTGATTTTTTGTAAAAAGATTTTATTTAGAGGGAGAAAGAGCATGAGCAGGGGGAGGGGGAGAGGGCAGAGGGCCAAGCAGACTCCCTGCTGAGCAGGGAGCCTGATGTGGGGCTCAATCCCAGGACCATGAGATCATGACCTGGGCTGAAGGCAGACGCTTAACTGACTGAGCCACCCAGGCGCCCCAGAGAGGGAGTGGTTCTGCAGCAGGCTCAGCAGGCAGAGAGAAGCTAAAACCTCGAGGTTCCAGGGATAGGGCACAGGGGCCTGCAGCTTGAGCCTGAGACCAGATGGAAGGAGGTGGGTTATAGGGGCTGGCACAGAGTAGGCAGCAGTGCAGAAGCAGGTGAGAGAAGTAGCCTTGAGGACGCAGGGGGTGGGCAGGAGGAGAGCATGGGGATAGGGGGTACAGAAGCCAGCATAGAGGCCGGGCCATAGAGGGAGTGGGTTGCCAAGGATGCAGAACAGGGCAGCCACAGGGCTGGGTGTCTTGATAGTGCAAGAGGTCCAGGAAGTCAGTGCTGCTGCCAAGGAGCCATTAGGCGAAGAGGGAATTCCTAGGGCCAATAGGGCACATGGAGAGCCCTGGGTTGCCAGGGACTGCAGAGGTGGGAGGCAGCAGAACCTGGTGCCTGGGGGCCAGAAAGCCCAGAGAGGTACAGCCAGTTAGACCAGAGCTCTCTCTGACTCTGCCTGGGTACCCACCTGACACCCCACCTCTGAGCCAGCAGTTCAGGGTTTAAGGCTCTGGCTTCCTTCCCCTCTGAACCAAAGCCTCTCTGCAGGCCAGTCCTACCCTGGCAGGCCCCAGCTCCCTCATACCTTTGGATGCAGTGCACCGGCCAGTGGAGCTCTCCCCTGTGGAGCTCCACCTGTGCCTGAAGTTGGCAGGCTGTTTCTTCCTGGAAGCTCTGGGAAATCAGATTCCTACTTGTGTGCTTTGTTCGCAGAATTCAGCTGCATGTGGTTGTAGGACTGAGGTTTCTAAGCTTCTGGGATGCTTTCTGTAATGAGGTGATCTGCAAAGTCACATAATTTCTTCAAAGGGCTCTGTGTGTGATCAGTACTTTGACCTTCTGATCTTGCTGAGCCCCAACTAAAGATGCTGTCAGATGTGTGGTGCTCAGCTTAGTTCCTAGCTTTATCTCAGGACCAGCAATGGGGCATCAAGGGCCTGATACAGCCACGCCTGACTCTTCTCTCTGCCTCTTTCTCCCTACGGCTGGAAAAGGTTCTCTATTTTTATTTTTTTATTTTTTCTTTTTTTAAGATTTTATTTATTTATTTGACAGAGAGAGACACAGCGAGAGAGGGAACACAAGCAGGGGGAGTGGGAGAGAGAGAAGCAGGCTTCCCGCAGAGCAGGGAGCCTGATGCGGGGCTCGATCCCAGGACCCTGGGATCATGACCTGAGCCGAAGGCAGACGCTTAACGACTGAGCCACCCAGGCGCCCCAAAGGTTCTCTATTTTTAAAGACTCGTGTGAAGGGCGCCTGGGTGGCTCAGTCGTTAAGCATCTGCCTTCAGCTCAGGTCATGATCCCAGGGTCCTGGGATCGAGCCCCACATTGGGCTCCTTGTTCAGCAGGGAGCCTGCTTCTCCCACTGCCTGCTGCTCCCCCTGCTTGTGCTCTGTCAAATAAATAAATAAAATCTTTAAAAAAAAAAATTAAAAATTAAAAAAAAAAAAGACTCGTGTGATTAGATTGAGCCCACCTAGGTAAGTCTAATGACAAAGTCCATTATATATGCAAAGCCCCATTGGCCATCTATAGGAACATTCACAGTTTCTGGGGATTAGAGCATGGACATCTTTGGGAGCAGTGATCCCATCTACTACAGTTTGCTGTCTAGTCCTCAGATTCCTATCTGACCTGCTTGTAAAATATATGCTACCCATCCCAAGATCATAAAATGTCTCCTTCCATTACAGTATCAACTCAACACCCAAATCTCACCAGCTCAAAAATCCCAAATCTCATCATCTAAATTGTCTAAATCAGACATGGATATGGCTGAGGCTCTGGATATACTCCACCCTGGCACACAATGCTCTCCATCTGTGGATCTGTAAAAATAGAAAACAAGGTATTGCCTCCCAAAATAAAATGCTGGAAGAGACCTAGGATAATAGTTATATACATTGTTTCAAATGGAGAAAATGAAAAAATAAATAGCCACAAGTTCCAAGAAATTTTGAAATCAAGTTTAGCAAACTACATTAGGTATCAAGGCCTGGGAATACCTTCTATGGTTCAGGGCTCTGGCCACTGGGCTCTCAGCTCCCCACCCTGTGTTCTACTCTGTCCTCCACCTCCTTTTCTCTGACAGGTAACAAAGGTTTGCAGCTTAGTAATTTTCTCAGGTGGTTTCAATGTGTGCAGAATATTGTAGTTCCTAATTCATATTCTGTCCCTTTAAGATTCAAGGTGTTTCTACTAGAAAGGAATTTTCAAGAGCTTTGTGGTTCTTCTGTATATACCACAGAGATTCGTTCCATCAGACAAGAGGTTGGTTCACACATTTTTTTCCCCTGGATAATCCCGTACCATTTTTTTGGCTTTTGCTGAGATGGCCAAGGGATGCCTTTAAACTTCCTAGATGGTCGGTCTCTGGTTATACTGAGACCTGCTTAGTCACAATCTCTTCAAAGAAATTTTATGTGACTAAATCTGGTCTTTTGATCTTGCTGAGATATTACAAAAGGTTGTACAGCTACACCCTTGGCTATTTCTCCAGAACATGCTTTCTTGACCATGAACCACTTCATTTCAATGTCTTTTGCAATTAAGATGGAATAAGAATTTCCCAAATCATAAAGTCCTGGGGTCTTTTCTGTTTAATAGTTCTTCCCTACGTTTATCTCTTCCCTATCACATTTTACCACAAACATTAAGAAACAAGGCCACACTTAAAATACTTTGTTTAGAAATTTCCTCAGCTAAATGTCCATATATGGACTTGTACATTAATATATGCAGCAGCTTTGTTTTTAATATCTAGAATTTGGGGAAAAACATGTCAATTAAGATACAGGGGCAGCTCTTTCTGCCCACAGGGACGTGCTTTAATAAAACCACCATTTTGTACACACACACAAAAAAGAAGATAAAGGGATAAATTGCAGTATATCCATAGACTATTACTCACCAATGAAGAGAATGAACTATTTATACAAACGATTCTCAAAATAATGTTGCATGAAAGACAGTGAACGATTAATAAACTTCTAAGGTTCCACTTAAATAAGATTCTAGAAAAGGCAAATTTATCTATATAGAAAGTAAATCAATGGTTGCCTACAGGAAGGGATAGGAGGTATTAAGAAGGGCATTGAGATAAGCGAAGTAAGTCAACCAGAGAAAGACAATTATCATATGATCTCACTGATATGAGGATCACAGGGGAAGGGAGGGAAAAATGAAACAAGACTAAACCAGAGAGGGAGACAAACCATAAGAGACTCTTAATCTCAGGAAATAAACTGAGGGCTGCTGGAGTGGAGGGGGGTGGGAGGGATGGGGTGGCTGGGTGATGGACAATGGGGAGGGTATGTGCTATTGTGAGCACTGTGAATTGTGTAAGACTGATGACTCACAGACCTTTACCCCTGAAACAAATAATACATTATGTTAATAAAAAAATATATATATAGTTTAGATATTAAAATATATATATATATATATATTTTTTTTTTAAAGAAGGGCACTGAGAGGGATTAGGAAGGGCCATGAGGTTACTTTTGGGGTGGATATGTCCAATACAACGGTGGGTGATTTCTTATATTTATACATATATTAAGGATTACAAATTGCACTCTTTACGTACATGCAGCATATGGCATATTGACTACACCTCAATGAAACTATAAAAAATGATCCCACTGCAACATCTGGGTCTTCCACTTCTACTGGAAAACCAGATTGAGCATCAATATAGTGACTCTACCATCTTTCTCCAAATGCCTTGTAAGAGAATCTCTTCCCCAGCAGCAAGAAAAACTGGCAAGCAGTGAAGGCCGTTTCCAAGCTGAGTCACCGGAAGCTCTGGCTGGTCACAAAATCTACATCCTTGCACCATTGTCTACCCCAGAGTTCTTGCCCATGCAGCAAAGACACTAGGTATAGAGCCTAGAGAGGTACAGAAATCAATAAACCTTACATTCTTTGCTCTGACACTGACCTTGGTCATAGAGTGATACAGCCCTGGAGATGCTAAGAATTCCCATGCATCCCCATCTCACAGAGCCACAGTGACAGGAATGTTTACGGATGTCTTTTTAAAATGGGCACATCCACTCTCATTTGCTGCAGTCTCCCCAAACCCAATTATTCACACCCAGTGTTTCTGTATCCATTTTGTTTCCTTCCTGGGATGGTAAGTCTTGCGGCCAGACTTGGGTACCAGATCAGATTCTGGCCTTCAGGGCATACGGCACTTGGCAAGTCCTCAGAAACAGCTTCCCCTCAACAGTGCTGCGAAATATGGTACATATGCTGGAAATAAGACACACAATCCATGCTGCTCCCAAACATAATGAAGGTTGTCACCCCCAGGGTGATGTCTGGGCCTTCAAATAACTCTGAAATCCAGACAAAATCAGGCCCATAAACCCCTAAACTGGACTGAAAATGGTTCTCTGCCAACCTGCTCTTCCATCTGAGGCACATGAAATTAGAGGCCCCCCCGCCCACCACACACACACTGTTTATCTCTTCAGTTTGGCAGGGCCTAAGTGTTTTCAAACCATTCCAAACAGTAAAAATAATATCCAAGATTAACGACAGCTTAAATAATAAGGTCTTTATTATCACAGAAACCAGAGCAACGTAAGACAAGTAGTTCTCCGGTTAGGTGACTTGGAGGCTAGAAAATCTGTCACAAGTACCACATGAGACCAACAATGTCCATGAAGAAAGTAAACCTTTTCTGTAAGCCAGAACACAGCTCAGATCCTCTTGGCTAAAGATGTACAGTAAAGTCCACACCTTTCATCAGTGGGGAGGAAATGAGAAATCCCATTTAATTCAGGATTCTTGTAATTCCCTCCAGGAACTGGAGATTACAAAGTTCTACCTTCCCTGAGGATGTTATGGTAACTAAGCTGGTAGAGCTGAGATGGTTTCAGCCATAGGCATTGCATGACAAATCTGGCAAGGCCCTATTTGAAAGTGCAACACAACCCATGAAAGCTTCCCTGTACCTGGCATTTATAAGGTATCACCCTGGTGATAATGCTGATATATGAAGTTCAACATCTGATTGATGTCTTCCTCTCAAAGGGTAAACACAGAGCTCCTCTCCCTATGAGCCCCGTTGTGTTGAAAGCACTCCTAAAGCCTTCCTGCAGTGTGAACTTTCTGGTGCCGAATGAGGTGGGAGCTTAAACTATAGGCTTTCCCACATTCATTGCACTCATATGGCCTTTCTCCAGTGTGAACTTTTTGGTGCCTAACAAGGTGGGATGTTCTGATGAAATCTTTCCCACATTTGCTGCACACAAATGGCCTTTCCCCCGTGTGAACTCTCTGGTGTGCAATAAAGTCAGAGCTTCGACTAAAGAATTTCCCACATTCGACGCACTCAAAAGGCCTTGCCTCAGTGTGAATTCTCTGGTGTTTAATGAGGGTGTATTTGTGGCCAAAGGATTTCCCACAATCACTGCAAACATATGGATTTTCCCCAGTATGGATACTCTCATGTTGAACAAGTGTGGATTTGTGTCTGAAGACTTTCCCACAATTGTTGCACTTATAAGGCCTCGCTCCATTGTGAACTCTCTGGTGTACAATTAGGTTGGAGTGATGGCTAAAGTATTTTCCACATTCACTACACTTGTAAGGCATTTCTCCAGTGTGAATTCTTTTGTGCTGAGTAAGGTTGTC
Organism: Mirounga angustirostris; assembly: GCF_029215605.1. NCBI lineage: Eukaryota > Metazoa > Chordata > Mammalia > Carnivora > Phocidae > Mirounga > Mirounga angustirostris. The sequence goes on along the minus strand of NW_026991724.1, from coordinate 59,057,511 downwards.
TTTGCGGCTAAACGCTTTCCCACATTCTTTGCACTCGTAAGGCCTTTCTCCGGTATGGATTCTCTGGTGCTGGATAAGGGTGGCTTTGCGGCTGAAGGCTTTCCCACATTCACTGCACTCATAAGGCCTTTCTCCTGTATGGATTCTCTGGTGCTGGACGAGTGTGTCTTTGCGGTTGAAGGCCTTCCCACATTCGCTGCACCTGTAATGCATATGTCCACTGTGAGAGGCCTCCCCACTCTCGGTACTCCTTGTCCTCTTCTTGCTATGGGTGGCCTTTTGCTGGTGACTGCCCAAACTGGCCTGGAAGTTCTGCTCCTCCTCACATGGAAAAGGCTTTTCTGACAGGTGAGGTTCTTCATAAACTCTACAGTTCTTCACAAACGAGGTCTTGCCTTTGTCTCTTCTTAAGGGTTTCTCTACATTGTACTGCTTTTGGTGCTGAAGAAAGTTTGCACTGAACCAGAATTGTCTCCCACATGCCCCACATGTGTAAGGTTTCAGTCCTTGGCGTGTTTCCTGGTGTTCATCCAGGTGCAAGATATCTTTCAAGATGGGGCCACATATGTCACAAGGGTGAGCCATCTGGGCTGATGAACGTGCCTTGGAAATACTACCATGTGACACTTCTACAGAAATGCTCTGCTCAGAAGGTGCCTCTTTATCCTCTTCACTTCTGCCTGCACACCAACAACCTGAAGGCAGAAAAATGCTGTTGAAGTGCATGATGACTTTGGTGGGAAGGAGCAGCCCCATCACAAATGTGTCTAGCATACCCAGGATTTAGTCCATGCAGATGTTGGCAGGACAGCAGCCTTGGCATCAGGTTAAAGGAAACTGCTGTGCAATACTGGGCCTCACAGAGTGACAGAATGAGGAAGTCTGCACAAGGGACAAAGACACAAGGATGGGGTGTAGCTCAGAGAGAACCAGCAGGCAGGATGTCCAGTTTACTCCCGTGCAAATGATTTTTAGAAGGGCCTTGGCTACTGGTGAGCACTTTACGGAAATGTATGTCTAGGCCCAGGAAAATGTGATCTAAAATGAGCAAGTGGTATTCAAGAATCATTTCAGGATATACATACATCTCACGACACATTAGCATTGTCCAACATAGGAGAGCACTGCAGAAGGAGCAGTAGAGAGCACTGGTAAGTGGGCGTGGACAGCCCTGGGTTGGAGGTCAGAACAGAAACAACAAGTGTGTAAAGTGTCCAGAATGAGGAGAAAAAGACAGAAAGAGGTATGGTCTATAACCTAGGCACCAAACAGGAGTGGGGCCAGGACAGGTTTCTGGCACTATTTGAACCCAGCCCTGAAGTCACACCCTCCCCAAGCTCCCACTCACCAGGGCCTGTCCACGTCCCTCCTGCCATGGCTAGAGTCCCTCTAAGTCAGGCACTCAGAGTTCTTTCCCCTGCTAAGTTCAGCAACCACAAAGGATCTGGAAGAAAACAAGTCATAGAGGAAAGACAGGGAAAGTAGGAAAGCAGTGGCCCAGAGCAGCCCACCCACAGGAGATTAAGACAACTAAATATTACAAAATGAACATCAGAAATGTCTTGCAGGATCAGCACACTGGGCCTACAGCAGTGACCATGACGGCAATTCGTAAGACAGGTAGGTCCAAGGAAATTATAGGAAAGGGGCAGAGTCTAGAGTACAGAGGTATCACGAATGTGGGTAGAGCCATACAGCCAGGGAAAGGGCAAGCAGGGTAGTCCACTGGGCTGACCACTAGACTCCTGACCCTCAAACCCTTTCTGGTAACGGCTTAGGGCAGCAGGGGCTGGGAGCACAGGTAGTACAGAGGCAATACACAGCTAAGTCCCAGTACCCAGAAAACCTATCTTAGTAAGGGAAAATAGCAGTGCCCGTGGCAGCTAGGAGAAGAAATGGCAACCTATGAAGGAAGAAAGAGTAGAACACAGCCCAGAAAACTGGGGTATTTGGGGCCTTATCCAGGAAGACCGTAAGCACATAAGCACAAAGCACAGAAAACACCGCATGTGACCCAAGTCTCTGGGCCTTATCAAGCAGCCCCCATTCCTCCCAAGAGAAATACACAAACACATCCTTGAAAGTCCCATGACCCTGCACGAAGTCAATAACTGAGCACAGGAGCAGCAGCTCTCCCCAGAACCCCTGGTCTACCCACCACACATTCACTTTCCTCCCCAGCTCTCCAACTCCGACCAGATACCAGGCCCTTGTGACTGGTCCCTACTCACTCTCCCCATTTCCTAATAATCTTTTTGTCCAGCCCAAAACAACAGGCGGGGGACAGATAGACACTTTTTTTTTTTTTAAGATTTTATTTATTTATTTGCCAGAGAGAGACACAGCGAGAGAGGGAACACAAGCAGGGGGAGTGGGAGAGGGAGAAGCAGGCTTCCGTGGAGCAGGGAGCCCGATGCGGGGCTCGGTCCCAGGACCCTGGGATCATGACCTGAGCCAAAGGCAGACGCCTAATGACTGAGCCACCCAGGCGCCCCCAGAGAGGCACTTCTGCCAGCTAGTTCCCCTGGGGTCTACAGTTTATGCCTCTCATATACAAATTTGAGTTCAGAATTCTCCCTAGAGCCCCCAGGCTATGAATTCAGATTCCATCTCCAGTACACATCACTCTCGAGACCATAGCTCCCTCATGTCTATGGATACCCACAACACAGGTATCTCCCACATGCAAATCTGCACATAGCATCCAGAGAATTCTTGGTTAATGCATCCAAGATCACATCTGGCTCCAGTCAATGGTCCCCACTGCCATTTAACTCTGAACCCAGCTTTTAAATCCTCCCTTCCTGGCCCTATTCCTTGATTCAACTTCAGCAATCCAGAACAACATAAAGATACCAGATAAACCCAGCCCCTTCCCACTTTGCTGTCATATACTAAGGATGCTATATTCTCAACAATAAAAGACTTAACACTTAATATTAAATTCTCATTCAAAGCCCACACCCACTGCCCTACCTCAAGCACAGTTACTCTGCCAGCTGACCCAATCTGCCCCTGAGCTCTTCTACCAGCTTGACTGCAACTCCCCACATCCCACTAAAGGTCACCATGAACACCTGGGAAGCACACAGAGAAGGGAAAGCACCTGCTTTGGCCTCACTTTCATTTCATCTCTAATACTGCTCTACCCCAGCATCCATGTCGTGTCCACGCTCTCTGGAAGACTTCCCCACCTGCCAGATCCTACTCTCTCCCTCCAAAATGGACACTAACCTCCCTTTTCCTGTCTCTTAGATGACTCCTATCCCACTCTGCCAGGTCTACCCCCTCCCAGGCCCTTAATGGCACTGCCACTCTGACATAAAGGTTCTCTCTATAAATCTGATAAGCAGCTCTACTCTAATCCATACACTGACTGCCACCTTGCGGACTTGAATCCCTCCTCTGAAATCCAAACCTGTGTGCCCAGCTGTCTACCTGTACCTCCACTCAGATTCAACATGGTCAAAGCCTAATTCTTGATATTACTTCTGAAAGTTACTCCCACCACCAACTTCACCATCTCAATGGAGGATTTTTCCATCCTTATACCTTCTCAGGCCAAAAACTTTGAGAGCTCTGGAGTCATCCCTGACTCTTCCCATTCTTTCCCTCACCAACCACATCAGAAAATCTGGTTAACTCTACTTAAAGAAAAACAAAACAAAACCAAAAAAGGACCAGAATCCAAGCATTTGTCCCTCGCTTCAAAGTGACCAGTCTAGTCCAGCCATCATCAACAGTGCTTCCTCACCCCAAAGTCTTTTTTTCACTGGGCTGCCAGAGAAAGCCTGTTAAGACCACAGTCAGATCACTCCCTCCTGTTCCAAACCTTCCATGGCTCCCACCATTCTCAAAACAGAAGCCCAGTTCCACAAGCTGCCATTCCAGAGTTGAATCCTGTCCCCTGCTCTCTGATCACACTAGACGTAATGGAGACCTGAGGTTCCCTTAACACTCCTAGTTCAGCCTCAAGTGATGTTTTTGCACATGCTGGTTCTTGTGCCTAGGGCACTGTTTCACACTTCATCCCACAGCACTCAATTCAAGGCAAAAGACCACTGGTAACACCGGCATCCCCAAACTCAATGGCAAGTAGAAGGGTAGGTAAAGTGAGTGCAGAGATCCTCAGTGCTTCTACCATCAAAGCAACCTGGCAGAAAGGAAGAGTTGAGAGTGGCGTTACCAAAGTGGGGTATCATGGACTGAACTATTCCCCTAACTCCTGCCCTGCCTTTTGGTGAGAATGATTTCTGAATGTCTAATCTCAGATACTAAGACCTTAGTGTTGTCTCCTATCAGACGGGTGTCCATGAACAAAGATGTGTTGCAGTGTCTTCATCTGTAAAGCAGGGATAATAGTGGTACCTACCTTACAGGGCTCCTGTTTGTATCAGACACGTTAGTAAATGCCAAGGATCCTTGAATTAACTTTTACTGCCCACAAGCTTCACATTTTCCCAAATGGTTCTGGAGCAAATGAAGGGATAGGTTTTTGATATTTGGGATTTGTTTTCAAGCTTTTAAGAAAATGTGATATTTAAGACTTTCATCATAATCAAACACAGGCAACCACTTCAATCAATTACTAAGCATTAATATAAACTTATCATATCTATACATTTTAAATTTTTAACTGCTTCTGTATACCTGCCAAATGTCCATTAGTCCTCTCACCAAACCAGCCTACCCAGTACATACTCCTCTGAAGGTGAGCCTGCCGGTGGCCCTTCTTTAGAGATGTTCATAATCTCTCCTCACCTAAGAGTTGGAGAACTGATGTACCAGGTCCCTGGACTGGGCTGAGGCTAACTTTTCCTCTGTTCCACAGGCAGTGCCTTTGCTGAGTCCAAAGTGGCAAATCTAGAGCGCCTCACACCTGCCTCTGCATCTCAGGCCAGGTTCTTTATACCCTACAGGCCTCTCCTGCTGAGACCAGCCAGAACTCCTTCCCATGCTTCTTTCTGGAGGGAATGAAGGATGTCCACCCCTTCCTTCCTGCCTTCCAATCTCTCACCTCAAGGACTACATAAGATAAACACATCCTTAATATTCTGCCTCCGAATCTGATCTCCAGGCTTTGACCTGAGGCCTCATCCCTCAGTGGTCTCCAACACAGCCCCCCCGCCCCGCCCGCCAAACTCCAGACCTGCACGGCCAGATGCCCATGGGACACCTCCTCTGTGAAACACCTTAGCTTTGCAATGTCCAAAATGCAACTCCTGATTCCTTCAAAGGAGCTCCCTGCTTCAACGGACCCATTCCCACTGAAGTTCAGCGGGGGGAAGAGGAAACAAGTGTTTAGGCCCTTCACTCCCTACTTTCGCGTACAGCCATTATCTGACACAGCAAGAAATCCTGCCGGTTTTACCTTTCAAATCCCACTTCTCCACCTCCAAGCTCGCCGCCACGGCTCTGGTCCAGCCACAACACTCCTGGAGTCTGCGGCCTCCTCACCGGTCTCCCTGCCTCCATGCTCATCACTCCAGCCCGCCGTAATCTATGCCCCCGAGCCGGATCACACCATGTTCCTCCACGGCTCCCAGCGTCCTCGCCGCGAGGGCACTCGGCTCACCCAGCCTTTCCACGCAGGGCTACGACTCGCCCTTTAGGCTCCCTGCAAATACGAGGGCCCGGGTTTCCTGAATCCCGCCGGCTCAGCCGCGCCTCCAAGCCCTCGCTCGTGATCATCGCTCGGCCAGGAACACTTCGACGGCTCATCACACCGGCTGTTAGAAATGGGGGCTCCCCCCATAAGCGCCCCCACGGCCCAGAACACCGGAGCCTGGGCCGCAAAGACGTCAACAGGCGCCCCTCATTCAGGGCTTCGTGATTCGGAGTGAAAGGCCGAAAGGCGTCAAGGTCCGGCGAATAAAGTACCCACCTACGCGGGATCCATCACCGGGGCCGCCGCCATCACAATCTGGACCACACGGAGCCGCGAGGAGTCCCAGGTCGGGACCCACGCACCGCCGTCGCTTGGCCCTGGTCGCGGAGCCTTCGCGGGCGCTGCCACCGCCGAGCCTTCCGCAATTGGCACAGGGTCTCTTCCCGTCCCTTCCCGCTTCCGTCACTCTGAACCGAACCTGCGTTCCCAACGATCTGCTCCGAGGGCTCCACCAGGAGCGGACAAAATGTCGGCCGCGAGGAAGACGCCGGAAGTCCCGCCCAGACGGCTCGGGCGCTTTTAATAGTGCCGCCACCGCGCGGCGCAGAGACTTCTGGGTAATGTAGTTTCCCTGAGCAATCGGCCCTAGCGACCGCGGACTCGCTCCCCGCAGGGCCTAGGCAGCGCGGCCCCGCGAGGGGCGCTGGGAAATGGTGCCTCAAGGCTCGGATGACGGGGCGGGGCCTCGGCGCCCAGGTCCCGTGCTGTGCAGGCGGCTGCGGGGTGAGTCCAAAAAGTGCTGGGAGCGTTCTTGCAGCTATTCCCAGAGCCACAAAACCACGTGGACACATCGTGTGAAATGTCATTTTGAGTCCACTCACAGTCCGCTCGCATTTCCTCGCTGGTTTATAAATCCATGTAGATAGAAGCTTTAAGTCAGTTTTGGGCGCTTTGGCTGGGTCAGGGGCCCGGGATCAGGGGTCAGGTCAGCGGACAGGGCCGGGGAGGACCCCCGGGAGGGTTACTGGGCCGACGAAGGCACTTTCCTGCCGGTGGGGGCGCTGGTGGCGGCCAGTCCAGGGTGTAGCACCGTGTAATTCAAAAGATGCTTCTTAGCCCAAAGCTGAGGTATATTGATTTCCCTCTAGGAATATGCCGCCTATCTGAAAAGGGCCATTATAAATGCTTTTTAATGTGCCAGGACTGGTGGCAATAAATATGCAAAGGTGATCATCTGAACCCAGAAATAAAGATTTATAGCTTCATGATCTCATTTCTTTGCTAGGAAGTGATTTTCACTTCACTTGCAATTACAGGGACAGTGTCTGAATTGGGAGTTGACATTATTTTTGGTAAACGATGAAGAAGAGGAGAGGGAGGGTGAAGGCAGGGGAAGCGGAGGAGGGAAGAAAGGAAGGAGGGAAGGAAAGCAAAGAAGGAAAGGAAGAAAGAAAACATTTATGAATTGTTTAAATGACTGAAGGTTATTAATATAATTCTGTGGTTATGCACAGATATACTCAAAAATGGCTCTGGGGGACATACCTGTGACAAGTGAAAACGGTTAAGTTGTCTGAGAAGTGAGAGAATGAGGTTGAGCATACATGGGGGCTGAAACATTGAATACAACAGGGTTTAGTCTCCAAAATGTAATTTCTTTCCATTCTTGAAAATGCTGAATATCTACTTTGACGGAGAATTAAAACATTTAGAAGTGTTGCCAGAGGGCAACCCTCTCGGGTCCCCTCCCTCTTTGGGAGCTTTGTACTATCACTCAATAAACCTTGCTTTGCTGCCCACCAAAAACAAATGAACAAAAAAGTGTCGCCAGATGATGAAGATGAACAAGGATACTGTAATACCATGCTTATTCGCGGCTCTAACAAACATTCAATGAACACCTGTGCATTTCAGGCACTATCTTAAGTGCATGGAATATATTTGAAAACAAGAGACAAAGACCCCAGCCATCAAGGAGCTCACACTCTACAGTATTCAAAAAGACAGAGGAAGAAATATGAAATACATACTGAATTATGTACAATGTTAGAATGTGATAGGCACAATAGAAAAGAGAGATGAGGGCGCCAAGAAATGGGGTATGAGATGTAGTATTATACAGCCAGGGGAGGCTGATTTGAACCCATGTCTTAGTTTATAAAGGTGACTTAGTGACAACATGGATAGGTCAATGCCATTGAGAGAAAAGCTTAATGTTACTTAGCATTTCCCTAGAAATGAGAGGCATAGCATACCATAAAAGCCCAAAGAGGGAACACCAGGTTTTAGTTAGGACACAAAAGCAAGAGCCAAGGGAGGGCCTAGCCCTGAGACTTTATTGTGTTTCTACAGGCAAGGCAAGTCAAGGAGAACTGGCTAGTTTGAATAATTCCAGTGGGCTTTGGGTTATAGGGGTTGTCTCCAGTTGCCTAGTACCTGGCCCTGGGATGATTTAGGGCAGGCAATTTTCTTTAGGAAACACTTAAATGATTCAACATTCTTAGGTAATGGAGCTCCCCATTTAAGGTAAGCCACTGAGTGCTTATATAAAACCTTGAGCCCATGAAAAATATTAACACAAGTTAAACTCCCTAAAGAAAACATGCAGAGCGGCGCCTGGGTGGCTCAATTGTTAAGCGTCTGCCTTCGGCTCAGGTCATGATCCCAGGGTCCTGGGATCGAGTCCCGCATCGGGCTCCCTGCTCAGCGGGAAGCCTGCTTCTCCCTCTCCCACTCCCCCTGCTTGTGTTCCCTCTCTCGCTGTGTCTCTCTCTATCAAATAAATAAATAAAGAAAATCTTTAAAAAAAATGCAGATTTTCAATTAGAAGACAATTGAACAGAAAGAAGAAAAAGAACAGCTCTTTCTTTTTTTTATTTTATTTTTTTTTAAGATTTTATTTATTTATTTGAGAGAGAGAGAATGAGAGACAGAGAGCACGAGAGGGAAGAGGGCAGAGGGAGAAGCAGACCCCCTGCCGAGCAGGGAGCCTGACGTGGGACTTGATCCCGGGACTCCAGGATCATGACCTGAGCCGAAGGCAGTCGCTTAACCAACTGAGCCACCCAGGCGCCCAAGAACAGCTCTTTCTATGAGACACAATGTTTCTCTTGAGTTAACTAAAAGCCAGAAATTTATTTCATTATGATTTATCATTCATAACAAACAGGGTGCTTAAATATATTGGATTAAAATGGAATTTAGATAATTTAGGTACATGTTTTATTTCTATATATATTAAACTGTATTTTACATGAGATACTTTCAGAACTATAATAGGGGTGCCTGCATGGCTTAGTCAGTTAAGCATCCAGCTTTTGATTTTGGCTCAGGTCATGATCTCAGAGTCATGAGATCAAGCCCCATGTTGCGCTCTGCTTAAGATTCTCTCTCTCGGGGCGCCTGGGTGGCTCAGTTGGTTAAGCGACTGCCTTCGGCTCAGGTCATGATCCTGGAGTCCCTGGATCGAGTCCCGCATCGGGCTCCCTGCTCGGCAGGGAGTCTGCTTCTCCCTCTGACCCTCCTCCCTCTCATGCTCTCTGTCTCTCATTCTCTCTCTCTCAAATAAATAAAATCTTTAAAAAAAAAAATCTCTCTCTCTCCCTCTCTCTCTGCCTCTCCCACACCCTCTCTCTAAAAAAGAAAAAATATATATATAACAAATAAAATTAATACAATTTTAGTTGTAGACATAATAGAAATGCAGAATTGTACATTTAACCACATATATTTTTAATGACCAAGTATTTATGAAATTAGTGCTAAGTCAAGTGATTATTTTTTTTTTAAGATTTTTATTTATTTATTTGTCACAGAGAGAGAGCACAAGCAGGGAGAGCAGCAGGCAGAGGGAGAAGCAGGCTCCCTGCTGAGCAAGGAGCTGGATGTGGGACTTGATCCCAGGACCCTGGGATCATGACCTGAGCCAAAGGCAGATGCTTAACCAACTGAGCCACCCAGGCTTTCCAAATGATTATTTAAAGATGAAAATAAAGGTGAAATAAAAATGGAACTCTTTGAAAGTTTCCTTTAAGTACCAACAACTGACAAAATTTTCTAAAAATCAATTTTATTTCATAAAGAATAATAAGTTTCAAGATCTATTAAAGAAAACCAGAGCTGAACAGTAGGTAAGCAGTAAAAGCAGGTTTTAATCAGGAATTGTTGTAATAGTGGAAAAGAGATTCCAGTATAGAACTTGGCTCAATTCCAAATATAGCATGAACAATTAGGGGTTCATAGCCAAGAAGCAGATAGAAGACCAAATCAACATCCAATAAATGGATGTAAATGTACTAGGTAGTAGGAAACCTCAGGGGTAAGGGGGATTCTTGCTGAAAGCAGGCAAGTGTGATTAGTACCATCTGGGGGATGGTAGGATGAGCAATTTGATCAGATATCAAGGGTTATCAGCTATTAATGAGGGATGGATTCTGGCTAAACTAACTTAATAGAATTCTTGCTAAAATTGGGCAATGCAAAGATGGGCAAAGAAGTCCAAATGTTGAGGTCCAGTTGGGAATAGGATTCTGAGGAACCTGACTAAAGTTTGGTCAAGGAGAGACTCTTTCTCAGCTTTGACCCCTAAATATTGCTAAATTGGAAGTGCATTATTTTACCACTTATTTTTTTAAGGAAAAAATATTGTAAATATTTTTTATAAAAACTATGTGTACTAAATTTTATTTTAATTAATTTTAATTAAATTAAATTATTTATTTACCACAATTTTGATTATTTCACTGACAAAAATTCTCAGAGATCCATGATCTTTCCTATGAAAGGTTTTGATCATTGACATGACCTCCAGCACCTGCCAGAAGATAGCACCTGCTTTCCTGCCTTGCCACATTGTATACCACATACTCTTAGCTAAACATCATGAACTTCTTTTCATTCTTTTAAGTCCACCTGTGTTGTACCAATTTAGGGTATTCCCCATTTTCTTTTCCCTTGAAACATTTTTCACTCAATTGCTTTAACAATGCAATGAATCTTTTGGATGCCACTTCAGAGTTTGAATCAACAGTGAGTTTCCATTCCAGAGCTCCTGAACACTGAAAATCTCCCCCATGTCATTATCATTATTGCCTGATATTCTCCAATGAATAGCTTATGCAGTTTTAGAAAGTCATTGTCACATGTATACCATGTTCATTTTTGGCAATCATATAAGCAGTATGAGGCCAGGGTTATTTTTGCTGTTATTCCATACTGATCCCTATGTGATAATAGATCATCTGGCATAAAACATGAATGTTTTATGTGTAAACACACACAAAAAAGTGATTAAATAAATAATTTAATAAATAAATTATAGGATGCCCTATAGGGAACTTGTCCAGAGACCATACTTGGAAAAATAATTTTCTTCCCCAGAAACCAGAGAACTAAGAGACACAGGTGTCACTGCCAAGGAAGACAAAGAGGCTGAATGTTGGAAAGCCAGAAAATGCCAGTGCACAGACCCTCACCAACCAGTGGCTTGGGTTCACAATAAGTGTTACTCACAAAGACAACATGGAAGAGAGAAAATAAAAGGAGATGAATATGCTCACCAGGACCAGGATGGTACGTGTGGCTCTGACCTCATGGGAAGGTCTAGGGAAAAGGTTGTTGCTGTGATGTGTTGGACTCTCTGCTTGTGCCTGAGCAGGACAAAGACTATGGAGCCACTAGACCAGGCCATGAGGCCGAAACAAGATCAACGAAGGGGAACATGACTGCATGTAGTAAAACTACAGATTTGTTCGGAATGGACGAATTACAATATTCATATGCTTTTTCCATACTGGTGTTTCTCTTTTTTGGTCCAGTAACATATAAAGCAATAAAGATATTTAACAGGAGATGCAGGATCTAGCAGAGGAAACAGCAGAAGCCAATGCACTTTGGGAATCTAATCTTGAGCTCTAACCACATAGAGGTGTTAGTGTTGAGCTGACTGGCCTGGAAACCCCTGAGGAGGCAGGTGGTGCTGAGGGAAACCCCTCTGGCCATTCGGTGAAAATAGAAGACAAACTTACATCCAGCATCATCCATGAAAGATTCCAACCCAAATGCTGCCATTGTCTAAGGAATTCCTTTATTTTTTATTTATTTATTTTTTAAAAAGATTTTATTTATTTATTTATTTGACAGAGAGAAATACAGCAAGAGAGGGAACACAAGCAGGGGGAGTGGGAGAGGGAGAAACAGGCTTCCCGCAGAGCAGGGAGCCTGATGCGGGGCTCGATCCCAGGACCCTGGGATCATGACTTGAGCCGAAGGCAGACGCTTAACGACTGAGCCACCCAGGTGCCCCGGAATTCCTTTATTAAAAAGAACCAAGTTGTTAGCTATGACTAGCTGGATGAGAATCAAGTCTGTGGGTCTCAACATGTGCCTAGTGAGTGAAGTAAAGATATAAAGACAAAGAAGTGAGGAGTTTCCAAGGATCCCAGCTCCAGCCTGAGTGAGGAAAATAATACCCACATTTAAGTTAATGGAAACCATTTCGTCAATTTAAAGGGGATACTGGTGGCTCTTTTTATTTGAATCACAGGAATCTGGAGACTAAAATAGAAAATTTTGTTATTCTCAATACACTAAAACATCTCTGATCACATAATTTCTCAACTCAATATGAATATTTAGACATGCCTTTCATACATGCAAGTCAATTTTTTGCAGGACTATTTGTAATAACAAAAATTGGAACCAACCCAATGTCAATGAAGAGGAGACTGAAGGAATGATAGTGCATTTTCACAATGGGGCACTAGGCAGCCATGAGTAAAGTTCTTTCTACTGCTGCATTTCCAGGACATACAATTAAGTGAATAATAGAAAGTGTCAGAATATTGTGTGCAATTAGCTATATTTTCCTAATAAAGGGAGTATAACTAATATCCATTTATCTGTGTGTATATGACCATATTTTTAAAATGTAAGAACACATTTAAAAATTATAAAAATGAGCACCTGTAGGTGATAGTGATAAAAGAATAGAGGAGAAAGTATGAAGTCAGACTGCTCTCAATATATCTGGTTCATGGTTTTGGTTTCAATTTTTTTACATATTTAAATATATATGGTGCCAAAAATATTATAAAACATAACTCGAACATAAAACCAAAAAAATAAATAAATAAACCTAAATGTGTGCCAAATTCAGGTTAAATCCAAAGAAAAGGAATTACTTCTATATTTTAAACACCATAACTTGAACATATATTCTATATTAATACATATATAAACAAGGTAAGAACAAATTACTGCACGTATTGTAAGTAAAAAAAATAGTATTTTTAAAGAGTATTTATTTATTTTTGCGAGAGAGAGAGAGAGAGAAAGAGAGTACAAACGGAAGGAGGGGCAGAGGGAGAAGCAGACTCCCTGCTGAGCAGGGAGCACAATAGGGGACTGGATCCCAGGACTCTGGGATCATGACCTGAGGTGAAGGCAGATGCTTAACCAACTGAGTCACCTTTGGAGAATGATAGAAGACCAAATCAACACATTCTAGAAGTCCATTGCGCTACAGAGCCTGCCAAAATCAACACATTCTAAAGGGAAAATAAAGAAAGGGTTCATGGGGCACCTGGGTGGCTCAGTTGGTTAAGCGACTGCCTTCGGCTCAGGTCATGATCCTGGAGTCCCGGGATCCAGTCCCACATCAGGCTCCCTGCTCAGCGGGGAGTCTGCTTCTCCCTCTGACCCTCCTCCCTCTCATGCTCTCTGTCTCTCAAAAAAAAAAAAAAAAAAGAAAAAAAAGAAAGGGTTCAGATCTTTTTGCTATCTAAACTTTCTCTTTTTGTAGAAGTTTCAACCTGATAAGAAAAGGGAAACAGAAGTGGAACACCACCTAAATGGAGGCAATATTCATTAATGATACGGAATCCCATAGGTGCCGGGACCATGATGAATGTCATAATGGATGGGTCCAGAGGGCAATACAAGGACCTATGAATTTTCGCTGAAGGAAAGATGGGGTAGGTTCACAGATGAAATGAGTGTGGCCTTGGGTGGTTTCTGTTGTAACCATGTGAAGGATTCATGTGGTTCATATCATTACCGGTTTCTCTTTTGTAGATGTTTGAAAAGGTCTATATTAAAGTTGGAAAGTATTTGTTGCAATAACTGACAAACACTGTTCTGTTTGCCATAATTTTGTTTTCATTGTCTACAGCACCATTCTTTTTTATTTTGCATATTTACCCTGTCATTTTCAGATATGAGTTCATTGAAATCTATTTATATTACTTTTTTTTCTAGTATTTTTCCTAAGTCAGCACCAACAATTTATATGCCTTCATTACAAGGAGAGGAAAGTGATAAAAGGAAAGCCAGCCACACAGGTAGAGTTGCAAAGTGAAACATGCAAGACCCAACCAGGTGGGTGGGTATTTCCCAGCTCTGACCAATTTTTAACTTGTATTGCCGTATCAACAAACCCAGGTCGGTTTCTGCAATATTCTCAATTTTTATTAAAACACTATACAGGCAAGCAAAACATATCTATTGTTTAGGAGTAACATCTGGGCTTCCAATCATGGTCTCAGCAATAAAGATGCAGTATATTAAGGAAATAATACCTCAAGCACAACTTCTATTTTTTCCAAAATTACTAGGTATTGGGGTTTGGTTTTTTTTTGCCTTTTTTATTTTTGTATTATAGTGGATAAATATTATTACAAATTTTTCTGAAATAAGATCACAATGCTGTACACCACCATTTTTTGCTTAATATATCTCAGGCATAGTCTGTCAATAAGCCGAAATATAATCCTGGATGTATTTATGGAAATCACAAAATCACATGTATAACATTCAGAGAAGATGCAGGAGCATAATGGCTAAATACAATGAATAAAATGAATTATTATTAATACTAATAAGTGTTTAGAATATACACAAATGCTACATTTAAAAAAGTAATAAATTACATTTTTCTCTCTAGAGACAGTGTTGTATTTAAAAATGTAAGCACAAAATGTTATGAAAGATATGCTTATTTATATAATTTGATAATAAAATTATAGAAATGTGGAAGAAAAAATGAAAGAAAATGCATGAACTTTTTTTTTTTTTAAAGATTTTACTTATTTGACAGAGAGAGATACATAGCGAGAGAGAGAACACAAGCAGGGGGAGTGGGAGGGAGAGAAGCAGGCTTCCCGCAGACCAGGGAGCTCGATGCGGGGCTCGATCCCAGGACTCTGGGATCATGACCTGAGACGAAGGCAGACGCCTAACGACTGAGCCACCCAGGCGCCACCGAAAATGCATGAATTTTTAAAAAGATCTAAATAAAGCAGAGATAAGCCACGGTCCCAAGTGGGGAGCTTTAACATTAACAAATGAATCCATAAAATAAATAAATGTATGCTTAAACAACCTAACTTATAACCAAATAATAATGTATACAAGTTTCCTGTGCTGGTGAAAAAGAAGAAAAACAAATGAAATTGTTTTTTTAAAGGATTTTATTTTATTTTAAAGATTTTATTTTTAAGTAATTTCCACCCAACGTGGGGCTCAAACTCGCAACCCTGAGATCAAGAGTTGCATGTTCTTTCAACTGAGCCAGCCAGGCATCCCCAAATGAAATTGCTTAATGAGAGGATTAATTCTCTTGGTTATTGAAAAATAAATGCAATTACAGCTTGATTTTAGTCAACAGCCAGAGAGTAAAATCAAGGTTATGAGATAGATTATAAACAGAGCTATAAAATGTTGCAAAGTATTGGACATGTAGGGAGGTAGGGGACAAATATAGATAAAATTGGATAGATCTTTTTGTATGTAAGATAGAGAGATAAAGATTTACAGGTATGAAAAATAGTAGAAACTTAGTGTGAGTAAAAATGAATTTAAAAATCAGTTGGGAAAGAAAAGTTTGTTCGATACATATTATTAAAATATTTCCACACTTAAAAAACAAAAAAGAAAAAAGAAATAAAAAACATTTCCACACTTGGGGTGCCTGGGTGGCTGCCATTAACCGTCTGCCTTCGGCTCACGTCGCGATCCCAGTGTCCTCGGATAGAGCCCCGCATCAGGCTCCCTGCTCAGCGGGAGGCCTGCTTCTCCCTCTCCCACTCCCCCACTTGTGTTCCCTCTCTTCTCTCTCTGTCCAATAAATAAATAAAATCTTTAAAAAATAAATATTTCCACACTTATTTGGAAAAAAAAGGGTTAATTTCTTAAAAATAAAAACATGTATTTCTTAAAAATAAAACGATACATACTTATTAAAATATTTCCACACTTATTGAAAAAATAAAGCTAGGGGCACCTGGGTGGCTCAGTCGTTAAGCATCTGCCTTCGGCTCAGGTCATGATCCCAGGGTCCTGGGATCAAGCCCCACATCGGGCTCCCTGCTCCACGGGAAACCTGCTTCTCCCTCTCCCACTCCCCCTGCTTGTGTTCCCTCTCTCACTGTGTCTCTCTCTGTCAAATAAATAAATAAAATCTTAAAGAAAAAAAAAGAACAATGGAAAAGAGAGGCAACCAATCATATTCTAGATGCCCACTCTCATCAATGAGATGAATGATCATATATTTTCTAACATTGAAAGTTATATAAATAAGTATTTCTCAAAAATTTTTGTTTTTTTCTTAGAAATTATCATGCAAATGCATAATAAATATAAAAGGAGATACCATTTATATGTAAAAATACACTCATTTGCCAAATATTTAATTCACATTCACATCTTCACTTTACATAATCATATTATAATCTCATATAACTTTGCCTAAATATAAATATAAAATGAATTAATTAACGTTTCTCAGTTTGAACATTTTTATAATGGTATAAGAATAGGATCTTTCTATATTTATAAATCTATATTTATCTTTCTATATTTATAAAATATTATTAAAAATGTTCAGTTCCATTATCCACATTTAATTAAATAGCAATTCTTTTTTTTAATGTTTTTTTTAAGATTTTATTTATTTATTCATGAGAGACAGAGAGAGAGGCAGAGGGAGAAGCAGCCTCCCCAAGGAGCAGGGAGCCTGATGCGGGACTTGATCCCAGGACCCTGGGATCATGACCTGAGCCGAAGGCAGACGCTTAACCATCTGAGCCACCCAAGCACCCTAAATAGCAATTCTTTATAACCTTCTAAATTTTAGATGTTTTCCAGAGAATTAAATTAGGATTCATCAAACAGGAGCTGTCTTCATTTTTGCAATATTTCAGTTGTTTATATTAATAGGCAATAAATTATCAAATTAAAATAAATTATGTAACTGACATTAAAGTTTGGGAAACACTGGAATCTTTGTGAAGTACAGATTAATTAAGAAAAAGAAATGCTAATGAATCAAAACATTTCTGGAAGGATACACAATAACTGATAACAAATCATAAACCCAGTGACATGTGAGCTTAGGAAAGTGGGAGAGTGAAGAAGAAAAGAACATTTATTTTATGCATATGAATATGTTTGTTAAAATATTTCTTGGAAAAAAGGTAGAAGGTTTATAATACCGGTTGAAAAATTTAGGAAATCACAGGTAAAGTTAAATAGAATACACATTAGAAGTTGATTAACAAATCCAAGTAAAAGAAAGAGATAGGAGGATTGCCCTTGAATCATAATTGTAATAAAGATTAATAAACATGAATTTTAATAATAATTAGATATTTTAATTGAGCAAGAGTGAGAAGAACAATGTTTGGGTAAATAATGTAGCACAAATGTTCTGTGAATACTAGCCCCACGTGTTCTTTAAGAAACAGATTCATGTACAAAAAAAGCCCCATCTCATGTCTTTTTTTTTTTAAGATTTTATTTATTTATTAAATATTTTATTTATTTATTTGACAGAGAGAGAGGGAACACAAGTAGGGCACAGTGGGAGAGGGAGAAGCAGACTGGCCACCGAGCAGGGAGCCCAATGTGGGGCTTGATCCCAGGACCCTGGAATCATGACCCGAGCCTAAGACAGACGCTTAACGACTGAGCCACTCAGGCGCCCCTAGATTTTATTTATTTATTTGTCAGAGAGAGAGAGAGAGTGCACAAGCAGGGGAAGCAGCAGGCAGAGGGAGGGAGAAGCAGGCTCCCCGCTGAGCAAGGAGCCCGAAGCGGGACTTGATCTCAGGACCCTGGGATCATGACCTGAGCCAAAGGCAGATGCTTAACCGACTGAGCCACCTAGACATCCCCATCTCATTTCTCTGAGCAAACTGCTCTCTGTAGAGGCACAATTAGGTACTATGGTGGGGGGCACCTGGGTGGCTCAGATGGTTAAGCGTCTGCCTTCGGCTCAGGTCATGATCCCAGGGTCCTGGGATTGAGCCCCACATCGGGCTCCTTGCTCAACGGGGAGCCTACTTCTCCCTCTCCCCCTGCCCATGCTCTCTCTCTATCTCTGTGTCTCAAATGAATAAATAAAATCCCTAAAAAAAAATCATGACAGAATAAAAGCAACTGCTAAGGTTCAGGGAATATCAAAGGACTTTTATAAATCTGGTTAAACGTCAGGGTCACATGGAGCTTTTAACACAGTAATATTACCTGATGATTCCTGCTCCCTAACCTCAGAAATTCAGAGAGGGCTATGACAGAGAAGGCAGAGGACAGACATCAGCTATTAGGTTTCTACTTCTTGGGAACCCTCAGAAAATATCTCTTCTGCATATATTTGTGTCCATGTTCCTACCCCAGGAAAATGAGATTATACTAACACATAATATTTCTTAAAATGTTTTCTTAGCAATGTCATTTTTCTCTAAGAATCTCTCTTTATCTAAAAGGAAGCTCTACTGGGGCGCCTGGGTGGCTCAGTTGGTTAAGCGACTGCCTTCGGCTCAGGTCATGATCCTGGAGTCCCGGGATCGAGTCCCGCATCGGACTCCCTGCTCAGCGGGGAGTCTGCTTCTCCCTCTGACCCTCCCCCCTCTCACGCGCTCTCTCTCTCTCTCTCTCATTCTCTCTCTCAAATAAATTAAAAAAAAAAAAATCTTTAAAAGGAAGCTCTACTTACCAACTATCATTCCCCATAGAAACAGCAGATTTTGTGGTCACATCAGAAGCATGTGTGCAAAGAGTGTATCTTATCCCTGAAATAAAGTTTTGGGGCATTATGATCTCATCTCTTTGCTGGGAAGTGATTATCATTTCACTTAAAATTGCAATGACAGTGTCTGCATGGAGTTGAAATCATGATCTCATCTCTTTGTTGGGAAGTGATTATCATTTCACCTATAATTGCAGTGACAGTGTCTCCACGGAGAGTTGAAATTATCTCTGAAAAAAAAATTGTAACACAGACAAATTACTAGAAGCTGTTAGTAGTGATTAATTAATCCATTTAGAAAGAAAGAAAAGCAGGAAGCAAGAGGAAAACAAAGCTAAGTTGTCTGAAAAGTGTCAGGTGGAAACAGATGACACTGGTCTCATGTATGTATGAAGTGAAAGAAGGAAGTTTCACTCAAGGCTGGTCTGTGTTTCTGGGCAACCTGAGGATTTTGCCTACCCCAATATGATTCTTACAAAGTCCAACTGTATTCTGAAAGATGGGGAAAAAAGAAACATTAAGTAAAAATCGCTGAAGTGTTAAAAAATAAACATGAGGAAAGTGAGGCAACATTTTTTTAAAAGATTTTTATTTTTTAGGAATCTCTACACCCAACATGGGGCTCAAACCCACAACCCAAGCTCAAAAGTCACACACTCTACCAACTGAGCCAGCCAGGCACTCCCAAGGCAACTTTTATTCACTACTTCAATAAACAGATGTTAAGCACCTAAAGTGTGTCACATTATTCTTGGTGTAAGTGATCTATAGGGGGTGAGAGGAAGGGGGAAGCTAGCAAAGAACTTACCTGTATTGAGACAAATAGTAGATAATAATGAATAATAAATTATCCACTATGCTATATGATGATAGGTACCTTGGAGGGGAATAAGCTAAAGTTGGGGGGATAAGCAGGGAATAAGAGGGTGCAATATTAAATAGAATAGTAAGGGAGACTTCATGGCAAAATGAAACTTCAGGCAATACTTGAATAAAGATCAATTAAGCCATGTGGCATTTTTGAGCATATCATTCAAGCACAGGTATCGGCCAGTGTCATGTGCCAAGCAAAGCCAGGTATCTATGCCCATGCAACTAGATGAGTAAAGCAGAGGGTTTAGTCAGAGAGGAACATAAGCTAAAGATCTGTGAAGCTCCCTTAAGGTCCTATGAGAATTTTGAATTTTCTCCAAGTAAAATGAGGAGTGCTTCCAGGGTTTTGATCAAATATGGACATTACCTGATTCATACTTTGAAAGGGTCATGTTGGCTGGAGAGTTGACAAAAGACTGGAAAAGAAGAAGCATAGGATAAAGATCAGTTAGATGACCATTGCAGAAATTTGGGTAGAGGATGGTGGCTCTTCCCAGGCTAAGGGCAGGCATAGTGATGAAAAGGGGTCAGATTCATGATGTTTTGAAAGTAGACTTAATCAGATTTCCTATGGGACTGATTCTGTGGTATGAGAAAAAGAATGAGTCAAGAATGAGCCTGAGATTTTTAGTCTCAGCAACTGGAAGAATGGAGTTGATATCAACTGAGAATGGGAAAGCTATGGTCAGAGGAGAGTGAAAAGAAAGCTCACAGTGATACCACCAAATGCTGGCAAGGATGTAGAGCAACAGGAACTCTCATTGCTGGTGGGGATGCAAAATGCACAGCCACTTTGGAAGACAGTCTGGCAGTTTCCTACAAAACTAACATAGGCTTACCAGGCAATCCAACAATTGCATTCCTTGGTATTTACCCAAAGGTGCTGAAAACATAATCCAGGCAAAAACCAGTATATGGATGTTTACAGGCAACTTTATTCACAATCACCAAAACTTGGAAGCAACCAAGATGTCTTTCAGTAAGTGAATGGATAAACTGTGGTACATCCAGACGATGGAATATCATTCAACACTTAGAGCACTGTCAAGTCATGAAAAGACAAGGAAGGAACTTAGATGCATATTACTAAGTCAAAGAGGCCATTTTGTAAAGGTTACATACTGCATAACATTCTGGAAAAGACAAAGCTATGGAGACAATAGAAATATCTGTAGTTGCCAGAGGTTAGGCAGGAGGGAGGGACAATTAGTGGAGAATTTTTAGAGCAGAAACTGAAATTTTAGGGCAGCGAAACTAATTTGTATGAACTATTATGGTGGACACGTCATTATAATTTACCTAAACCCATAAAATGCACACCAAGAATGAACCTTTATGTAAACCATGGTCTTTGGGTGATAACAAGTCATTGTAGGTTCATCAATTATAATAAATGTACCACTGTAGAGGGGGATGTTCATAAAGAGGGAGACTATGCATATGTGAGGGCATGGGATATACAGGAGATCTCTGTACCTTATTGTCAATTTTGCTGTGAACCTAAAACTTCTCTAAAAAATATAAGATTTATTTTTTAAGTTTTTTTTTTTAACTTTTTTTTTTTAAGATTTTATTTATTTATTTGAGAGAGAGAGAATGAGAGATAGAGAGCACGAGAGGGAAGAGGGTCAGAGGGAGAAGCAGACTCCCTGCTGAGCAGGGAGCACCACACGGGACTCGATCCCGGGACTCCAGGATCATGACCTGAGCCGAAGGCAGTCACTTAACCAACTGAGCCACCCAGGTGCCCTATTTTTAAGAAGTTTTTTAAAGAAAGCTCGGGGCGCCTGGGTGGCTCAGTCGTTAAGCGTCTGCCTTCGGCTCAGGTCATGATCCCAGGGTCCTGGGATTGAGCCCCGCATCGGGCTCCCTGCTCGCCGGGAAGCCTGCTTCTCCCTCTCCCACTCCCCCTGCTTATGTTCCCTCTCTCGCTGTCTCTCTCTGTCAAATAAATAAATAAAATCTTTAAAAAAAAAGAAAAAAAGAAAAAGAAAGCTCAGGAGAAGTTTAAAGGTGTTGAATCTGTGATGTCTACTAGATGTCCAGGAACAGGCTGCAAGCAGATCATTAGATAGAGGATCACAGGATTTTTACATGGAGATACACACTAAAGTTTTGAGCTTATAATGATATTTACAACCATGCCACTGCATAAGATGACCAACAGAACATAGACAGACTGTGAAGAAATAACTGCTGATTGGGCTTTTATTCATTACAGTACAAAGAGAATGCTTTTTTTTTTTTTTTTTAAGCCAGCATATTCAGTTAAGAATACAAAACAACAGCAACAACAAAAACCCCATGGTACAAAAGCTGCTGAAACGTTAAAGAAAATTTTAGATGTCATTATTGTTTTTAAGTTCATTAATGGTGATGGAGTTGTGAAGACAGAAACTTTCATACACATGAGTAGAGAACTACATAGGAATTGGAAGTAATAGAAACAAAAGGAGAGAAAATGCTTGTAGAAGTTTAGCAATAAAGGACGAGGGAGAGCAATAGTAGAAAAGAAAATGTACTAGCTCAGAGTGAAGGGTAGTTATTTTATGAAGTACACAAACTGTATTGATGTTTTTTGTCAAGGAGATTAAGAGACTGAAGATCAGTGATGGGTGATTTATAAGTCAAGAGATTTGATAAATCAAGAACAAAACCTCTCAGAAGCTAAGACATGGGAAAGTCATAGGCAGGATGGAGGGATTGATGCTAAATTGAGGGGAGGCATCATTTCCATTTCAACACAGGCAGCCCACAAGAGATTTGTTTTAGATTTAGGAGGCAGGGATGTTGTCAAACAATATCAAATAATGATCTTCTATTCTCTGTATAAATGTGGCAGAATATTAACAAAGACAAAAGTAATACTGGAGGAATTTCTTAAAGTAAAAAACAGATTTGGCATTCTTGAGATTTTAGTGAATATATTGAACTAGGAACATCAAGATGGACAGGCAAGTAACAGAAGAGCAAAAGGGGCTGCAGGAGTAGAGGACAGCTGGAAGATTGAGGTAAGGTCCTTGAGTAGGATTTCGGAAGCTTTTAAGTGACAGATCAGTAATGACAGCTCTTTGAGTATATGGACTGACCTCTTTATAGATAATTGTTAGGACAATTCAGGTTAGAAGAGAGGTCCTAGATTTTCTGGATTCTCCAACTGAACGATGTGAGGTTTGATGGTGGTGGCAACAAGCCCAATTAGTAATCAAAATATGGAGTCTTTTTTAGCCAATGGCAACAGCGGAATGTTAGAGCAGTAATTGTTGAGCACAGGGATGTACATGGCTCTAGAGTAGAAAACGTATTTGTGACCCCAGACGGTGGATCTGGCTTTCCCCTCTATCTGCGACCAGCTTATGCTCCATGATATAAATGGCAGCCATGTGCCACTGGGCCAAGGGTTATTGGGGTAGGGTGCAAGTACACTTCCCTAATTTTTTGGATCTAGTGGTTTTGCTGTAAGGAAAGTTCCCATCAGAATTATAAACAGGAATTATGTATTCTGCTACAAATAGCCTATAACACATCATAAAGATGCTACTGAGTTCATATATGAATTGAAGTGTGGTTAGTGTAGAAAGCAAAAATAAGATTTCAAGAAGCTCTTAGCATCTGGATGTCAGATCAAAGATTGCAGATTTGGGGTATAAACAATAAAACACCTTAGAATTGTATCTCAAAAAAAAAAAGAATTGTATCTCAGCTTTGCAAGTGAGGCTCTTTTTTTGAGATGACGACTGAGCAAATGGAACATGGAGAATGCAGCAAAGGTTCTCTGGGCCGATAAAAATCTAAGTGGACGTTGTGCAATGAGGAAGTCACCATCAATGGTGTCAATAAGATTTCCATTACTAATGAGGCCTTTTCTTTTTTTTTAAAAGACTTTATTTATTTGACACAGAGAGAGTGAGCACAGGTAGGCAGAGCAGCAGGCAGAGGAAGAGGGAGAAGCAGACTCCCCGCCACGCAGGGAGCCCGATGAGGGGCTCGATCCCAGGACCCTGGGATCATGACCTGAGCCGAAGGCAGACGTTTAACTGACTGAGCCATCCAGGCGCCCCCTTTTATTTTTTTTTCAAAGATTTATTTATCTGAGAGTGAGAGGGAGCGAGGGAGGGGGGGAGAGAGAGAGCACACAAGTGTGGGGGAGGGGCAGAGAAAGAGGGAGAAGCAGACTCCAGGGAGCCAGACCCAGGGCTCGATCCCAGGACCCCAGGATCATGACCCAAGCCTAAGGCAGACGCTTAACAGACTGAGCCTCTCGGGCAACTCCCAAGCTCCCATGAGGCCTTTTAAAACTGGTCTTAAGGGGTGCCTGGGTGGCTCAGTCGATTAAGCATCCAACTCTTCATTTCGGCTCTGGTCATGATCTCAGGGTCATGAGACTGGGCCCCATGTCAGGCTCTGTGCTCAGTGGGGAGTCTGCTTGGGATTCTCTCTCCCTCTGCCCCTCATCCCAATCATGCACATGTGTGCACATCCTCTCTCTCAAATAAATAAATCTTAAAAAAACCCCAAACAAACCCTGCTTTAATACTCAGGCATCTCAATAATTTCAGAGAAAAATTAAGCACTTTGCATTTTCCTAATTCATTTTAGACAATCAGGCCTTAATGTCATGTTCAAGCATAATTCAAGTGCTGCTGATTTCCATCACTGTAACTGGGAGAAATTATCATGTACTAGCCTTTTCCAAAAGCATTGTTGGTTGTCACAACTGTACCCTCCTCAGGGTGATCTTTGGGCCTACAAAAATCCTGGCATCCAGGCCACAAATTAGGACCACAGATACCTGTAGTCTTTCTTACAAGGCCTTATGCAGTATATGGCCTTTTCTGATACCAAATGTGTCATTCCAACACCAACTGGGTGTTCAGTTCAATTCTGACACTAGCTGCTTGGGAGTTAGCACAGACCCCACAGGTTAAGGACTCAGTCCTACAACTGTCTCTTCAGATGCCAGCTGCAAATAGGGTCCCTAGACTACCCCCACTTCTACCAGGCTGACTACAAATTTGGAGTTGCCTTTAGTCCCCACCCACTCAGGTTTGCTAATTTGCTAGAATAACTCACAGAACTCAAGAAAATGCTATACTATTAGTTTATTATAAAGGACACAAATCAACAAAGATATGAAGAGGTACATAGGGTGAGTTCCAAAAGAATTCCAAGAGCAAGAACCTCTATCACAGTAGAATCAGTGTGCACCCCCTGTCCTGGCTGGCTGGTGTTAAGCCCTACTGTTTAGGGGTTTTTATCAAGGTGTCATTACATAGGCATGGTTTACTAAATCACTGGCCACTGGTGAATGAACTTAATCTCTAGCTCCTTCCCCTCCCCAGATGTCAAGGGTGGGGCTTAAAGTTAGAACCCTCTAATGTCTGGTGACCAGCTCCCATCCTGAAGTTCCTTTATTGTCTTCCATCTTGAGCCATTTCACTATCATAGAAAAGACTCTTATCCAGGAAATCCCAAGGGTTTTAGAAGCTCTGTGCCAGGAGCTGGGGACAAACACCAAATTAATTATTCTTTTTTTTTTTTTACCCAGATAGGAATGCTGATTAGGTAAAAAATATAGTGAGAGGTAGTCTCTGATATTATACTGCCCCCCTTGAGGTCCTCAAGAAAGCTGTCTACCTCTCCACAATGGCAGAGCCCAACTGTTTTCAACCCACTCCACACAATGAATAAAAATCTTAAGATTAAATGTGACTTAATAAGACCTTTATTATTGCACAAATCAGAGCAAATGTGAGGCAGACAGGTCCCACATCAGTGACTTGGGAGGCTGGAAAATCCATAAAAAATATTGCGTAAGACCAACGATCCATGAAGAAGGTAAAACTTGCAAAATATCAGTGGTTCCTAGACTGAGTTCTTTGGGCAAAAAGTGGATCAGGTCCATGCCATAGTCAGAGAGAAGGGAATGGGAAGCTCCCACCCCAGGGGTTCAGACTATGATTTCCAGCAGAGAACGGGAGAGAGCACAAACATCTGTCTTCTCTGAGCATGCTAAGGTGACGTGCATGCCATGAGGAGGACCTGCTAGGTGTCAGAGGGAGATAACTGTTGCCACCACTGGCAGTGACAGAGTTCTGGCAAGGTCTGAGCAGGTCAGAATATGAAATGCAGCTCCTGAAAACTCCTGATTGGAATGCATGGTAGATGGCTCCTCACAGAGGCTCTCTAGTGCCTTCACACTGAACAAAGAGATAGCGTATTCCCTGAAGGTTTAAGGCCATTATCTTACATGGAATTTCTTTTTCATGCTGAATGGGTTTAGATCTTGGCTGAAGGTTTTTCCACATCTGATTCATAAAACTGATGTGAGTAATGAAGTTTTTGGTGTTGAATCAGAGAAGACTGTTAAATGAAAACTTTCTCAGGCTGGCTGCACTCCTGAGGCCTTTTTCTAGTGTGAAGTTTATGGTGTTGAATGAGGCTATAGTTTTGGCTAAAGGATTTCCCACATTCACTGCATTCGTAAGGCCTTTCTCCAGTGTGAATTCTCCGATGTAGAATGAGGCTAAAACTTTGGCTAAATGATTTCCCACATTCACTACACTCGTAAGGCCTTGCTCCCGTGTGAACTCTCCGGTGCTGAATGAGGCTGGAGCTTTGTCTAAAGGATTTCCCACATTCACTGCACTCATATGGCCTTTCTCCAGTGTGAACTCTCCGGTGCTGAATGAGGATAGAGCTTTGGCTAAAAGACTTCCCACATTCGTCACATTCGTAAGGCCTTGCTCCAGTGTGAATTCTCCGATGTTGCACAAGGCTAGAACTTTGTCTAAAGAATTTGCCACATTCAGCACATTCATAAGGCCTTGCTCCGGTGTGAATTCTCTGGTGTCGAACAAGTTTGGATTTGCATCCAAAAGCTTTCTCACATTCACTACACACATAAGGCCTTTCTCCAGTGTGAGTACGCTGGTGCTGAACAAGTTTATATTTGAACCTGAAGCCTCTTCCACATTCACTGCACTCAAAAGGCTTTTCTCCAGTGTGGACTGTCTTATGCTGAACAAATGTATGCTTGTAGCTGAAGGTTTTCCCACATTCACTGCACTCAAACAGTCCTTCTCCAGTGTGAATTCTTTGGTGCTGAACAAGTGTACGTTTGCGACAGAAGGCTTTTCCACATTCACCACATTTGTAAGAACTTTTTCCACTGTGAAAGGAACCCTCACACTTAGTACTGTTGTGTATACTCAGTACCGCTTTGGGAGTGGCCTGATGCTGGAGAAGTCCCAAACTGGCCAAGAAGTCCTTTTCAACCTCACAGGTGAAAGGCTTCCCTAATGAATGACTTCTATAGGTCTTCACAAAGGAAGCCCTGTCCATGTCCTTGCTATTGGGTTTTCTCCCACTGTGCTCATTCTGGTGTTGGTGAAGATTTGCACTGAAACAGAATTGTTTCCCACGTGCCACACATGTGTATGATTTCTGCCCAGTATGTGTTTCTTGATGCTCAACCAGGTACAAAATATCTTTCATGACAGGAACACACATCTCACAGAAATGAACCTTCTCAGTGGATGGATTTGGCTCTGAAGACCTGATTTGTGGCATTCTTCCCAGAGAAACATTCTGTCCAGAAGGTACCTCCTCATTCTCTATGCCACACAAACAATCTGAAAACAGAGAAATGCTAGTAAAGTATGTTGTCTCTGGGGACAGGTGGCAGCCACATTATAAATATGTGCCTGACATACCAAAGAATGAATACGTGAGACTGTTCTCAGGATGAAGAAGTTGGGAGGCAAGATGAGGAAGGGGCTGTTTTGCAGTACTGGGATTCTAAAAGGCTCCTCTAAGAAGTAGGGAGGCCTCACAAAATGAAAGAAGTTAAGAATGCAATGCAGCAGAGTTAAGGAGAAGCAGGCAGAGTTTCCAACCTACTCCTCTCAGAATGACCTCCAGGAGGGGTGTTGCTCACATGTGAGTATTATGAAGAAGTTTTTGTCCAGGAACAGAAAAATGATTGCTAGTGAGTAGCTAGTGTTCAAGGACTATTGAGGATATGTGCTCACCAGCTGTTATGCATGAGCCAATGCTGGGAACACTGCAATGGCAGCAGTGGAAAGGAATGGGCAACTGATAGATGCAGGGAAGTTGCCAGCAGCCAGGGACGAGAGGTCAGAGTAAAAATGACAAACTAGTCAAGTATCAAGAATAGGGAAGAAAAGGTGAAAATGAGGTGTGGCCATTGGAAATGGCACCAAAACACTAGTTTGAACAAGTTCCTGGTATTAGGTGAACACAGCCCTGATGTCATGTCCTGTTTCAGCTGCCAATCAGCAGGGCCAGGCCTCCTCTAGCCCCTCCTGCCATGGCAGGAGTCATATCATTCTGTGAAGTGCCCAGAAGTCTCCCCCACAACCCAAATTGAGCAACTACATCAGACATGGATAATGTAAGTCCTAAGGAAAAGACAGGACATGTAAGTGGCCACTACCAGCCCACATGACAAATCACAGAAAACTAAACATTACAAAAAGAACCTCACACAAAGGTCTCCAAAAGCAGCCCATAGTGCACATAACAGTGTCCATGTCAGTGATGGCAATTCCTGGCACATGTAGGCATGTAGAACTATCAGAAAAAGGGAGCAAAACCTGAAGTAAGTAGGTACCATGGATCTGCAGAAGTCACCCAGCCAGGGAGGGAGCAAGCAAGGTGGGATCCATCTGACTGATTGCAAAAACTTAGAAGGATTACCTAGAACTCTTTGCTACTAGACTTCAGGGCAGCAGGTGTTGAGGTAGCAGGGAGAGAAGAGGGCAGTGCGAACAATCCAGTCCTAGCAACAACAGCACCTACCCAGGGAACTAGGAAAGGATGTAGTGCCCATGGTCTGGATGGAAGAACAGAGCAGCCCGTAGGGAAAAGCAGAAAGGCAAAGTTGCTACCCAGGTCATTGTGGTAGGTGTGATGGACTTACCCAGAGAGGTTATCAGTGCCAAGTTCTCCAGCATCACATCATGGTACAGGCGTCTCTGAGCTTCATCAAGGAGCCCCCATTCTTCCCAGGAGAAGTACACGGCCACATCCTCCAAAGTCACATTGTCCTGTCGTGTTGGGGACAGATGAAACCACAGCCTCCCTCCTGAGGACCCACAATCCCCTCTCTCACATCTACCCCATGCCCATCCCCTTCCCAAGCTCCCCACCTGAGAGGAGAAACCAGGACCTGATGCCATTGGTACTGCTCTTTCCTCATGGTTCTATTAATCTACATGCCCAGCTCTCAGCAACTGCAGGCAGGTAGGCAGAGAGACACCATCTACGTTCAGGAACTGGATTACAGGGCTGCATCTCTTCCTGCCAGGCAACTTCCATGGAGTCCTCCATATCATGCCTCACAATAAAATTTGGGGTCACCTATCATCCTTAAGTCTCCAGGACCAGGGCCCAGGACCATAAGTGCACACTTCCTCTCTCCACATGCAGCTCTCACATCCTCACACCCCATAGTTGCATCCCCACAGCCACTGCCAACTCCCTGCCCCGCACCATATGCATCTCCCTGGACTCGTTCCATACTACTTGGTACATGGCATCCAGAAAGAACTTGGCAAGTTCAAATAGGATCCAGTACTAGCCCAGACCTCCGATGGATCCCAACACCAGGGATAGCCCTGGATGCTGCTTCGAAGGCTTTCTCCGCCTGTCTCTAATTCTTGCTTCAACATTAGTCACATGGAGCTGTATGTGAATTTCAGATACACAACCCTCTCCCACTTCTGTGTGCACTTGCAGTCCCCCAGCAGCCACAACCCTCCTCTTTCCACCTAACCCTCATTCAAAGCTCAGCCATACTGGTACCCATACCAAGCACAGTGGTTCTCACAGATGACCACATTTGCCCCAGACCTCACACACCAGCAAATACCCCAGAACCCACCAAAGCCCACCACAAAATTATAATAAACCCATCTTATCTCAAATAGTTCTCTTCATCTATCTCACGTCCACTCTTCCCTTGGAAGTCTTGGCCACCTGCAAGACCAGCCTCCCCACATACTCCCTTTGTGGTTATTTCTCTCCTACATCTGTATTTATGATACCCATAACCCCCAAACAGGTACCCGAGCAATAGACCCAGCCCTTGGAACTCTTACTCTTCTTTCTGACCCGCTAATAACATTACTGCCATGAGCTGAATTCTACTTTCTAAATATGATCCACAGCTCCACCTTGGTGCACATACTAGTCACCAGGTGGCTGGATGCCTCCATCCTAAACCCCACTCCAGATTTCCAGACCTGTGTCCAGTGCCCATTTGATGCCACTACTCATTTGGTCTCTGAAGTATCTAGAATCTTAACATGGTCCAAAACAAAGCTCCTGATATCCCCAGTGGGGGATCACTCCTACTACTGATTTTCCTATCTCAGTTGATCTAACTTCCACACTTCTTGCTGCTAAGACCAAACTTTAGTGTCATCTCCGACTCTTTCCTTTCTCTCTCTCGCCCTCAAAACCAGCCCTTCTTGAAAAATGGATCCAGAATCCAACCACTTCTCCCACCTCCACAGCCAGCACTCTGGTCCACGAACACTCTCCTAGACTATCGCAGTCGCCTCTTCCCTGGTCACCCTTCCTCTTCCCTCAATCCCGAAGTCTGTTTTCCACTCTACAACCAGATGGAGCCTACTTAAACCTGGGTAAGATCATCTCCCTCCTCTGTTCCAAATCTCCCATTACGTCCATTACAGTTGCCCAACTTCTCAGGCAGCCATTTCCAAAACTAACTCCAGCCCCCCTGCTCTTTGTTCCTAAGAGTTTCCAAATGCTGTGCCCTGTTCCTGGGATAAGCGTCTACACTCCTTTCCATTGGGGGCCAGAGATAAGAACTCCATATAACCTGGACTCAAAGTGAATCTAGACTGCCCCCTGCCCTTGGGATCTCTCCCAGATCAGCAAACCAAAAGGGCTGGCGGAAAAGCAGGTGAAGAGTCCCAGGACACCACAGTCCCAAAGTTGATACGCCTGGGATCCAAACCAGTGAGGGGAGGGACACCCTGCACTTCACTGTGTAGGTTCCATAAGCGCTACTTCAGCCTCAGAGACTACGAGCAGAAGCAAGTCAGAGAGGCTGGGGACCGTGGTGTAGTTCAGCGGGCTCGAACCTCCCCTGTACCTCTAGCCAACCCTGGAGGCCAGACCTTGGGCTGAAAGGCTCAGTAAACTCTGTACTTCAGTTCTCAGTACTCCCTCTTCCCAATTCTGTGACTTGGACTCAACCTCCCAGTGCCTCACTGTCCTCATCACTCCCGGTCCAGCCTCTTCTCCCTCGGAGCAGCCCTTGGAAACTTTCACAGCCCTAAGGCCGTGTCCCTCTTCTCTTCACAACCACCGATGGCTCCCAGGGCCCTCGGGACAGAGGAACCTCACCTCGGCCCGCGAGTCCGGGCGTGACGCCCCTCACGCGCTGTCCCCCGAGGGCAGACTCCTCCCGCCTCAGGCCCCCTGCAGCCTCCCTCCAGCGCCCCTGCAGCCTCGGCCCCGGCCGCCCTCGGCCCGGAGCCCGCTCCCGCACGGGGCCCCCGCCCGCCGCCGCCCGCCTGTCCCGGACGCCGGGGCCTGGGCCGCGGGGGTCTGGGTGGGCGGACGAGCGCTTACCGGAGCCGGGTCCCTGCGCGCGGCCGCCGCCATCGGGCTCGGTGGGCGGAGCGGACACCTGGACCGGCGGTCCCCGTCTCGGCCCCCGGCGCGGGGCAGCCCGGGCGGCGTCGCTAGCCGGGGGCCCCAGTCTGCGCGGCAGGGACAGCTCCTCTCCTTGCGCCTTCTCGGTCCTGTCACCAGAGTCCCGCGCCGGCCTGACGGTGCCGAACAAACCCAGGAACGCCCAAAACCACCGCCACCACGAGGACGCCGGAAGTCCCGCCCCAAGCGCTGTTAAACGCACGGAAGAGCTCTTATGCTGGGCCTTCATTGGCTCAACCCGCAGCTTCTCCGCGCGGCGCCCTCTGGGTAACGTGGCAGAGGCGGTAGAGGAGAGGGTGCTCCCCACCGGAACCATCCCAAAGGCTCGGAGGTTCTGCGAGGTCTAGTAAGGTTCCGGAGGCTTCCTGAAGGGATTCACGCGGATTTGTAGGGGGTGCTGTCTGCAAGTGCTCAAAAGTTCTTAGAAGCATGATTTCAGACCCCATGAAGCTCAGCAGGCTCCCAGAGAATAAAAACAGTATTTTAGGAGTCCCCAAAGGCTACTGATACAAGCGGACATATTCCATCAAGTCATTTCGACATAAAATATGTACGTCCTTAGCTGTAGACTAATAAACATCATCTTATTGTTCTTCACATGCATGAAACCTCAAGAGTTAGAAGTGAGTTTTGTGAGTTTCAGTATGTTTGGTCAGGAAAAGAGGAAAAGACCCTAGACAGGTTCATCAGAAGAGGGAGGTGGAGGCTGCCCTGAAGCAACTGCACAAGGGTGAAGCTTTGCCTCTGGTTCCCACAGAGAACATCTCTCTTGCGTATATACTGTGATTGTGTCCTACCCATTGAGGAACAGTTTAATCCATAGGATATTTCTTTCCCCATATTCCAAGATATCCAACTCCTTTCAGGAATTTGATACATAACTCAAATGGAGAGCAACTAAACAAATACTGTTTTTTAAAAAAATATTTATTTATTTGAGAGAGACAGAGCACAGAGGGAGAGTGAGAGGGAGAAGTTGACTCCCCGATGAGCAGAGAGCCTGAGGTGGGGCTTGATCCCAGGACCCTGAGATCATGACCTGAGCTGAAGGCAGGTGCTTAACCAACTGAGCCACCCAGGCGCCCCAACAAATGCTACTTTGGTATGGGACAGTAGCTGCAGTTTTCACACTTGCAGCACAAGTGCTAAAGGAGCATCTGAACCCCAATACTAAGGGGGTATCTGAATCTCAAGAGGAAGGGAGCACCTGAACTGCATGGTCTCATCAGCTTGCTGGGAAATGATGATCATTTCTGTTACTGAAGGGAAAGTTCTGCAAGGGGAATTCAGATTATCTCAGAAAGACAGTAGTGAAATAGAAATGACAGAGTTATTGATAATGTTTATGTATTTCTTTAAAGATAGTGGCAGGAAGCTCTGGGGAAACATCAGGGAAGGGTGAAAAAATTCAAGACCTCAGTGACTTTGAGAAGTCATTTAGGTATGAGAGCATGTGTCTGTGTTGGAACCTTGGTCACTCTGAGGATATTGTCTCCAAAAGGTGATTCTTTTTCATTCATGAGCACAGTGAGCAGTAAGAGAGTTGAAGAGGACATTTAGAGTAGCCGGAAGAGTAATCATAAACACGGAATCTGAAGTGTCAGGTTTACGCACTGTTCTAACAAGTGTGTATGGAGCACATAAATAAACCACTTAGAAATGTGTGTATTTCTTCCAAGAGTTACGGCAAATATTTAGTAAGCAATGCCAAAAATAGAAGCTAAAAATTACGTAATTCAATGAGAGTATGTAAAAGTGTACAATTTATGTACGATGAAAGTCATCAAAAAATTTAAAAATAAAAAAGGTGAACTGAGTCTACAAATGTTCTGTGAATCTCAGTGAATTCTAGATTAACATGCTGTTAAGAACTGCAGTCATTCATGGACAAATAAAGTCCTATCTCATTTCCTTGTGCAGGCACAATTAGGGATTAAGCTGGGTGCATCTCTCTTTCAGGGACAGTAATAGGAAAATGCCCACCCCACAGTTTTTCTGGCTGGGACTTAAGCAGTTAGACAGACTAAGTTATCACTAATCAAAGGCTGAGAGGGGCGAAAGCTTTAGAAATCCCAACAAATTCCGCAGATCCAAAGCGAGTGCTGAGTTCAGAGTCTATCAAAGCACTTTTACATCTGGTTACATGTCGGGGTCACATGGAACCCATCTACAATTCCTGGTCATTCCTGCTCTCCAACTTTTGCAACCTTTGTATCACTTTTTATTTAGCATGACTTCTATTTCTCTAAATAGGAGATGAAGTTTAATCTACTTTGCATCGGCCACAGATATTTACTAGAAATCTAATGTCACAGGCACAACAAAAAGAATCCTGAACCCACAAACAAAAGAGAAGAAGGTGGAGGTTTTCAGTCCCACGCTTATCACTCACTATTTTTAGAGACATGCTATTAGAGACATCCAGACACAACGTAGCCCATAAAACAATCAAACAACACACACACTCAGTGAACTAAAATTTTTAAACTTCCTATGTCCCTGATGCTTCAACATCCCCACAAACAGGCTGTGAACACCAGGTGACCAATGCACCAGTGTGATAAGGCTGGCCCCTGCCACAAGTGTTCCTTCTTGCTTTCTCCTGTCTCTAACTCCTGTTGGTCTTTGTTCTGTTTCTCTGTTTCTCTCTGCTCCCCTCCTGCTTGGTTGAACCGGCTTCCTGGGCTCTCCTCCATCTGGCCCCTGAGTCTGCATCTGGCCTCTCTCTTCTAGGATCTGTGAGTATAATAAATTCTTTAATATGCCTCTCCAAGTGTAATTTCTGCTTCCATGTTGGAGTGATCCTTAAAGATTAGTAATAATTAATAATTCCCTTAAAGGGGAATTATTCCTCCATTTGGCCAGGGGGAGGGGATGATTCTGAACTCTGGGGAAAGTCCCCAAGAGATGCCTTTTTTTTTAAGATTTTATTTATTTATTTGAGAAAGAGAATGAGAGAGAGCATGAGAGGGGGGAGGGTCAGACGGAGATGCAGACTCCCTGTTGAGCAGGGAGCCCGATGCAGGACTCGATCCCGGGACTCCAGGATCATGACCTGAGCCAAAGGCAGTCGCTTAACCAACTGAGCCACCCAGGCACCCCCAAGAGATGCCTTTGACTGAGCACTTACTGCCTGGCTCGTTTACTGCGCCAACTGTCTGAGCCCTCCGGGAAGACTTCCTGTCTTGGCATTCAGTGCCCTGCTCGGCGCTCCTCGGTGTTGCCCCTTCCTTCCAAGTGTAGCCAAGTCTGCCTCTCAAAGTGCGGACCCTGCCCCCATCCCAACAATACACCCGAGATACCGCTCTCCAGCCGCGATCCCGACAAGAAGGGGTAATTATCCCCTGGCTCCCGGATTCCCAGCCACCCGGCATGTAAAGCAATACTTCTCAGTGCGCCTCTGGTGACAGGGATTTCAGGAGGTCTCCAGCCACCAAGCTGCGCACCTCCCCCAAGGCACACCGCTGCGCGCTGCCTGGAAGCCGAGGTGCTCGGTGCTTCGGAGTAGCCCTTGGGGAAGATCACTCGCGCCCCTCTGGGGGCAGGCTGCACGTTCCCCGCACAGTCCTCCCTGACCCCTCCTAAGGGTCCTGGCTGTCCCCACCCCACCTGTCATCCCTCCTGGGGTCGCTCGTGGTCCCAGCCCCTCTGAGGCTGATCGGGACGCCCTGGAGAGGGAGAGCACCACTTGGAGAGATGGTCAGGTGGACAGCCCACGGGGGTGGGGGGGGGTGTAACAATTAGCTGCCTACAGATAAGAGCCATTCTAAAAGGTTTTGCTAAGAGAAGAGGGAAAAGAAAAGAAAGAAAAAGAAAAAAGGCAAAAACCGGCTGATTATCCTGTAGTTGGGGCCTTACCAGGGAAGGCTACTGCCTGGATAGACCAGGACCCTTTCTCCTCCCACTTTCAGCTTATCAACCAAAGACAGGAGCAAAGCCTCAGGGGGGAAAAAAAAGCATGCCGCTCTAGGGGGCATGGGCCTAAGATGGAGGGGGGGGAAAAAGAACTTTACACCCCAGGTACTAAGCAAATGCAGGTGTGGCGAGCATAATGCTAGCTCTTAATTACTTACTGATTTGAAAACAGAGCCCTAGATGCAGGGGGAGAAAAATTAAAAGGCGATTAAATAAATTGTGCATCTTATGTGTATATAACTAAATTAAAACAAGTTTCCATAATCTGATCTAATAGGATAAAAATTTTACATACTAAAGAATTTCTGTAACAAAAACAGATTGAACTGGCACAGATTGGCTTTCCTGCCTGTACAATCTAGTCTCTAAAATAGAATTAATATTTGCTTACATGTAAGAGGATGAAGACTTTGAGTTCAGTGTATTTACTTAGGAAGACTCCAGATGCAGCAATAACAGAGAAGACAGAGGTTAAATCTCATGCACCCCTGGACAGGAAGATGAGGACTAAACATTTGAGGAACACTTGGAAAATATGCCTCCTACCTATATTTATCAGGGCTCATATTGCAACCTCAGGAGAAACAAGATCATTAAACTTCCACACACTATTTATTAGGTTTTCTTTTTTCCTTTTCTTTTTCAATTCCAGCATAATTAACATACGTGCTATATTAGTGTCAGGTATATTAGGTTTTCTAGTAAATATTCTATTTCTGTGCTTTGCCTAAAGAGAAGGTCTATTTACCAAATTACATTTCCCTGGGGGGACAGTGGCCGTCATGGTCACAGAGCACAAATGAAAAGGGGGCATTTTATCCTCAGGAGAATGGTTTGGCCCACCATGAGGTCAGCCCCCTTGCTGGGAAGTGATTATCATCCCATCTGTAACTGTACTGACCATATGCCTGTATAGGGACTTAAGATGATCCCAGAAGGAGGTTTGAGAAGGGTTTACATTCCTGTATGCTGTAGTAAGTACGACTTACTTTATCCAGAGAGACTTGGGACGGGGGCAGCTGTGTTTGCGGCCAACCTGAGGGTGTGTCTCCCAACTAGGATCACGTTTTATTTCAGAGAACCATGTGCAGTAACCACCTTGAAGAGCAGAACAATGAGGGGGAAATGAGAAGGAACTGCCAGAGTGTTAGAGATGAACCTGTAGAAAGTGGAGAAAACTTTAGGCACTGTTTCAATCAACAAATCCATGAAGCACATAACCTGTCACCCATTATTCTCAGTGTATGAGAAAGATCATGGAAGAAAGCCAGAAAACCAGCACCAAACCAGTTAGGGGAGGGGCGCCTGGGTGGCTCAGTTGGTTAAGCGTCTGCCTTTGGCTCAAGTCATGATCCCGGGGTCCTGGGATCGAGCCCCGCGTCGGGCTCTCCGCTCGGCAGGAGGCCTGCTTCTCCCTCTCCCACTCCCCCTGCTTGTGTTCCCTCTCTCACTGTGTCTCTCTCTGTCAAATAAATAAATAAAAATATATAAAAAAAAAAAGAAAAGAAAAGAGATGCAGCGGGAGGTTCACATGGGTAGTTGGGGAGGTGAGATTAAAGCAGAGGGAAGAGGCAGCAGTTGTGTTCCAGCAAAGCTGGCAGCCAGTGCATATGGAACCAGGAGAGCGGAAGGAGCTTGTCAGAGAAGAGCTTAGAGAGGCAACACGGCACCAAGTCCAGTGAGGCTCCCCAGGACTCTGCAAGGATTTTGCCTTTTCTCAGAAAAGCTAGGGGACATTGCAAGGTTTTAACCAAATGACTGACATTCTCTGACTCCTACACTGACAAAGTAATGTTAACTGGTGAGTTGAAGAGTTGACCATTTTTTTCTGTCTTCACTTCTTGTGTACTTCAATTAGTTGTACGGGAGGACTTAAGGGAGAGGAAGCTTTCATGTCTTTTCCTTTATTTTTTTTAAAGATTTGGGGGGCGCCTGGGTGGCTCAGTTGGTTAAGCGACTGCCTTCGGCTCAGGTCATGATCCTGGAGTCCTGGGATCGAGTCCCGCATCGGGCTCCCTGCTCGGCGGGGAGTCTGCTTCTCCCTCTGATCCTCCCCCCTCTCATGCTCTCTCTCTCTGTCTCATTCTCTCTCTCAAATAAATAAATAAAATCTTTTTAAAAAAAAAGATTTTATTTAGTTATTTGACAGAGAGAGACAGAGCACAAGCTGGGGGAGCAGCAGGCAGAGGGAGAGAGAAAAGCAGGCTCCATGGGAGCCCGATGCAGGGCTCGATCCCAGGGTCCTGGGATCGTGACCTGAGTCGAAGGCAGACGCTTAACTGAGCCACCCAGGCGCCCCATGTCTGTTCCTTTCAGAGCTAAAAGCGGGTATCTACAGTCTGTCCCTGTCTCATGGCAGGCTGCCCCCTACTACCCACGGGCTTCGGCCTGTACGTCCTGCAGGACTGCTGTCAGCATGGTCAGCTAAAGTTTACGGTCACTAAATGCAATGGTCACTTCCAGGTCTTTTAAAAGTAGCCACTCTAGTATCTTTGGATGCTTTTAGGCTCTTTCTTTTCTTGAAATCCAATCTATACTCTCCCAGTCTTCCTTTTCCTCCTTATCTATCTACAACTCATTTTCTGGTTCTTTTGTAAGATGTTATTTCTCTGCCCACATCATGAATAAGGATGCTGCTCTGAGGTCTGAAGAATCGTTAATATTAATAATAAATTTGGGGGCACCTGGGTGGCTCAGTCGGTTAAGTGTCTGCCTTCAGCTCAGGTCATGATCCCAGGGCCCTGGGATCAAGCCCCGCATAGGGCTCCCTGCTCAGCAGACAGCCTGCTTCTCCTTCTGCCTGCCACTCTGCCTATCTGTGCTCTCTATCTCTCTGTCAAATAAATAAATAAAATCTTTAAATAATAATAACAATAATAATATGGATAGAAACCTTATCATGGAAGCACACTGTCCACTTAGACTATCTCCTTGGGCTGCAGTATCTCCTGACCCAGATCTCACTATTTATTGCCCCCCTCTGGGGAGATTTTCAGTCTCCACAGATCACAGGAAAGTTTCTCTCACTAATGTTTCCCCCTGCTTCTTGATTAATCACTATTGTTTCTGCTAATCGATAGAAGAGACAGAAAGCTTTCCAGAGTTATTCTCAACTCCCCAAGCAGGCACTGTCATTACTGCACCAGGTGAATGGATAATTTGAGGTGAGATCAGAGAATTTTAAATTATGTCTTAGGGTTCTGCTGATTCCCCACCACCCATCCTCTGATTGTGGTGACTGTCACCACAGGCCCAGCCTCCTGAAAAAAGACATTTTGGATAACTCTCTCCTCATTATTCAAGTTTTTATGAATATGTAAGGATGTTGTAAAATAGGTATTTAAAATATATGTATATTTATTAATGCTGAGATATCTGAAAACTATTAATTTTGTATGTTTTTCTTATATTTAGGTATCATTAATTCTACTGCATTTTAAATTAATCCTCTACATATAAAAAGAAGGTAATTATATCCTCTACAAATGAGATCCTTTAATGTTTTTCCTTTACAGTGTTTTTATTTTATTTATTTATTTTTAAAGATTTTATTTATTTATTTGAGAGAGAATGAGAGACAGAGAGCACGAGAGGGAGGAGGGTCAGAGGGAGAAGCAGACCCCCTGCCGAGCAGGGAGCCTGATGTGGGACTCGATCCCCGGACTTCAGGATCATGACCTGAGCCGAAGGCAGTCGCTTAACCGACTGAGCCACCCAGGCGCCCTCTCACATACCTTCTACAGCGATATAGATCTATAATGATTTACAGCAGGGGTGTAGTAAGACACATTCCTCCACGTATACAGGATCAGTCAAGCACGTAAGAATCTTTAAAACAGAATAAAGGAACAAAGAGGGGAGTGCCCAGTGTTGGCTTCCTATCTACTAAGCATCTTCTGCTGCCTACTTTAGAACTGACCACACACGTCCCAAGGGCATTTCACTCTGATCCTTTCGGGTTATTTTTAACCCTGCAATCTCGAGTTTTCTCAGAGATCTCAGAGTCTGAGCGAACATGCACCAGTGGTCGCTATGGCGTTCTGTTTCCTACAGCACCTATAGGTTAACAGACCCACAAAACACATTTTGTACCCTTTTTTTTTTTTAAGAAAAGATTTTATTTATTTATTTGAGAGAAAGAGAGCACAAGCACAGGGAGTGGCAGAGGGAGAAAGAGAAGCAGGCTCCCCACCGAGCATGAGCCCGATGCGGTGCTCGATCCCAGGACTATGGTATCATGACCCGAGCTGAAGGTAGACACTCAACCGACTGAGCCACCCAGGAGCCCCATATTTTGTATCCTGATTGTAACTAGTCCACCTTTTTAAAAAGATTTTATTTATTTATTTGACAGAGAGACATAGCGAGAGGGAACACAAGCAGAGGGAGTGGGAGAGGGAGAAGCAGGCTTCCCGCTGAGCAGGGAGCCCGATGTGGGGCTTGATCCCAGGACCCTGAGCGTCGAAGGCAGACGCTTAATGACTGAGCCACCCAGATGCCCCTGTAACTAGTCTACCTTAAAGAACAAACCCATTTTTGAGAAAACTGATAAAATTCATCATTGAATTTTTCATATTTATCATAATTTAAAATATTTTTATTCTGGGAGAAAGTTATTAGCATTATGAAAAAGCTCTTACATTTTAGAAAAGCATTCTTTAGTATGCACTGAAAAACATGATGTCTATGTTTCATGGGTAAAATAATAGCCCACTGATATGTACAAAGGAAGATGAAACCAGAAAGACCATAAAAAATGATGGAAGACTGAGGCTCTATGAGAGTCTTTTCCACTTCTGTTTATATTTGAAAGTAGCCATTACTTATTCAAATGGTAGAATATGTCCTCGTATCAGTAATTCTATATGGTGGGAAGAACGAATTTAAAAAGGGCACATGGAAACTTTAGTTTTTTGTTTGTTTGTTTGTTTGTTCTAAAGATTTTATTTATTTGACAGAGAGAGACAGTGAGAGAGGGAACACAAGCAGGGGGAGTGGGAGAGGGAGAAGCAGGGGGAGTGGGAGAGGGAGAAGCAGGCCTCCCGCTGAGCAGGGAGCCCGACACAGGGCTCGATCCCAGGACCCTGGGATCATGACCTGAGCCGAAGGCAGACGCTTAACGACTGAGCCACCCAGGCGCCCCGAAACTTTAGTTTTTATGACTCAAAACATCAAAATATACATTTCAAATATGTGCATTTGTCAATTATATATCAAGCTTTAAATTACAAATACTCCAATAGCATCACTCCCTTATCATTCTGCTGTTTCATCATATATGTTCTTGAGGTTATCTGTGGCTACTGTATCAACAGCGTGAAGAGAACGGTGTGCTACTGCCAACTCGTCCCAACCTCGTTTTCGGTTTGAAACTGGCCATCGTGGGAGAACTTATACCAAGGAAGTTGGCAAATGCTGCAGACTAGGGCTTAATTTATTGTATTGCTGAATATATCAAACGTCTACCCCTAGAAAAGTG
Source organism: Mirounga angustirostris (assembly GCF_029215605.1). NCBI lineage: Eukaryota > Metazoa > Chordata > Mammalia > Carnivora > Phocidae > Mirounga > Mirounga angustirostris. Next base: position 59,016,900 of record NW_026991724.1, on the reverse strand, counting down.
ATGGAAAATACGCTACTAAATGGTATAGGTAGCCACTACATTGCACATGCCCCCAAGAAAAATTAAAGAAAAAAAATGACAGAATATTCTTCCAGTATTCAAAAACAATTATTCCACACAACAAAGAAGTTGCTCACATTACTGAAGAACAAATAAAATTCCAACATAAGTCTTTGTTGTTTCATCATCTTACGTGTTATTAAAGGGAAAATAACCAAATTTCATAAAATAGAAACTAGCCCGAAGTGAAGAATAGGCATTTTATTAAAACAGATAAATAGAGGGGCGCCTGGGTGGCTCAGTTGGTTAAGCGTCTGCCTTTGGCTCACGTCATGATCCCGGGGTCCTGGCATCGAGTCCCACAGCGGGCTCCCTGATCGGCGCGAAGCCTATTTCTCCCTCTCGCTCTCCCTCTGCCTGCTGCTCCCCTTGCTTGTGCTGTGCTCTCTTTCTCTCTCTGTCAAATAAATAAATAACATATTTTTTAAAAGATAAATAGATGGCAAATACATGAAATAATGCTCAACATCATAAATCCATACGGAAATGCAACTAAAATGAATGAGATACCAATGCTTATTTTAAAACAGTAAAATTAAAAAGTCATCTTACCAGGCATTGACAAGGGTGTGAAGGAATTGGAAGTCTCACACACTGCTGGTGGGAGTACAAAAGGACACAACCATTTTAGATTACAGTTTGGCAGTATTTTTAAAAAAGTTATATATTCACCTACCCTATGACTCAGACAGTGCACTCAGTCATTAATATAAGAAAAATTAAACATATATCCATATAAAGAATTATAAACAAATTTTTACATCAGATTTCCAATAGCTGAACAGTGGAAATAACCAAAATACCCATAAACTGATGAATGGATGATATTGTTGACGACACATGAAATAAAAAGCGTAAGAATTAAATAGTCCTATAAGCACCATTTATGAATCTCAAAGCAGTGTCAAGAAAACAGAAAAAAAGAGTAAACACTTTATCATCAATCATAAAATTCTAGAAAATGCAATCAGTTGTAAAGGAATGTAAATCAAAGGTGGCCTGGAGGGTCAAGGAGAGATTATAAAAGGGAATAAGGAAAAGACGCAGGTGACGGGCATGCTCATCATCACTGATAACAAGGATGGTTTCCTAAGTGTTTACACATGTCAAAACTTACCATGTTGTATGTGAACTCTCCAGTGCTGAATGAGGTCAGATTTCTGGCTAAAAGATCTGCCACATTCTATGCACTCATAAGGCTTTGCTCCAGTGTGAACTCACCGGTGTCAAATGAGATGGGTTTTGTGGCTAAAGAATCTCCCACATTCACTACACTCGTAAGCCCTTTCCCCAGCGTGAATTTGCTGGTGCTGAAGAGGTCTGTATTTGTAGCTGATGGCTTTTCCACATTTGCTAAATCTATCAAGACCTTCTCCAGTGTGGAATCACTGGTGGTGAAGGATGTGAGTGCTCCTGAAAACTGTCCTGCATTCAATCCACTTGTGACTTATTCCACTGTTAAAGGGCTCCCCACACTCAATGCTGCACTGTAGCTTCTCACCGCTGGGAGTGTCCAGGTGCTGGAGAAGGCCTGAGGTAGCTGGAAAGTCCTTTCCACACTCCCCACAGGTGAAGGGCTTCCCTGATACATGGAATCTGCAGCTCATCACAAACAAGGCACTGTTCACATCTATTCTGAAGATTTTCTCTCCACTGTCATGCTTTTGGTACTGGTGAAGGTTTGCACCAAACCAGAAGCCTCTGGATGCCCCACCCAAGTATGACTTCTGCCCAGAATATGCTGCTTGGCTCAGAAGGGTGCAAATCGTCTTTCAATACTGGGACACAGGGAGGCCTGGGTGGCTCAGTCAGTTAAGCGTCTGCCTTTGGCTCAGGTCCTGAAGCCCCACACTGGGCTCCTTGCTCAGCGGGAAGCCTGCTTCTCCCTCTCCAACTCCCCCTGCTCATGTTCCCTCTCTCGCTGTGTTTCTGTCAAAAAAAAAATTAAATCTTAAAAAAAAAAAATACTGGGACACAATTCTCACAGAAATGAGTCTTTTGGATTGATGAGTCTGCCTTAGAAGTCCTGACCTGTGATACTCCTTCTAACAGAAACACTCTGCTCAGAAGGTACTTCCTCATCCTCTGCTCCAAACCAACAATGTGAAAAGTAGAGAAATACTGATACAGTATATTTTAACTTTGCAGAGAGTGAAGTCCCATCAAGAATGTGTGTTATAGGGGTGCCTGGGTGGCTCAGCTAGTTAAGCATCTGCCTTCGGCTCAGGTCATAATCCCGGAGTCCTGGGATCGAGTCCCACACTGGGCTCTCAGCTCAGCGGGGAGCCTGCTTCTCTCTTTGACCCTCTCCCCTCTCATGCTGTTTCTCACTCTCTCTCTCAAATAAATAAAATGTTTAATCCATGGGAGTAATTTCAGAATGAGGCAGCAATGTGAAGGGAGGGCTGCTTTACAGTACTGGGCCTCTAAAGATGAGAATGAGGGAGACCTTTTGAGACAAAGGGCACAAGTATGGGGTGCAACACAGGGAGGGGAGGCAGAATCACGAATTCACTCCTCTCCAACAGCCTTCAGCAGGAACTTGTTGTCTAGGGACAAGTCCGCGCTACACAGAATGATGGTTGTGTCCAGGCCGAGGGAAATACAAGTGGGACTGAGTATCTGGGTTTAAGGCTATGTGCATACCTCACAACACATTACGTGTGGGAGCACTGCAGACCGTGCAGTGGAGAGGAACAAATGATACATGGAGGTCAGAAACCTGGGGATGGCCAGGGAATGGAAGTCACAGATGAAATGTCACTCAGAATCAGAAAAGTGTCAAGTACGCAGAAAACAGTGTAAATGATGTGTCCAGTGGCAATGTACCAAAACACTGGTGAACACAGGGCAGGTTCCTGGTATGCTCAGAACACAGCCCTGATGTCATGCCCCCCACCCCTCACCAGCTGCCACTCACCAGGGCCAGGCTTCCTCTGAGACCATCCTGTCATGTTCACCCTGTGAAGCAAGCAGGGCGCTCCCCAGACTCCCAGTTGTGTAACTACATGGGACCCGAATGAAGCAAGTCCTTAGGGAAAGACAGGACAGGTGAGTGGTCAGCACTGGCCCAGAGCAACTCAGGAAACATTAGACCACAGGAAAGAACATTACAATAAAATCTCAAAAGAGGGTCTTTCAAGAAAGGTCTATGGACCACAAAGGGGGCGCCTGGGTGGCGTAGTCAGTTAAGCATCTGACTCTTGGTTTCTGCTCAGGTCAAGATCTCAGGGTCATGAGATCAAGCTCTGTGTTGGGTTCCATGCTCAGCGGGGAGTCTGCTTGAGATTCTCTCTCCCTCTCCTTCTGCCCCTCCCGCTCATGCCCTCATGCGCGTGCGCTCTCTCTAAAATAAATCTAAAAAAAAAAAAAGAAAAAGAAAGGTCTATGGACCACGTAAATAGTGACCATGACAATGCTTACAATTCCTGATATAGGCAATCACAAGGAATCTTTAAAAGTTCTCATGACAAGAAAAAAATATTTGGAACTCTGCATGGTGATGAATGCTAATCAGATGTAATGTGGTAAGCATTCTGCAATATATACAAATATCAAATCATTATGCTGTACACCTGAAACTAACATAATGTTATGTCAATTACATCTCAATTTAAAAAAAAAAAAAAAAGAAGGGGCAGGGGCACCTGGGTGGCTCAGTCGGTTAAGTGTCTCCTTTGGCTCAAGTCATGATCTCAGGGTCCTGGGATCGAGCCCCGCATCAGGACCTGCTCAGCGGGGAGCCCCCTTCTCCCTCTCCCCCGACTTGTACACTTTCTTTCTATCAAATAAATAAATAAATAAAATAAAAAGAAGGGGCAAAACCTGGGCCACAAGGTGCCATCGATCTGGACACAGTAATCCCATCAGGGAGAGAGTGAATGAAGTGAGGTCCATTAGGGTGGTTGCCAGACTCCAGACTCCTAGACCTTTCCCTGCACACCATGGGGTCGCAGGTGTTAGGGCTGCTTGAGGAGTGCATTGCATGGGACAGGGCACACAGCTTAGCAGTGGCACCCTTAACACATATGCCAAGGAAGTGGGAAGTTAGAAGCCCAAGGTTTGGTTCTGGGAGAGGGAGAAAGACAGTTCAGGGTACTGAGAGGAAAATGAAGGCCTTACCCATGGGTGTTGTAAGTGCAAAGTTCTCTAGCATAACATTGTGGTACAGGAGCCTCTGTGCCTCATCAAGGAGCCCCCACTCCTCCTGGGAGAAGTACACGGCCACATCCTCAAAGGTCACACAACTCTGCCAATAATGGGACGGTTCATTCCACAATCAGCTTCGCTCCTAGGACCCCAAGTTCATCTACCCACTCATTCTTCCCCTGCTCACCCACCTCCTCATTTCCCCATCTCAGAGAAGAGATGCCCTGATGCCACTGATCCCACTCTCTCCTCCTGGTCCCTTTGATCACTATATCCATCCACAGCAGCCACAGGTAGGTGTGCAGTTAGACGATACCTAAGCTCCGGGCCTGGCCTGTAGGGAAATACTCTTTCTCGTTAAGCAATTCTGCTAGGATCCCCCAGATCATACCCCTCAGACATAACTAAGGGTGTGGGCTCCCATTTCAATGCCAGGGCCCTCAGGCCTTCAGTTCCCACTCCCTCCCCCAGTTCTCCTTGCTCCATGTTATTCAGCACATGGCATATAGAGTGCTGGCAATTCAAACAGGATCCAGAACTACCCCATCTCCAGTGGCAGAGACAGCCCAGAATCCTGCTCTACAGCTCTCCCTGCCTGACTAGTCCTTGCTTCAACCTCAGCCACTCACAACCACCCATGACCCTCCTCCACTTGTGCTGTACTTGATGGGCTCTCGCCTGTCAAGCCTTCCTCTCTTCCTAACCCTCATTCAAAACCAGTGCCAGAGACCTTCCACCCCAGGTCCAGCAATTCTCCTACATGACCACTTGGCCCCTGAGCTTGGCCCCTGAGCTAATCCACGTGCCTGGCTGAAACTCCCTTGACACACCAAGGTCATGACAAAATCCTGGTGACCCCAGAGCACTGAATAAGCAGCAGTCCTGGCCTCACTGCCTCCACCACCCCTATGCCTCTGCATCTCATCCCTCAGAAGCCTTGGCCATCTGTACATGGTGGCCATCTCATACACTTCTACACTGTTCCCACCACCACTTCTGTCTTTCACTTGTGTTTATGATGTCTGCCACTCCACAAATAGGTGACCAAGCATGAGACCCAGCCCTCTGATCCCACCCTCCCCTTCCTGGACTACTATTAACATCATCATGGCTGGGATTACCCCGCCTAAATGTGATCCACAGCAATTATGGACTGAGTGTATGCACCCTCCCAAAATCATTCGTTGGAGCCCTAACCCCCAGTGTGATGGTATTTGGAGGTTGGGGCTTTGGGAGGTTTAGATTCGGAGGGTGGGACCCTTCTAAGGAGAGAAAGATCTCCTGCTCTCTTCACTTGTTTGCACCAACAAAAGGCTATGTGAGGATACAGTGAGGAGGCCGCCATCAGCAAGACAGGAAGAGAGACCCTCACCAGGAAATGAAGCTGCCAGCACTTTCATCTTGGACTTCCTCGCTTCCAGAACTCTGAGAAATAAAGGTATTTTGTTTTAGCTGCCCAAGCTAAGAAACACAGCTCCATCCTGGTCCACATTTTGCAGACCTGTGCATCCAGCTACCCATTTCTACTTCTACTCATTAGTTCTCTGAAACATCTCATATACTTAACATGGCCAAAACAAAACTAGTATCTTGAAGGAAAATTAATCCTATCACCGACTTCTACGTCCCAGTTGGAGCTTCTAGCCTTCCAGCTGATAAACCAAAAATCTTGCAGTCACCCCTGACTTCTACTATTTTCTCTCTCACCTTCAAAATCAGAAAATCACAGATCTACTAAAAAAAACTTGATTCAGAATCCAGCCACTTTTTCAACCTCCAAGGCCACCGCATTGGTCCACATCATCAACACTCACTGGACTACTGCAGTACCCTCTTCCCTGGTCTTCCTCACACCCCTAGTCTGTTCTCCACGGTGCAATCACAGGAAGCCCCATAAGAGCTTGATCAGATCCCTCCACTGCTCCAAACCTCCCATTGTTCCCATCACCTCCAGAACAGACACCCAACTTCTCAGGGTGCCATTCAGGTCTGGCTCCTGCCCCCTTGCTCTCTGTTCCCACAAGAAAGGACACTGAGGTTCCCTTATCCAGCTCAGTCTCCCCTCCAAGGGTCTGCACACACTGGTACCCATGCTGGGGCAACATTCCTCCACACCTCACTCCACTGGCTGCCAGCAATAGGAACCACTCCATATAACCTCTAGCCTGATCTGAGGACCCTGGGCTTAGAATCTGTTCCAGGTCCCCAGGCCCAAGGCCTGGAAGAATGATGTGAAGAGTTCCAGGACACCACAGTCACAAAGATCATGAGAGGGATCAGGGCCAGTGAGGTTCTGGAACACCATCCACTCACTCACTCACTCCTCTGGGTTCCCTGAGTGCTTCTACACTTGTAACAATCTGCATGAAGAGGAAAGTTGCGAGAAGCAGGTGACCGCGGCAGGGTTCCAGGGGCTCCAGGCTCCCCTGCATCTCACCCAGCCCTGGAACCCAGTGACCTCAGGCTAACCTCTGTGCTTCAGTCTGCAGTGCTCCCCCCAGCTCTGCGACCCTGGACAAGAACTCCACTTCCGGGGCCTCTTTGTCTTCATCACCCCCATCCCAACCTGTTCACTCTCTTGAACAGCTTTTGGAAAGCTGTTAACACCCTAACACTGACTGCGTCTCTCTTCTGTTCACGATCCTCCAGGGCCCGAGGAACGAAGGTACGGCACCTCGGCCCGCAGTCCGGGCGTGACTCCGCCTCACGCTCCTCTCTGTCCCCCGAGGGCAGAATCCTCCCGCCTCAGCCCCGCTCCAGCCTCGGCCCCGGCCGCCCTCGGCCCGGAGCCCGCTCCCGCACGGGGCCCCCGCCCGCCGCCGCCTGCCTGTCCCGGACGCCGGGGCCTGGGCCGCGGGGGTCTGGGTGGGGGGACGAGCGCTTACCGGAGCCGGCTCCCTGCGCGCGGCCGCCGCCATCGGACCCTGTGGCGGAGCGGACACCCGGACCCGCGGTCCCCGTCCCGGCGCGGGGCAGCCCGGGCGGCGTCGCCAGCCGCGGACCCCAGGGGACAGCGCCTCCTCTCGCGCCTTCCCGGTCCTGTTACCTCAGTGTCCACCGGCGCATCAAAGTGTGTCATTCAGCGAACAGACCTAAGAGCAGCCAAAACAACCGCCACGAAGAGGACGCCGAAGTCCCGCCCCGACGTGATGCGCACGCACGAAGTTGCCCTTCTCAGGAGCCTTCATTAGCTACACGCCGACGGCGCCCGGCGCAGCGCCCTCTGGGTAATGTAGTTCTCACAGCTCGAAAAGCCCTGGCGCCGGTCGTCGAAGTTGCCCTTCTCAGGAGCCTTCATTAGCTACACGCCGACGGCGCCCGGCGCAGCGCCCTCTGGGTAATGTAGTTCTCAGCTCGAAAAGCCCTGGCGCCGGTCGTCGCTCACCTGGAAACCCACGGGGAAGGACTGAGAGGGAGAGATACTGAGAGGTGGTGTCTCCAGCTTCCGAGGGTGGGGGAGGGCCTTCTCTCCTTCAAGGGGCTGCACTTAAGATTTATGAGGAGTGTTGGGGCGCCTGGGTGGCTCAGTTGGTTGAGCGACTGCCTTCTGCTCGGGTCATGATCCTGGAGTCCCGGGATCGAGTCCCACATCAGGCTCCCTGCTCAGGAGGGAGTCTGCTTCTCCCTCTGACCCTTCCCCCTCTCATGTGCTCTCTCTCTCATTCTCTCTCTCAAATAAATAAATAAAATCTTGAAAAAAAAAAAAGATTTATGAGGAGTGTTGTCTGCCACTGATCACCTGTGTTTTATCGCTTCTCGGCCTTTTGACTAAGATCAAGTGATCACCTGTGTTTAGAGACATTTCAGACTTCTTGAAGCTTAGCAGTCTCCTGAATTCTCAAAGTGTTATTTCAGATGCTCCCAATGACTATAAATCTGTTCTAGGGTCATTCAGACACAAAATGTATCCACCTAATAGTTTATCTTTTTTCTTTTCAAGTGCCTCTAGCTTGAAACGTTAGAGTCAGTTTTGTGAATTTCAGCATGCTGGGTCAAGAACAAAAGAAAAAGACTCCACACAGGGACAGAACAGAGAAGATACAAAAGGGATGTTAGGCTGCTGTAAAGCAGGAGGACAAGGGTGGAACTCCGTTTTGGGTTCCCACAGAAAATGACTCTCAATGATCGTGTCCAACTCTGAGGAACATGGGTTTTATATCCGTATTTCTTACTCCATAGCCTTAGATACATCAGTTCCTTTTAGGAATCTGACAACTATTTAAAGAGCCACTTACCAAATGTCATTTTGGAATAGGACGGTGTCTACAGTGTTCCCAATATGGGAGCACATGTGCAAAGGGGATACCATGAGGTAAGGTTTTGGGACACCAAGATCTCATCCATTTGATGGGAAGTTATTATCATTCCTACTGTATTGCAGGGAGGGTGTCTGTATGAGGAGTTCCAATTATCTCAGAAAAAGTTGTGAAATGAAAATCACTGAAAACCATTAATGATTATGTAGTCATTCAAAGATAGTGGCAGGATAGCTCTGGGAAAACATCAGTAAAGGGTTGAAAAAAATATTCCTACTAACTTCCACTAGCAAATTATGCCTGGAAATGAAAAAAAAAATGTGTATGCCAATAATGGCTATAGAAATGCTAGAAGAATACTCAGTAGCTGTGAGTTAAACACACCTTCTTACTGATCTTCACTTCATGCATAGTGGAGGCTTCAGACTGGGTATTGTGAGGATCAGTCAGTTTGGTCAGAGATGAAAGATGAACTCAGGCTATCAGAGAGAACACAGAAAAGTAGGTAGCCCTAAAGCAAGTAGACAAGGGTGACATGTCTCTGGGTCCCTCAGAAACCATCCCAGTGCCTCTCTTTGTATTTATGTCCCAACCCAAACAAGCAGAATTGATTTTCAAGATAATATTTATGATTTGCATAATGTTCTATTCTTATAATTTGATACTTATCTGGAAATAGCACTTACCAAATTGTCACTTGCTGCCAGGACAGTGGCTGTTATGGTTGTATCGATGCACGTGTAGAAAATGAATATATGAGCCCTGAGATAGAGGTCTCTGTATCTGTGATCTCATCTCTTTCTGGGAAGTTATTATCATTTCACCTCTAATTGCTGTGACTGCATCTACATGAAGGTTGAGATGATCTCTGCAAAACATTTGCAAAATGTGCAAGTCCCTGAATGCTACTGATATTAATGTTACCCATAAAAAGTGCCAGTAATACCAGGGAGGATACATATCTTTAATTATTGATATAATTTAAATATCAATAGCAGGTGACCAAAGGACCTTCTGTCCTATAAAATAAGGTAATGATGTGAGCAGACTACATTCTGGGTTCCTGGCTATCCTGAGGGTTTGTCTCCAAATGTGATGTCTTAAAAATCCTTGTGGATACTTAAAAATACCAGATTTGAGGGAGACACAGAGAAAGAGAATTAAGAAAACATTTCTAGTGTAGTAAAGATGAACAAGGAGGTAGTGGTGTCTCATTTTTTTTATTTCAATAAACATTTATTGAGCATATTGGTGTGTTAGTCTTTTTGGTGGGTTATGTCTCAGGAAACAAGACAACAAACCCTATCTCATGTTGCTTATAATCATATTAAGGATATTAATCAGAAATAATAAAAGTAAATATAAACAACATAGTGTCTTTTAAGGGGATAGGTGCTTTGAAATAGAAAACAGGGTAACAACAATGAGAAGTGCAGGAGAGTGAAGATCGGTTGTGATATTGAAGAGCGTTTGTCAACTATCCCTCAATAAAGCTGGAAAAAAAAGAGAGTTGAGTAGGCTGCTCCATTAATAAAAGAATGTGGCGGGGAGGGGTGCCTGGGTGGCTCAGGTCATGATCCCAGGGTCCTGGGATCGAGCCCCGCATCGGGCTCCCTGCTCCACAGGAAGCCTGCTTCTCCCTCTCCCACTCCCCTTCTTGTGTTCCCTCTCTCGCTCTGTCAAATAAATAATAAATAAAATCTTAAAAAAAAAAATAAAAGAATGTGGGGTTAACCATTTGTATAGCCTTGTGTTCCACAGAGGAAACAACTAGAATAAATGCCTTGGGCCAGTGCATACCTTTCATGTTCCAGTTAGAGTAAGAAAGCTAATGCAACCAAAAGCGTGTGAGTGAGGAACAGCTTGGTAGAAGGTACGTTGGATCATGAAAGGCACTGTAGGCCACTGGAAAAACTTTCCATTTTACTCAGATTGATAGAGGAATCATGACAGGAACTGGAATATCATGCTAAGTGCCTGAATGAGAAATGAAGAGAAGGTGGGCTGAGTAAGTGAAGAGAGGTAAGGTTAAAAGCCAATGGATGACTAGCTAGATGACTTATTACAGACATCTAGGTGAGAGGGAATGAGGTCTGCAATCAAAGTTGGAGCGGTACTGGATACAGCATCATTAGACACTTGATATATTCTGAAGTTATTTCTTTTAATCCCTAAAGGATTTTCAGCTGGGTTGCAGATAGGGCATGAACATAAGAAAGGTGTGGAAAAGGACTCCCAAACTTCATGCATGAACAGAATCAGTGAACTGCCATCAGCTGAGATTGTGGGAGAGCAGCAGAAATGGGTTAGGAGGGAAGATCAGGAATTGAGATACCAACATAGTTAAGTACAAGATGCCTGTTAAGCATGTGAATATAGCTGTCAAGGCAGCAGGCACATCTCTAGAATTTTAGACAGTAGTGTTGACAGAAAAGTAAGTCTGAAAACTGTTAGTTTGTAATTTCCTAGGAGCTATTGAAAAGATGAGACTGGATGAGATTACCAAGGGGGTGACTTTAGGTGGAGTAGATGAAAGGAAAATAGGCTGGTGTGCAGGGAAAGTCCAACACTAATTCTTTGGGTAGAAAAGGAGAAACATTACAAACTATTTCTCAGTTGGATAGTAACAAGTCTCCTATGTCTGTCTCAGCCTATTGAAAGCGAGGCTACAGCTAGAAATGCCTAAGGTACTTGCCTGGATCATACTACTTGTGGTGAGCCCCACAGAGCCAATGTTCGTGGTTGGATTGGCTCCTGTAGCTTAAACTCAAAACCCTGAGATCAAGACCTGAGCTGAGATCAAGAGTCAGACCCTTAACCAACTGAGCCACCCAGGTGCTCCTGGCTCTTGTAGTTCTTACTACGACTGCAAGTTGCACTTTGGCAAAAACCATCAGCGAATTTCGAAGAACAAGATTTATTACTCACAGGTCCCGGAGGGTACAAGGCATGCCAAGGGCCGCATAGCAGGTCAAGGGTAGAGAGGAAGAGAGGAAGCTTGGACCTGGGGCTCCGCCTCTATTGTCCAAGGGTGGGGTGCCCAGGTTTTGCAGGTTCACTAATGCTTTAAATCCGCCAATAGTGATTTAAAGTTAAGCGGATTTAAAGTGTAAAAGTGGGCTGGACGTTAGGGTGTGAAAAGGGAAAAGGGAGGTCACTCAAGCAATCAGTTATCTAGGTTACTCATGGCTTTCTTAAAGGGAAACTTAGCTTTTAAAAAAAATGCCTGGGTGGCTCAGTCAATTAAGTGGCTGCTTTCGGCTCAGGTCATGATCCCAGGGTCCTAGGATCGAGTCCCGCGTCGGGCTCCTTGCTCAGCGAGGAGTCTGCTTCTCCCTCTGCCTGCCGCTCCCCCTGCTTGTGCTCTCTCTCGTTCTCAAATAAATAAATAAAATCCTTGAAAAAAAAAAAAAAGAAGAATGTTCCACATTAGCTCCAGTCATAAGGCCTTTCTCCACTCTTGAGTTCTCTGATGCTGAACAAGGTTATATTTGCACATAAAGGCTTTGCCACATTTGACAAACTTGTAAGGCCTTTCTCCACTGTCCTCTCTCATGCATAATGAGGTTGGCTGTCTAAAGGATTTCCTACAATGACCACACGCATAAGGCCTTTCTCCAGTGTGAATTCTGCAGGGTATGGTAAGGTGGAAGCTTTGACTAAAGGATATACCACATTTGCCACATGTATAAGGCCTTTCTCCAGCACGAACTGTCCAATGGTCACCGAGGTAGGAATTTTGGCTAAAGGACGTCCCACATTCCGGGGTGCCTGGGTGGCTCAGTCAGTTGAGTGTCTGACTCTTGATTTTGGCTCAGGTCATGATCTCAGGATTGTGCGATCAAGCCCCGCATGGGGCTCCGTGCTCATCGCAGAGTCTGCTTGTCCCTCTGCGCTGAATATGGAGCCTGCTTGACTCTCTCTCCCCCTCTGCCCCTCACCCCCCACTCGCTCTTGCTCTAAAAAAAATAAGTAAAATTTAAAATTAAAAAAAGGATATCCCACGTCATTCATTGCACTCGTTAAGGCCTTTCTCCAGTGTGGACTGCCTGGAGCTGAACCAGTGAGTATTTCCCGGAAAACGCTTTCCTACTCATAAAGCCTTTTTCCAGCGCAGACTCTGAGATGGTGATCAAGAATGTCTTTGTGGTGGAAGCTTTCTCACATTCACCAGATGTGTAATGAGTTTTTTCCACTGTAAAAGGCCTCCCCACACTCGGTAATTTTGTTGGGCTACTGACCTTTGGGAATGGCCCCAGGCTGGAGAAGGCCCAGTATGGCCAGGAAGTCCTTCCCAACTTCCCTACATGCAAAATGCTTCCCTGACACATGCAATCTGCAGCTCTTCACAAACCAGACCCTGTCCATATCCCTTTTTTGAGAGTTTCTTTGCCCTAGAATGCTTCTGAAGTTGGTGTAGGTTTGCGTATGTCCCAAACAAGTATGGTTTCTGCCCAGGTAGATCAGCCAGGTGCAAAATGTATTTCAGGAATGAGACCAGACACACTTCTCACATGGGTGAGTGTTCTGGGCTGATGGACCTGCCTTTGAAGTCCTGACCTGTGACACTTCTTCCACAGAAACCCTCTGCTTGGGGTATCTCTTCCTCCATTCCACTCCGGCAACCTGATATCTGACAAATGCATGCTGACTAGGTGAGTGTGTATTAATCATTTTTTAAAAACTGTTTAATACAATGTTTTGACATTTTAAAAAATTTTGCTGACCTGGGAGAGAGACTGTCCTTCCCAGGCCTAGCCAATTTTTAGAAATGGCAAAGGGCACAGACAGAAGCATGCCAATTTTATGCAAACCAGTTAATCAAGAGTCCATACTACAAACTACTTTTTTCTCTTTTGCTTGGACATTCAAGAAGGCAGTATTTCTCAACCCTAGTCTCCTGGGGCCTCCCGGATTCTGTGCGGTATCAGGTGGTTTCTGGCCTGGAGTCTGTTCTCTCTTGTCCTGACCCAACCCCCTAAGGACAAAGGACTGGTGAATCAAAGGGTGGTGGAAAAGCACTTAGTCCTGGCCTCAGTGTCATCCTGTGTCAATTACTCCTCTGCCTTCATTCACATCAATCTCCTGTCTACTCATAACTCAGAAGCACTGGCCACCTGCCAGATCAGCCCCTCTCTCATACCTTTACCATGGCCACTTTGCTCCCACACTTGTTTGTAATGTCTACCATGTCCAGCCAGGTGCCCAAGCATGAGACCCAATCATGGACCCACCCTCCCCTACCCATACTGCTAATACCATTCCTGTCATGACAAGGACTCCCCCTCCCGATTGTGATCCACAACTACACCCTAGAGAATTGGCTACCACCTAAAGCCTTCCCCTGTATTCCAGGCCTGTGAGGCAAACTACCCACTTGATGACTCCTTTTTGAAGCATCTCAAACTCTTTTTTCGATGTCTTTTGAGGACATACAAACAAAACTCCTCATATCTCCAATGATCATTAACTCTACCACCAACTTTACAATCTGGCTAATGAAGCATCTATGTTTTCAGGTGGTAAACCCAAAAACATTTCTCTTTCACCCTTAAAATGTGAAAATCTGGGCAGCCGTACTTTATTTTTTTGTAATTCAGAATCCAACCACTTCTTCTACCTCCACAGTATCCACAATGGTCTTGCCATAATCAACAACTGCCTGGATTATTGCAGTAACATACTCCTCAGACTTCCTATTGTCTCCTTACACAGAGAGCCGGATGAGACCTGGGTCAGATCACCACCCTCCACTACTCCAAACCCTCCATCATTCCCATCATCTCCAGAATAGATACCACACACCTCATAGAGCCACTTTATATCTACGTCCTGCATGCCAGTTCTGTTTCCATGACCAGAAAAGAAAAAAAAAAATACATAAAACAAAATAAAATAAAATAAAAGTGGTTCCCTGAATGAACTCTGCACCAACTGCAAGCATTTGCACATTCTGGTACCTATGCCTAAGTCAACCTTCCATACCTCATTGCATCAGCTGCCAACATAGGAATCACCTCCCATAACCCCTACCACGGACCTTTGGACCCTGGGTTGGGGTCCCCAGGCTCAAGGCCTGGAAAATTGACAAGAGCCCCAGAAAACCACCCAAGATGAGGCCATCAGTAGGACTTGGAGAACCCTCCCTCCACCTGTGTGGGGTCCATAAGCACTTCTCTAGTTATGGTAATCTGGGGGAAGAGGCAAGTCCTAAAAGACAAGTGACCATGGCAGAACTCCGTAAGGTCAGCCTTCCCTAGTACCCCTGCCAGGTGCCTTTGGGGTGGCTCCAGGTGACTTTGGGGTGACTGGAGTATCACCGAACCTGATTCCTCAGTGCTAATTCTTACAAGATGTGTGACTTTGCACAAGGGCTCAAACTTCTTGTGCTTCAGTGCTTATCCCTTTGCCAGTCTAACTCAGCAGCTTTCGGAAAACTGAAAAGCTTAACCTCCCGCAACTCATCACGCTGGCTTGAGATAGGGGGACCCCAACCCTGAACTCCGCACTGTTCTGCACACAGAGGTCTGGAGGCTAGTGACGTGACCAGGCGCCCGTCCCTCGGCGCTTTAGGGTCTAGGTGGGATAACGTTGGGTGAGGACCTGGAGGACGCGCTGGGTCCCTCGATGAGGCCGCCGTCACCCGAAGTTATGGGTGGAGCGGGGTCGTGCATGGAGGGCAACAGGCACGGGCGCCCGGGCACAGCCACCATCACCGCCGCTGACCTTCGGACAAGCCGCTATGCAGTGGGGACAACACCTCCACTCGAGTCGCCCTGGGCCCGACCCGCACTCGGGACGCCGCGCAGGCGCGGACAGACACCCGAGCGCCCAAAACGACCACGCTCCGAGCGACGCCGGAAGTCCCGCCTCCAGCCTACGTCCCACACGGACGCACCGCGTCCGGAGCGTTCGCCGGCTTCGCTTCGCCGCTGGGCCGAAGGCTTCCGGGGCCGCTCCGCGAGGGAGCCCCGCACCCGTCCCTGCGGAGCAAAGGTCACCGGCCCCGTGAGGGCCTCTGGGAAGTGGCGCCGTCGGCTTCGGAGGCTGGAGGAGCGGCTTCGCCCCCCCCACGACCTGAAGGCGGGTTTCTGGGAGTCTCGTATGCAGGGGTCGCGGAAGCAGCAAGTTCCACCGAGCTCGCGTGCTCCCAGGGGAGAGCCCCTCGGACGCGGAGTAAACTGCGTGTGATTGCGCCTCAGGAGGCCAAGCCCGGAGCGGTGGAGTCGGTACCGGGCGCTTCGGGGCTGCGGTCAGGGCAGAGGGGGCAGGCTCCAGGCGGGGGCGACCGCGACGCCGCGCGGACTGGGAGGCCGCGGCCAGGGCCACAGGGTCTCGGGCTCTTCCTGCCCTGCAGGCGGGCGGATGGCGACACTGTCGCGGCAGAGTGCGGAGAGGCCGGCGGCCGTTCCCCCAGGGCCCGGGGTTCGCCTGCGGGCTCGACACTCACGCCGGGACCCTCCGCTGGCACCGGCCGTCCGGCGTGGCCTCGCGGGGGACGGGCAGGCCGACCTGGGGCGCGAACCGGGCTGTGAGCCGGGCCCGAAGGCTTGAAGCCTTCGACAAAATGTTGAGTCCGTGCCCGCCGCCCTCCGACCTGGGGCCCGAGAACCGGCTCGAATCCCGGCGGGTTCGTGTGCGCCTCCTGGGGTCGCCCGCAGAGGTCGGGATTTGGCCTCGGGGGCGACAGGTGCGGACTCGGCCCCCGGAGGGCCGCGCGGGCGCGTCGCTGGCGGCTCGGGTCTGCGGTCAGAGTGAGGCCCTTCGCCCCCGGGACCAGCAGTGGAGACGCGGCGCCTGGAGCCCGGGGGGCCCGGGGGGCCCGGCGGGGAGGAGCCCGACACAGTAACCTCCGCGCGCGCCCACAGCTCCCGGCTCTCCTACCCCGGGACCCTTAGGGCGGCTCGGGGCCCGCCCCTCTCCCGGGACCCGGGCGGGCGCCCCCTGGAGGCCGCGTGTGAAAGTCCAATTCGGCCTTTTGGATTAGAAGGGGAACTCGACTCAGAGGGGCCTGGGGGGGGAGACTGAGGTCCCCAGAGGAGGTGCCCACGCCCTCTAGATGTGTCCCCTGGCCCCCGCGTTGCCCTGTCCTCCACCGAGCTTCCGTGGGGTCTGAAATTCCACCCCCGCTGTGCCCAGCCAACGCTGTCCCCTGTCAGGTGCGACCTCAGACACCTGGCCCGCTGGCTTTGAATTACGTCTGTTCACGGAGGGAAAGAATTAGCCAGTTCCCTCAGGAAAACGGGAGCAGTGAGAGACCAGCACTTTCCTCAGATTAAGGAATTATCTGATAAAATAAATATTAAGGTACCTTGTTAGTTCTAAGGTGTGGTCTTTCTAGGATCTTCACTGGCCATCCAGGGTGTTCAGGGAGGCGTCTTCCCTCTGGCTGGTCAAGATTCAAACATTACCTGCACTATGCGGTCTGTGCAACCTCCAGCCAGTTCTCAGCACCCTGCCAGCTGTTTTCTGTCCTTGCCCAGCACGTGTACAGCTTAGTCCTCTTTCTGCCAAGCACTCTGGTGACCCCATGCAGATTTCTGAGGCTGCTTCTCTCCCCATATCATTGTCAGGACCACACAGGAATTCCAGAGTGCACTTAACTCTTGCACAATGTAGGGGTTTAGCAGTGCAACACCCCCAATTCCATTTCCCCACCCCCTTAACCCTCTCCACCTCTCCCATCACAGCAGTCCAAATCCCTCTAACTTTTAATTTCCTCAAAATTCAACTAATAGTCTCCTATTGACCAGAAGCCTTACCAATAACATAAACAGTTAACATATTTTGCTTGTATTGTATACTGTATTCTTAAGCTAGAGAAAAAATGTTATTAAAATCTTAAACAGAAATATACATATACACTTAGAGTACTGTACTGTATTTATAGAAAAAAAAAATCCACGTGTAAGTGGACCCACGCAGTTCAAACCCATGTTCAAGGGTTAACTGTATAGCATGAAATCTCAGACCTGTTTTAAAGTAGAAAGAAAATCCTGTGTAAAGGAGGAGGAATCCCTTTCATAAGGAGAGTTACTTGAGTTAGGGAAATTATTTTGTGAGCTGAAAGAGGGGGAAGGAAAATCCCCAAATGACAGACTCCACTCATTTTATATATTACTTCTATTTCTGATGGGAGGTGTCAACTTTCTGTTGGATATCTATATTACTGTGTGGAGTTTACTCACTGGAAGAAAGCCAGATTTCCCTGACTTCATTTGGGGAATGGAACAGAGATAGTAGGGCAAGGAATTTAACATGTGTCCTGCAAACCTGACTAGGAGGGACATTTTGGGAAATGGGATAGAGCTTTAAGGAGGTGGTGGAGGCAGAGAGTTTCATTTGAGTAGAGTAAGCATTAGTCCATGTTTACCCAGTAATGGAAGGCCAGAAGAGAGGGAAAAATGGATGAAGAAAAGGACAATGCAAAACAGCAGGAGTAAATTACTTAAGATGTCAACATGATTGGTCATTAGGGACATTCAAATAAAACCACAATGAGATACCCATCTACATCTACCAAGATTACTATTTTTTTAAAGATTTTATTTATTTGTCAGAGGGAGGGAGAGAGAGTGCACAAGCCGGGGGAGTGGCAGGCAAAGGGAGAAGCAGGCTCCCCACTGAGCAAGGAGCCCAATTCAGGACTCTTAGATCCCAGGACCCCAGCATCATGACCTGAGCTGAAGGCAGATGCTTAACCAGGTGAGTCACCCAGGCGTCCCTACCAAGATAACTATTTTTAAAAGGGTAAAATAAGTATTGCTGAGGCTACAGAGAAATTTGAACCCCTTACATTTCTTGCGGGAATGTAAAATGTTGGCGATGTGAAAAACAGTATAGAAGCTCCTCAAAAAGTTTAATATAGATTATGTCATCTGACCAAAAAATTCTATTCCTGAGTATATACTCCAAAAAAATTGAAAGCAGTGACTCAAACACACTTGTATACCCATGTTAATAGCAGCATTAATCACAACAGCTAAAAAGTGGAAGCAACCCAAGTGTCCCTCCGCAGATGAATGGATAGGGATTGCCTGGGTGGCTCAGTCACTTAAGCGTCTGCTTTCGGCTGTCGTGATCTCGGGGTCCTGAGATTGAATCTTGCATTGGGCTCCTTGCTCAGTGGAGAGACTGCTTCTTCCTCTGCCTGCTGCTCCCCCTGCTTATGCACACTCTCTCTCTCCCTCTGACAAATAAATAAATAAAATCTTAAAAACAAAACAAAACAGATGAATGGATAAAATGTGGCATACCCAAGCAATGGGGTATTATTATTCAGTGGTGAGAAACAATAAAATGCTGAAACATGCCATAAAATGAATGAACCTTGAAAATGTTATGCTGAGTGATATAAGCCAGACACAGAAAGATAAATATTGTGTGGTTCCACGAATAATAATATCCAGAATAAGCAAACTCATAAAAAGATAAAATAGCCTAGAGGTTACTAGGGGCTGAAGGGAGGGGTGAATGGGGAGTTACTGCCTAATGGATACACAATTTATGCTTGGGTTTCTAAAAAAACTTTGGAAATGGGCGCCTGGGTGGCTCAGTTGGTTAAGCGACTGCCTTCCGCTCAGGTCATGATCCTGGAGTCCCTGGATCGAGTCCCGCATCGGGCTCCCTGCTTGGCAGGGAGCCTGCTTCTCCCTCTCCCGCTCCCCCCTCTTGTGCTCTCTCTCTCTCTCTCAAATAAATAAATAAAATCTTAAAAAAAAAAAAAAGTAAAAAACTTTGGAAATAGTGGTGGTAGATGTACAGCATTACAAATTAATGCTACTGAATTGTATACCTGAAAATTATTAAAATGGCAAATTTAATATTACATAAAATTTACAACTCCTCTCTCTCAAAAATACTCAAACTGAGAGATTTTCTCCAACTTCCCAAGTTCAAAATTTTCCTTCTGTTATACTGTTTCAGAATGTCATGAACTTTTCCACTGATGAAGATGAAAGAGTATGATCTTTGTACAAGCACATAAATAATGTTCGTGTTAGGAATCATAGGATTATAAGGGCCGCCTGGGTGGCTCAGCCAGTTAAGCAGCTGCCTTCGGCCCGGGTCATGATCCCAGGGTCCTGGGATCGAGTCCCACATCGGGCTCCTTGCTCAGCAGGGAGCCTGCTTCTCTCTCCCTCTGCTTGTGCTCTGTCAAATAAAATCTTAAAAAAAAAAAAAGAAAAGGAACTTACAGGATTATGATTTGCAGGATCTGACTACTCCACTCTACACAGAATAATAAATTTCTATCAAGAATTTGAAAATTACTAGTCCCTTTAACAGATGGTGGAGGAAATGATTCAATTTTATGTAGAGAATAGAGTTATATAGTCATAATCAGATTAGGAAATAGGTTTTCCTTGCCTAGCAAATGAAACAAAACTTAGAGATACGAGTATCACTGAAAATGAGCACAAAAGGGCTGAATGTTGGAAAACATGAAGACAAAAACTGCTTGTTTTCAATTTACAATGGAATACAGCAAGGGCCTTCTGACTTTATAATTTGGTTGACTCAAGAGAATCCTGCTTATAGTGGGCAATTACATGTGCATGGTGACTGGATGCACCATAGTCAAACATTCTCTTCTGTGCAGAGACACAACAGGAATTGTTCAAAATGATTTACAAATCTGTACTACAGATGGATTGGACTTCCTCTAGAGCCCCGGGAGCCCCCCCCACACAAATGACAAGAATGAATCTCAGACAATTATGTGGGATGAAAGAAGCCACAAAAAAGGGAGTAATTATTTGATTTGTAAAAAATTCTAGAAAAGGCAAAGTAATTTATACTGGAATAAAGCCAATGGTTGTCTAGGGAAGGGTGGTCATGAAAGGCATGGTGAGAGGGATTAAGAGCTGGATGAAACTCTAGGAGTGATAGATGCTCATCATGTTCATGGTCATAGTTTTGCCAGTGTATATATCAAATTGCACAATAAAATATATGAAGTTTATTGTATGTCATTTACATCTCAATGAAACTTGCACATAAAATTCTGGATCTTGGAAACCCCAAATATTTGAAAGTGCCATATTTATTTCACCATCTCTCTTCATGCCTTGGAAGAAGCCCTGCCTTAGTGGCAATAAAATCTGGCAAGCAATAAAGATCATATTCTTCAAAGTCACCAAAAGGAAGGCTGGGTCACAAAGGGCACATCCCTGAATGACATGCTCTCTCTCTCTTCAGTCCCTGTTTGCTTGTCCCAGCAGCAAGGGTCTTCAGATAAATGTATAGTCATTCAGAAAATCCTGACAATATTTGCTCTTCCGGTGAACTCAGCCGTAAGGGACACAAAGCTGGACCTTCTGAAAATCTGTACACTCTCACTGGGCACAGCCATACACTCGGGAACATTTGTGGATGCAACTTTAGAAGGGTTACGTCCTCTGTCGCTGGCTGCAGTCTCCCCGACTGTAACTTCCGCAGGGAATGGCAGGGATAGAGCCTCTGGGCCCAGCGTCAGGGGCACTCTGTGGTGTGGGCCGACACCACCTATGCTGCTCCTCTCGTCTGTAGCTCTCCCGGCCGTTTGCTCCGCGCTGTGGCTCCGTGGGCCTGGTGTTCCCTGCCGTGGCGGTCCCTACCCCCAGACCGTCCCATGCGCGCGACCTCTGCTGTCCCCTCCAAGATGCGACCTCTGATCCCATGTGGCCGCGGTAACTTGAAGCGCAGTCCCTCCGCGCAGACCTCCCGAGGTTCTCTCGAGCAGAGCCCCCGCTGATCAAGGTTTCTGTGCCCCAGTCCTTGTTTCCGAGGCCCCGCGGGGGACGTGGACCGGCGCCTCGTTAGACTTACCTGAGTCGTGGCTTCCTCCGGGGAAGGAGCGTGTGTTTGGGCACCGGGCCACTCCGGCCCTCGAGCTGAGGACCTCGTGGAGAGGGGGGGCTGCATACCCTAAGTTCACTTTTCCTGCACACACCCAGGGGCCCCTCTGAGCATAGAAACTCCAAACACGGGCCGACGCAGTACTCAGAGCTAAACTCCTAACGCCGACACCCCTAACCACGGATTCCCAGGCAACCGCCGCGCGCGTGCGCAGAGCTCGCCGCCGACTACAGTACCCGAAGAGCGCGCGCGGCGGGACATCGGGACTACAAGTCCCAGAAGTCTTCGGAGAACCTCGTGCCTACCGGTCTTCAGCACACAGCGCCGCGCGGGATTTCTGCTCGCGGGCTGCGTGGGAATCACTTTCAGCTCCCTGGGGAGACAACGGGGCTTCCCGGAGAGCGCTGCGGGCCGCAGGCGAGACAAGGCCCATGATTCTTTCAGTCTTTCCACTCTGGAATTTGACCCTCAGTCCCAAGTTTACAAAGACCTTGTATAAACAAGTTCACCTGGAAGCCTTAATACCCGTAAGCTCTGGCTAGGAACGCTGGGTGGTGACCTCAGGGCCATTGTCTGTCTGTCCTTATTTGCACAAATGAAGTCGACCTTGTGGGGCAACTCCATGTGTAATCTGTCTCTAACTCAGAGTGGGGAGTGGGCCCACTTTGGGTACCAAACTCCAATTTCATAGACGATAGCTCACCATGTGCACTTTTATGTCAGCGCTGCACAAAAACCTTATTCTCCAAACCACACTTTCAAACCTGTTCTGAAAATAAGCCCATGTCTATCCGCAACCCCCGCCCCCCCCCCCACACACCTGCCATCTTCGGAAGAATGAATGGGAAAATATTCTACCTTTTTGGTGTCTATCGATCAAATAGCACTCTGCAACTTTCAGTTTCATTCAGGTTCAGTTTAGCTATTAATATTTCCAGTGAAGTAAATGATTTTATCATTTATTTTAAAAAATATTTTGAGATAGCAAGAGAGCAGAGCAGGGAAGGAGGGGCAGAGAGAGAAACAGGCTCCCCACAGAGCGGGGAGCCCAACGTGGGGCTACACTGGGGACCCTGGGATCATGACCTGAGCTGAAGGCAGACGCTTAGCCAACTGAGTCACCCAGGTGCCCCTGATTTTATCATTTAAATATAAAAGTTCCCTTTCCAGGTTCCTGCTTTCATTTCCCAGTTTTTTAGGTGCATGTGGTCCAGGAGCGATATAAAAAGTGTGGACAGAGCACAGGGGAGCAGGAGGGAAAGCATCACCTGACCACTGGGAGCTATTTGTGTCCTGGAGTTGAACATTCCGGGATTAAGTAATAGTACCAACATTACAGCTTCATTTATTCAACAGATATTGTTTATTTGAAATTTGTCAGCCACTTTTCTAGGCACCTGAGATACTCTAGTGAACTGAGAAATTCCTCCTTAAACTTTTTAGTGAAGACGATAAATGGAAAATATAATCAGGAAAGTATATGTTCTAAATAGGGAAGTACTACGGAAATATACATATTTGCATTGATACTCATGTATCATTCCATTGGGGCTGCACCCGAGGAAGCTTCTGGTGTGGAAGGAACACCTTTGAAGGCACTTTTCTGGTGAGTCCTCAGGTGGCGGTGGTAGGTGGACGACTGGCGGTACCTTCTATGGCAGAGGGAACATTCATAGGGCTTCTCTCCTGTGTGGATTCTCTCATGTGCCAGGAGGTTGGTTTTGTGGCTGAAGGACTTTTCACACGTGCTGCACGTGAAAGGCTTCTCTTCTGCATGAATCTTCTGATGCACGTGTAGGTCTGATGCTTGGAAGAAGCCTTTGTTACACTCAGCACAAGTAAATGTTCTCTCGTTATCGTGTCTTCTCTGATGGGCTTTTAGCTGAGAGAAATACCTAAAGGTCTTGGGACACTTTTCACATCTGTATGCGTTGTGGGCTTCATGGCATCTTCCTTGGTGTCCCCCACATGTGGAGCTCCCCTCAGTTCTCTGGTGGGTAGGAACAGGCTCAGGGATGACCTGGATTGACTGAGAGAGAAACCCTGGTCCCCCCTCTATAAGGGCATCTTGATATGAGGGTCCCTTCAAGGACCCTTCCTTGGACCTGGATGTGCCTAGACCTGCTCTTCCAGAGCTGAGCAGATTCTTCAAAGAAACACTGTCCTCTTCAAGCCTAGGACAGTCCTCTTCCTGGATAATGAGCAGGGAAGGTATTTCATTGCCTTGACTAGTAATACTGTCATTCATGTGATAAATGTAGTCTCCATTTTTTTTATCTTTATCTCCTGTGTGGGGATAAAGTGACTCAGTGAAGTTGTACCCAAGAAAGAGTCCACACACAACACCCCTCTAGTACCTTGGCTTACCCCACTCACCTTGTCCTGTTTCCAAGGAAGTATCTTGGGGAGTCCAGGAGGGCATCCTCATATTTGTCCCTGCTGGGGATGCTTTTGACAGCTGTTTTGTTAGATGGACAATGACTTCTTTTAAGGGCATATTCTCAGAAAAGAGGGCTTCCTGTCCCTGCATGTGGACATGGACCTGTTACAAAAAAACAATGATCACTTATATAGTCTTCATTAATGTGTCTTTCCTAATGAATAACGATGAAGGAGCGCCTGGGTGGCTCAGTCAGTTAAGCATCTGCCTTTTGCTCAGATCATGAACCCAGGGTCCTGGGATTGAGTCCTACATCGGGCTTCCTGCTCAGTGGGGAGTCTGCTTCTTCCTCTCCCTCTACCCTTCCCTCCTGCTCTGGCTCTCTCTCAAATAAAATCTTTAAAAACATATATGAATACTAAAGTTTTCTGAGGGAAGATCCAGCTCTTGTCCAGGCATTCTCAACCTTGAGGTTTTGCCCAACTGACAACTTTTCAGTGAGTTCTTCCACCATCTCTCCAATGAAACTCAATGAAATAAATATGTTGGTTCCTATATTATGTCCCACTGAAAGAATGACTATAACACTTTATTTTTGCTCACTTTGGTTGCAAAAAATTTCCCTTGGTGAGGAATAGTGTGATCTGACAAATAACTGCATCTACAATAACTTCTTTCTCTACTTCCAGCTATCTCCTACTGACTACTTATTCCTTACTCTTTTTGGCCCCTCACCCCAGGATAAAAAGAACCTTCTACTCACTAAGTCAGGTGGCTTCACAGAACTATCACTCAGATCTTCCATGAATTTCTCAAAATTTCTGCCACTGGATTCCCATTTCTTTTTCAAAGTCGACGAATCACTGCAGTGCCTGTTGATCATAAATTGTTCCAAGACCACTTGAAAAATAATTTCATCCTTGCTGTGTTTTTCTGGCTGCAGCCACGCGTAAAATGATTTATAGAGTCTTTGCAGTTCCTGCTTTGCACATGAGTTGTTGCAATTTTGAAATAAGCTGTGCCGAGGGTCCTGGAACTCAGAAATGTCCTCTGCCTTTTGGAGAGCAGGTCCTTGGCTGGGTTTAAAGTCTTTATTTTTTGACCCAGGATCATCCATGGATGGTTCACACAGAAATGACTAGTAATATGTATCAGAGACTCAACTTCCTGGATTCAGTTTTAAGTCCTGTGTTTCTGGAGATCTGTTTCAAAACAAAATCAGGACATCTATAAATATTAGATGTATTTTCTGATCTTCTTTTACTAGCTAGACAACAGTCAAATGTTACATAGAGTGGATAGTGATGGATGCTTAAAAACTTAAGCTACAAATAGGAGAGATATTTCATTTTATCACTGGAATGATTTAAAAAAAAGAAAATGAATTTCAGGCCCGTATTACTCCACTGGTGAATTTTATGGGACATTTAAGAAAGAAGTAACACTAGTCTTATACAAGAGCATATAAAAAGACACTCCTCTTTTACTTAATGAGGTTAATTAATCAGCTTACTGATAAACCTTACTAGTACAAAGGAACACTACTAGGAAGTAATTCTCATGAACATAGATGCAAAAATCCTTAAATATCTGAAAATCAAACTCAGTCATATATAAGGAAAATAATACATCATGAATAGGTGGATTTTATCTTCTATATACAATTTGGGTTAAATCTCAAAAAGCAATGTAATTTACCACATTATTGATTTTCAAGAATATACTATCATCTTAGTAGTAGATACATTAAATAAGCTTAATAAAAGTCAGTACTCAATCCAAGAAAGATATTTAGTAAACTAGGAGTAGAAGGGAGCTTCCATTGTGTGATAAGGCATTTACAAAATGAGTATAGAAAAAATTCTTTTAAGTTTTGCCCTTGACATTTGGGCTTTCCCCATAATTTGGCTATAATACTGCTATAAACATCAGGGTGCATGTATCCCTTTCAATCAGTATTTTTGTATCCTTCAGGTAAATACCTAGTAGTGCAATTGCCGGGTTGTAGGGTAACTATTTTTAACTTTTTGAGGAGCCTCCATACTGTTTTCCAGAGTGGTTGCACCAGCTTGCATTCCCACCAACAGTGTGAGTGGAGGTTCCTTCCCTTTTTCTCCACATCCTTGCCAATACCTGTTTCCTGTGCTGTTAATTTTAGCCATTCTGACTGGTGTGAGGTGGAATCTCACTGTAGTTTTGATTTGTATTTCCCTGATGAGTGATGTTGAGCATCTTTCCATCTGTATGTTAGTCATCTGTAAGTCTTTGTAAAAATGTTTATTCAGGCAGCAGTACAGATGAAGTTGAGTTTGCCTTACTTAATATTTATTTCTACTTGCAAACCATATTGTTTGGGCAACTATAGGCACAACCCTTGGAAGATCGAGTAGGTAAGATTAGAAGAAAAGGTACACTGTTGACGGGAACGTAAACTGGTGCAGCCACTATGGAAACAATATGGAGGTCCCTAAAAAAATTAGGCTAAATGAAATAAATCAGAGACAGAAAGATAAATACCATATGATCTCATTGTGGTTTTTTAAAGATTTTATTTATTCATTTGAGACACAGATACAGAGAGAGCGAGCATGAGCAGGGGGAGAGGCAGAAGGAGAGGGAGAAGCAGGCTCCTCGCTGAGCCAGGAGCCCAATGTGGGGCTCGATTCCCAGGACCCTCGGGGTGGCAAAATGGGTGAAGGGTATCAAAAGTTACAAACTTTCATGGAGATACAATAAACAGCATGGTGACTACAGTTAATATTATATTGCATATTTGGAAGTTGCTAAGAGTAAATCTTAAAAGTTCTCATCACAGGGGTGCCTGGCTGGCTCAGTTAGAAGAGCATGGGACTCTTGATCTTGGGGTCATGAGGTTGAGCCCCATGTTGGGTGTAGAGATTACTTCAATAAATAAAACTTTAAAAACAAAAAACAAACAAAAAGCTCTCATCACAAGAAAAGAACTAACTATGTATGGTGATGGATATTAACTAGATTTAGTGGTGATCACAATATAAATATCGAATTATGTTGTACTCCTCAAACTAATGTGGTATTATCAATTATACCCCAATTCAAAAAACTAAATCTATTTTCTATGTAATTTGTCTATTTTTGTGTCCTTTTCAATCTTATATATGGTAAGGAATTCAAGATTTCATACTAGGGGTGCCTGGCTGGTTCAGTCGGTAGTGTGTGTGACTCTTGATCTCAGGGTTGTGAGTTTGAGCCCCATGTTGGGTGTAGAGATTACTTAAAAACAAAATCTTTTAGGGATGCCTGGGTGGCTCAGTGGGTTAAGCTAAGCATCTGCCTTCCGCTCAGGTCACGATCCCAACCCTGGGATCGAGTCCAGCACTGGGCTCCCTGCTTGGCCGGGAGTCTGCTTCTCCCTCTGCCTGCCACTCCCCACCACTTGTACTTTCTGACAAATCTTTTAAAAAATTAAATAAAGTTTTTAAAAAATGTCATACTATAAAACAAAAAGACAAGGAATTGGTGTATTACATGGGCACAGAAAATGAACTGATTTTTGTTAAGGTGATATTTCGCAGTGTCAACCTCATCTGGTAGTCTGACAGGATTAACCACCTTGATCCCATCTATAAATGAGGTAAAGATGAATTCAGAATCACAGAAGAAAATGGAATATATTTTTTCCTCTTCCTAATCCAGATGACTTTAGTATAATGCTAATCTCCTGGAGTCACACCCCATTTTACTTTCCCTTGCCCTCAGGAAGAAGTACTAAGTCCTTCCTGGTCTCAGGAGGCCTTGCCAGGGCCATCTCACCTCTCCAGCCCCATCTTGGTACACTGGTCTTTTATTCCCCCTGAAGATCTCTTCATCTAGGCCTCCCCACAAGTTTTTTCAGGACCACCCCAGGCACACACAAACCACACGGTCACACCTGTAGACAAGTACTCAATCCCACAGGGACACCACTGTAGGGCATCGTGATTAAGACCTTGGAATTCAAAATCAGACTGCCAGGTTCCAATGTGAAACAAGCTGTTTGGCCCAGGCAAATTACCCATGAGGTCCCCACCTGTCACAGAATTCCCAGTGTGTCACTGGAACTCAATGAGTTAATATTACGTAAAGCACATGGACAGACCCTACCTAGCCTAAGGTTTAAGCACTTAGTAAGGGTATGCTAAATAGCTGATACTTACCCTTTGACTCTTAGCCCCCACCCCCACCCCAATCCGCTCTGGACCATCACTTCAACAAGATGCCATAAAAATGTCTTACTAGAAGGGCGCCTGGGTGGCTCAAGTCGGTTAAGTGTCTTGCCTTTGACTCAGGTCATGATTCCAGGCTCCTGGGATCCAGCCCTGTCTCAGGCTCCCCGCTCAGCAGGGAGTCTGCTTCTCCCTCTCCCACTGTTCCTCCCCACTGCTTGTGCTCAAGCTCTCTGTCAAATAAAATCTTAAAAAATAAAAGTCTTACTAGAAACAAAATTAACAAGACAACAGAGCCATACAAAAATGCTTTCTAGGGGAGAACTCTTTCAGTCCCGCCAGGATTTTCCAGAGTCCACAACATCAATCCCTACTGAACCACAGCATCTGGCAAAATAGACCATCCCCAATAGAACACAGGCCGCTTTTCGGCAACAGGCTTGAGCAATGGAATGTAGAAAGGAGCACGGCGATCCCCTAGCTGAATATGGACGGGCCCATTGGGCAACTCACCTCAAATTATCCAAAAGCCCTAACTAATCAATGAGCTACTTACAACCAGGTACAGTTACCAAAAAACCAGAAAATTCTATCCATCACCGTAGCTCACCTTCCTTTATTGCAAGCAGTCTCTCCTCTGCTGAGCTGCCCGTCGCTGCCTTGCAGTGTATTCAATAAACTTCTATCACCTTTGTTCCGCCTCAGGTGACTCCTTTCACCTCCCAGGCCACCGATTTCCACCCGATCTGGTCGCCCTGTATTTGGGGGCCCCCATCCAACCCGGAGAGACACCACACCTAATGCCTGAATAAGCGCCGTATTTTTGTTCCTAGGAGTTTTCCCCCAATAATTATACCCACATACACATGCACAAAACTGGAGATTTCCCTTTCATTCTGGAAACTCACCTACTCAGGAAGATTGAACTTCAAACTGGGCAATCCTGGGCCAAAAGGTGAGCTGCGGCGAGACTCACTCCGCACTGGCTCCTCCCTTTTATAAGGTATGGGGTCAATGATGGATTTACAGACGTGATTGGATAAAATCTTCCTGTTGATGGAATCCCTGATGGGATCTCCATCTTGCTCTACCTTCAGCTCTCCAATATATTATGAGATAATATCCCTGGGGCTGGAGCAATCGGCCACAATCAAACACACTAATATTTCTGCAGTGAAATGTGACAACACTCACACTGAAGGAGAATACAAAGATTAGTGTTAGTCTCACATACATTCTGGCCAAGTTTTGTCTTAAGTGAGTCACACACAAACTTGCTGGTACTTCCTAATTCCCTGAGATTTGTGGATCGCAAGTGTGGCAGAGAACCAGGCTAATGTTCCCTCTTCCCGTGTCAATCCCAGGCTGGTGAATCAGAGGATACCCCAGGACTCCAGAGGAGAGGTTCCTAGTCCAGCAAAGAGCCCACAGGGACTGGAACAAAGATCATTTCAATGGGAAGAGAGAAATTGGTGCTTATCTTTATGTTGAGAAAGTACATCATATCTGAGAGACTTAATGTAAGGACAGTGTGAAGGTGAAGTTACAATGGTGTGAGACTCCTGGTTTGAAAATCTGGCTGGTGGGGGACTGTCCTGTACTGAGTAGGAAGAAAGGCAACAGGAAGAGATTCTATGAAACTCAGCACTTCCATTTCCTGACTCATGGGGAATGAGACCATTCCATAGAAGATGAGGGAAGAATTTGGGGAACAAAAGGATTGGGTTCGACAAGGGACTGGTGCAGCAACATAATCATTGCCCATCTTCCCTCTACTTTCAAGTTGTGTCCAGAATCAAACCTCCTTCACCGCTCTACAGCCAGGACTTTCAGCCCAGTCCCCACTCTCTCAATCTTGGATTATTGACGTTAACTCCTGACGGGCCTCTCCTCCAGCTAGCCTTCAGCCTATTCTCAAAAATAGCCACTAGAGGGACCATATTATAACCAAGTGTGACTCATTCCTCTTGTCATTGTGGAACGCCCTGAGGACCCTACAGTCACTGAGGGCAGAGCTTCCCAACTGCCTCTGGTGAAGGACCTGCCCATCTCCACCCTCCTCATTCCTTCCCATCTGTCATGATGATAAGGGAGCAGAAGGCTAGCTGAAGAATAGCTGAAGACGAAGCACAAGCTGACACCCTGCAACCTCCCCCCACTCCCCCCACCCATGGGACATGTGTGACATTCTTCCAGGGATCTCCCAACTATCTCAAGGTTAATACATTGCTAGAGGGGAAAACAACCTTAACTTGACAAGATACCTCTGGTATCTTGTAGGTCAGTCCTCTTTAGCATATGAAAGTTCTTTTGAAACCTCCCTTTTTCAAGTATGTAATCACCACTCCTCAACCGCCCCGTGCAGCAGCTCTTTCTGCCCACGGGTCCTGTCCCCGTGCTTTAATAAAACCACCATTTTGTACCAAAGATGTCTCAGAAATTCTCTCAGTCGTCGGCTCTGGACCTCACCCCACCGAACCTCACCTATATTCCAAAACCACATCAATGGACACACTTTCACAAGATGCAATAAAATGACTTACTAGAAATATAACAAATTAGCCATTTACTAACAAAAAAAGCCATTACACAAAATGGAAGACCTTTTGATGTCATTAGATTTAAACTCAGTCAACTTGCTCTAATGGTTTCCAAATGATCATTTACTATTTATGTACTAGCCTTGCTGTGGAGAGTGGAGATGGGCAGTGTCCTCTGACCATGTTCTGAGGAGTACTGACTTAGAGTAACAGCCAGATTCGTAACAGTAGCCCGGAGACCCTATTGACCTGGCCCCACGTCCTGTCCCCTTCAGCTCCTCTTCTCGCCCCTTTGTGCTGCTTGAGCCTCACTGGGCACACATGGTACTGGGATCCGGCAGCTTCTTTCCCATCTCTTTTATAAGCTCTTCCTTTTGATGTGGGAATCAAAGGCAGAAGAAAAATTAAAATTTCCTTACTACCTATAGCCCACTGAGAAGTCCTTGAAACAGGCAGAGTGACATTCCTTTAGGGACTCAACTGCCTCGATGTTAATACTTTGCTAAGGGCAAAAGGCAGTCCTAGCCTGACCTCGCCCAACCCCCAATCCTGTAAGTCTACTTTAATGTATAAAAATTCCTTTGGAAACTTCCTTTATCTCTAAACCCCCAAGATACGTGTTGGCAATCATCCCCCAAGCATATGGCCCACCTATATACATCTGAAGGGTCTCATGACTCAGGTTTTATTAGATGGTAATAAATGACCTTTTCCCAACAATAGCTAGCCCCCTCAAGGTCCTGGAAACCTTGTTTCTAAAATTCCTTAGAGACTTAACGCTATCCCTAACCCCCTCCCAACTTGAAAGTACATAATGGGCACTCCTCATGACCCCAGTACGGCTCTTTCTGCCCACGGGTCATGTTCCCGTGCTTTAATGAAATCAGCTTTTTGCACCAAAAACATCTCAAGAATTCCTTCTTGGCCGTAGGCTTCGAACTCTAATAACGTCTTTCCTACATCACTTTTATGGAGTATACCTCCCCACCCAGCTCTCCTGCATTCCTGTCAGGTCTTTGTTCAAACATCTCCATGGTGAGAGCTGTGCTGGACATGCTTTCTAAAATTTGAAGTTATGCCCTGAAAGTCCCCATTCACTCATCTGCTGATTTTTCTCCTTAACCGTTATCACCACTGGGCAAGCTCAACATTCTACCTATTTACCTTGCTTTTGTTTATCACTTCCCTGCCTCCATCATGGAATTTAATCAAATGGAGGGCGAGGATTTTCATCTATAACGTTGCCCACAGCTGTCTATATGGAACCTGGCACTTGGTAGGTCTTCTTCAGTTATGTGTCAAATTGAAATGCATGTTCCAGCAAGAGAAGGTGAAAAGCCTCCCAAAAATGGTGTGGCAGCAATAGGGAGGGGAGGATCAGACTAGACTAGAGGGAATTATGGAGTAGCCATTTCAAGACACTTTCAGGGAACTGACAGGTGGGCAACTGGCTATGTCCCAAAATCACCACAGAGAGATTAAAAGTTAGAAGAAACTTAGATTCTAGAAACTAGCAAAGCCCTGTGAGAAAACCCTGGGAGCAATCAAGGCCTATCTTAGATTTGGCTGGATGCAAGTTAAAGGCTGCCGGGAAGGAAGGAGTTAAGAAAATCACTTTAATTGCTCATTTAAATCACCTGGCAGGCAGCAGCTACCTCATTTACTGCTAGAATAGACTGTGATGTCTAGAGGGTTTGAGGATTATCAGCAAGTCAAACTGATCACTGGCCCCTGGGCTATCATACCATCCCCTCTCATCTTGCAGACCTGGGGGACTATGACTTGGGTTTGACAGACACACCTCTGCCCAGTGCTGCTTCTCTGCGGCCATGTAAAGATGAAAACTGACCAGCGGGGCCACCTACTGTGGAGGGAGCTGGATTGTCCTTCCTGATCCCCTTGTTACTACACACTCACCAGATCTAACAGCATATAGCTGAACTGTATCCCTTCCTCTAAGCACACAGGAGACAGGATTTCATACACCCAGGGTAAGAAGAGAGGGAGGAAGCACACAATCCAAAAAAAAAAAAAAAAACCAAAAAAAGTCCATATTAAACAACAAAGGGAGGAAAAGAATAATGAAATTAAGATAAGCACAGAAAAATAATTAAGGAGATAAGGAAAGAAAAAAAGCCACCAGAAATAAGATATGCTTTATAAAAAATGCAGAGGATATTAGTAGGAAAAGGTAAGCCTAAAAACAATAAAAAAGAGGAAGAAAAAAATTTTTTAATTAGTAGCAAGATAGATAATCAAATTGAGAACACCTAAAAATCAAGGAAACAAGAAATAGAAAGCACAAAATAGCAGGCGCCTGGGTGGCTCAGTCATTCAAGCGTCTTCCTTTGGCTCAGGTCGTGCGTGATCCCAGGGTCCTGAGATGGAGCCCGGCGTTGGGCTCCCTGCTCAGCGGGGAGTCTGCTTCGCCCTCTCCCTCTGCCCTTCCCCCCTACTTGTGCTCGCTCGCGCTCTCACTGTCTCTCTCTCTCTCAAATAAATAAATAAAATCTTAAAAAAAGAACTATAAAAAAGAAAGCACAAAATAGCTAAAAGTATAACCTGGCATAGGAAGACATATTTTTTAAATCTTTATGTCCCCAAAAGTAGCGCCTCACTGTAATTGGCATTGAATAATAATTGTGTAATAAATTATGTAGTTTTAGAATGTTGGTGAGGTCTGGAGCTGATGGCCAAGAAAGAATTCTTGAGATGTCCTTGGTGCAAAAAAGTTGGTTTTACTAAAGCATGGTGAACAGGACCTGTGGGCAGAAAGAGCTGCGGCACTAGGGTTTGAGGAATGGTTGATTATATACTTGAGAGTTGGGGGGAGGTAAGTAAAAAGGGAGGTGTCCCAAAGGACTTTCATATGCTAAAGAAGACCCTCAGGATCCGGGAGATGGAAACTGTCAAGCTAAGGTTGTTTTTCACTCTAGCAAAGGTTGTTTTTCACTCTAGCAAAGCATTAAGACAGTTGGGAGTTTCCTGGAGGAATGTCACACATATCCCACCCAGGAGTGGTGTTGGGGGGCGAAGGTTGCTGGGTGTCAGCTTGTGCTTTCTCCTCAGCTTGCCTCCTGCTTCCTCATCAATAAAGAAGGAAGATGGAAATGGAGGTAGCACAATATGGTGAAAAGGAGTCCCAAAAGGAAGGAAGGAAAATTGGGACGACCCGACGAAGGTGCATCTGTGGAGGGAGCAGAAACACTGTGGCAGGAAAGTCCATGATGTTCTCGGGCTGCAGAGCCCTCAAGTGTGAGGTGGGAGATAGTGGAAGAAATTCAGAGACGCAGCAGGAAGACACATGGTGGGTGAGGCAGGGGGATGAGGTAGGTGAGGCGGAGGCAGGCAGGGTGTCTGGTTTCTGGCTGGGAAAATCTGCATGTCTGAACTCTGAAATGCCTAAACTTCACCCTGGTTCTAGCGAAATTAGGATGGTCTCCCTCCCTCTCTCTTCTATACCCACACCCACACCCACACATACACCTACACATACACACAATTCTGTCTCTTCATCTATATCCTGTCATTTTTCCTATGATGCTTTTATCCCAGTGTGTTGATTAAGACATTTTACGATCTTCACAATTTCATCCCTTAACTCTTTATCATTTGCTTATTTGCATATGTCATATTATGTGCAAATGTACTTTTGAACTTAATTCACATTTTTGCAGTTGCATTGAGGTATAAATGACACACGCAATTGTTTATAATTATAGTGTTCAACTGGGCATGGTATGTTATATGTAGACACCTGCAAAAATACCCTTACAATTAAGATAACAAATTTGTCCATTACCCTAGAAAACCTCCCTAACACCTCCTCTCTAGGCAACAAGTGATCCACTTTCTGTCACTATAGATTATTTCTCATTTTCTACAACTTGTATATATAAATGGACTAAAACTGTATATACTCCTTTTTGTCTGGTTTTGTGCACTCAGAATAATTATCTTGGGATTCATCCATGTTGCTGTTTATATAAACAGCTCATTCCCCTTTACTGATGAATAATATTCCATTTTATCAATATACTACATTTTGCTTATCCCTTCACTATTTTATGGGCATTGTATTAACTTTTTGGTTATGAATAACATTACTATGAACGTTCACATGTAAATCTTTGTGTGGACAGGAATTTTTCATTTTCACTGGTAGATTCCTAGGAGTGGAAATGTTGGGTCATGTTATATGGTGAGTTTATGTTTAACATTTTAAGAAACTTTAAAGCTGCTTGGTACATGGGCTGCACCATTTTCCATCTCCAGCAGCAATGTTCCAGCTTTGCCATGTCCCTGGGAACACTTAGAATTGCCTAATTATAGGGGCACCTGAGTGGCTCAGATGGTTAAGCGCTTGCCTTAGGCTTAGGTCATGATTCCGGGATTCTGGGATCAAGCCCCGCATGGAGCCCCGCATGGAGCCCTGCATCAGGCTCCTTGCTCAGTAGGGAGTCTGCTTCTCCCTCTGCCTCTCCCTCCGCCTGCCACTCCTCCTTCTTGTGCTCTCTCTGTCAAATAAATAAATAAAATCTTAGAATTGCCTAATTATAGCTATGCTTGTGGGTGTGAAGCAGTATCTTGTGGTTTCAATATGCAATTCCTTAATAAATAATGATGTGGAGCATTTTAACATTTACTTACTTGATATCTATATATTTTCTTGGATTAAATGTCTTTCAACTCCTTTTCTCACTTTTCTTATTGAGTCTTAATATATCCTGAAAACAAGTCACCCTCCTGAGGTTAGTTCTCTGAGTCTGTGGCTTGCCTTTTATTCTCTTCTAATGTCTTTGAAAGATGAGAAGTTCTCAATTTTGATGAATTTTATCTTTTCTTTTTCATGAATCATGCTTTTGATGGTGTACCTACAAAATCTTTGCCTAGCACAAAAAGCACAAAACATTTATCCAACGTTTCCTCTAGATGTTTTACCTAGAGGCTTTCGATTGTATATTTAAGTCGATAATATATTTTGTGTTAATACTTTATCTTGTGAGATAAGTATCTAAACTCATGTTTTTGCATGTGGATATCCAATGGTCCTAGAAGCATTTGTTGAAAAGACTATCCTCTCCCCATTGAATTACCTTGGCACCTTTGTTAAAAATTAATTGACCAAGGGGCGCCTGGGTGGCTCAGTCGTTGAGCGTCTGCCTTCGGCTCAGGTCATAATCCCAGGGTCCTGGGATTGAACCCTGCATCGGGCTCCCTGCTCCGCGGGAAGCCTGCTTCTACCTCTCCCACTCCCCCTGCTTGTGTTCCCTCTCTCGCTGTATCTCTGTCAAATAAATAAATAAAATCTTTAAAAAAAAATTAATTGACCAAAATGCAAGAGTTTGTGTTTGGATTCTCAATTCTGTCCCATCGATCTATATGCCTGTCCTTATGACCTGACTTTGAGCTAATTCTCCATCAGCATATATGGGTAATCTGTGAGACAACACTGGGGAATATAACAATTTCTTAATAATGAATTATGAAAATATCTAATAATTTTTCCCCAAATAATTCCAATACAGTGTGGGGAATCTTTTTTTCTTTTACTTTTGTTGTTGTTATTGTTGTTCTTTCTTTCTCCTTGTCTTTCTTGCTGGCTAATGTCTTTTTTCCTTTTGTCTGCCTTCCTGTTGTTAATTTTTTTATTTAAGCTGCACGATAGGCAAATTTAACCCTTCCTGTTCCATTGTATCTTATTTACATGTTAACATTACTCTTGTTTACTCAGTATGTACTGGATACTGATTTCCTATTTGTCAGCGTATTTTAAGAAATATTCATCTCTGATTACTGAAAGGGAAAGCACTAAATTTACAGTTAAGCATGGAAATGAATGCTATGGGCAAGATTTTATAAATTTCATGTAGAAATAGTTTTTAAGAACATCAAAAATGAAACATAATCAATGATATGCATACATGAATTCTTCAGAAAGAAGACAGAACAGTTTTGGCCGATCTATTAAAATGGTATATGCCTAGTGGTGCTTAGAAGACAATGTAGAAATAAAGTGTTATTCTGTTGAATGTTGCTGAGTTTGAGATGAATCTCAGGGTTTAGAAAAAGACTTGGAGTTTTTTGTTAAAGGTCAGGAAGCAGGTGGCAAGGCATTCATCAATTTAGAGGAGATGTCAGAGGTTATTCTTATTGAATCAGAGGAACCTAGAGACTAAAAAAGAAAGTTGGGGAGTGAGTTGGCATCACAGAAGCATTAACCATTCCTTTTATTTCCCCTTTAATTTCCAACCAGCAGGACGTCCATAACTCAAGATTCCTCTGCACAGCACACCAGCATGCTAGAGAGACTCACATATCTATACATCTGAAGGTGGGAGGATTGGAGGCAGCAGAACGGGAGGAGCAGAGCTGCTGCTGGGTTCCAGGAGCAGTGGCAGTGCCCGTGACCCGTTTGGCACAGTGAATGGAGATGGGACGTGCACACAAAAACAACTGACCCTGGAACAACACGTGTGAAGTGCGTGGATCCATTTACACGCAGAATTTTTTTTTTAAAGATTTATTTATTTGACACAGAGAGAGAGAGAGCTCAAGCAGGGACAGCGGCAGGCAGAGGCAGAGGGAGAAGCAGGCTCCCCGCTGAGCAGGGAGCCTACAACGTGGGGCTCAATCCCAGGACCCCAGGATCATGCCCTGAGCCGAAGGCAGACACTTAACTGACTGAGCTACCCAGGTGCCCCATATATGCAGAATTTTTTTGATAAATACCATACAGTACTGTAAATTTATTTCCTTTTCCTTATGATTTTCTTTCTTTTTTTAAGATTTTTATTTATTTATTTGACAGACAGAGACACAGAGAGAGCAGGAACACAAGCAGGGGGAGTGGGAGAGGGAGAAGCAGGCTTCCTGCTTTCCTGCCAAGCAAGGAGCTCGATGTGGGACTCGATCCCAGGACCCTGGGATCATGACCTGAGCTGAAGGCAGACGTTCAACGACTGAGCCACCCAGGCACCGCCCCACTTATGATTTTCTTAGTAACATCTTTTCTCTAGCTTAATTTGTTATAAGAATACAGTATATCATACTTAAAATATACAAAATAACGTGTTTAATCGGCTGTTTATGTTATCGGTAAGTCTTCTGGCTAACAGTAGGCTATTAGTAGTTAAGTTCTGGGGGAGTCAAAAGTTTTAAGTGGATCTTTGAGTGGGGGTCACCACCCTTAACAGCCCTCCCCGCCCTTGTTCAAAGATCTACCGTACAGCCCTGAGGCAGCGCAGGTAAGAGAACCCAAAACCTTGTGCTGTAGCGCCACCTGCTGGAAAACAAAAGAAAGGCCTCTAATTCCCAACCTGTTGAACTGTTAAAATCAAAGTAAACAAAACTTTATATAAATGTTTGCTATTTCAAATGAGCTAGCAGAGGCACATCATATCACACACTATGAAAAATCACAGTAATATGGTATCACAAAAAGAAAATGGCGATCTCCAGCAACCAAATTCAAAGTCACAGAGATTGGGATCTAACTGATAGAGAAAGCAAAATAGCCATTATGAAGAAATTGAGTGAGTTACAACAAAACTAAAGGAAATTCAATGAACTTGGGAAAAAATTAATGAACAAAAGGAGTACTTAACCAAAGAGACTGAAGTTCTACAAAAGAACCAAACAGAAATTCTGGAGCTGAAGAACTCAATAAATGAGAAGAAGAACGCATTAGAAATAGATCAGACCAGAGGGAAGAGACAATAAGCAATCTAGAAGATAGAACCGTAGACATTATTTAGGTGGAAGAGGAGCAAGAACTAAGATTTTTCTTAAAAGATGAAGAAACCCTATGATAGCTATCAGGCTCCATTAGGAGAACCAACATAAAAATAATGGGGATACCAGAATAAGAGAAGGTGGCAGAGAGGTTATTTAAAGAAATTATAGCTGAGAACTTCCCACACCTGGGGAAAGAACTAGACATATAAGTTAACAAAGCTAATAGATTACCTTACTATCTCAATGCAAAAAGATCCTCTCCAAAACACATTATAAGAAGCTGTCAAAAGTCAATGATAAAGAAAGAACCTTAAAGGCATCCAGGAAGAAAAAGAAAGTTACTTACAAAGGCTCTCCCTTTGGACTATCAGGCGATTTCTCAGGAGAGGCTCTACAGACCAGGAGTGAGTGGAATAACACATTCAAAGTATTGAAGAATAAAAATTGCCAGCCAAGAATACACTATCCAGCAAAGTTACCTTTCAGATAGGAAGGAGAAATAAAGGCTTTCCCAGACCACCTGAAAGCTGAGGGAGTTCACCATCACTAGACCTGCCTTACAAGAAATGTTGAAAGGAGCTCTTCCACCTGAAACAAAAGGACAAAAGTATACAAAACTTAGAGTAAGGTGATAGATAAATAGACAGAATAAGGAAATTGTAATTCTATTTTAGAATAGGGTGTTAAACAATTATACCACAAAAGCTTTTTTAAAGATTTTATTTATTCATTTGACAGAGAGAGCACACAAGCAGGAGGAGTGGCAGGCAGAGGGAGAGGGAGAAGCAGACTCCCCGCTTAGCAGAGAGCCCAACGTGGGACTCTATCCCAGGACCCTAGGATCATGACCTGACCCAAAGGCAGATGCTTAACCAACTGAGCCACCCAGGTGCCCCCTATAGCACAAAAGTTAAAGGAAAAAAGCATTAAAAATAACTATACCTACTACAACTTCATAACAAACTCACAGGATAAAAAGGGATAATTTGTGACAACAAAAATATAGAAGGGGAGGAGGAAAATAACAGAACCTATATAGGCAAATAAAGATAAGTTGCTAACTGTAGAAAAAGCAGTATTTTACCTGAGACATTTTATTTTATTTTATTTTATTTTTTAAAGATTTTATTTATTTATTTGAGAGAGAGAATGAGAAAGAGAGCACATGAGAGGGGGGAGGGTCTGAGGGAGAAGCAGACTCCCTGCCGAGCAGGGAGCCCGATGTGGGACTCGATCCTGGTACTCCAGGATCATGACCTGAGCCGAAGGCAGTCGCCCAACCAACTGAGCCACCCAGGCGCCCCTTCCTGAGACATTTTAAACAAATCTAATCATAACCACAAAAGTCCAGAGCAAAGACACAAAACATTTAAAAAAGGGGAAACTGAGCAAATCATCATTGAAAATCACCAACCTGAAAAGATAAACAGAAACATAAAGAAAAAGAAAGTGTAGTACAAAACCACCAGAAAACAAAAGATAAAATGGCAGTAGTGAGTTCTCATATATCAATAATCAGCCTAAATGTAAATGGACTGAATTCACCAATCAAAAAGCATAGAGTGGCTGGATAGCTTAAAAAACAAAACCCAACTATATGCTACCTCCAGGAGACTCATCTCAGCTCTAAAGACAAATATAAACTCAAAGTGAAAGGGTGGAAGATGATACTCCAAGCAAATGGTAACAACGACAACAAAACCAGTGTGTGTAGCCATACTTAAATCAGCCATTTATTTTTCTACTTTTATTTTTTTTAAGATTTTTATTTATTTATTTAACAGAGATAGAGAGAGAGCACAAGTAGGCAGAGCGGCAGACAGAGGAGAGGGAGAAGCAGGCTCTCCACAGAGCAGGGAGCCCGATGCGGGGCTCGATCCCAGGACCCTGGGATCATGACCTGAGCCGAAGGCAGCTGCTTAACCAACTGAGCCACCCAGGTGCCCCCTTAAATCAGCCATTTAAATCAGACTTTATATCAGACATTAAATCAGACAAAATAGAATTCAAGCCAAAAATGGTAATAAGAGACAAATAAGGTCATTCCATAATGACAAAGGGGTCAATACATCAAGAAGATATAACAATCATTAATATATGTGTTTCCAATATCTGAGCACCAAAATGTATTAATCAAATACTAACAGATCTCAAGGGAGAAAGAGACAATAATACAATAATAGTAGAGGAATTCAATACCCCACCATTAGCAATAGATAAATTGTCCAGACAGAAAACCAACAGGGAAATGTTGGAATTCCATCCAACAACAGAACAACAGCAGAATACACATTCTTCTCAAGTGCACATGGAACGTTCTCCAGGATATATCATATGCTAGGCCACAAAACTAACCTTAGCAAAGTTAAGATTAAAATCACACCAACTATCCTCTCTGACTACAATGG
Organism: Mirounga angustirostris; assembly: GCF_029215605.1. Classification (NCBI taxonomy): domain Eukaryota; kingdom Metazoa; phylum Chordata; class Mammalia; order Carnivora; family Phocidae; genus Mirounga; species Mirounga angustirostris. The sequence goes on along the minus strand of NW_026991724.1, from coordinate 58,976,346 downwards.
CATGAAGTTAGAAATCAATAAGAGGAAAGTGAGGAGATCTTCAAATGTATGGAAACTAAACAACACACTTCTAAGCAACCATTGGGTCAAAGAAGAAATCAAAAGGGAAATAAAAAATTTTCTTGAAATGAAAATGAAAATACAACATATCAAATTTGGGGGAACTGCAGCAAAAGCAGCTCTGAGATGAAAGTTTACAGTAATAAATGCACATATTGAGAAATTAGAAAGATATCAAACAACCTAAAGGAATTAGAATAGGAGGAACACATCAAACCCAAAGTTAGCAGAAGGAAGGAAATAATAAAAACCAGAGTGGAAAGAAATAAAATGGAGACCAGAAAAATAATAGAAAGGATCAATAAAACTAAAAATTGGTTCTTTGAAAAGATAAACAAAACTGACAAATTTTTAGCTAGACCAAGAAAGGAGAAGACTCAAATAAAAATAGAGGGGCACCTGGGTGGCTCATTCAGTTAAGCATCTAACTATTGATCTCAACTCAGGTCTTGATCTCAGGGTCGTGAGTTCAAGCCACATGTTGGGCTCCATGCTGGGTATGGAGCCTACTTAAAAAAATAATAAAATTAGAAATGAAAGAGGAGACATTACAATTGATTCTACAGAAATACAGAGAATTAAGAGAGACCACTATGAACAACTATATGTTAACAAATTACATAACCTAGAAGAAAGGGATACATTTCTAGAAACACACAACCTACCAAGACTGAATCAGGAAGAAATAGAAAATCTGAACATACCCATCCTTTCACTATAAAAACTCTTAACAAATGGATGTAGAAGGAACATACTTCAATATATTAAAGGCCATATATGATAAACTCACAGCTAAGATTATACTCAACGGAGAAAAATTGAAAGTGTCTCCTCTGAGATCAGGAACAAGACAAGGTTGCCCACTGTCACCATTCCTATTCAATATAATACTGGAACTACTATCTAGAGCAATTGGGCAAGACAAAGAAACAAAAGCCATCCAAATGGGGAAGGAAGAAGTAAAACTGTCGCTGTTTGCTGATGATATATATGATCTTATATATAGAAAATTCCAAAGAGTCAATCAAAAAACTGGTGGAATTCTCAATGATTTCAGTAAAGTGGTAGGTTACAAAATCAACTTGCAGAAATCAGTGGTATTTCTTTACACTAATAATGAAGCATCGGAAAAAGAAATAAAACTATTCCAGTCACAATAGCAAACAGAATAAATATTGTTAAAAAGGGCATACTACTCAAAGCCATCTATCGATGCAATATAATCCCCATTAAATATCACAGACATTCTTCACAGAAATAGAAGAAACAATCTTTTTTTTTTTTAAAGATTTTATTTTATTTATTTGAGAGAGAGAGAATGAGAGAGAGCACATGAGAGTGGGGAGGGTCAGAGGGAGAAGCAGACTCCCTGCCGAGCAGGGAGCCCGATGTGGGACTCGATCCCGGGACTCCAGGATCATGACCTGAGCCGAAGGCAGTTGCTTAACCAACTGAGCCACCCAGGCGCCCAAGAAGAAACAATCTTAAGATTTGCATGGAACCACAAAATATCCCCGATAGTCAAAGCAATCCTGAGAAAAAGATCACAGCCAGAGGTATAACACTTCTTGATTTCAAACTATACTATAAAGCCATAGTAATAAAAACAGTATGGTACTGGCACAAAAATAAATATATAGACCAACTGAACAGAATAGAGAGCCCAGAATTAAATTTCAGCATATACAGCCAACTAATCTTCAACAAGGGACCCAAGAACACTCAACGAGGGAAGGATAATCTCTTCAACACATTGTCCTGGGAAAATTGGAGAAACACAAGTGGAACAATGTAATTGGATCCTTACACACAACTCACAAACATTAACTCAAAATGGATCAAAGACTTAAACATGGGCGCCTGGGTGGCTCAGTTGGTTAAGCGACTGCCTTCGGCTCAGGTCATGATCCTGGAGTCCCGGGATCGAGTCCCGCATCGGGCTCCCTGCTCGGCGGGGAGTCTGCTTCTCCCTCTGACCCTCCTCCCTCTCATGATCTCTGTCTCTCATTCTCTCTCTCTCAAATAAATAAATAAAATCTAAAAAAAAAAAAAAAAGACTTGAACACAAGACCTGATACTTAAACACAAGACCTGAAAAAAACAACAAAAAAAAGCTTACTGACATTAGTCTTAGCAACAATTTTTTGGACATGATGCCAAAAGCACAAACAAAAGCAAAAATCAACAAGTGGAACTACAACTGCATAACAAAAGAACCAATTAACAAAATAAAATGGCAGCCTACAGAATAGGAAAAAAATGTTTGCAAAATATTTGCAAAAAACCAGATAAGGAATTAACATCCAAAATATATAAAGAACTAACACAACTTAATAACAACAACAACAAAATCTGATTTTAAAATGGGCAGAACTAAATAGACATTTTTCCAAAGAGGACATCAAAATGGCCAAAAGGCACACAAAAAGATACTCAACATGACTAACCATCAGGAAGATGCAAATAAGAACCACAATGAGCTATCATCTCACACCTGTTAGAATGTGAGACAAGAGACAAGAAGACAAGAGACAAGCACTTATAAGGATGTGGTGAAAAAGGAATACTTATACACTGTTGGTGGGGATGTAAATTAGTCCAACCACTATAGAAAACAATACGGATATTCTTCAAAAAATTAAAAATAGATCTACCATATGATCCTGCAATTCCACTTCTGGGTATATACCCAAACAAAATGAAAATTGGATTTCAACAAGATACATGCATATGCATGTTATCACAGAATTATTCACAATAGCCAAGATATGGAAACAACCCAAATATCCATCAATAGACTAATGGATAAAAAAGGATTTGGTATATATACACAATGGTATATTATTCAACCATAAGAAAGGAGACTTTTCTGCTCTTTGTGGCAACAAGGATGAACTTTGAGCACACTATGTGAGATAAGATAGAGAAATACAAGTACTGTATGACATCACTTATATGTGGAATCTAAAAAAGTCAAACTTATAAAAGAACAGAAAGTAAAATGGTGATTATCATTGGATGGGTGTTGGGGGATAAGACTGATGGTATTTAAGGATGCAAACTTGTAAATAAGCCATAGCAATCTAATGCACAGTGTAATGAATACAGACAATAATATTATACTATGATGACGTAATATTATAAATTTTGCTTCAATGGCAATCGTGGGGCGCCTGGGTGGCTCAGTTGTTAAGCGTCTGCCTTCGGCTCAGGTCATGATCCCAGAGTCCTGGGATCGAGCTCCACATTGGGCTCCCTGCTCAGCGGGAAGCCTGCTTCTCCCTCTCCCACTCCCGCTGCTTGTATTCCCTCTCTTGCTGTCTCTCTCTGTCAAATAAATAAATAAAATCTTTAAAAAAAAAAAAAGGCAATCGTATTACAATATATAAATGTATCATAGTAACACACTATACCTTAAATTTACAAAATGTAACGTGTCAAATTTGTTAATTAAAAGGAAGAAAATTGGATGACTATCATTACACCTGGAAAATTTATGTGCCTAAAAAGACATTATTCCAACTTAATATGAAAATTAAGAGCAATTATCTCTGAGTACAAAGCGATTTCTGGCAGAATTATTTGTAATAACAATCGGAATCAATCCACTGCCGATCAATGGGAGATTGAATTAATGATGTCACATTCTCACAATAGGGCACTAGGCAGCAATGGACATGATCAGAGAGTTCTCTTTACTGCTGCATGTCCAGGACATACTGTTCAGTAAACAGAAAAAGTACTAGAAGGTCACATACACTTAGCCTTATTTTTTGAAGAATGAGCAGGGGAACAGAGACACTATGAAAGTTAGACTGCTCTAAATGTATTTTTCTTTTTTTTTTTTTAAAGATTTTATTTATTTGACAGAGAGCACAAGCAGAGGGAGAGAGAGGGAGAAGCAGGCTCCCCGCTGAGCAAGGAGCCCGATGTGGGACTCGATCCCAGGACCCTGGGATCATGACCTGGGCCGAAGACAGCCGCCTAACCGACTGAGCCACCCAGGTGTCCCTAAATGTATTTTTCTTATAATTTTTATAGTTATTAAATATTTTGGCTAAATTTGTGTTCAAAAGATATTTTATAATATAATTTATAAAAATAAAAATAAAGAAATAACCTAACAAAGAGGAAATATTTACACTGACTTTTAAACACAATAATTTGACTACATATTCTTCTTTTTTTTTAAGGTTTTATTTATCTATTTGTCAAAGAGAAAAAGTTCACCAGCAGGGCGAATGGCAGGCAGAGGGAGAAGCGGGTTTCCTGCTGAGCAGGGAGCCCGATGGGGGGCTTGATCCCAGGACCCTGGGATCATGACCTAAGCCAAAGGCAGATGCTTAAGCAACTGAGCCACCCAGGTGCCCCATATCCAGACCAATTTTTAAAGTTTGTAGTTCTAGTCATATTTTCTACAATTGACCTCACATGCTTGGGCCTCATGGTCTGGGCTAGTGGCTCCATGATTATTTTCCTGCACGGGCACAGGCAACAAGTCCAGGACATTCACGGCAACAGCCATTCTCCCAGACCTTCCCCCAAGGTCAGAACCACATGTACCATCTTGATCCCTGTGAGCTCCTTTTTCTCCTTTTACTCACTGTCTTCTCTTTTGTCTGTTTGGATGATTCTATTTGTTATTCCAGGCCAGTGGCTGGGGGATACCTCTACTTTCTATGTTTCCCAACATTCAGCCCCTTTGTGCTCATTTTCAGTGGATACTCAGGTCACTGATAAAACTGCTAAAACAGTTCTGTTTTATCTGGTAGGCAAGTAAAACTGCTTTTGCTAATTTGGTTATGACTGTAAGACTCTACTCTCTACAGGAAATTCAATCATTCTTTCCTTCATCTGTTAATACTTAGGGGACTAATAATTTTCGGATTCTTTTTTTTTTTAATTTTAAAGATTTTATTTATTTATTTGACAGAGAGAGAGACAGCAAGAGAGGGAACACAAGCAGGGGGAGTGGGAGAGGGAGAAACAGGCTTCCCGCGGAGCAGGGAGCCCAATGCGGGGCTCGATCCCAGGACCCTGGGATCATGACCTGAGCTGAAGGCAGACACTTAACCGACTGAGTCAGCCAGGTGCCCCAATTTTCAGATTCTTTTTTTTTTTTTTTTTAAAGATTTTATTCATTTGAGACACAGATACAGAAAGAGAGAGAGAGCATGAGCAGGGGGAGAGGCAGAGGGAGAAGGGGAAGCAGACTCCCCGCCGAGCAGGGAGCCTGATGCGGGGCTCGATCCCAGGACCCCGGGATCATGACCCGAGCCGAAGGCAGACACCCAACCATCTGAGCCACCCAGGCGCCCCCAATTTTCAGATTCTTGATAAGAGAAAGTATTATTCTGTGTAGAGTGGAACAATTAGGTTCTGGGAACCCCTAAATCCTGTAATAGGAGAACATGAATACTATGTATGTTGGTTATACAAAGATTACTCAAACTAACTGTTTTAGCTTCATCAATAGAAAACTCCATGAAATTTTGAAATAGTATAACAGAGGAAAAATTTTGAGTTTTGGAATTTGGACAAAATCTCTCACTTTGTAGGTGTTTTGGTGTATATATATATAGTGGTAAAATGTATGTAACACAAAATTTGCCATTTTAATAATTTTCAAGTATGTAATTCAGTGGAGTTGAGTAAATTTGCAAGGTTTTGTATTTCCTACCACTATCTATTTATAAAACCTTTTTTATTGAGGGGCGCCTGGGTGGCTCAGTCGTTAAGCGTCTGCCTTTAGCTCAGGTCATGATCCCTGGGTCCTGGGATCGAGCCCCGCATCGGGCTCCCTGCTCAGCGAGAAGCTGGCTTCTTTGCTTCTTCCTCTCCCACTCCCCCTGCTTGTGTTCCCTCTCCCGCTGTGTCTCTCTCTCTCAAATAAATAAATAAAATCTTTAAAAAAAAAACCAACCTTTTTTATTGAGGTATAGTTCACATACAATGTTATATTAGTTTCAAGTATACATCATGGTGATTTGACAACTCTATACATTACACAATGCTCACCATGATAAGTGTAGCTACCATCTATCACTGTGCAGTTTTTACAATATTTTTTTAAAGATTTTATTTATTCATTTGAGAGAGAGAACAGAGGGAGAGTGAGAGGGAGAAGCAGACTCCCCGCCAAACAGAGAGCCTGATACTGGGCCCGATCCCAGGACCCTAGATCATCCCTGACCCAAAGGCAGACGCTTAACTGACTGAGCCACCCAGGTGCTTCAGTTTTTACAATATTTTTGACCATATTCCCTCTGCTGTACTTGTTGTCTCTGTGACTTATTTATAGTTGGACATACAAAACTTAAAAAAAAAAATCAAACCAAACAGAAAATAGGTACCCCTTAAGCAATATTTTCCCATTTCCCCCTCCACCTAGCCCCTGGCAACCTCTAATCTATTTTCAGTCTCTATGAGCTTGCATATTCTAGATATTTCCTATAAGTGGAATGATAATATGTATCTCTTTGTGTCTGGCTTTAATCACTTAGCATAATGTTTTCAAGTTTCACCCATCTTGTGGTATGTATCAGAACTTCATTCCTTTTTATATTTGAATAATATTCCATTGCATGACTGTGTCACATTATATTTTATTTTATTTATTTTTAGAGAGAGAGCATACAAGTGGTGGGAGAGGGATGGAGGGACAGGGTGAGAAAATGTTAGGTAGGCTCAACTCCCAGTGCAAGGCCCTATGCAGAGCTCAATCTTACCACCCTGAGATCATGACCTGAGCCCAAATCAAGAGCCAGACACTTAACCAACTGAGCCACTCAGGCACCCTGAATGTATCACATTTTAAAAAAATCCATTCATGTGTTAACAGATACTTGGGTTATTTCTACCTTTTGGTTATTGTGAATAATTCTGTTACGAACATTGGTGTACAAATGTTTGTTTGAGTCCTGTTTTCAATTCTTTTGGGTGTGTACCCAGCTAATTGCTGGACCCAATGGCATTTTTATATTTAAGTTAGTATTAAGTATACTAAACTGGTTTCCACATTGTTAAACTATTTTTTACATTGTCCCATTTTACATTCCCATCAGCAGTTTATGAGGGTTCCAATCTCTCCACAGCTTTGTCAATACTTTTTGCCCCCAGAGCCATCCTGGTAGATGTGGATTGATACCTCATTGTGGATTTTGGTTAGAATTTCCCTAATGACCCATATCATTAACATCTCAAGTAATTTAGACCTGCTGTTTTCCATGATCCCTTTCCTTATCTATTTTCCCTCCACTGACCTTCCATCAGTGTATAAACAGGGACTGGCACCTAGTCTCCTAAAAGGAAAACTCTTTTGTTTCCATCACCTCCTTAAAGCTCTATTCCATTTCCTGAGGCTTGCTGGATCCTCTTCTCCATTGCCCATCCCCAGTCAGTTTTGCAGCCTATACGTTAAATTCCCTCCTCCATTACCTCTCTTCCATTCCCCCAATGAAGTCAGGGAAATCCATCTTTTTTCCAGTGAGTAAACTTCACATAGTAAAAAGATCTCCAACAGGAAGGAGACATATCCTATTAGAAATAGAGGTAATATATGACTTGAACCTGTCACTTTGGGATTTTCTTCCCCCTTTATTCAACTCAAAAAATAACTTTCCTAACTCAAGTAAATCTCCTTCCAGAAGGAGCTCTTACTTCAAATAAGATTTCTTCCGACCTTTAAATACGTTAGAGGTTTCATGCAAACCAGCCCTACAAGAAATATGAAAGGGGCCTCTAAGCAAAGAGAGAGCCTAGAAGTAACATAGACCAGAAAGGAACAGAGACATTATACAATAACAGTCACCTTATAGGCAATACAATGGCACTAAATTCATATCTTTCAATAGTTACCCTGAATGTAAATGGGCTAAATGCCCCAAACAAAAGACACAGGTTATCAGATTGGATAAAAAACCAAGACCCATTGATATGCTGCTGCAAGAGACTCATTTTAGACCCAAAGACACCTACAGATTTAAAGTGAGGGGTGGAAAACCATTTTTTTTAAAGATTTTATTTATTTATTTGATAGACAGAGACACAGCGAGAGAGGGAACACAAGCAGGGGGAGTGGGAGAGGGAGAAGCAGGCTTCCCACGGAGCAGGGAGCCCGATGCGGGGCTCGATCCCAGGACCCTGGGATCATGACCTGAGCCGAAGGCAGACACTTAATGACTGAGCCACCCAGGTGCCCCGGTGGAAAACCATTTACCATGCTAATGGACATCAAAAGAAAGCTGGGGTGGCAATCCTTATAGCAGACAAATTAGATTTTAAACCAAAGACTATAATAAGAGATGAGGAAGGACACTGTATCATACTTAAAGGGTCTATCCAACAAGAAGATCTAACAGTTTTAAATATCTATGCCCCTATGGGAAGCATGGAAGCAGCCAATTATATAAGCCAATTAATAAAAAAATCAAAGAAACACATCAACAATAATACAGTAATTGTAGGGGACTTTAACACCCCCCTCACTGAAATGGACAGATCATCTAAGCAAAAGACCAACAAGGAAATAAAGGCTTTAAATGACACACTGGACCAGTTGGACTTCACAGATATATTCAGAACATTCCATCCCAAAGCAACAGAACACACATTCTTCTCTAGTGCACATAGTACATTCTCCAGAATAGATCACATCCTAGGTCACAAATCAGGTCTCAATCGGTACCAAAAGATTGGGATCATTCCCTGCATATTTTTGGACCACAACGCTTTGAAACTAGAACTCAATCACAAGAGGAAAGTTGGAAAGAACTCAAATGCATGGAAGCTAAAGAGCATCCTATTAAAGAATGAATGGGTCAACCAGGAAACTAAAGAAGAATTAAAAGAATTAATGGAAACAAATGAAAATGAAAACAACTGTTCAAAATCTTTGGGATGCAGCAAAGGCAGTCCTAAGAGAAAAGTATATGGCAATGCAAGCCTTTCTCAAGAAACAGGAAAGGTCTCAAATACACAACCTAACCCTACACCTAAAGAAGATGGAGAAAGAACAGCAAATAAAGCCTAAACCCAGCAGGAGAAGAGAAATAATAAAGACCAGAGCAGAAACCAATGAAATAGAAACCAAAAGAACGGTAGAACAGATCAACAAAACTAGGAGCTGGTACTTTGAAAGAATTAATAAGATTGATGAACCCCTGGCCAGACTTATCAAAAAGAAAAGAGAAAGGACCCAAATAAATAAAATCATGAATGAAAGAGGAGAGATCACAACCAACACCGACAAAATACAAGCAATTATAAAAACATACTATTAGCAACTATATGCCAAAAAATTAGGCAATCTCAAAGAAATGGATGCATTCCTAGAGACATATAAACTACCAAAACTGAAACAGGAAGAAATAGAAAACTTGAACAGACCCATAACCAGCAAGGAAATTGAAGCAGGGATCAAATATCTCCCAACAAACAAAAGTCCAGGGCTGGATGGCTTCCCAGGGGAATTCTACAAAACATTTCAAGATTTAACACCTATTCTGAAGCTGTTTCAAAAAACAGAAATGGAAGGAAAACTTCCAAACTCATTTTATGAGGCCAGCATTACCTTGATCCCAAAACCAGACAAAGGAGAATCCCCATCAAAAAGGAGAATTACAGACCAATATCCCTGATGAACATGGATGCAAAAATTCTCACCAAATTACTAGCCATAGGATCCAACAGTACATTAAAAGGATTATTCACCATGACCAAGTGGGATTTATTCCTGGGCTGCAAGGTTGGTTCAACATCCACAAATCAATCAATGTGATACAATACATTAATAAAAGAAACAATAAGAACCATATGATTCTCTCAACAGATGCAGTAAAAGCATTTGACAAAGTACAGCGTCCTTTCTTGATTAAAACTCTTCACAGCGTAGGGATAGAGGGTACATACCTCAATATCATAAAAGCCGTCGATGAAAAACCCACAGTGAATATCATTCTCAATGGGGAAAAACTGAGAACTTTCCCCCTAAGGTCAGGAACACGACAGGGATGTCCACTATCACCACTGCTATTCAACATAGTACTAGAAGTCCTAGCCACAGCAATCAGACAACAAAAAGAAATAAAATGCATCTGAATCGGCAAAGAAGTCAAACTCTCACTGTTTGCAGATGATATGATACTTTATGTGGAAAACCCAAAAGACTCTACCCCAAAACTGTTAGAACTCATACAGGAATTCAGTAAAGTGGCAGGATATAAAATCAATGCACAGAAATCAGTTGCAGTTCTATACACCAACAACAAGACAGAAGAAAGAAATTAAGGACTCGATCCCACTTAAAATTGCACCAAAACCCACAAGATACCTAGGAATAAATCTACAAAAGAGGCAAAGAATCTGTACTCAGGAAACTATAGAATATTCATGAAAGAAATTGAGGAAGACACAAATGGGAAAACGTTCCATGCTCATGGATTAGAAGAACAAATATTGTGAAAATGTCTACGCTACCTAGAGCAATCTACACATTTAATGCAATCCCTATCAAAATACCATCAACTTTTTTCAGAGAAATGGAACAAATAATCCTAAAATTTGTATGGAACCAGAAAAGACCCCAAATAGCCAAAGTAATGATGAAAAAGAAAACCAAAGCCTGGTGGCATCACAATTCCGGACTTCAAGCTCTATTACAAAGCTGTCATCATCAAGAAAGTAGGGTATTGGCACAAAAACAGACACATAGATCAATGGAACAGAATAGAGAACCCAGAAATGGACCCTCAGCTCTACGGTTAACTAATCTTTGACAAAGCAGGAAAGAATATCCAATGGAAAAAAGGCAGTCTCTTCAACAAATGGTGTTGGGAAAATCGGACAGCCACATGCAGAAGAATGAAACTGGACCATTTCCTCACACCACACACAAAAATAGACTCAAAATGGATGAAAGACCTAAATGTGAGACAGAAATCCATCAAAATCCTTAAGGAGAACACAGGCCGCAACCTCTTCGATCTCAGCTGCAGCAACTTCTTCCTAGAAACATTGCCAAAGGCAAGGGAAGCAAGGGCAAAAATGAACTATTGGGACTTCATCAAGATAAAAAGCATTTGCACAGCAAAGGAAACAGTCAACAAAACCAAAAGACAACCAACAGAATGGGAGAAGATATTTGCAAATGGCATATCAGATAAAGGGCTAGTATCCAAAATCTATAAAGAACTTATCAAACTCAACACCCAAAGAACAAATAATCCAATCAAGAAGTGGGCAGAAGACATGAACAGATATTTCTGCAAAGAAGACATCCAAATGGTCAACAGACACATGAAAAAGTGCTCTGATCACTCGGCATCAGGGAAATACAAATCAAAACCTCAGTGAGATACCACCTCACACCAGTCAGAATGGCAAAAATTAACAAGTCAGGAAATGACAGCTATTGGCGAGGATGTGGAGAAAAGGGAACCCTCCTACACTGTTGGTGGGAATGCAAGCTGGTGCAGCCACTCTGGAAAACAGTATGGAGGTTCTTCAAAAAGTTGAAAATAGAGCTACCCTACGACCCAGCAATTGCACTACTGGGTGTTTACCCCAAAGATACAAATGTAGTGATCCTAAGGGGCACGTGCACCCCAATGTTTATAGCAGCAGTGTCCATAATAGCCAAACTATAGAAAGAGCCTAGATATCCATCAACAGATGAGTGAATAAAGAAGATGTGGCATATATATACAATGGAATATTATGCAGCCATCAAAAAATGAAATCTTGCCATTTGCAATGACGTGGATGGAACTAGAGGGTATTATGCTAAGTGAAATAAGTCAATCAGAGAAAGACAATTATCATATGATCTCACCCATATGTGGAATTTGAATAACAAGGCAGAGGATCATAGGGGAAGGGAGGGAAAAATGAAACAAGAAGAAACCAGAGAGGGAGACAAACCGTAAGAGACTCTTAATCTCAGGAAACAAACTGAGGGTTGTTGGAGTGGAGGGGGGTGGGAGGGAGGGGAGGCTGGGTGATGGACATTGGGGAGGGTATGTACTATGGTGAGCGCTGTGAACTGTGTAAGACTGATGAATCACAGACCTGTATCCCTGAAACAAATAATACATTTTATGTTAATAAAAAAATAAAAAAATAAAAATATGCATGCATAATCATTCTGTGGATTTCCATGTAGTCAGAGCACTCAGGTGAGGAGGCTGGAATTCCTATGTACGCCTGATAGAAAATGGGATATGGGCACTGAAGAAGCCTCAGAAATCTGCGAGAAGTCACCAGGGTGTCTGGAAGAAAACTAACCTGTGCAGGTGCTGGGTGAGACTTCACAAGGCTGGGCGAAGAACTACACCTGGGGCTGGGAACCCGCTCCAGGTTGCACAGGCCACACAGGGAGGGTAATATCAGAACCCTGCAGGAAACAAAAGCAGCAATGACTCCCCCTGTTGCTTGCACTCAGGCTGTCACCCCATCCTACTACCCCATAAGCGTTTCTCACCCTTTGAATTACCAAGTATTTTTCAATTTTCTGTTTTAAAAGAATTCACCATTGCTTTGGGTTGCTTTTTTGGATACCCCTGCAGGAAGACGCACCCGCACTGGAGGCCCTTGTCTGGAGCCAAGGGGCGGGGGAGGGGGGTGTCCCAGGTGGAGTCTTCCTTCAATGGACTCGGACTCAGGGGCAGGTGGGTCTTGGATGCACCAGGGGCCCACGGGTAGGCTCCGCACGGGGCTCTCAAGGTTCACTGGCTAATTCTTTCCGTCCTCAAACAGACACACTTCAAGCCAGCAGGCCAGGTGATCTGAGGCCGAATCTGACAGGGGACAGGGTGGGCTGGGCACCGTGGGGGTGGCACTTCAGACCCGTCGGGGCCAGTGGGCCCCAGGGGAGCTCGGTGGAGGGCAGGGGAGCGCGCGGGCCAAGGGACATACGTAGAGTCTCCATCCCAGGCCCCTGAGTCTGAGTTCCCCTTCTTACCCAAGGGCCGAGCTTGACTTTCACACGTGACCTCCAGGGGGCGCCCGCCCGGGGAGCTGCTCTCAGGGCCCCGGGGTAGGAGAGCCGGGAGCTGTGGGCGCGCGCGGAGGTTACTGTGTCGGGCTCCTCCCCGCCGGGCCCCCCGGGCCCCCCGGGCTCCAGGCGCCGCGTCTCCACTGCTGGTCCCGGGGGCGAAGGGCCTCACTCTGACCGCAGACCCGAGCCGCCAGCGACGCGCCCGCGCGGCCCTCCGGGGGCCGAGTCCGCACCTGTCGCCCCCGAGGCCAAATCCCGACCTCTGCGGGCGACCCCAGGAGGCGCACACGAACCCGCCGGCCCTGATCCGGGCAGGTCCTGCGCCCCTGGGGAGCGGCTCCGAGGCTGGGGAGGGGGCTCAGCACGTTTCTCAGAGGGCGTTTACCCGGGAGGCCTCCCACCTCACCCGCGACCACCCCGCTCAGCTGAGGGGTGCCCGTGTGGGGTTGCGCTTCCGCGACAGGACCGTCGCCGGGCCCTCTCCCGCACACCTCCTGAGGCAATGTCAGTACCTGCAGAGCAAACGCGGCCTCGAGTCCCTGCGAACCTCGTGCCGAGGGCCCCTGGCTGGGCCCGGGAAACCGTGGGAACTACGTTACCCATAATGCCCGGGGCCGCGTGCCCAGGATGCAGCCAATGAACGCGCAGAGACAGGGCGCTTCCGCTTGTGGACCCGAGCATCTGGGAGGGACTTCCGGCACCACTGTCGCGGCAGTCACTTTGACCGCTCTCGCGCGCAGCGGCGATCTGAGTCCTTTAGGAGCGGGAAGGTGCGCCCGGGGTGATGGGAACGAGAAAGCGATAGGGGAGGGGCTGTCCCCACTGCACGGCAGCCGGCGTGAGGTCGACGGCGGTGGTTGACAACTGTGCACGGGTCCCGTCTCTGTCGCCGGCTTCTTAGGACCCCCGCTCCGCCCGTACAGTCCGAGGGCCGGGGCCACGCCCGGAACCCTGCTCAGGTGAACGCTCGTCCCCCGGGCCTTCCCGCCCTCCCCCGACCCAGATCCTAAAGGCCCGAGGGCGGGGCGCCTGCTCGCGTCCCTGCCGCCCAGGGCCCGGTGTTGGGACAGTGGGGAGATCATGGGTGGCGTCCCCATATCCGAAAGCCAGTGTGATGAAGTGCGAGAATGTTACAGGCAGAGGGACAGGTTTGCTGGGGCGATTGATCCAGGAGCAAATGCTCCTGGAGAGTGCCGAGTTTTAACTTAATTCTCAGGATGCTGGGAGGCATGGAAGGTTGTGAATAGAAGAGACACAGGATCTGACTTAGGCTTTTCAAAGTTTTCTAAAAGTTGCTCAGAGTTAGAACAGACTGGAAAAGGGATGATAACACCGAGGCACAGGGAGGTTGAGTCTTTGTCCAAGGTCACACAGCTGTAAGAGTCAGCACTGGAGACCGAGGCTGAGAGATAATGCAGTCATCCCGGGTCACCTGGCTCCAGGGCTGGGCAGGGGTGCAGGGAGGCCTGAGCCTATGGAGCCCTGCAATGGTTACATCCCTCTGATGTCCCTCATCTTCTCACAGATTCCCATGACCAGAGAAGCACTTACGGACTGTGGGAAGGTGAGTGAAGGATATTCCAGGCCCTCAATGGTCCTGATCCCACCCTTTGTCTCTGGGATTGTGTCCTCTGACTCTTTGCCTGCCACTCTTCCACTCTTCTTGGTCCAGGAGACCCTGAAGAAACTCCAAGCCCAGGGTCATAAATCCAGGCTGGAAGTTATATGGAGAGGTTCCTATTGCTGGCACCCAATACAATGAGGTATAATAGATTGTTCCAGACATAGGTATCAGAATATGTTCATGCTAGGAGGTGAGGATGAGTTTGTTCAGGGAACTGCAGTTCTCCCTTCTTATCATGAGAGAGAAAGGAGAACTGAGAACAGGTGGGAAGGGGTCAGGCGTGGAATGGCTCCATGAAAAGTTGGGTGTGTCTTCTGGAGGTGGTGGGGAACGTAGGTTTGGAACAGAGGGAGGTGATCTGACGCAGGTTTCATCAGGCTCCCTGTGGCTGCAGCCTGGAGAGGGAGAGCAGATACTGTTGGAGTTGGGAGGCGATGGGAACAGGGAAGAGGAAACTGCAATACTTCAGGTGAGAGTTGGTTGTACCAGGGAGGTGGCTGTAGACGTGGGAGAGCCAGCTGGATTCTGGATCCGTTTTTTAATTAGGGCTGCCAAGAATTTCAGATTTTGCGAATGAGAGAGAGAGGAAGAGAGTTTCAGGGCTCAGCAGCTGGAAGGATGGAAACTCCATTAACCAGGATATTAAAGTTGGTAGTAAGATTAATTTTCACTGGGGACATCAGTTTTGTTTTTGGCTATCTTTTTTTTTTTTTTTAAGATTTTATTTATTTATTTGAGAGAGAGAGAATGAGAGAGAGCACATGAGAGGGGGGAGGGTCAGAGGGAGAAGCAGACTCACTGCCGAGCAGGGAGTCCGATGTGGGACTCGATCCCGGGACTCCAGGATCGTGATCTGAGCCGAAGGCAGACCCTTAACCAACTGAGCCACCCAGGCGCCCAATATTTAGTGTTTTTAAATGGGTTCAAACTTAAATGACCATCAACTTAATTTAGACTGCTATATGCATAAGATGTTATATATAAAACTAATGGTAACCACAAATCAGATATGCAAAAAATAAAGAGAAAGGGATCCAAGTGTATCACTAAAGAAAGCCAGCAAACAGGTGCCTGGGTGGCTCAGTAAGTTAAGCATCTGCCTTTTGCTCGGGTCATGATCTTGGGGTCCTGGGATCAAGCCCCACATCGGGCTCCCTGCTCAGTGGAAGCCTGTTTCTCTCTCTTCCACTCCCCCTGCTTGTGTTCCCTCTCTCACTGTCTCTCTCTCCCTGTCAAGTAATAAATAAAAATCTTAAAAAAAAAAAAAAAAAGCCAGCAAACCATGAGAGAAGAAAGGAACAGAGAAAAACAACAAAACAACTATAAAACAAGTAACAAAATGGGAATAAGTACATACCTATCAATAATTACTTTGAATGTAAATGGATTAAATGTTCCAATCAAAAGTAGGGTGACAGAATGGATTCAAAAGTAAGAGCCCATCTATATGTTCCCTATAAGAGACTCTTCAGACCTAAAGACATCTGCAGATTGAAAGTGAAGGGATGAGGGGTGCCTGGGTGGCTCAGTCGGTTAAGTGTCTGCCTTCGGCTTGAGTCATGATCTTGGGGTCCTGGGATCGAGCCCTGCATCGGGCTCCCTGCTCCGCGGGGAGGCTGCTTCTCCATCTCCCACTCCCCCTGCTTGTGTTCCCTCTCTCTCTGACAAATAAATAAATAAATAAATAAATAAATAAATAAATAAATAAATAATCTTTAAAAAAAGAAAGTGAAGGGATGAAAAAGCATTTGCCATGCAAATGGAAGTGAAAATAAAGCCAGGTTAGCAACACTTAGACAAAATAGATTTTAGAATTATTGATGCAATAGGGCGCCTGGGTGGTTCAGATGGTTGAGCATCTGCCTTCGGCTCAGGTCATGATCCTGGAGTCCCTGGATCGAGTCCCGCATCGGGCTCCCTGCTCCTTGGGAGCCTGCTTCTCCCTCTGCCTTTCTCTCTCTCTCTCTCTCTCTCTCTCTCTCTCTGTCTCTCATGAATAAATAAATAAAATCTTTAAAAAAAAAAAAAAAAAAAAAAAAAGAATTATTGATGCAATAGTATTAACCATAACAAAAAATAATATCATATATTTTCTTGTAGACTGTCTTCATGACTCAGGAAAAAAGATATTTCTTCTCCTTGAAATTACTGTCTGTATTATACTCTGCATCCCACCCTTTTCCACATTCTCCATTCATTTATTTGTCCTCCTCTTTGTCTATCAGACTTAAAGGCATTCCCTTGCACTGTGTCTGTCTGACCTTCGTGTCTTCTAAATACAAATATGATATTTAGTCTTGTCTATTTCACATCTGACTGCAGAGGCAGCTGCAGCCATCAAGCAAATGAATTGGCTTCACTGTCAAGTTGTGGCCTCTTCCCTCTAATCATCCTTCAGGCTAACTAGCCAGCCACTAAGTGCCCATATCCAACTAAGATCCTGAGTCTGTTCCAAATGCCCTCCTAAATTCTCAATCCAATGTCTCCACTTGAATGTCTCAAATGCACCTTGAGCTCATATTCCAACGACCCCAATTTCCGTTAATAGTCTTGCCATCCAAACAAGTTCAAAACCCAGATTCAGCCTTTGGCCATAAAACTCTACACACAGTGCTGAGAAATTGTAACTGCCTCGAATAAGTCTGCTCTGATGTAAGGGTGTCTCTCTTTTGTGATGAGTCCTAATGTTATTAGTGTTCTCTATCCAATACCATTCTCCATGCATCTTATACATTGTCAGCATGCAATGATCATCATTGGGTAGTTGATTATTTCATGTACTATTGAAACACATTTGTATCCTACTTCTACTGCTATTTCTGCATTTATTAGCTAGAAATTCTAAAGAAGCATAAAGATTTTTCCATAATCTTCTATTCAGTTACCTTCTATTCAGTTACTTCTATTCAGTACCAAAAAGGGAAGAAAGAGCTTGATACCTTTGCTCTATTTAGCAATTTCCAGAATAATTATTTGGATCACTAACATCATCCTCAAACAACAACCATGTTTTTTGTTTTGGTTTTTTAGGGAGAGAGTGAGTAGGGGGAGGGTGGTGGAGGGGCAGAGAGAGAGGAGCAGGTGTTTTTTTTAAATATATTTATTTTAGAGCGAGCACGTGAGTTGGGGGAGAGGCAAAGGGAGAGGGAGAGAGAATCCTCAAGCTGACTCCCCGCTGAGTGGAGCCTGATGCAAGGCTCAATCTCAGAACCCTGAGGTGGTGACACCAGCTGAAACCAAGAGTTGGACACTCAAACCACTAAACCACCCAGGTGCCCCAGAATGTTTATCTCAGGAATAAGATGCCCCCTTTGCACATGTGCTCAGACTGTGATCATAGTGCCTACTATCACAGCAGGAAAAAACATTTGTCAAGTGGCTCTTCTTTTCAGATAAGTCTAAGATTTTAAAATTAACTGTATCTGTCTTAGTTTGTTAGGGCTGCTATACAGAAATACCATAGACCGAGTGGCTTATAAACAACAGAAATTTAATTTCTCACAGTTCTGGAGGTTGGAAGTCCAAGATCAAGGTGCTGGCACATTTGGTGTCTACTGAGAGTCCACTTTCTGGTTTACAGACAGCTTTCCTCTTACTGTGTCCTCACATGGTGGAAGGGGCAAGGAAAATCCCTAGGATCTCTCTTATAAGGGTACTAATTCCATTACTAAGGCAGAGCCCTCATGACCTAATCACCTCCCTAAGGTCCCATCTCTTAATACCATCACATTAGGCATTAGGTTTTCAACATATGAATTGAGGGGGACACAAACATTCAGCCCATAGCAGTATCTGTGTTAGGAAATTCAGTTAGAAATATATGAAGGAGGGGAGAAACAGGTGAGATTGCTGGGGTTGGAATACTGAGATGTATCCATGCAGGGAAGAATTTCTTTGCATGGGAAACAGGCAAAATGCTACATCATCTTGCCCCTTCTGCTGCTGCTGCTGCTTCTTCTTTTTTTAGGGAGGTAGGGGCGGAGGGGAAGGGAGAGAGAGAATCTTAAGCAGGCTCCACGCCCAGTGCAGAACCCAATGTGGGGTTCAATCTCACAACCCTGAGATGATGACCTGCGCAGAAATCAAGAGTTGGATGCTTAACTGACTGAGCCACCCAGGCACCCCATCTGTTTCCTTCTGACATTTCCCTTGCCGTGACCCTAGCTGAATTCTTTCTTCCTTGTCCCTTGACTGCACATACCAAAGCCCACAAAAATGACTGAAGCTTTGATCACCATATAGTTGAAGAGCAATAATATTTGTTGGTTGCCAACTACGGAAAGCATGCATTTCATGACTAACATTGCAGTGTGTACATTCAGGTTTTTCTTTGGATTCCTGTTCTGCTGAATGGAATCTATAATATATTGCCTTAGTTTAAGGGAATAATTTTTAATAGAAAGGGCAGAATAAATATAAAGACACCGGGATAATAATAATCTTAAAATTATAATTTATGTCAAACTTCTCATTTTAGGTAAATTAAATCTATCTTATATATTCCACATAAAATTTGAAGGAACTTCATAAGCTTATTTAAAATCTTACAGAAAACAAATTTTTCACTATTCTCTACCTGTTTCAGGGACACACAACATTTTCTTCTCCAATATCCCAGTAATGGCTTGTGTGAAGTCTTTTCTCTCTTGACCCTGAGCCAACTCACAAAGTTGACTCTAAAGCTTCAGTCTATTTGAAGAGCAACAAGATAATGTTTATTAGTTCGCAGCTCTGAGTGAAGGTACTTTGTACCTAAGTGACACTATGATATAACATTATGATATCTTGTGTTACTCCCTCATACAGTGAATGCAGGAATAAGTCCCCCTTGTGGAGTCTTTAAGCAACACTACAACAAGGCTGTGTGAATTATACTCTCAGTGGCATATGAAATTAAAGGATTCATTACATTCAGAGCTCCTAGGAGACGGAGGCACCATACCCCATACAAGAGGCCAGATGGGAGGCCAGATGGAGCCAGGGAACTGGATGGAGCCCACAGACAGAGTAAGGACCCGTAGGCAAGTGTCATTATTGGGAGTCAAGGTGGGTGCACAGACAAATGACGTGAGGGAATTTCATTAATACACTGGAATGTCACTAGATCACAGGGAAGGACAAGAAAAGGAATTTGTATAGGGGACTAACCTTGTTATCACACTGGTATACCCGGTCACGTGGATGGGGTGCTCACAGCCGGTTTGTAGGATATTGAGGCAGCAGGAAAATGTGGTTTTAAAAATTTACAATAACAGGGGCACCTGGGTGGCTCAGTCCTTAAGCGTCTGCCTTCTGTTCAGGTGGGATCCAGCTCCCCATCCGGCTCCCCTGCTCAGCGGGAATCCTGCTTCTCCCTCTCCTACTCCCCCTGCTTGTGTTCCCTCTCTCGCTGTGCCTGTGTCAAATAAATAAATAGAATCTTTAAAAAAAAAATTCACGGGCGCCTGGGTGGCTCCGATGGTTGGGCGTCTGCCTTCGGCTCAGGTCATGATCTCGGGGTGCTGGGATCGAGCCCCGCATCGGGCTCCCTGCTCAGTGGGGAGCCTGCTTCTCCCTCTCCCTCTGCCACTCCCTCTGCTTGTGCTCTTCTGTCTATCTCTCTGTCAAATAAATAAATAAAATCTTTAAAATAAAATAAAATAAATAAATAAATAAAAATTTTACAATACAGCGTGCCCGCTTGCTCCATCAGAAACTTCTAAAATAAAAAGATACAGAAAACGCAATTTGGGAAATTTCGGGTGCGTCCCCTTTAGGAGTATCCGATGCCGCCCCTTCTTCTTTGGAGCCTCTGTACACCCTTTCCCAGTGTCCCCGTCCTGGACGCTGGGTCCTTGGCTCCTAGAAAGAGCGGAGGATTCCTCGTTGGGCCGGAGGCAGGACAAAAACTACATTACCCAGAAGGCTGTGCCGCACGAAGGGGCGTTGCTGGGCCCCGCTGGCGGGGGCGGGGCTTCCGGTGTCTCGAGTGGGCGTATGCTGTGACGCGACGGGTGGGTGCATGCGGGTGAGCTCCCGGTGGCTCGTGGGGCCGGAGCGGGGGACGGAGGCGAGGGGCTTCGCCCGCATCTCTGTGGAGCCCGGGGACGGCCGGCTAAGCCCGCGGGAGCCCCGCGGCGGCCTCGTGCGGCCCTGCTGTCCCCGCGGCCCGATGGCGCCACCCGTGGACCCGGCGCAGGTGAGTGGGCGTGCGGGCGGCAGTGCCCTGTGACCCTGCGCCTCGCCGCACCCCTGCCGCTGTCTCTCGGCGCTCGGGGTGGGTCCCTCTCGGCTCCGGAAGGCAGGTCGAGGGCTACGTGGGGTAGCGCCCCTTTCTGGCAACCGGTGGGGTGCTGTGCGGAAGGGTCAGGAGTGGCTTCTGCGACCCCCTCCCCCCCGCCCCACACCGTGTGTCCCGACCCGCAGGCCCACGACCCCACTGTGGGTTCCGGCCGCGCCCCTTCCCGAGGCCGTGACCTTGAGCGAGTCCCCCCGCTGCGCTGGGCTTGCGTGTTCTCGGGTGTAAAATAGAGGAGTATTGACAGTCCCTCGTCCTGGGTTGAGGGAACCAGAAGGGGTCGGTGGGTGGTGTGTGTCCCCGGTGCCCAGCAGGGTCCCGGGAGCATCGCTCCGGGAGCTCTTTCCTCGGAGATGCTTCCTGAGTCTGTTGGTCTCGGCTCAGCACAGCGGGAGTCTGGCCTTGCACCTTCCTGGCCTCCGGCCTTCAAAGCGAAGGGCTGGGGTGGAGGAGAGGCGGTAGGTTTTTGGAGTTGTTGCTGTGCTAGGGCAGAAAAGGCGGAAGGGCAGGCACTTTATCTTTCCGTTTACAGCGAATGGAACGGACTTTTTTCCCCTGACAGTAGGGGATCCATTTTCTTGTTTCAGACATTCCGTTAGAGTTGAAACGCGAGTCCATTCAAACGGTCAGTGATGATAGCGTTCAGGAGTGTTGGTGTCCCTTTGGACACAAATGCACAAGGGGATCCGGCTAAGTCCCTAGCAGTCACCTCGAGTACCCTCTTCGCAGCCTTGATCATTGTCAGCACTCGTCTTACTCCCATCCACACGGCTCCCTCCCTCACTTTATTTCAGACCCACTCCAGTGTGCCATCCTGAAAGACGGCTTCCGTGTTGCCCCATGTAAAGCGGACTACAAGTAGTCTCCTTGCTCTGTTTTCTTGTCTTTGGAATCTTTAGGGCCCTCTGACATTGTCTTGCTGATTTTAGTTGCTTGTTTAGGATCTGTTTCCAGCCCTGGATCATGAGCACCTGTTGCTGCCCTATGCCAAGACCTAGAACAGCCTAGGCTTGTAAAAGGTACTCAATAAATGGTTGAATGAGTGAATGGGTCTCCCCCTCAGGGGCTCCCATCATACTTGTATCAAATGCACACAACCCTCACCGTGGCCCTCAGGGCCCTGCTCCATCTGCCCCTGAGACTTACCTCAGTGCTCCCTTTCCCTTCTTCCCTTGCTCACTGCACCCAGCTGGGTGGTACTGAAATTGTCAAACTCCTTCCCATTTTGCAGCCTTTGCCCTTGCACTTCCATCCCAGGCCCTGTCCCCAGGTCCCTGCAGGGCTGTCTGTCCGTATTCCTCCTGTGTATCCATGCCACCGCTTAGAATAGCCTTTCCTGGCTGTTTTATTTCTAGTTAAGGTGCCCCTGGCCCCCACCTGCCTATTTTCTGGTAATTCTGTCATCTTTTGCTGGGTGTTTAGATCCTGTCTCTGCTCCTTAAATGTGAGATTGTGGGCAACTTTCTAAAGCTGCCTGAGCCTCAGGCTGCTGGAGGTAATGGTGGCACTGACCTCATGGGCTGTGGGAGGATTAGTAAAAGTCACAAAATACATTGAACACATTCCAGGCCAGGCACTCCACTGTTTTCCACGTGAACATTTTCTCTTTACTTAACCGCCTGGTGAAGTAGGAAGGATTATTGTACTGATGTGGAAATCAAGGCTTAGAGAAATGATGGGATGTCCGCCCCATGGTCACAGCTGGCAAGTGTCAGATTCAAGAGTCTTAATTTGGTCCCTGGGAGTCTGGCTCCAGAACAGGGGATTTTTAATCACTTTATCTCAGTGTGTGAAGCCCTCAGCTGGGGCGGCCACATGGGGAGGACCAAGGAGACTTGGCTGCTATTGCTGCAGTTCTCATTGTTGGAGTTATCATCATGATCATTTTCCCTGTTCCTCTGATGTCCCAGATCACCTATTGTCTGCCCCCACCGTCCTCATGGGAATGCTACTGTCTGTCATCTCCAGCAGCTTCCCAGGGGAGGTTCTTCGCTCAGCCATAATTGCGTTATGTCCAAAGGCTGCATCTCTCTCCCCCTTGAGCCCAGCACAGAGCTCTGCTCTCAGGAGGCCTCAGTGATGCAGGCCTGGGTCTCTCTACATCTTGACCAGAGACTGAGTTACAGGGTTCTGACCCCACCCAGCAGCACAAGGCCAACATCATTACCTCTGTTTGACTTTCCAGGTTTTGGTTACCTTCAAGGATGTGGCCGTGACCTTCACCCAGGAAGAGTGGGGACAGCTGGACCTGGACCAGAGGGCCCTGTACCAGGAAGTGATGCTGGAGACTTGTGGGCTCCTGGTCTCACTGGGTAAGGGCTCACCTCTCATCCCTGTGGGGTAACCCAGCCTTCTTGATTCCTGGCTGATCAAGAAGGTCACAGCAGCTATCTTTCCCTCTTCCCTGAAGACCCTGCAGTTTTCTGGTTCCTTCTCTTCCTACCTGGCCTCCCTCCATCAGGTCTCCGTCAGGGATCATTGGAATAGAAACCACCTCCTTCTGAACACAAACCCTCACCCCAATACCCAGCATGCTCAAGCTGCCGTCTGACCTCCATATTCCAGACTGCGTAGGAGCCTGGTTGGGCCAGGCGTCCAGGGCCCAGTTAGCGGGGCTGTGAGTGATGGGCTGTTCTCAGGAGAGAGGGTGAGTCAGGCAGATCCCCATATGGCATTTGTCATCAGTGCCCCCCGTGGGATCTTCCTAAACAACATAGCTATAAAAAGACCCCTGGTGTCTCCATGATCATCACCTGTTCTTCTGAGGCCTGGGTCACAGTCCTCCACTGAGGTAGGAGATGCTTTAGAAAGTGCACAGGAATGGCACAAAATGCCAGAGGCGGACACCTTGAGAAAGCCAGTCCTTTAACCTCCTCGGTCTGGAAGGCTGATTGGTGTCAAGAGAAAGTCTCAGAACAGTGCTGAGTATTTCATGTGCCCTAATTGTGGGTAATTTTTCTCTTCAACAGAAGGGACAGCTTGTAGCTCACAGTCCTGAACTAGCTACATGAACTTGCTAGGGCTCTGATGGCATTACTTTGATCTCGTTGTTGTGTTTTGATGGTAACCTGCCATTTGTGGAGAGTGAACTTGACTTTGCTCGTTTACCAGAGCAAAACAGAGCTCCCTTTTAGAACAAAATATGTAACAAAAATTAAAAGTGGGGCCGGTTAAAGAGAGGCCATCAGTGACAATGGCACCGTGGGTGTGAGGATGCAGACCGTTCACTCTGAGTTCAGGTCAATTCTTAGATGAATCGTGATGAGTCATACATAGAAATATCAGGGGACCTTAGAAGGCAGACGTCAATTCTTAGATGAATCGTGATGAGTCATACATAGAAATATCAGGGGACCTTAGGCGTATGTAGCCAGGTGGTCATAATCCATCGTGGGTGCTTCAAAAAAGGCGTCTCAGGAAGTGACATTGGAACTGAGCCTTGAAGCTTGGAGGGGAGGTGGGGGAGGAGTTCCAGGTGGAGGAACCAGTACAAGAAGAGACCCTGAGGTGGGAGGGGGCTCAGCTCCTGGCAGAGCCAAAGGAGCGTCTGGTTCACCTTTTCTCCTGCCCCTCCCTGAGCTCCGGGCCAGGCATGTAGGACACACTGGTGACTGTTACCGAGACTTGTCCGAATGAGTCCTGGGCTGAGGATCAGAACCTGCTAGCTGATAGACTTCAGTGGGTCCTGGTGCCTCAGTCCTTGAAATTCTGTACAGAACCCACCTATCTCTGTTGAGCTGTGTCTGGCTGCATGAAACAAAAAAGCAAGCTTGAAACCGGCTTCCCCTGAAGGAAATCTCCCATCTCACCTAATGAGAAGCCCCAGGGTGGGGCTGGCCCCCAGGCTGAAGGTTGCAGCCACCAGTTCCATCCTCAGTGATGTGAAGGTTCTCTCTGCTCCTCTCCCTGGACCAGGCATCTCCCTGTTCCTCAGGCTGGCTCCCTTTTGGGCCTGTGGGGTGCTGCAGCCAGGACTGAGGAAGCAGCCCCCTTGTTCAGCCTCCCCTCACATTGGAATAAAGGCTTTGTCTTCAGCTCAGGTCACCTGCCTCTCTCAGATTACCAGTGATCAGAGATGCCATTCACCACTTTCTGCCCTGGCAGTTTTTAGTTCTCTCTGGGAGAGAGAATTCCCTAGGGAGAGCCAGAAATACTGTTGGCTAGGCCTCACCCCAGGCAGTTTTGTTTCTTTTGGTTTGAGGTTGGAATCAAGCATCCCTAAGTGGTTCTGAAGTGCAGGGTGTTTGAGAACAGTGACTTAGATTAATTACAGAATCCCTTCTGGAAGGAGGGGCTCCCCTTCCCAGGGTCTCTTGGCTGTGTGTGAAAGTGGTGTGCCCCTGAGTAGGATTGGCTTCTGTCGATGAGGTTCAAGGACACTGATGTTGTCTGGATAGACAGCACCACCCTCTATGGCAGTTGCAGCCCAGGAATGGGATTTGTGCAGTTGGTTTCCAGGTCATAGGTCAGCATTTTCTCCACAGCTTCATTCAGTTCTTGTCCCTGCCATGAAGTCCCAGAGGGGATGGAGATACTGCTTTCTTCTCATACACCATGACCTATTTCTTTCTCCATCAACAGGGCATCCGGTTCCCAAACCAGAGTTGACCCATCTACTGGAGCACGGGCAGGAGCTATGGACAGGAAAGAGAGGCCTCTCCCGTAGCACCTGCTCAGGTAGGAGGGGACAGCTGGTCAGGTGGAGTCATGGGAGCCTTCAGCATGCAAGGAACCAGTGCCTCTGAACTTCTTTGTGAAACTTAGTGACCTCTTGGTCACATTCATGGAGAACATGAATGAGATGGAGTCTCCTAGTCTCTCAGATGAGGAAATCATGCTTTGAAGAAAAAAGTAACCTGTTCAAGATCACTCACTTGGTAGAGGCAGGACTGGACCAATGGCTTTCTGGCTCCAGAGCCCTCTTAACCACAACATGATGCCTCCCAGCAGAGCAGAAGCTTGTCTTTTATACCATTTGTCCCTGAGTGTCCCTCCATCCCTCTTCTGCAGTCTTAATTCTCTTCCTTTTATGGTGATCCCACTTCATTGTTGGCTTCACCAGGCATCTGGGGCCCTTTCTTCCTTTAATTGTTCAGCACTCTCCAGGAGTGACTCTACTTATGCTTGCTCCTCCCATTCCAACCCAGTGCTCCCTTCCTCTTTCTCTCTCTGGCAATTCTGATTCTCCATTAGGACCTAGCTCATGGGACACTTCTGGGAAGATGACCTCTTTTTTGTCCCAGTCCTGTTCGGTGCCACTTCTGTGTACTCTCTTAACACCAAGAGACATCAATTCTTGAAGCAAATACCCCACAGACAGTGTTATGTCCTCCCTCCTCTCCTCTGGACTGTGAGGAGGGGTTTCCACTCCAGATCCTCGGTTCCCTGGTCCAGCCTGTCCTCTGGATTTTCCCTTTAATGGTGTCAAGGGTACAAGGACCAGAGACAGTCCTTGGAAACCCAGGAACAGAGCTGTGGAACACAGCAATCCCAGGGTACTGTTTCATCCTCAGTTTCCCACTGAAGTGTTGAATTTGTTTCTTCTGTATTGAGTCACTAAAAGTTCCCCTCTCTGTGTTGGTTTCTCTGCAGGTGACAGTGCAAAACTTCAGACCAGGGACCCAAGCACTTCTCAACTGGTTTTGTCTGAGGGAGCCTTGCTCCAGGGAAGCCTGACTCAGGGATCTTCAAGGGACTCCAGGTTGGCGCACGCCAGGGTTTGGGAAGGGCTTTTGGAAATGCAGAAAGGTCAACTGAAGCCTGGGACAGATGCTCAAAAGGAGACCCATCTTGGGAGAATGAGCCTTGAAGATGACGGTTTGGGGACAGATGATAGTCTGCACTCTCAGGGACACGTTCTCCATGAATGTGACCCACAGGGACCAGGTAAAGGCCACATGATTCATGCAGGGAATAATCTCTACAAATGCAAGCAGTGTGGGAAAGGTTTTAGCCGAAAGTGGTACCTTGTTCGACATCAGCGGGTTCACACTGGAATGAAGCCCTATGAATGCAATGCGTGTGGGAAAGCCTTTAGCCAGAGCTCAACCCTTATTCGGCACTACCTCATTCACACCGGGGAGAAACCATACAAGTGCATGGAGTGTGGGAAGGCCTTCAAACGCAGGTCCTACCTCATGCAGCACCATCCGATTCACACTGGAGAGAAGCCCTACGAGTGTAGTAAGTGTCGAAAGGCCTTCACCCACCGCTCTACTTTTATTCGGCATAACAGGACCCACACCGGAGAAAAGCCCTTTGAGTGCAAAGAATGTGAGAAATCATTCAGCAACAGAGCACACCTGATTCAGCACTACATCATCCACACTGGAGAGAAGCCCTACGAGTGCATGGAGTGTGGGAAGGCCTTCCGATGCAGCTCAGAACTCATGCAGCACCAGCGGGTTCACACTGGGGAGAAGCCCTATGAGTGTGCCCAGTGTGGGAAAGCCTTTCATCGGAGCACGTACCTCATTCAGCACTCC
Organism: Mirounga angustirostris; assembly: GCF_029215605.1. Taxonomy (NCBI): domain Eukaryota; kingdom Metazoa; phylum Chordata; class Mammalia; order Carnivora; family Phocidae; genus Mirounga; species Mirounga angustirostris. The sequence continues at coordinate 58,948,906 of NW_026991724.1, read as the reverse complement.
ATCATCCACACGGGGGAGACGCCATACAAGTGTCTGGAGTGTGGGAAGGCCTTCAAACGCAGGTCACACCTCCTGCAGCACCAGCGGGTTCATACTTGAGAGAAGCCCCCTCAGTGCCATGAATGTAGAAAGGCCTTCACCCACTGCTCCTGCTCCTCTTTTGTCCTTCATAAGGGGATCCACACTGGAGGAAGAAAAACAAAAACCAAAACCCTTTCAGTGTAAAGAATTTTTGTTGGCTCTTCAAACACATGAGTAGTCACACTGGAGATGACGCCTGTGATGCAGTGAACACGAGAAAGCCTCCAGCCACGGCTCCGCCCCCACTCATCATTGGATTCATACCGGAGAAAATTTCGAGAAGGCAGGTCACCCATGGGTCCACCTCTGTCAACATCAGAGAAAGCCCTGGGGAAACACATTCTGAACGCAACTACTGAGGAGTCTTTAGCCAGAAGACTCTTACCATCTGAGAATTCATAATGATCAGGAACCACATCGATGTCATTACTGTGAGAAAACCTGTGGACAGGTCAGCACTTACTGTTATGTCAAGAGTCAGATGGAATGGGACACAGTGTGGGCCTTAATGTGCCCATGAGAAGCATGTGGGAGACGGACAGTGGGTACTGTGCACTTACAAAGACCTCCGGCCACCGATCTGCTCCTTGGTTGACACTTAGACAGCCATCTTAGCATTATTTTTAAAAGAAGAATAAAAAGAAGGGGATGGAAACCTATACTCTAAACTGAAAAAAACAAATGTCTTCACAAACTCTTTCAGATTTCCCTGCCAAACCTATTAGTTTTTCATCAGTTTCATTATTTTGGTGGGGGAATGTTTGAGAGAAAGGGTCTCAGCCCTTTGTTTTTATGTGTGTGCACTGCTCTCCTGTATCCGGAAGCTTGGACAGTGAAGGCAGCTCTACAGACATTTGCTAGAAGCCTTGTTCCACATCTCTACCCTCAAGGAGCATCATTCTTTGTGAGAAATATGAAGGCTGAGTCATGAGATACTTGAACTTAGAAGAAGTTAGAATTCTGAAAATAACATCACATGCCACTTGCTTCTGATGTTGTCTGAAGGATCTGCATACAACAGCCACATTAAAACATGCTCCCTCCAGACTGTTTAAGGCTTTGATATTTTTAAGTAAAACTCCTTGTTTGTGTGGTTTTTCAATGCCTGCTGTTCTCCGTCACTTTTTGATTCCATTCTGCTCTTTTGTTTTCTGTATTTTTCCCCTGATGGTGTGGGTGTGGCCTTCTCAGTTGGAGCCTAATTCCTTCCTATTCTTGGGGTTTCACAGGTTAATCCCATGTAGAGGACTGTGCATTCTCAAGTCCCCCTCCACAGCTTTCTAGGGGTTGAATTACTGCTAAAACCAGTGAAATAAAACACTCTGCTGGGGTAAATTCATGATTAAGCCCAGAAAAACAAACACAGTATTCTCATTGATCTTACAAATGGTTGTGTAGGGTGCCTGGGTGGCTCAGTTGGTTAAGCGACGGCCTTCGGCTCAGGTCATGATCCTGGAGTCCCGGGATCGAGTCCCGCATCGGGCTCCCTGCTCAGCGAGGAGCCTGCTTCTCCCTCTGACCCTCCCCCCTCTCATGCTCTCTATCTCATTCTCTCTCTCATATAAATAAATAAAATCTTTAAAAAAAACAAACAAACAAAAAAAAAAAACAAAAAAAAAAACCAAATGGTTGTGTGAAGTTCTGTTTCAAAATAAAGTGCCAGCCCATGGCCGCGCCTCCCGGGGCCCCTGCCCGCCGAGCACAGCGAGCCCTCCCGATGGCAGGCTGCGAGGAGGTGAGCGTGTCCGGCTTGGAGGAGTTCCACCGGGCCGTGGAGCAGCACCATGAAAGACCATCTTCGCCTACTTCACTGGCTCTAAGGACGCTGGGGGGAAGAGCTGCTGCCCTGACTGCGTGCAGGCTGAACCGGTCGTACGAGAGGGGCTGAAGCGTATTAGTGAAGGATGTGTGTTCATCTACTGCCGAGTGGGAGAGAAACCTGACTGGAAAGATCCAAATAATGACTTCAGAAGAAACCTGGAAGGGAGTGCAGTGCCTACACTACTTGAGTATGGAACACCTCAAAACTGGTGGCATCTCAGTGCCTTCAGGCCAACCTCGTGCCAATGCTATTCTCTGAAGATTAAGATTTGATGGTGGCAATTGTGTCTGGATTTCCTGATTTCCTCTTAGTGTAAAGGCAATTGCATACTTGCTTTGAATTCACGTTAGCAATAAATAAATGAAGCGCCAGGGATTTGAACAGGAGATGCTGGTTGTGTACATGTGGGTGTCGGGTTTGTGTGGGCCTCACAGTTGCCACCATGAACTTACCATTCCCTGTGTGCCCGCATTGGCTGTGGTCATTTTACATTCATCCTGTGGACTTCCCTTCAAGACTAGTTTTCAGGGTACACAAGATAATGTTAATGGGTTAAAAATGTACAGAAAAATAGAAAGTGATCATTTCCTCACTTGGAGCTTTCCTCAGCGCCTTTAAAAGACTACACAGTTCACATTTTCATAGTGGGCATGCACCTTTTTTGTGGTACACACAGTATGGCTGCACTTCTTGATGAGTTAATAAGAGCTTTTGTTTGGATAGTGTGCAGTTTCCTGTCCTTCAGAAAGGAGAGTTGACTCAAAGCCCCCTGCCCTCTTCTGTGCTCTCTCTGGAGGGTGTATCGTAGCTGTGGTCATACTTGTGACTGAGCCTTGAGTTCAAGAGAGTTGGAGAAACCCCCTCTGGAAGCATCTTGGTTTTTATCAAAGGTTCTCCTTTGCCTGCCTGGGATGCTGACCCCAGTTTGTCCCAAAGCAGGAGTGATGCATTTTCCACTAGATGAAGGACATCTGAGGATTTGTTCCCTCAACTTCAAGGTTTTTCCATACAGTCTTGGTATGTTCAGTGCCAGGTCCTACTATACACTTGCTGCTGTGCTCAGCAGGGTTCTCCTGAGACCTCCATCCTTCATCTACATGACCACTTAGTGTGTTCTGGGCACACTGTGAGGAGTGGGGCACCTGGGCGACTGAGATGGGAATCCTGTCCTTGAGCAGGGAGGGAGTTTAATGCCTGGTGTAGGTGAGCAGAGTACACTGAAATCTAAAAAGAGAAGGAAATTGAGCACATGGCTTTGTTGGATTCTTAATCACCTTGAAAATTTTGTCTCCAAAGTAGGATTCTTCTCCATTCTTGAGTGCACTCAGGGTACTGAGCCTGAAGGGCGGGTGGTAGTGAATTAGTAAAGTTAGGATAAGTAGCAGAGTGGATTCTTACAAATGTCACAAAAGGTGACATTTAGTGCTCCAAAAAATCATTTACTGTATATCTTATGTGAGTCTCGGACTCTTTTAGGTATATGAAATGCACAAAACACCAAAAGAATTTTGCCCTCGTAGAACCTACATTCTGGGTGAGAAAACAGCAATGTTCTTTAACTTCCATAGCATGTTAGAAGGGAATAGGTTCTGTGGAAAAGAGAAAAGCAGGACAGCGGTGAAGAAAAACACAGGAGAGGGAAGAGTCCCAACATTAAGACTGTTCACATTAGGGCTGGTATGGATGATGTGTCTGGCATGTATTTTAAAGAGGTGAAAGAACAATCTATTTCTTCCTTTCTAATGCATATACGTATACATTTTTTCTTGCCATACAACACTAGGTAGTTTCCGTAATGTTGAACGCCAGGAGATCCCAATTATTTTTCTTTTGTCTCTGATCTTGGGTGAAATATTAACATCATATGTATGGCGTGTGTTGTAGAATCTTTTCAATGTTTAAGGAAAATCCATTCTATACTTTGTGGGTTTTTTTTTTTTAAAGCCAAAGAATGAGTGAATTAGCATCAAATTATATTTTATGCATCATCTGAGTTGATTATACCATTTTTTTTAAAGATTTTATTTATTTATTTGAGAGAGAGAATGAGATAGAGAGAGCATGAGAGTGGGGAGGGTCAGAGGGAGAAGCAGACTCCCCGCTGAGCAGGGAGCCTGATGTGGGACTCGATCCCAGGACTCCAGGATCATGACCTGAGCCGAAGGCAGTCGCTTAACCAACTGAGCCACCCAGGTGCCCTCTGATACCATTTTGTATGAAGTGGTAAAATGTATTGATTTTTGAATTTTTAAATTTTTCAGCTTTAAACTTACAGTAAGTACAAGAATAGTACAAAATACTCTTGTATAAATTCTACCCAGATTAAACAATTGTTTGTTTTGCATCTTTTGTTTTATTAGTCTCTCCCCGCATACATGTGCATATGTGTGTTTCTGAACAATCTGAATTAATGGGTAAATATATTGCCTCTGTACAAGTGAATGCTTCAGTGCATGCTTCCTAAGGGCACATCTTATATTATCAGAATATTATCATAATCAGGAAATTCAGTATTGGTAAAATACTATTATGTAATCCACGGGGCATGTTCAAATATTACCATTTGTCCTAATATTGCCCCTTGGTGTCTTTAGGGGTCCATGACCAAACCCAGAACAGCATGAGGCATTTTGTTGTCATTGCTCTCCACTCCTTTAATGAAAGTTAATTAGCCTTTGAGTTCCTTGGATATGATAGCTCATGAATTTTGTAGAATTTCCATTTGTTTCTCTGATGTTTCCTAATGATATTTTCCTTTTGCATTGTTTACACTGAAATCACAGAAGTGATACTGTATCTTTCATAGTACTTCATATCAGGAGGCACATGGTGTCCATGTTTACCAATACAGATAGTAACTTTAGTCACTTCTGTATGTTTGTGTTCTTGACTTAAGAATTACTATTTCCCTTTATTTTTTGTAACATTTAAGAGTTTATTTGAGCAAAAATTGATTCAAATCGGGCAGCATCTAATCTGGCAGATAGAAGGGAACTCTAAGGAGCTGTACAAAATGAAATACTTTTGGGGTGCCGGGGTGGCCCAGTTGTTAAGTGTCTGCATTCGGCTCAGGTCATGATCCCAGAGTCCTGGGGTCGAGCCCCGCATCGGGCCCCTGCTCGGCGGGAATCCTGCTTCTCCCTCTCCCACTCCCCCTGCTGTGTTACCTCTCTTGCTGTCTCTCTGCCAAATAAATAAAATCTTAAAAAACAAAATGAGGGCGCCTGGGGGGCTCAGTTGGTTAAGCGACTGCCTTCGGCTCAGGTCATGATCCTGGAGTCCCTGGATTGAGTCCCGCATCGGGCTCCCTGCTTGGCAGGGAGTCTGCTTCGTCCTCTGACCCTATCCCCTCTCATGTGTTCTCTCTCTCTCAAATAAATAAATAAAATCTTTAAAAAAAAAAAAAACCCAAAATGAAATACTTCTATAAGGGAGAAGGAAGTTGGGACAAGAAGTCATCCTAGGCAAAAAGTGGGTTGGTTCCTACAAGGTCACTTTCCTTCAGGAGATGGCTGGAGTCCATCAGGCAAAGTACCTGACTAGTGCTGATCAGGAGATCCTGATGGTTTACGGTTCCATTTTTGGGAGAGCCAAACTGTAATGAAGTCTTGGTTTGGTGACATAGGGCTTAACATAAGGGACTCCATGTTGGGCCTGTTGTTTTATTTCCCTTTATTTTTAGTATGTAATTATTCAGAAGATGTTTTGAAACTGCGTGAATATACTGATCCACATCAGTATTTCACCCCATAGTTTTAGCCACCACTGATGATTTTCAAATCCCAACAGTCGTCCCACATTTATTTATTTATTTATTTTTATTTATTTTTTTTAAGATTTTATTTATTTATTTGACAGAGAGAGAGTGAGCACAAGTAGGCAGAGCAGCGGGCAGAGGGAGAGGGAGAAGCAGGCCTCCCACCGAGCAAGGAGCCCGATGCGGGGCTCGATCCCAGGACCCCAGGATCATGACCCGAGCTGAAGGCAGACACTTAACGGACTGAGCCACCCAGGCGCCCCTCGTCCCACATTTATTAGTTGGCATTCTATTTGGGAAGTAAGTTTCCCAACGGATTGTTCACTCGTTTTTTGTTTTGTTTTTTTTTTTTTTTTAAAGATTTTATTTATTTATTTGAGAGAGAGAATGAGAGAGAACACATGAGAGGGGGGAGGGTCAGAGGGAGAAGCAGGCTCCCTGCCGAGCAGGGAGCCCGATGCGGGACTCGATCCCGGGACTCCAGGATCATGACCTGAGCCAAAGGCAGTCGCTTAACCAACTGAGCCACCCAGGCGCCCCTGTTCACTCGTTTTTTATTAATATATGTCAGTATGGAATAATGCACACTTAAATATATAAGTGGGCCATTCATTGTGATGCTTAAATCTTCCCAGGTTGGGCTCAGGGGAGCTCCTTCCAGCTTGCTTCTTTGTCCCTTTGTGACATCACCGTCACACTGTGGGCTCAACTTTCTGGTACAAAAGAGATTACAGTTTCACCTTATAACTTTCCTTATCCTACCAGGAATCAGTCTTTTCTTCAAGGAGGTTTTCTTCTTTTTGGTAGAGACCAGCACTGAGAAATCAAGAACTGGGTACATGGTGTGCTTCTAGGCCACCTTTGACTACACAGAGTGTACTTTATTGTTTTTTTTTAAGATTTTAATTTTTAATTAATTAATTTATTTATTTGCGAGAGAGAGAATGAGAGGCAGAGAGCATGAGAGGGAAGAGGGTCAGAGGGAGAAGCAGACTCCCTGCTGAGCAGGGAGCCTGATGCGGGACTCGATCCCGGGACTCCGGGATCATGACCTGAGCCGAAGGCAGTCGCTTAACCAACTGAGCCACCCAGGCGCCCCTAAGATTTTTAAAAAATCTATTTATTTGACAGAGACAGCGAGAGAGGGAACACAAGCAGGGGGAGTGGGAGAGGGAGAAGCAGGCTTCCCGCGGAGCAGGGAGCCTGATGCAGGGCTCGATCTCAGGACCCTGGGATCATGACCTGAGCTGAAGGCAGACGCTTAATGACTGAGCCACCCAGGTGCCCCTAGAGTGTACTTTTTAAAAAATATTTTATTTAGGGCGCCTGGGTGGCTCAGTTGGTTAAGCGACTTCCTTCGGCTCAGGTCATGATCCTGGAGTCCCGGGATCGAGTCCCACATCGGGCTCCCTGCTCAGCGGGGAGTCTGCTTCCCCCTCTGCCCTCTTCCCTCTCGTGCTGTCTCTCATTCTCTCTCTCTCTCAAATAAATAAATAAAATCTTAAAAAAATATATTTTATTTATTTGAGAGAGAGTGTGAGTGGGGAGAGGGGCAGAGGGGGAGGAAGAGGGAAAGGGAGAGAATCTCAAGCAGACTCCTGGCTGATTGTGGAGCCCCACAAGGGGCTTGATCTCACAACCCTGAGATCATGACCTGAACTGAAACCCAAGAGTTGGACGCTTAAACAACTGAGCCACCCAGGAGCCCCTGACGTCAGAGTTTATGTTCATAGATGCTACCCATGCCATGACAGAACCAAAACCACTGAAGTTCAGGAAATGTTTTAAGCTTTTTTAAAGTAGGCTCCACACCCAACATGGGAGTAGAACTCATGACCCCAAGATCAAGAGTTACATGCTCTACCAACTGAGCCAGCCAGGTGCCCCAGTGTTTTAAACTTTTTTTTCCTTTTATTTAAAATTTAAATTCTAGTTAGTTGACGTACAGTTCAATATTGGTTTCAGGAGTAGAGTTCAGTGGTTCATCATTTGCACATACCACCCAGTGCTCATCATAACAAGTGCCCTCCTTAATATCCATCACCCACCTCCCTCTACCAACCCTTGGGAATACACAAATAACTGTACAATTTGAGGACTGACAAATGCATTTACCCATGAAACAACTTCCCAATCAAGGTATAGAACAAATCCATGATTCCAGAGAAGGCCCACATGCCTGATTCAGTAAATCTGTGAAAGTCAAATCGCTTTCCTTATTTTTTCATTGTAGTTGTTTGCTTTTTCTCTCATTGATATCTAAACTTTGCCTGTCCTGAGTTTTATGAAATGGAAATCTTTAACTGGAAATATTAACTATATTTATCAATTTTAATTAAGATTTTTTACTTTCTCTGGATTTTTTAAAAAAGATTTTATTTATTTATTAGAATGAGGGGGGTGGAGGTGGGCAGAGGGAGAAGTAGGCTCCCTGCTGAGTAGGGAGCCCCAATGTAGGGGCTTGATCCCAGGACCCCAGGATCATGATCTGAGGTGAAGGCAGATGCTTAACCAACTGAGCCACCCAGGCACCTCATGGATTTTTTAATTAATTATCTAGTAACAAAATTATGCTCCTAGCATTTTTAAAAATTAGTTTTAGTTTTAGCAAAACAACATTAAATCTATGTTTCTGTAAAGGATATTGAAGCAAAATTAAGAACTTTTAATATATTAGAATCAGGATGAAATAACAGCAAAGAAACACTGCAGACTGAAATAGAAATTCTGCAAATAATTCAATTCACAAAATACCTTATGTAATGTAATACCAGTTGAATAGCAATTTTTCCAAAATCCCGCTAGTAATTACAAAATATTTCTAATTAATAAATAAAATGTAAAGTATTCAATGAAGAGAATTGGCCCTGACAAACAAAATATATTAACAAGTTTTTATGCCAAATGGGTGAAGGGGAGGGGGAGGTACAGGCTTTCAGCTATGGAATAAATAAGTCACAGGAATAAAAGGCAGCATAGGGAATATAGTCACTGATAAGGTAACAATGTTGTACAGTGACAGACAATCGCTACAGTTGTAGTAAGCACAGCATAACATACAGACTTGTCCACACACCTGAAACTAATGTAACATTGTGTGTCAACTACACTCAGAAAAAAAAAAAAGACAAAAAATTGAGGATTGTTTCAATGGTACAGAACAGGGAGCCTATGAAACAAACGATTGGTGATAGATGATGGCTAGATGGATGGATAGCTAGCTAGCTAGATGGATGACAGGTAAGTGACAAGTGACAGGTGATAGATGAAGAAAAAAGAAAATTTAGTGAACATACGGCATTAAAATATTTGAGTATTTAACTGAAACACAGAGGTAAGTTTTTACCTGGTACATCAGAGAGTTTTAGAAAATAATATACTCGATCTAAAATATCCTGCTATATATTTACAATGTGGAATAGGGCAAATCATTACTACATATAGCACAGACCAGAGGACACTTAATTAAAACTGAAATAACAGTAAAATTACTAATATGCCACAAGCAAATTAAAATGAAACTTAAAGAAAATATTTAAATATGGAATATTTAAAAGAGGAAACTATCAATAATCTCCTGGTACTGATATTAATCAGTTGGGTTAACCAAAAAAATGCTGTAATGTATAGGAACAGACAGTATTAAAAAATAATAAGCTCAGAAGGCATGTTCATAATGAGCAGAAAATTGCAAACAAAAATGATGCTCGATTATGTTCAACTATAACATATGAATTTGCTCAGATTGTATTTTGGATCAAATCCCTGTGATTTAAATTTTACATATTTTTCATTCTCTATCACAAACCGTAATTGATCAAACATGACTTAATATTGGGAATCCTTTCAAATAGCCTGAAAATTTAAAGATGTCAAAAACCTGAGTGGAGAATATTCAAAGGCTTATATGATATCTAATCTGGTATGATTTTATAACCCATTTTTACCTCAATTGCATTTTTAAAGCCTCTTCACTTTTCATGTTTTTGGAGACATGCAATTTAGGATTTACAGAAATAAGACTTTTTTGGCAATACACGTCAGTAGTTGTCATTACATTAAATCACATTTGACAATTTATTGTCATAAAGGACTTCATAGTATTCCCTCATTATTCTTTTAATACCTATAGAATCTGTAGTGATGTCACTTCTAACATTTCTGACATTGGAAATTTGTGTATCCCCTCTTTTTTGTATGATCAATTTGGATAGAGGTTCATCAATTTATTGATCTTAAAGCCTTGGGTTTCACTAATTTTCTCTAGAGTTCTTCATTTTCTATTGCATTCATTTTTATTTTATCTTTATTATTTTCTTCTGCTTTCCCTGGATTTCATTTCTCTTTTTCTGGTTTCTAAAGGTGGAAGCTGAGATCCTTGATTTGAGACCTTTCTTTTTTTAAAGTAGGTTCCACACCCAATGTGGGGCTCAAACTCACCACCCCGAGATCAAGAGTCACATGCTCCACCAAATGAGGCAGCCAGGCACCCATAGACCTTTATTTTTTTTTTTTTAAGATTTTATTTATTTATTTGACAGAGAGAGACACAGGGAGAGAGGGAACACAAGCAGGGGGAGTGGGAGAGGGAGAAACAGCCTCCCCGCTGAGCAGGGAGCCCGATGCGGGGCTCGATCCCAGGACCCTGGGACCATGACCTGAGCTGAAGGCAGACGCTTAACAACTGAGCCACCCAGGCGCCCCTTTTTCTGTGTTTAATGTGATAAATTTTCCTTGAAGTACTGCTTTAGAAGCCTCCCACAAATTTTCTTATGTGGAGGGCTTTTTCCCCCCATTCAGTACAGAATACTTTTCTCCAAGAAATTAAAAAAAATTTTTTTGGTGTGTGTGTGTGTGACAAGGAGAGAGAGTCATTAAACTTAAGAGCTTCTACAAAAGTGCTATTGCAAATATGGCTATTGCCATACCTCTTCGTCCATTATAAAATATGCCCCTGAGACTGTGAACAAAACCAGGATGCCTACTCTCTGCACTTGTATCCAGTATTAATATTGATGTTCTTACCTAGTGCAATAAAACAAGAAAATGGATATGTAACATTTGGAAAGGAATAAATAAGGAATTTATCACTAGCCACCTTAACATTTTCCCCCAAATTTCATCTTCACTGAGTACTACTTTGGAGGTCCAATTTACCTTTTGTAATCCTTCCCTACCCCCTCTACTTGTCTTCACCCAATCTGGTTTTCTCCTTCCATGAGACCTATTACCTTCTAAGACACTATGTAACTCAACTTAGACCCATTGCTTGTCTGTTTCCCTTAATCAGAATGCAATTTCCTTAAGGAAACATTCCTTGTTTATGTTCAGTGCACTCATATATCACATACCTAGGAATGTGTCTGACCCACAAAAGGTACACCATAAGTACCTGCTAAAGCACTGACCAACGTAACACAGAGTTCCCGTTCTTTCTAACCCTGCAGATCCAGTAGGGTCTCTCCTTTCAATTTCAGTACCGTCAGGTCAGTACCGTCAGGTCTCTCAGAATGGGAAAGAAATCATAGTTTGGATATAAACACTGAATTGACTAAGTGGATAAGATGTGCTCAGCTTAGTTCTCTCACTTAGTAGATTTCAGCGTCTTCTGTTCAATTTCCATTAGGATTTTTGCTCTCCCCATCCTGTTCTGCCATTCCTGTTGGATATCTCCATCAATCACTTTTAATAGCGTTCAGTGATATGCACAATTCATAAATGTTTTCCAGAAATAATCTTAAATCCCCAGCAGACACTGTCAGTGCAATTGTAGGTGAAATGATAATCACTTTCCAGCAAGCAGGTGAAATCACGGAATCTCACATCCGTCACCTCAGGGTCCAGAAGCCCCTTTCCACACCTGCAGAGGTTCCATCACTGTAACCACTGCCCTCACAGCTCACACCAGTTGGGTTAGTAGCTGTTTTTTTCCAGTTCTTCATTATTATAAGGAATTTATCTCAGGAAATCCAGGGATACGCATTCTCTTAAAAGCATGAGGCTTTCTGAAATCGAAACATAAAAAAACTGAGGGGCAGGGGAGACATTTGCTCTTGGAACCAGCTGAGGAAGACAGAGGCTCTTGCCACTCTTGTCCACCTGCCTCAGGGCCACCCCAGCTGCTCCCTCTCCCTCAGTTGGGTTAGTAGCTGTTTTTTTCCAGTTCTTCATTATTATAAGGAATTTATCTCAGGAAATCCAGGGATACGCATTCTCTTAAAAGCATGAGGCTTTCTGAAATCGAAACATAAAAAAACTGAGGGGCAGGGGAGACATTTGCTCTTGGAACCAGCTGAGGAAGACAGAGGCTCTTGCCACTCTTGTCCACCTGCCTCAGGGCCACCCCAGCTGCTCCCTCTCCCTCAGTTACAGCCCTTGTGAAACCGTCTCTCACTTGTCTGCAGCACACTGCACCTCACAGGCTCCACTCTGGAGGCTTCGCACTGCGGGCGTGTGACCAGCAGTCGGACAAGAGGAGCTCCCAGATGACGAGCGTCCGAGTGCCCGCTGGTGGGATGCCTAAGTACCTCCGGCGACGCTGCTCTCCGTTGTGCGCAGGGGAGGTGGCATGCAGTGCTAACTAAAGTCTAATATGTTTCTAAATTTCTCTCATTTGTAAACATTCATATCTCATTTACAGAAAACAATGTCTCATTTGTTTGCATGACAGAAACAGAATTTTTATGGTAAGAAAAATGTGGAAAGGACCCCTGAGTAGCTCAGTTGGTTAAGCGGCTGCCTTTGGCTCAGGTCATGATCTCAGGGTCCTGAGCTAAAGCCCCGTGTCAGGCTCCCTGCTCAGTGGGGAGTCTGCATCTTCCTCTCCCTCTGCTGCTTCTCCTGCTTGTGCTCTCTCGCTCACACTCTCTCTCTTTCAAATGAATAAATAAAATCTTTAAAAATATATATTAAAATAAGGTGGCAAAAAGTTTGTGGGGAACAGACAAAAGGAATAATCAGGACTTTAATCGTCTCAAAATACAAATGTTACTCTGACAGGTAACCAGATTTTAAAGGTGCTTCAATAGTCTCCTTCTTGTACAAATCTGACATTCTCTCTACCCTCTAGGGACCACGGCTATCCCTTTGGATCCATCATATCTATATCTAAAATCATCTATCTACCTATCTCTATCATCCATCATTCTATCTATCTATCTATCTATCTATCTATCTATCTATCTATCTATCACCAATCTTTCCATCTAAATATATATGTAGTGTGTGGTCACTCCATCCACTTAACCACCTACCTCATTTTATACATTCTTCTTTCTTTCAAACAGAAAACAATTCTGACCAGAGACTCTGACTGACAGGCAGGTTCACCTTCCTCTCTGCTAGAGCAGGAACACTAAATTTAGATTCTCTCTGTGACTCACAAAGCTACTATGATCAGGTGGACACTGTGAGCCATTATTGCCCTGTGCATTGCTACAGTTCTTTATTGAGACTGAATGGTTAAAAATCACACTGATTTGAGATTCACAGGTTTCTGTTATGAGATCTCTTGTTAAAAAGAAAAAAAATATTAAGTCCTACACCATGACTGTTAACCTACCTATTGCTATTTAAATACATTCTATGATTTCTCCTCCAAATCATTCCTATTTCTCTCCCTATTCTCTTGTTTTAGTTCTATAATATTTTACTAGCTAGTGTTTTTTAATCTTAACTGTCATTATCAAGAGTCAGTTTTCTACCCCAAAACTTCAACACCATTGCACCCGTTATTTCAATTGCATAGTGTATTTGATATGATGAAATGCTGAAATATGGATGCATTAAAAAATACCTTCTTTATGCCAAACCTTAATTTAATTCTTTGAAGAAAATAAATACTATATATTACTTTAAAAACCTATTAAGGAGAAGTGGATGAAGAAACCGGAGTGCTTTTGAGAATAGCATGATATAAATCAGTGAGCATTCTCTACTCAAAGAGGTTTTCAAATGTTTTAAACTCCTTGGGCCATTTTTAAAAACTTACACAGTTTTAAAACCTTTACTAATTACAGTTTGTGATAGGAAAATGAAAATGAAAATACTGTACCACAGAAATGTGACCCATAAAACAATTTTGGTAAATTAATAAAAATTATACTTGACAATAATGGAATATCATTTTCAATTGATTTCACTTTATTTTAGAAACAAGCATTTCATAACTTTATAATGTTTTTACTTTTAAGTACTACCTGTTCACATACACTGCCAGCACTTTATTTTTTATTTGTTTTTAAAGATTTTATTTATTTATTTATTTAAAGATTTTATTTACTTATTTGACAGAGAGAGACACAGCGAGAGAGGGAACACAAGCAGGGGGAGTGGGAGAGGGAGAAGCAGGCTTCCCGCCGAGCAGGGAGCCCGATGCGGGGCTCGATCCCAGGACCCTGGGATCATGACCTGAGCCGCAGGCAGACGCTTAACGACTGAGCCACCCGGGCATCCCTACACTGCCAGCATTTTAAAAATCCATTATCTAAATGATTAATATCCATAGTGAGGTCGTGCTTAATATTGTCCTCCTTTATAATCTACATAGTTAAATAACTTCTTTGTATTTAAGTTTAATTCATTTCTGGTACATCTGTATTTATCTCTACTTTCATGTTTGTTTTTTTTAATTTTTAAAGATTTTATTTATTTATTTGAGAGAGAGAGTGAGAGAGAGAAAGAGCACAAGAGGGGGGAGTGGGAGAGGGAGAAGCAGACTCCCTGCTGAGCAGAGCCCGATGCGGGACTCGATCCAGGGACTCCAGGATCATGACCTGAGCCGAAGGCAGTCGCTTAACCAACTGAGCCACCCAGGCGCCCTCTACTTTCATGTTAATGAAATAAAATGGCCTCTGATTTGGGCCATGCATAGTAATGATGTATCAAAACAAATTTATAAAAATATACCCTAGTATTTTTACATGGCAGATTTGACATATTTATGTTAAGATAGAGTGTGTTATTTAATTCTAAGATGAGAGCAAGAAATTTACCGCTACTATTTCAAATAAATCTCCAAGCAGTTTAGCCATGTATTAAATAGCTTTCCCAAATACTTGATGATTTACTTTCATCAGATACGGGTTTTGGTTTATTGACCCTGTTCTGTGCCACTGATCTGTATATTTCTTCAGCAGTGATGAGTTGTGGGTAACGCTCTTTGTATCTGGACTAGCAAGTTCTCTTCATTGAACTTAAGTGTAAATATATGGATGATATAAAATACATTATGTAATATGGAATGCATTTAATATATAGTATATAATTACATATGTTTATATTTTTTGTTCTTTTGTAGTATTAGAAAAATTTAGGGGCACCTGGCTGGCTCAGTCGGTAGAACATGACTCTTGATCTCAGGGTGGTGAGTTCAAACCCCATGTTAGGTGTGGAGCCTACTTAAAATAAAAATTAAAAAAAAAAAAGAAAAGGGATGTCTGAGTAGCTCAGTTGGTTAAACGTCTGACTCTTGATTTTGGCTCAGGTCATGATCTCAGGGTCATGAGATTGAGACCCTTGTTGGGCTTCAGACTGGTCATGGAGCCTGCTTAAGATTCTCTCTCTCGGGCGCCTGGGTGGCTCAGTTGGTTAAGCGACTGCCTTAGGCTCAGGTCATGATCCTGGAGTCCCGGGATCGAGTCCCGCATCGGGCTCCCTGCTCGGCGGGGAGTCTGCTTCTCCCTCTCCCACTCCCCGTTTGTGTTCCCTCTCTCACTGTGTCTTTCTCTGTCAAATAAATAAATAAAATCTTTAAAAAAAAAAAAAAAGATTCTCTCTCTCTCCCTCTGCCCCTCCCCCATCCCTCTCTAAAAAAAAAAAAAAAGAAAAGAAAAGGGAAAAGAAAAATTTATAAATTTTAACTTGAATTATATGAAAAAGATACTAATTGTGTTAATTAAATCACTACAACAGTAGACTTTCTATCTTGGGATTAAGTCTGTCATGCTATTTTTTTAGTACTGATTTAAGCTTTTAATAGGGCTTTAATTTTGCTTCAGTACTTCATTACCATTATTTAGCTTATTAAATTATTTAATTTACTAAAGAATATTTTAGTAGACTATTTGGTATTTGGCAAAACTGTATTATCTTTAGTGAGATATCTTTCTTTATAATTGTACAGACAATATTTCCTACATGCAGAAAACTGGTTGATTTCTGATGATTTTCATAGCAAATACATAAATGTTAAACTATGTTACTAATTCTAACATTTTATGTGGTCCTATAGTGCCTCTGAGATATGCAGGCATTTCAGCTCTCAATAATATATTTCCATTTAAAATAAATATATCTCATAGCTATTTTCCCTGGATTATTGAAATGCCAGGAGATTGGAGTCAATAAGGGACCAGCACAGTCCTCTTATTTCTGATCAATTTGGGAATATTTCCATATTTCTCCATTCAGTACCAAACAGAGTATTTCTTGAAGAAAACCCATTCTTAGGGAAGCCTCCCCTTAAAATCTTGTTGAATTTCATTTTATATTAATATACTTTAGATCTCTGCTTCTTTTTCCACCACTGATAAGGTTTTTTATCTGAGTAAAATCATTGACTTGCCACAAAGGCTCATACAAAACAGACCTAGTTTGGATACCTGCTGCCAAAGAGTTTTCTTAATGTTGTTATTCCTTTCTTTTAAATAGTATGGAAATTTATTAAGCTAGATTCCTTACATTTAGAATTATGTGAAAATCTGATACATTTCATTAAATGATGAGCACACAAGCACCTGTATATTAGGCAGCTTTTACCTTTTTAGTTTCCAAACTGCTCATGTATCTGGTCCCTCTGGATACAGACATCATTTGATTTTTAGAGTCCTGTCTAAAGACAGAAAAACATTTAAATATAGTAAGAATAAAGTAATTTAACATCAAATGAAACACTAAGAATAAAAAGTATATTGTCAGTGTGAAAAATATTTGAAAAATATTTTTTGAAATATTGAAAAATATTGCCTTAAAGACGTAAAACTTAGAAAATATTATTCAGAGAAGAAAATGTTTTTAAAAACTGGCACAATGGAATATTCCAAATCTATGTGAAAGGTAATACCATAAGGCTCATAGACATATTACCAGCTTCAACAGTTAATTATCAGCACACAGTCATTTCATTTCATCTACACTGCTACCCACATTATCCACACTGGATTATTTAACAAAAAAATTATATATATCATTATATTCTTGAGTAAATAATCAAGAACATACTTCCACACAATGATATGGGATCTAAAGATGGTATTCATTCATTAAGGAGGACCTGAATACCTTTATAATACCTACAACAATAACAAAAACTCAATAATATCATTAAATAACAGTAAGAGCTCATGTTTTCCTTATTTCCTCAAAAAAACCCCACTAATAATCATTTAAATCAGGATCTAATCAATGTACCCCCATATACTTTGTGGGTTATTTTTTATTATTATTATTTTTTAAAGATTTTATTTATTTATTTGGGAGAGAGAGAATGAGAGAGAGCGAGTACATGAGAGGGAGGAGGGTCAGAGGGAGAAGCAGACTCCCTGCCGAGCAGGGAGCCCGATGCGGGACTCGATCCCGGGACTCCAGGATCATGACCTGAGCCGAAGGCAGTCGCTCAACCAACTGAGCCACCCAGGCACCCCTGTGGGTTATTTTTTAAAGATTTTATTTATTTATTTGCCAGGGAGAGAGAGTGAGAGAGCACAAGCAGGGGGAGCTGCAGGCAGGGCAGGCAGAGGGAGAAGCAGGCTCCCTGAGCAAGGAGCCCAATGCATGATTTGATCTCAGGACCCTGGGATCATGACCTGAGCCAAAGGCAGACGCTTAACTGACCCTGCCACCCAGGCATCCCTAATTTGTGTTTTTCTATTAAGAGTCTGGCAAATAGGGCGCCTGGGTGGCTCAGTTGGTTAAGCGACTGCCTTCAGCTCAGGTCATGATCCCAGGGTCCTGGGATCGAGTCCCGCATCGGGCTCCCTGCTCTGCGGGGGGTCTGCTTCTCCCTCTCCCACTCCCCCTGCTTGTGTTCCCTCTCTCGCTGTGTCTCTCTCTGTCAAATAAATAAATAAAATCTTAAAAAAAAAAAAAAAAGAATAGCATCTGAGACAGACAAGGTGCTCAATAAATATTTATTCAGCACGGGACACCACCCCTTTCCCTCTGTTTATATACCTTGTCAACTTTCTCTCACTTTACTTTTTCTTAACAGCCAAGTTTGTTTTTGTTCAGTGGTCTCAGAAATAAAAATATGCTTTGGAAAACAATTTTCACGGTAGCCCAGATGCAGGATAGCCATGGACTCAACTGACTTCTCTCATGTCTCAGAACCCAGCGACCTCTACTTCCCACCGAGACTTAGCCAATCACCAACTTCACCAACTTCTCTATTTCTATAGTCATTCTCCTTGTACAAGTTTGTTAATTAACATTAATAGCTTTACATAATTTGCTCACTTCACAAATGCCTTTCAGATATAATCTTAAGTCCCATACAGACCCTCCCCACCAACTACAAGTGAAGAGACAACCACTTCCTAGCAAGAGGCCAGATCATGGAATCCCCAGTTTTTATCTCAGGCTTCAGAATCCCCATCTCCACAGACGTACAGGTATACAGATGTCTGCAGCTACTGTCCTGGGAGCAAACACAATCTGTGTCAGTAGGTGGCTATTTAAAAAAACAAGTATCAGAACCTCTGAGGAAACAGAACGTATTCCATAAAACCTAGTAAGAAACCCATATGAAAAAACCTCATTCTTCTTGCTCGGGTTGAAACAAGTACTCTTAGGATTGAAAGCATTAGGGAGCTTTCTGAGGGGTCCAGACACACTGTCATGCTCATCCACCTACTTCAGGGCTCCCAAGCATATCCTTCCTTCTTCCCTATTGCCCTGACATCTTCTCCTCTTGCTTCTGAATAAACGGACATGCAGACACGCTCATGACAGTCAGGGCAAAGGCTTAACACTAAATGGAAGTGAAGAGCAGTAAGATAATGATTTTTAGTTCTCATCTGTAAATGGACACTTGGTTTCTGGGTGGCAATTGCAGATATATGCAGTAGGGTTTTGTTTGTTTTTAATCACTGAGAGCCTGTGTTTAAAGGAGTCTGTTATTACATTTCTCTACAATACCTACGATTGGTGGAAGAGTATAAATCTCCTACTCCCATCTGGAGATATGACTCTTTCAAGAGAAAAGTGACTGAAGATTCCACATTTAAAAGAGCAGAGATCATCAGGGACTTCAATATTCTCAGGTTCTCAATGTTACCCTGACCTAGAACTAGATTTCAAAATTACTGTGAAATTATAATTATCTATAAATCTGTAACTCTTTCTACCCAACAAGAACTTCACTGTCCACTCTGATCAATATGAAATTCTAGTGTGTTCACCCCTCACACACCTGTAGCATTAACAGGATGGTTTGTTCTGACATATAAAGTTCTACCCATATGATAATTGACTTTCTCTGTTTGACTTATTTCACTTAGCATAATCTCCTCCAGTCCCATCCATGTTGATGTAAAAGTTGGGTATTCATCCTTTCTGATGACTGAGTAATATTCCATTGTATATATGGACCACATCTTCTTTATCCATTCATCTGTTGAAGGACGTCTCAGCTCGTTCCACCGTTTGGCTATTGTGGACATTGCTGCTATGAACATTGGGGTGCATATGGCCCTTCTTTTCACTACATGTGTGTCTCTGGGGTAAATACCCAGGAGTGCAATTGCTGGGTCATAGGGTAGCTCTATTTTTAATTTTTTGAGGAACTTCCACACTGTTTTCCAAAGTGGCTGTACCAACTTGCATTCCCACCAACAGTGTAAAAGTGTTCCCCTTTCTCCACAGAGAAAGTCAATTATCACATGGTTTCACTTATTTGTGGACATAAGAAATAGCATGGAGGTCATTAGGAGAAGGAAGGGAAAACTGAAGGGGGGGGGATTGGAGGGAGAGATGAACCATGAGAGACTATGGATGCTGAGAAACAGGGTTTTAGAGGGGAGGGGCGAGGGGGGATGGGTTAGCCCGGTGATGGGAATTAAGGAGGGCACGTACTGCATGGAGCACTCGGTGTTATACGCAAACAATGGATCATGGATCACCACATCAAAAACCAATGATGTGCTCACCTCATAATTGTGTGGAGGGCTCCTCTGAAGGGCGCTGGGTCCCCCTCCCAGAGTTTTCTGGTTCTGTGGGTCTGGGGGGGCCTTGAAAACTTGCACTTCTAGCAAGTTCCCAGCTGATGCTGATGCTGTGGGTCTGGGGACCCCACTTGGACAAATCACTTCTCTGCACCCCTGCTGCCCAGTACGTAGTCACTAGCCACAGTTTATAGAGCACGGGAAATGCAGTTGGCCCAACTGGGGTTAATTTTTAGTTATATTTAACTTAGAGGAAATTAACTTGATGCACAGTTTAGAAAACTCTTCAGTATGGTATATGAGTCTTGTTTCAACTGTAAATTTTATTATTTATTTATTTATTTATTTATTTTAAAGATTTTATTTATTTATTTGAGAGAGAGAGCACATGAGAGGGGGGAGGGTCAGAGGGAGAAGCAGACTCCCTGCCGAGCAGGGAGCCCGATGCGGGACTCGATCCCGGGACTCCAGGATCATGATGTGAGCCGAAGGCAGTCGCTTAACCAACTGAGCCACCCAGGCGCCCCTCAACTGTAAATTTTAAATACAGGTCAACCCTTTCTCATGGAAATTTAATACCCAAATTGAGAATCAAAAACACTGAGCTTTGAAGACAATACCAATAGAGTATGTCATTGTTAAAGTTATTTACATGTTGAAATACTAATATTTTGGATATGATGGATTAAATAAAGCAATAAAGTTAATCTTAAAAAAAAAACTAATGATGTATTTTATGGTGACTAACATAATAAAATAAATAAATAAATAAATAAAGTTCTACCCAAGTAGCATAATGATGGATATTTCAATATTCTTTCTCTGAGAGCACAGTGCACATAATTTAGCCCCTAAACATGCCTATGGCCACCATTCCCTTTTGATTAAGGGAATAAAATGAGTCCCTTTTTTTTGCCCTTGAATGATTACACTTTGAGCATAGGAGTGACCAGTGATCACAGCTGTTAAGGAGTCAGAGACTCCTCAAAGTTGTCTCTGATTTACAGAAACTGTATAAATTCTCACTCCACATAAAATGACATCTTTGTTGGAGAATTGAATTCATTTTGTTTTCTTTTCAAAATTATTTCTGGAAATTTCCCTTGGTTTAAAATTCTTCTTTGATAAAGTTCATATGTATATTCTACTTTTTCTTAAAATTATTTTTCAATTTTAACTGCTGTTATAAAAATCACAATTGTATCTAAACATTTCGAACAAATCCACCTGCCTATAAAGTTAACATGAAAGTTTATGTCTAAATACCCCACAACTCCCTCCTTCAATAACCCAAGGACTAAGGGTTGTTGTCAATTAGTACACATCCTTGGAGAAACATTTTGAATTATTTACAACTACTTAGTAAAATCTCCTTTAGAAAACCTCTCTCTGATCCTTTTGTTTGCTTTTTTATTTTTTCTGGTGGGGGGGGGAGAGTAGGGAGGAGGGGCAAAGGGGGAGGGAGAATCTTAAGCAAGCTTCATGAGGTGGGGCTTGATCTCATGACCCTGAGATCATGACCTGAGCCAAAATCAAGAGTTGGACGCTTAACCAACTGAGCCACCCAGGCACCCCCTTTTATTTGCTTTTAAGGACATATTCTGAATGTCCTTTATGTGGGAAAAAATGCGGTTAATGAAAAGCCCTACAGGAAACATGAAGATAGTAATACATATATTTTGGATTTCCTCCAGATCTTCAACTCCAATTAAAGCCAATTTCCACTTAAAAAAGAAAAAGAACAATTTCCACTTGATATTGATGTGATGGGCTCTTTCAACTTGGAAATGGGGATTATCTTCCTCATTCAGACAGGAGTGGGGATCCTGGGAAATTCCTTCCTCTTTGGTCTTTATAACTTCACTTTGTTCACTGGACATAAGTTGAAATCCAAAGACCTGATTCTCAACCAACTGGTCTTAGCCAACTCCTTGGTGCTTTTCTCCAAAGGGATCCCTCAGACCATGGCAGCTTTTGGATGGAAATACGTCCTGGATAACATTGGATGTAAAGTTGTCTTTTATGTATACAGATTGGGCAGAGGAGTTTCCCTCAGCATCACCTGCCTGTTGAGTGGCTACCAGGCCATTAAATTCTTTCATTTTATTGTTTTTTGGTGCTATCACTTAAGGACCACACTTATGTTCATCCCATTTTTCTTTATACTCTTATTGTTATATATAACATTAGTACAGGGAATTTATATATATTTAGAATTTAACAAATGTTCCTAAAATAGATGCCTCTGTATCTGCCACTGAGGGAAATACAAAGAACGCTAGTAGTGCCCTGCCATGTCAAGTACTCCATCCCAGACACAGTCTGCACCTCCTCCAATAGTAATCCAACAGCCAGATTTTTTTTTTAATTTTCTTATTCTTATGTTAATCCCCATACATTACATCATTAGTTTTAGATGTAGTGTTCCATGATTCATTGTTTGTGCATAACACCCAGTGCTCCATGCAGAACGTGCCCTCCTCAATACCCACCACCAGGCTAACCCATCCTCCCACCCCCCTCCCCTCTAGAACCCTCAGTTTGTTTTTCAGAGTCCATCGTCTCTCATGGTTCGTCTACCCCTCCAATTTCCCCCCCTTCATTCTTCTCCTCCTGCTACCTTCTTTTTTTTTTTCTTAACATATATTGCATTATTTGTTTCAGAGGTACAGATCTGAGATTCAAGTCTTGCACAATTCACAGCGCTCACCATAGCACATACCCTCCCCAGTGTCTATCATCCAGTCACCCCATCCCTCCCACCCCACCCCCCACTCCCCACTCCAGCAACCCTCAGTTTGTTTCCTGCGATTAAGAATTCCTCATATCAGTGAGGTCATATGATACATGTCTTTCTCTGATTGACTTATTTCGCTCAACATAATACCCTCCAGTTCCATCCACGTCGTTGCAAATGGCAAGATCTCATTCCTTTTGATGGCTGCATAATATTCCATTGTGTATATATATACCACATCTTCTTTATCCATTCATCTGTCGATGGACATCTTGGCTCTTTCCACAGTTTGGCTATTGTGGACATTGCTGCTATAAACATCGGGGTCAACAGCCAGAATTTTAAAGTCAGCATCTTTTGGATTTTCTTGATAGTTTTCCTTACTATGCATAAATCCTAAACTAGTTTGGCTCTGTATATCATTGACATTTATATGAATGGAATCATATGCTATGTATTTGTTTGATCTTACTTCTTTTGCCCAGTGAATGTCAGTAAAATTCACCCATGCTGTTCAATGTGTCTGTATCATCCACTTTCATTGCTGCTGAGGGCACCATTTCATAATCTATCTCTATTCTACACTGATGGACCTTTGTATTGCTTTCAGGTGTTGCAATAACAACAATGCAGCTGTAAAAGTGTGTGTTCATGTGTTCTGATGCACATCAGAACATACTTCTTTGGAGCAGCAGTTTCCTTCCACACTAGGTGTGGATGTCCAGATGTATATGGATCTCCTTCTAAGCTCTACATGGTCTCCACTGATCTGTACGTGTAGCTCTGTGCAAATATCTAATACCAAATTGTCGTCATTTCTAGTTTTATAACAGGTCCTAGCTTCTGAAAGAACAATCCACCTTATCTTTTTTTCTCCTTATCTTCCAAATGTGCCTTATTTTTCTGTGAATTCTGAGTTTTAAAAACCCATTGTCAAGTTCAACAACAGTAACAAAAATCAGAAAAATGAAAACTTGAAAGTATTTCAGCACTCAGAAGACTTTTTCTCTTAAAACTACCAACTATACCAGAATTTACTTTTTTTTTTTCTGTTCAGGAAGCATTTTATTGTTGCTCCAAGTTTAGGAATTTTCACTGACAAAATCAACACTTTCAGAAAACTTCCCGCATGGCCCTGCTGAGCTTCTGAATCTTGGTTTTTGCAGACATATCAGCATCTCTCTCTCCAATACGGACAATCATTCCACCCATGATTGACGGGTCAGTCTTAACTTCCAAATTCAAGACTTGGCCTTTACTTAGGAAGCTCTTCAGGACTGTTTTTAATCCAGTAAGAGTGGCTTCATCTAAAGGAGATGCAGTGGTCACTGTGCACGGTACTTCTCCACAGTGGACGCTCATCATGGTCGAAAAGGCAGAAATGACTCCAGGGGTAGTGTCCAAGCGACCATTCTCAGCAAGCAAATTGATCAGGTTGGATGTGATAGGAGAGAACCTCTCTTGTGCTCACGTCATTTAGGTTTTTCATTTTCACTGAACGCTTTATATAGGGATTCATAATGGAAGCAGCCATTTTGGGTTCCTTCAAGATTTGTGATACTCTCAACAATTCTTTCTCTACTTGTTCCAGTTTATTCTGTTTAGATGCAGCAGAATAAAGAGCAGTGGCATAGCGACCTTCGATACCATATACCTGAACAGGTGGCCGCACGAGCTTGGAAAACAGCCTGACGACAGTCATACTAAAGCATCGCACCTGCTGGGACAGCCCGGACACTGCTGGGACCACCATCTTCTCCCGGTGGCTGTAGGTCAAACTTGAGTTAGGGGGGACCAGAATTTACTTTTAAACTGTGTTATGTGTACAAAATTATTTTTTCTTTTAGATAATAAAAAAACATTATCAAGATATGGATTATCCTTACATGCCAGCCCTATTTCACCACCCTGCTTGTTTGTCTTGTCTGAATATTTGTTTTTAAGACAGTCATTGTGGTAAATTCCCAGTTTGGAAAAATAAATTCCAAGGTTTAATATGCCCACAAATATTTCTATTGCTTTTTCTTTCAAACGGCATATTGGTTGAGGATGTATTTTTTAAAAATTTCTGCTTATTTACTACTTAGCCCATTCTTTCCTTTTTAAATTAAAAAAATTTTCAATTAATTTATTTTAATTCCAGTATAATTAAGGTACAGTGTTATAATAGTTTCAGGTGTACAATATAGTGATTCAACAATTCTACACATTACTCAGTGCTCACAACTGTACTCTTAATCCCCATCACCTATTTCACCCATCCCTCACCCACCTCCCCTCTGGTAACCACCAGTCTGTTCTCTATACTTAAACGTCTGTCTTTTTTTGTTTCTTAAATTCCACGTGAGTGAAATCATATTTGTCTTTCTCTGACTTATTTCACCTAACATTATACCCTCTAGATACATCCATGCTGTTGCAAATGGGACGAATTCATTCTTTTTTATGGCTGAGTAATATTCCAGTATGTGTACATTTTCATACACACACACACACACATCTTTATCCATTCATCTAGACACTTGGGTTGTTTCCGTATCTTAGCTATTGTAAATAATGCCACAATAAACAGGGTGCATGTATCTTTTCAAATTACTGTTTTTGTATTCTTTGGGTAAATATTCAGTAGTGGAATTACTGGATCATATGGTAATTCTATTTTTAATTTTTTGAGGAATCTTCAAACTGTTTTCCACAATGGCTGAACCAGTTTGCATTCTCACCAACAGGGCATAACGGTTCCCTTTTCCTCCACATCCTTGCCAATACTTTCTTTCCGTGTTTTTTATTTTAACCATTATGACAGGTGTGAGGTGATACTCATTGTGGTTTTGATTCACATTTCTCTGATGATTAGTGATGTTGAGCATCTTTTCATGTGTCTGTTGGCTGGCTGAGGATATTCTTGGTATACATAATTTTTACTTCAATACTTTTTTTTAAAAGATTTTATTTATTTATTTGACAGAGAGAATGAGAGACAGAGAGCATGAGAGGGAGGGTCAGAGGGAGAAGCAGACTCCCCGCCGAACAGGGAGCCTGAGGCGGGACTCGATCCAGGGACTCCAGGATCATGACCTGAGCCGAAGGCAGTCGCTTAACCAACTGAGCCACCCAGGTACCCTTACTTCAATACTTTAAAAGCTTTTATTTCAGTGCTCGCTTCGGCAGCACATATACAAATAAAAGCTTTTATTTCATGGTACACTTGTACTCACGAATTGTGAAAAGGAATGGGCTCAAGCTGACCTTGGTTCCTCTCTCTCACTGTACATGTGTATAACTTTCTCCTGTCCTTGATGTTCCTTATTACAATGGGTCTAGGCAGCACGTGTTTCCCTGTTCTAAACATGCCCCCTCTGTAATTTTTCCTTCTTTGCATTGTATTATCTAGATATATGTCTGCTTCTTCTTTAATGTTTTAGATTTTTAGCTTTCCTTTAAAATTTCCATTGGCTTTACCCCTTTCTGACTGCTTTAAGATTTTCTCCATCTGAGAGAAATCTTTTTTTTTTTTTTAAGTAAGCTCTATACCCAACGTGGGGCTTGAACTCATGACCCAGAGATCAAGAGCTGCATGCTCTACTGACAGCCAGCCAGGAGCCCCTGATATTTTTAATTTTAGTTGTATAGAAATTTATTTCTCCTTATTGTGTACTTTATGAAACCACTGTATTCAATGTCCAATATTTCCACATTATCACAACTTTTATATTGTACTATATTACTAACGTCCTCACTTTGAAAATAACTATTACACTTTATTTAATAGATATATTAGTCTGTTACAAAAGATGTTTCTCCAGTGTTATACATAGCCCCTTTTACAATGGTTTTGCTTACAGGTAACTTTGAAAGAGAAAGCCAAAAGGTGACTTCTTTACTAGATATGAAGAAACCAGAAAGTCATGGTAATGAAAGGTGTGGTGTCAAGCAGCCAAGCAAACTTTATGCAGCAGCAGCTGCTAGGTTTTGCTTGCCAATCTGCCATAGGTATGGCTGGTAAGGAAACCACAAGCCCAAATGGACTGAGAAAGATTATTCCTTACACAGATAGCACAAGAAAGTCAGCAAACATTCTGTCACCTCCTGCTATGCCTGTCACATAGGACACCACCAAACCAAAGGGACCAGATTACAGGCAACATGTGCAGTGGGACTCAGTTGCTGAAGAGCTATTCAAGCCTGGCTGTGAGTGGTTTTATATCCTTGCAGATGGACCCTATGAGGGAGGAGTTAAGTGGAAATTCCAATGTCTCACAGGAACCAGGAAGGTAGTGAAACTCTCATATACCACTGGTAGGAAATATAAAAAATAACCATTTCAGATCAGTTTGGTAATTTCTTAAAAAGTTAAACATTCACCTACCCTATGATTCAAGCATTGCACTCAGACGTATTAACACAAGAAAAATGAAACATGTATCCGTATAAAGATTTATATGTGAATCTTCACAGAAGTTTTATTTGTAATCATCAAAACCTGCAAACCCAGATGCCAAGGAACAGATATATGGAAAAACAAATAGTGGTATATCCATATAAATAGTGGTATATCCATATAACAGAATACGACTCAGCAATGAAAGGAATGAACTTTTTAAAATCTCAAGGTATGGGCACCTGGGTGGCTCAGTTGGTTAAGCGACTGCCTTCGGCTCAGGTCATGATCCTGGAGTCCCGGGATCGAGTCCCGCATCGGGCTCCCTGCTCGGCAGGGAGTCTGCTTCTCCCTCTGACCCTCCCCCCTCTCATGTGCTCTCTCTCATTCTCTCTCTCTCAAAAAAATAAAATCTTTAAAATCTCAAGGTAATTATGCAGTATATATGAAACCAGAAAAAAATAAATGCTTTATGATTCCAATCATATAAAATTCTAGAAAATGTAGTCTACTGTAAAGGAAAGTAAATCCAAGTTTGTCCAGACAGCCAGAGAGGGCAGGGAGAGAGATTAATAAAAATTATGAGGTAAATATGTGGGGGACTTATATGCTCATTATCACAATTATGACGATTTTGTGGATTATACTGTCAAATCTTATCAAACTATACACTTTAAATATGTGCAGTTTACTGTACGTCATTATAACTTAAAGCTTTAAGCAATGGTTCAAAATAAAAGAATCTCTCCCACTCCTTATAAAAAAAAAATCAAATCTGGCAACCCTCTATTATCTCTATCACCTCTCTCCTAATGTTTTGGGAGGGATGCCTTACCTCAGTGATAGCAAATATTGGTGAACAATGGAGGATGTTTCCACCTTAGTCACAAAGGCCATACCGCTGGACTAAGAGATCTCCCTTCTCTATATCCTTGTTTTCCTGCATGTGCAGTCTTAAGGTCAACAGCCCAGAAAGCAACAGGAATCCACAAAACCTTAATTTCTCTCTGCCAATGACCTCAGCTATTCAAGATACACAGGCCAGGAGGTACATACTCACTCAACACAGCCAGAGACACTGAAATAGCTGTGGGTGCACTTTCAGAAGAGGGATGTTCCATCTACTTTATTGCAGGC
Organism: Mirounga angustirostris; assembly: GCF_029215605.1. Lineage (NCBI taxonomy): Eukaryota > Metazoa > Chordata > Mammalia > Carnivora > Phocidae > Mirounga > Mirounga angustirostris. The sequence continues at coordinate 58,920,832 of NW_026991724.1, read as the reverse complement.
TCCAGCATTCCCTATCAACCCAATGTTTCTCACCAATTATGATTTCCGCCCCCCGGGAATTATGATTCCCACCAACTATGAGTCCTTTAGTGTTAAAACCAGTGACACTACCCTACCAAATTCTGGGCATCAGGGCACGTGACTCTTCTGAAGGACCTGGGGAAGAAAGTCCCCTTAGCTGTGTGGTCATTACATGATACGCACTATAAACAAAGGAACCAATCCCAGAAACACTGGGGATGGTCACAAGTGCCCGCTCCTCAATGTGACCTTTGGGCCCACAAAAAAATCTTGGCTTCCAGGCTGCATATTAGTTGTACAAAGCCTGTTGCCCTTGGAGGCACACCAAAGTTGGGAACTGTCACACAAGCCATTTACCCCTTCATGATGTTTTCAAAGCAACCAGTTAGTGAATACAACCCCCAAGATTAAAGGTGGCTTAAACAATAAGGCCTTTATTATTGCACAAGTCATAGCAAGGTCAGGCAGGCAGTTTATGGGTTGGTGACATGGAGACTGGAAAAATCCATCACAAGTGTCATATGAAACCAGTGTCCCTGAAGACAAATCTTCTCTGCAAGCCACCAGTAGAACCCAGATAAGGTCTTTTGGGAGAAAACTGGGTCAGGTATACACATTAATCAGAGAAAAGGGAATGATGTTACTCTAAAGGCTCAGGTTGCTCATTCTTTTCTCCAGACAGAACACAGAGATCTACTTCCCTAAACAGTGGGATAACTGATGCATACCATGGGGGCCTTTCTAGGCAGTAGCGCTGACTTATACTACGAAAACTGGCAGTCACACAATTTCAGCAAGGACCCCAAGCCGGTTAGGAAGCACAATATGGTTCCTAGAAGCTTCCCACGTACCTGGAACTTACAGGGAATCTTCCCTGTGGTGTATATTCAGATGTATGAGTTCAACTTCAGGAAGACGTCTCCCTCACAAAGGCTCTCCTCCAATGTCATTGTATCAAACATGTAGAAAGCCTGCTCCTTGCATGGCTATGGCTTTGCTGTGTGAACTTTCTGGTGCCCAATGAGGTGAGACTTCCGGCTGAAGGCTTTCCCACATTCACTGCACTCATGAGGTCTCTCTCCAGTGTGGACTTTTTTGTGTCGGATGAGGTTACACCTTCGGCTAAAGGCTTTCCCACATTCACTGCACTCATAAAGCCGATCTGCATTGTGAACTTTCTGGTGCTGAATCACAGCAGACCACTGACTGAAGGCTTTCCCACATTTGCTGCACATATATGGCCTTTCTGTGTGGTGGTAAACTTTCTGGTGTCTAATGAGGTTAGACCTTCGGCTGAAAGCTTTTGCACATTTGTTGCACTCATGAGACCTTTTTCTGATGTGAATTTTTTGGTGTTGAGCAAACTGGGTGTCACTGAAGAATTCTCCACATTCCCTGCACTCATGAGGCCTCTCTCCAGTGTGAACCCTTTTGTGTTGAATGAGGTCAGAGTTTCGGGTAAAGGATTTCCCACATATCTTACACTCATAAGGTCTTTGTCCACTGTGAACTCTCTGGTGTTGAATGAGGCCAGAACTTTGGCTAAAAAATTTCCCACATTCCCTGCACTCATAAGGTTTCTCTCCAGTGTGAACTCTACGGTGTTTAATGAGGCTGGAGGTGTCACCAAAACATTTCCCACATTCACTGCACTCGTAAGGCCTCACTCCAGTGTGAACTCTCTGATGTTTAATGAGACTGGAACTTTGGCTAAAGGATTTCCCACATTCACTGCACTCATAAGGCTTTTCTCCAGTGTGAACTCTCTTGTGTACAATAAGGCTGGAGCTCTGGCCAAATAATTTCCCACATCTGCTGCATTTATAAGGTTTTGCCCCAGTGTGAATTCTCTGGTGTTGAATGAAACTGGAGATGTGGGTGAAGAATTTCCCACATTCATTGCAATTATAGGGCCTTTCTCCGGTGTGGACTTTCTGATGCTGAAAGAGGTTAAACCTTCGGGTGAAGGATTTCCCACATTCACTGCACTCATAAGGCCTTTCTCCAGTGCGGACACGCAGGTGTTGAGCAAGAGTGTGTTTGTGGCTAAAGGTTTTCCTGCATTCACACCAACTGCAACGGCTCTTCCCACTGTGAACAGCTTCCCCACACACGGTGCAACCGTGTGGTTTCTGCCCATTATGAGTGGCCTGGTGCTGGTGCTGGCCTGAACTAGCGAGGAAATCCTTATCAACCTCCCCACTGGTAAAGGACTTCCCTGACACATGGGACCTGCAGCTCTTCACAAATGAAGCCCATTTCAACAGTTTCTCTCCACTGTGCTGCTTCCCATGCTGGCGAAGGTTTGCAGTGAAACAGACTTGTTTCCTACATGTGTAAGATCTCAACTGGGGACGTGTTCTCTGATGCAGAGCCACACCCAAAATGTCTTTTAAGACCAGACAACATATCCCACAGAGGTGTGCCTTCTGGGGATATGGGCCTGCATGGTGAGTCCTGACCTGTGACACTCCTATAGAAGCAGCCTGCTCTGAAGGTGCCTTCCCATCCTCTGCTCCATGCCAGCAACCTGAAAGCAGAGAAATTCCAGTGAAGTAGACATAGGCAGTAGTGGGAAGAGGCAACACCATCACAAATGTGTGCCCAACACACCAAGGAATGTGCTGATGGCATTGTTTCCAGGATGAAGGAGCTGGGGTCAGGGTAAAGAAGCTGCTGCTGTGGGGCACCTGGATGGTTCAGTCAGGCTTCCCGCTCAGCGAGGAGTCTGCTTCTCCTTCTGCCTCTCCGCCCACTTGTGCACTTGCTCTCTCTCTCAAATAAATAAAATCTTAAAAAAAAAAAGAAGCTGCTGCTGTTTAGTACTGGGCCTCTACAGGTCAGACAGTGAGGGTGGCCTCTCCAGGTGAAGAACACAAGGATGGGATGTGGCACAAAGAGGGGCAGCAGGCTCCAGCAAATCCTTGCTGACAACTGCAGAAAGGTGTATCTAAGCTCAGGAAGATCCAAGTGTAAGAGAGCTGGTGTTTAAGAACTATGTGAGTAGGGGCGCCTGGGTGGCTCAGTCGGTTAAGCATCTGTCTTCAGCTCAGGTCATGATCACAGGATCCTGCGATGGAGTCCCGCATAGGGCTCCCTGCTCAGCGGGGAGTCTGCTTCTCCCTCTTCCTCTGCCCCTTGGCCCCTCTCCCTGCTCGTGCACTAATAAATAAATAAAATCTTAAAAAAAAAAAAAAGAACTATGTGAGGATATGTACACACTTCATGATACAAAATGTGTAGGGCGATGTGAGAAAGCACTACAGAGGAAGCAATAAGAGGAACTGGTGACATGTGGAGTCCAGAGAGGTGGGAATGAACCAAATTCAGAGCAGAAATGACAAGTTAGCAAGGGTCAAGAATGGGGAAGTAAAAGTAGAAACGAGGTGGCCAGGGCGCCTAGGTGGCTCAGTCGTTAAGTGTTTGCCTTCAGCTTAGGTCATGATCCCAGGCTCCTGGGATCGAGCCCCACATCGGGCTCTCTGCTCCGCAGGAAGCCTGCTTCTTCCTCTCCCACTCCCCCTGCTTGTGTTCCCTCTCTTGCTGTGTCTCTCTCTGTCAAATAAATAAATAAAATCTTAAAAAAAAAAAAAAAAGAAACGAGGTGGCCAATGGCCACCAGTGGAATAGGACAGGTTTCTGGTATCATCTGAACACAGAGTTCTCTCCTACCTAACACTTCTCAGGGCCAGGGCTCCTCTGAGCCCACCTTGCTGTGGCTGGAGTCATGTTCATCCTGGGAAGCACCCAGGACTCTCCTCCATATCCCCTGGTTCGGGAACTAAATGGGACATGCACGATGCAAGTTCTAAGGGAAAGGTGGGACAGATGAGTGACCAGCAGTGGCCCAGAGCAACTTAACACATAACAGACCAGAGGAAAGAAAACTTCTATTACAAAAAAATCCTCAGAGGAGGATCCTGTAAGAACTGCCTGTAGTCCACGTAAGTACTGACCATGTCAGTGACTACAATTCCTGGAGCAGGCAGGGACAGAAAAATGTCATCACCTATAGGAAGGGGGCAAAACCTGGGGCAGAGAGGTGCAGTGGACTTGGACAGAGTCAGCCAGACAGCTGAAGGGCAAGCAAGGTGGAAGCCATTAGCATAACTGCAAGACTTCTGACCCTGAATACCTTCCCAGTGAGGCTTTGGTGCAGTGCACTCAACTAGCCCTAAGGACTACAACTAACCAGGGAACTGGGGAAGGAAGCAATGCCCATGTTTGTGATGGGAGAAATAGGGAGCTATCCCTGGGATAAAAGCAGAAAGCCCAGGTCCCTGGGGAGGGAATGAGGGCCTTACCCAGGGCGGTCACAAGTGCCAAGTTCTCCAGCATCACATTCAGGTACAGGCGTCTCTGAGCCTCATCAAGGAGCCCCCATTCCTCCCAGGAGAAGGACACGGCCACATCTTCAAATGTCACACTGTCCTGTCAGGACAGAGACAGATGAAACCCCAAAGAGCCCCTGTCCTAAGGACCTATAATCCCTTCGCCCACAAAAATCACCCCATTGGCACCACTGCTGGTCTCTCCTCATGGTCCCATTATTCACTGTGTACAATCCTCAGCAACAACGGCACGTCATCAGATAAACGCCACCTAAACTCTGGGCCTGGCACATAGGGCCCCAACGCTCCTGCTAAGCAATACCCTTGCAGTCCTCCAGACTAAGTGTCCCAGACTCAACCAAATTTGGGCTCTCCCTTCAACCTTAAGTCCCCAACACCAGGACCCTGGGGCCGTTAGTTCACAGTCCCTCTCCACGTGCACATCACTGCACTTGTGATGTACAGACTGTACCTTTTACATCTCTGGAGCCCACAGAGGCGCTCTCTCCACCACCACCACGACCCCCTAGCCCCACACACAGGCATCTCCCTAGACTGACAGTGCTTGCTTGGCAAACTCAAATGGAATCCAGTATTATCCAGACCTCCAATGCCTTCCACTCCAAGGGCACTCCAGAATCCTGCTAGGAAAGCCTCCCCTTCCTAGAGAGAAAGCTGGCTCTGTTCTTCGCTTCAGCCTCACCGACCAGAACCACATGCACATCTCAGATATCTCTGGCCCTCTTCAACTTCTGTGCTGCCCTTCCTGTCCTCTCCAGTCACAGCTAAACCTCATTCAGAACTCAGCCCCACTGGTTCCCTATCCCAGGCCTAATAACCCACAGATGACCACAGTGGACTCTGAAATAACCTACCATCCTGACCGAAACATCTCCAGTCACAGCTAAACCTCATTCAGAACTCAGCCCCACTGGTTCCCTATCCCAGGCCTAATAACCCACAGATGACCACAGTGGACTCTGACATAACCTACCATCCTGACCGAAACATCTCATGCCCTACCCAAGGGTCACCACAAAGTCCTGGGGAACATCATCCTGCCTCAATTACTCCTGTGCCTCCACATTCCTCCCACATCCACTTTTCCCTTGGAAACCTTGGTTACCTGCCAGATCATCCTCCTACCCACACTTCCCTGCCAGCCACTTTTCTCCTCCACCTGTGTACCCAATACCCTCCACCCTCAACCAGGTGTCCAAGCCAGAGGCCCCATTCTTGGGCCACACCATCTTCTTCTTGGACTGCTAACAGTATTACCACCAGGACCTGAAGATTCCCTTCCCTCAACGCAACCCACAGCTCCACCCTGGTTGACACTGCGGCAATCACCTTTGGGATGGCTCCATCCTGAAACCCCCTCCCTACCAGACTGTGTGTACAACTGCCCACTTAATGCCTCCACTCAATAGTCTCTGAAACGTCTCAGGCTTAGCATGGCTGAAACAAACCTCCTGATACCCCACGGAAAACTGTACCCATTACTGACTATCCCATCTCAGTTGATGGAACTTCCGTCCTTCCAGCTGTTAAGACCAAAACCTTTGGGGTTATCCCCAACTCCTTCCTTTCTGTCCTTCACCTTCCACATCAAAAAGTCTGGTTGGCCCTACTTTAAAAAAAAAAAAAAAGAGTCCAGGATCCAGCCACTTCTCCCACCTCGATGGCCACCATTGACATCCAACAACACTCACCTGGCCTATTACAGCAGCCTCCTTCCTGGTCATCCTTCTCCCTCCCTTATCCCAGAGTCCATTCTCCACTGTGCAGCCATACGAGGCCTGTTAGAACCTCGGTAAGATCACTTTGCTCTTAATCAAACCTAGTACGTCCAGAATTGACAACCGACCCCAAGGGCAGCCATTCCAGCCCTGCTCCTGTCCCCTTGTTTCCACGAGGAAAAAAAGGGAAATCTTCAGCTCCCTTGACACTCCCAGCTGCCTCCAAGCATTTGCACACACGGTCCCTGTTCCTCGGATAACCTTCCGCACCTCTTTCAGCGGGTTGCCAGAAACAAGAACGCCTCCATATAACCCTCAGCCTAGACTCAGGACTCTGTGCCTGGACTTTCTCCAAGGTCTCCCAGGCACCAGGGCTGGGAGAGTGGCAGACAGAGCCCCAAGACCCCTTAATCCCAGAAACCACTTGGGAGGGGTCAGGACCAGTAAGGAGCTGAGAGAGACCCTCCCCTGACCCGGGCTGGCCTCGTGAAACCCGTGAAAAGAGGCGGGCCCCAGAGGACGGCAAGCACGGCCAGGCCCCATGGGCTCCGATCTCCCTGTATTCCCGCCCGGCCCTGGAGCCAGGTGACCTCCGCTGACTGTGCAACCTTTGTGCCTCAGAGAGGACTCTGACCCGGGTGTGACCTTGCACAGGAACGTCACCTGCCGGCACCTCACGGTCCTCATCAACCCCCTCCAGTCTATTCTCCTTCCCAGCAACCTTTGGGAAACTTGAAACCCTCAAGGGGATCGCGTCTCTCCTTCGGCCAAAGTGCCCTCGGCGCCTAGAGTCCTCACCTGAAGGTTCGGCACCTCGGTCCGCAGTCCGGGCGTGACCCCCCTCACGCGCTGTCCCCCGAGGGCAGACTCCTCCCGCCTCAGGCCCCCTGCAGCCTCCCTCCAGCGCCCCTGCAGCCTCGGCCCCGGCCGCCCTCGGCCCGGAGCCCGCTCCCGCACGGGGCCCCCGCCCGCCGCCGCCCGCCTGTCCCGGACGCCGGGGCCTGGGCCGCGGGGGTCTGGGTGCGGGGACGACGCTTACCGGAGCCGGGTCCCTGCGCGCGGCCGCCGCCATCGGACCCTGTGGCGGAGCGGGCGCCCGGGCCGGCGGTCCCCGTCCCGGCCCCGGCGCGGGCAGTCTGGGCGGCGTCCCCGAGCCGTGGACCCAAATCTGCGCGGTGGGGACAGCGCCTCCTCTCGACCCTTCTCTGACCCCGTCAGCTCACTCCCAAACCAGGTCTACGGCAGCATCCCCAAACCACCGTAAGCCCTGAAAAGCCAAAATGACCGCCAACAAGAGGACGCCGGAAGTCCCGCCCCAATATGACGTGCTAGCACAGAAGGGCCCTCCCCTGAGCCTTCATTGGCTCAGCGCCGCGAGGCGCTCGGACAGAGCATTCTGGGTAATGTAGTTCCCACAGCTCTGCAGACTCTGCGAACGATGAACCCACACCTACCTCCCAGGTAAGTCAGGCAGCACCGCGAGGATGGCCAGGAAATGGCCTCGCCGGAGAGAGACTGGAGCTTGCCTCCTTAGGGAAGATCAGCACCCACACTTCTGGGTACGCTGCTGCAACAGATCGCCAAAGTGTTTAGAAACATGTTATTTCAGACTCCACGAAGCCGAGCTTGCTTCAGAGGCCAAAAATATTATTTCAGATGCCCTCAAAAGGACACAGATCCAAATGGACATATCATTCCATCGTTACTCGGTACAAAACGCGTTCGCTCCGTAGCTGGAAGCTAATAATCATCATGCTATTGCTTTTCAAATGCAGGTACCCCGAAACTTTGGAGTCAGTTTTGTTAGTTTCAGAATTTTAGGTCAGGGGCAGTAGAGAAGCCTCCGGATAGGGTCATGGCAATGAAAATAGAGGAGGAATGGATGTTGGACACTCTAAAGCAAGTGGACAAGGGTAAACCAGGCTCCGGTTCCCTCAGGAAATATCTTTCCTGCCTAAATTATCAGTGATTGTATCCAACCCAGTGAGCAGTACTGTTTTATCCATAGCCTATTTCTTACTCCATATCCCGAAATATATTCAGTTCTTTTTACAAAATGATAATGGCACAACTCACTACTATGGCCAATGACCTCATAAAATGTATGCTTCTTGTTCTCTTATTGCTCTAGATGTATCAATAAAACTTATGAGGGAGAGGAAAGGGAGGATTAGAAGGGAATAAAAATTAAATTGAGGAAGGAGTTGAGTAACTGTTTAAACTGAAAGGAGGGGAAAAAGAGCTCCTTTCTGTATTCTAGGTGTGGGCAGCCACTTTGTGCAGGTGATAACCAAGTTGACACTAAGGACTAGTCACTCACGGGGAGAGCCAGGTTAAAACAATCCAACACAAAGGTAGATAAAGTGCCAAAAAGAGATGAGAAAAAGCTTGGTGAGGTGGAAGGAGATCAAGTAGCCGGAAAAGGGCAAGGGGGACAGGATAGGAGGAATAGGAGCACAAATGTGAGCACAAATGAGACTCAGGTGTCTGATCTCACTTCTTTTCTATGTACACTCACTACAGTGGGGGAACCTCAACCAGGCTCGTGTCTGATGACATTCTCTCTGTACTTAGGACTCCAAAATTTATGTCTATATATCACACTTCCTCCAGGAACTAACCCATACCTCTATTCACCTACTCAGCATGTCCAGATGGGCTTGAATCTGCTGTCTCCAGTAGTCACCATCTTGGTTCATAACAGCTCCATTATCCTAGGTCCTCAGAACACCAACCTGGAGGCCACCCTTAACCATGTTCTCCCTTGTCCCTCATAGCATTTGTGAGGAAATCATGTGCTACTTACTTTCAAAGGACAAAAAAATCTGTATCTCCCTACTAAATATGTTAATAGCTGATCCGGCTACCATCTCCTCACCCCTGATTTATTATAGTTGTCTCTCAATGATCTCCCTACTTTACTTGTTAATTTATGGTCTAATCTTTAAATAGTAGCCAGAATGACTAATCTTTCCCAAGTAAAATCATGTCACTTCCCTTTCCAAACCTTTCAATACATGCTTCTTTACAAATTAAAATCTCGATTCTTGCAATAGGTTTAAAGGACAAACATGACCATGTCTTGGCCCAACCCTATGAACTTTCCTCCTACAGGGACGGCTTGCTGCTTATTCCCTTCAAGCCACCGGCCACACATAAGGACAGAAGTCAAACATCTACTGGCTATGCCAATTCACCATGTATTATGAGCCAAACCCATTCACTTCTGGTGGGTGAATTTTAGGCAACTGATTTTAAGTAACCTTCCTTCCATTACTTCATAAAATAACTCACAACTGCAACCCTCTGACACCCACTTCCACAAACAAATTTCAGGCTTTTAAGGTTAAATGCTGTACTTATTACATTGTGTTTCTCAAACTTTTAACAGGTGTAAAATTGTGCTACGGCATTTATTGGGATTCTATCTTCTTTTTTTATGTTTTACTGATTACATTTTGAGGATCTCAATAAGCCCTGTGATTTTTATTTTGGATTTTGCATAGCTTGGTGGTTTTCAGGAACACATACATTCCATGACAGCACAACTGAATCTGTGGACTCTCCTCCAGAATATATTCTTTTTTTTCCTCCAGAATATATTCTTAAGTAAAAATCTATGCTCCAGAATGAACACACAAACACACACAAACACACACACACACACACACACTGTGTACAACTAGAGGAATCTGTATGAGATCAGTAGATATATCAATGACAATTTCATTGTTGTGATATTATAATATGGTCTTGGAAAATGTTACCATTGGAGAAACTGGGTAAAGCATACACAGATCTCTCTGTAACAATTCTTACAACTGCATGTAACTTGCCCATTTTCACATTAAATATTTCAATTAAAGAATCCAAGAGCTATATACAACACAAAAATTCCTGCAAAGTATCTTAAAGTCCTTTACTTACCATGTTTTGGCAAAATCAGTTGGTATTGATAAATTTCAAAAATAAGCCTACTGGGTGCCTGGGTGGCTCAGTTGGTTAAGCGACTGCCTTCGGCTCAGGTCATGATCCTGGAGTCCCGGGATCGAGTCCCGCATCGGGCTCCCTGCTCAGCGGGGAGTCTGCTTCTCCCTCTGACCCTACCCCCTCTCATGTGCTCTCTCTCAAATAAATAAATAAAATCTTAAAAAAAAAAATAAGCCTACTAATTAAAATTTGGCAAAAATAACATTAAAATGAGGTAATTTTAAGGAAAATGGAAGCAAAAGTTAAAACTATTAAACTATGAAGATCAGAAGTAAATAACAGCAGAGACAAAGTATAGCACAAGATAATATATGTAAACATATTTTTACAATATACATTATTTAACATAACTCCAATATAAATATTTTCATAATGTTCCTAACATTTCCTAATTATAAAATATCAGAATTATAAAAGTAAGTAAAAAGTCAAGGGAAATTAAGACAATGTGTAGTACCATTTTATACTGAAAATGAAAAAAATAGAAAAGTCAGGGACACAGAACAAGAAACTTCTCCCTGCTCCACGGGAAGCCTGCTTCTCCCTCTCCCACTCCCCCTGCCTGTGTTCCTGCTCTCGCTCTCTCTCTCTCTGTGGTCAAATAAATAAATAAAATCTTTAAAAAAAAAAAAAAGAATAGTTAATCCTGGGTTTCCTGAGATCAACATTTTCTAAGAATCGGATACCTGAAAAGAAGAGCTACTTCGCAAATTGTGTTTGCTCCCAGGACAGGGACTGCCATGGCAGCATCTGTGCAACGGGGACATATACACCAAGACAAAGTTCTGGAATTCCATGGTCTCATCTGCTTGCTGGGAAATCATTATCATTTCACCTATAAGTGCAGTGACAGTGTCTGCATGAGGAGTAAATATTAACTGAAAAATATTTCAGACTGAGCAAACCAATGAAAGCTACTAAAAGTGCTTAGTAAGATATCCATCAGGAGTGGCACAAACTGAAAGGGGAAAACTTGCTTTTGAAATAAACAATCAAAATCCCAACAGACTGTGAGGAAAGGAATCTGAGATCTAATAAGTGAGGGACGTAAGCCAACCAAATGCTTATTGGGGCTTTTCAGAGAATTTGAAGGTTTTTTGCAAAATGGGATTTCTTGCCATTCCTGAAAACATTGAGGTTAGTGAAACTGAAGGAAAAGACACTGTGGGTGGAGTTAGAAAGTATATCCAGAGCTGGGCAAATAAACGTTAAATAGGCTTTGTCATTTTGTTCAACATTTTAAAACATCAATTTTGGGGGCGCCTGGGTTGTATACTCAGTTAAGCCTCCGACTCGTTTTCAGCTCAGGTCATGATCTCAGGTTCATGAAATCAAGCCGTGCATTGGGCTCTGTGCTGAGCACAGAGTCTGCTTGGGTTTCTCTTTCTCCCTCTGACCCTCCCCCCACCCCCGCTCTCTCTCTAAAATAAATAAATCTTTTTAAAAAACACATCAATTATGTACCTCATGTGTTTCAGACAAATTTCTAGGAACGTGGAATGTATCAGTGCACAAAATGTATAAAGAAATTTCCCTCCTGGAACTTACTCCATAGTTGATGGAAAAGGCAATATGCAATTCATAAATTATATTAAGTTGCATAGTGTAATAGAAGGTGATGTGTCCTAAGAAAAGAACAGCGAATGGGTAATGAAGAAATTAGGAGTTTGGGATGGGTTGAGGCAGTAAACTGGGTATCTATATTTGGACTCATAGTGAAGACGACAACACAGGAAATATTTTAGATGGTTTATTTTTTCCTTGTCAACTATTACATATCCATCATCTTGCCTTACTGAATGAAACTGGAACTCCAGAACAACTGAAAAAGAGAAAGGAGCAGTTATCTGCCCTTTGTTTTAATATCATGGGAAAATTTTAATAATGAATAATAAGATATAATATTTGTAAGAGTTTCTTTGTAGACATCATTCATAAGATTAAGGAGGATTTCTTCTATTCTTAGTTTAATATCTCTTTCAGTGTAACAAGACCGAACAATTGGCAAATTGAAATTTGATGTAAAAACTACCATTTGTCATATCATCAGATGCAGAAAATACTTGGAGATATGTAAGATATGTGAGGGCTATAAAAAGAAAACTAAAACACATTGCTAAGAGGGGCACCTGGCTGGCTCAGTAGGTGGAGCATTTGACTCTTAATCTCAGGGTTGTGGATTCAAGACCCACATTGGGTATACAGATGACTTAAAAATAAAATCTTAGGGCACCTGGGTGGCTCAGTCATTAAGCGTCTGCCTTCGGCTCAGGTCATGATCCCAGCGTCCTGGGATCGAGCCCCACATTGGGCTCCCTGCTCTGCGGGAAGCCTGCTTCTCCCTCTCCCACTCCCCTTGCTTGTGTTCCCTCTTTGGCTGTCTCTGTCAAATAAACAAAAATAAAAAATCTTTAAAAAAAAATAAAAGAAATAAAATCTTAAAAAAAGGGGCGCCTGGGTGGCTCAGTCGTTAAGCGTCTGCCTTCGGCTCAGGTCATGATCCCAGGGTCCTGGGATCGAGCCCCGCATCGGGCTTCCTGCTCCGCAGGCCTGCTTCTCCCTCTCCCACTCCCCCTGCTTGTGTTCCTGCTCTCGCTCTCTGTCAAAAAAAAAAAAAAAAAAAACTTTAAAAAAAAATTGTGAACAAAATTTCAATAAAATCTAAATAAAAGGAGACAGATCATGTTTATGGATTGGGACACTCAGTATTCCTTCTAAATTGAAGATTAAATGCAATCCAGCGGAGAAAGGGGAACCCTCCTACACTGTTGGTGGGAATGCAAGCTGGTGCAACCACTCTGGAAAACAGTATGGAGGTTCCTCAAAAAGTTGAAGATAGAGCTACCATATGATCCAGCAATTGCACTACTGGGTATTTACCCCAAAGATACAAATGTAGGGATCCGAAGGGGTACATGCACCCCGGTGTTTATAGCAGCAATGTCCACAATAGCCAAACTGTGGAAAGAGCCAAGATGCCCAGTGACAGATGAATGGATAAAGGGGATGTGGTATATATATATACAATGGAATATTATGCAGCCATCAAAAGGAATGAGATCTTGCCATTTGCAACGACGTGGATGGAACTGGAGGGTGTTATGCTGAGCAAAATAAGTCAATCAGAGAAAGACAGGTATCATATGACCTCACTGATATGAGGAATTCTTAATCTCAGGAAACAAACTGAGGGTTGCTGGAGTGGGAGGTGGGGTGGGAGGGGTAGGGTGGTGATAGACACTGGGGAGGGTATGTGCTATGGTGAGCGCTGTGAATTGTGCAAGACTGTTGAATCACAGATCTGTACCTCTGAAACAAATAATACATTATATGTTAAGAAAAAAAAAAAGAAGAAGATAGCAGGAGGGGAAGAATGAAGGAGGGGAAATTGGAGGGGGAGACGAACCATAAGAGACGAAGGACTCTGAAAAACAAACAGGGTTCTAGAGGGGAGGGGGGTGGGAGGATGGGTTGGCATGGTGATGGGTATTAAAGAGGGCACGTTCTGCATGGAGCACTGGGTGTTATGCAAAAACAATGAATCATGGAACACTACATCAAAAACTAATGATGTAATGTATGGTGATTAACATAACAATAAAAAATTAAAAAAAAATAAATGCAATCCAAAACAAAATCCTTGTAGGCTTTTTTGTGATACAGAAATTGACAAGTGGATTCTATTTTTTATTTGTATTTTAAATTTAAATTCAGCCAATTAACATATAATGTATTACTGGTTTCAAAGGTAGAGGTCAGTGATTCATCAGTCTTATATAATACCTAGTGCTCATTACATAATGTGCCCTCCTTAATGTCCATCAACCAATTATCCCATCCCCCTGCTCCCATCCCCTCCAGCAACCCTCAGGTTGTTTCCTATGATTAAGAGTCTCTTATGGTTTGTCTCCCTCTCTGATTTAGTCTTGTTTTATTTTTCCTCTCTTCCCCTATGATCCTCTGTTTCTTAAATTCCACATGAGTGAGATCATATAATAATTGTCTTTCTCCAATTGACTTATTTCGCTTAGCATAATACCCTCTAGTTCCATCCCTCTAGTTCTTTGCAAATGGCAAGATTTCGTTTTTTGATGGCTGAGTAGTATTCCATTGTATATATACCACATCATCTTTATCCGTTCATCTGACAAGTAGATTCTAAAATTCATACGGAAAGGTGAAGGACCGAGACTGACCACTACAACTTTGAAAAAGAAGACAGTTGTAGGAGTACATGACCTTGATTTCAAAACAAATTATTCAACACATGAAAGTATGGAATAAAATAGATAAATGCAACAGAAGAGAGTCCAGAAATAAACATTCAGAGAAATGAATGACCTTCAATGAAGATACAAAAGCCAATTCAAAGGAGAAGGAATAATCTTTTAAATCAATATGGCAGCAGCTCTTGGGTATCCATGTTTTGTTTTGTTTTAAGTAATCTGTATGCCCAGGGTGGGGACCAAACTCATGACCCTGAGATCAAGAGTCACATGCTCTACTGACTGAGCCAGCCAGGTGCCCCTGGGTATCCATATATATGTATTTTTTTAAAGAATGTCCAAAAATTAACTGAGAAAGGCACATAAACATCAGTAAAAAAACTAAAAAAAACTTACAGAAAGAAACAGGAAAAATTATGTCTTTAAATTTGGCAAACTTTTTTTCGCAAACATTTCTTGTATACAAGATCAAAAGGATATTCAGTGAAAGAATGGACAAATTCAACTTCATTAAAATTTTAAAATTTTTTCACAAGAAAAGTGATTGAAAAGACCAAACCATGACTAGAAGAATATATTGGCAAATATTTAAAATAGAAGACTTTCATCAATAATCCATGGACAAACGTCAAAACTCAGTAATTACGATGACAAATCATATGAACAGAAATTTCAAAAGATATGATGGCTAGAAATTAACACATGAAAAACATCTAAACATCACATCATTAGGGAAATACAAATTAAAATCACAAGGTGCCATTACACACCTATTACACCACTGAAATTAGGAAGCCTGACCATACCAGGTGTGAGTAAGGATATAAAGAAACTGGAACTCTGGTCCTGGTTTTTCTGGTGAGAATGTAAACTGATACCAACATATTAGATTATCCCTTAGTAAGTTAGACATTCACCTACACTGTGACTCAGGAATGCACTGCTACATACTAATTACAAAGTCCTGCAGTCTTTCCCAGGATGCCTTTGGAAGCAATGCAAATGAAGCCAAAATAGGACGAAGAAATATTTTCTGACTTGGGGCACCTGGGTGGCTCAGTCGTTAAGCGTCTGCCTTCGGCTCAGGTCATGATCCCAGGGTCCTGGGATCGAGCCCCACATAGGGCTCCCTGCTCAGCGGGAACCCTGTTTCCCCCATTGGCTGCGCTTATAAGCCACTCCCCCTGCTTGTGTTCCCTCTTTCGCTGTGTCTCTGTCAAATAAATAAATAAAATCTTAAACAAAAAAGAAGTATTTTTTGACTTGTACTGTGCCTCTGACATGACACTGTGACTCACAAAAGCTGTTCACCCCTTCACACTGGCAAACCACAATTCTATCCTAAACCTACCCCCAAAGTGCACATAACTTCCAAATTTCAACGTGGCTTAAACAACAAGATGTTTGTCTACTACACTAAGAACTTTCTCTACTGTGAACTTTCTGGTGCCTGATAAAGCAGTATCTTCCACTGAAATACTTTCCACATTTGCTGTACAAAAAGCCTTTTCTCCAGTGTGGACTTTGTGGTGCTGAACAAGTCTATCCTTGAGGCTGAAGGCTTTCCCACATTCATTATACTCAAAGGTTCTTCCTCCAGTTTGGATTCTCTGTGCTCAAGATTTCTTTTGTAAATGGAGGACATCCCACATCCATTACACATATTCAAGGCCTCTCTCCAGCATGAACTTTTTGGTGTTGAAGGTGAGTGGATCAATGATCACTGTCTAAAGAATTTCCCACATTCATTACATTCATATGGCTTTTCTCCAGGGTGAACTCTCTGGTGCTCATTGAATTCAAACCTTTTTATGAAGGTTTACCCACATTTGCTGCATTCATAAAACTTTTCTCTGATGTGGATTCTCTGGTGCAAAAGAAATCTTTTTTTGCGGATGAAAGATTTCCACATTTACCATGCTGAGACGGCCTTCTCCAGTGTGAACTTTCTGGTGTTTAAGGAGGGTG
The DNA here is from genome assembly GCF_029215605.1 of Mirounga angustirostris. Taxonomy (NCBI): domain Eukaryota; kingdom Metazoa; phylum Chordata; class Mammalia; order Carnivora; family Phocidae; genus Mirounga; species Mirounga angustirostris. Next base: position 58,904,557 of record NW_026991724.1, on the reverse strand, counting down.
GAGCTGTGTCTGAAGAACTTCCCACATTGGCTGCACTCATAAGGCTTTTCTCCAGTGTGAATTCTCTGATGCTCAAGAAGTCTGCTTTTGTAGACAAAGGACTTTTCACATGTGCTGCATTTATAAAGTCTTTCTCCAGTGTGGATTCTCTGGTGTTCAAGAAGTCTCTTTTTATGGATAAAGGACTTCCCACATTCACTGCACTTATGAGGCCTTTCTCCAGTGTGAACTTTCCAGTGATGATTAAGGCTAGATTTGTGTCTCAAGAACTTCCCACATTCGTTACACTCATAAGGCTTTTCTCCAGTATGGATTCTCTGGTGCTCAAGGAGTATTCTTTTGTAGAAGAAGGACTTTTCACATTCGCTGCATTTATAAGGCCTTTCTCCAGTGTGGATTCTCTGGTGCTCAAGAAGTCTCCTTTTATGGATGAAGGACTTCCCACATTCACTGCATTTATAAGGCCTTTCTCTAGAGTGAACTTTCCAGTGATGAATAAGGCTGGGTCTGTGTCTAAAGAATTTCCCACATTCATTACACTCATGAGGCTTTCCTCCAGTGTGGATTCTCTGGTGCCTTAGAAGTATTCTTTTGTAGAAGAAAGACTTCCCACATTCACTGCACTTATAAAGCCTTTCTCCAGTGTGGATTCTCTGGTGCTCAAGAAGTCTCTTTTTATAGATGAAAGACTTCCCGCAGTCACTGCACTTATAAGGCCTTTCTCTAGTATGGATTCTCTGGTGCTCAAGAAGTCTGCTTTTATAGATGAAGGACTTCCCGCAGTCACTGCACTTATGAGGCCTTTCTCCAGTGTGAACTTTCCAGTGTTGATTAAGACTAGATTTGTACTTAAAGAACTTCCCACATTTGCTACACTCATGAGGCTTTCCTCCAGTGTGGATTCTCTGGTGCTCAAGAAGTCTTTTTTTGGAGACGAAGGATTTTTCACATTGGCTGCACTTATGAAGGCTTTCTCCAGTGTAAGCACTCTGCTGCTCCGTGAATTTAACCTTTTTGCGGCAGGCTTGCCCACGCGTGCTGCGCTGCCGTCGCAGAGTGTGAGAAACTGCCCTGCTCCCTCTGCCTCTGTGTGGATACTCTCCGCTGGCCATGGCCTGGTGCTGGAGAAGGCCCATGCTGCCCAGGGAATAATCCTCAACCTCTCCACAGGTGAAAATATTGTCTGACATGAGGATTTTGCTCTTCACGAACAAAGCCCCATTCTCCTCCCTTCCAAGGTCCTTCTCTCCACGGTTCTGCTTCTGGTGCTGGTGTAAGAAAGAACTAAACGAGCACAGTTTTCCACAAGGCCCACAAGTGCATGGTTTCAGTCCAGCACATGTTCCTTCGTGCTCAGCAAGGTACAAGACGTCTTTCTCTGCTGGGATACACACATTGCAGGAATGAGCCTTTGGGACAGACAGGCCCGGGTCTGGAGTCCTGGTCTGTGACACTCTTTCCATAAAAACACATTGCTCAGAAAAAGCTTCCTCAGTTTTTACCCCATGCCAACAACCTGAGAGCAGAAAAATGCTGGTGAAGTGTATTATAGGCTTTGGCAGGACAGGACAGCCCATTACAAATGTGCGTAGGACACAAACAGGACTGAGTCCCCGGGTTTGTTTTCAGGACAAAGGAGCCAGGACCGGGTGAAGGAAGGGGACGCTGTATAGCACTCCACCTCTGATGGTTACAGAACAGTGTCTGTGGGGACGGGGGCCTCACACCTAGCAAGAAAGTAGGATACAGTGCTGTGCCGGCAAGAGAGGTCTGGTACAGCTCACTCCTCTGCCGGGGTTCTCAGCAGGACCTTGTCTGCTGGTGACAAGTGTGTGCTGTGTGGAACGTGTGTCTCACTCCAGGAAAAAGCAACTGCCTTTTAGCTGGTGGTCAACCATTTAGGGCTGTGTGCACATATCTCATGACACACAGAATGGAGGCTAATGTTGCAGAAAGACAGAAAGGGGAAAGATGTGAGGGACACAGATGTAGGGGAGAGCCAGGGACTAGAGGTCACAGCAGAAATGACAAGCGGGCAAAATGTCAAGGGTGGGGAGGAAGGACTGAAATGAGGTATGGCCATGAGCCTTGGCTCTACGTAGTAGTGAGCAAAGGATGGTTTCCTGGTATGATTTATACTCAGTCTTGAAATCATGCCTTCCCGCTGCTCCTACTCACCAGGCCCAGGATTCCACTAATCCCCCTTCCTATGGTTGGAGAGGTGTCTGAGCTGTCAGGCACCCAGGGCTCTCCTCTACCCCTCAGCTCAACCTAGGCAATTTTCTGGGACCTAGCAGATTGAAGTCCTCAGGAGAAAACAGGGCAGTTAAGAGGACGACACTGGTCCAGAGTGACCCAACCACTGATAGACTACAGGAAAGAAGTTCATTACTAGGAAGATTTTGAGGACAGTCTTGCAAAAATAATTTAGGGTAGCCTGCAAATGCTGACCATGTCGTTGTCTATAATTCCCGAGACAGGCAGTACACAAAACAGAAGGGGCAGAACCTGTGACACAGATCTTCCACAAATGGGAACAGTCAGCAAAGTAAGGAGGGGCAAAGCTATTCAGAATTGATCAGGCAGGTCCAAGACTCAGAAACCAAACCCTTCTGCGAGAGGCTTCAAGGCAGAGTATGTTGGGGTTTCAGAAAGCCCAGGCCCAGCAAACAACACGTACGCCAAGAAACCAGGAAAGGAAGCAATGCCCATGGCCCAGCTCTGGGAAGGACAGAGACCCTTGGAAAAAGGAGAAGAGCAGAGCCTCATATGAGGCAGTGGTGTGGGAATGGGGCTCCTTACCCAGGGAGGCCATCAGTGCCAAGTTCTCCAGCATCACGGTGCGGTACAGCTGTCTCTGAGCCTCGTCAAGGAGCCCCCACTCCTCCCGGGAGAAGTACACGGCCACATCCTCAAAGGTCACATGGCCCTGTCATGATGAGGGCAGAGCAATGCATAAGCCGCCTCTCTAACCAAGACCCCCGGGCCATGGCCCCCCTCCCCAGCTCCCCAACTCAGAGGAGATGCAGGTCCTGCTCCACGGGTACCCACTCTTCCTCGTGTCAGACTCCTCCCTGTTGCCAGTCATCAGTAGGAACAGATGGGGAGAGAGGTTGTCATCTCCTTTCTAGACCTGGCATACAGAGTGCCACCACTCTCCTGACAGTCAACTGCCCTGGAGTTCCTCAGATCGTGCCACACACAGCCAAACTGTGCTCACCCTCTGCTCAAATGCTGAGGACAAAGACCCTGAGTAATTCATTCGTACTCTGTCCCCATTTGCACATCACTCTTGGGACTGCACCTGCTCTCCCTTCATAGCGTGGCTGCTAGATCCCCAACACCACAGCCACTTTCTAGCCCATGTCACAGGCATCTCTGGCTTCCCCCCAAGCCACTCTGCCCATGGCACCCGGGCAGTGCTTGCCAAACGCAACACATCCGGGGCTACCCCAGGCCTCTGATGGACCCTCCTGCCAGAGGCAGTCCCAGCGCTGCTCTGAGGCCTGCCTCAGCAGGCCTGGCTCCTTGTTGCATCTTCAGCCATCCAGACCTTCCATGGATCTCAGGTAGCTTAAACCCCTCTTCCTTTTCAGTGTTGCATGTGCTATACCTACCCCAATTAACATCTTTTCTCGCCACCTACACTCATTCAAAGTCCAGCCTCATCTGCTCCCATCACATGCCAATGACTCTCCCAGCAAGTATCATTTGCTCCCAAACTAATCTGTCAGCTTGTCTGAAATTCCTCTGGCTCCACCAAGAGTTATCCAACAACAACAACAACAACAACAAAACAACAAAAAAAAACCTGAGCCTGGAGATGGAAGAAAAAGCACCAATCCTGGCCTCTGCATCATCTGACTCCCATTATTGCCTTGACTCTGAACAGATCTCATAACCACTTCCCCTTGGAAGCCTCTGCTAGCAGCCGGCACTCTCCCCTCTCACTACCACACACCCATGGTCAGTACTCTCCAGCTTCTGTTAATGAAGACTGCCACCACTATCCGGGTGCCCAAGCAAGACACCCAGTCCTTGGAGAATACCCTCCCCATTCTTCCCCCTAATGGCACTGCCACCATAACCTGAAGAGGCCTCCTCTGAAGTACGACATATTCCATATGCCACCTACCTACTCACAGATATTGTCAACCTCAATCCCTCCTTTAAATTCCACATGTGTTTCTAACTGCCAACCTGACACCTCCTCTCAGGGGTCCCCGGAATATCTCAGACCCAACGTGGGAAAAACCTAACTCCCTATGGTGCTTCTGTTAAGTACTCCCACTACTGACTTTCCATCTCAGTACCCGGTGCTTCCACGCTTCAACTGCTAAGGACAAACATCTTGGGGTCATAACTGACTTTGTTCTCTCATCCCACATAGCAGAAAATTGTCCCTGCTAATAAAACAGATTGAGAGGGGCGCCTGGGTGGCTCAGTTGGTTAAGCAACTGCCTTCGGCTCAGGTCATGATCCTGGAGTCTCAGGATCGAGTCCCGCATCGGGCTCCCTGCTCGGCAGGGAGTCTGCTTCTCCCTCTGACCCTCCTCCCTCTCATGCTCTCTGTCTCTCATTCTCTCTCTCTCAAATAAATAAATAAAATCTTAAAAAAAAAAAAAAAACAGATTGAGAAACCAACCTCTTCTCCCAACTTCAAAGCCATTGCTATGATCCAGCTACCATCAACCCTCCCCTGGACTGTTGTAGTAGCTTCCCCTGGAGTCTCCTGATCACCTCAGGCTGCCATTCCAGGACTGACTTCTGCCCCCATCCCTCAGTTTTCTGTGCCCAGCAGACATAATAGAGACCTACAGTTCATTCCCCGAACACCCAACTCATTGTCATCGCTAAGCATCTGAACACACTGGTTCCTGTGGCCAGGTAACCTTTCATTTCCTCATACTACTGGTTGAGTATTGCTCCAGAAAGTGAATCCTACCCCTGACCCCATCTCAGTTGATGGTGTTTCCATCCTTGCAGGTGCTAAGGCCAAAACCCTGCAGTCATCCAGCTCCCAGAGATCTAGAATCCAACCACCTCCCCCACTTCCATGGCCACCCTTCTGGTCCAGCCACCTTCAGCAGTGTTCCAGACTACTGCAATTTTCTCCTTCCTCGCCCCCACACAACCGGAGTACCCCCCGGTTCTCCACTCTGAATTCCCCAGAGGACTTGTTAATGATGAGTCAGATCACCTCTCTTTTCTGTTCCAAATCTGTGGCTCCCCAGACCCTCAGAACAGAGGCCGAACTGCTCAGCCAGTAGTTCCAGCACTGAATCCTGCCCCCCACTGCCCTCCCCATTCCCACCAGATATAAAGCGGACTTGTGATTCCCTGAACACTATCAACTCAGCCTCATCTCCAAGCATTTGCAGACACTGCTTCCCATCCCAGGGACAATCTTTGGCTTCACATTGTGTTGGTTGCCGGAAATGTGGACTTCATCATATAAGCCCTGGACTGGATTCAGGATTCAAGAATCCAGGCTGAGGAGAGCCCTCAAGGCCCCAGACCTAGAAGTGGGAGCTAGGAAGGCGAAGAGCCCATGAAACCACCCTCCCTCCAACAGGGACCACGCAGGTCGGGGTCTGGGTGAGGGAGGGCTTGGGGCACGACCCTTGCCTGTGCCAGCTCTGTGTGAGCTGAGCAGGGTGGGGCAGGGCGACCTTGGCTGAAGGTCTCAGTTCTGCAAAATGGTAACCCTGCAGTCCTGGGAAAGCTCATCCCAGCCCTCCATCACGGATTTGGTGCAAACCAAGCTCTTTTTCCTTATAGCGCAGCCGATGCCCCTTCAAGCTCTCCCTCCACGTCCTGGATCGGAAGTTACTTTGTGTCCCTTTTCCTTCCTTCACTGCCCTAGCTAAAACCTTTAGCAGAATAGCTTCCTCTAAAGAGAATTGGTTAGCAACATCTCAGAAATTTTAATGTGTTGTGTAATTTTTTTGCATAAGGTAGAGTTCATTTACTTGGACTGGAAGACTTAAGTCTTATGTCTAGGAACTCTGGATATCTTTGTTGAGATAGGGTGGCAGGACTTATTATGTGCTGTTTAAAGTCCAAAACTCCCATGGGGGCACCCAAGGCCAGTTTGTTTACCGACGGTTTTCAAAATGGCATAATTGATTAGGTATCCTAATTTGACTTTTAGCAGAAGGGCATAAAATCCTTGCTGGGAATTCTGACTCAAATTATCCTTCATTTGAAGATGAATTGTATCCATGCACAAATAAAGATTCTGCAAAGCTGTGCCTGGGTGACCCATGCTCCCTTTATTTTGCTACAGTATGTCCTTTACATTCCCCCCTCCCCATAGGCTTCTCTCTCTCTCTCTCTCTCTCTCTCTTTTTCAGTCTCAGGTGTAGAATTTAGTGATTTGTCACTTACATAGGACATCCGGCGCTCATCACAAGTGCCCTCATTAATACCCATCACCCATTTAACCCCTCCCCCACCCCCATCCCCTCCAGGACCTTTTAAGAAAAACCTCACATCTGGATGCTCTGAACACTTGTCTTTTCAATTATCCAGACACGTGAAATTTTTGCAGTTTGTGATACAGAGAGGTTAATTCATACGATCCTCCACTCTACTTTAAATAATAATGAGAAGGTAGTATTGGGGAGAAAGAAAAATGGGCAGTACTGGGGTGGTGGGTGAGGAACCACTGTTGCTGTCTGGATGGCTTCTGGCCATTTCTGGCTTGTGGTTGTTCAAGAACTACAAGCTTGAGAGGGAAAGTATAAAAATAGGACCTAGATTCAGTAGGTGCAGGACTGGGGAGATTAAAATAAATGAATGTCACAAGATTTTGAACCTTAGGGAATGTTGTTCAAGAATACACAGTCTTGGCTACTTTTCTTTGTTCTAAGGAAAGTGAAGGCAACAGAGACGCTACTACAGCTAAGAGTTATGGGTGGTGATCCAGTTTGATACTAAAGCTGGTCTTTACTATGCCTCTGATCCAGATGATTCTGTTTGTTTGTAGTTTGAAGATTTTATTTATTTATTTGACAGAGAGAGTGAGAGAGCAAGAGAGAGCACAAGCAGGGGACCTGCAGAGGGAGAGGGAGAAGTAGGCTCGCTGCCAACCAGGGGAGAAGCCAATGAAAAATGTGTCCAGATACGTTAGATATAAAATCCTCTGTGTGTCTGGCTTGCAGTAGCATGTGCCTTAATGGTTATAGCCCCTGCTTTGTGGATAGACAAGAACCAAGGAAAACAATACTTGCCAAATAGTGTCAGAGGATATGTGGGCCTATATGCTTAGTAATAACAGCCCCAATGGCCACAGTGTGTACTTATGAGAAACTCATTGGCATATGCAAACTACAGTAGAATTGAGGGTGACTACTTCCCATATGACGTCCTAGGGACATTGAGCGTTTTAGGGCCCATAAAATGTATTCAGAAATCACCTCAGCAATAGGCAAGCTATGGCAGGGGTGCCTGGGTGGCTCAGTCCGTTAAGGTCACACTCTTGGTTTCAGCTCAGGTCATGATCTCAAGGTTGTGGGATTGAGCACCCTGCAGGTCCCTGAGCTCAGCATGGAGTCTGCTTGAGAGTCTCTCCTTCTCCCTCTGCCCCTTCCCCTGTTCATGTTCTTGCTCCCTCTGTCTCTCTCTCTAAAATAAAAAAGTAAAATCTTAAAAAAAAAAAAAAGCAGTCTATGGGGTGCCTGGGTGGCTCAATCGCTAAGCGCCCGCCTTCTGCTCAGGTCATGAGCCCAGGGTCCTGGGATTGAGTCCCGCATCGGGCTCCCTGCTCGGCCAGGAGCCTGCTTCTCCCTCTCCTGCTCCCCCTGCTTGTGTTCCCTCTCTAGCTGTCCCTCTTTCTCTGTCAAATAAATAAATAAAATCTTTATAAAAAAAATAAGCAGTCTATGGCAAAAACAGATGTGTGGCCAAACCATCATTGGCCAAAATGCTCTAAAAGAGCCCTGTGTGAAATTGTCATGGGTCTAGCTGGCCTGAGATAACCAGAATCTGTCTTTACTGAAGAGAGAGATACTGAGGAAAAGTATTCATTGGCCATACTGACCACACCGAAGGTATGTGTTTTCCAGAAAGAAGAGAAAAGGTTTGTTATCTTCCATGGGGCTGCTGTAACAAATCCCACAAACTAGGTGGCTCAAAATAAAAGAAATTTGTTCTCTTTAGTTCAAAAAATCAGAAGTCTGAAATCAAGAGGTTGGCAGGGTAGGTTCCTTCTGGAAGCTCTGAGGGAGACTGTTCCATGCCTCTCACCTAGCTTCTGGTGGTTTCCAGAAATCCTTGGTATCCCTTGGCTTGGAGATGCATCTCTCCAGTTTCTGCGTGCATCTTCACATGGCTTCTAACCTTGTGTCTCTGAGAATATCAAATCTCTTCTCCTTTCTCTTATGAGGACATCAGTTATTGGACTTAGGGCCCACCCTAAATGCAAAACGATCTCTTCCCAAGATCCTTAATTAAATTATATCTACAAAGACCCTATTGTCAAATAAGTCATTTCCCAGGTATCTGGGATTAAGATTTGGACATAATCTTTTTCAAAAGACACTATTTAACCCTGCTTACAGACAGTGAGCAGCTTGAAAAGATAATATAGCTTTAGAAAAATGGATAAAACAAATTCATCAGATAGTAAGACAGCACACTAGGGAACACAGATGGAAAGAGCATTTACGCTGACCCAAGAGGAACAGCTATATTTGCTTCTCCAGATGGAAGCAGAAGTAGATCAAGGGCAATAGCCTGGAATCTTGTTAGCTGAAACAGCCAGGTACCAAGCAACTAGGGACCACTTACAAAGCTCAAAGCCTAAAATTACTCATACTAGCCAATCCAAAATTGTTCACCTGGCCTGCCTTGCCTGTCCCCCAGAAACCCAAATAAAGGTGGTACCCTAAACCTTCTCCTTGTTTCTGCTTTTACCTCCTGACCACCCTGGTGTCTTTCCCATGTGGCCCTTTGTGATATGCTTCCTGTTTCGAGAACATGTGAGTATCATAAACTTTGTTTACCTGAGCCCCTCCTCTGTCTCCTCATTGACCCATGTCTTAAAAGAATGCAAAATAATGAGGAAAAGAATTTTTATACATTTTTGAAGAATCCTTCCTCTAATAACTTAAAATTATACCAGAAAAATAGTAACTTTTGTGTAGGGAGATCAGAAGGACAAAGTAAAAAAGTTACCATAACCAATAATGGGAAAACAGACATTACATGCCTCCTAATACAACACACTGAGAAGGACAAAGCAATACTTCTGTGGTTTCCTTGCCACAAAAATGCCAAAACTCAATTAATCATTAAGAAACCTCATGACACACTAGCTTAGGTAAATTTTACAAAATAATTGGCCTGTACTTTTTAGAAACAACAAGAAAAAACACTTCTGAAGAGTGAGAAACTGTTTCTGATCCATAGAGAATAAAAGCAAATGAGAAATAAATGCAATTCTTGATAATGAACTTGGCTCTGGACTGAAAAAATGAGCTGTAAAGGGCATTCATAGAACAATTGACAAAATTTAAATATGGCCTATGAATTAAATAATACTATTATATCAATGTTAAATTACTTGGTTTTGAATATTGAACTAGGTTATGTAGGATAATGTCAATTTATATAGGAAATATATACCAAAGGGTTCTTTGGCCAAGGGGTACAATGTTCCCAACATACTTTCAAGGTGTTCAAAAAACAATATATACATGTTCAAAAATAACACATATGTTCAGAAATTATATATCTACATATGTATACGCATACATGAACGTACATGCATATAAGGATATAAGACAGAGATCTTCCTTAATCTTATAAATAACATCTTTAATCTTTAATTTTATAAATAACATAAAAACAAAAATACTGTTGAAAATATCATAACTCAGGGCTCATTATTAAAATACTCCCATGAGGGCGCCTGGGTGGCTCAGATGGTTAAGCGTCTGCCTTCAGCTCAGGTCATGATCCCAGGGTCCTGGGATCGAGTCCCGCATCGGGATCCCTGCTAGGCGGGGAGCCTGCTTCTCTCTCTGCCACTCCACTCCTGCTCTCTCTCTCACTCATGCTCACCCTCTCTCAAATAAATATTTTTTAAAAATTTGTTGTTGTGGGCGCCTGGGTGGCTCAGTTGGTTAAGCAACTGCCTTCGGCTCAGGTCATGATCCTGGAGTCCCTGGATCGAGTCCCGCATCGGGCTCCCTGCTCGGCGGAGTCTGCTTCTCCCTCTGACCCTCCCCCCTCTCATGTACTCTCTCTCATTCTTGCTTTCTCAAATAAATAAAATAAAATAAAATAAAATAAAATAAAATAAAATATTCCCATGAGATTAAAACAAAAGGAGGATGGCTGCTCTTTGCACTCTTAATCAGCATTTTTCTGAAGATCCTATTTTGTGCAATAAGGCAAGAAAATAAACATATAACAATTGGAAAGGAAGAAATAAACATGTCTTCCTGCATCATGTAAACTACTTCCTCAAATGTTATCTGCACTATGAGTCCAAATACTGACAGCCAATCACAACTTTAATCCGTCTCAAATCCCTGATCTTTTTATCACCTGCACCCCTGCTCTTCTTGTTTCTATAGGACCCATCACCTTCCAATGTAGTAGGTGACTTAGTATCACAGATGCATTGTTTGTTCCTTTCCATCAACTACAGAGTAAATTCCAGGATTTCTATTTTTATTTTGTGCACTGATATATTCCATATGCCTAGAAATGTGCCTGAACCCATAAACTACACAAACATTTGTTAAAATACTGAACAAATAATCACACAATACCCTATTTATTCACACAACTCTGGATACACTTTCTCCCTCCACCCACACTGTCTTTCCTTCAATTTCACTGCCCTCAGTGCTCTCAGGAATGAGAAGGAATTATCTTCTGTAAATAGAGCCCTCAAACTGACTAAGAAATTTGATCAACCTCTTTCTTTCACTGATTAGATAAAATGGTACTTTCACATTCCATTAGGACTAAATTATTTCAAAAGTAGGTTCTCCCCATCTGTTTCTGCCACTCTTTTTTTTTTTTTTTTAAGATTTTATGTATTTATTTGAGAGAGAATGAGAGAGAGAGAACACATGAGAGGGGATAGGGTCAGAGGACGAAGCAGACTCCCTGCCGAGCAGGGAGCCCCGATGCGGGACTCGATCCTGGGACTCCAGGATCATGACCTGAGCCGAAGGCAGTCGCTTAACCAACTGAGCCACCCAGGCGCCCTGCCACTCTTTTTTAAACAAATTTTTAAAGAGATTTTATTTTCTTCTGAGCCAGACACTTACCTGACTGAGCCACGCAGGTGCCCCTCTGCCACTCTTAACGGCTTTCCTATTAGCACTTTTAATAGCTTTCAGAAGTTTTCGTAATCCCACCAAATATTTTTTAGTTATGTTGGGATTAATTAGAATTAATCTCTATTTCCCATGCAGACACTGTCACTGCACTTACAAGTGAAATGATAATCACTTCTTGGCAAGTAGATGAGATCACAGACCAAACCTTTATCTCTGGCATAAGTGTCCTATCGAGATACTTCGCAGATGCTGTGGCGGCCGTCCTTGTCCTGGGAGCAAATCTAAACCGTGTAAATAGCTTTTCTTTTCAGGTAAGTATCATATTCTTAGAAAATACTTAGGAAATCCAGGATTATGCTTTTTAAAATTGGCCTTCTGAGCTCGTGGGGGTGGGGGAAGTCTTAGGTAGATGATAGATATATAGACACATAAATGATAGGTAGACAAACAGTAGATGGATAGAAAGATGATGAAGGAAGGAAGGAAGGAAGGAAGGAAGGAAGGAAGGAAGGAAGGAAAAGAAAGAAAAGAAAGAAAGAGAAAGAAAGAGAGAGAAGCTAAGAAGACCAAACACATACAAACAGGAAAACATTTGCTGAGGAAACCAGAGGCATGTCGCCAGTCTTGCCAAACTGCCTCAGGGCTGCCCGACATGTCCCCTCTCCTCAGTTAAATTGTTTTGAAACTTCTCTCACTTCTTCTCACGAAACACAGTGACCAGAACAGCATTCACCCTAAGGGCATCAAAATACAGGGTTGTGAGTAATAACATAAAGAAGGTGAGCTCCCACTCTGAGTAGATACCTAGTGTCTGTGTGATATCCGCTGCTGGTGTGTGTAGGTGCATGTTGTTTTGATGTTCTGTTCTGTTTTGTTTTAAGCAGGGGTATGTTGTGCAAAATGGAGTCTGCAATGACGTGTCTCTAAATTTCTGTCATCAGTTCAGGAAGATTGTTCACCATATTTCTCATTTAGACCAGTGAAAGCCTCGTTTATCTGTCATGTACAGAAATGCAAATATTGTGTAAAGATAAATAGGGCAAAAAGATTATGGGGATATGAATAAAAGAATGTAATCCTGTAAACGTTATCCTGGAATTTAAACAGATTTTAAAGTGCCTCAGTTGTCTTGTTGTCATCCTAATCGGACACTCTCTACCCTCCAAGGACTGCCCTGTGGATTGATCCATTCCTGTATTTCTCTTTCTTTCTCTATCTCTATCCATAAAATCTCTTAGCTATAGTATGATTGCACCCTATGTTTCATTTATAAGATACTTCTTTTTCAAACAAAAAATCAATAAAATTCTGACCAGACACCTTTTTAGAAGAGCTAAGAGGCACTGAATTTAGACCCTCCCTAGGTCTCCACAGAACCCCTGTGATCAGGGGAAATTAGGAGTCTTTATTACTTTCAAATTGCTGTAGGTCTTTAGAGGCCGGAGGGATGTATAACTCAGCAATGTCATAATTGTCAGGCTCTCTGTTTTGTGCAAACATTTTAAACTCCCACAGCAAATTTTACTGACACATGTTTTTATTATTTCACTTCATTTTGTGATTCTTCTTGAAGATGATTCCCGGTTCTTTCCTTTAACCCTTCTCTTATTTTGCTTCACTTTTGTTTTGTAACTTATGTTCATTACCCTAGTGATTTCCTGTATTTTTCATTTCAACCTTAAATCGTGTTATAAGATTATTATAGTTTTCATTTGAATATTTTTAACAAATCCATATATGTGTAAAATTTAAGTAAATATTCACTATGACATACCAACTCTCCCTTCCCTCCCATACTCCTGAACTCTTAGAAAGAACATTACTGCTTGGGGTGCCTGGGTGGTTCAGTCGGTTAAGCACCTGCCTTCCGCTCAGGTCATGATCCCAGAGTCCTGGGATCAAGCCCCACATCGGGCTCTCTGCTCAGCGGGGAGCCTGCTTCTTCCTTGCCCTCTGCCTGCTGCTTCCCTTGCCTGTGCTCTCTCTGTCGAATGAATAAATAAAATCTTAAAAAAAAAAAAGAATATATCCTGGAGAAAACTCCATAGAATCAGTTCTGCTATGATGCAATGCATATGCTCCTGAAAACCACTGTGATATACAGGATTAAAAATAAAATCACAGAGCTTATTGGGACACTAGAAAATGTCATCAATGAAACATAAAAAAGAAGATAGAAGCCTAGTACATATACCAGCACAGTTTTCACATTTTAAGTATTTAAGAAATACACAAATACTGTAATAAATATGACACTTTACTTTAAAAAGCTGAAATTTGCATGTGGAAGTCAGTGTCAGAAGGATTATGGCTTTTGAGTTATTGTGAAATGGTGGGTAGGGATGGGCAAAACAGGTGAAGGGAATCAAAAGGAAAAAACTTCCACTTCCAAAATTACTTAGTCATGGGGAACTGATGAACAGTATGGTAACTATAGTTAATAATATTGTATTGTACATTTGAAAGTTGCTAAGAGAGTAGATCTCATAAGTCTCATCACAGGAAAAAAAAGTTTGTAACCATGTATGGTGACGCTGTTAACTAGACTTACTGTGATCATTCTGCAATATCTACAAATGTAAAATCATTATCTTATTCACCGGAAACTAATATAAGTTGTGTAACAGTTATACGTCAATTAAAAAAACCATGTAAATAAAATCAGGCAGAAAGCTTGTAACACTAGACGTGGGTGCCTGAGGCGACCTCACAGTGACCTGAGATGCCTGGTAGATGTTTGAGTTGTGTCTTGGTGTGCATTTTTTAATCCCTGCGTGGCATGCTCCAGCTGAGGGCAGTTTTCTGCATTTATCCAGTCTTTCTTACCAATGAAAAACACCCATAAGCAGATATAAAATTTGCCTTATGTCATGATGTTTCCTAATTTCTCGATCATGTTGGAAAAAAAACTGAAACAATACTGACTGGTTCAGTATACAAGGATCTCCTGTCCTCATCCCCGCAACTGTTGAGAACTATCTGCCGTTGTGCCCTCATTCAATCACCCACAAACTTATAGATGGACACTGAGGTTATTTCTTTTGTTTGTTTTTGTTCATTTGGCAGAGTTTTCTTTCTCTCTCTTTCTTCTTTCTATTTTAATGGATTTTACTTTTTCATTGAAATATATTTGACATATAACTGTGCAAGTTAATGCGTACAACATGTTAATTTGATACATTTATATATTGTAATATGATTGCCATTTAGTGATAATTAGCACCTCTATCATGTTACATATCCTTTCATTTTAGTTATTGGAATAATTAAGTTATAGTCTCTTAGCAAGTTTTATGATTATCAGAGGCTATTTCTAATCCAGTTCATCAGTGAATTGCCTTTGCACACACACACAAGAAGCATAAAATGTTAATAACCACTTAAAATGAGAAAATAAGTTTTAGAGTAAGTGCTGAAAAGTACTCTGCATAGTGTTGACAAGGCATTTATTTCTGCTTTTTTCCTCTCATTCCTCTGACTTCAATTAAAATCAGCTCCTAGATATTGATGCAATGGGTTCTGGCAAATTTGAATTGGGGACTATCTTCGTCACTCAGACTGGAATTGGGATCCTACGAAATTCATCCCTTCTTTGTCTTTATACTTTCTCTTTGCTCACTGGACACAAGTTGACACCTACAGACTTGATTCTTAATCAACTGGTCCTAGCCAACTCCATGGTCCTTTTTTCCAAAGGGATCCCTCAAACAATGGTAGCTTTTGGATCCCGATATTTCTTGAATGATGCTGCCTGTAAACTTATCTTTTATTATTACAGAGTGTGCACTGGGGTTTCCTTCAGCACTCTCTGTCTCCTCAGTGGCTACCAGGTTATTAAACTGAACCCTAGTATTTGCAGGTGGATGGAGCTCAAGATTAGATCCCCAAAGTTCATTGGCTTCTGCTGTTTCCTCTGCTGGATCCTACATCTCTTGATAAATTCATTTATTTCTGTAATAATGAGTGTTCCATCAAATAGCAAAAACCTTAGCGTGGAAAAGTAATGGATACTGTTCCTGGGATGGGGTATTGAGATTTAACATGTTATATACAGCCATACATTTTCCCCTTGACTTTATGAGTTTGGGATTCATGGTCTGGGCTAGTAGCTCCATGATCTTCATCCAGCTCAGGCACAAGCAGCAAGAACAGCACATCCGCAACAACAGCCTTGCCCCCAAAACGTCCCCCGAGGCCAAAGCCACAGGAACCATCTTGGTCCTGGCGAGCTCCTTTGTTACTGTTTATTCGATCTATGCCATTTTGACTTTTGCATGACTGTGGTTGCCAATCCAGTGGAAAGTGAACAGCACTATGCTCCTCTCATCATGTTTCCCAGGCCTCAGCCCTTTTGTGCTCATGGTCAGTGACACTTGAGTCTCTCAGTTCTGCCTTGTCTGTAGGGCAAGGACAGATTGCTTTCCCAATCTGGTTAAAGTGCTATGAGTCTGTTTTAACAGCGTTTAATCATTCATTTAAACATTTGTTAACATTTGATTAACTACTGTGTGATAGGAAGTTATGACATCATGGCAAATAAGGCCAGGAAAAGCCCACTGTCTTATAACAGAGGTAAAAATGAACATCATATATTTAAGTATACAAAGATTACTCACTCTGTGTTAGGATCTTCAAAGGAGAAGTTCAGAGAATTTTGAAATAGTGTAAAAGAGGGGCGCCTGGTTGGTTCAGTTGGCTAAGCATCTGACTTTAGCTCAGGTCATGATATTGGGGTCCTGGGATTGAACCCCACACATGGGGCTCCCTGCTCCGCGGGGAGTCTGCTTCTCCCTCTCCCTCGCTCTCTGCCCCTCCCCCCCACTCATGCCCTCGCTCTCAAATAAATGAATAAAATCGTTTTAGTTTAAAAAGGGGGTGCCTGGGTGGCTCATTCGTTAAGCATCTGCCTTTAGCTCAGGTCATGATCCCAGGTCCTGGGATCGAATCCCGCATCAGGCTCCCTGCTCCACAGGAAGCCTGCTTCTCCCTCTCCCACTCCCTCTGCTTGTGTTCCTGCTCTCGCGCTCTCTCTCTGTGTCAAATAAATAAATAAAATCTTTTTTAAAAAATTTAAAAAATTAAAAGTTTAAAAAGGAAGGAAATTTCTACGTTTAAGGAATTTGGGGGAATCTCTCACCTTGGTCTTACAAAAATACATGCAAGTGTTTTTTAAACATATTTTTGAATCATAATTGAGTTCAGTTCTTTCTGACAGAAAGAAAATCACCTGGAAAGATCCTATGGAGCCTCAAGGGATTGGAAGAAATCCTGTGTGTTTAGATTGTCAAGAGGTGGGGAGAGCAGCAGACTACGAATAAGAAAGGATGGTGATGGAGAGTTCTGAGTGAACACTTAGGACAGGCCAAGAAAGCTGAACATTTGTTTTTGTTTTATTTTTTAAAATAACAGGTCAGTATAGGAGTTCAAACTATGAGTAAAAATGTCAGCTCTCCTTATTTAAAATTATTAATAAGAATTTAAATTTAAATTTACTTGCTTAATTAGTAACTCTTTAAATATTATTACAGTTTAAGTTACATCAAAAAGAATAAAATACCAAGGAATACATTTAACCAAGGAGATGAAAGACCTATACACTGGAAATCTATAAGACAATGATGAGGGCGCCTGGGTGGCTCAGTTGGTTAAGCGACTGCCTTTGGCTCAGGTCATGATCCTGGAGTCCCTGGATCGAGTCCCTGGATCGAGTCCCGCATCGGGCTCCCTGCTCGGCAGGGAGTCTGCTTCTCCCTCAGACCCTCCCCCCTCTCATGTGCTCTCTGACTCATTCTCTCTCTCTCAAAAAAAAAAAGACAATGATGAAAGAAATTGAAGAAATTGATAGAAGAAATTGCCATGTCTATTGATATACCATCTCTTATTTAAAATCATTTTATGGTGTCTATTCCCAGTGATTCTCAGTTCTTCCCTTTTTCCTTTTTCTCTTATTTTTTTGCTTTTTTTGGTTATAGTTCTATCATATATTTTTATTATACTTAGTGATTTCATAAATTTAGTCTTGTTCATATTAATTAATTAATTAAATTAGTGTTAAAATGACTTTTTTTTTTTAAAGATTTTATTTATTTATTTGACAGAGAGAAAGGCAGGGAGAGAGGGAACACAAGCAAGGAGAGCAGCAGAGGGAGAAGCAGGCCTCCCACTGAGCAGGGAGCCCCATGCGGGGCTCGATCCCAGGACCCTGGGATCATGACCTGAGCCGAAGGCAGACGCTTAACGACTGAGCCACCCAGGTGCCACCTAAAATGCCTTTTTTCTATAAATATTTTGAACTGACTCATCTATATATATACAAAGTTAAAGTGAATATTCATAGTGACACACTACCCACTTCTCCCTCCTCATTTCCTCAATCCAAGGAAGGAACGCTGTCTACAACTGATGAAGATTCTTCCAAAAAGATTATAATTTAACTACAAATATTGTGCAAGGTCTCTCTTAACTCCCCTCTGCTTGCCTTCCTGCGGAGCAAATTTTTTCTCTGAATTCCCCTCTCAGAATTTACTAATCAGTGTCCGTGGATCACGTAGGATCTCTGTCGGTGGGGTCAGTGCTTCCACGTCCAACAGCGTCCCCTGAGGAAGTAACAGTGGCCCTGAGTCTTTCTTCTTCTTCCCAGCCCTTGACACAATAACATCCCTTTCCTCACACATCACACCAAAGCTATGATGGTCAGCCAGTGCTCAGCCCACAGGTGAAAGGACAAGGGAAGGATCAGGGAAATTAAGGGGCACATGAAAGAAATGGAGTCAATTGTGGGGATTTAGGGGGTCAGAGGTGGTCATAGAATTAATTGCTGCCATCTCTTTTATCAGTGGCTGTCCTTGGCCCAATATATCACCCTGGGTTTGGGAATTATATTGTGGATTTGGAAATTATTGTGCTGCCTGGACACCATAACTGGGTCTTTGAGAAAAGAAAGGAGCAGATGGAGGACGTGTAAGTGAGGAAGGTGAATATTCAGATATCTGATACTCTCTCTACCAACCTTCAGAAGTCAGTCTCTTATATGGCGACACTTCACAATTGATGACTGTAACTGGGTGTCTACTCAACAGACTATATATCCCTGGCTCAGCTCAATGAAAACCGCTTTGTAGTCCTGGAGGTCCTTTCCAAGCCTGAGAAATTCTGCTCTCTCCCTTTTAGCATATTTCTAATGCTAGGAACTCTAGTACCCAGTGGGAAATGGAATCCACTCTCTGTAATAGAAATTGACCTGATGACACACATTCATTTTTCTTGTGTGTGACTTCACCTTATAAAAGAATCTCCCTGGGGCACCTTGGTGGCTCAGTCGTTAAGCGTCTGCCTTCGGCTCAGGTCATGGTCCCAGGGTCCTGGGATCGAGCCCCGCATCGGGCTCCCTGCTCGGCGGGGAGCCTGCTTCTCCCTCTCCCACTCCCCCTGCTTGTGTTCCCTCTCTCGCTGTGTCTCTCTCTGTGTCAAATAAATAAATAAAATCTAAAAATAAAATTAAAAAATAAATAAATAAAAGAATCCCCTATCTCCAGGAGACCTATCTAGGATGGGATCTCACTGCTTCAAGAAGTAAGATTTTCTTCCTTCCTTCACCTGGGTTAGAGGTTTCATTCTCCACCCTGTGCTTTCTCTTGGACTTGCAACGAGCCTTCCAGGAAACATAGGCTGCAATTAACCATCCACAGAGTGCTTTCCTATTCATAACCACCTTCAGAGTCTTCTTATATTTCTGCACTAATAGCAATGATGATTTTCAGACCCTTCCAGGTATTGTTTTAAAAACTCTATATATTTTCACTCATTTAATCTTCATTCTTACTTTGTAATCCTTGAACAGCCAAGACACTCAAACCATGTCATTTCAAAAGCACTTAGGCAACTTGCTATCAACACAAATGCTTAGGCTCTTTCTTACCTCAATGACCTAGGGGCTTCTGTGTTCTTATTTCTCCAGTGATTCTGATGTACCCATAAGGTTTGAGAACACCTGCACTAGAAGGAAATGCCAAAATTAAAGAACTATCTAGTGTAAGACACAACCATTTGAGATCCGTCTCAGACATAAAGTCACACAGCAGAGAACACCATGTCCCCTGCTCATCAGGTATCGAGGGAAACAGGCACTCCCCCACAAAGAGATTCACCATCACATTCTTTTTTTTTTTTTTTAAAGATTTTATTTATTTATTTGAGAGAGAGAGAATGAGAGAGAACACATGAGAGGGGATAGGGTCAGAGGGCAAAGCAGACTCCCCGCCGAGCAGGGAGCCCGATGCGGGACTCGATCCCGGGACTCCAGGATCATGACCTGAGCCGAAGGCAGTCGCTTAACCAACTGAGCCACCCAGGCGCCCCTCACCATCACATTCTAACTCTCCTCTAAAATTGCAGAGCTTTGTTCATATCAGGACACATTTAAGCAAGTTTTCTTGATCTTCCTTGCTCATCTTATTATGGAAAAGAAACCTTAATATCCTGGATATACTTCACATGATTTATATTTTAGGTTTTCACCAGATGTGTCCTGTCTGAGGTTGGGTTTTGTAGAAGCAGAAGCTGGCACAAGGTTCAACGACATGATTTACTGAGGAGAAATTATCAGGAAAAATTAAAGGTCAAGGAATGAGAATGAGGCAAGGAAAGGAGTCACACAAGGGTGTGGCCTCATCTGGAATCAACACCAGTCTGATCTCACACACAGCTCTAGAGTGTAAATGGTACTACAGGTGGTCCTAGTTTGAGACATAGGAACACTCCTTTTGTTACTCCAGGTCAAGCAGTGTTTAAATACTTCCTAGCTAAACTGCTTCTATATTTACTTTTCTAAAACATTGGACTTGGGGCGCCTGGGTGGCTCAGTCGGTTAACCATCTGCCTTCGGCTCAGGTCATGATCCTGGAGTCCCTGGATCGAGCCCCACATCGGGCTCC
The DNA here is from genome assembly GCF_029215605.1 of Mirounga angustirostris. Lineage (NCBI taxonomy): Eukaryota > Metazoa > Chordata > Mammalia > Carnivora > Phocidae > Mirounga > Mirounga angustirostris. The sequence goes on along the minus strand of NW_026991724.1, from coordinate 58,884,321 downwards.
CTGCTCAGTGGGGAGCCTGCTTCTCCCTCTCCCACTCCCCCTGCTTGTGTTCCCTCTCTCGCTGTGTCTCTGTCAAATAAATAAATAAAATCTTGGGGCACCTGGGTGGCTCAGTCGGTTAAGCGACTGCCTTCGGCTCAGGTCATGATCCTGGAGTCCCTGGATCGAGTCCCGCATCGGGCTCCCTGCTCGGCGGGAGGCCTGCTTCTCCCTCTCCCACTCCCCCTGCTTGTGTTCCCTCTCTCGCTGTGTCTCTGTCAAATAAATAAATAAAATCTTGGGGCACCTGGGTGGCTCAGTCGGTTAAGCGACTGCCTTCGGCTCAGGTCATGATCCTGGAGTCCCTGGATCGAGCCCCGCATCGGGCTCCCTGCTCAGCGGGAAGCCTGCTTCTCCCTCTCCCACTCCCCCTGCTTGTGTTCCCTCTCTCGCTGTGTCTCTGTCAAATAAATAAATAAAATCTTGGGGCACCTGGGTGGCTCAGTCGGTTAAGCGACTGCCTTCGGCTCAGGTCATGATCCTGGAGTCCCTGGATCGAGTCCCGCATCGGGCTCCCTGCTCGGCGGGAGGCCTGCTTCTCCCTCTCCCACTCCCCCTGCTTGTGTTCCCTCTCTCGCTGTGTCTCTGTCAAATAAATAAATAAAATCTTGGGGCACCTGGGTGGCTCAGTCGGTTAAGCGACTGCCTTCGGCTCAGGTCATGATCCTGGAGTCCCTGGATCGAGCCCCGCATCGGGCTCCCTGCTCAGCGGGAAGCCTGCTTCTCCCTCTCCCACTCCCCCTGCTTGTGTTCCCTCTCTCGCTGTGTCTCTCTTTGTCAAATAAATAAAATATTAAAAAAAAAAAAAAAGAAAACCCATTTATCTCAGAGTTCAGATGGTCAGTCTCTACACATCTCTGACCGTGACCATTACGTCAGCATCCCAACAGAAAATGAAGTTTGACAAACACCTCTCCCTTTCGAGTAGATCTCCGGCTTCACGCTACTGGAAGAAATAGGATATACCTTGGAAGGTGGAGTAAGAAAGACTCCGTTGACGAGACGGAGCTGCTCGCTGGGTTGGACAGGGACACAATCCGTGAGCACACAGGGAAAAACGTGTTTTCCGAGGGAAAAGGAGCCACGTGATTGAGGGCTGTCTGACAGCTCTGCCCCCCCCCTCCACCTGCGCCCCGGACGGAGTTTCTCCGTCATCTCTGACCATTATCGAATTCCACAGAACTGACTCCCAGAACTTCAGTCTCCCTGGAACCGAGGAGTAGCAAAGACAGCGCTTATCAGGTCTAATCTTGGGCGGGCGGACTCTCTGCGTGTCACCGCCGTGTCCCGCGGGGAGCCTAACGTGGGCCACACAGGAAACGACACCCCGAAGCACTTGCAGCCGGAGAAGCCGTGCCCCAGACACGGGGTGGCGCCGGTTAGGAAGGGAAGGGGCCTCGCCCCACCCCCAGGGCGTGATGACGTCACTCCCAGAGGCCCTCAGGCGGCGCCGCTGGTCCTTTGCGGCGGTTTCTGGAAGGACGCTCTTTGCGACTGCGGGCGGAGCGGCAGGAGCCATATTACCCAGCAGGCTCAGCGGCAAGAGGCGGTAGAGCTGGGCCAATCACGGCACGGGGCTGGGATCCCGCGTCCCGCGAGACCTACGGCGCCGTGCTCGTGGGGCTTGTACTGCGTGCTTCCGGGCCTGCTCGCGAGGTCGCGGCTGCGGGAGCCTCGGTGGGCGTGAGGCCGCGGGCCAGGGAGGCTCGAGGAGAGGCGTCGTGTCCGCTCTGCACCGAGGCAGGCTGAGGGTGTGTGGGGCGGGTCAGCAGAGCCCTAGGGACCCTCCCTGCCTCCCACTCTTCGCGGCCCTCGGTCCGCGCGCCGCGTGCCACGGGGGCAGCAGAGGAGCCGATGGACCCGGCACGGGTGAGTGCATGGCCCCTCAGGCCCTGTGGACCCCAACCACGCAGTCCCAGCACCTCCGTATCGAGGGTCTCGTCGCTTCCGCTAACGGTGCCGTGTGTCCGGGGCCCGCCTTGGTACGGGAGGGCCCCCCGCTCTGTCAGCCAGTGAGGCGGAGGGAGTCCCAGGCACATGCGCCGAGAGGTGCAAGCGCCAGGAGGTGAGGCTGAGCCGGACAGACCCGCAGCTCTCCGTTTCGCCTGCTGGGAAGAGTCAGGTCCGGACTGACAGGCTGAGGAACCGGGCCTCTTGGAGTTGGCGGGAGCCATGGAGGATTTGGAGGCGAGGAGGAACGTGATTTGTGTCGAGTTAATAGGCTTCCTCTAGCTGAGGAGTGGAGGGTAGGCGGGGGTAAGAGGAGGCAGGGACAGCGGGGAGGAGGCTCCCTGCAACCCCGCATCGTACCTGGAATTCTCTGCTCCCGTGTCACCCGCAGCCCCCCTCGCAGCCGAGGCCTGTGCCAAAGGTGTGCAGAACGAGTTACAAAGCCTACCGCCTGGGTTCAGCTCCAGGCTCTGCCCCTGCACCGCAGTGGGATAGTCCGCTTCCTTGGCTGGGACATGGGCTCATCGCAGTGTCTTCCCTCTGGGTCCTGGTGGCCCACGTGGGAGGCAGAGTGTGAAAAACAGCACAGCGCATGCAGGGAATGCCCAGTAAATGCTGGTCGTGGCCGCTCATTTCTGTGATCCCCGGGGTCCAAGGTGGCCTTTGCCCTGGTCTTCTCCTTATGGCAGTGTGGGCGACAGAGAAACGGGGTTTCTCGGAATCCTCCCGTCCCTGCACCGTCTGAATGAACTGAGCTTCAGGAAAGCTCATTTAACAATGTAGAGACTTCAGGGGCCATGCTGGCTACGCCCTTCCCAGGGCTGTGACCTTGAGGAAGTCTGATCAGTGCCTTTGTCTTCCATCTCTTGGGTTCCATGGGCATATTGACATCTCCTCCCCTTGGCTCGAGGGGGTCAGAGAAGGCGTGTGTGTGATGTATGTCCTCCAATGTCCAACACCGCCCAGGTAGCATCACTCTGGACACTGTTCTAAGGGAGCAGAGCCCCTTGTCCTGTGACGATCTTAGGGACTTACCCCAGGGGAATCCTGCCCTGGGGTTTCCCCTGTCTCAGGCTTGTATCCAGCCGAGGACTAGGGGAAGAGAGCGCCTAGGGGCAGACTCACAGTGGGAGCAATATTTTTGGAATCACTGCTTCTCTGCTAGGATGAAAAGGGCCCTCGAGGGGCGCCTGGGTGGCTCAGTCGGTTAAGCGTCTGCCTTCGGCTCAGGTCATGATCCCGGGGTCCTGGGATCGAACCCCGTGTCAGGCCCCCTGCTCAGGGGGGAACCTGCTTCTCCCTCTCCCTCTGCCTGCTGCTTCCCGTGCTTGTGCTCTCTCTCTGTGTCATACAAATAAATAAAATCTTTATAAAGAAAGAAAAGGAAAGGGCCCTTGGGCACTGGGAGCCAAGAAGGTTACTGGATTCATCTTTGTATTTGCCATCTGTTTATTGCAAGTAAAGCTGGCTTGCCACTTATAAGACATTTACTTTTATGTGAAAAGTAGATGTATTAAAGATTCAGTGGTGGCAGTGTGCATTTGGATGTAAACACACAACAGACCCCGGGTTTCTCTCCAGTACGTGTCCCCCTCCCTTCATTCCAGCCGTGCCAGTGCCTGTCTTCAGCAAGGTCGTCCCCAGCTTTCCTTCTGAAATGACCCCATCTCTCTAATCTTGTCCCTTTTTTTCTTGGCCTCAGAACTCTTAAGGCCATCTGCATCATCTTGTTCAGTTATTTAGTCCTTGTTGGGGATCTTTCTCCAACGGGGGCTGTGATTCCTCTTTGAAGCTCTGTCGCCAGGCCTATAACAGCACCAGAGCTGTGACAGGACCTCATTAGCTAGTTGGGGAATGAGACTCCCCTCAGTGGGTTCTCATCACACTTAGAATCTACGTTCAAACCCCTCCCCCCATGGCCTGCTGCACCTGTCCCTGCAACTGCTCTGTGTCCACCCACGTGTCTTCCTTTCCTTTCTTCCCCATCTCCCGGCTCTGCAGCTATGCCATCCTCCACTTGCCAAGCTCTTGCTCACTTGCCAGTTCCCTCTGCCCAGGACAGTGTCTCTGGAACTCTGCAGGGCATCCCTGTGCATTCCTCAGGCCTCTGCTCAAATGCCACTTCTTCATCTTTCTAGTTCTAGCTAAAGTACCCCAGTACATGCGTGCTTGGGAGCTAGCATTTTTGTGCAGAGTTGAGTGCCAGGTTGAGATTTTCCAGGGTGCTTGAGGAGCGAGGAGGAAAAATAATCATAACCAAACAATGGTTAATAGCTGGATTTCACTGAGCCCTTGATGTGCTTTGAGGGACAGTTATTATGTTTCATCTCATTCAGTTCCCGTCTCCTCAGAGTTAGGTTCTGTTATCATCCCTGCTTTACAGAAGAGGAACTAGGGGTCAGAGACGTTAAGTTACCTACCCAAAGTCACACAGCTCTTAAGTAGTTGAAACTCACATACTGTCCATTAGCTACCAGAGCCTTTGTTCCCAACCACAGTGGGCTGGGGAGGCCTGAGGATGACACCTATATTAAACTTTGTAAGGTGGGCAGGGCTTTCTCTTGCAGGTGAGCTTGGGAACAGGACGGCAGGAGGAGCCATCCCAGATGGGTGCCCTCGTGGACAGAGGCAGTGAGGGCAGAGTTTAAGGAGGCACGAGAGGACCTTGTGATTGCCATGCCCCCCCCCCCCCCCCCCCGCTGAGATGTGTCTTGGGAAGGGGAGCATGTGTGGTCATTTGCTGGATGTTCACCTCGCCCTCACCCAGGACACACATCACAGCCAGTCGGAGGCTGCCAGTTCTTCTGGCCTCAGTGGCATTGTTCTCACCCACGTGGGTTCCCTGATCCTTATGGTATTCGTGACTCAGGGACACATGCTGTCAGGACTCAGGAAGGGAAAACTGACTGATAGCTCACTGTGGAATCTCCTGGGGAGTCTGAGGAGGCTGGGGGACCCAAGTGGGTGTGGGGAGCTGGCCCAGGCCCTGGCACTCTCAGAATGAGTGGCGCCCCCTTCAGTGCCTCTCCCATGAGGAGGGTGAGGATGGCTCCCATCCTCTGTCCATGTCCATGGAAGTGTGGTCAGGGATCTAAAAGTAGATTAACAGCAACAGTCATTAGAAGTGCTTCACCTGGGGCGCCTGGGTGGCTCAGTCATTAAGCGTCTGCCTTCGGCTCAGGTCATGATCCCAGGGTCCTGGGATCGAGCCCCGCATTGGGCTCCCTGCTTGGTGGGGAGTCTGCTTCTGCTTCTCCCTCTTCCACTCCCTCCACTACCTGCTCATGCTCTCCCACTATCTCTCTTTCTTTCAAATAAGTAATCTTTATTAAAAAAAAAAAAAAGAAGAAGGGCTTCACCTGCAGTAATGGAAGAGTGTGAGGGTTACTACAGACCTGGGCCGGAAGGATGTAGGTTCACATCCTACTTCTGCTGTGTAGGCTGGGAACTCTCAGGTGACTCACTATAGCTCCCTGAGCCTCAACTCAGACGTGATGTGGAGCTGATGATGGCATTTATCTTCATGGTGATGGAAGGATGAATAAATGTACAGAGCACTGTCATGAGCCAGAGACTCTAGTGTTGGCTTTATGAATGTTTTCCCTTGGATTCTCAAATAACCTGATAAAGTGAGAGAATTATTATACTGACAGGGGAGATTGAGGCTCAGAGAAATTAAATGGCTTCCCCAAGGTACACAGCAGGCCAAGTGTTGATTCAAGGGGTTGAATCCAAACTTGGGAGTCTGCTCCAGAGCTGTGGACATTTAATCCCTTTCCCACAGCACGTGAAGCCCACTGTCCAGGGCAGGCACATGGGAAGGACCAGGGAGGCTCAGCTTTGCTGCTGCTGTTCTTATTGTTGGAATTATCATCATGATTATTTCCCTGTTCCTCTTATGTCCCAGATCACTTACCATCTGCTCCCATGTCCGTGTCATTCTCCATTGTTTCCACCAAGGAGGGCATCTCTGTCAGCCATAGCTGCCTCCCCCTTAAGTCCAGCTCAGAGCTTGGCCCTCAAGAAGCCTTAGTGATTCATGGCTGGACCTCTGTGCACCTTCACCAGAGACTAAGTTACAGGCTCTGATCCCACCCAACAGCCGTAGAGCACATAATGCTACTGTGTTTGCCTTTCCAGGCACCGGTGACCTTCAAAGATGTGGTTGTCACCTTCACTCGGGAGGAGTGGGAATTACTGGACCTGCCCCAGAGGACACTGTACTGGAAGGTGATGAGGGAGACCTTCAGGCTTCTGGTCTCACTGGGTAAGTCTTCTCCTCCCCTCCATGCAGGGACATGCAGCCTCCTTCTTGGTTTCTTCCTGTCTTTTGAGGCCTGGCTGGTGGAAAAGGCCTCTGGAGCAGAGTGCCGTCCTCTCCATGGTCCCTGCCATGTTCTGGGCTCACTTCCTCCTGCCTGCTCTCCCTTTGTCTCCATCAGGAGTCACCAAGATGGTTGCTCTTCCCTTTTTGATTTGTCAGATTTTTTTTTGTATATTCCTGATACTAATCTTTTACCCATTATGTGAGCTGCGGTTGTATTCTATTGGAACTTAGCTTTTTAGAAATTTTCTTTAAAGCATCTTTTGATTAAAAGAAATGCATATTTTATTTAGTCAGATCAATTTATCTTTTGTTTTATGACTACTGCTTTTCATGTCTTGCTAGGAAATCTTCCTCACACCAAGGTCAAATTACATTCTTTTTCTGTTGCTTACTAATCTGGAATTAGCTTTGTGTATGACATGCGGTAGAAATGCAAGAACTTTTTCCTGCATGTGGGTTACCAGTTTTTCAGCTCCGTTGGTTATTTAGTCCCTTCTTTTCCCACTGATCTGCTGTGCCACCTCTGCAGTCTGTGAAAGCTGTATGTATTCATGAGTCTGTTTCTGAGCACTGTTGTGTCCTGTTGCCAGTTTTCCTTATGTCTGTGCCAACACCATGCTGTCTTGATGTCTCTACTTTCATCATAACCCTAATACTGGGAGGGCAAGCCCCATCTCTTATTATTCTTTTTTCAGTGATATTCTTAGCCCTTAACTCTTGCATATAAATTCTAGAATCAGCTTGTTGAGTTTCATGGAAAATCATGTTATCTGGACTGGTGATGAACTTACAGATAGATTTGAGGAGAGTTGACAACCTTGTTATTAACTTCTCCATTTGTACAGCTTCTTTTTAATACTTGAAGTAAATAATTCAAATTTCTCTACTAGCTTTTGTCTGTGTTTTAGTCACCTAGCTGTTTCTGACACACAGTAGATTTAATATGTCCCCCTGACAAGTCCTGCTCACCCTCAGCCTTGTAGACACTGTCCTGGGAGTGGCAATGGCTGTGCTTACTCTCACCCTTCCCAACTCTGGAGTCTGCACCCTGTCTGCATCTCCAGCCACATCTCCGCCATCCTCTCATGCTCTGAAGTTCCCTCAGCATCCAAGATTCTCTCTAGACTCTGCACCTTTGTATACTCTGCCTCCTTTGGCTGCAGGACCCTCTCACTTTCTCTGTGTGGTAACTCTTGCTTCGTTAGGACTCCGATCTCAAGACCCCTCCCAGTTGTCTTTCTCTCTCATTGGGGCTGGGTTAGATGCCCCCTTCCCTGTGTTCCCTGTGACGTCCTTTCTTAGAACAAACACAGCACATGGTATCATCATTCCTCTCCCCTCTGGATAGTAAGGAAGGGATTCTTCTCTGGCCCCTACCTGAAATTCTCCCCAAGGTTGTCCCTTTAAAGATGTCAAAAATCCAAGGACCAGCAAAAACAAAAACAAAAACAACCAAACCTGAGTTTTAGAGATGTGAAAATCCAGCAGCTGTCAGTGGCCCTGTTTCCATCTTCCTTTTCCCACTGGCTTGGTGATTTTGTTCCTTCTGTGTTGGCATTGTTAATGGGACTCTTGTGTATTGGATTCCCTTCAGATGACAAGGCAAAAACCAGTACCACAGAGCTTTCTGCTTCTCAGCCAGCCTTGTTTGAGGGATGCTCACCCCACAGGTTACTGACTGAGGACGACTCCAGTGTTTCCACATTGGGAGAAGCCGGGGAACAAGAAAGACCATCAGAAAAACAGGGAGGGCACCTAAGGGCAGGGACAGTCCCCTACAAGGAAACCCTCCCTGGAAAGGTGAACCCTGAATGTGATGATTTGGGAACAGGTAAAAATCTGTGCCCAAAAGATTTACAGGAGCAAGTCTCTCCAGGAGATGCTCTCCTTGAGTGTGAATCACATAGATCAAGGAGAGACCCCTTGATTCATGGAGGGAAGAAATCCTACAAATGCAAGGAATGTGGGAAAGAGTTTATCAAGAATCACTTCCTTCTTCAACATCAGTGGATTCACACTAGAGTAAAATCCTATAAATGCAAAAAGTGTGGGAAGGCCTTTCTCAGGAAGGCAGATCTCACTGGACATTACAGCATTCACATTAAGAAGAAGCTCTATGAGTGCATTGAGTGTGAGAAGGCCTTCAGCCGCAGGTCACACCTCACAGAACACCAGCGGATTCATACTGGGGAGAAGCCCTATGAGTGCATCGAATGCAGGAAGTCCTTCAGCCGCAGGTCACACCTCACGGAGCACCAGCGGATTCACAGTGGAGAGAAGCCTTATGTGTGCAGTGAATGTGGAAAGGCCTTCGCCCGCCACTCTGATTTTATTCGGCATAATAGAACCCACACTGGAGAAAAACCCTTTGAGTGCAAAGAATGTGGGAAAGCCTTTTGTAACAGCTTTTCTGTAACTCGACACATGAGGTGTCATTCTGGGGAGAAGCTCTATGAGTGCAATGAGTGTGGAAAGACCTACAGCTACAGCTCAACCCTCACCACTCATCAGAAGATTCATAGTGGAGTAAAATCCTACAAGTGTAAGAGATGTGGGAAGGTCTTTGACCAGAAGGCAGGCCTCAGTCAGCATCAGAGAACTCATACTGAGCTCTTCTTAAAGAGACCTTCTTAAAGTAACTACAGTGGCAAACTGTTTGACCAGAGGGAAGATGTAACTTGGCATCTGAGAGTTCACATCCAAGGCTCCCCTGCATACCGTGTCCTCCTTCATGTGCACAGTTCTGTGCTATGGCTGTAGCATTACCTTCACCTGCGGCTGAGTGCTGACACCACAGAGACTAGAGGCCACTCTCCCAAAACACAGCATGGTTCTCAGCGGAGGGACCTTCTTTCCATGCCTGAGAGTGCTTTGCTGTCATGTGGCCTGCACAGAGACCTGGGCCTCAGTTTGTCCCAAAGCAGAAGTGATGTGCTTTGCAGTCGTTGAAGGGCCACCTTCCCTCATGGTCCATGTCTCCCCATCCAGCTTTCTGTATTTACAGGGCCCTGCTGTGCTCTTGCTGGTATGATGGGCAGGAGTCACGAGAAACCCATCCTTTGTGCCCATTACCCCGCATGTGCCTCGTGTCATGGAAATACATGGGTGACTGAGACTTGGGCCTTGCTGTCTAGAAGGGAAAAACACATGGTAATACAGACGTGTGGTATAGCAATTCTGCTGCTAGACAATACTGTGCCTATGGTCCCTGTGTGGCCTAATCAGGGTCAAAACTTAGGCATGGAGGACAGATGTCCTTTGGGAAGAGTGGTCCAGTGACTAAAGGCTTGGGCCCTCAGGACAGTTGGAATTCGAGCACTTCCAAGCTGTGCCCATCACCACCTGGGTGACCTCAGTCATGTCACTTCCCCACAGGCCTCTCTTGTAAAAGTGGGAAGATGAACGTTAAACTGTAAAGCATGGGCAGGGGAGCAGACAGTACCAAAGGGTTATATCATGCAGACCCATGAAGGATGGAGGAGCCCCAGCTATGTTCGAAGATGAGAAAGAACATTTTTGGCAAAGGGAACAGCATGTACTAAGACCCTGAGGCATGCAAGAACTGGCCTTATGGAGGAAACAGTGTGTCTGGAGGACATGAGTGGTGAGCAGTGAGATGGGACAGAACAGGGCCAGATGCACAGGGCTTTGTGGGTTTTATTCTGACTGTTCTGGGAGGCTGAGGAAGGGATTCAGCAGGGCAGTGGCATGATCTTGTCTCTAAATCTGCCCTTGACTGCTGTGTGGAATGTGTACTGAAGAGGGAATAATTGATATGGGAGAGAGATGAGGCCACTGGGTGGTCCAGGGGTACATTGTTATTGGACTGGCCCATGATGGTGGCATTGGAGTTGGTTTGGGAGAAGATGACTTGGGACATGTTAGGAGGCAGAGCCAACAGGACATGTGCATAATTAGGATGATGGGTGAGCCCCAGGGAATGACTTTCCCTCCTCAGTCCTCAAGAGAGAGCCCTTTGCATCCATGGGAATGTGACATGGCCTGTCCTTGTGTTCCAGGTTTTCAGTCAGCACCTAGTGTGTTGAGTGAGCAAGTGAAGCTGAAGATTACCTTTCTTGGACAGAAAAAGGCAGAACTCCTTCTCCCCTTGATGGTCACATGGGCAGTGAATTTGCCATGACTTTATTTCTGTGATGCTGAGGGGCCCTGGCCCTGGCCCTGCCCCTGCCCAGATTGGATGAATTTGGGCAGGAAGCCATGCAGGGCTGATGAGCACCCTTCTCAGCTGTGCTTCTTACTAGTGGCCATGACAGCACAACTCAGGGACTTTTTGGGTTCTTGGTTTCTTCCTCTGTAAGCTGGGTGAGTTAATATCCTTTGAGTCTCAGCTTCATTATCTACGAAACAAGACTGTTGACTGATGCACCTCACCAAGTGGTTATGCAGGTTAAAGGATAGTGTTGAAAAGTACCTGGTGTCAGCTTTGTGGATATTCTTAAATGTTAGCTGTTGTTAAAATTATTTTCACTAATGTTACCCCTTCATGCCATCCTATTCCTTTCTCATCAGGAGATGTGCTGATAGGATTTGTTTGTAAAAATATACTGCAGGTCCTGATGACGTCTCAGCTGATTTTAGACCTTAAGATGTTTGATCATAAATTCTGGTGACCCTCAGCGTAAGGTCTTGGTTCCCCAGCAACCAACACCAGAACGTTCTTTGCCCCCTGGTGTCTTTTCCTGGTGGAGATGGGGTGGCTGAGGATGCCAGAGAATGTTAGTTGTTCTTTGAATGGAAATTCAAAACCTGCCCTTGAAATTTATTGATGAAGATTAAGTATCTTGTGAAGGGAGGTTTTAACCATCAAAAAGTACTGACTGTTAATTTATTTCATACTTACCTAATGTAGTATTTTACATATTTGGGTTTAAATACATCCTCTTATTTTGTGGCTTTCTTTACCTCACTTGTTCTTTTTCTGGTCCTTAAAAAAAATAACTGTTACTTACAATCCAGATTTTTAAAAAATTCTAGTTTAAACTTATTCTGTTTGTTATTGTTTAAGCTAAAATTTACAAACACTTACTTAAAAACAGTAGAGCACAGACTTACCAATGCTTTTGTTTCTTCCCAGGCAAAATAACGGACTTAGAAGTTTAACTAGTATCCTCTATCTCAGTATATGCGTTGAGATTATGCATGTTAATTCCATCAATGTGACTGCAAAAGGAAATGTTACTCATGTTTAATGCAAATAATGAGCAGATGTATCAATCCACATATGCATTCCCCTCTTGGGTCCTCATTCCTTCTATCATTGTAAATATTTCATCTGAGATTACTTTCCAAAGTTCTTAAATATAACCTTTAGGATTTCATTTTGTGTGTGTTAATCTTCCATTAAATTCCTCATTTTTGGTTTGAAATAGTCTTATTTTGTACTGTTTCTTGAAAGACAATTTTGATATATATAGAAATCTAGGTTGGCATGGTTTTTTTTCTTCAGCAGATCCTTGAATAGGTCCTTCTACAGTGTCAGAACCATAATTATATACGGAATGAGTGGCAACAAGTAACTCACTTTGTGTATGGTCTTAAGAATAGAAGTATTAGGGGTGTCTGGCTGACTCAGTCAGTAGAACATGAGACTCTCGATCCCAGGGTTCTGAGTTCGGGCCCCAGGTTGGGTGTAGAGATCACTTAAAAATAAAATCTTAAAAAATATATATATATAAATATTAACATTAAGATGGAGGCATGGAGTTTTGGGTTATCACCCAAAGGGCAGTAATGTTGAATACGTAGGAAGAATAATATAATAAAATGGATATCTGATGAATTGTACTAGAAAGTGGGTAGATGCTCTCCAATCCAGTTTTCCCTTTATGGACACACAGCTTCATTTACGTGAGCCATGTAAATGAGTTTGGGGCAATGAAATACAGGCAGAAGTTATTATGAAGCTGTATCTTCATTATGTTTTCTCATTTGTGCTCCTCCACAGGGATATCTTCTCCAGCCTCAGTGATTCCAGTTTGCACACACCTCCCCAGGATTTAGCTGCAGGCTCAGGCATGGACTGGGGCCCTTCTGGATGCATTTTTAACATACTCCCATGTGATGCTAATGCTCCTGATTTGGGAACCACTGGATTAGAGCACTATTTAACGTTAGTACACAATACGCCGCAAGTTATCTCCATATCACCTATTTTTAAGCCTTTTAAATATTATTTCTTTATGGAATGTTGTTAACCATAGTTACCATGCTGCACATTTCATCCCCAGGACTTATTTTATTTTATGGTTTTTAAGCATAGTTTTTCCCTCGGAGGTTGAGGAGCTTGCCTAAGGCCACTGAGGAGAGGTCTCCTATAACAGCTCTCCCAGGATGGGCTTCACCCAAGGTGGCCACAGAAACGTGGGCACGGTCCTTGTATTTGGAGTCCCAGAGCAGTATTTCCCAAGGTGCCTCACGGGGCTGTTGGGCCAAGGTTGCAGAGAATGGGAAAGGCCCATCCTGACCTGTTCACGTGCAAGACAGAAACTGCATTACCCGGCAGGCTGTGCTTCGTGCATGGGCGGCAGTCACTCGTCCAGTGACAACCCGGGAGTGAGGTGTTCCCCTGCAGGAGTGGTGGCGGGACTTATGATGATGTCACAGAGGCTGTGGCGGGTCTGTGCCTGTTGGCAGAACAGGGGGAAGGAAGGACAGTGGGACCCACCTCTGTGCTTTTGTGTGAGCAGCGACCCTACCCTGGCCCCGCACAGTCCTCCGTCCTCGAGTGCCTCTTAGGGGAGAGCCGCTGAGGCTGGGAGTGCGGTCCGCCGTGGTCACGTCCAGCCTGGGGCCTGGCAAGATGGGAGTGGACGAAAGTCGAAGGGCCCAACCGATCCCACCCAGTTCGCGGGGCCGGCGGACGCCAGCTGCTGGGACCCTCGCCCTGCTGGTGTCAGAGCCCTGATACAGAGGATCCTGTGACCTAGAGCTTCTCGCTCTCCCCCCACCCGCCTCTGAGTTCAGGCTCCTGGAGGCGAGTCGCTCTTGGCCCAAGGCCCTTAATTGAGATCAGGAGTTGTATGGAGCACTTCCTGTTTCTGGAACCCGGTAGGATGAAGTAAGGAAGGTTTTCCAGTTGCAAGAAGCAGCATGAAGGATGCTTGGATGTGGTGCTGAACTGGGAATGTTCGCGAACGCAGGTCCACACAGTGTCTTTTACGGTTCCATACAAATTTTAGAACTATTGTTCTAATTCTGTGGAAAATGCCTTTGAAATGTTGATAGGGATTGTGTTGAATCTGTAGATTGTTTTGGGTAATATGGACAGTTTAACAGCATTATTTCTTCCAATCTATTAGCATAGGACATCTTTCCATTTATTTGTGTCTTTTTCAATTTCTTTCATCAAAGTCTTGTATAATATTCAGTATACAGGCCTTTCACCTCCTTGGTTAAGTTTGTTCCTAGGCATTTTATTTTTTATTTTTATTTTTTTTTAAGATTTTATTTATTTATTTGACAGAGAGACACAGCGAGAGAGGGAACACAAGCAAGGGGAGTGGGAGAGGGAGAAGCAGGCTTCCTGCAGAGCAGGGAGCCCGATGCGGGACTCGATCCCAGGACCCTGGGATCATGACCTGAGCCGAAGGCAGTCGCTTAACCGACTGAGCCACCCAGGCGCCCAGCATTTTATTCTTTTTGATGCAGTTGTAAATGGGATTGCTTTCCTTTTTTTTTTTTTTTTTTAAGATTTTATTTATTTATTTATTTATCTGACAGACACACAGCGAGAGAGGGAAAACAAGCAGGGGGAGCGGGAGAGGGAGAAGCAGGCTTCCCGCCAGGGAGCCCGATGTGGGACTCAATCATGACCTGAGCCGAAGGCAGACTTTAATGACTGAGCCACCCAGGCTTTCTTAATTTCTCTTTCTGCTATTTTGTTAGGGTATAAAAACATGACATTTTTGTATATTGATTTTTTACTTTACAGAACTTTAACTGAATTTGTTTATTCTAATAGTTTTTTGGCAGAAACTTAAGGATTTTTTTTATATATATAAAATCATGTTGTCTGCAAATAGTGACAGTTTTATTTCTTCCTTTGCAATTTGGATGCCTTTTACTTCTTTTTCCTGTCTGATTGCTCTGGCTAGGACTTCCAGTGCTATGTTACATAAAAGTGGTGAGAGTGGGCATTCTTTTTCCTGATATTATGGGAAAAGCTTTTGCGGTGCCTGGGTGGCTCAGTTGGTTGAACATGTGACTCTTGATTTTGGCTCAGGTCATGATCTCAGAGTCATGGGATCAAGCCTGGAGTAAGGCTGTGTACTCAACATGGAGTTCGCTTGAGATCCTCTCCCTCTGCCTCTCCCCACCCCACTCGTGTGCTCTCTCTAAAATAAATCTTTTTTTTAAATAAAGATTTTATTTATTTATTTGACACCGAGAGAGACAGTGAAAGAGGGAACACAAGCAGGGTGTAAAATAAATCTTTTTTAAAAAAAGGAAAAGCAGGGCGCCTAGGTGGCTCAGTCGGTTAAGCATCTGCCTTGAGTTCAGGTCATGATCCTGGGGTCCTGGGATTGAGCCACATCTCGGGCTCCTTGCTCAGCAGGGAGCCAGCTTCTCCCTCTCCCTCTGCCTGTCACTCCTCCTGCTTGTGTTCTATCAAATAAATAAATAAAATCTTTAAAAAAAAATTTAAAAAGGAAAAGCTTTTAGCTTTTCAGAGTTGAGTATGATAGCAGTAGGCTTGTCCTATATGGCCTTTATTGAGATATATTCCATCTATACCCAGTTTGTTGAGAGTTTTTATCATAAATAGATGTTGAATTTTGTCAAATGTTTTGTGTCTACTGAGATGACCATAGAATTTTTATCCTTCATTTTGTCAATGTGTATCACTTTGGTTGATTTGCTGATATCCTTACATCCCTGGAATATGTATTGTATTCCCTAGCTCTGTGACTTCTGTTTGGTATTTCCTTATATTTTCTCTCTCTTTGTTAGAGTTCTCAGTGTATTCATTCTTCTCCTGAGTTCAGTAAGCATCTTTATTACCATTACTTTGCACTCCTTATCACATGAATTACTTTTCTCTGTTCCATTAGGTTTTTTTCTGGGGTTTTGTCTTGTTCTTCATTTGGAACATATTCCTCTGTTTTTTCATTTTGCTTGACTTCCTGTATTTGTTTCTTTTTTTTCTTTCTGTTTGTTTCTAAGTATTAGGCAGAGTAGCTCTTTCACCCAGTCTTGAGGGAGAACTTTATCATTTAACATTCTCTTAGCTCTTTTTTTTTGAAGATAATTTTTTTTTAAAGATTTTATTTACTCTAGAGAGAGTGAGAGAGCATGAGCAGGGGCGGACGGGCAGAGGGAGAGGGAGAAGCGGACACCCTGCTGAGCAGGGAGCTCAATGCAAGACTCAATTCCAGGACCCTGGGATCATGACCTGAGTAGAAGGCAGACGCTTAACCAACTGAGCCACCCAGGCTCCCCAAACCTTCCTTTAGCTCTTCATTATCTCTCAGACCTTTGTCATTATCTAAGTAGCCTGATTTATTCTTGGTAAGACTTCGTTTTTGAGGGTGTGCCAAGACGCATAAGTATTCCAGAGGAAGGATAGTCAAATCTAGTTTCAGGCTAATTAGAGGCTAGATCCTAAGGCAGCAGTTTTTAAGGTATGCAAGTACATACAGTCCCACTGGATCATAATCATAAGCCCTACTGGCCTTGAGGTCAGATGATCTACAGGTGTCCCTTTGGTGACAGTTGCAAAAGTTGGGGCTCCAGACAAGTGCATGAGCTCCCTTGTGGGAGGCATTGGCTCACTCTAGCAAGACCAAGGAAGAGCACAAAGATGGTATCCTCTGGCCTGTGTTCCCGAGGAGCATTTCCGTATCCTACAGATGTGTGGTAAACCTGAAGCCTGCTCCTCCAAGATTAGTAAATAGGTCTTCTCCACAGGAAGACAGGGTGTGTTCCAGTCTCCTGTCTGTGCAGTGCCCTGGGGGTGGTAGCCTGCCAAGAACTTTCTCTGATTGTTTCAGGCTTTGTGAGGCCCAGAAATGCTGTTTCCCTGGCTACCAGAGCCAGGTACTAAAGGGGCGTCCCCTCTGTGGGCCGTGCATGTGGTGTCCAGCCACCGTGCTTCGGTGGGGCCACAGGAGTGGGGCAGGGGCAAGGTTCACACACTGGTGCTAGCAGGTTAGAAGAAGAGTATAAAGCTGGTGCCCACCAGTGCTGGCACTAGTAAGGTAGAGGGAGAATGCAAAAATGGTGCCCACCAGTGCCTCCATCCCAGGAGAGAGTTCTAGCATGTTCCTACTCATCGAGCAGATGCTTTAAGATTAACAAATCTTCACATATAGTCTTGGAGCTTTTCCAAAACTGCTGCTTTTGAATTGGATCCTGGGGTGAGTGATTCTGCATGCCAGCCTTTTAAGAGTGGAATCTCCAGGCACCTGGGTGGCTCAGTCGGTTAAGCACCTGCCTTCAGCTCAGGTCATGATCCCAGGGTCCTGGGATCAAGTCCTGCATTGGGCTCCTTGCTCAGCGAGGAGCCTGCTTCTCCCTCTGCCTTTGCCTGCCACTCCCCCTGTTTGTGTTCTCTCTTGCTATCTCTGTGTCAAAAAAAAAAAAAGTGGAATCTCCATTCCCTATAACCCTGTGATTCTCCTGGATATAATGTCTATTCATGTCTTCTGCCCATCTTTTAATTTCATTGTTTTCTGGGTGTTGGATTTTTTAAGTTCTTTATATATATTGGATACTAACCCTTTATTGGATATGGCATTTGCAAATATTTTCTCCCATTTTGTAGATCGCCTTTTAGTTTTGTTGATTGTTTCTTTTGCTCTGCAGCTTTTTATTTTTATGTAGTCCTAATTGTTTTTCTTTTTGTTTTCCTTGCCTCAGGGGACCTATCTAGAAAAAAAGTTGCTTTCTCTTTATTCTTCGCGTATTAGTGGATTTTTCTTAAAAAAAAAAAAAGATTTTATTTTAGAAAGCGCATGAGAGTTGGGGGACAGAGGGAGACAGAGAATCCTCAAGCAGACTTCCCATGGAGCATGGAGCCTGACGTGGGGCTCTATCCCTGGACCCTGAGATCATGACCTGGAGCTGAAATCAAGAGCCGGCTGCCCAACTGACTGAACCACTCAGGTGTTGCTAACAAATTAGCTTTTTTTTTTTTTTTTTAAAGTAGGCTCCACACTCAGCATGGAGCCCAGTGTGGGGCTTGAACTCACAACCCTGAGATCAAGACCTGAACTGAGATAAAGAATTGGACACTCAGGGCTCCTGGGTGGCTCATTCATTAAGCGTCTGCCTTCGGCTTAGGTCATGATCCCAGGGTCCTGGCATCAAGCCCTGCATGGGGCTCCCTACTCAGAGGAAAGCCTGCTTTGCTTCTCCCTCTCCCACTCCCCCTGCTTGTGTTCCCTCTCTCCGTCAGATAAATAAATAAAATCTTAAAAAAAAAAAAAAATTGGACGCTCAACTGACAGAGCCACGCAGGTGCCCCATATTATTAGTGGGTTTTGATTTGTGGTTACCATTAGGATTGTATATAACATCTTCTGCATATAGCAGTCTATATTAAGTTGATGGTCATTTAAGTTTGAACCCATTCTTTACTCCTCTCCCCCAACACACACACATTTTAGGTGTATGTTGTCATATTTACTAGTTTTGTGTTTCCTACCTTCATACTGTCACTTTTGGTCTTTCCTTTCCAGAGTCCCCTTTAATATTTCTTGCAGAACTGGTTTAGTGGTCATGAACTCCTTTAGTTTTGTTTGTCTGGGAAACTCTTTCTCTCTCCTATTCTGAATGATAGTCCTGCTGGATAGAATATTCTTGGCTGCAGATTATTCCCATTCAGCACTTTGAATATATCATGCTACTCCCTTCTGATTTAGAAAGATTCTGCTGAAAAATCCCAATAGCCTTATTGGGTTTCTCTTGAATATAACTGTCTTCTTTTGTCTTGCCACTTTTAAAGTTTTTTTTAATTACTATATTTTGCCATTTTAATTGCAATATGCCTTGGTATGGATCTGCTTTTGTTGATATTGTTAGGGGTTCTGTGTGACTCTTGGATGTGGGTATCTGTTTCCTCAGATTAGGGAATTTTCTTTCTTTTTTAAAAAAGATTTTATTTATTTGAGAGGTAACGACAAGTGGGGAGTTGAGGGAGAAGCAGGCTCCCCACTGAGCAGGGAGCCCGATGCAGGGCTCCATTCCAGGGCCCTGGGGTCATGACCTGAGCCAAAGGCAGACATGTAACTGACTGAGCCACCCAGGTGCCCCAGATTAGGGAACTTCCAGCTATTATCTCTTCAAGTAAGTTTTCTCTCTTCTTATCCTCTTCCTTCTCCTATAATGCGAATGTTAGTACATTTGACGGAGTTACTGAGTTCCCTAAGTCTGTTCTTGTTTTGCATATTTTCTTTTTTGTTCATCTTGATTACTTTCCATTACTCTTCTAGGTCATTAATTCATTCTTTTTCCAGCCAACTGTTCATTGCATCAGGTTTTCTAATCTCGTTTATTGCACTCTTCATCTCTGATTTTTTTATCTCCATGTTAAGGGTCTCGCTGATATTTTCCACTCTTTTTGGCCCCTCATGCTTTCCAAGCTAATTGCCATGGGTATTTGTTTTCCCTGTGCATTCCCCTCTGTGGGAGTGTCTCTTGCTCTTCTCCATCAGCATGGCTCTCTCCCCACCACATGAGCCACAATCCAGTTCTCTCCCAAACCATGTCTCCACACTTCCTACCTTCAATGGGCCGTCTTCTCTATCTTTAGTTGTGGAGTTTGTTCTGCCAGTCTTCAGGTTGATTTCTGTGGTATGTAGGATGATTTGATATTTAGTTGTATTTGTGAGATGAGGTGACCCTACAGTCCTCTTACTCTGCCACCATCATTTCCCCCCCTCCAAAAATTTTTTTGCTAAGGTTTTGCTGTATCTATGTTTATGTGGATACTGCTCTGTAATTTGTTTTAATATCACCCACATTTAGTATCATGTTAGTATTGGGTTCACTTAATTAGTTGGGAAGTGTTTGAACTTTGGTTTTGTATTTTTTTTTTTTAAGATTTTTATTTTATTTATTTGACAGAGAGACAGTGAGAGGGAATACAGGCAGGGGGAGCGGGAGAGGGAGAAGCAAGCTTCCCACTGAGCAGGGAGCCCGATGCGGGACTCGATCCCAGGACCCTGGGATCATGACCTGAGCCGAAGGCAGACACTTAATGACTGAGCCACCCTGGTGCCCCTGTATTTTTTTTTTTTTTAAGATTTTATTTATTTGAGAGAGAGTGAGAGAACAAGCATGAGTAGTGGGGAGGGGCAGAGGGAGAGGAAGAAGCAGTCTCCCCACTGAGCAAGAAGCCTGAGGCAGGGCTTGATCCAGGACCCTGAGATCATGATCTGAGCTGAAGGCAGACACTTAACCGACTGAGCCACCCAGGTGCCCCTGAACTTTGTTTTGTAAGACTTTGTATACAGTTGGTACTCTTTTAGCTTTAAATATGCTGTAAAAGTTCCTATGTGTTCGGGGTCGACCCTAAGCTGACAGCCACAGAGAAAACAGAAACATAAGTCCTCCAACCACAAGGAACTGAAATTGTCCAACAACTCAAATGAGTAGAAAACAGAATTTGTTTTAGAGACTCCAGAAAAGAACACATCCCTGCGAACACCTTGATTTTAACTCATTGAGACCTGTCCTCTGTAGGACTTCTGATCTACAGAACTATAATATAATGTGTTGTTTAAGCCATAGGTTTGTGATAATTTGTTAGGACAGCACTAGAAAGCTAATACATCAACATCATTCTGTGAGCATTTCTTAACTGATCCAAGAATATTTTCTAGGCTCATGTACCTTCCTGCACCAACCTGGAAATAGCCTCTAAGGAGTTCTGGTTCTTTTTACTGAAAAACTGTACCAATAACTGGGCATTAAATATGCTCATGCCTATTGGAATGCCACTGCTGTCTAGGCTCTCTCAGAAGAATTAGGGAATATGTACATAGGTAAATATTTTTACATACATTGAAAATTTTTATGTACATTTAAATCCATAAAGATTTCAGAAGATTGGGTAAGGGCTCATAAGATCATAAGACTCCACCATACTCAGATAAGGCTTTTATTTAAAAGCAAATATATAGTACCATAAGAGAAAAAGAATATAATACCAAACATGCAGTCTCTAAAAATAAATAAATTGAACTTCATGATAATTAATAAATTCTGCCCTAGGAGAGAGACTTAAGAAATGAAAATTAAAAAAAGAAAGAAACAGAAATCAAAAGCATAGACTGTGAGAAAACATTGGTAAAGCATATATCAAATAAGGAACTTCTATGTAGAATATATGAAATCACAAAACAGTAAGAAACCAACCAATTTTTCTAAAAGTAGGCAAAAAACATGAAAAGATAATTCACTAAAGAACATGTATGGGTGGCAGATAAACACAAAGACTAATGCTCAACACTGAGTCATTAGAGAGACAGGATAAAACCGCACACCTACTAGAATGGCTGAAATGAATGGCTCGTGTCTTACATACAAGGATCAGCAATGATGTGAAGAAACTGGAAATCTAATATAGGAGGAAATATGAAATGGCATAACCATCTACAACACAAGTTGGCAAGTTCTTGTGAAGTTAAATATTTAGATCAACTTCCTGCATGACAGTGTGAGCTTTTGCAGGCCTGCTTCCCATTAAAACTGGGGAAAATTATAAAAACACAAGTTAAAAGTCTCTGGAAATGGTCCTACGGTATACAGCAAATGAGGAAACACTTACTCAAGAACGTCTGATACTCCGTAAGAACAGCAAGGTCCAGTCACATCTGAACTAAGACCATTCCCTCTCTCCCCACTCCAATGATAGAGGTGGAATCTCCACTACAGACTAATACATCCAAGAACACAGGACTCCCTCTCCCTGGAGCTCCCAGGCAGAAGCTTATTTTCTCAGGAGGCAGTATGTCAGGACATTTGGATGAATGATGTTCATTTGCTGGCTTCCTCATAAATGCTACTTTCAGAGCTCCTCTCTGTTTTAAGTTAGGTTGACCAGGAAACTGCATGTGTACTGCACTCCTAAGGCCTCTCTCCAGTCTGAACATTCTGGTGCTCAACAAGTTTAAGCCTTTGGCTGAAGCCTTTCTTCACATTTACTGTATTCATTAGGCCTATCAGGATTGTGAAGTTTCTGTTGCTGAATCAGAGCAGATCTCTGGTTAAAGGCTTGTCCACATCAGCTGCATTCAAGACTTTTCTCCACTGTGAACTTTCTGGTGTTGAATGAGGTTGAAACGCTGGCTAAATGATTTCCCACAATTGCTGCACTCATAAGGCATTTCTCCAGTGTGAATCCTCCGATGTTTAACAAGGCTGGAGCTGTGGCGAAAAAATTTCCCACATTCCCTGCACTCATAAGGTCTTGCTCCAGTATGAACCCTCTGATGTTTAACGAGGCTGGAATTCTCGCTAAAGAATCTTCCACAATCATTGCACTTAAAAGGCTTTTCTCCAGTGTGAACTTTCCGATGTTGCATGAGGCTAGAGCTTTGGCTAAAAAATTTCCCACATTCCCTGCACTCATAAGGCCTTTCTCCAGTGTGAACCCTCCAATGATTAATAAGGCTTGACTTGTGGCTATAGAATTTCCCACATTCACTGCACTTATAAGGTCTTTCTCCAGTGTGAACTCTCTGATGTTTCATGAGGCTTGAGTTAAAGCTAAAGAATTTCCCACATTCACTGCACTCATAGGGCCTCACTCCAGTGTGGATCCTATGATGCTGAACAAGTGTGGAATTATGCCTGAAGGCTTTTCCACATTCACTGCATGTAAAAGGCTTTTCTCCAGTGTGAACTCTCTGGTGTTGAATGAGGTCAGCATTGCGACTAAAGGATTTTCCACATTCACTACACCCATAAGGCCTTTCTCCAGTGTGAACTATTTGATGTATAAAAAGGTTTGATTTATGGCTAAATAATTTCCCACATTCGCTGCATTCATAAGGCTTTTCTCCAGTATGTAGTCTCTGGTGCTGTACAAGTAAGTATTTCTGACCAAAGGCTTTCCCACATTCACTGCATTTGTAATGCCTTTTTCCAGGGTGAAACGCCTCCCCACTCTTGGTGTTCCTTTGTGGCTCCCCTCCACCGCAGGTCACCTGATGGTTGAGAAAACCAGAACTAACTGGGAAGTCCTTTCCACCCTCCCCACCCTCTTCTCTTAAAGGTTTCTCTCCACAGTGCAGCTTCTGGTGTTGAACTTTTGCTTTGAGCACTCCTTCTATATAAACACCCTGCTCATGAGGTGCTTCCTCAACCTCTGCTCTATGCCGCCAACCTGAAAGCAAAGAAATGCTGATGAAGTGTATGTGGACTTCAGTGGGAGGACGTAGCATGCTTACAAATGTGTCTCACACACCCAGTAAATAGTCCAAATAGTCCATCGTATTGCTGGCAGAATCAGGCCTGAGGTTCAGAGTGAGGAAGGGCCTGCCGTGCCTGCGTTGGACCTGGCAAGCTTGCAGATTGGTGTGAGGCCTCATGAGCAGCAAGGACACAAAGATGGAGTGCAGCTCAGGGAGGAGAGGCTGGGTCTCCAACACACTCTGCAAATGGCCTTCAGCAAGGCTGCTGATAACCCAGGAACACAGTGCAGAAGGGTGTGGTCAGGCCCAGAAAGCAAATCAGATGCAACCGAATAGCTGGTGTTCAGGGTTAAGGATACATGCACACCTCATGACACATTCTGTGAAAGCCTGTATCATAACCTTGAAAACTTCATATTCTGCTGCCTCAACCTCCCCACTGGCCATGAATTCTGTGACCACATACACTAGTGTGATGCGGGCCCCTGCCACAAGTCCTCCTTCCTACCCTCCCCCTTACTGGGACCTAGCACCATTCAAATGCACCAGTGAAATCCCCTCACTCCTTTTCTTATGCATCCCACCCTGACTCCCGATGAAGCTACTCAACCACAGGTCCTCTCTACTTCTCCCCAGTTGGTTGAGCCCACTCCCTTGGGACTCCCTCCCAGGTGACCCTCTGCCCCATGCAGTGACTGTCTAGGACCTGTGAGTATAATAAATTTTGTTACTCCTGTGCCTCTCCTGTCGTGGCTGCACCTGTTCTCATAAGAGAATACAAAATGGCTGACATCGCAAACAGGATGGTCTGTGATGCCGATCATTCACAGGTGGGGGAAGATTTAGGCAATGCCTCCTAACTGCTTGGCTTACTAACCGGCTCTCAGCCATCTGGGACGGCGGGGTGTCCTACTGGCATTCTGTGTGCTGCCTCCCTCAGGCTCTGCCAAGGCTTCCACCCTAAATTGTGGAGCTCATTCTCCTCAGATACCCTGAGACTTCACTTCTGGCCAGCCCTGACTCAACAGGGAGCTGGTGAGAGGGGGCGTGTTCTCCTAGTGCTCCCTGAATAAGCAACAGGCTGGTAGAATTGGCTAAAAACATTACGAAGTCTCCACTGGGATCGAGGGTGAGAGTGGAAGGGGAACGTCCTTGCAGCCGCCGAAGAAGCACTGCGTATCAGCTGTTGGCTATTAGCTGATTTGTCAACAGAGGAGGGCCGGGGAGCCCTCAGGAGATAACTCCTGTGGACTCACGGCACCAGGACTGGGGGGGGTTCTTGTGTTCCCATTCAAGGCCATGTTGCTCCTCAATCCCAGGCAGGGATGCTGTACCTCCTTCACTGCCTGTGTCGCTGCTGTGGCTCTTTGCCTCCCAAGCCCGTGGGCATCAGTGGGTCCTCCCTGGAGATAAATGACCCAAGTTCTTATGGCCCAGGATCTCGGCAGGAACACTTCATTCTAGCACCTCACAATGACCAGAGGAAGTGAATCAATAATTCAAGAAAGGTAAACACCTTTGAAACCCTTCTGGGTTCTGCTTCGTGCCACTGCCTGTCAATTTGCCAACTCTGCTCCCAAGGTCTGGGACCAATCCCAAAAGGACATCCAGCCACCACAGCTCTCCTCAGCGGATTCCAATCCAGCTGAGGTCACCCTAAGAGATGGGGCCACAGGAAGGAAGCATCTCATGTCTTTCCAGACCCAGCAGGTCAAGAACACAGATCACAAGGAATTAGAAACTAAAACTCACAAAGTCACAAGACTGGAAATCCGAACTATTCTGAAAGATTTCATGCAAAGAGATGGGGGAAAGGAGCTCATTGGTTACCAAGAGCATTTAATACCGGCTTGTAGCACCTGCTCACAGAGCCCCAAAGATGAGGCAGCTGCTGGCATTACTAAAGAGCCTAAGATACGTTAGTTAGTTAAAAGATTTTATTTATTTATTTGACAGAGAGAGAGAGAACACAAGCAGGGGGAGCGGCAGGTAGAGGGCGAAGCAGGCTTCCCGCTGAGCAGGGAGCCCGATGCGGGGCTCGATCCCAGGACCCTAGGATCATGACCTGAGCCGAAGGCAGACGCTTAACGACCCAGCCACCCAGGTGCCCCTAAGATACATAATTTAAAGATCCTCTGGCCCGCCAAGTTCAATTCTCACATAATATTTTGGGCTAAAGGCACCCAGGAGGATGCAGGGCATCCCAAATGCCAGGGCAGGGATGACAGATGCCAAAACTTTTGATGACATTATAAAAGCCTCAGATGAGGAATCTGAAACTTCTACCACCCCTCAGGATTCAGAAGCCCTACCTTTACTGACTTGGATTTTCATGGCCTGGAGATGGGACAACAGAAGCATCAGGAAGCCCTGATGCTCCTCCGCACAAAGTGGAATGGTTCAGCGGATCTTTCAGTACTTTGAACATTCAGACAAGAAAAATCCTGAGTGTGTTTTTAATCCAGAGGAGGCCCCCTTTGTCAGAGTCTAGGAGTTGTTCTTGCAGGTGCCCTTCCCAATATAGGGGGCACTGCTTAATTTTATTGACATGTCCCACACCAAACAGGATGGCACTGATTTCCTGACACGCCATAAGGGCTCCGCCCACCCTGACTGACGAAGTCTGACTTTCCACCCTCTGCCTCCTAGTATGCAGGTACCCCCACCTGTACCATTCAGTCTGTTCCTTTTTTCCCAACTTGCTGACACCCCTGCTGCCTCCAGGTGACTTACAACTAAGAGACCCCACAAACTAACTACTAGGCAAGCCATCCCCAAATTACAACAACTAAACAACAAATTACAACAACTAAAAGAAATACTGGAAGAGCCTCACCCATTATTACCCATAGGTCTGGTGGCTCAGGGAACTACTCCTCTGGAACCACCCGAGGATGCTTCCAGTTCCAAAAATGTCAACTGCCAAGGCCAAGCCAGTGAGGATTCAGCTAGTCCTCAGGCACTGCCATACCACCCAAGGGCAATCACCCACACACAACTCTGGTAATTCACAGGAACTCTTAAACATTTCCTAACTTTATGGACTACAGGAGCCCAAGTCACCATCATTCCAAGCAACCCATTCAGATTTAAAGGGGGTGCCCCTTTTAAACTACAGGGTAATGGCAGTAAAACTATTCATGGCAAAGAAACTGCACTCAATGTCAGTATTCTTATTGCAACGGTTTTTATTAAATGGCTGCCTGTCACAGTGACCCCTACCGCTTTGAGTTTTCCTATTATAGACAGAGATGCCATCGTATGCCACATACAAAGCTGGAATAAGCCATGCTGCCTGGTCTTGCCAGTAAGACACCAAATGAGAACCTGTGGGGCTGCCCCTGCTGGTGAAGGTAGTAAACACACCACAATATCACCTGAAACAAGGTAACTGCTGGCCTTCAGAGTGCTGTTCAAGATCTACTAAATGAAGGGGCAATTATTCTCATAATTTCTCCTTTCAGTAATCCTTCTATTTGGCCAGTCTTCACGGCTTCTACCAACAATGCCACTCAACTACTGCTTATCAAAACCCCAAAGCTTAAGTTCTCCCCATCAAGGCTCTAATACCTAACATAATTGAATTAACTGAAGATATCCAAAGGGTGCCCAGTGACTACTTTGCTGTGGCAGACTGGGGCAGTATATCTTATTCAGTGCCTATCACCAGTCACAGCCCCTGTTCACCTTTACCTTTCAAGGAACCCAGCATACATTTATTGAGTTGTCCATGAGTAATTTAAACAGCCCAGTGACTGCCCACAATCCGTACTGTCAGGACCCAGACAGGGTCCCCTCAAAGCACCTTGTCTGCTTACACCCCCTGCCTTTGTTCCCAACTGCATTCACCCAGGATAGCTGCACCTTATAATCAAGTCACCCCCACAGGCTTACTGCTTGTACCCAGGAGCCAACTGCACTTGACCAGTTCCCCATGTTAGTCTTTTGCCCTCATGCTAACTACCTCACGGGCACATTATGCTTTAAATAACAGCACCTCAGGAGCGCCTGGGCGGCTCAGTCCGTTAAGCATCCAACTCCTGGTTTCGGCTCAGGTCATGATCTCAGTCATGGAATCGAGCCCTGTGTCCGGCTCCATGCTCAGCACAAAGTCTGCTTGAGGTTCTCTCCCTTCCCCTCTGTCCTTCCCCCACTCGCGCACTCTCTCTTTCCCATAAATCAATCAATCAGTAACTAACAGTACCTCTGGATTCTACTGTGGCCTGAACCCACGGGCACAGCACTTTATACACTTTCCCCTACTGACGCCCAATGAGTCTGTACCCCAGTGTGCAGCGGTTACACCGAGGAGCCCCACAGTTCTTTACCCACCAGGTACCTCCCCTTTGCTCTCAAACCCAGGCAAAACAGGCAAGATTTGTTCCCATTTTCATAGGACCCACCAGAGTCACAGGCGACACCAGAGCTGGCCCCAGTAGAGCAGGCTTTGTGTCAAACGAGACTGCACCATGACTGCCAACCAGCACCTCCTGGAGGCCCTCTCAAGGTCACACACAAAGGCTGCACTACACACTGTCCCTTTACGCAACGGGCGCACAAGTCTCTAAGCCCGAATGGTCGTGGATGACAGACTGGCTTAACTGTTTACTAGCCAGGAAAGGAGGTGTGGGTGCCATTCAGGGCACCTCCTGCTGTATGTAACTCAGTAATTCTAGATAGCTACAAGCAAAGCCATGAAGATTAGGCCAAGAGGTGAAAATCTTTCATAACATAACCCAAACCTTCCAGTAGATTCCCTTAAGCCAAGGGGTATATGACCTGTTCTCTTGGCTTTCCCCCCACTAAATGCAGGCCTGCCTATGGCCTGGGTTTCAAACCCTCATCATAGGCCTAGTAGGACTCCTCTCAGTTGTCACCTATGGCAAAGTTTGCCTTTTATGGGTAGACCAAGCTATTCCAGTCACCTTTAACGTCTCCACAACCCAGGTGGCAAGCGGTACCTATCACAGTTGGTCCTGTTGATGTTGAGACATCACAGGGCTCATTGTATTGTCACCTTTTAAATTTCATATTTTCCTGTTGCCTCAACATCCCCACAAACAGGCTGTGAGAACCCACCCAGGTGACCAGCTTAGCCAAGTGATAAGGCTGGTTCCTGTCACAAGTCCCCCTTCTTGCCCTCTCCTGTGACCTAGTGACATTCAGATGTTCCAAATGGAATCCACTCACACCTATTCTTACGCACAGCCCCCTGGCCCCCAGGAAGGGCACTTGCTCATGGGTCCTCACTCACTCTCTGCTTCCCCCTGCTTGGTTGAGCCCTCTCCCTGGGTGCTCCCTCCCCTGTGAACCACCTCCCACACACATCCCCAGTGTGTCATGACTGTCTCTCTAGACCTACTGAGCATAATAAACTTTGTTTTTTCCTGAGCTGCTCCTGTGTCTCCTCTTGTGGTCGTGCCTGACTGACCATCTCACGAAGAACAGAAAGGAAGGCCACTGTCGGGGAGCATTGCAGAGGGAGCAGTAGGAAGGAGAGGTGGGGGAGAGCCCTGGGTCAGAAATCAGAGTAGACATAATAAGTGCACAACTGAGAAAAGATGGACATCAGCCCTGAACCGTGCCTTGGCACCAAATCATCAGGGCTCAGCAGAAGGATTCCTGGTATGACCTGAGCCCATCCCTGAGTTCACACCTGCCCAGCTCCGCCCTCCCAAGTACCTCTTGGCATGGCTGCAGTCATGACTCCACAGGGAGGCAAAAAGGGTTCTCTCCACCACTCCAGCTGGGTGATTTCGTGAGTCCTGGAAGATGCAAGTCCTAAGAGAGAGATGACACAGGTGGGTCAAAGTGACCCACCCCATGACAGACCATAGGAAAGAAAACTAAGTATTACAGAAGAATCTTGGAGGAGACTCTTGTGAGAACAACCCAGTGAAGCCGTTGGCCATGTCGGTGCCTCAATTGCTAGGACGGGCACATCCCATATGTCAGCCAGAGGAAGAGAGCAGAACCTGGGGCACAAAGCTGCCAGGGATCTTTATGGCATCCCCAAGCCACAGAGAGGCCAACAGGGTGTGATCCATTAGGCTGACAGCAAGACTCCTAATCCCACAGCTTCTCCTGCACGGCTTTGGGGCAGCAAGTATTGAGGCAGCTCAAGAAGGGAAGGGGTGGTACACACAGCCCAGGCTATTACAACACCTACTTACGCGCACAGGGAAGGAAGAAATGCCCATGGTCCAGCTCTGGGAAGGCGAGACCTGTCCCTGAGGTAAAGGGGAAGAGCAGAGCCCAGCCCAGGACACTGGAATGGGTTGTGAGGACCTTACCCAGAGAGGCCATCAGTGAAAAGTTCTCCAGCATCACATCACGGTACAGGAGTCTCTGGGCTTCATCAAGGAGCCCCCACTCCTCCCAAGAGAAGTAGACAGCCACGTCCTCAAAGGTCACATGGCCCTGTCAAGATGGGACAGCTGAGTTGATGTGTAGCTTCCTTTCCCAGGACTCTAGGCATCCTCATAAATGTCCACCCTCCTCCAGGGGTCCCCCACCTCAGAGGAGATACCAAGCCCTGATGCCACTGATGCCTGCTTGCTCCTCACTGTCCCAATAGGCACTGTGTTCAGTCCTCAGCAACAACAGGTGGGCAGGTAAATGCCATCTGAGCTCTGGGCCTGCCAGACAATTGACCTGGGGTTTCCCAGATTGTGCTTCCCAAACACAACTAACTTTGGGCCATTGTTCTCCCTTCAGCCCCCAGTACAAGAGCCTGGAGCCATCAGTTTACACTCCCACCCAACATGCACATCGTTGTACCATACCTCCCTTCACTGCCACCAGCACCGCCTATGCCACATCATCCATCTCCCTGGCCTCACCACATGCTGGTGTGGTACATGCCATCCAGAGGGTGCTTGGCAGATGTAATCAGAATTCCATTCTGTCCTAGAATTCCAATGACCCTGACTGCCAGAGGCAACCCCAAGCCTACTTTCAGGGCCTTCCTGCCTGGCCCATATCCTTGCTTCATCCTCAGCCACCAGGAACCACACACAGATTTCAGACACCCTCAGCTCTCTTCCACCTCTGTGTTGCAAAGGTGTCCCCTCACCTGTCTCAGTTTCCTCTGACGCTTATTGGAAGCCCAAGCCCAAGTCCACTTGTCTCTCACACTAGGTCTGCAATTGTCCCAGAGGATCCCATTTTATCTTGAGCTAATCCCCTGGTGCCAGCAAGGGTCAGAACAAGAGCCTGGGGATCCCAGAGCTAAATGAATTAGCAGTGGCACGAGCTTCACTGTCACCTCACTGCCTTGTCTCCACATCTATCTCATGTTCACTGGCCACCGGCCAGACCCTCTTCATGCCTACACCCTGACCGCAAGGACACCATTCTCCCTCATGTGTCTTTGTGAAGCCCACTACCCCATCCAGGTGTCCAGCAAGAGACTCGGTCCTTGGCCCCACACTCTCCTCGTTACCTGAAGATGCTCCTGCCAAATCTGATCCACAGCTCTGTCCTGGTCCATACACCATCCGTACTGTGGGTGTCTCCAATCTGACCACTTTGCCTCAACCCCACACTTGTGTGTCCAGATGCCCACTCAACACACCCACCTGGGGTTCTCGGAAGCATCACAGTTCAAACACAGCCCAAACCTGACTCCTAATATTCCGCATGAAAATGACTCTTACCACCAACTCTGACATGGTAGTACTTGCCAGCTTCTAGCTACTACAGCCAAACATCTGAGTCACTGCCGACCCTTCCACGTCTTTCTCCCACCCTCCACAGGTCAGAAAGTCTGCTTGGACCTACTGAAAAAACAGATGCAGGTTCCAACCCATGTCCCACCTCCACAGCCACCACTAACACTCACTTGGACTACTGCAGCCGCCTCTTCCCCATAGTTTGCTCTCTGCTCTGCAGCAGAAGCAGCTCATTAGGTCTGGTCCTATCACTTCCCTCTTCTGCTCCAAACCTTCCCTGGCTCCTGCCACTCCAGAATAGAGGCCCAGCTCCTGGCTTCCATCAGGTCTAATTTCTGTTTCCTACTGTTTCCACCAGACATAATAGAAACCTAAGGTTGCATGAGTATTCCCGGCCCAGCCTCACCTCTAGCATTTTCTAATGTTTATCACCATGAATATAATGTCTTATAAATGTCATGCCACTGGTTGCCAGGAATGGGAACCAATCCATGTAATTCCTGGTCTGGACTCAGGCCCCTGACCTTAGGTGATCATCTTCCAGGGATCTAGGATGGAAGAGTAGGGAGAATAGCAGGCAGTCATAGAATCCTGCAGCCCACGCAGGTGGGAACTGAATAGGATGAGGATTTGGGATACCCCCCACTTACCTCTGCATGGTCTGGAAGCAAATCTGCAGCAATAGGAACCTACAGAAAAGCAAAGCCATGAGAAGCAGGCAACAGTGTTGGGCCACAAAGGCCCACCCAAGTCCCTCATATCATCTGGGCCTCAGTCCTCAGGGATGCCTCTTACCAGCTGTGTGACTTCGGATAAATACACAACCCCCATGTGCCTCAGTGTTGTCATCTGTAAAATGGGGATAATAGTGGTGCCCACCCCGTGGGGCTATTATCTGTACTGAATTCCTTCCTATGTGTCAAGTACTAAGTAGTGACTCTTATTGTCCTCATAATTAACACCTTTGTCAACATTTTCAGTGCAAATAAACTGATAGGTACTGAAAATGTGTTTTGTATGTGCCTTTTAACTAAAAGCATGTGATATTTAAGACATTTAATTTTAGGGACGCCTCCATGGCTCAGTCAGTTAAGCGTCTGCTTTCAGCTCAGGTCATGATCCCAGGGTCCTGGGATCGAGTCCTGCATTGGGCTCCTTGTTTGGCAGGGAGCCTGCTTCTGCCTCTGCCTGCCGCTCCCCCTGCTTGTGCTCATTCTCTCTGACAAATAAATAAATCTCAAGGGGCGCCTGGGTGGCTCAGTCGGTTAGGCGTCTGCCTTCGGCTCAGGTCAGGATCCCAGGGTCCTGGGATCGAGTCCCGCATCAGGCTCCCTGCTCGGCGGGAAGCCTGCTTCTCCCTCTCCCACTCCCCCTGCTTGTGTTCCCTCTCTCGTTGTGTCTCTCTCTGTCAAATAAATAAAATCTTTAAAATAAATAAATAAATAAATCTTTAAAAAAAGACATTTAATTTTAATCAGATGCTTAGAAGTATATTAAAACTTCAATTATTAAGCACTTACATCAATTTAACTTGTTAAACCCATGTTATTTTAATGCCTA
Organism: Mirounga angustirostris; assembly: GCF_029215605.1. Taxonomy (NCBI): domain Eukaryota; kingdom Metazoa; phylum Chordata; class Mammalia; order Carnivora; family Phocidae; genus Mirounga; species Mirounga angustirostris. Next base: position 58,852,393 of record NW_026991724.1, on the reverse strand, counting down.
CGTATGTATATACACACGTGTATATATACACACGTGCAAATGTATGTATACAAACATACTTATTTTTACCAGTTAATGTTTAAATAAACACTTCATGTAAACTCACACATTAATAAGCAGGGGATTGGGCCTGAGGAAACAGAGACTAGTCCTGGTGGCAACCTGGCTGCTTGCTACACACTCTCCTATAGGCAGTCCTGCTGGGAGCCTTTCCAGCTACTCATCCTTCCTGCCCTGAAGGCTGGGGAACTTAAGCACCAAAAGGGGCTGCTCCACTCACCTGACTGACCTTTCCTTTTCTCCACAAAAACTGGACTTGAGGGCTTGCTGAGCCCAGAATGGCAAGCCTACACCACTGAACATCTCAGTCTCCATTCCGGTCCCAGTCCTTAGACCCTATAACCTGCCACTCTTGCATACGCCAACCAGAACCACTTGGGATTACAGGGATCACCCTTCTGAAAGCAGCCCCACCCTTAAGATTCTCCCTCCCAAGTAGGAGTCCCAGGCCTTGCCCTGGTCCAGGACAATATCCACCACCTCTTGGCTATCTTCAGCCCAGATCCCTCCCAGGACTTCAGATGTGAGTGAGTAAGCTACCCATATGACACCTGCACTCGACATTACCCTGTCCCAAATCCAACTCCCACTCTTTTCCCTGACACCTGTTCCCTGCACCGACCTCTCCATCTCCATCCTTCCGGATATTTTCAGAAAACACTTAAAAAAAAAAAAAAAAGGCAAACAGAAACACAGACGGCCCTTCATTCCCTTCTTTCTCTCACAGCCACTTCTGATGCATCAGGTAATCCTGTCGTTTTTAAAATCCCCCCGAGATCTATCAGTCCGCCCCCTCTACCCATCAGTATGGTCCCGGCCCGGTCACAACTCTCCAGTAGTCTATTGTATGGACTTCGTCCACCCTCCTTACCCGATCCCTTTGTTCCCTAAAAAGCCTTTGAAAACTTTGAGCAACAGACGCGAGTCCCTCCTCTGTTCACAACCCTCCGTGGCCATCAGCGCCCTCGGAACGAAGGCCCAGCCGCTCCGGCGGCCCTTCGGCTGTGACCTGTCCCCTCTCAAGCTGTTCCCTGCGGACACGAGACAGCCCAGGTTAGGACTCCAGCTCAGGCCCTGTCCCTGTAACCCTCCCACGCCCCATCACACTGGCTGACAGGAGCGGGGATGCGGACACGAGCGCCCCACTGTCCCGGACCCAGGGGGACCGCTCCTTCGGGGCTCGGCTTGAGCGGGGAGGGCCCGGGTATCAGCGCCTACCTGAGCCAGGTCCCTCCGCGCGGCCGCCGCCATCGGACTCCGGGGGCGGAGCGGCGCCCGGGGAGGGGAACCAGCCCGCGCACCCCCGACCCCGATCCCTCGCCGCTGCCGAACCTCAGACGCCCTTCCTCTCCCGGCTTCCTGCTCTCGTCACCCCGGCCCCACAGGAGCCTTCCCAAACCTCCGATCACACAGAGCGGCGCCAGAGCCCCCAAAACGCCCGCCCCTGGGGCCGCGCCAGAAGTCCCGCCCAGCGCGTTCCGCACGCGGAGGAAAGTCCACTTTCATTGGCCGGGCGCGGGCGGCGCGGGGCGCAGCGCCTGCCGGGTAATGTAGTTCCCACCGAGCCCAAGGTGGAAGAAGTGGGCGGACTGGCTGAGAGGGCGGGCTGGAGAAATCCGGCCAGAGACTATCCTAAATGTAGACGTCCCTGTATTTCAGTTTCCCTGCGCAGCTAGTGCTACTACAGTCTTTCCTTCTTCTTCTTCTTTTTTTTTTTTTAGATTTTATTTATTTATTTGAGAGAGAGAGAGAATGAGAGACAGAGAGCATGAGAGAGGGGAGGGTCAGAGGGAGAAGCAGACTCCCCGCCGAGCAGGGAGCCCGATGTGGGACTCGGTCCCGGGACTCTGGGATCATGACCTGAGCCGAAGGCAGTGGCTTAACCAACTGAGCCACCCAGGCGCCCCTAGTCTTTCCTTCTCTTGAATGACTTCGAGAGAGTCGTGAGAGCCACAATAAAGTGGTTTCCTTGTACTGAACCAGTTGTACGTTACCAAATTACCCTTGCTGAGGCGATGCCCAATATCAAGGACATCGGTGGTGCAGCAATGCCTGATGAGTGAGGAAAAAATGACACAGTTCTGAACGTAGGTGGGGAGATAGTCGGGCATCCCAAGTGCTTACCTTCCTCCCTCACCCCACACATCTGTGCCCTTTCCCTTTTTAAGGGCCCAACGTTGGTGTTCAAGTAGGACAATGGGCCTCAAAACCATAGGCCAACACATTCTCACTTCCAGATTTCTCCCCTTCATCCCTTTCTACTCCGTGTTCCCGCTGCCCTTTCATCTCCAGATACAAAGCAAACTCCCTGCAGGTGGGAAGGATGCTGGACTATCGTTGACATCAGGAAGCATTGGTAAAAGAAATGCCACCACTTTAGTATGTGTTCTCCCAGCACCTCCCTTACCACTGGCTCCATTTCTTTCCTATCAGTCTTCATTTCCCCAATTCTTCTGTCCCTTTTATCTGTGGGCTGAGCAGTGACTAAATCCGTCACTGCCTTGGAATGACTCATGAGAACAAAAGATGATGAAGCATTCACACCTTCCCAGGATTTTCTGGAAGTAGGTGTTAAGTACTAGGGAAAAATACTCTGGGAAGGAAGTGAGGAGTCAATATCGGAGTTGAGAACATGAAATGATAGAGACCCAAGTGGCATTAGTTATTTAGTTCAGGCCTAAATGTGGCATGTGACTATAGACTATCATTTAGGGAAATAAACATAGGTAGTAAAACTATAAGGACATCAAGAGCATGATTATCGAAATGTCGGGTGAACTCTAGGGGGCCAGAGGGTCATATAAGGGGAGCAAGTGACAAGGAATGCCTAAGAAATATTATATATTCTGTTTTACACCAGGTGATAGTTTTATAGGTGTGGTCTTTGACGTGGGAAAGACATTAGGGCTTGAAGTCGATGGCCAAAAAAGAATTCTTGAGACGTCTTTGGTGCAAAAAGGTGGTTTTATTAGAGCATGGGGACAGGACCCATGAGCAGAAAGAGCTGCTGCACTGCATTGACATAAATTGAGGAAGACTCATGTCTTGCTGGACTGTGATCCCTATTACTTAACCATTTGTTTTTCCTTCCCTTAGCTTTAGGGCAGCCAGGAGTGCCTGAGGAATGTCACACATATTCCACCTGGGAGGGGGAGAATTGAGGGGTATCAGCTTGTGCTTTGCCCTCAGCTTGCCTTCTGCTCCCTCCTGAGTCTTTATAAAAGAAAAAAACCATGATTTGTACATCTCTTATTAACACTCAACTGAATGTATGACAGTTTTTAAAATAAAGAAAGAGAAAAAGCTATGCAGATAGTTTAATTTTGTCACAAGAATAAACAAATGGATGATCTTAACAGGCTGAAACAACCTCACAAGGGTATGGAATTTGAAATAACTTGATCAGTGAAGGGGCGCCTGGGTGGCTGAGTCGGTTAAGCGACTGCCTTCGGCTCAGGTCATGATCTCAGGGTCCTGAGATCGAGCCCCACATCGGGGTCCCTGCTCGGCGGGAAGCCTGCTTCTCCCTCTCCCACTCCCCCTGTTTGTGTTCCCTCTCTTGCTGTGTCTCTCTCTGTCAAATAAATAAATAACATCTTTTCTTAAAAAAGATTTTTACTGTGTATAGAAATTTAATTCGTGGCTATTTCTTCTGCATAGAGACTGTTCTTATTGCCCTTCTGACTCCCAAATGACATTTGGTAAATCCCCTTTCTCTCAGACATTTGTAACATACCTATAAGGAATTTACTACATCTCTGTATACAGAGTAAGAAATATTATCTTGTAAAAAAGTGTTACACGTGTTCTACACAATCACTGATTATAAAGGCAGAAGGAATGATTTCTGAGGTAACCAGAGACACAAACATCTTCCACCTGCTTTAGCGGTGCTTAACATCCCTCTCCATGTTCCACATCATCGGGTGTCTGGAGTGTTTTCTCTCTTGTTCCTGATCCTCAATGCTGAGGCTCACAAAACTAACTCTAGAGCTGCAGGCTACAAGAGTTTATTTGAGGGACGCCTGGGTGGCTCAGTCAGTTAAGCGTCTGCCTTCAGCTCAGGTCATGATCCCAGAGTCCTGGGACCGACGAGTCCCTCATCCGGCTCCTTGCTCAGTGGGGAGCCTGCTTCTCCCTCTGCCTGCTGCTTCCCCTGCTGTGCTTTCTCTCTCTCTCTGACAAATAAATAAATTTTTTTAAAAAAAGAGTTTATTTGATAACAATATTTATTAGCTTCCAGCTATAAAAATCTGAGTGAAATTAGCATATGGTGTGTTCATTGAATTTTTTGGTGAGCATTCTCTGCCTAAAGAGTCCTGAAATAATATCTCTAAACATTTCTGTAATGTGTTACACATTATTATTATTTTTTAAAGATTTTATTTATTTATTTGAGAGAGAGAATGAGATAGAGAGAGCATGAGAGGGGGAGGGTCAGAGGGAGAAGCAGACTCCCTGCCGAGCAGGGAGCCCGATGTGGGACTCGATCCCGGGACTCCAGGATCATGACCTGAGCCGAAGGCAGTCGCTTAACCAACTGAGCCACCCAGGCGCCCCACACATTATTATTTTTTTTAATTTGGGTTCTTGGGGAAACACTTTTTCTTTTCTTTTTTTTAGGGATTTTATTTATTTATTTGTCAGAGAGAGAGAGAGCATGAGCACAAGCAAGGAAGAAGCAGGATCCCCATTGAGCAAAGAGCCCGATGCGGGACTCGATTCCAGGACTCTGGGATCATGACCCCCAGCGGAAGACAGGCGCTTAACCGACTGAGCCACCCAGGCGTCCCACGTGTTACACATTATAGTCACCGGAAATATGGGACCGGCTCCTTTAAGGGAAAGCGAAGCTCCGCCTAGTACTCAAGGACACGCAATTTCCAGGCGCCGCCAGCCTACGTGGTTGGCCTCAGTTCCGGAGGCGGCGCAGACGCCCCTCTCCAGTGTGGTTGCTCAGGAAACTACACTACCCAGGATTCTCGGCGGTACTGGGCCAATGCAGGCCCGAGAGAGAGGCGTTTTCGTTGGTGCCCGAGACCTCAGGGTGGGACTTCCGTTCCCTGCTTGAGCGGACATTTTGTTTGTTTTTGGATTAAGCCACCAGGTCTGTTTCCAGATCGCAGCGTCAGGCGTGAGTGACACGAGAGAGCGGACGCGAGAGGAGGCGTTGTCTCCTCTGAGCAGAGGCGGGCCTGAGGATCGGGTCCTCGCGCCCGTCGACTCTTAATGACCCCCTCGCCTCCGCGCGCCTTCCCCGGCCCACAGGTTCCGGTGGCGGCGGCCGCACCGACGGACCCGGCGCAGGTGGGTGCTGCGCCCTCGGGTCCTCCCGCGACCTCCGTTTCTGAACCCAGAGCCTCGAAGGAGAACAGCCTCGGGTCCCTGCAGCTCAGGGCCCTGTGTCCAGACGGCAGGGGCGCCCCGGTTGGGCCGCACTTCTGATCGCCGGCGCGGCGGGGCGTGGAAGGCCGTCGCGGACAGAGGGGCCAGCATGGGCAGAGGCCTGGGAGGCGACACAGACGGAGTGTTCGGGACGCCTGGGGCCGCTGGCGTGTGACAGGATGAGAGTGTGAGGGGGAGTTGCACCTGCAGCGTCCGCCTGAGCAGTTCTTCGTCACTGTGAGCGTGCGGGGAGCTGTGGAAGGTTCTGAACAGGGGAAGGACGCGATCCGAAGGCTTGGAGGCATTTCTTAGACTGCTTGCGGGACAAACAGACGAGGTTCGGAGGTTAGGAGATGATGAGGCCTAGTCCGAGGTAACACAGCTGTGAGTGGCCTAGAGACTAGGCCCGGAGGGTAGGGCTAGCGGTTAATCAGCCCTGGGTCTTCGTGGCAGGGTAGGAGTAGGGGATAGGCCTGAGCTCCTTCGTGGTCGCTTGTCTCACAGTCCCCCTCTCCCCACAGGTTCCGGTGAACTCAGAAGTAACCATGGACCCTACACAGGTGAGGGAAGGGGGTCTGTGCTCGCATCCATCCCCCCCCCCCCCCCCCCCCCCCCCCGCCCATGGTCTCCAGGATTGTGCTATCGTACAACACTCTTCTTACACTCGCCCAGCTCTTGAGTCTGAGGACCCTGGAGAAAACCTCAGCCCAGGATTCTGAGTCCAGGCCAGGGGTTATATAGAAGGGTTCCCCTTTGCGGGTAACTGTTGGAATAAGATGTGGGTAGCGGTTCCAGGTACAGGAACTAACACCTGCGTATACTTGGAGGAGAGACTGAGATGGAAGTTTTCGAGAAACGACAGGCCTTCCGCATGTGTGGTAGGAATCAGGGGCAGGTGGCAGGCGTCAGGTCTGGAATGGCCAGCTGACAAGCTAGGCCTCTGTTTTGAGGGTTGTGTAGCCATGGGCGTATGGAGCCGAGGAGGGAGGAGGTGATCTAATCCAGGTTTTAACAGCCCCCTCTGGATGCCAAGTGGGGAACAGACTGTGTGTGGTGAGGGTAAAGGGAGCTATGGTATACATAAGGAGACGAGGGAGGAGGCCGCTTCAGCATTCCAGGTGAGTGGTGAGGGATGGGCCAGAGGGGAGCTTGTCGGTGGGGGAAGTGTTGGACCAGATTTTCTTTTTGATGTGAGAAAGAGAGAACCCCAAGGTTTTAGCCCTTATCAGCCGGAAGGGTAGAAGCTCCATCAGCTGAGATGGGCGAGTCAGTGGTGGACATAACTCAGATTGGGTATTAGGATTTTAAATTTGTTGCCCATGTGAAGAGTTTTAAGATGGTCCAGAGAACACTGAGTGGAGGTGTCAAGTGAGCTGATGGACACAGGACTGGACTTCTGTGGAAGGGTTCATGATGGAGACATCCAAAAAGTAGAAGATGGCGTGTAGGCAGGTTTAGGAGGGAGAATGTACAGCGCAGTGCAGTTAGTGAGGCAGGGAGGTGATGGTGGAGGCTAGTGACTGGGTGAGGGGCCAGAGTTGTGAGACGGAGTATGATCCAAAAGAATAATGTGCACATGCAAAGTAGTGTGAACTGATGGCTCATGGGTCCTGGTATTGGGGGCTTAAAGAAGAAAGGTGAGCCCAACTTTGGTTGTCTGGTAGCATGATCTTAGCAACCCCAGGAGAACTGGCTGTCAGGAGGTGGGGGGGGCAGTGCATCCCTGCAGGCCAGGCCCAGAGGTTAGATGGTGCCTCTCTGACCACCTGCCTATTGTTGCTGTGGGTGGACACAGTAATCAAAGGGAGATTAGGAGAGTGCAGACACCATTGGTACCCAGTCCCTGTATTTCCTCTGAGTTGAGGAATTAGGTAGGAAGAAATGCAGGAGGGAGACTGTGGGGGCCTGGATGGGTGTCCTTGGGAGAGAGGCTGCTCACGGACTCGGCTCTCCCCATTGTGGCAGGGACAAGTGAACTTTGAGGATGTGGCCGTGTACTTCTCCCAGGAGGAGTGGGGGCTCCTTGATGAGGCTCAGAGGCTCCTGTACCGCGATGTGATGCTGGAGAACTTGGCACTTATGGCCTCGCTGGGTAAGATCATCATACACACCCCAGTGCCCTGTGCTGGTCTCTGTTTCTCCCCTACTTCCCAAGGGCAGTCCAGTCCTTCCTATATCAGAGCTTCTCTTCTCCCTGACTGGGTGCCTCTGTCCAGATCCGTGCACCCCTGTGCCCCAGTTTCTGACCCCTTCCTCTAGCTGATGTTTCCGGTGGCCTGCCTGGGTCAGGAATTTCAGGGACCAGAGTGGTCACCACTTGCTGAGGTCACTGAGCTATTCATGCAAGACTCTACTTTGAGGTTATTTTTATAATACTTAGTTTTCTTCTCTGAGTGGTGGGTTACCCAGACCAGTGCTGGCCATTTACCTGTCTTGTCTTCTTCTTAGGATATGAATCTTCCATGTCCCATGGGGTTGCCTCACTGGAGCTGGGCAGCAAGCCCTGGGGATCTGACTGGACAGATGTTACTCCAGGCGGGACCAGAGAGGCTCAGGGTGGGTGTGGCCCTGGGGAATGGGAGTGGGGAAAGATGTGATGTCAGGGCTGGGTTCCGGTCATTCCCTAACCTCTCTCCCCACACTTTACTTCCCCATGTACACACTTGTCTTATGCTCTGACCTTTGGCCTCTGGCTGTTCCCCGCCTCTGCTTCCATGTCTCACCTGTTCCTCTCCACTGCTCCCTCTGCAGTGCTTCCCAACATTGGCCTATACTTAGTGTGTTATGAACGTGCACATACCCCAAGAAGTCCTTAAATACAAGCAGTTCAGTGGTAGCTATTCAGTAGACACAGCTGCACAGCTCTCACCTGTACCCAGGTGAAATGCTCTTCCTGGGCTGTACCCCACATTTGTGTCCTTTCCTAATCAAATCCTCTTCCATTCCTTTTTTTTTTTTTGATTCTTCCATTCTGTGATCTTTAGATGCCAACTACTGCATAGCAGCCCTTTACTCACTTGAGCTTGGACCTCTTGTTCTGACCTTGATCTTACTTCTATTAGACACATTTATAATGAGGCTACCCCTTCCATCAGTGTGAATTTGCACTTGTCCTCTGCATTTGTCTGCTTTCAGGTCGTTGGCATGGAATGGAGGATGAGGAGATAGCTTTTGAGCAGAACATTTCTGTGGGAGTGTCACAGGTCAGGACTCCCAAGGCAGGTCCTTCTACCCAGAAGGCCCACCCCTGTGAGACTTGTGGCCTGGTCTTGAAAGACATTTTGCACATGGCTGAGCACCAGGGAACACACCCTGGGCAGAAATCATACATGCGTGGGGCATGTGGGAAACAATTCCGCTTCAGAGCAAACCTTTACCACCAGAAGCAGCACAGTGGAGAGGAACCCTTCAGAGGGGACAAGAGCAGCACCTTGCTTGTGAACAGCTGCCCTGTGGAACCACTGGAGATGCCTTTTACGACAGGGAAGGGTTATAAGGACTTGCCAGCTAGCTCAAGCATTTTCCAGCACCATGCCCCTCAGAGTAAGTGGAAGCCTAACAGAAACACCAAATGTGTGGATGCTTTTCACAGCGGACAAAGGCATTACGAGTGCAGTGAATGTGGGAAAGCCTTCAGCCGGAAAGACTCACTTGTCCAGCACCAGAGAGTCCACACTGGAGAAAGGCCTTATGAGTGCAGCGAGTGTGGGAAAACCTTCAGCCGCAAACCCATACTTGCTCAGCACCAGAGAATCCACACTGGAGAAATGCCATACGAGTGTGGCATATGTGGGAAAGTTTTCAATCATAGCTCCAACCTTATCGTACACCAGAGAGTCCACACGGGAGCAAGGCCTTACAAGTGCAGTGAATGTGGGAAAGCCTACAGCCACAAATCCACACTTGTTCAGCATGAGAGTATCCACACTGGAGAAAGGCCTTATGAGTGCAGTGAGTGTGGGAAATACTTTGGTCACAAATACAGACTCATTAAACACTGGAGTGTTCATACCGGAGCAAGGCCCTACGAGTGCATTGCATGTGGGAAGTTCTTTAGCCAGAGCTCTGACCTTATTGCACACCAGAGAGTTCACAATGGTGAAAAGCCCTATGTGTGCAGTGACTGTGGAAAAGCCTTTAGCCACAAACATGTACTTGTTCAGCACCATAGAATTCACACTGGAGAAAGGCCATATAAGTGCAGTGAGTGTGGGAAAGCCTTCAGGCAAAGAGCTTCCCTCATCCGACATTGGAAAGTTCACACTGGAGAAAGGCCTTAGGATGGCAGGGAATACACTATTTCCTTGTTCAACATAGTGACTGACAGCAGAGGGAAGCTCAGATTAGCCTTCGTGAGTAGCCATCAGCTGGAAGTTGAACCTCATACATTTCAGCATCCACCCCCGGGAGATTATTCTGAGTGTCACCTATGTGGGAAGCTTTCTGGTGCTGTGTTGCACTTTGTAACCTGTCCTGGAGCCTTGCCAGAATTCTGTCACTGCCCATGTCTCTAAAAAAACGAACAAAATCCAGCCATGTATGGAATGGCACCTTGTGCATAAGTCATCCCAACATGTTCTAATAGGCAGGCCTCTGCTCCCTTCCCTAGAGGGATCATCAGTACCTGGAGCCCATTAAAAAAACCTCACTCCTTCATGCTTTCTCCTCCACCAGCTGGTATAAGCATGGACATGACCTAGTTTTGGTCAGAAGGTTGGAAGCTTTGTTCTGCTGGCTGCTTGCAGAGGTTTCCATTTTTCATGAACTTTGTTGGTCTTATTTTGCACTCATGATGGATTTGTCCAGCCTCCAAGTCACCTACCTTAGGAATTGCCCATTTCATAGTGTTTGTTTTGGCAACAAATGCCTGAGTTTTTATAAACTATAATTTTGGGGATCCTGTTCACTCTGTGGGTTGTATTGAGAACAGAATTGGGTTCTGCCAGCGTGAGGGGAGGAACAGCTTTTGTGAGAGCTCCAAATGTTATGTCCCAGTGGTGTTAGCAGAATGGCAAGCAAAGAACAGCTCTCATTTTAGCCTAACTTGCATTCCTGCTCAAGACCTCCTATGAAAGAATACTGATCTTGGTGGGCCTAATCTTTTGGCCTGTATGCCAAGATTATTTGTGTGATCAAGGTCACCCTGAGCAGTGGGCAGTTGTGACAGCCTCTAGTGTATCTAGGAGCAGTATGAATTGGTTCCCTTGTTCCAGAGGGATGTTTCATAGTCCCGTAGTCTCTCTCTCTTTTTTTTTTTTTTTAAAGATTTATTTATTTGACAGAGACACAGCAAGAGAGGGAACACAAGCAGGGGGAGTGGGAGAGAGAAGCAGGCTTCCCGTGAAGCAGGGAGCCCGCGTCCCATAGTCTCTTGATGAGAACTTGACCCCTGGGACCTGCCAATGCCCCTGAAATCTATTATTTAGTAGGCGGATGTCACTGTCCCCTAAAAAGACTAGGTAGGAATCGTAATTGGCACAGAGATACTGATTAATTGGGAGTTGGGAGCAAACTATAGGGAATGTGACTCTTATAAAGGTATATCCACGTTTCCATCACTGTGGCTTTGATATAGGGTTTATAGAAATTCTCAGGATTCCCATATTTATGTCTTTCTCATGGCTACGGTCACTGTCAGAGCAATCAATCGAAGCCTTTTCTGCAATAAACATATTTATAGTATACAGTTTGATAAGTTTTGGTACATGTTTGCACCTGTGAAGCCAAGTTTCCTGATTTGCCCTACAATCCCTCTGCCCCTTACCCATTCCCAGGCAACCATTCATCTTGCTTTCTGTCTTTATAGATTTCTTTGCATTTCCCAAAATTTTATATCTATGGAAAAACTTACGTACACAGATAACACTTTAATATGTACTCTTATGTATCTGGCTTTAACTCTGCATAATTACCTTGTGATTCGTCAGTGTTATGTGCATCAGTAGCTCATTCCTTTGCATTCATACTTTTGCTGAAAATATTCCATTTTAGAGAAAGAATTCCAAATCAAGTGATCCAGTAGAGAGTTCACACAAAAACGAAGCCACAGTATCTGTTAAAACCTTTTCCCGGAAATGATGTGTTAACATTCCTGACTTTTTCTGTGGGTAACACAGACTAATCCTGGTATAAAGTGGAAGGGGGCTCCACAACAGGGACAATACAAGAAGGTAGAGATTGCCAAGAGAATCTCTTGGATAGTGGTTACCACAATCATAGGGGTTTTTTTTTCCTTTACATTTTTAGCTTTTTAATGATGAATTACATTGACTAATTTTAAAAACTTAAACCAACGTTACATTTCTAAGGTGAGCCCCATTTAGTCATGATGTATTCTTTTTATGTATTGTATTTATCCACCCCCCCCTTTTTTTTTTAAGATTTTTGCATCTGTGCTCGTGAGGGATGTTAGTCTCTAATTTTCTTTAATGCCTGGGTTTAGTTGGTATCACCATAATGCTGGCTTTACACATTATGTTAAGTATTCCCTGATTTTTAATTTTGTTGAACAGTTTGTGAAGAATTGATATTTCTTCCTTGTTTTGTAGAATTCACCAGTGAAGAAGTAATTGGGCCTGGAGTTTATTTTATGGGAAGATTTGTAATTGCAAATTTAATTTTCAGAGTGGATATAGACCTATAGAGGTTATCTTTTTTCCCCTAGAGTGAGCATTGGTGGCTTGTGTCATTCAAGGAGTTCATTTTATTTAAGTAGTCAAACTTTTCAAACTATTCTCTTATTATTTTAGTACCTGCAGAGTCTTTATTGATGCCACTTCTCTTATTCCCGTGTTAACCTTAAAAATAAAACTGCTAGTTATTTTACCAACAAAACAAAACAAAAAAAGGGTTTATTCAGGAATAGCTGAGATTACAATCCAGGACAAGTGAGTTTTAGCAAAGCCATAGGCGGGTCCAGAGAACAAAGGTGAAGAATGCTTTTTTATAGAGGAAAGGGGAAGTTGGGAAGGACTGTTAAAAACTAAAAATTCCACTGGAGTAAACGGGGGGTTGTAACTACATAGGTTTCTGATTGGCTGAGCTGTCACTGTCTCTGATTGGCCGGGTTGTTGACAGGGCAGGAAGAAATCTTCCTTCCTCCCGTGAGGATAATAAAGTAGTATTGGCTTGCAAGGTCCATCTCTTCCTGTTGGGTCTGCAGTTGACAACTAGTGCCAAACTAGAGCACCCCCTGCCGGCCTCCTGACTTCATTCTAAATGAGGTTTCCTTTTATTAATTTCCACATTCCCCTCTTTTGATTAAGATCTTTCTTTGAAGGCATTGCCAATCAATAGTCAGGTTCTTTATATTTACTGGTTTTGTTCCTCAGTACTAGGAAGGTTGTCATGTCCTATGTTGGAAGGAAAGTGTGTTGCAAGGGGAAACCTCTTAAGGTCACATTTGAGGAATAAGGAAGGTTAGGAGGAAGAAACTCAGATTCTTGAAGCATCAAGCCAGCATCACCTAATTGGGTGATCATTTAAAAAAAATTAAAAAGCTTAACAGTCAACAAAATACAAAACAATTATATACGAGTCAGAAGTAACATAATTCCAAATTGTATGATGGTTCTAAACAAGGACCCTAGGTCTGAAAGTCAAACAGAACATTTATTGGTACTTATTCCAACTTAGGGGAGAAAGGTACCCAGAGTGATGTATTCCTCTTGGAAATGTTTGTTTAAAGTGACCCTGAAAAACAGACTAGCGAATACTGCAAGAGCACACTGAAAGAGTGAACCGAGTGCATTTGGGAAGATAGTGCAGGTATGAACATGATGCAACAGCTGATGAACTTTTTGCAAAACAACAGAACTTCAAAGAGGTTTTAAAACAGCACTCAAAAAATGAAGCAAATATGTTACTGCTAGTACAACCTGTAGGGTTGCAAATTCAGAGACCATGAATTTGGAGATGAATCCAGAGTTAGTTAATAGTTCAGATGAAAGAGACTTCTGAATTCTGAAACCTTCTAACCCATAAGAAAGATCAAGTGAAAATTAACTTGTCTCAGGATCATGAGGCTGTTTCTGAAAGGCCACAATCAAAAGATGTCCACTTTTTGCCACGGCTTGGAAAATGCAGATGGGCACTGTCTTCCCATGAAAGAAGCTACAGTGAAAAAGATATACAGGCTTATTTTGCACATCTTGGGAAAGCTGTTGTCAGATGTCTTCTTCAGTTCCAAGAAATCTTTACTTTCAAGTCACCAGATGATGTGCAGATCCAATCAAGGTTTGGTGCTTTCTTTAGAGGTGTTACAGAAACCCAAGAGTCTATTCCCTGGAGTTCGGTGGCACAGGGTTGGTTAGTAGTTCCTGACAAGGGCCTTTCCAGTGGGGCTGAAGAGTCTGGAGGTGTCTTTTCCAACAGCCCGAATCTGCAGGTTGCAAAGTGTGATGCTTAAGGTCACTGGGGAGTGCTCTGTGAGAAGATGGCTCTACCAAACCATGGTTGTCTTTAACAGAAGTAATTGGGCCTTTACACAACTTTATCAACGAAGGCAGGGGCCAAGTGCTTTGGACGTCCTGTGACTGCCTCAAAGGGTGAATAAGTTCCCAACGGGGTGGATCTGAGAGAAGAATTAACGGCCATGGCCAAGGTATTGGAGAGTCTCTAGAAGTTTTGCCAATTGAGTCTTAATAGTGCCATTGGTGCATTTTTGCTAACTGAAGTTTGCGGATGATGTGCACAATGAAAGTGTTGTAAAACTGGCCAGACAGCACAGAAATGTCAAAATGCCTGACCAGTAAAATGGGTTCCCTGATTACTATGAAGTTTGAGAGGTTTCCCATATAGGGATAATCTTTTCTCTTTTTAAGAAAGATTTATTTTAGAGAGAGAGTTGGGGGAGGGACAGAGGGAGAGCATCTTCAAGCAGACTCCCCACTGGGTGTGGAGCCTGACATGGGGCTCAATCCCACAACGCATGAGATCATGACCTGAATCAAGACCAAGAGTTGAACACTCGACCGACTGAGCCACCCAGGCACCCCTATGTATAATCTTTTCCAAGAGCCACAGAAGAGGCACTGGCCTGTTTTCAAGGGAAAGTTTGATCCATGAGAAAACCTACAGACCACAACTAAAACATATCCATGAGATGGGGTGAGTTGTATGAAATCCATTTGCCAAACTTGAAATTGTCCATTGTGTAATTTGAAATGCCCAGGGTCAGTATGGACAGGTACCTGAGATTGTATTTTGGACAGGTGGGACAAATGAGGTTGATACTTTTGTGGACTTACTAAACTTTTCTCAGCAACATTGGTTTATGGATGCTATCATTTTGTCAGTAGACCAGTGGTTTAATGAGTATTCACTTTTTAAAAAATATTTATTTAGAGAGCCTGCGAGTGGGGGAAGGAGTAGAGGGAGAGGGAGAGAGAATCCTCAGGCAGACTCCCTGCTGAATGTGGAGCCAGACACAGGACTCAGTCCCAGGACCCCAAGATCATGACCTGAGCCAACATCAAGAGTTGGCCAATTAACCTACCGAGCCACCCAGGTGCCTGTAATGTGTATGCATTTGTAAGTAGTGGAAATTTCAGAACTTCTGATATGGCTGAATTGTTATTTGGCCCAAACCAGAGTTAATCTCTTTTTATTAAGGCAACAATTAGGGTGCCTGGGTGGCTCAGTCGGTTAAGCGACTGCCTTCGGCTCAGGTCATGATCCTGGAGTCCCGGGATCGAGTCCCGCATCGGGCTCCCTGCTCGGCGGGGAGTCTGCTTCTCCCTCTCCCGCTCCCCCCTCTTGTGCTCTCTCTCTCTCTCAAATAAATAAATAAAATCTCAGGGGAAAAAAAAAGGTAACAATTATATTTCCAGTATTGTTTTTCCCTCTTTGTTGCCAGTTGCTGGGTATCTCCTGTTGATTTTTCCAAAATTTATCATTTTGGAGAACATCCCTTTGGACCACGACAAAGGTTCGGTTACTGGTTTCCTTGAGAGCAGCACCTGTGGCACAGATACCAGTGAGGTAGGTTACTGTGGCCCCCATGGAGTTGAGTCTGGAGTGTCCAGGAACTTTGATAATACCCACAGCAGCTAGCAGAAGTGTGGCATCTAATAAATTTTGGACATAGGAGCCATTTTTAACATTATTCCCGTTGGAGGTAAGGATACATTGTTGTTTCCATAATATTCCAAAGTTGAGCGACCCCAAAGGCATAGTGGCTATTGATATAAATGTTTGCAGTTCTACCCTTGGCTAAGGCGCAAGCTCGAGTAAAGGCACAGGACTCGGCTTTTGGGGTGAAGTAGCCAAAGGTAAAGGTTCTGCCTCAGTGAATCCAAAGGAGTTGCAGTAGCATACCCAGCATGATATTTGCCATTTTCATTCTTTAAGAACCATCAGTAAACCATGAAAAATCTGCATTGGTTAGAGGAGTTTCCTTAAGGTCTCATGAGGATTCAAAAGGTAACCTGTCAACATTAAGCACTTGTGAGGAGTTTCATCTGGATCCAGATATAGTCCTTGTTTCAACATCAGGCTCCCGAAGTATCTAACTTGAGACTTGGGTAAATTGCAGTTTTTCTTTGGAGACTTTATGTCCCTTTAAGGCCAAAAGTTTGAACAGGTGGATGTGGTCTTCCTGTGAAGAGGCCTGAGAAGGGGAACCTTCTACATACTGCAAATCATCTACATACTGCAACAAAGTAGAGCCTGCAGAGAAATTTCTATCATCCAAACCAAGTTGTAAGGTAAGATTGGTGAAAAGTAAGAAGGACTCTGTGATACTTGGGGCGTGACTGTTCAGGTGTATTTCTGTTCTTTCCAAGTGAAAACAACGATATTGGCTATCCTTATCAACTGGAATGCTAAAAATGTGCTGCATAATCAGTCACAGGGAAAAATGTGCTTACTTCGGGAATAGATGTTAGTAGCAGATGGGGGTTAGGAACAACAGGGTGCTGAGGAGTAACAGTGGTTATTTGGTATTTATTGTTCAGAGGTCCTGGACAAACCCCCATCCTTGGCCTTTGGGTTTTCTCACTGTTAAAACAGGAGTGTTATGGAAAATAAGGCAGGGGATAATGAGACCTTGTAATCTATTATGGGCTTGATACCCTGAAGGGCTTCTTTCTTTATAGGGCATTGATTATGGGAAGAGGTTTTGAATCTTGATGGGAGGTACACTGTGGATTTTGCCAATGTCTGTTGAGAGAGGATGGTAGCTGACACAATAGGAACAAATGGTCAGTATCTCCAGAGTCGGCTATCGTGCTGTCAGAGACAGAATAAAAGACTAAAAGGTGTCAAATGGTCATTTAATTCTCCTGACTGGCTGTTTTGATCACCACTGTAAAATTCTAGAGTTATTCCCCCTTTGGGGAAGAAAGTCTGGCATGATACTTTTCTAAGAAATCCTGGCCCAATAAGTGAGTAGGGGCAGAGTACGGAGAAGATGGGTGAGTAGCTCTCACAGGGCCTAGACAGAAGGGCACAGGCACCTGCTGAAGTTTGTTAGAGACCCGCTATCTGAACTGCTCTGGGGCCGGGGCAGCTTTGTAGCAGTGGGTTCAACACTGAGAGTGTAGCTCTGGTGTCAGTGACAGAGGTTCACTCCCAAACCGGAAAAGAGTCTCTCCAAGCTGGGTAAGGGGGGGTTGGGGAGAGCTCCGGTAGTTTCTCAGATCCCCATCACTGGGAATTAGGAAGACATTAGCAAGGCTAAGGGCGGAAGGCGCCTGGAGCACTCAGATTTGTAACCATCCTTTTTTCCCCAATACCCTGGTTTTTTGCAAAAATAGCAACTAGAGGGCTTTTGTTTTGTTCAGAGACTTTCATTTGCCAGGGTCAAAAATTGAGAATTTGGGGACGCCTGGGTGGCTCAGTCGGTTAAACATCTGCCTTTGGCTCAGGTCATGATCCCGGGGTCCTGAGATCGAGTCCTGCGTTGGGCTCTCTGCTCAGCAGCGAGTCTGCTTCTCCCTCTCCCACTGTGATCTCTCTCATTCTCTCTCTCAAATGAATTAGTAAAATCTTAAAAAAAAAAATTGAGAATTTTAGTGGTCTTTCTTTTAGATGACTCATCTGGGATGTGAGTGAGCTGGTTTGCCATATTAACTAAATTGAGTGGGCGGTTTCCCATTCCATCCGAGTACTTTTAACTAAAAGAAAGATCCTGGTTCAGTCCATTAATAAACATAGTGGATTCAACATCTAAAGGTAGACCAGAATATTCTTAAAAGACAATTTTGTGTTGATTATAATAGTCATGAGCAGGTTCATCAGGTTTCTGTGTGCAAGCCTGAATTTTGTTGCCACACGTCTACAGATAAAGAAGATGAGACATGGGGCGCCTGGATGGCTCAGTTGGTTAAACAACTGCCTTCCGCTCAGGTCATGATCCTGGAGTCCCGGGATTGAGTCCCACGTCAGGGCTCCCTGCCCAGCAGGGAGTCTGTTTCTCCCTCTGACCCTCCCCCCTCTAGTGTGCTCTCTCTCTCTCTCTCTCATTCTCTCTCAAATAAATAAGATCTTAAAAAAAAAAAAAAAAAGATGAGACAGAAGTGAAAAAGAGGCCTCAGGCCATTTTGACTTATTTTAATTGTTTGCTTCAGTTAATTTATAATTTTATCTTTTTTTTTTTTTAAAGATTTTATTTTATTTATTCATGAGAGACACAGAGAGAGAAGCAGAGGGAGAAGCAGGCTCCCAAGCAGCAGGGAGCCCAATATGGGGCTTGATCCCAGGACCGAGATCATGACCTGAGCTGAAGGCAGACGCTTAACCTACTGAGCCACCCAAGCACCCCAGAGATTTTTTTTTTTTTTTAAAGACAAGGCCTTAAAACAGATCCTGAATAAGGGCTGGAGGGCTCAAACACAAAGCATGGAGCTTGAAATCCAGAAGAAAATTTACTGTCAAACCCCAGGTTTGGTGAGAAAGCAATGAGAACAGTCAGCTTTGTGGATACCAGCACCTGTTTGTTTACAAGCCTCAGAGTTGTTGGGTATCTTCTCTGGATCCCTATTTGGTCCAACGACTAACTTTAACTTAAAAAATAAAATTGCCACTTATTATACCAGCAAAAAAAAGGGGGGGTGGTTATTTGGGAATAGTTGAGAATTGCAATCCAGGACAAGCAAGCTTCAGCAAAACCATAGGCAAGTCCAGAGAACAAAGGTGAGGAATGCTCTTTTATAGAGGAAAAGGGAAGTTGGGAAGGCTGTTAACCAAACGTCCATTGGAGTAAACTGAGAGTTATAAGTACAGTGGCTTCTCATTAACTGAGCTGTCATTGTCATTGGCTGGGCTGTTGCCAGGAGAGGAAGATAGTAAAGTAGTATTGGCTTGCGAGGTCCCTCTCTTCCTGTTGGGTCTGCAACGGACAACTGGTTGCCAAGGGTAAGAGCTCCCCCTGCTGTCCTCCCGACTCCATCCTAAATGAGGTTTCCTTTCTGTGAATTTTCACGCCTTATATGGTAATGTCTATACCTCTCTTTTTCTTGATCAAAAGCTTATCACTTTTATTATTTTCCTAAAGCACTTGGTTGCACTGATTTTTCTGTTTCATTTTTTTCTCATTTGCTTTTTTTTTTTTTTTTACCATTGCCTTTTGCTTTTGTTTTTTTGTAATCTCTACACCCAACATGGTGCTGGAACTCATGAGCTGGAGATCAAGAGTCTCATGCTCTTCTGACTGAGCCATCCAAGCACCCTGCCTTTTGCTTTTACTGGATTTCATTTCCTTCGCTACTTTTTAACATGGAAGCTGAGATCCTTATTGGAAACCCTTTTTTCCTAATATAGATGCTTAATACCAAAAGTGGTCTTGTAAGAAGTGCTTTAATTGTCTCCCATAGAACTTAGTATGTTATGTTTTCATTTTAATTTAAAATCTCTCTCACTTTCCTTTCAAATTCCTTCTTTTACACTTGGCTCATTTTAGAACTGTTATATCAAATATTTGAAATTTTCCTTATCTTTCTTGTAATTTACTTTCTTAAAATAAAATATTTTTAAAGATTTTATTTATTTGAGAGAGAGAACGAGCAGTGGGGAGGGGCAGAGGGAGAAAGAGAAAGAAGCAGACTCCCTACTGAGCGGGAAGCCTGATATGGGGCTTGATCCTAGGACCCAGAGATCATGGCCTGAGCTAAAGGCAGGCGCTTAACTGACTCAGCCACCCAGGCGCCCCTCTTGTAATTTATTTCTAATTTAATTAAGTATGCACTCAGAGTACATACTTTACGACTTGAATTATTTACGTTTGGGACATCTGGGTGGCTCAGTCGGTTAACTGTCTGCCTTCGGCTCGGGTCTTGATCCTGGGGTCCTGGAATCGAGTCCCACACCAGGTTCCTTGTTCAGCGGGGAGCCTGCTTCTCCCTCTGCCTATTGCTCCCCCTGCTTATGCTCTCTGACAAATAAATAAAATTTTTAAAAAGAAGAATTATTTACGTTTATTGAGACTTGCTTTATGGCTCAGAATATGGGCTATCTTTGGTTTCATGTTAACTTGAAATTAATGTATATTGTACTGTTTGATGGAGGGCTTCACAAATGTCAACTAGATTAATATGGTTGATAATGTCTAAGTTTTCTGTGTCCTTACTGATTTTTGGTGGGAGGGGGTTCTGTCAAGCTTTATTTGAATATTATTGACATCCCTCAATATAAAAGTGGATTTGTTGGGTGCCTGGGTGGCTCAGTCAGTTGAGCATCTCTTTATTTCGGCTCTAGTCATGATCTTGGAGTTGTGGGATGGAGCCCCACATTGGGCTTCCTGCTGGGTGCAGAGTGTGCTTGAAATTCTCTCCCTCTCCCCCCCCACATAAATAAATCTTTAAGAAAGTAAAAAAATAAAAGTGGATTTGCCGATGTCTCTGTGTAGTTATATTAGTTTTTGATTTGTGTATTTTGAAGTCTTTTTATTTTTTTTATTTTTTAAAGATTTTGTTTATTTATTTGACAGAGACACAGCGAGAGAGGGAACACAAGCGGGGGAGTGGGAGACGGAGAAGCAGGCTTCCTGCTGAGCAGGGAGCCCGATGTGGGGCTCGATCCCAGGACGCTGGGATCATGACCTGAGAGCCAAAGGCAGACGCTTAACGACTGAGCCACCCAGGCGCCACCTTGATGTCTTTTTATTAGGTGAGTAACAATTTCTTACTGTTATGTACAGTTCATAAGCAGACCCTCTTTTTCTATAGTCATATTCTTTGCTCTAAAATCTACTTTGATATTGTTAATATGGCATAATTTTGGGTGAGCACTCGCTTTTGCCTTTTGGGGGTACTGAAAATATATTTCTATAGATAGTCTTGATTGTTTTTTCTGTTGCATGGTTAATGTCTTTGGAAATGGTATGATCTTTCTGGGTCTTGATTCTAAACATTTTTAGATAGAATTATTGCAGCATTCATTTTAAGGCTAATTTCTCTCCTACCACTGAGACATAATCATTCTATATTCCTTACATGATGCTTCATGAGCTTCCCCGCTTAAACTGGTTGGAACAGCCACTATTCCATTCTCTATATTAGTCTTCGAATTGTTTCCTCTTAACCTTTTGAGTGTTTTTCCCCCCCAGCCTCTGGTGGTTTCCTACATACATATACAGATTAGTACTCAGCCAAATACTTGAGGATGACCCTGTGTATGTCTCTGAAGTTTTCTCTCTCCTGCACTGTGCTCTGTGGATTCCAGACACCTTGGCAGACCCAGACTCCAAACTCTGTCCTTAACTCAGGGTGACTTTTGGGGTCTGCCTGAACTCACCATCTTGCATTAAGTTGTTTGCCTAATGTCCTGTCTAATGAGAATCAGTTTCATATACTTCGTTAAATTTTAAAAAGATTTTCAAGAAAACTTTTGAACCTCTCCAGAGCAGATAGCTTGAATAAATAAGTAAAATTGAAACACCTCCAGACACAACAGGAAAAAAGAGAAACCACATATTACAAATATGAGCAAGGAGGGGTGCCTGGGTGGCTCAGTTGGTTAAGTGTCTGCCTTTGGCTGAGGTTCATGGTACCAGGGTCCTGGGATCAAGCCCTGCATCGGGCTTCCTGCTCAGCGGGGAGTCTGCTGCTCCCTCTGACCCTCCCGCCTCCCATGCTTTCTCTCAAATAAATAAATAAAAATCTTTAAATAAAAAAACAAATATGAGGAAGGAAAGGAGGTAGAACCCTAGATACCTTTGAAACATATAATGGATACTGTGTGATTATTTTAAACAATTCTTTCTCGATAAATAGAAATTTGGAGGACAGAAGTTCTTTGAAAGATACCAACTTACTGGACCCACTCAAGAAGAAATAGATA
Organism: Mirounga angustirostris; assembly: GCF_029215605.1. Taxonomy (NCBI): domain Eukaryota; kingdom Metazoa; phylum Chordata; class Mammalia; order Carnivora; family Phocidae; genus Mirounga; species Mirounga angustirostris. The sequence goes on along the minus strand of NW_026991724.1, from coordinate 58,830,670 downwards.
ATCTGAAAAATACTTTGTCCATTAAAAATATTTAATTAGGGACGCCTGGGTGGCTCAGTCAGTTAAACGTCTGCCCTCGGCTCATCTCAGCAGGGAGCCTGCTTGTGCTCTCTCTCTCTCTGACAATAAATAAATAAAATATTTTAAAAATAAAATAAAAATATTTAATTAGTATCCAGGTTTCTAATAGTGCTAATCTGTGTATAAACGTAAGAAACCTTCTCACTAAAAACTTCAGGCCAAGATGGTTTTGCCAATGAATTATACCAAATATTTAATGAAGAAATAACTAAATTCAATCAAATTCTATCAAATTTTCTTCAAAAAAAAAAAAGTAATAACATGTGGAACACTTCCCAACTAATTCTTTTTTTTTTTTTTTTAAGATTTTATTTATTTATTTGACAGAGAAAGACACAGCGAGAGAGGGAACACAAACGGGGAGTTGGGAGAGGGAAAAGCAGGCTCCTCGCTGAGCAGGGAGCCCGATGCGGGACTTGATCCCGGGACCCCAGGATCATGACCTGAGCCGAAGGCAGTCGCTTAACCAACTGAGCCACCCAGGCACCCTAGGCTGTGTTCTTAAATGAGCTTGCTTTTCTGCCATGATGATCTCTAGTGTATATTGTGCTGTAGTGCTGTATTTGTAATAAAGTGGTTTTCTGTTTTGAGTTTCTGATGGTGTGCAGGACACTGCCCCCCACAATGATCCTAGCACTCTACACCACTTATCCAACGGAGTTAACTGCAAGAAGCAAAATTTAGAATGTGGAAATTCTTAAGAGGTTTGATGACCCTAGTTAACTTCAAAGTAGAAGACTAGCAGAGCCCTTTGTGATAGCTAATGTGGAACTTCTTTTCTGCATCCTGATTTTTTTGGAATGAGTAAGTTTTTAAAAGCTTTTGTGTTCCCTGACCACCTTATGTATTGGTTTAACCTTATTAAGGAGCAAGCCTTTGCAAAGGTGGCTCTTGGCCTTTAGTGTGCCATCTTCTTGGAAACCACCTCTGTCCTATTTGAGAGCCAAGCAGAGGAAGAAATGTTGCAGGATTTTTTAGCCATAAAAGAAAGAGGAGGCAGAGCCAAGGTGTAAACTACTGGCTGGTGCCGCCCATAGAGCCCGAGGACCATGATACAAGGAAAGCCAGAAGGCAGGGATGCTGATACCAAGTGTGCTGGACTGCAGGCCTACTTTTTAGAGCGTGGATATTCAATGGAATCTACAACATTCCATGGGCATTGGGTTGCAATGAGAGACCTCTGTCTTCTTGCTCTGGATGCCAAGACCTTTTGGTCTGTTGCCCTGGACCTCTCAGACTTTTGGGACTAATCATGTTTTCATTTGTGGCTGAATTGGTGATACATGTACAATAATAAAATCCTCTCCTGTCCTTTGGTGGAGGAAAAAAGACAAAGGCTCAGCAAATGTTGAGTTTGAGGAGACTAACCTTGATTTTCAGCTGTTGGCCCCAGGTGATGTAGTCACAGGAAGAGAGAGACTGCTACTCTACAAAGTTTAAATTGGTGACTGGAAACTTTAAGGTGCTCAACTTTGATGAACATGAGGGGAAAGTGATCTTGAGCCATATCAGTTATATTATTTGAATAAGGACAATTTAGCACAGGGAAAGAAGGGTGCAGAGGCCGGTCATTAGGGAACTGTGTCTAGAATACCTGTCAAGTTTGGCTTGCATGTAACTCTGGGGCCTTTTTGTGTGAACTCTGTCTTGTGGACAAGGGGAGCCCTTTGGGCCTGGCCTTAGTCTCTCCCTAGTCTCTCCCAGAGCTCCAGAGGTCAAGTTGACAGGCCTAAGCTCTACACCACCCATAAATCACAGGATGAGCACACACTATTGGATATGGATGACCCAAGGCCGCACGTAGTGTTAAACAAAGGGTATTTGTTTATCATGGCAGAAGTGCCCAAGGGCTCAGAGGTTAGGTCCCAGGATTTAAGGGCAAGTGGTAAATGTTTAGACCTTTCTTTGGAATGTGGAGAGAGATCAAGAGAACTTTTAACTGATTTGTTACATTTAAATTGATTTAATCCTTTATTTGCATAATAATATTCTTAAAACTTTTGTCCCTTTCATCTATCTCACTGCATTTTACTATTTGCTATGTTTGTGTAGCAGTAGTTGCTGAAAACAGACCATTTACTGACCGTTTCTTCTAAAGGCACATTTTGGTGGACAATTTTCATGCTCACAGCTGGAACTGGGGAAGATTTAAAAACATTTTTACACTTTTACATGCAGAACTATTACATGCAGAACTAACCTTAAAGTGTATGTGGCCATCAGACTGTGAACAGCACAAACAACTGTGAAAGTTATTGGTTTCCTTTTTAATTTTTATTGCACTAGCAAACTTTTCCAACACTTTTTGTCTTCATCAGCACTCAGAGCAACTGGAATTAGCAAATATTTATGCAAGGGCACAGGTGGCAAACTGAATTTGTTAGGGGAAATGCGTTAATTCAACCATGGTGACATACCATTACACACCTTTTTTTTTTTTTTAAGATTTTATTTATTTATTTGACAGACACAGCAAGAGAGGGAACACAAGCAGGGGGAGTGGGAGAGGGAGAAGCAGGCTTCCTGCAGAGTGGAGAACCCGACATGGGGCTCGATCCCAGGACCCTGGGATCATGACCTGAGCCGAAGGCAGACGCTTAACGACTAAGCCACCCAGGCGCCCCACCACTACACACCTTTTAAAGCCACTAATGACAAAGACTGGAACAAAGGTGACCATGTTTCAAGTGGCGAGGATGACAGAAGAACCAGAGTAACCACCAGCCCTTTAGAGACTCAGGCATTGCACGGCTAGCTGTATCAAAACCCATTTTGAGAGGATTTGTATGTTCACAGTAAGCTGCAGAAAACCCATTTGTTAGGTGAATGGATGAACAAATAAGTGTATCATATTGGCAATTAAAAAAAATCGCACTACTCAATGCTGTCAGAGTATTAATTATGCACTTACATACCCTTAAGCCAACTTTTTAAGAGTAGTACCCACTTTAAGATTCCAATGATGTAAAATTTTAGAGAACACAAAATAGTATTTGCCTGGGTGGCCAGAGTTAAAAGATGAAAATAATTATGGTTAAAATTTATTAGTGTACCAGCTGCTGCATTTTTGTTTTGTGCACACCCATTCTGAAGTGTGACCTTACAAAGTACATTTTAAGTATATTGCATGCCAAGCAGAAATGGTTTCACATAAAGATCTGCACCTCTCTTTGGAAAAAGTAGGAATTTGGCGACCCTAGGTTTCATAGTGGGAGCTCTGCTGTGTGTACTAGCTGGCAAGCAATTCCACTGGAACTCACCTGCATAGGTTCAAGGAAATGGGGAAGCCAAGTCTCCGTTGGTCATAAAAACCACATACCTACTACTGCCTTCGGAGGTCTGGACTTCTTAGTTCTGTTTTCAACTCTCCCTTCGCCCACCTTTCTTTAACTGGAGGGCAAGAGGAGCAGTTAAGCTCTAAAGGGCCTCAGAATTTCTGCAAGAACCTTTACTGTAAGCCACAGTCCCTCCAGTTTGCCGGTTTTTTTCGTCACTGCCTACTGCCCCCAGTGTTTTTGTACTGAATGTGGTTCCTACCGGACGCCTGGAGTCAGGGAGACCAGCCTTCCAAACCTCTCTCTTGGGACCTGGGGACCTTATGTGAACCTCCAAGGTGAAAAAGAGAAGCTGAATCAAAAAACACAGGATTCTTACAGCTGTCCTCTCAGGGAGACCTCTAGACCCACAGAAAACCCCAACATCTGGATTATAAGATTAGTCACATAAAAAGCACTGCCCTGTAGTCTATCCTATGAGGCTTTGGGGCTGCAATGTAAATTAGGCCAAAACCAGAGTGACCGCTAGCCTGTGCCATGATACGATCTATCCCCACTGACGCATACAAAGTTGGGACACCGAGAAACTTGCAGTGACAAATGTGGCAAGGGCCCTGGACAGGTTAGAAAGAACATCGCTCCCTACAACCTGCGTATTCAGACATGTGGGGGTGTTAGGCTTCTGTGGTATGTTCCTGTGTTCAACACCTGGCTCATTCCCTGCTATCTCCACCTCCACTGTAAGGCCTTTCTCCGGTGTGCACTTTCTGGTGTCGAATGAGGTTAGACCTGCGGCTGAAGGCTTTCCCACATTCAGTGCACTTGTAAGGTCTAGCTGGGCTGTGAAGTTTCTGGTGGTCAATCAGAGCAGACCTTTGGCTGAAGACTTTGTCGCAGTTGCTGCACTCATGAGGGCTTTCTGTGGTGTGAACTTTTCGGTGCTGAGTAAGTTGTGTGCTCTGGCTAAAGAATTCTCCACATTCACTGCACTCATAGGGTTTTTCTCCAGTATGAACTCTCTGGTGTTGAGTGAGGCCAAAGCTTTGGCTAAAAAGTTTCCCACATTCATTGCACTTATAAGGCCTTACTCCAGTGTGAACTCTCTGGTGCTTGATGAGGGTGGAGCTTTGGCTAAAGAGTTTCCCACATTCACTGCATTCATAAGGCTTTTCACCAGTGTGAATTCTCTGGTGTTTAATGAGGCTGGGGCTTTGGTTAAAGAATTTCCCACATTCACTGCATTCATAAGGCCTTGTTCCTGTGTGCACTCTCCGGTGTTTAATTAGGTTGGAGTTGGAGGTGAAGAATTTTCCACACTCACTACATTTATAAGGCCGTGCCCCAGTGTGAATTCTCTGATGTTCACTAAGGCTGGAGCTTTGGCTAAAGAATTTCCCACAGTGGCTGCACTCATAAGGCCTTTCTCCAGTGTGAATTCGCTGGTGCCGAACAAGCGTGGGTTTGTTACTGAAGGCTTTTCTGCACTCGCTGCATTCATAAGGCCTCTCTCCGGTATGGACTCTCCGGTGCTGAACAAGTATGTGTTTGTAGCTGAAGGTTTTCCCACACTCATTGCACTCATAAGGCCTTTCTCCAGTGTGGACTCTCTGATGCTGAGCAAGTCTGTATTTGCGACAGAAGGCTTTCCCGCATTCGCTGCACTTATAGTGCTTTTGTCCATTGCGAAAAGGCTCTGCACAGCTGGTGTCCTTAGGTGGTGGCCCCTGGCTGTGAATGAGCTGGTGCTGGAGAAGACCTGAGCTCTCAGGGAAGGGCTTCCTTGATGTGTGTGTTACACAGCTCTTTGCGTTCCTTCTGAGGGGTTTGTCTCCACTGTGCTCCTTCTGATGCTGGTGAACGTTCCCCTGTGTCCCACACAGTTTCTGGCCAGGGTTTGTTCCCAGGCACTCAGAAGGTGAATGCAAATCACCTTCTGAGTCCAGGCCACGTTCCTGGGTGTAGGCCTTCTTGGTAGAATTTATCTGTGACCGTCCTACAGAAACGTTCTGCTCAGAAGGTGCTGCCTCATCCTCTGTTCCACGCCCACAACCTGAAAGCAGAGAACAGTGACAAGCTTGGGTAGGAGGCCGCCTACCCTCCCCTGCCTTGACACCAGGGGATCAAGACAAAAGGAGCTGGGGTGGGGTAGTTTGAAGGCAAGGGCTGCATCACAGGACTCACCATGCAGAAGAAACATGGATGGGGTGTACCACAGGGAGGAGGGGCTGGGTCCACAACTCATATCTTCGGAAATGTGTTCTTGCCAGTGCCTTGGTTATACCAGTGTTCAAGTATTATTTTAAGGGTATGGGTACATACAGACTGTACAACACAGTAAGTGTAGGCCAATGTTGGAGAGCACAGCAGAAGGAGCAATGGTCAGTGGCGACCCCAATGAAGGGTAGAAGACAGGGGAGGGATATACTCCTAGGTCTCTTTTGAGAGGAAAAATGACAAGTGGGCAAAATGTCAAAAAAGGGGAGAAGCCTCTGACCTTGGCACCAAACAGTGTTTGAGCCCAGGACACGACATGTTCCTGATAGGATTCCCAGCTCTGTATCACATCCTCCCCCAGTTGGAGTCATGCCCACTTTGTCATGTGGTGTTCTCCCAGTTCCAGTTGGACAACATGGGATCTAGAAGATGCAAGCCTTTAAGGGAAAGACAGGACAGGTAAGTGGGCAGCACTGGTCCAGGGCAGCCAATCCCAAAACCACCTCAGGAAACAAAAATATCCTGGAAATTGTTACTGAAAGAGCTTCAGAACTGGGGGTTGGTTGGTGAGCTCTTTGTGAAAGCAGGTGTCGTATATATGCCCCAGCGTCAGCAGCCAGAAAGAAGAGGAAAGACAGATTAGCCCAGGACACTGGGGTTGGTGTGAGGGGGCCTTACCCAGCGACGCAACAAGTGCAAAGACCTCCAGCATCACATCACGGTACAGTTGTCTCTGAGCCTCGTTAAGAAGCCTCCATTCCTCCTGGGAGAAGTACACAGCCACTTCCTCAAAGGTCACAGAACCCTGGGATGAGGGGGACAGTTATGTCCATAAGCAGCCTCTCTCTGCAGGACCCCAAAACTACCCCGAACCCCAGCCCACATTCACTCCCTTCCCTGCTCCTTATCTGCCCTAGCTCTCCAGCTTAAGCAGTGGCACCCAGTTTCAACAAAGAGGCAGGTGGTCAGAGTGATGCCTTCTGATCTCTGGGCCTCAGATGCAGGACCCCCATCCTTTTCCTGTAAGACATATGTGAGTCCCCCAGGATCATGCCTCCCAGACATAACCATGTTGGGCCTAGCATTCTCTCAAACTCCTACTAATTGGACCATACCTCCATCATACATCTGATCCCCACCACCAGTTAGCCCATAAAACTGACTTCTGTCTGTGTGTGGCATCTAGGAAGTGCATGCCAAGTGCAGTAATAAATCCCAACCTCCAATGGCCTCCAGCCCTGCAAAGAAGGGGCTTCTGCACCTGACCTTGTTCCTGGCTTAGACCACATGCAGATCTAAATACCCTTGGTCACATTCTGCCTCTACATTGCACATTTTGTGTGTCTTGCCACTTCACCAGGTATAATCCAGGTCCCAGTAACACACTTTTTATGTAAGCTATCTTATGACTTCCTGACAGAACCACCACAAAAGCCTGGTTGGGTGAGTGCCTAGAAGGGTGATTAAGTACCAGTCTGACCATTATTGCTCTGGTCTCATGTTCACTCCTCTGAAAATCTGGCTACCTGTTGGACTTTCCCCTCCCCATACCTCCCTCTGCATTTCCGATTACTACTATTCTGTCTTGTCCATCTTCGTTGGAGAGCACAGCAGAAGGAGCAATGATCAGTGGCGACCCCTTGTCCCCCAATGGCAACGCCACTGTAACCTGAACATGCCTCCTCCTATATGAGATCCAGAGTTCTAGATCTCTATCTTGGGACACACAACAGATGCCACAGTGTGGACATCTTGAGAAATGCAGGACCAGCTGTCCATCTGTCACCTGTACTTGGGAATCTCTGAAACATTTGAGACTCAACATGGCCAAATCCTAATACCTTGATATTCTCACCAAAAACCATGGAGCCATCTGTGACCTGGTCAGCCCTACTTTAAAAACAAATTCAGGGGCACCTGGGTGAACTCAGCAGGTTAGGCATCTGCCTTGAGCTCAGGTCATGATCCAAGAATGCTGGCATCAGGCTCCCTGCTCACTGGGGAGTCTGCTTCTCCCTTTGACACTCCCCGCTCTTGTGCTCTCTCTTGCAAATAAATCTTTAAACAAATCCAGGGCACCTGGGTGGCTTAGTTGCTTAAGTGTCAGCCTTCAGCTTGGGTCATGATCTCAGGGTCCTGGCATCGGGCTCCCTGCTCAGCAGGGGAGTCTGCTTCTCCCCCTCCCTCTGCTTGTGTGTTCTCTTGCTCACTCTCTCTCAAATAAAGAAATCTTAAAAACCCAAAAGACAAATCCAGAAGCCAAACAGTCTTCTACCTCCACATCTACCACTTTAGCCCAGCTACCAATCCTGATCTAGCCTCGTTTAATGATCTCCTTGTCTCCCTCTTCCCCAGTCTGTAGTGTACTCTATCACCAAGGGCAGCTTCTCAAGACCCGAGCCAGATTCAGTTTTCCCCTCTTCTCCAGAACTGTTTGACTGCTACCATCACTCTCAGAACAGAACCCTGACTTGGCTCCCGGCCCTCTGTTCTCAACAGACATATGAGACCTAGAACACTCCCATCTCAGTCTCACCTCCAAGCCCAAGGCTTTGTACATACTGATACCTAAGACACCTTTCACACCTCACCCCGTTGCTTGCCAAAAGTGGGCACCTCTCTCCATACAACGTCTGACCCGGGCTTAGGGGCTTATCTAGAGTGTTGAGACACCAAGGGCAGGAAGAGTGGCAGCAAAAGAGTTCCAGGACACCTGACACTCACCGGTGCAGGGTCCATAAGTGCTTCTGCTGAAAGCAGAACCTGCAGGAAGAGCAGGGCCATGTTAGTTTAATTCCCATGAGGGATACAGACAAAGTGAAACACGTAATGTTATTTCACGTAAAGATGAAAGCTGAAGGGGATAAAGAAAGCATTTATACAAGGAAGTAGAAAGTGTGGAGTTATGCCAAAAGCATGTGTACATCCTCAGAAATGTCTGTCAGGGTTGTGTTGTGTTTGAGGAATATCCCTTAGGCGAATGAACAACAAGAATAAGAGATAAATTATGTTCAGGTTTATGTGTGGGTGTGCTTCTGAACCTTCCACTTTATTCCTTATTTTATTCTGATTCTTCCTGTGCCAAAAATACATTCTTCTCTTCCTATACCTTGTAGTTGGCCCTAATAGCTGGTTAGGTATATGACTCCTTATACTTTTTTTTCAAGTTTGTCAATAAATGTTCAGAAAGATATTGCAAATATATTTTCTCCCATGGTAGAGAAGTAAACCAAACCCCTAGTCACTTGATTACACCTTCGAAATAAATCTCTGCTAAAGAGGTTGTCGCTGGGGCTCCAGTAAAGGTGCTTAGGGCAACTGCATTTCTGACTGTTTCAAGGAAAGGAAACAAGCTAGGACCTAACCTTTCTTCCATCCTCATTATATAAAATTCTTTCCTTTGAAGCATTACTTTCTATCCTTACAATGATTAAATTTCTGCCTATCTTAGCAAAATACCTTAACTGAGATATCCCATCATCATGTTCTCTTGGAGTAATACCAAAGACAGATGATAGAAGAGTATAACCACTTAAAAAACAAAAATCTTGTGGGTGTGAGTATAAAAGTTTATGGTAATGTTAAGTGTGTGTTTAAAAAGATAAAAGACTGATCAGAAAGTGAAAATGTTAGTTTAAGCACAATAATTTTAATAAATTTAAATCACAATTTAGGAAAACTGCATTAGACAAAAAGAATCTCAAAAACAACAAACAACAACAAACAACAACAACAAAAACCCAGCCAAAGAATATATCCATAAAGGGGGCGCCTGGGTGGCTCAGATGGTTAAGCGTCTGCCTTCGGCTCAGATCATGATTCCAGGGTCCTGGGATCAAGCCCCAAGTCGGGCTCCTGGCTTAGCGGGGAGCCTGCTTCTCCCTCTCCCTCTGCCTCCCCCGCTGCTCATGCTCACTCTCTCTCTGTATCTCTGTGTCTCAAATGAATAAATAAAATCTTTCAAAAAAAAAAAAAAGAATATATCCATAAAGGGTAAGATCAATGAGAAAGGAAGAACAAATCTTGACAATATTCATAAGAGTACCCAAAACAATGCGGAGAAAAGTACACACACCTCACACCTAGATTTCATAACAAACTGGAGCCACAAAACCCAAACCCAACACTACTAAAAGATTCAAAGCAACCAAAGCCAAAACCTTTACGTTATATGTGTTATTAAAGGATGCCAAGGGGCACCTGGGTGGCTCAGGTCATGATCTCAGGGTTGTGAGAACAAGCCCCACGTGAGGCTGCTTGGGATTCTTCCTCTCCTTCCTCCCCTTCCCCTGCTTCATGCTCTCTTACTAAAATAAATCATCTTTTAAAAAAAAGGATGCCAGGATTGGAGGAAATATTCAAATAGGAAAAGCCATTAAGGTCCTGGAAAGTAAGAGGGAACAAAGCAGAAACAATGTGTGTTTCACCATAAAAATAAATGCATGCTTGGTGTGACTGCAAAAGAGGTGATATAACATTATAAAGCTGTTCCGGTAAGAAAAGTATTGTCACAGAAATTAGGTTGAAAAAACTAGATCTCATAAAGTGGGGCACCCATGGGTCTTGATGCTTCAGTGGTGGTATGGAGCATTAAAAGAGCTTATAAATTACCCTGTGTGGCAAAACAAATTTAGACCTCCACTTGTGTGATGCACACACAAAAAAGTAATTTCAGCTGGAGAGGCTTAGATGGGAAGACAAAAATTACATCTCTTATGAGTTAATAAATGAACAGATTTCTCAAACCAAAGCATCGTAGTAAAGAACCCCACTACATTATAATAAAAGGGCTCCTGATGGGCACCTGGGTGGCTCAGTCGTTAAGCATCTGTCTGCTGTCGGCTCAGGTCATGATCCCAGGGTCTTGGGATCGAGCCCCGCATCGGGCTCCTTGCTCTGCGGGAAGCCTGCTTCTCCCTCTCCCACTCCCCCTGCTTGTGTTCCCTCTCTCGCTGTGTCTCTGTCAAATAAATAAATAAAATCTTAAAAAAAAAGGGCTCCTGTTGTCATAAAAACTGAAATGACAAGCCACACAGGTGAGCAAAAATTACACAAATTCTTGAACCCCCCATTATTGTTTAAAAAAAAAATCTAAGATTTGAATATCTAATAAATTGAAATCTTGGGTATGTAAACAAGAATTCCAGCAAGCACTTTTTACAAATGTAATGGTAATCATTAAAGCAAAACTCAGTAAGGCTGACCTCGCAAACCTGACACTGGCCCAGTGCTAGTAACACTATAGAAATTAGTAAATACTGGGGGCGCCTGGGTGGCTCAGTCGTTGAGCGTCTGCCTTCGGCTCAGGTCATGATCCCAGGGTCCTGGGATCGAGCCCCGCATCGGACTCCCTGCCCCGCGGGAAGCCTCCCTCTCCCTCTGCCTGCTGCTCCCCCTGCTTGTGTTCCCTCTCTCGCTGTGTCTCTCTCTGTCAAAATAAATAAATAAAATCTTTAAAAAAGAAATTAGTAAATACTGTAAGCTGCTGTGGGTATATAGATTTGGTAACATTCTGAAAACCAGTCTGGCATTATAAAGTAAATTTAAACCTTTCACTACTTGTAGAAATCTATCCTTAATACATCATATATGCTAGACAACTGTGTGCTTTATCCCAGAACATGTGGCTGTAGTAGCAATGTATAAATGCGGAAAACGATGGGCAACACCTAAAAAGACATTTTATTCATATATTCATACCACAGAATACTGCACAGAAAACGGACAGATGTAAAAAGTTAGAGTCACAACATACTATTGTGATGTCAGTCCTTTCAAAGAGTGTTTCAAAACACATGGAAACCAATAAACATCAAGACAACAAAAGATGCTTACTTGAAACATCGGACAACAGCTTAACTCTGGAGACTGGGATAACTGTTGTGGAAAGACTTGCACAGCTGGCTCCTGGGGTCCAATTTATAGCCCATTCCTTCACTTGGCCAGTGCGAACATTAATTAGAAAGCAGCGATCAGGCCGGCAGGGGGAGCTCTCAACCCTACCACGCGCTTCCCTTGCAAACTCCACAGAACACAGGTGGAATCTACTAAGAGCGACTACTCCACGAGCCTACAACAGCCCAGCCAACGAGAAGCCACCACACTTACAACGCCCACTCTGCCCCAACGGGCAACACTCCGCTCTTCCCGAATTAAATCGAATTAAATCCAAACAAACCGGGCGCCTGGGTGGCTCAGTCGGTTGAGCGACTGCCCTCGGCTCAGGTCATGATCCTGGAGTCCCGGGATCGAGTCCCGCGTCGGGCTCCCCGCTCGGCGGGGGGTCTGCTTCTCCCTCTGACCCTCCCGACCCTCCCCCCTCTCATGTGCTCTCTCTCTCTCAAATAAAATCTTTAAAAAAAGAGAAAAAAATCCGAACAAACCCATTTGTGGTGGCAAAATAGCCGTTTTACTTTTTAAGGTTAACAGTAACAAGTACAAGTACTGGTTACTTAACTGCACACGTACGTTCTGTGCAAGTCTCTTCAGACAGGTCTTACTTCAAAAGTTGGAACACCGTCCCAAGAACAAAAATACGACATTTTAAAGCAGAATTGGGTGAGGGCCCAGATGCAGAGAAACGCAGCACGTACCTGAACTGGTATCACCACGGCAGCTGCGGGGACGAGCGCGGCACCGCAGTCTTCAGCCCCGGCGGCAGCGATGTCGAATCTCGGAGCAGCCGGCGCAGCGGGTCTCTCCTCCCGCTACCTCAGGCAGGCCCAGCAAGCCAAAGCTTCCGACCGCGGGAGGGAACCAACTTCACAAGATGTCGCTGGAGGCCAACGCCGGAAGGCCCGCCCAGATGCCGTCCTTGGGACGGAAGTGCCTCTCCTGAGCCCTCATTCGCCCAGTACAGCGGACGCGCGGCGCACTGCCTTCCGGGTAATGTAGTTCTGAGGGAGCCAGAGGGTCCACGACGGTCTCCATTCCTGACCTCAGGAACTGCCCAGCCACACCAAGAAAGGCGCTGGGCGGGGATGGCTGCAGGCTTTGAGGAAGGGGCGGGGCTCCAGCTTCTGGGGTCACACCCAGATTTCCATGGAACGTAGTCTGTGCTGATCACAGAAATGTACTGAGACCTACGTATGATTTCTGATGTTCCCCCAAACTACAAATGGTTACTCAGACACAAAGTGCATCCACGCACAGCTGGGACCTAAAATACTGTCTTACTGCTTTTCAGGTACATGTTAGACTGAAACTTCAGAATCAACTGGAGTTTTTCTATTAGAAACAAGGTAGAGGGGCTCAGTCCGTTAAGCATCTGACTCTGGCTCAGGTCATGACCTCAGGGTCCTGGGGTCAGCTTGCCTCCAGCTAGCTCACAGGGGAGTCTGCTTGACCCTCTCCCCCTCCTCCCACTTGTGCTCACTCTCAAATAAATCTTAAAAAACAAAACAAAAAGCTGATAATTATATCCAGCCCTTACTCCACGTATTACATTCTTTCTTAGATCCTAAGACCGATCTTAAAAGAGTGAGTGACTTAACCACATGGGGAAAGGGGGCTTATGAACACTGAGACGAAAAGGATGAGGAGAAACTGGACACCTCACACACAGCAGTAATGTAAAATGGTGCCAGCATTATGGAAAACAGTTCCTCAAAAAAAAAATGACCATATTACCATATGATCCAGCAGTTCTACTTTTGGGGGATATATGCAAAAATAATTGGAAAGCAAGGTGAAGAAATCTTTGAAAGTAAGGTGTTAAAGAAATATCTGTACAAGCGTGCCCATAGTAGCATTATTCATAATACCCAAAAGAGGTAGAAGCAACTCCTGGTCCATGGACAGATGAATGGATAGAGAGAATTAATGGGTAAAGAAAATGTGCCATATACATACAATGAGATACTATTCAACCTTAAAGAGAAGGAAATTCAAACAGATTAACACACAAGATACAGCATGGATGAACCCTGACGAGGATACTATGCTATATGAAACAGAACAGTGGGTTTCAAGGGATTGAGGGAAGGGGAAAATGGCGAGTTGGGTAATGGATTTAAGTTTAACAAGATGAGGGCGCCTGGGTGGCTCAGTTGGTTAAGCGACTGCCTTCGGCTCAGGTCACGATCCTGGAGTCCCTGGATCGAGTCCCGCATCGGGCTCTCTGCTCGGCAGGGAGCCTGCTTCTCCCTCTGACCCTCCCCCATCTCATGTGCTCTCTCTCTCATTCTCTCTGTCTCAAATTAAAAAAAAAAAAAAAAAAAAAGTTTAACAAGATGAGTTATAGATATCCACTGCAGGTGAATGTACTTAACATTCCTGAACCGTACCCTTAAAAACAAGATGGCAAATTTCATGTGATGTGTATTTTACCACAACTTTTAAAACAAAACTATGTAAAACAAAACCATGTACGAGTTTTTTTTCCAATGCTAATTTAGAACACACTTTTGGCTGACGTCTTTCCCCATCTGCTCTACTCACGAGTTCAAGTTCTTTCCCAGATGCTGAATGAGTTGGGAGTCTTGGCTAAAAGAATTTCCCACATTCCCTGCACGCTCGCCTTGCTTAATGAGATTGGTTTGTACCTAAATACTTCCCCACTTTAGCTGCACTTGTAAAGTTTCCTCCAGCGTGCATTTTCTGGTGACCGACGAAGCAAGACTTTCTAACAAAGGCCTTGCTATATGCTGAACTCATAAAACCTCGGCCTGGTGTATTCTTTGGTGTTAAGTCAAGATTTTTGTGTAATTCCCCGCATTTTCTGATGCTGAAGGAGGTGGGACTTTCTGATGAAGGCCTTCCCGCATTCACGGCACAAACAAGGCCCTTCTCCAATGTGACTGCTCTGCTGTTTAAGGAGACTGGAGTTTTGTGTGAAAGACTTCCTGCATTCACTACACTCTTTCTACGCTATGAACTTCCTGGTGGCTAGTAAGTGTGGAGTTGTACCTAAAGATTTTCCCACATTGGCTGCATTTAAAAACCCTTTCTTGGGGCGCCTGGATGGCTCAGTCGTTAAGCGTCTGCCTTCGGCTCAGGTCATGATCCCAGGGTCCTGGGATCGAGCCCCGCATCGGGCTCCCTGCTCAGCGGGAGGCCTGCTTCTCCCTCTCCCACTCCCCCTGCTTGTGTTCCCTCTCTCGCTCTGTCTCTCTCTGTCAAATAAATAAATAAAATCTTTAAAACAAACAAACAAAAAAACCCTTTCTTTACTGTGATTCCTGAAATGTTTACTGAGGTCAGAGTTGTACCTAAAAAATGTCCCACTTTCGCTACACTCTAAGGCCCTTCCGCAGCGTGGACTTTCTGGGACTCTACAAGCATGTCCTGTGGCGGAAGGCTTTCCCATACCCGCTGCACTTACAACCGTTTGGTCCACTTTCAAAAGCTTCTCCACTCGGTGTCCCTGTGTGGCTTCAACCCACGGAAAGTGGCTGGGCGGGGTGGGAGGGTGGGGGATGGGGAGAAAGACTGTGAAGTCCTCTCCACCCTCCCTCCACACCAAGGTCTTCTCTGCCATATAAACAGTGGTCCAAATGAAGGCCTCCCCTCATCACTTCTGAAAAGTTTCTCTCTAATTTGATGCTTTTGGTGCTGGAAATGCTTTCCCCCACAAGTGTGCAAGCCTCGCTCAGGGTGTGTTCCATCATGCTCAGCCAAGTGCAAAAGGTCTTTCAAGAGCAAGCTACACGTCTCACAGGGCTGGGACTTCTGGATGGATGCGCCTGGCTTTGGGGTCCTGACCTGTGACCCTCCTACAGAAACATCTTGCTCTGAAGGGGCCTCCTCATCCTGGGCTCCATGCAACCTGTAAGCAGAGAAATGCTGGTGAAGTGCCTGCTGACTTCGTTGGGAGGAGGCGGCCCCATCGGGAATGTGTGCCAGACACACCCACGGACGAGGCCACATGACTGCTGACGGGCGAGGGGGACTCGAGACAGTGAGAGGAAGGCCTGTTGTGCAGGGCTCAGCCTGGCATGCTCCCGTGATGGGAGAGCCCTGACTCTGGGGAAGGACACGAGGAAGGGGGAAGTGCAGGGAGGAGAGGCGGGCTCCCCAACTCCCTCCTCTGCAAATGACTTTCAACAAGGCCAGAGCTGCTGGTGACCAGTGAGCACTGATGCAAGACTGGGTCCAAACGCAGAAATGTGTGATTGCAACACAGCAGCTGGTGTTCAGAGACTATTTAAAGATATGTGCAGCCCTCCAAGGAAGCAGTGGAAGGCAAAAGATGAGAGCCCAACGTCAGAGTGGAAATATTAGTGGGAAAGAAAAGGTAAAAATGAGGTGTGGCCACTGTCCTAGGCATCACACGACGGTGGGCACGGGACAGATGCTCCATGTGAGGGCCACATTCCTTTGAGCCTCTCTTGACGTTGCAGAAGTAATGTCCAACCCGTCAGCTACACAGGGCCCTCCTACTGCTCAAAGTGAGCAACCACCTGGGCCTGAAGAGGCCAGTCCTTGGGGAAAGACAGGGAAAGCGAGTGGCCAAGACCCACCCAGAGTGACCTACCTCACATCGACATCCCACATTCTAAATTTACAGTGCCTTCAGAGGAAGGTCTTTAAAAAAAACAACCCAAACAGTCCCTACAAGTGGTGACCAGATCAGTGCCTGAAGTTACTGGGACAGGCAGTCCTGAAAGTGTATTAGCAAGAGGGATGGGAAGGCCTGGGGCACAGAGGTTCCAAGCATGCAGAGAGAGGCACCCGACCACAGACAGGCAAGGCAACGGCACCAAAACCCCCAGACCCACACAGGAGGCATTTCTTTGGCCTTCTCACGTGCCAGTCTGCACAGAGCCCAGGGGGTACGCTGCAAATGCAACCAGCATCCTCATCTGCCCCAGTCCTGCATCAGAACACCAAAGTCCCCTGGCAGGAGAGAACAGCTCTCATTTTCAGGTATCCGCCCCCAACTCTGTTTCTTGCTTTAGCTCAGCCGCAGAGACCTGTGTGAGGATCTAGCTCATAAGCAAGCTTGACATTCTCTCACCACCTGACCCTTGTTCAAAGCCCTAGACTAGCAATGCTTCTGGCTGATCCCATTTCCCTCAACTACTCTACCAGCCTGAATGAAACAATCCCAGCAAGAGTCACCAGGACCCTGCTGCATCCTGAGGGGTGAAAGGCCCCGTCCTGCCCCGGTATCTGGCCTTCATTGGAGAGGCACTTCAGCATCCATCTTATGTCCACTCAGAAGGCTTTACGACCTCCACCCTTCACCTCACATGCACACCCCCCCCAACACGACTGTCCAGGTGCCCACCTGAGACACAGACTTAGCCCCCTCCTTCCCTTGCCTTGTCCCTAGTGGTGCTACCACCATAATATAAAGATGGCTCCTATGAAATCAGACCCACAGCTTTACTGGGGTCCACATGCCAAGTACTATACTGTGGTTGGCTCCAATCTGAAGGCCTCTACTGAACTCCAGATCTGTGGGTCCAACAGCCAACTGGACACATCCAAAAGTCTCTGGAACATTTCTGATGTAGCCAAGAACGGATTATTCACATTTCCTCTGAAAATCCCTTCTACCACTGACTTCCCACATCCTAATTGATGGAATATCCACTCTTCCAAATAAGGCCCCAAACACCAGGCCTGTTCCTCGCTCCCCGTTTCCATGTCATCTCCCAGCTCCCTCTCTCTCCACATCAGAAAATGTTCTGCACTCTGTGCAGAACGCATCCAGAAGGCAACTCCCTCCTGTCTGGCCACTACCAGCAGTCACTCGCTGCAGTGTCTATCTGCAGACCCCCAGTCTGTCCACCACTCTGTAGCAACGGGAATCCGTTAAAATCTGGATCAGATCACCTCTCCCCTCAGCTCCGAACCTTCCCTAGGTCCCACTCTCCTCAGATTTGAGGCCCAGAACCTAAGGCTGTCATTCTAGGCCTGATTTCTGTGTGCCCTGACCTCTCACCCCACCACCTCACCACCACACTCCCTAGCCCATCAGGTATAATAGGAATGGGAAGCTTCCTAAACAACCCCAGCTAAGTTGCACCTGCAGGCATTTGAACACCCTGGATCTGTGCCCAGGATGCATGTTACATCCTACCCAGTCGGTTGTCAGCAATGCAGCTGACCCACAGAACCCAGACTGAGTTCAGGACCCTGGGCTTTGTAGAACCACAGGATTGTCCTGAAAGAGAGAGAAGAACAGATGAAGATTCTCAGAACATCACCATTCCCTATATTGGGTCGCCTTAACCACAGGGGTGAAAGTTAGGGTGGGTGAGAGCCTGGGACACCCTCTATTCATTGTTGCAGGGTCCAGAAGCATTTCTGCCACCACCATGGGACCCTGTGGAAGGAGGGAAGCCATGAGAAATGGGACCCATGGTAGGATCCTATAAGGTGAGCTGAACCACGGTCCAAACTGAGCTCCTCAGGCCTCACTGCTGCCTCTTACTAGCTGTGTGACTCTGGAAAGACTGAACCTTCCTGAGCACCAGTGCCCTTATTCCATAAAATGGGAAGACGGTTTTCCACCTCAGAGGGCTGATACTGATACCACACCTACGAAGTACACACTATGTATCAGCTATCACTGTCCACATCATCAATGGTTTTGTCTATGTTTTCAGGGCAAGTGAAGTGGTAGGGCTTTAAAAATTTGATTGTGGGGTGTTCTACGCAAACAATGAATCATGGAACACTCCATCAAAAACTAATGATGTAATGTATGGTGATTAACATAACAGTAAAAAATTAAAAAGAAATTTGATTGTGTATTCCTCCCACTTTTCAAAGGTTTAAGAGGATGTGATACACAAAACTTCTATCATAACTCAATACTTAAAGGTAAGTTAACATTTAAACCATTAAGTATTTGGATAAATTTAAGTAATTCAGTGCATTCATTTCTAATTGCCTGCCTATGTGTACGTATTTGGAGGGTGGTTGCTTCATTAGTGTTCAAAGGGAGGCACTGAGCCCTACTAGTCTTGTACTATAATCCTCTGAAGATAGCATGCAGGGAGCCC
Organism: Mirounga angustirostris; assembly: GCF_029215605.1. NCBI lineage: Eukaryota > Metazoa > Chordata > Mammalia > Carnivora > Phocidae > Mirounga > Mirounga angustirostris. The sequence continues at coordinate 58,812,144 of NW_026991724.1, read as the reverse complement.
TTGACTGGACAGTGGATGGGAGGTGAGGCGGCGGTACCCTGGTCAGGGACCCAGCTACTCCACTAACCCAGCTGACCTCTGCCTTGTTCCATAGGGAGTGGTCTTGAAAGTCTGCTTAGCCTACAAGGCGGAGAAGCTACACCAACTCACACCTCAGTCTCCATGCCAGGCCAGCGCCTTACCTTACCTGGACCTCCCTTTCTACATACACACGCCAGAATTCATCCTACACCAGGACTGCTCCTTTCTGAAAGAGCATCAGGGATACATGCCCACCTGTGCCCTGCCCTCTGGTCTCAGCGCCGCCAAACCTCACTGCAGAGCCCATCTGAAAGAACAACCTTAAGAGTCTCCTTCTTTAGGGGCATCTGAGTGGCTCAGTCAGTTAAGTGTCCAACTCTTGTTTTTGGCTTAGGTCATGATTTCAGCGTCCTGGGATTAAGCCCCACGTCAGGCTCCATGATGGGCAGGAAGCCTGCTTAAGATTCTCTCTCCCTCTGCCCCTCCCCCCTCTAAAAAACAACAACAACGAACTTGAGATGGTCTTTCACCTCCCTCCTTTTGCTCACAGACATATTGGATGCAGCAGGAAATCGTCGACTCTATCTTTACGATCTATCCAAACTCATCACAGCTTTGCTCTAGTGCTGCTCTGGTCCAGCCCTACCATAAATTCTCCTGGATCTATTGCAGCGTCCTCCTCATGGGTCTCCCTGCTTCCATTTCCTATCCATTATTCAACAACTTTAAACTTCAAATCTGGAGACGCCTGGACAGCTCAATCGGTTGAGTGTCTGCCTCAGCTCGGGTCATGATCCCAGAGTCCTGGGATCAAGTCCCACATCAAGCTTGCTGCTCAACAGGCAACCTGCTTCTCCCCTGCCTGCTGCTCCCCCTGCTTGTGCTTACTCTCTCTCTCTCTGGCAAATAAATAATATCTTAAAAACAAAAACAAAAAAAACCCTTCAAATCTGGATATGCCCCTAAATTAGGTCCCTGGAACCAATTCCAAGAAGTGTGTGTGTGTGTGTGTGTGTGTAGACAGAGGGAGACAGAGTCGTAAACAGACTCTGTGCTGAGCTCATAGCCTGAGGTGGGACTCAATCTCATGACCCTCAGATCACAACCTGAGCCGAAACCAAGAGTCGGATGCTTAACCGACTGTGCCACCCGGGTGCCCCAACACAAGGCAATTCTTAAAAGCCAGCAAGATGTCCAAGCATTCAATTCTGACACTCTCAGGAAGTAGCATTAGATTCACAGGTTAACGTCAGTCCTAAAAGAGTGCACTCCCACCTTCAACACCCTGCCATTCCAGATGCCATTTGCAAGCCAGGCTGTTACTTGTGCTTCTCAAGACCCTCTCCTCAGGTTTAAGTGATCTGCTGGAATGGCTCACAAAACTCAGAAAAACATTTTTCTTTTTTTTTTTTTTAAAGATTTTATTTATTTATTGAATGAGAGAGAGAAAGCACATGAGAGGGGGGAGGGTCAGAGGGAGAAGCAGACTCCCCGCCGAGCAGGGAGCCCGATGCGGGACTCGATCCCGGGACTCCAGGATCATGACCTGAGCCGAAGGCAGTGGCTTAACCAACTGAGCCACCCAGGCGCCTCCAGAAAAACATTTTTCTTGCTAGATTACCAGTTCATTATAAAAGGATGTAACTTGGGAATAGCCAGACGGAAGAGATGCATATGGCCAGGCAGGTATGAAGACAGGGCGCAGTGTCCAAGCTCTCTCCAGATGCACCACTCTCTTCAATCTCCGTGTTCACCAACCTGGAAGCTCTCTGAACCCTGTCCTTTAGGGTGTTTACGGAGACTGCATTATTACAGAGCATGGGAGACTAAATCACTGGCTGTTGGCTATTGGTTCAACCTCCAGCCCCTCTCCCTTCCCCCAACGTGGGCGAAAATGGGAAATGGGAGGAACGAAAATTTCCAACTGTCTAATCACATGGTTGGTCCCCTCCCCCATCCAACCACCGCCCGCAACCAGCTTAGGTGCTTCCAGTCTTCTCGTTCGTACAGCAAAAGACAACTTTATCACTTCCAACACTTAGGAAATTCCTAAGTTTTTGGAAGCTGTGAGTCAAGAACTACGGACTAAGACCAGACATACACGAGAAATGGATTTTGGTCATCTGAATGGACCAATACGTGTTTTTCATAGGTCCCCATCGCAGCCCTCCCATTCCGGCCCCCTCCGACCTTCCGCGGAGCCGGGGGCCCACGCCGCCACTGCAGACAACGCTCCACCGCGCCCTCTGTTCCCCGCACACACAAGGGGCCGCGACTCGGGAGCACATGCCGGGATTCCCCCCACCGCACGGGCCGAGCCGGGACCCCACGCCGGGGCGCCCTCTGCTCCCGCCCCGCGGGCCTGGCTGTGGGGAGCTGGGCGGGCGCGCCTCCGTCCGGAAGCAGCGCTCGGGGCGAGGGGCGGGCGGCTGAGGGCCCGGGGGTCGCGGCACCCACCTCAGCCGGCTTCACCGGCGCGGCCTCCGCCTCCGACCGGTGGGAAGAGCGGGGCAGGGAGCGGCGGGCGCCCGGGCGGGGACGACGCCTCTTCTGAAACTTCCCATCCGCGTCCAACCAACCCGGACATCCCCAGACCCTACGCCAGCCAAACTGGCCGAGAACGCCAAGACGCCCAACACCTCGAGGACGCCGCCGGAAGTCCCGCCTCACATGCGCAGCCGTAGGAAAAGGGCTCCAGGTCGCGCTTTCATTGGCTCAGCTCCCCATCACGGCTTGCCGCAGAGCCTTCTGGGTATGTGTATTTCCCGGGCGGCTACTCCCCGCCCCTCCCCTCCATCTGGGCGCCGGTCCTTCCTGACTTAGGCGACGGAGGCCAGGGGACAACATGCGGGTGCACCGGGAAATGGAGTTCCTGGGCTGCTATGAGGTCGCGTGGGGTCGCTGGCAATTAAAGCGGCCTCTGAGGGCAGTCTTGGTCAAGTGCCAGAAACAGAGATCTGTTATTACAGACTCTAAGAAGCACAGGAAATTCCCAAAGGCCGCACAACCAAAGGGACATACCATAGTATTTGTTAAAAAATAAAATTCAGCCAAGGAGTTTTGAAGATCTAATTGGCTTTATTAAACATCTTATCAGCCAGGGAAAGCATGCAGATGCATTTTCCTTTGGAGGATGGAGAAGGCCCGTGTGGCAGATTCCTTCATGGGTGCTGATCAGGAAATTCCTGACTGGTTAAGACTACACTTCTGGGGGAAGTGGAAATTGCGATTAGATTAGGTATTAAGTAAGCCCCAGTTTGGGGACTTAGCCTGAATGACAATATTTAGGGCCTGTGGTTTTCTTTTTTTTTTTTTCTAAGATTTTATTTATTTGCTAGAGAGAGCGAGCGTGGGCGAGAGAGAGTGAGTGAGTGAGAGTACAAGAAGGGGGAGCTGCAGCCAGAGGGAGAAGAAGCAGGCTCCCTGCTGAGCAGGGAGCCCCGATGCAGGACTCGATCCCAGGGCCCTGGGATCATGACCTGAGCCGAAGGCAGCCGCTTAACCGACTGAGCCACCCAGGCGTCCCCCTCTGGTTTTCTAAACTCCATAATAACACTCAGCATCCACTCATAGCTCTCCACTTACCTTGTTGCTTGCCAAATACATGTTGACTGAAGTTTTGGAGGCTGTTTTATGACCTTCAATATGCTAGGTCAGGGACAAGAAAGAAAAGACCCTAGGGTGCCTGGGTGGCTCAGTTGGTTAAGCAACTGCCTTCGGCTCGGGTCATGATCCTGGAGTCCCTGGATCGAGCCCCGCATCGGGCTCCCTGCTCAGCGAGGAGCCTGCTTCTCCCTCTGACTCTGCGGGGAGCCTGCCTCCCCCTGCTTGTGTTCCCTCTCTCGCTGTGTCTCTCTCTGTCAAATAAATAAATAAAATCTTTAAATAAATAAAATAAAAATAAAACTGCCGGTTATCTTGTGAGCAAAAGATGGGTTTATTCGAGAACAGCTCAGAATTGTAACCTGATACAAGCAATCTTTGGCAAAGTCATAGGCAAGTCTGAAGAACAAAGATGAGTATCTGTCTTTTATAGAGGAAGGGATTTGGGTGGGCTGTTATAAACTAAAGGTCCATTGGACTAAACTGGGAGTTGTAAGTTTAGTGGATTCTCATTGGCTGGGCTGTTGCAGGTGGGGGTGGAGGAAGAAATGTTTCTTCCTCCTGATGGGATAGTAAAGTAGAATGGACTTCCCTTGTCCACCTTTACTCTTCCTCTTGGGTCTGCAATTGCTAACTAGTGCTGGGAGGCCCCTGCTGGCCTCCTGAATCCATTCTAAATGAGATTTTCCTTTATTAATTTTCACGCATTTAAGAATCTGAAACCTATCTGAAAATGAGAGCAGCTTATCGCATGGGATTTTCCTGCCAAGGTAGTGTGTGCCCTTCAATCATAGAAGCCTGCCCTGTCTAAAGGTAATATAGATACTCCTGCTTCTTTTGGTGTTTACATGGTATATTTTTCTCCATCCATTTACTTTTTTTTTTTTTAAGATTTTTTAAAATTTATTTATCTGAGAGAGAATGGGAGACAGAGAGCACGAGAGGGGGAGGATCAGAGGGAGAAGCAGACTCCCCGCTGAGCAGGGAGCCCGATGCGGGACTCGATCCTGGGACTCCAGGATCATGACCGGAGCCGAAGGCAGTCGCTCAACCAACTGAGCCACCCAGGCGCCCCCCATCCATTTACTTGTAATCTATCTAGATATGTCTTTATATTTAAAGTGGGTTTCGGGACGCCTGGGTGGCTCAGATGGTTAAGCGTCTGCCTTCGGCTCAGGTCATGATCCCAGGGTCCTGGGATCGAGCCCGGCATCGGGCTCCCTGCTCGGCGGGGAGCCTGCTTCTCCCTCTCCCTCTACTGTTCTCCCTGCTTGTGCTCTCTCGCTCTCTCTGTCAAATAAATAAATAAAATCTTTAAAAAAATAAATAAATAAAATAAAGTGGGTTTCTTGTAGATGACATGTAATTGGGTCTTGTGTTTTGATCCACTCTAACAGCCTTCCTTTAGATTGCATTTATTTATTTTTTATTTTTTTTAAAGAGTTTATTTATTTGACAGAGAGAGAGACACAGCGAGAGAGGGAACACAAGCAGGGGGAGTGGGAGAGGGAGAAGCAGGCCTCCCGCCGAGCAGGGAGCCCGATGCGGGACTCGATCCCAGGACCCTGGGACCATGACCTGAGCCGAAGGCAGTCGCTTAACCAACTGAGCCACGCCAGGCGCCCCTAGATTGCATTTAGACATTCAAAGTAATTAATGATATAGTTGGATTACTAATCTACCACATTGGTTATTGTTTTCTATTTATTGCCCTTGTAATTTGTTCCTGTTTTTGTCCTCCACCCTTTTCCTCCCTTTTGTAGTTTTAACTGAGCATTTTACAGATTCCATTTTCTCTCCTTTTTACCATTACAGTTATACTTCCTTTTTTTTTTAAATTTTGTTTAGGTGGTTGCTGCTTACAGGCACAGTATATATCTACAGCTAATCCAAATCCACTTTCAAGTAACGCTACCATTTCACAGGTAGTGTGTGTACCTTAATATAACAAAATAATACTACTTCCTCTGTCTCATTCCTTGTATCGTTGCTGTTATTCATTTCACATATATATATTTGCACACATACATACTCAAGTACAGTGTTGCTATTATTTTTTGACAAACTAATGTGTTAGATCAGTTAAGAATAAGACAAATAAGTTCTTATTTTACCTTCACTTATTCCTTTTTTGATGCTTTTTCTTTCTCTGTAGATCTGAGCTTCTGAGCTATGTCATTTTCCTTTTCTCTAAAGAACTTTTTTTTTACATTTCTTGCAAGGCAGGTCTACTAGCAACAAATTCTCTCCATTTTTGTTTTCCTGAGAAATTATTTCTCCTTCACTTTTGAAAGGATAATTTCACAGAGTATAGGCTTCTAGGTTGGCGGAGTTTTTCTGTCAACATTTGAAATATTTCCCTTCACTCTTCTTGTTTGGATGGTTTCTGAAAAATTGGATGTCATTATCTTTGCTCTTCCAGAGGTGAAGTGTTTCCTTCCTCTGACTTCTTTCAGGGTTTTTGTTTTTGTTTTTTTCATCTCTGATTATCTGTAGTTTGAAAATGATATGCCTAGGTGTAGTTTTTTCTTTTAGCGTCTTTTCTGCTTGGTGTTCTCTGAGCTTCCTGGATTGGTACCTGAATGTTTAAATTTGGGTAAATTGGGGGAAAAATCTCAGTCACTATTGTTTCAAACCTTTCTTCTGTTCCTTTCTCTCTTTCATTTTCTTCTGGTATTGCCATTATTCATGTTACACTTTTCCAGTTGTTCCATAGTCCTTAGATATTCTATTTTTTTTTTTTAGTATATTTTCTGTATGTTTGCTTTTCAGTTTTGACCATTTCTATTGAAATACCCTCAAGCTCAAGATTCTTTTCTCAGCAATGTCTAGTCTACCAATAAGCCCATCAAAGGCATTTTTCATTTTTATTAGTGTTTTTGATCTGTTACTTTTTTTTCCCCTCAGAATTTCAATCTCTTTGCTTACATTACCGATCTGTTCTTGCATGCTGTATGCTTTATCCATCAGAGCCCTTATCATCTTAATGACAGTTTTTTAAATTCCTGGTCTGATACTTCCAACATCCCTGCCTTGTGTGAGTCTGATTCTGATGCTTGCTCTGTTTCTTCAAATTTTGTTTTTAGCCTTTTAGTATGTGTTGTAATTTTTTCTTAATACTTGGACATGAGGCACTGGTAAAATAAACTGCTATAAATAGACTTTTCACAACGTGGTAGTAACTGGTGGTAAGTTATGAGAGGAAGCATACTATAGGACTACAATTAGGACTTTCAGTAAACCTTTGCTTCTGGGCTATGAATTTCATACATTTTTCCCAGTTCCAGCACCCCCACGTAAGTGGGACAAGATGGCTAGAGTGGCCTGCATTGGGGTATTTCCCAGGCTCTGAAAAGTCCCCAGCTGATTCTTCTGAGAGCAGTCCTTGTTAAGAACAGAATGTTCTGATGTATTTCAAATTCCCAAAAGTATGATGATTTATGTTCTCCTACCATAGCACTGGGGTTTGTGGAGGAGCGTCAGCTCCTGGGTTTCCTTCATTCTCTGTTCCTCTGTTGGACTAATTTGGGGAACAGCAGTTTGTCCTGCCACCTCACTTGTCTTACAGACCTAAGAAGAGTTGTTGATTTTCCATTATTTTCAGCTTACTTGTCAGGATGGAATGGCAACTTCCAGCTTCTTACATGCTGGGACAGAAAACAAAAGTCCCTGTCTTCTCATATTTTGTTCTAGTCTTTGTTTCTTACTAGGAATTTAGAATGTGCATGTCTATAATTACCTAAAACTAGGCTTATTTAGATATTTTAAGTATCTTCTCAATCACTCAAATCTTAAAAATTTGATGAAACAAAGTTTTTTTTAAAATTTCAATTTAAATTCTAGTTAGTAACATATATGGTAAAATTGTTTTCAGGTGTAGAATTTAGTGATTCATGAAAGTGTTAAATGTAAATATAAATTTAGATAATTTTTTCATTAAATATTTTGTTCATGTTGAGATTTGAAAAATGCAATCAGAGTGGAAATGGGAATTGTTTCCCATGTCTCACTCTCAAACTGTTTTCTTTCCCTTTCCTATTCTATAATGCTTGTTGCTTTCCTTTCTAAATTTCAAATTTCTCAATAAGGCACCTGGTTTGAAGATTACATGATGAAAAGATGACCTCAAGCAGGAAGAAATCGTACCAGCAGACTGCCTTTGGGCCTGAACTACAACACTTCCTTGATCCCCAGCCTGTTGGCCTACTCTGCAGATTTTCAACTTGCCAAGCAATCACAAATTTAGCTAATTCTTTAAAACACATCTCCCCTCCCCACCACACACACACCCTGATGGTTGTTTCTCTGGAGAACCTAATATACCACAGAACTGAACACTTAAAAATAACAAGATAGTACACTTTGTGTATTTTACGCAGTAACAAATATTTTTTTTAAATGCCCTAAGAATTTTTATGACACAAAGACATAGCTTAAAAACACTACTAGAAAAAAAGAAGTCAAACAAGAATTTTCTAGAAAGGTGGTTCAAATGGTTCAAAAACTTTTACTGATAACGAATTCATATGAAACTGAACTTAAATTTACTTTATTTAAACTTCACTTTCCCATTCTAAACAACTCTTTCGCTCCGTGATTAGCACCTTTGTTGTTTATAGACAATGCAGCTCTAACACGTAACACAGAGCCTTGTTATTTGATGCCATGCTTCTGCACACACATGGATAATACTAAAAATACATATATGCACTCGGTGTAAACAGCTATACAACAGTAACTGTAGGATTCCCTTTATATGAAATTCTAGAAAATGCAAACTAGAGTGTCCACCTGGGGATGGCAAGTTGGGTAGGGCTGGGAGAGAGAGAATATGAAAAGGTGCTAATGGAAACTACAGGGCCTATGGATTACTCATTATCAAGACTCTGGTGATGCTCCCATTGTGCACACATATATGAAAATATATTTTACACTTTTAATAAATGCAGTTTATGTCAATACCTCAATAAAGCTGTTAAGAAATAAAGACTCCATATAAAATCTGGATCTCCTCTTCCTCTAGAAATAATATAACACCTGGCAAATCTGTATTGACTCCATCAACACCCTTCCCTCTATCTTAGGTATGTCAACTCTGATTCCTTCTCAAAACAGAAGGAAATGCTCAGAGAAGAAAATGCTGACAAATGGAGAAATCATGCTAAGCAAAACAAGCCCGTCACAAAAAGACAAATACTGTATGATTCCACTCACGTATAGTACCCAGAGTAGCCGAATTCATAGAGGTGGGGTATAAAACCACAGTAGCCAGGTGTGGCAGGGAGCGGGTAGGAGGAGCTGTTCCATGGGTACAGTTTCAGTTTTGCCAGATGAAAGGAATTCTGGAAATTAGTTTCATAAATATGTGAATTTTTTAAACTACTAAACTGTACAATTCAAAGACAGGGTACTTTGCCACAACATAACTGTAAAATATATATTACAGTAGTTCCCAGCAACAAGTAAGAGCAGATATTTGGCTGAAGTCTTTCCCCCTCTACAATACTCTCTGGCGTGGTGTGAACTTTTTGGTACTGAACAAGGTTAGAGTTTTAGATGAACAAATGCCCGTATTTGTTGCACAAGTAAGGTCTTTTTCCATCGTGAATTCTCTGATGTGTAATGGGGCTGGAGTTGCACCTAACACCTCACATTGACTGCACTCAGAAGGCCTTCCTCTGGTGACCTCTTGATGTCTAATGAATGGCGAGCTGTCCCAAAACAATTTTGCACATTCCCTTCTCATAAGGTGCTTCTCCAGTGTAATGAGCTTAGAGTGGTACCTAAAGGCTTCACCATATTCTCTGCACTCTTAAGTTTCTTTGCCAGTGTAATTCTCTGGTCAATGGCTTGGAGTTGTATCTCAAGATTTCCCCACATTTATGGTGCTCATAGACCTGTTTTCATTGTGGATTTTCTGGTGATGAACGAGGTGGGACTTTCTAATGAAGGCCTTCTGACATTTGCTGCACTCATAGGGCCTTTCTCCAGTGTGGATTTTCTGATGCTCAACAAGTATATGTTTGTGGCTAAAGGCTTTCCCACATTCGCTGCACTCATAAGGCCTCTCTCCAGTGTGATTTCTCCAATGTTTAATAAGGTTGGAGTTATACCGAAAGAATTTCCCACAGACACTGCACTCATAAGGCCTTTCTCCAGTGTGAACTCTCTTATGTCTAATGAGTCTACAGTGGTACCTAAAGGATTTCCCACATTCGCTGCACTCATAAGGCCTCTCTCCAGTGTGATTCTGCCAATGTTTAATGAGCTTCGACTTGTACCTAAAGAATTCCCCACATAAGCTGCACTCATAAGGTCTTTCTCCAGTGTGAACTCTTTGATGTCTAATAAGTGTAGAGGTGTACCTAAAGAATTTCCCACATTCACTGCACTCATAAGGCCTTTCTCCAGTGTGAACTCTCTGATGTTTAATGAGTGTGGAATTGTACCTAAAGAATTTTCCACATTCATTGCACTCATAAGGCTTCTCTGCAGTGTGAACTCTCTGATGTCTAATGAATGTGGAGCTGTACCTGAAAAATTTCCCACATTCGCTGCATTCATAAGGCCTCTCCCCAGTATGAACTCTCTCGTGTCGTATCAGGCGATAGTTGTACCTAAAGAATTTTCCACATTCTCTGCATTCATAAGGCCTTTCCCCATTGTGGATTCTCTGATGTTTCATGAAGTTGGCATTGTACTTAAAGAACTCCCCACATTTGCTACACTCATAAAGGCTTAATCCAGTGTGAACCCTCTGGTGACTAGTGAGTGTGGAGTTGTACCTAAAGAATTTCCCACATTCATTGCACTTAAAAGGCCTTTCTCCAGTGTGAATTTTCTGGTGCTGGACAAGGTGAAACTTCTTAATGAAGGCCATCCTACATTTGCTGCATTCGTAGGGTCTTACTCCAGTGTGAATTTTCTGGTGCTCCACAAGTACCTGGTTCTGGCTGAAGGCTTTCCCACACTGAGTGCACCTGTAAGCCTTCTGTCCAGCCTCACAGGCCCCCCCCCGCCCAGTGTCCCTGTGTGGCTTCAAAGCACCGTGAGGGGCCGGGTGCCGCAGAAAGCCGGCACTGGCTGGGAAGTCCCTCCCACCTCTGCTGCATGTGAAGCTACTCTCCGCCATGTGAACACTGTCGCTCACAGCAAAGGAAGGACTCCCCTCATCCCTTCTGGAAAAGCGGTCTCCAATCTGATCCTCTTGGTGCTGGTGCAGGTTTGCCCCACAAATGGACAGCTCTTGATCAGGGTGCGTTCCATCATGCTCAGCCGAGCGCAAAATGTCTTTCCAGACTGGGCCGCACGTCTCCCAGGGCTGGGACTTCTGGATGGACGGGCCAGGCTTCGGAGTCCTGACCTGTGACCCTCCTACAGAAACATCTTGCTCTGAAGGGGCCTCCTCATCCTGGGCTCCATGCCAGCAACCTGTAAGCAGAGAAATGCTGGTGAAGTGCCTGCTGACTTCGTTGGGAGGAGGCGGCCCCATCGGGAATGTGTGCCAGACACACCCACGGACGAGGCCACTGGACCGCTGACGGGTGAGGGGGACTCAAGACAGTGAGAAGAAGGCCCGCTGTGCAGAGCTCAGCCTGGCAAGCTCCTGTGATGGGAGAGCCCTGACTCTGGGGAAGAACATAAGGGAGGGGTCCTGTCTTAGTCCATCTGGGTTGCCACAACAAAATACCACAGACTGGGTGGCTTATAAATGACAGAAATTTATTTCTCGCAGTCGTGGAGGCTGGAATTCTGAGAGCAGGGTGCCAGCATGGTCGGGTGAGGGCCCCCTCCCGGGCTGCCAACTTCTCACTGTGTCCTCACACAGTGGAAGAGGCTGGGGGCTCTGTGGGCTCTCCTTTACAACAGCACTAATCCCATTCATGGGAGCTCTGCCTTCATGACCTAAGCACCCCGCAAAGGCACCAATTTCTAATACCACCACACTGGGCATGAAGTTTGCAACAAAGAATTGGTGGTGGGGTGGTGGGGCACAAACACTTAAAACAAAGCAGGTGCTATGCAGGGAGAAGAGGCAGGGTTTTCAAGTCACTCCTGTGCAAACGGCTATGGCTGCTGGTGACCGGTGAGCACGGTGCAGAAAACCGTAAACAGACCTAGAAATGCCTAACCACACGGAGATACTGCAACTCAAGAACTACTTAGGGATACGTGCAGGCCTCACAATATCCTAACTATAGCTCAAATGTTGGCGAGCCCTGCAAAGGGAGCAATGAAACAGAATCCGGGTGAAGGCCAACAGGCGTTGGAATGTGGCGGAAAGGGGATTCAAATTCAGCGTAGACATGAAAATGGAGAAGAAAAGGTAGAAATGAGGTGTGGCCCTTGGCCCTGGCATCACACAATGGTGGACAGAGGACAGGTTCCCAGCTCTGACACACACCCTTCCCCTGCTCCTTCCCACCAGGGCTGTGTACTTTTGAGTGTCTCTTGCCACTGACACAGTAATGTCCACCTATTAGGTACCTGGGGTCCTCCCCACTGCTCGAGGTGAGCACTGATGTGGCACCTGAGACAGGCCAGTCCTAGACGAAAGAAAGGAAAAGGCATGGCCAGTGTGCGCCCAGAGTAACCCAACACAGGATATCCAACATCTTAAAATTACAAGAACTTCACAGGAGAGACTGTAGAAACAACCCAGTGTTCCCCAAAATTAGTAATTAGGTTGGTGCCTGAAATTCCTAGCACAGGCAGGACCCAAGAAATGTCAGCAAGAGGAACGGGGGAAAGCCTGGGGTACCATGGTTCCACGCATCTAGACTAAATGACCCAACCAGGGACAAGACAGGTCTGAGGGATCTCTCAGACAAACTTCAACATCTCTGACCTCTGAGCCTGATCTTGCAAGTGCTCAGAGCAGCAGGGATGGGACCGCGTGGGGAGAGTGGGTGCAGTGCGCACAGCCCAGTCCTGGCACCAGTAATCAGTAACTGGAAAGGAAGTAGTACCCACGGTCTTGCTGTGGAAAGGACAGAGCTGCCCCTGGACCAAAGAGGAAGAACAGAGCCCAGCCCAGGACATGGGGCGGGGGCGTACGGGCCTTACCCAGGGAGGACAGAAGCGCAAAGTTCTCCAACATCACAGCATGGTACAGAAATCGCTGAGCTTCATCGAGGAGGCCCCACTCTTCCTGGGAGAAATATATGGCCACATCCTCAAAGACCACATGGCTCTGCCAAAGTTGGAACATTTGGTTCATGAGTAGCTTCTTGTGTTAACTGTGTCTCGTGGATTCTCTAATTATCTATTTGCCATCCGTTAATTACAGGGCTAAACGAACAGCCAAATGTATCTCTATATCTCCCTCGCAATCCGAGGCCCACACTGAACCACCTCCTTCACTAACTCACACACCAAGTCAACACTTCCCCTGTCCTAGATCAACGAGGGCCAGGTACCAGACAACCAGGGACACCCCTTCTACCCTGAAAATTATAGAAAAGGTACACGAAATTTATAGAAAATAGCCATCAGTAAGCTTGTCACCGTACCCTTCCGGCATTTCTCCCAGAAAGTTCCAAAAAGCCTCTGACCTAAGGAGTCCCTCTGCTGGCGTTTATGTCTCCTAACCCAAACTGGTGCTTCCTGTCACACGGTGTGCTCCCACCCGTCGAGAAACAGAATAAAAACCTTCTTTTAGTGTTGTTGGTCTCTCCATGTCATCACTCACCCATCTCCATAAATTAAAATCCTGTGGGTGCAAGTATCTGATACACTTCTCTCACCAGGCCCTTCGGTCCTTCCTGCACACATCCATCCCTGCTCGTCCTCCTCCCTGACTTCCCAATGTGGAAGAGTCACCAGTGGCTGGTGGCACTGTGGCCTGCTCTCGCCTCATTCCCATCGGTCACTGTGTCCAGAACACAGCATAAGACATGAGTAGTGAAGGAGCAGAAGAACATCATCTAGGTTGTGGGCCTGGCAATGCAGGGCTCTCCCTCCCTCCAGCCAGCCAGTTCCCCAGGTCTTGTCTGAGAGGTAAGACTCAGACCCTCAAGTCAAACTCAGACTTGTCTCTCTCCCTTAAGCACCCAGAGCCAACCACTCACACTCCAGCTCACCTGCATATTGGTCGTCGGACTCACGCCCCTCACAACTCTGACTCCTCCACAAACACCCCCAGCCCACACCACTGGCATTTCCTTCACGTCCTAACAGGCAAATACATCGAGGATCCAATTCAGCCCTGGCCCTGCCCCTGAACACCACAAGTCCAAAGGCCCCTAGCGCCAGGTCCAGCCCCAAGCCCTGCTTTGAAGGCCCGGCTTCTTTTTTTTATTTGAGAGAGCACAAGAGCGGGGAGCGGGAGAGGGAGAAGCAGACCCCCCGCTGAGCAGGGAGCCCGATGCAGGACTCGATCCTGGGACTCCAGGATCATGACCCGAGCCAAAGGCAGTCGCTTAACCAACTGAGCCACCCAGGCGCCCTGAAGGCCCAGCTTCTTGCTTCATCCTCAGCCACCTGCCTACGTGAGGACGTCACACACTCGGCCCTTTCTCCCTCCCGTATCGCACCAACTGTCCCATAAGCAGTCAGAACCTTCCTTTCTCCTCATTTGAAGCCCAGGAACACTGAGCTCTCCACCCATATGCCCACTCCACCTGAGGTCTAGCAATGCTTCAGGCTGACCAGTTTCCCCCTCAACATCTATCTCATGTGCACTCCAGTCTCAGAAGACTTTCTCACTCCTAAACCCCCCGTCTCTCTTTCTCTCTCCCCATGTTTCTCTCTCTCGCACACACACACAAACACAAACACTCGGCTTCCTCACCTTTGTGATGCCCCCCACCACCACCCAGGTGCCCGATGAAGAAACCCAGTACTCAGGGGCGCCTGGGTGGCTCAGTTGGTTAAGCAGCTGCCTTCGGCTCAGGTCATGATCCTGGAGTCCTGGGATCGAGTCCCGCATCGGGCTCCCTGCTTGGCAGGGAGTCTGCTTCTCCCTCTGACCCTCCTCCCTCTCATGCTCTCTGTCTCTCATTCTCTTTCTCTCAAATAAATAAATAAAATCTGTAAAAGAAAAAAAAAAAAGAAAAGAAACCCAGTACTCAGGGAGCCTGGGTGGCTTCAGTCAGTTAAGCATCTGACTCTGGGTTTCACCTCAGGTCACGATCTCATGGGTCATGGGATCGATCTCCACGTTGGGCTCTGCACTCAGTGGGGAGTCTGTTTGGGATTCTCTCTCTCCCTCTGCCCTTCCCACCACTCACGTGCTCTCTCTCTCTAAAATAAATCAATCTTTTAAAAACAAACAAACAAACCCAATACTCAGGCCCTTCATTCCCATTCCTGCTCCTCTAATGGCATCGCCACCATAACCTCGAAATGCTGCCTCCTAAATCTGATCCCTAGCTTCATCCTAGCCCACACCCCAGCCAGCACGCTGTGGCTGTCTCCAACTTCAACCTATCCCCGAACTCCAGGACTCTGTGTTCAAGTGCCTACTTGAGGGGCGCCCGGGTGACTCAGTCGGTTAAGCGTCTGCCTTCAGCTCAGGTTATGATCCCAGGGTCCCAGGATGGAGCCCCACGTTGGGCTCCCTGCTCAGTGGGGAGTCTGCTTCTCCCTCTCCCTCTGCGCCCCCCCACTCCCAGCTCGTACTCGCTCTCTCTCAAATAAATAAATAAATAAAATCTTTAAAAAAAAAAAAAGTGCCTACTTGACACTTTTCCTGGGAATCTCTGGGGCATTTATGACATAGACAAAAACTGACTCTTCATATTCCACCTGCAAATTCCTCATACCACTGACTTCCTCCGTTTTAGTTCAAGCATCCATCCTTCCTAACAAGGCCAAAAACCTGGGGGCATCCCCAACTTTTCCCTCTATCCCACCTCCTCATCTCCCTGAGCCTCCACATCCTGAAATATGAGCAGCTCTAGCTGAAAACACATCCGGAAACCAGTGCCTCCTCTGCTTCCACAACCACCGCTCCTGTGTAGCCACCGCGACAACACTCCCCTGGACTGTGGCAAGCATTTCACTTACACCGCCGTCTGTCTCCCACTCCGTAGCCAAAGGGAACCTGTTAAAATCTCAGTCATAGCACCTTCCCCTTGTTTCAAACCTTCCCTACCTCCCACCGACCTCAGATTAGAGGTCCAGAGCCCCAGGCTGTCACTCAAGGTCTGATACCTGTGCACCCCTACCCAACCCCAAGCTGGCTCCCCATTCTCACCAGCTATAAAAGAGACATGCAGGGCGCCTGGGTGGCTCAGTTGGTTAAGCGACTGCCTTCGGCTCAGGTCATGATCCTGGAGTCCCGGGGTCGAGTCCCACATCGGGCTCCCTGCTCGGCAGGGAGTCTGCTTCTCTCTCTGACCCTCCCCCCTCTCATGCTCTCTCTCTATCTCGTTCTCTCTCTCAAATAAATAAATAAATAAAAATCTTAAAAAAAAAAAAAAAAGAGACGTGCAGTTTCCTGAACATCCCAGCTAAGTCTCAACTCCAAGCATGTGAACATCCTGAATCCTGTGGCCAGGATTCCCTGCCACTCTTGCATCAGTAGTTAGAAATGGGAACTGCTCTACATATAATCTAAATATAGGATCCTGGGCCTGGGGAAAGCCCATGGTCTTCAGACTTAAGAGAGTGAGAAGGATAAGAGAAGTTTCAGGACACTACCACTCCCTGAGGGTATATATATACTGGGGTGCCAAAAAACACCTGGGTGACAACCGGGATGGTTGAAAAGTGGGACATCCTCCACTCACCTGCACCGGGTCCATAAGCATTTCTGCCACCTCTGTGGGACCCTATGGTAAGAAGGAGACCATGAGAAATGGGTACCATGGAAGGATCTTATGAACTTAGCTGGACCACCACCCCTGCCCTATCCTGGAGCAAAGTGATCTCAGCCTGGTGGTGTAAGTTCAGCTCCTCCAGAAAACAGTGCTGCCGGGGCGCCTGGGTGGCTCAGTTGGTTAAGTGACTGCCTTCGGCTTAGGTCATGATCCTGGAGTCCCGGGATCGAGTCCCGCATCGGGCTCCCTGCTCCGCAGGGAGTCTGCTCCTCCCTCTGACCCTCCCCCCTCTCATGTGCTCTCTCTCTGATTCTCTCTCAAATAAATAAATAAAATCTTAAAAAAAAAAAAAAAAAGAAAACAGTGCTGCCTCTTATCAACTGGGTGACAACTGTTACTGTCCATAGGATCAACAGTTTTGTATATATTTTCAGTGCAAATGTAGTAGGGTTTTGAAATTTGAGGTCTTTATTTTTACCGCTTTCTAAGATTTCATAAGATACTATACATAAAACTTCACACTGTAAACAAACAGGCAAATTAATGTCAGATCAATCATGAAGTGTTTGCAAAAATTTAACTTGCTGAATAGGTTCATTTCTAATTGTCTACCTCGGTGTACATATTTAAAAGGATATTGATTGAGTACTTAAGTCAATAACTTTTTTATACATTCTTAAGGAGTTGTAGGAAAAGGCTGAGCAGGCAGACAAGCTCCTAGTCCATACAGCAACAAGACCTGCCTGTTACATAACCCCCAAAAGAGAGCTTGTTGGAGGCCCTCAGCTGGACAGCAGCTCGCCCTCTCGCCCTGAGGGGTGGGGGTGAGGAAGCAGTCCCCTGTCTGGGACCCTGAGGCTGCATCAGCCTGGCTGACCTTTCCCTTGCCCCACTGGGCGTGGCCCTGAGCTGAGCGGCAAGTGGAGAGTCAACACCAGCACATGACACCGGCTGCACGAAGGGAAACTCCTCACCCCACCACCATCTCCCTTCCCAAAGACACAGGCGAAAGATCTCTCCTACAGCAAACCTCTTTTGAAGGAAGCATCAGGGATGCCGACACCTGCTTCCCATACCCTGCCCACCAGTAACTCTTCAGCCCTTGCCTCCCTCACCATCTAAAATCATCTGAAGACTCCCTCCTCGATCTGGCCCTCAGGCCACGCCCTCCTCGCCTCTGACAGCCCAGCCCCCTCCCCCGTCCTCCACACGCTCCCGTCACGTCTCCCCGCTGAGACACCTCAGCATCAGCGCGTCCAGAATCAAACGCACGGTCTCCCCGATGCCCGCTCCCCGGGCTCGCCTACCCCACCCCCACCCTTCCCGATGTTCAGGCCAAGAAGCCTCAACAGGGCCCTTCACTCCCCGCGTCTGCTCACACGCGTATGCGACGCGGCTCTGCCGTGGGACGCCTCGCACCCCCTCTGCCGCCGCCGCCCTGCTCCAGCCTCCCAGAACTCCCCCGGGGGGCCCCGTCCTGCTCCCCCTTACCTTAAACTCCCGACTCTGCGCGTGCCCCTCCCCCCCGCCCGCTCGCGACCTTCCGCGGACGCCGGCGTGGCCACTGCAGGCGACACCCCACCGCGCCCTCCGTTCCCCGCACACACAAGGGTCCCGGTCCCCCCGCCCCCGCCACGCCCCACCGCACGGACGGAGCCGGGACCGCACGCCGGGGCGCCCTCTGCTCCCGCCCCGCGGGCGCCCCTCCGTCCGGAAGCAGCGCTCGGGGCGAGGGGCGGGCGGCTGAGGGCCCGGGGGTCGCGGCACCCACCGCAGCCGGCTTCATCGGCGCGGCCTCCGCCAACGACCGGCGGGAAGAGCGGTGCGCGGAGCGGCGGGCGCCCGGGCGGGGAAGAGGTCGCCTCGCGCAGGCTCTGCGGCGCGAACGACGCCTCCCCCCGCGCTCTCCCGCCCTGTCACCTCCGCACCCGCCAAACGCCTCGGAAGCCTCGAAACCCCGAACCCGAGAGCGAGCGAACGGACGCGAAGGCTCGCCGGATGTCCCGCCCCTCACGATGCGCACGCACGCAAGCGCCCCGCCCTCACGGCTTCATTGGCTCAGGGGCCGCCGCCGCCGCGCTCCGCAGACCTATGGGTTTCGTAGCTGCCGCCGCCCTCCCCTCCTCAGACGAAGGCCCGCCCCCCTCTGCGGCGGACGAGAGCCTAGAGGCTCCGTCAGGCGCTCCGGGAAGTGGAGTTCCGCGGCTCCAACGGTGGGGCGGGGTCTCGCCTGCTCTTAAAGGGGATCGGTCCAGGTTTCTTGGAGCGCAGTCCGGGGTCACAGAATGGCCAGCGACCTGTTACTTCATATGCTGAGGAGCTCGGGAAGTTCCCAGAGGCTACACAGCCGAAGGGACACCCACATCACGACAGCACGTCCACTCGTAGCCGTCCACGACCTTGTCGCTTTTCAAGTACAGACCGAATCTGGAGTCCGTTCTAACGAGGACGAGAAAGCAAAGGCTTCGGACGGAGCCGTGGGGGGGACATGGGGGAGGAATGATGGGGCACCGAAGTAGGCAGAAAGGGTGAAGCTGTGCCTCGGATTCCCAGAAGAACATCTCTGCCGCCTGCTCAGTCAGGGTTGTGTTTGAACAGTGAGTAGCATTTCTTCAACTACTACTGCTCCATACCTGAGGTGTTTGTCGGTTCCTGTAAGAATCTGGTATCTACCCGAAAGGAACAGTGACTCCACACATCCATCTCCCGCCAGGATGGTGTGTGCTCCTCTCATAGTTGGGGCACCAGTAAAAAGGGAGCATCCTGTTCTTCAGGCAAAGGGGAGGAATCCGCTCTCTCATTTCCTTGCTGGGAAGAGATTTATCAGTTCACTGAAATTCTAGCAACAGTGTCACCACAGGGAGTAGAAACTACCTGAGAAAAACACTTGTGAAGTGGAAATTACTGAAGTGATCAGTTATTTATATTTTTATATTTTAAAGATGTATTTGTTTATTTATTTTAGCGAGAGAGAGCAGGGGGAGGAGCAGAGAGAGGGACAAGCCGACTCCGTGCTGAATATGGAGCCTGATGTGGGGCTTGACTGCAGGACCCTGACATCAAGACTTGAGCCAAAATTAAGAGTCAGGTCAGTTATTTAGACAGATTAGCAGAAATACTTCTAGGGAAACATACCTGTAATACATTTTAAAAAACCACACACACACACGCAAAACTAAACACATGGGGCGCCTGGATGGCTCAGTCAGTTAAGTGTCTGCCTTCGGCTCAGGTCATGATCCCAGGGTCCTGGGATTGAGGCCCACATCAGGTTCCTTGCTCAGCGGGGAGTCCACTTCTCCCTCTGCCCCTCCCCCTGCTCATGTTCTCCTGCAAATGAATAAATAAAATCTTTAAAAAAAAAAACATTAAGAAAAGTTAAGATCTCAGTGAAGTTTGAGAGACAGTGAGATCTGAAAAGCAAGAGGATGAAGCCAAGCCTGTGGCTGTGCATGAATCTTGGCCACAATCAGGTTTTTTGCTCCAAAATAAGATTCTTTTTTATACTTGACAATGTGGCTATTAACTGCTTGGAAGGGATAGAGACGATATTTTTAAAGAGTTACCTCAGAGGTGAAAATGAACAACCATCTGTGCTGTGGTATTTACTGATCTTAGAAACGTACGGTGCATACCTACTGGATTTCAGGCACAATGGTGGGTGCACAGGACACACTGGGGATAGGGTTGCCAGCTGCTCTCTGTAATCAGGATTGTTCTGTGTTTTCTGTAGTTGTTTATTTAGCATTCATTTATCTGAAGGCCAAACTAATAGTCAAAGATGTATACTTCTCTCTTGCAAGTCAGCTTCACAGACTTGCAAAACTGCTATTATAAACACAAGAACAAACCCTAATCTGTTTTTACTTCCTGCCTAATAAGGCACTTCAGTCTTAAAGGCATACTCTCAGTTCCTCCTCCCGCCCCCTCCTTCCTGCATGTCACATGGTTTCATGGGGCCCTCCATGGTGTGCCGTGTCTCTTATTTCCAGGGTGTTGAGAATTTAGCTAAGTTACTTCATGGTGTCACTGTCTCAGCATCCATTTTGTTTGGCCAAGCCGCCTGCAGGGACACTGACATTCACCCCCTCATGGAAGCACATGCCCTACATGACAGCCCAAAGAGCCACAAGCAAATAAAAGTTCCTGATAGGACTTCCGAAGACCCTTGTAATTAACCATCCCTAGCCTCCCAGCACCTGTATGCCTTATGTTCACCCTTAGATAAGACCTTCTTGGAGCTTACCAAAACCCAGCTCTTTTTGGTTTTAACTGAACACCTGGGTGACTCGGTCAGTTAAGCCTCTGCCTCTTGATTTCAGCTCAGGTCTTGATCTCAGGGTCATGAGTTCAAACTCCGTGTTGAGCTCCACGCCCACTGTGAAGCCTACGTTAAAAAAAATTTTTTTTGACAAATCTGGGCTTAACTGGGAAACCTGGAAACACTAAACCCATGGACCCTAGTAAAGGCATGTACCCCAGGTCATGCCTTTCTTTCTGCCTGCACTCTGCCTTGATGTCCCTGTGTGGACCCTGGAAGTGTGCCATGTAATTCCTCCAGGACCTGTGAGTGTAAACTTCTCTTTTTCAATTTCTCTTATGGTCTGTCACTGAACCACAACCTGACCCACCATCCAGCACCCCGTGCTATACTTAGCAAATGTTAATTTACCTGTCATAACACAGGAAACTGTTGAGTAGCGCAACTTTCCTTTCAATGGCATTGACCCCTCCATGTTGCACTCAGTCACCTTTATAAATCAAGACTCTGTCACAATTCAAGGACATGTCCTGTGTTTAATGATTTGGTCCTGATTCCTACATTGACTTTGTCAGGACACCATAAGTATCCGAATCACAGCTTTTTACAGTATGTTACAGAAAAGTCATGCAGATGACATGATACTCTATGTGGAAAACCCAAGAGACTATACCCCCAAATTGCTAGAACTCATACGGGAATTCAGCAAAGTGGCAGGATAGAAAATCAATGCACAGAAATCAGTTGCATTCCTATACACTAACAATGAGATAGAAGAAAGAAAAATTAAGGAGTCAATCCCATTTACAATTGCACCCAAAACCATAAGATACCTAGGAATGAATCTAACCAAAGAGGCAAAGGATCTGCACTCAGAAAACTATACAACACTCATGAAGGAAATTGAGGAAGACACAAAGAAATGGAAAAATGTTCCATGCTCATGGATTGGAAGAACAAATATTGTTAAGATGTCTATGCTACCTAGAGCAATCTATACATTCAGTTCAATTCCTATCAAAATACCATCAACTTTTTTCACAGAGAGAGAACAAATAATCCTAGAATTTGTATGGAACCAGAAAAGACCCCGCATAGCCAGAGGAATGTTGAAAAAGAAAAGCAAAGCTGGCAGCATCACAATTCCGGACTTCCAGCTCTATTACAAAGCTGTCATCATCAAGACAGTATGGTACGGGCACAAAAACAGACACATAGATCAATGGAACAGAATAGAGAGCCCAGAAATGGACCCTCAACTCTATGGTCAACTAATCTTTGACAAAGCAGGAAAGAATATCCAATGAAAAAAAGACAGTCTCTTCATTGGACAGCCGCACGCAGAAGAATGAAACTGGACCATATCCTTACACCATACCCCCAAAATAGACTCAAATTGGATGAAAGACCTAATTGTGAGACAGGAATCCATCAAAATCCTAGAGGAGAACACAAGTAGCAACCTCTTTGACCTTGGTCACAGCAACCTCTTGTTAGACACGTCTCCAAAGGCAAGGGAAACAAAGGCAAGAATGAACTACTGGGACTTCATCAAGATAAAAAGCTTTGGCACAGCAAAGGAAACAGTCACAAAACCAAAGACAACTGACAGAATGGGAGAAGATAGTTGCAAATGACATATCAGATGAAGGGCTAATATCCAGAATCTATAAAGAACTTATCAAACTTGGGATGCCTGGGTGGCTCAGTCAGTTAAATGTCTGCTTTTGGCTCAGGTCATGATTCCAGGGTCCTGGGATTGAGCACTGCATCGGGCTCCTTGCTCGGCAGGCAGCCTGCTTCTCCCTCTGCCTGCCACTCCCCCGCTTGTGTGCTGACAAATAAATAAATAAAATCTTAAAAAAAAAAAACTTATCAAACTCAACACCCAAAGAACAGAAATTTCCTCAAAGACATACAAATGGCCAACAGGTATATGAGAAAATGCTCATCATCCCTAATCATCAGGGGAATGCAAATCAAAACCGCAATGAGATATCACCTCACACCCGACAGGACAACTATTACCAAAAAAGCAAAACACAAGTCTTGCCAATGATGTGAGAAACTGGAACCCTT
The DNA here is from genome assembly GCF_029215605.1 of Mirounga angustirostris. Lineage (NCBI taxonomy): Eukaryota > Metazoa > Chordata > Mammalia > Carnivora > Phocidae > Mirounga > Mirounga angustirostris. The sequence continues at coordinate 58,789,416 of NW_026991724.1, read as the reverse complement.
TCACACCGTTGGTGGGAATGCAAAATGGTAGAGCTGCTATGGAGCATAACATGGACATTCCTCACAAAAAGTAAAACTAGAACTACCATATGATCCAGTAATCCCATTTCCAGGTATACACCCAAAAGGACCTAGAAGAGATACTAGCAGTTCCATGTTCACTGCAGCACTATTCGTGATAGCTAAGATGTGGAAACAAACTAAGTGCCCATCAACAGATGAATGGAGGGGCGCCTGGGTGGCTCAGTTGGTTAAGCGACTGCCTTCGGCTCAGGTCATGATCCTGGAGTCCCTGGATCGAGTCCCGCATCGGGCTCCCTGCTCGGCAGGGAGTCTGCTTCTCCCTCTGACCCTCCTCCCTCTCATGCTCTCTGTCTCTCATTCTCTCTCTCTCAAATAAATAAATAAAATCTTTAAAAAAAAAAAACAACAGATGAATGGATGATGAAAACATGATATATACAAATAACAAAATATTCAATCTTTAAAAAGGAAATTTTAGGGGCACCTGGGTGGCTCAGTCGTTAAGTGGCTGCCTTTGGCTCAGGTCATGATCCCAGGGTCCTGGGATCAAGCCCTGCATCGGGCTCCCTGCTCAGCAGGAAGCTTGCTTCTCCTTCTCCCACTCCCCCTGCTTGTGTTCCCTCTCTCGCTATGTCTCTGTCAAATAAATAAATAAAATCTTTAAAAAAATAAAATAAAAAGGAAATTTTACAATACATGACAACGCGATAGACCCTGAGGAGATGATGCCAAGTGAAATAAGCCAGACACAGTATAAAGACAAGTACTGCATGATTCCACTTAGATGATGAGGAATCTAAAATAGTCAAGTTCATAAAATAGACTGGAATGGTGATCAGGAGCTGGAGGGAGGGGGAAATGAGAAGCTACTAATCAACAGGCATAAAGTTTCAGTAGGTAACATAAAATGTTATTTTAATCATTTTCTTTGCTATTAAAGGAAATCCTACATTTCTCAAGTTTAACGGTTAGTATATATTGGTTTATATCTGTTGGAAAACGTCACCAAAAAGATGTGACTGCCAGTTGACCTGTGAGCTAGACCCCAGGCACTCCGAGGCTCCTCACCCCCTCCCCCGTCCTTGGAATGTGGGTCCTGCTTGTCTTTCTCACTCCCAGAGACTGCTCCAAGGACACAGCCTTGAGATCATGATGTGGTGTTGAGAACACCTGCACAGTGTATGTGACTGAACCCAAGTAAGGCCTCTTTATAAACTTATAAGATTTGGCAAGCGGTGCAGGGATCCATTCGTCTTGCAGCTACCCAAGACAAGCCTCGTACGTAAGTTCCCTTTGCTTATTAAAACAGCACCTACCAGTCTGGATTGGCCTCTCTCTTTGGTCTCTCCCCACCCTCTGCATACAGGAGCTGGTTTTAGACTACACCTGGGAAAACTCCTGAGAGAACTGGGAACTTGACTACTCATCATTTTCAATATTGAGTGAACAATTGCATACCACACAAATACATTTGAAAGGAAGTTTTATCATCTAATGCCAACTCTTCAGAAAACTCACCACAAATTGACATATGCATTTTGGTATTTGCTATTCGATACACACGAAAAGTAGATAGCATAACCTCCTTGCCTTTTCATTTTGTTGTTTCCTTTGCTGTGCAGAAACTTTTTAGTTTGATGTAGTCCCACTTGTTTATTTTTATTTCCTGTGCTTTGCTATTAATTAAAAATTATTTCTAATACCAACGTCAGGGAGCTTTCCCTTTGTTTTCTTCTAGCTTTACTGTTTCAGGTCTTTAAGTCTTTTAATTTTTTTTTTAAAAGATTTTATTTATTTGAGAGAGAGAGAATGAGAGACAGGGAACATGAGAGGGAGGAGGGTCAGAGGGAGAAGCAGACTCCCCGCCGAGCAGGGAGCCCGATGTGGGACTCCATCCCCGGACCCCGGGATCATGACCTGAGCCGAAGGCAGTCGCTTAACCAACTGAGCCACCCAGGCGCCCTAAGTCTTTTAATTCATCTTTAGTTGATTTCGTGTATGGTGCAAGATATGGGTCCAATTTAATTCTTTTGCATGGGGAGATCCAGTTTTTCCAACACCATTTATTAAAGAGGCCATCCTTTCCCCCATTGTATATTCCTGATTCCTTTGTCAAAAATTAGTTGACTTTGTATGTGCAGGTTTATTTCTGGGCTCTCTCCTCTCTTCCGTTGGTCTATGTGTCTGTTTTGATGCCAGAACCATATTGGTTTCATTAATGTAACTTTGTAGTGTAGTTTGAAGACAGGAAGTTTGATGCCTCCAGCTTTGTTCTCCTTGCTCCAGATTGAGCTATTCAGTGTCTCTTGTAGTTCCATATAAATTTTAGATTTTTTTCCTATTTCTGTGAAAAGTGTCATTGTAATTTTGATAGGGATTGCATTCAATCTGTAGATTACCTTGGGTAGAACGGACATTTTAACATTATTAATTCTTCCGACCAATGAACATGAGATATCTTCCCACTTATTTGTGTCTTTGATTTTTCTCATCAATGTTTTATAGCTTTCAGTGTTCGGATCTCTCACTTCCTTGGTTACATTTATTCTTAAGTATTTTATTCTTTTTGTTGCTATTGTCAGATTGTTTTATTAATGTCTTTTCCAGATAATTTGTTAGTGTGTAGAAATGCAAAACTGATTTTTGTATGTTGATTTTGTATTCTGAAACTTTACTGAATTCACTTACTAGTTTTTACAGTTTGTTTTGGTACAGCCTTTCAAGTTTTTTTTCCTTTTTTAAAAGATTTTATTTATTTATTTGACAGAGAGAGATAGTGAGAGCAGGAACACAAGAAGGGGGAGTGGGAGAGGGAGAGGGAGAAGCAGGCCTCCCGCCGAGGAGGGAGCCCGATGCGGGGCTCGATCCCAGGACCCCGGGATCATGACCTGAGCCGAAGGCAGACATTTAACAACTGAGCCACCCAGGCGCCCCAGCCTTTCAAGTTTTCTACAGATAAGATCAGTTCATCTGCAGACAGAGACATTATTTTTTCCTTTCCATTTTGGATGCTTTTCAATTCTTTTTCTCACCCAACTGCTCTGGCTAGGACTTCCAGTACTATGTTGAATAAAAGTGGAGAGAGTGGGCACCCTTGTTTATAATCTTTTTTATTTTATTTATTTATTTTTTATTTATTTGTTTGAGAGAGAGAAAGCATGAGAGGGGGGAGGGTCAGAGGGAGAAGCAGACTCCCTGCCGGGCAGGGAGCCCGATGTGGGACTCGATCCGGGGACTCCAGGATCATGACCTGAGCCAAAGGCAGTTGCTTAACCAACTGAGCCACCCAGGCGTCCCTATAATCTTTTTTATTTTTAAAGATTTTATTTATTTATTTGACAGAGAGATAGAGAGCCCAAGTAGGCAGAGTGGCAGGCAGAGGGAGAGGGAGAAGCAGGCTCTCCGCTGAGCAGGGAGCCAGACGTGGGGCTCCATCCCAGGACCCCAGGATCATGACCTGAGCCGAAGGCAGCCGCTTAACCAACTGAGCCCCCCAGGTGCCCCACCCTTGTTTATAATCTTAAAGGAAAAGATTTTGGCTTTTCAACGTTGAGTATGATGTTAGCTATGTGCTTTTCGTATATGCCTTTTATTATGTTAAGGTATATTCCTCTACTTAATTTGTTACAAACTTTTTATCATAAAAGGATGTTGAAGTTTGTCAAATACTTTCTGCATTTATTGAGATTATATGATTTTTATCCTTTGTTAATGTGGAGTATTACATTTGCATAAATTGAGTCATCCTTGTATCCCAGGGATAAATCCAATTTAATCATAGTGTAAAACTTTTAAGGTGCTGCTGAATGTGGTTTGCTAGCATTTCTTCGCGGATTTTTGCATTTATGTTTATCAGTCTCCAAATATTCAGAGAAAGTTCTGCCTCAATTGTTGAAATGCTGTATCGTACACCCAAAACTAGTACAACACTGTATGTTAACTACACTGGAATTAAAATTTTCAAAAATTGAAAAAAAAGAGAAAGTTCTATCTGGAAGTGGAAGATAGAAGTGGGTGTTGTTACCGGCAGTGTTGGGTTGTGAGGAGTTTCTTGCCAGCTTCAACCGTACTCAAGGGGCAAAAACTAAGGCCTGAACTCAATTGTGGAGTTTTTAGAAAATATGATTTGAGGGGCGCTTGGGTGGCTCAGTCGTTGAGCATCTGCCTTCAGCTCGGATCGTGATCCGGAATCCTGGGATCAGGTCCGCATCGGGCTCCCTGCTCGGTGGGAAGCCTGCTTCTCCCTCTCCCACGCCCCCTGCTTGTGTTCCCTCTCTCGCTGTGTCTCTCTCTGTCAAATAAGTAAAATCTTTAAAAAAAAAAAAGAAAGAAAATATGATTTGACTTCTGGGCATGAGTCCAAGGCATTTGCTGAAACCTCAGCATCAGCTTTGCCTCAACCCGTCTCACGCGATGGTATTTGAGACAAAGCTCTCATGACCCTTACAAGGCTGAGGAGGGCAGGGGTAATTATAACCAATCTTTTTTTCTATACGTACTTTCTGAATAACTGCACATATCCTATGGATGAGTTAGTAGTTAATGTTTAAAAGTAGTAGCTCCCCTTTGTTCTAAGCCTTCCCTGCTTTGAAGCTCTTTGATGAATATGTCTGATAAGATTTTCAATAAAAACCATGTTTAAGCCTGTGCAGCTGCTTTTCTCCTCTGGAGGCAGTCCTGCATGTCTGCTCAGTATTAAGTCTTGAGTGTTTTATTTTCAGTGCGTGGCGACACTCAATCCCATCCTCAGCATATGGCTGGGCAGATACCCCCTAGTGGGCCATGACCTCATAGCAAGTATTTTAGGTACCTGAAAAGTAAAAGCATTGTAAAGTTTACTGTATAAATTTAAAATAGTTTGATTAAAAGTTATAAAGCATGCATATAAATTTTATTAAAAACTGGAAAGGACAACAGCAGAGTCATGTAAGTAATGAGGATTTCAACTCAAAATAACTATAAAATACAAAATATGTGAAAAATAGAGTAGGTGGGATGAATAACAATGAATACAACTAGCTATGAATTAAAATGCTGTAAGTTCAGATCACAGGATGCTTTAAAAATCTAAAAACATTTAAAAAAATAAGGGACATGAACACAGAATCTGTGAATAAGGAAAATTTAGTGAGACAAATACTTATAAAAGAATAACCCATAACCTACTGTACTTTCAGGGATCATTTCTATAGTCTGTCGTATTAAAATAAAGTATCACAGAATAAAGAAAATCTTGCAAGCTGACAACAAGAAAAAAATAGATCACTTTAGAAAATGGGACTGAGCCATGAATTTTGATCCAAAACCAGTGGATGTAAGTCTAGAAAAATGAAGTGATAAACTTTAATTCAAGATCTTTTTTTTCTATGTGATGTATTCATAATAAAAATGTCCAAGATGAAACTATTGTGCTAAATGAAGTAAGTCACAAAAGGACAAATGCATGATTTCTCCTATATGAGGTTTCTAGAGTAGTCAAATTCATAGACAATAGAGATACAAAGTAGAATGGTAGTTTCTGGGTGTTGGGGGGAGTGAAATTGGGAAGAACGTGTTTAATGATACAAAAATATGTTCAGGGAACATGAAAAAGTTCTGAAGATGGATGGTGATGTACTTAATAATACATGTGATGGTTGATTTTGTGGGTCTACTAGGCTAGACCATGGCATCCAGATATTTGGTCAGACATTATTCCGGATGTTTCTTTCAAATGCTTTTTGAATTAACATTTAAATCAGTAGACTCTGAGTAAAGCAGATTACCCTCCGTAATGAGGGTAGGCTTCAACCACTCAAAGGCATTAATAGAAAAGCAGTAACCTGCATAAACTAGAAGGAATTTTTGTCTGCTGACTGCTTTGGGCTTGCCCTGCAATTCTTCTTTTTTTTTTTTTTTTTAAGATTTTATTTATTTATTTGACAGAGAGAGACACAGTGAGAGAGGGAACACAAGCAGGGGGAGTGGGAGAGGGAGAAGCAGGCTTCCCGCAGAGCAGGGAGCCCGATGCGGGGCTCGATCCCAGGACCCTGGGATCATGACCTGAGCCGAAGGCAGACGCTTAATGACTGAGCCACCCAGGCGCCCCTTGCCCTGCGATTTCTTACCTGAGTCTCCAGTCTGCCAAGTTACCCTGAAGATTTGGACTTGCTAAGCCAACATAATCGTGTCACCCGATACTTTAAAATAAATCTCTCTATATACTACATATATGGACAGACATACACTAGTTTGGTTCTGTTTTTCTGGATAATTCTAATATGCAACAGAACCAAATACTTAGAAGTGATTAAAATAGCAAATTTTATATTATTTATTTTTATCACTATTAAAATGATTAACTATTTAAAACGTTTCTAAGAAATTTTATGTTACGGGGCGCCTGGGTGGCTCAGTTGGTTAAGCGACTGCCTTCGGCTCAGGTCATGATCCTGGAGTCCCGGGATCGAGTCCCGCATCGGGCTTCCTGCTCCACAGGGAGTCTGCTTCTCCCTCTGACCCTCCTCCCTCTCATGCTCTCTCTCATTCTCCCTCTCAAATAAATAAATAAATAAATCTTAAAAAAAAAAAGAAATTTTATGTTACAAAAACATACCTTGAAGACACTAAAAAAAAAAAGTAGTCAAGTAAGAAAATTCTAGAACAAATGCCTTGGACATTTGTGTAGAAGGCAGACGGTTCATAAAGTTTTTTGGCAATCACTTCATATGCAGCTGAACTTAAATTTGAGTGACTTAGCTTAAACTTTACTTTCTTACTTTACTCTTTGCTCAGTCACTGTCTACCCTTAAGTCCTTTTGTTGTTTATATATAATACAGTCTTGCTTAGCACATAAAAAATACTCAATATCACTAGTTATTACAGAAATGCAGATATTAAGGGTGCCTGGGTGGCTCAGTTGGTTAAGCGACTGCCTTCGGCTCAGGTCATGATCCTGGAGTCCCAGGATCGAGTCCCGCATCAGGCTCCCTGCTCAGCGGGGGGTCTGCTTCTCCCTCTGACCCTCCTCCCTCTCATGCTCTCTGTCTCTCATTCCCTCTCTCTCAAATAAATAAAATCTTTAAAAAAAAAAAAAGAGAAAAAAAAAAGAAAAAAAAGAAATGCAGATATTAAAATAAGACTATGACACACTTATTTTAACTTAAAAAAGACAGACTATACCTATTATTGACAATGATGTGTTCCAAGTGGAACTCTTATATACAGCTGGTAGGAGTATAAAGTGGCACATTCACATTGGAAATCAATTTGGCCAATTCTTAAAAAGTTAAACATTCATCTATGAGCAACACTCTATTCTCAGGTATTTACTTATAATAGTTGTTGTTCTGGTAACAACACTAGAAACAACCTACATGTCCATTAATAGGTAAACACATTGTGTTAATATACACCCAATGGGGGGCGCCTGGGTGGCTCAGATGGTTAAGCGTCTGCCTTCGGCTCAGGTCATGATCTCAGGGTCCTGGGATCGAGTCCCGCATTGGGCTTCCTGCTCCTTGGGAGCCTGCTTCTCCCTCTGCCTCTCTCTCTCTCTCTCTGTCTCTCATGAATAAATAAATAAAATCTTTAAAAATATATATATATATACACCCAATGGAATACCACTCAGCAATAAAAAGGAATGAACACAATAGGGATAAATCTCAAAATACCTATGCAAGGATATACTTTAGGATTCCATTTATGTAAAAACAGAATAAAAAGCAGCCATGCAAAAGTAGACTGTAGGATTCCAAGTATAAATACTAAAAAAATGCAAATTAGTGTAAAATGACATAAATCAACAGACTCTCCCACATTCCCTGCACTCATAAGGCATCTCTCTATTGTTGCAAATTTGACAGTGTTTAACGAGGCCAGAGTTGTAAGTAAAGATGTCCCCATACTCGCTGTTCTCATAAGGACTCTCACATCAGTGTGAACTCTCTGTTGTGTAATGAGACCGGAGTTGTACCACAAAAACTTCCCACATTTGCTGCAGTAATAAGGCCTTTCTCTACTGTGATTTGTCTGACGTCTAATGAGTGTGGAGTTGCAACTAAAGGATTTCCTACATTGCTGCACTCATCAGGCCTTTCTCCAGTGTGAGTTCTCTGGTGTCTAATGAGCGTGAAGCGGTACCTAAAGAATTTCCCACATTTGTCACACTCATAAGGCCTTTCTCCAGTGTGAACTCTCTGATGAATAATGAGTGAAGAGCTGTCCATAAAGGATTTCCCACATTCTCTGCACTCATAAGCCCTTACTCCAGTGTGGATTTTCTGGTGCTCAACAAGTTTATGTTTGCGGCTGAAAGCTTTTCCACATTCACTGCACTTATAAGGTCTCTCTCCAGTGTGGATTTTCTGGTGTTCAACAACTTTGTCTTTGCGGCTGAAGGCTTTCCCACATTCACTGCACTCATAAGGCTTTTCACCACTGTGGATTTTCTGATGCTCAACAAGTTTATGTTTGCGGGTGAAAGCTTTTCCACATTCACTGCACTCATATGGCCTTTCGCCAGTGTGAACTCTCTGATGTCTAATGAGCGTAGAGCGATTCCTAAAAAAATGTCCACATTCACTACAACCATAAGGTCTTTCTCCTGTGTGGATTTTCTGGTGACCAACAAGTTGGGAGAGTCTAAGGAAACCCTTCCCACATTGGTTGCACTCAAAAGGCCTTGGCCTGGTGTGAATACCCCTGGTGGTCACTGAGGCCAGGTATCTGTGTAAAGAATCCTCCACGTTCTGGGTTCTCATCATGGCCCTTCTGGTGCTGATGGAGGTGGGACTTTCTAAGGAAGGCCTTCCCATATTCCCTGTATTCATAAAGCTTTTCTCCAGTGTGGATTTTCTCATGGTCAACAAGTATATGTTTATGACTGCAGGTATTCCCACATTGGGATAATAATAATAATTCTGTTCATTCTGAAAGGCCTCTCCACCTGCCATGTCCCAGTGTGGCTTTCCTACAACATGAGGAACCTGTGGTTGGAGAAGGCCTGAGCTGGCTGGGCAGTCCTTCCCACCTTCCCTGCATGTAAAGGTCGTCTCTGTCATGTGACCTCTGCAGCTCTTCACAAATGAAGGCCTCCCCTCATCACTTCTGAAAAGTTTCTCTCTAATTTGATGCTTTTGGTGCTGGAAATGCTTTCCCCCACAAGTGTGCAAGCCTCGCTCAGGGTGTGTTCCATCATGCTCAGCCAAGTGCAAAAGGTCTTTCAAGAGCAAGCTACACGTCTCACAGGGCTGGGACTTCTGGATGGATGGGCCTGGCTTTGGGGTCCTAACCTGTGACCCTCCTACAGAAACATCTTGCTCTGAAGGGGCCTCCTCATCCTGGGCTCCATGCCAGCAACCTGTAAGCAGAGAAATGCTGGTGAAGTGCCTGCTGACTTCGTTGGGAGGAGGCGGCCCCATCGGGAATGTGTGCCAGACACACCCACGGACGAGGCCACATGACTGCTGACGGGCGAGGGGGACCCGAGACAGTGAGAGGAAGGACTGCTGTGCAGGGCTCAGCCTGGCATGCTCCCGTGATGGGAGAGCCCTGACTCTGGGGAAGGACACGAGGAAAGGGGAAGTGCAGGGAGGAGAGGCGGGCTCCCCAACTCCCTCCTCTGCAAACGACTTTCAACAAGGCCAGAGCTGCTGGCGACCGGTGAGCACTGATGCAAGACTGGGTCCAGATGCATAAATGTGTGATTGCAACACAACAGCTGGTGTTCAGAGACTATTTAAAAATACGCCATCACAGGGGCGCCTGGGTGGCTCAGTCATTAGGCATCTGCCTTCGGCTCAGGTCATCATCCCAGGGTCCTGGGATTGAGCCCCGCATCAGGCTCCCTGCTCAGCGGGAAGCCTGCTTCTCCCTCTCCCACTCCCCCTGCTTGTGTTCCTGCTCTCGCTGTCTCTCTCTCTGTCAAATAAATAAATAAAATATTAAAAAAATATATACCATTACAATACCTTAGGATAGATCATATGTCAAGTGTACTGCAAAGGGAGCAAAAGGGAAAGGATGACAGAGGGAAGCCACAAAGGTGGGGGAGCCGGGGAATGCAAGATTGGAAATGATGACAGGAAAGAAGAGGTAGAAATGAGGTATGACCACTGTCCCTGGCGTCATACAATGGTGAACCCAGCTCTGACAACAGACCCATTCCCAGCTCCCGAGCCCCAGGGCCATCTCCTGTTGCCATTGATGGAGTAATGTCCACGCTGTCAGGCACCCAGGCCCCTCCCACTTCTTCAAGATGAGCACTCACATGGGACCTGGAATGGGCCAACCTAGGTGAAACACAGGAAAAGGGAGTGGGAAGCATGCCTCCAGAGTGATCCCTCTCACAACAGCCCACATTCTAAAACCAAAAGAACTTCAAAGAAGGGGCTTGCAGAACCAGCGGTCTCTACAAACAGAGACTACAGCCGTGGCTGAAATTTCTGGCACAGGCATGCCCCAAGAAATGTCAGCAAGGAGGAAGAAGGCACGGAGCACAGGGGCTGGACAGAATAACCTGACCAACGGCAAGCAAGACCACTGGGATTTCTCAGACAAACTTGGAGCAGAAGTGCACTGGGCCCAGACCTGGCTCCCGTAAGTGTGTGCTAGGAAACCAGAAGGGAAGTAGTGACCGTGAGGTGGGCGTGGGAATGACAGAGCTACCCCCTGGGAAAGGGGAAACCAGCGCCCAGCCCCCAACACTGCAGCAGGGGAGAGGGCCTTACCTAGTGACGACAGAAGTGCCAAGTTCTCCAGCATCACATCGTGGTACAGGCGTCTCTGAGCCTCATCAAGGAGCCCCCACTCCTCCCGGGAGAAATGTATGGCCACGTCTGTAAAAACCAAAAGCCCCTGCCAGAATGGGGACAGTTCAACCATTGTGCAGCTTCTCTCTCCAGGATCTTCAGTACGGCCCCCACCCCCACTTCCGTCTCCTCCTTGCCCTCCACCCCAACTTCCCCATGTGGAAGAGATACAAGGTCTGGTGGCACTGGTGCCTGTCTCTCGTCACTGCCACTGATCACTGTGTCCAGAACTCGGGAAAACAAGTGGGGGAGGGTGCAGAAAAGCCCCCCTAGGCTCTGGCACTGCAATGGGGCTCTCTCTCTCTCACCAGTAAATTATGCGGAGTCCCCCAGATCTTGCCTCCCAGACAACACAACTTGAGCTTCTCTCTCCCATAAGCACCCCATCCCAAGACTTGGGGTCAAACACTCACACTCCTCCTCGCCTGCACACTGTTCTTGATCTGAACCTCTACAGATCTGGTCCCTCCACTTCTGCAACTCAGTTCCTGAGACCCACCAGCCCGCTCTGCAGGTAATTCCATGGCTTCCCAGCACACCACTGTGCACGTGGAACCCACGTAGTATTTTGCAAATGGAATCACCAGCCTATTTGGCCCCATCGTGCCCCAGAAACCCAAGCTTCCTAGCACCACGGACCACCAGGGTCCCTTTGTGGTTCTCCCCACCTGGCCCTGCCGCCTGTGTCACACTCACCCTCCCAAACCTAACGTCAGTACCTCACGGACCCTTGGTCCTCTGCGACGTCACCGCCACACACGGTGTCCTACAAGCAGTCACAAACAGGCTGTGTTAACCTCACCCACATTCGAAGCCCAGCTACACTGAACTCCCCACCCCAGGCCTAGCAGTGCCCCAGGCTGATCCATTTTAACCTCAGCTGACCTACCAGCCTGAAGGAACAACACAGGTCTGACCAAGAGTCACCATGAAACACTGATGAGTCCAAAGAAAGATAAAGTGTCCTGCTCTGAGCTCACTGACATCTGACTTCCTTCGTGGAGATGCTTCGACACCTATCTCATATCCTTGACCCCTTGGAAGCCTTTCAGACTCCTCACCTTTATTCCTCGTAAGCACAACCCCCCCACAGCGACTCTGCTTTCTCATCTGCCTTTGTGACATCCACTACCACCATCCAGGCTCCCAAAAGAGATTCAAATCTCAGCCTCCTTCTTCCCCTTCCCACGTCCACAACCTAGCGATGCCCCCTCTGAAAACTGAGGCACGGCGACACTTCAGTCCACATACCGGCCACTATGTTGTGGCTGTCTGCAACCTGAATGCCTCCCCTAAACTCCAGATCTGTGTGTCCACCTGCTGACCGGGTACCTCTACTTGGGAGTCTCTGGAACATCTGGACATCAGTGACAAAACCTGACTTCCAATTCCCTCTGGCAAGCCCTCTACTGACTTCCCCATCTCAATTGACAGAACATCCAAACTTCCAGAAAAAGCCAAAAGCCTCGGGGCTGTCCCTGACCCCCTTTCCTTCACACCTCCTGGCACCCTCACTCACCACATCACTAAACGTGGGCAACTCCGTGCAGAACACATCCAGAAGGCACCAGTTCTCTACCTCCACAGCCACCACACCCTGGCCAGCCATCAGCAGGACTCACCTGCACTGTCACAGGAGCTCCCTCCCAGGTCACTATTCCCACCTTCACTCCCGCCTCTCCCCTACACTGCAGCTAGACATAGCCTGTTAAAATCTGGATGTGATCACCTGGCTCCTCTGCTCCAAAACTTCTCTAGCTCCTACTTCCTTCAGATCAGAGGCCCACGACCTCAGGTTGTAATAGTGGATCTGATAACTGTGTGCCCCTGACCCCCAACACTCCCCCCCGCCGATATTCCCACCATATATAAGAGCCTTGCAGTTCCCTGAACATTCCAACTCACTCTCACCCCCACCACTTGAACATTCTGGACCCTGTGCCCAGGACACCCTTCCACATCTTACCCCATCAGTTGCCAGAAATGGGAAACGCTCCATAGAATCCAGGGCTCAGTTCAAAACCCTGGGCTTTGGTGAAACCACAGGGACTTTAGACCCAAGGGAGGGAGAAGACCAGGTGAGCAATCTCAGGACACCATCATTCTTTATATGAGAATGGCAAAACCATCAGGGTGATAACTAGGGTGGATGAAGGTCTGTCACATCCTCCATTCACCTGAACAGGGTTCATAAGCATTTCTGCAAATGCCATGGGAACCTGTGGGAAGAGGGAGGCCATGAGAAAGGGGCAACCACGGTAGGATCCTACAGACTGAACTGGACCACCACCGCCCCTGCCCTGCCCTGGAGCACAGAGATCTCAGCCTGATAACCTAAGCTCTCAGCTCCTTTGACTTCAGTGCCGCTCGTATCTGCTGCGTGACTTTGCAGAAGGCCTGAACCTCCTGAGCCTCAATTCCTTTCCTGGAAAATGGGGTTAACAATGGCCCCCACCTCATAGAGCTGATAACAGTATTAAACACAATTAATACACACTACCTGGCATCCATAACTATCCAACATAACAATTCTGTATGTTGTCAGTGCAAATAAAGGGATAGGGTTTTAAAAATGTGGGTGTGCATTATTTCTGCTTTTTAAGACTTTCAGAAGATGTGATATATAACATTCTACTGTTAGCAAATACCACAGATAAATAAATCTTGCAATTTTATAAAGTACTGCCATGCTTAATTTGTTGAATGAATTAATTTCTAGTTGCCTACCTATATGTACATATTTAGAGGACTACTGGTTACCTGACGTCTTAATCGATAAATGTTTCATACATCCTGAATTTAATGAATTGTAGGGAGAGTCTGAGCAGGCAGCTCAGCTACTCTTCCTTTCAGCAAACAAGCCTACCTGCTACATGATCCCCTGAAGGGCGCTTGCAGGACCCCTTTACTGTAGCACTCCTTCCCTCCTCTTGTCCTCAAGGTGGAGGAGGAGAAGACAGTGCCCCTATCTGGGACCCCTCTGCTCCCCAAATCTGGCTATTCCTTTGTCTCACAGGGACTGTCTCTAAGGATCAGCTGACCTGCAGGGCTGAGAGTCTATACGTCCATCTCCACCCAGGCCAGCAAGCTTACAAATCCAGGCATTCTCTTCTAGACACAGGCCAGATACCTTCCGTGTCAGGTACGCTCCTTTACAGAAGGAGCATTGAGGATGCTGAATCCCCTACACACTCAAAGTCTCAGCCCTCCGGACACCGCGGAGCCCATCAGCAGTAACGACCTTAAGACTCCCTCCTCCATCTGGCCCTCAGGCCACGCCCTCCTCGCCTCTGACAGCCCAGCCCCCTCCCCCGTCCTCCACACGCTCCCGTCACGTCTCCCCGCTGAGACACCTCAGCATCAGCGCGTCCAGAATCAAACGCACGGTCTCCCCGATGCCCGCTCCCCGGGCTCGCCTACCCCACCCCCACCCTTCCCGATGTTCAGGCCAAGAAGCCTCAACAGGGCCCTTCACTCCCCGCGTCTGCTCACACGCGTATGCGACGCGGCTCTGCCGTGGGACGCCTCGCACCCCCTCTGCCGCCGCCGCCCTGCTCCAGCCTCCCAGAACTCCCCCGGGGGGCCCCGTCCTGCTCCCCCTTACCTTAAACTCCCGACTCTGCGCGTGCCCCTCCCCCCCGCCCGCTCGCGACCTTCCGCGGACGCCGGCGTGGCCACTGCAGGCGACACCCCACCGCGCCCTCCGTTCCCCGCACACACAAGGGTCCCGGTCCCCCCGCCCCCGCCACGCCCCACCGCACGGACGGAGCCGGGACCGCACGCCGGGGCGCCCTCTGCTCCCGCCCCGCGGGCGCCCCTCCGTCCGGAAGCAGCGCTCGGGGCGAGGGGCGGGCGGCTGAGGGCCCGGGGGTCGCGGCACCCACCGCAGCCGGCTTCATCGGCGCGGCCTCCGCCAACGACCGGCGGGAAGAGCGGTGCGCGGAGCGGCGGGCGCCCGGGCGGGGAAGAGGTCGCCTCGCGCAGGCTCTGCGGCGGGAACGACGCCTCTCCCCGCGCTTTCCATGTACTTCAGTCAGGACTTTGGTTCGCATTAAAGGAGAGAACAGTCCCGAGAACAAGAGAACCAGACGCTGCAGGGACGCTGCCGGAAGTTCGCCCCCGTGCGATGCGCACGCACGGAAACCGCTCTCGGGTAAGCCTGGCCGGCTGGGCGGTCCCCGCCGCCGCGGCCGCGCGGCCTTCTGGGCAATGTAGTTTCCGCGCCATTACTGCGCAGACTCAGAACGTAGGTCGTGCCTGACAGAGGATAAAGGCCACGCAAATTATGAGGAGCTCTGGGAAATGGAGTTCCGGGTTCTAAAGGGGGCGGGGCTTTGCTGGTTCTTAAAGGGGCGATAGGTAGCTTTCCTCCTAGTGCAGCGTAGAACAAGTCACAGAAAGGTTCAAAGACCTGTTGTTTCAGATTCCGTGCATCGCAGCACACTTCCAGAAGCCTGCACATAGACAGGGACACAGCACACAGTAATGTTACTCGCCGTCCCCTCATAGCTCTCAGCTATCTTGTTGCTTGCCAAAGACGTATACACTGACCCTTTGGGGTCCTCTTTATGGGCTTCAATAGTTTCAATGAGAAAAGTCTCCAGGGGTGCCTGGGTGGCTCAGTCGGTTAAGTGTGGGACTCTTGATTTCAGGGTCATGAGATCCAGCCTTGCCTCGGGATCCATGCTCAGCGCGCAGAGTCGCCTTGAGATTCTCTCCCTCTGCCCCCAAATAGATAAATAAAATAAAGATAAGATAAAATAAAAAGGGGGGAGGGGGGAAGGAAAGAAAGGGGAAGGGGAAGAGGGGAAGGGGAAGGGGGAGGAGGAAAAAGAAAGGAAGGGCCTCCAGACAGGGCTGTGATGGGGAACTTGAAGGAGGGGTGTAAGGAGGCC
Organism: Mirounga angustirostris; assembly: GCF_029215605.1. Classification (NCBI taxonomy): domain Eukaryota; kingdom Metazoa; phylum Chordata; class Mammalia; order Carnivora; family Phocidae; genus Mirounga; species Mirounga angustirostris. Next base: position 58,773,703 of record NW_026991724.1, on the reverse strand, counting down.
TTGAAGTAGTTAGAAAGGGTGAGGATACGCCTCTGATTCCCACAGAAAACATTTTTCCTGCCTGTATGGTCAGTAATGGTGTTCCAACCTGGAGAACAATACTTTTGTTCAGATAATATTTATTACTGTATATCTGAAATATGTCCCATTTCTTTTAAGAATCTGAAACCTATCTGAAAAAAGGACTTATCACGTGCCATCTTCTACCTGAACAGTGTATGCCTTCAACACAATTTGGCCATGTGTGCAAAGGGACATCTTATCCCTGAGATAAAGAATTGAGTATCCATAATCTCATCTCTTTGCTGGTTAGTGATTATCATTTCATCTGTAATTGCAGCAACAGTGAATGCACAGAGTTGAGATTCTCTCTGGAAAAACACTTGTGAGATTGATATTACTGAATGATATTAAAAATGTTTTTCAAGGAAAGTGGCAAAAATAGTTCTAGAGAAATATATGTGTGACAAGTGGGGGGAAAAGTTAAGATCTCAGTGAAGTCTGAGTGAGAGACGCCGAGTCTAAGAAGTCAGAGAATGAAGCTGAGACTGTAGCTTGCTGAAACCTTGGCTTCATTCATGGTTGGTCCCAAAATGTGATTATTTTTAATACCTAAAAACATTGTGCTGTAACAGCCTGTAGGGAGAGGAAAACACAATATTTACAGAGTTGCCAGAAAGATAAAAAGGAATAGGGAAGTTGTACTATTGTGTCTTTACTGATCTGTGAATGTTCAATGAGCACTTACAGAAATTAGAATAATAAATAGTCTCTTTAGCTGAACTATAGCACATGGCAGTACATTTTGAGAGGGCTTCAGAATGAAAACACGACAGGACCCAATGTAAATTGTGTCCCTGCAGGTCAAACAGCTAATAGCCCATTTCCCAATCAACCACTTATTGACAAAGACACTTGTAGATACTGTACATAGAAGGAACACTGGAAAAAGGATTGTCCCATCTTATGAAACAAAAACTACGACAAAGAAAATACCTCAAATCAGATCAATGAGGGTGCTCTGAGGAAGGAAAAAGTGCCTAATAACCAAGATGAATTAACCGATGGTCATCCTCATCAACTCCTGATAGAGTGGGTTACTCTTCCTACATTAAAAACTGACAGCTTTGTTCAGTCTCTTCCTCAGAATGTAATATATTTAAAGTAACAAATAGATTTTCTCCATTTCAAGCCTTAATTATAACACTTGGGCCCTTGACTGAAAGATTAAAAGCATTCCTCCTGCTCTGTGATGCCAGCCCTGCGAATTTAATAGGGATTTATTAAACTACATACTACCAAATATCCTATGAATAAATGGAGAAACTACAAGGGAAATTTTTAAAGTATAAGTATTTTCAGCTTGATAAAAGTAAAAATGCTACATATAAAAATCAATGTGACACAAGTAAACTAAATGATTAGAGGTAAATGTATAGCTTTAAACAGCTTATTACAAAAGAAGAAAGATGTCAATAACCTAAACTTTTATGTTAAAAAAAAGAAAACAAGAAAATGAGACCAAACTAATCCCAAACTAAGGATAAGAAAGAAAATAGTAAAGATTAGAAAAAAAAGCTTACTGAAGTTAGAAAACAGAAACACACACACACACACACACACACACAAAACCCTGATAACTAAACCACACAAAAACCCTATAAGAAAAACAATTACAGGCCAATATTCCTGATGATCACACATGCAAAAGACCTCAACAAAATATTAGCAAACTGAGTTCAACAATACATTAAAAGGATCATACACCATGATCAAATGGGATTTATTCCAGGGATGCAAGGATGGTTCAACATCAGCAAATCAATCAACATGATACACCACATTATCAAAATGAGGGATAAAAATCATATGATCATCTCAGGAGGTGCAGAAAAAGCATTTGACAAAATTCAACATCCATTTATGACAAAAACTCTCAACAAAGTGAATATAGGAGAAATGTACCTCAATAGAATAAAGGCCATATATGACAAACCCAAGCTAACATCGTACTTAAGAGTGAAAAGTTGAAAGCTTTTGCTCTAAGATCAGGCACGAGGCAAGGGTGCCACTCTTGCCACTTCTATTAGATTAGTACTGGAAGTCCTAGCCACAGCAAATGGACAAGAAAAAGAAAAAAGAGACATTCAAATTGGAAAGAAAGTAAAACTGTCACTATTCACAGAAGACAAACTGCATATAGAAAACCTTAAAACCTCCACTCAAAAACTATTGCAATAAATGAATTCAGTAAATTTGCATGATACATAATCAATATACAGAAATCTGTTGCATTTGTATACACTAATAACAAACTATCAGAAAGAAAAATTAAGGGGCACCTGAGTGGCTCAGTTGTTAAGCGTCTGCCTTCGGCTCAGGTCATGATCCCAGGGTTCTCGGATGGAGCCCCACATCAGGCTCCCTACTCAACGGGAAGCCTGCTTCTCCCCCTGCTTGTGTTCCCTCTCTCGCTATGTCTCTCTGTCAAATAAATAAATAAAATCTTAAAGAAAGGGAAAGAAAAATTAAGAAAACAATCCCATTTACAACTGCATCAAAAAGAATAAAATACCAAGTAATAAATTTAACCAAGGAGGTGAAAAGCCTGTACTCTAACAACTATCAAGACAATGATGAAAGAAATTAAAGAAAACACAAATAAATGGGAAGATAATTCACACTCATGGATTAGAAAAATTAACATTGTTAAAATGTCCATACTACCCAAAGCAATCTACAGATTCAGTGCAATCCCTATCAAAATACCAATGGTATTTTTCACAGAATAATCCTAAAATTTGCATGGAAACACAAAGGACCTAACAGCCAAAACAATCTTGAAGAAGAACAAAGCTGGAGATACCATGTGCCCAGATTTTAAACTATACTACAAAGCTATAGTAGTCAAAATAGTATGGTATGGGCACAACAACAGACACATAGATCAACGAAACAGAATAGAAATCCAATAAATAAACCTACACTTATATGATCAATCAATCTATGACAAAAAGACAGGAATATAGAATGAAGAAAAGACACCCTATTTAATAAATGGTGTTGGGAAAACTGGACAGCTACATGAAAAAGAATGAAATCGGATCATTTTATTATACCATATACAAAACTAAACTCAAAATGGGCATAACATTCCCAGAAGAAAACATAGGCAGTAAGTTCTTTGACATTGGTCTTAGCAATATGTTTTTGGATGTCGCCTCAGGTAAGGACAACAAAAGCGAAAATAAAGAAATGGGTCACCAACTAAAAAGCTTTGCACAGCAAAGGAAACTATCAATAACAAAAAGGCAACCTATGAATGGGAGAAGCTTTTCACAAATTACATATTTGATAAGGGGTTAACATCAAAAATATATGAAGAACTTATAAATTCAATATAAAAATTGACTTAAAAATAGGCAGAGGACCTGAAGACCTTTTTCCAAAGATGACTTACAGATGAACAACAGGCACATAAAAAGATGTTCAACATCAGCATCAGGGAAATGCAAATCCAAACCACAATGAGGTATCACCTCACACCTGTCAGAATAGCTCTTATCAGAAAGACAAGAAATAAGTATTGGCAAGGATGTGGAGAAAAGGGAACAGTTGTACACTGTTGGTAGGAATGTAAATTGGTGCAGCCACAATGGAAAACAGTATGAAACTTCCTTCAAAAATTATAAATAGAAATACCATATGATCCTGCAATTCCACTTCTAGGCATTTATCTGAAGAAAGTGAAAACACTAATTCAAAAAGACATATGCACCCTTATGTCATCACAACATTATTTACAATAGCCAAGATATGGAGGCAACCAGGATGTCCAATGATAGACAAATGGATAAAGATGTGGTATGTGTGTGGAGTTACACATCTCTCTCTCTCTAGTTATCTCTATAAATATCTATCTTTCTATCTAGCTATATATAGATACAATGGAATATTAGCCATAAAAAAGAATGAAATCTTGCCATTTGTGACATGGATGGACCTAAACAGTATTACACTAAGTGAAATAAATCACCCAAAGACATATACCATATGACTTCACTTATATGTGGAATCTAAAATGCAAAACAAATGAACAAATGAAACAGAAACAGACTCACAGATATAGAGAATGATGTTTGCTAAAGGGAAGGGGGATGGGGATAGATGAAAGAGCCAAAGCGGATTAGGAGGTACAGTCTTCCCATTGTAAAATAAATAAGGCACAGGGATATAATGTACAGCACAGGGAATATAGTCAGTAATATTGTAAAAACATTGTATCATGACATATGGTAACTAGACTTGTGGTGACCATTTTGTAATGTGTATGAATACTGAATCAGTATGTTGTACACCTGAAACTTACACGATATTGTAGGTCAATTATTCTTCAACTAAAAAAATCAATGAAATTAAAAATTGGTTCTTTCAAAAGATCAACAAAATTGATAAAACTTGAGGCAGGCAAAGAAAATAAATTAACACAAGCAGGAATGAGGACACTACTCACCCTAAAAAAATTAGAAGTATCATAAAGGAATATTATAAAAATCTTTGTCCCCCCAAATTAGACAATTCAATTGAAATGGAAAAATTCCTTAAAGGACACCAATTATCCAAAACTGACACAAGTAGAAAAACTACATAGTACTGTATTAAGCAAATTTTGACTGAAAATTGATTGAAAGTCTTCCCACAAGAAAATTCTAGGGTCAAGTGCCTTCACTAAGGAATTCTAGCAAATATTTTAAAGAAATATCACTAATCTGCAAAACTCAAAAACTCTTCCATCCTACCAGAAAATAAAGGAGGCAACACTCCCAACTTTTTCTGTGAGGTCAGGATTCCTTTGATAGCAAAATCACACAGAGATAGCACAAGCAATCTACAGAACTGTTCTCTCTCATCAATATAGATGCAAAATATACTAATAAAGTATCAGAAAACTGACTTGGCAACATATACAAAGGACCATACATCATGACCAAGTGGGATTTGTCCCAGGAAATGCAAGGTTAGTTTGACATCTGAATATCAATTAATGGATTATACCATATAAATAACACCCCCCCCCCCGCCAAAGCCCACCCAACAGGATTATCTCAATAGATGGAAAAAAATTGGAACAGCGTCTAAAAATAGATCAGCAGAAATAGTCAACTGATTGTTGAAAGAGGAACAAAGGCAATTCAGTAGAGATAGTCTTTTCACCAAATGGTGCTTGAACTATTGAGTATCCTCACGTTTAAAAAAAAAAAAATGATCTAGGGGCACCTGGACGGCTCAGTGGGTTAAGGGTTAAGCGTCTGCCTTCGGCTCGGGTCATGATCTCGGGGTCCTGGGATTGAGCCCCGCATCAGGCTCCCTGCTCATCAGGGAGTCCGCTTCTCCCTCTTCCTCTGCTCCTCCCCTGGCTTGTGAATTCTCTCTCAAATAAATAAAATTTTTAATGATTTAGATATAGAATTTATACTTGCACAAATATTTTCTCAAAATGGATAATAGACCTAAATGCAAAACACAAAACTACAGAACACCTAGACAATAACACTGAACAAAATGCAGGTGACCTTGGATTTGGCAATGCTTTATATACAACACCAAAAATACAATCCTTGAGAAAAACTGGGTAATTTCAACTTGATTAAAATTAAAATTCTGGGGGAGCCTCGGTGGCTCAGTCGTTAAGCGTCTGCCTTCGGCTCAGGTCATGATCCCAGAGTCCTGGGATCAAGCCCCACATCGGGCTCCCTGCTCTGCGGGAAGGCTGCTTCTCCCTCTCCCACTCCCCCTGCTTGGGTTCCTGCTCTCTCTCTGTGAAATAAAATCTTAAAAAAAATAAATAAATAAAATTAAAATTCTGCTCTGCAAAAGATAGTGTTAAAAAACATGAAAATGATAATCATGTCATTAGGGAATTTCAAATTAAAGCAACAGTAACATACCATTACATACCTATTACAATGGCCAAATTCCAAAACACTGACACCACCAAATGCTGATGAGGATATGGAGCAACAGAGACTCTCATTCATTGCTGGTGGGAATGCAAAACGGTACAGCCACTTTGCAGGACAGTTTCTTACAGGGGCGCCTGGGTGGCTCAGATGTTTAAGCGTCTGCCTTGGGCTCAGGTCATGATCCCAGGGTCCTGGGATAGAGCCCCATGTCAGGCTCACTGCTCAGCGGGGAGTCTGCTTCTCCCTCTCCCTCTGTCCTTACCCCCACTTGTGCTCTCTCTCTCAAATAAATAAAATCTTAAAAAAAAGAAGACAGTTTATTACAAATCTAAACATACTCTTACTATATGATCCAGTAAATCACACTCCTTGGCTAGAACCAAGAGATGAAAACTTAAATCCACACAAAACCTACACACAAATGTATATTGCAGGTTTATTCGTAACTGCCAAACTTGGAAGCAACCAGGATGTCCTTCAGTAGTGAACAGACAAACTGTGGCATATTTATATAATGAAATGTTATTAAGTGATAACTTGCACAGAGATCTTCAGAGCAGCTTTATTTGTAACAGCCCCACACTGGAAACAACCCAAACACTCACTAATAGCTTAATGGATAAAAAACAATTGTGGTATATGCATATAATGGAGTAATACTCAACAATACAAATGAACAACCTACTGATACATGCAACAAGATGGATTGATTTCAAAATAGTTATGGATAGTGAAAAGGGCTAGAGTCCCTTTTCACTATCCATAACTCCCCCGAATGTATATACCATATGATTCTGTCTATGTAAAATTCTAGAAAATGCTTGTTGTTTATGAATTGTGGCAAAGGTTAATTAGAAAGACTGAGATAAAAGGATTATAAAGCAACACATGGAATCTTTTGGCTGTGTTGAATATGTTCATTATCGTGATTGTGGTGATGGTTTCACAGGTATATACACATGCTGACACGTAACACATTTCACACTTTCATATGTGCAGTTTATTTCATGTCAGTCATACCTCAATGAAGTTTTTGAGAACTAAGCGTTCCCCATAAAGTCCCTATTTACCATCCCTCTTAGAAAGTCACATCTGCCAACTACTTTGGTTCTCCCATCTCCCTCCCCAATTTAGGAGAATGAACCCTGCCTCAATGTCAGCAAGAACTGGAGAGCAATGAAATCCATGTCCACTTCAGTCACTAGGAATGCTAGCTAGGTCAGGGAAGCCCTATCCTTGGATCTCTCTTCTGTCCATGCTGAGGTTCCTGCATGTGTAGTTACGGCCACAACATCAACAGCCCAGGGAGGTACAGGAATCCACAAACCTTTAGACACTAACAGTGGCCTTGACCACAGGAAATACAGATGTCTGAGGTCCAGAGAATTTCTATATTCTCATCCCACAAAAATCGTATGGGCGTTTGTAGATGCCTCTGCTAGGAGAGACACATATCCTCTCATTGGCCACATTCATCCCCACTCCATTATCTCAGTGTTTCTGTACCAGTTATGAGCCTCACCTTGCCCTGTGGGCCTTCCAGTCAATGAAACTTGCCTATGGGATTCTGGACATCAGGCACTGGCTCCTATGCAGACCTAGGAGACAGAAATCCCTCACAAGTGCTGGGGAATATGGAACATTCCCTAGGAACAAGAGACCCAATTCATGTTTCCAGAAGAACTGGAGATTTTCACGCCAACTATGCCTTCCTCAGAAATGAACTCTGGGCTCACAGGAAATCTTGCCTTCCGGGCCACAGGATGAGGCACACAGAGCTCTTCACTCTTTCCCAGCAAGCCTTGGGCACAATGCAACTTAGGCCAGCTGGACTGAGATCTGTTCTCTGCCATCCTGCTGACCCTTCTGAGGCACATGAAGTTGGTGGAAGAACCCAACCTTTTCTTAATCCGTTCCGCACATGACTAGACCCCACCACACCAACAACAGTAGAGATCGCCACAGTAGGCCAGTGACACTGCATGAATCAGAGCAGCACGGGGCAAGCAGTTCTAAAGATGGGTGATTTAGAAGAAGACAAATGAGTTCATGGTTATTATGTTCACAGTCAACATTGTTTGTGAAGAGAAACTTGTCTGGAAATCCCCAGCAGACTCCAGTTCAGATCCTCTTGGCCAGAGCTGGATCATGTCGACTGAGAATGCAGTCATGGGGGAGGAAGTGAGGATCTCACTGGGCTCAGAACACTCTTGATTCCCTCCAGAGAACAGGAGGGGGAGCACAGGGGTCTGCCTTCCCCGAGCATACTGGAGTGACTGACACACACTGTGGGACCTCTGACAGCTGGTAGTAATGAGATGGCTTCTGCCACAGGCACTGGCAGTGATAGAACTCGGTCAAGAGCCCTGGATAGTTTAGAAAGTGCAATGCACCTATAAAAGCTTCCCACCTACTAACTGGGAATCTCCCCGTGTTACCTGTATGAATGTACAAGGTTCACCTGCTGGTTGATGGTTCCCTCACAAAGGGTACTCACAGAGATTTTTTCTGGTGTGAATCCTATCAGGTCGAACAAAGAGATGGAACATTTTCTGCATTCGTAAGGCCTTTCTCTAGTGTGAGCTTTCTGATGCTAAGCAAGTTTAAGAGATGTAGCTAAAGGACCATCAAAACTACTGCATTCATGAGGCTTTTCTCCAGTGTGAACTTTCTGATGCCGAACAAGATGGGAACTTCTACTGTAGGCTTTCCCACATTCGCTGCACACGTAAGGCTTTTCTCCAGTGTGAACCCGCTGATGTAGAATGAGGCTAGAGTTCCGGCTAAAGAATTTCCCACATTCACGACATTCATAAGGTCTTGCTCCAGTGTGAACTTTCTTGTGTTGAACAAGGTGGGAGCTACTAATGTAGGCTTTTCCACATTCACTGCACACGTAAGGCCTTGCTCCGGTGTGAACTCTCTGGTGTAGAATGAGGCTGGAATTGTGGCTGAAGCATTTTCCACATTCACTGCACTCATAAGGCTTCGCTCCAGTGTGAATTCTCTGGTGTACAATAAGGTTGGAGCTATGGCTAAAAAATTTCCCACATTCACCACACTCATAAGGCCTTTCTCCAGTGTGGATTTTCTGGTGCTGCACAAGTGTGTCTTTACGACTAAAGGCTTTCCCACATTCGCTACACTCGTAAGGCCTTGCTCCAGTGTGAATTATCTGGTGCTGGACAAGTGTGTCTTTGCAGCTGAAAGCTTTCCCACATTTGCTGCACACGTAAGACCTTGCTCCTGTGTGAACTCTCCGATGTTTAATGAGGCTCGAGTTATGGCTAAAAAACTTTCCACATTCAATGCATTCATAAGGCCGTGCCCCAGTGTGAATCCTCCAGTGCTCAATAAGGTGGGAGCTTTGGCTAAAGAATTTCCCACATTCGCTGCACTCGTAAGGCCTTTCTCCAGTGTGAAACCTCTGGTGCTGCACGAGAGTGTCTTTGCGGCTGAAGGCTTTTCCACACTCACTGCACTTATAAGGCCTTTCGCCAGTGTGAATTCTCTGGTGTTGAACAAGGTGGGAACTTCTGCTGTAGGCTTTTCCACACTCACTGCAGTCATAAGACCTTTCTCCAGTGTGAACTCTCTGGTGTTGAACAAGTGTGTCTTTGCGGCTGAAGGCCTTCCCGCATTCACTACATGTGTAATGTCTTTTTCCAGTGTGAAATTTCTGGTGCATTTTTAGGTGAGACAAATGAATGAAGGCCTTTCCACACTCTTTACACACATGTGATACTTCTCCACTGTGAACTTTTCTGTGATTAGTAAGTGCTGATCTCTCCTTGGACATACTTCCACATGGCGGGCATCTAAAAGGTCTTACTTCAGTATCATTTATCCGGCTGCCAAGGAGAGTAAAGGTATTCAGGAAGCCCTTCCCATTGTCAGTGCAATTGAAAAGCACCAGTCCATCATGGTTTCCCTGGTGTTGGCCAAGACTGGTGCTGTGTGGGAAAGATTCCATGAACTCAGTCCTTTCGTATGGAATCATCCCATTGCCAGTGGTCTGGCAAAAGAAGAGGCCAGACCTGTCCAGCAAGTCCATCCCTTCCTCGCTGCAAGTAAACGGTCTCCCTAACATGTGGACTGCACAGCTCTTCATATATGAGGCCGCACTAGCACCCAGCCTGAAGAGATCCTCTCCACTGTATCGCTTTTGGTGCTGGTAAAAGTTTGCACTGATCAAGAATCCTCTCCCACATGGGCCACGTGTGTACAGTTTCTGCAAGGGGTGTGATCCCTGGTGTTCGGCCAAGCGCAAAATGTCTTTTAAGAGTGGGTCACACGCCTCACATGGGTGGGCTTTCTGGATAACTGCACCTGACTCGGGAGTCCTGAGCTGCGACAATCCTACAGAAATGCTCTGCTCAGGAGTCTCCTCGTTATCTGTTTCACGCCAACAACCTGAAAGCAAAAAGATGCTGGTGAGGTACATGTTGGCTTTGGTGGACGGCCGCAGCCCCATCACGTATGTGTGTGTGAAACACCGAAGAATGAGGGCACTGGCTTGCTGGTGGGACAAGGGAGGCAGGGTCAGGGTGAGGAAAGGCCCACTGTCAGCCCCAGGCCTCTCAAGGTCATAGTCAGGAGAAAGGACGGGTAGACACATGTGGTACATGGTATGGGGAACAAAGAACAAAGAAGAGCTTTCCAGCTCACTCCTCTACGGACAAGGGCCTTGGCGGCTGGTGCCAGCCGAGCTCTGGCAGAAGAATGTGTCCAGGCCCAGGAAAACCCACCTGCGAGTAGGTAGCTGGTTCTTAAGGAGTATTGGAGGCTATGTGCACAACTCATTGCACATTAAAGCAGCCAGCACTGCAGAGCAGGGAAGAATGAACGAGACACAGAGGCCAGAAAAGGGAGGAAACAGCCAAGAGATGGAAGACAGAAGAGAAGTTCCAAGTGGACAAAGCGCAAGAATGGGGAAGGAAAGGCAGAAATGAGGTATCGCTATAGGCCTTGAGAAAAAAACACCAATGGACACAAAGTGGGCTGAAAGTATGATCTGAACCCAGCACTAACGTGCCACTCCTCCAGCTCCCGTCCTGCAGGGCCAGGTCCTCTCTGGGTCTCTCTCACTGTGGCTGGAGTCAGGTCTGCCCCGTCAGACACCCAGGGCTTTCTGCCCCTCTCCAACTGGGCCACTACATGGGATCTGAAGTTGTCAAGAAAACACAGGCCAGATGAATGGCTCAGGCAGTCCCACCCCACAGAGAAGAAAATTAAATGTTAAAAAACAGAGCCTCGAAGGAGCATTTAGCAGAACAGCCCTGAGACATCCATGAGCAGTGACCGCACCAGTACCTGTAATTCCTGGCATGCTCAGGCCCCAGGAAATGTCAACTACAGAATGAGGGCAGAACCTGGGACACCGAGGTACCACGGATCTGGACAGTTACCTGGCCAAGGAGCACACAAGCCATGCTGAACCTGTTGAACAGACTGAAAAGCCCTGAACCCCTAACCCAATTCCTGCAAGACTTTGGGCAGAAAGTGCTGGAACTGCTCAGGAAGGGAGGGGATACTGCACACAGCCCAGCCCTGGTACCCACAGCCCTCCCTACTCTGGGAACCAAAGAAGGGAGGGAGAAGAGTCACTGAGCTGGCTGGACAAAAAGAGCTGTCTCTAGGAAACAGGGGAATAACCAAACCCAAGGGACACTGGAGGGAACGTGAGGGCCTGTGGAAGGCAGCCTCTAAGATGGCCCTGGGACTGTCTACCTCCCGGTATTCCTGCCCTTGTGTAAGCCTCTTCCTTTCTGTAGGCTGGACTGCCTGACCCATTTCTAAGGATAATGGGATGTCACTTTCAAGGTCAGGTTAGAAAAAGACCGGATTCCATCCTGGGCATTTTCTCACTCACTTACTTGGAGAGAAGGCAGCTTCCATGTTAGGAGGTACACTACAGAAAGGCCAACATTACAAGGAACCGAGGGAGGGCGCTGGCCAACAGCCAGAGAGGAACTATTCTCACAGTTCAACAAGCCACAAGAAACGAAATCTTGCGAACAACTACATGAGTGAGTTTGTAAGTGGATTCTTCCTGAGACTGGCCTTCAGATGAGAACACAACCCTGGCTGACAGCTTGACTGAAACCTCATGAGACAGCCTGAGCAAAAAGTACGCAGGTTAGCTGTGACCAGGTCCCTGACGCACTGAAACAATGGATTTTTACTGTCTTAAGCCACTAAATTGTGGGGTAATTTGCTATATACCAATAGATAAAACAAGGACTTACCCAGTGAGGCCACAAGCGCAAAGTTCTCCAGCATCACATCACGGTACAGGAGTCTCTGAGCTTCCTCAAGGAGCTCCCACTCCTCCCGGGAGAAGTACACGAACACATCCTCGAAGGTCACACAGCCCTGTCACGACGGGGGACAGTTGAGCCCACAGGCCACAGGGGTCTCCAGTCTATCCACTCACACAACCAGCCCTGGTCCCTCTCCTCCTCGCCTCCCCCCTCAGAGCAGATACCAGGCCTTGGCACCACCAGTGCCTGCTCTCTCCTCATGTCTCTCTGATCACTGTGTGCGGCCCAGAGCCAGGCAGGTGGGCAGATAAACACTGTGTAAGCTGTGGGTCCTCCATGAAGGGCACCAGACTCTCTAGCTGGCCAGCCCTCCCGGTGTCCTTCAGACCATGCCTCCCAGACACGACCGTAAGGCCATCAGTTCACACTTCTCCCAACACGTACATCATTCTTTGAACCACCCCTTCCGCCCAGTTGGAATGAACCATCATTACCAACAACAACTTTCTGGTCCACAACATATGCACCTACAGGGCACACACAACCCCATGCCACTCTGCACATGGTGCGTGGGAAGTACTCATGTATCTTTGTGACAGGCACCACTGTCACCCAGCGCCTAAGCAAGAGACCCAGTCCTCAGTCCCAAGTTTCAACTTTCTTGTTATTAGCTGCATTGCCGCCATGACCTGGAGATACTCCCTCCTAAATGTAACGCACAGCTTCACCCCATTCCACATATTGGCCACCACCTTTTGAACTTCTGCAACCAGCACCTCTCCCAGAACTAAAAACCTGTATCCAGCTTGATGTTTCAACTAAGGAGTCTCTGGGACTTCTTACACTAAACATGAGAAAATCCTACCTCCCAATATAACCACAGAAAACTACTCCTGCTACCAGCTTCCCTATCTCAGTTGATGGCATTTCCATCACTCAACCAGGTAAAGAAAACAAAACAAAAAAAACAAACAAAAACCCCCAGGGTCACCCACAACTCATCCCTTTCTCTCATTCACCCTTCACATCAGAAAATCTGGTCACCCTGCTTCAAAAACAGATACAAAATCCACCAACATCTCTCACCTCCACAGCCACCTCTCTGGGTCAGTTACCATCAACACTCACAGCCTATTGCAGTAGGTGCCCCACTCATACCCAACGCTCTGTTCTCGACCAGGGAGCCGCCGAAGGGAGTCCATTAAAATCTAAGTCAGGTCACCTCTCTCTTCTGATCCAAATCTCCCATGTCTTTCACCACCCTCAGAATGAGGCCCAGCTCCTCGGCCTGCCATTCCTGTCTGACTCCTGACCCTATTCCCAACAGACAATTAAGATCTGTGGTTCCTTGAGGACACCCACTTCAATCTTACCTCCCAGCATTTACACAAGGCCGTTCCTGGGCCCGATACACCCTTCAGTCTTCATCCTATTGGCTGCCCGGAGTAGGAACCTCTCTATCTAACTCCTGGCCTGAATTCAGAATGCTGGGCTAGAAATGACCTCCCCCCCAGTTTAAGGTCCCCAGACTCAAATGCAGACAGAGAGAAAATTAAAGAGTCCTAGAATATCACTATGTCTCATCAGAAAGCCCACTGGGCCCTACTTTAAAAGCAAATACCAAACTCATACACTTCCCTAACCTCCACTGCCACCACTCTGGCCCACCCACCATCAACATTCACCGGGTCTATTGAGGTGAGCTCCGTTCTGGGCTCCCTGCCCAGCCCCATGCCCCGCAGTCTTTCCACTCTGCAGCCAGACGGTCTGTCAACACCTAAGTCAGATCATCTCCCTTCTTCGTTCCAAATCTTCCACGGCTCCCACGACCATCGGAACATAAGCCCGGCTCCCCAGGCTGCCGTTCCAGGCCTGACTCCTGACCACCTGCTGTGTCTTCCCACCAGATGTAACAGGGACCCTCGGTTCCTGGACACTCCTAATTCATTCCCCCCGCCTGGCTCCTGCACCTTGGAAACCCTTGCACACCTCATCCCAACGCTGCTAGTACTGGGAACCTCGCCGCACATCCGCCGGGAGCGACCGCCCTCCGCCGCCTTTACGCTCAAGAGCAGGGAGCGCTGCAGACTCAGAGAGGCAGGTCCTTGAACCCGCCACCCCTATATCCGCGTCGGGAGGGCCTGGGGACCCTCTGCTCACCTGAGCCCCATCCATCAGCGCCAGGGCCGCCATGGGATCCTGTGAGCAGAACAGGGCCGTGAGAAGCGGGCAAGCCGGGCAGGCCCTGCGGGATCAGCCGGAACCCCAAGGCCCCACTAGGCGGGGAGGCCTCGGGCCGACCGCCGGCCTCCGAGCCCGCGTCCCCCGTGTGGAAACCCGCACAGGCTTAGGGCGCCGCGGCCGGGGGCGTACGAGGACAGAGCGCGGAGGCGGAGGCCTCGGGAAGGGCGCAGCCCCGGAGGACACCTCCGCGCAACGCAGCCGGTCCCACGACGGGGCTCACGGAGGGCAACAAAGGCGCGCGTTTTACCGTCCTTCCCTGCTCGGTTCCGAAGAGCCACGGGGGAAGCGGACCGCCCCAGCCCCAGAGCCTCCGCCGCCGGTGCCGATACTCCGGGCACAGGCAAAAGACGTCACGACGCCGACGCCGAAAGCCCCTCCCCAGCCTCGCCGGGCGGCGGGAAACGCCGCTCTTCCGGGCTGCCGTAGGCACGACGTCGACGCGGCGAGCACAGGCTTCTGGGTAATGTAGTTGGTGCCCTGCATCGACGAGGCAAGGGGCGTCTTTCTGGCTTTTCCTGGCAGCGCAAAGCCGCGGGGGCGGAGGCCGTTTGGAGGAGAAAGATAAGGGAGAAATGTGGCCCGGTAGTGCCAAAGCTCCTCTTAAAGGGGACGCACCCATATTTCTGCGGTCACCTGGGACAAAGCCACGTCCTCAGAGGTCTCCAGCACGTGATGCAGTCTTTAATCCTGAGGGAGCTGCTTCACCTCTCTGAGCTTTGGGGACTGAGATTGGTTGATTGATTGATTTTTAAAGATTTTATTTACTTGACAGAGAGACACAGCGAGAGAGGGAACACAAGCAGGGGGAGTGGCAGAGGGGGAAGCAGGCTTCCCGCGGAGCAGGGAGCCCGGTGTGGGTGGGGCTCGATACCAAGACCCCGGGATCACGACCCCAGCCAAAGGCTGACGCGCCCAACGACTGAGCCACCCGGGCGCCGCGGGGACTGACATTTAAATTGAATAGTGAATATGCCTCGCTGGTGGGGCCTTTCTGTAGTATCCTTAAATGTTCCTCTAATTCGTTGATTCCCAAATTTAAGCCCCTGACAGGCAGTATCATCATCACCTGTGAACTTACTGAAAATCAAAGTTCTCTGACCCAACCTACACCTTCGGACGTGTAAGCCCCGGGGGCGGGGCTCCAGCTTCAGCTTGAGAACTGGAACTCTCTTGAATCACGACCAGGGCACCTGGGTGGCTCCCTCAGCGCTTGGTGGAGAGCCTGCTTCTCCCTCTCCCTCTGCTGCTCCACCTGCTTGTGCTCTTTCTCTCTCTCTGTCAAATAAATAAAATCTTAAAAAAGGAAAGTCATCACTGCCCCCCTTCCTCCCAAATTTAATGACTAAAATGGGAAAATAGTAGAACCTACGTCATGGGAAATGAGATGATAAATACTTAACACAGGGCCTAGTGCTAAATACATACAAGCTGTTATTGTTATTATTCATCATCACAAAGTTCTCACATGTTTATTCTACAAGGCAGGGGATGGGAGTGTCACTCCAGCAGCAGCTGGGAGATGACTTAGCTATCACTTAGGTCACCCAGGAGAGGGCTGATACCTGGTCATTTCCATTGTTTGCACAGAGTTCTTGGTTTTGTCTGTGCTCTGACATGATGATGGGATGGTTCCATCTTTGTCTCAGTCTGTCATGGTCACTGAGTGGCCTTGACTGAGGTTGGTGTTCTGTGAACTTGTTTATGTTGGACGGGAGAATCCCAGAGTTTAGAGCTGAGTGCCAGACCGGCTACTAACGCCATGACCTGGCCCTCAGGATCCCTCTGAGCTCCTCTTTCCCTTTCCATTACGACCCTTCCTGTGGAAAATTTCCACCTATAATACAGATGGAAATTAGTCCCACACAGAGAGTTCTAGGAAGAGGGAACATCACACTCAAAGCTCTGAGCACGTGAGGATCCTGTGCATTGGAGAAAGTGGAAGTGCAGGCTGCGGAGATCTGAGGTCAGGGCCTTGGTGACCGGCCCCCCTGAGAGGCTGGTCAGAGAGGCCTCCCAGAGGAGAGGAGTTCTGAGTTGGGACAAGCTGAGGGCACAGATATGCCAGAGGGGACATTGTTCTAGAGTGCCCCGCTGCTGGTGAAGCCTGCAGAGATCCCCTTAGTCAGAGGTGACTGGACTGTGGCAGAACCAGGGACCTGGGTCCAGTTTGGGCAGTTGGTGAGGGGCACCCAGAGGCAGATGCAGGCAGAGCACACTCAGGCACACCACGAACATACACAGTTTGGGAGCAGACCCTACATCACCATCATACCCAGATCTACCAAAAATGTATTGGCAGACGTGCACACCCAGAGACACACATACAGGACACAAAGTCCTGTGCAGATGCACACACAGATACCCACCAAGACATAGACATAAGAGTTGGGGGTACTGGTATATCAACTGAAGACTCGTGCACCCACAAGACAGACACAGATATAGAAGGACACCCAGATACAAGTCCCACACACCTGGGATCATGACCTGAGCTGAAGGCAGACGCTCAACGACTGAGCCACCCAGGTGCCCCTATAATATATGTGTTTTAAACTATTAATGTACCTATAGAATTTTATTAAACACATCTCTAAATATATAGGGATGTCAACGGTGCCCAGGTGGCTCAGTCGTTAAGCATCTGCCTTCAGCTCAGGTCATGGTCCCAGGGTCCTGGGTTCGAGCCCCACATCGGGCTCCCTGCTCCGCGGGAAGCCTGCTTCTCCCTCTCCCACTCCTCCTGCTTGTGTTCCCTCTCTCGCTGTGTCTCTCTCTGTCAAATAAATAAATAAAATCTTTAAAAAAATAAAACATTACAGAAATATTTGAACCAGGTCTTGAAAAGCACACCTTTATAATCATTAAAAAATAACACATGAACACATGTGAATCTTGTATTTATATCAGAAAAAAATAATTTCAAGGGAGAAAGCATCACCAAAAAGATAAAATATGTATGTAATTTGTAATACTGACTCAAATTACATAAAGAAACTGTTTCAGAATAACAAGGATAAAGATACCAGTTCATGATTATATCAAGCATTTTTATATTAGCCATCTCAGAAATTATTTTTTTTTTTGCCAAATAATAATATCCCTATGTATTCTTTTTAAGGTTTTATTTATTTGAGAGAGAGAGAAAACAAATGGGGAGGAGGGGCAGAGGGAGGTGTCCCCTGTAATATTTTAGATGTGTATCTTGTATCCATGCTATTGTTGGATATTTTTTATTTTTTATTTTTTTTAAGATTTTATTTATTTATTTGAGAGAGAGAGAACACATGAGAGGGGATAGGGTCAGAGGACGAAGCAGACTCCCTGCCGAGCAGGGAGCCCGATGCGGGACTCGATCCCGGGACTCCAGGATCATGACCTGAGCCGAAGGCAGTCGCTCAACCAACTGAGCCACCCAGGCGCCCTGTTGGATATTTTTAAAAAGATTTTATTTATTTGTTTGACACAGAAAGAAAGAGAGCGAGCGAGCCCAAGCAGGGGGAGCAACAGGCAGAGGGAGGAGGGAGAAGCAAGCACCCCGCTGAGCAGGGAGCCCAATGCAGGGCGCAATCCCAGGACCCTGGGATCATGACCCGAGCCGAAGGCAGTCACCCAACTGACTGAGCCACCTGGGCGCCCCCCAAAATCTCCACTCTCTTAAACCCTCCTACAAACCACTGAGCACAAGCCCAGAGCCTGGAAGACATCCTAACACCCTTTTATTGAGTGTTGCACATTTCCAAGAGTGCACTATCCCCCCTGCAGTGTACCAGTGCACCCCACTCTGTTCCACTACAGGTATTAGGTGCATTTCTGGTGCCAGAGGGCATTGGCACCAACTATCCATAAACCCGAACACTTCTCTGAATTCCAGGCTTGCACATCCAGCTAGATAGCAATACCTCCTCTTGGATGTCTGGGAGAAATCTCAAAATGAGCACAGAACCCAATTCCTCATCTCGCCCTACCCAGCTGCACCCTTCCCACCTTAGCCACAGTGGCTGGGCTGGAACTCCAGGGACAAGTGACAGGACCAAAGTCACGTGGCTGGGGATGGGCATGGTGCAGACAGGCTGGAATCCCAACGAATCGCAACTCCAAGCTCTTAGCCCTTAGGCCACTCTGCCCCCTCCACACCTGTCCTCACATGCCCGTTTCGATCCTTCTCTCATACTTCCAGGGTTCCCAGACACATTTGGTGTCAGAGCTGGGCTCTCTGACTGAACATGTAAGGGAAGGCTGCATGGTAAGAAATGGGAGATGAGGGAACAAACCTCAGTCCTTCATCCGTGGGACAGCATGTCACAACTGCTTTGGGACAGACACAGGCCCCGGCTTCTGAATGTGCTGCATTGTACCAAAGAGCTCCCAGGTGGGAAGGAAACATTCTCTGTAGAGAGTGTTTCATCAACCCTTATAGACCCAGGAGTTCAGCTATAGATAGAGCTACAGTCACTGGTCTACGCAGGGAGGATGGAGGAGGAAGGAGCCCTTGGAAGGCAACTCTCTTTCCCAAGTAATAGAAAACTATACATGGCGCCATTTAATAATCAGAAGTGCTGTGACTACTGACTCATTGAGAAGTACATGAATGAGGAAGTGTGGTAAAGCGCCAGAGAATGGTTCCGGCCCACAACGGTGAAGCAACACTATGCCTGTGGTCATTGACAAGGTTCTGAGGAGGGCTCAAAGTGAGAATGATTATATTTATATTAAAAATTGCACAATTTTTTTTATCATGAGGCAACAATGGTCACCTCATATAGTTCAGCATTTGTCCTCAAAGACAGTCCCAAAGGAAGGAGGTATTCCCGAATGCCCTGCCTGATGAGAGCACAAAGGAAGTAAGTCCACGGGGGTAAACGTGAAAGTATGTGCACCTGCACGTATTCAGCTCCATCCCTCAGGTAAATCCCAGTCACTGTTCTTTATAACAACACTTGACACATTCTCATAAGATTAAACAATGAGATTCCTTATCCTTGTTTGTTTTTTCTCCAGAGATTATCATGAATTTTACTGGAATGTGTGGTTTACTGTGTTAGCCCTAATCTGACCCCGGAAAACTACTGAGGTGGACTTGGAGAAGCCCCTCAAGAGATTTAAAAAAGTGAAAAACCCAGTCAGAGGAAAGAAATATTTAAGACTCACCTAGGAAGACTACACAGCTACATGATTACCATCATGCCTCAGAGAAAATAAAGAAAAATGCAGATCTGGATCAAGGAAAAGTGAGCAGACTGGATGTTTAAAATGACATGAAGAAAAGGCTTGTTTTTTTTAATCGAAGATTTCTCTCAGCACTCTTACTCAACATAGTACTGACATCCTAGCTGGAGCAATTAGGCAAGACAAAGAAATTAAAAGGTATCCAAATGAAAAAGAAAGAAGTAAAACTGTCATTATTTGCAGATGATATATTCTTATATTGAAAATCCAGGGACATCTGGGTGGCTCAGTCGGTTAAGCATCTGCCTTCAGCTCGGGTCATGATCCCAGGGTCCTGGGATCAAGTCCCACATCGGGCTCCTTGCTCAGCAGGGAGCCTGTGTCTCCCTCTGCCTGCTGCTCCCCCTGCTTGTGCTCTCTACCTCTGACAAATAAATAAATAGTTTTTAAAAAAGGAAAAAAAAAAGAAAATCCAAAAGACTCAAATAAAAACTGTTGGATCTAATCAGTGAATTCAGTAGAGTTGCTGGATATGAAATCTATATACACAAATCATTTGCATTTCTTTTTTTTTTTTTAAATAGAGGTGGACCTTTTAAAGAGCCACTTCTTTTTTTTTTTTTAAGATTTTATTTATTCATGACAGACAGAGAGAGAGGCAGAGGGAGAAGCAGGCTCCCAAGGAGCAGGGAGCCTGATGCGGGACTCAATCCCAGGACTCTGGGATCATGACCCGAGCTGAAGGCAGACGCTTAACCATCTGAGCCACCCAGGTGCCCTCATTTGCATTTCTATACACTAACAATGAAACATCTGGGGGGGAAAAACCTATCTCGTTTAAAATAGCATCAAAAACAACAAAATACCTAGGAATGAATTTAACCAAGGAAGTGAAAGATCTGTGCAATGAAAAATATAAGATTCTGTTAGAAGAAATGAGACACAAATGGAAGGATATCTTGTGTTCATAGATTAGAAAAAATAATACTGTTAAAATGTCCATGCCACGCAAAGCTATCTACAGATTCAACACAATCCCTATCAAAATTCCAATGGCACTTTTCACAGGAATAGAAGAAACAATCTTAAAATTTGTATGGAACCGCAAGATCCCTAATAGCCAAAGCAATCATGAGAAAGAACAGGTAGCATCACATTTCCTGATTTCGACTACATTACAAAGCTATAGTAACCCAAACAATATAGTATTGGCTAAAAATAGACAGACCAACGGAACAGAATAAAGAGACACAATTAAAACCCCACATATACAGTCAACTAGTATTTGATGAGAGCCAAGGATATCAAATGGGGAAAAGATAGTCTTTCCAACAAATGGTGTTGGAAAACTGGATAATCCCATGCAGAGAAATGAAATCGTATCCCTATCTTATACCACTCACAAAAATTAACTTGAAATGGATCAAAGACGTAAACATAGACCCGATGCTATAAAAGTCTTAGAAGAAAACAAGGGAAGCTCTAAGACAGCAGTTTTGGCGATGATTTTTTGGATATGATACCAAAGGCACAAACAAAAGAAAAAATCAACAAGTGGGACTATATCAAACTTAAAATCTTCTGCATTGCAAAAGAAACAATTTAAAAAAAATAAAAAGGCAACCTATGGAATAGGAGAGAATATTTGCAGACCATGTTACCAGATAAGGGGCTAATATCCAAAATTTTATAAAGAACTCATGTAAGTCAATAACAACAACAAAAAAACAATCTGATTAACCCATGGGCAGAGGAACTATACAAACATCTTTCCAAAGACATCCAAATGGCCAACAGGTACAGGAAAAGGTGCTCAGTATCACTAATCATCAGGGAAATGCAAATGAAAACCACAACGAGGTATCACCTCACACTTGTCAGAATGGCTAGTATCAAGAAGACGAGAGATAAATGTCAGCAAAGATGTGGAGAAAAGGGAACATTTGCGCACTGTTGGTAGGACTGTTAGCTGGTCCAGTCATTTTGGAGAACAGTATGGAGGTTCTTCAAAAAACTAAAAATAGGGGCTACCCTCTGGTGTCCCCTCCCTCCTTGGGAGCTTTGTACTATCACTTTGCTATCGCTCAATAAACCTTGCTTTGCTGCCCACCAATCAATCAATCAATCAATAAAAATAAATAAGGGGTACCTGGGTGGCTCAGTCAGTTAAGCATCTGCCTTTGGTTCAGGTCTGAGCTCTCTGCTCAGTGGGGAGCCTGCTTCTCCCACTCCCTCTGCCTTCCGCTCCCCCTGCTTGTACTCACTCTCTCTCTCTCAAATAAATAAGGAAATAACCTTAAAAAAATTAAAAAGCAAACCACCATATGGTCCAGTAATCCCACTTCTGGGTATATACATATCCAAACGAAATGAAAACAGGATCTCAGAGATATCTGCACTCTCATGTTTATTGTAGCATTGTACACAAGAGACAAGATATGGTAACAACTTAAGTGTCCATCAAAGGATAAAGAAGATGCGGCATATATACAACGGAATATTATTCAGTCATGAGAAAAAAGGAAATGCTGTCATTTACGACAATAAGGATGGCCCTTAAGGACATTATGCTAAGTGAGATAAGTCAAACACAGAAAGACAAATACTATATATTTTTATATGTGGAATCTTAAAAGAAAAACAAAGAACTGAACTCAAATAAGAGTGGAATGATGGTTACCAAAGGCTTGGGTGGGGGGATGTTGTTTAAGGGTACATACTTGCAACTAGTAGATAAATAAATTCTGAAGATCTAATACACAGTAAAGGGATTACAAGGAACAAAACTATATTACAAACATTAAACTTGGCAAGAGACTAGATCTTAACTGTTCCTACCACTAGGAACACAGGATACCACTAGGATATAGGTGTTAATGCTATAATGGCAATCATATTGCAATATAAATTCATCAAATCAATGTTGTACACCTTAAACTCACATGTTATATGTCAATTATATCTCAGTGAAGAATAAATAAGTGAATAAATAACTGAAGCCTTAAATGGTCTTAAATGATGCAGAAAATGTACCCATTCATATATATGTCCTTAGCTCCTTACATATGAAATAATTTTAGGTGACAATATTTTTAGTGTTCTAATTTCTTTTAAATGCTTCATAAATTATGACTTCACATTTATCACAAACACTAAATGACCCTTACTAGTTGAGTCTGTTTTTTAACAAAGAAGGATTTCGATAAATATTTGTTTAGATGCTGTCAAGTGTCCAGCTCTCCTGTCACAGAATGGCAGTGAGTGTGTATTAAGTCAGGTGAAGGGATGAGGCCCCTTCGCTCCACCTGCCACCCCAAACAAAAACAACTGAAAACAAATTGTTATGGGTTTGTCAGGGAAACCCGAAACCATGAATGCATTCCTTTTTCTGTTAACATCAACTTCTTTTCTTCCTCCTCCCTTATGCCTTTTCTTTTTAAAAATATTCCATGATTGCTTTTCAGCGCATATTAACACTGAGCTGTAGCTGAAGGTTTTGAAACTGCACAAGAACCACTAGTTTCCTCTCCTTTTTGAATTCTCATTTATAGAGTAAGGTCCAAGCTGAGTCAAATTCCAATAGGACCCTTTAGAAGACAGTAAGTGATGATCTGCTTCAGGAGATTTTTCGCTCAACGATGACACTTACAGGGTTTCTCTTTGGTATAATTTCTCAGATGCCGAGCAAGAGGTTTCCTCTGGCAAACATTTTCCTCAGGAGTTACATTCTCCCCAGTATGAGTTCTCTGGTGTTGACTGAGGTAAGTCCACTTGCAAAAGGCTTTCCCACATCTCTTACACTCACAGGGTTTCTCCCCAGTACGAACACTTAGGGGGTGCATGAGGGATGAACGAAGGCTGAAAGTGTGTTCACATTCACTGTATCCACAAGGTTTTCCCCACCGTGACTCCTCGTGTAGAGTTAGGGAAGAGCGGTCACAAAAGGCTCTCTGATCTTTATACTCAAAAGGATTTTACCCCAGTGAGGATGCTATTAATGCCAGAAATAAAAATGGTGAATGAAGGCCTTCCCACATCACTGCACTCAGGCCTTCTCTCCTGGGAAAACCCTATGTGATGAGTGAGAAAACAGCTGTCACCAAAGGTTTACCCACATACTTTGTACTTGAAGAGACTTTCTCTTGGGTGGGGGAAGTTATTTTGGACAAAAGCAGAGCTGTCCCAGACTTTCCCACATTCCTTGCATTCACAAGGCCTCTCCCAGTGTGAATCTGCTGGTGCTGCATGAGGTCTGACCTGCAGCTGAAGGCCTTCCCACACTTGGAAGTACTCCCCTGGCTTCACTCAATGTAAATCCTCCCCTGGCTTCGCTCAATGTAAATCCTGCCCTCTCAAGAAAGGTTTTCTCATATTCGCTGTGGTCACAGGCTTCCCTCAGCATGATCTGCTGATGTCGAACAACCACGCCAACATTTGTTAAACTTCCACTTGTAGAAATTCTGCCCATAGACCATGGAAGCTTTCTGTGGCCCATGTGAGTGGTTCATGGAAAGCACCCCCTTCCCCGAGAGACTCACTCTCATGAAAGTCCTGAATGCAGATTAGCTGTTCCCACACCAATGTGCTTAGAGCTCACCTTCCTGGGAAGACTCTCCTTGTGGGAAAGTGTCCCAGGGTCAGGTGCCTCTCCTGCATTTCCAATGGCCCTTGTTCGCCGGTTCACCACAACCAAGAGTCCCTTGAGATGCTCTGAGTCAACCAACCATGGAGTGAGGCTGCCTCCAACAAATGGAAGGCTTTACGGTCTCAGGTTGTGCTTTCCTGCCTAAAGGAAATCTGATACACATAAGGCCTCCCCACACTCAGGACCCCTGTGTGGTTTCTCCCCGCTTCGAGGAGCCTAGTGCTGGATAAGTCCAGAGCTGACCACAAAGTTCTTCCCACCCTCCCTGCAAGTAGAAGCCTTCTCCAACACATGGGATCTGCAGATCTTCGCAAATGAGGCCTGGCTCCCTTCCTTTCTTTAGAAACTTTCTCCACTCTGCGGCTTCTGCATCTGGTCAAGGTTTATACTACACCAGAAGTCTCTCCTACAGTGATTCACATGATGGTGTTTGGGTGCTGCTCAGATGGTGTTTCCTGTGGCTCAGCCAGGTGCAAAGATGTCTTTCAAGACTGGGTCACACATATCACAGGGATGAACCTTTCGGGTGGAAGGACCTGCCTTGGGAGTTCCCATCACAGAAACACCCTGCTTAGAAGGTGCAGCCTCATCCTTCACTCCATGCCATCAACCTGAAGGAAGATAAATGCGGGTTAAGTTCAAGTTTAATTGGTGGCAAGTGGCAGGCCGTACACATGCCGTCTGATACAACCAGGAATGAGTCCATGGGACTGCATGCAAAACATGGGAGCCAGAATCAGGATGAGGAAGGGAAGCTGTGCGTTGCAGGCCTCTAAAGGTCAGAGAATGAAGAAGACCTCACAGGGAGAGGGTACAAGGATGGAGTACGGTATGAGGAGGGGCAGGGTCTCCAAATCACTCCTCTGCCAATGGTCTCCCAGCAAGGCCTCATTCCTTGTGATAGGTGAGTACTGTGCAAAAGGGTCTGTCCAGGGCCAGGAAAATCTGGCTGGCACGGAATACTTCGTTTTCGAGGAAAACTGAAGGATGTGAGCACAACTCATGACATGTTAAATGAAAGCCAATGCTGCAGAGTACCAAGAAAAGAAACGACACGGAGGTGGGGAGCAGAGGGGAAGAACTAACAGGTAACTGAGATCAGAGTAGACATGACAGTGGGCAAAGCATCCAAATGGGGAAAGAAAAGGGGGATAAGGTCAGCCACGGGTACTAGCATCAGAACACTAGGAGATACAACACGAGTTGCTGGTATAACGTGAAGCCAGCCCTGAGACGACCATCCCCATGGATTCCACTCACCAGGCCCAGGCCTCCTCCAGATCTTCTTTGCTGTAGCTGGAGCTGTGTTTACCTTCTCAGGCACCCTGGGCTCCCCTCTGGCTCCATTTGGGTAACTACATGGGACCTGGAAACGGCGAGTCCTAAGGGGAAAGAAGAGCTGCTGAGTGGCTGGCAGCACCCCAGAGCAATGCTCTCCACAGAAAAGAAGATTAAATATTTAGAAAAGAATCTTAGAAAGGTGTTTGCAGGAACAGCTCACTGTTCTTCACAAGGAATGACCACGTCGGTGCCTGCAATTCCTGGAACACTCAGGCCCCAGGAAAAGTCAATTAGAAGAAGAGGTAAGAATGTGGGCAGAGACCAGGGGTTTGGACAGACACCCAGTCAAGGTGTGGCCAGGCCATCTGGGATCTGTTGGGCAGACCCCAGACTCCTGACCCCCAAATCCTTCATTTCAAAGCTCTGGGAGAGGAGAGGTTGGGGCTGCTGCAGAGGAGGAGCCAGTGCCCACTGTGCAGCCCTAGGACCCACAGCACCTCCTCCAGGAAGCCAAGGAAAGGGTCATGCCACGACGGTACTGTCAGACCGACGGCCGCCCTTTGGGAGAAAAGGGGAAGAACAAAACGCAGCCCAGGAAACTGGGACGCATACCTATCCTCTGGTATCCATGTCCTTGTAAGTCCTTCCAGCTGAATGTGGGCTGAACCTAAAACTTCTTTTTAAAATGCAGAATATGGCAAAAATGACAGGATGTCACTTCTGAGAATAAATTACGAAAATACCAGCTTCCACGCTGGATGCTGTCTCTTGCTCATGCTGGTGGAAACCAGCTGCCTTGTTGTGATCTGCTTATGGAGAAGACAACATGGCAAGAGCCTCAGGGAGGGCTCTGGCCAAAAGCCAGCAAGAAAACGACTAATTAGTCCAACAGGCTCCTGCTCAGGTGCATGGTCTTGAAAGGAGATTCACCTCCAGTTGAGCCTTCAGATGAGACAGCAAAGTTGGACAGCTTGACAGCAAGGTTACGAAAGACCTTGAGCCTAGACGTACCCAAGTAAGATATGCCTGATTCTTGACCCACAGAGACTGAGATAGTAAGTGTCTGTCTTCATCCCACGAAGCTTCGGGATAATTTGCCATGTAGCAACAGGTAACTAAAGCAGGGCCTTACCCAGTGAGGACACAAGCGCAAAGTTCTCCAGCATCACATCACGGTACAGGAGTCTCTGAGCTTCCTCAAGGAGCTCCCACTCCTCCCGGGAGAAGTACACGAACACATCCTCGAAGGTCACACAGCCCTGTCACGACGGGGGACAGTTGAGCCCACAGGCCACAGGGGTCTCCAGTCTATCCACTCACACAACCAGCCCTGGTCCCTCTCCTCCTCGCCTCCCCCCTCAGAGCAGATACCAGGCTTGGCACCACCAGTGCCTGCTCTCTCCTCATGTCTCTCTGATCACTGTGTGTGGCCCAGAGCCAGGCAGGTGGGCAGATAAACACTGTGTAAGCTGTGGGTCCTCCATGAAGGGCACCAGACTCTCTAGCTGGCCAGCCCTCCCGGTGCCTTCAGACCATGCCCCCCAGACACAAGCAAACTTGGGCTCAGCCTTCTTCCGTAAGCCCCCAGTCCTAGGGCCTTAAAGCTCGCAGGTCACATTCCTCCCGAGGCTCCCTACCTCCTCCCTCACTTCCAGTCTCCATTCTGTAGCCAGGGGAAGCCTGCTGAACGAAATCTGTGTCAAGCCACCTCCGCCCTCGGCTCCAAACTTTCGGAAGAGAGGCCCCGCGTCCGGGGCTGCCATTCCACTGCTCTCTGTCCCCTTGAGACGCAGTGGAGACCCTGTTCACTCCCAACTCAACCTCACCTCCGGGTGTTGTTGGCACATGCCTGTTCCCGTGACTCGGTCAGCCTCCCACTGGCCGCCCTGAACGGGAACACAGCCATGTAGCATCTGACCCGGGCTCAGGATGCTGGGCCAGAAGGGACCTCCCCCGGGACTCCGCGACCAAGAAAATGGGAGGCAACAGTCCCAGCACCACCACCCGCCGCAAGGGGGAACGGTGACCACGAGGCTGCTACGTGGCGGGGCGGGGGCGCTGGGGGGGCTGGGTGACCCTCCACCCACCTGCGCCGTATTCATCCGTGCTGCCGCCCCCGCCACGCCAGGGGTCCGGCGGGGCTGAGCAGGGCCCGAGAGGCGGGCGACCAGGGTGGGTCCCGAGGGCTCAGCTTGGGCGGCGTCGCCTGCGGCTGCGTGTCGCGCTCCGAGCCTCGCTTTAAGACGGTGTGAGATGCTCACCGGGCCCCGGCCGCCGCCGTCGGGGGCCTGGGCGGCGGAGCGCGGGGACCTCGGAAGAGGTGCAGTGCCGGCGGCGCCCGTCCCACCGCCGGGCACGGTCTCGGGAGATGGGGCCGACGCCGGGGCGTCACGGCTCGCCCGGGGCGCGGAGGCGGTCCCGCCACGTCAGTCCCCCGCCCGGCGCGGCCCGCAGGGGCCCGGCGCGCGCTCCAGGCCACGTGGGCGCGGCCCGACCAGCCGCCGCTCACCGAGGGATGCGCCCCCGCGCCGCGGCCGGAAGTCCCGCCCCGGCCGCAGGAAACGCCCCTCCCGGCGGTCCGCGGCCCGTCGCTCGGGGCGGAAGCGCACAGCGCCCGCTTCTGGGTAACGTAGTGGGAGCGCGCCCGCGCGCAGGCGCGAGCGCCAGGCCGTCTGCATGGCAACGACGAGGGTCCGCCGGATCGCGCGGGGAAGCAGGGCCCCGAGTTCCGCGAAAAGAAAAGCGCCCCAATTCCCGCGGGCGAGGCGTGAAGCCCCGCCCCCCGGAGCCCGGCGTCGCAGCACCGGGGGGCCTCGGCGGCCCGCGCCGACCCGCTGTGCGGGGCCCTGCGCAGGGGGCGCACGCTGCGGGAAGGGATCCCGCTGCTGGGGCTCCCAGGTCTGGGAACCGTGGCTGCACCGAGACTACAACGGGCGCTAGGTGCCTCTCACGTGGTTAGTTCTCATTCGGTAACTAGGAGTTGGCCCCAGCACGCCCTGCTGGGGTTGCCTCTTTGCAGGATCCGTGATTAGCGAAACGGTCTACAATGACTTCTTGACCAGAAAGTAGCCTCACAGGTATTGATTAAACATTTCACATGAAAGCACAGACTTGAACTATTTGGCTTATTTAGTTCTTTCTTTTTTTTAAGTTTTCGTTTATAGCTTTTTTTTTTTTTTAAGATTTTATTTATTTAACAGAGAGAGAGAGACAGTGAGAGAGGGAACACAACCGGGGGGAGCGGGAGAGGGAGAAGCGGGCTTCCCGCCGAGCAGGGAGCCCGACGCGGGGCTCGATCCCAGGACCCTGGGACCATGACCTGAGGCGAAGGCAGCCGCTTAACCGACTGAGCCACCCAGGCGCCCCGAGTAAATCTTTTTAAAAAATACAGTATCTTTGGGGGCACCTGGCTGACTCACTCCATAGAGTGTGTGACTCTTGATCTGGGGGTCCTGAGTTTGAGCCCCCGGTTGAGTGTAGAGATTAAATTTTTTTTTTTAAGATTTTATTTATTTGACAAAGAGAGACACAGCGAGAGAGGGAACACAAGCAGGGGGAGTGGGAGAGGGCGAAGCAGGCTCCCCGCCGAGCAGGGAGCCCGATGCGGGGCTCGATCCCAGGACCCTGGGACCATGACCTGAGCCAAAGGCAGAGGCCTAACGACTGAGCCACCCAGGCGCCCCTCCATACAAATTTTTAAAGGAAAGTATAACAAACAGAACTGAAGCAAAGATAAGAACAAAATAGGAAGATGCATTTGAACCCAAATATCCCAGCCATCACATGAAATGAATATGGAATAAATGGTTGAATTAGTAATCAGTTATTTTTGGTGGGTTGAAAGATATCCCACAATACTCTGATGTTACATAAATAAAAGTTTGAGAAATATACATCTTGTAATTATTTTTAAAGATTTTATTTATTTGAGAGGCAGAGCGAGTGGGGATGGGGGGTGGGAGTGGGGCAGAGGGAGGAGAGAATTTCAAGCAGATTCTGCACTGAGCTCAATCTCTCAACCCTGAGATCATGAAGCCAAAATCAAGAGTTGTACGCTTAACCAACTAAGTCACCCAGGCACCCCTATATCTAATAATTATGACACAAAAACACAGAAATGTGTATTTGTATTGGAAAAAAAAGATAAAAGGAAGAAAACAACTGGAAGACATACTTTAAAATTTGTATACGATTTTTTTCTAGATTTTATTTATTTTTGACAGAGAGAGAGTGTGTATAAGCAGGGGAAGCAGCAGGCAGAGTGAGAGGGAAAAGCAGGCTTCCCGCCGAGCAGGGAGCCCGATGCGGGGCTCGATCCCAGGACTCTGGGATCATGACCTGAGCTGAAGGCAGATGCTTAACCATCTGAGCCACCCAGGGGCCCTGTAAAATTTGTATACAATTTTTAAAAATTTTATTTGAGAGAGAGAGAGCATGGGGAGGGGGAGGGGGAGAGGGAAAAGGAGATGGACAAGCAGACTCCATGCTGAGCATGGAGCCAGACACAGGGCTCAATCCCAGGACCGTGAGCCGAAGTCAGATGCTTAACCGACTGAGCTACACAGGTGCCCCTAAAATTTGTATAAAATTCTTTTTTTTTTTTTTTTAAGATTTTTTATTTATTTGACAGAGAGAGACACAGCGAGAGAGGGAACACAAGCAGGGGGAGTGGGAGAGGGAGAAGCAGGCTTCCCGCGAAGCAGGGAGCCCGATGCGGGGCTCGATCCCAGGACCCTGGGATCATGACCTGAGCCGAAGGCAGACGCCCAACGACTGAACCACCTAGGCGCCCCCAAATAAAATCATTTTAAAAAACGCCCTCTTTAACTGCATAGAATGAAATAAAGAATGCAATTAGGATGGAGATTAGTAACAGAAAATATCTGAAAAAAAACTAAAGATATGCTTGAAAATTGAGTTCTGAAATACTAAATAACCCATGCCTAAAGAAAGCAAAGATAATCAATATTGAACTATGGTTTTTGAAAATAATGACATTCCCAATGCCAACTTGGCAGGCCTTTTTTAAATAGCATAATGGACAGTAATCAGACAAGTTAGGAGAAATAGACAGGGTCTGCCCTTGAGTATGGGCTTGGGTTCGTCATTGGACTTCTCTGCCCTTCAGTTTTCTTACTACATTGAAGGGGTCTTCCATGGTTCTTTAAAGTGCTCAACCTCTATTACTCAAAGCATACTTTTGTTTTAAAATTCTTTTTTTTTTAAGATTTTATTTATTTGCGCCCTTAACTAAACAAATCCTTACAAATCATGTTAGGAAAAAAATTTTAAATGGGCAAAGAATTTGATGAAATAACCAAAGACTGGGGCACCTGGGTGGCTCAGTCGTTAAGCGTCTGCCTTTGGCTCAGGTCATGATCCCGGGGTCCTGGGATCGAGCCCCGCGTCGGGCTCCCTGCTCAGCGGGAAGCCTGCTTCTCTCTCTCCCACTCCCCCTGCTTGTGTTCCCTCTCTCGCTGTGTCTCTCTGTCAAATAAATAAATAAAATCTTAAAAAAAAAAAAAAAAGAAACTCATTTGGAAATTAATGATTCTCAGTCCCCATCCCAGATGGTTTGATGCAGCAGGTCTGGGCAGAGACCTAGGGATGTGTATTCTGAATAATAAGCATTCCTGGTGATTTCTGGTACTTTGAGAAATGGCACAGTGGCTGAAGGGCTTTTGTATAGGAGAGGACTGTATTTTTACAGGTGATCCTGAGGGAGGTTTAAGGAGGCATATTTTGACTTATAGCAGAAGGAAAACTTGTTTCCAGTCACAGGTGTTGGTGACACAGATAGTGAGCTCCTCATCATGGGAGGCATGCAAGTCCTGACAGGTCACCATGGAGCCAGGACTGAACTAGCATTAAGAATCTGCGCTGGGGCGCCTGCGTGGCTCAGTCGTTAAGCGTCTGCCTTCGGCTCAGGTCATGATCTCGGGGTCCTGGGATCGAGCCCCGCGTCGGGCTCCCCGCTCGGAGGGAAGCCTGCTTCTCCCTCTCCCACTCCCCCTGCTTGTGTTCCCTCTCTCGACGTGTCTCTCTCTGTCAAATAAATAAAATCTTAAAAAAAAGAAAAAGAAAAATGTGGCAAGGACTCCTGAGTAGCTCAGTTGGTTAAGCGTCTGCCTTCGGCTCAGGTCATGGTCCCAGGGGTCCTGGGATCGAGCCCCGCATCGGGCTCCTTGTTTGGCAGGGAGCCTGCTTCTGCCTCTGCCTGCCGCTCCCCCTGCTTGTGCTCATTCTCTCTGACAAATAAATAAATCTCAAGGGGCGCCTGGGTGGCTCAGTGGGTTAGGCGTCTGCCTTCGGCTCAGGTCAGGATCCCAGGGTTCTGGGATCGAGCCCCGCATCGGGCTCCCTGCTCAGCGGGAAGCCTGCTTTTCCCTCACCCACTCCCCCTGCTTGTGTTCCCTCTCTCGCTGTGTCTCTCTCTGTCAAACAGATAAATAAAATCTTAAAACAAAAAGAAAAATAACCAAAGACCTATGAATGACCAATGAACATATGAAAAGATGCTCAGGATCATTAGTCATTCTGGCGATGCCACTTAAAGCTACAAAACAGTACCTATACACCTGCTAGAATCGCTAAAATTAAAAAGACTGATGATACAAAGCACTGATGAGGACGGGTAACAACTAGAACTCCCAGGCACTGCTGGCCAGAGTGCACACTGGTACAGCCACTTTAGAAAGCAATTTGGCAGTTTCCTCTACAGGTAAAGATACACATGCTACAGGACACAGCAATCTCCTCCTACGCGTTTACACAAGTTAAAATGTCGCCTTCCAAACACCTGTTGAAATACTCACGGCAGTTTTATGCACAATAGCCAAAAACTTGGAAATGCTGTCCATGAACTGATTAATGGATGAACAAACTGTAGCACATACAAAAAACTAAAATACTACTTGGCTTTATATAAAAGGAAGAGATGAGGAACATGACTGAATCTCAAAATCATTATGCAAATGAAAATATCTGAAAAAAAGAAAGACCACATATTAAATGATTCCATTCATTTGACATTCTAAAAAAATAAGTCAGTGGTTCCTAAGGCTGGGGTTTCGGAGAGGAATTTGCATGAAGGAAGATTTTGGGGTGATACAAATATTTCACATCTTGATGGTAATAGTGGTCACAAAACTGTATATGTATTTTTCAAAATTAATCAAGATATATATATATTTTTAAGATTTTTTATTTATTTATTTGACAGAGACACAGTGGGAGAGGGAACACAAGCAGGGGGAGTGGGAGAGGCAGAAGCAGGCTTCCTGCAGAGCAGAGAGCCTGATGTGGGGCTCGATCCCAGGACCGTGGGATCATGACCCGAGCCGAAGGCAGATGCTTAACAACTGAGCCACCCAGGCGCCCCAGTCAAGATATATTCTTAAAAGTGAAATTCCTGAATGGAAATTATGCTTCAATTACATTTTTTTGCTTCAAAACATTTTTTATTTTTTTTTAAAGATTTTATTTATTTATTTGACAGAGAGACACAGTGAGAGAGGGACCACAAGCAGGAGGAGTAGGAGAGGGAGAAGCAGTCTTCCCCGCGGAGCAGGGAGCCCGATGCGGGGCTCAATCCCAGGACCCTGGGATCATGACCTGAGCCGAAGGCAGATGCTTAACGACTGAGCCACCCAGGCGCCCCAAAACATTTTTTAGATAAATTAAAGTTTAAGATAATTTGATGCATTTCACATACTTCCTTAGACTTGTCCAAAAGAACAAAGAAGGAATGTAAAGAAAATATGCACAAGGCAATAAAAATTTTGAATCTGTTTTACACTGGGTGCAAATTTTGAAAGACTTAGAAAAGAGAGTATATGGCATATCAATCATTTTATAGGCTGAAAATATTAACATCACAAGGAAAAAGCTGTAGAGAGCCACAGTGGGTGAGCAGTGTATAACTCCTAGGGAAATGCACACTGGGGTTGCCATGATTTTGGAAGAGTAACACATAAAACTTCATTTGAAGTTCCTTTAATCAGTGAGGAGCAGTGGAGTTCTACAAATGGTGATAACAAAGTCAGAAAATACTGTTCATCTGAGTAGCTGAAGTCTCCAGATATTTTAGTTTACTTTATGAACATCTAGGATTTCACCTGTGTAGAGAAGAGCCGCTTGAAGAAAACGGATCAGAAAACATGATGATAAATAAAGGCAGGTATGTTCAAGCTGTAAATATAAAAATTGGAACCCTGAGAGAAGGCTAAAACGATGCTGAAAAATATGAACATACTTGGAAATGAAGGGTAGGCAGAGGTTTGTGGGGTGGTGGAGATGGGGGTCTCCAGCTTTCTCCAGAATTCCCCCACAGCCTGAATCAGCTCAGAAAATGTCGGGCTTATGAATACTTTTGGTTTCGGGCCATGTATGGCAAGTACCACAAAATGGAGCCCAAAGGGGAGCTCTCAGAGGAGCACGGAGTAGTATCTACAAGTGAGAGTGGGAAAATGAGAACTAGGGGCAGGTGGTGAATGGAAAGAAAATGTGAAAACAGAACTTCTTCAGATCTTTTACAGCAGAAAACTGAGATGATTCCTGGGGTCTGGGGAGTTTACTTGAGAACTGAACTTAGGACGCACAGGATAGCAGCTGACATCATGCGCAAGTCTGGCTCCATCTTGCTGGGGACCCTCCGATAAGACTTGTGGGAAAGTGGGTAATATAGAGCCTGGGATATCACCAGCGCTGGCTACAGAAACTGCCTTGCAAGACCTCAATCCCTTTGTGTCTGCACTGTGATCGCAGCTTCAGTGTAATGACCAGCTCGTGTTGGCAGATCACGGAGTCAAAACGCTCTGTGGTAACGGTGTCTGCAGAGGCCCTGCTGGCAGGGAAGTTAAGACCATATCCAGAAATAGTATCAATCCCAGTAAGGATGAATCATTTCCCCCTCCAGAAGGGAACGGATCTGATACAACCATCTGCCACCAAGTAGCAGTTTGGTCTCCTAGAGAATGTACTGCATCATGATCTTAGCGTTGGTCTTTGTAACTGGCGCATTAGACATTCAGTAAGTGAAGTGGCTATTTCAATTGGGGGAAGAGGGATGCCATGATGTAAGGCTCACCTAAAACCTCCATTTCTGCTACCATAGCTAATATTACCTATAGCTCTAGAGACAAAGACTGGGAAGGCCGAACGCTGAGCCTGACTAACTAACCTCAACTACTCTGCTCCCCTCCCTTCTCCTCTGCACTCGGTGCCTATAGGCACTAATGGGGGACACACATATCCATTCACTTTGCACTCCCTCCAGTCACTTCATGCTCCTGTTCCATACAAACTTATCAGTGATCTGCCAGTCTTGATTCTTCAGTGCTTCTGAACAACCGGACCAGCCATTTGCCACAAAAGTACACGTATATCCTTACATCAGGCCACCTCTCCTAATATAAACAGAGAGGGTTTCTCCACACCAGTGTCCTACAGGTGTACTCTACGCGAGATGTGATGTATCATCAGTTCATTTGCAACCTACCCCGCAAAGAGCAAGGTGCTCCACCTGTAATCAAGGCCTGGGTTTTTCCTATTCAACCAGCAAACCAAAAAGGACAAGAGTCTGATTCCACTTTTGATGTCTGATTGTTGCCCACTTTCAATCCCACCTCTCCCTTCTGCCCCACATTTGGACAACCTGATAAAAAACCCCACATGCTCCTTCCCTTTGTACAGGTGGGAGAGCTAAATGCCCACCCTCTCTTAGTACCAAGGCAGAAGGAGGTGATCCAAGGTGGGATTCTGCTTTCACGTCAGGATAGTGTCGCAAAGGCGCAGGGGAGGAGCTATCTTCCATCCACATCCAGAAGCAATGAGGGTAGTTGGCATTCCACTCCCTGACCCCCTTCACAAAGACAGGTTGATAGAAATTACTCAATCTGAAGAGACATAAAACAGACTGGAAAAAAACTGTAAAAAGGACAGAGCCTCAGGGACATGTGGGACAATTAAAAAAAAAAAATCTAACATGTTATTCAAGTCCCAGAAATGGAGAAAGAGGGTGGATCTAAAAATAATACTGGAAGAAATGAAGGTTGAAAATTTCCCCGAATTGCCTAAAGGCATACACCTGCAGTTTCAAAAACCTAAACAAACCCCAAACAGGATAAACAAAAAAATTCTACACCAGGACTCAGAATAATCAAATTTCTGAAAACTAAAGACAAACAAACGTTTGAAAAGCACCTAGAGGGAAATGACATATTATCTGTAGGGGAACAACAGTTTGAATGGCAGATTTCTCACCTGAAACCGCGGAGGCCTGAAGGAAGCGACATAACATTTTGCAAGTACTAAGAGAGAACTGCCAACCATGAACCCTATATTGCATCAAAATTTCCTTCAAGGATGAGGAAATAAAGCCATTCTCAGATGAAAGAAAACAAAGAACATTTGTCACCAGGAGACCTACCCTGAAAGAATGGCTACAGGAAGTTCTCCAACAGAAGGAAAAGGATAGCAAAAAGAGGCTTGACATTTCAATGAAAAGGGTTAAAAAACAGGTTAAATTGACTACCCTTCTTCTCATGAGCTTCTAAAAATGTTTGACAACTGAAACAAAAGTAACAACATTATTTGATATGGTCTTCAACATATGAAGAGTAAACATCCAAGACAATTGTATTAAAACAATAGTGACTGTAAAGGGACCTAATAGAAGTAGTTTCTACACTGCACTTAAATTGCTAAAATACTGTTGACAGGAGACTGTGATAAATTGCACATTTACATTTTAATACCTAGAATAGCCACTTAAAAAGAAAAAAAAAAGGAAAAAAGAAATATACCCCCAAAACCCTATACATGAATCAAAGCTGAATTCTAAAAAATGTCCAAGGTCCTAAAAGAAGGCAAGGAAACCCCCTACCCCCACTCCAACAAAAACCAAAACAGAAAAACAGGAACAAGAAAGAGGAAAACTTAAAAATCAAAGTAGAAAAATGACATTATTTAGTCCCAACATGTCAATAACTACTTCAAATTTAAATGGTCTAATATACCAATTAAAAGACACACTGTCAGATGGTAGGGGAAAAAAGCAGGACCCCTCTATATGCTACCCACAAAAAAATTACCTAAAATATAACAATATAGGTAGGTTAAAATAAAAGAGATGGACAAAGATAAACCATATAAATAGTAATAAAAATCCAGCAGTGGCTATATTAATATTAAATAAAGTATACTTCAGAGCCATGAAAATAAACAGGGACAAAGAGAGATATTAGTTACATAATGATAAAAGGGTCAATACACCAAAAAGATCCAGCAATCATCAATGTATATGCACCAAAGAAGAAAACATTCAAACACACAACGCAAAAGGTAACAGAACAGAAAGAAATAGACAATTCCACAATTCTAGTTGGGGATTTTGACACTCTTTGTTCAGTGATTGATAGAAACACTAGAAACAAAATCAGCAAGGATAGAGAAAATCTGAATAACACCAATAACCAGCAGAATCTCACATTTATAGAACACTCCAACAACAGCAGAATATATATCTTTTTCTTTCCTGAGCCTTTTACTACCTTCATTTTATTGAGAATGCAGTCAACAGTAAATTATGATTGTGACTGTGGTTGTTTGCAAATATTTACACGGACGGACACTGGGAACACCTCGCAGAACTTCTCTGCGAAGACACTTGTGCAAACACATCTTTGTATCTTCTTCAAGCACCCATGGAACATTCAATAAGAATGCTGCTTATGGCTAACCTGTTTGTGGATCATGAAACAAACCTCAACAAATGTAAATGTTTTGAAATCACACACAGCATGTACTCGGACCACATGTGAAACTAAAAATAACAGAAAAATAACGAAATATTCCAAACACTTAGAAATCAAGGAGCACACTTCTAAATAATCCATGGGTCAGAGAGGGAGTCTCAAAGGGAATCAAGAAATATTTAAACTGAATGAAAATGGATTCAAAACAAATCAAAGTTTGTGGGATGGAACTTCAACAGTGCTGAGAGGGAAATTCATAGAACCAAATGCTTCTTACATTAGAAAAGAAAAAAAAAACCTTCAAGTTTAATAATCTAATAGCACTAAATAAAACTAGAGAGAGCAAAAGAAATAAAGAAAAGAGAAGAAATTGAGAATAGAGAAAATCAATGATATAAAAAGCTAGTTCGGGGCGCCTGGGTGGCTCAGTCGTTGGGCGTCTGCCTTCAGCTCAGGTCGTGATCCCAGGGTCCTGGGATCGAGCCCCACATCGGGCTCCCTGCTCGGCGGGAAGCCTGCTTCTCCCTCTCCCACTCCCCTGCTTGTGTTCCCTCTCTTGCTGTGTCTCTGTCAAATAAATAAATAAAATCTTAAAAAAAAAAAGCTAGTTCTTTTAAATAGTCAATAAAATTGATAAAAATCTAAGAAGATTAATAAAGAGTAGATATGCATTTCCAATATCAGGAATAAAACAGGAGATATAAACACAGATCTTCCTATCATGAAAAGAATAATAAAGGGATGCTTCAAACAATTCCACGATTTAATTAGAAGACTTAGATGAAATGGAACAACTCCTCCAGAAGGGCATTCTATCCAAACCCACCCAATATAAAATAGATACTCTGAATAGTCCTATACCAATTAAGTTGAATCAATATGTGATTAAAAGTATCCCAAAGAAAGGGGCACCTGGGTGGCTCAGTCGTTGAGCCTCTGCCTTCGGCTCAGGTCATGATCAGCCCCACATAGGGCTCCCTGCTCCGCGGGAAGCCTGCTTCTCCCTCTCCCATGCCCTCCGCTTGTGTTCCCGCTCTCGCTATCTCTCTCTCTGTCAAATAAATAGATTAAAAAAAAATTTTTTTTTTAAAGATTTTATTTATTTGACACAGAGAGACACAGCAAGAGAGGGAACACAAGCCGGGGGTGGGGGAGTGGGAGAGGGAGAAGCAGGCCTCCCGCCGAGCAGGGAACCTGATGTGGGGCTCGATCCCAGGGAACCTGATGTGGGGCTCGATCCCAGGACGCTGGGATCATGTCCTGAGCCAAAGGCAGACGCTTAACCATGTGAGCCACCCAGGCGCCCAACAGGTAAAATTTTTAAAACAACAACAACAAAAAGTATCCCAACGATTTCACTGGAGAATTCTACCAAATATTTAAATAAGAAATAATACCAATTCCACAAAATCGCATTCAGGGGGAGGGAGGAAAAGAGGAAAAGAAAGGAAGAAAGAAAAGAGGAACACTTCCCAGTTCATTCTGGGAAGCAAGTAGTGCTCAGATACCAGTAGCAGTACAAAAAAATTAAACTATACACCAATATGCTCATGATTTTAGACACAAAATTCCTCAGCAAAATACTAGCAAACAGAATGCTATTATTAATAATATTCCATGACCTGGTGCAGTTTACTGCAGGGAGGCAAGGCCAGTTCAGCTTTAAAATCCAGTCAAAGGAATCCATAATATAAACAGACTACAGAAGAAAAATCACATGATCACATCAACCAAAGAAGAAAAAGCATTTGGCAACATTCAATACCCATTCTTAATGAAAACTCTTAGCAAATTAAGAGGGTGATTTTCCAAACTAGATAAAGAACATCTGTATATAGAGAGACGAACCAAAAAACAGACCCTTAACTATAGAGAACAAACAGATGGTTACCAGAGGGGAGGTGATTGGGGGGAATGGGTGAATTAGGTGAAAGGAATTAAGAATACTTACTTTTTTTTTTTAAGAGTTTATTTATTTATTTGACACAGAGAGAGCACAAGCAGGGGGAGTGGGAGAGAGAGAAGCAGGCTCCCCGCTGAGTGGGGAGCCTGATGCAGGGCTTGATCCCAGGACCTTGGGAACATGACCCGACCCGCAGGTAGTCACCTAACTGACTGAGCCACCCAGGCGCCCCAACAGTACACTTATCTTGATGAGCAATGAGTAATATATGGAACTGCTGAGTCACTATATTGTACACCTGAAACTAATATAATGTTGCGTGTTAACTACATTGGAGTTAAAAAAAAAAAAAAAAGTAAAATAAAAACCCCACAGCTATCATCATATTTAATGGTCAACACTGAATGCTTTCTGTTTAACGTTATGAACAAAGCAAGTATGTCTTCTTTCACCACTTCTATTCAACATTGCACTGCAAGTTCTAGCTAGTACAATAAAAATAGGAAAGGGAATGAAAGAGATACAGATTAGGAAGAAGACAAAAGATGTTTGCTATTTGCTGATAACATTATTTTTTATGAAGAAAATCCTCAGGAATCCACACACAAAAAAAATTCTAGAAAAAGTGAATTCTGCAAGGTTGTAGGAAACAAGGTCAACATATCAAAACTAATTGTATTTCTCTGTAACAGTAATGATCATGTGCAAACTGACATTAAAAACTCACTATGATAGATGACTCCCCCAAAAAAGGGCCTAGATAAAAATCCAACAAAATATGATCAGGATCTACAGATGGAAAATTATAAAACACTAACAAAATAAAAAAGGATCTAAATAAATGAAGGACATACCACATTCATGGACTGAAAGAGTCAATAAAAGAGATGCCAAAATGAGCCATAGACTAATATAATGTTTATCAAAATCCCAGCAAGATGTTTTATAAATACAGAAAAACACAACAAAGTGCATACAGGAAGCTAAGGGAAAGAAATTAATATGGAAAGCTAAATCAATTTTTAAAATTTAGGGTACCCAATCTTAAGATTTTCTGAAAGCTACAGTAATCAAGACAGTATGGTATGGCACAGGTTTGGACATACAAATCAATGGGATAATACAGAGAACTCAGACCAACGTAAACATGCCGAACTGATTCTAAGGAGCAAACATAATTCAATGGAGGCATAATACTGTAGTGTAGTCGTCAATCAATGGTGCTGGCCAACTGAACATCCTTAGGCAAAAACACAAGAAAGAAACTCAACTTAACCTCACATGGTAATTCAGAAATGAACTCAACACGGATGAGATTTAAACATAAAAGGTAAAACTATGAAACTTTTTTTTTTTTTAAGATTTTATTTATTTGCGAGAGAGAGAATGAGAGAGAGCATGAGAGGGAGGAGGGTCAGAGGGAGAAGCAGACTCCCTGCCGAGCAGGGGGCCCGATGTGGGACTCGATCCTGGGACTCCAGGATCATGACCTGAGCCGAAGGCAGTCGCCTAACCAACTGAGCCACCCAGGCGCCCAAAACTATGAAACTTTTAAAATATTCAGGACTGAGAGCTTGCTTAAGACTTCTTACACGACATGAAAAGGATTAAGAGGTCCCTTCATAATAATGCCATGAGTCAATATAACAAAAGTA
The DNA here is from genome assembly GCF_029215605.1 of Mirounga angustirostris. Lineage (NCBI taxonomy): Eukaryota > Metazoa > Chordata > Mammalia > Carnivora > Phocidae > Mirounga > Mirounga angustirostris. The sequence goes on along the minus strand of NW_026991724.1, from coordinate 58,732,827 downwards.
CATACGTGGTGATTTAAAAGGCCCTGAGGGGGGTTAACGTGAATGCACGATTATTTTTACACCTTTCTTCACAGCATAATTCTTAGTATGAGGTAATACTATCATGCATAGCTCAAAAAACAAAACAAAACAAAAAAACCAAAGAAGGGATTCCAAAAGACCCTGATAAAAGGTACTACTCATTACTTATTATACCAGGACTAAGGCCAGGGTAACAACTGTGAAACTCACAGATACCTGCACGTGCACATATCAATTTCATCTGTTAAAATTCTAGTCAATTTCCTCAATAGCAAATCTTCACACCATCTTTTGTAAGATTAAAAATGAGATTTCTTCTCTGTGCTTTTCTGAGTTTATTTTTTCTTAAGCTGATTTAGCTATGTATTTGATTGTTTTGGCTCTAATTCAACCCCTAGAAAACAACTGATGTGGACTTGGGAGAAGCCTAAGGAGGACTGGAGAAGCTCAGGAACTGCAATCAGAGGGAAGAATTCAGATTCATCTGGGAAGGTCACGTAGCTACACTGCTGTCCTCATCACACAAAAAAACCAATAAACAAGTAGATCAAGAGCAAGTATAAGTAGTGGGTTGTTAAAGACACATGAAAAAACATTTTGTTTTTGTTTAAATCAAAGTCTTCAGAGTGTGGTACAGTGGGCCTATTTATACGTACATCTTTACCTCCTGAAATTTAACAGTATTTCATAACTCAAGCCTTCATATTTCTAAGACTTATGCTACTCAAGGGTAGAGACGAAGCTGTAGAACAAAGGCTTTCAATGAATGTTTTCAGACACACCCTAAATGTCCAACTGTCCTGACAATGGACAGTAGTGGAAGTATACACAAGATAAAGCGGACAAGGCTCTCTCATCTCTGAAACATACCCCCTTCCCCAAATAAGATAAGGAACAAACTACCACAGGCTTGTCACTGAAGTCTGAAAGAAACCATGCTTGAATTTCTCTTTTATGTCTCCTCTTCCTTTGTTTAAATATCCCTGAGATAATTTTTCAGTGTAAACTGAGGAGAAAGATGTGGCTGATGGTTATGCTAAGTTCATGAGAATGATTGGATCACACTCCTGGATGATTCACAGATGCAGAATAAGGCTCTAGACTGGGTACATTTCCAGTGTGACTCCTCAGATGACAAATGATATCCTACAACAAAAGGGTTTCTCATAGGGAAGGAAACTGAGGGGTTTCTCTTTGGTATGAATGATCAGATTCTGAGTAAGATGTTTCCTCAGTGGTTACATTCAAGAAGTCTTTCCCCAATAGGAGCTCTTAGAGGGTGACTGATGGCTGCCCATTTGTGAAGGGTCTTTCCACTTCCGTTACACTGACAGGGTTTCTCCCAGTATGAATCCTCTGATGCTGAGTGAGGGATGAGCTGCGACTGAAGGCTTTTCCACACTCACTGCACTCATAGGGCTTCTCTCCAGTGTGGATAACGGAGTGTCGGATGAGGCTTGTGCTCCAGCAAAAGGATTTCCCACACTCCATGCATTCATAGGGCTTCTCTCCACTGTGAATCCGCTGGTGCCTCGTGAGCCCTGACCGGCGGTTGAAGGCCTTCCCACACTCCATGCACTCATAGGGCTTCTCTCCAGCGTGGATGCTGATGTGTCGAATGAGGTCTTTCCTAGTGCTGAAGGCTTTCCCACATTCTTTGCACTCAAAAGGTTTTTCTCCAATGTGAGCCCTTTTATGCAAGATGAAAGTGTAGCAGTAGGTGAAGGCCTTTCCGCACTCACTGCACTCAAAGGGCTTCTCCCCAGTGTGGATAATGGCATGTCGAATGAGGTTCGCCCTCTGGCAAAAGGCTTTGCCACACTCCATGCATTCATAGGGCTTCTCTCCACTGTGAATCCGCTGGTGCCTTGTGAGGTATGACCGGCGGTTGAAGGCCTTCCCACACTCCGTGCACTCGTAGGGCTTCTCCTCAGTGTGGATGCTGAAGTGTCGGATGAGGTCTGATCGATTGCTAAAGGCTTTCCCACATTCTTTGCATTCATAGGGCTTTTCTCCAGTGTGGGCCCTCTTGTGCAAGATGAAGGTAGAGCAGTGGGTGAAGGCCCGTCCACACTCGCTGCACACATAGGGCTTCTCCCCAGTGTGACTCCTCTGGTGCTGCTTGAGGTGTGACCGGCGGTAGAAGGCCTTCCCACACTCGAGGCACTTGTATGGCTTCTCTCCTGTGTGGATGACGTAGTGCTGAATGAGGTCCGTGCTGTCGCAAAAGGCTTTCCCACATTCGCTGCATTCAAAGGGTCTCACTCCAGTGTGAATCTGCTGGTGCCACGTTAGGTGGGACCTGCGGTTGAAGGCCTTCCCACACTCCACGCACTCAAAGGGCTTCTCTCCCGTGTGGATGATGTAGTGTCGAAGGAAACCAGTCTTATCACGGAAGGCTTTCCCACATTCTTTGCACACAAAGGGTTTTTCTCCAGTGTGGCTTCTGTTATGCAAGACTAAATTGGAGCGGTGGGTAAAGGCCTTTCCACATTCACTGCACTTATAAGGCTTCTCTCCAGTGTGAATCCGCTGGTGCCTTGTGAGGTGTGACCTGCGGTTGAAGGCCTTCCCACACTCCGTGCACTCGTAGGGCCTCTCCCCCGTGTGGATCATGTGGTGCTGGAGGAGGTGTGTGCTCTTGCTAAAAGTCTTCCCACACTCGGTGCATTCATAGGGCTTCGCTCCAGTGTGAATCTGCTCATGTCGCACAAGAAAGCAGTTCTTGGTAAACACTTTCCCGCATTCCTCACACTGATAGGGATGTTTCCCTTTATGAATCAAGGGATCTTTCAGTAGCCCCTGTGAGTCATATTCGTGGAGAACATGTCCTGGAGGAATCAGCTCCCGTACAGTCCTTGAATGTACACCATCACTTGTCCCTAAACCATCATGTTCAGGCTTCATGTTCCCAGGGAGCTTCTCCGTTTGGGGGTCTATCCCTGGTTTCAACTGGCTTTCCAGCATTTCTGATGGCCTATCCTGATTCTTGCCTTGCCCCAGCTGGGAGTCCCCCAGAGCTTGCTGAGTCAGTTGTTCCTGTGGTGAGACTTCCTCAGATAAGGCAAGGTGAGAAAGGGAAAGCTCTGTGGTCCCGGGTTTTGTACTGTCACCTGAAGGGAATACAATATACAGAAGGGCTTATTAGAAATGGCAACACAGAAAAACAAAATCGCCATTTCAGTGGGAATAAGAAGACGAAAACAGTGGCTCTGTGCCTGCCATGTTTTCAAATCTCTGAAATCCAGTTTGCAATTTCTTTTTGGACCCTGAATTCTTGAAACCTTTGAGGGGAAACCCAGAGGGAGAGAACAGTTGGGGGACAGAGTGTCTGGCAACTAGGGACAAGTACACAGAGTAGTGACACTGCATTGCTGGGTTTGCTCAAAGCTAGAATGCCTCCAGGTGCTATAAGAGGCCAGGGAAGGGGCACCTGACGCAGCCTCCACAGCAGCTGGAAAGAGGTCGGGGAGGGTTCCTAGGCAGGAAATGCGAGAAACTGCCACATAGAGAAAACAGGAAAGCCATTTCAGCCTTAGTTGATGGAATGAACAAAGGTAGAGTCTTTCAAGATTCAGGGAACCTTCAGTGCACCAGACAACAGGGCCGGTAAGAGTGCAAGCCCCTGACATGGGATGGGTGTCCACACAAGAAGAAACATAAGAGCGTTTGCGTCTTCTCAGTGCCATGTGAGGACAGAAGAGGAGACTCCTATCTGCAAACCAGGAAGAGGGCCCTCACCAGACACCAGATCTGCCAGCCCCTGGATCCTACACTTCCGGCCTCCAGAACTGTGGGAAATCAACGTTTCTTATTTAATCCTCCAGCCTGTGGCATTCTTGTTACAGCAGTCCAGACTGACTAGGCAGTTGGTATGAGTAATGTTCTCATTCTTGAAGTCAGTGATGTTAAGTGTATTATTTTCAAAAAGGAAATGAATGAGCAAGTAACTTAGTTAACACATCAATTAAGCAAGGTCATTCGTGAATCAGTGATGACAGTGTGTCATAAACCAAGGTTTATGATTAATCGAAATCTGTACCTGAGGTCCACTAAACAAAAGTTAGAGGTCACAGCAGTATTATGGTTAAGATCATGATCTCTGACCACAGAAACCCTAGGCCCAAGTCCCACAAGAACTTAGTATTAGCTCCGTGGCACCTGGCAAGGCACTCAAATTTCGTAAGTCATTTTGTCTTCTAAAAAATAAAGCTAGAAACAGAGACTGTCCTGTAGGACTCTGAGAATGAAGTGAAATCCTGCATTTACGACATTTACTATGTGAACCGTGTTCAGTATGAGGCCAGACACTGAGCAAAACGTAACTACATGTCAGCTCTAATTTTTTATTATGGGTTAGTCATATAATATACATCTGGGACCTAATCAGGAAGCATATAAATTGGCACTGTCAGAATGTGTGGATTAACCTTGAAGAGTATTGAAGAATAAGGGGCGCCTGGGTGGCTCAGTCGTTAAGCGTCTCCCTTCGGCTCAGGTCATGGTCCCAGGGTCCTGGGATTGAGTCCCGCATCGGGCTCCCTGCTCCGTGGGAAGCCTGCTTCTCCCTCTCCCACTCCCCCTGCCTGTGTTCCCTTTCTCTGTCTCTCTCTGTCAAATAAATAAATAAAATCTTTAAAAAAAAAAAAAGAGTATTGAAGAATAAAAAGAATGGTCCATGAGATGCCTGATGAGCCAACATTAAAGTCACCAGAATAAGAAGACAAGGAAGGTCCTGGGAGATTAGGGGCAGAGACTCCAAGAGGATCGGATGCTCACGACACAACCTGAAAAGTCTGCTGCATTATGAATTCACATAGCTGGAGGTTAAGAGAGTTGGCTCTGGAGCCAGAACACTCGGCACAAATTCTGCCCGTACCAAGTGAGTTGATACTGGACAAATTACTTAGCTGTTCCCATCTCAATTTCCTCGTCTGAAAAACTGAGAGACTCTGAGTTTCTGCCTCACCGACTGTCCTGAAGGTTAAATGAGAAAATGCCTATAAAGTGGTCAGCAGAGTGCCAGCCACTGGAGGATCGTTTGGGAAATTGGGGGCCATCACCCATTATCACTATGGTTACTGCTATATTTGAAAATTAGGAGCAAAGCAGTGACTGTATAAGGAACATTTCCAGTGCTGTGGTACAGAGGAACCCCCTCACAGGGCCTCAAAGCACAGAGAGAATGATGTTACCACTTCCACATGTGAATGGTGGGAATGTGAAAGGGAGCAGCCTTCTTCAGAACTGCTTGGCATTTTTCCAATAAAGCCAACCTGACCTGGAAACATACCAGAATCTATTCCTAACAGAAACCAGTGCTTATCTGCACGAAAACACATAACAAGAATATTCTCAGCAGCATTAAGTTGAAAACAACAGGAATGCCCGCCAAGAGGGGAATGGATAAATGAATGGCAGTTTTTCATACAATGAGATATTACGCTAGATTGAGAGTGAACGAACTCCAACTATATGCAACCACATGAAAAGAATCTCACAGACATAACGATGGTCAAAAGGAGACAAATACAGACCCAGCATATGGTAGGGTTCCATAGTCAAAACAAATTCATGCTGATGGTCTCAAGAGGGATTACCTAGCAGAAGGGGCTTCTGAAGGCATGAGACCCTGATGAGGTGCTGGAAATGTACAGTAGTCCCCTTTATCTGTGAGGGATTTGTTCCAAGACCCCCAGTGGGTCCCTGGAATTGTGGCTAGTACCAATCCTATATATACTCTGTTTTTTATATATACAAACCTATAGTAAAGTTTAATTTATAAATCTGGTACATAAGAGATTAACAGAAGTAACTAATAATAAAATAGAACAATTATAACAAACACTGTAATAAAAGTTACACAAACGTGGTCTCTCTCTCAAAGTATTTTATTATACAGCACTCACCCTTCTTGTGATGCTGTGAGATGATGAAATGCCTACACGATGAGATGAAGTGAGAATGACAGAGGCATGTGACATAGTATTAAGTTACTGGTGACCTTCTAATGATACATCAGAAGGACAATCATCTGCTTCTGGACCGTAACTGACCACGGGTAGCTAAAACCACGGAAAGCAAAACCACAGATAAGGGGGCACCATGGTATATATCAAATATTAACACAGGTGGTGGTTATATGGGCTTTTATGTACACAAAGATTCATCAAGCTGACCTCTTAAGATTTTGCACAACAGAGCATATGAGTTACAACTCATTCAGACAGTGCAAGAAGGGACACCTGGGTGGCTCAGTCAGTTAAGCTCTGCCTTTGACTCAGGTCATGATCTCAGGGTCCTGGGATTGAGTTCCGCATTGGGCTCCTTGCTCAGCTGGGAGCCTGCTTTGCCCTCTGCCTGCTGTTGCCCCTGCTTGTGCTCTCTCTGACAAATAAACTCTTTTTAAAAAATAAATTAATTAAAAAAGTGCAAGAAAATAATAGGAAATGGAAAAATGGAACATAAGATAGACATCTCTTGCAAGAATGAGACAACTTGGGGCGTGTGGGTGGCTCGGTTGGTTAAGTGTCTGCCTTCGGCTCGGGTCATGATCCTCGAGTCCCGGGACTGGGCCCTGCATTGGGCTCCCTGCTCAGTGGGGAGTCTGCTTCTCCCTTTCCCCCTGCTCGTGCTCTCTCTCTCTTTCTCTCTCTCAAAGAAACAAATAAAATCTTAAAAAACAAAAAACAAAAAACAATGAGACAACTTTTCCTAGAAAACGTTATAGAAAAGGTTATACAGGGAAAGCAGTTGATACCAGTGTGAAGACACTGGAGAGCCATGACTTTTTCATTTACTTTCCCCTAGTATGATGCAACGAAGCATATTTTTATGTTGAACAGAAAATGGGTAAAGTTACAGAAAAGGCAGAAAAGCAGTGAAGCAAGAAGCCAGTTCCCTGAAAAGGTGTGATCTGGCCTCTAGTTTGAGAATTTGCCATGGGGACAAGGGGACAAGGCCTCCTCTGGGGGGAGGTGAGAAGGGAGGCCACACATATGAGAGATTCAGATCAATCTGTAACAGTTGGTGATCAAGCAACACAAGCACACAGACGATTTTCGACATGAAAATATGCTAGGACAGCCGTGGCTGGGGGATGTGGTGAAGGTCTAGAACAAGCTCTCAGTGGCTGGGGGAGCCAGTATGGGAGACAGGGCAGATCAGAGGCACATAGGAGATGTGGGGAGACCAGCTATCACCCAGGCAAAAGTTGAAAACCTGGACTTAGGAGTGCAGGGGTCTCAGGGAGGAGGGGAGGTGATGAAGACATTCATGGGAAATGGACAGGATGTCTGAATGTAGGGGTTAGTAGAGATGGAGGTGTTGAGGAGTTATCTGAAGTTGCATCTGGCCTTCTAACACGCATGGGAGGTGGCAGGAGCAGGCAAAACCATGAGCTCCCTCTTAGGCATGTTGAGTGTCTTTTCCACTTTTCCACAGATGTGAGACGAGTGGCAAGGGTGAAGATCTGGAACACACTCCGAGGGGCCGAACAGACACACACTTGGGATGAAAGCCCAAGGGACCACCAGAGGGGAGAGCACGGGTAACTAAAACCACGGAAAGCAAAACCACAGATAAGGGGGCACCATGGTATATATCAAGTATTACAAGGCACTGGTCACCACACCTGACATCCCCAGGGCCTCAGCAACCCAGATTTGGGGAATAGAAGGCAAAATGTTACCTTGAAGGTTAAGCAAACAGGAGGGGTGCAAAGACATGGAGCAAGGGAGTGCTTCTGAGCGTCTGACTGGCACCCGGAGACTGGGTGGATGGAGAAGGTGAGGAAGGGTGGGATGCAGAGGATAGCTTGTTTCCTCGCAGTGCAGAAGGAAATGGGAGATACTATCATTATTCATTAGGACTAATATGATGATCTGAATATCACTAACAGCTTACTTTTGCTGAGCCATTCCCTCACTATGGGTCAGGGCCAGTGTGAGCCAGTTTCATGCACAAGCTGGTACATCCTCAAACAACCCAATGACCTGCGAACAGACTGAGTGTTGCAGACTACATTCACTGAACCATTTGTTCCTCTCCTTGGACACACAGCTCAGCCTCATTTCCCAGCCCCAGGTGCCTAAGTGTGGCCAGATGTCTTGTTAGTGGAATGTGAGGAGAAATAGTGTATGTGGAAGTGGGTATTACACCTTCCTTTCTCCTCCCATTTCCCCTCTGCCAGCTGGAAGATGCCAGGACAACGTGCAAGTCTCATGTTGATGATAGGAGTTACCTGGGTCCCCAAATAACTGCATGGTACACAGCTCCACACTGACCCACATGGTCCTTGGGTGAGAAAAGTACTTTTCATATGCTGAGCCACCAAGATTCTGGAATATGCCTGTTAGAGCAGTTAGATTTTACATTGGCTGAACTAAAGCACAGTGAGATATGCACCTTCCCCAGGGCCACAAGGCTGCTGTGAGTCCCAGCTAGTTTTTAAGCCCAAGCAGCTGGAACCGAGAGCCTGAACTTATTATCTAATAGGTCCCACACCTCCACAGGAGCGCTGGAGATTGTGATAGGGCTGGAGGGGGTGGGCAGAAGGACCACAGGTTAAAAGGCTCCATGGATCCTAAGCCTCTAGAGAGGCCACAGTAATAAAACTTCCACAAATTCCAGTGGCAGTAATCGCTGTGCTGTCTGCAAGATGCCATGACCCTGACCCAGCCAGCTGTTGGCACCTACCTGGGCAGGAGTCAGGGGAGACGCCTCTCTTCAATGTCTGTAACTCTGGGCTGTGATCCAATGGGTAGAACAGCTCTGGTTTGGGCAAAGGACAGCCTGTTCAAGGAGAAAGAAAAAGGATGTGGAAATTGTGGTGAGAAGAAAGAAACCTCTCAATCTAGACTGGGACTTCAGAATTTGGAGAAGGCCTCAGAATGAAGCTGCTCCCATCCATGCAAACAAAATGATATGACCTGGAAACCAATGCATAAAACATCATTATTGGGCCCCAAAGACTGTAGACATTAGGGTTGGCTCCAGAGACAGCACCAATTCCCTTTGATCTCCATCATGTAGAATCCCAACACTGTTCAGACCTATCTCCTGAATGTGCTTTCTAATTAATCCAGTCAGGGGCCTCTACCTCCCTGTGCATCAGCCATACCTGGTGAGCCTGATTGCCACCACAGACTAATTTACATAAAATCTCTGGGGTGAAGCCTAGGCATCAGATTTTAAACACTCCCCAGGTGATGGCACCCCACCTGGTAGGTTAAAAAACCCTGGCTTCCATCATTTCACAAATGGCATCCCTCAGTATCGATAGTCTGAGGAAAGCTCGCTACTCTGAGTAAAGAGAAAGATTTATTCCAGGCAGAAAGACTGGAAGACAAAAACAGGAATAGGACAACAAATAGGAAACAGTGACAAACATGGTAAATATTAATCCCACTATATCAACATCACTTGGAACATCAATGTTTTTCTAAATACTCCAATTATAAGACAGAGGTTGTCAGAGTGGATCAAAAAACAAGACCCGGGGTGCCTGGGTGGCAGTCAGTTAAGCGTCTGACTCTTGGTTTCAGCTCAGGTAGTGAGATTGAGCCCCGTGTCGGGTTCCACATGCTCAGTGCAGAGTCTGCTTGAAATTTTCTCTCCCTCTGCCCCTCCCACTCATGCTTTCCCTCTCTCTAAAATAAATAAATAGGGGCGCCTGGGTGGCTCAGTCGGTTAAGCATCTGCCTTTGGCTCAGGTCATGATCCCAGGGTCCTGGGATCGAGTCCTGCATCAGGCTCCCTGCTCAGCGGGGAGTCTGCTTCTCCCTCTCCCTCTGCCTGATGCTCTGCCTGCCTGTGTGCTCTGTCAAATAAATAAATAAAATCTTAAAAAAAAAAAACAAAAACAAACCCAACTATAGGTTGTCTATAAGAAACCCACTGTAAATATATAAATAAGACACATACATGTTGAAAATAAATGGAGAAAAATACACTAATATGTTAATAAAATATGTTAATATTAATCAAAAGAAAGCAAGCATACCTATGTTATTTCAGACAGAGGAAACTTCAAGGAAAGTTACCAGGGATAAAGAAGGCATTATGTAATGATAAACGGGTTAATTTGCAAAGAAGACATAAAAATCCTTAATCTATGTGTCTGGCAACACAATGTCAAAGTATATGAGGCAAAAACTGATAGAATGACAAGAAGAAATAGATGAATCCACTATCAAAGCTGGAAACCACACTACCCCTCTATCAGAAATGTACAGATCCAACAGGCAGAAAACTAGTAATGACATAGTTGAACTCAACAATACCATCAATTAATTGGATATAACAGACATCTACAGACTACTTCATCTAAAAACAGAATATATGTTCTTCTCAAACTCACATGGAACATTTACCATGATAGATTATATTCTGGGCCATAAAAACACACTTTAACAAATTTTAAAAAGAACAGAAATCACAAAATGTCTGCTCTCAGACAATAAAGTAATTAACTAGAAATTAATAACATAAAGATAATTGGAAAATCCCTAAATAGGTAAAGATTAAACAACACACTTTTATTTATTTATATTTTTATTTTTAAAGATTTTATTTATTTATTTGACAGAGAGAAACACAGTGAGAGAGGGAACATAAGCAGGGGGAGTGGGAGAGGGAGAAGCAGGCTTCCCGCTGAGCAGGGAGCCCGACGTGGGGCTCGATCCCAGGACCCTGGGATCATGACCTGAGCCGAAGGCAGACGCTTAACAACTGAGCCACCCAGGCGCCCCTGAACAATACACTTTTAAATAACACATTGGTCTAAGATGCAATCTCAGGAAAGTAAAAAATATTTTGAACTAAATGAAAACAAAAATACAGGGCACCTGGCTAGCTCAGGTGGAAGAGCATGTGACTCTTGATCTTGGGGTCACGAGTTCAAGCCCCACGCTGGGTGTATAGGTTACTAAAAACTAAAAAAATAAAAAAATAAACTTTCAACAAACTAACTAAAAAACCAAAAATACAACCTAGCGAAATTTATAGGATGAAACAAAGCATGCTTAGCAGGAAATTTATAACAGAATGCTTATTTTTTAAAAGAAAGATCTGAAGTTAATTATATAAATTTCCACCTTAGGCAACTAGAAGAATAAATTAAATGCAAAATAAACACTACAAAAGAAATAAGAATTAGAGCAGGAATCAATGAAATTGAAAACAGAATACAGAGAAAATCAACAAAACCAAAATCTGGTTCTCTAAAATGATCAATAAAATTGATAAGCTTCTAGCCAAGCTAAGAAGAAATGAGAAATGACACAAATTACTAATATCAGAAATAGAACAGAGGACATCACTACAGATCCCATGGACATTACAAGAATATTAACAGAATACTATTAACAATTTTATCTTCACAAATTTGATAACTGAGATGAAAGAACCAATTACTTGAAAGACACAATCTGCTAAAACTCACACAAGAAGAAACAGAAATCTCGGGGCGCCTGGGTGGCTCAGTCGTTAAGCGACTGCCTTCAGCTCAGGTCATGATCCCAGGGTCCTGGGATCAAGCCCCGCATCAGGCTTCCTGCTCCGCGGGAAGCCTGCTTCTTCCTCTCCCACTCCCCCTGCTTGTGCTCCCTCTCTCGCTGTGTCTCTCTCTGTAAAATAAATAAATAAAATCTTTAAAAAAAAAAAAAAAAGAAGAAGAAGAAGAAACAGAAATCTGAATAGGCCTATATCTATTAAGGAAATCGAATCAATAGTTAATAACCTTCCAAAAAAAATAAAGCACCAGGCCCAGATGGGTTAACTGGTGACTTCTACCAAACACTGAAGAAATTATACCAAGTCCCTTCATTCTCTTCCAGAGACAGAAACAGAGGGGTATTTCCTAACTCAATCTGTAAGTTTGAGTTAGGAAATCTGTAACTCTAATATCAAAACCAAACACATTACAGAAAAGTATACACAGTATCTCTCATGAATATAGATGTAAAAATATCCCCCACAAAATATTAACTAATCAAACCCAACAATGTATAAAAAGATTACATACCACAACCAAGTGGGATTTATCCCAGATATACAAACCTGGATAAAAATTTAAAAATCAATTAATATAATCCATCACATCAACAGGCTAAAGAAAAATCACACATTTATATTGATAGCTGCAGAAAAGCATTGATAAAATCCAACATCCATTCATTAAAAAAAAGAAAAAGAACTCTTAGCAAAATGGGAATAGAGGGAAATTTCCTCAGCTTGATAAAGAACATCTACAAAAATACCTACAGCTAACAACCTACTTTAAGGTGAGAAACTTAGAGCTTTCCCACTAAGATCAGGAACAAGGCAGGATGTCCTCGCTAACCATTTTTCAACATTATACTGAAAGCACCAGCTAATGTAATATGGCAAGAAAAAGGTATACAGACTAAGAAGGAAGAAATAAAATTCTTTATCTGTGGATGACATGGTCACCTATGTGGAAAATCCAACAGAATCAACAAAAGACCTCTGGAACTAATAAGCAATTATAGCAAGATTGCAGGATACAAGCTTAATGTACAAAATGCCTTTGTATATACCAGAACTTAACAAGTAGAATTTAAAATTAAAAACACATTACCATTTACATTAGTACTCCCCAAATGAAATACTTAGGTATAAATCTAACAAAATATATATAGGATCTGTATGAGGGAAGCTACACAACTTCAATAAACAAAATCAAAAAAACAAAATAAATGGAACGATATTTCATGTTCATGGATAGGAAGGCTCAATATTGTCAAGATGTCAGTTCTTCCCTATTTGATCTGTAGATTCAATGCAATACCAGTCAAAATCCCAGCAAGTCATTTTGTGGATACCAACAAACTGATTCTCAAGTTTATATGGAGAAACAAAAGATCCTGGTCTCCTAAGCATTACAGTAAAAAGGAAATAGCAAACACTCTTGTATGGGGCCAGCAACCTGAGTCCAAGAAGGCTAAAGCAGTGAGAGGGGGAGGGGGATGTGCGCAGGAGGATTCAATCCTCAAGAAACGGGGGTCAAGAGAAGAGGCAGACTTGGTGATGCTAGACACCATTTCATGAACCACTAAGAACAAAAAGCTGGGAACTGCACTCAGTAATTTGGTCAAATAGAGACACATGCATAAATAGAAAATATCATCTATTCTGGCCAACATTTCACAAAAGAAACCACCAAAAAATGCAGAGGAGAGCTTTTCACAATGAAGATGTGTCTTTTAAATTGAACAGATTGGGGCGCCTGGGTGGCTCAGTCATTAAGTGTCTGCCTTTGGCTCAGGTCATGATCCTAGGGTCCTGGGATCAAGCCCTGCATCGGGCTCCCTGCTCAGCGGGAAGCCTGCTTCTCCCTCTCCCACTCCCCCTGCTTGTGTTCCCTCTCTCGCTGTGTCTCTGTCAAATAAATATATAAAATCTTTAAAAAAAAATAAAAAAAAAATAAATCGAACAGATTAAGCTTTATGAGGGACTCGCTGCAGTGGCCCTATTTTTCTTATTTGCCAAGGATGGCATGCTGGAAGAATTAAACGAGTGAAGAGGAACAGTATCAGCATACAGAAAGAAGTAGAGACAATGACCATGGGGCTTCACACAGCAAGGACTGGGCGGCCACTTCCTGCTGCAAAATAGCTGTGGTAGAAAAAAATCATTGTGAAAAGACAGAGACACAAGCAGACCCACAGAGAGAAGCCAGGACAAAAGCTCCAAAAGCCAGGGATTGTGTTTTTCTAAGTTCCTGTATCAGTCCCTCAAGGGGCCCAGCTGGAATTCCTGCTTTTAGGTTTTGTGAGACACCCCCATTTCCTCCCAACACATCCTTCTCCTTTGGCTGTGACCAAAAGTAAACTATGTGGGGCACCTGGGTGGCTCAGTCTGCCTTCGGCTCAGGTCATGATCCCAGGGTCCTGGGATTGAGGCCCACATCAGGCTCCCTGCTCGGCCAGGAGCCTGCTTCTCCCTCTCCTGCTCCCCCTGCTTGTGTTCCCTCTCTGGCTATCTCTCTCTCTGTGTCAAATAAATAAATAAAATCTTAAAAAAAAAAAAAAATTAAACTATGTTTCTTACTTAACACTCCTTGAGACACGGGAGAGCAGGAAGGAAGAGGAGTCCAGAATATGACTGAAGGAGGGAGGAGGAAAGGAAGGCTATAGATGCCTTCTCAAGCAGCCAGGCCTGAAGCCAAAGAGCAGAGTGAAGGAAGTGACAGGTATCCCACACCGTAGAGTTAGGGAGGCCTTACCCAGAGAGACCAGGAGCCCACAGGTCTCCAGCATCACCTCCTGGTACAGGGTCCTCTGGGCTGGGTCCAGCTGCCCCCACTCCTCCTGGGTAAAAGTCACGGCCACATCATCGAAGGTCACAGGCATCTGAAAAGTCAAACAGAGGCAGTGTGTTGGTCTTGGGGCTATTGATGGGAATCAGAGCCCATTTCTCTCGATGGCAAGGGGGCAGAGTGTCTAAAAACCCCCTGAGGGCTGAGCTCTGTGCTGGACTCAAGGAGGCAGAGATGCTGTTTTGTCCTAATTACAGCAGCAACTCATAAGAGACAGAGCCTCCTATGTGGGAGCCAATGGAGAATGGTGTGAGGGCAGGACCTTCCCGTGCGGACTGTGAGGCACAGAATGGTAAGGGCTTCAAGATGCCCCAGAAATGGGAGAGAGTAACAGAGATAATGAAAACAGTACCAATAATAATTGCAGCAATAGCAGCCAAGACTCACTGATCTTCACTGCATGCCTGACTCATGCTGACCTCCGTCTTGCTAATGTGAATGAAAGTCCCCAGCTCTGAAGTCTAGAATCAACACTTGCCTGCCGTGTGAACTTGGGAGCCTCACTTCATTTCTCTCAGCCTCAATTTCTGGATCAATACAATAATTCTCACTCAGCAGTAATGGTTATGAGAATTAAAGAAAAAAATCTTTGTAAAAGAAACACTGGGGTGACTGGCCACAGCCTGTGAGGTCAGGATCATTATCACGTTTGTGTCAGTCAAGGCCCTGAGGTCCAGGGGACTCTAGTAGCTCACCCACAGTTTACATGTGGTACGAGCAGAAGCAGGATTTGAACTGAGGTCCCTCTGGTCTAGAGCCTAATGGCATAATCTTGACAGTCCATTAGCAAAGGAGTTAATGAAGATGTGAAGCATTTCAGATAAATTTCTCTGCCACACTCATTTCAGCCACCATTGAACATAATTCTGTGGACGTGGGCAGAGGAGTGAATTCATCATCGCCCACCTCACAGGACGATCACCTGAGGTGGTGGCACCTGCTTGGGAAGTGGCAGGGCCTGGATTGGGTCCCGTTGCCTTCTGTTCCTCAGAGACTACTAAGGAGAATCCACCATGAGTCAATGTTCCTTCTTCCTACCTGAGTCTTTCCCCCCATCCCCTTTGGCAACTCTGAGGGAATTCAAACCCCTCCACCTGAGTCTCACCAGCACATATCCCTGAGGAAAGAATACTTCAGGCCCAGAAAACAGAAGTTACTGAGGACAACGCAGGCTGTGGCCATGAGACCAGGCTGTGCCACAGTGTCTGTCATGGCTGAGAGTATGATGGAACACTCAGCAAATGACCACACAGTCTGGCCCTCCTAGGGTAGGTCTCAGCAGATGGGGATGGGGGACCATGGAAATCACACAGGTACTCTGGGGACTCCTTAAACAACCAATCTACCTTTTTTTGTCCACACACTTCCACTTGCTAAAATGCCATATCCCCCGGGCGCCTGGGTGGCTCAGTTGGTTAAGCGACTGCCTTCGGCTCAGGTCATGATCCTGGAGTCCCGGGATCGAGTCCCGCATCGGGCTCCCTGCTCGGCAGGGAGTCTGCTTCTCCCTCTCCCGCTCCCCCCTCTTGTGCTCTTTCTCTCTCTCAAATAAATAAATAAAATCTTTAAAAAATAAATAAATAAATAAAATAAAATGCCATATCCCCACCTCATGCCCAAGGCCTGTAAGGAAGCCTGCCTGGCTTACAAAGTTGACTCCGGGTGTCACCTCCAGGCATCCCTATCTGCTTTTTGTAGAGAAAGCAGTAAAAATACAGGCTGTGGTGGTCAACACATTGGTTGTTTCTGCTACTTAAGAGCTGCAGTGATTTCGGACACTAAATCTCCGAGCCTCAAGGTGTTCTTGTGCAAAACAGAGATAGTAACACAACCCAACTCAGAGGAGCTGAGGATTAAATGAGGTGATACGTTATGCCTGCCTGTCAGCCCACAGCAAGAACCAGTGAAAGCGAGCTATCACGGTCCTTTTGTTACTGTTTTCTCTTTGCTCCCACAACACCCTAGACAAATTCAACCACGAATACTTACTTAATTTCGCCAGATTCCCTACAGAGAAATGCCAGATGATGGGCAAGGAGGGATGGGGCCATTTTAGCCCGAGCTGCTAGGAAACACCTCTCCCAGTGAGCGACACCTGAGCAGAGGCCAGAGGATGTGAGAGAGAGGCCCTGCAAAGTCACAGGGCAGCATCCCAGGCGAAGGCCAGTGCAAGGACAAAGGCTGGGGGATGAAAGAGAACTTGGCATGGTCAGGCGGTGCATCCGGAACGAAGGCAAGGTCAGAGGAGGTCGGCGGGAGAACCGGGTAGGCACCTGCAAGTCATGGCAGCGGGCTGCTCTAAGTGACGCAAGCCCCCGCAAGTAAGCACTTGTCATCCTTTGTGCACTGACTGAACACCTGCCAGGGACCCGCCACAGACGCAGGGCTACGGACAAAGTGACCAGCCAGCGCCACCTGCTGTAAACAAACGACAAGGAGAAAAGGAAATCGAAGGGCGTCTGGCCCTCCAGGCTGCCTGGGAGCCCCTCCGCAGCAGAGCGGAAGCAAGGCTCGGAGCGTCGTCCACTCACCCGCACCGGGCCCATCCACGCCGCCGCCATCATCGGACCCTGTGCACAGAGCAGGACCCGGAGGGGCAGCGGCCGAGGGGCCTGCAGGATTCAGCCGACTGCCACCCTTTCGCTGCCCACAGCGGGGTGACCTCGGCTGACTGTCGCACTCCGAGCCTGAGTTTCCCCAGGGTGAAGTGCGCCCGAGGCCCAGGCGTCGCGTCAGGGCTGCGGGATAGCGAGCCGCGCGCCCGCGGGCGCTCACGTGACACCCCGCTACGGCGGACGAGGGACGCGTGTGAGGCTCGTAAAAAGATACGGAGGTGGGACCTACGGCCCACTCCACCTTCTCCGCTCGGGCCTCCGGAAGGTGGCCTGCCTGCCGCTCAAAGCCCCACTGCCCGGCCGGCGCAGGCGGATGACGCACGCCTCAAAGGGCCCGGAAGCCCCGCCCCCGCCGGCGCGGGCTGCAGGAAATGCCCTGTCTTGGGCAGCCATTGGCCCAGCGCCCGCGCAGACACGCGGAGCACAGCCTTCTGGGTAATGTGGTTTTTTCCTTACCGACACTCGGCCGTGGGGCACTTCCCAAGCGTGTCTTCTCCGGGAGAGTGCGCGAGGTCCAGGGAGCAGCTCAGACCCGCTTCTTCAGAGTGGGATCAAGGGGCGGGGGCGAGGCCGTCCCTCTCATGCCCGGGTAAGTCGAGGCTCAGGAGGCGGGACCCCCGCCCGGCGTCAGGGCACGTGCCAGGTCCCGTAGCCGGATTCTTGGCCCGGCTGGTGACTTCCCCCGTGCGCCTCACCTCCTGGCGATCTTCCTGGAGCGAAGGCGGATGCTCGAGCCGTAAGGCGGCCGCCGAGACCCGCGCGCGGGAAGCCCGCTGCGACGCGGCGCACGCGCACCGCGCGGCCCCTCCTGGGCCTCCTGGGGCCCAGCGCCACGTGCCGCGGGGCCTTGACGCGCGGAGTGGGCCCCGGGAGCCCGAGGAGCGCGGCGCGAGCCCCTGAGTGGGGAGGCGGCCCCTGAGGTGGGGAGGCCG
This sequence comes from Mirounga angustirostris, assembly GCF_029215605.1. NCBI lineage: Eukaryota > Metazoa > Chordata > Mammalia > Carnivora > Phocidae > Mirounga > Mirounga angustirostris. Next base: position 58,714,918 of record NW_026991724.1, on the reverse strand, counting down.
CCCCTGAGCGAGGCTGGGGGAGGCCGGGACTCCAGTGTGGAGCGTGGGCGCTTCGACCTGTGTCTGAGCGCCGGCCGAGGGGTCGTGCCGGCTACGGGAATTCGGGAACTGTTAGCAGACGCTGCTCTCGCAAGTCAACGCAGAGTGAGACTAGGTGGAGAAAGGAATGGACAGGGGCGAACCCTGAGCCAGCCCGGCGCCGAGTAGTTGCAGACAAGAAACCAACAGTCCCGTTAGGAATGCTAACAACCCTTCAAGAATGTATTACACAATTTCTTAGAAGTCACCATCGGCTACTTCTGTGGGTTTGTTTGTTTTTTCTCTCTTAGGCCAAGGTGAGAAAATAAAATGCAGCTTCCAATGAATTGAGCATACATAGTTATTAAAAAAATGGAAACGGTGTGCATTTGACCCTTCTGTCCTGTCACAGTTACTAAACACATCACAAAGGACTAGGCCTCCCCTTTCTTTTCTCCCCATGTGTATAAAATGGGATTCACAACACGCATATTTCTTGTAAGTACTTGTATTTATTCAATTTTTTAAAAAACAAGAATTAATAGTGCTCTCATGTAAATGCGCAGAGGGAGATAAGAGAAATCTTCCTAAAGAATTCCAAGGAATACATAGATACTCTTACTTCAGGTGGTGGAGCTTGAGTCCCTTCATTTGGGTGGACTTAGTATGGAAAGAGAGAAACTGGTAGACATCACCCTTACCACCTGATCAAGGCTAGCGTCATTGGTAATGTCATGTTCACACCACGGACCACAAGTACAACAAAACTATTCTATGATGTCCTTCCCCAAAACACCCAACTTCACTCATAAAAAAGATCAGATAGATGCAAATTGAGGAACATTGTATAAAATACTGGATGAATCCTCATCAAAAGTGTTTGGATCATGAAAAACAAGATATGACAGAGCAATTGTCAGAGATGAGAGAAAACTAAACAGATAAAATGATTAAATGCAACTTGATGGCCTGGAATGGGATTCTGCAACACAAGGACGTTAGTGGGGGGGGGAAATGTAGTAAAAATCCAAATCGTTTGTAAGGTAAACCGTATTATATCAATGTTAATTTCTTAGATTTGACAAATGTAACATATATCTGTAAAATATTAACATGAGGTGAAACTGGGTGGAAGTTACATGGGAACTCTATATTTGCCACTTTACACTAAATCTAAAATTGTTTAAAAATTTAAAAAAATTTTAAAAAGAGCAAGGAGGGACTTCTAGCTTGACAAGATGAGTAGTTATGTGGACTCATTCCCTAGTGAAACTGGTGAAGAAAGTTTTAAAACAAGCAAGCAGGGACACCTGGGTGGCTCAGTCGTTAGGCGTCTGCCTTCGGCGTGGGTCATGATGCCAGGGTCCTGGGATCGAGCCCCGCATCGGGCTCCCTGCTCAGCGGGAGGCCTGCTTCTCCCTCTCCCACTCCCCCTGCTTGTGTTCCCTCTCTCACTGTGTCTCTCTCTGTCAAATAAATAAAATCTTTAAAAAAGAATAAAAAAAAAATAAAACAAGCAAAAACAAAACAAGATTTAATGTCTGTGGAAACGTTCCTAAGGATTTACAACAAATGAATATTTATTCAAGATGATCTATAATTCTGTAAAAACAATGAGTCTGTGGTATTTGAACTGAGACATTCATTCTCCTTCAATGTTCCCAATTCAGCGAGATAGAAAATCCACTATACAGTGGTGCTGATGAGAGCACAAGGATCCCTCACTCCCAACTCCCAGTGGGAGTTACCTTCCCAGGAGGTGCAGGTCTGCACTTCTCATCCTGCTCCCAGCTACTTGTTGCTAAGGTTAAATTCCTGGCCAGTATGGTCCCAGAGGTTTCTTCTTCCACCAAATCACCACTTCTGGGTTGGAGGCTCCACTTGGGCACCATGCTGCTGAGAATACTGGTACACTATCATTTTCACCCCAGCTGAAAGGAAGTATTTCCATACTAGGAGAGGGCAGCTGAAAAGACTTGAAGCTACTTTCCACCCACCCCACTGATCCTTCAGCTCCCAAAATGGGGGTGTCAGAGAGAAGTGGGCCATTGTCCCCACTCCCAGGTCAAGAGCACTGGCTCAGTAATTTTGCTTGGGGGAAGCAGAGAACGTGGGAAGACAAACTTGGGAGTACTTTGCTGGGGGCAGAACAAATAACAAACACCATAGGAACCCAAGAAGCTTGAATATTTTTGGTTCAGGCTGTGGAGCAATTTGCCCCAGAACTTTGTTAAAAGCAATATAATTCTGGAACTCTCCTCAAACCCCATGAGTGGTCTCTTTAGTTCTCTGTAGGTGGAAAAACTCACCAACTCCCAAATTCTCTCTGGCCAGGAACGTGTTAAATGGGTCACGACCCTGGAATTCTGTTACCTGCTTCATGTTCAGTGTCAATTGGTGGGGGGAATCACCCTCTAACAGGTGTCAGCTCCAGTCAGCTCTTCCATTCCTTGTAGAATCTTTCTTGTTCCTCATGGAACCAGGAGCACAAACATATCCTAATCCCAAACAGTGACTGTCACCCAGAGACTGTAGTTCCCCATGGAGTCACATGCTAGTTTTTGGGAGCAGAGACAGGGAACTAGTAGATCATCAACCAACAGTCCTAACAATGGGAGCATCTAGTAGCCTTATGGTAAAATCCACTCAACATTCACTCTACAAGTATTTCCTAGAGCAGCTGAGGGAAGGCAATTTGCAAAGTTCTGTGAAGGATATAGTGTTGAGTCATTCATACCTAGATTGTAGACAAGTGGTCCAAGGTGATGAGACTCCTCATGTCAACCATTCTCTCCTCATAGAGGTCTCTCCATATCTCTCAGTTTTAAAGTAGTCCTCCACCCCAATATCACTCTTCTATTTCTCTTTTGTCACTCATAATGATTTAAAAATATATTTATATTTATTTGATCAATATTTATTGAGTGCCAGTTTTTTGACAGGCACTGCACTAAACAATGGGGACATACATATACCAAAAAAGAATGCATTCCTGTTCTAGAGGATCTTTGATCCTAACAACCAATACTTTAAAAACAAGAACAATGAAAACCCTAAACAACATAAGTTGAAAGGAGGGAGTGCTATGGAGATAGGAAAAATTAGAGCAGATGAGAAACAGTGGGAGAGTAGAATGAAAGCAGTTTTGCAGTACTAAGTAACATGGCTGGGACAAGTCTAATGAGTCATACCAGATTAACCAATTCCTGGGTACATTTTATTTATTTATTTTCCCCTGGGTACATTTTAGAGCATACAGGAAACATTCCAACCTCCTGTTGATGGCCTACAAGGCATTACACAAGGTCTCCATTTATCTCTCCGATTCATCTTGTTCCACTTGAACACCTACAGATGCAGCTCTGGCCACACTAGCCTTCTTGCCCTTCTTCAGGCACCCAGTGCTCTCCCACTTGTTTCCTTTCCTAGGTGTTTTCTGTGTGAAACACTCTTCCCTTAGACAGCCACTGGGTGACTCATCTGAGCACAGATTTTGAGGAGGGGAAATGATTATCATGAAGAAAGTTTATTCTTACAGATCTCTAGACTCAGGATGCAGGGCACATGATGCAGGGCCATGTGAAGATCAGGATGGATTGGGAGGCAAAAGTGGAGGACAAAAAATGGCCCAGAACTTTTGTATTTAACACAGGAAAGGTGAGGCAGGGCATGGGAGACAGCTTAGGATTGGCTATTTTGAATACTATTGGCAGGCTTTAGGAGAGAGGCAGGCCCTATTTGTCTGGTACAAGGACCTGGGATGATCAGCACAGAATATTGTCTCCTGAAGTTGGAAGAGCCAGGAAGAAGGGGGTAGTTCGCATTAGGGTTTTCGGATTGTCTAATTTGCATCTGAAAGGCAAGTCCCCTATCAGTCGTTTCCTATCTCTGAGAACTGGTTATCCCCAGGAACTGGGAGCCTCCCTGCAGTGAGCAAGGCCCCAAGTTCAGAGCATCAAGAATACAGATAAGAGGGGCACCTGGGAGGCTCAGTCGTTAACCATCTGCCTTTGGCTCAGGTCATGATCCCGGGGTCCTGGGATCGAGCCCCCGCATCGGGCTCCCTGTTCAGTGGGAAGCCTGCTTCTCCCTGCCCGACTCCCTCTGCTTGTGCTCCTGCTCTTGCTATTTCTCGGTCAAATAAATAAATAAATAAATAAATAAATCTTAAAAAAAAGAATACGGATAAGAAAATACAGTTAATACACTGTGACATAGGTAGCTATGGCAGGGTTTTAAGTAGAGTGGTGATGCCACTTGATTCATGTCTCAAAAAGATTACTCTGGGTGCTAGATGGAAGTTAGATTATGGAAGGGGCATGAAAGGGGGAAGATCTGTTAGAAAGTTCTGACTGCATTCCAGATGGGTGAGGACGCTGACTTAAGGTAGTGACAGGGGAGGTGGTTTATCACAAAATACAAATAGTTGATCAGAAGGGACAAGTTATCGAATTAGTAGAGAAATACGGATATGAATATAACGGTTTCACAGTATGGATTATTGTTATTTTAACCTACCCATACCCCACACTGCCTCCTTCATATGGTAAGCAGATTTCTGACGATACTGAAGTGCACCTTCCCAGAAATGCTTTCCTACATAGAGATGCTCAGGCCGGTATCACTGTTCTGCTGTCACAGAGCCTAAGCCAAGGGCCAGCACGGTGGACTGTGCAGGAAAGTGCTCATTGAACAGGCTTTGGCTGCTCAACTGCTACGCATCCCAAAGGACTGGCCCCTGACCAGCTCCAGGAAGACAACCTGAGTCCTTGAACATCTGGCCTGGTAAGAGTGACTTTAGGCCTGTATCTGCAGGCCCCGCTGCATCAGTCTGACCAGGTAATTTATGCTAACAGTGTGACTCACAGAGAATGGTGGGTTTTGTATGCCTGAGGCTCTGAGCCACACCGTACGTTTGCCTTCTGCAATCCCACCGAGTATCTACGGTCAGTCACGAAGGTACTATATGCCTCAGGAAGAAACCCTGGACACCGAAGCTTGGGTGACTTTCCCTCATTGGCGACACTTGAACATATTGTCACACATCTTTGCCAAAAGAGTTAAGCAAGCCCCTGTGTGACTGCACTGGGAGGGAACACCTGGAAGCTTGGCTCAGTTTCCCCTGGACTTTTTACCGTGTGCCTTTTTCCTTTGGTGACCTTGACCTGTGTCCTTGAGCTGGCACAGACGGAGTATAACGGCAGTTATCTGAGTCGAGCGAATCCTCCTAGCAACCCATCAAGCAGGAAGGTGGTTTGGGGGAGCAAAGAACCATATGTATACACGGTTATGATCTAGATGGTGTGCTGGTAAAGGTTCCCTGAGGACGTGCCATTTGAGATGAGATGGGAGGGCTAAGCATGCACTAACTAGGCAGTGTGGGGAGGCAAGAGGCCATAGCAGGTGGGAAAGTGAAGGAAAGGGAAACAGCAAATGAAAAAAGAGACCAGAGTTGTGCATGAGAAAAGGAAGTAAATTAGGCACATCCCACACTAGGTAAGGCCCCATGGATGGGCCATGTTAAGGATTTGGTTTTTATCCCAATAGTGAAGGGAAGTCATGAAACATTTGAGGGAAAGGGGGTGGGGGTGAACCCACCATGACCAAATAGGAGCCATATCTCTGGCTTCAGTGTGGAGAATCGACTGGAGGATAAAAGCAGAAGCTGAGGTGTCAGATGATGTTTGGAGGGACCAGGGAGGGGGCAGTGGATTGCACAGCAGCAAGGTCCCACATGGGAAAACTTCACAATGACAACACCTGCTTGACACAGAAATAGAAGAATAAGCAGGGACTTAAAAAAAAAAAGTCATCCAGCAACTAAGAACAAGTCCAGGAAGTATAACCAGGCAGTCTGACTAGAGGGCCCATGCTCTTCCCCTCCCCTCCAAAACCCTCAGTTTGTTTCTCAGAGTCCATAGTCTGTCATGGTTCGTCTCCCCCTCTGATTTCCCCCCCTTCATTTTTCCCTTCCTACTATCTTCTTTTTTTTAACATACAATGTATTATTTGTTTCAGAGGTACAGGTCTGTGATTCATCAGTCTGACACAATTCACAGCACTCACCATAGCACATACCCTCCCCAATGTCTATCACCCAGCCACTCCATCCCTCCCACCCCACCCCCCACTCCAGCAACCCTCAGTTTGTTTCCTGCGATTAAGAATTCCTCATATCAGTGAGATCATGATACTTGTCTTTCTCTGATTGACTTATTTTGCTTAGCATAATACTCTCTATTTCCATCCACATCATTACAAAAGGCAAGATTTTCTGGGTTTTTTTTTTTGATGGCTGCATAATATTCCATTGGATATATATACCACATCTTCTTTATCCATTCTTCTGTTGATGGATATCTTGGCTCTTTCCATAGTTCGGCTATTATGGACATTGCTGCTATAATAATCAGGGTACACGTACCCCTTTGGATCCCTACATTTGTATCTTTGGGGTAAATACACAGTAGTGCAACTGCTGGGTCATAGGGTAGCTCTATTTTCAACTTTTTGAGGAACCTCCATACTGTTTTCCAGAGTGGCTGCACCAGCTTGCATGCCCACCAACACTGTAGGAGCGTTCCCCTTTTCTGCATCCTCACCAACATCTGTCATTTCCTGACTTGTTAATTTTAGCCATTCTGACTGGTGTGAGGTGGTATCTCATTGAGGTTTTGATTTGGATTTCCCTGATGCTGAGTGATGTTGAGCACTTTCTCATGTGTCTGTTGGCCATTTGGATGTCTTCTTTGGAAAAATGTCTGTTCATGTCTTCTGCCCATTTCTTGATTGGATTCTTTGTTCTTTGGGTGTTGAGTTTGATGAGTTCTTTATAGATTTTGGATACTAGCCCTTTATCTGATAGGTCATTTGCAATTATCTTCTCCCATTCTGTCAGTTGTCTTTTGGTTTTGTGGACTGTTTCCTTTGCTGTGCAAACGCTTTCTATCTTGATGAAGTCCCAATAGTTCATTTTTGCCCTTGCTTCCCTTGCCTTTGGCAGTGTTTCTAGGAAGAAGTTGCTGCGGCTGAGGTCGAAGAGGTTGCTGCCTGTGTTCTCCTCAAGGATTTTGATGGATTCCTGTCTCACATTTAGGTCTTTCATCCATTTTGAGTCTATTTTTATATGTGGTGTGAGGAAATGGTCCAGTTTCATTCTTCTGCATGTGGCTGTCCAATTTTCCCAACACCATTTGTTGAAGAGACTGTCTTTTTTCCATTGGACATTCTTTCCTGCTTTGTCGAAGATTAGCTGACCGTAGAGTTGAGGGTCCATTTCTGGGTTCTCTATTCTGTTCTATTGATCTATGTGTCTGTTTTTGTGCCAGTACCATGCTGTCTTGATGATTACAGCTTTGTAATAGAGCTGGAAGTCTGGAATTGTGATGCCACCCATGCTTTTTTCAAGCCCAGCTAGTATCTTTATATATAATCGTCATTCTGAATTCTAGTTCCGACATCTTACTAATGTCTGTATTGATTAGGTCCCTGGCAATTGGTACTGCCTCGTGTTTTCTTTGAGGTGAGTCTTTCCATTTTGTCATTTTGTCCAGAGGAGAATAGATGAATGAGAGAACAAAATGCTAACAGGGTAAACGACCCCAGAAAAATATACACTAAAGAAATCAGAAGAGACCTGAAACCGGGGGGAAATAAAGGGAAAGAAAAAAAAGAATATGATCAAATATGATCAGGCTGGTGAATAGATCATTGCCACACACCAGATTTTGGGCATATTTTGGTCTGTTAGAAGAAACTGCCTCCCAAAATTTTAAAGAAAGGAAAACATATATGTACAAAAATAACGGTAAATATGATGAAGGGATGGAATACGACTGTAAAGATGAAAATTATAAAAGATTCAATAAAAGGAATTGATAAGAAGTTGGTTGAAAAAGAAGAGAAATTAAAGAAAAGCGGGTGGGAGAGAATGTGATCAGGCAGGAGACTAGAACAAAGGCATACACTAGAGATTTAGGGTATATTTCGGTCTGTTAGAAGAAACTGTATCTCAAAATTTTAAAGACAGAATAACTTATATATACGCAAAAAATAAGGTTAACTACAATGAAGGGATAGAATATGACTCTAAAAATGAAAAATAAAAAAGATTTTTAAAAAAGGGATCGATAAGATGTTGGTTGAAAAAGCGAAAAAGAAAAATTAAAAAAAAAAAAAGAAAAATAAAAAAAAGAAAAATAAAAAAATTAACTTTGAAAGACTAAAGAATCATGGGGGAAAAAGCCATGAATTCTATGTGCTGTATTCCCCTAGTGCTGGAGTTCTGCCGTTCTCATTGATCAGTAACTTGGTCTCTTGGTCTTGGCTGGAAGGGGCCTGTTGCAGTGATGCTCAAATGTCTTTGCCCAAGGTGTAATTGCCCAGCCCTTGCCAGGGGCCGGGCTAGGTAATCAGTTCAGTTTTGCTCTCAGTATCTTTTGTTCCCTGTAAGTTTTCCATACAGCTTTGGAGGAGGAGAAAGAAAATGGCGGCCTCCCAATCTCCTCCCTGGAGGAGCTGAGAACTCGGGGTCCCACTCCTCAGTGAGCCCCCAGAGAAAAGCGGTCAATCACTCCTATCTCTCTGGTCTCTGGCCGTACACAGTGCTCACCCGGCCTGTGACCTAGTGTTTCTTTTCTTTTTTTTTTTTTTTAAAGATTTTATTTATTCATTTGAGACACAGAGATACAGAGAGAGAGAGAGAGCATGAGCAGGGAGAGAGGCAGAGGGAGAAGGAGAAGCAGGCTCCCCGCTGAGCCAGGAGCCCGATGCGGGGCTCGATCCCAGGACCCTGGAATCATGACCTGAGCCGAAGGCAGACGCTTAACCATCTGAGCCACCCAGGCGCCCCTGACCGAGTGTTTCTATCTCTGGCACACGACCCCGTTTGGAGTCTCCAAACCCAGCAGATTCCTGCAGTGCGCTTCCGCGCCGCTCCTGGGGGAGGAAGGGCAGTCTCCCCAGATCTGCCGCTTGCTGGGTCCCTGCTTCCAGAAAGTGGTCGCTTTTCTGTTCAGAGAGTTGCTGCTATTCTTTTCTTCGATCTCCTGTTGAGTTTGTAGGTGTTCAGAATGGTTTGATACCTATCTAGCTGAATTCCTGGGACCAGACGAAATTTAGGTCTCCTATTCCTCTGCCATCTTGCTCCTCCTCCTAGAGGGCCCATGCTCTTGACACTCCAGTGCTCTAAGGAAGGCAAAACCCAGTTGCCCATTTACAATTTAGCTCAGACCATTCACTTGTGACACGTGTAACCTACCTGTGAGCAAGCCGATTACAGGTCATTAACCCTCCAAACTCAAGGATGACATCACTGAGCATTTCAGAGGCCTCCCCGCATCGCACAACTGAGACAGGAAAGGCCATCTGTGGGCCAAGTGTGAGGAGAGAGGGAGCTGCGCATACTCCCAGAGGCCAGATTCCCACAGGCCTCCAGCATCAGGTCTCTGTAGAGAGCCCTCCCAGCTGGAGCCCAATGCTCCCACTCCCTCCCAGTCACTCCCTCTGACAGATCCATCAACCTGATGATGCCTGCAACACCACATTCTTTAATCCCAAATTATGCACATATAATGATGCAGAAATTATTATGACAACATATTTAATTTTCTCTTTTTGGAGCCAAAAGCTACATGTTTTAACAGTGGGAACAAAGAGTAAATGAGAACTCACTGACATATGTGCAAAGTAAATAACAGCATTGACCTGGCCATTTTATCTTTGTAGAAATAAAGGCAAAAGAAGGAATATTTGCAAATCAAATCACCTGAAGCCTTATCTATACAGAGGCAAGAGCCTGTCTCACCAGTCTCTGCACTTTGTCACTGGTAAATTAAACCCTACTTTGTAAGAATATCTACTGTGACTTGTTTTAGTTACAATGGTTTACATGTATATAATCCGTGACCTCAAAGCTAGGACTTTTTCACTGCAGCAAACTGTATTTGTTTAATGCTTGTAAAAGATACTTGAATTTACTCAACATTTTAGTACCATTCAAGTCACTGTGAAGAAACAGCTGACATCACAGGCCTGAGACTATTATCCTTTGAGATTCAAAGTTTGCCCTTGGCTAGAGTTTGGGACCTTATATTTCAGGAGATTTCCCATAATTCTCAGAAAAGACAAATGGCTCCGTGTGCCTATTGCTTGTGTCAACAATGTGGCTTATGCTGGTGATCTGCTATCCTTCTGGAGGTCTAGAATTTTGGTTATATTTTAGAGAAACCGTCCCCAATAATAACCCTGTGCATGGAGTTTCTTTCTAAGATTTTCTTTATTTTAGAGAGAGCACAAACTGGGTAAAGGGCAGAGGGAGAAGCAGACTCAAGTGGGGCAAGAGGCAGAGAGAGAGGGAGAAGCAGATTCCCCACTGAGTAGGCAGCCCAATGCGGGGCTCGATCCCGGGACTCCAGGATCATGACCTAAACTGAAAGCAGATGCTTACCTGACTGAGCAACCCAGGTGCCCCATGGCATGGAGTTTCTAATGTGCTTCCGTAGTAGACATTTCACAGATGCTGTCATAACTCATTGATGCAACTTAAGGACGCAGCACTCTTTAAGAACTTTAGTACTTCTGCCTTCTCCCTTGGCTGATTTTGCTTTGTATCCTTTTGCTATAATAAATAAATCACAGCTGTTGAGTATATGCTGAGTCCTTTGAGTCTTCCTAGTAAATCATTAAATCTGGGGTAGTCTTGAGGACTTTCAATACCAACATTCATTATGCAGTCAAATGTTCTACCACTGAGCTATACCCCCACACCTCCACCACCATTCATTATGACTTTTTAAGTCTTAGAGATCTGGCCATAAAAGCCGGTGTGGTTTCTCTCCGAAGTCAGCATATGCTATTTACTGTGCCAACTATATACACAGCTTTGTGTAACCACTCTGTGAGGGACCCAAACATTATAATAAAAATATACTGCTGTGTGTGGCCATTTACTAAGACACACACACATTAAGTGTCTACTAAGGAAAATAAAAAGCTAAAGACAACAGAAGGATACACTGGATGCAGGGATAATGAAAGAAAAATGGGCTGCAAGGTATCCAGCTCGGGCAACAAGACAGAACACAGTGGGATTCACTGAGATGTTTCTCAGGCACCTCAAACGTGATGTGTAAAACCAAATGCCTCCTGTAGCCCTCTTCTACCTCCCTACCATCTGAAACCCAGAGATTTTCTATAAATCCCTACAACATTGTAACAGATTATGCAGCTGTTAAAAAGTTAAGTTTGGTTTATCTCACTCAACCTGAAGGAATGGCCAAGGTGTAGAGTCAAATGAGAAAAGGGGATTATAGCTAAATGAGCATAATTTGATCCATTTTAATAAAAATGATGGTGACCAGGAAGACAGACTTATCCTATGAGAAGGAATATAGGAAAGGACACGGACATGAATCCTGCAGCTACCCTAACTGGCCTCAAATCCCTAATCTCATATTTCTTGGTTAAATGTACATCTCTTGGTAAATCCCTTAGCCTTTCTGTACCTCAGTTTTCTGATCTGTAAAAAACAGGGATAACATCACCTACCACAGGCATGTTGCAAAGGTTAAGAGTTGATGTGTGTAAAACATTCAAAACAATGACTGAAACATGGTAACATACCATGTCTGCTTGCTCTCATTATTACTGTGGGTGCATCCTCATGGTGATGGCCATGACCACATGACACATGCAGACAGGCTCAGTATGTATGAATACTGATAAGGTGTGGAAGGATGACCAGAGAGAAACATTCAACCTGGAGACAAGAATTTGGGGAACTCTGTACATCACTGAGCATAAAATACCTTGAGGGGGGGAATTAACTCACTCATGGAACACCTTGCAAGTGAGAAAGCAAGGGCAACATTCTGAGAAGCACCACTGTTTAACAGATGGAAGAAGACACAGATCCTCTGAAGGAGTAGGGCATGAACTCAGAGAAACCAGGAAAGGACCTTCAAGTCAAACAGGTAGGCAGCAGTAAAAAGGTCCAATAACAGACCTGGGGGGGGGGCGGTGGAGAAGGGTGGGAGGACGGTGGAGAAGGGTGGGAGGACAAGAGGGAACTTTGTGAGACTTGCCTGTCAGGTGACAGTGGTGGAGACCACCGTTTAGTTGTCAGTGGGGTGAAGGGTCATGAGGGGGTGGGGACAGACAGTGGACAGAACAGTTAAACAGGGTGTGTCTATGAGAGAAAAGAGAAGGGCACAGCTCACTGGGCATGTGGGGCATAAAGTGCCTGGGGGCGAGACTAGAGACTTGAACACAGGTATAGATTAAGAGGATAGAAGGGGATTAAGAGGGAGAAGTTGAAGACCAAGCAGTGGGGGGTATAAAAGAGGTCCTAGACAAATCAGAGATTGGGGATATGTGTCCAACCACAAAGAGGAAGAGTGATCCTTGAAGAGGAGGGACCTCTTTCTCCTTTGAGGCTACACAGGTATTTACTGTTTTTCAAAAGTTTGCTTATACCACTTTGCTTCTATAAAAGACCTACATTAGTACTTGTTTTCAGTAACCAAAAGATATCTGAGGATTTTCGCTTGTACCAAAATGTACCAGCGTTTGTTTCGTAGCAAGCTGTTACAGAGGCAGTCAACACCCCAAACAGCAAGACTGGAACCACCAAGCTCCTTCCTCAGGAACTACTCAGAATCTCAGCATTGAGCCACCATAGCTTTGAACTGTGTCTGTGAGCATCTGGGTTTTATCTTGATTTATTTTGTGCATCTGTTACCAAGATGTCCTAAAGTATCTAGAAAAGCCTGAGAGAGGTTATTTTTTGAGTCTGGGAATGCTAAAAAATTTTTTTCATATAAATGAATGGTAATTGCTTCTTTGCTTTATGCCATTTCAGCTTAGAAAAGGTTTCACAGAAATGCTCTACTTTCTAATAGCAAGGGGGGGGGGGTTATAGAGAGCTGGGGAATTTTACACAGAAACCTTTCCTGGAGAACAAAACTCTTGACATCCTGCATATCACACTCAGTTCTAATGTCTGTTCTTAGAAATATACAGGATACCAACACAGAAGACTGCAGGCTTTCCATTCCTCCATATAATCCAGGATTTCTATTCCAACATCAAGATAAACCACCAGAATATATGATTTTGGACTACACAGTATTGCCTGTTTTCTTAGAGTCCTTCTTTGGCACTACAAAGCAGGCAGCGAAATAGAAGATGTATAAAGGAAACAAATAGAAATTAAACAACTGAAAAATTCAAAAACCAAAATGAAAACTCACTGGGTGAGTTCAATAGATTAGATATGAGAGAGAAAAGATTCAGTGAGCTCAAAGAGAGATCAATGGAAATAAATCACTCTAAGCAACAAAGAGAAAACAGATTGGGGTACTGGGCGGGAGTGGGAGTCCAAGGACCCTCCGGGACAAGACTGGAAGATCTACCACTCACGTTATTGGAGTCCTGAAAGAGAGGAGAAACCATGGGGCTGAAAAAATAATTGAAGATATCTAAAAATCTTCCAAATTGGCAAAGGGCATACACCAACAAATTCAAAAAGCTAAGCAAACACCAAACAGGATAAACCCCCCAAATTTCATGCCAGGTTGTATCATAATCAAACTTTTGAACTCTATATACAATAAAAAAACCACACTGAAAACAGCCTGACAGAAAGATGAATTACAGATAGAAAAAAAGTGGATTAAATGGCAGACTTCTCATCTGAAACCAAGGAGAATAGAAGGAAATGACATGCTTTTCAAGTACTAAAGGAAAGAACTGCTGACCCCAAATAATATATCCCACAAAAAGATTCTACTAGAATGAAGGAGACTTACATTTTTAGATAAAGGAAAACAAAAACATCTGTTACTAGAAGACCTTCCCCATAAGAAAGACTACAGAGGATCCCTGACTTAGAATGGTTTTAGGATTTTTCTTGACCTTACGATACTGTGAAAGTGATATACATTCAGCAGAAACCGTACTTCAAAATCTGAATTTTGGTTTTTCCCTCAGACTAGCAATATGGAGTGTGGTACTCCCTTGTGAGGCCAGAGGCAGCACATCTCCCAGTCAGCCCCGCAATCACAAGGGTAAACTACTGATACTCTACAGTGTACTATGTTGCCAGCATTTTTGGATATTGCGTCTTGTGTTTTCCCATCCCATCATGTCTACAAAACACCCATCTGTGTCTCCTGCTTCTGGTGAAAAGAGAAAGTCAATTACTCTTGAGAAGAAACTCAAGATAATTACCTAGCATGAAGGTGGCAAGCTAGTAACGGCCATCACACGTGAGTTAGGACATTCTTAATCAACAATCAACCATATTAATGGTCAGTATTGGTTAAGTCCACTGTCATCATGAAGAAAAGAGATGGGCCAATTGACGACATGGAGAAATTACTTGTCACATAGAAGACCAAATACAGAAGCACATACTGCTTAGCCCACTGACAATCCAGGCTAAGGCAAGAAGTCTTTTCAATATACTAAAAGAGCATGCTGATGATCCTACACATACACAAATGTTTATAGAAAGTCGTAAATGATTCCAGTGCTTCATAAGGCACCATAATTTCCATAATGTGAAGGCTAGCAGTGAGGCAGGAAGTGCCAATACCGAAGGTGCTGAAGCTTTTAAGGAGGAGCTGCATAGGATAATTGTGGATGAGAAATATTTGCCAGAACAAATATTTAATGACAATAAAAGAAGCTTGTTCTGGAAGTGTATGCTGGTGCATTCATACATTTGTCGAGTCCAAGACAGTGCCAGGAGTCAAGGCACTGAAAGACATATAATGCTGATTTGGGGTGGAAATGTTGCAGAGTTCAAATGAGAGCCTTTTCTACTCTACCACTCAGAGAACCCTACAGTATTCAAGAATGTGAGCAAGTATATGCTTCCCATTTATTATCACCATAACAAGAAAACTTGGATGACATTAGCACTGTTTAAAGACTGGTTTTCCAACTGTTTTATTCCACAGGCAAGAGACTACTGTAGGCAAGACAATGTTCTATTCAAGATTCTTCTGGGGGCGCCTGGGTGGCTCAGTCAGTTAAGCGTCTGCCTTAGGCTCAGGTCATGATCCCAGGGTCCTGGGATCGAGCCCCACATCAGACTCTTTGCTTGGCGGGGAGACTGCTTCTCCCTCTGCCTGCCACTACCCCGCTTGTGCTCTGTGTCAAATAAATAAATAAAATCTTAAAAAAAAAAACACTTCTTATCTAATGCTTCAGGGCATCCACAGCATTTCACGGACATGCATCCTGATGTAAAGGTTGTACATTTGCCAGCAAACACAACTACACTCATTCAATCAATGGACGAAGGTGCAACAGCTATGTTCAAAGCATACTATTTATGCCATTTGTGTAGGCTGCTGAAGTGACTGAATCTAGCCAAATGCTCGACGTTTTAGGAAGATTTTTACATTCTAAATGCTCTTCAGAATATCACTATACAATGAGAAGTCAGGTAGCAATGCATGATGGAAGATGTATGTGAACACATTCAGAGGCTTTAACAAAGATTCTGCTGTTGATGAATGTTAAGTAAAAAGAAAGATATTAGTGCTTGGGAAACAGCCAGAATTGGACATTAATGAGGAGGATGTTCCTGACCTTGTTGGCATTGAGGCTGAAAAGCTTTCTATTGAGGAGCTAATCAAACTGGAAGGACAAAGAAATAAAGAAACTGACGCAGAAGAAGTTACACATGAAGCACCAAGAAAGGTCACAGGAAACAGAGGACTCTGCTACTCTATCCGTAATGGCATTTGGATGTCAGAAGAAATGGATGTCAGTCACAAGACATTCACAAGAGCTCATGGGCAGATACAGGATGCTCTTGCTTGCTACAGAAAAATATGGAATGAAAAGAAGAAACAAACTGCACAGTCAAAACTTGGTATCTTCCTAAAGAACCTAAACCATCAACAAGTGTTGCTGCCCTGGTGCCTTCTACCAGCTATTCTTCAGCCTCATCGTAAGAAAGAGAAATTGATGACCTGTCAACTGTAGCATCCCCATTACCCAGCAATTAATTTTAGTTCACCACCTCAAACATTCTTTAGGCCCAGCTATGTATGTTAATGATAAGTACACATACAATCATAGTTTTCCCCTTTAAGTATAATATTCAATAAATTACATGAGCTATTCAAGACTTTACGATAAAATAGGTTTTGTGTTAGATGACTCTGCCCAACAGTAAACTAATGTAAGTGTTCTGAGTATGTTTCACATAGGCTAGGTTAAACTATGGTCAGTAGGTTACTGCACTAAATGCATTTCTGACTACGGTATTTTCAACTTTCAATGGGTTTATCGACATGTAACTCCATCATAAGTGAAGGAAGATCTGTATAGGAGTTTGCAAAAAAGAAAGGAAATGTTAACAGAAAAAAATCTTGAGATTTCAAGAAGAAAGAACAATGGAATGGATAAAAGTAGAGGTAAACAGACTACACTTCTCATGGGTTTTGTAAAAATTGTTTGATAGTTGAAGCAAAAATCATCATCCAATATGATGCTCAGTGTATAAAGAAGAAATACTTAACACAATTATATTAAAGAGTGGGGAATGTAAAGGGACCCAATGAAAGTAAGGTTTCTACATATCAAAGTGCTAAGGTGTTGATACCATAGGCCATGATAAATTATATGTGTATAAAACAATACCTAAAATAACTACTAAAATACAAAGAGATAAACTAAAAAATATCATAGATCAAATGGAATTCTAAAAATTAAAGTAACCCACAGGAAGGCAAAACACAAAATAAAAAACAAAAAACCCCCAAAACAACAGAGGAAAAATAAAACAGGGAACAAAGAAAAACCAAATCATAAACTGGCAAACTTAAGCCCTAACGTATCAGTAATTATTTTAAACTTAAATGGTCTAAATATAGCAATTTAAAAAAGAAATCAGCAAAATGGATAAAAACAAAGCATGACCTGAATATGTGCTATTCCTGGGGACTGCCTTCAAATGTAATGATATACATAAGGTTGAAAATAAAATTATGGAACAATATAAACCAAAAACCGCAAAATATTACCCAAGAAATGCAATAGTGACTATATTAATATCAGTTAAAGTATACCCCAAAGAAAATTTACAGGGGCAAAAAGGGACATTACATAATGATAAGAAAAGTCAACACACCAAGGTGATAGAGCAATCCTAAATGTGTATGCACCTACAACAGAGCTTTGAAATAGTCAAAGCAAAAACTGATAGAACTTAAAAGGAGAAACAGACAATTCCAAATTATACTGCAGGACTTCAAAATCCCTCTCTCAGCTATTGAGAGCAATACTAAACAGAAAATCAGCAAGGATAAAGAAAATCTGAGTAACATCATCTACCAACAGGATCATGGGGACATTTATACAAACTCCATCCAATGACAGTAGAATACACATTCTTTTCAAGCAACCTTATAAACATTCATCAAGATAGACCATATTTTGGGTCACAAAGCAAACCTCAACAAATTTAAACAACCAGATCAAACATAAAACAAGTTAGAAGTCATTAACAAAAAGCATGAAATACTCTCAACACTAGGAAATTAAACAATATACTTCTAAATAATTTATGAATTAGAGAGGAAGTCTTGAATAAAGAAATTTTTAGAACCAAATGAAATGTAATTAAAATGTACTACAACTTGTGAGGAAAGTGCTGTGAGGAAAATTTATAGAACGTAATGCTTACATTAGAAAAGCAAAAAATCTCAAATCAATAATCTAAACATCCATCATAAGAAATTACAGAGGAAAATACCACCAAAGCAGATGGAAGAACAGATATAATAAAGGTCAATACAGATATCAGTGAAATTAGGAACAAAACGGTAACAGAGAAAAAACAGTGGCATAAAGTGCTGCTTCTTTAAAAAGATACAAAAAAATGATCAATATCTAAGAAGATTAACAAAGATAAAAAGAGAGTTGACACATTTCCAATATCAGGAATCTAAGAGGAGATATAAGTACAGATTCTTCCATCATAAACAATGTAATAAAGGAATACTTGAAACAAGTAAGAAAATTTAGATGAAATGGAACAATTCCTAAAAAAGGACAACTATGAAAATTCATCCAATATGAAATAGATATTCTGAACAGTTCTATACATATTAAATAAAATAAATACATAATTAAAAAGCATCTGAAGAAAAAACTCCAGGCATAAATGGTTCACTGGCTACCAAACATTAAAAATAAAACCAATTCTATATACTATTTTCCACATAATAAAAGCATATTCCCAATATATATTGGGAGGCCACTATCACCTAGACACCAAAACCAATGACAGTACGAAACAAACAAAAGGCAAAAAACAAACAAAAACGACTGAAAGAAAGAAAACTATGTATCATTACCACTCATGAAATTAGAGGAAAACTTCCTCAACAACATACTAGGATACTGAATACTGTAATTTAATATATAAAAATAATTATACTCTAAACCAAGTAGGGCTTATTTCAAGAAAACAAAGCTGATTCCACATTCAAAACTCAAATCAATGTAATACATCATATCAACAAGCTAAGAAAAAAACAAGATTATATCAACTGGTAGAGAAAAAGTATGTGATAAAATTCAACACCCATTCATAACAACAACAACAACAACAACAAAACCACAGCAAATCAGGAATATGGGAAACTTTCTAAACTTGATAAGAAACTTCTATAAAGAAAACCTCATACTAACATCATACTTGATGAAAAACTGAATGTTCTCCCCCTAATATCAGAAACCAGACAAGTAGTTACTAATACTGTTCAACATCATATTGGAAATCCTAGCTAGTACAGCAGACAAGAAAATAGTAGGTATACAGATGGTAAGGAAGAAATAAAACTGTCTCTTTTGTAGATGATATTTCTATGTTTTCTAACCCCAAGCATTCTATCAAACAAATAAATGCCTACAGTTCAGCAAGGTTGCAGGATACAAAAATGACATCCAAATTTTAATTACATTTCTGCACACTATCAAAACTTGTGTGGAAACTGAAAGTTTAAAAATCAATGCCATTTATAATAAAAGAAAAAAAAAAACACCTAGATATAAACCTTATAAAAATCATGCAGGACCTATTATTGAAATTTACAAAACAGTGATGAAGTAAAACAAGCAATACTTAAATAAACATAGAGACATACTGTGTTCATAAATTGAAGACTCAACATGGTAAAGATGCCAATTCTCAACAAATTGATCTGACAATTTAACTCAATTTCTACTGAAATTCAATAGTTTTTCATTAAAATAGACAAGCTTCTCCAAAACTTTATGTGGAAATTCAAAGTAATGACTGTTAAACCAGTTTTAAATAAAAAGAATAAAGAGAGAGAAATTATCTTACACAACTAGAAGATTTACCATCTAATTACAGCAATCAAGTAAACCAATAGTACAGGACCAAGAAAAAGTCTAAGTATCAGCTCCTTAAAACCACATGAAGGTTCGTTTTTTTCAAAAAAAATCAAAGCCTTAAACAGTTTTAACTGGTGCAATAAAATGTGCCCATTCATATGTGTATTCTTATCTCCTCAAATATAAAGGTGTTTGATGGCTCCAGCCTTTATATTTCTCACAAAAATTAAGCTCCTTAAGAACAGAGACAATGTTTTAGAACAAAGAAGATGTTCATGAAGTTTCCAAACCTGCCCTCAATTAACTCTCTTGATACTGGACAGTAATGAATATATATACAAGACACATAAAAGTCTAGGTCCTTTACCTCTAAAACAAAACCCTTCTCCTGCCAAGTAAACTAGGGAATTCAACACAAAGTGCCAAAGGCTTGGCAAGGAAGTCTGGAAGAAAATGTGTTTGTGTTTGCAGTTCATTTTCTCTTCTAAGTCTCTCCTTTCTTTA
This sequence comes from Mirounga angustirostris, assembly GCF_029215605.1. Lineage (NCBI taxonomy): Eukaryota > Metazoa > Chordata > Mammalia > Carnivora > Phocidae > Mirounga > Mirounga angustirostris. Next base: position 58,695,013 of record NW_026991724.1, on the reverse strand, counting down.
GAAAAAAAAAAAAAAAAAAAAATTTCCTGAGGTAATACTGCAGTGTAAATTAAGGAAAGAGATGTAGCTGGAGATTTTCCTATGTGCATATAACCACTGGGTCTCCCCTGGATGAATTCTCAGATGTAGAATAAGGCTCTAGACTGGGTAAATTTCCAGTCTGACTCCTTAGATGACAAATGATACCCTGCAACAAAAGGGTTTCTCATAGGGAAGGAAACTGAGGGGTTTCTCTTTGGTATGAATGATCAGATTCTGAGTAAGATGTTTCCTCAGTGGTTACATTCAAGAAGTCTTTCCCCAATAGGAGCTCTTGGAGGTTGACTGAGGACTGCCCACTCGGGAAGGGTCTTCCCACTTCTGTTACACTGACAGAGTTTCTCCCAGTATGAATCCTCTGATGCTGAGTGAGGGATGAGCTGCGACTGAAGGCTTTTCCACACTCACTGCACTCATAAGGCTTCTCTCCAGTGTGGATGATAGAGTGTCGAATGAGGTTTGTGCTCCAACAGAAGGTTTTCCCACACTCGACGCATTCATAGGGCTTCTCTCCACTGTGAATCCGTTGGTGCCTTGTGAGCCCTGAACGGCGGTTGAAGGCCTTCCCACACTCCATGCACTCATACGGCTTCTCTCCAGTGTGGATGCTGAAGTGTCGAATGAGGTCTGCACGATTGCTAAAGGCTTTCCCACATTCTTTGCACTCAAAAGGTTTTTCTCCAGTGTGGGCCCTTTTATGCAAGATGAAAGTAGAGCAGTGGGTGAAGGCCTTTCCACACTCGCTACACACATAGGGTTTCTCCCCAGTGTGAATCCTCTGGTGCCTCTTGAGGTATGACCTGTGGTTGAAGGCCTTCCCACACTCTAGGCACTCAAAGGGCTTCTCCCCAGTGTGGATGACGTAGTGGTGAATGAGGGCTGCACTCTCACAGAAGGCTTTCCCACACTCACTGCACTCGTAGGGCTTCTCCCCAGTGTGAGTCTGCTGGTGCCACATGAGGTATGACCTGTGTTTAAATACCTTGCCACACTCAAAGCATTCATAGGGATTCTCGCCACTGTGGATGATGTAGTGACGAATGAAACCTGGCCTATCTCGGAAGGCTTTTCCACATTCTTTGCACACAAAGGGTTTTTCTCCAGTGTGGCTTCTGTTATGCAAGACAAAAGTGGAGCGATGGGTGAAGGCCTTTCCACATTCATTGCACTTATAAGGCTTCTCTCCACTGTGAATCCGCTGGTGCTGTGTAAGGTGTGACTTACGGTTGAAGGCCTTCCCACACTCCATACACTTATAGGGCTTCTCCCCTGTGTGAACCATGTGGTGTTGAAGGAGATAAGTGCTTTTACTAAATGTTTTCCCACACTCGGTACATTCATAGGGCTTCACTCCAGAGTGAATCCTCTCATGTCGAGCAAGGAGGCGTTTCTTGTTAAAAACTTTCCCACATTCATTGCATTTAAAGATATTTTCTTCTTCCTGAATCACAGAATCTTTACCTGACCCACATGAATCATGGTCATGGACAGCACTTCCCAAAGGGACTGGCTCCTCTACAATCCCTGAACACACATTATCAGCTGTCCCTATGTTGCCATGTTCAGAGCTTGATTTCCCAGGGAGTTTCTCCTTCTGGGGATCTATCTCTGGTATCAGGTGTCCTTCTTGCATTTCCAATGACCCATCCTGATCCTTAGTTCGGCCCACCTGGGAGATCCCTGGAACTCCTTGTGTTAGTCGTTCCCGGAAGGAGACTCCCTCAGACAGGGCTGGCTCACTAGCAGTAGATTCTGTGATCTTGGGTTTTCCTTTGTCACCTGAAAGAAATCCAATACACAAAAAGGTCTGTTGGTAATGCCAACATAGAAAAAAATGAGCATTTCAGTGAAATGAAGAGAAAAAAATGAAGATGAAAATAGTGTCTCTGTGTCTTGCTACCTCTGAATTCCTGGACAACAATGTCTTTTATTTCCAAGAGTCCTAGGACTACTGACACCATGAAAGGGAGACCTGGGGGAGTGGTTGGGTTAGAAGACAAAGTGCAGGAGAGGAGACACAGTCAATTCCAGACTGGATATTTATGCAAATAGGTAACTCATTTGGGACCCTGATAGTTCATGCTTAAAAGATGACTGAGGGCAATGCATGACTACATGTAATTAGAGGGCTGGTGCTTTGAGCTGTAAGATAGCAACTAGGCCTCTGGACAGAGTCATGTAGGAAATGACTCAATCAACTGTGCTTATGTAATGACAGTAAATAAAACTCTGAACCCTCAAGCTAGGTGAAATTCCTGGGTTGCCAATACTTCGTACATGTACTGCTATACATCAATGCCAGAAGTGTAACAAGTCCCTGAGGATACGGTAGGGCACGTAAGGAACCCTTCCAAAAACTGTTCCAAAAAACACCTGATGCAGACATATTGGACATGACTTTACAACAACCATGTTAAAGAAGCTCACGGAGCTAAAGTAAGATGTGCAGAAAGTCAAGAAAACTATGTATAAACAAAATGGAAATATCAACAAAAAGCTAGAAACCTAAAAAGAAACCAAAAAGAAAAGTATAACTGAAATGAAAAATTCACTGCAAGGATTCAAAGGAAGATTTCAGTAGGATGAAGAAAGAATCAGCATACTTAAATACAGAAAATGAAAATTATATCCATGGGGGAGGGGGGAGATTTAAGAAAAGTGAACATACCCTAATGGACCTGTGATACACCAGTAGAAGAACCAATATACTCATTGTGGGATTTATCAGAAAGAGAAAGGGTAAAAGAAAATATTTTAACAAGTGGCTGAAAATGTCCCAAATTTGATGGAGACATCAATAATAAATATCCAAAAAGATCAGTGTACTCCAAAAAAGATGAACTAAAATAGATTCACACCAATAAAACTTACAATCAAACTTTTGAAACCCAAAGATAAACAGAGTATCTTGATAGCAAGCTTGAGGCAACCTGTCACAAAAAGAAATTCTCAATAAGATTACGAGCAGAGTTCTCATCAGAAACTTGGGGAGGCCAGAAAACAGTGGGTCAATATATTCGAGGGTAAAAGAAAAAAACTGTCAACCAAGAATCCTATATCTGGCAAAAGTGTCCTTTAAGAGGAATAAATTAAGACAGCTCCATATGTAAAACCCTAAGAAGTCTGTTATCACTAGACCTGCCTTGCAAGAAATTCTCAAGGAAATCCTGCAGGGTGAAATGAAAGGACACTAGACAGTAATTCAAAGCCATACAAAAAAATAAAAAATCTCAATAAAAATAAACACATGAACAATTATAAAAATATTATTTTAACAATGGCTTGTAACTCTACTTTTTGTTTTTTTACATGATTTAGGAGACTAATTAAAAAAAAAAAACTATACTAATCTAAAAGCTAATGTTACTGTAACTTCAGGTTATAACTCCACAGGTAGTTTCTACATAATTCAAAAGACTAATGCATTTAAAAGAGTCATTAGTTTTGGGCGCCTGGATGGCTCAGTTGGTTAAACAACTGCCTTTGGCTCAGGTCATGATCCCAGAGTCCTGGGATTGAGTCCCACATCAGGCTCCCAGCTCAGCGGGGAGGCTGCTTCTCCCTCTGACCCTCTCCCCTCTCATGCGGTTTCTCTCTCTCTCTCACAAATAAATAAATAAATAAATAAAATCTTAAAAAAAAAAAAAAGAGTCATTAGTTTTAAGTCTGAGGGCACACAATAGATAAAAACATACTTTTGTGACATGAACTAAAGGAGTTGAGAACGGAGGTGTAAAGGAGAATTTTTTTGTTATTGAGGGCAGGCTAGTACAAAGTAAGATTAATGCTACAAGTTTAAGATGCTAAATACAATCCCCATGGTAACCACCAAAAAATAGCTATAGAATAACACAAAAATAGACTCAAAATGGTTGAAGGACCTCAATGTGAGACAGGAGTCCATCAAAATCCTTGAGGAGAACACAGGCAGCAACCTCCTTGACCTCAGCCGAAGCAACTTCTTCCTAGAAACACTGCCAAAGGCAAGAGAAGCAAGGGCAAAAATGAACTATTGGGACTTCATCAAGATAGAAAGCGTTTGCACAGCAAAGGAAACAGTCCACAAAACCAAAAGACAACTGACAGAATGGGAGAAGATAATTGCAAATGACCTATCAGATAAAGGGCTAGTATCCAAAATCTATAAAGAACTCATCAAACTCAACACCCAAAGAACAAAGAATCCAATCAAGAAATGGGCAGAAGACATGAACAGACATTTTTCCAAAGAAGACATCCAAATGGCCAACAGACACATGAAAAAGTGCTCAATATCGCTCGGCATCAGGGAAATCCAAATCAAAACCTCAACGAGATACCACCTCACACCAGTCAGAATGGCTAAAATTAACAAGTCAGGAAATGACAGATGTTGGCAGGGATGCGGAGAAAGGGGAACCCTCCTACACTGTTGGTGGGAATGCAAGCTGGTGCAGCCACTCTGGAAAACTGTATGGAGGTTCCTCAAAAAGTTGAAAATAGAGCTACCATATGATCCAGCAATTGCACTACTGGGTATTTACCCCAAAGATACAAAAGTAGGGATCCGAAGGGGTACGTGCACCCCGATGTTTATAGCAGCAATGTCCACAATAGCCAAACTGTGGAAAGAGCCAAGATGTCCATCGACAGATGAATGGATAAAGGAATGAAATCTTGCCATTTGCAACGACATGGATGGAACTGGAGGGTATTATGTTGAGTGAAATAAGTCAAACAGAGAAAGACATGTATCAGATGATCTCACTGATATGAGGAATTCTTAACTGCAGGAAACAAACTGAGGGTTGCTGGAGTGGGGGGTGGGGTGGGAGGGATGGGGTAACTGGGTGATAGACACTGGGGAGGGTATGTGCTCTGGTAAGCGCTGTGAATTGTGCAAGACTGTTGAATCTCAGATCTGTACCTCTGAAACAAATAATGCAATATATGTTAAGAAAAAAAAAAAGAAGAAAAAGAAGGTAGCGGGAGGGGAAGAATGAAGCGGGGGAAATCGGAGGGGTAGACGAACCATGAGAGACGATGGACTCTGAAAAACAAACAGGGTTCTAGAGGGGAGGGGGGTGGGAGGATGGGTTAGCCTGGTGGTGGGTATTGAGGAGGGCACATTCTGCATGGAGCACTGGGTGTTATGCACAAACAATGAATCATGGAACACTTCATCTAAAACTAATGATGTAATGTATGGGGATTAACATAAGAATAAAAAAATAGCTATAGAATATACACAAAAGGAAATGAGAAAGGAATTTAAACATTTCATTACAAAAAGTCAACTAAAGGGCACCAGGGTGGCTCAGTCGGTTAAACATTTGCCTTCAGCTCAGGTCATGATCCCAGGGTCCTGGGATTGAGCCCCAAGTTGGGCTCCCTGCTCAGCAGGGAGTCTCCTTCTCCCTCTGCCCCTTCCCTCTCTCATGCTCTCTCTCAAATAAATAAATAAAATGTTTAAAAGTAAGTGATCTAAAACACAAGAGAAGACAGTAATGTATGAAATGAGAAACAAAAAATCTGTAATGCATATAGAAAGCAAATATCAAAATGATAAGAAGTCTCTCCCTATCAATAACTACATTAAATATCAACGGATTAAACTCTCAAATTAAAAAAACAGAGACTGGCAGAACCCATAAATCACATCATCCAACCATATGCATCTATGAGACTTACTTTAGATCCAAAGACACAAACAGATTAAAAGTGAAAGAAATGAAAAAGATATTCCATGCAAATACTAACCAAAAGAGGCCAGGGGTGGGTATATTAATGTCAAACAAAATAGACTTTAAACCAGAAAAGATTACAAAAGACAAGAACATTATATTTTAATAAAACGTGTAATACAGCAAGAAGCTATAACAATTGTAAACATGTACTTAATGACAGACCACCAAAATACATGAAGCAAAAAGCAGCACAATGTAGGAAGAGAGAGACAATCCTATGGTAATAGATGAAAACTCCCAATACCCCATTCTCAATAATGGATAGCACAACCAGACAAAATATAAGTAAGGAAACAGAGGACTTAACATAATAAACCAACTTGACATTAACAGACATATACAGAATATTCTACCCAACAATAGCATATACATTCTTCTCAAGTGTACATGGAACATTTTCCAGGATAGATCATGTTAGGCCACAAATTAAGTTTCAACGTATTTAAAAAGATACCATATAAAGTATGACTCACTTCTAGTGATAATGAAAACTTAAGCTATTAAAACTTACAAGATGCAATGAAAGCAGCATTAACAGGGAAATTTATAGCTATAAATGCTTATGTTAAATAACAAGAGATCTCAAATCAACAAACTAATGACAACTTAAGGACATAGGAAAAGAACACACTAAAACCATAGTGAGGGGAAGGAGGGAAATAGTAAAGATTAAAAAGAAATGATATAGAGAAGTGGAAAATAGAAAAAGAATGAATGAAACAAAAAGTTGGTTCTTTGAAAAGACTAACAAAATTGGCCAACCTTTAGCTAGATGAACTAAGGAAAAAGGAGACTCAAATGACTAAATCAAACATGGAAGTGGGGACATTACTACCAATTCTGCAGAAATAAAAATAAGATTATAAGAGAGTACTACAAACAACTGTACACCAACAAATTGGGTAACCTAGATAAAATGGACAACTTCCTAGAAACACAAAAGCCATGAAGACTAAATCAGGAAGAAATATAAAATCTGAATAGATCTCTACCTAGTAAGGAGATTGAATTAGAAGTAAAAATATCTCCCAAAAAAGAAAAACCTTGGCCCTGATAGCTACACTTATGAATTCTACCAAAGGTTTTAAAAGAAGAATACCAATCCTCAAACTCTTCCAAAATACTGAAGAGGAGGAAACACTCCTTAAATCATTAAGGCCATTACTACCCTGATAACAAAGCCAAAGACACTAAAAAAACTATAGACTAATGTACCTTATGAACACTGATGTAAAAAATCCTCAACAAAATATCAGCAAATTCTGCAGCATATTAAAAGGATCATACACCATGACCAAGTGAGGTTTACTGCTGTAATGCAAGGGTCATTTGACATACAAAAACTGATAAATGTAATACACCACATTACTAGAATGAAGGGAAAGGCCCACACAATTATCTCAATTGACACTGAAAAAGCCTTTGAAAACTCAACATCCTTTCATGATAAAAACACTCAATGAACTAGGAATAGAAGGAAACTTTCTCAATACAAAAAAAGCCGCATATGGACAACTCAGCAAACATGATATTCAATGGTAAAAGACTGAAAGCTTTTCCTCTAAGATTGAGAACAAGGCAAGAATGTGTGCTATCACCACTTCTATTCAACATAACACTGGAAATTCTAGGCAGAATAATTAGGCAAGAAAGAGAAATAAAAGGCACTGAAATTGGAAAGGAAAACATAATTTTATCTTTGCAGATAATATCATCTTATATGTAGAAAAATATAAAGATGCCATACAAAGTAACTGTTAGAATAATTGAGTTCAACAAAATAGCAGGATACGGGGCGCCTGGCTGGCTAAGTGTCTGCCTTCAGTTCAGGTCATGATCCCAGGATCCTGCTTCTCCCTCTCCCACTCTCCCTGCTTGTGTTCCCTCTCTCGCTGTCTCTCTGTCAAATAAATAAATAAAAAATCTTAAAAAAAAAAATCTGAAAATGAAATTACAAAAACAGGTCCATTCATAACAGCATCAAAAAGAATGAAGTACTTAGGAGTTAAACCTAAAAAACAAGGTAAAAGATGAAGACAACGAAAACTATAAAACATTGCTAAAAGAAATTAAAGATGTAAATAAATGGAAACACATACCATGGTCATGGATTAGAACTCTTAATATTGTTAAGATATTGATACTACCTAAAGTGTTCTACAGATTCAGTGCACTCCCTATCAAAATCCCAAAGACATTTTTTGGAGAAATATAAAAAACCATGGTAACATCCATATGGTATCAGAACGGACCCTGAATAACCAAAACATCTTACTACAAAACTACAGTAATCAAAAAACAAAACAAAACTACAGAAATCAAAATAGTGGGCACTGGCATAAAGACAAGACATATAGACCAAGGTAATATAATCGAGAACCCAGCAATGACCTCTAACATATATCATCAAATCATTTTTGACAAGGGTGCTGAGACCATTCAACGGAGAAAAAGACAGTGTTTACAACAAATGGTGTTGGGAAAACTAGGTATTTACATGACAAAGAATAAAACTGAACCCTTATCTATCTAACATCATATGGAAAAATGAACTCAAATAGGATCAAAGACTCAAATTTAAGACCTAAAATACAAGATTCTTAGAAAACACGGAGCGGAGCGCCTGGGTGGCTCAGACGTTAAGCATCTACCTTCGGCTCAGGTCATGATCCCAGGGTCCTGGGATCGAGCCCCGCACTGGGCTTCCTGCTCAGCGGGAGGCCTGCTTCTCCCTCTCCCAATCCCCCTGCTTGTGTTCCCTCTCTCGCTGTGTCTCTCTCTGTCAAATAAATGAATAAAATCTTTAAAAAAAAAAAAAAGAAAAGAAAACACAGAGCAAAACCTCTATGGCACTGGATTTGGCAATGACTTCTTAGATATGACACCAAAGCCATCAGCAACAAAAGAAAAAATAAATTAGAGTCATAAAAATGAAAAAACTATGCATCAACATACTATCAACAGAACAAGGCAATAACCCCAAGAATGGGAGAACATATTTGCAAATCATGTATCTGACAAGGGATTAATATCCAGAATATATAGAGAACTAAAACTCAACAACAAAAAATCACAATACAGAAATGGGCAAAAGACTTGAATAGACATTTCACCAAAGATGACATACAAATCGTCAATAAGCACAAGGTGTTCAACATCACTAATGATTAGCAAAATGCAAATCAAAACTACAATGAGGTATCCTCTCACATCCATTAGGATGGCTATCAAAAGATCAGAAAATAACAAATACTGGAGGATGTAGAACAGTGGGAACTCTTGTGCACTGTTGGTGGGAATGTAAAATGATATAGTCTCTGTTGAAACAGTATGGCAGCTCCTCAAAAAATTAAAAATGGAATTAAGAGATGATCGAGTAATTTCATTCATTTCTTGTTATATTCCCAAAAGAACTGAAATCAGGTTCTCAAAGATGTTTGTACACCCATGTTCACAGCAATATTATTCCCAATAGGTAAAACATGGAAGCAACCCAAGTGTCCATTGAGGGATGAATGGATAGCAAAGTGGGATATGTGGAATATTAACGATCCTTAAAAAGGAAGGAAATTTTCGGGCGCCTGGGTGGCTCAGTTGGTTAAGCGACTGCCTTCGGCTCAGGTCATGATCCTGGAGTCCCGGGATCGAGTCCCGCATCGGGCTCCCTGCTCGGCAGGGAGTCTGCTTCGTCCTCTGACCCTATCCCCTCTCATGTGTTCTCTCTCTCTCAAATAAATAAATAAAATCTTTAAAAAAAAAAAAAAAAAGGAAGGAAATTTTGACACATGCTACCACATGGATAAACCTTGAGGACACTATGCTAAGTGAAACAAGCCAGTCATAAAGACACACACACAAATACTGCATCATTCCACTAATATGAAGTACTTAGAATAGTCAAAATCATAGACACAGAAAGTAAAATTGCGGTTGCCAGGGCCTGGGGCAGAGAGATGGGGGGGTTACTGTGTAACAGGTAGAGAGTTTCAATCTTACACAATGAAGAGCTTTGGAGATGGATGGTGATGATAGGTGCATGGCATTATGAATGTATTTAATATCACTCAACTGTACACTTAAAAATGGATAAAAGGTTAAGTTTTATGCTATGAATATTTTAACACACACAAAAAATAACAGAAGGAATATACAAAGAATCCCTGCAAATCAAAAAGAAAATGCAAACCAGTTAAGAGAAAAACAGGTATTTATCATGAAATGACATTTCAAAGGAGAAAATACAGGCTGACCAATAATCATATGATCAGGTGCTAAAGCTCCTCAACAATGAAGGAAAAGCAAATCAAGACCACGTAAGATACAGTTTTGTGTTCATTTGATTGTCAACGATTGAGGAGCCTTAGAGTATCAAGTATTGGGCAAAGTATAGGTCGAAGGAACCTCCACGCTTTCCTGGGGAAAATGTAAATTGGTACATGTCCTTCAACACAATGGCAATTATCCAGTAAACTTGGAAGCTTGCATAGCCTATAAACCAACAATTTCACTCCAAGAAACACCAAAGACACCGTGACCATGTGCAAGATGACTGATACAGGACTGCTCCTGGCAGCACCACGTATCAGTCAAAACGTGTGAATAACTGAATGTACACAGAGTGGATGAATACGATGTGAGACAGGAATTTATTGATTTTCTTCAACTGAAGGAATTTGAGCCTATTTTTATGTTGAGTAGAGAAAGGAAGACGTTATATTACACAACAGAATATGAATGAAGACAACATTTTCCTGAAAAGGTGTGCTCTAGACTCTGGTTCAGGAACTGGCTAGGGCCAGGGGCAAGACCTCTCTCGCTAGGTCTTGGAAGGGGAAGCTGCAGACACCGGAGCCTGAGAGAGTGCGGTAGGGTCGAGGATCAAGCGATGGAGGAGGCGGACTTTACTTTCAACGCAAAGACCCGCTGACACCTCAGGGGTCATATGCTGAGACATCCACAGCTGGGGAAGTGGTAACCACCCGAACAAAGTCTGAGCTCCTGGGGTAGCTCATGCAGGATACAGAGCTGACTAGAGGCACCAGCAGATGCAGAGGCCGGTTAGGAGACTAGTAGCGTCCCCCAGAGAAAAGATGATGGGAGCGTGCACGGAGCGTGGGGATGGGTCTGAGGAAGGTGGTGCAAGTGATGGGATTCAGGAGATGTACAAGATGTGCAATGCACAGGACTGGGGCATGGCCGGATGTGGGGACTGAGGACCTTTAGCACCTGACTATATGATTATTGGTCAGTCTGTATTTTCTCCTTTGAAATGTCATTTCATGATAAATATCTATTTTTCTCTTAACTGGTTTGCATTTTCTTTTTGATTTGCAGGGATTCTTTGTATATTCCTTCTGTTATTTTTTTTGTGTGTGTTATGAAGTGTGGAGGTGTGAGGAGGTGTGGAGGTGTTAGGAGGTTAGGAGGTGTGAGGAATTCTCTGAGGCTGTACTCAGTCTCTAACCTGCTTGGGTGGCAGGACCATTCACTGTAACTTGGGAGGTGGAAGGAGTGAGCAACATTCTGGGTCTCTTGCCAGGCATGCTGACTTCGGGTCAAAGGGCTCCATGGCTTCCAAACCCCCAGAGAAGCCAGAACAAGAAGCTTCCCCAGGGAACCGGGGCCAGTGGTCTCCTCCTGGTCTTGAGCCTGCAGGGTCTCCCACCTGCCCACATCTTGGCTCCTACCTGGATAGGTGATTTGAGACAGGTCTCTCTTCACTGTCCATAGCTCTTGCCCGTGCTCCAGCTGGTAGATCAGCTCAGGTCTAGGAACAGGACACCCTGTTCACAGAAAAAGAAAGAAGACACTAGGATTTTTGTGAAAAAAATAAAATCCTTCAATCTAGTCTGTAAACAGGATCTTGGAATAAAACTGCTCCCATCCACACAAAATACTAACATGCAAACCCAGAAACGAAAGGCATGCCATACTGCCAGGGAGTTATTTTCCTCACAGTAAGTAAAAAAAAAATATATACAGTCATAAATACCATAATATAAATACAAACTGTAATCATAAATAACCATAATCATAAGGGACTGTGTCAAGCAACTTAAATGCATTGTATCATTTCAAAACTGAAATAAATTACAACTTACACACTTAAAATACTGACTTATTCATTCAAAAGAAGATATTTGTCTTCACTGATCTAGCTCTTTTTCTAGATCCTAAGCACAATTTTGTATTGTTCTTCCTATAGGCCATAGACAAAATGAGGATTCTATCTTAGGATTTCCTCACAGCACCTTCAGCAAGTACATACTGCAATCAGCACCATTTTGTAGAGGAAGAAACCAAGGCTCGGGCAGATAATGTGATCTGCCAAAGAGCAAAGAACTGGTGAATTGCTGAGCCAAAATGGAAACCCAGGTCTAGCTCTCTATGCTGTTTTACCACAAAGCTACACATCATTGTTCCAGAGGTGCTGAGCCCACCATCCATAAGGATGATGAAGATCATGATGAGAGAAACAACAGTGGTGGCAGCGAAATTCTCAGCAGCTAGACTGCACATAACCTGGTCACACCACGCATTGTTCTGAATCCTGTTCATAAGTTACCCATTTATCCTTGCTACAGTCCCAGGAAGTATATACTAAAGTATATATTACCCCAATTTACCAGTGAGCACACCCAGGCAGACAGGTTCGGTAACTTGCCTGTAGCCACAATTTTAAGGAGCAGAGCTAGGACTGAACATCAAGGATCTGGCTCTGGACCTTTGTCTCCTAAACACGACACTAAGGAGGAAACAGCAAACACCCTTGTGTGTGGACAGCAGCCCCAGACCAAGTGGATGGTGGTGGTGAGGTAGGGACATGAGCATGAAGATTCATCCTCAGAGGACAGGGGCCTGGGGAGGGACAGACTTAGGGACTCCAGACTTCAGCATTTCGTAACTACTAAGAAATAATAAAATTGAGAATCCTACACAGTGATATGGTCCCAGACAGACATTTACAGAAACATCAAATACTGTACACTGTCAACAACATTAAACATAAAAAGGATTTTTACTGCAAGGAAAAAAACAAACCAGAGAACAGCTTCATAAAACGAAGTATGTTCTGGGGCGCCCGCGTGGCTAAGCGTTAAGCATCTGCCTTCGGCTCAGGTCACGATCTCAGGGTCCTGGGATCGAGTCCCGAATGGGGCTCCCTGCTCGGCGGGAAGCCTGCTTCTCCCTCTCCCACTCCCCCTGCTTGTTCCCTCTCTTGCTCTCTCTCTGTCAAATAAATAAAATCTTTAAAAAAAATGAAGTATGTTCCATACTGAGTAAATTAAGCTGTATGGGGGACTCACTACAGTGGCTGAGACTTCCTGATTTCCTGAGCACTGGGAGGCCATGGGATTATATGCGCGGAGCAGGAAAAGTGCCTGGGGCAGTGCTCCAAGGACCTGAGCAGGCTGTGACTATTATTAATCACTTTTCCTAAAAGTGACCCACTTTTATTTTTCCTAGATTCCTTCACCAAGGGAATCTGTTATCACTTTAGTAAGTGGAAACCGGAATCACTGGCCTTGATGGCAGGTCACCCAGAAGACACAGCAGTGAAATCAAAATGATCTTAATTCCCAGTGAGTTCCTGCTGCCTACTCAGGGCTGCATGCTCACTCTGTTGAAAGGGGAAATTAGCAACAATTAGGGGGTGAGGTGTTAAGATTCAGCGCTAAACCCAGATATTTCCTCAGCAACAATCAGGAGACAAGAAAGAGCAGAAATAATGCAGTGATGATGTCAGGTGTCCCTTCATGCCAGCTGATGAAGTGTCCATGCGCCCTCTAAAACAGGGTTTCTCAACCACCATACAACTGACATTTAGGTCAAGATAATTCTTTTTAATATATACATATTTTTTAAGATTTGGTTTATTTATTTGACAGAGACAGACACAGCAAGAGAGGGAACACAAGTAGGGGGAGTAGGAGAGGGAGAAGCAGGCTTCCCGCCAAGCAGGGAGCCCGATGGGGGGGCTTGAACCCACGACCCTGGGATCATGACCGGAGCCGAAGGCAGACGCTTAACGACTGAGCCACCTAGGCGCCCCTAGGTCAAGATAATTCTTTGTTGGGAAGACAGGGAGGAAACTGTCCTGGGCATTGTAAGGATGTGTTGGCAGCATTCCAGGTCTCCACACACTAGGTGCCTGTCCCACCTCCATCCCACCTGTGACAACCAAAAATCTCTCCAGACGCTGACCAGTGTCTCCGGGGACGACACCATCGCTGGATGAGAACCACTGGCATAGAGAGTTATAACCAGGATGATGAGACAAGTGAGGGGGTGGGGGAGGGGCCCCCATGAGATCTGCAGGTCAGGACACAGCTGGCGAGGTAGTGATTATGCACAGAAGGGGTGACCGTGTGAGAGGCTGAAATGCCCAAGAACACTCCCCAGGCAGACGCAACAGCAAGCAGAGGCCCGAGGCAGGGCTGCGCGTGGGGAACTCACTAGAAGCCCTGCACAGCCAGAGCACAGTGAGCTCAGGGAAAGCACTGACGGTGACGGATGAGGTCAGCAGGAAAAGAGAGTAGACTTTTTATTTTGAAACACTTTGTTATGAAATCTTTAATCTAGCCAACTTTTCTAATTTTGCTTTTTCTCTTCTCACTGACAGACATAATTCCAGTTCTCTAAGAACAGGCATGTCTCATCCTAAGCTCTGGATTTATAGCCCTCCTTTCCCTCAAATTGAATGGCATCGTGGTCGTTCTCCTCAAGCAGAGAAACATCTAAGCTGGTGTTTCTCAACCGTGGCACTCTGGACGCTGCAGGCGGGATAGTCCTTCATTGAGGACGGCGGTCTTGTCCATCGAAGGATGTTTACGGCATCTTTGGACTCCAACCACTAGATGCCAGGACCACCTACACCCAAGGCCAGACAACCCAAAGTGGCTGCAAACACTGCCAAATGTCTCCTGGGGGTACAAATCCCAACTGCTGAGAAGTATTACTCTAACCCCTCTCTTGTACTGGCAGAGGATGTTGGCCCTTGAAACAAGTGATAATCTCGGAGGCACACAGACACAAAGGAGCCCCATAACCGAGATCATGCCGTTTGGGACAATACCTGTTGGCACTGAAGGCAAAGGCCTCCCGGGGGCCTGCCTGCCTCACTCTCTTCTTGGAGAACATCCCATCACTCACAGCCCTGCTGAGGACACTTGAGCCAATCAGGCTCACGCAGTCAGCTCCCTCTCTGGAATGTGAAATAAGAACCTCGGATGGAGGCCAGTCTGCGCTGGGCACTGGGTGAGAGGTCCAGAGAAGTACTGGCTCGGGTGGCCATTCCTGCCCCAAGGACACCCACACAGCCCAGCAGCACACAGAGAAAGAGGAACAACATAAACACGCAAAGACGCGGAGACCAGGAATCGGGGGGCCAGAGAGAGCAGGGCCAGGTGGCCAGTCCTGTCACAAGCTGATGAGGCAGAAAAAAACCTTTCTGCATACAGTGACATGAGCAGAGAGAGCCAGAGAGAGAAGCCGGGACAAGAGACCAGAAGCCAGGGTATAATCGTGGTGGTTGCCAGTTCCTCTATCAGTCCCTCACAGGACCCAGCTGGAAACCCTCCCTCTGGGTCTGCAGAACAGCCGCCTTTCCTTCCATTACTTTCCAGGAGCCAGAGAGGAACTGTTTCTTGCCCAGACAGACACAGGAGAGCAGGCCCAAAGAGATGAGTCTAGAAAATGACTGAAGCTGCAGGCGGGCGGGGGGGGGGGGGGGGGGGGTTCCAGAGGCCTTCTTGACCAGCCAGGCCTGGAGCCAGAGGGTGCTCTGACAAGAAGGTGGCAGGTCCCCCCATGGTGGAGTGCGGAGGACTCACCCAGAGACACCAGAAGGCCACAGTTTTCCAGCATCACCTCCTGGTACAGGCTCCTCTGGGCCAGGTCCAGCTGCCCCCACTCCTCCTGGGTAAAAGTCACGGCCACATCATCGAAGGTCACAGATATCTGGAAAGTCAAACAGAGGTAGCAGCGTTGGCCTTGCGGCTGTTGGATATGATCAGAGCTCATCCCTACATCCCTGGTAAAGATGCAGAGTGACCACGGCTCGAATCACCAAGCACCTCCTGAGGGCCAAGCTCTGTGCTAGGCTCAAGGGGCAGGTGGGCAATGCTTCGGATGCGCTACGGTAGCGTAAGGGAGAAGCTCCCTCCGTGGGAGCCACCGCAAGGTCACACAGGACGATGGAAATGACGCGAGGACTGGGAGACGCAGACAGCAAGGGCTCTAGGACGTCGGAGGAATGAGTGAGTATGATAATACCAGCATCAGTAATAACAGCAGTACCTGAGCCTCACTGGTCCTGCTAGCTGCCTGCCCCATGCTGAGGGCTTCACATCCTGGTGAGAGGGACTGTAAGGCCCCAGTTCTTAAGTCATCTTAAGTTTCCACTAATGTTGTCTTTTGACTTAAAAAAACACTTCATACGGAGTTTGCCTTGTTAACGTTACTCCCTTCACCATATTCTATGGTTTCCTCAATGTGAAATGTCCAACACATGCAGGACCAAACCCACTAATTAAATATAAGTAACTCAGCTACTCCACTCTCCGACAGACAGCCCCACTACTGCAGATCTGTCATTTAAATGCTCCAAGTCACTGGCTCATGGTTTTTCATGTGCACTTGCAGTGCCCACATCTCTGTGCTTTCTAGCTTTGTCCCCTCTATCAGGGCTCTCAAGTTAGTATTTCAATTAAACACCTGGAAATTCCTAATAAACCAACTGGTTCATACATAGGAACCCTGCAACATTACTCAGTTCTGGTGCTGGATAAACTCACATCACCAGGCACATTTTGGGCAGATAGATAACCACAGAAAAGTCAACTAGGGCCTCCACATTGGCCACCAGGTGATAGATGTCTAAATTATGAAAACTCTCTGACATGTACTCACCTAGCATCCTATATGATTGGTTAGGGGTGCAGATATAGGTTTTTTCTGATAGGTCTTATGTTGCAAATGGGGGGGAAATTAGGGAGGATCAGTTATTAAGCAAATCCTGGCTATTTGGGGCCGACGCTTAGAGAAGTCACTGTTGAGCTCCCTGGACTGTCACCAGCGCTAGTAATCTGGCTTCCGGCCAAACGGGACAGAGCGGACTGGTTTCCCGGGTTGCTAACCGCAGATACGGGATTAGTTTCCTGGGCAGGTGGCTGCAAGTTTCGGGGCAGAGTTCTACTTTCAAATACGGTCTGCCCATTGTCAGATCATCTGTACACTCAGTCTCTCTCTGTAGAATCTGCTCTAAGACTGGAGATCAAGCAAGCGACAAGCCTTCTCCACGCGTCTTACACAAACACACCTCAAAGAGAAACCGAGCACCTCTCTCGACGTCCAGCCTGCCCAGGAGCCCTCTCCGCAGCAGAGAGGCATCGTCCACTCACCTGCGCAGGGTCCATCCACGCCGCCGCCATCATGGGACCCTGTGCTCAGAGCGGGGCCTGGAGAGGCGGCGACACAGGCGAGTCCCGCGGGCTCGGCCGACGCCACCCCTCCCCTGCTCCGGGGGGGGTGACCTCGCCTGACTTTCGCACTCCCCGGTCACCGGGCGGCTCACGGCTCCTTCAAGGGCGCGGCGGTGAGCGGGGAGCCTTCTTCCAGCTCTTTTTTCCAAGAGCTTCACTGGAGGCGGGTCACAGAACAGCGGCCCCCTCCCCGCAGCTGGCGTGGACGGAACCGTCGCACACGAGTGACGCCCTCCACCGGGAGACCGGAAGCCCCGCCCCCACCTGAGAGGACGCCCGTGCACAGCCTTCTGGGCAATGTAGTTTTTGCTCTACAAACGAGCCGCACAGGAACGTGTTCCGGAGCGGGTCTTCCTCGTCCTAAAAGACTTATCAGGCCCAGAGCTCGCTGTCAGACCCGCCTCTTCACAGCGAACACAACGCGAGGTGGACCGAGGAGAAAGGGCGAGGCCGTCCCTCTCATGCCCCGGTAAGTCGAGGCTCAGGAGGCGGGACCCCCGCCCGGCGTCAGGGCACGTGCCAGGTCCCGTAGCCGGATTCTTGGCCCGGCTGGTGACTTCCCCCGTGCGCCTCACCTCCTGGCGATCTTCCTGGAGCGAAGGCGGATGCTCGAGCCGTAAGGCGGCCGCCGAGACCCGCGCGCGGGAAGCCCGCTGCGACGCGGCGCACGCGCACCGCGCGGCCCCTCCTGGGCCTCCTGGGGCCCAGCGCCACGTGCCGCGGGGCCTTGACGCGCGGAGTGGGCCCCGGGAGCCCGAGGAGCGCGGCGCGAGCCCCTGAGTGGGGAGGCGGCCCCTGAGGTGGGGAGGCCGCCCCTGAGCGAGGCTGGGGGAGGCCGGGACTCCAGTGTGGAGCGTGGGCGCTTCGACCTGTGTCTGAGCGCCGGCCGAGGGGTCGTGCCGGCTACGGGAATTCGGGAACTGTTAGCAGACGCTGCTCTCGCAAGTCAACGCAGAGTGAGACTAGGTGGAGAAAGGAATGGACAGGGGCGAACCCTGAGCCAGCCCGGCGCCGAGTAGTTGCAGACAAGAAACCAACAAAGTCGTGTGAGGAATGCTAACATTCCTTTCAGAATTATATTAGGCAAAATCTTACAAGTCACCGTCAGTGACTTACTTTGTTTTCTTCTCATGACTATGAAAGTGAGAGAATAAAATCTCACTTCTAATGAATTGAGAATACATACGGTTATGGAAATGGAAACAGTATGCAGGAAACGCCAAGAGATTTATTTGATGGAATATTACTCAGCCACGAGGAAGAATGAAATTTTGCCCTTTGTAACGACATGGATGGAGCTGGAGTGTATTATCCTAAGCAAAGTAAGTCGGAGAAAGACAAATACCGTATGATTTCACTCAGATGTGGAATTTAAGAACCAAAACAAACGATCATGGGGGGGAGAAAAAGAGGAAAACTAAGAAACACTATTCACTATAGAGAACAAACTGATGGCTGCCAGAGGAGAGGTGGATGGGGGGATGGGTTCAGTAGGTGATGGGGATTAAGGAGTGCACTTTCGATGAGCATTGGGTTATGTATGGAAGTGTTGAATCGCTATACTGTACACCTGAAACAAATATTACACTGTATGTTAGCTGGAATTTGAATAAAAACTAAAAAAAATTTAATTTTAAAAAGTGGAGAAAAGCATAGTGACTGAATCAAGGATTAAGATGCAGTTAATTTCCTAGAAGAAGATGCTTTTTATGAAAGGAGGTTGTGGAGAAATGTGGCTTAATTAGCACACAAGGGACAGTGTGATCCACCATTGAGCATAGTAATTGGACCAAATTGGAAAAGACATTCTTCTTTTCATATGGGGTTGACACGGTTAAATTAAATGGTTTGAGGGTAGGATGTACGTCAGATATCAAAGTTAAGATTTTTATATTCTGTGTCATGGGCGGCACAATGTCCGGAATCAATGGTGAGGAAAACCATGTAGCTATTGGGGACTTTGAAATCCCTATTGTAAAGCATGTCTGAGAGTTTTCATAATTTAGACATATATCATCTAATAGTCAATGTGGAAGCCCTAGTTGTCTTCTCTCTGCTTACCTACCTCCCCCAAAATGTGCCGGGTGATGTGAGTTTATCCAGCACCCAACTAAGTAATATTGCAGGGTTCCTATGTACAAACCAGTTAGTTTTTAGGAATTTCCAGGTGTTTAATTGAAATATTGATTCGAGAGCACTGATAGGACAAAGCTAGAAAGCACAGAAATATGGGCCCTGGAGGTGCAGATGAAAAACCATGAGCCAATGTCCTGGAGCATTTAAATGATAAATCTGCAATAATGGCGCTGTCCATCGGGAGAGTGGAGTAGCTGAGTTACTTATATTTAATTAGTGGATCTGGTCACATGCAGAGATGTGTCTTGCATGTGCTGAAAATTTCACATTGTGGAAGCCATGTAGAATATGGTGGAGTAACATTAACTCCATATAAAGTATTTTTAAGTTCGGAGACAGTGGTGAAGACAATGCCTGTGATGAGCAGAAAACAGGTTTAAGCTCCCAACTGTGTCTAGATGTTTATTCTGGTGCAGTCAGCTTGTCATGGATGGAGGGAGTAGCTGACACATGCAGCTGTAACAGGATACGGGGAAAAGTTGCAGGAGAGTTCCCTAAATTGCTAAAAGTGGAGGATGTGATTTCAGAAGATGTGATGTTACATTTATTATTAGGGATGACTTATTTGATGCAATCAGAATATGACACACCACGGAGGTGCTAGTGAATTCATTTGAGAATTGAGTGGCATTGATGTGCAGTGAAACATTTTGTCTCAGAGACATGCTGGATGTCAGTATAAAGAGGGTGGACCTCTGGGTTGATCAGAGTCCTGGTTTGCAAATGGCATACTCCTGAAAACGTGGGGAATAGTAAATTGAGTCTAGAAGAAATGTGATAGGTGGTAGGTTGTACACCACCAGGGTGGTCGTCTGCACAAAGTAGTAACTAGTTTTCAAGGTGAGTAGAGTCACCATCCTTGGGGACCAGGAGGGACATCATCTTGGGACACTCTCATAGGAAAGAGTTTCTACAAGAAATAAAGATTCTACCCAGTCACATAACTACATAGTCAAATAACTACAAAGAACCGGTACAAAATGATTCAGCTTTTATTAATTAGCATCTTGCATCTTAGAAGAAACAAAAGACAGGTAAGATGGTAGAGCCAGGGGAGCTCCCTGGACAAAAACAATAAAACAGGTGCAGACAGGGCTCAAGAAGCCATCTGAAAAGACGGAGGCAACACCCTCTGAGAGTGGGCCCGGACCCAGGGGTGCTCCAGGATCTGGGCCAAGGGCAGCCGCTCCGAAGGCTGGTATCTGAGAAGCTTGGAGATCAAGTCCTGGGCCCCCAAAGGTAATGATGGGGGAAACCTTACATCTACCTGATGAGGCCAGAGAAGAAAAAAAGAGAACATGGTTAATTTCTGTGCTGCGTGCTTTCTCCATTCCTTAAGACCCTTCAAAGCACTGTTCTGGATCTTTCTGGACAACCTTTGTGTGCACCCCAGGCTCTGCAGGCCTGGCTCCCTAGTGAGTGCCCAGAGTGTAGCCATCCTACCTTGAGGATGCGTCTGTAGGTCTCATTATGGGAAGGGCTCTCAAAGGGTGGATTTCCCACCAGCAGCTCATAGCACAGGACTCCAATGCACCACAGATCGACCTTCTCATTGTATGTTCTCCTTTCAATCATTTCTGGGGGCAAGTAGTCCAGAGTCCCACACATTGTCTTTCTCCTAGAGGACAGCAGGGAAGAGAGCACTATGCAGAAGCCGAGAACAAGGGTAACCCTCCTTTTCTATATTCCAGTGAGATGGGAGACCCTAAGAAGTCCGAGCAGTCCCCTCCTGAGCATGGGAGTTTGGAAACACTAAGTTTTAATAAGGATCAAGGTTTAGGGAAGGCAAATACTGGAACCCACAAATTCCATATTTTGGAATTATTCATAAAGCTATGTGGCTCATGATCGAGGCTGTTTTCAGAATATTTTGGGCATCAACAGAGATTTTGAAGAAACTGATGGTGCATCAAGAGGGACCAAGTAAAATTCCTGGAGTTATGGAGCAATGATTCTTACTTACATGGAAACTTACTGAGAAAGTTACATGTTAACAGAGATCAAAAGATAAAAGATAAGGTTGAGCCACGTTCTTTCAATCTACAAATGCACATTAAATATATGCATATGAAAAAGGCAGTACTCAAATACAAAACCAAGTTTGTATCTGGGTCTTACACATGGAATGAATTAAATTGGATCATTCCTAAGTGGCACCCAGGGCCCATGCCCCCACCACCACTTTACTTACCTCAGAGATGGGGTGTGCACAGACCAGCCAAAATCTGCAATCTTCACCTCACCCCTGAATCCCAGCAGTAGGTTCTCTGGTTTAATATCCCTGTGAATCACCTTCTTCTCGTGGCAATAGATCAGAGCATCTGCCAATTCCTCCATTATCTGAGTGAGCAAAGAAAAAGCCATCAGGAAACGAAGCACGCCACAATTTCATATGAGATAAAATACTCATGCATTTTGTAGTTGTAGTGGAATCTTTTTATTTCCTTTTATTTCCTGTTTACCGACCCTGTTACTTCCTTAATGGCACCACAATTTTTGGTGGGGGAGGGATTCCTCTCCCCATTTTATGTGGTCTTATAGGATGGATGATAAAGTGGACAGAACCTCCGTTTTGCCTTAGAACAGCAAGTAGCTGGACACAGGACCTATGCTGAGCTAAACAGATGATCTCCCACAGGATTTGACGCCTGAAGAAATGATACAAAAGCAGGAGGAAAATTGCAAGATCACTCATTCTGACAGCAAGCTGACCCAGCGCTTCCGCTGGGATAATTGTTGCTCTGATTCCCCATCTGGAGCCCTCTAGAAATCTCTTGCTTCCTATAAGCCAGTTCCACTCACTTATTCAGTGAACTCCTTCACAGGCCTTCAACATGCTTCTCTGCATAAGGTAGTGGAGTTAGATTGTCTTGCTTACACTAATTATTAATATTCTGGGGTAATTAGGGTATCAAACTGTGAAGTTATGGGCTGTATGTGTCATTATATAAAAGGTATAGGATTCAGAAACAAAAAGAACCTGGACAATAATGACAGCCACAAGCAGTGACCCCCCCCCCACCAGTCCACAATAAACGCATGGGCCTCAGAGCCCCCAGGCCCCGCCTCACCGTGGCTGTGTGCTGTTCATCTAATGTGCGGCTCTTTTGCAGCTCCTTGTAGAGCTCACCCCTTGGAGCATATTCCAGAATCAGGTACACGCGGCGTGCGTCATGGAAATAGTTGTAGAGACGTAGGATATTGGGGTGTCTGTAGAAGAGACGGAGGAAGGGTCAGACTCCTAAGACCCAACTCCGGATGCTGTCACAAGTGCCTGGTCACACAAAGGGCAAATTGTGACGGGACCAGAGTAACAGCAGCCTGATACCGGAGTGTGTGAGAGAACGGGAGCAGGCGTCAGGGTTTTGGTGTCTGAAACAGGGACGATTACGTGGTGCAAGTGGAATGAACTGCAGAAAAAAATCTTCAAGGTGGCCTATCTGAGGGTAGTTCGGGGGGCATGCTGGGCTCAGACGCCAGAGACGGAAGAGAAAGCAGAAGAGTAAGAAGCCAGTGCCGGGTTCTCCAGGCTGTCCTTACTGTAGATGCGCCTGGATTTCAATTTCCCTGCGCAGCTGGTGCTCCAGTCCTTCCTTCTCTATCTGGGACTTGAAGAGGACTTTCAGGGCCACGATGAAATGGCTTTCCTTGAGCCGCGCCAGGTACACATTCCCAAATTTTCCCTTGCCCAGAGGACGCCCGATCTCAAAGTCCTCAATTGTGAGGCGCCGCCTGCGAGGAAAGGAACAAAAGAGCCTCCGTTTGGGAGGCGGGAGGAGGGCAATCGGACTGTGAGTGCGCACCTTCCCCTCACTTAACCCCACCCCTGCCCCTTGCCCTGCTAGGGGCACAGCCAGGCTGTCCGGTCATCGGCGCTCAGCCCGCGAGCCGACACGGAGCACGTGCCGCTTGCTCCTCCCTTCTCTCCCCGCCCCCTTCCCACTCGCCGAGACGGCGCCGGAGACACTCACGCGGGCGGGATGCTGAGCTCCACGTGGCCTGCTGCGGCGACCTGAGACAGACGGAGGTCGGCGCTTCCCCCTGTGCGCCCTCCACCCCCAACAGCGGACACCGGCCCTTCGCAACCTCTTCTCCGGCCCCGGCTCCTCTCGCCTTCAGCGGCGGGCCCAACACCGCCCGACTTCATCACAGCGTTTGGGTGGCCCCCGACAAGCGACGATGGCGACGGGACGGCCCTCCTGGGCCCTTTGGAAATGTCCCGGAAGAGGCGTGAGGTAGGAGATGCTGAGGGTGACGCTCCTCGGGAGCCCCCCGGCCCTCGCCGCCTCGGGAAAGCGCCTGCACTGACGCCCCCGGGACGTTCCCGCGCCGCTCACAGCCTCGGACGCACGGAGACCCAGGCGACCCCGGCACGCCTGCGCCGGGGCCTTCATCCTATCGCCGCCCTCATTGGCTGAGCCAGCAGTTCCTGATCGACTCCCATTGGTTGGAACTTCTGAGCGGGCAGGCAGCGTGCCCAATAGAAGAGGCAGAAATGGGAGCTTCCGCGCACGCTTAGCCAATGAGGTTGCAGGGCGCGGGCACCTGCGGGTCGCTGGGGCGGGGCGGACGCCCGGAGCCGGGGCTTCGGGGAGGAAGGGAACCTCGGGAGGGGCCGGACGAGCGGAGGGCGGCCGAGGGGGCCCGATGCGAACGGGTCTCGCGGAATGAGTGCCTGCAGAAATCCAGGAGCGCGCGACTCCGTTCCTGAGCTGGCGTGGCGCACGTGGGAGTGAACAGGCGCCCGCCGCGGGAAGCCGCCGGGGTGCCCCTGCGAGGTCGGAAGCCGCGTGCGCGCGGCCGTGTCCCGTTTGGGCCGCTCCCCGCTCCCCGCGGTTTCTGCCTCGTCGCCGAACGTCCCGCAGCTCCCGCCCTCCCCACTCCACCCCGCAGCCCCGGGGCCGCCCCCAGCCTGGAACTGCAGGCGCGTCCGGCGCGATGGCGCCTCCGTGTATTTGTTGGACCGGCGGAGAAATGGGTTCATTTGGAAATAACAGAGAACTACAGCGAGGGACAAGGAAGCTACAGCAAAAACCACAGGCTCGTCCTCAAACATAGGAGAGGAACACTCTTATGGAGAAGGAAATTTGGGAGCAGTTGTGAAGCAAAGGCCATGGGAGAAAAGCAACAGGTGAGTCAAGGAGTTTCCCATCGGCTGAGTTTCAGGGGTGGGTAGCCTGCTGCTTGTAGGGAAGGCTACGTACATCTTTTCCCCTTGGGGCCCATCACTGATGATTCTCTCCTGTTGAGGATTCGTCTGCTGGGGTCTGTGATTGACATCCCTAGGCAGCATGTGGGAGCTTAGCCCCACCGCCGGCCTCCTGACTCCATTCTAGTGAAATTCCCTTTTATTTTCACAGACCCTTTCATCAGTTTGCATTTGGGGTCTCAAATAGTAAAATCAATCCACATGTCTATTTGGCAGATACGAAAGTTTCAAAAAGTTTTAAATGGAATTCTTTTACACAGGTAACAATATAAATTGTTGGAGAAACGGAATTTAAAAAGAAAAAAATCTTATCCCAACCCAGAAAACCTCTCCACAAAGATAGAGAAAAAAGTCTTTTTACCAAATAAAGCTTAAACCAGAATTTGGTGCCGTATCACAGATAATCGCTAAGAGATGGCAAAGTCAGAAAGATACCCTTTCATATAGCCAAGCAGATACTGGCTTTCTCAGTGTCTCCCATTACTTTTTTTTTTTTTAAACGGAGGTAGCCTCTTTTTTTTAAGATTTTATTTATTTGACAGAGACAGGGCGAGAGAAGGAACACAAGCACGAGGAGTGGGAGAGGGAGAAGCAGGCTTCCCGCCGAGCAGGGAGCCAGACATGAGGCTGGATCCCAGGACCCTGGGAGCATGACCTGAGCCGAAGGCAGAGGCTTAACGACTGAGCCACCCAGGCGCCCCTCCCATTACATATTTTCAACATGGACAATAATTAGTCCTCAAGTAAGAAAACATGACAGCACCACTTGTTATGCAATTTATCCTAAATTTACCTAGTAATTGGGCTGCCTACCTGCTGCTACATTGGCTTTCTATAAGGGAAAACAAACTTATTACCTGAGGGTAGAAGGTAGTGTTAACCTTAAAAATAAAAGTTATTTTACCAGCAAAAATGGGTTTATTTGGAAATAGCATAGAATTGCAATTAGAGACATGCAAGCTATGGTAAAACCATAGGCAAATTCAACAAAGAGGAAAGTTATTTTATGGAGGAGGAGAAAGTTGGGACGGTTGTTTTGAGCAGAATCCTTTGGAGAAGAGCAACAGTTCAAGGTGATGACAGTTTCTCATTGGCAGAGTCGCAGGGATGGTTGATCTTGTGGGAAATGCAGCGTCCATATTTCCCTGATGGGGCCTATAATTGACAGTTCTTCCTGAGATTGACTTGGAGTGGTGCTGTGTGAGAGGTCTCCCTTCTTGCCTCCCAGCTCTGTTTTATTTTTATTTATTTAATTTAAAAAAATTTTATTTATTTATATGACAGAGGGAGAGAGACAGTGAGAGAGGGAACACAAGCAGGGGGAGTGGGAGAGGGAGAAGCAGGCTTCCCACCGAGCAGGTCCTGGGGTCATGACCTGAGCCGAAGGCAGATGCTTAATGACTGAGCCACCCAGGCGCCCCATCCAGCTCTGTTTTAAATGAGGTTTCCCTTAATTTTCAGTTTTGCGACTTGGAGCAAGGTGCCCCCAAATTAGGCCTCTACTTTACCACAGAAATTGGGAGATAGGGATGCTATCTCCCTTGATGTTTGCATTTCAGAGATAGCTCCTAGGTCTTTTGAGAAAGACATTCCTGGGGTGGGAGAGCACGGGGTGCCTGAGAAAAAGCAAGAAGGCTAGTGTGTCTAGAGCTACAACTGCTGGGGACTGCAGGGGTTCAAGTGGGACGAGAGGAGTTGGATAAATGGAGACATTGTATAGAACCTTGTCAGCCTTTGTAAGGAGGTTGTAATATGCTCCAGAACGTGTTCTAAAATGTACCGGTTATTTGTTTAATCAGATATCGTAAGGCAGCAGACCTGGAAGTGATTGTCATGAAGGAAGTTTATGCTCACAGATCCCCACAAATAAGAGTCAGGGAATGCTACCGATGGGAGATTCTGCATTGTATGAATGGAAATCTTGGTTCTTGGATTCCCCGTGAAAGATTTACGTGGGGATCCACTCTCAGATAGACAGCTAGAAGGAAGGTAGCACGCACAAAGCAGTTATTAAGGACAGTACACTGTCAAGGTGGGAGAGCAGGCAGGCCCAGAGGTGACAACTGCCCTGAGGCTACAGAGATCCATGGAGGGGGTGGACTCTAATGGTGGCTACTTCCAATCATTTGGGGGGACTCCTCCTACTGGTTGGGAGGGGATTTTTGACCTTACTGGTTTGTACCAGAACCCTCTTGGCAACCTTCCCCCATGGGGGAAGAGACAAAACCGCAGTGAAAATTTACTGTAAGGATGCAGAGATGGAAGAGGAGAGCACAGGTTCTGCACCTGTGGCTCTTGGTCTGTCAGCCCTGGGGTGTTGGAAGCCAGTCAGTATGTGTGACCCCAGGCTTCTAATGTGTAACCTATTTATCACCACCCTTATCTCCAGCTCAAGTCTAACTGTCTTATTCTATCAGGCATACCATACAAGGCAGTATGGGGAGGCAGCAGCTATGATGGAGAAAACATGGCCCAGCACATTTATTGTGTATTTTGCAGGAAAGGCAAGGCAAGACAGGTAAACAGTTTAGGATTGACTTGTTTGAATACAATGTAGGGACTTTGGAGCAAACGGATCACTCCCTGTCTGGTACCTGGCCCTGGAGTTTTAGGGTAGAGGAATGCTGCCTCCTGGAGTTTAGGACCAGAGAGAGGTGGTTAGTTTGCATATGAAAAGTGAGGTCCTGAAAGAGTTGTCAACCTAGTCCAGGGAGGGGCAGTGTCTCCCCAGTCAGCAAGGCCCTAGATGCCAGACCACAGAAAACTAAAAATATATAGTTAGTACACTGTGAAATAGACAACTATCCTGGAGGGTTTTGAGCTGAATGGTAATGTAATCTGATTCGTGAATTAAAAGATCAGTCTGGGTATTGCGTGGAAATTGAACTATAGGAGGGGCAAGAAAAGGGAAGATCTGTTAGGCTGTTTTCCAGATGGGTGAGGATGAGGATTTAAATTAAGGTAGTGACAGGGGAGGTGGTTTATCACAAAGTACAAACAGTTGATCAGAAGGGACAAGTTATCGAATTAGTAGAGAAATACGGATATGAATATAACGGTTTCACAGTATGGATTGTTGTTATTTTAACCTACCCATACCCCACACTGCCTCCTTCATATGGTAAGCAGATTTCTGACGATACTGAAGTGCACCTTCCCAGAAATGCTTTCCTACATAGAGATGCTCAGGCAGGTATCACTGTTCTGCTGTCACAGAGCCTAAGCCAAGGGCCAGCACGGTGGACTGTGCAGGAAAGTGCTCATTGAACAGGCTTTGGCTGCTCAACTGCTACGCATCCCAAAGGACTGGCCCCTGACCAGCTCCAGGAAGACAACCTGAGTCCTTGAACATCTGGCCTGGTAAGAGTGACTTTAGGCCTGTATCTGCAGGCCCCGCTGCATCAGTCTGACCAGGTAATTTATACTAACAGTGTGACTCACAGAGAATGGTGGGTTTTGTATGCCTGAGGCTCTGAGCCACACCGTACGTTTGCCTTCTGCGATCCCACCGAGTATCTACGGTCAGTCACGAAGGTACTACATGCCTCAGGAAGAAACCCTGGACACCGAAGCTTGGGTGACTTTCCCTCATTGGCGACACTTGAACATATTGTCACACATCTTTGCCAAAAGAGTTAAGCAAGCCCCTGTGTGACTGCACTGGGAGGGAACACCTGGAAGCTTGGCTCAGTTTCCCCTGGACTTTTTACCGTGTGCCTTTTCCCTTTGGTGACCTTGACCTGTGTCCTTGAGCTGGCACAGACGGAGTATAACGGCAGTTATCTGAGTCGAGCAAATCCTCCTAGCAACCCATCAAGCAGGAAGGTGGTTTTGGGGAGCAAAGAACCGTATGTATACACGGTTATGATCTAGATGGTGTGCTGGTAAAGGTTCCCTGAGGACGTGCCATTTGAGATGAGATGGGAGGGCTAAGCATGCACTAACTAGGCAGTGTGGGGAGGCAAGAGGCCATAGCAGGTGGGAAAGTGAAGGAAAGGGAAACAGCAAATGAAAAAAGAGACCAGAGTTGTGCATGAGAAAAGGAAGTAAATTAGGCACATCCCACACCAGGTAAGGCCCCATGGATGGGCCATGTTAAGGATTTGGTTTTTATCCCAATAGTGAAGGGAAGTCATGAAACATTTGAGGGAAAGGGGGTGGGGGTGAACCCACCATGACCAAATAGGAGCCATATCTCTGGCTTCAGTGTGGAGAATCGACTGGAGGATAAAAGCAGAAGCTGAGGTGTCAGATGATGTTTGGAGGGACCAGGGAGGGGGCAGTGGATTGCACAGCAGCAAGGTCCCACATGGGAAAACTTCACAATGACAACAGCTGCTTGACACAGAAATAGAAGAATAAGCAGGGACTTAAAAAAAAAAAAGTCATCCAGCAACTAAGAACAAGTCCAGGAAGTATAACCAGGCAGTCTGACTAGAGGGCCCATGCTCTTGACACTCCAGTGCTCTAAGGAAGGCAAAACCCAGTTGCCCATTTACAGTTTAGCTCAGACCATTCACTTGTGACACGTGTAACCTACCTGTGAGCAAGCCGATTACAGGTCGTTAACCCTCCAAACTCAAGGATGACATCACTGAGCATTTCAGAGTCCTCCCCGCATCGCACAACTGAGACAGGAAAGGCCATCTGTGGGCCAAGTGTGAGAAGAGAGGGAGCTGCGCATACTCCCAGAGACCAGATTCCCACAGGCCTCCAGCATCAGGTCTCTGTAGAGAGCCCTCCCAGCTGGAGCCCAATGCTCCCACTCCCTCCCAGTCACTCCCTCTGACAGATCCGTCAACCTGATGAAGCCTACAACACACTAATCCCAAGTTAGGTGCACTGAATGATGCACATATTTGGTTTTCTGTTTGTTAAAGCCAGAGGCTAAGAGTATGAACGGTAGGAACAAAGAGATGAGAAATTGCTGACGTGTAGTATAGAAAACACATCAATCTGGCCTTGACACTTTATAGACAAAGGTATTAACAGGGATATTTGCAAGTCAGACCACTTGAAGTCATACACACATGCGCGTAACACACATACATCTATCCGGTGTATATGTACGTATGTGTGTATATAGAGTCCTAAGTGACATGTACACACACACAATCAGTATTTGGAAGAAGTCCTTTCTCACCAGACTTCCCTGTACCTTGTCATTACTAAATTAAATCCTGGCTAATTTCTAAGTTCTACTGTGGCTTAGGGGTTTTTGGGTTAGTGGTTATGCTCATAGAAGCCTCCAAAGTTATGACTCTTAATTGTTGCTGTAGGAGCTGTATTTGCTTTATGTTACAGGAATTTAATCAGCCTTTTAGTACCATTTCAGTCTGTCTAAGGAAATAACAGCAGGCTGGAGAACTCCTATCTTTTGAACTTGCAAGGTTTGCCCTTGGCTGGGGTTTGAGACCTTAGAGGTCAGCAGGTTTTGCCCACACCTGGACATGAGTGTCTCAGTGTGCCCAAGTTTCTGGTATAAACAGCGGGGCTTACATTGAACGCCTACTATCCTTCTGGAAACCTAGAACTTGGTGCGTGCTAGGAGAGTCCCACCCCCCTCCAAAAAACGCCGGGTACCGAGAGTTTCTAGGGAGCTTCCCTAGTAGACTTTTTCAATCATTGTCGTAACTCCTTGATGGAGCTCAAATTAAGCACGTCCTGCTTGACTTCCCTGACACAGGACTCTCCAAGCTTGTCTCTGATGTCTGGCCTTCTTCAGTCCTTGTACCTCCTCCCTTGGCTGAGTTCGCTTTCTATCCTTTTGCTATAATAAATCATAGCCAGTGAGTATGACAAAATGTGGAGTCCTGTGAGTCTTCCTAGTAAATCACTGAAACTGGGGATGATCTTGATGATTCCTGACATAATCATTCATTGTGACTTCTAAACTTTTACCGATCTGGCCCTACAAGCCTGTGCGGATTCTCTTCGAGGTCAACATGTCATATACTGTGCCAACCATGTAAACAGCTTTGTGTGAACACTCTGTGAGGGACCCAAACATTACAATAAAAAACACCCTGCTGTGAGTGGCCATTCACTAAGACACACATATACTGAGTCTCTAAGGGGAGAAAAAGTTAAAATGAACATAATGGGACAATGGCTGGAAGTGGATGATGAAAAATGGCTGCAAAGTGTCTGCCCTGGGCAACAAGGCAGAAGACAGCGACATTCGCTGAGATTTTGGGCACCTCAAACACAACGCCAAAATCCAAATGCATGCCTTAGCCCATCTCTACCTCCCAGCCACCTCACCCCTTGTCTGTACTTTCTGCAGTTGCAACAGATTATGCAGCCGTTAGAGTGAGCTTGGTTTATCCCAACCTAAAGGGATGGTCAAGATTTATTGTCAAATGAGAAATGTAACTTGCAGACAAATGATGGTGATTTGTTCTGAAGGGCCCCACAGACCTGCCCTATGGAAGGCAGTAAAGTGGTAAGGGCATGGATTCCGCAGCCTGCCTTCCTGACCTCCAATCCCAAATCCCCATACTTCCTAATCAATTATGAAACCTTGGACAGATGCTTTGTGCCTTATTTTTCTGATCTGTAAAACAGAGATAACATTACCTACCACATAGAGTTATCAAAAAGATGAGTTGATGTGTGTAAAACATTCAAAACAATGACTGAAACATGGTAACATACCACGTCTGCTTGCTCTCATTATTACTGTGGGTGCATCCTCATGGTGATGGCCATGACCACATGACACATGCAGACAGGCTCAGTATGTATGAATACTGATAAGATGTGGAAGGATGATGAGAGAGAAACATTCAACCTGGAGACAAGAATTTGGGGAACTCTGTACATCACTGAGCATAAAATACCTTAAGGGGGGAATTAACTCACTCATGGAACACCTCACAAGTGAGAAAGGAAGGGCAACAGACATTCTGAGAAGCACCGTTTAATAGATGGAAGAAGACACACATCCTCTGAAGGAGCAGGGCATGAACTCACAGAAACCAGGAAAGGACCTTCAAGTCAAAGAGGTGGGCAGCAGTAAATAGGTCCAATAACAGATTGTGTGTGTCGAGGAGGGGCAGTGCAGAAGGTGGGAGGACAAGAGGGAACTTTGGGAGACTTGCTTAAGTCAGGTGACAGTGGTGGAGACCACTGTTTAGTTGTCAGTGGGGTGAAGGGACATGAGGGGGTGGGGACAGACAGTGGACAAAACAGTTACACAGGGTATGTCTATGACAAAAGAGAAGGGCACAGCTCACTGGGCATGTGGGGCAGAAAGTGCCTGGGGGTGAGACTACAGACTTGAACACTTGTATAGATTAAGAGGATAGAAGGGGATTAAGAGGGAGAAGTTAAAGACCAAGCAGGGAGGGTATACAGGAAAGAGGTCCTAGACAAATTGGGGGTTGGGGGTATGTGTCCAGCCACAGAAGAGTAATCCTTGAAGAGAAGTGACCCCTTCTCTGGGGCTATAACAAGGCTTAGAGAGCTGGGGAACTTTACACACAAATCTCCCCTGAAGACTAGAACCCTGAATAATCTGCAGATCACCTTCAGTTTTAAGACCCATTTTTAGAAATATTTGTGGACAAAAGAACTTCCATTTCTCCAGATACTTTAGGATTTCTATTCCAGCATCAAGATAAACCACCAGAGAATCCTGACTTTGGACTACATAGTTTTGCCTGTTTTATAAGAGTCCTTCTTTGGTATTACAACCTAGGCAAGGAAATAGAAAATGTGAAAAAGAAACAGGGAGAAATTAAAAAAAAAAGAAGCCAAAATGAAAACTCAGTGAATAAGCTCAGCAGGAGAGGAAATGAGAGAAAAGAGAATCAGTGATCACAAAGAAAGATCAATGGAGGGGTGCATGGGTGGCCCAGGTCATGATTCTGGGGTCCTGGGATCAAGGCCCACTTTGCAATGGGGAGCCTGCCTCTCCCTCTCCTGCTCCCCCTGCTTGTGCTCTCATAAATAAATAAAATCTTAAAAAAAAAAAAAATCAATGGAAATTGATCAATCTGAGTAACAGAGAGAAAACAGACTGGATAAACAAAAAATCCGAGAACTCATTTAATTCGAGTCCCTGAAAGAAAAGAAAGAGTAGGGCTGAAAAGCTATTTGAAGACATAATTATTGAAAATCCCCCAAATGTGGCAAAGGACCTGTATCTTCAGATTTAAACAGGTGAACAAACTTAAACAGGAGAACTCCAAAAATTCGATGCCAGGACACATCGTAATCAAACTGATGAATTCTATAGACAAAAACACTTTAAAAGCACTTGACAGAAAGGATGCAGCACAGGCAGGGGAACAATGGTTGAATGGCAGTAGGTTTTTCATCTGAAACCACGGAGAAGACAGGGAAGTAACATGTTCTTCTTGTACTAAAAGAACTGTAAACCCCAAGTCTTTTCTCCCACAAAAACATCTGTCAGGAATGAAAGGGACATAGAAAATCTTTTAGATGAAGGAAAACAAAGTCCTTTGTCAACAGCAGACCCACCCCAGAAGAAAGGCTACAGTAAATTTGCCAAACAGAAGGGAAGTGTTAACAGAAGGCCTAGGACTTCAAGAAGGGAGAAAGGGAGGAGGGAGGCGAGCAGGGAGAAAGAACAATGCAATGGGTAACAGAGGTAAACAGCATACTTTTTGTGCGTTTTGTAAAAAATGTTTTCACAGCCCAGGCACAAATTATAACATCCAAATCGGTGCTCAGTGTATAAAGAGAAAATACTTAGAATAATTATATTTAAAACGGAAAATGTAAAGGAACCTAATGGAATTAAGGTTTCTATACATCAAAGTGCTAAAATGCTGATAATACTAGACTGTGATAACTTATGTATGTATAATACCTAGATACAGAAATTAAGACAACATGCAAAAATATTATAGATATACTAAATGGAATTCTAAGAAATGTTGAAGTAACCCACAGGAGGGAAAAACAACAAAAAAACAACACAAAACAGAAAAGCAAAATAACAAAAACAACCAGAAAACAAGATGAACGATATAAAGGGAACACAAACAAAAAACAAATTAAAAAACGGTACACTTAAGCCCTAACATACCAATAATTATTTTCAATCTAAGTGATGTAAATCTACCACTAAAAAGTTAAGACCCAACTATATGCTGTTACAAGAAACTTACTTCAAATGTAATGATACAGATAAAGTTGAAAATAAAATTATGGAAAAATATAAACCATGCAAACATTAATCAAAATGTGCAGTAGGGGGGGCGCCTGGGTGGCTCAGTCGGTTATTAAGTGTCTGCCTTCAGCTCAGGTCATGATCCCAGAGTCCAAGATCGAGTCCCACGTCAGGCTCCTTGTTCAGCAGGGAGTCTGCTTCTCCCTCTGCCCTTCACCCGGCTTGTGCTTTCTCTCAAATAAATAAAATCTTAAAAAAAAAAAAATGCAGTAGGGACTATATTAATATCACTCAAAGTATGCTTCAAAGGCAAGAAAATGAACAGGGACAAAAAGGGACAGGGACATCACATAATGAAAGGGTCAACACACCAAGATAACATACCAATACTAAATGGGAACGCACCAAACAACAGAACTTTAAAATACCTGAAGCAGAAAATGATAATCTATTTTTTTTTAAGATTTTATTTATTTATTTGAGAGAGCAAGAGAGCACACAAATAGAGTGGCAGGCACAGGGAAGAGGGAGAGGGACAAGCAGGCTCCCTGCTGAGCAGAGAGCCCAATGTGGGGCTCCATCCCAGGACCCTGGGATCACGACCTGAGCTGAAGGCAGATGCTTAACCAACTGAGCCACCAAGGCACCCCAGAAAACGACAGAATTTAAAAGATGAACAGACTGTTATACTTCAGGACAGTTCTACATCAGGACTTCATCATCTCTCTCTCTCTGGAATTGACAGAAATACTAAACAGAAAGTCAGTAAGGATATAGAAAATTTGAATACTACTACCAACCAAGAGGACTGTGCGGACATTTATAGAAACTCCACCCAATGACAGCAGAACAACATTCTTTTCAGGAGGCCTTTTAGAACATCCAATAAAATAGACCGTATCTTGGGTCATAAACACTTCAACAAATTTAAACAGACCAAACTAGAAATCAGTAACAAAAGATAACAAAAGTACTCCAAACACTAGAAAACTAAATCATAATCCATGAACCCATTAAAGTCTCTATAAAGAAATTGAGAAACATTAGAGCTGAATAAACTGTAATGAGAACTTACGGGATGAGGCTGTCACAGTGCTGTGAGAAAACTTTATAGTACTAAATGCTTACATTAGAAAAGAAAAAAGAGCAAAATACAACCAAAGTAGAAGATATAAAGATCAGAACGGAAATTAGTGAAATTATGAAGAGAAAAATCAGTGAAATAAAGTACTGATTTTCCAATATGATCAGAATTGATAAATGCCTAAGAAGATGGACAAAGATAGAAAGAGAGTGGACATATTTCCAAAATCAGGAATCAAATGAGATAGAAGTACAGATTCTGCTCCCATTAAAATAGTAATAAGGAAATAAACAAGTCTATAAACTAATTAGAAAATTTAGATGAAATGAACAATTCCTTGAAAAGGACAAACTTCAAACTATCCAATATATCCAACATCAAAATTATTCTGAATTCAAGAAATTAGAGGAAAACCTCAACAAAATACAATCAAATGGAATGTTTTAATATATATTATATATATATAAAAAATTCATGCTCTGCAACCAAATGGGATTTATTCCAAGGATGCCAGGCTGGTTCAATATTCAAAACTAGTCAATGTAATACATTATATCAACAGGCTATGGAAAAAAAATCAGATGATAACATCAACTGATGGAGGCAAAGCATTTGAAAAACTCTAACACTCATTCATAACAAAAAAAACCTCAGCAAATTAAGAATAGATGGAAAATTTCTAAACTTGATAAGAAAACTTAAAAAACAAAAAACCTTCAGCTAAAATCACACGATGAAAACCTGAACATTTTCCTCCTAATATGAGGAATCAGTCAAGGGCATCCTTTCTTACTACTATTCAACATCAAGTTGGAAGTCTAACTAGTGCAGTGAGATAAAGTAACAGATATACAGATGGGAAAGAAGAAAAAAAACTCTATATGCAGCAGACAGGTCTTTGCAGAAAAGCCTGAGATTTTACCCAAAGAAATGTCTACAAATAATGTGAGTTCACCATGGTTGCAGGATACCAAAATATCACTCCAAAAACAATTATCTTTCTGCATACTACTAAAGATCATATGGAAAAATGAAACTGTAAAAATCAATGCCATTTATGATCATTCCAAAAAAAAACCCCCAAAACCCTAGATACAACTCTTAACAAAAATGTACAGAACCTGTTAGGTTGAAAATTATAAAACAGTAGTGAAATATCAAGAATTACTTAAATAACTGACTTGGCATACCATGTATGGTGTTCATGATGCTGCTTTTCAACAAACAGATCTACAGATTTCAACCAATTCCTATAAAAATGCAAGCAAGATTTCTTTGCATCCTAAGATTTATATGAAATGTCAAAAGAATTAGGAAAGCTAAATCAATTTAAATAAGAATACAGAGGAATCACTTTACCCAATTTTGAGGTTTACCATATAGCTACAGAAATTAAGTAAATAGACCGGATCAAGAACAAGTCTGAAAAAGTCTGTTTGGTGTTTAAAACCAAATAAAGAACAGTTTTCTAAAAATGTAAGCTTTAGAGTCTTAACTGGTACAATAAAATGTGTTCTTACGTGTATATTTATCACTTTAATAACCTGTCCTCAACTGTCTAACCCTCCTGACATTGGACAGCAATGAATGTATATACATGACACATACAGGGTCAAGGCCCACTGCCTCTGAAACATCTCCCTGGCCCCAAGTAAACTAAGGAATCCATGACAAAGTGCTGTAAGCTGGACAGAGAAGTCTCAAAAGTTTTTCATTTCATTTGCTCTTCTACATCTCCAACTTCTTTTTATAAAAATTCCTGAGATAACATTGCAGTGTAAACTAAGGAGAAACATGTAGCTGCGTTCTACTTCATGCACAGTAAACGCTGCTCTCCCCCTCACAGATGAATTCTCAGATGCAGAATAAGGCTCTGGGCTCAGTCAATCTCTAAAATGTGTCTCTACGTGACTACTGATGGTCTGGGATGGAAGATTTTCTCACAGCGTAGATACTTGGGGGGTTTCTCTTTGGTGTGTCCGATCAGATGCCACGGTAGATGTTTTATCTGGCAAAAGGTTTTCTTCAGTGGTTACATTCAAGAAGTCTTTCCCCAAAAGGAGTTCTCGGAGGGTGACTGAGGACTGCCCACTCGTGAAGGGTCTTCCCACTTCTGTTACACTGACAGGGTTTCTCCCAGTATGAATCCTCTGATGCTGAGTGAGGGATGAGCTGCGACTGAAGGCTTTTCCACACTCACTACACTTATAGGGCTTCTCTCCAGTGTGGATAATAGCATGTCGAATGAGGTTTGTGCTCCAGCAAAAGGATTTCCCACACTCCATGCATTCATAGGGCTTCTCTCCACTGTGAATCCGCTGGTGCCTCGTGAGCCCTGACCGACGGTTGAAGGCCTTCCCACACTCTGAGCACTCAAAGGGCTTCTCCCCAGTGTGGATGCTGAAGTGTCGAATGAGGTCTTTCCTAGTGCTAAAGGCTTTCCCACATTCTTTGCACTCAAAAGGTTTTTCTCCAGTGTGGGCCCTTTTATGCAAGATGAAAGTAGAGCAGTGGGTGAAGGCCCGTCCACATTCAGTGCACACAAAAGGCTTCTCCCCAGTGTGAATTCTCTGGTGCCTCTTGAGGTATGACCTGTGGTTGAAGGCCTTCCCACACTCTAGGCACTCAAAGGGCTTCTCCCCAGTGTGGATGACGTAGTGGTGAATGAGGGCTGCACTCTCACAGAAGGCTTTCCCACACTCACTGCACTCGAAGGGCTTCTCCCCAGTGTGAGTCTGCTGGTGCCACACGAGGTATGACTTGTGTTTGAAGACCTTGCCACACTCGAAGCATTCATAGGGATTCTCGCCACTGTGGATGATGTGATGTCGAAGGAATCCTGGCCTGTGTCGAAAGACTTGCCCACATTCTTTGCACACAAAGGATTTCTCTCCAGTGTGCCTCCTCTTATGCAAGACGAAATTGGAGCGGTGCGTGAAGGCCTTCCCACATTCGTTGCACTTATAAGGCTTCTCTCCACTGTGAATCCGCTGGTGCTGTGTAAGGTATGACTTGCGGTTGAAGGCCTTCCCACACTCCATGCACTCGTAGGGCCTCTCCCCCGTGTGGATCATGTGGTGCTGGAGGAGGTGTGTGCTCTTAATAAAGGTTTTCCCACACTCGGTGCATTCATAGGGCTTCACTCCAGAGTGAATCTTTTCATGTCCAGCAAGAAGGTGCTTCTTGTTAAAAGTTTTCCCGCATTCGTTGCACTTAAAGGTATTTTCCTCTTCCTGAATCATGGGATCTTTACCTGATCCACACGAGTCATGGTCACGGGCAGCACCTCCTGAATGGATCAGCTCCTGTGCAACCTGCGAACATATACCATCAGCTGTCCCTAAACCATTATGTTCAGGGCTTGTTTTCTCAGAGAGCTTCTCCCTCTGAGGTTCCAACCCTGGTCTCAAGTGTCCTTCCTGCAGTTCTAATGGCCCACTCTGATCCTTGGTTTGGCCCAGCTGGAAATTCCCTGGGTCTCCCTGTCCTAGTTCCTGGAACAAGGCCCCCTCAGACAGGGCTGGTGCACAAGGGGAAAGTTCTGTAGTCTTGGGTTTTCCCTTGTCACCTGAAAGAAACCCAATACACAAAAAGACCTGTTAGTAATGACAACACAGAAAAAAACAATCAGCATTTCAGTGAAAAAAATGAAGATGAAAACAGTGCCTGTGTCTGTGAGGTTTTATTACCTCTGAATCTCAGGGCTGCATTTTCTTTTTTTTCCCCTGGGCCTTGGACTGTTGACACCTTGAAAGGGAGACCCAGGAGAAGTTATGTGAGGGGACGGAGGTCTGGAATGGAGACTCCACTACAGTTCCATACTAGATGCAGCTGGACAGACTAGTGAGAATGCTGTATGTTTGGTCCCCTCTAAGTGAGGACGTTGCTGTAAGAACACTAGCACTAGGAAAGGGCACCTAATGGAGCCCTGATAGAAGACAGAAAGCGCACAATGCAAAATTAACTTTCCCTAAAAGAAGTTTGGTCTTTGTCCCAGCTCCAAAGAAGTAACCTCTCAACACTATTTAGTTCCAGAGTGAAAGACCTGTCTTTGTCATTCATGGTGGGTGCCTAAGAATGCACCTGATACTTTATGACAACACATAACTTATCATGGGCCCCTAGTTTATACGAAAGAGATGACTCAGGGTAAGGTCTGGCCACATCAGAAAAACCCACCATATAATTAGAAAGCTGAGGCTTTGAGCCACGAGGTATCAGCTGGACCTCTGGAAAGGAAAAAAGGGCTAGAGATGGAGTCCCATGGGCAATGACTCAATCAATCATGCTTATGTAATGAAGGCTCAATAAAAATACTGAGGCTCTGGCCAATTTCCTGGGTTGGCAATATCATGCACCTACTGTCACACAGGATGCCAGGAGGTAACAAGTCACTGAAGACACGGGAGTTTTGTATTTGGAACACCTCTGGCCCCTCTTCTAAGTTGCACCTTTGTCTGTAACAAACATGATTGAAAGTATAGTATAACAGCTTTTAAGAAGTTTTTTGAGTCTTTCTATCAACTCATTGAACCTGAAGGTAGTTCTGGGAAATCTCTGAACTTCCAGTGGTTTCAGATGACTTGGGCAGGCTTGGCAGTCTTAGGAGTTCTGTGTTCTTAGCCTTGAGTTTGCATGGCTGACTGTGTGCAGAAAGAGATCCAAGGGAGTTTTCTAGTAAGAGGTGCCCATGATATGAGTCCTACTGGCATCACAGGAATTACCACAGAAAAAGTACAAAGGGCACAGTAGCCTTAGGAGACAGAATGTACAAAGGGGCCAAGAGCATGAAGATGGTACTGATGAGGATCCAGGGAAAGGTAGGAGAGAAGGAAACAGGATTCCCAAGGTTGTGACAGGGATGACAGTGAGGCCTGCCAGGACAAGGCTCATAAGGCAGGAGGTGAGCAGGACTGGGCTGGACATACTGAGCCTGGTTTGCCCGAGGAGCAGTCTGGTAAAAAGACTCGCAAGATACACATGATCTAGATGAGAAAATGATAATACTGTACTTGAAGACATTAATGGTCAAAAAATTTTCCATATAAATCAGTGGTAATTTAGGGGCGCCTGGGTGGCTCAGTTGGTTAAGCGACTGCCTTCGGCTCAGGTCATGATCCTGGAGTCCCTGGATCGAGTTCCGCATCGGGCTCCCTGTTCGGCGGGGAGTCTGCTTCTCCCTCTGACCCTCCTCCCTCTCATGCTCTCGGTTTCTCATTCTCTCTCTCTCAAATAAATAAAATCTTAATAAATCAATCAATCAATCAATCAATCAATCAATCAATCAGTGGTAATTTCTTCTACACTTTATGCCATTTTGGCTAATGAAAAGTTTCCCAGGAATGCTCTAATTCTGCATAGTGGGGAAGCCTGTATGTCCATCATTACTCAACAAAACCCGGGGGAGGAGGGACTTAATAATATAAAACTGACAATTCTACCCAAGTGAATAAAAAAATTCAGTACAATTCCCTATAAAATGGCAACTGGGTCATCAAGGAACTTCAGAGTCTGATGGTAGGACTTGTAGGGAAGATCAAACAGGCAAGAATAAGGAGAAGGATACCTACCGTCTCAGATAATAGTACTGTGATGGAATTACAGACTCTCAGACACTGTGGTACTGGCATAGAGAGAAGACAAACGGGCAACAGAAAAAGAATAGAGAGCTCAGGAAACACACACACACAAACACACGTAGCTCTGGTGGATGGCAGAGGAGGCAGAACAGCTCAGTGGTAAAAGGAGAGAAAACACAGTACACGGAGCTAGAAAAATTGGTGTCACCCTGGGAATGTAAAAACTATTCCTATCTCACACTACCTTCAAATCCTACCTCAGATCAAGGAGAGTTAAATGTCAAATACCAAGTTTAAACATTTTTAGGATAAAATAAACAAAAATATCTTTTTGATGTTGGGGGATAAAGATTTTAATACAAGACAAAATCATTAATTATATAAGAAAATTACAGGGAGCGCCTGGGTGGCTCAGTTGGTTGAGCAACTGCCTTCGGCTCAGGTCATGATCCTGGAGTCCCTGGATCTAGTCCCGCATCGGGCTCCCTGCTCAGCAGGGAGCCTGCTTCTCCCTCTGACCCTCCCCCCTCTCATGTGCTCTCTCTCTCTCTCATTCTGTCTCAAATAAATAAATAAAATCTTAAAAAAAAAAAAGAAAATTACACTAAAATAAGAACCTTTATTCAGTAAAATATACTTTAAATAAGTGAAAAAACAATATTGAAAAGTAGAAAATTATATCTGCAGCACCTATAATCGATGAAAGGTTAAGTGTAAGGAATGTACAAAGAATCCCTACAAATCAAAAGCAAACGAATTAACAGAAAAATAGGTATTTATCATGAAATGACATTTCAAAAGAGAAAATACAGGTTGACCAATAATCATATGATCAGGTGCTAAAGCTCCTCAGCAATGAAGGAAAAGCAAATCAAGACCACGTAAGATACAGTTTTGTGTTCATTTGATTGTCAACGATTGAGGAGCCTTAGAATATCAAGTATTGGGCAAAGGAGTATCAAGTATAGGTTGAAGGAACCTCCACGCTTTCCTGGGGAAAATGTAAATTGGTACATGTCCTTCAACACAATGGCAATTATCCAGTAAACTTGGAAGCTTGCATAGCCCATAAACCAACAATTTCACTCCAAGAAACACCAAAGACACCGTAACCATGTGCAAGATGATTGATACAGGACTGCTCCTGGCAGCACCATGTATGAGAGTCAAAACATGAATAACTGAATGCACACAGAGTGGATGAATACGATGTGAGACAGGAACTTTTTATTGATTTTCTTCAACTGTAAGAATTTGAGCCTATTTTTATGTTGAGTAGAGAAAGGATGACATTACATTACAAAACAAACAATATGAATGAAGACAACATTTTCCTGAAAAGGTGTGCTCTAGACTCTGGTTCAGGAACTGGCTAGGGCCAGGGGCAAGACCTCTCTCGCTAGGTCTTGGAAGGGGAAGCTGCAGACACCGGAGCCTGAGAGAGTGCGGTAGGGTCGAGGATCAAGCGATGGAGGAGGCGGACTTTACTTTCAACGCAAAGACCCGCTGACACCTCAGGGGTCATATGCTGAGACATCCACAGCTGGGGAAGTGGTAACCACCCGAACAAAGTCTGAGCTCCTGGGGTAGCTCATGCAGGATACAGAGCTGACTAGAGGCACCAGCAGATGCAGAGGCCGGTTAGGAGACTAGTAGCGTCCCCCAGAGAAAAGATGATAGGAGCGTGCACGGAGCGTGGGGACGGGTCTGAGGGAGGTAGTGCAAGTAATGGATTCAGGAGATGTACAAGATGTGCAATGCACAGGACTGGGGCATGGCCGGATATGGGGACTGAGGGAGGTGGAGGTGTGAGGAATTCTCTGAGGCTGTACCCAGTCTCTAACCTGCTTGGGTGGCAGGACCATTCACTGAAACTTGGGAGGTAAAAGGAGTGAGCAACATTCTGGGTCCCCTGCCAGGCACGCTGACTTCGGGTCAAAGGGCTCCGTGGCTTCCAAACCCCAGAGAGGCCAGACAAAAAGCTTCCCCAGGGAACCAGGGCCAGTGGTCTCCTACTGGTCTTGAGCCTGCAGGGTCTCCCACCTGCCCACATCTTGGCTCCTACCTGGATAGG
Organism: Mirounga angustirostris; assembly: GCF_029215605.1. Lineage (NCBI taxonomy): Eukaryota > Metazoa > Chordata > Mammalia > Carnivora > Phocidae > Mirounga > Mirounga angustirostris. The sequence goes on along the minus strand of NW_026991724.1, from coordinate 58,652,541 downwards.
CGCTTTGAGACAGGTCTCTCTTCACCATCCATAGCTCCTGCCCGTGCTCCAGCTGGTAGATCAGCTCAGGTCTAGGAACAGGACACCCTATTCACAGAGAAAGAAAGAAGACACTAGGGTTTCTGTGAAAAGAAAGAAAACCTCTCCATCTAGTCTGGGACTTCAGGATGTGGATATGACCTCAGAATGAAGCTACTCCCATCCACACTAATAAAATACTAACCTGTCACCTGGAAACAGGCACAAACACCACTGCTGGGATCTAAAGACTTTAGACAGTAGTGCTGGCCGTGTAGACAGCACCTATTCCCTTTGGCTTCCAGCACACAGAATCCCAGGGAATATGACCCCCTCCTTCCAGAAAGTGTTTCCTAATCAATCCAAGTGAGTCTCAACCGTGCGTGCATCAACACCTCCTGGGATGTCGGGTTCACATCCAATGGAAACGAAATCTCTGTAGGTGAGGCCTGGATATCCGTAGATTTTAAAACCTCTCCAGATGATTCCGGCATCAAAGGAAGGTTGAAAAACCAGTCTCTACCAACCTGCAAGTGGCATTCCTCAATCACCAATAGTTAGAGGTACGCAACTTTAGAAAGCTCTATTCCAGGATGGCTGAATGAGGGGATCTGCTGCTCCTGTTGTCTGGCGGCATCCCGGGACTTTTGTGAGGGAGCCTGCCTAAAAGACCTAGACCACAGAGAGGAAGTAAAGAAACACACAGCTGGGTTATCACCCACCCACCTGGGAGTCAGTCCCACCTCTGAGCTTCTTATTACGTGAGATAATAAATTTCCTTCAGGGTGAAGACTGATCTGCTCTGTCATATGTAGCCAAACACAGATGCAGGGTAAAAAGACACAGGACTCTATCGAGAAGTCAAGGGCAGAGGCACCAGGACCCACAGAAGGCTGCTCTGGCAGATCCTGAACAACACCCCAAGATTATCAGTTGTCACTAAGCAAATCCCGCTCGTATCTGCTACACGCTCAGCACAGGGCCCAGTAATGGGGCAGTGGAAAGGGGAGGAAGACTCCCCTTCAGCTCTATGGGGCTTTGGGAAGCTGAAAGCCCAAGAGAAAAAGGAGGGGGGTGCGCTTTAAAACTCATGTACCAAGCAAATACCAGGTCTAGAAAACATAACTCATTCCAAACTATTTATTGATTTAAAATAGTAACAAACCCCTAGATACAGAGGGAGAAAATAAAAGATAACTAAATAAGACACGGTATATAACTAAATCACAGTCTATAATTTGACCCAATTGGAAATGCAAAATTTATATACTAAAAACTTATATAGTAAGTCATATATAATAATTATGCACAGCATAACAAAATTTATGCTCCAAAAAAATTTTATCACCAAAACGTAACACGGCACTGATTGGTTTTTCTGACTCTACAATATAGGTCTGAGTTAACTTTAGAATTTGCTAAAATGCAGCAAATGACAAAACTTCATACATTTAATTAATACTAGGGCTCAAATCATAATGATACCTGGAAATCACACTAAATTTAAATATTACTCTGCCCAAACTTAAAAAGCAGCGAAATAGAGAGGAAAAATACGTATGTCTTACTTTAACTGTAGACTTGCCTATATTTCCCCTATTCATAGTATCCATTGTCCTAAAATGTCCCATTTTGGGCATGGATGCTCACAAATTAACTTGGTAAAATGGGACCCACAAACACCAGTTAAGAAAGTGAACATGGCCCAATGGAAGCTGGAAAAGGGCCTCCAGGGAGTAAAACTTCATATAACAGCTAATCAATAAAGGAATGACTGTCCTACTGCCTCTCCATTTGACAGTCCAGTTGTATCTGTTCTTAACCCTGGGAAAAATAAAGGGCTCCTCCTGGTGGGTTACTACAATCTTAATGCGGTGGTCCATCCATTAGGGTTCCTGCTAAGGACCGAGTGTGTCTGCCCCTAAATGTCATTACTTAGCCCAAATTCCCAATGTGATCACATCTGAAGATAGGGCCTGTAAGGAGGTAATTAAGGTTAAATGAGGTCGCGGGGATGTGGCCCCAATCTGGGAGGACCGGTGTCCTTAAAGAGGAGGATGAAGGGGCCTTTCCGAGCCAGAGGCAGGGCCACGTGAGGACACAGCACGAAGGCAGCAGCCAGGAAGAGCTCATCATCAGAAACCCGTCTGCCGGCACCTCAGGTCTGGGACTTCCAGCCTCCAAATGCCATGAAAATAAAGCTGTTGTTTAAGCCACACAGTCTGGCAGCCAGGGCTGATCCACACAATCCACACACCCAATATCCAATATAAATAAATTAATAACGTTATCGAATCAACAACCGGGCGACGATCTTGGGCTTACAGATCTGGTGGACCGTGTTCTGTTCAGGGCCTGTTTCAACGGCTTCTCTGCCAGCCTGCCTTTATTCTGAAGGTAAACACTTCTTCTTTCCCAGGCTGCCTATGAGGCTGGCTCCACAGCTCGGCTGCTGCAAACAGTCTCTGCACACAAGAGCTTAACTGCACCCACCTTTCTCCAGTAGCACAGGTATGACGGTACATTGACGACAGCCTCGTCCAAGGAAATTCATTCGACACATTCATATGGATACATAAATCCAGTCTTTTAGTCCCATTGTGGGGACAGTTTCAGCTAATACTACTACTTAGTATTATTTGGGGGCTGGTGACTGCATTCCTCATTTATAAATTTTATTTAATCTCACTACTGCTGTTAGTTACAAACCAGCCCAACAAAGGATTCCCTCCAACAAAGACTCTAAGATCTATTCAAAATACTGTTAACAGCACAAGCTCAGCACAGCTCCTGAGGACTCTGTAAGACAGAATGGAACCCCATCTGGGCCCTCTGGCCTAACTCCACTTGTAGGAGGTGGTAGCTTCTCCTGTCCTCAGTCGCATGCCAGATGCTACGGTGCCGGAGGAGGCCAGCCCTCCCCCAGACCCTCTGGCTACCTGGAAAGTCCCTTGAGATTAACAGAGTGAACAGTTATGGGAGTTTGTGGACGATTAGAAAGACACTGCTATCCATCATACACGATGGAGTTCAGTGGAATGTTGCTGCTTTCTATTCCTGAGCCAGAATGTTCTAAATGAAAAATGGGACCTAAGAAACATTACTTGGCCAAACTTCGGGGGGGGGGTATCTTAGCACCAAATGCCCCGATTAACAAATGGCCCCATCTCCACATTCATAATAAAGTGCTGGGCCATTGCCTAAAAATGGTCTGCTTTGCGGTAAAGAACTCTTCAGAACCTCTTGTCTCACAGACACTCCTAAGAGAAGTCAAATCACACATCTCTGCACATACAGCCACAACACAAAGCTCTGCCAGGACATTCCTTATTCCCTTCAGAGTTGCAGGCAATCCTGGTAATAGACACACATTTCACTTCTCAAATGACGCAATGCTACGTACGCTCTGGGAAGAGACATTCAACAGAGCTTTCATGGCCCAGACATGCCCCAAGTCGCTGGTTTAAGTAAAAGACATAATGGTCACTTGAAACTACTCCTTTTAAATTCCAGTGTGACAAATAAACCCCTAAATGGGTCTCTATCTTGCCTTAATAAAAGGCCTCTTGGCCTACTTACACCCCACACTAATACCACTGTTTCAACCAAGCATGGCAAAAACCCCATCAACCTGAGTGGGCACTCATTTGCAAAGGATACCCCAGTCACACACCCAGACAACATCGTCCCAGACCAGCACCTCAACAATGAAGACGACTCCACCCCCTGATGTTAAAACCTTCACCCCAGCAAATGTCCACAGATTGCCTCTCCTAAGACAGAAATTAGACACAGGACCTTTTTTGCTTTCTATTAGGAATTCTATTATGTTCCGGAGGTGACTTTTAAAAAACTTCTAAGGAGGAAGGGTAAGGGTAACGAATCCTGTGAATATAACACTGGAACACTTGGTTCCATCCCTTAACCTCTGTGGAGGCAAGAAGGGCTGGAGATTGAGTCCAGTCACCAACGGCCAGTGATTTCATCAATTATGGCTATGTAATGAAGCTTTCACAAAATCCCTAACTAAAGTCGTTCAGTGAGTTTCCAGGTTGGTTAACACAACGAGGTGCTAGAAGGGTGGCAAGCCTAGAGGGCATGGAAGCTCAGTGTCCTTTCCTACGTACCTTGTTTGCATCTCTTCCATTTAGTGGTTTCTGAATTTAAAACAGGTAATATTAAGTAAGGTGCTTTCCTAAGTTCTGTGAGCCACCCTAGCAAATTATCAACTCTGAGGAAGGGGTCCTATCTCTGATTTACAACCAGTTGATCAGGACAGGTGACAACCTGGACTTGGGACTGGCATCTGAAGTGGATGGGTGGGAGGGCAAGGGGCTGCCCTAGGAGACTGAGCCCTTAACCTGTGGGATCTGTGCTAACTCCAGGTAGTCAGTGTCAGAACTGCATGGTGTGAAAACAAAATTTTAGTATCAGAAGTTGCTGAGTAGAGGAAAAAGTTTTTCTTTTACACACAACTACAACACACACGGGCACGTGTGTACAAGTGTATGCATGCGTATATATACACAAAAATACACACATATAGATATGTAAAATATACAATAGCACCTCCCTGTGTCGTCTGTCACTAAGTCACCTCTATAAATTAAAATCTTTTAAGTACAAATTAATAGAGGGGGAATGCTGTGGGAATTTAAACGAGTGGAGCACGAATAGGCCCGAACAGTCCTGCTTGGTCAGTGCTCAGGGCATCTGTGCTGATGATTATGAACTGCTTTTTAACATGACTCATGTTTGATTTTTCTTACTTTCTTCAAAGAAAGAATCTTGCATCACTCTGGTAAATGGGAAACCTAGAGTCACTTCCTTTGGTAGCAGGTCACCACGAAAACTCAGCAATGAAATCAAAATGATGTTAAGTCCCAGTGACCTCATGCTCCCTACTCAGGGCTATAAACTCAAGGCTACTCCGTTTTAAAGGGAAAAGTACCAACAATTGGAGCGTGGGGGGAATGAAGAAAGTATATTAACATTCAGCACTAAATCCAGACTTGCCATCAAAAACAATCAGAAGGCAGGAAACGATTATGTCAGAGTGTCTCTCAATGTCCGTTGATGAAGTATTCCTAGACTCTCTGAAACAAGGTTTCTCAATCTGGCATAATTACTTGGGTTCATGGGCATGATTATTTAGGTCAAGATAATTCTTTGTTGGGAAGACAGGGAGGAAACTGTCCTGGGCATTGTAAGGATGTGTTGGCAGCATTCCAGGTCTCCACCCACTAGGTGCCTGTCCCACCTCCATCCCACCTGTGACAACCAAAAATCTCTCCAGACGCTGACCAGTGTCTCCGGGGACGACACCATCGCTGGATGAGAACCACTGGCATAGAGAGTTATAACCAGGATGATGAGACAAGTGAGGGGGTGGGGGAGGGGCCCCCATGAGATCTGCGGGTCAGGACACAGCTGGCGAGGTAGTGATTATGCACAGAAGGGGTGACCGTGTGAGAGGCTGAAATGCCCAAGAACACTCCCCAGGCAGACACAACAGCAAGCAGAGGCCCGAGGCAGGGCTGCGCGTGGGGAACTCACTAGAAGCCCTGCACAGCCAGAGCACAGTGAGCTCAGGGAAAGCACTGACGGTGACGGATGAGGTCAGCAGGAAAAGAGAGTAGACTTTTTATTTTGAAACACTTTGTTATGAAATCTTTAATCTAGCCAACTTTTCTAATTTTGCTTTTTCTCTTCTCACTGACAGACATAATTCCAGTTCTCTAAGAACAGGCATGTCGCATCCTAAGCTCTGGATTTATAGCCCTCCTTTCCCTCAAATTGAATGGCATCGTGGTCGTTCTCCTCAAGCAGAGAAACATCTAAGCTGGTGTTTCTCAACCGTGGCACTCTGGACGCTGCAGGCGGGATAGTCCTTCATTGAGGACGGCGGTCTTGTCCATCGAAGGATGTTTACGGCATCTTTGGACTCCAACCACTAGATGCCAGGACCACCTACACCCAAGGCCAGACAACCCAAAGTGGCTGCAAACACTGCCAAATGTCTCCTGGGGGTACAAATCCCAACTGCTGAGAAGTATTACTCTAACCCCTCTCTTGTACTGGCAGAGGATGTTGGCCCTTGAAACAAGTGATAATCTCGGAGGCACACAGACACAAAGGAGCCCCATAACCGAGATCATGCCGTTTGGGACAATACCTGTTGGCACTGAAGGCAAAGGCCTCCCGGGGGCCTGCCTGCCTCACTCTCTTCTTGGAGAACATCCCATCACTCACAGCCCTGCTGAGGACACTTGAGCCAATCAGGCTCACGCAGTCAGCTCCCTCTCTGGAATGTGAAATAAGAACCTCGGATGGAGGCCAGTCTGCGCTGGGCACTGGGTGAGAGGTCCAGAGAAGTACTGGCTCGGGTGGCCATTCCTGCCCCAAGGACACCCACACAGCCCAGCAGCACACAGAGAAAGAGGAACAACATAAACACGCAAAGACGCGGAGACCAGGAATCGGGGGGCCAGAGAGAGCAGGGCCAGGTGGCCAGTCCTGTCACAAGCTGATGAGGCAGAAAAAAACCTTTCTGCATACAGTGACATGAGCAGAGAGAGCCAGAGAGAGAAGCCGGGACAAGAGACCAGAAGCCAGGGTATAATCGTGGTGGTTGCCAGTTCCTCTATCAGTCCCTCACAGGACCCAGCTGGAAACCCTCCCTCTGGGTCTGCAGAACAGCCGCCTTTCCTTCCATTACTTTCCAGGAGCCAGAGAGGAACTGTTTCTTGCCCAGACATACACAGGAGAGCAGGCCCAAAGAGATGAGTCTAGAAAATGACTGAAGCTGCAGGCGGGCGGGGGGGGGGGGGGGGGGTTCCAGAGGCCTTCTTGACCAGCCAGGCCTGGAGCCAGAGGGTGCTCTGACAAGAAGGTGGCAGGTCCCCCCATGGTGGAGTGCGGAGGACTCACCCAGAGACACCAGAAGGCCACAGTTTTCCAGCATCACCTCCTGGTACAGGCTCCTCTGGGCCGGGTCCAGCTGCCCCCACTCCTCCTGGGTAAAAGTCACGGCCACATCATCGAAGGTCACAGATATCTGGAAAGTCAAACAGAGGTAGCAGCGTTGGCCTTGCGGCTGTTGGATGTGATCAGAGCTCATCCCTACATCCCTGGTAAAGATGCAGAGTGACCACGGCTCGAATCACCAAGCACCTCCTGAGGGCCAAGCTCTGTGCTGGGCTCAAGGGGCAGGTGGGCAATGCTTCGGATGCGCTACGGTAGCGTAAGGGAGAAGCTCCCTCCGTGGGAGCCACCGCAAGGTCACACAGGACGATGGAAATGACGCGAGGACTGGGAGACGCAGACAGCAAGGGCTCTAGGACGTCGGAGGAATGAGTGAGTATGATAATACCAGCATCAGTAACAACAGCAGTACCTGAGCCTCACTGGTCCTGCTAGCTGCCTGCCCCATGCTGAGGGCTTCACATCCTGGTGAGAGGGACTGTAAGGCCCCAGTTCTTAAGTCAGTCTCCTGTGGCTTGCATCCAAACTCTTGAAACCCGACACTTGCCAGCTGTGTTACCTTGAAGACATCACTTCATTTCTCTGAGCCTCGGGTTCTGGATCAATACAATAATAGTTCCCACTTCACCAGTAACAGTTGTGCGATTTAAACAGAAATTACTCAGTGCTCAGTGTGCTTTGGGATTTTCACTGCTTCTTCCACAGCCCATGACATCTCATCACCTTCGTGGCATAGTCAACGAAAGGCTAAGGGAGCTCCACCAATTCATGCAAAGTCTCGCGTTTTACAAACCAGAAGCCAGATTTTAAGACAGATTACCCTAACACAGTGTTGAAAAGAGTAAACTGGACATTCCTCCATAATCAGAGTAACTGCAAGTAAGGAGGCTATGAAGCATTTACCCCCGTTTTTGCTGTTAAATACACTTCCATGCACCCGAACAGGGACCGAGGGGCGGTGCCCTCATCACTAACCACACAGGAACGGCCCACTGATGGGGTGGCACCTCCTCGGGTAAATGGCAGGGCCCGGTTTGTTCCCCACGGGCCTCCCAGGCGAGGGGGAGATGCCACAATGAACCATACGCCCCTTTTTCCTTCCTGAGCTCTGACAGCCTTTTTCCCGAGGCCAGGATACCCCAGGACCAGGGAGCGCAAACAGCTACAGGTAACACAGGCCCTGGCCACCAAGTGTCTGGCTGAGGGCTGGTGGCGCATCCCGCAAACGACCACAGGATCCCGCCCTCCAAAGGCACTCGGCAGCCGGGAGGAGCCACAGCAACCTCACAGGCCCTCGTGGGCCTCCCTAAACCACCAACGCACTTGGCTTTTGTCCACGCACCTCGTCTGAAAAGCTCTCCCGCCTCCGCCCGGTGCCCAAGGTCACCTGTTGGAGGAGGACGGGGGGCAGCGCGGGCCAACCCAGGGCATGGCGGGGGGTGGAGCTCGCCGTAAGAACGACGGGGGTCCCGGCGGAAGCATCATTCGTGCCTTCTGCACCTGGCGGGACCGGGGGTCAACCAGGTGGCGCGCCAGGCCGGACGCCCCCACACACAACCGCAGACACACGCCCAGCGGACGTCGGGGCGGCCGGCCCTGCCGGGCCCGTGTGCTCCCTCACAGAGAAGCCGCAACCCCCAAACCAACGTCCACTGACCTGGGCCTGGCCGGTCGGCGGCGCCGCCATCGCGGGGCCCCGCGGGTGAGCGAGGCGGGGAGCGGCGGGCACCGCGCAGCCCGCTGGCCACACCTCTGCTCTGCGCGCCCCGACGACCTCGGCGGGCAGCGGCAGGCCGGCCGCAGCGTCCCCCGAGTGAGAGGCACACGCCTCGGGGCGCCGCCCTCGGCGACTGCGGGGATGAGCGCGGCCGCAGAGGCCGCGGCTCAGCGGGCGGCCGGCGGCGCACACCCGCCGCAGGGGGCCACGGCCCGTACGAAACGCGACCGTGAGCTCTTTCCTCCCTCCCGGCTCGCTCCCCACCAAAGGGCCAAGGTGCGGCGCCGGCCCAGCCCCCGGCAAGGCCCCGCCGTCCCAGGGCCAGCGGCGGCGGCTAATGGCGACGGCAGGGGAACACCCGGAAGTCCCGCCCACGCACGTAGCCAGGGAACGCCCCTTTCCGGGGCTGTCCGTGGCCAGCGCCGCCCCCGATGCCTTCTGGGTACTGTGGTTTTGCGCCTCGGTGTCCGACCGCGCGAGGCGGGGCTTGGGCAGGAGCGCTCCCCCGAGAGGAGGGCGCACGAGCGACCGGGCAACCCCTCTGCTTCTTCGGATTCGAGAGGAGCGAGGGACAGGGGCGAGGGCCTTCCTTCTGTACCTGGGGAAACTGAGGCTCGGGAGGCAGGGACGGTCGTCAGCGTGGGGGCATATGCCAAGGCACAGAACTCGCCCTTGACCCGAGGCTGGCCTGTTGACTTCCCCTTCTGGGTACCGCCTCCCCCGAGCCTCTTCTCTGGGAGCAGACAAAACAGTAGTTTAAAGACCGACAGCTGGGGCGCCTGGGTGGCTCGGTCGGTTGAGCGACTGCCTGCGGCTGGGGTCATGATCCTGGAGTCCCGGGATCGAGTCCCGCGTCGGGCTCCCTGCTCCTTGGGAGCCTGCTTCTCCCTCTGACCCTCCCCCCTCTCATGTGCTCTCTCTCTCTCAAATAAATAAATGAAAATCTTTAAAAAAAAAAAAAAAAAAAAACAAGGGCGCCTGGGTGGCTCAGTCGGTTGGGACTGCCTTCGGCTCAGGTCATGATCCTGGAGTCCCGGGATCGAGTCCCGCATCGGGCTCCCTGCTCCTTGGGAGCCTGCTTCTCCCTCTGACCCTCCCCACTCTCATGCTCTATCTCATTCTCTCTCTCAAATAAATAAATAAAATCTTTAAAAAAAGAAAAAAACAACCAAAAACAAAACCAAAAAACCCGACACCAGAAGTCCGCTTTCACAAATTGCACACTCTCTTGGGCCTTATTTGGTCCAGGCCTTTTTCATAAAATGAATGAATTTCTGAGTCATGTAACTGGCCCAGATTACCAAAAAATGGATTTGCCATTCTGTGAAGTGGGGAGGAGCAAATAGAGGAAGTTTAGAGGGAAACTCAGGACTCCGGTTTTGGACGTTGTCGATTTGAAATGTCTATGAGACCACAAGCATGTGTTAGGGAGGCATTTCAACCAATGACTGAACATTGGAAGAGAGTTCAGCCTTGATAAAATAAAGGAAATTTTCAACTTTCCGTGTTTGTGGGCCCTGCTTTTTGGGCTCTCAGGGAAGCTATACTTTAGCATTTACCAAAGTCAAAATGACTTGGCAAAACATCAAAGCATGGGCTCTATTTCTGCCCCAAGCACACACTGCACATCTGCTTTGTTGAAAAAAATAACCGAAAAGGAACATTCTAAACATAAAGAAAAGAAAAGAAAAAAAAAATCCCTCCTTGGTTCCCATTAGATTAAAGTCATACAGTTTTGCACATACTAAAAACATAAGACAAAGTCTGTAACTTTCTGGAATGCCCTTGGTCATGATGATTTGTAACTCCATGTAAAAACAAAAATATAACACTGAGGGGCACCTGGGTGGCTCAGTCGTTAAGCGTCTGCCTTCGGCTCAGGTCATGATCCCAGGGTCCTGGGATCGAGCCCCGCATCGGGCTCCCTGCTCTGCGGGAAGCCTGCTTCTCCCTCTCTCGCTCCCCCTGCTTGTGTTCCCTCTCTCGCTGTGTGTCTCTCTCTCAAGTAAATAAATAAAATCTTTAAAATATATATATATATATAACACTGAACCAAATGTTCCTTCCCCAGACCACTCTCTTCTTTGTGAGTGTATACTGGTCAGCTGTCCTAACTTGAGCTTAAATAAAACTCTCTCTTTAAAATTTTAAAAAAGGTTTGTTCATTTTGTGTGGACCCTTCACCTATATTTCAAATCATGATACTAGGTAAGACCATCAGAGGAATGAGTGTAGACTGGAGAAGAGAATGGATGGAGCATGAATCCTGGACCAACTTGGCTTTGTTAACTGGTTGATGTCAAGAAACCAACAAACTCCCATTATGGATTCTAATGTCCAATCAGAGGTACATTAAGCAATCTTAGAAGTCACCACTGGTGATTTTTTTTTTCATAACTGTGGAGCTGAGAGAATCAAATGCATCTTTGATGATTTGAGGATGCATACAGATTGAGAACCGGAATCAGGGAGTATAGAAATGCCCTTGAGTTAATATTTCTAAGATGTGAGAGAGTCATAGTGACAAGTTATTAATTAGGTCAAGGAATGAAGACTATATCAAGAGTTCTGCTGAGAACTAGTAAGATATATGTTTTATAAATATTTACATGTATACATCTTTTATAACTATATGGTGTATATATGTGTATTGCATATACATATGTAGGTACAATATGTATATGAGATTTATTTCAAGAAATTCACTTATATGATTGTGGGGCATGGCAAGTTTTACTCTATCCATAGGGTAGAGGGTAGGCTAGTGGGCTGGAAAGTTTCCAGACAAAGCTAATGCTGCAGTCTTGACACTGAATTTCTTCCTCTGGCAACTCTTACTTAAACCTTTAAGATCTTTTCACCGATTGGATAAGGCCCGCCCACATTACCAAAATAAAATCCTTTGCTTAAAGCCAACCAATTGTAGATGTTGAACATATCTATAAAATACCTTCACAGCAACACTAAATTAGAGTTTGATCCAATAACTGGCTAGTATAGCCTAGCTAAGTTTACACATAAAACTAGCCATCATATTCTACCTCTTGTCAACTTGGCACCCACATACATCTCCTTAAACCATACTTAATTTCCAAATAAAAACAGTAAAAAAAAGTAATACTTCTGCCTAACTAGATCAAATCTAGTATTGGCCCATTGCTAGGATGGACCATACTACATGTAATGGACTTTATATGATGAATGCAATATGATCTGAATGAATCTATTGACCTAATGTTAAATTCTCTGACATTAGAAATTATCCTCTGGTTATGTAAGATAATATCCTTGTTCTCAGAAAATACGAACAAAGGGGCGCCTGGGTGGCTCAGTTGGTTAAACGACTGCCTTCGGCTCAGGTCATGATCCTGGAGTCCCTGGATCGAGTCCCGCATCGGGCTCCCTGCTTGGCAGGGAGTCTGCTTCTCCCTCTCCCACTCCCCATTTGTGTTCCCTCTCTCGCTGTGTCTTTCTCTGTCAAATAAATAAATAAAATCTTTAAAAAAAAAAAAAAGAAAATACGAACAAATATGAGACATGAAGTATGAAGCTCTTAAATGTTTCAGAAAAATATAAATTGATGGATAGCAGGAGGGAAAAAGGATGAGTGATAGAGCAAATGTGACAAAAGTGTAACACAAATACGCTAGGAGGAAACATTGTTATCACCAGAGATGAGGAGTCAAAACCAAAAAAAACAAACAAAACAAAAAACCCATACAAACAGACCTTGTTAAGATAACTTTTGGGGCACCTGGGTGGCTCAGTTGGTTAAGTGTCTGCCTTTGGCTCAGGTCATGATCCCAGGGTCCTGGGATGCAGCCCCACGTTGGGCTCCCTGCTCAGCAGAAGGCCTGCTTCTCTCTCTCCCTCTGCTGCTCCCTCTGCTTGTGCTCTCTCTCTCTCTCACTCAAATAAATAAATAAAATCTTTTTTTTTAAAGATAACTTTTATCTTCCTTTAGTCTCCCCATTTATTTTAGCTACTTTTGAAAAATTGCCTCTCTTTGTTCAACTTAATATATAAGCACTTAGGTTTTGTTACTTCTTTGGGTCTTCGTTTCCTAATGAAGCCTTGTGTATCAGGTAAAACTTACATTAAATAAATTTATAAGCTTCTCTCCTGTTAATTTTTTTTTTAAGATTTTATTTATTTATCTGACAGAGAGAGACACAGCGAGAGAGGGAACACAAGCAGGGGGAGTGGGAGAGGGAGAAGCAGGCTTCCCACTGAGCAGGAAGCCTGATGCGGGGCTCCATCCCAGGACTCTGGGATCATGACCTGAGCCGAAGGCAGACGCTTAACAACTGAGCCACCCAGGCACCCCTGTTAATATGTTTTATGTCAATTTAATTCTCAGGCCCATCCAGAGATCCTAAGAAGGTAGAGGTAAAATTTTGCCTCTTCTGCGTAAGCCATGAGCCACCCAGGCATCCTGATATGTGTACTTTCAACATTTATATTATACTTCAATAAAAAGTTAAAATATTGGCTGGGGCACCCGGGTGGCTCAGTCCATTAAGCGACTGCCTTTGGCTCAGGTCATGATCCTGGGGTCCTGGGATAGAGCCCCGCATTGGGCTCCCTGCTCAGCGGGAGTCTGGTTCTCCCTATCCCTCTGCCCCTACCCCTGGGCTTGTGCTCTCTCTCTCATTCACCTTCTCTCAAATGAATAAATAAAATCTTAAAAAAAAAAAAGTTAAAATATTGGCAAGGAGGCATTCTATGAAAAATGCAAGAAAAAATCCTTGCTGTAAGTGGCAATAAGAGTTTATCCTTTTAATACAGCCTCAGGGACATAGAATTTGATTAATCATAATCACTGATTTATGATACATTGTCATTATTGTTTTTGTTCTTTTACAACTCATTTCACTTTGTAAAATTTAATATATATGTAATGATCACCTGTGAATTTACCACCCAAATCATAACTAGAACATTATCAATTATTTATATCAAATATACCTGAGAGATAACCACTGTCATAAATTTTGTGTAGATTACTTATTTATTTTTTAAAATTATATATCTGTATGTGCCTAGATAAAGTTTGGTTCTACTTGATTTTGAACGATAAAAATGGAATGTCTTATGATATGTCATTATCTTGCTTTTTAACTCAACATTATGTTACCCTGATTCCTCTATTTGTTTTCATGGCTGTATGATTTCCTATCATATGAATATATCACCATGTTCTATGATAAAGTCCACTTTCAAGGGGCACTTGGGTTGTTTGCAGATTTTTTGCTGTTAAGAACAGTCCTGCAGCGGCGTCTGGGTGGCTCGGTCCGTTAAGTGGCTGCCTTCGGCTCAGGTCTTGATCCCAGGGTCCTGGGATAGAGCCCCAAATCAGGCTCCCTGCTCAGTGGGGAGTCTGCTTCTCACTCTCCCTCTGCCCCTCCCCCCAACTCGTGTGCGCACTTTCTCTCTCAAATAAATAAATACAATCTCAAAAAAAAAAAAAAAAGAGGGTGCCTGGGTGGCTCAGTCATTAAGCGTCTGCCTTCGGCTTGGGTCATGATCCCAGGGTCCTGGGATCGAGTCCCGCATTGGGCTCCCTGCTCTGTGGGAATCCTGCTTCTCCCTCTCCCACTCCCCCTGCTTGTGTTCCCTCTCTCACTGTCTCTCTCTCTGTCAAATAAATAAATAAAATCTTTAAAAAATATACGTGATGGTGAAAATTCCATGTTTCATGGTGATGCTTTGTAAAATGTGTTTTTAAAAATACGTTCAAATTGACTATTTAGGCAGTGATGCTTTTCAAAAGGCAATCAAAAAGGTTCAGTAATTTTTCCAAAGTCATACAGAACTTAAGTATAATATATGTCTGGGTCCAGGATCTATATTTATACCACTTTACTATATTGTCTATCTGGTGTTGCAAATATTTTTCCATATTTGTAAAATATTTTATTTTTATCTTTAAATTCTAAGGATTTAAAAAAATTTTACTACTGATGTGAATAGAATCACATGTGAATCTATTTTTATGTGATATATTGTGAGCTAATTTTTTTTTAAGATCTATTTGAGAGAGAATATGCCAGCATGATGGGGGTTGGGGGGTAGAGGGAGAGGGAGAGAGAGAGAGGGAGAGAAGCAGACTCCCCACTGAGAGCAGAGCCCAGTGACACAGGGCTTGATCTCACCACCCTGAGATCATGACCTGAGCTGAAATCAAGAGTCGGACACTCAACTGACTGAGCCACCTAGGAGCGCCTATTGTGAGCTAGTTTTATAAGAAAACTATTAATATTATAGAAATATATATTACTGTAAGAAAGATTAATATTATATATATATATTTATTGATAGGAAGGGTGTTCAATATGTTGATACATGAAAAATAGCTTAGCAAACTGTTTATACATATCTGGTGAGAACTACAGAACTCTCAGCAAATAATGATTCTGTCCAAACCTCTGCATCAAGAGATTTGGCCAAACTCTTTGCTTAGTTTCTTTTTTTTTTTTTTAAAGATTTTATTTATTTATTTGAGAGAGAGAGAATGAGAGACAGAGAGCATGAGAGGGAGGAGGGTCAGAGGGAGAAGCAGACTCCCTGCCGAGCAGGGAGCCCGGGACTCGATCCCGGGACTCCAGGATCATGACCTGAGCCGAAGGCAGTCGCTTAACCAACTGAGCCACCCAGGCGCCCTCTTTGCTTAGTTTCTTGTAGCTTAGGGATGCGTCCTCAGCATGACCCCAGATCCCCCTTAAAATGCCTGCTTGACAAAACTCAATATTGCTAGAACTTACTAGCCAACACCTTAGGTAGGCCCCTAACTTCCCTTTCTTAGAGCATGTACTAAAAAGGACTTATAATTGTGAATTCTTCCTCTGTCCCTTTGAGATGTGTATGTATCTCCTACAATTCTGGGGTGTCTTTCTCAAGGATCTGAAAGCCATTTCTTTGAAATGTCATCTTCAGGAATATAGGGTCTCTGTCTTCCACTCTCTGGGAGGACAGAATTCTAACTTCGATAACTATTAGCTATCAGACACAGCTGGCCTGATGGACTTTTGTAATTTTTTACTTCCCTGCTCTACTTGAGCCCTGCTTGCTCCTCCCCACTCTGCCTGGCCCCTGTCATCCCAAGATCCAATTACTCTCGTTGCATTTAGGTTTCCCAATTGAGTGTCTGCAGTTCCCACTGTAAGGTGTGGCCTACAGAGAAGAACGATCACAGTGCTCTTCAAGGAAACTGGGGCTTCTCTCACAAATTTATTTCTCCAAGTATTGGTGAAAAGTTGATCTTCCAGACCCTCTGTCTAGTGTGGGTAAAGAGGTCCTAAATGAAAAATACACTCTCCTTAGCCTTTGAATCCCTTTCTCTCCAGCCAGTAAACCCTGGAAGTTGGGCATTTCCAGTTCTCTCTGGGTGGGCCACCTTTTGGTCCATGGTCCAGCCAACAAAGCAAACAAACTGTTAGAGGGCTTTCTAATTCCTTGAATTGCAGATGCGACTCAGAAGCAATTAGATGTAGAATCTCTGCTTTATGGGCCCATATCAATACATTCTGCATCACACAAATTTATATTTCTTCCACCCTTAGTTTCCATTCCCACACATGTCCCCCAGATATCTGCTTGTGTAATTTAGAAAATTCAAGCAGTTCCTTGGGAGTGTAATGTACCTCCACCTAGGTCACATTTTTAAAAATTATTTTTGTTTTTTATTTTATTTTATTATGTTATGTTAGTCACCATACAGTACATCATTAGTTTTTGATGTAGTGTTCCATGATTCACTGTTTTCGTATAACACCCAGTGCTCCGTGCAATATGTGCCCTCCTTAATACCCATCACCGGGCTAGCCCATCCCCCCACCCCCCTGCCCTCTAAAACCTTCAGTTTGTTTCTCAGAGTCCATAGTCTCTCATGGTTGTCTCCCCCACTGATTTTCTCCCCTTCATTTTCCCCTTCCTTCTCCTAATGTCCTCCATGCTATTCCTTATGTTCCACAAATAAGTGAAACCATATGATAATTGACTTTGTCTGCTTGACTATTTCACTTAGCATAATCTCCTCCAGTCCCATCCATGTTGATGTAAAAGTTGGGTATTCATCCTTTCTGATGGCTGAGTAATATTCCATTGTATATATGGACCACATCTTCTTTATCCATTCATCTGTTGAAGGGCATCTCAGCTCTTTCCACAGTTTGGCTATTGTGGACATTGCTGCTATGAACATTGGGGTGCATATGGCCCTTCTTTTCACTACCCTAGGTCACATTTTGTCACCTTACCTTTAGGAGCCTGCTGACACTTGAGTCTCATTGTTAAGTATAAAAGCAAAGAGGTAGGTCCTGAGGAAGATCAGCATTGTCATTCATGGCAACAGCCTCAGGGAAAGTCATTAACATTTCCTTAGGCAATGCTGTGTTAATTCCCTCAGAGGTGAATACCCCTGGGTGTTGGGAGGCCACTTCCACTAGAAGAGGAAAGACCTCTACCACTGACAAAGACCCATCAGAATTTAGGATCTCAATGACCCATTTTCATTAAGGTCCTCCCACACATCCCCATCCCAACTTATAGGATCCCATTCTTTCCCTATCAATGCCCTCATTTCTTTTTCCTTTTGATTTTTTTTTATTACTCAAAAAAGCTTCATTTTTTAAATTTAGCTTTTTTTTTTTTTAAAGATTTTATTTATTTGACAGAGAGAGACACAGTGAGAGAGGGAACACAGCAGGGGGAGTGGGAAAGGGAGAAGCAGGCCTCCCGTGGAGCAGGGAGCCCAATGTGGGACTCGATCCCAGGACCCTGGGATCATGACCCGAGTGGAAGGCAGACGCCTAATGACTGAACCACCCAGGCGCCCCTTTATTTAGCTTTCTGTTGAAGCTTGCACCTTCAACACTTTCACAATGATTTTCTGTTCCTCGATAAGGAAAGCACACTTGATCCTGTTACGAACACACTTAGCCCACATGGAACCACCATAGGCCCTGCTGATGTGTTTTTTCATTTTAGACAATCTCATAAGGTCTTTAGGTCTCACAGCACGAACTCCTCGAAGTCGGCCTGGGCACACGCCACATGCAGAGTTTGGTAGTTTCCCAACCTTCTTGGTATAAAGGTAAATGATTCTGTTACCAGGGGTTCGGCACAGCCTACTTTTGTTAGAGGCTGTATTGTAGGACAGCTTATGACAGTAGGGCAAACGCTGGACCATTCTGAATGACTATGGATGCCGTCCCCGAACTCAATGCCCTCACTTTAAGAGAAAACAACTGTGAGGTTGCAAGTTCAACTTGTGTTGTAACTCAGCTAATCACAGGATGAGGTTTTGTATTTGATTTTTGGCAATCTATTTATTTATTTTTTAAAGATTTTATTTATTTGAGAGAGAGAGCACATGAGATGGGGGAGGGTCAGAGGGAGAAGCAGACTCCCTGCTGAACAGGGAGCCTGATGCAGGATTGGATCCCGGGACTCCAGGATCATGACCTGAGCCGAAGGCAGTCGCTTAACCAACTGAGCCACCCAGGCGCCCGATTTTTGGCAATTTTAGCCCTGTGTCTCCTACAGGGCACACATGGAAGCTCTTGGGTTATTTATGTGGTGCATGAGATGGGAATTCAAACTCCTGAGCTCCTCCTGTTCTTTTACCACTTTGTTAAGCAACATTAGGAGAAGCCATCCAATATCATTATGTTCCTCGATTTTCCAAAAGTGTTTGAAATATCTTATACAGAATCACTCAGCTCCTTGCTTCCTACCAGTGATTGATTAGGAGCATCCAATGAAGGTATTTTACATTATCTCCATAAACAGTTCACCTGATACACTATCAGTGCTCTGTTTACTACTGGAAATAGAGTCTTTAGTGCACTTTAATCAGATTTGAGAGTAGGTTCCAGAAACCCCAGAACCAATTCAGGAAACCCATCCATAAAATTCTGTTCCTCTAGAACAAATCTTGGGGGCGCCTGGGTGGCTCAGATGGTTAAGCGTCTGCCTTCAGCTCAGGTCATGATCCCAGGGTCCTGGGATCGAGTCCCGCATCGGGCTCTCTGCTCCTTGGGAGCCTGCTTCTCCCTCTGCCTCTCTCTCTGTCTCTGTCTCTCATGAATAAATTAAAAAAATAAAAAAAAAAAGAACAAATCTTGGTACCCAAATCTATGTTAATTAGGGCTCTCCAGAGAAACAAAACAAAAAAACAAGGAGATATATAGAAAGAGATTTATTATGAGGGATTGCTCATATTATTGTGGAGGCTGAGGAGCCTCCTGATCTGCAGTCTGCAAGCTGGAGGCCCAGGAAAGCCTCTGCTATTGTGTTCCAGTCCAAACCTGAAGGCCTGAGAACCAGGGGAACCTACGTCCAAGGACAAGAGAAAATGGATGTCTCTGGCTAGCCTTAGACTATTTACAGACATCTTACAGAAGCTTTCGTGCATTAAAGGGTCCTCAAAGTTGCATATTTGTAAATGACTGTCAAGAAAAATACTCACAGGGGAGCCTGGGTGGCTCAGTCGTTAAGCGTCTGCCTTCGGCTCAGGTCATGATCCCAGGGTCCTGGGATCGAGCCCCGCATCGGGCTCCCTGCTCTGCGGGAAGCCTGCTTCTCCCTCTCCCACTCCCCCTGCTTGTGTTCCTGCTCTCGCTGTGTCTATGTCTGTCAAATAAATAAATAAAAATCTTTAAAAAAAAAAAGAAAAATACTCACAGCTGAGGCTCATGCCCAAGAAGCAGCTTGTAGCTTTCACCCCTCCAGAGAGATTGATTTGACTCTCTTTTTTAAATGGTTTCCTCCACTTACTGGATGGCTAGGGGGCTCCATAAGGGACTCAGCTTCTTTGTGTTAGTTCTAATGGTCATGTCTTTTATGAGCATCATTGCCTTTACGGAGCAATTGTGCTGCCGAAAGTACTGGGCTTCCTTGGTCATCTCGCCAACTACCTTGACTCCTGAATTGCACAGAGGTTGGAAGGAAAAGGAATAGTTGGACCTTTCTAAAGAACCTTGGCATGACAAATGCCAGTTGTTATATGAGAAAGAGATCTGCTCTTTCTCTTGAACAAAACAAGGGACTGAGAATTGCAGAATTCTTGGCCCACGACTCTGTCCACAGCTCTGTACTGAGAGACCTGACCAAACTCTCACTTGCCTTCTAGCAGCTGAAGGTCAAATCTCTAGCATGAGCCTAGGCCTCCTTAAAATGCCTGCCTGACAAAACTCAGCACTGCTAGGAGAACTTATTAGTCAATACCTGAGATAGGTCCTTAACCTCCCTTTCTTAGACCATCTACTAAAAATGGATTAAAATTGTGAGTCCTTCATCTGTCCCTTTGAGATGTGTATGTACATCCTACAACTCAGGACTCTTTCTCAAGGATCTGAAAGCCATTCCTTTGAAATGATATCTTCAGGAAGGATAGGGATTCTGCCTCCTAGTCTCTGGGCAAGAGGATAGAATCCTAACCTTGACAACAGATAGCTAGCCGATGTGTCTGCTGGTCTAATCACATTGCACTGACCACCTTTGTAGTTTTTCACTTCCCTGCTCTACTTGAGTCCTGCTTAGTCCTCGCCTTACTCCTTTGTTCTCCCTTTAAAACATCCAGTCATCTCTGTGCAAATCAGAATGGAGCTCAGGTGTTGACCCTATTGTTTGTAGTTAGTGAACAAAATGTTTTCACTGCTTTAACTAAAGTCTGGCTTCTTTTATCTTTGACACTGGGTAGGATATATATATATAGAGAGAGAGAGAGAGACTTATTAGATGTTGACTCTGCTCAATTTTGCATATTTTCTTTAATTTTACTCTGAATATATATATTACATATATATATATTACTCTGAAATCTGATTTTTCTTCATCATCTGATGAAACTCAAGAAATATATGTAAAATGTATGAATGAATGACTGTTTATATATTTTGCCCATTTTTCTATTTGGTTATATGTCTTTTTTAAAAAGATTTTAATTATTTATTTGACAGAGAGAGAGCACAAGCAGGGGGGGCAGCAGGCAGAGGGAGAGGGAGAGGCAGACTACCCCCTCAGCAAGGAGCCTGATGCCAGCCTCGATCCCAGGACCCTGGGATCACAACCTGAGCAGAAGGCAGATGCTTAACCAACTGAGCCACCCAGGTGCCCTATTTTGGTTGTATGTCTTATTCTTAATTATTTGTAGGAGATTTTATATATTCCCAATATTATTCACTTTAATTACACAGGTGATACATAATACTGTAGAAAAATCAGAAATTTTGATGAGTTTGAATTGCAAATGGAAAACAAAATAAAGGCAAGGATTCTTTGGAATATACGAGCCAATCAAGATCAAGAACATTCATAAAACAACAGTCCTTTGGAAATTGTTGTCTATCATGTAAAGTAGCTTCTCTAAAATCTGCATTTTGTCCTGGGTCAGATACATTTCTGTTAAAATCATTTATATTTTAGGGGCACCTGGGTGGCTCAGTCAGTTAAGTGTCTGCGTTTGGTTCAGGTCATGATTCCGGAGTCCTGGGATCGAGCCCCGCATCAGGCTTCCTGCTCAGCTGGAAGTCTGCTTCTCTCTCTGCAGCCCCGCCACCCCACCCGCCCCAGCTCGTGCTCTCTCAAATAAATAAAAAAAATCATTTATATTTTATTGGAAATTGGAAGCTCTAATGGAAAACTATTAGAATTTGTTTCTTTTTTTAAGATTTTATTTATTTATTAGAGAGCGCGCGCGCGCACACGCACGAGCTGGGGGAGGGGCAGAGGGAGAAGATGACTCCCCACTGAGCAGAGAGCCCAAAGCCACTTGATCCAACCCTGGGACTCCAGGATCATGACCTGAGCCGAAAGCAGACTCTCAACCGCCTGAATCACCCAGGCACCCCTAAAATTCATTTCAACAGTATCTTATTTTCTTACTTATATTTCATGTTTACTAGTTTCTGAAATTCTAGCATTTCTGTTTCTTCATTATTTTCCTTACATGAGGAAAAGATTATTTAGTTAATTCTGAATTTGATGACAATTCTGCTTTAACAACGTTGATGTTGGATATTTGATCACTTTCGGTAGTTAGAATACATTTTTTCTAGTCGAACTTGCAACTGCTCATAATTTTGATCCATTTTGCACTCATTTTTCTTTTCTTGAACATCGCACTGGTTGGCTTTTTAGATGCCACATATATTTTAAAATTTTTAGTATAAATTTAAAATATATATTTTAAAATAAATACAATGTTTAATTGGAATAAGTATAATAACATAAATATTTAATTTATAATCATTAACAAATCATATAAGTTGTGATGTTTAAACTCAAATAGGAATACATAAAAATATGTATCAGAAATAGAAATTAATAAACACAAACAGCAGAAAATTGTGCTCTAGGTTTCCAGACAAATTTGGTGGAAAAAATAGTGAAAAAGATTTAACATACAGAAGTGAATAACATACAACTTATTACTGTTTTACATGAATATACTGTAAAAGTTTCCTGATAAGTATGTTATTGTCCTGATTAAAAAACTTTCAGGAAAGGTTTAATATTTGATCACATTTTATTTGTTAAAAGTCAAATATCTCATGTGGAGTGCCTGGGTGGCATAGTTGGTTAAGCGACCGACTCTTAGTTTTAGCTCAGGTCAGGATTTCAGGGTCGTGGGTTTGAGCCCCGAGTCGGGCTCTGCACTGAGTGTGAGGTCAGCTTAAGATTCTCTCTCCTTCTGCCCCTCCCCCTCTCTCAAATAAATACATAAATAAATCTTTCTAAAAACAAACAAACCAAAAAAAAATAAAAGTCAAATATCTCAATAAATAAAACTTGCATTACTTATCTAATTCTTTTTTAAAGTATTTTAAAATCACACAAACATATATGTGTAATAAAACAAAGCTTTCCCTTTTACCCTGCAGTACTGTGGATTACAGCTACGAACAATTACAAGAAGTTGTCAACTTCCATCAAGGCTGATCGATGGCCTCGAGAAGAAATTGCAAGGGAGAGACCTTTATGTTCATTGCACATGTAACCTCACCTGCAACTATTCCTGCCAGTGTAGGGTAGGATCTTGTTTTTATTTCCATTTTTTATATCTTATATACATGGACTTTTTGCAATTAATTTTTGTTTTTTTAAGTATTGCATTCAAAGATGATTTATATTGAACACAGAATTTTTTGCACCCCCTTAAATTGCTCCTGAGGTGAAATCTTCACTTTCCACACCCTAATCCTGGCACTAATTAAAAGAACCCTTTTAATTTTCGTTTGTTTTTTGTTTGTTGTTTTCTTTAAATAAGGTCTATGCCCAACGTGGGGCTTGAACTCATGACCCAAGGTCAAGAGTCACATGCTCTACAGACTGAGCCAGCCAGGTACCCCTAACCCCCAATAAGAACTCTTTAAATTTAATAAGAAAAGGTCACCACTTCAAAAGATAAGTGAAGAGCATTAAAAAAGGCAATTTAAAAAATGTATATAGGGTGCCTGGGTGGCTCAGTTGGTTAAGCGACTGCCTTCGGCTCAGGTCATGATCCTGGAGACCCGGGATCGAGTCCCACATTGGGTTCCCTGCTCAGCAGGGAGTCTGCTTCTCCCTCTGACCCTCCCCCCTCTCATGCTCTCTGTCTCTCATTCTCTCTCTCGCAAATAAATAAAATCTTAAAAAAAATGTATATAATAAACATTGATAAAACTGTGTGAATACGGTAGTACTCAGATATGTTCCTGTGATGGTTTAGGTGTGCAGGTTAGTATAAATTATTAAATCTCTATTAATGGAAGAATAGGAGACTTACCTAGCCCTTCCTAGATTAAGAGGGTCTATGGTTCTTTTTTTTTTTAATTTTTTTAAAAAGATTTTATTTATTTATTTGACAGAGAGAGTCACAGCGAGAGCAGGAACACAAGCAGGGGGAGTGGGAGAGGAAGAAGCAAAGAAGCCGGCTTTTCACTGAGCAGGGAGCCCGACACGGGGCTTGATCCCAGGACCCTGGGATCATGACCTGAGCCGAAGGCAGTCACTTAACCGAATGAGCCACCCAGGCACCCCGGGTCTATGGTTCTAAGAAGTGATTCAATTGGTAAAGATAAAACTTCAGAATCACTAAAGATTAAATAAACAGGAGGGGCCATCCAGGCTGATGATATAAAACCACCCTCGAGGCTGATTCCCAGTCTGATCCTTAGACTTCAGAACTCTCTTCCAACATGGCCCAAGACAACTCTCCAAACAGTAAGTTCCCCACACACCTGACTAAAGTTTCCATTTCATTGGTTTGAGGAGGAAATTGGACTAAAAACCTACTGGGCTTGTCAGAAGTTGTGGGAATTCCATTTTTAAACTTTGAAATAAGTGTACTAGGGTTAGGGAAAACCAGTTTCTCTCATGTGAGATGAAAATATGCTGTTTTCTGAGTATTGAGCATTGGGGATTTCAGAAAGATACAGGCATTCAAGAACTAAACAAGATAGATTCTTGCTTCAGAAAGAAGAAAAGGGAGGGAGACACATTTAAAAAAGAAACTATGGGAGGTATGAGAAAGTTCAGAGACCAGAATATCTTTGGAACCAAAGAAGCTTCTAGATTTCTCTCTCCAGACTCAACTTTTCTCCTGAACTTTGGATTTGTCTATCTAACTTGTTTACTTGTCTCTAACCAGCATCTCAAACTCAACGTGTCCCCAACTGGACCCTCCATGTTTCCACCCAAACTCTCCCTCCCTGAGTTTATCCTCACTCAGGACATGCCAGGTGCCCAGGCCAAAAAAATCTAGGAAACATCCTCGACCCATTTTTCTCTTATGACCCACATCTTATCAGGCTGGAGATTTTGTTGGTTTTAACTTTCAAATATTTTAGGAATCTGACCATTTTTTTGGTCCATCCCCACATGGCCCTATGAGGCCCTATATAATCTGCTTTCCAATCCTCCATCTGAGGTCTAGGACCTCACCTGCTTATGCTTTATTTCCTCTTCTGCAGGCTGTCGAACCTTCTTGCTGTCTCTTCAATAGGCCAGGCGGGCTCCCACTGCTAGCCCAAGTTCCCGCAGTATGCCTCTCTAAATGACAACATGGCTCCTTCTCTCATTTGCTTCAAGTCTTTGCTCAAGTCATTTTCTCAGTGAGGTCTTCACTAATTACTTCACTTGAAATTGTGATCTTACCCTGTGCATTCTCTCCTTTCCCTCCTTCCTTCTTTTTTTGCCATGGAAATATTTGCCATCTGACATACTATATATTTCAGTTGTTTGCTTTCTATCTCCTGACTCTCTGTGAGGTCAGGGCTATCTTGTCTGTTTTGTTCACAGTGCCTAGGATAGGGTCTGGCTTTTTAATAGGCAGTCTAGAAATATGTTTTTGAACAATTAAAATCCCCATAATTGCAAGCATCTGGCTTTATCTGATTTTCTAACTTTTGAACTGCAGTTTTCAATTATGATGTCTTTAGTTCCAGCAATTTTTCCCATTGTGTTTTGGCATGTTATTTAAGTAACTCTTTTCTATCTCAGTGTAACATAGGTTTTCTTGTACATAATCTTCCATTTACTGTTACACTTTACATGTCTTTAATTTGGCATTTTAAAATATACTGTATATTGTATGGCTCAACCTCATTTTTCTTCACACAGTAAGCCATTCTCTTTACCCAACACTATCCTTTCCCACTGATTTTGGAGGCTATAGCCATCCCAAGTTCTCACATATAACAGGCTTTCTGCTCCTTGGCTTTCTATTTGGTTCCCTTTGTCTACTTGTCTGTTTCTGCATGAGTACCATAGGAAAAAAATTTCTACTAATCCATTTCAACTGGATAATTAAATCTATCATCATGGGACACCTGGGGGGCTCAGACGGTTAAGCGTCTGCCTTCGGCTCAGGTCATGATCCCGGGGTCCTGGGATCGAGCTCTGCGTTGGGCTCCCTGCTGAGCGGGGAGCCTGCTTCTCCCTCTCCCTCTGACTGCTGCTTCCCCTGCTTGTACACACTCTCTCTGTCAAAAATAAATAAAATCTTCAAAAAAAATCTATTATCTTTATCCTTTTTTTTTTAACAAAATACATAATCTACTTTGTGGGCTTTTATTCTCCCCGTACATTTTAGGTTGCCCTCAAAATCCTGTTTGGTTCTCAGAAAACACAGCCCTAGTCTCATCATAGAAAAATACCAGATAAACTCCAATGAGGTTCTACAAACTATCTGCTCAGGACTCCTCAGAACTGTCCATATCCTGAAAAACCAAGAAAGCCTGAGAAACTGTCAGAGTCAGTGGGAGCCTAAGGAGACATGATGACCCAATGTACTATGGTACCTTGAATAGCATCCTAGAACAGAAAAAGGATATCTGGTAAAAACTTTTTTGGTAAAAAACTTTAAAAATGTGAATAAAGTACGGACTTTATTTTATTTTATTTATTATTATTTTTTAAAGATTGTATTTATTTATTTGACAGAGACACAGCGAGAGAGGGAACACAAGCAGGGGGAGTGGGAGAAGAAGCTGGCTTCCCGCTGAACAGGGAGCCCGATGTGGGGCTTGATCCCAGGACCCTGGGACCATGACCTGAGCCGAAGGCAGACACTCAACGACTGAGCCACCCAGGCACCCCTGGACTTTATTTTTTTTTTAATTTATTTTATTATTTGAGAGAGAGAGAGAAAGAGAGAGAGAGAGAGCATGAGAGGAGAGAGGGTCAAAGGAGAAGCAGACTCCGCCCTGAGCAGGGAGCCCTATGCGGGACTCAGTCCCAGGACTCCAGGATCATGACCTGAGCGAAAGGCAGTCGCTTAACGACTGAGCCACCCAGGCGCCCAAATAAATAAAATCTTAAAAAAAAAAAGATCTTACTCAGCTTTGATCTCTTTGCTTTCCTCCTTCCTTACCTTTCATCTTACTTCTGCTCTTCCTCATCTCTGCCTCCCAGCCCAGCCTCTAACTGTAGTGTCTTAGGAAGCCCTAATCTGCTTCTCTCTTCCCCCACTCCCTAGGGAGCTGGTCTGGGTTAGTTAGAAGTTCTACTACAGCTACTTAAGGGCTTTCCTTTAAGCTTTTTATTGTAAAGGGATTTTTCCTTCTAAGAATGGATAGTCAAGGACCTGTGCACAGAGAATAATGTAAGTGACGGTATAAGATGGGTGGGGTCCTGTGAGAGGTTTTTTTTTTTTTTTTACCTAAGGCCAACCTCAGAGCCAATCACTTTGCCATCAGAAAAATTAATCACAGGGGCGCCTGGCTGGGTGGCTCAGTCGTTAAATGTCTGCCTTCGGCTCAGGTCATGATCCAGGGTCCTGGGATGGAGCCCCAAGTTGGGCTCCCTGCTCAGCGGGGAGCCTGCTTCTCCCTCTCCCTCTGTTGCTCCCCCTGCTCATTTTCTCTCCCACGAGCTCTCAAATAAATAAATAAAAATCTTAAAAAAAAAAAAAAAGAAAAATTCTGTCGCAGACTGTTTGGAGCATGGAGCATGGGCCTTAGACTGGAGAGTCAGGGAAGGACTCTGAGAAGATAATGCTCAAGCTGGAACCTGTCGTAAAGAAGCAAGTTAGTCCATCACCGTGGGAAGAGCATCACAGGAAGAGAGGAACAAATACCAAGCTTGAAATAGGAGGAAGTTGGCCTGGTTGGGGGACAGAAAGAAGTTAGGTGTGGTGGCTGGAGGACACACCTATTTCAGGGTATAAGGCCAAGTAGGTCACTAGGTGATGATGTCAAAGATATAGGTAAGGGCCTGATCAACCTGGTATGATTTAAGAGGAATTGTGGGTGATAGTAAAGTTAACTTTCCCCTTTCAGGGTGACTGGCTGGCTCAGTGGGGTAGAGCAGGTGACTCTGATATCAGTGTTGTGAGTTCAACCCCCATGTTGGGTGTAGACATCACTTTAAAAAAAAATTCAAAATCTAAAAAATAAATAAATAGCTGGGAGATGGGTATTAAGGAGCACACGTGTGGTAATGAGCACTGGGTGTTATACACAAACAATCATGGATCACTACATCGAAAACTAATGATGTACTGTATGGTGATTAACATAACATAATAAAAAATAAAAATAAAAAATAAGTAAATAAAAATACATACATAAAGTTAACCTTCCGCTTTCAGTGAAGTACAATAGACCAGGAGGTCGTAGACCGGTATGCAATTGAAGATTTAGGCTTTTAGGAGGGACATTCAAGGATGAAAAAGAAAAGCATCTTTATAGACTGGGAATCCAAATGAATTCTTTTGCTTAAGGAATGTAATGAGTAGCCATAGTTAAGAGTTTTTACTGGATTTTCTTTTTGCATAAATATGGAGTTGGACTTTCTTGAGAGTGACCTCAGAAATATTGCAAAACTGTATCAGAGACAAAGATTCAACTTGCTCTTTCCTATGAGGTGCCAATCAAAGCAACTCAGTACATTAAAGTCTCCTCTCTTTTTTAATTTTTTTTTAAAGATTTTATTTATTTTTTGACAGAGACACAGCAAAAGAGGGAACACAAGCAGGGGGATTGGGAGAGGGAGAAGCAGGCTTCCCGCTGAGCAGGGAGCCCGATGCGGGGCTCGATCCCAGGACCCTGGGATCATAACCCGAGCCGAAGGCAGAAGCTTAATGACTGAGCCACCCAGGTGCCCCTAAAGTCTCCTCTCTTATGAATACAGCTGTTGTGCTTCCAACTGAACCTCTAGCAACCCTAGTAACTTTTCTTCTCATCTCAGTTCACTAAGTCTAATTTTGTTACAAAATCATATGTTCCAAACAAATGCCCAGCCTTTCCGGATTTGGCTATTTCAAGGTGGTGTCCCATATCTAAAATCACATAATGTGGGGCACCTGGGTGGCTCAGTCGGTTGGACATCTGCCTTCAGCTCAGGTCATGATCCCAGAGTCCTGGGATTGAGCCCCATGTCCGGCTCCCTGCTCAGTGGGGAGCCTGCTTCTCCCTCTTCCTCTGCTGCTCCCCCTGCTTGTGCTCTCTCTCTCTCAAATAAATACATAAAATCTTAAAAAAAAAACACACAAAACACCCTTGTGTGTTTAAGGGCTTTATAACTGTGTCAGAGTTCTTTCCTGTTGGGTTCTGGTGGATTCCAAATGAAAAGAGGAAATCAGAGACTAGCTTGAGCCTGAAGTTTGAAATGTATAAGCTGGCCTATTAAATGCTTCCTCTTTCCTAATCTTTCCAAAGAGACCATAACAATGAATCAGAGACGCAGCCGCACCAAATTCACAGAAGATCAATTGAAAATCCTCATCAAGGCATTTCACCAAAATCCTTACCCAGGTTATGCTACCAAACAAAGACTCGCTTTAGAAATCAACACTGATGAGTCCAGAATCCAGGTAAACTACAAATTCTGTATCTCCAAGATTAAAAGTAGAAAGGGAGGAGAGGAAACCGTTGATCAATCAAGCACATGTTATGAGCCAGTCTGCTAAGGGCTTTATGTGGAGTATCTTTTTTTTTTTTTGGTGGGCAGCAAAGCAAAGTTTATTGAGGGATAGTAAAGTTTATTGAGCAATAGTACAAAGCTCCTGAAGAGGGAGGGGACCAGAGAGGGTTGCCCTGGAGTATCCTGATTGACACCCAGAATGAACTCACAAGGATGTTGCTCTTTGTCTCACTTCACAAATGTGGGTACTGAGGATCAAAGAGGAAGGAAGTGTGTAGGTACTCCTTCAGAGAAGAGGAAATCCTTGAGCTGGTTGTTAAATGCATAACTGCAGCATCTATTTATTAACTTAAAAACATTATTATAGTCATGCTGGGACCAGACTGTGAAGATGCTAAATGCCAATCCTTGACCTAAGACTTAGTCAGATGTGACAGGTATCAGTAACAGTCCTGAGCTTTGATCTAATAAGAATCACACACACCCTTTGAAGAAAGGCAGTGATGAGGTTGAGATGATATAAACATACTTAATTCTCTCATTTTCTTTTCCTCACTTAAGATTTGGTTTCAGAATCGAAGAGCTAGGCACCAGTGCCAGAAAAAATCAGAACCCGATGAGGACTTAGAATCAAGTCAAGACCAAGATCACCCTGAAGAGGAGATTCAAAGTAAATAGTCTACTCCAGTCCTATTCCCCAGCAGAGCCTCTTGGGTATCCAGTGCCTCTCTACGCTGGAGCTAACTACTACTCTGAGTGGGAAAAGAATGTTCTCTCCTTGGACCTCCTGTTCAGGGTCTTCTGGTTCAGGGTTCAGCATGGAACCTGGATATCCTTCCCTGCATGGCTCATGGATCTTCTTTTTTTTTTTTTTTTTTTTTTAAGATTTTGTTTATTCATTTGAGAGAGAGGGAGGGAGAGAGAGAGAGAGCATGAGAGTGGGGTGAGAGCCAGAGGGAGAAGCAGACTCCCTGAAGAGCAAGGAGCCTGATATGGGGCTTGATCCTGAGACTCCGGGGTCATGACCTGAGCCAAAGTCAGATGCTTAACCGACTGAGCCACCTAGGCGCCCCGGTTCATGGCCCTTCTGAGACTCTCCTCTGCTTACATTCTAACCTAACCATATACTGCATCTCCTCTAGAACCTTCTGCCTGGAATAAGCTGCGGCAAGGCCCTCTTAAGGAGAGGCAACGGGTTCCGAATTAGATGGGAGACAGAGTGGGACATGTTTGGGTTCCTTGTTTGAATATGTAAGCTGACCTCGGAAATGTCCCTTGACCCTCAGTCTCACATGTGTCCCAGGTAGAGAAGACAGACGGTGTCGTACCAGCTACACTTCTTCGCAATTACACACCCTCATCGAGGCATTTATGAACAACCCTTATCCTGGCATTGATACCAGAGAGCAACTTGCTAAAGAAATTGGCATTCCAGAGTCAAGAGTCCAAGTAAGTGTTGAAGAATTTGACTGCTCCATCTCCTAGGGATGGAGATGTATGGGAAGGGGAGCCATGTGGACATGACAGGCACATTCCCACTCCAGGGTCTTTCCACAAGCTGTTTGCTTCATCTGGTAGGTTCTAACCCAGGTTCCCCCACAGCCAGCTCTCACTCCCTTTAGTTCTTCTTTGTTGTAGTCAATGTTTTATTTTTTGTCTTTTTTTTCATCTTTTCACTGCATTTATTACTAATATTAAAAATGTTTATGAAAAATTCATTCTCAGTTCTCCTGTGGCTCTCATCCCTCTTGCCCACATACCTGACCCATTTCCTCAGGACCAGTTCAAAACTGAACCTGTCCACTTCCATTTTCACAGAAAACAACCAGTGCAAGGGATGTAGTAGAAGGTTGGAAGAAGGCAACAGTATTATCCAGCTTCCACCCAAAGGCCAGCTGGGTGGAGAGTCACAGAATTCAGACAAAAGGGCTAGTGGCCTCACAGTGACATAGTCTAACGAAAGTGGGCTGGAGAGGAGATAGGGTAGCCCACCAGAGCCTTTAGTGAACACCTCAAAGGCTTGCATCAAACCCGGAAGAAACGATACCAGTAGAAAAATGGGGAGGACCAGGGAGGCAGTCTTCTGGAAAGTTCCACAACTCTCCCATGTTGGGAGGTGTGGAATGTCTAGAGGGCACCAAGAGCCTCACTCATTTTTGGCAGAAAAAACCCTCTAGCATCAGGAAGTCACGAAGATGCCACCCACATTGAGAAAGGCTACAAAGCGATGCACAATTTTCACAAGCACAGCAATCACAGACCAGAGTGGTGGGGATCACCACTGACACAGAAACCACAAAATGCAAGGGCAAGGAGAGTGGCCTTTCAGGGGGAAACTCCACTAGTCATTCGAACTTGAGCCCAGGTCAGATGACCTGGTGAGTACCACAGAGGAGCTGGCAACCCTGGGGTGTCACATAAAGACTCAAAACAAGCAGCTGAAGAAGGGAATGGTGGGAAACCGTGCCAGGGCTCTTAGGAATTGAGGGTAGTACTGGGGACAGGTGCACAAGCAAAAAACACCAAAGAGGTTTCCTGTTCAGCAGTCAGTTGGCGAGGGGGAAGAGGGCCCAGGAGGCAGATGAAGGGAGCAAAGATGGGGTTCTGAAAGCGAGTCTGGAGGCTGGATCAGAAGGAGTGCACACTGCACACCTCTGGTGAAACAACTCTGGACCCCAGGGGAGCAGTCAAGATGGCAAAGGAGTCAGGGGCCCTAAGTTTGTCTCATCCCTCAAATACAACTAGACAGTTATCAAATCATTCTGAACACCTGAGAAATGAGAGTTCTGAGGAAACAAATACTGCGAACTCTACAAGCAGGAAGGCAACCACCTCTTGGAAGGTAGTTGTTTTTGTTGTTTTTCCTTTTTCTTTCTTCTTTTCTGGACAAAATGATGAGGAGAAATTCATCCCACAAGAAAGAATAGGAGGTAGTACTCACAGCCAGGGATTTAATCAATATGGATATAAGTAAGTTGTCCGAATGAGAATTTAAAACAATGATTATAAAGATACTGGCTGGGCTTGAAAAAAGCATAGAAGATACTAGAGAATCCCTTACTGTGGAAACAACTCTGAACCCCAAATAGGGGAGGTGGCAGATGCGGGTGGGTGTCACCGACAGAGGATGGTGGGGGAATAGCTTCACAGTAGCCATCGCAGGGCCACAGGGAAATACATGGCCTTCAGGTCATGGAGGGCTCTTCCCAGCCTGGGTGGGAAGGCAGTCTCACAGAGGAGGTCTGTTGATGCCTCACTGGTAGAAGGCACAGAGGTCCTCATATCAACAGCGGTCCTTTTTGGCTAAGTGTCAGCATATAAGGCAGTTGGATTTGTCTTCCATAACCTAGAGTCCATCCTTGGGCAGGGAGATACTCTTTTTTTTTTTTTTTTAAGATTTTATTTATTTATTTGACAGAGACACAGCGAGAGAGGGAACACAAGCAGGGGGAGTGGGAGAGGGAGAAGCAGGCTTCCCGCTGAGCAGGGAGCCGGATGCGGGACTCGATCCCAGGACCCTGGGACCATGACCTGAGTAGAAGGCAGACACTTAACAACTGAGTCACCCAGGTACCCCAGGGAGATATTCTTGATAAGAGACCAGCTTTTGAGCCAGTGAGAGTTTCTCTGCTCTTCGTGAAAGACTTTGGGACGCCCATGGCCTGGTCTGGGAAGAGGAGCTTCAGCCTCAGTCACCCCTACCAACCACAACCATTTGGGCCACACCAGGGGCCTTGGCCTCCCTGATTTGGGCCTTTGCCCAGGGGAGGAGGTGGGAGACTCAGCGGTGGTAGAATCATTAGTCCCCTTGATTCTGGAGGACCTCTGTAAAGAGCTGACTTGGGGTCATCAGGCTTTCCACTGGCCAGGAGGCTATGTGGTCCAATGGGACTCCATCCTTCTCATCTCGTTTCTTCCCTCCTGCTCTGGCAGTGAGGGCTGCTGCTTCTGCTTCTGCTTCTTCAGCTTCGGCATCGTGGTTGTGGCAATGGCTACAGTGGGATTCGGAGGGCGGTGAGGAAGGGGCCCGTTGGGGTTGTTTCCTGTTTGTTTTCTGAACAGCGCCTGGCACATGACAATAGGAATTTGTTGAAGGAAGGAAGGAAGGAAGATTACATTGAGTACAAGCCAGACATTTGGCTAAAGTCTTTATAGCTATTGTATTTTTCAACCTTTCTAATTATCCCATGGGATTGGAATTATTTTGTCTACTTCAGAGATTTAACATGTAGATCAGAAATGTAGGGTCCTTTTGTAAAAAAAGATTTTACTTGGGAGAGTGCACAAGCAGGGGGAGCAACAGTGCAGAGGGAGAAGCAGGCTCCCTGCTGACTGAAGAGCCTGATGTGGGGCTCAATCCCAGGCCCCTGGGATCATGACCTGAGCCTAAGGCAGACACTTTCTTTTTTTTTTTTAAGATTTTATTTATTTATTTGACAGAGAGAGACACAGCGACAGAGGGAACACAAGCAGAGGGAGTGGGGGGGGAGAAGCAGGCTTCCCGTGGAGTAGGGAGCTCGATGCGGGTCTCGATCCCAGGACCCGGGATCATGACCTGAGCCAAAGGCAAACGCTTAACGACTGAGCCACCCAGGCGCCCCTAAACTGACAATTTCGATGGCGTGATTAAATCACACAAATTTACCTTCTAGACAAATATGAGTGAACAAATGTGTTTGGTATCAACAGGGAAGCCGATGTGTCTGGTCAGAAATAGTTTCACAGAGGAATCGTTGGTCCGAGGCTTGCAAAGCAGGGGGAAATTCCCTGGGGGGAAGACCAGAATAGTGGGGGTTAATAAGGGCAGCATTTGCGGCAGACTGGATCCCTAACAGCAGTCCTGTGGCTTCCAGAAAATTGTAAGTTTGTTTATGGGCTGGTGAACCAAGGTGTCATAAAGATACTTAAGGAAGCCTCAAGTCTGAACCAGCTGTTTGTAGCCAGTTAAGATGGTGGGCACAAAACCCAAATATAAAATCATTCATTATCCTGAGAGCTGTGAAATGGGGCCCATCTCTCATTAATCCCTATATGCTGAGCCGAGCTCAGAGGTCTTGAAGTGGATTACACACTTGGAAAATGGAAAATGCTTGCTAGAAGAGTTTATATTTTATCCTTTGGGTGGTAGAGACATGCTTGAAGAATTAAGGCAGAGGAGAAAGCATGGTACGGTTACAGTTTGAAATAGCTCCTCTTCCCCCAGAGTGAAGAATGGATTTAACAATGGAGACAGGAAATAAGTTTGACAATCAGTGAAAAGTCAAGGCGGCTGAAACGTGGAAATGAGTGTTTAAGAGACAGCACAGACGTAGACTGACAGCATATGCACAGACGGGGTGCGGAGGACAAGGATGGCATGGGGAGGGAAAGAGATGAGACAAACAGGGGAAGATATGGTGGGTTTAGCTTGGATGGCTGGCTGATATTGGTGTTATCCAGCAGGAGGATTGGGTTCTAGAAGAATATAGGGAGTTCCCCCAGGGTTGGAGGTGTCTGTCTGAGATACCTAAGAATGGATATCTAAGAGGCAGCTTTCAAAGACTCCAAAGCTCTGGGGAGGAGAGGATGGGTCCCAGTGAAGGCTGGGAGATTTTATAGAGAAGATGGATATAAATGGCAGACTGACTTTTGAGTAAATGGTTTGGTGTGATTCTAAAAGAGTGTGAGTTGAGAGAGAAGAAAACAGAAGTCAGTGGTGAAATACAAAGCGAATCATGTCCTAATATAGCCATTCCATATTCTTTGGGCTAGTTTTCTCCTTAGAATTCAAAGCTGAATATATTTTTCCTTAAGATAAAGATATGGATAGGTGCAGAAATGAGAAATCTCTGAATAACTTTGTCAACAGGGGACTAATTCTTGTAGATATCACAAGCATGGCAGATGGAGAAAGGGATTTATGATTTGGGTGTAGACGCCATATCCAGGGCGATATATGTGCAGGTCTTCCAAAACCAGCATTCGTCTGCAGAGTGGTCTATTCCTTCAGGAAGGACATGAAAGTTTCAGTAACATAATGTGGCTTTTCCAAAGCCTGGTTTTTGAACTCTAGACCTGTGCTTTATTCTCCTCCTCTGTGAAAACCAAAAGTAGCAGCTGTGGAATGTGAATGTGTGTGTGTGTAATATATAAGTCTATGTATTTTTCTAAAGTTATATTATTATTATAAACTATGTATGCATATATTTAACATGTGTCTAACGTGCATATATGTGTGTAATTTATGGGCAGAGGCTAGGGGTAGCAATCAAGTATATATTGTGGGATGAAAAATATTTTCCTAGACAGATATACTCTCCTAGGTCATGGAAGAAAAATAGACATTTTTGAGTGGAAGGAAAAAAGATGGGAAAGGAATTCCAGGTAAAGGGAAGAGCTTCAATGTAGGCATGTTAGGGAAAACCCAGCAATGGTAATGAGGGGATCATGGGGAGTTGAGGATATGAAACCCATCATGAAGGTACTAGGTGTGTGGTTCAGAATTTTGGGCTTTATCTCCAGACCCAACAGACTTTCCTAGATGTCATATGGAATGTCAGTGATTTTGAAATTAAGCCTAAAACAAATCATCTTACTCTTCCTTCTGCCTTATGAAAAAAGCAATGGTGAAGTTTTCATGACATCACTTGTTTTAATTAATTATCAATGTTTTACCTACTTAGATTTGGTTTCAAAATCGGAGATCCAGATTCCATGTCCAGAGAAAAAGAGAACCTGATGATCAAGACTCAGAACAGAGACAAGACCAGGAACAGGATCTCTGAATGAGAGAGTTCAAGGTAATCACCCTGTTATTCTCATTTTGGCTCACAAGCAGAGCCTCCTGACTGTCCAGTCCTTCCACATGGTGGAGTCAACTCCAACTATCTCTTGGGAAGTAGAAGATATTCCTACTCAAGTGTCTTCTCAGGTTCCATGGAGTAAGGGGGTTGGTTATAGTCTCTGAAGGCTCTTCCCAAGTCAGGGGTCCCCCCAAGGAATTCCACCAGCCACTTTTCCAGCCGGAGTCCAGATGCCCCAGTAGAATGTGCATTTTGTTCACTGATGATGTCTTCTCAGTGCCTGGTACATAGTAAACAATCAGTAAATTTTGTGGAAGGTATGGTTGACTTAATGGAATAATCAATCCTTAGGTGTGTTCTGCCAGGGGCCGCCTAGTGCATGGCTTTCCCAGGAGGTAGTAAGTTCCATGTTGGGCTAGAAAGGTGGGAGCTGAGTTTTGTTTTTTTTTTTTAAGATTTTATTTATTTATTTGAGAGAGAGAGAATGAGAGACAGAGAGCAGGAGAGGGAGGAGGGTCAGAGGGAGAAGCAGACTTCCTGCCGAGCAGGGAGCCCGATGTGGGACTCAATCCCAGGACTCCAGGATCATGACCTGAGCCGAAGGCAGTCGCTTAACCAACTGAGCCACCCAGGTGCCCAAGGTGGGAGCTGAGTTTATTTTCATGTTTGAGTGTATAAACTGGCTTCTTCCACTCCCCCATAGGCATAGAAACTACACAAAATGACACCAATCTCACTCTCAGCTGTCTTATTTCTCCAGAGCAAATGCAGGGTGGCCAGAGAGACATTCAGTATATTTTATGTCTTCAGCCTGGGCTCTAGATCTCTCTCACTCTTCTTGGGAATATGTCGTTCTAAACATACCTTCAGCTTTTCCAGAAGCTGAGCCTGCTGGAGATGGTAAACAGAACTTCAGGAGCCAGAGGCAGATATATATGGCACCACATAGCCCTACCGACTAATCGTAGACCCAGAGTTCAGCAGATCTTGAAAATCAATGAAAATAAACTTATCAATAGCATTTTTCAGTCATCATAGTAATTTGTGCTTTTCAGTAAGAAACATTTATTTGGTCTTCATCCCCATTTCTGGCACAGAGCTTCTAAAACCTTTGGAATTTCCAGTGATTAGAGAAATTAGAGTTCTTCCTCCCTGAACTTCAGGAAGGGGGGAGGGGCTGGAGGTTGAATCATTTGCTGATGGCCAATGATTTATTATTTTTTATCTTAATTCCAGTATGGTTAACATACAGTGTTATATTAGTGTCAGGTGTACAATATAGGGTTTCAACAATTCTATACACTATTCAGTGCTCATCATGGTAAATACTCATAATCACCCTCACCTATTTCCCCCATTCCCTCCACCTCCCTTCTGGTAACCATCAGTCTGTTCTCTATAGCTAAGAGTCTGTTTTTTTTGTTTCTCTTTTTTCCTTTGTTCATTTGTTTTCTTTCTTAAATTCCATATATGAGTGAAATCATATGGTATTTGTCTTTCTCTGACTAGTATATTTTAACATGTGGCTTTTTAAAAAGTTTTTTAAAAGATTTATTTATTTGAGAGAGAGAGAGAGAGCGCGCGCACTCTCCCAAGCACTCGAGTCGGGGGAGGGACAGAGGAAGAGACTCTTTCAAGCAGACTCCCTGCAGAGCTCAGAGCCTGACACGGGGCTCAATCCCACGACCCACGAGATCATGACTTGAGCTGAAACCAAGTCGGCTGCTTAACCGACTGAGCCACCCAGGTGCTCCCTCTTTTTAAAAAGTTTTTATTTTTATTTTTTAGTAATCTCTACCCCCAACATGGGGCTCAAACTCACAACCCCACCATCAGAGTTACATGTTCTACTGACTGAGCCAGCCAGGCACCCCTTGATTTATTTCACTTTGCATGATACTCTCTAGATCCATCCATGTTGTTGCAAATGGCAAGATGTCATTCTTTTTTATGGCTGAGTAATATTCCATTATATATATGTATATATATATAATTCCATTATATATAGTCTTTTATATTTATATTTATTATTTATATTTATTACATATATTCCATCTATATAGAATATATATATTCTATCATATATATATCATATATATTTATAAAGTATATATACGTATATATACTTTATCCATTCATCAATGGACGGACACTTGGAATGCTTCCATAATTTGGCTGTTTTAAATAATGGTGCGATAAACATAGGGGTGTATATATCTTTTCAAGTTAGTGTTTTCCTATTCTTTGAGTAAATGCTCAGTAGTAGAATTACTGGGTCATATGGTAATTTTATTCTTAGGAACTACATTTTCTAAGGAGTTCTCTTCTATAGTAGCATGTACTATCATGTGAAAAAAAAAGTTAACACACTGCCAATTTTCCTAAGAAGAAAAAGGATTTTTAAATATTTGGTAAAATATACATAACATAAAATCTGTTGCCATTTTAATAATTTTTAAGTGTACAATTGAGAGCATTAAGTACATTCACACTGTTGAGAAAGTGTGACCACTGTTTCCAGAACTTTTTCTTTAAAAAAAAAAAAAGATTTTTTAAAATTTTTTGACAGAGAGAGAGAGGGAGAGTGCACAAAGAGAGGGAGCAGCATGCAGAGGGAGAAGCAGGGTCCCTGCTGACCAAGGAGCCTGACGCAGGACTAGATTCCAGGACCCTGGGATCATGACCTGAGCCAAAGGCAGATGCTTAACTGACTGAGCCACCCAGTTGCCCCTATATTTGACGTTTCTAAGTGACCTATTCCTTGACTTGCTTGTTTTATAAATAATCTTTCTGTGACTTTCTGGAGACCCACTCAGGGACTGCATTCTTTAGGCAGTATTTTCTTTTTTTTTTTTTTTAAGATTTTATTTATTTATTTGACAGAGAGAGACACGGCGAGAGAGGGAACACAAGCGGGGGAATGGGAGAGAGAGAAGCAGGCTTCCCGCCGAGCAGGGAGCCTGATGTGGGACTCGATCCCAGGACCCTGGGATCACGACCTGAGCCGAAGGCAGACGCTTAACGACTGAGCCACCCAGGCGCCCTAAGCAGTATTTTCTTTTTAAATAATTAAGTGTAATTGTAGTAAAATAAATAGAACATAATATGTACTATTACAACCAGTGTAGAGTTCCGTGGTATTAATTACATGTATGTTTTTCAACCAGCACCACCATCCAACTCCATAATTGTTTTCCCCTTGCAAAACTAAAGCTCTATACTGCAAAACGATAACTTCCCATCCCCCTCGCCTCAACCTGCGGTAACCACCATTCAACTTTCTTTCTCTATGAATCTGACTATTCTAGGTATCTCCTATAAGTGGAATCATACAATATTTGACCTTGTGTCTGACTTTTTTCCGATAGCATTATGCCTTCAAGGCTTACCCATCCTATGGTGTGTGTCAAATTTGTATTCCTTTCTAAGGCTGAATAATATTCCATTATATGCATATACCACATTTGGTTTATTCATTTATTCATTGATGGACACTTAGGTTGCTTCCATCTTTGGGCTATTGTGAATAATGATGCTATAAACATGGGGGTACAAATATCTGTTTCTTTTTTTAAAGATTTTATTTATTTATTTGCGAGAGAATGAGAGACAGAGAGCATGAGAGGGAGGAGGGTCAGAGGGAGAAGCAGACTCCCTGCCAAGCAGGGAGCCCGATGCGAGACTCGATCCCAGGACTCCAGGATCATGACCTGAGCCCAAGGCAGTCGCTTAACCAACTGAGCCACCCAGGCGCCCACAAATATCTGTTTCAATCTCTGTTTTCAATTCTCTGGGTTATATATCCAGAAGTGAATTGCTGGACCATATGATGAAGAATTTTTAAAGTAAACAGATATTATGAAGCAGATATTTTATTATTTTTAAAAAACATTTTATTTTTTAATTTATTTTTATTTTTTTAAAGATTTTATTTTTATTCA
Organism: Mirounga angustirostris; assembly: GCF_029215605.1. Taxonomy (NCBI): domain Eukaryota; kingdom Metazoa; phylum Chordata; class Mammalia; order Carnivora; family Phocidae; genus Mirounga; species Mirounga angustirostris. The sequence goes on along the minus strand of NW_026991724.1, from coordinate 58,612,750 downwards.
TTAGAGACAGAGAGAGGCAGAGGGAGAAGCAGGCTCCCAAGGAGCAGGGAGCCCGATGCGGGGCTCGATCCCAGGACCCTGAGATCATGACCTGAGCCGAAGGCAGACGCTTAACCATCTGAGCCACCCAGGCGCCCATAAAAAACATTTTATTTTTTTAAACTAGGTGCCACACCCAACATGACCTCGAACTCATGACCCCAAGATCAAGAGTCACATCTCTACTGACTGAGCTAGCCTGGTGCCCCTGAAGCAGATATTTTAAAAAGTAAAATATCTGGTCAAATAGGGATTTCTACAAGGAGTGTGGTAATTTTAAATATGCTAAAATTTCAAACCCAGTTAATAAAGTTACATTCCAAAAAAATTAAACGTTAAAAAAACTATATTATGTAATAGATGGAAAACTATTTAATTGACGTATACCCATACACACACACACGAAGATATCTGTGACATATATACTTTATTTTAAATAAGTTCATATTCTAGGTCAATACTATCCAATAGAAATTCCTGTGTTGCTGGAAATACTCTTTACTGGTGCTGTCTAATAGCCACAAGCTGCAGCTGACCACTAAGTAGGACAAATAATGGCTAGTGTGGCAAGAGGAACTGCATTTTTAATTTATTTTAATTTTTTAAAGCTTTATTTATTTATTTGAGAGAGAGGGAACACAATTCCCTCTCTGTGGGAGGGGCAGAGGGAAATGGAGAAAGAATCTCAAGCAGACTCTGCACCAAGCACAGAGCCCCAACGTGGGGCTTGATCTCACGACACTGAGATCAGGACCTGAGCTGAAACCAAGAGTTGGACACTTAACCAAATGCGCCACCCAGATGCCCCATAATTTATTTTACTTTAAATGTATATAGTCACTATGGGAAGCAAACTGAGGGTTGTTGGAGGGGGGAAGTAGGGGGGATGGGGTGACTGGGGGATGGGCATTAAGGAGGGCACTTAATGTAATGAGCACTGGGTGTTATATGCAAATGATGATTCACTAAACTCTACCTCTGAAACTAATAATACACCATGTGTTAATTAATTGAATTTAAATTTAAAAAAATAAAGGCAAAAAAATGTGTATAGGCATGTGGCTAGCGGTTACCCCATTGAACAGCGCAGATCTAGAAAGCATTTTGTGAACTATTCTTTTTTTTTTTTTAAGATTTTTTATTTATTTATTTGAGACAGAGAGAATGAGAGACAGAGAGCATGAGAGGGAGGAGGGTCAGAGGGAGAAGCAGACTCCCCGCCGAGCAGGGAGCCCGATGCGGGACTCGATGCGGGACTCGATCCCGGGACTCCAGGATCATGACCTGAGCCGAAGGCAGTCGCTTAACCAACTGAGCCACCCAGGCGCCCGCATTGTGTGAACTATTTAATTCAACATTACATTGGCAGCATCTTTCCAATTTTATAAATGCGCTCCTCGAACACTGGTACCTCTTTGATGGCATTAGTAGGTTAGAAAGTATATGTAAAACTATATCTTAATCACAGCAAAACTGAAACAGTGCCCCATGAGTTAATGAAGTTAAAACTAGCAGAAAATTATAAATAAAATCTTTAAAAAAAGACTAGCAGAAAATTTTAATCTTGTTTTTTAGACAACTGTTTCCCAATAGCTATTGGGCCTTTTCAGACCCCACTAACAAACCCACTAGCTGTCTCTGCAGAAGCCTGGACTCAAGGTCAACTGATACAGTCCCAGCCCATGAACAAGGAAGGCCCTGCATTTCTTAATCAAGAAAATGAGCCCAAGACCCCATCCAGCTTATACCAGCAGCCCTAAATTGCTTCCCCTTGTCCTGACATCAGGGACTGCGTTTTGCTTTGTTCTGGTGTTGTCTTTACCCCCAAATGAACATGGGATGTATGTTACATATAGGTTTGCTCATTATGCACACTCCGTCTTTACTCATGAAGAGTCATGCTCCCCCACTCTCTTCATCAATATGCATGTAGCCTCAACTCCTTTGATTATAAAAAACTTGTTCTCTCCCCCTTCCGGAAGGCGGGTTTGGAGCTCTCCCTCCCACGTCCTTGTCTCCTCATCTGGCTGCCTCTTGAATAAACCCTTTCCCTGCTGCACACCTGTTGTCTCAGTGATTGGCTTTGCTGCACGTCAGGCAGACGGACTTGGGTTCAGTTACAGAACCAAAACAATAAGGATAAATTTTAAGAGAATGTACATGACCCAAATGAAGAAACCTAAAATACTGCACTAAAGTACCTAAAAAGAAGATGTGAATATTAGTAACAGCGGGCTGGCATCGAACCCAGAAGTCAGAAAAAGAACTAAATAAAGCGAAAGTGTAATAAATACTTAATGAAGATAAAGTAACCTGGGTGGTTTTGGAGCAAGGTCTCCTTAAAATAACCGAGTCACAAAATGTTCCTGGTGAGGTGATATTTTGAGCCAACATTGACAGGAGAATGCATGAACTGCGTGAGAATCTAGAGGAAAAGATTTCAAGGCAGTAAGTTCAAGAGTACTGAGGTGAGAGAGGAGCAAAACGTCCAAGGACCAGAAGAGACTGTATGATAGGGATGCTATTTAGGAAGGAAGTGCTCGGGGCGGGGGGGGGGGGGGGGGGGGGGGGTGTAGGGGGGGGGGAGGGGCAGCTTTCTAAAAGAAAGGGGAAACCATGAGCCATTGAAAGGTTTCTAATCGGCTTTAGGTTTAAAAGGGCATGGATCTGGAGAATAAAAAGTCAATCAATAAGTGTCGGGGGGCTCGTGAAAGAGAAGTGGGCTGTGTATTAGGGATCACACCAGTCCTGGACACTACAGGGTTAAGATTTGAATGTGGATTTTCCCGTCCACCTCGTTTGCTATGAAACCCCTGAGTCTGTCCGTGGGACAGCAACTTCTGAGACAGAGATAATAATGAATGTATACAATTACTCTGTGCCGGGTGCCCTTCTGAGTTCTTTCCATGTCTTAGACCAGTTAATCCTCACTACATGGTCGCTTCCTTCATTATGACTATGGCAGATGAGGCAGTTGAGGCCTGGAGTGATAATGTCATTTGTTGGTGGTCCGACAGCTAGCACAAGGTGGATCAGAGGCGGGGCCCCCGAGTGCGCTTGCTTTACCACCGGCTACCCGGCTTCCCACAGCCTCCTGGAGATTTTCAGAGTAGGTCGCCTTCAGTTCAGAGGAGTGCTCAGCGCTGGAGGGATATCAGTTTGAGGGCCATGAGCTGACATATGGCTTGGTAAGGAGATGCAGTGCAAGTTCTTCCATCATAATTCTAAAGTGTTAGGTTATACGTGCTTTCAAATTATTTTTATTTAAGAAAGATGCTTTTTAAAGATTATTTATTTGAGAAAGCAAGCAGGGGGAGGGGCAGAGGGAGAAGAAGAGAATCTCAAGCAGACTCCTGCTGAGTACGGAGCCTGATGCAGGGCTTGATCTCATGACCCTGAGGTCATGACCTGAGCGAAAATCAAGAGTCAGATGCTTAACCGACTAAACCACCCAGGAACCCCTAAGAAAAATACTTTATCACTGGAGTCCAGTTCTGCAGTTTGAGAACAATTATCTACAGTTTGAGACATTGTGGTTACTTTCTGGGACTGGATTGGAATTAGCAGAGGTATTTTCAAGTGAATTTCCACACAGACAGTAAACCAACATGTGATGCTTCTGCATGGCGGGGAACCAGCTCAACGTTCACCAGTTTTACCATTCAAACTACTCTGAAATTCCTATTCTTGCCATGTGGAGATAACAACGATGCTGTCAAATTAGGTCTCGGGACTCTAAACTCCAGGTTGGAATATGTCTGCAGGCTCAATCACCATTTATTTTTCAAACCATTAAGTCTTAACAAACCCTCTCCACTAACACTAAACCCACACCCTGACGCTTTTGAAGGGTGATAAAGCGACTTCCCCACAGCAATTCTCACCTTTGCCACAGTTAGGGGGAAAATGACGTCATTCCTTTCATTTCACCCCTCAAATCAGGGCTGATTGGTAGAATCAATTCACGGGCACCTGGGTGACTCAATTGGTTAAGTGTGTGCCTTCGGCTCAGGTCATGATCCCAGGGTCCCGGGATCGAGCGCCACATTGGGCTTCTTGCTCAGCCGGGAGCCTGCTTCTCCCTCTCCCTCTGCTGCTCCCCCTGCTTGTGCTCTCTCTTTCTCTGTCAAATAAATAAATAAAATATTTTTTTAAAAAAGAGTAGAATCAGTTCATTTTTTAGAAAGACAATTTAAAAAAAAGTTTTAGATTCATAGCAAAATTGAGAGGAAAATATAGAAAGTTCCCAGCTGGCATGCCATTTTTAGTTCAAAAAAAAAAAAAAGTAAAGAAAGTTCCCATACACCCCCCCACCTCATCCCCCCCTCCACAACCTTCCTCCGTTATCAACATCCCTCACCAGAGTGGTACATTTGTGCAACTGATGAATCTACATTGACCCATCATTATCATCTGAAGACTATTGCTTATGTTAGCGTTTGCCCTTGGTGTTGTATGTCCTCTGGGCTTGAGCCAGAGGGTTTGGACCAACGGTATCCACCACTGTAGCATCATAGTGGGTATTTTCACTGCCCCCAAAGTCGTATTTATCCCTCCCCTCTACAGTAAGGTTATTCTACAAATAACCATCTTCAGATATGTTTGAGGGAATATCAAGTCGCTTGTAGCCTATCTCATAAAGTCTGGTGTAATCTTTCAGGATTCAGTTGGACACTTAGTTTTGGAAAGTTGCTATGTCTATAGGCAGAGTTTACATAACAAGCATTTAAATTCAAGACCCAGACAAGGGTGGGACCTAATTGGCATATTGGTTTCATTTTGAGATGAAATGTATGGGTGAAGGGCACTCCTTGTTCTTCTTCTGTGGACCCAATTTTACCCCAAGGTCGTCATCTGCTCTCTTCCACTCTTTCTCTTGCTTAAATTCAAATAATGTGTTTCAGTTTGTAAGTTATTTTCAACCAGAAGCAAAGAATGTTGATGAAGATGGAAAGTTATTTTTAACGTTCATTTTTACACCAAAGTTGACATAATGTTGAGGAGGTTAAAAAAATACAACTTCTTGTAAGAGATTTTCTTGTTGCTGTTTTAGTTTATTTCATGGCACCTTCGATTATTTGGATAAAGACTGATGTTTTTCTTTTTTCACTGTATCACTTTATTGTTTTCACTGTATCAATTTAAAATGAAGGATTTTTTACTTTCATAGGATTTAAAATATTTTTGTTGGAAAGTGGACAGATTTTTCAAAATATTTCTAAAATTACAATTTTTATGGGCGTTTATTAGGTTTTGGGGAAATGGTGGGTGAGGAGGTCTGATAGGACTAATTTAAGTGGGGTTTAGTCCTTCCGATAGGATGTAAGTGTTGTGGGTTTTTTTTCCCGGACTGGATTATTGTGTGGGATGAGCTAGGGAGGGGGCTGATTAAATTTATTTTGATCCTTAATTTAGCTTTTCAGAATATATGTCTTTTCATTTCCAATCCACCCAAGGAGACAAAAAGACCACAGGCATTGGGAAACAACTTGCCAACTTATACCAGATTCCATTGGAGGTAGGTTGTTGGGTTTTTTTCTTTGAAGGTCAAATGTTTTAGATTTGTAGGGTTGAATTGTAAACTTTTCATATTAGAGTGTAATGCTGCCAGGACACCCCAGATCGTTGTCATGCTTTTGAGTCTTCAGCATCACTGCTCCATGGTTACTTTTCTGACCTTATTATTTTCCATTCTCAGCTTTCTTTGCTGTGTCTTAGCCGATACCATCTCTGCTTCATGGTCTTGGCAGGTTCATTTCAAAGGTGCAGTTGAACTTCTGTTTCTTTTATTCTCAGTTCATCTTTATTTTATAAATTGACATCACATCTGTACCCATGTAGATTCACCTTACTCCCTTCAATATTTAGCCTATCAATTTTGTATTTTTTTTCCTGGAGACATCCCTCCTGGGCCCTTGTGCCCCTGTGGACTCCTTGCTGTCAAAACTTGTACACAGCCAATGTCCTGGAGTCTCCCCTTGGCTCATCTCTTCTGTTTGCTGTGTTGGCGTGGACTAGAAGAATTGTGGGTTTGTGCTGAAGAGAGAAATTATCGCTTTGTACACGGTCAACAGCAAGAGAAAACGGAAGGAAAAAACTTTGAAGCCTAGAACTGAGATTCTGGTCTTGAATGTTTTCACAGTTAATGGAAGCCAGATGTGGGAACCAGTAAGTAAAAAATATCGTTAGGAGTGTGGCAAGTTGTGTGGGGCAAAAGAAGAGTATATGTCCATCAAAGACAGTGTGTCAAAGAGTTTCATTTCATAGCATACTGGTGGGAAGAGTCACAAGTGATGAATTCTGATTTCCATTTCAGGAGGTGATGGGGAGATGCAAACCAAATAGAGATGCACCAAGAAAATAAGGACAGGATTTTGAATCAAGCGAACTTCATCTATGATAAAATACCTACTAAGCAGAAAGGCTATGGATATGAAGCTTTTACAAACATATTCTATCTCGGGGCACCTGGGTGGCTCAGTCGTTAAGCATCTGCCTTCAGCTCAGGTCATGATTAAGGGTCCTGGGATCAAGCCCCATGTCGGGCTCCCTGCTCAGCAGGGAGCCTTTTTCTCCCTCCCCCTCTGCAGCTCCCCCTGCTTGTGCTCTCTCCCGCGCGAGTGCACTCTCTTTCTCAAATAAACAAAATCTTAAAAAAAAAATTTCATCTCAGCTCAAACATTATTCTATCAAGACAAAAACTCCATGAGCATGTCTTAAGTGGAAGGAGTTTGAAATATAGCTTAGATTTACTTAACTAGAAGAAAGAACCTTTATGAATTTAATGGAGATGAAAAAAATTACTCTGTTATAGTTAATTTCAAATGAAGTGTGAGAAAATCCACACAGGTAAGAAAACCTATGAATATGGTGAATGAAGCCGTGTTCAGTCTGAAGTTACACCTGACTGGATACCAGAAAGGATATTCTGGAGAGAAACTGTATGGATATAACAGGTGTGGGAAAGCCTTTACTGATCAATCACTCATCCCTCATGAAACACACAAGGTCTCACATAGGTGAGAGACACTATTAATGTGGATTCTGCCAGAAAGCCTTTCGAAGAAAAGCACGCCTCATTATACACCAGAGAATTCACCCTGGTGAAAAACCCTGTAAATGTAATGAATGTGGGAAGCTATCCAGAAGGTGGAATTTTGTTATGTATGCCAACAGACTAAGACATCATTATTTCATACAATCTTCAAATCATCAAAATACTTGGGCAAGAAGAATTATGAAACTTGTCCTCTTTTCTAAATTTGCATCAGTTAGGACTCCTGGTGTTGGAAATGACAGAATATTAAAACCAACTTCAGCAGCAAAATAAAGTTTAGTGGTGCGTATCAATGAAAAGTCCAGTATAGCTCCTGGAAAGGAAGAGATAATATTCGGTGATTGAATGATTACTTAGAAAACCAAAGGGAAACACAACAAAAATGAACAGTGTCTTCACTGCTGGACAGAAGCAAAACTGACAGTAAATATATCATTGTGTTGGGTTCAAATAATGTTAGAAATAAGTAAATAAGGATCTGAAGAAAAAGTGGCTTGCTAAAAATGTTATAGAGATGATGGTGGGGGGAACCCCCATCATTTTAAGAGAAACTGGTTTCTAGGAAATATCACTGAAATTAAAGTCTGATTCTTTACCTGGTTTTTTTTTTTTTTAAAGATTTTATTTATTTATTTGACAGAGAGAGACACAGCGAGAGAGGGAACACAAGCAGGGGGAGTGGGAGAGGGGGAAGTAGGCTTCCCGCCGAGCAGGGAGCCCGATGTGGGACTCGATCCCAGGACCCTGGGACCATGACCTGAGCCAAAGGCAGACGCTTAACGACTGAGCCACCCAAGTGCCCCAGCTTTATTTTTTCAAATAAGTGTGGAAATATTTTAATAAGTATGTATCGTTTTTATTTTTAAGAAATACATGTTTTTATTTTTAAGAAATTTACCTTTTTTTTTTCAAATAAGTGTGGAAACATTTATTTTTTTTTAAAGATTTTAATTATTTATTTGACAGAGACACAGCGAGAGAGGGAACACAAGCAGGGGGAGTGGGAGAGGGAGAAGCAGGCTTCCCGCCGAGCAGGGAGCCCGATGCGGGACTCGATCCCAGGACCCCGGGATCATGACCTGAGCTGAAGGCAGTCGCTTAACCAACTGAGCCACCCAGGCGTCTCACCAGGCTCTGTTGTAAGCACTTTACATGTTTCAGCTCATGGAATCCTCACTAGCGCTATGAGGTAAAGATGAAAAATGATCCCCACATCAGATATAAGAAAACTGAGGCATGAGGAAGTTGTAAATTTGCCCCAGGGCACAGTTAGCAAACTGCAAAGCTTGGATTGAAATCCAGGCAATAGGACTCCCGAGCTATGCTCTGAACAATGAAGAAATGCACGCTTGCTGGCCTGGCCACTGTGTACAATTGTGAAGTTTGTGTATTGCATGAAAACTCCTGCCCAGGACAGAAGGAGGAGCTGAAATCCAACCCACTGTCTGCTCCCCATGCATGGTCACTGCTCTCTGCTCAACCTGTCTCAAGGAATGGATGCCTTTTTCTTCCCACAGAGGTGTCATCCATAAGCCAGGCCATGTATCTATGGGTCTGTCTGACCAAAGGTACTTTTCCCTAATTTGCACACATTCATTCTAAACCCCAGCAGCTCTGGACACATGGTTTTGGGGCTCTGGACACACTGGTTCCCCAGGAAGCAGGGCTTTTCCATATCTTGCCCCAAATCCTACCTTGGCTCCCAGACTGATTTTTTTTTTCTTTTCATCTTGGAGGTTCCAGGGTTCCTAGGCCTAAATATTTTCCAAGTAGCCCAGACTTGCAACAGTGGTGACAACCCAGAAAGAATGCATCTTTCAGTGGTCCAGCCTCCACTGCCCATCGCCGTTGGGCCACCGTTCACTGCTCAAATGCAGACAGAGAGACAAAAGAAGAATAAAATTGGGTTCTCGTGGGGAAGACAAGATTTGCACATACTTAATAAAATATTTCCCAATATCAGTATACATAAAATAGCTTTCGGCAATTTTCCACTCTATCCTCTCTATCTGTGAAGAGAGAGATTTGAAGCTGAAATACCCCTCAGTAGCCAGGGAGCTGTGGTATTTGAGCACATAATATACGTGTATACATTTCATGTGCTCAAATGCCATGCCTCTCTGGATATTTGAGTAGCACCTCCATTTCAACAATCCGATATTTACTGTATCATTCTGTGGAACCTGCCTCTCCTGTTTCCTCGTTCCTTCAGTGGGTTGTGAAACCAGGTATCTGGGAGCACGATCATGGATACCTCCTTCTCTCGCATCTCCCATAAACAACTGATGGCCCATCCTGCTATTCTATCACCTTAGAATGCACTACTCATCCAGAGTACCACGTCCTTCGTTCAGTATCTCAAAAGCGATCTCAGACTGGCTTAAAAAATAACAGGAATCCATGGATGTACATAACGGAGATGGCCAGAGGGAGGGCTGATGTGTGGGAATCAGGTGAGGCTCTATCCAGCACCTTAAACAATGTTGACAGTAATCCAGTTTCTCTATTTCTGTTCATGCTACTTCGACTGTGTTGACCTGATCCTCAGCTTCTACCTGGTGGTCTCCCGGTTGCTCCAGCCTCTGTCTTTTGGGCAGCAACCCACCATACCACACCAAATTATCTTGGGGACAAGAGAGCAAGCATCTTTTTTTCCAGAAACCCTAGCAAATGTCTCCAGTGTGCTCATTGGCTCTGCCTGAGATATGTACCAACCTCAGGACCATTCACTGCGGTTGAACTGGAGATGGGGTTCACTGACTAGACTCCAGAACATTCTTAGAGTGAGTGTAGGGTCAATTCTACCCAAACAGCATGGGTTGAAATGGAGGGGGGGTTCCTAATGGAAATCCCATGCAATCTCCTATCCTCCTTGAACTGGTCGGTAATCCAGTGGCTCCATTTTCAAAATATCTAGAATCTTCTCAACACTGCTATCCTGATCGGAACAACCATTTTCTCTCCCTTGGATTTTACAGAAATGTCACTGCATCCACCTTTGCCCCCCACAGACTCAGAACAATTGCCAGAAACTGGAAACAAACCCAGTGCCAATTACCTGGTGAATGGATAAATAAATTGTGGTATCAATAAAATACTACTGAGCAAAAACAAACAACAACAAAAAAGGAATGAACTACTGTTACTCACAGGAACATGAATGAACCTCAAAATCATTATGATGCATAAAAAAAGTCAGACACACAAATATATGTATCATATAATTGCACTAGATAGTAGTTTAGAAGACGCAAGTGAATCTATAGCGACCAAAAGCAGATCAGCAGTTTTCTGGAGAGGGGGTTGCCAGAGGGCATGTTGGGGAGATTAGAAAGGCACACGCAGAGACTTCTGGGGATGACGGATAGGTTCACTGTCTTGATGGTGGTGGTGGGGCAGGTATACATTTATTACAAAGCGCCAAATAGTTCATTTTAAGTATGTCTTGTCTATTGTAGGTCAACTTTATATCAATAACATTGCAAAAAAAAAATCAGAAAATCTAAGAAACAAATATAAGACAAACATCAATAGGGATAAAAGCAGCAATCGAGGAAATCAGAAGATAGAAAAGAAGAGGCATTGATATGCAAATATCAGAGGCTGAACTTTGAAAATAGTCCAACGGTTTGCAGATCTAACTAGGAAGAAAAGACAGAACACACACATTATCAGAGTCTTGAATTATCAAGAAGTAGCCACATATACAGATCAGGTTTCAAGGGTAAAAAGATTGTAGATGCTAATTTATAGTAATACATCTGAAAACCTCAGATGAGTGATTTTCTAGGAAAGGCTGAGCAGAGTTCTTTGGGTAAACTTTAAAAATATTCGAGGGGCGCCTGGGTGGCTCAGTCGTGAAGCGTCTGCCTTCACCTCAGGTCATGATCCCAGGGTCCTGGGATCGAGCCCCACATCAGGCTCCCTGCTCAGCGGGGAGTCTGCTTCTCCCTCTCCCACTCCCCCTGCTTGTGTTCCCTCTCTTGCTGTGTCCCTCTGTCAAAGAAATAAATAAAATCTTTTAAAAAATATATTTGAGAAACATATAGTTAATAGGGATGTTCCAGAGCATTAAAATAGTGGAAGATTAGTTCTGATACCGATAACACTCCTAGTGCATACCCTATGCAGGGAAATACCCGCAAGGTCCCATACTCTCCATCGTACCCCAAGCCAGGGATATGATGGTCCAGCCTTAACCTTGACTTCTCCCACACTTCCTACTTCCTGACTGCCAGAAAGTCCTGCTTATTCTCCCTCAAAGCACCTCTTGTCCATCACTCCCTCTGGCTTCCCATTGCCAGGTTCCAGTAGTCTCTTGCGAAGACCTTTGAAGTGGATTCTGTTGGATCACTAGCGGTGCCTGGTTAATCATACCTCATTCCCCTCGCATTCAGAAATAGATTAATGCCTCCCTCGAAGCCACTAGGGTATAAAGTCCATGGGAGGGCGCCTGGGTGGCCCAGTCAGTTAAGCCTCTGCTTTCGGCTCAGGTCATGATCCCAGCATCCTGGGATCGAACCCCATGTCCGGCTCTCTGCTCAATGGGGAAGCAGGTGCTTCTCCTTCTCCTTCTGCCAGTCCTCCTTCCTCCCCCTCATACTCTCTGGCTCTCTCTATTTCAAATAAATAAATAAAATCTTAAAAACAAATAAAGTCCATGGGACTTTGTCTTATGCATGGGTGTATCCTGAGACTACAAAACTGTCCTGGGCACATATTAGATGCCCAGTAGTTATTTGTTGTGTAGACGAATGAATGAGCAAACGAATGGATGCAAACCGTAAACCTCATGTTAACACATTGTCTGTGAGCCCAGCAGTGTTTATAGACGTCACGATATCACTTGGTTTCTCTCATTCCCTAGTGGCAACAGGAAGCACAGCCTGTGTGTGTCCGCATGCTCACAGATACACTTTCTTATGCACATAAGGCAACAGTATAAAGAACCACAAGATTTCCTCCAGGCATACCGTGGATCAGCTCACTTAAACGAGCTGGTTTCCATTTCTTACACAAATTAAGGGCTGGGACTGATTGTGCAGCTCCACCGTTATACAAACCGCCGGGAATAATACTACTATGTCGCGCTTACGTTTGTCTAGAGATTAAATGAAGACTCACCGAATGACCTCATAAGGCACAGAATAATGCCTGGCAGAGCGGAATCATTGAATAAATGTTTATTATCATCATTACCATTATGCTCGCTCTGAACTCTCTCTTGGCTCTGAAATACTAGAACTTTGAGCACAATTTTACTAATTAACATATTATGGAGGACATTATTTGCTGAATCTTCATCATCCATTGCTTGACATATGCAGGACCTAGTTCATTTTCCCAACACGAGAGGTAATTTTAAGGCTATATATGGACATGCCATATAGCATTATTAAATCATACTAATTGCATCAAAAACGAAGCTCAACTTGGTGTCAATATGTTGTTAAAATGTCTAATAATTACCCACTTCCCTTTTAAGGACAGTGCTGAAGGAAAATGGGCCCTTTCTGGTAATCTTATACAGTTAAATTCTGATAGCATGCCCCCCTTCCTCTTCCTCTCCCTTTGTCCCCCCCTTCCACCCTTTCTTTTTGGCTGTTGTATTTCTCACAGATGCTTCCAGTTCCCCACTGAAAGTGATGCATTGCTAGTTTTTTTAAAAATGCCTATGTTTGGGACGCCTGGGTGGCTCAGTCGGTTGGGCGACTGCCTTCGGCTCAGGTCATGATCCCAGGGTCCTGGGATGGAGCCCCGCATCGGGGTCCCTGCTCAGCCGGGAGCCTGCTTCTCCCTCTCCCTCTGCTACTCCCTCCCTCCTGCTCACTCTCTGTCTCTCTCAAATCCTGGGTGGCTCAGTCGGTTAAGCGCGTGCCTTGGGCTCAGGTCGTGATCCTGGGGCCCTGGGATGGAGCCCCGCATCGGGGTCCCTGCTCAGCCGGGAGCCTGCTTCTCCCTCTCCCTCTGCTACTCCCACCCTCCTGTTCACTCTCTGTCTCTCTCAAATCCTGGGTGGCTCAGTCGGTTAAGCGCGTGCCTTGGGCTCAGGTCGTGATCCTGGGGCCCTGGGATGGAGCCCCGCATCGGGGTCCCTGCTCAGCCGGGAGCCTGCTTCTCCCTCTCCCTCTGCTACTCCCTCTCTCCTGCTCACTCTCTGTCTCTCTCAAATCCTGGGTGGCTCAGTCGGTTAAGCGCGTGCCTTGGGTTCAGGTCGTGATCCTGGGGCCCTGGGATGGAGCCCCGCATCGGGGTCCCTGCTCAGCCGGGAGCCTGCTTCTCCCTCTCCCTCTGCTACTCCCACCCTCCTGCTCACTCACTGTCTCTCTCAAATCCTGGGTGGCTCAGTCGGTTAAGCGCGTGCCTTGGGCTCAGGTCGTGATCCTGGGGCCCTGGGATGGAGCCCCGCATCGGGGTCCCTGCTCAGCCGGGAGCCTGCTTCTCCCTCTCCCTCTGCTACTCCCACCCTCCTGCTCACTCACTGTCTCTCTCAAATCCTGGGTGGCTCAGTCGGTTAAGCGCGTGCCTTGGGCTCAGGTCGTGATCCTGGGGCCCTGGGATGGAGCCCCGCATCGGGGTCCCTGCTCAGCCGGGAGCCTGCTTCTCCCTCTCCCTCTGCTACTCCCTCCCTCCTGCTCACTCTCTGTCTCTCTCAAATCCTGGGTGGCTCAGTCGGTTAAGCGCGTGCCTTGGGCTCAGGTCGTGATCCTGGGGCCCTGGGATGGAGCCCCGCATCGGGGTCCCTGCTCAGCCGGGAGCCTGCTTCTCCCTCTCCCTCTGCTACTCCCTCCCTCCTGCTCACTCTCTGTCTCTCTCAAATCCTGGGTGGCTCAGCCGGTTAAGCGCGTGCCTTGGGTTCAGGTCGTGATCCTGGGGCCCTGGGATGGAGCCCCGCATCGGGGTCCCTGCTCAGCCGGGAGCCTGCTTCTCCCTCTCCCTCTGCTACTCCCACCCTCCTGCTCACTCTCTGTCTCTCTCAAATCCTGGGTGGCTCAGTCGGTTGGGCGACTGCCTTCGGCCCAGGTCATGATCCCACGGTCCCGGGATCGAGTCCCACATCGGGCTCCTTGCTCAGCTGGGAGCCTGCTTCTCCCTCTCTCTCCCTCTGCTTGTGCTCTCTCTGAATAAAATAAAATGCCTATGCTTGCAAATGCATTTAAACGTACTTAAAGAGGGACGCCTGACTCGCTCAATGGAACAAGCGACGCTCGACCCTGTGATTTCGAGCCCCACATTGGGTGTAGAGATTACTTAAAAATAAAATCTTTGAAAATAAGTAAATCAGGGGGAGCCTGGGTGGTTCGGTCAGTTAAGCTTCAGGCTCATGATTTCGGCTCAGGTCATGTTCTCAGGGTCGTGAGACGCAGCCCAGCTGCGGGGTCCATGCTGGGGCACGGGGCCTATCTACGATTCTCTCTCCCTCTAAACCGCCCCCTCCCCCACCCCGTGTTCTCGCTTGCTCTCTCTAAAAAAATAAAAATACACAAACAAATCAGCCTATTTCAAGAAAAATTGTTAATGCGGACAACCCTATAATGGCGATCCTGGAGTGTCTAGCCGGCGGGGGTTCTTGTTTTCACCCGGGAAGAAAGCCTTAAAAAGGCACCCCGCCACCCCCGTCTAATTTCTGCAGGGCGCCGACCACTTTATTACTTGGCTTCCAGCACCATCTAGTGGTCGTGCGCGGCAACGGCCACAGAATTGACAGGCGCAGGCTCGCTGGTGCAAGGCGAGGTCGTACAGCCAGAGGAGGCCTTCTGTGTCCCCAGGAGCGCAGAATCATGGTTCCCTCACGGGCCGCACGTACCTTAAGGCTTCGCACAATGCACACGTCCCGACGGGCTCTTAACTCCATATGCTGATGGATTTAACATGTCCCTGCCACATGAAATAAATCTTTATTAGAAAAAAGAGGAAGAGACTCTGAAGAACAAACTGAGGGTCCTGGAGGGGAGGGGGGTGGGAGGATGGGTTGGCCTGGTGGTGGGTATTAAAGAGGGCACGTTCTGCATGGAGCACTGGGTGTTATGCACAAACAATGAATCATGGAACACTTCATCTAGAACTAATGATGTGACGTATGGGGATTAACGTAAGAATAAAAAAATGAAAAAGAGGAAGAAGCAAAACAAAACAAAACAAAAGACAGAGAGACGGAAATCTTGATTATTTAGAGCAGGGACTCTCCAGGCAAGGTTCCCAGACCTCCCAAACCAGAAACCCTAGAGGTAGGGCCCAGCACTGTTTACACAAGCCCCCCATTCACGCCTTCCCCTACCACCCCGGTGGGATTGTGATGCAGGCTCAAGTCCGAGTTCAACCATTCAGAGCAGTGATTCTCAAGCAGAGGTGGTTTTTTATTTTATTTTAGATTTTATTTATTTGAGAGAGCACAAATCGGGGGAGAGACGGGGGCGGGGGAGGGAGAAGCAGGCTGCCCGCTGAGCAGGGAGCCCCACGGGGTCCATCCCAGGACCCCGGGATCATGACCTGAGCCCAAGGCACACGCTTAACCGACTGAGCCACCCAGGATTTGAGAGAGACAGAGAGTGAGCAGGAGGGTGAGAGTAGCAGGGGGAGAGGGAGAAGCAGGTTCCCGGCTGAGCAGGGACCCCGATGCGGGGCTCCATCCCAGGGCCCCGGGATCATGACCTGAGCCCAAGGCACGCGCTTAACCGACTGAGCCACCCAGGCGCCCCTAGTATTATTTTTTTTAAGTAATCTCTACACCCAACCTGGAGCTCCAACTTACAGCCCCGAGACCGAGTCACATGCTCCACCTACTGAGCCAGCCAGGTGCCCCAAATTATAGTAATTTTTTTCAAATTTATCATTTAAAAAAATCAAGGGCACTCCATAACCACAATTTAGGGGAATGCAGGTAAATGATGGGGAGGAAGCCAAGGTGGTAACATCCACATCTGTGCAAACTCAGGATTGACCCTTAAAGGGACCAAAGAACGTGCCTCTGTTTTCCTTGCCCGTAAAATGCCAAGTATGATGGTGTCTGCCTGGTAGAAAACATAAGTGAGCAAGATGATTTATGATTGTGATAAATGCCCGGGAGAATAGGTAACAATGCAGTAAGAGAGGGAGTGCCTGGGGGAGGTTACTCTATGTGGGGTATTCCTGGAAGGCTCCTCCGAGGAGGTGATGTTTGTTGCGGAGGCCTGAGTGATGAAAGGGAATAAGGTCTGTGAAAACCCGGGGCAAGCACCTGAGTCATGGAAGAGTACCCCATCCCGAGCTATAGGAGTAAATTCGGTGGGTCTAATTCACTCATGGAGGTCCCGTTCTCCTTGCTGATGATTGCGTTAGGGCTGGTTAGGTGACAGAGATCTGGGCAGTGGGACGTGAGACGGTGTCTGCCGAGAGGTCTCTGGAGGACGTTCTCCTCACTCCTAAAATGGTGACACTAGAAATGTTTCCCTTTGAGACTCCAGGTGTTTCTGCAGCTGGAGAGGGGTCTTGAGACCACAGCTGCCATTGTGCTCCCTGCCTGAGCATGAAGATCTGAGGTCTGTGGGATGCTTGCAGTTCACAGAGATCACATTTCTCAGACCCCTGCATCTGCTCCTTCTGGGGCTTTCTGCTACAAAGAGAGAGACAGAGGGAGAGAGACAGAGAATATGAGGAGGCAGAAGATAGTTCCTGGGTTTTTTCCTTTCCCCCTTGGGCTGAGGAGCGTTGGTGGAGGGGAAAGAGAAAATAAAGAGAAAATCAGAAAGAGAAAAATAATTTGAAGAAAGAAACAGGGGGGGGCAGGGCAGGGGATGCGCTAATTTGACCTCATCTACACATATTGAGGCATCTCATCCTCTGTGCACGCCTGCAAAAAATGACAACGTGTGTATCACAGTATATCAAATTCATTTTAATCATTTCAGAGAATCACCACCAGAATAATATTATCCATTTCCTTCATGAATATTTATTTTGTTTTTAAAATTGGTGGTTTTATTTGAGTAACTGTGTGTGTGTTGTGAGAAAGCATAAACTCTACTCTCTGAGGAATTTCAAGTACACAATACAGTATTGTTAACTACAGTAATTATAGGGGCCAAGGGCAGGCTGCCCCCAAATGTGCCATTTTGGCATATTGATTATTTTAAATTAAAAGTTTCTTAAGAAACAGCCAGTGCAAAAAACAAAGACAAACAAAACCCCCCACAACACCTAAAGCACTCTGAGCCCCCCTCTGGCTCCAGAAAACAGGAAATAAATCTCTCACGTCAAAGGGACCCTCCCTGTACCAGGAGGTAGAGAGATGTCCTTATCACCAGAGCTAGCAGATTTAGAGCCAGAAGTCTGTATAAACAACCCCTATCACTCTCCACTAATTTACTACCCTTGGCCCAAATTCTGTTTAGAATTCTTCACTAATTGAAGCTCCCAAATAAACATTTGTTTCTCCTGTCAATTCCTCACAGATTTATTGTCACTTTGTCTAAAAAGTATGAAAACTGCTTGTCTTGGTCATTTCTTGGCATCTCAGTTTCGTTACTGGGCCTCCTCCGTGTGCACATAATTAAACGTTGGTTTGGTTTTGTTTTGGTTTTTTTCCTCCTGTCAGTCTGGCTCATGTTAATTTAATTCTTAAACCAGCTGGAAGGAGCTTGAAAGGTAGAAAAAACTTTCCTGCCCAATATCACCACGCTGTCCTTTAGGTCCCCAGAACTTATTCGTCTTATGGGACCAACGTCCCATTTCCCCCACCTGCCTGCCCCTGGTAACCACCCTGCTGCTCTGTTTCTGTGAATTTGACTCTCTCTTCTTCTTCTTCTTCTTTTTTTTTTCTTTTAAAGATTCCCCATAAGTGAGATCATGTGGTATTTGTCTTTCTCTGCCTGACGTATCTCAGCATGACGCCCTCAAGATCCACCCACGTTGTTGCAAATGGCAGGACTTCTCTCTTTCTCGTGGCTGAGTAATATCCTAGCACATACTTTATTTTCAGTCATATAAATAATTATACTTTCAGCCACTGGCACTTACAGCTGTGCTGACTAGAACATGGGATTTCTTTAGGCATCCGCAGAAGGCCACAAAGCCATTCTATTTTTTGTGTGTGTGCTGGTGTAAGCACTCTTAAGTTTCTGTTTTAATTTGGGCAAAAACGTACCTGATAGACTTCTTGGGGCCACTGGAGGCTTAAGCCCTTGCTCAGCCCTTCCTTTCCCAGCCACACTGGTCTGGTGTCTGCAACGGGCAGAGGGAGAGGGAGAAGCAGGCTGAAACTTGGCATGTGATCTTTCCTCTCCAAGGCCCAGGCTCCTCTTCCAGAACACGAATCATAACCATTCTTGGATCATATGGTTGGCGTGAGCATGAAGCAAATCATCCTATAAAATGCTTGGCACCAGATCTGATTCCTTTTAGCCTGTTTCTCAAAGTGGGGCCCAGAGACCACGTGCCTCAGAGCGCCTGGCTGGAGGGGCTTGTTAAAAATGTGGGATCCTGGGGTCCCTGAAACTAAGGAAGCAGAACCTTTCGACTTCAGTTCACTCTCTACGATATCACCTGCTTCATTTTCTTCAGAGCCTGCACGTGTCCATATCCAAAATGATTTTTAAAAGTGGGTTCATCTGCTAATGATCTGTCCTCCTGCCCTATAGTGTGAGCTCCCTCTGGGCAACGACACAGCCAACCTTGTTCCCAGGGTGTCCCTGACCTAGAGCGGGTCTTGGGGAGGAGCAAATCTTCAAGGTTTTTTTTTTTTTTTTTTTAAGATTTTATTTATTTATTTTTGCAAGAGCGAGAGAGTGCACGAGAGCAAGAGAGAAAGAGCATGAGCAGGGGGGAGGGGTAGAGGGAGAAGTAGGCTCCCCACTGAGCAGGGAGCCCCATGCGGGTCCCGATCCCAGGACCCTGAGATCATGAGCTGAGCCAAAGGCAGACACTTAACCGACTGAGCCACCCAGGTGCCCTCTTAATGTATTCTTGTTGAAAGGATAATGGTGCCAAAAACCTATTTTGAGCAGCTCCTGGGTGGCTCAATTGGTTAAGCGTCCTACTCTTGGTTTCAGTTCAAGTCATGATCTCAGGTCTTGAGATCAAGCCCCACGTGGGGCTCTGTGCATCGTACGGGGTCTATTTGAGATTCTTTCCCCCTCCCTCTCCCTCTGCTCCTCCCCCTGCTCATGCTTCCTCTTTCTAAAATAAATAAATACATAAATAAAATCTCTAAAAACAAAAAACCCATTTTGAGAAAGGGCAGATCTCTGGAATGCCAAAGTCAAAGCGGGGGCGGTGGGGGGCATGGAAAGGTTGGAGAACTGCAGCAGAGCAAAGAGAAAGGCAGCCTCAGCTGGGATGGAGCTCTCCAGTGAGAGAATGCTTCCATGCAAACCTGAAGAGGGGCCACTCATCTGTGGGGTGAGCTCACAGATTCTCAGTTACTTCTTCTTTTTTTTTTTTTAGATTTTATTTATTTATTTTGACAGAGAGAGACACAGAGAGAGAGGAAACACAAGCAGGGGGAGTGGGAGAGGGAGAAGCAGGCTTCCCGCCGAGCAGGGAGCCCGATGCGGGGCTCGATCCCAGGACCCTGGGATCATGACCTGAGCCGAAGGCAGACGCTTAACGACTGAGCCACCCAGGCGCCCCTCTCAGTTACTTCTGAGGGACAGGGCAGGAACTCCATCTCAGAAGGCCCAGGTTGGCAGCGCGTGGACATAACTGCCTCCTCCCCACCCCTTGATTCAGTTCCTTTGGGTTAAGAAGTTGCATATGGATGCAAAAAAGCTCACCAGTGATTGAGGTCAATTGTCAAAAGATGGCGCTGCTAGAATATTGTCTAAAACTTCCTCATTTGGGGAAAAGAGTGTCCCACTGATCTGGAAAATGAAGAATGTTGTTGCTCCAGACTTATTTCAATCCATTGTTTTTCAAAGAGGGAACTACCTCCCCAGAGGGGCAAGAGGTGAATTTCGAGAAGGGGAAGGCAAGGGAGCAAATTCCACCAACGCCCATGTGGGGTGATGCGAACCCAGCAACAGGGCTCGGGAGCTGGGTTTACAACTGTCTCCACCACATCGTGATGTGTGTCCTTGCCCAGATGCCCTCCTGCCCCTGAGCTTCAGTTTCATCATTGATAATTTCATTCAAAAACTATTTGTCAAGCCAGTCACTGCCAGGCAGAATTTCTGTCCTCAGAGAGTGTACGTTAAAATGGGGCAACAGACGATGAATATGATGACGAGGGTGTTAATGTCGAATGCTAAGGAGTGTCCAGGAAGACCCCTGGAGTTGAATACAATGGTTCATTTTTGAAATGCAGGAGAAGGCACAGTAGAAACTGGGTAAGAGGGTGTTGGGAACAACCTATCCTAGAATTTGGATTTGATTTAGGGGATTCTGAGGAAGAGTCTAAGGAAGGGAGGCTTTGTTCTAGATTGGATGTGACTGTCAGAAATGGAGGGTGATGCTATGACTAAGTATCTTTCTGTGTCTTGGGCAATGTTCATGTCTGGGTTCAGACGTGATTACGGAGCGGGTGTGTTTTGTCCTGATCCGTCATGATGAGAGAGTGGCCTCTTCCAAGGTCGATGTTCTGGAGGACAATTGTTGAGGGCTGATGTGTAACAGAACACCACGGCTAGGCTTCCCGTTCTCATGACGTGCCAGGCCATCTCCTCCTGGAGATCAGGGGCTGCTTTTCTCTTCCTCAGGAGCAATTAATGCAAAGCAGAGAAGGGGGAGATGGAACGCAGGGTGGGGGTGACACTTCCAGTAGGGAGTCTAGAGAAGACATCCCGAGGAGGTGAGTGAAGACACGTCGCCATGCTGTTTTCCCGATAGAAGAACAGGAGTAGAGGCATGGAATCACGCCTGCCCTGCCGGAGGTCTGTGTGGCTGAAGAGAGGCCAGAGGAAAGACAGCTGATGTGGGAAAGCAAAGAACACAGAGGTCTCAGTCTTCAGCGCAGCAACCTTTACTCTGAGCAAGATGGGAACCATGGGAGGACTTTAATCAGGAAGGACAGCCTCCAATTTACATTTAGGATAATTAGGATTATGACGCCATGTTGAGACTAGACTCAGCGCAAGGATAGAGGCTGGGAGAACGGCTTGGGCGTGGTGGGCTCTTGCAGTCATTCCGTGGAGAGCTGTTGGTGGCATGGACCAGGGCAGTTGTTGAATTTTTGGATACAGTTTTGAATGAGGATCGGCCCTGATCTTCTGATTGGCTATGAGATATGAGAGGAGTCAAGGATCCTCCTGGATTCTGGGGCCTGGGCAACTGGAGGAATGAGATGCCTTTATGGGAACCAGCTGGCTGGGTGGGTGAGGATGGATGTCAGTGGCTTAGATTGGGATTTGTTATTCTGAGATGCCTTTTGGACCTCCAATAGTGGGATGTCAAAAATGCCCGTAGATATATGGGTCTGGGATAAGGTTGCCAGATGCAATGCAGGACGCCCACTTAAGTTTGAATTTCAGATAAACAACAAATAACTGTTTCATGTGTGTCTCAAAGAAAATACCTACTTACACTTAAAAACAATTATTAGTGGAGTGCCTGGCTGGCTCAGTCAGTAGAGCAGGAGACTCTTGATCTTGGGGTCGGGAGCTCAAGCCCCTTGTTGGGCCTAGAGCTTACTTTATAAATAAATAAATAAATAAATAAATAAATAAATAAATAAATAAATAAATAAAATAAAAACAATTATTAGTTTTGCAGGGGGAACAGAGAAATTTCCCATATAGAAAAAAGTCCCAAATAATTTATGTTGATTGTCTGCCCTCAAGTAGGTGGAGCATAACTCTTTACTCTTTTTTTTTTTTTTTTAAGATTTTATTTATTTATTTGACAGAGAGAGAGGGAACACAAACAGGGGGAGTGGGAGAGGGAGAAGCAGGCTTCCTGCAGAGCAGGGAGCCCGATGCGGGGCTCGATCCCAGGAGCCCGGGATTACGACCTGAGCCGAAGGCAGACGCTTAAGGACTGAGCCACCCAGGCACCCAACTCTTTACTCTTTAGGAATACAATGGTTCATTTTTGAAATGCAGGAGAAGGCACAGTAGAAACTGGGTAAGAGGGTGTTGGGAACAACCTATCCTAGAATTTGGATTTGCTTTAGGGGATTCTGAGGAAGAGTCTAAGGAAGGGAAGCTTTGTTCTAGATTGGATGTGATGGTCAGAAATGGAGGAAATTGCCGTACCTGGTAATTTCCTTCTAAAGAGGAAGTATGGAAAGGGAGAGAAAAGAGTAACTTTATGGGAAAGAAACTTGACAAACACTACCTCATCCAGGTAGCCAAGCCATGAGCCACATCAACAGTATGTACTCTTGATATGGTGTGATAAAAAATGGCACTTTCCTTTCTGGGGTTTTCTTCCCCAAAACCCATAACCCTAGTCCAATCATGAGAAAAACATCAAATAGTCCCAGTTGAGGGACTTTCTACAAAATACCTTTCCAGTCCTCAAAACTGTCAAGGTCATCAAATACAGGGAAAGTTTAAGAAGGTGCCACAGCCAAAGGGAGCCTGAGGAGACATAAGAATTAAAAATGTGGTGAGGCGCCTGGGTGGCCCAGTCCGTTGGGCCTCTTGGTTTAGGCTCAGGTCTGGATCTCAGGGTCCTGGGATGGAGTCCCACACTGGGTTCCTTGCTCAGTGGGGAACTTGCTTCTCCCTCACCTGCCTCTCCCCCTGCTTGTGCTCTCTCCCTGGAAAATAAATAAAATCTTAAAAAAAAAAAAATAGGTGGATAGATCTTTAAAAAATAAATAAATAAAAATAAACCCCTTTAAAAATGTGATGCCATGTCCTGGCTGGGATCCCAGAACAGTTAAAGAACATTAGGTAAAAATGAAGGAAATCTGAATAAAGGTATGGACTTCAGTTAAACAACAATGTCTTGATAGTTCATTAATTGTGACAAACCTTGCTAATGTAAGTTGCGAATAATAGAGGAAACCAGGTGCAGGGTCTAGGGGATATCTCCGTGTACCTTTGCAACTTTTCTCCAAATCTAAATCTCTTCTAAAGCAAAACTGTTATTAAAAATCACTTGTTTGTCTGAAATTCATATTAAACCGGGCGTCCAGTATTTTTATTTGCGAACTCTGACAATCCCGCTCTGTGCTCTCTAACCCAGATATGCATTCTGGCGCCATCGGCATGTTTGTGATAAAAGCCAGAGCCTGCAAGAAATCACCAGGGGAGTGAGTGTGATGAAGGAGCATGGTGTGGGGCGGGGGGTGGAGACACCACTAGTGGGGTGTTCGGGGTGTTCGCTTTGGGGGCAAAATGGTTGGTGGCACTCACACTCTGTGACTGCTATGTCTCTCCGTGCCTCAGTTTCCTTGTTTGTTAGAGTGGAGATTAGACTCGCACGTGCCCGCCCCTGGGGCTCCTTGGGAGGGGAAGTGAGTTGACTTGGATAAAGCGTTTGTCATCGCATCAGGTGTAGATCCCAAACCCTGGGAGTTAACTTCCACCTGAATTTATCAGTCCAGTCTTCCTTATGGATATGCCTCTACCCATGCCCATGTAGACAGGTACTGAGGGAAATATAAAATATATGTTGACGTTTAAAAAAAGAGGGTACACATTAGGTTAACACGAAACGTTCCATTCTTTCTGTGTTGGGGAAATTGATTCCACAAGAGCACCATTGAGCACTTTATTTTGTGCCAGACACTATGGTAAACACTTCTAGATAAATAAAGCCCACAGATTATAAAATTCAATGTTGTCAGTTCCTAAAATTTGGATGAAGACTGGTGGAGGATCAAATCCAGGGGTAATTTGCTAAACAAGGGGGTATTCAGACACATGTGATTTTAAACAGATGTCTCCAGAATGCTGTCCACACTGTTTTGTGTCTAAGAGAAACCTTCCCCATCCTTGATTACACGGGATGCATATAATTCTTGGAGTCCAGCCTGGTCTTTAGCTCAGTGGAAAATTCTATTGATGATTGTCATCTGGCGGTGGGAGACATGGTAAACTCCTCCCTGAGCATGAGCTCTCAGTGCTTTTTTTTTTTTTTTTTAAGATTTTATTTATTTATTTGTGAGAGAGAATGAGAGATAGAGAGCATGAGAGGGAGGAGGGTCAGAGGGAGAAGCAGACTCCCCGCCGAGCAGGGAGCCCGATGCGGGACTCGATCCCGGGACTCCAGGATCATGACCTGAGCCGAAGGCAGTCGCTTAACCGACTGAGCCACCCAGGCGCCCGAGCTCTCAGTGCTTTTATTCTTCTCACATTGTCTCTCACTAAGGTCCCTCTGATTCTCTCCCCGTTCCCACTGCCCCCAGTCTCCCCACACCCTCGGATGACAACAGTAGCTACCTCCATCTCTCCCTCCTGCGTTTCAGGCTGGCCTGCCTTGGCCAGAGACACTGCGATCCACCAAGTTCTTCAGGATGAAGCCCCAGAAGAAATACGCCATCAAAAAAAAAAAAAAAAAAAAAAGAAAAAGAAAAAGAAATACGCCATTTGTGCCCTTCTCTGGGATCCCTGCGGCCAAGCCACTGCAAGTCCCACTGAGTCAGCGTCGTCATCCCCCAATGCCTGTGAACTTCTCTAATGTACTGTGAATGTGTTTCTTGTCCCTAGACCAGATCGCCTCAGGACTGGGAACCAGGCTGGCGCCTTGCTTCGGGCCTCCCAACTGGGCCGCTTTGGCATCAGTCAGTCTTTTTTGGTCCCTTCGAGACCATTCATTTGGGCATCATCCTATTGCTGCAGCAACAGAAATCTGTATTTTTGCCCTGTCCGAGGTGTCCTTAGAGTGGAAAATGTCAGGCCTATCTCATCATACACAGACACGTAAAAGTTCTAAACAAATTTTGCCACACGATACCCGACAATATTAAAAGGATAACACATCATGGCCTGGCTGACTTCTCAGAAATGAAAGAAAGAGAAAGGACTTTGATACATCCATCATCCTCTCTTGGAATCACCCACACAGGGCCTGAAGCTCTGCTTCTGGGGAGTCCTGCTGTCGTAGACCATGCAGCCTGTTACATCGGAATACCACCCAGTGGGTGGCTTATGAACAACAGAAATTTCTTTCTCACAGTCTGAGGCTGGAAGTCCAAGATCAAGGTGCCGGCAGATTTGGTGTCTGGTGAGGGCCCGCGTCCTGGTTCACAGATGGCAATCTTCCTGCTATCACCTCACGTGACGGAAGGGGGCAAGGAGGCTCTCTGGGAGCTCTCTGGTTTTTCTCTTGAGGTATAATGGACATATAACGTTTTATTACTTTCAGATGTACAGTGTAAGGATTTGATATTTTTGTGTATTGTGAAATGATCACAACCATACGTCTCGTTAACATCTGTCACCACACTCACGATTTTTCTTTTCTTGTGATGAGAACGTTTAAGATCTACTCTTTTAGCGAGTCCCCTCCCTTCTTAGGAGCTTTGTGCTGTCACTTTGCTATCACTCAATAAACCCTGCTTGGCACCTGGGTGGCTCAGTCGGTGAAGCGTCTGCCTTCGGCTCGGGTCTTGATCCCAGGGTCCTGGGATGGAGCCCCGCATCGGGCTCCCTGCTCCGCGGGAAGCCTGCTTCTCCCTCTCCCTCTGCCTGCCACTCTGCATGCTTGTGCTTTCTCTCTCTGTATCTATCAAATAAATAAATAAAATCCTAAAAAAAAAAATCTACTCTTTCAGCAACTTTCAAATATGCAATGTGGTATTATTTTTTTTTTATTTTTTATTTTTTTAAAGATTTTATTTATTTATTTGACAGAGAGAGACACAGCGAGAGAGGGAACACAAGCGGGGGGAGTGGGAGAGGGAGAAGTAGACTCCCCGCTGAGCAGGGAGCCCGATGCGGGGCTCCATCCCAGGACCCTGGGATCATGACCTGAGCCGAAGGCAGACGCTTAATGACTGAGCCACCCAGGCGCCCCTCAAGTCAGTGTTTTACTTGGTAAACATGTCTGAGACCATGCATCCCTAGCTGCTAAGCACCATGGCGGACAGGGCTAGAAAGGTAACAGCTTTATTTTGAGCAGGGGGCAAAGACAAGGCAGCACTTTATAGCTACATTGTAACTAGATCCTGCATGCAATGTAGTATTATTAACTATAGTCACCATGTGGGGTCTCTTATCAGGGCACCGATCCCATTCATGAGGGCTCCTCACAACCTAATTACCTCCCAAATGCTCCACCTCCAAACTGGGGATTAGCTTTCAACGTATGAATTTTGGACGGATACAGCATCCAGTCTATCCCATCAACCTAGGACATCACCCATGTCCACCAGCTACCCCGTGCCTCCCCCATGCAGTAAGAGAGATAGCCTATACGTAGATGTCTTTTTATATATTATTATATTACACGTTTTATGTATTATTTATGACATATGTTCTATGTATTGCAATATAATACATTGTATTGCATTATACATATATATGTTCCTTTCCCCCTTTTTTTCCACAACGGTAGCCACCCTTCCATTATTACACAACTTGCTTTCACTTCACTGTGCATTTTGCTCTTTCAGTCCCTAAAGGACATCCTTAGAATTCTTTTTTTTTTGGACTTTTTTTTTTTTTTTTAAGATTTTATTTATTTGACAGAGAGAGAGGAACACAAGCAGGGGGAGTGGAAGAGGGAGAAGCAGGCTTAGATTTTATTTATTTATTTGACAGAGAGAGACACAGCGAGAGCGGGAACACATGCAGGGGGAGTGGGAGAGGGAGAAGCAGGGTGAGCGGGAGAGGGAGAAGCAGGCTTCCCGCGGAGCAGGGAGCGATGTGGGACTCGATCCCAGGACGCTGGGACCATGACCTGAGCCGAAGGCAGACGCTTAACGACTGAGCCACCCAGGCGCCCCATCCTTAAAATTCTACACAGCTGAATTGAATCCCATTGAATGCGTTCATTAGAATTTAGCCAGCCCCTTCTTGAAGAATATTGAGTTTGTTTCCAATAGTGTGTTATTACAAAGCTATGGTACAATAAAAACTGGAGTTGGTAGAAATTGAAGTTTGTGTGTGGCCAAGAGGAGGGTTGCCAGCAGGAATAATTAACGTGCCTCAGGGTCTCTGGCCGGCTCGGACTCCCTCATACTCTGTGTATTTCAGAACATTTCTCTGCAGGGCTGTTTGCCATAATCTCTGAACTCTTCATTCTCTGTCCATTCTGCTTAGGATCATGAAAATAAACACTTAAAGTTTATTCTCCCCTCTACGCTGCCATCATTTACTTAGGACCATGATATTTTAGGGCCCGAATGGCCGGGCTTCTGAAAAAAAAAAAAAAAAAACAACCGGTGAAAATGTTCGTAATCATTAGAAGAAAACACTAGCAGTTTACCCAGTGTCGTGGACAAAAACAAGCAAACATTTGCTCAAGCAGATGTTCAACCCTTTGTCCCTCATGCCATCTACTTCCCTTCTTGAGGCGCGAATTTATTGAGAATTTCTCCAGGCCATCCAAAGTGCCACTGGGAAGCCCCCGTCCCGAGAATTCGAATTGTGATTCATAACAGCAACGTCTCGAAATTAATAGCAATTTCTGAATGCACTGCCAAAAACAATCTCCATTTGCAACGCCCGTCCCCCCTCCCCGCCCCGATCTCGAAAGTAACGTAATTTGTGTTATGAGCCATAGCTGATTCTTCGGTTTTGTTCAAGTTACTGTTAGTTTCTTGGAGCAGTTGGGTGCGAACGGGTGCCAGAAAACAGGGGCCTGACATCTTTTGAAATGAGGATAAATGGAACCCTCACACTTGTGTTTCTCGGGGAGAAAGATCCTTGAAGCTTTTTCAGCCCTATTTTTCACTCCTTATAATAGGGTTTTTGTTTTTGTTTTTTTTTTTGCAATTATGTTCAAGTGCCCACAGTGCCCCAGGCACTCAATCAACTTGTGTGGAAGGAAGAATGAGGTGCTGCCGAGTGGTGGGAATAGGTCCCCGGTATGTCCTTGGCACCTGCAACGGCTGCTTCACGGTAAACCTGCGGTTTCTTTAAGAATCAGCAGCAACTCACTTGGCCACTTTTTTTTTCTCTTCTGCAAAAAAACCCATCCAAAGAGACTTTTTTTTTTCCCTCTCCAAAGAGACCTTTTAATGAGTACTAAAGGCTTAAGTGACCAGTAATGTGGGGTGGGGTAGGGATTGCAGGACTTAACCCGCCCGGAGCTGTACCATCCCCAGTCCAGGCTATTCTGACATCAACCACTTCTCACTCTGCTCAAGGGTGCTTAGCTAATGTTAGGCAGAGACTGTTGCCATGGAAACCGCAGCTGGAGGGGAGGCAGGCAGGGGTGAGTGAGATGCAGTGCAGGACTTGGAGACTGGAATTTTCCAGGCCCACAAGATACACAATGTGTGGATGCAAAATCCCAGTCTCAGCACAGAGCGGGTGGTCAATAAATACCTGTATTTATTATTTGTGAACGAATGAAAATACAGGGTCTTTGGTAATGGATGTGACCTCTCTGAAGGCTCAGTTTGCCCTTTGCAAATGGGCATAATTATCATTCTTAGCTACTAGGATTGTCGGGGGCGGGTGTTAAGTCACTGCCTGCCTGCCTAAGCCTTACTACCCATGTTGCCTTGGGGATCACCTGGCTCAGAATCACCTGGCAAGTAAAGGTTTGTAGAAATGCAAATTCCTGGGCTCCTTTCCAGACTTCCTGAAGCAAAAGATCTTGTCCAAAGTATCCATCCACCTTCAAATTCATCACTCTTTCTCTCTTTACCCTATAGTTTTCCTTACAGCAGTCTTTAGATCTATGCCTTCCAATATGGTAGCTACAAGCTTGTGGCTACTGAGTGCTTGAAATGTGGCTAGTCCCAATGGAGATATGTTGTACTTGTGAAATAAACTCCAGATTTTGAGAATCTAGTAAAAAAAAATTGATATCTCATTGATCGCTTTATTGCATTGGTGTTCTTGGTCTAAATGGTAATATTTTGCATATATTGGGTTAAATAAAACCTCTTAAGATTAGTAAAACCTCTTAAGATTAATTCCACTGGGACGCCTGGGTGGCTCAGTCAGTTAAGCATCTGCCTTCGGCTCAGGTCACAACCCCAGGGTCCTGGGATTGAACCCTACATCGGGGGTCCCTGCTCGGCAGGGAGCCTGCTTCTCCCTCTCCCTCTGCCTGCTGATCCCCCTGCTTGTGTGCTCTCTCTCTCTCTCTCTGTGTCAAATAAATAAAATCTTAAAAAAAAAGATTAATTCCATTGTTGTCTTTTTACCTTTTTAAATATGGCTCCTGGAAAAATTAAAATTACAGGCGTGGTGTGCATTTGAGGCTTGTATTGTATTTCCATTGCACAGTTTTAGAACCTGCTTTAGCGTGTGAAATAATCTTGCTAATTTATTTCTTACTCATTTGCTTTCTGCATCCCTGCATGATGGTGAACATTCCAGGAAAGTAAAGACCTTATCTATCTTGTTTATCCTGTATTCCCAGAACTTAGGACAATTAAATGCACATAGCTAGCCCCCAACATATATTTGCTTAATGGCTGCTTGAGATATCAAGTAGATATTTGGCAAGAGGGCCGATACTTGAAAGTCAGAAAGACATGGAGGAAAACTCTTGGTCACTGATCAGCTGGGGAGTGGTAGCCTCCTACATAAGGAGCCTCTTTTCTTCTGTCATTCACAGATGTCATTCTTTCGGCTAACCCTGGATCTCCTCCAATCTGTTAACTTTTTTCCCCTGGAAACACTAGGGATAAATACCTGTTGAATGAATGAATCAGCCAAGTAACTACTTAGTATTGGTAAGAACAAAGGCTGTTTGCATCATCGGGGCCGGTGGCTGCCACAGAACTGAAACCCGTGATTTCTACTCGTGTCTGCAAAGGCACCGGCAGGTAGGCTTTTTTTTTTCTTTTTCTTCCCCTTCTGCTAAGAAACCATTTTAAATGTGCCCATTTTAAATTGTGATGTGCCCCAAAGACGTGCCCAAAATCCCAGGTGGGGGTACCTCCGGCCTGGACCCCGCCCCCCCCAAGACCTCCCCCAGCGCCAGCTCAACTTTTCTAGAAAGTTACTCTGTTACTCTGCCCTGGTCCTTAAGAGAATTTGCAGAGGCTTCAAAGATGTAGGCAGGCTCTGCCCGTCGCCATGGAAACTGCAGCCAGAGTGGCGATGGGGAGGAGGCTGGGAGACACTCCGAGAATGGAACTTTCTGGACTGTGTGAGGGTTAGAATCCCAGCCCGCCATACTAATGGTTCTCAGCAAATATTTGTGGGGGGGATTGGATGAAAATATAAGGTCGTGGGAAAGTGACTCCACCTTTCTGGGACTCAGTTTTCTCTTCTAAAAGTGGGGAATGTTTCCCCTGGAGCCCCGGATCGTGGTGAGGGTTATAATCGGTGCTGTTTGTAAATTATGCAGCACCATGCCTGTCACGGGGCAGCCAGGATTTTTGAAAAGCGAGTTGCAGACTTTGCCTGCCTCAGAATATGTGTGTGTGTGGAGGGGACGGAGGGATGATGAAAAATGCAGAGTCCTGGGCCGCCCTCCCGACCAGCAAAAGCAGAAGAACCCTCCCTGCTCACTGCCCTCTGTTCTACTCACTATCGGCTTTGTTTTAGGCATGTCATCTCAGAGCCTGAAACTGGCTTCTTCACTTCTTATTTCCCCCAGCTAAGTGAGGTATAATTGACAAATAAGAACTGTATATGCATTTATGTCATTTTGATACATGTTTGGACACACATCTACATAGTGAAACAATAACTACAAGCAAGCTAATTCACACATCCATCACCTCACATGGTCACATGGTGGTGATTTCTGCGTGATAGTGTGTGTGTGTGTGTCTATGTGTGTGAGTGACTATGTGTCTGTGTGTGTGTGTCTGTGTAGCAAATGTTAAGGCTACAGTACAGTTACGGTTCACCAGAGTCACCACGCTCTACGTTAGATCCCCACGACTGATTCATCCCCCACAACTGAAACTGCACTCTTTGACCAGCATCTCCCCATTTCCCGCACCCTTGTTTCTTTTTTGTTGTCTTTCCCTCACTACCGACTAAGTTCCCTTCCGTGGGAACGGCGACTCTGCCTCTTTTGGTCTCCTCCTGTACCCTCTGCCCATCCCGGGGCTCGGCGCGCAGTAGGTGCTTCATGTGTAAATGTTTATGAATCTATGGGAGCATCAGTGACTTGTTTGGAGGGACAGAAGTTTTCTGAAAGGCAGAATGACCTACAAAATGGGGGCGGTACAGAAGATGCTTTTATGGAGGGGACACCATCAAGGAAGGCAGGCGGGCGAGGTGGGCAAGGTAGGCATGCAGGATTTGAGTAGCAGGAGAGCATCTCTGACCCTAGAATCAAGAGAAGGGAGTGGTGGAGTGGGGAGAGCAACCCCTGGGGCATCAGTATCAGGAGAAGTAGCTCCCTCCCAAGCTTGCAGTCACTTTTGAAGTTCACCCCCCCCACCTTAAATGCTCATGAGGGTTGCCCAGGCCACAGAAGGGAGGAAAACAGATGTGGGCTGGTGCACAGTAACCAATTGGGAATACTCCCCTTTTCCGCAAAGATGCATCCTCCCGTCCCCCACTCACTAAAAAAAAAAAAAAAAAAAAAGTGACCACTCTGCTCACCAGAATGGGGAAAAATAAGGAGATTGACAACATTAAGTGTTGGTGAGGATGCGGAGCAACGGAAACATTCGTATGCCGTTGGTGGGAGCATAAAATGGCACACCCACTGTGGAAAAGGGCTGACATTTTCTTAAAATAAGTGATCCTGTCCGTCTGGCCTCAGTGTTCTCAAGCATGCAGAGTAACATCTCCTGTGGAAAGGGAGCTTGCACCTCAAGCACGATACAAACCGGGCACCGATGGAGTCTGGACCCTGAGGACATCAGGGAGGGGTGGGGAGTGTGGTAAAGGGGAGAGAGTGCGTTTTTCTGAAGAGCGCAGGGGCTACCAGACACTTTAATGGCTTCCATGCATGAGATTGAACCCGGTGCTGCTCACGTCTTCTGAATGTTCAAGAGAA
Source organism: Mirounga angustirostris (assembly GCF_029215605.1). NCBI lineage: Eukaryota > Metazoa > Chordata > Mammalia > Carnivora > Phocidae > Mirounga > Mirounga angustirostris. The sequence continues at coordinate 58,580,700 of NW_026991724.1, read as the reverse complement.
ATCGGAAGACCGTGTTTTTAGGTTGAAATCCCTTCAGTGCTCATCCATCATGGGCGGGCGGGTAGACTGACACAACTGTATGGTGGGCCACTTGGCATTCTCCACGCCAAATCTGAGTGCCTGAACCCTGTGATCCAGAAACTCCACCTCAAGGAATGTACTGCCCAGATGCGCTCACGCGTGTGTGAAATAGCTCGTGTATCTGGGATTTGACGGCAGATTGTTTCTTGTAACAAAGGGTCAGGCGCAACCTCAGTCTCCATGAGGAGGGGACGGGTTAAGTAAGTCATGAAGCCTGATATCTGAAGTCAGATACTCCAAATCTATATGAAAAAGCAGTAAATTGCTTAAGCACTGGTATGGGATGATCTCCGAGATTTATGTTTCATGTAATGGGTCCATGTAGCTCAGCAGGCACCAGTCTACTCACGCGATCCTTAAGACAATCCCTGTTTCGGAGCTGAGGTAGCAGGCAGCTAAGTAGCTGGCCCAGAGTCTCACTGCCGCCAGCGGGTAAGTGGGTTCCATCCACACTTTTAACCACCATGCTATGCTGTCTTCACATTAAGTGGAAAATAGCAAGTCAAAGAAAAAATGGGTGCACAAATTACTATTCTGTTAAAAAAATGGGGGGCTGACGGTGCCATGTGCTTGGAATGATGCATTCAAGAACGTGTAAGAGATGTGGCTTCCAGGGAGGGTACGGGTGGTCTGGGACGGGGAAGGAAGATGGGATTTCCACCGTACATTCCCCACGAAATTATTACATTCACTGAGTTACGATGTAACCACCACTTAAAATGTCCTACCGTTGGGGCACCTGGGTGGCTCAGTCGTGAAGCGACTGCCTTCGGCTCAGGTCATGATCTCAGCGTCCTGGGATCGAGTCCCGCATTGGGCTCCCTGCTCGGCGGGAAGCCTGCTTCTCCCTCTCCCACTCCCCCTGCTTGTGTTCCCTCTCTCGCTCTCTCTCTGTCACATAAATAAATAAAAAAGAGGAAGAAAATGAAACTGAAAACAATATTGATGGCTTTGTCTTCCTGAGACTCTCTGGTGCCTGACGTCATGTTATAGACTTACTTCCGTGTGGGCACCCCCACATCTAAGACGGAATAAGCATCAAGGAAGGAGGCACTGTAGGTTTTTTCCTTCATCCCTAGAACAAAGCCTGGGGCTTAAAATAGGTGTAGAATTAGTACATTAATAGAACCATCCAGGCTCATCATCTATTTAACCGAATAACTCTTTGTGAAATAAATTAGTGGTGTAATGAATGAATGAATGAATGAATGAGTGAATGAGTTGGAGGACAGATAAGGTTTATACCACCGGCTCTTCCAGGGGCTTCGGGATTTCCAACACAGGCTGCAGAGACCTGTGCTGGCCTGCTTTTCCCCTTCTGCAAAGACCGTGTCTGATGATGCATTTTAATTGCATAGAAGTCACGAGCAGACTGCTAATGGGGACCCCGGCCCCCGAAGGCTGACGCCCCTGCCCCCACCTTCCCAGCCTCAGGATCTGACACCAAAACTGCCATGGAAACCTCAGCTAGGCTGGCAGGAGGAGGGGGCTGCACGAGGTTAGGCTCAGGAGTTAGCCTGTGGGCACGAGCACGTTCAAATCCCAGTCTGTAATCTAGGAGGGGCCCTGAGGGCTTGTGGAGGGGTCACTGAGAGGGGCTGTGGGCAGGTGGCTTCCCCCCCAGCCTGCACCCCCTTGTACTCTGCAGAGGAGCCTTGTGTTTGAGGCCGGTGGAGACTAGTTCAGGTGGCCCCAGCCTGGCAGGTCCTGGCAGGTGTTTCTCAGGGGGACCCCGCGCCTCCCTCTGCAGGTTCACCACCAAGGGAGGTTTGCCCCACGTGCGGACCCGAGGGCTCCACCTTAGAAAAACACTTCCTAGAATCTCCCTCTGACCTCACCCCAATCATTTTTCTCTCTCACGTCTCCAAATAACCTTCAGTTGCCGTCTTATTTTTTTGTTTGCTCCTACTGTGTGTTGTCCCTCTCTACTGTTCATAAGTGTCCCTCTCTACTGTTCAGGGCTCCCTGCGAGTGAAGCCCCGTCTGAGTTACCTCCGGACTCCCCATCTTTGGGAGCACTTGGCACATAGTAGGCCTACAGTATGGGTAAGACCCAGGTGGTGGATAGATGCATGAATTTGTGACTCCGTGTCACACCACACTCTCATGGGGGTGATTGGACTAGAGCATATTTTCTGGATTCTTCTGGCCTCCCAGGGAGGTATAAGTTATAATCCTGGCTCTCACCTCCTTTTTTTTAAGATTTTATTTATTCATTTGACACACAGAGAGAGAGACAGAGACAGAGAGAGACAGAGAGAGCACAAGCAGGGGGAAGAGCGGAGGGAGAGGGAAAAGAAGACTCCCGGCTGAGCAGGGAGCCCCGATGCGGGACTCCATCCCAGGACCCCGGGATCATGACCTGAGCCGAAGGCAGACACTTCACCGACTGAGCCACCCAGGCGCCCTCAAACCATAGCTATTTAATCCAAAAATCCAAAATACTACATAATCACGTGTGATCAATATAAGACGTTGTTAACGAGACATTTCACCCTCTTTCCCTCACACGTAATCTTTGAGGTCCAGGGCGTGTTTCACACATCATGGCCCACGTCGCTCTGCTCTGGCCACATCTCCAGGGCTCTGCAGTCTTGGCCCAGTGTCTGCCCAGGGACAGGCCGTTATCACGTGCTGCGAAAAGCGGGCAGCAGAGGGCGTCCGAGAATATCGTCGACGTGCTTTTAACCGATGCAAGTGGAAGGAAAGGCAGAGCCTGAGAGAGAAAAAGGCTTATGGCCATGGACCCCATCCGGGCTCCGTGGAGGGAAAAGGGTGCAGAGAGGAGGAGAGGCAGGGCTGGGTCTCCTCTTGCAGGGAGGCAGAAGCAGTTGAGAACAAAGATTTCACGCCCGATGACTTGGATCCACATCTCTCCCCTCTGCCCAAGCCAGTCTGTCCTACCGACCCCAGAGGTGTCCAGTGTCTCTGCCTGGGTCACCTCTGGCCTCCAACCCAGCCCCAGTGCCCTACTGGCAGCGAAGGCCATCTTGCTTGGACGCAAGCCTGACCATGGCCCCGTTTTGCCAAATGTCTGGGGGGGCTCCCTCCTGAAATCAGTGTGAAGTCCAAGCCACTGATGGGGATCTAAAATAAATCTCCGGATCTGGCCCTTGCCAAGCCCTGCAGCCCCATCTGGGGAGCCCCACCACCTGGGCTTTGGCTGTTATAGGCCAACTTGTATCTCCCCAAAACTGATGTGTTGGAATCCTAACTCTAGGACCTCAGGATGTCACTGTATTTGGAGACAGGGTCTTTTAAGAGGTGGTTAAGTTAAAAATGAGGTGGTTGGGGTGGGCCCTAATCCAGTGTGACTGGTGTCCTTATAAGAAAAGGAGATCAGGGGGTGCCTGGCTGGCTCAGTTGGAAGAGCATGTGACTCTTGCTCTCAGGGTAGTGAGTTTGAACCCCATGTTGGGTGTAGAGATGACTTAAAAATAAAATCTTAAAAAAAAAAAGAAGAGCTCAAGACACAGAAGGAAGACCATGTAAGGACATAGCGAGAAGGTGGCCGTGTCCCAGCCAAGGAGACAGGCTTCAGGGGAATCGTTAGGAGATAATTTCTGTTCTGTGAGCCTCCCAGGTTGTGTGCTTTGTTCTGACAGCCCTAGAAAACCCATACAGTCACTCATTTGGGGAAAAAAGTTACATTTAAAAAGCAAGTTTATTTTTTTAAAGATTTTATGCATTTATTTGACAGAGAGAGATGGAGCACAAGCAGGGGGAGGGGCAGAGGGAGAGGGAGAGGGAGAAGCAGGCTTCCCGCAGAGCAGGGAGCCCGATGTGGGGCTCGATCCCAGGACCCTGAGATCATGACCTGAGCCAAAGGCAGACACTTAACTGACTGAACCACCCAGGTGCCCCTAAAAAGCAAAAAATTAAAAACAATTTTTTAAAAGTAAAACTCCATTCTGGGAGCACTCCCGTATAATTGGTATGAAATCAACTGATTATTTAACATATTAGAAACTCTAAAAAAAAAAAAGGCCAAAAAACCCAGATACCTCAAGTGAAATATGAACTGTGGAGACCAACAGGAGAATCCTGACAAAAATGCAAACCCTGAAACGCATTTGCCACTCTTCCTATGTAGTGAAAATCACCCTGCATGGGTTCAAAAGTCAGCTTCATGCAAGAAAGAGTCTTTCTCTTGAGGACACAGGTACTGAAATATTTATGGATGAAATGGTATCGTGTCCGGGATTTGCTTTAAAAGAATCGCGGGTGGGGTGGCGGATACAGGAGGCTGGGGGCGGGGGTGTGAGCAGATCGTCGTCGAAACCATGAGTCTAAGAGGATTCATTATGCTCTTGTCGGCTTTTGAATGTTTTCAGGCTTTCCAACACACTGCCCCCCACCCGCCACCTTTCGAACTCAAAGCTGGAATAACCTTCCTGAACCGCGCATCTGACCACTCCCCTCCCCTGCTTCAAACCCCACTCTCTCCCTGAAAAGAGTCAGAAAGAGGAGCTCTTTAATTGTACAGATTCATAATCTGTAATCTCAATCTTGCTGAAGTCCCTCCACACCCGGGGCTTTGGACGCTTGTCCGTTTCACGGGGCGACGGTGACATTCCGCTAAGGCCTCTGATGACACCTTCGGCGCCTCTGGCCTCGGGTTTCCCTCCCCGAGCAGCACAGTTCCCACTTTGCCTCCCGCACTCCTTTCACCGCAAAGCACCCCGCGTCAGCATTCTGAGCGAGAAACAGAACATCCCAGAAACCACCGGGATGCACGCGAGCAGACCACCGAAGGGAGTCTCGATGCAGAAACTCCCAAGCCCGCAGCTCTGGGCAGCACCTGCAGCCTACGTGTGATTTGCACCTTGTGTTCTGTTTCTCTGGGTACGTTCAACGATGTCCACATCCCGACTCTCTGGGGGCCTCAGAAAACAAACACGTTCTCTATCTTTTGACACCAACCAGTTCTATGATGCAAACCTTGGCGCTCCTGCGTCCCAGGGGCGGACATACCTGGCACGTTTGTCATGGGATCGGCTTTCCTTAGGCTAATCCCCCCGACAGCTGCGCTGGCCCCCGGGGCACGGCAAGCTGCCTCTGACCAGCACGCGGTCTCCACTGAAGGCGGCCGAGGGCAGCACCTGATCGCCCGCACCCCCCGGCAGCTGCCGCCGAGCTGCTGTTTCTAACCTCGAGCCCGTGAAATTTCCACAGATGGTTGCGGCCTCCAAAAAACCCTGTCGCCTGGTTCGGAGAGGCCGTCCCGCGGAAAGGCAGGAGTCTGGGGCATCACCGAGTGCCCCCCACCCCGCCCCGTACCGAACCATCCCGCCCCCCTCGGTGGTTTTACAACACACGCCTGGGTCTTCCTACAACTGGGGATGGGTTCGGGTGGCTTTTCCTTAATAGCGAACCCGAGGACTGAAGCCGCTGTGGGGCAGAAAGCGCAGAGCAGAAGAACAGAAGGTGTTGGCGCAAAACATAACAAAAGAGACAAGATCCAGGCCGAGTTCCCAGGACTCCGGCACCGAGAGTGCCTCGTGGGGCCTTTAAGAGCAGATTTTCTCCCTCTGCATGTTCTTCCAGCCCCCACGCCCCAGTCACCGGTCACCTTAGTGTCCCATCCACGTCCGAACGTCCGTGGGCCATGTTGGAAACACTCGTGAGGAATTCAACAGCAGAGACTCACTCCCGCTGATTTTCGGGGCCTCCAGGTCTTCGCAGGGTCCCCACCTCCAGAGCCACGTGAGGAACAGGAGGGGTGGTGCTCCGCATACAGCCGATCGTGGTGGGTCTCCAAGTGTGCGAGAGAGTGTGACTGGCTGCGTGTGAGCACACGAGGGATTGTGTTGTGTGTCCCGTTTGTGGGGTGGTGAGCGGGGACTGGAGGGGGGATGAACAGGAGGAGCACAGAGGACTTTTAGGGCAGTGAAAATACTCTGTATGATACTGTGAGGTTGGATACATGTCACTACACATCCGCCCAAACCCACAGTGTGCACGGAGCACCCCGAGTGAACGCGACGGACTCCGGGCGACCATGGCGTGTCGACACCAGCTCAGCAGCGGTGGCAAACGTACCCTCGGTGGGGGATGTTGATAGTGGGGAGGCCGTGCAGGAGTGGGGGCAGGGGTGCACGGGAAATCTCTGCACCTTACCCTTAATTTTACTCTGAACCCGAAACTGCTCTCAAAAAATGAAGTTTTTTGTTTTTTTAAAAATATATCTGTATACGTATTTTTAAGATTTTATTTACTTGGCAGAGAGAGAGAGAGAGAGAGCACAAGCAGGGGGAGCAGCAGAGTTGGAGGGAGAAGCAGACTTCCCGCCGAGCAGGGAGCCCAATGCGGGGCTCGATCCCAGGACCTCGGGATCACGACCCGAGCCGAAGGCAGACGCTTAACGACCGAGCCACCCAGGCGCCCCTGTTTCTTTAAAGGAAACACAGTAGAAACAAAACAGTGTGAATAATTGTGGCTAAGCCAGTGGTTCTCCACCAGGGATGACTTCGCCCACAACGGGACGACCGGCAGTGCCCGGAGACAGTGTTGGTTGTCACGACACAGGGGAGGGGCACACTGCTGACATCCGGGGGCGTCGAGACCGGCACATTGCACAGGACGCCCCCGCCACAAACGGTTCTCCCGGCCCGAGGCCTCGGTGCTGTGCAGGGAACCCCTGGGCCAGATGCTCCTGCTTACCCAGGATCTGCACAGAGCTCGCCTTCGTTTAGAAAGCAATCAGCACGTGCCGTGGAGGGTGCTGAGGACACACCAGCACCTCACAGAAACCTCCTCTGGAACGAAATGGAAAGAGGCCACGAGGGAATAGCGTTTTTTCGGGGAAAGTCGATTACGTTTAGAGCCCAACCGTGAAATGACACCACAACAGTGCCCTCTGCCCCACATTCCGGGAAACCCTGGGCGGGGAACGGGAGACAGCTGAGAACGTAGTACGGAGTCAGGTGCGACCACCCTCGCCAAAGGTGACGGCCCGGGCACCGGGGGCAGTGGCCAGTGGTTAGACGTTTCTAGACACTAGGGGACGACGGTGGAATCAGCAGGAGTCGTGGACGGATGAACGCGGCCTTCGAGGAAAGCCTGGAAGGAAGATTTAATCCTGAATCTCACGAGATGGACGAGGCCGGGGCATGGACAGGATGGTTGGGAGGTTGCTGCGGCTGTTCAGGCCAGATGTGATGGCAGAGAAGACGAGGGTGGTGGGGAAGGAGGAAAGATCTGAGAGCCATTTAGTCAACGGGGAAGGATGTGGAGTGACCGGGGGCACGAGGGAGATGTCCATCTGCGGTGCAAGAGTCAAGATAACATTTGAATGTGGTATTTTTTTAGATAAAAAATTATGCAGAAATAACCCACGATGAACCCAACACCTAAATTCTTGCTCAAGATGGGCTCTGATGCTACACTTTTGTGTGACTCACCTCCCTCACCTCACCCTGATCCCGATCCCATCAGATCCTCTTTAGTTAAAATGTTATTTTGTTCACGGTTGACTTTTTTGCATTATTTTTGAAACTGTTAAGAAATGTTGCATTAAATTACACACTGAGAATACAGCGAGGTTGCAAACTGGGAAGCCTGCTCTCACCAGACTTCGAGTCTGTCAGCACCTTGATCTTGGATTTTCCAGCCTCCAAACTGTGGAGTCACCTTATGTGTCTTCTTTGCTACTTAGATAGCTTTGACAGAGGAAAGCACCACATAATTGAATCACTGTATCAAACATAACTAAACTACTACTCAACTTAGTGAGCAGTGTGTTTTCAATGGAAATAAACGATTTGCCTACAGGGCAAAAAAAAAAAAAAAAAAAAAAAAGAAATGTTGCATTAAAATATTGTTTTTCTTGGTTGCTGAAATGTTTGTGCCCCGCTCAAACCCACTCTTCGATTTTGCAACGGGGCTGAGAGCCCACCCTGCTTCACCCCAGTCCTGACCCTGGTGAATGGGACAGATGCGAGAAACCTCCAGTGAGAAGCTGTTAGAAGTTTCACATGAGGCTAAGTGGCCCAGACGGACCCTCAGCGCTCCAGAATCCCACGGAATTTCCACTGAGCTAACGGCCAGGCCGGATACCAGCAGCACACATGTCCATGTGACCAAGGACAGGAATGGCTCTCTTGGACCCAGCTCGGTACAGACAGCATAGTGGAAACACCCCTTTCCAAAACACGAGAGAAAGAGTAATACTAACCATCTGTTTGGCAAACTGTTATCACCACATTCTCTTTCTAACCAGTTTTTCCCTCTGCAATCTGAGAACTGCTCATTTCGCAATGTTATTTTCAAAGGAAGTAGCTTTCTGTCCCGGGGACCCTTCACGGTGTCTTGAAGCCAGTTGGTGTCAATTAAATGCTTACTGAACGATTTCCACCGATGCAGGTATGGGAGCAAGGAGAGCTTCCATTCGTGTGGGAGCCTCGCTGTGTGCATGTTCATGTGTGTGTGCACGTGTGTGCCTTTAGGCACACGGTTATGGACACATGGATGAAAGGCTTGGTTGGGATGAGTTCAGGTAGCATGTCTATTCCATGTGCAGAAGTATTCCAGGCCCCGGGCCACATGCTTTAGGAAGGAGTCCAATCATTCATTCTGAGGACCTCATAGGGAAGGCACTATCCTCACCCCTACTTTATAGTTGAATAGCTTGGGATCAGAGAGGTTCTGACACCAGCCAGAAGGAGCAGAGCCAGGCTGTGGACCAGGTCCTAGTGACACCAAGCTGGTCCCTATAATGAACTGCATTGCTCAATGGCCCCCAAATGTGTGTTCTAGCTCAAGACCTGCAGCCATTGCAAGGTCTGTGGCCACGACCACGGGACCTCTCGGCTCCACTTCCCTGCGGCTGTGGTCCTGGGGCCCCGCCGGGGTCAGCATTCGATACACATTGGTGGAGTCGCCAATGGAAGGTGTGTTCACATTCTGCTCTGTAACAAATCACCATTGCCCCACAGCTTAGAGCAGCACAAATTTGTTACCTCATGGTTTTTCTGATCAGGAATTCAGGTATGGGTTAGTAGGCATGTGTCTTTCTGGTGTCCTCTGCTTTCGTTTAAAGGCCCACCTGATTAGGTCAGGCCCACTCAGGGGATCTCCCTTCTGCCATGGGACGTAACACAATCACAGGAGCAAGATCTCAAAGCCACACCCAGGAGGATTACACAGGGTGTGGACACAGTGAGTGTGAGTCTTGGGGACATCCCAGAATCCACAGAATGAGAGTGATTTATGGGCCAAGCTAAGCTTTACTCTGTAGATGGTGGGGATCTGCCCTGAGTGTTTAAGTAAAGGATGCTCAGAGTCAGATCAACTGTTGCTGACATTTATGTTTTGGAAAACCACGTTGAAGACTAGACTAGAAAAGAGGAATATGGCGGCCATGAGACGCCAAAGGGAGCTGCTACGGGAATCCTGGGTGTGGGAAGAGGATGATGAGACTCAGCAGTGGCTGCAGCGTCATGTTTCCCATGACAAGCGTTGTGTGAGCACCAGCTACTCATCAGCCACCATGCTGGCTACCATGCAGGGACACAGAGAGAAAGTACAGATATGGCCCTGCCTTCATAGGAGTTACCTCTTAGCAAGGGAGATGGATGTTGTGACGGCCAACTTGTCTGGGCCATGGTGCCTGAACACCTGCTCAAACGTTATTCTGAGCGTTTCTTTGTATGAGATTAATGTTTAAATTTGTGGACTTTGAGTCAAACACATTGCTCTCCCTAATGTGGGTGGGCCTTATCCAATCAATAAAGGCATGAACAGAACGAAGACTAACCTCCCCCAAGCAAGAGAGGATTCTGCGAGCAGATGATCTTAGACTTGAACTGCAGCATGAGCTTTACCTTTGGTCTTCAGCCCGCTGGCCCCCCCCCAAACCCCCCAGAGTTTGGACCTGCCAGACTCTGTAATCATGTGATTACTTTGTTTCTCTGGGGAACCCTGACTAATACAGACATGTATCAGAAAAAATGACAACCCATGGTAAGTGTTCATAGAGGAAAGGTGCCCAGGGCTGTGAGAGCTTATGGCAGGAAGGTCTGTCTTGGAGAAATCAAGGAGGGCTTTCCTGGAGAAATGACGCTGGAGCTGATATCTGATGTGACCAGGCGTGGGCATGGGGAAGAACATTCTACGCAGGGGAGCAGCATGTGCATATGCACCATGGCAGGATGGAATGTGGAGCCTTTAGTAAACCAGTTACACTCCAGAGGGCCTGGAGTGTGGGGTGGAAGGTGATGAGGCTGGACACAAAGGGAGAGGCTACAGCCTGCAAAGCCTCATCATCTCCAGCCTTTTCCCTTTATCCTCAAGGCAACAGGAAGCCTTTGCATTGCTTTAAGTGACATGAGAGGTTGACATTAGCAGCTGTGTTTTCCAAGACCTGGTTCTGGCTGCAGTGTACAGAGGGACTGCAGGGGCCAAGGGTAGAAGGAAGAAGGGCTGTTAGGGAGCTGGTTATTTATTGAGTGTATAAGTTACCTACTGCCGTGTAACCAGTTGCTCCCAAACTTGTATAGAAACAACAGCTCATTGTTTCTCACAATTCCACGGATTGGCTAGTGGTTCTGTGGATGGGTTTTTCCTGGGCCCATTGTGTGACCTCATTTGGCTGGAGGATCCATTGGGCTAGGGGGTCTCAGATGTCTTCCCCTTGTGTTTAGCAGCTGTGCTGGCTCTCCCCTGGGGGCTTGGTTCTCCTCACAGCATGGCGGCCTCAGCATCCTGGAAAGAGTGGAAAGGAAACTGCAAGGTGTCCTGAGTCCACCTAAACAGATACCACTTCTTGAGCAATCAGAAATGTTGGCCCTTCTTAATCCACAGCATTCAGCCAATAATTTTTCAGCATGCCACGTACTGTGGAGGCTGTTGACATTAGCAGTAAAGCAAACAGGCAATATTCAGGCCTTGTGGTAGCTTGTCATAACAAGGGGAGGTCACAAACAGAAACCAATGGGTGCTGGTCAGGTACTGATGAGGAACAAGGAAGAAGAACAGAGTAAGGTGAGGGACGGAGGGGCTGGGGAACATAAGTCTCTCATAAGGTTTCAGTCAAGATGTTGGTTGGGACCCTGGTCATCTGAAAGCTTGACTGGCAATGGAAGACCCACTTCCAAGATGGCACATGCATATGGCTGGTGAATGGCCGCTGGCTGTGGGCAGGAGGCTTCTCCAACATGGCAGCTGGATTCCCTCTAAACAGGTGGCCAAGAGAGAGCAGGGCAGAAAAAAGTCACATGTGGTCATTTCTGCCATTTTACTGATCACACAGCCCTCTTTGATGTGGGGAACTACGAGGGCATGAACATCAGTTGGCCAGGGCCTTATGGGACCATCCCGGGGGCTGGCTCCTGTACTCCATCCCATTGTCAGGGTGCAGGAGAACTTCTCACTAATCTGATATTGTACAGGGAATTTCTCCTGGAACCAGAGAAGAATAAGAACTTGAACAAAAAGAGCATTTGTTTTCTCAGGAGAAGACAATTTCCATGATTCTAATCTGCAGGTTGCCAATTTTTAAGAAAACAGTCCATTTCCAGACTTCCACTTTTGCTATTTTCATTATGTCACTTGATGAGCGTGTGTTGCTCATCTCTTGTGTTGGGCAGTATAGCGACAGAGACTATGGTATATTTGCAGACATGAGAAACGTGGAGGGGCCAGAGAGAGGGCTGGTGAGGGATGGGGCTAGGGTTGGAGGTCTGTCCCTGCACAGACAAGCCACCTGACCCCATGGAGCTTAAATCCTCCTGGCAGGATGAGACAACAAGCAAGTCAACAAATCAAAGGCCAAACTAAAGGAAATGGGCTCTGAGGTAATGTTGTTGGAGCTGGGGCCTGAATGCTGACAGGGAGAATGTCTTGGGGAAGGACTTTCCTGGCTGAGGGAACAGCAGGTGCAGAGGCCCTGAAGTGGGTACAAGCCAGGCCATCTGGAGCTCCTAGAATGATCAGATTCCAGAACATGGTCCAGAGCTGTTTCTCAGAACACAGAATGACTGCATGCTCTTAAAGACCCGTCTACAGGGGCGAGGGCCTCTCTGCAGTGAGAGGGTCTGGGTTCCTGTGTTCTGGCTCTTCCAGTTATCAGCTGTGCATTCTTGGGGAAGTCACTCAGCTTCTCTGTGCTTCAGCTTCCTTACCTATAAAATCAGCGATGGGATAGGAATGAAAACACCCGTGGGTAAAGACAAACGACGCAGTCAGAAAACAGGCAAGAGACTCGAACAACCTAACTGTCCATAGACAGATGACTAGATAAAGCAGTTGTGGGATGCAGATACCATGGAATACGATTCAGCCTCCGAAAAGGAGACCCTTGTATTTGAAGTAGCTCCGCTGGGCCTGGAGGACATGCTGCTTGGTGAACACGCCAGGCGCAGAGAGACCCCTCAGCGCACCGTCCCAGCTGTCTGTGGGATCTGCAGAAGCCACGCCCGGACAAGCAGAGGGCAGAGCAGTGGATGCCCGTGCAAATTCAGCTCTGAACGGGGAGACTTGTCTGGGTTGTAGGGACATTCCAAGGTGCGTGACTGCACATCACACGGGCTCTTAGCGCACACCAAGCGTATCTGGTCAAACTTAACCTTCACACGGAGATATGCTGTAGCAGAGACATGAGCACTAGGCCTCGAAACACAGAAGGAAGCAGAGGACATAACTTCTGTTATTCATCATTGTGATGTGGATGATGTTTTGAAATGGTAATACTTGGATTTCTTGAGTTAAATAAAAAACCTTAGGTAAATTTTTAAAAGAAAGAAAAATAGCAAAGAGGCTGGTGGGGGGGCGGGTGCAGAGGTTGCTGTGCTCATCAAGGCCTGGCCAAGGGGAGGGATGTATCTGGGGTGTTCTGGAAGCAGAGCCAAGAGGCCGTGGGGTCAGGCCAGATGGAGGAAGGGACAGAGAGGAGGAAGTCACGGTGTGAGGCCCTTGCAGGCTCAGGGGCTTCTTTATACTTCAGGATGGTGCTGATGGGGGCAGAATGAGCCTGTGTTTGTCTGACCCCTGGCGGGGGGAACGTAGAGGTAAAAGGAATGAGGTGGGGAAGGGTCAGTCGAGCTGGTGGGGGGGGCACCTGAGGACATAAATAGGCACTGTTGACAGAAATAGGGGGGGAGCCAGAGTGCTGGCGACTGGCATCGTGGTTTGAATTGAGACCCAGGAGTGACTCCCTACCGGCTGTGCGTCCTAGAGAAGCTTACTCAACCTCTCTGTGCTTTGGTTCCCTCTTGGGTAAAAGAGAGAAGGAACAGTCCCTCTCTGAAGGTGGCGTGATAACCCGTGGCAGTGATTAGACATGGACTGTGCATTTTGGCCCTCCTGCTTCCCAGCTAGCCTCTTGTGCAATTTTCTTAAGCGTGGTTTCCAAATCTGTGTGTTGCTCTCACATAGGAGTTGTTTGAGGATTCAGTGAACTCTGTGAAAGGGAACAGGGATGATAAGTTTCTTCTCAGTCTTAACCCTCATCCCCCCAGATCCATGCTCTAGACCAGGAATCAGAAAACCGTCCTCCTGGGGCGCCTGGCTGGCTCAGCTGGCGGAACATGCAACTCTTGATCTTGGGGTCGTGAGTTCGAGACTCGTAAAACTGTCCTCCCTACAGGCCACGCCACATATGGCTTGTCTACATTTTCAGATAAAGCTCTGTTGGGACAGCCATGCCCATTCCTTACGAACTGTCTGCGGCTGCTTTCGCCCTCCCGGCGGCAGGCCTGGGTAGAGACGTATTTGCCCACCCCTGCTCTAGAGGCAAACCCTGTTGCCAACCCCTTTCTGTCCTTGCGGAGCTATTGATCGGCATCAATACCTGTTCTTCCTTCACTCCCTTCCCTTTGACAAAGAGTAGCCCACACTGCATTGTTTGCTGCTTGGCTTTTATTACTAAACAGCGTGTCCCGGTGATGATCCCCCATTAGCACACAAAGACATCGTGTATTCTTACTGATGGCCATAGGACGTTCCATTTGTGGGTCCCCAAAGTTTCATGGGCCAGTTTCCTCATGAGTTTCTATTGTGTTTCTGTTGCAAAATAAGAGCAATAACACCCCAGTGCAGTGAACAGTCTACTTGCACAGATGTAATTTCATCTAAATCTTGTCGTGACTTCTGGATGAACTCGTGGGATGTCATTGCAGATTCAAGGTTGTGTGTGTTTGCAATTTGAGTTAAGTATTGATCAATCGCTTCTGGGCCAGAGGGGAAATGTGCATGTGAATTTTCTAGATGTTTGCAAATTCCTTCTCCTGGGTGTTGTCAAGGTGCCATAACAAAGCACCACAACCCGGGCAGCTTGAACAACAGACATCTATTCTCTCCCAGTTCTGGAGCCTGGAAATCCAAGATCAGGTGTGGGCAGGGTGGCTTTCTCCCGAGGCCTCTCTCCTTGGCTTATAGACAGCCGTCTCCTCCCCATGTCCTTACACGGTCCTCCCTGTGTGTCTTTGTCCTGATTTCCTCTTCTGAGGACACCAGGCACATTGGATTAGGGCTGACGACCCCACTTCCCCCTTCATCATGTCTTTAAAGGCTCTGTCTGTAAGTACACTCACATTCTGAAGTGCTGGGGGCTAGGGCTTCAATATGTGAATTTGGGTGAGAGACAATTCAACCTATAACAATAATTTTCTGTGAATTAAAGGAATGTAGAAGATGGAAAGATCTCTGCTTTCAGGGAACACGCTGGAGTAGATGGAGAATGGCAGTTAACAGGAGAGTAAGAAAGGTAATTCAGCTAGTAATAGTGAAAAAATTCCTCTATATATTCAGATAGATAGATAGCTGGCTGGCTGGATGGATAGATAGATATGGATGGATGGATGGACGGTGGACATACCAAAAGATAGATAGATAAATAGATAAAAGGAAAAAAGAAAGGAAGAAAGAAAGAAAGAAAGAAAGAAAGAAAGAAAGAAAGAAAGAAAGAAAGAAAGAAAGGCTAAGAGATCCCTGTTCTGTCTGGAGAGAACGTGTGGGTTTTGAACTAAGAGAGCTTCCTTACTGGACTGAGCTAAGTCCCAGGGATTAGCACTCTTACCCAGCTCTCCCCTCATCTGGTGATCCTCCTACTGTGTGTTTCTACCTGTCACCACAGAAAATCCCAGAAAAGGGGCCACATGCTTTGCAAACATCATCGGATTCTTGCAACAACCCAATGAGCTAGGAAAGATCGTTCCCCTAATTTGAGATGCCGCAGTAAAGGACGTCAGAAGCACAAATGCATCTGCGTCTGCCCGGCAGCCTTGGTCCCCATCCTGAACCCTTCCATGCCCTGTCTGACCTTGGAACCTGGAACCTTCCAGCTGCAGCGGCTCTCTCTGTCCCCTCCTCAGCCCCTCCCTTCCCCAGGTTGCTGTTTCCATGGCAACTGCTGAGTTGGCCTGGCCACCCCACCCCCACCACTTAACAAGGCTTAAAAACAAACTGTGACAACCAGTAGACCTGCGTATATTATCTACTTATTTCAACAACAGTTCCCATAGTTGTATGGTAAATACAGGTCTGTTTCCACGTCAATAAATACAATAGAAAACATCCCTGAAGGTAGTGACCCTTTTCTCTATTCATGGCTATTTGGGCTTGCACGAGTGTCTACGAGTGTCTACGGCTGCTGTCACGAAGTACCACAAACTCGGTGGCTTTCAACACACATCTATTATCTTACAGCCCCGGAAGTCAGAAGTCCAGAGCGGGTCTTGTGACTAAAATCCACACGCGCCAGGGCTGCGCTCCTTCTGTCCCTTGCTGTATCCAGCTTCCAGAGGTGCCCGCATGCCTTGGCTGTGGCCCCTTGTCCCTCCAACCTCTGCCTCCCAAGTCACATTTCCTCTTGCCTCCCTCCTTCACTTCTGAGGACCCTTATGATCACTCCAGGATCCTGCCCCTACCTCAAAATCCTTCATTGAAGGATACCTGCGGAATCCCTTCTACCATGTCAGGCACCACAGGTTCCAGAGATTAGGATGTGGATGTGGGTGGGGGTGCTTGTTCTGCCACCCAGAGTTCTTCCCAATTCCTATTTCGCTGGTGACACAGTGAACACCTTCGTGCGCATGTAGATGTGCACCGGTTGTTTCCTGAGGAAAAAGTGCGAGTCACATTGCACAAAATGGCTGCCCCAGTGGACTCTCCATGGAAATATGTGAGCACCTCATTTTCCCTGACCCTCCAGGTCTTACTCAGTTTGGGCTGATGTAACCGAATAGCGCAGACTGGGCAGCTCAAACAACAGACATTTGTTTGTCATGGTTTGGAGGCTGGAAATCCAAGATGGAGGACTTGTCTTCCTGGTTTGCCGATGGCTGCTTCTCTGCTGTGTCCTCACAAGGTGGAGAGAGAGAACAAAGTGGAGAGAGAGAACAAAGCTTGCTCTCTGTCGTCTCTACTTATAAGGACACTAATCCCATCACGGAGACCTCATCCTAATGACATCATCTAAACCTCATTTCCTCCCACAGATCCCACCTCCAAAAACCATCACATTGGGGTTTAGAGTTTCAACATATGAATTGAGGGGGGGCACAAACATTCTTATTATGACCATTGCTCATTGGGGTTCCAGTGTGTTTGCATTTCTCTTATGTTTCACTTGTTGATTGCGTAGGTTTTTTTTTCTCTTGAGATATTTACTTTATTGATTTTTTAGAATTCTTTATATATTAAGGCAATTGTTTCTTATATGGCATATAGTGGATATTTTAAGTATGTTGATTAAGTTGCTCCTTGGTTTATTTTTTCCAAGAATTAAAACTTTGTTGTTCTTTTTGTTTGGTTGGTTATTTTAACCGTAGTGTCTGCCTTTAAATCATTTGGAAGTACTTTTGGTGTAAGCTGAAAACTGGGCTCTAACTGGACTTTACATCAGTAGCTAAAATTTTCTGGATACTCTTGCTTGTGTCATTTTTAGTGTTGAGGAAGGTGGCGATTTGCATGCTAACAGGAGAGAATGGGTGGAAATGAATCTACCTCCCACACATACCTGCTCACTTTTCCTTCTGCTCCCTTCCTTCCCACTCCCCCCCACTAACAACTTTTTGTGTCTGTCATTCCAGAGCTATTTGTTGAGTGTGTGTGTGTGTGTGTTTCTAACCACACTTCTTTGTATTTTCTACAGCAAATAACAGCATCATCATATCTATTATTTAAGACCTGGTTTTTACATTTAACGTTGGAGATCATTCTTCAGCTCGCTATGGTGCTAGTTTCCATGGCAACCACCTGAGCCTGCCTCTATCACCCACAGCTGTGAGAGCTTTTGGGGGGTGATGTGGGTGCTGGAAAAGGGGACCCTCAAAGTGGCCTGATAGGGGTCCAGAGAAGGGGCACAGACTTGGGACGTCAATTGCTGGCTCAGGCCCGTGTTTCATGAGTGTTGAATCCTGTCTTTGGACAAGAGCTTTACAGAGGGCAAACCTGGAGTGAGTCTGGCCTCGGTAGGCTTGGGGGGTCACAGCCGCCCAGCAGCTGTGTAAGTGTGGAAGGCACGACAATCGTCTCCTCCTCTTCACTGATTTACTCCTTCATCCCTTCAGTCATTATACAAATATTGATTGACGTCTTCCTGTGGGCTCTGCACTCTTGTGTGTGCCAGGAACCAATTGTGAGTGGCCCCTATTTCCAATAGCCAAACGGTTGAAGCGACCCAGTGTCCATCAGCAGAGGACCAGATAAACAAGCTGTGTATATCCATGCAGTGGGATATTATCAACCTTAAAGGAAGGGAATATTATCAACCTTAAAGGAAGGGAATCTGGACACAAGTTACAACGTGGGTGAACCTTGGGGACTTTATGCTGAGTGAAGTAAGCCACTCATGAAAGGAAAGATATTACATGATTCTACTTCTGTGAGGTCCCTCGAGTTCTCAAGTGCATAGAGACAGGAAGTTGATGGTGGTGCCAGGGGCTCGGGGAGGGGGATGGGGAGATGGTGTTTAATGGGGACAGAGCATCAGTTGGAGAAGATGAAGAGAGCTATGGATGGATGGTGGGGTTGGCTGCACAATAATATGGAAGTCCTTAATGCCCCCCAAATGTACACTTGAAATGGATAAGAGGGTAAATTTTATGTTATGTGTGTTTTCCCACAATTCAAATTTTAAAAAGATAGAAAGAGAAACTTAAATCCCCACAATAGATTGGAAAACCGATTTCACTTGCCATAAAGGGGAGGGAAGGGGGAGATGTGGAGAAGCAGGAAAAAAAAAAAAAAGAGAAGGAAACAAAGATTACCAAAATTTTAACAATTAAGAAGATTACTATTTTAAAAACAAACAAACAAAAAAACCAATGGCTTACCCAGGCAGTGAAACTATCAACAACAGCAAAGAAATTATTATTATGAAAAGCAAGATGGTGGTTATCTCTGGAGGGGGGTGGGTTTCTGGGAAGCCAGCTCTCCTTCATCAGCCTGGGAAATAGCTCCAATCACGTGTTGACCTTAACAAATGAGCTAGATGCACTTTTTCTTTATTATGTATCTTACCAGGAAAAATGTTGTGGAAATTTTTAAAAATTAGTGAGTGATCCCTTGCTGTAAGGTAATGCAATTCCGTAATACCCAAAAGAAAAAAAAAGGTGAATATTTGCCTTGTTGGAAAGATGTATAGAGCTTCTGTTTTGCAACAACTTTAGAGATCGGGCCCTGTAGAGAATCACGACTCCCTAACGATGAGTCACTTCCCAAATTGTGTGAGTAATGCGAACACGGGGAGATCAGCTCAGGTTGGAAATTTGCAAGTAAAAACAGCTCTTAGCAGTTCCACAGAGATGTCTTTCCGTGCTGGATTTTGAGGCATGACATTTATCACTTAAATGTCAGCCCCTTAGACAGGAAGGCACAGCAGGACAATTACTGGCAAGGGGAATGCGTGGCACCTTGGAAACCCAGGAAAGAGGTCGATGGGAACAGCACCCGGAGGTCGATGGGAACAGCACACGAGGTTGAAAACATCTCCTTCATCAAACATTATAGATTCTTCTCAATATACTGAATAGGCTTTCATTTATTTTCCATTTTATTTTTAAAGATATTTATTTGAGAGAAGAGAGGGAAAGAGAGAGCATGAGCAGGGGGAGGGGCAGAGGGAGAGAGAGAGAGTCCTGGACCAGAGGCCCTCCTCACTGAGCGCGGAGCCCTACACGGGGCTCCATCCCAGGACCCTGAGATCATGACCTGAGCTGAAATCAAGAGTCATCTGCTTAACCAACAGAGCCACCCAGGCGCCCTGGCTTTCACTTATTTTAAGAAACAGTACAGGGACGCCTGGGTGGCTCAGTCAGTTAAGCGTCTGCCTTTGGCTCAGGTCACGATCCCAGGGTCCTGGGATCGAGCCCCGAGTCGGGCTCCCTGCTCAGCAGTGAGTCTGTTTCTCCCTCTCCCTCTGTCCCTCTGCCTCTTGTGTTCACACGCTCTCTCTTTCAAATAAATAAATAAAATCTTTTTAAATACATACATATATACATACATACTAGTCCAGAGTCAGGGTAATGATCCTGGCTCTAAAATGCTGTAACCCTGAGCAGATCAGATTACCTTGAAAGGGAGTCAAAGAGCTTCAGGGAGAGTTAAGAGATTGACTGAAAACAGAAAGTAGAGATCCAGACACATCCAGGGGTTCCTGAGATGACCCTGGTGGGTGTTTTTAGTGCACAGAGTGTAGGGTGCCCGCGCTGCCCAGGGGTAAGACCGGATGCCACAGACAAGCATCTCTCTGCACAGCTATGTCCAGACCTAAGCTTTCACCAACAAGCTTATTCACATCAGCAGAATTTGTAGTGACGAGAGATGAGACACACCCTAAATGTCTAGGCAGAGGGGAAAAACCAAATAAATTGTGGTGCAGCAAGGAGTGGAATACTATACGGCCATGAAATGGAATGAAGCAAATTCCTATACACTGCTGTAGACCCATCACTAAGATGCACCACTGCGTGAAGAAAAAAAGTAAAACCCACAGCTTGACACATATAACATCATGTTTTGTGTTAAGGAGGGAACAAACAGGGTCGCCTGGGTGGCTCAGTCGTTAAGCGTCTGCCTTCGGCTCAGGTCACGATCCCGGGGTCCTGGGATCGAGCCCCGCATGGGGCTCCCTGCTCCGCGGGAAGCCTGCTTCTCCCTCTCCCACTCCCCCTGCTTGTGTTCCCTCTCTCGCTATGTATCTGTCACATAAATAAATAAATAAAAATTTAAAAAAATAAGGGAACAAAGAGAAAACGTTTGTTTTGCATACACAGGATCTCTGTAAGGCTACACCAAGAATCTGGTAACCCTGGTGGCCTCAAAAGAGGGGACTCAGTAGTTGGGGGATGGAGGACGGAAGAAACTGCAATAATCATCCTTTTATATCACTCGAGTTTCCTATTACATGAATGTATTCACTATTCAAAAATTAAGTTTTGTTTTGTTTTTTTTTAAGAGTGAAACAATGCAAAATCCATCGGCTCTTCTTGTCCAGGGGATGTGGGCACTAAGTGGGGCCTGGTATATAGCTGGAGACCGATCAATAGCTCACAAACGATCGCATGAATGGTGGTTCTTTCTCCCCCAAGGAGGGCGATTACAGGTCACCCCCAGAGCCAGGAGCTGTGCAATAAATCACCATGGGCCAGAATGGATAATTCTGACTTTATCATTGGAACCTCTTTGAGTTTGGGGGTTACTTTTCCCCACCACAGACGGGTATTTAAGGGGTTTCTGATCGTTTGCAATTGCAAACAATCCTGCAATGAATTACTCTGTGCCGACGCATTTTCCTGCTGTTGGAGCTGTCTCTTCGGGGTAGATTCCCAGAAGTGGTGGAGCTGAAAGGAAAGCGCGTGTGTAGTTTTGTCCTGAAGGACTGTCCTACTTTGCATTCCCACCAGATAAAGAGAACCTGTTTCCTCATCACCTCACCAACACATTATGTGTTTTGTTGTCCATATATTTATGTTTTGTCCATATAGTTACATGTTCTAAAGGTTTCTTAGTCTGATAGGTGAGAACTGGTATCTCAATATCCCTTCAATTTGTGTTTCTCTCATTGTGGGTATGACCATTCTACATTCACTTTTGTATGTTTTTATTTTATTCGTTATTTTTATTTTCAACTTTAGTTTTATTTATTTTTATATTATTTTCATAAATTTCTTGGGGAATTATCTGTTCATGTCTTTTCCCCTTTATTCTTTTTGGGTTGCTGGTCTTCTGTCTCATAATCTTTAAGAAGTCTGTACATTTGGGATACTAACCCTTGTGCCTATTTTATTCCAGTGAACAATGTTATTTTTAAAAAGTGACTTAAAAAATAAATTAAAAAAAGAAATAAATAAAAGGTGACTTTAAGGGCCCCTGGCTGGCTCGGTCAATGGAGCATGTGACTCTTGGGGTCATGAGTTCAAGCCCCACCTTGGGGATAGAGATTACTTTAAAATCTTTAAAAAAAACCCCACACATTAAAAATAAATAAAAGGGGGTAATTTCATATCCTTATTTTAAAAGGAACTCCAGCTAGCAGGGCCTAGAGAATTCTAATGATAGTGTTCTCTCTGCCCGGTTCCCAGCCCTTCCCTCCCCATTCCAGCTGTCCTCTCTGTGGGGACAGCCTGATTACCCCTTGTCCCCACTGGAAGCTGGACAAGGAAGAGAAACTCCTTACCAGCCAACTCGGGGGCCTGAGGTGTCCCCAGTAGAACATAGAGTTATTACTTGTTAAGACAAGACTTGAACACAGTATTTACAAGACAGCAAAGAAATGGCCGTGTAGACCTTTTCAGCCTCCCAAAGAAGCCAGCTTTTGGTTGAGCAGCTTCTTTTAGTGTAATAATAATATTCTGTCTCTTCACATGTTCATTTATTCCTGCAAAAAAATAGTTAGAGAACACCTAATATGGACCAGGTACTGTTGGAGACACTGGGATTAAAACACTGAGCATTTCTTGTGATTTCTTTTAAAGATTTTTTTTTTTTTTTTTACATAATCTCTACACCCAATGTGGGGCTCAAATTTACAACCCCCAGAGATCAAGAGTCTCATGCTCCACCAGCTGAGCCAGCCAGGCGCCCCCTGCATTTCTTGTGATTTATTAATCAGGAAACCACATACTCCTACATTTCAAGAACATGCCTTTTCTGTTTGTTTGTTTTTTAACTGAACGCCGACTTGATCACTAGATTGCAAGATCGACAAGTTACCTAACCTGATTCAGATTAAATTCTTGTGTGTGTGTTTGAGCATGAAAATAAAAATGACACTTTCCAAAAATAATAAATGATGAAGGAAGTAAAACAAAGTAATACGATGACAAAGACCAGAGTGGAAGGACTATGTTAGCCAGGGTGGATTCGGAATGACCTTCTGAGGCAGTGACATTGAAGGGGAGAACTTTATGACGTTTATCAGTAATTTGTTGTTTTTTTTTAAGATTTTATTTATTTATTTGACGGAGAGAGACACAGCAAGAGAGGGAACACAAGCAGGGGGAGTGGGAGAGGGAGAAGCAGGCTTCCTGCAGAGCAGGGAGCCTGATGCGGGGCTCGATCCCAGGACCCTGGGATCATGACCTGAGCCGAAGGCAGACGCTTAACGACTGAGCCACCCAGGCGCCTACCCCCTTTTTTTTTTTTTATGAGTAGTATTCTATTGTATGGATGTTTCAAAATTTGCTCATCACTCCTCTTGCTGATGGACATTCGGGTTGTTTCCAGTTTGGGGCTATTGTGAATAAGGCTGTTATAAACGATTTTGTGTAACTCTTCCTGCGATGTGGGTTTCCAAACCATTGAGGGAAATACATACAAGTAAAGTGGTCAAATGTAAGGTGCATAGCTGGTATTCTGAGAAATTGTCAGACTTTTTTTCCAAAATGCTTGCCCTGTTTTACACTCTTCTCTGTGATGTGTGAGAGTTCCCATTGCTCAAAGTCCTTGTCAACATTTGGTGTCTTCAGGGTTTTCAATTTCAATTTCAAATACCTCATTTTGGGTTTAATTTGCATTTCATGCCAACTAATTAAGTTGTGCATTTTTTTGATGCACTCACATATTGTCCATTCACGCATCTTTTTAATTATTTTTTAAAGATTTTATTTTAAAGTGATCTCTACACCCAATGTGGGGCTGGAAACCACCACCCCGAGATCAAGAGTTGCATGCTCCACTGACCGAGCCAACCAGACGCCCCTCACATCTTCTTTTTAAAATTCATGTTCCTTGGGCGCCTGGGTGGCTCGGTTGGTTAAGCCACTGCCTTCGGCTCAGGTCATGATCCTGGAGTCCCGGGATCGAGTCCCGCGTCGGGCTCCCTGCTCGGCGGGGAGTCTGCTTCTCCCTCTGACCCTCCTCCCTCTCATGCTCTCTGTCTCTCATTGTGTCTCTCGCAAATAAATAAATAAAATCTTAAAAAAAAAAAAAAAAGAAGAAGAACCGGGAGGAAAGGGGCGCCTGGGTGGCTAAGCCGTTAAGGTCTGCCTTCGGCTCAGGTCATGATCCTGGAGTCCCGGGATCGAGTCCCGCATCGGGCTCCCTGCTCGGCGGGGAGTCTGCTTCTCCCTCTCCCACTCCCCGTTTGTGTTCCCTCTCTCACTGTGTCTTTCTCTGTCAAAAAAAAAAAAAAAAAAAAAAAAAAATCTTAAAAAAAAAAAACCATCATCTTTAAAAAAAAAATAAAAAAAATAATAAAATTCATGTTCCTTGTATTTTTATTGAGTTGTAGGTGTTCTTTCCATATTCTGGTTATAAGTCCTTTGCAGACTTTCATATTACATACTTATACAGCTTGCATATTGATTTTCTTAACAGTGCATTTCGATGCAGAGATGTTTACTTTCCTGTGGTCCAATTCATTAAATTTTTTTATGGTTAGCTCTTTTGTCTCCTATCTAAGAAATTTTTGTCTCTTCCAATGTTATGAAGATATTCTTCTAACATTTCTTCCAGAGGTGCTTTCATGCTGAGGTCTGATATCCATCCTGAATTAAGTTATGTGTGTGTTCTAGCACCATTTGTTGGGAAGACAGTCCATTCCTATCGAATTGTCTTAGTCTTTGGTCAAAAATCGATTGGCCATATACGTGTGGATGTATTTCTGGACTCTCTATTCTGTTCCATTGATCTATATGTTTCTCGGGATGCACAGAATTTTATTACTGTTACTGTAGGTTTATGTTATGTCTTGAAAGCTGATGGTAAACCACCCACCTTTGGTCTTTTTTTTTTTTAAGATATTTTTTGGGAGTAATTTTCAGTCCCTCGTCATTCCATACAAACTTTAGAATCAATGTGTCCATTCCCACAAAAAATGGCACCAGGACTATAAAAACAACTTTAGGAGAATGACTGTCCTAACATTATCACATCTAAGAATGCCTTAGGTCTCATTTATTTAGGTCTCATATAATTTCTCTCAGCAGCATTTTGTGGGGTTTTTTTTAGAGTAGAGGTCATTCTTATCTTTTGTTAGATTTGCACTAGGAATTGCATATTTTTTGGATATTAACGTAAGTGGTATTTTTAAAATTTCACTTTCCAATTGTTTTTTAATGATCCCTGTCTAGATGTTTTTTACATTTTTTCCATGACATAAAACTGTAAATAATTTTACCATATTTGTTAATCTTTTTTTTTTTCCTGACCCTTACTTGGAAAGCCTTACTGTACACATCATACAAATGTTAACCTCTGGCCCAGCTTATAAAGTAGAAATCATTAACTGTCTGTAGTTACGCTTGCTATCGATAATTCATTTTGAAGGAAGGACGAAAGCTCTAAACCGATAGGAAGAAAAGAAATCTATCTTCCACGTCTCACCTCTGCCTCTCCAGTGCAATTCCAGTAACACCAATTTCTTATGTCTCACTCTAGCTCAGTTTTACATATATTTATGCAAAATTATCATGCGTATGTTGTTATATGTAATTATATTCTCATATTTGCACATTATACAAAATGATAGTATATATAATTTGGCACGTGTCCTCTTCCTGTGACAATACCCCCTGGGCATCGCTCCGTATCAGTATGTTAAGAGCATCTTCACCCTCTTTGGACTTTAGCAGAACCTTCCATAGTGTGAAGACACCAACATTGCCTTAAGCAGCTTCCTGGACGGTGGCATTATTTCTACTGTTTTCTGGTTCCAGAAAAGCCACAGAAAATCGCCTCATCTGTTATGGTATCTGGCATGTATTCGGGATATATTCTAGAAGCGATATTGTTCTAGGACACGCACCCTATTCTCATTCAGAGCATGTATGTCAAGAAGCACCAGGAATGATCAGCATTGTTCGGGTCCTGGAAACGCAGAGGCGGACTGGACAGGCGAGGATCTCGGTGCTCAGGGGCTGACGCTCTCACCGGGCCAAACCAGTGCACAAATGCAAGCAAATACTCCATACATGTTCAGACACTGATGGTTGCAGTGCAAGTCAGGAAATGAAGCCAAGGGAAAGAGAGGCATGGCTGGAGGGGGAGGAGGCCTCGTCCGGTGTCAGACTGCCCCCACCCACCCGCTGCTGCAGGGATTCTGAAGGAGTGGTCCCTGGGAGCAATGCTGAAAATAGGCCTCAACATACTGCTTCCATTCTGCCACAGTAAAGGATTTTCCCTTTTTTCCTTCTTTACTTCACACATGCACAAATCAGTGTTGTTTGATTTTTTTTTTTTTTTTAAGATTTTATTCATTTATTTGACAGAGAGAGACAGTGAGAGAGGGAACACAAGCAGGGGGAGTGGGAGAGGGAGAAGCAGGCTTCCCACTGAGCAGGGAGCCCGATGTGGGGCTCGATCCCAGGACCCTGGGATCATGACCTGAGCTGAAGGCAGACGCTTAACGACTGAGCCACCCAGGTGCCCCAGTGTTGTTTGATTTTTTTAAAAAATGAATAACGTACTCCCTTAAGGTAGTTTTGTGACGAAAATTTCGGGGGAAAGAGCAGAAGGGACGGAGCTGACTGTCTCCGGGCACGTCCCATTGGGGTGAGGGGGGAAGTGAATGCCTCGACGTCAGTGCACAGAAGGTCTGGACCTATGAGACAAGGGGGCCAGGAAGGAAGATGGATGCGGCCCCCTGGAGGAGACGTGGGGCTCCGTGAACCCAGGCCCAACAGACGCCGCCTTAGAGCCCAGCCCCGCGCCAGTGAAGACAGCGGGAAGTTCAGGACGCTGGGTCAGAGTGGGCGAGCTGAACAGAAAAACCTCTTGCTTTTGTTAAGAGGTAGCTGCAGTGAGATTTGTATTCGAGACACGTCCTGCAAGTGTGTTCATCTCCTAAGAGGAGCGACCCCACCAGAGGCAAGAGAAAACGGTCCATTTCTGTGTGATCTAGTGACCCCATCGATGTAAGTTAGCTAGACATGCGGCTGAGGGCAGAATCTGAGGAGGGGGAGGAGGGGGCCCATTGGGTTTCCACGCGGGGAGATGATACGGGGCCACGCAGGTCTCCTGGAGATGGACCATGCACCTGAGACCAAACAGGGTTGCCATGGAGACGGCCTGTGCTGATGGATTTCAGTGAGAAGCAGAGGATGGAGGTGGCAAAGGTTCCAAATAAGGCCGGACTTTTCGGGCTGAAATTCCTTCCCGAGTATAACACTGCCCCAGGCCAAGCGTGTGCACGGGGCACCTTGGCCCAAGAGTTGACACAAAACGCTCTCCATATTCACGATTAACTAACGCCTGACGGGGGTCCAGTCTGTACACGTACATGCACTGTTACTTAATGCACCGGAAAACAAGGTGGGTTTCTTAGATACAGCACAATAATCTCTGTATGCAAGAGATGTCTTTTTCCATATGGTAAAAAAGAAAAACGAAAACAAAAGGTGTCCAAATCCATTAAGGTTGTTTCGCTGATTGTTTCCATGGGTACTGCTAGCTGTAATTATTCCCGGATTTTTCAGAAGCCGAAAATCTGTCCGTTCATTTTGAATGCAATGGCTGGTATCCTGAATGCTTAGGACAATGTCCCGCACATAATTAGTGATCCATGAATGTTCTTTGCTGCGATTTCCTGAAAAGTAGCCCCTACTTGAATGAGAAGCATTGTGCATATTTCATACATACGCACACCTACATGCACAAACAGTAATAACATCATCCATTTGTTTCCTTTTTTCACAGCAATGCGGCATGAGCCAAGAAGGTAAAGCAAATGAAGCTTCCCGATACATTCCTGACTCCCCACTTCTTGCAAAATGCTGCTTCTCCCATGCTCCCCCACAGAGGAAACTCCTTAGTCCCCACTGCCCATCGGACCTGCTCTTCCTCTTTGCTACTCAAACACTGGGAATCCACGGGGGGTTTGTGCTGGATGATCACATGGTCAGACAGCCCTTGAGAACAGCTCCTCGTCAACCTTCATTATGGTGGGTTGGTCCCTGCCCTCACTCCCCCCACCCCCCAGGTACATACATTTTCAAAGTATATGTGGTCAGATTCATTAATTTATTTTTTTTTACACTGATGGTTTTGGGGTCACGTTTCATAAGGCCTCTTGCATCCTTTGCAAGATTAGAAAACCACCCATCCATGTTTTTCTGCGGTACTTGAATTTTCAAATGCTGTGTCACACTCCCCACAAACTTGGCTTCGAACAACCACCATCTCTCTGGGTCAGGGATGCAGGCGTGGCTGGACTGGGTCCCCTGCTCAGGGTCTTATGAGGCTGCAGTCAAGGTGGCCGCAGAGCTGTGCGGTGGCCACGGAGCCTCCTGGAGGCTTGGGAAGACCGGGAAGGATCCGACGCCAAGCCCACTGGGGCTGTTGGCAGAGTCTGTTGCCTGAGGCTGCAGAGCCTGGGGCCCGGCCTCCACTGGAGGCCTCTCTCCTCTCCCGGGGGCCACCTGCCTTTGCTTGCCGCTTGTGCTCGCCCCACGTGGACACTTTATAAACCTGCAGGGGGAATCTCTAGTGAGTGCGCTGACAAGATAGAGTCTTCTGTAACGTTATGTGATCGTGGGAGTGAGGGCTCATTGCCTTTACCGTATTTGGGTTGTAGGGAGGGAGGCAAACACCAGCAGGTGGGAGTCTGGGGGTCCTCAGAGTCTGTTCCGTGTAAGAAGACAGAGCCCTTTTGCACCCCGACCCTGTCCTTCCACACACCGCACGGGAGGGCTTAGTCCAGTCCTGGGTGGAGGGGGAGATGCAGATGGAGGAAACATTCTGATGGGCGCCCCAGAAGATGCGCTTAGAATACCCAGACTCAGCCCAGTTGCCAGACAAAGGCTCAGCTCGACAAACCCTCTGGAATTTTCCCAGGGTTGCGAGCTAGGGCCCCCAAAGAGGCCCAGGAAATGAATGCATATCTGCAGACCTCAGGCAGAGAGGATCTTCTTGGGAACAACGTGGCATGACCGGCAACGCAGGGCTGTCTGCTCTCAAACCCGCCAAACGGCAAATTGCAGCTGTCCGCTCGAAGATTAGGTCCCCAGAGGCTGTCGATAGCCAGTTTTCCCCTAATTTCCTGGGGCCGGCTGTCTTTTCTCCTCATGGCCTGACATAACAGATTCCTGTCCTACGTGCCTGTGAGGGGGTTCAGCACACAGCTGGCCCCTGTGTGAGCACGTTTCCCAGTTCCCTGCCATGATGCAGACCCACTTTCAGATACGCTTGTTGCAGGGAATCCCACACATAGCATGGGTTTTCTCAACCTCGGCACTGCAGATTTGTCAAACCGGATGGTTCTCTGTTGGGGAGGCAGGCCTGTGCTCTGCAGGATGCTGAGCAGCATCCCTGGGATCCCCTGCACCAGAAATCAGGAGCCCATCCTCCCTCCCCAGTTGTGACCATGGAAAACATTCCCAGACATTGCCAAGTATCCCCTGGTGGGGGGACGTCACCCTAAGTTGGGAAGCATGGCCACAGTGCATTAAATAGGCAATGTTACGAATTTCACTTCTATTACTTTCTAATCTCACCCAGGTGCCTCGCGGGGACCCCAGGCCCAGGGGGTCGGGCATGTGCAGCTGAGCTCTGCAGGGCAGGAAGCAGTCGGTGAAGACCCCAGTGAGCCTGTTCCCAGCAGAGGGGACAGCAGGTGCAAAGCAGAACAAGTCAGCCAAGGCCAGAGGCCTCTGGAGCAGAGGGTGGGAGGAGGGGGATGGCGGGTGGCTGAAAACCGGGGGCCCAAGGCTTCCCAGGGGTCCCTGTGCTGGGGGTTTAATGCTCTGAGGTCACCATCATGAAAGTCTTCATTTTATCTGTGAATGTTTGTTCTGCACGTGGAGTCCAACGGGGCGGGGGCGTTGCTTGGAGAATCGCCTCCCTGGGACGGGTTCTGGGCCAGTGGCTCCCACCCCTGACCCCCGACTCCCTGCTGCCCTGAGAGTGCAGGTCCTGCGGCTGCAGGAGTCAGCCCAGGCCAGGCGGCATCAGACCCCGTGCGGGCCCTGCCAGGGCAGAGTGCGGACTGGGGCAGTGATGGAGGAAACAGGAGATGGGTGCAATTGAGAACCTTGTATTCGCTCTGCAGGGGACAGGAGGCTCTGGGGGGAGGAAGGGACAGGAGGCAGGCAGAGCCCTCCGAGGCTGTGGCCCGAAGCCAGGCAGGAGGTGCTGGGGCCAGGGGGGTGGCAGGGGCAGGCTCCTTAGCAGAGGAAGAGGGAGGAAGCTAGCGGCGGCAAGGACCGTTCAAGAAGAGGCAGAAGCCAGAGGCCTTTCTTGCTGCCATCTCCTGCTGCCTGAAGAGAAGCAGATGTGCAGTTTGACCTTGGCCCCTGACCCCTGAGCCCTCGAGGCAGAGAGCCCCAGACACAGCCTCTGACCGGGGAAGAGATGGTTGTCTTGGAAACCACAAACCGCAGTCAGAGGCCTGGAGGTGCCCGGCTCTAAAGCATGTTTGAGTTTGAAACACCGCTGGTCCGTGCGGCTGTGGGTTCACCCTTGGTGTTATACGTTCTCTGGGTTCGGACTAATGCAGAGTAATTCTCCCGAACCCATCATTATGGTCTCCCTCGAAGTCCTCTGTGCGCCCCCTGTTGGTCCCTCCTCCCCGACCCTGGCAACCACTCCCCTTTTCACTGCCCCCTTAGCTTTGCCGTGTCCAGAATGCGTCGGGTTGGAATCCTACCCATGCAGCCTTTTCAGATTGGCTTCTTTCACTTGGTAATGTGCATGGCAGTTTCCTCCTTGTCTTTTCAGGGCTTGGAAGCTCGCTTCTTTTTGGTGCTGAATAATGTCCCATTGTGTGCATGTGAATGGATTTGTGAATGAGTGAACGAGGGCGCAGGTATCTCCCCTGTCAGTCCCTGACCCCAGGACGGGAGCAGATGGGACCCGTTTGGCGTCTCATTGTACTCTGCGTGTCTAGAATAGCGTCCGGCACTCGGGAGGGCCTCCCTGGATATTTCTGACGAAATGGGGATGAGAAACGTGCTCAGAGGAGACTCCGATTTTTGTCTGTGTCAGCAAAGGCTGCCGCAGCTAGAGTCCCTGCAGCATGGTGACGCAGCTCATGACGCATTTTAACACACCGGATGGGCCTCTGATGCAGAGATGGCACGGGGGAGAGTCGCTCTCCCCAGCCAGGCTGGTCTGAGGTCTGTCCGGCCGCCCCTTCCTCCCACAGAGGTGATCGTTGGCTGTGGGGGCCCAGCAGGCTCAGGTGTGACTTGGAGTCTGCAGCTGGAGTACAGGAAAGGAAAGGGGGGGCAGGAGGATTTGAAACCAGGGCTCAGCACACAGTAGGCCCCTCATAAGTGCTAGAGCAGGATAAAAAGCCTCCTTGTGCTCCTGCTGACAACCTCCCCCCATCCTGTCCTGATCCCGCTCTCACTCCTTTCCTATATTACTGCCCCTATCCTGCTCCGTGCAGAGAACAAAATTGGTCTGCCCCAGGGCCTTTGTACTGCTGCTCCCCCTTCCTGGAAGGGTCTCCTGCGAACATCTTCCCACGGCCGGCTATATCCAGTCCAGATGTGTCCTAAGCTCTCTGAGCCACAAGTTTACTCATTAGCAAATGAGAATAATGGTACTTTGGGGATTCACTGAGATATGCCTGGAAAACTCATACGAGTTTATAATCCTGGTTTACAGTCCTGCCCAAACAACATTTGGCTGCTATCTGACTTGTACCTACAGGATTCTTCTGAGAAACAGAAATGAAGATATTTGTATTCTGGCATGGAGATAAAAGACCTGAGTTTTCAGCCCTCAAGCTGGGGCAAATTCTCTCCGTTATGTTCTGATAACATTGCGTGGCAGATGCTTCTCAGGGACATTCTTGGAGGCCCAGGCCTGAAGTCAGCATTCACGAGGGGCCTCCCGCGTGCTGGGCCCTGATTTCCCTCCCTGCATCCCCGAGAACCTGAGATGTGGGAGGAAGAGATTCTTTCCTCCCCTCTGCTCCCAGCGTTACCAGCATTAGCCATTTATTTTGATGAAATAACAAAACCCAAAGCTCTCGGCAAAGCCGGAGGGCTCTGCAATCTGCAAGCTACGACTTCTCAGACGTCATGTCCCCTACGGTCCCCTCTCCTCCAGCCCCTTGTCCTTGCTGGTCCCCTGCCCCGAAGAGCCGAGAGCTCATCCCTCCCCTGCTCCCGTGTCCCAGTCTATTCACGCGTGCACAGCCTGTGTGACACATGGGAGAAAGCAGGGGCCTGACCCAAGCTGTCAGATTCGGGGTCTCTACACCTCACATAGTAGGGGCAAGGGGGGTAGGAAAGGCACTGTCAGAACAGCGTGGGTGTTTGGGAAGATAAACGGGCCCTTCGGAGAAGAGACGGGAGTAGGACAGCTGGAGGACTGTCCAGGCGCCTGTGTGGGTGGGGTGCACCTCCCACAAGAGATTGAATTGATCCTGGGAGGAGTCATGACACTGTCTCCATCCCTGAGGCTCTGCTTCGGGGCCGATAAGGGATTTCAGGAACTCAGATGCCTTCAGCTGGAGATAACGTGTCCAAAGCGGCAGATGTTGGGGTGACACACCCTAGTCCCCATCAGAGGTATCTGATTGAGCACCGGCTGTGTGTCAGGCACAGTGCTGGGCGCTGCAGGGGCTCAAGGGGACAGTCTCTGCCTCCTGGGGCCCGGGGGGTGTTGGGAGAGAGATGTAGAGGGACTGACATGCTCGTGCGCTGCGGGTGGAAACGTGAAACGGGGCGGCTGCTCTGGGAAGCAGGTGGTGGGTCCTCAAAATGTGGAACAGTTACCATATGATCTGGGGACCCCACCTCCAGGGCCGTACCCGAAGAACGGAAAGCAGGGACTCGCACTGGAGCTTGTACTTGCGTCCAGAGCAGCGTTACTCACAGTAGCCGGAGGGGGAGACACCCCAAGGGTCCATCAGCAGAGAAGCAAACAAATTGTGACCTATCCAGACAATGAACGGACTATTATCCGATCGCTCGGCCACGCGGTACGCCGGATCTCGAAAACATTACATGATGCGAACGAGCCAGGCACAAAGTGACAACCGGGCTAGAACAGGCCAGTCCATGGAGACAGAAAAGAGCGGTGGTTTCCAGGAGTTGGGGAGGGCGAGACAGGGAGTCCTTGCTCCTGTTTGGGATGATGCAAAATCTGAATGTGGAGAGTTGTGATGTGTGCACAAGGTCCTGAATGTACTGAGGCTGCTGTACTGTGCACCTAAAAACGGCGAAGATGGTAAGTTTTGTGATGTATATTTTACCACAAGAGAAAATTTTTTTTTTTAAGATTTATTTATTTATTTGAGAGAGAGAGGCACAGCGAGAGAGGGAACACAAGCAGGGGGAGCAGGAGAGGGAGAAGCAGGCTTCCCCTGAGCAGGGAGCCCGATGCGGGGCTCGATCCCAGGACCCCGAGAACACAACCCAAGCCGAAATCTAGAGTCGGGCACTTAACTGACTGAGCCACCCAGGTGCCCCCATTTACATGAATTCTCAAAAAGACAAAACTGCAGTGAAAGAGAACAGACTGGCGGCCGTTAGGGGTTGGGTCGGGGAGGTCTGACCACGAGGGGCACTGCTAGGGAGTTTTGAGGAGACTGTACCGCCAGCTACAGGAGTCCATGGCTGGGTTAAAACTCAGAACGACACACTCAGAAACGGTCAGGTGACCCTCCGTCCTTCCACCGCCTGAGAGGATGGGCCCACAAGGCAGTTCTGGTGCAAATCAGCAGGGGTTGGCCCGGACTTCACAGGCTGAAGACGGCCCTCCCTTCAGATGCCAGGCAAAAATAAAACAAGAAACACACATGAGATCCAGGAGTTCCCTTCTGCTCTTGACACGAACGACGGCTCCCCACAGATGTCGGCTTTGGATAACCTGCTGGCCACAGCCTTCGCCAGCTTCACCTCCTGCTGTATGGCCCCCTTCCTTTGATTCTTGAATCCCCAGGCTTGCTCTGCCCCAGGGCCTTTGCACTCCCTGCTCTCTCTGCCCACAGCTGTCTTTCACCAAGACCCCCCACTGACTGACTCAGAGCTGACCAGGCTCCCAGCTCTGGAACCTGTGGTGTGTCAGGAGGTGTGCATTAAACGTATACAGAGCAGGAGTGCCGAGCAGTCACGCGGGGATTCTCCCCACGGATCCAAGAAGCACTCGGGGTATCTGCCGTGTGCAACTTGGAGACCGTCGTCGGATCCTCATTTTGTATCTGCCTGCCTCGGACTGCTCTTCGGAAGACGTGCTTATCCAGCAGGACACCAGGGTGGACAGGCCACACGGACCAGCGGTGTTTCAAACTCAAACATGCTTTAGAGCCGGGCACCTCCAGGCCTCTGACCGCGGTTTGTGGTTTCCAAGACAACCATCTCTTCCCCGGTCAGAGGCTGTGTCTGGGGCTCTCTGCCTCGAGGGCTCAGGGGTCAGGGGCCAAGGTCAAACTGCACATCTGCTTCTCTTCAGGCAGCAGGAGATGGCAGCAAGAAAGGCCTCTGGCTTCTGCCTCTTCTTGAACGGTCCTTGCCGCCGCTAGCTTCCTCCCTCTTCCTCTGCTAAGGAGCCTGCCCCTGCCACCCCCCTGGCCCCAGCACCTCCTGCCTGGCTTCGGGCCACAGCCTCGGAGGGCTCTGCCTGCCTCCTGTCCCTTCCTCCCCCCAGAGCCTCCTGTCCCCTGCAGAGCGAATACAAGGTTCTCAATTGCACCCATCTCCTGTTTCCTCCATCACTGCCCCAGTCCGCACTCTGCCCTGGCAGGGCCCGCACGGGGTCTGATGCCGCCTGGCCTGGGCTGACTCCTGCAGCCGCAGGACCTGCACTCTCAGGGCAGCAGGGAGTCGGGGGTCGGGGGTGGGAGCCACTGGCCCAGAACCCGTCCCAGGGAGGCGATTCTCCAAGCAACGCCCCCGCCCCATTGGACTCCACGTGCAGAACAAACATTCACAGATAAAATGAAGACTTTAATGACGGTGACCTCAGAGCATTAAACCCCCAGCACAGGGACCCCCTGGGAGGCCCGGCCCCTGCTTTTCAGCCACTCGCCGTCCCCTTCCTCCCACCCTCTGCTCCAGAGGCCTCTGGCCTTGGCTGACTTGTTCTGCTTTGCACCTGCTGTCCCCTCTGCCGGGAACAGGCTCACTGGGGCCTTCACCGACTGCCTCCTGCCCTGCAGAGCTCAGCTGCAAGTGACCGACCCCCTGGGCCTGCGGTCCCTCCTCTGTCACCCCGGGGGAAGAGCCCTCTGGTCACTGTCATGCTGCAGTGGGCAGCCCTGAGGCCAGGCTTACTCTCAGACCTACTTTCGATCCTCGTACAGAATTTGCTGCAGAGAAGACATCAGCCATCCCAAGATCCAGGACTTGGGGATATAAATGCCTGCCAGAAACGCCTAGGAAGAACAGGTTCCCCTCGGATGGATGGACTCCCTGCACTTTAGGGACGTAAGACATTGGCTTTCAGCATGTGCTGAGGGCCTGCTGTGCGCCAGGCTGGGACCCAGTTCTGGGCCTCGCTGGACTCTCTGTGCCCCTTCTCCAGCCCCTTGCCTCCCAGCTTCCATGGCAACAGCCTGAGTCCAGCTGGCTGAGCTCGGTGGAGCAGAGGGGTGCGTGGGGGGCCGGGCGGTGGGCGAGCTCCCTTTGGGCTCGCTTCAGATCACCGGTGCGTCCGCAAAGCTCGTGCACATGGGGATGTGTCCCTGGCACCTTCTATGCAGAGACAGAGAGGAAAAGTGGCTATCAGAGCCTCACCCACTTGGACAGGAACTGCGAGTCCATGCTAAGCAGCAGTGATACCAGAGTTTGTGTTCTCACTGCACATTTACTCGGTGTTTGTATGTGTGTGTGCGCGATTATAGATAATTGCTTGGATCTATGCATCTGCGGGTAGTCACCGAGCCCCTTTCTGCTTTACCTGCTCGGTTCTAGAATCTGGAAAACAGAGTTATGAGAAATAAGGCCCAGTTTCTGACCATGCTTCCTTCAGCTGCACAATTCTGTTCATTCTGCAAGTATTTATTGAGATCCCGTGTGGGTCAGCATGGAGTTGAATGTGATGAATGGAGTAGAAACCAAGACGGACGCCCTCCTCGTGCATCTTCTCTCTACGTGATGGGCATGCAGAGAGAACAGCATCTGGAAATGCCTGAAGATGGAGCATGTTTGTCATGCTGAAGAACAAGGAGGCCAGGGTGTCTGATGAAGAGCGAGCAAGAAAGACAGGCCACAGAGCTGATGTTGCCGTCGGGGCTGGCAAGAGGCATGCCATACTTTTTAGCTTACATTTGGTGAATAAACACATAACTAAATTTATCACTGAGGTATTCACAACTGTTTTCCTTAGATGTATTTCCAGTTCTTTGTTGGGTGGATGGATGGAGGGTGGTTAGATGGGTCCATAAATGGGTGGTTGGGTAGATTGATGGATGGTAAATGGATGGGTGAAGATAAGGATTGAGGAGTAAAGGATGGATGGATATTTAGTTGAATGATGGTTGGCTGGATGGATGCTTCTCCCAGGGTCAGTTCTGAATTCAAGAATTCGCCTCTTCTCTTCTGTCTACACCACTCATCTGTGCAGATCATGACTTTGGGAGACAGATACATCTATATGGCAGTGGTGAATGAATAAGGATGATTGCCAACAGCCTCCTCTTTGTATGCAAACACCTGTGGAGTTGGGTGATATTTGTGTTATCACTCCCCGTCACTCTGAGTAGTTGGTAAAGGTCTGAGTGCTCCTCTCTCGCACCCCATTCTCTCGCACCCCACTCTCTCTCAGTAAGACCCCCACTCATAGTGTTATCTGCGTGGATGGCATCCTTGGAGTTGCACAACTCTGCGGTCTCCAGCACCCCCCAAATCCCATCTCCAGTCCAGATCTCCCTCTCGAGCACCAGAGACATGCATCTCCGCCTGTCAACTGGACGTTCCCCTCAGACGATGCTCAGTATGAGCAGTGCAAGTTCAGAACTGGTCTGGCCACCAACAAGCCCAGCCTTCCAGCTGCAGGTCAAGATTCCCCGAGACAAATCCTCCGATACACAGAGTGTGCAGAGTGCAGGCAGCCCTTGGACCCTGCTCAGCAGGAGCGTAGCCCGAGGTTCAGGGTCCAGACTCTGTCGTCCGAATCTGAGATTTGTCACTGACTAGCTGTGTGACTCTCCACAACTCACTGACTCCTGTGTCCCCCCATGTCCTCATAGGTAAACTTGGGGTAATATTAAACACATTTCAAGTGAGCTTTAACGAAGTAAGACTTTAGAGGGCTGAATGGTACAGAGTAAGTGCTATAGTATTGTTTATTAAACTAACCACAATACAGTAATTTTACGATTCTCGGATGCGTTCAACACTGGGAACCACGGGAACAGTGCACACGGTGAAGTTTCCCTAAAAGGTACCATGGATACTCCCACAGTGAATGTCAGACCTGGAAAGCCATCTCAGTCAAGTTGTTTATTGTGGTTGAAACTGGGGGGCTATGGGGCACAGCCATTGTGGAAAACAGGATGGCTGTTCCTCAAAAACTTAAAGATAGAATTATCCTACGATCCAGGAATTCCACCAATTTCTGGGTATACACCCCAAAGCACTGAAAGCACGGTCTCAAAATGGTATTTTCTCAGCCATGTTCAGAGCAGCATTATTCACAATAGCAAAAAAAGTGGAAGCAACCCAAGTGACCACTGATGAATGAATAAACAAAACGTGTGTTTGAGGGGGTGTGCGTACATCATGGAGTATTACTCAGCCTTAAAGGGAAAGACATTCTGACACCTGCTACAGAGTGAACGAACCCTGAGGACAGTGTGCGATGTGAACTAAGCCAGTCACGGAAAGACAAACGCTATGATCCCACTTCTGTGAGGTCCCCAGAGGGGTCGGATTCACAGAGACAGAAAGCAGGTGCCAGGGGCCTGGGGGAGGGGCTGGGGACCAGGACAGAGTTTCAGTTCTGCACCATGAAGAGTTCTGTGGATGGATGGTGCTGATGGTTGCACGACAGCATGAATGTATTTATTACCACTGAGCTGTACGCTTAAAAAAAAATGACGACTAGGGTAAATTTTGTGTGTGTTTTCCCACAATAAAAAAACTTGAGGGGGCTGGTGGAGCGGACAGTGGCTCATGCAGGGTGGGTACAATTATGCTCAAGGAATATGAACAAGAGAGGGTGGGGGGCACGGGGTAAAGAGTGAGGACGGCCAATGTGAGAAGAGGTCTGAAGGGGTGCCTGGCAGGAGAGAGCCCTGGATGAGGTCGGAGGCCTGAACCCACCATCTCACTGCAGAGCCTGGAAGGTTCCGCCCTCTGCAGCCCTCCCTGCATCTTCCCCAGGCCCTGGCCTCCCACTCAGGCTGGAGTTCCCATGGCAACAGGCCGAGCTCCGCATCCTTCAGGAGGAGGAGGGTGGGGAGGGCCTGCTGTGTGCCAGAGTCCCATCAGAGGCTCTGTGTGCGCATTTCGTGTGTGTTGAAATGCGTCACCATCCGCAGCATCCCTGAAGAAGGGGAACATTGGCATCAGGAGCCTCTGGGGTCGTGGTAGAAATCCTAAGTGTCTTCTAAACACCAGTGATTCATGTTGCCATAATACTGACTGATCAGAAATATTGATAGAGCTCCCCCCTCCCTCTCCTCATCCCCCTCCTGCACAACAATGGAGAATAAAATGATGAGCAGAAAGAAAGCCCATGTCTGCCCTCCTGGAGCAGAGAGGTGACTAGGAGAGGCAGCTCTCCATACCCTCATGATTCATTCGCCCACCCATTTCCTCAAACAATATTTGCCAAGAGCGAACTTTGTGGTAGGCCCCAAAGGGTGGTGGGTACAGCAAAGAACCAACCCACAGAGCTGTATTCTAGTCAAGGGGTCTTACTTAGAACATAAAGTCAAGATTGCAGGTGATGGTGAGTGCTAGGATGGACAAAAGGTAGAGAGCAATATTTTAGAGTGGTCAAGGAGGGCTTCTTGGAGGTGGTGATATTTGAACCTGGCTGGAGGGAGGGAGGGAGGGAGTCATGGGAAAATCAAGGAGAACAGTCCAGACAGAGGAATCTACACCTTGAAAAGCCCTGAGGCTGGATGCTTGTCCTGCTTTGGGACCAGTGAGGAGACCAGTGTGGCTGGAGTGCAGGCGTCAGGGAGAAGGCAGGTGAAGACTGGGAGCCTGAGCAATGTGGTCAAGGTGGCCCACCATCTAGTGCAGGGGCGGGCCGACTGCCTGCCACCTGTCTTTGAAAAACGGGGTGCTCACTGTAAGCCAGGAACCCCCGCTTCTGTGCTCAGACCAGGCGAGGAGGAGCGAGAGGGGCCCCCCGTCGGCACGTGGAGGCCCCAGCACACAAGAATCCATCCACGGAAGCAGCCTCAAGAACACAGACCCCGGTAACCTAATTAGGAAAGGACGCATTTGTTTTTCATGTGATTTATTTCATTTAAAGTGTGTGTGATTTAATGCTTCCTGAAGAATGTGCTTAACCAGCTGGAAAAACCCATGAATGTTTCCCAGCCAGCACAAGTGCTGCAGTAGGACCCGGCTCCAGCTTGTGGTGGGCTGCATTCTGCAGTTTCCTCGGGGTCTTGTGGGGGGGGCGGGGCGTGGGAAGGTCCTGGACGCTGTCCCCAACACGCCGAGTCTTGGGTCTTTGTTCACAGGGGACGTCCGTCCACGTGGAGCTGTGCACCGAGACACAGTCTGATCTGGGCCCCTGGGAAGGGCCAGGGTCTGAATGCCTCAGAGACACCTGTTCCCGATCCTTCTGGCTGCGCAGGGGGCAGGAGCTGCAGGAGCAGGAGGGAAAGGAGGGGTTTGGGGGCTTGGGCGGCCCCTCGGGAAGCAGGCGTGAACCGGCACGCTCCATGTTCCGAGAGCTTTCTGACACGACGTAATAATAAAAGTGTGTCGTCACAGGATGATCTGAGCATCCCACACTCGGGGCTTCTTCCTCTTCTGTGAGAGGGGGCCCTTGGCATTGTGGTGGGCGTGGGAGGCGGCAGGCGGCTCTGAGGGGCACGGCCATGTGGGAGCAGGTGGCCGGTGAGGGATGCTGCTGCGGAAACCTTCTCCCTGCCCTTCTTGACACATAAAAATCCACACATATTTCACGTATACACAACTTGATGAGTTTGGGGGTAAGTGTGCATGTGTGAAACCCTCGCCACCGTCCCAGCCATAACCATCTCCATCACCTCCCCGTGGTTCCTCCTCCTGCCCCGGTTATTATTTTTTATTTTTAGATTTTATTTATTTATTTGACAGAGAGAGACAGCGAGAGAGGGAACACAAGCAGGGGGAGAGTGGGAGAGGGGGAAGCAGGCTTCCTGTGGAGCAGGGAGCCCGAGGCGGGGCTCGATCCCAGGAGCCCGGGATCATGACCTGAGCCGAAGGCACACGCTTAACCGACTGAGCCACCCAGGCACCCCTTGCCCCGGTTATTATTGTTGTTGTTGCTGCTGTTGTGTGTGCAGTAGGGAGGTCGCCCAGTGTTATCTGCTGTGTGTGGCAGCCGTCCCGAGTTGGCCCGCCTATCCCACCAATCCCCGCTCAGCTTCCAGAAGCTTCCCCTCCATTCTCCCGGACACACCCATGGCTGCTGGGAGAACCATCCATGTGGTCCTAAGCCACTGCCCGGTGCCCAGTCAATGTCGAAACTGCTTCATCCTGAGATCTCAAGTCCTAGTTTGGCCAATAAATGTCAACGACCCGGGAAGACACGAGCAAACCCTCCTGCCCACGTCTGCGCTCCAGCGGGCGGGGCCTGCATCTGGGCTCCGACGCACTTGGGGTGGGAAACGCCTAGAGAGGTGCAGGTGTCCTTGTTCAGCAGCATCTACTAAATGTCACCTATGTGCCCGGCTGAGGATTTGAGCCCCGATTCTGGAAAGGCCCAGTCTTCGGGGCTCCCTCTGGTCACTCGGCAGTGCCCTCCTTCCTCGTGCAGCTGTGGTTGTCCGTGGCCACAGCCTGAGCCGCGGTCCAGCCAGGGTGGAGGCAGGGCAGGGGAGGGCCAGGCCTCCGCCGGGTGCACGCTCGCCGTGGGGACCCCGGGGAGCACCCCCTGGACCGGGGCGCTGCAGAAGGGTGAGGCCTGCCACAATGCTTCTCTCTGCCAGTGGTCGGAAATCACGCCTTGTCCCAGGGCCCATGGCAGGGACGCTCTCCCCACTCACCCACGCTCTCCTCACTCACCCACATGGGGCTGGGGGCCCTGCCTGCGGTGCCAGGACCCACTCGAGGTCTGAGCCACCCCACGACCGTCCCAGGCGAGTCAGCTCTGCCCTTGTTATGGCTGAATGGTGTCCCCTTGGAATTCTTTGTTGTAGCCCTAACGCCCAGCACCCCAGGATGAGGCTGCGTTAGGAGACAGGACTTTCAAAGAGGTGATCAGGTTAAAACAAGGCCACCTGGTGGGACCTAATCGAGTTGGTGTGTGTCCTTCCAAGTAGAGGAGATGCAGATGTAGATCCACGCAGAGGGAAGGCCGTGTGAGGACACAGGGGGAGGACGGCATCTAGATGTCAAGGACAGAGGCCTTGGGAGCAGCCAGCCTAACGACACTAGATCTGGGACTTTCAGCCTCCAGGACGGGGAGAGAATAAATTTCCTAACTGTTTAAGCCTCCCATCTGGGTGATTTGTTACAGCAACCCTAGAAAATTATTACAGCCCTTGTATCTGTCTTACGGGAAAGATCTTTATTTAAAAAAAAAAATTTTTTTTTTTTTTTAACTCACGTATCTAATAAATGTACGGAGTACCAGCTCTGTTCCAGGTGAACTTTGCTCCCCATGTACGCTGACCTTTCTCACTGCCCTTTAGACATGCAGACCCCTTCCCTTCCTCGGAGACTCTGTACTCAGTGCTTCCTCCAGTCTCTCGCTCTACCTGGATTCTTCTCCATGGCCCAGTGTTCGCAGGAGAAATTCCTACCCCCCTCCCACCGTCTTAGCAAAAGTAGCCCCTCTAGACAATATCACATCCACTTGCTTCCATTCTCCATGGCGGGGACCACTGTTAGAAGTTACTCTTACTTGTTTCTCTGCCGACTGACTTCTCATCTACTGGAGTCTAAAGCCCGTGGAAGTGTCTTGTCCACCGGTGCTTAGCACAGTGAATAGCAGTTGCATGAATGAATGAATGAATGAATGAATGAATGAATGAATGAAGTGAGAGCTTCCCAGAGAACCCTGTGAGGCCCTGGCTGACAAAGGCAGGGTCCTCTAGGCTCACTGGAGGGGCAACTCAGGGGTAGCTCATGACTCAGGCGAGACTCAGACCAGCCCCTTCTCGCTCCTTCCCTACACGGTACTCTCACCTGGGAGGGGCAGGTGTGGGCAGAGGGTCTCCTTCCTGCTGCTTAGGGTGCACTGCATCAACTCTGGGTGTCCTGAGGCTTCCTTTCTGCCCTTCCTCGGGCAGCAGGAAACCTCTTCAGGGGAAGGGAACAAGGTGGTTTCTGCACATAGGTCTAAGTTTTGGGGGGGAGAGGGGGACATGTCTAGCCTGAATGTCTCCCCGTCCAGGAGGGCCTGAGATCCTCATTAGGATGCAGAGGAATTTCGCAAAGTGGGAGGTGGAGATGATGGGGACACGCCGCACTGGGGTTTGGGCAGAGGCTTCTTCTCTATAGAAGAAGCACGTACGGACGTTTATAAATAGAGGGTGTAGCATTTTTATTCAGAAGAAAAATAATGGACCTCATTTTCTAAAGGAACATCTTTTTTGAATCGTCAAGAATTGCTTAAAAAGACACATCTTGGGGGATACCAACCTCCAGACTCATTTAATGTATCCCTGTTAATCCTAACACTTTCAACTAAAAACAAGCAAACATAATTTTTCCTAAGTGTTTCCAGCTGTGAGATGTCAATTTCTACAATTTGGTGACCAGATGTGCTTATATTTAATAAACTCCAAACCTTAAAATGTAAACTTTGAAATATTGCAGTGCGTTTATTTAAAAAAAAAAAAAAAAGCCTTCTGCAGCTATCTGACATTTTAGGAGAGTGACGCGCATCCTTCGTTATTCTGAAGCTAAAAGCTCTTGCTCAGATTGTTGGG
The DNA here is from genome assembly GCF_029215605.1 of Mirounga angustirostris. Taxonomy (NCBI): domain Eukaryota; kingdom Metazoa; phylum Chordata; class Mammalia; order Carnivora; family Phocidae; genus Mirounga; species Mirounga angustirostris. The sequence continues at coordinate 58,538,237 of NW_026991724.1, read as the reverse complement.
GTCTGAAAAAGGTGTGTGGGCTTTGCTCATTCCATTTCCCATTTTTTGGTAATATATAACATTACTCTCCATGTTCTGGAAATGCTGTGATTCACATTTTGTGTTTATTCAAATGTAATGTTAGTTTCTAATATGAATGTGCAATATGTCTGTGACAGAATGCTGTGAGGTTTTCTGTAATAAAATTATAAGAGTAAAAACAGAATGCTGTGAGGTTTTCTGTAATAAAATTGTAAGAGTAAAAACAGAATACAAGTTTTCAGATTTTTTTCTCACTTACTCAGACTTGATTCACAACCGATATATCGTGGGATTTTTTTTGCTTGTTTGTTTTAGTGAGCTCGTTACAAAGCGTATTAATTGTCCTTGGTGGGCAGATGTAAAGAAATTCTTTTATACTTAAATAAAGTTGCTGTGACTGAAAAAACCAGCCCTCCATCTTCAGAAAATATTTATGCATTAATTTGTTACAGAATTATCTAATTATCATAATTGAAGTACCATTTGGGCCAATCTTTCTTTAAGAAATGATGTATGCTTTTTAAATGCCATTACTCTATAAAAGAAAATTGCTCGATATATTTACATCTGGTAGTAGAGTTTTCATCCTTAAAATGTATTCCTATACACAGAAAGCAAGTTTCTGTGCCTACGGCAGGGACCGCAAATGCTAATTCCTTTGTTGTTTTGTTTGTTTGAGACCACTGATTTTTAAGTTATAAATTATTTTAGGCACCGTTGTGGAAGAAAGCGACCATCTACTAAATTATGGCAAAGATGTTAAAATAAAAAAAAAAAAGACGTTTTAGAATAAACAAAAGGACATCACTGTGATTTTAGGCACTGGTATTTTGCCAAAATCGTTGTGTAAATTTTGATTTTTTTAAAGTTCTGCATCATCTATGTGTTCATCTTAGCAATGTGTAAGTGATGTGAGTACCAGGCCAGCTAATGATCTGCGACATGTTTATGTTATAATTCAGGTTTTGAAAAAGAGAGACAGAGACAGAAAGCCAAACAATATAAAACATCATGACTCTAGTTTTTCAAAAGCAAAAGTCATTCCTTCATTCATTTAAGCTGTTGACTTCCTACTATGCGTCAGGCACTGCGGTGAGCTTTGAGAGGCTGGCAGGCAGGCAAAACCCAAAATCACGCAGTGACAGCGGAAATCATAGTGAGATCCTAGACAAGAGCAGAGTAAAAAGTGTGCAAAAAAAAGGAATGAATCTCATTAATTTGAGACATTTTTTCAGATTTTAGCATTTTTGCCATAATTTAGGAGGCAGCATTTTTGTCTTATAACGGTGCCTGAAAAAATCTGCCCCTTAAAATCCACAGCCTCACCAACATAAAAACAACACATTAGTGAGATAGTTAACATATGCATTCAGTTCATTCAAACAGATCTCTTAGGGGGAGAAAAGCCAGGGCACTTTAGACTTCTTTGTGGTAAAAGGGGCAGAAATAAAGAGTCTCGCCAAAAGGCCTGCTTTGAACAGCTGATGGGGGGAGCCCCACACAGGACGCGACGCTTGGGAAGAAAGCTAGGGACACTAGGGAAAGATGCCATCCCAGGAAATAATTTGCAAAACAGATGGCTAGCATTTAAATAGTCTACGGTTTGCAAATGGATGGGTCTCTGGGACCCTGACCATGCTGTGCTGTGTCCATGGCAACCATTCTCTTCCTCAGCGACGCGCGGAGTGGCTGGGCTGTGCGGGTGGGGGGGCGGATTGCGGGAAGCGGCCCCAGCTGATGTTCTGCCCAGCAGAGCATGGGCTGTCCTCCCAAGTACCCCAGGCTGGGGTCGGGGCGCTTCTGCAGCAGGAGTGCATTCCCCGCAATTCTGGGCCCTGGAAAGTCCCAGATCAGGGACGGGGACAGACTGGTCCTGGTGAGGACTCTATTTTGTTACCCTCTGCCTGTGTCCTCACGTGGCGGGGAGAGAAGGGCATCTCTCCTGTCTCTTCTTATGAGGGCACTGATCCCACCGGAAGGGCTCCGCGCTCGTGACCTAATCACCTCCCCAAAGGTCTCACCCCGAATACCGTCACAAACGTGCAGTCCCTAGAAAGCTCCAAGCTCAGGGTCGGTGCTCGGGGAAATGTGAACACCTAACAGGTTCTGGATTTCACTGAAGATGAAAAGTGAACTAACTGAGAGTATGTGCCCAGCAACGGGGTTTATTCTTTCACTGGAGACAAAAATGAGCAGTGGGGGTGGGGCTGCCTCGAGCCTCTTTCATCCTGTAAAGGAAGGCCTACTGTGTGTCAGCTCAGCGTTCCAGTTTCCGGGGTGCTCTGGGCCCCTTCCCCACCCACCCTTCTCCACTCCGCTGCAGTTTCCATGGCGACGGTCTGAGCCTCCCTTTGTTGCTAAGGGCGATAAGCAATCTGGAGAGAGGGAGCAGGCCATTGACTCATCTCACTGAGACTCGGTGGTGGGCACAGGAGGGATGGGGGGGACAGGGATGCAGAAGGGGCTCAGCTCTGCAACCACCCCCGCACTGGTCCAGGCACATCTTTGGGTGCCTTTGAATGGGGTATGCACAAGAACGAAAACACACAGGTGAGGGGCTCTGAGAGTCAGGTAGAAATCATGCGTCTCCTGCAGCCTCTGGTTCCAACAGCATTATCTGTCCTCAGGGTCCATCAGGTCGTCTGTCTGGTAAATACTGATGGAGCTTTTCCGGGTGCCAGGCCCTCATCTGGGGGCAGAGAATAAATGTCAGGCAACCCTGTGCTTTGTTCTCATGGGAGACACGTTCATCTGTTCCCAAAGTTTGGCCCTTGCCTTAAGAAAGATGTCCAGTGTCTTCTGGGAGGCGGGATCGTGCTAGACCTCGGGGTAACGGCAGGGAATACAATGAGCCTCCCTCCCCTGGTGCAAGGGAGACAGACAATGAACAACAGGGTTAACACAACCTCAGAAGTTCACCAGGCCTGTGAAGAAAAACAAAGCGGAGAACTGGAAGGTGTTAATACGGAAGGCAAGGACGGTCTTCGATGCGTGCTAAGGCCGTGGGGCTATCTGAGCAGAAGGCCAAATGGTAAACATGAGACTCTCTGGGGGAGAGAAATCTAGGCAGAGGGAATAGCAGGTCCGGAGGCAAAAACGTACTGTGCGTGTGCAAGGGAGTCCAACGTAGCCACATCATGCAAGGCCTCATAAAACATGGGGCTTTGTTAACAAATTGTTAATATTGATCCTAGTGCTGTTGATGGAGTTTCTCCTATGAGTCAGACCCAGGGCCAGGAGCTGGGTTTACGTGGATGCATCAAAACTGACGCGCGAAGTTATTAGGGGATCCTGATATTAATCAGATCATCAAAAAGCAGACGCCTTTCAAGAATATCGAGCTCGCATTTAGTGCCTTCGCTCGGCTTGTGGTGTCTGCTTGTGCTGGGCATCCACAGACAAGTATCAACCCTGTAAGGTGGATGATATTATCCCAAATTTAGCCATCAGGGGATGGAGGCGCAGAGAGGTTGGACAATCTCTGGAACATTCTGCCGCTAGCCGGCGGCAGGGCTGGGGTTTGAACGGAAGCCATGTGGCTTCCGGACCCATGATGTCACCTGGTAGGGGTGCTCCTTGCAACCATGTTCTAGTCCCAAGTATACAGGGCAGGTACACAGACGGCTGGCTCGACCCCAGGGTTGGAAGACGATGCGCTAACTCGGCGGGGGGACGCCATTGCTGAAGAAAGTGACTGGGGGGAGGGATACCCGGTGTCGAAAGAGAAAGAGTCTGTGATGGGTGGACACGTCATCTTTAGGGAAAATTCTCCAAAGGAAGCCCGTCGTAGCTAGTCCACCAACCACCTTTTGTCAAATTATGGCTTATAAGACGCTGGACCGTGTGTTCAGTATCGTTACTATTGTCTTACGAGGTAGGACCAATTAATATTCCGATTTTACCCATAAGTTCGACTAGCCACGTCTCAGAGAGAGAGATGGAAACACCTGCCCCCAAACCTACATTTTTTCATATTTATTTCTTAAATTGGGGTGAAACGCACGTAACATAAAAGTTGCCATCTTGACCACTTCAAGCGTGCAGTTCAGTGGAGTTAAGTACCATCACCACCATCCGTCCGTAGGACTCTCTTCATCTTGCAAAACTGAAATTGTGTCCCTGTTGCCGCTCCCCCCAGCCCGGGGCCCCCACCATCCTGCGGGCTGTCTCTCCAACTCTGACCACTCCAAGTTCCTCCTATAAGGGGACTCCTAGAGTACTTGGCTTTTTGTGACTGGCTTCTTTCACACATCATCATGTCCTCAGGTTCATCCACACCGTGGCATGTGCCAGAACCTCCTTCCTCCTTTTGGAGGCTGAACGATATCCCACTGTGTGCATACACCCCGTTTTACTTATCCATCACCTGTCAATGGACATTGGGCTGCTCCCACCTTGGGCTACTGTAAATAAGGCTGCATGAACATCGATGTACACATATGTCTTCGAGGCCCTGCTTTCGACTCTTTGGGCAATGTACCTAGAAGCAAAGTTGATGGATCCTAATTCCACGCTTGGTTTTTTTGAGGAACCGCAAGACCGCTCTCCACACCAGTTGCACCATTTTGTGTTCCCATCAGCAGCGCACAGGGGAAGGACCCATATTTTTAGTTATTTACAAATAATGAGTGAGAAACTAGCCAATTCCAGGCTGGGATTTTGAACATACACTCGGTTTAGTACCAGATTCCAGAATATTCCATCCTCTGAGGTTCTCTCTGCTGATTTTCAGCTACTGACACCTCCTCAGCCCAGCAGCAGTTTCCATGGTAACAGACTGAGTTTGTCTGGGTTGCTAAGGAACCAAAGAGCCCTGAGGAGGGACAGGCTGGAGCTCCAGTGTGCAGCCAGCCTAGGTGAGGGATGGGGAGGCTGGGGGGCCCTCATCAGTGGCTCACGCACATCCTCTGTGCTTGTCCTGCAACACATCTTTGCGCAAGGGCACAAAGTTGGCTCTGAGCCTCACAGGATCTAGAAAACCCCACATCTTCACACCAGAAGTGGCCGGGGACCTAAACATTCAGTGTCCTCACCATATCCTCCTCCCTTTTACTTATTCACTCAACAAACATGTATTGAGAGCCTGCTCTGGTAAGTCAGTGTGCCAGACCCTGGGACCACCATGATGAGAAAGACACAGATACGATGTTGATGGACAGCAGAATGTGCTGCCCCCAAATACGTCACTTTGGGACGTGGGTTATTTTTTGCTGCAGGCCCTTGGAAAAGAGCAAATGCAGGGAGGGGCTTTGTCTGGGCCCCTCAGCCACCTCAGTACAGATCCTCAATGTCATGACAGGAGCTCAACGTCATCAGTCCCTCCGGGGAGTTTCATCCCCCCGGAAAGACTGGCTCTTGTCACAGGAGGGGTGATCAGAAGCAGACACCACACCCAGAAAGACCGTCACAAACCATCACACCTCCTTTCCCCAAAATCATTTATTCTCCCCAAAAAGGCCCACATCCCCTGTCCCTCTCCCTATGGGGATGGTACGCAAGCCTGCATCCTAGGCCGCTCTGGGAGCTGCTTTCTGCCTGGGCGTCTCCCATGTATACGTGAGATGTACACCTTAACAACTTCTGTTTTATGCTTGTTAATCTGTCCTTCGTTACAGGGATCTCAGCCAAGAACTCAGAAGGGTGGAGAGAAAATTATCTTTCCTCCCTGCAATGTTTTCGTTTGTTCGTTTTGTTTTGTTTTTCTCTACAAGAGCCTGCTTGGAGATGCTTCCATTCGATAATTTATCCTACAGATGTTCACTGTAGGTCCACCCTGTGCTAGGCTATGTTAGCAAGAAGAGAAAGAAACACAACCCTCCTGGGAGATGGCAGTTATGGGGTGGGGTCATCCTTAGTCAAGTAGCCAGTGCCTGAGCAGTCCCTCACAGACCTTATTTTTTTATTTTTTTTATTTTTTTTAAAGATTTTATTTATTTATTTGAGAGAGAGAATGAAAGAGAGAGAGCACAAGAGCAGGGAGGGTCAGAGGGAGAAGCAGACTCCCTGCCGAGCAGGGAGCCCAATGCGGGACTCGATCCCAGGACTCCAGGATCATGACCTGAGCTGAAGGCAGTTGCTTAACCAACTGAGCCACCCAGGCGCCCTTATTCAAATGCATCCTTGGAATGTTCTACAGCTTGATTGTGGTGTTGTACCCAGGTGCCTACATTCATCAAAACCCGTTAGTTGCATGCTTACAACAGGTGCCTTTTGCTGTATGTACATTACACACCGATAAGTTGATTTTTTAAAAAAATGCATTTTGGGGCAGGGTCAGAATTTTACTATTTGGGTCTCTGTGGACTCCTAAGAAATCCCAAGTGTCAAAAAAAAAAAAAAAAAGCCACTGATAGAAGCAGCATCTTCTGACCACTCATCCGCGGACTGGGAGGAGCCCTATGGCTCTAGGGACGGACTCCTATGCATCGTACCTGCCCCAGGATGACTTCAGGGGAGACGGGGGCTCGGTGAGTCAGATGAAGGAGATGAGTGGAATCAGTCGGTTTGCATATGGCAGGCTGTTATTCTCCTTCAGAATTGGGTCGCTGGGGAAGGCTGTCTCTCCTCTAAGTCCCAGCCCCCCCACCCCCCAGATACCAAAACATCCTAAGACACCGAAAGGTAAAAACCATAATTAATGTAGGTGGATCGACGGGTCAGTGGGCAAGCAGGTGGGTGGGTCAGTGGATGGACGGATGAGTTCAAGTGCCAACTGTATAGATTTCCACCCCCAAAATGGGAAGAAAATTGCAAGTACAAGTAGAAATGAGGTGCGTGACATCCCTCCCCCAGCACAGGGTGACTCCTTGCAGCCCAGGTACTCCTTCATTCAAAACATTTATTAAATTCCTGCTGGGCCACGATTACTAGATCACACACAGTCTTTAGCCACCTTCTGGAACATTCCAGGTTCTCTGGATCCCTTCCGTCCCCTCCTCCCCACTGCAGCCGTTTTCATGGCAACAGCCTCGGCCAATCACCGCTGAAGGAGAAGAAGCTGGCTTGCCGACTTCCAGCCAGGGTCCCCAGGGATGGGAGAAGTAGCATAAACTCGGGAGGCTGCCCATCGCAACGCAAAGGGAGTCGAGTGTGTGGGATGGCACAGAAGCCATACCCTCCCAGAGCTTCATCTAGCAGGAGACACAGGAAGAGAGCCAGGGGTGAGAAACATCAGGAACAGAGCAAGGGTGGAGGGTGGGAACAGGGAAGGGCGTGGGGGGAGGGGAGCGGAGGAGGGAGGACCCTGCTGAAGTGGTGTCTGAGCGGACTTGAAATAAGAGAGCAGGGGAGGCTGGAAGTCCAAGTGAGGACCCTCTTCCCGGCTTGCCCATGATCGCCTTTGGGCTGTGTCCTCACTCCATGGGGAGAGAGTGCTCTGGGGTCTCCTCCTCTTCTTCCAAACACCACTGATCCCACCCTCATGACCTCATCTAAACCTAATCACCCCCTCAAAGCCCACATCCCAGTACCAGCACACTTGGGGGGTTAGGGCTTCAACATAAGTTTTGGGGGGATGCAATTCAGCCCATATGGGTACCTTGGGAGGACCAGGAAAACTCAGTCCTGAATTTGGTTTGGGAGTCGTCCTCACCCGCCAACGCAAATATGAAGCGGAACACAAATGAAAAGGCAGCTTCATCCTGAGCCTCAAAGGATCTCCACAAAGGAAGTGACCTGCACGTGAAGAAGGAATCCACTATATATGTGACAGGGCCACGCAGCAGAAAACAACAGGGCGCCCGCGGACGAGCAGGGACCTCAGCCTTCGGCCTCAGGGAACTGAATTCTACCAACAACTGCATGGTGTTGGAAAAGGACCTCGAGACCCAGAAGGGAAAATGGTCCAGCCTGCGAGACCCCTGCCCCCCACTCCCGCCCCAGCAAGCCCAGATAATACGCAGAGTTTCAAGTGGCTCAGTTCCTGATGCTTTGTTATGCAGCGGCAGACACCGGATCCGTCAGCTGACTGAATGGGTGGACGGTATCTTTAAAAAGAGGCGCTCTCTCGGCCCACAGTTAGGCTCCCGGTTAAGTAAACTAACTGAATCAGTGAGCCAAGACCTGTGCCTGATTAGAATTCCAGTAGCGCAAAACCTGTCTTCAGAAGTCAACATGCTAAAGAGGAAAGCCGTCGTGATCCTTATCTTTTCCAAAGATTTTTACTTCAGGAAAAGTAACTGGAGAGAGTCTGCCTTAAAATGAGAATCTGTTTCACAAGCTCCATACGCAAATGACCAGCTGAGGACCACCCACGGGGGACACCTGCCTGGACCGGATCTGGCCCGGGCGGGCACGGTGTCCACTCCCTAGTGAGGAGGTAGGGGCAGCGGTCTTACTGGGGACAAAGACCCATATTTTTATTGATTCATTTGTTGCCATTTCAGAGCCTGGAAAATTCCAGGCTCCAAGGCTTTCTCCCCTCCTTTGCAGCCCCTCCCTCCCTGTGCTGTGGTTTCCATGGCAACAGCCGGAGCCCGCTCCTGATGCAGAGGCTGGTGAAGGCTCCTGGGGAAAGGAGCCGCTGACACCCCACCAGCCAGGGCGCCTTGGAGGGGAGGAGACCCTTAAAGGCACAGACATCTCGCCAACACTCCATGCGCATTTAAAAAAGGTTTTATGGTAGTAAAGCATACATGTGATAAAATTTACCCTTTTCACCATTTTTTAGGCACGTAGTTCTGTGGGACTGAGTGCATTCACACTGCTGTGCACCATCCCCACCATCGGTCTCTGAGCTTCTTCCCAAACTGAAACTGTCCCCATTAAACCACAACCCCCGACCCCGTCCTCCCCCAGCCCTGATAGCCACCATCCTACCTCGGTCTCTCTGAATTCGACAGCTCTAGGCTGTGGCGAGTGACAGGAGTTTCTTCCCTTTCAAGGTTGAATAATATTCCCGCGTATGGATGTGCCACATTTTGCTCATCCATTCATTCCTCAAAGGACACTGGGTTGCTTCCATGTTTTGGCTACTGTGAATAATGCTGCTATGAACATGGATGTGCAGACATCTCTTTGAGACCCTACGTGCAGTTCTTTTGGATGTGGACCCAGAGGTGGAATTGCTGGACCACATGGTAATTCCTGGCTTAACGCTGTGAGGGGCCGCCATACTGTTTTCCAAGCGGCTGCTCGACTCTGCTTTCCCACCAGCGACCGTGCGTGTCTTCCTCACTTGCCACAACTGCTCCTTCTGATGGAGTCTTTGCAGACGGGCAACGACATGGCTCTGGAGCTTCTGCTGACTCTACACCATTGCAAGTGTTTAGCTGAGTGGTGGTCGTGGGTGCTGGTAGCCCAAACACCATCTCCTACCATCCGGTCTTCATTAGGGTTTGTTTTTTTTTTTAAGTTTATTTATTTATTTATTTTTACGTCACCTCCACACCCAACGTGGGGCTCGAACTCACGACTCGAGATCGAGCGTTGCATGCTACACCAACTGAGCCAGCCAGGCGCCCCCAGTGTTCATTAGTTCAATTATTTGTTTGTATGCTTACTCCCGCAACACTGTTTTTCGAGCGTCTACAGTCTGCTAGGCACTGGAAGGTAAACAGTGCACAAGAACAGACCCAGTCTCTGCTTTCGTGGAGCTCTACCTGTCTGTACTTGAGTTTCCTCATCTGTGAAATGGGCACGACACAGATTCTGCCCCCATAGGGGTCAGCGAAGACTAGATGACTCATATTTGTAAAGCGATAGGGCACAGCCTGGTGCGCGTGAACCATCATCTGGCCTGGCCCTGTGCTGGCCACGGTGGAAGGAGTGGACCCTCCCCTCTGGAGTACAGCTGGGGTGTGCATGAGCGAGCAGGACACCTGTCTCAGGACCCACTCGTGCAAGGCAGGACCACGGCATCCACCTCAGCTGTCCCTCCCATGCTCCCCACGCAGCCATCGCAGAGTCCTGACTAGATGGGCTCCAGAACATCCCCAGAAGCCGACCTGGCTCCCTCCTCATCGCTGGGCTCAAAACGCTGCCACCGCATTTTAGGTGGCCCCAGAATGGCCCGTGCTTTTGCTAGGACTGTCCCTTGAGGAATTCCTACCACTAACAGGGTGAATACCACATTCTGAACTTCTACCTGGGAGGTGACCTCATTGCAGGCTAGGGGTGTGTCTTGACCCCGCACCTCAACCCTTGCGCAGAGCCGCCTGTTGTAAGTGATAACAACAACACTAAGAAGTACTAACGTATGCATGTGCGCTGCGGCACTTTGTGGTCCTACGCCACGAGCCCAGGAAGCTCTGCTGCATGGACAGACTGTCTCCAACACATCCACCAACAAGGAAATCAACCCTTCTCGACCCACAAAACCTCACGTCCCATGTTTGAACGAGTCTCAGAGAACAAACACGACCTTGAACCTCCTTCCCCTCTTTCAGCTCTTTGATGCCATGCTCCGTCTCACGAAAAAAGAATCACTGTGAGTTCTCTTGTTTCCAGATGTACACACGGCCTCTTTGCGAGCGTCTGTTTTCAGTTCATACTTTCAAAGTTTGTTGATTTGGGAGTTCAAGGCCCTCTCTGGCCCGCGGATAGCACGGCAGTTCCTGGAACCGGCTGTGTGTGTGTGTGTGAAGGGGCATCTGTGAGCAGAGCCCCAGAAGAAAGCCTCTCTTTCTGCTGTGTTGAAGGGTGGGGTATGGGGCATCCAGCCTCTCAGCCCTCTCCTTCCTTCCTGCACGGAACCTATAAACAGCCAAGTCTTGTACTTGAGGCTGGAGTCTGTGGCCTCCTCCATACGCTGTCACAGAACAGCTACAGTACGTGCTCAGCAAATTCCTGTCAGACAGAATTCCCCAAACAGGTCCCCTCTGTGACTGGAACGTATTTAGGAGAATTTGACTCTGTGCCTGTGGCCTGGGGCGGCATGCGTGCATGTGTGCTGAGCGTGCACGCTCCCTGTGGAAACATCTACACTCATGGTGGGCACCTCTGCACCCCTTCTTCCCCGCTCCCTCTCCACCAATCACCAGCCAGGTGCCCAGCACTCTACTCCAAGAAGCTGCTCTTGCCCATCCTAAATCTGATGGCTACGTCCGTCTGGGTCCCTCAGCTCACAGAGCTTGACCGACTCACAGGGACGCTAACCTCCCTATGGTCTTTGTCTTCCTTCCCCAGGCGCTCCCCTAAGTAGCCAAGGCTCCAGGACTCGGTCCAGGTCCACCTTTCTCATCAGCACTGGTCACCTACGGTTGCTAACAAGTTACCCCAACATTTAGGACCGAAAGCAACAATGCCTATGATCCTGGGAAGCAGGAGCAGCTCAGCTGAGCGGTTCTGGCTCAGAGTCTCTCCTGAGGTTGCTAGTAAGATGCTGACCAGGGCTGCAGTCACACGAAGGCTTGACTGGGGCCGGATGGTGCATGTTCAAGGTGCTTCCTCACAGTCCTGGCAAGTTATGCTGCCTGGTGGCAGGAAGCCTCAGTTCCTGGCCTAGAGTAGCTCTCTAGGGGAGCACCTGAGTGCCCACACGACGTGGTTTCCCCCAGAGCAAGTGAGACAGGGGAGAGCATGCAGGAAGCAGCCATGCCTTTCATAACCCCGCCTTGGAAACCACACATGGACAGTTCTGTAATATCCTGCTGGTCACACAGGTCAGCTAGCTGTCTCCTCTGTGGGAGGGGACCGCACAGAGGCTCGAGGACCAGGACTCTGAATCACTAGGGCCCTTGGCGGCCAGCTTCCACATCCTTTCTGCTCCTTCTGAGCTGCCCTTATCCAGAACCACGTTCACAACAACCATCTCCAGCCCTGATTTTCGGTTTGAATTCTTGCCTCTGTGACATCTCTCCATGAACGTTAAACTGGCATTGTAAGCTAAAAATCAAAATGAATGCCAAAAATAAAAAGCCATGATGGAAGGATGGAATGTCAAAAATTTAAATAAAGTCCAGTGTGTGTTGAGCCATATTGAAGTGTGGGGCTAAGGAAAAAATGTGAGGTCCTATATATGTGTGTGGTTTTTTTTTTTTTTTTAAAGATTTTATTTATTTATTTGAGACCGAGAGAATGAGAGACAGAGAGCATGAGAGGGAGGAGGGTCAGAGGGAGAAGCAGCCTCCCCGCCGAGCAGGGAGCCCGATGCGGGACTCGATTCCGGGACTCCAGGATCATGACCCGAGCTGAAGGCAGTCGCCCAACGAACTGAGCCACCCAGGCGCCCCTGTGTGTGGTTTTTTTTTAAGATTTATATCTATATATATATATTTTTTTAAGATTTTATTTATTTATTTGACAGAGAGAGACACAGCGAGAGAGGGAACACAAGCAGGGGGAGTGGGAGAGGGAGAAGCAGGCTTCCCGCTGAGCAGGGAGCCCGATGTGGGGCTCGATCCCAGGACCCTGGAATCATGACCTGAGCCGAAGGCAGACGCTTTAACGACTGAGCCACCCAGGCGCCCCAAGATTTATATATTTTTTAAGATTTTATTTATTTATTTGCCAGAGAGAGAGCACAAGCTGGGGGAGTAGCACGTAGAGGGAGAAGCAGGCTCCTGCTGAGCAGGGAGCCCAATGAGGGACTCGATCCCAGGACCTGGGATCATAACTTGAGCCAAAGGCAGATGCTTAACTGACTGAGCCACCCAGGCATCCCTATATATGTGTTTTTATGTAAAATTTTAATGGTTGATTTTTTTCCTCTAGAACATTAAACTCATTGAAAAAATATTGTAAAACTCAAAAGTAAATATATTAAAACTTACAACATTATCGTATGTCTAAATAGCTTATTTATACAAAAGAAAAAAACCATATTTTATTATAATTTTACTTTCCTGGATTTAATGGAAGCAAATTCATCAATAATATTTTCAAAATCTATTTCTGAAAAAAAATTGTCTCAAAAATAAATTTAAGAGGCGCCTGGGTGGCTGAGTCAGTGTGCCTGCCTTTGGCTCAGGTCATGATCCCGGGGTCCTGGGATGGAGCCCCACATCCCTGAGCTGGGAGCCTGCTTCTCCCTCCCCCTCTCCCTCTGCCTCTCCCCTCTGCTCGTGTTCTCTCTCTCAAATCAATCAATCAATCAATAAAATCTTTGGGGAAAAAAATAGAAGCGATGGATACCGTGAGGAAATTTAAAAAATACATTTAAAAATACATAAAAGCGGGGCACCTGGCTGGCTAAGTTGGTAGAGCGTGTAACTTAATCTTGGGGTCGTGAGTTCAAGCCCCATGTTGGATGTAGGGACTATTTTTAAAAAATTAAATAAATAACTAACCCCCCTTTAATAAACACATACACAAAATGTTAATAGCTGGTTCATCATGAGGGGGTTTTCGTTAATGGTTTTTTTTTTTTTAATATTGCATTAAAATGCTGTTTATCTTGAGGACTGAGTGTTGTGTGCTGTTACTGATTGCGTTGCTGAGTGGGGGTCGTGCCTTTGTTCATGTAATGCTCACATGAGCTCTGAGAGGCAGGTCCTCTTTTTTTCAAATGAAGCAAGTGGCTCAGAGGGTGTAGGGGGCTGTGGTGTGATGGGCTCCATCTAGGGCGGCCTAACTCTGCAATTAGAACCGGATAGGACCACCTTTCTCTTCTGTGTGCTCGGGAGCTCGTCGGTAAAGTGGGAAGGTCATGTCACTCACCTTGCAGCTATGTCCTGGGAACAGCGCATCACAGCGTGCCTGGCACATGTTAGTTATTGTATAATAATGACACTAATTGTGATGATGATGATGGTGATGTGTTGGCAATCAGGGCCCCAGCCAGATTTGAAACTGCTTGATTCTAAAAACACCAGGCTTCTTCTCAGTGACTAGCTCCACCATCTAAGACATCTAAGTGCATTTCTTCCTCTCTCTCGGCTACCTAATAGGGCCCCCCCCATCATTTGTGGGCCCAGCCCGCGGCCCAGTGGCCACACAGCCCAGAGAAGTCACTAAGTCCATATTTGTTCTTCTGGCAGTTTACTTTCATGTGACTGTTTGATCTCTTTCTCTCAGTGTCCTTGTTGCTGCAAGAAGGTAGTGAGAAGCCTGCTCCATGCCCTGGTGATCTCCAGTGTCCTGGAGAAAGCCCGACATACAGTAAATGTTCAATTAATTATCGGTGACGCTAACAATATTAAAATTTCTAATAGCTAAATTGCAAATCCCACAGTTCTTACCATCGACAAGGCCCTTCTTGATCCACCCCCACCCCCCCCTTCCTTACCCTGCCTAATAGCACTTCAACCACTGTGGTCTCATTGCTCTTCCTTGAATGTGCTCAATGTGTTTCTACCCCAGGGCCTTTGCACGTACTGTACCCTCCCCCTGGAATGTTCTTTTCCCATGACTTGCTCCCTGGCTTTATTCTGCTCTCTCCTCATTTATCACAACCCGAGAAAGGCCGCCTTTGACTGCCCCATCACTTTGACCCAGTCACCCTCTCGTCCACTAACCCCTTCACTCTTTATCAGAGCACACAAAGCAAATTTAGTTTGTGGTCTGTCTCCCCCCTCAGAAAGTAAGCACCACGAGACTTTTCAGGGCAGGTTCTTCCACATCGTTGTACCCAGGGTTTCTCAACCTTGGCACTATTGATGCTAGGGGCTGGGTCGGTCCTTGTCAGGGGCTGGCGTCCTGTTTACTGTAGGGTGTTTAGCAGCATCCCCGCCTCTGTGTACTAGATGGTAACAGCGCCTGCCCCTTTGCGTGTGGCAGCCAGAATGTTTCCAAATGCCTCCTCGCGGAGGCAAAATCGCCCCCAGTTGAAAAGCACTGTTCTAATCCCATACCCTAGAACAGTATCTGCCATTACAGATACTGTTGGTGTGAAATCCACAGTCTATGAACGAAGAATTATAGTTGATAACGCTTGCATCGCGGTGCTCCTGGGAGACTTGCCATGTCCAAGGCACTGATTAGGTGACATTCTACAAACGCCCTGCGGTGCATTTTAATTCCAGGAAAGAACATGCCGGGGCCTCTGGTAGACGCCCTCCCCACCCCGGTTAATTTTGTTGTCCACTGCTGTTTGCTGTTCTCCCTGAAGACCTTTGCAGGACAAAGGCCACTCTTGCCTGTTGCCATGGGAACCGCAGCTGAGGGTGAGGGGAGAGGGGAGGGGAGGGGGATGCAGAATCGTGGAGACACACAGAGAGAGAGGCTCAGGGCGCCGAAACATCCAGGCTCCAGAGGCAAACGTGAGTTTGAGGACGTCCTCGCATACATGCCACACGACAGGAGTTTGCGGAAAGAACAAAATTCGTTTGCCGCCCCCCCCCCCCCCCCCGCCAACACACACACTGTCTGTTCTATCTGTGACGTGAGGAACGCGTCCTCCTTGCGAGGGAAAAATAGAAGTGGTCTGTATTTGATTCTAGGGAGAACTGCACTTGCCTATTCCTCCCTGCTAAGTGAATTTTGGTGAGCGAAACCCAAATAAATAACCAAGTGCTTTCACTAAACGCAGGAAGGAAATGATGCCAGGCACGCGCGCATGACGAAAACGTGTGGGTGCTGCGGACCCAGGTGTGAGGACAAGTTCGTGCCACGTCCCAAGGTCCTTCCAGTGAATCATGGAAACCGCGGGTCGTCTCGGGGACCCCAACTCCCATGGCGTTAAGTACTCTTCAAAAACGCAAGTTGCTTTGTAGGAAAGCACTTTCTCGTTTTCACTACAAGCCCCTACCTCACTGGTTTTAATTAATCACGGCCGCTACCATGACCACAAGGTGGGCATTCACGTGCTTGTGAGTTCTGGAAGCAGAACGGCTGGGTCGTTGGGCAAACGTATTTTAAACTTTGCCAAAAATACCGGACAGAGAGGCCGTAGCCCACGTGTGCCCACCGCCCGCACTAGGAAGGGGCCTGCTTCCCCAGCCCCCCGTTGACGGCGTGTTGTCATCCTTGCCTACCTGATGTGGTGGAAACCGCGTCTCGGTTTGGCTCGGCATCCGGGTTGTGGGTCAGAGGTGGGACGAGACCTCTGTGACTTTTGCTTGCACGCTGGGAGTTCTGCTCTGTGAACACCTTTTCAGATCCTTCGTCCTGTTTTACAGTCTCTTACTGGCCTGAAACACAATTCATACACGTAAGTGACATACATTCCTTTGACTACCACGTCGGCTGCAATGACGTCAGCCAGTTGCGTTTTCAATCTCTCTTAACTTGTGGCTTTCCCTGATACATATACATATACACTCTTTTTAAAAATTGTGCTAAAATACATATAACAACATAAAACGTACCATCTTAACCATTTTTAAGGATATGGTCCAGTTTAGGTTCATTCACATTGTTCCACAACCGTCCCCACCATCCGTCTCCAGGACTTTCCATCTTGTGAAACTGAGACTCCGTCCTCACGAAATGACAACTCCCCTTCCCCCTCCCCCAACCCGTGGCGCCACCGTCTACTTTCTATTCTAAGTACCTCATATAAATGGAACCATAACACTGTCTTTTTGTGACTAGCTTAAGCCGCTTGGCAAAACGTCCTCAAGGTCCATGCACGTTAGGATTTCCTTCCTTTTTTTTTTTTTTTAAGATTTATTTATTTTGAGTGGGGAGGGGCAGAGGGAGAGAGAGAGAGAATCTCAAGCAGACTCCATGCTGAGCACAGAGCCCAATGCGGGGCTTGATCCCAGGACCCTGAGATCATGACCTGAGCCGAAATCAAGACTCGGACGCCTAACTGACTGAGCCACCCAGGCATCCCTCCTTTCTTTTCTTTTTTTTTTTTTTTTTTAAGATTTTGTTTATTTATTCATGAGAGACACAGAGAAAGAGAGAGAGAGGCAGAGGCAGAAGCAGGCTCCCAAGGAGCAGGGAGCCCAATGCAGGGCTCGATCCCAGGACCCCGGGACCACGACCTGAGCCGAAGGCAGATGCTTAACCATCTGAGCCACCCAGGCGCCCTCCTCCTTTCTTTTTAAGCTGAATAGTATTCTCTTGTGCGGACAGACCGCATTTTGTCCATCTATTCATTCACTGATGGACACTTGGGTTGCTTCCACGTTTCAGCTCCTGTGAATAATGCCTCTCTGAACACGGGTGTACAAATACCTCTTTAAGACCCTGCTTTCAGTTCTTTTGGGTGTGTACCCAGAAGAGCAATTGCTGGGTAGTAGGGTAGCTCCATCTGTAATTTTTTGAGGAACTGCCATACTGTTTTCCAGAGTGGCTGCACCAGCTTGCACGCCCACCAATGGTGCACGAGGGTTCCTGCTTCTCCACATCCTCCCCGATACTTGATACCTGCTGGGTTTTGTTTGTTTGTTTTTAATAGTAACCATCCTGGTGGGCGAGGTGACATCTCACTGGTTTTATGTGGTCAGCTTTATGTGTCTTTGTGCTCGTGTTTGTGTGCTTTTGGGACTCGTTCGTGCATCCTTCCCTCTCTGTGATGGTAAGAACGCTGACACGTCGAATCTCATACTGAGCAGAGGAAAGGCCCAAGAGAAACTGTGTCCCTCAACGAGGTGCTGGCACCAGCCGCTCACTGCGGAGTCTGAGCCAGAATTAAACTGAAAAGATGGTTCACATGGGAGAGGAGTTCGTCCGGAGTTTCATGGCCCTCTGGACGAGGCTCGAAGAATGTCAACATTCAGTCTGCGTGCCAGATAAATCAACCGACCTCAGAATTTTCCCTGATTAATGAACTGAGTGCCAGACTGGAGTCCAAGCTCTCTATGTATTGCCTTCTAACTCAGGAAGGGAAAGGCTTTCTCGGAAACAGTAAAACATAGCCAGTGTTCTGGAGACATTCATTCCCAAACATATTTAAGACTAGTCGTCTGTTCTGTAGATGCCTTCCCTGGAGCCAGCTGCAGATGAGTTTCTCTCCACTTTTCTGGTGTGAAAATCTTGACTCTGATTTTCTCCTGGCTTTAGTTCCAGTGCCGGGTGACTTCCCTGGGACTTCGTAGGCATCAAGCATTTCGAGCCCACTTCTAAAATCCTGTGTTACATTGAATTAAAGTAAAAATCGATGGGAGTGATTACAATAACAGAGTTGTATGTGTAAAATGCTCGGGATGTACTAAGTGAGAAGCCTGTATGATTTGTGGATGTGTTTGTAAATTCACATACAGAAACAGATCAAAAAAGAATCCCTGTTTAATCTCTTCCTCCACCTCCTCCGAGTAAGGACTCCCCTTATTTGTCATCGAGGCGCGCAGGTTAGTGGGATGGCAGAGAACGCCTCCTGGACAGTGAACGTTCATTCCCAGGGGCCGCAGGGGACCCTCGAGTCTGGGGGCAGCAGTGACTGTGTCCTCCCCAGACCAGTCTGCGGCCGGCCTCTACGAGTCTGCCTCCAGAACCTCCACAGGGATCTAAAGCTGTCCTGCCTCTCCAAAGATCTACCTGCCATCCCCCTGTGCCTCTCTCAACGGCTGGTGTCATGCTGGCTTCTGTCGCTGCCAAGAATGCTGGCTGTTAACACCAGCGTCTCCTTGATCTGGTGTCCAAAAGGCCCGGTGCAGGGAGGCGACAGGACCACGGCTTGCCCAGACCTTACCTGAAGTAGCAAAGGATGCCCCTTCCCTGGGGGGGTGCAGCCTCACAGCTCCATGCCCAGCTTGGTGGGACAGGATGGTCTGGATTTCAACCCTTTTACCAGCCTTGATTATCACCCTTGTGCAGTGAACAGTCTGCACAACTCTACACCGAAGCCCCATGGCCTGCCTACTCATTTTCCAATCTTTAGGTAGGAAAGGAAAGTCCTCCTACTCCTATTGAAAATGTGTCACTCGTGTTTATTGAGCACCTACTGTATGCAAACCTAAACTTGCATGTGAAATTTAATCTCAGATACATCTGTGAGTCAAGGTGTTCTTTTGGCCCCATTTTTCTTATAAGCCCTGTCAGAGCTGATAAACAATATTATGTATATTTATACTTACAATGGCTAATTAATAAAACCCAAAGTGCTGTCCAGGGCCTAACAGGGTTCTCTTAACCAGACAGGGAAACTGAGGCTCGAAGAGATGACAGAGATGGCATGATGGATTGGAACCTGTGCCGCCACATTTAACCGCAACGCGGAGAGGCCTTCCTCATCCTCTCTGCCTCAGGGACCTCATCTGTAAAACGGGGAACGGTAGCAACTGCCTTTTAGTGCCGTGAGGGTGAATGGAAGGCACACAGCACCTGGAGCTCACACAGCCCAGGGGAATCAGTCGCTCGGGCGAAATGTGTCCTTGTGACTAACATCACCATCACCATTGCCGCCTTTGACCCCTTCCCAACCCTGGTATTCACAGCCCTGCCCACGAGGCACCCCCCCAGACGCCAAACCCCAAACCAATGCCGAAATGCCTCTCTCCGCGTCCCTTTCCCGGAGGCGGGACCTGGCACCAGGGTGGTCACCAAGTAAACCACTCGTCCTTCTGATGTCACCTCCGTGTGTTTGTCAGCATGATTCCTCTCCCTCCCACGGACTCTGAGCCACGTGGACGCCTCCATCCTTGTGTCACTGAATGATGGACACACTTAATACAAATAACACTCTCTAGATTAATACTTACAGGGGCTAATTAATACAATCCAAAGTGCCTTCCATCGTGACCTGACCTTCCTCCATCGCTGACTTCACCTCTTACGTTCTGTTATCTCACGCTGCTGGGGGGCTGCTTCCTTCCTAGGATGTCCCAACAAGCCCCCAGACAGCCTGGGCCCCTCTTCCTTCATCCCTGTTCACTCCCTTCCCTTACACATCTGCTCAATGCCCATCCTCTCCTGGGCCCTCTCCCCAGCCTCTGCCCAAGCTTTTTTTCTTCACTGCTCTAATCACGGTGCTGTGTTCTGGGTTCTCCTGTCCACTGTCCGCGACCCCACTAGAAGAGAAGCCCCAGAAGCAGGGGCTTTCCACTGTCTGGTTTCTGCCGCGTCTGACCCCCTGCTCTGTCACCTGGTACGTGGCCGGGGGGCCTCGGTACCTATTTGTCTGATGATTAAATGCCTGTTTCAGAGGAACAGATGTCTCGGATATTAGGGTCTCAGGGTGGAGACTGCTTGTTTTTCTCCCCATCGCATCCCTGGCTTCATGAAAAGAGTGGGGCTTAATCAATATGTAGAATGAGTCAGTGAGTGTTGAAAGGCTAAGACCAACATCCCCGCTTCTTGTGGGGGGTTTGTGAGTTCTTATAAGGCCTGCTGGGACCCAAAGAGCCTGCTTTGTGTTCCTACTCACTGACCCCCATCTAATGATGTGCATGAATGTGCACAAAGGATGGGCCCGACCAGCAGTGGGGAGGGGCTGCAGGTGTGAGACCACCCCCCCCGCCCCCACCCAGGCTGGGTCTCTGTCAGGGGGCACCTCGTCATCTGTTTTCTCTCAAGAGCTGTCACCTGACTGAGCCGCAGAGGCGGGCTCAGGCCGTTGCCATGGAAACCGCAGTGGGCTCCTGGAAGGAGAGGGGAGGGGGCCAGAGAGCGAGAGCCTCAGGAGTACTGGAAATTTCCAGCTCTGCAGTCAGACTGTGCTGGGATCAAAATGTCTGGCTATCCCAAAGCAGGTGCTTACTAAAAGTCTGCTGCAAAAGTAAAGGGCTCGGCACCCCCTCTCCGCGTCTCTGAACCAAGAGTGTTTTCTCCTCACTGCTGTGTGTTCCCAGGAGAATCACACACACACAGGCAGCCCACCTCACCAACATGAATTGCGTTCCCCGAATCCAAAATAATGCCAGCTAAAAGTGGCGAGCAGAGAGACAGGAGAGAAATAATCTCGGGGAATTCCGAGGGCAACAGAGAACATGAAGCAGGGAGCTGAGAGAGACGGGGTGGAGGTCTTACATCGACGAGTCATTCTGCAGCTCGTGTCCATTCTCTCTTGCTCGAAAAATGTCCGTCATATTCCGTTGTCTGGACAGACCTCAGTGGATGTGCACACTGCTTGTTGGTGGACATTTAGGATGGCATCCATTTCTCTTCTTTGCTACGCTTCTCTCCAGGGCACAGAGCAGTACCCGGCACAGAGTTTGAACAAACAAATCCGTGTGAGAGTTTCCTGCAGGGCACGAATCTCAAACTGGGTTTTCTGAGTGGTAGGGAAATGCACCTCACCAGCTTTTTTAGATATTGTCACACTGCTCCCCGAAATGGTCTTGGACTTCTGTCTTCGTCACCTGCAGAAATGGACGCCCTCTGGGAATAGACACATTGTGTTTTTCATCTCTGTTGTGTCCTCACCTCGGTCTGGGGTGGAGTGAGTGTCTGGCACATGCCGGGTTAATGAATGGACAAGTAAATGGGTTATATTTGCTCAAATTTGGATAATTGATGCCTATACAAGTTTTTAGTCCAGCTCTTGTTGATTTAACATAAAATCCTAACATTAAATATCCTTCAAAACACAGTTTCTTGATCAAGCGAAGAATTCGTGTCTTTGGGCTGTAAAGTCCTGCAGCAAAGGGCACTTCACATCCCGGTGCGCACATTCTATGCATTTGTCCCTGGGACCGCCTCGACCTCAGTGTGGCTGTGGGTTTTTTTGTGAACGTCTGCGGGGCCCAGGCTCCTGGAGGTGGGTTTGCCGGGTCAAGGGGCATACGCGTTTTACAAGCTAAGGCCCACCACTAAAAGAACTTGCCAGAAAGGTTAGAGCAAGCTGCCTTCTCAACACCAGCCCCGGAAGGTATCCGTTTTCCACGCAACTGCCAACTCCGCTGGACGATGTTTTCATCTCTGTCCCTCTGACAATGGGAAAAACGGCTTGCCAGTTTGCTTTTCACATCCAGGGTTCTGTTGTTGTTGTTGTTTTTGAGTACAAAGAGGTTGGAATATCATTTTGTATTTTTTGATCATTTCAATTTTCTTAATTTTTAAAAAATATTTTATTTATTTATTTGTCAGAAAGAGAGCACAAGCAGGGGGAGTGGCAGCCTCCCCGATGAGGGACTCGATCCCAGGACCCTGAGATCACCACCTGAGCCAAAGGCAGACGATTAACCAACCGAGCCACCCAGGCTTCCCTCAATTTTCTTCTTTAAAGCCTTCCTGTCCATATATATAATTTGAGGCTCATTTCTGCCCCCCTCATATTTTAAATTCATTTGTCACAAACACAACTGGCAGATAAAAGATACAATTTCTTTGATCTTCATTAGGTTGCAAAGTAGTTTCACCCATTTTGTCTCTTTGCTTTACTTTTTTTTTTTCCTTCTGTACCTACTTTTCCAGCTCTTGTCTTTTCTTCTTAAGGCAGTAAAAGTTCTAGAGTTGTCTTTCCTGAGCTCTTCTCCATCCAAATATGAAAAC
Organism: Mirounga angustirostris; assembly: GCF_029215605.1. Classification (NCBI taxonomy): domain Eukaryota; kingdom Metazoa; phylum Chordata; class Mammalia; order Carnivora; family Phocidae; genus Mirounga; species Mirounga angustirostris. Next base: position 58,516,019 of record NW_026991724.1, on the reverse strand, counting down.
ATTCACCCAAGCTTTCTGTGCTGAGCAGAAAGCTGAAGGCCATCGGCTCTCTCCCTGTCCCGTGTGGTCCTCCTTCCTCCTACTCAGACAATTCTAGGGTCTCTAATATCCGACCAACTGCCCATCCATCCAAGGAAGGAAGCTTAATGCTATGACAACACGTTAAAAGAATAAAGGCACCAGAATCCCGACTGTGAGCTGAACAGAATCCACTCATTTGTTCACATTCTGAAAACGTTTGGAGACCCTCCCACAGGCCAGGCAGACAGTAGGGAACCCAAATACATATGTTGGTTTAACATCTCCCCCCGCCACTGGACTACATGCTCGCTGAGGGCAGGGAGTTTGGTGTGCTTTCTTCCTCATGCACCCCCTCTGCCTCGCGTGACCCTCGCCCGCAGTGGTCCCTCCATCAGCTTCTGCTGAATGACTCTAAGAGAACCTCCTTGGAAGGAACAGAAGCCCCTCACAGCTCAGCTCTCCGAGCCAAGAGCCTGCCTTTCCTTGTATCCCCGCTCCCAGGACAGTCGACCCATATTTGTCGAATAAATGAATGAACGAATGAACAAGGAGAAGAAACCATAATGCTGATGTTACTGGTGCTTTAAAGACACGTGTGATTTCTGACCGGGTCCTGGGAGGCCCTCACAGCGGGTTTTGTGATCTTTTGCCGAGCTCCCATTCAAGGATGTATTTCAAGGGGCACGAGAGTCCGGCTCAGACCACTGCTGCAAGACTGTGGGCCTGAACCCCCAGCTGCCCTCCCCTCCTAGAGCAATTACCTGGTCTCCAGAAGGAGGTGGGCTCAGCTGTTGCCATGGAAACTGCAGCTGGGGGAGGGGGGAGGAGAGACACTGGAAGTCGTCCCCCCCATCAGTGTGTGTGTGTGTGTGTGTGTGTGTGTGTTGCAGGGGGGTGTTCCCAGTGCTGGTGAGCGCACCTTAGCGCGTCATACAAGTTCACTGACAGAAGGAATGTCCCCCCTGCCGCCCCAGTCCACGCGCAGTGCTCCTGGTGGATTGGATTGTTACAGGAACTTGAGATACTAAGGCAACCTGCTTGCCTGTTCTCTGTCAACGGACGCTTGTTTCCCTTTCCCTTTTTTTTTCCCACCACAAAGAATACGAGAACGGCCCCCATCCCTGGCACGGTGCCTGGCACACACACGGTGTTGCCTACGCATTGCAGTGGGCATTCTTGTACCTGAGTCCTTGTGGGGATTGGAGGGAGCCCCCCTGTCCGGGGCACACACCGGGAGCAGAACTGCTGGGCTCAGGGCGGCTTCCTCAACCCAGCGTGGCTGACATTTGGGGCCAGTTATTCTTTTTTGGGGGGGGAGGCTGTCCTGTGCATTTGAGGATGTGCAACATCATCCCCGGTCAATTCACTAGATGCTGGGAGCACCTGCCCTGCCCCCCGCCCGTTGTGACAACCAAACGTGGTTGTATTCGCTGCCAAATATCCCCTCGGCGGGAGAAGCAAAGATTGTCCCCCAGGTTACATAGCCCCTGTTGCTGGGTGCAGCCTCCCTGTCGACTGAGGACCCAGTTCCCAAATGCAGGGATTGCTGGGTCGAAGGGTGTTCGGACCGATGGCTAAAACGTGGACCAGAAAGGCAGCACCAGACCACGCCTCACATGGGCCACAGATGAACCCGTGTCTCCAGCCACACCCTCGCACGCTCCCCGTATTTCCATCTAGCGTGGAAAGTGGCGCCTCACTTTGACTTCCATGTCCACTCTGCCAGACGGGAGAGGTGGAGTATCTCTCCGTACTTACTGATAATTCGAATGTTCTCTTCCACACGCAGCTTCTTGCCAGCCCTTTGCTCGCCCTTCCTTTCTGGTCTTCAGCTTCGGTCTTTTGGACACGTCTGCGCCCTTTGTATACGAACCACGAGGGTTGGACTGTGCCGCCTCTGTTTTTGCCAGCTTCTTGCTCCCCTTCCCTTGGCACCTGTGGGTTCCATCTGCATGAAGCCACGTTCGCCCATCTTCTCTATTCTGTGTGTTGGTTGTTGCTTCTTCACCCAGAGGCTTCACACTGCGTGGCCACTAAACAGTCACCCCCTTTCTGCCTGAGCGGACAGTGCCCAGCTCCGGTGGCCACAGACGGAGTTCGGGGCTCAGCGTTACAGAAAAGAGGGCTCCAGTGGCTAATGTCTCGCCGTCGCTCGGGGTGTGGACAGCAGGCCGCCAAAGACCAGGCCTCGAGCAGCGGGGAGAAGGCAGATGAGTTCGCATGCGCACAGGCGGCGAGTCCTCCCCGGAGACAGGTGATGTGAGATTGCCTGGATGGGCAGCAGAACCAAATCCAAGCGCATTCACACTCCGGAAGGAGAGGACGCCAACAGTGGAAGGTCAACCTGGCCAGAGGGTGCCAAGGGCAGCGTGTAGAAGGCCTGCCTCACTGAGAAGCCGTCTTGGGAAGGGGTGGGCTCAGCCCGGACTTCTCTGCGCAGAGCCTGGGCCTGGCCAGTGGGGTGACCGGCACTCCCGGTGTGCCTGGGGCTGCTAGACCGTTGTTAGAAATGCAGGAATAACAGGCTCCACCAGACCTACTCAGTCAGCTGCCAGGTGATTCAAAAGCACAGAAAAATTTGAGAAGCGCTGCTTTAGGAGGCAGAGCCGCGGACAGAGGAGACGTGGGAACAAGGCTGGCCTGGCGGCATCCAACCTCACCATGCAGCTCTCTGCAGCCTGGGTCCCCCACCCTCACCACCAGTAGCAGGACAGAGGAACCTGGAGCTGCCCCACCCCTCTCCTGGCCGTATTAACCAGGCCTCTCACTGTCTGTGTCTCTGACGCTGTGACCTCTCGGGGCCTTGCTGACCCTGCAGGGACTGCCCCTCGAGGGACAGCTAATTCCGAGAGACAGGCAACCAGCGGAGCGTGCCTCTTGTATGCACGCCAGCCAATCCAGAGCCCACCCCCCACCTGCTCCGGGGGGCGCGCACCCTCTGGGCCACTGTCCACCCGCCCTCAGCCGCCCAGGGCCAGGCGCCCGACAACCAGGGGCAGCCCCCGCGCCCCACCGCTCGCGGAAACGATCCAGGCGAGCCGACCCTAAGCCTGCTTCCTCGGCCTTGCCTGCTCCTTCCCACGGAAGCCACGGCCCAGGCTCTTGCTGCGGGTCCCCCTCGCGCCCTCTGCCTCCTGGCCGACGCGCTGCTTCCCTGCGTGGCCCCTGCCTGACTGGGTGTGCCCTCTCCTCTCGAGAATGGTGAGTAGCCACTGACGTTTTCAGAGGCACTCATCTCCTGATCTGTGTTGACCTGGCCACGCCTAAGTCATACTGAAGCCTGTATTTTAAAATACTCGGTCACGGCGGGGCTGGGCAGGAACCCTGGGCACGGGGCCTTGGAGGCACCCTTTCCAGACACAGAGATCTACCAGTTCTGCCTCAAAATGCTCTGTTTCGTTACTGACCATCTTTCTCATTTCCTGCAGTAACCTCCTCATTGTTCTGCTTCCTTCCCCCAGTAAAATGGCCCTGTCCCTCCCTGATTCACGCTCCAGTTGCTCTGGGGATGAAAGCCCCTCTCCATACTGAGCCCCACAGCTGGACGCATCAGAGCTTTCCCAGAGGAGGCCTGGTGGGAGGCAGGCTGCTGGGGAGAAGGGGGCCCAGGACTTCTCCGGCGGGTTGGTTTGCGAAGTTCTGAACCCTAACGCGCCAGGCTCTGCACTGCCTGCAAGCTGGTGTGTGAGTGTGGAGAGGTGGGTGCACGTACGTTACCACGTGTGACGTGTCAGAGCACAAATTAACACACGGACACTCTTCACGTGGCCTGAGTGTGTGCGGTGAGCATCGCAGAGCTCAGATGGCAAGTGTTCACTGGCCTGTGACCCTTCCCACAAATGTGGGAACCACAGGTCGAGCTACACTGCCATTCTTTCCTTTTCTCTGTGATTAAAACTTTGGAACAGTTACGAGACATGGTTGCAAAAGAAACTATGTTTGCGCTTTAGAAATGGATCCCTCCAGCACGGTGTCCACAAGGCGCATCTTTCGGAAGGAAATTCTCTAGATCAGGGACCGTTCCAGGGTGGGGTCTTCACGAGGCTTCATCGGCCCCCGGGATAACTTCTAACAGCTTCACCCAGGGAGGAGGAACCTCCATCACTATTCGGCTCCCCCTTAAAATGTTGGCCTGTCCCGTTATCCCCTCCCGGCTACCATGCTGGCCCAAGCGTCCCCTGCCGGAGTCCCAGATGGCTAGCCCAGCCTCCTCCTCCGCTCCCTCCACCACGGACTCCGCGCCTCAGCCAGGGTGCGGTTTCTGACAGGCAGGGGGTCAGTACTGTATGAAGTTCATACTGTATCCGCTTTGGTCTTCATGAATCCAACACAACCGGTAGATTCTTTTTTTTTTTTTTTTTTTAAATCTTTAGTAGTAATCTTTTCTTTTTTTTTTTTTAAAGATTTATTTATTTATTTGAGAGAGCGAGAATGAGAGAGAGTACATGAGAGGGGGGAGGGTCAGAGGGAGAAGCAGGCTCCTCGCTGAGCAGGGAGCCCGACGTGGGACTCGATCCCGGGACTCCAGGATCATGACCTGAGCCGAAGGCAGTTGCTTAACCAACTGAGCCACCCAGGCGCCCCAACCGGTAGATTCTTAATGAATGCAGCCGAAGTGCCCAGAGACACAGACCGAGGGGGACTCTCACAGAGTGTCTGTGAGACAAAATGATTGGAAACAAGACTATAGAACACAGGAATGGCGCACAAAAATGAGAACTTCGCACTGTTTTAATTAAAAGATAAAAACAAATTTCTCTCCCTTTGAAAACACAATCAAAATTATGGAGAAATATTTCATATCATGGGACATCGTCACGAGGGAAGAAAATCGGATGACAAGCTGCAGAAACACAGCCCCGATCTCGAGTAAACACTGACAGGCTTATCTGCGCAGTGAGCACAGAGAAACAGAAACACAGCCTCCAAAAAACAGGCAACACGGCGGAGCCACCGCCTGATTTGGGATAAAATTCAGAGACACAGCGAATCTCGAAGACCCTTCCTGCTCTCTGACCTGTAGCTCGACCTGTGGAAATCTCCCCCGGGGAGCGAATGCGGCACATGGAGGCCGATCTGAGCGCAGGTTGGCCATGCCGCTGTTGTCTGGGAGAGAGAAATGTTAGGACAACGTTCTCCCTTCCCAGAGGCAGTCGAGGGTCCCCCCCAGTCCCGGAGGTCTCTACCCAGCTGTGTGGAGCCCCTCACACTTCCAAATCCTCCCCTTTCCCAGGGAGGGAGGCCACCAGCTCCCTAATGCAGAAACAGTATAGGTTCAAGAATCGTCAGAGTTCTACCAGAGAAATAACCAGTGGTGTTACAAGCCGAATTGTGTCCCCCCAAACTCATAAGCTGACGTCCCAGCCCCCAGCACCTCCGAGTGTGAGTGTACTTGCACACAGGCCTTTAAAGAAGTAATTAAGGTAAACTAAGGTCGTCAGGGTGGGCCCTAATCCAATGTGACTGGTGTCCTCGTAAGAAGAGATCAGGACACGGACACGCACACGGGAAAACCATGGGGGGAAACGGGGAGAAGGCGGCCGTCTGCAGGCTAGGGAGAGAGGCCTCAGGAAACCCAGCCCTGCGCACACCTGGATCTCAGACTTCCAGCCTCCAGGACTGGGAGAGAACACGTTTCTGTCGTTTAGACGGCTCAGCCTATGGGGCTTTATCATGCAGCCCAAGCAAACTGGTAGAGGTAGAACATATACGTACATTCGTATGTGTGTGTGTATGTGTGTGCACACACGTATTTGCATGTATGCATGTGAGTGCGCACACGTGTATTTGCATGTACGTGTGTGTATATGTATTTGCACGCACGTGTGCACACGTATTTGCATGCACACATTGAGTGTGTACATGTGTATTTGCATGTACATGTGTGTACACGGATTTGCATGCACGTATGTGTGTACACGTGTATTTGCATGCACGTATGTGAGTGTGTACACGTGTATTTGCATGCACGTATGTGTGTATACGTATTTGCATGTACGTGAGTGTGTACACGTATTTGCATGTACGTATTGAGTGTGTACACGTGTATTTGCATGCACGTATGTGAGTGTATACGTATTTGCATGTACGTATTGAGTGTGTACATGTGTATTTGCACGCACGTATGTGAGTGTATACGTATTTGCATGTACATGAGTGTGTACACGTATTTGCATGTACGTATGTGTGTACATGTGTATTTGCATGTATGTGTGTACACGTATTTGCATGTACGTATGTGAGTGCGCACACGTGTATTTGCATGTACGTGTGTATATGTGCATGCACATGTGTACACGTATTTGCATGTACATATGAGTGTGTACGCATGTATTTGCATGTACATATGTGCGTACACGTGTATTTGCACGTACGTGAGTGCGTACACGTATTTGCATGTACGTATGTGTGTACACATGTATTTACATGCACGTGAGTGTACACGTATTTGCATGTACGAGTGTGTACACGTATTTGCATGTACATATGTGTGTACACGTGTATTTGCATGTGTGTACACGTGTATTTGCATGTACGTGAGTGTACACGTATTTGCATGTACGTGTGTACACATGTATTTGCATGTACGTATGAGTGTGTACACGTGTATTTGCATGTACATATGTGAGTGTGTACGCATGTATTTGCATGTACGTATGAGTGCATACACGTGTATTTGCATGTACGTGAGTGAGTACACGTATTTGCATGTACGTATGTGTGTACACATGTATTTGCACGCACGTATGTGATTGTACACGTATTTGCATGTACATATGTGTGTACATGTGTATTTGCATGTACGTGAGTGTGTACACGTGTATTTGTATGTGTGCACACGTGTATTTGCATGTACGCATGTGTGGACATGTATTTGCATGTATGTATGTGAGTGTACACGTATTTGCATGTACGTATGAGTGTGCACACGTGTATTTGCATGTACGTATGTGAATGCGTACGCGTGTATTTGCATGTACATGAGTGTGTACACATGTATTTGCATGTATACGTGTATTTGCATGTATGTATGAGTGCGTACACGTGTATTTGCATGTACGTGAGTGCGTACACGAATTTGCATGTACGTGAGTGCGTACACGAATTTGCATGTACGTATGAGTGTGTACACGTGTATTTGCATGTACGTATGTGAGTGTGTACACGTGAATTTGCATGTACGTATGTGTACGTATGTGTGTACGTGTATTTGCATGTATATATGTGTATGTACGTGTGTATGTATATGGGGGTACAGCTGTATGTTTGCATGTATAGATACATTTCTTAGTACATACAGATACAGACAGACTTACCTATAACCATGTTTGGTTTTTTTTTGAGGGACTCATTTCAAGGAATTGGCTCACATGGCTGTGGGTCTGGCAAGTCTGAGATGCGTGGGACTGGCTGGCAGGCTGGAGACTCAGGCAGGAGCTGAGGCTGCAGTCTTGAGGCAGAATTCTTCCTCGGGAAACCTCAGTGTTTGCTCTTCAGGCCTTTCAACTGATCGGAGGAGGCCCACCCACATTCTCTAGGAAAGTCTCCTTACTGCAAGTCAACTGATTGTAGATGCTGACCACATCTACCAAATACCTCACAGCAACACCCAGATTCAAGTTTGACTGAGTAACTGGGGATGAGAGCCTGGCCAAGCAGACACAAAACCAGCATTGTCCCTTCAATGGTCCCCTCCATCCACCAGTCCTGGCTTTTCATCCACAATGGTGCCAACATGGACTTTCTTTTTTAAGATTTTTAAAATTAATTAGCAAATTAATTAATTTATGAGAGAGAGAATGCACGCAAGCAGGGGGTAGGGGCAGAGGGAGAGGGAGAAGCAAACTCCCCGCTGAGCAGGGAGCCCAACGGGCTCGATCCCAGGGCCCCGGGATCATTACCCGAGCTGAAGGCAGATGCTTAACTGACTGAGCCCCCTGAGTGCCCCCAACATGGACTTTCTTAAAAGAAAAGGCACCTGTGTATACATCTTGGGTTAAAACACATCTGTGGATCCTCACATTGCTCTTTAGATAAAGATTCCATTCCTTTTTTTTTTTTAAAGATTTTATTTATTTAATTGTGAGGGAGAGAGCGCAAGCAAGCAGGGGGGAGGGGCAGAGGGAGAAGCAGACTCCCCGCTGAACAGGGAGCCCAATGCGGGACTCAATCCCAGGACCCCAGGAGCATGACCTGAGCAGAAGGCAGACGCTTAACCAACTGAGCCACCCAGGCATCCCAAAGACTCCATTCCTTACCACAATGCGAAAGCTGTTCAAACTCCAGAATTTCTATAGGGGAAGGAGGTTTGGAGGCGCCCTGGTTGGGGAAGTATATTGATTTGTGAGGACTATTGTAACAAAGCTCCGCAGTGAGGGCTCACACAACAGAAATGTATTGTCTCACGGTTCTGGAGGGGAGAAGGCTGAGATCCAGGTGTGGGCAGGAGTGGTTTCTCCTGCGACTTCTCTCCTTGGCTTGTAGATGGCTGTCTTCTCCCTGGTCCTCACCTGGTCTTCATTCTGTGTGTATCTGTGCCCACATTTCGTCTTCTTGTAAGGACATCAGTCATACTGGATTAGGGTCCACCCTAGTGATCTCATTCTAAGTTGATTACCTCTGGAAAGACCCTGTCTCCAAATGTGGTCACATCCTGGGGTCCTGGGAGTTAGGACTTCAACAGACAAACTCCCAGGGCAGACATAAAAGGAAGCAAGAAGTTACTTGCTCTGAGGCTGTGTTTGCATAAAGTGATGAACTATTATGCAAAACAGGCATATGGTTATACTGTAAAGGATGCACAACAGTTTTATGCCAAAAGACAAACCCTATGAAGAGACAGGTATGTATGTGAACTTAATTTAGACATACACAGGTGAAGCAATAAAAGTTAGTTCTTCTTATTGATTTGGTTTCAAATTGAACCAATTATAGAGATTTTAGTTACATAAGCATATTTAGAATCAGGCTGGAATCACAGCTGAACATCAGTCGAACCAGAAAATAACTAAGAGAAAGGATTTCCACTCCCCTACCTCCCCCCAAAAAACCCACCCCAGAATGATTACTGACAGGACCAGGGGAGAAAATCTGCAAAATGACAACCAGAATGAAGTATTTTTGTGGTTTGGAAGTAGAGATCACTAAAACACTGGCCAGATCTGTGCTGTTTCTGAGAAAATGGCTCTCTTCCTGAGTTCAGATGGCAACGTCTCTACTGCTTGGATCCCAGCCAGGCATTTAGGGTTTGAATCAAGGGAGAAATTCCACAGTAGGTCATTGAACTTAAGTTTTCTCTAACTGCTTCTTCTCAGGGGTATCCAGTCAGAAATGTCATTCCCTTCTGACCTGCTTTTCTATTCAGGTTCGACCCAAATTCCTCCCCAGGTCGAAGGACTCCTTTTCTCACTCATGACAAGAGAGCATGGGTGAATATTTTTATAATCTTGGGGTAGAAGAGGCAGCAGCAACCATAATGCTAAAACCAAAACACAGAAAATGTTGATATGTGTGATTCCCTAACAACTGAAAACTTACACATAATGGGGTGCCTGACTGGCTCAGCCTGAAGAGCTTCGACTCTTGATCTCTGGGTTGTGAGTTTGAGCCCCACCTTGGGTGTAGAGATTACTAAAAAAAAAAAATAAGTAAACTTAAAAAAAAAACTGGATAGCAAAATCAAAAGGAAGAGTTTATTTCCTCTCTATCCAAATGACAAGAATGAAAAAAAAGTACAATATTTTAGGTTTGCAAATAGTGGAGAAAAATCTCGAAATGTTGGTAGAAAAGGTGGATGTTAATAGCATCATTATTCATAATGGTCAAAAATTGGAAGCAACCTATTTGGGCAATCCATCACCACGAAAAGAGGCATATGCATATCAAGGAATACTACTGAGCAATAAGAAGGAACGAAATATTAATTACTGGATAATTAATATTACTAAACAAAACACCAATACACAGAGCAACACGGATGAACTCAAAAACATTATGTTGGGTGAAAAAAAAGGTCAAGGCAAAATACCGAATGATTTCCTTTACATGAAATTTTAGAAAGGCAAAAGTACAGTGACTGAGAGCAAATCAAAGGTTGCTTGGTGGTGGGCCTACGGAGGGGACTCAGGCAAAGGGCACGGGGACCTTTCTGGAGAAATTAAATGTTCTGTATCTTGATTGTGATGGTTGTTACAGGACTGTATACCATTACTAAAATGTACCAAACTGTACACAAAAAATGGGCAAATCATAGTATATATAAATTATACCTCAATAAACCTGAAGGGTTTTTTTTTAAAATTTCAACTTTGCCAACCTTTGTTCCACGTTGAGAAGATCATTCTTACAGCACAGAACCCTGGGGTGTGGTGGGAGCAGGGGAGACAAATGTTCCCTCCTTCTACAGACATTGATTAACGGCCTTTTGTATGCTTGGCTGGGATCTTGAACCCACATAGAGCTGACCTGAGAGCCTAGAAAGTGCCATTCTCTGCAGCCTCGGATGCCATGGCAACGGCTGGAGCTTGCCTCTGCTGATGGCAGGTTAGTGCTCTTGAGGTGGACAGAGAGGCAGAGGGAGGCTCGGGGAGGCTCAAGTTTTCTCCATCAGTGCTTGCTTGCCATTGGTTTTTAAACACCTTAAAATATGCTCTTAGGTGAGGTTCTTAAGAAGGGGGCTGCAGTAGGGTATGTGAGCCCCTGCTTTTGCTTGAGTAAGAAACTGGCTGGCGGGCGTCGACAAGAACAGAAGCTGTGGCAAGAACACGGGGTGGGTCCCGGACTCCCGAGGAAGCCCACACACCCAGACGGGGAGGCTCTGTAGCCAGACCCCTGTCTTCAGGGTGAGTTTTTGGAAATTTGTGTTGGCTCCTGGCTGTCCTCTCTGCTCACTGCCATCTCGTCCAGTCCCCTGGATATGCTAACAATTTGCTTCTCCAGGATCCCCACCCTGGCTCCCCAGGCCCAGGCCCAGACCTCCCTCTGGAGCGGTGCGTACATCCCAAATCCCACAAGGTTTGGCACTTCCATCTCAACCACTTTCAGCACGGGCCTCATTCGCAATGAAAAGTGAGGCCCATCAGCACATCAGATCAAATCGCTCTTGAAGATAGACCTCAGCCATTCTACTCACTCCCAAATGCCTCCCAAATCCTCCCATCCTCTCCTAAAACTTAGATCGGTGGTCTCAAAAGTGGTCATATACATAAATAAACTACTGGAACTTCCTTTTTTTTTTTTTTAAATCTTATCCTCTGGAAATTTTCCAAGTTTTATCTTGCACATAACACTAAACATAAATTATTAAAAGTACATTAAAAGAATTAACAAAATCTTTCTTTCTAGGCATGCCATGGCCAGTCCCCTGGCATCTCCCTGCCTCCCCTTTCCCTCCTCCTGCCTCCTTCCCTGAGGCGAGAGTGAGTCTTCCATATCGCATCCTTAAGCAGAGCCTTTCAGAGCTGCATTAGTTTGGGCACAATTTCTCCAGTTACCAACCCAAATCACTCTTGTATCCTTTCTGTTTTCTTTGATTCCATTGCACCTACAGAAACTGAAAATTCAACCCATCACGGGTAGATCAGTTGTTCCAAAAACTGGATGGGCCTGTGAGAGGTTCTCAATGGGTATTTTTGCAGAGAAGATATACAAATAGCCAAGAAGCACATGAAAAGACAGTCAACGTCATTAGCCATTGAGAAAATTCAACTCGTAACTACAATGATATACTACTTTGCACCCACTGGGATGGCTACAATAAAAAAGACAGACAGTCATTGGTAAGAATGTAGAGAAGTTGGGACACTCATAAATGCTGGTGGGGATATGAAATAATTCAGCTCCATTGGAAAACAGTCTGGAAAGTCCTCAAAAGGTTTAAATATGGACTTACAATATGACCCAGCAATTCCATTCCTCAGTATACGCTTAAGAAAAATGAAAACGGGAGCCTGAGTGGCTCAGTCGTTAAGCATCTGCCTTCAGCTCAGGTCGTGATCCCAGGGTCCTGGGATCGAGCCCTGCATCGGGCTCCCTGCTCGACTGGAAGCCTGCTTCTCCCTCTCCCACTCCCCCTGCTTGTGTTCCCTCTCTCGCTGTGTCTCTCTCTGTCAAATAAATAAATAAAATCTTTAAAAAAATTAAAAAAGAAAAATGAAAACATAAATCCACAAACACAAACTTGTACATAAATGTTTATAGTAGCATTATTCATAATAGCCCCAAAGGGAAAACAACCCAAATGTTCATCAACTTATGAACAGATCAATCAAATGTGGTTTATCCATACAATGGACTATTATCCAGCCAGAAAAAGGAAGGAAGTACTGATTCATGTTCCAACATGGATGAACTTGAGAACATTAAGCCAAATGGGAAAAGCTATACACAAAAGTCATGTATTGTAGGATTCAGAATAGGAAAATCTCTAGAGACAGAAAGTAGATTTTAGTGTGTTGTCTAGGGCAGGGGGCACTAAAGCTAAATGCAGGGTGATTGCTAATGAACACGGGGAGATAAAAATGTCCTAAAATTGAACTGTGGTGATGGTCATGTAACCCTGCAAATAAAAACCATTGAATTATACACTTTAAATGGGTGAATTGTAGATTATGTGCATGATAGCTCAATAAAGCTATTATTAAAAAACTGAAAAGCAAATTCTTATTTAGTTTTGCTCTGAAGGCATTACCGAATTTTTTTTTTTTTTAAGATTTTATTTATTTGACAGAGAGAGAGAGACAGCTAGAGAGGGAACACAAGCAGGGGGAGTGGGAGAGGGAGAAGCAGGCTCCCCGCGGAGCAGGGAGCCCGACCCAGGGCTCGATCCCAGGACCCTGGGATCATGACCTGAGCCGAAGGCAGACGCTTAACGACTGAGCCACCCAGGCGCCCCAAGGCATTACGGAATTTTATTCCATGAGAGTAGGCTGGCATTATATATCACAATGTGGAATATCCACACATCACCGCTATTTGCACACCAGGACCCCAGATAAAGCCTTCTGATGGGAATCCAGAAAATGAGGGGGCAGGACATTCACCCCAGAAAGTGTGTGGTGGGTGAGTGGGTGGGTGGGGGGAACTGATGAATGATGGAAATCAGGAACACAATCTGCAAAACAGATGGCTAGTATTTAATATTTTTATGGTTTGGAAATAGAGGTCTTCAGAACACTGGCTGGGTTGTACTCCTTCCGAGAAAGCCAGTCCCTTCCTGAGTTGGATGGCAACATATATATTGCTTGGATTCCAGTCCAGCATTTAGCTCATTAATCAGGGAAAAATTCCATGGTGGGTTGTTGAACTGAGGTTTTATCTGGCAACTGGGCCCAATGTTGACATTCAAACTCCTTCTCAAGGACTAAGAGTCTCCAGTCAGAAAGGTTTGTCATCTAAACCTCTTTTCTATTTATTTAGGTTGGGTCCACGTCCTTCCTGCTGTCTTCAAAGACCCTACAGCAACACTGTAGGGTTATACTGTGAGCCACGTGTCTAATTTTAAGTTTCTATTAGTCACTGTTCTTCCTGATCTTAATTTTCTGTTAGCCATAAAAAGAAATAGATGGGATGAACTTTAATGATACTTTCCATTTAACTTAGTATGTCGACAACATTACCTTTTCAATGTGTAATCAATATAAAGATTGTGGGTGAGATATTTTGCATCTTTTGTTTATATCTAGTTTTTGAAACTCACTGTGTGGCACATCTCAATTCAGACTGACCACGTTTGAAAGGCTTACTAGCCACGTGGGACTGCTGGCTATTCCACTGGATAGTTCGGTCCTAGAGTTTTGTCTGAGCAGGAAAAACAGTGTTCGGGGCAGGGCCTCCATTTCACAGGCAGGACAAGGAAACTGAAGAGAATTTAAAAAAAATTTTGTTGTTTTTTTTTTTATTAAGTAATCTCTACACCCAACGTGGGGCTCGAACTCACAACCCCAAGATCAGAGTCTCACACTCTATGGGCTGAGCCAGCCAGGTGCCCCGAGAATATTTCTGAAGCTATGAGATGAAGAAGGATTTCCTAAACATGACACAAAAGTCAACGAACATAAAATAACAAATGTATCAATCTGACTTCACAACCCTTGAAAACATCTGTGCAGGAGAAACCTCGCGGTAAGCAAGACTAGAGTGGCTGCCCCAGGTCAAATCTGCAGAAACAGAAATGACAGTCAAGTCAATGTACAAAGAGTCAAGTCAGGGGAAATGCTGCATATCGAAATAGAAAAGCGGGCAGAGGATGCGAATTGACTATTGACAAGAAGATGTCTGTGTGTGCGATAAACATAAAAAAGACTTATTCCACCACACCTTTAATATCAAAACAGACATCCAAACCAAAAAGTAGCTGTCACTTTAGAGTGAGGCGAAGTCGAAAAAAAAAATCATTCTAAAGTGAGGCAGGTTGGGGCATTTGGCTGGCTTAGTCGGTGGAGTGTGTGACTCTTGACCTCAGGGTCATGGGTTTAAGCGCCACGTTGGGCATGGGGCCCACTTAAAAAAAACTGTACATGAAGTTCGGAAGGTTGTCGGGAATGGACATTCTCAAGTGCAGGCGGCTGAGTGTGGGTTTGGTGATCGGCACCAAAGTTTAAAGTGCGTGTGTGCTTTGGGCCTAGCAAGTCCGTTTGTGGGAAACCTGCTGTCCGTGAACACTCACAGATATCCAGGAACCCACAGAGTGGTTATCACATCTTTGTCCGCCAGAGCAAGCAGTTGGCGACGAGTGTATACAATGTGCGCCCCAAAACGTACTAACCACTCGTGATGTCACGTGCAGCCATCAAATGAAATAAACTCGTTCCTCCGGTAACACCCTCAGGAAGATGACCAGGAGAAATTCTCCACCACGTGGGCAAGACGACGGAACAAGAATGGTCCCTGCAACCTTCTTCTATTCGATAAATGGTTATTAATCCCCAACAACGTGCCAGGCACCGAGGGAGACATTCACAGTGATAGCACAGAGAATTTAAAGATCGGCACGGGGAACAGCTCTAAGGCCCATCAAGGGGAGCATGAATACGGATGTGCGTGCACACACACAAATGTTCCCGAGTCAGCAGGGATACATACGCCTCAGGAACGGGGTCTTCACAACGGCAGCAAATGGCTCGGTGAGGCCTTGACCTCACGCCCACCACTCTGCTGGGGCGATACCTGCTGCGTTTTAATCTCCTTCACTGCAAGCACGTGCTCTCCCTTCCTTCACATTCCTTCCTCCTCCGCTAATGTCCCCGAAAAATAAGGAGACCGAATGAGCACATTTCCTAGAATGTGATGCTTAACCCGTGTGCGCCCTACAATGAGAACTTTCTCTGACACGTAGATGTGTGGTGGGGGTGGGGGTGTACCTATCCATTCCTTCAGAAAGACCACTGTGTGCCAGGATGTGGTTTTGAACCCACACGTATTAGCCTTCGCAGGGCATGGAAAATTCCAGTCTCGAAAGCTCTTTCCTCAGCACCAGCCCCCCAAACTGGGCCCCTGAGCTGAGGTTTCCATGACAACAGCCTGAGCCACCTCTCCCGCTCCCGCTCACCGGCAGGGGAAGGGGGAGAGCAGAGCAGAGCTCCTGACCATCAAGTGCTCTGGTGGGGAGAAGGCGGGGACTTCAGGGTGGGCTGAAGCCCACTGTGCCCCCAACAGGGGTTCATGCCCAACTCCCCTCTTCAGAATCAATGTCCTCCAAACCGGGGTCTCTACATCCTCATTTTCAGCTTCTCGTTGACGGCAAACGCCCTCTGCCTGGAGAAAATCATGACGAAGGCAGGATGAGTGGGGAGAGTGGGAGACACAAGGCTGGAGGGGGCATCAGGATCGTCTGGTCTTTCGGATGCCATACACCTGGGTGGCA
Organism: Mirounga angustirostris; assembly: GCF_029215605.1. Taxonomy (NCBI): domain Eukaryota; kingdom Metazoa; phylum Chordata; class Mammalia; order Carnivora; family Phocidae; genus Mirounga; species Mirounga angustirostris. The sequence continues at coordinate 58,500,136 of NW_026991724.1, read as the reverse complement.
CCCAGGAATCTGCATTTCTAACGGGTTCCCAGGTGACGCTTAGCTGGTCCACTTATAACACTTCGGGAATGATTGGTCTTACGCTTACCACTGAGTTGCGCTCCACAGACCAGCTTGGACCTCCAGCCTCTGGAACTGGGAGAAATTTAAAACAACTGGAACCGTTGTTTAAGCCCCCAGTCTGTGGTATTTCGTCATGGCAGTCGGAGTAGGCGAATACACCTACTGAGTCAGAATCTGCATTTTGGCGCAATTTCCAGATGCTTCATGGACACAGTAAAGTTTGGGGAGCACTGCTGTGTTCTGCTGGGTAGTGACCTCGGGTTAATAATAGTCCCCTTCCTAGCGGGTGGGAAAGCCCTTCTTGTTGAGTTCCTCAAAACTTCGACAACTGCTTGGCCCTCCCTTCATTTTGGCTGAGCAATGCCATCCCCGCCTTGGCTCCGCTCCCCCCTGGAGACCCCACATCTCTATCCCCAGCCCAGATCTCCCTCCCGAATCCTATCCATGTTCCATACCAGATGTGTGTTTGGACCTCCGACTCCACAAATTTCAAAATTTATCTCTTTGTCGACAGCAAAGCGAGTCTTCTCTCCAGAACGCATCTCCGCCTACACCATGGATGATTCTCCTTTGCTTTCTTCTGCTCTCTGACTCTCTGTCCTAAGGTGTCCCCTGGATTATAATCAATGGGCCTTTGTTCTCTGCACCTAGAATGGTTTCCAAGTTGTAGAATCCTTGAGATTGAGAAATAGTGAGTGTGAGCAATACCACTTTCCTAGTTATATGGTTCACATGAGGAATCCCAGTAGAGAAAGGCTCTCATCCAGACCAGAGGTTCTCAAACTTGACGGATATCAGAACCCACAGGGGGCTTGTTTGAGCTGAAAGTGATGGGCCCCACTCCCAGAATTTCTGAATCAGTAGGTCTGGGATGGGGCCAGAGAACATGCATTTCTGACAAGTTCCCAAGTGATACCAAGGTTGCTGGCCTAAGAAACATTCTTGACAACCACAACTTTCAAGTAACAGATAAGAGGAAAAAAAATCGAAAGGAAAATAGGTATTAAGTTTTTACTGTAAGCCAGACCTGGGACAGCCACTCAAGTATATACTCTAGAAATATGCATAAAAAACCATCCTTAAAAAAGACCGGGCACCTGGCTGGCTGAGTCTAAAGAGCATGTGGCTCCTGATCTCAGGGTCATGAGGTAGAGAGCCTCATGTTGGGCGTAGAGCCTACTTTGAAAAAAAAAAAAAAGAAAAAAAAACCACAACAAACATCCCCCACATAAATAAGCCCAATTGATTCTTCTAAGAGCGTGTGTTTTTTGTTTTTTTTTTTAATTCTTTTTTTTTTTTTTAAAGATTTTATTTATTTATTTGAGAGAGAGAGAATGAGAGAGAGCACATGAGAGGGGGGAGGGTCAGAGGGGAGAAGCAGACCCCCTGCTGAGCAAGGAGCCCGATATGGGACTCGATCCCAGGACTCCAGGATCATGACCTGAGCCGAAGGCAGTTGCTCAACCAGCTGAGCTACCCAGGCGCCCGGAAGCGTCGCTTTTTCAAGAGATGGTGCTGGAGCAGCTGGGTGTCCACAGGCCAAAAAAAGGTAACTGTGACCTAGATCTCACAGGAGGCAGGAGATGTGCGAGCCTACACGTGCGATAAACTTCAAAGAGCCTAAGACATACGCACGTGTGCCCGTGTGCACACACACGTAAGAGTGAGGAGATCTGAACGAGATGGGTGGGCGGTGTCCATGTCAGTATATCCTGGTTGTGATACAGTTTTGCACGATGTCACCACCGGGGGAATGTGGGTGAAGAGTAGGTGGATCTTAGAACCGCATGTGAATCGATAATTATCTCAAAATAAAAACTTTAAGTAAAAGCCAGCAACCAGATAGGTCATCTCTTAATGATGCAGAGTAACATTAAAAGTAATTCATTCATTCATTCATTCACAAAGGGCATGACTCTGTTTCATAGGTGAGGAAATGGTGTTGGGGTGACACGGGAGGATGTTCTTAGTCTCTGAAGACGCAGCTGATGTCATCAGGAGGAGAGGCGGCAACGCCTGGGCGTAAAATGCTGAGCTTCGAGACAGACACATCTGTGGCTTCATTACATGCTCATTACATAGGGCTGAAGATGTTGAAGCAAGGTGTTGAGCAGATAGGTAGGTGTTCATTGTACTCTTCCTGCTGCTATAGGACTCAAAAGTTTTTCCTTTTTTTTTTAAGATTTTTATTTCTTTGAGAGAGAATGAGAACGAGAGAGATCACAGAGGGCGAAGGAGAAGCAGACTCCCCACTGAGCAGGGAGCCCAATGCGGGACTTGATCCCAGGACCCTGAGATCAGGACCTGAGCCGAAGGCAGACATTGAACCAACTGAGCTACCCAGGTGCCCCAGGACTCAAAATTTTTCTTTCTTTTTTTTTTTTTAAAGATTTTTTATTTATTTATTTGACAGAGAGAGAGACAGCAAGAGAGGAAACACAAGCAGGGGGAGTGGGAGAGAGAGAAGCAGGCTTCCCGCTGAGCAGGGAGCCCGATGCGGGGCTCGATCCCAGGATCCTGGGACCATGACCTGAGCCGAAGGCAGACGCTTAACCACTGAGCCACCCAGGTGCCCCGTCAGGACTCAAAATTTTTCTAATAAAAAAGTTTAAAATAGGATTATTTGTATGGTTTAGAAATGGGAACCCCCAGACCTGCATCGGTGTTGGGCTGATTCAAAGTCAGGGGTTCTCTTACCTAATTGTTTAATTGGACGCATTTGGACACTGGCCAGATGTTTAGCTCATGTATCAGGGGACATCCTAGGGTGGGATTCTGGCCTGAGGGCTCATCGGGACCCGGGGTCCCTCCAGTGAGCCCTCCAAGGGACTCAGGAACAGGAGCCCTCCCAGCTGTCCCTTGGTCTAGTCCCACTTAAAGCTCTGTCCCCTCCCACAGGTCACTGCTCACAGTCAGCATCTACCATGGTCTAGGCCACTGCCATCTGGACCGGCCTCCACCTTGGCTTCGACGCTCCCACTCTTCGCCTTCAAGACCCTTCTCCAGCAAAAAGATTGAATCCTAGTCCTCACGTGTTGGGAGGTGGTGAGCCATTTGTCAATTTGTACAAAAGTTCATTTCCTTGACCCACCCCTCAATTCCATATCTAGGAATTTATCCTCAATGGAAACTGGCCCAAATGAGTTAGGAGATTAGGGCAGCCTTGTTTCTAAAATAACAAATTGCAGTCGGGTCGATAAAATATCCCCACCAGGATGAGCACAGAGCATTTTTCTAATCAGAAGCAAATAGTCCATTTCAGTCAAGCAAGAAGAAAAAAGCCTGTAGTCTGTAATACTGTGCTGTGCACTTACAAATGCATTAAGAGGGTAGATCTCATGTTAAGTGTCCTTACACCAATAAAATAAAATAATACAATATAAAGGGAGGAGACGAATAGTCAAACTCTTTTTCTCTCTCAAAATAAAGTCACATTTTAAAGCATATCTCATGACATGTGGAAATGCTCATGCATTACATAAAAAAGATGTTAGACTGCAAAGAATCATGCCAATTTCATGTAAAACTTTTATATGGAGGTGGATATGGAAAAAAAAAGACTGGAAAATGCAGCAAAATATAACGAGTGCTTTTCACTGGACTGTCTGGTTAGGGAAGAAAAGTCGAGCATTGAAGTCTGGAGCCCTAAGAACCAACTATTGGTTATATATATATGGATGTATATCCATGTCTACATAAATATTAATATTTATTAATAATAAATATAAATATTTCCTGCCTCTTCCCTGCCCCAAGTCCTAACAGGCCCCAAAGGAAAGTATGCATCTCTCCCCTGCTTAAATCACTTCAGTGGATTCCCTTTGTTCTGTGCGCAAAGGCCCAGTTCCCTCCCGTGGCGTGGCGGGCAGGCTGTAGGTACTCCAGGATTTCTACTAAGGCAGCGCTTGGGGAGGGGCTGCCTCTAGGCCCTGCTGCTAAGACCCATTTGCATGATGCTTTGACTCTCACAAGCTGTCTTTAGGAAAATGCAAATGATTTCTTTGAACAGATGTGCATGTGTGTGTGTGTGTGTGTGTGTGTGTGTGAGTACACAGAGGAATCGGAGTGAAATCTGTCTCACTGACGCGGCCATGACTTCAGTGCTCTGTGTAATGCGGTTTAACCAGGCATATCTGGAACCAGATGGCTATTGTGTATAAAAATCTGCAATGTGCACACACGAGCACCAGTCTGGGGCCAGGCACTCGGTCCATCAGAAGATGATGAGGCCTGGGTGACAGAGAAGCTAAGAAAGAAGAACACAGAAGGATGGAGTCTGGGAAAAGGATAGCTAGTGTTAAATATTTTCATGATTTGGAAACTCATGTCTTCGAAACAGAGGTCAACACTGAGTTGTTTCCAAGAAATCCAACCGCTTCCTGCTAGGGAGGAAATGTATGTATTGTTTGGTTTCCAGCCGAGCACTGAGCTAATGAACCACGGTGAGTCCTTGAACTAAAATATAATCTGGTGATTGGGCCAGGAAGCAACATCCAAACTACTTCTTTTCCAGGACCACAAGTTTCCAATTAGACATGTGTCTCTTAACTGATTTCAGATCTGGCCCCAATCCCTCCTGTAACACTGAGGTCTGGGGCCTTAATGAGGACCAGAGTTTCTGGGCACGGGGAGGAGGCCAGTGTCTGCACAGAGAGAGAGTTCTTTTCTGAGCCCAGTGCAATACAGGAGAACATTTTTGCAATCGTGGGATGGGGGATGCCTTATTAAGAGGGTCCAAACACAGAACGAAAGAGTATTAATTAAACCTTATTACATAAACACTAAAAATGTAAGAACATGAAAACCCCTGTCACAGTAATCAACTGGGTGGAATCACTGCATCACATAAAATCGAAGGAATTCTACTGATAATACCCCAAAAGTGCCAATGGGTCCACATGGAAAAGCTGAACGTCAAATTACAGAAGTAGAGAAGGGGCTGCGACAGGCAGGTCACGACAGAGAAAATGCAAAGGTTTTGAGAAACACGAAAAGGGCTCCAACTTTGTTGTGGAAGTCAGTTTGCATTCACAGCAGCAGCCGAAGGGAGAAGCAGACCAAGTGTCTGTCCGTTGACAGATGCGGGGATCAGCCAAAAGTGTCATATACACACTTGGAGACATTACGCTATGTGAAATGAACTGGTCGCGAAAAGACAAAGACCACGTGACTCCATTTACGCGAGGTACCTAGAGGAGCCCAAATCACACAGAGACAGAAGAAAGTAGGTTGTCGCCAGGGGCTGGGGAGGGGGCGTGGGGACTTAATGTTTCATGGGTATTTTAGTTTGGCCAGAGGAAAAGAGTTCTGGAGATGGATGGTGCTGATGGTCGCACAGCGTGAATGTGCTTCATGTCCCTGAACCGTGTGCTTCTAAATGGTTAAGATGGTACCTTTTATGTGTATTCTACCGCAATTTAAAAAAGCAGAGCGAAACCCGGACACCCAGGGCAAAATGAAGTGTCATCGCCTTGACAAAGACGAACAGACCGATGACCCCAGGAGTTGGCAAGAGTGGGAGGGAAGGGGCCCCTCGGGTGAGGGCAGAGGCAATCTGGGAGGCACAGTGTCCTGGAACTATTTCAGAAAGAGCCATCAGGGTAGCAGGCGAGCATGGATGCCCTTCGCCACGGCGACGCGGTTCCTGGGAATCTGCTCGGGGTGGGAGTCAGGAAGGGCGGCCTGTCTCCATGGGGGCCACCGTGACATTGTGAACGAGAGCAGGATATGAGAAACCCGTACGTAGAAGAGACACACAAAGGCCTCACCTGCAGCAGTGATGCAGCATTTTACGGTCAGGAAAAGGTGGCTTTTAAAAAAGAGAAACGGGGGGTGCCTGGGTGGCTCAGTTGCTAAGCGTCTGCCTTCGGCTCAGGTCATGATCCCAGGGTCCTGGGATCAAGCCCCACGTTGGGCTCCCTGCTCAGCGGAAAGCCTGCTTCTCCCTCTCCCACTCCCCCTGCTCGTGTTCCCTCTCTCTCTGTGTCTCTCTCTGTCAAATAAATAAATAAAATCTTAAAAAAAAAAAAAAAAGTGTCTGCCTTAGGCTCAGGTCATGATCCCAGGGTCCTGGGACTGAGCCCCACATCGGGCTCCCTGCTCCATGGAAAGTCTGCTTCTCCCTCTCCCACTCCCCCTGCTTGTGTTCCCTCTCTCCCTGTGTCTCTGTCAAATAAATAAATAAAATCTTAAAAAAAAAAAAAAAAAAGAGAAATGGTATTTTAATGCCGGGGCTGATGACTTGTACTTAATTCCCAATTTAATTCACTACTGGAGATGATGTCTACACACCCTTCAGCTAGGATATTTAATTAACGATTTAAGAAATATGTGGAGAAGGAAAGTAGGACATGAAATGGCATGTGAGTAATAATCCCAGTTCTGACCAGAGATCATTCATTCATTCATTTATTCACTTACATGTACCCCAGAAGAGCATTATCCAATAGAAATAGAAATATTCGGGCCACATACGTAACTACAGTTTCTAGTAAGCACTTTTATTTTATTTTTTACTACTTTCATTTTTAAAAAGCAGAAAGAATAAAATAGACGAAATTAATCAATACAGAAAATTTTAATGAGGTATGTAAAAAAATTTTTTTTAATACTAACTCCCGGGAATCCAGCGTGTATTTTGCGGTGATAGCACATCTCGATCGGGACCAGCCAGTGGCTAACGTGTTGGACAGGTCAGGTGAAGCCACACGGATTCACCTTTAGAGCTTGGAAAATTCCAGACTCTGCGGCTCTTTCTCCATCCCCACAGCCTGGCCCCCCTGCCCACGCTATGGTTTCCATGGCAACAGCCAGAGCCAGGCCCCGCAGTGAGGCATCAATGCTCCAGGATGAACAGAGCAAAGCAACTAAAACAAAACAGCTTGGCTGGGGGATGGGGCGGACTAGGACAAGGCCCATCAGACAAGCCCCCATCGATGCCTCTTGCACAGCATTTGTGCATGAAAAATTGCATCGTCAGACAGGGTCTGTACAAAAGAAAACAAAATTGGCTTCTCTGGGGTCTCAGCATACCCTGTTAGAAACCACAAGTCTCCCTCGTGATGAGCACCGGGTGATGTATGGACGTGTTGAATCACTACATTGTACACCAGAAACTGAGATTACACTGTGTGTTAACTAACCGGCGTTTATATAAAAACTTTAAAATAACAACAACAAAAAGAAATCCTAAGTCTCCCCGAAGCTCCAGTGATATGGATAATCTATTCCACATTTCATGCATTCATTCATTTACTCTTGTGATAAGAAGGGATTGAGCCCCTCTTATTTGCCAGACTCAGTGCTAGGGGCAGGAATTACAAAAACATCCCAAACAGGCAGAGCCTCTGCCCTGCAGAGACACTGTTCCATTTTCTTCCTTATTTGCTACATGAGTTTCCACAGAGTCTCTCTGCTAAAGCCACCAAGAGAAGTCTTTGATCTCTTGGAACGGACATTCTGGCAGAGAAGGTGGGCTGTAAACAAACATATAAAACGATGTTGGGATGATGAGTCCCTAAGATGAAAACTAAACTGGGGGTCAAGGGAGAGAAAGTGACATGAGGAAATCAGGGAATATCCGCAGGGTGTCAGAACCAAGGGGAGATATGGACAAAAGGAGGAAGCCATGAGAGCACACAGCAGGTGCAAAGGCCCTGAGGCAGGAGCATGTGTCAAGGGAAGAAAGGAAAGTCAGCAGGAAGTCAGCTAGAGAGAAAGGCCAGAGCTGAGGATGGAGAGGATGCAAGGCAGGGGCTGCAGGGCCCTGCAGGTCACAGTCCCGACTCTGGAGTCTCTCAAGAGGTAAAATTATTAAGATTGCCAATATGATTCACATTAATTGCACAACTACTGGCTCTGGGTTGGTGACACTCACATCACACCTTGCTTATTAGAGCCGCCCACTCATCAGGATGATTTTGAGGCTTGGGTGAGCCACTTAGGGCTTGCAAAATGACTAGCGCACAGTAAGTGCTCAATAAATGTTATTCTCTCTCACTGGCCTTTTGCACCTGGGGAAATGGGAAGGATGCATTTGCTTTCCCATACAGGAATAGTAAGACCTACATTTTAAAATGGGGCAGTAGGGAGGTCCTGTAGCCCGATGAAAATCACAAGCAACCACAAAGTTATTCTGGTGAGGGTACAGCCGTCACCACCACTGAGCCTCGACCAGCCACTGCTGCCTCTGGGAATGAAATGATCCAGCCCTGGCCACCTGCCCTCCAGGATTCTCCATCTCCCACCTGCAGATCCACCGCAGAGTGGCGAGGAAATCCTTACCTGGCCAAGGGCAAAACCCGAACCAGAGAAATCGGAATATATGTGTGTGTATACTTACACATTTAAGAAGCATAATGAAAGTAGAATTCTCACCGTTGATCTTAAAGTATTACTAGGCTTGGCCCAACAGGCATATCGTGAGGAGGTTACCATGAGACGTGAGGATTTAAAATGTGCACACCCAAAGAGTTGTGGCAGGCCAGGCCCCACGACCAGCTCAAACCACCATCACAGGGAACTCATTGCCAAGAGGGTCCAGACATCCAACCTGCTCTGGGATGCCTGGTGTTAAATCTGATGAGGTTTAGAAACGGACATCTTCAGAATAGAGGTTGAGTTGTATCAGACAACACCAGTCCCGTCCTGACTTGGATGGCTCATGAATCGGGGGGAGATTCCAGGGTGGGTGGTTTGATTGGTACCTGGGCCAAGGGTGGAATTTCGAATGGCTTCTTCTCAGGATGGTGGCTTCCTTTCCCATCTGAGCCTCGTTTCCCTTCAGGGCTGCATGCCCTCCCCCCAATCCCCTCCTTTAGCTCCTGGCGCTCGGAGCTCTGCAGGGTGGAACAAGGCAATGTTTGGGGAACACAGCACAAGAAAACATGGGTAAATGGTTTTATGATCATGGGATGGAGGAGGGGGCGCCTGGGTGGCTCAGTCAGTTAAGCGTCTGCCTTTGGCTCAGGTCATGATCCCAGGGTCTTGGGATCGAGCCCGCATCAAGCTCCCTGCTCTCCCTGTTCTCCCTGCTTGGCGGGGAGCTTGCTTCTCCCTCTCTGGCTGCTGCTTGTGCTCTCTCGCTCTCTGTCAAATAAATAAATAAAATCTTAAAAAAAAAATCATGGGATGGAGGAGACCTCACCAAACCCAGTGGAAAAGCCAACAGACATAAGAAAAACCTGTATTCAATCTGACAACATAAAATTGAAAATCCTACTGTTATGGGTTATATTGTGTCCTCCCTACAATTCCACCCCCCCAACAAATTCATGTCAAAATGCAAACCACCAGTACCTCAAACTGTGACCGTATGTGGAGACAGGGCCTTTACAGAGGTAATTAAGTTAAACTGAGGTCCTTAGGGTGGATCCTAATCCATCATGTCTGGTGTCCTTGCAAGAAGAGGAAAGTCTGCACACACACAGGTATAGAACGAAGACCATGAACCGTGCAGGGGGAGGGTGGTCATCTACAAGTCGAGGGGAGAGGCCTGAACAGACCCTTCCCTCGCCGTCCGTAGGAGGCACCAACCCTGCAGACATCCTGACCTCAGACTTCCAGCCCCCAGAACCAAGGGAAATAAATTCCCGTTGTTTCAGCCCCCAGCATGCGGTGCTTTGTTACACGGTCCCAGCACCCTGACACACCCACCACGGGAACGACTTAAGTGACTGGGTCAAACTTCTTCCAACACATATGACAGTCCAATCCCCATCACTAATCACTAGTGATGTCACTTCCTCTCACAGACTTAGCTTTCTAGGGTTGCTGTAGCAAGTTAACAAGACTGGGTTGCTTACAATAACAGAGGTTGATTCTCTCATTGTCTGGAGGTCAGGAGTCCAAGACCAAGGTGTCAGCAGGACGGGGCTCCCTCTGAAGGCCCTCAGGGAGAGGCTTCCAGTCACTCTGGCTTCGGGGGGCTCCTGGCTGCCTTTCTGACAGATGCACCACTCCAATCTCTGCCCCATCTTCACATCATCTCCTCTGTGTCTCCGTGTGTCTAAATCTTTCTCTTCTGAGGGCACCAGTCTTCCCTAAATCCAGGATCATTTCATCTCAAGATACTTAGTTAATGATACCTGCAAAGACCCTGCTTCCAGATAAGGTCACATTCTGAGGCTCTGGGTGGATGTGAATTTGGGGGGGTCATTATTCAACTCACCACAAAAACCAAAATAGAAAAAAAAGTGGGGGGGACTCAAAATGTTCACAGTTGTAGATTTCCAGGGAAGGCTAAACTTCAAGCTTCCCTGCTTGCCTCTTTCAACAGTCTAGCAAGGTGTTTCTGTAAAGTTTGCAAAAGTGAGATATTTTATTTTAAGATTTATCCATTTGAGAGAGAGAGAGAGACAGAACACAAGCAGGGGGAGAGGCAGAGGGAGAGGGAGAAGCAGGCTCCCCGCTGAGCAGGGAGCCCAATGTGGGGCTTGATCCCTGGACCTGGAGATCATGGCCTGAGCCGAAGGCAGATGCTTAACCATCTGAGCCACCCAGGCGCCCCAAAAGTGAGATATTTTAAATGCAATTGGTTGAAATCACCATCTGTTTCTACTTTGGTATCTCCTTCCTTACAACAACAACAAAACCTTACATTTGACCATACTGAAGTGGTGATGAGCATTTTCAGGACCTAGCTAAAGGCGAGTTGAGTGGGGGGGTAGATTTTGTGGAATATATGCATGTATAGGGTTGCAAGATTTAGCAAGTAGAAATACAGGATACCCAGTTAAATTTGGATTTCAGATAAACAATAAATAACTTTTAGTACAAATATGTCCCATGGAATATTTAAGACATATAGTACAGTATGTATCTATAATGAGAAGGTGTTCACTGTTTATTTGAAATTCAAATTTTATCTGGCAACTCTATTTCTGTGTTATTAGTTATTATAAGGTTATATATGTATGGATATATGTATATATACGGATATAGATAAGGTTATATCTATGTAACTATAATATAGTTACACAGTGTCATGTATAATAATATATACACATCTATCAATAACTATGAAGTTTTTAGAAGCTATGCTGGGATAAGAATCACTCCAGAAATTCCATACCACGCTAACCATACACTGATGCACAAAGGTCTGGGAAATTTTTCTAACCACGAGAAGTATAAAATCTGTAAGTGGAGGACCTCTTATCATTAATGCCTGGTCAAGACACATTCTTCGCCATAAGCAATTAACTCATCAGGGCAGTGTTTACATTAGGACATCCTGGAAAAGTTTTAGCAGGATCCCCGTCGTACTTGGAATAGACAAACAGCGCGTAAGGCTGGTCGTGAAGCCGCGTAGATGTATGTCTGAGGCGTCTGATCCTCAGGGAGGCCGTGGCTCCGGCCAAAGCGTCACATAACATTCCCTGCGGTACAGAGAAGTTACCCAAGGAAGCAGACGCCTCAAGGACACGATTCCCGCCCACATTCATCAACCTGTCAACTCATTGGTTGCGACAGCGAAACAGTTATCTGCACAGTCGTCCCGCACGTCCCAATGCAACGAAACGGCAATTTTAAAAAGTGTGGCGCCTGATCTTGTGTATGACTGAATTCCAGATCAAACTTGTCTAGGTTTCTTTCTCAGTCACATCGGATTTCAAAGGTGCCAAAAAAGGAAGTATGCTGGTGGACGCCAAATTTCAGTCCGAAAGAAAGAAGGCTGGCAGAGGCCTCAAAATATGAAAGTAACTAGAAACGCTGTTAGACAGAATCAAATGATAAGGAAAAGAATCATGACAGCCAAAGAGATGCAGATCATGAAAACAACTGCACAAGGCATTTTTTTCTTGTTATAAGAACCAGACCTCTTCCAAAGAGGAAATTAAAAGCAGAAAGAAACATGGAAACAATAGCAAATAAAAAAACACAACTTTCAGGTCACCAAAAAAAAAAAAAAGAAACCTGTAAGGAGGTGCGCACTAGCTTTGTTTCATCTGCTGTGTTTAGTAAGGACCACGAGCTTTCCCTGTGCTCTGTGGTGATGAGCAATATTCAACACTGTTGAAAAACTGGTGTTTGTGTGTTTCTCCCCCAAAGTGTGAGCTCGGTGGTATTTGCAGAGTCCACTGAACAATGACAATACACAGTCCGTCACAAGATCCAGCCTCGTCCTTTTGAGCACTGAAGTTTTCCTATCACTGTTTTGTTTGTAAACGGTTTTCAACTGGGATAGCATCACTTGCATCAAATAGGTTTTCAAACTGGGTAAATATATACAGATGATGGAGATTTTGCATCGAGTGCAGCAGGCTGTGTTTACTCAGATGATTCATTATTCAAATAAAGATGCACTAGACCCGACAAGAAGGAATATTTATTCTCCAGCTAACAAAAATTTCATGGGTGTTATTACTATACTCATCATGCGCACTTAGGGGGAAAAAAGTCAAAGTGAGAAAACTAATGTGCCTTATTTAAACAAAACCGTATATAAAGAACACATTAAAATAATGGGGGAACCGCTCACAAAAGGAAGTGGCAAATCAAGCACTCTAAGCCAGACGCCAAATGTAACTCCAGCTTTAGGATTCTGCAGGAATGTGACAGGGACTGATGAGATGGGGATTTACTTGGTTTGTCATAATATAAAAATCCATGAGAGATTTTGGGGGGCCGGAGGGGGGTACTTTTCTGGGTCTTGAAAACCATCTATCTGAGATGTTATTCAACAAAGTGAAACAAATTCTAAATGACTGTAATGCACCATGAACAACATTCTTGGTCAGCATATGACAATGCAGCTGTTGTGAAATTTGAACAACTCTCTTCACAAACACTGATAAATCTGCAGGAATGTACCATATGCCACTCATTCCCTTAATCTCGGCAGTGAAAGAGCCACCTCTCGGGTCCTGAGGTCATTGACCCCCATCTCTGCGTTTTGCAACAGTGACACGTTCTCTCTTTAGGTTCATCTCATTTAAAAAAAAAATTAACTGGTACGATATACATAATATAAAATTTACCATCCTAACCATTTGTTAGTGTACATGTCAGTCGTAATTACATGCACATTGTTGCAACCCCCCTCCAGAACTTTCTCATCTTGCAAAACTAAAACTCTGTCCCCTTTAAACACTAACTCCCCATTTCCCCTCGGCCTCCACCCCAGGGTCATGACCATGCTACTCTGTCTCTGAATCTGACTACTTTAGGTACCTCATAAAAGTCTTTTTGTATGACCATCCTAGACCAAAGGCTACATTTTTCTAAGAAGAATTCTGTTAACAAAATAAGAGGAAGTAACAGATGAGTGTGCAGTTAAAATAAAATAAAATAAAACCCACATAGGAGAAGAAGTATCACAGAGATGTATCAATCAGCTAATTAATAAAACATTTTATGTCATGTGTTTTATTTTGTGATACATTATAGTATTTGAGCAACTTGCGGTGGTGATGTGAGGGATTTGTTGTGATTTCTGTACAGATTCTAAATAAATTTTCACATCTGTACCAAGTTTTCATATTTATCATTTTGTATTCTTTTCCTCAAAGAGGGTCCCCCAAATTGTAAGGCTTCAGGCCCCACAGAACCTGGATCTACTCCCAGTCCAATGTTAAATAACACCTGCCTTGTGTTCCAAAACCCAGACTTTGAAACCGAAATGAAATGTCATTACCCCCAGCAGGCAGACGAAGATGGAAGACCTGATACCACCCAAGGTTGACAAGAGGGTGAAAAACTGGACATCTTCACAGCCGGCTGTGGGAGAACACAGTGGTTCATCCTTTCTGGCAAACATTCTGGCAATGATTGCAGAAGTTTAAAACGCACGTGTCCTTTGATCCAATAATTTCACATCTGGGAATCTACTCCTGCCCATTTGAACCCACACACCAGCCACTCACCTACATGGGGGTTAGGATAGGATAACATTGTCTACGAACGCAAGAAATGAAAAACAAGTTCATGAAACATATCCCCAAGGATGTCCGGAGCCAATTCTTTAAAAACAAAGGCTATTTTTAAAAGAATCTTTAATGTCCTGAGAGCATGTTACAAGAAAAAGGATAAAAACTCACATATGGGCCACAAACCCACTTTTCTGCAAAAATAATCCACTCACTCAGTATTTATATATGATCACCTACAAACTGTACTGAGCATTTTCTATCTGCTAGACACTCCGAAGGCTTTGGAGACCAAGGACAGAACACGTCTCTGCCCTCGTGGGGCTTCCTCTTAGCGGGAGACGCAGAAAACAAACTACCCATCCAGAAAGCGACAGAGGAATATAGATAGTTTGAAACGATGCATTTCGTAGCAGCTGCTAATTTCATTCCCGGACAAATACCCTGGAGAAACTCTCCATCTGTGAGCAAGGAGACAAATGCCAGAGTGGACAGAGCAACGGTGATTATCTGACAAATACTTGTTGTGGGCCAACTTCCCGAATGTTGCTTTGTAAGAGCAAACACCTGCGGTGGGAGTGCGGAATCCAACTCTTCCCCAAAGAGAGAGAATGAACACATGAAAGAGAGAGTATGCACATCATAGCACACTGTAGCCATGTAAGAGACTAATCAGAGCCCCGAGTTTCAACACGAACACGTCTCAAGAACACGACCGCTGCATAATGGAAGGAAGACACAAAAGGATGCCAGGCATTCAACACCTCCAAGCTGCCAATCACATCTCCCCGAGAGACGAGAGATGCGCTCTGCTCGGCAGTTGTCTGAAACGATCTTTTTTCTTTGCTTGTTTACAGCTCTTAGGTGCTGTTTTGGCTTCCACCTTCCATAATTCAATTAGTGAGAGCAGCTAAATGAGTGGGGGGTCCGCTGGAATCAAATGCCCACTGCCTGGATTCCTGCCCCTCAGTGAAGACTGCTCTGCGAGTATCATTAGACTTGCTGATCTCTCTTTCAAGAAGCATACAGAGACATGACAACTACATGCTGGGAGTTTTTTTTTTTTCCCTAATCCGTACCTATTTACCTCTACAGCCTGGAAAATTCCAGTCAGTTCCACTGTTCCCTCCCCTCCTATGCGGGGCTGCAGTTTCCATGGCAACGGGTAAGCCAGCAGGTACCAGCATGAACAAAGCGGTGTTGCTGATAATAAAATTGCCTGGTGGGGGGGGATGGGGAGGATTTTGGCAGGACTGACGCCTCCCCCACCCCCAAACTGTGGCTCTTAATTTCAGAGCAGCTTCTTGTGATTGAAAATCTTACACACACACACATACACACACACAGCCCGTGACAAAAGTATGATTTGGAGAATCTAATTCCCGTGGGGATGGAGAGGAAGGAGTATGTGGGGAGGCTGAGCGGCCCTGGCCGGCCAGCACCTGCATACAGTGGTGCATAATGTGGCCCCTCCATGCAGCAGTAGGGGCAGCACCCAGGGAATTGTGACTTTAATGAACCCTCCAGGTGCATCTGGCACTTGTCCAGCTTTAGAACCACTGGTCTGCACGGCTGATCAACCTGATTAACGCCTTATCAGGGTTGACCATGTTCACCCCATTATTTCCCATCGGATAAGAAAGACCTTCCCATGTAGCCCTCGGGTCTCTGGATATTCTCTCCCCGTTAAATCCTGAGATAGCCCCTCTCCCCACACTCCCTGCCACACTCATATCTGCCTCCTGACGTCTCTCCTTTTTCTCCCCATCTCCAACCAGCTTCTAAGCTCCTCACACACTCAAATGCCAGGAAGGGGTACTGGGGAGGGAGGGACTGCTTAGTTGGTTCCGGGGGGGGGGTCCTTTTGGGGTGATGAAAAAAGACTTTGCAACTACGTGGAGGTGATGGTCGCCCAACCTGGTAACACTAAATGCCACTGAATCATTCTTTAAAATAGTTAATTTTACAATATCTGAATTTCACCTCCATATATTTATTAAAAAAAAAAAACCCACTTCGAATTCATCACATTTCAAATACGGTCACATCATTTACAAAAAACCTAGTCAATCAGAAAGTTGGGTCATGATTCTCTTTAAACCAGTGCTACCCAATAGAAAATATAGTCCAACTCATGTATATAATCGAAAACTTTCTAGTAAACAGGAAATTTTCCAGGACACAAAGAAACAGTTACAATTAGTCTGAATAACACAAAATGTTTTATCTCACTCACCATGCCTGAAAACTGTCCTTTGTCTGTCCTGGATAAAACATGAACGTCAATGCGAACTCTCCGTCTCCAGAGCCCGCCAGTCCATCGATTCCCAAGTCTTGTTGATTCTGCCTCAGAAACAGGTGTTCCATCCGCCTGCCCTACTGATCTCTTCTTCAGATCACCGCAAAAACATGGTCAAGCCACCTCCTGCTGATGCCTTTTCACGAAATCCCTGTTGGTCTTAGAAAAAATTCCACCCTCCTCATGACAGCCTACAAACCACCACAGTGACCCCAGATTTTCTTTCTAGAGAAATTTGGGGGCACCAGCTACGTTGGAAGGGGCTCTGTGGAATTTTCCTTGAAGCTGGGTCCACACAAAGTCCTGAACCATTAGGCTCTATACCTGGAGTGGGCTTTTTTCTGTAAAGAACCAGATAGTAAATGTTTTGGGCTTTGCAGGGCCATGTAGACTCTGACTCAACTTTTCAACTCTGCCACTGGATCGTGCAAGCAAATGCAGGCGATAGTAACGAATGAGCATGGCCGTGTTCCAATAAAACTTTATTTATGGACACATTTCTCCATCTCCCTGACTGCTGCGTCTCAGCCACCTCTCCATCCTCTCTCTCCCGTGTGCTGCAGACATTTCTTCGCTGGTCTCCTCTGTACCATCTCTGGTCTTCAGTTAATTTTCCTGACAAGCATCAGGGTAGATTTAGCAAAGGGAAATTTGGTCAGCAGATGACATTGCTTTTTAGATATATACCGAGTTCTTTATGGGGATCTACAAGCAGATGGACTCCAGAATTTCCACACAGAAGGGCCTTGACAGGGACAGTCTGGCTGGAGGTTGGAAGGCTTATGGGACTTGCCTCGAAGCCATGATTGTGCAATCATACCCCATCACACAAGGCAGGTATTGGAAAGAAGCACACACTCCCTTGAATACACGTATTTAGGGACTTACAGAGTTAGGTGCAGAGGAGTAAGAGTGAAAATGTACTCACTGTTTGAGTTATTATTCCAGTGTTTGTGTACTTAGTTCAACAAACACGCCTGGAAGTAGACTGCCATGATATGCCAACACTTAAACCCTTCATTCATAGGGAAAACTGGACCATAGGCCATAATGGGCATTTGGAACAAGCACTCAACTCATCTCAAAACGGGGACACAAGATTTCCCCCCCAGAACACCAGAGCTACGAATGTGACCCAGGGATATTATCTATACACAGATGGCTAGTATTCAATCTTGCTATGGTTTAGAAATGGATGTCCCCAGAATACTGGCCATGTTGTGCCGTTTTTGGGAAAACCGTTCCCTTCCTGAGTTGGATGTCAATGTCTACAGAACTTGGACTCAAGCCTGGCATTCGGAGGTCATTAATCAGGGGGGAAGTCCATGGTAGGTGACTGCCCTAGGGTTTTATTTGGCAACTGGGGCCAAGCTGACATCCTAACAGTTTTCAGAGATGGTTTAGTTTTTCCCTCAGAAATAATCAGCTCCAACAAAATCCTCCTTTGTGTTCAGTTTTTGGTCCAGATCTTGTGTTTAGGGGCTGTTTGCTGAAGGACACCGAGTATATGTCTGAGCTGAGGATGGGAGGAAGCGTCCGGAGCAGGTAGAGAGCTCCTTTGCTCATTTCACCAAAAGACAGCATAGTGAATACTTTTATAATCGTGGGATGGGAAGTGTCCCATTCAACTTAACAAAGAAGCCAATGGATATGAAAGAAAACATTAATAAATCTGTCTCCACAAACACTGAAAAACTAGATGCAGGGAAAAGCTCATCATGAGTAAGAATGAGTCAAAATATCACAAAACATACATTCAAAACATATATACTTAGACACTAAGCCCACAGAGTGCCAAGAGGTGAAAAAAAGGGAAAAAAATCCTCAAAATAAAAATGCAGGCAAAGGATATGCACTCAGAGAGAGAGAGAGAGAGAGAGCAGAGGAGAGGAGAAAACTTGAATGTTGAAAAGCACCTCATTTGGGATCCAAAAAACTGGACATCAAAACCAGAATGAGAGGTTGTTACTCCTGTCAGACAGAACGGTGAGGAGAGCAATAATATCCAGGGTTGTTAAAGACGTGGAGGACAGGGCACTGCCCCAGGCTCACGGTATAGAGCAGGTGGCAGGGATGGTCAGCGCAGCTTTTCCGGAGAACACACAGCAAGAGCTATCGGAGCTAAAGCAGAACTGAACACATGCAAGTCCACTTCTGGTCTGCAAGAACACAGGTCCACCACTGCAACAGGCACTCAAGAAAACTGGGTTGCAGTTGCGGGTGGGGGTTGGGGGGAGTATTTGATGCAAACACTGAGGGTGAAGATGAGGTGGCATTCACTGCCAGAAAAAGGCACAGTCTTCCCTTAAAAATGAATGTTGTGAGGGCGCCTGGGTGGCTCTGCCTTCGGCTCAGGTCACAATACCTGGGGTCCTGGGATTGAGCCCTGAGCCCCATGTCAGGCTCACTGCTCAGCGGGGAGTCTGCCTCTCCCTCTCCCTCTGCCCCTCCCCATGCTCGCTCGCTCTCTCTCTCTCTCAAATAAATAAATAAAATCTTTAAAAAGATAAAAAAATAAAAGACGTAAAAAGAAACAGGTAAGAATAATTGTAACGATGTATTTCATTTAAACCAGCATATCCAAACTAATACTATTTCGACATGCTGCATTGGCCACATTTTGAGGGCTCGCTGGCCACATATGGCTCATTATTGAGAAACTCTGTGCACCAAGAACCCTGTGAGACATAGGAATACGGCGGGAGCCAAAAAGGGCACGTTTCCCATATTCTGGAAACTTCCATCTTAGTAGAAGAAACAGACGTAAACATAAACATGTGTAGCGAGAGGCAGTCAGGAAAGGGTCTCCTGCCTCACTGAGGCAGGATGTATGCATGGGTGAGGAGAGGCCCTGGGGAGGGTGGAGGTGGGTCGTGGAGCCGGAAGGCCGTGCCTCGTGGGGCTTGTTTCCAGAACTCTCTCTCCTCCCAGCTTGGCCTCTTCAGCCACCCAGGCCCCAGCTGATTACCGGGACCCCACTGCCCCCGCCACACCTCCACACCTCTACACCCTGTTCACCTGGTTCAACCGCCCAGACCCACCTCTTTCCTCCTGAAGATGACAGCAGCCCCAGGGCCTCTGAGCCCCCCTGCTGCCCCGCCTGGCACCCCACCCACAGGCAGCACCAGGCTTCTGAGGGGCCCATTGCTGTAGGGCCAAGAACATCCTCTTTCCTGAGGTGGACAAGGCCCTGCAGGACACGCCAGGTGAAGTGCTCTCCCCTGGCACAGACACACACGTGGACACACAGAGACACACGCTCATGGGCACACACACACTCCAGTCTCCTTCTAAGCATCCGAGCCTCCCCCCAGAGGCCAGCTCCCGCCCAGAGGACAACCGAACCCCTGGGCCTCCCTCGTCCGCTGTGTCAGGCCCTGCACAGACCCCACCATCATCTGAAGTCACACTGCTCATGCCTCACTGCAGGGTTCTCTTTAGCCTTCCCCCCTGGAGGGTATGCTCCTGGGGCTGCGGCCCTTTTCTGTCTGGTTCCCTGTCACCTCCGTGCACGGTACAGTGGGTGCTCAGCTGGCAAGCGCTACGTGAATCAGTGGGTGTGTGCACGATATCGCCCGCCCGAACCCCATGGGCTTGATTTTCGGATCCTAGCTCTCACAGACAAGCCCCATGTGCACGTGCGCCCTTCACTTCTCTTTCTCTAAATGTTAAAATCTAAAATAATTGAAAACAGGTGTTCAAACAAAAATCTGTACATGTGTGCTCACGGCAGCACTGTTCACAGTAACCAAAAGGTGGAAACCACCCAACGCCCATCAAGGAGGAGCGGATGAACAAATGGGGTCTATCCACACAGCAGAATACCACTCAGCCATACAGAGGAGTGCATGACTGATATAAACCACGACATGGGTAGCCCTCAACACCATCATGCTAAGTGAGGGAAGCCAGTCAACACAGACCACACGTGGTATGCTTCCGTTTGTAGGAAAGGTCCAGAATCGACAAGTCTATAGACACAGAAAGTAGACGGGTGATTGCTCAGGGTTGGAGAGAAGGAACAATGGGAGGTGGTATGCTTCCGTGTGTAGGAAAGGTCCAGAATCGACAAGTCTATAGACACAGAAAGTAGATGGGTGATTGCTCAGGGTTGGAGAGAAGGAACGATGGGAGGTGGTATGCTTCCGTGTGTAGGAAAGGTCCAGAATCGACAAGTCTATAGACACAGAAAGTAGACGGGTGATTGCTCAGGGTTGGAGAAAAGGAACGATGGGAGGTGGTATGCTTCCGTTTGTAGGAAAGGTCCAGAATCGGCAAATCTATAGACACAGAAAGTAGACGGGTGATTGCTCAGGGTTGGAGAGAAGGAACGATGGGAGGTGGTATGCTTCCGTTTGTAGGAAAGGTCCAGAATCGGCAGATCTATAGACACAGAAAGTAGACGGGTGATTGCTCAGGGCTGGAGAGAAGGAACGATGGGAGGTGGTATGCTTCCGTGTGTAGGAAAGGTCCAGAATTGACAAGTCTACAGACACAGAAAGTAGACGGGTGATTGCTCAGGGTTGGAGAGAAGGAACGATGGGAGGTCATAGCTGGATATGGAGTTTCTCCCTGGGGTGATAAACATGTTCTCACACCACCGGTGGAGATGGTCACACAGCCCTGCAGATACACTAACCACCACCGCACCGTTTTCCACGAACTCACCTCTCTCTCTCGCTGGAATTACATTGAGCCAGCGCAAACCAGAAAAAGGTAAGAAGCCTTATGAAAGCAGGAAGGCTGTGAAGCTGGTGTTCTCACACATGGTGCTCAGTGGTACAGCCTGGCAAACGATTTCTCCCAGCGAGTGCGTGGTGACCTGTCCCCGGTGTGCAGTGATGGGCCCAACACTCCGCACGTCAGCACAGCAAACCCGCCCAGGGCAGAGGAGAAAAATACGGCAGGAGTCAGAGGCCAGAGCAGTGCCGTCCAAAGGAAACACAATGCCAACTGCATATCTGATTTTCAGTTTCCCAGCAGCTATATTTAAAAGAATTCAAAGAGGGGTGTCTGGGTGGCTCAGTCGGTTAAGCATCTGCTTTTGGCTCAGGTCCTGATCCCAGGAGCCTGGAATTGAGCCCTGCATCAGGCTCTCTGCTCAGTGCGGAGTCTGCTTCTCCCTCTCACTCTGTGCGCTCTCTCTCTTTCCCTCCCTTGCTCTCTCTCAAATAAATAAAGTTTAAAAAATTCAAAGAAACAGGTCAGATTAATTTTAATACTGTATTTTATAGAACCCAATGTCTCCAAAGTAGTCTCATTTCAGTACGTCCTCCATATAAAAGGTATCGCTGATATATTTTACATTATTTTTGTCATTCTCAGTCTGAAATCTAGGGTGCACTTCCTACTTATAGTTGAGCCCATTTTGAGTCTGATAAACCACATTTCAAGGGCTCAGGGGCACCTGTAGTAAAGGCAAGGAAAGAAATCTCTTTCTCTACCCATCTTAGGTTGTCCACCTGGGGCCTTGCGAATGACATGGACCAAAGACAGATTCACAAGAGAAAAAGAAAGTTTATGAACCATGCGCCTCGCACGTACGTTCACATGGAAGCATCCAGTGATGGATGAGGAGCCCAGAAGGCTGATTAGAACTTGGGTTTAAATATTAAAGGACAGGGGCGCCTGGGTGGCTCAGTCGGTTAAGCGACTGCCTTCGGCTCAGGTCATGATCCTGGAGTCCCGGGATCGAGTCCCACATCGGGCTCCCTGCTCGGTGGGGAGCCTGCTTCTCCTTCTGACCCTCCCCCCTCTCATGGGCTCTCTCTCTCTCTCTCATTCTGTCTCAAATAAATAAATAAAATCTTTAAAAAAAAAAAAAATAAAAATAAATAAATATTAAAGGACAGGCACCTGGGTGGCTCAGTCGGCTAAGCGTCTGTCTTCAGGTCAGGTCATGATCTAGCATCCTGGGATCGAGCCCTGAGTAAGGCTCCCTGCTCAGAGGGAAGCCTGCTTCTCCCCCTCCCTCTGCCTCTCCCCTCTGCTGCTTCTCTCTCTCAAATAGAAAAGTAAAATCTTTAATAATAAATTAACAAAGGACAAGGGCTTATAGCTTCTGGGCTGGGGAAGCAAGTTATGGAAAGGCGACCAGCAGAGGTATGGCAAATAGGGGTGGCTTAGTGAGGTCTGTTGTGCTGGTTTTGGTCAATGCCTTCTCTCTTGAGAAGAGCTAGTAAGAGGGAGACAGTAAACTCGTGCCCTGATTTTAGAGCTTTTCCTGAATCTGCCAGTTCTCAATGGCCTTTAGCTCAAAAGAATCCATGTGCCTGAGACATATATTTTGGGGGGACATGTTCTGGTCCCCCTTATGGCCACCCCCCATACCTTGCACACGGTAGTCCTGTCATCAACATTTTTCAATGAAGAAATTAATTAGTAAAAACTGGAAACATGCTTATGAGGGCTTTTGTTCGTTAGTTTTTTTAAGTCATCTCTACTATGCCCAACGCGGGGCTCGAATTACGACCTGACCTTGAGATTGATTGCCTCATGCTCCACAGGCTGAGCCAGCCAGGGGCCCAGAATACAAGGTATCATTAAGCAAAACAAAAATTGAAACAAACTGCAACAACCTGGCAAAACATCCGAATTTTATGTTTGTATATGCAAACCAGGGTTTGAGTCCCCACACTGCGGGGTGCAAGGTACGTCAAGTCATGGCCCCGAACTTCACCGTCCTCACCTAGGAAAGGAGAAGGAGATCTACCTGTAGCCCTCCCTCTCCTCGGATTGATAAATAGAAGGTCTGTTAGCACTCAGCACAGCGCCTGGTTCACAAAAATCATTCAGTGAAGTGAGCACTGACTGCAACTGGGTACACAGACAAGTTAAAACTGGAAGGAAACATTTAAAATGGAAAACGTGTATGCTGGGCTGATAGTGATTACTTATACACCCCCCAAAATTCTTAGGAGTTTTAGTCGCTACAAAATTAGGTGTAAGTGATAAAAACAAGGAATTATGGGGAAAAAAAGCTGATCAGAAATGAGGCTGCTGTGAGATTCTCCGGGAAGGGGAAGTGCACCCACAGCATTTTCCATAATTTCACAGCAGGCCCGGTATGGAGGAGGCTGGGCTGCAGAGATCTCTGTCTGGTCGTTCTGTTACAACAAGCACACACTGATTCTGAACTAAAACCGGGAAAAAAAAAAAAGTTTTGAATAAACGTATTGACGCACAGAGCCAAATGGTTGTGAATAAAAACACGGAGCTGATTTCTTCTGGTGTTTTCCCGCATGCTTCATTTGGAATTTGTTTGTGCAGTTTGCAGGGAGCCCCACGGCACAGGGGTGAAGACCCTTGAAAGTCCTGTCTCTATTCCTAATACTTGGGTCCCAACATATTTGAATGGTCATGAAAGCTAGAAACTCAAGGGCAGGGCCGCCTGGGTGGCTGAGTCAGTTAAGCATCTGCCTTTGGCTCAGGTCATGATCCCAGGGTCCCGGGATCGAGTCCCAGGTAAGGCTCCTTGCTTGGCAGGGAGCCTGCTTCTCTGCCTGACTCTCCCCCTGGCTCGTGCTCTCTCTTTCTCTCAAATAAATAAATAAAATCTTGAAAAAAATTAAGAGAAAAAATAAAATAAAATAAAATAAAAACTCAAGGGAATGCATACTATCAGAAGTCCTAAACAGGGAAACAACTGCAGTTATCAGATGGTTTTCTGTTTGTCAGATTTTAAGGATAAATAATTAAATTCTACTGACTTCAGTGTACTGTCTTTTCTGGGTCCATCTATCGGAAACACTGGGGAACAAGACGAGACGTCTCCCTATCAAAGAATAAAGTCAAATTCTATCTAGAAAGTTCTTAACCTCTGTGACTGTAACCAGAAGAAACAATAGATGATGCTTTTTATTTTAATGGAACACACGAATGTGTATTTGAGAACCACTGAAGATATCCCCTGAAGAAATAAAAACAAATACAGGTTTCTGTGTTTTGTGGGGGTTTTTTTTTTTTTTTGAAAGAAAGAAAAGAAAGAAAGAAAGGAGGGATAAGTTTGTCAGAATGTGAAAATTGCAAGCAAAAAATTGGAAGAAAAAAAAAGGTTGCATGGATAGGGTGTGCAAACGAATAGTGGATTTAAGTCTGTTTTTTGCGAGACAAAAGGGGGACCCCGGAACACTGGCACTAGGCTGTGTATTCAAAAACATCACTCCTTTGCCTGAGTGCGGGTTGTTGGGGTGGCAGCTTGCTTTCATCCTACGGCAACATGCCTCGGCGGAGAGATGTGCTGAGACAGCATCTGGTGCCTGGACCTTGTTTCGGTGCTTATCAATGTCTTTTTCCAAACAAATGAATTCAAATCTGGTCTCTGCTCCTTGGAATTTCTTTCCTTATCGTACAGTGAAATAAGTCACCCATGGAGAAGAATGCATCTGAACATTTTAAAGATAATTTGAAAACCCACACCCAGTCACGGGACCTGTGATTTTTAGACATTACCAGCTCCAAGTTGATTCACTGAAATTAAATTCTCCAAATGGCCATTTTTTGCTGCCTGGTTAATCCCCTAAATGGCCAAATTTACCCGATTCATCTAGTTAATCACCACCACAACAAAAAAATGTGTTTGTTTTAACTTTTTCTGACAGTTAGAGCAATCCCACTTGGAAGAGAGCTTCTGGAGACATCTGGGACATTCGAAGGATTGTGCTTGAGGTTTTAGTTTCGGTTTAGGGCGGTTTACTTTTGTTTAGACTCACATTTGGCTGCAGCTGTTTCGCTGGGGCCAAACTGAAGTTTGGTGTGTTCTGCGGATTTTTATATATTAAAATGAGAATTTCTGGGTGTTTCAACGAAGAGTATTCTGTCGGTCTGGAAAGTCAGGGATGTTACAAACGATAGAACAGATTTCTATCAATAACCCCTTTTCGTGACTGTGTTTTGCCTTTTGAAATTCTCTTAACTGACAGATTATGTTACCCACCACGACCACATAACTATTTTGACATGTTTTAAATGTGTAAGAAAGAGATGTACGTGCCTAAAATGAGAATTACACACAATCTGACGTTCCATCAAGCTGGATTTGCAAACCAGGCTACAAAGCTGAGATAAACTTGCCCCATGGGAAACAAAAGCTAAAGCAAAACCAAAATCAGTTTCAACTGAAACGAAACCAAAACATCAAAAAAAAAAAGATTACCCTTGGGGCGCCTGGGTGGCTCAGTCGGTTAAGCGTCTGCCTTCAGCTCAGGTCATGATCCCGGGGTCCTGGGATCGAGCTCCACATTGGGTTCCCTGCTCAGGGGGAAGCCTGCTTCTCCCTCCCCCACTCTCCCTGCTTGTGTTCCCTCTCTCTTTCTGACAAATACATAAATAAAATCTTAAGAAAAAAATTACACTTGAAGTCCGATAACACCCCGCCACATGGCAGGATCTGGTGTCACACTTGCAAATGTTTAACAGAAATTAGTTTACAGTGAATCGGTAATTCGGCAAACTGCCCCGTCTCTCTGCCTCTTTACAGGAAGCACATACCCAGAGCACCTTTTCACTCCTGCCCCGGTTCCTCCCATGTATATTCTCTCCTGAACCCACTGGTATCGGGCTCCTGCCCCTGACCCACACTGACCCACTCCTGTCCGGTTCCCTAGGATCCCCCACTCTGCCCAAACCAGCGCTGGTTCTGTGTCCACCTGATCCAATCTCTCGACGGCATGGACATGTGGAACCCTGCCCTCGGCAGCCCTTTCTTCACTTGCACGATCTGGGTTTTCCTCCCATGGCAGTGAGCACCTCCTTCCTGTCACCACCTGACCTGCTGAGCAGCCGGAGAGCTCATCCTCCACCCTCAGCCACTTCCCTACCTGCCTGCATCCCTGGGTGACATCCAACCTCACCATTTTCAGCATGATGCCTGTGCCTATGACCCACGGTTCTAGGTCGAACAGAATCCCAAATTCATGTCCCCTCAGAACCTCAGAATGGGACCTTAGCTGGAACTATGGTTCCTGCAGGTGTAATTCACTAAGAGGTTCCTGCAGGTGTAATTCACTAAGAGGAGATCATGCTGAATTAGAGCAGTAAGGCCGATGGCCTTACAGGAGGCAGAGAGGACACCCAGAGACACCCCAGGAAGAATGCCTTGTGATGACTGAGGCAGGGGCTGGAGCAGAGCAGCCGAGAGCCAAGGAACAGCACGGATTGATGGACAACAGTGGAAGATGGGAGAGAAGCATGAGGCACAGCCTCCAGAAGGACCCACACCTGCCAGCACCTTGATTTTGGACTTCTGGACTCTAGGACTGTGAGAAGATGAATTTCTGCTGTTTTAAGACATCAAGTTCTGGTGATTTGTTACAGCAGCCTTAGAAAACTCATATACTAACAAACTGCCATCTTTATCCCAATTCTCTGCTGAGCTCCAGACTCATGTAAGCAACTTACCATGTGCACCTGGGTATCACACAGACACCTCAAAATGGATATTACTAACACAGGACTCCTGACGTCCTCCTAGCCCTGTGTTGTGGACTGAATGTTTGTGTCCCCACAAAATTCGGATGTTGAAGCCCTAATCCCCAGTGTGTTGGGGCTGGGAGCTGGGGCCTGTGGGAGGTGATTGGGTTGAGATGAGGTTATGAGAGTAGGGCCCCCGCGATGGGGTTAGTGCCCTTGTAAGAAGAGGAAGAGAGACCAGGCCTTGCTCCCTCTGTCCGCCACGTGTGGACCCAGCAAGAAGGGGGCCTTCTGAAAGCCAGGAGGAGAGCTCTCACAGGAGCCAAATCTGCTGGCACCCTGATCTAGGACTTCCAGCCTCCAGAACCGTGGGAAATAAACGTCTGTTGTTTGAGGGACCCAGTCCGTGGTATTTTGTTTTAGCAGCTCCAGGTGACAATATGCCCTGCTTCCCCCGCCCCCCTCAGTATTCCCACCTTCGTAAATAGCAACCTCACGCATCCAGTTGTTGGGTCTCCTGCCCAGAAGTCATCCTTGACTTCTTTCCTTCTCACTCCCAAGTGCAATCAATAGCCCATCCTGTTGACTTTTCCTTTTAAATATATCAAGGCTCCAACCCGTGCTGACCTCCTCCAAGGAGGAGACGCCATCCTAGCTCAAGGTCCCCCGTGTCTCACCCAGGCCACCACCAGAGCTTCACGACCGCCCTCCCTGCTTCCGTTCTCCCCCTGCGCAGGTGATTCTCCACACTGTGGCCAGAGCTGCCTTCCCAAGACGCAAGTTGGATGTCACTTACACGAGAACAAGATCTCTGTGCTCCCCACATGTGTGTACGAAGCACGACGGGAGCTGTTGCTGGTCCCCGATATGCACGGACCTCACCCACTGTTTGCTGGCTCCCTCCATCCCCGCCACACCAAACTGCCTTCCGTTTCTAGAACACACTGTACGTCTCCACGTACAGCTTTGCACTTCTGTTTCCTCTGCTCTTGCCCCAAATGTTGCTGTGGCAGAAATGATGGCCTCCTTCAGGTCTCAGCTGGGTGACCGCCCCCTTAGAGGAGGCCTCCTGACTACGCACATAAACAGCTCTCCCAGTCTCCCCCCAACCTGCTTCGTGGCTCTCACTATCTGACATGTTCCATTATTACATTGCTGTCGTCTCCTGTGTGATGCCATGTTGCTCTGTATCATGTTGTGTTATTGTATTACATGCACCACAGTGCATTTATACTGTATGATTACACTGTTATTGTATACTATTGTATAATGTATTACACTACGTTATATTGCATATTATATCATGTCACATTATATGATATACAATATTACACATTACATTATAGATAGCCATCATGTATAACATTATATTGTTATATTACATATTACATCACATTACATATTGTATTATATATTATTTTATTACATATTACTGTTATATACTATATCATGTATTATACCATATCATATATTTTATTACGTTATGTTATACTATTTGCCTTTTCTCACTACCTCACACCACGTTTGTATGACTACTTAATACTACTAATGTATTATATGTTCATTTGTATGCTTCTTGCACGTTTCCTCCACTCAGCTGGAAGCCCCATACAGATGAGACCTTCTGCTTTCTTACTATTTTAATCTCAACACCAGAACTGCACCTGGTCAATAGTAAATGCCCAAAAATATTGTTTTAAGGGAAACTGATTCCAGTAAGTGAAATGCATCAAACTGATTTTCTAAGAAAAACCTTGGGGTAAAACAGCAAATTGGGAAGTTTTAAAAATGTGATCATTTGGAGAACTGGCTCTCAGAGAACAGACACTTATTAATTTGGGGAGGCAATGGTTTCCCCAAAAGGAGTGATAAAGGAAAAGTTTTGGTTGGGGTTATAACAGATATCAGATGCCAATGTGGCTTGTGATCCAATCCACCCTGCAGAAATTTCCAACCGAATGATTGAGGATGGAATTGATTTGGCAGGTCAGAACTGACATTCAGGGGATGTAATCCTCCAGAAATTTGGGAGACACTGGCCTGAAACACAGTAGGCGTGGAATAAAAACTGACTGCTGGCATAAATGAAAGAGGTTGGTGGAAACCTGCTCGTGGTACCTATGAAAGACACAGGCTGATCAAACTCTGTGCACCCTGAGAGCAGTTGGGTAGAGATCAGCAAGGGCTGTGCAAAATTAAAAACAGGTCAGGCAGAGAGGATTAAGAGCAGTTTTAAGTAAATAATTAGAAATACCAGGCCACAAGACAGCTAAAGAAGTGGAAAAAGAAAGATGTCAAAGAACACACAGCCAGTCTCTTAACACCGACTTGGAACGTTAAAGGGAAATTAATTTTCCTTGTTAAAAAAAAATACCTAATACCTTTATAATTAAAAACAAAAATAAAAGAGAAACTTTTTTTTTTTTAATCAACTTTTTGAGGGACGCCTGGGTGGCTCAGTCGTTAAGCATCTGCCTTTGGCTCAGGTCATGGTCCCAGGGTCCTGGGATCGAGCCCCGCATCGGGCTCCCTGCTCAGCGGGAAGCCTGCTTCTCTCTCTCCCACTCCCCCTGCTTGTGTTCCCTCTGTCAAATTAAAAAAAAAATCAACTTTTCGAGTTTTATAAAGCCACTTTGAATGGCAGCCCAAGATTGAGCTAATTTATTCCATCCTCATTTGGAATTTGTTAGCACACACCCAAGAGTTCACAGTACGAACAAGAAGAGATTTCCAAGGCCTCCTTATCTCTGCCCTAAAGCCTGGAATGGTGGTGAGAAACTGCAAACTCCTTCAGCAGATCCTGGAATCCATGTCTGTCCTGTAAGAATCTGCCCAGAGGGATATACTGATGTTCTGAAGAAGAACAGAAGTGGAATGATCCAAAGTTAACAGAATTTTAAGAAAAAAGTATCACACCTTACACATCTCTTGCTTATCAATTTTCTCTTCCCTATCTAGCTAAAAATTAAAAAAAAGTACCCTTCGCCAGTTGAAGGACAAAACCAAATACTATTTTGTAAGTTGTTATTCGTTGTCACTGATGACAAAACAGAAAAAAAGATTTGCTTTCTACTTCTAGGGAAAAAATGAAGGCATGTAAATTAACTCAAAATAATCAAACCTGGCACATGAAAAAATAAAAGCAAATACTGCTTTGTGTCATTTTCTAAGAAGGAAAGAAAAAGAAAACAAGGTTGTCAGAACCTCAAAATTAGAGAAACGGACCAAAAGCAGGTCCAAGGAAATAACTACAAAACAGATGGTGTATTTTGATCTGTTTACCGCCAGGAAGTGGATGTCTCCCGAATACCGACCACACGGCACCTTGGCTCCAAGAACGCTGTCCCTTGCTTAATTACACCACGATGTATCTATTTCTTGGAATCAAACCTGGCCTTGCAGCCCAGAGGGAAAAGTCCCATGGTAGGCTGATGAGCTGATCTGCCTCTGGAAACGGAGCCATGTGTTAAGAATCAAACAGCTGTCTTGACTCGCACCGACTTTCCAGTCCGCCCAGCCTCAGCTCAAACCCGCTTCCCTCCACTCAGGAGTCATGCGATATTGAGGTTGATGTTCCTCATTACCCTTGGAGCTGTAGTCTTGTCACTGATGAGATGGGGGAAAGGTCTGAGCAGAGGCCGTGACAGGCGGAGGGCATGTATGATAGAGACCACCTCATAGGGCCTCGAGCGCAGGAGTGAGTTCATCATATCAAAGGCAGCCGTCTGGGGGTCCAGCAAAGTGGGTCTGACTTCGAGCAGTGCAGTGTGGCGGCTGTGAGGTCTGTCTGCAATCACCCCGCGCTGCGCCAGGCGCTGATCTAGATGCCAGGGCGCCACAGCGGGGCAGAACCAGGCACAGCCCTTCTCCTCCTAGGGTCTAATTCAAATGGCGAACAAACAACTAACTCTTCAAGCAAATTTCAGTACCAACGGTCCCCGGAAAAGAAGCAGGAGTGGCTTTTCTCCACGTGAGAAAAGGGCCAACATCAGCCACGGGGAAAGCAACCCCAAATCAAACCTCAGTGTACCATTTCCCACTCGGCAGTCAGGCAGAGGAAGCATCAAGATCGCACACTGTGTTGGCCGCGCTCATCCCTGGTCCCCAGGGCCTGTAACGGGCACTAATGGGGCTGTGGAGGGGACACTGTTTAGGGCACCCGAGCTGACGCAAGAAGACAGCGTGGTCGCCTCGTGCAGCCTCAGCTGGGAATGGTCACGGACGTTCCTCCACTTTGCGCTACTCTGCCATGTCCACGAGTGATGGAAAACTCCGTGAGTGTTGATGTGGGGGTTAAAATACATCTTAGGGAGTGGGCGAATCCGCAAACACGGAATCAGCGAGTAATGAAATGGACCAGTGCTTGTCTCTGGGGAGAGGAGCCAGGTAGGGGAGACACGGATGGGAAGGAAATTCACTGTCTAATGGATATTGTTGTCTACTTTCTTGATCTTTGTGTTGGGTGTATTTACTATATATTCAAATAAATAAAGGAATGGTTTCAAGAAATTCCAACAGCGACAAGACTTAGTGCCTGTAAGACTTCCTTCTGCCATCTGTAAAAAGGGGATGATAATGCCTACGTCAATGGATGGTAGTCCATCGGTCTACATCAAGAAGACCACTTAGGAAAAGGCTTGGCATGGCGTCTGGCCTGTAAGAGGCACTTGGTAAAGAAGAGGGGTATTTAAATTCCTTTCCCCATTCTCCCCCACATCTTGACCCCTAAGGTGAAAAGTCTTCAGCTTTCCTTCCAGAGACCCGCCTGTTTTCTGTGACGCGTTTCATACCCCCACTCTTTTCTAACTGTGCCAGGTGCTCGGCTTGCCTACTCAATATCCATCCTTCTCTCTCTCTCTCTTTAAATAACAACAAATTCTAATTTTGTTCAGCAATGTGGCTTGGTTAAAAATACCTGCTTCCCCAGAAATCCCTTGCAGATGCGTGAATGGGGCAGGGGAGTCAGTTCTGGTTGATGAGATACAGGCGAAACCCACCTTGGCACCCATTCCTGAATAAAAAGCAAAGCTTTGGGAGGAGAAGGCATTTTGCCTTTCCCCCTTCTTTCTGCCTGGAACGTGGACGTGATGTCTGGAAGTGCAGCAGCCGTTGTGACCACGAGAAGACAACCTTAACACTGTGAAAGGTGAGGAAGAAGAAGAAAATGAGCCCAGGTCTTTGAGGAAGCCATTGACAGTCCACCCTCAGTCATGGGAGAAGAATAAAGCCTTTCCTGTTTCCATTATCGTGGTAGGTTTATTTCATATGCACATCTGAGGTCAGCCTGAACGGACATTGCTTCCAGCAGAGGCCAAGCGTTCCACAAAGGAGCGGGGTCCTCATCGTCTTCCTCACCTACCTTCCTTCCGAGGTAACTCAACTCAGGCCACAGCCCAGCCACCGCAGTGTGGGCAGACCCTATCCCAGATCTCTCTCCTCAACCGCAGCCCACATACCTCAGACCCCTTACACTCAGGCCGCCACCTCCATGCCTCCACCACAGATGGGCCTCTCTCCGTCCCTATTCTGGGTCCTGGTTACCATTCACTCCACAAAGCAAAGCCAACCTCACGTTCAACCTTGATCTGTCCTAACAGCCCTGTGCTGCAAATCCTTCATCTGCAAACTGGAATGACTGGGGGACTGGCTTCACATGGGCTGTGGTGAGAACTGTATAACATCACTGGGCTTGCAGCCGCTTTACTGGGAAGAGAATGTGCTGACCGAGCGATGCATCGATCCAGAGGGGCTTAGCAGTTAATCACGTCCTTGGACGCAGCTGCCTGGACGCACGTGTGCGCACATGATCCTGGCAGACTTGCGTTGTTCTTAGTTTAAAACCATCAGCAGGGCTGTGGCTTTGCTGTAGCAAGAGGAAGCTGGGGTTTAGTTTTACTCAACATACCATTTGAACGTCTGCTATGTGCCAGGCACTGTTCTAAGCATTGAAGATAAAACAGTGAACAAGCAGTCAAGATCCCTAACTTCATGCTTCGATGCTGTAGTGGGGGAAACAGAGAGCGAGCAAACACATTGAGGCCCAGGGTGAGGCTGAGGGGAGCAAATGGAGCTGGAGAGGGTCCAGAGAACAGTGAAAGGGCTCCTCCATAAGCCAGGCTAGGGGAGAGAGTCAGGGAAGAGCTCTCTGGGGAGATGGGCTTTGGGCAGAGACCTCAGAGAAGTGAGAGAAGGACAGAAGCCCCGGACTCGGCAAATAAAAATATAGGACGGCCAGTCCAAGCTGAATTTCAGATGAACAAAGACATGCACTATTTGGGGCACGTTAAAACTATTAAATTATTTGCTACGTTGCCACCCACGCTACCAGGGTCCCATGAACCATTGAGGAAGGACATAACATACACACCTCACAGGAGCCATTCCGCCTGAGTGAAATCCAGGTTTTCACCCAAGACACAAGGAAACTTATGTCCATACAAAGACTTGTACGCGTTCAGGGCAGCTTGAGGTCTGTGGCCAGACCTCTTTCCTCAACTCTTTTTTTATTTCACTTTATTATTATTATTTTTCAAGATTTTATTTATTTATTTGACAGAGAGAGACAGCGAGACAGGGGACACAGGCAGGGGGAGTGGGAGAGGGAGAAGCTGGCTCCTAGAGCCCGATGCGGGGCTCGATCCCGGCACTCCAGGATCATGACCTGAGCCGAAGGCAGACGCTTAATGACTGAGCCACCCAGGCGCCCTTTTTATTTCATTTTAAAAGTGGCAAAATACACCTAACACAAAACTTACCATCTTAGCCATTTTTAAGGATACAGCTCAGTGGTATTAAACACATTCACACTGTTCTCCAACCAGCGCCACCGTCCGTCTCCAGAATGTCTTACAAAATGGAGACTCTGTCCCCATTACACAATAATGCTGCATTCTTCCCTCTCTGGGCCCTGGCAACCACCCTTCCTCCTTCTGTCTCTATGAGTTTGAGTACTG
Organism: Mirounga angustirostris; assembly: GCF_029215605.1. Classification (NCBI taxonomy): domain Eukaryota; kingdom Metazoa; phylum Chordata; class Mammalia; order Carnivora; family Phocidae; genus Mirounga; species Mirounga angustirostris. The sequence continues at coordinate 58,466,543 of NW_026991724.1, read as the reverse complement.
GAGATCTCTCCTATGAATGGAATCACACGGTATGAGTCTTCTGTGGGCTGGCTGACTTCACTGAGCGTAACGTCCTCAAGGTTCATCCATGTAGTAACTAACACATGTCAGGACTTCTTTTCAAGGCTGAATGATGTTCCCTTGTATATACATACCACACGTTGTTTATCCATTCATCTGCCGATGGACACTTTGGCTGCTTCCACATTTTGCCTTTGCAAATACTACTCCTAGGAACGTAGGGGTGCAGATTTCTCTTTGAATCCCAGCTTCCTACTCTTCTGGACACATGCCAGAAATGAACCACTTGGGTCATATGGTAATTCTATGTTTGACTTTTTGAAGAACTGCCATACTGTTTCCTTCTCAATTCTTAGCCTGGTTGCCCTCGCACTCAACAAGCTCCAGACCAATAGCAGCCCCGCCTCCCTTCACCCCACCCCAGAGTCACCATCCCTTCAACCTCAGGATCACCCCTGCTCCCTCCTTCCCTTCCTCCCTCGTCCAGCAAGCAACCAAGCCCCCTTCCTTCAGGCCACAAGCGTCTCCTCCTCCTGCCCCCTTTCATCTCAGCCTTTTCAGAGCTGAATTTCTGAATTTCTCTCAGATCGATCCATGTCTTCCCATTGCCACGGCTCCCAGTTGAGGCTAGCCCACCTGCCCCTGGCTTTCTGATAGCTGTGACATCCATTCGCTCCCCAAAGCCTCCTGAATCTCCAGTTACAAATACCAATCCCTTCTCCCCTTGGGTACTCAAGATGGCCCTCGCACAGAATGAGCCTTCAAAAATATTAGCACTTATACCTCTCTAACCACCTATCATCTATCAAACATTACACGTGTGTGCATATATATCTTTTATATAAATATATAATATCCATAAACATATATGTGTGTGACATAGGTGTGTGAAGAGAGAGAAAGAGAGAGATTCATATAGAAAACTGCTTAGGGCGCCTGGGTGGCTCAGTTGGTTGAGCGACTGCCTTCGGCTCGGGTCATGATCCCGGAGTCCCGGGATCGAGTCCCACATCGGGCTCCCTGCTTGGCGGGGAGTCTGCTTCTCCCTCTAACCCTACCCCCTCTTGCGCTCTCTCTCTCACTCTCTCAAATACATAAATAAAAACAATCTTAAAAAAAAAAAAGTTAAAAAAAAAAAGAAAACTGCTTAAAAATACTTGTGTTAGGGTGATATGATTATGATAGTTTCTTAAAGGTATTTTTAAAGTTTTTTTTTTTAAGTTTATTCATTTTTTTAGTAATCTCTACACCCAATGTAGGGTTTGAACACACGCCCCTGAGATCAAAAAGTCCCATGCTCTTCCGACTGAGCCAGCCAGGTGCCCCAAGATATTTTTAAATTAAAAAGATAGTACAAAATCTTCGAGAAACTTCAAACTATACTGAAATGTAGAAAGAAAAACTGAAAATAGCCCCCCACACCCGATTCCACAGGCCAATCACAATTTTTTTTTTTTTAAAGATTTTATTTATTTATTTGAGACAGAGAGAATGAGAGACAGAGAGCATAAGAGGGAGGAGGGTCAGAGGGAGAAGCAGACTCCCTGCCAAGCAGGGAGCCCGATGCGGGACTCGATCCTGGGACTCCAGGATCATGCCCTGAGCAGAAGGCAGTCGCTTAACCAACTGAGTCACCCAGGCGCCCCCAATCACAATGTTTTCTTGGTTTTTTTCCTCTTGAATTTTCTTGCACAAAAGGAGTATGTGTGTGTGTGTGCACGTACGCATAGTTTCTATCTTGTAGGAATGAAATTACATTCTATACATTGTACAGCCACTTTACCTTTCTTTTTTTGGAACCAACAGTCTATCCCAGACAACTTTTCATCCCACAATGCTAACCTCGACAAATATTTTTTTTCCTTCCAGCGATTTTCTTTGTGTGTACAAAAATGTTAGTAAATACAGATATACACATACACACTCTACATATTATTTACCAACCTGAGTGTATTTTTCTCTTTTTGACCCAAAGTTGTACCCAAATGCAAGCTCTGCATTAAACTTTTGGACAACTGCTTAAAACAACTTGTTTTGCCATCCCTTATCGACCGACAGACAAGAGTATCTCCCTATTTTGCAAACTATTTATATGAGAGATCTAAAGTACTCAAATTCAAACTAATCCACTATTTTGCAACACTATTCCCAATTCCACTGTGCACTTCTGTGAATCCTGTAGGATTAATTACTGGAAATAAGTTTTTTGTGTCAGGGGTTATGCATATTCAAAATGTTTTGTTTTGTTTTTAAAGATTTTATTTTAAAGATTTTATTCATTTATTTGAGAGAGGGAGAGGGAGAAGCAGACTCCCCACTGAGCAGATGTGGGGGCTGATGTGGGGCTCAATCCCCAGGACCCTGAGATCATGACCTGAGCTGAAAGCAGATGCTTAACCGACTGAGCCACCCAGGCCCCCCCCAAAAGATTTTAAGTAATCGCACACCCAACGTGGGGCTTGAACTCACAACGCTGAGATCAAGAGTCGCATGTTCCACTGACTGACCCAGAAGGGTGCCCCATATTCAAAACGTTGGTAAGTCTGACCAAATCACCCTTCAAGAGGTCATGTCCTTAAAACCCTCATCACTGTGTAGGAGAGCCCTGGCCTTTATCAGTATTTTAATTTTTGGATTTGTCTAAAAGTTAAGTCTGGCACTGTGTTTGTTTGTTTGTTTGTTTTGATTTGCATTTCCTCATCAACCAAGAAGTTGAGCCTCTTGCACTAACTTCCCTGGACTTTTCTCTTTCTTCTGTCATTCCGCCTATTGATTATTTCGCTCTCCAGTCTTCACCTTACCAGGCAGGTGCTGCCCCTCTTTGTGCGTAAACTTCCCTCCAATGTCCTCTCCAATTCCCCACTCGACACAAACCAACTTGCAAAGGATTAAAATTTAAACATCAGAAACAGAATGGGACAAAATGGCCACGCTGGAGAGTCAGAGCAAAAACTGGCCTGAGCAGGATCTCAGGAGTGAAATGTGCCAAACAGCCGCGAAGCTGGGGATTAAAGTCTTTCTTCCATCTGGAACCTGGCGTCTACAAAACAGTGACCACATTGTGAGCCTTCCCAGAAAAAGCGCCGCGTTGCCTGGCTACCCGGCAATGTATATATGACTTGGCAGCGGTCCTGGCTTTGTAGCTCAGAGGAAAGTTCCAGGGTGGGATGCAAGCTGAGGTTCCAAGGACAAATGGGCCGAAAGGCTTAACCCCTTCTTTTCAGAGAGCTCAAGCTGAGGGGCCTTCTGGGCCCAGGTAACCTCGGCGAGGTGGTCAGATTTCCAGGACCTTTGATTTTCTTCTTTGCAGAATGGCCTTAGCAAGACCCAACTTGGAGGCAGGCTACTAGAATCCATGAGATTCCTAACCCACCTGCCACTTCCAGGACCCAGCATCTGGAAGAGGGTCTGACACTCACTGAGCCCCGAAGTTCTGTGGCTTTGAGATGCTGGTTTAACAACTCCAAGCACAGGTTTCTCGTCAGTAAACTGACAGCTTGGTTGGGCTGGGTTGGGTTGGGCTGGGTTGTGTTGAACATTCAACTCATGGAAGGTGATGGCAGAAATTTCTTGCTGCTGTTCCCTCCTTCACTTCTCTTTAGCATATTTATGACTGGTCTGCCCTCCTTCTGGCAATTCTCATAGCTTCAGTGACACCACACTGGGCCGATTCTGCTTCCAGCTTTGCTATGGCTTCCAGGATGAGTGTTCAATGAGGAACTTACCAGGCCTGCAAGGGTCTGCCTCCCAGCTCCCACCACTTACCACGCTCCAGCCTCACTGGTCTTCATCTAGTTCTTTAATCATACCACAGTAATTCCCACGTCCAAGCTGCCCTCTGCTCAGATCAGGGCAGGCTGCTTCCCCTGCCGTGGGGCTCACATCAAATACCATCTCCTCACACAGGCTTTCCCCAACTGCTCCATCTAGAATGGCAGTGACATCTAGGCCTCTCAATCCTGCCCTCAACCCCAGACCCTCAATGCCACTGGGCTCCCTGAAGATGCCACCCTACCTCCTCCCATACATTCTGTAGATCTCCAAGTCCAGTCCGACCCTGACACCGGGTTACTCAGAATTATCTCGTACTCACTGAATCAGGTGCTTATTGGCTTGCCAACAAACAAACCACCCAACAAACACTCTCCTTTATTTTGGTCATAATGCTTTCTATTTCATTTAGGGAGCCCAGCCACCCCCACTCTCAGAGTGGAAATGACATTACTTTCTGATCCAGGAATGGATCCATGTCTCAGGTCTGGGCAACTAGCATCTCAGGGACTGACTCATGGATGGGCTTGGGACTTGGGTGAACTCTTAAGAGAGACACTTTCTCCACAGCTAGGCTGGCAGCACCCGTGCCTAGAGCTGTTGGCAGCATCTTTACCACCATGAGGGGAGAGCCTATGGCGGAATGAACAAGGTCAGGGGAAAGCAGGCCCCAGAGCCCGAGACATAAAGCTCACATCTCGACGACATCATTTGAAATGCTGGATCCAACTATACCTCAAGTACACTGAACTTTACAGATGTCAAGGCAATACATTCCCACTCACTTTAAGAGTTCATTTTCTGGGGCACCTAGGTGGCTCAGTCAGTTAAGCGTCTGCCTTCAGCTCAGGTCATGATCCCGGGGTCCTGGGATCGAGCCCTGCATCGGGCTCCCTGCTCAGCGGGAAGCCTGCTTCTCCCTCTCCCACTCCCTCTGCTTGTGTTCCCTCCCTCGCTGTGTCTCTCTCTCTGTCAAATAAATAAAATCTTTTTTAAAAAGTTCATTTTTCTGGGCGCCTGGGTGGCTCAGTTGGTTAAGCGACTGCCTTCGGCTCAGGTCATGATCCTGGAGTCCCTGGATCGAGTCCCGCATCGGGCTCCCTGCTCGGCAGGGAGTCTGCTTCTCCCTCCGACCCTCCCCCCTTTCATGCTCTCTCTCTCTCAGTCTCTCTCTCTCTCAAATAAATAAATAAAATCTTTAAAAAAAAAAAAAAGTTCATTTTTCTGTCACTTACATCTGAAATACGTGTGACAGATAAAACCCCTATCCTAAGCCCTGTCACCCCTCAGGTTAAAAACATTAGAGTCATCCCTGACTCTTCCCTCTTCTCCATCCCCCACATTTGAAGAGCTGCCACGTCCTGTGATGTCTCTGCATAAATATGTCTCCCATCACTCTCCATGCTTATGCCTCCCTTTACCACCCTTCACACGGACACAGGTCCCAAGTCTCTAGTCTGCTCCACCATTAATTCCCCACTGCTTGCTTGCCTCCATGTTGGCTCCCTCCATTCCACTGTCTAATCTCAAAAAGGACATCCTTCCAAAACACCAATCTAACTCTCTCTCCTGCTTAGCAACGCCTCTTCAGTGATGAGAAAGAAATATTAATTGCTAAAGCAAAACCAAACAAATGGAAATAAAAGTTGTGTACTGAATCAGGTCACTGAAAAGCCCAGGGGCGGTTGGATTCGAGCATAAACGGACCAAGGTCCTCAAAACCTTTCATTGGAGATCCATCTCTCTCTGTCCCTAGGCTCTGATTTCCCTAACCCCTCCCACAGAGCTTTTAGGGCTATCCCTCAGTGGCCCAGGCTGAGTAACATGTCTGTCCTGGAGCCAATTACAAGTGGCTTCTGTTGACCAGGTAGAGGTCACAGGAACCCCATACACTGAGAGGGTTGGATGAGAGGGTTCTTCAAAAGGAGGAGGGGGTTTTGTCGGTAAGCACTATCTTACAGCCCCCCAAAGCACACCAGTACCTTAGAGATCAACTGCAAGCTCCAAGAGGCTCCCTGTGGTCTCCTCTGTACCCACACTTCACCTTCCCCCACCACTACCACCTCCACACTGTAGTTAGAATAAACCACTTTGTGTTCCCTCAACTTTCTCATCCCTAGACTTCTGCACACATCCACTCAACCCCAACACTCGTCCCTCCCACTCTCTTTTCAACAATTTCCTGCTCAGCACTGAGGCCTCAAAGGTTACCTCCTCCCAGGAGGCCCTGAGGCCCCACGAATGAGATTTGGTGCCCAGTGTGGATATAACTGTATGTAGCAGTCGTCCTTGTTTCTTTGAGGATATTAACCCTGCCCCTCATTTTGGGGACTGTTTCTCCTCTACCCGCAACCCCATCGCAGGTGACCTATTAGAGCATTCTCTGTGTGTGGCCCAACCCAGGCCTGTGAAGAGCCTTCTAAGGACAAGGCAAGCAAGACTCCTCCTCGCAGATGGATAACCTAGGAATAGCACCGTTCTGACCTCATGGGGAAGACTTGCGTGACAGTGTGCTGCCAGCATGCAGATTCAAGTGGTAGAAAGACAGCTGCTGGCTGCATTCCACTACCCTGAGGACGGCTACACCTCTTGCCTCCCTGGGATTTGGTTACCGGAGCCAAGAAAGTCCCCCTCTTTGCCTAAACTAGTTTGAGTTGTTTCTGTCATTGGCAACCCTCTCAGACCAGCTGCACCCCTGCCATTCCACGGAGTGGCCCCATGTGCCAGAGGAGAGGGCTGAAGGTGAACTAGACTGGGCTCCTTTCCCTTGCAACCAAGACGGTCCCATGGGGCCACGCAGACAGAGGGAGGCGCCATCCCAGTGATGCGCTCTCAGACACACTTAACAAATGGATGCTCCTGTAAGACTTGCTGCTCTTTGGGGGAATCACCTACGAAGGGACATTTGTGCCTAGGGTCCCATGCTGGATGAGAATTCCATTCAAAACGAATTGAGTTCCCGAGACACAGGGTAATATATGGTGGGTAAGGGAGGTCATGCTTCCTGAACTCTACCCATTACTTGCCACGTGCCTGGAAACAAGTTACCTGTTCGTTCATCTGTGAAGCAGAGGTGATGATTAAAAAAAAATAAGTATGACCTCATAGGATCATAGAGGATAAAGTAAGAAAATCTACACCAAGTACACAAACTGCGCCTCGCATTTAGGCAGCCCCAAGTAAGTGTGAAATATGAATAGACCCACTCGCTGAATGTTGCATAGAAAGAAGCAAGCAGAAATATCTGCGAGTCCACCAGAAACATGTGAGTGAAGAGGAAAAACATGAATCTGTGTGAACACATGTGCATTCCTCGCTTTTCTTATAATAGCCACTATGCATCCCCCCCCCCCAGGTGCTGTGTTTGCCCCCCAGGCACTCGCTACATCTCTTCTGAGACTGCCCCTTCTCTCTCTCTCCTGTCATACGGTTCAGGTGGGGCTGATCCCCACCCCGCTGACTCCAGGAGGGGGCCGAGGACCCCATCCGGCCTGGATAGTGGTATATCCCCTTGGCCTCAGTGACTGGTTCAGGGATGGGCGTATCACCCAAGGAAGGTCACCAGGGAATGAACAGCAGAAGGTGAGGATTCCAGGGACCATCCTGGAGCCAGCGAGGAGGGAAGAAAGTCAGAAGAGAGCATCATCGTGGAGGTCAGGCCATCCAGGGGGCTGCAGAGGTCGTGCTGAGGGGGAGAACGTGAAAACGGTGCCCTTGACTGGAGAGCGGAATGGGACCAAGAGGGGAGGCAGGCCTCGGGGAGGAGCACAGCCATCCAGACACAGCGACAGGGGAAGGAAGACCATGGGGCCCAGATCCAGGTGTGAAGGTAGTGCTGGAAGGAGGTGGCAGTTTCCTTTCGATGCTAACATTTCATCAGAAATGTCAAGAGGCACCAAGCGCAGCACTAGACAGCCACGCCTTGACCTTGGCTTCTCCTTGTGCAAGTCTCCAGGAACGAAGGAGCGCGAGCAGAGCTCAAGAGCCGCCCGATTCCTCCCAAACCACCCGGTTTAAATCTTGGCTATTGGACAAACCACCTCCCCCTTTCCTGATTCAGTTTCCCTACACGAAGAAAAAAAAAAAATCTCTGAAAGTATCCAGCCAAAAGGTTATTGTGAGCATCCACTGTAACAAAGCTTAGCTCACAAACTTATCTTTGCTGAATGTTACTTATTGCTGAGAATGAGACAGTATTCAATGAAATTCAAGAAAAAAGGTATGAGGAAAGTGCAGGGCTTACAACAGGACTATGTCCCCCACTTTTTTTTTTTAAGTTTATTTATTTATTTATACCCTCTGAAATGCAGCTTGTTAGGAATAAGCTAGCAGAGAAATGATTAACGGTGAGTTGAGTATTTATTGGCTATCAAAGATGCAGCTACAATATGCAATCATCTTTCAGCAAAAGCTAATGAAAGCCTTTCTCCTACAAGTCTGGATAAGTGTCCTGGAAAACAGAAGGCACCGCATTATTTCCAACATATTCCTTTTACTTCGTGCATTAACCTTGATTTGTCAGAGCAAATCCTGGTCATTTTACTCCCTCCTGCTTTAAACAGTCTTTCTAATTGTCGCTCGGTTTGGGATCCCAAGGGCTTTCTTCGCCCTGGACAATGGGCCTTGGTAAGACTGGGGGGCAGGGGAGAGGTATGCTATTCACTTGTAAAGTGCAGAAAGGGGAACCGCACGGAGCCTCTCTGGGAAATCGCTTCCCTTAAACAATCAGCCTTTCTTCTGCCTTTCTTCCCTGCCCTGCAGGGCGTGCATTTCTCCGGGTTACAAGTAACCTAATTTAAAGGCCACAGCTCTGATGACCTTCAGGTCGCCGACTGATTTGGGGCCTCCAGCCTTCTGGGCCACTCAGTGTCTCCTGGGATGCTCCCAGGCAAGGCACACCAGACTGAGGGACGCCAGGAGCCTCCTTTCCTTAATCCCTCGGGCTGGGGCTGGATGCCCTGGCCACGGCCAGGAAGAGGGCTGTATCTCAGCACAGGGGGCCTGCCTGAGCCCCTGCCTGACCCCCCAAGTGACAGGATTTGTATACCAGTAAGATCCAGGGGATGCAGTCGGTTCGGAAGGGAAACCAAGTGTTACTGTTTTCATATCCAGGAACGGGGGAGGCCTTGACTCTCTTCATGTTTCCATACTCAGGAAGGAGGTAAGCACGGACCCTATAAATATTTCCATATCCAGGAATGGGGTAGATGGAGACCCTGCCTCTGCTTTCATCCACTTTGGGGGCAGGTGACCCAGTAAAGCTTGTCTCCAGCCGCAGTGAGGACTCAGGAAGAACCAGAATGTCCTGCACCCTCCTTTCCAGCCCTGCTCAGCCTCAACCTTCCCTAAGGAGGGGAGCAGGGAGGGAGGGGCAGAAGGGGCTCACCCCATCCACCTTGCAAATCAAAGAGCAAGAAGGCTCCCAGCTTGAGCCCTGGTACGGAGCCCTCTGGGGCACCAGGAGCTACAGTCTATCCCTCTGATACCATATTACAGGACAGTGACAGGTGGTTCCCCTCTGGGAGCCCCTGCTCTCCCTCCCTGGTGCCGAGGAGAGGAATTCAGAGACCCTGCCTGGGACAGTCAGGTGTAAACTATAAATAAAATTCTATCAGATGCCCGCAGTGCAGCATTCACTTGTTCAACAAGTATTTTGCATACACTGTGTCCCAGGCGCTGGGCTAAATTCTGGGCAGTCACAGGAGCTTGTGGTGATGCGGAGAAGGGGACAGGGACTCTGACAAAGTCAAGATACCTTTTAAAATTAATGGTGGGGCGCTGAGTGGTGCAGTAGGTTATGTGCCTGCCTTCTGCTCAGGTCATGATCTTGAGGTCCTGGGATCGAGCCCCGTGTGGTATGGGGCTCCCCACTCAGCGGGGAGTCTGCTTCTCCCTCTCCCTCTGCCCCTCCTCTGCTGGTGCTTTCTCCGTCTCTCTCTCAAATACATAAATAAAATCTTTTTTTTTTTTTTTTAAAGATTTTATTTATTTATTTGAGACAGAGAGAATGAGAAAGAGAGAGCACACGAGAGGGGGGAGGGTCAGAGGGAGAAGCAGGCTCCCTGCTCGGGACTCGATGCGGGACTCGATCCCGGGACTCCAGGATCATGACCCGAGCCGAAGGCAGTCGCTCAACCAACTGAGCCACCCAGGCGCCCCATAAATAAAATCTTAAAAAAATAAAATTAAAAAAAAATTAATGGCAATGGGCAATGATTTCTTGGGTGTGACAACCAAAAACGTGGGAACAAAGGCACAAGCACACAAGTGGGATTACAACTAACTTCAAAACTTCTGTGCATCAAAGGAAATAATCAACAAAATGAAAGGGCGACCTACGGGATGGGAGAAAATATTTGCAAATGGTAGAGCTAACAATGGGTTAATATTCAAATTATATATATAAAGAACTCCTACTAAATTCAACAAGTAAATAAACCCAATCTGAAAATGGGCAAAGGACTTCAACAGACGTTTCTCTGAAGACGATACGCAAGTGGTCAACAAGTACATAAAAAGGTGCTCTGCCTCATTAATCATCAGAGAATGCAAACCAAACCCACAATGAGATAGCATCTCACACCCACTAGGGTGGTTATTCGAACAAAACAAAACAAAACAGAAACAGAGAATACCCAGTGTTATAACAGCGGGGAGAAATGGGAATACTTGCACCCTGCTGGTGGGATTACAAAATGGTGGAACTGCCATGGAAAACAGCCCTCAAAAAATTAAAAATAGAACTACCCTGGGATCCAGTAATCCCACTTCTGGGTACACATGCAAAAAAGTTGACAGCAGAATCTCGGAGAAATACACCCATATTCTCAGCAACGTGATTCACAACAGGCAAGAGATGGAAACAACACAAGTGTCCATCAGTGGATAAGTACATAAACACAATGGTATCCATACGATGGAATATTGTGCAGCCTTAAAAGGCAAGGAAATCCTGCCACATGTTACAACATGAATGAACCCTGAGGATATTATGCTAACTGAAAAAGAGGCTGTCACCAAAAAGACAAATATTGTGTGGTTCCACTTCTGTGAGGTTCCTAGAGTATTCACATTCAGAGAAATCAAAGGACAAAGAGCTGGGGGGAATTGGGGTGTTGTTGTTTTAACTGGTACAGAATTCCAGATTTGCAAAATAAAAAAAGGTCTGGAGATCTGTTTCCCAATAGTGTGTATGTAATTTAAGGCGACTGAATTGTACACTTAAAAATGGTGAAGATGGTAAATTTCATGTTTTGTGTATTTTACCTCAATTTAAAGACTGGAGAGAAGAAAACAGGGTAATCTGCTGGTTCCTCAGGAATTTCTACAGAGGAGAGGCTTCAGAAGGGTGAGGAGGAGGGACCCTGATGCGGGTTTGTGCATCACCTTATAAATCACCTAGAGAAGAGAGTTATGCACATCAAAGAAGGGGTGTCAACCGTGGAGCTAGGGCCACCCAGGAGGTGACAGGCATTTTTGGAGGGTGTAAGGGACTCTTCTAGCTGTCTCTAATGAGACAACACTGAAGCCCCAGCCTAAATGAGAAGTCAAGGGAAGGTCTGTGTGAAGAACACACAGAAAAGAAGGAGAGCAAGTGTGAACCCCTGGAGAGAGGCTTGGGAGGAGCCTGGTGTGGCTGGAGCAGTGCATGTGCCGTGCAAGGTGACGGGAGGTCATTCTGGGCTGGGGAAAGGGTCTTGTAGGGGCGAGAGGCCGCAGGGACACTGCAGTCCATAACGACAACATGTGAATGAGCTGGAGGTTGCCATCAGGTGGGGCTAGGATGCCCGAGCAGCAACAGAAGAGGAAACCACCCTGTGGTAGGCAGGCTAGCGTTTCGCAAGCAGCCCTTCAGGGGAACAAAACCATAGTCTGTAGCATTTGCCAATTTCCACTGTGCAAATACTCCCACTGAGGCTGATGGCAAGCTAACAAGGTCATGTCACCGAAATTGGTGGAGCTGGGAAGAGAGGACCGCGACTGGCGCTTGTGAGCCTGTGAAGGCCACTACCAGCCCACTGCTGGGACTTCCCTTCTTCTGGGCGGGATCAGAGAAGGGCTCCTGGAGGAAGTGTCCTGAAAAGTGGAGACAGAATCAGGAAGGAGAGGCCACGGGAAGGAAGGTGTTTCAGGCCAAGAGATCTGCCACTCAAAGTCTGGCCCTCAAGAGCAGGGCCTCCGAGAAGGGCGGCGTGACAAGCATGGAGAGGGCAGACCCAGTCTGGCTTTCTTTGGTAACTGTGATGAAATGCACGTAGCACAAAATTTACCGTCTTAATGATTTTTAAGTGTACAGTTCAGTAGTGTTCAGTATATTCCCACTGTTGTGTGGCCAACCCCACCATCCATCTCCAACCTCTTTTCATCTCGCGAAATGGAAATACTCGGTCCCCATCGTTAGACATCATCTCCCCAGGCCCTGGCACCCACCCTTCCACCTTCTGTCTCTACGACTCTGACTCCTCTAGGGACCTCATAGAAGTGGAATCACACCGTATTTGTCTTCCTGTGACTGGCTTATTTCTCTTAGCATGATGTCCTCAGGGTCCACTTATGGAGCCCGAGTCAGACTGTCCTTCCTTTGGAAGGCTGAATAGTATTTCATGGGATGGACAGACCACATTTTGTTTATCTGCCCACTCATCAATGGACACTGGACTGCTTCTGACACTTGGCCATTGTGAATAATGTTGCTGAGACACTGGTGTGCAAGTATCTCTCTGAGATCCTACTTCTAATTCTGTTGGGGATATAGCCAGAAGTGGAATTGCTGTGTACAGACCCAGCCTGTTTTGCACATTCCTCTTGCCCCAGCATAATGTCTGGCACTAACAAGGGTTTTGGGAAATACTGAACTGTGCCTAGAAAAAGGTCTTGGGCAGAATCCTACTATCTTGGTACTGTATGGCCAGCATCTACCAAGAACTCCATATAAGCTATTTCATTTAAGGTAGGATCTATTGTAATACCCATTTCACAGGGGTGGAGAAGTGAAACCACTTGAGTGGGAGGAGCTGCAAGAGAAGCAATATTTGTGGGCAGAGCCTTGGGTCTACTGGAGTTTCCAATCAGTGCTAAGGGGTGGGGGTGGTCTTCATCCGAAGGGGTCTGACTGGTTTTTAGCAGGGAGGGTGATGTGACCAGATTTTTCTCTAGCGGAGATCCTTCCGACTGTAAGCAGAGTGCATCTGAAGCCACTCAAATCCAAAGTGACCTGGAGCTAATGTCTGGTCATAGAGATGGGGGGGAAAAGAGGAAAGGTTTGGAAGACATCTACAGGATAGTTGGGCACGACATAATGTGCAAGACATGGGCTCCCCAGTTCCCGCCTTGCATATCATGTGGCTGACTGATAACCCTTCCCTAAAAATGGGACAATGTTTAAATAGAAATGGTTAGTAGTTGCTGGGCAGGGATCTCCTCAAGGGAGGGCAGCCAGTGTCTCCCCCTTTGCTGAGCCTGCAGATGTGTCCTTGGATCAAATGACAGCTGTGGGGGTGGAGAGGGCTAGCAGCAGGAAGAAGCAGGAAGAACAGAGCCTGCACTTAATCCACCACAGTTGTTTTGGCTCTGAAAGGAATATGTTGTCCAGGATGGCCTCTCCCCTAGTTCTCTCTTTCACACAAGATTGTTTCATTTTTCCCATGCTAAAAGGAATATGTGCCCATTGTGGCTACTTCTGAAATTACAAAATAATTAATTAAAAAATTAAATTTATCCACAAGACCAATGAAAGATGAATTCTAGAAACACTGTGGAATATTTTCACACATTTTTTCCCCATGAAAATATACTCATGAAAGCCACTTTTAATGAAATTGTGAGGATACTATTCATTTGACAATTTTTAACTGAGTGCCTATTATGTGCAAAGCATTGTTCCAGGTGCTGGGGATATAGCGGCCCTCGAAACAGACAAAATTGATTCCCTGCCTTGTGAACTTGACAACCTACACGGTGTGCACTTTGCTTTTCCTACTCTTTCCTTTTCCAGGAACATAAGCCCCTATTCTCATCAAACAATTTTTAGAGACATGCCTTATCATGAAAACTTAAATTTTCATTATATGGACATACCAAAATACATTTGCCCTTCAGAAATTATTGGACTTCCAGTTCATTTCCAGTTTTTTTGTGTAAATGTAAATAAACTTGTAATGAAAATCCCTGTACACACATTCTTTTGTGCCTTGCTGCTTCCTTCCTAATGGAAAATCCCCAGGAGTAGAAGTATTTGGTCAGTGGGAACAAAGAGTTGAAGATTTTCTACAGAATTCTCTACAGAAGTTTAAAAATTCTTCTCCATCATCAGATAACATGGGGATAACTACTGTTAAGGTTTAGGGGTATTTACTTCATTCTTTTTTCTATGCATACATTATCTATCTGTCTGTCTGTCTATCTATCCATCCATCCACCCACCCACTCAGCCAGCCAGCCATCCTTCCTTCTGTCTGTCCATCCATCTATCTACCCACCCATCTCCCTCCCTCCCTCCAACCCTCTACGTCTCTACCTATCGATCTAGACTTTATCATCATTGGAAACTGCAACATGTTTGAAATCTTGATATCAGACAGTCCTTGTTCTCATCACTATCCCCTGTCCCTTTGGCCTTCTTCCTTTCCCCTGACACACACACAATTCTGTAGCATTATTGGTACATTCAGTCTGTTACACCTGACTTCATGTTCCTTCTTGTCGAATTTACAGTCCATGGTCCATTCTGACAATAACTCTGTATTAGTGTTCTATTACTGTGTAACAAATTACCACAAACTTAGTGGCTTAAAATTCTATAGGTCTGAAGTCGAGGCAGGCTCTACTGGGTTATTTGCTTAGGATCTCAGGAGACCAAAATCAAGGTGTGGGCTAGGCTGTGCTCTTATCTGGAGGCTTTGGGGAAGAATCCACTTCCAAGAATTCACTTCCACACCCCTCTTTTGACATTACGGATTGTAGTAGCCAGTCTCCAGGATGGCGCTCAGTGATCCTCACCTCTTTGTGAAGGCTCTCCCACACTGAGCAGGGACGATGACCCACGTCACCAATAGCATATTGCAGATGTGACGTGTGACGGCTCAGGCTAGATCATAAAAGACATTGTGATTTCTGCCTTGTTCTTTCTTGGATAAGATGGACTCTGGAGGAAGTAGGCCACCATGTTGTTAGAGACACTCAGGTGGTCCTATAAGGGTGGGAGGGACCGGGGCTTCTGGACAACAGCCAGCATCTACTTGCCAGGCACTTGAGCGAGCCATCCTAGAAGTGGATCTTCCCACCCTAGTCAAGCCTTCAGAGTGACTGAAGGCTCTATCTTTTCTTTTTTTTTTTTCTTTCCAATTTTTTTATCGTGGTAAAATACACATAACAAAATCTACCATCTTAGCCATTTTTAATGTACAGTTTGGTGGTATTAAATACATTCATAATGTTGCACAACCATCACCACCATCCATCCCGAAAATTCGTTTCATTTTATATAACTCAAACTCTGTCCCCATTAAATAATAATGCCCCATTCTTCCCTCCCCAGGCCCTGGAGACCATCATTCTACTTCCTGTCTCTATGAATCTGACCACTCTAAATACTCCATAAAAATGGAATGATAAAGTTCTGTCTTTCGGACACAAAGCTTCCAATTTCTTTTTTCTTTTTTTTTTTTTAAGGATTCCAATTTCTCCATATCTTTGTCAACACTTGTGTCTGCTTTGTTTTGTGTTGATGGTAGCTATCCCGATGGTGTGAGGCGTTGGGACAGTGCTGTGCTGTAGAAGCGTTCCAAGCTGGGAGAGACACAGTCTGTGTTTTTACATTTGTCTGATTGCATTTTGGAGAACGACTGTGAGGGATACGAGAAGTTGCTGCAATAGGAATCTACTGTGGCCATCACTGTAGGGAAGATTGCAGCTGGCTTTGGAACAGAACAAGGGGGATGGAGAAAAGTGGAGAGATCTGAAAGTGATGTTAATGGCGGGGATAGAAAAAAGATGGCAGTTAGGAGAGAAATTTATGTCTGGAAATCTCACCAGAACATTAACACAAGGCCCAGAGTCCAGATGAAAATTTCAAGTCAACAGCCTTCCAAGGAATTTCCCCGATTCATGAGCTGAACAGCTGCTGGAGTCCAAGCTATGTACACATCAGTGTCTAATAGTCAACGGAGGGACCTGTTTTCTTGGAAGGGCACAGTGTGCCCGTATTCCAGAGAATGCCCATTTCCAAAATGGAAAAAGGTGAAAGATCAGCTGTCTGTTTTGCAAATATATCCCTGGTTCCTGGTTTTAGTGAGTGTCCCCTAACACCCAGGATACTGATCATCTTTCATGTCTTCTACCTCTGAGTGTATTTCCTATCACCTCACAAAAGTAGGTTTATAGAAGATGCTTCTCAAGCTGAATAAAAGCCATGTTTTACTATAAAGCAATGAAAAAATGTCACTTTTATTCCTTTATCACCTCATATAGCAGTGGTTCCCAACTGGTTGGGGGGGGGTGGCAATCCAGGCCCCCAGGGGACATTTGGCAATCAATGTCTGGAGAAAAATTTGGTTACATGACTGAAGATGGGTAGAGGCCAGGGACACTGCTCAACATCCGTCATCCACAGGACAGCCCTACACACACACACACACACACACACACCCCCAAAGGAAAATCAGATGTCAATGTTGTAGTGCTGAGGTTGAGAAACCCAGTTCCATAGATACTTAAACATACACATGTACCCCCACCCCCAGGCCTCACAATATTCATAACCCCCTGTTCTCACAGGGAGTTATACTGCATCATAGTTGAAAAAAATGTACAAACACAGCTTCAAGGAAAGTGGAGGATTTGCCTCTCCTCACCCCATACTATGTAACTAAATGGTTCCCCTAAACCCTCGTAGTGGAAATTCTAGGGCTTCCACTGCTTAAAAGCCTAATGGTTTTTAATAAAGGAGCTTCGATTCTTTTTCTAATAGCAGTTGGTAGTGGTGGTGAGGGTTATTAGTTGGTTTGAAGTAAGGGAGTGGTAAAATCTTATTTGTGTGGGGAATCAATTGGAGGGTGGGCAGGAATGGAAGCAGGAATACCATCAGGAGACCAATGGAGTATTCCAGGGAAAGGATAAGGGTGGGATAGGTCCAGCGGCCAGCAAAGGAGGTGGAGAGATCTTGTCTGAAGGAGGTGGCACTTTTGAAGCGTAAAGGACAGGACTTTGTGGCTTGTGGTATATGGGGACTGTGATCAGGGAAGGGTTGCGTTGACATCTACGCTTCTGCCTTACAACTATGATAGGCATTTCCCTTCCCAAGAGATGTGCAGGCTAATGACCCAGCCAAGATTTTACTCCCTGAGAACAAAAAATCAATTCCTCACAGGGAAGGAAGACCAGAACAGCCAGGGTGGGTTCGGGAGTGGCGCGAGGCCATTTCCACTCCTCTACTTCCCCTAAACTCCTTTCCTGAGGAAGGACTGGGGCCTCCAGGAGGCCCCTTTGGGGAAATGGAATTGGAAATGGGCAAGAAGCACTCTCTCCTGGGAAGTGTGAGCCGGGGCTGCCACTCCATTCTCTGGGTCACAAAAGGGGCCAAGTTCCTGCTGCCAAGCCACCTGGGCTTGAATTATGTGGGGACTTCTGGCATGCCCCTGTTCCAGTCTGCACCAGGACATCCTAGCTGCTGTTGAAGAGTGGGTTGGAAGGAGGCAATTTGGAGGCAGGGAGGCCATCAGGGAGGCAATTCACAAATGGAGAAGGTTCTCCTTGCACTGTTCTAACTTGTGAACAAAACACACCAAAATTTTTGCCCTCATGGAATTCAGTTCTAGTGCAGGTTTTCTCAACCAGGCAGGATTGACACTCTGGGCTGGATAATTTTTGTTGTAGGGGTCTGCTCTGTGTTTTGTAGGCAGTTTAGCAGCATCCCTAGTCTCTGCCTACTAGATGCCAATAACACCCCTCCCCCTCAGTTATGACAACTAAAAACATCTCCAGACATTGTCAAATGTCCTGTGGGCGTAACATTGCCTCAAGCTGAAAATCACTGTTCTAACAGGAGAGGACAGCCAGAAAAGATAAACAGAATCATTAAGGAAATTATACAGTGTTCTACAAGTGATATGTAATCACCTTAAAGAGGGTAGAGAATGCTAGGCAGTATTAAAGAAAAACTTACTTGTGACACTTTTTTCCAGCTTTATTGAGATGTAAGTGACATAAAACATTGTGTAAGTGTAAGGTGTACAATGTGTTGATCTGACACACTCACATGTTGCAAAATGATTACCACCATAGCTAACACCTCCATTCATCCCTTCAGGACACTTGTCCAAGATGGTAGAGAAGATTTTATTCAAGAGAGCTACTACAATGGGGTTTTGCAGTAGGGGAGAGAGATCAGGATCACCTCTGAACACAATAAGGAAAAGCAGAAATTTATAGCCAAGGAGTCGGGTGGATGTCAGCTGGTTAAAAATTATTGAGGTAGGTTAACTATTTTTTTATTTCAAAAAATAATTAATTAATTAATTAATTAAGAGTGCAAGCAGGGAGAGGGGCAGAGAGAGAGGTGATTCTTGCAGAAGGCAGACCAGGGAGGGCAGGATAAGCCTTGTCAAGGAGGTAAGAGTTGACAAAAGGATTGCATTGAAGCTGTAGATTGCTCTGGGTCATATGGACATTTTTACGATATTAATTCTTTGGATCCATGGACACAGGATTATTCCCATTTATTTGTGTCTACAATTTCCTTCATTAGTGTCTTATAGTTTTCAGCATAGAGATGTTTCACCTCCCTGGTTAAATGTATTCCTAAGTATTTTATTGGTTTTAATGCTATCATAAATGGGATTGTTTTCTTTCTTTTTCAGATAATTCCTCATTTAGTGTACAGAAATGACACTGATTTTTATATGTAGATTCTGTATCCTGCAACTTTACTGACTTCATTGATCTCACAGTTTTTTTGGTGGAGTCTTAGGATTTTTAAGATACCTCAACAAAACTGGAAAAAAAAAGTATTAAAGAAAAAAGAGCTGACAAAGGATGAGCAGTGCTGGGGATGAAGAAAATGGGAAGGCTGAGAGAGAAGTAGAGGGGAGGAGGTCAGATGGAAGAAGGTGTATTTGAAGGTACAGCCCATAAGCGGGAGGTGTGAGAGATAGTCAGGGATGTTTCCTGGTTCTGTGGCTTGGAAACTGGGTGGATGGTAGCCCATTTGCTGAGTTGAAGATTGCTATAAGAAGAAGGTCCTGTCCAAAAAACACCTGGTTGGACTTCTTCTAAGCTTTGCTGCACTTTAGGTGCTCAGCGCCTTCTAAGCAAGAAGGCCCAGAAGTCAGCTTCTAGAACTCTGGTCAGAGGTCTGGGCTGGAGAAGAAGGAGGCCATGGGAAAGGAGGAGCAAAGCCAGGATCAGGGTGAGGTGAGTGAAGCATTCCCCTCATATGCAAAATTTAAGGGCATGCCAAAAGCTCAGGAATCGAGATAAAGAACGTTTTAGCAGATTGTTTTTCTAAAAATCAAAATGAATGCAAAAGAATCCATGGTGAACAAAATATCCAAATTTTTTTTTTTTTTTTTTAAGATTTTATTTATTTGAGAGAGAGAGCATGTCAGCGAGTGCATGAGCGGGGGTGGGGGGAGAGGGTCAGAAGGAGAGGGAGAAGCAGACTCCCCCCTTAGCAGAGAGCCCAGTGCGGGGCTTGATCTCAGGACCCTGAGATTGTGACCTGAGCCACCCAGGTGCCCAAAATATCAAACTTTTAGATTTTAGATTTTTAAAATCTTAATTTCACTAAAATTTTGGGTTTAAAATTTTTAATCTCATTTAAATTTTAGATTTTAATGTTTAATTAAAATTTTTGATTTGTGATTTAAAAATCTAATTTAAATTTTTTAAGAATTCTAAAGACAGATGAGTAACGGTGCCATGCCACATCATGTCAGAGCTTGAGGGTAAAGGAAAAATCAGCAATACCGACTGGCTTCGTTTAAAATGTTGGTACTATTCATCATGGATTGTTTCGCATTCATTTTGATTCTTTAAAGCATTGCGTTCAAATATTATTTATCTTTAGCACTGAGTTTTTTGGTGCCTCCTTAAACTCTGGGACACTTACGTCACCCCAGCCTAGACCCCGAGGCCATGAGAAGTGGAGAGCACTGGTCCTGGCTCTGCCCAATTCACCATATAGGTGTTTACCTTCCAAGTGAGAGGATAGGGCACCTAGGGAGAAATGACACTAACTCTCTGGGGCTAATAAACACCCGGAGGCGAAAGCTAGAGCATGATTTATCCCCAGCTTCACTATTCTCCACTCTACCTCTGCTCAAGGAACACTAAATTCCCCAAGTTGGTACTGTCCCTGGTAGGAGGGGCAGGCAAGCAGTAAATGGGCAATCCAGAATATAGAGAATTTATGCGAATTTTGCTCATATGGAGAACTCATGGCATGTGACCAAAAACCAGGGATAATAAAGACGTTGTTGCTCCTACTGGAGGAAGGAGACACATTCCCAGGAAAGTATGGAAAGCTTAGAAACGTAGGAACAACCTGTAATTATATATGGAGCTCTGCATTTACTTTGTCAAAACACAATGAGACTACTATTCTGTGATGGGCTGAATTATACACACCGCTCCCCCCCTCCAAATTCATATGCTGAAGTCCTAACCCTGGTACCTCAGAATGAAACTGTATTTGGAGATAGGACCTTTCGAGATAGTTAAGGTAAAATGAGGTCATTAGAGTAGGCCCTAATCCAATCCGCCTGGCATTCTTATAAGAAAAGGACATTTGCTGGGGTGCCTGGGTGACTCAGTCGTTAAGCGTCTGCCTTCGGCTCAGGTCATGATCCCAGGGTCCTGGGATGGAGTCCCGCATCGGGCTCTCTGCCCTGCGGGGAGCCTGCTTCTCCTTCTCCCACTCCTCCTGCTTGTGTTCCCTCTATCACTGTGTCTCTCTCTGTCTATTTTAAATAAAATATTTTTTTAAAAAAGAAGAGGACATTTGCATATGCATGGGGACAGAGGAAAACCCATGTGAAGACAAAGGGGGAAGACAACTGTCTACTAGCCAAAAAGAGAGGAGGACTCAAGAGAAACCAACCCGGAAGACACCTTGATCTTGGACTTGTGGTCTGCGGAATCACGCAAAAATAAATTTCTATTGTTGTGGTGCTGTGTTATGGCAGCCCTCGCAGACTAATACAACTCAATATCTGAAATCAACGGACACTGCTGAACTGATTTTTTACCACAGGAAGGGAGAGCAATACGAGTTGGGTCATCTCTGCGCAGGATGGACTGATTTTATACAGAATCTGGAGTTCAGGGGTTGGCAGGCCTTCCGGGACACAAACAGGTTGACATCATCGGTAGGACTGTGGCCTCTCAAGTGAGACCCCTGTTGATTGGTTGGCACTTAGAGGCGTGTTTATCGGAGTGAGTCCATCCTTGATGGGCTCTTTCAGTGGCTGACTTTCCAAAGGAAAGTGCTGACACCGATTGTTTGGCTTGCAAAAAGTGCATTCTCTGAGGCAAGTTGTCACTGATCGGTTGAATGGGTTTAAAACTGATTCCGATGGCTGTTTGTTCCCCTGGCTGGAGACCAGTGCGTCTTTTCCCAAGCTTGTGGGAACTTCCTTATTCTCAACTTGTTTGGGACTCTGGCCCCACAAGACTGTCAGCCCCGTGAAAAGAGGAACATGACCTGAATTGCTCATCTATATGTATCCCGGGGCCTAAGAACATGACTGGTATCGATTAAGCACTCAATAAATGTCGGAAACTATTACCATTCCTTGCTCAGTGTGCCTTCCTGGGAGTCATCATCCAGGCTCCTTGAATGAGAATGGGAGAATGGCCTGGTCAAAGGATGTGCACATCTTCAGCTTTGATAAAAGCAAAAGTCAAAGGATGTGCACATCTTCAGCTTTGATAAAAGCTGTAATGAGGTGGGGCCAGGAAGCCAAGAGAACAGAGGTTCAAAGAAGGCGCTAGAAGAAAGTGTTTTTAAGAAGGACAAAGAGGTCAGTTGTGTTGATGGCCACAGTAAAGCCATATAACATGAGGACAGAGACATGACCGTTGCATCTAACAACACAGTAAGTTTTGAGCAGAGCAATTTCAGGGGGTGTGGGGTGAATGTAAACCTATTTAAAAGGAACTGATCAGAATGTGCTCTAAAATATAGCGTATTAATAAAAAATTTAAGGTATAGCAAGGCCAACAGATCAGAAGATGACTGTCATTAACGACATTGTTTGTTACTCACAATTCCCAAGAAGGGTCCACCATGCTATGCAGGTTTACACGGGCCAGTCAGGAGGCAGAGAGAGTAGGGGGGAAACGTGGGTAAGATCCTTTACTGTGGTTTCTGAGAGAAGGAACAGATGAGGTAGAGTACGCCAGGGTAGGATTGGCTAGTTTTAGTAATTTCCGTGGGTCCTGGGGCATAGGGGATGTCCCTAGTCCTCTAGTACCTGGCTCTGGGGTGAGTAGAGCAGAGGGATGGTGGTCCGGAGTGTGAAAGGCTGGTAAGGGTGTGGTGAGGAATGTGTAGACTCTGAATTGATGAATTTGCATTTGAAAAGCACACCCCCAGAAAGAGGACTTCTCCTGGGGGTGGTGGGGGTGCCGTGAGGGAGGCAGGAGGCCAAGCAATGTGACACTGTCATATTGTTGGGTTGTCCAGAAAAGGTGTGTCCGTATGGGCCTGTAGAGCAGATATCAAAGCAACACGTTTACAGAAGCTAGAAACACAGTTCATACAAAATAGAAGGCGAGGCACGAAGCGTGGGAAATGAGCACAGACAAATCCTGAGGGAGGACGTGGGCTCCACGGAGAACAGGGAGAGAAGTCATCACAGCTGAGACGTGGGAGCTAGGAGACAAGTATGACGACGAAGCCTGGGACAGAGAGCCCGGTCTGAGGTGTTCACACGATCCAGGTTGAGGGACTTGGAATTTATCGAAAGGGCCACGGAAGCACATTTAGGGGACAGCTGCCTGGAGAGACGTGGTGGCAACGCAGACACGGAGATGGAACAGGTACAGAAGGACCCAGTTGAGAGGTTTTGAGATGGTGAGAGATGATCGACCTTTGCACAGGTATAGAACTTTGGAGGCAGGTGAGAGGGAACATTCTGGCTGAAGCTTGTCCTCCCTGAGGAAAGTGAGCTTCAGAAAGTTCACACAGGTTTAGTGTCCACAGGGGCCTCCCGCCAACGCCCCGGCTCAGACTGTTCCTTTGACCCCTGAGCCAAATGCCAGGCACGGACCAAGCGATGCATGCGGTGCAGTCTATGGGATGTGTGGGTGGGGAGGACAGGGGACAGAAGTTCTTCTTAGAAAGGGCACATGTCCAACATTCCAGCCACATTTCCAAACCAGAAAAAGATGTCCCTGGTAATAGTCTTTCCCACTGGTTATCCCTGGATCCTTGTTTTCATCCGTGTTAGTCCCATTTTCAGGGGCTGATGATAGTCTATTCCCCTTCATGTCCTAATAAAACAGTTTAGTGTCCTGAATCCCTTTTAGAATGACCAGTACAGAGAAACGGCCTGATTATTGTCCATTGAACTAAAGTCCAAAACTCCAAAATACATCCTGAATGAAACCATAAGAGAGTGGGAATATTTTTACTGTCGCTATTTGTCACCTCCCTGTATCTCTACCAAGGTACATACATACACACACACACACACACACACACGCAAGTACATATTGATGAATATTGTTTTTTGGATAGTAATACGATGTAGTTGTTCATAAGGTGGTACAAACATAGCTTCCAGACACATTCTGTTTTCTAAGCCAACTGCCACTCCTCGGACCTTCCAAACGGAACTTGGAAGTCTCCGCTCTACGCGAGCTTTGGTGGGGGCTTAGGTCTTCAGTGAAAGAACTGCAGGAATCTTTTGAAGGATTTTAGGTAGAGGTATGACAGTCTGATCTCCATTTTTAAAAGGCACGGAGAATGGATTCGAAGGGGGTAAAAATGCAAGGGAGTTCGTACTCGATTGTAGGAAGCAAGCCATGGTAGTAGTGGCCTTCACCGTGTTGGAAATGATGAGATCAGGCCTGAGGAAAGAGCTATTTCAGGAGGCAGAGCTGGCAGGGCTGGTGACTGATGGGATATACCAGGTGTGCAGAGGAGACTGACCAAGGACAGCAGCCAAGTTTCTGCCCTGGCCTCTGAGAAGAGCTGTGCTTCAGTGCAGGCACATGGCAAGTCCTCTGCAGGACCGGGATCATGTTTAAGTGGACATTTCGGGGCAGAGGAGTTCTAGAAGGAGGCAGAGCCAATTGTGTCCACCCTCTGGGAGGAAAGAGGTTAACTCCTGGAAGCAGACCTGGCTACGTAGTTGGCAGGGCCCAGTGCAAAATGGAAATTGCTCAAAACACAGGAAAAAGTGTGCATCGAAGGCCCGAATATGTAACGCCTCGTTCTTCTTTCCGAGGTCCCCCTCATGACCTGTCCTGGTGTTTTTCCTTTGCTAATTAATGCATGCTTCCTTGTAGAAGAATAGCTGCGTGGTGAGTGCAGACCCTCCCAGGCAATTGATTCAGGGGTGTGTGCAGAGCCCACTAGCTGCTAGGTTCATCCTCCCGTCTGAGCCAGAGTGAAGCAACATGCCCTGGTCAGGGCAGGGACGCAAACCAAGTATTTCCCCACCACATCCCAACACAGAGGGGATGAGCGATTTCCGAAGGTCTGAATCAGGGGTGGGTGAGAGTCCTGCCCCTGTCAAATTGCCCACTGAATGCACCGGCCTCCACCTCCTCTCCTACCTAATCTCTCTGCCTCACTCTTAAAAGGACACTTGTCATCGGATTTAGGGTCCACTCAAGTAATCCATGATGATCTCCTGTCAAAACTCTTAATCACATCAGCAAATACCCATTTTCCAAATAAGATACCATTCACAGGTTCTGTGGATTTGGATGAGGATGTATCTTTCTGGGGGCCACCATTACACCCTCTACACTAGCCCTACCTGAAAGAGAAAAAGGCCGACTCAGTCAGATAGTGTTGGGAACACATCTCCTCCCCTCTTCCCTTGTTCTCCCCTCTCCCAGAAAAACTGGGTCCTTGAGAAAGAAAAGCTAGGGGAGGAGAAAGGAGACAGATAAGAACAAGCATTGACTAAAACATCCTGACTCACCCTCCCAGCTCCATCCTTCTCAAGGCTTCCATGTTCACCACCCAGAAAGAAGGCGGATGGGGATTGAGGTGGCTCTGCCTTTTTCCTGAAATACAGGAAAAAAACCAGGCCCAGATGAGCCCCCAAATTTACAGCAGGCCTCTAGTCCTATCTGCATTTTAGGAAGGTCACCCTGGCCTAGGTTGGGGAATGAATGGAAGGAAGGAAAAGTGGAAGCAGGTAAACCAGCAAAGAAGGTGGTACACTTGGTACTGGGAGTCAAACTGCACCCCCCCACCCTGCGTTGGGGCCAGACACCAAATTTGCCACCACCATGATCTTGGACTTCCTGGCCTCCAGAACTGTGAGAAAGAAATATCTGTTGTTTATAAGCCATCCAATTTATGAGAGTTGCGTTATAGCAGCCTGGATGTATTAGGACCGTGTCAGTGAAAGTTTGAATGGGTCGGTCCAAGCGTTCTGAATCCAGGGAATTGGGTTCTGAAGTGAATCCAGGATAGCTCATCAAACTTCACCATGGCCTGAAGGACACATTCTTCTACACTGTGTACCTCCATTTGTTTTCATTCCATGACTTCCAAGAAACCTCCTGATTTACATGGACTTTGAAGTGGTCAACAAACCCACAAGTTATCCAGTCCTACAAAGAATTTCTTCCCACGGCTCCCTTTGTAAATCACTAACAACACTGGTTAATGTTTATTGAGAGCTTACTTTGTGCTAAGCCCATTTCGTACATCATGTAATCGAAGCAGCAGAGACTAGGGGACTCTAACTCTCTTGCTTTATTCCCTGGTAGGCAGACAAGATGGTCCTAGCTCAGGCACACTTCCAACCAGTTCAGCACCCAGCAAAGAGAATGTCATTCCTCATAGCCCCCAGGGAGAAGTTCCAGGTAATTCTCCGAGTGGCTCATCTGGAGTCGTGTGCTCATCCCTGAACCAATCACCACGGGCACGGCAACAGACAGAGTGACTGACCAAGCCTGGGTCAGATGCGAATCAGTTCCCCATACAAAAGAGGGCTGTGGCAAGAATTAGGGGGAAAGAGTACTGGGCAGAAAAACTATAGATGTCTGCCATAACATAAATTACGTTTATAAATATTAAATAGACCAACTATGCCTCTGGCATTCTCAATTAAATTGGCCAATAAATTCTCTTTTTTTAAGTCAATGTAAGTTGAATATACTATTTCTTGTAAGAAAGAACACTGAATCATTTACATGTTTTTCTCTTTTTCTGCCAGAATGTGAGCTCCATAAGAATAGATACCAAGTCTATTTTGTTCACTGCTGTAGTTCCTTTGCCCCCTGGGAGCGGGGGACGGCTTGGGAGAACTGCGGCTGACACCATAGTTGGTACTCAGTAAATATTTGCTGTGTTTGTGATTATCTTGTTTAACATCCGACCTCGATCCCACTAAAAGCATTTCCATGCAGCAAAGTGTTTTGTTTTCAAAACTCACCTCTGTATCCTCTAGATTCCTGTATACATCTCACACATCATGGTCTCTCAGAATATACTGAAGAATGAACGAATAAGTACACGTTTCTCCTGCTGGACTCTAAAGAACAGAAAGGTAGAACCATGAATGTCTGAACAGCAATTATATCTTTAGAATCTAGAAGTGTCTGACACACAGAATGCCACCGCCCATCCAAATACTACCCGTTGAATGACAGACTAAATGAATTAATAAACGGTCAATATGCATAATGTTAACGTCACTGCTGCCTGCAGCAGCTTCTGAACTGAAAAGCTATGACTTTGTGGACTCTGCAGAGGTTCACACAGTCGACATTCTGTTCTTCCACGGAGACCCCCCCCTCAACAACAGATTTTAACACATACAGAAGTCTTGCATAAACCACCGATGGAGGAGTCCTCCCCATCCCCCAGCCAGGCTAGCTTGACGTCAATGGTTCTGGCTTGTTCTCCTTCAAGAGCTCTTAGCTCTTGTTAGCTAGAGAGGCAGGTTCAGTCTGTTACCAAGGAAACTGCAGCTGGAGTGGGGAAAGGGAGGGAGATTGAGGAGTGGGCAGGGACTGGAATTTTCCAGCTCAGGAGGCTGACTGTGTGTGGAATCAAAACACAGAATCCGTACACAGTCAGTTCTCAATAAATATTCTTGGGATGACTACTGAATAAAAATGTGGGAACTTGGACAAGGGACTTCCTATGTCTGAGCCTCTTTCCTCATTTGTAAAGTAAGAATGATCATCCCACTGCATAGAAGGTTTCAATTAAGATAACGTAAATACAGGGGCGCCTGGGTGGCTCAGATGGTTAAGCATCTGCCTTCGGCTCAGGTCATGATCCCAGGGTCCTGGGATCGAGCCCTGCATCGGGGTCCCTGCTCAGCTGGGAGCCTGCTTCTCCCTCTCCCTCTTCTACTCCCTCCCTCCTGCTCACTCTGTCTCTCTCAAATCCTGGGTGGCTCAGCCGGTTAAGCGCGTGCCTTGGGCTCAGGTCATGATCCTGGGGTCCTGGGATGGAGCCCCGCATTGGGGTCCCTGCTCAGCCGGGAGCCTGCTTCTCCCTCTCCCTCTGCTACTCCCACCCTCCTGCTCACTGTCTCTCTCTCAAATCCTGGGTGGCTCAGCCGGTTAAGCGTGTGCCTTGGGCTCAGGTCGTGATCCTGGGGCCCTGGGATGGAGCCCCGCATCGGGGTCCCTGCTCAGCCGGGAGCCTGCTTCTCCCTCTCCCTCTGCTACTCCCACCCTCCTGCTCACTCACTGTCTCTCTCAAATCCTGGGTGGCTCAGTCGGTTAAGCGCGTGCCTTGGGCTCAGGTCGTGATCCTGGGGCCCTGGGATGGAGCCCCGCATCGGGGTCCCTGCTCAGCCGGGAGCCTGCTTCTCCCTCTCCCTCTGCTACTCCCTCCCTCCTGCTCACTCTCTGTCTCTCTCAAATCCTGGGTGGCTCAGCCGGTTAAGCGTGTGCCTTGGGCTCAGGTCGTGATCCTGGGGCCCTGGGATGGAGCCCCGCATCGGGGTCCCTGCTCAGCCGGGAGCCTGCTTCTCCCTCTCCCTCTGCTACTCCCTCCCTCCTGCTCACTCTCTGTCTCTCTCAAATCCTGGGTGGCTCAGTCGGTTAAGCGCGTGCCTTGGGCTCAGGTCGTGATCCTGGGGCCCTGGGATGGAGCCCCGCATCGGGGTCCCTGCTCAGCCGGGAGCCTGCTTCTCCCTCTCCCTCTGCTACTCCCACCCTCCTGCTCACTCTCTGTCTCTCTCAAATCCTGGGTGGCTCAGTCGGTTAAGCGCGTGCCTTGGGCTCAGGTCGTGATCCTGGGGCCCTGGGATGGAGCCCCGCATCGGGGTCCCTGCTCAGCCGGGAGCCTGCTTCTCCCTCTCCCTCTGCTACTCCCTCCCTCCTGCTCACTCTCTGTCTCTCTCAAATCCTGGGTGGCTCAGTCGGTTAAGCGCGTGCCTTGGGCTCAGGTCGTGATCCTGGGGCCCTGGGATGGAGCCCCGCATCGGGGTCCCTGCTCAGCCGGGAGCCTGCTTCTCCCTCTCCCTCTGCTACTCCCACCCTCCTGCTCACTCTCTGTCTCTCTCAAATCCTGGGTGGCTCAGTCGGTTAAGCGCGTGCCTTGGGTTCAGGTCGTGATCCTGGGGCCCTGGGATGGAGCCCCGCATCGGGGTCCCTGCTCAGCCGGGAGCCTGCTTCTCCCTCTCCCTCTGCTACTCCCACCCTCCTGTTCACTCTCTGTCTCTCTCAAATCCTGGGTGGCTCAGTCGGTTAAGCGCGTGCCTTGGGCTCAGGTCGTGATCCTGGGGCCCTGGGATGGAGCCCCGCATCGGGGTCCCTGCTCAGCCGGGAGCCTGCTTCTCCCTCTCCCTCTGCTACTCCCTCTCTCCTGCTCACTCTCTGTCTCTCTCAAATCCTGGGTGGCTCAGTCGGTTAAGCGCGTGCCTTGGGTTCAGGTCGTGATCCTGGGGCCCTGGGATGGAGCCCCGCATCGGGGTCCCTGCTCAGCCGGGAGCCTGCTTCTCCCTCTCCCTCTGCTACTCCCACCCTCCTGCTCACTCACTGTCTCTCTCAAATCCTGGGTGGCTCAGTCGGTTAAGCGCGTGCCTTGGGCTCAGGTCGTGATCCTGGGGCCCTGGGATGGAGCCCCGCATCGGGGTCCCTGCTCAGCCGGGAGCCTGCTTCTCCCTCTCCCTCTGCTACTCCCTCCCTCCTGCTCACTCTCTGTCTCTCTCAAATCCTGGGTGGCTCAGTCGGTTAAGCGCGTGCCTTGGGCTCAGGTCGTGATCCTGGGGCCCTGGGATGGAGCCCCGCATCGGGGTCCCTGCTCAGCCGGGAGCCTGCTTCTCCCTCTCCCTCTGCTACTCCCTCCCTCCTGCTCACTCTCTGTCTCTCTCAAATCCTGGGTGGCTCAGTCGGTTAAGCGCGTGCCTTGGGTTCAGGTCGTGATCCTGGGGCCCTGGGATGGAGCCCCGCATCGGGGTCCCTGCTCAGCCGGGAGCCTGCTTCTCCCTCTCCCTCTGCTACTCCCACCCTCCTGCTCACTCTCTGTCTCTCTCAAATCCTGGGTGGCTCAGTCGGTTAAGCGCGTGCCTTGGGCTCAGGTCGTGATCCTGGGGCCCTGGGATGGAGCCCCGCATCGGGGTCCCTGCTCAGCCGGGAGCCTGCTTCTCCCTCTCCCTCTGCTACTCCCACCCTCCTGCTCACTCTCTGTCTCTCTCAAATCCTGGGTGGCTCAGTCGGTTAAGCGCGTGCCTTGGGTTCAGGTCGTGATCCTGGGGCCCTGGGATGGAGCCCCGCATCGGGGTCCCTGCTCAGCCGGGAGCCTGCTTCTCCCTCTCCCTCTGCTACTCCCACCCTCCTGCTCACTCTCTGTCTCTCTCAAATCCTGGGTGGCTCAGTCGGTTAAGCGCGTGCCTTGGGTTCAGGTCGTGATCCTGGGGCCCTGGGATGGAGCCCCGCATCGGGGTCCCTGCTCAGCCGGGAGCCTGCTTCTCCCTCTCCCTCTGCTACTCCCACCCTCCTGCTCACTCTCTGTCTCTCTCAAATCCTGGGTGGCTCAGTCGGTTAAGCGCGTGCCTTGGGCTCAGGTCGTGATCCTGGGGCCCTGGGATGGAGCCCCGCATCGGGGTCCCTGCTCAGCCGGGAGCCTGCTTCTCCCTCTCCCTCTGCTACTCCCACCCTCCTGCTCACTCTCTGTCTCTCTCAAATCCTGGGTGGCTCAGTCGGTTAAGCGTGTGCCTTGGGCTCAGGTCGTGATCCTGGGGCCCTGGGATGGAGCCCCGCATCGGGGTCCCTGCTCAGCCGGGAGCCTGCTTCTCCCTCTCCCTCTGCTACTCCCTCCCTCCTGCTCACTCTCTGTCTCTCTCAAATCCTGGGTGGCTCAGTCGGTTAAGCGCGTGCCTTGGGCTCAGGTCGTGATCCTGGGGCCCTGGAATGGAGCCCCGCATCGGGGTCCCTGCTCAGCCGGGAGCCTGCTTCTCCCTCTCCCTCTGCTACTCCCTCCCTCCTGCTCACTCTCTGTCTCTCTCAAATCCTGGGTGGCTCAGTCGGTTAAGCGCGTGCCTTGGGCTCAGGTCGTGATCCTGGGGCCCTGGGATGGAGCCCCGCATCGGGGTCCCTGCTCAGCCGGGAGCCTGCTTCTCCCTCTCCCTCTGCTACTCCCACCCTCCTGCTCACTCTCTGTCTCTCTCAAATCCTGGGTGGCTCAGTCGGTTAAGCGCGTGCCTTGGGCTCAGGTCGTGATCCTGGGGCCCTGGGATGGAGCCCCGCATCGGGGTCCCTGCTCAGCCGGGAGCCTGCTTCTCCCTCTCCTCTGCTACTCCCACCCTCCTGCTCACTCTCTGTCTCTCTCAAATCCTGGGTGGCTCAGCCGGTTAAGCGCGTGCCTTGGGTTCAGGTCGTGATCCTGGGGCCCTGGGATGGAGCCCCGCATCGGGGTCCCTGCTCAGCCGGGAGCCTGCTTCTCCCTCTCCCTCTGCTACTCCCACCCTCCTGCTCACTCTCTGTCTCTCTCAAATCCTGGGTGGCTCAGCCGGTTAAGCGCGTGCCTTGGGTTCAGGTCGTGATCCTGGGGCCCTGGGATGGAGCCCTCCATCGGGGGGGGGGCGGTCCCTGCTCAGCAGGGAGCCTGCTTCTCCTCCTCCCTCTGCCTCTCTCCCTGCTCATGCTCTCTCTCTATCTCTGCGTCTCAAGTGAATAAATAAAATCTTTAAAAAAAAAAAAAAGATAACGTAAATACAACCCTTAGCAGAGGCCCAAGCACTTCATAAACCAAAGCCTCTCAAGGACGGTCTTCAGATCTGCTCCGTCATCTGTGAATTCCAGATACCATTTCTTTCTTCTTCTGAGAGGAACGCAGTCATCTTCCCTCCCCACATTCCCATGCCGCTTCGTCCGTCACTAAGGCTCCCGATAAAACAGAGGAAACCCAGGGTGCCCAAATGGGACCTATCTAATGCTAAAAAGATTGTCATTCACCGGAAATTCGGCGGTAACTGGGTTGGCCGGTACCTGCATCTGCTAAGCCGGCCGACCCTCCTTCTCACCCGGCCGCTCGGACGGTTCCCTCACCAGCGACTCTGAGTCGGAACACTGCACGCCCTTCTCGGGGACTCCATGCGGTCCTCGGGGAGCAGCGGCGGAGCAGGGCCCTCGGGCCGGGCACCGTGGACCCTCGACCCTGACACGTGCCTGCCTCCGCGGGGCTGTCGTTCCGCGGCGGATGGAAATGTGACCGGTGGAATTCGAAAGCCGGAACTTACTTCCGGGCTAGCCAACACGCCGCCTAGCGCCCCGGAAAGCCCAGGCCCTGCCCTGGGCGCCCGGGTACGGGGAACGGCCGCCCCTCGGTCCCACCGCGAGCTCTTGGACTGCGGCGCCGGGCGCCACCGCGGCCTTCCCAGGGGCCCTTGCGCCGGGCGCCACCGCGGCCTTCCCAGGGGCCCTTGCGCCGGGGCCCCAGGGCGCGCGTGCGCACGCAGCACCCACGCTCCCCGCGGGCGGCGCTCGTCCTCGGGCCCCACCCGGCCCTCCCCTGGGAGCGGGGCACGGCTTGCGGGGCTGCGGCGGTGCGACCGTGGCACGCCGACGCCGTGGTCCCACCCACTGCCCTCCGCCGCCGGGGGGCCGAGGCGGAGAACTGGGCGGGCCTGACTGCGGCTCCACCGGAAGCCGGGCCGGCGCATGTGCGGGCCGCCGGGCTGGGGCCGCGCCATCTTGGCGGTCGCTGCGGGCCCGCGAGGCCTCGTGGGGATGAGGGCTTGGCCTGCCTCGCGGCGACCCCAGAGGCGTCCCCCGCCGGCGTCACGGCCTGGGTTCGCGCGCTCCGCGAGCCCGGGGAGCACGCCCGGGCCCGGGGGGCGCCTCGGACGAGGACCGTCGGAGGGCGTGTGCAGCGGCTTCCCCGGGATGGGCGCGCCCGTCCTCGAAACGCAGCCGCCGTAAGTGCGCAGATCCGCGGTTCCCTGGAGCACGTGTGTGCAGTTGCGCCGCCCCCCGCCCCCCGCCCGCGACGCCGTGTTCCACCGCCGCGTTTCCCCGCCCGGGCCCCGGTCTGCCCTCCCGCCCCGCAGCCCCCCGTGCCCCGGGCGTCTCTTCGGGCGTCCCTTCTCTGGGCCGCTCACGACAGCCGGGTCGTACAGCGCGTGGTCTTCGGGGCCGGCTTCTCCTACTTGGCGTAGCGCTTCCCCGGCCCGGGCCTGCGTCCCTTCGAGGAGGTGGCTCTGGCTCGGAGTGCTCCGCGGGAGCCCAGGTGCGTGGCCGAGGCTCGCGCAGGCACGGTGGGAATGCCGCCGCACCGACCCCCACTCTGAGTTTGGCTCAGCTTGGCCACTTGTGTGTTCCCTGGGTCAAGCATATTTAATTCGGATTTTTTTTTTTTTTTTTCAGATTTATTACCATAGAATCATAGGGAGTTACTAAAGATGCTGACCTTGTCTGCTGCCTGGCTCGGCTTTGGAGGCAGGTCCTCTCACTTGCTACTGGTGAGGCTCTGGGCAACCCCTCAACCTTCCTGGGTCTCTGTTTGCAGGAGATAATTGTTCCTAGATTGGAGTTACTGCGTAGAAAGTCTTAGTGCGTTGGTGCATTCTCCAGGTAAAAATGTTAGCTATTGGGGCGCCTGGGCGGCTCAGTCGTGAAGCGTCTGCCTTCAGGTCAGGTCATGATCCCGGGGTCCTGGGATCGAGTCCCGCATCGGGCTCCCTGCTCGGCGGGGAGCCTGCTTCGCCCTCTCCCACTCCCCCTGCTTGTGTTCCCTCTCTCACTGTGTCTCTCTGTCAAATAAATAAATAAAATCTTGGGGCACCTGGGTGGCTCAGTTGGTTAAGCGACTGCCTTCGGCTCAGGTCATGATCCTGGAGTCCCTGGATCGAGCCCCGCATCGGGCTCCCTGCTCCGCGGGAGGCCTGCTTCTCCCTCTCCCACTCCCCCTGCTTGTGTTCCCTCTCTCACTGTGTCTCTCTGTCAAATAAATAGGTAAAATCTTGGGGCACCTGGGTGGCTCAGTTGGTTAAGCGACTGCCTTCGGCTCAGGTCATGATCCTGGAGTCCCTGGATCGAGCCCCGCATCGGGCTCCCTGCTCCGCGGGAGGCCTGCTTCTCCCTCTCCCACTCCCCCTGCTTGTGTTCCCTCTCTCACTGTGTCTCTCTGTCAAATAAATAGGTAAAATCTTGGGGCACCTGGGTGGCTCAGTTGGTTAAGCGACTGCCTTCGGCTCAGGTCATGATCCTGGAGTCCCTGGATCGAGTCCCGCATCGGGCGCCCTGCTCAGCGGGAAGCCCACTTCTCCCTCTCCGGCTCTCCCTGCTTGTGTTCCCTCTCTCTCTGTGTCTCTCTCTCTGTCAAATAAATAAATAAAATCTTTTAAAAAAAAATGTTAGCTATTATTAACTTTTAGGGATTCTTTTTTGGGACAGCGGGGGTGATGGGTCAAGAAATGGATGCTACTGCAACCCTTGAGCTAGGGCATAAAGTTCATTGAGAAACTTGTTTTTTTATGACTGAGACCGTTTTGTGGCTCATAATTATTTTCTGCCTGGGAGTTGGTAGGAAGTTTATAACCATCTCCCCCCAACCACCAGTATTATTTTAATAGTTTGGGTACTTTATATTTTCTCGGGAAATTGTGCACTTCCTTAATATTTGTAGACTTATTGGGTTAAAATTAAATGGTTTGGTGTTAAGAGTGTAGTCTCTGAGCTCTTACCAGCTTGGGTGACTTGAGCAATGTGCTTGACCTCCTGAGACTCCAATTGCATGCTCAGAATTGGACAACAATAGCACCCTACCTTCTCTTGTTGTCAAGAGGATTAAATGGAAATCTTTGACTTAACACAGCACCTGGCAGCATAAAGTTCCATAACTATCAGCTGTTGTTATTTTCATTATGCAGAATTCTTTCCAATTGAAACAGCTTAGGGATTGTAAACCTCTGTGAACTAGTTAATTAAAAGGAGCTGGGAAGCCCTCCACTGTTTTCTAGGCCTTGGAACACATCATGGAACAGAAAAATTGCTTGTTCCTTGAAAGTTGGAAGGAAGTTTCCATTCCTACTCCAGTCACCCTTCAAAGTCATGCTTTTTCTTACTTTTGGGAGGTACTTTTTATATTCTCCCCTTCCATTTTGCTAAGAGTTTTAAATTTAATACTAGAGAACGGGGGGTCAGTAAACCGTTTCTGTAAAGGGCCAAATAGTAAATATTTTAGGCTTTGTGGGGTATGTGATGTTTGTTGAAATTACTCAACTCAGCCACTGTAGTATGAAAGCAGCCATAGATAGTACGTAAACGTGGGTGTGGCTATGTCCAATAAGACTTTATTTATAGACATTGAAATTTGAATTTAATGTAATTTTTGTGTGTCAAGAAATACTATGAATTTGATTATTTTTTCAGCCATTTAACCACTTTTTAAGTCAACATGTTGTATGTGGACTGTACAAAAACAAAGGGCTGGATTTGGCCTGCAGGGTGTAGTTTGCTGACCCCACCACAGGATTTCACGGCAGTGACTAGTGGTGTGATCTGGAGTCAGAAAGTGCCGGTTCTGATATGTATTCATTGTATGCATTTGGGTAAGTTACCCAGCACTCTGAGCATCATATTCTTTTTTTTTTTTTTTTAAGATTTTTATTTATTTATTCGAGAGAGAGAGTGAGAGAGAGAAAGAGCACAAGAGGGGGGAGCGAGAGAGGGAGAAGCAGACTCCCTGCTGAGCAGGTAGCCCGATGCGGGACTCGATCCTGGGACTCCAGGATCATGACCTGAGCTGAAGGCAGTCGCTTAACCAACTGAGCCACCCAGGCGCCCTGAGCATCTTATTCTTTCTTGCAGCTAGGCTGTATACTAACACACCTCTCTCTTTGGGCTGTTAGATTGAGATAATATATATGAAAGGTCTTGCTCAGTGTTGGGAGTCTAGTGAATCACATTTTAGTTATCCCACATTTCTGAAAGTCAGTTGAATAGAATTAAGTGTTAGAGGTTGACACTAGATGACTTGGGTTTAAATCTGGCCACTTACTAGCCATGTGACTCTGGGCTGGTCACTCAACCACTCTCCCTCCTTTTCCTCATCCCTAAAATAGAAATTATAATTGTACCCACTCCAGACAGTTGTCTTAAAGATTAAATAAGCTAACACTTTATAAAGTGCTTAGAAAAATCCCTGGCACATATAAATTCTCAATTAGCATTAGCTATTATTTTATTTTATTTTTTTGGAGCGCCTCCCCCTTTTTAAAGATTATTTATTTATTTATTTGACAGAGAGATATAGCAAGAGAGGGAACACAAGCAGGGGGAGTGGGAGAGGGAGAAGCAGGCTTCCCACTGAGCAGGGAGCCCGACGCGGGGCTCGATCCCAGGACCCCGGGATCATGACCTGAGCCAAAGGCAGACGCTTCACGACTGAGCCACCCAGGCGCCCCTAGCTATTATTATTTCACAATACGATACATTTGGGGTTGAAAACCCCTGTGCTGTGTTGTTAAACTGTGTTGTTAAAATGTAAGATTTTTTTATTTCACTGAAGTACAGTTTATAAAGCAGAGGAATTATTTGTTCCTCAGAAGTGTGAAGAAAGTTGCCAGAAAAAGACAAGGGCTAGAGAAGTATTTCAAGAAAGTACTCCCCTGACATTTGTCAAGTTTTTTATTATCTGCCTTCCTTTCAAGAATGATACATTTCATTATGGCTTTCAAATTTAATAGCCTAGACATGTACCCAGTGGTGGTTGAGAGTTCAGGCGTCTCACAGATTTGGGTTTGATTTCCTGACTCTACCACCCACTAGCATATACAGGGGATGAGATAACTAACCTCTTAAGCCTTGCCTCTGATCTATAAAACTTGGATAATAATAGTATCTGCTTCACAGAGTTATGATGCGGATTAACCATCATAATGCACTTAAAGGCTTGGTGCCAGGCTTTGCCCATTGTAAGAATTTAATAAATGATAGCTATTACTTTTATCCTCCAGGGCACTCTTAAAGTAAGACCCATTTGAGATTGAAAACCATTTAATGGTTCTTAAATGGGCAGCCTTCCCTCTTATTCTAGGTTTGGAATGCTTAGTACTACATAGGAATTATTTGTTTTTAGGAGATTGCCTTCATGAACCGATTAGTCACCAGTTTATTTTTTCTTAACAAAGGGGGCCATTTCTTCAAGATTTTCATTGTATTTGCATAGGATTGTATTGGGAAGTAGTAAGCAGTGTAGACAAAAAGACCTAGGTTTGAATTCTGGCTTTCTCAACCAATTAGATTATGACTTTGAGGAGATGACATCCTCTCTGAGCTGCAGATTTCTCATCTATAAAACAAATATGTTCGTTCTATTGAAATTTGAATTTAATGTAATTTTTGTGTGTCAAGAAATACTATTAATTTGATTATTTTTTCAGCCATTTAACCACTTTTTAAGTCAACATGTTGTATGTGGACTGTACAAAAACAAAGGGCTGGATTTGGCCTGCAGGGTATAGTTTGCTGACCCCACCATAGGATTTCACGGCAGTGACTAGTGGTGTGATCTGGAGTCAGAAAGTGCCGGTTCTGATATGTATTCATTGTATGCATTTGGGTAAGTTACCCAGCACTCTGAGCATCATATTCTTTTTTTTTTTTTTTAAAGATTTTTATTTATTTATTCGAGAGAGAGAGTGAGAGAGAGAAAGAGCACAAGAGGGGGGAGCGAGAGAATTATTGGGAGAATTCACCCCGATAAATATGTTTGCCAATAACTTTATCTAGATCTAATTACCCATTTAAAGTGTTACAAATCAATAGTGTTTAATAT
This sequence comes from Mirounga angustirostris, assembly GCF_029215605.1. Classification (NCBI taxonomy): domain Eukaryota; kingdom Metazoa; phylum Chordata; class Mammalia; order Carnivora; family Phocidae; genus Mirounga; species Mirounga angustirostris. The sequence continues at coordinate 58,429,321 of NW_026991724.1, read as the reverse complement.
AGTCACAGAATTGTGCAACCATCACCACAAGCAATTTTAGAACGTTTGCATTACCCTGAAAAGAAATCTTCACTCTCCATTCCTCTCTTCCTCAGCCCTAGGCAACCATTAATCTACTTTCTATTTCTACAGGTGTGCCTGTTCTGGACAGTTGATATGAATGGAAGCGAGCTATTCTGACTGGCTCCTTTGCTAAGCATAGTGTTTTCAAAAAAAATTGATCCATGTTGTGGCATGTATCAGAACTTCATTCTTTTTTACCCCCAAATACTCTTATTGTATAGATATACCACAGTTTATTTATCCATTCATCAGCTGATGGGCATTTGGGTTGTTTCTACTTTTTAGCTATTCTGAAAATGCTGTTGTGAACATTCACGTGTAAGTTTTCATGTGGACATATGTCTCCATTTCATCTAGAAATGGAATTGCTGGGTCCTGTGGTACCTGTTTAACCTTTTAGGGAACTGTCAAGACTGTTTTCCAAGTGGTACCAAGATCGTTTTTAAAGCACTTAACCCAGTACCTGCCACAGAGCAAGTACTTTAACAAGATAGCTATTCTGGTGACATATTTTCTTTGTGAGAAAAATGTTCTTGAAAGCCACTCTCCTAATTTAGTTAAATGAATTGGCAAGCCTTCTGCCTTTTTTAATGCCCTGTAACAATTTGTGCAGACCAAGAATAATTACTTTCTTGGGCATTTGAAAGACGCTTCCAGTCAAACTGAGATTTCAAGTAATTTCTGCTTCCCTAGAAAATGATGCATTTCTTTAAGGTTTTCCGGTGTGTTAGCATAGAATTACATAGCATAGTGGTTGAAGAGCCTGACCTCTGGAGTCATTTACGAGGTATGCAAGTTTGAGTGAGACCCTGTGAGGTTCAGTTTCCTTTTATGTAAAACAGATGAGGCACCTGTCTCACCTATTTTAAGGATGAGCTGCAGAACATGTAATGCTCGATGCAGTATATAGCACACAAGAAGTGCTAATAAATATTAGTTTTTAATCTCATAGAACTTATGCAGTTGAAAATCCCTGTGTAGTTTATTAAAATGTATTGGAGAGCATTTTAACACAGGAATTCTTTGTAAGAAGATTTTTCCCAATTTTTTTTCCTATCCTTTTGGTAGTCAGTTTGGGTCATTTTTATTTTCCTTGAAAATGTTCCTTTTCATTAAATTTTCATAGGTATCAGTTTAAAGTCTTATTTAATATTAATGTGTTTGCTTTAACTTTTAATAAGTAATATATTTGTGTGATTCAAAATTCAAAAAGGAGAAAAGGGTATATAGTGAAAGTTTCCTTCCCACATGCAATCTCCAGTCACCAGTTTCTGTCCTTATAGATAGCCAGTGTCACTAGTTTTCTGAATAGTCTTTTCAAAGTTATTCCATGTATATAGTAGCAAATATAGATATATGTTTCCCTTTTAATTTAACAAATGAAGTGTTCAACTCCTTAGCTTTTCACTTAACAATGTATCTTGGACATCATTCCATAAGATATTTCTCCTTTAGGCATTTTATATGTAATAGAATATGGGATATTCTATTACATATAGAATCTGTAAAATCTGTATCTCTCCAGCTGTTTTTCTGCTTTCTGAGTCATTTTCTACTTTTATCTCAATGATGGTCTTTTTCTTTTCTTTTTTTTTTAAGATTTTATTTATTTATGTGACAGAGAGAGACACAGCGAGAGAGGGAACACAAGCAGGGGGAGTGGGAGAGGGAGAAGCGGGCTTCCCGCGGAGCTGGGAGCCCGATGTGGGGCTTGATCCCAGGACCCTGGGATCATGACCTGAGCCGAAGGCAGACACTTAATGACTGAGCCACCCAGGCGCCCCTCTTTCTTTTTTTTTTTTTTAAAGATTTCATTTATTAATTAGAGCCAGAAAGCACAAGGGAATGGGGGTGGCAGAGGGAGAAGGAGAAGCAGGCTCCCCACTGAGCAAGGAGCCTGATGCGGGACTCAATCCCAGGACCCTGGGATCATGACCTGAGCCGGAGGCAGACATTGAACCGACTGAGCCACACAGGCGCCCTGATTGTCTTTTTCTTGTTCTCTTTAGGTGTATCTTGTGATGGGCCTTTAGCAAAACCACCCGGTCCTGCTTAGCCTGATGACCTCACTGTGGCAGCCATATCACTTCTCCATATCATTTTAGTCACATCTGAGGCATTGACATGTGAGTATGTATGGAAATCATGCCATTTTTCAGGAGACTTGGGTGAGATTTGAGTGTTGGTTGCCCCTAGGAGGAATTCCTGTAGTGTGCTGGAGGTTGTGATTGCCAGGGATCTCCAGGCTTAAATGGCTTACAGGACCCTATAAGGTCTGACTTCTCTCTCTAGCATTTGTCTTATGCCAGTCTGTATTCTAGTTCTATAGCTCTCCATATTCCTCTCAGCCTCCTAACCTTTGTACACACTGTTAATTAGGCATAGGCTGTCTTTTCTCAGCACCTGATCCAGGTCAGACTCTCTCATTGTACATGTGTATCTTTATCACATTTACTGCTTGTCACTCACATTTTGTGGTTATTTGTTTGGCTTCATCCATGGACCATATGTCGCATGAAGGCAGAGACTGTGTTTCCTTGTTCATTGTATCCCAAGTGTCTGGATGTTGTTGATATTCCATACCTGTTTATTGAATGATTGAATAAATAAGCATCTAGAATTTTGCCAGTTCAGGATTAGAGCTTTCTGGCTGATAAACCAATTTGAGAAAAAAGTATGTGAATAACCTCATGCTTTCTAAATAAGTATTTTGATTAGCATGTGAAAATTTGACTTCTGAATGTTTTTGCTTCCAATGAGAGAAGGTGCCCAATGCCCTCTTGGATGGGAACATGTGAGCAGAACATTGGGTAGGCAGGTGAGCCTTCTTGGCATACAGGAACTCTGGTAGTTCTGAACCTTAGCCCTGTCTGCCAGACTTGACATATTTTCCTTTTATAACCACTGATTTCTGACAGGGTTACCCTTTGTTTAGGTTTAATCTTATGTATAATTAATTGTTTGAGGGAGCTATTATTTTAATATTTGAATTTCGGAGCAGTTTTTGTTAAAGAGTTGTTTGCCTTGAACATAAATGTTTCGTTTTCAGTTGTCCTGACATCCTTTGAGAGGGTTAAAAAATAAAAGTAAGTTTACCCTTAAGGAAAACTGGTTAGATTGGCATTACTGAGGAACTTTATACAAATTTGTATACTAAGATATTTACCCATTCAGCACTGAATATGTACATGAGAGTCCTAAATACTGAAGAACCGACTTCTTTATTTTGTAAAGTAGTGTTTATTTTAACCTGGCTATTTGTGTAACAGCCTAGCTCCGTGCAGAGGACTTGCAGAGCTAGATAGAGCTCCAGCAAAGACCCCTCGAGAATCCCTACTTAACCTCTCCACTTGATAGGAGTATAAGCATTTCAAATGTAATATGTCCAAAAGAGAGCTCTTGATTTTAGGCTCTTCCGTAAACATGTAATTCAAAGACTCACTAAATTACACTTCCATTTACCAAGTTGCCCAAATGAGAAACACAGGAATCATTTCTGATACTTTTTTTTCCTTGCCACTGGCACACAGATTATCAGCAAGATCTCTCTCTTTTCCAGTTTCACTTTTTGTCAGGACATCTCCAAAATACATTGTATTTGTTCACCTCTCCCTATCTCCACTACCGCCATGTTAGTTCAGAGCACCATCATCTTTTGCCTAGACAGCTACCTCCTCTCTTCCCCATCTCTAGTTCTCCATACAGCAACATGGGTCTTCTTACAATGGATTAAGTCAGACCTTATGTTTAAGTCTTCAGTCCTAATTTAGGATTAAGTTCAAGATCATCTTGGTCCACAGTTCTAAAGAGCTGGCTCTCGCACACCTATACAACCTCATTTTATGCCCCTCAACCCCATTCTCACTATCCCCCACCCATTCTAATGTCTTTCTATTGTTTTCCTTTATGTCTTTGTATATTGCTCTTTTGTCTGTTTGGAGTGTCATTCCCCTTGCTTTTCTGGCTGGCTCTTTCCTATAATTTATTCTTTGCTTCTCTTCCTCAGAAAAGCCTTCCCTGACTACTCTGTAACTGCCATACAAACACACCCCTGCTCATTTCCACATCCTGTTTTTTTTTCCTTCAAACCCCTCACCACAATTTTTAAAGGTTTATTTTGCCAACTTACTTACTGTATGTATCTTCCTAGCTAGACAGAAGCTTGAAGACATATTTATCAAATGAATGAGGGCAGGGGCCATTTCAGTGGCACTGACAATGAACCATGAACCTAGCCTTAGCATTGGCCCTTATGTGTAGCATGCACTCACATATTTGTGGAAAGAATGGATGAATGAGTATTTACTGAGAGACTTCCATGTATTTAAGATCTGTATAAGCCATGGGATCATAACACCCAGTTAGTCCAATCTATTTATTGTAGACCAGAGGTTCTCAAACTTTTTGGTCTTAACACCCATTTACACTCTTGAAAATGATTGAGGATTCCAAAGACTTCTGTTTATGTGGGTTGTACCTGTCACTATGTATGGGTTTAGAAATTAAAACAGAAAAATTATAAATGTTTATTAATTCATTTAAAGATAACAGTAAATCCATTACATGTTAATATAAGCAACATTTTTTTTTACTGAAAATGTCTTAATTCCCAAAACAAAAGATTACTGAGGAGAGCCAGCATTGTTTAACATCTTTGCAAATCTCTTTAACATCTGGCTTAAATGAAAATAGCTAAATCCTCATCTGCTTCAGCATTCCGTCTGTCAGCCTCAGGAGAACTCCACTATACACTTGGGAAAGAAATGAGATTACTGCTGTAGATAATTTAGAAGATACTATTTTTGAGATGGTGCTGGGAGTTTTTGCATTCACACTTCAACTTTTTTTAATATGAACTTGCAATGATAGAGATATTTATGACATCTTTGTGGATCAAAAACTGAAGAGAAAGACACAAGGATATGTGGGGTTCAAAGACAAAAACCTGTAGGACTTTCGCTCTTAAAATAGGCAGAGGAAGTTAACAATTCGGCTGCTGTGGAGTAATGAGGTCCAGGAGCACCCAATGCCTATTGAGGTCCCAGGTTCATTGTGTCAAACAGGTTGGGGTGGAGTTGTCCTGACAAAAAATGAGACTGGAAAAAACTAGTGATGGTTACTCAGGGCTCCAGCTTATATTGTGAGTAGTAGCAGTAGGGAAAAACATGACCATGTAGAGAGGACCCAACCTAAGCTTAAATCTTGTTCAGTGAATAATATACTCTTATCACATGGCACAAAGTCCCTAGTTGATAATATAAAACTTGTCTCGGGACTAAGTTTCTCACAGGCAGGTAGAGATAACCGCCCCCCACCCCCCAAAAACTTAGATATCTGTGGAGGGAAGAGAAGTTCTGAGAGGAGGGGGAAAAGATAACCCATAGAAGAAACACTTAGAAACTAAAATTGGAAAACACTGAGTTAAACTTGGGAAAACCTGTAATAAGCAAGACAGTAAAATCAACAACTAGGACATGAATTCACTCCTGACAAAATGCAATTCAAATCAAATAGTTTTGGTGTGACTTTAAGATTCTTAGAAGATAAAGGATAATATTCATAAAATATTCATCCATTTGAGAAAGGTGGTTATAAAAAAGTACCAATTAAAAATCTTAGATGTAAAAAAAATATAGGGCGCCTGGGTGGCTCAGTTGGTTAAGCGACTGCCTTCGGCTCAGGTCATGATCCTGGAGTCCCGGGATCGAGTCCCACATCGGGCTCCCTGCTCGGCAGGGAGTCTGCTTCTCCCTCTCCCGCTCCCCCCTCTTGTGCTCTTTCTCTCTCTCACTCTCTCTCTCAAATAAATAAATAAAGCCTTTAAAAAAAAAAAATATATATATATATATAGCCATTGTAAAACACATCTAGGGAAACCCTATAGTGGATGCAGTTAGGAATTAAGCGCCTGGCTGGCTCAGTCTGTAGAGCATGCCAACTCTTGATCGAGGGTCATGAGTTCAAGTCCCACATTGGGTATAGAGTTGACTTAATTAAAAAATATGTGTGTGTGTGTGTCTTTAAAAAAAAAAAAGGAATTAGCAACCCAGAAAATAATATAAAAAATAGAGAACATAAATGGAGGATAGATGAAGAAGGGCCAGTATACTCCAGTTGGTTGAGAAGAGAATAGAATTGGAATGGCAGAAAAGCTATTCTGACCAAGACATACTGGCATGAATTCTCCAAAAGGGAGGAAAGACCTTCATCAAGCACACAAGTCCTGAGCAGGATAAACAAAAATAAATCCATACATACCATCTATTCTAAAAGCTCCAGGGGGACATTTAGATTGATAGCAGACCTTCTCCTCAGCAGTGTCTGAAGACAATGGAATAATATCTTCAAAATAAGGAGAGAAGATAAGGGTCACCTTGGAATTCCATACCTAGATAAACTGTCATTTAGAAATGTCTTCTAAAGCCATTTTTAGAAAGCTAAATAGACCACCTTATACACTAACTAAAAGACTTATTTAAGGATTTATTTCAATGAGAAAACAAAAAGATGAATCTAGAGAGGAGTGAAATTTAAGAAACAATGAATTAATAAATTATTAAAATATCAATATAAAATTAATCATTGAATATAAAAATTTGGTATGTTTAAAAAATACAGCTAAAATTCTAGACAATAACTAGAACGGGGGAATAGGAAATTCAATAAATTGCTAAGGTATTCCAGGATATTCTTTATTATTTATACTGTTAAATATATACTTGTGTACAAATTAGGAATTTAAGGTAGACAATAAAATAACTGAAATATAATTGAGAGCTTCCATATTAGCAGACAGAAAAAAGGGGAGTAAAGAAAATTTGATCTACTCAGTAGAAAGTAAGAAAGGAAAAAATAAGCAAAGGAAAAGGCACATTCAACAAGCAAATATATCAGAAATTAAAAATGCAAACAGATTAACTCCTCTGTTAAGAGTAAACTGCCAGAGTAATTTCTTTGATATCCAACTTAACAGAGGAAATCATGGACTTGTTTCTACCTAAACATACAGCCTTGAAACATAAAGTAAAGGTAAAGGATTAACCAGGAGCAGTGGACTAAAACCATAGGCATAATGGGTGATTTTATTATAAGTACTTAGAACTGATATATTAAGCAGAGAGAAAGTTAGTAAGAATCCTGAAAATGTGAACACATAGTTAATAAGCTTGATCCTATGAACACAAATAGAAATTGGTAGCCTAACATTTACAGAATACTCATTCTTTTCTAATGCATTGAACAACTAAAAATTGATTATATCCTAAGATCACAAAGCAAGTTTTAACAAATACCAAATAATATACAGGCGATGTCATTTGGCTATAATGCAGTTAAATTAGGAATCTGTAATCAAAAGACTTTTGCAGAACTTGGAAACCTAAAGGCATTCTTTAATGTCATGAAGACGAAGCGTAATGGAAATATAACCCAGTACTGAACAGCAGTGAAATACATGCAAAGCCGGTCAAGTGGTACTTGGAGGGAAAGTTACAGCGTTAAGTGTATCTGTTAAAAATTAAGAAAGATTAAAAGTGTATGAGTTAAATACTTTAGCAACTCAAGACCTAGGAAGAGAAACCCAAATAAGTAGAAGATAGGAAATAATAAAATGAATAGAAATTAATTAAATGGAAAAGAGGAATATGGTTAAAGAACCAAAAGTCACTTTAAAAACTTTTATAAAATTGTCAAATCTTTAATAAAACTGATAAAGAACATCAGAATAGATTAAATGATACTAGTGCTAGAAAAGGTGACATATTACCAATGCAGAAGAGATTATAAATCAAAGAGAATACTGTGAATAGTTCTACACTAATAAATTTAAGTGAAATGGACAGTTTTCTTGTAGAATATAAACGACCAAAATGATTCAAGACAAAGCAGAAATATAAGTCCCAAACTTATGAGGAAACAAAGTCCAAAATATTCCAGGCAGGAAAACATCAGATCTAGATAATTCTATAGTGAGTTATACTAAGCTTTCAAAAAGCAGAGAACCTTATTTTTTTAAAGACTGTTGTGGAGAATATAAGCAGCAAGATAACAATACAATCGTTTTATAAGGCTGGTAAAACCTTGATACTGAAACCAGGCAAGGGTAGTATAATTAAGAACTTAGATGCAAAAAACAAATGTGAAATATAAGCCAGTAGTATCCAGCTGTATGTGTATATGAGTCAGACTCTCATAATCATGCTCAAGTAGGGTTTAGGAATGCAAACATGTTTCGACATCAGAAAATTAGCCTTAATTCTCCACATTAACAGATTATATAAAATAAAGTATAATCTTCCCAATAAATATAGAAAAGTCATTGTATGAAATTAAAACTTATTCATGGTAAAGTTTTTAGAAAACTAGAGCTTAAGGGAATTTCCTTAAACCCCAATAACATGGCTCTACAAAAAGCTTGTGAACATTTTTACTTGATGGTGAAAGGTAAGAAGTATCCCCACCTCAGAGGTCCTAGCCAATGCGTTATGATAATGGAATGAGTTATGATTGTCAGAGTAAAAAATTGTCATTAATAAAAATATTGACATTACCCAAAAAAACCCAGGAGAATCTATAGACAAACTAATAAGTATTAGAGCTAACAGGACTGGTAAGCAAATTCACTGGATACGAAATCAAAAAAGCAATAGCAGATAATTCTTCTCAAAAACTCATAATCCAAGACAAGTCATGAGAAAATATTAGATAAACTCATTGAGAGACGATCTATAAAATACCTTACTAATACCTCAAAATTGCCGAAGTCATGAAAAACAAGGGAGTACTGAGAGGCCGTCACAGCCCAGAGTTGCCTAAGGAGAGTAACAATGTGTCCTGGATAGGATCCTGGAACAGAAGAAAGACATTTATAGAAAAACCAGTAAAGGGCGCCTGGGTGGCTCAGTTGGTTAAGCGACTGCCTTCGGCTCAGGTCATGATCCTGGAGTCCCTGGATCGAGTCCCGCATCGGGCTCCCTGCTCGGCAGGGAGTTCTCTTCTCCCTCTGACCCTCCCCCCTCTCATGTGCTCTCTCTCATTCTCTCTCAAATAAATAAATAAAATCTTAAAAAAAAAAAGAAAGAAAAACCAGTAAAATCCAAATAAAGTCTGTAGTTTAATTGATAGTTCTGTACTAATGTTAATTTTTTCATTTTCACATGTTCCGAGGTTTTGTAAGATGTTAACATCAGGGGAAACTGGTTGAGGAATCTTTATCTGCAACTTTCCTATAAACCTGAAATTACTAAAAAAAAAAAAAAAGCTATACCACATTGTAACCCCAAAATAACCGATAAGCTGAGTAATAGGGAAAAAGACCTCCTAAAATCAAATTGAAATTTCAATAGGATATATTTTTTTCAGGTTTTTTTTTTTTTTTTTTAAGTAATATCTGTACCCAACATGGGGCTCGAACTCGTAACCCTGAGTGATCAAGAATTGCATGCTCCACTGACTGAGCCAGCTAGGCACCCTTACAATAGTGTATTTCATCAAACTTGACAAGCTAATTCTAAAAGTCATTTGAAGATGGAGGGCTAAGAATAGTCAAAGACACTTTTGAAAAGCAAGGCAGGGCAGATGCCCTTTCAGATATCAAGATATTGAAAGCTATAGTAATTACTATGATGTGTTAACACACAGAGATAGACAAATGGGCCAGTGGGACAGACTAGAGAGTTTAGGAACAGGCCTACCCGTCTACAAAAACATGCCAGGAGAAAAATTAGATCCCTATCACAAAACATACAGAAAATTAAAGACTTCAGGTTATTAGAATATCTTTATGACTTCAGTGTGGGGAGGGATTTCTTAAGGTATAAAAAAGCAGAAATACGAAGGAAGAGATTGTTAAATTTTACAGCATCGGTATTTAACACTTCCATAGCAAAGGATGTTGATGGCTTTTCTTTTAACTTGTTTATGGTACATATTTGGTACATATATGGTACATATTTTAGACTTAAATAAGTGCGACTGGGGTAAGACATGGGAGGTAATTCAAGCCAGAACATGACATCTTATTCGCCTTTAAAGATCACCCTGGATGTTATGTAGAGAATATTGGGAGGGAAGAGTTTGGAGTGGAAGCAGGTGATCCAAGTGGGTAGGCTAATGACCAGGGGAATTCATGGTAATTAGGATTGTCACGAAGAGGGAAAACATTGGACAGATTTGAGATGGCTTGGAAGTAGGGTCAGCAGGACTTGCTGATGAATTAGATGATGACTAATATTAAGGAAAAAAGACTCAAGAACAACTGTGAGATTTTTGGCTACCACAACTGGTGCTGTTTATAGAAATATATAGAATTATAGAATGAGGAAAAGGAAAACTAAATATTTGTTTTAAATGCCTTCAGTTCCTATTAGATATCCAGGTGGAGCAGTCAGCTGTTGAGACAGATATAGGAGATTGAGCATCTGTGGAAAGTTCTGTGGCAGGGGATTTAAATGTGGGAGCTCTTGGCATCTAGGTGATATTTAAACCATGCCACTAGCTGAAATTGCTGCCTAGGGAGTGGATGTTGATGGAGAAGTCTAGTGACTGAGTTCTGAGCTTTTATAGGTTGAACAGAGCAAAAGCCAGCTAAGATGATGGAGAAGAGGCTGTTGAAAATCAGGGTGGTACAGTGTCACCAAAAATAAGATAGTGTGTGTTTTTGTTATTGTTTCTTTTAATGAGGATGTTGAATGTTACTGAAAGATCAAGTGAGATTAAGATCAAGTCTCCTAGCTGCATAGGGAATTGCTCAGCAATTTCTTTGGTGTGGACGGGATGGAAGCTCGTATGGCATAGTAGAGGGAGAGAATGTGCAGTAAGGCCTTTGAGTTAGTGACAGAAGACCACTCAATCAAGAGAGGTTTTGGGGGAGTGCTGAGGAAAGGGGTAGTAGGTGGAGGAGCTCAGAGGGCATGTGGTATCTGAAGGAAATGAAGGGTCCAGGATGCAGAGAGACGCTTGTATTGCAGATAGAGGCCTTTGAGGAGAGAGAGGATGGGGTCCGTAGAATGTGTTAAAATCACCTCCAAAACCTTAACCAGACATTAGCATCACCTCGGAAGCTCCAAAACAGCTACAGTGTTAAACAGCTCCCCAGGTGATCCTAATGGGTAACCAGGTGTGAAAACCTCTGACCTAAGGGTAGTACCACATTCACTTGCAGTGGTGCCACTAGAATTTCTGTAGAGGTTACTCGGGAATATGTTTCAAAGGTGCATAGCAAACACAGTGTTTTCATTCAGTTTTTATGTTTACTGTGGCGTGGCTGTCTGTGGAGAGACTGTTGAAGACATGGGGAGTTTAAAACATCCCCCATCCCAAGCCAGTAGCTTCTTAATGTAACAAAGCAACCACTGATTTCTATTTATACTTACTAAGTATAAATAGAAAATTTAATTTTGGGCATCATATTCTATGTGCTTGTAGGTAACCTGCTTATTATAATTATCATGAATTTTTACCTTTAAAATTAAAATCCTACATTTTTATTGGCCACATAAAATTGCAATGTATGGATTTACCAGAATACAATTCTTCGGCAGAGTACACTTTTCTGATAAAAAGTGATGCTCCATGAATATGCTTGCTTATCATCTTTCATACATCGTTGCTTATCTTCTTTGCTTTAGTCTTTTGAGAGAATGGTTGGATCAAAGGGTACATTAGTGAGTTTCATATAATTCATTGATTTTATTGCTAGAAAAGAAATTCATATTTCTATCAAGGATATTCAAACAGTATGGGTTGGAGAAGGGAAAAAAAACCCTTCCTTCATCCTCCTCCCCTGCCCCCCTCCATTCCTTTTCCCTCCAGGTAACCAGTTAAGGATTTCTTGTATTCTTTTGCGCAAGTTTTACCTGTAGATGGGTTCATCCTTAACAAACAAACAAATGAAAACACTTACCAGCTCATTCCTACAAACTTGAACAACTTATGTGTTTACCTAACTCTGGTAGTCCTTGGTCTTTCCTGGTCCCAGACAGCTGCCCCTCACTGTTGTCCCGAGCTACTGATCCCCTCCCTGGTGTCATCTGCGGGTCGGTGGCCTGCTGCCCAGCGTGGCAGGGGTCTGCGGAGCGGCTTGCGGAGCACTGCAGGGTGCTGCGGGGTCTGTGCCGGGCGCTGGCGGGGTCTTCTGGGTGGGGGGGTCTGTTCGGGGATTGTGCTGCTGCTGTGGGGTCTGCCAGGGGTCTGTACCGGGTATCGGCGGGGCTTGCGGGGGTCTCTGCAGGGATCTGTGCGGGGCATTGGCGGGGTTTGCGGGGGTCTCTGCAGGGATCTGTGCGGGGCATTGGCGGGGTCTGCGGGGACCTGTGCAGGTCTGTGCGGGGTGCTGGCGGGGTCTGTAGGGGTCTGTGCCAGGTGCTGGCGGGCTCTGCGGGGGTCTCTGCAGGGCTCTTGCAGGGTCTGCGGGGATCTGTGCAGTCTGTGCCGGGCGCTGGCGGGGTCTTCTGGGTGGGGGGGTCTGTTCGGGGATTGTGCTGCTGCTGTGGGGTCTGCCAGGGGTCTGTACCGGGTATCGGCGGGGCTTGCGGGGGTCTCTGCAGGGATCTGTGCGGGGCATTGGCGGGGTCTGCGGGGACCTGTGCAGTCTGTGCCGGGCGCTGGCGGGGGTCCGTGCGGGGGTCCGCGGCGTCCGCCTCTCCGGCTTTGAGGCAGCGCTGGGTTTTCTGCCGCGGTCTGTCAGCCATTGGTGCTTCCCGCGAAGTTCAGCGTCCTCCCTGGCCGCCCAGGTTTCTGGCGTGCTCGGTCTTTCCCGAGCTGGTTTCCGAGAGCTCCTCGTTTACTGAGGGACTTAGCCCCGCGTCTTCCCTGCGTCCCGGGCGGAAAAGTGTCGTCTCCCACTTTCTCGTTTGTCTTTACACTTCAACGTACACGGTTTTGCCCGCTGGATTTTCACTTTTTGGACAAACGTCCGTTATTTTTCTTTTCCTTCGTTGGCTTTGTGTTTGGGTGTCATTAGTTGGCCCTTCTCCGAGTCACCCCCTTTCTCTGTGTGGGGGTCACACACCCCTGCCCACCGCCCCCTCCCCCTTGACCAGACCCCTCTCAGGGGCCCCTAGTGTCCGCTCAGTTGACGTCAGCCTCCAGCCTTCGCGCCAAGCCGTCGGCATGGCAACCGCAGCCTGATTGGCAGGGCTCGGAGGCGTGGCGAGGGGCCCGGGTGGGAAGCTCGGCTGCTGATTGGCCTGCGCTGGAGCCCCGCCTCTGCGGAGAGCCTGACAAGGAGTCGCGCGCCCAGGCCCGGTGCAGACGCGGGGAGCTGCAGGAGGACGAGGTCGGGGCCGAGGGACGCGCCTGTCGACCCTGGGCTGCTGGCGGCGCCGGGCGCCAGGGGCCCTGTGGGCGAGCTAGGCTGTGCACGCGGGCCGCGCCTTGGTCAGGCCCGAGGCGGTGTGGTGAGGGGAGGTGAGTTGGGCTGGTGCCCTCCCTGCACGTCCACATCAGGCCGGTGTCAGGATGCAGCGTGAGGCGGCACGGCGGTCACACGCCGCAGTCCGAGGGACCCTGGTCGGCTGGGGAAGGGGGCGGCCGGTGGACGTCGCCTGGCAGCGTCCTCCCGCAGCGGGTCCGGGACGCGGGTTGCCGCGCTTGCCGCAGGCGCCATCTTGTGTGGCCCGCCGGGGTCCCGGGGACGGGCCGTCCCTTTGAGGTGGCCGCGGAGCTGGGGGACGGCCGCGCCATCTTGCGCGGGGCACGGGCGGGTTGCCCGCGGACTCCTGTCACGCGAGCCAGTGGGGTCGGCGCCGGGGAAGTGGCGGGCTGGCAGGTTTCGGGGCTGGGTCTGGGGGCTGCAGACCACTGCGTCCATCCCACGGTGTCCCCGACAGGCTGGGTCCGTCGGGCCGTCCCTCATCCCTGCCAGCCCTTGGGGGCGGGGCCTGTTTTGCCGCAGTGGCGGCGGGAGGGGCTACGGGCCGCAAGGGGCGGGCCAAGGGTTCGTGCCTGTGGCGGCGGGAGGGGCTACGGGCCGCAAGGGGCGGGCCAAGGGTTCGTGCCTGTGGCGGCGGGAGGGGCTACGGGCCGCAAGGGGCGGGCCAAGGGTTCGTGCCTGTGGGGCCAAGGCTCTCTGGGCTGTGAGAGGCCGGCCCACCTCCCCGCCCCCACCCCCGCCCCCCCCTCCCGCGCCGGCCCGGCGCCTCCTTCGGTGTGGGCGGTGAGGCTGGCTGCACAGCGCTGTCCTGATTGGTTGGCTGCGGGTTGGGGCGGGGCCGGGGCTGTGGAGACTGCGGCTCGCCTGGCTCCGGCCGTCTTGCTGAGCCCCGCCTACCTTGGCGCCATCTTGGGGGGGGTGGCCGAGCTTTGCCGCGCAAGCTGGTGGTGGCTGGCTGGCCGCCGCGGCGGTCGGGGCCCGGGGCTGCCGTGGCCGAGGCGACCCTGTGTTCTATGCAGTGACTGAAGGCTGCAGAGTCTCCACTACTTCGCACCTTCTTTGCTAGTTAAGGGTCTGGCTGCAGAGGCTTGCCCTGAGGGGGCCGCCCGACTAGCGTGGGGTCTGGACTCTGACTTCAGAGAATGGACCATGGCTGGGGACTGGGGGGCCGTTTTATTGGCTCGGTCCATGTGTGTGGTCTGGAGAGTCAGCGTCTGTTGAAGCCAGGCACTGTGCCTGAAATTTGCCGCGGCGGCCACCGCCATCATGGAACCATTAGTCCCGAGGGACAGGGCGACAGGCAGTCGGCGTGCCCGTGCTTTCCCCCGGGCCACCCTTCCCCTGTTGTCTGGGGACAGTTTGCACCCTGGGTGCGTCTGGCCCCATCATTTGGCTGGAGGAAGTGCTGGGGGCGCAGGAGCAGCGAGGTGTGTTGCGCAGGCCCTGACGGCGCGGCTTGGGGGCGGGGACTGGCCTCCGGGGCCCTGCCCACTCCGGCACTATTTTTGTTGGTCGACAGGTGGCAGCCGAGACTTACTATGCAGGCGCCATCTTGAAGGCCTGCAGAGCTGCAGAGGGAGGTCCAAGGGGAGGGGCTGCAGAACTCAGCCTACTCTAGTACTGTCATTGGCCGACAGGTGGCAGCCGAGACTTACTGCGCAGGCGCCACCTTGCGTGCCATTGGGGCTGGCCGCGGGGGGCGGGCCCAAGGGGAGGGGCTGCGGAGCTCGGCCCACTCTAGTACTGTTCATTGGCCAACAGGTGGCAGCCGAGACTTACTGCGCAGGCGCCATCTTGAGTGACAGTGGGGCTGGCCCAAGGGGAGGGGCTGCAGAGCGCGGCTCACTCTAGCACTGTTGGCCGACAGGTGGCACCCGAGACTGCGCAGGCACCATCTTGAGTGGTAGTGGGGCTGGCCACGGGAAGCGATCTAAGGGGAGGGGCTACAGAGCTCGGCTTGCTTTAGCACTGTTGGCCGACAGGTGGCAGCCGAGACTTACTGCGCAGGCGCCACCGTGAGTGACATTGGGGATGGCCGCGGGGGGCGGGCCCAAGGGGAGGGGCTGCGGAGCTCGGCCCACTCTAGTACTGTTCATTGGCCGACAGGTGGCAGCCGAGACTTACTGCGCAGGCGCCATCTTGAGTGACAGTGGGGCTGGCCCAAGGGGAGGGGCTGCGGAGCGCGGCTCACTCTAGCACTGTTGGCCGACAGGTGGCACCCGAGACTGCGCAGGCCCCATCTTGAGTGATAGTGGGGCTGGCCACGGGAGGCGGATCCAAGGGGAGGGGCTACAGAGCTCGGCTTGCTTCAGCACTGTTGGCCGACAGGTGGCAGCCGAGACTCACTGCGCAGGCGCCATCTTGAGTGACGGTGGGGCTGGCTGCGGGGGCGGGCCCAAGGGGAGGGCCTGTGGAGCCCCACCCACTCGAGTGCTGTCTTGATCAAGAGGTGACAGCCAAAGCTGACTGCGCAGATGTCAGCATCAGTGATTTCATTGCTGGGAGCACACCCGAGGGAGGGCTTTCATGTTTTGGGTGACTGACGGGGGACTAGACTCGTATCCATTGGGTGGCCAGGTCTGTTGGCCCGGGGTGGCCCCCTGAGGCTTACTGCACAGGCACCATCTTGAATGATGCCAGAGCTGCGGGGGAGGGTGACCTGAGGGAGAGGCTGTCTTGCCCTGAAGGACAGACGGGGTCCGCAGGCCCATACCCACCCTAGCGGTAGGTTTGTTGGCCGGCGGGTGGCTGCCGAGGCTTACTGCGCAGGCGCCATGATGATTGCCCACGGAGTTGCAGGGTGGGCCTGAGGGTGGCGTTGCCATGTCTTGAGTGACCAAGGGCACCTGTGGAGCCCTGCCTACCTGTCTGGCCAGGAGGAGCCTGCGGGTTGCTGGCAGGCGCCAGTTTGGCGGGCCCAGAGTGTTTGCCGCAGCGGCCGTGCAGCACGGCAGCGGGCTCAGCGTTTCCTTGGAAGGATACCAGAGCCACACTCGGGGGAGTGGGGGGCAGGGCTCACCTGTACAGCCTCAGATTTAGATACTTGAATAGGCTTGGGGGCTGTGGACGTACGGCTTGGGTTTGGAGGCTCTGAGGGCACTAAAAGGGTCTAAAAGCCTGTGAACTCGACAGCTCAGCGCTACACACCGTTAGGAGAGGGGCGTGGTATGGGAGCTTACGGGGAGGAGGCTCTCCAGGCAGGTCCGGCCTGGTTTGGGGGCGGAGGGCGTTGCGGAGCTGGGAGGGCGGGGCCTACTGCTTGAGCGGTGAGGTGGCGCTGCGCGTGCGCAGAACTCCTTGTGGCACTGCCACAGCGTCCTCTGGAGGACAGAGAGGCTTCCGACCCTGAATTAGCTCTCACCGTGTTCTTTAAGTATACGCTGGACTGCAGGGAGGCTGCTTCTAGTCCTGGCTCCAACAAAGGAGCTTATAAGTCCCTACCTTTTTTTTTTTTTTTTGAGGTAGTAGGGAAGGTAACACGTTGGATCCTTCCTTCCCAACCAGGTGGTGAGAGAAAATTAAGAATGTACATCCACTGGTGAACAATGTTTTAATATACTGTAGAGCTGTAATCGTGAAGATCCTTCCCTCGGGTGCTTCTAATTGACTGAATGCATGCTCTGAGGCACAGTGGGACTTGAAATAGGAAGTATTAATCCACTGGGAGCATGTTGATAATTTCTAAAATGTTATATAAGGTTAAGGAATGATGTTACTACTTAGTAGTACTAAGGTCCAAATATAAGTTAGTCTCTTCATATTACTTAAATTTACAGTAGAGTTAAATTTCTGGCCCTGCATCACTGGCTACTAAATGGAAAAACTGGAGTTTGGGGTTTTTTTTTTAAGATTTTATTTATTTATTTGACAGAGAGAGACACAGCGAGAGAGGGAACACAAGCAGGAGGAGTGGGAGAGGGAGAAGCAGGCTTCCCGCCGAGCAGGGAGCCCGATGCGGGGCTTTGTCCCAGGACCCTGGGATCATGACCTGAGCCGAAGGCAGACGCTCAACGACTGAGCCACCCAGGTGCCCCGGAAAAACTGGAGTTTTAATTCACTTTTCTAAGGGGTACATATTGTTGCTACTCCATGTGTTCTTCATGGAAAATGTCAGTAATGTTCTCTTTTTCTAAATAACATTACAATGATCTATAATAGTCTGCCATGAGGTCTGAGATTGAGTTCTCTGAACATCTGCTTTTCTGTAAAGTGGGAACTAGAAAATTAATAGTGTTGTGGTGAGGAGTGACAGAGACAATAAAAGTAAGATGTTAAGCACTATATGGGGCATGTAATTAGTAAATAATGGTACTACTTTATAGCTATTTTTTCCTCCCAGTTTTTGCCTACAACATGCATCCTTTGCTTTTAGAAGGACAGCCAATGTCACATAGCTAATAAGTGGGAAGTTGGATTCTTGAATTGATTTCTTAATCCAAAGCCCTGTGTCTTTACTATTTTGCTCTGCTTGTTAGAAAGGGTTCTGAGATAGTCAGAAATTGACCTACACACCCACTGACGTAACCTCATTGGGAAAAGGCTGTGATTACAGTCCAGCGTACAACAGGTGCCTCAGGGAGTAATGCCCATGGGCCCCTCCATCCTGGGGGGGAGAGCTCTTCTTCCTGGGCTGGTTTGACCTCTGTCACTGGGGGAAGTGGAGATGCACCTATTATGTAGTCGTTTTCAGCCTGAGGAATGTATATACAAAGTAAGTTTGGTGTCTCATGTTTTCTTTTCCTTCTCCAGCTTTGCCTTCTTGAGCTTCTACCCTTCTCAGAGGGAGCTGGCAAGACGAAGAGAGACTAGGTCCAAACACTAGGTGGCCAGGTCCAGGTGAGCTGAATTCCCTTCTCACAGTGCCACACTTACCCTTGGAGTGAACACATTCTTCCTCATCCTGACACTTTTCTATTGCATATGTGTTCCATATAGCCATGCAAGTGCCGTTTGTGCTCTGAAAACTCACTCTTCTGGTGAATTGTGTGTTCGCCAGAAATTCTCCTTGGCCTCATGCTATCCTTTTCAGTTTCCTACTTCTTTTTCCAACACTCAGCTGCACCTTCAGGCCTGCTCTTTCTCTCTTGTTGGGTGATTAAAGAAACATGAGAGATTCATCGGTTCATCTATCAAACATGGCCCTGAGTGGGAAAGGAAGTGTTTTCCTGGAGCTCATAGTCTATTGGGTAATGAAAACGTTGAAAAAAATAATTGTATCATTCATGTTTTTGACAGAGAATATTTACTATGAACAACAGTTAACCTGAAAAAGGCCCCATAGGGCCTTCCTGAGAAGGTCATTGAAGTTAAGGCTGAGTTCTGAAGAAAGGAGGATGGTAGTGTGTTTTGGGAAGAGTAGTCCTAAGCAGAGGGGACAGGGGCATTCCTGAGGGATCCAGAGATAAGAGCCAAAAGCCTAGGGTACCTGGAGCAAAGGAAAGAATTGAGTGGCATTTGAGCAAGGTGGGGATTTTAAAGGTCAATTGGAGCTGTGTTGTGAAAGGCCTTGCAGTTAGTGGTAAGTATATGGGCTTGATATGAAGCATAGTGGGGGAAACCATTGAGATGTTTTAGTCATGAAAGTAACATGGGAGTCAGATTTGTGTTTTAAACATACCATCTGGTTGTGTGGTTCAGAAGGGGAGGGTGGAAACTGGTTTCAGGGAGACCACCTCAGGTCTGGGTGAGAGATGACGGCTTGGATTCGGGTCAGAGCAGGGGCATACGTGAAGTGGATGGATTTGAGAGAGGTACTAAGAGACTCAGTAAGACCTGTACTCTTCTTTCATGGCTTGCTGACTGTTTCAGATAAGGTGCAGCGAGTCACATTATGTGAGGAAGTGAGAAAAATAGCAAAAGTTATTCATTCCATCAGCAAACATGGACAGTATGCCCAATCTGGGACAGGACCATGCTAGACTTTGTGTCTCTGGAAATGGGTAGCATAATCACTGGCTTCAGTATCTGCTAAATGAGAACTCAAGATAGGTGGCTATGCTGACGGTGTATTATCATCCGGAGAAGGGCTCACATGCTGTCCCAGGTGGGCCCCTGGGAACGGACTGGTTTATTCGTGGCCTCAGTGAATGCTCCAAGTATCCAGTGTCTGGTGCTGAAGCCTGTGGAGACTCAGAAACCTTATTTCAGCTAAGGACTCATGTTAGTAGGTACGCATGACTGAGGCTCAGGAGACTTAGAGAAACCCTACTGACATGTTAGTTTATGTTGAAAAATAGTGTGACTAAAGTACAGTGTTCCTGTTTTCTCAATTTTGGTTTATCAGTTTATGGTGGGAGATAACTACAGCAGGGGCCCAAATACTCAAAAGTTTGTATGATCAGCAGATTCTCTCCCTGTAGGCAGACCTACATGGGAAACGAAACCATAATGGGAAGGTTGCTTGGTGAGTATGGAATCAAAATGAGAGGATACAGAAAAGGTTTAATAGCTTTTGGTTGCAGTGAAGCTCTTAGTAGGATTACTAGGGCACCAGAAGCCCCCGTCTACACTCCCCTTCCTCCCCAATTTCCATTCAGATTAGGTCTGACTAGAGTAGCCCCTCCCTGTACATGGTTAGATGAACCATGCTTTGTGGCCTGCCTTTCCATGTCCTTCCTCTTTTGGGGTTAAAAAAATCTGATCAGCTAATTATTGACATTAAAATATGGTCAGATGAGTCATACTGGCTCAGAAGACATACTCTTTAAAGTAGCTTTATTCATCTTGAACTATTTGGGATCTGATCATTAAACTAAACTCTTAGATACTACTTCCTCTCCTGAAATTTTTGGGGAAACCCCACAAGAATGGACAACAACAAGGAAATTTGGCGGCAGTGTGGTAAGTGCTGAGCTTACGTGAGAGAGTAAGCCCGGGTGATGTGGAGATTACCTGAGAGGAGCCATGTAAAAGACCAGAGGGTGGAGATCGCAGCCAGTGTGGTAGGGAGAGTAGTCATTACTCTTTGCTGGTATTCCCATGTAAAATTGGTCCCCCAGCAGCCCCTGTTGTCCGTATGCTCCTGTTCATGGTCAATTGGACAAGACCGGACACCTAAGCCTAGAGCAGTGGTTCTCAAGGTATAGCTCCTGGAGTGCTTATTTGAATGCCTCTTTCATGGAGAACCACAGACCTCCTAAATCATCACACCTGGAAAAGCAGGTACATATTTCAAAAGTACCTCAGATGGCTTTTGGCACCCCCAAGTTTGAGAACCACCATCCTAGAAGAACTTGAGCCGTGGTGCGCACTTGCAGATTCGGAGAGCTTGGGTTGCTTAGTCTGTCGGCACTGGGCACTTCACCGGGAGGTGAGGTAGGACTGGGACGGGGGCAGCATTTACCCATGTGCATGCTGAAGTAGAGAATGTCGGTCTGCAGAAAGAGGCAGGAGAATGGAGCAAACGAGAAGAGAGAGGAGACCGCACACCATGCTGTCCCTGAGAAATGAAGAAAGTAACTTCCTCGCTTCCTGACTTTAAAGTTCTCAATTCCAGCCCCCTTGGATGAGGTAGGTAGAATGAGTGAGGGGGCTGAATCTAGGTGCACCGTGATGAGGGACCAAAGTAAGTAAGTAGAGATGGGGTTGAAGAAGCTCTCATGGAGCTTCTGTCTCAACTGATGGGATGTGGGGAGCCTGAGGTCGAACAGTGGGGTCACAGGGTTTCTTTATCTCTCCTTACACGTCCCACTCACGTTTCCAAGCCTCTGATACATGTTCTTTAATTGAGTTCTTCCCAGTTCAGTTGAACACTTGACCCATTCATCCTTTGATTGAGGCCAAAGACACCACACTTACAGCAGGGATTCCTGATGAATTCCGTCTTTGTTTCAGTTACATTAACTGTGAGACCCATATTTTTGTTTTCTATTCATGAAATGGAGAAGTAAAGTGCTTTAAAACATTCAAAGAATAGCACTAAAACTTCCGTATAAACCACAAGGGCAACACTGTTGTCCCGGCAGCACCGCTGTCCTGTGGTTTTAGGTGGTCAAGCTCATGTCTGAAATTTACTCCACGTGAAATCCTTACAATGCATGTAACATTTCATGGTTAGATGTCCGGTGTGTGTAAGAACAGATATTTGGAGGTTAAAGAACAGCTAGAAATCCATAAACCCTTCCGCCCAGGGTGGAGAGTGAGACTGGTTTCCATCATTTGTCTCCTCTCTTTGCCTCCTCTTGGAATTAGTGGTCTTCCTTGGCCCCTAGGACCAGAGTCAGGCCTGGTCCCTTTGTGTCTCCACCTTTGCCCCTGTCTGCCAAATGTGGTCAGACCTTTTAAGACCCTGCCCTTGGCTACTGCTTAACCCACGTACTACTCCAGAGAGCAGAGGGAATTGCAGAAGCTTTAGTAACTAGGGCTGTGCGAGGGTCCTCCTCCAAGTCAGAAAATGAAGGTGACGGGTGTGCCATGTGGCCAGAATTTAGTTTGAACTGTAGGACAGAGGGGAGGGCATGCATGTGGAGTGCCATCAAGTGGTGCACAGGCTTGAGGGTGGTATACAGATAGTGAGTAGAGGACTCCCTGGGAGCAATGTGAGGTGGCCTGAGGGGGAAATGAAGTGTCAGAGTAAGCAGGGGCCATGTCCTGAGGACAACCACAGCAGAGGGAGTGCTGATAAACAGTAACACGCAGAAACGAGAAGGCAAGACAAACAGCAATTGAATTTACTTCCAAATTTTATATTCAAAAAATTTTTTTCAGTTGTGAACTTAGGATAACATTTAAACTAAAATACAAAAAGAAATGGAAGTATCTTTTACTACTATTTTTATTTTCCCCAGTGAATGAAGTCTTTATATAAGTTTTATATGGAAGTTTTCTTCTGGTTTAATTTATACATACTTCCATACGTTTAAATATCCATGTAGATGTTTGTTTCAGTGTGTGCTTTTATTTTAACACAAGTGAGATCATTCCCAGTTGATTAATGTTTCAGACTCAAGCTGCAAGAGTGCAGTCCATAGGATGTGAGACGGTGGTTGGGGGGAGAGCTCATAGGATGTGTCCGCCACGTTCAGTCTCCACTTACGTGGGTGTGTTTCTTTGTGTGTATGCAGGTACTACTCGTAGCTGTTTAACAGTGTCTACAAGAATTTCCGTATCAATACATTTGCACCTGTAGCTTTGCTGTCTAAAAACTGCATTATATTCCTTTGTGTGGACATTTTCATCGTTGGTTTTACGTACATACAAATGCCACGTGTGCTGTACAGTTTTATACCTTATTATTTTAATTTAATGCTTCAAAAGTTTTTTTACGTTAGTGGTTTCCATCAAGTGTAAATAAACCACTGTGTCTGTAGAATGGAATACTATGTGGCCTTTAGAAAGAACGATGTAGATCTGTATGTACTAGTACGGAAAGATAACCGTCATAACTTAGTAGGTTTTACCGTGCACACATAAGGGGCACCTGGCTGGCTCAGTGGGTGGAGCATGCGACTTTTGATCTTGAGGTTGTGAGTTCGAGCCCCACATTGGGCAGAAAGTTTACTTAAAAAAATAAAAATAAAAAATAAAAAGCATACGCAGAACTCCCAATGTGATCTCATTTGGGTAAAAATGAGATGCCACTCTATATGTGGATGTTAGAAGATTTAGTATAGCAACAAATTTGATCGATGGGTATGGCTTGTAGTTTCTACATTAAATACTCTGTAATTGAACATTGTACTATCTTCTGTTTGTAATCAGAAAATAAAATGATAGAACTTTCTGAAAACATGACTTAATGGCTACATAACATTCTGTTAAAGATTTTATCTGTTTTCATTCCTTCCTGTTTGAAAATTTTGGAGGAATGTTGTGTTTTGAGTGCACTGATTTATTTCGGTGTGAACAAAGTATGTTTGTTACTGGCCTTATAGTGGCCTTAGCCTTCCAGCAATGTGTTGAAATACAGAATTTGTCAGGAGGCCAGACAACAACACTGGTCTTATTATTCTTTCTTAATGTCAAAGGTTGTCTCCAGCCTTCTTGGAAAGCATACTTGAATAACTGGTCAGAAATGAAAGTGTTGGCCATCGCCTCTTACCACTTTTGTTAAAATTATTTTACTACTTAGTCCTCAGAAAGTTCGTAGTTTGTATTTAAACAGTTTATGCTTTTCTTGACTGAAAGACCTTTATTTATTATAAACTAAATATCACATGTGTATATTTCGATGCAAGTCAGTTTTTGGGCTGCATTAGCTCTGTTAGTCTATTTGTCCTAACACTCGCATCATTGTGTTGGAAAGAATACTTTGTTTTCATATGTTTGGGTCGTTTTACAGACAACCCCCTGCTCCCACCACACACATACGTTATTCAAAATTCTCCTGATATTTTTGTACATTTATTCACCTAGAAAAATTGGATTCTCATTTCATCAAAGCTCCCCACCCCGTTATTGGATTTTAATTTATGTTCAAGGAAGGATTGACAACAATTTCCACATTCCCATCTGAAAGCATATGTTTTCATTTATTTAGGACTTGTTTTATGTTCTGTACATTTAAAAATTTTTATTTGGGCTTGCATATACTTTGTTGAATTTATTTATGGGAATTATTTTGTTATTAATGGGATTCTTTTCTTGTATTTATTGACAAGGTTTTTCAGCTCAAAATAATGCTTTTTCCACATGATGCCTTTCATTTCTTTTTCTTCAGTTGTGTTTGCTAGGTTTTTTGCAGAATAGTGTTGAATGGTAGTTGTGATGGAGGACTTCCCTTCCTTGTCCCCATCTTTAGTTGGAATAGTTTTAGTGTTTAATGTGCTTCCTTGCATTTATTTGAGATAAATCTTTATTCTTAAATGGTCTCCTAGTTTTACTTTTGCTAAGAATGTATAAGGAGAGGCTGTTGAAGCTTGCAAATGCTTTCCAACATACAACAATGCTCACGGGGCCCCCTCCCTTCCCCCTTTAATCGATCATATAGAACAGTCCACTGGAATAGGGGTATCTTCCTTGTATTCCTGGAATAGGCTTTCATGGTCATCGGCTATTTAGACTTTTCTAGATTGGATTTATTAAACATTTTTGCGTATAAGTGCAAACAAATGTTTATTGAACACCTTCTTGGTGCCAGTCCTGTGAAGATAAAATACGATGATGGAAAAGGCAACAGAGGCCTTGCCCTCAGGGACTTTGGGTATAAGTGCGGGCACTCTCATTTCTACTGGGTTCGTGCATCTTCAAGCACATCTCTCATTATATGGGTAAATTGTTATTGTTGGCCTTTCTGGGCTGTCCTTGGAGGGGTTCCCCCCCGGCCTCAACATTTCATGTGATCGTATCAGGCAAACCTTTAGCCGACACCTTTTTGATGCTTTCCTCTCAGCCACCTCCAAACCTGTATCTTCTGTTTTCTTCAACGGTAGGCGTGGCTGTTGCCATGGAGGCAGAAGCTGGACTGGGGAAGTGGGGGCGAAGTGGGTAGAGCAGTTATGCTTTTGATTGGCCAGAGGCGCTGTCACAGGACGAGTTCACCTGGGATCGGGGTCTTCCTGAGGGTAAGGTGAGTATGGGGCCCTGGCAGGTACTAACTCAGCATATCTGGCCCCACTCTTAGTTGCCCTTTGGACTGCAAATGGAGGATAGAGTGAGTCAGGGGTAAGGGTTGGGTTACTGGGCCAGCAGGGCACCTAACCTCATCTCACAGGGCTCACCTGCCATCAGGTACCCCTGTAGGAGGACGTTGACCCGTGTTTCCTTTTCCTGAGTTTGATTCTTGGTGACTCTGGTAGGACTGCAGTTCTACAGTAACACCTTGACAACGTAATACTTCTCTGACATGTGCTAGTCCCTTCCCGTGGCTCCATGTGTAAAATGGTGTCACCTGCCGTCATTTACTCCAGCAGCTTTTTAGTGCTGCAGGTGTTGGCTTTTATAAACTGGAAATTAGATATACATATAAGGACTTAATTGTAGTGGGCAGCCAATTTTTTAGCTCTTATTTTTTTCTTACTAATATTTTATTTACTTGACTGTCCTTAGATGGAGACTTGCTGGTTCAAAAGGAATGGGCATTTTTAATGTTTTTAAACCATATGCTAATACGGCATCCAGAAACATGGTTCATGTCTGCACCAGTCAGCTTCTCACCAACATCAGTTTTTCTTTTTGATTTTTATTTTTGAAATATTTGCCCATTTGATAGGCCAAAAAAATGTTCACTGTAATATTTCACATTTCTTTGATTTCTGATGTAACTGTTGGATCTTATCACTGACTTTATGAACTGTGTATTTTTATTTTCGTGTTGCGACATTTATCTTTTTTTTACTGCTTTCTAAGAGCTTTTCATGTTTCAAATATTAACTATCATCTATGTTGCAAAATATTTTTTCCCCTCCTCTTCTTCTTTGTCTTTATTTTGGTTGCTTTTTCTAGTGCTGCAGAAAATTTGTTACCCATTTTTATTTTCACGTCTGCTGAGTAGTGGTCTTTCAGTGGTCTCTGCCGTTGGAATTCTGCTTGAGCATTCTCCTCCCTGTACCCGTTCTTCGCTGTTGTAAACAGTGCCTCTGTGAACACACTTGAGAACTGTATCTTTGTGCACATGGACAGATAGGTCTATCAGTTGGGTTTCAGAGGCAGAATCCCTAGGATAGGGGATGGCATTGCATTTATGTACAAATAATTGCTGGAGACCTGAGGAGTATATTTAGTTTATAGCTGCAATTTCCATATGTCATTCTTGGGTATCAGAAGTTCCAAAGTTGATTCCTTGGGGTTTTTCTAAATTGACTGCCATCTGATTTAGGGTGTGACCTTGGACTCCAGCAGGGTGGGATGGACAGGGGAAGGGAGAAGACCCCCTCAGTGTTAAGGTGTCAGCGTTGTGTGCACCCACTCAGTGGGCAACACAGTCTCTAAGGCCTCTACTAGTGCTTTTGTTTATTGTTTTAACTTTGAATTTATTTTTTTGACTAGGTAATACATGCTCATGGTAAAAATAAATAAATAAAAACAAAAGGAGAATATACAATGAAAAAGTAAGTTTCCATTCTCTCCCTGGCCCCCAGTTCCCTTCCCCAGAGGCAATCACTATTAATCACTATTAATAGTCTCATATATATCCATACAGAAAATGTCTGTTTAAGCAAATGCATCTGTTTTTATAGTTTTTCAGAATACTATGCACATTGTTGTGTCCCATTTTGCACTTAACTACCTTAGAGATCATCTCATATCTCTTTATTTACAAATGCCTCATTATTTTAAAAGGTTTCATAATCATTACATGAATATGTACCACATTTTGTGCATTGCCAGCAATGCTTCAATGAATATATTTTGCACATATGTCATTACATATCTCTGGGATAAATTCATGGAAATAGAATTTATAGGACTAAGGGTATGTACATTTAAAATTTTGATAAGTTATCCAAATTGCCCTCCATAGAATCTACACTGCCACAGCACTATGTGAGTATGCCAGCTTCTTCGTACAGACCTATTTATAGTCCCATCTTTATGATTACTCTGTTCTCAAGGCCTTTTTTACTCTCAGATCTCAAATGAATTTCCTCTGCCATTGTGGGAAGGAGTTGTTAGTGTCTGATTCTTTCCTTAAGGTTTTCCTGTTAAAAATTTTTAAAAATTTTTTTAATGCTCTCGCCGACCAAGGGCTGTTTTGTTGCCCTGGTTAGAAAAATCTATGAGCACGTTTAATGAAGATCGTATTTGTTTACTCTAGTCCTGAATTTCTTGAGAAAAGAAATGAGTGAATTTTTGGTGTAGAACTTGGCATCTACCTTGTGATAGGATTCTTAAGGGCATTTAAATGGTCATATTATTAATGAATAGAAAGTCCTCCATCTCTTTTCTGTGTTCTGGAAAGGTTTTTATAACATGGTAAATTCATTGCTCATGGAAATTTTATGGGAGGTTGCTCCTTAAATCAGTTCATCTTTTTAAATTTCTTCCCTAGATTTTCCTCTGCTTTCTGATCAGGTTTGCCTATTTATATGTTCTTAGAAAAATTGTTGATTCCCTATCAAACTTTTTAACTCTACAGTTCTTATATATACAGTTTTTACTTATTGGTGCTTTATGTTTCAAGTACGTGCCTACTAGGAAGAAAAGTTAACATAGTAAAAAAGTACATATATGAAGTCAAAGTTATCCTTTATATCTCCTGATTTTATTGTCAGGTTCAAAGAGCCCTTCCCTGTTCCATGATTCTAAAAAGTAATCTTTTATTTATTTTATTTTGATTGTAGTTTTAGCATTTTTATATATAGTATGACCTTGTCCCCTAAGTGAATGATGGGTAGTTTTCCTGTATACCATTCACCAAAGTAATTCCTACATTCCTTACTAGTTTGTAAATGCCACTTTTCATGCCACTACTGGATACTCGACTATATATGGTCAACTGAGACTAAGATTCCTAAATGAATCCATTTTTTTTTTTGTCATAAGTTACAAGTGTATCTTTTTTGTTGTTCTATTTCTTTGGCTTTGATGGTATAAACGAAACCATCATTTGTTATTTTTATGTAGTCTTTCTGTCTTTAGGCATATTATAAAAGAACTTTCTTGCCCTGAGATTATGTTAAAATATTTTTAAATGTTGTGTATGGTTTGTTGGCCTTCTGATATATGAATTTTTAAAATATTGATCCAGGTCAACTTTAGAATCATCACCAAGTTCCCCAACGTTAATATTCTTTGAAGTTCCATATAGTATAGATTAATTTGGGGGAGGTTTTAGAACTTTGATACACCAGATCCATACAGCTCCCACGATTATATTGTGTCTCTCCAGTTATTGTCTTTTATTATTATAATTTGTAATTCTATTCACATGGTTGCTATTGTCTTTTATTAAGTCTTTTTTATCTTTGTAATGGGAGTTCTCTTCCCATTTTTTAAAATTTATAATTGCTGATACATTTTTAGGAAGTCTGTTATAAGTGATTTCCTTATTAAATTATTGTAAGGTCTCTTTGCATTGATTCACAGTATCTGAGTGGGTAGTCTTATATAAGTGAATGATAGTTTTTAGAACCTTTTTTTCTTTATGCCTCAGATTTTTCTTGCCTTGTTGTAACTGGCTAGAACTCTGTAGAATCGTGTTCTACAGTGACAGCGTTAAAGACTTTTGTGTCTGCTTTTATAACTGAGTTTGGTCTGTGGTTTGTTAGTGCTAGCTTTGTCTTGGGTTTTGAATTATTCTGGTTTCATAAGACAATTTGTAAGCTCTCTATTTCTCTTTGGTTGGTTTATATGACATGGGAATTGGCCTTTCTTGAATATGATATATAAAGGCCTCACCTCTAATGCAATCTGAATTCACAGCCATTTGGAGAATTAATTCTCTGACACTCTTTTTACATTTCTTCAATGTTTATTTGTCTATGTATTTTTTTTTTCCTTAAAATGTCTGCAGGTCCCTGGCATTTTGACTCTGTTCCTGTGGATAGCTGCTTGTTCTGAAGTTCAGGAAGGATCCTATTCCCAAACAGGTATCCTGTTGCCTCTGAGGAGTTGGACTAGTGTTTTCTAGGGGACTGGAGTTTTCTCTGGAATCTGGATGCCAAAGAGCAGACTTGGGCTTTCTGCCCTTTCGTCTTTGCCATTCAGGCATGCTGCTTTTTGAGAACTCTGCTCTTGTCAGAGGCAGTCCCTCTTAGCCAAGTCCTGGATAAAATGAACTGTTCTTTCATCCAGAGTATCACACCAGTTCCCCAGAGCCTGGACACTTGCCCTTTTCCTTTCCCTGCTTTGGAAGTCTTCTGTCCAGAGGGGTATTAATTACCTAGAGCCTTCCTCTCTGTTGCTGCCTGTCCTCTTCAAGGAGGGAGGGCAGTCAGGGAGGCAGTGCTTCTTCATTCACGAGGGTCTTCATGATGGATGTGTGTTTGTGAGGGTTGGTGCTCCCAAGGACAGTGGTGGGAGAGGGCATGGGAGGGAAGTTTGTACATGAGTAGAGTGCAAGCCCATCACTGCCAGGGGAACCCAGCACGGCAGAGTTTGCTACATTTATTCCCAAATAATAAATTAAACACCTTGTTTTCTCTTTAGACATTTAAAAAAACCCTTAATTTTAAACATACTGATTTCCTTTTAAAACAAAAGCAGAGAATTTTTGCTGCATGTGGTTTTGTTCTTCTCTGGAAGTAAAGCCAGAAGTACAAAACTATCAGGTGAGTTAATTGACCCACCCAAACCTAGATTTTGTTCCCACAGTGCCTATTTCCTTGTACCATTCGTGGCTGTCCACAAGGAGAAGTGTGTAGTCTTAATTGGTTACATTAGAAAAAAGATGAATGTCAGCTTTTATACTCAGTCTAGAGGGTTTTTCTAAAAAGAGGGGGCAGATAATAAAAGAAAAATAAAGACAACTAGGGAAATAAATGAAACAGTACAGAAGTTTATCAAAGATGGTTCTTTTGAGACAAACTTTGGCAAGATTGATCAAGGCAAAAGAATGTGAAAACAATGTGTAATAGCATGAAGAAGCCTGATGGCGACTTTTATCATATTCTTACTGTTTATGTGAATAATGTATTTTTATCACCTGTATAGGGTTTCTGTGGCTTCACCAATATTGCGTTTAATTTCCCCCCAGTGTACTAGGCAGCATTGTAAGAGAGCTTCACATATACCCACCAGGGTTTCCCACCCAGTTGTCTGGGTATACTGAGAAGGGGCTGGTAGAAAAGTGGGCAGGTGAGGGGCATGACACACCAGAATGCTCTTTCGGAAGCACTGGCATACAGGTTAACCCAGGATGTTCTCTCTCCCCAGAAACTTTGCTGTGCTTCTGCAGGCATGTAGTAACACATGCCTGTGTCTAAAATCAATTCTAAGATGGGTTTGTGTACATTATTTTCAATACATTATTTCACTGTTGATACCTGACTTTGTGTCAGGCAGGCACTAGAGGATAAGGGATAGAAAAGTTAATCTCTGATCCATTTAATAGATTTTACGGTTGGCTGTGGGAAGAGGAGCACATAAATTCCAGTATTTAAAAATAAATGTGACAAGTACTTGCAACACCTAAGAGATAAAATACAGTTCAGGAAACCTACCTGAAGAAGTGCTGTTAGCAGAGCCTGAGGCTGGGTTCTGGGACAGGCACTCATCAGAAGAATGTGCAGTGCTGAGGGAAGGGGTCCTGAGCATACCTGCAAACTCTGCCACTCTGGCCAGAAGAACCTTCGGCAATGATGGAGATGTTCAGAAATAATCAGAAATGGCAGGTTTGGTCCTCATTCCCTTGTACCCCCTTTTCCATTTTTGCTGAGAAAAAAATTGACCTCCAGTGACAGTAATGGCTAGCACCTTGAGCATTTCCCACGTGTGGACATTGGATGGTTAGGCCTTTAGGAATATTAACTTATTTAATCTCACAGTTTTAAAAGGGCTGAGGGCTTTTGTTCCCCTTGTGTAGATAAGGGGACAGACTCCACTCCAGGACATTGAATAGTTGCCCACGGTCACACAACCAGTTAGTAGCAGAGCTAACCCTCAAACAGGTCTTAGTGGCGCCCAGAGGTCATGCTTATAGCTCCCGTGTGAGGCCAGCTTTGTGTGCTGTGTGTGTGTGTGTCTGTGTATTGTGGGTTTATGCATCTCTGCCTCCTTGGCCTATTCACAAAGCATTGTTGATGCCCCATGTAGGGCAGCCCCACACTGCTGCCTGATCCTCAACTTCTGGGACATGTGTATATCTCCTTACGATCTACAGGTCCCTGAGTACTGACTGTCACAGGCTGCTGCGTCTTTCCTGTTGACTCATGTTTGGTTCCTCCAGTGAAAATTTTACTTAGAAAAATGCTGCCTCCAAAGTACTTGTCTGCCACCAAACCCAAGAAGTCTTGGGCCCCAGATCTGTATGAGCTAGACAGTGACTTGAATAAGGAGCCGGATGCCACCATAAGAGAAGGTGCAACTGACCCTGAGTTCTTTCATCAGAGGTTTCGGAATTTCCTCTACGTGGAATTTGTTGGGCCTCGGAAGACGCTGTTCAAACTCCGAAACCTCTGCCTCGATTGGTTGCAGCCGGAGACTCGCACCAAGGAGGAGATTATCGAGCTCTTGGTCCTTGAGCAGTACCTGACCATCCTTCCAGAAAAGATAAAGCCTTGGGTGCGGGCAAAAAAGCCAGAGAACTGTGAGAAGCTAGTTACTCTGCTGGAAAATTACAAGGGGATGTATGAGCCCGGAGGTGAGACTTTGTAGAAGCATGGTGAAGGCCGTCGGGGAACTGTGAGCTCCCTGGGGTTCATGGCCTCAGCATTGTTGGTGTTCGAGGCTGGATCGTTCTTTCGTGGGGGGGGCTGGCTTGTTGTGGGACATTCAGTGACACTTCTGGTCCCTCTCTGCCACAGGATACCAGTTGCACTCCCTCCCCAGCTGTGACAGCCACAACATGATGTTGACAAATGTCACCTGGGGAGTAGAATGCCCTGGTTAAGGACCACCACCCTAGGGTGGTGGGGGAAGGAAAAGCAACACTTCATTGAGGGCCTCCGTGAGGAACTGGTGAGCCTCTGTGGGCCTCACAACCCTGGTCCAGGCTCCCTTTTGTGGAACAGGGTGTATTACCCCAGGAAGCTGTTGGTGGCCGCTGTTTAGGGGTGAGGTGGGGCAGCAGTCGAAGCCGCTTGCTGGCCCAGGAGCAGGAGGAGGCTGAGGAATGAGAGGATCTGGTCACTCCAGCTTCCTGTTGAGGTGCAGGTAGTGCAGTAGGGGCAAGGGCAGACTCCACTGGGGGAGCTGTTTCGAGAACACAGGCAAGACGTGATAAAGCATTAAGTCAGTGTCTGGTGTCCTCTCAGACGACAACAGTGACCTCCGCAGCGAAGACAGCATGAGCCGGAAGGGAGCAGAGTCCCCGCCACCACGCTCCGCCTCTTCTTTTTGCAGTGAGTAGTAACCCTGTCCGGTTATGCCCCCCGTCGGGGCATGCTTCCAGACTTCAGCCTGGCTTCCCCTTTCACCAAGCCTGCCACATGGCATAAACGTGCACGGTGGGCATGAAGCCTTCAGTGAAGACAGCAGCACCTTCCCAGGGCAACTGCTGCTACTCACAGATCTGAGGGAAAGTAAATTAATTGATGATATAATGAGACATTTTTAGTATCAAAGAAGACACCAGTATATGGCATGAAATACAGTTTTCTTTCTTTTTTTTTTAAGATTTTATTCGTTTATCTGAGAGAGTGAGTGAGAGGAGAGAGAGGGAGAAACACTTACCTGCTGAGCAGGGAGCCCAATGCGGGACTCGATCCCAGGATCCTGGGATCACGACCTGAGCCAAAAGCAGTCGCTCAACCGACTGAGCCACCCGGGCGCCCCTACAATTTTCTTTTTAAATAATGAGATAGTATTTAAGGCTGTTGGAAATTTGCAGCAGGCTGTTTGAAGATATGCCCACAGCCTCCCCAAGAGGGGCAAAGTTCATTACTACTTTGTCTCTAAAAGTTATTTTATTTGTTAAAGGTTCTTCAGTGAACTTTTTAGAAGGTTTGCTTTGGGGGAGGGCATGTGTTTTGTTTCTTTGGTGTAGCATCATGTATCCCTTAAGATTGTCAGGCGTAAGCCCAGTAGTAGAGGGTCTGAAGTCATTGTCCTGAGTGTGGGCTTGACTATGTAGGAACTGGAGAACCAACAGAAGTGTTAGAAGGGAAGCCAACCTCTAACCTCTAAACCAGCCTTTGGAACTTGCTTTGCAGTATGCCCCACTTAAGCAAAGCCTCCAGAAATGGTGTTCCAGGTCTAGGGTAATAGGAAGAGCCCAGATCATGCTTAGGAGTCTGGGGACCTCAGTGTGGGATCCATTTCCTCAAGGGAGGAGCAAGAATAGTGTTCCTTTCCCAAGTGGTATGTGTACACATGAAGGGAGAACACATGTGTCAGAGCATTTTGTTAACTCCTTGAATGTCTGGCTTTCTCAGGTGACCGGGACCGGGAATGGGACCAGGACTGGGACCGGGACCGGAATCGGGATTGGGAGCTAGATTGGGACCGGGAGCGGAGAGGCAGAAGCAGAGACCTGGAGTCTCGAGACCGCTGGCCATACACCAGGAATCCCAGAAACAGTAAGGCACAAGCTCTGACGTCCCTGATGAGCGTGCAGGGTTAGATGGGCCTCGTTCCTTCAAGATGCCTTTTCTCTTCCCAGGACTTCCTCAACGGGATCTTTCCCTTCCTCTGATGGAGAAAACAGCTTTTGCGATGGAAAGAGAGCGCAAGCGTAGGGACTCCGTGATGGATTATGAGTCAAGATCCCAGGTATGCTTAGGTCTCCTCTCTTTCTGGGAAGGCCATCTTCTTTTCATGGCAGAGATGCCTTTCTTTCCCAAGAGGGTGTGTTCATCTCCCTAGAATCCCAGCTGGGTGTAGGGAAGGGGGCAGTTACTCTCTGCAAGGAGCCCAGGCCTGTCCCCAGAGGTGGCAAGTGGCTGGGGTGACTCCTGCCTATTTTCTCATTTATCCATGTAGAGGGTTTTCCACTCAGCATCTGGGTCGTGCTTTGGTCACGTCGGTTGTTCCTTATTGGGCCAGGGAAACAGAACTATTCTGGAGATCTTTCTGGCCGACCCACTGTGGGGAGCCAGGGAAGTGGCAAAGCCATACAGTAGACTGGCAAGTGAGAGCAGAAGCTCTGGAGCCAACGAAAGCTGGGTTTGAAGCCCAGCTCTGCCACCTGTTGGGTGTGCAGCCTTGGACCGTTTACTTAAGCAAGCTGAACCTCAGTTTCCTCATCTGCAGGATGGATGTGGCGATTGGCTCAGCAGGGCTGCTGGGAGGAGTGAGTGTGATATGCATATGTGAAGTGCTTAACGTGACGCCGGGCATGTGGTAGGCACAGCCTACCTCTCAGCTGTTAATGGCAGTCGTTTTAAGAGGCAGTGTGCTGGGGAAATTGGTGACAGGAGAGAGACTTGGCATTTGAGCTGACCTTTAAGGAGAAGGGTCACTTAAAACATGGCATTGTGAAGGGGGGCCACAGCATGGAAAGGGCTTGAGAGGAAGGGGGGTAGCTGAGTGCATGGAGCCTGCATCTCCTCTTACTATTAAGGACGTTCCCCCCAGGTCAGGGAGTACAGTAGTGACTGAGATAATTAAGGCCCCTGGATGCCCTGGAAACTTTGAGCCTTACAACAGAGAAGGGCATTCAACAATCCCACAAATAAAATTCCATATAAATACCATATGTAACTGCTTCTTATACAGAGTGCCGTTAAGGAAAAATTGGGAGTTATAACAAGAAATTGTCATGGGGATCTTGGTTTGGATAGGAGATACCTTGAAGGCAGTAACATTTGACAGCTGAAGGGCAGGAACAGTTGGTTAGGTGAAGTGTCAGGGTCAGGAGATCCCAGGTGAAGGCCCCAAGGCAGGAACCGAACAAAGGCCAGGTTGGCCAGAACACAGAGGGCAAGAGACGCAAGACAGCCTGAGGCATGGGTAGGCCTGGTCACCGGTGTCCTGCAGCCAAGCAGAGAGCTTAGGTCTACCCCAGTGCACTGAGATATATTAGTAATGGTGCCTGCAGTGAGATTTATGAGTTGGGATCAGCTGACGGAGGGCTTTGTACCCTACCCTGAGAGGTCTGTCATTTGTCCTCTGTCCTGAAGGCAAGCAAGGATCCACAAGTACGTATGAGAAGGAAGGATGGGTAGTGTCCAGATCTTGAAAGCAGAGCTCCTGCAGCAGCTGAAGGGATGTGGAAGAAGGTGGGTGGGGTCAGAAGTGACTCATTTCCTCCAGCCCAAATGTCCTTGTGCCAGGGAAACAATCTAAGTTTGTGACACATTTAGTTTGTCACTAATTTTGATGCCTTAGTTGAAGAAACCAAAGTGACCAAAATTGTAGGAATCTAGGCAAAATACTAAATCACAGACTCTTTCTTAAGCTTGATTTTGGGGGGAAAAAAAAAGTCTCACTGATACGCATTTGCCACCCACGAAGGTGGTCTGCGATGAGTATCAGTGCCTCCCAAGCACTGCTGTGCCAGATGGTAACTAAGTTTTCACTGATACGTGGGGAAATGAAAAATTTCAGTGTCCTTATTTTGGGGGGTGTTAGGATACTCTTATGAAATGAAGATGATAGGAGATTTGTAATTGGCTTTTGTCTTATTTTGCTTTTTGAATGCCCTTCCTTGAGGGGCGCCTGGATGGCACAGTTGGTGAAGAGCCCCACTCTTGATATCAGCTCAGGGCTTGATCTCAGGGTCTTAAGTTCAGTCCCCGAGTTGGGCTCCATGCTGGGTGTGGAGCCTACTTTAAAAAAAAATGCCCTTCCTTGACACTGAGAAGAGTTGGCTCCATGTCTGTGACGTCTAGAAGTTTAGAAGCCACTGATTGCTGTAACTCAGTGTGGTAGGAATAGCAGCTGCAGCAGATGTAAATTGTATCTTGAGGGTATGCACAACAGAAAATCCTCATCATCTTTTAGCATTGTGTGTAAATCTCTGAATCACTTACGCGTGTGGGTCCTGCCGTGAAAGTGAAGTGGTGCCACGATGCTCTCTGGGTGGCACCCATTCGAGTGGAACTTGATTGCAGCTTGTGCAAATTTAGATGCCATTTTGGTTACAGATACAAAGTGACCAACTGCTTTAGAGAAGCCCACTTACATAGATTAACTTCATTTGAAATCACAGCATCATTTTTCTTTCATAGGAACAGTGTAGTTCAAAATTTAACATGCATTTATTTTACTCAGGCAAATGGAGAGAAGAATATGAAAAACAGTCATTCCTTTTTGCCATTGTCCTTGGGGGTCTGTCAACACCAGGGGTGGTGACCCTTCTGACTCCCTGAGCCCCCCAAGTTCTTAACCGCATCTGTTTCTCTCCTAATCCCCCAAGTTAGGAGCCCTGGTTTCCTTCCTCTTACCAGAAATGCATCTTTGTTCCCACCCATACTTTCCTTCGTAGTATAATAAACCGGTGCTGGGACTTAGGAAGCACTGTCACAAAGCTGAGCATAGCACGGCTTTTGCTCTTGAACTTGCTGTCGGACAGGAGATTGGCACCCAGCAAAAACAATGCAAGTTAGCTTTATGGGGTGGCAGTTGTACCGAGTCTGCAGTGCTAGTTCGTTGTTCTAGGAATTCTCAGCCTGGACCTAGAAAGAGTTTCATTTTTGAAACTCTGCTTAGTTTTGGTTGTGGTTTTTGCTTTTTATCACTGGATGTTGGCAGTTGCATAAATGAGCGTCCCTCTTAACTCCCAGTGTATTTGCCTATTTATCTTTCTCCATAAGAGATAGATCTAATTCACTTTTTTTTTTTGCTACATTTCATATGGCTATAATGCCACTCTCCAGAAAGGAAGTGTAATAAATTTAATATCAAAATATCTTTACATAGTAATTTAGTGATTTACACTTTCTTTATGTAGTTTTTCTTGATGTTTAAACAACACATCACTTTGCAGAAAATCCTCACCCACAATATTGCAAGGCAGGTTGATGCCTAACTCTCCATTTTACAGATGAAGAACTTGAGGCTCAGAAAGATTTCTGTTCCCAAGGTTGCATGGCTCATAAATGGTACAGTTTTCCTTTGACCCTTGAGTTTTCTCTGGCCCCAAAACCTGCGGGCTTCCCATGGTGCTGTGTCCATCCTTAAGTCTGTCTCCAGGGCTTGGTGTGGTACTCCCTGGGACCACACTTCCCTGAAACCAGGAACATTCTAGTGCACAGTAAGAAAAGGTCCTGTAAGATGCTGCATAAAAGACTCTTCTGAGTAATTCAGGGAATTTTAAAATTATTTTTAGAGACATAGCCATTAAAGTGGAAGAGGCTTAAAAAATGGAGGCATTCGGTACTTAAAGTTACATCTGGGTTTTTTGGAACTTGTCCACACCTAGAAGAGCCCACCATGTATCCATGTTGTACAGTGAAGGTGAGCACAGGACACAGTGGGACTGTGGAGGGAGGTTTAAGTCACAGTTCCTGACCAGATGTCTGCTGAAACACATTTTCCTTCTGTCCTTGCATATGCCACGCATAATTGGTGTTTGGCCTGTTGAAGCTCTCCCACCAATCCCTTTTCTCTGTGTCAAAGTCTTACCACTTAAGGTCCCACCCAAGTCCTTCTACAAAACCCTGAGCTGTTCCTCTACCAAACCTATTTAGCACTGATTATCTGTACCCCACTTTATTGTTTATTGTTCTCTAATTGTTTCATGAGTCTTTTCTCTCCAACCAAATTATAAGCTGCATGAGGGCAAGGAATATGTGTCATACGTCTTTTGGATCTTCCTCAGAGTATAGCACCAAGGTAGGTACAAAGTAGGTCCGTAGTAAAACTTGCCTTGGATCACTCAGAACCCCAAACGCTGTGAGCACTTTCTACGTATCTTTGTGTGTGTAGCGCCCATGTTGCCAGAATTCTTCTCTCTTGGATGCCCGCGGAAAGACTCCATTGAGAGGTCTGTGTTTGGTATTTTAGGATGCAGTGTCATACCAGGACGTTGTGAACCTGACTGAGGACAGGAAGCCTCAGAACCCGATTCAGGACAACATGGAGAACTATAGGAAGCTGCTCTCTCTGGGTAAGCAGCTGCTTCTGTCAGTTACTCCAGACCTAGTCATTGAAGCTTTTTGTCACCTTATTTTTAAAGCTGCGTGGGATATTAGAGTTGATGTTAATATATTTGGGCTTTAAGGGTAATAAGAAGCCTTTGAAATATTTCAAGGAGAGAAGTAAATTATGAGATTTCTATTATTGAGAAATCATTCTGGCTTTGGGTGAAGAATGTATTGTACAAGGT
Organism: Mirounga angustirostris; assembly: GCF_029215605.1. Classification (NCBI taxonomy): domain Eukaryota; kingdom Metazoa; phylum Chordata; class Mammalia; order Carnivora; family Phocidae; genus Mirounga; species Mirounga angustirostris. The sequence continues at coordinate 58,391,141 of NW_026991724.1, read as the reverse complement.
GGAAGAGAATGGGGAGATGTGTCTTGCCACAAGAGTTGGTACTTTCTTCTAGAGAGGTGGCAGTGAAGATTTTCAAATACACATGTAGAATGGGATCCTGAGTTCCCATTTGGACTGTCCTTGAAGTCATCTAGCTCCATTCATAGCAGGCAGTTGACTATGCAGGTCTGATGCTGAGGAGAGAGACTGTGCAAGGCAGTGGAGTTCAGAGAACAGCTGGAGAAAAGAGTAAAGGAAGAAGAGAACCATGGAAGCCAGTGAAAAAGAGGGTGTCAGGATTTAAAAGGTGGTTACAGAAGGGTGAAGACTAAAAAGGATGCACTGGATTTAAGGACACAGGTGGTTTCTGTACAGACTTCTAGGTGGAGTCAGGAGAATTAATTAAAATTCAGGCTAGAATGGGCTGAGAAGTGGACAGTAAGGATGTGGGACTGCACATAGAAGACGTTCAAGGAGTTGGGTATGGGCTACCTCCTGCTTAGTGGATTGTAGGAAGGTAAGCACCATCTTATGGTGATGAGTCTTGTACCTAACTTGACTATAGCTATATAAGTGATAAATCATATTCTTGTGAACAGGGGTTCAGCTTGCCGAAGACGATGGCCACTCCCACATGACACAAGGCCATTCATCGAGGTCAAAGAGAAGTAGTGCCTACCCGAGCACCAGTCGAGGTAAGCACTAGGCAGATCACAGCTAGTGGCCACTTTAGGTAGTGAGATGGGAGCTATACTAGGTAGTGAGATGGGAGCCGTACGTACATATTGGTAAATCTCTTACATTTTATATTCACACCATCATCTCAGAAGTCCCACTCTTACTTCGCACAGGGACTAGGGAGTATTTACATTTGGGGTTTCTTTTAAGGTCTGAAAACCATGCCTGAAACCAAAAAGTCAACCCATCGGCGGGGAATTTGTGAAGATGAATCTTCCCACGGGGTGATAATGGAAAAATTCATCAAGGATGTTTCACGCAACTCCAAATCGGGACGGGCCAGGGAATCTAATGATCGGTCACAGAGGTTCCCCAGAAGACCAGACAATGATTGGAAAGAAGTTTCATTCAACAAGAGGGAGTCGGTGATTCAGGAGAGGGGCTATGAAGGGAATGCCTTTGGGGGAAGCTATAATTTTAACTCGAGTCTTATTTCCAAAAAGAGAGTTCTTGAAAGAAAAAGGCGGTATCAGTTTGACACAGATGGGAAGGCCTCCGTTCATGAGCAGAAAGGCTATGCAAGGAAGAGACCTTTTGAATGTAGTGAAATGAGAAAAGCCATGAGCATGAGCAGCCTTAGCGCCCCCTCCTTCACTGAGTCACACCCACTTGATTTTGGGGCAATGCCTTATGTGTGTGATGAGTGTGGGAGGTCTTTCAGTGTGATTTCAGAATTTGTCGAACATCAGATCATGCATACTAGAGAGAATCTCTATGAGTATGGTGAATCGTTTATTCATAGTGTGGCTGTCAGTGAGGTTCAGAAAAGTCAGGCTGGGGGGAAACGCTTTGAATGTAAAGAGTGTGGGGAAACCTTCAATAAGAGTGCCGCTCTTGCCGAACATCGGAAAATTCATGCTAGAGAGCATCTTGCAGAATGTAATGATGAGGAGTATGAGGAGCCCTTCATGCCTAGCCCAACCTTCAGTGAGCTTCAGAAAATATATGGAAAGGATAAATTCTATGAATGTAAGGTGTGTAAGGAAACCTTCCTTCATAGTTCTGCCCTGATTGACCACCAGAAAACCCATGGTAGAGATGACAAAGATAATGAGCGTGGGGAAGCCTTTAAACCCAGCCCACCCCTTAATGAGGTTCAGAAAATGTATGGTAAAGAGAAAATGTATGAATGTAAGGTGTGCGGGGAGACCTTCCATCATAGCTCATCCCTGAAAGAACATCAGAAGATCCATACTAGAGGAAACCTATTTGAAAATAAGGGTAAAATGTGTGAGGAAACCTTTATTCCTGGGCAGTCCCTTAAAAGGCGTCAGAAATCTTACTCAAAAGAGAAGCTCTATGACTTTAAAGATGGTGGGGATGCCTTTAGGCAAAGCTCAGACCTCAGTGAGCATCAGAAAATTCATTCTCGAAAGAACCACTATGAAGGCAGAGGGTACGAGAAGTCTGTCATTCATAGCGTGCCCTTCACTGAATCTCAGAAGAGTCATACTATAACAAGACCACCTGAAAACGAGGACGAGAAGGCGTTCACCATCAGCTCTAACCCTGATGACAACCAGAAGATTCCTACTAAAGAAAATGCGTGTGAGAGGAAACCATATGAGAGGTCTGTTATTCATAGCTTAGCCTTTGCTAAAGCTCAGAAAAGTCACAGTGCAGTGGGGCCCAGTAAATCACAAGTGATTGCAGAGTCTACCCAGACCTCAGGTGTTATCGAACATCAGAAAGTCCATGCCGGAGAGAATTCCGAAGGAAAGAAATATGAGAGGTCTGTTATTCATAGCTTAGCTGCTTTCGAACCTCCCAAAAATTACAATGGAAATGAAGTCGTTGAATGTGATGAAAAGGGAGAATCCTCTACTTACATCTCAGACCTTCGTGATAAGCAACAGAAAACTCCTGCCAGAGAGAACTCTTATGAAGGGGCTAAGAGTAACAACTACAAGGACTCCGTTATACAAAGTGTATCCCGTATCGAACCTCAGAAAAGTCTTACTAGTCCCGGGTCCAGTGAATCGTCTGTTCCCAGCTCAAATGTCCGCGAACATCAGAAGGCTCGTGCTAAGAAAAAAAACATTGAGCGTAGGAACTATGAGACCTCTGTAATTCACTCCCTACGTTTTGGCGAACCTCAAACATTTCGCCCTAGAGAGAAATTCTATGAATGTCCAGAGTGTGGAGAATCCTTTGTTCGTAGCTCCGACCTCACTGAGCATCAGAAGATTCACGATAGAAAGAAGCCCTCTGGAAGTAAAAACTATGAAAGATCTGTAATTCGCAGCTTAGCCTCTACTGACCCTCAGACAAGTTATGCTGAACAAGCACAGACAAGTTATGCTGAACACCCAGGGCAGATGAGATACTCTGAACAGCCAGCACAGACAAGTTATGCTAAACAACCAGCGCAGGCGAGTTATACTAAACAAGCAGTGCAGGCGAGTTATGCTAAACAACCAGCGCAGACAAATTACATTGCACACCCAGTGCAGATAAGTTACTCTGAACACCCAATGCAGATGAGTTATACTAAACAACCACCACAGATGAGTTACACTAAACAACCAGTACAGATGAGTTACGCTAAACAACCATCACTGATGAGTTACGCCGAAGAGCAAGCACAGACGAGTTATGCTCAACAGCAAGTGCGCAATAAATGTAAAGAGTGTGGGGAATGCTTTGCCACCATTGAAGAGCTTGGTGCACATCAGAAAATCTATGCCCGAGAAGAATTCCATGGTCGGAAGCTCTTTGGAAACTCTGTTATTCAGGGCACAGGCCTTGATGGGCCTCGGCAGGTAGAGCCTCGGCAGGAGGAGCCTCGGCAGGAGGAGCCAGATGAACAGGACGAGCAGGATGAGCAGGATGAGCCTGAAGACACAATCTATGGATGTAAGGATTGTGGGCTGGGCTTTGCAGATCGCGCAGACCTTAAGGATCATCAGAAGGTTCATGGCAGAGAGTATCTCATCGACAGTCGTGAGTACACACATTCTGTAATCCATACCCATTCTGTCAGTGAATATCAGAAAGATTATATTGGAGAGCAGCTCTATGAATGCCCGGCATGTGGGGAATCTTTTGTTCATAGCTCATTCCTTTTTGAGCATCAGAAAATCCATGAGCAAGATCAATTCTTTGGCCATAGAAGGTATGAGGAGCCTTTTATGCAACCCTTGGTCATTAACCCACGGAGGCCTCGTGCCCCACAGAAGAATCCTCCTGCAGGAACATCCCTTCAATGCCACGTGTGTGGACAAGACTTCATTCATGGCTCTGTCCTTAGTGAACATATGAGAATTCATACTGGAGAGGATTTACCAGAGCAGGGCCAGGGAAGTGAAGATGCAGTCAGTCCAGGCTTAGCCCTTACTGAGTTTCAGAGAAGTCAAACCGAAGAGAAACACTATGAATGTAAAACATGTGGAGAATCCTTCCTCAATCAGTCAGACCTTAGGGAGCACATGAGAATTCATGAGAAAGATGAGCCCTATGATTATGGGGCCTCCTTTGTTCACACCTCATTTCTTACTGAGCCCCCTAAAAGAGATTCACCATTCTATGAATGCAAGGACTGTGGGAAGTCCTTCATTCATAACACAGTTCTCACTAAACATCAGAAGCTTCATCTTGAAGAGGAAGAAGAAGAAGGAGCCCAGGAGGTTGAAGCCAATGTCCTTGTTCCACGAGAAGTTCTTCGGATCCAGGGATCAAACGTAGAAGCTGCTGAGCCAGAGGTGGAGGCTGCTGAGCCAGAGGTGGAGGCTGCTGAGCCTAATGTGGAGGCTGCTGAGCCCAATGGAGAGGCCGAAGGGCCAGATGGGGAGGCTGCGGAGCCAAATGGGGAGGCTGAACAGCCCAACGGAGAGGCTGAACAGCCCAATGGAGATGCTGATGAACCAGATGGTGCAGGGATAGAAGACCCAGAAGAAAGAGTTGAAGAGCCAGAGGGAAAGGCTGAAGAGCCAGAGGGAGATGCTGATGAGCCAGATGGGGCAGGGATCGAAGACCCAGAAGAAGAAGGTGAAGATCAAGAGATTCAGGTTGAAGAACCATACTATGACTGTAGGGAATGTGGAGAAACCTTCACTTCCAACTCAGCTTATGGTGAGCACCTGAAAACCCATGCCAGGGTGATAATATTTGAGCCTGGAAATGTCTATGGGGAAAGCTCACGCTACACTGAACATGCCAGCACCAGCACTAGTGGCAACGATCGGGCCGATGACAAGTACTTCAAATGTGATGTCTGTGGGCAGCTTTTCAGTGATCGCCTTTCCCTTGCTAGACATCAGAATACTCACACCGGCTGAGAACACGAGGATAAAGTTTAGAAAACCTTCATTTAGAACTTGACCCCTACTAAACCAGAGACTTCAACCCATAATAATGTCAGAAGAAAACTTACCTTGGCATGTACGCACCTGACTTTTAACATCAGACAACTCAGACTAAAAGGAGACCAAAGGTGGACACTCCTTTGGTTTTAGCTCTCCTCCATCACACATCAGTGTATGCATGTGGGAAAGCTATAGCACATACCTTTCATCTGAGTAATCTATTGAGGGAAAATCCCAGAAGTTTTTGAGATTGCAGAAATTGCCCAGTCAAATGTAAATGACACTTCTATAACCTATATATAATGTTCCCTGCAATGTATATAAAATAGCATATCATAGCAAAACAGTAATCACATATATTTGGATTTGATATGATATACAGTTACAGTTTACTGTGCAGAAGTACCTTACCTGGTACTCTGATTTTTTTTTTTTCGTTTTTGGAGGAGGAAGAGAGCAACAAATTAGAATATATTTCTAAGTATCTTAGATTCTGAGAAAGACTTATTGTGCATTATTTGAACCCCATCAGTATCGTTTTGAGTAATTGTGTATTGTTCCTTACCCTTAAGTATTCCTGTAAAAGTGTAAGCATGAAAGGTAAAATGTCTTTTATTCTTTGCTGTTTGAAAAGAGAAGTACTTGGAACTTCCTTTTCAGCTTTTTTGTCTACACCAACACTTTGGAACCTAATGCTGTGTAAGCCTTTACAATATGTGGATTGGCCTTTGGTGACCCAAAGTGGTCGGTTGCCACATTGTACCTTGCAGTGATTCTCATGCAAAAATATTACGAGTTTTTTTTTTTTTTTAACCAACTTGATGTGTGTTTGATAGTGAATTTATAAAAGCTGAAGCTTTTCCCTATAAATCTTATGCTTTTGCCTTTAAAGAGTGGGTTGTAACCATCACTAGATCACAGTAGTGCCTACTGATGATTGAGAACCAGAGGGAGAGGCTTTCATGTTGTAAATAAGGATGCAGGCTTACAATTTCCATCACTTCCTTTGTGCGCTTCCTGCCTTAAGTGACAAGTAGCAGCGTGGCTTCATTAGTATTATATGGCCACAAATCAGTTTGCACCCTGGGTGCCCAGGAGCTAGTATCCTTAGAGCTTTCTATCACTTAATTCTCGTCTTCACCTGTCTGACCCTCCACCCCATGTCTAACTTGCATTTTAAAAATTTTTAAAAAGCTTTCTTTACAGTCAACTTAAGCTTAACATGGACTCAGGTTCCCCAGCAGCCTTAATTTGTTTCCTTACCATCTGTTCCTCCCTCTTTCAGCCCTTCTAAGTATTTCCGAGCTATCCATTAGTGTCATGTTTGTCCGATCACCTCAGTTTTCCACTTAATCACAAATTGACCTCATAGCTTGAGGTTTCCTGTGTCCTGTTCTGTGGACCACTTGTGCTCCTTTTGCTTCCCCTCCTCTTGCATAATGACTATTAAATTTTTTGGCTTTGAGTTGGCTGGAAAAAAAAATTAAAAAAAAAAATTTAAAGTGGATCTGTAGATTAAGTGAGCAAAAGATAACAGCAGATAATTTGAGCAAGCAAAATTAATATACCTGCTGGGGGAATGTGTCTAAATCTCACTCTCCTAGATCCGCATGGTTGGGGCTTGGAGAGTGTATGTCAGAGCTGCAGGGAATGCCAAAGTCGAGGGAGGTTGTACTGTTGAAAGCATGAAGCAGAAATGAGGAAGCCAAAGAAGGGAGTCCTAATATATCACCAGATCTAGGAGGCTAGGAAGCAGACAGAAGGAAATATGGGAAGCAAGGCTTAGAAGACCAGGTTGGTAGGAATGAATTGAGCAGGAAGTCCTGGGCAGTTAAGAAGGGGCCTTTTCGGTGTAGGTGAGGGCCAGCTGCATAGAAAGACCTGAGGTTGGAATGGACATTCAAGGAGCATTGAGGCCCCACATCACAGGAGGAGGACCTTTTAGATGGGAACCAGCATTGATGTTATTGGGGTGAATTTGGGTTTATCACTGTTGGCAGTATTAAACAACTTGCCAAACCCATTGCCAAGGTGCCCATTCCAACCTTATGTTAGTGAAAAATTAGGAACAACGTAAATGCCAAACAGTACGAGAATGATTACATGAAGGTATCCATGGACTGTCATGCAGCTGTTTAAAAATGATAATCATGAAGAGTTATGTAGCAACATGGAAATATATTTACGGAATATTGAGTGGAAAAAGCAGGACACAGAATTATATTTATACTACAGTTATAACTGATTAAAAATGTATGCTTATAGTCAAAAGCTGTTGTGTTGTTGTTGTTGTAGGCTTATAGTTGAGCATTATTTTCTTAAATTCTTTGAATGTTCTTTATGGTAGTGTTACTAAAAAGTTTATAATCACATTTCCATTGTGAACATAATTTGAACTCATTATCAGACACTTGGAAAATACAGAAAAGTGGAGGAAAAAAATCCATATTCCAACCATCCAAAGACAGATATACTCTTCAACATCTTGTTTATTCTTGTTTCTGTGCACAGGTTTATGATTATAACTGTGTCCAAATGTGTATTCAAAATAGCTGTTATGTTATCTTTGTGGAATTATGGTTAAATACTTTCATCTTAATGTCTTCAAATGTTCCTTATAATAGTGTTCTGCTAACAAAGTTTATTATTTTTTTTACATTACAAGCATAATACATACCCAGAGGAAAAATTGGAAAATACACTAAATTAGAAAAGAGAAAAAAGTCACCCATATTCCCAACTCACAACAACTACTGTTAACATCTTGATCTGTTTCCTCCATCTTGTTTTAGTGCACAAGCCTGTGATTATAATGGTGTTAAATATGTATGCATAAAGTCTAAAATGAAAAAAAAAAAGGAAAATAATTAAAATAGTGTTGTCATTGTGGGATTATGGTTAAATATATTGTCTCAAATTCCTTGAATGACCTTTGGTGTTTTGGTATTAAATCTTATGTATGTATTTCTCCATTACAAATATAATACATACTCATAGCAAACTTTGGAAAATTCAGTAAACTAGAAGAAAAGAAATTCACCCATACACCCAACACCCAGCAACAATTGCTGTTAACATCTTGATCTGTGCACCAGTCTATGATAATTAGGGTGTTAATGATTAAGTATATATAGAGTCAAAGATGGGAAGAAATATGGAAGACAGTTAAATAGTTGTGTGGTTGTTGTGGGATTATGGTTAAATATTTTGGTTTCCTCGAATGGTCTTTATCATAGTGTTTGGTAATCCACCTTTATCGCATATATTTCCATTATAAACACTGTATGTGTTCTTTATAGAAACTTTGAAGTTGCAGAAATGTAGAAGAGAAACTCGCCCATATTTTCACCATCCAAAGACTGTGGTTAACATCTTGATATATTTTCTTCATCTTGTTTCTGTGCACAGGTTTTTGGTTTGATAATATGGTTGTGGTTGTTCTATCTATCTGTAATAGTGTCAACAATAAAAATAAAGTTAAAAATAAGATATTTGTCAGTCTCTTCTTTTGTCCATTTTAAGTGTTTGGGGTTGGTAAATGCAGTTTTTTGTTACAACTAGAAAGCCAAAAGCTTAGTGCCTCCTTAGGCCTTTAAGTTTGGCTTATGAGTCTTAGTATTTATTTCAACAATTCCTTCTAAGAGATATCTTAATACTATAGGATTCCACATTTTTAACTGCACTGCTATATATTCCAGTAGTGTTTTTAAACTTGATAATAAACAGAAGTATATTTCAGTTACTTGAGTCAGCATTTTAATTTTTAATCTCAAATATGAGATTCTCTCAAGCAAAAAAACTACAAACAAGAGTGATCCCTTAACATAAAAATGTTAGTACTATGGTTTAGAATCTCTTTATTATTTTTTTTTTTTAAGATTTTATCTGACAGAGGGCGCCTGGATGGCTCAGTTGGTTAGGCAACTGCCTTCGGCTCAGGTCATGATCCTGGAGTCCCTGGATCGAGTCCCGCATCGGGCTCCCTGCTCGGCAGGGAGTCTGCTTCTCCCTCTGACCCTCCCCCCTCTCATGTGCTCTCTCTCTCTCAAATAAATAAATAAAATCTTTAAAAAAAAAAAAAAGATTTTATCTGACAGAGAGCGCACAAGCAGGGGAAGCAGCAGGCATAGGCAGAGGGAGAAAGAAGCAGGCTCCCCACTGAGCAGGGAGCCCCATGTGGGGCTCAATCCCAGGACCTTGAGTTAATGACCTGAGCTGAAGGCAGATGCTTAGCTGACTGAGCCACCCAGGTGCCCCTAGAATCTCTTTAAAGTGTCTATTCCTAACTCTTTCTTGAGGTTAAAGTTTTCAGGGGAGTAATTTCCCTTATTTTAACCTGACTTTACCACCCGAAACATCTCATGCAATTTGGTAGGTTACCATCCCAGGTAAATTGGGAGGTAATTTTCAAACATGCCTGTAATTCCATTATGATCAGAGATTTTTGGCCAGGTTGCTAACTGGATCACTATTGGCTACAACTGTGGTTTGCATCATACCCAATTTGGAATTGCTGTGTCCTTGACTCCATGACACAAAGGAGGTGGTTAGATACTTGACCCCTTCTAATCTGCATGTCACACGATTGGATTCTACTCCTTAGGATCTAAAAATGTGGTTTTCATTTAATTCTAACTACTCTGGAATTTGACAGTGGCAGAGTCCTGGTTTCTTTTATTAACTTATTTATATTAAAATGAAAGCCTATTGAATTATGGTTATCTCTTGGTCACAGCTTTGATGGCCCTTCTATGGTAAGGGGTATCAGCATAGTTCAGGGTGAGAGGGTCAGTTCTTTTAAGATTGATTTCCTGAAGAGTATATTACAAAAGGAAATACAGAAAGGGAATTAAGTGAAGGTCATTTGGGGTTGCCTGACCAGCACTTTCACTCTTCAGGAATTCCTCCACTGTGTGTTAGTTGTAGAGGTAACCATGCCCCAGCCACCATGTTTATTCCATGAAATTTGACTCCCCCCACCCCCCTGGTCTCAGCTGATTGGCGCTCTTGGGCTCCCAGTGCAGTCAGACTCAGACTAAGGGCTACGTGAGACATCATAGGTTCAGGCTGGGTGTGCTGATGAACAAACAGGTCTGGAATAAGGCCATACAGCTGGAAGGAAGCTTGGCTCCTGGCACTTCATCCACCCCAGTACCTTGTGGGTCCTGGCTGAACTGCTCACTTTGGGGTTTCCTAAGAACTCCTGTATCTTTAACCTTCCTTTCACATGAGCTGGCTTTGTTATTGAGGGAGTTTTTGCTGTTCCACTGAGGCAAAAAATCTCTTCCCCTTTCTGGAGACTACTGGGTTTTATGGGAATGCCATGGTGCCCTGCCCAAACCTCAACCAAAGGCTGAGCCTGGTGCCTGTTGGGCTCCCTGAGCAGAAGGACACACAGAAGTCATTCCAATGGTAGCACTGACTGTTAATAGTTCCTGTACAGATAGAGCTGTTCTGGTAACTGTCCTTCTTGAGAACTGTTTAGTCTGTTCTTTGATTCTCTGGGCTACCCATTATCCTTCCAGTCTATTCATTATTTCCTTTACTTGGCCAGTGTTAGTTATTTGCAACCCAAAAGAGCCCTAACTGATAGAGAAGTTGATACCAGAGAATGGGTTGGAGATAATAAACCTGAAGGAAATGTGAATACTTTGAATTCAAATTTGGGCCTTGGGGTGGAAAATTAGAAGACCAAGGCATGTGGTAGTAAAATATCTAAATATTGCTTGTGGTTGGCCTTCTGGAGTCACCTGCTTCCTGGGGTGAAGGGCTTTATAATAGCTGTCATGATAGACAAATTCAGAAACTATTGAGTGTCAAGATCAGAGGTGTAGAAGGGTTTCTACAAACACCTTGATCCTGCAGGTCACTGACTTATTCAGCTAAATTGATAGCCTTGCTCTATTTGTAACATGAAAAGTTTGGGTGGCCCTAGAGAAACAGGATCCTGGCAGTTGAAATGATGGTATGTAGGAGACTTGGAAAGATTTAGACAACTGAAGTTCCAACCCCTTTGAAACACTTCTCATTTTATCACTTCCCTCCCACACAAGAGAAAGTTGATGGGGTGCCTGTGGGAGGGGCAGCAGTTGAAATGCTCTATGATCTCCATGGTGATGGGAGGAACCTGAGTGTTGAAAAGGGGGCCACTTCTCATAGCAGACATGGCTGGTGTAATGCAAACCTAGGGGGAGTGGACACAGAAACTTGGGTGTGATACCCCCCAAATTATTTATATGACAAAATAAGCTAAAATGTAGGTTAAAAAGAGGTGGATGAGGACCACCCTACTGGAGTCATAACCTCCTTGAGTCCAGAGACCTTTGAGGAAGGACTCTGCTATGTCTGACACTTCTGCCTTCCACCTAGCAAAGGGACCTGTAGCCTTTTACATAGGTAGTCCATTTGTGGACAAAGAAAACTTCCAAGGACTAGTGGATGTTGCACCTAAACAAACATTATTGGGAGATCAGAACATTGGTGACTTGAAGAGCAATTAAAAATATAATATGCTGTCTGTGGGCAAGCCAGCTACTGAGAACTGGGTTCTGCACATCTTAGTTACACCTTCCAAATTCTTCACTTGATTTCACTCCTCCCCTAGGAAAGCATGAATGAGAAAGAAGCCAAGACTGGTTCTATATCCACCCCACACCAGCCAGAAATCTGGGGGCAGGTGCATCACACTGAGCCCCTTTTATCATTGAGAGGGCAATGTTTTATCCTCAATGGAACAGAAACGTTCTGGATTTAGACTTTTCTTTCTCTGCCCACACACCTCTTCTCAACATTTGTGGGCTTGCTGCATGCTTCATACACCACTTTTGTACCATATGTAGCAGTCATCAATCGCAATAATGCTGCATAACAACCAACCATGAAACCTGAATAACACACAATAAATATTTGTTTCTCATACATCTAGGATCAGCTCAGGATTGGCTAGGAGGCTCTAGTTATCTTAGCTGGGCTTGTTCTCTTGCCTGGGGGTTGGCTAGCTGTCAGCTAATGTAGGCTAATTATAGTTGGGGGTGGGAGGCTCTTAGCTACAAGTCTCTTATTCTCCCAAGACAAGTGGACTACCTCCTTACGGTGATAGCAGAAGTAATCATCTTTAAAAAGCTAAGTGAGTTAGGGGTGCTGGCTGACTCAGTTGGAGGAGTGCGAGACTCTTGATCTCTGGGTCGTGTGTTCGAGCCCTACGTTGGGGATAGAGACTACATAGAAAAATAAAAACATAAAATCTTAGGGGCACCCAGGTAGCTCAGTTAAGCATCTGCCTTTGATTCAGGTCATGATCCCAGGGTCCTGGGATCAAGCCCCATGTCGGTCCCTCTGCTTAGCAGGGAGACCACTTCTCCCTCTCCTGCCTACCACTTCATCTGCTTGTGCTCTCTCTTCTCTCTGTCAAATAAATAAATAAAATCATTTATATATATATAAAAGTTCAGTGAGAAGAGAACATGGATAACAGCTCAATGAAATCAGGAAAATGATACAACAAACAATATCAACAAAGACATAGAAACAAACAAAACCCAAACACTGAATCTGAAGAATACAAAAACAGAACTGAAAAATACATGAGTGGGGGGGCGCCTGGGTGGCTCAGTCATTAAGCATCTGCCTTCGGCTCAGGTCATGATCCCAGGGTCCTGGGATCGAGCCCTGCATCGGGCTCCCTGCTCGGCAGGAAGCCTGCTTCTCTCTCTCCCACCCCCCCACTTGTGTTCCTGCTCTTGCTATCTCTCTGTCAAATAAATAAATAAAGTCTTAAAAAAAAAAATACACGAGTGAGGTTCAAAAGCAGACTTGACCAAACAGAAGAAAAAAATGAGTAAACCTGAAGACAAAGTCATTCAAAATGATTCAGAGGAACAAAAAGAATGAAAAATAGTGAAGACAGACTAAAGGACTTACAGGACTTCAAAAATGAACAAAAATATACATAATGTGAATCCCGGGAAGGGAAGGAAAGGGAACGGGAGAGGGAGAGAAGCAGAAAACGATTTTAAGGAAATAATGGCTGAAAATTTCCCAATTCTGGGGAAGCAAATTAATATCCAGACTCATGAAGCTCAAAGAATTCCAAATAGATTGAATTTTAAAAGACCTACACCAAGACACAAAATAATCAAGTTCTCCAAAACCAAAGAAGAGACTTGCCACAAACTAGATGGCCCCAGATTTCTCTGTAGAAGCCTTGCAGGCCAGAAGTAAATGGGATGACAGAGTCAAAGTGCTGAAAGGAAAAAACTGCCAATCAAGAATACTATACCTGACAAAGCTGTCCTTCAGAAATGAAGGAAGATAAGGCTTTCCCAGATAAGGCTTTCATCACCACTAGACCTGCCTTACAAGAAATGCCAAAGACAGTTCTTCAAGCTGAAATGAAAAAAGACACTAATTAGCAGCATGAAAATAGATGGATATAAAATTCACTGATAAAGGTAAGTATATAGTTAAATACACAATACTCTAATACTATGTTGTGGTGGTGCATAAATCACTTTCAATTTTTGTATAAAAGTTAGACATAGCATTAAGAAATAATTATAATGACAATAACTTAGGTAGTCCATATAAAAAGATGTAGATGATGATATCAATCACAAAATGCATGGGGAAGAGTGAAAGTATAGAGTTTTTCTGTGCAATCGAAGTCAAGTCTGGAGGAAATGGATGCATTCCTAGAGACATATAAACTACCAAAACTGAACCAGGAAGAAATAGAAAACCTGAACAGATCCACAACCAGTAAGGAAATTGAAGCAGTCATCAAAAATCTCCCAACAAACAAGAGCCCAGGGCCAGATGGCTTCCCAGGGGAATTCTACCAAACATTTAAAGAAGAACTAATACCTATTCTTCTGAAGCTGTTTCAAAAAATCGAAATGGAAGGAAAACTTCCAAACTCTTTCCATGAGGCCAGCATTACCTTGATCCCAAAACCAGACAAAGACCCCACCAAAAAGAATTACAGACCAATATCCCTGGTGAACATGGATGCAAAAATTCTCACCAAAATACTAGCCAATAGAATCCAACAGTACATTAAAAGGATTATTCACCACGACCAGGTGGGATTTATCCCTGGGCTGCAAGGGTGGTTCAACATCCACAAATCAATCAATGTGATACACTGCATAAATAAAAGGAAAAGAACCATATGGTCCTCTCAATAGATGCAGAAAAAGCATTTGACAAAGTACAGCATCCTTTCTTGATTAAAACTCTTCACAGTGTAGGGATAGAGAGTAAATACCTCAATATCATAAAAGCCATCTATGAAAAACCCACAGTGAATATCATTCTCAATGGGGAAAAGCTGAGCGCTTTCCCCCTAAGGTCAGGAACACGCCAGGGATGCCCACTATCACCACTGCTGTTCAACATAGTACTAGAAGTCTTAGCCTCAGCAATCAGACAACAAAAATAAAAGGCATCCGAACAGGCAAAGAAGAAGTCAAACTGTCACTCTTTGCAGATGACATGATACTCTATGTGGAAAACCCAAAAGACTCCACCCCCAAATTGCTAGAACTCATACAGGAATTCAGTAAAGTGGCAGGATATAAAATCAATGCACAGAAATCAGTTGCATTCCTAACTAACAATGAGACAGAGGAAAGAGAAATTAAGGAGTTGATCCCATTTACAATTGCACCCAAAACCATAAGATACCTAGGAATAAACCTAACCAAAGAGGCAAAGGAACTGTATTCAGAAAACTATACAACATTCATGAAGGAAAGTGAGGAAGACACAAAGAAATGGAAAAACGCTCCATGCTCATGGATTGGAAGAATAAATATTGTTAAAATGTCTATGCTACCTAGAGCAATATACACATTTAATGCAATCCCTATCAAAATACCATCAACTTTTTTCACTGAGCTGGAGCAAATAATTTTAAAATTTGTATGGAACCAGAAAAGACCCCAAATAGCCAAAGTGATGAAAAAGAAAACCAAAGCCTGGTGGCATCACAATTCTGGACTTCAAGCTCTATTACAAAGCTGTCATCATCAAGACAGTATGGTACTGGCACAAAAACAGACACATAGATGTCTGTGTTTGACATGTAGATCAAAGGAACAGAATAGAGAGCCCAGAAACGGACCCTCAACTCTAGGGTCAACTAATCTTTGACAAAGCAGGAAAGAATGGAAAAAAGACAGTCTCTTCAACAAATGGTGTTAGAAAATTGGACAGCCACATGTGGAAGAATGAAACTGGACCATTTCCTTACACCACACACAAAAATAGACTCAAAATGGATGAAAGCCCTAAATGTGAGACAGGACTCCATCAAAATCCTAGAGGAGAACACAAGCAGCAACCTCTGTGACCTCGGCCGCAGCAATTTCTGGCTAGACACATCTCCAAAGGCAAGGGAAACAAAAGCAAAAATGAACTATTGGGACTTCATCACGATCAAAAGCTTTTGCCCAGCAAAGGAAACAGTCAACAAAACCAAAAGACAACTGACAGAATGGGAGGAGATACTTGCAAATGACATATCAGATAAAGGGCTAGTATCCAAAATCTATAAAGAACTTAAACTCGGGTGGGGGGTGAAATGGGTGATGAAAATTAAAGAGTACACTTATCATGATGTGCACTGAGTAATGTATAGAATTACTGAATCACTCTATTGCACCTAAAAGTAATATAACACTGTATGCTAACTATACCGGAATTAAAATTTAAAAACAATTAAATTGGGGTGACTAGGTGGCTCAAAAAAAAAAAGAGAGAGAAAAAGAACTTAATCAAATTCAACATCCAAGGAACAAATAATCCAATCAAGAGATGGGCGGAAGACATGACCAGACATTTCTCCAAAGAAGACATACAAATGGCCAACAGACAGATGAAAAAGTGCTCAACATCACTTGGCATCAGGGAAATACAAACCAAACCCACAATGAGATATCACCTCACACCAGTCAGAATGGCTAAAATTAACAAGTCAGGAAAGGACAGATGTTGGCAAGGATGCGGAGAAAGGGGAACCCTCTTACACTGTTGGTGGGAATGCAAGCTGGTGCAGCCACTCTGGAAAACAGTATGGAGGTTCCTCAAAAAGTTGAAAATAGAGCTACCCTATGACCCAGCAATTGCACTACTGAGTATTTACCCCAAAGATGCAAATGTAGTTATCCGAAGGGACACCTGCACCCCATTGTTTAATAGCAGCAATTTCCACAATAGCCAAACTATGGAAAGAGCCTAGATGTCCATAAACAAATGAATGGATAAAGAAGATGTGGTATATACATACAATGGAATACTACACAGCCATCAAAATATTGAAATCTTGCCATTTGCAACGATGTGGATGGAACTAGAGCAAAATTAAGTCAATCAGAGAAAGACAATTATCATATGATCTCACTGATATGTGTAACTTAAAGCAGAGAGGAAAAAATGAAACAAGATGAAATCAGAGAGGGAGACAAGCCGTAAGAGACTCTTAAACATAGGAAAGAAACTGAGGGTTACTAGAGGGGAGGGGGGTGAAGCGATGGGGTAACTGGGTGATGGACATTGGGGAGGGTATGTGTTGTAATGAGCACTGGGTATTATATAAGACTGATGAATCACAGACCTGTACCCCTGAAAGAAATAATACATTATATGTTAATTAATTAAATTTAAATAAAAACAAAAAGCAAAACAAAGATCATATGACTTTCTAACAACAACTCCACAAAACCCAAAGTTATTAAATACAGATAAATATTTATGTATAGAAGTATGCATTAAAATTATTGATGATAGAATAGAAATGGACTAATATCAAACTGTCCAATAATAGATGAATAGTTGAGGACATTTGGATATTCACATGTGCTGTGAAAATATGTAGTTATTTTTTTTTTTAAGATTTTATTTATTTATTTGACAGAGAGAGAGATCACAAGTAGGCAGAGAGGCAGGCAGAGAGAGAGGGGGAAGCAGGCTCCCTGCTGCAGAGAGCTCGATGTGGGGCTCAATCCCAGGACCCTGAGATCATGACCTGAGCTGAAGGCAGACTCTCCACCGACTGAGCCACCCAGGTACCCCAAAATATGTAGTTATTAAAAAGATTTATAAGGCATCAATGACAACAGTGGAGAATGCTAAGTGTAAAAAGGAAGATACAAAATTAAAAAAATGAAATGTGACATTAAAATTTTTTTAATTAAAAAAATAAAAAGTCAGAAAACAGTTAACAAAATGGCAATTATATGTCCTAACCTATCAGTAAGTACTTTTTTTTTTTTAAGATTTTATTTATTTATTAGAGAGAGAGCATGAGTAGGGGGAGGGGCAGAGGGAGAAGGAGAAGCAGACTCTCTGCTGAGTAGGGAGCCCAATTCGGGGCTTGATCCCAGGACCCTGGATCATGACCTGAGCCAAAGGCAGCTGCTTAACCAACTGAGCCACCCAGGCGCCCCTCAGTAAGTGCTTTAAGTGTAAATCAAAAGACTATAGAATAGCTGAGCAGGTAAAAAACAAAAGCAAAACAAAACAAAAAAACATAATCCAAATATATGCTGCTTACAAAAGACATGTTTTAGCTTTAAGGACACACATAAGCTGAAAGTGAAGGGTTGGAAAAAGATTTCATGTAAACAAAATGGTAAACTAAAGAGAATAGCTGTGGCTATTTGTATATCAGACAAATTACACCTTAGGTCAAAAACTGTTAAAAGAGTCCAAGATAGTCATTATATAATGGTAAAGGGATCAATTCACCAAAAGAATATAATAATTATATATGCACCCAACATCAGAGTCCCTAAACACACAAAGCAAATATTAACAGAAATGAAAGAAGAGACAGCAATACAATAAAAGTAGGGGACTTTAGTGCTTCACTTTCAACAATGGATAGATCAGACTGAAAATAAAGAAACAGCAGATTGGATCAACACTATCCAAATGGACCTACAGATGTACAGATCATTCCATCAACAGTAGCAGAATATACTTTTTTCTCAAATGCACACAAAACATTCCCTCAGATACATGATATGTTAGACCACAAAAGAAGGCTTAACTAATTTAAGAATATGGAAACCACATCAACTATCTTTTTCAAACACAGTACAAAACAATAGAAAAGATCAATGAAACAAAGAGCTGACTTTTAAAAATATAAACCAAATTGACAAAACTTTAGCTAGACTAAGGGGGAAAAGTGTAAAACTACAAGTGAAATAAAACTACAAATGAAAAAGGAGAC
Organism: Mirounga angustirostris; assembly: GCF_029215605.1. Lineage (NCBI taxonomy): Eukaryota > Metazoa > Chordata > Mammalia > Carnivora > Phocidae > Mirounga > Mirounga angustirostris. The sequence goes on along the minus strand of NW_026991724.1, from coordinate 58,372,883 downwards.
ATTACAACTGATAAGTTGGACACCCTAGAAGAAACTGATACATTTTTAGAAATGCACAATCTACCAAGACTATCATGAAGAAACAGAAAATTTGAACAGGCCAATAATGAATAAGGAGATTAAATCAGTAATCAAAGACTTCCCAACAAAGAAAAGCCCAGGACCAGATGGCTTCATTGGTGATTCTACCAAATATTTAAAGAAGGATTAACACTGATCCTTTTCAAACTCCCCCCAGCCCCGACCCCCCCCCAAAAAAGAACTAGAAGATACCCTTCCAAACTCATTTTACAAGGTCAGCACTACCCCAGTACCAAAGCCAAATAAGGACACCACAAGAAAAGAAAACTACAGGCCAGTATCCCTGATGAACATAGATGCAAAAATCCTCAACAAAATACTAGCAAACTCAATTCAACAGCACATTGAAAGGATTATACGCCATGATCAAATGGGATTCATCCCTGGAGTACAGGGATAATTGAATGTCAAAATAATAAAGGCCACATGTGACAAGCCCACAGCTCACATCATACTTAATAATAAAAAAGCTGAAAGCTTTTCCTTTAAGATCAGGAAAAGACAAGGATGACCACTCTCACCACTTCTATTCAACGTAGTACTGGAAGACCTAGACAGAGCAATCGAGCAAGAAAAAGAAATAAAAGGAATCCAAATTGGAAAGGAAGAAGAAAAATTTCTCGTGTGTGTGTGTGTGCGTGTGTTTGCCATCACAGAAGATAATATACAGGTTCTGGTAATTAAGATGTGGACATCTTTCATCTTTGGGGAGCCGTTATCCTACTTAAAATTTTCTCCCTTAGTTTGGAAAAGAAGGAAAGGACAAGGGTGTTGCCTGCTTTGTTTTTTTTTTTTTTTTTTTTTGGAGTGAGAAGGGGAGAAGCTTTCCTTCTACTAAGAAGGTCTACTAAGGGTCTACTAAGGTCAGATGTTGCCTAGACCCGTGGTTAAGAGCACCCACCCTTGAGTGAAGCTGACTCTGGCTTCAAATCCCAGCTCCCCACTTCCTAGTTGCTTCTTTTAACAGCTCTGTGCTTTCATTTCTTATAAAAACAGAAATAATATCCATCCAGGATAGGATATGTAATTTGGGGGGCCTATTGCAAAATTAAAATGTGGGAGCCCATGTTAAAAAATTATTAAGAATTTCAGGCATACACAGCAGAGCATTAAACTTACCTAGGGACACATTTCCAATCCCACCTCCAACACCCAGGAAGGGGATGTTCTGTGTCTTGGCCATGGTTGGGGGTGCTGGTGACACAGTGAGCCCTGGGTGTAGGTCTTCCTCTCTCCCCACTGTCTCAGCCAGGGGCAGGGAGTCCCAGTGGTCTGCAACTATCATTCAACCAACCTGTGAGAGAGGGAACAGGAATCCTTACCTGCCCCTACTCTGGGCAGAGTCCTGGGGGAGAGCAACAAACTTTTCCAGACAGTGATTTTGGACATAAGGGATACCCACCTCCACCCAGTCCCTCAGATCTGGAATGAGGGGTGGAGGGGTCCTCCCAAACCAAATCCCCAACAGGCCTCCTAGGGTCAGCTGTTTTCTGCCCTGGGGTCCAGCCACTGTCTTCCTCACTACTCTTCAAACACACTACACATGTACCCATCTCTGGGTACAAAGCTGCTCCCTTTGCCCGGAACATATCTCCTCCAGATATCAAAGATCTTGTTTTCTGGGCTCCTTCAGAGCTTTGTTCAAATGCCATCTTTTTCGGGATACTTTCCTTGGCCACCCTGAAATTGCAGCACTTCCCAAACACATGTCCCACCCACCACATATCCCCTGTTTAATTTTTCTCTATAATATTACTTTCCACCATCTGACTCACTACTTACCTTACTTAGTTTTTAATTGTCTCTTTTGCATTAGCAAGGAAATGCCACAAATTCAGGGATCTATGTCTACCTGGTTCTCTACTGTATTCTCAGCACCTGGATTAGCGCCTGGCATACATAAGAGATACTCAGTAAATGTGAGTTAAATGAGCAGACAGGTACTTGGGCTCCGGATCCGTTCTTCCTGGGATCGGATCCCCACTTTGTCACTGGCCCACTATGTTACCATGGGCATGTATTTTAAACCTTTTGACCTTAATTTCCTCATTTGTAAAATGGGGTTATTTTCATGGTTCAAAGAAGAAATACATGTAGCCCAGCTACTCTTCCATAAATGGCAGTTACTTTTGCTCTTCCTACCACTGCTGCACAGTGCCCCCCAGATACCCACTGTGTGTTTCCTTTCTGTTTGTTTGTTTCCAGCTTTAAAGAGAGATGATTGACAAATAAAAAGTATATATATTATTTTAAGGTGTACAACGTGATGTTTTGATATTCATATATGGGGTGAAATTATTACCACAATCAAGATAAATAACATATCCATCACCTCACATGGGTACCATTTTATTTTGCAGTGAGAACACTTAAGATCTACTCTCTTAGTGTATTTCAAGTATACAATACCATATTACTAACTGTAGTCACCATGCTATACATTAGAACTCCAAACTTATTCATCCTGCATAACTGAAAACGTGTACCCTTTGCCTAACATCTCATTTCCCCTACCCCCCAGCCACTGGCAACCACCATTCTATTCTCTACCTCAGAGTTTGACTTAGAGTCCACAGATAAGTGAGATCATGCAATGTTGAACTCCATTCTATTTTCCATAGTGGCTATATTAGTTTGTATTCCCACCAACAGTGTAAAAGAGTTTCCTTCCTCCACATCCTTGTTATCTTTTGTCTTTTTGATAATAGCCATCCTAACAGGTATGAGGCGATATCTCATTGAGGTTTTGATTTGCATTTTCCCAATATTTAATGATGTTGAGCACCTTTCCATATACCTATTGACCATGTGTATGTCTTCGTTTGAGAAAGCTGTATTCGGATCTTCGCATTTTTAAATTGGTTATTTTTTCACCATTGAGTTGTATGAGTTCCTTGTATATTTTGCATATTAGCCCTTTGTCAGATGTTTGGTTTACAGATATTTTTTCCCATTCCATAGGTTCTCTTCACTCTGCTGATTGTTTACTTTCTGTGCAGTTTTTTAGTTTGATGCAATCCCACTTATTTATTTTTGCTTTTGTTGCCTGTGTTTTGGTGTCATATCCAAAAAAACCATTGCCAAGACCAATGTCAAGGAGATTTTCTCCTGTTTTCTTTTTATTTATTTATTTTTTTGAGAGAGAGTGCACATGCAAGCAGGGGGAAGAGCAGAGGGGGAGAAAGAGGGAGGAAAAAGAAACTCAAGCAGATTCCACACTGAGTGCGGAGCCCCACTGGGAACCCGACAGAGGCCTTGATCTCAGGACCCAAGATCATGACCTGAGCCTAAACCAAGAGTCAGACACTTAACTGGCTGAGCCACCCAGGTGCCCCATCTCTTGTTTTCTTCTAATAATTTTATGGTGTCAGATCTTATGTTTCAGTCTTTAATCCATTTTGAGTTGATTTTTGTACATGGTGTGAGATAAGGGTCCAATTTCATTCTTTTTCATTTGGATATCCAGTTATCCTAGCACCATTTACTGAAGAGCTTATCCATATCCCATTGTGTATTCTTGGCACTTTTATTGGAGATCAGTTGACCAAAGATGCATAGATTTATTTCTGGCTCTCTATTCTGTTCCATTGGTCTTTATGTCTGTTTTTATGCCATATGACATATGACAATATCATACTGATTTTATTACTGTAGATTTGTAATATATTGCTAAATCAGGAAGTGTCATGCTTTCACCATTGTTTTTCTTGCTAAAAAGTGTGTGAGTTTTTTGGGTCTTTTTTGGTATCATATGAATTTTAGGATTTTTTTCTATTTCTGTGAAAATGCCATTGGAATTTTTATAGGGGTTGCATTGAATCTGAGGATTGCTTTGGCTGGATGGACATTTAACAATATTAATTCTTCCAACCTATGAACATGGGATATCTTTCCATTTATGTGTATCTTCAATTCCTTTCATTAGTGTTTTATAGTTTCAGTGTATAGATCTTTTGCCTCTTTTGTTAAACTTATTTCTCAGTATTTTATTGTTTTTGATTATATTGTATATGGAATTATTTCTTCACTTTTTTTATTGGATAGTACCTTATTAGTATATGGAAATGCTACTGATTTTTTGCATGCTGATTTTATATTGTACAACTTTATTAAATTTGTGTATTAGTTCTAACAGGTTATTTTTGGGGTGGAGTCCTTAGTATTTTCTATATATGATTGTATCATCTGCACACAGACAATTTTACGTCTTTCTGTCTGATTTGGATGCTTTTTGTTATTTTGTTCTTATTTAATTGCTCTGGCTAGTGCTTCCAATACTGTATTGAATAGGAGTGGTAAGAGAGGACATCCATGTCTCCATCCTGATCTTAGAGGGAAAGCTTTCAACCTCTCGTGGTTGAGTATATGTTAGCTATGGGCTTACTGCATACGTCCTTTATTGTATTGTGGTATGGTCCTTCTATACCCAGTTTTTGAGAGTTTTTATCATGAAAGGGTACTGAATTTTGTCAAATGCTTTTTCTGCACCTATTGAGATGATCATGTGGTTTTTATCTTTCAGCCTATTAATGTTGTGTATCACATTTATTGATTTGTGTATGTTAAACTGTCCTTGTGTCCCAGTATGTATCTGTCAAAGATAAATACTGAAAAAATAAATCTTGCAAATACCACTATTAGACCTAAAATATTTTTTTTAATTTTTTAAAGATTTTATTTATTTATTTATTTATTCATTCATTCATTCATTCATTCATTCATTCATTCATCAGAGAGAGAGAGAGGCAGAGGGAGAAACAGGCTCCCAAGGAGCAGGGACCCCGATGCGGGACTCAATTCCAGGACCCTGGGATCATGACCTGAGCGGAAGGCAGACGCTTAACCATCTGAGCCACCCAGGAGCCCAAATTTTTAAAAAATTTTAAAAAATATTTAGTTGAGAGAGAGAGAGCGCGGTTGCGTGCACAAATGGGGGGAGGGGCAAAGGGAGAGAATCTTCAAGCAGACTCCTTGCTGAGCTGGGAGCCTCAGGTGGGCTCCATCTCAGGACCCTGAGATCAAAACCTGAGCTGAAACCAAGAATCTGATGCTTAGCCTATTAAGCCACGCAGGCACCAGAAAATAATTTCCTAATGTCACCAAATACCCAGTGCTCAAATTTCTCCAATAGAAACAAGAAACTGGTTTTAAAAGTTTGTTCCTCTCATATAAAAGCTGCAAAAACTTGAGATCTTGTTGAATGTAGGGGCTTTTTGTTTGTTTGATTTCCTTTTCATTGAGTGCACGTTAATCTTGCCTCCCCGGCTGGGGAGGGATGCTGGAAATTTTGAGGTGGGGTCGCTAGGGACCCTTCCGCACCTCCGCCGCCAGGTAAGGGCTGGGGGGGGGGGGGGGGCTGCAGAGCGGGAAGTCCACTCCTCCTCCAAAGCTCCTTCCCTCTGCGGGAACCCAGATCTTCCCCTCTGCCGGGTGGGAGGAACGGGACATCCTGCCACCTCCCCGCTGCCCCCGCCCCTGAAGCGCGGTCTTGGGACGCCTCCATCGGCCTTGGGACTACATTTCCCAGCGGTCCTCGCGCGCCCCCCTGGCTTGGGCTCCTTCGCGGACACGAAGCGGCGGGGGCGACGGGCGCGGGGGCTTCTGGGACTGGTAGTTTGGCGGGCGGTGCTCGCGCGCTCTTGGGACGGGGTTTGAATTCCGCTCAGCCTCATTCAGCTCCCGAGACCGCGGGCTGTGCGCTGAGCGGTGAGTTCGCGGCGGCAGAGGGCGGGGAGCGAGGGCACGCGAGGGAGTGCGTGTGTGTGCTGGGGGGTCCGTATCTGCCGGGGCAGCGGGCGGCTGGGCTGCGCGCTAAGGCGGCAAGGAGCCGTCCGGTCCGCGCCACCCGGATTCCCGTCCTGCGGGACTGGGACGCCGGCGGGTCTGGGGGCGGTGGCTCCGAGCCAGTGACTGGCCCGCCAGCAGGTGCGTGGGCGAGGGAGGGCGCATGGCCGGGGGTGCGCGGGCGCGAGGGACTGACTCGGCGGGGGGCCACGTGTGGAGCCGCGTCCGTCCCCGCGGGATCCCGCCCACCGCGGCTTCCGAGCGGGCGCGGCTGGCTTCGCTCTGCCCGCTGAGTGGGCACCTCTCTGACCGCCGTGCCCACCGCCGAAGTGCTGCTGGTCTGCGAGTCGGTGGGTGTGCGAGTGGGTCCGACTGCAGCTGCGCCCCTCGGGGGCTCTGAGTTGGGGTGGCTGGCGTCTCATCTGTGTGAGGCTGCGAGTTTGTGTCACGCCGAGTCTGCCAGCGGGTGTAGCCGAATGCGTGTGGCTGTGTGTCTGTGAATCTTGGTGGGTCGTGACTTTCTGTCCGGCTGTGTGGGATTGGGTGTGAGTTTGTGTCTGACTTTTGGGTGTGGCTGGGTTTGGTTGTGCGCCTCACTCTGCGTTACGTGACTGTGTGTGTGAGGTTGTGTGTATCTTAGGATGTGTCTGATGTGCCTGCATCCGTGTGACTGTGTGAACTTGTGTGGCTGAAGACACAGCTGAAGACCGTGTGGAAGTTTGGGGGCAGCTGTGGGCGTCTGTGTAGTTGAGCGAGTTTGTGTCTGTAGGAGTCTGTGTGCGTCGGACCCTGTGTGGTGGGTGAGTGTGTGTGTATTTCAGTGTGCGTCTTAGTGTTTGTTTAAATATGGGGGTGTGAGTTTGTCTGTATCTGTGTGACTGTACGCGTGTGTTTGGGACTGTGCGAGTTTGTACTCAAAGGTGAGTTTGTGTGTTTCTGTTTGATCACGTAAGTTTGTTCATTCCCACGCTCTTTCGCCAGGGCCGTCCCTGGGCATCTCCGGAGCCTGACCCGTGCAGGCTCCAAGGAGACCCTCGGGGCAAGCGTACCAAACCCGTGCCCGGTGGGCCGGCTGCCATGGAGGGGAAGCCCTCGCTGATGTAGACCGCTGGCATAGAGGGCAGTCCCGTGGCTGCTGGTTCCTCGTGGCAGCTGTGCTCAGTGCCGAAGCGCTGAGGGAGACCCTGTCACCCTGGGTCTGGGAGGAGGCGCCCAGCAGGGTACGCACTGGCACTGAGCAACCCAGTCTGAGAGACACAGGGGACTCTGATGCCCAAACCCTCCACTGGTGTGGCCGGCGTGCCTCAGGGTCAAGCTGAGGACCAGGTACTAGCCCCGAGGGCCACTGGCATTCTCAGGTCTTTCTGAGCCCCTGGGTCTCAAAGATTTCTGCTGTCACTGCTGGGGAGAAAAATGAAGTGGAAGAGGAGGCTGGAACCGCTCCTATGGGGACTCTCTCCAGGACCAGCTGGGGAGCACGGGTCCCTGTGGGAGGCAGGATGGTCAGACTTGACGCATGCTAGTTTGACGGGGGAGGCAGAGACATCAGGTCAGCCCCGGGGTGCTAGAGAGGTCAGATGGGGGTCTGCAGGATATGTTAGTGACTTGGCCAGCTGCAGCATGGAAAAACTGGGGGGCAGTCCTGAGGGGAGTTTGGGACAAGTGGAGCAGTGGGGAGCCCCAAGGAGGCACTTGGGGGTGTCTGGGAGGACACTTCTGAAGGTTTGCGGAGAAGGGCACCAGCAAACCAGCCTTGGAACCTCCAGTGAGTCTGCATGAGTGCGCCCTGCTTGGCGTGGGGGCTGGGAGAGAGCTCGGTGTGCACAGCCAGGAAGGTGCACCCGGGGGTGGGAGGGGTGGAGTGTGGGGGGAGGCGGATGGGCCCTGGGTGAGAGCCCGCGGGCCCTGGGTGTCAGGGAGAGAGGGCAGGGCGTCTGCGTGTCCTGGAGGGGGACCTGGAGATTCGGGGCGGGCGTCCGCAGACGCGCGTGTCTCCGTGTGTGTGTGAGCCTGTGTGCACCAGGCGGCTGCTGAGCACGTGTGTGCACTTGCCAGCGTGTGAACGTGCTTCCAGGTAGGCCTCCCAGGCCTAGGGAGTGGGTCGGAGTTTTGGAAAGTAGCCAGGGGAGTAGAAGTGAGTGTGTGTGCATGCGCCAGTCCGTTAGGGGATCAGCTGGCGCCTGGGGTCATGGTGCATCTGATGCACGTAAGTTTGTTCATTCCCGCGCTCTTCCGCCAGGGCCGTCCCTGGGCATCTCCGGAGCCTGACCCGTGCGGGCTCCAGGGAGACACTCCGGGCAAGCGTACCGAGCCCATGCCCAGTGGGCCGGCTGCCATGGAGGGGAAGCCCTCGCTGACTTAGACCCTCAGCATAGAGGGCAGTCCCGTGGCTGCTGCCTGTGCCCGGCCCCCATAGCCCAGCCACCCCTGGTCCCCGGAGCCGGGCGCCAGTGCCCCTGCTGCTCCCGAGCGTGGCATCTATGGCCCGCAGATCTCCCCTAGCACTGAGCTTGGCCTTTTCCTGGAAGGGCTGGCCCAGGCCCAGAGGCTAGATTGGTCCCGGAGGGCTATGTGGTGAGACAGGATCGAGACCCAGCTGGAAAACCACAGCAGCAGGGACAGTGAGGCAGGGAAGGTGGAGATGGGAGAATGGGGGGCTGAGGCCTCACCCCTAAGAACAAGTACATTGTAACCAGCACAGAAACCGCCTGCACTCTGGCTAAGGCACTGCCATTATCACTGGGCAATAGCGTTCTCGTGTACAATCATTTAATGGCCTCATTTTTATGGTGGGCAAAACGGAAGCAAAGAAGCTGAAAACCCCCAAATTGTGTGTTGCCAATTTAAAATATAGGGCACTCCTAAAAACTATAGGACACCCACTTAAATTTGAATTTCAGATAGTGAATTAGGTTTTAGTATAAATATGTTCCAACTGTTGCATGGAACTTGCCGTATTATACTTACAAATAATTGACTCAGGGGGCGCCTGGGTGGCTCAGTTCCTTGAGCCTGCAACTCTTTTTTTTTTTTAAGATTTTATTTATTTATTTGACAGAGAGAGACACAGCGAGAGAGGGAACACAAGCAGGGGGAGTGGGAGAGGGAGAAGCAGGCTCCCCACTGAGCAGGGAGCCCGATGTGGGACTCGATCCCAGGACCCTGGGATCATGACCTGAGCTGAAGGCAGACGCTTCACGACTGAGCCACCCAGGCGCCCCATAAAACATTTATTTTATTTTTTAAAGATTTCATTTATTTATTTGACAGAGAGAGACACAGCGAGAGAGGGAACACAAGCAGGGGGAGTGGGAGAGGGAGAAGCAGGCTTCCCGCCGAGCAGGGAGCCCGATGCAGGGCTCGATCCCAGGACCCTGGGATCACGACCTGAGCCGAAGGCAGACGCTTAACGACTGAGCCACCCAGGCGCCCCTAGAGCTTACATTTTTAAAAAAAGAAAAAAGAATTTATCCAAATAAGTAAAAAAAAAAAAAAAAAGATTTTTTAATATAGACGTGTCCCATGCAGCGTTTGGGACATACTTACACTACAAATTATTCATTTATCTCAAATCTGAGTTTCGGGTTGCTGTGTGCTTGTTGTGATTAACTACAGCCATCCTGACCCTGCAGCTCTCACAGCCGGTGCCTGGCGGGCCAGGACCCCCTCTCCACCCCCCGGACAGACTGGCCCACGGCCCTGCCTCACTGCTGGGCCTTCCTTCCCAGCTCAGGCCAGGGTCCCTGATCCCAGGGCTGGTCCTCCCCAGCAGCACCGTGGCAGCGCGGGCCTCCCCCCTCGGGCTGTGGTGAGGGGTCCTGCAACCGGCGGCCTCGTCCCCACCACAGTCCCGTGAAGGAGGAGGCGGCCAGACGAGGTCCAGCTCTTAGGCGCCTTGTCAGGCTGCCGTACGGCTTCAGAACAGGCCAGAAAACCAGGAGCACCAGTACTGGCCAAGACTCACACGTCTGGAGTGCCTGCCGTGATGCCAGGCACCAGAGGCCCCCCTGATGCCTGGGTAACCCAGCTTCACCATCAGGGCCCCAGCACTTCGTATCACGAGCCCCAGGCCCCACGAGCCCCTGCCTCGGCCTTGCTGGGCGCCATGCCACGCTCCCCGTAAAGCATCCAGTTGGCCTTGAAGGCGATCTACGAGGGAGGTGTAGCTAACACCTCTCCTCCACAGTTGAGGACACAAAACGGTGGGGGGGTGACGTCACCTGCCCAGGACCACCCGGCTTCCTCAGAGCTGGGACTAGAACCCGGGCCCTCCATCGCTGCGGCCCACCCCTAACTGCTCTGGTCTCTGCCCCTAGAAGAGGCCTGTGCCGTACGGGATACTGCACCTCGGCATCGCAGAGCGCGGGGCGCCATGGAGGTGAAGACCCAGCCGCCTGACAAAGGAGGTAAGAGAAACAGGATGGAAAACTGGGCAGGTGGGAGGGGGCAGGCCTCTAGGGCCTGGTGATGGCGGGAGGATTTACTCTGGAGACCGGCCCCCAGCCCCACACACCACCCACTGGCTTCTCCTGGGGTGGGAGGGTGCAGAGGGGCCCCCAGGATGGATTCTCCCCGACACAACATCATGTCAGTGGATCCTGACCCTCCTCTGCTCGGAGCCTGCAGGGGTGTCTTCGGGGAGCCAGAAGCAACCTGGGCTCCTCATTGTGACCCTGCAATCAGTTGCCCATTCAGGGGGCCACAGAGTCACCTAGGTGGGAGATGATGGAGGTCCAACCCAAGGAGATGGTGGAGGGAATGGGCAGGAGTGGGCCAGTTTGGGGTCCTGCTGGCGGCTTGACTGGATGAGGGAGGGCTGTTGGGTTTGCCGGGATGCTTCCTGTTTTAAGCCTTTTTATGTGTAGGGCGCCTGGGTAAGCGTCTGCCTTCAGCTCAGGTCATGATCCCAGGCTCCTGGGATGGAGCCCCGCATCGGGCTCTCTGCTCAGCAAGGAGCCTGCTTCTCCCTCTGCCTGCCACTCCCCCAGCTTGTAATCTCTCTCTCTCTCACGCTCTGTCTCTCAAATAAAGTCTTTTTAAAAAACCACTTTTTATGTGGAAATAATTTATATTCACTGGAAGTTGCCATAATAGTAGAGAGGTCCCATGGACCTTCATCCCATTTCCCCAAATGGTCATGTCTTAAGCAGTGAGAGTACAACGCTGAACGAGGAAATACATCCTGACCCAATGCATGTGTATTTTTTAGGGTCAGGTTCTCACATTTGTCGCTGAGTGTGACCATCACCCCAATCAACATACAGAACTGTTCTGTCACCACAGAGATCTCCCTAGAGCTGCCCCCTTCACTGTCCCTCCCCCTCCCCCATGTGGCTGTGACAAATCCTCTCCATCTCTGTGATTCTGTCATTTTGAGAACCTTGTATCAACAGAACCATGCAGCTGGTGACCTTCTGAGATTCACTTTTCCCCCCTTGGCACAGTGCCCCGGAAAGCGATCCGGGCTGCTGTGGGCACCCTCACTTCATCCCTCTTTATTGCTCAGTGGGGTTCCGTGACGTAGCTATCCCCTGAAGGGATATCAGGGTTGTTTCCAGTTGCTGGCTATTGCGAGTAGAGGTTTTTGCGTGAATGTGTGTTTTCATTTTGCTGGCAGAAATGCTCAGGAGTGCGATCGTTCACCAACAGATCAGCCAGACAAACAAGATGTGTTGGGATGTTGTGTTTTAAAATCTAAGAAACCACTTTCCCTCATATCCTCAGGAAATTACCCACAAACTCTGATCCAGGAAGAAACGTGGCCCAAACCACTGTTGCTCTGTGGCAAGTGGTATCCTGTCTTCCACTCCTGCCTCCACCAAACTGTTCCCCGTTGAGCAGGCCAAGGAATCTTATAAAAATGAGGATCAGGTCCTGTCAGACCTCTCAAGCTGGAGAATGATACAAACTCTGTATAGGGGCCCTGGTGGCCCCGAGGGATGGGACCCTGCTGGCCTGCCTTCATCATACCCATCTCTCCCTCCAATTCAACAGACTCCGGTCACCCTGGCCTCCTAGCTTTGCCTTTAACATCCCACCTCAGGGCCTTTGCACGTGCTGTTTCCCTGCCCAAGAATGTTCTCCCATCATATGCTCACTTGGCCATCTCCTTTTCAAAATGAAGGTCAAAACAAAGTCATCAGCATCCAGGGATTTGCCTTCATTCCAACCTAGTTTATTTTTGTCACTATGTCTGTCACTCTCTGGTATTTTCTAGTGTACTGATTTGGTTTTGGTCTCTCTGCCTCTCTCAAATGTGAGTATTTGAGATCCTGGGAGTTCTAGTCTACCACAGACTCCAGTGCCCCCATTGTCTTACCCCAACCCCTTCACTCACTGACATTTCCTGCCTGTTCCCTTTTGACCCTTGGGATGCAGTTTAACACATGTCTTAGGGCACCCCTGTGCAACCTTGAGCAAATATCTTAACCTCTCTGTGCCCGGGTTCTCATCTGTAAAGTGGGATGATGATGGTAGCCATCTTGTAGTGTTATTATGAAAAACCAAATAAGGTGATACCTGTGTAGTATTTAGAAGACAGCCTGGCACACAGCAAGTCTTGATCCATGTTAGCTCTTGTGGGTTTCATTATTGGGATTTTATTGAGTTTCCCTACCCACAGAGGGCAGAATGACCTCATTACTCCTTCTTCCTTCCCAGTCCTGCCTTCTCAGAGCCCTGCTCCTACTTCAGAGAAGCTCTCCAAAAAGAAGGGAAGAATGCCAGTCAGATTCCTGCCGGTCTGGAGCACGGTAAGCCTTCTCCCTTTGACCAGAGGGCCCCTCAGTTCTGAGAGGTCAGGCGCATCTGCCACCCTCTCTGCCCGGCAGAGACCCTCGGGTGGCAGGGCCCCCCTTGCACCCCCACAAAAGGCTATGGCCCCATCCCATGGGGGATGGTTTTCCTGGGCCTCTTTCCTGCCTTCTTCTCTTCCCTAATTTCTACCTCCGCTGGAATGTCACCTCCTCCAGGAAGACTCCCTGCTCACTTCCTCCTCATCACTCCATAACGCCTTGCCTTGCTTAATTTTCTTCAGAGTAGTTATTGCTGTGTGACGCAACCACGAGAACAGAAGGCTGGGACAAGATAGTGACACTGGCAGTGGCTGAAACCGTGTTTGGGTGTCAGCCCTGGAGGGGTGGGTGGAGGCCAGGGACGCCGCTCAGCATCCTGCAATCCACAGCAAACAATGATCTGGCCCCCAGATCTCACCTGTGCAGAGCCGAGAAACCCCGGAATAGGGATGGGCTGCTTTTGCAAAGAAAGGGGCATTAAGTGCAGGCACCACCCTCGTGGCCCTTCTGTGCCTCACAGCTGTGAACGCCAGCCTGGCGCAGCGGAGGGCGAAAACTCGGAGTCTGACTGCAGGGTCACATCCCCCCTCAGCCACTCGCAGTTATGGGACCTGGGACTAGTTCCGGAACAACTCCGGGCCCACTGCAGTTTGCTCATCTGTAAAATGGGGCTACAAGGTTTACCATGGTCCAGGGGCTATTCTGAAGAGTGAATGAACTCGCATCTGTGCTGTTTTTAGAAAGCGCCTGGCCTGTAAGGGTTTGTAACATGAATGGTGGCAGATTCCTGTCCCCCGAGAAGGGTATGTTGGCATCTCTACTTGACACCCCCATATCCCCCCAACTCTGTGCCTCATCATAACGAGCGGGGCAAGTTACTGGTGCTTTCTGGCCCTGTCTCCTCGTCTGTAGAATACAGAAAGCACGGAGGCTACCTCCTGAGGACGAAATGGGACAATGACCGGTCAGGCCGGCAGGGGAGGAAAGTGCTAGAGGTCACAGCCCTACCAGAAACTGCTACAGCTGTGCACACCGAGGCGGGCTGTTTCCTGTTGGAAAAGCAGCGTTTACATTTGCATGAAAGCAGATAGTTTTAAGAAACCGGCTGAGGCAAGAGTTGTAGCAGCTGAGGTTCCGGCCCTTACTAAAGCGCCGCGTGCTGTCACGGATTCTGTTTTTGGACTGTCCCGTTGAACGCTCACACTCCCCCGCCAGGAGGCAGCACTACTCTTTATCCTGACCATTTTACAGATGCGGAGACTGAGGCGCCAGAAGGCAAGTCCCCAGCCGGCGTGCCGCCAGGCAGGAGGCAGAGCCCTCTGTCCGGCCCCCACGCTGAGGGGCGCGGACCCCACTCCGGGAGCGAACACTGTCCCCTGTCTGCTCTGCTCTCTCCCCTTCCAGCTGCTTCCCTTGCTTCAGCTCCTCCTTGCACACTGTGGCAATGCTCTGCAGGGCCTTCCCCTCCCAGCCTTTCCCAGCATTTTGGGAAATGCACGCGGGTGCGCATCCCCCGTGCCTTCTGGGCGTTCTCTGCGGCCACGGCCCCTGCACCCCTCTTCACCTGCGGCCCTCCGCACCTGTGCACCTGCGCCCCTCTGCATCTGCGCCCCCTCTGCACCTGCGGCCCTCTGCACCTGCGCCCCTCTGCACCTGCGCCCCTCCGCACCTGTACCCCTCTGCACCCGTGCTCCTGTGCCGCTCCGCACCTGCACTCCTCTGCACCTGCGCCCCTCTGCACCTGCGCCCCTCTGCACCTGCGCCCCTCTGCACCTGCGGTCCTCCACACCTGTGCCCCTCTGCTGCACCCGTCACCCTCTGCACTCCCGCCCGCAGCTGGAGCCCCCCCACCACATAGGTCTGGTTACTGGAACATGACAGCCCAAAACACAGCTGCTTCACTCAAACATTACTCATTCCTCACGATGACAGTGTGTGTGGACAATGCGCCTCGGCCCCACGTGGCCCGTCCACATTCAGGGGCGCCCCAAGGGGAACACGTGCTTAGTCTCTCAAAGGCCAACGCGCAGAAGCCGCACGCGGCTCTTCTGCTCGCACCTCATTGGCCAGAGTGTGGTCACATGACCGCACCCCACTGCAAGGGATGCTGGGAAAGGTACTCTGGCTGTGCAAGCGTGGGCTCACCTGTAGCTTCCGTTATTATGGCAAAGGAAAATGGGTACTGTGTCCAGCACTGACCTGGTCTGTTATGTTAGCCTATCCAGAGCCAGGCCGTGATGAGTGCGTGAGTGAATAAAGCTACTCTCCAGGCCTGCACTCTCCCTCCCATTGGCTAGAATCCCCTCCCCTTTTAAACAAATTTTAGAATAACAGACATTTCTTGAGCACTGAGCATGTACGAGGAGCGGAGCTAATTTCTTTACCTATTTTCATCCACCTAATCCTCACAACTCCAGGACGTGGTACCGTATTATCCCCGTTTTTAAGATAAGAGAATGGGGGCACAGAGTTCACGTCACTTGCCTAAGGTCACACAGATCCTAAGTAGCCAAGCCAAGATTCGAGCCCAGGCGGTCTGGCCCCAGAGCCGATGCTCTTAGCCGTCATGGTATCGATGCACCTCAGTGGAAACAGAGATCCCCAGGTGGCCATCCAACTGGCGAGTGAAAGGGCCGCTTCCAACATTCATAGCATCCCTTTGTTCATGCCTTCACATAACACATGAACACTCCGAGTGTGCTCCGTGGCCAAAAGAATGCTGTGTGAACACCACCACCACGCATGGACGGTCAGGAGCGCACAGCCATGAGGGTCTGGCTGTGTGGCTCTCCGGTGTTGGGGCTCCTTCACGTGCCGGGTGGACTCTGGCTTGTCAGCCCGCCTGCGGTGCCTTTTCTCAGAGGACTGGGGTGACTCGGCACTGCTCTACTATCTTGCACCATCCCGAGGCTAGCTGGGCAGAGCCTCACCCTGGGGGCGGGAGAGGCACGAGACAGAAGGCAGTGCTGATTGCAGAAGCATTTCTGAAGCTCCTGCTTCTGTCACACTTGGCCGACACCCCACTGGCCACAGCAAGTTCCATGGCCAAGCGAAGATTCGGAACAGGAGCGCACTGCACAGCCCCATAGCAGAGGGTGTGGATGTGGGGCAGGGTGAAGGAGCCCAGGCCTTATTTGCAAGCTGACACAACACAGGACTCTGAACACAACCCAAACTTCTGTCGGCTTTCCACCTACTGTCCTGGGCCAAGTGAAGGACCAGGCCCTGGGTGAATACCAACGGGGCTTTGGGTTTCAGGAACCTGTGATCTTCAGGGATGTGGCCATGTACTTCACCCAGAAGGAGTGGCAGCTGCTGGAGCCCGCTCAGAAGGACCTGTACAGAGAGGTGATGCTGGAGAACTATGGGAACCTGGCCTCCTTGGGTAAGGACAGCGCCCCCCCAGTTCGGAAGCCTTGGACGAGCTCCGCCCTAGGACTGGTCCTGCGCACTAAGGTTTGGTGGTATTGGCTTCCCTCTAAACCCGCGTCTGCTTTCGCGGTCTCAGGACAGCTGCAAGCAGCCTCGGAGGCACCGGCGTTGTAATTCACTGGCAACCGAAATGGTCGCAAGGTCGGCCCTGGGTGTTCCGTCCTAAAGTCTGACTTTTGCTCCGACTGGAGCTGGCTTCGGTCACGTGAGCACAGCTAAGCCACTCGCAGTGGCCAGTGCAACAGGAAGAGGCTAATGGGCTGTCGTGCTCTTCGAGGGCGGGCTCTGGCTTCTGGGGATCATGGGGCTACCCCTCCATAGAACTTCGTGCTGGTGTGATGGGGAGGGGGAAGCTGGCAAGGCAGTCGCCCTACGCTCCCTCCGGAGGTCCTTTGTATCATTGCGATACTGTCATTTAGAATGAGAAATATATATTTGGTCTCCCTCCTGTTTCTAGCACAGAACTCCTAAAACCTTTTGAATTTCTGAACTGGTGAGAGGAATAAAGGTGTCTTTCGCTATGTTAATGAGGTGACTTTGGGATAACGCCTCAGGATGAGGACTGGTTACCAGGGGAGCCAACATTCAGTCTCACGCCCCCGACCTCTGGAGAGGGGAGAGGGACTGGAGGCTGAATCAGTCACCAATGGCCAATGATTTAATCAACTATGTCTGTGTAATTAAGCCTCCACAAAACCCCCAAAGGACAGAGCTTCCGGGATGGTGAGCAAGTGGAGATCTGGGGGGAGGGGTGGCGTCAGAGGGCATGGACGTCCCACACCCTTTCTCCACACCTGGCCCTGGACATCTCTTCCACCTCCTGTTCCTGAGTTATATCCTTTTATAACAAACCAGTGATCTGGTGAATAAGACGTTTCTCTGAGTTCTGTGAGGTCCTCTAGCAAATTCATCAAACCCAAGAAGGGGGTGGGTTGCAACCTCCAATCCATAGCCTGTCAGTCAGAGGGACAGGTGACAACTTGGATTTGTGATTGGTGTCTGAATTTAGGGGGCGGGGTGTCAGTCTTGTGGGAACCTGTGGGGTGCAACCCTACCTCCAGGTAGTGTCAGAATTGAGTTGAATTTTAGGACCCCAGCTGTGTTGGAGAGAATTGCTTGGGATGTGTGTGTGTGTGTGTGTGTGTGTGTAGGAAACCCACACTCTGGAATTGCGAGCAGAACATAAACACACTTCTTCTCTCTGTGCAAATTCTTGGTCTGGAATGGGTGTCTGGGAGGCATCCAGCACTTCTTTCCTTCTCTGGAGCAGGGTATCGGCTCTTCAAACCCAAGCTGATCGCCAGGTTAGAGCAAGGAGATGAGCCCTGTGTCAAGGAGAGAGACGTCCCTCGAGCCCCCCAGCAAGGCGGTGCTGGGATCAGCGAGAGCTGCATCTCCACAGGTGAGTAGGGGGAGACGCCATGGCAGTCTCCACGAGAAATTCTCCCCAAAGGCGCAGCATGCTGAGTGGTGTAAGGAGAAGGAAGAAGCCTGCAGGGCATGTTCCCTTCCAGGAACACCTTTCCATTCTTCTGGCCTCTTGGGATCTCATTCCCGCACTCCTTCCTTCGCCACATCCTCCGTATCAGACTCGGGCTGCCATCAACTGACACCCTAACTCAGGGCCTTTGCACTGGCTGCTGGCTCTGCCCTCAGTCCCCTCCCCGGGGTTTTTCCCTGATTGCTTCAGCGAGCATCTGTTCACTTTCCTCCTTGTATGCATGTGTCGATGTCTTCGTGGTTAAAAAGATGTTCACAGCAGTTCTTTGGTGCAGGCTGGTCTGGCACTGGACTTAAATCCTTAAGATTATCAACCCTGGGTAGCCCTCTGTTGACTTGGAAAAACAACAGCATGTTTCTGGGGCAGCAAAACTATCCCCCATCAGCATCTGAACCTCAAGAATATAGGAGAATTGAGAGAGAGTTTTTCCTTTAAGATAATACACGGAATTAAGGGGCGCCTGGGTGGCTCAGTCAGTTAAGCAACTGACTCTTGGTTTCACTCAGGTCATGATCACCGGTCCTGGGATCAAGCCCCATGCTGAACGCGGAGTCTGCTTAGAGTTTCTCTCTCCTTCCCCCTCTGCCCCTCCCCACCGTGCGCTCTCGAGCACTCGCTCTCTCTAAAATAAATAAATAAAACTTTAAAAATAAAGATAATACATGGATTTAATAAGAATCCCAAATAGAGGGGCGCCTGGGTGGCTCAATTGGTTAAGCTTCTGCCTTCGGCTGGGGTCATGATCCCAGGGTCTTGGGATTGAGGCCCATATCTGGCTCTCTGCTCAGCTGGGAGTCTGCTTCTCCCTCTCCCTCTGCCACTCCCCCTGCTTGTGCTCTCTCTCTCTCAAATAAATAAATAAAATCTTTAAAAAAAAAAAAAAAACCAAAGAGTAACCAGGTGTTTTCATTAAAATAATAATAATAGTAAGCCTGTTTCTCATTCCAGCTTTTATTTCCCCAGTTTCAGTTTTTTTAAAGATTTTATTTATTCATTTGACAGAGAGAGAGAGAGAGAGCACAAGCAGGGGGAGTGGCAGAGGGAGAGGGAGAAGCAGACTCCCCACTGAGCAGGGGATGTTCATAGCAGCTCAATTCTTAATAGTCCCAAAGTGGGAACTCCCTAAATGCGTATCAACAATAAAAAAGTTAAACACGTTGTGGTATAGTCACATTATGGGACCCTATAAGCAACGCGAATGAATGACTTGCGACTGCACGCAACAATCCAGATGAATCTCATAGACAGAACAGCTGAGTGAAAGAAGCCAGACACCAAAGGGTGCATGCTGTAAGGTTGAATTTATATAATGTACAAAAGGAGCCAAAGCCAGTCTACGCTACTGGAGGTCAGGGTCTCGATTTTCCGAGAGGGAGAGGGTCATTGGAGGGAACGGACGGAGGGCTGGAGTTGGGGAGGGTGCTTCTAGGGTTCTGTTTCTTAATCTTAATCTTTGCGCTGGACACGTGAATGTGTTCACCTTGTGAATTCTCTCTTTTCCCCTAGCTAGACTCACAAAAATATGTTACTCTACTTATTTACGGAGAGAATCACATCATTTTAGTGATAAGGGAACATTAAGAACTGACCATGCTTCTGGGGTAATGCATGGTCGCCGGCTCGCGCAGGGTTCACAGACTATAAATGATAGCTTATAAAACAGTTACATTTAGTACGGAACATTCTGTATCACTTTTCCCTTCAATCTATAGATCAACTCTTGATTTATTTCTGGGACATTTCATTACTCATCTCTTAAGTAATTATTCTGATATAGGATTTTTTTTTTTTCTATTTTCTGTGCCAACTCATTTCTGCATTGATTCTTTTTCCTTCTTTATTTCCATTTCATTTGAACTGGCTGTCTTTTCTTTTTCTATCCTTATTAGGATAGAGTTGTGTGAGCTTATTGTGATATAACATTGTGTAGACTTAAGGTGCGTAACATGGTAGTTTGATACATGTATATATAACGAAATGATTATGGCAATAAAGTTAGAGAACACCTTCGTCCCCTCACATAATTACCTTTTTTTTTTTTTTGGTGGCATGATGTGAATTCTAATCACACCATGCACTTATGATTTGTGTGCTTTTTTTGTATGTATTTTATACTGAGACAAAACATTTTCAACCAAAGATAAAGACAATGGCACTAAAAAAGAGAGAGATTTACATTCTGAATCCCTTTCAGACAAGAAGACAAGGCTTGTGCTGAAGACCACACTTCCAAAGCCAGGCATCTCTACGAGGCCATCCCTGGGGAAGGCAAAGGAAATGGCTCAGAGGGGTGCTAAGATGGAAAGGACTTTGGAAACTGAGGACAGGCCACTGAGGAGCACGCAAAAAGCTGGCCCCAGGCTGGCCGCAGACTCGTGCAAAAAAATTCTCCCTAGAAAGAAAAGGCATGAATCCACGGCCATGACGAGATGCCCGGGTCGTCCACCACCACCAACAACATCACAGAGCACCCCTCGAGGAAAGACGACCCTGAAAAGAGATATTAATGGAAAAACACAGGCGCCAGGCTTCCCAAGGCATGGTCGTCCAAGAATCCAAAGGGGGAAGGCACACTTTAAATGTAAAGAATGTGGGAAAACTTTCAACCAGACCCTCCACCTCATCGAGCACGAGCGGATCCACACGGGAGAGAAGCCCCACAAATGTGACGCATGTGGGAAGTCCTTCCGGCACAGCTCCTACTTTTTCACTCACTATAGGATTCACACCGGAGAGAGACCCTACAAGTGTAAGGAGTGCGGGAAAGCCTTCAACAGCAGCTCCACACTGAGCAGCCACCACAGGACCCACACGGGGGAGAAGCCCTTCAAATGTGAGGAGTGTGGGAAAACCTTCAAGCAGAGCACGAAGCTCACTCGTCACCGGAGGGTGCACACTGGGGAGAAGCCCTACCGGTGCAGTGAGTGTGAGAAGTCCTTTGGCCGCAGCTCCTCCTTGACGGAGCACAAGAGAATCCACACGGGAGAGAAGCCGTACCACTGCAAAGTGTGTGGGAAAGCCTTCAGATGCAACTCTCACCTTTTCGAGCACCACCGGATTCATCAGGAGGAGAAGTCCTATCAGTGTGAGCAGTGTGGAAAATACTTCCGGAATAGCTCCCACCTGTCGGAACATAGGAGGGTTCACCAGCTGGGGCCCCCAGAGCAATGCCGGGAGTGTGGGAGGACCTTCCGGCGCAGGGCGGCCCTTCTCAAGCATCAGAAAAGCCACAGAGAGAATCACACTTACCAGTGTGAGGGATGCGGGAAGGCCTTGCGGTGCAAGTCAAGCATTCAGAGACACCAGAGGATGCATGCCGGACAGAAGCCTTACGTGTGCTCTGAGTGTGGGAAAGCTTTCACCGACAGCTCTACCCTTACCAATCACCGCAAAATCCACACCACAGGGAAACTGCACCCATGCCCCAAGTGTGGGAGGGCCTTCAAGCAGCTCTCGTCCCTGGTGCTCCACCAGAAAGTGCATGCTAGGAAGGGACAGTGAGCTCCCTGTGTGAGGGAGCCTTCAGCCAGGACCCACGCCTCCGTAATCCCCAGAGAAGTCGCAATGACAGACGCAAACTGTGTGAGTGGAGATTCCCTGCGCCTCTCATCAGAGGTGCCCTAGCCAACCAGGGGTCCTCATTCAGGGGACCCCTCTACGTGGCCCCCACCTGAGACGTTTGGGGAGTGCCTGGGGATATTTTCGGTTGTCCCAGCCTGTTGGGGCCACTGGCAGTAATGGATAGAGGCCAAGAATCCTCTGAACCCTATGATGCGCCAGACGCCTCCGTCTACAAGGAACATTCCGGCCCCAAATATCAGTAGCGGCACTATGAGCAACTAAATTTGAGAAGAAATTCAGGAATAGTTTTCTGCGTGGTCCACTACAGTAACCACTAAATGGTGTGTGGCTATTTACATTTAAATGAACCAAACATAAGTAAAAGGTAAAATGTTTTCTCAGCTGCACCCAGCCAGGATTCAGTGGCCAAACTCGCCGGCGGGCGCCGAATCAGACAGCACAGATAAGAGAGCGTATCCATTGTTGCAGAAGGTTCTGGTTGGGCCCTGGCTTGGATCTCTTATCAAAATTGTCATGCAGCATAGCCCCGAGAAAGTGAGTGTGGGGTTCAGCCGCCAGAGATGGGAGGCAGCACAGCCAAATGTAGTGCTCCATGAATCGCTTTTGAGACTATGTTGGCCCCCACGGATGGTTCTGTGGGCACTCTGATGTCTCAAGGCTGGGCAGCATCCTGCTCGCAGGACATCCCCTTCTGTCTGGAGCAGAACAGCCAGTAGATCGCTGAAAATGCTACTGGTAAGTGCCAACATTTCCTGAGCCCCTCACCTGCCGCACATGGTGTTGAGCACTTTACACAGCCTCCTGGAATTCTCTCTGGAGTCCTATAAAATAGGAACGGATATCATCCCGTGTTATAGCTGAGAAAATGAGGCTCAGGAAAGCTTTTTTTTTTTTTTTTTTTTTAAGATTATTTCATATTTTGCACATTAATCAAGATCTGTCCTGCTATTTTTATATTCCATGCTTTCGAATTCATGTCATTTGAATTTTCACAAAATGTATCTTTAAGAAAAAGTATAGGTGTTTACATTTCTGTTCAGACTGCCGTTTTGGGCAGAGAGCAGCTTGGCTTTACCTATGGCAGGAGCGGGCACAGAGGAGACTCTAGATCAGGGGTGGGCAAACTAGGACCAACCCAGCCCGTGGCCTGTTTTTGTAAATAAAGTTTTATTGGCACACAGCCACGTATTGTCTATGACTGCTTCCACGCAAAGCCAGGTAATTACAACAGAGACCGGATGGTCCATTAGCCTAAAATATTTGCTCTGAGACCCTTGGCAAAAAAGTTGACTGATTCCTGCTCTGAAGAGCTGACAAATTGAAATGAATAAGGGTGAAGCGTGGGAGTGGTTAGCAAAGGAAGAGATAAACCCTCCAACTTTTGTGACTAGGACTCAGAGTGTGAAAGACATTCTGTATTGCAGTACAGCGCATGTGTGTGTATTTTCTATGTGTGTGTGAACGTATGTTTGTGCATACGTGAAGGATAAGTTTAAAGCAACACTACTTACCCTTATTGTGTGCACACACCAATCCTCTTTCACTTAAAAAGTGCTGGTCACAGGGGCACCTGGGTGGCTCAGATGGTTAAGCATCTGCCTTCGGCTCAGGTCATGATCCCGGGGTCCTGGGATCGAGCCCCGCATCGGGCTCACTGCTCAGTGGGGAGCCTGCTTGTCCCTCTGCCTCTGCCTGCCGCTCCCCCTGCTTGTGCTCTCTGTCTGTCAAATAAATAAATAAAATCTTTATTAAAAAAAAAAAAGTGCTGGTCACAACTTTCTAAATCGATTTCACCAACCAACATGGGGTGCAACCCCCAGCTTGAAAAGCCCTGACTTGGTGACAGGACAATGTAACATATTGCCTCCTTTTTGAGAGGTCAGACATCTAAGGCCTCCAAGTGGGTCAGTGGTTGGCATCACCGTTGGAGAATTTATCAGAAAGCAGAAAGTGGAGAGCGCCACCATGTTCAGGGCGTGACTTTGTGCTTGCTCCCAGAGCAGCTTGGTGGATAGACAGACCCAGGTTCTCTAGATTGCTTTCATGACCCCCAGAACATTTCCTTCCCAGCACTAGGAGATAGACTAAGGGTGAGGATGGAGGATCTCCAAGAACTCTGCTGGGGCTTTAAGAGGGAGCCATCTGGGGCACCTGGGTGGCTCAGCTGGTTAAGTGTCTGCCTTAAGCTCAGGTCCTGATCCCGGATCCCAGTATCCTGGGATTGAGCCCCAGGTTGGGCTCTCTGCTCAGTGGGGAGTCTGCTTCTCCCACTTCCTCTGCCCCTCCCCCTCCTTGTGCTTACACACACACTCTATCTCTCTCTCTTTCTCTCTCTCAGATAAATAAATAAAATCTTTAAAAAAAAAAAAAAAAGAGGGACTCATCTTTGGCCATGTGGCTGCATCCTCCTGGAAATTATCTCAGGAGTAGGGCTGGGTGGTTTGGGAAGGAGTACCTGTGGCAGATACTCATTCTTCGGGTTGTTTTTGTCTGCGAGACATTTGTGGAGGCAGGAGGAGTTGAGGAGATCCCTCCAGGATAAGGGAAGAATGTGTCTGAACATACTCACTACATTCCTGGTTGCAAATAACAGGAACCCAACTCACACTAGCTTAAATGAAAACAACATCAACAAAAGGAATGTATTGGCTCACACACCAGGGAAGCTTCCTTGCTCGAAGTTACCTTTAACTTAGGGATTGGAATGGAGAACGTGATGCAGACAGGACCCCATGGCACATCCCTCATCTCTGGTCCTCTCTGCAAATCTTTGCCTTGTCCTTTCAGCAAACAGGAACGTTCTCTACCAACCCGGAAGCACGGCTACCGGAGGTCCCAGAGGCCCACCCTAGGGGAGAGAGAGAGAGTCTTTCCCCCACAGACTCTGAATCAATACCAGTAAGGCTGCAATATTGGTGGAGGGATTAGGAGAACTATTCGATTTATCAATTTTTTCTTGGGGTGATTGTAGTGAGGATGTGTCACTTTTGAAGAGGACTTTAACAAGGAGGAACAAACAATCCCTCTGGCTGGAGGGGGAGAGTGAGTACAGGCATGGAGACACCTGACAGGGCTGATGTCCTCACCAAAGCTAGAGGTAACGGTGGCCTGTGTGTGTGTGTGTCCTGCGTGTGGCTGAGCAGGTGGATGTGTTCCTGCACATTCCTGGATGTCTGTGGGTCTTCATTCTTGCAAGTAGGCCTGTGAGCCGAGGGCGTGATTCTGAACGTTTGATAGAGTGCTGTTGTGTCTGCGAATGCCTGAGAGGGTTGCGCTGTGCTGGGGTCACCGTGGGCCAGCCCTGCACGCAAGCACCCCCGGTCGGGTAGCAGCGGGAGCCTCGCCAGAGCGCAGCTAGCAGGCATGAGGGCTGCAACCTTGGCATCCCCTCTCTGAGCAGGGATTGGCCTGTGTCTGGAAGGCCCGCGCCAGGCCTCGGGGCTGGCGTCTTGGGGTAGGGTGGGGGGAGAGCCCCTCTACGTTGGTGCCCTAGAAGACCCCAGGCGCCTGGACAGGGCTCCGGGGAAAGTGGGGGCCAGAGGGGAGGTGGGGAAGAGGCCTCCTGCCCCTCCACCTGTGAACACAGTCACATTGCCAGCACCAGGACGGCCCATGTCCTTCTCTGGCCCTGCTTGAATCGCTTGCCCTGGGAGCGCAAACAGGGGCGGTGGGGGTGGGGAGTGTCCCTGAGCTTTGTGAGAGCACGTTCTTTTCACACACTCTTTGTCTGGGGCAGTCTCTGGGCCTGTGTGTGGTGAGGGGGCCCTAGGCAGGCAACCAGAGAGGCTCTGAGCCGCCCGCCCCGCCCCTGCTCGGCGGGAAAGCAGGAGCCAAGTCAGACTGGGGACTGGGACCTGGAAGGACAGTCTGTGGTTGCTGCCCTGCTCTGAAGGGACCCCCGCGCTGTGCTCAGGGCGGGGGTGCTGATCTGGGGCCGGCCGGGTGGCAGCGAGCTCCAGATGAGGATCAGGATCCGGATAGGAATCAGGATTGATCAGGATCCCCAGCCTCTTCGGGAAGCACACAGGGGTCTTGGTGGAGGCAGCGGAGGCCCCGCAGAGCAGGAACCCTGCTCTCAGGGTCGCAGGGGCTCCAGCCAGCTGCCTAGGAGCACCTGCCATGGGTGTGGGCGGCATGGAGCCCCGCAGAGGACCACAGACTCATCCCGAGGATTGCTGGCACTTTCCAGGCCACTTCCCAGCTGCCGGCCACCCTGAATTGCGTGGATTCCTCCTGCCACCTGCAGGAGAGAAGACCGGAGGGGACACACAACACTGGGAGCAGCCCAGAGGAGATGGCTGGGGGCACCCTCCATGCTACTGTGGCGGGGGAGGAAGGGCACGCCTGGGGGGATTCAAGACACTGGACAGGTCACTTGGGAGTCAGGGCAAAAAGTTATGGACGTGGCCACCGGGGCACAGGAGAAGGAATTTGGGGGAGAGTCCCGAGGGAGGTTTGCGGGGGTGGGGGTGGGGGGTGGTGACTGGAGCGCCAGCCTGGGCGGGGGCGGGGGTGGAATGCTGCTTTCGGGGGCGTCCACAGAGAACACGTGTGAAGACTCGAGGAAGAGCAAGTCACCGGCAAAGCAGCCTTGGAACCTGCAGTGAGTCTGCGTGAGCGCACCCTCCTGGTGTGGGGGCCGGGAGACAGCGCAGGTGCACAGCCAGAAGGGCGCCCGGGGGGGCGGGGGGGGCCGGGGGGGAGGGGCCCTGAGTGAGAGCAGGGCGTCTGCGAGCCCTGGAGGGGGACCTGGAGATTTGGGCCGGGCGTCCGCGGACGCGCGTGTCTCCGTGTGTGTGAGCCTGTGTGCGCCAGGGGGCTGCCGAGCATGTGCATGTGTGACTGCACGCGCGTGTGCACTTGCCCGAGGGCGTCTGTTTTCCCAGTAGGCTTCCCGGGCAGGAGGAGAGGGTCAGAGTTTTGGAAAGTAGGCCCGCAGGAGTGTGCGCGTCTGTGCGTCTGCGCATGCGCCAGGCTCTTGGGGCTCAGCTGGCGCCTGGGGGTCGGGGTGCGTCTGATGCTCCTGCCTGTGCCGGCCCCCATAGCCCAGCCCCCCCTGGTCCCCGGAGCCAGGCGCCAGGGCCCCTGCTGCTCCCGAGCGTGACGTCTGTGGCCCGCGGATCTCCCCTAGGCCTGAGCGTGGCCTTTCCCTGGAAGGCCAGGCCCAGGCCCAGGGGCTGGGCTTGTGGTGGAGGTCGCTTGGGTGTTTGGGGGTATGCGGCGGGGACGGGTTGGGGGTGTGTGTGTGGGTGGGGAGACCTCTCTGTGACCCCGGCAGCAGGGCCAGGGAGGCAGGGCAGCTGGGGCCAGAGAGAAGGTGGAGGGGGAGGCCCCCTGACCCTCAGCCCCTAATAACGATAAAATTGTAGGCAGCCCATCAACTGCCCAGACTCTGTCTCAGGCCGTTTTAATGAATGAACGCGAGTATCCTGTGCTCACACTCGGTCTCCTGCACCATCTTCATCTCTTGGATGTGTGCCTGAGCGTGTGGGGCGTGGGGGTGGGGGGAGAGGGGAGAGGTGTGCCTGGGGCCCCTTCGTTGGTGATGTCTTGGTCCAGCCAGGTTCCTGGGCAGCTGGTGAGCCCTCCTGGCCCCTGCAAGCCAGGGCGCAGAGCAGAGCAGAGCACCCAGGGGCGGGGGACTGGTACCTAAATCAGACACGGCCCAGAGCACAGTCCAGCCCCTGCCACTCCCAGAGGGTCGACGGCACTGCTAACGGGGGAGGGGGCCCTGCCGCAGGGAGTTGGGGCTGCAGGACCTTGGCAGAAGGTGTCCCCTTCGGGCTGTGGGGACAAGAGGCAGTGCAGGGGTGAAGCTGAGACCAGTGTGCACGCGTGCCTCAGAGTCCAGCCCAGGACCCAGGTGTCGCCTCTGCGGGTGGGCAGCCCTTCTCTGGACACCTGTGAACGGCTTAGCGACTCCAGCTCCCGTGCTTTCTCGGGCCAAGTGCAGCAGAGCAGACCGTAGGGGACAGAGGAGGATGGGGCCGGCCCGCAAGAGGGGACCGTCCAGCCTCCCTCCAGGACAGGCCTGAGGGCCTGGGGACCTGGGGACAGGTGCAGAGGCCTTGAAGAGGCGGGAGGGTCAGGCCACGGTTCATGGCAGTCTGATGGCGGAGGTGGAGGGTCTTCGGGGGCCTCCGGGACTGTGGAGAGGTCACCTGGGGATCAGGGAAGACAGTGGCCCACGCGGCCAGCTGGGACACAGGAGAACGAATTTGGAGGCGCCCCGAAGTCAGAATGGGGCAGGGGGTGGGAAGGGGGGCGTCTCCTGGACCAGTGGGGGGCCCCCAGAGACCCCCTCCCCAGGAGGCCTCGGACAGAGAGGGCTGGGCCGGTGGGTGGGTAGGGGGACTCCTGAGATGGACGCGTCTGAGCGCTGGCGGTTGAGAAGGGCGCGTGCAAACCGGCTCTGGGGCCTCCAGCGATGGTGTGTGTGCGCGCGTGCTCGGCTGGGGATGGGGGCTGGGAGCCTGGAGGGTGTGTGCGTCCGGGAGGGGACCCCTGGCGGGGTGGGTCCACCCGTGGGGCTGAGTGTGGGCCCTGGGTGTCATCCAGAGGGCGCGTGCGTGTCCGCGGGGTGTCTTAGAGGGTCCAAGCCCTGCTTCTGCAGATGTGCGTGTCCCCGGGTGTGCGTGCATGCGTGACTGTGCCTGCGCGAGCGAGGGGGGGTCCCGGGCTCCCCGAGAGCCCTGCCGGCCCGAGTGTGTGTGCGCGTGTCGGAGTTCACTGCAGAGTGCGTGTGCAGATGTGTTCGTGGCTGATGTGTGGGTGCCTCAGGGTTGAACTGATGTATTTTTGCCTGGTGTGCAGAATGTGTGGGTGTATGTGGCCATTATCTCCATGTTTTTTAAAAAGATTTTTATGTATTTGAGAGAGAGAGAGAGCACTTGCGGGGGGCGGGGGGAGGACGAGAGAGAAGCAGGAAGCTCCCCGCACCTGAGATCTTCACCTGAGCTGAACTGAGATGCCCGATGGCCTGAGCCACCCAGGCGTCCCCAGGTCTCCATTTTTAAAAGAGGCCTTTAGGGCCAATGATTTGTTCCCACCCCAGGTATGAGTTTGTGTGTGGGAGTTCCTAAAGGGGTGTCTTGTTTGGCGGTGGGGTGGGTCAGGGTGTAGTAATGGTGGGTGTGGTGCAAGTGTGCCTTTTTGTCTCCCCAAGCTAAAGCAAATTTAATTTATTTTCCGTCTTTTGAAGTGTCATTGGTGAATAAAATTCTACATTTTTAAAATGTACCGTATGTTCTATGTAAGCGTATTTCTTGAAATGATAATCCCTGTCAAGTTAATTCAGTATTCCTTTATCCTTTTTTTTTTTTTAAAGATTTTATTTATTTAGGGGGGCCTGGGTGGCTCAGTCGGTTAAGCGACTGCCTTCGGCTCAGGTCATGATCCTGGAGTCCCGGGATCGAGTCCCGCATCGGGCTCCCTGCTTCTCCCTCTGATCCTCCCCCCTCTCATGCTCTCTCTCTCTGTCTCATTCTCTCTCTCAAATAAATAAATAAAATCTTTAAAAAAAAAGATTTTACTTATTTGTCACACAGACAGAGAGAGCACAAGCAGGGGGAGTGGGAGAGGGAGAAGCAGGCTTCCTGCTGAGCAGGGAGCCCCATGCGAGTCTCAATCCCAGGACCCTGGGATCATGACCTGAGTGGAAGTCAGTCAGTCGCTTAACCAACTAAGCCACCCAGGCGCCCCACTATTCCTTTATCTTAGCAGTTATGTTATTTTTCATGATTTGAATTCTGCACATTGTGAGGAGGCTCTCTTGCAGTCTGAGAGCTATTAATTTTATGAGTGATGACCATGTAGCATTCAGCTCCTACCACTAGCCACCCCAGACCAGGAAATCTAGGCCTCTGTGTTTCTGCTGCTCTGAAGTATGATGTTCTCTGATCTACTTATGTTCCCTTCAACCATAATATACCTGTTTTAATAAGTCCTGGCTGAGACCAAGGGGTTGGAATCATGGGGGGAGGGCACTAAGCAAAGAGATCTGATATCTGAGGGTAGGTGAAGACCCAGCTATAGGGCCAATGATCCAGGAGAGCTGGGGTCCAGGAAAGGAGGTGGAGAAAGAGGCTTCCTGATCCTTACCCACTAATAGTGGTGAAATTGTAGGCAGCAATAAAGTGCTTTAGTGGGGTCAGATACCATTTAATCACTTGTTATGTGATGGGGTTCAGGATAGCATACCCCTAAATATGACACCTTGGCATATTGAAGCTCAAGGAGTGTGAGAAAACACCAGAAGCAAGGTCGCTGTGACATCCCCCACCTTCTTCCCTGAAACAGGTTATAAAACTCTCATGTGAGGGTTGCCCTCCATATGCCAGGAGGAAAGGAGCATCTTTATCTCTGAAGACAAAGAGAATTCAAGAAGAATTCTAACAAGCAGGACTTGCTACGGTTTACTACAATTCCATCCTACTCCTTAACCTGTCATGTTCTTCTAGTAGCGTCCACTCTTCATCACACCGAGCATAAAATACTCCGGTCTCTTTCAGACTTTACTCTCTCATGAAGGCTCTCAGGTCACGTCAAACTTACATTGAACTTGTAAGCTTTTCTCCTGTGAATCTGTCTTTGTCAGTTTAAATGTTCAGACCCAGTTGCGATCGTCAGAGGGTGGAGGAGAACTTTTTAATCTATGTAACCCTTGTATTTAATAACGTGGTGTCCTTTTACCAGCTGAAAGGGTCTTTCTTATTTGGGAATAGCAGCGAATAGCAATTCGGGACAAGCAAGCTGCTGCAGAAAGCCTAGGCTAGTCCAATGAACAAAGGAGAGGAACTTTTTTTATGGAGAAGGAGGAAGTTGGGAGGGATTGTTTAGAATGAAAGGCCATTGGAAAAAAGCAGGGGTTCAAGGTGGTGATGGTTTTTCACTGGCTGAGTTGCAGGGGTGGTTGATTTCTTGTAGGAGTTGCAGCGTCCTTCATTTCCTGCTGGGGCCTGTAATTCGTTCTTCCCTGTGCCTCCTCCTTCCCCTGGCTTCTCTAATTGACAATCCTTGATTTAGACTGGTACGGAGTAAGAGCACCCCCGTGTGGTCTCCCAGCTCCATTTTAGTGAAGCTTCCCTGTGTTAATTTTCTCACCAATAAAAAACCAGTTTTGGTTTTTTAATAATTTTTTTAAAGTTTAAATTCAGTGAATTAACATATAATGTATTACTGGTTTCAGAGGTAGAGGTCGGTTATTCATCGGTCTTATATAATACCCAGTGCTCATTACATCACCTGCTCTCCTTCATGCCCATCACCCAGTTACGGCGTCTCACCACCCCCCTCCCCTCCAGCAACCCTGTTTATTTCCTATGATTAAGAGTCTCTTACGGTTTGTCCCCGTCTCCAATTTCTTCTTGCTTTATTTTTTTCTCTCTTCCCATAGGATCCTCTGTTTTGTTTCTTAAATTCCACATATCAGTGAGGTCATATAATTGTCTTTCTCTGGTTGATTCATTTAGCTTAGCATAATACCCTCTAGTTCCATCCACATCGCTGTAAATGGCAAGATTTCAATTTTTTTTTGATGGCTGAGTAGCATTCCATTGTACATATATATCACATCTTCTTTATCCATTCATCTGTTGGTGGACATTTGGGCTCTTTCCACAGTTTGGCTATTGTGGACATTGCTGCTATTAAACAATGGGGTGCAGGTGTCCCTTCGGATCACTACATTTGTATCTTTGGGGTAAATACTCAGTAGTACAATTGCTGGGTCATAGGGTAGCTATATTTTCAACTTTTTGAGGAACCTCCATTCTGTTTTCCAGAGTGGCTGCACCAGCTTGCATTCCCACCAACAGTGTAGGAGGGTTCCCCTTTCTCCGCATCCCCGCCAACATCTGTCGTTTCCTGACTTGTTAATTTTAGCCATTCTGACTGGTGTGAGGTGGTATCTCATTGTGGGTTTGATTTGTATTGCCCTGATGCCAAGTGATATTAAACATTTTTCATGTGTCTGTTGGCCATTTGGACATCTTCTTTGGAGAAATGTCTGGTCATGTCTTCTGCCCATTTCTTGATTGGATTATTTGTTCCTTGGTTGTTGAGTTTGATAAGTTCTTTTTTTTTTTTTTTTTTTGAGCCAGATAGTTGCCCAGATTTTATTAAGTTTTTAAATTTTAATTCCGGTATAGTTAACATACAGTGTTATATTAATTTTAGTTGCAATTTAGTGATTCAGTAATTCTTTTTTTATATAATTTTTTTATTATGTTATGTTATTCAGTAATTCTATACATTACTCAGTGTTCATCATGATAAGTGTACTCTTTAATCCCCATCACCCATTTCACCTCCCACCTGAGTTTGATAAGTTCTTTATAGATTTTGGATACTAGCCCTTTATCTTCTCCCATTCTGTCTGTTGTTTTTTGGTTTTGTTGACTGTTTCCTTTGCTGGGCAAAAGCTTTTTATTTTGTGAAGTCCCAATAGTTCATTTTTTGCTTTTGTTTCCCTTGCCTTTGGAGACGTGTCTAGCAAGAAGTTGCTGTGGCCGAGGTCACAGAGGTTGCTGCCTGTGTTCTCCTTTAGGATTTTGATGGACTCCTGTCTCACATTGAGATCTTTCAACCATTTAGAGTCTATTTTTGTGTGTGGTGTAAGGAAATGGTCCAGTTTCATTCTTCCGCATGTGGCTGTCCAGTTTTCACAACACCATTTGTTGAAGAGACTGTCTTTGTTCCATTGGACATTCTTTCCTGCTTTGTCAAAGATTAGTTAACTGTAGAGTTGAGGGTCCATTTCTGGGCTCTCTAGTCTGTTCCACTGATCTATGTGCCTGTTTTTGTGCCAGTACAATGCTGTCTTGATGATGACAGCTTTGTAATAGAGTTTGAAGTCCGGAATTGTGATGTCACCAGCTTTGGTTTCCTTTTTCAACATTCCTTTGGCTCTTTGGGGTCTTTTCTGGTTCCATACAAATTTTAGGATTATTTGTTCCATTTCTTTGAAAAAAGGGGATGGTATTTTGATGGGGATTGCATTAAATGTGTAGATTGCTCTAGGTAGCATTGACATCTTCACAATATTTGTTCTTCCAATCCATGAGCATGGAATGTTTTTCCATTTCTTTGTGTCTTCCTCAATTTCTTTCCTGAGTATTTTATAGTTTTCTGAGTACAGATCCTTTGCCTCTTTGGTTAGATTTATTCCTAGGTATCTTATGGTTTTGGGTGCAGTTGTAAATGGGATGGACTCCTTAATTTCTCTTTCTTCTGTCTTGTTGTTGGTGTATAGGAATGCCACTGATTTCTGTGCATTAATTTTATATCCTGCCACTTTACTGAATTCCTGTATGAGTTCTAGCAGTTTTGGGGTGGAGTCTTTTGGGTTTTCCACATAAAGTATCATATCATCTGCAAAGAGTGAGAGTTTGACTTCTTCTTTGCCGATTTGGATGCCTTTGATTTCTTTTTGTTGTCTGATTGCTGTGGCTAGGACTTCTAGTACTATGTTAAGTAGCAGTGGTGATAGTGGACATCCCTGCCGTGTTCCTGACCTTAGCGGAAAAACTCTCAGTTTTTCCCCATTGAGAATGATATTCGCTGTGGGCTTTTCATAGATGGCTTTTATGATATTGAGGTATGTACCCTCTATCCCTATACTCTGAAGAGTTTTAATGAAGAAAGGATGCTACTTTATCAAATTGTTTTTCGGCATCTCTTGAGAGGATCATATGGTTCTTGTTCTTTCTTTTATTAATATATTGTATCACATTGATTGATTTGCAGATGTTGAACCACCCTTGCAGCCCAGAAATAAATCCCACTTGGTCATGGTGAATATCCTTTTAATGTACTGTTGGATTCTATTGGTTAGTATTTTGGTGACAATTTTGGCATCCATGTTCCTCAGGTAAATATTGGTCTGTAATTCTCAGTTTTGGTGGGGTCTTTGTCTGGTTTTGGGATCAAGGTAATGCTGGCCTCATGGAAAGAGTTTGGAAGTTTTCCTTCCATTTCGATTTTTTGAAACAGCTTCAGAAGAATAGGTATTAATTCTTCTTTAAATGTTTGGTAGAATTCCCCTGGGAAGCCATCCAGCCCTGGGCTCTTGTTTGTTGGGAGATTTTTGATGACTGCTTCAATTTCCTTACTGGTTGTGGATCTGTTCAGGTTTTCTATTTCTTCCTGGTTCAGTTTTGGTAGTTTATATGTCTCTAGGAATGCATCCATTTCCTCCAGATTATCTAATTTGCTGGCATATAGTTGCTCATAATATGTTCTTATAATTGTTTGTATTTCTTTGGTGTTGGTTGTGATCTCTCCTCTTTCATTCATGATTTTATTTATTTGGGTCCTTTCTCTTTTCTTTTTGATAAGTCTGGCCAGGGGTTTATCAATCTTATTAATTCTTTCAAAGAACCAGCTCCTAGTTTCGTTGATCTTTTCTATTGTTCTTTTGGTTTCTATTTCACTGATTTCTGCTCCAATCTTTATTATTTCTCTTCTCCTGTTGGGTTTAGGCTTTATTTGCTCTTCTTTCTCTAACTCCATTAGGTGTAAGGTTAGCTTGTATATTTGAGAACTTTCTTGTTTCTTGAGAAAGGCTTGTGTTGCTATATACTTTCCGCTTAGGACTGCCTTTGCTGCATCCCAAAGATTTTGAATAGTTGTGTTTTCATTTTCATTGGTTTCCATGTATTTTTTTAATTCTTCTTTAATTTCCTGGTTGACCCATTCATTCTTCAGTACGATGCTCTTTAGCCTCCACGTATTTGAGTTCTTTCCGACTTTCCTCTTGTGATTGAGTTCTAGTTTCAAAGCATTGTGGTCTCAAAATAGGCAGGGAATGATCCCAATCTTTTGGTACTGGTTGAGACCTGATTTGTGACCCAGGATGTGATCTATTCTGGAGAATGTTCCATGTGCACTAGAGAAGAATGTGTATTCTCTTGCTTTAGGATGGAATGTTTTGAATATATCTGTGAAGTCCATCTGGTCCAGTGTGTCATTCAAAGCCCTTGTTTCCTTGTTGATCTTCTGCTTAGATAATCTGTCCATTGCAGTGAGTGGGGTGTTAAAGTCTCCTACTAATATTGTATTATTGTCGATGTGTTTCTTTAATCTTGTTATTAATTATCTTATATAATTGGCTCCTCCCATTTTGGGGCATAAATATTCACAAATGTTAGATCTTGTTAGATAGACCTTTTAATTATGATATAGTGTCCTTCCTCATCTCTTATTACAGGTTTTGGTTTAAAATCTAATTTGTCTGATATAAGGATTGCCACCCCAGCTTTCTTTTGATGTCCATTATCATGGTAAATGGTTTTCCACTCCCTTCACTTTCAATCTGGGGGTGTCTTTGGGTCTAAAATGAGTCTCCTGCAGACAGCATATTAATGGGTCTTGCTTTTTATCCAGTTTGATACCCTGTGTCTTTTGATTGGGGCATTTAGCCCATTTACATTCACAGTAACTATTGAAAGATATGAATTTAGTGCCATTGTGTTACCTGTAAAGTCACTGTTTCTGTATATTGTTTCCATTCCTTTCTGGTCCATGTTACTTTTGGGCTCTCTCTTCGGTTAAAGGATCCCTTTTAATATTTCTTGTAGGGCTGGTTTGGTGATCACAAATTCTTGTAGTTTCTGTCTGTCCTGGAAGCTTTTTATCTCTCTTTCTATTTTGAATGACATCCTAGCTGGATATAGTATTCTTGGCTGTGTATTTTTCTCATTTAGCACCCTAAATATATGGTGCCAGTCCTTTCTGGCCTGCCAGTCTCTGTGAATAGGTCTGTTTGCCAGTCTAATCTTTCTACCATTGTAGGTTACGGACCTCTTGTCCTGAGCTGCCTTTAGGATTTTCTCTTTGTCTCTGAGATTTGCAAGTTTCACTATTATATGTCAGGGTGTTGACCTATTTTTATTGATTTTGAAGAGAATGTTTCATGAATTTGTGTTTCATCCTTGCACAGGGACCATGCTAATCTTCTCTGTATTTTTCCAATTTTAGTATATGTGCTGCCGAAGTGAGCACTCACCAGTTAGGTTTTGAAAGTCGGGTAGTGTTAAGTCCTGAAGTCCTCTGACTTTGCTTTTCTTTCTTTCATTTTTTTAATTTTTAAGATTACTTAATTATTTGTGTGAGAGAGAGAGAGCATGAAATGGGGAAGAGACAGGGGGAGGGGGAGAAAAAACCTCCCCACTGAGCAGGGAGTCAGATGTGGGGCTTGATCCCAGGACCCTGAGATAATGACCTGAGCCAAAGGCAGATGCTTAACTGACTGAGCCACCCAGGTGCCCCTGTTTTTCTCTTTCAATATTGTATTGGGCATTCTGGATCTTTTGCCTCTCATATAAACTTTAGTATCAGTTTCTTGATATTCACAAAGTCAATGATGTATTTAAAATAATACCAGACTCATCAGTTCCTTGGTTCCTCTGGGCCTGTGCTCCCACATCTGTGAGATGCAGCCTGGTCACGACATTCTGGGGCTTCCTGGGCAAGGCAGAGCTCTGTCTCAGCCCTGGTTCAGTCAGGGCTTCCCTTTCTCACCTGAGCAGAGCCCCTGGATAGACATGCTCACGTAGGGTGGTGGGGGTCTAAGATGCAATAGCGTTAATGAAAGGCAATTTAGAAATCTCTATAAAAATGACAACTGCATGGGGCTGGCTCAGTAGGTAGAGCATGTGACTCTTGATCTCAGGGTTGTAAGTTTGAGTCCCATGTTGGGACTTTACTTAAATATAAAACCTTGGGGGGTGCAGTCAGGAACTAGTTAAATAAGTGAGGTCACAACCATAGAAGATCATCCACACAGCTGTTCAAAAACTGAGTAAACCCGCCTTTTCCCTGCAGCCTCCGCTCCGGCGGGAGCGCCCCGGTGGAGCTTCAGACACGTGCAGGTCTCATAATCCACATCCTCTCCAATCTAGTTTTAACCAGCCTTTCCAATTTTCACTGCCCATTGCTCTCCCAAGAGGGGACAGCCATGGGCTTTGGACAGAGGCAGCCCCAGGATGACTTGAAAGTGGGGCATCCTGGGTCCTCCTAAAGAGAGAAAATTAGTGGCTGGTGAACAGTCTGTATGGCATTCTCAGATGCCTTTATCCGAGTGAGAAATCTGCCTCCATCAGGATCTCAGATGTCTGACAGCCCTATGTGACATCAGGATAGAATATTCCTGTAAATATACTGCAGGACGTGTGGCAGTCTACAATACTGACAACATTTACTGCATGTTGATGATGTGTCAGAATTGGGAAAGAGAACACAGGGCAGAGAGGGAGAGAATCTTAAGCAGGCTCTTGGCCCCTACAGAGCCTGATGCTTGGGTCCCATCTCATGACTCTGAGATCATGACTTCAGTGAAAATCAAGAGTCGGACGGTCAACCAACTGATCCAGCCAGGTGCCCCAAAGATTTACTTTATTAAAGGATGGAGTAGAGTAGGGTTCCCGTTTTAGTTTACATATACAGTAGTACAACTGCTAAATTAGGGACATAAAGATGTTATAGATACATATAATAAACAGTTACATAATAATACAACACAGAAAAATCATTCTGAGATTATTTCAACAATATATCAAGAATAATCTCCCTAGGGGCGCCTGGGTGGCTCAGTTGTTAAGCCTCTGCCTTCAGCTCGGGTCATGACCCCAGGGTCCTGGGATCTAGCCCTGCATTGGGCTCCCTGCTCGGCGGGGGGCCTGCTTCTCCCTCTCCCCCCCCTCCCCGGCTTGTGTTCCCTCTCTCGCTGTCTCTCTCCCTATCAAGTGAATGGATGAGATCTTTTAAAAAAAGAAAAGAGAATAATCTCCCTACATGCTAAAACAGCATTTGCTAAAACTGCTGAGGGTCAACATTCCTAACCTGTTAAATGTCTTACTCCAAAAGGCTGTGTGATGCTTAATGAGGAAACCCTAGAAATGATCCTATTTAAAAAAAAAAAAAAAAGAGCTTTTTTCAAGGTTACGATCAAACGTAATTAGAAAAAAAGTAAAAATCACTCATAGATGGTAAGTTTACTTGGAAATATGTCTATGGGTGTCCATTGAAAGTGGTTCATTGAAGTAACAAGTAATAGGTTTGAAGATAAGTTGGAAGGAAAATAAATATGGGAATAATTAGATAGATGTACAGAAGTTACAGATGAGGAAAACATTAAAATACTGACAGACACAAATGAGACCTTAAATGGTAAATCATACCATGTCTAAGAAATTTCAACATAAAGATAAATCTTTTTCTTTTTTTTTTAAGATTTTATTTGTTTGTTTGACGGTGAGACAGTGGGGGGGAGGGGGCACGGGCAGGGGGAGTGGAAGAGGGAGAAGCAGGCTTCCCGCAGAGCAGGGAGCCCGATGCGTGGCTCGATCCCAGGACCCCAGGATCATGGCCCGAGCTGAAGGCAGATGCTTGGCAGCTGGGCCACCCAGGTGCCCCAAAGATAAATCTCCTAAAGAAAAATGTAAGTTTATAAAAATTCCAATAAAAATAACAGGATTGTTTTTGTAACTACACAAGTTGATCGTAACATTCATATAGAAAAATAAGAATAACCATAATATTGTGAAAAAGTAGAATCATACCGGGTAACTAGACCTACCAGATGTTAAAATGTTACAAAAAGAGTAAAATGTTGATAATAGCACCTGACTAGCTTACTCAATGAATAGAACAGATAAAGGGAAGTCCAGAAATAGACTCTGAATTAAATTTAGAAAGTACAATAAGAAAGCATGGTTTTTCCTTTAATCGTGTAGTATACCTTTGCCTTCTGAGTTAAAAAAAAAAAACAAAATTAAGAGTACTTAAAAGGAGTGAATTATGTGACTAGATTTTAAAAATTCTGTACGGAGGGGCACTTGGCTAGCTCCATCAGTAGAGCGTGGAACTCGACTTCAGGCTCATGAGTTCAGGCCCCATACTGGGCATAGAGATTACTATTAAAGTATTAAAAAAAGTAAATAGGGCGCCTGGGTGGCTCAGTCGTTAAGCGTCTGCCTTCGGCTCAGGTCATGATCCCAGGGTCCTGGGATCGAGCCCCGCATTGGGCTCCCTGCTCAGCGGGAAGCCTGCTTCTCCCTCTCCCACTCCCCCTGCTTGTGTTCCCTCTCTCTCTGTGTCTCTGTCAAATAAATAAAATCTTTAAAATAAATAATAAAATTAAAATAAAAAATTTAATTTAATTTAAAATAAATAAATAATTTATTTATTTATTAAATAAATAAATAATTTAAAAAGTAAATTAAAAAAAAACAACTGAGCAAACTCTCTTTGTACTGATATGGAAATTTCTCCAAGATATACCGGTAAGTAAAAAGAAACCAGGGCATGGAACAGTGTGAAAAGTGTGCCACCTTTTGTCTAAAAATGGGAGCACATGAGAATATGAATATTTACACAGACCTAAAATTATGTCTTATATTTATACAAATACATAATTATGTACAATAGCGAAACTATGTATTATAACAATATATAATTATATATTTCCATTACATATCATATTGCACGTGTAAATATTGCATTATATTTAATTTTTATGTATTTATAAAAATACTAATTTTATATTTAAAAATTCGTTTATATCGGAGATATATACGCATGTATGGGGACAAATATGTATAAAACACATCAATAATAATCACACATATGTGTGTATACTATGCATGCGTGTATGTGTGCTATATATGTACATACACACGTACAAGCATGAAGAAGCCGTGGAAGGACACAAACTAACTGCAGTGGTTACCATGTGGTTTATGGGCATAGAAAATTGGTGGGTGGTGCACACGCTGTGGGGGGAAGACTTTTCACTGCATACTATTTATTTACTTAAGAACATGTAAACCATATATTAACTATTCAAACAGTGAACGAGAGCATTTTAGGGAGGAAGACCACCCTGGCACCAGTCCCTCCTTCCCTCTCTGCCCCCCTCCCCGTGCAGCCGCGGCCTCGAGCGCCCCCAGTGGAACCAGCGAGGAGCGGCCCGGACTTCGACACGCGGGCTCCAGCGGCTCCGCAGAGCGCACGCGCAGACGCGGCATTGCACATGCGCCGTCGCTCGGGCGCCAAGTCCGAGCGGGAGCCGTTCAGGCCGGCGAGGCGCTCGGCGGGCGAGGTGAGCGCGCGCTGTGCGCGCGGGCGTGGGGGCGAGCGTGTGAGTGGCGCGCGTGTGAGTGGCGCGCGGGCATTCCGTGGCCGAACGCGGTCGGAAGAGACGCGAGGGCGAGGGGCGGCACGCCTGAGCGCGCGAGAAGCCCAGGGCGGCGGCGCGGGCCTCCCTGAGGGGCGACGCCACGGCGGGCTCGGGGCTGCGACGCGCGGCAGCCCAGTAGCTGTGCGGGGGTGGGGGCTGGGGAGGCGCCTCCGCGTGAGGAGACGACGGGGGTAGTGGCCCCTGTAGAGAAGGGGCCCGGGTCGGGCGTGGGGCCCGCGGACACCCGGGAGCCGAGGATCACCGGTGCGCGGGAGTGGCCTCCCCGCCCTCGCCGCGCCCTTGTGTGCCTCAACTCCTCGGCCTCCGTGGCCTGTGCTCGGCCTCAGGCCAACGTCCTCCCTGGGCCGCTGGTCTCGGCCCCGCCCCCACGCCAGGCCCCGCCCCTCCTGGCCCCGGATCCTCCGACACCCCCAGCCCCCCTAAGCCGCATCCCTACCCGGCGTCGGCCCCAGGCCCCGCCCCTCGCGCCCCAGACCCACCGCTATCCCGGGTCCCGCCCTGAGCTTAAGCCCCGCCCCCAGGCCCCACCCTCAGCCCCGCCCACCAAGGCCCCTGCTCCGACTTCCTTCTCCCCTCGCCGGCCCCCGGGCCCCGCCTCTGTCCCGCCCCTCCTCCCTCGGTCCTCCCCACTGCCTCAGTTCCACCCCTGCTGGCAGTCTCTCCTCCCTGCCCCGGCCCCTCCGATCGGCGCTTCCTCTTTATCTTGCCCCATTCGCCCTTGAGCTCTGCCCCCGCTCTTTGCCTTACCTTGTTCTGCTCCGTTTCTCTTGCCTTGGCACCGCTCTTCCCATTGTCCCCTTCAGCCCCTGCTTCCTCCTCCCACCATCACCTCTGCCCACCCAGGATGAAAGGAAATGTTTAAATAAAGCAATAATAAAATGTAATTGCATATTTAACTTATTTCTGGGTGGACAGTGATAGATTGCACATTAATATACTAAAATTCTACAAAGACTAAAGAGCAGGTGGCTAGAATTTTTTTTAATCAAGTAGGACAAGGAATATCCTTCATTTGTATATAGTCTTTACCAATCAGCGACAGAAAGAAGACAAAGGATAGGTGCAATTTATAAAGGGCCAATAAGTCTGGGGGGAAAAAAAAGGAAGCTTTATTATTAATTTAAGGAAATGCAGAATTAAAGAATAAAAAATATATTTTTCATCTGTTTAATTGGCAACAAATTTTGAGAAATGATAATATTCTTGCTGGGTAGACCAGTTACATAATTTGCAGGGCCTAATGCAAAATGAAATATGAAGCCCTTTGTTTAAAATATGACTCGGGTGCCTGGGTGGCTCAGTCGTTAAGCGTCTGCCTTCGGCTCAGGTCGTGATCCCAGGGTCCTGGGATCGAGCCCCACATCGGGCTCCCTGCTCGGCGGGAAGCCTGCTTCTCCCTCTCCCACTCCCCCTGCTTGTGTTCCTGCTCTCGCTCTCTCTCTCTCTGTCAAATAAATAAAAATCTTTAAAAAAAAATTAAAATATGAAAAATCTCAAGATAGCAACAGCAGAGCATTAAACTAAGCTTGAGGCCTTTCTGAGCATGGAGCCTTGTATGACTGCACTGGTTGCATGCCCATGAAGCTGGCCCTATTGACTTGCAAGATGGCTGTGTAATCTTATATATTGAGATGGGAAGAGGAAATTAGTGGAAGCCTTGTATGAATGTACTATTCTACCATGGTTCTTTCTCCTCTCAAACACTACTGTCTGATTCTTTTCAGTTAGAATGTTCTGGAAGGTGTGTCGTGATAGCTCATTACGGTTTTAATTCCTATTTCTCTGATAACTAATGCAGTTGAGCCCCATTTCATGTCTCTTGGCCATTTAGCTCTGTTTTGTGCAATACCGGCTCAAATCTTTTAAATTTTTTGCTGTTGCTTATATCCCTTTTTCTTACTGATTTGTGTGAGTTCTTTAAATATTTTGCCTAAGAAGCTAGTCCTTTGTATGACGTATGTGTTATAAGACTCTTTCCTTATTCTGTATAGTATAAAGTCACCTTAACTCATTTATTTTTTGAAGTGAAATTCTCCTGTGGTTCATCAAATTAATTCAGTTCTTTGTGTTTGGGGTTCAAGTCTCTTTTCCCTTCAGTGCCATTTCTGAAATATTTCAAGCCTGTGCCTGTGCATTTTCCAGATCTGGGGATGGGGCTAAAGTAGCATCTTACCTGGAGATGTGCAAATTTCTGTTTGTGTATTTAGGCATTTGTGTGAAATGAAGTAACTGCTTTTGCTTCAAATCTCCTCCACCCCATTGTCCAGTGCTAACTGTGCAGGCCATTTGTAAGTCTCTCTACATAATTTCTACAGGTCCTGGGTTTCTGTGTCTTTTTTTCATACGATACAACTCTGCCTACCATCTTCCACAAAGTATGTTCTGAAGCAGGCTGCCTTTTAAAGTATCTCCATCCTGTGAAGGGCCAAGCTGTAAAGATGCTGCACATGACAGATTTTTTGGATATCTTGAAGAATCCCCAGCTCTTCCGTCTACATGATCAAGAAGAGAATCCAGAAACCATCCGCATAAGAAATCCAGGGGCTCTGAAAGTTTCTCATCAGAAGTTTAGGGATTTTCAATATCTTTCAGTGACCGGGCCACACCAAGCTGTGAGCCAAATCCAGGAGCTCTGCTGGCAATGGCTGCAGCCGGAGACCCACACCAAGGAGCAGATGATGGAGCAACTGGTGCTGGAACAGTTTCTGAACACCCTACCAGAGGAGGTTCGGACCTGGGTGAGGTCAAAAAAGCCTAAGAACAGCAAGGAGGCAGGAACCCTGGTGGCCAGTTTGATCCAAGCATGTGAGGAGAAAGGTGAGAGAGAAAGGAAGCCACTAGTCATTTCCATTTACTGAACATCCTCTGTATGCCTGGCATGCATAGGAGATGTCAAATGAATAAGTGAAAGAATAAATTTTATAATCCAGTCTAATCTGCCTCATATGAGATGGACGAAATTTTGGGTTTGGCTTTTGCTTTTAATATTTACTATTTCTCTGAGAGTACCCCTTCTCTCCAGCTTTGTTCTTTCCTGCTCCATTTCTTATCTCACCTAAACTTGAGTATCAACACAAAACAAGACAACACACAGGAGGTTATAAAATGGGGGAGCTACGAGGCCTGGAAGTTTAACCTTTACCAAAATTTGGTCTGTTGGAAACTCAAGTTACTAGATTGGAACTAAGGATATTTTAATAATGAAAGAAGAAAGCCATTTACTCCTCATTGTCCTTTGAATAAAAGTGATACTAAAAACAAAGTATTGTTTAGGGGTATTTATATACATATATATATATAGAGAGAGAGAGAGAGGGAGGTAGACAGAGAGAGGCAGGCAAGGGAAAAAAAAGTATGAACATAAGACCACAGTTACCTCTGGAGAGAAGGCTGGGGGTGGACAGGAAAAAGCACACGGGTAGATATAAGTTACTGGGAATGTTCTAGATTGGGGGTTAGGTAGTGAATTCACAGGCATTAATTATACTTAAGCATGTAAATGAATAAATTTAAAGTAAACAAGGTCATGCATGGTTTAATACTGATTCCATGAATTAAGGATTATGATTAATCCAGTTATGTGTACCTGCATTTTTTTTAAAGATTTCATTTATTCATTTGAGACACAGAAATATATATAGAGAGAGAGCATGAGCAATGGGAGAAGCAGAGGGAGAGGGAGAAGCAGACTCCCCGCTGAGCCAGGAGCCCGATGCGGGGCTCGATCCCAGGACCCTGGGATCATGACCTGAGCCGAAGGCAGATGCTTAATCATCTGAGCCACCCGGCGCCCCTGTACCTGCATTTCTTAAAAGGATTTTGAAGATGATAATAGTAAACATGTTGAATACTTTTTTTTAAAAGATTTTATTTATTTATTTGATGCAGAGAGAGCACAGCAGGGGGGAGCAGTAGGCAGAGGGAGAGGGAGAAACAGGGTCCCTGGTGAGCAAGGAGCCCGATGCAGGACTCGATCCCAGGACCCTGGGATCGTGACCTGAGCCGAAGGCGGATGCTTAACTGACAGCCACCCAGGCGTCCCATGTTGAATACTTTCAAGGTACTATATTCTAGGTGTTTTATATATACGAATTTATATAGTTCTCTTAATAGCTTTTGAAACAGGTGTTACCCTTATTCTATAGATGAGGAGACAGAGGCATGTAGAGGTTGAGTAACTTGCCCATGACCCCACAATTCGTCAGGGTTCAGACCTGGGCAGCTCGCTCCAGCATCTGTACTCTAATCATGGTGTTATAGTGCCTCAGGTGGACAAGGAGGGTATTGTCCCAGAGGTTAAAAACTTGGCCAGGGGCACCTAGGTGGCTTAGTCTTTAAGTGTCTGCCTTCGGTCATGGTCCCAGAGTGCTGGGATCGAGCCCCGTATCGGGCTCCCTGCTCCACGGGAAGCCTGCTTCTCCCTCTCCCACTCCCCCTGCTTGTGTTCCCTCTCTCGCTGTGTCTCTCTCTGTCAAATAAATAAATAAAATCTTTAAAAAAATAAATAAAAATAAATAAAAACTTGGCCAAAGGCCCAGAGCTATTGATGGAGCTGGAATTCAGGGGAAAAGAAAGCTACCTAGGATATGAGAAAGAAACAACAGATGAATAAAGGGTGCACTTGGAAAGAGACTACAGGCAGGGAAGGCCTTCAAGGTTCTGGTTACTGTAGGGAATGTGGCCGTCTTCTAGATCGGTGAATGAAAAAGATTTAGGAAAATCTTTAAGAGCTGCCACTTTTTAAAATGCTTGTGTCCTTTATATATGTAATGTTTAAGCCTTACAAGATCACTTAGAAGTATAAGTATTATTTCCATTTTACAGTTGAGAAACTGAGGTTCCCTGGTGCTTATGAGTGGACGGTGAGGTTGGGAACCACTGATAAAGAAGGAATTTCCACTTTATTTGGAAGGCAGTAGGGAGTCATTGAAGGGTTTAAAGCTGGGAAATGCCCAGAGCTCTTTTTTGGAACTTGCTATACTGAAAGGAGAAAAGATGTCTATGGTGTTTCTCTTATAGGAAGTCCAGGACTGCTGCTGTCTTCCATGGCAGGAAGGATGGTATTGGGTGGCAAGCACTCTCTGTGTCTCTGGGTACTGCCAGACTGGACTCAGTTCCATGGTCATTCCTTCTCTCTTCTAGGTTTCCCTCCTCAGGACTTTGTCATTGCAGAAGAGAGGAACACCGACGAACTCCAAAAGGACACAGAGATGTCTGACAATCCCTCATCTGCTGGATCCCAGGTACGTGAAGCTTTCTTCTGATTTTGTTCTCCAATATGGGTATCTCACCCTCCTGATTTCTAGACCTTCCCTATCGAATTAAATCACATTCTCATTTCCTTTAAGTCTTTATATAAATATCACCTAACTGAGCCTTTCCCTGGCTATCTTATTTAAATTTTTTTTCTGACTTGGGGGGC
This sequence comes from Mirounga angustirostris, assembly GCF_029215605.1. NCBI lineage: Eukaryota > Metazoa > Chordata > Mammalia > Carnivora > Phocidae > Mirounga > Mirounga angustirostris. The sequence continues at coordinate 58,328,088 of NW_026991724.1, read as the reverse complement.
CTGGGTGGCTCAATCAGTTGAGCTACAGACTCTTAGTTTCAGCTCAGGTCATGATCTCAGGGTTGTGGGATTGAGCCCCACCTCAGGCTCCATGCTCAGTGCAGAGTCTGCTTGTCCCTCTCCCTCCCCTCCTCCCCTGAGAGGGTCATGTGTATGCTCTCTCTCTCAAATAAATAAAATCTTAAAAAAAATTTTTTCTGACTCTTTATATCTTCTTTCCCTGCTTTATTTTTTTCCCTGCTTTATTTTTCTCTGTTGGACTAATCACCATCCCACATACTACACGTTTAACATTTTTCTGCTTTTTCTTTTTTTTTTTTTAAAGATTTTATTTATTTATTTGGCAGAGAGAGACACAGCGAGAGAGAGAACACAAGCAGGGGGAGTGGGAGAGAGAGAAGCAGGCTTCCCGCGGTGGAGGGAGCCCGATGCGGGGCTCGATCCCAGGACCCTGGGATCATGACCTGAGCCGAAGGCAGATGCTTAACGACTGAGCCACCCAGGCACCCCCATTTTTCTGCTTTTTCTATCTCTTGAATTAATTGTTTTGCTTGTTTTTTTAGTATTCCATTTTATGCCCAGTGTTGGCTCATTTAAAACAACTCTTATGTGGTTTGCACTGTTATGCTCCTTTTTATGTGTGAAATAAATGGCAGCTATTATAGGGACATGATACTGTTGTGAGGTTTTATTTTTTTTTTTTCAAAAATGTTCTCCTGGGGCGCCTGGGTGGCTCAGATGGTTAAGCGTCTGCCTTCGGCTCAGGTCATGATCCCAGGGTCCTGGGATCGAGTCCCACATCGGGCTCCTGACTCAGCGGGGAGTCTGCTTCTTCCTCTCCCTCTGCCTCTCCCACTGCTCATGCTCTCTCTCTCTCTATCTCTGTGTCTCAAATGAATAAATAAAATCTTTAAAAAAAAAAATGTTCTCCTTAATGTTCTTGTTAAATCATTTCTTTAAAAATTTATTTATTTGCTTTAGGCGGGGAAGGGCAGAGAAAGAGGGAGAGAGAATCCTGAGCAGACTCCATGGAGCCTGATTTCTGATTTTAACCAACTGAGCCACCCAGGCGCCCTGATTTCTGATTTTAAAACTCCAGTTAATAGTACTAAATCTATAAATTTTTTAGTGTTGGCAGTTAATATGAATTTTGAATAAAATAATAAAAAACCTATAATAAAAACCAAATAACCTCCTTGGTAGGAGCTGGGCAGCCAGTGTATGACTTCTACTTTAAATCAGTTGCTCATAGATCTGCATAATGTTTTCCTGAAAACACAAAAGATGTATATTAATAAAATGTGTATCATATTCTTATGTAGTCTTCTAATATCTACTTTTTATTTTATTTATTTTATTTATTTATTCATTTGAGACACAGAGATACAGAGAGAGAGAGAGAGCATGAGCAGGGAGAGAGGCAGAGGGAGAGGGAGAAGCAGGCTCCCTGCTGAGCCAGGAGCCCGATGTGGGGGCTCGATCCCAGGACCCCGGGATCATGACCTGAGCCGAAGGCAGACGCTTAACCGACTGAGCCACCCAGGTGCCCCAAAATCTACTTTTTAAATTCAACCTTAGGGGTACCTGGGTAGCACAGTCGGTTGAGTGTCCCGACTGCTGGTTTTGGCTCGGGTCATGATCTGGGGGTTGTGGGGTTAAGTCCTATGTTGGGCTCTGCACTCAGTGTGGAGTCTGCTTAGGTTTCTTTCTGCCCCTCCCCCACCAGGCACATGTGCACACACATGCACTCGCCTGCTCTCTCTCTCAAATAAATCTTTAAATTAATTAATTGATTCAACCTTAGGTTATCAAGACTGTTGTAACTGTAGTTAATTGGTTTGCATTGCTGGAATATTATTCCATTGTGTGACTATTACTGTAATATATTTATCTCTTTTACTCTAAACAGACATGTGGATTGTTTCTAGGTTTTGGATGTTACAAACAGCACTGTTAAGAATATAAATGTCAGGGGGCGCCTGGCTGGCGTAGCCAGTTAAGCATCTGACTCTTGATTTCAGCTCAGGTCATGATCTTGGGGTTGTGAGATCAAGCCCCATGTCAGCCTCCACGCTGGATGTGGAGCCTGCTTAAGATTCTCTCACCCTGTCCCTCTGCCCCTCCTCCTATTTCATGCATTTGTGCACGCTTTCTCTCTCTCTCTCTCTCACTCACTCGCTAAAAAAAAAGAATATAAGTGTCTCCAAGTAAACATGATCAGATATACCTAGGAATATAATCTCTGGGTCCAAAGTGGTTTACCAATTTACATTTCCCCTAGCATCTAATAAGAGGTCTCATGAGTCCACATTCTAGACAACATTTGGTATTGCCAGACTTATTAATTTTTGTCAGTTGAATGAGTATAAATGGTACGGTGTCATTTTGATTTGCATTTCTCTGTTTATTAATAAGATTGAATATCTCTTTATGAGCTCTTTGGGTTTTACAGATGAGTCACTGAGGCTTAACCTACCCACATTCACAAAGATTGTAAGAACCAGAGCCAGGACTTAAACCTAGCTCTCTCTGATTCCTGAGGCTGAGGTATACTGCTTAGCTTTTAATTATGCACATTCATTATTTATAAAGTAGCTTAAAAGGATCTTTTTTTAAAAAGATTTTATTTATTTGTCAGAGAGAGAGAGAGTGTGAGTGCACAAGCAGGGAGAGCAGCAGGCAGAGGGAGAAGGAGGCTCCCTGCTGAGCAAGGGCCCCATGCGGGTCTCGACCCCAGGACCCTGGGTTCACAACCTGAGCCAAAGGTAGACGCTTAACGGACTGAGCCACCTAGGGAATCCCTTAAAAGTATCTTTTGCCTTCAATCCAAATTTGTAGTAATTAGCAACAGGCACTATCTCAGACATATTCCCCCTTCTTTCATACTACAAGACAAAGAAAGGTACATTACTAGGTCCCTGTACCCTCTGGATTAGAACACTTGGATTAGAAGCTTTCTGCCAGGGGCGCCTGGGTGGCTCAGTCAGTCAAACGTCTGCCTTCGGCTCAGGTCGTGATCCCAGGGTCCTAGGATTAAGCCCAGCATCGGGCTACCTGCTCGGCAGGGAGCCTGTTTCTCCCTCTGCCCCTCCCCCGCTGTGTTTTCTCTCTGTCAAATAAATAAAATCTTTGAAAAAAAAAAAAAGCTTTCTGCCAGTCTGAATGCTTTATGTTCAGTCCTCTCTCATCAGGCGCCTTTCCCCTCTTTGGGATAATTTCTGGATTTTGACCATTTGGAAGTGTTTTTGGTATTTTAGGAGTTGGTGACTTTCAAGGATGTGGTTGTGGACTTCACTCCGGAGGAATTAACCTACCTTAGTGCTGCTCAGAGGAACCTCTACCGGGAGGTGATGCTGGAGAATTACAGGAACCTGGTCTCCTTAGGTAAAGCTGCCTTCTCCTTGGAACTTGGTTTCTGCCCACTAGGGCAGTGGTTCTCAACTCTTTTCTGTCCTCACATCAGGAACATCAGTAATAGTGGTTCACCATGTCAGTGAATTTCAACTCAGATCAAAGACAGTATTTTATTTTATTATTATTATTTTTAAATGTTTTATTTATTTATTCATGAGAGTCACAGAGAGAGAGAGGCAGATGGAGAAGCAGGCTCCCCGCGGAGCAGGGAGCCCGATGCGGGGCTCGATCCCAGGACCCTGGGATCATGACCTGAGCCGAAGGCAGACGCTTAACCATCTGAGCCACCCAGGTGCTCCTCAAAGACAGTATTTTAATATCAAATTCACTCTTACTCCTAATAGGGCCAACATTGAGTACTTAATATGTATCAGGCATTAGTCTAAGCACTGTACATGTCTTAATTCCTTTAATCCTTACACTAGTCCTGTGAGGGAGAGGTGTATTTCCTGTTATTTTTATTATTATTGCCACTTTACAGATGAGGAAACAGAGCCATGGGAAAGTTAAATTATCTAAAACCACATGGCTACAAAGTGGCAGGTTGAGATTTGACCCTTAGTGGATCAGCTCCAGAATCTGCTCCCTTAAATTAAATGACTGTACTGTTGGATGGGGGTGGGTTTCATCAGGTCTTGGCACAGTAGAAGGCTCGCAGTGAGGTTTTTTGAATGTGAAGAATTGATGAAAATTTCAGGAGCTCCAAAGGCTTCTACTAGACTTAAAGTTTAAGAGTAAGGGATTGCCAGTCTCTCTTCATATCCAGAGGCAAGGTTGTTTACCTCTCCCCACAAGCTAAAAAATTTTAGTACCAGTGCCAGGGTCTTCATTTCAGTGGCTTTTGGGGGGCCTGAGGTCTCCTGAAACACACAGTCAAACCAAACACCATTCCAATGGCAGTAAGCTGATGCTCTTGTCCTTGTCAAGTCAGAGACCTATGTGAGGAGATGGAAGTGCCTTACCTTACAAGAGTGTGTAATTTGAGGGATGCCTGGGTGGTACAGTCGGTTAAGGGTCGGACTCTAGTTTTGGCTCAGGTCGTGATCTCAGGGTCCTGGGATCTGTACTCAGCATGGAGTCTGCTTGAGATTCTCTCTCCTTCTCCCTCTGCCCCTCCTGCTCATGCATGCGCACTCTCTCTCTCTCTCTCAAATAAATATTAAAAAGAAGGGTGTGTAATTTGAACTGTGACTTCTGTTGGTTACAAAGAAGGCAAAAAGGAGTGCCTTTTGCAATATAACTCTTCCCTCAGTTACCACATTTATGACTTAAAATAGAGGGAATAAGTCAGTTTTACCTTTTTAGCCCTCATGCAGTAACCTGGAGGCATTTCTGTCTTCTTGTGAGGCCTTGGCTTCTTGTATCCCCGAAGGTTTTGGGTTAATGGAGATTTTGCATATCACCCAGGACATTGTCTTCCCAAGTGTGGAATGAGTACAGTGGATTATAGAGAAGGTTATTTTAGGTAATACCTTTTGTTGGCCTTCCATTTTAGTAAAGAGAGAGCAGACCTCAGGCCCCGAGTCTTAGACAGGCGACCAAAACTAGGTAGCACTCAATAACATTAATTTTGGTTGGATCTATTGCTGTATTATCTTCGGGGCCTTTTTTCTTTTTTGCAAATGACTGTGGTTTCTGTTTTTAAGGTTGATATAAACTTTCATTTAAATAAGTGTATTTAAGTTAAAAAGAGAGATGATCTAAAGAAGAGTATTAAATGCTAAATATTACAACAGGTAGCACATAGATAGGGCTAGAATGTGAAGGTCGTTAATAAATTTGTCAGTGAAATTGTCAGTATGGCGGGTTCTGGAATAGGCAGTGGTGTTACAAAATTGATGAGGATTCCTGTTTTCATGGATGTTACTAATTCTAGTGGGGTGAGACAGACAATATGGAAATAATGAGGTAGTGTCTTAGTTCGTTTGGTCTGTTACAACAATATCCCAGAATGGGTGGTTTCTAAACAACAGACATTTATTTCTCATAGTTCTGGAGTCTGGAAGTCCAAGATCAGGGTGCCAGCACAGTCAGGTGAGGGCTGTCTTCTAGGTCACAGGCTTCCTGTTGTCTCCTCACTGGGTGGAAAGGGCTAGGGAAACTCACTGAAGCCTTTTTTTTATAAGGGCACTAATCCAATTCATGAGGGCTCCACCCTATGACCTAAGCACCTCTCAAAAGCCTACTTTCTAATAACACCACAGTGGGCTTTAGGATTTTAACATACGAATTTGGGGGGGATACAAACATTCAGACCACGGCAGGTGGCCTGCAAATGACTGAAGTTTGGGAAACACAGAACTAGGGGAGGGAGAAGGAGCAGTTTAAGACAAGGGGAATGAAGCTATCATGAGGAAAAGAACTTGTTGAGCAGCTATGACATCAGATCCCCCCAAGCTGAAGTAGAGAGCCCAGCACACTGTTCTCAAGCCCCCTTTTCAATTTTTACTCCAAAGCAGAGTTTTTCAACCTTGGCACAGTTGACGTTCAGGCCAGATCATTCCTTGCTGTGGAGGAATGTCCTGGGCATTGCAGGATGTTTAGCGAACTGGCCTCTCTGTACTAGATATCAATAGCCTTCCTTCCTCTCCCTGAACTTGTGACAACCAAAAATGTCTCCCATTTGGGCCAAAATCATTAGAAACAGGCTTCACTTTTATTTTGTGTGAATTTGCATCTTCCTTATTATCTCTGAGTCTTTAGAGCCTAGGCTGGGAGTCGCTGTGGGTGCAAAGTAAAACCCCCAAGTTATGAGTCTCCTTCTTCAACAGGGTACCAGTTCCCTAAACCTGACATTATCTCACAGCTGGAAGAGGAAGAGTCACGTGTGAGGGAGGAAGACAGCAATACAGAGATATGTCAAGGTAAGTAGTGAGGGGGAAGCCCATGGAGACTGGAATTACGGGAAGACAATCCCCCCAGTCAGTCGGGATGGGGGCTGGGAGCTGTTGGTCTGAGAGCATCCCTCAAAGTCCACTCAGGCCAGGGAAATAGAGGGCTGGTAGAGGTCTGCTCTCAGGGCTCACAAGGTTTCACCACTTAGTGTGCACTTAGTTCTTCTTTCATCTGCTCTTCCTGTAGTCGGAGCGACTCTCTTGCCTGGTGCCAGGGAGGCCCGTTTCCCTTTTCTCTACTCTTCCAACCCCTGTACTTATTCGTGCCTTTCCCCTTGCAGCTAGACCTCGGTCTTTCCTCTTTAACTGAGACAAGAAAAAACCTTGGCGTGATACCACTCTTCTTTCCACTTGCCTCGCATTTTCCCACATGGCAGCTCTTCAGACTTGTTGACACCCAATGGCTCCCTTTCCCTTCCCTCTTTAACCCCCACAATCTGGTTTCCATCCCCTACCTCTGCCAACACACACACACACACACGCACACACACAGTCTCACTGTATCTCTCTCCGTCTTTCCCTCTCCCTCTCTCACACTCTGTTTCACAACGCCCAAAGGTCCCTACCAACATCCTTATGGCTCAAGGACAAAAGCCCTCTCCAAACTCTATGGCTACAATATGATAACATTTGTCATCTTTATGAAATCCTCTCCTTCTCTGAACCGGGTCACTATGTGTATCAGCCAGGATCATTGTTGCCCTTCAGCTCCTGTTAACAGAAAACCACACCCAAACTGGTATAAGCCATAAGGGGATTGTATTAGCTTACAATACTGCTCATCTGGGCTTCAGGGATGGCTGGATTCAGAGGCTCAGTGATGTTATCAAGGGCCTACTTTCATTTTTTTTTTTACTCTGCCGACAAATCCTGGGTGTGCTTTCTTGTTCCAGTCCGGGGGTGGGGCAGTGGGGGGAGAGAGAGAGAGAGAGAGAGAGCAAGCGAGCAGGTGTGTCCAAGAAGCATTCGCAAGAGCGAGGACGCTTCTTTCTCAGAAGCCCTTGACACACCTCTCCTCATTTTCAGTGTTCCATTTGGGTCATAACCCGTTCCTGAACCAGTAGCTATGCCCAGTCTAGTGGTAATCAATACAGCTTTCCCTGCCTTTTCCTGTGTAGGCAGAGAAGATGTCCAAACAAAATTCAAGGACCTACCAAGGGGACCCCTCTACCTGCCTCTGTGTTGCCCTCAGTGTCTTCTTTACATTCACTCCTTGACTCCTTCAGTCATTCCACAGATATTTATTGAGCCCTTGTGGTGGGCCAGCCCTGTTCTAGGTTCTGTGGCTACAGTAATGATCAAGTCAGACAAAATCCCTTCCTTTATAGTCCTTTCATTCTAATGGGGGTGATAGTTGATACACAGACAAGTAATAGAGTCTGAGTGTAAAGCAGGCAGTGACAAATGGGAAGCCACTTAAGAGAGGTAGTCAGACGGAGGAGGAGCCACATAGAAATCTTGAGGAAGAGTGTTGCAGGCAGAGGGAATAGCAAATACAGAGGCCGCAAGTTTGGAATGAGCTTGGGTGTTCCAGAAAAAGGAAGAAAAGCAATATGGTCTGAGTAAACTGGAGGGGGATAGGAGTTAACGTTGAGAAGATAGACATAGGCCAGCTCACATAGGAATATGTTAAAGAATGTGGATTTCATGACAAGTGAGATGTGAAAAAGGTATGAGAGGGTTTTGAGCCCAGGGAATGAGGTAGAATTATTGACTCCTTAGAACTGTGCTGTCTGATGTGACACCCACTAGACACACATAGTTGAATTTACATGAATTAAAATTGCATACATTTAAACTCGGTCACACCAGCCACATTTCAAGTGTTCTTTACCTACATGTGGCTAGTGACTATATATCAGACAGCAAAAATACACATCGTTTACCTCATTGCAGGGCATTCCACTGGGCAGCAGTGTCTAGAAAGAGCCCTCTGACCGTTCTATGGAAAGTGGGCTTTAGGAAGACCAGCAGAGAAACCAGTCGGGAGCTTGGTATTGCAGGCTAAAGCTGATGGAGGTTGGTGCTGATTGTCGAGTACGGCTTGAGGTGTTCTCTGTGAGGAGAACGGGCAGAACAGCCGTCTCTTGGTCTTCTATGCGAGTCGTCTCTTCAAAGACCATTTCCCAAAAGATCTAATCCATTGTGGGTCCAGTTATCCCTTTCCTGATGATTTCCTAATCTGCTTTCTGGCTCTACTATTTCATCTGCTATCTGCCAGCACGAGAGTGTTGTGTTCATCCTTGTCTCTTGTCAGTTTCTTTCCCACACAGAGAGTTGCCTTTGTAAAGCACAAACTTTTGACTACTACTACTCTCAAAAGAAAATCCAAACTTTTAGCAAAACATTTAAATCCCTCCCAATCTGCATAAGATCTGTTCTGTTATTTTTGGTCCCTTTCTTATGTCTCTACTATAATGATGTGTCTCTGTGAGGAAAGAATAGAGGAACTTTTACATTTCTTTTAGATGGGGAGAAAAGACCTAAAACCAAAGATCTAACTCCAGAGCAAAGCCTGCCTGTGGAAGAGTCATCCTTGGGGGCAGGAATGGAGGATCTGATGGTAGGTAACTTCTGCAGTGTCTATGTAGGAGAATCTTCTCCTGATGATCCATCAGATTTGTACCAGGTCAACCAAGAGAAACCTTTGAGTCCTGTAACAATGACTGAGCCCAAGACCCCCACTCAAGAAAGAAGCCATGACCGTGATGATTTTGAGAGGAGCTCATATCTTACTAAGCAATCAGAAGGGCTTCCAGGAAAGGATCCCCAGGAATGTGCTACTCCTGGAATTTGCACCAGTCCCCAGCCGGTGGATGACAAGCCTTTCCTCCAAGAGAACAGATGTGGATTTTGTGAAAGAACTTTTATTACCCAGACAGCTCGTGAGAGACATGAGCAGATCCATACTGGGAAGAAACCCTTTGAATGTAAACGATGTGGAGAAGCCTTCTACCTCATGCCACACCTCACCAGACATCAGAGGACTCACCGGAATGGTGAGACGTCCTTTGGATGCAACGAAGGTGGAAAGTCTTTCATCCAGCATGCAAATATCGGTGGCCGTGTAAGAATTCATAGGCAGGAAGACTACTATGAATGTTCCCAGTGTGGCAGAGCCTTTATCCAGGATGTGCATCTTTTCCAACATCTCAAAGCCCACGAGGCAGCAAAAGCCCTTCCCCCTAGGTTGCCCCGTGTTAAGACGTATTTAATTCGGTATCAGCGGAAACATGACTATGTGGGAGAGAGAGCCTGTCAGTGTTGTGACTGTGGCAGAGCCTTCAGTCGGACTTCACATCTCATTCAGCACTACCGAATTCATGCTCAAGAGAGACCTTACCAGTGTCAGCTGTGTGGGAAGTGTTTCAGCCGACCCTCCCACCTCACCCGCCATTATCAGCTCCATTCTCAAGAGAAACCTGATGAGTGCAATCATTACTAAAAACCTCCAGTCAGAGAACATTCTCAACATCTTTGGCTTCATCCTGGGGAGAGACCCTCTGAGTGCTCTGAATGCGAGAATACCTTCCTCCAGCTCTCACAACTTAATGACTTGAAAACTCATCATGATGTGATAAAAAACATGGCGAATGGTTGCAAGGGTACAGACCAGCCTTTTGCAAAAGAAGATCCAGCACACGTATCAGTAGTCACACAGCTGAAAATCCTTACAAAGAATATTTTTGTTGCATAGGAAAGAAGTTAATAGATTTTGCCTTTCTTTTGGTGGTATTCGTGGAATGGAAAACTTTCATTTTGACACCCTGACAAAAATTTTGTGACTGGCCGTTGGACTTCAGACAGGCAGTCTGTTCCCAAGTTTTTCTAGGAGTGTTTACGTACAGTATCTTCATGTGGGATGTGTCAACACAGAGCGTGGTAGAAAGATTTTCAAGGTGTGCTTATATTGATTCGTCCACAAGGCTGATGTAACTGGCAATGTGTTTACATCACACCTCATAATTCACAAAACATTGTCATGTATATTATTTTATTTGATCTTTTAAGGAATGCTGCAGTGTACCTAGTGGGCATATTTATTCTATTTTTACAGGCAAGGCGAACTTGAAGCTCCCAAGTGGTTGGTTGATCTGACCCAGGTTGTAAGTGATGAAGTAGGAAATGAACCCCGGCTTTGTTTTATTTTGAGATTTCATGAGGTATTTATTTCATATCTTGATGTTTGACCCTGGTTTTCTTTACTCCTGCCACTTCCTCTCTGAAGAAAAGGCAGTGCTCTACTGCCTTCAGCCATCTTCCTCTGTAGTAGTCCCAGCACTGTTTCATGTGAAATCAGACAAGGACACCTACAGTATTAGAGGTTCAGAAAGTTTTCTTAGGGTGAAGTATGATAGCCACTTCCCTTGAGATTTAGGATTAGAGGATGACTTTCTGAGACTAATTCAGGGAGGTGTATTTTTGCTAAACACTTTCTTGTAAGTGTTCTTGTAGGTCATAAAACGGTTACTAATCAAGGAGAATCTTTTTTGTAGTTTCCTGTGGTTGTCTGAGGGATTAGGGTTTCTTGTTTCCCTTTTCCTTCCTTTAAAAAAAATCCTGTTTGAGAACTTTCTTGGGCTGTGGCATCATTAGCACAGCGAACTTCACCTAAAATCCTAATTCTACACAGAACACACTTTGCTCTTTAAAGGTATGAGCCCAGAGTTGCACAAAAATCTCTTGAATGCCATATTGCTATAATGTTAAAAGCTTTCCATCACTGCCTTGATTGGTGGTCAGATACAGAGACACATGGTAACCAGTTGGACCTGGAATCCCAGAACCTGATCCCTTGCCTGGTAGGGTGACTTGTTGCTGTTGTTATTCACTGCCCTGCTTTTTCTCATCAGCCCTTTTTAAGGTTGATCTATGATGCGTGGCCCAGAGTCATGAAATTAAAAGCAAACATTACTCGTCAGAACCTGATGAGCCAAACGAATGTTAGCCGCACAACCTCTCTTCATTTCCAAAGTTCTTGATGAAATAGCCCTCACTGGCAGGCCCTATTTTCTCATGACAGTCTACTCTTCAACCTACTGTAAACTGGTTTCTGATCCTGCCACCACTCCCACAAAGGAACAGGATGTCAGTGCATCTTAATTGATAGTGATACTGATTAGTCTTGATGCCTTGATTTAAAGTGCTGTCCACTGGGTTGTTCTTTAAAGTTACTATTTATTTCTCTTTGTAATTAATAAGTATCCTACTGGAGAAATTATGAGACTGCAAGTACAGATCTTCCTTGATTTACGATGAGGTTTTGTCCTGATAAACCTATCGTAAATTGAAAATATTGTAAGCTGAAAGTGCATTTAATATGCCTCACCTACTGAACATCATAGCTTGGCATATTCTACCTTAAAAGTGCTCAGAATACTTACACTTGCCTATAGTTGGGCAAAATTATCTAATACAAAGCCTGTTTTATCATTGTGTTGAATATCTCATGTAATTTTTTGTTTGTTTGTTTAAGATTTTTTTTTTTGAGACAGAATGAGAGAGAGAGAGAGCACATGAGAGGGGGGAGGGTCAGAGGGAGAAGCAGGCTCCCTGCCGAGCAGGGAGCCCGATGCAGGACTCGATCCCGGGACTCCAGGATCATGACCTAGCCGAAGGCAGTCGCTTAACCAACTGAGCCACCCAGGCGCCCTATCTCATGTAATTTATTGAATACTATACTGAAAGTGAAAAACAGAATGACTGTATGGGTACATAAGGGTTCTAAGTGTATTGGTTGTTTATCTTGTGATTACAAGGCTGACAGGGAGCTGGGGCTCGCTACCACTCGCTGCCACTGCCCAGTATCATGAGAGAGTCTTGTACCATATATCATTAGGTGCGGAAAAGATAAAAATTCAAAATTTGAAGTACAGTTTCTACTGAATGCATTTGCTTTTGTAAAGTCATTGTAAAGTCAAAATATCATATGTTGAACCATCATAAGTCAGGAACTGCCTGTATCCAGTTTCTCCTCAAACTTTTACCCACTAAATTTTAGCATCTTGCAAATAGATCTCGCCTACAGCCATTGTGGCTCTGTGGTATTATAAGGTGAATTTCTATTTCCCTCATTCTTTCTACATTTAGTAATTAGATTTCTCATGTGAGGAAGTTACCCACCCTATTTATTTATTCAGTAATTTATTTATATCAGTATGAATTCATGGATATTTATTTTATTCTATGGGCTGTAATTAAATACTATTTATTTTGTTCACATTCTTCCAGTGTTGGCTGTTGGGAACCCTTTCAGGTTGGCTCCTGGGCCTTCTTAACAAGCTGCCAACCTTTTCTGAACACTTTTAACTTGCTACACCCTCCTTAATTTCTCTCCCTTCCCCTCCAGGAATTCCCTGTATGACTTTTTGATGGATTCTACCTCCCATCTTGTGAAATCAGCTTCTTTCCCCAGGGCCATCAGTTTACTCAGGCTCCTGTCAATCTCAGTCATTTCATTTCTCCCCTCGCCATTTTTGCTAAATCTACATTGTGATTCACTTAATACATTTTTTCAATTGTCTTCTCTCTGTTTTTTAAATTTTAATACATCTACTTTATTTTTTAAAAGATTTTATTTATTTTTTTATTTGAGAGAGAGCACGTGCCAGGGGAGAGGCAAAGGGAAAGGAAGAAGCAGGCTCTCTGCCAAGCAAGAAGCCTGACGTGGGGCTCGATCCCAGGACTCTGGGATCATGACCTGAGCCGAAGGCAGACGCTTAACTGACTGAGCCACCCAGGCACCCCTTAATACATCTACTTTAGGAGGAAAATTTTAAATCACCTCAAACAAAGGGTTTTACCCGGGCCATAATCAGATTTCCCTGATAGCTGCTAAGATGTCTTTTTACAATTAGCTCATTTGAATCCAGATTCAAACATGGTCTACAAATTGTATTTGGTTGTCTGATCTCTTGAGTCTTAATCTAAAGCAGTCTCCTCTTACTTTTTTTAATGCCTTGTGTGACCCCAAGGATGATGTAGAGATACACCTCCTTCCTCTTCCCACCAATTCCTAATATATCTAACAGTTTTAGTACTCTTATATTCTGGTTTAATTTTTAATTTGAAGGCACTTATTTTTAAAACTGTTTATATTGTGGTAAAAAGCACCACATAACATAATATTTGCCATCTCAAACATTTTTAAGTGTGCAGTTCAGTAGTGTTAATTATAGTCACATTATTGTTCAACAGATCCCCAGGACTTTATCATCCTGCAAAACCAAAACTCTATACCCATTAAGTAGTAACTCCATATTTCTCCCTTTTCCCAGCCCTGGTGACCATCATTCTAGCACCTTTTTTCTGTAAAAGTTTTGTGTGATTATGCAAATAATACTGGAAGAAACTGTGCCATTGTCCTGTGTGATATTCCCCATTCTAAATCTGTCTGCTTCCTGTAGTGTCTTAAGCTTGTTCCTCTCTCTCTGTTTTCTGTAAATAGAAGTTAGTATATCAGAGACTTAGATTCATCTTCAGCTTCTTTGGCAAGAATACCTTTTAGGTAGTTTTGTGTGCTTTACCAGCATGATATGGTGTTGGCTTTTCCCAGGAGTCCAGCCTTTTAAAATCACTCTCCAAGCCACTGCCCCAGTCACAGATGATGAGGTTTCCAAGCGTTCACCATCTTTGGATTATACATAGGCCAGCTGCTTTAGTTCCTTCTTCATTACCTCTTCTAGATTTCTCTACATTCCTCCATCACTCCAGTTTGGTCTTCAGACACTTGAATTAAGAGATGGTGGAGACTTCTTTTTTTTTTTTTTTATTTTAAAGATTTTATTTATTTATTTGACAGAGAGATAGTGAGAGCAGGAACACAAGCAGGGGGAGTGGGAGAGGGAGAAGCAGGATCCCCACTGAGCTGGGAGCCCGATGCGGGGCTCGATCCCAGGACCCTGGGATCATGACTTGAGCCGAAGGCAGTCGCTTAACGACTGGGCCACCCAAGCACCCCGGTGGACGAGACTTCTTGAGGGTCTGGGTGTGGGCCATTTGTTGAGAATTCTGGGCCAGGGCTTCAGACTTCTTGAGGAGCCTTAACTAGAGAAAGTCAAGGAGCACGACTTGACTAATTTTGTTCTGATGCTTCTTTCATGCCAAAACTGGAATCGGTGACAGCATGGGATAGTTGACTTTGCTTGTCACCCCTGAACTATTTGGAACATATGGAAGACATACCAGCCACTGCCTCCATATTTTACAAACTTGACCTGACCGAGATGCTACATACCTCAGCCTGTTATTTTGGTTTTCAGCTTGCTATCCTAGTGGGCTCCCAAGGATAATGCTTTTGCTGCTTCCCTCCTTTTCCCACCCAATTCCTAACAACAGCTCTTTTATTCAGGTTAATTTTTTTAAAATTTAGAAATACTCGTGTTTTAAGCATTTTTTTGTGATTATGCTGGTAATATATATTCTTTGAAGATTAGAAAATAACATGTTTTTCTTTGAATATTTGTATTACCCTCTCCCAGATACACTTGCTGCTAAAAAGGATATAAAATTGTCCAGATATTTTTCCTTTGCATAGATCTATATAGATTTTTATATAAAAATATTTTTATGAAATAGAATCGTACCATTGGCACTGTTTTGAAGGGTGTAATTTTTATTCTAATATATCATGAATATCTTTCCATATCCATATTTATGCCCCTAACTTTTGTTTTTCAGGACTGCCTAGTACTTGGTTACATAGATGTATCCTGATTTATTTTCTAGCATTAGCCTTCTAAGGTTGTATACTGAGGTTGCTTTTAATTTATCTTTTATTTGTACGTTACTGCTATCATTACACTTCCCTGTTACCTGTTAGGCCTTAGTATTTCCCTTATCAATTTGCTCTAATGTCTTTGCATATAGTCATGTTTCCTAAGAGGAAATTCCCAGCAGCAGGATATCTCGGCCAAGAGGTATGTGTATCTCAAAGGTTTTAGAAACCTTCCTGGCCTCATCCCAGCAAAGTCTAAAAGTTGTGATTTTATTTTCTCTAGGGAACAACTAAACTACTCAACTGTCTCTCACTTTTCTCCTTGAAGAATTTGCTCTATGAACCCATCTAATAACAGGACTGAAGTCAGAAAGAATCACAGGCAAAGTTTGTTAGAACCCTAATTTTAACATAGTTTTATTAGGTTTACTTTTTCACTAAACAAATAATAGTAAGCATATTAAGGAAAATTTTGGAAAGCAAAGAAGGCTAATAAATTTCCTAATAGTCCCAGAATCTCAACAAGTACAAGCCCAGGAATGTAGTTTTGTTTACAGGTAGAAGAGCTCTTGGCAGAGAAGGGAAAGTGTGGGCTTCGGAGCCAGGCTGACCTGAGGTCAAATCTTAGTCCATTCTTGGAGCCTGACTTTGTTTCCTCAGGAAATGGGGTAACAGTGCTTCCCCCAGAACTGTCGAAAGGCTTGGAGCTCATCTGCATAAAAGAGCCTAACAGTGCCTAGTACATAGTATGCACTCAGTTACCTATAGCTGCTATTATGGAATATTTTGTTTTCATGTATTTTTCATTTACTTTTTAAGACATTCTTAGTGACAGCAAACTACAGAATTATAAACCAGATTTTATCATACTTTAGTATTCCCTATACAAGCAAGTTTTTCAGTGTGTTAGGGTTTCTCATATACATTTTGCAGATTTGAAGTTCTTTTTCTCATTTTGTAATCACATTTTTAAATGACTAATTATACAAAGGTTTGATTAACAGAGCATAAAGCATTGTATTTATAGTTTTCTTAGGATAGATTTCCAAAAAGGGATATTATTAGGTGAGATGTGGTATAAACATTTCTGTGGCTCTTGAAAGATCCTGATGAATTTCTTTTTGGAGGGGCCATGCCATTTCTAGCAAAGGGAGGTCCAGGGGTATGAAACAGGTGACAAACCATCTTCTCTCCTGAGTCAATAACAAGTGTTGCATATCACTTATGCTCTCTGGGTCCCCTGCACTGGAAAAATCTTTCACAACACAGCATTCCGGGTAGGAAAAACAAACTGAGCAAGGTTAGTAGATACAAAGAAATGTCTTTGCCATGCCTGGTATAAATAAGCATTTGAACAACTTTACCAGCAGTGGGTGGGTAGCTCATTTAAAACAAACCAACAAAAACGTTTGCCTATTTGATAAGCCAAAAAAGTGATTCTTTCCTTACTAATGAATTTTTCCGTATATGCTTTTAAATTTCTTTGTGAATAATTTAGGCCCTTTGCCTATTTAGGTAGTGTGTCTCCATGCCTTTTCTGATTTGCCCGAACTCACTTTCCTTTCTTTAAAAAAAAAAATTTTTTTTTAAAGATTTTATTTATTTATTTGAGAAAGAGAGAATGAGAGACAGAGAGCATGAGAGGGAGGAGGGTCAGAGGGAGAAGCAGACTCCCTGCTGAGCAGGGAGCCCGATGCGGGACTTGATCCTGGGACTCCAGGATCATGACCTGAGCCAAAGGCAGTCGCTTAACCAACTGAGCGACCCAGGCGCCCCCCCCAAAATTTTTTTTAATTTAAATTCAATTTAGTTAACAGACAGTATATTATAAGTTTCAGGGGTAGAACTTAGTGATTCATCAGTTGCATATAACACCAGTGCTCATTCCATCAAGTGCCCTCCTTAATGCCCATTGCCCAGTTACCCCGTCCCCCCACCCACCTCCCCTCCTGCAACCCTAGTTTGTTTCCTATAGTTAAGTGTCTCTTATGGATTGCCTCTCTCTCTCTGTAATTTACCTTCCCTTACCCTATGTTCATCTTTTTGTTTCTTAAATTCCACATGAGTGAAATCATAGGGTATTTGTCTTTCTCTGACTGACTTATTTCACTTAGCATAATACCCTCCAGTTCTCTCTATGTTGTTGCAAATGGCAAGATTTCATTCTTTTTGATGGCTGAGTAAGATTCCATTGTGTGTGTGTGTGTGTGTGTGTGTGTGTATATATATCACATCTTCTTTATCCATTATCTGTTGTTTGTTTTTTTTTTAAAGATTCTATTTATTTATTTGAGAATGAGAGAGAGCACATGAGAGGGGTTAGGGTCAGAGGGAGAAGCAGACTCCCTGCCGAGCAGGGAGCCCGATGCGGGACTCGATCCAGGGACTCCAGGATCATGACCTGAGCCGAAGGCAGTCGCTTAACCAACTGAGCCACCCAGGCGCCCCTATCCATTATCTGTTGATGGACATCTGGGCTCTTTCCATAGTTTTTAATATATGCATTTCTGAAGGATTGTTTTTCATTTTAAAGTAAACAACTCCTATTTTATAGAAAGGTAGAGCTCTCTTCCCTTTGCCCCCACAATGCCCCATACACCATGAACACCATTTTCTTATAATTTAAAAATAATTACTAGATTCATGAAAGTGGTTGCCTCTGGGGAGTAGTGGGGAAAGGTCTAGTTTTCACAGTACCTCTGCCTTTTCACTTTTCTACCCATGTGACTATGTTACCTATTATAAGGTGTTTATAGTTTTCATAGAGCTGTGATCATTCTGTACGTGCAATAGTGTAGATCTTATTTTTCCACCCAGTCTTACACCCTACACCCTCGTGTCTCATCTCCTTGTCTGTTAGCACCTTGTTAACAGCTGCGCCAGAGTTTTCCATGTCTGGCCCTCCTCTGTTGTTTGAATGTTTGACTTAGTTCTGCTTTTTTCATAGTTTCATAGTGAACATGTTGGTGCTTAAATGTTTTTCCAAATTTAGGATTCTTTCCCTCGGGTAGGTTTTGCCAAATGGGAATCACTGGGTCAGGATGGGTATGATCGTTTTAAGGTTCTTGATACATACATCCAAGCTCCTTTGAAAACATTACACCAGTTTGCACTGCTGCCTATAATGTGATGGCATGTGTTCCACATGTCCTTGTTGGCATTATGTATTAACAGCATTTTTCTCCTTTGCTAATTTAATAGGGGAAAGGGCATCTAATTTTAATTGAATTTATTTAGTTCTTAAGGAGGTTGAACATTTCCCTCTAAATTTGTTAAGCAATTATATTTTTCCTCTCTTTGCATGATCTTTGTGGCTTTAATGCCTTTCTATCAATTTAAGTAATCTCTTTATATAATAAATATATTAATTATTTCTCTTCATTTTGGCCATGTTTTGCCCAAATTGTTTGGCATTTTTTTGAATTATTTTTTGACAAGGTTTCCATTTTTATATAGTTCAATCCTTCCATGTTCCAAGCCTATAAAATCTAAACTTCTCTAAACAGTGTTTTCATTGTTTTATTTTTATATCTATTTTAACTACTCTTTAACTAACTTTGATGTATTGTATGAAGTAATCAAAATTACCCATTCTTAATTGCTCCAACATCAATTATTAGTAAACGATTCAGTCATGTTTTTGTATAGTGTAGGATCTATTATCTGGACCATCTACTTTGTTTCATTGACTTGTCCTTTTTTATCTTAGATCTATAGTCTTCTTAATTTTTGGAGCCTTATATTTGAGTTTTCTATCATTGTACCTTTAAAAAGTATATTTATGTGTGTGCATATTTATATGAAAAATATATAATTGCTATTCTTCTGGATGAAAATTTGTTTATTAAAGTCTTTTGATTATAGTGACATGAACTTATAAATAAATTAGAGAAAAAAAAAAGCATTGTTACATTTAATCTTAGCATCCAGGAACATATTGTCCTTTCAATCAAAGTTTATAGTTTACTTCTCATCAGGTCACAAATTTTCCTTAGTCATTCCTACATACTGTTGCAGTTCTGGGTTTCCTTGTGTAGGGTTTTTCTTTTTTCTGTTAGAGTTCTCATAAAAAAAGCCAGCATTCCAGGAATGGGGTTACTTCAGTGTTGCCCCACTGCATGCATTCAAGCCAACCAAACCCCTGACTTCCAGAAGCAGCTGGGGGCCACAGATGCTCCTGAAATATTGATGTAAGCTGGGGACCCTTTCACCAGGAAATCAGAGAAGCCTAGCAGTGTGCGTGGGTATGTGCATGTGTGTGTACCCACACACATACTTATGAATACGACCTCAGTGGGTCAGCCATGCCCCCACCTTAGCTTCAAATCTCTCCTCCCACTGACCCTTCCAGTTGGGAAGCTCTGGGTTCAGTGCTGGTGCCCAGGCCATCAGGTCTCCTACAGGTGGGATCTTGAAGGAGGAAAGAAGTACAGGACCCACTGCCGTGGCACCTGGCCCACTTCAGCCTCTCAGGTAAAATGTTAGGCTTGGAATAAAGAGAAGGGATCTGAGCTGCAAAGAATCTCCACTATGATGTGTATCTGAGGGAGCCAGGTGGGCAGGATCGGGAAAGTCATAAAGAGGAAAGGAGATAATCCTCAACAAAGGACCTCCTGTTACAAGATCTTTGATT
Organism: Mirounga angustirostris; assembly: GCF_029215605.1. Taxonomy (NCBI): domain Eukaryota; kingdom Metazoa; phylum Chordata; class Mammalia; order Carnivora; family Phocidae; genus Mirounga; species Mirounga angustirostris. The sequence goes on along the minus strand of NW_026991724.1, from coordinate 58,308,431 downwards.
TTTCAAGAGATGCTGGAATGCTCAATTTTTATGTGATGTTTCCCAATATTTTAATGGAGGCAACTAATTAAAAAAAAATCCACTCAGGACCATAAAACATTTGTGGGCTATGTCTGGTCCATAGATCCTGTTTTGAGGCATCTGAATCACTATGGGCCAGATCCTCTGCTGGTTTCTAATCCTTATGCCTTGAGGAGGTAGGGATTTAGAGTGAATAGATTGACAACCCACAGAGATCAGGTCTTAATCCCTGGAACTTTTAAATGTTACCTTATTTGGAAAAGGGGGCTTTTCAGATATGATCGAGGAGTTTGAGATGAAGAGATTATCTGGGTGGGCCCTAAATGCCACTAACATATCCTTGTAAGGAAGCAGAAGATCTCTCTCTCTCTCTCTCTCACTCTCACACACACACACACACACACACACACACACACACACGATTTTAAGACTAGAATGATTCAGCCACAAAACAAGAACACCAGCAGTTGAAGAGGCAAGGAAGGATTGTTCCATGGAGCCTCCAGATTAAGGCCTTGCTGACATCTTGATTTTGACCCAGTGATACTGATTTCAGGTTTCTGACCTCCAGAACTGTGAAAGATGAAATTTCTGTTTTAAGCCACTAGGTTTGTGGCAATTTGTTAAGCAGTCACAGGAAACGAATACATCTAGGAACATCTTAGAAATTCTGAGGCTCCATCCCAGACCTACTGAACCAGAGATTCTGGAAGTGGAGCCCAGCACCCTGTTTTAACAAGCCCTACAGGGGATTCTGTTGAAAGCTAAAGTTCCAAAAAACACTGGGTTGAAAAAGAGGTACCAGGCATTTTGTGCAAATGTGTTAACGGGGCCTGTGGCAGAACTGGAGATGAGCTTGATCTAAAGGTATTCATGCATTTGCTTGAAGTGCTTGACCCCCATAGGCATATGAGCTTTTCAACCTTATCCTGAACCAGTATTTCTCAAACTTCAGTGTACAATAAAGAGAAAGGTAGTAAGCAAAACAAGGTGGTATGTGCTACAAAGAAAAAGATGGTAAATAGGCAGAGGGAGTGCCGGTTGAGAGGGCTAATTTTAGACTGGGTGGTCCAAGAAAAGCTTTCTGAAGAGGTGGCCCTATGAGAAGTCAGCCAAGGAACAACTGGGGAGGACAGGGTTCTGGGCAGAGGGAACAGCATGTGCAAAGGTCCCGAGGTCAGAAAATAGCTTAATGTTGGGAGGTAGTGGTGGGAGAGCAGTGTTGTCACAACCCGCTGGAGGAACTAAATGTGTACTGTGTGACTGTGCTTGGAGAGGAATCCTGAAAGCTTGTGCCTGGTTTCCTCCAGACTTCACCCCATGCACCTCTTAGCTGGTTTTGCTTTGTATCCTTTTGCTATGATAACTCTTAGCCATGAGTATGACTATATGCTGAGTCCTTTGACCTCTTACTGAGTCACCACAATGGGGTGGTTTTGGGGACCCCTGAGGCATATCCCCATGACTATAATGTGATGTTTCAGACCTCTTGGGGTGAATGAAATCTGAAGGTTTCACATGCATAGTATGTTTTATTAAGAACTGCCGGAAGTTAGTTGCCACAAAGGTCTTCCTCACCCTCTCTGTATGCATAGGATTCTCCCTTGTATGGATCCTCTGATATACTTTAAGGGATGAATCACAACTACTAAAGGCTTTTAGACATTCCTTACACTCACAGGTTGTCTTGATGCTGTGGGTCCGCTGGTGCTTGGTCAGGGAGGAGCAATACCTGAAGGTGTCCCCGCACTCCTTACACATATAGGGACTCTCCCCGTTGTGAGTTCTCTGATGGAGGCTGAGGGAGGAGCTATAGCTGAAAGTTTTCTCACAGTCGCTGCATTTGTAGGGTTTCTCTCCTGTGTGGGTTTTCCGGTGCTCGATGAGGGAGGACCTGTACCGAAGGTTTCCTACAGTCGGGGCATTTATAGGGGTTCTCACCTGTATGAGTTCTCTGGTGATTAAGGGATGAGGCCCAGCTAAAGACCTTTCCACATTCATTGCATCCATAAGGTTTCTCCCCATTGTGGATCCTCCAGTGTTGGCTGAAGAATGACTGATCACTAAAGGCCTTCCCACACTCATTACATTGATAGGGTTTCTCGCCAGTGTGAATTCTCTGATGGGAGATGAGGGCTGAGCGTTTGCTGAAGCCTTTCCTACATTCATTACAGAGAAATGGTTTCTTGCCGCTATGGATAATCTGGTGCTCCCTGAGGGAGGAGCTCTGCCTGAAAGCTTTGTCACAGTCCTCACACTTGTATGGTTTCTCTCCAGAATGAATCCTTTGATGCTGAATAAGGTTTGCCCTCTAGCTAAAAGCCTTCGCACACTCACTGCATTCATAGGGTCTTTCCCCTGTGTGGATCCGCCAGTGTTGAGTAAGGAGCTGAAGGCTCTCCCACAGTCAGGACATCTGTACCCTTTCTTCTCTGTGAAGCTGCTCAGAGATTTCACCAGGATTGGCATCTCGGGGAGGCTGTCCTCTTTGCAGGCCTTTATGAAGTTCATGTCCCAAAGTCCTTTCTTCTGGGGTGACTTTTCAGAGATGTTATGCTTTGAAGGTGTCCTGTTGTTAGGCCCAGTGCCCCAGTCTGAAATAAAGTTTTCAAAACTGCAAATTCCTGTAAGACAGAACACTGAAAATAAGATGGCTGCTCCATTACCCATTGTGACTATTAGTCTTGTCAGCCTGACCATGCTCTAGTCCCCAGGGATTTCAATCAACTAGGAATCTTAAGTGTTGGTTAGCATTTACAATCACTTTAGGTAAAGGAAATTATCCATGATCATGTAGGTGGACCTCATCCAATCAGCTGAAGGCCTAAAGAGCAAAAACTGAGGTTTCATAGAGAGGAAATTTTGCCTTAAGACTGCAGCATCAGCTCCTGCCTGTTTCCAGCCTGCTGGGCAGCCCCACACATTTTGGACGTATCAGCCCCACAAATGCATGAGTCATTTCTTAAAGTAAATCCCTCAATATATACAATTTATTGGTCCTGTTTCTCTGGAGAATTCTGACTGATGTACCAGCTCTCTAGTGAGGCTGGACATCTGGGTCCAGTCTGGGTAAAGGAGGAAGCATGCACAGATTATAAAATCGGGGAAAGTAGGGTTGACCCACAGAGGAAGGAAGTATGTCAAGGATGAACCCAGCTCATCTGGGAAGATGAGAACTTGGAAAGGGCAGACCAGGATACTGGGGCCTCAGAAAACCACGTGGGCTGAAGTGAGCCCTCACTACCTCACAGCCTGGTCTCAGGAGTTGGATCCCATGCACATTCAATTTTAGGCCGCTGCTATTCTTCAGTGAGTCATGGAACTAACTCAGTCAGATTCCTAACTCTGACACTATTGACATTTTGGGCCAGATAATTCTCTCTTGTGGGGACTGTCCTGGGTATTGCAGGATGTTGAGCAGCATCCCTGGCCACTTCCACTCTGCACCAACAGCACCCTCTCAGCTGTGACAACCAAAAAAAAAAATTTCTTCAGACATTGCCACATGTCAACTTAGGGCAAAACCACTCCAGGTTGAGACCACTGCTTTAGTGGGTTGTAGTAAGAAGTTTTAAAAAATGAAATTGAATGGAGTAACAGAGTGCACTGTGTATAATAAGGACAAGTATCATTTTTTTATAAAATTTTTATTTCAATTTTATCAGATGGATACAAAGCATGTGCAGTGGGCTGGGAGGTAAAATGTGACTTCTACCAGGATTTTGGTAGAAACAAGTTGAGGAACACAGACATAGGGGCAGTCAGGTCCCAGTATAGAGCCTTCTGGCCAGGACTCAGGATCTCAAATTCAAGAGCCTATGTGGGCTAGCCAGGTAATGGGAATGAATGAAGTGGACTGCCTGAATGCTTCTCACTTTCTTGAAACGCATGGCACTTGCTTCCATTTCTCCCATTTGATAGTCAATTCTATCACAGGGATTGAGCGAGACAGAGCCAGAGAAAGAGGCAGAGAGGGGCAGAGGCCATAAAAGAAATAGGGCTCTAAACTGAACTGAGATGTCCTACGGTACGTTCTCTGTGGGCACCCTTCAATGGGACTCCCACAACTGGGCCCTTGTTGACCCTCATCTGGGTTCTCCTCTTCTCCTCCCCCACGTACCCCAGCCACACACTGGCATATAATGAGTGTTCAGCAGGTGTCAGCTACCAATAATGGGTAACCCAAGTGTTCAATCCCCTGGCCTCCAATTGGCTTAATAAAGAGAACAGATGTGGTCTGATGGCACTAGGGCCTGCAACTTCCGTTAGAACTTCTGGGAAAGAAAGGCTTCCACCCTGCTGGGACCACTGAGTGTCACTGAAGCCTGTTGCTGCCAGAAGTGGAAGGGGCCAGCCCGAGAGGGAAGCCAAGAGAGGAGAAAACAGAACTGAGAAACAGAGAGTGGGAGCCTATAGAGGACCAAAGAGACTAAGGCCGGGAGGTAACACTTGAGCTCCTGGATCCAGCCATGCCTGAAGCCTGAGTCACCCTTAACTTTTCCATTATGTTCATCCAGATAGATGGACACTTCAGGGGAAGGAGGGTGGGAGGACCCTCAGAGGCACTGAGTGGCTGAACCCCATCCCAACACAGTGCTGACACTCCTGATGCCCCTTGGCTTCTATGCAGTGAGGTGGGGTCTGAGTTCACTGATAAGTCACTTACCCAGTGAGACCAGGTTCCTGTAGTTCTCCAGCATGACGTCCCAATATAGGGCCTTCTGGCCAGGACTCAGCTGCCCCCACTCCTCCTGGGAGAAGTCTACCACCACATCCTGGAATGCCATCAGCTCCTGGAATGACAAGGCCATGGCATGACAGCCCTTCACATGGCCATAGGGAAAAGGGGCCTGGGGTTGGGAGGGGAGTCAAAAAAGAAAAGAGTGGGTCAGGCTGGGTTCAGGACTCACCACAGCATGGCTGAAGCAGCATGTGGTGGTCCAAGAGCTAGAAGAGCCCACAGACTCATGGAGTCTGGCATCCCCGTGAGGTTCTACAGGAAACTGCAATGCATTCAGTGTGACAAAGATTTACTGAGGTCGACTTATGCCGGGCACCTTTCCAGGCACTAGGGATACAGACCAAAACCCTGCCCTGGTGAATCCCACATTCTAGTCAGGCTTAGACAATAAACCAGCAAAACAGAGCATGTTAGATGGTGCTAAGTGCTACAGAGAAAAACAAGCAGGCAGGGATGACAGTGATGGGAGATTACATGCCAGCTAGAGTGGTCAGAAGAGACGTTACAGGAAAGTGACTCTGGACAAAGACCTGAGGGAGGTGAAGAGGTGTGTGCCACGTGGCTATTGGAAGATGCCAATATTTACTGGCACTGCCGATATTTTAAAACGTGGATATTCGTACAAAAATCCAAATGATCAGTCTTGAAAAACAAGGAAGCTTTTACATTGCAAAGCCTGGATTCCTGCAGTGACAACATGCTGGAGCCAGGTCACAGTGGCCCCTTTAGATGGGCTGTGTTTCCCACTATGACACAGTAGGACCCCCAACCTCCCCACCTCTGGGATCTCAAACTCAAGAGCCTATGGGAGCTAGCTAGGTAATGGGAATGAATGAAGTGGACTGCCTGAATGCTTCTACCTTTCTTGAAACGCATGGCCCTCCTTCATCTTGCTTCCATTTCTCCCTTTTCTGATGGAAGTAATTCTCTGCGGACACAGGATTCAGTTGCTGGGGACCGATAGGGAGGGGTGGGGATTGCGGCAAACTGGAAATCCCTCTGTCCAAAGGGGGGTGCCCCTACTCAGCCCAGCTAACAGCTGTCATGGAACACTGGCCTAGTGTTGCTACCCTGAATGCAGCCCTCTGACCCTGCTTGGTGCATTCATGGATCTCCCGCAGCACTTAGCACCCCTGAATGACCAGGCTGATGTGTTTGTTGCGCGTCTCCCATCATTCCTGGTCTCCATACAGCAGGGGCCTCATCAGTCTCAACAGCACTGCATCCCGGTGCCTACAGGGTGCCCCGAACACAGGAGGCCCACAGATATCTGCTGACTAACAAGTGAAGCACACCCACCATCACCACTACCACACCAGATCTATGTGCTCCGCACACAACCAGGAGCGATGTCCTGTCTTTCAGAATCCAGTGGCCTTTCCAGGGGAGACCAGTGAAGACTGACTTACTGGGGCCTTGCAGTCCCAAGCCTGGGAACCATGCCCTCCTCTTCAGAGAACTTCTCCTGGTGGAGGCCTGAGACCCGAGCTGGGGGAGGAGGAAAGAGTGGTGAGAGGAGGCCCAGCTGGGCCATCATACCAGCCCCTCCTCTGGGACCTGGAATGACCACGTCCCTTGTTGGGGTTGGAGGAATGGGTTAAGTGGCCACTGTTTCCTGCAGCCTGATCCAAGCTGAGAACTCAAACTCTGGAAACAAGTTACTTGGGTTTGAATCCCATCTATGACCCACTAACTGTATGACCTTGGACAAGTTCTAGAACCTCTCTCTGAGACTCAGTTTCCTTATTTGAGAAATGGGGTAAGAAGAGGATCTACCTGCAGGACGTGGTAAGCATGAGCTCATTACTGTGGCGGAGGAGTTACTGCCCCGTTCTTCACGCTCCCTATAGCTATAGCCTCTCCGTGTATCTCTGCAGTGATCTGTCACCTTAAGTGTGGTGCCCTCCCCCCACCTCTTGACATCAGTCTGGCCTTGTAACTTGTGTCGACCCGTGGTGGCCCTCATCTGCTCAGCACCTCACTGCCCTGCTGTTCCTCCAGCATCCCAGGCTCATTTCTGCCTTAGGGCCCTTGTCCTCGCCCTTCCCTCTGCCTACAACACTCTTCCTCCCCCTTCTCCTCCAGGTTATTCCCACTATTCAGGGCTGAGCCTAGACCTCCGTCCTCAAGAGGGTATTTCTAACTGCCCAAACTCAATGAGTGGTCCTAGCCCCGAAGTCACTCTGTCCTACTGCCCTCTGGTATTTCCTCCAGAGCATTTATCAGTGACTGGCATTCTTTTATTGCTGTTCCTCACCAGAACGTAAGTTCCATCACAACCCACACCACCCAGGAACAAAACTTCACAGGCGTCCTCGGAATCTCATGCACAAGGGACAATGACACCTACAGACGAACACACAGCCACACAGACTCACTACAGGGTGACCACCTGGTTTAGATACGGTTGCAAACTTACGCGCGAACACAACCACACACATTGTTCACTTCCTCAGGCAAGTGCCCGGTAGCCCTTCCCACAGGGACATCCAGCATCGCACGGTGACACATATCACAACAGCCACCCAAAGTCGCCCACCACGTAAGCCCCTCGCACACAAAACCACAGACATGACCCCAACTCCATTACGCAGTCACAGAAGTCACACAGGACTCTGTTCCCCGTCGCACTCAGTCACACACAAACCCATAAAATGACAACTGCCATCCACCCTCGCTGCACACAGATGCGCAGTCAGTCAGTCACACAGACCCGGGCATGAGTACAAACTCGCACACACCAAGCCCTGTCCACACTCAACAGGCACACCCAGCCTCGAGCAGGCGGTGGACACTCAGACAAAATCACACAGACACACACAGCCCTTGAGAGACAACTTCACTCAGGAAATCCCATCCCAGCTCTGACAATCTTCCTCGGCGACGCCCCGCGCTCCACCCCGAGGGCACCGGCCGCTCGCCGCAGGCGCACGCGCACAGGAACACGCAGAGACGCCTCACCACACAGACTTCGCCGGATCACAGACACACCCGACACTACATCACACCGAGTCACGGATCACAAAGTCACGCTCAGGAAAGGACGCTCGCTCGCCCGCCGCGCGCACCACAGCCGCCACGGGGGAGCCTCGACGCAGCCCGGCCGGAAGCGGAAGCGTTCCCCGCGCCCGGGCGCAGAGCACTCTGGGAGGTGTGGTCCAGAGACCGGCGCGCGGGCGTTACGTCCCTGTGGCGTCCCTGTGGCGCCGGGGCTTCATCCTCCCTCGGATCACCTCCGCTTGTCTGAGGAGTAGGAACCAGCCCTGCAAAGCTGAAACTCCCCGGCTCCGAAGCGAGAAGTAATACTCCACAAATGATAAGGGGCCGGAAGGCAGTAAGAGGGGAGAGGACGATGCTGCCGAAAGAGGCGGCTTGGAAAGGTCTCTTCATCTTCAAAGAGGTGACATTTGAAGCGCGTCTCAAGCCGGTGCAGCGGCAGCGACGCTCCAGTTTGGGGAAGGAGCGAGTGCAAAGGCCCTGAGGCAGGGAGAAGATTGACGTGTTTGAAGAACTGAGGTAACGCCAGCATAGCTCGTGATGAAAGATGCGGGCGAGGGTGCAGGGGACGAGGCTGGAGAGCCCGCCCGAGGCAGTGAGAGGGCACCGAAGGGCTGCAGCGGGGGGATGGCGCGTCCTGATTTATACTTTCACGGGAACCCTTGGCTTCTGGGTGGAGGGTGAGTTTGGGAAGGTAAGAGTGCAGGCCGGGAGATCGGAAAGGAGACCGTTGCGGTAGTCCCGACAGGGATGATGGTGTGCTGGGTGAGGGTGGTGGCCACGGGCGTGGTGTGAACTGCGTGGGTTTAGACACACATTGAGGGACACGTTGGGTGTGGAGTGCAATGGGAGGAGGTAGGGGAAAGAGCGACATCAGTATGCCTGCTGGGTTTCTGCCCCGAGTGCCGCTAAGTGGGGTGGAAACTGGGGAAGGTGCAGGTATGGAGGAGGAATAGAGAGCTGCGCGCGGATGTGTTAAGTCTGAAGTACTTGCTATAGGTTCACGCAAAGTGCTTTAACATCAGTGTATTCATTCACTAACCGATTACTTATTGAGTCTCTATTAAGCACAGCAACCGTCTCCTAAAACCTCCCCGCGAAATGTCTTAACAAAGTAAGGGTTTTTGTTTGTTTGCTTTTAAGATTTATCTATTTATTTTTAGAGAGGTGGGGGCAGAGGGAGAAGGAGAGAATGGAGCCTGATGCGGGATTTGTGATACGCGGTCCTGGGTCAACTGTGTGCTGGAGCAGGCTAGCACATCTCACAAGGGTTCACTTTAAATGTTCAGAAATGCTGCAAATCGGTGGTTAGGTTGTGGGCTCCTAGTTTGATCTCAGCTGTGGTGAGGTTATTTACAGGAGGGGAGCTGGCAAATGCTACAATATATATTTTTTTTTTCAGAGAGCTGGCTTTCCAGCACACCCTTGGATAATAGGAAACAAACACATGTAATCTCTACCTTCATTCAGTTTTCATTCCAGTGCGTGGGGGATAGATCTGTAAACCAATAACTAAACAATTCACTGAAACTGCAATGCTTATTTTGAAGAAAGGGGAGTTCTGAGAGTATAGAAGGAAAATGACCTAGGTTGGCCAGCAGGGGTGATCGGGAAGTGATATTTGAGCTGTGATCTGAAGGCTGAGCAGCAGCTTTAACATGGGAAGTCAAGATGTGTTTTATTGACAAGGTGTCATGGTTTGATTGGCATTGTCTTTTTCTTTCTTAGTGGAATGTAAAATAAGAGACTATCTTCCAGTCAGTGGTGGTCTGAATTCAAGTGCACTTATTATTATTATTTTTTAAGATTTTATTTATTTATTTGAGAGAGAGAGAGAGAATGAGAGACAGAGAGCATGAGAGGGAGGAGGGTCAGAGGGAGAAGCAGACTCCCCGCCGAGCAGGGAGCCCGATGCGGGACTCGATCCCGGGACTCCAGGATCACGACCTGAGCCGAAGGCAGTCGCCTAACCAACTGAGCCACCCAGGCGCCCTCAAGTGCACTTATTAATCTGATTAGGGAAGGGTTGTCTGAACTGGGTTTGTGGAGCCCAAATTGGCCATGCAGGTGTGGCACAAGGAAGTGTGGAGAAGGGGATAAGAAACCATTAAGTGCTCAGAGGTCCCAGCCCTCCAAATCCAACTAACACCACAGCAGCTCTGACTTTCGTTTTTTGTTGTTCTGCGTCACATTTGTTTGTTCAGAGAAATACATATTGAACACCTAGCGTGTGCCAAACAGTATTTGACACACAGGGGATACAGCATTGAAGAAAACAGCTCCACTCTCATGGAGGTTATATTTGGAAGGAGGGGGATGGGGATTTGAGACAGAACAAACAAACTGAATGATCTAGGTAATTACAGATGGTGATAAATGCAAGTAGATAATAAAACAAAATGAGGGCATTGAGAGTGACCAGGAGGTGACCTGCTTTGGATAGGAGGGTTGTGGAGGATCCTTCTGAGGAGATGACGTTGGAGCTGAGACCTAAAGGATTATAGGGAGCCGGCTACCCAGGGATCCAGGGAATATACCAGTGCCTGGATGTTTTCTATCTCGCTGAGTAGATCTCAGGTAATTATGGGAGTGAATCCCATCACCTTTGCTATATTCTTTTGGCTAAATATACATCACAAGTTTCTTCCACGCTCGGGGAAGTGGATTATACAAGGATGTGATTCATTAGTGATGACTTTAGGGTGTGTCTGCCACACCCAGGTGATCTCTGAAGATTTGTCTAATCTAACTGGCTCATCACATGCTCCTTTTCTCTTTTTGGACAATTTATGTCTCTCCCAAGGGTTATGCATTTGATCAAGAGCTTGGTATTCTCAAGTAAAAGAGGACTCTTCAATCCTCAAGGATATGTTGGTAGCACAGCCACCATCTCCTAAAACCTCCCCACAAAATGTCTTAACAAAGTGAGGGTTTGTTTTTTTTTTTTTAAGATTTATTTATTTATTTTTAGAGGGGTGGGGGCAGAGGGAGGAGAGAGAATCTTTTTTTGTTTTTTTAAAGATTTTATTTATTTGAAAGAGAGAAAGATAGCGAGAGCAGAAACACAAGCAGGGGGAGTGAGAGAGGGAGAAGCAAGCTTCCCGCCGAGCAGGGAGCCCGATGTGGGGCTCGATCCCAGGACCCTGGGATCATGACCTGAGCCAAAGGCAGACACTTAATGACTGAGCCACCCAGGCGTCCCAAGGTTTTTAAAGTCATAGAGAAATACAGCCTAATTTCTATCATTCAAAAATAGAACTCTGAGTGCTTTTGGAGTAAAAATATTGATCCTTTCCCCACCCTCTTAACTTTGGGTAAATTGCCTAATCTTTCTGAATTTTATATTCCTTATCTGCAAAATGAAGGGAATTACAACCACATCACAGAGGTGTTTCGAATGTTAGAGATATTGTGTATAAAAGTGACTAGTAAAGATGGTCTGGGAACAAAAGAAGAATTGGAAGCATGATGATAGGATGGAATAAAAAGATAGAAGGTCACTCATCAAAAGAGTGGATGTGGAGGAAGGATTAGAAATTAGGAACTGTTCTAAAAAAATAAATTTAAAAAATTAAAAAAAAAAAAACAGGAACTGTTCTTTGCTTCTTTCTAGAGTTTTATGTGAGTGCATGGCAACCCAGCTGGAGACAATTCCCAGCCTCCTTTGTAGGTCAGCTGGCCATGTGACTAAGCATAAGCCAATGGGGTATTAGCAGAAGTGACATGTACAACTTCCACTTTACATCTTATTTTTTTTATAATTTTTTTTATTATGTTATGTTAGTCATCATTAGTTTCTGATGTAGTGTTCAATGATTCATTGTTTGCACATAACACCCAGTGCTCCATGCAATATGTGCCCTCCTTAATACCCATCACCGGGCTCACCCATCCCCCCACCCCCATCCCCTCTAAAACCCTCAATTTGATTCCCAGAGTCCATAGTCTGTCATGGTTCGTCTCCCTCTCTGACTTCTCCCACTTCATTTTTCCCTTCCTTCTCCTAATGTCCTCCATGCTATTCCTTATGTTCCACAAATAAGTGGAACCATACGACAGTTGTCTTTCTCTGCTTGACTTATTTCACTTAGCATGATCTCCTCCACTCCCATCCATGTTGATGTGAAAGTTGGGTATTCAGCCTTTCTGATGGCTGAGTAATATTCCATTGTATATATGGACCACATCTTCTTTATACATTTGTCTGTTGAAGGGCATCTCAGCTCCTTCCACAGTTTGGCTATTGCGGACATTGCTGCTATGAACATTGGGGTGCATATGGCCCTTCTTTTCACTACATCTGTGTCTTTGGGGTAAATACCCAGGAGTGCAATTGCTGGGTCATAGGGTAGCTCTATTTTTAACTTTTTGAGGAACCTCCACACTGTTTTCCAGAGTGGCTGTACCAGCTTGCATTCCCACCAAGAGTGTAAGAGGGTTCCCCTTTCTTCACATCCTCGCCAACATTTGTTGTTTCTTGCCTTGTCAATTTTTGCCATTCGAACTGGTGTAAGGTGGTATCTCCATGTGGATTTGATTTGAATTTCCCTGATGGTTAATGATGTTGAACATCTTAAAAACATGTTTCTTGCCCTCTATTTCCTCTATGTCCCTTCCTGAAGCTGGATTGTGAATAAGGTGCTGGTGAGCCATTTCCCACCCTGCGGATAAGGAGAACTTAGGGAATGGTAGAGCAACGAGATAGGGGGAACCTGGCCTCAGGATGACTTGTGGGACAGGAACACCAGGCTCACCCTCAAGCACAGATGTTTACATGAAAGAGAACTAAGCCTTCTGTATTATTTAAGCTACGGTTCATTGTTCCCTGTGAAAGCAACTGAACAAAAAATCAAACATGGTAGAAAGATAAAAATGCCTTTGACATTCCCTTAGGAAGGAGTCACATGAAGACTACACAGTATATATGGGCAAGTCTGAGATGACCTATTTTTCTTCTGGAATAGTTGCTTCTTCTTCTGACAAAGTCATTGGCTTGCATTCAGGACAGATATTAGATGAACAATGTCTACCACTAACTGTGAGAAGCACGTTGAGTAGGCCAAGGGGCGCCCACCTGTGGAAGGCCCATGGAAACTGAAAGGAAGGTCTCCAATTGGACCCACACTCCAGGACATAGTCACTAAAAGGGCTCTTGGATGGAATGATCCCCACTATTTAAATTATTCACTCCCTCTTGCTCCATCTTCCCTTGTGTACATATAGTACCTTTTACTTAAATTGACCCCATCAGACATATCTCTGTCTTACCTGGACATCTACTAGGGCCTCCTGCATGGCTCATTGTCATCCAACTTTGTTGCCATATATTTGGCTACAGGTGCGTTCTTGGTGGTCTCTGGAGGCAGTAACACCTCTACCATGACCACAGGGAAAATCCTGTGAGGATGGATTTCTGGGTCCCTCCCATGTCCAGATGCCAAGTCCTAAAATGGCCCCCGAGGATAAAGCTTCTGCAGGGCTCCCTTCATGTCCTTATTCCTCAGGCTGTACATAAGTGGATTCAGGGTGGGCGTGAGGACGGAGTAGAGGACAGCAGCCATGCGCCCTTGCATCGGGGAGTAGCTGGTGCTGGGCTGCATGTAGGCAGAGCTCCCAGTGCCCTAAAACAGGAGCACGGTGGCCAGGTGGGAAGAGCACGTGGAGAAGGCCTTCCAGCGGCTGGCGGTGGAGTGGATCTGAAACACAGCGGCCAACATGCGGACATAGGACAAGACAGTGAGGCCAAAGCAGCTCATGATGACACAGCCACTGACTGCAGATCCTGCAGCCTCATGGGCATCTGTGTTGGCACAGGCTAGACGCATGAGTGGGGGGATGTCACAGGAGAAGTGGTCAATCACGTTGCGGCCACAGAAGGGCAGGGAGAAGGTGTTGGCTGTGTGGAAGGCCGAGAAAATGAGCCCGCTGCCCCAGACCACTGACACCAGGGAGACGCGGGCCTTGGGGCTCATGGCTGCTCCGTACACCAGGGGCCTGTAGATGGCCAGGCAATGATCAAAAGCCATGGAGGTGATGAGAAAACACTGTGGACCCAAGGCAGACAAAGGCAAAGAGCTGGGATGCACACGCACGGAGGGAGATCTCCCCGGAGCCCAGCGTGGTGGCCACCAGGGCCCGGGGCAGGGTGGTGGACACGGAGCAGATATCCACCAAGGAGAGGTGCTTGAGGAAGAAGTACATGGGCGTGTGTCACGGCGGCCGCGATAGCCATGTTTCCCAGAATCTCAGCCAGGTAAATGAGAAGGAAGGTGGCAGCGCTGAGCAGCCGTAACTCCGGGACAGCTGAGACGCCCCGGAGGAGGAAGACAGAGACTGCAGTGAGATCGGTCATGAACTGCCGAGGACGCTCAAGGAGCAGTGCGGGAGGGGAATAACGAGACAATAGCAAAGACCTAGGAGGAAAAGAAGGGGGGTGAGCTCCATCTGGATTAAACACACATGCACTGTCTTCCCTAGAGGTCTCAGATTCCAAATACTCACGGAGGCCTGGCAGATACATATATCCGTGAATCTGGCGCAGTGTCATGGTGGGGGTGTACGGAATGTTCTGTTCAAGTGAGACAACTGCTCTAAGCTCCCACCAGCTGTTGCTGGGGGTCCAAGCGCTGCCAGAGCCTCTGATATTTGTCAAGAAAAGCCCAAATTCCAGGGCGCCTGGGTGGCTCAGATGGTTAAGCGTCTGCCTTCGGCTCGGGTCATGATCTCAGGGTCCTGGGATCGAGTCCCGCATCGGGCTCCCTGCTCCTTGGGAGCCTGCTTCTCCCTCTGCCTCTCTCTCTCTGTTTCTAATGAATAAATAAATAAAATCTTAAAAAAAAAAAAAAAAAAGAAAAGAAAAGCCCAAATTCCAGGTTGTTTTTTACATGTCAAATTTCCTGGGGCGCCTGGCTGGCTCGGTCGGTTGAGCGTCTGACTCTTGATTTGGGCTCAGGTCGGGTGATCTCAGGGTCGTGGGATCCAGCCCCATGTTGGGCTCCCTGCTCAGCGCAGAGTTTGCTTCTCCCTCCCCCCACCCCGACCGCTCATGCTCGCGTGCTCTCTCTCTCTGTCTCTCTCAAATAAATAAATCAAATCTTTTAAAAAATGTGAAATTTCCTGACTTCTGTATGTTGGCAGGAAGTTCAAATTTAAAACACTGCGCATATCAAATGGGACCTCCAGTTTAAGACTTTTGTCTTGTCTTGCGTATTTGCTTCACAACTCCATAGCATCTTAATTATGATACCCAACCCAAGGCCTTCTAATGATCTGTCTCCCCCAGATCTTTGAGCACCCCCCCCCAAGTGCAGGGTCCACTTCTTACTCGTGTCTTTGTTTCCCGGCATCCAGCATTGGAGGTGGTGTGGAGTAGGGAAGTAGTGCTTAGGATTCTCTGTGACCTTGGACAAATACCTTAATCTCCCGGAGCCTCAGTTTCCTCCTCTGTAGAATGGGACGGTGTGTGCTGTGAGGGTCATGTGAGGTACTGCAAGAAACATACTTAAAGCAAGACCTGGCAAGTGGCGAGCTGTCACTAAAGGGTGGCTGTTACTATTATCAGTTTCTTTGTAAGTGTGTGTTCCTTATTTTCCTTTCCATTATGGTCCCTGAGCTGCTGGGATTGCATAATAAAATAGACATGAAAAAATATTTTTAAACTTCTTCATGGAAAGTATTACTTTTCTCACACTCCATCAGAACCCCCGCCATTGTCACTTCCAGTGCTATGGAACAGCGGCCCTGGATAGCTGGGTGTGGGCCTGGCACTCCCAGCTGAGTCTCAGTGGTCTCCTCGGGGACATAAATCACCTCACTCGTTATCTGCCTCTTATAGGCAGAATAATGCCTGCCCCCCAAAGTGGTCTGTGTCCCCGTCCTCGAACCCTGGGGCTCTGTGACCTTCCATGCCAAAAGGAACTTTGCACATGTGATTAAGTTGAGGCTTTTCAGATGTGGAGATTATCCTGGATTATCCAGGTGTTAATTGTGCACCCCCCCCCACTCCCAGCAAAAAACACGTTGCAGTCCTAATGCCCAGTACCTCAGAATGGAGCCTCATCTGGAAATAGGTCACTGTAGAGGTAATTAGTTAGGATGAGGTCCTTATAGGAAGGTGGTCATAGGAAGTCAGAGACACACGGGAACGCCAGGTGATGACAAAGACAGATACTGAGACGATGCATCTACATCAAGGAATGCGAAAGATGGCTGGCAAACTACCAGATGCTAAGCTAGGCAGAGGCGGGGGAGGGGGCCCCTGCAGGGGTCAGGAGGAGTGTGGTCCTAGGGACAACCTGATCTCAGATTTCTGGCCTCCAGAACTACGAGAGAACACATTTCTGTTGTTCGAAGACGCGCAGCCTGTGGCACTTGGCTGTGGCGGCCCCAGCAGACTAATGAGCAGGCGGAAACCACCGTCGCCACAGGGCTCCTTCACAGGATGGGAGAGAGAGTCAGAGAGGACAGGAGCACAGACTGGTGTGATGTGGGTCACCTGCCAACGGAGGCGGGCGCCCTGGCAGTTGGGACAGGCAAGGACTTGGGTCCTCCCCAGGAGCCTCCGGAAGGGAAGGCAGCCCCACCAACTCCTTGATCTTGGCCCCGTGAGACCCACATCAGACTTCCAGCTCCCCATACTGCGAGACAGCGCGTGCGTGTCGTCCCAGGAGACCGCGTCTGCAGTGAGCTGCCACGGCAGTGCCAGGAACTTACATCCCCTCCCTGCATCCTCTGCCCTCGTTTTCCTGTTCTGAGATTCGCCCTCTGTCATGGAGAAGTGGAGACTGCCCACATCCAAGCAGGAGAGAAAAAGCAGTATAGTGCATAGCCAGTGCCACGTCTCCTTCTCCTCTCCTCCACGAGCTCCTCCAGAGAACGAACATCGTGTTTGTTCCCCTCGGCAGGACACAGTGGATGGACACTACGGAGTGTCTCACTGCGATATGATTGATTTCAGTGTGTCTGGAGAGAGCGTGTCAGGTCCCAGCTTTTCAGATATTCTGCTCAGGGAGGGGCTGCAATGTGCCCCGAGGTTCCAAAAAGGGCTGATGAGTGAAAAGAACCACGGCAGCTGTGTCTACCATCACAGAGAACCCGGGCTTCTCGTAGAACACACTGGCCAGCTGGGGACTGCTTCTTGCATTCAGATTCCTTACACCTTGACAACTCGTCTTGCCGTCTCTCGGCATACCGTCATCATCTCATATATTTTTTCAAAATTCTCTAGGAACAAAAACGTGGCATCTCTGCATGCCGTCACTTGGGGAGGAAGTGAGGTTACGCGAGAGGTGTGTGCCACAGGGCCTGGTACGCAACATATGAATGATAACCTGCAGCCCTTGGCGTGGTTCATTGTTACTCTTGTTTCAGCTTTTCCCTCCTGAAAACGGAGGGACTTGTGAAGGCATTTCCAATGGTTCCACAGAGCCCTCGGGAGTCACCAAGGCACGGGGAGCTTTTCTGTTGGGACCCGAGCCTTTCCTCCAGCCAGAGCCAGTTACATGTTTACCTGTTATATTGTTATGGATTATCAGCACACTTTTCATTTGATGACAGGTTTCTGCCATGAAAAAATTAGTTTGAAAGTCGCCCGAATTGGTACTCACAACCAAGAGGCAGGTTGTCATGGTTTACAGAACAGACTCAAGAGAGAATGCCCGGTCCTGCCACTTACCAGCTGTGTGACCTTAGGTAAATGACTTAACCTCTCTGTGCTTTGGTTCCTTTATCCGTAACACCTAGGAATAACGACGGCCATCCCTTCGCCACTCCATGGGATTGTTAGTATGTGCAGAGTACGTGTGGAGCTCTTAGAGCACGCCTGGTGCATAAAACTGTGAGTCTTTAGGAAGAGTCTCCAAATGGAAGAGTCTATGTTTCTCAGAACTGTGTGGTATTACCTCGTCATGGATGTAAATTAGAATCCCACCAACATCCTAATCTGAAGCGGTGGAGAGGAGCAGAGCGCCTGGATTTGAGCCATCAGCCGATGGGAGAAACGAGCCTGGCTGACGAGAGACACAGAAGCATCGATTCTGGGAGTAGCATGATATTTTAGGAACTGCCTCTTCACCAGAGCCTGAGTGTTCCCTAGCGGTTCCCACCTTGCCGGCTCACAGCCTTGGCTTGCATGCCTCCACTCACAGGGAGCTCACTCAGAGCAGTGGTTCTCAACTGGGGATGATTGTGTCCCCCCAGGGCACATGTGGCAAAGTCCGGAGACATTTTTGGTTGTCACGACTGGGGAAGATGCTAGTGGCATCTAGTGGGTAGAGACCAGGGATGCTGCTGAGCATCCTACAGTGCACAGGACAGCTCCCTCCTCCCCCCACAACAAGAATGATCTGGCCCCAAAATGTCAATAGCACTGAGGTGGCCTCTCTGACTGAGTCTTGAGTCCCTTATACTACATCAGCAGGATAACCGGCATTTAAATATCCCTTCCTGAGAGCCAGACACAGAACTGAGTGCTTTCCATTCAAACCACTTAATCCTGCCCACCACCCTAGAAGGAAGGCACTATTTTATCATCCCTATTCACAGATAGAAAAGCTGAGGCACAGGGGTGTCTGGGTGGCTCAGTCAGTTATGCATCTGCCTTCAGCTCAGGTCATGATCCTGGGGTCCTGGGATCAAGCCCCATGTCAGGCTCCCTGCTCAGCCACGAGTCTGCTTCTGTCTCTCCCTCTGCCTGCCCCAACCCCGCTTGTGCTCTTTCTCTCACTCTCTGTCAAATAAATAAAGAAAAGAAAAGAAAAGAAAAGAAAAGAAATTGCCTCACTCCTCCTTAGCAGCAAGAAACTGAAAAAAGTGACCTTATTTAATAACCTACTGAATAATGATGGGATGAAAATACTGTGTGATGCTTTGCTCCATCCAGATTGTTCTCTTGAGTCACAGGTGCAAGTCAGTTTAGACAAGCCTATCATATAGAAGTTTTGACTTGAGTATGTGGTCAAAACACACCTGAAAGGGAAAGTACAGCAAAGCATAATAGCTGAAGGCATGGTATTTGGAGTCAGATACATTATTATTATCTGACTTATTCTGGATGGACAACTTTTGCCCCTCAATGTTGGCCCAATTCTCTTTAGATTTTTTCAACTTGCATTTCACAGTCTGGGGAATGAGGTCACAAGACTCTCAACCTTATGGTTTTGAGTTAAATATGGAAGTTCCAGACTCATCTGGGCCATAGCAACTGACTCGATAAGAGCAAGGAACTTCTAATTACTTTAACAATAAGCAACTATGCTAGGTGTCATGTCCGATGTGATGCTCTTGAGAACACAAGAAAAATATCTCAGAAAAGGAGGTTTGCTACTTATGTTTTCCAGTCTACTTCTTTCAAGATGGCAGACAATGAGTTCTTCTTGTGTCTCTATTTCTCATTTGTTCCAATGATATAAGATCTTTTTCTCCATTCTGGAGAAGTTGCTAGAAAAACAGAGTATTTCAGATGGTTGAGATATGGCAAAAGATGGGGATATATATCAAAAGTAAGGCATAAAACTACAAAAGGTGGAGACTGGCAGGAATAGTCAGAAAACAAAACAGAATAAGTAGCTCAATATATGATTGAAGACTGTAGTTTTTGTTTTTTTAGAACTCAATAAATGTCAACGCATGACAACTAGAACTAAAACAACTCTTTATAGTCTTTATTCATATATTTTTCTGTAGAAATATTCATTGTAATACTAACCCCTCTTAGTATTACATAAAAGTCTATTCTAGAATTGTCTGTAAAATCTCAAGTTGTTCTGGGATATATCTGGCCCTAGAGGAATCCAGTAAGTGATTGCCAGCATGAACAAAGTTTATATTCTAGAAGAAGGTGTCATGAAAAAAGGGGTAGGGAGGAACATCCATACTATTTTCCAGAGTGGCTATACCAGTTTGCATTCCCACCCAACAGTGTAAGAGGGTTCCCCTTTCTCTGCATCCTCACCAACACCTGTTGTTTCCTGTGTTGTTAATTCTAGCCATTCTGACTGGTGGGAGGTGACATCTCATTGTAGTTTTGATTTGTATTTTTTCCCTGATAATCAGTGATGTTGAGCATCTTGTCTTGTGTCTGGAACCATCTGTATGTCTTCTTTGGAAAATGTCTTCATGTCTTCTGCCCATTTGTTAATTGGATTATTTGTTTTGGGGGTGTTAAGTTTTAGAAGTTCTTTATATATTTTGTATATTAACCCTTTATCAGATAGGTCATTTGCAGATATCTTCTCCCATTCTGTAGGTTGCCTTTTGGTTTTGTTGATTGTTTCCTTCACAGTGCAGAAGCTTTTAATTTACATATATATGATGGAATATTATTTAGCCACAAAAAGGAATGAAATCTTGCCATTTGCAATGACATGGATAGAGCTGGAAAGTATTGTGCTAAGTGAGATAAGTCAGAGAAAGGCAAATACCATATGATTTTACTCATATGTGGAATTTAAGAAACAAAACAAATGAACATGGGTGGGGGAAGAGGCAAACAAAGAATTCTTTCATTTGCCCAAGATTGCACAGCTGGAGCAGCAGAGCCAGCATCCAAGGATAGAAGGGTCTGTTAGCAAGTAGCAAATGTAGAAGGAATGATGGAATTAGAATATCATTGATTGGCACCATAGAAAAAAAATTATTTGATAGTGGTTTTTTTTTTTCTAATTCTCTGACATTTTCATGTGGCCAGATCTAGAAGGATCCATTTTACTTCAGCCCCAAAGTAGTTTTTGGTGGGAGTTCATTTCAGTCCTCACATCTGGACACCCAAAGGCCATGACAGTTTCTGCCCTGACTTCCACCCACTCCCGTATCCCACACTTTCCAATCCACAGAACACACTGCTTTGAACCATCCAAGGACAGGTCTTGGGCTCAGTATTTTCATGTGGCTGTGATGGGCAGGGTTTCTCTTGGTTCCACACACAATTTTACTGGAACCAGAGGCCTTAACTCCGGATTCTTCTAGTTTTGGCACTTGAGAGAACCTCCAAGTTCAAACACCTGTGAGCCCTCTAGGGGAAGTGTACATGGAGATCACCAAATCTGTGGCACGACTAAATGATTGGATAATAAGTATCTGCAACTGACACCAAATCCTATCTCCATAAGTGATCAGCTCTGTAGAAGGAAAATGTGATGAGCGTAGCTCTGTGGAAGGCAAGCAAAAGGAACTAAGGGAGATGGAGGGTCTGACCACATCAAATGTTACCACAGTCAAAAGGACATCTGCAGACCCTAAATCATTGCTGTTGACCCAGATAAGCACAGGTCCACAATTATTGTGGAGATTGTTCTCGTTATAGTGACTGTAACAGATTACCCATTTGTTTATCCTTTTTATTAAAGCATACAAATTTACCTCTGGGCTATGAGATCTTATGTTCCTAACAGTAAAATACATAATCCGTTAGGTCATTCAACATTTTATGAATCAGAGCAGAGATCCAACCACATCAACCATGGTGCCATTTTTTAACATTTCTGCTTTATTCATGCTCTCAAATAATCATTATCTTCTTTATAATGCTTGTAGTTGGTGATGCTTAATTAGTTTCCCTGTACAATTGGAGTGAGGAGGTTTGAAGTGGTCGACTGGGACATTCCAAAAGGCAACATAGAAGCGATGCTGTGACACTCCTATCATGAGCTCTCCCCAGTTGTTCATTTCTCTTTGAACGCATTAACTGATAAAGGTTTTCACCCCATGAATGCATCATCATAGCGATGTCTGTTAACAGGAACAGCCAACAGAATATAATTATCATTCTCCAGGGGAAGGAAATATAAGGGAGATACAGATGAAACCAGATCTGTTCAGTGTAAATGATGGTTTAAGTAGACAAGGTGTTCCTGAAGTGTGTGTGTAGGCGGGAGGTTGTGATACTATTGTCTACAGTTTTGTGTGCTTGAAAACGTCCATTAAAATTTGTATTTTATTTTTTTTAAGTGTATTAATTTTGTCTTGTCAATTTTTGCCATTCTAACTGGTGTAAGGTGGTATCTCAGTGTGGTTTTGTTTTTTTTTTTTTTTTAAAGATTTTATTTATTTATTTGAGAGAGAGAGAGCACATGAGAGGGGGGAGGGTCAGAGGCAGAAGCAGGCTCCCTGCCGAGCAGGGAGCCCGATGCGGGACTTGATCCCGGGACTCCAGGATCATGACCTGAGCCGAAGGCAGTTGCTTAACCAACTGAGCCACCCAGGCGCCCTCAGTGTGGTTTTGGTTTGAATTTCCCTGATGGCTAATGATGATGAACATTTTTTCATGTGTCTGTTAGCCATTCATATGTCTTCTTCAGAGAAGTGTCTGGTCATGTCTTCTGTTGGAGAGGTTGTGGAGAAAGGGGAACCCTCTTACACTGTTGGTGGGAATGCAAGTTGGTAGAGCCACTTTGGAAAACTGTGGAGGTTCCTCAAAAAAGTCAATTATCATATGGTTTCACTTCCTTGTGGAACATAAGGAATAGCATGGAGGACATTAGGAGAAGGAAGGGAAAAATGAAGGGGGAGAAATTGGAGGGGGAGATGAACCATGAGAGACTATGGACTCTGAGAAACAAACTGAGGATTTTAGAGGGGAGGGGGGTGGAGAGATGGGTGATCCTGGTGATGGGTATTAAGGAGGGCATGTATTGTATGGAGCACTGGGTGTTATATGAAAACAATGAATCATGGATCACTACATCAAAAACTAATGATGTACTTGCTGTATGGTGACTAACATAACATAATAAAATAAATTTTTTTAAAAAAAGGTAATTCTTTTTAGAAGACAAAAAAATACAGTGTTTTGGGCGCCTGGGTGGCTCAGTTGGTTAGGCGACTGCCTTCAGCTCAGGTCATGATCCTGGAGTCCCAGGATCGAGTCCCGCATCGGGCTCCCTGCTCGGTGGGGAGTCTGCTTCTCCCTCTGACCCTCCTCCCTCTCATGCTCTCTGTCTCTCTCTCTGTCTCAAATAAATAAATAAATAAAATCTTTAAAAAAAAAAAAGAAAGAAAAAAAATACAGTGTTTTAATTTTTAAAAAATATTTAAGTAGGCGCCTGGGTGGCTCAGTCGTGTCTACCTTCAGCTCAGGTCATGATCCTGGGGTCCTGGGATCGAGCCCCGCATCGGGCTGCCTGCTCGGTGGGAAGCTGCTTCTCCCTCTCCCACTCCCCCTGCTTGTGTTCCCTCTCTCGCTGTGTCTCTGTCAAATAAATAAATAAAATCTTAAAAAAAATACATTTAAGTAATCTCTACACCCAGTGTGGGGCTTGAACTCACAACCCCAAGATCAAGAGTTGCATGTTCCTCTGACTGAGCCAGCCAGGGGTCCCTAAAATTTGTATTTTATTTTATTTTATTTTTTAAAGATTTATTTATTATTTATTTGAGAGAGATTGAGAGAAAGAGCACGAGCAGGGGGAGGGGCAGAGGGAGAGGAAGAAGCAGACTCCCCGCTGAGCAGGGAGCCCGATGCAGGGCTCGATCCCAGGACCCTGGGATCACGACCTGAGCCAAAGGCAGAGGCCTAACCGAATGAGCCATCCAGGTGCCCCTAAAATTTATATTTTAATGGACAAATGTTAGTGTTCTTTGAAATTATAAATGTTCAAACTGATATAAAATATTGTGGGTGAAATATAGTGTTAAAGAATTAGCCCTAAAAGTAGAATAAAAAACATGAGGTCATAGTCAATAGTAAACAAAAGACAGGAAAAAGCAATTTCTTGGTGAAAAGACTGTTGGAAACCCATAGGGAGTGTATGGTTGTCCCAGGGGTTGGGGGCACTATGGACTTTAGATACCAGGGTGGGTGGTGGGCACTGGAAGTCTGAATTCCTTTGTTATCACTTATGTTTCCTATATGGCTTTGCCCTTCGCCCAATGTGTAGGCTCAGGAATGCTTCATGTGCAAATGGTCCAGAATAAAGAGGGGAGTCTGGTTACACAATGAGAGGCACATGAGGTGGGCTGAATGGGGACTTGGAAGGGAAATTATCATCTTGTTTGGAGTCATGTGGGGATTAGGGATACCTGTATTTTGAGGTGGGAAAATGCTTTCAAAATGGGGTATTTTCCAGACTAAAAAGACCTAGGGCAGGAAGAAGCATGGAATTTAAAGTCATGTTAAGACCAGAGTACTGACCCAGTGAGGATGGTCAGTATTTTGGAAAGATGAAAAAGCACTGAGGAACATACCCCATTGGAAATAAAGGGAGCCCTCTAGGGAGCTTTCCTGGTGTTACTGGAAGCTGGTCCCCCGCACACAGAGGGCAGGAAGGGACCGAAGAAGGAGGCAGGCCACTCCAGGTTGGCAGATGGCAATTTTAATAAGCAAAGGGAACTTACATACGAGGCTTGTCTTGGGCAGCAGCAAGATGAATGGATCCCTGAATCTGCCCTCCAAACCTTCTAAGTTTATAAAGAGGTGCCTGGGCTCAGGCAGGTCTTTTCAACATCACATCACTATCTCAAGGCTATGCCCTTGGAACAGCCTCTGGGAGTGGGAAAGGCAAGCAAATCCACGTTCCAAGGTCAGGAGAGAGGATGAGGAACCTGAGTACCCAGGTGCAGCTCATGGGTAAGTCGGCGGTCACATCTTTTTTTTTTTTTTTTTTTGAGAGAGAACGAGAGAACATGAGCAAGAGAAGGGGAGGGGAATAGGGAGAGGGAAAGAGAGAGAATCTTAAGCAGGCTCCTTGCAGAGTGGAGAAACTAACACAGGGAAAGGGGATAGGGAGGGAGGGCTCCATCTTGCGACCAGGAGATCAGGACCTGAGCTGAAATCGAGTTGGAAGCTTAACTGACTGAGCCAACCAGGTGCCCCAGTGGTCACATCTTCTTTTCTTTTTAAAGATTTTATATATTTATATGAGAGAGAGAGAGCAAGCGCTAGAGAGAGAGCATGAGCAAGGAGAGTGGTCACATCTTCTTGTTCCCCAACAAGTCCTTGATGTGCTTTTCTGTGTCCTTTTAACTCCTGATTACAACTTTGGTTCTGAATATGGTTTTCCACAGGGAGCTAGAAAACTTTTTTATGCCAGCTCTTTGGCTAACCTCACCCCAATCTTCTTGTTAATTGCCAACAACTGTCCTTAATCATCTGAAGGGAATGATGGTGATTTGCACTGGGGATTAAATTAGCTCCTCACTGGAGATGCCCCAGGCTCTCCCTGCAGAGGGTCATCAAGACTACAGCTGACATGGTAAGGGCATCTCTGTGGGGAGATCGGGTCCAGGAACCCTGTCCCTGTATCTCTGGCTCGTTGTGATTGACACCTCCCTGCACAGAGCTCTGGAGCAAAGACCAGCCAGGTGAGTGGTTCCTTCTGTTCAGGGCAAAACCCAGGACAGCAGGAACTTGGGGATGTGGTTGGGGACCAACATGGATTGGGCAGGACGCACGCCAACCCTGCCTCACTCTGAGCATCTGCATCTGTGCCACAGCTGGGTGGAGGTGTGAATTAGGGAGCACAGAGTGGGGTTTCTAGAGGGGTCATAGGAGGCCTTACTGCATGAGACTCAAGTCAGATCTTTTGCCAATAAGGAAGGTTCCATGGGATTCATTGAATCCCATGCACCCTGCAGTGCCAGGGAATTTGCAGGTCATTATAATTCAAAGGAGAGACCAGCATAAACTTGCTGTATTTCCTCCTGCTGTTGTTGGAGGTGATATGGAACAGTAGGAGGGGCTGTTTGCTCCCTGTGTCCAGACACTGTGGCTGAAGTATCCATCAGTGGATCAGGAGACTACTCACCCAGCTCAGTGTAGGGGGAAGAGAAAGGATATAGGAGTAAAGAAACAAACAGGGATATGATGATGGAGAATGGCGGTCAGGTGTCTATGAGCAGGTGCAGCTGGGTGGGCTGGAGCTTGAGAAGGTGTGAGACATGGGAGGTGATGGGAGGAGGGGCTTCCAGGAGGAGGATGAACGTGGGTTGCATGATGAAGTGAAAACACGTCTGGTTCTTTCTAGGGAAGTGAATTCAGCTGACTGTAGGAATGAAAGGGAGCGAGGATGGGAGTGGATTGGGAAATGCAGTTGGCTGCCTGACCATGGTTGTTGTCCCCCGCCTCACGCTCCTGCCAGTGGTGAGTAGAGAAATGAGAATCTTTTCCAAATGCCAGCTCTGGGTTGCATCAACTGTTTCTATTTTTCTGGTTTCTGTTTCATTATTACTGCTCTGACATTTGTTACTTCCCTCTAAGTACTTTGGGCTGAGTTTGTTCTTTTTTTACTTCCTTGACGTATGAACTGAGGTGGTTTATTGAGATCATTGTTTCTTCTTCTTCCTCTTCCCCCCTTCCTCCTCCTCCTTTTTTTTCTAAAAAAGATTTTAAGTAATCAATACACCCAACACAGGGCTCGAACTTACAAACCGGAGACCAAATGTTGCGTGCTCCACCGACTGAGCCAGCCAGGCGCGGATATCTTTCTTTTTTCTTAAGGTAAGTGTTTGTCTCTATAAACATTCCTCTTAGAACGGTTTTTGCTGAATCCCCTACGTTTAGTGTGTTGTGTTTCCCCTTAGGCTTGTCTCAAAGTATTTTGTAGTTTCCCTTTGATTTCTTCTTTGCTCCATGGGTTGTTCACGAGTGTGTTGTTGAATCTGTGCATGTTTGTGAATTTTCCTGTTTTCTGCTGTTACTGATTACTAGTTTGATGCCATTGTGGTCAGAAAAGATACTTGATATGATGTCAGTCTTCGTAAATCTGTTAAGACGTGTTTTGGGACCTAACCTATGATATTTCCTGGTGAATACTCTGTGTGTGGAAGCAGGTGTGCTCCGCCACTGGAGGGCGGATGGTCAGGATGTCTGTAGGTCAAGGGGGTCTATTGTGCGTTTCGGGGGCAGTGCTTCCTTACTGATACTCTGATCATCTGTGTTGAAAGTGGGGGTATTGCTCATACTTTAAATATGTAGAAAAGGGCCCTTCTATCTTTAACTTGATGCAGTAAGTGGAGAGAGAAAATTTTAGTAAGATGAACTCTGGTTCATTTTCAAGTCACAAAATGGTGTGAGTGTTGGAATGCAGCTAGTCTGTTCTTCCCATTTTACGTGTCATTATTCTTCCCTTGTATCCCTGGTAGTGGTAGGTAATCAAAACAAGGAAACCACACCTATCATAAAAATAATTCTTCCCACCACTTAATGAGAACTTTGTTCTAGCCATCGTGATCAATAATTGACATGAAATCCACCTTGCATATCCACATGAGGTTTGAGTGGTGTTCCATATTAAAGCAAACTTTACTTTTCAATGAGAAATCAGATGCACAGAGCAGTGACGCACCCCAGGTGGGACTAAGCTTGTAAGTGGATGATTGTAACATGCAGTAAGAGCTTTCAGGATGCAGAGGATGGAATCTTCGTCTGCTCAAGGATTAAGCCTCTGACCCAAGGTTCCACTGTCATTCCCATATCACAAATGAGAGAACAGGTTCTCAGAGCTCAAGGATGTGTCCTTATGTCCCAGCACCATTAATTATCATTGAAGAGTGGGGAATAAGAAACAAAACCCGTACTGGGTGAGTCCAAAGCTGATGGTCACAAGGTACTCACCATGCTGTTTTCTGTCTTGTCTACACAAAGGTCCCCTAACATGGACCCAGTTTTCCCAAAGAGCAAGAAAGTTTAGTAACTCAGAGATGTTTTTCTCAATATCATTTATCTTTCCTTTCTCACTGTGGTTTCTGAATCCTACAGTAACAATTAGGATTCTTGCCTTTGGAAGACTTCACACCTTTTACCAGAATAGGTCTATCTTTCTCTTGTATGTCACAGAACCTTCTTTTTCACTCATAAGGGCTCAGAGCAGTCTTTATTTTAATGGACCACCCAAATGTGCTATGGTTGCTTTTGAGCTAAGGTATCTAGTTTAATTGGTTCTGGATTTTATAAATGAGAATCAAAGAGTCAGACAAAATGTAGGAACTCAAAAGCTCAAAGAGATGTAAATCAATCTGTGCAATGGTTTAATGATAGAAGAGTTTTACTAGCTTTATTGAGGTGTAATTGACTAAAAATTATAGTGAAAGTGTACAACTTGATAGGTTTTTAAAAAAATTTGTTACTTCACATACAGTGTTAATACTGGTTTCAGGAGTAGAATTCAGTCCTCACTTACATACAACACCCAGTGCTCATCATAAGAAGGGCTCTCTTTATTTTTTTTGAGGCAATTCAGTAGGTTATTTTTTTCTCATGGAAATAGAAGTTTATTTTTTTCTTTTTTTAATTATGTTAGTCACCATACAGTACATCATTAGTTTTTGATGCAGTGTTCCATGATTCATTGTTTCTGTATAACACCCAGTGCTCCATGCAGTATGTGCCCTCTTTAATACCCATCACCAGGCTAACCCATCTCCCAACCCCTCCCCTCTAGAACCCTCAGTTTTTCAAAGTCCATCGTCTTTCATGGTTCGTCTCCCCCTCCAATTCCCCCCCTTCATTCTTTCCCTCCTGCTATCTTCTTCTTCTTCTTTTTTTTTTTCTTAACATATATTGCACTATTTGTTTCAGAGGTACAGATCTGAGATTCAACAGTCTTACACAAGTCACAGCACTCACCATAGCACATACCCTCCCCAATGTCTATCACCCAGCCACCCCATCCCTCCCACCCCCCCACCACTCCAGCAACCCTCAGTTTGTTTCCTGAGATTAAGAATTCCTCATATCCATGAGATCATATGATACATGTCTTTCTCTGATTGACTTATTTCGCTCAGCATAATACCCTCCAGTTCCATCCACGTTGTTGCAAATGGCAAGCTTTCATTCCTTTTGATGGCTGCATAATATTCCATTGTGTATGTGTGTATATATATATGTATACATATATACATATATATACCACATCTTCTTTATCCATTCATCTGTCAGTGGACATCTTGGCTCTTTCCATAGTTTGGCTATTGTGGACATTGCTGCTATAAACATCGGGGTGCACATACCCCTTCGGATCCCTACATTTGTATCTTTGGGGTAAATACCCAGTAGTGCAATTGCTAGGTCATATGGTAGCTCTATTTTCAACTTTTTGAGGAACCTCCATACTGTTTTTTTGATGTAGTGTTCCATGATTCATTGTTTGCATGTAACACCCAATGCTCCATGCGATATGTGCCCTCCTTAATACCCATCACAGGGCTCACCTACCCCCCCCAAGACCCTCAGAGTCCATAGCCTCTCATGGTTCATCTCCCCCTCCCATTCCCCCACCTTCATTTTTCCCTTCCTTCTCCTAATGTCCTCCATGCTATTCCTTATGTTCCACAAATAAGTGAAACCATATGATAATTGACTTTCTCTGCTTGACTTATTTCACTTAGCATATTCTCCTCCAGTCCCATCCATGTTAATGCAAAGTTGGGTATTCATCCTTTCTGATGGCTGAGTAATACTCCATTGTATATATGGACCATATCTTCTTTATCCATTCATCTGTTGAAGGGCATCTCAGCTCTTTCCACAGTTTGGCTATTGCGGACATTGCTGCTATGAACATTGGGGTGCATATGGCCCTTCTTTTCACTACATCTGTGTCTTTAGGGTAAATACCTAGTAGTGCAATTGCTGGGTCATAGGGTAGCTCTATTTTTAAATTTTTGAGGAACCTCCACACTGTTTTCCAAAGTAAGAAGTGCCCTCTTTAATACCTATCTTGATTGGTTGTTTTGAGTCATGTTTACTTTTTTGTGTGGACTGAGATGGGTGGGAGACCACTTTGAAAAATCTCTCTAGGAACTGACTTCTCAACAAGTTACAATCTGTGGAATTATTAATAACTAGAATTCTTTGTCCAGTAGGGATATTTTCTGTACTGAAGGAATATCTGAAGACATTGTAGGGGCATGTTGTGTATTCAAATGGCTACTGATTTTTTGAAAAGCGTTTTGTGTACTGTCACTCTAATATCTAGCATCGAGTCCTCAGGAGCAGAGATATTAGAGGCAAGGTAGTTAAGAGGTATTGCAATAATGAAAGCAAACGGACTTAAAAATAGCAATCAAATGGAGATGTGCGAGATAATGGAAAAGGATGAATCAAGGATAATTATCTGGCTTAAATAAATGAGTAGATGGTGACACCATTTACAGGACAGATTCAAATGGAGGATCAGATTTGGGGATGTAGTATAAGTCCAGTAGAAGGACGATAATACAAGGTGGATTCAATTCAGGTATATTGAGTTTGAAACACCTGTGGGATGTAAGGAAGTAAAGATGTATGCAGTTGAATATATAGGTCTAGAACTTAGAGCTATAGGTAGGGGTTTGGGAATTATCAGTCTTTCCTTGTGACCTAGCAACAGGATATCCACTTCCAGTAGATGTGCTAAGTATAAATAAAGAGAAATATTCATAATTCAAAAGTTGAATATGTATTCCTTGTAATTTTAGTTAGATAATCTTATAACCTGTATATTTTTTTGCATTTCCATTTAACTTTATTAATGCATTATAATGGCAGACAGGATGGCAATGAATTATAAAGATGGTACACTGTATTCTTGTTGTCTCCTTCCACATATTCATTTATAAAGTACATATTCATTTTATACCCATTATGTGTCAACTGTATTTTTGACCAAGACAGGCATGCTTCCTAAATTCATGGACTTTATATTCTGATGGGGAGTCAGAACATAAAAGTAAATAGAAATACAAAGTAATAATATGAAATTGGTGTCCATGACATGTTCTCCAAGTCGAGTCTCCTGTGGAATATGACTGTGTCTCCCTTTTCAGGAGAAGAAAAGGTCCTAGAACTAAGAAGAGTCCTCATGCTGGTACTAACAGCCTACTCTTCAGGCCACCCTGAAGCACTCACCATGTCTTTTCAGAACAATGCCCTAAGAACCACAGGGGAAGAGGCTCTGAAAACCATCTTTTTCTTACAGATTGGGGTTGGATCTTTGCCAGTGTCCTCTTCTTCTCCCATAAGGTCCCTCCAATCTTGCATGGATACAAGCAGAGGCTCTTCAACATGATTCTCACCCACATGGCTGTAGCCAATCTCTTGGTTCTTCTCTCCACTGGGATTCCACTCACAATGGTGGCTTTTGTCTTTAGGCAACCCCTGTCCGCTCTTGGGTGTACACTTGTCCATTACATCCACCAAATGGCTTAGAGCACCACCTTGTGCTCCACCGGTGTCCTGAGCACCTTTCAGTGTGTCGTTCTCTTCCCCAGGACAGCAGGGAGGATGAACCCCCAAGGTCATTGGTCCTTCCTGATCATCTGCTGGATCTCCAGGGTCATAATTAATATCTATGTTCCTGTGAGTTACTGGTCTACAGGACACATACAACCATACCCACGGCAAATGGTTTTGCTCATCCTTAGCTCCTAATACAAGTCTTGTCTTCTTGTGGTGCATCTCTGATGCCATGTTTATGGGCCTCATGGTCTGATCCAGTAGCTCGACGGTGCTGATCCTGCACAGGCATCACCAGAGAGTGTCGTATATTCACAGCCCCAATGGTTACCGCAAATTCCCCCAGAGACCAGAGCCGCCCATACCATCCTGATGCTGGTGACCACATGTGTTGTCTTCTACATGCTGAATTCCATTTTTGCTTTTTATGTCATTTTTTTTTAAGATTTTATTTATTTATTTATTTGAGAGAGAGAATGAGAGACAGCACGAGAGGGAAGAGGGTCAGAGGGAGAAGCAGCCCCCCCGCTGAGCAGGGAGCCCAATGTGGGACTCAATCCCGGGACTCCAGGATCATGACCTGAGCTGAAGGCAGTCGCTTAACCAACTGAGCCACCCAGGCGCCCCAGTGTCATTACCTTAATAGGCTCTTATCTATGGTTGATGCATACTTCTCATATTTTGTCTTCATGTTTTCCTACTATTGGTCTCTTACTGCTGATCCTTAGGGGTTCTATAGCTCCTAATTTCTGCTTTTGAATTTTTTTTTTAAATTTTATTATGTTAGTCACCATAAAATACATCATTAGTTTTTGATGTGGTGATCCATGATCCATTGTTTTCGTATAACACCCAGAACTCCATACAATACGTGCCCTCCTTAATACCCTTCACCAGGATAACCCATCCCCCCACCCTTCTCCCCTCTGAAACCCTCAGTTTGTTTCTCAGAGTCCATATCTCTCATGGTTCTTCTCCCCCTCCGATTTCCTCCCCCACTTCATTCTTCCCTTCCTTCTCCTAATGTCCTCCATGCTATTCCTTATGTTCCACAAATAAGTGAAACCATGTGATAATTGACTTTCTCTGCTTGACTTATTTCACTTAGCATAATCTCCTCCAGTCCCATCCATGTTGATGTAAAAGTTGGGTATTCATCCTTTCTGATGGCTGAGTAATATTCCATTGTATATATGGACCATATCTTCTTTATCCATTCATCTGTTGAAGGGCATCTCGGCTCTTTCCACCGTTTGGCTACTGTGGACATTGCTGCTATGAACATTGGGGTGAATATGGCCCTTCTTTTCACTACATGTGTGTCTCTGGGGTAAATACCCAGGAGTGCAATTGCTGGGTCATAGGGTAGCTCTATTTTTAAATTTTTGAGGAACCTCCACACTGTTTTCCAAAGTGGCTGTACCAACTTGCATTCCCACCAACAGGGTAAGGGGTTCCCCTTTCTTCACAACCTCTCCAAAATTTGTTGTTTCTTTCCCTGTCCATTTTTGCCATTCTAACTTGTGTAAGGTGGTATCTCAGTGTGGTTTTGATTTGGATTTTCCTGATGGCTAATGATGATGAACATTTTTTCATGTGTCTGTTAGCCATTTGTATGTCTTCTTCAGAGAAGTGTCTGTTCATGTCTTCTGCCCACTTTTTGACTTGATTATTTGTTTTTTGTGTGTTGAGTTTGAGCAGTTCTTTATAGATCTTGGATACCAGCCCTTTATCTGTAGTGTCATTTGCAAATACCTTCTCCCATTCTGTGGGTTGCCTGTTTGTTTTGTTGACTGTTTCCTTTGCTGTGCAGAAGCTTTTTATCTTGATGAAGTCCCAAAAGTTCATTTTTGCTTTTGTTTAAATAGCTTTTGGAGATGTATCTTGAAAGAAGTTGCTGTGGCTGATGTCGAAGAGATTACTGCCTATGTTCTCCTCTAGGTTTTGATGGATTCCTGTCTCACATTGAGGTCTTTCATCCATTTTGAGTTTATCTTTGTGTATGGTGTTAGAGAATGGTCGAGTTTCATTCTTCTGCATGTGGCTGTCCAATTTTCCCAGCACCATTTATTGAAGAGGCTGTTTTCCATTGCATGTTCTTTCCTGCTTTGTCAAAGATTATTTTTTTTTTAAAGATTTTATTTATTATTTGACAGAGAGAGACATAGTGAGAGAGGGAACACAAGCAGGGGGAGTAGGAGAGGGAGAAGCAGGCTTCCCCGCGGTGCAGGGAGCCCGATGTGGGGCTCGATCCCAGGACCCTGAGATCACGACCTGAGCCGAAGGCAGACGCTTAACGACTGAGCCACCCAGGCACCCCAGTCAAAGATTATTTGACCACAGAGCTGAGGGTCCATATGTGGGTTCTCTATTCTGTTCCATTGGTCTATATGTCTGTTTTTGTGCCAGTACCATGCTGTCTTGGTGATCACTGCTTTGTAACATGGCTTGAAATCAGGCAACGTGATGTCCCCAGCTTTGTTTTTCTTTTTCAACATTTCCTTGGCGATTTGGGGTCTTTTCTGATTCCATACAAATTTTAGGATTGTTTGTTCCAGCACTCTGAAAAATGTCTTTGGAATTTTGATCGGGATGGCATTGAAGGTATAGATTGCTCTGGGTAGCATAGACATTTTAACAATGTTTATTCTTCCGATCCATGAGCATGGAATGTTTTTCCATCTTTTTGTGTCTTCTTCAATTTCTTTCATGAGTGTTCTGTAGTTCCTAGAGTATAGATGTTTTACCTCTTTGGTTAGGTTTATTCCGAGGTATCTTATGGTTTTTGCTGCTATTGTTAATGGAATCATTTCTCTAATTTCTCTTTCTACAGTTGCGTTGTTAGTGTATAAGAAAGCAACTGATTTCTGTGCATTGATTTTTGTATCCTGCCACATTACTGAATTGCTGTATGAGTTCTAGTAATTTGGGGGTGGAGTCTTTTGGGTTTTCCACATAAAGTATCATGTCGTCTGCAAAAAGAGAGAGTTTGACTTCTTTGCCAATTTCAATACCTTTTGTTTCTTTTTGTTGTCTGATTGCTGTTGCTAGGACTTCTAGTACTATATTGAACAATAATGGCGAGAGTGGGCATCCTTGACATGTTCCTGACCTTAAGGGAAAGGCTCTCACCTTTTCCCCATTGAGGATGATATTCGCTGTGGGTTTTTCATAGATGGATTTTATGAACTTGAGGAATGTTCCCTCTATCCCTATACTCTGAAGAGTTTTAATCAGGAAAGGATGTTGTATTTTGTCAAATGCTTTTTCTGCATCAATTGAGAGGACCATATGGTTCTTCTCCCTCCTCTTATTGATATGATCTCTCACATTGATTGATTTGCGAATGTTGAACCACCCTTGCATCCCGGCGATAAATCCCACTTGGTCGTGGTGGATGATCCTTTTAATGTATTGTTGGATCCTATTAGCTAGGATTTTGTTGAGGATTTTGGAATCCATATTCATCAGGTATATTGGTCTGAAATTCTCCTTTTTGATGGGGTCTTTGCCTGGTTTGGGGATTAAGGTAATGCCTCATAGAATGAGTCTGGAAGCTTTCCTTCTGTTTCTATTTTTTGAAACAGCTTCAGTAGAATAGGTATTATTCCTTCTTTGAATGTTTGGTAGAATTCTCCAGGGAACCCATCAGGCCCTGGACTCTTGTTTTTTGGGAGGTTTTTGATCACTGCTTCAATCTCGTTACTGGTTATTGGTCTATTCAGGTTGTCAATTTCTTCCTGTTTCAGTCTTGGCAGCTTATAGGTTTCCAGGAAGGCATCCATTTCATCTAGATCGCTCAGTTTATTGGCATACGGTTGTTGATAATAATTTCTAAAAATTTTTTCTATTTCCTTGGTGTTAGTCATGATCTCTCCCCTTTCATTCATAATTCTATTAATTTGGGTCCTTTCTCTTTTCTTTTGGATAAGTCTGGCCAGTGATTTATTGATCTTATTCTTTCAAAGAACCAACTTCTAGTTTCATTGATCTGATCTACTGTGTCTGGTTTCTAATTCATTGATCTCTCCTCTAATTTTAATTATTTCTCTTCTAATGCATGGCTTAGGCATCATTTGTTGCTTTTTCTGTAGTTCTTTAAGGTGTAGCGTTAGTTGGTGAAAGTGGGATTTTTCTATTTTTTTGAGTGAGGCTTGGATGGCTATGTATTTCCCCCTTAAGAGTGCCTTTGCAGTATCCCACAGGTTTTGGACCGATGTGTTTTTGTTCTCATTGATTTCCATGAATTGTTTAAGTGCTTTGATTTCCTGGTTGACCCAAACATTCTTGAGCAGAGTGGTCTTTAGCTTCCAGGTGTTTGAATTTCTGCCAAATTTTTTCTTGTGATTGAGTTCCAGTTTTAGAGCATTGTGGTCTGAGAATATGCAGGGAATAATCTCAATCTTTTGGTATCGGTTGATTCCTGATTTGTGACCCAGTATGTGGTCTATTCTGGAGAAAGTTCCATGTGTGCTCAAGAAGAATGAGTATCTGTTGATTTAGGGTGGAATGTTCTGTAAATACCTATGAGGTCCATCTGGTCCAGTGTATCATTCAAAGGTCTTGTTTCCTTGTTGATTTTCTGCTTAGAAGATCTGTCCATTGCTGAGAGTGGAGTATTGAGGTCTCCTACAATTAATGTATTGTTACCAATATGACTCTTTATTTTGATTAACACTTGGCTTATGTAGATGGCTGCTCCCATGTTGGGGGCATAGATATTTACACTTGTTACATCTTCTTGTTGGATAGACCCTTTAAGAATGATATAGTGTCCTTCTGTGTCTCTAACTACAGTCCTTAGCTTAAAGTCTAATTTGTCTGATATAAGAATTGCTACCCCAGCTTTCTTTTGAGGTCCATTGGTATGGAAGATGGATCTCCATCCCTTCACTTTCAGTCTGGATGTATCTTTAGGTTCCAAATGAGTCTCTTGTAGACAGCATATGGATGGGTCCTGTCTTTTTATCCAATCTGTGACTCTGTGCCATTTTATGGGAGCATTTAGGCCATTCACGTTGAGAGTGATTATTGAAAGGTATGAATTTATTGTCATCATGTTGCCTGTGAAGTCCTTGTTTCTGTAGATTGTCTCTGCATTTCTGTTCTATATCACACTTGGGGTCTTTCTCCTTTTTTTTTTTAAGATTTTATTTATTTGCAAGAGAGAGAATGAGAAGAGAGCATGAGAGGGAGGAGGGTCAGAGGGAGAAGCAGACTCCCTGCTGAGCAGGGAGCCCGATGCGGGACTCGATCCCGGGACTCCAGGATCATGACCTGAGCCGAAGGCAGTCGCTTAACCAACTGAGCCACCCAGGCGCCCAGGGGTCTTTCTCCTTTTATAGAACCCCTCCCCCCTTAATATTTCTTGCAGGGCCGGCTTAGTGGTCACATATTCTTTGTTTCTGCTGGTCTTGGAAGCTCTGCCTCTCTTCATCCATTCTAAATGACGGCCTTGCCAGATAAAGTATTCTTGCCTGCATGTTCTTCTCATTTAGTACCCTGAATATGTCTTGCCAGGCCTCTCTGGCTTGCCAGGTCTCTGTGGACAGGTCTGATGTTATTCTGGTGTTCCTCCCTCTGTATGTAAGGAATCTCTTCCCCCTAACTGCCATTAATATGGTTCATTGGTTCTAAGATTTGCGAGTTTTACTCTTACATGCCAGGGTGTTGGTCTCTTTTCCTTGATATGCGAGGGGTCCTCTCTGCCTCTAGGACATAAATGTTTGTTTCATTCCCCAGATGAGTGAAGTTCTCAGCTACGATTTGCTCATATGTATCTTCTAGTCCTCTTTCTCTCTCCACCCTCTCAGGGATCCCAATAATTCTGACATTGGAACGTTTCATGGCGTCACTTATTTCTCTAATTCTGTTTTCATGGATTTTGAGCTGTTTCTCCCAAACCGCCTCTTTTTCCTTTTTTTCTGTCAATTGGTCATCTAGATCACTAATTCATTCTTCTGCCTTGCTTACCATAACTGTTAGAGTATTTAGATTGGCTCTCACTGATAGCACTTTTAAGTTCTGCCAGTTCAGCTTTCATTTCTGCCCTTAGAGAGACTATGTTGCCATTAATCTATTTCTCCATTCTCGCTATCCTCTCCATAACTGTTACCCTGAAGTCTGTTTCTGATATCTTGATTATATCTGTATCCATTTGTAAAACTGTGGCAGAAGTCACCATCTCTTGAGTCTTTCCTATTTTGGGGGTTCCTCCTCCTAGTCATTCTGTTGAGGGGTGGTTGAAGGAGTGTACAGAGTCCAAATTATTGACCACAACCCAAGCAAGATGCAGCTGATTTATAGGGACCTTAGGGTTGTTGGCCTCTTGTTCTTCCAGCCTGTCCCTAACCCTAATCCTGTCTTCTGGGGGAGGGACCTGCCACACTGTTACTCAGGCAACACTGTTTGGGCAGAGTTGCCCTGCCCCCTGTGTGTGGGGTGTGGGCTTAGTGAAAACCGATTTTGGGGGGCTTTTGTTCTCTGGCGGCTTTCTGCGTCTCTTCCAAGAGTCAGAGCAGAAGAGACCTTTTCCAACCCTCTGCTTCAGAGCAAGATCACAGTCTGTTCTTCAGTGAGCTCTCCAGGCCACGCTATCTCCATTTCTGTCTGTGCTGCTAAAAACTGCAGCATCCTGGGTTGTGCACCCCTCAGCAGCACTCCCAGTTCTCGCCTCCAGGTCAGGGCATGTCTCTGCCCTTTGTGCTTCTAAAACCGCCAGCCAGCCCAGTTTGCACGCCTGCCCTGGCAGCTCCAGGTTTCAGTCTGGTGGGCTGCCCTAAAGTCCTTTCCTCACTGCTACTGGTCTGAGTCTATGCCCCATCCCCAATGCAGGAGGCTTTCTCACACCGGTGGTGCAAGATCCCGATGGCCCCACCCCCCTTCCATTTATCTTCCAATATCTGCCCGTGGAATCATGGCTCCCCACTTCATACCTCGAAACCAACCATCTGTGATATTCTAATTGTAGAGATCCAGATCTTTCTTCTTACATCTCAGGCTGATTTTGTGGGTGTTCAGAGTGGCCTGGTAGATATCCACCTCAATTCAGGGGACCAGTTGGAATAGGGTCCCCTAATCTTCTGCCATCTTTTTTTACACTCCCTGGACCATATCTTCTTTATCCATTCATCTGTTGAAGGGCATCTCAGCTCCTTCCACAGTTTGGCTATTATGGACATTGCTGCTATGAACATTGGGGTGCATGTGCCCCTTCTTTTCACTACATCTGTATCTTTGGGATAAATCCCTAGTAGTGCAATTGCTGGGTCTTAGGGTAGCTCTATTTTTAACTTCCTGAGGAAACTCCATACTGTTTTCCAGAGTGGTGGTACCAACTTGCATTCCTACCAACAGTGCTCTTTTGCATTCTTGTAAAGCAGGTCAAGTTGTGATAAATTCCCTCAGCTTTTGTTTGTTCAAGAAAGTTTTATCTCTCCTTCATTTCTGAAGGACAGTTGGTCAGACAGTTTTGGAACAATTCTGGAAAGCTTTCTCAACTATATATCTATACACGTGATAGGCTGATTTATCTGATACACCAGCCTTGTAGCCAAACTACTCTCTGTCAGCTCTGCTTCTCACACTCCTACATAGGTGTTGTTCCTCAGAACACCCCCCAGTAAGCTTCCTGCATGCAAATCTCTATCTCTGTGTTTGACTTTTCAAGCAACATAACCCAAGTCACCTATTTCAGAAAAAGCATCAGAAAGTCTGAATAAAAATTTTATGCTTTTCATAAAAATTATAGTTCACAATCAACAGCTTCATCCTCTGCATATTTTTGGATCTGAGTCAGGAAAAGATAGTTATTGGCAAGAAAACAAATTTGAAGCTAATACAGCTATTAGAAACTTCATTTTGGCTATCTTTTAAGTGCCTGCTCTTGCAAATTCTACCAACCACAGAACAATTCCAGCAAATCAAACTGAGCAACAGGGAGCTTTCTCAACTATCTCTGAAGTTCTCTTTAAAAAAAAAAAAAAAATTATTTTTAAGTAATCAATACACCCAACGTGGGGCTGGAACTCAGAACCCCTAGATCAAGAATCATGCTCTGCCAACTCAGTTAGCCAGGCACAGCCTAACTTCTTTTTTAATTTAAATATAATTAACATACAATGTTACGTTACTTTCAGGTGCACAATATACTGATTTGATAGTTCTATACGTTACTCAGTGCTTACTACATTCTGTAGTCACCATCTGTCACAACATTAAAATATCACTGTCTATATTTCTTTTTTTTGAAATTTAAATCCTAATTGTTTTTTTAAATTTTATTTTGTTAGTCACCATACAGTACATCATTAATTTTTGATGTAGTATTCCATGATTCATTGTTTTCGTATAACACCCAGTGCTCCATGCAGTACGTGCCCTCCTTAATACCCATCACTGGGCTGTCTATATTTCTTAAGTGTATTTTCATCACCATAATTTATAACTGGAAGTTGTACTTCTCAATGCCCTTTATTTTGCCCATCACCCCCTCTGATACCCACCAGTTTCTTCTCCATATTTATGGGTCTGCTTTATGTTTTATTTATTTATTTATTTATTTATTTTAGATTCTACACGTAAGTAAAAATCATACGGTATTTGTCTTTTTCATCCTGACTTATTTCACTTAGTGTAATACCTTCTAGGTCCATCCATGTTGTTGTAACTGGCAAATCTCATCCTTTTTCATGGCTAATATTCCATTGTATATATTATACTACATTTTCCATATCCATTTATCTATCAATGGGCACTTGGGTTGCTTCTATATCTTGGCTATTTTAAATAATGTTACAATAAACATAAAGGTGCATATATCTTTTCAAATTAGCATTTTCATCTTCTTTATTCAGTAATGGAATTACTGGATCATATATTTTTATTTATATTTTTAAAATTTTGAGGAACATCCATACCCTTTTCCCCAGTAGCTTCACCAGTTTATATTTCCACCAACAGTGTGTGAGGGTTCATTTTTCTCCACATCCTCACCCCACACTTATTTCTTGTCTTTTTGATTCTAGCCATTCTGACAGGTGTGAGGTAGTATATCACTGTTTTTTGAGTTGCGTTTCCCTGATGATGAGTGACATTGAGCCTCTTTTCAGTGTGTCTGTTGGTCATCCATGTCTTTGGATAAATATCTATTCTGCCTATTTTTTAATTGGATAGTTTGTGTTGAGTTGTATAATTTTATATATATTTTGGACATTAACCTCTTGGGAGATATGTTGTTTGCAAATATTTTCTCCTATTC
Source organism: Mirounga angustirostris (assembly GCF_029215605.1). NCBI lineage: Eukaryota > Metazoa > Chordata > Mammalia > Carnivora > Phocidae > Mirounga > Mirounga angustirostris. The sequence goes on along the minus strand of NW_026991724.1, from coordinate 58,268,264 downwards.
AGTAGCTTGCCTTTTTGTTTTGTTGATGGTTTCCTTGCTGTGCAAAAACTTTTTATTTTCGTGTAGTCTCAATAGTTTATTTTTGTTTTTGTTTCCCTTGCCTGAGGAGACCTATCCATAACTATGTTGCTAAGGGTGATGTCCAAGAGATTACTACCTGTGCGCTCTCCTAGTTTTATGGTTTCAGGTCTCACATTTAGGTCTTTCATTTTGAGTTCATTTTTGTGTATAGTGTAAAAAAAAAAAAGTCCAATTTCAATCTTTTCCATGTAGCTATCCAGTTTTTCCAGCACCATTTATTGAAGAGACAATCTTTTCCCCCTTTAAATATTTTTGCTTCTTTTGTAATTGACCATGGAAGGGTGGGTTTATTTCTGGGCTTTCTATTCTATTGATCGATGTGTCTGTTTTTGTGTCAGTACATTGCTGTTTTGATTACAGCTTTCTAGTATATCTTGAAATCTGGGATTGTGAGACCTGTAGCTTTGTTCTTCTTTCTCAAGATTGCTTTGGCTATTTGATGTGTTTTGTGGTTCCATACAAATTTTAGTATTGTTTGTTCTAGTTTTGTGAAAAATGCTGTTGGTGTTTTGACAGGGATTGCCTTGAATCTGTAGGTTGTTTGCAATAATATGGACATTTTAATAGTATTTTTTTCAAGCCAAGAGCATGGAATATCTTTACCTTTGTGGCATCTTCAACTTCTTTCATCAATGTTTTATAGTCTCAGAGTACAAGTCTTTCACCTCTTTGGTTAAGTTTATTCCTAGGTATTTTATTATTTTTGATGCCATTGCAAATGGAGTTATTTTCTTAATTTCTCTATATGCTACTTTCTTATTAGTGTGCAGAAATGCTACTGACCTCTGGGTATTAAATTTGTATCCTGAAGTTTTATTTCTTGCTTTTAGCAGTTTAATGGGGAGGAGTCTTTAGGACTTGCTATGTGTAGAATTGTGTCATCTGCAAATAGTGACAGTTTAATTTCTTTACCAATAAGGGTGCCTTTTTTGTGTGTGTGTCTGATTGCTGTGGCTAGGACTTAAAGTACTATGTTAAATAAAATTTAGCCTGCTAATTTTTTAAAGCTCTCAGGGTTAAGCCCTGCTGGGTTTCAAAGTCAAATGTTATGGGAACTTATTTTTTTCATTGTGGGTCCCCAGTGCCTGGGGTACCTGGGGTGGGATCTGATCCACTTCCCCATGCTTGTGATGTCTCTCCTATGTGTGGCTAGTTGTGCTAGGGTTTTAGTTCCCAATGGCATCTCCACCCCTCTACCCTTTTCAGTGTGGTTTCTCTCCATGATTAGCTGTGGAAGATCTGTCCTCCAGTCTTCAGGACATCTTCACAGTTAGTTGTACAGATAGTTTTTTCAATGTGTCCATGGGATGAGGTGAGCACAGGATCCTCTCCCTCCACTATCTCCCCAAAGATCTCAGATTTAAAAACTTATGTTATCTGTAAGCACAGTGTTGAACAGATAGCTACAACTTAATTGTCTTGCATAACTAAAATTTTCTACCTGTTAAGCAGTAACTGAGTTTGCCCATCTGCACAGCCCCTGGTAACTGCCAGTCAATGTTCTCTTTTTCCAAGTTTCACTCTTTTATTATGTTCAGTTAAGCCACTCTATAGTACATCATTAGTTTTTTTTTTTTTTAAGATTTTATTTTTGAGAGAGTGAGAGAGAACAAGTGGGGGTAGGGGCAGAGGGAGAAGCAGGCTCCCCGCTGAGCAGGGAGCACGATGTGGGACTTGATCCCAGGACCCTGGGATCATGACCTGAGCCGAAGGCAGACGCTTAACCGACTGAGCCACCCAGGTGCCCACATCATTAGTTTTTGATGTGTTCAATGATTCATTAGTTGCGTATAAGACCCAGTGCTCATCACAACACTTGTCCTCCTCAATACCAATCACCTGGCTACCCTATTCCCCAGCCCCTCCCCTCTGAAACCCTCAGTTTGTTTCCTGGAGTCCATAGTCTCTCATGGTTTGTCTCCTTCTGATTTCTCCCCCTTCAGTTTTCCCTCCCTTCCCCTGTGCTCCTCCATGCTATTCTTTATATTCCACATATGAGTGAAACCATATGATAGTCTTTCTCTACTTGACTGATTTCACTTAGCATAATCCCCTCTAGTTCCCTCCTAGATTACTGACTTTACATCTTTTTATTATTATTATTATTTAATTAACATATAATGTATTTTGTTTCAGGGGTACAGGTTTGTGATTCATCAGTCTTACACAATTCACAGCACTTACCATAGCACATACCCTCCCCAATGTCCACCAGCCAGCCACACCATCCCTCCCACCCCTCTCCACTCCAGCACCCTCAGTTTGTTTCCTGAGATTAAGAGTCTCTTTTGGTTTGTCTCCCTCTCTGGTTTCCTCTTGTTTCATTTTTCCCTCCCCTCCCCTATGATCCTCTGCCTTGTTTCTCAAATTCCACGTATCAGTGAGATCATATGATACTTGTCTTTCTCTGATTGACTTATTTCGCTTAGCATAATACCCTCTAGTTCCATCCATGTCGATGCAAATGGTGGGTATTCATCCTTTCTGATTGCTGAGTAATATTCCATTGGATGTATGTACCACAACTTCTTTATCCATTCATCTGCTGAAGGACATCTCGGCTCCTTCCACAGTTTGGCTATTGTGGACATTGCTGCTATGAACATTGGGGTGCAGCTGCCCCTTCATTTCACTATATCTGTATCTTTTTTTTTCTTTTTAAGATTTTATTTATTTGAGAGAGAGAGCATGAGAGGGGGGAGGGCCAGAGGGAGAAACAGACTCCCTGCCGAGCAGGGAGCCCAATGAGGGACTTGATCCTGGGACTCCAGGATCATGACCTGAGCCGAAGGCAGTCGCTTAACCAACTGAGCCACCCAGGCGCCCATTATATCTGTATCTTTGTGGTAAATACCCAGTGGTGCAATTGCTGGGTCATAGGGTAGCTCTATTTTTTAACATCTTGAGGAACCTCCATACTGTTTTCCAGAGTGGCTGCACCAGCTTGCGTTCCCACCAAGAGTGTAAGAGGGTTGCCCTTTCTCCACATCCTCGACAACATTTGTTGTTTGCTGTCTTGTTAATTTTTGCCATTGTAACTGGCATAAGGTGGTATCATTGTGGTTTTGATCTGTATTTCCCTGTTGGCTAGTGATGTTGAGCATTTTTTCATGCTTTTTCATGTCTGTTAGTCATTCATATGTCTCCTTTGGAGAAGTGTCTGTTCATGTCTTCTGCCCATTCCTTGACTGAATTCTTTGTTTTTTGGGTGTTGAGTTTGAGAAGTTCTTTTTCTTTCTTTCTTTCTTTTTTTTTTTTTTAATCATTTGAGACCCAGAGATACAGAGAGAGAGCGTGCATGAACGGGGGAGAGGCAGAGGCAGAGGGAGAGGGAGAAGCAGGCTTCCTGCCGAGCCAGGAGCTGGATGTGGGGCTCAATCCCAGGACCCTGGGATCATGACATGAGCCGAAGGCAGACGCTTAACCGACTGAGCCACCCAGGCGCCCCAAGAAGTTCTTTATATAAATTGGATACTAGCCCTTTATCTGAAATGTCCTTTGCAAATATCTTCTCCCGTTCCGTGGGTTGCCTCTTAGTTGGCTGTTTCCTTTGCTGTGCAAAAGCTTTTTATCTTGATAAAGTCCCAAAAGTTCATTTTAGCTTTTGTTTCCCTTGCCTTTGGAGACGTGTCTTGAAAGAAGTTGCTGAGGCTGATGTTGAAAAGGTTACTGCCTACATTCTCCTCTAGGATTTTGATGGATTCCTGTCTCACATTGACATCTTTCATCCATTTTGAGTTTATCTTGGTGTATGGTGTAACAGAATGGTCCAGTTTCATTCTTCTGTATGTAGCTGTCCAATTTGCCCAGCACCATTTATTGAAGAGACTTTTTTTTCCCCCATTGGATGATATTTCCTGCTTTGTCAAAAATTAGTTGACCATAGAGTTGAGGGCCCATATCTGGAATCTCTATTCTGTTCCATTGATCTATATGTCTGTTTCTGTGCCAATACCATGCTGTCTTGGTGATCACAGCTTTGTAATATAGCTTGAAGTCAGGCAACATGATGTCCCCTGCTTTGTTTTTCTTTTCCAACATTCCCTTGGTGATTCAGGGTCTTTTCTGCTTCCATACAAATTTTAAGATTATTCAGCTCCTTGAAAAATGCCAATGACAAGTTTGATTCTTTTAGATATCTCATAAAAGAGAAATTATACAGTATTTGTCTTCCTCTAACTGGCTTTTTTCACCTAGATTAATGTCCTTCAGATTCATCAATTTTGTCCCATATCCAGAATTTCCTTACTTTTTAAGTCTAAACAATCTGTTTTAAGTATATACCACCTTTTCTTCATCTGTTGGAAAATATTTAAGCTGTTTCCATATCTTGGCAATTGTGAATATTACTGCAATGAACATGGGAATGCAGATATCATTTGGAGAACCTGATTTTAGGTTTTTGCATATATACCCACAATTGGAATTGCTGAACCATATGGAAATTTTATTATGTTATGTAAATCACCATACATTACATCATTAGTTTTTGATGTAGTGTTCCATGATTCACTGTTTCCATGTAACACCCAGTGCTCCATTCAGTACATGCCCTCTTTAATACCAATAACCAGGCTAACCCATTCCCCCCACCCCCCTCCCCTCTAGAACCCTGTTTTTTCTCAGAGTCCATAGTCTCTCATGGTTCTTCTCCCCCTCCAATTTTCCTCCCTTCATTTTTCCCTTCCTACTATCTTCTTCTTCTTTTTTTAAAAATATAATGTATTATTTGTTGCACAGGTACAGGTCTGTGATTCAACAGTCTTACACAATTCACAGCACTCACCATAGCACATACCCTCCCCAATGTCTATCACCCAGCCACCCCATCCCTCCCACCCCCACCACTGCAGTAACTCTGTTTCCTGAGATTAAGAATTCCTCATATCAGTGAGATCATATGATACTTGTCTTTCTCTGATTGACTTATTTCACTTAGCATAATACCCTCTAGCTCCATCCACATTGTTGCAAATGGCAAGATTTCAATTTTTTGATGGCTGCATAATATTCCATTTTATATATATCACATCTTCTTTATCCACTCATCTTTTTTAATCTTTTTTTTAAGATTTTTATTTATTTATTTTTTATTTTTTTTATTTTATTTATTTTATTTTTTTTTATTTTTTTATTTATTTTTTTTATTATTTTATTTTATTTTATTATTTATTTATTTTTTATTTTTTTTATTATTTTTTATTTATTTTATTTTATTTATTTTATTTTATTTATTTATTGAGAGCGATAGTGAGAGGGGGAGAGTCACACGGAGAAGCAGACTCCCCACTGAGCAGGGGGTCTGATGCAGGACTCGATCCCAGGACTCCAGGATCATGACCTGAGCCGAAGGCAGTCACTTAAACAACTGATCCACCCAGGCGCCCTATCCACTCATCTGTTGATGGACATCTTGGCTCTTTCCATAGTTTGGCTATTGTGGACAATGCTGCTATAAACATTGGGATGCACATACCCCTTTGGATCACTACATTTGTGTCTTTGGGGTAAATACCCAGTAGTGCAATTACTGGGTCATAGGGTAGCTCTATTTTCAACTTTTTGAGGAACCTCCATACTGTTTTCCAGACTGGCTGCACCAGTTTGCAGTCCCACCAACAGTGTAAGAGGGTTCCCCTTTCTCTGCATCCTTGCCAACATCTGTCATTTCCTGACTTGTTAATTTTAGCCATTCTGACTGGTGTGAGGGGGTATCTCATTGTGGTTTTGATTTGTATTTCCCTGATGCCGAGTGATGTTGAGCACTTTTTCATGTGTCTGTTGGCCATTTGGATGTCTTCTATGCAGAAATGTCTGTTCATGTCTTCTGCCCATTTCTTGATTGGATTCTTTATTCTTTGGGTGTTGAGTTTGATGAGTTCTTTATAGATTTTGGATACTAGCCCTTTATCTGATACATCATTTGCTAATATCTGTCAGCTCTCTTTTGGTTTTATTGACTGTTTCCTTTGCTGTGCAAAAGCTTTTTATCTTGATGACGTCCCAATAGTTCATTTTTGCCCTTGCTTCCCTTGCCTTTGGCAATGTTTCTAGGAAGAAGTTGCTGTGGCTGAGGTCAAAGAGGTTGAGGGTAGCTCTATTTTTAATTTTTTTAGGAACCTCCACACTGTTTTCCAAAGTGGCTGTAGCAACTTGCATTCCCACCAACAGTGTAAAAGGGTTCTCCTTTCTCCACAACCTCTCCAACATTTGTTGTTTCTTTCCCTGTCCATTTTTGGCATTCTGACCAGTGTAAGGTGGTATTTCAATGTGGTTTTGATTAGAATTTCCCTGATGGCTAATAATGATGAACATTTTTTCATGTGTCTGTTAGCCATTTGCATGTCTTCTTCAGAGAAGTGTCTGTTCATGTCTTCTGCCCATTTTTTGACTTACTTGTTTTTTGGGTGTTGAGTTTGAGAAGTTCTTTATACATCTTGGGTATCAGTCCTTTGTCTGTACTGTCATTTCCAAATACCTTCTCCCATTCTGTGGGTTGCCTCTTTGTTTTGTTGACTGTTTTCTTTGCTGTGCAGAAGCTTTTTCTCTTGATGAAGTCCCAAAAGTTCATTTTTGCTTTTGTTTCACTAGGTTTTGGAGATGTATCTTGAAAGAAGTTGCTATGGCCGATGTCAAAGAGCTTACTGCCCATGTTCTCGTCTAGGATTTTGATGGATTCCTGTCTCACATTGAGGTCTTTCATCCATTTTGAGTTTATCTTTGTGAATGGTGCTAGAGAATGGTCGAGTTTCATTCTTCTGCATGTGGCTGTTAAATTTTCCCAGCACCATTTATTGAAGAGACTTTTTTCCATTGCATATATTTTCCTGCTTTGTCAAAGATTATTTGACCATAGAGTTGAGGGTCCATATCTGGGCTCTCTATTCTGTTCCATTGGTCTATATGTCTGTTTTTGTGCCAGTACCGTGCTGTCTTGGTGATCACTGCTTTGTAATATAGCTTGAAATTGGGCAACGTGATGCTCCCAGCTTTGTTTTTCTTTTTCAACATTTCCTTGGCGATTCAGGGTCTTTTCTGATTCCATACAAATTTTAGGATTGTTTGTTCCAGCACTTTGAAAAATACCATAGGAATTTTTTTTTTTAAGATTTTATTTGAGAGAGAGAGTGAGAGAGAGAAAGAGCACAAGAGGGGGGAGCGGGAGAGGGAGAAGCAGACTCCCTGCTGAGCAGGGAGCCTGATGCGGAACTCGATCCCAGGACTCCAGGATCATGACCTGAGCCGAAGGCAGTCGCTTAACCAACTGAGCCACCCAGGCGCCCCATGTCATTGGAATTTTTATCAGGATGGCATTGAAGGTATAGATTGCTCTGGGTAGCATAGACATTTTTTTTTTTAATGTATTTTTCTGGACATTTAAAAAAAATTTTATTGTTAATCCCCATACATTACATCATTAGTTTTAGATGTAGTGTTCCTTGATTCATTGTTTGTGCATAACACCCAGTGCTCCATGCAGAATGTGCCCTCCTCAATACCCATCACCAGGCTAACCCATCCTCCCACCACCCTCCCCTCTAGAACCCTCAGTTTGTTTTTCAGAGTCCATTGTCTCTCATGGTTCGTCTACCCCTCCGATTTCCCCCCCCCTTCATCCTTCCCCTCCTGCTATCTTTTTTTTTTTTCTTAACATATACTGCATTATTTGTTGCAGAGGTACAGATCTGAGATTCAACAGTCTTGCACAATTCACAGCGCTTACCAGAGCACATACCCTCTCCAGTGTCTATCACCCAGTCACCCCATCCCTCCCACCCCACCCCCCACTCCAGCAACCCTCAGTTTGCTTCCTGAGATTAAGAATTCCTCATATCAGTGAGGTCATATGATACATGTCTTTCTCTGATTGACTTATTTCGCTCAGCATAATACCCTCCAGTTCCATCCACATCGTTGCAAATGGCAAGATCTCATTCCTTTTGATGGCTGCATAATATTCCATTGTATATACCACATTTCTTTATCCATTCATCTGTCGATGGACATCTTGGCTCTTTCCACAGTTTGGCTATTGTGGACATTGCTGCTATAAACACTGGGGTGCACGTACCCTTTCGGATCCCTACATTTGTATCTTTGGGGTAAATACCCAGTAGTGCAATTGCTGGGCCATATGGTAGCTCTATTTTCAACTTTTTGAGGAACCTCCATACTGTTTTCCAGAGTGGCTGCACCAGCTTGCATTCCCACCAACAGTGTAAGAGGGTTCTCCTTTCTCCGCATCCCCGCCAACATCTGTTGTTTCCTGACTTGTTAATTTTAGCCATTCTGACTGGTGTGAGGGGGTATCTCATTGAGGTTTTGATTTGGATTTCCCTGATGCCGAGCGATATTGAGCACTTTTTCCATGTGTCTGTTGGCCATTTGGATGTCTTCTTTGGAAAAATGTCTGTTCATGTCTTCTGCCCATTTCTTGATTGGATTCTTTATTCTTGGGTGTTGAGTTTGATGAGTTCTTTATAGATTTTGGATACTAGCCCTCTATCTGATATGTCATTTGCAAATATCTTCTCCCATTCTGTCGGTTGTCTTTTGGTTTTGTGGACTGTTTCCTTTGCTTTGCAAAAGCTTTTTATCTTGATGACGTCCCAATAGTTCATTTTTGCCCTTGCTTCCCTTGCCTTTGGCAATGTTTCTAGGAAGAAGTTGCTGTGGCTGAGGTTGAAGAGGTTGCTGCCTGTGTTGATGGACTCCTGTCTCACATTGAGGTCTTTCAACCATTTGGAGTCTATTTTTGTGTGTGGTGTAAGGAAATGGTCCAGTTTCATTCTTCTGCATGTGGCTGTCCAATTTTCCCAACACCATTTGTTGAAGAGACTTTTTTCCATTGGACATTCTTTCCTGCTTTGTCAAAGATGAGTTGACCATAGAGTTGAGGGTCCATTTCTAGGCTCTCTATTCTGTTCCATTGATCTATGTGCTGTTTTTGTGCCAGTACCATACTGTCTTGATGATGACAGCTTTGTAATAAAGCTGGAAGTCCGGAATTGTGATGCCGCCGGCTTTGCTTTTCTTTTTCAACATTCCTCTGGCTATGAGGGGTCTTTTCTGGTTCCATACAAATTTTAGGATTATTTGTTCCATTTCTTTGAAAAAAGTGGATGGTATTTTGATGGGGATTGCACTGAATGTGTAGATTGCTCTAGGTAGCATTGACATCTTCACAATATTTGTTCTTCCAATCCATGAGCATGGAACGTTTTTCCATTTCTTTGGGTCTTCCTCAATTTCTTTCAAGAGTATTTTATAGTTTTCTGAGTACAAATCCTTTGCCTCTTTGGTTAGATTTATGCCTAGGTATCTTATTGTTTTGGGTGCAATTGTAAATGGGATCGACTCCTTAATTTCTCTTTCTTCTATTTTGTTGTTGGTGTATAGGAATGCCACTGACTTCTGTGCATTGATTTTATATCCTGCCACTTTACTGAATTCCTGTATGAGTTCTAGCAGTTTTGGGGTGGAGTCTTTGGGGTTTTCCACATAACGTATCATATCATCTGCAAAGAGTGAGAGTTTGACTTCCTCTTTGCCGATTTGGATGCCTTTGATTTCTTTTTGTTGTCTGATTGCTGTGGCTAGGACTTCTAATACTACGTTGAATAGCAGTGGTGATAGTGGACATCCCTGATGCATTCCTGACCTTAGGCGGAAACCTCTGTTTTTCCCCATTGAGAAGGATACTTGCTGTAGGTTTTTCATAGATGGCTTTTATGATATTGAGGTATGTCCCCTCTATGGCTATACTCTGAAGAGTTTTGATCAAGAAAGGATGCTGTACTTTGTCAAATGCTTTTTCTGCATCTATTGAGAGGATCATATGATTCTTGTTCTTTCTTTTGTTAATGTATTGTATCACGTTGATTGATTTGCGGATGTTGAACCAACCTTGCAGCCCAGGGATAAATCCCACTTGGTCGTGGTGAATAATCCTTTTAATGTATTGTTGGATCCTATTGGCTAGTATTTTGGTGAGAATTTTTGCATCCATGTTCATCAGGGATATTGGTCTGTAATTCTCCTTTTTGATGGGGTCTTTGTCTGGTTTTGGGATCAAGGTAATACTGGCCTCATAAAATGAGTTTGGAAGTTTTCCTTCCATTTCTATTTTTTGGAACAGTTTCAGAAGAATAGGTATTAATTCTTCTTTAAATGTTTGGTAGAATTCCCCTGGGAAGCCATCTGGCCCTGGGCTTTTGTTTTCCTTAGTGGTTATAGGTCTGTTCAGGTTTTCTATTTCTTCCTGGTTCAGTTTTGGTAGTTGATACATCTCTAGGAATGCATCCATTTCTTCCAGGTTATCTAATTTGCTGGCATAGGGTTGCTCATAATATGTTCTTATAATTGTTTGTATTTCTTTGGTGTTGGTTGTGATCTCTCCTCTTTCATTCATGATTTTGTTGATTTGGGTCATTTTTCTTTTTGATAAGTCTGCCCAGGGGTTTATCAATTCTTGTTAATTCCAGCTGCTAGTTTCGTTGATCTGTTCTGCTGTTCTTTTAGTTTCTATTTCATTGATTTCTGCTCTGATCTTTATTATTTCTCTTCTCCTGCTGGGTTTAGGCTTTATTTGCTGTTCTTTCTCCAGCTCCGTTAGGTGTAGGGTTAGGTTGTGTACTTGAGACCTTTCCTGTTTCTTGAGAAAGGCTTGTATTGCTATATACTTTCCTCTTAGGACTGCCTTTGCTGCATCCCAAAGATTTTGACTAGTTGTGTTTTCATTATCATTGGTTTCCATGAATTTTTTAAATTCTGCTTTAATTTCCTGGTTGACCCATTCATTCTTCAGTAGGATGCTCTTTAGCCTCCATGTATTTGAGTTCTTTCCGACTTTCCTCTTGTGATTGAGTTCTAGTTTCAAAGCATTGTGGTCTGAAAATAGGCAGGGAATGATCCCAACCTTTTGGTACTCGTTGAGACCTGATTTATGACCTAGGATGTGATCGATTCTGGAGAATGTTCCATGGGCACTAGAGAAGAATGTGTATTCCGTTGCTTTGGGATGGAATGTTCTGAATATGTCTGTGAAGTCCATTTGGTCCAGTGTGTCATTTAAGGTCTTTATTTCCTTGTTGATCTTTTGCTTAGACGATCTGTCCATTTCAGTGAGGGGGGTGTTAAAGTCCCCCACTATTATTGTATTGTTGTTGATGTGTTTCTTTGCTTTTGTTATTAATTGCCTTATATAATTGGCTGCTCCCATGTTAGGGGCATAGATATTTACACTTGTTAGATCTTCTTGTTGGATAGACCCTTTAAGTAGGATATAGTGTCCTTCCTCATCTCTTATTACAGTCTTTGGCTTAAAATCTAATTTGTCTGATATAAGGATTGCCACCCCAGCTTTCTTTTGGTGTCCATTAGCATGGTAAATGATTTTCCACCCCCTCACTTTAAATCTGGGGGTGTCTTTGGTTCTAAAATGAGTCTCTTGCAGACAGCATATCAATGGGTCTTTTTTTTTAATCCAATCTGATAGCCTGTGTCTTTTGATTGGGGCATTTAGCCCATTTACATTCAGGGTAACTATTGAAAGATAGGAATTTAGTGCCATTGTACTGCCTGTAAGGTGACTGTTACTGTACATTGTCTGTGTTCCTTTCTGGTCTATGTTGCTTTTAGGGTCTCTCTTTGCTTAGAGGACCCCTTTCAAGATTTCCTGTAGGGCTGGTTTTGTGTTTGCAAATTCCTTTAGTTTTTGTTTGTCCTGGAAGCTTTTTATATCTCCTTCAATTTTCAATGACAGCCTAGCTGGATATAGTATTCTTGGCTGCATATTTTTCTCACTTAGTGCTCTGAATATATCCTGCCAGTCCTTTCTGGCCTGCCAGGTCTCTGTGGACAGGTCTGTTGCCAATCTAATGTTTCTACCCTTGTAGGTTACATCTCTCTTCTCCCGAGCTGCTTTCAGGATTTTCTCTTTGTCTCTGAGACTTGTAAGTTTTACTATTAGATGCTGGGGTGTTGACCTATTTTTATTGATTTTTGAGAGGGGTTCTCTATGCTTCCTGGATTTTAATGCCTGTTTCCTTCCCCAAATTAGGGAAGTTCTCTGCTATAATTTGCACCAGCATACCTTCTGCCCCTCTCTTTCTTTCTTCTTCTTCCGGGATCCCAATTATTCTAATATTGTTTCATCTTATGGTATCACTTCTCTCTCAAATTCTGCCCTCGTGATCCAGTAGTTGTTTAAAGAAGCTGAGTAAAAGATATTTTCCATCATTTGGTCTTCTATATCACTGATTCTCTCTTCTGCCTCATTTATCCCCCATATTTGATTGCACTTCATTAATAGCCTTTTTGATTTCTACTTGGTTAGATTTTAGTTCTTTTACTTCTCCAGAAAGGGTTTCTCTAATAACTTCCATGCTTTTTTCAAGCCCCGCTAGTATCTTTAAAGTGACGATTCTGAACTCTAGACCTGACATCATACTAATGTCCATATTGAATAGGTCCCTGGCAGTCAATACTACCTCTTGTTCTTTTTGTTGAGGTGATTTTTTCCGTCTTGTCATTTTGTCCAGAGGAAAATAGATTAATGAGAGAACAAAATGCTAGCAGAGTAACCACGTCCCCAGAAAATATACATTAAACAAATCAGAAAAGACCTGAAGCAGTGGGAAAAAGGGAAAGAGAGGAAAAAAAAAAGATAAAAACAAAAAACAAAACAAACAAACAAAAAAAACCAGAATGTGATCAAATATGATCTGGCTGGTATATAGATCAGTGCCACACACTAGATTTTGGGTGTATTTTGGTCTGTTAGAAGTAAGTGCCTCCCAAAATTTTAAAGAAAGAAAAACTTATATATGTACAAAAATAAGGGTTGATATGATGAAGGGATGGAATATGACTGTAAAGATGGAAATTACAAAAAATTTTATAAAAGGAATTGATAAAAAGTTGTTTGAAAAAAGAAGAGGATTTAAAAAAAATGTGATCAGACAGGGGAGTAGAAAAAAAACCATACACTAGAGATTTAGGGTATATTTTGATCTGTTAGAAGAAACTATCTCAAAATTTTAAAGAGAGAACAACTTATATATATATGCCAAAAATACAGGTAACTACTATGAAGGGATAGAATATGACTCTAAAAATTGAAAACAAAAATGAAAAAAAAATTTTTTTTAAAAAGGATTGATGTTGAAAAAGGGAAAAAAATTGAAAGACTAAAGAATCATGGTGACAAAGCCATGAATTCTATGTGCAGTATTCCCCTAGTGCTGGAGCTCTGCCGTTCTCACTGATCTTCTAGGGGAGAGGCCTGTTGCCATGGTTTCCAAAAGTCTTTGCCGGAGGCAGAATTGCTGCGGAATTGCCCCGCCCTTGCCCCCTTCCGGGCTAAGTAATCTGCTCAGGTTTGCTCTCCAGAGCTTTTGTTCCCTGCAAGCTTTCCGTACAGCTTTGGAGGCCGAGAGTGAAAATGGCGACCTCCCAATCTCTGCCGTGGAGGAGCCAAGAACTCGGGGCCCCGCTCCTCAGTGAGCCCCCAGAGAAAAGCCGTCAGTCACTCCCGTCTCCCCGGTCTCCGGCCGCACTCCGTGCTCACCCGGCCTGTGACCGAGCGTTTCTATCTCTGGCACCCGACCCCGGGTGGAGTCTCCAAACCCAGCAGATCCCTGCGGTGCACTCCTGCGCCGCTCCTCCTTCCAGAAAGTGGTCGCTTTTCTGTTCAAAGAGTTGCTGCTCTTCTTTTCTTCGATCTCCTGTTGCGTTCGTAGGTGTTCGGAATGGTTTGATCCCTATCCAGTTGAATTCCTGAGAGGAGACGAAATCCAGGTCTCCTACTCCTCTGCCATCTTGCTCCACCTCTTTTCTCCTGCTTGAAGGCAGGCAAGTTTGACCAGACATCACCTGGAAGATAGTGGGGGGTTAAGTATGCAATCAGGTATGAAGGTGGTCAGATACCCAGAGTGGAGGTTCTTGCCAAGATTTTACAAGAACACGCACAGAAGGGTATAGGAAGAGGTTCAGGAGCTTGAAAAGGTCAAAAATCTTTGTCAGTCCCCCTTCTTGTTCAAGGAAAAAAAAAATTCTTTCCCTCTGAAAAAATAGTCCAGTTTCTCATTCAGTTATCTTCTGTTCATTAAGGACCAGCTGAACCATCTGTTGGGACTTGGTAATAGAGGATATTTCCTGGATGCTACTGACAGGCATTTTTAATGAGGGGAGTTTCTAGGACCATAAAAGATTACCAAAAACCCAGTTTCTGAGTGTAGAGGGCAGCCAGTGAGATTTTTAAACAGGCTTGACATATCTTCAAATGGTGCAGTGGGAATGGCAGTGGCCATCTAAAGAATTTTCCTGGTTTGCATTTAGAGTGTCTCATGATGCCATTCAGTATTCTGATGAACTTTCCAAGCAGTTCATACAGTGGGCAGCAGGAAGCTTGCCCATATGTAAGCTGTGGTAATATAAATTTAAAGTTGTTTAGCTTAAGCTTGCAGAACTTCAGAAAAACAGTTTTAGTTCTCATGATTCTAAGACAAAAAGGAAAAAGGGACATTAAAAAGTCAGACCTGAGAAACAGGGTTTCAGCTCTGGTTTTGCCTGAAAAATACTTCAGTCCTCAGGACAGAGTTGTAGCTGGATATTGGGGAGAACTGGAATTCAGGATTTGGTAAGGACTGGCAAAATGCTCCAGACAGAACCCACAGGGAGGCATTACTGCTTTCCATTAAACAAAACAGAACATTTCTCTACAAACACCTGTGTTTCTATCGAAGATAATCGAGGTTAGTCTAGTTGGTTTGCAAAGTAAGTCTGGTTTCCGAAAACTTTAACTGATTATTTACATAAGTGCAGCAAGAAGAGTGAATCATATAGCGCTTTTTTTGTTGTTGTTTGCTCTGCTGGAAGTTTTTGTAGGAATCTGATTGGTTATTTGTTTTTTAAGATTTTATTTATCTGAGAGAGAAAGAGGGAGGGAGAGAGCCCAAGTGGGGGGAGGGGCAGAGGGAGAAGCAGGGACCCCGACCCGTGGGGTTCAATCCCAGGACCCTGGGATCAAGACTGAGCAGAAGGCAGATGTTTAACCAACTAAGCCACTCAGGTGCCCCTCAAATTGGATTTTTAATAGCCTCTCAAGGCTAGGAAGCCAAGCCAAGATTTTGCCATGAGACTTTACCTGCGACACCTATAGATTTGGGTGAATTCCTCTTTTCTCAAGGTTTCCAAGTATCCTGAGGTTCCTTACTGACCCGTAAGGCAGGGAACCCCATTAACCAGGCAGTGAGCTGGTTTTTCCAACCAGGACTTTATAAGCATTGTCTCAGCTTTGTTTCCTTCAAGTTGTCTGGCCATATCTGATTCGATGCACATCATTCTCTAATACGACATTCTAGTCAAAGCCTTGGTACTTTAACCAGTTGGTTTCCAATTGTGTCCGGTTCCAAGGAGAAGAGATTTTTATTGAACTTTTGCAAATAACTGTGTTGCCATGAAAATTAGAATACTCAGTTTCCAAATTCTGGAGGGATCAGGTAGGGAGGAAAGATAAACGCTTCACATCTGTTTAATTTATCAAATTGCTCTAAGTTGTAGATAGCTTAAAAGAAATTTTTTTTTTAAATCTGGAAATCAAAACATTAAATAACCAGCAGTGTTTCAAACAGTCATAAAAGTTATCATCCTCATCTGTCCCATGTTATTAATTCTTCTGCTTAGGCTTGGGTTAGCAGTTATTTTGAATCCATCAGCTTCTTCATTAGTTCTGAAAATTCTCAGTCCACTGGCTTGGTCTCTAAGATGTTCAAGCAATGCAATTATGGAGCATGCTTTCCTGGAACCAATTTTAAACACTTTCAGAAAAGAATCAGGGGCACCTCAGTTGTTAAGCATCTGCCTTTGGCTCAGGTCATGATCCCAGAGTCCTGGGATCGAGCCCCACATCGGGCTCCCTGCTCCACGGGAAGCCTGCTTCTCCCTCTCCCCCTGCTTGTGTTCCCTCTCTTGCTGTCTCTCTGTCAGAGTAAAACAATCTGTGGATGACAAAAGATGCAAACATGGCCAAGATTAAAGATCCAGTGAGAGTTCATTTGACAAGGAAATTGTTATTTCTGTGACATACAGCATTTTAACATAATGACCCCCCCAAGCCTAATTAGTTTAACATATCTCTTTGACAAGGTGAAAGAGACAAATCCTTTGAGCCTTTGTTGGAATTTTCCACTCACTTATCCAACTAATACTTACCTAGAGTCCTCTTACATGCAAATCCTTTCCAAATTACACCCACAGAAAACACCCTGCTCCTGGTTGTAGACACCTCAGGTCGCACTGCTGACGCTGGGTGTGCAAGGCCGTTTCTAGGCCAGTGGTTGATCTTATCCCCCAGGGGACATTTGGCCCTGTCTGAAGATAGTTTTAGTTGTCACAACTGGAGGAAGGGTTCCTGTTACTGGCATCTAGTGGGTAAAAGGCAGGGATGCTGCTCAACCTCCCACAATGCACAGGACATCCTCCCACAACAAAAAATGATCTTGTCACAAGTGTCAATAGTATTGAGGTTGAGAAGCCTTGATTTAGATCTCACAGTTAAAAGTTGAAAGCTTCTTCATAACAAACCCCCAAATTCGTGGACCTAATCCCCAAGCCTGGATCTAGCTCAGGAATCTACAGTCCAATGGTTTCTTTTTGCCTTTGAGATGCCAAGCCCTGAAACCAGAATGTATAGAAGTTAAGGAATAGGGCTTTGCAGAAAGACTGCCTTTGTTGGTGAGAACTGCAAAGCACCGAGAACAGTGCCTGACACAGATTTGTCAACAGGGTCAAGCCTGGGTTCTTCCATACAGACAAGACAGAGTTTTCCATGCATCCATAGCTTTAAGACAATCAACTCCACCTTCTTGTCTTAGGGGCACTCACAATGAATGGAGAAATTGTCCCCAAGTCCTAGAAACCCTTGTTTCAACTACTTCCAGGATGACCTGGCACCAAAAGTACACACTCTATTTTCTGAGAAACATGGTCTCCTGGACTTCCTCTGTTGTGACCTCATGTCTATAGCTCCAATGATGGTGGAGAACACTTTTTCCCCAAACCGTATCAGGTGTAAATGTATGCAGTGGTTAAGAACAGATACAACTTTGAATCTCTGTTTCTCTACCTACTTTGGCTAGTGAGACATCTGACAAACAAGGTCTCAATTCTGGTTTTGCCTGAAAAGTACCTTAAAGCTCTCAGGACAGGATTGAGAATTTTCCCCATACAAAAAGACCTGTTATATCACCCATAATGATGAGCCTTGGACAAGTGACCTGCTCTCTGCACTTAAATTTTGTCAGTCTTAACATGGGACAATATCAAGTATCTCATTCATCTGTTAGTTTCTATATATACTAGGTACATTAAAACCAACTGGTGGGGGGGGGGCACAATATGTTTTTCTGAAAGCACCGTGGTAGGGTGGAAAAACTTTAAACCCACACAAGTGAGCTTGACTTCCTATCCCTTCATGAACATGCTGTACATTCTTGGACAAGAGATTTAACTTGGTTTAACCTCAACTTCATTATCAATGAGATGCTAGTAATATTTCTTCCTTGAAATACTGTAACTTTGATTCCATTTATGTGATATGTACAGCACAGCATTAAAAAAATCTCATTTTGGGCACCTGGGTGGCTCAGTTGGTTAAGCGACTGCCTTCAGCTCAGGTCATGATCCTGGAGTCCCGGGATCAAGTCCCGCATCGGGCTCCCTGCTCAGCGGGGGGTCTGCTTCTCCCTCTGATCCCCTTCCCTCTCGTGCTGTTTCTCATTCTCTCTCTCTCAAATAAATCTTAAAAATCAGTAATGAAGGAAGGGAAAACTGAAGGGGGAGAAATCAGAGAGGGAGATGAACCATGAGAGCCTATGGACTCCAGGAAACAAACTGAGGGTTACAGAAGGGAGGGGGTGGGGGATGGGGTAGCCAGGTGATGGGTATTAAAGAGGGCATGTGTTGTCATGAGCACGGGGTGTTACACGCAACTAATGAATCGTTGAACACTACGTCAAAAGCTAATGATGTACTATATGGTTAACTGAACATAATAAAAAATCAGTAATGAAACAGCAGACTTGAACAATACTACAGACCAAATGGACCTAACAGACATAGTTTTTAAAATTCAATTAGCCAACATATAGTACATCAGATTCAGATGTAGAGTTCAATAATTCATCAGTTGTGTATAACACCCAGTGCTCCTCACATCACATACCCTCTTTAATGCCCATAACCCAATTAACCCACCCCCCCCATCTCCCCTGCAGCAAGCCTCAGTTTGTTCCCCATAGTCAAGAGTCTCTCATGGTTTGTCTCACTCTGATTTCTTCCCAGTCAGTCTTCCCTCCCTTCCCCAATGGTCCTTCTGCACTGTTTCTGCTTTTCCACATATGAGTGAAACCATATAATTGTCTTTCTCTGCTTGACTTACTTTGCTTAACATAATACTCTCCAGTTCCATCCATGTTGATGTAAATGGGTAAGTAGTCATCCTTTCTGATGGCTGAGTAATCTTCCATTGTGTATATATACCACATCTTTATCCATTAATTTGTCAATGGACATCTCAGTTCTTTCCACAACACTGTGGCAGGATATAAAAATCAATGCACAGAGATCAGTTGCATTTCTATACACTAACAATGAGACAGAAGAGAAATTAAGGATTGATCTTTTTTACAATTGCACCAAAAATCATTAGATACTTAGGAATAAACCTAACTGAAGGGGTAAAGGATCTGTACTCAAGAAAAATACGGAACACTTATAAAAGAAATTGAGGAAGACACAAAGAAATGGAAAAACATTCTATGCTCATGGACTGGAAGAATAAACATTGTTAAAATGTCTATGCTGCCCAGAGCAATCTACATATTCAATGCAATCCCTATCAAAATACCATCAACATTTTTCACAGGAGCTGGAACAAATAATCCTAAAATTTGTATGGAACCAGAAAAGACCCTGAATAGCCAGAGGAATGTTGAAAAAGAAAACCAAAGCTGGTGGCATCACAATGCTGGAGTTCAAGCTATATTACAAAGCATGATGATTACAAAGTAATCATCAAGACACAGAAACACAAAACACAAAAACAGACATATTGGGGCACCTGGGTGGCTCAGTTGTTGGGCGTCTGCCTTCGGCTCGGGGTCCTGGGATCGAGCCCCACATCGAGCTCCCTGCTAGGCAGGAAGCCTGCTTCTCCCTCTCCCCCTGCTTGTGTTCCCTCTCTCACTGTGTCTCTGTCAAATAAATAAAATCTTAAAAAAAAAAAAAAAAAAAAACCTCAGACATATAGAACAATGGAGCAGAATAGAACATAGAGCTTTCTATCCAACAGCAGAATATACTTTTCAAGTACACATTGAACAGTCCCCAGGATAGAGCACATTTTAGGTCAGAAACCAGGTCTTAAATTTAAGATCAAAATCAGGGTGCCTGGGTGGCTCAATCGGTTAAGCAATCAATCCATGATTTTGGCTCAGGTCATGATCTCATGGGTTATGGGATTGAGCCCTACATGTTCCATGCTCAGTGGGCAATCTGCTTGAGATTCTCCCTCTCCCCCTCCCCACAGCATGTGCACTCTCAAATCTTTAAAAAAGCTTTAAGATCAAAATCATACCAAGTATTTCATTCAACCACAATGGTATGGAAGAGCTGAATCACTATATTGTACACCTGAAGCTAATATTACACTGTATGCTAACTGGAACTTAATAAAAACTTTAAAAACAAAGAACTGTAAGTCAGTAACAAGAAAAATTGGAAAATTCACAAATGAATGGAAACTAAACACCCTCTTGAACAACCATTAAACTGAAGAGGAAATCAAAAGGACATTACAAAATATCTTGGACAAATAAAAATTTATGGGATGCAGCAAGAGTAGCACTAAAAGGGCACCTGGCTGGCTCAGTCAATGGAGTGTGCAACTCTTGATCTCAGGGTTGTGAGTTTGAGCCCCATGTTGGGTAGAGAGATTACTTAAATCTTCAAAAAAAAGCACTAGGAAGTTTATAGTGATAAATGCCTACATTAAAAGAAGAAAATTATAAAATTAACTTTACACTTCAAGAAACTAGAAAGAGTAGGATAAACTAAGTTCAAAGTTAACAGAACGAAGGAAGTGAAAATCATAGCAGAAATAGAGAACAGGGAAACAGAAAAAAAACCCACAAAACTGAGAATTGTGTTTTGAAAAGATAAAACAACAAACCCTTCGACTAAGAAAATGAGAAAAGACTCAAAATCAAAAATGAAAAAGGAGAGGGGGCGTGGCTCAGTTGGTTAAGTGTCTGCCTTCAGCTCAGGTCATGATCCCAAAGTCCAGGGATCAAGCCCCATGTAGGGCTCCCTGCTCAGTGGGGAGCCTGCTTCTACCTCACCCTCTGCAGCTCCCCCTGCTTATCACTCGCTCCCTCTCAAATAAATAAAATCTTTAAAAAAATGAAAAAGGAGACACTGCAACAGATGCCTCAGATATAAAAAGGATCATAACTATTGTGAACAATTATATGCTAACAAATTGGATAACCTAGGAAAAAAATGGATAAATTCCTAAAAATATAACATACCAAGCCTGACTGAAGAAAGAAAGTCTGAAGTGTCAAACAACCAATAAAAAGATTGAATCAGTAATTGAAACTTCCCAACAAAGAGAATCCCAGGACCAAATGACTTCATGGGTGAATTCTACCAAACATTCAAAAAAGAATCAATACCAATCTTTCTTACACACATCCAACACATAAAAGAGGAAATACTTCGATACTCATTTGATGATGCCAGCATCACCCTCATACCAAAGCCAACTAGAGACATTAAAAGCAAAAAAATCTTCAAGCCAATAGCTCTAGTGACTACAAATGCAAAAATCCTCAATACTAAAAAAACTAAATCTAATAGCATATTAAAAGGATTACACACCATAACCAAGTGGGATTTAACCCTGGAATGCAAGGATGGTTCAACATGAACCAATTACTGTAATGTACCACATTAACAAAATGAAAGATTTAAAAGCATATGATCATCTCAATAGATGCAGAAAAAGCATTTCCCCAAAATTCGGCATCCATTAATGATAAAAACACTCAAAATTTCAATCAAAGACATATATTAAAAGCCCAAAGTTATCATTAACTAGTGTCTAGTGGTTTTATTTTCCTCTAGTTCTAGTACAAGCAAAAATGCACACCCTTACCACTTCACAGTCCTGGAAGTCCTAGAAGTCCTAGACAGAGCAATTAGACAAGAAAAAGAAAAGGCACCCAAATTGGAAAGGAAGAAGTAAAATTATCTGTTTGCAGATGACAAGATCATACATATAGAAAACTCTGAAGACTCAAAACCTGACAGTCTCTTCAATAAATGGTGCTGGGAAAATTGGACAGCCACATGCAGAAGAATGAAACTTGACCATTCTCTAACACCATCCACAAAGATAAAATGGATGAAAGACCTCAATGTGAGACAGGAATCCATCAAAATCCTAGAGGAGAATATAGGCAGTAACCTCTTTGACATCAGCAACTTCTTTCAAGATACATCTCCAAAAGCTAGTGAAACAAAAGCAAAAATGAACTTTTGGGACTTCATCAAGATAAAAAGCTTCTGCACAGCAAAGGAAACAGTCCACAAAACAAGGAGGCAACCCACAGAATGGGAGAAGATATTTGCAAATGACACCACAGATAAAGGGCTGGTATCCAAAATCTATAAAGAACTCAAACTCAACACCCAAAAAACAAATAAGTCAAAAAATGGGCAGAAGACATGAACAGACACTTCTCCAAAGAAGACATACAAATGGCTAACAGACACATGAAAAAATGTTTATCATTAGCCATCAGGGAAATTCAAATCAAAACCACATTGAAATACCACTGTACACAAGTTAGAATGGCAAAAATGGACAGGGAAAGAAACAACAAATTTTGGAGAGGTTGTGGAGAAAGGGGAACCCTCTTACACGGTTGTGGGAATACAAGTTGGTACAGCCACTTTGGAAAACAGTGTGGAGGTGCCTCAAGATGTTAAAAATAGAGCTACCCTATGACCCAGCAATTGCACTCCTGGGTATTTACCCCAAAGACACAGATGTAGTGAAAAGAAGGGCCATATGCACCCCAATGTTCATAGCAGCAATGTCCACAATAGCCAAACTGTGGAAAGAGCCGAGATGCCCTTCAACAGACAAATGTATAAAGAAGATGTGGTCCATATATACAATGGAATATTACTCAGCCATCAGAAAGGATGAATACCTAACTTTTACATCAACATGGATGGGATTGGAGGAGATTATGCTAAGTGAATTAAGTCAAGCACAGAAAGTCAATTATATGGTTTCACTTATTTTGGAACATAAGGAATAGCATGGATGACATTAGGAGAAGGAAGGGAAAAATAAAGGGGGGGATATCGGAGGGGGAGACAAACCATGAGAAACAAACTATGGACTCTGAGAAACAGGGTTTTAGAGGGGAGGGGGGAGGGGTTAGCCTGGTGATGGTTATTAAGGAGGGCACATACTGCATGGAGCACTAGGTGTTATACGAAAACAATGGATCCTGGATCACCACATCAAAAACTAATGATGTATTGTATGGTGACTAACATAATAAAATTTTAAAAATTAAAAAAAACCCTAATAAGTGAATTCAATAAAATTACACAATACAAAACCAACATACAAAAGTCAGTTTCAATTCTACACACAATGAACTCTCCGAAAAGGAAATTAACACAACCCCATTCACCCTAGTGAGAAAAAAATACTTAGGAATAAACTTAACCAGGAAGTGAATGATTTGTACACTGAAAATTATAAAACACTAATGAAGGTAAATGGAAAGACATTCTATATTCATTGATTGGAAGAATATTGTTTATCTCCATACTACCCAATGTGATCAAAGATGCCCTGTAAACTGTAAAAACAAAAACAAAAAACACTCAATGGCATTCTTTACAGAAATAGAAAAAACAATCCTAAAATTTGTGTGGTGCTATAAACGACCCTGACTAGCCCAAGCTATCAATAAAGAACAAAGCTTGAGGCATCACACTTAATTTCAAAACATATTACAAAGCTACTACAATTAAAACAGCATGGTACAGACATTAAAACAGACCTGTAAGACCAATGGAACAGAATAGAGGGCCCAGAAAATAAAGCCACACATTTATGGTCAGCTGATTTGCCACAGGAGCACCAAGAACACACAGTAGAGGAAGGGTTGTCTCCTCAATAAATGGTGATGGGAAAATGGAAAAATGAAATTGGACTCTTACCTCACACCACATATAAAAACCAAGGGAGTGCATCAAACTAAAAAAGCTTTTGCACAGCCAAGGAAACAATCAACAGAGTGAAAAGGCAACCCACAGAATGGAAGAAAATATTTGCAAACCATGTATTTGATAAAGGGTTAATATCCAAAATAGATATAAAGAACTCCAAACTCAGTAGCAAAAAAAACCAAATAAACTAATTTAAAAATGGGCAAAGGACCTGAATAGACATTTCTCAAAAAATGACATACAAATGCCCAACACATACATGAAAGGTGCTCAACATCACTAATCATCAGGGAAATGCAAATTGAAACTGCAATGAGGTATTACCTTACACATGTCAGAATGACTAGAATCAAAAAGAAAAGCACTGGCAAGGATGTGGAGAAAAAGGAACCCTCGTTTACTGTTGGTGAAAATGTAAATTGGTACAGCTGCTCTGAAAAACAGTATAGAGTTTCCTCAAAATATTAAAAATACAAATACCATATGATCCAATAATTCCACTACTGGATATTTACTCAAACAAACACCCATTCAAAAAGATATATGCAGGAGCAGGGGGAAGATGGTGGAGGAGTAGGGGGCCCTATTCAACTGGTCCCCAGAATTGAGCTGGGTATCTACCAGACCACTCTGAGCACCCACGGAACCAGCCTGAGGTGTAAGAAGATCTGGATCTCTACAAACAGAATATTGCAGGCGGTTGGTTTTGAGGTACGAAGCGGGGAGCCGTGATTCTGCAGGCAGATATCGGAGGATAAATGGCAGCGGGAAGGAGCCTGGCCGTGGGGATCCTACACTGCTGGTGAGCAACAGCCTCGTGCACTGGGGACGGGGCACAGACTCGCAGACCGGTAGTGGCGGGGAAAGGACTCTAGGGCAGCCCCCAGGGTGGAAACCTGGAGCGGGCAGTCACGTGTGCGAACTGGGAGCGGCTGGCGGTTTTAGAAGCACAAAGGGCAGAGATGTGCTCCGACCTGAAAGCAGGACTGGGGATGCTGCAGAGGGGTGCACAACCCAGGATGCTGCAGTTTATAGCAGCACAGACAGAAATAGAGATAGTATGGCCTGGAGAGCTCACTGAACAACAGATTGTGATCTCTCTGCTCTGAGGCAGAGTTGGAAATGGTCTCTTCTGCTCTGACTCGCGGAAGAGATGCAGAAAGCCGCCAGGGAAAGCTGAGAGAACAAAAGCCCCCAAAACTGATTCCCACTGAGGCCATCCCCCGCCACAGGGGCGCAGGGCAACTCCACCCAAACAGGGTTGCCTGAGTAACAGCGCAGCAGGCCCCTCCCGCAGAAGACAGGCTGGGAAAACAAGAGGCCAGCAACCCTAAGGTCCCAAGAAAACAGGTGCATCTTGCTTGGGTTCTGGTCAATAATTTGGACTCTATACATTCCCTCAAACACCCACCAACAGAATGACTAGGAGGAGGAGCCCCCAAAATAGAAAAGATTCAGAGATTATGACTTATACTGCAGATTTACAAATGGATGCAGATATAACCAAGATGTCAGAGATGGAATTAGGGCTAGCAATTGTGAAGACAATGGCTAGAATGGAGAAATCAATTAACGGCAACATAGAGTCTCTAAGGGCCGAAATGAAAGCTGAATTGGGGGCACCTGGGTGGCTTAGTTGGTTAAGCAACTGCCTTCGGCTCAGGTCATGATCCTGGAGTCCCGGGATCGAGTCCCGCATCGGGCTCCCTGCTCAGCGGGGAGCCTGCTTCTCCCTCTGACCCTCCGCCTTCTCATGTGCTCTCTCTCACTCTCAAATAAATAATAAAATAAAATCTTTAAAAAAAAAAGCTGAATTGGCAGAACTTAAAAGTGCTATCAATGAGATCCAATCCAATCTAGATAATCTAACAGCTAGGGTAAGTGAGGCAGAAGAATGAATGAGCAACCTGGAAGACAATATAATAGATAAAAAGGGAAAAGAGGAGACCAGGGAAAAACAACTCAGAATCCATGAAAATAGAATCAGAGAAATAAGTGACACCATGAAGCATTCCAATGTCAGAATAATTGGAATCCCGGAGGGAGAGGAGAGAGAGGACTAGAAGATGTATTTGAGCAAATCATAGCTGAGAACTTCCCTAATCTGGGGAATGAAACAAACATTCGAGTCCTAGAGGCAGAGAGGACCCCTCCTAAAATCAAGGAAAACAGGCCAACACCCTGGCATGTAATAGTAAAACTTGCAAATCTTAGAACCAAGGAAACCATCTTAAGGGCAGTTAGGGGGAAGAGATTCCTTACGTACAAAGGGAGGAACATCAGAAGAACGTCAAACCTATCCACAGAGACCTGGCAAGCCAGAAAGGCCTGGCAAGACATATTCAGTACTAAACGAGAAGAACATGCAGCCAAGAATACTTTATCAGGCAAGGCTTTCATTTAGAACGGATGGAGAGATGCAGAGCTTCCACGACCGGCAGAAGTTGAAAGAACATGTGACCACTAAGCCGGCCCTGCAAGAAATATTAAGGGGGGGGTTCTATAAAAGGAGAAAGACCCCAAGAGTGATATACAACAGAAATTTACAGGGACAATCTATAAAAACATCTTCACAGGCAACATGATGACAATTCATATCTTTCAATAATCACTCTCAATGTGAATGGCCTAAATGCTCCCATAAAACGGCACAGGGTTGCAGACTGGATAAAAAGACAGGACCCATCCATATGCTGTCTACAAGAGACTCATTTTGAACCTAAAGATATATCCAGACTGAAAGTGAAGGGATGGAGATCTATCTTCCATGCCAGCGGACCTCAAAAGAGAGCTGGGGTAGCAATTCTTATATCAGACAAATTAGATTTTAAACTAAAGTCTGTAATTAGAGACACAGAAGGACATTATATCATTCTTAAAGGGTCTATCCAACAAGAAGATCTAACAATTGTAAATATCTATGCCCCCAACATGGGAGCAGCCATCTACATAAGCCAACTGTTAACCAAAATAAAGAGTCATATTGGTAACAATACATTAATTGTAGGAGACCTCAATACTCCACTCTCAGCAATGGACAGATCCTCTAAGCAGAAAATCAACAAGGAAACAAGACCTTTGAATGATACACTGGACCAGATGGACCTCATAGATATTTACAGAACATTCCACCCTAAAACAACAGAATACTCATTCTTCTTGAGCACACATGGAACTTTCTCCAGAATAGACCACATACTGGGTCACAAATCAGGTCTCAACCGAAACCAAAAGACTGAGATTATTCCCTGCATATTCTCAGACCACAATGCTCTAAAACTGGAACTCAATCACAAGAAAAAATCTGGCAGAAATTCAAACACCTGGAAGCTAAAGACCACTCTGCTCAAGAATGTTTAGGTCAACCAAGAAATCAAAGAAGAACTTAAACAATTCATGGAAATCAATGAGAACAAAAACACATCGGTCCAAAACCTGTGGGATACTGCAAAGGCACTCCTAAGGGGGAAATACATAGCCATCCAAGCCTCACTCAAAAAAATAGAAAAATCCCAAATTCACCAAATAACTCTACACCTTACAGAACTAGAGAAAAAGCAACAAATGATGCCTAAGCCACGCATTAGAAGAGAAATAATTAAAATTAGAGCAGAAATCAATGAATTAGAAACCAGAAACACAGTAGATCAGATCAACGAAACTAGAAGTTGGTTCTTTGAAAGAATTAATAAGATTGATAAACCACTGGCCAGACTTATCCAAAAAAAAGAGAAAGGACCCAAATTAATAGAATTATGAATGAAAGGGGAGAGATCATGACTAACACCAAGGAAATAGAAAAAATTTTTAGAAATTATTATCAACAACCATATGCCAATAAACTGAGCGATCTAGATGAAATGGATGCCTTCCTGGAAACCTATAAGCTGCCAAGACTGAAATAGGAAGAAATTGACAACCTGAATAGACCAATAACCAGTAACGAGATTGAAGCAGTGATCAAAAACCTCCCAGAAAACAAGAGCCCAGGGCCTGATGGATTCCCCGGGGAATACTACCAAACATTCAAAGAAGAAATAATACCTATTCTACTGAAGCTGTTTCAAAAACTAGAAACGGAAGGAAAACTTCCAAACTCATTCTATGAGGCCAGCATTACCTTAATCCCCAAACCAGGCAAAGACCCCATCAAAAAGGAGAATTTCAGACCAATATCCCTGATGAATATGGATTCCAAAATCCTCAACAAAATCCTAGCTAATAGGATCCAACAATACATTAAAAGGATCATCCACCATGACCAAGTGGGATTTATCCCCGGGATGCAAGGGTGGTTCAACATTTGAAAACCAATCAATGTGATAGAACACAATAAGAGGAGGGAGAACAACCATATGGTCCTTTCAATTGATGCAGAAAAAGCATTTGACAAAATACAACATCCTTTCCTGATTAAAACTCTTCAGAGTATAGGGATAGAGGGAACATTCCTCAAGTTCATAAAATCCATCTATGAAAAACCCACAGCGAATATTATCCTCAATGGGGAAAAGGTGAGAGCCTTTCCCTTAAGATCAGGAACACGTCAAGGATGCCCACTCTAGCCACTATTGTTCAACATAGTACTAGAAGTCCTAGCAACAGCAATCAGACAACAAAAAGAAATAAAAGGTTTTCAAATTGGCAAAGAAGAAGTCAAACTCTTTTCACAGACATGATACTTTATGTGGAAAACCCAAAAGACCCCACCCCCAAATTACTAGAACTCATCCCAGCAATTCAGTAATGTGGCAGGATACAAAATCAATGCACAGAAATCAGTTGCTTGCTTATACACTAACAACGCAACTGTTGAACGAGAAATTAAAGAAACGATTCCATTTACAATAGCAGCAAAAACCATAAGATACCTCGGAATAAACCTAACCAAAGAGGTAAAGGATCTATACTCTAGGAACCACAGAACACTCATGAAAGAAATTGAAGACGACACAAAAAGATGGAAAAATATTCCATGCTCATGGATCAGAAGAATAAACATTGTTAAAATGTCTATGCTACCCAGAGCAATCTATACCTTCAATGCCATCCCAATCAAAATTCCAAAGACATTTTTCAGAGTGCTGGAACAAACAATCCTAAAATTTGTATGGAATCAGAAAAGACCCCGAATCGCCAAGGAGATGTTGAAAAAGAAAAACAAAGCTGGGGGTATCACGTTGCCCGATTTCAAACTATATTACAAAGCAGTGATCACCAAGACAGCATGGTACTGGCACAAAAACAGACCTATAGACCAATGGAACAGAATAGAGAACCCAGATATGGGCCCTCAACTCTATGGTCAAATAATCTTTGACAAAGCAGGAAAAAACATGCAATGGAAAAAAGACAGTCTCTTCAATAAATGGTGCTGGGAAAATTGGACAGCCACATGCAGAAGAATGAAACTCGACCATTCTCTAACACCATTCACAAAGATAAACTCAAAGTGGATGGAAGACCTCAATGTGAGACAGGAATCCATCAAAATCCTAGAGGAGAATGTAGGCAGTAACCTCTTTGACATCGGCCACAGCAACTTCTTTCAAGATACATCTCCAAAAGCTATTTAAACAAAAGCAAAAATGAACTTTTGGGACTTCATCAAGATAAAAAGCTTCTGCACAGCAAAGGAAACAGTCCACAAAACAAAGAGGCAACCACAGAATGGGAGAAGATATTTGCAAATGACACTACAGATAAAGGGCTGGTATCCAAGATCTATAAAGAACTTCCCAAACTCAACACCCAAAAAACAAATAAGTCAAAAAGTGGGCAGAAGAGATGGACACTTCTCTGAAGAAGACATACAAATGGCTAACAGACACATGAAAAAAATGTTCATCATTATTAGCCATCAGGGAAATTCAAATCAAAACCACACTGAGATACCACCTTACACAAGTTAGAATGGCAAAAATGGACAAGGCAAGAAACAACAAATGTTGGAGAGGTTGTGGAGAAAGGAGAACCCTCTTACACTGTTGGGGGGAATGCAAGCTGGTACAGCCACTCTGGAAAACAGTGTGGAGGTTCCTCAAAAAGTTAAAAATAGAGCTACCCTATGACCCAGCAATTGTACTCCTGGGGATTTACCCCAAAGACACAGATGTAGTGAAAAGAAGGGCCATATGCACCCCAATGTTCATAGCAGCAATGTCCACAATAGCCAAACTGTGGAAGGAGCTGAGATGCCCTTCAACAGACAAATGTATAAAGAAGATGTGGTCCATATATACAATGGAATATTACTCAGCCATCAGAAAGGATGAATACCCAACTTTCACATCAACATGGATGGGAGTGGAGGAGATCATGCTAAGTGAAATAAGTCAAGCAGAGAAAGACAATTATCATATGGTTTCACTTATTTGTGGAACATAAGGAATAGCATGGAGGACATTCGGAGAAGGAAGGGGAAAATGAAGGGGGAGAATCAGAGGGGAAGACAAACCATGAGAGACTATGGACTCAGAAACAAACTGAGGAAAAAAAAAAAAAAAGAAACTGAGGGTTTCAGAGGGGAGGGGGGTGGGGGGGATGGGTGAGCCCGGTGATGGGTATTAAGGAGGGCACGTATTGCATGGAGCACTGGGTGTTATATGCAAACAATGAATCATGGAACACTATATCAAAAACTAAGTACTGTATTGTGACTAACATAACAAAAAAGAAAGAAAATGGAGGGCAAATAGGAAATGAGTTACCCTGTCTGTACTCGATCAGTGGGTAAAAATCCAGTATGGTTGTATTTGTCTCTAGCTGTATGTTCAGTAACCTAAATATTATTTAGGAAACAAGGCAGTTGAAAAACTAATGATGTACTATATAGTGACTAACATAATAAAATTAAAGAAAAAAGAAAACAAGACAGTTGCTCATAACAGTCATAAAACTCCTAGAAGAAAACATAGGGAAAAACTTCTTGACATGCACCTTGGCAAGGATTTTACGGATGTAACTCTAAAAGCACAAGCAACAAAAGCAAAACAAGTGAGAATTCATCAAACTAAAAAGTTTCTGCAAGCAATGGAAACCATTAACACAATGAAAAGGCAGCATAGAGAATAGGAAAGAATACTTGGAAAGGGGTTAAAAATCCATCAAAAACTACTGATGTACTGTATGGTGACTGACATAATAAAAAAATAAATTTAAAAATCCAAAATATATAAAGTTCTCATACAATTTAGTAGCAAAAGAGAGAAAGAGAGAGTGAATCCAATTTAAAAATGGGCAAAGGACCCGAATACTCATTTTTCTAAAAAAGATATTCAAGTGTCCAACAAGTACATAAAAAGGTGCTCAACATCACTCATCATCAGGGAAATGCAAATCAAAACCATAATGAGAGGTCATATCACACCCTTAGAACAGCTATCATCAAAAAGACACAAAGTGATGAGTGCTGGTGAGGATGTGGAGGAAAAAAAAACTTTGTACACGGTTGATGGAAATGTAATATGGTACAGCCATATGGAAAACAGCATGGAGGTTCCTCAAAAAACTGAAAATACAACTACCACATGATCCAGCAATTGTACTTCTGGGAATATACCCAAAACAAATGAAATTAGAATCTCAGATGTCTGCAACTCTCATGTTCATTGCAGCATTGTTTGCATTAGCCAAGACCTGGAAACAACCTAGGTCTCCATCAGTGATGAATGGATAAAAAGGATGTGGTATCTCTCTCTCTCTCTCTCTCTCTCTCGCTCTCACCAAACTATTATTCAGCCATAAAAAAAGAAGAGAATCCCGCCATTTGTGATAACGTAGATAGACCGTGAGCTCATTATTCTAAGGGAGATAAATCAGACAGAGGAAGGCAAATACAGTATCATCTCACTTTTACGTGAAATCTAGAAAACCTGAGCTCACAGAAACAGAGTAGCTTGGTGGCTGCCGGGGATGGTGGGTGGAGAAATGGGTGAAGATGGTCAAAGAGTACAAACTTACAGTTATAAGATAAGTTCTGGGGAATGTAATATACCACACAGGTCTATAGTTAGCAATACTGTGTTGGGTACTTGAAATTTAAACGTTCTCACCACATATACACCCAGTTGTAACTATTTGAGATGATGGATGTGTTAACTTGTTGTGGTAATCATTTCATTATATATACACACATATATGACGTGTTTACATTGTATACCTTAAACTTATACAATGTTATTTATAAATTATATCCCAATAACTCTGGGAAAAATAATCTTGAGCCAATGAAAACAAATAAAAACAAGGCAGGTAGAAATGGAATGCTAAACATTGTTAGAAGTTTCTAGATACTGGACAAAATGTGAATGGAAATTGTGGTGGGCAGCCCCTAAGGTGGCCTTCAATGATCTTTACCTGTGACAGTCACACAGTGACACATTGATTAAGTGGGACTTGTGATTTGCTCCTATGCAAAGTGATGAGATGCCACTTTCTTGAGGAGTTTACATAAGACTGTTACTTCTGCCTTGCTAACCAATTATATTGCCTTGCAGAATTTGATGAAGGAAGCTGTCATCTTTAAGAGGCCCACATGGCAAAGAATTAGTGTCACTCCCATACAAGAGCCCTCCAGCTACTAAAATCCTCAGTCCAACATAGCCCAACAGGAACTGAACTTTGCCAACAACATGTGAGCTTCAAAGCAGATTCTTTCCCAGTTGAGCCTTCAGATACGACCCCAAGCCCTGGAGGACATGTTGACTGCAGCCTTGTGAGAGACCTTGAAGACAACCAGATAATTTGTGGCTGAACTCTTGGCCCACATAAACGGAGTTAATAAACGTGTGCTGTTGAAACCCTACATTTGTGGTAATTCGTCATGCAGCAATACTTCCCTAATACAGAAAGGAAGAGAATCTTTGCTTTACAGGAATAAATTTAATGACCCAGGATCTGGAGCTACACAATGACAGTCTGTGAATTGACCTTTGCTAGTAATGAAAGACATGTCCAAATAGGAGAAGGTAGGAAGAAAGAAAATACTTAAAGACAAGATAATTTTCATCTCTTATTCTATGTCAGGTATGACAATACCAATTGTCACTTTTTACTTAGCACTGACTAGGTCCTCTGCTGAGGAGAACCACTCTGTTGATTCTTACTTTTTAGATATTTAAAATAGCAAAAGGATTTATCGTTTCATATGTCCTAGACCATCTCAACACAGATTTGTCCACATCACCAAGAAAAATGAACTTTGCAACTTACCCAACTGTCTGAAGTGTACAATTGGTGTCCCAAGCTCTCAAAAAGCTGCACAATTCCTTCATCACCCAGCTGATTTCCTAGTACTTGAGACTTTTCAGCATTTTTCTGCTGACAAGAACTAAGGCAAGAAACTCACAGCAGATGCTGGTTAACATACACTCTTCTAGCCTGTAACAGAGAGAGATGCACAGGGAGGTAGGTTCTAATTCTTGGGGAAATGTGGCAGACAGAGTATATTGGTGCTTACCAAACACCTCCCTTACAAGTTCTCGACAAATGAATTTACCAACCAATAGAACAGCATTTCGAATACCACACTATTATGTTTGGGAGTTTTAATTCTCCAATGCACTTTTTTGTATCCTTAACCATTCTTCAGCTTCAGCATTCTAACCTTAACTCCAAACAGGGACCTTTCTTCACCAGATACCTACCCAATGCTCTCTAGCTTGCAGCTGGGATGTTTCAAAGCATTACACTCAGCTCCATTCCCACATCCCCTATATTATTACTCCCCAGCTCCAGGCTCCTCAGGTTTGGATTATTAGTCACAGCTGATGCAATATCTGGATAGACACCACTGGTAAAAACAACCAGACCTCCTGAAAAAAAATGTGAGGTACAATCATGATCACCTATCTCAAAGGTTTTATACCATGAAGTGGCGTTTTTGGACCTGTCTCATGGTGTCCATGAAGAAGGGTCTCATTTTGGGAATAATGTTGATATTGCTAACATACATCATTCAAAGCCCTTAGTGCATATTAACTATCACAGTGGTCACAGTGCTCTTATCATCCTGGTTTTACAAAGAGGGAAACTGAGGCAAGAACATTTACAAGCATTTTTGTCCAAAGACATAGGTAACTGGATGCAGATTTCTAATCCATGTTTTTGTGATACTGAACTTGACTATAAAGAATTATTTTAGGCAAACTCTTTTGGTTCATTTTTCTACCTTCCAGTACTCAGGTCCCAACATCACTGAGAAGAACCAAATGTATTGTTTTCATAAAAAAGAATTATACCCTAAAATTTGTATGGAATCAGAAAAGACCCTGAATCGCCAAGGAGATGTTGAAAAAGAAAAACAAAGCTGGGGGCATCACGTTGCCCGATTTCAAGCTATATTACAAAGCAGTGATCACCAAGACAGCATGGTACTGGCACAAAAACAGACATACAGACCAATGGAACAGAATAGAGAACCCAGATATGGACCCTCAACTCTATGGTCAAATAATCTTTGACAGAGTAGGAAAAAACATGCAATGGAAAAAAGACAGTCTCTTCAATAAATGGTGCTGGGAAAATTGGACAGCCACATGCAGAAGAATGAAACTCGACCATTCTCTAACACCATTCACAAAGATAAACTCAAAGTGGATGAAAGACCTCAATGTGAGACAAGAATCCATCAAAATCCTAGAGGAGAATATAGGCAGTAACCTCTTTGACATCGGCCACAGCAACTTCTTTCAAGATACATCTCCAAAAGCTATTTAAACAAAAGCAAAAATGAACTTTTGGGACTTCATCAAGATAAAAAGCTTCTGCACAGCAAAGGAAACAGTCCACAAAACAAAGAGGCAACCCACAGAATGGGAGAAGATATTTGCAAATGACACTACAGATAAAGGGCTGGTATCCAAAAATCTATAAAGAACTTCTCAAACTCAACACCCAGAAAACAAATAATCAAGTCAAAAAGTGGGCAGAAGATATGAAAAGACACTTCTCTGAAGAAGACATACAAATGGCTAACAGACACATGAAAAAATGTTTATCATCATTAGCCATCAGGGAAATCCAAATCAAAACCACACTGAGATACCACCTTACACCAGTTAGAATGGCAAAAATGGACAGGGAAAGAAAAAACAAATGTTGGAGAGGTTGTGGAGAAAGGGGAACCCTCTTACCCTGTTGGTGGGAATGCAAGTTGGTACAGCCACTTTGCAAAACAGTGTGGAGGTTCCTCAAAAAGTTAAAAATAGAGCTACCCTATGACCCAGCAATTGCACTCCTGGGTATTTACCCCAAAGACACAGATGTAGTAAAAAGAAGGGCCATATGCACCCCAATGTTCATAGCAGCAATGTCCGCAATAGCCAAACTGTGGAAAGAGACGAGATGCCCTTCAACAGATGAATGGATAAAGAAGATGTGGTCCATATATACAATGGAATATTACCATCAGAAAAGATGAATACCCAACTTTTAGATCAACATGGATGGGACTGGAGGAGATGATGCTAAGTGAAATAAGTCAAGCAGAGAAAGTCAATTATCATATGGTTTCACTTATTTGTGGAACATAAGGAATAACATGGAGGACATTAGGAGAAGGAAGGGAAAAATGGGGGGGTAATTGGAGGGAGAGATGAACCATGAGAGACTATGAACGTGAGAAACAAACAGGGTTTTAGAGGGGAGGGGGGAGGGGGGATTGGTTAGCCCAGTGATGGGTATTAAGGAGGGCACTGCATGGAGCACTGCATGGAGCACTGGGTGTTATACGAAAACAATGGATCGTGGATCACCACATCAAAAATTAATGATGTATTGTATGGTGACTAACATAATAAAATTTAAAAAATTAAAAAAAAATTATACCATATGGTTCTTCCTCTCACTCAAAATAAAGTGCTTACCAATTGCCCAGATGCTCTCATGTGATCTGCCATCCTGTTTCACCTCTCCCACATCATCTGAAACTACAATTCTACTCACTGCCTCACCACATTGGCCTTCTTACTGTACCTTGAGCAAAACAGACTATTCCCATATTATCACCTCTACACTTGCTGTTCATTCTCCTTGAAAGCACCCCTATATTAATCTGTATGATTCAGTCTCTTACTTCCTCCAAGTCTTTGCAAAATTTTTCCTTGTCAATGAGGGTTACATTGACTGATTTTGCCTAAGATGGCCACACCCAACCATCAGCACTCCTGACCACATATCCCAATCTACTTTAAAAACAGAGCTACCCTATGACCCAGCAATTGCACTACTGGGCATTTACCCCAAAGATACAGACGAAGTGAAGAGATGGGCCATATGCACCCCAATGTTCATAGCAGCAATGTCCACAATAGCCAAACTGTGGAAGGAGCTGAGAGGTCCTTCAACAGACGAATGGATAAAGAAGAGGTGGTCCATATACACAATGGAGTATTACTCAACCATCAGAAAGGATGAATACCCACAATTTATATTGACATAGATGGGACTGGAGGAGGTTATGCTAAGTGAAATAAATCAAGCAGAGAAAGTCAATTATCATATGGTTTCACTTATTTGTGGAACATAGGGAATAGCATGGAGGACATTAGGAGAAGGAAGGGAAAAATGAAGGCGGGAGGAATCGGAGGGGAAGACGAACCATGAGAGACTATGGACTCTGAGAAACAAACTGAGGGTTTCAGAGGGGAGGGGTGGGGGATGGGTTACCCTGGTGATGGGTATTAAGGAGGGCACGTATTGCATGGGGCACTGGGTGTTATACGAAAACAACGAATCATGGATCACTACATCAAAAACTAATGATGTACTGTATGGTGACTAACATAATAAAATTAAATTAAATTTTTAAAAACCTACAAAAATAGAAAAAAAACACCTGGATTATTAAATATGCATGTGACCTATGAATAGCATGCCAACAACCTTCTAGGGTGATGAACATTCTGCAATTACCTTGTGATTGTTGTGCAACTCTGAGTATGCTAAAAATCACTGAATGCACACTTTAAACGGATGAATTTTATATTATTTCTCAAATCTATCAAAAAAAAAACCAACAAGAAACCAAAAAGATGTAGATATGAGATGAAAGTATACCTACTAGGAGCACCATTATTTTTAAGATTTCATTCATTTATTTGACAGAGAGCAAGAGAGCACAAGCAGTGGGGAGTGACAGGCAGAGGGAGAAGCTCCCAGCTGATCAGGGAGCCTGATGCAGGACTCCATCCCACAACTCTGGGATCATGACCTGAGCCTAGGGCAGATGCTTCACCTACAGACCCACCCAGGTACTCCTCTTTCTTTCTTTCCTTTTCTCCCCACCACCCCCGGAGAATTGTAATGATACTCTTTTTCTTTCTCCAAATTTTTATTTAAACTCCAGGTAGTTAAGATAGTTAGTTTTAGAGAACTTAGTGATTCATCACTTAACCTACAACAGCCAGTGTTCATCACAAATGCCCTCCTTCATCCCTAGCACCTTTTAACCTATCCCCCCATCCACCTCCCCTCCAGTAACCCTCAGTTTGTTCTCTATAGTTAAGACTGTTTCTTGGTTTGCCTCTTTTTCACCCCATGTTCATTTGTTCTGTTTCTTAAATTCCACATATGAGTGAAATCATATGGTATTTGCCTTTCTCTGACTTATCTCACTTAGCACAATACTTTCTAGCTCTATCCAGGTCATTGCAAATGGCAAGATTTCATTCCTTTTGTGCCTAAATAATATTCCATCATATATATGTAAATTAAAAGCTTCTACACCGTGAAGGAAACAATCAACAAAACCAAAAGGCAACCTACAGAATGAGAGAAGGTATTTGCAAATGACCTGATAAAGGGTTAATATCCAAAATATATAAAGAACTTCTAAAACTTAATTCCCCCAAAACAAATAATCCAGTTAACAAATGGGCAGAAGACATGAATAGACATTTTCCAAAGAAGACATACAGATGGTTCCAGACACGAGACAAGATGCTCAACATCACTGATTATCAGGGGAAAAAATACAAATCAAAACTACAATGAGGGGTCACCTCCCACCAGTCAGAATGGCTAGAATTAACAACACAGGAAACAACAGGTGTTGGTGAGGAGGTAGAGAAAGGGGAACCCTCTTACACTATTGGTGGGCATGCAAACTGGTATAGCCACTCTGGAAAATAGTATGGAGGTTCCTCCCTACCCCTTTTTTCATGACACCTTCTATAATATAAACTTAGTTCATGCTGGCAATCACTTACTGGATTCCTCTGGGGCCATATAAATCCCAGAACAACTTGAGATTTTACAGACAATTCTAGAATAGACTTTTATGTAATACTAAGAGGGTTAGTATTACAATGAATATTTCTACAGAAAAATATATGAATAAAGACTATAAAGAGTTGTTTTAGTTCTAGTTGTCATGTGTTGAAATCTAGTGAATTCTAAAAAAAATTAAAACTACAGTGTTCAGTCATATATTTGAGCTACTATTCTGTTTTGTTTTCTGACCATTCCTGCCAATCTCCACCTTTTTGTAGTTTTATGCCTTACTTTTGATATATATCTCCATTTTTGCCATATCTCAACCATCTGAAAGACTCTGCTTTTCTAGCAACTTCTCCAGAATGGAGAAAAAGATCTTATATAATTGGAACAAATGAGAAATAGAAACACAAGAACAACTCATTTTCTGCCGTCTTGAAAGAAGTAGAAACTAAAAAATATAAGTAGCAAACCTTTTCTGAGCTTTCTTCCTTGTGTTCTCAAGAACATCACCTCTGACATGACACCTAGCATAGTTGCTTCTTGTTAATTAGAAGTCCTTTGCTCTTGGGGCGCCTGGGTGGATCAGTCATTAGGAGTCTGCCTTCAGCTCAGGTCGTGATCTCAGGGTCCTGGGATCAAGCCCCGCATCAGGCTCCCTGCTCTGCAGGAAGCCTGCTTCTCCCTCTCCCACTCCCCCTGCTTGTGTTCCCTCTCTATGTCTCTGTCAAATAAATAAAAAATCTTAAAAAAAAAAAAAAAAGTTCCTTGCTCTTATCGAGTCAGTTGCTATGGCCCAGATGAGTCTGGAACTTCCATATTTAACTCAAAACCATAAGGTTGAGAGTCTTGTGACCTCATTCCCCAGACTGAAATGCAAGTTGAAAAAAATCTAAAGAGAATTGGGCCAACATTGTGGGGCAAAAGTTGTCCATCCAGAATAATAACCCAGATGTATCTGACTCCAAATACCATGCCTTCAGCTATTACACTTTGCTGTACTTTCCCCTTCAGGTGTGTTTTGACCACATACTCAAGTCAAAACTTCCATATGATAGGCTTGTCTAAACTGACTTGCACCCGTGACTCAAGAGAACAATCTGGATGGAGCAAAGCATCACACAGTATTTTCATCCCATCATTATTCAGTAGGTTACTAAATAATGTCACTTTTTTCAGTTTCTTGCTGCTAAGGAGAAGTGAGGCAATTTCTTCACATGCACTAGTTTGCAACTTACATCTCAAAATGTAAGAGGAATTCATACAAATTGAGGATGCCCAGTTTTTCAAGCCATCCCTCTTTTAGGTAAAACTAGACCCAAGTCAGAGGACAACTACTTAAAACAGGCAATAAATGGATCTCCATGCTTCTGATGTTGCCCTACACCAGTTTTCAAAGTTCACATGTGCGTCCATGTGAAGATTCAAGAAGGGTTGTGAGTAAGTGGACCCACCTTCACACAGCACTCATTACTGTGTGTCACAGATCTAAGTCAGGCATCAAGCAACCCACCTGATCAAGACAACTGAGCTTGCCATCACATTTACAATGACTTCTTTTTCCTACTGCCTATGATGCCCCACATGATCTGGCTCTTAACTACCTGACTTTGTCTAACTTGCTACTCATGGCTCACTCTATACCATCCTCCCTAATCTCTTCACTCCTCCTCAAATCCTCCAAGCACATACCTGCTTTAGCACCTCTGCTCTTGCCCTCATCTCTGCTTAACATGTTTTTCCCAGATATCTGCATAGTTAGCTATCTCACTTCATCAGCCTGTCTCTTAAAGTTCATTTCTCTAATGAGGACTTTGTTGACCACTGTACATTCAACAAATATTGCCTACTATACTTCTGGCATTGTGCTAGGTTCCTAGGATGCAGCAGAAAACAAGAAATAGGATGGAATTCTAGTGGGTAGAAATAAATGAACAAGGAACATGACAGGGATGTCCACTCTCACCACTGTTGTTCAATATAGTATTAGAAGTCCGAGCCTCAGCAATCAGACAACAAAAAGAAATAAAAGACATCCGAATAGGCAAAGAAGCCAAACTCTCACTCTTTGCAGATACCATGATACTTTATGGGGAAAACCCAAAAGATTCACCCCAAAATGGCTAGAACTCCTAGAGGAATTCAGCAATATGAAAGCAGGAAGGGAAAAATGAAGGGGGGCAGAATCGGAGGGGGAGACGAACCATGAAAGACTGTGGACTCTGAGAAACAAACTGAGGGTTCTAGAGGGGAGGGGGTGGGGAGATGGGTTAACCTGGTGATGGGTATTAAAGAGGGCACGTACTGAATGGAGCACTGGGTGTTATACGCAAACAATGAATCATAGAACCACTACATCAAAAACTAATGATGTAATGTATGGTGATTAACATAGTAAAATAAAATAAAAGGATAGAAAATCAATGCACAGAAATCAGTTGCATTTCTATACACTAACAATAAGACAGAAGAAAGAGAAATTAAGGAGTTGATCTCATTTACAGTTGCACCCAAAACCATAAGATACCTAGGAATAAACCTAACTGAAGAGGTAAAAGATCTGTACTCTAAAAACTACAGACCACTTATGAAGGAAATGAAGACACAAAGAAATGGAAAAACATCCCATGCTCATGGATTGGAAGAATATTGTTAAAATGTCTATGCTGCCCAGAGCAATCTACACATTGAATGCAATCCCTATCAAAATACCATTGACATTTTTCACAGAGCTGGAACAAACAATGCTAAAATTTGTATGGAACCAGAAAAAGACCCCGAATAGGCAGAGGAATGTTGAAAAAGAAAAACAAAGCTGGTGGCATCACAATTCCGGGGTTCAATCTCTATTACAAAGCTGTAACCATCAAGACAATATGGTACTGGCACAAAAACAGACACCTAGATCAATGGAACAGAATAGCGAGCCTAGAAATGGGCCCTCAACTCTATGGTCAACTAATCTTCGACAAAGCAGGAAAGAATATCCAATGGAAAAAAGACAGTCTCTTCAACAAATGGGTGTTGGGAAAATCAGACAGCCACATGCAGAAGAGTGAAACTGGACCATTTTCTTACACCACACACAAAAATAGACTCAAAATGGATGAAAGACCTCAATGTGAGATAGGAATCCATCAAAAGCCTGGAGGAGAACACAGGCAGTAACCTCTTTGACCTCGGCTGCAACAACCTCTTGCAAGACATGTCTCCAAAGGCAAGGGAAACAAAAGCAAAAATGAACTTTTGGGACTTCATCAAGATAAAAAGCTTCTGCACAGCAAAGGAAACAGTCAACAAAACCAAAAGGCAACCTATGGAATGGGAGAAGATATTTACAAATGACACTACAGATAAAGGGCTGGTATCCAAGATCTATAAAGAACTTCTCAAACTCAATACCCAAAAAACAAATAATCCAGTCAAAAAATGGGCAGAAGACATGAACAGACACTTCTCCAAAGACAACCGACAAATGGCCAACAAACACATGAAAAAATGTTCCACATCACTTGGCATCAGGGAAATACAAATCAAAACCACAATGAGATACCACCTCACACTGGTGAGAATAGCTAAAGTTAACAAGTCAGGAAACGACAGATGTTGGTGAGGATGTGGAGAAAGGGGAACCCTCCTACACTGCTGGGGGGAACACAAGCTGATGCAGCCATTCTGGAAAACAGTATGGAGGTTCCTCAAGAAGCTAAAAATAGAGCTATCCTCTGATGCAGCAATTGCACTACTAGGTATTTACCTGAAAGATACAGATGTAGTGAAGCGAAGGGGCACCTGCACCCCAATGTTTATAGCAGCAATATCCACAATAGCCAAACTGTGGAAAGAGCCACGATGTTCACTGACAGATGAATGGATAAATATATGGTATATATGTGTATACACACACACACACACAATGGAATATTACTCAGCCATCAGAAAGAATGAATACTTACCATTTGTATCAACGTGGTTGGAACTGGAGGGTATTAAGATGAGCGAAATAAGTCAATCAGAGACAGACAATTATATGGTTTCACTCATGTGAAATATAAGAAACACTGCAGAGGATCATAGGGACAGGGATGGAGAACTGAATGGGAAGAAATCAGAGAGGAAGAGAAACCATGAGAGACTCTTGACTCTGGGAAATACACTGAGGGTTGCTGAAGAGGAGGTGGGTGGGGGATGGGGTAAGTGGGTGATGGACATTAAGGAGGGCAGATGAT
Organism: Mirounga angustirostris; assembly: GCF_029215605.1. NCBI lineage: Eukaryota > Metazoa > Chordata > Mammalia > Carnivora > Phocidae > Mirounga > Mirounga angustirostris. Next base: position 58,226,415 of record NW_026991724.1, on the reverse strand, counting down.
GTGAGAAGTACTAGGGGTTATACACAACTAATGAATTGTTGAACACTACATTAAAAATTAATGATGTACTATATGCTGGCTAAGTGAACATAATAAAAGATAAAAAATAAAGAGAAATGATCAAATGTGTGATGTTTCTACTAGATGGTCAGTTCTATACAAACACTAAAAAAAAATCAGTTGACCATAAAAACAAATATTGCAATATTGAAATTTTTTTAAAAAAGTAAATCAGGGTGAACCATAGAGAAAGGGAAGGAGATATTCTAGTTCTACATGGAGTGGTCAGTGGGAGAAGTGTCAAAAAGGTGGCATTTCGTAGCAATATAAGAGATGGCACATTCAGCCTCTAAGGGAAGAGAATTTGTGGTAGAGGAATTAACTGCAAAGGCTCTGCAGCAGGAGTAGGCTTGGTGGTTCAAAGACCTGCAACAAGCACAATAAGTGAATGGAGGAGTGGAAGACAGGTGACAGGGTTAACCAGGGTCACCCATGGTGAAATGATGCATTTTGAGACTGGAAGCCATTGAAGGTTGGAGGTCAGAGAGCAGAAGAGTGGCAAGATGGGGCTTAAATTGAAAACTAAAGTTGCCCTTCTACGCTCTCTTGCATGTAGCAGGCAAAGGTGGGGACAGGGAGAACATGTAGGAGGGTACTGGAATAGTTCAGATGAGCCATGATAAGGACTTGGTCTACCATGCACAGCAGCAAAGGGAGCAGGAAGTAGCCCAATGGATCCATCATGATTGCAGCCCTAAAAAATTTGTCTAAACCAAGACACATTTGGAATGCCTATATCAAAATAAACATTGAAAAGTTTGTTAGGAGTCTGAAACCAGGAGAAATACATGGTTGTAAATGTACATCTGGGAGTCTTCAGCATATAAAGCTACTTAATGCCATGGAAGCGGATGAGAACTCACACAATGAGTGGACAGAGAATAAGTTTAGGACGACTTTGAAACATCCTAATGATGTATGTAAATCAACTTTTTAAAAGATTTATTAGAGAGGGAGAGAGATAGAAAGCACAAGCAGGGGGGAGTGACAGGCAGAGCGAGAAGCAGGCTCCCCCCGTTGAGCAGGCAGCCTAATGTGGGGCTCGATCCCAGGACCCTGGGATCATGACCGGAGCTGAAGGCAGATACAACCAACTGAGCCACCCAGGAATCTATAAATCAAGTTTTTTAATTGTAGATTTTATAAAGCCAAAATCAAGTGTTTATGATGAAAATTTAGTACCACTCTGACAAATCTTGAGAGAGAAAGAGCGAGGGAGAAAAAGAGAAAGAGAGAAAAAGAGAAAGAAAGATGCCTGGGTGGCTCAGTCTTTTAAGCATCTGTCTTCGGTTCAGGTCATAATCTCAGGGTCCTGGGATCGAGTCCCACATCGGGCTCCCTGCTCAGAGGGGAGCCTGCTTCTCTCTCTGCCTGTGCTGACAAATAAAATCTTGAGGAAAAAAAAAACAAAACTCTGGTACTAAATTTTCTTAAGATTTTATTTCTTTATTTGTCAGAGAGCGACAGAAAGTACACAAGCAGGGGGAGCGGCAGGCAGAGGGAGAAGCAGGGTCCCCTCTGAGCAGGGAGCCCGATGTGGGACTCGATCCTGGGACCCTGGGATCATGACCTGAGCCAAAGACAGATGCTTAACCGACCGAGCCACGCAGGCATCCCATAGTAGAGATGGTCTATAAATGTAAAATACATTCTAGATTGTGAAAACTTAATAGCCCCTAAAAGGAAGGTAAAATATCATTCAACTTTTTACCATTATTTTTTACTGAAGTATAGTTGACATACAATGTTATGTTTCAGGCATGCATCATGGTGATTCAAGAAGTCTATATATTATGCTGTGCTTAGAAGTACAGCTACCATCTGTTACCATACAATGCTATTCCCGTATCACTGGCCATATTCGCTTTCATCCCTGTGACTTACTCATTCCCTAACTGGGAGCCTGTATCTCCCAGTCCCCTTCACCCCTTTTTGCTCATCTCCCCACCCACCTCCCCTCTCTGGCAACCACACCAGTTTGTTCTCTGCAATTATGGGTCTGTTTCTGCTTTTTGATGCCAATGATGTATTGATGTAATTTGGTATGTTAAGATATATTACTGAAATTAATTTTGTCTGTTTTTTAACCTTTTTAATGTGGCTTCTCAAAGGTTTAAAATTACCTCGTGGCTCTATTAGGCAGGCTGTAAGGTTTGATCAGGTTGGTCTATGCCCAAGAATGGGCATAGGGACAAAATGGTTAGAGAAATATGGGTCAAAATGAGAAGCCAAATTCTCGAAAAGATCATCCACATAGGAAGTGAAGTCATTCAAAATGACAGGGATAATGTTGGTGGGAGAGAAACAAGCTGTGTGCTAAAAATCTTCAAGGAGTAAGTTTCATCTTGGAGAAGTTGCAGGTGCTATTACGTGGAGAACACGTCTGCAAACCTACACCCAGCCATTCCCCTCATATACAGTCAACAGTCAGCTCAGCACTAACTCACCTCAGATGCTGTATGTTGGATTGCCCAAGACCTCATGCAGAAGTGAACACATCCTTAGGGAAATGGGCATCCAATTCAGGTTCAGAAATGTGATTCTAGTTAAGAACAATAGCCTCGAATACACTTAAATTTGGTATTGACTGGGAGATAGGTCAACCCGCAGGAGGTAAAATTAGTGGGAGAGTTACAGTCAAGGTCGCACACAGAGTATACACATCTCCTCTGTCATTTTTCCTACCTGCCTTGTTTCATGTTATATGTACTTAGAGGGGGGAAATGTACACATAGAAGCAATAAGCTAAGGTGCAACACCGAAGGACCAAAGACAAATTAGCCTTGATTCAGGAGCTCCATGAATCACCAGGAAAATACTTCCAATTAAATATAGAAATTTGAAATAGAGACAAGAAATTTAACATGGTTAAAATATGCAAAATATTGGCTAAAATATTCAGAGCAGTGTACCTTATAGTTCAGAAAAAGACAATTTTTTCAAGTAATCTGTAAAGCAGCACTGCTCTGTGGTCAGATGGGCATATAGATTATTGGTGTAAAACAGTGATATCCCTTTGGGAAAGTAGACAGTATTCAAAGCTTTTAACAAATTTAAGTACTTTAATTCCATTTCCTCTTTTAAGAGCCTATGAAGCAGAACCACTAGGTATAAAACTTGTCTAATACAGTATTAAGTTGTCCTATGGACTAGTATAAAACCAGAAACTGAAGACTGAGAGCAGAGCATGATTAAATGTATCTAGTTTATCGATGCTGCATTTTAGAAACCCACGTGAGTTTAGGCTTTCAAAGAACACTTAACAAGAGCTCCTATGGCAAGTTTTAGGAAAACTGAAGTAGTGTAAAAGACTAGTGTTTATAAAGTCTCTCCACTTTCTTAGACAAACATATCACTAAAAAGTAAATCTCTTCAACTGCTGTTTGTAAAACACAGATAAGTGCTTTTAAATCTTGGTTTCAAGGTGTTTTTCAATGAATATAAGTGTATTATGCAGTGAGGAAAGTTAAGTCCAATGAAACCTATTCCTTCCCCCTAAATCCCAAGTTATTTCCGTCCTTTGGCTTCTATTTTGCACCATCCCCTTTGAGCTGCCCCCTTGGGACTCAGACTCATTTTAAGAGTTGAGATGGGGTCCAATGCCCACACAAGGTTTCAACAAGGAAAGTCAATGCAGAAGTATCCTGACTGAGTCATGTGGCTGGATAACCAAGGACCCAGCCGGTTGGACGCTCTGAGGAGCTTTGATCAGACCTCAAGCACTGCTACCCAGAGGAATCACTTGAGTTCTTAAAAATTCTGTTCAAGTTGAATACAAAACAGAGACCACACTTGAAAATTCCCTGAGCAAATTCAGCAACACAAGAAACAGGTGTTGGTGAGGATGTGGAGAAAAAGGAACACTTGTGCATTGTTGGTGGGAATGCAAGCTGGTGCAGCCACTCTGGAAAACAGTATGGAGGTTCCTCAGAAAGTTAAAAATAGATACAGCAATTGCACTACTACGTATTTACCCAAAGAACACAAAACTACAGATTCAAAGGGGGCACATGCACCCCAATGTTTATAGCAATGTTATCTGCAATAGCCAAACTATGGAAAGAGCCCAAATGTCCATCTACTGATGAATGGATAGAGAAGGTGGGAGATATATATTATATATATATATACACACACACACACACACACATACAATGGAATATTACTCAGCTATAAGAATGAAATCTTGCCATTTCCAAGGATGTGAATGGAGCTAGAGAGTATAATGCTAGGTGAAATAAGCCAGTCAGAGAAAGACAAATACCATATGCTCTCACTCCTATGTGGAATTAACAAAACAAATGAGCCAAGGGGCAAAAAAAATAGAGAGGCAAACCAAAAAACAGACTTTAAATGATAGAGAACTGATGGTTACCAGAGGGGAGGGGGTGGAGGGATGAATGAAGTAGGTGATGGGGATGAAGGAGTGCACTTGTCATGATGAGCAGAGTGATGTATGGAAGTATTAAATGACTATTGCACACCTGAAACTAATATTACACTGTATGTTAACTGGAATTAAAAACTTTTAAATTTAAATTCAATTAGCCAACTTACAGTATATCATTAGTTTCAGGTGTAGTGTTAAATAAATTATTGGTTGCATGTAATACCCAGGGCTCATAATTTTTTAAAAAGAAATTCCCTGAACAGAAGAAACCATTTAAACCACATTAGCAAAACTAAATCTACCATATTTCATGAACGTAAGTGAAACTTGTTATTTCTTATAAATACCTGATAACCATAAAAGAAACAGATGGTGACTACTTACAGTGAGCACTTAGTTACATACAGAATTGTTGAATCAATATTGTACACCTGAAACTAATATAACATTGTACGTTAATTATATATCAATAAAAAAATGTGAGTTAAGAAACTTCAGCCATCTTCCTAAAAATGTGTAAGATAATCACTTTGAAACAATCCCCTGCCATCTGCAAACCTCCTCTGTAATAACCAACCATTGTGAAGATACACAACCTCCTTGTTTTCACTTTATAAGCCATCCTGTAATGTCATGCCCCTGAGCTTCATATTAGTTCACAAACCACTCTTAAATGCACAATAAGCTCTTACTAAATACTATTTTACTGATCTGGTGGTTTTAGTTTTGCTACTTCTGGGTTGTTTTGTTTTTACAGTCCCAATGCCCAGAAATATCCATATTTGTTAAACAAGAAACTTTGGAAGTTAGACCCTGGAATCCATGTTTTCTTACAATTCCCCCAAAGGACTTCAACATGCATCCAAAATTGAGAGCCAGTGCCTTATAACACTGTTGACCATCCCTAGAAGTAGAGAAGCTGTAGCTCACCCTTAAAACATCTTATTGGGGCGCCTGGGTGGTTCAGTCATTAAGCGTCTGCCTTTGGCTCAGGTCATGATCCCAGGGTCCTGGGATCGAGCCCCGCATCGGGCTCCCTGCTCAGCGGGAAGCCTGCTTCTCCCTCTCCCACTCCTCCTGCTTGTGTTGCCTCTCTCGCCGTGTCTCTGTCAAATAAATAAAATCTTTAAAAAAAAAAATCTTATCGGGGCGCCTGGGTGGCTCAGTCATTAAGCGTCTGCCTTCGGCTCAGGTCATGATCCCAGGGTCTTGGGATCGAGCCCCGCATCAGGCTCCCTGCTCAGCGGGAAGCCTGCTTCTCCCTCTCCCACTCCTCCTGCTTGTGTTGCCTCTCTCGCTGTCTCTCTCTGTCAAATAAATAAATGGGATCTTTAAAAATATATATATTAAAAAAAACATCTTATCTAACATTGCACACACCAAAGAAGGATAGTGTCTGTGACAAGACCACAAGCATAAGTTTCTGGTTAAGAAAGACAGCATGAGGGGCGCCTGGGTGGCCCAGTTGTTAAGCGTCTGCCTTCGGCTCAGGTCATGATCCCAGAGTCCTGGGATCCAGCCCCCTCCCTGCTCAGCGGGAAGCCTGCTTCTCCCTCTCCCACTCGCCCAGCTTGTGTTCCCTCTCTCGCTGTCAAGTAAATAAATAAAATCTATAAAATAAAAAAAAGCCTCCCCTTAAAATATCATGAAAAAAATTAAGAAAATAGAATTTCAGTAACAACATAAACAACAGGATTTTAAAATGAAAAGAAGCAAGTTGCCAAGAATGGTAACTCACCAACCCTGATACCAAGTCTCCAAGTCTCCTGGACCAGTTCCTAAAGCAAGCAAACCAGCAAGTGGGAAGGGAAAGCCTACACCCACCCCAGAGGGGCCATTTAAAAAAGGGCCTCCTTTTTATTGATTAAGGTGGGTTCTGGATGACCGTGTTTACAATGGAAGGGAAACACTGCTTCACCTGGGCTTTTGTGCCTCAACTGTTTTTCTCCACGTAGACCTTTCTTCTCGGGTCTGCTGATTACATAATGGTCCAGACCCAACTTGTGATGTTGGGGCTCCCGGAGTATCTGGCGAAGAACCCCCAAAACAAGTGATTGGGGGCAGTGCCAAAGGAAAAGAACTTCTCCCCTGAGAATCTTAACTTCAGATAATAATACGTACCATGAGCTATGTAAGGTAAACACTCCATGCAGTGCAATCTACATCAGGATCTGGCAAGAGGCCTTTCCAATATAAGTGATTGTGGAATGACGCAATCATGGGTGCTTTCGCCAGGTGATAGGATTCACGGAGGCACTCCTAGGTCCTAAACCCTGAGGTCCCCAGATTTGCTGCTCAGCTGGAATCACCTGACATCTCTCATGCTGATGACCTGCTCCCACCTGCAGGCACCTTGCTTTCATCAGCAGGGAGTGTGCTTTGGGTATGATTGGTAAATGTAACTTCATATTTCACAGATTACAGAAGAAAAAAATATGATCTCTTTATAGATGCAAAAGGGGTAAATCTAGAAGACTCCATGTCTATTCATGCTCTTAGATGTATCTTTGTAAATTAGGAGAGAAAGGAATTTCATTAACCCATTCCAAAAGAGCATTCTGAAAAGGTAGTCAAAACCTCATCATGGAAAAATGATGACAGAAAACCTTTTAGGATACAAGACAAACATGCCTTCTGCCACCAGTCTTATTTCAACGTAGTCCTGAAACAACAGCCAATTCAGTGGAACAAGAGAAAGGATTTGAACAGGCAAGTTTGAAATTATATGAAATAATTTGATATATCTGTGCAAACTCCCTCCCCCCAAATCTATGGCAAAAACTATTAGGATTAATACTATATAGTATGCTTGAAAGTTGCTAAGAGAATAGCTCTTAACTGCTCTCACCAAACACACACACACACTCACAGGAGGTATTTATGAGATGTAATGTAGGTATGAGCTAATCTTCTGATGGAAATTGTTCTGCAAAATATTAGTGTATCATCAACACCCTGTGCCTTTAAACTTACATGTCTTGTGTCATTTATATCTCAATAAAGCTGGGAAAAAAATGTTCCCAAGTTTTTAAAAGGTAATTTGATGAATATAAAAATCCATGTGTATTTCTGTAAATAGATCCAGTTAGAATTTGAAATTTAAAAGGATGTCATATGCAATAAAAGGCATCCCAACTGGTAAGGAAGAAGTAAAACTTTCACTATTTGCAGTTGATGTGATACCATATGTAGAAAATCCTCAAGACTCCACCAAAAAACTACTGAAACTGATAAATGAATTCAGTAAAGTTGCGGGATACAAAATCAATATACGAAAATCTGTTGCATTTCTATACACTGCTAACAAAGTAGCAGAAAGAGAAATTAAGAAAACAATCCCATTTACAACTGCACCAAAAAGAATAAAATACCTATGCATAAACTTAGCCAAGGAGGTGAAAGACCTGTACTCTGAAAACCATAAAACACAGATGAAAGAAATTAAAGATGACACAAATGGAAAGATAGTCCATGCTCATGGATGAAAAGAACAGATATTGTGAAAATGTCCCTACTACTAAAAGCAATCTACAGATTCAGTGCAATCCCTATCAAAATATCAACAGTATTTTTCACAGAACTAGAACAAATAATACTAAAATCTGTAAGGAACGAGAAAAGGCCCCCAATAACCAAAGAAATCTTGGGGGAAAAAAAGAACAAAATGAGAGGGATCACAATCTCAGATTTCAAGGTATACTACAAAGCTATAATAATTAAAACAGTATGGTACTGGCACAAAAATAGACACATAGATCAATGGAATGGAATAGAGAGGCCAGAAATAAACTCATGACTGTATCATGAATTATTCTTCAACAAAGGAAGCAAAAATATGTAATGTGAAAAAGACAGTTTCTTCAACAAATGGTGCTGGGAAAATTAGACAGCTACAAGCAAAAGAATGAAATTGGACCACTTTCTCACACCATACACAAAAATAAATTGAAAAAAATGGATTGAAGACCTAAATGTGAGACCTAAAACCATAAAATTCCTAGAAGAAAACATAGGCAGTAATTTTTTTCACATCAGCCATAGAAACATTTTTCTAGATGTGTCTCCTGAGGCAAGGGAAATAAAAACAAAATTAAACCACAGGGGCTACACCAAAATAAAAAGGTTTTGCACACCACAGGACACCATCAACAAAACAAAAAGACAACCTACTCAGTGGAAGAAGATATTTGCAAATGATGTATCTAATAAGAGGTTAATATCCAAAATATATAAAGAACTTATACAACTCAACACCAAAAAACCCCCAAATAATCTGATTAAAACGGACAGAAGACATGAATAGACATTTTTCCAAAGAAGATATACAGATGGTAATAGACACATGAAAAACGCTCAACATCACTAATCATCAGGGAAATGCAAATCAAAACCAAAATGAGGTATCACCTCACATTAGTCAGAATGGCTAGAATCAAAAAGACAAGAAATAATTAAGTGTGGCACGGATGTGGAGAAAAAGAAATCTTGGTGCACTGTTGGCGGGAATGCAAGCTGGTGCAGTCACTGTGGAAAACAGTATGGAGGTTCCTCAAAAAATTAGAAATAGAATTACCATATGATCCAGTAATTCCACTCTTTGGGTATTTATCCAAAGAAAACAAAAACACCAATTTGAAAAGATATGAGCACCCCTGTGTTTATTGCATTATTATTGTTGTTGTTGTCGTAATAGCCAAGATATGGAAGCAACCCAAGTGTCCACTGATAGACAAATGGGTAAAGAAGATGTGTTGTAGACACACACACACACACACACACAAACACACGGTGGAATATTACTTGGCCATAAACAAAGGATGAGATCTTGCTATTTGCAACAACATAGATGGATCTAGAGGGTAATGCTAAGTAAAATAAGTCAGAGAAAGGTAAATACCATATGATTTCACTCATATGTGGAATTTAAGAAACAAAACGAATAAACAAAGCAAAAAAAGAGACAAACCGGAAAAAAAAACTAAAAAACAAAACCAGACTCTTAAACATGGAGAACTAATGGTTGCCAGAGGGGAGGTGGGTGGGGGGAAATGGGTAAAAGAGGTGAAGGGGGGGCGCCTGGGTGGCTCAGTTGGTTGAGCGTCTGCCTTCGGCTCAGGTCATGATCCCAGGGTCCTGGGATCGAGTGCCGCATCAGGCTCCCTGCTCGGCGGGAAGCCTGCTTCTCCCTCTCCTACTCCCCCAGCTTGTGTTCCCTCTCTCACCATCTCTCTCTCTCTCTGTCAATTAAATAAATAAAATCTTAAAAAAAAAAAAAAAAGGTGAAGGGGATAAGAACACACTTACCGCAACGAGCACTGAGTAATGTATAGAACTGTTGAATCACTATATTGTACACCTGAAACTAACAGAACACTGTATTTAATTATACTTGAATTTAGAAAATAATTGAAAATTAAGAAAGGATGTCCTATGCAAAATGGCAAGAAATATATAAAGTAACTAGAAATAAATCTAATAAAAGATTATAAGCCTTATTGGACCAAGTATGAATTTTTATTGATAGACATATAAAAATGTAAGAAATGAAGAATTATGCTTAGTTCTTGTATAGGAATGATCATTATTATAAAGATGTCCATACTCTCCATATAGATCTCTACATTCAGTACATTGCTAATAAAACCCCAACAAAATTTTTATTTCAAAATATAATCCTAAAGTGTATGCGGGAAACAGAGGTGGTTAGTGTAAATCAAACTACTCCCACAGCACAACATAGTGTGGGGAGGGGATGTTGATTGAATTGGACCTACGTTACAAAGATTTCATTTAAAAGCTATAGTATTTTTCCTTCCCTTCCCCTATGTTCATCTGTTTTCTTAAATTCCACACGACTGAGGGCGCAGGGTGGGGCTTCGGGGGCGCCCGGGGGAGCCCAGGCCGTCGCCATGGACCCGGGGTGGGCAAAGGGGCCTCTGGGAGGGCAAGAGGTCAGGAGAGGCCGTGAGGAGCAGAGCTGCGCCTGCCCGGGCTCTGTCTCCCCAACGTGCGCTGCGCGGAGCAGGGGAGGCATCCTATCAAAAGGCAGATCAGGGGCGCCTGGGTGGCTCAAATGGTTAAGCGTCTGCCTTCGGCTCAGGTCATGGTCCCAGAGTCCTGGGATCGAGTCCCACATTGGGCTCTTGGCTCAGTGGGGAGCCTGCTTCTCCCTCTGACCCTCTCCCCTCTCATGCTGTTTCTCTCTCACTCGCTCTCTAAAAAATAAATAAATAAAATCTTAAAAAAAAAAAAAAGGCAGATCAGCTCATGCCACACGCAGGGTCCTCCTTGAATGCCCCCCATGAGCATGGAAGGAGATCCCAGGGCCTTAGGAGGCCCACAAGGCCCTGACTGGTCTGGCCCACCCACCCTCTGACCTCATCTCTGTGGAGCTGCAACCACAATGCCTGGTCCTGCCTCAGGACCTTTGCACTTGCTATTCCCTCGGCTTGAGATACTTTTCCCTTGGATGTTTATGCAACTGTTTCCTTCTCTTCTTAAAAATATAAACTAAGATGCCCCTCCTCACCAGACAGCCCTTCCTCAGTGACCTAGTTTCAAATATCTTCTCTGAAACATGCACATACACTAGCCACTCTCTATGACATCATCTCGATCCTAAAGCACATTTGAAGTAGCCTGGTTTATTTGCTTGTCTATCATCTGGCTGCCCCACTTAGAGGGTCACATCCATGAGCATTTCTCTGCCTGCTTTGGAGCTGTGTCTGTGGCATGTCAAAGAGTGGCTGGCACATAGTAGGTGCTCGATAAAGTTCAGTCTGTTACATGGTTGAGTCTCCATTCTGTAGACAACAGACATAAGCATGTACTTTCTCCCCACAAAATATGTTCTACCTGTTTGGCTCGAGTCTATTTTATCTCATTTTTTTAAAATGTTGGTTTTGACCACCTAAACCAGCGGTTCTCAACTGGGGATGATTTAGTCCCCCCTCCCCCACCCGGGGACCGTGTATGGTGACATTTTGAGTTGTTATAATTGAGGTGCTACTGGCGTCTATTTGGTAGAAGATAGGGGTGCTGTTAAACATCCTACAACACCCAGAACAGGAGCCCCCATGCACCGCCAAAACAGAAGGATTCTACCCCCAATGTCAGTAGGACCAAGGCTGAGAAACCCTGATATAAATTGATTTCAGGATCCACTAATGAGTCATGACCTGCAGTTTGAAAAGAAAACACCAGGCTTGCAGGAGCAGTGGGACCAGTAGATGAGAAATTAGGGTATAGTGATGTCGTGAGGGAGGAGAGGGTATTGGCTAAGAGATTGCTCTTGAAGGATAGGAAAAATCTCGGGTTATTCCCAGCCCTGCCATGTACAAACTCAGGCAAGTTTCACTGTCTTGAAGCCTGTTTTCTTATCTGTGGTGTGATAAGAGCAGGATTCCCCTCATTTGCAGGATCTCCAGAAATAACCCTACTAAATAAAGCACATAGCACTTTATCTAAAAACACTAAGACAGCCCCAGTGATCTTTTTTTTTTTTTTTACAAAATAAATCATATCATGTCATGTTCTTCTTCAGAATGATGATCATGCTGAGGGCTTGGGATCTTAATTTGTTTTATCCTAAGTGCAATGGGAAGTTATTTGAAGGTGGCAGAATTGTGGCAGGTCTACAAGGAATATTATGTATCCTTTAGAAAAGAATGGGGTCTGGATAAGCAGGATATGCAGGAGGCATTATGCAAAAGTAGCAAGTTACAGAGTGAGGAGGATGGAACCATACAACAGCCATCCTGAGCCATGCTGTACGGCATACGTGGATATAAATGCACAGAAAACGTAGGGAAGGACACTCACCAGTAGGAAGGGTGAGCATTGTAACTGGAGGCAAAAGTCAAGGGGAAATTTCAATGTGTCCCTTCTATGTTTTATTAAGAGAATGTATTCGTCAGTTCCTGCAAAATTAAACACTATGAAGTCTGATTTCATCGACTCTATGAAACTGCAGGATTGGACCCAGAGCCGTGTGCAGCAACAGAGTCCCTGTGTTCCTGAAACCCACACGCACCTCTCTGCCTCCGTTGGGTCTGCAAAGCACGAGTTTTCGCCATCGTTTGCTTTGCCAGCTACAATCGCTACACTACGAACAGGCTGCACCTCAGGGCTCGTCAGTGCTTCAGGCTATGCCTCTCGCTCCTTAAGTTTCCAGAAACTCAAAGACAGTGCAGATTGGCATTCTTTGCCACCGTGCGTTCCAAAACGAGGACTGTGATCCCCTAGCGGATCCTAAGTTTGGTAGGACGTGACCAGAGTTCTTTGAATGAAGTACAGTAGATTTTTAAAAATGAGATCATGGTGTTATACACAAACAATGAGTCATGGATCAATACATCAAATACTCGTGAAGTACTGTATGGTGACTAACACAACATAATAAAATTTTTTTTTACAAAATGAGATCGTGGTTTATGACAAGAGTGAGGACTGTTTCACGACACTTTGGTTTCCGTTGTTGTGTGTGTGTGCATGCGAATATGCATTCTTATCCAGGAAGTAAACTGTATTTCTTCCTAGAGCTCATTGTCAAAAGAAATTTGAGAAATACCCCTATAAAAATGGCCTCTTATTGGGCGCCATTGGTTGGTTCAGCGACTGCCTTCGGCTCAGGTTGTGATCCTGGAGTTCCGGGATCGAGTCCCGCATCGGGCTCCCTGCTCGGCAGGGAGTCTGCTTCTCCCTCTGACCCTCCTCCCTCTCATGCTCTCTGTCTCTCATTCTCTCTCTCTCAAATAAATAAATAAAATCTTTAAAAAAAAATGGCCTCTTATTTAAGAAGACAGGCACACTAGGACCTCCTTTTGTTGGAGCTACGTTTAAGGCTGGGAAACATTGCTTTAGAACATTGCAAAAGGTAACAAAACTCTGGCAGGTGCACAAAATCCCTGGCAGCTCATAATCGTATCGGTTTATATAAAGGACTCGGCAGTTTACCAGATTCCTGTCTGGGGGGGAGTCCCTTTTCTGGACTGTGGAAAGCTCCTGCAGGAAGAGAAGAGCAATGCCATTGGTTCCTCGTCCTGCACCAGTGGACTTCTGATTTTCTTTTTAATACAATCATGTCTGACAGCTTTGGTCTCATTTTCACACAACTTTGGGGAAACTCTCTTCCTTGTTCAATCTTTACCTCCTGGACCATCGCTAGCCTCCCCATCAGCCTTCCCAACTCCCCTCTCCCCTCAACATCCACAGTATCCACACTCAGCAAAATCCACTTCCCTTCCTGTGAAATTCTGTCATTTTCTTTGCCCTCCCAGGAAGGATACAGATAAAGCAGGTATGCCCAGGGAGAAAGAGAGGGACTGATCTCGTACACGCCAAGCACTTACACGGGACTTCGTACCGGGCAAAGTTGCAAGCACTTTACTAATGCACGGACTCCACACAACAGTCTTATAAACTAGGTGCTGCCATCCCCATGTAACCGTGAAGTAACAGCCCGTGTCCCCACAACTCACAGGGGGGACATACCAGCCAGTGTCTGAACCTTGGCCAGAATGATTCACCCTGGCTTCCCAGGAGGGTGTCCACCCTCTGTCAGGAGAGGGGGTCTCGCTTACAAACAATGGCTACCAGTCATAATGCATTAAACACAGAGATACAGACACAGGGACAGAGACACACAGAGAAATCATTAAAATCCTGCTGAATGTTTGGGGGGATGGTTAGGCCATACAGAGGAATTTGACCAATGGTCTCTTGCAACAGTAAGAATGTTTTTAATCTGGTAAAGGGCTCTCAAATTCTTCAGCGAGGCCCACGAAATAAGCAGAGTTCACACAAAACCTCTTGATGACTCTCTTTGAGGGCAGGGACCTTCTCTGCCGCAGTCGTTTTTGAACCCCAGTGCCTGACCTTGCACATGGCGGTGAGTTCTCTATGTGAGGACACCGTCTCTGGATTATTCCTCCTGCAATACGATTCCCAGACAATGGCTGTTAATGTCCCTCCGAAGCCCTCCCACTCCCCCTTCCCTGGCCATGTCAGGGATGATCGGAGCAGAGGGGGCAGAATGACGACTGCCTCCGTTAATGACCCAGAGCCTCCTTCCATGCAGCCCCAGATCACCTAGGATGCTCACCCCTGCACAGGAAAGGAACCTTCTGCCTTGAAGAAACTCCCCTAACTGAGAGGTTTCATGCAAACAGCACTAACAGTGGGATGCTTGCTATAGGAGACTGAGCTCAGAGCTGAGCTACCCTACCAAATACAGGGGTGAGAGCAGCCCCGAGTGAGAGCTCAAGGAAGCTGTGCAACCTTGGGCGAGTGGCTTAGCTGGGATGAGGTCTCCACTCCCTCTTCTACAAAGGGGGAGGGGGTGTAACAAAACCTATGGCTCAGGGCTGGTGGGAGGAGAAAGGCCTGGTAAAGAGTAGACACCCTAAATGTTTCAGGGAGCTGACTTTAAAGCCAGCCAGATGGCAAACCTGAGCTCTGCCATTCATACTGGCTGTTCCAAAACCTCTCTGAGCCTCTGTTTCCTTGCCTGCAAACTGATCGCGTCTACCCAATAAGACTGCTGTGAGAATTCACTGAGATCATACACGACAGTCAGGACACAGTGAGCATTCAATAACTGAGAGCAGTGATCATCTGCCTCGTCACCACGATTATCACCATCCTCTTCATCACCAACTGTCATCACCATCATCACCACCATCAACATCAACATCATCATCAAAGAACGATGGTCACAGGGAACCCCAGCCCTCTCTTCCCCTTGCAGCCTGGAGCCCTTCCTTTCACAGAGGACCCACTTACTTTCTGCTTCTTGGTCTGCCTGGAACTGAGCACAAAGCTCTGACTCTCCCCATTGACCCAGGAGCTCCCAGGGCTGCCCGGGATTGCAGGAACCAGAGATTTCAGTCTTTGGCTCTGGCCACACGATGAGAGCCCTAAGGACTTAACCCACAGAGAATTCTGCTCATTACCAAATTGGCACCTGTATGCTCCAGGTAAAGGCAGAGGGAGCTGGGGAGTGAGGAGTCTCTGCTTCTCTGAAGGCTGTAGTTCCCACTACATTCCCTCCTCCTGGGCTTCTCCATCCCATGTTCCTTCTGACCTCCTGCTTCCAGAATGTTCCAGAGGGGCTGGATACTGTCTGCTCCTACCACCCATGTATGCTCTTCATCTTAGCATCCAAGGCCCCCTGAAATCTGCCCCTGCCCACCTCCCCATCTTCATGTCTTACCATGTCCTCGCCACATGTCCCCCACAGCCCCATAATTCTTGGTTATGTCAGGGGACCCGAGATAAGCTCTGTGCTTCTGATCTGTGCTTTTTCCTGTATGGCCATCCTTCAATCACGGAAGTAAAAATAGCCATTTGAAGGGACTTATTTTAGGAAATGGAAATAGTGGGGCACCTGGGTGGCTCAGATGGTTAAGCATCTGCCTTTGGCTCAGGTCATGATCCCGGGGTCCTGGGATCGAGCCCCACATTGGGCTCCCTGCTGAGCAGGGAGCCTGCCCCTCCCTCTCCCTCTGCCTGCTGCTTCCCCTGCTTGTACTCTCTCTCTCTCTGTCAAAAATAAATAAAATCTTAAAAAGAAAAAAAGGAAACGGAAATAGTAACCCTTGTGTGTTTGGGTGAAGGGTTCGAGCCCTGGGACCCGCAGTTTCCCCTTCTGGAAACAGGGTGTAAAAATAGTGCTGCCTCCCAGTGTTGCAGCCGCATGTGATGACCGAGGATCAACACAAATCCTGCTTCCAAGGGACTAGCACAGCACCTGGCTCTTCCTGTGCCTGCAACAGACAGACGTTCTCTGGTCCCAGTACCACTCCACGTCTAACCACATCGCTGCATCCACAGGGCCCGCGTTAGTTCACGTCTCATTGTGTGCACTTGGTATGTGTTTGCAGAGGGAGGGAGTGAGCAGATGACTGTTGCCATTTGCTGAATCCTCACTTTTACGAGCTGTGAGTCAGCTGCGTAAGTCACAGGCCGCATTGAACACGGGATAGAGCTGAGAATATCAGCATCTCAGGAAACAAGGATAAGCAAGTTTCAGATATATCTGCATCCATGTCCCTTTCTACTTCCATCTCTATTTCTACAGACACATCTGTGTCACGTCCGTACTGGAATCAACGTTGGTGTATCTCTATCTCTATCTCCGTGTCTACATTAACTTTAGATTCCACAGATAAGTGAGATCCTACAGGCATGTGTCTTTGTTTGGCTTCTCTGATTTATCACCAAGCCCTCTGGGTCTACCCATGTTGTCGTAAATGGCTCTGGGACCTGACTGACTGCATGTGACCATCACACATCTCTTACTGGCTGTATGTTACCCAACTCGTTTGTGCTCCCACTTTGTCAGGTTAAGTGTGTAAAGTAAGGATCACAGTACTATCTACCTGATAAGCATATTCTGTAGCTTGAGTTACAAGTGTAAAGTCCTTATAAACAAACGCTATATGAAGTGTTATCTATCTATTGTACCTGGGTGACAATGAATGTTTACACTTGACTGGAATCCAAAAACAAACGAACAAACAAAACCCAAAAAACAAAACATGAAAGTCCATGCCTGACATACCTTATTTACTCCCTCTTTTTTTTTTTTTTAAAGATTTTATTTATTTATTTGACAGAGAGAGAGACAGCGAGAGCAGGAACACAAACAGGGGGAGTGGGAGAGGGAGAAGCAGGCTTCCCGCTGAGCAGGGAGCCCGATGTGGGACTCGATCCCAGGACCCTGGGATCATGACCTGAGCTGAAGGCAGACGCTTAACGACTGAGCCACCCAGGCGCCCTATTTACTCCCTCTTGACGATTGTATCGGGTCAGGCTTTTGCCCTGTATCAGAGGTTGGCAAGCTATGGCTCTTTGCCCATTACCTATGGCCCTCAAGCAAAAAAGAAAGGAAGAGAGAGACAGAGAGAGAGAAAGAAGGAAGGAAGGAAGGAAGGAAGGAAGGAAAGAAAAAGAAAGAAAGAAAGAAAGAAAGAAAGAAAGAAAGAAAGAAAGAAAGAAAGAAAGAAGAAAGAAAGAAAGAAAGAAAAAGAAAGAAAGAAAGAAAGAAAGAAAGAAAGAAAGAAAGAAAGAAAGAAAGAAAGAAAGAAAGAAAAAGAAAGGGAGGAAAGGAGGAAGGTTTTTACATTATTAAATAAATGGTTGGAAAGAATATCAAAAGAAGAATAATATTTTGTGACACATGAGCATTATATATAATTCAAATCTCAGTAAAAGATTTGGGGGGCACAGTCTGTCCCTCATTCATGTATTATCTGTGGCTGCCTTCGGGCTACGTTGGCAGAGCTGAGCAGTTACAACAGAGAGCACGGAGCTGGCAAAGCTGAAAATATTTACTATCTGGCCCTTTTTAGAAAATGTGGTAGGACCTCTGACCCATGCACGGAAATTGGTAGAGACAGAATGCACCAAAAGGTGCACAGAAGGTCAGAGAGAGGGAGTGAGGTGTGCAAGATCCCAGAGCTAAGTGTCCCCAGCTCTGTTTCCAACCCCTCCAGGTCAGCTGAGCACAGTGCCCGACCCCCCAGAGCCGGGCAAGGGCGTAGCGGGCTGCAGCTTGGACCTTGCGGTTTTGAAGGCTGTTGATGAGTGGGTTCAGGACCAAAGTGAGGATGCCATAGCTTGTGGTGCTGGGCAGGGAGGTGCTGGAGCCAGGGGCAGGGCACAGGGACATGGTGGTCACCGCGCCATATGAAAGAGCCGCCAGGGCCAGGTGGAAGCTGCAGGTGGGCAGTGCCGTGAGGCGGCTCTTAGCAGAAGGCAGGTAGCCCACGGCCACCAGAACGAAGGTGTGGGGCGCGAGGATGAAGGCCAGAGGCACCGAGAGAATGGGTGTGCCCAAGCTGAAGACCGCGATTAGCTGCAGGGTTTTCGTGCACCTGATTTTCTCTCTTCTCCCTTGTCTTTCCCTCTGTCCCGACCACTCCTGGCTCCCCAGAGTTCTCCTCTCCCCTCTCCCTGCCTCCAGCAGTCTTTCGCCACCTCCCCTCTGCTGGATTCTTTCCCTTGTGGGCCTGCTCTTCTCTCCCCTCGTCTTTCACCAATCTTCCCCACTTCTCCTCCTCAGTTCAGTGCTGGTGTCCGGGGCAGTGGGAAGCGGAGGCAGCCCTCTGGCCTCCGTCCTGGAATGGGCAAGCATGGGGCTGGCCCAGAACAGATGAGAAGTCTGACCTCCCTGAGGGAAGACCACTCCCAGGAAGTCTCTGCAGGGCACCCAGCCTCCAACAGTCCCGGGAATCTTGCTGGCCTTGCTCCCAGCTGACCACATCCCAGGGCTGACCCCAGAGCCTGGCATTGAAGAGGTGCCCAGATGTATGTGTTGGAAGAATGGAGGATCATGGCTGAGGGTGGAGGTCTCTGCAGTTGATTGCCCCATCATAGAGTAAGGACGTGGACTCTGCGCCTCAGTTTCCTCAGTTGTACGATGCAGACAATTACTGTACTGAACCCACAAACGATTTGAAGAATGTATAAACAGTGTTATAAAGCACTGTACTCGCAGATCACTGTTTCGATGGAGAATGAGTTCCCATCCCTACCGGGGACGGGTCTGTTGGGCTGTCTCTAGTGTGAAAGTTGAAATTGCTGAGTGAGGACCAATGAGACATTTCGAGTCTCTACGGAAGTGCGGCCAGATCTGCTGAAAATAATGTGGAAGCCGGCTGGAGGTGCTTGCTACAACTTTGTAGAAAGAGAAGAATTATGGGGCATCTGGCTGGCTCAGTGGGTCAAGCCCCACGCTGGGTGTACAGATTACTTAAAAATAAAATCTTTTTAAAAAGAGAAAGAGAAGAATTATATAAAGTCGACGTGCATGTCTGTAGTCACGTGTGCTCTTCTCTTTATTTAACAAATATATCTCGTGTGTACACGTCATGGGCTGGATTTGGGGTTAGGTGCTGGAGATACAATGATGAGCCAAATCCCTATACTGCTTTTCATTTAGAGTTACTTCATTTATCTTAAACATGGCCTAGATAGATTTTCAGATCTACCTATATGTCAAAATTCCTGATAAGCTGTTTCTTCAAAATGCTAAAATACCAGCTTTATTTTCTTTTCAAACTAACACTGGAAGATACGATCTCAAAACAACATCTGACAGTTTTCAACCTGTGAATGCCAGATCTCTAATTAAAAAGTGCCCGACAGTCATTTAGTTTCTTACTAAATTGTACGTGTATGACACAACATCCATATCTTAAAAAAATTAAAGGGCGCCTGGGTGGCTCAGTTGGTTAAGCGACTGCCTTCGGCTCAGGTCATGATCCTGGAGTCCCTGGATCAAGTCCCGCATCGGGCTCCCTGCTCGGCAGGGAGTCTGCTTCTCCCTCTGACCCTAACCCCTCTCATGTGCTCTCTCTCATTCTCTCTCTCTCAAATAAATAAATTCTTTAAAAAAAAAATTAAAAAGGCTTAGTAAGTTTAATTCATTTATTTGAAGGAAGGATGCGGATCAGAATCAACCTGATATAAATGATCACAGAGTCACCAATCCCTCGCCCTGCCTCCAACTAAGAAAAAATTAAATGTTCACAAAGATATCAGGTACAACTTACTTAAAAGAAATCTTTACTGTTACCTTAAGAGCATGATCATTGAGCCTTATGTTAATGGGAGAGGTAGCGGTACATTTTAAAAAGCCATTTTTTAAAAATTTTAATTCCAGTAGAGTTAACACAGTGTTATATTAGTTTCAGGTGTACAATATAGTGATTAAAAAGCAAATTTGTTTGGGGCGCCTGGGTGGCTCAGTTGGTTGGGCGACTGCCTTCGGCTCAGGTCATGATCCTGGAGTCCCGGGATCGAGTCCCGCATCGGGCTCCCTCCTCGGCAGGGGGTCTGCTTCTCCCTCTGACCCTCCCCCCTCTCATGTACTCTCTCTCTCTCTCTTTCTCGCTCTCTCAAATAAATAAATAAATCTTTAAAAAAAAAAAAAAAAAAAAAAGCAAATTTGTTTAAAATTAATTACTGTAGAGATTTAGTAATACTGTATTTGGCAAGGTTAGAGAGAAAACCTCAAAAGATTAAAAAGGAGATTTTTGAAACCAATATTATACCACATGCTAACTAGCTAGAATTTAAATAAAAACTTTAAAAAATGCATGTAAATAAAAGCATATCTTGAAAATGGAAAAATAAATAAAAAGGAGATTTTAAAGATCTTCAAATGATTGTGACAAATGCATGTAGAGGTTTTGAAGTTAGAAATTTGTTTTTTTTTTTTAATAAAATGACAAGTTAATTGGTCCCTCATGGAGGGGCGCCTGGGTGGCTCAGTTGGTTAAGCATCTGCCTTCAGCTGAGGTCATGATCCCGGGGTCCTGGGATTGAGCCCCATGTCCAGCTCTCTGCTCAGCAGGAAGCCTGCCTCTCCCACTACCTGATGCTCCCCCTGCTTGTGCTCTCTCTCTCTCTCTCCCTGTCAAGTAAATAATAAATAAAATCTAAAATAATAATAATAATACCTCACGGGGGAACCATTGACTCTCTCTGTGAAGTTTAATAAGCAAGAGTTGAAGAGATGAATATAAAATAGTTATTTGGACCAGCACCGATTCGCGAGGTCAGTCCATGACTATTGCAGGAGAGCACGAGAAACAGAGGAGGACGACCTATGGTGTCCATAAAGTTATTCCACAGATACGTTAGAAATTAAGGCTGTGTTTGGTAAGAGCTTATGCATAGCTCTTTAAGAGAGATCTTTTCTAGGACAAATACTGTATTTTTAAATTACCACACTGAGCTGAGATCAACAGTCAGATTCTCAACTGACTGTGCCCCCCAGGCACCCCTTATCTGGAGTCTTTTAACGGGGCCAGATTGAGAAGCCAGACCCTCCGGCGGCAGCCCTTAACTTACTCGAGTACGTACAGCCTAGTGTTGGGTCTTGGTGCTACTCAGTGTCACTCTCTGTGCTTCCGTGCTCCCCTCTGGCCACACGGGCCCAGGCTGGGGCGGACCGGAGGGTGGGGGTGGGGGGCGGGAAGCAGTTGTCACCGGGTCCCAAGTATCCACACAGATTTCCTACCGGGCAGGACAGCAGTGCCAACCCAACGACCCTCCTCCACCCGGCCACCTGTCAGGGCTGTGTTTGCTGTGAGAAACCCCGTAACGAGAGTAAACCCTCCAAACCCAGCATCCCTGCCCCAAAGCACAGCCCGCGCCGGGCAGCCATCCGCCATGAGCCCCTTGCTCGCCTCCCCGTGGGACTTGGGGCACACGGAGAACAGAACGACCACAAAGTACACCTTCAGCCGTGAGTCCTGACGCTCTGTCCCCGACCCAGAAGCCCCATGTCTTTTCCAGCACTTATCTAACACACGAGGTGCTGAGTAGGTACAATCCCAGGCTTTCGCAGTGCTGGGCAGAAAGACACGGCCCCGGCGGGAAGGTACGGCCATGCAGGGGTCACTGAGACAGCAGCCCCGCGCCTCTGCAGTGCACCAAGGGGTGCAGCTTCCTGGAGGGGCTCCCGAGGCAGCAGAAGCCGCTAGACACACCTCTGGCTGGGGGCTGGCCACCGGGTCCCGAACCAGCGGCGAGAGTCGGTCGACGTGGATCCATCCCTCCTCCCCTTCAGCCATCGAGAACATCTGGGACAGTCTCTTTTGTGTCCGCATCTCACACACACTCACACACACACGGAGAATTGACTCTTGCTTGACTTCCTCAGAGGAAATACTTTTTTAAAATAGGAGTCCGTGTGTGTGTGTCTGTGTGAGATACATCCTCCGTACAATGGTGGCAAAGAAGTAACTCACACTTTACAGCCCAGAGCAGGCAATCCAGAGTATCAATTTATTTCCCCCCTCCTCAGCCCCGCATCTTGGGAGTCAGCCTTTTTCCCCAAGAGCCTCCTGAAGGCGCCTTTCACGTCCTTGTTCCGCAGGCTGTAGATGAGGGGGTTCATCATGAGGGTGAGGACACTGTAGGACATGGAGACGATCTTGTCTCGGTCACAGACGATCTTGTCCTGAGGTATCATGTACATGGAGATGGCCGTGCCACAGAAGAGCGCCACCACCGTGAGGTGAGACCCACACGTGGAAAAGGCCTTGCCGTGGCCCTCTGTGGAGCGCATCCGCAGCATGGCCACCAGGATCCTTCCATAGGAGGCCACGATGAAGGCAAAGGGAACCAGCAGAGCCAGGGCACCGGTGCCCACCATGAGCAGCTCATAGAACTGCAGGTCAGAGCAGGTCAGCTTGAGCAGGGCCAGGAGCTCGCACAAGAAGTGAATGATGATCTGGCGGCCACAGAACTCCAAGGGCATGGTCAGCAGGGACCACGGTCAGCAGGAACGCCGCCGTCCACGAGGTCCCGGCCAACAAGCTGCAAAGCCGGGGCCCCGTACACACGGAGTGGCGCAGGGGGTCCACGATGGCCACACAGCGATCATAGGCCATGGCGGCCAGCAGGAGACACTCCATGACACCCAGATAGAGCCCACGGCCATCTGGGCCAAGCACTGTCCTAGCGAGATGGCAGGAACGGTCACCAAGCAGTTGATGAGGATCTGGGGCACACTGGATGTGGTGTAGCCCACGTCCAGGAAGGACAGGTTGCTGAGGAAGAAGTACATGGGCGTGTGGAGCCGGGGATCATAGCAGATCAGGTGCAGGATGAGGCAGTTCCCGAAAAGGGTGATGACGTAGGATAGGAGGAGCAAGCAGAAGAAGACGGTCTGAGCCCGCAGGTACTGGGAGAGCCCGAGCAGGACGAAGTAGATCTCCCCTGTGTTGTTCTGGCCGTCCATGCCCCTTCCGAAACTCCGGCTGGCTGGGAAAATGTGGATAGTCTTGAGAGGTTGTTCAGAAACTGGCAGCTTTTAATAAATAAAGTTGGGCTCTTTCAAGTCACCAACATTCACGTGATGACCCCTTTACCCCTGCGTTGCTGTGGCCCTTGCTGAAGAATGTTTGCTTAATACATTCCACCATTCAGAAGCACTCACGGACCCATCCAATTATACAGCCATTGATTGGTGGATTGGTGGATTTGTAGACTGGTGGATCGTGGAAGAGATTAGATCATTCCTTCAGTGATTCTTTTACATATTGGCTAGTGGGCTCTTTCATTCATTCATTCATTACCGAGTCATTGACTCATGAATCCCCTTATATGCATGGATTCACTCATTGTTTCTTCAATGCATTTATTCATTCATTCAACAAGCACTTCTGAGCAGCTTCCACGTAGTCCAGACTTGATCCCAGGCAATGAAGTTACAGTGGGGGACGAAAAAACAACAACAAAAAAAACAAGGCCTGAGCTCCCAGGAGGTGATAGACTAAAGAAAAATTTGAAAAGTAACACTAGTGCACTCAGTGCTAAGACCTTGCTCTGTTCCCACCACACTCCCTTCCCTGAAAAACTGTATCTGCACGTGTCCTTTTCCAAGTTCGGCAACTCTAGGAGTTTATCCTGCCAACGGATCACATGTGCAAACTGAGATCAATGGGATTATTTTCAAACAGATTTTTAACATTTTTTAAAATTTTATTTATTCATTTACTTAAGTCATCTCTACACCTAATATGGGGCTTGAACTCACCACCCTGAGATCAAGAGTCATATGCTCTTCCAACTGAGCTAGGCAGGCGCCCCTTAAATTCATGTTTAAAAACATAAATGCCAAGTTGTATTCCAGATGATGGAAAACTATCGCAATGTCTAGAAATACGGGACTGGGTAAAGAAATTGTGGCCCATCCATGGCAAGAACACTGTGTAGAAGTGAAACGAATAAGGAAACTATGTATACTGATATCTATCTATCTATCTAATAGGTATCTAAATAGATAGATAGACAAATTTCTAATACATTGTTAAACTAAAAATGTGGAAGTGAGTTTGGTGGAGGCAGGAATTATATGGGAACACTTGGGTACATGTCAGCGAAGGAGAGAACAGTAGGTACCATTTTTTTTTTTAATGGGAAAGAAAATACGTTTATACCTTTATCTCCTCCTTTGACCAGACACCCAAATTGAACTGTCATTTGAAGATGATGAGAGAGGACATGTCTGAAACTAGGACAAAGGAGCAGTTAGGAACACTATGGTACCCGCCTAGCGCTTGTAGGAATTTGAGTTTCTGACATGAGGGGAAGGGACCCTGTCCTAATGAGGGGATAAAAATGCTTCCTAAGGAAATGACGGGAGAGTGCTGGGAGGAAAAGGGACCTGATTAGCATGGCCAGGAGGCAGAGGGAATAGGACGGATGGATGGAAAGATGGACGGATGGGTGGGTGGATGGAGGGACAGATGGGTGGGTGGGTAGATGGAAGGGTGGAAGGAAGGAAAGACAGATGGAAGGATGGATGGACAGATGAAGCTGTATCAGGTTAAGCATCCTCTTCCCACGCTTCTCCCATACCCAGCCACACACGTGGTTCCAGCAGAGTCTAATCTGGGAACTTCACCCCTTCCTTCCATGAAGAGGCCACACACAAACAGGAATCAGGCTGCTCTCACACTTTGGGGAGAACAAGAAGATCATTCCAAGGAGCCTGTGTACAACATCTTGATCCCCAGCACGTTCCCAAGCAGGATCCCTGAGAATAAGAACGTCTGATCTCCCTCTGTCTGTATCTTTTTCTTCAGTCTCTCACAGAGTTTCCAGAAAGCCCGGTGGGGACGGGTGGAGCCGAGGCGGGGGAGAACTGAAGAAGCAGAGAGAGGTGAGTAATTTAAGTAATCTCTGCACCCAACTACACCCCTGCGGTCTCTGGAGGCTCCTGGGCACCACCTGGGGATGCTTGTTAGCAAAGCTTAGACTACGATATTGGAAAAACAATCCTTACGGATCTCTCAGAGCCATCGGAGGAAAAGTTTGGCTGACGGGATCGCTCCCTCCCTCCAGAATCTGGGCCGCAGATGGAGACTCAGGGTCTGGGTGTGCGGAGGTCGTCCCAGCCACACTGTGGATTGGCTCTGGGGCCTCCCTGAGAGTCACGTTCCCCGGGTGTGAAGTGGACAGAAGAATCCCAGCTGTTGTGGCCCAGGAAGGGGCTCACAGATGGGAAGGGAGAGCCAGACCCCTGTGCTCTCCTGTGGGACACCTGCAATTTCACGGCATACGCACCTCAGACAAGGCTGCTCTGCGACCACCAAGCAGTGAGGCAGAAACAAGACGACCCCGTAATCGTGCATGAACACAGACAAAAATGAGCCTTGGCCAAACAAAGACAAGGCCTCTCCAACTTGCGGGGCGACCCACCCATCCCAGCCTTCCCAAGACTGTCCAGATTTTACGACTGAAAGTCCTGCGTCCCACAAGTTTTCCAGTGCCAGGCAGACCAGGAGGGTTGTCAGGCCTGCTTCTGACCTTGAGACATATGACCTTGAGACAGCACATTGTTATCCTTAGGTCTTCAGTCCGTCCAAAGACAATGAGGGGTTTGGAGTCTGTCACTGATTTTCAAAGCCCCTTTCTATAGAAAGTAGGTTTTTTTGTTTGGTGTCTTGGCCCCAAAGAAAAAACGGCAAAGCTTTCTCAAAAAAAACTGCATGATCTCTGGATGCCTGGGTGGCTCAGTCAGTTAAGCATCTGCCTTTGGCTCAAGTCATGATCCCAGGGTCCTGCAATCGAGTCCTCCATCAGGCTCCCTGCCCAGCGGGGAGCCTGCTTCTCCCTCTCCCTCTGCCCCTCCACCCTGCTCTTGCTCTCTCTCTGACAAATAAATATTTTAAAAATCTTAAAAAAAAAAAAGATTGCATGATCTCACTTGCATGTGGGTCTGAAGCAGTTGAATACTTTGAAGCAGAGAGGAGAACGGTGGTGGCCAGGGGTGGGGAATGGGGAGAAACTGGTCAGCAGGGACAAAGTTGCACTTATACAGGGTAAATAAGTCTGGAGATCTCCAGAACAGCGGGACTACACTTAATCATACGAATACCGGAAACTTGTAGAGAGAGCTTTCGGGCGCTTGCGTCACACAAAACGGCAACTCTGTAGCTGGACTGTCCGAGTCATTTCACTATGTAAATGATTACACATCTAATCATCCCGCTGTGCACCTTAAATATATACATTTTTACTAACAACTAAATGAAAAAGAAGCATGAAAGAGGAACTACACAGATGGGAGCATGTTCTAAATTCAAGTAATCAATGATTTTAGGTTTTCTTTTTGACTGATACTAGTTTATAAATTTTGTGCCGCCTCAGTCTACATCCCACGAGTGTGCGTGAGTGTGTGTGCATGCGTGTGTGAGAAACTGGACAAACCAAATCTGAAGTTTACGTGGGAATATAAAGGAACAATCCAAATGGAAAGCAAAGCTAATCTCAAAGCTACGGAAATGAGCAATAAGGAAATCTGATCAATGAACTCGCAAAGAGAGTGAAGAAACTGACCAACACATACACCTTTGTTTAACTTATAGGAAAAAAAAGGACACTGCAGAAAAATGAAGAAAGAACAGTGTCTTCAATAAATGGCTCTAGTCCAATTCACGACTGTTAAGAGGGAGAAAAATAATTTTTCTCAGTCTCACACTATTCCCTTTTTTTAATGTATGAAAGTTGTTTATTTTTTTTTTTTAAAGTAAACCAACTAAAATACTTTTCTTTCTGAAAACAAAAACATCCTCCTTGGAGAAAACCAGAATAATACAATCACAAAGCAGAAAGTAAAAATTACATTTACTTCGAATGTGCAGAGATCTCCCCTATTTGCAGTCTGGCATGTTTCCCTCAAGTCTTCTCTGTCTTTTCAGTTGAAGTATCGTTGACACACATGTATTACTTTCAGCTGTACAACATAGTGATTCCACTATTCAACTTCTATACGTGGCTCGCGGTGTTCACCGCGGTAAGTGTAATCACTGACTGGCAGCATACGACGTTATTATATTATTAACTATATTCCCTGTGCTGTATTTTTTTTTAAAGATTTTATTTATTTATTTGACAGAGAGCGAGCGAGAGCAGGAACACAAGCAGGGGGAGTGGGAGAGGGAGAAGCAGGCTTCCCGCGAGCAGGGAGCCCGATGTGGGGCTCGATCCCAGGACCCGGGGACCATGACCTGAGCCGAAGGCAGACGCTTAACGACTGAGCCACCCAGGCACCCTCCCTGTGCTGTTATTTTTAATCCTTGAGACTTATTTCTTTTATAACTGTACTCTTAATCCCCTTTATGTATTTCACTCACCCCCACCCACCTTTCCTCTGGCAACCACCAGTTTGTTCTCTGTTTAAGTGCGTTCGCTTTTTCTTTCGTTTTTTTAGATTCCACATATAAGCGAAATCACATGGTATTTGTCTTTCTCCTTCTGACTTACTTCACTTAGCATAATGCCCTCTAGGTCCATCTGTGTTGTCACAAATGGCAAGAAATTCTTTTTTCATGGCAGAGGAATATTCCATTGTGTATATACACCACATCTTCTTTATTCATCTATCAATTGACCTTGCTTCCATATCTTGGCTACTATAAATCATGCTGCAATAAACATAGGGGTGCATGCATCTTTTTGAATCAGCCTTTTCATTTTCTTCAGGTAAATACCCAGCAATGGAATTACTGGATCGTAGGGTAGCTCTATTTTTAATTTTTTGAGGAACCTCCATACTGTTTTCCAGAGGGGCTGCACCAGTTTGCATTCCCACCAACAGTGTAGGAGGGTTCCCCTTTCTCCGTAACTGTCGTTTCTTGTCTTTTTGATACAACCATTTTGACAGATGTGAGGTGACCTCTCACTGTGGTCTCAAACTTAAGTTCCCTCTAAAGGAAAAAGTAAAGGTAAGGTAACAACAACAACAACAAAAACCAACTCTTGGAGGACAAGATGAGATCCATTCTCTGGGGTATGTGTAGACCTCTAACCCAGTGCAACTGATAAACTTGGCTACATTAATACTAAGTACTCTACCCAAAAAGGGGGAATGAAAAGTCAAGGTATCAGGCACCTGGGTGGCTCAGTCAGTTAAGCGTCTTCCTTTGGCTCAGGTCATGATCCCAGGGTCCTGGGATTGAGCCCCGCATCGAGCTCCCTGCTTTGCAAGGAGCCTGCTTCTCCCTCTCCCACTCCCCCTGCTTGTGTTCCCTCTCTCACCGTGTCTCTCTCTGTCAAATAAATTTTAAAAATCTTAAAAAAAGAAAGAAAGAAAGAAAAGTCAAGGTATGACATGGGAAGTTATTTGCAACACATACATTTGAAAAAGAACTCATATCCTGAACACAGAAGTGACTCCTATAGAGCAAGGAGAGAAAAAAAAAACTTGAGTAGAAAACATGGGGGAAGAAACTGAAACGAGTCAGAAAGGGAATATTGAACGGACATTCCATACACGAAAAAACCCACACATTTGTTAACACTCAGGAAAATGCAAGAGAAGCCTTATGAGACATTACCACAAACCCTCGTATGCAGCAAACGTCAAAACAGAGCTTCCAGCCACGGTTTGGGATGGAGGACATCCGGCAGCGTTCATTCACCACCGCGGGGGATGTAAGTCGGTCACCTGCAGCAATGCATTTGGCAGGATCTACGCGTAACGCATCCGGATTCTATGACAAAGCCCGTCCACTCCTACGTGCATGTTTAGTGGTCACGCACGGACTTGAGCACCGTGACACGCACCAGGTCTTAACAACAGAGCCAAACCTGAAACCGCACAAATGTCCTTTAACGTGAGAACACGCGAAACATTCACCCCCCAAAAAAGCAGGAAGAATGACCAAGTGATGCCCACACACAACACAATTAAATCTCACAAACGTGTGGAACAAAGTATCCAAGAACATCTAGTGTATGAATCCATGAATCAAAAGTCCAGAAAGAGGGGCGCCTGGGTGGCTCAGTCAGTTAAGGGTCGGCCTTCAGCTCAGGTCATGATCTCAGGGTCCTGGGATCCTGCCCTGTCTCAACACTCCCCTCGGCCTCTCAGCGTGCCCTCTGCTCCCCTCACCCCTGCTTACACCCAACCCCACCCCCACCCCTGCTCCCAGGAGCTCTCTCTTTCTCTCAAATAAATAAAATCCTTTTTTTTTTTAAAGCTTTTTTAAAAAGGAGCCTGTTTGCTCTTCCGTGATTCGAGACTGCCATCTACTGACCACACGGGTACTTGATGAACTCCGAGGCACCCCCTCAAATTAGAGCAGAGAAAATAAAGGAGATACTTTTATAACGAATGTGTTTACACTTGTGTGGGGTTTTGCTGTGGTTTACAGTAAGACTGCTTCCTCAGGGGCAATAACGGCGCACACACCAGGGTTTGGGCACAGCGGCGCGGGCCCCGCGTGGGGACCCAGCTGCGTGAGTCGTGCAGGCTGGATCCCACACCCGCTCATCTCCCCTTCGCTGCCTACCTGCGAAGTGCCACACAGCTGAGCCAGGCAGCCCTGGCTGCGAGCGAGGGCCCCAGACGGTCTGCACTTGACAGACGGGAACGCTGGGCTCAGAGGGCAGGTCTCCCGCCTGCCTGGCCCGGAGCCCGTGTGTCGCACATCCGCACCCCTTCCTGTCTCTGAACATCAGGGGACTGGGCATTCCAGGCCTGGCTTCTTTCTCTGCCCTCTGCTTGGGTCCTACTAAGGTAAAGATGGGCAGGGAAGGCGGCTTGAGACTGCAGTTTGGTTGATCATGGAGTCATCTCCAAATTCCCCGTCAACACCCACCACACACGCCATGAAGAGAGGCTTCCGGGCTCTGCCGGACTTGCACAAAATGGAAGTGATAATTGCATGACTCACGAAGTTTCACACACAACAGGTAAACAGAACTGTAAATGACAGTCGTTAAAAAAAAGTGTGTTACTTTCCCAAGAAGTGGGGCAGGCCTTGCCTGGAAGGGCCACGTGGGAAAGCATTGGGTGGGTCAGCAGGCGGAGCCTGGGCATGGGAGACGTGGGGCAGGAGTATTTACTGTGCTTTCGGGGGAGGTGAGGGCCGGTGGATGTCGTCCCACCCAGGAGAGCCTGACAGAGCAGAGGGCGGATGTGGGCTCTGGATTGGCTGGTGTGCGTACAAACACACACTCTCAGCCTCTCATTCACGATCTCTAGGCCCGGGCTGGCCCTGGTGAAAAAGGATCAGAAATACAGAAATATACATCTTCACGAAACTCCTCTGTTCCTTATAGGTCTGGACATGGACAGTCACCCTCAGCAAGACCACTTCCCCCGAATTCCAGCTGATCACAATACTCACATAGATGAATAAAAAAGCCACACACCAGCTCTCCTATTCTCAAACCTCTGACTCTAGTCACCATGCCATATGATTCCTTCTTCCCTGACAAAAGTAGCAAAACAAACAGAATATATATATATTTTTTACAAGAAGTTACTTTTGTTCTTTGGACTTTTACATTCCCCATTAACAACCCTGGCACCTGCAGAAAACCAGACCCTTAGCTCCGTTCCTTCTACCACGTGCCAAGGGGCTCCCATTCCGGTGGTGGGAGAAGCAATGAACAAGTGTGGGCATCAAGGAAGTATCAGCACCGTGATGGAAATAAGGCAAGGGAGGTGTGTGGAGGGTCTCTGAGGATGGCAGTCGGCGGGGGGGGGGGGGGGGGGGGGGGGGCTTCCCTGAGGGGGTGACCTCTGAATGGAGAAAGGGTGGAGCCCCATGAACACCCAGGTGAGGAGGGGTAGCAGGAACAGCAGGTGCAAAGGTCCTGGGGTTGGTTCTTTGTAGGTACAGAGAGAGGCCAGTGTGGCTGCAGCCTAGTGACCAAGGGGGAGATAAAATCAGTAGGACCATGATGATAGCAGGACCAGGCAGGCCAAGGGAAAATCTGGGTTTCATTCTGAGGGAACAGGGGGTCCCTGGGGCAGGGGTGGGTGTTTATTTGGGGGAGTGGAGTGACGTAACTGATTCACTCTTTGGTATTTCCCCCAGCTGCCCAGCAGAGATGATGTGAATGGGACTGAAGGTGCTGGGGGGACAGGAGACAAGGGGAGAGGGTCTGCGGCCTTCCAGATGGGGGTGACACTGAAGCTGGAAGTCCCCATCCAAGGACATGGGCAGCCTCTAAGCCCTGCCTCACACATCTGTGCAGGGAGATTACGGACATAAAGAGAGCTCAGTCTGTGGGGTCTCAGGCAGCAGCGGCCCCCCTGTCAATCAGTGAGGAGAGGTATGCTGGGGACCTCACCTCACAGCCTCCACCACCGGCCTCTGATGAAGAGTTAGGAATCCCTTATGTGAGCTCCGGGGGGTAGGGGGGTCTACCTCAACCCAAGAAATCACTGTGTATCTTCCTTCCTCAGAGCCTGAATTCCATTTTCTGACTGAGTCGGGCTTTCCGCTGCAGGTCCCCATGACAACGGGCCCTCCCCCTCCCCCTTCCTGACACTCTGTCCTGATTTTCTGCAGGAGGCGAAGCTGCAGGCATGGCAACTGGTCGGCTGGCTGATGGCGGAAGTGGCAGCATTGAGTCTCTGAATGAGTTAACACTCACAGAGCTGGACAAGACAAAGCCAGTGTTTCCACGAAGCACTGTTAAAACATCAGCCAGAACTGAGGGCTGCTGGAGTGGTGGGGGGTGGCTGGGTGATAGACACTGGGGAGGGTATGTGCTATGGTGAGCGCTGTGAACTGTGTAAGACTGATGAATCACAGACCTGTACCTCTGAAACAAATAATACATTGTATGTTAAAAAAAAAAAAAAGAAGAAGAAGAAGATAGCAGGAGGGGAAGAATGAAGGGGGAAATCGGAGGGGGAGACGAACCATGAGAGACCACGGACTCTGAGAAACAAACTGAGGGTTCTAGAGGGGAGGGGGGTGGGGGGATGGGTTAGCCTGGTGATGGGTATTAAAGAGGGCACGTACTGCATGGAGCACTGGGTGTTATATGCAAACAATGAATCATGGAACACTACATCAAAATAAATAAATAGATGTCCAAAAAATAAAAAAATAAAAATAAAAACAATAAAACATCAGCCAGCCATTGATTATTGTTGTAGGAAACTTAGTGACAAAAAAAAAGGCCCTTTGGATATTTTACACATGCGGGATGCACAGCAATATTCGGTATCTGTCTGACGCCACATGAACTGCTTACTCCCGTGGCTCACATTTTCAACATTCAGTCTCTCTACATGCCTTCCCTTAATGGCAGATCTTTGCGAGCTGGCTTGTCAGTGGCAGCCATTAAAAACTTAAAGTAAGCACCGCGTGAAAGTCAAGGTCAGGAAATGACAGTGAATTGTCCTAATTCCCAGGTTGGAGAAGTTGTGCAGTGCCCAACCTGCACACACATGCCGTTATTAGGTAATTGTCATTGTTCAAGATTGAAAGAAAATCACCATAACGTGAGTGATGCCTCCAATACCCTGATCTTCCTGAGTCTTGACCTCCTCCTTCCAGTGACCTTGTCCTGTAAACTACCTCAGCTGCTCCTTCCCAGGTCACCCCCTCCACCGGGGTGAGCTCCCCTCTCTACAACTTAATCCCAATAATGCCTTGACCCCACTCGTGCCTCAAATACAACGGTCCTTCCGCTTTTCCATTGTTCCTCACTGTCCTCATCTCTTGCTTCCCCTTGTCATTGGTGTACATCCACAGCCCATCTACACAACAAATTCCTCATGCACAACCTAGGGCCCTATCTCTCCTCCTACAAAAGTCCACCCACCCACACTTGAGAACAGCTCCCTGCCTTCTCCGTCCTGTCATCCGCACAGCTGAAGGTGGCTGGGCGAACCCCTTCTTTGGCTTGAATCGTGTCCACCCCCCAGAAGGGTTATGTTAAAATAGAAGTATAGGGTCCTGGCAGATTATCAAATTAATTAAGCTGAGAACGTCAGGCTGGGCTTTGAGCACTAACGGGGTCCTTACAAAAAGGAGAAATTTGGACACAGACACGCACAGGGAGAAGGCCACATGAACACTGGAGTTACACTGCCCCAAGCCCAGAGCACCGGAAGCTAGGAGGGAGGCCACCGAGCACCTGCTGAGGGAGCACGGCCCCGCCCACACTGTGGTCTCAGACTCTGGCCAACACATTTCTGTTGTGTAAGCCACTCAGTTTGTGGGACTTTGCATGACAGTCCTAAAACGAATAGTTTTAAAAATGTGTATGTCCCTGAGCCTCCTTCTCTCCTTCTCTGCTCTCCCCTATTTCTA
Source organism: Mirounga angustirostris (assembly GCF_029215605.1). Taxonomy (NCBI): domain Eukaryota; kingdom Metazoa; phylum Chordata; class Mammalia; order Carnivora; family Phocidae; genus Mirounga; species Mirounga angustirostris. The sequence goes on along the minus strand of NW_026991724.1, from coordinate 58,192,875 downwards.
TCTTTAAAGTGAAATGTTAAAAAATATATATATATCAGCTTTGACCTTTTTGAAAAAGCGAAATTAAAATAAATGAATATTTTCTCAAAGATTTTATTTATTTGAGAGAGAGAGCGTGAATGAGGGGAGGGACAGAGGGAGAGAGAGAAGCAGACCCCCTGCTGAGCAGGGAGCCCGATGTCGAACTCAATCCCAGGACCCTGGGATCATAACCTGAGCTGAAGGCAGATGCTTAACAACTGAGCCACCCAGGCGCCCCTGATGTGATGCATTTTAATGGGAGACAGTGTGGTGGGGGGCATCCTATAGGAGGCATGTCCAGGGCCTGTGGATCCGTTTTACCATTTCCTATAGTTTCAGATTCTCTACTATGAGGATGTACTGTAAAGAAAGAAAAATTCACAGAATGTTTTGAGGAAGCACATTAATAAAAAAATCTTAGGAAAGATTCCGAATGAAAAAGCCTGTTTCCTCATCTCAATGAAGGCTTGTGGACTGTCTATAAATAAATACATAAATAAAAATGTTTTATGTCATTTATATTTCAATAAAACTGGCAAAAATCAAAATTTTAAAAAGTAGAAGTTTTCTAGACAACCAGAATTGGTACACAACTCTAGGAACACCATTCTTAGCGTGGCCTTAAGCAAACTGTAGAACCCAGTGGGAAATCATCCAGAAGCCTTGCCTTACACAGTTATTAATGCCTTCCTCCCCTAAATATTTCTTGTTTTTCAGAATATTCATTCCCAGAGTCACAGCTCTTCCAGTCCTCCCCCGCGAAGCTCAGACTCCCCCATTTAACTACCTTCTAGAAACTTCCAGTTGATGCCTGAAAGAGAACTTGAATGGAGCATACCCACTGAAGAGATCCTAAGGAGATCCACCCTACCTGCTTCTCCCACATTTTCTGGCATCTCAATTAACAGTGATTTAGTGGTTTGTTACTCGGTGTTGAAAACTTTGGTGTCATGCTTGCCATCGTTTTGGACGTGTAAATTATAGGCCAATCCTGTTGGCTTTTCTCTTCCAAAAGAGTGGAAATCAAAACACCCTTTAACGACCTCCATCACTGTCATCCTTGTCCAAGCCGCCATCATCCACACGTGGGTTACTTGCCCCCCTCATGCTTGTCACCTGCTACTTTCCTCTCTCACCTTCACTGTCATCTCAACAAAGTCATTCTATTAAAATGTCAATCACATTATGGCTACTCTTCTTAAGACCCTCCATTGGCTCCACATCACACTCAGAGTGAAAGCCAAGGCTTTAGAGGGATGTGGGAAGCCCTGCATGGCCCCAGCCCCATTAGATCTCCTACAATACAGCCGTCCACTCCGCCTGAAGTACACTGTGGGCTCCGCACCAATACTCCAAGGACTGGGTGTTCCCAGCTCAGCTACTCTGCCCCTACCGTACCTTCACTCAAAAACATTTTTCTCCTTCACTTCCTGTATCTTTGCCTAATTGACACCTCCTCAGTGTGGCATTCTCTGAAGAAAGTATTTATAACAAGAATATCCATCCAAAGCCAGCCCCTCCTACCTCTGGACTCTATTTCCCTTCATGGCATTTATCAATTTCTGGCATACTAGGTAATTAATTTATTCACTGGGTAAGAATCTGTCTTCTTCCAATGGAATGGAAGACCCAGGGGGACAGCCATTTTTATTTTGTTGGTAGATGTACCCCAGTGGCTAGAGTGGCTCTGGCACACAGCAGATACTATGAAGATAGATAGATAGATAGACAGACAGACAGACAGATAGATGGATGAGTGGATGGGTGACTAGATGGACGGATAGATGATAGATAGATAGATAGATAGATAGATAGATAGATGGATGAGTGGATGGGTGGATGGATGGATGATGGATGGATGGAGATAAATGAGTGGGTGGGTGGATGGATGGAGAGATAGAGAGAGAGATGAGTGGATGGGTGGATGGATAGATGATAGGATGGGTGGATGGATAGATGATAGATGAGTGGATGGGTGGGTGGGTGGATGCATAGATGATAGATGAGTGGATGGGTGGGTGGGTGGGTGGATGGATGGATGGATAGATGATAGATGAGTGGATGGGTGGATGGATGGAAATAAATGAGTGGGTGGGTGGATGGATAGACAGAGATGAGTGGATGGGTGGATGGATGGATGAATAGATGATAGATGAGTGGATGGGTGGGTGGGTGGATGGATAGATGATAAATAGATGAGTGGATGGGTGGGTGAATGGATGGATAGATGATAGATGAGTGGATGAATGGATAGATGAGTGGATGGTTGCATAGATAGATGAGCGGGTGGATGGATGATGGATGGATGGAGATAGATGAGTGGGTGGATGGATGATGGATGGATGGAGATAGATGAGTGGGTGGATGGATAGATGGATAAATAGATAGATGATAGATAATTTGTTGAATGAATGAATCACCTCTATAATTCTCACTATAGCCTTATGAAGGAAGTACATTGTTTTGTCTGTACTTCACCAATGAAGAAATTGAGTCTTGAGGCATCAGTGGTTTTCAAACATTAAATATTGTATTCCTGGGTCCAAAACTGATCTGGTGAATCTGCTTAGGCTCCATCATCACCATCATCATCCTTGTGGCTCTTATATGGCCCTTCTCCTGCGTCAGACACTGTTCTGGGTACTTTAAATGGCACCACACTCATAAGAGGCGGGCGCCATTCCCAGGATCATCCCCATTTTACACGTCAGAAAAACTAAGGCACGAGAGCTGACGTAGCTCGACCAGAGTCACACAGCTGTTATGGCTTAGCCAGGGGCCAAGGTACAAAAGTCTAGCTCCGCTATGGACACCTTTAACCACAGTGTTTTTCAGCTGTCTCTAAAGGGGACGGTCTATACTAGGAGTAGTGTAATCAGTCCCATTTATCCTGACCAGCATGTTTTTAATGAGATCAAATAGGACAGACTGGAATATAAAGACAGCAGTGTGAACTGCTATGGAGGATTTCATGCCTGAGGACCCCACCCTTTCCTCCCCGTAAGCGGGCAGGCACAGGGGGGCCAAATCGCTGGCCCTGGGACAGGGCGGGGGCGGTGGGGGGAGAGACTCAGCAGAAGCCGGTGAGGTCAAGGCTGGAACCTGGGCCTGCACGGAGCAAGCCAGGGAGCCAGGAAAGCCGGGGGCTTTCTGATCGCCTGTCTCACCAGCACTGCTAGGGTCAAAGACAAGGTCGCACCAGGCTGCGTGGAACCAGTGACACTCCTGGACTGCCATGGGGACACCTTTATATCCCCGGCCCTCCTGCCCACCGAGCCAGGCCCTGGAGAGGTGAGGGGGCAGCAACATATCACACTCCTTTTTGCTCCAACAAAATGTCATGCCCTGCACTTCCAGGAGCCTGTGTGCAAGGGGCTTTCCTGGGTACAGGGACCTAAAACTGCATTTCCTGGGGGGAAGGGACGGAGGACCCCAGCCCCGCCTCCCCCCACCCAGGCTCTCAGCACTGCCCCCCACTGGAATCTTATTTTCCCCTATTTTTTAAGGGAAAGGCTTTGTCTGAGCAGATTTTATCCTTCTTTCTGTGAGGCCACAGCGCCCCCAAGTGATCAACATGGTAGTTTGAGAAAAGAGGACAGGTGTATCTTACTGTGTGTCCTTGGAGGTAACTGCAGAACATAATTATATGTACCGCAGTTTACATTTGGCCTCTTTCCTTTTTATCTTTATAAGACTTCTTGGTGATTTCTCTAATTACACTTAGAACTAACATTTATTTCTGTCGCCTCTCTCTTTATACCCATGTCCTTCCCATTTCCTCTCGAGACTCCTGCCATGCTCAGGTTCACATGCGGGCTTGGCCAGGCTCCAGTCCCTGTGATCAAATCCGATGCTAATTCAGGTGTTTCTGTGCAGAGATCTGGTGGAGGTGGCTGCCATCTGCAGTCGGCACCCTGTGTGTGTGTGCCTCTGTGTTCAAGTGTCCCCTTCTTACAAGGACACCTGTCATGTTTGATGAAGGCCCTGCCCTAAGGACCTCATTTGAACCTGATTATCCGTAACAGATAAAGACTCCGTGTCCCACTAAGGTCACATTCTGAGATACTGGCGGTTCGGACTCCCATGCATCTTTCTTTTCTTGGAGGGGTGTGGCACAATTCAGCCCATAACAGTTCAATATAGCTTTCTAAAGAAAACAGCTTTAAAAATCATATTTAAAGGAAAAGTATGTGTGAGCTGTTTCCACTGTCCATTCTTTGAAGAAAATGTCTCCTTTCGTGATTTCAGAAAGGGTGGACGAGGGTCCTTAAACACTTACGCATGAAGCTAATATATCACTGTAGCGAAAGCATCACTGTCTTCCATCAGAGGAAAAAAAAAATTCCTCCTGGCATAAATTCAGACCATTTCTGCTTTTCTTTGGTAAAATTGCACTTGCTGTTGTTTTCTATAAAAAAACGAGGCGAATTTTAATTACGAACTTTAATTAGGGACTTCTGCTTCTGGCCAAGATGGAGTAATAGGGACCAGATTTCCTCTCTCTGAAACAACCATAAAAGGGGCAAAACACAGTGGTTTTTAAGACAATGGACATCAGGCTACGAAGGATAGTGATTACCGGTATGTGTGGGAAATGAACAAGGTGAGCCCTACGATTGCCCCAACTTACTGTCTTCAGAGAGTTTCCAGGTCATGGTGCAGGGGAGGAATCAGGCAGAGCCTTGTATATCCTGTGAGTTGAAGAGATGGAGCTGTGTGTCCAGGAGGACCACAGGGCCAGGGTTTATGGAAAAGAGTACTCAATAGAAGAGAGCAGCAGAGAGAGAGAAGTCAGGAGATCCATGGAGGGCCCCCCATGATCACTTAGCAGAGCAATGATCTGAGGCTCAGGAAAAGACCACCCAAAAGGACTGGAGTAAACAGTACCCAGTATTCACACTAGGCAGGGATGCATATTAACCTAAATGCAGACTCTCCCAGCTTTAAAAGAAGAAAAAGCACAACAGTGATTCCCAACTATCCTCAGGAAATGTTCTTACTATGGCCCACCAGAAACTGAATTACCTTCATCTTCAGCCTCATCTCTTGGCCCTGCCTCAGTCAGCTATGGCCACTAAGCTACTGTGTAACAAATAGCCCCTCCTCCATTCAGTGGCTTGCTCCTGGATTCCTCCTATTAAAGCCCTGAACCACCCTCTAAGAATTTCTCCTATTCTGTGCCCACTATGCTGTGAGGAAGCCCAAGCTAGCCACATGGAGATGTCTGGCCAGCCCATGGACAAGACACCACATGGACAAGAACCCAGGCCCCATACGGATCACCCTAAATGAGCCAGCCCAGCCATCTCCAGCTGTGTGGGTCACCTCAGATGAAGTCCCACTGTGGAGCAGAGGGGAAGCCTCCCTGCTGTGCCCTGCCCGACTTTCTAAACCACAGAATAATGAAATGAGCATAGTAAAATGTTTTTCCTCATGATATACATGTATTTGAACAATTCCTGCCAGCTTTTTAGTGGTTAAAAAAACAACAACACTTCTGCAGACTTCTGAGCTCTCAACATGGTTTATAAGGAATATGTGAGAGGTATTTTTTAAATCTTCAAATATAAAACTAAACCAGAAAAAAAAAAGCCTTCAGTGGCTTAAAACCACAGTCCTTTATTCTTGAGCCCACAGGTCGGTGCATTAACCTGGGAGGCTCTGCTCCATGAGTCGCAGGCTGGAAAGGACCCTGGGCTGTTCTTACCATGGCAAGGCCAGAAGCTTCCAGAAGGATAAGGGAAAACATGCAATCCCTCTTGAGGTCTACACATAAGATGAAAATTTGAAGTGTAAAGAAAGTGTGTGTGATGGTCTGATGGGCAGCCCTGGGGGCCCATAAAATAATGTGGCATCTCCCAATCAATGGCATGTTGATTTGGGTGAAATACATTTGTCTTCCCATTCTCTGTTCACCCGTTTCTTTGCTTTCCCAGTTACCTAAAGGGCCCGGTTAACAATTTCTGAATGCTAACAGAATTTCTTCATCGGAAGCACTTGAAAATACTGGCTGGCTAAGAGAACACGTCGATGTGCACGTTCGCTCTTACAACCGCTGGCCCGCATAGACGCACCTGTCACCTTCTCGGCTTTGGAGGGGAATTAGATCAAATTCCTCAAATGCTTTCCACTACTTCACGGCGAGCTGTGCGTGGTGAGCGGAGCTCCCGCCCTCGCTGCGCTGTTTGGCCTGTGTTCAGTGACTTAGCGTCTCTGATCCTCAGTTGTCCCCCCCCCCCCCCCCCCGCCGCTAAGCCTGTGGACTGCGCCCCGCCCCTGAGGAGGAGTCCCGCCCCCATGCCCCTGGCCCCGCCCCCACCCCGAACCCCAGGCCGGCTGCCGTCTCTCCGCGCGCAGGGCGGGGAGCTTCCGGGCTCCAGGCGCGGCGCCTCCTGGGAGTTGTAGTTCTGGGGAGACGTGCGGGGCCCCGCGTTGTCCCGCCGCGCACGCGCAGTCCGCCCCGGCCTGGCGCTCAGGCCCACCCGGGTGGTCGCGGCCTTGACCTGTGCGGCTGCTTTGTCCGAGCCACCGCGGGACGCGGAGCTACTGGGGTCCGCGCCGGCCGGGCAGGGCCGGAGACTGAGGAGAACCTGACCCGAACCCACCGAGATCGAGGGTAGCCGCCCACAGCCTTCGGAGCTGGTGCTGGGAGGCGAGGGCATTGGTGTGTGGTGTGCGCGTGCGGGTGTGCGCGCGCGTGTGCGTGTCGCTGTGTCGCTGTACGTTCGTGGCTCCAGCGCGGTGTGCATTTGAGTCCCACCCCGCCTGTCTCCGCATGTCTGCACGTGCATCACTGCAGAACTTTGTGCGTGGAGTCCGTCCCCGCATGTCACGTGTGTTTGCACCTGCGTGCCCGTGCAGGTGTGAGCCGCGCGTGTGAATCCGCCCCGTGTGTTTGCGCGAGGGTGACCACCTCAGTGTGTGCCCTTCAGGTGTGTAACTGTGGGGGCAACTCTGCATGTGAGTCCACCCCCACACACATCTGCCGGCAGGTGCCGGGTAAAGGGGGAACAGCGAGCATGAGTGAGCAGCAGGTGTGGGCACTGCGAGACCCGCGCCCGTGTGTGCCCGTGTGGGGAACCTGTTCTGGGTGTGGACCGTGTGACTCCGTGTCTGTCTGGGGGTGCTGCCATCTGTGGTGTTTTTCGATGGGCGTGGCTGCCAGCCTGAGCATGCCTGTGTCCTGTGTGCCTAAACAGGACTGCAAGTGGAGGTCTGCAGGGGTCACAGGGTGTGTAGGATTTGCTGTGCAAGCCTGGGGTCGCTGCATTTCTGCACACGGGCCAGCCCCTGCATGTGTGTGCCTGCGTGTGCCTGGGTGTGTCGCTGTGGGCCGTGTCCCCGTGCACACCTGTCTGTGTGGAGCACGGCAGCATGTGGGCTTCTGTGTGACCCCGTGTGTGTCCGCGTCTCCCCGATGGCTGCCTGTTTGTCTGCATGCCCGTGCAGGGACTACTCCGCCCTGAACCCACTTATCCTCCCACGCGCACCCAGAGGAAATGCCCTCTGCCCCAGCATCGTCCTTCACGGCTCCCATTTCTTTCTCTCACAGATGATCACTGGACCCACCAGTATGTGGCAGCCAGAGCAGGGGCCCCAAGCTGAGTGACGTGGACAGGACCTGATGCTCCCAAGACCACCAGGTGGGTACCCCTGCCCTCTCTGGGGACACAGGCCTGAGGGCTGCCTGTGGAGACGGCACCAGAACTGGGCCTGGCCCAGCCTGCCTCCCACCAGCAACGTTCTCACTGCTGCACACAGGACCCTGCTCACTCTGACCCTCACCCCCACCACACCTGATCTCCCCTGCTACCTGCCGCGGTTGTTCTGCTCTGCTCCCTCCCCCGATACCCAGCACCTTTGCTTTTCCTCTGTCATCCCAGCCATGGTCCTGCTCAGGACCTTGGCTTCTGCTGCACTCATGGCCCAGAACGCTCACTCCTTCACTTCTAGGTCTACACTCAGAAGTCTTCTCCCTGAGGCCTGGGCTCCGGGGAAGAACATTCCAGGCAAATTCAACAGCCAGTGCAAAGGCCCTGAGTCAGGAGCATGCCTGGAATGTTTGTGGAACGGGGGGAGGCCCATGGTTGGAGCAGTGAACTTTTGCCACACGTTCATAATTCCTAAAAGATAGATGGTTGAGTTCTCCTGTTTTTAACCTAAACAGCATCGTACCCGATCAATTCTTTGCATCTCACTTTGCTTGCGCACACTGTGTATCTGAGGTTCGGAGCTGGTACGGTGGCTGACAGGTGTTCGTGTTTATGCTGTGAGATACTCCACTGTATGAATATACCCTGTTCACTGGACTGCTCCCTTGCTCCTGGACAGCTGGATTGACTTCTAGTATTTGGCTGTTACAAACAGTCTTGGACAAGCCTCCCACGTACACGTGTGCAGTTTCTCCTGCTCACATTCCAGAAAATGTAATTACTGGGCTACAGGGGATGTGTGTCTTTAGCTTTCCTTGAAAATGCCAGTGATTTGTCCAGTGCCTGCTCCCACCAGCAGTATATTATGCATGGAGTTTGGGAGCTCCCTGTTCTTCTATGTATGATTTTTCTCCAGCAAAGAAAACTCAGCTCAGACTGACATAACCTAGTACTACAGACTCGGTGTCTTCGACAACAATTTACTCACAGTTTCGGAGGCTGGAAGTTCAGGATGAAGGCCATCAGCACAGTTGGGGTTCTGGTGAGGACCCTCTTCCTGGCTTGGAGATGGTTTCCTCCTCACTGTGGAGAGAGGGAGCTCTGGTCTCTCTTCCTCTTATGAGGACACCAATCCCATCATGCGGGGGGGGGGGGGGCTCATTATCACTTCAGGCTTTGATCTATGAATGGGGGGGGGCGGGCGGGGAGGAGACACATTCGAGCCTGTAGCACCAGGTTGCAAAGCTATATTTAAGAGCTATCAGGGGCACCTGGGTGGCTCAGTCGGTTAAGTGTCTGCCTTCAGCTCAGGTCATGATCCCAGGGTGCTGGGATTGAGCCTGGAGTCTGCCTCTTTGCTCAGCTGGGAGCCCGCTTCTCCCTCTCCTCCCCGCTCGTTCTCTATCTCTGTCTCTCTCTCTCAAATAAAATAAAGCTGTCAGAGTCTTGTTTTTGCAAGGATCTTTTAAAATGGTTTTCAGTTCGTTAAGTCAGTGGTTCTCAATGAGGGATCATTTTGCCCCCCAGGGGACACTTGGAAATGTCTGGAGACAATTTGGGGGTCACACGGTGGGGGGTGCTACCTGTAATCCACGGGTGGAGGCCCAGGGGTGCTGCTACACGTCCTACGGTGCACAGGACGGCCTGCAACAAAGAATGATCTGACCCCACCTGTCCGGAGTGAGGAGGCTGAGACCGTGCACAAAGTCTTTTCCAGCCCAGGACAAATGACCAACCTGTCTGGTTTTTCTCTTTTCTTTCAGGGCCAGTCAAGAAGATGCGAAAACAGGCAGTGGCTCGGGAAGCGGGGATGGAAGGACCCCTGCGCGAGGCTGGAGAAACCTGGAAACGAGAGGGTCAGGTCAGGGGCCGGCAGGAAAACCAGGAAAGCTGTTTGAAGCAGGAGGCCGTGGCCCACGGGGAAGACCCCGCCGGGGGCGGTGTGCGGGCGCAGGATGAACTGGGCGGGATCCCGGGGGCCGGGTCCAGCCCTCCCCGCGCCCAAACCGACAGCAGGCCCCCGAGGCGCCGGGCGCCGAGAAAGAACGCGAAGCAGAGGAAGGCCGGCTCGGGCGAGGAGGAGCGCGGGGGCGGCCCCCGGAAGCCGTGGAAGTGTGCGGACTGCGGCAAGGCCTTCAGCTACTGCTCGGCGTTCACCCTGCACCAAAGAACGCACACCGGCGAGAAGCCGTTCGCGTGCGCCGACTGCGGCAAGGCCTTCAGCCAGAGCGCGCACCTCACGCTGCACCGGCGCACGCACACGGGCGAGCGGCCCTACGCGTGCGCCGAGTGCGGCAAGGCCTTCAGCCAGGGCTCCTACCTGGCGTCGCACCGGCGCACGCACTCGGGCGAGCGGCCCTACGCGTGCGCCGACTGCGGCAAGGCCTTCGCGCGCCCCACGCACCTGGCCCAGCACCGGCGCGTGCACACGGGCGAGCGGCCGTTCGCGTGCGGCCGGTGCGCCAAGGCCTTCCGCAGCCGCTCGTCCCTGCGGGAGCACCAGCGCATCCACACGGGCGAGAAGCCGTTCGCGTGCGCGCGCTGCGCCAAGGCCTTCCGCTTCTCCTCGGCGCTCCTCCGCCACCAGCGCACGCACACGGCCGAGCGGCCGTACGCGTGCGGCCGGTGCGCCAGGGCCTTCACGCAGATGGCGCACCTGACGCAGCACCGGCGCGTGCACACGGGCGAGCGGCCCTACGCGTGCGCGGACTGCGGCCGCGCCTTCAGCAACCGCTCGCCCCTCGCGCAGCACCAGCTGGTGCACACGGGCGCCAAGCCCTACAAGTGCCTGGAGTGCGCGCTGGCCTTCAGCCACGTGTCCTCCCTCCGCGAGCACCAGAAGCGCCACGCGGGCGAGCGGCCCCACCGGTGCGGGGAGTGCGGCAAGGCCTTCAGCCAGGGCTCCTCGCTCTCGCTGCACCTGCGCACGCACACGGGCGAGCGGCCCCACGCGTGCCCCGAGTGCGGCAAGGCCTTCCGCAGCCGCTCCTACCTCATCCAGCACCACATCGTGCACACCGGCGAGAAGCCGTTCGAGTGCAGCGGCTGCGGCAAGGCCTTCCGCTTCTCCTCCGCGCTCGTCCGACACCAGCGCACGCACGCCGACGGGGAGCCCTACTCGTGCGGCCGCTGCGGCGCCTCCTTCACGCGGCCGCAGCACCTGACGCGACACCTGGGCTCCCACCGCGAGGACGAGCCGGTGGGCAGCCGCGAGCCTGCGGACGCGGCCCCCGGCCGGCGGGGGGACGAGAGCTGACGTTCCGCGGGGGCCTCCCGCAGCGCGGCGGCGCCGGGCGCGTTCACACCCCGCTTCCGGCCTCGCGGCGCCGGGGGCACAGCCGCCGGCCTCCCGGTGCTGCCCGTGAGGACCCCGAGGCTCAGGGAAGCTCGGTGACGCGCCCGGGCCCCACGGGAGGAAGTCCCCGCCGGGGCTCGACCCCGCGCCTGCCGGACTGGACGCCCACCCCCGCCACACACACTCACACACACACACACACACACACACACTCGACCCCACGCCTGCCGGACTGGACGCCCACCCCACCCCCTCCACACACTCACACACACACACACACACACTCGACCCCACGCCTGCCGGACTGGACGCCCACCCCACCCCCGCCACACACTCACACACACACACACACACACTCGACCCCACGCCTGCCGGACTGGACGCCCACCCCACCCCCGCCACACACACACACACACTCACACACACACACTCGACCCCACGTCTGCCGGACTGGACGCCCACCCCACCCCCGCCACACACACACACACACTCACACACACACACTCGACCCCACGCCTGCCGGACTGGACGCCCACCCCACCCCCGCCACACACTCACACACACACACACACACACTCGACCCCACGTCTGCCGGACTGGACGCCCACCCCACCCCCGCCACACACTCACACACTCGACCCCGCGCCTGCCGGACTGGACGCCCACCCCCGCCACACACACTCACACACACACACACACACACTCGACCCCACGCCTGCCGGACTGGACCCCCACCCCACCCCCGCCACACACTCACACACTCGACCCCACGTCTGCCGGACTGGACCCCCAGCCCCGCCACACACACACACACACTCACACACACACACTCGACCCCACGTCTGCCGGACTGGACGCCCACCCCACCCCCGCCACACACTCACACACACACACACTCGACCCCACGTCTGCCGGACTGGACGCCCACCCCACCCCCGCCACACACTCACACACACACACTCGACCCCACGTCTGCCGGACTGGACCCCCACCCCACCCCCGCCACACACTCACACACACACACACACACTCGACCCCACGTCTGCCGGACTGGACCCCCACCCCACCCCCGCCACACACTCACACACACACACACACACACTCGACCCCACGCCTGCCGGACTGGACCCCCACCCCACCCCCGCCACACACTCACACACACACACACACACTCGACCCCACGTCTGCCGGACTGGACCCCCACCCCACCCCCGCCACACACTCACACACACACACTCGACCCCACGCCTGCCGGACTGGACGCCCACCCCACCCCCGCCACACACTCACACACACACACACACACTCGACCCCACGTCTGCCGGACTGGACCCCCACCCCACCCCCGCCACACACTCACACACACTCGACCCCACGCCTGCCGGACTGGACGCCCACCCCCGCCACACACACACACACACTCACACACACTCGACCCCACGCCTGCCGGACTGGACCCCCACCCCCGCCACACACACACACACACTCACACACACTCGACCCCACGCCTGCCGGACTGGACCCCCACCCCCACCCCCGCCACACACTCACACACACTCGACCCCACGCCTGCCGGACTGGACGCCCACCCCACCCCCGCCACACACTCACACACACTCGACCCCACGCCTGCCGGACTGGACGCCCACCCCCGCCACACACACACACACACTCACACACACTCGACCCCACGCCTGCCGGACTGGACCCCCACCCCACCCCCGCCACACACTCACACACACTCGACCCCACGCCTGCCGGACTGGACGCCCACCCCCGCCACACACACACACACACTCACACACACTCGACCCCACGCCTGCCGGACTGGACCCCCACCCCACCCCCGCCACACACTCACACACACTCGACCCCACGCCTGCCGGACTGGACGCCCACCCCCGCCACACACACACACACACTCACACACACTCGACCCCACGCCTGCCGGACTGGACCCCCACCCCCACCCCCGCCACACACACACACACACACACTCGACCCCACGCCTGCCGGACTGGACCCCCCACCCCCACCCCCGCCACACACACACACACACACACTCGACCCCACGCCTGCCGGACTGGACCCCCACCCCCACCCCCGCCACACACACACACACACACACACTCGACCCCACGCCTGCCGGACTGGACCCCCACCCCCACCCCGACACACACTCACACACACTCGACCCCACGCCTGCCGGACTGGACGCCCACCCCCGCCACACACACACACACACTCACACACACTCGACCCCACGCCTGCCGGACTGGACCCCCACCCCACCCCCGCCACACACACACACACACACACACACTCGACCCCACGCCTGCCGGACTGGACGCCCACCCCCGCCACACACACACACACACTCACACACACTCGACCCCACGCCTGCCGGACTGGACCCCCCACCCCCACCCCCGCCACACACACACACACACACTCGACCCCACGTCTGCCGAACTGGACCCCCAACCCCACCCCCACCCCCGCCACACACACACACACACACTCGACCCCACGTCTGCCGGACTGGACCCCCACCCCCACCCCCGCCACACACACACTCACACACACACACACACACACTCGACCCCACGTCTGCCGGACTGCCCCCCCCCCCGCCGCACGCACACACACGCTCGACCCCACGCCTGCCGGACTGGACCCCCAACCCCACCACACACACACACACACACACACACACACTCGACCCCACGTCTGCCGGACTGCCCCCCCCAACCCCACCCCCGCCACACACACACACACTCACACACACACACACACTCGACCCCACGTCTGCCGGACTGGACCCCCAACCCCACCCCGACACACACACACACACACACTCACACACTCGACCCCACGTCTGCCGGACTGGACCCCCAACCCCACCCCGACAAACACACACACACACACACTCACACACTCGACCCCACGTCTGCCGGACTGGACCCCCACCCCCGCCACACACTCACACACACACACACACTCGACCCCACGTCTGCCGGACTGGACCCCCACCCCCACCCCGACACACACACACTCACACACTCGACCCCACGTCTGCCGGACTGGACCCCCACACCCCCCCCCGCCACGCGCGCACACACACACACACACTCGACCCCACGTCTGCCGGACTGGACCCCCAACCCCACCCCCACCCCCGCCACACACACACACACACACACACTCGACCCCACGTCTGCCCAACTGGACCCCCACCCCCACCCCCGCCACACACTCACACTCACACACACACACACTCGACCCCACGTCTGCCGGACTGCCCCCCCCCCGCCGCACACACACACACGCTCGACCCCACGTCTGCCGGACTGGACCCCCAACCCCACCCCCGCCACACACACACACACACACACACACTCGACCCCACGTCTGCCGAACTGGACCCCCAACCCCACCCCCACCCCCGCCACACACACACACACACACACTCGACCCCACGTCTGCCCAACTGGACCCCCACCCCCACCCCCGCCACACACACACACTCACACTCACACACACACACTCGACCCCACGTCTGCCGGACTGCCCCCCCCCCGCCGCACACACACACACGCTCGACCCCACGTCTGCCGGACTGGACCCCCAACCCCACCCCCGCCACACACACACACACACACACACACACACACACACACTCGACCCCACGTCTGCCGGACTGAACCCCCAACCCCCCCACCACACACACACACTCACACACACACACAATCGACCCCACGTCTGCCAGACTGGACCCCCACCCCCACCCCCGCCACACACACACACACACACTCACACTCGACCCCACGTCTGCCGGGCTGCCCCCCCAACCCCACCCATGCTACACACACACCCTCTGCCTCCCGGTGCAAAATTATAAATGTGACCCACAACAGTAGACCCAAAGAAGTGTCTGTGCGTCTCTAGCGAGCCTTTTAATGGTTGAAGGTTTTTATGACAGTAGGTATTTGTTCAATAAATTTAATTGGATAAAAGGTTCGGCTCCTTTGGTGACGTGGGTATATTAACTAAGGGAGCGGGGCCTGAAGAAGAAGTGTAGCTTCTTAGGACTGAAGCATGCTTCCCAAATTAGAACGAGCCAGAGAAATGCAGAGAAGGACAAGTTCTAGAAGAGACTTGCCTCTCCCCTGACAGACCTGCAAAGGGAGATTTTGAGAGTGGACTCCGGCCTTTTTCAGGGTGAGGACACACGTTCCCCTACTCCAGCTTTCTCCCCCCACCCCCCAACCCCAAATCCTGCCTTTAATGATCGTGTCAGCTTTTGCTGTGTAAGTCATGCAGAGCGCAGTTGTCTGTTTAATATTTCCCATGGTGGGTGTTTCTCTTGGTCTGGACCAGGCCCAGGGGATCTTGGCTGGACTCGATTATGCATCTGCGGTCAGCTGAGGTTCGGAGGGGGGCTGGCTGTCCCAGGACTGCTCAGCTGGGCCAACTTCACTGTCTTCCTCAAGACTCGCATCTAACCTGGGTATGCGCTCTTAGCAGTAGCAGGAGTTTGGGAGAGTGGACACACCCAAGCACAGTTTCAAGCCTTTGATAATGTCAGGTTTGCTTCTGGACCTATCAGCAAAGCAAGCACCATAGCTAAGCCTGGGGACAGTGTAGGAAGGGCCTTCCCAATGGTGTGGGAGACAGACGAGAGTAGTTACCCACTATCCCAGTGAGGTAATTTATAGTCCGACAGCACGATCGCTACAAAATTATGTTATGGGTAACACATTTCTTGGGTCCACAGTTAGCAATTAAAAAAAAAAATCCTACCCCTATCCTACTTCATCCCCTCTACCCACCAAGTCCCCCTCCCTAGGAGCAACCATTCTTGAGTTTCCTGGTATCTTTCCAGCATGTTCTATGCATATAGAAGCAAATATTTATGTGACTATTTAAAAAGGTGTACAGCATATCTTTCTACAGAATAGTAGCATATGGCATACAGTTTCCCACCTTGTATTATTTATATTTGGAAGCACTTTGTATCATTAGAGAAGAGAACAGATGTTCTCATTTCACAAAGTTTGGGCATCAGATTTCATAGGTATAGAATCACTTACAGTTGTTTTGATCTCACTGTGATGTGTCCAGCTCCAGAAAAGAAAAAAAATCACGGAAAAATATTTTTCAGTTAGGAATGTCTTTTTTACAAGGTTGACCAAAAAAACTGTCCTGTGTCATGGGACAACATTAACCCCCCCTCTGCATAAAAACGAACCCCCCACGTTAAAACATTTTTGTGAGATTTTTCAGTTATACAAAAAAGTGTAAAGTACAATAAATGCCCATATGCCCATCCAATTTGAATGCCTTAAAAAATATTATTTTAATAGAACAGGAACACAGTACTTAAAAATGTTTTCATAACAAAATCTACCATATTTTATGATACATATTTGCTTTTAAAATAGGTCATGAAAATATGCCTATGTTTTTTTCCTGGTCTATTTTAAAGTAACTTGCAGATATGATATCACTTTACTGCTAAATACCTTAGTTTGCATCTCTTTAAAAAAAAAGTATCTTCTGTACAACCACAATGTTATCACACCCCGTAAAATATTAATTTCTTGATATCATCCAGTGTCTATTCCATATTCAGATTACCTTGGCCCCTGAAAAAGTTTGAAAAAGGTATGTAATTTGTCAGAAAATAATGTCAAGCCTTGAAAATAAACACAAATTATCTTTAATGTGTATAAGGAGGAGGGAAGTTAAGACGGCAACACAGACACAAACACAAAGTCATCTGTCTTCCTGTCCACCAGCTTCCTTGGCTCTCAGTCCTACCAAGGAAGCTGGTGAGGGGCCAAGGAGGACACGATGTGTGCCTTTACTTTTGCCCTGGCATTATCTGCACAGGCCTTGGCACGCAGTAGGTCCTCGGGAAATCTCACATGAATAGACGAATGAGTGAAAAATCCCTGACCTGCCTTACAGAGTCAAGACTCGTGTCTGAGTCTTCTCCGTGCGCCAGACATCACTCAGGCCTCAGCACAGAGTAGGTCCTCATGAAGTACTGGGTGACTAGTTGTACATCCCAGCATCAGCCCTGGAGTCATTCAGGGTCAGAGACCACACAGCTGGTTCCTTCCTGTACCCCAGACATCACCCAGCCCAAGCATCAGCACACAATAGGTCCTTAGGAGATATAAATTAATAGGGCATGTAAATTAATGAATAAGTGAATATCCTTAGCACCAGCCCTGGATCAGAGAGCATGCATCCTGGTTCCTTCCTGTGATCCAAACTGTCTAGCCCAAGCCTCAGCACATAGTAGGTCCTTAAGAAGCTCTAGGTGACTGAACAATCGTACATACCAGCATCAGCCCTGGAGTCATTCAGATTCAGGGAGGACACAGCCTGTTCATCCCTATGCCCCAGACGCCTCCCAATTCAGGTGTCAGCACACGGTAGGTCCTCAAGAAATACTGAATGAGTGAATAGTTGAACATCCCCAGCTCCGACCCTAGAGCCATTCAGGGTCATGGGCCGCACAGTCAGACTCCTCCTTCTGACCTTCGCCCAGCTGAGGTGCTCTGCACACAGTAGGTGCTCAGGGAGTGCTGGGTGAATGGATGAATGAGTGGAATGGGAACCTAGTTGACAGACATGGGGCTGAGTTCCGTCACCGCAGAAGGCAGGGGAAACTGACCCTCTGCGGCGGAAGGGCTGGAGGTCGCTGGGCTCTGCGCGAGTGGGCGGGGCCGTGGGCGGGGCCGTGGGCGGGGCCCGGGGTCCACGGCGGGGGAGGAGCTGAGCTCCGGGAGGCGCGCTGCGGAAGACACCTGTTGCAGAGCTTTCGAAATGCCGGATGGGGTGAGGGGGAAAAGGAACCGGCAATCAAGGAACACCGCGGCGCCGCCAGCCCGCCAGCCTCACACCACGCATGCCAGGTTCCTCCTTAGGGTTTTAGATTGGCCATATTTGCCAACTTACGTGACGCCCCCCCCCACTGTGTTCCCCAGATACTATGTACAGATACCACCCTGGGTCGGTTCCAGGAGGGGACAGGGCAGCTTCAAGCGCATGGGGCAGGGGGTCGGAAAGGGTTGGGGCCCCACCAGCTGGCGTGGAGAGAGTTCCTGGGAAATGCAGGCTGAACTCTCCCCTCCCCCAACTCAACCTTCCTGGACTCAGTTCCTCCAGGGAGACCCGGCAGAGGAGGACAGACCAGAACCTCATGACCCCATAATGGTCAGGTGGTGATACAGTTATGCAGACAGTGACCAGCGGAGGGAGGTGCTGTTTGGGGACGGTGGGGGAGGCCTCTCTGAGGAGACGTTGGAGCGGAGCACTGCAGGAGGTGAGGGAGCCACGTCAGCTTCTGGGGGAAGAGCATTCCGGGCAGAGGTCCGTTCCGGAGGCAGTGCAAAGGTCCGGAGGCAGGCGCATGATGGGCTCGTTCAAACAGCAGAAGGCCAGTGCGGATGCTATAAATTAAGCCAATTTCATCCCGAACTGTGGTGGCGTAACATGAATCAATAATTAGTCACCAACGAGCTTAAGCTCATTTGAATTGAGCTTCTGTTATTTGCAACCAATAAATCCTAATGAATGTAGCAGCTGAGGCTTGTGTTTCTTTTAACTGTCTGTTGTTGCTCGTTGGATGCAATCAGCTGGAGGGAAGGATGGGGAGAGACAGAGTCCCATACTTCTCCCGGCCCTGATTTCTTTGGCAAACTCAGGAGAGGCCACTGGAAGTCCTATTAAAACAAAATGATACAAAGAGTCTAAATACACACACGTACACACACACACACAGATGAATTTAAAAAGAACAGGATGGAAATACCAAACTCTATCAGACAAGGTAAAATAAAAGCCAAAGGATTGAATTGGTTTAAAGACGATCATTTTCTATTTCACAAAGGATTCAGAATCAGGTTTTAACTAACATTTATTGCGTGGCTACCGTCTGCTGGTATTGTGCTTAGTGTCTTGCATGTATTCTTTAATTGGCAAAGACATAACAGTGCTGTAACTATGTGCAGCAGATGACACAGTGGCTGAATACATAAAGCAAAGGTTACAAAAATACATTGACAAACACAGTCATACGAACAGATTTTCACATAACCTTACTGGTTTTTGACAGATAAGGTGAGCCAGAATTAAATAACACATGAATCTAAGCAATATAACTGATAAGACTGAGTTAATTAACAGACATGTAGAGTTTCGAATCCTACAGACTGAAAATACATATTCACCTTAAATGTCCATAAAACATGTACAAACATTGGACGTGTTGCAGGCCACAATAAAAGCTTTTAAAAGGGTGTTGAAAGCAGATATATTAGAGGCCACATTTTCACTGTGCAGTAAATCATTAAAACAAAACTATTTTTAAATAAACCTGATCACTGAGTTTAAAGTACTCTTTATATTGTAGAAACACTACAATATAACATTTAGGCAACAACATAAACAAGAACACAAATTACCAAACTTTAAGATGTGGCCAAGGCTACAATCAGAGAAGTACATTTATTATTAAGTACACTAGTTTAGCAAATAATTTTGTAAGAAGAGATTATAAATGAATTAATTACTCAATGTAAAAACAGACAAGAGATAGAAATAATAAAAAAAAATAAATAAACCCCATACGTATTAATGGAAAACAAATTACAAACTAGAGAAATATGGATATAAATAAATCCCAATGCTAGTTCTTGGAAAAGTAATCGTAGATGAGGTAAAACTTCGATAAATCTAATAGTGGGCCAACCACAAACAGAAGTTGAAAGGAAGAAAGGGGTTAGAACAAAATAAAGAGAAGTTTTTCATTTAATTATAGAATAGTATTCATAATTCAGCCAATAATCTGAAAAGTTCAATGGAATGAAGAATTTCCTAGGGCATTAAAAAAAAAACAAAAACGCTATATAAATCACCAAAATTAATGAGGTAAAAAGTATTCATAAACCGATAACATGGGAAGAAACTGAGAAAGCCCCCCAAGAATTTAGCTGAAACTTTCTCCCCAGAGCTCCAGGCCCTGATTACTGGTAAATTCTTTCAAAATGTCAAGGAAGTGATACTTCTTAAGCTACGGAAACTATTCTAAGGTTTAGACAACAATAAAAGTGACGTCCTTCTATGATGCAAGTCTGGCCATGTTACCAAAACGTGACAAATATAGCACCAATCTTACATATGAAGAGAGAGGCGAGAGTCATACATAAAATATCATGAAGTACAATTCAGGGTCTGGAAAGACTGGTGCACCATGATCCTAAGACTACAAAGATGATGTGATATTAAGAAGTCTACCAGATTTCATCAATCCCAAGTTGCACATTTTTTCGTCCTCTCTGAAGCAGGGATGCATCTTCCGGTTGGTGGCATCTTACGATGAAGCAGCATATTTTCCTTTCTCAGTCGTATATAAAATAATATGTGTTTTACAATCAACAATGTCTTAAGTTCAATGAAATACCATAATGCAAAACCTCACCCCAAAAGGTTAAATACAAAAAAAAATTTTTTTTCTTGATAGATGTTTAAAAGGCATTTGCTAATAACCTATTCCTGATTTTTAACCAAGACATTTCCTTAACAAGAAACAGTGCATCTATTTCAGAACAGTCGTCATCACTGTAGTTAAATGTGGAACATCATAGGCATCCCTGTTAAAACCAGGAACAAAAACAGGACACACACTACCAAGACTATGGTCGTTTGTTGTGGAGCTTTCGACCACTCCACAAAGCCCTGGAACAGAGAAAAAAAAAAGTACAAATATTAGAAACAGAGGGGCCAGCACTGTTTCTTGCCTGGCACAGAGTATGAGCTCTGTAAATCTTTGTCAAATGAACGCAGGAACAGAAAGACATACCATGATGAAGGATGGGAAGACAAAACGGTTAATGGTGACAATTCTTCTCCAAAATAGTGATGAGTAGAGTGCAACAGGTCTTAAAATATCAGGAAAGTTTGGGGAATGGATATGACATAGGGAGTTATCTGGAAAGCCAGGCAGTGGCGACATGAAAAAAAAATCCTGAAAAAGAAGAGAAATGGATGGAGCATATACTATGAAATGTTCAACCTAAGCAGCTCTGAGACCTGGCAAAGCCTCTGAAAAACTTGGAGGATATTTTTCGAATATCGGGGCTCCTCCCTTGGATTTTCTAATGCAGTAGATCTTGGCTAGGACCAGAACATACAGATTTTTATGAAGTTCCTCATAATTCATGCTATAGAAAAATAGGACAACTTGACAAATATTTATTTTTCTGTGGCAATCACAACACCAAAATCTGACAATTCATCAGTTGAGGAAATGGGTATGACACAGCATACCAACCACAAAATATTTGGCAGCTGTAAAAAGTAAATTAAAAAGGGCGCCTGGGTGGCTCAGTCGTTAAGCGTCTGCCTTCGGCTCAGGTCATGATCCCAGGGTCCTGGGATCGAGTCCCACATCGGGCTCCCTCCTCGGGGGGAGGCCTGCTTCTCCCTCTCCCACTCCCGCTGCTTGTGTTCCTGCTCTCGCTATCTCTGTCTCTGTCAAATAAATAAATAAAATCTTTAAAAAAAAAAGTAAATAAAAAAATATATATATATAAATTAAATAAATATATATATGGAAAGTTATCCAGAATATTTATTATGAAGACACCAAATGGCAGGATAATAATTTTGCTATAATCTCTTTTTTGGGTTTTAAGAAATATATGTGAGTTATTGTAGGACTCTATTTATTCGAAGCTCAACAATAGGCAAAACTAATCTATATGAGCCGAAATCAGAAATGTGGTTGTCTTGGGGTGGGGGAGTGAGAGAGACTAGAAAGGAAGATGAAGGAATTTTCTAGGATAATGGCAGCGCTTGATATCTCCATCAGGGTGTTGGTATACATACTCACTGATCTGTGCACTTCATTAGAAATATTTATGGCAACTTTTTAAAGCAGAGTATAAAGTTAAGAAAGCATAATAAATACAGGTCATCTGCAATGCAGAAGTTTTACACACACACACACACACACACACACACACCACGTACCACTAATAATAGACCCAACCCTGCCTCACCTGGTTCCCCTTTGTCGCTCTTCCAACTGCTGTGCATATCGGCTGCTAACTATGGTTCAGCGCTTATATTTATGATTGCCCCCTTCCGGGAAATTCCCCTAGAGAATCACAGGGGAGGTCGTCCACACCAGTGAAGGGACGTAACAGGCTCCCCACCGGCTCAGAGGAGGATGAGGACTATTGTTGCTCCAGAGCTCCCCGTGGGATGGGGCCCAGGCTGGACCCCAATTAAACTCCGTCTCACTCTTTCCAGCTTCCTCACCACCTACAGGTTCCTCCTGAGAGCACAGCACCCTCAACAAATCCCTTGCACAAAAATCCCAACTAGTCTCAGTTTCCAAGGGGAAAAACGTCTACAAGGATATATGGCAATGGAGTGGAGTGACTGCATATGGATGGGTGGGTGGGTGGGTAAGTACACAGTAACTGGATGTATGCATGACGTGCAGGCGAATGAAAGGTTGGGTGGATGAGAGGACAGTAAATGGTTGATGGGTGTTCGATGAGTCGGTGGATGATCAGACGGGTGAGTGGACGGGCGGATCAGTGGGCGGATGGATAAGGAGATAGACACAGGAGGTACATGAATGGACAGACGGACAGAGGGAGGGATGGAATGCGTATATGGATGAGTAGGCAAATGAAAGGTTGGGCAGATGAATGAGGAGGCAGGTGAATGAATGGCTAATTTGAGTTTATGAGTGAAGGGTTGGCGGGTATGTGTGGAGGGAGATCCACATCACATGGAGACCCTCCACTCCATGTCTGACTACCACCAGACTATGTCCTGTTTCCCATGGGACACTGCTTGGTTGGGGAAATTCCAAGCTGAGGAAAGGAATGGACAACCCACTGAGATCTGTGGGGCGGGGCATCTGGGAAAGAGGAGGGAACCCCCAACTTACCTGAGAGTCTTCTGACTCGTCATCTCCCTCCACTGCGTTCCACTCCTGGGCCAGCCCAGGCTCTTGAGAAGACAGACCTGAGCACAGGAGACAGGACCACGAGTCAGTGACCAGGGCAGCTGGGGGGTGGGAGGGAGGGCTCTGCCTGCTCGTCCCACCTGCATCCTACCCTGTTCTCTTTCCTGTCACACTCACGTGCACACACACATTCTGGCCCACGTGGTTCAGGTGGTGCAGAGAGAATACAAGACCTGAATTCTGATCCTGTTTCTGTCATTACCCAGAAGACTTAAAGTGGGTCACCTGATGTGATCTGCCACCTGAGCCTCTGTTCCTTCACCTGTCAAATGGGTAAAACTGTCCCTTCTCTACGTGCCTCCTGCAAAAACTGAGTGAGGGAGCAGAGGAAAAAGTGTGGAATTAAGCCAGGATGAAGCAGGCTTGCCCAGCTTCCAGCCACCAGTGTAGACATCTCCCCATATTTGAACTTCAACAACCTTCTCACCCCTTAGCTGGATAGAACTAGGGGTCAGGCCAAAGATCGGCATTTTCCACTCCTCCTGCACCCAGGCTCCGCTAGGAGCCCCCCAACCTCCTCCTCACTACCAGAACTGACACCCATATCATCCACACCTCCGTCCCAGGCCTGCTTGTCCCCTGTGGGAGAAGGAAAGACCCCGCCCCAAGTAGAAGCTCCAGCCTTTCAGGGATCCCACCCTTGGTCCAGCTGTTTGAGCCCCAACCCCAGGAGTTATCCTGGGAATCTCTCTTGTCCTCCCCTCCGCACATCCATCTGCAAGAACTCCGATTCTCCCTCCCAGATGTGTCCCCAATATCTCTTATGTCCACCAACTGCCACATGTGGGCTTGGTCATCTCTCTCCCAGATGGTTGCAGGAAACTCCTATCTGGCCTCCCAGCTTCCACTCCGACCTCCTAATCCTACAGTTCATCCTCACACACAGCTGGATGCAGGCTTTCTCAACCTGGGCGCCATTGACCTTGCAAGCTGCGTAACTCCTCGTAGTGGGGGTGGGTCCCGGGCCTCGTAGGGTGGGTCCTTGTCCTCTGCCTAGCAGCATTGCCTCGACCCACTTTGTGGCGGTAGCACCTTCGCCATTCAGATAACCCAAACTCCAGACTTTGCCAAACGTCCCCTGGGGAGGGGAGGTGGGATGCAACATGGCCCCCGGTTGAGAGCCACTGAGTTGGCAGAATCTTCTTGAAACACAAATGAGATCCTGTCTTCCTCCTCTGCAAAACCGTCTGGCGGCTTCCCAATATTCAGCTAACATACGCTGTGCGGCGGTCTCCGAGACGCCCATCACTTGCTGGCCCCGGCTGGTCTCTACCTTCTTCCCCCGTGCCTCCGCCGGCTCTTAGAATAAACGACCCCTTCTCCTGCCTCTCTCACCCTCCCTGACCACACTTGGGTCCCTCCCCGTCAATCATCCCATTTTACTGTCTTTGGAACCCTCGTCAGACATTGCTCTTCTTTTTATTTCGTTGCTTGTTTATTGTCTGTTTCTCCACTAAAACCAGCTCTACTGGGGCCATCTTGTTTGCGGCTAGATCCCGAGCACCTGGTACATAGTAGGTGCTTGTGGTGGATTTTTGTTCCAAATGGCCTTCCACTTGTTCACCGATCCCTGTGTCCACACCCCTGGGCAGCCCCCTCCCTCAGTGATACTGAACTTGACCACGCAGCTCACTTTAACCCATGACCTGTGAGCAACTGGGCAGCCAGGACAGCTTAAAAAGTGCTTGCGAATTGAAGTTTTCCCTCCCTTTCCCTGCAACCATCCTCAGGAGAATACGCCTGGGCTCGCCTGCAGGAGACAAGGAGCCCAAAGTCAGCACCCTCAAACCAGCCAGACCCGCAAGTGAGGTCAACCAGCTGCCCCAGCCAGCTCACCGTGGATTTTCGGGCAAATGCAGGCTGTCCCCTGAGGCCGCGTCATATGCTGACCTGCAGAATCCTGAGCAGAGAAATGACTGTTGCTATAAGCCACTAAGTTTCGGGGCCACCTGCTACCCAGCAAAGGCTGATGGACACAGGGCTCCATAAATATCTGTCCACTGAACGAGTGAAGGGATGAGTGTTGTGTCTTTCCAGAGGCTCTGCCACAACCTTCCCCCCACCGCCCATGGGACGCCGGACCCTCACCTTTCTCGTCACCGTCACAGTTGGTGGCCCCAACCTCCACAGCCACCCAGTCTTTGGCGAGGGCGGCACGCTTCTCCCAGGCCCTGCTCTCCCGGGGAAGCAGCGTCTTGGCCCTCTCGGGCTCCAGCAGCCCCCGAATCTGCTCCGGCCTGAGGCTCTGCATCTTCCTGGGATGGAGAGTTTCCAAGGCAAGCCGCTCGTCCTCCTCCTGCTCGCGTTGGGTTCCCTGGGCACAGGATTCAGAACCTGGGGGGCTGACAAACATTTCGTCATTCCACAAATATTTACAGAGTGTCATCTGTGTGCCAGGCACCATCTGTAGGTGCCGGAGACACAGCAGTGATGGAAGCAGGCTCCCTGCTCCCGTGGGGGCTTGCATTCTAGCGGGCCCTGGGCGAGGAGAGACGGCATGCCAAGTGATAAGTGCCCCAGAGACAAATAAAGCAAGAAACTGAAGAGGAATTTCGAGGTGGGGGCCAGAGAACGGCACATTCACACACAGGTTCATTCCACAGCCCAAAGCACATAGCCAGAAGGTTTTAGGAAGACAGAGTTGCCCCCAGATCCCCCCCGGTTGCAGAGAAAAGGGTCACAGTCTTTCCACCAACCCCCAGCAGCCCCAACTTTCTCCTTTGTTGGCATAAAAGAAAACCGAGAAGCATTCCCCAGGTGAGGGGTTAAAAGTCTAATTTAAAACGAGATGTTCTTTAGTATTCTCATTCTAGATCTTGTCAACCCAAACTTCAGGAGGTTGTTTGCAAGGAGCTGTCTGGACTACACTGTGTTACCCTTTACCTTGAGACCCTAAATCTGGTTTATGTTCTTATTCTAGAGATCTGTCTGCATTATCAACCTTGCATTATATTAACCTACCGGCGGCCCTCGTGAATAGTGATCTTTTTTAAAGGAGTAAATTCTCTTGGTATAGGGAAAATAAAAGCTTTTTAAAGCATTTTCTTCTTTAGTTTTATACAAATAAAAATTGTTATATCAAATTTAGAAACCACAGGGCATATAGTCTAGAGTCAAAGAGACATTAGCGACTGAACAATCAAAAGCATGTGGGGACCATGTTTGGAGTCAGAGTCAAAGAAACCTGGTGTGAAACAAAACAAAAAAAAAACTTTTTAAAGACAATCAAGGGAATTGATTATGGACTGGGTATTCGATGACGTCAGGGCACTCTCATCGCTTCTGTTGGGTGTGGAAATGGTCTTATGGACAGGTAAGAAAATATCCATCTTATTTTTTTAGAGATGTTTTTGTAGTGTGTAAGGGTCAACTGACATGATGGCTGAGATTTGCTCTAAAATACTTCTGCGGTGGCGCCTGGAGGGCTCAGTGGGTAGAGCATGACTCTTGGTCCCGGGGGGCATGAGTTCAAGCTCCACATTGGGCGTGGAACCTACTTTAAAAATAGATTAAAATTAAATTAAATTAAATTAAATTAAATTAAATTAAATTAAATTAAATTAAATTAAATTAAAAAAATAAAATAAATAAAATAAAATAAAATAAAATAAAAAACACTTCTACAGTGAAGGAAAAGGACAGACAAAAGGGGGTCAGAGCAAACAAAGGATGATTTCTGAACCTGGAAAAGGGGGAGATGTGGCTCTCAGGGGTATCCCTGTGCCCGTGAGTAGCTCTGAAATGCTTTCATATCAGAAACTAACACATACACTACGGAGATGCAGAATGTGCTCATTGCTTCTACGTTACTCATCATCACGGAGGTCTTCCTTGCGGACAGGGGCAGCTCAAAACCCTCGAAACCCAAATCTGAATGCAATTCCCCAGACACCGGTGCCCTCTGTCCCCAGCCCCCAGCACAGCCTGCCTCCTGGGGCCCCTGCTCTTGACCCGGGCTCCACCATCGTCCCCAACAGTGTCCACAGGCATCACTGTCCTGATTTTTGTCTCGTCACCTGCACATCCAGCGGACCACTAAGCGCACCTGCTCTTGTCTTAGAAAATGCTGCCCCGCTCTGTTCTCCACCCTCTGTCTTCACCCTCTGGCCCACTCCGCCATTGACCCTGCCGATCCCCTTCCCTCGCCGCACTCCCCAGTCCATGCTCCTCAAGAGCCCCTCTGGTCAGGATGCTTTCAATGCTCCACACAGCGGTGCAGGGCAGGCTCCTGACATGGCCTCAAGGCCTCCACCACCACCATCCCTACATTTTCCCTCCTCCTGGACAGCCCAGGAGGTGATCCTAGACGCACCCGGGACTAAACAACAATGAACCCCACCGAGGCAAGGTTCCCCCGCTCTTCGGTACCCTCTTTTATTTCTTTCTAAAAATTGAGTTAAGGGCGCCCAGGTGGCGCAGTGGGTTAAGCGTCCGACTCTTCATTTCGGCTCAAGTCGTGATCAGGGTCCTGGGATCCAGCCCGGGACAGGCTCTGCGCCCAGTGGGGAGTCTGCTTGTCCCTCTCCCTCTGCTCCTCCCCCACTCACACCCTCTCTCTCAAAATAAATTAAATACTTTTTAAAATTTGAGTAAAAATACACCTAACACAAAATCCACCATCTTAGCCATTTTCCAGTGTGCAGCTCAGTGATACTGAATGAATCCATTCACAGTGCCCTGCGGCCACGACCACCATCCAACCTCCTAACTCCTGCTCACCTGAGACTCTGTCCCCATTGAACGCCACGCCCAGCCCCCAGCCCCGGGCACCACCATCCCACTTTCCATCTCTAGGAGTCTGACTACCCTAGCTACCTACATAAGTGGGATCACACAGTATTTGTCCTTTGGTGCCTCGCTAGGTCACGCTGCATAATGTCGTCAGGGTTCATCCACGGTGGAGCTCCTGTCTGAGGTTCCCTCCTTCTTAAGGCTGAATAACACATATTTGCTTGTCCATCCAATGCTGTAGCCACTGTGAATAATGCTGCTATGAATGTGGGTGTGCAAATATCTCTCTGAGACCCTACTTCCATTTCTTTGGGGTATGTGCCCTGCAGTGGAATTGCCGGGTCGTAGGGCAATTCTGTTTTTAGTTTCTTCCAGGAACCTCCACACTGTTTTCCAGAGCAGCCACACCAATTCACGTTCCCAACGGTGCACAAGGGTTCCCTTTTCTCCACATCCTCAACAACACTTGTTTTCTGCGTGTTTTTTTTTTTTTTAAGATTTTATTTATTTATTTGAGAGAGAGAGAGGAGAGCAAGAAAGCACAAGCAGGAGGAGCGGCAGAGGGAGAAGCAGGGTTCCCGCTGAGCAGGGAGCCTAACACGGGGCTCGATCCCAGGACCCTGGGGCCATGATCTGAGCTGAAAGCAGATGCTTAACCAGCTGAGCCACCCAGGCACCCTTGGGTTTTTTGATAGTAGCCATCCTAATGGATGTGAGGTGGTTCCGCTGAAAAAGGAAAAAGTCTGTGTTTGATGCAAATACACCTCACACCCTCCCCCTCTGTCCTCTCTCTCAAAGAGAGAGCAAGCGGCTTCCTGCTCAAAGTATCCAGACAGAAGGTAAGGATATTGGTTTGTTTTCCTGTGCTTATTTTCATGGTTACCCTCAATACTGTTAAAAAAAGGGGGGGGGCGGATAATGGCTTTCCATTTATAACAAAGTTTCCCTTTGAAAATTCATTGAGAAAAGACTTTAAAATTGCAGTGACTCAGGGGTCCTGGTGGGAGTGTATGTTGGCTCAGCCACTTGGAAAACTATCTGACAAACATCTACTAAAGCTGAACGAGCAATTTCCCTCCTAGATACTCACTCAAGAGAAAGGAAAACTCATGTCCACACAGACACTTGTACTCAAATGTTGCTATCAGCTGTATTCATAAAATACAGCTGTTCATATTCACAGACAACCCAGGTGTCTATCAACAAGAGAATGGATAAGTAAGCCACAGTTTATTCATATGATGGAGTATGACTCAGAAATAAAGGGTACAAACAAAAAGGATACATGCAATAACATGGATGAATCTAAAAATATATGTATTAAACTGAGTGAGAAAAGCCAGACACAAAGGAGAACACATGTGTGATCTTATTAATTTAAAAAAAAAAAAGTGTGAAGGAGCGCCTGGGTGGTTCAGTCATTAAGCGTCTGCCTTCGGCTCAGGTCATGATCCCAGGGTCCTGGGATCGAGACCCGCATCGGGCGCCCTGCTCAGCGGGAAGCCTGCTTCTCCCTCTCCCACTCCCCCTGCTTGTGTTTCTGCTCTCGCTATCTCTCTCTCTGTCAAATAAATAAATAAAATCTTTAAAAAAAAAATCTTATCGGGGCGCCTGGGTGGCTCAGTCATTGAACGTCTGCCTTCGGCTCAGGTCATGATCTCAGGTCCTGGGATCCATCCCCGCATCCAGCTCCTGCTCCGCGGGGAAGCCCGCTTCTCCCTCTCCCACTCCCCCTGCTTGTGTTCCCTCTCTCGCTATCTCTCTCTCTCTGTCAAATAAATAAATAAAATCCTTAAAAATAAAAAAGTGTGGTACAGGCAAAGAAATCAATGTTGGTATCAATTATTGGTTGTGTTGGGCTGGGGACAGGGGGAGGGGCAGGGGAACTTTCTCGGGGTGCCAGAGATGTTCTATATCTTGATCTGAGTAGTGGTCCCATGGGTGAAGACATTTGTGCAAATTCACTGAGCTCTCCCTTCACTGAACTGGACACTTCATGCCCATTGCTCTGTGTGTTTTAGACCTCACTAAAACAGAAAACGAAAATAAAATACAAACTGTTTAAATTTCATGGAACTTTATTTGTGGTTTGCTGCACATGCCTGTTTCGGTATATATGTAAATAAATGTTGGTTTTGAGAGTTGCACATTGTGTGTATTTTGTTGTGTTGCTTGAACCCGGTTCTGCGGTATCTTCAATATCAATGTTCATAAAGTTCTGACATTGAAAGGATGCTTTAGATATTGTATTAGTTTCCTAGGGCTACTGCAGCAAATTACCACAAATTGGGTGGCTTAAGACAATGCAAACTTATTATCTTATAGTTCTGCAGCACAGACGTCTGAAATGGGTCCCACTGGGATAAAATCAAGGTGTCTTAGGGCTGCATTCCTCCTGGAGGCTCTGGGAGAGAATCGATTTCCTTGCCTCTTCCAGGATCTTAAGCTACCTGCATTGCTTGGCTCCATGGCTCCTTCCTCCATCTTTAAAGCCTGCATTGGCCACTTGAGTCTTTCTCACACTGCATCACTGTGATTCTGACTCTCCTGCCCCTTCCACTTTTAAGGGTCCTCGTGATTGTTTTGCTCCCACACGAAGAATCCAGGATCACCCCCCATCCTCCAAGTCAGCTGATCAGCAACCTTAATCAGCCCTCACCCTGTATCAACACATTCACAGGTTCTGGGGATGAGGTCATGGGCATCTTTGGGGAACCATCTTTCTGCCTACCACAGGGATTAAATAAAAATGCTAGAAGAGGAACAAGGGAAGGGATGTGAAGGAAAAAGAATAGGGGAATGGTAGAGTGGGTGCTGCTGAGACGACTTACAGAATAGTTGAAGGTGGGGGAAGAATGGTGGTAATAGGATGCTCACGGCTGCCAGCCTGGCAAGGCGTGAATTTTTGGCTCTGACACGCATTCGCTGTGTGACCCTAGGCAGGCCACTTAAATTCTCCACATTTCAATGTGCCCATTCGTAAAGTGGGGGTGTCGACAGAAACGGCGGCTACCTCACCGAGTCATTGTGAGGCTTCTGCTGAGACCAAAGGAGACTTCATACACAGTGAGTACCTGACGAGTGGAGGAACACACAGGTTTTTCCTCTGGCTGGCTCATCCTTGCCCCTCTGTGTTGGCTTCTAGGAACCGTGCCCATACCTCAGGGCTGAGATGAGACATCACTTCCTGTGGGACCCCATTAGCACTTGCCACCCATGAGTGCTTGAACGTAAATGACTTCTTCAAAGCATTTCTCAGCCAGAACCTTGGGCGAGACCTGTGCTGAGTACTGGGGATTTGCAGATGAATTCAACACCTTCAGCGGCTCACATTCTCCTGCAGCAGGAGGATAGCAAGCAGAGAGGAAGGAACAGAGCCGCAGACCTGGTGCTGCCACAGATAGAGATACCAGCAGCAAGGTTCAACCTCCAGGAGCTCGGCAGATCACAAAATTGGGATAGACCTAAAAAGATAAAAGATGTCCCTCCCTGCTTTTACTTCACTGTTTGAAAGTGAAAATGAAATATGGGTCTAGAGAAATACTTCTCTATTGTAAGGAGGACGTGAGCAAATGCCAGCTGATGCCTGGGATGGGCAGAGGTGATAGGGTGTGGTGGGGACTGTGGCAAAGGAGAGATCCGGTCCCTGTCTGAAGAAGCCCAACCAATACTTGCCCGGTGAAAACGTGGGCGCATGGTCTATCTTCTGAATTCACGGGAGAACACTGGAAATCTACAGGTTTAGATGATCTTCAACATTTTAAAATACTTTCCGATGTTTCAAAGGAGGACACATGTCGGCGAGTCAACTAATGCAGGTTGTGGGGCTGTTAGTTTGCAATCTCGGTGTGCGCTGGGAAGTATGTAGAGGGTGCGAGAGGAGGCTGTAAGCATAAACATTTTCCAAGAAAAAAAAACCACTGGTCTTGATGGAAAAGTTCGTGAGGGAGCAGGAGTAGGGGGTTATGTTTTGTTTTTAACATGAGCTGTAATCGTGTGTTTAGACTGAGGGGAAAGAAGGCCAGGGAAGAGAGTGACCGACGGAGAGGACAAGAGCCTGGGGGTCCAGGTCGCAAGAGGCTGTATCTGGCTGGATGGAGAAGGGAGGAGGGGAGGGACAGAGAGAAACCTGAGGGGGCGGGAGGGGTGGGAAGGAATTCACGCCTCGCAGCCTCCGTGTTCTCGGCGAAATCGCCGACGGGTCATCCCCGGGGGAAGCGGCTGCAACAACGGGCCACCGCCACCGCAACGGTAACCCTGGCAGCCGCGTTCCCAGGAGCGCGCCAGGGTGTCGGGCCTCGCGGCGCACGCACAAGCCTTTCCTACTGTAACCCTCACCCTAATTCTCCGCGGCAGACCCTGTTCCGCCCATTCTACGGGCAGTGAGGGTCCTCACAGCCACACAGCTAATCGGAGCTGGGCGGGGGCGCAGCACGTCCGACCGCAGTGCCCGTGTGCCCGCGCCCGGCCGCCGCAGGGCGGTACGCGCGCGCCCAGACACGCGACGCACAGACGCGGCGTGCTGAACGCACCGGGAGGGCGGACGCGACGCCGAGACCCCCCGCGAGACCGGGGCGCACGTGTCCTCGGCGACCACGAGGGCGCGCAACGCAGGGTCACTCCCCTCCTCGCGCGGAGGCCGCCATTCAGCGGCCGTGCACGCGCAGCCGGGCAGCCCGCGCTGGGCGCAGGGCCAGACCCGACCCGGACCCAGCCCCGCCCTCTCCCAGCGGATGGAGTGGGGGACCCCCTCCCTGGACACGCACCGTGGAATGCCTCCGATCCCACCGCCAAACGCGGACGCGCTCGCACACATTTACGTGCGCGCTTCCCGGGTCGCCGCCCGCGCCCCCCGCCCTTTTCGAAGCCCGCCTCCCGCCCGCGGGGGTCCCTCGAAGGACTCACCCTCCCCAACCAGACCCAGTCCCGGCACTGCAGAGCTGGAGCCGCGGCGACCGCAGCTGCGCAGACGCGGAGGCAGAGGGGGTGGGGGTGGGGGGAGGTGGGGAGGGTGGGCGGCCTTCTCGCCGCCTCCCCTCTCCCCTCCCGGGGAGCCGGAGCCTGCAGTGGGGTAGGGAAAGGAGCGGAGGGGCACAAGGATGACGCGGCTGCGGTGAAGTTGCTGGAGGTGTGGTGCTGCGCCCGCCTTGGGTCAGCCGCAGTGGGATGAGCCGTCCGTCCCCCGCTGGTGGGCACGGAGGTTATGCCCAACTTCCCTAGCGGCAGATGCGCGCCAAGGCCAACAACTTTCTCAGGCTCCTTGGTGATGCCCTCTTCCGCAAACCCGGGTCAGGGTGGGAGGGCAGGGGTGTGGCAGCCCCTGGGACCCTGAGGCCAGACCGCCTGGGGTCGGAGGCTGGCTCTGCCATTTGCTACTAGTGTGTCCTTGGGTGTGTCGCTTAGCATCTCTGTGCCTCGGTTTCTCATTCTGCTTACCACCTCCCAAGACTGCTGTTAAGGTAAAAAATAAACCAGGCTTGTATGGTGCTTAGAACAGTGCCTAATTGTTGCTATTATTATCACTGTTGTTCAAGTTTTAGAGTGTAATCACTACCTGCCAAATTGCTCTCCTGGAAGCTACACCAAATTTTTAGATTTTTTTTTTCAGGGACCCACAAAGATCTTTATTTACAAATGAGCTGAGTGGTGGGTGGAAGGGCAGAGGGAGAAGGAGAAGCAGACTCCCTGCTGAGCAGGGAGCCCGACACAAGGCTCCATCCCAGGACCCTAAGATCATGACCTGAGCTGAAGGCAGACACTTAACCAACTGAGCCACCCAGGCGCCCTGGAAATGGAAATAAAATAAAAATTAATAAATCATAGCTAGAAGCTTCTACTTGATGTGGTAGATTGAATTATTGGCCCCAATTCACCATCACCCTAGCTGTGACACATCTTCACTCTTCATGGCGAGTTGAAGGGTGGAGAAGTAAACTCTGATTACCATGAGGCCACGGAAAGGTGAAGATGTGTCATGTGCATGAGCTTTTTCCCTTTGCTGACTGTGATTCATACTCTTCCACTATAATAAATCATCATCATGAGGATGCCTATATGATGAGTTCTGTGAGTCCTGCTAGTGAATCATCAAACCTGGGGGTGGACTTGGGGACTTGCAACACAGCTCTCAAACCCTGGACCAGTACCTATGACTGCTCTTTGATCAGGAGTTGAGTACTATTGACATCTCTTTGGGGATCCATGAGTAGCTGGGAAAAGACAAATTAATGCTAGGTGTTCACTCATTCACTCACTCACTCATTCAGCAATTCAACAAATATTTATTAAGCAGCTGTTATGTTGCAGATGCTGCTCGGGGTGCCAAGACAACAAGAAGGCCACTGTGACCAGAGTGGTCAGGCAAGGGAGAGAGTAATGGGAGATAGGATCAGAGAGCCTCCCATGGTCTTGAAAGCCACAGCAACATCTTTGAATGTTATTGGTAGCTGCACTGGGAAACTATGGAAGGACATTGAGGAAGGGTGTGATATAATCAGTTTACATTTTCAAGGCATGACTGAAACGGTTGTGTGGGAAAAACTCTAGAAGGGGCAAGAGGTAAAATGGGAAGATCAGTTAGGAGGTTGCTGGAATAAACCAAGCAAAACATGATGGTGGACTGGAGTGGTGTGGAGCAGTAGGGGTGGAAAGCCGTGGACAGATTCAGGATACACTCTAGAGATGGAGCTGAGAGGACTCCCTGATGGGCGGTATGTGAGAGGTAGGAGAAAGGAAAGAAGGAAGGAAGACTTTTGGACTTTGAGCCTGCACAACTAAGTGCCCTATAGTGAATGCAGTGAGGAGGACCCACATTTTTTGTCTGTGAGAAAATCCAGAATACCCTCTTTGGGGCATGTTAAGTATTTGATGTCTGTGCTTTTTGAGGTTAACACCAGGAGAACCTGTGTTACCCAGATATCAGCATTCAGAAACTCTGGCGGCGAGGGTTGTGGAGTGGGCCCAGGAATGCTCAGAAGAGCACACGTAGGGGCGCCTGGGTGGCTCAGTCGGTTAAGTGTCTGCCTTCGGCTCAGATCACGATCCCAGGGTCCTGGGATTGAGTCCTGCATCGGTCTCCCTGCTCAGCGGGGAGTCTGCTTGTCCCTCTCCCTCTGCCCCTGCTCCTGCTCTCTTTTGCTCACTCTCTCTCAAATAAAGAAATAAAATTTTTGAAGAAGAAGAAGAGGAAGAGGAAAAGGGAGGAGGAGGAGAGAAGAACACATGTATCTGGCAGAGCCAGCGGCAGAAGTGGGCTCCTGACACTGTCCGCGGTGCTGAACCGGTCAGGCCTGAGCTGTCCGTGGTGCTGAATCTCTAGGCGGACTAGCTGGAGAGGGCTCTTCCTCTCTGCCTCTCTCCCTCCCTCTCGCTCCCTCCCTCTGTCTGTCTCTCTGTCCGCCTCTACCTGTCTCCCTCTTTGCCTCTATCTCTGTCTCTGTGTGTGTCTCTCTCTGCCTCTTTCTATCCCTCCCTCTGCCTCTCTCTCCCTCTCTCCCTCCCTCCCTCTCTCTCTGTGTCTCTCTCTCTGCCTCTCTCTCTCTCCCTCCCTCTCCCCCTCCCTCCCCTTCCTCTCTCTCTGCCTCTATCTCTGTCTCTTTATGTATGCATGTCTCTCTCTCTGCCTCTCTCCCTCCCTTTCTCTGCCTCTCCCTCTCCCTCCCTCTTCCTCTCTACTTCTATCTCTGTCTCTGTCTCTCTCCCTCTCCCTCCTTCCCTCTCTCTCTGACTCTGTCTCCCTCCCTCCTCCTCATTTCCCTCTCTTGCCACCCTCACCCTCTCTCCCTCTCTCTCTTCTTCAAAGAACCAGTCTGCCTGGGAAAAGCCCTGCTGTTGGCTGAAACAAAGCTCTCTGGGCTGTGGGGAGCTCAGGATGAAAGCAGATGAGGGAGAAAACTGCAAAGTCATTTTTTTAATTAATATATAATGTATTATTTGTTTCAGGGGTACAGGTCTGTGATTCATCAGTCTTACACAATTCACAGTGCTCACCATAGCTGCAGAGTCATTTTTAAGAGGCAACTTTGGCTCTTAGGACAGCAGGGCCTGACTACAACCTGACTGGAATTATTAATGCAGAGTTTCCAGAGCATCTCTGAGGGGAAAAATGTACAAAAAGGAAATCAAGGGAAAAGTGCCCAGGATTCAGGCTCATGGTTACCTTGGGCTGGGGGGAAATGGGAGTGCTATATAAGCATATGTGAATTATTGGCAAGACCCTATTTTTATGTTATGACGTGGGGTCACAAGAAGGATATTACTGTAGATTTATATAAATACTAGCATGGCTATATTTTATGCTAACCTGAACTATAAACATTTGAAATCATGAGCATTGGGGGCATTTTTTGAAATGAGAAGAAGCTTTACAATTTAAAATTCCTTTAATAAAAAACCCATAAGTTTGAATATGACCAATTGTGTACATTGTAAACTATGCTTGTTATTATACTATCACTTTAGCTAGTGAAGAGACATGCCAAGAGCTTTTCTTAGGATTAATCTTGAATTATGTGAGTTTTGAATTGTCCAAAGTCTTCAACAAAGAGTCCCTGGCATAAAATCCAGCCACTGTGGGATGGATGAATGAATGAATGAATATGTTTGTTTTTCCCAAAGATCTGGTCATATCACTCAAGAGACAGACATTCATAAAGCACCCACTATGTGCTGGCCATTGCAGGGAACATCCAGGATGCCTGAAGCATATCCCCTTCCCCTAAGAGGATGATTTCCACACCTTTTCAAGAGGCAGGAAGGCGCAAGCCTCTGATATGAACACTTTGATCAGCAAGGGTCACTGAAGTCTGACTCTTACCTACTTTTCTATCTTCTCATGGAGTTGTTGGCCTGGTAGGTTTTGATATTCCAAATTCTCTAAAGAAGCTGGAACTCATTACATTATATATATATATATTTTTTTTTTTTTTTTCTTGCTTCTTGTCTGCCTCACCTTCTAGAATGTAGACTCTATGATGGGTAGGGACTGTGTGTTTCTATTTCATCCCTGGGCCTCTAGCACTTAGAACATTGTGTGACACATCCCAGATGTTCTATGAATGTTCTTTTTAAGGGTTGAGTGAATGAAAAGTGATGTTCGTGAACATAAAATATCCCAGTATCTTAATGATGGCAACTCATTAAATTAAAAAGATGAGTGAACTCATCCAACACATAGGTGGGCTGAATGCAGCCCATGGTCTGCACAGTTGAGTCATCTAACATCATGGAGTCATTATTGAGCAAAACTCTGCCATGAGACCATTCCATGGACCGCTGATCTGTTGTTCCGCACTCTGGTCCCTTGGCTGTGGCCCAGAGGACAGGACTATGGCATCAAGCAAGGAATCCTGTCAGCAAGGATCATCCCACAAAGAAAAGAATCTACTTACTCTTTTAAACAACTACAGAGAGAGAGCGCCTGGGTGGCTCAGTCAGTTAAGCATCTGCCTTCAGCTCAGGTCATGATCCCAGTCTCCCTCTGCCTGCCATTTCCCCTGCTTGTGCTTTCTCTCTTTCTCTCTCTCTGGCAAGTAAATAAATAAAACTTAAAAAAACTTAAACAACCACAGGGAATTAATCCCACTATGTGGCTACATGGTCTTTCCCCCAACTAGGAGACATTAAGGTTATTTCCAGAGAGTGATCATTTGGAAGCCTCAGATCTCTTGGAAAAGACCCAAATTCAACTTGTAAAGAGCCAGAATTTAACCCAGGGCAATCTGTCACCAAAGACCTTCTTATTTCGTTACTATTGAGAATTCTTCAGTTTATTCTGCAGGGGAAAAGACAGATGATTGAAGTGAGAAAATGCACCTAGTTGCCTAAAACCTTGAAGTATTTAGTCACTTGGGTGGGGGTGGGGAGGCCCTCTGGGGTGAAACAGAAAAATGGCAGAGTTGCCAAGTCTGCTTAGAGAAATACACGCCCTCCTGCATGCTGTTAGTTGGGTAATGTTCTTACCTTCATTTTACAGAACAAAATAGATCTTTGGGGACTGATATGGAAAGATCTTGAAGACACATCACTGCATGGAAAAAAAGCAAGCTGGAAAACCACAGACACAGTCTGATATCACTCATATGAAAACCCAAAAACATATAAAACAATGTCGGATATTTTCTATGGATGCATAGATGTGTATGTAAAGGCTTGGCAAATTTAAAACACGACTGGTGTTTAAGAGAAAAGGCTCACAAGATTAGCAAGTTTATCGAGGTTACATTTGTTCATTCATGATCAAACACCAGTAGTTGTGTTAAATGAGGATCACAGGGCGCCTGGTTGGCTCAGTTGGTTAAGCGACTGCCTTCAGCTTAGGTCATGATCCCGGAGTCCTGGGATCGAGTCCCACATCGGGCTCCCTGCTCAGCGGGGAGTCTGCTTCTCCCTTTGCCCCTCCCCCCTCTCATGCTCTCTCTATCTCATTCTCTCTCTCAAATAAATAAATAAAAATCTTTAAAAAAATAAAAATAAATAAAAATAAATAAATGAGGATCACAGCCAGAAGACATATCTTCAAGTCTCAGCATGGCAAAACTCAGGGATTAAGTTTTTTACCACGGATTACAGGTTTACAGAAGTATTTTATGATTGGGGGATCAGGACTAGACAGGGAGGCCCTGTTAGATTTGGTTAATCTCAGGGTGCAAACTAATTTTTCTTCCTGACTACGGTATGCCATGAATGTGACAGTTTTGCTCCCACATGCACTGCTTACAAGATAAAAAGTTAAAATCCTAAAATACTGACAATATGAAGGCATATTTTAAAGTCAGAGATGTTAGAATGTAAAAAAAAAAGTGCACTTTAGCATCAAAGAAATATGATACATAGATTTAATTATTACAACTTATTCAGTAATAATAGCGTATATATACTTATTACAACTTATTCAGTAATAATAGCATATAGTAAAAGACCTATATATATTTGGCATTGTTATTATGGGATGGGTAATATTAGCCATTGTTCTATGGATATCGTTCTATAGATAAGGAAAGTGAAGCTTAAAATCAATGCATTCCCAGATATGCACACAAAAATTGCACCTGTTTCTATGGGCACAGACGCATCTGTACATGAGAACAAAAAGCACCCTTCCAGGGTGCCTGGGTGGCTCAGATGGTTAAGCGTCTGCCTTTGGCTCAGGTCGTGATCCCAGGGTCCTGGGATCGAGTCCCGCATCGGGATCCCTGCTAGGCGGGGAGCCTGCTTCTCCCTCTGCCTCTGCCTCTCTCTCTCTCTCTCTGACTCTCATGAATAAATAAATAAAACATTAAAAAAAAGCACCCTCCCAGTGCACCCCAAAACCACCAGTTACTCACCTCTAGAGCAGAGGGCTAGGGTTGATGAAGTGAGATCAGCAGGAAGTCTTGCTTAATATGTTTTGACCTTTGACAAAGAAAATGTGTTTACTTATTAACTGTCCAGAAATAAAATAAAATAATACTATTTAAAAAGGGATTTGGAGAAGGTGAGTCCCCCTCCAAGAGATGGGATGTGAATGATCTTGCTCACCCCTGATTCCCAACACCTTCTGATAGCTATTAAACTGAGTCACCTGGCTCACACAACCAGTAAATCTCAGACTTGTGATTCAGACCTGAGAGACTGGCTCTAGAGCCTGCCCCTGTCCTGCTTCATGGGGCAGACTATTTCTGGAGGTTCTTCAACACCAGGAGAGGTGCCTCCCCTCCCCAGGCTCACCCCAGGATTGTCCATTACTGAGGGGAGGGGGGCTGGGCCATGGCTGGCTGTGTCTACTTTGTTCAGTCTTTGTTCTGGGTCTCCACAGCAGTCCTCTTCCCCCAGAGAGGATCCCAGATCCATTCGTGGGCAGCCAACCTGTCTTTTCTTTCCATCTGTAAAAGATGGTTGATTACCGTGGAAACCCTCCCTTGGATGTCGACCACCAGCTAAGGGAAAGACAGTCCTACCATTTGATTCCCTTCTTTGCTGGCCCTGTTAGGATCCGATGAGATGGGGGGGTGGGTGTATGTACATGGACAACATCTCTTGAAGGCTCCCAAGTAATGGTTGCCATAAGAGAACCCAGTGTTTGAAGACAGACCTTGCTTTTTTTGTCATATATTCTTTTGTTTCCTTTGAGTTTTGTATCAAATAAGCTCTTTAGTGAATAATGAGAAATAAAGTACAAAGGTAGGTAAACTGTTAAAGGATTAGGATAAAATGAAAAAAAGAACTGGACACAATGTCGACACGAGATGTATGGTGGCTTAAAAACTACTTTTTAAGTCGGGCTCTGCGCTTAGTCCGGAGTCTGCTTAGGACTCTTTCTCCCTCTCTCTGCCCCTCTGCCCTGCTTGCTCACTTTCTCTCTAAAAATAAATAAATCTTTTTAAAAATTACTTTTAAAATAAAAGTCATGTCCCTACATGCTAAAAAAAGAAATATGAGCAATAAATGCACGGGAGGCACACTGTCTTATTTTCTATTCTACCCTGTAGGCTTATATAATTCCATCATTACTTTTTTGAAAGGAAACATGAGGGTCCCAGTTTCAGGTAAGATAGGGTCAGTACCTCTGTTCTGTCTCTCCCACTAAAGAATTTCAATAAATCAGCAACCTGCATAGCAGTAGGAGCTAATCTAAGTACTTTAATCATGGACAGCTAGCACCCTTTTGGCGATCTCTAGGACGGGACAAGGCAGTAGGGTCAGGAGCCTCCCGTCAACTATTTACCAGCTTTCACAGAAGCATCTCAATAGATTAATAACCTGTACAGAAATCATGCTGCTACTACGTATATTTGCTCATCAAGGCTCTGCTCAAATGTCACCTTCTCAGAGAGATCCTCCCTGACTCCAAAGCCAAAGCAGCCTCCCCTCACTCTCCCCCTCATTACCTCTGATCGCACTCAGAAATTAGCACTAGTGGACCCATAAGACAAGGAGCCTTGGTTTGCTCACTGCTGAACTCCCAGCTCCTAGAACGTGTCTGGCACAGAGGAGGTGCTCAGATATTTCTCGAAGGAATGACTCCCAGCTCACCCTGAAGCCTCTGTCCCTTGAGGTCCCTGCTTATCAGCGGATGCAGTAAATCAAAGTACTTTCCTGTATTAGGCATCCACTTTCTTATTTCTTAGATGGCCTCTCTCCCACCGCTAAGGAGGAAAGAAGAAGAAAAAAAAAAAAAAACTCAGGCTCCTTCTTGACCCAAGTATCTCCTCCCCCTTTCCACACACCTCTGCTCACACCAACTTCCCTGTGTGACATTAAATTCGGCAGTGAAAAAATGCCACCTTCGCACCTGCCTCTCCTTCTCCTCCACTTCTTTCCCACCTCTCACCCTCTCTGTGAAGCAGGTGATCACCCTTAAGTAAACATCCCATCCCCATAGGCAGTTCTTTAAAGAAACTTGGGCAAAAGGAAGATTCTTCTTATGAATGTCCATGCTTTGGGAAATATTTACAGGGCAAGTGAGTATCCATGATGAAGGAAATGGAAAATCCATTGACCGCCTCCTCTCCCCGGAGTGGTGGTGCTGGGGGGGTGGGTGGTAGATGGATGGTACATGGATGGATATAATCCCCTCCCAATATTTCTCCCTGGTCTTGAGAGACCAATAAACACTAGGGAGACTTGTTCCGATAATAGGCATGGAGCGGGGTTGCACTTAAACCTTACATCAACCTTAGGAGGTGATAATAAAATTATTATAATGATAATGTGACCACACGGAAGAGAGCCTATGTGCCAAGACCTGCTCTAAATGCTTCGCCGTACGACTCCATTTGTCCTTCACAACAACACTGTAAGGTAGATACTATCCCTTATCCCCAGTGTACAGATGAAGAAACTAAGCTGTAAAGAAATTAAGTCACTTTCCCTAGGTTCCTTAACAAGGGAGTGGCAAGCCCAGAATCTGAATGCAGCAGTGCACTGCCTGAAAGCTCTCACCTGGGCCCACCAGAGGCGCCTCGATGGGCAGAACCTAGTCACAAGGCCACACTTAGCTGCAAGGGAGTCTGGGAAATGCAGCTAAAACTTAGGGGTTCTAACACTGTGGAAGAACTTGAAACAAGATACTGGTGGACAATGAGCAGTCTTCACCGCCACCCCCCCCCACACACACTTTGACCTTCTCACACTTTGACCTTCTTCCATGTAGTTAAGATCCCAAAATTCGGGAGCTCATGGCCACAGCCCATGATGGGCAGGGCAGTAATTAAGACAGGCATTCTTACACATTGGCAGTGAGAGTGCGAACAGGGAAATTACTTTGGGAAGATACACCAGTTAGCTATTTCAAACTGGCACCTCCTCTAGGTAGATAGGGTCTCCAACACCCAGCTAGTGTCAGAGAATTGCTTGGTGGTGTGGGGGGAAAAAAACCCACAGAATCAGAAGATCTAACTTGCAAAATCCTACGGCATCGTTTCTGCCACATTCTATTGGTCAAAGCAAGCCACACAGACAGCACAGATTCA
Organism: Mirounga angustirostris; assembly: GCF_029215605.1. Taxonomy (NCBI): domain Eukaryota; kingdom Metazoa; phylum Chordata; class Mammalia; order Carnivora; family Phocidae; genus Mirounga; species Mirounga angustirostris. The sequence continues at coordinate 58,150,665 of NW_026991724.1, read as the reverse complement.
AGGACTGGGAAAACAGAGTCTGGCTCTTGATAGCAGGTGCTGCAAAAAAAGAAAAGAAAAGAAAAAAAGTGCCATTTTTAATATCCAAAACGAGAAAAATTTAAAAGGAAAAGGGAAAGGCAGCCAAGGGGCAGAGAAGAGAAAGAACAATGAAAAACAAAACAAAACAGAACAAACAAACAAACACCAGTTCCTGGGAAGAGGTATTGTAGGACCACTCGGGTGCCCGTGGGGCGGTAGGCAGAGCCTCCAGGGCAGGTGAGTTCGGCTCTGCCCATCGGTTCTCCGCAAATTCCAGGATTTTCTAGCTTAGATCCAAGTAGAGACAAAAACACAACCACATGCTACCCGCATCTTGCTGACCCTGTCCTGTGGCCTTTCCCAAATTCATTACACCTAAGCCTCCTCCTCCTGCAGTTAAAGGACATTATATGGTGTCCAGAGTCTCTCAGGGGGCCTGGCACATAGCACGCGCCCCATCAGTGACAGCAGCAAAGTCATCCAGGTATACGGCAAGAGGCGCACCTGAGAGACACGCGGTAAGGATGCAGTGGTTAACCCCCGCCAAGTGCTTGGAACAGTCCCTGGCATTTAATGAACAGCCGGGAGTGCGGTCTTGCTGTTGGTGGTGTCGTTGCTGTGGGGTTTCATCTAGCGGGTCCTCGTAGAGCTCCCCTCTGAGAACGCCGCGGGCACGGACTCGTGTAACTCACTGAGCAACCCTGCGGGGTAGGTTCCCTTACTCGTAACTCCTTACCGGTGAGAAAACCGCGGCTGCGAGGTCCAACGAGTCCTGGCCGGGATCCGAACCCAGGCGCACCCGGGGCCGGAGATCCTGCTCCCACCCAGGTCTAACCCATCACCTCCTCGTTCTTTTCAGGATTGTTGACCCTGTTTCCCTTCCTTCCCTTCTTCATTCCCTCATCTTCCTCTTACCCCTCCCCCTCGGCTCCCCACCCCGCCCACCTCCTCCGCTCCCGGAGCTCCTCGCCAGCCCCCCTTCCCGCGGCCCTTCCAGCGCCTCCTTCCTCCCCCTTGCCCCCTCCGCTCCTCCTCCCTCTCACCCCACCTCCCCCCCCTGCTTTCCTACAGCTGTCCTGTCCTGTCCTTTCCTGCCGCCCCCTCCTTCCGCATCCGTCGTCTTCCCTACGCTCCCTTCCCTCCTCTCCTCCTTCCCTCCATCCTACGTCGCTTTCCTCCCGCTTCCACCTCTCTTCACTTTCCCCTCCTTTCTGCACCGCCCCTCCTCTCCTCCCCACAAGCCCCTCCCCGGCTGCCTTCTCCACGCCCCCTCCAGGCCCCGCCCCACCTCCCCTCCCTATCCTCCCCTGCTGCCCTCCAAGCCCCTCCCTCCCCTCCTCCCTGTTCCCTCCGAGCCCCTCCCTTTCCTCCTCCCTCCTCCTTCCAAGCCCTTCCCCTACCTCCTCCCCACTCCTCCACCCAAGCCCCTCCCTGCCTCCTCCCCCTTTCCTCCTCCCTCCTCCCCTTTCTCAAAGCTCCTCCCCTCTCTGCCTCCCTCCAAACTCCCGTTTCTCCCCCTCCTCCATCCAAGCCCTTCCTCGCCTCCGCTCCCTGTCCTCCTCCCTCCTGCCCTCCTCCCTCCTCCAAGCCCCCCCCCATTCCCTCCCTATCCTCCTCCCTTCTACCCTCCTTCCTCCAAGCCCTTCCCCTCCAGTTCACCCCTCTCCTCCCTCCAAGCTCCTCCCCTATTCCCATCCCCTTCTCTTCCCTCCTCCTCCCCTCGGTCTCCTCCCACGCTGAGGCTTCTGGGAGCGCGGAGGGGGGCGCGGTCCCTCGCGGTGCAGGGGCGGAGCGGGAGCCGCGAGGCGCGCAGGCGCAGACCGTGTGCTCGCCGGGACCGACCGCGGCCCGAGCCCAGCCGCCGCCCCGTGGCCGCCGGTGAGTCCGCGCCGCCCGCCGGGTTCACTAGTCCGCCAGGTTTTCGTCGTGGGGAGGATCACGCACCCCGGATCGCGGGAGGGGCCCGGAAGGGGCTCTGAATCCCGCCCCTCCGTGCCTCAGTTTCCCCGCCGGACAGTGGGTGTGGACAGCACCTGTGCCGGGGAGGTGCGCGGAGCTCCATCCGTCGGAGCCGCTCTCGTTGTTGCTGTTGTTGAGGTATAGTAACGGCAGCGCTGCCGCCAGCAGTTTCGGAGCGTCCACTTGCTCCGGAGCGTGCGTCCCCCTCCCACGGTGCCGGCGCCGCCCGGAGCTCATCGGAGGGTTCTGGGGGGCCGGGGGCTTCTGGAACTCCCGGGCGATGCTCATGTGGACGCCTGCGGAAACCGGAGAGACACCGTGTTATCTCCTTGAACCCCACAGGAGCCCAGTGCCGTTCGCACTAGGATTCCCCCCCATTTGCAGATGTGGAAACTGAGGCGCAAAAATGAAACGCCTCCTCGCCCCCACAACGGTGGGAGAATTAGTGCAACTTAATAACCACACTTAGGAACTTCACAACAACCCTACAGAGTAGGGGTCTTAGGTCCCTCACCTTCCAGATGACCAAACAAGTTAAGTGACCCGCCCAGGCACACAGCTAGGGAGCGGCAGGCAGCGAGTCCAGCCCAGGCAGCCTGGGCCCGGGGTCTGCGCTGTGTCAGGACAGTGATCTCCGACATGGGGTGTGCCAGGCCGTGCAGCGGGGTGAAGCCAGACAGGGGGAGAGCTTGCGTTCGTAGGTCGTTTCACGAAGGACAGCAATTCAACTTTAATTCTAAGACGCATTTTTCACATTTCCCTCCCATTTTAACATCTCCGAAAATAGGATGTGTAGGATGTGTCTTACCACTGATGGTATGTTGTGGTTTAATTGCAGACTTTTTCCCCCTTAGGTAAAGTCTTGCCTGTTTTCAGTGTATGGTCTGTTGGAGTCATTGAAATATGGTATTTAGTGGCATACACATATATACGGTATTGGGGTAGTTTTGTGTATTAGGTATTTACGGTATTTAATGTGCGTGTACATATACACCTATAAATGTAAATACAGTATTTAGTATATGTACATATATACACCTTATTTGTAAGTATCTATGGTAGTGTTTATACACCTTATATACATGTTTATGTGGTAAACCGTTTACATGCCCATGCATATGGTATTCAGAACAATGATATATGTATAATCAGTTTACATATGTCCTACACACGTGTATATGCAGTGTTTAGTGTGCGTGATTCCATGCCATATACGGGTATATACGGTACTTGGTACCACAGCACACAGATAAAAAGGTCACGTATATATAGGTATATGTGGTATTTAGTGTGTGATTGGACCACATACAATGTATATGTGATACTTAGTACCCATACCTCTTATATACAGGTCATGTATATCAGTGCATATATATGTTATATATGCGTACATATGGCATTTACTGTGTGATTATGTCTCACAGACACATATGGTAATATGGTCTTTAGAGTATGTGTGTATCTGATATACTTGTAAGTATGGTATATATATATGTATATATATATAATGTGTGTATGTGTGTACCTTATACACCTGTATATTTTGGTATTTAGTACTATGCATAGAGAGTACATATTTTATATATATAGTCTCTATTTTGTATCATAATATACCATGTTTTGTACTGTTGTACTTGTATATCATTTAGAAATAAACACCCAGGGGCACCTGGGTGGCTCAGTCGGTTAAGTACGTGCCTTTGGCTCAGATCATGATCTCAGGGTCCTGGGATGGAGCCCTGTGTCGTGCTCCCTGCCCAGCGGGGAGTCTGCCTCTCCCTCTGCCCCTCCCCCCACCACTCTTTCTTTCGCTCTCTCTCTCAAATAAATAAATAAAATCTTAAGAAAGAAAGAAAGAAAGAAAGGAAGGAAGGAAGGAAAGGAAGGAAGGAAGGAAGGAAAGAAGGAAAGAAAAGAAAGAAAGAAAGAAAAAGAAAGGAAGAAAGGAAGGAAGGAAGGAAGGAAGGAAGGAAGAAAGAAGAAAGAAAGAAAGAAAGAGAAAGAAAAAGAAAGAAAGAAAGAAAGAAGTAAACACCCAGAGGTTGCTGCTGGGCTCCGTTTTCTATTTTTACAGATTGGGATTTGGGATCACAAGAGTTTGAAGGGGAAGCTGGAGCCATGTCAGGGTCCCTGGTGAGGAAGAGGACCAGTTAAAAATGCAGATTCTGAGACCCTGTGGCCCCAGATGACCTAAAAGACCCTTGTCTCCTCCACTTTTGTATATTCAGAGTTTCTTCTAATTTAAGGCCCATTGTTGCTGTGGAAAATCAGTTTGGTGGTTCCTTGAAAAGTTGAACACAGAATTCCCCCATGACCCAGCAATTCCACTCGGGTATACACCCCAGAGAATTGAAAACAGGGATTCAGATAATAAACACTTGACCATGAATATTCACAGCGGCAATACTCACAATGGCCAAAAGGGGGAAACAACCCAAACGTCCATGAGCAGATGAACGGATCGCAACAGTCTGTTCACACAGTGGAATATTATACGGCCGTGAGAAGGAGTGAAGCCCCGATACACTCGATCACATAGGTGAACCCTGGAAACCTCACACTCAGTGAAAGAAGCCAGACAGAGCCATGCAGTGTAGGATTCCGTTTATAGGAAATTTCTGGAGCAGGCAAATCCATGCAGACAGAAAGCAGACTGGTGGCTGCGAGGGGCTGGGGGAGGGAGGGCGTGGGGAGGGGCTGCTTCGGGGGTACAAGGTTTCCTTTTGGGGTGATGAAAGTGTTTTGGTTTGGAGCTAGACAGAACTGATGGTTGTACAACAGCGTGAATGTGCTACCAATGCCGATGAATTGTACACTTTAAATGGTAAAATGGTAAATTTTATGTTATGTGTATCTGACCATAATAAAATAGGGAAGCTTGCTGTAGACCAAATCCTATGCAGAGTCCTGGGATAAAGGCGAATAAAAGGAATCCCAGTTAAGGGGGGGATGTTATATATACAGATGGTGATAATTAAATAAAATTAAAACAGGGTGCCTGGCTCCCAGTAGAGCATGTGGCTCTTGATCTGAGGGTCGTGAGTTCAAGGCTCACGGTGGGTGTAGAGATGACTTAAAAAAAAAAAAATCTTTGGGGCGCCTGGGTGGCTCAGTCGTTAAGCCTCTGCCTTCGGCTCAGGTCATGATCCCAGGGTCCTGGGATCGAGCCCCACATCGGGCTCTCTGCTCGGCGGGGAGCCTGCTTCTCCCTCTCCTACTCTGCCTGCTTGTGTTCCCTCTCTCACTGTCTCTCTCTGTCAAATAAATAAATAAAATCTTTAAAAATAAAAAATAAATAAAAAAAATAAAATCTTTAAAAAAATTAAATGAAAACGTTTCTACATTCTTACCATATGGCACGTGCTACCTTAAGGGATTTGCTTATACTCACCTCTTGAAACCTCGTAAGGACCCTGTGTGGTGGGTACCTTATCCTCATTTTCCAGATGACAAAACTGAGGCAGGCAGAGGTTAAGTCACTTGCCCAAAGGTACACAGCGGGTAAGTGGCAGAGCTGGGATCTGAACCCAGGTATCTGGCTCCTGTGGCCTCACCATCAATTCAGCCCAGGGTGACAAGTGTCAAAGGAGACTTGTGAACAAGGTCTGGGTCAGCACGGAGGAAAGAGCCCCATGAGCTGGGTCAGGGAGGGTGGGGATGTGTAGGCAGCGCGGGCCTGGGTCTGATCCTGCCTGGGAGACATGTCTCCACTGCCCATTTCCACCACACCGCGGGTGTCTGCCTGGTGTGAGCCCCTGTGCTGTCTCTGGGTGTTCCTGTGGATGAGAAAAGGGGGACGGGGGTGTGTGCATGTAGAGCAGAGCTAGGCCTAGTTCCTCACTGTCTCCCTCTCTCTCGCTCCCTCCACCTCACCCCAGCAGCCCCCAGACTCAGCCACCAGTCCCCCATCACCGTGGGCAGTGAAGGGATGGCCGCCCAGCTGCTGGCTGACGAGGCCCTGGTGAGTACTGTCATCCCCTCGCCCTCCTTCTCATGGGTGGACAGAGAGTCGAATGAGCCCCTGACCGCCTGAGTCCCCTCCAGGGCCCGTCTCCCCAACACCTGGGGCAGGGCAGTCACAAGTATGATTTTATGTAGTCCTGTGTGTCTTCGTAAAGAATCATCAAACCCAGGGTCTCAGCCTCAAACTCCAGCCCTGTAATAATAATGGTCATCATAATCTCAGCTGATGTCTCTTGAGTACCTACTATGTGCCCTGCGCTGGGCTGGTGTGTAGGGGGTCCTCCTGGGGATGACCCACTGAAGCCAGCTCCCTGCCCCACCTTTCCCACGGGCCTGGGTGCACCAGATGAATTCGTGGTTGCAGGAGTTGGTGACCTTCAAAGACGTGGCCGTGGACTTCACCCAGGAGGAGTGGCAACAGCGGGAGCCGGCTCAGAGGGACCTCTACAGAGATGTGATGCTGGAGACCTTGCAGAACCTGAGCTCACTAGGTAAGACCAACCATTCTGGGAGGGCCCTCTTTGCGGGTTCACGGCCAGTGACTTCTTGTGTCCTCGCAGGGAGGCAGGCTGGAGGAACTCTCTGGGGCCCCTTTTAGGAGGGCACTAAGACCATTTATGAGGGCTCCACCCTCCTGACCTACTCACCTCCTCAAGGCCCCACCTTCTAACATTACCACCTGGGGTTGAGGATTTCAGCATATGAATGGGGGGAGGGAACACTGCACCCGCGCATCAGGCCTTATTCTAGAACCGTTGGGAAGTGCTTGAGGGGGCTTCTCTTGGCTTTCCTAGCTCCCAGCCCTCACCTCTCCTCGCTCTGGGAGCAGGCTACGTGGGTGACATTCGTGGTTTGGGTCTCTTTCAGATTTGGAATCCAGGCCTGACAGGGACGGCCCACAGGAAGCCCTGCCTGCAGGAGCGTCCCCGGGCTGGCCCTGGAAGAGCTGGGAGGGAGCCGCCTCTGGCGCTCCGGGGCGGGAGAGGCCCAGGGGCCTCCAGGAGGGGCCCCTGCAGAGCATCAGCCCAGAGCCGCCCAGCCAGGAACTCCAGAAGGGAGGGGCCCCCACGGTTGTGCCCCGCGGAACCCCGCCTGGGAGGGCCCCCGGGGAGCCCCTGGCGGCGAGGAGCCCTGCGTGCGCAGGGAGGGCGGGGAGGCCTTTGCGCAGCGGGCCCAGCTGGCGCAGCATCAGCGCGCGCACGCCCTGGACAAGCCCTTCGCGGGCGGCGAGTGCGGCAAGCGCTTCACCAAGCGCTCGTCCCTGCCCGGGCACCAGCGGGCCCCCGCGGGCGCCAGGCCCCACCAGTGCCGCGTGTGCGGGAAGGCCTTCCGCAAGACATCCGACCCGCTCACCCACCCCCGCACACACACGGGCGAGCGGCCTCTCAAGTGCAGCGAGTGCGGCAAGGCGATCGCGCAGAGCATGACGCTGGCGGAGCCCCGGAAGACGCGCACCGGCGAAAAGGCGTACCCGCGCCCGCAGTGCGGGAAGCGCTTCACCAAGTCGTCCGCGCTCATCCTGCGCGAGAGGATCCACACCCGCGCGAGGCCCTTCCGCGGCGCCGCCTGCGGCAAGGCCTTCAGCCGGAAGGCGCACCTCTCCATCCACCGGAGGATCCGCACCGGCGAGAAGCCCTACCGCTGCGGCGAGTGCGGGCGCAGCTCCCGGAAGATGTCCTTCCTGTCCCAGCACCAGGCCATCCACAGCGACGAGAGGCCCTTCCGGTGCGGCGTGTGCGGCAGGGCCTTCGTGCGCAAGTCCACCCTGGTCCGGGACGGCAGGATCCACACGGGAGAGAAGCCCTATCGGCGCGCGCAGTGCGGGAAGGCCTTCCGGCACCAGCCCTCGCTGACGGCGCACCGCAGAATTCACACCCGGGAGAAGCCCTACGAGTGCCAGGCGTGCCAGGCGTGCGGCAAGGCCTTCAGGCGCATCGGGAATCTCACCTGCCACCAGAAGACCCACCTGGCCGGGGAGGCGGCCCCGCGCGGGCCCAGCTCAGGCAGCAGGCCTTCCTCCCAGCTAACCAACAACTGAGCCTCGTGTGATGGGCCTGATGGCCAAGTTTCAGCCTTCTTTCTCTTTAGGCTTAACTTAGGGACCTCAAGAGATGCCCATAAGGCTGGTGCCACATTCCTGAGCATCTGGGAAAGACAGGTGACAGCAGGGCCTGCTTCATACAGGGCGTGCGTCGGCTTCATGCTCTGCTGTCACCGTGGTGAATTTGCCAGTCCCAGCGAGGAGATCAGACCAGGGGTTGAGAAGCCACAGCCCACAGAGCTGGACATGCTTTCGCACGGCCCGCAAGGCAAGAATGGTTTTTACCTTTTGGAAGGGTTGTAAAATGAAATGAAAAGAGTCTGAGAAGAGAGCTCCTATGACCCGCAAAGGGTAAAATATTTTCCATCTAGGCCTTCACACACAGTTTGCCAAGAGTAATCTGTGGGAATTCTGGACTCTCTTTCACCATCTAGGGCAAGTCCCTGCTTGGTCGCAGGGTCTCCCTCCCTGGTCCCTTCTGGGTGGGGGGCTCCACATCAGGTGGCGGGATGCTGAGATGGGATGGCTCCATTCTTTCATCTCAAGGCTTCCTGTGGGCCGGACCAGCCACTGTCCTTGGTGCTGAATCCTACCAGCTGCCCGTGTACCTGGTACTTAGTCCAGAATAGAATAAATATGATTCTCTGTTCAGTGGCTGCGTGTTTGCAGCAGGATCTGGGTGTCTCGGGCAAGGGAAGTTTGCCCAGCGGGAGCTTTTTGTAGCTCTATTCATTGCATCGGTTTGCTCCCACTACCATAGCAAAGCACCACAGACCGGGGGGCTTAAACAACAGAAATCTATTTTCCCACGGTTCCAGAGGCTGGAATTCTGACATTGAGGTGTCCTCAGGGTTGGTTTTTCCTGTGGCTACTCTCCTGGGCTTGCATATGGCAGCCCTGTGTGAGGCCCTGGTGTCTCTCTCTCCTTCCAAAGACACCAGCCATAGGATTAGGGCCCACCCAAATGACCTCATTTAACCACAATGATCCCTTTAAAGCCCTGTCTCCAAATACAGTCACATTTTGAAGTGACTGGGTATTGGGATTTCAACATCTAAATCTGGGGGGACATGTTCAATCTATGACATCCCCAAATGGCTAAAAGTTTGACCTTTCGTAACTGTAGCTGACGTCTACATGGTATGCGCAAGCATTACCTGAGCACCCCCTGTGCTTTGTGTGGGTGGCGGGGAGGGCCAGCAACCCTTACTTCACAGTGTGGAGTTGGTCCGGGAACACAGCTGTCCTGTCAGAGACTGCATTTCCCACTGGCATCCACGGCGGGGGGACACGGACTACCCCTCACCTGTAGAAAGTGAGAGAGGGGTGTGTTCAGAAATGGCTGAGTCTTTGCCACTTGCCCTTCCCCTACCTGTCCTCTGGATCCCCACTCACGGGCATCTCCAGGAGCAGTGGTGCAAGAGCGTGGAGGGAGCCCCCAGGAAGCCCATCCTCCTCCTAACTGGCTGTGAGGAGTAAGGTCCCAGGCCTTTGGGGTTGTTTGCTGCATTTAGTGCATGCTGCCCCAGGTCCGTGACCTCAGCCATCACCTCCACCCTCATGGGAGGTCAGGTACCATCTCTGTTTAACAGACAAGGAGGGACCAAAGGAGCTCAGCAATCACTACCCAGTAAGTGTGGGGGCCAGCAGCAGTATCCGGGATCCGCTGACCCCGCAGCAAACCTCATCACGCTGCCAACCACATGACCCAGGCCACAGGCCACGGGGTCCCGTGTGGTTCTTCCCCCACACATAGGTTGTCCGTGTTCTGGCCCAAAGAGCATTTCTTAAATAAATATGGAAGTTGGGTACCATTTAAAAAACAAACGTTGCACAAAGAAAGTCTGTCTTTTCAGCTCCCTGATGTCAAGCAAAGTATTAGTCCCCCGAGCCTCCGTTTCCTCCTTTGGAAAAGTGGGATAATAATAGCAGTCTGGATACTAGTTATTTCCTAATAAATATTTTATTATTGATAATAATAGAGCATAATTATATTTATATTATATATTATATTTATTGTTTATAATTTATTATTGACAAAATAGAGCATAATTATTATCAATAATAAAATACTAAAATATTAAGGTTGTGGGTGAGGTTTGTACTGGATAATGCGCCTGCTTGACTCAGAGTACCTTATGTTCACAGGCATCCCATCCAGGGTGTTGGGGTTCACGGCAGGGTTGGGTGGGAGCAGTGATTAGTCTGTGATGTGAGAAAGGATCGTTCTTCTGTAATTCCAAAGATTCCAAGACATTCCTGCTTTGCCTGGAAGCCTCGCCACTGCCTCGCTGGGTTTCTGCAGGACCAGCCTCCTTCTCCCCAATCTCTGAGCTCCCGGTGTGACCACTCCCAGGCCAGGAACCGGGGCTGTGAGGGGGATCTGGCTGATCCAGGAGACCCCTTCCTCATATTCTGGGGCAGGTGTGTGGGGTCCCTGAGGTCCCGGTGGGGTCCCCAACAGTGGGGCAGTGTCTAGGCAGGTAGAGCAGAAGGGCCACCTCCCTCTGGCCACATCGTCCGCATGCTGCTGCTTGGCCAGAGGCCCCAGAGGTCTGCGGGGAGCCTTGTCCAGCCCCTGCTGAGGCTGAGCGAGGGAGACTGGCTCTGGCTAGGTCAATGATGTAGTCACCATGCCTTTTATTTTCTGCCGCTTTGACCTCTTGGGGCCTCCTGGCACTGGAGAGACCGCCCCTCCCAGAGCTAGCTAATTCCTAGAGACAGGAAACAACTCATCTGTAAATATGCTTTTCAAATGCCAAACAACCCATCCAGAGCGCCCACACCCCAACAACCTACTCTATTAGGTTCTGTTGGGCTGTCCTCAGCCCCCCAACCCCCCAGGGCAGGTACCAAACAACTGGCAGCCCCCATGTGCCCCGCGGCCCACTGAGAGGATTCAAACCCACAGATCCTCAACCCGCTCACCCTGCCTCCCCCGGGGACGAAGGGACACAAGCCGCAGCCAGGTCTCCAGGAACTGTGTTAGGTCTGGAGTGGAATGGCCTGGGGCCTGGGAAGACTCACTTGCTTATTCATAATCCAGCTGGCTAGCATTTATTGAGCGCTATCCTTGACCCATTCATTCAGCATTTACCGAGTGCCTACTGTGTGTACCAGGCACTGTTACAAGTCCTGGGGAAACAACAGTGAGCAAAATTGAGCAGATCCACAGCTCTGCCCTCACTCTAGTGAAGAAGACAGATGCCAAGAGAGGGGGCCCTCCCGGTATGTGGATGTGTTCACCAAGGGGAAGCTCTCTGAATGCTGTGCTTTCCGGATTTTGTGGAGGCTTCCTCACCTGGGCAGGGCCAATCACTAACTCCATTTCCAGCCTCTCTCCCCTTGCTAGAGAAGGGGTGGGTGGGGGACTGAAAATCCCAGCTTCTAATCATGGCTTTGTGTCTCCAGGGGCCCACCCAGAGTCACCTCATCAGAAGAAAAGACACAGTATCAGCAAGGAAATTCCAAGAGACTCAGGAGCTCCGTGCGAGGAACAAATGTATACAGAATGTTCCTATTACCTCTCAAGGGGACACAAACCATTCAGTCCACAGCACTGTTTTCCGTGGTGTACATACATCCTCTCAGTTATTCCCCACAACTAATGCACAAGGTGAGGACTGGTATTACCAGGAAACGGGCTCAGAGAGATTAAGAAACTTGCCCAGAGTCACACAGCAAGGGCAGAGTCTGGATTTGAACCCAGGCAGTCTGGCTTCAGGGCCTCCGTTCCTCCTGGCTCCATTATTCTGCCCCCTCGCCTTCACTTACGGAGTGAGGGCTTGCTTCTCATGGACGGTGACCGTAACAGCAGGTGCTCGCTTTGAGTATGGAGTCCTGTGTTCTGTTCTACATTCGTCCAAGTACGAACTCATTCTGATGACTCCAGGAAGTTATATAAAATGATGAAAATACAATTTGTCTTCCTCTCGGGCGTCTGGTGAAGGCTGTGTGAGGGGCTGGTAACCGTGGGGGCGGCCTGCATGGGGTCAGGGTGCAGGCTCTGCCAGGATGCAGCCCACACACCGCCCCCGGCGCCCTCACGTCCGGGCTGTGCGATCTACTCGAGCCTCTGAGCCTCCCTGAGCCTCGGCTTCCCCACCTGCGCACCGGATGACGTGGAGAGAACACCTGTGTCTGCGTCACGTCCTGGGCACGTGCGCGGTGCTCGACACACACTAACTATAGTGACAGGTGCTCCCGCCGCCCCCTTATGATAAGGATCGGTGGTGAACTTCGGATCCCCTCTTCTGGGCCCTTCGGGGGGATCTCACCCGCGTTGCTAAAGGTCCCCCGGCGTCTTCGGGCCTCTGTCAGATGTCCGCCCCTGAGCGGCCTTGCTGACCACCCAGCCTGAACGGGCCTCGCACCTCTGCTGGCTCTGCGGCTTTCCCGCCGCCATGCGCTCCCCCGCGGCCTAACCCCGTGTCTCAGGCTTCTCTAGCCTGTGCGCTGCTGCCTGGTGGCCCTAGAATGTCAGCTCCAGCATGCGGGGAGCTCACCCCTGCTCGGGGCTGCACCCCCATCCTCAGCTCCTTCAGGAACTGCGCCCAGGTGCGCGGGACCTGCTGTAGAACGAGTGCTGCTGGGGCCCGTCCCTGTCCCGGGCCTCAGTTTCCCCCCTCCCATCCCACTTTCAGGGACGAGGTGGCAATGAGTGAAATGGGAGCTGCCGCTCCTTGCCTCACCCCTCCGCTCCCTGCCCTGCACTGTTCCAGGAGAGCACAGGGCCGGGCATGGGAACACGGAGCAGGAAGAGGTGGACGGCCTCCCCCAACCAGCAGGGTAGGATGCCAGCAGAGCGTGGACCGAGGACGACGCAGGGGATACGACAGAAGGAAGCACAGGGGCGTGGAGACAACAGCTGCTGGTATGAGCCCCCAGAAGGGCCGGAGAGGCGACGAGCTTCCCCACGCCCCTCCTGACCACACACACACACAGTCACCACCACGTGAGGCTGCGTCTCTCAGCTCCTGGGGGCGCCCCTGGCTGACCCCCTGCTGCCCCTGCCCCTGCCCTGTGGCTGGGTTAAGGGAGTACAGACGATGACAGAGGGGACTGAGGGCCCTCCTGGTCACCATGGTACTGACGGCATTTCCCAAAGGAAGGGCCACATGCAGCAAGACCTCACGCTGATTAAAGCCGGGGCGGCCACGCCATTCTAAGCCCCGTCCACCCGCTGTGGCATGACGCCATGGGGCTGCCTTCTCTGTATCCTCCCTCTTCCCCTGGACTCTGGTCTGGACGGAATGACCCCCACGGCCACGGCAGGCACACAGCAGCTCGGGCCCTGGGCCACTGCCACGATTTCAGGGATGAGGGAGAGACCCAGATCTAGGCCCATGCGCACACGGAGTTTCTCTGGTCACGGCAATCTGTTCGTGGGTGAGCCCACAGAATGAAGCTTCGGGCCTTCGTGTCACTGTCAAGAGGTCTGCGTCCACCGGGACGTGTCTGAGACAATGTGCTGGAAACCACCAGGGAACCCTGAGGGAAGCCAGCCTGAGGACGAGGCCGGCCCAGGATGGGAAAGCCCGAGAACCAGAGCACCAGAGCTACGCTCCTGATGCCGCATGTGGAACAAAACTACCCTGATGCCCACCTGGCTGCCAGACATCCATCCGAAAAGCCATCGCCTCGATTATGCACTCTCGAGCAGCTGCTTTTCCTACTCACAACACGAAGTGCTTACTGATATAAACGATTTCTTAAATGAATTGTTTACTCCTTGTGGACACCGGTGTTGGAAACACCGGGACATTTGCGACAAGTAGGATCGAATGTTAGAACAGAAAGGGCGGCATCAGCGGCCCTGAGAAAGGAGACTCTGGGGGAGATCCCTGTGTAAACCAAATGTCAGGTCAGCCTTAGGAAACTCCCGTGGAGCTGCCTTCAAACTTAACTGCAAAAGTCACTATAAAAACGGACAGTGTGCGCTCAGATACGCAAACTTACTAAGCTAGGCAAGTACTTAACCCTGAGTATCAGGCCTGCTGGGGTTCGCCTGCCCTCCCCCTCTCCCACAGGCACCGAGGCGGATTTTGGGGACCACCGGTGCCTGGGTCTTTTGCACCTGACAACTATTTAAAATTACACCAGTCTCTCTTAATTAAAAGTTTTATTTTTATTTATTTATTTATTTATTTTTTTAAAGATTTTATTTTTTTTATTTATTCATGAGAGACAGAGAGAGACAGAGGCAGACGGAGAAGCAGGCTCCCTGCAGAGCAGGGAGCCCAATGTGGGACTCGATCCCAGGACCCTGGGATCATGACCTGAGCCGAAGGCAGACGCTTAACCGACTGAGCCACCCAGGCGTCCCTAAAAGTTTTATTTTTAAAAAATTTAACAGACTCTGAGAAACTTCGGCATCTGAAGTGCTTACTGTTGTTTGCTGATGCTGAAAACCACCTTTTCCGCCCGCTTACAACTTGCCAGCTTATCTGGCTCGGTGGCTTGGGGATGGACGGAGGGAGGGCCCCTCTGGCTTCCACCCCAGGAGGGAATTCGTGGAGGGTGAGACCTAACATCTGGACCAGATCTAGGGTCCAGAAATGTCCCCACGTTCACTTATCGAGTCCACCTCCGCCCCCAGCCCCCTCCTGCATTTTCCTACTGAGTGTCGCCCCAGAGACACTAAATAACCTTGTGCCACCTCTTACAGTTCATTCCCTCGGCCTGGAACCCTGATGCCCGGGCTCCTGGAGCTCCTGCGAGTTTCCAGCCACAGTGCCCCTGAGCATGGTCCCAAGTGCGTTAGACACGAGGGACTTGCTCTGCTGTGGATGTGCAGGTGCCCCGTAGGGAGGGGCCTGTCCACAAGTCCCCATCCGTAAGGCCCGTCCGGGGCGGGACTTCTCTAACCCCTGGTGCTACCCGTGGGCGACCCTGTCAGAACTTCTCGTGCTGCCGGCGGGTGTGAAGGATCCCACCCCTCCTGGTGTGGACTCGGAGGCCCCTGAAGGAAGGCCCCAGGACGAGGTGCCCCCCAGGCCGCCCCTAGGTGTGGATCCTCAGGTGGCGCGTGAGGTTGGTGTTCCGGCTGAAGGTTCTCCCACACTCGCTGCACTTGTACGGCTTCTCCCCCGTGTGGATTCTCTGGTGGACCGTGAGCGAAGAGTTCTTGATGAAGGCCTTGCCACACTGGCCACACTTGTAGGGCTTCTCCCCGGTGTGGATCCGCTGGTGCTCGATGAGGTACGCGCTCTGGCTGAAGGCCTTCCCGCACTCGCCGCAGGCGTACGGCTTCTCCCCGCTGTGGCCCATCTGGTGCACGATGAGGGACGAGCGCCCCGTGAAGTGCTTCTTGCAGATGTAGCACTCATAGGGCTTCTCCCCGGTGTGGATCCGCTGGTGCTGGGTGAGGGACGAGTTCTTGCTGAAGGCCTTCCCGCACGCGTTGCACTCGAAGGGCTTCACGCCGATGTGGAACCGCTGGTGCTGGATGAGGTAGGAGCTCTGGCTGAAGGCCTTCCCGCACTCGCCGCACACGTAGGGCTTCTCGCCCGTGTGGTTCCTCTGGTGCAGAGTGAGGGACGAGCTCTTGTTGAAGGCCTTCCCGCACTCCTTGCACGCGTAGGGCTTCTCGCCCGTGTGCGTCCTCTGGTGCTCGGTCAGGTGCATGTTCTGGCTGAAGGCGCGGCCACACACACCGCACACGTAGGGCTTCTCGCCCGTGTGCGTCCTCTGGTGCACGATGAGGTGCATGTTCTGGCTGAAGGCCTTGCCGCAGTCCCCGCACGCATAGGGCTTCTCCCCCGTGTGGATCCGCTCATGCTGCGCGAGCGACGAGGTCTTGCGGAAGGCCTTCCCGCACATGTCGCACACGTAGGGCTTCTCGCCCGTGTGCGTCCTCTGGTGCACGATCAGGTTCATGCGCTGGCTGAAGGCCTTGCCGCAGTCCCCGCATCGGTAGGGCTTCTCTCCGGTGTGAACTCTGCGGTGGATGGTGAGGGACGACCGCTCAATGAAGTGCTTCCCACAGACGTCACATTCAAAGGGCTTCTCTCCCGTGTGGATCCGCTGGTGCTTCATCAGGGATGAGCTCCGGCTGAAAGCCTTACCACAGGCACTGCAGTCGTAGGATTTCTTCTCCACGTCAAGTCTGGGCGGCTGGCTGAGGTCCGGGGCCCTCAGGAACGTCTTCCCATGCATGACCAACGGCCGGGTCCCCTCTTCCCTTGGGCCTTCCGACCGTGGTGGGACCGGGCCGGAGCCCTGGCGGGTGAATGCCTTAAATTCCCGGCACGCGGGGGTGAGCTCCTGGGAAGCCTCCGACTGCTCCAGACAGGTCCTTCTGTTTCCCAGCTGCCCCTCCACCCAGTCACCCTGTGTCCACGCTCCTTCAGAGGCCAGACCGCGGGCACCATTTCTCGGGGGTCCCTCCACGACCACCCCAATGGACGGTCTGTCTTCCGCACTGTCCTCCTTTGGACCCGACTCCTTCATTTCAGGTCTAGTCTCCAAGTCTGGGGGGAGGGGAAAGAGAAGACGAAATGCATGGAGTTAACAATGCTGGGAGTAAGGAACCTCCAAAGCCAGGGATGGATGAGTACACGAAATCAGAGACACAGCAGGGCACGGATGGAGATGCAAATGACAACCTGCTGATCCAAGGGGAAGCAATGAGCTGGTGACAAAGGTGGCTGAAGGAAGCAGAAGCAACAGGAGGGGAGCAGAGGGAACAGGAAGTGTCCCTCCGGGAGAGTGGTGAAAAGGACGGCGGCAGATGGGAGCGAGCGGGAGCGCCAAGGAGAGCCGTCTGAAGAGAGACGACAGGAGGTAAGCCGGCTTGGACGGAGCGGACCAGAGGCTCTTGCAAACCCGAGCAAGGACTTACTGCAACGGGTTCCCTACTTCCAGGGTTCATCCTGAATATCCCCCACCACTTAGGCTTCCCAAAGCACCAATTTTTGTTAGAAATGGTAAGATGACAGCCGACATCTGGGTGGCACGTGCTGGTCGTCCTCCGAGGCCAGCCAAGCTCCGTCCTCCCCTGTCCCGCCCAGTGCCCCTCACTCCCCTCCCCCGCTGCCCAGTCCCGGAGCTGCAGGTGTCCCTTCGAGCTGGTTCCACACCCTCTTGCCTCTGCACATCCGTCCCTGCCTGGTAGTCCCAGCCATGCTGCAGCTCCAATCCCCTCCTTCCTACGAGGAACCAGAAGCAGGGGTAAGGCGGCAGCGGTTCCTGCTGCCCCATTTAAACCCCGACCTAGCCCACAACCCCTGGCATCTGAGACCCCTCCCCTAAGTCACGGTGGGCCATGCCAGGGGAGTCTGGATTTCAGGATCTTCCACATGCTGACGCCTCCCAAATTTGCACCTCCAGCCCAGACCTCCTCTGGGCTCTGCTGACGAATATTCGAAAGCCCACTTGGTGTCCCTCTTGGATACTGCGAGCCTAGTACGTCTCATTCAGAACCTGTGGTTTGGGAACCCCGGCCCCTTCCAGAATCAACAATACAAAGAGAGCCTCATCAAAGAGCCTTAGCAAAGTCAGTCAGACACAGAAGGCCCAATACTGTATGACTCCAGTCCTTGTGAGGCCCCTGGAGTCATCACATTCACAGAGACGGAAAGCAGACCATGGCGCCGGGGCTGGGTGACAGGGTGGGGAGACGGTGTTTTAATGGAGACAGAACTTCGCTTTTGCGAGATGAAAAGACCTCTATGAATGGATGGTGGTGGCTGCACATCAGTGTGAGCGTACTCAATATCACTGAACTGTACACCTAAAAATGGTTAAAATGGTAAATTTTAGGTCTATCTTACCACTTTAAAAAATTAAATTAAAAAAAGACGGAGCAGTCCCCCTTGATTCACCCCTCTTCTCCCGCCATCCGGACTGCTAGCAAGTGCCACTGGATGCGCACAACAGCTTGGACTAGATCAAATCTTGCCATCACCCCTGCCAGTGATCCAGTTAGCACCCCAGATTTCCTAGCCGAAATGCAGCAAGACCGACCACCCTCACCCCTCTATGATGCATTTTCCACTCAGCAGCAAGAGGATCTTCTTAAGAGTCAGACCAAACCCTCCAGTGTCTTCCTGGTGTGCTGAGAATCAAAGCCAGTGCCTTCCCCGGCCTACAGTGTCCTCAGCACAGAGCCAGGCCCCCCTCTCCTAACCTGTCTCCCACCACCCAACCCTGCTCACCTGCTGTCAGCCAGACTTGCCCTGTGGTTCCCTTTTTCTTCCCTGACAAGCTGTCCATGCCAAGTGCTTCCTGCCTCGGGGCCTTTGCACGTGCCACCACCCCACCCCACCTTCCCAACGGTGCTCATCCTTCAGCCCTGAGCTAACATCCTCCACAGGGAGGCCTTCCCTGTCCATCCCACAGTGGAAAGGAACACCCCTCCTGCTACTCTCTTGCCTGTTTCATTGTAGGTGCTCATTATGATCTGTGGCAACTTTCGTCTGTCCCTGGATCTGTTTATTGCCAGCCTCCCTATGGAAAGGGAGCTCCGTGAGGCCACGGACCTTGTCGGGGCCCAGCTCCTGCAGCACTGCCTGGCACACAGAAGCTGTCCAATGAACATTCACTGGGCAACGTGCCTGGTGCGGCGCTAAGCCATCTGCATGGATCATTCCATGCAGCCCTGACAACAACATGCGAGTTAGGTACTCTTAAGGTTGTGCCCATTTTACAGACGAGGGAACTGAGAGTCTGAGAAGCAAGTGACAAACTCAAGGTCACAGCACATTCGAGGCAGAGCTGAGATTCTAGCAGTCTGATCCCAGAGCCATACGCCCTGATGAGTCACTGTTTTGCTGTGAGTTGCGTTCCTATCCCAGAGGAAAAGATTTGAGAAATACTGAAGGTAGGGGAATGATTGTGGCTTAGTCACCTTGGGGTATGCGTGATGCTCAGCTGTTACGGCAGATGATGGCATGGGATGTGAAGGCTGTGGGGTGGGGACGGGAAGGGGGATGGCAAATCGGGGTGGGGCCAATGGGGACTGAGAGGCGCTGGGATATCAACTGGCCGTGGCTGCAGAGATCAAAGCGGGCAGTCTCAGCTGTGAAAACAGTTGAAAGTCCTTTGGAGCAAATACTAACTTGAGAAGTCAGGAGATCGGAGGCAGAATGCCAGCACACCCTGCAATCTAAGCGGGCAGGGGAAAGGAGACGGCCTCCCTTTCATGGATTAAAAGCCGTCAGGAGAGATCGTTTGCAGAAAAGCAAACACTCGGGCGCCTGGGTGGCTCAGTCGTTAAGCGTCTGCCTTTGGCTCAGGTCATGATACCAGGGTCCTGGGATCGAGCCCCGCATCGGGCTCCCTACTCAGCGGGAAGCCTGCTTCTCCCTCCCACTCCCCCTGCTTGTGTTCCCTCTCTCGCTGTGTCTCTCTGTCAAATAAATAAAGCAAAATCTTAAAAAAAAAAAAAAGAAAAGAAAAGAAAAGCAAACACTCAGCTCTTAGCCGTGAGAAGCTGTGAATACACAGCTCAACGTCAGCCAAATTAAACCAACCGGCCACATGGCGTTTCACCAACAAGACTGGCAAACAGCAGAGCACTGAGGACGTGCGGCTGGTGCAGGGTGGGGATGTGGGCATCCTTGCTGCAGTCGAGGGCAATGCTAACAGGACGATGTCTGCAGAGGTCACTTTGGCAAAAAGCTACTCACGTACAAAACGCTATTCATTCCTTTTGGTCTAAATAGGGATGTTTTTGTGGTACTAGATTTCTTGTCTTTTATAGTTTCTTTTCTCATATTCTGTATTTCTACGATTGTTTTGGATCACCAAGTAATTCACACTTGTAATTAAACATCAAACATCAAAAAATAACAAAATGGAAGTCTCCTGCAATCTCACCTGTGTTAACCGTTAGGTGTGTATTTTTAGAACTTTCTCCCCAGTATACACCTTTTTAAAAAAGTGCATACAACGCACTTGTATGCACACATACATATGAATGCACACTTTTTCCCCCTCAAATGGGGCTTCTGGCCCAGATAGAGTAACAGGGGTCAGATGTCCCTTCAACCTACAGCCTAAAGCAAAGGGAGAGGGTACGGGGGAGGACAAAATATATAAAACAAAAGTCGTAAGACATCTGACAATAAAGGGCAATGTTACCTGAGAGGTGGGATCAGAGAGGCAGGCCCTAGGACCACCCAGCTTACTCATGGGAAAGGCTGCAGGCTTCGGGTGGGGCCGTGGGGAGTGGGGAGGGAGGACAAGGCAACGCCCAGCAGATGCCCTGAGCAGAGAGAGCGCTCTGGAGATCTGTGAGGTCCTTCCCCCAGCATCAGATTCCTGGTCAGGATGCAGACATGGAAACCACCCAAGCTTGGGAAAAAACACCCAGAAGGATTTGAAAATGGACCCAGAGCCGATCGAGGCTGGGAACAGTGCCTTCTCACACCAGCCAGCCACGAAACCCATACCATGTAATTCACAGGCACTGGGTAGGACACTCCAGGGGGTCACGAGGACAGCAAGCTACCTGAGCCCAGGTCATAAAGGCAGAAACTGAGAGCAGATCAAATGATAGAGTGCTGGTGTCAAAACAGACACAGATGGAGGAGACAGAACACAGCCCAGAATGAGACCCACACATACATACATGGACAACTGATTTTTGACGGACACGCAAAGGAAATTTTTCCAGGGGAAAAGTGCAGTCTTTTCAACAAATGGTGGTAGAACAACTGGATATTTGTTTGATGGAAAAAAAAGAGCTTCAATTAACACTTTGTGTCATTATAAAAATTAACTCTAGAGCGATCACAGAACAAAACACATAACCTAAAATTATACGACTTATAGAAGAAAAGCTTTGTGGCCTTGAGATAAGCAGAGATTTCTTAGATATGACATCAAAAGCATGATCCCAGAGGAAAATGACTGATAAATCGGACTACATCCAATTAAAACCTCCGGCTCTTCAGCAATTAGTGCCGGGGCACTTGGATACCCACACGCAAGAGTGACATTAGATCCCTTTCCTACACAATTCATGAAAATTAACTCAAAATGGACCAAAGACCTAAATGAAGAGCCAAAATTACAAAAGTCTTAGAAGAAAACATAGGAGTGAATCTTAGTGGCCTTGGGTCAGGCAACAGTCTCTCAGACAGGACACCAAAAGCACACACAACAGTGCACATCCCCGAGAATGGCTAAAATGACAAAGACTGAGCATGCAAAGCTTTGACAATCACATGGAGCACCTGGAGCTTGCGGGCTCTGCTGGCGGAAATGTAAAATGGTACCACTGCTTTGGAAAAAAGTCTGGCAGTTTCCTGAAAGGTTAAGATACGCCTACCATGTGATTCAACCATTCTACTCCCCGGTGTTTGCTCAAAAGAAAGGAAAGCATAGGTCCACAGTGAACGCTGTACACACGGGTTCATAGCAGCTTTATTGGTGGCAGCTCAGAACTGGAGACAACCCAAATGTCCATCAAGAAGTGAATGGATAAGCAAATCATGGTCTATCCATGAAGTAGAATATTACTCAGCAATAAAGAGAAGTGAACTACTGATACATACAACATGAGTGAACCTCAAAATAATTATGCCGAGTGAAAGAAATCAGACCAAAAAAAAAAAAAAAAGAGTACATGCTGTATGAGTGTGTATATGTAAAATTCTAGAATATGCAAATTAAACCACAGTGCCGTAAAGCACTTACACATAAAGTGGTTGCCCGGGGAAGGGAGGGTGGGTGCAGGAAGCACACGGAGATACTAAAAGGGGTAATGGATATGTTCATTATCTGGATCATGGTGATGGCTTCCCCCTGGGTGTATACAGATGTCAAAATGCATCAGATTGTCCATTTTAAATACGTGCAGTTAACGGTCAATTATACTTCCATGAAAGCTGTAAGAGAAATGGGACATATTCTCGGTCTGGAAGTTAGTGGTTTTGACCTAACTGTATCAAGGGATATCTTTCCATGTCAGCGTCTACAAAGAGTGCTCATCTTTGAAGACCTACATGGTTTCCATCATCCTGGTATGATTTGATGTGTTTAGTCAGTCTTGTGTGGGTGGGCATTTAGGTCATTTCTCCTTTTCTTCCTGTGTAAAAGTTTGCACACTCACAGGAAGATATCTAAAGGACAGATCCCTAAAAATAGAACCGTTCAAAATTTGGCTAATAATGCTCAAACTGTCCTCCAAAATTGCTGTCCCAATTTTATATTCCTAAAATGGGGAAGTCTTTTTCCCTACACCCTCACAATACAGGCTATTATCATTCCTTACGGGCCAAAACTGTACTTCTTTGACTTGATATATATTTCTTTGACTATTGGTAAGGTTTAAAAATCTTTTATAAACTGTGATTTTTGTGTACTTCTACATTTATGAACGGCCAGCTCCTATGTTTGGTCGACCTTTCTATCATTGTTTCTTGTTTCATTCCTGTTTATTCCTAGGAGCTCTTTATATAATTATAATCCTTTGACTATTACACATGTGGTGAATATTATTCCCCCATTTCATTACCTATCAACTTTATTTTTATCTTTAAACTTTCTACATAGTCAAATCTGTCCATCCTTTTTCTTATTTCTTTGTAGTCCTCAAGTGACAGGCCGATGGTGAGTAATTCACTGAAGCTGCCCCCTTACCCAGAGAGACCAGGTTCCTGTAGTTCTCCAGCATCACATCTCTGTACAGGTCCTTCTGGGCAGGCTCCAACTGCTGCCACTCCTCCTGGGTGAAGTCCACTGTCACATCCCTGAACGTCACTGATTCCTGTAAGAGGAAACCCACAACCACTCACCGCAGGGCCCTGCTCACAGAGGTCTCGACAAAAGGCCAGAAAAGCCAAGAGGATTTAGGGGAGGCAGACGGGATGTCTCTGGAGTGATTTCAAGAAGGTGCGGAGTTCTGAAGGGACCAACCCCTCAGTGTTCTTGGTGCCTACTTATAGTGGGATGGTCCTCTGACAGAGAAATAAAACAAATATAAGACTGTTTAAGCAGAAAGTCACACACTTTGGAAACAGAGAAGGAATCAAAGGTATAATGACCATAACCCTGTGAATGGACATGTGCATTAGTTGCCCGGTAAAGGCAGAATCCTAGATGGAATCCAGTAGTTCCACACACTGTCCTGAGCCCCTATGGAGCTGCAGGCACTGAGCTAGGTGCTGGGAAATGACACAGAAAGTTCAAGTACTAGCTCCTCATGGACGAGGTACATGAACACATACATGACTGACCAGCAATCTGGTCAATACCACCGTGAAGGTACGAACAAAATCCTCCAGGAGCCCTGAGCAATGGCAGCTTTAGGGGGTGTCTAGGAAGACTTCAGAAAGGTGACACCGAATGTAGTCTGAGGGGACAATGAATGGTTGGGTCTGTGGGGGGGAGGCTGGATCAAGACCTGAGGCTTAAGCTGCAGATTAGGCCACGGGGAACAGTGGAGAGTTCCTGGGGTGGAAGCCTCGGTGCCTTCCCAACAGATGCTGTAAACCCTGTGGATAAAATGAATATTCTGTAGCACGGTAGGTAATGATGATGGTGATGACGTCAACCACACGGCGACAAGACCTATCACTTACTGTGCAGTTGCTGTGGGCTGGGTCCTATTCAAAGCGCTTGCTGTAAGTTGAATTATGCCCACCCCCAAGTCCTATGTGGAGTCCAAACCTCCAGCACCTCAGAATGGATGTTATTTGGAAACAGGGACATTGCAGATGTAATGAGTGAAGATGAAATCATACTGGGGTCGGGTGGGCCCTTAACCCTACACGACCGGTGTCCTCATAAAAAAGAGATATTTAGACACAGACACGCACACAGGGAGAATGCCGTGTGAAGACTGGCATTATGCTGCCACAAGCCCAGAACTACCAGAAGCTCGAAAGAAGACCTGGAACGGCTCCCTCTCTTAGGCCTTCCGAGGAAGCACGGCCCTGCCGACACCTTGACCTTGGGGACGTCGTCCCCCAGAACTGCGAGAAGACAGATTTACACTGTGACCCCCGGTCTGTGGTACTTTGTTATGGCAGCCTTAGCAAACCAACACATCCATCCTGCTCACTACGATATCCCCAGTGCTTTGTACAATGCCTGGCTTCTAGCAGGCGCTCAACAAATAGCTCTTGAATGAATAACTGGATCAATGAATAAGGAGGGCCTGAGAATTAAGTTAACCCATGTTTGCTGCTCAGAACAGTACATACATACAGCAGGTGCTCAATAACCATCAGATACGGTTACTGCCGCCCACAGGGCCTTGGCTCCCTCCAGTGTGCTGAGCACCACCCCCAGCCCGGACCCTGAACCACGGCTCATCCTCCCTGGGAGGAGACCTCATCTCTTGGCCAGTTCTTCCATTGTCCCCAGTGCCTGCCCAGCGCCCCGGGCTCACACTGGCCTCCCTGTCTCAGGGGCCACCATCGCTCGATGCAGATGCAGCATGCAGCGGCGGCTAAGGGTTTGGACTTGGGAGTCTGGTAGCCTGCAATGAAATCCTGGCTCTGTCGCTCCTAGGCTGTGTTTCCTTGGGCTACTGTCTCAACCTTTCGGAACCTCATTTGTTCAGGGGGCTTCATAACAACAATGTCCCCCTCCGTGGCTGTCAGGGGTGTTGAGTGAGGTAATGCATGTATGCTTCCAGCATGGTGTCCCGTACAGCTGGAGTAAGCTCTTGATGAATGCCAACTTTTGCTAATCATCATTTGATTAATTTTGATGTTTCATATATATCTTACATACTTTTTATTATTAATAATAGTTATTATTATATGATATTATTATTTGATTTTTGACCTAATACAACCTTTGACCAGTCCTGCTAATAATTCCTTCTTTTTAAAAAAACCCACTTTATTGAGGTATGGTTGCCATACAAAAAGCTGTGAATATTAATTAATACAATTTGGTAAGTTTGGAAAGTATACACCCATGTAATCACCACCACAATCTTTTTTTTTTTTTTTAAAGATTTTATTTATTTGACAGAGAGAGACACAGCGAGAGAGGGAACATAAGCAGCGGGAGTGGGAGAGGGAGAAGCAGGCTTCCTGCTGAGCAGGGAGCCCAATGTGGGGCTTGATCCCAGGACCCTGGGATCATGACCCGAGCTGAAGGCAGATGCTTAACGACTGAGCCGCCCAGGCGCCCCCACCACCACAATCTTAAACTTATCCATCACTTCCACAAGTTTCCTCCTGCCCCCATTTAAAATTTATTTTAATTTTTTATGTAGTAATTCTTTCAGAAAGTCTTGCCTAAGCATGTTCCATCTCAACTCACTCAATAAATCAACTATTTACTGGGCATGTACCATACACCAAGCCTGGCTGGGGGTGCACAAAAATACACCCAAACCACAATGGATGGTCTTGGAAGTCTTGGAGTCCATGCCTTACCGCAAAGGATGCTGGGAGGGCAGACAGCGGGGGGTCGAGGAGACCTCCCCTAGAAGTGAAGCTCAACACCAAAGGCACCCAAGCTCTCAGAGTCCTCCTATATAATATAGGTAAAAGAACAAATCGAGACAACCACCACAGATAAGTTAAAAATGGTGCAGCCGCTTTGGAAAAGAGGCTGACAGTTCCTTCAATGGTTAAACACAGCAACCCCACTCCTGGGTCTGTACCCAAGAGAAATGAGGACATGGGTTCAAACAAAAAAACTTGTAATGGTCACTGCAGCATTACTAACAATAACCAGAAAGTGGAAACAACCCAAATGTCCATCAGCCGATGAATGAATGAACAAACATGCTCTCTCCACGCCATGGAATATTACTCAGCCCTGAAAAGGAAGGAAGCATTCGCACGTGCTACCACATGAAGGAACCTCAAAAGCATCATGCTGAGAGGCAGATACAAAAGATCACACAGTGTGTGATTTCATTTACATGAAACGTCCCAAATATGAAAATTCGCAGAGGAAGAGAGTAGATTAGTGGTTGCCAGGGCCAGGGGACCAATGAGGGAAATGGGAACAAGTGTTAATGGGCACACATTTCCTGTTTGCCTTATGAAAATGTTCTAGAACTGACTGCGGTGACCACTGCACAGCTCTGTGATTAGACCATAAACCAATGAACTGTATATGGTGTGGTAGGCAGAGTGCGTCCCAATAAAGGGGTTACCTAAATGAAGACATGACAAACCGAAAGTCACAGACAAGTAAACTGACACGTTCGTACAGCAAATTAAATTTCACATAGACACAAAAGATTCAAAAGTCGCAGTTATTATCCAAATGATAAATGGAAAAAAGGAAGAAAATACAGGTCATGTATGACCTGCAAACGGAGAGACCTTTAAAGTCAACAATGTCACCACGGAAGGAGAGGCAGATTTGGTTTTAAAGATCTGAAATGCTTTTGTAATTTAAAAATATAGAATAAATGAAGAAACAAAGAGCGAGCCTGGGAAGAATATTTGCCATGACCATTTACACACACACACACTCTTAAAATTTCAAGGATACTGAGAGTCCTGTAGACTGGTAAAGCACAAGACAGATATCTACCCGCCTGCAGAAATGGCTAACAAACATTTCCTGAAAATAGACCCTCACCCATAATACAGACAATGCTACTCAAGCTCAGCCATCATGCTCAAGGTCAACACCATGTGTCATTTATATCCCACGTCCAGACCGCGGAAACCTCTCCTCCAGCCTGGCGGGGAACACACACATACTGCCACCACCAGTGGGAAAAGCGCTAGCAGCCTCATGGAAGGCCTCCGAAACATCCAACCCGGGATTCCTCCTCGAGGAAGCACGCCTAAGAAATCACACGAAATGCACAGAAAGACTTACGCGCCAGCCGTGTCCCTCCTGACATTGTTCGTAACCACGAGTAATTGGAAAGAAATAAACGTCCCACAGCAAGGGAACCACAAAGGAAGCCAGCTACAGCTCTTAGACGAAATTCTTACATAGCCATTAAAATGGATGTTACAGGGAGCCTTTAACTACGAGGAGAAATGCTTAGGATTAAATCTTCAACAACAAAAAAACAGGATATAAAAACTGCTTAGCCAGGGTGATTCTCATTTTTGCAAAACATGTATCCAGGGAAAGAAAGACACCCAAACATTCAAGAGTGGTTATCTCCTGGTACAAGATCGCAGGTCAATCCCATTCTCTCCACTGTGTTCTTCTGGACTCTTCTAAGCTCTTTATAATGATTATGCATGTCCTTACCTACCAGGAATTTTCTTTTACTTTTATGATAGACTATTTACGGCATCAAAATTTTTTTTTAAAAAGTCAAACTCACCGGATGACTATGCAGCCAAACAAGCGATGTTTGCAAAGCTTATGAAGTTTCAAAATAAGGGAAATCCTTATCGATTAAAGTTGGCATGGGGAGGGGGGGAATCTCAATATTAAAATGGCAGAGCCAATACTTGGTCAATTTTTTAAAATAATAATCAGAGAAGGAAGAAAATAAATGAATACACAAATATCCATATGGTTTATCTATGGGGAAAGGGACTATGGGTGAATTATATTGTCTTACCTACAGTTTACTGGGTTTTCCCAGTTTTCTAGAAGGAATATTTACATGTAATTTTTTTATTATGAAATATTTCTGGCATAAAAGGAAATTTAGAGAAAAACACAACAAACAACCATACACTGAAGCATAAAACCTACTAGCGAGAGCCGCAGACGCCCAGCTGCCCTACCCCGTGGTGTCCTCCTCCCTCTCCCCAGAGGCGACCGCTGTCCTAAGTGTGCATGTGGGCCTTGTTCCAGCCCGTGTTTTGTCCTTTCACCACGCATGTGGGTGTTCATAAGCGACATTCACGCGTCTGGTACAGCATGCTGCCCAGGCCCCTCTGCAGGGGCCTTTTTCACACTTGATGTGATGTGTTTAAACCACCACTTCCCAGTTGCCCATTTGTCTCCCAAAAGCCCCCGAGGACAGAGCCGGTCCTTCCCAAGCTGCCCTGTCCCCCTTGGCTGACAGAAGCCAGTGTCAGGGGCAGGCAAGGGGCTGCCGAGCCCGGAAAGGGCAGAGCAGAGGAGAGCAGCACTCATGCATGTGACCCTCCCACCTCAGGGCAGACACAGGCCCCTGGAGACAGCCCAGTAGGTGAGCTCCACAGGGGCTTGGGAGTCAGAGGGTCATCCCTGGGCAGGAGTCCTGCCCCTTGGGCTTGAGCCTCTGGAATGGAGTGTGAGAGGGTAACATGACTTACCAGGGCCTCGTCAGTCAGCAGCTGGGTAGCCATCCCTCCAGTGCCCAGGGTGACGGGAACGGGCAGACTACGGTTGGGAGAGAGAGAGAGGACACAGTGAGAGACCAGGCCTGGGCCTGCTTCACACAGCAGACAGGACAGACAGACACATACCCACTGGGAGGCAGGCAAGGAGGGACACACACACACGTGAATAACAAACACAAAGCACGACTCCTCGTGCAAGGTCCTGGGCGGGCATCTCTCCTTTAATCCTCTTAATGCCCCACAAAATAAGTCCTACTTCCACCCACCCCATTTCACAGATGAGAAAACTGAGGCCCAATAAGCCACTGGCCCAGGATTACACAGCTGGGAATGGAGTTGGGCAGAGTATGTCCAGGTCTAGGTGCTTGCTGCCTCTCAAATGCACAACCAGACACCCCCACACCAGCATATCCATTCCCACAGAATGCTGGGAGCAACAGGACCCTCTGCCTTCTCCCAGCCACCCTGCTCAGACCCCCTCCCCAGGTCCGAGTGCTGGTCTGAGGCCCCACTCCCCACCCCTGCAGGCGATCCCCCACATCTCCTGGGGGTAACCGTGGGGCTCAGCTAACAGATACACAGAAGGAACTTGGGGCCTTATAGCACACAGGAAGAGCTCAACACATAGCAGCTGTTATTACTGTCGTTGGTTGTGTATGTTCCGAAGAGTGGGATACAGTCAGCTTTGTTCTAAAGTGTCTCCTTTCTTACAGCAGTGCCCCGCTCCTATTTATGGCAGTCACACAGAATGCCCCCCCCCCTTTTTTTTAAAGATTTTATTTATTTGACAGAGAGAGAGGGAACACAAGCAAGGGGAGTAGGAGAGGGAGAAGCAGGCCCCCTGCGGAGCGGGGAGCCCGATGCGGGGCTCGATCCCAGGACCCTGGGACCATGACCTGAGCCGAAGGCAGACGCCTAACGACTGAGCCACCCAGGCGCCCCTCCAAACGAGTTTCTTAAAGTGTAAGAACCATGAAGACAAAGAAAGGTCTTTTTGAGGCCAAAGGGCCCCCCACTTTTACAAGCAAAAAGTTGCGATTTTAACTCACACATAAAGGACAGGTGGGCAGAAGCCTTTAGAACCCCAGTTCTCCCCTAGGGGGTGATTTTGGCCCCAGGAGACATTTGACAACGTCTGGAGACATTAGTAGGTGCCACAGCTTGGGGGAGCGTGCTGCTATGGCATTTGGAGGGCGCAGACCAAGCATGCTGCTCAATATCCTACACTGCACAAGACGGCCCCCACAGCAAAGACTGCCAATAGCGTGGGGGCTAAGAAGCCCCAGTGTTGCTCACAAAGGCGTGGGCTGGGGTCTCTTACCACTTCCTTTCCACAGACTCCACAGCACCACATCTGGCCTGCAGCAAGCCCTCAATAAAAATGTCCTCCAGCTTAAAATCCTCCTATGGCTTCCCTCGGCATTAGAAATCATCCAGTCTTCCCAGCTGCCCACGTGGCCCTTATGGTCTGCCCCTGCTGGCCATCCCCCTTCCACTCCGCTGTCCCCTCCAACACTTGGCCCCAGGCGCACTGGCCTTCACATCTGGTGCTCCCTTTTCAGGGATGCTCTTCCCATGGCTAGCTCCATCTCCCAGTCAGCTTAAGAGTCACCTCCTTGGGGAAGTAAGTCCCCACCCCCAGGCCCCTGAGCTCAAGTGGCAACCCCCACCCCTTCCACCATCTCCCTATAGCACACATGATCGTCGACAACGGTCTTTTTAAAGAGGTGTTCTCAAGTTCCTCATCTGTCTTCCTTCCACCAGAATGCAACGCCCCGGGAAGCAGAGATGATCATTTCTGCACAGCGTCTCCGGCATCTTGGACAATGTACGGCACACAGGAGGTTCCCGAACACAGAGGGAACGAACAGATAAGCAAACTTCTAGTGTTGGCAAAGACACAAAGAAATGGGCCCTCTGACACACAGCTGAAGGAATGGGAGTCTCTCACCTTTCCAGAAAGTGAGCTGGCAATATACGGACCCCATAACCCAGAACCCTGTCTGAGACTCTGCCCATAGCAATAAAAGCTCTGCGCAAAAGGTTGTAACATAGAAAAAGACGTTTATCGTAACACAATTCCTAGAGGCAAAAGGCCAACCAACCAACCAACAAAAAGTCCTGGAAACAATAAGTACCCATCAGTAAGGGAGAGGCCGTATTATGAAGGATCAGGTCATCTCTACAAAGGAGGAGTTAGTTCTGCGTCTACTCACATCTGTAATGTCACTAAGTGAGAAACACAAGTTAGACGAGAGTTTTATACCTAACTTTAACCTCTCTGCGTAAAGACAAATCTCTGCGTAAAAACACGGTGGGGCGTGTTTCCGTGCAGCATTTCTGAGCCTGGGGAAGGCCATGGAATGATGGACACCAGGTGGTGCCTTGAGGGGACAAAGTGGGAATGAGAAGGAGGCGTTATTCGTTGTCTTCCTTCGTATTCTTTTGTTTCCCTGGATGCAATAATTTCTATTACTGTCATAATGTTTGAAAAAAGATTCAACTTTTTAAATGTTACTCGTTCTGGACTGGCAGCCTCTGACTCCTAGCCCTGCACTGTGAGGTCGGCGACGCTGGCCCCTTCGGCTGGACGTGGACAGAGCCAGAGCCAGCTCACCCACGAGGCACGGTGAGCCGAGGACCCCTAATATCAGAAAAGGTGAACGTAATCCAACCCAGATTATATGTGTCCTTGCAGCAGTGGAATCAGAGACTGTAATTAAAAAAAAAATTTTTTTTTTAAAAGGAGTCCATGAACTCACGGTGGCCCTGTAAAGTGACACATACACAGGGCTGGTGGCTGTTGAACCCAGCGTGGCCCGAGATCTGTGCTCCCTCCTTCCTCCTCTTCCTCTGAGCTTTCTGGTATTTCCTTCCTTCCATTGTTTCTAGCGCAGAATCCCAAGGGGGAAGATCCTGGAGCTTGGTCTCGGATGAGTTGAAAGGAAAAAAGAATTTCCCATTTGTCTGGCAGCTAGGCGTGGGGGCTCTGGAGCCCGGATGCCTGGGTATAGAGCTGGGTGACTCAGTCTCTGTGCTCAGCTTCCTCATCCGTAAAATGGGGGTGATGAGGGCTTCCCTCCTGAGTTCCTGGAAGGCCTCTAAACGAGGCAGTCCCAGCAAAGTGCCCAGAACAGCACTCTGAGTGCCCAGTACACAGTCCCTGGTCAGGACGCGGCAGGGGTCAGGACCCCCTTAAGAAGGCCCTGTGAGAGGAGGCGGGAAACGGAGGAGCACCCCCAGCCCCAAATGCCGACACCCACACCCTTCCTGGCCCTCCAGGGCCTTCTACGCGCCAGGCAAGTCTGGGAGCGCCTGGGAGGCGCTGGGGCCTCTGGGGGCCCCAGGCCAGGCCCGCCTGCCCAGCCAAACCCGGCCCTCCACACACGCTTTTGGGAGGGGCACACGCTTACGCACTCGCACCCAGCCCGCAGGGGCCGGAGACAGACACGGGTGGGCACGCCGCCAGCGGGGGGCCTCAGAGACGCGCCTCACCCCCAGAGGCCAGGAGCGGACGCAGGCGCGCCCGGGCGGCCCCGCGGGGACCCGCGCGCGCACGTGGGCCGCCAGGAGCGGACGCAGGGGCGCACCCACACACACCGCGCAGGGGCCGCCCGACTCGCTCGGACTCACACACGGGCACGAGGGCAGGGCCGGCGCACACGCGGCCGGGGACACCGACGCGCCTCCGCTCCGGCCGGAGCCCCCCTCCACAGCCCTCCAGCCCTCCCCTGCCCCTCCCCGCCCGCAGCCCGCACGGCCCCTGGCCCGGGCGAGGGTCGGCGCGCGCCGGGGAGCGGAGGGAGGGGCCCGCCCCTCCCCCTCCTTCCGCCCCGCCCCGCCCCGCCCGCCCGCAGCCGGACTCACCGCGCAGCTCCGCCAGGACAATGCCCCGCGCCCGCCGGGCCCGCCCGGCCGCGCTGCGCCTGCGCCGTCGGACGGACTACACTCCCCAGAGGCCCGCGCGCCGCGCCTCCGTTCGGGCCTCCCGCCGAGCGGAGCCGAGCGGAGCCGAGCGGAGCCGAGCTCGCCCGAGACCCGATCGCGCCCTTCCATCTCCCGGAGGTCCCCGCCGCCCCGCTACAAGGAGGCGGGGCGTGGGGGGGAGGAGTGAGGGAGAGGGCGGGGCGAAGGGTCAGGGAGGGGAAGGGCGGGGAGGGGAGGCCTGGGAACGGGGGGGAAGGGAGGGGGAGGGGGAGCAGGAAGGGAGCGGGCGGCAAAGAAGTTGGCAGGGAAAATCCCAGAAAAGGGGGGGTCCGGGGTAGAGGCAGAGGAACTCGGCTCTGTGCCCCCCGCAGCCCGGCCTAAGGACCGCTGAGGGACGACTCCGGAGAGCTCGCTAGAACCCGCTGTTCACGCTGATCGGCCCTCAAGCAAAGCAGCAACTGGCCACAGGGAGAGAAAACACTGACCCTTCGTTCGATGCCTCCTCTGTGCCGGCTTCCGTCCACGAACGCAGTTCAGGCCTCCCAACCAGGCTCCTTGCCGCGCGAGGAGGGCGATGCGGACGCAAGAGCCGAGTGGGGCTGCTGGGGGAGGACCAGGTCTCCTGGCCGGGACCTGGAATCCAGGTCCGAAAGCATTTGCTGAATGAGTGGCCGCAGAAATATAAAAATCAGCTAGATAATCCTAGGTGGGGACTCACGATTTCTTAACTGGATATTTCATTTTGCGGTAAATGTAGATTCACGTGCACTTGCAAAAAATAAAATGGAAACCATACAGAAAGACCCCCTGTATCCTTCATCTGGTTGTCCCCAACAACGGCATCTTGCAATATCAGAATTAGGACATTGATGTAGATGTTGCCAAGATACAGAGTATTTCCATCACCGCTGGGTCCCTCCATTCTTCCTCCAGACCTCATCCTTCCGTAACCCCATCGATAATCTGTTCTCTGCATCCATAGTTTTCCCAAAAATGTTATACAATAGGCTTTTTATTTCCCATTCAGCATAATTCTCGAGATTTATCCAAGTTGTTATACCTGTCAGTTTATTACTTTATTACCAAATTCTATCTCATGGTATTGACATACCACAATTTGGGTATCACATCTGGGATGTTTCCACTTTGGGGCTATTCCAGATGTTTTTTGTGTTTTTTTTTTTTTTTCTTTTCATTGTGGTAATATTTTGGATATTAACCCTTATCAGATATTTGGTTTGCAAATATCCTCCCATTCCATAGACTGCCCTTTCACTGTTGTTTCCTTATGACAGGTTTTGTGTGAACATAAATCTCTATTTCTCTGTGATAAATGCCCAGGGATCCAATTTCTAGGTCACACGGTATTTGTATTTTTAGTTTTTTCTTTTTCTTTTTTTTTTTTTAAAGATTTTATTTATTTATTTGAGAGAGAGAATGAGACAGAGAGAGAGAGCACGAGATGGGGGAGGGTCAGAGGGAGAAGCAGGTTCCCCACTGAGCAGGGAGCCCGATGCGGGACTCGATCCCAGGACTCCAGGATCATGACCTGAGCCGAAGGCAGTCGCTTAACCAACTGAGCCACCCAGGCGCCCCTTTTAGTTTTTTCTTATTTAAACAAACTGCCACACTGTTTCCCAGAATAGCTGTGCCATCTTACACCCCTACCAGCAATTTACGAGATAAGAAGAGGTTAGGGCACAGACAGCACAGAGGGATGACCACATGAAGACACAGAGAGAAGGTGGCCATCTACAAGCCAAGGAGAGAAGCCTCAGAAGAAACCTACCCTGCCCACACCTCAATTTTATAGAACTGTAAGAAAACACATTTCTGTAGTTAAGTCACCCAGTCTGTGGCATTTCGTTATGACAGCCCTCCCAAACTAAGGCACCTAGGGAGGTGGTCTGACTAGAGGCTCTTCCAGAGCTGACCAAGCCCTAAGGCCCTGAGGGTCTGAAGTTCCTCTTCTGGGCACAGTCACCATCCCGACCTCACCCAAAGGCTGACAGCTGGGGGCTAACACTCTCTGCCTTTCCTCTTCCCTGAAGGAGAAGCTCTGGGAACCAGATGGTACCAAGGCAGGTACCTGGCTCCTTCAATGCAGAAATACCACTGTCTTTGTGTGTGTGTGTGAAGAGTAAATGGATCCAGGAGAGGGTAGCCTGGGAGGAACTGTGGGGGTTGCAGGCTGAGCCTCTGTTTCTTGCAGAGCCCCTGATCAGGATCCACACCAGCCAGCAGGTGGGACTCTGGTGATGCTCAGGCAGGTCTGTGGGTCCAGGTGCCCTGCACCTCTGCCCATACCTTAGGATGTCTTATGCATTCCTAACTCACGAGTACTGGTTCCATGATGGGGTTCATTTTTATTTGAATAATCCACAAATGACCCAGCCCCCAAAATGCAGGAGGAGATCAGAGCCAATCTGTCTTTTGGGGGATGCCCTGAGCATCAGAGATGCCAGATAGGGGACATCCTACTTTCAGGTAGAGAGAGAGAGAGAGGACCTAATGTCAGACAGCATTACCAATATTACAGGCTCTCAGTGCACACGCCAGGTGTGGAGTTGGTTTTCAGGAGGACACAAGGACGGGGTGTGGCCCCCTCTGCTCCATGAGCTGGGGTGGCATCCCATTCATGAGGACTCTGCCCTCATGACCTAGTCACTTTCCAAAGACCCCCTCAGCATCATATACACTCTTTGGACTCAGCATTCCTCTTTCTCTTTAAGCTGCCATAATCCAGGATCCTGACCTCTACTCATTTCAGGTGACTACAAATAATAATTTACTTCTATGTTTACCCAGGGCACACCATGAGCTCTCACTTTCTTAGGCTAGAAAAGAAACGGGAGTCTTACTTGCTCCACCTCACCTAAAAACCAATTCCTAATACCTCAAATTTTCCAAAGATTCTATGGCCTATCACCTAATCTTCATACCAAACTCTGTATTGGTTAAGCTTCTTTAACTGCAAGCAAATGAGTAACGTAGGTAAAAAATGAAGTACTGGAAGAATGGCAGGTAGTTCGAGGAATTACAGCCTTAGAAAGCACAAAAACTAGAGTGACCCCAAAGATCTCAGCCATGAGAACACCAGTGTCATCCCTTTAGGGAGCTGCCATTGGATGATACGGACCCAACTGCCTCTCAAACTCCAGAGAGAATCTGATTAGCCAAGACCATCAAAGCCATATAGTACAGTATGTCAGCTGCTCAAAGGAAAAGAAGAGATGGTGTACTCAAAGGGAGGAGGCACGGAAAACAGGGCAGAGAAAAACAGGAAAATACATATTTTAAGTTTTATTTTTGATATTACAACTATGAGTTTATATTAGAACACAGACTGAAAATGTTTTTCATTTAGTGTAATACAACTATCCTTCTATGGCTATATACACATTTATACTTCTTTTTTCAACAGCGGCATGTAATTCTATTGAATGCATACACCATAATTAACTTACCCATTTACCCAGTACCCTAATAGTTTCTAATAGAGTTGAGTTCACCATTAAAAATTATTTTTGCCATTATACATTTACCTACCTTTGTACACTTTGGTTTTTGAAGAATAATGATTCAAACGGCATATACACACATAAATTTATATAACCGACAGTGGAATTGTCTTGTTTTTGACACAGTCACTAGATATAATCACTTTTCTGTGATTTAAAATCATTGGGGGAAAAAGGTAGATTGACATCACTTTATTTTGCATTTCCTTGATTACTAGTGATACTGGGTCATTTCCATTAGCTGTTTTTTCATCTTCTTTGAACTGGCCATTAGCTGTGTCCATTTTTTCTACTGAATTCCCGGTGTTACTATTTATTTGTAATAATGCTTTCAATATCAGGGATTATTATCCTTTGTTATGTTGGTTTGCAAACATATTCTTTCAATCTCATATTTGTATATTTGACTTTGATATTTTCCACACATAAATGTTATCTTAATGTCAGCTCCTGGGTTATGGGTAATACTTAAGAAGGTCTGCCTCAAAGTTATATTGTTTTTCTTGTACTTTAATATTGTACTTAGATCTTTGATCTTTCAGAGCTTCATTAGTGTAGAAGGTATAGTCCTGTCTTTCCATAGAGCTAAGTGTCCCAACACCACTTGATTAATCCATCTTCCCCCCACCGCAATGAAAAATCCTTTTTATCATATGTAAGGGGAGTCTAATAGGACGACCCATCCCCTCCTCTCTATCCCAAAGTAAAGAAAGCCCCAAAGCTTCATCTTCTAGCACTCATGCCCTCTGGATAAGAGGTCCCCTCAGATGGCCTACTTTGCTGTCACAGGTAACAGTCAAGAGAGAACCCCAAAAGCACTGTATGCTCCAAGTAAGAGTACTCCTCCACGGGTGGGGGTATTCTTTTTTAGGTAATGAAATGTGGTAATGGTTGCACAAATCTGAACATACTAAGTCACTGAGTTGTATACTTTAAATGGGTGAATTGTATGGTATGTGAATTATATCTCAGTAAGGCTGTTACAAAAAAACATAAACAAAAAACCCTCCACCAGACCCAAAATCACTATTGATAAAGAGTGAAGAGAACTCTCATGATCCTTCTTAAACACTCAATTCTCTCTTCCTGCAACACTGAAAGCATAATTATCTACC
Organism: Mirounga angustirostris; assembly: GCF_029215605.1. Taxonomy (NCBI): domain Eukaryota; kingdom Metazoa; phylum Chordata; class Mammalia; order Carnivora; family Phocidae; genus Mirounga; species Mirounga angustirostris. The sequence goes on along the minus strand of NW_026991724.1, from coordinate 58,113,944 downwards.
TTAGGACTAAAATGACTATTCTCATTATGCCCGCTGTATCTGACAGTTCCCTGCTTCTAATGCCCATATGTTCTGGGAATAGTAAGGCACTCCTTGCCATCACTCCCTAGCTCCCTCTTTCAGTGAGTTCTCATCGTGGTACATGTTGCATACTTATCACATAGTATGTATTTCAACTTTGTCTGTCTTCCCCCACTAGGTCTGTAGGGGCAAAAACTTGCATATTTGCACTCTGCTGTATCCCCGGCACCTAAAAACACGGCCTGGCACGTTAGTCAATGCTCAGTTAATGTTAAGTGAGTGAGTACTACATTCCTTACTATACCACAATTCTATATTCTACAGATGGTCAGAATCAGCTCGTCAACTTAAAAATAGATTGGTATTTTTATTGGACTATCGATAAATTTACATATTTAGCACAGGGAGGAATATCTTTGCCAGACTCTTTCTATACAAAGACAGGTCTAGCTTTCCATTTACTCTACTTTTTAATATTTAAAAAGTGAGTTTAAGTTTTAAGATCTACATTCATAAGCTAACTGCAGCATATGTTTTTGTTTTGGTACCAGTCTTGTCAGTTTCATAGAGTAAGATGGGCAGCTTTACTGTATTTATTTTATGCTCTAGAAGAATTCAAACATCACAGGAATTGTCTGTGCTTTCCTACAGGTGAAAGTGTTAAACTACCTTTTTCTGGTTATTTCATGGCTATTAATCTACTCAAGTTTTCTAGCTTGCTGACTTTAGTTTGTTCTTAGGATCTGGCTAATCCTACATTCTACCAAATGCCTTTGTTCTAAGTGGCTTATTCTAACTTCTAAGCACCAGGCAAAGTGAGAGTCCCTCATCAGCAATGCTACAAGTCCTTGTATTTAGTCATACACAGGGCGTGGTAAGCCAACACGTGACCTTGTTCATCACAGAATCTTTCAGTTCTGAATGTGTTCATTTTTCTACCTCCTGGGGAAGCAGAAGAGTCCTTTGTCTTCTCTAAAATGTACAGGTTTCTTAGTCTTAACCTACTAGATTTTACAGGCAGCTGAACATGACAGCAAGGAAACCTTTACCTTAATGGCACTAATTATATGTCAAGGGTTGTGTGCTAAGCCCTTTAAATGGACTATCTGACATATTCTTAAAGATAAATGTTTTAAATGGGAAAGTAAAATAGATTTTTATTTTTAAAAGGTTAAGCTGGCTACAGTGTTAAAAATGCACTTGAGGGGAGCAAGAGGGATAATGGTTAACACTATGGTAAGAATAAAAACGAGATGGGTTCATCTTGGACTATGATGATGGGACATACACTGGACAAAAGTGGACAGATCCTAGAGGCATTTAGAAGACTGAATCTAGAGGACTTGGTGGAATGGGGGTGAGGAGGAGGGAATAATAGAGGATGACTCTCCAGTATGAATTCGCTGATGATGAGCAAGATGTACACTCTGCCTGAAGGCTTTCCCACATTCCTTACATTCATAGGGCCTTTCTCCAGTATGAATTCTCTTATGAAGTGTAAGATGGGCAATCTGGCTGAAGGCTTTGCTACATTCCTTACACTCATAAGGTTTTTCTCCTGTATGAATTCTTTGATGTAGAGTAAGGGATTTACGATGGCTAAAGGCTTTCCCACAAACATTACATTCATAAGGTTTCTCGCCTGTATGACATCTCTGGTGACAAATCAGGGATGCTCTCTGTCTGAATGCCTTTCCACATTCAAGACACACATATGGTCTTTTGCCAGTGTGGAGTCTCTGATGTTGAACAAGATAGGAACCATCACTAAAGGCCTTCCCACATTCAATACATTCATAAGGCTTCTCACCAGTATGAACTCTCTGGTGTTGAACAAGGTGTGCAATTTGACTGAAGGCCTTACCACATTCCTTACATTCGTAAGGTTTCTCTCCAGTGTGTATTTTCTGATGTTGTGCAAGGTGTGCATTTTGGCTGAAAGTTTTGCTGCATTCCTTACATTCATAAGGTTTCTCTCCAGTATGAATTCTCTGATGATGAGCAAGGTGTGTGCTCTGCCGAAACGCTTTCCCACATTCTTTACATTCATAGGGTTTCTCTCCAGTATGAACTCTTTGATGAAGAGTAAGTGAGCCACGATGGCTAAAGGCTTTCTCACAGATACTACACTCATAAGGTTTCTCTCCTGTATGAATTCTCTGATGTACAGTCAGGGACGAGCCATGGCTAAAAGCCTTCCCACACACATTACATTTGTAAGGTCTCTCTCCAGTATGAATTCTCTTATGCTGAATAAGGCCTATGTGATCAGTGAAAGCCTTCCCACAATCAATACAATCAAACGGTTTCTCTCCAGTATGATAATACCTCCGATGGCGTATAAGAGAAGCATTCTGCCTGAAAGCCTTCCCACAGTCAATACATTCATATGGTCTTTTTCCAGTGTGAATCCTTCGATGATGAGCTAGGGATGAACAATCACTAAAAGCCTTCCCACATTCAATACATTCATAGGGTTTCTCTCCAGTATGAACTCTCTGATGTTGAGCAAGATGTGCAAGCTGGCTGAAGGCTTTATTACACTGCTTACATTGATAAGGTTTTTCTCCAGTATGAACTCTCTGATGTTGAATAAGATGAGCATTCTGACTGAAGGCTTTCCCACATTCAGTACATTCAAACGGTTTTTCTCCAGTATGTATTCTCTGATGTTGAGCAAGGTGGGCACTCTGACTAAAGGCTTTCCCACATTCAATACATTCATAGGGTTTCTCTCCAGTATGAATTCTTTGATGAAGAGTAAGGGTTGAGATTTTGCTGAAAGTTTTCTCACAGTCATTACATTTCAAAAGTTTCTTTTCTCCATAGACTTGCTTGTGTTTTTTAACAAATGAATGTGTTTTTAAACTTTTCTTATCTGTGTCAAAATTATATATTCTCTCTTCGATGGGAAATACCTGCTTTAGATAAGATAATCTTTTCAGATGAAAAACTGTCCCAGATTTGTTAAAGCGGTCTCTTTTCTCAATAAGGGTATCTATATGAGTGACTGTCTCTTGACTAAAGTATGTCTTCTGACTTACCAGCTCCCTCGTAAACAGGTCTTCACATTTCCAGTTTACCCCTAATGTGGAACATTTAAGGTCATAGCTTGGAAGTCTTTCCATTATCATTGCCTGGGATAATTTTTCTTCATAAATGCCCTGGTTTGGAGATAATTCCTTGGTCATCCAAGTATATTCCAAGTCTGAAAGATATTAAGAAAGCAAATGTCTCCTTTACTTAAGGCTAGAAGAATGGAAACTTCCAAAGTGAAACCATGTGAATCAGTTATTGAAGACCACAGAGATTTTTGACAATAGTTATATAAAGTCAGGCAATGCAACTATCTTTGCATTTTTGGAATAAACCCTCCTGGCCTCTGGTGTATTATTTCAATATGACTTTTTATTTAAAATTATGTACCAATATTCATAATTGAGATTTGTCTGTATTTTCCTTTTTTGATGCTATTTCAGTAAGATTTTGGCATCAAGTGTTATGTTGTCTTCATAAACACAATTTTTTAAATTTCTCTTTTTTATTTTCTGTCATGGAACATTTTAAACAATGTTGATGATATTTTTCCTTACGGGTTTTACAGAATTTATTTGTGGAACTATTCGGCGTTGTTGCTTCTGTTCTTGGGGGAGGCAGTTCTAAGATAACTTTCTACATTTCTTCAATGGTAACCAGTCTGTTTAAATTTTCTCTCTCTTCTGGTGTCAGTTGCAGTAATTTATATTCTCCTAAAACATTACCCATCTCATCCAGGTTTTCAAATTATTTACAGAAAATTGAGGAAAATAGATTCATATTTTTTTATATATGATTCTTTTAAATACATATGCATCACTGGTTACTATTATTTCTTTTGTTTTCTCTCATTTGTTTATATATTTGACAGTTTATATATTTTATTGGTTTTCTAAAAAAGCACCAATTTGATTCTCATTAAATCTACTATTTTCTAGTTCATTTATTCCTATTTTTATCTCCAGCAGTGTAAGTCACTATACATAACTTATTTTAGTTTTCCTTAGACTCTTTTTGTTCTTTTTCTAATATCTTGAGTTGGATGCTTATTTATATTTTTTCTTATTTCTTATTTACTAATGTACACCATTAGGGCTATAAGTGACCTACCAACATCCTCTTCTTGAACCTATGAGAACTGGAAGCAGGAAAAATCCATACTACAAGCTACAGAATAAACTGTAGCCATCTCACTTGAGGCTGATTCCACTGTAATATATAATCTATAAACTCTTATCTAGCTTTCATACCAAAAAAAACAGCTTTCAAGCAAGGCAGGGAAAAAATAAATTAATTAAAAAAAATAAACTGGGCCAAAAATCCCAATGAGTACAACAAAAGTGGGGAGATGATGAACAAAGAGAAAGGAAGTAATGTTAGTTACCTAATTTATTCATCTTTTATATGAGAATCAAATGACGATGTTTTGAATGGATGCATTTTATTTTATTTGAGACAGAACATGGAGGAAGAGTGAGAGGGAGAAGCAGACTCCCTGCTGAGCAGAGAGCCTGATGCGGGGCTTGATCTCAGAACCCTGAGATCATGACCTGAGCCAAAGGCAGATGCTTAACCGACTGAGCCACCCAGGTGCCCCAAGTGGATGAATTTTAAAATACAGATTTAAAAATATATCAAGACATAAGGGTTGTTAACAACTTGTAGGACTAAAAACCTTTTCAATTCAAGGACTGAGATGGTATGAAGGGGAAAAAAAAACCAGACATAAACAACAAAGCAAAAATCAGTAACAAAACAAACACTAAAGACAAAAATAATTAAAAGCAAAGGGAAGAGCATAACTATAATAATTGTTAACCTGATAAGCTCACATTTTAAAGAAAATATTTAAACCAGTTCAAAAAACTAAACATAAATTTATCTGAAGAATTCAGAAATATTGAACATCAGAGATGATTATACATGGTACTTGAGAACTAGGTAAGCTTCATAGAAGATAACAGAGTTCACAAACAGATTGTGGTATCTGCAGGAAATTAGAAAAGGTAAAAATGGCATGTCACACCAGTGGCGAATATCTATTTAAAATATAGTGTTAGAACAAAAAGTTGCAATTTGAGACGGATTTTGAGAGGTGTTTTCCAACAAGTATCAGAGAAGGAACATCTTTTTTTTTTTTCCAGAGAAGAAACATCTTGAGAATAGTTTCCCCAACTCTAGTTATCTGCACTTACCTGGACAGAGGCCTCCTGTCATCTCTGCTTTCATCATCCAAGGCTCTTTACCTTGCTCCAATAAGGCAATCACATCTGGTTTAGAAATGCAAAGACCTGCATATAAGAAAAGATAAGAAAATTGGCTAGGTTGTGGATATTGCAGAGCTATGACCCAATCCAAATGGTATTGAGAGAAAAGGGATATTGTAGGGAAGTGCTGATAAAGGCATAAAAAAGACTACTGAGGTGAAAAGACTCCAAAATGGGGAGGAGGAAGATACTCTTACCCAATGAAAGCAGGTTCCTGTAGTTCTCTAGCATCACTTTCTTATACAAAGTCCTTTGAGCAAGATTCAGCCATTCCCATTCGTCTTGGGAGAAGTCTATGGCCACATCTGTGAAAGTCACTGAATCCTGAAATGACACAAAAATAATCTTGCTAAATCTTCATGCCATTACTTAGCTGGCTTTAGGGGTAAAGGGCTATGCTATTCACACTATGGGGGGAAAAAAACCCCAACACTGTGCATAAGTAATTACACCAGGGTATAAATCATCCAGCTCATACAGTTAGCTACTGGACAACTTTTCTGCCTAGTTATATCATACATATTAGGAAAAAGAAAAAAATATGAGAGACACTCTCTGCTCTTCAAACATTTACAATTTTATAGTGGTGAGAAGATACTCTAAGAAAAAATGTTGACTGAAGACAGAATATCAAGTACTAAATTGCAGTTGACCCTTAAACAACACAGGTTTGAACTTCACAAGTCCACTTACATGTGAATTTTTTTCAGTAAATAAGTACAGTATTGTAAGCATATTTTCTCTTCCGTATGACTTTAACAAATTCTTTCTCTAGCTCACTTTATTGTAAGAATATAACATATAATACACATAGCATATGAAATACGTATTACTCAACTGTTTATATTTTAATCAGTAAGGCTTCTAGTTAACAGCAGGCTATTAGTAGTTATGTTTGGGGGGAACAAAGTTATATGTGGATTTCCAACTATGCGGGGATCAAAGCCTCCAACCCCCATGTTGTTCAAAGGTCAACTATATTTTATCTATGTTAGGAGCTAGACCACTTTTCTTTAACTCCTTTGGGACAGTGAGGGAAAGTTTCAAGGAAGGATGCTGACCTGATGAACATGATTTCAACCTCCACAATATATTCTAAGAAATCCTAGTATTCTGAGATGTTAAGAGGTACGTCTAAAAAATGAAAGAAAAAAAAATGACTAGCAATACTTTTTCCTTGTCACATAAAAATATATTTGCATTAGGAAAACACATTTGGAAAGTTGGTTTTTTTCTAATCTGCTGAGAAGTACCAGAAGAGATCATACGAGATGAGCACAACCTGTTTTGTTATATGGGCTGAATTTCCTAACCAGGAAAAGATACCAGTCATCCATTTTGTGGTTGCTGGCAGATTTTCCATTTCTTACTCTGTGATTTCACTTATATCAACATTTAAGAATGAGTTTTGAATAAACACCAGTTGTAAATAAAACCAGAGAAAAAGCTCAGATTATTCCAAAGAATTCAGGCTCTGGCACTGACTAGCTAGGTGATCTTGGCAAAGTTAATAACTGCACATGCCTCAGTTTCCCCACACACAAAAATGGGAATAATTTTGGTAGCTACCTCACAGCTGCATTGTGAGAATTAAATAATGTAACAGTCACAGTACCTGGCTAAGTGCTCAAGTACTGTTACCAAAGACAACAATGAAGGAGGGATAGGAAAGAAGGAATAGAAGGAGGAGGAGGCCAAGCACAGCTGAAAATACTTGGTTTAATATTTCAACAAAAGTTTCACTTATGTTTTATTTTACCTAATTTCAATATACTATAGTAGTTAAGAACATGGTCTCTGGGGCGCCTGGGTGGCTCAGTCAGTTAAGCGTCTGCCTTCGGCTCAGGTCATGATCTCAGGGTCCTGGGATCGAGTCCCGCATTGGGCTCCCTGCTCTGTGGGGAGCCTGCTTCTCCCTCTCCTCCCCACTTGTGCTCTCTCAGTATCTCTGTCTCTCTCTCTCAAATAAATAAAATCTAAAAAAACAAAACAAAACAAAACATGGTCTCTGAAGCCAGACTATGTTCAAATCCTGTTCTGTTCAGTAAGCTGAAGATACTAGTTTTGCTTTCAATCTTTGGAGATTTTTTTTTTTTTAAGATTTTATTTATTTGACAGAGAGAGACACGGCGAGAGAGGGAACACAAGCAGGAGGAGTGGGAGAGGGAGAAGCAGGCTTCCAGCTGAGCAGGGAGCCCGATGCGGGGCTCGATCCCAGGACCCTGGGACCATGACCTGAGCCGAAGGCAGATGCTTAACAACTGAGCCACCCAGGCGCCCCCTTTGGAGATATTTTAAATAACTCAGAAGAACAGTGTACTGTATCTACACATATATGTTTACCATTTCTGTTGTACTTTCTTCATTCCTGATGTTCCAGTTCCCTCCTTATAATTTCTATCTAAAGAACTTCCTTTTGTAATTCTTTTAGAAATCTGTCAATGAATTTTCTTAGTTTTCCTTCATATGAGAAACTATTTCACCTTCAATTTTGAAGGCAATTTTTGCTTGACATATAATGCTGGGTTGACAGTTCCTTCCTCTGAGTGCTTTTTAAGTTGTTCTACTTCCTTCTGCCATGATTTCTGATAGAAAATCCACAGAACTGAAATCACTGCTGCCCTATATGTTTTTTCTTTTTTTTTAAGATTTTATTTGACACATAGAGCAGGAGAGAGATCACAAGCAGGTGGGAGGGCAGAGGGAGAGGGAGAAGCAGGCTCCCAGCCAATCAGGGAGCCCGATGTGGGGCTCGATCCCAGGACCCTGGGATCATGACCTGAGCTGAAGGCAGACACTTAATGGACTGAGCCACCCAGGCGCCCTGCTGCCCTGTATGTTAAGCATCATTTTTCTCTGGCTGGTTTCAAGGTTTTCCCCCTATCTATAGTTTTCAGCAGTCATTATAAAGCTCCCAAGCAAGGATTTCTTTTGAGTTTATCATGCTGGAGTTTGCTGAGCTTCATGGATCCACAAGTTTATGTCTTTCACTAAAGTTGGGAATTTTTCAGCCATTATTTCTTCAAATATTTTTTCTACACTTCACTTTCTCCTTTTTGGGACTTAAATGATACAAATGTTAAACATCTGGTATTGTCCCACAGGGCCCTGAGGCTCTCTTCAATCTTTTATCTATTGTTCAGTTGAGATAGTTTCTATTTACCTTCAAGTTCACTAACTCTTTCCACTGTCATCTCCATAATGCCACTAAGCCCATCCAGTGAGCTTATTTTGGTAATTATATTTTTGATTTCTTACTGATATTTTCTATTTCTTGGCTGAGACAATCTATTTGCTTCAGGAGTGTTTACTTGCTCAAGCATTTTTATAATAGCTGCTTTAAAATCTTTATAATTCCAACATATATGTCACATCAATGTTAGTATCTGGTGATTTCCTTTTTCCCTGGGAATTGAAATTTCCCTGGTTTTCCATAAGCTGAGTAATTTTAGGTAGTATCCTTGACATTTTAGATGTTACGAGACTCTATGTCTTGTTTAAATTATATGGAGAGTGTTGATGCTTTGTTCAGGCTCCATTTCCAAAGCCTATGAAGTGACATTCACCTCTGTCCTACTCGTGTACTACTCGGTGGCCAGCGATCTATCCTGAGTTCACTTCTCCTGGAGTATGGTATGCTCTTCAGGGCCAGACACATGCATGAGCAACTTAGAGTGAGCCCAGGAGTTCATCAACAACTTCAAATAGTTGATTTCCAAAGCTCCTCCTTCTCTGTGGTCTCTCCAGTGTTTTCTACTTCCTAGTGGTCCCCTTTTTAGTCCTCTGGCCAGATAACTGAGGCTTATTTATTCTCCTCTACTGTGTAGCTACCCTAACGTACCCAGCCCTGGGGCCAAGCAAGGAAAGAACAGAAGCAGGAAACAAAAGGCAGTAAGAGTTTACTCCACCCTCTGGGGAACACAGCTTCTTCAATTACAGAGAAAATTTCTCCTCCTTCAGAGTTTTAGACTTCTGCAGACCCCACTGCTACTGTCTCAGGGCACAAGAAAACAGAGAACTTTTTTTTAAGATTTTCTTTATTTATTTGACACAGAGGGACACAGTGAGAGAGGGAACACAAGCAGGGGGAGTGGGAGAGGGAGAAGCAGGCCTCCTGCAGAGCAGGGAGCCTGATGTGGGGCTCAATCCCAGGACCATGGGATCATGACCCGAGCCGAAGGCAGACATTTAACGACTGAGCCACCCAAGTGCCCCAGAGAACCTTTTTTTTTTTTTAATATTTTATTTATTTGACAGAGAGAAACAGCGAGAGAAGGAACACAAGCAGTGGGAGTGGGAGAGGGGGAAGCAGGCTTCCCACAGAGCAAGGAGCCCGATGCGGAGCTCGATCCCAGGACCCCAGGATCATGACCCGAGCCGAAAGCAGACACTCAACCGACTGAGCCACCCAGGTGCCCCGAGAACTTTTTTTTTTTTAAGGTAGATTTCCATCCACCCTCTCTGAGCATTAGATCCCCTTCCTACTTCTTGAGCCTGAACTAGGTTTTCTCCTGCAGTTCTTTTTATCCATGACAAAACCCCCTTCTGGGTTTTGTGCTTTGTTGAATCCATGCTACGAGATACTGGGAGGGGGGAGAAAAAAGGTAAACACATCGCATTTTGGGTTTCTTCCCCAATCAGCCTGCTACTATTTACTTTTTAGAGACCTCAAATTGCTGCTCCATGTATGCTGTTCTGGTTCTATAGCAACTTTCAGTGGGAAAGACAGGGTAATAAAGTATGCTCAGTCCATCTTACCCAGAACAAGGACTCTCCCAAATTCAGTGTAAGTTATTATTAGTTTTAAAATTAACATTCCATTGGATATAAAAAGCCTCGTTATGTTTAGGGTTCCTTGTGCATCAAACATCATATTGTAGGTTTTTCACATGTTTTACTGTGTATATGATGTGTGTATTATATATATTGTATGAAGAACTACATGGGCACATAGGCAAACAGAAGCATACAAAGCTAACGTTTATATAGTGCTTATTATGTGCCAGGTACTTTTCTAAATACTTAAAATGCATGAACTCATTAATGCTCAGAACAGTACTATAAATGAGCTACTGGTATTATTCCCATTTTATGGTTGAGGAAACTGAAATTAAGGTAATACATCTAGCTCCACTGTATACCAGGAACTGTACCCAGGCAGTCTGCTGCCAGAGTCATGTTGTTAATCTTTATGCCATGCTCTGCCACCCTCAAAATATTTTCCTCTCACAAATAACAACACTGCTTACATCTGAAATGCTTAAATGCTTAGGAAACAAGTTCCATTGGTACTGCATGCTTTGTGGCATTGTATCTGATCAGAAAAGGTGTTTTGCTTTAAGTTGCTCGTTGTGTCTTTTACATAAAATAAAGACAATTTTACTACCCTGTTACTTTTTATTTGGTAAGTTTTTTAAGTTTATTAATAAAATTTTATAATTTCTTACAATAAAATTTGCTGATGACACTCATTTAGCAGTTCACTTTAATCAGAACATGAATTACAGTTCTTAAGTCTACTACTGGTCGTAAAAATATTAAAATTGTTCTGGAGTAAAGTTTGAGAAACTCTAATCCACAAGAAATTAAAAATTAGAATTTAGTCCAAGAAAATAATCAGTGATGAGGGCAAAAATTCAACAACAAAGATGATGACTGCAGTAATCTCAGTTAAGTAATAAAACATTGGCGATAATTTAGCTTTGGAACAAAGGTCTGATTAAATAGATTATGGAATTCATCCTAGAAAGAAAAAAGGATATAGAACATTACCTGGCATTTTAAGATGCTCATGATTCCAAGTCATGCATACGCTGGCTCAAATGCCGGCCACCTCACCTATGCGTGCAGGTATCTTCCTCTTCCTTCAAGATACAACTCAGGAATCACACCTCCCAACCCCTCCTCCCTCCAACACGGAGTATGACTGTGTAGGCTCTATGCCATTCACGGATCTCTCACCAAGGAGGCAAAAAGGAGCTAAAAATAAAGTAGATTTCCTCTTGCTAGACTGTGGCCTGTCACAGAGCTTCACCACTCTAGAAGAAGGGACACCTTTTTCTAACTCACCCAAAGGTATTCACATGGCCTATGAATGGTCCTTCCTCACTACTCCAGAGGAAGTCTAGTCTATACCTACAGCACTGATCACATTGTATAAATAAATGTTCGCTGCCTTTTCACTTCTCCAACAGATTATAAGCTCTATGAAAGCCAGGATGGCTACTTAGGAAGTAAGCAGATCATGGCTCTCAAATTTTCTCAAAGGACTGTATTTCTGTGTTGTCACATACTTATGAAAAAACAGCACATGGAAAAGCTCAGAGTGGGTCATTTCTTAAATGAAAACTAAACAGCTATAGGAAGAAGAGGAAACTCTTGAGAGGGCACTAGGTTATTTGAGTCTATCTCTATGGCCCCCATCACTCCCCAGAAAGGGAGGAAATAGGCCCCAGGGTGAACTCTGAAGCAGACAAACTTCAGAAGGAAATAAACATTACCAAATCCTGGAAAGCAAGACTGTATTTTAAGAAGGGAAGAGGGAGGGCGCCTGGGGGGGCTCAGTTGGTTAAACGACTGCCTTCGGCTCAGGTCATGATCCTGGAGTCTTGGGATCGAGTCCTGCATCGGGCTCCCTGCTTAGCGGGGCGTCTGCTTCTCCCTCCCTCCCCCTTCTCATGTGCTCTCTCTCTTTCTCTCTCTCTCAAATAAATAAATAAAATCTTAGAAAAAAAAAAAAAGGGAAAGAGGGAATAGTAACTCACCAGGGACGAGGCTTTAAGAAGTTCAACTCCCATCACCTCCTCCTCTTCCTGGTTCCTCATTAGAAGGGCTTTACCCTGAGAGGGCAGAGCTGGGAGAGGAGAAAGGAGTACTGAGAAGCTGTGTCGCTCTAATAATTACTGCCTAGAAACTCTTTCCTCCCTTCAGCTCCTTCTGTTCTCACTCCCCCACTCCCACCCCAAAATCCCCTCACAATCAGGCACTCACAGGGACACCTATAATTTACAGCTGGGGTCCTTCTCTGCTCTGAGTTTTCAGGCTGAGCACAACTTCCCTCTCTCTCAAAGTCACCCATTCATTAACATTTGGAAAAAGCCATCTCGCCCGGAAGAGAAGTATTACCTCTGTTACAACAAAGAGTCCATGTGGCTTACAGAGACTGGACCCCCCCAAAAAAAAACCATCAAGAGACCCATTTTGCTTTGTGAAAAACTTTAGTTTTAAAGAAGTCCCTTGTCCACTCTGAGCCAAGTTTCTTTAATCAGAAAGAGTTTGAAAAATAGAAACTTGCTCAGTGGGGGTTTCGGGATCTCAACCCTTGGGGATCTCAACCCCTTCCCCGGAACTCTGGACAGGTCAGCTTCGTACTCCGGCTCCAGGGACTCCCCCCATGACTCTCTGGACAGGTCAGCCTCACACTCTGGGCCCAGGGACATCACCCCCCACCCCGACTCTCTGGACAAGACAGCCTCACGCTCCGGGCCCAGGGACCCCAACCACTGGCTCTCTGGACAGGTCAGCCTCACACTCTGGGCCCAGGGACCCCATCCACCGGCTCTCTGGGCAGGTCAGCCTCACGCTCCGGGCCCAGGAACCACCCCCCTTCCCTGACTCTCTGGACAAGACAGCCTCACACTCCGGGCCCAGGGACCCCATCCACCGGCTCTCTGGGCAGGTCAGCCTCACACTCCGCAGGAACCCTCTCACAGTCACTTTTTCAGCTGTCCGAAGTGGTTAAGGATACTGACCTCAAGCAGCTGTAGAGGGGATTACATGAGAGTCAGTACAGAAGGGACTCGGGAGTCAGCCAGTTCCGCATCCGCATCCTGGCTCCTCCACTCACTGGCGATTACTTGTCCTCTGCTTCAGCGTCCTATCTGTGAAAAGGAGGTAGTTTCCGCTTTGTGATGTGATACATTTAGGGGATATTTGGTGTTACTCAGCAAAATCAGCAAAGAACAGCATGGCTGCGAGCAGTGCTTCCTCCCACTGTCTCTCTCTCCTCACTCTGGTAGCAGGGAGAGGGGTGCAGCAGAGAAGAGCCAGGCAGGAATGGGAAGAGTTCTGTAACCTTGCCCTGGAAAGGCAGGGTTCCCTCCCCATTTGCAGAGGAGGCTGTGACCATCCCCTCACCTGCCAGCCCCATGCCACAGTGACCTGGGGGCCAGGGCCTTAGACCTGGTCAAGGGACTCTGGGCAGGTCAGCCTCACGCTCTGACACCAGGGACACCCCCTCTCCCCCGGCTCTCTGGGCAGGTCAGCCTCATGCGCCGGGCCCAGGTACATCCCCCCACCCACCCCGACTCTCTGGACAAGACAGCCTCACGCTCCGGGCCCAGGGACCCCATCCACCGGCTCTCTGGGCAGGTCAGCCTCACAATCCGGGCACAGGAACCACTGCCCCCCAACTCACTGGGCAGGTCAGCCTGACGCTCCGGACCCAGGGACATCCCCCCACCTGCCCCGACTGTCTGAACAGGTCAGCCTCACAAACCGGGCCCAGGGACCACCCCCCTTCCCCAACTCTCTGGGCAGGTCGGCCTCACGCTCCGGGCCCAGGGACACCCCCTCTCCCCCAACTCTGTGGACAGGTCAGCCTCACGCTCCGGGCCCAGGGACACCCCCTCTCCCCCAACTCTGTGGACAGGTCAGCCTCACGCTCCGGGCCCAGGGACCACTGCCCCCCAACTCACTGGACAGGTCGGCCTCACGCTCCGGGCCCAGGGACCCCACCCACCGGCTCTCTGGACAGGTCGGCCTCACGCTCCGGGCCCAGGGACATCCCCCCACCTGCCCCGACTGTCTGAACAGGTCAGCCTCACAAACCGGGCTCAGGGACCACCCCCCTTCCCCAACTCACTGGGCAGGTCAGCCTCACGCTCCGGGCCCAGGGACATCCCCCCACCTGCCCCGACTGTCTGAACAGGTCAGCCTCACACTCCGGGCCCAGGGACCACCCCCCTCTCCCCCAACTCACTGGACAGGTCAGCCTCACGCTCTGGGCCCAGGGACCCCACCAACCGGCTCTCTGGACAGGTCGGCCTCACAAACCGGGCCCAGGGACCACCCCCCTCACCCCAACTCTGTGGACAGGTCAGCCTCACGCTCCGGGCCCAGGGACCACTGCCCCCCAACTCACTGGGCAGGTCGGCCTCACGCTCTGGGCCCAGGGACCCCACCCACCGGCTCTCTGGACAGGTCGGCCTCACGCTCCGGGCCCAGGGACATCCCCCCACCTGCCCCGACTGTCTGAACAGGTCAGCCTCACACTCCGGGCCCAGGGACCACCCCCCTCACCCCAACTCACTGGGCAGGTCAGCCTCACGCTCCGGGCCCAGGGACATCCCCCCACCTGCCCCGACTGTCTGAACAGGTCAGCCTCACAAACCGGGCCCAGGGACCACCCCCCTCACCCCAACTCACTGGGCAGGTCACCCTCACGCTCCGGGCCCAGGGACCCCACCCACCGGCTCTCTGGGCAGGTCGGCCTCACGCTCCGGGCCCAGGGACACCCCCTCTCCCCCAACTCACTGGGCAGGTCAGCCTCACGCTCCGGGCCCAGGGACCCCACCCACCGGCTCTCTGGGCAGGTCGGCCTCACGCTCCGGGCCCAGGGACACCCCCTCTCCCCCAACTCACTGGGCAGGTCGGCCTCACGCTCCGGGCCCAGGGACCCCACCCACCGGCTCTCTGGGCAGGTCGGCCTCACGCTCCGGGCCCAGGGACCACCCCCCTCACCCCAACTCACTGGGCAGGTCAGCCTCACGCTCCGGGCCCAGGGACACCCCCTCTCCCCCAACTCACTGGGCAGGTCGGCCTCACGCTCCGGGCCCAGGGACCCCACCCACCGGCTCTGGACTCCCGGGTCCGCCGGCCCCCGCGGCCGGGGACGCCCTCCTCCCGCACTCGCGCCGCCGCGCCCCCGCCACCGGACACCCGTACCTGTGCACTCAGCCCCGGGCCGCGCCTCCAGCCTCACCGCCCCAACCGGGCCCGCGCCGGGCTGGCCTCCCTCGGGGGGCTGGCCTCCCTCGGGGGGCTGCCCGGGGCACGCCTCGCGCCGTCATCCGCTCCCGCACGCCCCGCCCCCACGGGCTGCCGGACGCGCGCGGCCCCACCGCCCAATCAGGCCGTCGGCTGCGGCTCCCGAGCGGACCGGCTCTCTCGGCAGCCGCCCGCCCGCCCGCCCGCCCGCCCGCGGCCGCCGGCACTCCCGCTCCCGCCGGAAGTGGGCGTGTCCTCCGCCGCCACGGCCCCCGGGGAGGCTGGTCCAGACCGGGCGGCGCACTGCCCGGCTTGGCTCCCCCCAGCTGCGGGCTGGGGACCGCTCCCCTCGGCCCCCTATAGAGGCGCGCCGGCGCGGAACAGAGCCGCCCAGAAGCCTCTCAGCGCCGGCTCTGGGTGCCCCAAATATGGCGTGCCTCCCGGAAGCGAGCTGGGCCCGAGGATTCTGGGAGCCCCGGCCAGGCTCCGAGTGCGCAGGCGCCGCCGTGAGGCGCCCCGGGCTGAGGCCTGGGCCCCCCGCCCCCGCGCCGGTGGGATCGCAGGAGGCGGCGGCGCGCCAGCGCGTGGCCCGTGCGCGGGGCTTAGGGAAAGGGGGAGAGTGAAAACTTGGGCTTTGCTTGGTGTTTTGTGCACTAGTGAGTGTGAGTGAGGTGGGTGAGTGAGGTGAGGTGAGTGAGGTGGGTGAGTGAGGTGAGGTGAGTGAGGTGGGTGAGTGAGGTGAGGTGAGTGAGGTGGGTGAGTGAGGTGAGGTGAGTGAGGTGAGGTGAGTGAGGTGAGGTGAGTGAGGTGGGTGAGTGAGGTGAGTGAGGTGAGGTGAGTGAGGTGAGGTGAGTGAGGTGAGGTGGGTGAGGTGAGGTGGGTGAGGTGAGTGAGTGAGGTGAGGTGAGTGAGTGAGGTGAGTGAGGTGAGGTGAGTGAGTGAGGTGAGGTGGGTGAGGTGAGGTAGGTGAGTGAGTGAGGTGGGTGAATTGAGGTAGGTGAGTGAGTGAGGTGGGTGGGTGAGGTGCGTGAGGTGAGGTGAGTGAGGTGAGGTGAATGAGGTGAGGTGAGTGAGTGAGGTGAGTGAGGTGAGGTGGGTGAGGTGAGGTGAGTGAGGTGA
Organism: Mirounga angustirostris; assembly: GCF_029215605.1. Lineage (NCBI taxonomy): Eukaryota > Metazoa > Chordata > Mammalia > Carnivora > Phocidae > Mirounga > Mirounga angustirostris. The sequence continues at coordinate 58,097,514 of NW_026991724.1, read as the reverse complement.
GGTGAGCGAGGTGAGTGAGGTGAGGTGAGTGAGTGACGTGAGTGAGGTGAGGTGAGTGAGTGACGTGAGTGAGTGAGGTGAGGTGAGTGAGTGAGGTGAGTTGGTGAGGTGAGTGAGTGAGGTGAGGTGAGGTGAGTGAGGTGAGGTGAGTGAGTGCGGTGAGTGAGGCGAGTGAGGTGAGGTGAGTGAGGTGAGTGAGTGCGGTGAGTGAGGTGAGGTGAGTGAGTGAGGTGAGGTGAGTGAGGTGGGTGAGTGACGTGAGTGACGTGAGGTGAGTGAGGTGAGTGAGTGAGGTGAGTGAGTGAGGTGAGGTGAGTGAGGTGGGTGAGTGACGTGAGTGACGTGAGGTGAGTGAGGTGAGTGAGTGAGGTAGGTGAGTGAGTGAGGTGAGGTGAGGTGAGTGAGGTGGGTGAGTGAGGTGAGTGAGGTGAGTGAGTGGCGTGAGTGAGTGAGGTGAGTGAGTGAGGTGAGGTGAGTGAGTGAGTGAGGTGAGTGAGGTGAGGTGGGTGAGGTGAGGTGAGTGAGGTGAGGTGAGCGAGGTGAGTGAGGTGAGGTGAGTGAGTGACGTGAGTGAGGTGAGGTGAGTGAGTGACGTGAGTGAGTGAGGTGAGGTGAGTGAGTGAGGTGAGTTGGTGAGGTGAGTGAGTGAGGTGAGGTGAGGTGAGTGAGGTGAGGTGAGTGAGTGCGGTGAGTGAGGCGAGTGAGGTGAGGTGAGTGAGGTGAGTGAGTGCGGTGAGTGAGGTGAGGTGAGTGAGTGAGGTGAGGTGAGTGAGGTGGGTGAGTGACGTGAGTGACGTGAGGTGAGTGAGGTGAGTGAGTGAGGTAGGTGAGTGAGGTGAGGTGAGGTGAGTGAGGTGGGTGAGTGAGGTGAGTGAGGTGAGTGAGTGGCGTGAGTGAGTGAGGTGAGTGAGTGAGGTGAGGTGAGTGAGGTGGGTGAGTGAGGTGGGTGGGTGAGGTGAGTGAGGTGAGGTGAGTGAGGTGAGGTGGGTGAGTGAGGTGAGGTGAGTGAGGTGGGTGAGTGAGGTGGGTGGGTGAGGTGAGTGAGGTGAGGTGAGTGAGGTGAGGTGGGTGAGGTGAGTGAGTGAGGTGAGGTGAGTGAGTGAGGTGAGTGAGGTGAGGTGAGTGAGTGAGGTGAGGTGGGTGAGGTGAGGTAGGTGAGTGAGTGAGGTGGGTGAATTGAGGTAGGTGAGTGAGTGAGGTGGGTGGGTGAGGTGCGTGAGGTGAGGTGAGTGAGGTGAGGTGAATGAGGTGAGGTGAGTGAGTGAGGTGAGTGAGGTGAGGTGGGTGAGGTGAGGTGAGTGAGGTGAGGTGAGCGAGGTGAGTGAGGTGAGGTGAGTGAGTGACGTGAGTGAGGTGAGGTGAGTGAGTGACGTGAGTGAGTGAGGTGAGGTGAGTGAGTGAGGTGAGTTGGTGAGGTGAGTGAGTGAGGTGAGGTGAGGTGAGTGAGGTGAGGTGAGTGAGTGCGGTGAGTGAGGTGAGGTGAGTGAGGTGAGTGAGTGCGGTGAGTGAGGTGAGTGAGTGAGGTGAGGTGAGTGAGGTGGGTGAGTGACGTGAGTGACGTGAGGTGAGTGAGGTGAGTGAGTGAGGTAGGTGAGTGAGTGAGGTGAGGTGAGTGAGGTGGGTGAGTGAGGTGAGTGAGGTGAGTGAGTGGCGTGAGTGAGGTGAGTGAGTGAGGTGAGGTGAGTGAGTGCGGTGAGTGACGTGAGTGAGTGACGTGAGTGAGTGAGGTGAGGTGAGTGAGTGAGGTGAGGTGAGTGAGGTGGGTGAGGTGAGTGACGTGAGGTGAGTGAGGTGAGTGAGTGAGGTGAGGTGACTGAGGTGAGGTGAGGTGACTGAGCTGGGTGAGTGAGGTGAGTGACGTGAGGTGAGTGAGTACGGTGAGTGAGGTGAGTGAGGTGAGGTGAGTGAGTGAGGTGAGTGAGTGAGGTGAGTGAGGTGGGTGAGTGAGGTGAGGTGAGTGAGTGCAGTGAGTGAGGTGAGTGAGGTGAGTGAGTGAGGTGAGGTGAGGTAGGTGAGGTGAGGTAGGTGAGTGAGTGAGGTGAGGTGGGTGAGGTGAGGTGAGTGAGGTGAGGTGGGTGAGGTGAGGTGGGTGAGTGAGGTGAGGTGAGTGAGGTGAGGTGGGTGAGTGAGGTGGGTGAGTGAGGTGGGTGGGTGAGGTGAGGTGGGTGAGTGAGGTAGGTGAGGTGAGGTAGGTGAGGTGAGTGAGTGAGTGCAGTGAGGTGAGGTGAGTGAGGTGGGTGAGTGAGGTGAGGTGAGTGAGTGAGGTGAGTGAGTGAGGTGAGTGAGTGAGGTGAGGTGAGTGAGGTGGGTGAATGAGGTGAGGTGAGTGAGTGAGGTGAGTGAGGTGAGGTGAGTGAGTGAGGTGAGGTGAGTGAGTGAGGTGAGGTGGGTGAGTGTGGTGAGTGAGGTGAGTGAGTGAGGTGAGTGAGGTGAGGTGAGTGAGTGAGGTGAGTGAGGTGAGGTGAGTGAGGTGAGGTGAGTGAGTGCGGTGAGTGAGTGAGGTGAGTGAGGTGGGTGAGTGAGGTGAGTGAGGTGAGGTGAGTGAGTGAGGTGGGTGAGTGACGTGAGTGAGGTGAGGTGAGTGAGGTGGGTGAGTGAGGTGGGTGAGTGAGGTGAGTGAGTGCGGTGAGTGACGTGAGTGACGTGAGGTGAGTGAGGTGAGGTGAGTGAGTGCGGTGAGTGAGTGAGGTGAGTGAGTGAGGTGGGTGAGTGAGGTGAGTGAGGTGAGGTGAGTGAGGTGAGTGAGTGAGGTGGGTGAGTGACGTGAGTGAGGTGGGGTGAGTGAGGTGGGTGAGTGAGGTGAGTGAGTGCGGTGAGTGAGGTGAGTGACGTGAGTGAGTGACGTGAGGTGAGTGAGGTGAGGTGAGGTGGGTGAGTGAGGTGAGGTGAGTGAGGTGAGGTGAGGTGAGTGAGGTGGGTGAGTGAGGTGAGTGAGTGAGGTGAGTGACGTGAGTGAGTGAGGTGAGGTGAGTGAGGTGAGTGATGTGAGTGAGTGAGGTGAGGTGAGTGAGTGAGGTGAGTTGGGTGAGGTGAATGAGTGCGGTGAGTGACGTGAGTGAGTGAGGTGAGGTGAGTGAGTGAGGTGAGTGAGTGCGGTGAGTGAGGTGAGTGACGTGAGTGAGTGAGGTGAGTGAGTGAGGTGCGTGAGGTGAGGTGTGTGGGGTGAGGTGGGTGAGGTGAGTGAGTGAGGTGAGTGAGTGAGATGAGGTGAGGTGAGTGAGGTGGGTGAGTGAGGTGGGTTAGTGAGGTGAGGTGAGTGAGGTGAGGTACGTGAGGTGAGTGAGTGAGATGAGTGAGTGAGGTGAGTGAGCGAGGTGAGTGAGGTGAGGTGGGTGAGTGAGGTGAGTGAGTGAGGTGAGGTGAGGTGAGTGAATGAGTGAGGTGAGGTGAATGAGGTGAGTGAGGTGAGGTGAGTGAGTTGAGTGAGTGAGGTGAGGTTAGTGAGGTGAGTGAGTGAGGTGAATGAGTGAGGTGAGGTGAGTGAGGAGAGGTGAGGTAGGTGAGGTGAGGTGGGTGACTGAGGTGAGGTGAGTGACTGAGGTGAGGTGAGTGACTGAGGTGAGGTGAGTGACTGAGGTGAGTGAGTGAGGTGAGGTGAGTGACGTGAGTGAGGTGAGTGAGGTGAGTGAGGTGAGGTGAATGAGTGAAGTGAGGTGAGTGAGTGAGGTGAGTGAGTGAGGTGAGTGAGTGCGGTGAGTGAGGTGAGTGAGTGAGGTGAGGTGAGTGAGTAAGGTGAGTGAGGTGAGGTGGGTGAGTGAGTGAGGTGAGGTGGGTGAGTGAGGTGAGTGAGGTGAGGTGAGTGAGTGAGGTGAGGTGAGTGAGGTGAGGTGAGTGAGTGACGTGAGGTGGGTGAGTGAGGTGAGGTGAGTGAGGTGAGGTGAGTGAGTGACGTGAGTGAGGTGAGGTGGGTGAGTGAGTGAGGTGCGTGAGGTGAGGTGAGGTGAGTGAGTGAGGGGAGTGGGCGAGGTGAGGTGAGTGAGGTGAGGTGGGTGAGTGAGGTGAGGTGAGTGAGGTGGGTGAGGTGGGTGGGTGAGGTGAGGTGGGTGAGTGAGGTAGGTGAGGTGAGGTGGGTGAGGTGAGGTGAGTGAGTGAGTGCGGTGAGGTGAGTGAGGTGGGTGAGTGAGGTGAGTGAGTGCGGTGAGTGAGGTGAGTGAGTGAGGTGAGGTGAGTGAGTGAGGTGAGGTGAGTGAGGTGGGTGAATGAGGTGAGGTGAGTGAGGTGAGTGAGTGAGGTGAGGTGGGTGAGGTAGGTGAGTGAGTGAGGTGAGTAAGTGAGGTGAGGTGAGTGAGGTGAGTGAGGTGGGTGAGGTGAGTGAGTGAGGTGAGGTGAGTGAGGTGAGTGAGGTGAGGTGAGTGGGTGAGGTACGTGAGGTGAGTGAGTGAGGTGAGTGAGTGAGGTGAGTGAGTGAGTGAGGTGAGTGAGTTGAGTGAGTGAGGTGAGTGAGGTGAGGTTAGTGAGGTGAGTGAGTGAGGTGAATGAGTGAGGTGAGGTGGGTGAGGTGAGGTGAGGTAGGTGAGGTGAAGTAGGTGAGGTGAGGTGGGTGACTGAGGTGAGGTGAGTGAGTGAGGTGAGGTGACTGAGTGAGGTGAGTGAGGTGAGGTGAATGAGTGAAGTGAGGTGAGTGAGTGCGGTGAGTGAGGTGAGAGAGGTGAGGTGAGTGAGTGAGGTGAGGTGAGGTGAGGTGAGTGACGTGAGTGAGGTGAGTGACGTGAGTGAGGTGAGGTGGGTGAGTGAGGTGAGTGAGGTGAGGTGAGTGAGTGAGGTGAGGTGGGTGAGTGAGTGAGGTGAGGTGAGTGACGTGAGTGAGGTGAGTGAGCGAGGTGAGTGAGGTGTGAGTGAGTGAGGTGAGGTGGGTAGGTGAGGTGAGTGAGGTGAGGTGATTGAGTGAGGTGAGTGAGGTGAGGTGAATGAGTGAGGTGAGTGAGTGAGGTGAGTGAGGTGAGGTGAGAGGTGAGGTGAGTGAGTGAGGTGAGGTGGGTGAGTGAGGTAAGTGAGTAAGGTGAGTGAGGTGAGGTGAGTGAGGTGAGGTGAGTGAGTGAGGTGAGGTGGGTGAGTGAGGTGAGTGAGGTGAGGTGAGTGAGTGACATGAGTGAGGTGAGGTGAGTGAGTGAGGTGAGGTGAGTGAGGTGAGTGAGCGAGGTGAGTGAGGTGTGAGTGAGTGAGGTGAGGTGGGTAGGTGAGGTGAGTGAGTGAGGTGAGGTGAGTGAGGTGAGGTGATTGAGTGAGGTGAGTGAGTGAGGTGAATGAGTGAGGTGGGTGAGTGAGGTGAGTGAGTGAGTGAGGAGTGAGTGAGTGAAACATGTCTTAGTTCATCCCCAGTCCTCTCTCTGATGGAATCTACGCCGCCAGCCCATTTTTTCTCACCTTGCGAGAATGAGAGCCCCATGAAGACACACAGCGTGTAGGTCCTGTTGAGGGCTGAGTTCCCAGGGATGGAAAGACTAGCACATAGTAGGTGCTCAGTAAAGAAATAAAATTAGAGTGTGCTGAGACTGGTCCACCACACGTTAACCCCAAGCAGCATAGCCCCATGTGGAGCTGGATTTCCAGGACCCAGTCTCCCTGACCTGGTGAACCCCAACACGAAGTGAATTCTAGCTCTGAGGATGTCATCTCTAAGAAATTGCCTATGGAATCTTAGTGTTTGTGATACTTTGTGGTTAGAATCGGATAAAAGCTATATCGATACCTTCCGTTTTATTTTATTTTATTTTAAAGATTTTATTTATTTATTTGACAGAGACACAGTGAGAGAGGGAACACAAGCAGGGGAGTGGGAGAGGGAGAAGCAGGCTTCCCGCTGAGCAGAGAGCCCAATGCGGGGCTCGATCCCACGACCCTAAGATCCTGACCTGAGCCGAAGGCAGATGTTTAACAACTAAGCCACCCAGGCGCCCCGATACCTTCCATTTTAGAAGTAATGTAGAAAGAGCTTGGAAACCTTTACTCACATCTTCACAAAAAAAAACACTCAACAAACTGAAAATCAACTTTTTTTTTAAGATCCATCAGAGAATTGAAGTCACAAAGGAAACCACACCCCAAAATTTGGAGAGACAGGCTAATACAGAAAGTCATAGCAAGTATAAGCTCTGAAGCAGAAGGTGCTTCTGATACAAACTTAACTGGTAATTTTGATGAACTGGAGGCTTAGCATGGACTAACTTGTGCATTAAAAATTCCTGGGGGCCTAGTCTTAGAGGGCCACATTTTCATGGATCTTACCTCCAGGAACTCCACCATGTTCTAACATTAAAGATAGGGGTGGGAGGAACTCCTTCAGTTTGGGGCAGGGAGAGGGAAAAAGTAAACATTTTAGAGGACACTCAGAACATTCTCCATAACAAAGTCCTGCACTCTTAGAAAAACTACACACCAGAGCCTTTTTGAAAGAGGAGGAAGGGCAATTGGGCAGCTCCAGCCCCTCTAGCCTTCCTGTCTCAGTAAGAGCTAAGAAGCACTTCTGAGGATCACAGCCCAAGGACTCAAGCCCATTGAAAAGCTGAGATTTAATCATAAGATCATACAATAGTTCCCCTTTCCAATATTTGACTACCACACCAACAGGGCTTCAGTATAATAACAGCGGATTACAACAAGCTTCAAGACACAAACTCTGTATAAAAAGTCCTTCTTATAGTTAGGAAAACGCAAAGATTTCAGGGAGGAAAAAAAGCAAACTAAAGAAAACCAAAACCTCTGGCACCAACAGCTACAGCAAACATTAGACACAAGCCTAGCCAAATTAACATAAAACCTTACACTAAAAGTCTAATTACCTTAGTTACTAGTATCTAGTACATCATGTCCAGCTTTCAGCAAAAAATTACTAGGCATGGGCGCCTGGGTGGCTCAGTCGTTGAGCTTCTGCCTTCGGCTCAGGTCATGATCCCAGGGTCCTGGGATCGAGCCCCACATCAGGCTCCCTATTCGGCAGGAAACCTGCTCCTCCCTCTCCCACTCCCCCTGCTTCTGTTCCCTCTCTCGCTGTGTCTCTCTCTATCAAATAAATAAAATATTTTAAAAATATATATTTTAAAAAATTACTAGGCATGCATAAGAAAAAAACAGTCTGAGGAAACAAAGCAGGCATTAGAGCCAGATTCAGACATGGCAGAGATTTTGGCATTATCGTACCAGGAATTTAAAATAAATATGATTAATATGTTAAGGTGACTAATGGGAAGAGTGCAAAAACTTACAACATGCAAAAACAGAGGGATAATGGAAGCTCTAAGAAAGGGCCAAAAGGAAATGCTAGAAAGTTAAAGCACTGTACCAGAAATGAAGACTGCCTTTGATGGGCTCATTAATAGACCAGACACAGCTGAGGAAAGAATGAGTAAATTTGAGGATATGTCAATAGAAACTTTCCAAACTGAGATACAAAGAGAAACAAAGAATGAAAAAAAAAAAACCACCCCAGAATATCCAAGAACTATGGGACAATTACAAAAGGTATAACATATGCATAATTTTAATGCCAATAAATTAAAGGAAAAGAAATTTGAAGTACTAATGGCTGAGCAGTTCCAAAGTTAAAATGACAGACACCAAGCCACAGATCCAGGAAGCACAGAGAATACCATGGGGGACACACACACACACACCAGGCACACACACACACACACACACCAGGCATATCCTATTCAAGATGCATAAGATCAAAGATAAAGAAAATCCTGAAGGAAGAGGGAAAACCCTAAGAGAGGAAAGAAAACAGAATAATATAAAAGTCTCAATCAAGGGCACCTGTTCACCACCTGCCGTCAGCTTGGGTCATGATCCCAAGGGTCCTGGGATGGAGTCCCATATCAGGCTTCCTGCTCAGCGGGGAGTCTGCTTCTAACCTCTCCCTCTGCTGCTGGTCTCTCTCTCTCTCTGTCAAATAAATAAAATCTTTTTAAAAAAAATCTCAAGGGGCGCCTGGGTGGCTCAGATGGTTAAGCGTCTGCCTTCGGCTCAGGTCATGATCCCGGGGTCCTGGGATCGAGTCCCGCATCGGGCTCTCTGCTCCTTGGGAGCCTGCTTCTCCCTCTGCCTCTCTCTCTGTCTCTCATGAATAAATAAATTTAAAAAATCTTTAAAAAAAATAAAAAAAAATCTCAAAACCAAAGATGGCATAAAGGGGAAACAAAATATTGATTATGTAAGTTGACTTGTCAATCTGGCACCCTTGCTAATGCTCTTACAGGTTGATTTTTACAGGTAGATCCTCATATCTACCAATAATGACAGTTATATCTACTCTCTTCCTATCAGTACATCTCTTAACTCCTTCTTAGAGGATGGCTGGACCTCCAGTACCATGTTAATCAGTAGCAGCAATACTGGATGTACCTGTCCTATTCTTAATATCGAAGTGAGAGGGGCGCCTGGGTGGCTCAGTCGTTAAGCGTCTGCCTTCGGCTCAGGTCGTGATCCCAGGGTCCTGGGATCGAGCCCCACATCGGGCTCCCCGCTCCGTGGGAAGCCTGTTTCTCCCTCTCCCTCTCCCCCTGCTTGTGATCTGGCTCTCACTGTGTCTCTCTCTGTCAAATAAATAAATAAAATCTTAAAAAAAAAAAAAAATTGAAGTGAGAGCATTAGGTACTATTGTGCTTCATGTAATTGCACCGTTATGCATAATGTTTATTTGTGGTCTGTTTGACACTTTTCTACATTAAGGTAATCATATAATTTTTCTCTTATTAATGTGGTAAAAGACTAATTGATAGATTTCCTGATATTGAGCCATCCTTGCATTTTGTGGAAAAAAAACACTGATCATGATATGTTAATGTTAATTGATAATGGTATGTTAAAATTATGTAAAATTTTAACAGTCATGTTCATATGTGGAACAGACCTTTTCATTATCATATGTTGTTCCTGTTTTGGAAATAAGATTATATGAACTTTATAAAATTAGCTGGGCAGCTTTTACTCTTTTTTCCTTTTCTGGAAATAGCTTATAAGATAGGAATGAACCATTTATTGATAGTTTGGTAGAGTTTGCTTTCAAAGCCATCTCAACGGGATTTTTCTAGGATAAGAGGTCTTTGACAACCTTTAGCCTTGATTTATTATTCTCTATATTGGCACGCCTGAGTGGCTCAGTCAGTTAAGCGTCTGACTCGATTTCGGCTCAGGTCATGGTCTCAGGGTCCTGAGATCGAGCCCTGTGTTGTGCTCTTTGCTCATCAGGGAGTCTGCTTGAGATTGTCTTCCTCTCCCTCTGCCCCACTTGCTCTCTCTAAAATAAATAAATCTTAAAAAAGTAATATTCCCTATATTTCCTCATGCAATTATATATTTCTCAGTTTATCCCCTTCATTTAGATTTCAAGTTTAATAACTATATAGTTGGTGTTCAATTCTCTATCATGTCTAAAGTCACTGCCCTTAGTCTATTCTGCATTTTTCTCTTATCTTTTTGTTCTTGTTATTGTTGTTGTTCAGTTGGTTTAAAAAAACCTCCTTCCAGGGTGCCTGGGTGGCTCAGTCGTTAAGCGTCTGCCTTCAGCTCAGGTCATGGCCCCAGGGTCCTGGGATCGAGCCCCGCATGGGGCTCCCTGCTGCGGGGGAAGCCTGCTTCTCCCTCTCCCACTCCCCCTGCTTGTGTTCCCTCTCTCGCTGTGTCTCTCTGTGAAATAAATAAATAAAATCTTTTAAATAAATAAATAAATAAATAAACCTCCTTTCTTCAGAGGCTTGGATGCATTCTGCATCTTTTCAAAGATAGAGCTTCTGGTTCTGTTAATCTTCTGTCTTCTGCACCTTATTGTTTTTCTCTCTTCTTGTCTCACTGCATTGCTCTTTAATACATTTTGGTAGGTGATTCACTTGGCTGAACTTAATCTCCAAACTGCCTCTCTGGAGATAGGTAGTCGCTGAAGCTGTAATTTATTAAGTTCTTTCAGCCTTAGCTGGATGCCTGGAGTTTGTCCAATGCTTGCATAAATAAAAGATTAGTCAGAAATTTTGAACTTTTAAGTGCTGGTGAAGGCTTTAAAAAAAAGTGAGGAAAAGCCTACAGAGGTCTGCAGATCAAGAGGGACTGTCCTTAAGAATCTGCACCTTGCTAGCCTCATCAGCACCCAAACCTAATTCAGAGGACAAGATTCTTAACTTTGAGCTGGTACTATAAGATGAGACTTTGTGGGTGGGGGGGTTTGGAAGGGGGGTGAGTGTTTTTCAAGTAAAAGGACATGAATCACCAAGGAGTCTGCCAGAACAGGCTGTGGGAGGGAGCCATAAAGATGGCTCCCAATGATCTTGCCTCCTGTGATTCGTACTCTTTTGTAATCCTTTCCCCTTGGAAATGAGCTGGACCTCATGACCACTTCTAATTAACCGAATACAAAAAGAAGGGATGTCACTAGTAATAATAGGTTACAAAAGGACTTTGGCTTCCGTCTTAGGTACCCTCTCTTGCCTGCTCACTTTCAAGGAAGGCAGATGCTATGCTGTGAGCTGCCCATGTGGAAAGAACTGATGTGCCCAGACAGAAGCCAGCAACGACCCCCAACCCAGTCAACATTTTAAATAAGTGCGTTCGGAAGATGATTCTCCTCCAGTAAAGCCTTCAGATGACTGCAGCATTGGGCAACAACTTGCCTGCAGCCTTGTGGGAACTGAGGCACCCAGGTAAGCCGTGCCTGATTCCTTTCCCAAAGAAATTGTAAGATAATAAATATGTTTGTTTTAAGCCACTATGCTTTAGGGTCCTTTGTTACATAATAGCTAACGATCTTACCACCACAACTCTTACTCTATGATACAGCGAGTTAAAGTAGGGATCCTATCAGTAATCAAAGATACCATATGGATGGATTAGAATGACAATAGCTACTATGATCAAAACCCAAGTGTCATCACCTTAACACATACAAGTTTATTTCTCACTCACATAATAACCCGTTGCTGGTGCTCCTGGGTGGCTGATGGCTTTCCTCCAAATAGTGGTTTAGGGGCCCAGAGTTCTTCCTTCTTGCAGTTTTGCCATTCCATATTATCAAGATCTTCTTCCAGCTGGACAGTATGTCATCTTATTAACAAAGCCCCAACTGACATACTGCTATTCAAACCACACTGAAGAAAATCAGTCTAATAGCCATAACCAGAAGCAACAGTGGCTGAGTAATGTAGGATGTGCCTAGATACTCACATTCCAGAATCAATTCCAGACAATAGAAAAAGAGGCACAAACTTTGGTGGTCATCTAGTCATAACACAGATATTAACAAATACCCATGACCTTGGAAAATAATCATATTATGGGTTTTTGGTAACTGGACCTGCTATAAGCTAAACTAGATAATAATTCCCCTATAAGCCATCACTTGCATAAATGCAAGTCTTTTAGGAATTCCAGTGGAAATGTTCGTAGTGATTTTAATTACAATCATTCAAGAGTGCTCAGTCCCTTTTCTACTGACACAAATCAATGTGTGACTTGGCAGCCATGCCATGAAATGCCCTTAATTAAAACAAAACCCTAATGCAGTCTCGACCCTGGGGACCAGTTATTAAATACAGTGGAAATAGGGCTCTGGGTGGCTCAGTCGTTAAGCGTCTGCCTTCAGCTCAGGTCATGATCCCAGGGTCCTGGGACGGAGACCCGCATCAGGCTCTCTGCTCCGCGGGAAGCTTGCTTCTCCCTCTCCCACTCCCCCTGCCTGTGTTCCCTCTCTCGCTGTCTCTGTCAAATAAATAAATAAATAAATAAATAAATAAATCTTTAAAAATAAATAAATACAGTGGAAATATCAGGTATCAGAACATCCTAGGAGTTCTGTGGTTTGTCATAACCATTTCACTTTCTTCCTGTGGTTAACCATTCCCTGTAATTCACTACGACACATGCCATAGTTCAGTAACACTTTTTTTTTTAATCTGTTTGAGAGAGAGCATGCAGGGGGGAGGGGCAGAGGAAGAGGGATAAGCGGGCTGCGCGTGGAGCCTGATGCAGGCCTCAATCTCAAGACCCTGAGATCGGGACCTGAGCCAAAATGGAGTCAGATGCTTAACCAACCGTGCCACGCAGGCACCCCCTTAATAACCCTTTCAAATGCAATCTCTCATGAGAAGTCCCAGTACCTGAAGGAGGAGACTTGAGGAAAATTTAAAGATGCTAGTGCTTCATGTCAAAAGAACATGCAAAGGCTACTGGACCCTGACAGGTGACCTTGCAAAAGACGAGTCAGGGGCATGGACATAAATGATCCAAGCAAGCATTATAAACTCTTGAATTCTTTCACATCCTTACGTATTATGCAAGTATTTTTTTTTTTAACATTTTATTTATTTATTTGACAGAGAGACAGCGAGAGAGGGAACACAAGCAGGGGGAGTGGGAGAGGGAGAAGCAGGCTTCCCGCGGAGCAGGGAGCCCGATGCGGGGCTCGATCTCAGGATCCTGGGATCATGACCTGAACCCAAGGCAGACGTTTAACGACTGAGCCACCCAGGCACCCCTATGCAAGTAATTTCTAACTCTCAGAATAATTTCTAAAAATATTGCTTAGATTTTTGATGGTATAATTAGTAAAGGATATTAAATATTTCAGGGTGAGATTAATCTCCTCCCTATCTTTATTTCAAACTATAGGTCAATTTTTGCTTAAGGCCAGAATTTCAAGCCATAATGGTGGGACTAAAAGAGCAGACTCCATTTTAAGAGTTTCTTCTCTGGAAGGTATGACAAGAATTAGTAGGGAGGTTTCTTACAGTTTGAGAGAGTAAAGTTTTCTAAGATGATTGAATCCTTCATGATAACCCCATTTCAATAATGTAGATTCAGGTCTTCCTCAGACTTAAATTTCATTTAAAAGAAGTGGCAAGGTTGAGAATTCAGTAAAAATCACAGCTCAGCAACTAACTGGATCTACTGTTGCATTTGGCTTTCGGCATCTGCAGCCCCAGTTAGAGTAAGATGATTCTCAACACAATCATAAAAAGACCTTCATTTCAATTTTTGCTTAAGGCCAGAATTTCAAGTGGCCTTTTACTTATCTAATTTCATTATAAACAAGCATCACGCGTTTTTGGAACTAGGATTCCTTGTCGCCTTTAGTTGTTGGTAAGAGCTATCTAGTCCGTAATGTGCTTTGGGTTTATAATCCTATTGTATCACAAATAACCTTTTTCGGGGTGCCTGGGTGGCTCAGTCGGTCGAGCATGCCTTCAGCTCAGGTCATGATCCCAGGGTCCTGGGATTGAGCCCCACATTGGGCTCCCTGCTCAATGGGGAGTCTGCTTCTCCCTCTGCCTTCCCCCTGCTTATGGCCCCCCCGCAAATAAAGAAATATTTTAAAAAGAATAGCCTTGGGGCACCTGGGTGGCTCAGTCTTCAAGCATCTGCCTTCAGCTCAGGTCAGGATCTTAGGGTCGTGGGATCGAGCCCCGCATCGGGCTCTCTGCTCAGCGGAAAGCCTGCTTCTCCCTCTCCCACTCCCCCTGCTTGTGTTCCCTCTCTTGCTGTGTCTCTGTCAAATAAATAAAATCTTAAAAAAAAATAGCCTTTTCTAGGGATATATGCATGCCTATATTTATAGCAGCATTATTTACAATAGCCAAATTATGGAAGCAGCCTAAGTGTCCGTCGATAGATGAATGGATAAAGATATGGTATACATATACAATGGAATATTCAGCCACAAAAAGAATGAAATATTGCCATTTGCAATGACACAGAGCTAGAGAATATTATGCTAGGTGAAATAAGTCAGAGAAAGACAAACACTATATGATTTCACTTATGTGTGGAATTTAAGAATCAAAACAAACGAGCAAAGGGGAAAGACAGACAGAGAATCCAAGAAATACTCTTCATTACTGAGAACAAACTGATGGTTACCAGAGTGAAGGAGGGTGGGGCCTGGGAGAAATAGGTGATGGGGATGAAGGAGTGCACTTGTCCTGATGAGCACTGGGTGATATATGGAAGAAATTTACAGATTTTCTCTATTATACACCTGAAACTAGTATTACACGTATGTTAACTATACTGGAATTAAAATAAGATTCAAAAGAAGAACAGCCTTTCCTAATACAAATAGAATTAAAAGTTTCTATCTTTTGATCTATCTCATTCAATAATCAATCCTGAATACTCCACCTCTCTATCCTTTGCTAATCATTCTCTAGTATCAGTTGCCATGTGGACTAGCTTTCTTTGGTTGAGAACAAAAGCAGACTTAAAATCAGAAATTAAATATTGGAAGAGTATCAAGTACCTCACCGATCTAAAGAACTGAACGAGGATGTGAGAAAGCAGGAAAGGTTTTAGTGGATCAGAGAGGTAGGTAGGGATGCAGAAATCTTCACGCTGCTGCCAAAGGATGACTCAACTCCAACTACAGTACTTCAGCCCAGGAGTGATATTTCACGTTCTTAACAGTTACAAAAGGGCCCCAACCAATCACAATGAATACTAAAAGAAAACATCCATTATGCCATACATAAGGCTGAATATTGGCCCTGCTCCTGTCCCTATGTCTCCAATCAAAATACAAAGAATAAAAATCTAACAGGCTTAATTGGATCCATGTGTGACTGTGGAACACGACAGATGAAGAAAGTGAACGTGCCAACAAAGAACTAGAAAAAGTGTGTGTTAAAGACAAAAACAGATTTCAACATATATACTGAAAAAATATGTGTATATACACACATGCACATATATACACGCACACAATATTAATTTTTACGCTATGACTGTAAGATTTCACACATTAGGTTTTGCAAGTCACATATCTCATTTAATATACTGTGGACGGACAACTCTCCATAGAAGCATACATAGAATTTAAACTCTTTCTACTAACCAGACAATACAGTATTGAATCATCAGTTTAATGAACCTGCTTGGCAGGACACTGAAATCCTATTTATCATAATTACAACAATTTTACAATAAACATTATTTACATCTATTTATTCCAATGGGACAAAATTCCTAGATCTAGGATTATTGTTTCAAAAGGAACGCATATTTTATAAGGCTGGTAAGTCATACTATGTTGCCGTCCAAAAAGGAGACAAATTTACACAGCTAATGATCAAGTATCTGTTTTCCCACACTGATGTCAGTACTGGGTATTATCCAAATTTTGGATTTTAATCCATCTGAAAGCCAAGAAGGTTTGTTTTATTTTGTAATTTTCTGATTAGCGAGGCTAAGAACTTTACAGATTTTCTCTATTCATTTGAATTCTTCCACCAACATGCCTGTTGGTATGCGCTGCCAATCGTCCCCCCACTACTTTGTATGTGTAATGGCACTTTGTTCCCAAATGACATATTTTTTCATATAACTTGTATTATTTTGTCAATTGTCTTTTACATCTTTTTAGTGACTTCCACCATGCTGAAGTTTTAAATCTTTGTCCAGGCCAACTTTCTGCCTTCCTCATGTCTTCTAGGACCCCGTGTCCTACTTAGTAAAGCCGTCCTCCTTTCTCTGTTTGCTTCTTACATATCATTTCATAATTAGAAATGTTAAATACAATTGCATGGTATTTTTCTGTAAGGTGTGTGTGCTTTTTTTTTTTAAGAGGGTGGATAACCAACTGTCAAAACATTTTCCCCAATAACGAAAAACCAGTCTTATTATATACCAAAATCTGAAATGCGAAGAAACCTATTTCAAAGACATCCCGCTATGCTTGCCAAGTTATCTTTCCTCGGGTAGTTTCAACTAAACTGTCGAGGTAAACGTACCCTACTGGGACTCTGTTGTGAATGACAGTTTACAAACACGTTCACAGGATTGAGTGTTTCATCTAGAAAAACGTATTTCTCCTCTACGGACATATTCTCATATTTCAATAGTTGAATAATTCCCTTTCACCTCTATTCCTAAGTTGCCTTATAGTTTGTCTTGTTTTGGAAGTGAGAGTTGTATTATACACTTAGAAATCATTAGAACCTTTAGTACATTCTTCTCTGTGCCAAAGCAGGGTTGGCAAACTTCTTCCGTAAAAGGACAGAGTAAATGCTTGAGGCTTTGTGGGCCATATTGGCTCTGCTGTGGCTACTCAACTCTGCCGCTGTGGAGTGAAAGCGGCCACAGGAAAATGTGAACAAGCGAGTGTTTGTTTGGCTCTATGCCAATAAAACTTCATTTACAGATGCCGAAATTCAAATTTAATGTAACCTTCATGTTGTCACAAAATATTCTTTTTGCTTGTTCAACCATTTAAAAAAAATTTTAATTTGGATCATGGAAAACCAGTGAGACTTTGGTCCCTGGGTTAGTCTGCTGACACCTACTTTAGAATGGTTTACCTCAAAGTTGACAGTTCCCTAAAAGTTGAAGCGAGTTCATTCATAAGCCCAGGTGATTTTAAAAAGATCAGATCTTTCCAAATTTTCTAATTCTTGAGTAACATGTCAGTAGTTTTAACTTCGTACATACAAATCTTGCATTTTTTTTGATTATTGCATTTCTTTTGTTCTAAGAGGCCTACTGATCCATGTTCTCTACACACTTCCTAGGACTGTTGTCAGATGTATAGTAAAGCTGAATTCTCTCACCAATAGTCACATCACCTTACATTTATGCAGATGAGATGGAAAGCCACAGTTCTAACTCAACATTATGGAAACAAGTTTTAAACCACCATTGGCAAAAACCTCGCTGACTACCTTGAAACTCCTGTTCCTGATCTAAACTGGTTTCTCCTGGCCTCCTTCTGTGCATCATTTTTATTCAGAGCTGACTGTGGTAACTCTTCAATGTCCTAAAATAATGTTTTACTCAACACTTGGTCTGGACCAGGCACTGTGCTAAGCACATCTTACGTATTAACCGATTTAAAGGATCTCAACACAAGTTTTTACCTAAGAAGTGAATGAATTGTATTTACACTTAAAAAAAAATCAATCTGACTGCAATGTGAAGAACAAACTCATAAAGGACAACAAAACCAACCAACCAGAGGGACCAGTTTTTAAACTAACGGAGCAGTCCAGCTGAAATAACAATGTTGAGACTATGGTGATGGGAGTGAGGACGGACCCCAGAGAAATCTGGGAAGCAGATCCACAGGATTCGATGTGGAAGGTAAAGAGGGGCGTGCTGATGACTCTCCATTATGAATTCTCTGATGAGCAAGGTGTGCGGTCTGCCTGAAGACTTTTCTGCTTTTCTTATAGTTATAGGATCTCTCTCCGGTGTGGACTCTTTTATGTTGATTAAGATGTCCGATTTGGATGAAGGTTTTCCTACATTCTTTGCATTCATATGGTTTCTTTCCAGAATGAATTCTCTGATGGACACTAAGGGACTGACGATGGCTAAAGGCTTTGCCACATGCGCTACACTCATAAGGTTTCTCTCCAGTATGACTTCTGCGGTGACAAATAAGCGAGGACTTTGTCTTGAATGCCTTCCCACATTCAATACATTCATAAGGTCTTTGGCCAGTGTGAAGCCTCTGATGTTGAGTACAGGATGAGTTATCACCAAAGGCCTTCCCACATTCAATACATTTATAGGGTTTCTCTCCAGTGTGAACCCTCTGGTGTTGAATAAGGTGTGTGGTTTGGCTAAAGGCTTTACCACATTCCTTACACTCATATGGTTTCTCTCCTGTATGAGTTTTCTGATGCTGGGCAAGGTGAGCCTTCTGGGTGAATGCTTTACTACAAACCTTACATTCATAGGGCTTCTCTCCAGTATGAATTCTCTGATGAGTAGCCAGCTGTGAACTGATGCTGAAGGATTTACCACATTCCCCACACTCGAAGGGTTTCTCTCCAGTATGGATCCTCAAATGACTAGCAAGGTGTATATTCTGCCTAAAAGCTTTCCCACATTCTTTACATTTAAAAGGCTTTTCTCCAGAATGCACTCTTTGATGTTGAGTGAGTGATGCATGATGGCTGAAGGCTTTTCTGCAAACATCACATTCATATGGTTTTTCTCCAGTATGAATCCTTTGATGTACAGTAAGGGATGAGCCATATCTAAAGGCTTTGTCACATACATCACATTTGTAGGGTTTCTCTCCAGTATGAATTCTCCTATGTTGATTAAGTCCTATGTGATCACTGAAGGCTTTCCCACAATCGATGCAATCAAAGGGTTTCTCCCCAGTATGATAATACCTCCAGTGACGAATAAGGGATGTGTTCTGTATGAAGGCTTTCCCACATTCGATACATTCGTAAGGCTTCTTGCCAGTGTGACATCTTTGATGTCTAGCAAAGGATGAGCCGTCACTGAAGGCCTTTCCACATTCATTACATTTATAGGGTTTCTCCCCAGTATGAATTCTCTGATGAACAGTAAGGGATGAGCTCTGGGTAAAAGTTTTCTTACATTCATTACATTTGAAAAGTTTTTTTCCTGCATAAATTCCTGGATGTTTTATTGCCACTGAATTTTTGGGAAGGTTTTTCTTAACTGAATCACGATTATGAACTCTCTCTTCTGAAACGTCCAAATGAAACCATCTTCCAGATTTATTAAAAGTACGTTCTCTTTCCTTAGAGAGGGTTTTGTTATGAGTGATTGCCTCTTGCCTGAATTGTGTCTCCTGACCTACCAGCTTCCTTTCAAACACACCCTCGGAACCCCAGTTTTCTCTGAAAGTGGAACACTCCAAATTCGTGTTTGAAGTTCTATCTGTTACTTCAGCGAATAAATCTTGCTTTGGAAATAATTCCTGGGTCTCATTTATAGATTGTTGGCCTGAAAGATATCAAGAAAACAAATATTTCCTTTATTGTGTGCTAGGAAAAGGAATTTGCTAAAAGGAAAATTGTGAATGAATTCACTGATTGGTGGAATAAACCCTAATTAAACCACATGAACTATGTAGTTCCAAAACATGTAAACATGCAGTTGACAGTGTACGTAAGTAAGCCCCAGCGTGACTTTATACAGGAGCCTACAAGAGGTGAGCAGAAAAGAATTAAATATATGTGGAATCAGTTACGTATTAGGAGAAGGGAACTGGGAAAGTGTTCTGCAATCACACAGCCTAGGAATGCTGACATTCATCGCCTTTAATTTTTCTCCTGTCCTGTCTTGCTTCAATGCCAGCAGTCATAACATCATGAAAGCACCAAAAAGACAAAGTATTCATTAACATTTATCAGGATTATCTGAAAGCTGGTCATTCCCCTACAACTAGAAAATAAGGTTTCTGCTAACCACATCTTAATTTTTTTTTTTAAGATTTTATTTATTTATTTGAGAGAGAGAATGAGAGACAGAGAGCATGAGAGGGGGGAGGGTCAGAGGGAGAAGCAGACTCCCCGCCGAGCAGGGAGCCCGATGCAGGACTCGATCCCGGGACTCCAGGATCATGACCTGAGCCGAAGGCAGTCGCCCAACCGAGCCACCCAGGCGCCCAACATCTTATTTAATTTCAACAAAACCTACATGACCAACCAATAGCTGAAGCTCAGTAGACACATACAATCCATTTTTACATATACCTGCATGCTTTCA
Source organism: Mirounga angustirostris (assembly GCF_029215605.1). Classification (NCBI taxonomy): domain Eukaryota; kingdom Metazoa; phylum Chordata; class Mammalia; order Carnivora; family Phocidae; genus Mirounga; species Mirounga angustirostris. Next base: position 58,078,068 of record NW_026991724.1, on the reverse strand, counting down.
TAGGCCTGACACTTTTCTGGCCATTTATTAATTCCCCCCTTCTCTGGCCATATATTAATGAATAGGACCTTGCAGTTTAATTTCTTAGTTCGAAACAACTTTTTATAAAAATGGTGAGCGCTGCCATTATATTTAATCACATCATATACAGTACTGAACAAGCATATGTCTTATCTCAGACTCTAATGCTTACAGGGAGGACTGTATATGCCTGAAGTCCTTTTGCTAAATAAATCACTTAGCATGCACCAAAAATTTGTGCACATAAAGTTATATCTCAATAAATACATACAGATAAAAGTGGTATTGGGGAGATGATGCAGAAAATCAAATGTTTGGAAAAAGATGATCTTTAAAAAGGGAAAATAGTCTTTTTTAATGAAATCTAAACACTCGGGACGCCTGGGTGGCTCAGTCGGTTAAGCGGCTGCCTTCGGCTCAGGTCATGATCCTAGGGTCCTGGGATTGAGCCCCACATTGGGCTCCCTGCTCAGCGGAGAGCCTGCTTCTCCCTCTCCCTCTGCCTGTCGCTCTGCCTAACTGTGTTCTCTCTCTATCTCTGTTAAATAAACAAATAAAAATCTTTAAAAAAAAAAGAAATCTAAACACTTAAAGTTTTCCTTCTTAGATCAGTAATAAGACAAGGATGCCTGCTTTTGCAACTTCTACTCAACACTGTACTAGACGTTCTAGCCAAAGCAATTAGAAATAGAAATAAAAGTCATCCTAGTTAGAAAGGAAGAAGTAAAACTGTCATTTGAAGATGACATGATCTCACATATAGAAAACCCTAAAGAATCCACAAGAAAAGTATTAGAGCTAATAAATCAATTCATCAAAATTACAAGACACAAGATCCCAACACATAAAAATCAGTTGTAGTTCTATACACTAGGAATGAACAATCTGAAAAGGAAATCATGAAAACAATTCCATGAAGGATAGCATTAAAAGAATAAATTATTTACAAATAAATTTACCCAAGGAGGTACAAGATTATATGCTGAAAACTGCAAAACATTGCTGAATGAAATTAAGAAGATATTAAAAAATGGAAAAACATGCTGTGTTCGTTCAAAGATAGGAAGAGAGCAAGAAAGAATTAAATAAGCAACAGAAACAAGACCACATCTGTGATGCGGTACAAAGGGAAATGATACCTCTATTAATAAAAAGAAAAAACTATAAGTGAAACAAAAAGGTCAACAAAGTAAATGCTTCTATAAAGATACCACCCAACTTAAACTACTGTATGGTGAGAAGAAACAGCAAACTTACAGGCTACCCAAAAGTGGGAACAAAATGTATCACATTTTTGAGATAGGATTTATACGGAAACAACAGAAAGGAAAGGAAATATGACCCAAAAGAAATGTGGGTGATGAGTATGAAGACACCATTAACAGAATATGAACTCTAAATGTATTTAAACTGCATATTTCTCAACATTACAAGTACTCCAAGAAATACAAATTAAATAAAACATCCATTTTCATCCAAGAGCTGGACAAAAATTAAAAAAATATAAAATACTACTGGTGAAGATGTCTAGAAACAGGCATTCTCAGATATTGTTCACCAGGGGTATAGCACTATATCCATGAAACTTTTTTTAAAAAAATGTATACTTTGATCACGCAAAGAGAGAAGTACAAACTGGACCACAATTTATTATAGGTAATAACTGGAAAAGACCTAAATGTTCAAATGTCCTTAACAGTAAATCAGTAAAGTAAATTTATATTCATTTATCATAATACTAGACAGCCATTAAAACAATGAAGTAGAGGGGCGCCTGGGTGGCTCAGTTGTTAAGCGTCTGCCTTCGGCTCAGGTCATGATCCCAGGGTCCTGGGATTGCGCCCTGCATTGGGCTCCCTGCTCAGCGGGGTGCTTGCTTCTCCCTCCTCCCTCTGCCTATTGCTCCCCCTGCTTGGGCTCGCTCTCTCTTTCTTTCTGTGTCAAACAAATAAATAAAATCTTTTTAAAAATATCCAACAATAGCATGGATACAAGACACACATCTAAAATATTACAGGGGACACCTCCCTCTGCCCCTCCTCCCCATTTGTTTTCTCTCTCAGATAAATAAAGTCTTTTTTTTTTTTTAAAGATTTTATTTATTTATTTGAGAGAGAGAGAGAATGAGAGAGAGAGAACACCTGAGAGGGGACAGGGTCAGAGGACGAAGCAGACTCCCTGCCGAGCAGGGAGCCCGATGCGGGACTCGATCCCGGGACTCCAGGATCATGACCTGAGCCGAAGGCAGTCGCTCAACCAACTGAGCCACCCAGGCGCCCTCAAATAAATAAAATCTTAAAAAGAATACACAGGGATATCATTATTTAGCAAAAAAAAAAAAAAAAAAATTCTGAGATGGCTAATATAAAAATGCTTGATATAATGATGAACTGGTATCTTTATCCTTGTTATTCTGAAACAGTTTCTTTATGTAATTTGAGTCAGTATTACAAATTACATACATATTTTATCTTTTTGGTGATGCTTTCTCCCTTGAAATTATTTTTTTCTGATATAAATACAAGATTCACATGTGTTCATGTGTTATTTTTTAATGATTATAAAAGGTGTGCTTTTCAAGACCTGGTTCAAATATTTCTGTAATGTTTTATTTTTTTAAAGATTTTATTTATTTATTTGACAGAGAGAGACACAGCGAGAGAGGGAACACAAGCAGGAGGAGTGGGAGAGGGAGAAGCAGGCTTCCCGCGGAGCAGGGAGCCCGATGTGGGGCTCGAACCCAGGACCCTGGGATCATGACCTGAGCTGAAGGCAGATGCTTAACGACTGAGCCACCTGGGCACCGTTGACATCCCTATATATTTAGAGATGTGTTTAATAAAATTCTATAGGTACATTAATAGTTTAAAACACATATATTATAGGGGCACCTGGGTGGCTCAGTCGTTGAGCGTCTGCCTTCGGCTCAGGTCATGATCCCAGGTGTGTGGGACTTGTATCTGGGTGTCCTTCTATATCTGTGTCTGTCTTGTGGGTGCACGAGTCTTCAGTTGATATACCAGTACCCCCAACTCTTATGTCTATGTCTTGGTGGGTATCTGTGTGTGCATCTGCACAGGACTTTGTGTCCTGTATGTGTGTCTCTGGGTGTGCACGTCTGCCAATACATTTTTGGTAGATCTGGGTATGATGGTGATGTAGGGTCTGCTCCCAAACTGTGTATGTTCGTGATGTGCCTGAGTGTGCTCTGCCTGCATCTGCCTCTGGGTGCCCCTCACCAACTGCCCAAACTGGACCCAGGTCCCTGGTTCTGCCACAGTCCAGTCACCTCTGACTAAGGGGATCTCTGCAGGCTTCACCAGCAGCGGGGCACTCTAGAACAATGTCCCCTCCGGCATATCTGTGCCCTCAGCTTGTCCCAACTCAGAACTCCTCTCCTCTGGGAGGCCTCTCTGACCAGCCTCTCAGGGGGGCCGGTCACCAAGGCCCTGACCTCAGATCTCCGCAGCCTGCACTTCCACTTTCTCCAATGCACAGGATCCTCACATGCTCAGAGCTTTGAGTGTGATGTTCCCTCTTCCTAGAACTCTGTGTGGGACTAATTTCCATCTGTATTACAGGCGGAAATTTTCCACAGGAAGGGTCGTAATGGAAAGGGAAAGAGGAGCTCAGAGGGATTCTGAGGGCCAGGTCATGGCGTTAGTAGCCGGTCTGGCACTCAGCTCTAAACTCTGGGATTCTCCCGTCCAACATAAACAAGTTCACAGAACACCAACCTCAGTCAAGGCCACTCAGTGACCATGACAGACTGAGACAAAGACGGAACCATCCCATCATCATGTCAGAGCACAGACAAAACCAAGAACTCTGTGCAAACAATGGAAATGACCAGGTATCAGCCCTCTCCTGGGTGACCTAAGTGATAGCTAAGTCATCTCCCAGCTGCTGCTGGAGTGACACTCCCATCCCCTGCCTTGTAGAATAAACATGTGAGAACTTTGTGATGATGAATAATAACAATAACAGCTTGTATGTATTTAGCACTAGGCCCTGTGTTAAGTATTTATCATCTCATTTCCCATGAAGTAGGTTGTACTATTTTCCCATTTTAGTCATTAAATTTGGGAGGAAGGGGGGCAGTGATGACTTTCCTTTTTTAAGATTTTATTTATTTGACAGAGAGAGAGAAAGAGCACAAGCAGGTGGAGCAGCAGAGGGAGAGGGAGAAGCAGGCTCTCCACCAAGCGCTGAGGGAGCCACCCAGGTGCCCTGGTCGTGATTCAAGAGAGTTCCAGTTCTCAAGCTGAAGCTGGAGCCCCGCCCCCGGGGCTTACACGTCCGAAGGTGTAGGTTGGGTCAGAGAACTTTGATTTTCAGTAAGTTCACAGGTGATGATGATACTGCCTGTCAGGGGCTTAAATTTGGGAATCAACGAATTAGAGGAACATTTAAGGATACTACAGAAAGGCCCCACCAGCGAGGCATATTCACTATTCAATTTAAATGTCAGTCCCCGCGGCGCCCGGGTGGCTCAGTCGTTGGGCGCGTCAGCCTTTGGCTGGGGTCGTGATCCCGGGGTCTTGGTATCGAGCCCCACCCACACCGGGCTCCCTGCTCAGCGGGAAGCCTGCTTCCCCCTCTCCCACTCCCCCTGCTTGTGTTCCCTCTCTCCCTGTGTCTCTCTCTGTCAAATAAATAAAATCTTTAAAAATAAATAAATAAATAATAAAAATAAAACAATGAAGTAGAGCCACATATCTCACCTTTCTAAGGACAAAAATGGAAGGAGAATTCATAAAAGAAGTAATATACGAGACTACATAAAAATGTTAAACTTTTACATACCACAATTTTAAAAAGGTCTAATTAAACAGAAACTCTTATTACCATATGTGAAAAAGTGTGAAACCAAACATCAAAGAATTAGTATGTTGATATGAAAAAAATCACTGGAACTGTTAAGAAAGCTTTTAAGACATGAATAGAGAAATGAATATAAATGAGGTACATTTAACAAAAGAATAAAGAGAATAAACAAATGTAGAAACAGTATTCAATCTCTTCCACAATAAAAAAAATAACTTTCGGGTATAATCTTTCAACAAATAGTAAGCAAATATTTTCATCAAAATACCCAGTGCTGGGAGGATGCTATTAATCCCATGCGTCAAGTTATCTAATCATTGCCAGAGTTGCTGAAAGCAAACAAAACTTTCAGTCCCTAACAGATGTCTGTATCCAGGGATGCCGCAATCCCAAAAAGGTATAGTTTTCACTTACATAAAGATACCTGTTGCAAGTATATTTTTAATACCAAAAATGTGAAGTAACCTAATTGAGCAATAGGATATATGACACAGAATGCATGTGAAAAACATCTTTATGTGTGACGGAATACACACTATAATTCCAACTACGTGAAAAATACGTGTTTTTCACAACTTGAAGAAGTCTATGCTTGCTCCATTAACATACTGTGATTATAGGTCATGGTTTTACATTCTGCTTCCAAACAGGTGATAGGATTACATATTCTATAAACCATTATTTATTTTTTTTAAAGATTTTATTTTTATTTATTTATTTGAGACAGAGAGAATGAGAGAGAGAGAGAGCATGAGAGGGAAGAGGGCAGAGGGAGAAGCAGACCCCCTGCCGAGCAGGGAGCCCGATGCGGGACTCGATCCCGGGACTCCAGGATCATGACCTGAGCCGAAGGCAGTCGCTTAACCAACTGAGCCACCCAGGCGCCCTAAACCATTATTTTCTAAAGAAATTTCTTCTTTCCCTTATGTATCAAAAGATGAAGAGAACCCCCCCCAAAAAAGAAGAGACCCTCCACTTATATCTTCTTGCAATCCAACTTCTGCCCACCCTGTCTGACTCAAACAAGGAAGCTGGGAAATCAATCCTCTCCTTTACCTCTGCAATGCCCTACTGGAAATTTTGCAAACTCTACTTCATCCGGTTCATCCATAAACATGTTTCATCCTTTCCACTGGAGTGACCATTTACAATTACAACGTATGTGTAAATTCTCTTTCTCCAAGTACCTGCCAATGCCAAGCACAATGGCTCTCTCAAATAACTTTCAATTCGTGGTTCTTACAGGAATAGATGCGTAATGAAATGAGTGGGCCATGTGATCATGAAAAAACAGCTCAAAAGTACATCAGGGTCAGGACAGGGCATGTAGGGAACTGAACAGACGTAAGTGGCCAAGAGCAGGAAGAACATTACAGGGAATGAGCAATCACTCAAGAGAAGGGAGCAAAGGAGGAGGAAAGAGAGTAACTTTGACAGCCCAGACCTCCATTTTCTCTCTAGACCCGGAGGGCTTGGGAAAGTCCTGTGCATCTTCTCCCGAACATCAGTGAGGACTCGGCTTCTGGAGAAAGCTCTGCCCTCACCTGCGGCAGCGCTTCCCCCCAGGCTTGTCGCACTCACCTGAGAACAGGCCCTTTGTCAGCTCTCTTTCCACCACCCAGGGCTCCTTCCCTTGCTCCAGCAGAGAGACCAAATCTGGCTTAGAAACACAGGGTCCTGCATATGGGCAGATATGGGGTTCTGTCACACACCTGACATTCTTAAATCGAGAACCAGTTCCTTGGTTTTGATAGAAAAATGTTTTATTACAGGAAGAAGCAGAAAGAAAAGTGAGCAGTATCTGAAAGACACAGAAGACGATGCTTTAAGCATAATGAAGATACCAACTTTCAACTCTACAAATGTCAAATTCTCATCTGAGGAATCACGACAGACACTTAGCCCAACACTTCAGAAGACCCCTCCCTGACCTCCACAATTCAAAACTGACGAATGGCGGCCCCTGGGTGGCTCAGCAGGCTAAGCGTCTGACTTCGGCTCAGGTCATGATCCCAGGGTCCTGGGATCAAGTCCCGCATCGGGCTCCTGCTCGGTGGGGAGTCTGCTTCTCCCTCTACCGCTGCCCCTTCCCCCGCTCATGCTCTCTCGTTCTCTTTCTCTCTCAAATAAATAAATAAACAATCTTAAAACAAAACAAAACCTGAGGAATGAAAGTGGTGGTTCCTGAAGACAGGTTCAGATTTAGGAGAGGGACATCCTTACCTACTGACCCCAGGTCACCACGGCTCTCCCATATCACATTCTTACAGAAACTCTTCTGAGCTGGGTCCAGCTGCTGGGAGAAGTCTACAGCCATATTCGTGATGGTCACCAAGCCCTGAAATGGTACAAACACACTCTTTGATCAAACATGCCCACAAACCTGCAAAGGCTCTGGGGAGGTGTGTGAAAGAGACAACCTGTGCAAGAATTCTCACTTAAGTTCTGAGTGATCCAGGTCACATAATGACTGGGCCTAGTCATATTGTATACGTTTGGGGAAAAAAAAAAAAAGAGAAAAATCGGAGAATCTGCTTCTGCCATGGAGAATCTGTAATTTTGCAGGAGAAAACAAACTTACACACAGTAGGAATTTCCTAATGCTGACTGAAGGTTTCCCCACCTTCAACATGCACGACTCAACAAGTCTGCAGGGTTTCCCTCTCATATGTAATCTTTCATGAGAGGGGCGGGTTGAAATCCTGCTCAAAGTCTTCTCACGTCATCACATGTTGAATGTTTCTGATTAAGAGACTTGTTTGTGATTCATTACAACTGAATTGTTCCCCTCTTCTACTGTGCAAGAAGAATGCGTGCTCTTCCTTCCGGCGGGATACTCCGTCTACAGGAGGCACCGTACTCAAACAGAAACTTCTCCCAAACTCCCTATGGTCAGGGTCTCTCCTCTCAAGAAGGGCTTCTTTTGGAAGGATACCGTGACTTGACTAGAATTTAGCTCACTTACCGGCTGCCTCTCAAACAGAGCACCGTAATCCCAGTTTTCCCCTAATATGGAGCATTCCAGACTATAGTTTGTGAGTCTCTTCATTATCACTGCCTGGGGTAACTTTTCTTTAGAGATGTCCCTCTTTGCAGGTAACTCAGTCTCCGGCACAGTCTTCAAATCTGAAAGATATTAAAAAAGTTTTCTCCATTATGTATTAATATGAAGAGAACTTCCAAAATGTAACCAGAGGAATTAAAATCCCCCAAAAAACCATAGCATATCGAAAGCTTTTTTATACGACTAGCCAACCCTACATTCCCATATTTGTGTAGCTTTCATCCTAAAGGATACAGTATGAGCTTTCTCACTTAAATCTAAGATGACATGTAGCTAATATAAACAAAGAGGGGGGAGAGGCTAAAGAAGAAAATTGCTATATGTTCCTTATTTCAACATTATTAAGTAAAACTCACTTTGACTCTTTCTCCATTCTTCCAGCTAAAACTTCTTTTCTCTCTCTCTTTTTTTTAAACAATGCTTCTTTTATTACAATGCTAACTAACGAAAGTTCAAATCCCGGCCTTAAAAGTGCAAGTCTTCAGAATCAACTACAATTTTGGCAAGAAATGAAGGACTGACAGAAGGAAAAAGCTATTTCATTTTATAAAACTCATTCAGAGCACGTGATTTAATATGTTAAATGGAAAAGTTTCACAGTTCTCCTGTACCCTATGACAACCCATGAGAGCTGTCAGAAGTTCTGTGAGCGGCCTGTCCTGTTCTGTCAATATAAAGTCTTCCCTTGAAGTATGATTTCAACAGAGGTTTTATGAGATTCTCAATTCTTTAGAAATTGCTGACATTTCCTCTTGCAGTAACCTCCAAGAGAAGTCTATAATTCTGATCCCTTGTCTTGATTGATTTGTTGTTCCAGAAATAATGTTGTACTTGAAATCACTGTATTCCCAAATGATAGAAATATCATCACAATATCTGTAAGATCTGTCTGTCAAATCAGAACCCGCATTCTCTTCTTCTGAGAGCCAGTCACCCCACTGTCCGGTCGTCTGCACTGCGAGGCCCACCTGCACCCAAATCAATGACAGCCCCGCCCAGACCCAGCTCCTGGCCTGCTGGTCTCTTTCTTGTAATTCTCACATGTCTGCTAAAGGCTCTACTCTCATTCTTGTTTCTCTGGCTTGAAACTGGGAGTGATTTTTCTTCTTCCTCTTTGGTCCCTATTTATACTCACCATACATAGGATAACAGTTTCTACTTGACTTAAGTTATGTACAGATATGTCCTATTTCCCCGGTGACACGGTTAATTCTTCAATAGCTTACACTCATCCACCAATCTGTATCTGATGGCCTTACTCAAAACTGACAATAAAAGTCAGTGAAAGAAGTCTATACATGAAACAGTCACTTGATCAAAGAGAAATAAGATAATAAAAGCATCATCAGCATCGGCCAAGGACTTTTTAAAGAAGAGACAGGATTATGTAAGCTTGAATGACAAAGGGTCTGAGAAGGAGCTAGGAAAAAACAGGATCCAGAGAGGAAAGAAGTAATGTTCAGAGGGAGGAAAGAAGTAATGTTCAGAGGGAGGAAAGCAAAGGTGGAGAGATTAGGGAGGATGAACACCTGGGGAGCCCATGCTCAAGAGGCCTCAATTTCCCTCCAGGCCTGGAGGCTTGGGAAGAGCCTGCTTATGATCCTACACGGCTGAGGTCCTGAGCTGTGACCCGCAGGGCCTTCCCCCCAGCAAGGCCTCCCATGCTCACCTGGGCACCAGCCTCTTGTCAACTTTCTCTTCACCATCCAGGGCTCTTTCCTCTGTTCCAATGAGGAGATCATATCAGGCTTAGAAACGCAAAGTCCTAAATACACAAGAAGAAACAGGAGGTGGTCACACTGTGGGTCTGTGCAAACTTGACATGCAAGCCCCGTGGCTTGATGATAAGAGTGGCAGTGCGGGGCCTGGTGCTGAAGGAGTAAAGGGCTCTGAGTGACAGCAGCAGGCAGAGGAGAGGTGGGAGAATTGGGGGCGGGGGGGCACCCTTACCCAGCGAAACCAGGTTCCTGTAGTTCTCCAACATCACACTCCTGTACAGATTCCTCTGAGCAGAGTTCAGCCACTCCCACTCCTCTTGGGAGAAATCTACGGCCACATCCCCAAATGTCACCAAGCTCTGAAAGGACAAAACCACATTCTTGCTCAGTCAGTGCTCATGGCCCCCTAGACTGGGGGGTTGTTACGGACTGAACTGTGTCCCCCAAATTCATACACTGAAGTCTAACACCCAGTACCTCAGAATGTGATTAATTTTGGTGACAGGACCTTAAAAGAGGTGATTAAAAGTTAAATGAAGTCCCGTGGTCAGGCTCTAATCCAATCTGACTGGTGTCAGAGACATGAAGGATGCCAGTGCACAGGGGGAAGAACGTGTGGGGACACAGTGACTGGGTGGTCATCTGCAAGCCAGAGAGAAGCCTCCGGGGAAGCCAACTCTGCCAGCACTGTGATCTCCGACTTCCAGCCTCCAGAGCAGACTGGGAGGAGAACGGTCTGTTCTCGAAGCCCCAAGTCTGCGGTATGTTGATACGGCAGCCCGAGCAGACTCATGTAGGGGTCTAAGGATTACCTTCTCCTCATTTTGGGAGAGAGACTATGCATACAAGGAATAATATCCAGAGAAAAGAGAAAAACACAGAGATGGCCCCTGCCCTTGGAGAACTGGCAATTTTGTGCAGCTCTATACACAAGAAAAATATCTGACACCAATTCCGAACATAAATAATGGAGGCTCAACTGTTCCATGCACAAGAGGTACCAGAGCATTTTTCAACACGAGGACACACGAGTGGCCTGGATCAGCGCAAGAATGAGGAAATCAACCCAAAGATGAACCTCAAAAGGCCCAGAAGACTAAACCTCAAAGTCGGTTCTAAGGATTTCTGTTTCACTTTCAGTGTTCATTAGATGTTGAGCATTCATGTTAACAACAACAACAAAAAACAAAATTGTCTTTTCTTTTTCCTGAAATAAAGGTGAGTATTTAATAAGAATGAAAAATACGGGCGCCTGGGTGGCTCAGTCGTTAAGCATCTGTCTGCCGTCGGCTCAGGTCATGATCCCAGGGTCCTGGGATCGAGCCCCGCATCGGGCTCCCTGCTCCGCGGGAAGCCTGCTTCTCCCTCTCCCACTCCCCCTGCTTGTGTTCCTGCTCTCGCTGTCTCTGTCTCTGTCAAATAAATAAATAAAATCTTTAAAAAAAAAGAATGAAAAATACTACAAAATGCCCTTCAGAATCAAGGTGCCGTCCCAGAGAAGCTGGGAGTGTTGAGGAGGTACCACGAACACAGGTGGGACAGTGAGCCTACTGCTCGTCTCACCCACTGCTGGCGGATTTTTATGATTTCAGTGTATAATTGATACATTCCAATGTATTTGAAACATTTATTTAATTCACACTCTGACCCCGGGAATCCCACCAGTGGCTGCCCTCTAGATTTAAATGACCAGCAGCCTTGGGATTTTAAAAGTATATACTGAAATCAGTGAGCAGGAAAGTCCGACTACCCACAGAGCCTGAATGCAGACTGCAGCACATGCCAGCCCTGTGATCTCAGCTAGTTACTTAACCTCTCTGTCTCGGCTCCCCAACAGTAAATGGAAAAATCAACAAAACCTCACAGATCGTGGACCAAACAACGCAGAACCTGCACAGGACTCAGAACGCGCAAGGCACCACGAACGTGCTAAATGGATGTCAGCTACCATGCTGCTGACCAGCACCTGAACTCCCCTGTTTATAGCTTCCCTTAGTTCTACCGGAAACAAAAGTCCCTTTGAGGTTCGGTGTCTGTTGAATCATATGCTATCATGTGCTCTCTAACCTGCAACAATTCTGAAGGTATTTTTAACCAAACTGTGTAAAGACAAAAGGGTTTTGTAAATGATATCTTGATTTGTGTGAAGACAGGAAACTGTTGACACATAAATCTCCTAAATGGGAGACTGAAGGACCCCACGCCATGGAAAACACCTGCTAATACCTGCAGGAAACAGCCAAGAACTGTTTAGTGTGAGCCTTGAGCAAAAGACATGCTCATATGCCTACCTGAGCAAGCCAGTCTACAACAATGCTGGTCAGCTCTCACTGATGTTGTCAAGTCGGAGCATCGGGCCACGAAAGCAGAGGAACTGCTGTGCGGGCTGAGTGAGTAGCAAGAGCGCTCGTTTTGCTGGGAAGGCTCAGCTCTAGTTCCCTAGGTTGCTCATATCCACCTGCACCAACAGTTAAATGCCTTCCAATTCTAAAAACTGTGCAAGACTCAGTGGAATCTTCAAGTAGACTGAAACTCAAACATTTCAATGCAGATGCTGAGTGAAATAAGCCAGACACAGAAAAACAAATATTGCATGATCTCACTTACATGCGAAAGCTAAAATAGTCACACTTAGAGAAGCAGAGAGTAGAATGGCGGCTGCCAGGGGCTGGGGTAGGAAGAAATGTGGAGGTGATGGTCAAAGGGAACAAAGTTTCAGTTACGCAGGATGAATACGTTTGGGAGATGTAGAGCATCATGCCCATAGCTAACAATACGATATTATGTCTTTAAAAGTTGCTAAGAGGGTAGATCTTATGTTAAGTGTTCTTGCTACCAAAAATAATAACAACAACAACAACAATAATGGTAGGAGGAAAATTTAGAAGGTGATGAATAAGTTTATGGCTTTGATGGTGGTGATGGTTTCACCAGTATATATTTATCCTCAAAATCATTGAGTGGTACACATTAAAAACGTGCAGGTTCCTACATGTCAATCATACCTCAATGAAGTGGCTTAAAAACAAACAAAAAAACCACAACCATTTCTTTTGTTTTAAACATTTATTTATTTAAGTAATGTCTATACCCAATGTGGGGCCTGAACTCAAGACCCCGAGATAAAGAGTCGTATGTTCTTCTGATTGAGCCAGTCAGATGCCCCCCCAAAAACCCATTTCAGTGCAAATATTTTCAACTAGTTCAAAGGTATTGGTGTTCAGACACATGCTACTTCTATGCTTTTACTCTGACCTGATCTAAAAGCCGGTTTTTCACAGATGCCAGCCTTACAGTTCTATCTATATGCTCCTTGCCTGGCAAGTCTTGCACTTATTTTTTTCAGATATTCAAAATCTTTTCAGATAGTCTTTTTTTTTTTTTTTTTTTTTGACAGAGAGAGAGAGTGAGAGAGGGAGCAAAAGCAGGGGGAGTGGGAGAGAGAGAAGCAGGCTCCCCGCAGAGCAGGGAGCCCGATGCGGGACTCGATCCCAGGACTCCGGGATCATGACCTGAGCCGAAGGCAGGCGCTTAACCGACTGGGCCACTCAGGCGCCCCTCAGATAGTCTTTACTAAATGAAACATTATATAAAATATAGTACATATACTGTATACAAAATACCTTTTTAAAATCTATAATATCTTTTTTTTTTAAGATTTTGTTTATTTATTTGACAGAGAGGGAGAGAGAGAGAGAGAAGAGCGGGGGGGAGGGAGAAGCACGCTTCCCGCAGAGCAGGGAGCACGATGCGGGACTCGATCCCAGGACCCTGGGACCATGACCTGAGCCGAAGGCAGACGCCCAACCGACTGAGCCACCCAGGTGCCCCAAAATCTATAATATCTTTATAGCATCTTTACAATAACTTTATAAGTGTTGGTGCAAGAGAAAATGATGTCCAATTTTCTTGTATTTGTAAGAAAAACTGGAATTTGGCGCCCCTACTGCACAGAAGAGTAGAAGTTCTAATATTTTCTTATACTTGGCAACTGGGATCTTTTGGGGTCTGATTTATTTTTCTTAATAAGAAATGTCCCCTTCTCTACCTCTCTACTTCTACGTACCAGAGGGACCTAGCATTAACAGTGTATGTGTAACCTTCCAAATAAGACATTTTCTCAGTTTACACAGACTGCCCTTTATATAGAGAGAATCAATGACTTCTGGGGGCGCCCGGGTGGCTCAGTCAGTTAAGTGTCTGCCTTCGGCTCAGGTCATGACTCCAGGGTCCTGGAACCAAACCCCACATCGGGGTCCCTGCTGAGTGGGGAGCCTGCTTCTCCCTCTGCTCCTCCCGGGGGGCCCCCTGCACCCCCCCACTCATGTGCACTCTCTCTCAAATAAACAAATGAAATCTTTAAAAAAAAGAAATACAACTGCTTAAAAAAAAAAGAACCAATGACTTCTGTTAGTGCTATGGTCTGAATGTTTGTGTCCCCCCAAAATCCATACACTGGAATCCTAACGCCTGTGTGATGGCATTTGGAGGTGGGGCCTTTTGGGAGGCCCTTTGGTCATGAGGGTGAATCCTCTTTAACAGTCTTAGTGTCCTTATAAAAGAGACCCCCTCCCCCCCAGAGCTCCTTAGTTCCTTCCTCCATATGAGGACACGGAGAGAGGGCGCCAGCTACGGAAGAGGAAGCGGTCCGCATCAGCCACCACACACAATCTGCCAACACCATCATCTTGGTTCTTCCCAGCCTCCAGAACTGTGAGAAATAAATGTCTGTTGTGCATGAGCCGCGCAGTCCGTGGTGGTCTATGATAGGAGCCCAGACAGACTGAGAGAGCTGGCAAACTTCTTCCGCTGTAAACAGTAGCAATTATTGCTCACAGCACTTACGATATTCCAGACACAATTCTATATACTTACATATAAGCTGATTCAAGCCCCACAACCCAGAGAGCTGGTACCAGCACTCTTCCCATTTTATAGATGAGGAAACGGAGAGCTGTGACTTGCCTAAGATCACACAGTCAACTGCAGAGCCAGGATTCTGAACCCAGTGGTCTGGCTCCACAGTCCACACCCTTAACCTCTACATCAGGGCCCAGCAAAGTCTTTCTGTAAAGGGCCAGAGGGCAAGTATTTTAGGCTTTGGAGGCCAGACAGCCTCTGTCACAACGACTCAACCCTGCTCTTGCAGCATGAAAGCTGCCACAGTCCACAGCTACACCACGTGTGTGCCAGGCTCCAGGGAGATTTCATCTATGGGCAACAAAATGTAAACTTATGTAATTTTCACAGGTTGTAACATTTTCATTTTTTTTCAATCACCGAGAAATGTAAATACCATTTCTAGCTCATGAGCCATACAAAAAGAGGTGGCAGGGGTGCCTGGGTGGCTCAGTTGGTTAAGCGACTGCCTTCGGCTCGGGTCATGATCCTGGAGTCCCGGGATCGAGTCCCGCGTCGGGCTCCCTGCTCGGCGGGGAGTCTGCTTCTCCCTCTGACCCTCTTCCCTCTCGTGCTCTCTGTCTCTCATTCTCTCTCTCACAAGTAGATAAAATCTTAAAAAAAAAAAAAATTAAAAAAAAAAACAAAAAGAGGTGGCAGGCCAGATTAGGCCACTTTGCCAACTCCTGTCCAACACCATGTATTGTTGAGTTACTGTGCATCACCTAAGGGGCTGGTCCGCAAATTTCTAAATGACAATGGCACGAGGATGCTGACAGCTAACACTTACTGAGATCTCACTATGTGCCAGGCACCTTTACGTTTTTCTAGGCGCTTTACGTGCATTCACTTAATTAATCCTTAAAAGAACCACATTAAGCCAGTACCATCATCATCCGCATTTTTACAAATGAAGAAAATGTGGTCATTTACGTTGCCTTGAGGTCACACAGCAATTAAATGCTAACGCTGGCATCGGAACCCAGGCAGCCTGGCTTCTTTGTCCACACCTGTGACCATGGCGCTAGCATGCCCCTATTAAAAGCTTCCACTCTGGGGGCGCCTGGGTGGCTCAGTTGTTAAGCGTCTGCCTTCGTCTCAGGTCATGATTCCAGGTCCTGGGATCGAGCCCCGTATCGGGCTCCCTGCTCCGCGGGAAGCCTGCTTCTCCCTCTCCCACTCCCCCTGCTTGTGTTCCCTCTCTCGCTGTGTCTCTCTCTGTCAAATAAATAAATAAAATCTTTAAAAAAAAAAAAAAAAAGCTTCCACTCTGAAAACAGCCATGATGCTTGCTATCCACTCACCCTGATGATGCAACAAGATCCACTAGGCAACCTGGCTTTCAGAGAGAAAAAATGATCAACCTGCTTCATTCAAGGGTACTCAAAACACTCTCAACTGTGCACGTCCTATTCTTATTCCCATTGTTAGTGTGGACGTGTGCAGGTTTCCAAAAGGGTTTCAAAATGTCACCCTACACCAGAGAGAAAACATAATGGTACACCCAACGTAAGAATGTGATCCGATGGTCTCACTCTTAGTCTTAGTAAAGATAGAAAGAGATTGAAAACAAACGGAAAACAAAAGCAATTCTATCCTCACACAAAAATACTTTGTATTAATACTCCACAGGAAAAAATGAATGAAAGCCTTTTATAAGGAAAAAAAATGCATTAAAGAGGGGGTTTTTTTGGTTCAATTCAATTCAGCTAATTTTTTTTTTTTTAAAGATTTTATTTATTTATTTGACAGAGAGAGACACAGCGAGAGAGGGAACACAAGCAGGGGGAGAGGGAGAAGCAGGCTCCCCGCAGGGCAGAGAGCCCAATGCGGGACTCGATCCCAGGACCCTGGGATCATGACCTGAGGCGAAGGCAGTCGCTTAACCAACTGAGCCACCCAGGCGCCCCAATTCAGCTAATTTTTAAGGCACGTGAATGAAAAATTGGTAATTTTTTCTTTTTGGTGAAGTCTACTTTTTACACCATAAATTCTAGCTTTTGAGACTCTATTGCTGTTCCATCTAAATACAACTTTTATTATTTATTTATTTATTTATTTATTTATTTATTTATTTGTTAGAGAGAGAGAGAGAGAGGCAGGTAGAGGAAGAAGCAGGCTCCCCGCTGAGCAAGGAGCCTGATGTGGGGCTCGATCCCAGGGACCCAGGGATCATGACCTGAACCGAAGGCAGACGCTTAACTGACTGAGCCACCCAGGCGTCCCTAAATACAACTTTTAAAGTATTCTGATTTCACGTCAGTTTAACTTTAAGCCACAAAGTAAGAGAAACTTCTAGGAATGTATTCATAGGAAATAATCAGGGATAAAGCACATTTCCAGGTAGAAAAGTGATTATCATAATATTATATGAAATAGCAAAACACTGGCCACAAGAGAAGCTTACACATTCCTCTACCAAGTATTTTCTGAATGAGGCTTTGGGGGTGAAAGTGTCCAAAATCCCTGCCTGTGTCAAGTGTACTTGGAGCAGAAAACCAGGTATATTAAGTAAATACACAGTATGTTGAAATGTGCTAAGAGTTTAAAAAAGGAATAAAGCAGAGAAGAAGATGTGAGGAATTTGGGTGGGAGTCTTCGAAATTATAGATAGAAGGATCGGGAAAATGAGAAGGCAATTCTTGAGGAAGCAAACTGAGTGATGGAGGAGGATGGAAAATGTCAGAGGTCCAAAGGACCAGTTCAGGAAGGGCCCTGTCAGCACACGAAGGACGTGGCCTTCATTCCCGGAAGCCATTGGAGGGTTCTGAGCAGAGAGGAACACGGCAGTTAGGACAGACCCCGCCTGGCTGCAGCCCTGGGATGAGACTGCAGGGAGCATATGTAGCAGCAGGAAGTCACAGAAACAGAGTTGAGGGGCCAACAGGAAGATAATAAGCACCAAGGCAGCGACGGAGGCAGCGGGCATAACGATAACCGTCAGGTTGCAAGTACAATATGAAAACAGCACTGACAGGATTTGCAATGAGGCAAACACGGGCGGAAGGGAAAGAGAGGAGACAAGAATGACGCAGAGGTTTCTGGCCTGACATCTGACAGCACGAAACTGCCACGGTCTGAGACAGAGACAACTGTGGGAGCTGCCAGTTTCGGGGGGGGAACCTCAGATTTCAGATGTGAATGTATTAGGTCTGAATTACCTATTCGACATTCAAGAGGAGGAATCAAGTCGGATGCACAGGCCTGGAGCTCAGAGGAGAGGTCTGAGCTGGAAAGGCGAATTTGGGAGAAGCCTGCCCGTGGCTAGTTCCTACAGGTGAGAACAGGCATTGTTCCTCAGGAGAACGTGTCCAGACAGACAATAAAAGAGAGCCAAGAACACCATCCTGAGGCACGCTGACAGTTGTAGGTCCGGGAGAGGAGGAGGAACCAGCAGTGAAAACTGAGAAGTCAGGAAGGTGGTAGGAAAGCTAGATGAGTGCTACAAGCCAAGGGGGAAAAAAGGGTCCCACGGGAGAGCAAGGGATGAGCTACTTCAAGGGTCGGCAGCCCCGTTTTTGTAAACAGTTTTATTGGAACACAACCCTGCCATTCATTTACATACTGTCGGAGGCTGCTTTAGTTCTAGAAGGCAGAGGGGCGCAGCCGCAGCGGAGCCCTTAGGGCCCGCAAAGCCTAAAACATTTACCACCTAGCCCTTTACGGTGAAAGTCTGCCAACCCCTGAGCTACTTCAAATGCCAATGATAGTCAAAAAAGACTGAGGACTGGACAGTGCGTCTGGTAATGTGGCGATCACTGGTAACTTGCTTACAAGTAGCGTGGGTGGGACAACTGGCACCCGGTTCCTATATTTATGAGCTGGCTGTCATATTTATGAGACGCAGAGGTCAGAAACAAACAAAACTGTTTGTCGGCATTTTAAGAAGCCATCCAATCAAGTGAGAAAAAGACAGCCTCTCACATGGCACCAGGGCTGCCAAACATCCCCTCTCTCTTCAAAACATGGCTCCATAATCACCTCCTTGGGAAAGACGCCCTGCCCTTCCCGCACAGGCAGCTAGAAGCTCAGGCTACGAGCTCCCTGAGAGCAGGGACTGGGGCTTAGCCATCTGCTTCTCCAGGGACTGGCACCAAGTGGATACCAAACCAACCAGGTACAGCACCAGCAACTGCCGTGCTTGCCCCAAGGAGGACCTTTGGGCCCCATCAGCGTCCCTCTGAGAAAAGTGACACAGCGAGGGGCTGCATCACTTCGCCAGTGAAGAACGAACACTGAATGAGATGAAGAGGAAGCAGGCAGGGAGGCCCGGGGCTACCTGTGTAGCCCATCACTCACCAGAATGTGAGGAAATGGGAACCAGCTCCCAGGACAGGTCTCTTAAACTGAAAACTTTTAAAAGAAAATACACATTACTAAGTCCTGGAAAGCAAGACTGCATCTCAGAGAGGCGAGTGGAAATGCCAACTCACCTGAGACATGGCTTTCAGTTCGGTTCTTGTCCCTGCGGCCTCCGGCTCACGCCGCCTCTCCTGGAGAAGGGCAATGCCCCTGGAAGGCAGAGCTGCGGGGAAGAGAAAGGAGTCGCTGGAGACCAAATCTACACGATGCTCCCAATCACCAGGCTGGAAACGGCCCCTTCCTGCTGACTCTTAAACTACAGCCATTAAATCAGAAAGGGCGTCAACAGGCGGCACGAACGGATGGATGGGACCAATTTTGAAGGCGCTGATCTGTACACGACGGTCACTCTACCTAGGGAGGGGTTTCCCCTCTCTGGGAGCATGAATTAGGATGGTGTGGGGTCAGGCTGACCCTGGCAAGTCGCGGTCCCTCCCTGCACGGCTGCTCGATGCTCGGGCTCAGAGGGAACTTCCAAACCTCTGGATTCCTGCGATCTACCAGCCTCGGAGCCTAGGGACAACCAGTCACCAGCACAGGAGCCCGAGAGGCCCTCCGCCCCCGGATCTCTGAAGGGGCGAATTCGGCCCCGTCCACCAGGCCCGACCACCTGTCACCCTCACCTCGGTTCTCCGGCCCCGTGGTCACCGCTCCTCGCTGACCCCTGGATGGAGGGCCATTCCTCGCGCGCGGCCTTCCCCGGGCAGGGCGGGCGAAGGCGGCCGGGGTCCCCGCAGTCCGGCCCCGGCCCGCCCCGGGCTTTGTGCGGGGAGCGCCTCGCCGCGGCGGGGACCCCCGCCCGCGGGCCCCCGCGCCCCTGCCCGCGCCCGCCGCCCCCTGCATGTCCGCGCGGCGCGCGCGCTCGCGGCCCCCACCCACCCCGGGCGCGCCCGGCGTCCAGCGGGCCCCGCCCCGCCCCGCCCCGCCCCGCGCCCACCGCGGCCGCCGAGCCCCCGACCCGGCCGGCCGCACGAACCCCGGCCGCGGGCCGCCGCCGGAAGTGGGCGTGTGCGGCCACCGCAACGCCCACTGGGAAGCGTAGTCCCGGCCAGGACGGCGGCGGGACTGAGCGGAGCGCAGGCCGCAAGGCGCGGGCCCTCCCTGGGCCTACACAGCGCCCATCGTCTCCCTTCCCGGTCGGCCGCCTCCAGCTCTTCGGGACCTCGGCCCCCGGGTGGCCATCGACACCCGGCCCGAGCCTGACCGGAAGTACAGGCCTCCGACGGCCAGCGCCCCGCAGGCTTCTGGGAGTCGGCGCCGGGTTCGGATTCGCGCAGGCGCGGTTCCATGGCGGGGCGGGGCCGACGGCGAGGGGCGGGGCCGACGGCGAGGGCGGGGCCGACGGCGAGGGCGGGGCCGCGGGGCTGACGGGGGTGGCGCTGGGGTGCGGCAGGTGGCGCGCCCCTCGGCTGGGCGTCCCGCGGCTGTCCGCGCCGACCGAGTGCGGGGACGCGCGCGGCGACGGGCAGCGCTGGACCTTGCCGGTGTCCAGACCGTGAGTCTGCTGGGGGTGTGTGAGCACAGCGTGCCTTCGCGTCCGACTCGCTGCGCACCTGCGACCCCAGGTGGGTCCCCGTGTCCCTGGACACTCGGGCCTCCCCGCTCCCCGACACCCGTCCCCCAGATGCCACTCCCCCTGCGCTTGCGGGTCCTTCCCCCAAACTCTCGTCGGGGCTAGTTCCCACCTGCCACTCCCACAGCTCGCTGCCCAGACTCGCAGTCACAGATGCCACTCACCTCGTGACCTTTTACAGTCTGCCGCGTAACCTTCACCCTTATCTGAGTTAACTGAGGTTTTTATTCATTTACGTGTTTAGGGCCCGTCTTACCAGAGCCGTCCAGAGCTTCCTGGATCCCTGGAGCTGAAAGCCTCGTTCCGCTCAATGAATAACCTCACTTAACAGCCGGGGCGCAGTGCTGTTGTTACACTCACCGTCACAGACCCAAGAGGCGACGCGCCCTTACATTATCTGACATTCTGTAATATCGTTTAAGACGGAAGAGAGATGAGTGGTAGCCAGGGCCTGGGGGCAGGAGGAGGAGATGCACTACAAAGGTCTTTTCTATCTTCTCTTGGTCCTAGTAGTTACGGGACTGTATGAATTTGTCAAAATTAGAATTCTGCACCCGGGGGGCCTGGGTGGCTCAGATGGTTGAGCGTCTGCCTTCCGCTCAGGTCATGATCCCAGGGTCCTGGGATCGAGCCCTGCATCGGGCTCCCTGCTCAGCGGGAAGCCTGCTTCCCCCTCTGCCTCTGCCTCTCTCGCTCGCTCTCTGACTCTCATGAATAAATAAATAAAACATTTAAAAAGAATTAGAATTCTACACCTAAAGTGAGAACGTTTTACTGTACTAGCTTTTAAAAACTCATGAAATTTTACACTTAACATCTGTGTGTAAACATTTCTCATTAAAAATAAAGTTGTAAAGCCCTCACCGACATAGAACTGAATCTAAACCACTTTAATTAAAAGACTTTCTTTGATTTAATAAAATGGCACTAGCTGGGGAGGGAGCTTAATTATGAACTAGCAAAAAGAAAACCCTGGGTAGAGAATATAACCTGTCCTTTTTCATTTTTTTTTTTAAAGATTTTATTTATTTATTTGACAGAGAGATAGAGAGAGAGCACAAGTAGGCAGAGAGGCAGGCAGAGGGAGAGGGAGAAGCAGACTCTCCATCAAGCAGGGAGCCCAACATGGAGCTCGATCCCAGGACCCTGGGATCATGACCTGAGCCGAAGGCAGCCGCTTAACCGACTGAGCCACCCAGGTGCCCCTAACCTGTCCTTTTTCTTTCTGAAACTAGCCTCAGGGTTGTAATTGGTGTGTAGGACTTCTCTTCTACTTTATATAATGCCATACTTCTCCTAGGCTTGACCAGCATCTCAGTGACTCAGGTATAACCTGACCCAAACAAACCATCAGTGGCCTGGGTGGTATTGCAAGTGTCTTCCATTTCCACTTCCGTTTACCAGTTCAAGGAAGTGGACCGTCCATAATCCTCCCAAGCCCCAATATTCTATTTATTCTAGCCTGTCAGGATCAATCACTGTGGCTTTTTTTATCCCTCTAGTGGCATGAGACATATGAAACAGACAGAGGTCACTTGGCCTTCACTGCACCTGTTGTTGTTCTTGATTGGAAGACTTCCTCCCAGGACTAAAACATTTACATAAACATAACTCAGAATTGGGAGAGGGAAACTAAAAATTTTGAACATGGGACATTATACATGGCAATTAGTACAAGGAAATGCCCCAACCATAATGTCTTTCCAGTAACTATTATAGAGCAACCCCCACCCCACCCCCACCTTTTTAACTTTATAAAACCAACCACTATATTTTTTCCTTTCTTTTTAAAAAAATCTGCTCTTCTGGAGCGCCTGGGTGGCTCAGTCGTTAAGTGTCTGCCTTCGGCTCAGGTTATGATCTCAGGGTTCTGGGATCGAGCCCCGCATCGGGCTCCCTGCTCGGCGGGAAGCCTGCTTCTCCCTCTCCCACTCCCCCTGCTTGTGTTCCCTCTCTCGCTGTGTATCTCTCTGTCAAATAAATAAGTAAAATCTTTAAAAAAAAAATTTCCACTACATTTAATATAAAAATGATGCTTTTACATCCCAACCCTAAGTACTCAGTTTTGCAGATAGAAAAATAGATCAACTAACAATGAACACAAGTTTACAAGAGTAAAAAATATTGAGAGCAAAAAATACAGTTAACACATAAAATGTAACATAATGAAGATTCATTTTACTTGCTAAAGTGGAAACAGATGACTTAGTGGGTGGTGGTGCAAAGGAGTCATTTTTTTTTTTTTTTTCAGGAAGAACATTCCTCTTTCTTTCCGGTTTTCAAACTTTTAGGGGGCTTGAGGTTATCTTGCACATTTCTGCCTAAGAGTAGTCATGTTACAGAAAAAAGCAAAATATTTAGGCAAAAATAGGCTAAATAAAGTGATACAGAGCATACCTCTTGCTTGTTGTATGCATTAAAAAGCATAATATTCGGATTCATCTACACATGGTATGCAATTCACATTTGTTCCACATAATAGCCTCTAACTAAAAACTGTTATGCTGAGTAAACTGGTGAGTGTGCTTTATCTGAAACCCTGTGTTGAAATACTACTCTTTGTACTTAGTGTATCTACTTCTTAGTGCTGGGGGGGCAAGGAGTAGCAACTTACTCTTCAATATGCCCCCAACCACTGGGCACACAGGGTATTCACTAAGGTGGCAGTTCCCAGTGTTGTCTTGGGATTTGATTTAGGCTAGGGTGAATTTTACCAAACCAAGTAGGAATAACTAGTTGTGAGTTTGTCTACCAGGTTTGTCAGGAAACACACACCATGGGATTCAGTAGAGGGAATTTAACACAGGGAACTAATACAATAAAAAGGTGTTGGGAGGGGGTGCCTGGGTGGCTGTTGGTTGAGCGACTGCCTTCGGCTCAGGTCATGATCCTGGAGTCCCAGGATTGAGTCCCGCATCGGGCTCCCTGCTCGGCAGGGAGTCTGCTTCTCCCTCTGACCCTCCCCCCTCTCATGTGCTCTCTCTCTCTCTCTCTGTCTCTCATTCTCTCTCTCAAATAAATAAAATCTTAAAAAAAAAAAAAGGTGTTGGGAGAGGTGAGAGGAAGAACAGGGAGGCAACTCAGATCAGTTACAAGAGGATAAGGGGATAAGGCGGAAAATGGATCTTAGAGCGAAAAGGCCAATGACTGGCACAGGATCTCGCAGGGCCTACTCTGAGCTGGACCAGGGCAACAACTGCCCCATAATCCTCCAGAATGACTGCAGCACACATCCTTGTAACCTAGAATTCTTCCCCAAATGCTGGCTATTTCCTTCTCCTTAGCGTGCACTTACCTTGGCAAATGGCTGCAATTCTTTTGGGAATCCTAGGAGTAAAGGTCATAGTGGTGTTATAGGAAGGTTTTCCTCAGGAGCACCCAGCCTCCCGTCCATACACCCAGACCTGGAAACAGGCAGTATCTAGCATGGGTGATAACTGGACTGAGGCCTCCGGGACCACACATGAAGTGTTTATTTAGACAAATAACAAAGTAAGCTTTCAGTGGTCGACTACTGATCTCATTTGTAGGCTTGCTAGTAATCACGGTCAGCTATCTGTCAGACCGTCAGTGGTATGCTGGTGAAGTTGGACATGAAGCTTCCCAAGGGAAAGGAGTGTGTGTATACCATGTGAAATAAGTTTTTGTAATTCTACAGATGTGTAGCACACGTCTACGAATGATACCAAAATACAATACCCTTGGATTGTCAATTCCGTATAGCAATTGATTCTCTTAGAATGCCTTTGTTGACTTTTACCAGTGTATGCTTAAAACTGACAAATGGGTATAATTCTGACAACGTTGGTTGATATTTTCATTTACGTTAAAGAGTAAGATCAAAGCAAAACAAGATGAGGACACAGGACAGAACTTCGCTTGTTATGTCAATGACAGGACTGAGCTCTTTGCTAATAGCGTTTGAATACTGGAAGAATATTTCCTCTACTTTTTGTGCAGTTCAAAATGTACAGCCATGACACATTTTTAAGTTTAACCTGAATTACTAGCATTTTCTCTGTCAACTTTTAAAGTCAACCAGCCTTGGTTTGTAGTGTATGCTCTTAAATACTCCCATCATACTTGAGTTAAAATTACCAACATGTTGTCACTGAATGCAGAGTTGTGGTATGTCCCCCCTACAAATGTTAATCATAAATAAAATATAGTAAATAAATGCTCAAAATCAGGTTCTAAACTATTGTCTTTAATATAACTTACTGGTTATAGTAAAAATTTAGACTATAACCTATGAACATATGTATACAATACATACGTTATATATTACCCAGTATAAACATGTATTTACGTGTGTATTTCTACACACACATACATAAACACACATACGTATACACCTTTTAACAACCAGTTCACAAAATTTCTAAAAATATAAAAATTAGCTCTTGTAAGCCAGAATGAGGCTGCCCAAGTGCACCACTAAATCAACGGCTTTGCTTCTGGTGAGTTGCTGCTAGGGCTCAGCATTCCCTGGGCTGCTGCACTTCCTAGAGATCAGAAATCCCTTTGTAAGAGCAGGCCCCCTTCCCAGCATGCCAGACATCTTAAGGTATTCTCAAAAGATAGTGATGCTTTCCTCATGACACAGGTTCAAGGAAAGGCATTTTGGCCCTGTCTCAGGGAGCCTAATGACAAGGTAAGTGAGAAACTCAAGACATGAGAAAGCAAGTTCAGCATCCCAAATTTTCCAGTTCCTTCCTGTGTATCAGGCAAGGTCATTTCTGTACTTCAAATATCATTTAGTTTCAGTCAGGACTCAGGAGATTTGCAATCACCTACCCAGAAAATTATGAGAAAAGCAATAAACTGCACAAATTAGCACATCAAATATGTAATACCCTGTGTGTGTACCATAAATTCAGTCCAGTTCAAAATTTTGTTCTAATATCTGAGGTCAAGCACTATGAAAACCCATTTTTGCAGCCATTTTCTAGGTTCTGATATAAATGTTGATACTTTGGGGAGTCTCTCAACCTCCCCTAACCTCTTTTCTTGTATCAACCTCTAGGCCACTTTAGAATCAGATTTTCATTCTTTCTCTTTTAAATCAATGAAGCCACAGTGTTGGTGAGCTAAAAGGGAAATAGGCTAACCTTTAACCTTCATCCACAGCTATCTCAGGCAAAGGATAATTAGTTGGTATGGTTTCTTAAGATTTCTTATGGGCTTAAGAGTTTTGAAAATCCGCAAATTCTCCCACAAATCATCATTCCAATAACCAGGATAGCAAATGTCCCTGAACGTCAAACAATTTACTTAAGAAATCTGCCAAAACTGTGAATTCACTTGGCATTGTAGCTCATTCTTTGATATTTAGCAATCATAGAGCTACAAGGAAGTCTTCTAACTATGTTACAGAAATGGCTGGTATTCTAGTCCATGCTTTAAAGCAAAAATTTTTAAAAAGTCATTATTGCTTTTGCTTTATATTCTCCAATTCCATTATGAACAAGCATCGGACAAACCCCTTGCACTGGCATTTCTTGTCCTTTTGATTGGTCTAAAAATGATCTCAACCACAGCGGATCAGCTGTTTTACTGTTGCTATCAAAGCATGCTACTTGCACAAAGTATGAATAGGAGCCTTATAATCCTTTGCTCCATTTCATCCAATAACCAATCTTTATAATAACCCGCTTTTCTCAGGATGTTTTGCCTGAAATCCATCCAAGGATACCAACTTCTGTATTGGTTAGGTTTCTTTGGTTGACGGCAAAAGAATTTAATCTGATTTTGAAACGAAAACAAGATACTAGTAGGATACAACTTGGAAAGAATATTCAACAGGTCAGCTCTAGTGAGCAAAGCAGCAGGATCACAGGCAGTATCCTCAAGTTGTGGCCAAAGGACGACTCATTTACAACTTCCTCCTGCGTCCCGAGGAGAGTTTCTGATTGGATTAAAGTGAACCAGGTACAACTGGCAACACAAACAAAACCTCACTGAATGACACCAGAGCAGCCCCGGGGAAAGTCTATGTGCGTTTCTGTGTGCATGGTTCCGATCTGTGCTGTAGACAAAAACAAATATCTATCTGATATGTATTATTTTCATAATTTTAACTTTATAAATTTTTGGTATTTATAGCCATATGAAAATTATACCCTGTTAGTAAATTATATCTTTCTGTATGGAATTCAACCTTATTCTTTTCAGTGACTGTGTAATCTACTGGGTTTTCTGTAATTTCACTGATTAACTAGTTTACTAGTGCCAGACATTTAAGCTACTCCAAATTTCTTGCAATTCTAATAAATGTGCTTATGCATCTATATTTCTGCACTTGTGCTTTTCAAGAAGATAAATTCCTAGATTTAGAATCGCAGCAAAGTGGTTAGTTACATTTAAAATGTTGACAGGTAACATTAGCTTCTAAAATGGCTTTTAACCAATTTATCCTCCCAATGTATAAAAATATATTTCTCACATCTGTAAGAGTACTAGCTATTATCCATAAAATTTGTGACTTATGTTGGTGGAAAGGGCTTTTTAAAATTTCAATTTATCCGATCATTACTGCAGTTAGGAACTTCCTCTATTTTATTTGACAATTTCATGTTCTGCATCTGTGAATTGCTTGTTGGTGTGCTTTTCAGACTGTATCTTATCCTTGCTGCTTTTCTTTTCTTTCTTTTTTTT
The DNA here is from genome assembly GCF_029215605.1 of Mirounga angustirostris. Taxonomy (NCBI): domain Eukaryota; kingdom Metazoa; phylum Chordata; class Mammalia; order Carnivora; family Phocidae; genus Mirounga; species Mirounga angustirostris. The sequence goes on along the minus strand of NW_026991724.1, from coordinate 58,050,947 downwards.
TTTAAAGATTTTATTTATTTATTTATTTGACAGAGACACAGTGAGAGAGGGAACACAAGCAGGGGGAGTGGGAGAGGGAGAAGCAGGCTTCCCACGGAGCAGGGAGCCGGCTGCGGGGCTCGATCCCAAGACCCTGGGATCATGACCTGAGCTGAAGGCAGACACTTAACGCCTGAGCCATCCAGGCACCCCTCCTTGCTGCTTTTCAACAGCACTTTTTAGAAGGGCTATATCCTTCATAATATGTATATGTTTAAAATATCTCCCAGCCTGTCATGTGCCTTTTAACTTTGCATAGTGCCTTATACCATGCACAGGGTCTAAAACTTTTACGTGCTCCTTCCTGTCACTCTCTCTTCATGGCTTCTAGACTCTGCGTCCAGTTTACCAAGTCTTCCTGAACTCAAAGGGATAGAAATATTCTATATTCTCTTCTAGAATTTTGTGTTTCCTATTACAACTTTAATCCATATTCAGGGAACTTCTCTGTAAGGAGTAAAATGTGGCTCTGACTTTACTTCCAGTTGGGTAACTGTCAAACACCATTTAAATAATCCATCTCCCCCAATAATATATCAAAAATACCATTTCAGTGGGGCTCCTGCCAGGCGCAGTCAGAGGAGCATGAGACTTGATCTTGGGGTTGAGTTCAAGCCCCACACTGGCTCTAGAGATTACTTAAAAATAAATAGACACTTAAAATACTACTTTTGCAATCCACTGAATTCATGGGTATAAGATCTTTTCCAAAAATTTCCTATGATGCTTGCCTACTTACCACTCTATGTGATTTTCAGAAGAAAACTGTCAATGTAAAAATATCCTACAGTTATCATGACTGAACTGAGTAAATGTAGACATCTTTACAGTATCGAAGCTTCCATCTACAAACATGTATGAATCTCCATTTATTCAGAACCTCTGTTCTCTTTCAAGAGATTAATAATTTCCTTTCCATATAGAACCATAAGTAAATTAATCTATCATTTCATTTTGAGGGGGTTGATATCAGAACTGAATTAGCCTCATGAAAGAAGTATTCCAAATACTTTACAGTATTATGTTTTATTTTTTTTCTATACTCTAATAAAACAGTTTAAAATATGGCTAGACTCTTAAAGTTCTCTATTGCTTCAGTTTTAAATATTAAGGAATTTTTCTTTTTTTGCCTTGATTAGCTATAGTCTTACATTCCTGGGTAAATTCTAATTCTTTTGTTTCAGTCTTATCCAGAGCTCTAGGCACTTCCTAAAACATATTCTGTGTACCAGGTTTACACTAAATTTCTGCACCTACAAAGGCATACAGCCCTGGAGTCATGAGAAAGCCACTATGTTACTCTGATGCCAAACTTAAAAATACTACACATGCTAATCCTCATTATCCACCTTAAGATGTAGTTTCAGTTCCAAAATTATTATAATCTCCTAGTACTGATATACTGCTTTCCAGAGTTCACTCTTTAAACATAATTTTTAAACAGACTCTGAATGATACTGACTTAACATTTACCAAGCACTTAGTCTGGGTCAGGCACTATTGCTAAGCACTTTATATGCATCAAATAGTTTAAATTTTCATAACCAGGGTTTTGAGATAGTAGTTTAGTTACATTTACATGTTTAAAAGACCACCACGGCAGTAGTGTGAAGAAAGAACTTGAAGGAAATAAAACAGGATGTAAGACCAGTTTTTATATTGGAACAGTCCAGGTGAAATGACTGTGTTTTGGAGTAGGACAATGAGAACTGAAAGAAGTGGACGAATTCCAAAAATATCTAGCAGATATATCCACGGGGCTTGATGACATATGGGGTGAGGAAGAGCTAAATGCCTGAGATGACTCTGCAGCATGAACTTTCTGATGATGAGTAAGGTGTGCACTTTGTCTGAAGACTTTTCCACATTCTTTACATTCATAAGATCTCTCTCCAGTATGAATTCTTCTATGTAGATTAAGGTGTCCAATCTGGCTAAAGGTTTTCCCACATTCCTGACATTCATAAGGCTTTTCTCCAGAATGAATTCTCTGATGAACTGTAAGGGATTGACGATGGCTAAAGGCTTTACCACACACACTACATTCATAAGGTTTCTCCCCAGTATGACATCTTTGATGACAAATAAGAGATGATTTTGTTCTAAATGCCTTCTCACATTCAACACATTCATAGGGCCTTTGGCCGGTATGGAGTCTCCGATGCTGAGAACGGGATGAGCTATCGCTAAAAGCCTTTCCACATTCGCTACATTTATAGGGTTTCTCTCCAGTATGAACTCTCTGATGTTGAATAAGGCGGGTAGTCTGGCTGAAGGCTTTACCACATTCATTACACTCATAAGGTTTCTCTCCTGTATGAATTTTATGATGTTGGGCAAGGTGTGCCCTCTGGTTGAAAGCTTTACCACATTCCTTACATTCATAAGGTTTCTCTCCAGTATGAATTCTCTGATGAGTAGCCAGCTGTGAACTTATGCTAAAAGCTTTTCCACATTCTTTACATTTGTAGGGTTTTTCACCAGTATGAATTCTCAAATGAATGGCAAGGTGTATACTCTGTCTAAAGGCTTTCCCACATTCCTTGCATTCATAAGGTTTCTCTCCAGAATGCACTCTTTGATGTTGTGTGAGTGAAGCATGATGGCTGAAGGCCTTCCCACAGACAACACATTCATAAGGTTTCTCTCCTGTGTGAATTCTCTGATGGACAGTAAGGGATGAGCCATAACTGAAGGTTTTCCCACACACTTTACATTTATATGGTTTCTCTCCAGTATGAATTCTCCTATGCTGAATAAGGCCTATGTGATCACTGAAAGCTTTCCCACAATCGATGCAATCAAAAGGTTTCTCTCCAGTATGGTAATACCTCCAGTGACGAATAAGGGATGTGTTCTGCCTGAAGGCTTTCTCACATTCGATACATTCATAGGGTCTTTTGTCAGTGTGACATCTCTGATGTCGGGCAAAGGATGAGCCGTCACTGAAGGCTTTCCCACATTCCTTACATTGATAGGGCTTCTCCCCAGTATGAATTCTCTGGTGCTGAGCAAGGTGGGCAGGTTGGCTGAAGGCTTTTCTACATTCCATACACTTATACGGTTTTTCTCCAGTATGAATTCTTTGATGTTGAATAAGGTGCACATTTTGGCTGAAGGCTTTCCTACATTCTTTACATTCAAAGAGCTTCTCTCCAGTATGTATTCTGTGATGTTGAACAAGGTGCTGACTCTGGTTAAAGGCCTTCCCACATTCTTTACATGTATACGGTTTTTCACCAGTATGAATTCTCTGATGAACAGTAAGGGAGGAGCTGTGGGTAAACATTTTCTCACATTCATGACATTTAAAAAGTTTCTTTCCTGCATAGACTTTGTGTTTTACTACCGTGGAATTTTGGGAAAAGCTTTTTTTACCTGACCTGTGATTATAAACATTTTCTTCTATATTGTCTAGATGGACAAATTTCCCAGATTTGTTATAGTTGTGATCTATTTCCTTAGTAAGGGTTTTCTTATGAGTGGTTACTTCTTGCCTGATAAATGCCTCTTGACTTACCAACTCCCTCTCAAATAGATCTTCACATTTCCAATTTTCTCTGTAAGTGGAAAACTCAAGTCCATAGCCTGCAATTCTCTCCATTAACACATCATCATACATGCAGTGCTTCAGAGATAATTCTTGTGTCTCATATATAGATCCCAAATCTGAAAGATAACAAAAATCAAGTGCTTCCTTTATCATCGGATATAACAAAGGAAATATTTAATGTGGACAAGGTGATTGAAAAATAGGGAATCCCACAAAATCTATTATGCACCACCACATCAACTGAAAAATATGCAAGCGGATTTCAGAGCTCAGGGAAACATGGAGAAGGTGATTAAGAGAATTAAATGTAGGATAATGAGGTCCTAGAGAAGTAGGCTACAATAATATATTTTTTTAAAGATTTTATTTATTTATTCATAAGAGACAGAGAGAGAGGCAGAGGGAGAAGCAGGCTTCCCGCTGAGCAGGGAGCCCGATGTGGGGCCTGATCCCAGGACCCTGGGATCATGACCTGAGCCGAAGGCAGATGCTTAACCATCTGAGCCACCCAGGCGCCCAATAATAATATTTTTAAATTTTATCCTGTATTAACATAACAGACTATAAATTAAACACCATTCCTCTATTCTTTCCCACTTCCAGTTGACTTGCATATACAGGTAGGTGAATGTTGTTTAAATATGAATATCATCACATAATTACTGCTGATCAAAAATCTCTACAGATTCTCAGCAACCACAAATACCTTATGCTTCATGACTTCCCTTGGGGTTTAGGTAAACTCCTAGACTAATCTTTTCATAACCAGAAAATAGTGTTTGTATGTACCATTGCTACATATTTCAATACAGCAAACTCTTCATTTCTCAGAGATCCCTGAACTTCGGGTTGCATAGTAAGGCATTTTTCCATTCATCTTCTCATTCTCACCAGCCTAAGAAGAGTGTCACTTCCCAGTCCACATCTTAATGGGGTTTTGCCATAACTCTTTTTGAATAAACTAGTTTCATAATGATATGTAGGTGTGTATTACTATTATCAAGTTTTTTTACTGCCACTTAAAATACCTTTCTTGCCTTGTGAGCTAGAATATAAGCTTCAGGGAAGGAATAATATGCTTTAAACACTACTACTAAATCACTTAACATATATTACAGAAACTCAGGCATATATAAGTTCTCAATAAATACATAAAGAAATTTGTATTGAAGAGATGATACTAAGAGAAAATTTCAGGGAAAAGGTTGGTATCAAGAAAGGGCAAAAGAGAAAGTGCTTTCCTTTCCTCTCTTAGTAATAGTAAATTAGTAATAGTAAATTACTGACTAATCCAATACTCCCTAAAACAGTTTTCTACTATGTGTCAAACATTATGGACACTAATGTAATAAAAGACCAGTTGTTCTTGAGGAGTATACAAAGTGATTAGAAAGGTAAGACCAACAAAGAAAGTAATTGAGAAGAAAATATGGAATATCAAGTACCAAATACCACAGAGCCCATGTGGTAAAAGGTAAAACTAGTATAGAAGTTCAGAGATGAAAGAGATCAAATCTACTAAAGCAGTTAGGAAGGACTCAAGGGCGCCTGGGTGGCTCAGTTGGTTAAGCGACTGCCTTCGGCTCAGGTCGTGATCCTGGAGTCCGGGGATCGAGTCCCATATCGGGCTCCTTGCTCAGCAGGGGGTCTGCTTCTCCCTCTGACCCTCCCCCCTCTCATGTGCTCTCTCTCTCTCATTCTCTCTCTCAAATAAATAAATAAAATCTTTAAAAAAAAAAAAAAAGGAAGGACTCAAAAGTGTTAACAAGCTTCCTACCCCTTCCTGCTGCTTCTTTCCTTCCGAACACTCAGGCTTCAGTAATTCTAGAATTGAGGCCATGAGAGTTCAATGAACCAATCACCTATAGTTTTTCTTACACAGACGACTGAGGGGAGAAATACTGGACAGAAAAACAGAAAGCTGGGTACATCATGGATTCCTCCCATGAAGATAGTCTTCAACACTACAACCTCCCATGGGAAACCATGGTTGTCCCTTATCTTTTTGGCCTTTCTCAACACAGATGCTAAGATATCTTACTCACTTAATAATAGTTGAATCTATACTGTGACTCAATATCCCACCAAATGTATAGGCTTCATCACCCTTCCTTCTACCTTCCTATTCTTCACAAGGCCAATTATTACTTCTTATCAGGAAAGTTCCTCTATTTCCCTATTTAAGGCAGGTGGTAGATTCCTACACAACAAAGTATAAAGCATGTCTAAGCAGGACTAATTTCTCTTCCAATATTTGGCTAATTGGAGGATCCTGGAAATCTAGGATCCAAATCATCTCAAAATGTAAAGATCCAATACTGTTATGGAAGTGAAAGAATTTCATAAAGGCACAATTATCATGTATGATTTCAACATTCCCTTGTCTTTGTGAACATTCAGTTCAGTGGGGGAGGCAGAAAATAAGCATGTAAACCATAAGCAGGTTAATTACAGGCTTTCCTGAATGTTACAAAGAAAATAAGTGGCTTGATAGAAAGTAATTGGGTTGGAATAAGGGAATGTTCATTACAGAAGGTGGTTAGGGAAGGCCTCTGATGAGATGATTTTTGAGCTCCGGCCTGAGAGTCTGTGGGAATTCACAGTGCCTAGCTAGATAAGATTTTTTTTTTTTTTTAAGATTTTTATTTTATTTATTCATGAGAGACAGAGAGAGAGAGAGGCAGAGGGAGAAGCAGGCTCCAAGGAGCAGAGAGCCCAATGCGGGACTCGATCCCAGGACCCTGGGATCATGACCTGAGCTGAAGGCAGATGCTTAACCATCTGAGCCACCCAGGCACCCCAAGATTTAATAAATCTTATCTGGATGAAACTAGTTGAAAAGCAAAGAAGGAGTGTCCAGAAAACTGGGCCCCCTTTAAGGTTTCTGGACTGAAAACAGCCAGATCCTCATTGCGGCTCAATGCACTCATCCAGGGAGTAAATGCTTGACTTAGGAGAAACATTTATCTTTGGAGGTCACATACCCCATGCACTCCCTGTCTACATGCCGGTCATGAGCACAGCTTGTTCTATTCACACGATACTCCCTATACCACTGTCCTGATTATTACAGCTTCACATTCCTTCTTGTTTTTCTTATTCCCTTGTTGTATTGATAACATTCACAATAAAGGTGGAGGCAGAGTCTGGCTCGGGACCTTCCGCCACTAGAGCATCCAATCCCCAGGCCCTCCCCTTTCTCCTACTAAGGTGTCTTTTCATTCTCTGTCTCAGGGTTTGCTGGCCAAAGCCGACAGGAGTCAAGCATGGACAGACAGCCAAGAGAAGGGCATTCTGGGCAGAGAAAACAGGAAGTGCACAAGCCTGAATCAGTAAAGAGCTTGGTGAGTTCAGAAAAGGTGACCAATGGGTAAAAGCAGTGCTTCTCAACTGTACTGTCAGGCACTCGTCAACATCTGTAAGGCAAACAGAGGCAAAAGAATGATACTGCTTGTGATCCAGAAGCAACCAAACTTGGAACTCAGACTGCCTCTGGCCGCACCTGGTCTCTCAAGGCTTAGAGATTCTGTATGTTCGCATACCTTTAACACACTTGAATACCTGGATACCTCACATAGTTTAGAAAACTCTGTACTAAAGTAGAGTGAAAAAGCTAAAAAATCATAGAGGATAAGGTAAGAGAAGTAGGATAGAGCTGGTTACATAGGGGCTGGTAAGGTCTGGGTCTTTCCTATTTGCAACAGGAAAGCAAAGAAAAATATAAAGCAGGACAGATTATGATTTTTTTTTTTAAAGATTTATTTATTTATTTGAGAGAGTGAGAATGAGAGAGAGAGAGTACATGAGAAGGGGGAGGGTCAGAGGGAGAAGCAGACTCCCTGCTGAGCAGGGAGCCTGATGCGGGACTCGATCCAGGGACTCCAGGATCATGAGCTGAGCTGAAGCAGTCGCTTAACCAACTGAGCCACCCAGGCACCCCCAGATTATGATTTTCAAGCAGCACCCAATTTAGGAGTTAAGATTTAAGAAACAGAGAAGCTTATATAAGTCTATATGGCAAAAGGAAAGAAGGGATGGGAAAGAGCTGGATAGAGATTTTTGCAAACTGAGTTAGCTATTAGAGAGAAGAGATATCTAGACATTTCGGGAGCCGATGCTACATACTAAAGTTTCAATTTTCTCCTCAGGCTTGGAAGGCTTGAGAAGAGCTTCTAATAGCATAAGAAAGGAGAAAGTATCACCTTTGAAAATAGCTGAGCCATTATCTAGAAAGGATTCCCCTATCTGGTTCTCCCACACTCACCTGGGAATGGGCTTCTTGTCATCTCTGTCTTCATCTCCCAAGGCTCTTTCCCTTGCTCCAATAAAGAGATCATATATGGCTTAGAGATGCAAAGACCTGCATACAAAAAAAAAAAAAAGACATGAAAATTGGCTGTGTTTTGGGTATTTCAGAGCTATAAATCAGTTCCTTAATACTGATGGAATGACATAACATGAATGATTAGATCAAAGGGTAAAACACATTTTAGAGACAGATTACATAAAGCTTCTGGCATAGTCTAGTGGAACTGCCAACAGTCAACTTTATGAAAGTTAAGCAATTTTCTAAAGGACTCGGGGCAGAAATTCTGCCCAGCATTTTCACAGGATCATCAGACAGCCAGTAAGTGATGTATTGTAAAGAGCCCCTAGAGACAGAGTTTGGAGTTTGAATCAAGTTAACTGCCTGCTTAAAAAAACAAAACAATGTGGTATATATACACAATGGAATATTATGCAGCCATCAAAAGGAATGAAAGCTTGCCATTTTCAACGACGTGGATAGAACTGGAGGGTGTTATGCTGAGCAAAATAAGTCAATCAGAGAAAGACATGTATCATATGACCTCACTGATATGAGGAATCCTTAATCTCAGGAAACAAACTGAGGGTTGCTGGAGTAGTGGGGGGTGGGAGGGATGGGGTGGCTGGGTGATAGACATTGGGGAGGGTATGTGCTATGGTGAGTGCTGTGAATTGTGTAAGACTGATGAATCACAGATCTGTACCTCTGAAACAAATAATACATTATATGTTAAAAAAAAAAAAGAAGATAGCAGGAGGGGAAGAATGAAGGGAGGGAAATCAGAGGGGTAGATGAACCATGAGAGACGATGGACTCTGAAAAACAAACTGAGGGATCTAGAGGGGAGGGGAGTGGGAGGATGGGTTAGCCTGGTGATAAGTATTAAAGAGGGCACGTTCTGCATAGAGTACTGGGTGATATACGCAAACAATGAATCATGGAACACTACATCAAAAACTAATGATGTAATGTATGGTGATTAACATAATAATAAAAATTAAAAAAATTTTAAAAACTCTTCAGAGAAATATAACAGAATCTACAGCCTCTACAATGTTATTATTTATAGTGTCTGAGATAAAAATCCAAAATTATTACACCTAAGTAGAAAGAGGGAAAAGTTAATCACACTCAGAAAAATAAGCAATTAATGAGGAGCTAACCAGTGATAACACAGATGTTGGAATTAGTAGACCAGGATTTAAAAACTGCTATAATAGGGACGCCTGGGTGGCTCAGTCGTTAAGCGTCTGCCTTTGGCTCAGGTCATGATCCCAGGGTCCTGGGATTGAGCCCCGCACTGGGCTCCCTGCTCAGCAGGAAGCCTGCTTCTCCCTCTCCCACTCCCTCTGCTCGTGTTCCCTCTCTCGCTGTGTCTCTCTCTGTCAAATAAATAAAATCGGTAAAAACAAAACAAAACAAAACAAAACAACTGCTGTTATATCCATACCCAAAAATGTAAAGGAAAATATGCTTAGAATTTCTCAGCAGAGAAATAGAAATTATAAAAAAAGAACCAAGTGGAAAGTTTAGAATTGAAAAATATAGTATCTGAAATTTAAAAATTCACTACATTGGGGTGTCTCGGTGGTGCAATCAGGTTAAGCACCCAACTCTTGGTTTTGGCTCAGGTCCTATCTCAGTGTCATGGATCAAGCCCTGCGTCAGGCTCCGTGCTCAGTGCAGAGTCTACTTGAGATTCTCTCTCCCTTTCCCATCCCACTCATGCTTGCTCTCTCAAATAAATGAATAAAACTTTTTATTTTTTTATTTTTTATTTTTTAAGATTTTATTCATTTATTTGACAGAGAGAGAGATAGGAGAGAGGGAACACAAGTAGGGGGAGTGGGAGAGGGAGAAGCAGGCTTCCCGCTGAGCATAGAGCCCGATGCGGGGCTTGATCCCAGGACCCTGGGATCATGACCTGAGCCGAAGGCAGCCGCTTAACTGACTGAGCCACCCAGGCGCCCCAATCAATAAATCTTTTTAAAAAATTCACTACATTGGCTTAACAAGACAGTGAAGAAAACACAAAAAGAGTAAGTAAATTTGAAGTTAGTCCAATAGAAACAGAAATTATCTAATCTGACATACAAAGAAAAAAGATTTTAAATAATGAACAGATCTTCAGCTACCTAGGGCATAATATCAAAGGTTCTAATACACTTGTAATTGAAATACCAAGAGAGACAGCAGAAAAAATTATTTGAAGAAATAAGCCAAAAATTATTCAAATTTGATGAAAGACATACATTTTGTTTCAAGAAGCTCAGTGAACCACAAGCAGGATAAAAGGGGCTTCTCAGAGAAGCATGGTGCATGCATTGTTCATTCATGCATGAAACACATCTTTTTGGGGCACCTGGGTGGCTCAGATGGTGGGGCATCTGCCTTCGGCTCAGGTCATGATCTCCAGGTCCCGGGATCGAGCCCCTGAGTCGGGCTCCCAGCTCAGCAGGGAGTCTGCTTCTCCCTCTCCCTCTGCTCCTCCACCCCACTTGTGCTCTATCACTCTTTCTCTCTCAAATAAATAAAATCTTTTAAAAAAAGTTTTAATAATAAATAAAAATGTAAAGAGTCACTAATGTAATTCTAAATTATGCAGAGGAGAAAATATTCTTACCCAGTGATACCAGGTTCTGATAGTTCTCCAACATCATATTCTTGTACAAATTCCTCTGAGCAGGGTTCAGCCATTCCCATTCCTCCTGGGAAAAGTCTATTGCCACATCCTTGAATGTCACCAAGTCCTGAAATGACACAAATACACTCTTGATCAACCAATGCTCATTTTCATGCATAATTCCACATTGAAGCTTTAAGTTGTTTCTACTTTATGTGAAAAATAGCCCTTGGAGGAGAAAAAATATTAAACCATTATAATATGAAGCTCCAACCTAAAATGGTAGTTATTGAAGTGTTAAATTGCACTGTATGCAAGGATGCTAACCTATTTCTTGGCATGTGGAAATACGGACAGTGGCCACAGGGCAGTAAATAAGAGCCTCAAGGAATGACTTACACCTCTGGTTGAACCTTTAAAAACAAAAAAGATTATCTAAATTGATTGTTTGCAAATGGTACTCTATGAGATCCTAGTGTTTCAGAAGGGAAGGGGCACTGAACTGATGCGGCTGATTTTATTTTTTCTTACACAATAAAAATAATGAATATAACTAGAATGCAATTTTCTCATGCTATGCCATTAAGAACTAGCATGCCATGCCATACCAGAGTAAACTGGGTAATATGAGAAATCACCCAGCATTAAGACTACAACACATTCAGTCTGTATATTGAGTCTGCATACAACAAACCTATATACTTATGATAATATCAAAATGAAACCGAATAAAATTTTTAGCTTATTTTTAAAGTATCTTTTTAGGGATGACTGGATGGCTCAGTCGGTTGAGCATCTGCCTTCGGCTTGGGTCGTGATCCCAGGGTCCTGGAATCGAGTTCCGCGTCAGGCTCCTTGCTCAGTAGGAGTCTACTTCTCCCTCTCCCTGCCGCTCCCCCTGCTTGCACACTCTCTCTCTCTCAAATAAATAAATAAAATCTTTTAAAAAAATAAATAAATAAAGATTTATTTATTTTAGAGAGTGAGCAAGTGAGCAAGCATGGGGAGGGGGAAAAGGAAGAGGGAGGGAGAGAGAGAGTCTTAGAGTCTTAAGCAGATTCCACAGTGAGTGCAGAGCCCAGTGCAGGGCTCAGACTCACTACCCTGAGATCATGACCTCAGCCAAAAGCAAGAGTTGGATGCTTAACCAACTGCGCCACCCAGTGCCCCTAATTTTTAGTTTCTTAAAGAATTAAATGTGTTAAGAAAAAAATAAACGTCCAGTTATAATCACCAGCAGGTTGTAAGAAATTTTTAAAAATATGGGGCGCCTGGGTGGCTCAGATGGTTAAGCGTCTGCCTTCAGCTCAGGTCATGATCCCAGCGTCCTGGGATCGAGCCCCGCATCGGGCTCCCTGCTCAGCGGGGAGTCTGCTTCTCCCTCTCCCTCTGCCTCTCTCCCTGCTCATGCTCTCTCTCTCTCTCTCTCTCTGTGTCTCAAATGAATAAATAAAATCTTTAAAAAAAATATTATGGGCATTTTTCATATTCAGATTTGTTTATTTCCTTCGAAAAGAAAAATCTTCATGCTCAGTGCCTTGTATACCAATGACATTGGTAACTGACTATATAAAGACAAAGCTATACACAGAACGTCTTAATTTGCTTTTTGACAGTAAACGCTTAAGTTTAGAACAAAGTCATGATACAAAAATATTTAACGTATGGGACTTCAGAAGATATATACACATTTGAGCAAATGTTTAGTCTATTTTCCACATAAAAGTATTAAAAATTTGTTGTTGTTGTTTATTTTTAATCTCTACACCCAACGAGGGGCTTGAATTCATGACCCCAAGATAAAAAATTACATGATCTTCTGACTGAGCCAGCCAGGCGCCTGGTATTAAATTTTTTTTTTCAGATTCACTGTGAGCTACTGGTTTTCCTGAATTCTGGATTGCCCCTTCTAGTTAGCTGAGGCTGTCATTTTGGCTGATACCCATCATTTCCCATGTTCTTATAAAACCAAATTCATTCACATGAATTTATCAAAGCAAGCAGTAGTCACATTCTTTCCAATATTTAGTATAATTTGGTCACTAGTAAGGAAATAGGTGTTTTGGCTATTCCCACAGAAAAATAAATTTGATTGCTTGTGATCCTGGTATTCATGGCTAATTATTTGGTATGTATACCATCAGATTTTTCCCAATGTTTATGTAGGTATCTTTTTTTTTTTTTTTAAGATTTTATTTATTTATTTGACACAGAGAGAGAGACAACTAGATAGGAAACACAAGCAGGGGGAGCAGGAGAGGGAGAAGCAGGCTCCTGGCTGAGCAGGGAGCCCAATGCGGGGCTCGATCCCAGGACCCTCGGATCATGACCTGAGCCGAAGGCAGACGCCTAACGACTGAGCCACCCAGGAGCCCCTGTAGGTATCTTTATATGCACGTATGTCTAGTTCTTATTTTTTACCGATAATCTTATATTCAATTAAATAAATTCTAATTTATAGCATTTGAAGAGATTATAATTATTTTTTAAGAAGAAAAACATTTATTGCAAGGTGCAAGGTATCAGATAATATATGGGATTTCCAGAAGGACTAAAGAACAAAGTTTGCATGCTACACAACCAAAAGCTACACATCAGGAGAAAAGCCCAATTAGACCAAGATGGTATTTTTCAAAAATCTCATTCTCCAGTGTCACCCACAGATAAGCACCTAACATGCTATGATTCGACCAGTAGGAACTTCAGCCAGAGCTGCCCCAGAACAACCAAATCCCTCTGCCACTATGTTGGCTTTAAAATCCTATATCCCTGAACTTAGCTGCTGCTTCCTGTTGCTGACTTCTACCTTCCACACATTGCATTGGAAGTCTCTACTTGGCATATATAAGTCATATATAGAACCCTATTTGCAAAGGAGTCTGGGTTAACGCAGTTTTTAGCTTTCTGGTTTGCCCCAATACACAGTAAACAAAAACTGATCTTATACTAGGCCAACAAAAGCCTTAACAAATGTTAAACCCCAAAATTTTCAGGCTATAGTCTCTGTTCAGGATTCAGAACAACTAAAAACTATGAAAAGATGAACTTAAAACCTTATGTACTTGAAAACCTATACATGGGGCACTGGGTGGCTGTCGGTTAAGCGTCTGCCTTTGGCTCAGATCATGACCCCAGGGTCCTGGGATTGAGTCCTGCATCGGGCTCCCTGCTCAGTCTCCATCTGTGCACTTTCTCTCAAATAAATAAATAAAATCTTTTTTTGAAAAAAGAAAATCTATACATAACTAATAGAGAGTAATAAAATTACTTTTTTTAAGATTTCATTTATTTGACAGAAAGAGAGAGAGCACAAGCAGGGGGAGCAGTAGGGGGAGCGGGAGAAGCAGACTCCCCACCGAGCAGGGAGCCGGACGTGGGGCTCAATCCCAGGACGCTGAGATCATGACCTGAGCCAAAGGCAGATGCTTAACTGACTGAGCCACCCAGGTGCCCCATAAAATTAAACTAGTAAAACAGACAACAAATTTAGGATATGGAAAAATGGGAACCCTCATACACTGCTGCTGAGGAGGTAAAGTGGCACAGCTGCTTTGAAAAAACAGCTTAGCAATTTCTTAGGAAGTTAAATATGAATTGACCATATGACCCAGAAATTCCACTCCCAGGTTAATCTACCCAAGAAAAATGAAAACGTATCTCCAAATAAAGATTGCACATTTCACTATTTAATGTATACTAATTCATTTATTTGTGTCTATTTTCCCCCTCTGCCCCACAAGGGCACAGTCTTTGTCGTTTCTTGCTGCTCCGCCAAAATCTAAAAGACCACCTGGCATGTACAAGGTCAAAAAATATCTGTTAAATAAATAACTTTAAAATAACCAGCAAAGGGGCGCCTGAGTGGCTCAGTTGGTTAGGCGTCTGCCTTCGGCTCGGGTCATGATCCCAGGGTCCTGGGATCGAGCCCCACGTCGTGCTCCCTGCTCTGCAGGAGGCCTGCTTCTCCCTCTCCCACTCCCCCTGCTTGTGTTCCCTCTTTCACTATGTCTCTCTCTGTCAAATAAATAAATAAAATCTTTAAAAAACAAAACAAAACAAATACAAGGGGGCGCCTGGGTGGCTCAGTCAGTTCAGTGCCCAACTCTTGATTTTGGCTCAGGTCATGATCTCAGCATCCTGAGATCAAGCCCTGCATCCAGCTCCCCGCTCCATATGTAGTCTACTTAAGATTCTCTCTCTCCCTCTGCACCTCCCCACCTGCTCATGCACTCTCTATCTCAAATAAATAAATAAATAAATATTATTTTTTTAAAAAACACAGAAATACAAGTAAAACTGAATGTAGTCTAGGGCACCTGGGTGTCTCAGTCGGTTGAGCCTCCAACACTTGATTTCAGCTTAGGTCTTGATCTTGGGGTCGTGGGATCAAGCCCTTAGTCGGGCTCCACGCCCAGCGAGGAGTCTCTTTATCCCTCTCCCTCTGTTCCTTTCCTTGCTTGCTCTCGAGTGCTCTCTCTCTCTCAAATAAATAAATAAATATCTTTAAAAAAACCAAAAAAAAACAAAACTGAATGTAGTCCAGCAAAAGAATCAAGTGTAAGATGCAGGGAGCATTCTAAATCAGTTAAGAAAGAGATGAGTTATTCAACAAATGCCACTCGGTCAACTAGAGAGGCAAGTGGGAGAAAAATGAACCCCTGACTCACTTACGATACGTTAAACATTTAAGGTAACAATTTGATGTAAATTAAGTTTAATGTATAAATTTAATGTAACTTTGAACCTTATCTTCACAGAAAAAAATCACCAAAATCTAATATAAACTTATCAGAAAACTATGAGGAGTAAAACAAATCTTTTAGAAGAAAACTGGGTATCTACAGATCCTGGGGTAGACAAGGATTTCTTAAACAGGACCCAAAAAAACACAAGCTGTGAAGGGAAAAACCTATCTGTGTATGAATAGAATACCCTGGATGATATATGTCTCCTAAGAACTGGAAGGCAAAAGGGAGGTTTTATGTCTTAAATTTCATACTATATATATCACCTATTTAAATTTTTTAAATTGCAAAAATTAACTAGAATAAGGTTTTTAAGGTAAACAAAGAAAAACATTTAAGAACTTAAGGATAAAATTAGAGATTTGAACAAAATTCAGCCAGAAGGATGATTCCTAATGCATTCTAAAAATAAGAGAGGAACAGCAAATGCGCATTTTACTTGGAACCCAACTCACTTGTTCCAAGACACCTCTATTCCACATAACAGAAACCAAACCTTTTCCCAGGCGTCAATACTGAATTAAATATGAAGTGGTTGGGGCGCCTGGGTGGCTCAGTCGTTAGGCGTCTGCCTTCGGCTCAGGTCATGATCCCAGCGTCCTGGGATCGAGCCCCACATCGGGCTCCCTGCTCGGCGGGAAGCCTGCTTCTCCCTCTCCCACTCCCCCTGCTTGTGTTCCTGCTCTCACTATGTCTCTCTCTGTCAAATAAATAAATAAAATCTTAAAAAATAAATAAATAAAAATAAAAAATAAATATGAAGTGGCAAGAGGGGACTCAGAGGAGGCTCTATGCCTCATCATACTCAGTTTTACTTACCCATCAGGCAGTTTGCGTTAGCGTGCTCTGGGAAAAGTGGGCACCAGGCCCGTCAAGACTGTTGTTAATCAGGGAATTTTCAAAAGAAAAGAAGCATTACTAAGTCCTAAAGAGTAAGACTGCCTTTCACGGATGAGAATGGAAGTAACTAACCTGGGATATGGCTTTCACTAGTTCAACAGTCATTTCCACCTTTCCTTCCTGGCTTCTCTTGGAGAACAGCAGTATCCTAGAGGACAGGCATGGAGGGAGAGAAAGGGGAGTGAGAAGATGAGGCCTGCTCTCCACTCCCAGAATCATCAGCCTAAAAAGTCTGTCTTCCCCTTCTTCCTCCCAGCTTTCCTTAATTCCACTGCCCAAATAACTGGAAGATTCTAGGCAACCTATGGCCACTGAGGACTGTAACTTATAATTCTGTTTCTCTTATGCTTGAGTTCCTAAATTTAATCTTTTTCCTAAAAGTTGCCTTCCCATTCTTGGTCTTATTTTTATAGGTAAAGGTGGCTCTTTCCCTCCCTGCATCTCTGCTTCATGCTTTGACACAGTCTACAATGTGAAAAGCTGACTCCTCAATGCATCAGAAGCCAGGGTTATCATTCTCCACCCAAATCCCCACAGGCCTCACCTGCCTCTCACGCTGGAACAATGGGCACTGGCATAATTTAGCATCCGATTCTGCCACCTTCAGTCTCACCTCTGTCTTCAGTCCCTTGGCTTCCCTTCCTTTTTGTCACCCAGAACTGAAGGTATCTCCTGCTCCAGTCGGGGGCTCTAGTCAATCGCCCCACCTACTGCTTTTTCCTGGAATTCTTGGAACTGGGAGCAGGGAATTCTACTCTAGGATTCTTACCTCAGCAGCACACAATACCCAAAACCAACACACATCAAGAAGCTAGTGTTCTTCCAAGTCGTCTCCCCATACACCTCAGTCACTCCGGGCCAGCTACAAGCACACAGTGTGACACGCAAACACTGACCCAAGATCTCACCGACTTCCTGACCACAGAGGACATAATCCCAAGCACCCAAAGGAAGCCACATCATATGCAGTCACATACACCATGGTCTCGGAGGCCCATGTACAAACACACATGGTGACACACAAATATCACACACACACCCCCAATCTTATTCTCTCACCCACAACATGGCTCACTGCGCCCTCATCTCTGCCGTGCTCATGCAAGCACACTCCACCACCTAAAAGAGGCTCTATCTGCAAGCCTTCAGGGGACAATCTCCAGTTCACGTGGTCTCCGTCCTGCTTACTCTGGTCTCACACACAACCCCGTCACTAGCTTTCCTCTCTCTCCCACACACACAAACGTGACGGTCTCTCACACTCCACATTCACACACAAAAACACACACATTCTCAATGGACACTTTTTTTTTTTTTTTTTTTAAGATTTTATTTATTTATTTGAGACAGAGAGCGTGAGAGGGAGGAGGGTCAGAGGGAGAAGCAGACTCCCTGCCGAGCAGGGAGCCTGATGCGGGACTCGATCCCGGGACTCCAGGATCATGACCCGAGCCGAAGGCAGTCGCTTAACCAACTGAGCCACCCAGGCGCCCTCAATAGACACTTTCAAAGACACTTGGATTTCTGTTACACGTAGATACTCTTCAAGAACAAAATTCAGCCGAGGAAAATGTAAAGGTCTAATTGGTTCTGTTCAGCAATTCGAGAACAGGGCTACATCCCATCCTGCAAGCAGAGGGGAACTCCAAGGAGTTGCATGAATCAGACAGTTTTAGGAGGGTGGGGCAAGAAGTTATTAGCAAAAGGAAGGAAAGGACTGTTGCAGGCCAGGTAACTTTCCCTGAGTGGGACTGTGAGGGGTCTTACGCAGATTACCTCAGCTTCCTTTGGGGGAATGGAGAAGGCCCATGTGACATGTTACCTCATTGGTGCCATCCAGAAAATTCTTGACTGGTCAGCTAAAACTCCATTTCTGGGGTAGGTGGAAACTGCAATTAGGACGGCTACTGGAGCACCTGGGCGGCTCAGTCGTTAAGCATCTGCCTTCGGCTCAGGTCATGATCCTGGGGTCCTGGGATTGAGTCCCACGTCGGGCTCCCTGCCCCATGGGAAGCCCGCTTCTCCCTCTCCCATTCCCCCTGCTTGTGTTCCTGCTCTCACTATCTCTCTCTCTGTCAAATAAATAAATAAAATCTTCAAAAAAAAAAAAGGATGGGTATTAACTGCCTGTCTGAGGACTTGACCTAAATGGTGCCAAATTGGGCCTGTGGTTTTCTTTTTACCACTACACAAACACATCCTGGTCTCTCACATTGTAGTTGTGCCCCCTTCCCCCACGTCTCACACACACCAAATACACAGTGCCCTCTCTCACACTCAGATACCTCATAGGACAGACACACACACTGCAGTCACACACTCACACCAACATGCTCCTGACATCTCACACTTTCTCTTACACACACCTGCCACCATTTCTGACATCTCACACACACACACCTCCCACCATCCCTGGCAGCTCACACTTTCTCTCACACACACATCTCCATGTGGCAGCTCACACTTTCTCTCACACACACCCCTCCACCATCTCTGGCAGCTCACACTTTCTCTCACACACACCCCTCCACCATCTCTGGCAGCTCACACTCTCACACACACACACCTCCAACATGTGGCAGCTCACACTTTCTCTCACACACACCCCACCACCATCTCTGGCAGCTCACACTTTCTCTCACACACACACACCTCCAACATGTGGCAGCTCACACTTTCTCTCACACACACCCCTCCACCATCTCTGGCAGCTCACACTTTCACACACACCCCTCCACCATCTCTGGCAGCTCACACTTTCTCTCACACACACACACCTTCAACATGTGGCAGCTCACACTTTCTCTCACACACACCCCACCACCATCTCTGGCAGCTCACACTTTCTCTCACACACACACACCTCCAACATGTGGCAGCTCACACTTTCTCTCACACACACCCCTCCACCATCTCTGGCAGCTCACACTTTCACACACACCCCTCCACCATCTCTGGCAGCTCACACTTTCTCTCACACACACACACCTCCAACATGTGGCAGCTCACACTTTCTCTCACACACACCCCACCACCATCTCTGGCAGCTCACACTTTCTCTCACACACACACACCTCCATGTGGCAGCTCACACTTTCTCTCACACACACCCCTCCACCATCTCTGGCAGCTCACACTTTCACACACACCCCTCCACCATCTCTGGCAGCTCACACTTTCTCTCACACACACACACCTCCAACATGTGGCAGCTCACACTTTCTCTCACACACACCCCTCCACCATCTCTGGCAGCTCACACTTTCTCTCACACACACCCCTCCACCATCTCTGGCAGCTCACACTTTCTCTCACACACACCCCTCCACCATCTCTGGCAGCTCACACTCTCACACACACACACCTCCAACATGTGGCAGCTCACACTTTCTCTCACACACACCCCACCACCATCTCTGGCAGCTCACACTTTCTCTCACACACACACACCTCCATGTGGCAGCTCACACTTTCTCTCACACACACCCCCTCCACCATCTCTGGCAGCTCACACTTTCTCTCACACACCCCCTCCACCATCTCTGGCAGCTCACACTTTCTCTCACACACACCCCTCCACCATCTCTGGCAGCTCACATTTTCTCTCACACACACCCCTCCACCATCTCTGGCAGCTCACACTTTCTCTCACACACACCCCTCCACCATCTCTGGCAGCTCACACTTTCTCTCACACACACCCCTCCACCATCTCTGGCAGCTCACATTTTCTCTCACACACACCCCTCCACCATCTCCGGCAGCTCACACTTTCTCTCACACACACCCACCATCTCTGGCAGCTCACACTTTCACACACACCCCACCACCATCTCTGGCAGCTCACACTTTCTCTCACACACACACACCTCCATGTGGCAGCTCACACTTTCTCTCACACACACCCCTCCACCATCTCTGGCAGCTCACATTTTCTCTCACACACACCCCTCCACCATCTCCGGCAGCTCACACTTTCTCTCACACACACCCACC
The DNA here is from genome assembly GCF_029215605.1 of Mirounga angustirostris. Taxonomy (NCBI): domain Eukaryota; kingdom Metazoa; phylum Chordata; class Mammalia; order Carnivora; family Phocidae; genus Mirounga; species Mirounga angustirostris. Next base: position 58,030,782 of record NW_026991724.1, on the reverse strand, counting down.
ATCTCTGGCAGCTCACACTTTCTCTCACACACACACACCTCCATGTGGCAGCTCACACTTTCTCTCACACACACCCCCTCCACCATCTCTGGCAGCTCACACTTTCTCTCACACATCCCCTCCACCATCTCTGGCAGCTCACACTTTCTCTCACACACACCCCTCCACCATCTCCGGCAGCTCACACTTTCTCTCACACACACCCACCATCTCTGGCAGCTCACACTTTCTCTCACACACCCCCTCCACCATCTCTGGCAGCTCACACTTTCTCTCACACACACCCCTCCACCATCTCTGGCAGCTCACACTTTCTCTCACACACACCCCTCCACCATCTCTGGCAGCTCACACTTTCTCTCACACACACCCCTCCACCATCTCTGGCAGCTCACATTTTCTCTCACACACACACACCTCCATGTGGCAGCTCACACTTTCTCTCACACACCCCCTCCACCATCTCCGGCAGCTCACACTTTCTCTCACACACACCCCTCCACCATCTCTGGCAGCTCACACTTTCTCTCACACACACCCCTCCACCATCTCTGGCAGCTCACACTTTCTCTCACACACACCCCTCCACCATCTCTGGCAGCTCACACTTTCTCTCACACACACCCCTCCACCATCTCTGGCAGCTCACACTTTCTCTCACACACACACACCTCCATGTGGCAGCTCACACTTTCTCTCACACACCCCCTCCACCATCTCCGGCAGCTCACACTTTCTCTCACACACACCCCTCCACCATCTCTGGCAGCTCACACTTTCTCTCACACACACCCCTCCACCATCTCTGGCAGCTCACATTTTCTCTCACACACACCCCTCCACCATCTCCGGCAGCTCACACTTTCTCTCACACACACCCACCATCTCTGGCAGCTCACACTTTCTCTCACACACACCCCTCCACCATCTCCGGCAGCTCACACTTTCTCTCACACACACCCACCATCTCTGGCAGCTCACACTTTCTCTCACACACCCCTCCACCATCTCTGGCAGCTCACACTTTCTCTCACACACACACACCTCCATGTGGCAGCTCACACTTTCTCTCACACACACCCCTCCACCATCTCTGGCAGCTCACATTTTCTCTCACACACACCCCTCCACCATCTCTGGCAGCTCACACTTTCTCTCACACACACACACCTCCATGTGGCAGCTCACACTTTCTCTCACACACCCCCTCCACCATCTCCGGCAGCTCACACTTTCTCTCACACACACCCCTCCACCATCTCTGGCAGCTCACACTTTCTCTCACACACACCCCTCCACCATCTCTGGCAGCTCACATTTTCTCTCACACACACCCCTCCACCATCTCCGGCAGCTCACACTTTCTCTCACACACACCCACCATCTCTGGCAGCTCACACTTTCTCTCACACACCCCTCCACCATCTCTGGCAGCTCACACTTTCTCTCACACACACCCCTCCACCATCTCTGGCAGCTCACATTTTCTCTCACACACACCCCTCCACCATCTCTGGCAGCTCACACTTTCTCTCTCACACACACACCTCCATGTGGCAGCTCACACTTTCTCTCACACACCCCCTCCACCATCTCCGGCAGCTCACACTTTCTCTCACACACACCCCTCCACCATCTCTGGCAGCTCACACTTTCTCTCACACACACCCCTCCACCATCTCTGGCAGCTCACATTTTCTCTCACACACACCCCTCCACCATCTCCGGCAGCTCACACTTTCTCTCACACACACACACCTCCATGTGGCAGCTCACACTTTCTCTCACACACACCCCTCCACCATCTCTGGCAGCTCACATTTTCTCTCACACACACCCCTCCACCATCTCTGGCAGCTCACACTTTCTCTCACACACACACACCTCCATGTGGCAGCTCACACTTTCTCTCACACACACCCCTCCACCATCTCTGGCAGCTCACACTTTCTCTCACACACACACACCTCCATGTGGCAGCTCACACTTTCTCTCACACACCCCCTCCACCATCTCCGGCAGCTCACACTTTCTCTCACACACACACACCTCCATGTGGCAGCTCACACTTTCTCTCACACACCCCCTCCACCATCTCCGGCAGCTCACACTTTCTCTCACACACACACCTTTCACATGTCTGGTATCTCACTCCACACCTTCCACTCAGTCTCTCCTGGAGCCGAGCACACGAGCTCACCCTCCACGCACAGGCGCACCACTTCTCTCACACTCCCGCCAGCACAGCCTGGTCGCGCGCCGGCCACTCGGGTCCAGCCTGCCGCACACGCCCCCTCCCCGCACGCGCCCCGCCCCAGCCGCCCCCAGCCCCGCCGGCGGCCGCCGCAGCCCCGCACACCCGCCCCTCGGACGGCAGGACCGCACCGCGCCGCGCTGGCCTCTGGGAAACGTAGTCGGCGCGGGGAAGGCTCCGCGGCGGCGTCCGGGTTGGACCTACCCCGCCGGGGTCAGGGCGGCCCGCCTCGCCTGCCCGGCCCGGCTCCCGCGCTCCGACTGCCGACCCGCGGGAACAGCCCACCGCCTCCGCCCGGAAACCGCCCCTCTCACCCGAAGGGCCGCAGGCGCCAACGCCCGGGCTCCGAATGTGCCGCGGACGAACCTCCCGAGGCGGACGGCGTAAGGGGGAGGAGCCCGAGGGACGAGGGGCCGGGCGGGGCGGGGCGGGGCGGGGCTCAGCGGAGGGGGCGTGTCCTTGGGCTGTAGAAAACGGGAGGAGGAGCCCGAGCGCCGGAGCGTGCGTGCCTGCGATTGAATACCGCGGGGCTCGGGGGCGTGGCCTAGGGGTCAGGGGCGTGGCGGAGCTGGGCGGGCGTGTGCGCAGGCGCTGAGAAGGCGCGCTCCCCCTCCCTTCGCCTGGAGACCGGAGGCGTCCCTAGTTACCCGGTGGCAGGTGCGAGACGACGGCGCTGCGGGCGGCCTTTCGAGGGGACGCCGTGTCCGTGTGAGCGTGGAGTGGCTCCGAGCGCGGCCCTCGAGCCTGTCCGAGGGAGCGTGGTTTTCTTCCTGTGCTGTTCTGCGACGGGAGGAACAGCGACCGGGAACCCCGAAGGTGTCCTATCCCCGAAGGGACGACAGCAAATTAGTAACTGTCCCTCCTGCCCAACGGGGGCGTCGTCACTATCCTTACTGTTGAGAGGCAGTGATGAGGCGATGTCTCTGCCGCCAGACTGCTGGGCTTGAACCCCGTCCCGCCCCCACCCCGACAGTGGAGACGGTCCCCGCTGTGGGGGCCTAAGAAAAAGAATTAGGCCTAGAAGGCTTGCTTTGGGGAAACGAATGAAAGAATGGAAATGGAGAAAAGATGGGCGCCTGGGTGGCTCAGTCGGTTAAGCGTCTGCCTTCGGCTCAGGTCATGATCCAGGGTCCCGGGATCGAGCCCCGCATCGGGCTCCCTGCTCTGCGGGGAGCCTGCTTCTCCCTTGGCCTCTGCCCCTCCCCCTGCTCGTGTTCTCTCTCTCAAATAAACAAAATCTTTAAAAACATTTTTTTCCTTTCACACCCTCGTTGAGATTTCTATCCCTAAATAAACGATTTCGAAAAATGGGAGTATATGGTACATAATCTCCGTAACATCTTTCTCCATTATATGGTGAACATCTTCCTGTATCAGAAAGCATTCTTTAGTCCACTTCTAAGTAATTACAATGTCAAAATTATTGATGGCCACAAGTAATTTGAACAAAATGCTGCTGTTGGGCTCAAAATCCTGAACACTGAGCAAATTGTTAGTATACTTCTATCTCGGGTCTTGGCCAGCTGACCCTCCTGTTGGTGCGGTGTGGATGCCTGGTAAGTGTCATTCATGTCTGGGGTCAGAGATGCTCAGATTTGTGAGGATATATGAACCAGAGAGGATTGTGTACTGTTATTTGTTATTGGAAAACTACAGGAAGCATTTGGGTTGGAATTCATTACATTCTCCTACTCCAACATCTTGGTCTACCCTCCAGAGCTTCTGGCATCTTTCACTAGAACTCTCTGGGCCAATTCTACAGATAAAAATATAAACTCTGCACAAAATATGAAAAACACTTACCTGAAAGCACCAGAGAGTTACCAAAGGAGGAAGAAATTGAAGAAATAATCACCAAAATTTTCTCAATTTGATGAAAGTATAAAATTGCAGATTCAAAAAGTCGAGTGTCCTGGGGAATCTTAGGCAGAGGACGGACCCAAACTTTCACAGTTGGGTTGGATTAAGAAGCCCTCCTATGTGGCCCCATGGCAGGAGGCAGTGCTGGGGGTTAGAAATGGAGAAAAAAAAAAGCCTCCTCCTTTCTTCCACCATCCAGACTACCCTCTCTTACCCTTACTCCTTGCCCTTTTTCAAGCTACCATCAAAGAACAACTAATCTCCTGGCAGCTACTGCAAACCCCAGCATGCATGGGTTAAACTCCTTGGGTCTGCATTTCTGTAGAAAAATAAAGTGCCCAAATTCAGCTGATAGGATGTAAGCAACATTTGCAATGGGGACTGAAAACTAAAGTGATCTTCCTTTAGTATATAATGAGAAAACAGCACTATCTAGTGTAATGTCCTATCATCATGCTTTGTGGTTGCCATTATACTTGTTAGGTTATATATTTACTCATTTATCTGCTTACTGTCTAACTCTCTTGCTAAAGTGTATGCTCCATGTTTGTTTTACTTCTGTTGAGAACACTTCCTGGGACAAAGTGGGTACTCAATAAATAGATGTTGAATGGATGAATTTTAAAAATTGATGTGTTCTAACACAGGAAACAACAGATGTTGGCAAAGATGCGGAGAAAGGGGAACACTCTTACACTATTGGTGGGAATGCAAACTGGTGCAGCCACTCTGGAAAACAGTATGGAGGGTACTCACAAAGTTAAAAATAGAACTACCGGACAGCCCAGCAATTGCGCTACTAGGTATTTCCCCAAAGGATACCAAAAAAAAAAAAAAAAAAACTAATTCGAAGGGGGACATGCACCCTGATGTTTATAGCAGCACTATCAACAATAGCCAGGTTATGGAAAGAGCCCAAATGTCCATTGACTGAAGAATGGATAAAGAAGATGTGGTGTATATGATGTGGTTTTGGAATATAAGTGAGGTTCAGTGGTGTGGAGTCCGGAGCCGATGACCAAGAAAATTCTTGAGACGTCTTTGGTGCAAAATGGTGGTTTATTAAAGCACGGGGACAGGACCCGTGGGCAGAAAGAGCAGTTGCACCAGGGTTGCGAGGGGTGGCTGATTATATACTACGGGGTTGGGGGTTAGTGAGGAAAAGGGAGGTTTTCAAAAGGATTTTCATTGTTAAGACTCACAGGCCTCACCACTGTCAAGTTAAGGTTGTTTTTCCCTCTAGCAAGGCATTACAATGAAGATAGTTGGGAACTTCCTGGGGGAACATCACACTCTGCCTGCTTCAAGTATCTGTCAATGGGCTGTAGGTTATAAGGACATTTAATTATTGTATCTACATTTCCTTCTGGAAGCTAGGTTATTGATAGAAATACTTTGTTCTTGTAGATTGCTAAGACATTTGTAAACTGAGGGAGACTCAGGTCTTGCAGGATTGTGATCTCTATAAGTTGACTGTTTGTTTTTCCTTTAGGGTAGCCAGGAGTGCCTGAGGAATGTTACATATATCCAATGCGGGGGTGGGGGTGGGTGTCAGCGTCTGCTTTGTCCTCAGCTTGCCTTCTGTTCCCTCATCCTATATATACACATATATAGGATATATGTGTATATATACATACACACACACACACACACAATGGAATATTAACTCAGCCATCAAAAAGAAAGAAATCTTGGGGCACCTGGGTGGCTCAGTCATTAAGCGTCTGCCTTCGGTTTGGGTCATGATCCCAGGGTCCTGGGATCGAGCCCCGCATCGGGCTCCCTGCCCAGCGGAGAGCCTGCTTTTCTCCCTCTCCCTCTGCCTGCCTCTCTGCCTACTTGTGCGCTCTCTCTCTATCTCTCTGTCAAATAAATAAATAAAATCTTAAAAAAAAAAAAGAAAAATCTTGCCATTTGCAGTGATGTGGATGGAGCTAGAGTGTATCATGCGAAGTGAAATAAGTCAGAGAAAGATAAATACCATATGATTTCACTCATGTGGAATTTGAGAAACAAAACAGATGAACATTGGGGAAAATAAAAAGAGAGAGAGAGACAAACTGTAAAACAGACCCAACTATAGAGAACAAACTGAGAGTTGCTGGAGGGGAGGTGGGCGGGGGATGGGCTAAATGGGTGATGGGTATTAAGAAGGGCTGGTTGTGCTGTTGTGATGAGCACTGGGTGTTATATGTAAGTGATGAACCGCTTACTTCTACTTCTGAAACCAATATTACACTATATGTAAACTAACTGGAATTTAAATAAAAATTTGAAACAAAAATAAATAATCAAAATAATAAAAAATCGATGTGTTCTATGTGTATTTTCTAAATACCCACAAAGGACCCAAAGAACTTGTCCCATGCTGAGATCATCCCATGAAGAGATGGTTTGTGTCCCCTCCAGGGTGATCTAAAAATAAAATGAAACCCCGGGAATGAAAGGGGAAAAAGGAACGCATCAGCTAAGGGGAAGTGCTCAGCGGCTGTTTTGCAGTACAACAGCGCCACCTGTCGGACACACGCAGCACCTACAACAGCTCCATCTAGAAGCTCAGGTTTCCTGCAAGCAGCCTGGGGTCAATTTAGACTGAATGATTAGCAAGCAAGGGGTGCAACAGGCTTTGCTGACCGAATGAAATAGTCTATTTAGGGGTAGCCAACCTCACCCTAGCGTCTTCTCAGTTTTACACGAAGGAGTGGCAGCCACCCTTTCAGGGAAGTTTTATTCTTTTCTCTAAAGAGCCATAGCTCAGTGGGGATTTTGAATTACAGAGGTTCCCCTGAAGTGCCTGCGTGCAATTCCCTGAAGTTTCAGCCGAGTGAAGGCGGATGGTATCTGTCAATGGTGGCAGCTACCCACACGGATGCAGTGAGGTCAGGTGCAGGAACCGCCGGACAGGAAAGCCATCGGTCTTGCCTTAGACAATACTCTACGGACCAGACCTTAGGAAACACTAAGAATCTGGAGGAGCAGCGGCCTACTTACTACCCAGACAGGAGAGAGAAGAAAGGGCAACTGATCTTATTAGTAATTTTACGTAATTTAAAAATCACAGGGCGCCTGGGTGGCTCTGTCGGTTAAGCGACTGCCTTCGGCTCAGGTCTTGATCCTGGAGTCCCTGGATCGAGCCCCGAGTTGGGCTCCCTGCTCAGTGGGGCGTCTGCTTCTCCCTCTGCCCCTCCCCCTGTTCATTCTCTCTCTCTCAAATACATAAATAAAATCCTTTAAAAAAAAAAAAAAAGGAAAGGAAAAGGTGACACTATTCCTAAGGGAATGTTCAAAACTAGGCTACCTGGTGTAAGGTGTGCGCTCATTGATTACCTGGCTCTCCCATAACCTGAAGGAACATGTACTCCCTTCCCCCTAACAGCTGCGTCTGCAGATTTTCCCTTGAGGAAGGTGATTCTGTTTGGTTTGCTGAGGTAGCCAAATGCAGCTGTGATTGTTCTTCTTTTTGGGGGGGGGAGATGGAGGAGCTGGGGCTTCTTTTAAATTGTGGTAAAATATACGAAAAATTTGCCATTTTAGCTATTTTTAGGTCTACAATTCAGTAACATTAAGTACATACACATACAGCACAACGAAGTAAGGTTTCTCCAAGAAATGCAAGACTGTTTTAATATTTGAAAATCAAGCTATATAATTTACCATCTTAAAAAAAAAACCTCAAAAAATTAAAAACCGTATGATCATTTCAACAGATGCAGAAAAGCTTTTCACAGAATGTAACATCCAATCCAGATAAAGGCTTTGAGCAAACTAAGAAAGAAGGGAAATTACTCAACTTGATAAAAACTATTTTCAAAACCGGCTAATTTGATACATAATGATAAAAAAAAATAACTGGATGCTTTTTCCCTAAAATCAGGAATAAAGTAAGGATGTCTGCCCTCACTTCTACTTACTCTTGTACCAGAGGTTTCAGCCAGTACAATAAGGCTAGGAAAAATAAATAAGACACCAAGATGGGAAAGAAAAAGTAAAATTGCCTTTATTTGAAGAAGACAGGGTCATCTTTGGTTGAACAACCCAGCCAATGTACCAAAAACAAAACAAACTAGACCAACTGAGTTTAGTATAATTGCAAAATACAGCTGGAATATACAAACATCCATGGTATGTTATAATAGCAATGAACGATCAGAAATTGAAATTTAAAAAGGACAAATAGAATTATATTGATCTATGTGTCTGTTTTTGTGTCAGTACCATACTATCTTGATGACTGCAGATCTGTAATATAGTTTGAGGTCTGGCATTGTGACGCCACCAGCTTTGGTTTTCTTTTTCAACATTCCTCTGGCTAAAAATAGAGCTACCCTATGACCCAGCAATTGTACTACTAGGTATTTACCCCAAAGATACAAATGTAATGATCCGAAGGGGCACCTGCACCCCAATGTTTATAACAGCAATGTCCACAATAGCCAAACTGTGGAAAGAGGCTAGATGTCCATCAACAGATGAATGGATAAAGAAGATGAAATACATATATGTATACACACACACACACACACACACACACAATGGAATATTACTCAGCCATCAAAAATGATGAATACTTACCATTTACATCGACGTGGATAGAACTGGAGGGTAATTATGCTGAGCAAAATAAGTCAGTCAGGGAAAGATAATTATCATATGGTTTCACTCATATGTGGAATATAAGAAACAGTGCAGAGGATCATAGAGGAAGGGAGGGAAATCTGAATGGGAACTCATCAGAGAGGGAGACAAACCATGAGAGACCCTTAGCAATAGGAAACAAACTGAGGGTTGCTGGAGGGGAGGTGGGTGGGCAGATGGGGTAACTGAGTTGATGGGCATTAAGGAGGTCACGTGATGCGACGAGCACTGGGTGTTATAGGCAACTGATGAATTACTGAACTCTACATCTGAAACAATGATGTATTATTTGTTGGCTAATTGAATTTAAATTTTAAAAAATGAGCCTCGTGGGGCGCCTGGGTGGCTCAGTCGGTTAAGCGGCTGCCTTTGGCTTGGGTCATGATTCCAGGGTCCTGGGATCGAGCCCCATGTCGGGCTCCCTGCTCGGCGGGGAGTCTGCTTCTCCCTCTGCCTCTGCCTCTCCCCCTCCTTGTGCTCTCTGTCAAATAAAGAAATAAAATCTTTAAAATAAATAAATAAATAAATAATGAGCCTCGTGTGTAGTAAAAATATATATAAAGGTTGTTGCCCTGTTTTCTGAGTGAAAAAAAAGACAAATAGAATTTAAAAATATGAAATATGTAGGGAATAATGTGATAAAGGTTATGCAAGATCTATTAAGTGGAAACTACAAAATACTGTTTAGAGAAATTAAAGGCCTGGCAAGTTCTGTTTTGCACTCTTGGGAGCTCTGATCTACCCTGTAAGGAATCCAGCTATTCTGTCCAGACCACATGAGGCCAGTGAGGGGCAGAGGCTCTGGGACTTCATGGAGAGGATCGAAGCAGCAGTGAATGGTGGAAATAGAGGCCCCATAATTATGATCTCAGCCACTCCGGCTTGGTGTCAGATATGGGAATAAAGAAACCATCTTGGATGTTCGGTCCTGGCAGGAACCACGTAGACCAAAGGGGAGATACCCATCCATCCAAGTACAATATGAACGCTTCACACACAGAATCATGAGAAAGTTATTAAAAAAAAAAAAAAAAAAAAGGTTCCTGCTCTGGCTCCTATGGTTGGGGTAGTCTGGTAAGTAGCAATAAATAATCGAGACAACGTGATTCTGAAGACCACAAAATTTTTTCACCTCATCTGCCTCCATCGTGAAAGCTCACCGAACTCCAACACACAGAACACTTTCCTCAGCTGTGTCAACTCAAGGTACATCAAAGTGCTCCACGGTTGCAGAAATACATATTTTCACGTTTTTCAAAATGTTATTTTTAAAATCACCTTTTATTACTATTTTTAAAAATCTGGTTTAGGGCGCCTGGGTGGCTCAGTTGGTTGGGCGACTGCCTTCGGCTCAGGTCATGATCCCAGGGTCCTGGGATCGAGTCCCGCATCGGGCTCCCTGCTCTGTGGGAAGCCTGCTTCTCCCTCTCCCACTCCCCCTGCTTGTGTTCCCTCTCTCGCTGTGTCTCTCTCTGTCAAATAAATAAATAAAAAATCTTTAAAAAAAAAAAAAGAGAGACATATGAAGGACTTCTTACACTTACTACATTCGTAGGGTTTTTCTCTGGAGTGAATTTTCTGATGTCTAATGAGCTGTGCACTTTGAGTGAAGGTCCTGCCACACTCCTTATATTTGTAGGGTTATTCCCCACTATGAATTCTCTGGTGATCAATCAGAGCTGAGGAATGGCTAAAGGCCTTTCCACATTCGCTGCACTCATGGGACTTTTCTCGAGTATGTGTACTGTGATGCTGAGTGAGATGAGTCATCTGGCTGAAGGTTTTCCTACATCCCTTACATTCATACGGTCTCTCACCTGTGTGAATTCTCTCCTGCTGGTTAAGATGTGCCCTCTGATTGAAAGCTTTACAACATTCATTACACTTATAGGGTCTGTCTCCTGTGTGGATTCTGATGTTGAACAAGAGTTGATCGACGACTAAAGCATTTCCCACACTCACGGCACCGGCAGCACTCCTCCTTAAGAATTTTCTGATGGATGAAAAGGTGCGTTATTGCTGCAGGAAGTTTTTGCATATTCTCTACATATGCTGCTTGCTCTTTTCATCACTATTTCATGTTGGAATGTTTCCTCTTTTATACTCTTCCTTAGAGATAATTCCTTGCTCTCCCATATTGACTCACTCTCTGAAAATGAATATATAAATGTATTAATATGAAGAAGCATACATACTACTACTGTTGACATTCTCCGCTTAAAGACTCTAGTACTTAGAGATATATATGTACAAGGACATTGTCATACTATTTGGCAAAAAAGCTGGAAACAACCATTAAAAGTGTCTATTTGAGTTGATGACATTATGTCCAACAGTCTGGCTCATTTACAAAACTATTAAAAATAACTGAGTTTCAGCTATATGGACTGGAAGAGATAAAGCTGACTGAAAAGACCAAGTTGCAGAGTAACAACTATAGAAAGATATCTATTCTGTAAGAGCAAGAAATAATAAGATGCTCCCTGTATGTGTGTGTTGTGTATTAACATGGATGAAAGTGTGAATATACACCTACTATATTATTACCATTGGTCCTCTAGAGTGGTGAGAATGAAAACACATGCAAGGAGATAATGAATTTTTTCTCTTCAGAGCATGTCACTGAATACCTAATAAAATAAACCCATCTTATTTTTATAAGTTTAAGAGATTTTTATTATCGCATGTTTTAACTAGCCATCACTCACCCAATCCAATCATTTCAACAATGAAACACTGATGACACAAGAAAGTACACATCCAATTGGTATGGATAATGAGTGATACAAAATCTCAGAGACGGGCAGATATTTGGAGATAGAACTTTTTTTTTTAAGATTTTTTATTTATTTAATTCAGAGAGTGAGAGAGAGAGCAGGAGCAGGGGGAGGGACAGAGGGAGAGGGAGAAGCAGACCCCCCCCTGAGCAGGGAGCTTGATGCGGGACTCAATCCAGGGACCCTGGGATCATGACCTGAGCCAAAGGCAGATGCTTAACCAACTGGGCCATCCAAGCACCTGAGATAGGACCTTTAAAAGAGATAAAATCAAGTCAGTAGGATGGGCCCTAATCCAGTATGACTGGTATTCTTTTAAGAAGAGATTATAACACTGACACACATAGAGGGAAGACCATGGGAAGACACAAGAAGGCGATGGCCATCTACAAACCAAGAGAGGCCTCAGGAGAATCCAACCCTGCTGACACCTTGATCTCAGTATTTATACCATCTAGTCTAGGGAGCTTTATTATGGCAGCCCAAGAAGACTGATCCAAGGGTCTTGGCCCAGCAATGAAGTCAATTCTCCTGCTCTCCATCACAGCATAATCTGAAGACTCTGGACTATCTGATCATTCTGTAGAACACTGCATTGGTCCACTATGTTGATGACATCATGTTCATGAGAATTGAACAACACAAAGTGGCAAGTAGCCCAGATGACCTGCTAAGACACATGTGCTCCAGAAGGTGGTAGACAAACACTATGAAGACTCAGGGATCTGGCACACAGGGAAGATTTTAGGGGTCCTGTGCAGATGGACAGGGAAAAGCAGACTCCCCGCTGAGCAGGGAGCCTGACTCAGGCATAGATCCCAGGACCCTGGGATCATGACCTGAGGCAAAGGCAGACACTTAACTGACTAAGCCACCCAGGCGCCCCTCCCTCACAAATTCTTAAATTGAAATCCTCTCAATGGGACAGTATTAGGAGGTGGGCCTTTTGGAGGTGATCAGGTCATCAGGGCAGATGCCTCATAAATGAGATTAGTGCCCTTGTAAGAGACCCCAGAGAATCCCTTCTCCTTTTCCTTCACATGAGGACACAGTCAGAAGATGGATGTCTGTGAACTAGGAGGTGGATCCTCACCAGACAATGAATCTACCAGTGCCTTGATCCTGCACTTCCCAGCCTCCAGAACCATGAGAAGTAAATGCCTGTTGAGGCGCCTGGGTGGCTCAGTCAGTTAAGCATCAGACTCTTGGTTTTGGCTCAGGTTGTGATCTCAGGTCATGAAATCGAGCCCCGCATTGGGCTCTGGCTTAGTTGAGAGTCTACTTAAGATTCTGTCTCTCCCGGGGCGCCTGGGTGGCTCAGTCATCAAATGTCTGCCTTCGGCTCAGGTCATGATCCCAGGGTTCTGGGATCGAGCCCAGCATCGGGCTCCCTGCTCGGCGGGAAACCTGCTTCTCCCTCTCCCTCTGCCGCTCCCCCTGCTTGTGCACTCTCACTCTGTCAAATAAATAAACAAAGTCTTTTTAAAAAAATCCTTGATTTAGGGGCACCTGGGTGGCTCAGTTGGTTAAGCATCTGCCTTCGGCTCAGGTCATGATCCCAGGGTCCTGGGATGGAGCCCCACATCGGGCTCCCTGCTCAGCGGGAAGCCTGCTTCTCCCTCTCCCACTCCCCCTTCTTGTGTTCCCTCTCTCGCTGTATCTCTGTCAAATAAATAAATAAAATCTTAAAAAAAAAAAAAAAAAGAGTCTCTCTCTGGGGGCGCCTGGGTGGCTCAGTTGGTTAGGCGTCTGCCTTCGGCTCAGGTCATGATCCCAGGGTCCTGGGATCGAGCCCCGCATCGGGCTCCCTGCTCCGCGGGAAGCCTGCTTCTCCCTCTCCCACTCCCCCTGCTTGTGTTCCCTCTCTCGCTGTGTCTCTGTCAAATAAATAAATAAAATCTTAAAAAAAAAAGGGGGGGTCGCTTGGGTGGCTCAGTCGTTAGGCATCTGCCTTCGGCTCAGGTCATGATCCCAGGGTCCTGGGATCGAGCCCCGCATTGGGCTCCCTGCTCAGCGGGAGGCCTGCTTCTCCCTCTCCCTCTCCCCCTGCTTGTGTTCTCTCTCATGTTGTGTCTCTCTCTGTCAAATAAATACATAAATAAATAAATCAATCTCAATTACTCAGAGGACAGCATGAGTATTTTTTGGATAAAGAAAACAGAAGCATTGAGGAATGTTTTCGAAAGAACAGCTGTATGAATGAATGAAAGAAAGAAGGAAGGTGAGCTGATGAAAAACCACCTGGAAAGTCAAGGTAGGAAGCTGATCATAAATTGAGGGAGGGAGGGGAAACACACTTCCATCTGGAGGCTGGAAGGAATTATTTCAAAAGATAGAGGAGCACAGGGGGATTGATGAGGATGAAAGCCAGACCCACTATGGAGCTGAACTCAAGGGCCCTCTGAAGGGAGGTGTCCAAACACCTCCAAGCTGCTGTCAGAGCAGCTGGTCTTGTGTACCTGTTGCCTCCCCTCTGCTTGGTTCCTGACTCATCTGCTCATGGAGATCTTGCCTCCCCGCTCCTCATCCCCCAGAGCGGTTTCCCTTGCTCCAGCAGGAAAGCTACATCAGGCTTAGAGACAGAAATGCCTGAGCAAAGAAAAGGAGACAGCAAGTGGCCACGCCATTATTACCCAAGAATTGAGCTCCGCTACCACAGCAATCAGGAAGAAAAGCCCCTATGAATATGGCCGAGCAACGTTTAAAGGTTTTCTGAAGGATGGGAATGAGACAGTTGCGCACTTCTAACTGCTCTTTATGGGACATGGAACAAAAACATAAAGCAAAGGCTACAGCAGTTGCCCAGAGAATTCCACCAGAAGGAGGAAGACACACCGGAGAACAGATGCTGAACTCAGGGCTCGATGCACTTACCTAGCCAGGCCAGGTTCTGATAATTTTCCGACATCACAGCCATGGACAGTTTTCTCTGAGCAGGGTTCAGGAATCCCCATTCTTCTTGGGAGAAGTCGATGGCCACATCTTGGAATGTTACTGATCGCTGAAATGGCAAACACTTTCTTACTCACAAGGCCTTGGGGAGATGGGCGAAGTCGCTCCCTTTCTCGCTATCTCTCTCTCTGTCGAATAAATAAATAAAATCTTTAAAAAAAAATACTATATTTTCCACCAAGATGTTAAAAATGGTGACAGGAGTATGGATTTCTCCTTCTGTAGCGTATTTCACAATTTTCTAGAATACTGGGAAACAGACTTCCCTAAATCTGTATGTGTGAAATAGAAGCTGTTCTCCAACTAATAAGGAGAAAAAGAAAAATCTCACTTCTTTTTAAATTTGCCCTTGGACATGGAATTAAAGTTTGGGGCACTTAAAAATCTGCACTATTCATGAGGCTCTCCATTTCACTAATGACTTTATTCTTCTCATTTCCTAGCATCTTTGGTAACTCTACCATGGTGCGTAGCTGTGTTTTAGTCCTACCTACAAAGCCTGAGGTCAAGTCAGTTGGACTGTAGTTCACATATACCGGTCTCATTGCAGGAAAGAAAAAATGAAATCCTAACTAACCAGTGATGTGCCTTCTAGAAGTCCAGTGGTTATCCTCCCCTTCGCAGAGCCCCTCTCTTGAAGAGCAGAGTCCTGTGGATGCAGAGCTGAGGACAAGAAGGGAACAAAACAAACAAACCAACAGCAACAAAAAAGCCTAAACTCTGCTGCCTAAACTCTTATCCATTCCCTTTGTAAAACATCAAAACAGAGCAGCGTGTCCAGCCATACCTTTATATGAGCATTACTGGTTCTTAAAGGTGTGGGAGATTCTGTTGCAATGTCTCCAACATCCACTCCTCCAAATGGTCCCTGGTAATGATGATCGAAACAACACTTTCTGTTCTGGGTGCTTTACATGTATTACCTTGATGCTCTGTCAGGGCTGAAGCAGCCATTCCTCTTTGTCTAAATGTCTCTCCCTGAAAAGGGCAGAATCCTGAGATGCCAGCTGGGGGAAGAGAAAGGAGGGATAAGAGACCCAGGTCTACTTTGTAGCTTCTCACATCACTGGTTTATAAGGTCCTCGTTCCACAAAAACTTTGTGTTCAAAAGACTTCTCAGCATAATTAATAAGCACAGGAAGGGCTGCCTGACATCGTGTCTCACCAGTGAAATGGAACTGAATAGGACAGTGAGAACTAATGAAAACAAAACAAAACAAAAAAAGATGCCAGTGAAGTAGCAACATGAACAATTAATATAGAAAAATAAATATCCAAGATAAACTCAAACAATAAAGAGAGGACATAATGGTAGGGAAAACCCCTAGTTCTAGGGTCAACAAAGATAAAATACTTAGAAGTTTAACAGAAACTGTATGACAAAACCTATATGACAATCTTTCAAATATGCCTGAAATACACAAAGTAGATTTAAACAAAGATTTCCCTTTTTCTTGGGCAGGAAGACCAATCCATCACAATGATAGTCAGCTACCTGAGATGATGTGAACTCTGTATTTGGCCTGTATATCCTCAGCTAAACACAAAAAGAAGGCTCCCATACTCCCCAGATAAGCTGTGTGTTAGCAAACCTGATACTCCATGCAAATAAGCAATGCTGTGGCTAAGCAAATAAGTAATATATTGTGGTTACTGGGAGTCAGGTTTTTCTCCTACCACAGAACAGAGTTTTAAATATAGAAAAGTAGAAATATGGAAGGAACTCTGTGGTGATGTACTGCAATTGGAGTTATCTGTGAATGCACTGGTCTTAATCAATGTAGTCAAGATATAAAAACAGATGTATGGGTGGTTGGCTGCTTCAGGATGAAGCTGAACATCTCTTTCCCAGCTACTGGCTGTCAGAATCTCATTGAAGTAGATGATGAACGCAAACTTCATACCTTTTATGAAAAGTGTGTAGTCACAGAAGTTGCTGCTAAGGCTCTGGGTGAAGAATAGAAGGGTCATGTGGTCCAAATCTGTGTTGGGAATGACAAACAAGTCTTCTTCGTGAAGCAGGATGTCTTGACCCATGGCCGTATCCATGGGCTATTTGAGTAAGGGGCATTCCTGTTATAGACCAAGGAGGACTGGAGAAAGAAGGTACAAATCTGTTCAGTGTTGCATTGTGGATGTCAATCTGGGTGTTCTCAATTTAGTCACTAGAAAAAAGAGATACTCCTGGACTCACTGACATTACCATGCCTCACTGCCTGAGGCCTCAAAGAGCTGGCAGAATCTGCAAACTTTTCAATCTCTCGAAAGAGAATGTTTGCCAGTATGTTGAGAAAGCCCCTAAACAAAGAAGGTAAGAAACCTAGAATCAAAGCACCCAAGATTCATTGTCTTGTTACTCCATGTGTCCTGCAACACAAACGTTGATGTGTGGCTCTGAAGAAGCAGCATACTGAGAAAAAAAGAAAGAGGCTGCAGAATATGCTAAACTTTTGGCCAAGAGAATGAAAGAGGCCAAAGAAAAACACCAGGAACAGATTGCCAAGAGACAGAGGCTTTCCTCTTGAGAGCTTCTACCTCTAAGTCCTATCAAAAATGAGATTTTCTAAGAGTAACAAATAAGATCAGACATCAAGGGGCACCTGGGTGGCTCAGATGGTTAAGCATCAGCCTTCGGCTCAGGTCATGATCCCAGGGTCCTGGGATTGAGTCCCACATCAGGCTCCCTGCTCAGCAGGGAGTCTGCTTCTCCCTCTCCTTCTGCCTGCCGCTTTCTCTCTCTCTCTCTGACAAATAAATAAATAAAATCTTTTTTTTTTAAATCAGACATCAAATCTCAAAAAAAGAGATGCACATATGAATGTATACATTAGGATATAATTTAGGATAGGATATCCCATCTGTCCCCTAATAGGGCCTAGAAACAAAAACATCCAAGCAGTAATCAGCACCTTGGTGTCTAAGTACCAGTCTCGAGGAATGAAGGAACGAAGGAATGAAGGAATGGAATGGAATGGAAGGGAAGGGAAGGGAGGGAAAGAAAGGAAAGAAGGGAAGGAAGGAAGAAAGGGAGGAGGGACAGCGGGAGGGAAGGGGGGAAACAAAACAAACCCCAGGATGCCATGGAGAAATAGAGACTCCAGGGCTAGCTCAGGGAAAGTACAAAATGTGCCTGTATCATCTCATGGTGCTAGAAAGTAAGGAAGTACTCATAAAATAATGGGGTATGTCTAAAACACAGAGAAACCAAATAGAGGGTGCTCCCAGTAGCAAAACCAGGGACAGTGTGAGCAAAACAAGCAATTAAGAGTAGTTCATCTCAAGATACTTGTTAATTACAGGGACTGAAACAATAACTTCACAATGGAGAAACCTGTCAGACACCCCTTCAACCACGGTATCGAAGTGATCATTCCCAGTTGACATCACGTACTACCTGACAGATATGATGTACTTGGGAGGGCACATGACTTCTGTGGTATTCATTTCCAAAATGAGTAACTTCAATCTAATCATGAGAAAACATCAGACCTACCGAAGTTGAAGGTCCTCCTATAAAATAACTGGCCTAGACTCCAAAAAGTGTCAAGGTCATGAAAGACAAAGATCTAAGGCACTGTCATCAATTAGAATAGACTTGGGAGACATGCCAACTAAATGCAATGTGGATTGGATCCCGGAACAAAAATATAGAACAGGAGTGGGGAAACTGGCCAAATTAGAATAAGGTCAATAGATAAATTAATAGTATTTTATCAATGTTAATTTCATGGTTTTGTGATGATTATGTAAGATGTTAACTTCAGGTGCAGCTGAAAGAAGGGAATGTGGGAGTTTCGTACCATTTTTGCAACCTTTCTCCAAGTTCAAAATTATTTCAAAATAACATTTTATTTATTTACTTGACAGAGAGAGAGAATATGAGCAAGCAGGAGGAGGAGCAGAGGGAAAGGAAGAGGCAGACTCCACGCTGAGTGCAGAGTCCTATTCGGGGCTTGATTCCACAACCCCAAGATCATGACTTGAGCCAAAATTAAGAGTTGGACGCCCAACCGACTGAGCCACCCAGGTGCCCCATCATAATAACATTTTTAAAAGAGGGATGTCATGAAATACAAAACCTGAGGTAATGTCAGATTAAGGAGACTAAAGAGACATGACACTTCAATGCAATGTATGACATTCAATTTTCTTTTCTGATAAAAGACATCTCAAGGATAACCAACCCAGGATTAGATGACAGAATTACATCAGGGTGAATTTTTTTTTAAGACCTTATTTATTTGAGTGAGAGAGAGAGAGAGCACGAGCAGGGGGCAGGGGCAGGGAGAGGGAGAAGGAGGCTCCCCGATGAGCAGGGAGCCTGATGCAGGGCTTGATCCCAGGATCCTGGGATCATGACCTGAGCTGAAGGCAGACGCTTAACCAACTGAGCCACCCAGGTGCCCCTACATCAATTTGAATTAACTGATTTTGATAACTTCACTGTAGTTATGTAAGAAATTCACACTGAAATACTTAGGTTAGGTAAAGGAGCATCAAGTCAGCAACTTACTTTCAAATGGTTAAAAAAAATAACATATATATAGAGATATATATGGATAAAGTGAAGGTAGTAAGAGGCTAGCATTTGAGGAAATGGAATAAAAGGATAGGGGAATTCTTTCCTACTTTCCTTTTACCATTTTTTAAAATTTGAAGATATGTCAAAAAGCAAAGTAATCATCATAATAAACCATGTAATAACCTCATTGGGAAGCTTATTCAATTTTGTGATTGCCATTTGTTAAAAGTACTTTAGTCAGCTATGAAAAGTACAGCATAGGGAATATAGTTAATAATAGTGTAATAACTTTGCATGATGAACAGATGGTAACTATACTTACTGTAGTGAACGTTACAGACATGCGGAATTGTTTAATCACTATGTTGTACACCTAAAACTAATATAACATTGTATGTCAACTATACTTTGATTTAAAAATTTTAATTACTTTTGCAGAGATAGAAAAGATGGTGGAGGAGTAGGGGACCCTATTCCAACCGGTCCCCGGAATTGAGCCGGATATCTACCAGACCACCCTGAACACCCACGAAATCAGCCTGAGATGTAGGAAGATAGATCCAGATCTCTACAAACAGAATATGGCAGGCGGTTGGTTTCAAGGTACGAAGCGGGGAGCCGTGATTCCACAGGCAGATATTGGAGGATAAATGGCAGTGGGAGGGAGCCTGGCTGTGGAGATCCCACACCGCCGGTGAGCGACAGCCTTGTGCACTGGGGATGGGGCACAGACTCGCAGACCGGTAGTGGTGGGAAAGGACTTTACGGCAGCCCCCAAGATGGAAACCGGAGGGGCGGGGCCACACGTGCGAACTGGGGGCAGCTGGTGGTTTTAGAAGCACAAAGGGCAGAGATGTGCTCCGACCTGGAGGTGAGGACTGGGAGTGCTGCAGAGGGGCACACAAACCAGGACGCTGCAGTTTATAGCAGTACAGACAAAAATGGAGATAGTGCAGCCTGGAGAGCTCACTGAACAACAGACTGCGATCTCTCTGCTCTGAGGCAGAGGGTTGGAAATGGTCTCTTTTGCTCTCTCAGAAGAGACACAGAAAGCTGCCAGGGAAAGCCGCCAGAGAACAAAAGCCCCCCAAAAACTAGTTCCCACTGAGCCCATTCCCCACCACAGGGGGCAGGGCAACTCTGCCCAAACAGGGTTGCCTGAGTAACAGCGCAGCAGGCCCCTCCCGCAGAAGACAGGCTGGGAGAACAAGAGACCAGCAACCCTAAGGTCCCAAGAAAACAGGTGCATCTTGTTTGGGTTCTGGTCAATAATTTGGACTCTATACATTCCCTCAACCACCCATCAACAGAATGACTAGGAGGAGGAACCCCCAAAATAGGAAAGACTCAGAGATTATAATTTATGCCGCAGATTTACAAATGGATGCAGATATAACCAAGATGTCAGAGATGGAATTCAGGCTAGCAAATGTGAAGACAATAGCTAGAATGGAGAAATCAATTAAGGGCAACATAGAGTCTCTAACGGCAGAAATGAAAGCTGAATTGGCAGAATTTAAAAATGCTATCAATGAGATCCAATCTCATCGAGATAATCTAACAGCTAGGGTAAATGAGGCAGAAGAACGAATTAGTGACCTGCAAGACCATTTAATAGATAAAAAGGGAAAAGAGGAGGCCAGGGAAAAACAATTCAGAATCCATGAAAATAGAATCAGAGAAATAAGTGACACCGTGAAGCATACCAAGGTCAGAATTATTGGAATCCCGGAGGGGGTGGAGAGAGAGAGAAGACTAGAAGATATATATGAGCAAATCGTAGCTAAGAACTTCCCTAATCTGGGGAATGAAACAAACATTTGTGTCCTAGAGGCAGAGAAGACCCCTTCCAAGATCAAAGAAAACAGGCCAACACCCTGGCATGTAATAGTAAAACTCGCAAATCTTAGAACCAAGGAACCCATCTTAAGGGCAGTTAGGGGGAAGAGATTCCTTATGTACAGAGGGAGGAACATCAGAATAACATCAGACCAATCCACAGAGACCTGGCAAGCCAGAAAGGCCTGGCAAGACATATTCAGGGTACTAAACGAGGAGAACATGCAGCCAAGAATACTTTATCCAGCAAGGCTGTCATTTAGAATGGATGGCGAGATGCAGAGCTTCCAAGACTGGCAGAAACTGAAAGAATATGTGACCACTAAGCCGGCCCTGCAAGAAATATTAAGGGGGGTTCTATAAAAGGAGAAAGACCCCAAGAATGATATACAACAGAAATTTATAGGGACAATCTATAAAAACAACGTCTTCACAGGTAACATGATGACAATAAATTCATATCTTTCAATAATCACTCTCAATGTGAAGGGCATAAATGCTCCCATAAAATGGCACAGGGCTGTAGATTGGATAAAAAGATAGGACCCATCCATATGCTGTCTACAAGAGACTCATTTGGAACCTAAAAATACATCCAGACTGAAAGTGAAGGGATGGAGATCCAACTTCCATGCCAGCGGACCTCAAAGGAAAGCTGAGGTAGCAATTCTTATATCAGACAAATTAGATTTTAAACTAAAGTCTGTAATAAGAGACACAGAAGGACACTATATCATTCTTAAAGGGTCTATCCAACAAGAAGATCTAACAATTGTAAATATCTATGCCCCCAACATGGGAGCAGCCATCTACATAAGCCAACTGTTAACCAAAATAAAGAGTCATATTGGTAACAATATGTTAATTGTAGGAGACCTCAATACTCCACTCTCAGCAATGGACAGATCATCTAAGCAGAAAATCAACAAGGAAACAAGAGCTTTGAATGACACACTGGAGCAGATGGACCTCATAGATATATACAGAACATTCCACCCTAAAACAACAGAATACTCATTCTTCTCGAGCGCACATGGAACTTTATCCAGAATAGACCATATACTGGGTCACAAATCAGGTCTCAACCGATACCAAAAGATTGATATTATTCACTGCATATTCTCAGACCATAATGCTTTAAAACTGGAACTCAATCACAAGAAAAAATCTGGCAGAAATTCAAACACTTGGAAGCTAAAGACCACTCTGCTCAGGAATGTTCGGGTCAACCAGGAAATCAAAGAAGAACTTAAACAATTCATGGAAACCAATGAGAATGAAAACACATCGGTCCACAACCTATGGGATACTGCAAAGGAGGTCCTAAGGGGGAAATACATAGCCATCCAAGCCTCTCAAAAAAATAGAAAAATCCTGAATTCACCAACTAACTCTACACCTTAAAGAACTAGAGAAAAAGCAACAAATGACACCTAGCCACACATTAGAAGAGAAATAATTAAGATTAGAGCAGAGATCAATGAATTAGAAACCAGAAACACAGTAGATCAGATCAACAAAACTAGAAGCTGGTTCTTTGAAAGAATTAGTAAGATCGATAAACCACTGGCCAGACTTATCCAAAAGAAAAGAGAAAGGACCCAAATTAATAAAATTATGAATGAAAGGGGAGAGATCACGACTAACACCAAGGAAATAGAAACAATTATTAGAAATTATTATCAACAACTATATGCCAATAAACTGAGCAATCTGGATGAAATGGAGGCCTTCCTGGAAACCTATAAGCTGCCAAGACTGAAACAGGAAGAAATTGACAACCTGAATAGGCCAATAACCAGTAACGAGATTGAAGCAGTGATCAAAAACCTCCCAAAAAACAAGAGTCCAGGGCCTGATGGATTCCCTGGGGAATTCTACCAAACATTCAAAGAAGGAATAATACCTATTGTACTGAAGCTGTTTCAAAAAATAGAAACAGAAGGAAAGCTTCCAGACTCATTCTATGAGGCCAGCACTACCTTCATCCCCAAACCAGGGAAAGACCTCATCAAAAAGGAGAATTTCAGACCGATATCCCTGATGAATATGGATTCCAAAATCCTCAACAAAATCCTAGCTAATAGGATCCAACAATACATTAAAAGGGTCATCCACCACGACCAAGTGGGATTTATCCCCGGGATGCAAGGGTGGTTCAACATTTGCAAATCAATCAATGTGATAGAAGACATTAATAATGAGAGAGAGAAGAACCATATGGTCCTCTCAGTTGGTGCAGAAAAAGCATTTGACAAAATTCAGCATCCTTTCCTGATTAAAAGTCTTCAGAGCATAGGGATAGAGGGAACATTCCTCAAGTTCATAAAGTCAATCTATGAAAATGTCACAGCAAATATCGTCCTCAATGGGGAAAAGCTGAGAGCCTTTCCCTTAAGATCAGGAACACGTCAAGGATGCCCACTCTCGCCACTACTGTTCAACATAGTACTAGAAGTCCTAGCAACAGCAATCAGACAACAAAAAGAAATAAAAGGTATTCAAATTGGCAAAGAAGTCAAACTCTCTTTTCACAGATGGCATGATACTTTATGTGGAAAACCCCAAAGACTCCACCCCCAAATCACTAGAACTCATACAGCAATTCAGTAATGTGGCAGGATACAAAATCAATGCACAGAAATCAGTTGCTTTCTTATACACTAACAATGCAACTGTAGAAAGAGAAATTAGAAAAACAATTCCATTTACAATAGCACCAAAAAACGTAAGATACCTCGGAATAAACCTAACCAAAGAGGTAAAGGATCTATACTCTAGGAACTACACAACACTCATGAAAGAAATTGAAGAAGACACAAAAAGATGGAAAAACGTTCCATGCTCATGGATTGGAAGAACAAACATTGTTAAAATGTTTATGCTACCCAGAGCAATCTATACCTTCAATGCCATCCCGATCAAAATTCCAATGACATTTTTCAAAGTGCTGGAACAAACAAACCTAAAATTTGTATGGAATCAGAAAAGACCCTGAATTGCCAAGGAAATCTGAAAAAGAAAAACAAAGCTGGAGCATCACGTTGCCCGATTTCAAGCTATATTACAGAGCAGTGATCACCAAGACAGCATGGTACTGGCACAAAAACAGACATATAGACCAACGGAACAGAATAGAGAGCCCAGATATGGACCCTCAACTCTATGGTCAAATAATCTTCGACAAAGCAGGAAAATATATGCAATGGAAAAAAGACAGTCTCTTCAATAAATGGTGCTGGAAAAATTGGACAGCCACATGCAGAGGAATGAAACTCGACCATTCTCTAACACCATTCACAAAGATAAACTCAAAGTGGATGAAAGACCTCAATGTGAGACAGGAATCCATCAAAATCCTAGAGGAGAACATAGGCAGTAACCTCTTTGACATTGGCCACAGCAACTTCTTTCAAGATACATCTCCAAAGGCTAGTGAAACAAAAGCGAAAATGAACTTTTGGGACTTCATCAAGATAAAAAGCTTCTGCACAGCAAAGGAAACAGTCCACAAAACAAAGAGGCAACCCACAGAATGGGAGAAGATATTTGCAAATGACACTACAGATAAAGGGCTGGTATTCAAGATCTATAAAGAACTTCTCAAACTCAACACCCAAAAAACAAATAATCAAGTCATAAAATGGGCAGAAGACATAAACAGACACTTCTCTAAAGAAGACATACAAATGGGTAACAGACACATGAAAAAAATATTCATCATCTTTAGCCACCAGGGAAATTCAAATGAAAACCACATTGAGATACCAACTTACACCAATTAGAATGGCAAAAATTAACAAGGCAAGAAACAACAAATGTTGGAGAGGTTGTGGAGAAAGGTGAACGCTCTTCCACTGTTGGTTGGAAGGCAAGTTGTTACAGCCACTTTGGAAAACAGTGTGGAGGTTCCTCAAAAACTTAAAAATAGAGCTACCCTATGACCCAGCAATTGCACTCCTGGGTATTTACCCCAAAGACACAGATGTAGTGAAAAGAAGGGCCATATGCACCCCAGTGTTCATAGCAGCAACGTCCAAAATAGCCGAACTGTTGAAAGAGCCAAGATGCCCTTCAACAGATGAATAGATAAAGAAGATGTGGTCCATATATACAATGGAATATTACTCAGCCATCAAAAAGGATGAATACCCAACTTTTACATCAACATGGATGGGACTGGAGGGGATTATGCTAAGTGAAATAAGTCAAGCAGAGAAAGTCATATAGTTTCACTTATTTGTGGAACATAAGGAATAGCATGGAGGACATCAGGAGAAGGAAGGGAAAAATGAAGGGGGGGAAATGGGGAGGGAGAGATGAACCACGAGAGACTATGGACTCTAACAAACTGAGGGTTTTAGAGGGGAGGGGGGTGGGGGGATGGGTTAGCCCGGTAATGGGTATTAAGGAGGGCACGTACTGCATGGAGCACTGGGTGTTATGCGAAAACAATGAATCCTGGATCACCACATGAAAAACTAATGATGTACTGTAGGGTGACTGACATAACATAATAAAATAAAATTTTAAAAAAATAAATAAAATAAAAAAATAAAAAATTTAATTATTTTAAAAGTGTTTTATTTTTTTAAGATTTTATTTATTTATTTGAGAGAGCAAGCATGCAAGAGCACAAGCATGAGCAGCAGGAGGGGCAGAGGGAGAAGCTAACTTCCCGCTGAGCAGGGAGACTGACTTGGGCCTCGATCCCAGGACCCTGAGATCATGACCTGACGTGAAGGCAGACGATTAACCGACTGAGCCACCCAGGTGCCCCTAAAAAAAGTATTTTAGTCAGAATTTGTTACTCTATCATTTCTACCTGGTTTTAGTTCTAGAGTCCATAGAAGAAAACAACAATTTAAATTCCTTTTTACCAGACACATGCTTCCACATAGCTCTGCAACTATCTCCTCTCCAGAAAAACATACACAGATTTTTCCAACCCTTCTCATGAGACAATAATTTCCAGGCTCTCCATCATCCGAGTCTCCCACCTTAGTATAGGCCCAGTTTATCAAAGTCCTTCATAAAATGCTGCTTCCAGTATCAAATTCAATCCTGCTGTGGTCTAGTCATTACAGGACACTGGAGGACTATGAAATTTCAACTAAACGCCATGAGGTAATGGAAAAGGTAGAATCCCTAGAGTCTGCCAGATGTGGTGGGAACCCCAGCTGTGGTACCACTCCCACCTGGCATCACTGAGCTTACACTGTAAGGAAATGACTTCAAGTTCACTGGGATAAAGTCATTTTCATCTTGTCTTTCTTTTGACCATTTCAATTCTTTCCTACTTCTTGTCTTCACATCTTTTGCCGTTTGCTTCTATCCTCTATTTTTAAGGGAAATGGACCCATCAAAGTAAAAAAAGATATGGATGAGAAAGTGATTCAGCCAGGTATAAAAAAATTTCTCACAGCAATTTTCCTTACAGAAATTAGGTACAAAGAGTATTTCCAATTAATAAGTAAGGAATCAACTTGATTTGCTGAACAAACTTTTCTAAAGGTATAATGAATGCTCCAGAAGAAGGGCACTGGACTTTAGGCATGAATGGAAACAGGCCAGCCTACCCAGAGTCTACCAGTAAAGCTAGACAATGGCGTTAAGAGCATGAACTATTGGAGAGTTTCTGGGCTGGAAAAAAAAAATCCCCAGGTAGGGCAAGTAATATATTGAGGAGAAATAGGACCTGCAGGGTAATGGCACTTTTCTCAAGGTCATTATTTGTCTGCAGGATTTTTTTTTTTTTAAGATTTTTATTTATTTATTTGACAGAGAGAGACACAGCAAGAGAGGGAACACAAGCAGGGGGAGTTTGAGAGGGAGAAGCAGGCTCCCCGCTGAGCAGCGATCCCAATGCAGGGCTTGATCCCAGGACCCTGGGATCATGACCTGAGCCGAAGGCAGACGCTTAACTGACTGAGCCACCCAGGCACCCCTTCTGCACGATTTTTTGAACCAAGTGTAAGGAAGAGACAACTTACCACATGAACTTGTGATATTGCTAATGAAGGAATTTGAGAGCTAAGTAAAATAGTTTTCAGCTATTTTAGTGTGAAAATGAATAAAAGGAAACCTCACTAACATGGAGGGAAGCCAGCAGGAGGAGCTCTCATGTCCCACCACTCCTGGTCAACTACAGACCTCACAGGTAAAAAGGGACCGTGCACTTGGAGACTACTTTACTATCCCAGCATGTGGAGGGAAGGTTTTCCTCCTCCCCCAGCAATAGCCCAGCCAATGAGAAGCCACTATACTCCTAACTTCAAGTTTATTCCCATGGCCTTTTTGTTAGTCTTCCCAACTCTCCCCTTTCCTGTATACAAGAGTGTTCCTCTCTTTCTTTTCCCTTCCTCACCTTTGTTCTCTGGACTTGCCTGTGGTTTTGCCCTAGCTTGCATATCCCTAATTGCGAGCATCTGGTACTCCTGAAAAACAAAACAAAACAAAACCATTTTTGCCCGTAAAATAACTGATTTTTATTTTTAAGGTTAACATCAGGCAAGTAATAAATCAGAATATTAAAATTAAATTTGCTTCCTTAAAAAATGATATATTACAATATACACTTATGATTTGCACATATTTTAATAAAGCATTTTTAAAAGATAAAAACATCTATCCTTGGGGACAGAACAGACAGGCAAAGCCGCACATAATTACCCACACACTAATGACTGAGGGACTTTGGTATAGTCGGCCCATGAAAGGAAAAGAACCAGGATCAACCTAATTTGGGTCTAGGCCTGATACGAAATTCGGAAGAGAGCTCTGGGGCAGAATCTGAAGGAGCGGTGAACGCCAGTGGCTGCCAAGTACAACTCCTTGCATGTTCCACAGTTGTTCAGGTGCACGCTTCATTCACTTCTCCAAGCCTAGGTCTATCCCACATTTAGTAACAGTAACAGCCGTACTATCGTAACCGAAGTGAGCCCTCTGCACGTCATCTTTCTTTAACCAGCACAACTGCTATAAAACAGATTTGGTTTTCCTCATCTGGCAGATTTAAGCGCCAGGGCTGATTCTGAAAACCCGGATCTGGCTGAAAAAAAAAAAAAGAAAGAAAGAAAAGAAAGAAGGAAGGAAGAAGGAAGAAGGAAGAAGGAAGGAAGGAAGGAAGGAAGGAAAGAAGAAAGAAAGAAAGAAAGAAAGAAAGAAAGAAAGAAAGAAAGAAAGGAAGGAAGGAAGGAAGAAGGAAGGAAGGAAGAAGGAAGGAAGGAAGGAAGAAGGAAGGAAGGAAAGAAGAAAGAAAGAAAGAAAGAAGGAAGGAAGGAAGGAAGGAAGGAAGGAAGGAAGAAAGGAAGAAAAAAAGGAAGAAAGGAAGAAAGAAAAGAAAAGGAAGAAGGAAGAAGGAAGGAAGGAAAAAAGAAAGAAAAAGAAAAGAAAGAAAGAAAGAAAGAAAGAAAGAAAGAAGGAAGGAAGGAAGGAAGAAAGAAAGAAAGAGAAAGAAAGAAAGAGGAAGGAAGGAAGGAAGGAAGGAAGGAAGGAAGGAAGGAAGAAAGAAAGAAAGAGAGAGAGAGAAAGAAAGAAAGAAGGAAGGAAGGAGGAAGGAAGGAAGGAAGGTAGGAAGGAAGGAAGGAAGGAAGAAAGAAAGAGGAAGGAAGGGAGGGAGGGAGGGAGGGAGAGAGAGAGACAGAAAGACAAGAAAGACAAGAAAGACAAGAAAGACAAGAAAGACAGAAAGACAGAAAGACAGACAGACAAGAAAGAAAGAAAGAAGGACAGAAAGACAGAAAGACAGAAAGACAGACAGACAGACAGAAAGACAGACAGAAAGAAAGACAGACAGACAAGAAAGACAGAAAGACAGAAAGACAGAAAGAAAGAAAGAAAGAAAGAAAAGAAAAGAAAAGGAAAATCATTCCACTCCAACCAGGCCCCTGCTTATTTGGGGCTGGGCTCCATTTCGGGCATTTAATCCTCACGACACTACTAGCTGTTCAGGCGGCGGTGTCCCACTTTACACACGAGCAGCGAAAGTCACACAGCCTCTCCGCAGCTCCAAGAGCGGTCCCTGCAACACCCACACTGGCGCCCCCAGGGCCACGCGGGGAGACACCCACACCCCAACGCACACCGCGGTCCCACACCCGCAGCAACCACCAGAACCCGCCGCCACGGACGCTCCCCCCGCGTCTACGCCACACCGCGCGGAAGCCCCTACCCCTCCAGAGAGCCGCGGCGCGGTAGTCTGCGCCCGCGCAACAACCCCTCCACACCCCCGTCAACCCCCACGACCGCACGCATGCGTGTCCCAACACTCGCGACCGCGTTCCCTCCGAACGCGCACACCGGAGACACAGGGAGCTGAGGCCCCGCCTCCGCTGTCGCCACTACGCATGCGCGTCCTTAACGCGGACCCTTTCCCCCCGACCTACGCCAGTCCCGAGACATGGGGCGAGGAGACCACGCTTTCTTGGATAAGGGCTTCCGGCTCGTTTACCAACCCAGGCATTCCCGGTTCCACATCCGCCCTTCGCTACTGAAGCGCGGCCTCTGGCTGGCCAGGACCGCGGCGTGTTTAGGACTCCGGACCACAGCAGTGGAGGCACGCATGCGCACACCGCAGCTTAGCGGACTCCCAGAACCCAGCGCGGCCCGCGCAAGGAGACGCGCTGTGAAGCGGCACTTCCGGTCGGCCCGGAAGCTGGGAGACCTTGGTCGGGTGCTTGGTCTCCTCTCGATCCCCGGTGGTGTTCTCACCACCGCGCGTGTTGCCAGGACAGGTATGAGGCTTGGGCGGGGCGGCCGGCGCTCAGATCCGCGCATTCCACGTTCAGTACCGTAAAATTTCCTAAGTGTTGGCTTTCTGTGACACTGGTACAAGCAGATGGTGCAGTGGAGGTGTATCTGGAGAGGACCGTGCAGGGCAGTTACAGGTGAATGAAACCATTGTGAATCATCGTGGTGTAAGGATTTAATGAAGCCTCGGGCGATTGGAAAGGAAGACTAGCTGTAAGCAAGGCATCCTCCGTCCTTCCCTGACTCGTTCTCCGTCAGCGGCTGGAGATGGAACCGAACTCCTTGCTCCTGTTGCAGGCTCGGATGGAGGCAGATGAGGTGACACGGTTTTTTTTTTTTTTTAATTAATTTTTTTTTTTTAAGATTTTATTTATTTGACAGAGAGAGATACAGCGAGAGAGGGAACACAAGCAGGGGGAGTGCGAGAGGGAGAAGCAGGCTTCCCGCGGAGCAGGGAGCCCGATGCGGGGCTCGATCCCAGGACCCCGGGATCATGACCTGAGCCGAAGGCAGACGCTCAACGACTGAGCCACCCAGGCGCCCCTCGGAGGCACTGTTAAAAAACAAAATTCAACTGAGTAAACTGAAGATCTGATTGACTTTATTTAATGATTCATGAATCTGGCAGCAAACTAGCGAGTACAGGGAGCACTGAGGAGTGGAAGGTTTATATTGGAAGGGGGGTGGGTTGAGAAAGTTATTAGCAAAAGAAAAGAAAGGGTTGTTCCAGGCAAGGCCGTCTTCCCTTGAGGGAAGGGCAGGAGGTCTTAGGTAGATTATCTCTTCTTCCTTTGGGGGATAGAGTCCCATGCGACCGATTACTGTTGTGGTGACCAGAAAGTTCCTGCCTGACAGGTTAAGACTACATTTCTGGGAGAGGATGAAAGTGCATTTAGGTTAGTTATTAAGCACCGATTTGGTGACTTAGCCTAAGTGACACCATTTTGGGCCAGAGGTTTTCTTTTTAAAGATTTTTTTTCTTTTTTATTTATTTATTTGAGACAGAGAGAATGAGAGACAGAGAGCATGAGAGGGAGGAGGGTCAGAGGGAGAAGCAGACTCCCTGCCGAGCAGGGAGCCCGATGCGGGACTCGATCCCGGGACCCCAGGATCATGACCTGAGCCGAAGGCAGTTGCTTAACGGACTGAGCCACCCAGGCGCCCCATCTTTCTTTTTTTTTTTTTTAAATAAAGATTTTATTTATTTGAGAGAGAATGAGAGACAGAGAGCATGAGAGGGAGGAGGGTCAGAGGGAGAAGCAGACTCCCTGCTGAGCAGGGAGCCCGAATTGGGACTCGATCCAGGGACTCCAGGATCATGACCTGAGCCGAAGGCAGTTGCTTAACGGACTGAGCCACCCAGGCGCCCCATCTTTCTTTTTTTTTTTTTTTAATAAAGATTTTATTTATTTGAGAGAGAATGAGAGACAGAGAGCATGAGAGCGGGGAGGGTCAGAGAGAGAAGCAGACTCCCCGCCGAGCAGGGAGCCCGATGCGGGACTCGATCCCGGGACTCCAGGATCATGACCTGAGCCGAAGGCAGTCGCTTAACCAACTGAGCCACCCAGGCGCCCCCAGAGGTTTTCTTTTTAAATGTCTCTAACGTTTGTTGCTACATAACAAACTCTACCTAAAATGTAGTAGTAGCTAGAGCAAGGATCATTTTATTATTTCCTATGTTTCTGGGGGTGAGGAGTTCAAACTGGGCAGGATAGGAATGATTTACCTGTTATTTAGTAACTGCTGGCTTGGAATACCCAAGATGGCCTCTTCATTCAAAGTGTGATACCTAACTGCAAGTCCTATATGTAGGTCCTGTGTCTAGGCCTCTATTTTTGCTGCCAGTTGGGTTCCTCAGCTTTATTCTTGTAGTCTCAGAACCTGTCCCTCTTCATTTGGCTTCTTAATGGCCTTTCCAGTGGGATGGCTGGACTCCTTCCCTGGCTTCCATGAGGGTAAAACAGCCTTCTTAGTTTCTGACCTGGAACTGGCATGGAGTCACTTCTGTCACATTCTGTTGATTAAAGCAAGTTGTAGGCCCAACCCAGTTTCAAGGAAAGGGGGACTGCGTTTCATTTTGGCAAAAAGAGTGAATTAGCCTGATAGTCTTCCTAGCGATCCACTAAACGTAATCTACTTTAGATTGACTAAAGTAGAATTGATTACAGGTGGCTTTCAGCAGAGTCTGGATGTGTTCCTATTGTGCATATGTAGGATTCTAGAAACAACTGTGATAGGTATTCAGTTCTTTTTAATCACTGTTTATCTTGAACTTTTCCCTTATCATTAAATATTTTTCTGCACCCAAATTTTAGTGAACAAATAGTATGTCACAGTATTGCCCTTTAGTGATTTAGCTAAGCTGCTCTTAAGAGACACAGATTTCTGATCAGCTCCTTTCCATGCCTCCCAACTTCCTATCATTTAATTAGGCTCTTTTAAGAAAGTGTTTTGTCTTTTCAGGGATCAGCGACATTCAAAGATGTGGTCATTGGCTTCTCCAAGGAAGAATGGGGATTACTGAACCCTGCTCAAAGAGATTTGTACATTACAGTGATGTTGGAGAATTATCAGAATTTGGTTTGGGTGGGTAAGTGCATCTAACCCTTAATTTAGCATCTGATCTTGGATGTGTCTTCTTGTTCTACTGGGAATCTTTGGTGAGGCTCTGATTTTCCATGAAATGTGAGCAGCTTTCTTTATCCCATCTGCCGGATATTCACCAAGACTTTTCTTGTTTTATAATGGCCTCTATCCTTATTACAATATGGCTGTGTCAGAACACTTAAGTAACAACAGCATGGCCAATTCTTTCTCCCTATTTTCACAGGTCTTTCATTTGTAAGTCTGATGTAGTTTCACTATTAGAGCATGGGAAACTGCCCTGAATGAGAGGGAAATAAGAGATGAGAGTCCCAGTGCCAAGTGGGTAAGAGGAACCAGGTAGGGGTAAGCCATGCATATCACAGACCATCTGATTATAGAGGGCAGCACCTTTAGGATATGAAAGATGCTCTCTTCAGGTGTTTCAGGCATGTGCAGAAATTGAGGCTTCTTGAATTTGAGTTCCTACAGGAATACTAGTCATCTTCTGCGATCACCCAACATTTACATTGACCTTTATAAATGCCTACAGCCTCAAAAACTATAGGTGTGTCTTTCTTCATTATCTTTGGTAAGGTTCTTTTTAACTCCTGATCCCATTCCTCACTAGCTCATCCTTATTTCTTCGGTCTTGCATAAGGCTCTATATTTTTATGAAACATATTCTTTGCTACTATTGTTTCTTTATTTTTTTTAAAGATTTTATTTATTTATTTGAGAGAGAGAATGAGAGAGAGAGAGCATGAGGGGGGAGGGTCAGAGGGAGAAGCAGACTCCCTGCCGAGCAGGGAGCCCGACGCGGGACTCGATCCCGGGACTCCAGGATCATGACCTGAGCCAAAGGCAGTCGCTTAACCAACTGAGCCACCCAGGCGCCCTGTTTCTTTATTTTAAAATGACCTGTATAGTTATCTGAATGTCCAAATGGATGTATTAATTGATCACTTATTCACTAACAAACACTTATTCTTTTTTAAAAACTGGCCCAAGTGTTACAGGTCCCCAAGATCACCTCCAGGTTTGATGACTCACTAGGAGTAGTCACAGGACTCACCATAAAGTTGTACTCATGTCTGCAAAGTTAGGGAGTAGTCCCCAAGAGCACTCTCATTTCTGATACAAACTGCACATTCAGGGGTCTCCAAGATCACCCTCAGGTTTGATAATTCACTAGAAGGACTCGGAACTTAATAAAAACTTCTACTCATGGTTTATGAAAGGATACATATTAAAATCAGCCAAGCGAAGAGACTGATGGGGCACAGAGTCCAGGAGGATTCTAGATGCAAAGCTTCCATTTGTCCTACAACAGTAGGTTACCTGACCTTAGGTGTCCACTCTTTATTGGGGCTCTGTCAAAGATATGGTGGGTTGCTTATGTGGCTCACCTCAGTCTCTAGGCCCTGCGGAGGTCACACTGATACCCCACCATAAATCACATTGTTTGACTGTCTGGTATGGTTCAAGTTTCTTATGTAAACAGAAATATTTTTACTAGGCATGACATTTCAAGGAGTCAGATTACCTCCCAGAAGCCAAGGGCAAAGACTAGATCTCTTTGGGAAAGGTTAAACTCTTTACTACACAATAGCTAAGATTCAGCAAAGAGAAAAGTCTCATGGGGCAAAGTCTGGAGGAAACTAGATACAAGAGTCATATAGGATGTGCTTAATTCTAATAGCTGAAAGTTGTGACATATGTATGAGATGTTGGCTGGACAACAATAGAGATTTGTTACCTAAGGGTTTTATTGGAAGCTGGTCACAAAGGTTCCCTCTGCCTATTTTGCCATATGCTAAAATTCCAGAGTCTTAGAAGATAGGTATTTTGCATAAGCTACATTCACACAAATCATTTAGGCACAGGGAGCCACTTTTATTCTAGGAATGGCAGGAATTCTCCCCAAAACCAAGTTGCTAGAGAACGTCGAGAGCCAACTTTGTAAGCAAGACTTTCTAAGGAGAGCATTCTCAGGCTTGCTATGTTAATTCTTTCCTGAGTTTGTTTAAAAGCATAGAAACTTTCGGCATGCCTGGGTGGCTCAGTCATTAAGCATCTGCGTTTGGCTCAGGTCATGATCCCAGGGTCCTGGAATCTAGCCCCACATCGGGCTCCCTGCTCATTATGGAGCCTGTGTCTCCCTCTCCCTCTGCCTCTCCCCCTGCTTGTGCTCTCTCGCATGCTCTCTGTCAAATAAATAAAATCTTTTTAAAAAATAAAAGTGTAGAAACTTTTAGTTTTACTTTTGAGTGGAGGAACTAAGACTTGCTTCCCGTGGACCGGTGCAAACCAGAAACTTTCATTAGAAGGACCTAAATTGGTTGTTTTGATGTATAGGAGTGAATATAGTTTTAGTTTTGAATCTTGGTGATACTTAAGTTGATAGAAAGTGAGGAAATGAAGCACATTTGTGATGCATTTATTAAGGAATCATTTAGAGTTGAGCTATAGCTTGAACCATAAGCTGGAAATGTGTAATAGGTTTTAGTAGATGAAACTCAGGACCCGAGATGAATGTGTATTTCATACACATATATACATATATACCACATACTCTGGTGATAGAGCCTTAGGAACAGAAGAAATGGATTGCCTATGGATATCACAGAATCCAGAATTGATTAGTTGATAGCAGGAGAAACAAGAAAGTCCTATGTTACAGTTCCAAGGCCTACTACAAGAAGAGATGGATTTAGGCAGCAAAAGAGCTGTAGGACCTGGCTCGCCAGACACCACAACAGCCGGCACCTTGATCTTGGACTTACCGGACTCCACAACTGTGAGAAACGTTTGTTGTTTAAGCCACTCAGGCGTTTTGTTATAGTCAGCTCAAGCTGACTAAGACAACCTATAACCAACATCATATTTCTGAATGCTTATCTCCTAAGATTAAGAAAAAGACAAGGAAGTCTGCTCCCACTGCTTGTATTAAAAACATTGTCCTGGAGGTTTTAGCCAGTGATGAGGCAAGAAAAAAATAGAAGGCAGATTGGAAAGGAAGCAGTAAAACTATTTGCAGATGGCATGATCATGTAGAAAGTCCTATGTATTACACAGAAAGTTACTTTAGAGTTGAATGAGTTTAGCAAGGTTGCACATTATAAGATGAATATATAAAAACCAATCACATTTCTATATATTAGCATTGAAAAATTAGGAATTGAAATTAAAACAATAATTTATAATAATTTTATTATATATCATATATTATATATAATGATTTATATATCTTTATGGATATGTAACATATCCATAAATTATAATAATTTTCACTTACAGTAGCACCAAAAATATGAAATACTTAAATAATCTGTACACTAAGAATTACAAAACACAGTTGAGAGAAATATTGATGAAATAGATATGTTACCTTCATGCATTGGAAATCTCAATATTATTAAGACATCACTTCTCACCAAAGGTCATTTATATGTTCAGCACCATCTCAGTCAAAATCCCTGTAGGCTTTTAAATAGAATTCAACATGCTGATTCCACAATTCATAGCGAAATGCAAAAGCTACAGTAATCAAGACAAGTATTGGCATAAAGACAAAAAAAGAGGTTAATGAGACAGACTAGAGTCCAGAAATAAACCGGTACATACATGGTCAGTTGATTTGGGGAAAAAAAGCAAAGGCAATTCAGTAGAGAATGAAAAGTGTTTTTTCAATTGGTGCTGGAACAACTGGATATTTATATGAAAAGAACAACTTTGATCCATCTCTTGCACCCTATACAAAAATTAACTCCAAAATAGAGCTAAATGTAAAACCTAAAACTACAAAACTTTCAGGAGAAAGTATTTGTGACCTTAAGTTAGGCAAAGATTTCTTTGATATTTCACCATAAAATATAAAAATGATAAATATAACCTCATCAAAATTAAGAATTGCTGGGGTGCCTGAATGGTTCAGTTGGTTGAGTGTCTGACCGTTGATCCTAACTCCAGTCTTGATCTAAGGGTCATAGCTTCAGGCCCCATGTTGGGCTCCACACTGGATGTGGAGCATACTTAAAAAAATTACGAATTTCTACCCCTCAAAAAACACAACTAAGATAATGAAAAGACAACAGCCTAGAGAAAATTATTTACATATCACATATGCAAATAGGTACTTGTATCTGGAATATATACAGAACACTCAAAACTCAAAAGAAGGCAAACAAACCAATTTATAAATGGGTAACAGATTTGAGCAGATAATTCACTAAAGATTAAGTAATGGCAAATAGGTGCATAAAAATGCTCAATATCATTAGTCATTAAGGAAATGCAGATTAAAACCACAATGAGATACCATGATACCCATTAGCATCTATAAAATTATAAGGAAGGACTGACTATATACCAACATTATAATATTGAGTAAATGCTGAAAAATACTACATTAGTATACTGTTTGTAAGCATGTCAAAGTGTGTATTAATATAAAAATATGACACTGGGAAGGAATAATGTTAATGTATTAGAAATTTCTTTCACACATAATTATTCACAATTAGGGGCACCTGGGTGGCTCAGTTGGTTAAGCGTCTGCCTTTGGCTTGGGTCATGGTCCCAGGATCCTGGGATTGAGCCCTGCATTGGGCTCCCTGCTCGGCAGCAGGGGTCTGCTTCTCCCTCTCCCCCTGGAACTTCCCCTGTTTGTGCTCTCTCTGTCAAATAAATAAAATCTCGGGGCGCCTGGGTGGCTCAGTCATTAAGCATCTGCCTTCGGCTCAGGTTATGATCCCGGGGTCCTGGCATTGAGCCCCGCATTGGGCTCCCTGCTCAGCCAGGAGCCTGCTTCTCCCTCTCCCACTCCCCAGCTTGTGTTCCCCCTCTAGCTGTCTCTCTCTCTCTGTCAAATAGATAAATAAAATCTTTTAAAAATAAAGAAAGAAAGAAAGAAAATCTCTAAAAATAAAGAGCCTTATGCCTAAAGAAATTCCCACATATATGGCATTTAAAGGGTTACTTTCTCATATGATCCTTTTATGTAAGTTAGGGTTAGCTTAAGGTAAATGGTTTCCAAAATTTCTCCACTTACATGGTTGCTTGCCAGCATGAATTTTGCAATGAATAATAATTGATAGGTGGTATTGGGGGACTTTTTTACATTACCATTTTAATATGGCATTTAGTGATGAATGTGATGATGTGAATCCGCTGATAAATGTAACATGAGTTGAACCAAAAAGCATTTCCATATTGGACAAGGTTATACATAATCATGAATTATTTGATGTTCCGTGAGGAACAAAACCAGTGAAGTCTTCCCTTCACTTATTTATAGGAATTTTCTCTAGCATGAATTCCTTAAGGGTAAGGAAGATGACAGTATCTGAAAGCCTTCCCACATTCTACATACATAAAGAATGATGCTGAATAAGTTGTGAACACTGACTAAAGGCTTTCCCACATTCCTTACATAAGAGGGCTTTTCACCAGTATGAATTTTCTGACATTGAATAACTAGTGTTAAGTGACTAAAAGCTTTTCCACACTCAGTACATTGATACGGGTTCTCATCAGTATAGTTGCTAATATATTCATTAAATTGTGAAATCCAGCTGAAAGTTTTCATTACATTTATATGGTTTCTCACTAGTCTGAGTTCTCTGGTGATGATAAAGTTGTGAGCCCTGCATACAGGCCTTCCTACAAACCTTATATTTATAAGGTGTCTCACCAGTATGGATCCTCTGATTTGAGGTAGATATGAATGATGACTAGAGGTCTTTCCACATTCATTACATTTATATAACTTCTCACTGGTATGGATACTTTGATGTTCATTAAGTTGTGTGGTACCACTAAAGGCCTTTCTGTATTCCTTACAGCCAGGGTTTTTCTCCAGTATGAATTCTCTCATGTTGAATAATTAGTGAGAAGTGACTAAAAGCTTTTGCACATTCAGTATATTGATAGAATTTCCCCCAGTATGAGCTCTATGATGTACATTAAGTTTTGAGAGCCAAATACAGTTTTGTTGGTTTTTTTTTTTTTAAACAATCCTTACATTCGTAGGTTTTCTCACCAGTATGAATTCTCTGATGTTGGGTAAAGAGTGAAACAGGACTAAAGGCCCTTCCACATTCTTTACATTCACAGGGTCTTTCCCAGTGTGAATTCTGTGATGTTGAGGAAGATCAGAACAGTGGTGGAAAGCCTTCCGATATTGCTTGCATTCATAAGGTTTGTCAGAATTATTTAACTCCTTAATAAGGAACCAGCATGATGGCAAACCTGCTTCAAAGAAGAAGTCAATAAATGAATACACAGACAAACACAAACAAATGCTGAAAAGAGCTTGCTAATACATCAAAAACTGGTTAATGTCATACAGAGTGTGAAAATCATAGCATTTGGGGTTATTTTTTCTGCTGGCCAGCAATGTCCATGTTAACAAGCTAACTGCATGAGTCTAGGTCCTAATCAATAGTAAACAGTAAGACAAAGGTACAAATCCTCTAGAAAGTGAAACAGCCCTTGGGCATACTTGTTAGGCAATTTCCTAGTATGATATTTAAAAAGCATGAGTCTTGCCTACAAAATCCCACATTTAGGAATCTACCCTGATGATATACTTCCAACAACATGAAAATATATATGCATAAGACTATTCATTACAGCATGATCATAATTTTAAAATACTGAAAACAGTCTAAACACCCACATATAGGAGAGTGGTTCAATAAACTATGGTACGTCTACACAAAGTGTTCTGCAGCCTGCATACAAGAATGAAAAAAATCATGATCAGAATTATGATAATAATCATAAAAAATTTGACTATATAGGATTTTTAAAAATGCTTAAGAAATGTTTGACAGCAGAAATTATAGGCTGGCATAATCCTACATCTGAGGATGCATCAGAAGTAAATTTAGGGCCCAGGTTAATACAGAGTCTTACTCAAACTGGAAAATGAGAAAATGTTTATTAAGAAAAGAGTGGGGCGGCTGGGTGGCTCAGTTGGTTAAGCGTCCAAATCTAGATTTTGGCTCAGGTCATGATCTCAGGGTTGTGAGATCGAGCCCTGTGTCAGGCTCCACCCTCGGTGTGGAGCCTGCTTAAGATTCTCTCTCCCTCTGCCTCTTCCCCTCCCTCTCTAAAAAGGGAAAGTGAAAGAAAGAATGTACAAAATCTGAATCTGGAAAAACATGTCAAAGGAAAAAATCATTGTGCTGTAACCAAAATAAACTATTTTTGGAAACATGCTTTTGGATGGAAATAATGACCCAACTATTAAAAAAAGAATGGGGGAGAAACTGGGAAGAAATAATGTTCTCTGGAAAGGTAAAGTTGTACTTCAAAGAAAGCACCTTCCTCTTTGAATGGAGACAGGCACAGGGAGTGGTGTGTGGGAGTACAAGAGAGGCCCCCCCAGAGCTCGCACTGATAGGAGTAATGCTCTGTTCTGAACACTAGGCTCTCTGACAGGACCCTTCTAGTCATTGTCTCAAAGGTGCTCCATCCTGCTGACCTGGGCCATCACCTACAGTGCCACTGCCCTCCTTAATCATCCTTCACTCACCTGGCCCAGGCTTCCTGTCACATCTCTCTGCCAACCAGGGTTCCTTCCCTTGTTCCAGTAAGGAGATCACATTTGGCTTGGATATAGAAAAACCTGTGTACCCAAGAAGAAATGCAGCAGAGTCACAAAGGGGGTGTCTCAGAA
Organism: Mirounga angustirostris; assembly: GCF_029215605.1. Lineage (NCBI taxonomy): Eukaryota > Metazoa > Chordata > Mammalia > Carnivora > Phocidae > Mirounga > Mirounga angustirostris. Next base: position 57,990,922 of record NW_026991724.1, on the reverse strand, counting down.
TTCATATCCAGTTCCTGGTTATCAATGAAGAGAAGAAATTAGAAAAGGCCAGAGAAGAGGAGGAAGTCATTTTTGGATTGGGGAAGAAGCTTTTTTAGGTGTTATCCTACAGAATTATCCATCCCCATTCTGTACAATCTCATTGAGAGCAGAGCAGAAACTCAACCAGAGTCTTGAAAGGCACCTCAGAAATTCACACCAAAGGCAGCAGATGTTCCAGTGGACAAATTTCAACCTTCCAGGGGTATTAACATCTTTTTCTTTTTTAATATTTTATTTATTTGGCACAGAGAGCGAGAGATCACAAGCGGGGGGAGCGGCAGAGGGAGAGGGAGAGGGAGAAGCAGGCGTCCTGCTGAGCAGGGAGCCGGATGTGGGGCTCGATCCCAGGACCCTGGGATCATGACCTGAGCTGAAGGCAGACACTTAACGACTGAGCCACCCAGGCGCCCCCAGGGGTATTAACATCTTACCTAGAGATGAAGTTGCTTAAGTTCTCCAGCATTCCATCTCTGCACAGATCCTACCTAGCAAGTTCCAGCCTGCCCCACTCAACCTGAGATGACTATCGCCACATCCCTAAACATCACTGACCCTTGAAACAACAAAATGATAATGTGTGCCATTGAAATAAATATTTATGACTAGAAAAATAGAAGGATGAGAAGGACATTGCCGAGCTGAAGCCAGCGAGCACATGAAGGAAACTGTGGCAATTCAAGGGGAGGGTCTGTACTTCTCTTGAGAGCTGCACAACTTCCTTCATAAAGGGAGATAGGTCCATCAAAAGATACTTCGAAGAACAAAAAGAATTCAAGTTCCATGGTTTTCCAGTAAATTTAACTGTAGAAGGTCAGTGCACAGCTTCTTAATATGTCTGAATTGTCTTTAGTCCTTCTGTTCAGAAATTAGGCAGTGAATATGGAAACATTGATATATTTTTTAAGTGTTTGAATGCTTTCATAATGTTTCAAGAAAATTCAAATGAGAGAAATGGTTCTCCGGGGCCATTCTGCGCCCCTGGAAGACAGTTGGCAGCATCTGCAGACATTCTGGTTAGCACCACTGGGATAGGGAATGCTACCAGCACCAAGTGGTAGAGGCCAGAGATGCTGCTGACCATTCACCAACGTATGAGACAGCACAACTAAGAATTATAAGCCTTAAATATCATTAGTACTGAGCTTGAGAAATCCTGAGCTAGAGAAACTTTTTTTTTCATGGAATCATTGCAAAATGGTTAACAGAGTCTCTGTTAGGAATTATGAGAGTTGTGTATTCTTTTAAAATATATTGAAGAGTCAGGTTCATCACTGTCTTAATGTTACCTCTCCTTACCAGGTCAGCTTCTTTAATCAGATTTATTTTTATTAGCTGCACACTCTCCCATGACATTGCACTAAGTGACTCAACCTTTCATTTTGGGGCACTTGAGGTTGAACAAGATATCTTTAGGGACATTCCTAGCTCTGCTGATTTATGATTTTCAATACCTCATGCACTCTGGCTAGTCTCACCTAGCCCATCCCTAAGTGTGCTCTTTCCTTGTTCCCGAGCAACAGAATGCTAATGGCGGGTGGGGAGTAATCCAGGCTCACACAGATGTGGCCCACTACCCACACTTGTGGCTCAACATCAAATATGACCTTGGGTCAGGCATCCATCTGGAGGGACTGCTGGGCAATGTCTGATTCTATAACCAAATTCCCAATGCCACCCCCAATGTTACTACATTCTGAGGCTGAGACCTTCTGTCTTAGTCCATTCTGGCTGCTGTAACAAAGTACCAAAGTTAGCATCTGGTATCTTCAGAGTCTAAGTACCAGTCTGGGTGGCTTATTTACAATCGGAGTTTGTTTTTCATGGTTCTGGAGGCTGAAGTCCAAGATCAGGGTGGCAGCATGACTGGGCTCCGGTGAGGGCCCTCTCACAGGTTGCAGATGGCCAACTTGACATTACATCCTCACATAGTGGAAGAGTTAGGTAAGGGATCTCTCCAGAGACTCTTTTGTAGGGACACTAATCCCATTCATCCTGACCTAATCACTTAGTAAAGGTCCCACCTCCAAATACCATCACATATGAATTGGAAGAACATATTCAGATCACAGCAGAGACCAACCACCACCACTGCCCATCTCTTCCAACTGGGAAACCCAGTTCTGTAGATTACCATTAAAGCATTATTATGTGTGGTTCCTTTAAACACTGATTAGTCCATTAAGCCATATTTCACATAGGAGTCTTTCATGTTTCACTGAAACAATGCATTTCTGGTCCATCGAGGCTCCTGCAAAACAGTCCATAGGAGATGTGAACACATGAACCCAGGTCAGAGAGGGGGGATTCTTAGCGAGAGCTTAGGGCTATTTGATCCTTTTGTGCATGGGTGAAACTTCGGCAGGAAATCCCCCCAAATTTTTCCTACATTTATATAAAATGAGCACAGTTTGAGGAAGGAGAAAGAAAGCATGACTTACCTAGGCCATGGCTTTCAGAATAGCAAGGACCAATGAGTCCTCCAGGTTCCTCTTCTGGGGAAGGGTGAGTCCTGAGAAGGCAGCCAAGGAGGGAAGAGAAAACATGAGAGGTCAGGCTTGCCTCCCAGAAAGACAGGTTGCAATTCTCTTCCTCCCTTATCTCATGCCAGCCTTCCGGTGTTCATGAAAATACTGAGCATCTTGGACAGATTTCTAAAATGTCCCTCACCCCCAAATTCTCCTCCCATGTTACATGCCCTGCATGATTATAATTTTAATTCTTGGGATGCCTGGGTGGCTCAGTCGATTAAGCGTCTGCTTCAGCTCAGGTCATGATCTCAGGGTCGTGAGATTGAGCCCCGTGTCTTTCCCCTCCCTCTCCCTCTGCTCCTCCCCCTGCTCTTGCTCTGTGTGTGGGCTCGCTCTCTCAAATACATACATAAATATTTTTTTTTAAGTTTTAAAATAAGAATAAAATAGAACAATTGAGAAGTCCTAATTAATATTTGGAAGAAAATTTCCTTGGGCTAAAAAAAGGACATGAGACTATCTAAGCATATCCTACTTAAGTTCCTGAATTCTAAGGCTAGAAACTCTTCCCAAAAGCCAGGACAGAAGCAGTTACTGTGGTAGGCAGAATTATAGCCCTCCAAAGATGTCTCTGTCCTAATCCCAGAAACCTGTTATGTTAGTAGCAAGGGGGAATTAAGTTGCAGGTAGATTTAAGATTGTTAATCAGCTGAATTTAAGACAAGATTATCCTGGATTGTCCACAGGAGCCATCATAATCACAAGGATCCTTAAAGGTGAAAGAGCGAGGCCAAAGAATCAGTGTCAGAATGATGCAATGTGAGAAAGACTCAAGAAGCTATTGCTGCCATTGAGGATGGAAAGGGGCCACACCAAGAATACAGGCAGCCTCTAGAAGCCAAAAAAGTGGTTTCTTTCACAGAGCCTCCACAAGAGAACACATCCCCATCAACACCTTGATTTGGCCCAGTGAGACCTATTTCAAACTTTTGATGTCCCAACAATAAATGTGTTGTTTTAAGCCACTAAGTTTTTGTTAATTTGTTACAAATACATCTACATGAGGTAAGAAAAATCAGATTACTGAGAAAAAACTATAATCCTAGAATGTTCTACCAAACGGAAGTATAATTTGTGAGGATCTTAGAAACTTTTCTGGACACATAAGGATTCAGAGAATACCAGGTATATACCATTTGTTGAGAAATAGAACTACTCAATAAAAGTCTAACCAAATAGCATTTGAAATAAAACTGTTACCACAAGACAGAGGGAAAAAAAAAGATGAAAAGAATCAGCAGCCAACAATGAATGTTACTTTCCCTGAGTATATTTAAAAAAATTTTTTTAAAGATTTTATTTATTTGAGAGAGAGAGCAAGCGAGCACAGAGGGAGAGGGAAAAGCAGACTCCCTTGCTGAGCAGGGAAGCTGATCTAGAGCTTGACCCCAGGACCCTGAGATCATGATCTGAGCCGAAGACAGACGCTTAACCTACTAAGCCACCCAGGCACCCCTACCTGAGTATATTTAAATTTAAATGGAAATCATGAGTGGGTCTGGCAGTAAGTAATGTAAGCATCATAAATGAAATAAAAGCAAAACTAAAAGCTTTGGATTAAGTTTATATTACGTTAGTGAAATGGAGGAAATGCGAAAGAACAAGCTGTGAAGGAAAGGAACAAGGAAGCAAGAGTGGTCTCTTCTTGGAGGAGAGTGGCAAAGTAAATTAATGGTGGGTATAGAAGTATAATACTGCTTTCATTCTGCCCAAATGGTAAGGCATGTGGAGATAACCACTACCCTAAACACAGTGGAAAGTTCCAATTTAGCAAAAGGGGAAATGATCAGCCAACATAAGGAAAAGACCAAAATAACACAAATAGGACATACAATGTAAAATGAAAAGAATAAAGTTGAATTAAGAATCAGCTGGTTTTTTTTTTTTTTTCCTGTTTCAAGAAACAACTGAAATGACAGGGGTTGAAAATAAAGGAATGAGCAAAAATATACCAGATAAACAAAGACAAATCATTAGTAGTAGTGTTACCCAGTATGGAAATAAAATGCCAAAAGGATTACACTAGGCCAGGGTTGGCAAACTTTTATCTAGAGTCAGTGAGTATAGGATTTGTGGCTATAGTCTTTATTGCAACCACTGAGTTCTGCTGTTGTAGTGCAAAAGCAGTAGACAATATGTAAATAAATGAGCATGGCTGTGTTCCAATAAAGCTTTATTTATAAAGCAGGCAGCAGGCCAGATTTGGTTTGTCAACCCCTACACTTAGCCGAACAGGATACTATAATGATAAAAATAATGATTCATCAATAGGGGTTATGTTGTAGGTCTTTATAAATCAAGCAACATTAATTAAAAAGTAAAAATCTCGGAAAACTCAAGATTTTGGTTTAAAAAATTCATTTTAGGAAATTCTGATCCAGTGTACCAAATTGTTTAAGAACCTGGAGAATTTTATCATTATAATCCACTGGCTTAAACAGAATCTATACCCAAGAAAAGTAGAATATATATTCTTTTTCAATGTTACAGAATATATACAAAAATCAATCCTGTATTTAGCTATGAAGAGAAATGAATTCAAAAAAGTAGGTATCTTCAGGCCACATTTACCAGTCGTAGTAAAATAAAATTTGAACTTACATAATTTAGGATGGTTTTGGCTACAAGTTTACAAAATATCCAACTAAAAGTAATTTCAGCAATAAAGGTTTATTTTTTTTTTTTACATAACAAGGCTTCACAGAGACAGTTCCAGAATTGTCCTGGTAACTCTGGGTCAGCTTCTCTGAGGTCCTCGGTTTTCTCCTTTTGGTTCCAACATGGCTACGGCAGCTCCAGGCATTATGTTCTCATAGGAGAATGTTTAAAAGCACATGAGAGGAGATGGAGTCTTCCTGATAGATCTGTCTCTTCTGAATGAGGAAAATCTGTCCCAGAAGCCCCTACAGATCCCTGGAACATACTGGCCTTACCCTGGAACATGAGAGCCATCCTGAGCTGCAGAAAACGCTGAAAAGTTAGCATCTGGTATCTTCAGAGTCTAAGGCAAGACACAGATGCTGCCAGTAGGAAGGGGAATCGGGTATGGCCGCTACGTAGGCAACCGGCCCCTTCTGTTTGTGACAAAAGTGATGAAAGATAATCTAAAACAACATAGAAATTGAGAAATATTATCTTAAATTTTGTTTATTCTTGGGTCAGGAAGAAATAAAAACAGATTATTTTAAGATAACCACTTTCTAATTTCATTATTTTCTCTTTTAATTTTGTACCAATTTGTTCTTTCATCACCTCAGTGTTTGGTATTGTCTTTTCTGGCTTCTTGAATAGTACATTTAATATATTTGAGAATAATCATTCAAGTTTTCATGCTTTGCATGCATTTAAAAGCCATAAAAATTCTTCTGAGTAACTTCAGCCACATGCTACAACTCCTGGAATGCAAATCTCTTAATTGTCATTTTTTCATTACCATGCATGGTAATTTACATGATTTATTTATTAACCCAAGAGTAATGGGGTACCTGGCTGGCTTAGTCGGTAGAGCATATGACTCTTGATCTCAGGGTCATGAGTTTGAGGCCCACACTGGGTGTGGTGCCTATTAAAAAAAAAAAAAAAAGTTGAACCCAAGAGTAATTTGGCTGTTTTTTTTTTTTCAAGTGCCAAAAAATGAAAATTTCTGGCTGTTGTTATAATTATTACAGTGTGGTTAGAAAATGTGATCCTGTAATGTTAGAGACAAATTTTTTTTCCCAACCTTTCCTTGCTTCTTCAATAATTATGGTCTAAACAATTTATATCCGTAAAATTTTTCATTATTAATCTTATGACTCAGGATAAAGGATAGCTTGAATGAAGGCATTCCCATTTGCATTACATTCTTCAAGTCTTTCTGCAAAATATAAGAAGTTGGGACTAGCCTAAGCTAATGGGCTCTCCCCATTATTTCCATTGATATGGTTGCTTGCTAACATAAATTCTCTGATGATTAATAAAGGATAAGTGCTAATGGAAGGCTTTTCTACATTTATTATGTTCACTTGTGTTTCTTTATTATGCATTCTCTGGTGTTGAACAGTAGCTGAATTATGATGTAAAGTCCTCCCACATTCCTTATATTTACAAGACTTTTCCTCAGTATGAATTATCTGATGCTGAATCAGTTGTGAGCAATGACTGAAGGCCTTTCGACATTCCTTACATTCATATGGTTTCTCACCTGTATGAATTCTATAATGTACAGTAAGATGTGAGACCCGTTTGAAAGCCCTACCGCAAACCCTACATTGGTAGGGTTTCTCTCCAGTGTGAATTCTCTGATGTTGCTTAAGTTGTGAGCTCACTCTAAAGGCCTTCCCACATGCCTTGCATTCATAGGGTTTCTCACCAGTATGGATTCTCTGATGTCTAATAAGAGTTGAGCCTTGATTAAAGGCCTTCCCACATTCCTTACATTCATAGAGTTTCTTGCCCGTATGAATAGTCTGATGTTGAATCAACTGAGACCGATGACTAAAGGTCTTCCCACATTCCTTGCATGCATAGGGTTTTTCACCAGTATGAATTCTATAATGTACTTTAAGATGTGAGATCCTATTGAAGGCCTTGCCACATTCCTTACATTGATAGGGTTTCTCACCAGTATGAATTCGTTGATGTTCAATCAGCTGTGAACTTCGACTAAAGGCCTTTGCACAATCCTTACATTCATAAGGTTTCTCACCAGTATGAACCCTCTGATGTTGTATGAAATTTGAACCAGAATTGAAGGCCTTTCCACATTCGTTACATTCATAGGGTTTCTTGCCAGAATGAATATTCTCATGTTGAATTAGTCGTGAGCCATACTTAAAGGCCTTGCCACATTCCTTACATTTATAGGGTTTCTCATTAGCATGAATTCCTTGATGATTAATAAGGAAGTCCTCCTGCCAGAAGTCTTTTCTACATTCGTTATATTCATAGGGTTTTTCTCCACGATGAGTTTTCTGATAAAAAGGAAATGATGCTTGTTGGTTTAAAGTGGCTATTTCTTCATGACTGATTATCATTTGACTCAAATGTCCATCTGGATTTCCCCGTTGTCTGTCAAACTGGCTTCTGCATTCCCAATCATCTTGGAACCTCGAACACTCAAGACCATAACTTGTGAGGCTTTCCATTATCTCCCACTGTGGCGTCTGTATTTCATAAATGTGCTGCTCTGGAGATGATACCTTGGTATCATACCTGGACTCCAGTACTGGAAAAAAAAAAAAAAAGTTTTTTCCTTTTCCAGAAAAAGGAACTTCTATAGTGAAAACCAGGAAACTTAAACTCATGAGTATACCTATAAGCTCTTGTATGTGGCTAGGCAATTTGAAAATGGGTAAGTAGAAGAGAGGCAGAGGAAATACCATAAATTGAGATGGAGTAGTCAGAGGGAGGTTGTAAGAGTAGTTCTAAAATGTTAGTGTGGATCAGAATCACCTCTGAACCATGTTTTTAAAAAAATGAATGTTTCTATGAACCCCTAGAAAACACATATAATCTTGAGTGACAGAAAAAATCATTGGTTGCCTGGGGCTGGGTAAATGAGCAACTGTGTAGAAAGTGCACAAGGGAACTTTTCAGGGCAATGAAAATGTTCTCTAGCCTGTGGTTATGGTTATGCAAGTGTATACGTTTGTCCATACTCATCAAGATACTGTACTTAAAATGCATGCATTTTATTGAATATAAATTATACCTCAATAAAGCAGATTTTAAAAGATGATGGGGAAGGGTAGCTGGATCTTCATCTGGCCAGAGGCATACAATGGTGTATCTGCTTGCCAGGGGACGTGGTAGGACAGGGAGGCTGGTCTCACCTGTCCACTGGGAGTTACAGTAACACATCTGTGGCATTTTGCTGTGAAGCCTTCTATCTCTGAAGTTCAGCTGAATACCATGGCTTAGACCTGGTGTCTACTAAACCAGTCTCTCCTGGACCTTTCCATTACCTAGATGTGACGGTGGAAAAAGAAGGGCCCTGTTCCTTATTTAGAGAATTAGGCCCCAACTTAATGGGGGTGGCTTCTTCAGGGCAACATTCTTTGCTGCCTATTCAAACTGCAGGGAGAAGTCAAATGGTATATTTGATCCTGGTTTTACCTATTACATGATTTCAGTTGCAGTGGCCTGTTTTATGTAATCACAGCAACCAAATCCATTTGGAATTGGTTATAGCTTAATGCAAGGAACTATGGGGAAAGCAAGTGGGTGCTTCTGAATGTGCTTATGAAGTGTAGTAGACAGGGGCGCCTGGGTGGCTCAGATGGTTAAGAGTCTGCCTTCGGCTCAGGTCATGATCTCGGGGTCCTGGGATCGAGCCCCACATCGGGCTCCCTGCTCAGCGGGGAGCCTGCTTCTTCCTCTGCCTGCTGCCCTCCCTGCTTGTGCACATGCTCTCTCTTTCTCTGATAAATAATAAATAAACAAACAAACAAGTAAAATCTTTAAAAAAAAAAATGTAGTAGACAGATGACCAAAGAGGATTTTATAGGAGCAGGTCTGCTTCATATGGTGGCATATCACAGAACATTATTCATTTGGTTACGTGTGAAAGTATTAAGCAAAAGCTACTAGAATAAAAAGTTTGACAATGAAACACAATGACGGGTCTATGAAAGAAATATCAGATTTTGTGGGAATGATGCTGCTGTCATCTCAAAAACTTATACTATAACCACAGTGCGTCCACATGAAGTTGTAAGAACAAGACTACATGAAGAGGACACGAAGTACAGATATTTTTTCAGACACCATGTCTGGTTGTTTTTTTTAATTTTTTTAAAAGATTTTATTTATTTATTTGAGACAGAGAGCATATAAGCAGGGGGACCAGCAGACAGAGGGACAGGGAGAGGCAGGCTTCCTGCAGAGCAGGGAGCCCGATACAGGGCTCAATCCCAGGACCCTAGGATCATGACCTGAGCCAAAAGAAGACGTTTAACCGACTGAGCCACTCAGGTGCCCCTGTCTGGTTGTTCAGAAAGAAGGTTTTGGGTCTCTTCACTGTGGTCTGACAATTCTATTGAGACAGATTCCAAATATGACCATTATGATGGCAACCCGTGAATTGGTGGTTGACCTACTCAACAGTTAGCAACATCTGCCTGCCATCCTATGAAGGACAACCAAAAGACTACATGGAAACTGGAACATGGAAATTTAAAGCCAACCTGGTAGAAAGAGAAGACGAATTTGGGAACATTTAACTATGCCCAAATGGAAATTTGGTTTTAGGAATTAAAGTAAGGCACATTACTTGCTTTTTGGGCAATGTGGAAAAAGGACATGCCACTAAAAACAATCCTCTCCCCAGACTTCCACTTTTTCTACTTTTCTATCACAGATTGTGTTGATTTATGGCAGAGTATGGTGTTGTTTATGAGCCCTTTTACACTCATCTAAATTAAGCCATCCCTAATTATATACTGTGTTGTAGGCATCCAAAGATAGTACTGACAGTCATAATTTTCTGACTTCTATTCAACTCCCTATAAAGTTGCAAAATAGCAACAAGAATAGTGAGGTCTTCTGTATTAACTTAATGGTTCCCTGACAGGGACTGGCAGAGTATTTTATTTTATTTTATTTTATTTTAAAGATTTTATTTATTTATTTGACAGAGACAGAGAGAGACAGCTAGAGAGGGAACACAAGCAGGGGGAGTGGGAGAGGGAGAAGCAGGCTCCTGGCCGAGCAGGGAGCCCGATGCGAGGCTCGATCCCAGGTCCTGGGATCGTGACCTGAGCCAAAGGCAGACGCCCAACGACTGAGCCACCAGGCGCCCCGGCAGAGTATTTTAAATTTAATTATTTAGCATTAGTAGTCACTGTTTTGTATAACCAAAGAAATAGGTCTAAAAATCTTACAGATAGTCTTAGCATCAAGATATTTTAGTTCCCTCATATGAACCTCAAGGGATCCCAAGAGCCAAAATAATCTTGAAAAGGACAAACAAAGTTGGAGGTCTCACACTTCCTGATTTCAAAACATACTGCAAAGCCACAGTAATCAAAATAGTGTGGTACCAGCAAAAAGGCAGACATAGACAAATGGAACAGAATTAGAGAGCCCAGAAATAAACCCCCATGCATATGGTCAAATTATCTTTGATACGGTGCCAAGACAACACAATGAGTAAAGGACAGTCTCTTTAACAAATGGTTCTGAAGAAATTGGGTATCCACATGCAAAAGAATGAGGCAGGACCCTTACCTTACACCATATACAAAAATTAACTCAAAATGGATTAAAGACCTAAATGTAAGACCTAAAAATGTTAAGTTCCTAGAAGAAAGCACAGGGGGAAAACTTCATGACATTGCATTTGGCAATGATTTCTTGGATATGGCACTAAAGGCCCAGGTAACAAAAGCAAAAATAGACAAATGAGACTACATCAAGCTTAAAATCTTTTGTGCATCAAAGGAAACAATCAAAAAAGTAAAAAGGCAACCTTCAGAATAGGAGAAAATATTTCTAAATCATATATCTAATAAGAGGTTACTATCCAGTATATATAAAGAACTCCTACAATTCAACAACAACAGAAAAACTACCCTATTAAAAAACTGGCAAAGGACCTGAATAGACATTTCTCCAAAGAAGGTATACAAATGGCCAAGAAGCACATGAAAACATGCTCAACATCACTTATCATTAGAGAAAGGCAAATCAAAACTATAACGAGATAATGCCACAAAGCCATTAGGATGGCCACTATCAAACAAAACAGACAATAACAGGTGTCAATGAGGATTTGGAGACACTGGAACCATTGTGCCCTGATGATGGGAATGTAAAATGGTGCAAACACTATAGAAAACAGTATGGAGGGTCGCCTGGGTGGCTCAGATGGTTAAGTGTCCGACTCTTAGTTTTGGCTCAGGTCGTGATCTCATGGCTTATGGGATCAAGCCCCATGTCGGGCTCCTTGCCCAGCAGGGAGTCTGCTTGAAAGATTCTTTCCCTCTGCCCCTGCCCCCAGCTCTCTCATGCACTCTTTCTCTCTCTCCCTAAAAATAAATAAATACATCTTTTAAAAAAGGAAAGAAAGAAAGAACAGTATGGAGGGGCGCCTGGCTGGCTCAGCTGGAAGAGCATAAAACTCTTCATCTTAGGGTCATGAGTTTGAACCCCATGTTGGGTACAGATTACTTAAAAAAAAAAAAAAGAAAAAGAAAAAACCAGGGAACGTTCTAAAAAAATTAAAAATAGAATTACCATATAATATAGCAATTCCACTTCTGAGTATATATCCCAAAGAACTGAAAGAATCTGAAAGAGACACCTGCACACTCATGTTTACTGCAACATTATTGACAATAGCCAAGAAGTGGAAGCCACCCAAATGTCCATTGACGAATGGATAAAAAAGTTGTGGTACATACGTATAGCCTTAAAATTGAAGGAAATCCTGTCACATGTTACAACATGGATTAACCTTAAGGACATCATGCTAAGTGAAAGAAGCTAAACTCTAAAGGCCACATATTTTAAGATTCCATTTATGTGAAATATCCATAATGAGCAATTCCACAGAGATAGAAAGCAGATTACTGGTTGCCAGGGGCTGGGGGGAGAGGGCAGTGAGGAAACTATTTAAGTACAGGGTTTCCTCTGGGGTGTGTTTAGGAAAAACACACCTCTCAACACGACTCTACTATACATACTTCCCTTCTGACGCTTCTGGTGACAAAATGTGTGCTAAGCAATTCTCCAACTCTGATGGATACCAACTGGGTGTCCTACAGATTTAAGTCAATTTTCATACTGTCTTTCTGCAGAAAGCATCAGATCCCACAGATTAAGAGCTCAGGCCCACAGACTACCTCTGCTCCCTTCACCCTCCACCCCAATAAACTGGAGGTTCCCACCACCCCTCCTGGGGTTCAATCATTTGATAGACTGGCTTACAGAATTCAGGAAAATGGTTTACTTACTAGATTACCAGTTTACTACAAAGAATATAACTCATATCAGTCAGATGAAAGAAATGCACAGGACAAGGTAGAGGGGGAGGGATGTGGAGATTCTACACCCTCTCCAGGAACACTACCCTCCCAGTACCTCCACATGTTCGCCAACCCAGAAGCTCTTCAAACACTGTACTTTGGGGACTTTTTTATGGAAGCTTCATTACATAGGCAGGATTGATTAAATCATTGCCCTTTGGTGATTCAGTCAACCTCCAGTCCCTCCAAAGTTTGGGGGATAGAGCTGAGAGTTCCAACCCTCTAATTACAAAACTGGTTTTTCTCTCAACCAGCCCCCTTCCTGAAGCTATCCAGGTGACCCCAACCACAGTCATCTCATTAGCATACAAGAAGACTTATTACTTCAGAGACTCCAAGGGCTTTAAGAGCAGTGTGCCAGAAAACAGGGGTGAAAACCACAGGGTGATAAAAATATTCTGAAAACAGATAATGGTGATATTGCACAACACTGTAAATGTACTAAATGCCAATGTACTATACACTTTAAAATGGTTAAAAAGATGAATTTTGTTATGTATATTTTACAGTGATTTTTTAAAAAGTTAAAAGGAGCAGAAAAAATATAAATTACCACACTGATTCAAGAAATGCAACATTTGAATGTTTAGATTAGTATTCAGTATTAGGAGTTCAAGTATTAGGAAATCTATTCATATAATCCAGACTTCATAGATTAAAATAAGAAAACTTAATATGAAAAGGTGGATACTTCTTTAACCAAATAAAATATCTCTATTTCATTCCTAAATGTGATATTATGCTTAATGAAAAGACACAAAAAACATTTCTATTAAGGTCAAGAACAAGCTTAGGATGTAAACTACCCCCATTAACGTTGTTCTGGGGGTACTACATAATCAGTTTCCTACTCAGGCAAAAGGAAAAAAAAACCCAAGAGCTATAAAAATGCAAAAAGATTATCACCATTTGCAGATGATATGAATGTCTACTTGGAAAGCTCAAGAGTATTACATGAAAAATTGTTGTAAATAATGAGAAAATTCAGTAAGTTGGGTTAACTACAAAATTAATCTGAAGATATGAATGGCTTTTGCCAGGTATAAAAAACAACTGGTTGGGATATAATAGGGATGAAAGGGCCCCATTTCCAATAACAGCAATAAATATATACTACCTAGCAGTAAATATAATAAGAAATGTACAAGAGCCATATAAAGAAAACTTTAAAACCACCAGGGGGTGGACATAAAGGAAGGAAGAGCCTATCATTTTCTTAAATAGATAAAAATCAATTAAAAAAATAAGTTTTCTCCTCAATCTGAAAATTTACTGTGATCTCAAGTAAGAATAATTACATGATTTTTTTAAAACCAGATATTCTCATTTTAAAGTTCAGATGGAAAAATAAATGAGTATAGCCAAGAAAATTCTGAAAAATAAGAATGAGGAGGAACTAGTCTACCAGATATTTAAAACCTTCAATAATTAAAACAGTATGGTATTGGACACATAGTTAGACAAAGAGATTAATGAGACAGAACCAAAAGTCAAAAGATATATCCAGAGGCAACAGAGTAGATGATAAAGGTGGCTATACAGATTAGTGGTGAAAAGATAAAATGAGCTAATATATGCTGTTTGAATAAACTGATAACAACCTGGAAAATAGTGTGAAATCACATCTTGCACTCAGGATAAACTCCACAGGGATCATAAATAGCACCATAAATATACCAGGAAAAAAACCACAGGAGACTCATTTATAATGTCAAAGGGGTAAGTCCTCTTTGATTATGATGTAAACCCACAGATCTAAGAAGTAAACAAAACTCAGCACCCCAAACAGTCAAACATAAGCTGTCAAACTAAAATGACAAAAACAAAAGCAAAAATGATATTACGGGTGTGGCTGGCAGAATACTGGCCTCCCAAAGATGCCAGTGAAGACACTGGGTTATACAACAGCATGTATCTTCTCTCCTTTTTCTTTTTTTTAAAGATTTATTTATCTGTCAGAGAGAGACAGTGAGCGAGCACATAAGAAGGTGGATCAGCAGGCAGAGGGAGGAGCAGGCTCCCCACTGAGCAAGGAGCCCGATGCGGGACTCGATCCCAGGACCCTGGGTCATGACCTGAGCCGAAGGCAGTCGCTTAACCGACTGAGCCACCCAGGTGCCCCTGTATCTCCTCTCCTGATGTTCACTCCACACTTGACCTCGTTCACTCCCGGGGGCCAACTACCACTTCAATGTGGATGAATCTACCACGTCTGTAATGTTTAATTCTTGGTTCCCCATCTGAAGTTCTCTTACAGTACATTGTATGTGGTGGAAACTGTTTCTCGTGGAAACTGTTTATCAACCAACACATTCTTGGTCTCACATTGTCACACTTGACTTTGAACTTTGGTTCTCAATCAGGGAAGATTTTGCCCCCTGGGGGACATCTGGTAATATCTGGAACATTTCTGATTGTGACAACCGAAGGGAGGGGGGGTTATACTCGCAACTAATGAGGAGAAGCCAGGGAGGCTGCTAAACATCCTACAGTCCACTGGACGGCCCCGCTGTGTCAACAACGCTGAGGCTGAGCAACCCTCCATCCAGAGCAAGGAAACAGGCAGGGAAGAAGCCCTGAGGCAGGAACATGCTTTCTTCTTTTTTTTTTTTTTTTAAGATTTTATTTATTTATTTGAGAGAGAGAGAGAGACAGCGAGAGCAGAAACACAAGCAGGGGGAGTGGGAGAGGGAGAAGCAGGCTTCCCGCGGAGCAGGGAGCCCGATGCGGGGCTCGATCCCAGAACCCTGAGATCATGACCTGAGCCGAAGGCAGACGCTTAACGACTGAGCCACCCAGGCGCCCCAGGAACATGCTTTCTGTATCAAAGTTGGGGAGGGTAAATTTGCACTGTCTGTGCTCATTCTACCACAGCACAGCTGAGTAGTTGTGACAGAGACCATATATGGCCCACAAAACCCACAGATATTTACTCTCTGGCCCTTTAAAGACAATACTTGCCAACCCCTACATTAAAGGTATAGCAAAGAGGCTTGTGTGGCTGTAGCCGAATGAGCAACAAGGAGAGTAGCAGGAGAGGAGATCAGAGAGAATGTGGGACGCCGATCATAAAGCAACACAGTCCAAGAGAACTTTCTATGATGCCGAAAATGTTCGATTCCACCCTAATATACTAGCTACTAGCTACCCAAGGCTGCTGAGCATTTGAAATGTGGCTACAGGCTACCATGGAATGGAATGTTACATTTTATTTAATTTTAGTTAAAGTTAAAATTTAAACAGCACATTTGGCCGGCGGCTACTATATTAGATAGCACGTAGAGGCTTCTAGGCCATGGTATCGATTTTGGATTTTCTCTTGAGTGCGATGGGAATTTACTAGTAGGTCTTGAGCAGCAATGCAATACACCCTCACTTTGGCTGCTGTGTAGACAATACACTGTAGTGGACAAGACTAGAAGCAGAGGGATGGGGAGGAGGCTACTGCAATCGTCTAAGCCAAAGATGATGGTGGCGTGGATGGAATGGTAGCAGTGGTCTTGGTGAGAAGTGGTTAAATTCTGGACATAATTCAAGGTAGAGAAAACAGGCCTTGCTGACAAACAAACGTGAGAGAGAAAAGTCAAGAATGCTTTAAGAGTTTTTGACTTGAGGGGCGCCTGGGTGGCTCAGTCGTTAAGCGTCTGCCTTCGGCTCAGGTCATGATCCCAGTGTCCTGGGATCGAGCCCCGCGTCGGGCTCCCTGCTCGGCAGGAAGACTGCTTCTCCCTCTCTCACTCCCCCTGCTTGTGTTCCCTCTCTTGCTGTGTCTCTCTGTCAAATAAATTAAATCTTAAAAAAAAAAAAAAAAAAAGAGTTTTTGACTTGAGCAAGTATAAGAATCAAGTACCCTATTACTAAAGTGTGGAAGAAAGAGGGAAGAGCAAATTGTTAAGGAGGATCAAGAACTCCTTTCTGGGCTTGTTAAGTTCAAAGTCCCCATGAACACGGAAGTGGATATGATGAGAAGGCAGCTGGAGTTTAAAGGAAAAGCTAAAGATGATGGAAATGTTCTGTATCTGCGTTGTCCAATACAGTAAGCACAAGCCACAGAGTGGCTCCTGAACTTCTGAAATGTGGCAAGTGCAACTGAGGTACTGATCTTCTTAATGTATTTCACTGTAATTAAATTACAACAGCCACATGGGGCCAGTGGCTCCATACTGGACAACACAGGTACAAAAAGTATTTAAAGTGTGGTAATGGAGAGGGTCCTAGGGAATGAAAATAAACAGGAAAGAAAAAACCCAAGTTTGAGCCCTGGGGGCCTCCAACATTTAAAGAAAGTGAGACAATCCCATCAGAGGAGGCTGAAGATGGTTTAATGAGGAGGTAGTGATGTCCCAAATACACAGAAATGTTTCAGGAAGAAAGGAACAACCACTTTTGTGAAATGTTGCTGACAAGCTACGAGAGGATAAGTGGGACCTGACCTCTGAGTTTGGCATCTTGGAAGGAAAATTTTCTACCTCAAAGGTCTTCTTTTCTCTTCCACCCACTAGATGGTTATCTGTGGTAGCTTCTCTCTTCCCACACAGGCCTCACTCACCTGGACACAGGCCTCCTCTTGACGTTTTCTCTACCACCCAGGGCTCTTTGCCCTCCTCCAGGAAGGAGATCACATCAGGTTTGGCGATGGCAAGACCTGGATGTGAGAAAAAACATGCCACCCGGTTATGGTGTGGGGTCCCAGAATTCAGATCCAGGACCTGGTTGGCGAGCAGGAGAGGCGGTTGCAGGAGAGACCAGAGGAAGATGTGACAGTCACCTGAGGGTTGGGGAAGATATAGTATCAGCCCAGGGAGCTGCTCTTTGACCACTCAAAAGGTACCCGGAAACAGACAAGGAACGGATATGCCGAGGGTAACATACAAACTAATATGCCAGGTCATCTTACCCAGTGAGACCAGGTTGCTATAGGTCTCCAACATCACGTCTCTGTACAAATCCCTCTGAGCGGGTGCAAGCTGTTCCCATTCCTCTTGGGAGAAGACTATGGCCACATCCGTGAACAAGTCTGACTCCTGAAACAACAGGCAGGTATGTTATTGGCATATTTCAAGGAAATGTTTCGTGGTGGGATGAGAGGAGACGGAGGAGGTCTTTGCAGGAATGGGGTGTTCTGGTGAAAAGGAAGGCTGGGGCTGGAGGCCTCCAATGTGAGCAGGTTACAGGAGAGGGTCGGCATGAGTAAAACAGTGTTGAAATGTTCTTGAGCATTACTTTTCACTACAAACCCAAGCTCTGTACATAGATCTGAGAGGAAAATTAAAATTCAGCCAAGTGGAGTTTCCCCAGTTGTGACAAGCAGCATACTAAAGCACGTTGCCTACTCTGTCCTTGGCATATAATAAATTCTCAATAAGGGGCACCTGGGTGGCTCAGTCATTAAGCATCTGCCTTTGGCTCAGGTCATGATCCCAGGGTCCTGGGATCGAGCCCCGCGTCGGGCTAACTGCTCCGCGGGAAGCCTGCTTCTCCCTCTCCCACTCCCCCTGCTTGTGTTCCCTCTCTCGCTGTCTTCTGTCAAATAAATAAATAAAATCTTCAAAAAAAAAAATAAATTCTCAAAGAGAGGCCTATAATTTCTACTTTTGTACAACAACAAAACAAACCAACAATTTCTGATAGACTTACCCTCAAATGTTTTATTAAAGAAATGTTTTCTATCTTAGAAAATATGATTTTCATATACATTGAGAATTATTTGAAGACAGAGGTTCATCATTATGTCAGGACATATCAAAGCATTCTTCCTTATGAGAAAAATCTTAAATTAAGATTACTTTATGATTAGCTGTACAATTTTCTATCGAGTGAAAAAATGACTCAACCATTCTCTTATTTTGGATGCAGAGGTTGGATCAGATCTCTGAAGGCTCTTCCAAGCTCTGCCTACCTGGATTCTGAAAAATTCATCCATCTGGTTGGTTGCCTCACAATCCCCTCACCTCTGTACTTCTCTCGTTCTCAAGCTGAAGAAGCGGCTATAGAATGACCCACATTCAAATGCTCTGTTTGACCTCAAACTGCACCTTGATTCTGGCATCTAATCTCCCACAGATACCCAGCTAAGAGATCGTGCCTCACACTGAAATTGAGACCAACCAAGACCTGTTCCCATGCTTTTCCATGTTATATCCCTCATAAATATTCATCTCCATTTCATCAAACCTCGGTTTTCAGTTTATACAAGGAAACGGATTTCTGCTCTATCTAGCCTCCTGGCAGAATACCACACCATCAGAAGATATGGAATGCTATACAGAATGAACCCATGGGCATTGGTCAGAGTGGAGGGGGCAGTGGGAGAGAGTACCAGCTGCCGGGCCTTTATAGTCCCTAAAATGGGAACCTCTGAGAACTGGATTCTTGGATGAAACCCAGATGGGAGGCTTCGAGATAAACAAAGGAAATATTTACATGATTTTAAAACTCACAAGGGACATGACTTTTAGAATTTCATGGGCTGATGGGTCCTCCTCCAGGTTCCTCTCTTGGGGAAGGGCAGAGTCCTGAGATGGCAGAGCTGGGGGAGGAAAGAGCAAACATGAGAGGCCAAGCTTGCCTTACAGCTCCCAGAATGCCATGGTTACAAGTCCCCACCTTTTTATCCCCCGCTCCCTACAAAAACTAGAGTTGGAACACTGTGGCCTTTACCCAACTCTAGGAAACCTAGCTTTAGCTGTTGCCAATGACACGGGGAACCAGTGGCCCTTTCTCTCCCACTTCCCTTAAATATCCAGAGAATTCCACCTTGTTACTGATGCAGATCTGTGATGGGGATGCTCAGTCCTGGTTCAGTGACTAGACCACATGGTGTCCCAAGGACAAGAAAGGCTGTCCTCAGGCCAGGGAGCACAGTCTGCCTGATCGGCATCAGCCCAGCCCAGAGTGAAGCCTTCCCAGAAATAGACCATTTAACTCTCTCGTACCCACAATGTAACACCTCCCGGGCTCTTTACTCAACTTCCAAATTCACAAAGAACCTTACAGCCCTTCCGAAGGCCTGGTGGACACCACTGTGTGGACCCCGCCTTGAGTCAACAGACGG
This sequence comes from Mirounga angustirostris, assembly GCF_029215605.1. NCBI lineage: Eukaryota > Metazoa > Chordata > Mammalia > Carnivora > Phocidae > Mirounga > Mirounga angustirostris. Next base: position 57,971,291 of record NW_026991724.1, on the reverse strand, counting down.
GGTGTGGCTGCAATGGGCAAATCAGATGGCTCCATTACCACCACATAAATGTGCCCCTGCACAGAGACTAACAGTAAGCAAAGCTGTGTGCACAAAATTTACTGAAAAAGAGAACAAAAATTGGTCCGTAACAGTCCACAAAAGTAGGCAAGTGGTTGAATCACTGTTCGCACAGCCATATGATGGAACACCAAACAACTATCAAAAATTATGTGGGGCGGGGCGCCTGGGTGGCTCAGTCGTTAAGCGTCTGCCTTTGGCTCAGGTCATGATCCCAGGGTCCTGGGATCGAGCCCCGCATCAGGCTCCCTGCTCCGCGGGAAGCCTGCTTCTCCCTCTCCCACTCCCCCTGCTTGTGTTCCCTCTCCTGCTGTGTCTCTCTCTGTCAAATAAATAAATAAAATCTTTAAAAAAAAAAAAATTATGTGGGGCAACATTAACTGACAAAAAAAGATATTCACAAGTGGTCTCTTTATACAACATGAGAACATTCCGCAGAAGAGGTCAAACCACCCACCTACTGATTGGCACATGGGCTTAAAAAAGAACTGGGAAAAAAAAAATCCAAGTATTAAGAATGATGTCATTTAACCACTTTGTGAGTTCATCATTAAACGAGCAGTATTCTATAAAGGAACTCAGAACAATGCCTGGCACGTTACAAATATTTAAGTCTAAGAAATACGTCAATGAAGTAATTGATCGTTCCTTAACATGTAACAGAAATTTTTTTTCTTGCTATGACCACTGCCTTAGCATTGTCTGTAATAGCTTTATGGTATTTTATGACACGAGTGTCCCATGATTTACTCAACCATTTCCCCATTGCTGGACACAGATCTTTTACAAGACCATCTAAAAGGTTCTCAAATTTAAGTCTCTGCTTCTGAACTAGGAGTGCTAAATATTTTGAGGTCTTTGCAACTGTTTGAGAATCTTATGAAACAAGGATTTGTCCCAAATTAAAAAAAAAAAAAAAAGAGGCACGCGCAGGAAAGACTGTAAAACATCGACCAGCGTTTTGGGGAGTCGGGGACCCCTTCACACCCACCTAAGGGGTCCACAGACCGGGGCTAGGAGCCTGGGCGCGGAGGCCGATGGGAAATGTAGTCCAGAGCCCGGAGAGCCGCAGACCGACGCTGGGGCGAAACGTTCCGGTTCTTCCCAGGCCCGAGATCCGCCCGGCCGTGGAGCCCGCTCCCGCAGGGACCCAGGTGCGCCTGGCAAGCTCCAGAGCCCCTCACCTGCCGCCTCCTCGGGCTCAGGTGCCCCCGCGGCCGCGCTCTCCGCAGCCCCGGGAGCGCTTCCTCGTCGGTATCGGCGGACCCGCCGCCTGGAGCCGGAAGATGGCGCAGGCGCACAAAGCACCGCGAATGCTGCCTCGCGAGCGGGCCGTCGCCGCAGGCCCTTCTGGGAAACGTAGTCTCTAGGCGCAAAGGCCTAGCCAAACCTCGAGGCCGGATCTCGCGATGTTCCGCGGTGGGCGGGGCCCGGATGTGCTCCGGCGGTGCGCCCGTGTGGCGGCGGGCCGTGCTCGAGGGAGCGCGGCGGCGTCTGGGGCTCCCCGGGAAGGTCTGCGCGTCGGTGCGCTGTGTGGGCGCAGTCGCGTCTCTGGTGGCGGGGACCCCGTCGTCGCGTGTGACTGGGACCGGTCCGCTCTGGGTACACGCTCGTGCGAGGCGGTCACAACGTCTGTGAAAATGTTTCTCGTTCATTAAATCATTTCCGAGGAGCAGCCGTTTTACCAGGAGGTTCCGAGGGAGGAAAAAGCCCGAATTTATCCGGTGCCTAATTTTAAACGTTGTTACCTCCTCTGAAGTGAATGGAGTTGAGGAAGGAGAGCGCAGAATGAGCAAACGTGTTTTAAAGTCTATTTTCGTGTGTTGACTCCTGTCAGTAATCTCTACCCCCACGGTGGGGCTTGAACTCAAGACCTGAAGATCACACGTCGCGTGCCCTTCCCACTACATCGGCCGGGAGCCCCGCAAAGGGAGCGCCCGTTGTGGGCGGACTGCTCTGGGCCAAGCCCTCCGGCACCCCAGGGAGGTGGACGCCGCTGTGCGAGGGCGTGAGGAGCCCCTGGGCTCCACCGCCTGCGCCCGCGTGGTCCCTGCTGGTGGAGCTTCCCAGGCCCTGCGTGCGCGTCAGGCCGTGTGAGGCCTGGTCCCTGGGTGAAGAATCCTTCCCTGTCCGTGTGGTGCTTGACGCAGCCGGGAGTCCAGAGCGCCCGTTTCTGCAGTCGGTCCTGTTTCCCCCAGAATGTGTCTTGTGTGTCCTCCTCTGTGAAGCATCTTGTCTGAGATTGACCGTGTCCGCATTGTTGCACGTTTCAAGGACGTCAGCTACTGTTAGCGGATGGATCTGGAGGGTTTAATGCTAAGTGAAAGACACGCCTATGTGGGGCTTAAGAAACAAAGAAAAAAATACTTCTTTTTTTTTTTTAAGATTTTATTTATTTATTTGACGGAGAGAGACACAGCGAGAGAGGGAACACAAGCAGGGGGAGTGGGAGAGGGAGAAGCAGGCTTCCCGCTGAGCAGGGAGCCTGATGCGGGGCTCGATCCCAGGACCCTGGGGTCATGACCTGAGCCAAAGGCAGATGCTTAACCAACTGAGCCACCCAGGTGCCCCAAGATTTTATTTATTTATTTGACAGAGAGACACAGCGAGAGAGGGAACACAAGCAGGGGGAGGGGGAGAGGGAGAAGCAGGCTCCCCGCAGAGCAGGGAGCCCAATGCGGGGCTGGACCCCAGGACCCAGGGATCATGACCTGGGGTGAAGGCAGACGCTTAATGACTGAGCCACCCAGGTGCCCCTTAACACACCATTTGTTTTAACAGAGGGAGTTTTTTTATTTTATTTTTTTTTTTAAGATTTTATTTATTTCTTTATTTGACAGAGAGAGAGAGCTAGAGCAGGAACACAAGCAGGGGGAGCGGGAGAGGGAGAAGCAGGCTTCCCGCCGAGCAGGGAGCCCGATGCGGGCCTCGATCCCAGGACCCAGGGATCATGACCTGAGCCGAAGGCAGAGGCTTAACGACTGAGCCACCCAGGCGCCCCAAGATTTTATTTATTTATCTGACAGAGAGAGAGATAGTGAGAGCAAGAACATAAGCAGGGGGAGTGGGAGAGGGAGAAGCAGGCCTCCCGCGGAGCAGGGACCCAATGCGGGGCTCGATCCCAGGACCCTGGGATCATGACCTGAGCCGAAGGCAGACGCTTAACCAACTGAGCCACCCAGGTGCCCCAAGATTTTATTTATTTATTTGACAGAGAGACACAGCGAGAGAGGGAATACAAGCAGGGGGAGCGGGAGAGGGAGAAGCAGGCTTCCCGCAGAGCAGGGAGCCCGATGTGGGGCTCGATCCCAGGACCCTGGGATCATGACCTGAGCCGAAGGCAGTCACTTAACCAACTGAGCCACCCAGGTGCCCCAAGATTTTATTTATTTATTTGACAGAGAGACACAGTGAGAGAGGGAACACAAGCAGGGGGAGTGGGAGAGGGAGAAGCAGGCCTCCCGCGGAGCAGGGAGCCCGATGCGGGGCTGGATCCCAGGACCCCGGGATCATGACCTGAGCCGAAGGCAGGCGCCTAACGACTGAGCCACCCAGGCGCCCCGAAAAAAAAGACTTCTTAAATACAGAGAATAAACTGATGGTTACCTGAGGGGAGGTGGGTGGGGTGATGGGCGAAATAGATAAAGGAGGTTAAGACTACCCTTTTCTTGATGAGCACTGAGTAATGTATTGAATTGTTGAATCACTATATTGTACACCTGCAACTAATGTAACACTGTGTGTTAATTATACCCAAAAAATTTTTAAAAGCTTCCATGATTATAACTTCCTGGTGCTGGCTCTTGAATTGTCAGACAGCAGAAGAAAATGGAAAGTCAGAAATACTACCAAATACGAAGGGAAATTTAGTGTGTAATAGTCGGCAAATCACTGGGGTAAAAATGGACTTTTTAATAAATAACCTTGGGAGGGGCGCCTGGGTGGCTCAGTCGTTGGGCATCTGCCTTCTGCTCGGATCACGATCCCAGGGTCGTGGGATCGAGCCCTGCATCGGGCGCCCTGCTCAGCGGGAAGCCTGCTTCTCCCTCTCCCACTCCCCCTGCTTGTGTTCCCTCTCTCGCTGTGTCTCTCTCTGTCAAATGAAGAAATAAAATCTTTAAAAATAATAATAATAAATAAAAAATAAACAACCTTGGGGAATAACTGGATAGTCATTTAGAAAAAACTAAAATTGGATTCATGCTTCACATCATGCAAAAGAATAAACTCCAAATTGATCGGAGGTCTAAATTCATACAAGTACCAGAAGCATACAGAGTTGAATTCATTTGTAGGCTGGATGTGTGAAAAGACTTTCTAGTTAAGATGAAAAATCTAGACTTAAAAGAAAAGACTGCTACCTTTGAGAATGTAAAACTACAGCACTTTTGTACGGCAAAATACACATAAGCAAAGACAAAAGACAGGCAGAGAATATTTATAACCTTGTATATATCAGATAATATATAAAGACAAAAACCAAAAAACTGCAAGCAACTTCTGAACAAATTGCCCTCATAGTAACATAGGGGTAATGATTTGGAAGCTATTTTGTATGCATTGTAGGATTGGGTAAGTGTATTGATGGGAGCTAGTGTTTTACTGTGGCACAAGAGAGATATAAATAAAGGGTGATGGAAGGTAAAGAAGAACCTGTGATGTTGGGGGTGCCTGGGTGGCTCAGTCGGGAAGCGTCTGCCTTCGGCTCAGGTCAGGATCCCAGGGTCCTGGGATCGAGCCCCGCATCGGGCTCCCTGCTCAGCGGGAAGCCTGCTTCTCCCTCTCCCACTTCCCCTGCTTGTGTTCCTTCTCTCGCTGTGTCTCTCTCTGTCAAATAAATAAATAAAATCTTAAAAAAAAAAGAACCTGTGATGTTGGATTGATATAAACTCATGATTAAAAATTTGGTGTCTATCTCATGCAGGTGATCAAGGTTAACATCAATAGTGATGTCATTTTCATAGTTCATAGGCTTTTTTTTTTTTTTTTTGACAGAGAGAGACACAGCGAGAGAGGGAACACAAGCAGGGGAAGTGGGAGAGGGAGAAGCAGGCTTCCCGCGGAGCAGGGAGCCCGATATGGGGCTCGATCCCAGGACCCTGGGATCATGACCTGAGCCGAAGGCAGATGCTTAATGACTGAGCCACCCAGGCACCCCTCATAGTTCATAGTCTTGATGAGATGTGATGAAAATGGCATTTAACCTCTGTGGTCTTGCTCTCCAAAACATATAACCCTAGTATAATAAGAAAACATCAGACAAATGACAATTAAGGAAACAATCTACATAACACCTGACCAGAACTCCTCAAAACTGTAAAGGTCATTAAAAACAGAGAAAGTCTGAGAAACCATCACAACCAAGAGGAGCCTAACGGGACATAACTGCTAAAAATAATGTATCCTGAATGAGATCCTGGAAAAGAAAGAGGATATTAGATAAAAACTATGAAAACGGGGCGCCTGGGTGGCTCAGTTGGTTAAGCGGCTGCCTTCGGCTCAGGTCATGATCCCAGGGTCCTCGGGATCAAGCCCCGCATCGGGCTCCCTGCTCGGTGGGGAGCCTGCTTCTCCCTCTCCCTCTGCCTGCCTCTCTGCCTACTTGTTCTCTCTCTATCTCTCTGTCAAAAAAAAAAAAAAAAAAACTATGAAAACTACATATGAATAAAGTATGGACATTAGTTAATAATGTTTCAATGTTGGCTCATTAATTGTAACAAAAGCACCATAATAACATAAGATGTTGATAGTAGGGGAAATTAGGTATAGGGTATTTGGTGATTCTGTACTATCTTTGCAGTTTTTCTGTAAATCAAAAACTTCTAAAATAAAAAAGCTTGAACTTCCTCATTAAAGTCTTACCATTTCCTTTCAAAAATGTGTTTTTATATTTTCTGTTTCTATTTGGTGAATGGGCCTGGAAGCAACGATGCCCTGTAGTAATGAGCATGAACCTAGTGCCCAGACCTTGGTTTCTAAATACCATTCGCTAATAAGAGAAACCAAAGCTTCTTGGAGAAGTGTTTGATTCTAGGACTGGGACAGGGAAAGTACACGATGAGTATGAGATATCTTCTTGTGCCAAAAAAATAGGGAAATGCTCAAAAAACAGGGAGGATTCCCTGCTTTGAACAATGATAGTGTAATTGCACTAAACGTGCCATCACACTCTAAACAAAAAACTAGATAATGTGTAGGAAACAAGTCTTTTCAGATATTGGACAACAAGTAGTACAAGACTTTGATCCCTGAGAGAACGGAAATAAATGAGATCCTATAATTGCAATGGCTTTCTCTCTGAAGACCTATTACATACCACAAAGTAAAGAGGAGGAACCAAGGCATAGTACTGATTTGCTAAGTTGACACAGACCAACAGTTTCGGGAAACCGGAGTGACTAGAATTTGTGGGGCAGAGTGTAGAAGAAGAGTTGGTATTTCCACGAAATAAGACCTTGGTATCTGTGGGTGGAGGAAATGCTCCCTGTGCCCTCTGAATTGTGGAGGCTCCAATGTGATGGAACCTTGGAGAAAGCATCTTTGGAGACAGACATTTGCCTCATGATATCACAGAGGCCACGAGCCCTCATGGGAACAGAACCAAACAGTCTGGGCTGGGACCTGGAAGAGAAGGTGTGAGGGTTCCCAGAGAAGAAGGTCACTGGGCCATTTCAGGCTTGTGCTAGGCCAGACATTTCCAAGAAATGACCACAGAGGACAGAATTAACATCAGGGCCTTTGGTCAGACTTTTAGGGTGGGGTGGATTGGCTGAGCCTCCGGAGGCTGTGAACATCAGGCAGATGGATGACCTAACTGGGAAAAAAATTCGAGCTGGGCCACAAAGCCATAAGATGCTGAAGGCGTGGAGCCCCAGGTCCCCAAGTAAGGGTGTGTCCAGTAGCCAGCCAGTATGCCCAGACTGGACTCAGATCTCAGGTAGATAAACTGAGCTGCCTTCTCTGCTTGTTCTGACTCGTGGGATCAGGACTACATTTCTCATAAATGTCTCCCTCTTCTGCTGAATGTCCACCTCAGGCCTAATCTGGGAACAGAATAATGCCAGAGGAGGAGGTGAAAAGGGGTAGGATTTTGTATATATTTTATTTTTTTAAAGATTTTATTTATTTGAGAGAGATAGAACAAGCGGCAGGAGGCCCGGGGCCAGGGGGTGGGGGCGGGGAGAAGCAGGCTCCCTGCTGAGCAGGGAGCCCAAGGTGGGGCTCGACCCCAGGACCCTGGAGCCAAAGGCAGACGCTTAACTGACTGAGCCACCCAGGCACCCCTGGATTTTGTATATATTTTAAAGCTGGAGTAACAGGATTGGCTGATTTATTGGGTGAAATAGCAAGAGAAAGAGGAGTAGTGAAGGATAACACCAGGGAATTCTGAGCTGAATAACTGGAAGAACAAATGTCATTAACTAAGACAGAAACACCTGAGAGGGGTACCTCTTTGGCGGTAAGAATGGGTGGTTAGGAATGTGATAGATTGAAATGTCTGTGAGACAAACAAGTGGAAATACTGAGTATCAGTTTAGGGGCAGCGTCTGGGAAATACTTTTAATCATGTAGCGAGTTTATGTTGTTAGGTACTGAGGCAAATCAATGTTTTTCATTTATTATTTCTACCTTTTATTTTGCTCAGAAGTTGTTTTCCTACCCTAAATTATAAATGTTCATCTTTATTTTTCTGTAGAACTTTATGTGGATATTTAAAAATGCATGTACTTCGGGGCGCCTGGGTGGCTCAGTTGTTAAGCGTCCACCTTCAGCTCAGGTCATGGTCCCAGGGTCCTGGGATCGAGCCCCGCATCGGGCTCCCTGCTCGGCAGGAGGCCTGCTTCTCCCTCTCCCACTCCCCCTGCTTGTGTTCCTTCTCTCGCTGTGTCTCTCTCTGTCAAATAAATAAAATCTTAAAAAAAAAAAAAAAGACCATGTAGCATAGACAAGGGGATATAAACATAGGTCAATGAAACAAAAGTGAATCCAGAAGTAAGCCCACACAAATATGCTCAACTAATTTTTATTTTTAGTTATTATTTTTCTTTGAGAGAGAGATAGTGCGCACAAGTGCAAGCAGGGCAGGGGCAGGAGAGGGAGAGAGAGAATCCTAAACAGGCTCCACGTCCAGTGCAGAGCCCCATGCGGGGCTTGCTCCCACAACTGAGAGCATGACCTGAGCTGAAATCAAGAATGGGATGTTTAACTGATTGAGCCACCCAGGCGCCCCTCAATTTAATTTTTAACAATTTCAACAATGTTTAACAATTTTTAACAATTGTATTGAGATATAATTCACACACCATGCAATTTGCCTATTCAAAGTGTACAATTTAATGTGTTTTTTTTTTATTGTATTCATAGGATTGTGTAACTCACCACAGTCTAACTATAAAGTGTTTTGTTACCACAAAAAGAAATCTTGTATCCATTAGTGGTCATTCTTTATCTCTTCCCATCAGCCCTAAGCAACCACTAAAATGCTTTCTGTCTCTATGAATTTGCGTATTCTGGTTATTTCATATAAATAGACTCATACAATATATGGTCCTTTGTGACTGGTTTCTCTCACATAATGTAATGTTTTCAAGGTTCATTCATGTGGCATGTATATTGGCACTTTATTACTTTTATCATTTTTTATGGCTGAATAATATGGGCACTTGGGTTGTTTCCACTCTTCGGCTACTATGAATAATGTTCCTATGAACATTTGTGTACTAACTTTTGCATGTATGTAAGTTTTCATTTTTCTTAGGTATATACATAAGACAGAAATTGCTGGGATCATATGGTAACTCTATCCTTAACTTTTTGAGGAACTTCTAGAATGTTTTCCAAAGTAGCTGCATCATTTTAAATTCCCACCAGCAACATTATGAGAGTTAAATTTCTCCACATCCTTACCAACACTTGTTATCTAACTTTGATTTTAGCCATCCTAGTGGGTGTTAAGTGGTATGCCACTGTGGTTTTGATTTGTATTTCTCAAGGGCTATGAATGTTGAGCACCTTTTCATGTGCTTATGGAGCATTTGTGTATCTTTGGAGAAATGTCTATTCAAATCCTTTGTCCATTTTTAAATTGTTATTTGTATTTGTGTTAGTCAATTGTAAGTGTTCTTTACATATTCTGGATACAAGTCCTTGTCAGATATCTGAATTTATTTTTTTCTTTTTTTTAGAGGGAGAGAAACCAGGGGAAGAGGAGCAAAGGGAGAGGGAGAGAAAATCTTAAGCAGGCTCCACAACTAGTGTGGAGTCCCACTCGGGGCTCCATCTCACAACTCTGAGATCATGACCTGAGCTGAAATCAGGAATGAGACATTTAACCAACTGAGCCATCCAGGTGCCCCTGAACTGATTTTTGACAAAGGTACAAAAGCAATTTAATGGGGGAAGGATAGCCTTTCAAACAAATAGTGCTGGAACCCTTAGACATCCATAGCCAAAAAAGAAAAACAAAATAAGAGAAATTTAACCTGCTTCTTAAAAAATTAAAATAGACTACAGATTTAAATTTGCTCCAGTACTAACCAGTGAAAAAATAAATGTATTGCATCTTCACTGTGACAATTGAAGGCAAAACACATGGGTCCTTCTGTCTGAGGATTCTATATTTCTACTTCTGAAGATTATGTAATTAGATTATGACATTAAACTTAGATGCTGGGCAGACATCTGTTTGTTGATTACCGATTTGAAATTGAAAAATGTATTTCTTATACATATCAAAGTAAATTTGACTCACTTAGTGACTACTGCCAAGCTTCGTAGAGGGTTCTGCCAACAAAAGAAACTTAAGAGATAATGGCGGAAATGAAAAATGTTACCACAAATTTTCAGGCTAAAGATACCCAATCTCTATACATTTGTGAAATGTACAAAGGCTGCAAAAAACTGGAAGTTGATTGATACGTCTTAACTTACATAAGGTTTGTCTGTATGGTCTGAAAAAGCAAGGGGGAAGATAATCAGAATTTCAATACTCAAACTCAAAACCAACCACAATTTTCGTCGATTGTGTTGCTTTTACTTTTTACACGGGACCGGTTTTCCAATATTGCCGTCTTAGTGCAATTGTAACAGCCTTGTTCCTCCTTTAAAATAAAACATAACCCAAAAGTATTTTTGAGATATTGCTTCATCATCACACAATTTTTCTTAAGTTGTATAGTTTTCAAGCCGATAGATGTACCGTTCATCATACTACTACTTGTAGCCATATTGTTTGTATTCAACGTGTTATTACTATTAACGTTTCAGTTAATCTTTTTTTTTTTTTTAAAGATTTTATTTATTTATTTGAGACAGAGAGAATGAGAGAGACAGAGAGCATGAGAGGGAGGAGGGTCAGAGGGAGAAGCAGACTCCCTGCAGAGCAGGGAGCCCGATTCGGGACTCGATCCTGGGACTCCAGGATCATGACCTGAGCCGAAGGCAGTCGCTTAACCGACTGAGCCACCCAGGCGCCCTGGTTGCAACATTCTTTTTATTTATTTATTTATTTATTTGAGAGAGAGAATGAGATAGAGCATGAGACGGGGGAGGGTCAGAGGGAGAAGCAGACTCCCCGCCGAGCAGGGAGCCCGATGCGGGACTCGATCCCGGGACTCCAGGATCATGACCTGAGCCGAAGGCAGTCGCCCAACCGACTGAGCCACCCAGGCGCCCGATGATTTAATTTTTTTTTAAGATTTTATTTATTTATTTGAGACAGAGAGAATGAGAGAAAGAGAGAGCACATGAGAGGGGGGAGGGTCAGAGGGAGAAGCAGGCTCCTCGCTGAGCAGGGAGCCCAATGGGGGACTCGATCCAGGGACCCAGGATCATGACCTGAGCTGAAGGCAGTCGCCCAACCGACTGAGCCACCCAGGCGCCCCTCAGTTAATCTTTTGAGAACCTATTTGTTTTTTTAAAATTTCCTCAATATGAAAATTCCCATCTCCTATGCTTTTTGTCATCGGTGACCCTGGTGAGACGAGTTGCAGTAGAAGCAGAGAAGGACATGACCCGATGTCGGAATAGGAGTTGATGAAATATGTTCAAAGACATAGGTTGAAGTGTAGGAACAAGAGGGTAGGTAGAACGGAAAGAATGATCAATGAACGGCTGTGTGTGTTTTAATAACACATATCATTTCCCGGTATGTATCTTTTCTATCGAGTTTTCTTCCTTTTCTACTGACTTTCTCCCGCATTAGAATGTCAGCCACATGAGGGTGGGGATTCTTCTCTGCAGGCTCCGGTGTGGCCCCAGCGCCTAAAACAGTGCCTGGCACACGGCCGGCGCTCAATCAGCGGCTAACGAGACAGAAGAACGAACGAAAGAAGAAAAGGAACGAGAGGAATGAAACCCAGGCAAGCGGGGCTCTGGACCCCCACGCAGCCCCTCCGGGGCCCCCGCCGCGCGCCGGGCCCGAACGCCCGGGACCGCCCGCCCCCTTCGCGCGGCCCCGCCCACGGCGCGTGCGCACCTCGCCCCGCCCGACGGTGCTCTCGGGGACCTGGCTCGCTGCGCCTGCGCACTCCGAACCGGCGCGTCCAGGCCTGGGCGGGAACGGTCGGCCTGACGGGGCTGATCCGGCCGTGGTTCTGCGTTGGGAGGTCCGGGGCTGGGAGAGCGCGTCACGCGACTGGGGGCGGGAGCAAGAGCCACCGGGCCGGCGCCCGCGGAGGGCAGTCCCAGGATGCCCCGCGCCGCGCCCGGCCCGGACTCCACTTCCCAGCAGCCCCCGCGGCCGGCTCCGCTGCCCGCCCGAGCGCCGCGGCCCCTTTGTGAGCCCGCCGGTGCGGCCGAGAGCGAGGCCCCGCCCCGGCCCGCGGGGCGCTCGGCTCCCGGCGGCCGACGGCGCGCAGCGAGGTGCCGACCCGCGGGGAGGAGGCGGTGAGGACGCCGGGGGCGGGCGCGCGCCTCGGCAGGCTTGCGGGGCTGGAGCGGGCGCGCGAGGGGGCCTGTGACAGGGGGAGACCGTGTCACCGTGTGACACCGTGTCGCCGCGTGCGTGCCCGTGTGTGTGACTGTGCGAACGTCTGTGACCATGACAGCGACGGTGAGTGTGCGGCTGTGTGGCGGGTCACGTGAGACAGCGTGAGCTTGTGTGACCTTATGTTGGCGTGACAGTGCGACCCACTGTGAGGGCACGGGTGCCAGGCTGCCAGGAGAGCTGCCAGCACGGCGACCGTGTGGCTTCTGCGGGGGGCGGGGAGGCCAGTGTGCTCCAGGTTTGGGGAGACTGTCGGGCAGGAGAGCCTGAGAGGGACTGAGATGAAGGGGACACCTGAGTAGAAAGAAGAGCGGGAAGGGGAGCGGAGCCCCCGCCCCAGGTCTGGAGGGCAGCAGGGGAGGCTCTCTGGCACAGAAGGGAGGTCCTTCCCCTCCTCTGCTAGGCTCTGCTAATAGCACACCGTAGGGGAGACCTACTGTGTGCTATTTATGAACACACATGACTGACAGTTACTGAGCACAAAGGATGTGCCAAGCACTATGCTAAGTGCTCCATGTGGATCATCTCAGGGTGCTCCCAACAATTGATAGGAAGTAGGTACCGTTTCACTGAGGAGGAAACTGAGGCTTGGAGTGGTTGCTTAAGTCATGGCGGTTGCAGAGCTAGTGAGTGGTAGACTGGGTGTCTGAGGGCAGGTGTTCTGGTCCCCAGACCTGGTGGTTCTTACTGTTATGCTGCTTCTGAGATAATTCCTTTACTCTCCAAGGTAGAGGGGTTTAGTGGAAAATAACTCATGAATAGGGGTTTCGGTGACTGTTCATGCATAGTCCCCTCCCTCATCTCTTTTTGAGGAAATTGTGCAGAAAAGTTAAGGGATTGGTTTCCAGGTGCAGTTTGTCCTAAGTCAGGACTACAAGCAGAGTGTTCTCTTTGGTCCAGTGCCCTCCAGACCACATGACCCCTCTGATGCCTACTCTGTAAAGATGCTTTCTTTGAAGCATTTGTAGCTTTATCTCATTTTGAAAGATTTTTTTTTTTAAGATTTTATTTATTTGACAGAGACAGCGAGAGCAGGAACACAAGCAGGGGGAGTGGGGGAGGGAGAAGCAGGCTTCCCGCTGAGCAGGGAGCCCGATGTGGGACTCCATCCCAGGACTCTGGGATCATAACCTGAGCCGAAGGCAGACGCTTAACGCCTGAGCCACCCAGGCGCCCGCTTTATCTCATTTTGTAGTAAGGGCAGTAACATATTCTCTTTTACCATCATTCTCTGGTGGGAAGACTAAAAACTCAGACCTGGATTCCAGTTGGGCTCACTTATTACCACGAAGCCTTGGATAATTTCAATAATTTCATTGATGGACAGCTTTCATGTGTCAAGGGGGGAAATCATCCTTACTTGATAGTGCCATTTATGGTTTCTTTTTCCCTCTCCAGCTCTATTATTCCAGACACTGCCCTTCCAGTGAGGAGCGTGAAGTAGGAGGACAGAGGAGCTGCCATAAATTCTTAAATTCTTAAAGCCATGTCCAAGGTAAGGAAAGATTTCTTCTCCCTGAGGTGCTGTTTTTCAGGTTTCATAGGAACATCTTGCTTTTCTTCTGAAATTCCCCAGCTAACAAAGCCCCATTCATTCAGTAACCTTGTCCTCATGTTCTCCCAATCCAGTAAAAAGTCCCAGTGAGCTTCCTTTTTTTCCTCAGCCAGCATTTTCATTTTCATTCAAGAAATAGCTTAGCACTCCTACAGGTTAGGTGTTCTGTTAGGAGCTCTCAGGAGGCAAAAATGCACTCCTTGGTGGTATATGAAAGCCTTCATTGATTCATTGAGGTCAAGGTGTATTCTGATGTGACCACTAGCTTAGAGCTTTTTCACAAACCTAGGTTTGAGAGGAAGGCAAGACAAGGGCTATTGGGCAATCTTAGTCATAGTACATGACAAGATATCTTGCTCAAGGTGATTTTGAAGAGTAGTATGTGTTGGGTTTTGAGTATTAAAGTGTGGGTCAGCTAGGGCAGTCACTGGGCTCTGAAGAATAAGGTTCCATGGGAGTAATAAGGTCCTGTTATAGGGACATTCTGAGTTAATACTGGGCTACAGCTAGGATATTCTAGGTCATCCAGTTAAGATTAGTGGAATATAATACTTATGGAAAAACAGGACATTTTTGAAAAAATGAGAATAGTACTTGAATCTACATTTTAAAATGGCTGCATACATCTATAATGAAGTAGTAAATAGTATGTGATGAGAGCCAGAAGAAACAAATGAAAAGATCAATATATAATGTTCAAAAACAAATGCAAGTATAAATAAGAATGGAAGATATTTATTCATTCACTGAACATAGAGTTATTAAAGACTTACTATATACTAAATGCTGGAAATACTGTGGTAAATGAAAATAGACACCGTCTTTGTTTTCATGGAATTTAATGTCTACTAGTTTGTTTATTATGTGATAATGTAAGTCATGTTCTTTTAAATCAGTGGAGACAGAATGGGTTATTCATTTAGAAAAAAGATTTCTTGGGGTGCCTGGGTGGCTCAGTCGTTAAGCGTCTGCCTTCGGCTCAGGTCATGATCCCAGGTTCCTGGGATTGAGCCCCGCATCGGGCTCCCTGCTCACCGGGAAGCCTGCTTCTCCCTCTCCCACTCCTGCTTATGTTCCCTCTTTCCCTGTGTCTCTCTGTCAAATAAATAAATAAAATCTTAAAAAAAAAAAAAAAAAGACTTCTTCCTCACACTTTGAGGGTAAATACATTCTATAGGTTAAATGTAAAAAATAAAACCATATGAACTGCTGGATGAAAATACAGAGAATGGCTGTAAGAGGAAGATGAACCAGAAGCAGAAATCAACTAGAGCAGCACTGTCCAGTAGAACTTCCTGTGATGACTGACTGTAGAAATGTTCTATATCTGCACTGTCCAGTATAGTAGCTATTAGCTACCTGTGGCTCTGGAACACTTGGATATACTAGTGTGACTGAGGAACTGAATATTTAATGTTAACTGATTTAAGTTTAAATAGCCACATGTGACTAGTAGCTGTGTATTGGGCAGCACAGATCTAGGCTAATAAAATAATAAAGCCAGGTAGAAAGTTGTGGGTGATCTTGTCCAAGTCACTCATTTTACAGATGAGGAAAAACAGGCCAAGTGAGGAAAATGACATACCTACATCACTAGTTAGTGATTGTATCAGATACAGGACGTTGTAATATATGTTGAGGGTCAGCATAAATAGATAGTGAGTGATGATTTGAAGAGGGTCGTAGAAAATAATGAAGGACTATGGACCAGTGAAGGAAAACAGTTCCCTTTGCCTGGAACCCTCATTGGCTTCCCATTTTACTTGGAATGAAACCCAGTGTCCTCTCCACAGTCTATAAGGCCCTGCATGATCCAGCTCTTGGCTATCCCAGACCTCATTTTCTCCAGGTTTTTACCTTTCCGTGCTCCAATCACACTGGTCAACTTGCTATTCCTCAAACTTAACCAAGCTCTTTCCCATCTCTGAACCTTTGCATTTGCTCCTCCCTCTTAATTCTCTTCCCTTAGATATCAGCATGGTTTACTCTCACATTTAGATTGTTGTTTAAACATTACTGCTTCATTGAGGTTTACCTTGACCATCTTACCTAAAACAAACACTCTTGTCACTCTAAATCACCTTACTTGGTTTTTTGTCATAGTGTTTACCACCACCTGACATTGTATGACCTGATGTTTAATGTCTTTCTCCTCTGTTAGAATATTAATTCCACAAGCAAAGGAACTATATTTTGTTTACCTTTGTTTTCCCTATGCTTGGAACATTGTAGGTCGTAGGCATTCAGTAAATATTTGTCAAACTAATATATAAATGAACAAGATTGTGAGTTGTTCATCTATGAGTAAGACCAGAGAGGTAAGAGCCAGCTACCTCTTTTCTCCTGCTGCTAAACTGGTAATGGAAAAAGCAGAAAGCAGAGGGTATGATGTGTAGAACAGACAGAGCCCATCAGCCCAAATGCTATTTCTGGGACCCCACCCCAGACCTTATGAGTCAGACTCTGGTGGTGGGGCCCAGGAAACTGCATTTTTATTAAGTCCAAGGATGCGTTCGATACACATTTTTTGAAAGCCTCTTGTTTCTAAAGATTATATTTAAAGGGTGCCTGGGGGGGGGATGGGTTAGCCCGGTGATGGGTATTAAGGAGGGCACATACTGCAGGGAGCACTGGGTGTTATACGAAGAAAACAATGGATCGTGGATCACCACATCAAAAACTAATGATGTATTGTATGGTGACTAACATAACATAATAAAATTTAAAAAAAAAGGGGTGCCTCTTATAAACACCACTTTGTTGATTGTCACCTGTGTGCCTCTCACAATCCCTATGCCTGCCGTTGATTCTCTGTACTCACAGCAAGCACTTGAGTGGCCCTGTGTGCCTTCCATGATTCCTTGTGCCTCCCAAAATCCCATGTCTCTCTCAAAACATTGATTTTTTAAGAAATCCAGTCTGAGAATCTTTGTCTTTTAGTTAGTGTTTAGGACATTTTCATTTAATGTAATTCCTGATATATTTAAGCCTATCATATTGCAGTTTGTTTTCTACTTATTCCATCTATTCTTTGTTCCTTTATTTCTCCTTGTTTGCCTTCTTTTGGATAAATCAAGTACTTTTTCCTTATTATCTTGTTAATTATACATTATTATTATTATATGTTTTTTATTTTTTAAAGGTTTTATTTATTCACTTGAGACACAGAGATACAGAGAGGGAGAGAGAGAGCATGAGCAGGGAGAGAGGCAGAGGGAGAGGGAGAAGCAAGCAGGCTCCCCGCTGAGCCGGGAGCCCGATGTGGGGCTCGATCCCAGGACCCTGGGATCATGACCTGAGCCGAAGGCAGATGCCTAACCATCTGAGCCACCCAGGCGCCCCAATTATACATTATTATTATTTTAGTGGCCACTATAGGATATTTACCCATTTCTCATTATGTAATTATCTTCTTCCTTCCTTCCTTCTGTAATTTTCCTTCTATAATTAGTATTCTTATCACTTTCTGAATAAGATAAGATATCTATAGTGGTTAACTCCAACTTAGTAGTAGTAGTAGATATTACAGTTACTCCTTTGAGGCTCTTGATTTCTTCTTGATTTTCATTTCCATTTCCTTCCATTTTCCTTCTACCTGAAGAACAATTAGTATTTCTTTGAGTACAGGTCAACACTTTATTCCCAGTCTGAATTATCTTTTCATTAGCTCATATTCTTTTTTTTTTTTAAAGATTTTATTTATTTATTTGAGAGAGAGAGAATGAGAGACAGCATGAGAGGGAGGAGGGTCAGAGGGAGAAGCAGACTCCCTGCTGAGCAGGGAGCCCGATGTGGGACTCGATCCAGGGACTCCAGGATCATGACCTGAGCCAAAGGCAGTCCCTTAACCAACTGAGCCACCCAGGTGCCCCAGCTCATATTCTTGCTAGATCAAAATAGTGTAATTTAAAATTTTTTCTGAGGTCAAGTAAGTTTGGGAAATCCTAGTTTCAGTAGAGAGAATATCTTCTAGGATTTATTTTAAGGAAATAATTGGAGATGTCTGTTGAATCCTTAATTCAACATACAGTAGTATTGTATGAGAACTGTACTGTAACACTTAAAAATAGTGCGCATCACTATTCTCACATAATGAAAAATTCAGATTCATGTAAATGAAAGTAAACAAAGGGTTAGTAAAGATACAGCATATTTATACCACATGTTATCCATCTAACAAAAGTGATGTTATAATGAATGTGGATAATCATCAACATGTCTGTATAAGGAAACATTTGAACAGATATATACTAGCTGTAAATTTTGATTGTTTCTAGGAAGTAGGGTGACATAGTAGGTAGATGTGGGGATGGAGGACTTGCAGTTCTTTTAACTTTTATAAAAAGGAAAAAAAATCACTGAGGGTACAAATACTGGACATTATTTGCTAAATTTCCTTCATGATTACAAATTGTATTAAATTCCTGTTTTATCAAATCAAAATAAATATTAAAATATTTTCAAGATATTCAAGTCCCATTGAATGGCTGAGAGGAAAAGGTCAGTCAGTTGAAACCTGGAATACATTAGTTTGTGTGTGAAGCTAAAAAAGATCTAAGAACTTTAGCAAAAGCTGCCTCACCTCTGTTTACAGAGGAAATGTGTGTAGAACACTTTTGTTTGCACAAAATATTATAGTTTGTATTGAATTGTTTGAGGTTTTTGTTTTTTTTTTTTAAGGATTTTATTTATTTGACAGAGAGAGAGTGAGAGAGGGAACACAAGCCGGGGGAGTGGGAAAGGGAGCAGGCTCCCCGCCGAGCAAGGAGCCCGATGCGGGGCTCGATCCCAGGACCCTGGGATCATGACCTGAGCCGAAGGCAGATGCCCAACGACTGAGCCACCCATGCGCCCCTGAAGTGTTTGAGTTTTAATAGAATTGGTGATTGACAGTACCCAGCCTTGTCTAGGACAAGTTTCATCTTTTAAGACTCAGTTCATGTTCCCTGCCTTCCTTGAAGCCTTTACTCACTTCCCATATTTCCCTGTGTTAAGTGTTTTAGAGATGGAGGCATGTAAGATCAAGCTGATGCACATAACTGATGTTTCTTGGAGGCATACTTCTGCTTCCCTTATAGCCTCCTTAAACATAAACTTGGGCACCAGCAGTTCACATATTAACTCATTATTTCCATTAAAACTGTTTCTGCATAAAATCATTGATGTGCTTAAATACATCCTCAATAGGACCATTACTCTGCAGAATCACATTTAATAGGAGTGATGTTCATATTTGATAACCACTAGGGCAAGGGCATACACCAGAACTTACCCCAGCTGGGATACTGGAGGGTGCTGCTGTGCTGGGCATTGCCCTTAAGTTGCTGGGTTGTGGGGAGATCTGGGATAGTCACTAGCAGGGCTCAGTGCAGTAGCTGTTTACCAACCAGTGTGGCATTATTTCAGTATTTAACAAGTCAGTTCAGCTCTTCAGATGTGTATCACCAAGTGCATCTGTATATCAGCCCAGGTAAAGAGTAGGCTTTGCTCCATGACATGCCAAACCAAAAAAGCATATAGCAAACCATAGGTAAGCCCTTGTAAGTCTGGAGCAGATTTACCTCATTAGGAAGAACACCCGTTTTGAATTTTTAGGAAGCAGACTAGGTCTTATTCCATGTTATAAAGATCCTTAATTCAATGGAGTATTACTTGAGAACTGTACCTTAACATTTTAAGAACTCTCACTCAGGGCGCCTGGGTGGCTCAGTTGTTAAGCGTCTGCCTTCTGCTCAGGTCATGATCCCAGGGTCCTGGGATCAAGCCCTGCATCAGGCTCCCTGCTTGCTCCATGGGAAGCCTGCTTCTCCCTCTCCCACTCCCCTTGCTTGTGTTCCCTCCCTCACTGTCTCTTTCTCTGTCAAAAACTAAATAAAATCTTTTTTTTTTTTTAAGATTTTATTTATTTATTTGAGAGAGAGAGCAGAAGTAGGGGGAGTGGGAGAGGGATCCCAGGACCCTGGGATCATGACCTGAGCTGAAGGCAGTCGCTTAACCAACTGAGCCACCCAGGCGCCCCTAAATAAAATCTTTAAAAAAAAATAAAAAAATAACTCTCACTCATTAGACATGCACAATTGGGTATATTCCTCTAGTGAGAGCTGTAAGGATTTTTTGTTGCACTTGATTATCACATCTGAAATGTTCACTATCTAATAGTGCTTAAAATTACTATTATTGTGTCTCTTTACATGAGAAGTTACCAACTGTCTTTGAAACTCAGTGGGGTTATCAAGAGCTGTTTATAATCTTTTATTGCCCCAGTCGTTCTGCTGTGGCATACCTTCGTTTAGGTTATATTTTTGCAAAATCACTACAGAACTTGTTTAATATTTTTACTACCTATATGTTTATTTTTAGGAAATCAATATTATAAGCATCAAATATATTTATATAGGTACCCTATTGATACAGCTGGAACATTAGCCATTCCATGAAAGAGTTTGGAAAATGTAGATTTAGGCCACGTTCAACTTGGTCTGTACAACATATTCCTGCCTCCTCCTTAATGCCTTTCTTCACTGCTCTTGTCTATCCTGATTTTCCATATTGAGAAATGAATTAGCATTTAGTATGAATAACAATTATTTTGCTCGTTTGCTCTTTTCCCCATCAGTAGAGACTATGTCAGAAATTGTATACTTTCCATGACAAAATATTAAAACCAAGCACAGAGAAATCATTTTAGAAATTGCTTGACATATGGTGCAGAGAACCAAAGATACTGCCAGGAAGTTTCGCTATATGCAATATTTCTCTCCAAAAGTACAAATTAACTCTTCAGACTATGCCAATCTGAGGTGAAGAATACTAGTTGAGAATAAAGGAATATGTTTATGTCATTTCAGGATTTGGTGACATTTGGGGATGTGGCTGTAGATTTCTCTCAAGAGGAGTGGGAATGGCTGAACCCTGCTCAGAGGAATTTGTACAGAAAGGTGATGTTGGAGAACTATAGGAGCCTGGTATCACTAGGTAAGGAGGTTCCCTAGAATTCAGAATCTGCACATAGGGCTGCTTTCCAATGTTTGGGAAGCCTCCGATGTACTTCACTAAATTTCCCTTTCTTGTGCTCCCCAAAATAGGCTGAGTTTGTAGAACTGGTAGCTTCATTGGACTATTCCTACAACTTCATTTTCCCCATTCTTCAGAATACTTCACCTCTTCCTCTACTCCTTTCTATAATGCCCTTGACTTCCTGATGACCAAGCACCTTGATCTGATTTATGGGCCCGGCTAATTCCCCCTTTATTTCTTGTAAGCAGGAGTTTCAGTTTCTAAGCCAGATGTGATCTCATTACTGGAACAAGGAAAAGAACCCTGGATGGTGAAAAAGGAGGGGACAAGAGGCACGTGCCCTGGTGAGTGAGAAAGAACTAGGAAGGTAGAAGAGGCCTTTGCAAGGAAAAGCTCAGCTATTCTGAGAGGTTCCAGCTTATAATTGATGTTTCATGGGTAATTTTTCTTAAAGGCTCAAGGCCTGGGAAGAAGCACTGAGGTGCCATTGGCATGAGCTCCCTTATTCTTCTTGTACATATTCTCTCACAAATTACTGTCTTCTCTGATAACCTTTTCATCTGGGTCCAAAATGTAAATGTCTGCTTGTTCTTGCTTTTTAGTTTTGCAAAAGTTGCTCCATCATACTTTAAAAAAATCTAGACATAGCAATGTCTATTTTTTTCATTTTTAGTCACTCATTCCTTTTAGAATGAAGGTTTGATTCATTTATTCATTCACTTATTTTACCAAGATTCATTGAGTTTTTACTTTAAGAAAATCATTCTGCTAAATTCTTAAGGTTCTTCAGAGGCTAATTAACCATCACAGAAAGAAGAATTTCCAGTTATATTTTCAAGTCTGGGTAACTGGAAAGTGAGACGGTTTAATAGAAACAAGTCAAAAGAATATCCTGATAGAGGAAAAAGATGATAATTTGACTTGGGACATAAGAGATTTATTTTTACAAGATGGAAAGACTTCTGAGTGAAGAAACACAACATGCCACTAGATCGGGAGAAGCTCAGAAAAAAGTGATTTAGAGATGTTAGTACGAATGGATGCGATCACTTAGTTTTACAGTTTGAGATAAACCCTGGTATTGGGGCCTTTGTGGGAAAGTGGATCTTTAACAACTTTCTCAATGTTCTCTCTGGTAAGTGGTCTCTTTATAGTTCTGTCTTGGGTGAAATTTTACCAATTTTTACTTTCCCAAACGATTATCTTTTAATTTAGGTTATCAAATTTATTTCTATGAATCTGAAGAAAATAATCTTATAATTCTTTTTTAATAGTTTCCAATTTTATTTTGTATAGCTGTTCTTTTTAAAAAATTACTAGGTAAGCTAGTCATTAATTTTATTTTTAAAATCCAGCTTATGGATTTATTAGTGTTACCATTATTCTCTTTTACAATTCTTTATTTTCTGCTTTCCCTAATTCCATCATTCTAATTTTCTTAGGTTTATTTTTTGTTCTCCGTTTTGCTGAAATAAATGCTTAAATCTATTCGTTTCATTCTCTTATTCACTAAATTCTTAGGGGCTATGAATTTTCCTCTGAATATAGCTTCAGCTGTCCTCCAGAGAGTCTAATATTTACTGTTTTTGGTACTGCTGTTTCCTAGATAACCTTTTAAAAAAATTTCTCTTTTACGGGAGAGTTGTTTAAAAGAAAGTTTTCTGGGGGTACCTGGATGGCTCAGTCAGTTAAGCATCCAACTTTTGATTTTGGCTCAGGTCATGATCTCAGAGTCGTGGGATTGAGTGAGTCCTGGGTCAGGCTCCCCGCTCAGCAGGAAGTCTGAGTGTCTCTCTCGCTCTTCCTCTCTCCTTCCCCCCACTCATACTCACATGCTCTCTCTTTTTCTCTTTCTCTGGAATGAATAAACAAATCTTTAAAAAAAGAAATTTTTCTGGTTTTAATATATTTTGATCAAATTATTTTATCATATTTGATCATATAGGACTTAGTATTCTTTGAAACTTTAGGATTTTGTATGGCATAATATATAGTTGGTGTTTGTAAAATGTTCCATAGGTTCCAAGGTTAAGTCTCTATTTTCAGTGTTAAGAGCTTGTTACATGAGTTTTACTTTTTATTATATTATTAAAGTCTGTCTTTACTTACCTTTCTTGTTTCCGTTTTTTTCTTAATAACTTTATTAAGGAATTATTACATACAGTAAATCGCATCCATATACATCATACAATGTGATGAATTCTGACTGTTGTACACACCCATGAAACCATCACCACAATGAAGACATAAAGCATTTCCATCACCCCAAAAGATTGCCTGTGCCTTTTTGCAGTCCATTTTTGTCCTCCTGGTTCCAAACACCAATCTGATCTTTGTCATTTTATTATTTTTTAAGATATTTATTTATTTGAGAGTGAGAAATAGCATAAGAAGGGAGAGAGTCAGAGGGAGAAGCAGGCTCCCCGATGAGCCGGGAGCCCGATGTGGGGCTCGATGTGGGGCTCAATCCCAGGACTCTGGGATCATGACCTGAGCCGAAGGCAGTCACTCAACCAAGCCACCCAGGCGCCCTGATCTTTGTCATTTTAGACTAGTTTCCATCTAAACTAAATGGATTCATATATATTGTTGTGTCTGGCTTATTTAACTCATAATTTCAAAAATCGTATTTTTGCATGTATGAATACTTAATGCATTTTATTGCTGAGTAGTAGTCTATTGTGTAGACATCCAACATTTTGTTTTTCCTTTCATCTGTTCATGGATATTTGGGTTGTTTCCAGGTTTTGGCTATTATAAATAAAGCTGCTGTGAAGCTGTCATTTACAGGACTTTGTGTGCATGTATGTTTTCATTTCTCTTGGGTAAATGTCTAAAAGTGCAGAGAGTCATACAGTAGGAATAGGTTTAACTTTTTAAGAAATTGCCAGTCTTCCAAAGTGACTGTACCATTTTCATTCCCAACAGCAATATATGACTTCCATTTCCTCCCTATCTTCACATCTTTGTATTTTCAGTTTTTTCTTTTATTCATTCTAATGGTTGTGTTGTGGTATCTCATTGTGGTTTTAACATGCAAATCTCTGATGACATAATGTTGAATGTCTTTTCGTATGCTATTTGGCCATTCATATCTTTTGTTAAGTGTTCAAATCTTTTGCCCATGTTTTATTACTTTGTTTTTATTATCGAATTTTAAGAGTTCTTTATATGTCTTAATACAAGTCTTTTGCCATTTATATGTATTAGGATACATGTCTGCCAACTGTGCTTGTGGTTTTGTTTTTCTGCTGTCTTTTGAACATCCAAAGTTTAATTTTCATAAAGTCCAATTTATTAATTTGTTTGGTGCTTTCTGTGTCATATCTAAGAAATTCTTGCTACCCCTTAAGTCACCAAAATTTTCTTCTGTGTTTTCTCTTAAGAATTTTGTAGTTTTAGCTTTACATTTTGGTATATGACCCACTGAGCTTAATTTTGTGTCTTGTGTGAAGTAAAGATTGAGGTTTTGGGTTTTTTTTCCTCATTTGGATATATATACAGTTGCTCCAGTATCTTTTCTTAAAAAGACATTCCTTTACCCATTATACTGCCTTGTTGGTACCTCTGTACCAAAAGCAGTTGACCATATCTACATGGGTCTAGTTCTGAACTCTATTCTGTCCCATCAATCTGTATGCCTATCCTTTCATCAGTACCACAGTCTTGATTACTGTAATTTATACTTTTTTTTTTTAAGATTTTATTTATTTGACAGAGAGACAGGGAGAGAGGGAACACAAGCAGGGAGAGTGTGAGAGGAAGAAGCAGACTTCCCGCTGAACAGGGAGCCCGATGCGGGACTTGATCCCAGGACCCTGGGATCACGACCCCAGCCAAAGGCGGACGCTTAACCGACTGAGCCACCCAGGTGCCCTATAGTAACTTTTGATATCTGATAGTTCAACTTATAAAATCACTTTAACTATTTAGATTATTTGCATTCCCAAATAAATGTTAGAATGAAGTTGAGAATTTCTACCCAAAGCCTGCTAGGATTTTGATTTGGATTATATGGAATCTATACATCAATTTGGGAAGAACTGATATCCAAATTAATATCACTTGAGTTTAGTTCATGAATGTGGCTTATGTAGCCATTTATTAGTCTTTTTAAATTCTCTTAGCAGTATTCTATAGTATCCAGGGCAGTGAATATATACATATATATATATGTATATTTTTAATCTTATGGTATTTTTTGGTGCTATTATAAATAGAATTCTTAAGAATTCCATTTTCCATTTGTTGTTAGTATGCAAAAATGTAAATTGATTTTTATATTAACTTTATATCTTATAATCTTGATAGATTTATTTAATAGTTCTAGTAGCTCTTTGTAGGTTCCTGAGGCGCCTGGGTGGCTCAGTCAGCTAAGCATAGGCCTTTGGCTCAGGTCACGATAGCAGGGTCCTGGGATTGAGTCCCGCATTGAGGTCCCCACTCAGTGGGGAGTCTGCTTCTCCCTCTCCCTCTGCCCCTCCCCCCACTCATGCTCACTCGCTCTCTTTCATATAAAATCTTTTTTAAAAATTTACATTTGGTCGGAATATATCACATAGAAAATGCCTGACGACTTTTTTTTTAAAGTAGGCCACACACCCAATGTGGGGTTTGAACTCCTGAGATAAAGTCACATGCTCTACTGACTGAGCCAGCCATGTGCCCCAAAAAGACATTTTTTTTAGGCTACAAAAGTTTAGCCACAGTTGGCCTGGACAACCTAAGGCAACTAATAGTACCTGGTGTATCTTTGGGTATGAGGATCTTACGGAAGTTTTTTTAGCCACACTGACCTTATGAAATTGACTTTTGAAAGATAATGAACTTAGCTTGAATGCAGAATGACCTGAGGCAAGAGAAGAAGGGAAGGGTATTTGGAGACTGTAATTTTAAATCATATATAAAATTACTGTGATTTTATATAACTTCTTCAGTTTCTAATTTTTTTCCTAATTCTTGGTTTTTCATTCTTTATATTTCATACTTTTTAGACTGCTTCTTAACAGCTGTTAAATCCCCAAACTTATGTATTTTATTCACCAATTTTTGTTTTAGAAGTTCTCTTCTGATGAACAAATACAAAAGACCTTTGTTTTCTTGATATCTTTTAGATTGGGAGTATACATTTAAAAACAATGGATTTTCATCAAAGCAAGTTATTTATGAAGAAACATCCGAACTAGTGAAAATGGGAAGAAGCCATCTTAGTTATAGCCTCGACTGCCCCAGCTTGAGAGAAGACTATAAAAGTGAGGACTGGCTCAAGAACCAGTTAGGAAGTCAGGAGGTACATTCCAGACAACTGATCATCACTCATAAAGAAATGCTCACTGAGGATCAAAGTAATGAATATACTAAATCTTGGCAAACTTTCCATCAGGATGCAATATTTGATATAAAAAAGACTTTTCCCACCAAAGAAAGAGTACATAAGCATGAGCCACAAAAGAGAAGTTACCGAAAAAAGTCTGTCGAAATGAAACATAAGAAAGTCTATATACAAAAGAAACTCTTGAAATGTAATGAATGTGAGAAAGTTTTCAACCAGAGCTCATCCCTTACTCTTCATCAGAGAATTCATACTGGAGAGAAACCCTATGCATGTGTTGAATGTGGGAAAACCTTCAGCCAGAGTGCAAACCTAGCTCAACATAAGAGAATACATACTGGAGAGAAACCCTATGAATGTAAAGAATGTAGGAAAGCCTTCAGCCAGAATGCACACCTTGCTCAACATCAGAGAGTTCATACTGGAGAGAGACCTTATCAATGTAAAGAATGTAAAAAAGCCTTCAGCCAGATTGCACACCTGGCTCAACATCAGAGAGTTCATACTGGAGAGAGACCTTTTGAATGTATTGAATGTGGAAAAGCCTTCAGTAATGGTTCATTTCTCGCTCAGCATCAGAGAATTCATACAGGAGAAAAACCTTATGTATGTAATGTGTGTGGGAAAGCCTTTAGCCATCGTGGATACCTAATTGTACATCAGAGAATTCATACTGGAGAGAGACCGTATGAATGTAAGGAATGTAGGAAAGCTTTCAGCCAATATGCACACCTTTCTCAACATCAGAGAGTTCATACTGGAGAAAAACCTTATGAATGTAAAGTATGCAGGAAAGCCTTCAGCCAGATTGCATACCTTGATCAACATCAGAGGGTTCATACTGGAGAAAAACCCTATGAGTGTATTGAATGTGGGAAGGCCTTTAGCAATAGTTCATCACTTGCACAACATCAGAGAAGTCATACTGGAGAAAAACCTTATATGTGCAAGGAATGTAGGAAAACATTTAGCCAGAATGCAGGCCTTGCTCAACATAAGCGAATTCATACTGGAGAGAAACCTTATGAATGTAATATTTGTGGGAAGGCCTTTAGCTATAGTGGATCTCTTACTCTACATCAAAGAATTCATACAGGAGAGAGACCCTATGAATGTAAGGATTGCAGGAAATCTTTCAGGCAGCGTGCCCATCTTGCCCAGCATGAGAGAATTCATACTATGGAGTCATTCTTGACTCCTTCCTCTCGCTCATCCCCCATGTCCAGTCAGTTGCCAAGACCTGTTGGTTTTATCTCCTAAATATGCCTTGAATCTGACTCCTTTAATCCATTTCCGTTCCATCATCTTTGTGCAGTACACAGTAATCTATTTCATATGGACTATGGAAATAGCTTTCTGATTGGTCTCCCTGTATTTACCATTTCCTTTGTCAGTTGCCTACACTGCAGTCAAACTTGTATTGTAGAAGTTTGATCATATCCCTTCCTCATTGATACCCTTCACTGGTACCCCACATAGTTCTTAGGTTAAAGCACACATTCCTCAGAATAACCTAAAAGACCCTCCTGCCCCAAATACCTTGTTCCAGTATACCTTCCAAAGTACTATTTCATGTCAAAATCCATCTCATTCTTTGGCTATTTATCCAGAATTAAGAACTCATATTCCAGCATCAAACAGATCTGGGTTTCTAATCCTTGCACTTCCATTTTCTAGCCCTCTAGTTTGAGAGAAACATTTTGTTCTTTGTAAGGTTCAGTCTTCTTATTTATATTATGGAAATAATAATAGTACTACCTCAAAAGTTGATGGGAGGATTAAATGAGAGAATGCATGTAAATTGCTCAGAGTGCCTAGCATAATCACTTAATAAATGTTACCATAAAATGAAAAGTTACTGTGGCATACAAAGAGGACCTGATCATCTTAGCAAGGATCATCTGAGAAATAACAAAAGAAGCAGCAGTTTAAGACTTAAGAGATAATAAAGATTTTTGATTAGGAACAGCAGTCATTGTTCTAAAGGTGGGTGATAAGGGTATCTAAAAACAGTAGCATTGATATTAAAGTCCATAATGATATAGAGTAAGATATGACTTTGTTGGTAAGAAAAACTAACTTCATTAAATATTCAAGTTCTAAGAAGCCAGATTTTAAAAATCACTAATAATAAGTAGGATTTACTGAGATGTAGTCATCATTTACATTAAGACAAAGGCAAAATAGATATTTTTAAAAAGACAACTTAAAAAAATCAATAACCAAAGAATAGAAAATAAAAGTTTGATGCCCTCTCCTAATTCCAGGTGGTTGAACTGTATTAAATCTATGTTGTTTAAAACCAAAAAGGTCAAGCTAGTTCTAAGGTGTAATTCCAAAACTAGAGGGAAAGAGAAAACCATAGATCAATACTCCTGAACTGGTGGCCCACAACCGTGTTTGATTTGTACTCATCAAGTTTAAAATGAATACAAAAAAAAAAAAAAAAAAAAACAAATACTTTTATTTGGGCATGTGTTTTCCAGTTCTCCACAGTTCAAACCATTCCTCCTTCCCTTACATCTGACTTATTTTACACTTTATATTACTTCCTAACTCTTGGAGGCTTTGAATATGCAATCACTTCAGTAACCAATTCACATATGAATATAGGTACAAAGAAAATGATGAAATGGAGGGCGAAAAGGAAGATTTGAATAGACATTTTATCCTGCAGGGGAAGACTATTCTCAAGATGTTAGGAGGCCCAAAATTAATCTACAGATTCTTCGTACCTAACAAAATCCTAAGAATTTTTTAAGGCTTGAAACACTGTGTGCATGTGAACAGACACATGTACATTCATACAGATAAACACATAAAATATATAAAGGAATTTGTCAGTGGCTTAACAGTATTGGTAAAATTGATTCTGCTCTGTACAAAACCAATTCCTTCATTCTTTTATCCAAATGTGAAAGAGTTATTAGAGGACATAGTAACAATTTATAATCAAAGAGTGAAAACAATCTTCCTAAACAGGGCATGAGATCCAGAAGCCACAATTACACAGATTCTAGGTTTGACGGCATAAGAACTTTATTAAGCTTTTTATATAGTCAAAGATAGTATAAACACAAAGTTTTTAAATATCACAATTAGAGAGAATTATTACAACATACATGAAATCCATATCCTTAATATAAAAGTGGTCCTACAGATCACTTAGAAAATGACACTACTATTCCCAAAGGCAAAGGATATAAAGAGGCAACAGGTGACTGATGAATGTATGATAAATACTGAATCTCACTAGAATCAAGAAATACAAGTTAAGCCAATGAACTATCCATCCTTCAATATCAGATTTATAAAAAATATGCATTGCAAAGGCAGGAAAGGAGTATGTGTGAGAGTATGAATTTGTACAAATTTTTGGAAAGGCAACTTATCAATATCAGAATTTTCATTGGAAAAACCAAGATTTTCTTTCACAGTTAACAGTATATAAATATACCTTCCTTCCATATCCCATTAAATGCATAAAACAATGAAAAAGATACCAAACAAAGATCAGAAAGCAGGGTCATCAGTGGATGGAAAGAACTGAGCAAATAAAAGACAAAATGGAGGAAAGTGTTCATTCATGAAATGTAGCAGAGGCTGCTGTGACCTGAAATGTTTGAATGATAGGGATTTCAGTAATAGGAGCCACTCTGCCCAAATGCTGTGTACAGAGCATCCCTAGAGGAGTTTAGGCTTCAAGCTGGTTTGTGTGTAGAGGCTGGGGGTGGGAGGGATGGTAATAAGAAACAGTGACCAGACTGTTAAATGCTTTTCTTTGTGGAAGCCAACAGCTTCCTCACTCCACACTCTATAAGTAAATTGAATAGGATCCTTACTTCACACCATCCACAAAAAGGGAGTTCCAGTTGATTAAGATCCTAAATGTAAAACAAGTAAAATATTATAAGCACACATAGTAGGATATATTTATTAATTGGTGTTGGACATACATTTCTAAAAAAAATGTTCTTAAAATTTAGAAAAACAGAAAGGAAGAAAATATTTGTAATATAATACAAAGGGAAAGATGTAAGAACACCTATAAATAAGCAAAAGACAACTAAGGAGGTATAAAAATGGACAAAATATGAGAATAGGCAAATCGCAGAAATACAGAAAATAGTCGTGGCTCAACCTCACTAGTATTGAGATGCAAATTTAAATAATGTACTCCCAAAAAGTGGCAGGGGCATGGAGCAATAAGAACGGCGGCCTCACTGCCACTTTGGAGGCAGTGAAGTTTTTAAAATGTTCACTATAGTCCCTTTGGAGGGCAGTATGGTTAGTACATGAAACACTGGAAACAACCTAAAGTTCCATGGGGCATGACTAGAAACATTAGCAGCAGTTTGAAAGAATGCACCAGTGATACGGACATCGATGTATTTGACTAAAGGACATTGAAACAGCAAATTTTGTAGACTTGCACAGAATTATGTTTTTAACATGTTTCTAATACATTTAAATAAGTATGCAAATGTTTCAAAAAGGTTCTGGAGAGACACATGCCAACTGATAAGTGTTCCTTCTAGGGAGGAGACTGGGATTGGATATTCTGGTTAAGAGGAGACCTAGTGTTATCTGTAGTATTTGAAGTTCTAGGCAATAATGTAATAATATAAGAAATTTAAAATATGAAAAAATTAACTTATGGAAACTTGGGTAGTTAGCATGAGAGTTGGTGGCTAAGTCAAAACCTTTTCAGCAATTTGGAGAATCTCTCTTTGACTTGCTAGTCCTTCCCATGCATACAAAGATCTCAGTAACCCTTCCTATTCAGGGAAACTGATCTACAGCTACCTGGGGTAATCAAGCCATATCATTTTTTTCTTTTTTTTAAAGATTTTATTTATTTGACAGAGACACAGCGAGAGAGGGTACACAAGCAGGGGGAGTGGGAAAGGGAGAAGGAGGCTTCCTGCTAAGCATGGAAGGACCAGGACCCTGGGATCATGGCCCAAGCCGAAGGCAGACGCTTAACGACTGAGCCACCCAGGCGCCCCCATTTTTTTAAAGTAATTTCTACACCCAATGTGGGGCTCAAACAACACCAGGATCAAGAGTCACATACTCTACTGACTGAGCTCTATTGACTGATATAGCCAGACGCCCCAAGCCATATCATTCTTTTTTTTTTTTTAAGATTTTATTTATTTGAGAGAGAGAGAATGAGAGACAGAGAGCATGAGAAGGAGGAAGGTCAGAGGGAGAAGCAGACTCCCCGCTGATCAGGGAGCCCGATGCGGGACTCGATCCCGGGACTCCAGGATCATGACCCGAGCCGAAGGCAGTTGCTTAACCAACTGAGCCACACAGGCGCCCCCAAGCCATATCATTCTTAAATGTTGGAACAGTTAAGGACCGTAACATATGAAGAAAACGATCAGCTATTATAATAAGGACCAAGAGACAGCACTAAACCTAAAGTGGAGAAAGTTACATAATGACAGAAAAAAACTAAAAATTTATGTCAGATTTGAACAGGTTAATATGGAAAGCTATCAAAAAAGAAACAGAGGGGCACCTGGATGGTTCAGCCGGATAAACGTCTGCCTTCGGCTCAGGTCATGATCCTTCTGAGATCAAGCCCCAGGTTAGGCTCCCTGCTCAGCAGGGAGTCTGCTTCTCTCTCTACCCCTCCCCCGCTCATGCTCCCAAAGAAATAAAATCTTAAAAAAAAAAAAAATTAGATAGTATTGTACACCTGAAACTAATATTTAAACACTGTTAACTATACTGAAATTAAAATGTTTAAAAATCATTAAAAAAAAATATGTACAGAAAATGTTTTCTAGAAAAAAAAAGTCAGAACTCCTAAGAATGAAAAAGTTATTGCTGTAATAAACTTAATAGAAGTTTTATCTTTTTTAAAAGATTTTATTTATTTATTTGACAGAGAGAGAGACAGCAAAAGAGGGTACATAAGCAGGGGGAATGGGAGAGGGAGAAGCAGGCCTCCCGCTGAGCAGGGAGCCCAATGCGGGGCTGGATCCCAGGACTCTGGGATCATAACCTGAGCCAAAGGCAGATGCTTAATGACTGAGCCACCAGGTGCCTCTTAATAGAAGTTTTTTTGTTTTTTTGTTTTTTTAAGATTTTATTTATTCAGGGGCGCCTGGGTGGCTCAGTTGGTTAAGCGACTGCCTTCGGCTCAGGTCATGATCCCGGAGTCCTGGGATCAAGTCCCACATCAGGCTCCCAGCTCAGCGGGGAGCCTGCTTCTCCTTCTGACCCTATCCCCTCTCATGCTGTTTCTTTCTCTCTCTCTCAAATAAATAAATAAATAAATAAAATCTTTAAAAAAAAAAGATTTTATTTATTCATTTGACAGAGAGATACAGACAGAGTGAGAGAGCACAAGCAGGCAGAGCCAGAGGCAGAGGGAGAAGCAGGCTCCCCGCCAAGCAAGGAGCCCAATGCGGGGCTCAATCCCAGGATCCCAGGATCACGACCCAAGCCAAAGGCAGACGCCCAACCAACTGAGCCACCCAAGCGCCCCCTTTAATAGAAGTTTTAAAGAAAATTAAGAAAACTTTCCAAATTCATAAATTAAAAGAAAATAAGAAACAAAAAGGACATAGAAGTTTAATTAATAGGAGTTTCAGAGAAGTTTACAAAGAAAATATAAGGGATATATCAAATAAATGAGAATCTTTCTAAACTCAAGAAAGTTATGAATATTCAGCTTGGAATAGCTCACTGAGTGCTGGGCAGGCTGAACTGGCAAAAACCACAATTACAACAGAAAAAAAGACATCCAGAAATATGCTTGTGAAATTTCAGAATATTGAAAGTGAAACCATCCTAAAAAGCTTTAAAAAAATGTGAATATTTCCTAAAAAGAACATTCAAGATAGTGTTAGCCTTCCCTCCTATTAGTAATATTAGATAACAAAACAGAACAGCACCTTCCAAGTTATGAGCTAAAATTACTTTGAATCTAAAAGTCTATACATAAACAACAATAAAGCATGAGGCCAAACACTGATATTCTGTATATGCAGTTTGCTTCAGTTTACTTTCATTTACCCTTTATTAGGGTATTAAAGGATCAACTTTAGTGAGATCTGGATGGAAAAGGAAGGTGGCAGCAGGAAAGGCTTCAATAAACAATGGATCTAACCTGAGAAAGTGGTGTTAAGGATGACTAGCATTGTCATTGCTCTACAACAATCAGACCAAATTACTGGTAGGCTAAGAATTCAGGGATTCAGTGAAGAAAGTCTTCAGGAAGACTGGAATAGGTTACGTTAATAAGTATGAAATCGGAGGATTTTAGCACTATGGTAAAGATGAGTTCTCCTTAGGAAAATGGAAAGAAAGGCAATTATTGGCTGGAAAAACAAAGGGGAAACCATACCAGTTATCAGGTCTGAATATAAAACAAGCCCTGATGAAATGTGGTATGATTCATAGAATATAAAAAAGATAAACTGCATTTGACTGATACTAGGAAGATAATCCTTTAAGCACAGACTGGGATCCTAACATTGGACCTATAGAGAAAGAAATGTAATCACATATTGCCTGGCTCCAACTCTTCAGAGAATATTTACCTAATGATAATGATCAAGTGCTATTTTATTTCCAATTTTATAATATATAGACAAGTCACTTATATATGTCACATATATACAAGTCACTGTCTCTGTATATATAGGCCTATATATTGCCTATTTAATAATGTAAAAGGCAAAATGTAGCTGATAGATTGGATGGTGGGAGGTTGATAGCAATAATGAGAGAATGAATGAATACAAGGATAAGGGGCAATATTCTGATAGAGGGGAGTCAAGAGATCTGTATAAATTTGATAGAATAAGAAATAAAGGTTAGCTAATAAACAGGAGACTGAATTTATAATTTACTTAGCGGGATGAGTTAAATTCTTATCTTTCCTAAGAAAGATTACTAAAGAGTCTATAGTTGATAAATGGAGAAACAGCAACTGCCATAAAGATTCTGACCGAGGGGGTGCCTGGGTGGCTCAGTGGGTTAAGGGTCTGACTTTGGCTCAGGTCATGATCTCAGTCCTGGGATCAAGCCCTGCATCAGGCTCCCCACTTAGTTGGGAGTCAGCTTCTCCTTCTGCCCCTCCCCCCTGCTCAGCTCAGGCTCTCTCTCTCAAATACATAAAAAATCTAAAAAAAAGATTGATGAAAACCTAATTCCAATCAGCTTAGGAGAAAGTATTTATTAGTAGTACCTGTAACTGAAAGGTGTAATGTTTATTTGGTACAGCTTCAAGCAGGTACTCAGACTCATCAGAGATTAACTGCTCTGCTTTCAGTTGTTTCATACTCTGGCAGATTCTTTCTTGGTGAAAAAAATGTCATCTGATACTAGACTTAAAAGGTCCTTAGAGCTTTTAATCTCAAAAGGAAGGTGATCTTCTTTCTCTTAGCCTCCATGTCAGAGAGGAAAAATAGGATTTGCTCCAGTTTATGCTATGTGCATACTCTGGACCAAGCACTGGGTCCATGGTATGGGATACTCTGGCCAGTCTGGGTTAAGTGCATATGCCTCCAGCAGCAGATTTGTATCACTGGATTGAACAGTTCACAAAATTCCCAAGGAATGGGGGCAGCGTCGACGGAGGTTGAGATTCAGTTCCCATAAAGAAAAAACTTGACCTGAACTGACATGAGGGCATTTATCGATTCACTAAATGTGTGACTATTCCTATGTTTTGCTGCAGAGTGTGTTTGATTAGGTGGTGTGCTGCCACAGCCCCTGTAGCAAGGGTAAGTTAAATTGCCATGGGTGAAGTGGACTCAATTTAGCTATCTTGCCAGTAATCCTAAAATGGATGCATGCTAGACAAGGCAACCTCAACAGCAAGAGACGACGGCTTGGGTGACAAGCAGTTAAGCCTCATCACCTGGACCATTCATGCCAGAAGACTTCAGGGGAGTTCCTTTTAAAACCCTCCAAAGGTGGCTTCCTTCACAGAAGGTGTCAGAGACAACCAACAGAAAGTGAAGCTGTTTATATAAAGGACAGAAGACCTGATCTACAAAGAGGATTGCCTTCAAGTGAAGAAACTTCATTTTTACCCCACCTTTCCACTGTAAGTGGGACATACCCATAAGGAGGCAAATTCAAGAAGGAGCCTCTAAATGTATTTACTAATTTCTGAATTTAAAGAGGTGGAGGGGTGCCTGGGTGGCTCAGTCAGTTAAGTGTCCAACTCTTGATATCGGCTCACGTCATGATCTCAGGGTTGTGGGGTCGAGTTTCCCACTGGGCGTGGAGCCTGCTTGGGATTCTCTCTCCCTCTGCCCCTCCCCCTCTAAAAAATTAAAAAATAAATAAAAAAAAATAAAATAGGGAGGTGGAACCAAGTTGTATCTATCCATTTCTCCTTTCTGAAACCAAATTAAAGCAACAAGAATAAGAAAAACATAGGAGAGCCATCTTTGATGAAGTAAAGAGGTATCTACCATTCTGAGCCTCAAAATCCATAAGGAAATGCTGCTAAATGTGGTAAGAATCCTGAGAGGAAACTGATGCTGTATTGAAGAGCATAAAATTCCTCCAAAGCACTGTCATATCTGGAAAGGCAAAAGAAAAGGCACTTTGAGGGGTGCCTGGGTGGCTCAGTCAGTTGAGTCAGTTATGCTCTGCACTCAGCATAAAGTCGGCTTGAGATTCTCTCTCCCTCTCCTCCTCCCTGCCCCCATGCTCTCTCTCAAATAAATAAAATCTTAAAAAAACAAAAACACCACACCACAGCACCTTGATTGGAACCAGTGTTATATCAAAAAGTCTGACTTTAGAAGCCTCCCTAAATTATTTACCGTTGCAGAGTGGCAGGGTGAGTAGCTGAAGGGTCCAAGGAGGAAACACTTAGATTTAGAAAAGGTAATATCACATGACAGGAGAAAAACTGCTAATGACATGTAAGGCTGCAAGGTAAAGGGGTGCCTGGGTGGCTCAGTTGTTAAGTGTCTGCCTTCAGTTCGGGTCATGATCCCAGGGTCCTGGGATGGAGCCCCGCATCAGGCTCCCTGCTCTGTGGGAAGCCTGCTTCTCCCTCTCCCACTCCCCCTGCTGTGTTCCCTCTCTCGCTGTGTCTCTGTCAAAAAAAAAAAAAGACTGCGAGGTAAAGGCTAAATCTTTATATTCCAAGCGTGTGGGCTATGGACTGGCAGTATCAGCATCACTTGATCATTTGTCAAAATTCCAGAATATTGGGCCCTAATCCAAACCTACTGATTCAGAATCTGCATCTCTATAAGATCCCCAGGTGATCTGAATACACAGTAACGTTTGAGAATCACTGGGCTAAAACAAATTTTCTGCCAGTCTGGAGCACTGCCCTTGGATAAGTAACTAGATCAAGAAGAGCTCTATTCATTCAAAAATTTAAAAGTCTAGCCTTTAAGAGAACCTACAGAATAATGTTAGACTAAGACTTAACAGAACTTCCTTCCATCAAAACTGAACAACAAAAAAGTGCCGGCACCAATGAAAGAGTAAAGTGATACGACCTCACATCACACACTAAAAGTTTAATACAGAAACAAGGCCACACTAAAGAATATGCCAGGATCTTTGGTACTTTCTGCCCTTGGTAAGACTAGCAATAATGGGGAAAAAAAGTAGGTAGAAGAAATTTTGAAAAACTATACTAATATATTCCAACTTGGTGAGCAAGATATAGGCAGCACTGAGTAAAGCGCATAAAATTTGTCTAAGAATCCCTCATTCTAGAGAAATGGTAGTTTGAATAGAAAAGGCAAGTTAAAGACCTATTAGAATTTGCCTTTTTTTAAAAAAAGCACGGAGCCCAATGCCTGAGCCTGATCATGACCTGAGCCTCCCAGGACCCTGGGATCATGACCTGAGCCGAAGGCAGATGCTTAACAACTGAGCCACCCAGGTGCCCCTTGCCTATCTTTCTGATCCAGGAACTTCTCCTCCAAAAATATTGGTAAAGATTTTTAAAAGCACATGTACAAGAATGTAAATTGCAACACTTTTTTGTTTAAACTCTACATCCATAGTGATCCCTGTTCTCCTTAAATGTGTATTTGAGATATGCACTTCTGGTGAAGACAGAATTATGGGGGAATAGTTTATCCTCCCATCTGAAACAGTAAAAACTGGACAAAATATATGAAACCTTGGTTTCAAGACACTGGACATAAGGCAACAAGACTGAGATCCTTGAAAAATGGAAAACAAATGAGAGGAGTACTAGGATTTACCCAAATAACTACATAAAGAGAGTTTCCAGGCTATCGTCTGAGTTGAGGACACGGATCTGGGAGTTAGGGACATTGAGGTGGCTGGAGTTCCCAGGATGAAGTGCCTGAGAGCTCTTAGAGAAAAAAACCTTTAGACATCAGAATTTTTTATCTGGGTAAATACTAGTTTTTACTTAAACACTGATCAGTGCATGCATGTGAGGAAATCACCTGAATTACCTGGGGAAACAATGGATAGAATTACAAAGAGAAATGGACAAATCCAAAATTATAATAAGAGATTCTGACACACATCTGTCATAAGAACAAGTAGACAGAAAATCATAAAGGATATTGAAGACCTGAACTGCACTATCAGCCAACTTGACCTGACATTTTAAAAACCCTCCACCCAAGAATAGTATACAAATTATTTTCATATGCACCCAGAATAGTTACTGAAATAGACCATATTCCAGGCTTCAAAACATATCTCAATAAACTTAAAAGGATTCAAGTCATACAAAATGTTTCCTAACCAGAAGGGATTAAATTAGAAACCAGTAAATGAAAGATACTTGGAAAATCTCCAAATGTTTGGACCGAAATGGTAACCCATGGGTCAAGAGAGAAATCAAAGGGAAAATAGGAAGTATTTTAAATTGAATAAAACTTAGAATAGAGCATGTCAAAATGTGTGGGATGCAACTAACAGTTCTTAGAAGGAAATGTAATAGTACTAAGTTACAAAATTTTGAAAGCTCCTAGTGACTTTAATTTCCACCTTAATTAGAAAATGAAGAGCAATGAAACACAAAGTTAGCAGAAGAATGGAAATAATTACTAATAGAAATAAATGAGATAGGAAACAGAAAAATAAAAGCAGGTCAATAAAACCAATGTATCTTCATTCAGACTGCTGAAAAAAAAAATACACAAGTTACCAATATCCGGAATGGCAAAGGTGATGTCACCACAAATTCTAGTTATGAAATGGGTTAAGAGAATGTTGTGAACTTTATGGAAATAATTTGACAACTTAGGTGAAATGAGAAAATTTCTTGAAAGAAACTACCAAGCTTTCTCAAGAAGGAACAGATAATCTGAACCGTTATTTTAAAAATGGAATTTGTAATTTAAGTCTCCCAAACATTTTCAGGTATCTTACTGTTATTGCTAGTTTAGTTCTGCTACAGACAGGGAATGTACTTTATGTAACTGTTCAAAACTTAAAATTTATATTATAGTCGTGTGTACTTCTTCATGTATACTCGAAAAGAATGTATTCCGCTTTGTGGTGTTTTATAAATGTCAACTAGTTAACTTGGTCAGTTGTATTGTTCAGGCCTTATATTCTGATTTTGTGTCTACTTCTTCTACTAATAGCTGAAAGACAATGGTGAAATCCCCAGTAGTGAATTGGTCTATTTGCCCTGTTTTTTCACTTGTGTAATTTGTACCTCTGTAACTTGATACATATCCACACACTTAGGATTGTTATTTACCTGGAAATTGATTCCTTTGTTATATAAGGTTTCTCTTTATCCCTGATTACATTTGTTGTTCTAAAATCAGCTTTACCTGATACTAACATAGTGATTCCAACTTTCTTTTTGTGTTTGCATGATCTATCTTTTCCCCACTAGTTAACTTTTTAATTATTTATGCCTATATAAAGTGTGTTTCTGCTAGCATATACTTGGGTCCTGTTTCTCCAGTCTTACAATCTCTTGTCTTAACTGGTATGCTTAGACCATCTGCATTTTCTTTTAAGATTTTATTTATTTGAGAGAGATCATAAGCAGGGGGAGAGGCAGAGGGAGAAGCACACTCCCCGCTGAGGAGGGAGCCTGATGCCGGGCTCAATCCCATGACTCTGGGCTCATGACCTGAGCCGAAGGTAGACACTTAAAAACTGAGCCACCCAGGCACCCCTAGACATCTATATTTGATGTAATTTAAAAATATATATATTTGGATTAAAATCAATCCATCCTCTTAATCATTTTCTAATTGTTCTATTCTCCAGCTTTTGTTCTTTTTCTGCCTTCTATTGGGTTAACTGAATATTTTTAAATTATTCCATTTTATTCTATTAACTTAACCTCCTTAAAAAGTTTGTGATTAACCTAAAGTTAACATGTATCTTTAATTAACCAGAATATATCATCATCTTGTGCCACTCAGCAAGATCCTACACAACATATTCCCAGTTTGTCTCCCATCCTTTGCACTTGTCATGCATTTTACTTTTACATGCGGTAAACACACAAAGCATGTTACTGTTTTAAAATTATCTTTTAGACATTTACGTAAGTGAAGAAAAGATGAAGTGTTTTACCTTCATTTATTCCACTTCTCTTCTTTCCTTTGTGTATATCCAAGAATTTGTTATGGTTTCACATTCCTTCTGCTTCAAGCACTTCATTTATTTCAAATAGAGAGGTCTTATGGCAACGTATTGTTTTTGAGAAGGTCTTCATTCCTCTATCAATTTTGAAAGGTATTTCCATGAAGTTTCAATAAAGACAGCTTTTTCCTTATAGCACTTTACAAATGTCATTATTGTCCTCTAGTTTGCATTACTTCTAAGTCTACTGTAATTTCCCCCCCCTAAGTCTGCTGTAATTCTTATCATTGTTCCTTTGTAATTAAAAAATCTTTCTTGGTATTCTCTGAGCTTTATATACCTATGTTCTGGTGTCATTCAGCCATTATATCTTCAAATATTTCTTCTGCTCCATTTTGTCTATTCCTTCTGGGATTCCAGTTATGCATGTGTTGGACCAGTAGACCTTTCCCTACAGCTCTCAGATGTTCTTTTTTGTCACCTCCCTGTACCCCTTGCCCTGCCCCCCCCCCAATTTGTTTTGGTTTGGGTGATTTTTACTGACCTACTTTCAACGTCACTTATTCCCTTGACTGTGTATTATTGATGAGCTTGTTGAAGGCACTGTTTGTGTTGATTTCTAGCATTTCCATCATTCATCTCTCTGCTCAAATGACCCATGTAATTTGCCTGTTGTGCAACTTTTTTATTAGAACTTTAACATATTATAAATTGTCCAAC
This sequence comes from Mirounga angustirostris, assembly GCF_029215605.1. Classification (NCBI taxonomy): domain Eukaryota; kingdom Metazoa; phylum Chordata; class Mammalia; order Carnivora; family Phocidae; genus Mirounga; species Mirounga angustirostris. The sequence goes on along the minus strand of NW_026991724.1, from coordinate 57,931,073 downwards.
AGCTATGTAACTTCTGAGTAAGTTCTGGATTCTTCTGTCACTTGGTAGGGGTGGGAAGTGTAGATTTTTCTTGCTTTTTTGTATGCCTTGTAATTTTGCCCCCCGCCTACCCCAGCTAAGAATCTTGTGTAGGACAGTAAAAACAGAGGTAAACATTTCCTGGAAATGGCCGTGTCATTCCTTCTGTTAAGCCTTGTGTGTGTGTGTGTGTGTGTGTGTGTGTGTTGGGGGGATGTCATTAATACAGACAGGAATTGGACTAGATTTAAGTTTGGTTGTTGCTGTGGTTACCCAGAGTGCACCCGTCTTCAAACATTACTAGTGATTCCTTAAAATGTGAGCCTGTTTTCCCAAGGGTTTATCTCAATGTCTGGGTCACCTTCAGGTTTAAGTGTTCCCTGTCAATTATGCCTCAGAGAACATCTGATATACTAAAACATTTTCATTAATTCATTTATTCACCCAATATTAAATAAGTGCTGACTACTTCCTGTGTGCCAGTCACTGTACTAAATACTGAAATCTGCAATTCCCTTAATACTCCACAACCCTCTGCCACTATTCTGTGTATCTGTACTTTCTCTTTGCCCTCAGTAGCCTTCCAACTTTTGTGTGCCTAGCCAACTTTAATGTCCTATTCTTCCTTTAATATGGTCACTATCTCCAAGTGATCCCTGTCCCCAAGTCCTCCATTCACCTTGGAGTTCACCATCCTCTTCTATTACCTGTGTACCTTAGATGTTTCCACATTTTAACATCCTGTATTTCCTTGTAAACTCTAAGTGTCTGCGGAGTGCCTGAGTGCCTCAGTCAGTTAAGCGGCTGCCTTCGGCTCAGGTCATGAGCCCAGAGTCCTGGGATCGAGCCCCAAGTCAGGCTCCCTGCTCAGCAGGAGAGCCTGCTTCTTCCTCTCCCTCTGCCTGCTCTGCCTACTTGTGCTCTCTGTCAAAAAATAAAGAAAATCTTTAAAAAGAAAACCTAAATTAAACCGGGGTGCCTGGGTGGCTCAGTCATTAAGCATCTGCTTTCAGCTCAGGTCATAGTCCCAGGGTCTTGGAATCGAGTCCCGCATCGGGCTCCCTGCTCAGCAGGAGGCCTACTTCTCCCTCTCCCACTCTCCCTGCTCGTGTTCCCTCTCTCACTGTGTCTCTGTCAAATAAATAAATAAAATCTTAAAAAAAAAAAAACACCAAAACCAAAACTGTCTGTAAGCAAGAACAGTGTCTTATTAGTGTGCATGTGTGCGTGCGTGTATATGGTTTGTGACCAATGATTTAGAAACAATCTCTATGGCAGATTGGCAGAAGAATTAAACAAAGGGAAGGGTATGGAAGGGGAGGGAGAATAGACATGCCTCTCCATGAGCCTTTTCTGTGTTATTTGCTCACCTATTTGCTCCACGTGTCAGAAATATTTTATGCTGATTTTACAGAACTACCATGACAAGTGTAAATGAAAATTAGCTGTTCTGTTATCCTGTATGCATGCTTACCCTTCGCAAATCTGGATGTTATTTTCCCAGTTGTGGTCACAGAGTGACCTAAAGCCATGTGGTCATGCGTTTCAGAGTTATCTTAACAGGATATGGGTGTTTTTAAAAAATGGCTTTTGCAGAATAGTGCAACTGTATATAGCCCAGTAACAAAAAAGAACTCTGATTTTATTTCTCACATACTTTGCATAAGCTGGAAACAGAGACTAAAAGCTATTATATATGGTGATTAGCTGATAGGAAAATAGCCTGGTACATAAATTCAGGGTATTTCCCCCTGTATTAGCCAGCTTGGGCTGCCATAACAAAATACCACAGACTAGGTGACTTAAACAAAAGAAACTTACTTTTCAGTTTTGGAGGCTAACAGTCCGAGATCAGGGTGTCACATGGTTGGGTGGTAGTGAAGGCTAGCTTCCCGGCTTATAGACAGCCATCTTCTTGCAGTATCTTCACAAAGTAGAAAAAGCAAGCTCTCTGGCATCCTTTCTTTTTTTCAGACACTAATCCTATCATGATGCACCCTCATAACCTCATCTACCCCTAAATAGCTCCCAAAGGTCCCATTTCAAAATACCATCACATTAGAGGTTAGGGGTCCGAAATATGAATTTTGAGAGGACATATTCAAGAAATGGCATCTCATTTTTCCACCAATCACTTACTGCACGCCAGGGTTCTTACATGAAAATACCAATGTTTATTTATATAAATATAGACAAATTTATTTTCAATAAAACAGTAACAAATAATTTCTCCCTGCTTTTAAGTTCTCATTTCTCTGGTTTCTTTTTTCCCATTAGCCTGTCTCAGGCTTGTTAGATTTTTCACACCATGAATATCATATATTTTCATATGGAGACAATATGGTAATGACAACTGATTCACACAATTATGAGTGCTATCTTTATCCACTTGAAGACTCTTCTCTTTTCTCACCCACAATTTTCTGCCAGCTGGAAGTAGCACCCTGGTTTGCCCAGGAAATCTCTTATATGTGACAGTTCCAGTCCTAAGAGACAAACTCAAACTCATTCTTCATGTGACCTTAAATCAGGCTCAAAGCCCCATCCAGAAATATGGACTTTGTAGCTCTACTTTGTCGTATGTGACTAATGAAATAGCTTTAAATTACACTGGAAATAAAATATCAGTAATTTTTATCACATGAGGAGTAGTATTCATTAAAAATGACTGATCCAATCATCCGAGCTTGCTATTTTGAAATTAAGACCTATGGTAAGGTCATGGCCTCAGCTGATGACAAATCATCTGGTCAAAGTCATCAATGACTTTTGCTCTTTGGCTTTCAAGTGGGACACATCATCAAATGGTCCCATTTTTACAAAATTTATGTTATAAACAAATGCATTTTCCTATGCCTTGGTCTCTCCTACTTTGAAAGCCTCACTCTATGCTTTCACATATTTAAAACAAACTTAGGCTTTTTCTTCAGAATGTGTATTCTGATGTCGAATCAGGGATGAACTCCGACTATATGCCTTCCCACATTTACTACATTCATATGGTTTCTCTGAAGAATGACTTCTCTGATGCCGAATAAGATCCGAGCCACTGCTAAATGCCTTCCCACATTCATTACATTCATAGGGTTTCTCTCCAGTATGACTTCTTTCATGTAGAATAAGGGATGTGCGTTGACTAAAGGCCTTCCCACATATTTTGCATGTATATGGTTTTTCTCCAGTGTGAATTCTTTCATGTTGGGCAAGGTGTGCACTCTGACTGAAGGCCTTCCCACACTGATCACATTCATAGGGTCTATCTTCAGTATGAATTCTCTTATGTCGAGTAAGAGATATTCGGTGACTGAAGGCTTTTCCACATTCTTCACACTGATAGGGTTTTTCTCCAGTATGAATTCTCTGATGTTCAATAAGAAATGACTGACGGCCAAAAACTTTACTACATTTATTGCATCTGAAAGGTTTCTCTTCAGAATGAATGTTCTGATGTATTTTAAGGTTTGCAGTTCCAGAAAACATCTTTCCACATTCCTTACATTCAAACATTTTCTTTTTCCTTGTATGAACTTTCTGATGTTGAATAAGGGATGAATGCCGATTACAGACCTTCTCACATTTACTGCATCTGTACAGTTTCTCTCCATTATGAATTCTTAGATGTAGAATAAGGGTTGAAAGCCGCCTGAAGACCTTCTCACATTTATCACATTTGTAGGTTTTCTTTGACGTGTGAATTCTCTGATGAAGCATAATGGATGAAATCCTATTAAAGGATTTTCCACATGCTCTACATTTATAAGGATTCTCTAAATGGTGACTTTTCTGCTGTGGACTCTGACCTAACACCTTCTCACTTTCATGGGTTTTCTCTCCAGTATGATTTCTTTTATGTATAACAAGGGCTGATTTCTTATTGAAGCCTCTCCCACATTTATTGCATTTATGAATTTTCTTTCCACTGTGAAATTTCTTATGAAGTAATAGGGATGACATTCGAATGAAGTCTTTCCCACACTTTCCACACTGGTGGATGTTCTCAACAAAACTAATTTTCTGGCCCACACTGGGAGGTGGGCACTGACTCAAGGCCCTCCCACAGTCAAAGGTTTCCTTTCCATTATGAACTTTCCCATGTAGAATAAGAGATGTTCTTTGAATGAAGCTTTCTCCACATTTATCACATTTATAGCTTTTCCTTCCATTGTGAATTTTCTGATGAAGAATGAGGGATGAGATCTGTCTGAAAGCTTTTCTACAATTACTGCATTCATAAGGCTTCTCTCCAGTATGAGATTTCTGATGAAGTTTAAGAGATAAGCTTTGACCAAAGGTTTTCCCACAGTCATTACATTTTAAAGATTTCTTCCCTGAATGCACCTTCCTGGGTTTTATTAGAACTGAACTCTTCTTGCTGCCTCTCTTTCCTGTGGGAACTTTCTGTGATGCAGAAATTGGTTTCTGATAGATGCTTTGCCCAGATTTGTTGCACAGATTTGGAGGTAACTTCCTGGTCTCAGATTTAGACCCTGAGTCTGAAAGATAGCAAGAAATTCAATATTTGTTTTCCTATGCTGGAAAAATGAAGCTTCTGTGCAGTCATTATCAATGATGATAATAATAATACTTATCAAAATAGTAACAATGATGACTTAGTCTCATTATAATTTTAGCGTAATAAGGGCTTTATAGAAATATTTAATAATTAGAATTCAGGAAATCTTGCAATTTGAAATGAATAAAATTAAAGTTTTATTTGTAGGATAAATTCATACCATATGCTACATTAAACTCCATAGAGTCTTCATTGGATGAATGTACTTTTATTATATGAAATGTCAAAAATGACAGAAGGTAACTACAGACAGAAAGTAAATTAGTAGTTGCCTGGGGCTGGAGATGGGAATAGGGATTAACTGTAAATGGACATGAAGAGTTTTATTAGGGTGACAAAAATATTCTAAAACTAGATTATGATGATGGCTACACAACTTGTTAAATTTATCAAAAACCACTGAATTATACACTTAAAATGGGTGAATTTTACAATTTTACAATATGTAAATTAGGACTCAATAAAGTAAATTTTTTGTGAAGTCATAAATTTTTAAAATGTATTCTTAAAATCAAATCTTTAAAAAACAACTGGACTTCTGGTGTCCAGTTCCTCATGTAAGAGGCTTGGAAAGCACAACTTCATCCAAACAAGTAAGAAGCTAAGTACAAACCACTGCCTCCAACTCCGGTTGCTTCTAGCCATCCTGTCCCTCCTAGGGGGCAGGGGGGATGGGGATGGACTGAGAAACTTGTGATGTTCACACTCCAGAGGCAAAGGCACCCTAAAAGACTGAGGCCTAATCCTAGGACCATAGAATGCGTCCCATCCCAACGTACCTCATCACTAACTGTTTACAACAGTTCTTTCTACCTGGTACATCACCTCTGGCCGTTAAGAAAAAATTACAAGGCAGTGCTCGCTTCGGCAGCACATATACTAAAATTGGAAGAAAAAATTACAAGGCATACAAAAGGCAAAACACACAATTTGAAGAGACAGAGCAAGCATGAGAACCAGACTCAGATATGGCAGGGATGCTAGAATTATCAGACCAGAAATTTAAAACTGATTAATATGCTAAGGGCTCTAAGAGATAAAGTATACAGCATATTAGAACAGATGGGCAATGTAAGCAAAGAGATGGAAATGCAAAGAATCAAAACATTAGAGATCAAAAACACTATAACAAAAAAACACTATAACAAAGAATGCCTTGAATGGGCTTATTAGTAGATTCAACATAGCTGAAGAAAGATTCTGTGAGCTAACTTATCAACAGAATCCTTAAAAACCAGAAAGCAAAGTAAATAAAGACTGGGAAACAAAACAAAACAAAACAAACCTCGACTCTCCAAAGACTGTGGGACAACTACAGAAGAAGTAACAAATGTGTTATGAGAATGCCAGGATAAAAAAAAGAGAAATGAAAGAAGAAACATTTGAAGCAATAATGAATGAGAATTTCCCAAATTAATGTCAGACAACAAATCATGATTCAAGATGCTCAGAGAACACCAAGCAGGAAAAATGCTAAGAAACCTATACCTAGGCATGTCTTTTTCAAATTGCAGAAAATTAAAGATAAAGAAAAATTCTTGAATGACGGCATAGGGGAAAAAGGACCTCACCTACAGAGGAACAATGAATTGCATCCAAATTATTAGAGACCATGCAAGCAAGAGAAGTGGAGTGAAATATTTAAAATGGTGACAGAAAGAAACCACCAACCTAGAATTCTGTACTCTGTCAAAATAGCCTTCAAAAGTGAGAGGAAAAAAGACTTTCTCAGATGAATAAATATTGAGGGAATTTGTGGCCAGCAGTACTGCCTTGCAAGAATGTTAAAAGAGGGGCGCCTGGGTGGCTCAGTCGTTAAGCGTCTGCCTTCGGCTCAGGTCATGATCCCAGGGTTCTGGGATCGAGCCCCGCATCGGGCTCCCTGCTCGGCGGGAAGCCTGCTTCTCCCTCCCACTCCCCCTGCTTGTGTTCCCTCTCTCCCTGTGTCTCTCTCTGTCAAATAAATAAATAAAATCTTAAAAAAAAAAAAAAAAGAATGTTAAAAGAGGTCTGTTAGAAGAAAAATAATACAAGTCAGAAACTTGGATCTACACAGAGAAGGGAAAAGCAATGAAGAAAGAATGAGTGAAGACAAAAAATCCCTTTATTTTTCTTATCCTTAATTGACTGAAACAATAATAGTTTGTTCAAAATAATAGAAACAATGTATTCAATTGTGTATGCTTATGTATTTATCCTATGTATACATGTAAATATATACATATTTGCTTATATATACGTACTTGCTTACATATATTTATATATAAATGAAGTGAATGACAGCAATGATACAGATGATAGGAGGAAGGAATTACCATTATTTTATTATTATAAAGTCCTCATACTACCCATGAAGTGGTATAGTGTTATCTGAAAGTGGACCTGGATTAGCTGTAAACGTATAAATTCTAGGGCAACCACTTAAAAAAAAAAAAAAGATATATTATAGATACCTATATCTATATCTGTATATCTGATATGCTAAGGAAGGGCAGAAAATGGAATCATAGAAATGCTCATTTAAAACCACAATAGGAAGGGGTGGGTGCCTGGGTGGCTCAGTCAGTTAAGCATCTGCCTTTGGGTCAGGTCATGATCCCAGGGTCCTGGGATTAAGCCCCTCATCGGGCTCCCTGCCAGCGTGGAGTCTGCTTATCCCTCTCCTCCACTCTCTCTCAAATAAATAAATATTTTTTTAAAAAATTAAATTAAATTAAAAAATAAAACCACAATAGGCAGAAAAAGAGTGGAAGACAAAAACAGGAGCAAAGAATAAAGACAACAAATAGAAGTATTTATTATATATGTAGTAGATATCAATCCAACTATATCAATAATCACTTTGAATGTCAACAGTCTAAACCAATTAAAAGAGACTGAGGGCGCCTGGGTGGCTCAGTCGGTTAAGCGACTGCCTTCGGCTCAGGTCATGATCCTGGAGTCCCGGGATCGAGTCCCACATCGGGCTCCCTGCTCGGCAGGGAGTCTGCTTCTCCCTCTGACCCTCCTCCCTCTCATGCTCTCTCTATCTCATTCTGTCTAAATAAATAAATAAAAAATCTTTAAAAAAAAAAAAAAAAAGGGCGCCTGGGTGGCTCAGTTGGTTAAGCGACTGCCTTCGGCTCAGGTCATGATCCTGGAGTCCCTGGATCGAGTCCCGCATCGGGCTCCCTGCTCGGCGGGGAGTCTGCTTCTCCCTCTGACCCTCCCCCTCTCATATGCTCTCTCTCTCTCAGTCTCTCTCTCTCAAATAAATAAATAAAATCTTAAAAAAAAAAAAAAAGAGACTGAATTTAATCTAATTCAGAGTGAATTAAAAAACACAGCCCAACTGTGTGCTGCCTATTAAGAAACTCACTTTAGATATAAAGACACAGATTAAAAGTAAATGAATGGAGAAAAATATACCATAGTAACACAAATAAAAAGAAAGGAGGAGCAGCTATATTAATTTTAGACAGAGCTGACTTAAAAGCACTGAAAGTTATCATGGATAAAGGGGGGCATTATATAATGACAAAGGAATCAATTCTTCAGAAGACATAACAATTCTTAGTGGGTATATGCCGAACAACAAAGCATCAAATTACAAGAGATAAAAACTGATGAAACCACAAGGAGAAATATATGAATCCACTATCATAGTTAAGACACTTCAACATCCCTCTCTCATAAATGAAAAGATCCAGAAAGAAGAAAAATCAGTGGAACTCAACCATACCTTCATTCAACTGGATATAACTGACATCTCTAGACTACTTCATTCAACAACAGCAGAAGTCACATTATTCTCAAGCTCACATAGAAAATTCACCAAGATGGGGGGCGCCTGGGTGGCTCAGTCGGTTAAGCCGCTGCCTTCGGCTCAGGTCATGATCCCAGGGTCCTGGGATCGAGTCCCACATCGGGCTCCTTGCTCGGCAGGGAGCTCTGCCTGCCTCTCCCCCTGCTTGTGTTCTGCCTCTCTCTCTGACAAATAAGTAAAAATAAAATCTTAAAAAAAAAAAAAAAGAAAAGAAAATTCACCAAGATGGACCACATTCTGGACCTTAAAACATACCTTAACAAATAACAGAAATGACACAATGCTCTCAGACCACAGTGAAATTAAACTAGAAATCAGTAACAGAAATATCACTGGAAAATCCCTAACTACTTGGAGATTAAATAGTACATTTCTAAATAACACATGAAATCACAAAAGAAATTTTTAAATATTTCGAGCTAAATGAAAATAAAACACAACTCTGGGGCACCTGGGTGGCTCAGTCAGTTGGTCACTATTGACTATTTCTTTTGATACGCAGATGTTGCTACAAAGCAACAGTAATTAAGACAGTGTGGTAGTGGAAAAAAGATAAAGACCAATAGAACAGAATAGAAAGCCAAGAAATAAACTCTTGCATATCTAGTCAAATGATTTTCAGCAAGGGAGCCAAGGTTACTCAATGAGGAAAGCACAGTCTCTTCCACAATCAGTGTTGGGAAAACTGGATATCTACATGGAAAAGAATGATCTTGGACCCTTACAACTCACACAAAAATTAACTCAAACAGATTAAAGACCTAAATGTAAGACCTAAAACTACTGAAGTCTTAGAAGAAAACATTGGGGTTAAGGTTCAGGAGATTAGATTTGGCACTAATTTCTCAGATATGACACCAAAAAGCAAAGGCAACAACAACAAAAGACAAATGGGACTACATCTGTGTACAAATAAAAACAACAGTGTGAAAAGGCAACCTATGGGATAAGAGAAAATAATTACAAATCATCTATCAGATAAGGGACTAATATACAGAATATATGAAGAACTGTAAGGGGGCCTGGGTGGCTCAGTCATTAAGTGTCTGCCTTCCACTCAGGGCATGATCCCAGAGTCTTGGGATCAAGCCCCACATCGGGCTCCCTGCTCCATGGGAAGCCTGCTTCTCCCTCTCCTACTCCCCCTGCTTGTGTTTTCTCTCTCGCTGTGTCTCTCTGTGTCAAATAAATAAAATCTTAAAAAAAAAAAAAAAAGAACTGTAACTCATCAACAAATGACAATCCTATTTTCAGAAATGGGCAAAGGACTTGACAGACACTTCTCCAAGGAAGACAGACACATGGCCAATAAACACATGAAAAGATGCTCAACCTCACTAATCATTAGGGAAATGCAAATCAAACCCACAATATCATCTCACACCCATAAGGATGGCCACTGTCAAAAAAACAAAAAATCACAAGTGTTGACAAGAAGTTGAAACATTTACACATTGTTGGTGGAAATGACAAATGGTGCAGCCACTATGGAAAACAGTATGGAGATTCCCCAGATAATAAAAAATAGATCTATCATATGATCCAGCAATCCCGCCTCTGGGTACATACCCCAAAATTTGAAATCAGGATCTTAAATACATATCTGTACTCCTATGTTCGTTGCAGCATTATGCAAAGTAGCCAAGAAGCAGAACACCCCAAATATCCACTGATAAATGGATAAAGAAAATATGACATATACAATGAAATATTATGCAGTCTTCAAAAAAAAAAAATAAGATCCTGTCACATGTTACAACATGGATGAAGCTCAAGGAAATTATGCTCAGCAAGAAAAAAGGACAAATACTGTATGATTTGATTCATATAAGTATCCATGGTGCTCAAAATCAGAGAAATACAAAGAGAGGTGGCCACCAAGGGCTAGGTGGAAGGGTGGAGGGAGAATCAGTGTTGAGTAAATATAGTTTCAAAAGTTATTACAAGATGGAAAAGTTCTGGATATCTGTTGCACAACAATGTGAATATACTTAATTCTACACTTTAAAATGGTTAAGATGACAAATTCAATGTTATGATTTTTTTACAATTAAAAAAACTCAGGGGTGCCTATTGGTTAAGAATCCGACTCTCGAGCTCAGGGTCATTAAGTTCAAGCCCCATGCTGGGTTCCACGCTAGGTGTGGACCCTACTTAACAAACAACAACAACAACAAAAAAGCCACTCATAGAACTGTTAAAATAAATAAGTAAAAATAACCTAACCAAAGAGAAATCTATCAGAAAAGGAAACGAGTTCTTAGAAAGTAGTCAAAATGAACATTTGTGGAAAATATTTTTTTTTTTTTAAAGAATGAAGAAAATCATGCAAGTTTGAACATTACCATTAGCAATGCTATCATGAGAGAAGGTGGAATATGCCGAGGCAGGGAATGTGATAGGTGGGGATAAGGGCATTAAGAGCTGAGCTTCTGAGACCAGAATCTGGGGTTCAAGCCCAGCTGTGCTGCCACTTCCTAGCTGGGTTACCCTAGGCAAGTCACTGAACTTCCTTGATCTTTGGTTTCCTCATAAATAAAACAGGAATAATAATAGTACCTACCTTATAGGACTGGGAGGAACCTGTACAAGCACATCTGGGACCTAGGAAGGGTTTATTAAATGTTGGTTATTCTCCTTCTGGGGGCTCACACTACTACAGGCCTGGGGGCCTTTAAGGTATGGAAACTGGCAGTTTGCAAACATCTTCAAGAGGCTGCCCTCTCAAGATGGAGGGTGCTCTTACAAACAATAGCAACAAGTAAGCCTTGATTCTCTGTCACTCACCCACACCCCGGCGTTTCCTCACTGGCTCCACTATCCAAGGTGCTTTCCCTTTCTCCAATAAGGTGATCACATTTGGCCTCCGAAAGCAAAGTCCTGCATTCAGGAAAAACATCAGCACTGAGCATGACCTGGGTGCCACAGATGTCAGAGCCAAGCCCTGTGTCAACGGGAATGGGGATTTATGAGCACAAAGGGAGCACAGAGGATGTGAAGGGCAGGTGGAGGAGGAGGACGGTCAAAGTTCAGTTATAGCAAGCGGAATTGCTCATTTCTAACTCTACAAAGCCAATTATTCTCTTGAAAAATCAGATCAGAAACTCCTGAGGCTGGCTATTAAGCTGCTACCATTCGGCTCCCAATCCCACCCTTCTCTGATCTGTTTTGTGTGCAGGGGCTGGGGCTCTGCAAACTACACTTCTTCACCAGAAGCTCCCTGTCAGCATCCACCAACAGGGGCTCTGCTGGTTTTAATTCTGCTTCTTTTTTTCCCCTACACTCAGAATTAGCCTCATCCTGACCCTTCATGAGTATAAACACACTAGTCAGCACACCTCTCTCTTCCTTCAGAAGTCTGAGTCCCTTCCTCTAAGTCCTAAAAACCCCAAACTCTCCCCTTTGTATCCCTAGCCCAAGGATGGTGCTTGCATCCTGCGGTTACCAACTCTGCATTACTATTTATATTTGTCCACTATTTACCCTTTAATCACACCTGTTAAGTAGATTCCTCGTATTAAATTCTCTCAAAACAGGGGCGCCTGGGTGGCTCAGTTGGTTGAGCGACTGCCTTCGGCTCAGGTCATGATCCTGGAGTCCCGGGATCGAATCCCGCATCGGGCTCCCTGCTCAGCAGGGAGTCTGCTTCTCCCTCTGACCCTCCCCCCTCTCATGCTCTCTCTCTCTCATTCTCTCTCTCAAATAAATAAATAACATCTTTAAAAAAAAAAAAAATTCTCTCAAAACAACCAGGTGTCCTCAAAAGGTTACATACATAGTTACTATGTGACAGCAATTCCACTCCTAAGTATACACCCAGAAGAAATGAAAATATACGTCCACACAAAAACTCAAACGTTAATATTCACAATTGCCAGAGTGAAAAACTGCCCAAATGCCCGTCAACTGATGAATAGATTAACAAAATGTGGAATACTATTGGCCATGAAAAGGAAGGGGGTACTGATACGTGCTACAATGTAGATGAACCTCAAAAACATTAAGTTAAGGAAGGCAGACACAAAGGACCACATACTAATGATTCCATTTCTATGAAAGGCCAAGAATAGGCAAATTCAGAGACAGAAACCAGATTGATGTTCACCTAATCTGGAGGAATCAGTGGGCAAGGGGAATGAAGACTGATTGTTAATGGATATGGGGTTTCTTTTGGGGTAATAAAAATGTTCTAAAACGGACTGGTGATGGATGTACAACTCTGCGCATACATTAAAAACCACTGAATTACATACTTTGTATGTAGAGCATGTGAATTATACATCAATAAAGCTGCTAAAAAAAAAAACAAACTGCAGTGGCTTCTGTTTTCCTAACTAGACTAATTTATGTCCCACAATGGGTTGGTTGTGGATTACGGGGTGGAGAGAGCCTTACCGAGAGAGACCAAGTTCTGGTAGTTCTCCAACATGACATCTTCATACAGATCCTTTTGAATGGGGCTCAGCCATTCCCACTCTTCCTGGGAAAAGTAGATGGCCAAATCCCCAAATGTCACTGGCACCTGAAACAGAAAGTCACATGTCCTTTCACCACAGGCTTATGCTTCCATATGGCTGGAAACAACAAGGAACTTGTCCCAAACATGGGAGATCCATGGTGCCAGGAATCTATTCCGGAAATATTTGAGGTTCTGAGGCCAAGAGGAGCAATGGCATTAAATAAAATAAATACACAACACAATATGACATAGCTATTATTAAAAACTATGTGCCATAAAAAGCAGTATCAACTTGGATTTACTGGGCACTGACAAAGGCAGAGCATCTTTCTAAGCACCCTACAGGTACTGACCCATGTTAGCCAGTGACTATACTGCTGAGAGAATCACAGCAATGCTACAGATCAGGAAATGGGAGGCCCAGAAACGGCAGGGTGACTTATGGAAGGAAGTGCCCAAACTAGTGAACGGGGGAGCTGGAGTTCAAGCTGGGCAGTCTGGCTTCTGATTCATGCCCCTAACTACATACTCTCTAAAGAGCACATGGCTCAACTACACAGGGCCAAAGGTTCTTTGTAGGTGTAAGCAAGGTTACTGATCACTTGATCTTAAATCCTTATCTAGGCAGATGATGTAATCACGGAGCCCGTAACAGTAGGGAAATTTTCACCAGCTGGAAGAGGAGAGTGGAAAGGGAAGTCGGAGAGATCTGAAGCCTGATTTGACCTGCTATTGCTGGCTTGAAGATGGAAGGGGGCCAGGTGGAAAGCAGAAGAAACTGAATATGCTAATAAACGATGAGTTTTGAAGAGCCTCAGATGTGACCACACAGCCAGCCAACACCTTTTTTCAGCCTTGTGAGACTGAAAGCAGAGGACCCAGCCAAGCTGCACTGTGCCTTATCTCTGACCCACAAACTGTGCACCATAAACATGTGTTTTGAGCAGCCCAATTTGTGGAACTCTGTTACAGCAGCAACAGGGAACACATAACTTAGAGGGCAAAAGTGTTTGTTAGAGAAACTGCATCCAAGATGTTTATTTTAGAAAATCACTTCATCATCTAAAGTGGTGAAGCATGTTTTTTAACAGAAGGTTGACTCACTGGCCTGGTTCCAACGAACCCAATCTGAATACAAGGTTATGTGGAGTCTCTTAAAATTAGATTTCCTCCTTGTAAATATGGGCTATACAAGTAAAAACAAAGTGACATCAACAGATTAACTCTAGAGCACAACCTCGAATCCTCCTCTGCCTCAGCAGATCCTGCCTAGGCACTCATGTCTACCTTGAGAAATCATGGTGGCTCTCTTCTTCCGTCTCGGGAGCAGCCTAGGCAAACAACCTGGAGATGCTTGACAAATAGGTGAATGGCCATATGCACACTGAGAAAAAAGGAGAGGAGGGTGCTGAGTGGTTACGTGGGTTGCTGGAGCTCTTCTCATGCTCCTACCCTCCGTGGTGATGGAGGAAACAGAGACCAGATCTTGGATGGGATTCTGTCAGGCAGGAAGTTTCCATGGAAGGAAAGCAAATGACCCATGTCTTACAAGATGGAACTTCCCTGCAAGAACAATCACTATTTACCTTGGACTTGGACTTCCCTCGTGCAGCAGGCATCCTTTCCTCCCCCTTGAGGCTCCGCATCTGGAGAAGGGCAGAGTGCAGAGAAGGTGGGGCTGTGGGAGAAGAAAAGTCATGAGGATGACAGGGCCTTCTGGGTGGTCCCAGAGTCTCTAGGATAAGAATCCCCTCATCCCTCACCCTGGTCACACATGCATGTGCATGCACACATACACACAGGTGCATAGACACACATGGAGGGAGGTCAGAATATCTTCTGCAGCATTCCTGCCCCTTCTCAGGGTTGGGAAGGGGCATAGCCAATGCTATCTGTTCCCAAGATCACGGAAGGCTCCAGATCAGGAGGCAAATGAGACATGAAGACAGCTATCCATCCATGTGACAAGCATTTGTTAAGTGTCTAGTATGTGCCAGGCATTGTCCTAGGTGCTGGGGAAGAGCAGAGTTAGAGCAGAAGTATCAGCTCCCCTGTACCTTACATTCCACCATGGATGGAAAGTTCATATAGGACACAGCGTCAGCTGAGATCATTGCTATAAAAACAAAACAAAACACAACAATACCAGAGCAGGGGGTGGAGTGATGGGGTGGTTGACGGAGGCCTCCAGAGGATACAACACTGAGTCAAGGTTTGAATGTAGTGCAAGTGTGAGGCACTTGGACGCTTGGGAAAGAGCATTCTGGGTAGAGGTACAGTAAGTGCAAAGGCCCTGGAGCAGGTGTGTACTTGGTATGCGGAGGGAAGTAAATGGTGTGCTGAAGCAGAATGAGTGAGGTGTGCAGTGGTGGTCTGTGAGATGCTCAGTTCAGGAGGGGCCACATCATGAAAGCGGTTGTGAGCAGTTTGAAACCGATCCTAAATGTGATAAGACATCATCGAGGGAGCACGAGTCTGAGGAGTGGCATGTCTGACTTAACATTTAACAAAATTTGCTGGGTGGCTGTGTGGTGAATCAACTGTGTATGTTGGTGAGAGGCAGTGGAGATGCAAGAGCTGAAGAGGCAATTCATTAGGCAGGTATGTGTCAATCCAGCAGGGAAATTCAGTGGGATGGATTAGGCCCATCACCGAGTCACTCTGCACCGATGCTGTTCTACATGCATACCATTAGCAACTGGTGACAACCGAGTTCTGGAAACAAGGCTAGTGCAACTGAGTGTTTAACGTTATTTAGTTTCAATTAATTAATCACTAAAGTATTAATAATAAATATTAAAATTAATGAATTAGAATTTAAAATTAAAAACTGATCCTTGATTTAGTTACTATAAAACTTTGAAGAACGTTTGAAACGACCGGGTGTGTGAATCTACTTTTCCAATGATAAGTTTTATGAAATTTAAATACAGATCAAGAGGCACCTGGCCAGTTAAGTGTCTGCCTTCGGCTCAGGCCATGATCCCAGGGTCCTGGGATCAAGTCCCGTATCAGACTCCCTGCTCAGCAGGGAGTCTGCTTCTCCCTGTCCTTCTGCCTCTCCCCCTGCTTGTGCTCTCTCTCTCTGTCAATAAATAAATAAAATCTTTAAAAATAAATACATACATACACACATACAGATCAAACAATAAAAATTACTGCTCTGGAAAACAGTATGGAGGTTCCTCAAAAAGTTGAAAATAGAGCTACCCTATGACCCAGGAATTGCACTACTGGGTATTTACCCCAAAGATACAGATGTAGTGAAAAGAAGGGCCACTCTGTTTTTATCAGAGTGGCCACAGGAGTTGGGGAGATTTGCAGCACAGCACGTTAAGGCTGAGGAGTTGTGGCTCAGTAACTAAGTGGCCTGGGCTTCCATTCTGTGTGCTGAGCAAGGCTTCCCTCATGCAGAAAGTGGAGACAAAGGGCCCTACCCAGAGTCTTAAGATGCCTGAATTCTCTCTGCATTAGACTCCAGGACAGGGTTATGCTGGGTGATTTGTAGCACCTGCCAATTTCCATGGTGTAAACACTCCCATGAGGGCCCCACTGTAAGCTACCAAACTCATGTCACTGAGCACAGAACTGGAGAAAGGTGTACACAACAGGTTTGGGATCTAGTGTGAGCCAGCCCCAGCACTCCACTGCCAGAGAGTCTCTGAGAACAAAGCTGTATTCTTTGCCTGGGAGTTCTCCTACTTTTAACTAATATCTCCAAACTGGAGAGATAATGCCTGGTTCTGTGGTCCAGGACAGAACCCAAAGCAGCTTTGTCATTACAGAAAACTTCTGCTGGTTGGTTCTGTTTCATTTTGAAACATCCACATGACTTTGGCATCCTACATCATAATAAATCTGAGTCCGTATTAATATAAACCTCGTATTTTAAACTATTTACCAGATAAATATATCCCTTGGCTTTTCCCTTCCAATTCCTCAAGTAGAACAGATTATTGCAGGAAGTGGTATCATGTCCATCCTGTGGTTTCTCATAGCTGTTTGTACTCAGCCATGTACCCCTAAAATTAGAAAAGTACAATTCTTGCCCACAAAACAATATTCTCTGAGGAACTCAGCACTTCTGGAGAGGAAAGAACAGCAGTTTGATATTAAGTAATTCTGGATTCAAAATTTGCCTCTGCCAATTATTGGGGTAAAGAAAACCTACCTCACTCTTAGCTGTTATGAAGTTAACATGAGCTACCTTTATAGGAGCTATCTTCACCAACAGGCACACAGTAATTTCTCACCTGCTTTATCCCTTTTATTCAGTATACACCAAGCATCCAAAAGACCAAGGAAGCCTGAGACCCATTCAGAAGGCTGTGGGTAGAATTCTCATACAGTGCAGGCAGGAGAGAAAGTAGCACAACCTCAGTGGAGGGTAATTCGGCAAATCTTTGAAAACTGAAGGTACACATCCCCTCTAACACAGTAAACCTCATTTCTGGTATTTGTCTCTAGAAGGCGTTGCATATGGATAAAATAACACACAAGGGTATTCATTGTGGCAAGGCTTGTAGGAAGAGGCAGTATGGTTCTACAGTGAAGGGCATGAGCCTGGAGGCTGTCTGGGTTCAACTTCTAACTCTGCTACCCTCCTATGGGTGAACTCTCATGTGCTCTCTAGGCCTCAGCTTCCTCAATTGGCAAATGGGGCAAGTAACAATGATTCCACAGGGCTGTTTGGAAGATTAAATGAATGAAAACATGTAACACATTTGGAGCAGTGCCAGTATTTACCAAATGTAAGTTATCAAGACATTAGAGATAACCAAAATGCCCATCAATAGGAAAATGGCTAAGTGAGTGTTATGTACACGATGGGACACCATGTAGATCTTAAAAGGAACAAAACAGCACTACATCAGTGCTTCTTCATTGGGGCAATTTTACACCCAGGGGATCCTTGCAATGTTTGGGGACATCTGTGGTTGTCACAATGGGGTGTGTGTGTGTTCCTGGCATCTAGTGGGTAGAGGCCAGGATGCTGTTCAACACCCTACATTACACAAGATGGCACCCCCCAAAGGAAGGAACAATCTGGTCCAAACATCAACTGTGCCAAGGTTGAGAAACCTACTCTACAGGTATTGCGTGAAATGATCTCCACGATGTGGTGTAATGATAGAGAAAAAGGTACAGAAAAACTTAGAAAAAAGAAAACATGGAAAACCAACACCTGAGTTTGAAAAGGCAGACAAGTTCTGGAAATATAATCAAGAAGTCATTAGCAGTGACTGTCTCTGAAGAAGGGAACTATATCACTTGGCATGGGAAAGGAAACTCGAAACTCACTTTTCCCTATCTATACTTTGGCATTTGTGTTTCACGCATAATAACTACCTCTTCAAAACAACACAAATAGCGTGAATCTCACACTATCTCAGGGTAGAGCTGTACACCTGGCCTGTCTTCTGAATCTCAAACATAGTGTGAGAAAAGGGCTCTGCCATTTAAACTTAACGCAAAGCTAAATTCTTCACCCTAAAGCGAGGATCGCAAAAGCCTGGATGGAAACAAGTTTCAAAGAGTTACTGAGCAGTGGCCATGCCTCCCTCAGGAGCAGACAACTAGGGTCCTTCCTCTCAGCCCCAACATCTCTATGATCCTAGAGGGCTGTGTTGAACACTGAGTTGGAGCAGGTCCAACAGTACTTGACAACCAGCCATTTAATGCATAATCTCACTGCTTCCTTTCAAAGTCTGCTTTTCTGTACCATCTGTCAAATATTTGAAGATCACCTCTACTCTGAACCTGCCAGCCCCAGAGGCCAGAAATATCGAAGACTCTTTCCTTAAAGACCCAAGTCCAACTGTAACAGAAAACATGGGCTTTGCACATGAATGTGAGCCCTGACATTTCTCTGCTTTACATGGGAACAAATTTCCTCACTTACAGGACGGGGCTAGGAATGTCCCTATCGCAGGAAAGCACAGCTGTGAGGACTGCGTTAGAAAAAATACTGAAAGCACTGGTCACTCATAATCCTCCCCTCCCTCTACCAAATTAATTTACCTCATTCCTCAAGCAAGCTCAGAGCTACAGCTCTCAACCTTGTTTGTACTTTAGAATGTCTCAGGAACTTTTTAATAAATACCAGTGGCTGTGCCTGATAGCAGATCAATTTAATCAGAATCTCTGGGGACTGGCTTGGCATTTTTTAAAGTAGGCTCTGCACCCAGTGTGGAACCCAACATGGGGCTTGAACTCACGACTCCACGATCAACACCTGAGTTGAAATCAAAAGACGGAGGCTGAACTGACTGAGCCACCCAGGCGCCCCTGGGCATTTTTAAAAAAAGATTTCCAAGATGATCGAGTGCCTGGGTGGCTCAGTTGGTTAAGTGTCTGCCTTCGGCTCAGGTCATGATCCCAAGGTCCTGGGATGGAGCCCCACGTTGGGTTCTCTGTTCAGCGGGGAGTCTGCTTCTCCCTCTGCCCTCCCCTCCCCTACTAGTGCACAATGGGTACACACACTCTCTCTTAAATAAAATCTTTTTTTTTTAAAGAGTTTATTTATTTGAGAGAGAGAATGAGATAGAGAGAGAGAGCATGAGATGGGGGAGGGTCAGAGGGAGAAGCAGACTCCCTGCCAAGCAGGGAGCCCGATGCGGGACTCGATCCTGAGACTCCAGGATCATGACCTGAGCTGAAGGCAGTCGCTCAACCAACTGAGCCACCCAGGCGCCCTCTCTTAAATAAAATCTTTAAAAAAAATAAAAGCTTTCAGGGCACCCGGGTGGCTCAGTCGTTAAGCGTCTGCCTTCGGCTCAGGTCATGATCCCAGGGTCCTGGGATGCCCCGCATTGGGCTCCCTGCTCGGCGGGAAGCCTGCTTCTCCCTCTCCCACTCCCCCTGCTTGTGTTTCCTCTCTCGCTGTGTCTCTCTCTGTCAAATAAATAAAAATCTTAAAAAAATAAAAAAAATAAAAGCTTTTGAAGGTGATGCTAATAGGAAACCATAGTTTATTTTTAAAAAATATTTTATTTATTTATTTGACAGAGAGAGACACAGAGAGAGAGGGAACATAAGCAGGTGGAGTGGGATCCCAGGACCCTGGGATCATGACCTGAGCCGAAGGCAGACGCTTAACGACTGAGCCACCCAGGCGCCCCAGTTTATTTTATTTTTTAAAGATTATTTATACGAGAGAGACAGAGAGCACAAGAGATCATGACATGAGCCAAAGGCAGCCGTTTAACTGACCGAGCCACCCAGGAGCCCCAGGAAGCCATAGTTAGAACCATTATGCCAGTCTCTATGAGCCTCAGGGGGCAGGGTGGAAGATCCGCCCCCCCCGCCCCCCCCCACCCTGCTGAAACCCAGACCTTAGTACTTAAGAAGAAAAGTCTGTGATAAGCTCAAAGCCAAACTCTGGATTCCCTTACTGAAGGATAACCATCAAGTCACTGCTGGTGGCCATTATTACTGGCTTTGGAGTTGAATGAGATGGGAAGCCAGGGTGTTGATCCTGTGCTTAACCCATAATCTCCTCACCCTACTTTACTTCTCCAAACACTTATGACCACTCCATATAAATTGAATTGCCTTCCTATAAAATGCAAACTCCAGATGAGTAGTAATCTCTGTCTTGTCAGTTAACTAACACAGTGCCTGACCCATGGCAGGCCACTACACGAATGAGTGAAGCCTCTTAGAGCCTATCCAGACCACAGACCACAGACAGCTTCTCATCTAGAGAACATCATCCCTTTATCACTTCTTTCCTCCAGCCCCCTCACTGTCCTCCCTATCCTCACACCTTGGTAAAGTCCACGGGGCGCCCTCATCGTGGCTCTATACACCAGTGATTCTCAACCGGGGTGATTTCGCCCTTCAGGAGACACCTGGCAATGCGTGAAACATTTCTGCTTTCACATTGGGGCAGGAGGGGGATGTGCTGCTGCCATCTGGTGTATAGAGACCACATCCTACAAAAGGTAGGGCAGCCCCTCCCGCCACCACCATACACACACCCCTAAGCAAAAAATGACCTGGCCCAAAGGATCCACAATGCAAAGAACGAGAAACCCTGGTCTAGACACAGAAACATCTCCAGATCCCTGTGTTACTGGGAAATACTCCCCCGCGGGCCCTGCTACTTCCCAACCCAGGTTATTCACCCCACAGGCTCCCTAAGGACATCTCCATCCTGGAAGACCCTGTACTCCTGGTTTCCGCTCCCACACCCCACTACTGCCTTCCCAGGATCCCGACCAGAAAATTATGAACCTAAGCTCCAGCCTAGACTTCAGGCTTACTTTATATGTTGACCTGAAACCTTTACTCTGGGCTCAACTTCTCCTCTTCTTCCCACGAATTCTGCTCTCGAGGTGGCTGTGAGATCCTTGGGGTCCTTATCTAATACCTAAGCACTCACTCACGTGCTGCTTACTTGGGTCACGGACCGTTCTCCCTTATACTCGCCACAAGCCTAGCATCAGTGTTACTGTCATCCCCATTTGAGGAGTGAAACGAGGGGCTGTGGATTTCAGAAACCTCTCTGGAAGTCGCTCGACTAGTGAGAACCTGGAGCCCCAAAGTCGGGGCTCTGCGACGCCGGTTGGAAAGGAGGGGAGCAGCCCTGGGCAGCCACAGGCCCCAGAGGCCACAGTGGGCCTTCCTCTCCCTTCAAATGCACACGAAGGCAGGCGGCCTTACCGGGAGCACCGTGCTCCTGCCGGACCCTTCATGGCAAGTTCTGAGACGGAAGCTCCCCCAGCATTCACCCCCACGCCCCCACCTCCGCCCAGGACCCTGACAGGCGACCCAGCTGCTACTACAACCCACGGCACTGGCAGCTCTGCGCTGGGTGTCTCATCCGTGTCACCCGCTTACTTCTCCCGCGCTGGGGCGCCCGCCGCTGCCCGCCCTCCCTCTCAGCGAGGGGCCCGCCGCTGCCCTCCCTCCCTCCTCCCTCTCAGCGAGGGGCCCGCCGCTGCCCTCCCTCCCTCCCTCCCTCTCACCGAGGGCCCGCCGCTGCCCTCCCTCCCTCTCAGCGAGGGGCCCGCCGCCCGCCCTCCCTCCCCCCCTCTCAGCGGGGCGCCCGCCGCTGCCCTCCCTCCTTCCCTCCCTCTCACCGAGGGGCCCGCTGCCCGCCCGCCCTCCCTCCCTCTCTCAGCGAGGGGCCCGCCGCTGCCCTCCCTCCCTCCCTCCCTCTCACCGAGGCGCCCGCCGCTGCCCTCCCTCCCTCCCTCCCTCTCACCGAGGGCCCGCCGCTGCCCTCCCTCCCTGTCAGCGAGGGGCCCGCCGCTGCCCTCCCTCCCTCCCTCCCTCTCACCGAGGGGCCCGCTGCCCGCCCTCCCTCCCTCCCTCTCAGCGGGGCTCCCGCCGCCGCCCTCCCTCCTTCTCACCGAGGGGCCCACCGCCCCCCCCTCAGCGAGGGGCCTGCCGCTGCCCTCCCTCCCTCTCAGCGAGGGGCCCGCCGCCCGCCCTCCCTCCCCCCCCTCAGCGGGGCGCCCGCCGCTGCCCTCCCTCCCTCTCAGCGAGGGGCCCGCCGCTGCCCTCCCTCCCTCCCTCCCTCTCAGCGGGGCGCCCACCGCTGCCCTCCCTCCTTCCCTCCCTCTCACCGAGGGGCCCGCCGCCCGCCCGCCCGCCCTCCCTCCCTCTCAGCGGGGCGCCCACCGCCCGCCCTCCCTCCCTCCCTCCCTCTCACCGAGGCGCCCGCCGCTGCCCTCCCTCCCTCCCTCCCTCTCACCGAGGGCCCGCCGCTGCCCTCCCTCCCTGTCAGCGAGGGGCCCGCCGCCCGCCCTCCCTCCCCCCCTCTCAGCGGGGCGCCCGCCGCTGCCCTCCCTCCTTCCCTCCCTCTCACCGAGGGGCCCGCTGCCCGCCCGCCCTCCCTCCCTCTCTCAGCGAGGGGCCCGCCGCTGCCCTCCCTCCCTCCCTCCCTCTCACCGAGGGCCCGCCGCTGCCCTCCCTCCCTGTCAGCGAGGGGCCCGCTGCCCGCCCTCCCTCCCTCCCTCTCAGCGGGGCTCCCGCCGCCGCCCTCCCTCCTTCTCACCGAGGGGCCCACCGCCCCCCCCTCAGCGAGGGGCCCGCCGCCCGCCCTCCCTCCCCCCCCTCAGCGGGGCGCCCGCCGCTGCCCTCCCTCCTTCCCTCCCTCTCACCGAGGGGCCCGCCGCCCGCCCTCCCTCCCTCCCTCTCAGCGGGGCGCCCGCCGCTGCCCTCCCTCCTTCCCTCCCTCTCACCGAGGGGCCCGCCGCTGCCCTCCCTCCCTGTCAGCGAGGGGCCCACCGCCCCCCCCCAGCGGGGCGCCCGCCGCCCGCCCTCCCTCCCTCTCAGCGAGGGGCCCACCGCCCCCCCCTCAGCGGGGCGCCCGCCGCCCGCCCTCCCTCCCTCTCAGCGGGGCGCCCACCGCTGCCCTCCCTCCTTCCCTCCCTCTCACCGAGGGGCCCGCCGCCCGCCCTCCCTCCCTCCCTCTCAGCGGGGCGCCCGCCGCTGCCCTCCCTCCTTCCCTCCCTCTCACCGAGGGGCCCGCCGCTGCCCTCCCTCCCTCCCTCCCTCTCACCGAGGGCCCGCCGCTGCCCTCCCTCCCTGTCAGCGAGGGGCCCGCCGCTGCCCTCCCTCCCTCCCTCCCTCTCACCGAGGGGCCCGCTGCCCGCCCTCCCTCCCTCCCTCTCAGCGGGGCTCCCGCCGCCGCCCTCCCTCCTTCTCACCGAGGGGCCCACCGCCCCCCCCTCAGCGAGGGGCCTGCCGCTGCCCTCCCTCCCTCTCAGCGAGGGGCCCGCCGCCCGCCCTCCCTCCCCCCCCTCAGCGGGGCGCCCGCCGCTGCCCTCCCTCCCTCTCAGCGAGGGGCCCGCCGCTGCCCTCCCTCCCTCCCTCCCTCTCAGCGGGGCGCCCACCGCTGCCCTCCCTCCTTCCCTCCCTCTCACCGAGGGGCCCGCCGCCCGCCCGCCCGCCCTCCCTCCCTCTCAGCGGGGCGCCCACCGCCCGCCCTCCCTCCCTCCCTCCCTCTCACCGAGGCGCCCGCCGCTGCCCTCCCTCCCTCCCTCCCTCTCACCGAGGGCCCGCCGCTGCCCTCCCTCCCTGTCAGCGAGGGGCCCGCCGCCCGCCCTCCCTCCCCCCCTCTCAGCGGGGCGCCCGCCGCTGCCCTCCCTCCTTCCCTCCCTCTCACCGAGGGGCCCGCTGCCCGCCCGCCCTCCCTCCCTCTCTCAGCGAGGGGCCCGCCGCTGCCCTCCCTCCCTCCCTCCCTCTCACCGAGGGCCCGCCGCTGCCCTCCCTCCCTGTCAGCGAGGGGCCCGCTGCCCGCCCTCCCTCCCTCCCTCTCAGCGGGGCTCCCGCCGCCGCCCTCCCTCCTTCTCACCGAGGGGCCCACCGCCCCCCCCTCAGCGAGGGGCCCGCCGCCCGCCCTCCCTCCCCCCCCTCAGCGGGGCGCCCGCCGCTGCCCTCCCTCCTTCCCTCCCTCTCACCGAGGGGCCCGCCGCCCGCCCTCCCTCCCTCCCTCTCAGCGGGGCGCCCGCCGCTGCCCTCCCTCCTTCCCTCCCTCTCACCGAGGGGCCCGCCGCTGCCCTCCCTCCCTGTCAGCGAGGGGCCCGCCGCTGCCCTCCCTCCCTCTCACCGAGGGGCCCGCCGCTGCCCTCCCTCCCTCCCTCCCTCTCACCGAGGGGCCCGCTGCCCGCCCTCCCTCCCTCCCTCTCAGCGGGGCTCCCGCCGCTGCCCTCCCTCCCTCTCAGCGGGGCGCCCGCCGCCCGCCCTCCCTCCCTCTCAGCGGGGCGCCCACCGCTGCCCTCCCTCCCTCTCAGCGAGGGGCCCGCCGCCCGCCCGCCCGCCCTCCCTCGCTCTCACCGAGGCGGGCAGCCCGCGCAGCCGCTCAGAACCCTCCCGCCGGGGGAGAGACGCCAGCGCAGCCGGAGCAGACACGCTCGCTCGGTCGCAGCCACCCAGCGCAACCGCACACGGCGAGCACCGGCCCCACCGGTCCGAGGCACACACACGACTGCGCTGCACCGACCGAAGCCTCAGTGCCGCCTGCACACTCCCGCTGCCCGCGCCCCGCAGCGCCCGTTCCCCTCTCCCAAACGCCCCGCGCGCACCGGGAGAACTACACGGTCGTGGGACACGCGCCCGCCCCCCCCACACAGCCGCCACCTCATCCCCCAGCACGCGACGCCACACGCGTCCGAACAGTCCCAGGCCTCCCCGGCACTCGCAGCCCCGCGCGCGCAGCCCGAGCTCCGCCTCAGGACCCCCGCCGTCCCGGGCCCAGGCCCCACTCCGCGTCACGACCTCGCTCCGCCTCGGCCCCGCGCCGCCGCACTTCCCCACCATCTCACGGACAGGCGCTCACACTCACCTCAGGCCCCCGGGGTCGCCTCCCGGCGGCGCCCACTCTAATAGCTGCGCAGCATCCCTCGCCCCCCGCGCCTGCGCACTCTCCTCCTTGACCGCAGGCGCAACCGCCGGGCCCGCCCCCTCACACGAGCGACACGTAGACCGGCCACCGCCCCACCCCCTGGGCGTCCCCTAGAGCGCCCGGCCCCGCCCCCAAACAAAGCCACGCGGCGCGCACGCGCCGGGGACCTTCCCACAAGCAGGGCCGGAGCCCCACCCCCCGCCCGCCCACGCAAGACACACACGTAAGCGCTCTCACGCAGTCAGGGCCGCCCTTGGGGCCCCGCCCCTGCACCCTCCCACTCAGCACACGGAGCCGCGCGCTCGCCCCGACCCTACCGTGCGGTCGGCGGGCGCGCTCCTCCTGCTGAGTCACGCAGAGGCACTCAGGCGCTGTCCTTCCGTGATCCATGGAGCCAAACCCAGCCTCCGCAGTCCGCTGCCCTCGCCGCGCGCACAGCCGCCGATTCCCGTCCGGGAGCGCGCCAGGGCTCGGCGGCACTGGGAGGCGGGCTCGCCCGCGGACGCTGCCGCGCGCACTCGCGCGTGCGCACTGCGAGCCCAGCCTGCGCCTCCGAGGAGCCTTCGGGCTGCGGCCCTGGAAGGCCAGGCCCCAGACGTGCGACTGAGGGCCCCCGGCTTGCGCTGGCAGAGATGTGTCAGGCCCGCAGTCGCAGCGACCCGCGAGAGGGACGGAGGAGGGACGCGCCTCCAGGCCAGCAGCGGACTCTCACTGGCGCCTCCGCAGCACGAAGAACGCCAGGGTCGGTTGCAGGCGCCTCCCCGGCCCGCAGCCTACATCTCCCAGGAGCCCCTGCGGCGCGCGGCGCCTGAGGCCCCCCGCCCCGGTGGTGGCGATCCTCTGAGGTGGCGGCTCGTGCCGCACGAGAGGCCCGGGGGGTGGGGGTGGGGTGTGCGTGCGTGCGTGCGTGTGTGGTGGGGCCTGCGTTGGTGATCCCGTCGTTTTGCGTGTGAGGGGAAACACCGGTTTTGAATGTGTATGTGTAGACTCTGCCTGCTTTTGCACCACAGCCGAGTTGAGTGGCTGTGACACGGGTTTGTGTGGCCACAGAACCTACACTGCGCTCTGAACCTGGAGCCCAGCCTTTGGGACTGTGGGGAGGGTGTGTGTGGGGGGGGGATCCCAGAAGGTAACGTGCGTGTGCACAGAAACTGCCGCTTGTGCCAGTGTGTGCGTGCGTAAGTGTGTGCGCGGCCCGGTTTTTGTGTGGGGGTGTGTGTGAGAGAGAAACCAGTTTCGGTTCCCGTCGCGGTGTGCAGTGTGTGCGTGTGCTCCCCGCCATCGAACGGTTCTCGGACACCAGCGGGCGTCCTGCCGCTCCCCCGGACTCTGACGCCCGCGCGCCCTGGGTCGGGAGCCCCGTGCCCAGGACGGCGCCCGCCGCGTATCCGACGCCCGTTCTCGGGCCGCAGGTCGGGGTCTTAGGCTGTGGGGGAGACGTTTTACTCACTGGACCACCGGCTGCTCTAAACGGAGGTGGCCCCGGAATGGCCGGATGAAGAACGTGGGAAGGGCTCGCAGCTTCCACCCTCGCGGCACCTCCACGGCGTTCGGCAGCCTGGACGCGCTCTCGGTCTCCTCCTGTTTGGGATGGGGCTTCGTTAGGTAGGCATGACCGTAAACCATTGATTGAACTCAACTTCCAGCCCCTCTCCCCTCCACAGAGGTGGCGGTGGGGCTGAAAGTGCTAACCCTCTAAGCCCTTGGTGGGTCCGCCGGGCCACCAGCCCCCCCGGGAGTCCCCTCCCCCTCCCCACCCCCACATTCCAGTGCCTTGACATAACAAAAGACACCCCTCACTCTCTCGTCGCCTGCGAAATTCCAAGGGCTTGGGGAGCTCCGTGCCACGAAGGGGCGAACAACAAATACCTATTTCTAATTTTTTTTTTTTTTTTTAATTTGAAGAGAGAGACACAGCGAGAGAGGGAACACAAGCAGGGGGAGTGGGAGAGGGAGAAGCAGGCTTCCCGCCGAGCCGGGAGCCCGATGCGGGGCTCGATCCCGGGACTCCAGGATCATGACCTGAGCCGAAGGCAGTCGTTTAACCGACTGAGCCACCCAGGCGCCCTATTTATTTATTTTTAAAGATTTTATTTATTTATTTGACAGAGACACAGCGAGAGAGGGAACACCAGCAGGGGGAGTGGGAGAGGGAGAAGCAGGCTTCCCGCTGAGCAGGGAGCCCGATGCGGGGCTCGATCCCAGGACGCTGGGATCATGACCTGAGCCGAAGGCAGACGCTTAACGACTGAGCCACCCAGGCGCCCCCAAATACCTCTTTCTTATTATAAAGCACGATATTGCAGCATGTGCGGGGGGGACCCAGGGTTTGCGATTGTGCTGGTGTGATCGTATGAATGAATGAATGAGTTCTTGGGGCTAAGATATTAAATGTGCAAGGGACCAGTTTTTCGATTCCCAATTGTGTGACAAGGTGGCAGTGATAATCAAAATAATCAAAATACCCGTTAACTAACAGGTATTATTATTAGGACTTTGACTACCACCACCACTGCTAGCAGCTAGCACATTGCAGTCCCTGGTCAAAAGTGTCATTTCCACTTAAGGGTTTTTGTTCTGTGTTTTTATTTTTTTTATTTTTTATTTTTTATTTTTTTTTAAAGATTTTATTTATTTATTTGAGAGAGAGAGAATGAGAGCGAGCACATGAGAGGGGGGAGGGCCAGAGGGAGAAGCAGACTCCCTGCCGAGCAGGGAGCCCGATGCGGGACTCGATCCTGTGACTCTAGGATCATGACCTGAGCCGAAGGCAGTCGCCTAACCAACTGAGCCATCCAGGCGCCCTGTTCTGTGTTTTTAAATTTTTATTTATTTATTTGAGAGAGAGTACATGAATGGGGGTGGAGGAGGGCAGGGGGAGAGAGAGACAGAGAGAGGGAGAAGCTGACTCCCCACTAGCAGGGAGTCCAAGATCCCAGGACCCCGAGATCGTGACCTAAGCTGAAGGCAGATACTCAACCGACTGAGCCACCCAGGCATCCCTACACTTAAGGTTTTATTTAATCCTTTTAACCCGACTCAGAGTTATTTCTCCTGAAATCTCCAGTTTCCAGGTGCATAAACGGAGGCACAGGGAGGTTAGGTAACTCACCCAAAGTCACAGCGCTAGTAAAGGTCAGAGCTGATTTTCGAATCCAAGTCTTGCTGACTCCAAAACCCCTGCCCTTTCCACCCCTTCAGAGATTTTTCCTTGGAGCAAGCGGCTTCTTGAACTGGAAGATTCTTCTGAGTACCTGGTGGTGCTGGAACAAAGGGAATGGCCAAGAAAACCAAGAAACCTCAAGATAAACCTGCAATTTGGCACTTCTTTGGGTGTTTTCCTTAGACCACCTCCCAAGAGTTAGTATCCTTCCTTCTGCTCTTTAGGGAGACTTTGGTGGGAAAATTTGGGAAGCCCTGCGCTGAGGAAAGCTTTATGCATCCAGAGACTGCATGGCTATAGAGAAACCAGAGAGCCAGGGGTCAGATGCCGTGAATCCTGATGAGGCCCTGTTCTGTCCATTTCTCTGAATGAGGCCGCCTTCCCCCAAGAATCCTGTGAACTTGTCTAAGGCAACAAGCTTGTTGCCTTAGACAGAACCAGACCCACAATCCATTCCTTGTCTTTTGTTCTGTCAGTTTCCCTCTGGCCTCTGGAATTCTGCTGACACCTTGAAGCAAACACCTGCTGTTGGGGAAGGTGCTTTCCCTAAGGAATTCACCAAGGGGTGGGCATCCACAGGCCCTGAGGCTGCTAAATGAATTCAGGAATGAATGCATGGATAAATAAATACTGCTAGTTTAAGCACACAAAACTGAGCTTCAGAGACATTGCACAATTTCTTAACAAATGAAATTTTGAGAGCCCAGGTTCAAGGCAGAAATTCCTGACACAAAGTCACAATGATAACTCTAGAACTTGATCTTAAGCCACTTTTGTATATTTATTCTTTTATTTATTCAGTATTTTCTTTAGTTTCTATTATGTGCCAAGTATTTTGCCATGCTGGTATAAAATAGTAGAATCATAACAATATAGAGGTTGGCTCAGCTGGTTAAGCGACTGCCTTCAGCTCAGGTCATGATCCTGGAGTCCCGGGATTGAGTCCCGCATCGGGCTCCCTGCTCGGCGGGGAG
The DNA here is from genome assembly GCF_029215605.1 of Mirounga angustirostris. NCBI lineage: Eukaryota > Metazoa > Chordata > Mammalia > Carnivora > Phocidae > Mirounga > Mirounga angustirostris. The sequence continues at coordinate 57,901,723 of NW_026991724.1, read as the reverse complement.
CCTGCTTCTCCCTCTGACCCTCCCCCACTCATGTACACACTCTCTCTCTCTCTCTCTCAAAATAAATAAATAAATCTTTAAAAAAAAAAAAATAGAGGTGGTCTCCAAAATCACAGAGATTGATGTAGGAAAGATGTTAGGGTTCAAAGCTGATGGCCAAGAAAGAATTCTTGAGACATCTTTGTTGCAAAAGGTGGTTTTATTAAAGCACAGGGACAGGACCCCTGGGCAGAAAGAGCTGTACTGGGGGGGGGCGCCTGGGTGGCTCAGTAGGTTAAGCATCTGCCTTTGGCTCAGGTTATGATCCCAGGGTCTTGGGATTGAGTCCTGCATTGGGCTCCCTGCTTCTCTCTCTGCCCCTCCCCCTGCTTGTGTGCATGCGCACACTCTCTCTCTCTCAAAAATAAATTAATAAAATCTTAAAAAAAAAAAAAGGAAAGAGATGCACTGGGGTCATGAAGAGTGGCCCATTATATACTTTCAAGCTGGGAGGGGGTTAGGGATAGTGTAAGTCTGTAATTTTGGTAGCAAGGTTTTCAGGACTTTCAGGGGGCTAGCTATTGTTAAGAAAAGGTAATTTATGACTGTCTAATAAAACCTGAGTCATGAGACCCTTCAGATGTATATCAGTGGGTCATATGCTTGGGGGATAATTGCCAACATGTATCTTGGAGGGGAGGGGTAGAGATGAAGGAAGTTTCCAAAGGAATTTTTGCCTGTTAAAGTAGACTTATGGGATTGGGGCGGCGGCGGGGGCGGGGGGGGTCGGATTGCCTTTTACCCTTAGCAAAGTGTCAACATCTGGGCAGCTGAGTTCCTAGAGGAATGTCACTCTGCCTGTTTCAAGGACTTGTCAGTGGGCTGAAAGTAGTAAGGAAATTTAATAATTTTTCTTCTGCCTTTGTTTCCCACATCAGAACTATAGAAGAATGTGTTCTGGAGGACTCAGGAAAGGAAAGAAAGGATGTCTCTTTCTCTGATAGAAGAGAGTCCTACAGAGGGATATGCTGGCCACATGTAGCCATCTGCTTCTTGTCTTTAATGAGCTGAGAGGACTTCCTGCTCTCAAGCCCACGAGGAGAAGGCCCATTCAGTCACACATACCAACTCTTTGCAGACACTGACTCATGGAGCCTTTGAGCCAAGGGTAACAACTGCCTATTTTGAGACATTTTGTTGTGTGATAAAAACAAACTCGTATTAGTCAGGTGTCCCACTACGTGTAGCCATCTACATCTGCAGTCCTACACTTGGTTTATTTACACCTGTCCCAGGCAGATCAGCAGGAAAAATTATTGCTTGCCCCAAATGTTCTTTTTTTTTTTTAAAGATTTTATTTATTTATTCATAAGAGACAGAGAGAGAGGCAGAGGGAGAAGCAGGCTTCCCGCCGAGCAGGGAGCCCGATGTGGGACTCGATCCCAGGATCCTGGGATCATGACCTGAGCCGAAGGCAGACGCTGAACCATCTGAGCCACCCAGGCGCCCGCCCCAAATGTTCTTAAGCAAACACATGGGCATACCTTTGGGCCACTGCACAAATGCATTTCATAGCATTCACTCTTTTTGTTTCCTCTTTCAATCTTCCCACATCCCCCCATCTCTCATATTCATGTATGTCAAAACTGTTGTTTCTCTTATTCTTTATGATGGTAGTTCCTTTAGCTGTGGTTTTCTTCTAATCTCTCCTCAGTGCATAGTGTCACCATGCAGGTGGGGCAAATGAAGAGTCAGCTTTAAATCAAAGTACATCAGCAACTATATTGCATATATAAAGAGTAAGTGTTCCAATCAAAAGGCAGGGACCGACAACCTGGGTACAAAAAAAATCATATGTTGTTTGAAGAAAACAACTCATATATAAGGACACAGACAAGTTAATCATAAAAAAAATGGGAGAAATTTATACTACGTTACTTAGTCTGCTAAGATTGGCCTGCTATAACTAAACTAGATGGCTTATAAACAGCAGAAATTAATTTCTCACAGTCTGGAAGCCGGAGGAGGCTGTTGGTGTTCCCAACCAACAGATGCAGGCACACTCTTGCAAATCATTTCATTTTGTTGAACCTCCCATATAAAATGTACTCTTACCTACAACTCTGCCAGCCTATTATATTTTGTGTCATTGTACAACTAGGCAGACAGGCAGAACTTCATGTCCTCAGATGACCAAGGATCAGGCTCCTCTGTTTCCCATAGACCTATATTTTACTTCTCCAATCACTACTGGAAATTTATGCTATCGATTGTGATGTAATATGCATGTGTGTATATGAGTATTATATAATATATAAACAAAACTTAAAACAATGAACATATTTATATACAAAATAAAACGTTTATATATAAAATTTATATGTACAACCTATCTTTTTGTAAAATATATAAAAAAACTATATATAAACATTAAAACTATAAATATACAGGGGCTCCTGGTTGACTCAGTCCATGGAGCATGTGACTCTTGATCTTGAGGTTGTGAGTTTGAGCCCCATGTTGGGTATAGAGATTACTATAAAAAATAAAATCTTAAAAAAAAAAAATAGGAGCACTTGGGTGGCTCAGTCAGTTGAGTGTCCAACTCTTTGTTTCAGCTAGGGTCATGATCTCCTGATCATGGGATCCAGCCCCACATCAGGCTCTGTGCTCAGTGCAGAGTCTACTTGTCCCTCTCCCTCTGCTCTTCCCCCTGCTCTCTCTCTCAAATAAATAAAATCTTTTTAAAATTTTTAAAAATAAAAATAATAAATAATAATTTAAAAACAAACTATAAATATATAAACATAAAAACTTTAAATTGTAAACCTATTTATACATAAAATTTATAAATATGAATATATAAAACATTTCATATAAAATATAAAACTACAAAACTATAAATAAAACTTTTTTTATTTATTGAAGATTTTATTTATTTGACAGAGACACACAGCGAGAGAGGGAACACAAACGGGGAGTGGGAGAGGGAGAAGCAGGCTTTCCGCGGAGCAGGGAGCCTGATGTGGGGCTCGATCCCAGGACCTGGGATCATGATCTGAGCCGAAGGCAGACGCTTAACAGCTGAGCCACCCAGGTGCCCCAAATAAAACTATTTAAACAAAAACTTGAAACTATAAACAAAATGAGTGTATGTGCTCATATGTAATTTTTATGTTCATTTTTGTTTTGAAAGTGTGCCATTTTCATAATTTTCATTTATATTTTCCTTTTTATCCTAGAGTTGTTTAATGGAAATATTTTATAATTTCCAGTTGTAAACATCTCTTATTTATGTTTTCATTTTCTCCTTTAAATCTCATTTCTTGCATTGTGAGCATAAATGTCACTTGTAATTTCAATTTTTGGATGTATTGATGCTTTCTTTGTAACCTGACCAAATATATGGTCATTTTAAAAAGATTCTATGTATGTTTGAAAAGAGGTTTATTTTCTATTATCTGTGGTCTGCTCGTCACACTTCCTGGCCCTGAGTAGGAAAATTTTGAAGAAATGAAGGCAGAGATAGGCTACCCCAAAGGTGTCCCTGGGTAGACTATTAGTCCTTAGGATCCGAGGGAATCAGGAGAAATCATGACTGCCTGAACACTCTTCAATATAAACTTGCTCAGAGAAACAGAACTGAGAAGAAACAGACCAAATTGTTAACAGTGGCCATCTATAGAGAATACCAATTATTTTCTTTTTCTTTTTTTAATATTTTTTTAAAATTTTATTTATTTATTTGACAGAGAGAGACACAGCGAGAGAGGGAACACAAGCAGGGGGAGCGGGAGAGGGAGAAGCAGGCTTCCCGCCAAGCAGGGAGCCCGATGCGGGACTCGATCCCAGGACCCTGGGATCATGACCTGAGCCGAAGGCAGACGCTTAACGACTGAGCCACCCAGGCGCCCGAGAATACCAATTATTTTCAATATTTATCTTGATAGCTTACGCTACCCTCCCCTCTTCTTTCCTAAAATAAGCAGTTACCACTTTTCCCAATGGTAAAGCCAGACCACATTATTAAAGCTAAATAATGGGAAGTCACACTTATCCATTTACCACAATTCGGATTATAAATAAATTACCTTTGAGATATTTCTTCCTCTTAAGTATAGTGACTAAGCAGAAGGGGACGTGATTGGAACCACTGAAGAACTTTGGGTCCCCTAATTGCCGATGGTTCAGTTCCTCCAGTTGGACCCCTTCCTGCAGAAATCAAAGAGCGATGCCCCAGGCATAGACCTGGGCTTCTCCCCCAAGGCTGGCCCTGCTGGAGCACTCAGGGCCACTTCCCAGCGGCTTCCACCCGGGCAGCACTGTCTTACCCCAGAGAAGGAGCCACAGTTATGGTAGGAGGTCGTGGTTAAAGTTGCAGCCACAGCAGCTCTGAGGAACGCAGGGCAAGTCGGTGGGTGGCAAAGGAGGCAGGACACGCTCCCAACGTGATGCCCCTCATTCTAATTGTCCAGTGTCCGTGGGGCAAAGCGCAGGGAGAGAGCATGTGCTCCTAGCCCAGGAGACCCATCTTTTAGTGTCATCCCCAGATGTTACTGGAATATGCAAGCAGATAAGTGGGTATTGGGGAAGCGTGAGTTCCTCTCTCTGGACCTTGAGAGAAATGGCCCAGTTCCTCGTGCTCCCATGGGAGAGATTCAACAATAGCACCCTTTTTATTCATCCATTCAGATGAAAAGGATTCTGGAGGGAATGAACAAGCACAGACAGAATTTGCAGTATTGACGCTTTCTGATGGCAAAAATCGTATGCAGTTTGGATCTCGTTGCACCTAGTTTAGTAACTCTGATTTCTTACTCACCGTGGTCATTTTCACGTGCGTGACGTGTTGCTGGCACCTAGACTGACTCCTGGCACGTGGGTGGCACTCGGCAGCCAGACTGTATACATGTATCATCGTCTTTTACACCCACCAGTGGTTCTAACCCTCAGGGGCCACGAGGCAGCACATAGAGATATGTTTGCTTGACACGATTTGGGGAGGCATCCTACTGTTCTACAGCATCTAGTGGGTGGAGGGCAGGGGTACTGCTAAACATCTTGCCATGGACATGACCGCTCTCCCCTGAAGAGTTACCCTGCCCGAATTTCAACAGTGAGGAGGTTCACAGCCCTGCTGTATACTGATAGAAACTTGTTTCACCTGACTGTTCAATGGATTCATAGTTTTTCATTTTACAGTATACTCTAATTTAGCCAATCCTCTTAACCATTTGTACTTTTTCTCCTTTAAATATACTGTCATTACTGGGGCACCTGGCGCTCAGTTGGTTAAGCGTCTGCCTTTGGCTCAGGTCATGGTCCCGGGGTCCTGGAATTGAGTTCCATGTTGGGCTCCCTGCCGGCAGGAAGCTTGCTTCTCCCTCTCCTGCTCCCCCTGCTTGTGTTCCCTCTCTTCACTGTGTCTCTCTCTGTCAAATAAATAAATAAAATCTTAAAAAAAAAAAAAAAATCTTTAAAAAAAAAAAAAGCAGTCTATGGGGCGCCTGGGTGGCTCAGTCGTTAAGCATCTGCCTTCAGCTCAGGTCATGGTCCCAGGGTCCTGGGTTCGAGCCCTGCATTGGGCTCCCTGCTCTGTGGGAAGCCTGCTTCTCCCTCTCCCTCTGCTTGTGTTCCCTCTCACGCTGTCTCTCTCACTGTCAAATAAATAAAATCTAAAAAAAACCCAAAAAACTCTGACGTTCCTGGAATTTTTCTAAGAAATTTTCATCATGGAGAATCTGTGGTAAAGAGGAATTGTGCCTTCACTCTTGCCTGGGGATTTCAGAGTGAGCCCCAACCCCTGTAGCAACCAGGAGAGAAAAGAAATGGTGCATGGAGAGTTCTCAAAAGAAAGCCCAATTTGACTCTCCATTCTTTTATGTGTGCCTGCCTGTCAGAGAGAGGTCTGTACCCATGGTGTTTCCACGCTTCAGACTTGGATTCAAACACAGCTTTTAAAAAGAAAGAGGTAGGGGCGCCTGGGTGGCTCAGTCGTTAAGCGTCTGCCTTCGGCTCAGGTCATGATCCCGGGGTCCTGGGATTGAGCCCCGCATCGGGCTCCCTGCTCCGCGGGAGGCCTGCTTCTCCCTCTCCCTCTCCCCCTGCTTGTGTTCCCTCTCTCTCTGTGTCTCTCTCTGTCAAATAATAAATAAAATATTAAAAAAAAATTTTTTTTTTTTTAATAAAAAGAAAGACGGGCGCCTGGGTGGCTCAGTCGTTAAGCGTCTGCCTTCAGCTCAGGTCATGATCCCAGGGTCCTAGGATCGAGTCCCACATCGGGGTCCCTCCTCGGCGGGAAGCGTGCTCTCCTTCTCCCACTCCTGCTGCTTGTGTTCCTGCTCTCGCTATCTCTGTCTCTGTCAAATAAATAAATAAAATCTTTAAAAAAAGTAAAATAAAATAAAATAAAATAATAAAATAAAAAGAAAGAGGTACAAGTGAACACCAAAAACAATTGTCCGGCCCTCTGAATTACATAGTCATGTAATGTGTTTCAGTAAATGCTATGGAAGCGTATTCTCTCTTCCTATTTAATCTAGCTTGTATTCAGTGCCAGATAAATGGGGCTAGCCAACCCGAGAGAGAGAGAGAGAGAGAGAGAGAGAGAGAGAGAGACACTGCTGATTTTGAATTACGTCCAGCATGCTAAAAGGTGGGACAGAGGCACAGTGGTGCAGTGCAGTGGTGATCAGAGAAACTGAGACACATTCCAATTAAGTAGCTTTCTCAAAAGGGGACGTGGGATTTGAATTTTAACTTCACAGATGAGATATTTAACCACCATGGCGACCCTACAAATGACACCCTTTCAACAAAAGAGAAAATAGTGTTGAGAAGGCTGGGGGATCTATTAACACTGATGTCCGGGCATCCAAGTTTTATAATGCACTCTCCCTAGTATCCATGTTTTCTTTCACTGCCCCCAAATCGTTGTACCCTTCATCCTTCTTCTTTTTTTTTTTTAAATTTATTTGAGAGAGAGAGAGAAAGCACATGAGCAGGGGTGGGTAGGGGCAGAGGGAAAGGGACAAGCAGACTCCCTGCTGAGCAGGGATCCTGACATGGGGCTGGATCCCAGGACCCCAGGATCATGACCTGAGCCAAGGGCGGACAGTTAACTGACTGAGCCAGCCAAGTGCCCACTCTTTATCCTTCCTGATGCAAAGAAATGTCAGTTTTACTATAAATTTTTTTAAAAATCCATAAAAATAAAATCTTTTAAAAAAGGTGGGGGAGAGCATGGCTGGCTCAGCCTGTGGAGCATGCAACACTTGATCTCAGGGTTGTGAGTTCGAGCCCCACACTGGGTGTAGAGATCCCTTAAAAAAAAAAAAATCTTAAAAAAAAAGAACCCACATAAAATAAAAAGTCCATAAAAAATAAAATAGCACCCTTAATTTCAGATTGAATCAAGAGCTAAGAAAAACGGGAAAGGGCCAACTTAGACCCATACCTCATGAGTCCTCAACCCACAGCTCCTGCCTTACTTCTGGAAAGTCCATTTCATAACACCCCATGGAAAAGAAATGTTCCTCGATGCCAATGGAGGTATCCCTGCTATGTTTGAAATTATGGAGAAAAGCTTCCAATTTCACCTTGTGAATATTGGCAGTCTTTATGCCAGTGCCTCATCAAAGGCAAGGATATTCATCAACGAGAATGCCGTCAGGTAGGTGGCTGGGAGGGGTCACACAAGTGATGCTCTCCTACATTGACAAATCCTCCATTTTTTTGTTTCAAATATCTACCTTTCTCTGTGCAGTTCATTTTCTTTGTGGTAAATCCACCTCACGCTTGCTTCTGTGAGAGTTGAAGATGCCTCGTGCCCAATTCCATGCGTGTAATTCCATCTGCTCGCCATGGTGTTTGGTTTATGGGAGGGAAGGGGTCGACAAACAGTGGCCCACAGACCAAACTGTATCTGTCGTCTATGGCTGCTTTTGCATGACAATGACAGAGTCCAATAATTGTGATGGAGGCTGTGTGGCTGGCAAGGCTGAAAATATTTACCATCTAGCCCTTTATAGTAAAAGTTTGATGATCCCTGATTTGCACAGGTGAGCAAAGTCTATTTATAAATGAAAAGATTGGAACACCCAGTGCTTTGTTCCTTGGGTCCTTCACATTTCTCCATGTTTACAGTGCATTCCCTGCCCTGATTTTTACATCACTAATACAATACAGCATTGCAAAATCCCCTATCTGCATGTGTTTCATACTCTGGAATACTTCATCACAAGATACATGTGGGAAGAGGGGGTAGATATTGTCAGGTCCCCTCACCCCAGTTGCATCTGGGGTGTTTATTAATAATAACAATAATGAGCATCAACAGTGTCATGCCTTTTGGATAAGGAGCACAGAAAAGAAATGATAAAAACAAATGGAAATGGTTACTTCCAGAGGATCCTTGGGAATGAGATGTGAGTGAAACCTCCCTTTGTCTAACTTTTTATATAAATCTGATTTTTTAACCATGTGGACATTGTACATATTGAAACATAAAAAACAATCTTATTTTATTTTATTTAGTTTTAAAGATTTTATTTATTGGGGTGCCTGGGTGGCTGAGTGTCCAACTCTTGATTTCGGCTCAGGTCATGATCTCAGGGTCCTGAGATGACCCCCGCATCTGGCTCTGTGCTCAGGACAGAGTCGGCTTGTCCCTCTCCCTCCCCATCTGCCCTTCCTTGCACTTGTGCACTCTCTCTTTAAAATAAATAAACATCTTAAAACACACACACACACACAACTCTAGGAGCACCTGGGTAGCTCAGTCAGTTAAGCATCTGCCTTAGGCTCAGGTCGTGATCCCGGGGTCCTGAGATCGAGCCCTGCATTGGGCTCCCTGCTCAGCGGAGAGTCTGCTTCTCCTTCTACCCCTACCCCCCCTCCACCTTGTGCTCTCTCTCAAATAAATAAAATCTTTAAAAAAACAAAAAAACCTCTAAAGATTTTATTTATTTAGAGAGAGCTCAGGTGGAAGGGGGGAGCAGAGGGAGAGGGAGAGAGAATCTCAAACAGACTCCACGATGAGTGCAGAGCCTGATGTGGGCTCGAACTCACAATCCTGAGATCATGACCCAAGCCAAAATCAAGAGTCGGACACTTAACCAACTGAGTCTCCCAGGCACCCCAACATACAATTGTATATACATCTAAAGCTGTGTGACCTTGAGGAGGGCACTCAACCTCTCTGTGCCTGTCTCCTCCTATGCAAAATGTGGGTAACAACAGAATCCACCTCAATGACTTGGTGTAGAAACTCAATGAATTCACTTACATATTGCATTTAGCAAAACCTCTAGCATGTGCCTAGAGCTAAATAAATGTTCGCTATTATAAAACTATTGATTTTAAGGTTGAGCTAATAATCACTACCCTTCAAGTTGCAGGGAAAATGATATGACAATAACGCAGGTAAGGCATGGGACACATAATAGGCACTTAATAAAAAGCCACTGGAGGGCGCCTGGGTGGCTCAGTTGGTTAAGCGACTGCCTTCGGCTCAGGTCATGATCCTGGAGTCCCGGGATCGAGTCCCGCATCGGGCTTCCTGCTTGGCGGGAAGCCTGCTTCTCCCTCTCCCACTCCCCCTGCTTGTGTTCCCTCTCTCGCTGTGTCTCTCTGTCAAATAAATAATAAAAATAAAATCTTTAAAAAAAAAAAAAAGCCACTGGAATGTTAAGGTTCTCCAGAGAACCAGACCAATAGGGCATAAATAAAGAGATTTATTATGGTGAATAGGCTCATGTGTTTATGGGGCCTGAGAAGACCCACAGCCTGCCATCTGCATGCTGGAGACCCAGGAAAGCCTGTGTTGTAAATTCAGTGCCAGGGGTCAGTCTGAGAGAATTTGCCCTTCTTCCACTTTTTTGTGCTTTTGTGTTCTATTTGGGCCCTCAGTGAATTAGGTGATGCCCATTGCAAAGGGGAAAGCCTTCGGCTTTATTCAGTCTACTGATGTGAATGCTAACGTCTTCTGAAAACACCCTCACAGACTCACCCAGAAATCATCTTTAACCAAATATCTGAGCTGTCCATGATCCCGTCAAGTTAACACGTAAAATTAACCACCACAGTCACCAAAAAGGGGATGAGGGTCTGATTTATTTTAAAAATCATACAAGACCATACGAATAGATGTCACGAAATGGTGGGCCATGGGCTATAGAGCCAGCCTCCAGATGTATTTGGCCAACATAGTGTTGGAAAAACAATTTCTTTTAGTATCCATCTCTAAAAATAGAGACGCTTTCCACATGAACTGGGATTTCTTGGGGGTAAAAATCACAATTTAGGGGAATTCTAGGTCTGCATCCCCATGTGGCAACACTCTGCTGGAGATTTGGGATGGATTCCATCTTCAATCATCTCCACCGCTCCCTATGTCTCACAGCCTGCCAGCATCCCTCACTTGCACCATCTGCCTGGTGGGAACGGAGTTTGAGAACCCCGCACGCAAGCAACACCCCTCAGTGCTTGGTCGAGCAACTGCGAGGTGTGGCCACCAGGTGGCACCATGGCTGTGCGCTGTTCAACCACTAGATGGCGCGCGAGTATCCCCCCTGGGCCAGGCAGCGTTTAGCAAAGCGACTCCCATCTGCTGAAGTCCTACTGGGTGCTGGGAGCATCAGGTGTGACTTCCTTAATCCTCACAAGTGAACACAGGGAGCTGTGCCTCCTACACGGCAGTGGGGGGAACTGAGGTTCAGAGAGAGGCCCCATTTATAAGACCAGGCAAAGCACCTCTCTGCGTGGCCAGAAGGGTTTAAGGACTTACCACGTGTGCTCAGCAAATGGCACTTAGTGGTTCTTATTATCAGAGATGCTTAGTTATGACAATTAGATGCATCTGACCGTCAGCTCTGCTGGTTGCTCCCAACAGTGACGGAACCCTGACACTGCGCTGGTCCACAGCAGCCTGAGTCGAGGCTACACTTCTCAGCCTCCTTTGCAGCCGGTGTTGATAGAACACGGGCAGAGTGATGTACCCCCTTTACCCACTTTCACACAATCTGTCCCTTCCTTCAGACTGCTCTGCACTTCTTCCCAGAAATCCTCCTGGGGTAACCCCGGCCCTGCCTTCCTCTCTCCCAGCTTGGGGGAAGGAAGGACTTACTTGCTTGTGGTCCCTCGGGATCCTGTACTTTTCCTCATGGCTGCCCATTCATTTGTCTGCCCACCCCCTGCCCACACCACCCCATCCCATCCCAAAGGACTCTGAGGTGCAGTTGGCACCCCCACCCCAGCGCGGGCACTCTGAGTTGCAGGAATGAATGAGGAGGTTCTTCTTGGGGTAAGATGTCCTGGCTCCCAACCTGGACTGAGCACCTGAGGAGCTCTTTCTCCTTCCCAGTTTGACTGAGATATAATCGGCATATAATACCGTGTAAGCTTAAGATGTACAGTGTGGTGACTTGATACACTTCTATTGCAAAACGATCATCACTACTGTTAGTTAACACCTCCATCCCATCACAAACCACCATTTCTTTAAAAAACTGGAGCAGCACCGGGCGCCTGGGTGGCTCAGTCGGTTAAACATCTGCCTTCTGCTCAGGTCATGATCTCAGGGTCCTGGGATCGAGCCCCACGTCGTGCTCCCTGCTCAGTGGGGAGTCTGCTTCTCCCTCTATCCCTCCCCCCTGCTCGTGATCTCGCTCTCAAATAAATGAAATCTTAAAAGAAAAAAAAAACTGGAGCAGCACCCCCTGGGGCCAAATGCAGCCCAGTCTCTGGGACGGGGTCCCCCAGGTGATTCCAAAGTAAATGTGAGGGTGCTGCGCAGACCATTGGTTGTTCTGTCGTGGTCTTGCTCAAGTCAAAAGACAGATGGGGACTTCCCTGCGGGGAATGGGGCCCCAGGAATCTAGAAAGGGGTTCCATGTTCTGATTCGAACTCCAACTGCAATGCCTGTTGTTTGGGGGTATTTTGCGCTCGCTACCACTAGCAATTCTCTGACACCAGCGGGGGGGTCCTACAATTCAACTCAATTCTGATGCTATTTACAAGACGGTGCATCACATCCCACAGGTGAAGGGCTCGGTCCTATAAGACTGCCTCCCCCCCCCCCAACATTCAGACACCAATCCAGGTTGTCCGCTGTGCTTCTGACCAACCAGGTATCAATCAGAGGGTCCCAGGACCCCCTCCTCAGGCTCAATTAATTTGCAGAGCAGCTCATAGAATTCAGAAAAACATGTGACTCACTAGATTACTAGTTTATTATAAAAGCAGATAACTCGAGAATAGCCAGATGGAAGCGATGCTTAGGGCCAGGTATGGAGAAAGGGTGTGTGGAGCTCTCCCCACATCTGCCCTTGTCCACCAACCTGGAAGCTCTCAGACGCCCATCCTTTTGGGGTTTTGTGGCAACACCGTTATATAGGCATGATTGATGAAATCATTGGCCATTGGTGTTTGATTCAACATCCAGCCCCTCTCCCAGCCCCAGAGGTCAGGGGATGGGAATGGAAATTCCGACCGTCCAAGACTTGGTTGGTTCCCTTGGCAACCAGCCCCATCCCTACATGTTTTCCAAAAGTCACCTGATATATTAAAGGCACCTTCATCACTCGTCAGTTCTTAGGAATTCCAAGGTTTTAGGAGCTCTGTGCCAGAAATGGGGATGAGGACAAAATAAATATTTGTTACTATAAATCACTATAATATCATTGTAATATCAGAGGTAGGAAAATAACATGGCTAACAGGGGAGGTTCTGACATTCAGCAGATGTGCTGGGCTACACACTCGTTTTGTGACCCTGCCCAACTGAGAAAGCCTGCTCTGGGCTTGATTTTCTTATTGGTGAAATGGGGACTGTAGAGGCTAAACTACATTCGTGGGGTTACGGCGAAGGTTTAGTAATATAAATGCTTTACACGCTTTGGCACATGACGAATATTCAGTCCATGGCAACTATCATTAGTGATATGAATTCTATTAAACAGATAACATGTATCATTTTTAAAAGATATTTGAGAGAGTGAGAGAAAGCACAAGCGAGGCCAGGCTGGTGGGAGGCAGAGGGAGAGGGAGAAGCAGACTCCCTGATGAACAGGGAGCCCGATGCGGGCCTCGATCCCAGGACCCTGGGATCATGACCTGAGCCGAAGGCAGATGCTTAACTGACTGAGCCACCCAGGTGCCCCTGGACACAACAGCTTCCACAAGCTGCAAGAAGCAAAGAAGTGGAGTCTTCCCTCCCTGTTCGTTTAGGACAAGGGGTGACTTAACTCTTTGGGAGGAAAAATTCTCCTTTGCCCTTCCAAGGTTTTTCTGGCTGGTCAAAGAATCAAACTGACACAAGACAGAGTCACAGGGGAAAATGAAATTTAATTTTGCACATAGAGGATCCCCACATACACGAGAGGTTCCAAGACAGAGAGGCAGGATGAGGTAGGTATCCGTGCCATGCTGAGCTAAGGAGTGGGCTGGAGGCTGGGGCCTCAAAGGGGAGCAGGGCAATAAGAACCCACATTTGGTAAGTAGGTGTTTGCCCTGCCGTGCAGATGGGCACTCAGATAAAGCTTATCTTTGATAATAGCTCTAATTCTGGAAAGACCCCCAATTTAGAGTCTTCTAGGTAGTGAAGGGAGGGGCAAAAGTTTCTCTTGAGCCTGCAGGGTCTCGACTGCCTTCAGCCCCAAATAGTCCACATGCCAAAGTGGGACCTTTTGGGAAGACCTGTTCTTGATGTGGGAAACAAAGGCAGAAGAAAAATTATGAAACGTCCTTACTATCTACAGCCCATTGACAAGTCCTTGAAACAGGCAGAGCGACATTCCTCTAGGGACCCAGCTGCCTCGATGTTAATACTTTGCTGAGGGCAGAAGGCAACCTTAGCCCAACACTCAGGACCCTGTAGGTCGTGGGGCCACTCGCCCGTATGCGTGCGGGTGCGGTGCCGAGCTGTGGCTGCAGGCTTCCGCACACTCGCTGCACGGGAACGGCCTCTTCCCGGTGTAGATCCTCTGGTGGTTGATCAGGTCCTAACGCTGCTCGAGGGACGCCTGGGTGGCTCAGTGGTTAAGCGACTGCCTTTGGCTCAGGTCATGATCCCAGGGTCCTGGGATCGCCCCGCATCAGGCTCCCTGCTCAGAGGGGAGTCTGCTTCTCCCTCTCCCTGCTTGTGAGCACGCGCTCTCTTTCTCTGACAAATAAGTTTAAAAAATCCTTAACAAAACAAAACAAAAAACAAAAAAATGAGGGATTCTGGACGCTCTTCCTGCAGACTGCACACCGATGCCTCTCTTCGGAAGGAGCTTTCCTAGGCTTGTACCCAGTCCACCCTAGGAAACCCCTAACACCGGTGGCCTTCGTCTCCCACGATGGTCAGTTTCCCCAAGAGCGGCCCCTGCCTCCAGGCCTGTAGGGACTCAGTGCACTGAGTGACCTCCATCATATTTGCACGGGTTTACTCCCCAGAAACATCCCTGCTCTGGTGCCTCCCATTAAGTCACTCCAGCTGAAAGAGTCTGAGTATGTACACGTCACCCAGGGGGTGTCCAAAAAGGAAAATAAAGTTCAGTTCTTGGAAAAGCGTTCCCACCCCCTCCCCAGCTTAGCAGAGTAATGTACACAAAGGGCCCTCATTCTGGGGCTTAGCTCCAAACCAGTTTATCCCAGCTCCACCTCCTAGCAACTCTGAGACCTGGTACCTCAGCCCTCGGTCATTAAATGGACTTGAGGGGCACCTGGGTGGCTCAGTCGGTTAAGTGTCTGCCTTTGGCTCAGATCATGATCTTGGGTCCTCAGATGGAGCCCCGTGTTGGGCTCCCTGCTCAGTGGGGAGTCTGCTTCTCCTGCCTCTCCCTCTGCCCCTCCCTTCCTCATTCTCTGTCTCTCTCAAATAAATAAAATCTTAAAAAAAAAAAAAATGGACTTGAATTCCTGCCTCCAGGGCGGCCATGTGACTCAGACTAAGTAATGGATGCAGAGAGAGAGAGAGAAAAGTCTGGTCCCCTCATCCCCTTATAAGGACACCAATCCATCCCAGGGTCTCCACCACAAAGACCTCATTCAAACCCAATCATTTCCCAAAGGCCCCACCTGTGAACACCAAGATATTAACAATTAGGGATTCAACATATGGATGGGGGCGGGTGAGAATGGACACAACAGCTTCCACAAGCTGCAAGAAGCAAAGAAGTGGAGTCTTCCCTCCCTATTCGTTTAGGACAAGGGGTGACTTAACTCTCTGGGAGGAAAAATTCTCCTTTGCCCTTCCAAGGTTTTTCTGGCTGGTCTAAGAATTAAACTGACACAAGACAGAGTCACAGGAGAAAATGAAATTTAATTTTGCACATACAGGATCCCCACATACACGAGAGGTTCCAAGACAGAGAGGCAGGATGAGGTAGGTATCCGTGCCATGCTGAGCTAAGGAGTGGGCTGGGGGCTGGGGCCTCAAAGGGGAGCAGGGCAATAAGAACACATTTGGTAACTAGATGTTTGCCCTGCCGTGCAGATGGGCGTTCAGATAAAACTTATCTTTGGTAATAGCTCTAGTTCTGGAAAGACCCCCAATTTAGAGTCTTCTAGGTGGTTAGTTAAGTGAGAGGCAAAAGTTTCTCTTGAGCCTGCAGGGTCTTTTTTTTTTTTTTTTCTTTTTATAAATTTTTTTTTTTAAGATTTTATTTATTTATTTGAGACAGAGAGAATGAGATAGAGAGATCATGAGAGGGAGGAGGGTCAGAGGGAGAAGCAGACTCCCTGCTGAGCAGGGAGCCCGATGCGGGACTCGATCCCAGGACTCCAGGATCATGACCTGAGCCGAAGGCAGTCGCTTAACCGACTGAGCCACCCAGGCGCCCCGAGCCTGCAGGGTCTTGATTGCCTTCAGCTCAAAACAGTCCACACGCCAAAGCCAAAGTGGGCCAAAGACCTCTTTAGGATTTAGGAATGAAAACATTAATGAATGTTAGAGCACAACAGACCGTTATAGATGGTCTAGTCAGTGTTTCTCAATCCTACTACACATTAGAATCTTTTGAAGAGCTTTAGAACACAATGCACTGGGTTATGACCATGGTAAGTTGAACAAATCTCCAGAGGTGGAGCCTGGCGCACTATTATTTTTTTTTTTACAGCTCCCAAGTGGCTCTGAGGTAAAACCAAGACTGAGAACCAATGAATCTACAAAGTTTTGCTTTGTTTTTTTTTTTTTAAGGTTTTTATTTCTAAGTAATCTCTACACCCAACGTGGGGCTCAAACTCACAACCCCAAGATCAACAGTGGCATGCTCCACCCACCGAGCCAGCCAGGAGCCCCTGTACAAAGTTTACTTTTAAAATGAAACTTCAGGGCGCCTGGGTGGCTCAGATGGTTAAGCGTCTGCCTTCGGCTCAGGTCGTGATCCCAGGGTCCTGGGATCGAGTCCCGCATCGGGCTCCCTGCTTGGCAGGGAGCCTGCTTCTCCCTCTGCCTCTCTCTCTCTGTCTCTTATGAATAAATAAATAAAATCTTTAAAAATAAAAAAAAAATAAAAATAAATAAATAAAATGAAACTTCAGGGGCGCCTGGGTGGCTCAGTCGTTGGGTGTCTGCCTTTGGCTCAGGTTGTGATCCCAGGGTCCTGGGATCAAGCCCCACATTGGGCCCCCTGCTCAGTGGGAAGTCTGCTTCTCCCTCTCCCCCTCCCCCTGCTTGTGTTCCCTCCCTCTCTCCCTGTGTCTCTCTCTGTCAAATAAATAAAATCTTTAAAAAAAATAAAATAGGGCGCCTGGGTGGCTCAGATGGTTGGGCGTCTGCCTTCGGCTCAGGTCATGATCTCAGGGTCCTGGGATCGAGCCCCGCATCGGGCTCCCTGCTCCTTGGGAGCCTGCTTCTCCCTCTGCCTTTCTCTCTCGCTCTGTCTCTCATGAATTAAAAAAAAAAAAAAATCTTTAAAAAAAAATAATAAAATAAAATAAAATGAAACTTCATTGTACTGCCCCAAACAGAAACCCAACGTCACTTGCCATAAACCTGGTCCTAACAGTAAACACAATGAAAAAAAGATATAACCTGATATAAAGGGATCGGTAAGCATTAAAGCTGCTCTAGATAAACTTACTCCTTCACTAAGAAAGGCTGAAAAAGATCTGAAAAAAATAATAACTTCCTGACCACAGGATTCAGAGTTGCCACACTTTATGCCTCCGGGGGTCATGCAGGGCACTGACCTAGTTAGACCCTGATTTCAGAGACAGGGCGAGGGAAGCATGAGTTGGCCCAATCTTGCTAGACAATTTAAAAAACCAAATACTAACAAGCAATGAACGCCTATCTGAGACTAAGAAGAAAAAGATGCTTGATACTTCAAAGGGAGGGTAAGGTGGGGTGAGGACAAAGGCACCAGATCTGACTGCAACTGAAAGTGACCTCCAAGTCAACTGAGCACCCCCTGGGCGCAATGATGGACAAGCAAAGTTCGGGGCAGTGCTTGGACCAGGAGCTAGAGCCGGAAGTCCATCCCCATCATTTTCCACTTGAGGAAACTCAGAGCTCATCAAGGATGAGAACTGACCAGGGTCAACCAGCAGCGGACGTAACAACGGCAGACTTTTGCGATCCCGGTGTCTTACTCCCAAACCCTACAGCATCCCGCAGGGAGACCACACAGTCATTGGCTGTGTGTTGAGAAGCAAGATCAGCGCTCACAAAGCCCACCAGGTCCATTTCTCAGATTAACACACTGAGACCCCAGAGTGAGGAAGGGACTTGTCCAAATGCCCAGACAAAAGAGTATGACGACAATCAGACACTAACACTTGAGAGGGCACTGTGTGCGGGGCACTGTCCTAAGGTTCCATTAGGGACTCAAATTCTATCATCAGCCCCAATCTAGACGGGTAAACTGAGGCACCGAGTGTGTGCACCCCGCCCGGGGCCTCAGGGCTGGGAAGGGGCAGAGGAGCTTCAAAGATCACTTCCCAAAAGGGGAAACCGAGCCCACAGAGGATGAAAGGGTTCCAGCCCAAACTTCCCGTGGCGGGGGGGGGGGGGGGTTACAGGGTGGGTCGCGAGGGGGCGGCGCGGCTCAGAATCCACGACCTCTCAAATCTGCCCCCTCCCCGCCGTGGGGAACTATGACGTCACATGCGCGGAGCCGGGGCTGTGACCAGCAGCTTTGGGGATCCCATTCGGAAACCCGGGCGTGGGAACCGCGGGTCGCACTCACCTCCCGAGGCACTCCTTCGAAGCCCACACTTCGGGCCTCGGGACGCGGCCGGGAGCGCCTCGCCGGCGCAGACTCGGCGTCCCTCCAGCAGCGCGACCTGCGACAGCGCCCAGGAGACCGAGGCTTGCGGACCCCTGGACATCACGGACGGAGAGGGCGCGCGGGACTAACTCAATGCGCATGTGCGCCCGCGGTCTGTCGGTCAAAGCCGGCGGCGCGGCACCTCTGCCAATCGGAATCTTCCTTCCAGCCTGGCCCCGCCTCATTCGCCAGGCTTCCGGCGTCCCGCTGTCTCCAGGGTAACCGTCAGACCCACGGCCCAAGAGAGGCCCAGAAACTTCTGGGCGAGAAACGGGAGGTGCCTGGGAATGAGAAGGGTCTCCAACGCAGGCGTTCCTGCTTCTTTTCCCCGGCCCCGCTTGCCGGGTCCTGCCACAGGGGCCGCCCCGGGGTCGGTTGTGAGGGGCCCGGCCCTCACTGTAGGCGTCGCTGAGCGGGCCCGCGGTCACTATGGTAACACCTCCGGCTCGCGGTCGGCCTCTTGCGTGCTGACGTCACGCGCGGAGACCTGCGCGAAGGCGGTGGGCGCATGCGCCCGGGGCGGGAGGCGTGGCGTAGGCCCGTGGGAGGAGCCGGGGTGAGGGCGGAGCTAGGGCCTGCGCTTGGACCAGAAGCGAGCATTGGAAGTCCATCCCCATCATTTAACACTTTGAGGAAACTCAGAGCTCCTCAAAGTGCAACTGAAGAATTGGATATTTTTTTTTCTTCTTTTTATTAACATATACTGTATTATTTGTTTCAGGGGTACAGGTCTGTGATTCATATGTTTTACACAATTCACAGCGTTCACCGTAGCACATACCCCCCACCAACGTCCATCACCCAGCCACCCCATGGATATTTTCATTTTAAACTTTTTTATTTGGCGATAATTTTACATTTAGAGACAAGTTGCAGTTAGAGGGTGCCCACATGTCCCCCACCCCCAGCTTCCCCTGCTGTTAACCTCTCAGGACCACAGCACATTGGTGGAAACACAGATCTTTCACATCAGAGCAATGCTGTTCACTGAACTCCTGCCCATTCACATAGTCCTACTCTCTCCTCCGGGGTCCTTTTCTATTAGGAACCACATGGCATTGAGTTGCTAGGTCTCCCCCAGCTTCCTCTGATCCACAACCTTTTCTCAGACTTTCCTTGTTTTCTTTGACCTTGACAGTCTTGAAGGGTACTAGCCAAGTGTTCTGCAAAATGTCCTTCAATGCTTGCTCGTGACTACACTTGGCTTATGAATAGAAACTGACTTTTTAATTTAATTTTAGCTAAACATTTAACATTGCCAGTTGAGTCAATTATTGGACAGCTTCTAAGCGTGTTTAGAATGATCTGGGTATGTGAATCTACTTTTTCAACTAGATTTTATGAAATCTAATCACACAGATCAGTGATGTCTGGTGAAAAATTAGCATTCAAGTTGAGATGTGCTGTAAGTGAAAAATGCATACCAGATTTCAGACTTAATACAAAAAAGAAGGATATAAAACAAAGCATTAATAATGTTTTTATCTGTTACATGTTAAAATGATATTTTGGATATATTGAGTTAAATCGTATATATATATTTTTTAAAGATTTTATTTATTTATTTGACAGAGAGAGACACAGCAAGAGAGGGAACACAAGCAGGGGGAGTGGGAGAGGGAGAAGCAGGCCTCCCGCGGAGCAGGGAGCCGGATGGGGGGCTCGATCCCAGGACCCTGAGATCATGACCTGAGCTGAAGGCAGATGCATAACCAACTGAGCCACCCAGGTGCCCCTAAATCATATATTATTAATTAATATTGATTTCACCTATTTGTTTTTACATATTTCCAGCTTTTTTTTTTAAGATTTTATTTATTTATTTGAGAGAGAGAGAATGAAAGAGAGCACATGAGAGGGGGGAGGGTCAGAGGGAGAAGCAGACTCCCCGCCGAGCAGGGAGCCCGATGTGGGACTCGATCCAGGGACTCCAGGATCATGACCTGAGCCGAAGGCAGTCGCTTAACCAACTGAGCCACCCAGGCGCCCTATTTCCAGCTTTTTTGAGATATAATTGACATATAACATTGTATAGTTTTAAGGTGTACAACATGAGTATTTGATACATGTATATATTGCAAAATGATTACCATATTAGTTACCACCTCCATCACCTCATATAATTACGTGTGTGTGTGTGTGTGTGTGTGGTGAGGACCTTTAAGATCTACTCTCTTAGCGACCTTAAAGTATATAATACAGTATTGGTAATTGTTGTCACCATGCTGTAAATTAGAGTCCCAGAACTTATTCATCTTATAATTGGAAGTGTGAACCCTGTGACCAACATCATTTTACTTTTTAACGTGCCCCCTAGAAAGTTTTAAATTACTGTGGCTCACATGAGATTTTGACTGGACACTGCTGCCCTAGGTAACAACGTAACCAGCTTTACAGAGAACAATGTCAGGCATTGTGTTTGACAAATATCATTTCACTTAAACCTGAAAATAACGCAGTGAGGTAGGTTCAGTAGAATCTTTCTTAAGCGGATTCCACTGTTGAGTGACTCCTGGCGTAACTGATGTACCCCATCCCCTCTCTCAGACACACCGGCTGATGTTCAGGGCTGCAGAAGGCCCACGGCAAGCATACTGCTTTCTAAAATGCTTGAAGGGGGGTGTCTGCCTGGCTCTGTTGGTGCAGCAAGTGACTCTTGATATCAGGGTTGTGAGTTTGAGCCCCAGGTGATTGCAGAGATTACTTACAATAAAATCTTTAAAGAAAAAAACCAGAATGGGGCACCTGGGTGGCTCAGTCGTTCAAGTGTCCAACTCTTGATGTTGGCTCAGGTCATGATCTCAGAGTCATGAGATCGAGCCCGAGTTGGGCTCTGCCCTGGGTGTGGAGCCTGCTTAAGATTCTCTTCCTCTCCCTCTGCTCCTCCCCCCAGTCGTGCTTGTTCACACTCTCTCTCTAAACAAAACAAAAACAGAACAACAAAAATGTGTTAAATTCGAATGGGCAAGACAGTTGTAAGAATGGACTTCTTTCTCTTGTTTTTTTTTCTCTTGTTCTCTAGAAAATTTCTACGTTCCAATTGCTCTGCAAGAGTGCTTGTATTTTATGGGGCGCCTGGGTGGCTCAGATGGTTAAGCGTCTGCCTTTGGCTCAGGTCATGATCCCAGGTTCCTGGGATCGAGCCCCATGTCTGGCTCTTGGCTCGGCTGGGAGCCTGCTTCTTCCTCTTCCTCTGTCTCTCCCCTGCTCATGCTCTCTCTCTCTCTCTCTCTCTGTATCTCTCTCAAATGAAAAAATAAAAAAATAAAAAAGAGTGCTTGTATTTTTGCTCCTGCTTAAAGGGACAAATTGAAAATTGTAGGTGCACAGACCCATACTAAACACAAAACAAAACCTTGGTTCTTTTGGACCAAATGAGTGTACATTTGTATGTCTTAAAGTGTTTTTAACTGCCTATTTTTAAAAAAGATTTTTATTTATTTGACAGAGAGAGAGAGCATAAGCAGGGGGAGCAGCAGAGGGAGAGGGAGAAGCAGGCTTTCCACTGAGCAGGGAGCCTGATGTGGGATGTGGGGCTCGATCCCAGGACCCTGAGCTGAAGGCAGACACCTAACCGACTGAGCCACCCTTCAACTGCCTATTTTTTTTTAAAGATTTTATTTATTTATTTGATAGAGACACAGCAAGAGAGGGAACACAAGCAGGGGGAGTGGTAGAGGGAGAAGCAGGCTTCCCGCGGAGCAGGGAGCCTGATGTGGGACTCGATCCCAGGACCCTGGGATCATGACCTGAGCCGAAGGCAGATGCCTAATGACTGAGCCACCCAGGCGGCCCCCTCAACTGCCTATTTTAATGAACTTTTTGATGAACCAGCCAATGACTGGTCCTGATCATGATGATGGGAGGGCTTCTACTCTGTCAATACCCCCATTTTACAGATGACAAAATGAGGCATTGATAGACAATAACTTCCCCGAAGTTGCAATCCCGTAAGGGGGTGGAGCCAGAATTTACGCTCAAGAAACCTGTCTCCTTCGTAGAGCCCAAGCTCTCAACCAGGACCATGGTCATCCTCAAATGTAATATGGGCAAAGAAGCACGCAGGCTGGAGAGCTGGGACACAGTTTAATCTTGGGGTCACTACATCTTCAGATCCCTATTTCCTCAGCTGGGAGACCTAAATCTTTGAACAACAAAAAAAAAATAGACTTTGTAATAAGTCAAACCTGGGTCATTTGTGTGACCTTGGACTAATCATCAATCTCTCTGGTCTGTAATTTCTTCACCCATAAAGTGGGCAGCCTAGCAGAAGCTCCTTACAGGTTGTCACCAGAATTGGTGTCTATGATTCTTGGTATCCTTGACCCCTCATGAATGGAAGAACTGAGCCTTCAGCTGCTCCAACTAGGGTAGGTTTAATTAGAGGAACAGTGGGGGAGGGTGGGAAAGGCCAGGGAGAGCAGCTGTGGGAGACCCCTGCGGGTGCTCACCCGCCCTGGGCCTGTTGGGACCCTCAGGGACACCTTCCCGCAGTGCCTCTGGGTAGAAAGGGGTCATCCTCAGAGGACCCCAGTTCGTTACCCTCCAGACTGGTCATCTGGGGCCGGCAGGCTTCTCGGGAGGCGAGACTTCAGGGCAGATGGAGGACTGGCGACGGCTGAGCTGAGACGGAGCAGGGTCGCTAGAAAGAACAGCAGGGGTCGGTCCTAAGGAAGGGAAGAAAGAGCGGAGAAATGTAGATGTGCCTCGCTTTGTACCACAAGGAATGCGCAGCCCTAGGTCAGAGCAGGGACTCCTTCCCGTCACTCCTAGCAGGTGCCTCCTCCTCCCAGGGGTTCTTGCCACCCAATGGGAGGGGGCCGCCCCTCCAGTTCCATATGTCCCCTCCCAGTTGGGCCTTCCAGGACACTCCCTTGCTTCCCAGTTACCCTTCCCCTGGAGGGTGTGCTCGGTGACCGCAGGGACCTCCCCAGTGGCAGCCCCTGAGTCCCCCCGGCCTGTCCATCCCTGGCCCCCCGGCGCCCTTCCATGCCTCAGGCCCCAACATCCCCATACGCTCTGCCACCCCACCCCCCATGCCTCCATCCCCCGGTACCTCTGACCCCCAGCCCCACTGTGGCCCCCAGCTCCACTGTACCCCCAGCCTGGCACGCTGGAGCCCAGCAGGGTTGGGGCAGGCAGTGAATATGTGAGGTTGGCTCTGTGTACTGGAGTCCCCGGCATTGATCAGGTGGACTTCTTCCTCCCAGGGGTTCTCACAGTGTGGTGCAGGGGTCCGCAAGCTACAGCCTGAGGGTGACCCTGGTCTCCCCCACTTTTTACAGTTTTTAAAGATGAGGTAAGGGGCGCCTGGGTGGCTTAGTCGTTAAGCGTCTGCCTTCGGCTCTGGTCATGGTCCCAGGGTCCTGGGATCGAGCCCCACATCGGGCTCCCTGCTCGGCGGGAAGCCTGCTTCTCCCTCTCCCACTCCCCGCTTGTGTTCCCTCTCCCGCTCTCTCTCTGTCAAATAAATAAATAAAATCTCTAAATAAATAAATAAAGTTGAGGTAAAATCCGCATCACATAAAATTCACTATTTGACCGTTTTAACTAATCAAGGATCCATCCTGGAGTAGTTCCTCAGGAAGTTAGACAGAACTACCGTAGGACCCAGGAATTCCACCGCTCCCTATGTACGCAAAAGGACCGAAAACAAGTGTTCAAACAAAAACGTGTACACAGATGTTCGTAGCAGCACTAATCACAATAGCCGAAAGGTGAAAACAACTCAAAGGTCCTTCAGCTGTTGGATGGATAAACAAAATGTGGTCTAGTCCTCCAACGAAACGCTCCACAGCCATTAGAACAAACAAAGAGCTGGCCCCTGCCACCACCTGGATGACCTTGAAAACACGATGCCCGGTGAAGGAAGCCTGGCACAAAGGCCACGTGGTGTGATTCCGTTTCCGTGGCGACGTCCAGAACAGGCTCCCCCCCAGAGATGCGGAGAGTTGACTAGTGGTTGATGAAAATGTTTTGTAGCTAGAGGGTGGTGAGGCTTGCCCAACACGGAGAATGAGCTAAATGTTACTGTTGGTAAATACAACTCAGATTCTACCACTGGCGTTCCCCAACCCACCTGGGGTTCCCTTATCAAACCCGAGGCAACTGGGACCAAGCCCTCCCACCCCAGCGGGGTCAGAGTGCCCTTCGTGGCCATGACATACCCGATGTCCACTTCTGCATTACAGTAATGGCAGTAACACTGGGGAGGTTGACGAAGAAGGGAACCGGAAACAGAGAAAGACACGGTAGGGGTGAGGCAGGTCAAGGTTCTTCCCTCCCTTTCTCCCCACTCCTTCCTTCCTCCTTTCCTGCCCTCCTCTCTCTCCTCTGCTCTCGTCGTGACCTCCTGCGGGCCCGCTGATCCAACAGCCTCACCTCCCACATTCTCCCCAACCCCCTAAGTGGCATCATCCTCTAATGTGGGGTCTCTCAACCTCGTCACTACTGACATTTGGACCCTGATCACTGTTTGTGGGGGCGGCTGTCCTATGCAATGTAGGATGTTCAGCATCCCCTGGCCTCCACCCACTAAATGCCAGTAGCTTCCTGTCCCCAGGCATGACCACCAACTGCATCTCCAGATGCTGCTGCGTCCTCTGGGTGGCAAGGTTGCCCCCACTGGAGAACCACTGGTCTAACCAAGGACCCAAACCCAACTGAGGTTCATCTCATTGGTCCCATTTCCCCCCATCTCACAACCAATCCACCAGCACTTCTCCTTGTAGACCTGCGACGAGGTCCTCCTCTTGTCCACTCCCGTCACCACGCATCCTGCCTGGGCCACCTGGGCCTCCTCCTCGCAGTCTCTCTGCTTCCCTTCTTGCCCTGATGCCACGTCATCTCCCACACATGCACCCACAGTGACCCTTTCATACTTCAAATCAGAGTCTTGCGGATGGCTCTCCACCAGACTCAGGATAAAAGCTTCCTTCCTGCCATGGTCTAGGAGGCCCCTTTCGGATCTGGATTCCCTCTGCCCCTCTCAACTCCTGCAGATCTTCCTTTGGTCCCTCAAAGGCACACAGTGCATTTGGCCTCAGGGTCTTTGCCTTGCATGTTCCCTTGGCTCACAAGGGATGTCCCTGCAATTCTCAAGGCAGGCTGCTTCTCTGACCTCTCCCCGCCTTCTCGGGCGAAGCCGCCCACTGTCCTACATGCTGCGAGAGGTCTCCTGAGTTGCTTCCTTTTCTGGCGCTCATGGCTCATCTCACGTCTGTCCTGCCCCTATCATGTGAGCTCTGTGGGTCCAGGGACCTTGTGGGGTCTTGTAGTCCCCAGCATCCAGCAAGGGATCTGCTGCATATATATAAATATTTGAATGTCTATAAATCGATGAGCGGAATGACTACTGGCCATTTCTTGCAAGTCATAATCCACACCTCTGCTTACTGTTTGGTAGGTGACTTGGCCCTTAAGAACCTAGCTTACATGGAGAGAGAGAGGCAGAGCCAGAGACGGAGAGAATGATGAAGGGTAATATTTCATAGGAATGTCTGGGGCTGTGTTAGTACAGAAGGGAGTGGCTCCTATCCAAGCTTGAGGATGGAGGCTCAGGGTGGAGGGGGCTGGGTGGAGAGAGACAGGGAGGGAGTGAGGGAAGGAGGGAGGAAGGAAGGGGTAAGGGAGGGCAGGAGGGAGGGAGGGAGGGAGGGTGGGGCGGTTCTATCTACAGAGGGGGGTCTTCTCTCCTACCCCTTCACCTCCTTGGCGGCTCCCTCTCTCTCTTCCTCCTCTCCCTTCCTCCTCTCACTCTGCCCGCCCCCCTCCCCACCGCCCTTTGGTGACAGGCTCCTTCTTACCCAGTCTCCTTTGTTGTAGGACACGAACAGGAAGCTGACCATCATGTAGGCGCATTTCAGCATGTTCCATCTGGTCCGCTTGGCTGGCGACTTCTTGGGGGCGGTGGTGGCCAGGGAGAGCTTCTCTGGGAGAACCCGGGGGGAGTGATGCACACTGGAGTCCTGCCCTTCCCGCCTGGAAATCCCTGCCCATCCTGAGCTCCACACCTCGTCTCCACCTGCCCCTCCAACGGACATTTGGGCCTCCTGCTGCCGGGTCCCGTCCCTCCGCCCCCCCCAAGGCACCAGCCTCCTCAGCTGTCCCCCCGCTCCACGCATCGGCCCTTGCAGCCATTGTCCACGAGGGTGCCAGGACAACCTGCCCGACACCCAGATGTGACCGCATCGCCTCCCTGCTCTGGACCCAGCGTGCTGTGCAAACGGCCTTTCACCTCCCCAGCGTGCTTTCCCGCTCTTTTCATTCTAAACATTCCAGTAAAGTATAACACATGGAAGACCTCAGATTTCTACAATAAGTGTTTTATGATTGCGTGTTCTCAAGCCATCAGACCCTGGGGGTGTGTTTGTCTGTTTCTGTGGGAAGTTTGCTTGATTACAGATTAAATTTCTTTGACAAAGCATTATTCAGATATTCCACCTTCTTTTTTTTTTTTTTTTTAAAGATTTTGTTAATTTATTTGTCAGAGAGAGAGAGCACAAGGAGGGGGAGCGGCAGGCAGAGCAGTAGAGGGAGAAGCAGGCTCCCCGGTGAGCAAGGAGGCCGATGTGGGACTCGATCCCAGGACCCTGGGACCATGACCTGAGCCGAAGGCAGCCGCTTAACAACTGAGCCACCCAGGTTCCCGATATTCCACCTTCTTTTGTTTCACTTTTGGTCATCTGAGTTTTCTCAGGATTTTGTCCATTTTGTCTACACTTGCCATTTTATTGGCATATGGTTTTTCAAAATATCCTCTTTATTATTCTTTCAATACCTGCAGGATCACGTCCCCCCTAGTTTTGGTGATTTGTTTCTCCTGTATTTTTTTTGTTTGTTTCTTATCAGCAATGCTAGAGAACTACATTTTTATTAGTCTTTTCCAAAGAACCAGATGTTAGCACTGTTGATTTCTATCGTACATTTTTTTCATTGGCTTTTTATCACTTCCTTCATTCTACTTGGGTTTAATCTGTTTCTCTTTTTCAAAATCCTTTAGGTAGGGGGCACCTGGGTGGCTCAGTTGGTTAAGCGTCTGCCTTTGGCTCAGGTCATGATCCTGGAGTCCCGGAATCGAGTCCCACGTCGGGCTCCCTGCTCAGCGGGGGGTCTGCTTCTCCCTCTGACCCTCTTCCCTCTCGTGCTCTCTGTCCCTCATTCTCTCTCTCAAATAAATAAAATCTTTAAAAAAAATTTTTTTTTAAATCCTTTAGGTAGGTACTCAAATCATTGGCTTTCTGCATTTTCACCTTCCTTCCATCTTTTCTCATAAGGTACACATTTAAGATTATAAATTTCTCTCTAAGCAAAGCTTCAGCAGGTACCTGGGTGGCTCAGTCAGTTTAGCGTCTGACTTTGGCTCAGGTCATGATCTCAGGATCTGAGATCGAGCCCCATGTCCAGCCCCTCACCACGCTGGGCTCTGTGTGCATCAGGGAGTCTATTGTCCCTCTCTCTCCCCCTCTCTCCCTCTCTGCACATGTGCACACGCACTCTCTGTCTCTCAAATAATTAAATAAAACCTTTAAAAAAAAGTTATGGGGTGCCTTGGTGGCTCAGTTTGTTAAGTGTCCAACTCAATTTCGGTTCAGGTCATGATCTCAGGGTCATGGGATCGAGCCCTATGTCGGGCTCCAGGCTCAGCTGGGAGTCTGCTTGAGATTCTCTCCATCTCCCTCTGCCCCTTCCCTCTGCAACCCCCTAAAATAAATAAATAAATCTTTATAAAAAATAAAAAGCTTTGGCTGTATCCTCCAAGTGTTGATAGCGATATCCTTACTGTCATTCAATTCAAAATTCTGATCATTTTGTGATTTCTCCTTTGGCCCATGGGTTATTTAGAAGTGTATATATTCAGTGATAATTTTAGATTTCCTAATACTTTGAGTGTTGATTTACAGCCTCACTCCACTGTACTAAGAGAGCATCCTCTAAATGACTTAAATTCGGGGGCACCTGGGTTTAGTCGGTTAAGCGTCTGCCTTCCCCTCGGGTCATAATCCCGGGGTCCTGGGATCCAGCCCCCGTCTGGCTCCCTGCTTCATAGGCCTGCTTCTCCCTCTCCCTCTCCCCCTGCTTGTGCTCTCTCTCTCTCTCTCTGTCAAATAAATAAAATCTTTAAAAAATAATAATAAAAAATAAATGACTTCAATCCGAAGTTGACGGAGGCTTGTTTCATGAACCAACATGCAGCCAATTTTGGTAAGAAAAATAATCCCACGTTCAGTGAAAAGGCTGTGCATTCCATCGGGGTCAGGTTCAGAGTTCCTTCCGTGTCAGTTGCGTCATGTTGGTTCGTTGCTCTTTAGACCATCCGTATGAAGTTTTATCTACCTGTCCTATCATCTGTTGAGAGAGGTGTCCCCCACTATGACCATGAATGCATCTATTTCTTCTTGTCGTTTGGCCTGTTTTCCTTTTATGTAAAAACCAGCCGCTTTTATGCGAAAACAGATGAGAAGTGGCATATTTTCCTGGTGGATTCATCCCCTCTTTATCGATTTCAGTGCCCCTCTTCATCTCTAGGAACACTTCTTGACTCAGAACCAGTGATGTCTGGTGTCAGAATAGTTACACTGGCTTCCTTTTTGTTGGCAGCTCCTATGATAGAATTCCCCTTACTTTTCTTTCAAATTTTCTGTCTCTGTCTCTCTCTTACAGAGCTCTTATGGGAGTGGGGAGTTAAAAATGTTCTCTTTGTGGTTTTAAACTATTTTGTGACAGTGTTCCTAGAAGTGGTTTTCTTTATATTCATTCCCCTTGGGGTTCTCAGAACTTTTTTTTTAAGATTTTATTTTATTTTTTTATTATTTTTATTATTTTATTTTTTTATTTGACAGAGAGAGACACAGCGAGAGAGGAAACACAAGCAGGGGGAGTGGGAGAGGGAGAAGCAGGCTTCCCACCGAGCACAGAGCCCGATGCGGGGCTCAATCCCAGGACTCTGGGATCATGACCCGAGCCGAAGGCAGATGCTTAGACTGAGCTACCAAGGCGCCCAAGACTTTTTGAGTACTCTCTACCCCCACTGTGGGACTCGAACTCATGACCCTGAAATCAAGAATTGCATGCGTTTCTGACTGAGCCCAGCCAGGCGCCCCTCTCAGAACTTCTAAAATCTGTTGCTTGATGATTATTTTTACCAATATGCAAAAATTTTAGTCGTTAACTCCTGACATAACACTTCAGTTTCATTTTCTCTCGCTTTTCCTTCTTAAATTCTTATTTCACATGTGTCACAGCTTTTCACTGGGTCCCCTGAGTCTTGTGTGCCTCTTTCTGTATTTTCTATTATTTTATGAACTGTGCTTCACTTTGAGTAATTCCTCTTGACCCGTTTTCTAGCTCCTTAATCTCTCTGCTCTCTGTGCTCTCTGTTGTTAAGCCCAACCACTGAATTTGCCATTTCGGTTACATATTTTCAATTCTGGAATTGCCATTTGACTATTTTTTTTTTAGCAAACTCTAGTTCTCTGGTGAAATTCTTCATCTATTTTTGTGAACGTAATAACAGTAGGCTTTTATTAAGTGCTTCTGGCCACTATCTGGGCCACCTGGAGGCTCGCTTTTATCACCTGGTTTCCTCTCTCTTGGTTTTCGGCCTCGCAGCCCTGACACTCGGGACTGACGTGTCATTTCCAGGGGAGCAGGAATGGGTCCCCCGCCTACCTCGGTGTGTTGGGTCTCCTTGGCATCGGTGAGCAGCTCGAAGGCCCTAGCTGCCCTTCACACGGACACCTTCGTGGGCACCGATGCTCTGCCTGTGGTTACCTGGAGGCTTCTCCTCTTCTTGGGGCTTTGTCGTAAACTGGGCTGAAGGAGCTCACTGCCCTCCACGCAAGAAAAGGTGCGGATCCACGACTTACCTTCTTCCTTGCAATCACTTGTTTCTTCTAAAGGTGAGCAAGGAGGAGAAGGAGGAAGAGAGGAAATCATTAAGGAAGCCTGAAAGGGATGGAGGCAGTGCCTCCGGGTGCCTCCGATGGGGAGCAGAGGGGATGCCGTGGCCTCTTCGCTGCCCCTCGGTCCCCAGGCACTCGCCTGCTTCGTGGCCTTGGCCCATTCTCTTCCCTGTGCCTGGAGCACCCTTGGCACAGCTAAGCAGTCAACCTGGCTCCCTGGTGAAATGTCACTTTCCCTCAGCACCCTCTAAAAACCTGTCAACCTCTCCCATGCTGTCTCTGCCTCTCCCTCTCTCCACTGTGTCCATAGGACTCATCCACATCAAACAGATGCTCCATCTACTTCTTCACTTATTTTGTTTTCTTTCTCCTCTCACTCAAATGCGATTTCACACAGGCACCGATTTCTGTCCGATTGGTTCCCTACTCTTCCCCGGGGCCTAGCGCTGGGCCTGGCACAGAGGAGCTAAGATTCATCAGCATTTGTTGGATGAACGACAAAAATGTTAAAGCACTTATGATGTGAGTGACAATGGAGAGAGTGTAAGGTTCGGTGACTTCTAACGGCCCTCCCAACGTTGAGAAAAGAAGCGAAGAACTCTGTTTCTGTGCACAAGAGTAAAGACCAAGAGAAGGGCCAAACAGCACAGTTACTACTCACCATTCAACACCTGGAGGCTCAGCAAACCTAAGGAAAACAACACACAAACTGAATCGCAAAAGGCAGCACGAACAGTGCCGTCAGGTCCCCAGGCCCGACAAGCTCACCACAAGCTACCGCTCCTCCAAGAAGCCCTGCTGGATTCCAGGAACCTTTTCTAGTTGCCACCTCTCTCGGGACACTGATCCCTATTGCCTTATAACCATGGTCTCCCCCACCAGACGACGAGTTTATGCAGACGTGCGAACGTGTCGAGTTCATCTTTGGGGTTTCCACAACCCTGCACGGTCCCGGCACATACTGCGTGTGGAATAATATCCTTGCCAGACAAGCTTCCCACCAAAACCCCACAGCAGGCACGGAGTGAGATTCTTACCTAGGATCCCTGATGTTGCCCATGCAGGGAAAAGGGTGGTCCGGGAGGCAAGGTCACGGGGGTAGGCGAGGTCCAGAGTGTCGAGTCCAAGGGGTCATGAGAGACGAGGCCATAAGGAGGAAACAAATCACCAGGTCAGAAGGTGGGAGACCAGGAACCCATGAGAGCAGAGCCCAGGGCGGGCGTGGTGATCAGTTAGCAGTTGGCAGTGAACAGGGGAGACCATCCAAAGCCTCATTGTCTGGGTCAGACGGGAAATCCAATGGCCGAAGGCACTTGCATCGGATCAGGGTTAGACTGGGAAGGCAGCCACCATCCTTCGCCTTGCAGACTTGGGACGAATAACGCCTACTTTGTGACGACGTTGTGGGGGAGTACAGAGCATGATACCTTAAAGGTCCTGCCTCCCGTGCCCAACACTTGGGGAATTCTTAATGGGCTTCAGTTATTATAATCACCATCATCACCATATCATTGCCCAGATCCCTGATCTGAGGAGGGAGGTTGGTTCCCATAGGACACTCCACCTTTTTGAAAGTAGTCCCTGGGTTTTATTTTATTTTATTTTTTTTAAGATTTTATTTATTTGCGAGAGAGAGAATGAGACACAGAGAGCATGAGAGGGAGGAGGGTCAGAGGGAGAAGCAGACTCCCTGCTGAGCAGGGAGCCCGATGTGGGACTCGATCCCGGGACTCCAGGATCATGACCTGAGCTGAAGGCAGTCGCTTAACCAACTGAGCCACCCAGGCGCCCTCCCTGGGTTTTAAAGAAATTTCTCTAGAGATGATCCATGGCTAGGAATGGACCCATTAGCAGAGATAAGAAAGGGAACAAAGCAGGGGGGGGAGGGCAACATGAACTAAGAATCTTACTTTTCAATACTGTTGAGATGCGAGGCAAGGAGGTGAACATCCAGTAGAGGTCATTGGACACCGACAGAAACAGAAAGGAGGGGACCAGGAAGGTGTTAATGGCTCCTTCTTAGCTCACCCCACCCTGATGGTTCCCAAAGAGACCCTCCCATAGGAGGGAAAGGAGGGTATCCCCCAGATTTCATGGGATGCTCTGGGGCCAGGATGGGTTGCTTCTACTATACTTGTCCCCTTTGGAGAGGCATTTATCCAGGTGGCCATTTTCCTTGGGGTGCCGCAGGTGCCCATTTTCCTTGGGGATTCATCCCCCAGAGATTAGAAAGATTGTCAGCAAAGGATCCCCTTGACCCATTTTTATCTAATTTCTCTCCTGAGGCTCAGGAAAGAGTGGGCTGCACCTCTTACACATAACTCAATACATCCTTGAATTCTGGGGCAGTGGTCCTTGGCTTTTGAGAATCTGATAAAATCCAGGGACCTTATATGCATATGGGCTCACATACCCAGTCATACCTGCAGCCTCGGACCCACCTGAGTCCCAGACACCTTCTCTCAATTTTCCCTGCAGCCTCAAGGGGCAGGTGGATCCCTAGAGCTCATTCTGAGCCTCCTGCAGAGGTGGGGGCAGTGGGCAGTAGATTGAGACCTCCCTTAGCAGAGGGTCTCTCTCAACCTGGGCCCTAAATCGAAGAGAAGAATTCAAAGATCCCCTTCTCTTTCTTGTTTCCTATACTTCATAGCACCCAAACACATCCCAGTGACCCCTAAAAAAGGAAAAATAACTTACTTTTCACTGGAGGGCGCAGCAGAACCAGAAGTCAGGAAGTCAATATGGAAAAGAGCGGGCAAGAGAGTAAGATAACATTAACACCGCCCCAAGGACACTCCATTATTCCTTCATTAAATAACCTTAAAATCACTTTCAACTTTTTATTGCGTACTAATTATAAACTCACAAAATATTGCCAAAATAGTACAGAGAGATCCTGTGTGACCGCTGTTCAGCTTCTCCCAATGGCGGCGTCTTACATAACCATAGTACTTTGTCAAAACCAGTAAATTGATGTTGGCGCAATTCCAGTACCCAGACGATAGAATGTACTCCGATTTCACCAGTTTTCTCGTGCACTCTTTTTTAAAAAACGTTTTGTTTTCTTAAATACTT
The DNA here is from genome assembly GCF_029215605.1 of Mirounga angustirostris. NCBI lineage: Eukaryota > Metazoa > Chordata > Mammalia > Carnivora > Phocidae > Mirounga > Mirounga angustirostris. The sequence continues at coordinate 57,868,512 of NW_026991724.1, read as the reverse complement.
ATCAATCTCAGAGTCATAGGGTAGCCATCTTAAAATAACGTGGACATCATTACCTTGCTTTATAAGTGAAAGAAGGGATGAGGGTGTTTAGGAGAGCCACGCAATGACCCAACACAGGTGGCTACCAGTGAATCACCACCTCTCCATCTCAAGGGGAGAGTAGAAGTGGGATTGAGACTGAAGACTGAGGGAAAAGTACCACTTCTTTTTTGTCCACTTCACCCCCATAAATTATGATGGACCCCACTGAAACAATCTGCTTATTGAGTTGAAGTTGGTGGGTCCATATGTGTAGATTTAGTGTGTTGAAGGATCACCACCTGGGAAGCTTGTTTCAAACAAGGAGCCTGAAGCTCCACCCCAGATGTCCTGATTCTTTAGGTAGATCTGAGATGGGATCCTAATTTTAAACAAAGACCCTGAGAGGCATTGCTTTGGCTCAGAGGTCAGCAAGCATCTTCTTCTTCCCTCTCTCTCTTTTTTTTTTTTTTAACTAGGCTCCACGCCCACTGTGGAGCCCAACACGGGGCTTGAACTCATGACCCTGAGATCAAGAGTCGGACACTTACCCGACTGAGCCACCCAGGTGCCCCAACAAACATCTTCTATAAAGGGCCAGATAGTAGGTATTTTAGGCTTTGCAGGTCAGCAGTCATAGTCGTGACTCCTCAACTGCTCTGGCAGCAAGGACCCAGCCACAGAGGATGCATAAATGAATGTGTATGATTAGGTGTCAATAAAACTTTATTTAAAAAAAAACAGGAAGTGGGCCAGGCTGTAGTTTGCCAACTCCAGCTCTAACGCAGTGGTTCTCAAACCGTCTGCATCAAATCACCTGAGAAACCTTTTTGAAAGAACAGATTCCTAGAGCCCACCCTGTGGTATTCTTATGCAAAAATTGTGGGTGGAACACAGAAAATTATGTTTTGTTTTGGTTGTTTTGTTTTTTTTTAACTTCCTGATGATCAGCCAATTTCGGGAACCATGTCTTCTAACTTGGGCTCCATCCGGCTCACGGTCCTGTTGTGAGAATTCACTAATACACAGAGATAGATGCTCCACTGTTATTTCTCTTCAACTCCTTCCAGTTAACAAAGGTGCCAAAGATACCATGCATTAGCAATTGTAGGGGACATTCGTTTCCTTCAAGGAACATTTGTGTAGCCCAGCTGTGTCCCAGACCTTATTCTAGGCCATGGAGTTAAAAGATGGGCAAATCTTGGCCTCGGAAGAGGAGGAGAGAAGCTCCCTTTCCCACCCCATGTCCCCCAAGAGGCAGTTGTTAACCATCTGCCAGCACACCACAGCTGAGATTCTCCAGTGGGGTCTGTTTCTACCGACCGTGCTCCTGCCCCCACGCCAATGTCTAAATGCCAGGGTCGGGACCAACCCTTTCCCAGATATTTTTAAGGAATTTCAAGGCCCAGAGAGGGTTACAAGAATGTGATCTCAAGGACACGATACTCACTTTCTTCTTTGGTCCTGTCTGGAGGGGAGAATGCAGGCAGCCGGGTCCCGATGGAGGTGCAGAGTAGAGAGAGAAATGGGCATTAAGACCGGAAGCCTAGATACTGGCAAGTAGGTGTCCCTGACCGGTCAGAGGAGAGCAGAGGCAAAGGACTACTGGAGATGAGGCAGATGAAGACTGTATCGTGCAGTCAGTCAGTCTCTCTCTCCCGCAAATCTGGACGGAGCATCTACCATGTGCAAGGCGTGAGGACACATGGACAGCAAAGCGGGCGAGGTCCTCAGGCACAGAGAGTCAAGTCAGAGAAGCAGTGACAAGAGTCATCTGTGGAGCACGATCTGGGTGAATGTGTTTGGGTAAACCTGCAGGGTGCAGTGGGAACCTGTAAGGGGGTGTGGTTGCTGACCTTGTCCTGGGGCCAGGGAAGGCCTCTCGGAGGCACTGTCGCCGTGTCTCAAACCTGAAACATGAGTAGGGTTAACCGTGGGAGGACGTCTGGAAGCAGGGAGAGGAACGCATCCCAGGCTGAGGGAACAGCATGGGCACGGTCCTGGGTGGGAAGGAGCCTGGGGCTTTGGAAGGATTTCGATGGCACAGGAGTATCTGGAGCTAGATGATGCAGAGCTGTGTAGGTGAGCTGAAAGCTCTCAGACTTCATCCTAACAACAGGGACACAGCATTGCAAGATTTGGACCCCTGTCCAGATCCCAGCTCCACACACAGTAGCTTTGACCTTCAGCAACGTACCCCACCTCTCCGCACCTCAGTGTCCTCGTCATAAAAATGGAATTCTAATAGGGTGACCAGCCATTCTGGCTTGGCCGGCACCGAAGGGGTTCCCGAGAGAGAGAGTTTTAATGCTAACACTGCGAATGTCCCGGGCCAACAGGCTCACTTTAGATTATGATGGCATCTACCTCTGTTAGGGGAATGAAAGAAACAATGCAGGCAGAGCCCTGAAAACACACTGGCTTTTTAAGGGGCTTAATGAAACTTCTATTAGTTGCCACTTTGGCCCTGATGCTCTGCTTCCTTCTGGACCTCAGTTTCCCCAGCTGTATATTGGGTCACATGATCTCCAGCCCCATGAGCCTATGACTCAGGTTGCGGGTATTAGGTATTAGGTCATCACGCCCAATAATGGCTTTATTACCTTGATCTTTGGGTTTATAGCGGGCGCTTGGCATGTGAACTAAGAAGCATTTTTTAAAAATGTGCAGCTGCCTTCCAAGGAGGGCTGACGTGTATGAGGGATGTGGATTGTCTGAGGGTTGGAGTTAGGGAGAGCTGAATGATTCACCCCACAGGCAGCGCGGGAGGAACGGAGCCCCTGAGATGGGAGAATTCTGTCTACTTAGGTCGTGACCTCTGCTGTCTCCCTAACCCTCCTCGGGACTCGTCCACTTGCAGACACGAGCGGATTTCTCGTGGGAACCAACAGAGGAGAGTTCTGCTCCCAGGCTGATGAGAACTGTTCTCTTCAAGCAGCAGAACCAGTAAAGAGGGCTCTGGACTCCAGAATCCATGGAGTGTAGGGTGGGCAGAGTTGGGCCAGCTCTAGCCGGCTCCCTAGCACTGAGATTTTCATATATTTTGTCTTAACCTCATAAGCATTAGCCCTGCTTTGCGGGAAGAAGACAGACTTGTCCCTGGTCACTCGGCTGGTAAAGAGTGGAGCTGGGCTGGAGCTCCAGGTACATCTGCTTCTGGAAGGCCAGCTCACACCCACTCTGCCTGGGCGTCTGGGGCCATATGCATCCCCTTGGAAGTGGGATGTGAGCCGTCAGTGATGGCTGAGGAGATCTCAGGGGGGCCAGGGAAAGGGGGGTGGGGATTCGTTCCCCTCCCAATTCCCCAGTGAGCAGAGAGAAAGTCTCAAAATGATGCTGGCTTGTCTCTTACCCCCTCTGCAACACTCTTTCTACCAAAGTGGGGAGAACAGGCTTCAGATGAAGAGTCTCAGTAGAGACCAGCATCGTGTTATAACTTACTAATATTTTATTTTCATTATATTTATTTTTACAGTGTCTGTTTATAATGAACAATACTGGCTTTCTACTTTCTCACATGGTGTCTTGTTTCCTTTTCAAGTTTATCTGTGTAGGTAAAAGAACTGAATTCTGGGGGCGCCTGGGTGGCTCAGTCGTTAAGCGTCTGCCTTCAGCTCAGGTCATGATCCCAGGGTCCTGGGATGGAGCCCCGCATCGGGCTCCCTGCTCGGTGGGAAGCCTGCTTCTCCCTCTCCCACTCCCCTTGCTTGTGTTCCCTCTCTCACTGTGTCTCTATCAAATAAATAAATAAAATATTAAAAAAAAAAAAAGAACTGAGTCTGTTTAAAGAAAAATGTAAGAGGTAGTATGGCTGGTACATGGATGTGGCAGGAACTCCTACCTGTGTCCAGTCTCCCTATTTGTACAAAATGGGGACACAGTTTTTTCAGCCATCCCCGCATCGAAAATCAAGAAGTTATAGAATTCCCTGTGTTGCTAGACATGGGGAATAAGCATTCTTGTTGGCTGTTGGCGGGAGTGAAAATGTGTTCAGTCTCTGTCCACATTTTCTTTTTTTTTTTTTTTTAAAGATTTTATTTATTTATTTGAGAGAGAGAATGAGATAGAGAGCATGAGCGGGGGGAGGGTCAGAGAGAGGCAGACTCCCTGCCGAGCAGGGAGCCCGACATGGGACTCGATCCCGGGAGTCCGGGATCACGACCTGAGCCGAAGGCAGTCACTTAACCAACTGAGCCACCCAGGCGCCCTCTGTCCACATTTTCAATGCCCATGCTCTTTGATCCGGCCGTTTCCCTGTTAGGAATTTATCTCACACATAAGTCAATGCAAACACGAGAAAAGCAAGAAAATCCAAGGAGTGCAAGCATGTTGCAGCGTCGCTTGCCACGGCATAAACACGAACAAAAGCAGATCCGAAACGAAGATAAGAGGAAAACAAAAGTTCTGTGAACCGGAGACTCATTAAATTACACAAGAGTGAGTGAAATAGTGTTCAGATATTTGAAAGAAAGAGGCAAGTTCTGCTGAAAGGCACTATGTTTTTAACTCAAAAAGTGGAGGGTAACCATATGCATGCGTGAATATTTCTGGTAAGAATGCACCAGAGACTCGACAGACCTGGGATGGGATGAGGAGGAGATTCTGATGTTGACTTTATGTCCCCTCAACTTCTCCCACACACACATGCTATCTTTATACCTTCAAAAATCTACACGATAATAACTATCAGGTAGATTTCCAGCTCTGCCATGCGGGAATAAAAAATTTCCATCACCTTAAAACTCAAAGAGACACAATGGGACTGGATACTATCTGAATGGCTCTTCCCAAATCACTAGGGCATTAAATAAATGAATAAATAAAATACGTATTTTAAATGAATAAGTAACAGTGTAGATGACTCCCTCCGTAAGTCAGCATGACCTTGTAGACAAGAGAAGAGACACACCAGAAAGGATACAGGCCTCCCACTTACCATCTGTGGACAACCTGGTCATCATACCTGAGGAAGAAGATATACCACACGGTATGCAAATATGACACAAAGAAATAGTCCTACTGAATGGATTTCCCCAGCTCAACAGATTTAACAACCTCTCTTCTTTGGGAAGTACAGCTATGCTGCCTCAGGCATGATTTAGGGTTTCCCTCAACATTCCCACCGTCCCCTTTCCCCATCATCACTAGCGGGCATCCCTTGTCTCTGATATCATTTCTGTTTATTTGTCTCTGTTCTCTGAGTTCTTAAAGGGGGAGCATATCTGATCCATCTGGTCCAGGCACATAGGAGATGCTCAGAAATTCATGCTCAAAGTTCCCCACCAAAGTTCACAGTCTAAAGCCATCATGAGCATGACAAAGGATTTACCTAGGATTCCTGAAGCAAACCATCCAGAAGAGTCAGCATGGTGGTGGCCAAGGTCACGGATGGGGTACAGAACGGCGGGATCACGGAGATGGAGCCACAGGTAGAAAACCAAACATAAAATGAGATGCTGGGGGTGAGGAACGGGCTGGGGAGTAGATTCCACAGCGGGTGGTGGTGGGCAGTTAGGGGCTGAGACCCAGAACCCTGTGAGAGGCTGGAGTCTCTGCATTTGATACTGGAGGGAGCTTAAGTAAGCCGGGGAACAGTCATGGACCATTGCTCAGCCATGCTAGGAAGAGAGGCAGGATCGACCCGTTCCTGACTCTAGAAAGAGGTGCCGAGTCTTTAGCTCCAGTGACCTCACACCAGCCCTCTCAGATCAGAACAGTGTCGTGTTGCCTGTGAAGGATGCACAAGAGAAAGTCTGCCTGCAGACTGAGCAGGTGCAGAGATTCAAACTCAGAGCTCTCTGACGTCCTCCGTAAACCTTCCACATCCTCATCCACAAAATGGGAATGTTGGTACCCACCATGGGGTTGTGGTAAGGTTCCCTCCGTACTGAGGAATTCTACTATGTTTGTTAGTGGAGACGGCTGTATATGAGTAGCTCACAAAACCATCCTCCATATCACTTAAAGTAATCACGTAGTAACTTGTCGGGAATATCGGGTTACATATGATATCCTAACTATACGTTTTACTACCTTGGACTGGTCACTGAACTCACAATGCCTCTGAAAAATGCAGATATTATGTCCCATTTGGAGCTGTGGCAATAAGGAAGGAAAAGAATGCATATGGGCAGGGGGGGAGCTTAACCTAATTCCTGGCCAAAGGTAAACATTCTATAAATGTTAGAAATAGTAATATGGGGGTGCCTGGGTGGCTCGGTCGTTAAGCGTCTGTCTTCGGCTCAGGTCAGGATCCCACGGTCCTGGGATCGAGCCCCCGTCTTGGGCTCCCTGCTCAGCAGGGAGTCTGACTCTCCCTCTGCCCCTCCCCCCAACGCCCCCCCCCCCGCCCCTTCTCTCTCTCTCAAATAAATAAATAAAATTGTTTTTAAAAGAAGAAATGGGAGGTGCCTGGGTGGCTCAGTCGTTAAGCGTCTGCCTTCGGCTCAGGTCATGATCCCAGGGTCCTGGGATCGAGCCCCGCATCGGGCTCCCTGCTCGGCGGGAAGCCTGCTTCTCCCTCTCCCGCTCCCCCTGCTTGTGTTCCCTCTCTCTCTGTCTCTTTCTCTCTGTCAAATAAATAAATAAATAAAATCTTTTAAAAAAAATAAAAATAAAAGAAGAAATGGTAATATGATGTAAGTAGTAATAATCATAATAATTGCATTCTTACTTAGAGATGATTGTGTATGTGCGTGTAGGCAGTGGATAGAAGCAGAAAGGACTATTGAACTGGTTTTCTTAGGCTGCGTTAAAAAGTGCTTCACATCTGTGACTGCATTTAGCCACATGAAATAGGCACAGAGAGGTCAAGTGACTTCTCCAGGGTGGTCCAGCAAGGAAGGGGCAGACCTGGGCTCTGAACCCAGAGGTGCCTGGTGCTGAGTCGGTGCCCTCACGTCCTGACTTAGCCTCCTGCCTCCCCTGCTTGCAGACTCCGTCGTGAAGCTGTGGGCTCATTTCCCTGAACTGGTTCCAGATCGCCGTCTGTTATCCAATGAATGTGTATATTCCCCCCAAATTCATATGTTGAAGCCCTAACCCCAAAAGTGATGTCTCTGGAGGGGGCTGTCCTTTGGGAGGTAATTAGGTTTAGATGAGGGCAGGAGGGAGGAGTCCCATGATGGGATTAGTGCCCTATGGCTCCCTGCTCCACAAAGTGAGGACACAGTTGGAGGCGGCTATCTGCGTGCCAAAGAGCAGGCTCCTACCAGGAGCTGAGTACCTGGCACCTTGATTTCGGATTTCCAGCCTCGAACTGTGAGCGATAACTGTTGTTTCCACCAGCCAGGCTCTGGTAGTCTGTTATAGTGGCCCGGGCTGCCTTAGGCACCATCTGTGGGGATTCCTGAGCATATAGTGATGATGTGGCTTTTTCTATCATACCCAGAAAGTAGAGAAGGAAATCAATCTGTCCAACTATTAGATTTCAGGTGGACTCGAAGTTAGCTCCATGGCCTGATGACTTTCCTTCAGTCATATGTAAACCATGAAAATGTGCTCAATTTCTGGGCAACTAGGTTTGATTGATTGATTGATTGATTGGCTGGGGGAGGAGAAGAAGGGGTGTGGTATTTTGTTGTCTTCAAGATATTCTAGTACTCGATTTTATAGGTTTCTAGATTAGAAGCTGGGCTATAGACAGCCAAGAGAAGAAAGACCCATTGAAGGTCAGCAGAAATTACCCCTGTCAGACACAGACAATCAAACCAAAGGGAGGCAGGTGGACCCAGAGTCTTACCTTTCAGCACTGTTGATGGACAAGCCCCGGGAAGGAGAGGACCGATGGCGGCCAGTGGGGATCATTTTCCCAATAAAGGTTCAAAAAAAATATGAAATCAATCAAGTCATCCTTCATACCTCAGTGTACCCCATAGGTCCCCAGATAGGATAGGGAAGTAGACTGAGAAGCTGTGACCCGTTCTAAGAACCCTGGACCCCTTTGGGGACACATTTATCCCAAAGTCAAAAAACCCCAGAGATACCAGTTGTCTGGGGCATCCAGATTCTCCCCCTCCACGGGGGTTTTGGGAGGTTTGCCGAAGGAGAGTCTGTCTCCATAACAACCAATTGTTACCTCCACTTCTCAACTGGAGACCAGGAAGGTTAATACTTGGAAAAGAGGGAAGCTTATCCAGTCCACAGAATATTTTTCTCATCTAAAACCCACCAAATGAATACATGCAATCTATTCCAATCCAGTTGTACTTTTTAGAGCAGAAGTTCACTGATCTGACTGAAAGTCTGATCAAAGCTATAAAGTCCACATTCCCAGAAAACCACACCAGTTCTCGATCCTTTCCTTCTCTTGCACACTCAGTTTTACACAAGATTGCAAAGGCTTATTGACCTCCCTGAAGTCCACCTATTTGCCCCTTAGGATCTACAGATTCTGGGTTTGGAGCCTGAGTCAGGACTGAGAGCCTCTGTCGGAATCTGCCCTAGTTGATCGTGGTGGTCAACACTTTTGCCTCTTCCTCGCACCCCTTCTCCAGGTTGAAGGGCTTCCTACTTAGGTAGGGGGAAGGAGGTAGGAATTACTTACATTTGACTGGAAAGGCAACAGAACCAGGAGTCAGTGGATTGACATGGAAAATAAAAGCAAGGGAGAGAGTAGGATTAATGCTAACATTATCCATCTCAGTTAATTTCTTTATTCCTTCATGGAGCATTTGTGTCTTTACTACTTACAGTTCTTCCCTGTCCCCAAGACAAAGCCTATGTGTGGACCCAAGTCCCACCTTTCCCCAGCATTCCCTGAGGGGTCTTGACATCGGAAGGAATCTGAGAGGAGATAGCTATGGGAATACAAACTTGGGGGTTTACACAGTTCTTACTTTTTTCTTCAATGGCGACTGGAAGCACAAGTGTTAGCCATCCAGAGTGCAACAGGAGCAGGGAGTAAGGAGAGAATTCAGTGTTAGATCACTGCGATGCTCACAGAGACAGATAACCCGCCCACTATGTATGTCAATAAACCTACTCAGGTCCACCCATCATCCATCCATTATTCACCCAACCGACATTCATTTGGCACAGACTCTGGCCATGCCACATGCTTGGTGCTGGGGATGCAGACGAATCAGATTCAGCCCCTGCTCTGTAGACATTTGCAAGACTGGTTGGGAAGAGAGATGCTGGTACACAACTAATAAGACATCCCAAACCCTGCTCTCATGCAACCTGTGACCTATGGATGTCTTGAACTTCTTACAGGCTCTTCAAACATAGCATGTCCCAAAGAGAATTTATGGTCATCGTCCTCCCACCCATCAAAAAGTAATGTTATTTTTTGTTAATAAAATAAACATCCATGGATTCACAGTGATATAAATAAATACTTGAATAAATAAATAGAGCACATGGGCCAACTCTTCCTCACAGAAGAATTTCAATTAATACATGTAGAAGGAATAAGAGAAATAGAGAATCACCATGGAGCAAATATGATGGTGATCATCTTTGCAGGCAAGATCCACTGGTGGATGCTATAATTGGTGGGCAAATGTTTAAGGAGAAATAGGGTATTTGCATAGTCTCCAACTCCCCCAGGACATTCATTAATTACAAAGGGGAAATAGTTACTGGACCGTAGAGAACCCTGACAGACACACCGTAACCAAATGATCAAGGTTAACATCTCAAGTAATGAGACACATTGATGTTCCTGACAAAATGGCACAGAGAAGGGCCTAGCACCCCTTCCGTGGACTTCCTGCCCAAAACGCATAACCTCAACATAATCGTGAGACAATTTCAGACAAGCTGAGACTGAGAGACACTCTTCAGAATATCTGACCATTCTTTTTCGAAAGTGTCAAGGTCATGAAAGAGTTGTAAGGACTAATGGCAAGAGTGAGGAGATGTGATGACTCAGGGCAATGTGGGATCCTGGATTGGATCCTCAAATAGTAAAGGGACATTTGTGGGGAAACTGGTAAAATTGGAATAGGGTCTGTAATTTAGGTAGTAGTTTTGTAATGATGTTAAGGTCCTAGCTATCATTGCTGTGCTATTGTTGGGTAAGATGGTAACATTAAGGGAGGTTGGGAGGAGGGTGTTTGGGAACTCTAGTTTTGTGACTTTTCTGTATGTCTAAAATTACTTCGAAATAAAGTTTTAAAAAAAATCAATTGCTCGGGCGCCTGGGTGGCTCAGTTGGTTGGGCGACTGCCTTCGGCTCAGGTCATGATCCTGGAGTCTCTGGATCGAGTCCCGCATCGGGCTCCTTGCTTGGCAGGGAGTCTGCTTCTCCCTCTGACCCTCCCCCCTCTCATGTACTCGCTCGCTCTCATTCTCTCTCTCTCTCAAATAAATAAATAAAATCTTTAAAAAAAAAATCAATTGCTCTACAGAACTCTCCCATCTCAGTTAAGGGCAGCACAATCATCCAGCTGCAAAAAATATAAAGTGAAATGAAATGAAAAAATAAAATTATAGGAGTCTTTCTTCACTTCTCTCTATCCCTAACCCTGGTTCCCCCCCAATCTATTCTTCATTAGGACCAAGATTGATCATTTAACCACACACACACACACACACACACACCCATAAATATGACACTCCCTTTCCGACAGCCTTGTAATAGCTTCCTTGTGATATCCACATCCTAATCTGACCCACAAGAGCCCTTGTGTGCTGGTTTCTGCCTCCATTCTTACTTGTAACCATCCGCACCCATCATGCCCCTCTCCCCATCCACCATGCTCCAGAAACACAAGCTTCTCTAAGATCCATGAAGGGACTGATTGCCTTCCTGCCCCAGGGCCTTTGCATGTACCATCCCCCCCCCCCAGACTGACTCCCTAACTCTGACTGGCTAGCTTTTTTTTTTTTAAGATTTTATTTATTTATTTATATGAGAGAGAGACAGTGAGAGAGGGAACACAGCAGGGGAGTGGGAGAGGGAGAAGCAGGCTTCCCGCCGAGCAGGGAGCCAGATGCAGGGCTCGATCCCAGGACCCTAGGATCATGACCTGAGCTGAAGGCAGATGCTTGATGACTGAGCCACCCAGGCGCCCCTGGCTGGCTAGCTCCTACCCATCATCGGCATCTCCCCTCAGATGTCACTTATCCAGAGAGGTCTTCTCTCAATGGCCACACTGGGACGTGCTTATTCGTGTAACATGAGAATTCTGTGAGGATGGGACTCTGTCTGTCTTTTTCATCCACTGCATTCCCAGCATCGAGCACAGGGAACAAACCAGGAACTCAATGAATATTTGTGGAGCAAATGAGACAATAGGAACTCAGCATTGTGATGAGACTCAAGCGCTCTTTCCAACATGTGGTGTCCTTACATTGTAAAGATCTGGGGCCTCGCTAGAACTCTGTGACCATAATAATGTCAACTCCCAGGCACCACGCACACATAACCGCATCGATGACACACAGAAATCCGATGGACTGGAGATGCTTATGATGCCCATTGGTCCGATGAGGACAGTCAGGCTTATTCAAGCAATGTCTCCCCGCCAAAGTCACAAAGAGCCCATGACAAAACCAGATGCAGATGCAAGTCTGTCTCCAAGGCGGTGCTACGGTGGGGCGGTAGGGTTACAGGGCTCACCCACCCTCCATCTTGACCCGGGAAGAGGGAAACGAGGGTGTCTGCACCTGAAGCCAGCAGGGGTCTGGTCAGACCTCAGGAGGCTACCCGGAGCCAGCCACGGGAGCCTGGGCACTGTAAGCAGAAAGGAAGAGGAGAAGGGGAATGGGTGCCAACCTTACCTTCACGGGGAATGCAGGCTTCCGCCAGTCCCAGGAAAAGCAGAATCAGCAGGGGCATCCTCAGAAACAGCTTGCAACTGCGCATAGTGGGGCGGGATCTGGGGTGGACGTTCTCCTTCCAAGACAGACAGGACTCTGGTCACCCACTGTCCTCCAGGACTCCCAGGGCCAAGCTACCTGCCCACGCATGCCCTTTCGCTGGCCCCATGCCCCTGCCACCAGCTGCTGACGCAGGAGCTGTTCTTCCTGCCTGCATTGCTTATTTATCTTAAAGAAGCACTCTAGATAAAATGCCCAGCATGATGCTTGCTGTCCTCCCTGCCTCCTTACCGTAGGGCCCTTGAGCTGAGTGTTCCCTTACATTTTTAAATGGTTGGCCGGGGGGGAAGACAAAAAAATAATATTGCACGGCAAGTGGAATTCTAGCGTCCACAAAGAACGTTTTATTGGAACACAGCCCGTTCATTTCTGTCCTGCCGCGAGGGCTGTCCCACTCCAAAGGTGGAGGCGAACAGCCGTGACACAGACCGTCTGACCCACAAAGCCGAAAATAGCCACTGTCAGACTCTTGATGGAAAAGTGTGCTGACCCCGTCCTGGACAAATTGTGTAAGTTTCTGAAAACAACAACACAAGCAAACAAAAACACCTGCCATACTTCTGCCCCGAGATAAGTATTATTTTCACATTCTTGTGCATTTACATGTCCCTAACATTCACTGGCTATGTGCCCTGAACAACTTACTCAGCCACTTTGTATCTCAGCTTCCTCATCTATAAAATGGGTATAATGGTATTTTCAACCGCATTGGTGTTGAAAGATTAGTTGTGTATATATCTATAAAGCACACGGAATGGTGCAGATAGTCTCCCTGTATGTATATCAAGAATACAATATATGAACATATCATGATTATACATACATTTAATACGTGATATATGTGATATGCATGCATATCTTTTTTAAAAGATTTTATTTATTTTATTATTTTTTTTAAAGATTGTATTTATTTATTCATGAGAGACAGAGAGAGAGAGAGAGGCAGAGGGAGAAGCAGGCTCCCAAGGAGCAGGGAGCCCGATGCGGGGCTCGATCCCAGGACCCTGGGATCATGACCTGAGCCGAAGGCAGATGCTTAACCATCTGAGCCACCCAGGCGCCCAAGATTTTATTTATTTTAGAGAGAGAGTGCTAGCAGGGGGAGGGGCAGAGGGAGAGGGAGAGAGAGAGTCCCAAGTGGACCCCGTGCTGAGCGTGGAGCCCAATGGGGGCTCAATCCTATGACCCCGAGACCATGACCTGAGCTGAAACCGAGAGTCAGACACCCAAATGACCAAGCCACCCAGACGCCCCTACGCATGTGTATCTTAAGAAGCGATCATTTCATGCATAAAGTATTTAAAGTGCTTTGTTCTTCATGCACAATGTGTACTGAGCATTTCTCCAAGGCTTCAAATATTCATTAACCATAAAGTTTTATGAGCAAAACTTTAAAATATTTTGCCATAAAAATAAAGCATCTTATAAATAGATGGGGCAGAGGGGATTTTCGAGGAGGTGAAAGTCTTCAGCATTACTCTGTAATGGTGGGTACATGACATGCATTTGTCAAAATCCACAGAACTATACAACAGGGAGTGAACCCTAAAGTAACCATAGACTTTAGTTAATAATAAAGTATCGATATTCATTCATCAGTTGTAACAAATGTACCACACTAGTGTAAAATGTTAATTATGGAGGAAACTGAGTGTCCAAGATCAAGGTGACAGCAGTCTGGGGAGGGGCCCTTCTTTGCTTGCAGGTGGCTGCCTTCTTGTGGTACCCTCACCTGGCAGGGAGCAGAGAGAGGGAGCACAAACTCTCCAGTCTCTTCTCACGAGCACACTGATCCCATACATGAGGGCTTCACCCTCGTGACCTAATCACCTCCCCAAGTCCTCACCTCCTAATACCATCCCACGGGGGATTAGGATTTTGACACACGAATCTGGGGAGGACGCACTGGGTCCAGAGCACATGCAGATGCTCAGAACAGCACCATCTGCAATAGCCGAAAAGTGGAAGCAACCCAAATGCCCACCGATGGATGAGTGGATAAGCAAATGTGGTCGGTCCGTATCCTGGGATATTATGTAACTATGAAGGTAATAAAGTACTGATGCGTGTTACAACATGGATGCACCTTGAAAACACTATGCTCAGGGCAAGCAGCCAGCACAGGAGACCACATATTCTATGACTCCGTTTGTATAAACATCTGGAATAGGTAAATCCATAGAAACAGAAAGTATGGTAGTTGCCACCAGGGGTGGGGGCATGGGGGAGGGGAATGAGTGCTGAGTGATAACGGGGTCCCCTTGGGGGTGATGAAAATGTTTTCAAATTTGGTACAGGGGATGGTTGCACAACATTGTGAATGTGCTAAATGTCACGGAATTGTATATTTAAAATAATTAACCTTAGGGTTAATTATAATTTAAGGTGTCTGACTTGGGCTCAGGTCATGATCTCAGGGTCCTGGGATCGAGCCCCATGTCAGGCTTCCTGCTCAGTGGGGAGCCTGCTTCTCCCTCTCCCTCTGCCTCTCCTCCTGCTCGTGTGTGCTCTCTCTCTCTCAAATAAATAAATAAAATCTTTTAAAAAACCCCTCACTTTATATTAGGTAAATTTTATGCCAACTAAAAAACACTTTAGGGGCGCCTGGGTGGCTCAGATGGTTAAGCGTCTGCCTTTGGCTCAAGTCATGGTCCCAGGGTCCTGGGATCGAGCCCCACATTGGGCTCCTGGCTCGGCGGGGAGTCTGCTTCTCCCTCTCCCTCTGCTCCCACTGCTCATGCTCTCTCTCTCTCTCTCTCTGTATCTCTGTGTCTCAAATGAATAAATAAAATCTTTAAAAAAGGGCGCCTGGGTGGCTCAGTTGGTTAAGCGACTGCCTTCGGCTCAGGTCGTGATCCTGGAGTCCCGGGATTGAGTCCCGCATCGGGCTCCCTGCTCGGCAGGGAGTCTGCTTCTCCCTCTGATCTTCCTCCTTCTCATGCTCTCTGTCTCTCATTCTCTCTGTCTCAAATAAATAAATAAAATCTTAAAAAAAAAAATCTTAAAAAAAACCCCACCTTAAGTGTGGAAAAATACATTAAAGGCTCTCAAAATGACAATCAAATATATTCCTGTATTACGAGAAAAAGTACACGCACAGTGACTGCTCATATTAAAATTAATCCAATTTAAAAATTAAACCACCAGCAGCAACAGCACCAGCCCACCAGCTCTCTACAGAGAAATTAATGAAAACAGTTCAATCCTTCCATGCAGTTCCTGGAGCAACCCCAGGGCTTGATCACAGTGGGAGGGATGAGCGTTGTGTCCCCTGCACAGAGGCCGTTACGCCCACGAAGCGACACCCACTCGGGTGGTTGCAGCCCCAGCTGGTGTGACCTGCTTGGCCGCATCTACGCTGCTCTCACCAGGGCGGTCTGGCGTCCTTCCCCCAACCTCCAAAGAATCCCAAGTCCAATGGCTAGGTCCTGGAATCGACAACCCATTTCCTGGGCTCTGGCTGGCTCTCTGCTCAGTTTCTGCACAGTTGTTCTGGATGGAGGGTCCAGAGGAGTCTCTTGCCTCCCACTGAACATATGAGGGAACAATGAGCTTAAGAGGTTTGCCCAGAAGGCACTTGCAACGTGTAATGGGAATGAGCCAGACTGTGGAATCAGAAAGCTAGAGAACCAAGCCTCAGCGCCTCTACCTTCCAGCTCCGTGAACTTGGACAAATTATTTCTCCTTTTTGGTCCTCAATTTCTGGAGAAGTAGAAATGGAGACATCACAGGAATAGCTAATACTTTTTAGAGCATTGGCTGTAAACGCAACACCCTTCTAAGTGTCTTGGCATCCAGTAACTCCTACAACCCTACAAGATCGGAACCATTATGGGCCCCATTTTATAGATGAGGAAACTAAGAGCCAGAGGGTGTAAGGTCAACACAAAAATCACATACTAGTAATTGGAGGGACCAGGCTTTGGAAGCCGAGCATCTGAATATGCACTGCACGCTCTAACCAGCCCCTTCCAACAGAACTTTCTGCAATGACATGCATGTCATGCCCTGTCCCCGAGCTGTCCAACATGGCAGTCGCACGTGGATGGTGAGCACTTGAAATGACACCAGTTCAAGAGGGGAAATGTACTTTTACTTTTATTTCACTTTAACTCGTTTAAATTTGTTTTATTTTTTATTTATTTATTTGAGAGAGAGAGAGAGAGAGCACATGAGGGGGGGAGGGTCAGAGGGAGAAGCAGACTCCCTGCTGAGCAGGGAGCCCGACGTTGGACTTGATCCTGGGACTCCAGGATCATGACCTGAGCCGAAGGCAGTCACTTAACCAACTGAGCCACCCAGGCGCCCAACTCGTTTAAATTTAAATAGCTCCATGCGCTAGTGACTACCATCTTGGATGGCACTGTTCTAAACCATTACCTTAACTTGCCTCTCAGCCTTGTCAGACTACCTGCCTGGTGGGTTGTTGTGAGCCTGAAGAGAGAACCATATGAGGAAGCCATCCTCTCTGCACAAAGCAGACCAGATTGCAGAAGCACCAGGTCTAGCTCTAAACAGTTTGTATTCTAGTGTAGCAAGACAAATGAAAATACGACTTCAGCTACTGGTCATCGCTGCAAAGAAGATACATAAAATAGGGTCATGTGGCAGGGAGTGAGGCTGTTGGGGTGATGCTTTCGCCTGGAGTTGTCCCGGAAGACCTCACCAACATGTTGTCTTGGGTTTCGGTCTGGATGGGTGAGGATCTGGGGCAGGAGTATCTTGGAGATGCTTGTGCAAAGTCCCCAATGCAGATAAGAGTGGGAAGAATTTGAAGGACAGACAGACATGGAAGCCCACACTTTTCCATAAGCCTCTAGTGTCTCTTCTGCAGGAAGCTATGTCCAAATGATGCATTTTAGAAAAATTTGCTCACAGCAAGTCAGAAAGGGCAAAATTCCTTATGGTATTGCTTTTTTCTGTAAACCACAACTGAACTAAATCAAGAGCCAAAGACTAGTGGAAAATGTTCTAAAGATTTTTTTTTTTTACTTATATCTGTTTGCTTAACTGCTGATGGAAATGATTTAATTTTTTAAAAATCTGTGAGTTTTTGAGACTGTAATTTGAAAACTTTCTTCCAGCTGATCAATGATCTAATCAAATGGGTCCATTCACTGAATAAGGTTCACAAAATGTGTTCCTTGATCAACCAACAATAATAGCACCAAACAGATGTGTGTGTGCCTCCCCAGCAGGTAGGAGGACACAGGATTCTTAAAAACCCTAAAAAGCCCTAAAATACCATTTCATGATGTTTATTAATATTTATATTTATTTATGATATTTTGTGACCTAAAGTCACCAAACCAGTAGGTGGAGGAGGTAGGATTTGGACCCACACTCAACTCTCAGATCAACTGCTTGACACACTCCCAAATCCCAAATATGAAAATCCTTCCAAAGATGTTTTTAGCCCCCCAAACACATGAGTCTTCAGGCACTAAGATTTTGAATGTGCATGCCTTCATGCATTTCGCACGTTCTTCTCGCAGACGGGAAGGACAGAGGGTAAATTTGAGGCAGGACATCTGTGATAACCAGATCTGAAGGAGAATGTCCGCTGGACTGTGCAGATGAAGACCCCAGGGGAACCATCTGAGGACAGACAAAGCAGGGAGGGGGTAGGGTCAGAAGTGCAGGCTGGGAAGATCTGATGCTTCTCCAGTTACCTGTGACCACCCCAGACTCAGTGACTCAAAACAGCAACAGTTATTTGAGTGTCTGTCATGGTTTCCGAGGGTCAGGAATTTGGGGAGGATGCCCCTGGGGTCGTTCTGGCTCAGGGTCTATCATGCAATGACTGGAGCAGCTGGGGCTGGCCACCACCTGCCTCTCCATGCTGTCTTCATGTGGAATGGGCTGGTCGGGGCTTCCTCACAACATGGCGGCCTCGGGACAACTAGACAACTGAGGCCAGCTTGGGCCTTCAGTGCGAGTAAGGAAGAAGATGTATTATCCTTGCTGCCAAGTTGTGTTGGACGGAAGCAAATCACCTCCCTGCCAGACACAAGAAGGACATGAGATCTGCCTCTGTACCAGGAACTGGCAAGTTTAGAACATATGAGATGGGAGAGAGAAACCATCCTTGAAAACCAAAGCAGATGCGTTTGTGTGTCTTTACCTCCATTCGGCAGGCGGTGGGGTCTTCACGGGCAGGAACTCTCTGGTTTCTGTCAGTCTCCCCAGTGTCCACATGGGTCTAGAACATGGGAGGGAGGTGCTTGTATGTGTTGGAGCCTATCTAGGTGGTCCGAAGGGGGCTTGTGGAGAAGGTAAGGTTGACCTGCCCGGAGACTGCACCTCTGTAACGCCCTAGAGATGGCACCAAGGGGCAGGTGGGGCAAAGCTCTGGAAGCCTGCCAGAGGCTTGCAGAGTCTCCCAGGCCCGGGTCCAGGAAGATCAGGCAGTAAGGAAGACACAAGGATGGAAGGCAGCCTGCTTGCCCACCAGGTGAGGACGGTGGGCGTCTAATTTCTGCACACCAGCGATCTGTCTAGTACAGAAGGCACTCTGCAGCCCACGTCCCAGAAATAAGTGTTCCATGTCCTCCCGGTAACTTCTCCTGAGAACATGGAGATCAGCCCTTAGGCTCATCTCCAGTGCCCCCCCCCCCGGGGAGTCACCTGCTTCCAGGAATATCCCTCAAAACTCTGCCATGTTCTCCATGCACATTGTCTGTCCTGACTCGGGCCACCCCCTCAGTTCCCCTGGTCCCCACTTCTCCACCCCTTCGTCCTTCCTCTGGTACCTGAGCCCATAAAGGCAATCCCCCCACACACACTCTGAGTTATCTGGGCTCATTAACCCCTCCGGAGATGACCGGCAAGTCTGGAGTGCACTCCCGGGCCCTACACCCAGGTATCCCGTGGACCCCAAGCCTCTCCCTGGACACTCCACAGACCTCACTGGCCACTAACGATGAGCACTTAATTTCCCTCGCACCTGCTCATATTTACATAGTTCATATATATACACCCATATATGCATCCATGTGGATGGGTACACACACGTTTGCATGTATGATGTGTGTATGTATAAACAAGTCTATCACACATACACACACACGGGAAATATCAGAAGGACACACTCCAAATATTAAAACTGCTTGTCTCCACGTGGTGGGATTATGGGCGGCTTTTTCTCCATTGCTCTTTCTCTATTTTTCAAAGGTATTCGATAAACACACTACCTTCATGATCAGAAGCTGAGGATGATCGCTGTTTTTTTAAATAAGCAACTGAAAGAAAACGGGCCACCCTGGAGGCTGGCAATCCACAGTGTTTTCCAGACCTTCAGAGTGAACTTTCTGAAGCAATTTAGCACCAAGACGGGCAGAAAGTGAGCCTCGTGCTCTGGGACTCATTAAAACCGCCTTAACAGCCCACACAGGGACCCTGAAAGTGAGGAAACCGTGCTCTTCATCTTTCCTGCCAGCTTATTAATGATGATTGCTCGTTCAACCCATCCCGCGGCTGCAGGAAAAACAGCTTCTCTTTTGGGGGGGCCGGAGGGCGGTGTTGAGATGCCGAAGGGAAAACCCCTTGGGCCACAAGCAAGCAAGCTTTGGGAATAAATAAATTTGAACGCATTCGGGGCAATTAAAACTTTGAAATACCATGAGGAGAGTTACCTGGGGCTGCAATTAGGCAGCTTGCACCTGTGAATGCTGAGGCTGTTTTTGTTTTTCTCCATTTGCCTGAGGACGGGAGCTGCTGGTGCTGGCAGGTGTTTCTTTTCTTTTCTTTTTTTTTTTTAAGATTTTTATTTATTTATTTGACAGAGAGAGAGACAGCGAGAGAGGGAACACAAGCAGGGGGAGTGGAAGAGGGAGAAGCAGGCCTCCTGCCGAGCAGGGAGCCCGATGCGGGGCTCGATCCCAGGACCCTGGAATCATGACCTGAGTCGAAGGCAGGGGCTTAACAACTGAGCCACCCAGGCGCCCCTGGCAGGCCTTTCTTATTCTCGTGGCCTCCCGGAGGGCAAAGCGATCCCGAGGCCAAGTCAGCTTCCCTTCCCTGACCCCCGCCCCAGGTTCCCAGCTGGATCTTGACCACACTCAGGCTCAACATTTAGATACACGTTTGTGTATTTTTTCACTAAATAGTCACTGAAAGCTTTTAAACTAAAATAAACAAAAAAGTATCTCTACTGCTTCCAAAGGTAGCAGTTTGAAAAAGGCGGAGAAAGCTCAGATCTCCCTGCTCATCCCCCACTGCCATTCCCTCCTCACCATAACCCGTTTGCAGCGGGTGTAGGTCTTTTACGTGCACGTGTAGATTTGCACACCTGTGTTACACCCCTGCACACAACTGTCGAATATGAAATGTGGGACACACCAGGTCTACAGTGAGGGAAACTGCATTTTCTTTTTTTTTAGTTATCAGTTTGTTGGGGACATTTTACCAGAGCCCTAGGTAAAGCTCTATCTTGTTCCTTCTCAGTGACTAAACACCTTCCACCCTATGGATGTGCCATGGCGCTCTCCATTCACCCCTTCAGCAGATATTTATGGAGCATATAACATATACCCAGCCCTGTGCTAGCACCTGGGGATGTTGTCGTGAATAAAGAGTAAAAGACATATTCCAGTGGGATTACTTAATGGAATTTATTAAGTAGATTCTTTAAAAAAATTTTTTTTATTTGTTAACTTGACAGAGCGATCACAAGTAGGGAAAGCAGCAGGTAGAGGGACAGGGAAAAGCAGGCTCCCCGCCGAGCAGAGAACCCCACGCGGGGCTCGATGTGGGGCTCAATCCCAGGACCCTGGGATCATGACCTGAGCCGAAGGCAGATGCTTAACGACCGAACCACCCAGGCGCCCCTATTTAGTAGATTCTAAAGTTCATGGAAATGCATTTCTTGAAACAGGGATATACCAGGGCTGAATCTCAACCTCAAAATTCTCGAAAGAAACCACACCAAAAAGAGTACATGCTGGCTGAATGATTCCATTTGTTTAAGATTCTCAAAGATGTGAACTAACCTGCAGGACGCAAAGCAGACTAGGGGCCAGCTGGGCCGGAGGGAGGGAGAGAACTTAGAGGCTCAGGTGGTGACTTTTGTGGAGGATGGAAATTGTTATCCTGGGTGTGATATGGCTTCACAGGTCTATGCAGACATCAAAATGCATTAAATCATAAACTGATAATATGTGCAGTTTATTGTACCTCAATTATACCTAAATAAAATTGTTAAATATATATATGTATGTATATGGGGAGGGAGAGGGAATCTTAAGCAGGCTCCTCACTCAGCTGATCTCACAACCCTGAGATCATGACCTGAGCCAAAATCGAGCTGGTTGCTTAATTGACTTAGCCACCCACTCCCCCCACCAATACATATTTTTAAAGATTTTGTTGATTCATTTATTTGAGAGAGAGAGAGAGTGAGAGCACGAGCAGGGGAGGAGCAGAGGGAGAGGGACAAGCAGACTCCATGCTGAGCACGGAGCCTTATGTGGGGCTTGATCCCACAATCCCGAGATCATAACCTGAGCCGAAATCAAGAGTCAGATGCTTAACCAACAGAGGCACCCAGGCACCCGGCCCCAAAAATATATTTTTTAAAAGTCAGTTTTTGGGATGCCTGGGTGGCTCAGTTGGTTAAGCGTCTGCCTTCGGCTCAGGTCATGATCTCGGGGTCCTGGGGTCGAGCCCCACATCAGGCTCCCTGCTAGGCGGGGAGTCTGCTTCTCCCTCTGCCCCTCTATTCCCCCCTCCCTGCTCTCTGCTCTCTCTTGGTATGGAAAAGAATTGCCATACGTCCAGCAATTCTACTTCATGTATATACCTTAAAGAATTGTAGTCAGGGACTCAAAAAGATATTTGAGCACCCATATTTATAACAGCATTATTCACAGTGGCCAGAAAGTAGAAGCAACCCAAGTGACCATCAGTGGACAAAGGAATAAACAAAATGTGGGTTATCCATACAATGGAATATGATTCATTCACATGGCCCAACATGAATGAACCCTGAGGACGTTATGCTCAGTGATGTAAGCCAAACTGTGAAGTTGATGTTTAATGGTACAGAATTTCAGGTTTGCAAGATGAGAACAATTCTGGAAGATGGTTGAGTAACGATGCGAATGTACTTAGGACAGTACTAAACTAGCCACATGGTTAAGATGGAAAATTTTATGTTGTGTGTGTTTTACCACAATAAAAATTTTTGAGAAAAATATATGTTCATTTGAACCAATTCTGTTTTATTTTTCTGTTATAGTTTTTTTTTGTTTTGGTTTGGTTTTGGTTTTTGTGGAATAATTGACATGGAAGTAGAAGATGAGCCGGGAACATTCCTGTCTCTCAGTGTTGTATCCCTGCTATTTTGGCCAAAATAAGTAGCTCAAAATCTTTTCCTCTTTGGCATTCCACCTGTTTTTCTGAACACTTGATTCAATGATCAAGATAAATATTTTTCATTTTTATTGTCTTTCTGTCTTCTCTGAGCCTTTAAAAAATTCTTTCGAGGGGTGCCTAGGTGGCTCAGTCAATTAAGCGGTTAACCATCTGCCTTCAGCTCAGGTCATGATCCTGAGGTCCTGGGATCCAGCCTGGGGGGCCGGGGCGGGGGCGGGGGCGGCCTCCCTGCTCATGGGGAGCCTGCTTCTCCCTCTTCCTCTGCCCTGCCCCCACCACTCCTGCTCTCTCTCCCAAATAAATAAATAAAATCTTAAAAAAAAAATTCTGACATTAGGAGAAATAAGGCAATAGCTTAGCAATTTATCCTAGAATGTGTTACAATTAGAAGTATGTAAAATGACGATAATCTCGGTCTCATAAAACTGCATAAATAAATAAAACAGGTTATAATCTAACCAGAAGATCATTATTAGTGGGACTCCTGGGTGGCTCAGTCGGTTAAGCCGCTGCCTTTGGCTCAGGTCATGATCCCAGAATCCTGGGATCGAGTCCCACATCAGGCTCCTTGCTTGGTGGGGAGCCTGCTTCTCTCCCTGCTTGTGTTCTGTCTCTCTCTCTGACACATAAATAAAATCTTAAAAAAAAAAAAAAGATCATTATTAGTAATCACAATTTTATCTCTGTGTAATACGTCGGGGTTAATAAAAACAATTTGTATAACAAAGTATTTCGTGATGAGATTTTTTTCTTCAAATTTTTATTTAAATTCCAGCTAGTGCACATACAGTGTAATATTGGTTTCAGGAGTAGAATTTAGCGATTCATCACTTCCCTCCAACACCCAGGGCTCATCACAACCAGCGCCATCCTTAATGCCCATCCCCCATGCAGCCCATCCCCCACCCACCTCCCTCCACCAACATGATGACATTGAATATACAATCCTCCTAAGGGAAAACAACTGCAAACCACGTGAACTATACCCTACGAAGGGTCAGATTTGGTCCCACACTAACAGCAGAAAGATCTATTTTTTTTTAAGAGATACTGGTTGGTTGGTAATTAGAAAAGCATTTCCCTGTGAAGCCCTGGTGATTTTAACTGTTGGGAGAAGAGCCAGCCCGCTTCACCTGTTAGACGGTCTTTGCTGCCATCTACTGGGCATTGTCATAATAAGTATACAAATTGGCCCCCAAAGTCAACAATTACAATTTTACATTTTAAAACGTTCGCAGTAAGAACCACCAAGATGTGCTTGGACACAGTCACCCTGCTCTGTGAAAATCCTGAACCAGCCAGCAAAGGGACGCTGCAGCCCTGATTCTTAGTCACTCCTCAGACCTTGGACCCCCTCAAGGAAGGTTTTTTTCCTTTAAGGTCAACGACACAAGAAAATCTCTCATCAGGAGATCTCACTTTGCTAACCTCCCAACATTTAAAAATGTCTGCTTTGGTCCTTAGTGTCCTAACCCCCAACCCCAGCCAGTTTGTGTCTCGCCAACACACCGACGGGTGGAGGCAAACCTACCGTGTCCACTGGTGGACAGAGATCGCCACTGAGAAGTCCTTCTGGAATCTTCCTGTTGGTTCCAGGACTTACTTGGTGCCCAGGATTCTCTTGTGAGTTCTATGATCCCAGGGACGTGAAAGCGCCATGCTGCCATTCCTATTTGAGATCTTGCAAACTTTCGGAGGGAGCTACGCTCTTCGGACAACATTTCTCTCCCAATCTCTTTTTTGCCCCCTTGACTCTCTTCCGTCCTGCTGATTTCTCATCTCGTATCTCCTCTTCACTATCCAGAAGGACCCTCTTTTATTGGGAGCACGGGGAAGTCTGGTAGTGCCCATGGCATTTCCAAGCAGTGTTGTGTATATTTCCTATTATCTAAAGCTATTGTCTAAGCTTGTCATGGTTTGAAATGTCAGCAGGACTTGAGAAGATGTTTTATTTCCACTCTGATACATGTTTCCCCTGAGGCAATGAGCACCTGCTTGACGGAGGATGGGAAGGAGGGGGGAAAGGATTCAGATTTCCATTTATACATCAATGTCTGAAAATTCCATCCCCCTATATTATGTACAATGTGATCCTGTTTTTGTAAAAGAAAACGAGAGAGAGAATGATGAGTAGAGAAATGGATATAATAACAAACAGGCAGCAACACCAAGAGCCACTAAGAGGATGGCAACATTGTGACATATTCGTATGCCATGAACAGAACATAAGGCAGTAATAAAAAATGGGTAAGCTACTGTCATACTTAAAAACGTGCATGTATTTTAGCAATAAATTTGAATGAGAAAAAGGGATTCTAAGAAGACTAGCATCGGTATGTTATTCTTCTGTTTAAAAAAAAAAAAGCAAAACTAAACAATATATTCTTAGGCATGCACATGTCTTTAATAAGATTATTTTTTCAAGTAATGATGAGCTAGGATTTGTGATGGTGGTTTCCCCCAGGTGAAGAAGCTGAGAGACGCGTTCTCAGGGGAGCACCTACGTAGATGTGTGTTTTTGTCAATATTTCTTGGAGACAATAGGGGGTTCTTTTTTTTTTTTTTTTTTGATACCTTTTTTCTTTTTTTTCCAAAGTAAATCAACAAATAAGTATTAATTAAGGAAAAACATAACTGGACCAATTTATAATAGTTTCAATACAGCTCTGTGACTTGCATATAAAATTAAATTATTTAAAAGGAAAGAAATAGGGCACATTAACAGCTAATATCTCTGGATATTGGAAGTATGCTTTTTAAAAAATCGCAGTGAGACTTAGAGGATTGAAGATGGACTACCGACTGACCAGACCCAAATCGCTGTCGAGTCTGATGAGAGCTCTTTTAGTGGTGGGCTGAGAGGAGCACAGGCTGGAGGAAGTAAAAACATGTGTGTCCACGCACTTGTGCTCTCCGTTCTCCTGTCCCCCTCTAGATGCCGAAATACATTGGCTTTGTGCATTTTTTTTTTTAAGATTTTATTTATTTATTTGAGAGAGAGAATGAGATAGAGAGAGAGCATGAGACGGGGGAGGGCCAGAGGGAGAAGCAGACTCCCTGCCGAGCAGGGAGCCCGATGCGGGACTCGATCCTGAGACTCCAGGATCATGACCTGAGCCGAAGGCAGTCGCCCAACCAACTGAGCCGCCCAGGCGCCCGGCTTTGTGCATTTTTAAATAGACTGGAAGAAGGATGCAGGAGATCTGCCTGTACGATTTTTGCATTTTCTTGTGAATCTATAGTTATTTCAGAAACAAAGCAAAACTCTACCCAGGTGATTTCCAGTCTAAGGACCAGGGATGCAGGGCAACTGTTAGAAAATCTTAGGATGTATTAGGATCCCCCTTTAAATGGAGTGCAGGACTCCACCCCCGGGCTTCTGATTCAGTAGGTTTGGGCCTGATTGTTATTTAATTTCTTTTTTTAAATTTTATTTTATTATGTTATATTAGCCACCATATAGTACATCGTTAGTTTTTGATGGGGTGATCCACGATCCATTGTTTTCGTATAACACCCAGTGCTCCATGCAGAACGTGCTGTGCCCTCCTCAATACCCATGGGTGTTATTTAATTCCTAACAAGGATCACGGTTGTGTGGATGCTGCGGGTGGAGGTCCACACCCAGAGGGTAGGAATGGTTGATCATACTTGCCCCACTCACCCTCTTCCTAAATCCTAACCGTATCCTGGAGGCATGGAGATATCCGCGGGGGCAGGGGAAGCGGTGTTCATCCTCTTGTGTCAGCCACGCATTAGGATCTCCCGATGCCCCCGATGCCCCGGCCACCCCCCAGACCAGCCAAATCCTCATCTCTGGATGTGGTCCCCACGGGCCCGTGGCTTTTTAACTCTCCAGGTGCCTCCAACATGCAGCCAGATTGGAAAATGGGGCTGCAAAGAAACTTCTGGTGAAGTTAATTGATGAGTTAATTCGGGTGAAGTTAACTGATTGAGATAAACGAGCAGGTTGTATCATGAAAACATTTTCTAGATCTGGTGAAGGAAGTCAGACTTAATCACCAAGATGGAGAACCACCTCCCACTCAGCCGCAAGACTGCTCAGAGCCTGGTCTGGATGAGAAGCGAGTCCGCACGCGCCACCGGGACCCTGCCCCAGGGAAGGACCTTAAACCTTCCTCCTTAAACAGGACTTTTGTAAAGGGGCTGCCCCTGTGGGAAGGGACAGACTCAGAGCTCTGAAGGTTACTGGACCCAACCTACGAACTACACCCGCTTTTCTCAAGATTTCCCAAGACCAAAAGCATCCCTATCACTGGGAATTTCTTTCTTTCTTTCTTTTTTTTTTTTTTTAAGATTTTATTTATTTGACAGAGAGAGACACAGTGAGAGAGGGAACACAAGCAGGGGGAGTGGGAGAGGGAGAAGCAGGCTTCCCGCGGAGCAGGGAGCCCGATGCGGGGCTCGATCCCAGGACCCTGGGACCATGACCCGAACCAAAGGCAGACGCTTAACGACTGAGCCACCCAGGCGCCCCTCACTGGGAATTTCTTAAAAGTGCAGATTCTCAGGACATCAAAAACAAGGAAGATCTGAGAGACTCACTACCAAGGGGAGTCTAAGGAAGCATCAGGTAATGCAGCGTGGGATCCTGATGGGAGGTTGGGACCTGATATTACAGGAAAAGCAAGGAAATCAGTCAAGTATGGGCCTTTATCTGAAAGTACTACATCAGATGTGCCATCCTAACGCACAAGGTTAATAGAGGAAATGGTATGGGACATAGGGCAATCGTATGGACTTGAGAAAAATTACACGTTACCAAATTTAGCAAAATACTCAGGGTGCAGGTGACAAAGAGATTTGAACAGGCAGAGCACAAAGGATTTTTAGGGCAGAGAAACTACTCTGCATGAGACCATAACGGTGGGTGCACGTCATGCGTCTGTCTAAACCCAGGGAAGGTACAACACTGAGTGACCCCTGAACTCTGGGCTTTGGGGGACAATAACATCAGCGTAGGCTCATAATTTGTAGCAAACGTACCACTCTGGGGGGGGGATACTGATGGTTAAGGGAGGATGTGTTTGAGTGGGGACGGGGGGGTCTCTGGGAAATCTCTGTACTTTGTGCTCAGTTTTGTTGTGAAACTAAACCTGTTCTAAAAAATGTCTTTAAAAAAAGTTGGGGGCGCCTGGGTGGTTCAGTTGGTTAAGCATCTGCCTTCGGCTCAGGTCATGATCCCAGGGTCCTGGGATCGAGTCACCCATCGGGCTCTCTGCTCAGTGGGAAGCCTGCTTTTCCCTCTGCATGCTGCTCCCCCTGCTTGTGCTTTCTCTCTCTGATAAATTAAAAAAAAAAAAAGTTGCTCAGTGATTATTTGATAAATGATTCAGAATGTGTTTATACTTACAACGTGTTCATCTGAAATTCAAATATCACGGGGTATCTCCTATTTAATCTGGCCGCCTTACTTGGATCATCCTATTTTACAAGGAAATAAAGGACAACAGGATAACAATCCGCAGCCACAATTTTATAAGGAAATAATGAAAACAAGACTTGCCTTCATTGCAACAGTAGCAACATGAACCAAAAAGCTTACAAGGAAACAACGGGACATAATTAAACAGAAAATGAGGGCGCCTGGGTGGCTCAGTCGTTGGGCGTCTGCCTTCGGTTCAGGTCATGATCCCGGGGTCCCGGGATCGAGTCTCACATCGGGCTCCCTGCTCAGCGGGAAGCCTGCTTCTCCCTCTCCCACTCCCCCTGCTTGTGTTCCTGCTCTCGCTATCTCTCTCTGTCAAATGGATAAAATCTTTAAAAAAAAAAAAAAAACAGAAAATGAAAACCAACAGGGAAGATGTCATCATTCCAAAATCCTCATAATTAACGTTTACGGAACATCTGTTGTGTTCCAGAAACCTTGTAAGTGCTCAAGACGTCCCATGTCATTTTTACAAAAATCGGTGACAGGTCACCATTAACTTCCTTCTTGGGGCTGATGGGACTCGGACCTGATCATGGACTCGTCAGGAAGTCACTTTGCATGTGTTTTTTGGTGGCGTTTAAAAGTTCCCAGCTGCCGAAAGGCGCAGTTACACTCGTGACATGTGTAGGGTTTTAATCCCGAGTGGGTGCGTCGGTGGACGTTGAGGTTCCCTTTGTGGCTAAAAGTTTTCCCGCAGTCTTCACACGGGTAAGGCTTCTCCTTTGTGTGGATCCTCCAGTGACTCCGCAGGGTGGAGTCGTGGGTGAATGTCTTGTGGCAGAGGTCACAGGAGTATGGCTTCTCGCCTGTGTGGATCCGCTGGTGGACCCGGAGGTCTGAAGGCTGCATGAAACCCCCAGAACAGGTATGGCATTTGAAAGGCCTCTCTCCCGTGTGTGTCCTCCAGTGAATGTAAAACTGGGACTTATAACGAAATCCTTTCTTACATATGCTGCATAGGGCTGGTGTCTGTCCCGTGGTTTTTTTCCCAACAGGATGGACCGAATGGGACACAGGTTGAGCTGAGAATTCTCCTTTGGCCAAATGTGGGGTCCCCTCTTGGGGCACTTCTTTGGAAATGGAGATGTTGTCCAGTTTTCTTCCTTTGGGATTTCTTGGACTCTTCTGAGAATCTCTTCTGTTCCCACTCCGAGTGGAAATTTGTCTCTCTGAAACGTGGGTGGGAGGTGTATCGGCATCCACATTCATAATACCGGTTCCTTCTTGGAGATTCTTCCCACCGTCTGCCCTCGTAGAATCTGTTGAACGACGGTTAACACACAACACTTAATAAAGAGCATTTTCAATGATACCAACCTCATTTGAACTGAACACTGCTATGGGCTGAGAACTTCCCATCAACCAACAAACCCAGTATCCTGGGTTGTACGTAGGACACTGTGGACAGTCAGTGATAGAGAAGACTTGACATTTCAGAGCTCCCCCCCCAGCATAGGAAGAAGTCACTAACTCCTCCGAATTTCCAGTTTCCATGCTCACCAGGACCCTGCAGAAGCTGAAGCTCTTGGGATGTCTGTATTGTTGTCTCCTCCAGATCTTCCATCAGATTCTTCTTCAAGCTCTCCTTGGGTCTCAGACCCTTCTGTACACCTTTCCCAGGAATGGTCTCTGGCAGGAGAACGTTCTGTCCCTGGCAATGGGCAACCAAGTGTAGTTACCAACATGTCTAACTTCGGGTGTGGGAAGCTCTTGTCTCCTCTTTCCCCATCCTGCCCACCTCCCCAATCTGAGACACCAACTTTCTCAATAATACAGTGTGTGGATGTGTCCAGGCTTCCTCTGGGCCACTCATCACTCCCTGTCGATAACCAGTACCCGCCACGCCTTTAAATCATGTCCACACATCACAGCCTTTACGCTTAATTCTCTGAGCACTCCACCTCAGGTCATCCGGCTTCCCCTGCCTTACTCTAGGTCCAGGTGTCCCTACTCAGCACTGCTGATATTTTGGTTGGATGATTCCCTGTTGTGAGGCTGTCCTGTGCATTGTGGGACGATCGATTATAGCAGCATCCCTGGTTTCTACCCACTAATGTCAATCCCATCCTCCAACCCCACCTCCATTCTGACAACGGAAAAAGGTCTCCGGACATTTGCAAATGTCTTCCAGAGGCAAAACAACTCCAGGTGAGAACCACTCCCTTAACGTAAGGTATTGACTATAGTCATTTCCAAAACGTGTCCTTTGTCCGATTGTCATTTCATGGGATGCCTGAGGAAATCAGCTATGGAAAAATCAGCCTTCGGTTCCTTACCCCGTGGCAAACTAACCTAGCACCATTTCATTGAGACTATTTCTTTCTTCCTACCCTTAACCCTAAAAGAGCTTCAATGGCAGACGGGCAAAGGCTGAGGAGTCTTCATTCTCCAGAGGCTCAGAGATGTCTATAGGCTTGATGCAATCATGGGCATTCCTAGGGTCAATGGGTCCAGTTCTGTGCTCTGCCACTATCCCAATTATTCCCCAGCTACCCCCACCGCTTCTTCCCGTCCCTTCTGCCACCACTCCCTAGAGATCGGGGAGGGTGTCACACTCACCTGCGCTGTTGACGGTTCATTGACTCCTGGCAGATTCTGCAGGTCTCTGCTGACCTTCTGGCTGTCCTCTGGACGTGTCTCGCTCACAGAGGATTGGGGCTTCTTGGACAAGTCCATCACGAGGTCCATGTCACTGCCCTCAGCTTCAGCCATCTGAACATCTGAACTTTGCACAAGAAATTCCTGTCCTTGTAAGGTGACTATGGTCTGGGGGGGGCAAGAATCAACCAAGATCAGACTCACTGAGAACCGGAACGTAGCTCTGACTATATGAAGCTACCATACACTCACATTGTTGGAGTTACTTGTTTAAAATGGCAACCTCCCAAGGTGTGACAACCAAAACTGTCTCCAAACAGTGTCAAATGCACCCTAGGGGGTGAAGGTGGACTTACCCCATCCCCTTGTGTTGGACAACCACTGGCCTAGCCACAATATCTAATCAACTTCAACACCACCCCGTTTGCCCCCCACCGCCTCAGCTAATACTCAGCCCTCAAACCATCATCCTAAAGCATGCCTTGTCCACTCCTGACCTCGAGCACATGAGGTGTGTTGTGGTGAGAACTCCCAACACTGTGCCCAAGTGAGATTTCACACGCTTGGCTTCCATCTCATTCAGCCGGTCTTAAGAATTCCTTTATCTATCATCCCAGATTAACATCTTAGAGTTGCCATGGCTATTTTCCCACAATGTTGTCGGAGCTCCTAATTCCCATTCTCGGCTCACCCCTGGAGAATTTCATCGCCTACCGGAGTGATCAGGGAAGGGAGGATTGCCATGTTGGACCCAGTTCCCTCCTGCCCACTTACAAAATTACCTACAGAGGAGCCCGTCTCCCCATGACTGGTGCTATACACCAGGTCCCATCCCCTCCCAGATCCTTCAGACCCTTGCTTTTTCTACAAAGCATACAGGCGCCCTCCAGCCACCACGATGGAAAATGTTCCAACGTAAGGTCTTACCTGGTCTGGGGAGTCTTACCTGCGAGCCATTTTGACCGCTCTCGGAGGGACATTGGGCAAGCTCCAGAGATTTCGTTTTGTTTTTGACTTTCTCAACCGGGGGAGGTTGCCATCGACATCAAGGATGCCGCTAGACACTACGATGCCCAGGGAAGCCCCCGAGGATGATCCATCCCAGTATCACTAGTGGATCCGAGACCCCCATCGAGTTGAAAGCCTACTATCCCACCCTCCTCCTTTCCTCAGCATCATCCCAGGACTCTAGTTACCATGACAACGTAGCGCCCCTCTCTGTAAATTGTAGCCACTTTACTCAGGTAGGACCACTTTTAAGAGGGTCTCTGGAGATGTCAAGAATTGTAAATGTAATGGACTGGAGTGGTTACAGGCTCCTTTCTCCTGGAGCCTCTGGAATGTCCCTTATACAACTGTCTTCCACGAGAGGTCGCGTAGGGTGAATGATGGCAAAGTGCATAGACTCCTGAAACCCACCAGAGGCTAGTAACCTCCCATCTCCTCCCTGTCGTGACAGCCAGAAATGTCTCTCGACATTGCCGAGCGTCTCCCGAGGGGCACACTGTCTCCCACACTGACCCAGAAGAAAGCCCCCATGTCCTTTCTAGTCCAAGGGCACCGTGCAGCCTCCGCACCAGCTCCCCCTTCCCTGTTCCCGTCAGGAGGGCCCTGCTCACCCATTTCTTGGGGCTCCAGTTGCTTCTCAGCAGGTCCCGCAAGTCTTTGCAGCTCTGCACACCACTTTCCTTGACTAAGACCTGAAGCTCCTGAGGCATGGAGATCATGAACTGCTCCATCACCAGCGTGTCCAGGATCTGCTCCTTGGTGTGAAGGTCCGGCCTTAGCCACAGGTAGCAGAGCTCACAGAGCCTCCCCAGGTCGTCGAGGGGGTCCGACTTCTCGGAGCTCGTAAACGCCCTGAAGCTCAGGTGCCAAGTCTCACAGTTGCCGTCTTGCCTCCCAGTGAGGGCTCCTGGCGATGGTACAGACTGCGGCAACTCTGACCTGGGGCTGCCTTGGGGTTTCTCCTGACCCCCTGAAAATGTCTGGTCTGTAGCCATATTGACCGGCGAATTTTCCGGTATGACTCTGCAAACTCTCTAGAAGCCGGTGCCTAATTAAGACCTACCTAAAGGGATTTACTCTGGTTTTCCTCAGCAACGGACCCGCTGTTTGTTCAGAAGTCTGGGGGGAAAAAAGAATGAACCACATTAGTTTAACTTCTTACCCACCCCCTTCACCCCAACACTAGACACCGTCCCCAACTGGTCCTGTATTAGATACCGTGGAAAGTAACCCCCACTATTATTTTTCCAATGTCCACCTTTAAGGTATAAAAGGTGATTTCAAAGGTCTGAATGGCCCCCTAGATTCTGAGCTTTAAATGTACAGAGGTGGGCTCAGTTTTCTCATCTGTATGTTGGGACAATATCATTCTTTGCAGAATACAGAAAAATATTTACAACCTGAGAATTTCATGTGGTGTAGTAACATTAATTAGTAATATTAATCTAAGATTGTCCCCCAACACATTTCCTTGTTGATCCCAGGATATTGCTTTGTTCCAGGAAAGGGAGGACTCAAGAGAGTCCTAACAGGATTAACAGATACTTTGTTACTGTGGTAAGATGCACGTAGCACATTTTTAACTCTTTTAAAATGCACAACTTTGCGGCACTACTCACATTTGCAGTGATATGCAACCATTCACCGCTGTCTAGTTCCAGAATTTATTCATCCCCCCAAAGGAAACCCTGTCCCCCTGGAGCAGGCGCTGCCCCCTTCCCCACCCCCACCCCCAGGCAATCCGTTAATCTGCTCTCGGTCTCTATGGGTTAAATACTTAATCTCATCCCAGAAAACGGATTTAAAATCCAATGCTCTTTGAAATTTTCAAAAAGCAAGATTTTGAGAGAGAAGAGCTTTTAGGAGGTTCTCAACCTAGCTTCCAAAGGCAAGAACCACCTTGATAATCTGCAGATATCCATTTTATTCCAAGAACAACAGCTACGTGGGGCGTCTGGGTGGCTCAGTCGGTTGGGCGTCTGCCTTCAGTTTAGGTAATGATTCCAGGGTCCTGGGATTAAGCCCTGCTCAGCGGGGGTCTGCTTATCCCCTCTCCCTCTGCCCCTCCCCCCTGCCTGGCACGTGTGCTCTCTCCCAAATAAAAATCTAAAAAAAAAAAGAACAGCTACAGAAAGAATGCAACCCACACTTTCCTTCTAGTGAGAGGTCAGGGGTCAACCTGAGGAAGGGATGAAGACTGGGGGTACTCAGCAGGCCCCTGAGAGCCACGTGGCACCCAGGTAGGGAAAGGGGCTTTAATCCTGGCTGGGCTAGTAGGTTGATAAAAGGTCCTTATTTAAAGGTTTGGTTTTTACCCTGTGGAGAACAAAAACCCGGGGATGTGTTTTTAAGCAACAGTATGGCAAGTTTAGAAATCTCAGGAGAACCACGTGCCACACGGAATTCAAAGCTAATACATTTGCCTAAAATCCCTAATAGTCGACTTTTGTTGACTAAACACATTCAGCCCAGTGTTGTTTTAATCCCATGTTTTAGCTTCATTTAGCTGTTAGGTAAGTCAGTCAGCTCTTGGGAGACCATAATCCTTCTCCATAACTTGGGGACGATAAAACCTACCTCTTACATTGTCTGAGGATAAAATAAGAGGATGCCGAGCACATGCCCAGCACATCTTTACCCAATGGTAAAAAATGGAGTGGCCAACATTTAGAGCTGTAATTCTCAACCAAGGGTGATTTGCCCTGCTCCCCTTGGCACCTCGGGACCCTGGGCAACATCTGGAGACATTTTTGGATGTCATAACCTGGGCATGGGGGACGCAGATGGGGGGATACCCCTAAATAGCCTACAGTGCACAGGACAGACCCCCAACTCCCCTCCCCACACAAAACAACAAAAAAATCATCTGGCCAAAAATATCATCTGAGGTTGAGAAACCCTGGTTCAAAGTATAAATCGCACATACCACGAATCAAATCATACCATAATGATTCAAAGTTAATAATGGGGTATAGGAAGATCCTTTGCTTTCGCAAGACCTTGGAGCTAATGCATAGTGAATACAGACCCAAATCCTCCTGGTACCAACCTCCGTCCGTCCATCCCAGGTCCCAAGCACCCTCAGACGTCCCCACCCGTAACTTACCTCGTTCGCGTCTTCAGGTCTTCCTGCCTCCAGCCTCCTCGCATCGGAGACTTGCTCTCCAACAGCCTTGAGCTGAAATATACAGCTCTGTTTATATACAGCTAGAGAAAACCCAGACTTCCTGTTACCTCATCAGCCCAAAGATTAGTTTAAGGCCATGGAATGAACCACTGAAGATTGCTGCGTGGATTACAATTCCCACTGAAACTCCATCAAGAGAGAGAAAAAAAAAAAGGAATTTATTAAGTAAGTTTACTTGGAAACAATATTGGTTTTCCTGGTCTACTGAATTATTTATCATATGCCCGAAGCATTCAAAGGAGTCAGGGAACGTAGAGCTGCAAGTTTTAAGCACTTTGGGTCAAGATTTTATTTAAAATGAGCTGACAAGGCAAAGCGTGAGAGGTAGGTATTTAGAAAACTAGAGGTTGCATGTGAGTAGAGAAAAGTACAACATCATACCCATTTTGCAGGCTGAGCTTTTCCTAAATGCCAAAGGCAGCGCTAACTCATCAAGTCAAGAACGTGTGAAGAGATGGGAGGCTGGTATCAAACCAGTGATTTAATCTAGTTCAGGGTGTGCCTGGGTGGTTCAGTCCGTGGGTCATGTGACTCCTGATCTCAGGGTTGTGAGTTCGAGCCCTGTACTGGGTATAGAGATTACTTACAAATAAAAAATAAAACCTTCGAAAAACATAATCTAGCTCAAGCAAAGCTCTAACATATTAATTCCAAGGTATTGAAAAATGAAAAGTAATTATTGATACATAAAGAATATTCGTGATTTTTTAAAACTTATTTTTACTATTTTTCAGTATCTTGGGATTAATACCTTAAAGCTTTGCTCAAACTAGTTTAAATCACTGATTTGATATGTCAACTTACCCTTTTACAAAAACAATGGAAAGCAGACGAAAGCACGTAGACACGGCTCTGTATTCCTTTTCTCCCTGGGTGGGGAAGGTGGTTTTGAGATACGTGAGGCTTCTCTGTGGACCTTCTTGTCCCCCTGAATTAGATCTCATAAATTCTGAAAAGCTATAATGGTGGGTCTGCATGTTACCGCATGAATTTTAATCAGGGATTGGGCGTGACTGGGTTACAATTTTGGAAGCTCTCCATGTCCATCAAATCATACCAAGTCCATTCAGATAGTGAACTTTTTTGTGTTAACATTTCAGATGAATTGGAAGGCTCTTAGCTTTGGATGATTCTGGGGGCCCAAGAGAGTCTCTAAACCCTGCAAACCTCAGACTCCTTGGGAGCAGAATGGTGGCTTTCTGGCCACATAAACTCTGCCCTTTCATCCTGAGTCCAGTACATGGGGGACCGCCACCAAATCGGATTCAGAATCTGACCACTCATCCCCTCACTGCTGCCTCTTCTAATCTCTCTGAGACCTGGACCTTTGCTGCCGCTTCCAGAATGGTCCCCTCTGCCCTCCTGCCCCCGAGGGCCACGTTCCCCATGGCCCCAGATTCTGTGACGAGAACCCAGCCATACATTTCACTGCCCTCCTTCAGAACCCACCCATGGTTTGCAGAGCACTTGGAGGAGAAGCCTTGTCCTTTCTCTGCACCCAGAGGCCTTCAATATCTCACCTGCACGCTCCCCCTTTCTCAGCCCCCTCCTCAGCCCCCTCCTCAGCTGCCTGAGCAAGCCTGGCGTGCTTCTGCTCTGGGACTTTGTCCATGGGGTCTTGCTCCGTGGACTGGAATGCGCTCTGCCCACGGGATGCCAGGAGCACCCCTCGGCTGTGACACCCAGAAATGTCCACACACGGTGCCCAATTG
Organism: Mirounga angustirostris; assembly: GCF_029215605.1. NCBI lineage: Eukaryota > Metazoa > Chordata > Mammalia > Carnivora > Phocidae > Mirounga > Mirounga angustirostris. The sequence goes on along the minus strand of NW_026991724.1, from coordinate 57,832,334 downwards.
TCCCCTGGACTTGCCCTAGTAGAGAACCTTCATGAACCTGGTTTATTTTATTTTATTTTATTTTCACATAGGCTCCACGCCCAGCACGGAGCCCAATGCAGGGGCCTAACCTCACAACCCTGAGATCAAGACCTGAGCTGAGATCAGAGAGTCAGACTCCTAACCGACTGAGCCACCCAGGCATCCAGAGCCTGGTTTATTCTTATTCTTATTATTTACCACCATCATACATATTGTGCATTTATTTGCTTATATTTCCTTATTGCTGGTGTTCCCCAGTATTCACTGCAAGCTTCATAAGATCTGGTGCCCTGTTCCATTTACTGAGTCAGCATTGAGGCTGATGCTTGGGACCTAGAACAGCGTTTGCCCAGTAGATGCTCCATATATAAATACTGATAAATAGATTGGATAGATGACAGATAGATATATAGGTAGATACATACATACACACACACAGAGGTGACACATCCAAGGTTCTGGACTATTTCTTAAGATCTTCTAATTTTTTCTGCGACTATAAATGACCTCATATAACTGGTACAGAGGTACTTTTCTTTCGCGCCCCCCATTGAGATGAATATTTGCCTGGATAGAAAATTACAGATTTACACTGTTTTCCTTCAGCTCCTGAAAAGTATTTGCTGCACTGTCATCTGCACCCAGTGTTGCCACCGGAAAGCCGTATAAGCCTTCCTGTGGAAATGATTTGGATTTTTCTTTCTTTTAGGCATTTTTGAAATTCATTCGTTTGTGACCACGTGTAGATTTTTCCTGTTCAGCCTAAAGAACACTATGGGTCTGAGAGCTCTTTCATCTTTAAACGTATGAAATTTATCTTTATGATTTCTTACAAATATTTCCTCCTCTCCCTTCTCATGTTCCCCTCGAGTAGGGCCTGGATTCTTCATGCTTTCTCACTTCTGGAAGAGTCTCCAGTGTTTTGTTCCTCTTCTCTAATTTCTCTTGTTGTGTCTGTTCTGCCATATTTCCCACCCGCGGTGTTCCTTCAGCTATTGCATATTTTTCTTAATTAATATCATTGCATTTAAAAATTTTTTAAATTCTTACTTCGTGTTGCTGATTTATGTTTCTTATGTTTATTTATATTTCTTGGACAACAGTTGCAATACCCCCGTTTCTGAAAGTAGCTGTAACCCAGCTTTTATATTCTTTGTTGATTTTTTTATAAAGATTTTTATTTATTTACTTGACAGAGAGATAGCGAGAGAGGGAACACAAGTGGGGGGAGGGGCAGAGGGAGAAGCAGGCTTCCCACTGAGCAGGGAACCCGATGCGGGGCTCGATCCCAGGACCCTGGGATCATGACCTGAGCTGAAGGCAGATGCTTAACGACTGAGCCACCCAGGCGCCCATCTTTGTTGATTTTTTTTTAATTAGCTGTGTCCTTATTTGGCCCCATGAGTTAGTATCCTTTAGGATAGGATAATTTCGCCCCACGTGAACATTCAACAATGTCTAGAGACGTGTTTGGTTGTCACAACTGGGGAGAGGGTGCTCCTGCCATCTTGACACAGAGACCAGGATGCTGCTCAACATCCTATCATGCACAGGACAGCCCCACATAAAGAATGATCCCAACCGAAATGTCCAGAGTGCCGAGGTTGAGAAACCCCAGAAGAGGGGTACTGACTCTAGCTGATAAACCTGGCAAAATCCAGTAAGCCAGACACTGACCTGTTCCAGCTCCAATACCCTCAGTGACAGGTTAATTCACAGTTCACGCGCCTTTGGTGTAATCCTACCAAGTAAAACCTCAGATCGGGGCCTCAGTGGAAGGAAGCACTCGATACACCTGAGGTTCTCAGCCAGCGTTCACCAGGAACACGGAGAGCCAACGAGACCACCCATGGCTTTGCCCCACCCTCCGATCATCTGGTCTGATTTTCTCCGTTTAGGGTGGGGCTTCGACAGGATTTTTTTTTTTTTTTTAAGCACCCAGGAGATAGGGAATATTATTCAGCCTTAAAAGGAAGAGAATCCTACCACACCCCACAACAGGGACGAAGCTTGAGGACATTATGATAAGTGAGACAATCCAGACACGAAAAGACAGATGCTGGGATTGAAGACATCAAGCAGGACTGCGGTGCCAGTGAGCTGGGCCGGGTTCCTGGGGAGTGGTCCTGCAACGCGGGCAGACCTTCAGTTAAGACGCAAAGGGCTCTGTGGATGGTGGTGACAGTTGCACAGTGTGAAGGTCCTTTATGCCACTGAACTGGACGCCGAAACGTGGTTTAGATGGTGAATTTCAGGGGCGGCTGCGTGTCTCAGTCCGTTAAGCATCGGACTCTTGGTTTCGTCTCAGGTCCTGATCTCAGGGTCCTGGGATTGAGCCCCACATCGGGCTCCGCACTCAGCAGGAACCTGCTCCTCCCTCGGGCCCTCCCTCTGCTGGCGCTCTCTCTGTAAAATAAATAAAATAAGTCTTAAAAAAAAAGATGGTAAATTTCATGTTACATGTTTTTGCCACAATTAAAGTTTTTTTTAATTAATTTTTTAAGACTTTATTTTATTTTATTTTTATTTTTTTAAAGATTTTATTTATTTATTTGACAGAGAGAGACACAGCGAGAGAGGGAACACAAGCAGGGGGAGTGGGGGAGGGAGAAGCAGGCCTCCCGCGGAGCAGGGAGCCCGATGCGGGGCTCGATCCCAGGACCCTGGGACCATGACCCGAGCCGAAGGCAGACGCTTAACGACTGAGCCACCCAGGCGCCCCTTTAAGACTTTATTTTTAAGTAATCTCTATGTCCACTGTGAGGCTCAAACTCACAACCCCGAGGTCAAGAGTCACGTGCTTCACCGACTGAGCCAGCCAGGTGCCCCTTAATTAAATATTTTTAAGACACCAGTTTGGGAAACTTGATTAAGGAGGGACCAGGGCCCTCCCCTTACTCACTTGGGTCCCTCACCTGATCTCTGGGCCCAGGCAACTGTCTCTGCTCATTAGGACTCAGTCATTCGTCAGCAGGACACATGGAGGGCAATTTGCACCTGTCAGGAAATCCCTCTCCCTTTCCAAAGACCCACTCCCCTCCCCAACCCCCCTGCAGGGGAGATGTGGGGGCAGCTCTAGGGCTCTGGTCCAGCTTCCCCCTCACTCTGCATACAAAGACCAGTCCAGAGAATGGCCCTTGGTGGCCCTAGCCCTCCAGCCTGGGAGGGAGACAGCTGAGCTGTGCTGAGAGATTGGGCAGAGCAGGGTCAGCCCTTTCCTTCCCAAGCCCGCGAGAAGGAGTGAGGAGTAATGTCTAGGAATGGGACTCTGACCCCACAGCCACCCCGGGATAGTGACCTGCATCCTGGACAGTCGGGTACCGATGGCACTCTGAGAAGGAAGCTATCCTGGCTTATGACTGTCGGCAAGTGAAAATTCAGGATGCCCAGTTGAATGTGAATTTCGGATAAGCCATGAACAGCTTTTGGCGTTAAGTATGTCCCATGCAACATTTGGGATATACAAGTACATTTGGACTGAAGATGAACAAGGGGGATTTTTGTAGTATGAGTATATTGCGATAAGAGCCCCATTAGGACCAGTCCTCTGGGGGGCTCTAAGCCCCCATCAGTATGGGTAAAATTCTAGCACCTGGACAAGACCCCAACCCTTCCTCCCTCACCTCTGTGCTCTCAGACTTATCATCTGCCCGGAGCCACGAGGGCTCATCTCAATATATCCTTTACCTATGTTTTTGTCCATTTCCAAAAGAAGGCTGGTTGCGCCCCCCCAAGCCATGCCTCAGCCCCCAGGCCCCAGACATAACCTGACTCTGGATATCCCCTATTGCAATACCCCTGTTGCCTCCCAACTCCTGAAATGTCTTCTCCAAGGAGAATTCCCTCACCCTCAGCCTCCTCTGAGTGTCCTTCAGGTATTCACCCTCACTCCCTGGAGGGCTGGGCTCCTGCCTCTGGACATTACTGTTATCATAATTCTTGGATATCTCCACGCCCAGTGCCCTCGGCCCCATGACATTCTCTCGACCCTCTGCCACACACTCCATGAAGCCATACCCATGAGTTAGTCACCCCCAGTAACCACAGTGCCTCCGCCATCTTTAACCACACTCCACGTCCTGTTCTCTCCCTCGTCTCTGAACATCATCGGGACCAGCAATCTATCGAATCCCCAGAGCTCTGCCCTTAGACCCCTTCTCTTCTCGAGTACCATCTAAGTACTGACAATGCTCCCAATTATATACCCATTCTGCACCCCTCCTCTGAGCTCCAGATTTGCACATCCAACTCCCATTCCCCCACCCCCAGCTGCATATCCAGTAGGCATCTCAAGCTTACCATGTCCCAGATCGAGCTCCTGCTCTTCCTCCAAAACCTGTCCTGTGCATGCTTCCCATAACCTTCAAGGGCATCTCCATCCCTCCATTTGCTTAGACCAAAAAATAGGGATTCATCCTTGACTGCTTTCTCAAATCCCACAGCAAGTCCGTTGGGGAGTCCTCTCAGCCCTGCCTTGAAATACATCCAGAACGTGACTGCTTCTTACCACCTTCCAGGATTATAGCATCCCAGGTGGTCTCTGCCCTCCCAAAGCTGGTCAGAGGCTCCTTGCCCTGGTCCCTGTGTGCCCCTGATCTCAAAGCCTTGTCCCTACCCTGCATCTGTCGACTCGTTTTTCTGGTTTCTCCCTTCGTGAGATCCTCCAAGGCAGGGCCTGGGTCTTTTCTTGTCCCTGATGCTGCCTCTGTCCTCCCATTCTGCTATTTAAAGTTGCTAAGGGCTTAAAACGAGATTTCTGATATTAGACTGCATACGGCCGGAGACCCGGGAAGGTCAGAATCCTGCGCGAGCGATCCCCGCCACATGGTGTTGCTGAGAGAGAGGCAAATCCAAAGGACGATGGCAACTCAGATCGTGCGACTGAATATCCATCCACCTCCATCCATCTCTTCCATTATTTTGTGTTCTTAAGTGGGCAGGTGCCCCCAGCTCAGGACGATGGTTCCCAGCCTCCCTGTGGCTAAGACTAGTCATGCGTAGGTGTGTGAACAAACACCACATGTGCCTTTCAAAGACTTTTCTTTGGAAGAATCGGGTGTGTCCCCTCTGGCTTCCTACCTCACAGAAGTGGTAAGGCAACCCTCTCGGACCCTGAGATGAAGCTTCATGGCCAAAGATGGCAGAGCCATCCTGCCAACCCCACACTGCCTCCTTCTGGACCGTTCTGTGGGTGCAGAGTAAATGTGCATCTTGTTCGTGCTGCTGCGTGTTGGGGGCTCTTTGTTACAGCAGCGTGGCCTCGAGGAATGTCCCAGAGAATAAGGCCAGAGCCCTGACTACCATGCAGACACTGGGTCAACTGTCCCAGATGAACCTAGCCTCCTACCCACAGTCATCGAGGCACCAGACATGCGACCCCCCCAGATCGGTCCAAAAGCAAAAGGCATTAACAGGGATTAAGGGAGGCATCATGTAATGATAAAAAGATTCCTCCAGAGATCTACAAAGCTTACAAACATATATGATGACAAAACATAGCTTCAAAATATGTAAAACGAACGAACTCGTGAACAGAGAGTAGGTCAGGTATCCAGCTATGGAATTGTAATTAGGCTTGCTCATGAGATAATCCGAGATCCACTGCCTCCAACAGGATATATCACCCCACACCTGACCCTCTCAGCCTTGACTTTGCCACCACCACGAATTCCCACGCTAACACAGAAATCATGCATGATTGGCAAAGAAATGTTTTATTCTCTCCACTCTGCTCTGGAGTACCTCTCCCCGTTTCCAGCTGGAGGACGCTGGGCCGGGGTGGGGGAAGGAGGGAAGGCATGCCTGCTACTTGGCAGAATCTTCCTGAGTCAAGACATCATAGACTCTCGGAAGCAAATGGGATATTCATATCATATTAGTCAATAGCTCGTGTTAGGGCTGGGATGATTCCAAAGAATACAATTACTTCACACGGACTGAAGAAATACTCCCTCATCACCCCGCATCTCCTAAACGGCTCCAGAATTAATTCTTGAGTTTGTTAACAACACTTTATACTTACTCCAAGGATAAATCAGTGAAACCTGAGGCAGCCTGGGGACTTTTATGAAAATTATCCCAATGCTCTAAATTTTCTGCATGACATTTAGGGACTTGACTTCAGGATCTCAGTCTCAGTGGAGGGAGCTAGACAGGGGTTCAGGAGGAGCTGGGGAGATGGATGCAGAGCAGAGGTCTGGAGACATCTAGGACCGCAGGGCATCTCCCTCCTTGGGGGCTTTCTCACTGAGCTTGCCCAGATCTGTGGGAGAGAAAGAGGTGAATTTTGAATGGTTAAGCTCACCGCCACCACCCAAACCAGTCCAGGCTGGGAAGGAGACCAAGGAGGAAGACGGCTTTGGTTCATCCCATGTCCAATTGCCTTCCCTGTCCTCTTTCCCTCTTTCCTTCTTGCTCTACCTTCCTTTCTTTGCATCTACCCACATATTTCCCTTTTCCACCCCATGTAAGATGGCACATGGTGGGGGTGGGTGTTTTCAAGAGACAGAGGGTAGCCAAGGTTGGTGTGGGGCTTGATGAACTCAGGAGGTGTGTCACCTCCAACACCGGTAGATGTCCAATCAGTGCTTTCCAGATGGGTTAGTAGAGCTAGAATGAAAGCATGGTGTTCATTTCCAAAAACAGGGTTAGGGTTGAAGGAGATGGAATTGGGGTAAAGATCCAGCTGGAGGAAGGTGGGCAAAGCTGACTTACTTAGGTCACAGTTGGGTGGGAAGCCTGCACTTGGATAGTTTAATTCATGCGTTTTAACACATATTTTCCAGGCACCATTGTGCGTAGGCAGTGAGCAAGTCATGGAAGGTCCCTATACACACTTTATTGGGAGACTTTATTGGGAGAAGACAGAAAACAAGCAGATAAGTACAGGATACAAAGACGATGTACATGCTGACAAACATCACTACGAAAATTAGATGGGATGACAAGAATAGAGGAAAAGTAGGTTTATGTCAGATAAATGGTCAGGGGAGACTCTAAGGTGGAGGAGGTGGCTAAAATGATTTCTGGATGATGTGAAGGCTCTCGCCATGCAAAGCTCTGGAAACAGAACATTCTAGACTGAGGCATCAGCTGGTGCAAAGATCCTTGAGTAAAAGGGACCTGGTGTTCTAAGAAAACCAGAATTCAGAACAGGAGTAGAACTCGCTTGAGCATGAGTAGAGATGAGTACAAGGTCCAGAGTTTAAAGGCTGGAATAAAGACAGAGGTCAGACTTGGAAGTGAGGGTTTGAGGTCAGTGTTGTAGCTAAAGCCTGGGGGGCTGATATTAGGGAGATCAAGGTTTGGGAGTGGGGTCATCACTGCAGTGCCAGGTTGGGAAACATCTGGGATTGGCTGGGAAATGCGTGTTGGGCCCGGAAGCGGGGTGTGAGGTGAAGGGGTAGAGCAGAAATGAGCCATCCCGGTCAGCGTGGGCGTTCAGAGTTGGCCCTCATCGCTCCTGTCCCCGGCTCCTGTTTCCTCCATGTTTCCCGCGCTTACCTGCAGTCTCTGCTTTGGCAAAGGTCTCCCTCAGGCTCCTCTTGGAGGCCCGCTGAGGGCGGGGATAGGGGAGCCCATCTGGGAACAAAGCCGAAAGTCATCCCGCCTCCGCGCCATTCGGTTCGGAGCTTTGTAGCTTGCAACGTGGCCATAGCTCCCTTATTTCCTTGGCATTAGTGGTACTTAGGGGTTCTCATCCTGGGTCATTTTGCCCTTCCCTCCCCCTCCCCAGAGATATCTGGTAATGTGTGGGGACATCTGTCCTTGTCACAACTCGGAGGTGTTATGGCCACCTAGTGGGTGGAGGCCAGAGATGCCGCTAAACATCCTGCACGTGGACGGCCCACAGTGGAGTCATGGGCATCAGCGCCCAGGGTGAGAAACTGGCCCCAGATACGCGCAATTGCCCGGTAGGTGACAACAATGGGGAGATTCGGTTCAGGTCACAGGCTGCATTCACGGCGTGCCTACCCCGGTGTTGGTGTCTGAACCCCCGCACACCCCGATTCTTTCCCTTGAGATGTGGATGGCAAGGAGGGGGCATCTCAGACGCGTTACGTGGCCGGGAACTGTCCTTCCCCAAGCTCCCCCGACCGGCAAGTGGCGGAGCGAGGGATGGAGCCCACGTCGGCCGGTTTCCAAGGCCAGCAGTGGGCAGGCGGAGGAGGGTGATCAGATGAACCCCACACGCACTCACCAACGGCCTTCCACGGGTCTAGGACCTCCAGGGCTGTCTTCTCCTTCCCTCCGTGGTCCGCGCTCCGGGGAAGGTGGAGCACTGGGGAGGGGGTGGGGGAGAACAGGGCCCGTGGTCTGTGACGTGGTAACAGTCACACAGGGAATCCGGCAATCCTGTAACGCTGTTCCCTGCACGGAGCACCACCACTAAGTCTGTGGGACAGCGAGTCTTTCGAGCATCCGCACGGCCAAGTGAGGTGGCTGTGGCTCTGAGGAGTCCACTCAGTCGCCCAACGTTTCCCCACGGCTAAGGGGCAGCACTGGGAGCTGAACCACCCACGTCTAGACCCAGACCTCAAGTCCTTGCTGCTCTGCCCCACGGTCCCGGGAGCCTGGGTCTTCTTGGACCACCGAGTGGTCCTTGCTTTGAGCATCACAGGGATGTACGGCTTTGTCCCTCCACATCACAAGGAGTGCACAGTGAAGACGCACTCGGGGACACGGGGAGCCCGGGATGGAGGGGCATAAGGGGGGAGAGTAACCGCCAAGTGTCACCTGGCACCCCGAGGCACCAGGAATTGTTCTAACCGCCCGCGTGCAGCAGGGGCCTCATCGTACCCATCGTCAGGCTGGAGGGAACTAAGGCATGCACACCAAGCAAGTGGCGGAGCTGGGATTTGAACTCAGCACTGTGGTTCCAGGACCCACGTGCCCGTTGCTCGTCTAGACTAACTGTCAACACGGGTCTGGAGAGAAAACCCGTGGACTGCAGGGAACGTGAGCTGAGGGTCTTTACAGGCTCGCACACCCACCGCAGGTAGGCACTGGGCAGGGATGGCGCTCAGAGCGGGCTCACTCACCGGGACCCAGGAGATAGCCCACGCTGTTGAGGGTCCAGCCTCCTCGCCCCTGGACAGAGACCGAGAGATCTAGACTCAGACAGGCAGAAAGGCTGGCAGGCGTCCCCCAGGCCTGGGGCCACAGGGGCCAGCTGCCACCTTCCCAGGAGCCTGGCAGGGGGTTCACTTAATCCACATTTCACCAGTGAGGAAAGTGAAGGCTTCCTAAAACGTAGCAGCTCGGAATGAAGAGAGACTTTAAAAACCACATCTACAAGCCTCAGCATATCGTCACAAATCTCTCTCTCTCACACACACACACACAGGTTCAAACCCAGGCGACATCACCGGATGGCTTCAGGCAAGCTGCGTGTTCCTTTGCCAATTACAGCGGCTAATACTCACTGTGGGTTTTCTACCTGCCAGTGTCTGTTCTAAGCAGGACCGGCTACATAACTTAAGGGGGTGCAGGGCAAAATGAAAATATGGGGCCCCTTGCTCAAACACAACGAAAGGTGTCGAGACGGCAACAGGAGACCACGAAACCCCGTGTGGGTGCCTTCTGGGCGGGCGACCCTGGGGTTCAGTGCAGGCTACCCGCCCCCAGCCCGGCTCCGGCTCTGGCTCCGGTCCTGGCCCCGGGGGACAGCCCAGCTCCGGCTCCGGTCCCGGCAAGCTCCGAGAGACTTAAATGGCCTGCAGAGGACCCTGGCAGCAAGGCAGGCAGCTGGACCCAAACCCAGGGTGGCGGAGTACCAAGCCTGGGTCCTCTGGATCGGGTAATGCACCTGGCATGGAGGAACTCAGGTAACCCTCGTGGTGCTGTGATTTTACGAAGAACTCGGAGGGACAGGAGTCATGCAGCTAAAAAATGACAGCACCAGCATTCCGAATTCACCCGGGTGTCCACAGTCCATGCGCCCACTCAGGGGCTCCCCGAATGTGGCCCGGAGGCCAGCAGCATCAGCCAGGGGTTGGCAGAAACCCTAGGGGCAGGGCCCAGTCCTTGGTGACCTAACAACTTAGAATGACCAGGAGCTCCCTGAAGGCATCTTTTTGTACCTCTGGGCAATGCTAATCCTTAGGACATTTTTGCTTCCTGACCCCTGGGTCAGGTGTCCTAACCCACACCGGCTCCCACCCCCACCCGGGGCCAAGGCACCCCACAGCCCGTGGCTCCTGGCTCAGCCAGGAGAATCAGAAAGCTCTTCTAGGAGGGCAGTGACTGGGGATGTTGCAGGTGGGGAGGGAGGTCTCACCTGGTGGACAGGTACAGAGGCAGCAGTCTCCCCCAGGCTGAGCAAGACGGCAAGAAGCAGGACCAGACGGACAGAGGGAGCCATCTGAGGGCCAGAGGGGTGGACGCTTAGAGCTACAGGACGCTGCCAAGAGAGGGTGATGAGTGTATTTATGTATTTTTAGTGTCATTAAGGTATAACTGCTATACAAAAAAATGGCATGCACTGAACATACACCTCTGGATGAATCTGGACACATGCATGCACCCGATTCCACCACCATCATCAGGGTGGTATGCATATCCATCACCGTCAAACATTTCCTTGCGATTTTTTGCTTGTTTGATTTAGGTTTTTGTTTGTTTTGTTACCATGAGCTCTGTCCTCCTGACATATGTTTTCTTGAGCTTTTTTTTTTTTTAAAGTAGCTTTTCTTAAGGGAATAAAGACATTTTATTTTTTATTTATTTATCTATTTATTTTTTAAGATTTTTATTTATTTATTCATGAGAGACAGAGAGAGAGAGAGGCAGACGGAGAAGCAGGCTCCCCGCGGAGCAGGGAGCCCGATGCGGGGCTCAATCCCAGGACCCTGGGATCATGACCTGAGCCGAAGGCAGACGCTCAACCATCTGAGCCACCCAGGCGCCCTGTTTTCTTGAGCTTTAATGGACATCCGACACCATGTAAGTTCGAGGCGTGCGGCATGACAGCTTAACGTGTATATTGGGAAAAGGGTCTCCTCGGTAAGTTTGGTTAACATCTGTCACCTCGTCTAGTCACGACAAAAACTGTTTTCTCTTCACGTTGAGGACTTTTGGGATCTACTCTCTCTGGGCAGCTTGCAAAGATGCCACACGGTGGTGTCAACGACGGGGACCGTACCGTCCGTCTGGTCCCCAGCACGTCCGCGTCTTACACCTGAGCGCTCGGGCCGACCCCGCCTCTGCCTCACCCCCCATCTGATCTCGTTCCGCGAGTGGTTGTTTCCAGATTCGACCCAGAAGTGAGATCATGCGGAGTTCGTCTCCCTCTGTCCGACTTCTAACAAACTGTAAATGCACGATACCATATCACGCAACAGAGATGAACTTCTGTGTCTTCCTGCCTTAAATACGTGACAGAAAAATAAAATGGACACTTCTGAGTTTACAGCCGATTTTGTGGCGTTCCATCCTGGAGCACCTTTATTTAAGTAAAGCGAGGGCGTTGCTTGAGGGACGGCCCCGAAGGTAAGCGATAGGACACCGGACAGGTAAAACATGGTCCCCCCAAACCCCAGGCACACGAGTGACCAAGGTTCAAGAACCACAGAGGTGTTCACCCCTGGCGATCCTTCAGCCCGTGTCTGCCCCTGCCTTCCCCATCAGCATGTCCCGTTTCTCCGGGGCCCCCCCACACCCTTGCATGCCCTCCCCACCTCACCTCACCGGAGTCGGCAGCTCTCCCCTGCTCTCTAGGGGCCCAGCTCCTTGACTGCAGCTTTTATGCCTCCCGAGGAGCAGGGAGGCGGGAAGAGCAGGGGAGAGAGAGGGGGTCAGCAATCAGGGGGAAGGCGGGAGAGAGCGCCAAGGATGGAGGTGGGAGTGAGGCTTTGCGCACAGAAGGGCTTTCATGAACTGGCCTGTGAGGTCAGAGCGAGGACGCTCCCTGCAGGGAAATGTTTCTCTGCTTCACCTCAGTTTCCCCTTGCAGGTGCTCCACTCTGAGATGTATAGGCTGCCCTTCATCCCCCCTTTCTGTGCCTCTTCTTTGTGACTTGTGTCTCAGGCCCTGTGTTTATTCAAGTATCCCCCCAGCCTGGGTCTGCGTGTGTCCGGGCCGCGAACCCCATTTCTATCCACGCCCCCTTTCTGTCCCTGCGGCGGCGCTGGGTTCTCTTTAGTCTCTGCTCGCCTTCAGGGCTCTCTTGCTGTGTCCCTTGCTTCTGTCCTGCACGATGCACCTGTTTGGGTCTTTCCTTGTTTGTTGAGCATCTCGCCCTCCCTGGGAAACAGGCTCAGCGAGGGGCGGCAACGCATCTTGCTCCTCATGGTGCCTGGAGCCCAGGGGCACTCCATCAGGGTGGTTTTGTTCCTCGGGGGACATTTGGCCACGCATCGTGACTTGGGGGTGCATCTGGCCTCCAGGGGGAGGAGGCCAGGGACGCTGCCCCACATCCTGCAATGCACAGGACGGCCCAGAGCAGAGAACGATCCAGCCCCAGAGGTTGGTGGCACCGAGGCTAAGAAACCCTGCCAGAGGGCCCAGAACAGTGCCTGGAACTCAGTCAGTATTTGTGGGATGAACAAAAGCTCTGTGTGTGATCTCCCACCCTGTTTCTGGTTTTTAATTTATCTGTGTCTTTGTTTCTCTCCCTCTTGGCCCCAGAGATAAGCAGTTTTCCAGAGGAAGGAACCCCGGAATCAAGGAGGGACTAGTCCACCTGCCCTTTGCTTTCTGAAAGTCCTGGTCCTCGCTGGATATGGTGCCCCCGTCAGACACGGCGTCCCCACCAGACATGGCATCCCCCTCTCTGCCAGGCAGGGCCTGTGGCTCATCAGTACCTTCTTTCCATCGCCTCCTCTCTCCCCCACCCCCGCGGAAGGGAGCGGTCTCATCTCAATCATAAAACGAAGGCCCTGGACAGGGGTCGAGTGAGACCACGAAGATCCTGGTTTGCTCCCATCTTCATTTCCGGGCATCCGTCTTTTCTCCTCTGAAGGAGAAGGGGGGACAAGTGACAGGAAGGTGTAAATGGTTTGCTGGGAAAGAGCATGAAGGTGGAGGGGTGGTGCTCGTAGGGGACGGAGGGAAGGACAAAGCTGGAAGCCCAGAGGTGGTTACCTGGAGACTGAGGGAGAGTCAGAGGAAAGAGAATCACCAGCCCTCGTTTCCTCACTTAACCCGTTCTGGGAAAATAAATAAAGGGAGCCCAATCTCATGCGAAAAAAAACAAAAAAACTAAGGTGTGCAAGAAATGCCACTTTCTTCGCATTTCTGTGACTGAGCCCGTTGTCTGTCTTGAGCCCACATCCCTCTTCATAGTTCGGAAACGTGGACACGAAGGCCCCTTTGCTAGGTGGACACTGCAAGTTTCCCGTCTGATGTTTATTTGGTCGTATTGGTGAGGAGTCTGCTGGGTTTTAGCTAAATAGCCACAGTTCTTGTACGTGTTTCAATGCTATGGGGGATGTTCACCCATTCCTGTCCCGCAGGGGATGGCAGGAGACTGAGGTCGAAGCTTATCCTTCCTCTTTCCTTCCAAAGGGAGGTATCGAGAGCCTGAATGTATTGGGTCCCTGTCCACAGTCCAATGAGCCAATGACCCGAATATTCTTTTTTTTTTTTTTTAAGATTTTATTTACTTATTTTGAGAGAATGAGATAGAGAGAGCATGAGAGGGGGGAGGGTCAGAGGGAGAAGCAGACTCCCCGCCGAGCAGGGAGCCCGATGCGGGACTCGATCCCGGGACTCCAGGATCATGACCTGAGCCGAAGGCAGTTGCTTAACCGACTGAGCCACCCAGGCGCCCTGGTTGCAACATTCTTTTTATTTATTTATTTATTTATTTGAGAGAGAGAATGAGATAGAGCATGAGACGGGGGAGGGTCAGAGGGAGAAGCAGACTCCCCGCCGAGCAGGGAGCCCGATGCGGGACTCGATCCCGGGACTCCAGGATCATGACCTGAGCCGAAGGCAGTCGCTTAACCAACTGAGCCACCCAGGCGCCCCTGACCCGAATATTCTGACCACTGAGAGCAGAAAAGATTTTTGCTGGGGCTTCTGGGGAAAAAAAAAAAAAAAGGTCTTCCTTTTTTAACTTTTTACTTTGCAATAATTCTAGACTTACAGGAAAATTGTCCAAATAATTCCCCAATAATCAGATTCTCCAAATGTTTACATTTTTCTGCATTTGACGCCTTGATCCTACCTCCACCTCTCTCCTCTCCACAGACGCACATATAAATATTCTGAACTGTTTGAGAATAAGTTGTAAACTTTATGCCCCCTCACCCCTAAATTCTTCCACGCGTCTTCCTAAAAACAAGGACAGTCTCTAATGTGACCACAGTAGGATTATCAACGTTGTAAAAACGAACGTTGACACCGTCCTAATATCTAAGCTAAGACCTTCTTAAAATTTTTACCACTTGTTCCAATAATGCCTTTTACAGCAAAACAAAAACGAAAACAAAAAAAAAGAAAAGAAACACCCCCACTCTATGCCTCTTCAGTGCCCTTTACAACTGGAAGATTGTCTCTACTTTATCTTTCATGACCTTGACGTTTTCTGTGACATTTCTGTGAGTCCCAGTGAGCTCTTCTGTGGCATGCCTCTTGTCGATTTGGGTTTGTCTGACACTTTCTCGTGATTAGATTTGGGTTATGCATGCTGGGCAGGAAAGCCGCAGAAGTGATCAGGGTGGTGACGTATAAATTACGTCCTTCTGGGTGCGTCCCGCCATGCGAGCTTGGCACATCGGCTCAGCCGGCTCCTGGGGGGGTGAACTTTCATCGCCTGATTAAGGCGGAGTTGGCCAGATGTCTCCACTGCAAAGTTACTTTTTGTCCGTCTGTAATTGGTGTCTTGTGGGGAGATCCTTTGAGACAACATGGTGTAGTTTCTTCAGTCTTTTGAGAGAGGTTCTGAAAGCACATCTCTAGATAGATATGTATTCCTCTGTAGGTCTTCCTTAGAAAGAAGCCCAAAGCCCCAGCAGATGTTCTTTTTTTTTTTTTTTTTAAGATTTTATTTATTTATTTGACAGAGAGAGACACAGCGAGAGAGGGAACACAAGCAGGGGGAGTGGGAGAGGGAGAAGCAGGCTTCCCGCCGAGCAGGGAGCCCGATGCGGGACTCGATCCCAGGACCCTGAGATCATGACCTGAGCCGAAGGCAGTCGCTTAACCAACTGAGCCACCCAGGCGCCCCCAGCCCAGCAGATGTTCCGTTGCCACCGTGAGGGGGAGCGAAATGCAGGGCTGACCCTGGAGCACAGAAAGCAGGATGGGAAGACAGAGAAACTGCACTGGGGTAGCCCTGAGCCACGGAGTCGCACCGATCTGAAAGTCACCCCGTTCCTGCACTTCCAACTGCGGCACGGCGGATTTGCAGGACTGTGCCTAGCATAACTGGGTGTGTTCCCCGACCACGAGGGTGTGACACTAGATACACTGGAGAGGTCACAAACACGTGGAAACTGAACAACAGCCAACAGGGCAGAGAAGAAATTGAAAGGGAAATCAGAAAACGTCTTGAGTTCGGCTAGGTGAGTCGGATTTCTAGAACTTGCTCTGAACACTTCCTGAGAGACTACACCTCCCACCTCCGCCCTTCTGTCCCCAGTTGTCACCGGGTGGGCGCGGAAGGCCAAGGTGCCCAAGGCGGCTCGTCCTCCATGCTCTCATCTGCAGCGGGGCAGAACACGTGCTTTGGTGATTATGAGCTGCAGGAACTTGAAAAAGAGCAAATCCGGGGAGAGGCTTTCCCCCACCCCCACTCTCCACACTCATTCTGCTTCTGCAGGGAACACACATTAGCATCCAAAGGAACAGTGTGCCCATCCCAGCTGTTTTCCATCAAGTACTTGAAGAAATGAGGGAGGACGATTCAGCCTGCCCCCAACTGATGACATGTTTAAGCGTCCAAAGGATGAAGGTTGTAAACTGAGAGACAGAGTTGAGAAAAAACAGAGAATTAGAGATGATAGATAGATGATTGATAGATAGATAATAGAAATATGATAGAGATAATAGATGATAGAGATAATTAATAGATGATAGAGATAATAGATTGGTGTAGAGATAATCGATAGATAAATATAATAGATGATAGAGATAATTGATAGGTAGGTAGATATAATAGAAGAATGGATGGATGGATGATTGATAGATGATAGAGGTAATTGATAGATAGAAGGATGGATGGATAGATGACAGACTGATAGATGATAGAGATAATTGATAGATATAATGGATGGATGGATAGATGATAGATTGATAGATGATAGAGATAACTGATAGATATAATAGATAGAAATGAAAGATAATTGAAAATTACCTAGCTAAGTAACAATATAGGGCCTTAATCGTAACTTCCTCACAGAATTTTGTGAAGATTAAGTGGCTTCATATTTAAAGTAGTTAGAACAGTGCCTGCTAATTAGGGAGTACTCAAAAATGGGAGATATGGCTAGGTAGCTACATAGTTAGATATCTACATGGATGGGTGGCCAGACAGATAAAACGACAGGAAGAAAAAGACACAGAGGGTCAGAGAGGACATTTGCATCTAAGATTAGATTCACGCTGCTCCTCAGAGTTCAGGGAATGGGACAAACGTTTGCAGAGCAATGTTAACTGGATGACAGAAATGAAAGCTTCTGTATCAGACCTTCACTCTATGCCAGGCATCTGTATCTGGATCTCACTTAATCTGAGAAACAGCCCTATAAAACGGGTACTATACGATCTCATTTTAGAGGGGGAAATGTAGGTTCTGAGAGCTGAAGTAACATGCCCAGGATCACACATCTCCCAGGGCACGGAGGCAAGCTTCGACCAGACTGGCTGGCTCTTTGGCGGGCACCCCTAACCACTGCGTTAGGCATGCATTCGATCATATGAAGCAGGCAATGAGCATCGCAGTACATAAATATTCCTACACGTCTGATTAATTCTTCTTTTCTAAATTTATTTTTGAGAGAGAGCACGAGCAGGGGGGAGGGGCAGAGGGAGAGAGAGAATCTCAAGTAGACTCCCTGCCAAGTGTGGAGCCTGATGCGGGGCTCAATCCCACGACCCTGAGATCATGACCTGAGCCGAAATCAAGAGTCGGATGCTTAACTACCTGAACCACCCAGGCGCCCCATGTCTGATTAATTCTTTAGTCTCAAATCCTAGAAGAAAGGTAACTCAGTCAAAAGTTATACACATTTTGAGGTTCTTGAGGTCTATTTCCCAGCTGTCTTTCAGCCAGAGAGCACAAGTCTGTGGTTCCTGCAGCACCACGGGGAGTACCCATCTCATCCAAGAGTTGCAGTTGTCGGGGGAGGTTATGGAGAGCGTTGGGCAGCACTAAGCACCGATGTTGCAGGAGAAAGACTTACCTGAATTACTGACCCAGGATTCACTGAATGCTCAGATTTTCAAGGGGGTTGGACTGGTGAGGCTGGAATCGTGATATCAGAAGGATCAAGATGCTGAAATGACAGAATAGGAATCTGGGGTCAGAAAGGGGAATTTCAGAGTGGACTGCCTTAAGAATGTTTCTGTGCAAAGCCGAGGAGAGCCAGAACAGAGTGGGGCCAGTGGCCGTCACGGTGTCGAGGGCACAGACTCGGGTGGTGTGGCTGACTCATGGGCCAGCGTCACCGGAGATGACCGACAGAAGCAGGTGTGGGGAAAGGTGGAAAAGCACGTCTTTGCCTTCAAAAGGTGAGTAGATATCAAGTTGCAGAAAATTTTAGGAGTGCAGAAGATGTATCAGCCTCCCTTGATTCTGAATCGGAGGGCGTGTGGAAAATGGTGCAGGGGTGGTTTCACAGGAGAGGATGGGCTCCTTTGTGTTAGTGGGGTGGGCTGTGTCTCTCTAGCTTCTGCTCTCCTTGTAGGGGCATGGATAATATTAGTGGAATTGAAAAGCGGGTAGCATACTGACAGCAATGGACAGAGAGAGAGCTGCTTTGGGCTCTGCCTGGAATGCTCCCGCCAGATATTACATGGATGGCTCCCTTCCTTCAGAGTCTGCAACACAGTAGACTGAAAAATAGGGTGAATAAAATAAAATGAGCTAAAAGATGATAAAGAAGATGGGGCAAGACCTTGACACGGCCATGGTGGGCTGTGTCTTTCTTGTTAATAACTCTGGTTACCATGATGGTTTGAGGTGTATCACGGAGAAAGGGACTTCTTTCTAAATATACATTCAAATTTTACCCCTTTTGAGCTAGGCAAGCTCTACAAACCCATGCTCACCCCCTATGTAGTCCAGCAATTTGGCATTCATAAAACCCTCCTAAGGTCTAAAAATTTAGACCCATGTTTATCTTTTCAATCTTACCAAGAAATCCCTTCACATCGCACAACAAAGCAGTGAACTGGAAGTCCTTGTACAGTTCAGAAACAGTCTTGCATGAAAGCTTTTTTTCTCCTTCCCATCTGAGAAAGGAGGTAAAAATGGGTTTGGGGGAGTCGGGTCCTATGCATCCTTCCTTCCTGGAGCTCAGCTTTGAGCAATCGCCTCTGTTCATTGTGCTGAATATTCAAAGTGTCCCTCAACCAGTTCTTCATTATCTTGGATTGAAATTAAGGGATTACAATTAATTCTCTAAAGGACATAGTAATGCTATCGCTTGGGGTTGGGGACTTTTTTCTTTTTAAGATTTTATTTCTATTTATTTGAGAGAGAGAGAGCACACGTGAGCGGGGGGAGGGTCAAAGGCAGAGGGGAAGCAGACCCCCCACCGAGCATGGAGCCCAACTCAGGGCTCAATCTCACAACCCTAAAATCATGACCTGAGCCGAAACCAAGAGTCGGACACCCAGCCGACTGAGCCACCCAGGTGCCTAAGACCCCATTCCCTTTCCTGCCCATAACCCAAAGATCAGTGCTGGTCCAACACCTCTGGGTTCCCCACTCCTGTGTCCACAACTTCATCCCACCCCCACACCCCCGGAAGGAAGGACTCAGTCACCCTGACTCTCTCCAACATCCTCACATTTCACTGCCCTGCCATGTAGTTTTGGGACAGTCACACTCCATCACTTCACTGGTGAGCTGAGGAATCAGGTCAGATGTTGCAAAGGAGTAGCCCCAACCAGACCCTTGAGCATGCTTTGGGTGCGTCAGCTTGTCTTTGTTTTTCTTTTTTTTTTTTTTTTTTCATCTGTTTTGGTTCCTCTGCAGTGTTTTGGAAGAATTGCAGGCTGAGTCACCGGTGTGTAGAGTTCAGGAATTCCACATAAAGATCTGGATCTTTGGCTTCTCTCAATGTGTCGGAGGTCTGTAAACACTGGGTCCAAGTCTCCAGTGGGCAGCCACCAGCCGGGGCTGAGGAGCAGCTTTTGATGGAGTGTGTTCTTGCCAGCTCACCAAAGAAAGACCTCACCAGTCCCTATCGGGTACCTCTAGCTCCTTCACCTGTTTCTGCAACCTCTTCGGACCCCTTGTCATTGTCATTTGGAACCCCCTGCCCTAGAAGCCCTCTGATGCTCAAGATTAAAAGATGAATCTGAGACTTTCCCTTGGCTCTGTGATGGGAAGGGGGCATATGCAGTGGCTTTTCACTAGCTCCCCGCCCTGGAATTCAGCACTTCTGATGCCTTAGTGTCCTGGCATCTCTCATTCCCGGGGCTGCTCAGTGTTTCTTCCAAGTAAGAAAGGGACATGGAAAGAGAGCTTCAGGACCAGATGTGCCCGAGTTTGAATCCCAGCTTTGCCACTTCCTAAGTAGCCAACTGTCAATTTCCTCATCTTTAGAAATTATTTTTTAAAAAAATAATAAAAATAGGGGCACCTGGGTGGCTCAGTTGGTTGAGCGTCTGCCTTGGGCTCAGGTCATGATCCCAGGGTCCTGGGATTGAGCCCCACTTCAGGCTCCCTGATCAGCGGGGAGTCTGCTTGTCCCTCTCCCTCGGCTACTCTCTCTGTCAAGTAAAGAAATAAAATCTTTAATAATAATAATAATAATAATATCTTCACGGAGTTGTTATGAGAACAGTTAGGTATTGAGACTGCGTCGTAAAGAAGCAGGCTAGGAAGGGACCCACTGTGAAAAGGTGCCTTCATCAAATATAATCATATTTATAGTAATCACAGGCACTAACTAGACTCCACATGATGTGCTAAGGACATTGTGCGCCTGACCTCACTGAACCAATGACAAACACAGAGGCTCAGAGAGGTTAAGTAATTTTCCCAAGATTGCACAGCTAGTAAATAACCAGATCCAAACCCAGGCATTTGGACTCTGGAGCCTATTTGCTTAACCATCACGTAGCCATGTCCCAAAGTACTACTAATCTCCGTTTGCATGACTGAAGGAGGGGACATGGTTGGATCCAAGGTCACAAGTAAGGACGTGGAAGACACTTTGTACTTTTCCCAGAAGGGATTCATCCTCACCTGCATCTTATCGACTCTGAGCAACGCCTCTGAGTCTCCTGCTTTCATCCTCTCCCCCCTCCTCCACCTGTTTTCCACACGACAGCGAAAATATTGCATTTAAAATACAAACAGGATAAAGCAGTGCCTGCCCCAAGCCTTCCAGTGGCTTCCCAGCATGCTGAAAATATAATTAAGCTCTCACATCTGCCCAGACCTTCACCTTCATGACTCATCTTCCCCTCCCTCCTCGCTCCAGCCTCACTGGCCTCCTCCCAGCACCAGGCCTTCTCTGCCCCAGGGCCTTGGATCTGGTTGTTCCCTCTACTGTCCTGTCTTCCCCAGGCCTCACCTAAGCCTCTCCTCCGACCTTCCTGACTCTCCAGTCTCCACTGTCTGCCCCCAAACATGCCCTGGACTGTTCGTATCCACTGAGCTGGAAACGGACTCGTTCACTGCTGTTTCCAAGGGCCACTTGATACCAGACCTGGCCACAGCAGGTGCTCATGAGATTTCTGAACAAATGGAGTTTTTACCAGAGGGATTGCACTGGGGGCCCCACCTCTTCCCACATCCAAACCGTTTACAATGAGACTCTACGACTTCCTCATCAGGACATGGGGGCTTTCTCCTCACCCTTGGATACGGGCTGGCCTTGCAGCTTGCTTTGGCTAAGAAGACCTGGCGGAAGTAAGAGGTGCTGTCTTCAAGCCTACGCCCCACGAGGTCTTGCTCATTTCTGCTCTGCTTGCTCACTCTCGAAACCCTGCCACTGTGGTGAGAAAAGGCCCAGACTCGTCTGAGAATGGGCACCTTGTCTTAGGTTGATTTTGCTTGCCGATAGCTAACCCCCATCTCTTTCCTCGTCTCTTCCTCACACCCTCGTGCTGTCACCGGGAGCCGGGAAGGAAGCTTTTAGCAAGGGGTGATGAAGATGAAGGAAGCAGCCTCAGGGTGTATTTTGGAAGTGAAATCAGAATGGATTCAGGGAACCAGTGAGCAGGCACCGGCCGTAGAGACGATGATGAGGAGGGACCAGGGCACTCCTGTGGTTCACCTCCTCACAAACAGGTAAGGGGCAGAGTTGGGGTTCACACCTGATGTGCTGACTCCCTTTAACTGGGGACAAGGGAGGGGTGAGGAGGCAGCAGCCAAGGGGAGCCCCAGGAGAAACCAACTCACCCCCACTGGGTCCCCACAGAGCTGCTATGTCAGGACCCTAAGATGATGAAGCAGGAGGGAAACCCCCACATGGCCGACTGGAGCCTCTGGCCTCCTGCAAGTTCCCACAGGGACCGCGACGGGCAACAGTGTTGCTCCCTGTCGCTTAAGAAGGAAGCAGGGAAGTCCAGAACCACAGTCCAGGCTTCCTGGTCTGTGGTGCTGGTGGATGGAGATAGGACTGCAGAGAAGGTGGCTTGTCACGGGGGCTCTGAGGTGACCCAGCCTCATCACAGTGGCAATGGGCAGGGTCACACTACTGGTTTTACCTGCTTGCTTCTCTTCACATGCAGAGTCTGCAATCGACATACCTTCCTTCCTTGGCTCCCCATCACTGCTGGTCTGTGCAAAGCCCTATTTTGTTTGGCTCATTCATGGTCGACCAGCAGAATGCCAGACCTCGCTGGGAAGAGGAATGCAAGAACCGGGACCGTCTGGTTGGTGGGAGAGTGCGGGAGAGCAAGGCTGCTGCGTCCACACTGGTTAATGACCCGCAGGACAGTGAACCCTAACGCCTGGGGCTATCTTGTCTATTGGAGTGAACAAAAATAGTCACACGAACCAGCTTTGCGCAAGTTAACCTCCAACTTGGCAGGAGTGCTAAATGGCGGCCTCCAAACAATTGTTAGTCACGGTTTCATTTACAAGATGACCCTCAGAAAGGACTTTAATGCTCTGCATGATTTCATACGGAGGTACCGTTGAATGTTCTTATTTCTGAGTTTTGGGCTTTTCCCGAGCAATGTGGGCGCACCCCCTCTTCCCCACTCTCCCGGGGATGGACTTTGGGTAGCTCCCACTCGCTGCCACCCGAGCAACATCAGGGAGATGGACACCTGTGGCCGCGGTGAGTCTGGGCGCAGGGCGGAGGGCCGCTGGGGGGTCCTGTCCGCAGCACTCTGCACCCCCACCAGCGGGCACCGAGCCTCCTGTTGCCCTTGCGGAGGGTCCTTCTGTCTCAGCCTTCCCGTATCTTCTTCCTGTCGGGGGGCTGCCCCCCAGGTCTCGGTGGGACACACGTGGAAGCTGGCCAGAAGCGTGCGCGCCCCGGCGGGCACCGAAGCCCCAAACACCTGACCGCCAACCCTAACCACGAGCTGGGCTCGGGGGTACTTGGCGTCCTGAGTGCGGGACACCGTCATCATCAGTCCCCACTGACGGAGGCGGTGTGTGTCGAGGGCTCCCCAGAGGAAACCAGGGTCCGGGAGAGCTTGTCAGAAGGGGCGGAGCCTCACCAGGCAAAGCCGCGTTTGCGGGGGAGGCGGAGGCGCCACGGCCGCTGCGTGATGAGCGCGCGCCGGGCCAGCGGGGTCGCAGCCACTCACCCTTGCGGCCTCCGCCTCTCCATCTGTGTGATGGGGACAGCCTCGCTGGACTGTGCTGATAAACGAGACGGTGGATTGCGGCGCTGACAGGGGGCCTGACCCACAGCCAGCAGCAGTTCGTCCCGTTATCACCGGCCCTCCCCGCCTCCGGAGGTCCTGCAGCAGCAGACGCGGCTTCTCCAAGCGGTTCCCCCTCCTGGACGGGGGGCACGGCGGCACGGCCGTGACGCGGGCGGTGTGGGGGCTCGGGCCGGCAAGCAGGGAGTCTGCATTCACTGCTCCACTGGACCTCCGACCTGCCCTTGCCACCTGTCTCACACGGCGGGTGCTGACACCTGGGGGCTGGCCCAGGGCACCGCGGCAGACTCGCGGCATTCCTTGAGGCTGCTGGCCCCCAAGCCTCCCTCGGCTGTCTGGGGACTGCTCTGCCCCACAGGTGTTGGAAGGGGGAGCCGGCCTCTAGCTACAGATACCTGACGGTCCAGCTAGTCACCCTCCCAGACTCCCTTGCGGCCGGGGCCTAGGCCGGTCAGGCGCAACGGCATCTTCAAGAGAAAACACCAGGGTTTGAACCCCAGGACTGTGCTGAACCGAGCACAAGGCGGGGGGCGGGGGAGCTGAGGAGGCAGGCCAGGGTCTGCACTCCACCGTGAGCCACCCCCATCCCTCCCCCTCTGACGGGGTCCCAGACCCACGGCCCGCAAGCTCATACCCCATCCTCACCAAGAGATCGGATTCTTCTCTTGGCAAAATGGGTTCCCCAAGACTTACTGATACTGGTATTTGGGGGCCTCCTCCAACGAAGGCTCTAGCAATGGGCGTGGGGACCACTGCTGTTTACAGATGTAGACTCGTGCGCCAGGAAGCCACAGGCTGAGATTAGAACCCTGGTCGGTCTGGCACTAAGCCAGTGCCTCCCTCGAGCCTCGTTCTGGCCTCTAAAGACAGCAGTGGAGACACCTGCCGCTGGACCCCCAGGTGGGCTGGATGAAACCCATCTCCCACCACCTCCTCTCCAGGCTCAAGGGCCAGGAACTGGTGCCCAGGGCCCCCCATGCCATGGGGAGTCCGCGGGGGGCCGCTACACAGAACCTGGGACTCCGGTCGGCACCTCTCATCAACAACTTTATTACTCTCCAGATGCTGGTGAACTGTAGTCTCCACAGTGCTTCCCAGGAGCAGGCATCTCTGTCCATCACGCGCCTTCCCGGCCGCAGAGAGGGGCGAGACCAAGGAGCCCACTAGCAGGGCCCGGTCCATCCTGTCACGACCATCACCCCTCCGCTCCCTCTCCTCCGCTGGGGAGGGGTCTCCTAGGGACAAGCTCCTGTCTCCTTCCTTCAGCCTCCTCTGGATCCAGGGCCCGCCTGGCGCCCCTGCCCTGCGCTCCGCTCCTGGGCACCAGGCCCGCCTCGCTGCGTCCGGGGCCTCCGGCAGGTGGACAGGGAAGGGGGGCGCGGCTCGTGGACGCACCTGCTCGGAGTGGGAAGGCCCGGGAGCCGTGAGAACCGAAGAGGGAAGCGTGGCCCGGACGGAAAGGGCAGAGGAAACAGCAGGGTTCCGACTCAGGAGCCGGCGCTGGAGGAGGAGGGCCGCGGGCCGGGCGGGCCGGGCGGGCCGGGCGGCGCGGGCGCGGCGGCGGCTACCCCAGCGGCCAGGCCGGGAAGGCGCCCCCGCCGCCGGGCCCCGCCGCCGCGCCCGCGCCGCCCGCAGCCCGGCCGTGGATGCGCTGGTGGCGCAGCACGTGCTCGCGGCGCCCGAAGCCCTTGCCGCACTGCCAGCAGGCGAACGGCCGCGCCCCCGAGTGCGTCTTGCGGTGGCGCACCAGGTGCTCGCGCCAGTAGAAGGTCTTGCCGCACTCGCAGCAGGCGTGCGGCTTCTCGCGCGCGGGCAGCGGGCGCAGCGCCGGCCCGGGGCCGCCGGGGTGCGTGCCGCGGTGGCGCCGCAGGTGCTCCTTGCGCCGGAAGGCCTTGCCGCACTCGGGGCAGGCGTGCGGCTTCTCGCCCGCGTGGCTCTGCCGGGGGCGCAGCAGGTGCGCGGGCTTCAGGGCCGCCTTGCCGCACTCGGGGCAGGAGGTGGTGCCCGGGGCCGCCGCCGCCAGGAAGGCGGGCAGGCCGGGCGCAGGCGGCGCCGCGGGGGCCGGGGGAGGGCTGCCCGGCTCCTGCTTGTAGGGGCGCGTGGCCTGGGCGTCCCCCGTCGCCAGCACCTCAGCCCCGGGGGCCGCATCTCCTGCCAGGCAAAGGCACAGAGTGAGGGCAGGGGGCTCTGCACACGGCGGCCGGCGGTGCAGGGCGCAGGGGGCGGGAGCAAAGCTTAATGCCAGGAAACCATGGGGGCAGGGGGCGGGCTGACTGCAGGCTTCTTACGCATCCCTGTGTCCCCAGGACCCGGCACAGCGCTCGGTACACACTGCAGGCAGTGCCTAATAAACGGATGCACGCCTGGATGCATGGGTGTGAGGGAGGATGGGTGAATGGAGGATGAAGATGAGTGGCGTATCCATGAGCAGCTTGATGGAGGAAGGCGGCTCAGTAGGTAGGTGGATGGAGGAGGTGGATGGAGGAGGAGATGGGTACAGACGGAGGGGTGGAGGACCGAGGGATGGATGGACTGGTGGTTAATAACAGATGGACGATGGGGCGCCTGGGTGGCTCAGTGAGTTAAGCATCTGCCTTCCTCTGGGGTCATGATCTCAGATCCTAGGACTGAACCCTGTGTCGGGCTACCTGCTCATTGGGGAATCTGCTTCTCCCTCTGCCCCTTCGCCTGCTAATAAATAAATAAAATCTTAAAAAATAAAATTCCTGGTTTAAAAAAAAATAGATGATGGATAGATGGGTAGGTGGACAGTAGGTGGATAGATGGGGGGTGGGGGGTGGATGGAGGAGAGGGGACAGTGGGGAGACAGATGTATGAATGAGCAGGGAGGCGGGCTGATGGGTGAACAGTAGGTGGGTTGACTGCACGATGTGTGAAGGGGGTGGGTGACATCTGAGTGGGTTTTGGGTAGACAAATGATTGGGTGGGTAAGTCAGGTGGGCAAAGAACCTCACATTTCCTTTCTCCAGGTTTTTAAACTGCTCTATGGAGTTCCAGGGAGATAAGCTCCGGCTCATGATTCAATTTACAAAAACAATCCCAATGCAACAAAAAAAGTGTGAACCCCCTGCCCCCACCCACACATTCCCTCCATGCCAGCCACCAGGTCCCAAGCCTTGGTGTCCTGGCCTTTCCTGGGTGCAGAGACACCTGCTATCAGGGGCAGAAGCCACCGTCCTCACCCTGGCTCCGGCCTTGACTTGCTGTGTGGCCTTAGGCAAGCTGCTTGAGCTCTCTGGACCTTGGGTTTCTACTCTGTTAGACACAGGCTTCCAGAGAGCTGAGTGTACCAGTGGGTCAACCAACGGTGGTGTTGGCTTGGTACAGAGCAGTGTGTTTAAAAATGTAAAAAACATTTGAAAATCAGGCAGTTTCATAAAAATCCAAACTTTGTCTTTTCTTGAGAAAAAACTGTTGATGTACTGGGGCCACATCCCCACGTGGCAACACAGGCTGCAGGAGAGCTGGCAGGATGGTGCCTGGCACACACCAGCAGCTGGTATGCATGGCCGGGCGCCGGCTATCCTGTCTGACCTCGCTGTGCCCTCCGTGGGGGCACGTCTGATCCATCTCCAGCCCTGGGGCCTAGCTCAGGGCCAGGCACATGGCAGGGACACCAGGAATGTTCACTGAGCAAATGAAGGATGAGCAGAAGGGGGACCCCTCAGGGTGGGAGAGGAGCATCATGTGGGTGAGGGGGTGAGCTACTCACCTAAGGGCATCATCCCAACATCATCCTTTCCAACGGTCACCCCGGAGCCTTCTGTCACATCCTGAGGTGCCCTCACTGCTGGTCCCTGAAATGAGAGATCCCACACTCAGAAATGAGAAACCACAGCGATAGCCTCTAATTTTTCTCCCCGGCAACCCCCACTACGTTGAGGCAGTCATCAAGTTCTCCTACCAGGCCTCCTGCTGGTCACCATGTGAGGGACTCGTCTGGAGAGCAGACCCTCCAGCCCCCAGTTGACCCCCTCATGAGACCCTGAGTCAGATCTGCCCCAAATTTCTGACCCACGGAAACTGTGTGAGACAACAAATGTTTGTGGTTGCAAGCCTTTAAGTTTGGGGTGATTTGTTCTGTAGCAACAGACAACTGATACACTTGCTTTAAATCCTATCTTAGCTTCGTAATTACTGCCCTCTGGATAAAGTGCAAACTCCTTGACAAAATACACAAGAAAAACACATAAGCTACCTTTAACTCAGGAAAAAAATAAAGGAATGGAACTTTTCCCAGCTCAAACAGTAGACCACTTGTGAGCAGGATGGTGCCAGCCAGAACACCGAAGGTTACTGAAAATGTTTCAGACTATTTTAGGTGTCTTTATGCTATTGTCATTGTTTCTTAAGCCCTTGTCCCCAAGGAACAGATCAGAATCCTAGTGCCAATGAAGGAGAGCTGACTCCTGAGTTCCACACATCCAACCCCCTTCTCGTACTTTACTTCTATCAAATGCAACAGTTAGGATGGAAGTCAGTGATGCCTAAAATTCTATCAACTAGCAAGAAGACTCTGCAGGAAGCTTCCAGAGCCTTTCTCAAACGTGCATTATTTGGAATTTGTGAATGCCCACGTTGTCTGGTGGTGGCAGGAGGAATATTTTGCATGGTCACCTTTTTGCTCTAGCAGACTGTAAACTGATTCCTGACCACCACTCGTGCAGCTCAGGCTGTTATGGTGCTACGGGTGACGACCTGCTGCTTGCTTCCGCTGTGGCCCACGGGCCCCGGCCCCACCTCCTCCTCCAACCCCACCTCTGGCCAGGTCCTTTCCTGGAAGTCCATAGTAGAAAGTTAATGATGCCCTGCGCATGCCAGGTTCTCTCAAACCTCCAAGCTTCAGCATATTCTGTTCCCTCTGCCTAGAGCTCCTTCTCCCATCCCTTTCCCTGTCTACCTCCGACGCCCTTCAAGACTTGACTGAGCCCCCATCCCTGCCACCACACACAGGTTTATGACCCTGTGTGATTTAAGAACAGCCCCTATCCTGCTACCTATCACGCCGCACTCAACAGCTTTATTGAGGTTACAGTGGATGTACATTATAAATGCATGTATTTAAAGCATACGATCCAGTGAGTTTCAACATGTACACACTCTTAAAACTACCATCACAGCCGAGATGGCAAACATATCTAACAGCCCCTAAGTCTCCTTGTGCATGTTTGTGATCTCTCTGAATCCCCAAATTACAAATCAGCAAATGCTGATGCATTTCCCATCACTACAGAGCTGTTTTCATATTCTAGAAACTTTACGTAGAACCAGAGTAAACAGGTATTCTTGTTTGGGGGGGGCGGTTCTCCCATGCAACATAATTATTTAGAGATTAAGGATACTGACCTACAGTTTTCTTTCTTGTAGTATCTTTGCTTTTGCCCACAGAAGGAGTTGGGAAGTGTACCTTCTTCAATGTTTGAAGTTTGTGTGGAGTTGATGTCACTTGTTCCTGAAATGTTCGGTAGACCTCCCTGACAGAGTCACCTTAACTGTCACGCTGCATTTTTATGCCTGTGCTTGCCCATCTCCTCCTACAGATTGTGGGTTCCAGGAGGGCAGGGCCTGGCCTGCCTTCCTTCTGTGGTATCCCTGGTGCCAATCCTTCTAATAACAGCTGTTGTGAGACATCATTCACCTACTGCAGAATTCACCCACTGAAAATACAATTCCGTGGCTTTCAGCGTATTCAGAGTTGTGCAACCATCCCCAGTTTTAGGGTATTCTCATCACCTGCAAACTAAATCTCAACCCCAGCAGCAGCTACTCCCCTTCCCTGCCCCAACCCCCGGGAACCCCAGGCTTCTCTCTGTGTCTGTGGGTGTGCCTGTTCTGGGTGTTGCATTAGTGGAATCTTGCAATCTACGGTCCCTTCGGACTGGCTCCTTCCCCCTTTCCACGCCATGCCTTTGATGGTCACTCTAGCAGGCGTCAGTGCTTCAGTCCCTTGCGTGGCTGAATAATGTTCCCTTGTGAGGCTGGACCACATTCTGTGCATCTATTCCAGTGGGCACACGGGTCGTTTCCATTTTCTGCCTATTACGGAGACTGCTGCCCTGCTGCCGTCCACCTCACATCAGGGACAAGTTTCGTGTGCACGTACACCCAGCAGTGAAGTGCTGGCTCACAGGGTAGCAGGTGTTTAACCCTCACAGGAACTGCCAGACGTCTCCCACCGCGACTGCCCCGCATCACATTCCCACCACCGTGGAAGAGGACGGGGCTCCACTTCCTGGTGCCTCTTCCGACAGTCCTCAAGGGACGCCAAGCGAGTGAATGATGGATGGGGAAAAGGGTCAAGCCGTCTGCCTTTGCTCTGGTGAAGAAGGGGGTCAAGATAAGGGGGTACCGAGGTGTGGAGTCAGGGTTCGGCCTAAGGCCGACCAGGTCCCCAGGTGCCTCCAGCCACAGGCCGGCCTGTGGGACCCCGAGCAAGTTACCTCCCACCCTGGGGTCAGGGCAGAGGGGCTGAGGCGGCACTTGATCTCACCCCGAGTCCTGACCCAGACTGGCAGATGCCGAGGGCACAGCAGAGGGAACTCCCCAGCTCCGCGGCCCTCGGTGGGGCTCCTGCGACCCACATGTGACATCTGCCCCCACTGCAGCAGGCCAGGAGCAGGACACGTGCCAGGCGCCTGCCACCGTGGGCCTCTGCGGCAGCTCCATCAGCCCACCCGCGAGCAGAGCCCAGGAAGCCACACCGCCAGCAGGTTCTCCTAGCGATTCTAGGGCACACACATCCTCTGGATGGCCTGGGGCTCTCTGGTTTGGGGTCCCAGACATGGGATGCTAGACTGTGCAGAGACCAAGCCCCAGCCACAAGAAGATACCCAGGCAGAGTGGCCATGGGGATGAGGCTGGGGTCCTGGGTGAGGCACTGGGGGCTCGGTATCTGGCGTACAGCAGGGCTTAGAAGCAGGATCTAGAGCCAGGGCCTGTGGGTTCTATTCCTCCCACTGCCCCCTAACTAACCCTGTGACCTTGGGCAAGGTGCTTGACTTCTCTGGGACGCACACTGCCATCTGGGAGACAGAGTTTCAGTATGCAGTACTGACCCCTCAGGGCTGGGTGGAGACAGGCAGGCCAGGTTAACAACGGGATTTACGGGGGGCTCTTAGCCTCCAGAGGGGCTGGAGACTAGAGTCAGACTATAGAGCTGACCTCCAATAAGAAGCCTGGACACCGGGCTCGAGAGCCTCCCTCCTCAGCATGGTCAGCACGACCTGGTGCTGTCCCCACGCGCCCCCAGGAGAGCCGTGCTCCTGGACCTGCCCCGGGTGCCTCTCCCCTCGCGGACTATGCTCTGCGTCCCTTCACTGAAACAAATCGGAACTGTGAGCACTCCAGCTCTCATCAGGTCCTGAATCCTTCTCATGGATTACCAAACCCAGGCTGGTCCTGGGAACCCCGAACTTGCAGGTGGTATCAAAGCAAGGTGTCCTCGGAGGAACCCCCAGGCGCCGCACATGGAGCCGCCTGGCCGCCAGCACTGCCCATCTGGGTTCAAGTCCGAACTTCCCACCCTGAACTCGTTCATGTATTTATTCCAGCTCTACCAGGTGAGGGGGCGGGGAGTGAAGGCAGGAGGCCCGACCACGGTCCGCAGGCCACGGTGAGGAGGCGGGACGTCTTTCCCCCGAAGATTCAGAGTCTAGCCAGAGTCTAGCCGACCACTCAGCCTCATCAGCTGAGCAAGCCCTGCGGGCCACCCTGAGCCACGACCACGCCGCCACCTTCACCGCCCCGGGCTCGCTGCTGCCCTCGCCTTCCTGCACGCTGGCCCTGCCAGTGCCATCGGCTTTGGCTCTCACCTCTGCTGGCTGCCCCGTGCTCTCTTCCTGTGCTGCTGGCTGCCTCTGCCGCCCCAGGATTCCCTGAGCGCTGACCGTCCGGAGGCTCAGGCCGGCGGGCGTTTCCTGTTGTGCTGACTGCCGCCCGGGCTCTCCCAGCCTCCCAGCTCCTGACCGCCCACCCGCTTTCCTTTGGGTTTCCTGGGCTGGCAGACACCCGGCCCCCTGGCTATTGTGTGCCTGGGGCCGGATGCAGGTGACTGACCGTGGCCAATTCGGTCCCCCCTCCGCCGTCTCCCCTAACCTGCAGAACAGACCAGGCTCTCCCTCCAAACCTGACAGGAAACTTCGCACTGCCCGCCTGCATCCAACAGAGGAGGCCTGGGGGTTACTCACCGCTCCCTGGCAAGCCCCTTGTTGAGCACCTACTAGGTACCAGGCACTACTCAAAGCGCCAGGGACACAGCAGCGAACAAGACAGACAAAGCCCCTGCGCTCGACGGCCTATGTTCTAGTCACTGCTAGACGAACCACAAGTAATGATTTCCACCAGGCTGACTCGGCCAGGTAGGGGTTTCTCTCGGCCCCCTGGAATCGCAGCAGCCAAGAAGAGCCCTTAGAACCGTGGAGGCTCACATGCTGCCCGTGGCAATGCCAAATGCCACAGCCACCTCGGGAAGCAGTTCGGCGGTTTCTTCTAAAATCAAACACGCCTGCCATGAAAGCCAGGCCTCGCACTCCCGGCGATCCACTCTGGCTAAATGAAAACTCGTGTTCGCGCAGAAATGCACACCCAGGTCTTTAAAGCAGCTGCATTCAAAATCACTCAACACTTGGGCGCCTGGGTGGCTCAGATGGTTAAGCGTCTGCCTTCGGCTCAGGTCACGGTCCCGGGGTCCTGGGATCGAGCCCCACGTCGGGCTCCCTGCTCCTTGGGAGCCTGCTTCTCCCTCTGCTTCTCTCTCTCATGAGTAAGTAAAATCTTTAAAAAAAAAAAATCACCCAACACTGGAGACCACTTCTGGATCCTTCAACGGGGGAGGGACAGAGAAACTGGTGTGTCCACACCACGGGGCTCTACTTGGCGTGAAAAAGGAACCAACTACCAACACGCGTGACCACATGGGTCAATCTCAAAGGCATGGTGCTGAGCAAAAGACCCAGCCCCCAAAGCTCACACACTGTGAGTCCCTTTCTGTGCTTCCCCAGAAGATGGACCGCAGACTGGCAGCCTGCGGGGCCCTGGGGCAAGGGCGCCTGTGAGGACGGCCCGCGGGGGTCTGGGGTGACGGCACAGGTCTGCGTCCTGACTATCGCTACAATTAACCACCATGTGTTGATAATGCAGAGAACTGTACACCCCCCAAAAAGTTAAAAATACACTGAAGCCAAGTGCCTGGGTGGCTCAGGTCATGATCTCAGGGTCCTGGGATCGAGCCCCTCGCTGGGCGTTAGCAGGGAGCCTGCTTCTCCCTCTGTCGCTCCCCCTGCTTGTGTTCCCTCTCTCTGTCAAGTAAGTAAATAAATAAAATCTTAAAAAATAAATACACTGAAGCCGTGGCCCTGGCACCTACTAACAGGAGACTCAGCTCCTGAGTGAGAGCCGCCGCCGCAGTGATCTCCAAAGCCCCCCCGTGTTCCCATGGCCTGACAGCAGCGCGCGCACGATGCGTCAGGGAAGGCTCTGCCCCACACAGGCGAGGACCCAGACCTCAGAGACCCCCTCGTCCCGGAGGCGTTTGCCACACTCTAGCTCTCCAGGCCCCTCCGCCAGTCTGAGTGCAAAGGCCTGACGCCCAGGCTACCATCACTCTTCACACCTTTGCTTTAAACGGCTGTCTGTCCCACCAGCAACGGGGAAGCGGCATCAGACGGGCCGCGGCCGGTTCGGTGCGATCCCGCAGAACAGCATCACCCCAGGGATGCTCTGGCCAGCTCCCAGCCCGAGGCTGCTCTCCTACCAGAGAGAGAGAACGACTCCCCGGCACCCAGGGAAGCCATCAGGGAATCACCGGGAACCACGATTCCACGAGAATCTGACGCCGTGCTCCCACACCTCTTCCGAGTCCTCGGACACGCACCTGCCTCTGCACCAGGCACAACGGTCCCTGGCCCCAGGGCTCGTGGCTCTGTGCCCTCACGTGGCAGAAGAGCTGGGACTCTGCGGGTGTGACTGACGTGAGGGGCAGCCCAGCATCATCAGGAGGGTCGGGCTCAGGAGAGGACGTGAGCTTGGAAGCAGAGGTCAAGTGAGGCCCAGGGATGGGTTCTTCCCCAGAGCCTCCAGGAGGGACACAGCCCTGCCCACACCCAGGTGTCAGCCAGACCCGAGTCGGACTCCTGGCCTCCAGAACTCCGAGTGAGCTCGTCTGGGTTGTCTTTCAAGCACAAGCTCTGCGGGGACGTGTGACGGCGGCAGCGACAGGGAACATGGCCCAGAGAAGTGGCCGTGAGGGGAGGCCCCAGAGGGGTGAGGCTGGTCCCAGGAAGCGGGGGAGAGCCCATCAGAGGAGCCGGGCCTCAGCGACGAAGGGGCTGACAAGACCACGCTGCGTCCCCAGCACCTGACGGGCACCACGCGCGCTCACAGTGGATACTCTCCCATCTTTCTGACTGCTCGCCCCCGCGCCCGCCAGGCTCCCGCCACCTCTCACCACGCGGCCACATGTGGCTGCTGAGCACCTGGAAAGGGGACACGTGCCACCTGCCAAGGTGGTAACAGGCTGGATACGCTGAGTTCAACAAATTAACGCCGCATGTTCCTTCCACCCTTTCTAACGTGCTACAGGCAGGACTCACGTCCCATTTTCACTGGACAGCGCGGCTCTAAACCGCGGGTCAGCGGGCTTTTCCTACAACGGACCAAGAGTAAAGGTTTTCGGCTGTCTGTGTCCGCACTGCCCCACTCAGTCCTTGTGGCAAAAGGGCCACAGGCACCGCGTGAATGGACTGGCCCGGCTGTGCCCCCGGGAGGTTCTGTCACACTCCACAAAAACGGTGGGGGCAGGGCCCACAGGCTCCTGGCGGGCGAGCCCCTGCCTTTAGTAAAGCATTTGGTCTCCCCGGGAGGTGACCTCTAAGGCCCTGGGGCATCCACCCGACACGAGCGACTGTGTGCGTGGGGGCCTGGGGCCACACTGGCCAGTCCAACAGTGCAGTTTATAACAGAGGCTTTCAGACACCCAAGATGCGCTCAGCCTCCAGGGGGGCTGGAGGGCGAGGCAGGTCATGCGTGCACGGCGGAGCCCAGCAGGAACTCTGGGCACCAAGGCTCAAGGAGCCAGCCCGGCCGGCGATACCGCATGCACCCTGTCACGCTCCGTGGCCAGGAGGACCGTCCACATGCCCCCGTCAGAGGACAGCTAGAGGCTCCGTGCACGGGGCTGGGCTGGAGCCCTGCGCCTCCTCCCCCCGCGGACCGGATCCGCGTCCTTCTGCCGTGACAAACCCCAACTGTGAGCAAGACGGCTTTTGGATGGTTCTGAGTCCTTCTGAATCGTTCAACAGGAGGGCGTCTGGGGACCACCCCTCTGCACCGCGCTCCCAGCCTGACGCACACACCCGCCCCACAGCCTCCCCACGCTCGATCGTGTCCTGAGACCAGCGGCCCTCGGGAGAGCAGAGGCCAGGCAGGGAGCGGGGAGGCCGGTCTCCAGCCAGGTGAGGGGGCAGCTGAGGGGCGTGGGTGCGAGCAGGGCCCCCCACCCCGCCGACCCTGCGCTCACCCAGAGCTCCTCCAGCAGGGCCACAGCGTCCTCCCCGCTTCGGGGCCGCCGGCTGCACACCCAGGCCTGGATGTCGGCGGGGAGGGCGCTCAGGAACTGCTCCAGCACCAGCAGCTCCAGCATCTGCTCCTTGGTGTGCAGCTCGGGCCGCAGCCACTGGCGACACAGGGCACGCAGCAGGCCCAGCGCCTCGCGGGGGCCCGGCGCGTCGCCCAGGTGGAAGTGCCGAAAGCGGTGCCAGGGCGAGTCCAGGGTCAGGCCCTCGGCCGACGGGCCTTCCTGCTTCACGGGCTGGGGAGACGGGACCTCCATGGGGGTCGTGGGCCCCGCAGGGACGGCAGCGCCTGTGGGGAGGGGAGTTCAGCACCGTCAGAGCCCAGCTCAGTGACTCGAGAAACCACTGCCTCCGGCCGGGTGCACCCCACGCGTGCCCACATCAGAGGTCAGGGCCGGTGCCCTCTGTGCCTCCGTTTCCCCTGTAGGTCGAATGCTCCCCTACCTTGCACGGCCGAGGGAGGAGTGCCTGGGAAGGAAGGCGCCTGTGGGCTGCTGTGCCCAGGGCCCTGCACACAACAGGTGCCGAAGGGAGGGAGATTCGGATCCCCGTCCTGGGACGGCCCAGGCTCGGACCCTGGCTCTGCCCTTCCCTGCGGGTGGCCGCGGGCCCTGCTGTTGCTCGGTCTCCTCCCTCAGCTTCGAGTGACGGGTAAACACACAGAGAGCTGGAACAGCGCGCGGCACCAGCAAGTGCTCAGAAAGCCCTGAGCTCTCGTCAGCGCCCTCGTCTTCGTAACTGCTCGCCCCGAAGACACGCACACCCCGCGTCCCCAGCGTCCCCTGCAGCAGGTGCTCACGACGCCTACTCCAAAGCCGCCCTGCAACCGCTTCCTCATTCACGGTCCCCCGAATCCACACGAAGCTCTAACCCCAGCACCACGGTATCTGGAGGCGGGCTTGGGGAGATGAGTGGGAGCACACGAACGTCCGCTGAGCTGCTACAAGCTTCAGTTAGGAGACGAGTAAGTCGTGGGGGGCGTCGAACGTACAGCGTGGCAACTGGGGCTCACGAGACCGTGCTGTCTGCTTGGAAGCTGCTCGGGGAGTGAGCTTACAAGCGCTCATCAAAGAAAAAACAAGGGTGACTATGCGAGTCAACAGACGTGGACCGAGCTCGCCGTGTCACAATGTACCCACATCAGATTGTCACGTATCTTAACAGAACGCTGTATGTTGGTTACACCTCAATAAAACTGGGAGAAGAGACTGAGAGAAGCCATAAGGATGAGGTCGGAATCCGACAGGATCGGTGCCCTTAGAGGAACAGAAATCTCCCGGATGTGCTCTGCCACGTGAGAAGATGAGCAGGCTGCCCACTGCCGCCCAGACACGGATCGCCCTGCAGCTGACCGTGGACTCTGGCCCCAGAACTGAGAAATAAGCGTCTGTTGTTCAAGCCCCGGTCTGTGGTATTCCTGCGGCTGCCACACGGCTGGGCCCCCAGTCACATCCAGGGATCGGGAACCACAGCGGACTGCAGGACTTGGCCCCCATCCACTCTCCCCTTCCTCCTCTGTCTAATCCCCCCGCCCCCAAGGAAGCTGTGTGCCCTCCTCTTCCTCTTCCCCATTCCTGAAGGAGGGGACCCGGACGCGGCAGTGGTTCCACCAGGGGTGACGTGACCCCAGGAGACAGCTGGAAATGTCCGGAGACTCCTGACTGCTGGATGGGGGCAGGGGAACGGTGCTGCCGGCAACCAGCGGGGGGAGGCAGCTGGGAGTCCTACAGCCCACAGGCATTGGAGAGATTCGCAGAAAAATAACGCCACATTTCCAATTTTTTGTTTTGGAAAACACGGTTATTTTCCATTTAAAAAATGTTATTTATGTCAATATGTGAAACGTTGATTACTTCTATTTCTAAATGCATTAATAAATACTCTGAAATTTCTTTGGCCTTACATTTTAATATGATATATACCCACAGACACAACTACTATAAATAAAAATGCTTCGGGATCTCCAATAATTTTTAAGAATATAAAGGAGTCCTGAGTTCAAAACGCTTCAGAACCACTAGGACTGGGGTCAGCAAACAGCCACCTGTGGGCCAAATCTGGCCCGCAGCCTATTTTTTTTTTTTTTTTTTTAAGATTTTATTTTTCGGTATTCTCCATACCCAATGTGGGGCTTGAACCTACAACCCCGAGATCAAGAGTCGCATGCTCTACCAAGTGAGCCAGCCGGTTGCCCTTTTTTTTTAAAAAAAAAGATTTTTTATTGATTTGAGAGGGAGAAAAAGAGAGGTAGCGAGAGAAAAAGCACGAGCAAGGGGGAGAGGGGTAAGCAGCCTCCCCACTGAGCAGGGAGCCCAACATGGGGCTCGATCCCAGGACCCTGGGATCACGACCTGAGCCAAAGGGAGACGCTTAACGGACTGAGCCACCCAGGTGCCCGCTTTTTCTTTTTAAATGAAGTTTTACTGGTACATGGCCATGCCTATTTACTCATGCACCATCCATGGCTGCTTTTGAGCTCAGAAGGCAGAGCGGAGTAGATTCAGCAGAGACTGAATAACCTGCAAAGCTGCCCACGTGGTTAGAGATATTTACTATCCGGCTCTTTCCAGAAAAAGTTTGCCAACCCCTGACCTAAAGGATGGTGGGAGACCAACACAGAAGGGATCCTGGATGACCCTGTGGGTCACGGCACTGAGCCCACCCAGAACACCGCTGCACTGTCAGAAAACAAGTTTTTCGGGGCGCCTGGGTGGCTCAGTCGTTAAGCATCTGCCTTCAGCTCAGGTCATGGTCCCGGGGTCCTGGGATCGAGTCCCACATCGGGTTCCCTGCTCTGCAGGAAGCCTGCTTCTCCCTCTCCCACTCCCCCTGCTTGTGTTCCCTCTCTCGCTGTGTCTCTCCCTGTCAAATAAATAAAATCTTTAAAAAAGAAAAAAACCTTATCAGGGCGCCTGGGTGGCTCAGTCGTTAAGCGTCTGCCTTCCGCTCAGGTCATGATCCCAGGGTCCTGGGATCGAGCCCCGCATCGGGCTCCCTGCTCCGCGGGAAGCCTGCTTCTCCCTCTCCCATTCCCTCTGCTTGTATTCCCTCTCTCGCTGTGTCTCTGTCAAATAAATGAATAAATCTTTAAAAAAAAAAAAAAAAGAAAAGTTTTTCTATCTGACTTGAGCCACTGTGTTTGGGGCCTCCTAGCTACAGCAGCTTGCTCTCAATCACGACTAAAGGGCAGTCCTCTCGACCACAGGCAGGAGGTAGACGAGGGCTCTGACCAATGAGATTTAGGAGAAAGTCTGTGTTTGAACAACTCTCCTTTTGGTATGAGAGACTTCTGTGGCCAACCGCATTTTGCAGCAGAGCACAGGAGGT
The DNA here is from genome assembly GCF_029215605.1 of Mirounga angustirostris. NCBI lineage: Eukaryota > Metazoa > Chordata > Mammalia > Carnivora > Phocidae > Mirounga > Mirounga angustirostris. The sequence goes on along the minus strand of NW_026991724.1, from coordinate 57,794,426 downwards.
CAAGAGAGAAGATCCCTGGCTCTGGGGCACAGGCCTTGAGTAGCTGGGCTGAAAGGTCCCCTGGATGCCCCAGTCCAAAGCCCTGGCTCTTAACTACTACGCCACTGACCGTGGACATCATCTCGTTGTTGGGCCGGCCACCACAGACCCCCTCATCATCTCCCTGCTCCCAAGCCTGCCGCCCTAGATGCAAATCACCCCACAGCCATCAGAAAGGGTTTTTTCCCCTCAATAAAAATCACATTATGGGGGCACCTGGGTGGCTCAGTTGGTAAAGCGGCTGCCTTCGGCTCAGGTCATGATCCCAGCATCCTGGGATCGAGCCCCACATCAGGCTCCTTGCTCCACAGGAAGTCTGCTTCTCCCTCTCCCACTCCCCCTGCTTGTGTTCCCTCTCTTGCTGTGTCTCTGTCAAATAAATAAACAAAATCTTTAAAAAAAAAAAAATCACATTATGTCACTTCCCCCACTGAAAACGCTCTGCTTCTTTGCTACACAAGGTCTCACATCTGCCTACCTTTCTTGTCTCTTACCATTCTGTCCCTGGCTCTCTCTCCTCCAGCCACACTGGCTCCTTGATTATATTCTCAGACTCAAGGCCAGTCCTACCCCAGGGCCTTTGTACCTGCTCTTCTCCCTCCCCTCCTCTTCGCTCAGCTGGCTCCTTCTCTTCTTTGAAGTTTCCATGCAATTTCCCCTACTTGGAGAGCCTCCTCAAATCATCCGATTAACACAGCATCCACACAGCCTACCGTGCAGTTACTATCCTGTCACCTTTACTAATTTCCTTTTAGTGTTTAACAAGACGGGGTGTTATATTTGTGTGCTGTCTTCCCTCATGAGAATTTAAGCTTCAGGAGAGCAAGAGACCACAGACACAGAGCCCAGCATGCTGGCTGGCACTCAAAGAAAATTTATGGGATGATCAGTCCTATGAGATTAGTATTATTATTGCCCCCATTTTGCAAATGGAGAAGGTAAAGACATCTTGCCCAAAGTCACCCAGGTAATAAGTAACAGAGCCTAAACTCACACCCAGGTGTGCCTGGTTCCACAGCCAGTCTGCAACATCACCTGCCCACCCATCCCTCCATTCGAGGACTGACAAGCCTGGGAGTGGCAGGGAGGGCTTCCCAGGAGACCTGGGCCAGAGCTGAGTCTCCAAAGATGCAGAGAAGCCCACTCTGCTGTGAGAAAGATCCCTCCGGGATGGGACTGGAATCTGACCTGAGGGAGCCAGGCCTCAGGCATCAAGATGCAGGGTCCCGCAATCTCGGGGGGGGGGGGGGGGGGCTCATGGGTAGCCACCAGCTGTCCACAGTGAGTTCCTCAGAGCAGGGCCAGTTGGACCCTTCTCTGGGTCCCAGGGTCACCACCCCTGAGAAAGCACATACTAAGCCATAAGTAAGGTCGTTCCACCACGTGAACCAATCCTTATCACCCACTGAGGGTCCAGTTCCTCCAGGGGCTGCTAGAGTGCCGTGTGTCACCTCCACTAGAATACCTGTAACACTGCTATGTCCAAGGAGTACTGTCCAGCCCAACCAGGCACCCTGGAGACCTCAGGAGACAGCCGCGGAGTGGGATCTGCCTCACACCGCCCCACCCAAGCGTCCCAACAGCCCTGTGAGGAGGAGAAACGGACACTCAGGCAGGACTCAAACCTGGCGCTGTGGGACTCCAGAGCCCACGCTGGTTGCACCCAGCACCTCTGCATGGCGCGCTCAGTTAACAAAACGCTGAAGGGCTGGGCTCTGGCCCCTGGCTGCCACGCTTCCGCTTTCAGCTCTGCCATTTATCCGGTGTGTGACCTTGGACCCATGACTTGCCTGCCCCTCTGCGGGCTGAATTTGTCCGCCTGTAAACCACCACCGATAACAGCTCCTTCCCCACATGGGGCTGCCAGGGATATGAATTAGAAGTGGCCCAGCATACAGTAAGCGCTCAATGAAGACTTGTGTGCCTACTGCAGGGTTTCCAAACTCAGCGCTCGTCATACACAGGGCTGGATAATTCTGTGTTGTGGCAGCCGTCCCATGCCCTGCGAAAGGCTTATCAGCATCGCTGGCGGCTTTCCACCACATGCCGGTAGCCGTCTCCCCAACTCCCCAACTGTGACTCCAAACAGGTTTCCAGATATTGTCCCGTACCCCCGGCTGAGAGCCACCCGTCCACTGGACAAATATTTACTCGAAGCACAAGGGCTCTGGAGCAAATCCCAGTTCTGCAGCCAACCAGCTATCTGTCCTCGGACAAAGTACAATAGCACCTTTTATACACGGGCTCTCCATTTCCTGGGCTGCAGAATGGGGAGGAAGACCCTACCGATTCAAGAGACCCAGCGTGAGTGCGAGTTGCGAGGCAAAGCAAGACGCTGCGAGCAGGGGCTCCTGGGTGGCGCAGGTCATGACCCCAGGGTCCTGGGATCGAGCCCCGCATCGGGCTCCCTGCTCCGCGGGAAGCTTCTCCCTCTCCCGCTCCCCCTGCTTGTGTTCCCTCTCTCTCTGTCAAATAAATAAAATCTTTTTTTTTTAAAGATTTTATTTATTTATTTGACAGAGAGAGACACAGGGAGAGAGGGAACACAGGCAGGGGGAGTGGGAGAGGGAGAAGCAGGCTTCCCGCCGAGCGGGAGCCCGATGCGGGGCTCGATCCCAGGACCCTGGGATCATGACCTGAGCGGAAGGCAGACGCTTAACGACTGAGCCACCCCGGCGCCCAAGTCAAATAAATAAAATCTTAAAAAAAAAAAGGAAAACGCCGAGAGCAGCACCTGGCCCCAGCAAGCGCTCAGGCAGAGCGGGAGCGCGCTTACTGCCACTCGGGGAGGCGCAGGGGGGCACCGCTAGTCACCAACAGGCGCACGGCCATCGGAAGAGGGGACTGGGACCCAAGAGCGGGCACAGAGGGGGACTGGAGGCCGGCTCGGGGGCAGCTTCGGCCCGCGAACACAGCCTGGAGCACTTTGCCCCGCCGGCCAACTGCGTCCCGCGCACCAAGCCCCCGAGCCCCCGACCTGGGCGCTCTGCACCCGGAGAGGGGAGCGCGCCGCCCAGCCTGCGCCTCCGACGCCCAGAGCCCCGCACGAGTGCGAGCGCCCGCGGGCCCCCCGCGCCCCAGGGCCCGGCCCCCGGCCCGCGGCCCGCCCCGCTCCCGGCCCCTCCCCCTCCGCGGCCCTCCCCCACACCCCGCCCCCGTTTTCCACCCTCTCCCGCGTCCTCCACCCCGAGGGGCCACAGCCCCCTCCCACCGCCGACCCTCCCCGGCCCCTCCCCCTCCCGTTCCCTCTCCCATCCCCCTCGCCCACCTCCCGCTTCGCTTGGCCCCCTTCTTCTCCCCTCCCCCCGCTCCCCATCCCTCTGGCCTCCAGCCCCCCCCCAAACCGCATCCAACGGCCCCCCCAACCCCCCTTCCCCTCGCGCTCACCTCACTCTCCCAGACGAGGCCCCCCAAGCCCCCTCACCTCGTCGCACACGCGCACAAAGCTCACCGGGACTCCATGCCCCGGCAGGCTTTGCGCCAAACTCATCCGTCCCCCTCCCCCTAACACTCAGACACCGAGGCGTCCGTTCCGCCCCCCCACCGCGCCGCACCGGCCTCACCTAGAACTACATTTCCCAGGAAGCATCGCGGCAAAAGGACGCTTCCCATTGGCCGCTCGCCGTGACGACTCTCTCACGCCCATCTCCGAATGGTTCTGAACTACACTTTCCAAGGTGCATCGAGCACGGCCAGCGGCCTATTAGCCCAGACAAACAAGGCCTCTCGGCGCGCCAGGCTTTGAACTACACTTCCCAGAATGCCTGCAGGGCTTCCCATTGGCTCGCACGCGGACGCGGGCATGCGCAGACGTGCCGACGGGGGAGGCCGAGGCGGGGAGAAGGAGGGGTCATGGCGGCGGCGTCCTGAGCCAGGTGGAAGTTGGACGCCGGCGGGCGCTCGGGAAGGGAAATCAGCGGGCCGTCGGGCTGGGCAGGCGAGAAGGAGCGGCCGCGCCAGAGCTCCGCGCCCGTCAGGCCTGCGAGTGTGTCTTCCTGCGCGTTTCGTCCCCGACTCCGTTCGGGCGGCGCTGACGGGGTCCAAGGTGGGCGCGCGCTGGGACCCGCGCGCCCGGGGTCGGCTCCTCCGCCGTGAGCCTGGCGCCCGGCGTCTGGCCTCAGCGGCCCCCCTGCGTGAAGCGGGAGAAGGTGCTGCCGGCCACACGTCGCTGGCGTGCCCCCATCGGACAGGGCAGCTGCCTCAGTTTCCCCATCTCGGAAACGGGAAGAGTCGGTGTTCAGAGCAGGAAGAGGTCCTAAGAGGGGCCGGAGCTCTGCGCCTGAGGACGGCTCACACAAGCCGGGCGCGCCGGAGCCGTCGCCCTCCTCCCCGTTCGTTAAACGGACGTGACTCCCCCAGGAGTGCTGCGGGCGTGGCTGACCCGGGACTTGCCGCCGGGCGCCCTCCTCCCTCCCGCTCAGGACCTCCAGCCACCGCGGCCTCCTTCCTGCGCCGGGAACACGGCTGACCTTGTTCGCGCGCACCCCGTCGCGCACCTGACAGCGCAAACCTACGAGGTGCGCAGGAGCTGTGCTCCCGGCCCCCAGCAAGGAAACGCTTCCTCGCGCCCCCTCGCCTCGGGGAAGATGCATCTGTCATTCGTGCGGTGCCCGGGCCACACGCGGAAGCGTCGCCCTCCTACTTCGCCCATCGGCCCCGCACCAGTCCATCAGCAGGTCCCGCGGGCGCTGCCTCAGGCTGGTCCCGCTTTGTCCACTTCTCCTGATGCTGTCGCCTGGCCTGAGTTCCCTTGGCCTCTCACGTGAGCGACTGCATCAGCCTCCCTAGTGTCCTGCGCCGCTCTGGGCATGGAGCTCTGCATTTTCATTCTGCAGTGGGCCTCACAGATTAAGTAGCCATCCATGTCGTACATACCACCTTGATCATCTGTGCAGCGTCCACATGCAGCGCCGTTTCTCCAGCATTCGAGTGCACTGTAAATATCGCTGAGGAATGGAAAGAAGGAATGACTCCTGGATGTCCTCCTTCCACTTCTTCACCTGGTAACATCATACATTCCTCAGCAATCCGTTCAGATGCTGCCTCCTCCAGGAAGCCTTCCCAGTGTGTGTGATAAAACACATGTAAAATTTGCCGTTTTAACCATTTTTAAGTACGCAGTAGAGTGGCGTTAATAACATTCACTGTGGGGCGCCTGGCTGGCTCAGATGGTTAAGCGTCTGCCTTCGGCTCAGGTCATGGTCCCGGGGTCCTGGGGTCGAGCCCCGCATCGGGCTCCCTGCTCGGCGGGAAGCCTGCTTCTCCCTCTCCCGCTCCCCCTGCTTGTGTTCCCTCTCTCGCTGTGTCTCTCTCTGTCCAATAAATAAATAAAATCTTAAAAAAAAAAAAAAAGACCAGGGCGCCTGGGTGGCTCAGATGGTTAAGCGTCTGCCTTCGGCTCAGGTCATGATCCCGGGGTCCTGGGATCGAGCCCCACATGGGGCTCCCTGCTCGGCGGGAAGCCTGCTTCTCCCTCTCCCACTCCCCCTGCTTGTGTTCCCTCTCTCGCTGTGTCTCTCTCTGTCAAATAAATAAATAAAATCTTAAAAAAAAAAAAATGACCAGGGCGCCTGGGTGGCTCAGATGGTTAAGCGTCTGCCTTCGGCTCAGGTCATGATCCCGGGGTCCTGGGATCGAGCCCCACATGGGGCTCCCTGCTCGGCGGGAAGCCTGCTTCTCCCTCTCCCACTCCCCCTGCTTGTGTTCCCTCTCTCGCTGTGTCTCTCTCTGTCAAATAAATAAATAAAATCTTAAAAAAAAAAAAATGACCAGGGCGCCTGGGTGGCTCAGACGGTTAAGCGTCTGCCTTCGGCTCAGGTCATGGTCCCGGGGTCCTGGGATCGAGTCCCGCATCGGGCTTCCTGCTCCTTGGGAGCCTGCTTCTCCCTCTGCCTCTCTCTGTCTCTCATGAATAAATAAATAAAATCTTAAAAAAAAAAAAAAGACCAGGGCGCCTGGGTGGCTCAGATGGTTAAGCGTCTGCCTTCGGCTCAGGTCATGATCCCGGGGTCCTGGGATCGAGTCCCGCATCGGGCTTCCCGCTCCTTGGGAGCCTGCTTCTCCCTCTGTTTCTCTCTGTCTCTCATGAATAAATAAATAAAATCTTTAAAAAAAAAAAGATAACATTCACTGTGGTGCAACTGTCACCACCATCTACCTCCAGAACTCTTCTCCTCTTGCAAAGCCGAAAGTCTGTCCGTTAAACAACTCCCCATTCTCCCTCCTGCCCCCTGCCCCAGCCCCTGGTACCCCATGTAAGTGGGATTAGGCGGTGTTTGTCTTCTTGGGACTGACTCACGCAGCACAATGTCCTCTGGGTTCATCTATGATGTGGCGGGTGTCGGAATTCCCTTCCTTTTTAAGACTAATAATTCATTATATATGTATATCACATTTTGATTTTTCCGTTCATCAGAGAGTTCTTAAATAGGAACATGTCACTCTTTTGCTTAAAATTCTCCAGTGCAAACCCTTGACTCTGGCCTGCAAGACCCCACATAATCGGACCCCTTCAGATCCAGAATTCCTCTCATATGGTGCCTTGGTGCAAATCAGAAAAGGTTGCCCTCAGAAGGACTGTGGGCCTGAGCCAGGGCATGGGTGCAGCAAGGAGATGGAGAGCAGGATTCAGCCACCTCCTCCCACGCGGCCAGGTACTTGTAGGTAGGGTGTGAGGATCACCCCAGCCCTCAGCCCAACACCACTCTCCTTCAGACGTGATCACTATGCTCCATCACAGTGGCCCAAAGGTTCTGAATCAGGTCCCAGACAAGCCACAGAGCATCACCTGGGGGCTCATTAGAAATGCAAATTCTCAGACCCACTGAATCAGAAACTCTGGGGGTGTTGGGCCCAGCACTTTGTTTTAACAAGCCCTCCAGGGGATTGTGATGCACGCACCAGCATTCTTGGGTCTGGCATTCAGCAGCACATTAGAATAGTCACCCCTTCACAGGGTCCTTGGGCGGCTCACTGCGTGAATACATGCAAAGCACCTAGATCATGCCTGGTAGAGAGTAAGGAGCTGATGAACATTAGCTTTTTTTTTTTTTTTTACTTTGCCTACAGTTAACATAACTGATAAATGCAAGCCCAACCCAGTTGCAAAGTTGAACACCAACCCCCCACCCCCCACCCCGGCCCCATATAATAAAAACAGCTTACTTTACCACAGAATGTTGTCTACTCATGTCTTGTGCAATTCATGTGTAGGGCACCTATTCTTTTTTTAAGATTTTATTTATTTGGGGGTGCCTGGGTGGCTCAGTTAAGAGTCTGCTTTCTGCTCTGATTTAAAAAAAAAAAAACACAACAGAAGAAGAAGGGCCCCCTGCTCTGTTGAATGCCCTCCTGGGGCCATCTTGAGATTCTTAACTCCTTTTTTTTTTTTTAAGATTTTTATTTTTTGACAGAGACAGAGAGACAGCAAAGAGGGAACACAAGCAGGGGGAGTGGGAGATCTTAACTCCTTTTTAAATTGTTTTAAATTATTTTTAAAAGATTTATTTATTTAATAGAGAGAGAAAGTGGCGGGGGGGCAGAGGGAGACAGAGAATCCTGAAGCAGACTCCCCACTGAGCGCAGAGCCCAACGTGGGGCTCTATCCCAGGACCCTCAGATCATGACCTGAGCCGAAATCAAGAGTCAGCCACCCAGGTGCCCCAACCCCCTTTTTAAAGCATGGAGCTCTGCATTTTCATTCTGCAGTGGGCCTCACAAATTAAGTAGCCATTCATGTCATACATACCACCTTGATCATCTGTGCAGTGTCCACATACAGCGCTGTTTCTCCAGCATTCGAGTGCACTATAAATATTGCCGAGGAATGGAAAGAAGGAATGACTCCTGGATGTCCTCCTTCCACTTCTTCACCTGGTAACATCATACATTCCTCAGCAATCCGTTCAGATGCTGCCTCCTCCAGGAAGCCTTCCCAGACCACTCCCACCCCAGTAAATCTGGACGAAACTCCTCATCTGAGCTTCCACAGTGCCCCTTCTCTCTCCATCTCGTGCTTGGATTACTTTTTGTATCTGCCCTGCTTATCCTCTGGTGAGCAGCTCAATAACAGAGACCCAGTTGTTGCCAGCTCCCAGTTTGGGGCCTGCCTCTGAGTGAGTAAATAAGGATTGAAGGAAAGTGGTTCTTACCTTACTTCCCAGGCCTGAAGGCAAAAATTCTTTTGGCAGCAAATTTGGCCCATATCCTACCAAAGCTTTTGGGCTCCTTTGTAGCACCATTATAATTATTACTCAAAATAATAATTAACGGTTTGTCTTTTGTATGGTGCTTTAAAGCAGGGAGATCCTCCAGGGTGGGGAGGGGATTTGGTGCATGCCCGGGTGTCCAGCCCCCGGCACCCTGAGGCTCAGATGATGTTTATTGGATAAACGGGTGATGGATGAGTGATTACAGAGCCAGCCAGCCAGTCTGCACCTCCCAGTGAGGGCCCCTGGGGGCTGGATTGTGAGTGTGAGTCATCTTCACCAGGCCTCAGGAAACACTCGGGAATGAATAGTTAAATTATGAATGAATTGCTTAATGATGGGCACACACTGCCTATTAAGTTATTCCACCCTACGCTCTCTCTGTGGGACTGCAGAACAGATCAAAGCATCAGCCCATTTTACAGTTGGGACAAGTGAGGCTTCCCCAAGAGACAGAAAGAGAGAGAGGCATAAGACCGAAGTTTCACAACCAGCAGCGGGTGTGGTGAGCCTGGTCTTCTGTTCTGTAGCCCTTGTGTGGCCCAGGCAGCAGGTCTTCAACTGGCCGGCAGAGCCTGGACAGGCAGACGGTGAGCAGGGCCGAAGGCCCAAGGGACCCAAGCCGACCTTACCTGCCAACCCAGAGAATTCCCTGGAAAGTTCTGCCCAGCTCTGTTTCCACACATCTGCCCAGAGCAAACGCAGCTTCTAGGCAGAGGTGATGGCCACGTGTCTTGTCTCAGGAGGTTGGAAGCCAAAATGACCTCTCCTGCCTCCTTATGGCTAGAGTTCTGGGGGTGAAGTCAGTTAGATGCACTGGGGTGAGAATCGGAAGGCCAATCAAAGCCACCAGAACCGCCTGCAGTCAAAGTCAGGCTGATTGAAGGTTCTGGAGGACTGGTCCCGGGGGAGCCTCAGGAAGCCTGGAAGGTTAGTGCAGGGCAGGGTGGCCAGGGGCTGAGGAAGCAGTGATAAAGAATAGGTGTCACTTATGTGTCGGGGGCATTCAGGATTTCTGCGGTCATGCTGTATTAGTCTGCTGGAGCTCCCATGACAAAATACTGCAGACCTCGATGTTTACAAGGCAGAGATTTATTCCCCACCCCCCAGTTCTGGGGGCTGGAAGTCCAAGATCAGGGCATCGGCAGGGTTGGTTTCTCACAAGCACTGATTTGGGGCTAACAACTTTTAGCAAGTAGGCCAATTCTCAGGTATGGAATCCATATATAATGAGGATCAACCTTTTAATTTTTTAAATAATTTTTAGTTTCATTTTTCAAGAGAGAATTCCAGCCAAGCTTGAAAATAACACTCTTGGGATGCCTAGGTGGCTCAGTCAGTTGGGCGTCTGCCTTCGGCTCGGGTTGTGGTCCTGAGGTCTTGGGATTGAGTCTGGCGTCAGGCTCCTTGCTCAGCGAGGAGCCTGCTTCTCCCTCTGCCTGCCGCTCCCCCTGCTTGTGCGAGTGCTCTCTCTCTGACAAATAAATAAATAAAATCTTTTAAAAAAAAATTAAAAATAAATAAATAAATAAAAATAACTTGTATAAATTCTTGTATAAATACGAAATGCAGATCACTGTGTGATGTGGGTTTTCCCCAATGCCACTTGCCCTGGGATACTGAGGACCTCATGTGCTGTTTTGTGCCATTCCTCAGACGTCTACTGAGATTCAAAGGTTCTCCCTACAGCTTCGGGCGCCTCAAGGAGGAGGGCTGAGGATTAGGCCCCGGGCGTCTGAGTCGGGGGCAGTGCCCCTCATGTTCAGTGGGCCCTGCCCTCCTCTGGCCCCAGGAAGACGTGAGATCAGATCAAAACATCTGATGTCCTGTGATAATACCAGGAAAAACTGCCCGCGATAAATACACCGTTATTTAAAACTTGAATCCTGCAGCAACAAGGAGTGTTTCTCATAACCTTACACCCACTTGGAATTTATGATGAACTTTTATGGCTCTGAGAACAGTTCGCTGCCCGAAGAGGAAAGTGAACAGGTTTTACGGTTTGTTTACACCAACTGATACCGCTTACCACCTCTTGTTAATTTTCTCTTCAAGCAGGTTTTACTTGAAATGGATGAAACCTAGGGGGTCATAATATATTTTCCTTGTTAAACAATAAAGTCATCGCATGTGTTTAAAATCAAGTTTATTAAAAGCTTTTTGGCTTTGTGGAGGTTTTTTTGGGGGGGGGGGGTTTTGCGTGTTTTGTTTCGTTTTTGGTCATCTTTTTCCTCTCTGGGTGTCAAGAGTTTTCGGAGACAAAGCTCAGCGGGTCTGCGGGGAGGCTGGTAGGCTGGGAGGACAGGACAGAGCCTGGTCCAGGAGCTGTGGAAGGGGTCAGTAGCTGCTCTCAGATCCCCGTTCCCACTTGCTGCATGGTCTTGATCATACTTTTGGACGTCTCCGAGTTTCAGCTGCTTTGGTGCCAAGCTTCTCTCCTGCCCCCTTCAAGCACAACCGTTGTGAGTTTGAAGAGGAACGTCTTTGAACACGTGAAAGTCTTGAGTGCCTCCACCAGCACAGAGCTTCCCCAAATTGGGTGAAGAGGGAAATGGGTACCAACATGGCCTTGGGTGTCAGACAAAGCTAGAGTTAGGAAAGCAGCAGGCTGGCTTGGGGAGTGCAATGCTCCCCTCCTCTGTTGCCAGTTTTCTCCTGCATGAAATGGAAGCAGGGATGGTTTCTATCCACAGTAGTCAAGATGCAGTCAGCTGCCAGTCCTGGAAACTTGATTCCAACTCGCTTAAACTCAAGGGAGGATTTATCAGCCAGCAGGCAAGTCCTGAGGAAGCGACCAGCTCCAGGGTCACTTTGATTCAGTCACTTAAAGATGTCACCAGGAGGGGCGCCTGGGTGACTCAGGCCATGATCCCAGGGTCCTGGGACAGAGCCTGCTCAGCGGGGAGTCTGCTTCTCCCTCTGCCCCCCCCCCCCCCCGCTCATGCTTGCACACATGCTCTCTCTCTCTGTCTCTGAAATACATACACACAACTTAAAAAAAAAAAAAGTCACCAGGGGCTTGTCTTCTCTCCCACTCTCTGCTCTGCTGGCTGTGGTGTGGATCTGTCTTCAAACTGGCATCCCCTGACGTGGGTCCGTGAGCGAATGGTCACGAAAGAATTCTTGAGATGTTTTCGGCGCCAAACGGTGTTTTTATTATAATGCAGGGACAGGATCCGTGGGCAGAAAGAGCTGTGTGTCGGCTGCATGAAGCTGGTGTTTATAAGCTTAGTGCTCAGGGAGGAGGGGATGTGCAGGGAGAATTTGATTATAGATGTCTCCTTCAAATTTCTACTCATAAAACTACTTTCACAAGATTTCTCTGGTGCTTATCATTCAGTTTGGTATTAACTATGGGTGGGTTGTACAGACAGTCATGAGACCCTTTAAGAATGTAGCAACCAGCACGTATTTGATCCTTATCCGGACTATGCAGGTTATAGGTCAGCCTTCTGGGCTAAAGGTGAACATTTTTCTGCTTCTATCTCTCATCATCCCTCATGGTGGCAAGACGACTTGCCACCATTCCAAGCATCACATCCTGTATTCCACCATCCGGGAAGAGAGCCAGGACAAGCTTATTTGTCAGAATCCCACTGAATACACTTCTTTATCACACCGGCATGAATGGGGCTACATCCTACCCAAATATAGAGGCCACAGGACATGATTTTGCTTTGATTAGCTTGGACCTAAGGCAGGTGTTACTCCCACTTTTTAAAATCCAGGGGTGGGGGCGCCTGGGTGGCTCAGTTGGTTGGGTGGCTGCCTTCACCTCAGGTCATGATCTTAGAGTGCCTGGATCGAGTCCCGCATCGGGCTCCCTGCTCGGTGGGGAGTCTGCTTCTCTCTCTGACCCTAACCCCTCTCATATGCTCTCTCTCAAATAAATAAATAAATAAATAAATCTTAAAAAATTAAATAAATAAAAATAAAAATAAAATAAAATCCAGGGGGGTTGCCTGGGTGGCTCAGATGGTTAAGCGTCTGCCTTCGGCTCAGGTCATGATCCCAGCGTCCTGGGATCGAGTCCCATATCGGGCTCTTGGCTCAGCGGGGAGCCTGCTTCTCCCTCTGACCCTCTCCCCTCTCATGCTGTTTCTCTCTCACTCACTCTCTAAAAAATAAATAAAATCTTAAAAAAAAATAAAATAAAATAAAATCCAGGGGTGGAACTGTCCCCCTCCTTCCCATGCACCACCCCCCCGCCCCCCCTCCCTGAGATGCAAGGAGGAGGTGTGGAAATCTGGGGAAACCCATAGCGAGGAGGGTGTCTGGTGTGCTAAAATCCCCCACAGCGTCCTCTACACAGGGTCACCAGATTTAGCAAATAAAAATACAGGATGCACAGTTCCGTTTGTATTTAAGACAAACCACAAATGATTTTTTTTGGATAAGTATTGGCACATTTTTATACTAAAAAATAACTCATAATTTACCTGGAATTCAAATTTAACTGGGCATCCTGTGGTTTATTGGGCGCTAAGTCTTTGCAAACTTTTTCGTGGGTGAGACTTCGCTTGTGGACCAGGTTAAAATGCACATTCTGACTCGGCAGGTCCGAGCAAGGCCTGGGATTCTGCATTTCTCACAGGGCCCCGGGTGATGCGGTGCGGCATCTGGAGGTCCACAACCTTGAGGAAGGGTCCACACGACCTCTTGGGGGTGAGATGGGGAGGAAGCACGTGGATTGGAACAATGCACTCAGCAATGAGTCCAGCCCAGGATGAAGACTCTAGATGGTTGTTCATTATCATAATAATGAGCATGGCAGAAGTGTGACCGTGTGCGTGTGTCTTTCTCTGTGACTCGGGGGACTTCTCAGTGATTGTACAACAGCAGCAAACTCTCTGTCCACTCTCCACACCGCAGCTGTTCTGGCTGAGGAGGTTTCATCAGGGGACACACGAGAGGGGGTTGTCTAGGGTGGCAGCTGGTGCTTGGGCCCCTGCACCCTGCGTTTCTGCGAGCACAGCCGCGCTGCATGCTCACTTATCACCTCACCCAGCCCGCCTTCATTCACTCATTTCAACCCCGAATGAGGCTTGCGTGTGCACAGTGCTTTGGTCACAGCGACACAAACCCAAGTGGCCAAAATGGGGATTTCCTGGAAGGAGTCTGGAGGGACTCACTTAGTGGAAGGGTGAGCCGAACAACCAAACCTCACGGGGGGTTAGGGGATGCTGGGGGCACCTGAGCTCAGCCAGGTCATTCAATCCCCACCTGTCATCTCTCAGGGTAGGACGTTTTCTCCTCCGGTAGACTGGCTCTCTCCACACAGTGGAGAAGAAGCAAGGCTTCTCCCTCCCAGAGACAAGACTCCCAAGGAAGGGCACGGATTGGCCTAGCTCGGGTCAGATGGCTCCCGTCTGCTTCCTTCTCTGCAAGCACGCTCCATTCTCTCTCCCTCTCTCTCTCTTCCCTCCTGCACCATCTTATTCGTTCCCATGGCTTTCGATTCCATCTAGATGCTGAGGCGTCCCTGAAGGGTAGCATGGCCATGGTGTTTGCCGCATCTGGAAACCCTGTGTTAGTTAGGTTAGAGGAACCTTCCAGAAGAAAGAAACACATATGGTTTAGTCTGTAATAAATACTGTGACTGGGGGTGCTTATGAACATCAGAAATGTATTGCACACAGTTCTGGAGGCTGGGAAGTCCAAGATCAAGGCACCAGCATGGTCACCTTCTGGTGAGGGGCCCCTTCCTGGTTCATAGTTGGCTTCCCGCTGCATCCTCACATGGTGGAAAGGGCTAGAGATCTGTCCGGAGTCTCTTTTATAAGGGCATTGATCCTGTTCATGAGGGCTCCACCCTTGTGACCTAATCACCTCCCAAAGGCCCCATCTCCTAATATTGATATCCTGGTATCATTTTGGGGGGTTACATCTCAACATGAATTCTGGGGGGACATAAACATTCAGACCAGTGATATACATATCAGCAATATACATTATAATGGCACATCATATTACACGCCTCTTTCCTTTTTTTTACTTAGAAAATTTTTAAGAGTTATAAAATATACATAGCATAAAATTTACCGTTTTAACCACTTTTTAGTTCACATTGTTGTGCAACCATCACAATCCGTCTCCAGAACTCTTTTCATCTTGCAAAACTCAATCTCCAGACTCATGAAACACTCACTCCCCCTCCCCTCCTTGCTCCTAGCCCCTGGAAATCACCACTCTACTTGCTGTCTCCATGAACCTGGCTCCTCTAGTTACCTCATAGAAGCTGAATTGTCCAGCATTTGTCTTTCTGTCTTATTTCGCTTCGCATTATATCCTCAAGGCTCACCCATATTGGAGAGTGTGTCGCAGTTTCCTTCCTTTTTAAGGCTGAATAATATATGTATAAACCACATTTCCTTTATTTCTCCACAGCCACTTCTTTCCATCTTTTGTGACTCATGCTGCTATAAACATGTACATGTACATGTACAAATTAGATACTTATTTCTTTTTTGAATTTTATTTTATTATTTTTTAAATATTTTATTTATTTGACAGAGAGAGACACAGCGAGAGAGGGAACACAAGCAGGAGGAGTGGGAGAGGGAGAAACAGGCTTCCCGATGAGCAGGGAGCCCAATGCGGGGCTTGATCCCAGGACCCTGGGATCATGACCTGAGTCGAAGGCAGAGGCTTCACCCAGGCGTCCCTAGATACTTCTTTCTTTCTTTTTTTTTTTTAATATTTTATTTATTTGACAGAGAGAAAGATAGCGAGAGCAGGAACACAAGCAGGGGGAGTGGGAGAGGGAGAAGCAGGCTTCCCGCCGAGCAGGGAGCCCGATGTGGGACTCGATCCCGGGACTCCGGGATCATGACCTGAGCCGAAGGCAGACGCTTAACGACTGAGCCACCCAGGCGCCCCCCAGATACTTATTTCTTGATGATATAACCACCTCGGGTGGGTGTTGGGCACTGGGTGAGATGTCTGTGGAGGGACCCAGTTTTCTCAGGGCTCTACCATGCCCTGGGACCTGGTTATTTTCTGCACCCAGCCAGCAGGAGGGAAGAGAGCACGGAGCAAGCATGCTTGTTTTTAAGAGCTGTGGCTTGGAAAAGGTCTGTATCCCTCTGCCCGAATCCTAGTGATAAGTACCAATCACGAGGCCACACTCAGATGCCAAGACTGGTAACTGCAGTCCCCGGATGGGACGAAGCGTTCCAGGGATGATTCTATACTTTGAAAGGGAAGGGCAGGTTTCTGTGATCACTTACCCATCTCTACTGCAGCCCCATCCTGTTTTGGAGACATGCCATCATTGGTTTGGCTGTCTGAAGAGGGACTCAGAATTATCAATGGTTTCAATCAGAGAGAAGGTAGTTTTCCTCAGGGAGGCACACAGAACCTGTTCTTCACAAAGCCATCAGGTGTCTGTCTTGCCCCTCCTAGCTTGTTACTCCACCATCCTCAATACGTAGCTTCTGTCTGGTGATCCAAGATAGCTACTCCAGGTCTCACCAGCTTGGCCAGCTGGGAGGGCGGGGAGGGGAGAGAGAGGAAGCTGTGCGCCCCCCCCCTTCGGCCATTGTAGACACATTGAGTGATCTGAGTCAGAGGAGCACAGATGCGTCTTATACTCAGCTCTCACGATGTAAAGGTCATACCCATAATAATTAGTTTTAAAAGTTTTACCTTTGTGGTATTTCTGAAGGTGAGACACAGGCATCTTACTATTTACATGTACGTTTCATACAGTACGCTCCCCCCCCCCGCCCCCCGCCCCCGCCCAAGGATGTTATTAGATCAACAACGCACACCTCACGATTGATGCAGACTGAGATGTGACCCACACGGTGGCTGGAGCAGAAGTAATAATACTAATGAGTCTTCCTGATCACTAGCATTTTCACTGAGACTTCACTATGACTCAGGTCCTGAATTAAGCACATTTGCACAGATTATCTCACTACATTGAAGCTGTGAGAGGTGTCATTCAACAAGTGAACTGTGCATCCCCATCCTCCTGATGTCCAAGCTTGGTGACTCTCTTTTCTTTTCTTTCTTTCTCAACAAAATTCGTTGTTTATATTTATTTATTTGTTATTGGTGACTGTTTCAATGAGGATGATCATAAAACGGTTATAAATAATCACAGTAAGTCATCTGCCACTTACGTGAGAGCCAGCCAAGTGCAGAGCCGACAGTGACCAGAGGGCCTTGGCCTATGAGGACACTATGGAGGGCACTGAAAAGAGAGCTACCCTTCAGCGAGTGCTTCCTAAGCGCCTGCCTCACGTGCGGGAAGCAGGTGAGGCCCCAGCTGCTAGGATCGACGGTCCGCTAGGGGAGGCAGTAGGTGGAAGCACGGTCAAACACTAGAATCGGGAGCGAGGCCACGCCTGGAGCCCGGGCTCTGCGTTCTGGGCGTGGGGCTCTCGGCCTTGAACTCCGGGTCCCTTGTTAGCTGCAAAATGGGAACAGGTTATTCACGGGTCCTAAGGCATGCAAAGCCCTCGCAGGCTCACCACGTGCCACTACCCCCTGAAAGAGGAGGGCACTGAGGCCAAGGGACGGGCGAGGCTGGAGGACAGGGAGCGCTCCTAGCTCCAGGGGTGGCTCCGACCCTCGGGGAGCTTCCCAGAGGAAACCTGAGTGCAGCTCCCCTGTCCGACCCAGAGGAAAGGGGACCCAGGGAAGGAAGGGGCTGGCCGCTCGGAGCGGCAGGTGCAGTGAGCGAGGGCACTTGTGGGGCTTGCCTCGGGGGCAGCAGGACCCTCCTCCTAAAAGCCCACCCCGGGACCGGGTAGGGCTCGTCAGGGCTGTGCCCCAGAGCCGCCCCTGCGAGCGGACGCCGCGCCCGCCACGGGCCCCGGCACGGAAGGGGTTACGATGATAGAGACGACCGGAGGACCCGGGGTGGCACGAGCGGCCCTCGCCGCCACTCTCCCCCACACCTTTCCGCCCCAGGCCGGCGCGGGGCGCCGACCGCGCAGGCGCGAGCGCCGGGCGCCGGGCGGGGCGGGGCGTGGGGGGCACCTCTCGAGACACCCGGAAGTCTCCGCCTAACGGGCCGGGCCCGCGCCTCCTGTCCTGGAAGGGGGCGGGGCCCGGAGCCCCTCAGCGCACGGCGCCGTAGAGCGGGGACGGGAGGCCCGTGTCCTAGACGCGTCCGGAAGTGGCTCCCAGGGGCGCCCGCTCCGCACCGTAGAGCCGGGGGGGCGGCGGCTGGGGGGGTCGCCGGGCTCGCTTCCTAGAGCGGCGAGGACAGGGTGGAGGCCGGCGGGGGGGTGGGAAGGGGAGGGGGAGCAGCGCGGGCGGAAGCGGCCAGGAAGGTCACTTCCGGCCTGGGCGCCCGTCCCCCTGACCCCAGGGTCTGAGTCGCCGCTGCCGCCGCTGCCACCGTCCGCGAGGGAGGCGAGAGGAGGAGTGCGGCGCGGCGGCCCCGGGACCGAGGAGGTGAGGGGAGGGCGCGGAGGCGGGGGGGCGTGAACCCGGGGCCGGGGTGGGCGCGCGCCTCGGGGAGCCCGGCTGCGGGCGGGGGGCGGGCGGGGAGGCGGGCGGGCGGGCGCGACTGGGCGGGCGAGTGCGCGTGCGCGTGCTGGGGGGGCGTGAGTGGGCGCGCGGCCGGTGACGCGGGCGGGCGAGGGCGCGCCAGGCGGCGCCGCGGGAGCGCGCCTGCGCGGCGCCGCGGCGGGGCCGCGCCGGGGAGGGAGCGCGCCTGCGCAGCGCCGGGGCTCGGGCTGGGGGCTCGGGGGGGTGGGGCCGCCGCAGCCTCCCTGGCGGGTCGTGGCCGGAAGTGGTGGCGATTCCCGGGGGAAGTTGAGGCCCCGGTGGGGGCAGGGGACGCGCGGGCCGGGCCGGCCTGACCGGAAACGGCGGCCCGGGGGGCGCGTCTGGGTCCCCGGCCTGCTTCCCCCGCCTCCCCGCTCCTTCCCCTCTTCGGAGAAGCCCGGGTTCCGTTGCCGCCCCGGGCGGGCTGCGTGCGGCCTTTGATCCCGCCGGGGGTGACGGGCTGTGGCCCGGCGGGAGGCTCATTCATTCGGCCCGGCGCGGGCGGCGGGCAGGAAGCGCGTGCGCCGCAGGGGAAGTGGCTGGGCCAAGGTCAGGCACCGCGTGGCCCGCGGACCGGGGAGGACGGTGGCCGGGCGCGCAGCCGTGCTGCCTGACTCCCCATGCCCAGCCCCGGCCGCAAGTGGGGACGCCCCGGTTCGTGGAGACGGGGGTCAGGCAGGCCAGGATGGCGGCGTCGCACGACGGAAAGTGACCCCTAGGCTCCCCCAGGGCCCGGCCCCATGCTGGGCACCAGGGACGGGCATGAACAAGGCCCTGCAGCGGGCGGGCAGAGACGGGGACCTGGACGCGGAGTACTCCCTCCCCCAGCGCCCTTGCGGGGCGGTCAGGGGGGCCGTGGGAGCCCCGTCCAGAGCGGTTTCCTGGTGCCAGGCCCCGCGTTGGGCCGCGCTGAGGATCCAGGTGGGAGTCAGGGCTGCCCTTGCTCTGGGAAGCACAGTTGCCGTTGACCCGGGCTTATCTTCTCAGACTGTAAGCCTCTTTGGCAAACGCAGCTGTCATTCACCTGCCTGCCTTCTGCCTCAGCCCCGAGAGCATTCAGATCAGATTCCCACCTGTTATCTCTTGTCTTAGCTTTTCCCCCTGGAAGCCTTCCAGATCTAACCCCCACCCCCGCCCTGGCGAGCGAGGAGGGGAGAACTCCAAGGGCTGGTCCCCATGCCTGGCCCGTGAGCAGCACTGCGGCGTTGGCAGTGCTGGGGTCAGACAGACCCGAGTTCAGATCCCAGCTCCACACCTGGCAGTTGGTGAGCCTGCCGCACAAATAAGCGCAGCATCTCAGTTTCTACGTGGATGGAAAGGAATGACTTGGTAGGGAAGCTCTTGATGTATTCCTTTTAAAGCCAGAGCACACCTCGAGAGAGCTGAGTGTAAGGTATGTGAGGAGGGCTCTGGAGCCAAGCATTCCTAGGTCAGGCCTTGCTCCTGTCTCTTCCAGCATGGTGACCGTGGACCTGTCACTTCCCTCTTTCCTGGCTCCCTTAAGGCGGAGAGCACAGTCCGGCATTCCCTGGATAAGCCTGGCCCTGTGCTGGGCCCATGGGCCCCGTGGTCACAGCACTCTGCCATGGGGTGGGAGAGAAGGGTCTCTCAGCACACGTTCTTGAGGCTTCCCTGTGCCCCACCCAGAGCCGGGCAACCCTGGGTCGCAGTTCCTGCCCTGCAGCTGCTTGGAGGCCTGTCAGGGAGACACATACGGAAGCAGGGAGTCAGTTTCCCAGAACTATAGGTGCCCAGAGGGAAGCGTGTCCCTGGGGGAGGTGGTGTGTCCTGTGTCTTGAAGGACAGGGAGGGATTGGCCTAGAGGACCCTGGGACTCGGGGGAGGGTGATGGTGAACCCTGGGCTCACCATTCTGGCCCTCGGCCTCCAGCAATGGCCTGGCTGGCCGGAGGTGTCTGGTAGTCACTGCCGGGTACATAGCTCTCCGGGCACCCATGCTCAGACACATCTCAGCTTCCGAACTTTGCTCGGTTGTCCTCCATCTGCCCAAAGCCTTGCATGTGCTGGGGCCTCCAGGAGTCAGCTGTGGCTCTGGCCTCTTGGTGGTGACAGACTAAATTTGACAGCACTTGCTTCCTGAGCACTTGGCAGGTGCCTGGTCCTGTGCCTGGTTCTATGCCTGGTCCTCACTGTCCTGAGCTCTCAGAGGTCCTGGGATGGGAGTGGTTGCCCCCGGTTCAGGGGCATGGGATGGAGCCCCAGGCCCCACAGCTGCACAGGGAGCACTGGTCTGCATGTGACTCCAGAGCTTGGCCCTTCGCCATAAGCCGCTTTTGGCCAAGGCTGGGGTCTGGGGGAGACAAAGGTTATCGGGTTGGGGACTCGCTCCCTCTGCCATGGGGTGCGTTGTCACGAAGGGTCATTGGCTGGTTCAGGGCACTCCGAGCCCCAGCCTCTCGTTTCAGGGGTGACTCACACTAATAGTCCCAGTGGCTTTGTTGTAGAAGCACAGAGAGCTGTGGCCTCCTCTGACTGCTGAGCCGCCAGCCAGGCCGAGCCTGGCTGGGTGGATCTGGGCCCTGGGCTGTGCCGCCTGACACCTGGGGCTGCAGGACACGTCTGTAACTATGGCAGTTGAGCCAGTGCCAGCATCCTGAGGACGAGGAGGGAAGGAACGATGACCTTGGAGGCTGGCCGGCCTGGCTGGAGTCTGCTCCTCTACTTGGTGGCTCTGTGGTGTTGAGTCAGCCACCAAACTTGTCTGAACCCCAGCTTTAACAGTTCTCATCAGGGGTCACCAGGCACGGTCTGGGTGCCTGGCTTCTGGCTGAGCACTTCACATGCATTGTCTCCTTTGATCTTGACGCGGGGCCTGTGAGGGTTAGGGGCACAGAGGCCGGAGCACCTTGTCCAAGGTCACATGGCTGCTGGGTGGTGGGGCTGAGTCGGACTCTGGCCGCCTGCCCAGAGAGCTTGTCCTCACCTCTGACAGTGGTTGTGGGGATCCGGATTATGAACCCACTGCACCCTGTGCATAGGATCTGAGATGTCGTCTGTGCCTGGTTATTTGAAAAGAGAGGACCGTTGAGCTGAGGGAAGGGAGAAGTCTGGGAAGACTTCCTGGGGAAGGCGCTACTTTCCCTGGGCCCTGACAGCAGCTCCATGGGGAGAATGGACAAGGTGGAAGGATGCAAACACATCCACCAGGGAATGGGGGTCTGGCCTGATTGAGGGGTGACAGATGTTACATGGCCTATAGGCATGCTTCCATTTTTTTTTTTTTTCCTGCCTAGAGAATGTTTTTGTTTGTTTAAGCAATTTTCAGTTAGTTGCCAAGACTTTAACAATCGGAGTGTTCACGGACGTGTCCGAAGATCTGGATGCTCGGTGTTCCTGGGTGGTGGCAGGTGGCCTCCACGCTCCCTGCCGCGCCTGCCGCGTAACCGTACGGGGAGGTTCTAGGGATTCTAGAAACTGGTTTCCTTTGGAGACAGCAGGGAGTGGGGACCAGGGTGTCTGGAGTTTGCCACCTGCCTGGGCTCCGGGGTGGCGTGCACTGCACCCCTGGGAAGGCTGCACAGGATTGGAGGCAGGGGCAGTTGGTGCCCCTGAGGATACAGGGACGGTGGCCGACAGCAAGGGTGAGGCCTGCTTGGCCAGGTGGGACGTGGGTGGGAGAAAGAAAGCCATGAAGTAGGGTCGTCCTCTTCATGGGAGGACTGTGAAGGCAGCCCAGACAAGGAAAAGCGAAAGAAAGTGGGGTTGGGGGGGGCAGAGGAGCAGGATCATAAGGGACTGCTTTGCTCAGCTCTTTCAATGTGCTGGAAAACCCGAAAGAGGCGTAGATTGCTTTCTGGGGAAGTACAACCTACCCAGCTGACTCCCGATAAGATGGAAAAAATCCAAACGTTATCGTGGAAGAAATAGGAAAAGTTGACAGAGGGCCCCTTCCCCCCCCCCCCCCCCCAGAAAAGGGCTTAAGGTTCTGATGGTGTTGCGACTTGTCCTCAGTGTTGAAAGCACAGGTGAGAGCCTGGCAGGACCAGCTGTGGGTGTGGGAGGTGGTCTGGGTGGGAGGTAGAGCAGGGAACAGATGGGTGTTCAGGCCTGGAGCAAAGGGTGAAGCCGCGCCCAGAAAAGGGAAGTGGGTAGGAGCTGCTGAGGAGAGCGGAGGGGTCTACCTGCAACCCCAGTGGGGCTGTGGGGCATCACCACCCAGGCCGAAGAGGGGTCTGAGGCCTGAGCGGCCCCCTTCCAGTCAAGGACTCCAGTGCCAGGCTGCTTCCTCTCAGTGAGCCATGTGCGCTGGGCGGGCGATTCCAGGTGGTGGTGCACGCTGGGGAGGAAGGAAGCCCGGCCATGTGATGCGGGGCGGGGCGTGGGTGGACCCTTGAGAGGTGAGAAGGTGCCAGGCAGGTGGAGGACAGGCCGCAGATGGGAGGTGGGCAGTGGTATTGAGGGGCTGGGTGAGTTACAGGGGTGGGTTTGGATTTGGGGTGACGCGCCATGGGCATGTGCAGCAGGGTGGTTTAGGCAGGGCAGGGGTGCAAACTCTAGCGGCTTCACGGAGGCGTGAGTCTCCTAGCATGACCCCCCTGCAGAGTGCACGGTGGGGTGGGGGTTGATGTGTTCACGGGTAGGTGCACCCATCCCCACAGAACATTGTCGTCATCCCAGAGAGACTGCACCCACTCCCCTTCCCCTGCCCCCAGGCCCTGGGAGTCACTCATCTGTATCCTGTCTCTGTGGGTTTGCCGTTCTTCACGCTCAACGCGGTCTCTGTGGCTCCTTCACGTGGTGTGATGTGTTCAGGGCTCCTCTGGGATGCGATGCGTCAATGCTTCCATCTCCTATGTGACGGAATAACGTTCTGTGGAATGATCGGACCACAGTTTGTGTATCCATTCATCTGCTGATGGGCATTTGGGGTCTCCAGTTTTGCAGTCGTGATTTATGCCTCTGTGAACGTGCGTGTACAAATTTTTGCACGATCGTGTTTTTGTCTGTCTTGAGTTTATGGCCGTGAGTGGAGTTGCTGGATCCCACAGTCATTCTGTGCTCTGCCTTCTGGGGAGCTGCCAGTCTGTCTTGCACAGTGGCCGCCCCATTTCACATCCCCACCAGCAACACACGGGGCTTCCAGTTTGTCCACATCCTCGCCAGCCCTTAATGTTTTGTGTTTTCTGTTTTGTGCATCCTGATACCGTGGGATCTCATTGTGGTTTTCTTGTACGTTTCTCTGATGGCAGATGAGGTTGAGAATCTTGTTACGTGCTTATCAGCTCTTTGTATTCTCCTTAGAGAAGTATCTGTTCCGATCCTTTGCCTGTCTCTAGTTGGGCTGTTGGAATTGAGTGACTTAAAAAGATGAGTTGGTCTGTGATGTGGGGAGCAGACTTTAAAGGGGTGTTGGGCGGGGGTGGGCGTGGGGAGGCAGGGTAAGGGTGGACGGGGTGGGAAGGAGGAGGCTGGGAGGGGAGTGTGTGCTGGACTCTGCTCGCTGACAGCACAGGGGTTAAAGAGCCACTGGATTTGGTGACCTCGAGGTTGGGGGGGAGGTAAGGGCAGGAGCTTGGCTCTGAGGGAGGAGGGGAGAGGATGGTGACGAGAGAGACCGAGAAAGCAGGGGGGTGTCCTGGAGGGCAGGGCCTGGGGCATAGGTGCAGGACGGGCCCTTGTTCTGCAGGAGTTGTCTGGAGCATCTGGTTGCTGGCGCGGGGGAGGGGAGGTGGTGAGATTGGCAGCAGAAGAAAGAGAGGGGCTAATTGGTGGGCTGGCATCCAGAGGAGGTGGGCGGGGTCTAATAATAACAATAATTTGTCTCAAGCTTAATAGCAGCCAGGCCCTGTCAGCCCCTGTGCTAATTGGATTGCTCAAGGGCCTGGCTGGGGTGGGCTGGGGGAGGCCTACCCTCCACCTTGGGGAGCGGAGGTCAGAGCTGGGCGAAGTCACAGAGGGGGGCAGAAACGGGGGGAGTTGGGAGGGAAGATGGGGGGTAGGCAGGGCCTCCGAAGGGGCCAAATTGCGTAGTCAGACTTCGTCTGGAGCAAGTGGGGGGCCTTCTGGTCACGCTGAGGCCACACCCCAGTGTTTCTGCACGCACCTCTGTGGAGGGGAGGAGTCTGCAGCCCTTCCCCCGTGACGCTGAGGTCCATACCCAGGACCTCAGCAGCTTCTTGAGTGATGAATGAGTGAGTGGGAGAGGAAGGGACCTGGGTAATGTTTAGTGAACACCCTTCCCGACTCTTCACTAGGACCCCTGGTTAGTCCCCGGCTCCGGCGCTGTCCTGACCCTCTCCCCGCCCTGGGAGTACTTGCTGGGCCTTGTGGGGAGCAGTGGCCGGGCCCCCGCTGCGTGCTTCCTTGTTCCATCACACTTCGTGTGCAAAACACAGATGCAAGGTAACCTTACTGGGATTTCAGGATGGCGACTGCAGAGCCCTGACCCCCGAGCTTGGGGCCTCCTCTGACGGGCATCCCTGCTGTGGCCCCCACAGCCACCCGGCCTGCCTTCTGCCCCTCTCTCCCTCCCATCGGAGGCACGGCACCTCCAGGCCTTTCCTATCTGTTTGGCCTGGGATGTGTCCCCCCACATCTCAGCAGTCCTTGCTCTTTACGTCAGGGTCAGCAAACGTTTTGTGTGATGGCCCAGAAGGTAAATATTGTGGGCCTTACAGGCCAAGGGGCAAAATGGAGGATCTGGTGTGCTACTTAGACGTCTTTTAAAGTGTGACCGTTTAAACACACAGGTAAAACCGATTCCAAGCAGGGGGCAGCTTACAGGCGGGCGGCTGACTCCCTCTCGGCTCCAGCCTGTCCCCTGCAGAGGGGAGGGGAGACTTTCCTCTGCCCTCTTAGGGTTTCCGGCTGGACGGACTGAAACAGATTAACGGGAGAAAAGCACACGGATTATATTTCCACAAACGTGGGAGCCCGAGCAAGAGAAATGAAGACCCACAGATGTGCCGCACTGGGCTGAGCGAGGGGCTGTGGTGGTGGAAAAGAGACTGCGGCCCCCGGGGGCCCTGAAGGAGAGAGAAGGTCTGTGTGTCTGTGTATACGGGCTTCTTTCTCCGGGGTCTGGAGGGAGGAACCTTCTTTCCTCCTGGTCCAGGGAGGGCTCTGTGCCGTGCGGCTCCATCTTCTGCTTTCAGGAAGAAAGGCGGCCTGTTCTGGGTGGATGTCCCTGATGGAGACCCGGCCCTGCTCCAGACCCACAGGCCCCCTTGCCCACTGAGCACCTGGGAATCTCGTGGCCACAGGGCAGGCGCTGACGCCGCCATCCTGCAGCCGGAGGAGAGGCGCTCCTATGCCACGCCTCCTGGCCCGGGGGGCCCCAGAGCCCTGGGGTTCCTGGGGAGGGAGGACAGCGACATGGAGGGGGCGAACAGGGAGGGGACGGAGAGAAGGCCGAGGCCTTCTTGCTGCAGGAAGTGGGCCTGAGGTGGAGACTCAGGTCTGGGAAGTCCCTGCTCAGTGACTTGCACGTTAATGTTCAGGGGAAGCACAGCACACCCACTTAGCAAACAAGTTTCCACACACACAGGAGGGCAGAGGGGCCGGCTGTCCCGGCCCACTGCCTCAGCCCTGCTGCCCCCAGCCCTGCGAGCACTGACTGTGTCTTTCCTTTTCTTACCTCGTTCTTCTTTCTTTTTCTTTTCTTCAAAGTTTTATTTATTTGGGGGAGGGGTGCATGAGGTGGGGAGCGGCAGAGGGAGGAGCAGGCTCCCCGCTGAGCAGGGAGCCCGACATGGGCTCGATCCCAGGACCCTGGGATCACGACCTGAGCCGAAGGCAGACGCTTAACGACTGAGCCAGCCAGGCACCCCTTGTTTTCCTGGAAGATGTAATTGGCTCTATTAAGTGGTGCACGAATGGGGAAATGTTTCATCTAGCAAGTGGAGAGATGCTCTCCTCTTACCTCATTTTCAGTGTTTGTGGCCTTGTAATCAGCGGGCCCCATACGATTTTTTAAAGTCTGTTTACTTTTTAGTTGAGATCTAATTTGCATGTCGTGAGATCCACTCTTTGAACATGTACAGTTTAGTGATTTTTAATATATTCACAACGTTGTGCAATCCTCACCACCATCTGGTTCCACAGTATTCTCATCACTCCCCAAAAAGCCCTGCACCCATTAGCAGCCCCTCTCCCTCCCCGCCCCCATCCCCTGGCAGCCACCTTCTCTGTTCTGGATGTTTCTGGACGTTTCCGAGAGATGGAGTCCGCTCTCTGCGGCCCTTTGTGACTGGCTTCTCCCCTGGTGTTTGCGCTCTGACGGGCACTGCCGGAACATTCGCATGCGAGTCTGCGTGTGGACGCGGGTTGTATGTCTCTCGGGTGTATACCTAGGGGTGGAGTCACAGGGTCACAAGCTAAGTCTGTTTATCATGTGAAGAGCTGCCAGACTGTTTGCCACGGTGGCCGCACCGTCTGCGTGCCCAGCAGCCGTGCGCAAGGGTTTCTGTGGCCGCGTGGTTACCTGGTGTGACCCGAGGGCTGTGCGTCCCCACGGTGCCCCCTCAGCACCCGGCGATTTTCCCATCGCCATGCATAATCCTATGGACGTCCAAAAAAGAATCGTCTCGTCTTTTTCCCTTATAGCAGAAGTAATTACTCATTCTAAAAAAATGGAAAAGTTGAGAAAATGAAGATAAAAAGAAAAAAGTTAGACACGTTCTCCCTGCCATCAGCTGTCGTTTCTGGGGCTGTGGCATCTGTGGGATTTTCTTGGGCTTTCTCCCACATGGTGCTGACGGGTTCTTTCCAGTTTCTTTCCTGCTCTAAATCTGGCTGTGATGAAGTTTTTTTTTCCCTGCAGGAAGCATTTTCTGAGGTTTGGGTTTCCCCTCAGATTAGCCCCAGGAGAAGGGGGTTGGTTGCCTGGCCAGGGGCTCCCAGCGCTTGTTTGCGGCTTTGCAGCCGTGTGGCCCGGACTGTCAGGCTCCCCCCGAACTATGTGTGGCACCAGCTCTCAGCTGGGGGCTTGCTGGCCTTCCTGTGGGGTCCCAGAGGGTGGGCCGGCCAAGGGGGACAGAGTTGCATGCATTTGTCTCTCGAGCGTCCATTCTGTTCAGACCCCTTCGTGGGTGTGGCACGTGCCTGTTCTCAGCCCCTGAGGGCGCCTGGCGCCGGTGTGGGTGCTGGGCACCCTGTGGGGTCTAGGGGAGGGCAGATCGGGGGCTGGGAGGCCTCTGAGGGGGTGATGCCTCGGGCAGATGGGGAGGAAGAATGCTCCGTGCCCTCCCGGATCCTGGGAGTCCCTGTGGCCCCGAGCCCGGCACTGTGCCAGTGCATCCTGGCTGCCCACCCTCGCTGCTGCGTCCAGGTGCTCCTTGCTGTTGCTGCAGGCGAGCTCCAGGACCGGCCCCACCGACGTCTGGGAGCCCCAGTGTCCTCGTCTGTAAAACACGCGTCGCAATGGCGCCCACCCCAGAGGGATCACCACATTTCACACAACTCCTCAATCCCGTCTGGCCTTGGAAGCCCTGCGAGAGTACCCTCCCACCCCTGCATCTCTAGCCTCTCCACAGGGCCTTTGCACCTGCTGTCCCTGCATCCCTCCCCCTCCACGCTTCTCGTGCAGACCTGCCCCTGTGGCTCTTCCCTCTGGGAGATCCTCCACTGACCTCCTGGTGCAGCTGCCCTCCCCTCCCCTCCTCTTCCTTCCCCTCCCTGCAGATCTTCCTTGAACTTCATCGTCTGAAATGGCCTTTTTCGTTCAGATGCTTGCTCCTCACTGGCAGGGCTCTGTCATGAGACTGGGGCTGTGGCCTCTTCACCACACCACATTCTCCAGGGTTGAGCAACGGCTGGCCCTTGGGGAGACCCCCACGCCTGTGGGGTGGGGGTGATGGGGACCAGTGCGGAGGAAAGGATCATGCCATCCCGCACACGGCGCTCCCGCCTTGTCTTCTCATCAGGCCGACATGAAGAGCCAGTCGGATAAGGGCCCCGTGTGGAGGGGAGCCTGTGACGGGCCGGGCAGGTGCTGCCGTGTCACGGTGGGTGCTGTGATGATGCGCGGGAGCGAGAACCTGCACAGGGCACCCCTGTGTGTGTCCTGCCGACCTGGCCCGACCCCGTGGTAGCTCCTTGTCGTGGTCAGTGGCAGGGCCTGCCATGAGGAGGCCTGGGCCTTGGCTGCAGGCTCCACCCAGGGGCCACCTGCAGTCTTCTTGCCAGGCCCCCGCCTCCCATCCATCCCCTGTTCGGTGTCCCCCAGCGTGGCCTCCTGGCCCCCCAGACAGGCCTGGCTTTGTCTTTGGTTGGCCCCGTGCTCTTTTAGGTCCTTGTTGACAGTTGGGTGTCAGGATGGCAGAGCAGTTGGGACCAAGGACTCCACAGCAACACCGTTGGCGTCCTGTCCCTGCTCCTTGATGACCTCACTGTGATCTCACGTCCTCTGCTGTGACGTGGGGATGGTGGTCGTTCACAGCACGTCAGTGGAGGGTATGCAGAGCCGGGCCGGTGGCTGGAAAATGGGACCCCGGCGTCCAGGTTTGGCTCGTGGGAGGCACGCGGGACGCTGCTGCGTGAGTGAGCATTTGTCTGCCTGGTCACTGCCACGTCTCCTGGTCCCAAGGACCCGGCCCGCATGACCCGCGTTCGCAGTTCTCTGCGTGCCGTCTGCCTTCAGATCTCAGCCACTTAATGGCTCAGTTTGCACATCTGCGTGATGGGCGACAGTGTTGTCTGCTCAGAGGGCTGTGATGCAACCAAATGTGTTAACGGCGTCTAAACTGCGTAGAACGGGGCCTGGACCTGGGAAATGTGTTGGCAGAGGGAACGGCTCACTGTGTCTGTGAGTGTTTATTAACTGGACAGGCAGGTTCTCAGAGTTCCTCTCAGAGATCAGTGGAGGTTACTGAGGGGCGGGTTCACGCTCCCCCAGCAGTGGAATGGGTTCCCTTCGGTGCCTGGGTGGTAGTGAGCTCCCTGTCAGTGGGGGATTCAAGAGACGCGGGCCCGGCATGTTGTGCCGCGGGCAGATGCTTGCCGTTGGCAGGTGCTCGTCTGCAGGTGCTCACCTGCAGTGAGGTCCCCGTGTGGGATGGGGGATGCAGGACTCTGGAGGTTTGCTTGGAGCTGCGTGCACTCAGCTTCAGGGGCCAGGTCTCAGTCCATTGTGTGTGGGACGCTGCGTAGCTGCTCACCAGGAGTCTTGCCCACCTGCAGGCTTCCTGCCAGGGCCAGCAAGGGTCCCCCCAGTGCCAGGCTCTGGTGCAGCGCAGGACTGACGAGCCCACCTGGGGCCGGGTGCCTGCCTAGGTCTCCCTATGCTGCCCGCCAACTCCAAACACAGGGGAGACCCCTGCCCAGCTCCTCGCCTCAGGGCAGCGTGGAGGCCCAAAGGGGCAGTAGGGGGAGGCCTGGGCTGTCTGCCCCAAGAGCCAGGCCCTGCCAAATGGCATTTGCCCCCAGGGCGGTGGTGAGTGGGTGAGAACCTGACCCTCGAGGCCAGTGAGGTGAGAGATTTCTCCCCAGCACGGCCCGTTGCATGGGGTGGCATGGGCGGTGGTGAGATGAAAACATGTCCACACGGTACGTGCGCTCAGATGTTCGTAGCGGCTTTACTCCTCAGCCCCGAGGTGCAAACAGCCCAGACGCCATCTGCGTCGGTGGGTGAACCGACACACAGAATGTGGTCCATTCATACAGTGAAGTGTTGTACAGCCGTGAAAAGGAAGGAAATTCGGACACGTGCTACAGTGCGGATGAGCCCTGAAAACATTACACTGAGTGAGAGAAGACACACAAAACGCCTGGTGACACAGCGTTCCATTTCCTGAGGCCTCCAGATGGGACAAATCCAAAGGGACAGAGGCCGCAGAAAGTGCTCCGCCTGCCCCCCCCCCCCCCAGAGGCCGGGGTTGCCTGGCCGCCCCTGTGGGTGCAGATACCCTGGAGGCTCGGCCCCTTTCCCCGGACCCCAGGGTGGGGTCTTGCTCAGAGACCTGAATGCGTGAACGCCTTTGAGGACCTGTGCGCCCGGGTCAGCTGGCCTCACTGTCCCGTCGGGGGCGGGCTCTGGGGCTAGAGCTGCCAACCTGCTTCGTCTTGTTTCAGCCTCACGCACGTCAGATGTGTGTGCGGTGTTGGCGGCAATCCGGGCGCCAGGCGGCGGCGGGGGCGGCTGAGGTGGGGGGCTGGAGTCTCCCCCCGGGCTCCAGCTGGCGAGTGGTGGAGCTGGGACACGAGCGTGGCCGGGTTGCTGCAGCCCCGGTGCGTCGTCTTCCCCAGGTGGTGCGTGGCCTTGGGCTGGTCTCCTGTGCCGGGGGAGGTGCGGGCCGTTTCTCTGTGCCCCTCAGGTACCCGCCGCGTGCGCCTTCGGCCTGGGCGCTCGCAGCTTGAGCACGGGTTGGAGCCGACGTGGTGCCTGCCGTCCTGGGGCCCTCTGTCTAGTCTGGCGTCCTGTAAACTCTGTCCTTCCGTCTCCTCCCCTTCTCACAGGGACCCAGACATGGAGCTGCGGGAAGAGGCCTGGTCTCCGGGGCCGCTGGATTCCGAGGACCAGCAGATGGCCAGTCACGAGAACCCAGGTGAGGTGGCCTTGGGCAGGTCTCAGCTGATCCCGTATCCCTCCTGGACCCCGGCTTCCTTCTCCCCCGCTCCTGTGGCTCAGGAGTGATGCCTCCTTCCTCCAGAGGGTCATGGGTGCCTTTGGGTGCCTCTGCTCTCCGGCTGTCCTCTCCACCCTCACGGCCCAGGCCCCTCGCTCTCCAGCGTCCTGGCCTCCTGCCCTGTTTCTGGGTGGTCCGCAGGTGTCTCAAGCGAGAAGCTGTAGACGGGGTGGGCGTCACGGGGCCGGGGTGACAGGACCACAGAGGAGGGAGTGATGTGTGCCAGTTGTGGGGGGAAAGCTGAGTATCTGGGTTTTTAGGGGAAATCTGCCACTCTTTCACTATTGGTACCCTGTTGTGTTTAATAAAGCATTATTTGGGTTGAATAAAACTCACCTCTGAGCACACGGGGCCTGGGGCTTGCTCGCCGAGACCCTCCTTCCCAGGACTTTTCCTGTAGGGCACCCGAGAAATAAAGCCTGGACTTGGCTTTCATGCTGCTGTTGGTGTGTTTTCGTGCCGGGTGTCATGCCGGCGTGGAGTCAGCAAATGTGTTTGTTACTGTGGAGGCCAGAGGAGAGAGACTTTTGGCTTTGCAGACTCTGCTGTTGCAGTGGGAGGGCGGCCAGCCAGTATGGAAGTGAGTGGGTGTGGCCACGTGCCGGTCAAACGTCACGCACGGCACGGCCGGGCGCTGGGTCTTGGCCCCAGGCCGGCATCCCGCGGTCGTCCTCCAGGAGGGCCACGGGGACCTGCACCATGGTTGGGGAGGGTTTTCAAAGTCTCTTGGCCTCCCCCTACGCGTTAATGTAAGAGCACCCCGAGGAGCATAAGGAGAAGCTCCCTGCAGGCAGGCCGGGACGGCCTGGTTACCAAGGAGGACACGGAGTCATGGGGGCTCCATGCTCACTCTGACCCGGCTGCCCTCCGTGGGGGGACCGTGCCCGCCCTGCCCTGCTGTGTCCCTCCGGGCCTCCTTCCCCTGCCTCCCCCGATGCACGTCCTTGGCCTTCTAGCCCTTTTAGAATTAATTTAAAAGTCTGCATATTATGGGAACATTCGAGCTCAGTGACGCCATGACTTTGCCTGCACTCAGCCTCAGGCTTAGAGATCCCTTGCCAGTCTTATTTCTCCGATTGCACCCTTTTCTCCCTCCTGGAGAGTTTAAAGAACATCCCAGATGTCCTGCTTTGCACCCGTAGGTCCTCCAGCAGGTGCGGGCTCTTTAAGAGCAAAAACGAACAACAGCTACAAAACGCTTACCTCACCCAACAAAACACCCAGTCTGAGTTAACAACCCCAGTTTTCTCCAAAATGTACATCTGCCTTGGAGTAAGTCAGGTTTAATCCTACGAGTCCTCCGTTAACCCGTCCTCCTTATAAAACTTGTACGATGTACAGGTGGGTTCTCACCTCCCCCTCGTTCAGCCTGCTGTCCTGAGCCTGTTCTCCCCCAAGGGAATCTGTTGGACGTCCCTGCTCCAGCCACCCCCTGCTGGGGGCCACGCCATTTTGACCCCCCCCTTCGCTCAGCTCGCAGGCCTTGTGCCTGGATGCTTCTGAGTGGCCGTGTATTCCATGGTTCTGGGCCTGCCCCGGGGGGGTGCTGCCCGCCTGGGGGTGGGGCTTCCTGTGGGCTGATCGTGCCAGACTCCCGCCCTGAGACACCAGCCTGATGTCCGTGGTAGCTCTGGCCTGCAGGGCAGGGGCTGGGGTCTGTGCTGGCCCCCTCGAGAGCGGGGCGGGGCTGGGAGAAGGCAGGCAGGTGGGCTCATCCCCTGGCCCAGGGTCTGAAGATGGCAGGTGGAAAGTGCTGTCAGAGCCCTGAGTCGCAGCCTCATGGCCCAGCCGACCGTGGGGGCTCCCCGGGGCCCCCCCCAATCTGATTTCTGGCCCATCGAGTGTCCACTCACAAAGTACCTTCTGGATGTGGCCACAGAGCCCCCCTGGCTCCTGGATTGCCACCCTGCACTGACCTCCACCTAGTCCCTGCGTCCATCCCTGTCCACAGCCCCCTGCATGAGCTTCTTGAGATGGGCGTGAGGTCCTGGCTTGCCGGGAGCGATGCCCGTGCCCTGCACTGCTCACCGTGCCTGGAGTCAGCCACACGCCGTCTGCGGCACGGAGGCAAGCTCTGCCTGTCACTGCTCCTGTGGGTGAGGGGCTGGGGACGGTGTGCCTGAGGCCGACTCCCTGTCCCCACGGGGCCCCCAGACTGGTGGTGGGTACAGAGGGGACTGCCGTGGAGACCGCCTCACCAGAGGGCCCAGCTCGTCGGGGGCAGGGAGGCTTCGCCAAGGAAGGGGCTGCCCACCGCGGGAGGTGCGGGCCGCTGGCTGGAGAAGAGCGCGGCTGGCTGTGGATCGGAGGCCCCGCGGACAGCTTGAGGCAGGGGACGCGGCGGCCAGGTGGGACTAGCAAGAGCCCTCCTGTCGTGGCTTTAACGGGAACGGTGTGTAGCCGCCTGGGACACCAGGCTGCACACAGGGCGCTTCCAGCCATTTCTCCACGAGCCGCCGACATCCTGGCTCTGGGCGGCTTTGTCTGTGCCGTCCTGGCCACACGCCTGAGGTGGTTCCTCAGCTCTGGCCCTCACGTCCCCCTCCCTGCTGAAGATGCAGGACAGGGAGGGGGCGGGGCAGGGGCAGAACTGGCTCCTGGGGCCTCTCTTCCCGGGGGCAACCCCGGGTGCATCCTGATCGGGGACGCGCGACCTAGGAGGTGGCCTCAGGGTCACCGTGCCTGCCTTATCCCCGCTCAGCCCTGTGCTTGGGATTTTCCGGTGAGGAAGAGGGGACTGGCCGTGGGCAGCCCCAGCAATGTCACCCCAGGGAGAAAGGCGTTCCTTGGGGGCTCAGGAGCGCTTTGGAAAGCTTTCTGGGGCTGCTGTGGGGGAAGGAGCCCCGAGCCCCGGGCGCCTTGTCTTTGCCTGGAGGCGGCCAGCCCCTCAGGAGCCGTGGGCGACCGTGGGCCCGAGGCTCCTTCCCTAGGGAAGGCTTTGCCTCAGGGCCCCTGGGAGACCTCGGGTCGGGTGGTGGGGCCTCCGGTGCAGATGAGGAGGTGGCCGTGGTGGCTCCCCCCAGATGCTGTCTGAAGGACTTTCCAGCTCTCTGTCCCCAAAGTTGGGAGCCGCCCCGCCCTGTATCTTCCTGCTTCGGGAGACTCCACTCCATGACAGGGAGGCAGAGGGGGACCCACGGCATGTCTTCTGACCGTCGCCAAGGCCGGAGTCGTTCTGCACACGCCCTCAGCCCAGCCCCACGTGTGTTCGTGTGCCACGGAAGCGAAAGCCCAGTGCTCCCTGTTGGCAGCACGGGCGCTGTGTTCGCTTCTCCTCCCGCCGTGTTCCATGTGGATCGCCTCTGGCCTGCTCCACACTGAGCTGACCCCTGCTGCCGGGCTGTGACCCAGGTGGAGGGCAGACAGCCGGTCACCTGGGCGGTGCTTCTCCGGCCGCTCCGTGCACACGGGACAGAAAAGAGCCAAGGGGTCGCATTTCCTTTCCATGACATGGACCTGCCCAGGGCGTTTGTGAAACCTCAGGGATTTTAGCATTTTCTTCCCTGGATTTGGGTATTTTGGGGAATGGTGTGCAGACTGAGTAGGTGCCATTGTTCACAGCGGCTGGTGCTTTAGAAGCGCTTCCTGTCGGCCCTGTGCTCCCTCCAGCCGCTGGGCCATCCTGCGAGGTTGGGTTGCCGGCTAGAGTGCTGGAGCAGAGAGGCCAGGCCACCCACCCAGGCTGAGGCAGCTGGGGGGGGGACAGCCGGGGGGGGGCAGCCTGGGGGAGGGCAGCTGGGGGGGGACAGCCTGGGGGGGACAGCTGTGAGGGGACAGCCTGGGGGGACAGCTGTGAGGGGATAGCCTGGGGGCACAGCCGGGGGGACAACCTGTAGCCGGACAGCCTGGGGGGGACAGCCGTTGGGGGGGACAAGCTGTAGGGGGGACAGTTGTGGGGGGACAACCGGGGGGGGACAGCTGTGGGGGGGACATCCCGTGGGCAGACAACCGGGGGGGCAGCCGGGGGGGACAGCCTGTGGGGGGACAGCTGTGGGGGGACAGCCGGGGTCTGCTGCGCTGTCCCCGGGGGAGGGCAGCCCTTCCGACCTGCTGCCTGGGGCTCCTCCTGGTGGCCCCAGCCTGGCCATCCAGGGTGCAGGTGGTCAGAGGCCTGGGATCAGGTGGTGGCGTGGCAGGGTGGGAGAGCCATCCAGGCCTGTCCTGGGGCTTTAGCTACAGGGTATTCAGAATGGAAAGTAATCCAAAAAAGGAATACATAAATAAAGATGACATTGTGATTCTGAGGAGGGAGCTCTCCCAACAGGAAAGAAGTGAGCTGGTGTCCTGGAAGGCACCCACTGGGGGACGGGGTTCTGACCTCCCTCAGCCGAGCTCTGGCTCTCACGTTGAAGTGCACTTCAGAGACATTCCGGGGGGCTGACCTAAAATGCGTCCGGCCCAGAATGATGGCAGCCCTTAAGCCTCCCCAGACCTCCACAGAAAAACCATGTGGCAGAACCCAGATCCCTCGGGCCACACTGATGACAATACTCCTTAGGTGTGAAGGTGCCCCCGTGACCCCAGAATACAGTTGGATGGGGACAAACCAATGGTCACAGCCTGTGTGGTGTTGGCATTGTGCTGGAGGGAAGGAAGCAAGGAGGAGCCCCAAATAGCCCTCGGGGGTTCACTGGAAAGCTTGGGGGGTGGTCCCACTGAGCCCAGCAGCTGAGATTGGAGGTGTTCTGTCCAGACTGGGAGCAGGGAGCTCGGGGCCACAGGAAGGTCTGGGGCTGGAGCAGCCTGGGGGCCCACGCGTGGGCTCTGATGCCAACCAGAGAGAGCGTTCTGCCCATGGCAGGACCCACTCAGAGCAAAACCTTCTGGGAGGGAACTCAAAACTGAGTGGGACCCCTGTCCTTGACCACAGGGAGGAAGGAAGGAGGAGGCACAGCTAAAAACAGGGAGGCTGTGGAGCCAGGAGCTTGGGACACTGTCACACACTCAGCTATGGTATGAGAACATCAGAGGAGGGAGCTCGGAGAACCTCGCCCCCTGGGAGTCGGGGGACCTTGCCTCCTGGGAATTGGGGACCTCGAGCCCCCAAAGTTGGGGAACCCTTCCGTGCAAAAACAAGCAATGGGAACAAACGGAGCATAACACTGGTGCCCCCCCCCCCCCAAAACCGTTAGAATAAAAGAGAAAATGGGCAGGTAATATCTCCCCCGATCGCGAGGCCACTTGGAGATACACCACCTGGTCAGAGAGGTGACAGCCTGTGGAAGAAGCACGAAATCAGAACAGCTCAGAAGCGAGGATGCAGGACTCAGCAGAAAATACAAGCAAAGTCGTTTCAAAATGAAAACTGAAGGAGAAAACCCAAGAGGGAATAAAAAGAATACATTCCCTGAGAAAAGTTGGAGGTAAAAAGGAGGGATGTTTAAAATTAAAAAGAAATGAAGGTTAAAACGAAGTATAAAAAAAAAAAGTCAGAATCCCAGTGCGGAGCTGGGGAAGTCCTTGCAGAAATCCAAAGCAAAGGAAGAGAATAAACAAGCCAAGAAGACTCCTGAATTGTCAAAATTAGGTCTTGAAAGAGCAAGTCACAAATCTGAGAATATTTCCTCAGAGGTCACCGGAAGAAGCAAATCTTTGGGGCACCTAGGGGCAGTGCTTTATGCCAGAAGACAGTAGGGCCATATTTATGGTTCCCAGGAAAGAAAAGGCGAGCCAAGGGTCTCCTTAAAACTGACCTACAGGGGCGCCTGGGTGGCTCAGTCGTTAAGCGTCTGCCTTCGGCTCAGGTCATGATCCCAGGGTCCTGGGATCGAGCCCCGCATCGGGCTCCCTGCTCGGCGGGAAGCCTGCTTCTCCCTCTCCCACTCCCCCTGCTTGTGTTCCTGCTCTCACCCTCTCTCTCTCTCTCTCAAATAAAACTGACCTACAGGTTGGAAGGGCAGAGGAGGAGCTCGGTCCACAGCGTTCTGGGCCCTTCCGGGGGATTTGTTGGCAGGCGAGCCTCAGACAGCCACTGGCTGGAGAGAGACGGGCAGCAAGCAGGGCCGTGGGAGGTTGGGTGGGACAGGAGTGGCGCGCGCAAGGCCGTGCTTTGTGCTTTCAGAAATTGCAATCGGCAGCGGTGGATTAGGGTGGTTATCTCCACACCGCAACATGGGGTCAGCAAACGAATAATGACAGACTATTCAAACTCTCTTCTCCCTTTTGAAGAAGGGAGATGCAGACATCCCAAAGAAAAGACTCAAGAAAAATCTGTAGGTCCGGATTTATCTGGGAAGAAGTGTTGGTGTGAACTCAGCAGAATATTACTGTAAGGAAAAAAAAAAGCAATG
The DNA here is from genome assembly GCF_029215605.1 of Mirounga angustirostris. Lineage (NCBI taxonomy): Eukaryota > Metazoa > Chordata > Mammalia > Carnivora > Phocidae > Mirounga > Mirounga angustirostris. Next base: position 57,757,800 of record NW_026991724.1, on the reverse strand, counting down.
ACCATTTCCAGATTTGGGTCTTGAAATACTTTACACCAGAATAAACCAGGGCCTCCTGGAGAAACAGCGATTGCATGTCTGGGCGTCTCATGAGGCTGGGGAGCAGGGAAGCTGCCAGGGGACGGCAGTGGATGGAGACCACCAAATACAGGTAAATCCAGGAGTTCGTAGCGATGTTCAGCAAGGGGAGACTGGAGGGTGATCGAGAACGGTTCATCTGGCGAAGCAAGCGTGGACCGTGCCACAGCCACGTGTGGCTGACCATGGTGATGGGGAGCGCGTGTGGGAAGCCTTCCAGCTGCCAGTGCCACGAGCAGCTCCGGGCCGCGCTCCCCGGTGAAGCGGTCGTGAGTGCCCCAGAAAGGCGCCGAGGCCGCCACGTGCCTCTGGAGCAAGAGCGGGGTCTTGCCTTCAGGCCCGGCTGCTCTCCGAGGCACCCCCTGAACCCCATGCAGCGAGCGGGCAGAAGCCAGGGGGACTAGAGCAGGGCTCTCCCAGGTTGTGATTCTTCTCCCGGTGCTGGGGTTCTGTGCTGTAAAGACCCGAGTTCCGTAGCGCCTCCCTTACAGGACGTAGACGCACTGAAGCTTGTTGAGTGTGTGGCGCCCACCTCCGTGCATCCTAACGCCTCTTTGCATGTTTGTGAGTTACCCTGGGTCAGTGTGTGAGTGCTTCGGGCCTGACTTGTGCCCTGGTGAGGGAGGGAGGGAGCGGGGAAGCAGTGTTCCCAATGCATGCTTGGAAGGGAAGCTGCAGGCACACCGTGGAGGGCCACGCCGGGCTGGTGGGCACCGTGGAGGAGTCCCGGCTGAGGCCCAGGCTCTGCTGGATTGGGGAGCAAGAGCCCTTGTTGCAGGTGCTCACAGGTTGGTCTCTGAGCTGGGCAGGTTGCCCGGGGGAGGCCAACGCTCTTCCCCTGGGAGATGGCTCAGGGCCAGGTGTGGTGCAGACGTTGGACAGGCTTTGAGTCCTCACTTCACAGCCGGCAAGACCAGGGCTCCATGCTCCTCTGTTGTCTGCATGGGGCAGCAGGGATAGGGTCAAGGACGTCTGTCACAGAGGCTCCGGTATGCGGGGGTCGCACTCCCAGGTCCTGGGGCAGGCGGGATCCCGTGCTGGCCTGTGATCCCATTAACCAGTCCTATTCCTCCTTCCTCTTCTCCACCTGCACCGGGATGGTCTTCCTGGAAGCCAGGTGCGATGCCATTACTCCCGGGCTTGCCTTGTTCCTGGGCCAGGGTGTGAGCCCCTCTCCCTGGACCCTCCCCGCCCCTGCCCGGTGCTTTGGGCTTCAAGTGTCATTTCCTAGACTTCCATCCATGTTCGTTTATGTGGATGCTGTTTCTTTCCCAGACATTTCTGGAGTCCCTGTTACGTTCCAGGCATTGTTCCAGGTGTGGGGGAAGCAGCTGGGAAAGAACAGTCTTGACGGTGGGTAATGAATGACCACATGAACGTTCAGTACAGCGTCAGGGAGTGAGCTCTGAGGAAAATGGGGCGGGTAAGGAGGGGGAGAGACGGGCATCTGCGGAGGGCCAGGTCTGCGCCGACCCGGCCTAGCTGCCCTCCGGGGCCGCCGGGCATCCTGAGAGGGCGCGGCGCGCTGGTGAGGCTCTGCGCATGCCCTGTGGCAGGGGGCAGGGGGCAGGGGGCAGAGCCCGGTCGTCGAAGCCCCGGCCCTCGGGCCCTCGGGCCCTCCGTCCCGGACCGGCCCCCTGCCGAGCCGGGGCTTCTCTGACTCTCCTCCCCTCCCGCCCTCTTGCCTTCTAGTGGACATCCTCATCATGGATGACGACGACGTCCCCAGCTGGCCCCCGACCAAGCTGGCCCCGCCCCAGTCCGCGCCCGCGGCCGGCCCCCCGCCCCGGCCGCGGCCCCCCGCGCCCTACATCTGTAACGAGTGCGGCAAGAGCTTCAGCCATTGGTCCAAGCTGACGCGGCACCAGCGCACGCACACGGGCGAGCGGCCCAACGCCTGCGCCGACTGCGGCAAGACCTTCTCGCAGAGCTCGCACCTCGTGCAGCACCGGCGCATCCACACGGGCGAGAAGCCGTACGCCTGCTCCGAGTGCGGCAAGCGCTTCAGCTGGAGCTCCAACCTCATGCAGCACCAGCGCATCCACACGGGCGAGAAGCCCTACGCCTGCCCCGACTGCGGCCGCAGCTTCACGCAGAGCAAGAGCCTGGCCAAGCACCGGCGCTCGCACAGCGGCCTCAAGCCCTTCGTGTGCCCGCGCTGCGGCCGCGGCTTCAGCCAGCCCAAGAGCCTGGCGCGCCACCTGCGGCTGCACCCCGAGCTCTCGGGCCCCGGCGTGGCGGCCAAGGTGCTGGCGGCCAGTGTGCGCCGGGCCAAGGCGCCCGAGGCGGCGGCGGCGGCGGACGGCGAGATCGCCATCCCGGTGGGCGACGGCGAGGGCATCATCGTGGTGGGCGCGCCGGGCGAGGGGGCCGCGGCGGCCGCAGCCGTGGCGGGCGCGGGGGCCAAGGCGCCGGGGCCGCGCTCGCGGCGCGCCCCGGCCCCCAAGCCGTACGTGTGCGTGGAGTGCGGGAAGGGCTTCGGGCACGGCGCGGGGCTCCTGGCGCACCAGCGCGCCCAGCACGGGGACGGGCTCGGGGCGGCGGGGGGCGAGGAGCCGGCGCACATCTGCGTGGAGTGCGGCGAGGGCTTCGTGCAGGGCGCCGCGCTGCGGAGGCACAAGAAGGTGCACGCCGTGGGCGCGCCGTCGGTCTGCAGCCGCTGCGGACAGAGCTACTACCGGGCGGGCGGGGAGGACGGCGACGGCGACGGCGACGAGGCGGCCGGCGGGCGCTGCGGCGAGTGCCGCGGCGGGGAGGGCCGGTAGGGGCGGCGGCCCGGGGGGGCAGGGCCCCTCGGGCTTGGCGGGGACGGTGGCGCAGGACCCGGGGCCGGAGACGGACGGACAGAGGGCGCCACGGGCGGCGGAGGCCTCGTCTCCCTCCCCCGCCGCGCCCCGCCCCGCCCGGTGGTCCGCGCTGTGGGGACGGGCGGCCCGGGGCGCTGGGGCCCTCCCGCCCCCGCCCTGCGCCCTGCGCCCTGCGCCCTGCAGCCTGCCCCAGCCTGGCCTGCCCTTCTGGTTCTCGGCGAGCCCGGGAGACGCCGCGCGCGGGAACTGGAGACCGAGGGAGGACGGAGCCCGCGACCCAAAGAGCGGTTCCTGGACCCTCTCTCTTGCCCCGCCGCCCGGAAGGCCCCGCCCTTCCGCTTCACAGGGCCACACGGAGCGAAGGGAGGGGGTCCTTTTCCCCTTAGAGTTTTCTTTTGGTCACACCCGCCTCCCGACCACCCTTCCATTATTTTGTCTCTACTTCCCCGCGGGTCCTGTTCTTTTTCTTGGCCCTCGTCCCTCTCCCCTTCCTGGGTTTGGGGTCGTGGAGGAGTGCTGGAGCAGGACTAGGCCCTGTTCCCAGCAGACCCCGCAGAGATGGGGTCCCGTCTATTCCCTGGCCTGGACGCGGCTGAAGGAGGGGCGCGGGGGCAATAAATCGCACTATCTGATTGTCCCTGCTCTGCGTGGTTCTTGAGTCGGGAGGGAGAAGGGCAAGAGCATGACTTGAGGGCTCCCCAGCCCGCAGTCACAGAGGGGACACCGGGCGAGGGCTGGGCCGTGGAGAAAGCTGCTGAGTTGGTACCCTCCTGGGCCGATGTAGACTGGGCTGTCCTCCTGAAGAGTGACCCGACCTAGTCACCTGCAGTGGGCCGTGGGCTTTCCAGACAGAAGGGCACCGGACTTGGAGTATTCCTTGGGCTTGTGAGGAACTGGGGCTGGTTCCGAGTAGGGCCTGCTTCTTGCAGCTTAGAGGAGGAACCCCACAGCCTCAGTGGGTTAACACAAGGCCGTTCCTCACTCGTGGGACGGTGACAGCAGACGAGGTGCCTGTGCTCCCGACTGTGGCTTCCTCCCCCAGCACCTGAAGCCCCTTCCTGCATCTAGCTTCTTGGAAAACTTGGCCTGGAGGTGACCCGTCTTTTCCCTGCTCACATCTCATTAAGTGTGTGTGTTTGTGTGGGGGGGGGGGGGGCAGTCACAGGGTCACATCGCACTGCACAGGAGGCTGGAAATGTCCCTGGTCAGGCCACTGTTTTCCAGTGGGGAGCTACACCATGGAGGAGGAAGAGGGACTTTGGTGGGTCCAAGTGGAGGAGCCAGCTGAGGGGCTGGGGGGATGAAGACAAGGATGTTGACAGCTTATTGACGGTTTGGGGGCACTTCTGTGTCGGGGGCACTTCTGTGTCCCAGGCACTGTGCTCTGTGCCTGACAGACACAGTCCTATAGGGTCATTGCAGCCGTCCTGTGAGGTGAGGCCCACTAGTAGGTCGCTCATCAGGATAGGCCTCCCCCCATGCTGATGCTGATTCCAGTTTCCTGGGACCCACAGCCAGAGTCTGGGTGCCCACGTCCCTGGATTTGTGGGAGGCTGCAGTGGGCTGTCCTGGGGGAGAAAGGGCCCCACCAAGGGGTGTTTTCAGCCTGGTGTCCCTTTTACCTCTGGGGAAAGAGGAGTTTGCTGGCATCAGGGAGTTGAAGGAGGAAGCAAGATTTCCAGCGTGAGCTCGGAATCTGGCACCTGGTACTTCCCTGTCCTTGGGCAGGTCATGCTCCCCACTCTCCCCCCAGCCTCAGGTCCTCATCCGGAGGATGAGGGGCTCAAAACCAAGGTCAAAGGTGGCCACCTGGGGGGTGGGAGCCTGACTCCCGGGAGGATCTTTTAGACTCTCTCTGGTTGTGATTGTAGGTCAGAAAAGCATGGTCTCAAGTGGCGTTTCCTTGCTTGGAAATTGGTTAATGTGGTTCAATTTGGTTTGAAATCTCAGATCGCTTTAAAGGGGCGGGGGGTGGGGTGAAGCTCTTGTTTCTCCAGAGAGGGCACGCATAAGCAGAGCCCTGAGAAAACATGGCCTCATGCCCTTGGGTCCCCTCTGGGAAGCACTGACCTTGGACCCCTTGGGAGGCGGGGGTGGGAGGGTGAGGAGTTGTGGGAGCATGAGTGGTGGAGGGTGGAAGGAAGCAGCTGGGCCTTAGGCCTGCGTCTTCTGCTCCCTACCCCAGGAGGGGGGGAGGAGCTGACCCCTAGGGCTTGTGACCCTGGGCAAGTGAACTCTGACCCTCGGGTTCCTCTGCAAAGAGCTTGCCTGTCCCACTTGAAGGGATTCCCCGGGGCATCTGTCCGTGCCTGTCCAAGCCTCAGCTTACTTCACTTAACGCAGAACTCAGTGAGATAACAGGACTGTGTACCATTAGTATTAATATTACCATTATTGTTGTCCCGATGCTTTCCAGGAAGACGAGTCATTGACTCACTGGAGTGAGACTAAGTACATTTACCCACAATGTTAACAATGACACAGGATCATCATTCCCTGGGTGCACTTACTATGCGTCGGGCACCCTTCTCAGCCCTGCCGTCCAAGACGCCAGTTCAGTGTTTCTTCATCCCAAGAGACCACGTATGCCCATGTGGAGAACTAATGCGCTGCACAAAACAGATCAGGCCCCTCTCAGCATCAGCAGTATTGACATTCGGGGCTGGGTCACTCTGTGACCCAGTCCCCAGTAGGGTGTTGAGTGGCATCCCACCCAATCAATGCCAATAGCACCCTCCACCAGTGTCAGTCCAGCTTGTCTCCAGACATTGCCAGATGTCCCCTGGGTGTGGGGCAAAGTCGCCCCTTGTTGAGAACCACTGAATGAAATTGAAGAAGCCCCGCAGCCCTTCGCTTTTTCCTCTCACGGAGTGAACATTCCCCCCTTCTCTCCTGCAGCCGACTCTGCCTTTCCTGGCTCTTCTACCACGTGCTTGATGTCTTGGCTTCAGGTCTCGGTGGTGCCTGGTCTGAAAAGTTCACCTGCAAGCTGCAAGCTTAGATTCTTGTGGGGTCCAGGCAGGGGACGGAAATGAGCGAGGGCCCTGGGAAGAGGATCCCCCAGCCAGCGCGGGCCCTGCGGAATGTGGGCGTGGCATTGCCTGGCCTGATTTTCCAGGAGAGATCAGAATTAGGATTTTTTTTTTTTAAGATTTTATTTATTTATTCATGAGAGACAGAGAGAGAGAGAGAGAGAGAGAGAAGCAGGCTCCCAAGGAGCAGGGAGCCCGATGCGGGACTCGATCCCAGGACCCTGGGATCATGACCTGAGCCGAAGGCAGACGCTTAACCATCTGAGCCACCCAGGCGCCCAGAGAATTAGGATTTTTAAAAATGGGAAACCCCCTGTTTTTTTTTTAATGTTAGCAACTAATTAAAAAAGAATTAAAGCCCAGTGTGAACCAATCCAAACATACCGGGGGCCGATTTGGGTTTAGGGGGCTTCAGTTTCCAATCCTCTCTTTAGCATCGATTCGAGAGAATTAAGTTCTCACCAAACACAAAACAAAACAAACCCCCCAAACAAAGCAAAGGTAACTGTGAGAGGTGAGGGGTGTGTTAATTAGGGGGTGGGAACTTTGACAGTGTACATGTGTATCAAATTAAGATGCACACTTCAAATATCTTACAATTTGTCAATTTTACCTCAAAGCTGGCAAAAAAAATTTTTTTTAAGGGGGAATTAAGGTTTTGGAGTCCCATATCAGTAACCTTTGTCTCCTTTTCATGATCTCGAGCCAGAATTTTAAGTTGGAACATATCACATAAAAGCATGGACTTCTGGCTTCTCTTGGAAGTTCTGCAACACTGGGTCTTCGTGCTGTATGGAGACAGTTGGCTGGAGGTGTGAGTATGTGTGTTAGTGTGTGTTCGATAGTCCTTTGTACACTCCAAACCCAGGGGTAGGGACCTTTCTCATGCTTGGTCACAGGACCCCAAAGCAGGTCTTTACAGTGTACAGACCCAATACGTTTTGGTTTCCTCTTGAGGCTCGTACAGTTAGTTCTGGAGGTCAGAGATTTTGACTCTGGGCTGAACATTCTGAATTGCAACTGGGGAAGGCTGTGGTGGCCATGAGGCCCAGGACTCTGCTTACTGAGCATTTCAGGTGATTTGGACGGCTGCCCTAATGGGGAAGCTGCCTGCTCCAGAATAAACTCAGACCTTCTCCACTGGGAAGGAATATGTGCTCTTTGTCGGGGTCTGCTGTCCTTGAGCTTCGACGGGCATGCGGATGTGGAGGGGCCGTTGCTGACCAGGCAGATGCCTGGGACCTGTCTTCTCATGCATCTTGCCATGTAGTCCTCATGGTACGCCTACCCTGCAGCCGTTCACCCAGGGCAAAGATGAAGTATTCGGCAGACATGAATTTGGGGGACCTTTCCAATCACATGAGCCCAGAGTGGTAGTGGTAGAAAGAATCACACTTGCTACCATGTATTTAGTGCCCACTTGGGGGCAAGGCTGACTTCCTGTCCCTCACAGCTCAGTCCTCACAAAGGCCCATGGGGTTGGCATTAAGTTTTCTCTTGTTGGTGATGGAACTGCTACCAGATCATGGTCTGCAAAGCAGTAGAACTGAGATCTGAACCCAAAGCCCCAAATTTCACACTCCTTCTACTGTGTCCACATCTACTTCCTTATTTGTGTTTACTGAGCACTTACTACTTGTCTGGGGCCCTGCCAAGCACTGGGGACGCATCGTTGAACATAACAGGCACAGTCTGCCCTTCAAGCTACCCTCTAGTGTGTGTGTGTGCAGGGGTGGGGAGTGACACGCAGGCGAGGATTGATGTGGAGAAAGCCCTGGGGTGGGGAGAGGGGAATGGGCGGTCGTCTGGAGAGGTGAGGTCTCAAGGAGTGGAAGCCAGACAGTCACGGGATGACTCCGTCCAGCTTATTTCCTGCTGTGAATGCGATTATCTGGGAATGTTGTGTTCCATGTATCCCCACACCAGGACTGTTAAATGAACATTTATTAAGTTGAGCACAGATGGTGAGCTGTGGCTCAACAGTAGACCACAAGAGAAACTGAAATAGGGAAGTTTATTATTTACGGGTCCCGGAGGAAGTACAGAGCACGCCTCAAGGGGCCACATGGGGAGGTCAAGGCAGAGTGCAGACAGAGCCAGGACCTGGCGCACTTGCCTTTCTTGGGGTCTGTGGGTGGAGTGCTCTGGGGTTCCCGGGCCAGGACTGGGCTGGGATTCAAACCAAAAGAGTGGGGTTTTGGTGAGCCCCACAGGGGTCTTAACCAAGGGGTGGATGAGGGATATAAGTGCTGGGAAGCAGGGGAGACTTGCTCACAAAGGTGGTTGGGGGAGTCACCAGGAACTTGCCTTTGCTCGTTACTCTAAGGCATGTGCTGCTGGGAGGGGCGAGTGTCAGGTTCAGGTTCCCACAGGCCACCTGGCGACGCAGAAGGGATGCCAAGGCAGCCATTTTCTGGAGCAGCTTAGCTAAGTTCTGGACACCACCTTTCCCAAAGTGTGCCCTGGGGAAGGTAGGTTCCAGGGAATGTGCATAAGGTGTTTGGAGAAAACAGGATCCTGTGTTCATGGAATTTAGGAAAATGTTGTATTTGAACTTTTTTTTTTAAGATTTATTTATCTATTTGAGAGAGAGAGAGAGAGAGGTGGGGAAGGGGCAGAGAGGGAGGGAGAAGCAGACTCCCTGCAGATCAGAGAGCCTGCGGGGCTCAATCCCAGGACCCCAAGATCATGACTGAGCTGAAACCAAGTGTTGGGCACATAGTAGGTGCGAAATCAAGATTTTTTCACTGAATAAATCATAAAACAAATTTTTGTTTGTTCCCCTTCAGGAGCCTTTCATTGCAGTGGTCGGGGTGGAGGGTACGTTGTAACTTGCGGCATTTTCTGAACGTGTTTGATCGTGAAACCTTCCACTGATAGAGCATCTTGGGGGCTTGTGTTCCAAGCCATCCCTGGAGAGGTGCATGTTGTGTGTATGTGTATGGGTATGCATGCATATGCACATGTGTGTGTCCTTGTGTGTCTTCACATCTCTGCATGTCTATGTCATTGTGTGTGGATTGTATATGCATGTGTGTCTGTGTATCTGTATATGTGTGTGTCTCTAGTGTCTCTGTTTGTGTGTGTGTCTGTGTATTTATGTCTGTGTTTCATACACGCACTCATCTGTTCTCTTCCACTTACCTTCCAAAGAAGCTATAGGTGTGGAGGGGATTGGTTCTGGCCCCATCGATTTTGCCTGCTCTCTGCCTCGATAGACAAAAAGTCTATCCACAAACCCTCCCCATTCTCTTGCCTTGGCCAGATCCTTCAGCACCACGGACAGAGCCCCATTGCTGGGTCTTGGGTGTTGGGAGTCCCGCTCAATCCACATGCATCATCTTCTGAAGCTTCCCAACCATCTCATGAGGAGGTATCATCCACATTTTACAGATAAGGAGAGGCTCAGGGGAGGTTATTTCCCCCAGACTCCCCCAGCTTGTAAGTAGCAGAGCTATTTAATAGTGAAATCAGTTACCCATACTTACAGTGGTCTCTGCTTCATGCCATGTTTGTGAAATTGATGTGGTCACCAGCTAGCAAAGCAATAAGAGTATTTCGATGGACAAAGTCATTATGGCTTCTGGGGGCTATGCCTAAGGAATTTGGGTCAAGAATTGATCTGTTTGATCACAAATAAGATATTTTTCTTTTTTAAGATTTTATTTATTTATTTGAGAGAGAGAGAGAGAGCACAAGCAGGGAGCAGAGGGAGAAGCAGGTTCCCTGTGAGCAGGGAGCCCGATGTGGGGCTCAATCCCAGGACCCTGAGATCATGACCTGAGCTGAAGGCAGACACTTAATAGACTGAGCCACCCAGGCACCCACAAATAAGATCTTAAATAGAATAGATACTTGGAGGAAAATTACCAAGTCTCTTTTATGCCAATTCCCAGATTCCTCATTCCTCTTCCTACATTATTCTTTGAGATACTCAATGAATATACAAATGTTTTTATTTATTTTTTAAAAGATTTTATTTATTTATTTGACAGAGAGAGACACAGCGAGAGGGGGAACACAAGCAGGGGGAGTGGGAGAGGGAGAAGCAGGCTCCCCGCCGAGCAAGGAGCCCGACTTGGGACTCTATCCCAGAACCCTGGGATCATGACCTGAGCCAAAGGCAGATGCTTAACAACTGAGCCACCCAGGCACCCGGAATATATAAATGTTTTTAAAAATAATTTACCAGGGGCGCCTGGGTGGCTCAGTTGGTTGAGCGACTGCCTTCGGCTCAGGTCATGATCCTGGAGTCCCGGGATCGAGTCCCACATCGGGCTCCCTGCTCAGCAGGGGGTCTGCTTCTCCCTCTGCCCTCTTCCCTCTCATGATCTCTGTCTCTCGTTCTCTCTCTCAAATAAATAAATAAATAAAATCTTTAAAAAAAAAATAAATAAAAAAAATAAAAATAATTTACCAAATGGGAGCACATCATGCATATTATTCTGCTACTTGCCTATGTATGTATGTATGTGTATACAATGTATCTGTGTATCTACTCTTGTATCTATGTATGTATCTATCTAATCTGGATATCTATATATCTATCAACTGTCTATGTATCTATCCTTGTATCTATATATTTATGTATGTATGTGTCTGTTATCCATCTTTCCACCACCACCTAGCTAGCTAGCTACCGATCTACCTGTGTATCCAAGATTGTTCCAGAGAGGCCCATATACATCATCTCATTCCTTTCAATATTTTCACAACATTTCATTGTGTATATAACATTTTATTACCTAGTAACACAGTAAGACTGTCTCTTGTCTTCCGCTATGATAACAATGCTCCAGCAAAACTCACTGCTTCTCTCCTGGCTTCCAGGAGCTGCATGAAGGGGAATGTGTATTTGAATTCTGACAGATACGACCTCTCCCCAGAGGCTAGACTGATTGATTGTGTCCCCAATAATGTACGAAGTGACACTTTCTGCCTGCCCTCCCCGTGAGGGTGATGTGGTTTGGAGTGTTGGGGTGCGGAGCAGTCCGCCAAGAAAGAATTCTTGAGATGTCTTTGGTGCAAAAAAAAAAAGGTGGTTTTATTAAAGCACGGGGACAGGACTGGTGGGCAGTAAGAGCTACGTGAGGGGTGACTCATTATATACTTGGGAGTTGGGGGAGGTAAGGAAAAAGGGGGGTGTCCAAAGGGACTTTGATATGCTAAAGAAGACTCACCAGATTCTGGCGGCCTGGCTATTGTCAAGCTAAGGTTGTTTTTCCTTCTACTAAGGCATTAAGACAGTTGGGAGTTTCCTGGTGGAATGTTGTACTCTGCCTATCTCAAGTATTTATCAATAGGCTGCAGGTTATAAGGAAATTCCCCTCTGCCTTTGTTTCCCACAACACTAAGGAGGGGAGGGTGATGTTAGCCTCCAGGAAATGGAGTCTGGGTCTCTGGAAGTTAGGCTAGTGATAAGAGTGCTTTTTCCTTGTAAATCACTAAGACATTTGTAAACTGATGGAGACTCCTGTCCTGTAGGACTGTGATCTCTATCAGTGAACCATTGGTTTTTTTTCCCTTCCCTTAGTTTTAGGGCAACCAGGAATGCCTGACGAATGTCACATGTACCCCAGCTGGGGGGCAGGGGGATTGTAGGGTCTCAGCTTGTGCTTGGCCCTCCGCTTGCCTTCGCTCCCTCATCAAGGGGACACCTGAGTGAGGGTTTTGAGATGGCCATTATCTAGGGAGATACAATCTAATGTGCACCTACTCTGTGTCCGGTGCTTCATAGATATCATCTTGCCTAATTTCACACCAAAACTCGGAAGCAGGAGCTACTTTCTCTGTCTGACAGAGAAGCAAACCTCAGAGAGGGGACGTGACACATCCTAAAAGCCGCTAGATTTTGTTATTGTTAAGTGAAGCCACTGGCCCAAGATCTGGTGATTCATTATCATTCCCCATGGGATAGAAAAACTGCCCAGAACTCCATCAAGTTTGGCAGCTTCCTCCAACCCACCCCCCTTGTCCTGGACCTCAGAGGCTCCTCCCTCTCCTTAGATGCCTTTCATGTGGGAAATAAAGGCAGAAGAAAAAAAATAAATTTCCTTACTGCCTGCAGCTCATTGACAAGTCCTTGAAACGGGCAGAGTGACATTCCTCTAGGACCCAGCTGCCTCTATATTAATACTTTGCTGAGGATAAAAGGCAACCTTAGCCCAACACCCAGGATCCTGTAAGTCTACTTTAACATATAAAAATTCCTTTAGAAATTTCCTTTATCTCTAAACCTCCTGAGAGACATGTTGGCAATCACCCCCCAAGCTATGATCCACCGATATATATCTGAAGGGTCTCATGACTCAGGTTTTTTTTTTTTTTTATTTAAAGAAAAAAAAATCTTTATTTCATACATAGAAAAAATAAGAAAGTAATTAAGCTTGACTAATTTTTATTTTATTTTTAAATTTTTATTTATTATTTATTTATTTATTTATATTGTTAGTCACCATACATTACATCATTAGTTTTTGATGTAGTGTTCCATGATTCATTGTTTGCGTATAACACCCAGTGCTCCATGCAGAACGTGCCCTCCTTAATACCCATCACTGGGCTAACCCATCCCCCCACTCCCTCCCCTCTTAAGCCCTCAGTTTGTTTTTCAGAGTCCATAGTCTCTCATGGTTTGTCTCCCCCTCCGATTTCCCCCCCTTCATTTTTCCCTTCCTTCTCCTAATGTCCTCCATATGAATGAGTGAAACCATATGATAATTGTCTTTCTCTGCTTGACTTATTTCACTTAGCATCATCTCCTCCAGTCCCATCCATGTTGATGTAAAAGTTGGGTATTCATCCTTTCTGATGGCTGAGTAATATTCCATTGTATATATGGACCACATCTTCTTTATTCATTCATCTGTTGAAGGGCATCTCGGCTCCTTCCACAGTTTGGCTATTGTGGACATTGCTGCTGTGAACATTGGGGTGCATATGGCCCTTCTTTTCACTACATCTATATCTTTGGGGTAAATACCCAGTGGTGCAATTGCTGGGTCATATGGTAGCTCTATTTTTAATGATTTTTTAAAGATTTTATTTATTTATTTCACAGAAAGGGATAGCAAGAGCAGGAACACAAGCAGGGGGAGTGGGAGAGGGAGAAGCAGGCTTCCCGCTGAGCAGGGAGCCCGATGTGGGCTTGATCCCAGGACCCTGGGATCATGACCTGAGCTGAAGGCAGACGCTTAATGACTGAGCCACCCAGGCGCCCCTCTATTTTTAACTTTTTGAGGAAACTTCATACTGTTTTCCAGAGTGGCTGTCCCAGCTTGCATTCCCACCAACAGTGTAGGACTGTTCCCCTTTCTCTGTATCCCCGCCAACATCTGTCGTTTCCTAACTTGTTAATTTTTGCCACTCTAACTGGTGTAAGGTGGTATCTCAATGTGGTTTTGATTTGAATTTCCCTGATGGCTAATGATGATGAACATTTTTTCATGTGTCTGTTAGCCACTTGTATGTCTTCTTTGGAGAAGTGTCTGTTCATGTCTTCTGCCCATTTCTTGGATTGTTTTTTGGGTGTTGAGTTTGAGAAGTTCTTTGTAGATCTTGGATATCAGCCCTTTATCTGTAGTGTCACTTGCAAATATCTTCTCCCATTCTGTGGGTTGCCTCTTTGTTTTGTGGACTGTTTCCTTTGCTGTGCAGAAGCTTTTTCTCTTGATGAAGTCCCAAAAGTTCATTTTTGCTTTTGTTTCCCTTGCCTTCAGAGACGTGTCTTGAAAGAAGTTGCTGTGGCTGATGTTGAAGAGGTTACTGCCTCTGTTCTCCCCTAGGATTTTGATGGACTCCTGTCTCACATTGCGGTCTTTCATCCATTTTGAGTTTATCTTTGTGTATCGTGTAAGAGAATGGTCGAGTTTCATTCTTCTGTATATAGCTATGATTCAGGTTTTATTAGATGGTAATAAATGACCTTTTCCCAACAATAGCTAGCCCCCTCAAAGTCCTGGAAGCCTTACTTCCAAAATTCCTTAGAGACTTATGCTATCCCTAACCCCCTCCCAATTTGAAAGTATATCATGGGCCACTCCTCATGACCCCAGTGCAGCTTTTTCTGACCATGGGTCCTATCCCCATGCTTTAAAATCACCTTTTTGCACCAAAGATGTTTCAAGAATTCTTTCTTGGCCGTCAGCTTCGAACCGTAATGTCTTTCCTACATCACATTCACTGCTGTGAATACATCCAGAACAATCTATTATTTATTTACTTATTTTAGATAGAGAGAGTGTGCCATGTGAGTGGGGGGAGGGACAGTAGGAGAGTGAGAATCTGAAGCAGACTCTGGCTGAGCTCTGGCCTGGGTGGGTGGGCGGGGAGGGGGGTCGATCCCACTGTGAGATCATGACCTGAGCCGAAGGCAGACGCTTAACTGACTGAGCCACCCAGGCGTCCCAAAGAATAGACTTAATTTTTCTCAGGCAGTTCTGGGTTCACACAGTTCCTGGAAGGTGCAGAGATTTCCCAGTAACCGCCTGACCCACCCACGCACAGCCTCCCCCACTAGCAGCATCCCCAGCCGGAGTGATGCATTTGTTACCACCGATGAACCTACGCAGGCGCATTGTTATCATCCAAAGCCTGTAGGTTACATTAGGGCTCATTCTTGGTGTTGTATATTCTACTGGTTTGGACGCGTGTATAATGCATCTCTTGTTCTAGCATCACACAGAGTAGTTTCACCGCCCTAAGACCACCTGTTCCTCCTGTCCGCCTCCCCCACCCCCTGGCAACCACTCATCATTTCACTGTCTCCATAGTCTTGCCTTTTCCAGAATGCCATATGGTTGGAATCGGATGGTGTGCAGCCTTTTCAGACTGGGCTCCTTTCACTTGGTAGGGTGCCCTCAAGTTCCCTCCATGTCTTGGCTTGATAGCTCATTTCTTGTTCGTGCTGAGAATATTCCGTTTTCTGGACGGACCACATTTCATTCATGCATTTACCTCCCGAAGGGCACCTTGACTGCTTCCACAGTTTTGGCGACTGTGGATAATGCCGTTACCCTCTTGAATGTCGGTTACACGGCGGTCCCTCTCCTATAGAAGAAGCCAGCCGTGGAGGTATCCGATATCCTCAGCACTGCATGCTGACATGGGATTGCCTGTGGATCAGCCCGACCCACTGGGGTTCAGGGGAACCCACTGAGGGTGCGACTGAGGGAGGTTTTCTGCTGAATGTAGAGTGATGGTCCTCAGGTGAGGGCGATTGTGCCCCCGAAGTGACATCTGGTGGTGTCTGGAGTCATTTTTAGTTGTCACGACTGGGGGCAGGCCAGTGCTCCTGATGTCTTAGTGGGTAGAAGCCAGGGATGCTGCTCAATATCCTCGAACGCGCAGGACAGCCCCCTCCCCCACAACAATGCTAACAGGGCAGAGGATGAGAACGCCGGTGCAGGGAGGTGTGAGCGGATCCTTCCTGCAGGTCCAGCTGTCGAAAGATAAGGATGGTGTTCTACTGCCATCTAGTGAGGATGGGGGGGAGGTTCAAGGGCATTGCAGAGCCATAGAAAGGCAGGCGGGGCATCCCGACCCGAAGCCATATCCGTTCTGATGCTTTATTTTTTTAATTTAATTTTATTATGTTATGTTAATCAGCATACATTACATCATTAGTTTTTGATGTAGTGTTCCATGATTCACTGTTTGTGCATAACACCCAGTGCTCCATGCAGAACGTGCCCTCTTTAATACCCATCACCAGGCCAACCCATCCCCCCACCCCCCTCCCCTCTAGAACCCCCAGTTTGTTTCTCAGAGTCCATCGTCTCTCCTGGTTCGTCTCTCCCTCCGATTCCCCCCGCTTCGTTTTTCCCTTCCTTCTGAGGCTTTAGGCTGCACTCAGTAAGGGCTCTGTGGGTGGCTGATTCCAGTTTAGTTAATTCAGCAATGCTGGGAGGTTGTGGGGAATAAGCGTGGGGCACAAGTGGGCATGAGGGATTTTTTTTTTTTGGAAGATGAACTGTTCTGTATATTTTGGTGATGGCTATCCAACTGCTTGTCAAAACTCAGAACTGTACACTAAACAGAGGGCAATTTCTACTGCATGTAAATCATATCCCAAAACCAACTTAAAAAATGACAGACGATGCGGAAGAAAAGCAGCCTTCTCAGGCTCTAAAGTAAAAAATGGCTGGCATGCTCTTGCTAACATGACTCTTCATAGGATGTACTGATTGAACATTTGCAGCTTGTACTTGTCGCCCCCCTCCCCCACCCCCAGTTGCTAGAATTTAATAAGCTCCCAGAGAGCGGGGACCTTGTCGGTCTTGCGTACTGCTGAATTGTCAGCCCTGGCCCAGCAGCCAGCCCATAGGCGCTGGGCATTTCTAAGACTAATCAGCACCTCGTCGCCTCCTTTTGGAACTCGGAATCAAATGAGAGATCAGGAGTTAGATATAGATCAAGATGTCGCCTCTATTACTCAAAGCTCCATTGGTCCAATGGCCTATATTTGCAGATTTTTTTTAAAGATTTGAGAGAGAGAGAGAGCGCACACAAGCAGGGTGAGGGGCAGAGGGAGAGGGAGAAGCAAATTCTCTGCTGAGCAGGGAGCCCTATGTGGGACTCGATCCCAGGACCCTGAGATCAAGACCTGAGCCGAAGGCAGACTTCACCGACTGAGCCACCCAAGCGCCCCTGTATTTGCAGATTCCCAACACTTTGCCTTAATCAGAGTTGTAGGGGGAAAGAGTGCACATGTCCTAAGGACAGGCTACTTGGAAGGAGTGCCCAGAGGGTCTAAGCCACACAGGCCTGGTGTTTTCCTTCTGTCCTTACCAACTAGGTAACTTCTTCTCTACCCTTGGAGATGGCTGGGGGGGTGGTGGTGGTTGGGGACAAGACATTAGCTGCCCTTTCCAACACGCAGAAGTGAGTTGAGAGTGGCTTCCCCCTAGAGCATAGAGCAGAGCATCGGACAGACTCTAAGGGGGCCCAATGATCTCTTCATCCCTTCATGCCCTTCTGGGGCCTCTTCCCCTTGAGTGTGAGCAGGACTTGTGACTTACAGCCAAACAGAATATGGCAAAGTAGGTGGGACCTCACTTGTGTGGTAACATGAAATTTTCAGTCTGTTTTGCAGGGAGACTCTCTTGCTAGCTTTGAAGAAGCAACCTGCCATGCAAAGGGGCAGCATGGCAAGTAGCTGGGAATGCCCTCTGACAACTTGCAAGAAACTGAGGCCCTCCATCCAGCAGCCTGCAAAGAAATGAACGCCTCCAGGAACCACTTGAGTTTGGAAGAGGTTCCTTCCCCGGTTGAATCTCTGATGAGACCATGGCCCCATTGGACACATTCATTGTGGCTTTGTGAGACCCCGAGGCAGAGGACCCAGGTAAGCCACACCCAGACTCCTGACCCACAGAAACCGTGAGGTAATGTGTTTCAAGCTGCTAAGTTTGTACCAATATTGTGAATGGCCGTAGATATCACAAGTAGGTATTTAATAACATATTTGTGGGATGAATGTTCTAGCTTTGAGAGCTTTCCAGGAATTCATCTTCTCAAACTGCCCATAAGAAGTAGGTGCCGTTTTCCTTATTTTACAGAGAAGGAAACAAAAGCTGATGGAGGTTGGCATCTGTCTTGTGTCATCAGTCATTTAGGAGAGCCAGGATGCCAACACGGGTCTGAATTAAAAACTCATTGCCTTCTCTCTTTGATCTTCCTTTTCGGGCAGTTTTCCAAAGCAGGACATATGTACCGTCAGGGGGAGAGAGGGACAGGCAGTGCTCAAGAGACTCCACTAAACACAGACGGCAGGTGTTAGGTACTTTTAGCTCGAGGTCAGGTGATATTCCTTTAAAGACTAAAATAGTAATGCCTTATTAGCTTTTTTTTTTTTTTAAAGATTTTATTTATTTGAGAGAGAGAGTGAGAGAGAGAGAGCACAACAGGGGGGAGTGGGAGAGGGAGAAGCAGACTCCCTGCTGAGCAGGTAGCCCGATGCGGGACTCGATCCCGGGACTCCAGGATCATGATCTGAGCCGAAGGCAGTCGCTTAACCAACTGAGCCACCCAGGCGCCCGCCTTATTAGCGTTTAACACAAGCATTAGTGGTACTGCCTCACGGGGTATGCGGGTCAGATGGTCATGTGTCCCAGGTGGAAGAGCCGGTATTCCGAAGACTAGGACATCTCTAATTTAGGAGGTGTAACTGTGACCCCTCTCCCCCATTCACATCACACAAACCATGCCCCACTGGTCCAAGGCACAAGCATTACGTAGTCTGAGATACTCCCAGAACATGCATTTAAAAAGTATTCCTGCAGAGACACCACAGACTGAAGATAATACTAGCAACATAAGCCCAAGGAAACTACAGGGCTGACATTTCTCCTATGCTCTGCATAAATTTTTCCTCAGCCATATTACAGGGCTGAGAGGAAGCAGGCTGATCACCATCTAATCACCATCTGAGAGGGAACAAGCCTAAAACATTTCCAGGTTTGAAAAAAAATGAGACTTGGAATTTGAAGACCGAATGAGTTAATTTGTAGATTGTGTTTCAAGTAGAGCCTGTGTTAGCGACCATCATCATGGACTAGAGAAATAAACGGAAGGACCAATAAATAGGACACATTGGTGAGAACACAAGAATTTCCCACTTTCCTGGGAAGAGACTGGTTGATCTGTAGCCATGGTAACAAGTAGCCACCCAACCAGACCGTTAAATGGATCCAAGATGACTTGCCCCAGGGAACATGCTTTGACAAGGCAACGATGGACTCCCCTTAGCTTCTGAGATTCAGCTGATCAGGAAGGGATTCACTCTGATGAACACACTTGTGAACGCTAAGCAGTCTTACCTGAAGAACTACATGTCACAGCTCACTCCAAAGACTCACCAATCCCTGAACTCCATGCTTCCCCAAATCCCTACCTACATAAGATCAGCAGTCTGCTCTTCTCGGAGACAGTGGTAGACCAGTTCTTCACTACACTAAGCAATACATTTGGTTTGTTTATATTTAGATAGTGATAGTCACACCATCCTCCTCTGACTTTTAGATTGTGCTTTAATTTTTTTTTGTAACACCAGCAGAGTTGTATCATCAACATCTGGGGGCCACTTTTAGGACCTAAGTCCTCCCACTCTTCTCTTGGATCATATCCCCACTGCTCAAGAAGGTCACATGGTACTTACTCCCCAAATGCTCAGTGCTTGTTTTATTTGATTTTCTCTATATGCTCCGAGGTAGGACGGACATTTCATAGATACAGAGATCCTAGGATTGGAAGGTCACAGCCTATGTCAGAGGCAAATGCAATAACCAAGTTATATTGGACACATGAGAATTGCCACCAGTGAGGGCTTTGTGAGAACCAGAACTCATATTCCATCTCTGAGAGGGAACTCCTGGGTACAGCTTGCCCCAGAAGACCGCTTTTAAATGTTCCTCCATCAGAGTGTGTGTGTGTGTGTGTGTGTGGTCGGGGGTGGGGTGGGAGAGTTTCATGTTTTCAGTTTTTCCACCAATACCGGTCATCTTCATCAAAAGAATACCAACTGTCACCAATTATGATCTGTGGCTTGAGTCGTTGGACCTCGTTCAGAAGCTTCCGTATTTGAGTGGGATATTGCCATTTCCACAACCTGGAGAGGCAGAAGGGGGACACATTACTCTGGGAATTTGCTTCTGCTTCTCCTTTCCTTAAAATTCCTGGAAACCCCATCAAGGATCTGAAACCTCTTCTTGTACTCTTGAGGTGCTCCACAGAGCAAGAGTAAATCCCTACATGTGAAGGCACACTTGCATGTATTAGGTGCTACACTGAGCTTTTATGGGCATCTGCCCCTCACCACGGTCCTCAGAGGCAGGCATGATTACTCATCCATCCGTAAACTCCTTCCTGAGAACCTTCTTTGTGCCAGGTCCTGTTATAGGGTTCAGAGGCACAGTGATGAATAAGGCAAAGCCCCTACCCTCAGGAAGCTTATATCCTAGGGCAGGAGAAACAGGTATTCAAATAGATACACAGCATCGTTTCTATTTTACAGATAGGGAAATAGGCTCCTGGAAGGTCCAGTAGTAAAATCCAGGTCTGACTCTTCAACTGCCAAGTCCCATAATCACAGGCTGAGCTTGTCCAAAGCTATACTGCTTCATGAGTCATTGATGCAAATATGCTCTCTTTCAACCCAATATTCTGCCTTTCCAGCTTCTCTGCTGAAGAGATCACTGTGACAGTTCCCCTTGTCCACACTGAAGTCTCTGAATCCACAGAGCCATGCCTTCCGTGCCATCCTTCCCCTCAGATCCCACACTACAACTACCCTGTTACATCCATACGTCGACACTTGAGCCCTGCACAAACCCAACCATCGTAAGCTGTGCTACTCAGAGGCAGTTTTTCAATCAGGGAGTTTGCTATTGAAATAAATATAGGACAACCAACCTCAACGGTCTGTCCATCTTAACCGTTTTTCAGTGGGGAGTGTACTTAACATCTATCCTCATAACTTTTCATCTTCCCCAATGGTGTTCACCATCTATCCTCATAACTTTTCATCTTCCCCAACGGTGTTCACCATCTATCCTCATAACTTTTCATCTTCCCCAACTAAAACTCTGTGCCTATTAAACACTGACTCCCCATCCCCTCCCCCTCCTCCAGTGCCACCATCTACCTTTAGTCTCTATGGATTTGACTGCTCTAGGGACCTCACTTAGGTAGAATCATGCAGTATTCGTCTTCTTGCACCTGACTTACTTCGTCCATGTTATAACAGGTGTTAGAACTTCCTTTTGTTTTAATGCTGAATGATATTCCACTGTGTGGATATATCACACTTAATTTACCCATTCCCCTGACCACAGATGCCTGGGCTGCTCCTGCCTTTTGACTACTGTGAATAATGCTGTTGTAAACATGGATGTTCAAGTAATTCTTCCAGATCCTGGTTTCAGTTCTTTTGGGTATGTACTCAGAATTGTTGGATCATATAGAAATTCCACTTTTAGCTTTTTAAGGATAAACATCTGATTTGTATGTTGTCTCTACATTCTTCCTAAACCCATGCAGAAGTAAGCCCCATGATATCAGGCACCTTACCTCTGTCTCTATCCCTATCCTCAGTACGGTGCCCAGAACACAGTGGGCACTTAGTGGCTGAATCAAGGATCTGGTTGTTGAGCCACATCTCAGCTTCTGGGATAAAGCGTTTCTCCACCAACCAGCATGCTTTGTAGCAGAAGGAGGTTTGTATCTCGGAAGACAATCACCAGGGACTCACCCGATTATTTGTAGGTTAGATGTGGGTTGTGCAAAGGCGGGACACAGCTTCATCATTCCTACGGGGCTGAAATTGTTCTGCATCAGATTCAGGCTGGTCAGGCGCTGGCTGCAGAGGAGAGCCGAGGCGAGGGCCTCACAGCAGCCAGAAGTCAGTCCACACGCCTCCAACCTGCAGGGCCAACACGCCAAGAAATGCCTCCAAAGTTCAGTGACCGACCCTTCAACCCACTGGCCTTTCATGGCAATGTTTAAGATAGAGGGGTGGGCTCTACCACTGGTGTTTCTGGTTTCTAATGGATTCCCAGGCGACGATGCTGGTTCTCCTGTTAAGAGCCGCTGGGTGACTTAATTATAGTCGTGGAAAGAATGAAAGATAAAGGGTGAGAATGCTTGCAACTAGGGAACAAAGCAAGGTACATGGAGAAAGACTTGCTGAAAACCTGCATTTCACCCGGAACCCAAGAGGCAAGAAGGAAGCCAGGTGAACAGGGCAGGAAGTAGCGATATAGGCTTGGGAGTTGCACTCACCTGACCCTCGCGGAAGGAAGGCTGGGACATGTCAAAGACTCGGACAGAGAACCAGACAGCCACAGGGGAGTCAGAGGCCACGGTGTGAAAGGAGGCTGGGCATTTTAGGTCACATTAAGGATTTAGGATTTTATCCTAGGAGCAGCTGAGGGCCAAACAACTTTGTTGGATGTAATAATGGATGGTGGCCATGTTCTCCCATGTTGGAGATGCGTGTTGAGGTATTCAGAGGCTGAACAACAAACTATAACTCGCTATGAGATGGTTCACCAGATAGAGCAAAAGACTGATGATCGTTTAAACTGGGTGGTGAGCATGCAGGTTTTTAATGTCCCAATCATTCTAGATTCTGTGTATTTGGGAATGTCTTGTGATAGAGTAAAAAAGTTGTGGGATGTGCTCAAGTATTTTTAAGTGCCTATAGTTAGATGGTGAGGTGGGGTTGAATAAAGCTTATTGTTATTATTGGTTTTGCTTCTAAAATAATATCTAAGCCTCTGTGAAAACAGGAAATCTCTACTAGGGAGGCTGTGGAAAGAGGTGAGGGAAGGTAATTCAGTGATAGCATAAGGCACTTGATAGATTGCCGATATGAGTGAGGTTAAGCTGATAGCGGTAGGGATTTTTCCTCTATTGTTTCAGAAAGAAGGGAACGTGGGTACAGATATTAAGTGGTTTCATGGTGGAACATGCAGGGCTTTCCTATGAAATGGCTTCATGTTGATTCGAAGGGGGTGAGGTCATTTCTTAAGCACCAGGAAGAACAAGGCAGGTTCAAATGGAATTGTGAGAGTTGGAACACTGTCTTTGTTCAGCAACTTCACGCCCAGGTCCCCCTTCCTCTTCACCCAGCCCTCATACTGGGGACCCCAGGAACTCACCCGAGCCTCCTCAGAGAAGCCCTCCTGTGTTTCAGCCCCTCGCACAGCGCTATGATGCCTTCATCACCCAGGGCATTCACCGCCAGATCCAGGCTCTTCAGGTGTTTGCTCCTTGTGATCACATGGGACAGTTTCTTACAGCAGGCAGCAGTGAGATGACACTTAACCAGTCTGCAAGAGGAGAGCCCATGTCATTTGAGGAGAGGGCTAGAGGGGGACGATGCCCAGAAACATCAGTGGGGCTTTCCTGGACTCCTTCCTCACTGGGAACCTTTCTGTCCATCCCTGGGAATGGCTTAGGTTGTGCAGCATCCAGTGGCTCAGGTAAGGAGGGATGATAGTGGCAGGTGGGGAAAGCATGTGATGTGGCTGGAGGGATCTCTAGAAAAAGAAATGAGCACATCAGAGCTTGCTTCCCACCTGCAGATGGGATGAAGATTCTCCCTGGTGGATGGAGAAAAAGAGACAGGAAAAAAAAAAAATGAGGAGAAGTTGGTAGAGTCCCTGAGAGGGTGAGAAAAGATGACAGATAACAGAAGGTACTGAAATGCTAGATGGGTTTGGGGTCCGAAAGGAGAGGCATCTTGTGCTTCTGTTTCTGGGACGAATGGGGAGGGTGGGGGCAGAGAAGGCCCCTGAAATACCGACTGCATGACTCATCTGAGTAGAGATGATGGGAACAGCTCCACTGTCTCCTATCTTCAGCTAAGAATAGAATGATCCCACTGGGGATGAGAGAGTCCATCTTCACGAGGCGTTCACACAAAGAATGAGCAAGAGCTCACACCTGCAGACCAGGTGTTAGGGCTCACACCTGCAGACCAGGTGGGAATGGCTAAGCCTCAGATGCCAGCAAGGATCAGTGATGATTATCCCCCAGCATTTAAGCATAACCCCAAAGAAGTGGCACCTCCAAGTGATTAAGCTTTAGTTTCTACACCATGCAAAAGTAGAGCTCGAAACACCGATTTCATGAAAACAAACACAGGACTAATACTTGGGGGGGGGCACTCAGATCTGTGGGCTATGATCTCTATCCAGTTTCTTTCTTTTATTTATTATTGGAGAAGGAGAGATATTAAAATGGTCCTACTTTTTGGTTCACTGATTTTTTTTTTTTTAAGATTTTATTTATTTGACAGAGAGAGATAGCGAGAGAGGGAACACAAGCAGGGGGAGTGGGAGAGGGAGAAGCAGGCTTCCCTTGGAGCAGGGAGCCCGATGCGGGGCTCAACCCCAGGACCCTGGGACCACGACCCCAGCCGAAGGCAGATGCTTAGCGACTGAGCCACCCGGGCGCCCCTCTACTTTTGTACCTGAGAAAAAGATACTACCAAGTACACAAAGATTTAGAAGGTACGCATGACTAAAACATTGGACGTAAGCTCAATGTCCAGTTTTAGGGGATTTTTAAAGTTATGATGCATCATTCAGTGGAATACCATACCATACTTAGTTTATGATTACGGTCTGCAGATCCTCAAGGGACAGAATGTGAGACCAAAAGGCAAGGTTTGGGCTCCTAAGGGAGTTCTGGTTTCCCCTGCAAATGATTGGTAGGAGAACTACATGAGCCTAGACATGTGAAATATTTAAAGCCCTGTGCCTGCCATGTGGCAAGAATGCTTTCAGCGGTAACTGCTGGGATCCTTTCTTTGTAATACTTATGCATCCAGGAGGAATTTGCCAAAGTGTTAACTGCTTTGTCAGATTGGAGATTCATTTCTGTTCATTGATATCTTTTAACTTTTCTATAGTCTGTTTAAGGATGGAATAGTCTTATTAAATAGAAACACTCCAATAAAAGGTAAAGAAATTTGAGCCCCAGAGGAAGAAGGTGTTGAGAGAGAGCCCCTCCATCTCCACCCTACATACAGAATGAACAGCTAAAGAGTAACTTAGGGCAAAAACAGGTTTTCTGAAAAGTGAACAGGTTTTAGAAATCGAGGGTGACCTAAGCTCCAAAAATCGAATCGTGGGGTTCCTGTCTGGACTCATTTTTGTGTCCTTCCCACACTCACTGTGGTAAACATATGAAAGCATGAGCATCAGTTGACCCAACTAGACCCAACTAGACCCAATTACCAAGAACTAATTTTTGGTACCAGTCTTCCTGCTCACATATCTGGACTTTCTAGGAACCCCAGTCCCCAGTATGGTAGAACTGACCCCCGACAACCATTGAAACTTACTCCAGGTCCTGGAGGTGACAAGATGGTTCCATCAGGACCTCACAGAGAAGGTTCATCCCACCATCTTCCACGGGGTTCATGCTAAGGCTCAGATGCGTCAGATGTTTGTTGCCCATAAGTGCAAACGCAAGAAAGCCACAGCTGGCGACATCCAGGTTGCATTCATTTAGTCTGTGGGGCGCACACACGGGAAAGAGGAAGGTTATACTCGTGACTTGGTGTCACCTTGGGTAAGCCATTTCTGTTGGCCTCAGTTTCCTCCTCCTTTGGGAGGGTATTATGTAAGGGGGTACTTAGGGAGGTTTCAGCTTGGGTAACAGGATGACCATGAAGTGCTTGGTATGATATCTAGCAGAATGCATGCACTGGATGCCGTTCAAGATGCTCTTTTTAATTTTCCTTCATACTCAATGTGTCACTTTCCAATGGCTACTGTAACAAATTACCACAAACTTAGTGGCTTAAAACATACATTTATTATCTTACAGTTCCGGAGTTCAGCAGATTTTGACTGAGGCAAAAATCAAGGTGTCAGCAAGGCTGTGTTCCTTCTGGAGGCTCCAGGGGAGAATCGGTTTTATTGCCTTTCCTAGCTTTTATAGGGCTGCTCATAGTCTTTGGCTTCTGGTCTTCAGTCAGCAATTATATCCTGTTACCATATCTCCTCTCCCACTTCTCCTCCTTTCCCTCATAAAAACCCCTTTGATTACATTAGGGCTACTCAGAGAATCCAAGATAATTTCCCATCTCAAGATCCTTAACTTGCTCACACCTGCAAAGTCCCTTTTGCCATGTGAGTTCACATATTTACAGGGATTAGGACATGGGCATCTTGGGGAGCAGGTCACTCTTCTGTCCACCATACTCAGCATCTTCCCATCACTTATTCACTGAGGAACCTTGGAACCCACAAGGTAGACACGTACATTAAAGTTATATTCTTTAAAAGAATTTCTGGCTACAGGTATACCATTAACATATGTTGATTTTTTAAATTAGAGAGTTATTGGTGAACTAATTGGTCAATGGGGTGAAGTGGCAGAAAGCAAAGTGACCCCAGCAAGGCAAGCTGGCAGTGTGGGACAGGTGTAACACCCATCTTTTGTTCTCACCACCAGACCAAAGATGTAGGCTAGAAGAATAACCTGGCAATGGGGTAGCAGTTTTCAAAGCAGTTATGGAGACCCCTTGCTCTACGCTAGAGTGCATGGCCTCCCCTCGCTGTGCACGTGGTACTGTCCAGAATGGTGGGGACAGTACCTCTGTGGCTGCCAACCCTGTGTCACTATTACCAGCATCCAAAAATCTCAACTATCCAGCTCTCCCTACCAGAAACTAAGCTCTGTGAACTTAGGGACCACGTCGGTCATCTCTGCATCACTGGCAACTAAAAGTGTTCGCCAGTTGCACATGCTTACTGTAGTCAGTCCTCATGATGCAGGGATTCTGTGTTTGCACATTTGTCTGCTTGCTAAAATTTATTCGCTACCCACCCCCCCAAGTCCATTTCGTGGTGCTCATGGGTCCTTCACGGACACACGTGCATGTGCAGAGAAATATTCGCATACGCTCCCCGCTGAGGCTGAACTCGTTTCAAATTCACTGTCAACAAGTATCCTTTTCATGATCCAGTTAGTGCCACGTTTTCCGCATTTTTGTGTTTTTTGTGGGTCATTTTGTTGTTTAAGATGTGGTGCTAATGTGTGGAGCTGAAGTGCTGTCCAGCGTTCCCATGCCCAAGAAGGCTGTGCTGTGTGGAGAAAGTGCTTCAGAGATGAGCTTCGTTCGGCCATGAGTCATGGCGCTGTCGGCCCTGGGCGCAATGTGAGTGAATCAACAATATGTATTAAATAAGGAGTCTTTAAACAGAAACACACAAAGCGAGGTTAGGTACTGGTTGGTTGATGAAAATGTGACCAGAGGCTCGAAGGAACCTAACCCTGTGTTTCCCCTGGGAGCAGTGGTTCGGTGTTTGTGACGACTTTATAGAACTGCAGGAAATAATGAGAATCGCCTGTATTTGGATAAATGACGACTTCCCACTGTAAGAAAATGGGCCGAGATGGAATTTTCCAGGGAAGGAGGAAATTGGCGGGGACAGGATGCAGCCCTTATCTGTTCCCTTTATCATGACAACCGTCCTCCCACTGCTTTGAGCTCGCGAGCGTCACATGCGGTTTGTAACAAAGCAATGCAGTCCTCCCAAGGAAGCAAGCTGGACTCACGTCAGCCTCTGTAGCCCACAGGTGGGCACTTTTATGGCTTGACACAGCTGATTCACGCCTTCACTCCCCAGGCTGTTGCTCGACAGGCACACGTGCGTCAGACTCTGGTTGCTGGTGAGGGCTGAGGCCAGGTCCTGGCAGTCGGCAGCTGTGAGGCCACAGCTCCCCAGTCTGCAAGGAGAGAGCCCCCAGGAAGGAAAGGGTGAGGTCTATTCTGAAGGTTCCCTCCCTCCCTCCTTCGCAAATAAGGGAAAGAAATCCTACCCCATGGCTGACCATGCTCTTGCAGACGTATGCTGAGGTCACACTGTGTCTTGCATTTAACTTGCAAACCCAACCCTGATATTTATATAAATGGCGTGGGTGACTAGATCTGCCATCACCCACAATGGGAGACACATGGACAAGGTCAACCTGCTCCCCATCCAGGGGTCCTTGCTCCTTACATGCGCTGTGGTGTGAGGTGTTGCCCAGATTAGGAACCTTCCTATATAGAAAGTGCTCTTCCTATTCCATCTGTTTCTCAAAGCTTCATACACAATAGCACTTGAAAATAAGAATTTCATACTACTTCTCTCATGGGATTGTGGCAAAGCTAAATGAATTAACACATCTAAAATGTTTAGAGCAGTGCATATAGCAAACATTTACTCCCTATTACTGACAGTGATTTATTTTGGTGAAGAAATACTGGCTGGGTTGGATTAGAAGGGGGTCAGAATATGTAAGCCTGAAATATGCCACTCGGGCATAAGGATGATCTTGAGCTGAAAGCAACTGAGAAAAAGCAGACACAGGAAGGGCTCGGTGCTCTCCCCCATCTGCCTAAAAACAGGGCATGAGTTTCCCTTGTACGTGTGTCCCTCCTCTTTGGTACCAGCAAGAGAATGACCCTTGTCACCAGAGATGGGCATGACATGGGGATGAGTCATCATATAACATTTATCTACCATTAATTCCTCTCATATACTTCCTAGTCACCTACCCACAATTTATCAGCCCCTAGAAGCCCCAAACACCTTTTGTCTAGTCACTTCTCCACAATTTAGCGTAACTTTGTTAAAATGATATATAAGCTTGAGTCTAACCACTTCTTTGGGTTACTCACATCTTTTCTGTGAAACCTCCATGCATGTTAAAAAAAAGTAGTACCAATACAATATGTGTGTCCTTTGTCCTGTCAATCATCAGTTTAATTTGCAGGCCTCAGACACTGAACCTAAGAGGATAGAGGGAAAGTCTTTTCCTTCCCCTACAGACTGAGGGAGAGAAATGTTGGCTTCTAATGTGATCCCCCCCGCCCCCGGAATTTAAAGGGTAATTTGTGCCATTTTGTTTTCAATTTCCGCTATGACTTTAGACTCAAACTCCCCAGGAAAGAGGGATGTTATTGACATGGCATGTTTTGGGAGTGATGGGGGGGGAAACAACTTTGCCCAGATTGTAGGTCATCGAGGGGGAGATTTCCAAGTCTTAGGTATCAAACCAGAGCTCATGTTTTAGTTTTGCCTTTTATTCCCTATGTGGCCCTAGACAAGAGATTTTTCTTTCTTCTGGATTCTGTTTTCCTTATCAGCAGATGGGGTGAAAATAATTCCTATGTGGCAGGTTGTGAAGGGTGGCATTAATGGGATTAGAACACTCAGCACAGGGCCTGGAAGGACACCATAGATGGCGGCTCCAGCCACAAGCTAAGACTCTCCGGGATTTTGGCATTGGTGCAACTTTCCAGTATATAACATGGCAGTGCTAACTCTAAGCAGAATGCCGTATGTGAGATCCCCAGAACTTATTTGTCTTTTAATGGTACACCTGTACCCTTAACCAACCTCTCCCCATTTCTCCCCCCAACTGCCAGCCCCTGGCGGTCAACGTTCTTCTCTCTGGTTCTACGCGTTTGGCTTCTCCCCTAGACTTTTATATCGTTCAGAGTTTGATAGCAAAGACACAGATGTTATTTACTGAGTCTTCTTTTATACCTCAATATTGGGGCACTCCCATGGGGTCAGAACTCCCATTCTAACCCTTGGCTTAGGCGTCCACTAATTCCCCTCCCCTCCTTCCCCACCATTTGGGCCATGTCAGCTAAGAGAAAGGAGCCCTGGTGGACAGAAGTGCAACTCACATCAGCTTCTGCAGGGTGCACTGTGAGGCAGTCAAGGCATTGCAGAGCGGCTTTATGCCCTGGTTTGACATCTTATTTCCTACCAGGCTGAGAGATTTTAGGCTGATGGACGTAACAAGGATTTGGGAAATCACCAGGCAACAGGCGGGCGTTAGTCCACAGTGATCCAACCTGCAGAGATAAACAACGTGAAATGCATTCTCACTTCTCGCCCCAAAGCAACCCATTTCCCTGTGCACCAGCTACTCTGGCCATGTTGCTGATTTCTGGACACAGTTTGCTCTAGGCTCAGGGTCTGAGCATTTGCTATTCCTTGTGTTTGCACCATCCCTCCTCATCCCAAACCCACATCTTTATGTGGTTCAATTTTTCATTCAGGTCTCCTGAATGTCACCTCTGAGTTCGCCAGTCTCACAACCTTACTTAACTGTGCCTGCCCCACCCCACTGCACCCGAAACCCCTCTATCCAGCATTATTTTATGCATGGCAATGATCACCAGCCAATGTTTCATATATTTGCACTTTAAAAAAATTGAAGTATATCTGACACGTAATATTGTGTAAGTCTAAGGTATAAGCATGTTGATTTGAAACATTTACATACTGCAATAGGATTGCCATTGTAATATTAGTGAGGACCTCTGTCAGGTCACATAATTATTTCTTTTTTGTGGTGGGAATAATTAAGATCTAGTCTCTTAGCAAGTTTATGTTAATAATACAATATTGTTGCCTATAATTATTATACTGTGTGCTAGGTCTCCAGGACCTATTTACCTACTAGTTGCAAGTTTTACCTTTCAACAACCTATTTCTACTTTCCCCCACCCCCAGTCCCTGATAAACACCATTTTACTGTGTTTTTATGAGTTCAGCTTTTTTAAGATTCCATATGTGAGATCATATGGTATTTGTCTTTCTCAGACTTATCTCAGTTTGCATAATGTCCTCAAGGTCCATACATGTTGTTGCAAATGGCAGGATTTCCTTCTTTCTCGAGACTACTTGCACTTGTTTATTGTTTGTCTTCCTCTCCAGAATGTCATCTCGATGACCCTGGCTTGGAATGGCAGCTCGCAGGTTACAGAGCAAAAACGCACGTGGTGCAAAGCGAAATACTCTTCCGCAGTTGCTCTGTGTCGATTAAAGCTCAAAACAGAGCTTATGTTTCTCTGTCTCAGCATGGCATCCAGTAGCAGTGTCTTTAGACCAAGTTAATCTAATTGACAAAACACATGCCCAGGATCTACGAAACCGTGTTAACAGCCCCAAACTGGAAATGACCACATGTCCCTGGACAGGTGAATGGCTACATTACTGCAGTGTGTCCGTCCTACTGAATAGTACTCAGCCCTAAAAATGAACATGCGATTGATACCCAGAACAGCATGGATGATGGATCTGAGGGGCATTTGCTGATTGAAAAAAAGCCAATCTCAGGGGCGCCGGGGTGGCTCAGTCGGTTAAGCATCTGACTCTTGATTTTGGCTCAGGTCCTGATCTCAGGGTCACGAGATCGAGTCCAGATTGCCCTCTTCCTTTCTGATAGGTTTGCAACTTGCTGCAAATGATTATTTAACAAGGAAAGACAACAACAACAAAGCCAAAAATGCAGAAGCCATACCCAGAATGTACCTCAAAGACTCCAGCAAGCAGTTTGGGTGTCTTAGCGCTTCACACGCCATCATCATATCTGCCTCCTTCAGGTGAGTGCTTTCCAAGTTCAGGTATTTAATATTACGGTTGGTAATGAGAGTCAACCAGAGATGACGAAGGCCCAGGGTAACCTGCGCACCTTTAAATCTACCCAATAGAAAGCAGAAAATACGACGAGACACAGGAGACAGCTGTATCCCAATTTTCCCCTTTCCCCTCCTCTCCCATTCCAACTCTCTTATCTCTCAACTGTTGGCATTTATGTAATCTTAAAGATTTTTAAAATTTTGTAAGTGATCTCTACACCCAATGTGTGGCTCGAACCCACAGCCCTGAGAATCAAGAGTTGCACACTCCACCCACTGAGCCAGCCAGGTGGCCCACATTTAATTTTAAAGCAACAAATACTTGAGCATCTATGATGCATCAGGCACTGGAAACAGTATTAAGTGATGCTGATACTCCATGTTCTGATGGAGCTTGATCTCATGGGGAGACACTCATCAAAGAGCTGAACCAGAGTTACGCTGAAGAATGAAATATGGTCGGTCCACTAAGAACGGAGCTAGAGGGGCACCTGGCTGGCTCAGTCAGAGGAGCACGTGACTCTTTTGATCTTGGGGTCGTGAGTTGGAGCCCCATGCTGGGTGTAGAGTTGGCTTAAAAATAAAATCTTAAAAAAAAAGAACAGAACTATAAACAGATATGGTCAAGTTCAGGCTGAAGAGAAAGGTCAAATGTCCGAAGAGTGTGTATATCGTGACACCACTTGGATTAAAAAAAAAAGTCATTTGCCAATATATACATATAATTGCGTGGGAAGTTGATGAGTAATTAGGGCGATAGGAAGTTGAAGAGGCATCAGAGGTTTTACCGAAAACCCTTGTAATGCCCGAATCCCGTTACCATTATGATGCGTTACTGCTGTATTACAAATACAGTGATGACACAGATTTAGGCTCATCACTGCGTGGCAAGAGCTAAGAGCAGGGGTTCCCAGGGAAACGCTAGGGTAAAGCCGGCAGAGGGGTTTGGTGCAGGACGGAGGTGAACAGGGCACTGTCAAGACCCTGGCACAGTCCAGCTTACGGAAACTACTTAGGGAAGGGGTACAAGTGGTAAGAAGGGGAAGAGGTTTGTACGGAGAAGTTGCATGTGCTTCTCCTGGTCTTGGAGGGAAGAGTCCAGAACAGAACCTTTGCAGCAGAACTAGCACCATCTCCTACTCCAGGTGCTTGGTGAGTACCCTGGGGTCTACCACGGACCCAGGGCCTTATTGGGTGTTCAAATATTTGTTACCTTATTGATGAACGTAAAAGCATTAAGACCTGACTTAAAACCTCCCATGAGTCAAGTACTTTGATCTTGCAATGGCCTCGTGCTCCACCCATTTGCCTGCAATGAGCTCCCCGCACCTTTGGCCCTAACAAACTCCTATTCATCCTTCAATACCCAGTGTGAATGAACCTGCCTCAGTAATCCCTTCACAGGGTCTTGAGTTTCTCCCTATTGTGTGCTTTTGGGAGCTTGGCTCCTGTATCTTCCACAGCAGTTATCCCCTCTGATTACATTCTCAGATGGGTCTTTTCTGGTAGGTGGGAGAAGAGAGTGGTGACAGAGCCATGCCAAGGGGCATGTACCAGGGGCCGGGTAGCCTTACATTAGATTCTGTATTTTACAGGTTGGCTGCCTCAGTTTGATGCAGAGGGTCTTCATGGCCCATTCATTCAGGATACTGCCACTCAGGTCCAGCTGTCGCAGGCTTGGGTGGGTGCTGAGTACGAAGCAGAGACTTTTCCAGCACTCATCAGCAAGGGTCTTAATCGGCGTCCTACATTGGAGAAGGAAATCAACATTGGCTTCCACTGGATGGGGTTTAACATGAGCATTGCCACAACAGTGTCAGAGGAGAGGAACCAGGCTGTTATGGCAAGACGGGGAGGACTTCAGAGGTCCTGAGGTCGATTTAGTGATGTCGCTTTGTGCTTTGAATGCGTGCTTGCACACACACCCTGCCTCCTGAACGGGGTACATACTAAGGTGATGCGGAGGCACCAGCTCTTGAATTGGGTTTGCCCTTAGAGTCTAGCTCCCCCTTGGATGTAAAATGGTGCAGCCACTGTGGAAAACAGTATGGAAGTTCCTCAAAAAAGTAAAAATAGAGCTACCGTATGATCCAGTGATTGCATTTATAAACATCGAATTTTGAAATTGAATTGAATTGAATTGAATTGAAATCAGGATCCTGAAGAGATCTGCGCACTATCATTCCCAACAGCCAAGATATGGAAACAACCTAAATGTTCGCTGATGGCTGATGGACGAATAAAGAAAACGTGACCCATACACGGATATATACACACCAGGGGATATTATTCAGCTTTAAAAAAAGAAGGAAATCCTGCCATTTGCAACAGCATGAATGAACCTAGAGGACGTTATGGTAAGTGAAATAAACCAGCAACAGAAAGATGTGTACGATCTCATATATAGAATCTAGGGCGCCTGGGTGGCTCAGTTGGTTAGGCGACTGCCTTCGGCTCGGGTCATGATCCTGGAGTCCTGGGATCGAGTCCCATGTCGGGCTCCTTGCTCAGCAGGGGGTCTGCTTCTCCCTCTGACCCTCCCCCCTCTCATGTGCTCTCTCTCTCTCAAATAAATAAATAAAATCTTAAAAAAAAAAAAAGAATCTAAAATAGCCAAACTCATGGAAGCAAAGAGAGGATGGTGGTTGCCCGTGGCTGGGGGAGGGGGAATGGGGCAATGTTGGTGGAAGGGTACAGAGTTTCAGTGACACAAGACGGATATCTAACATAGAGCAGTGTGACTGCTGATAACAATACTGTATCATATACTTGAAATTTACAGCAACACACATACACAGAATGGTAACTAAGTGAGGTGATGGATATGCTAATTAGCTTAATCATGGTGATTATTTTACCAAGTTGTACAACTTATATATGTATAATTTTTATTTGTCAATTATGCCTCTATAAAGATGAGAAGGAAGGGGCACTTGGGTGGATCAGTCAAACATCTGCCTTCGGCTCAGGTCATGATCTCGGGGTCCTGGGATGAAGCCCCGTGTTGGGCTCCCTGCTCAGCAGGGGGTCTGCTTCTCCCTTTGCCCCTTCCCTTGCTGTGCTAATAAACAAAATCTTAAAAAAAAAAAAAAAGAGGGCACGTGTGGTGATGGACGCTGGGGGTTATATGCAACTAATGAATTGTAGACACTGCATCAAAAACTAATGATGTACTATATGTTGGCTAATTGAACATAATAAAAAATAAAATATAGGAAGAAAAAAAGACTAAAATAGCAAAATAAAAAAAAAGAATAAAATGAAGGACTCACCCTTGAGGAATGAGGGGCTGTGCCTCAGTGAACTCATCCTTTGAGAAGCTCTCGTGGACATCTATACGAATTTTCTGCAAATACTGGCAACGCTGCAGACAGAAAGAGGACACCATCAAGTCCATTCGGCGGTTTATCGGAAGCCACACTTCCTGGAAGCTGTTCAATGCCAAGCGAACAAACTCTTCATCTTGAGTCTCGAAAAGACAGTGGAAGGCGTCCAGTGAGTCTGCTGGGGCGGGGGTGCTGGCCTGTTGCCCCAGCAGAGAGATCCAGCTCAGAAGCTTCTGCTTCACTGCCAGGGGAACATGACATCCAAGCAGGACTTCCAGAGCCCCCGTCACTTCTTTGTTCATGAGGCCAAACAAGAAACGCTTCATCTGGAACAGGTGGGCATCAGAGCTGATCTGTTTGAGCTCCACCAAACTCCTCATGTTCTCCATGAACACAGGGTAGGGGTCCCTCTCCATTTCCAGTCCTTCCAGAACATAGTACAGGGCAGCAAAGAACTCCTGGAGGCTGACGTGAGGGAACATGTAGCACCTGTCGCCACCACGGTCTTGGAGGAGGATGTTCGTGTGAAACAGAGCGGAGAGCTCAGACTCTCTGAGTCTGTGAACACCGAGGTCATCTCCATAAAACACAAACTTCCTGTTCCACACTCCTTGCACAGCCATGAGGCACACACTCTTCAAAACGGCTCTCTCTTCCTGGTTGAGACAGTGCCGGGAGGCGTCTCGTGGAGTGAGCTGATGGAACACAAAAGTGGCATATAAACCCGTGAGAGTTTGGCAGGTAGGGGGAAGGCTCTTTCCCGATGCCTCCTGTAGATTCAGAGCATCGCAGATGAGCGACCCCAAGATGGGGACTTGGCACTCGTCCAACAACGGGTGGTTGTCCACCACCAAATGCAAGACTTGTGTCTTCTGATGCTCATTCTTCCTGTGCCCAAGGAGCAACTGGATCCTTTTCTCCACAGAGATGCCCCCAACAAAGAGGTAACGGGGTGACGTGAGCATGGATTTGAGCTTCTCTATGCCCGTGTCTCTGATGGTGATCATCAGGGAGGACTCAGGGAGAAGGACTTTCTTCAGCAGACTATGCATCAGAACAGACATGGGTTGTTTAGCCGCCCAGTCTTCACAGAGATTTGTGTCATCGTCTTGGAAGGCGAAGTCCAGGTCATCGAAACCATCAACAACAAACAAGAGCCTTTCCGGTTGGGACATGATCTCCATCATTGGAACCTGGGAGTCTGGCCACTCTCTGGAAATTAAGTCTGCAAAGCTGCCCTCCCTCATGCATTGCATGTCTCTGGCACAGAGGAAGAAGACATAGGAGAACATGCCCTTGAAGAGGTCACCCTGTGCCCAGCACAGCAGGACCCTTCTGGCCAAAGTGGATTTCCCAATTCCTGATTTTCCATGCAAAACCACAGTGCGAGGCTGGAAGCCCCTCTGGTCTGGATTAAAAGCACCAAGCAATGTTTGCATTTCTGGACAGTCAGAGGCAAGGTTTTCAAAACCACGGTATTCATCCAATTCTGTAGCAAATTTTATCATCACGTAGCCCTTGTAGTCCCTTGTGTTATCTCCACGGCCTAAGTTGGACAGGGAAAGGGAGAAGAAGAACAGGAAACATTTTAAGAAAGTCTGGAATTTAGGAAAAAGCAAAAGCAAAACAAACCCCCAAACCCTGGATCTGGAATCAGTGGATCCTAAATCAGACAGTCTACATACATGGTTCTTTTGTCCCTTCCTAGCAGTGTACTGATAACAAGCTCCATCCCTCAAAGATCACTTCCTCAAAGCTTAGGAACATCCTACAAAATAGCTCTATTTGTCCCTTTAGCCTCATCTTTCTTTTCAGCACTTAATACCTGATACATTACATTTTTGTTGGCTTATTGTCCTTCTCCCCTCAGTAGACTCTACTTGATGCCCAAGTTCACCAGAATCATAGGTTTTTGGAATTTATCTTTATACCCAGTCCCTGTAGATGATCACAGTGAACATACGTGACTCTGTCCTTGGTGAGGATTCTAGGAGCTCTTGGGGAAGAGACTGATGCACCAGAGACAAACGTGGAATTGAGGGACAGTGGACTCCTCTGCCACCCAAACTCCATAGACTGGTTTTCACCCAGCTCCATCCCAGGGCAGAAAAAAAAAAAAAAGGCAAATCAGTTTTCTTTACCTTCTTCTTTTGTCTCGGCGGCTATGGCACCATCTTCTATAGCTTGTGAAATTTCTGCAATAAAGAGAGGAAGGATGGATTCCCCCACTCTTATGTGAGTATCCAAATCAGAGAGGGCACAGTCGTTGGGCATCTGCCTTCAGCTCAGGTCATAGTCCCAGGGTCCTGGGATCGAGCCCTGCATCAGGCTCCCTGCTCGGCGGGAAGCCAGCTTTTCCCTCTCCCACTCCCCCTGCTTGTGTTCCCTCTCTCTCTGTGTCTCTGTCAAATAAATAAATAAAATCTTAAAAAAAAAAAAATAAAGCTAGGATAATAGTTTCTATGTTGTGGAGTTGCTCTGAAGATTAAATCAGGTGTTTTGTTGGAGGAATAGCACAGCCTCTGGCATGTAATAGCTACCACTTATCGACAATAATCATTATGTCTACTTATTAAAAAATAGTGTCTTTATTTCATATCATCACTAAATCACTAAGTAATCTTTAAATGCATAAGATACAATTTTATCCATGGAAAGATGATAATATATAGGACTCACCCTGTTAAGCTGACATTTACATTAAAATTGGAACAATTTATAACCTCTGGGATTCTGAGACTCTGACTCATCAATTGCTCAGACTTTCGTTTTGAAGGGGGTTTTCCTATCCGCAGCATGGACAAAGCTGTATCAACACAAAGTTGGTCCTGATTCTTTCAAAGTGTTAGACTTCGTGGTCAATGCTGACTGCTGGAAGATTAGTGATATACAAGTGGTAGTGTGGGTAACAGTGGGGAATGCATGTTGTCTATGCAAGCCTACATCTTTCCCTCTATGTTTTGGCTTCACTGCTTTGATCCCTTTTGTTAGTCTCCCTTTTCCTCCACTGAAGTATGAGCTTCATGAATGCAGGGGATTTGCACATACTTTGTACACGGATGTAACATAAGTACAGAGAGCAGGGCCTGGCTTGTCACCAGTTCTCAAATATTTGGGGAATTGTACTGAATCTGGTTTCATGCTATCTGGATCTCTCCACCAAAGCCTCCAAAACAGATCCTTAGGTGGAGCTTGTCCTGGCAAGGTCATGAAGTTCCCCAAACTGAAGATGGGAAACCAGAGAGTTGTAAGAAAGCTTTAAGATCACAGAGTTCTCTTGGACTTAGAATAAGAAAGACCATGATTACTAGATGCTCAGAAGCCATACAATCAGCTAACAACAGGATGCCAGACTAGAAAGAACATTGGACTATCAGAAGTCATGGTTCAAGTCCTGGATGGGCCACGAACTAATCACCACATGGCTTTAGACACATCCATTGTCCCACCAAATCCACACAGACCTGGCACTTCTTTCATGCTTGGTTCTTGGTCATTCTTCATTTGTGTAGAGTTTTCTGGTATTTCAGGCAGTGAATATTCTGCAACAGAGAGGAGATGACACAATAGTCTCAGTAAAGTCATAGCAATTACCCAGACTAGGGGTGAGAGCATCCCCCACCCACATTACTGAGGGGAAACAAGACAAACCTCAGGATCTCACAGTTTGTTCCATGACTAGCTGGTAATGGAGACAATGGAGTCAGATCCTCCAGTGCCACCAGCACAGTGAAGCAGCAGAGACTGGTCACAAAGAGTGCTCAGAGTTTGAACTCGTAAATTCCAGTCCCATTTTGCTGTATGGCCTTGGGTTATTCACATGATGAGGCAGTATATTATGGTTATCAAGAGTTTATCTTCAAGAGTCATCCTCAGCACCTGTCTTGAACTTCAACTAGTTAGTTAACTACTCACTAGAGGCCTGTGAATTATCCAAATAGAGGTGTCCAACTCATGAGTTCTAACACTGACCACTCTTTCTCCAGTCAACATATTTTCCACACAGGGCTTTTTTGAAGCTCAGAAGGGATGGCTTCTCTTAAAGTCCTTTGCAGCTGTAGATGTCGAGTTACATCTAGGGATGGCATACCTATAGTCTTTAGGGCCAATCTGACTGCTTGCCCTTGGGACTCTAAGTTCTCTTTCTTTCTTCCTTTCCTTTTTTAAAAGATTTTATTTATTTATTTGAGAGAGAGAGCGAGTGCGCACACACGAGCAGGGGAAGGGTAGAGGAAGAAGCAGAATCCCCGCCAAGCAGGGGGCCCAATGTGGGACTCGATCCCAGGACCCTGGGATCATGACCCATGCTGAAGGCAGATGCTTAACCGACTGAGCCACCCTGGACTCTAAGTTTTCTGTCCACAATTGAAGAGAAGAATTCCTCCTGATAAGGGAGGGCTATTTTTTCTACTACCTTTCTCCTAAATACCCTAAGCTAATCACACAGTTTGATCCAAATACGTTGCTATAATATGGACACCAACGGTCTGACAAGATCAGTCCTTAGAAGAGTTCCTTGAACTTTAGTCCTTTAGCTTGGGGCAAGAAATATGGGAGACACCCACTGTACAACCACCATAGTGTTCTCAATAAATGAATGAAGATTTGTTAACAACTTCATATACATTAGGTTATTGAGTCTTTGCAACAGCATCAAAGTTACTGTTCCAAGATGTAGAACCCAAGGGGATTTGCCCAAAGTCACACATAGAACAAGTGGAAGGTCCAGAGCTCAAGCTTAGCACTTAAGACTCCAAATCCTGTCTACAAACTTCAACCAAATTCTGTCTGGGTAGAGCATCTGTCTACTCATTTCTTTTCTTTTTTCACAGGCTGGAGACTGCTCTAATTTCTAGCCAGACAGGATGACTAATGAGTGACTTCTCACAGTTCAGACTCACGCCATGGAGGTGGACCCAGTTAGTGACCAAGGATCCCTCTCCATTTCCATGGAAGCTTGAGGTAATCTCCTTTCTCTTCCACCCCCAGATTTGCCCCAAATCTTACTCACTTTTCATCTCTTTCCTTGCCTTCTCAGAGAGTGTGGACAGGTTCATCTTTTCAAAGATGTGAATGGATATTTTCCAGGCAAGAGATTCTTTATAATGCTCATGCAAGAGGGAGGCTAGATGTTCCACATTGGCATTGTTCACTTCAACCCATGGAAAAGAGCACATTGCCAACTCTGAAGCTTTTTCCATGAGCAATTCCTTAAATGTCTGAAACTCTTCCTTGCTTAGCTGCTTGAAACACCATTGCAGTCCATAGTTGGAAAAGGAGGGTAATTTGGCTTCTGTCATCTTAGTGCAAGGCTAAGAGCTCAGATTTTGATGGAAAAGTGGATTCTTTAATATGGAGAAATGGTACCTGTGAAAGAGTAATAAGATTCAAAAGAGAATCTTGCATCAAATTCTCAAGTTCATACAACCAACCTCGTCAACTCACTAGAAACAACATTTTCTGTTCCTTTTGTGAAATACACAGAGAAGCCCAATTCATGGGTAACAATTCTTCATAGACTTAAAATTACTTGACATTATATCTATTTATCTTGTTATGAGAATATAAACTCTGGGATGTTTTGCTGCCCTATCCCTAGTTCCCGAAACAGCACCTGGCATAGAGTCAGAATAAAAAACACTTAAAGAATACAAAAACACTAATTGGAAGGTAGATGTGCACTGCTACATTTATTGCAACATTATTTACAATAGCTAAATTATGGAAACAACCCAACTGTCCACCTATTGAGAATCATTAAAAAAGATGTGGTATATACACAGTGGAATATTATTCAGCCATAAAAAAGAATAAAATCTTGCAATTTACAATAACATGGATAGGCCTGAAGGGTATTATGCTAAGTGAAATAAGTCAGACTGAGAAAAACAAGTACCATATGATTTCAGTTATATGTGGAATTTAACAAACAAAACAAATGAGCCAATGAAAAGGAAAGAGAGAGAGAGAGAGAGAGAGACAAACCATGCAACAGACTCTCAACTGTAGGGAACTGATGGTCAGTAGAGGGGAGGTAGGTGGGGACATGGGGGAAACAGGTGATGGGGATGAAGGAGTGCACTTGTCCTGATGAGCACTGGGTGATGTATGGAAGTATTGAATCACTATATTGTCCACCTGAAACTAATATAACAACAACAACAACAACAAAAACCCAAAACACTTGTCAGTGATGCTCTTGGCTAATATGTTATACTCATGGAAACTGGCAAATAAGTTACCACCATTTACGGAAAATTAGTCACTCTATTTATTTAAAGTAGGCTCTACACCCAACATGGGGCTTAAACACACAACCCTGAGATTAAGAGTTGCATGACAGCCAGGTGCCTGAATCACACAGTTTTTAGATCAGTTGATTCCTTTTGTGTCTGTTAACATAACATGAAGTTACATAAACATAGAGTTTTGGTGTAAAAATGGATAAATATTTGAAAGTCTTATCTGATAAGGGTCTTGTATCTAAAAAGTAGAAAACCCTTTATAATAAAAAAAATCTAATTAAAAGTGGGCAAATGATCTGAATAGACATTTCTCCAAAGATACAGAAATGGCAGATGAACACATGATAAGACGCTCAACATCATTAGCAATCAGAACTGATTCCATACCCCCGACCCCCTAAATCAGCTTGTTCTATAGGTGCACATCCATGAGCTGTGCCATGCATTTCTTCTCCAAGTTCTCTGGAAGGCTTGTCTGTGATGACAAACATTTTGTACTTATTAAGAATGCTCCAGGAAGAATTCTTAAACCTGGCAAATCTCCTCTTCCACCATTATATGGCCCCTATAAACAGTGACAACCAATATTGGTTGGGCATTTTTAGGCTGCTCTGGTCTTCCCCAACCATTACTTTGTGGTGGAAAAGAAAGCAATCAAAGGGATATCCTATAATATCCTATAATATATAATAAAACACTTTAAGGGGTCAAGTAGATGGCAACTTGTTTTCCCCCCCAGGAGCAGAAAGTGGGTTGAGTGGGGGAGGATGAACTAACTGGGCCAAGGCAAATGTTAGGAGTTAGTTGGACAGATAGGCAGTCAGGGCCAGGATCCCCAAAAAGAAAATATGGGGTCAGGACAGCTAAGATAAAACAACCCTGACATCCTGTTTTGCAGCTTAGACAGGACGACACTGACATTCTGCTTCGCAGCCTTTACAGAAATGATTCTGCAAAACATCCTAAAATAAGACAATTAACCATAAAACATTTGTCACTATCGTGGGCAAGGGGCAGTTAAGACATAAGCCCCTCAGAGGTCAGCCAAAAAAGACCATCGGCATGTAGACATTAACCTAATAGGTAGACAGATACGTGACCAGAGCCCTGATTGGCATGACTCAGTACACTCTGATTGCTTAAGACAGCTCTGCAAAAGAGCTCATAAAAAGTCCTAAACTTAGAAACTCCAAGGGCAACCCTCTTAGGCCCCTTCCCTCTCCGGGAGCTTTGTGATATTACTCAATAAACTTTGCTTTGCTGTCTACCACTCTTCCTCTGGTCTACCTCTTCATTCTTCGAAGTGGTGTGACCAAGAAGTTTGCGTACTAAAGGCAGAGAATTTCTGCAAACAGAACACTTTTCACTTTATGCCTTCTCATATGGTTTGCCTTTTCAAAATAATACTACCATTAAAAATCATTTTAGAAGCAACTAGAAATGTATTTTACTAACACAATTCTTACCATTACTCATCTATGAGAGACCCCCCCCCAAAAAAACAAAAACACTAGGGAGAGGGAGCCAGGTAAACATTACTAACGATGGGGAGAAGTTTATGTGCTGATTACTCAGAGCCCTTTCAAGAACATCAACTTTTCTGCACATTCCTATATATTTATGAAGAACACTGACCATATTGGTGGAAAAAGGGAAAATACTTATTTCTAACAAGTTAAAAAGATTACATCCTAACCACAGAGCAATTAAAATTTTAAACTAAAATTTCCTAATTTTTTTCCCCTCCAACATAAAACAACTTGGATACATGGAGATTGAAAACAAAATACCCCCCCACCCCCAATCTCCCAACTCTTTGGTTAAGTGACTAAATGAATATGGGAAGCTCATTTAAAAGAGAATGAATTTCAGATTGCCACACCTGAACACTGATATAGACATGATTTGAATTAAATGTTTGCTTTACCGTGCAAAGCCATCACTGAAGGGATCAGAGGAGCAAGAAGAGAACCATGGCTGTAAGAAGCCACAAAAATCTCAGTGATCTTGGGAAGGTTATTTTTTTTGGATGAGATGAGTGACAAAGTTTATATGCTCAGAGTGAAGAGTAAGTAAAGGTACAAGCAGTAAATAAAAAAACTAAATGAGTACTTAACTCTTTCCTAAACCCCTTCTTAGACAACTTATAGCAACTCATTTGAACTTCCCGTAAGTAATGTCAATATACAAAGAGCATTATTGTCTTCACTTTCCAGAGTTGAAAGCCGAGGTTCTGTGAAGTTGAACAGCTCGCTCTGCTTTAGGAAAAAGCATTTTAACGCATACCTAATTAGAATGCTCCACCTCTTCCAAAGCATCCCAGAGAGGGAGCTGATAATGAAACCCAACAGAGTAGAGAGGAGGAGAGCCCAAGTGGAAGGACTAGCAGTCCTAGGCAGATGGACGCCTTCCCCTGTAAAACTGAAGAGGGACTGGGGAGAAGGTAAGGACATTATTCCCATAGAGGCAGGATTGTAGGTTGGAAGAATGTAAACTAAGAGTGGTGGTTAATGTTATTTTCTGGAAATAACAGACTAACCAAAGCTCTCCCTTTGTCTCTGTCCTTTATAACCTCTACCTGCAACAGCTCTCTGCATGGGGACCTTGAATGATCCCATAGAAGCAGTCAAGACTACACGGCTGGAGATCAGTCACACGCCGTTCTGAACATGGATTCACCCCTTGCTACCCCACGCAAAGCCATTTAATTCATCTGTGGCTCAGTTTCCTCATTTGACAAAGAACACCCTCAGGACTGAATAGCACTTCAATAACCGTCAGCCGTAACTAACATATAATTAGCACACTTAACACAGTGACACCCCCGATCTCCCACAAGTCCAGACGTCAGCTCATCTTGGACTCCGAGCCACAGCATCCGCGACTCTGTCCTTTATTTTATTTTTATTTTTTTTGTTTTCTTCCTTATGTAGTGTTCAATGATTCATTAGTTGCGTATAAAACCCAGTGCTCATCACATCACGCGCCCTCCTTAATGCCCATCACCTGGCTGCCCCATCCCTC
This sequence comes from Mirounga angustirostris, assembly GCF_029215605.1. Taxonomy (NCBI): domain Eukaryota; kingdom Metazoa; phylum Chordata; class Mammalia; order Carnivora; family Phocidae; genus Mirounga; species Mirounga angustirostris. The sequence goes on along the minus strand of NW_026991724.1, from coordinate 57,714,345 downwards.
CACCCACCTCCCTTTCCGCAACCCTCAGTTTGTTTCTGGGAGTCAAGAGTCTTTATTTTAGACCCAGAGGCTGGGAAGGATTGAGGACCGTACCCCAAGCGAATGTGAAAAACACATGGGGCATGTGGAGGCACAGAGCAGAGCTCAAGGAATAGGTCCTAATCAGTAAACGGAGAAAGAAAGGAGAGGGAGAAGGCACTAAGAACAAGACAGGATAAAATACTCACTGACTCGCCTCCTCGCCTACCAAACCAGAGCCTGCTCCCCAGCCCACGGGCAACCACACGGTGATGGGCTTTGGGGAATCCTGGGCCAGTGACGTTGTTGCTCCCCATTGGCTGCCCTGGGTTCGGAATGGCCAGACCCAGGATGGATGTGGAGGAGCTGCTTTCTGCACCTGTATGCACTGCCCCTCCCACCTGTCCTAACGCTCGTGGTGAAGACGCTGCCTCCACCTCAGCACACCTGTGCCCAGCCTCCACTGGGCTGTCCCACAGCAATAATTGTGCGTGGGTCCTTATTTTACACAACCTGTATTTACTGACCACTGTCTAATGCTGCTGCTGTTGTAGGTTCAATCTGCTTTCTCCACAAAACTCTTCTCTGGATTCCCTGTGAACTCAAATAAGCATTTGTTTGTTGTCAGAAGAACGTTCTCCAAAATTCTCCCCTTCTCAAGTGTCCATCCTGGGTAATAGAAATACCAGCCACTTGGTGCCGTGAGTCTCCACATTAGTGGTGGTCTCCCAGAGTTTTTCTATCCTGTCCCTCGCGGCTTTATTGGGATATAATTGACAACACTGTAAGTTTAAGCTATGCAACGTATTGATTTGATACGCTGATTCACTGCAAAATGATTACCAGCTGTGGACAGATAGCCCCTACCACAGTAGTTCCCAAACTTTACCCCAGATTAGAATCACCTGGGGGAACTTTTAAAAACCCTTGATGGCTGAGCCACACCCTATTCCAATTGAGTCTGGAGGTCTGAAGGGCCCCCCGCCAGGTAAGACACTGCGCCACAAAACCTGGGGACACTGTCATACTTTCAAGCCTGGCTCTTCCCAAGGCACATTCCCCTATTGCTTTAGCAAAGGGGTGTCTCCTGGGCCTATGGGGAACACGTCGGTGGGTGGATTCTCTGGCTTTCTGTTGCCCAGCTCTGAGCCTGTTGACCGCAGGCAAGGCGGGTCAGCCTCACCTCATTCACTGTGGTGGTGCCTCACCTTCGGCTCCAGCTGTTAAATTCTGGGCTCTGGAGAACAAATTAAAGCCAACTCTAAATGGAGAGTTTGACTTTGACGGACCTTTATTTTTCCCTACCCCTTAAGGATGGTGTGAGGGTGGGAGTGGGGTTGAGGATCCCAACTGCTCTGACTTTTGTAACAAAAACCCTTTTGGAGATCACTGCTTTGTAATATAGCTTGAAATCGGGCAATGTGATGCCCCCAGCTTGTTTTTCTTTTTCAACATTTCCTTGGCGATTCAGGGTCTTTTCTGATTCCATACAAATTTTAGGATTGTTTGTTCCAGCACTTTGAAAAATGTCATTGGAATTTTGATCAGGATGGTATAGATTGCTCTGGGTAGCATAGACATTTTAACAATGTTTATTCTTCCGATCCATGAGCATGGAATGTTTTTCCATCTTTTTGTGTCATCTTCAATTTCTTTCATGAATGTTCTGTAGTTCCTAGAGTATAGATCCTTTACCTCTTTGGTTAGGTTTATTCCGAGGTATCTTGTGGTTTTTTGGTGCTATTGTAAATGGAATCGTTTCTCTAATTTCTCTTTCTATAGTGGCATTGTTAGTGTATAAGAAAGCAACTGATTTCTGTGCTTTGATTTTGTATCCTGCCAAATTACTGAATTGCTGCATGAGTTCTAGTAATTTGGGGGTGGAGTCTTTAGGGTTTTCCACATAAAGTATCATGTCATCTGGGAAAAGAGAGAGTTTGACTTCTTCTTTGCCAATTTGAATACCATTTATTTCTTTTTGTTGTCTGATTGCTGTTGCTAGGATTTCTAGTACTATGTTGAACAATAGTGGTGAGAGTGGGCATCCTTGAAGTGTTCCTGATCTTAAGGGAAAGGCTCTCAGCTTTTCCCCATTGAGGATGATATTTGCTGTGGGTTTTTCATAGATGGATTTTATGAACTTGAGGAATGTTCCCTCTATCCCTATACTCTGGAGAGTTTTAATCAGGAAAGGATGCTGTATTTTGTCAAATGCTTTTTCTGCATCATTTGAGAGGACCATATGTCTCCTCTCTCTCCTCTTATTAATGTGTTCTATCACATTGATTGATTTGCAAATGTTGAACCACTGTTGCATCCCAGGGATAAATCCCACTTGGTTGTGGTGGATAATCCTTTTGATGTATTGTTGGATCTTATTAGCTAGGATTTTGTTGAGGATTTTGGAATCCATGTTCATCAGGGATATTGGTACTGGCACAAAAACAGACATATAGACCAATGGAACAGAATAGAGAGCCCAGATATGGACCCTCAACTCTATGGTCAAATAATCTTTGACAAAGCAGGAAAAAATATGCAATGGAAAAAAGACAGTCTCTTCAATAAATGGTGCTGCGAAAATTGGACAGCTATATACAGAAGAATGAAACTCGACCATTCTCTAACACCATACACAAAGATAAACTCAAAATGGATGAAAGACCTCAATGTGAGACAGGAATCCATCAAAATCCTAGAGGAGAACATAGGCAATAACCTCTTTGACATTGGCCACAGCAACTTCTTTCAAGATACATCTCCAAAAGCTAGTGAAACAAAAGCAAAAATGAACTTTTGGGACTTCATCAAGATAAAAAGCTTCTGCAACAGCAAAGGAAACAGTCAACAAAACAAGGAGGCAACCCACAGAATGGGAGAAGATATTTGCAAATGATACTACAGATAAAGGGCTGATATCCAAGATCTATAAAGAACTTCTCAAAGTCAACACCCAAAAAACAAATAATCCAGTCAAAAAATGGGCAGGAGACATGAACAGACACTTCTCTGAAGAAGACATACAAATGACTAACCAGACACATGAAAAAATGTTCATCATTAGCCATCAGGGAAATTCAAATCAAAACCACATTGAGATACCACCTTACACCAGTTAAAATGGCAAAAATTGACAGGGCAAGAAACAACAAATGTTAGAGAGGTTGTGGAGAAAGGGGAACCCTCTTACACTGTTGGTGGGAATGCAAGTTGGTACAGTCACTTTAAAAAAACAGTATGGAGGTTCCTCAAAAAATTAAAAATAGAGATACCCTAGGACCCAGCAATTGCACTCCTGGGTATTTACCCTAAAGACACAGATGTAGTGAAAAGAAGGGCCATATGCACCCCAATGTTCATAGCAGCAATGTCAGCAATAGCCAAATGGTGGAAGGAGCCGAGATGCCCTTCAACAGATGAATGGATAAAGGAGATGTGGTCCATATATACGATGGAATATTACTCAGCCATCAGAAAGGATGAATACCCAACTTTTACATCAACATGGATGGGACTGGAGGAGATTATGCTAAGTGAAATAAGTCAAGCAGAGAAAGTCAATTATCATATGGTTTCATTTATTTGTGGAACATAAGGAATAACATGGAGTATATTAGGAGAAGGAAGGGAAAAATGAAGGGGGGAAATCAGAGGGAGAGATGAACCATGAGAGAGTATGGACTCTGAGATACAAACTGAGGGTTTTAGAGGGGAGGAGGGAGGGGGGATGGGTTAGCCCGGTGATGGGTATTAAGGAGGGCACATACTGCATGGAGCACTGGGTGTTATACGAAAACAGTGAATCATGGAACACTACATCAAAAACTAATGATGTATTATATGGTGACTAACATAACATAATAAAATTAAAAAAAAAAAAAAAACCCTTTTGGAGAGCAGAGAAACCAACGCAGGTAATATGCTCATTATTTCCTGTAGAAAAAGATGATTTTTCAAAAGAAAAAAAATGTATGGCTGCTTCTAGATCTTTGAGTTCCAAATGCTGTCCTAATACTTCAATCATGAACGGCATAGTTTAGACTTGAAAGAGTTCCATCTGCACTGTGACATACAGTCCCTTCCCATTTGGTTGGAGGGGAGGTCACCTGCGTGTTCCTACACTTCTTGACATCCTGCGGACCACTCTCTAGAGCAAGGCTCTAGTTCAGCCTGCTGCGTGTCCAAGAAACATCTCCCTTAACTTGTTCTATTGTATTAATGGACTAAACCCATTAAAAAGTTAGGAGTCACACTTCATTTTTTAAGAGAGTTCCTTAAACACAAGGTGAGGGACACCTGAGTGGCTCAGTTGGTTGAGTGACCAACTCTTGGTTTCGGCTCAGGTCGTGATCCTGGAGTGGTGAGATTGAGCGCCATGTCAGGCTCTGTGCTCAGCATGGATTCTGCTTCAGATTCTTTCCCTACCGCTCCCACTCTCTCTCTTTCTCAAATAAACAAAATCTTAAAAAAAAAAAATGACGTGATTTCCCTTTTCCATCCCCTGCTGTATTATCTTCCTTGGAAATGTCCCCTGGACACTTTTTCAGACAAGGAACAAATTTTTCTTTTTCTTTTTTTTTTTTTAAGATTTTATTTTTAGTAATCTCTACACCCAACATGGGGCTCGAACCCACAACCCTGAGATCAAGAGTCTCATGTTCCACTAAGAGAGCCAGCCCAACACCCCCGAGATTTCTTCCTTCTCAACAGTTTGATATACTAGTCTACTGGTAAATAAATCACACTTGAAAAGTTTTTGAAGTGCATTCATGTATACATTTTTAATTAAATTCTTCCAATATCCTCAAAGGCCAGTCAGATATTTTTCAGAGACAATGTTAGCATGACAGATTCAGAGACATCTGGAAGCCAGGGGTGGAGGTGGGCTGGTGCCCCCAACTCAGTGACTAATTCATGTCTAACACATGGCCCTCAGCATCTCCGAGGGAGGTGCTTAGAGGTCATGCCCCACACCATTTTCCGGAACCAACTGGGCCATTCCAGACTCAGAATGGCCCACAGAATAGGCCAACAATTCCCAAGGAAGAAAGTATCCAGGGCGCCACCGGATCATTCTATCCATCTTGCCTCATCCCAGCAATCAGCGCTCCAGTCCTGTATGATCCTCAGGATTTTGTTCTTCACAACTGGGCCCTCCAGCCTCGTCATCATATTTGGGGCATAATTCTGTTTCGTCTCCCTGTGAAAGGTAAGAATCAGGCTTTGTACCCTCACATTTGGTTTTCTTCTGCGGTCCTAGAGAAGTATGCACAACCTCAAGGACAGAAATTCACCACGCCGGAGACCACTCTGGTCCCACGCAGCAGACTGAGAACAATGGCGCTGCGCTTGGGAGTCAGGGATGGAGTCCAAGGGCCTCGGTTCAACCACTTACTGAGTGCGGTCAGCAGCCTCCGCCAGCTCAGTGATCCTGGCCCCTGTTACTCACACTCTGGTGGAGTCTCCTCCCTCACTGGGCTATGGTTCATCTGTGTGACCAAAAGAGTAAGGCCGAAGTGGTGGACGCCACTTTCAACAGGAAGTAATCAAAGACTGCGGTCTTTTTTTGGGTGCTCTCTCTCTCACTTGTGCAGGAAGCCAGCTGCACTGTCATGAGCAGCCCTACAGGGAGCATTGAGGACTCTGGCCCACAGCCATATGGGTCAGTGTGGAAATATCTAGTCTCCATCCACCTCCAGTCGGGCTTACCTGAGGCCTCAAGGAAGACCATGAGCTAGACCCACCCAGTCAAACTGCTTCCGTATTTCTGACCCTCAGAAATTTTATAAGGAAATTCATGTGTGTTGCCTTAAGTGACTAAACTTTGAGGTAAATTTGTTACAGGGCAACAGACAAGGAATACTCCAGGTGTTACAACCTCCACCCAGAATCCACCGCGCGCTGAGAGCATCGTGGTTTCATACTTCATAGACACACTTCCTTTTCATCCTCACAAGACCTCCATGGAGAAGCCGCCATCCCACTTCACAAAGGGGGAAACAGACTCAGAAAGGTAAAGGAACTTGTTCACAGTCATATGGCTGTGAAGTGCTGATCGATCAGTTAAGACCAGGGTGGAAGGTGAAGGATAGAAAGAATTTAAAATCAGACGGGAGAATCCAGGTCAGTTTTCCCATGAGGCACAAGCAGGAGCTGGGGTCTGATCAGCCACATAAAGGCGAGTATAAATCCCCAGGAGATGAGGGAGGGACATTAGCAACATCTGCACTAGCTTTTTGGGTCCAGAGTCTCCCTCTTTACGAGGAGCTTTGCTTGGGTGCTGTTTCTGCACAGGGAACCCAGCAGAGACTTACAGAACAACCTTCTCTTTCCACTTGCGCTGCTGGAAGGCCTCCCACAGGAGCACTATGCCCCTGCGCCCAATGTCGTTCTTGCTCACGTCCAGGTATCTCAGGCTCTGGTTGTGGAGGAGCATGGAAGCCATAGTCTGGCAGCAGACGGAGGTGAATAGGCACTTTTCCAGCCTGTGGGATGGAAGCAGACAGTAGACAAGTTGCCACGCCCCACATCTGAGAGCTCAGCCCATCCTAACCCTGTAAGTCCTAACTCCAGGAAGTTATGAGCCACATAACCTCTTTCCGAAATTGCCACCGTGCATCAGCTTTGCTCAACCAAAAAAATATTTACTTAGCACCCCCTGTGTACCAGGCACTGTCCTGGCCATTGTTGATATAGCAGTGAGGAAAACAGCATCCCTGGCTTCCTGGAACTCATAACTGATTGGGGCTGGGGGAGGACGCATGTCACTAGATATATTTGAAGAGCACCGTTGGTTTTGCTATTCTAGTGTGCAAGGGGTTCTGGTTCCTCTATGAATAGGTCCCTCTGCTTTCCCAGGCTGTGTGAAAAAAGCAGGAGAGATGGTCCCGAAAGGAGCTGCGTCACATAAGTACCGCATATCGTAAATTCAGAGCAAGCATAAAAGAGGAAGTGGTGTGTAGGTGAGCAAAAGGTACAGAGAGGGGGTGGTTTTGGGTCCCATTTTTGAGCAGAGTACAATTTCCGTGGGAGCAAGGCTATTATAAGCAATGCAGAACAGACAGGACAGAGGGGCCCTGGGGTCCCTGTGTCTCCTACATGTGCATCCTTTGCTTTCTTTCCGGTGGCTTGCCTCCCCTGCCCTGTGAACCTCCGCTAGCTGATAAATGACAAGCTGGAAACTGCTGCCCAAGCCAAAACTACAAGAGCATGCATTCAGCTTTGCATTAGTTTATAAAGGTCCCGACCCTGTTTCTGTCAGGGAGGCACTTGCTAAACAGTGCACCAGCTAAAACATCCCTTAACCTTGATCAGAGTCAAGTAAATCATTTCCTTTCAACAGTAGAAGGAGGAGGGGCACCTGGGGGGCTCAGCTGGTTCAGTTTTTGCCTTCAGCTCAGGTCATGATCCCAGGGTCCTGGGATCGAGTCCCGCATTGGGCTCCCTGCTCAGCGGGGAGGCTGCTTCTCCCTCTGCCTCTGTCTCTCTCTCTCTCATGAATAAATAAGTAAAACCTTTTTAAAAAACAATAGAAGGAGGAGAGTCATTCTAAAATAATTCTAACTATAAGTAAGACCCACAGGTATGTGAGGATTTTTTTTTTTTTAATGAAGAGAATAAGCAATAGAAACCTGGGTTCTTCTTGGGAAAAATAAAGATATAGATGGCTTTTCTACAAGACTAGAATTCCACAGAATGAAATCTAGGGGATTTTTAGATCAAGAAGTTTGGGATGGGGGCGGTCCATGAATTTTATACTCAGCCAAGTTACTGCTCATCAGTGGAAGTAGATTATAAAAAGTGGTCTCACACAAGAAAGGCTTAGAGAACACCAAGTAAATGCTCACCTGGAAATTTATTTTATTCTTGAAAATATATTTCACTCAGTCTAAGAGATAAATCAATGCTTAAAACCTAAGATTAAATTTCTGGAGAAAAAGAATCGTGAGCTGGGGCGCCTGGCTGGCTTAGCCAGGAGAGCATGTGAGTCTTGATCTCAGGGTTGTGAGTTTGAGCCCCACGTCGAGTGTACAGATTACTTAAACATTTTTTTTAATATATTTTTTTTTAGAGAGAGCGCACGCATGAGGAGGGGCAGAAGGAGAGGGAGCGAGGACCTCAAGCAGGTACCACACCGAATGCAGAGCCTGACGCGAGGCTCTGTCTCACGACCCTGAGATCATGACGTAAGCCAAAATCAAGAGTCAGGTGCTTAACTGACTGAGCCACCCAGGTGCCCCAAAATAAAAATTAAAAAAAAAATGAATTATAGTGAACACTGAATTTCCTTAGACTAGCTAATTATCAACAAAAATGAAATCCATTATCAGTACTAATCCTAAGAAATTACAGATGTAACATAAAACAACGATTTTAATGATCTAGTCTTCAAATCCAGATTATACTAATAGAGAACAGAAAATGCGGGCAGAAAAGAGGCAAAACAGTTTCATCCATGGATCACTAGAGAAGAGATGTTTCCAAATCTTTCCCAAACACTTAATGTAACCATGATATGAATTAAAAATAGGATCGCTCTTGTCAAATTGCTGGCTAGTATGCATGTTGGCATAGAGACCATTTAGGAGAAGAAGACAAAAAATTATACGTAAAAAAGAATCCTTAAGTACAAATGTCGATTTCAGAAGACCAGCTATGTCAGGCATCGGTCCACAGCCAACAAAGAAACTTTTACCGAATGGAAGACTATTTCCTAGAACCATGGTCCTGCAAGTGCACCATGCATGGGAGCCACCTGGGCGTGAAGGTTGAGGGGTCTGCGGGCTCACCCCCAGAGTACCACGTGACCCAGCAGCCCCACCTCTGCGTCCCCATCCAAGGAAGTGGAACCAGGATCTCCAAGAGCACCCTCATTCCCTGCAGCATTACCCACGGTAGCTACCACCCAGAAACAGCCCCCATGCCCACCAACAGGTGAATGGACACAGAAAATGTGGCATTTACACACGATGGAATATTATCCAGCCATAAGAAAGAAGGAAATCCTGCCATTTGTGACATCCTGGATGCACCTGGAGGGCTTTATGCTGAATGAAATAAGCCAGACAGAGAAAGGGAAACCCTGCAATGATTTGCATTTCTAACAACTCCCCAGAGGAAGAAGTTCCCGGTCTGAGGATCCCCTTTCTGAACCCTGCACTGAGGCTGCCCAGTCCTCCAACTAAATGGAGGAAAAACCCCGGAAGTGCAAAAACCCTTTCCCGTATTCCGCTCAGAGAATTTTACAGACCATTGTTGCAAAAGAGGAGACGGGGTGACTTACTCCAGAATCTGGAGGCCAGACTTGGGTTTCGTGAGGGCCTCAAAGAGCAGGATAACTCCATCATCCTTCAGGTTGTTAAAACCAAGGTCCAGGCTTCTCAAATTTTTGTTTTTATCCAGAGCGGAGGCCAAGTCTTGACAGCAGTCAGAGGTCAGGGCACAGTTTCTCAGCCTGCGAAGAAACGTGTCAAGAAAACCAACCAAAACACCTTTAGATTTTACTCCTTTCCTGCCTTTTTTTTTTTTGCATAACAGCGTTATCAAGATATTCCTAACATAACCAATATCATTCACCCATTTAGATTGTACAAATCAACATCTTTTAGTATATTTACAGAGGACATTTTCATCACCCCAAAAAGGAAAACCCTGTACCCTTTTAATTCCCAATTTCTTCCCCCAGCCCACCCCCAACTCGAGCAACCTCTATCTGGTTCTGGATATTAATCCAAAGGAATTGGAATCAGGATCTTGAAAAGATCTTGAAAAAAATATGTCTTTCATTTACCATAATATTTTCAAGATTCACCCATATTGTAGCATGTATCAATACATTGTTCCTTTCTATAGTTCAATAATATTCCATCATTTGGATACACCACACATTCTCCATTCATGCATCAGCTTATCAACGCTTGGGTTGTTTCCACTTTTTGGCTATTACAAATAACGCCACTATGAACATCTGTGACATTTCGGCGTGAATGTATGTTTTTCTGTTGCATGTGTACCTAGCCGTGGAATTGCTGACTCCTATGTTGGGTCTACATTTAACCTTTTGAGGAGCAGCTGGACTGTTTTCCAAAGCACCTGCACCACTTCCTGCTTGACTTTGGGAAGCTAAAATTTAATGGGTTCAGGGGATATTTTGTGCCCCCTTTTTTCATTTCTGGTTTTATGAGCTAGCAAATTTCTTCATGGTTTAAGACCATCTAAGTTTATTTTCTGTTAATAATAGACAAAAGCACCCTACATTGGTGTTCTGAGTCCCATTTCAACATGTATGGGGGGGTCCCCCCCACTAAGAAACAGGAAAGCCCAGATGGTAATAGTGTCTGAGAAATCCACTCAATTCTGACACTATGTACAGATCATCAGATTGTGCAGGCTAAGGGCTCAGTCCTATGAGACTGCTTCCCTCACCTGCCTCCCCTAAGACACCAGCCGCAAGGCCAGGCTGGGCTCCTATAAAGTGGAGGTTCCAACTCCAACCCAGGATGCCAGTCACCAGTCAGGTTCCCATGACCCCCTCCTTGGATTCGGTTCATTTGCTGAAGCAGCTCGCAGAACTCAGGAAACCCATTTACTCATTCGATTACCATTTGGCTATAAAAGGATAGAACTCAGGAACAGCAGATGGGAGAGATGCAAAGGGGGAGGCATGGGGAGAGGACACACAGAGCTTCCATGTCCTCTCCAGGTGAGCTGCTCTCCCTGCATCTCCATGTGTTCACCCACCTAGAAGCTCTCAAATCCCATTCTTTGGGGCTTATATGGTAGCTTCGTTACACAGGCATGATTAATTAAATCGTTGGCTTTGGGTGGCTGGTTCCACCTCCAGCCCCTCTCCTCTCCCCAGAGGTCAGGGGGAAGGACTTAAAGTTCTTTTTTTTTTTTTTTTAAAGATTTATTTATTGGGCGCCTGGGTGGCTCAGTCGGTTAAGCGACTGCCTTCGGCTCAGGTCATGATCCTGGAGTCCCGGGATCGAGTCCCGCATCGGGCTCCCTGCTCAGTGGGGGGTCTGCTTCTCCCTCTGATCCTCCCCCTTCTCATGCTCTGTCTCTCTCATTCTCTCCCTCTCAAATAAATAAAATCTTTAAAAAAAAAAGATTTATTTATTTACTTGACAGAGAGAGACACAGCAGGAGAGGGAACACAAGCAGGGGGAGTGGGAGAGGGAGAACTGGACTCCCCGCTGAGCAGGGAGCCCGATGCGGGGCTCGATCCCAGGACCCCGGGATCATGACCTGAGCCGAAGGCAGACGCTTAACAACTGAGCCACCCAGGCACCCCAGGACTTAAAGTTCTAACCCTCTAATCACAAGGCTGGTTCTTGGGGCAATAACCCCCCATCCTTGGTGCTTTCCAAAAGTCACTCATTAACATAATAATAGACACCTTTATAGTTCTCACCACTTAGGTATTTCCAAGGGTTTGGGGAACTCTGTACCAGAAACAGGGATGAAGACCAAATACACATTTCTTAGGTTATAAATCACAATATCACACATCCTGACGCTCAAGGGAAATCATTTAAAGAATTTATGATTGAGATCATATGCACACACACACACACACACACACAGCAGTTTTCTTCAATCACTCTATTCTACTCCAGGGATCCTCAAGAAGAGGATATTTTGGGACTCACACCAGCCTCTGTAGAGGACACATAGGATGCTGTAGGGCGCTGCAAAGCTGTTTGGCTCCTTCGTCCTTCAAGGCATTTTCTGCCAAGCTCAGATGGGTCAGCATCTCATTATTCTTGAGGGAAGAGGTAAGACTTTTACAGGTAAGCCATGTGAGGTCACAGTTCTCCAATCTGGGGGACAGAAACACACAGATGGGAGGCACTTTAATCCATGTGCATGACCAGATTTTCTTTGTCCCGTACTGGGAGATGAACATTGCCATCTGGGCTTTTTTTTCGGTGTGAAAGCCTCATCACACCTCTGTTACCACCTCTTAGAGCTTCCAAATCCTAAAGAAGAGTAGCAGCCTTCCTGTGAGGCTAGGGGAGTGGAGGAGATGTGGGTCAGGAAAATAGTTATAGGGATTAGAAGGACGGGAAAGAGACCACCAACGGCTAAAGAATACGTAATGGAACTGGGGTGGCCCAGAAGAGACAGCCTTTCACAAGCTTAAAAAAATAAATGCTTACTCAAAAAAAATATATATATATAAAATAAATATACATAAATATATATATATATTTAAGCATATATATATATGCTTTAAAAAGATTCATTAAAGACAGGAACAGGCATTCGTAGTAGAGAAACCAAGATGAATAGTAAGGTCATGAAAACATTTTCATAGTAATGAAGGAAATATAGGTTAAAACGATGAGATATGATCTCCTGCTTGTCAGACTGGCAAAATCAGTAGGGAGAATACAGACGATAACAATGGCCAGACAGGGACTCGGAGTTATGGGAAGCGGCATCCACCTGCTGGCGGGACTGAAAACTGGTGCAAAGACTCGACACAAGCTGGTAAAATGGAAGATGGATGCTCTCCATGACCTAGAGATCCCACTGCTGGAGTGCTCTTCACAGCGTGTGTGTGCGTGTAAACAGCCCAAACCTCAGGCCGGTAGGACAGATACCTACATTGTTGCATATTCACACAATTGTTCTCATTGAGCAGTGACGAGGAATGGGCTTCTGAAGCAACTAAGCACAAAAATGTCAGTTGATCAGAAAACATATAGTAGCTGAGGCCACTTACGTGAAATTCAGAGCAATGCGAAACTGCGTGGTGCTCCGTTTAAGAATACACATGTGAGGGGTGCCTGGGTGGCTCAGTCAGTTGGACATCTGCCTTTGGCTCAGGTCATGATCCCGGGGTCCTGGGATCGAGTCCTGCCTTGGGCTCCCTACTCAGAGGGGAGCCTGTTTCTCCTTCTCCCTCTGTGTTCTCCCTCTCTCTTTCTCACAAATAAATAAAATCTTAAAAAAAAAAAAAAAGAATACATGTGTGAGGGGCCTGATCAGCCCAATTCAAGGCAGCTATCGTGAGGGGTAGGGCAGGGATCAATGTAACCCGTGAGGAAAGAAAACAGTACTGGTGAGGTTCTAGGTCATAAGCTGGATGACAGATACATCGGGCTCGTTGTAACTATGTTTTCCAGGGTATTAGGTATAAATGTGTACTTTTTCGTGGACATTCTCTCTCGCGCGCCTGGACTCTTCATGGACCCATCTATGCAGTTGACTCCAGCACGAGACTTAAGTTGGCACACATTCCTCCATTACTGCTCTTCTCCCAGAATCACGCAATTCACTGAACAAATGAGCAACAGTCATGACAACAACAACAAGACTTACACCAGCTTCTCCAGTTGGGCCCCTGACAGGCAATACGCCCCAAATGTCTCCAGACGTCTACTTCTTAGCATTAGTGTCTTCAAGTGTTTGTCACTTCCAAGATCCCTGGCAAGATCAACCCAACACTTAGGGGTAACCGAGCAGTCTTCTAACCTATGGAGGCCACACAAAAATGCCGAGTCCGAGTTCCTGGGGAAAATGGTACCCATGTAGCCATGTAGATCCCATCTACTGTCCCACATCCTTGTTCTTCACACAAGAGTGACTCCAGGGGTGATTTCCATCTTCTCCAGCTGGTAAGCTTGCACCAAATTCAGCATCTTAGTCACAGAGTATCAAATAATAGACATTTGGGGCCATAACCAGCTAGCACGGGCTTGCAGCTGGGCTCTATCCATGAACCAGAGACTCAATTCAGCCCTTGAAATAAATGCAACTTCTTTTTACATTTATCTGCCCAACAATCTTCAAGACAAAGAACTGAGGTTTCAGTCACATGGGATCACAGCTGCCATCTTGTCAAGCTAGGTTTCCATCGGAAGTCGACTGTTACCCAACTACTGTGCTGAACCACCTCCAGGTCTGGCCACCTGAGCCTCGGAGGCTCCACTCAGCTCTGACCAGTGTGAAGGACCAGAGCTGCCAGGTGGAAACAAGAGGTTGCCCAAGCTTTGTTGGCACAACGTAACACACGGAAAGGCTGGTGGGGATGCTAAGCACTTGGGTGCTGGGATGTGTTTAATTACTGACTCTGGTGAGAAAAGCCCTGATGTGCAGTGTTGGCCAATGTCTAGTGTGAATGCTCCCACGGTGGCTGAGTTACCCATGTGGAGCTGTTAAATGCACAGCAGGAGCACCCCACCGCACAAATGCAACAACCTCAGGAACACACGCTGGGAGTTGGCAAACTATGGCCATGGGCCAAGTCTCCTGGCCACCTGGTTTTGTACAGCCTGTGAACTAAGAACTTAAAAAAATTTTTAAATGGTTAAAAAAAAAAATCAAAAGAATATTTTGTGACACATGAAAATTAAATGAAGTTCAAATCCCTGTACCCATAATAAATATCAGCAAATTATATAGTGGGATAGAGTTATTAAAATTGTATAATTCTTAATAAATTATTAATAATTGGTATTAATAAGTGGTATTATTAGCAGATATTCAATAAATTAATAATAATACAGTTTTATTGAAAGACAGCCACACCTGTTCATTTACATATTGGCCGCATAAACTTTAGCCCTATAATGGCAGAGTTGAAAAGTCAAGACAAAGACCGTATGGCCCACAGAGCTGAAAATACTTATCTGGCCCTTCATAGAAAAAGTTTGCTGCACCTTGGCATTGATAATAGTATAGTAAAGAAATTAGGAGGTGATGGGTTTTGATAATCTATTAATTTTTTCTCATATGGTTTTTTTTTTTTAAGATTTTATTTATTTATTTGAGAGAGACAGAATGAGAGAGAGCACATGAGAGGGGGGAGGGTCAGAGGGAGAAGCAGACTCCCCGCCGAGCAGGGAGCCCGATGCAGGACTTGATCCCGGGACTCCAGGATCATGACCTGAGCCGAAGACAGTCACTTAACCAACTGAGCCACCCAGGCGCCCCTCATATGGTTTATTTAATTGTAAGTCTGTATGATTTAACTTTTCAATAATGCTGTTCGACAATCAGCTCACAAAACTGCCGTCTTAGCAATCTCCTCTTGTGAGCCAGTTTGAGGTAGGTGAAGCTCACCAATGGGGCTCTAGTCTCCCTATCTCAGACACATCTAGGACATGGTCCAATTGTAGAGCATGAAAAGGTGAGAGAATGGTGGTTGCCAAGGCAGGGGTGTGGAAGAAATGGGAGAGAATGTTCTTCTGGTTGTAAGATGCATGAGTTCTGGAGATCTAATGTACAGCTTGGTAGCTGTGGTTGACAATACCGTCGTATATACCTGAAATTTGCCAAGAGAGTGGATCTTAAATGCCCCTCCCCACAAATGGTAACTGTGTGAGGTGGTAGGTGTGTTAATTAGCTTGATGGTGTTGATTATTTCTCAGTGTGTATGTATATCAAATTATCACATTGCCCACCTTAAAAAAAAAAAAAAAGCCGAGTAAAACTAACAATGATGAGATCAAAAGAAAGGTGACAGGAAGACCGCGCATGTAATCCCACCTCTGAAAGAACAGTCTGGGCGCCAGGGTCTCTCTAGATCCCAGGCTCATCTTACCTCAGACACTGCAGATAGCACTGTGGGCTTTTCAAGGCTGTGCACAGAAACTCCATGGCCTCACATCTCACTTCTGTGCCTTGTATTTCCAAGTATCTCAGATACCGGTTTTCAATCAAAACTTGGATTAAGTCTTCATTCAACATGGAGGGATGTAGACGTCTAAAGCTGGAGAGGTAAGCAGTGCCTAGTTATAATAAGATCTCATCAGCTCATTAGTTCTTTTCTCAAAAACAGCTTTATTGAGGTATAAACAATATCAATAAATGCATCTATCATATTTTAATGGTTACAATTTGATGAGTTTGGACATATGCATACACCTGGGAAACCATTACCACAATCGAGGTGGCTAATTAGTCCTCCAGCTTTATTGAGATGTGATCGACACATAACAATAAGTTTAAGGTGTAGGACATGTTGATTTGATACATTAATATATTGCAAGATGATTACTGCCTTGGCATTGGGTAACACCTTCATCCCATCACAAAATTATCATTTCTTTTTCTTTTTTGTGATGAGAACACTGAAGATGGAGTCCCAGCAACTTTGGAGTATACCATACAGTATTATTGACTACTGTCACAATGCTGAATATCAGATTCCCAGAACTTATGACCAACATCTGCTCATTAGCTAATCACTTCTAGATTTAATTCGTCTATAAATATGTGAGGTTCTTTCTGTGAGGTCTGAACTGGGTTCTCAGCTCAGCGTGGCCTCCCTGTTTGGGTGACCTTATGTAGATCACTTACCTTCCAAACTTCAGTTTCGGGTCCACAAGAGAGAGTGCATGATGCCTTCTTCTTAAGATGGGTGTGGGAATTAATATACACGACACCTGTAATTGGCTCTGCAGAGTGCTTGATGTATAGTAGTTACTCAATACATGGGAGCTAATAATAGTCATCATAATAATAGGAGAGAAAATTGGTCAGACACTGGCTAGGGGCCACATGCTGTCTGGTGGGTTATTTCAAGGCATTTTGATGAGTTATTGCGTTTCTGGATCTTAAAAAACAGAGAACGAGAGCATGATATAGTGGCTAGGAGAACAGACTCTGGAGCCAAGATGTGCATGAGAGACTCTTGACTCCAGGAAACAAACTGAGGTTGCTGGAGGGGAGGTGGGTGGGGGGAGGTGGTAACTGGGTGATGGGCATTAAGGAGGGCGCATGATGTGATGAGCACTGGGTGTTATACACAACTAATGAGTCACTGAACGTTACATCAAAAACTAATGATGTATCATATATTGGTTAATTAAATTTAAATAAAAATAAAAAAATCTGTATTTTAAGTATGTATTAACTGTATCACCTTGCGCCCCAGTTTGTTTATCTGTGAAATGGGGAAACCTACTCCATTTGTATGTCCTTTTTGGAAAAATGATCTCACTCATATGTGGAATCTAAAAAAGCAAACAGGGGTGCCTGGGTGGCTCAGTTGGTTAAGCGACTGCCTTCGGCTCAGGTCATGATCCTGGAGTCCCTGGATCGAGTCCCGCATCGGGCTCCCTGCTCGGCAGGGAGTCTGCTTCTCCCTCTGACCCTCCCCCCTCTCATGTGCTCTCTCTCTCTCTCTCTCTCTCATTCTCTCTCTCAAATAAATAAAATCTTAAAAAAATAAATAAATAAAAAAGCAAACAAACCCAAAACTCAGAAAAAGAGATCAGTTTTTTGTTGGTGTCAGAGGCAGGAGGTGGAGGAATTGGGTGAGAGTGGTCAAAAGGGACAAGCTTCCATGTAAAAGATGCAAAAGTACTGGGAATGTGATGTACAGCCCGAGGACTGCAGTTAACATGGCTGGGTGGTATATTTGAAAGTTGCCAAGAGAGTAGATCCTTCTCATCACGAGGAATAAAAACATTTGGTCGCTCTAGGAGGTGATAAATATTAACTTACTGAAGTGATCATTCTGCAATATATGCATGTCAAGTCATTATGCGGCATACCTACACAGGGCTGTTTGTCCATTCTATCTCAGTAAGACTAGAAGGGGAAAAACGATACACATGGATGCTTTCTGCAAGTCTATATGAGTAGAGAAGGGGTAGAAAAACGGGATGGGAAACAGACTCTTTCCAAGGAATTCCTTCTAACCAGGGTCTGTTTTATACGCACATTAGTTTTTGCAGTTTACACCCAGGATGTCTCAGAGCCGTAGAAAGAACCTTCACTGACTCAGTCTCCATAGAAGTGTTTGTCACAGTCAGGACTTCCAAATTCTCATGTGTCCTAAACACGGAGCAGAAGTCTTGCCACCAGAGAAAACACTGGTCACTGCTTTCTGGTCTATGTGCAAGGGAGAAAAGAGAACATGGCTCATCGTCAGAGGTTAAACTTGAGAAAACCTACTTGTAAACCCAGGGCTGATGTTTCCGACCCTGGTTGTGATCACAGACCCTTTATGACTCCAGTAAGGCTCTCTAATAAAAAAAAAATGCCCAGGAATATCATTGCAAGACTTCTCACTTTATTCCAGGAAAACTTGTGGCCTTAAATAAGGATACCTAGATTTTCCTATGACGTAGGAAGAGAGTTGTTGTTCTAATCACTTAGGATTTATAGGGGGGGCAGAAATTGAATTATATCTGTATCCTATAGTCTTACTCTTTGTTTAGAAAATTATTAAAAAGAAAAAAAACTAGGAACAGAATAAGGGAAAAATTAATTTCTTTTGGCATGGTGAGTACAGGAAAGGAAAATCCACAGGCAGACCAATATGGGATATAATTGGACTCTGGAAGGACCTGCTAAATATTTCCCTTCATTTTTCACTGTACAATCTTTTCAGAGAGGCTGGCCAAGAGATACAGTGAGGATTTTTGTTTCATGCTGTTTGTATTATAGTTGTAAATAACTGAAAAGCAAATGAAGAGGGGACTGGTTTAATAATCTCCAATACACCTAGAAGACTTGAGTACACCTCATTGGAGAAGATGTACACAGACATTAAAATATTTCTAAGACCTATTAGATGAAAAAAGAAAATTTCAGAATTCTTCTTACACTAGCATGCCATTTTTGTTTAAGATGAAATCCCATAAAATAAAACCATGTGCTTTTCACACCCATTTTAAATGCAAACACATAAAAATAATACTAACTCCATGTATGGGAGTGGGGGAAGTGGATACAGGTGGTCAAAGGGTACAAACCTCCAGTTATAAGATGAATAGGTTCTGCATGAGAGACGATGGACTCTGAAAAACAAACTGAGGGTTCTAGAGGGGAGGGGGGTGGGAGGATGGGTTAGCCTGGTGATGGGTATTGAGGAGGGCACATTCTGCATGGAGCACTGGGTGTTATGCACAAACAATGAATCATGGAACACTGCATCTAAAACTAATGATGTAATGTATGGGGATTAACATAAGAATTTAAAAAAATGAATAGGTTCTGGGGACGTACTGTCCAGCTGGATGACTATCAATGACAATACCATATTGTATATTGGAAAGTCATTTGAGAGTAAAAGTTCTCATCTCACACACACACACACACACACACACACACAAACTGTAGGTGAGGTGATGGATATATTAGGTGACCTTATCATGGTAATCCTTTTGCCGTGTGTACATATTCTCTACCTTGTATACCTTAAACATACACAAGGTTACATGTCAATTATAGCTCCAAAAAGCGGGGATAAATAGACCAGCTCCCTTCCAGAACTGTCCCAAAAGTTATCAACAGACTGACCAAAACAAAGGAAATTTCTCACCTTTTAAGAGTTCTGCTAGT
The DNA here is from genome assembly GCF_029215605.1 of Mirounga angustirostris. Classification (NCBI taxonomy): domain Eukaryota; kingdom Metazoa; phylum Chordata; class Mammalia; order Carnivora; family Phocidae; genus Mirounga; species Mirounga angustirostris. The sequence goes on along the minus strand of NW_026991724.1, from coordinate 57,695,019 downwards.
GTTAGGTTTTAAGATTATTCAGACTTATATCAAGACATTATGGTTAGACTTTTGAGGTCTTTGTTGGGAAGACCAATATGCAAAACTGAGCTGTTTGGAGTTGCTCACGTAAGTTGGAAGTAGACATAAAATAGTCCTTCCTGTGCAATCATTCCACCCACGAGATACTAAGGTTCCCTGGAGAGCAATTTGGAGCTATCTGTGATATAAAGTTAGAGAGGTGATGTGTGCACCCTGTGATTGGGCAATTCCTTTTTTTTTTTTTTAAAGATTTTATTTATTTATTTGAGAGAGAGAGAGAATGAGAGACAGAGAGCATGAGGAGGAGGAGAGTCAGAGGGAGAAGTAGACTCCCCGCTAAGCAGGGAGCCTGATGTGGGACTTGATCCCGGGACTCCAGGATCATGACCTGAGCCGAAGGCAGTCGCTTAACCAACTGAGCCACCCAGGCGCCCCTGGGCAATTCCTTTTCTAACAATATACCCTAGCACAGGGTGCCTGGGTGGCTCAGTTGGTTAAGCAACTGCCTTCAGCTCAGGTCATGATCCTGGAGTCCCTGGATCGAGTCCCGCATCGGGCTCCCTGCTCAGCAGCGAGTCTGCTTCTCCCTCTGACCCTCCCCCCTCTCATGTACTCTCTCTCATTCTCGCTCTCCCAAATAAATAAATAAATCTTTAAAAAAACCCCAAAACAACAACAACAAAAAAACAATATACCCTAGCACAGGGGTCGGCAAATTTCTTCTGTAAGTGGTCAGCTAGCAAATATATTCAGCTTTCATAAACCAAAAAATTTGGGGAAACCTCCCAACTCTGCCATAGCCGTGTGGTGGCACTTGGGACATATGTCATAGGCAAGCATGGCTGCAATCTGACTAAAGTTTATTTACAAAAACCAACAGTAAACTGGGTTTGGCTCCCAGGCCGTAATTTGCTTACCTCTGCCCTGGAGAAACTCACATGTGCCAGAGGAAGATAGGGCATTGCTTGACGTGCCAACACACGGAGGAGAACCTAGATGTCCCCTAACTTCAGAAGAGGTCCATTTTATTTATCTAGCCATATATTAGACTAATGTAGGATATTTAAAATGAACCTGACAACAACCCAGCAACACGTTTAAGATTTATGCTGGCTTTCATGGAAGAAAAATGTTTCTGGAAGAGATCGTGGCTCCTTTACAAAGAGCAACTAAGGAATGAGGGGCGCACTCTAATTTTGCATCAAAAAGGGTTGGGCTCCCTCCCATGACTCCAATCCCAGGGGTCAGTCTAGTTTTCTGGCTCTTCATCATAGCCACCAGAGGTCTGATTTCAGTTTAAGTCTTAGCTTCAACCAGCTGTGTGACCTTGGACAAGTTATGACTCTATCTGACCTCCATTGCTTCATGGTGTCCAATGGTGACGTTAAAGGGAATAATTCACATAAAGTAAAAATACCTGGCACCATGTCTGGTACAGGGCAAAGTATGAAAACTGTATGAGAAAATGAGTGGCCAGTCTGTCACTTCTTAAGAAAAATAAATCCACTATATTTAAGTATGGATCTTCCAAGAGAGTATTTCAGTTGAGTGGTGGGAATAAGAATCACATTAGTAATTATAGCTTGTATTTATTGGTAGGAACTAAAGGCTGAGACAGGTTTGGCGTATCATGCCTATTATCTCATTTAATCTTCATAAAAACCTTGTGGGGTATGTACTATTTTTTTAAATCATTTTTAAAAAATCATTTCCTCATGAAGAAACAGACCCAAAAAAGTTAGGTAAACTTGTCCAAAGACACACAGTTTGTTGGTCTCTGGAGGAGATGGAGAACTCAAGCTCTTGCCCAGGAAGCCAGAACACCCACTTCACATCACAGTGGGGAGTAGGGAAGAAACAGTGAATAGAAGTGGTGTTTTCAAGGTGTTTGGTAGGAAAACAAGGAGGGAGATGTGATAGTCCCCTGATGAGGACATGTCGTTTTCAGTTCTTTTTTCCCTAATGAAAGATGGAAGTGATGTTTTTACACTGAAAGGAAATCTCCCTTGGAGCTGTACTGCCCAATATGGTGGCCACTAGCTACACGTGACTATTCAAATTTAAATTAAAGTTAAATGAAATTTAAAATGTAGTGCCTCTGTCACACTAGCCATATTCCAAGTGCTCAGTAGTCACACATAGCTAGTGGATTTCCACCATCAGAGAAAGACCCATTGAACAGCACTTCCCTAGAGACTAACAAGCTGGTGGTATACAGAAGTGGGGGTGACAGGTGAAGCAAGGTCCCCACATAGAAGGGAGGGGAGGGCATGCAGAATAGAGATAGGGAAGGTAAACAAATCATCTTGCTTTTCCAAGATTCTCCTAGTTTTAGCATGGAAATCTGCATCCTGGGAGCACCTCCTGTTTTAGAACTGAAAGTCCCGTGTGTGAGGGACCGCCTCAGGAAAGCTGGTTACCCTGGATGCCTGGGGGATGGTAGGCAAGGTCCCTGGGAAGCACAGGTTGCCAAAGGAAAGATAAGAGCACTCACTCAGTGGAATGGAGGGGATCCGGGTTGAGTGCGCACATTTGGGTGATGGTCAGGGTAATAGTCAGTTCTAGATCCCGCAAACGTTGACAGTGCTTAAGACAAAAAGCAGACACTTGCATGTCTTTCTTCTTGTTGATGATCAAAGCAGCTTTCTGACAATCACTTAGGATCTGACTTACAAACGCCTCCTCCTGGATTTCATGCAGACAGTAGAATAGCTGTGGGACGCCATGGTGCAGGGTTGGTGGGTTACATTCATATGGCAGGGCTGCCACTTTCAGCAATTTCTTCTTATTACCCAGGGACAGCTTGCATCCAAATGACTTCCCTGCAGCTGAAGCGCACGTTTCATTTAAAAGACCAAATAAGAAAAGCCCCATCTGAGCAAGATAGTTTTTTTTTCTTCCTGGATATGTTATCAGGCGTATGATCTGAACACGGTCCAACACCCGGAAATTTCTGAGTCTTTGTGGGAAGCACAGAACATACAACAAGGCAGCAAAAAACTCCTGGAAGCTTATGACAGCAAAAGCGTAACGGTCTCTGTCACCTGCCACCCTTTGAAAAATATTCACACGGAGAAAAGTAGCAACAGCGGTCTTATCCAGCTTGGCTTGCTCAAGGTCTTTCGTGTCAAATACCCATCGCATGTTCCACATACCTTCTGCAGCCAAGTAACACAGACCTGCCAGTTGCTTCTGATGAGTGTTACTGGGAAGTCTTCCAGGTTTGGTTGGAAATAAGCTAGACAGATATTGGACGAATACAGCTGTGGCATTTGGATATGCCTGTGCAAGGTCTGCTCCTCTCTCCATCTGCTGCCTCAGACAAGAACACACCATCCAGCAAACTGCAGGGACCTGACACATGGAGAAGAGAATTGTGTTTCCCATGACAAAACTCAAGGCTTCATCAGCATCCCTCTTGTTTCTGAAATATGTTCTGAAATACTTGGCTCTTTCCGTCATGCTAAACCCTGTAAGCGTTATAAAAGAGGGATGTTTTAGGAAGGGCTTAAGTTTCCTCCAAGACGTGAACCTCAGGGTGATCAGTAAGGCGGCTTCAGGGAGCATTTTTTTGCTCAGCAAACTGGTCAGGAGGACAGACCCAGGCAATTTCTGGCTCCAGTCGTCACTCAGGTCAGCTGGTCTATCCGGGAGGGTCAGTGATACTTCCTCAAAGCCATCAAAGAGGAGCAGAAGTTGGTCTGGTTTGGACATAATCTTGGACATGAGAGACCGTGCCCCGGGCCACTTATGGGCAATCAGCTCGGAGAAGCTCTGCTCGTCCACCTGGGCCATTTCCGTGCAATGGAAGTAGAAAGCACACCAGAACTTGTGGGGGTAGAACTTGTTTTCTGCCCACTCCACCATCACCTTTTTGGCCAAGCTTGTTTTTCCAACCCCAGCGACTCCCTGTAGGACCACAGTCTTGGGCTGTCTACCTTGAGGTCTTTGGGGAAGAAAAATACATGGTAAGAACCTCTCGTGTCTCTCTATGTCTTGGTAGAAGAAGTCTACGTGGTTCCCAAACCAAGTGGTCACAATACGTATCATGGAATACTCATCCATAACGTGCAGTTTGTACTCTTGTATTTTATCTAGATTAGCAGGGTGGGAGAAATACAGGGTACAGTGTCAGAGTTATTTAAGAACCGACTGAACGAAAAGAAAACTAGCCTTGACATCTACATCAAGTCCCATGACACACCTGCACACATCATGCTCTTTTCATGACAACACCGCACCAATGAAGAAGCTGTGAGTAATCAGAAAAGTCAACCTGAAGTGGCTTAAACAGAGAAGGACCGCTTTTTACTTAGTAAATTTGGGGAGGGGTGTGTAAAGCTGTTGAAATTGACTCGGTGGTTCTGCAGCGTCAGGGCCAAGTAACACCGCATTGCTGTAAGTACATTCTCTATACTTCTTGCCTCATGATCAAGAGATTACTGTTGTCGTTACGTTATCGTTATGTCCTAAGTTATATTTATATTCGAAGCAGAAATAGTGGGGAGGAGGGACATGTTCATGGCTCATGTATACTTCCATCGGTACAAACTGAAGCACTCAGGAGACTTTTACTCATATCTCGTGGCCTAGCGCCATCAGATGGTTAACCCCAACTTTAAGGAAGCCCAGAGAAAAAAGTATTTCCCTTAGGGCTGGGTCCATTTTATCCCTAAATAAATTATATTCTGTCAATACATGAGATATGGGGTAGGGAGTTAACAGGATCTGTCACAGCCTTTATCTCAACCTGTGATTCTCTCTCCCCTCCCCTCAACAGGAAACTTTACAAATTAGACATGATGTCTGACTCCAACTTCATTCCCTCCACCTCCAGGTGATCGAGAGGAGGAAGCTTACTACAAGTTCAAGATCTATTTACTTATTAGCTTTATGAGGATAAGCAAGTCACAGAATCTCTAAGCCTCCAGCCTGACATCTCCAAAATAAAATAGTTTACAACTCTGGCTCAGACTGTGGTGTCAGAACCATCAGCCCTCCAGTGTTTATTGAATGGGTGAAATCTAACTGTGCTAAGGCTGGAACTGGGGATCCCACACCCCACTTACTGTGTGCTTTCATAATAGATTAGAGTGTTGCCCTTGGGCCCTCAGCTCCTTTTGACCTCATCTCTTCACACAAGTACGTGGGCCAGTCTTAACCAACCAGAGCTCTTCATCATTTCATTCATTGTTGAGCTCGTGAGCTCAGTTCATTCAGCTCAGTCAGTTCTAGGATGAGTGCTGGAGCAATGAGAAAATACTGCTCTTTCTGCTGATGGTGCTAAACAGATACAATGTAAGGTAGCTGGTGGCCAAGATGGCCACTGCGGTAGGAGAAACCACTCAAGGCTGAGTCCCACAGAGAAGAGGGAGCTAGGAGAAGGACAGAAGTGATGCCTCACTGACATCACTCAATGCCTCCAGCTGGGCTGGTGGCTGGACTTCTGAGTTAGGTATGTCTACAACTACTCTTTTTTCTTAAAATTCTGATTCATAGAAGAGACGCTGACATACTAATTTACAATCTGCCTTTCCTCAGGAACCGAGCTCCTTACCCCAACCCACAGTCCATTTTCTTCCAGGCTTTGTCACAATGCCAGGACATACCAGATTCTCCTTCCTCCAAATTTACTGGCATTTCTCTTGGGTTCGAGTCCTCTGGCTCCAGGTTGGGTAGAATGTCTGGAACAGACAGGAAAGGAGACTGTTGCGCTGGAATGATTGACAGGACAGGGAAAGCCACATGGAAGGAATGGGCCCTTTCAGGATAGGAGCAACCACACCATCTGAGGGTCCCATTCTCTCACCACCTTAGTCCAGGGAGAAGAAAATTGCCTAGACTCCATCATGATGTTAGGAAGTGAGAAAATGGTGTTGTTTTAGGATGTACTGATGAAGTACTCAGTAACATAAATTGATAGCTCAGTCAAACACAGAGGGAGCAATATACACAAACATGCATATGTATATGTAAAATATATGCAGACTTTAAAATCTATGCATGTGCACGTATATACGTATGTGTATATATCTACATATATACATATATGTATGTATATGAAAATCATGTGTATATACACACAAACACATACATATAGAGTTATTGATTCTTCTTATTCATGCTATTTATGTTCTATAAAATTACTGTGAATATTCAATTAGCCCCATGAATATAGGGTTAGGTTCCTGTAGCCTCTGCTTACGTTTTTGACTCTTCAATACATAACCATGGTCTACGTGTTTTTTTTGTTTAAAGAAATCTTATTCAATATATATTATTGATTCATGAACACTGAACTCACAGTCAACAGCACTATAACTCATGCCTGAATGAAGCTTACCCAACACATATATTTTCTCTGTGCTTGTGATGCTAAACAGCCCTTCACCACTATGCTTGGGGAGGGGGCAGGTTAAACAGCAACATCACCAACAAGATACACAAAAACATAAAGAAGTAGCACCAAATAGACTGTGGAAAGGATGCTTGTTTACAGGATGAGTGCACAGGTAAGAAGGCAGAGCACTGCTTTATTCAACTGCAGCTGGGAACATCTGTGTCCAATTTTTCTCCACCCTACATGTCCGTAAATGACTATGAAAGTGTCACAATTACTGATTCTGGAGTTACAAATAAATTTTAGTGAATACAAAGATTCACAAACATGGAATCCATAAATAATGAAGATAGAGTATATATAGATACCAGATAAGCAATATCTGGTTAAATTTTTTAAAACTATGCTAATATAATGGTCTTTGGCTTTTGGGGTCAGAGTCATCAGCATACTCCACTATTTGCCTTCTTGTTCAGGTGGCCAATATGGGTAGCCAGTAAAATATTTAGTTCTTTAACACTCAAATCCATTCCCATTTAAAAAAAATATTTTATTTATTTATTTGCTAGAGAGAGTACAAGCAGGAGGAGTGGCAGGCAGAGGGAGAAGCAGGTTCCTTGCTGAGCAAGGAGCCCGAGGTGGGACTTGATCCCAGGACCCTGGGATCATGACCCGAGCTGTTTAACCAACTGAGCCACCCAGGTGTCCCCTCATCCCCATTTTGTATACCAGATTATTACTCACCATTTAGCTCCATCTGTACCCGAAGACAGAGTTCTGTCTGGTTCATTTTGGCAAAGATGTCATGAGTCACATCCCAAGCTAGTCGTCCAGGGAAGAACTCCACCAAGAGATGAACCACCTCTCCCCATCTGGCTGTCTTCACCTGGTCCCAGGTGATCTGGACAGAGCCAGGCCTGGGGTTCTCATCCACTAAAAGCTGCTTGAATGTTTGTAGCTCCTCCTTGCTTAAATAGACCATGTATAGCATGACCCCATTTTCAAAAGGGGAGTTGGAGGAGGCAGAGGACATCAAGGATGAGATTAAATAACAAGGAGAAGAAGAAGAGCTAGAAGAGCAAGAGGAAGAACAGGAGGAAGACCAAGAAGAAGAGCTGGAGGAAGAACAAGAAGAGCGGGAGGAAGAGCAGGAAAAAGGGCCAGACTTCAGATTCACATCACTCATTTTCACTCAAGACCTAGAACCTTAGTGTCAGTGATAAAGACAACCAATTGGAAGAGAGAACAGACCAGACCTGTGGAGACATGAAAATATAAGAAAATGAAAACCCACCCAAGAGGACAGATTTATCTAATCCATATTTGGTAGAGCATACCATGTTACCAGATACTCATTACCTCCTTCCCTGCAAGGTTCTTTCTCTTGTGGAAAAACCTAGGGGCTTGTCCAGTATTTGGGCTTAGTGTTTGGACTCAAATCCACTTTGTAGTTTTTATTTTTATTTTATTTTATTATTTTATTCTTGATGCCATGTATTAGCAAGGTAGCTGGCCAAAGCACAGCACCTCTCTGTGCCTCTTTTCTGATCTTTGATCTTGGGACCAGAGCATACCTATTGATGAGGGTGTGAGGATTCTCAAAGAGACAAATCTACAGGTACATTCAGAGCTGTGCCTGGCACATCATAGCTAACAATTATTTGGGGCTTACGTCTATGCCACGGTTATTTTAAAGACTCAATGGGAGGGCGGAGCAAGATGGCGGAGGAGTAGGAGACCTAAAGTTCGTCTGGTCCCAGGAACTCAGCTGGATAGGGATCAAACCATTCTGAACACCTACGAACTCAACAGGAGATCGAAGATAAGAATAGCAACAACTCTCTCATCAGAAAAGCGACCACTTTCTGGAAGGTAGGAGGTGCGGAGAAGTGAATCCGAGGCGATATTCGGAGGATAGACGGCGGGGGAGGGGCCTCCGTCGGCCGCTTCTGGCAAGTGATAGAGCCGCGGAGCACAAAATCGGAACTTTTAAAAGTCTGCTCCGCCGAGGGACGTCACTCTGGTGGCTAAGCGGGGGGTGGAGCCCTCCGGGACAGTGTGGTCTCAGGACCCTCGGGGTCACAGAAAGACCGGGGGTGCCTGAGTGTGGCAGAGCTCCCAGGTATTGGAACAGGGAAGCCGGCTGCAGAGACAGACCCGAGGAGTGGGCTCTCAGCTCGGGGTGGCCATTGACCATGATCCGCGGCACAGTCGGGCCCCTGCTCCTCCAGCAGGGACCCAACAAGCGGCAGATCCGGGGAGACTCCCCTTCCTCCCCCGGGAGGAGCTGCGCGGGAGGGCACCGCAGGGATCTGCTGGGTTTGGAGACTCCACCCGGGGTCAGTGCCAGAGATAGAAACGCGCAGTCACAGGCCGGGTGAGCACGGAGTGCGGCTGGAGACCGGGGAGACGGGAGTGACTGACGGCTCTTCTCTGGGGGCTCACTGAGGAGCGGGGCCCCGAGTTCTCGGCTCCTCCGGGGCGGAGATTGGGAGGCCGCCATTTTCACTCTCCGCCTCCAAAGCTGTACGGAAAGCTCGCAGGGAACAAAAGCCCCGAGAGCAAAGCCGAGCAGATGACTTAGCCGGGAGGGGGCAAGGGCGGGGCACTTCCGCCTCCGGCAGAGACATTTGGAAACCACGGCAACAGGCCCCTCCCCAGAAGATCAGCGAGAACAGCCGGCCAAGACCAAGTTTACCGATCAATGAGAATGGCAGAACTCCAGCGCTAGGGGACTACTGCACATAGAATTCACGGCTTTTTTACCATGATTCTGTAGTCTTGCAAAGTTAATTTTTTTTAACTGTCTTTTTTTTGAATTTTTCTTTTTCCCTTTTTCAACTAACATCTTATCAATCTCTTTTTTAAAAAATATTTTTTATTTTTCATTTTTAGAGTCATATTCTATCCCTTCATAGTAGTTACCCTTATTTTTGGTATATATATAAGTTGTTCTCTCTTTAAAATTTTGAGATACAGTTTCTTCTAACAGATCAAAATGTACCCTAAATCTCTAGTGTATGGCTTTGTCTAGTCTCCTGCCTGATCACATTCTCTCCCCCCTCCTTTTTTTTTAAATCCTCTTCTTTCTTTTTTCAACCAACTTATCAATTCCTTTTATAAAATCTTTTATAATTTTCATCTTTACAGTCATATTCCATTCCTTCATCATATGAACCCTTATTTTTTTTTATTTTTTTTAAGATTTTATTTATCTGACAGAGAGAGACACAGCGTGAGAGCGAACACAAGCAGGGGGAGTGGGAGAGGGAGAAGCAGGCTTCCCCCCGAGCAGGGAGCCCGATGCGGGGCTCGATCCCAGGACCCCGGGATCATGACCTGAGCCGAAGGCAGACGCTTAACGACTGAGCCACCAGGTGCCCTTAACCCTTATTTTTTTACATATATAAGTTTTTCTTTCTTTAAAATTTTGGGAGGCATTTTCTTCTAACAGACCAAAATACATCCAAAATCTAGTGTGTGGCATTGATCTATGCACCAGCCTGATCATATTCTGCCATTTGCCAGGGATGTCCACTATCACCACTGCTATTCAACATAGTATTGGAAGTCCTAGCCACAGCAATCAGACAACAAAAAGAAATCAAAGGCATCCAAATCGGCAAAGAGGAAGTCAAACTCTCACTCTTTGCAGATGATATGATACGTTATGTGGAAAACCCAAAAGACTCCACCCCAAAACTGCTAGAACTCATACAGGAATTCAGTAAAGTGGCAGGATATAAAATCAATGCACAGAAGTCAGTGGCATTCCTATACACCAACAACAAGACAGAAGAAAGAGAAATTAAGGAGGCGATCCCATTTACAATTGCACCCAAAACCATAAGATACCTAGGAATAAATCTAACCAAAGAGGCAAAGAATCTGTACTCAGAAAACTATAAAATACTCATGAAAGAAATTGAGGAAGACACAAAGAATGGAAAAACATTCCATGCTTATGGATTGGAAGAACAAATATTGTGAAGATGTCAATGCTACCTAGAGCAATCTACACATTCAGTGCAATCCCCATCAAAATAGCATCCCCTTTTTTCAAAGAAATGGAACAAATAATCCTAAAATTTGTATGGAACCAGAAAAGACCCCAAATAGCCAGAGGAATGTTGAAAAAGAAAAGCAAAGCTGGTGGCATCACAATTCCAGACTTCCAGCTCTATTAAAAAGCTGTCATTATCAAGACAGTATGGTACTGGCACAAAAACAGTCACATAGATCAATGGAACAGAATAGAGAGCCCAGAAATGGACTCTCAACTCTATGGTCAACTCATCTTTGACAAAGCAGGAAAGAATGTCCAATGGAAAAAAGACAGTCTCTTCAACAAATGGTGTTGGGAAAATTGGACAGCCACATGCAGAAGAATGAAACTGGACCATTTCCTTACACCACACACAAAAATAGACTCAAAATTGTTGAAAGACCTCAATGTGAGACAGGAGTCCATCAAAATCCTAAAGGAGAACACAGGCAGCAACCTCTTTGACCTCAGCCACAGCAACTTCCTAGAAACATCACCAAAGGCAAGGGAAGCAAGGGCAAAAATGAACTATTGGGACCTCATCAAGATAAAAAGCTTTTGCACCGCAAAAGAAACAGTCAACAAAACCAAAAGACAACCGACAGAATGGGAGAAGATATTTGCAAATGACATATCAGATAAAGGGCTAGTATCCAAAATCTATAAAGAACTTCTTAAACTCAACACCCAAAGAACAATGATCCAATCAAGAAATGGGCAGAAGACATGAACAGACATTTTTCCAAAGAAGACATCCAAATGGCCAACAGACACATGAAAAAGTGCTCAACATCTCTCGGCATCAGGGAAATCCAAATCAAAACCTCAATGAGATATCACCTCCCACCAGTCAGAATGGCTAAAATTAATTAAGTCAGGAAACGACAGATGTTGGGGAGGATGCGGAGAAAGGGGAACCCTCCTACTCTGTTGGTGGGAATGCAAGCTGGGGCAGCCACTCTGGAAAACAGTATGGAGGTTCTTCAAAAAGTTGAAAATAGAGCTACCATACGATCCAGCAATTGCACTACTGGGTATTTACCCCCAAAGATACAAATGTAGGGATCCAAAGGGGTGTGTGCACCCCGATATTTATAGCAGCAGTGTCCACAATAGCCAAACTGGAAAGAGCCAAGATGTCCATCGACAGATGAATGGATAAAGAAGATGTGGTATATAAATACAATGGAATATTATGCAGCCATCAAAAGGAATGAGATCTTGCCATTTGCAACGACGTGGATGGAACTGGAGAGTGTTATGCTGAGCGAAATAAGTCAATCAGAGAAAGACGTGTATCATATGACCTCACTGATATGAGGGATTCTTAATCTCAGGAAACAAACTGAGGGTTGCAGGAGTGGTGGGGGGTGGGAGGGATGGGGCGGCTGGGTAATAGACATTGGGGAGGGTATGTGCTATGGTGAGTGCTGTGAATTGTGCAAGAGTGTTGAATCACAGACCTGTACCTCTGAAACAAATAATACATTATATGTTAAAAAAAAGAAGAAGAAGAAGATAACAGGAGGGGAAGGATGAAGGGGGGTAAATCGGAGGGGGAGATGAACCATGAGAGACAATGGACTCTGAAAAATAAACTGAGGGTTCTGGGGGGGGGTGGGAGGATGGGTTAGCCTGGTGATGGGTATTAAAGAGGGCATGTTCTGCATGGAGCGCTGGGTGTTATATGCAAACAATGAATCATGGAACCCTACATCAAAAACTAATGATGTAATGTATGGTGATTAACCTAACATAATAATAATAATAATAATAAAAAAGACTCTGGGAATTTGTAAAAAGTGCCTGGAATCAAAGGCATGTTATTCCTCTACATCCACTGTCTCAACCTTCTTTTGTCTTCCTTTGTGATTATCATGGGCAAGAAGTGGAATGTGGAGAAGAAAAAAAAACAATGACATTACCAGCAGGAGAGGGGTTCACTTCTTGGTCAATCTGCTGCTCACATACAATTGCTTCTCTGAGTTTTCATTGTTACCATCTTTTAATTCTCATCCCCATCATCTGAGAACTTCCTGTATACTTCCCTTAAGTTATTGTGTATTGGGCACTAACTCAATGTTTTATCTCCTTTTACTCACTGCAATGGTTTTGTCCCTGTGGATGACAACCACCACTTAAGTAAGCACTCAACTTTCTTTTTCTTTTTTTCCAAGATTTTATTTATTTATTTGACAGAGAGAGAGAGAGAGTACAAGCAGGGGGAGCTGGCAGAGGGAGAGTGAGAAGCAGGCTTCCACTGAGCAAGAAGCCCAGTGTGGTGCTCGATCCCAGGACCCTGGGATCATGACCTGAGGTGAGGCAGACACTTAACCGACTGAGCCACCCAGGAGCCCCAGCACTCAACTTTCACCTCCACTCTTGGATTCTGTCATTCCTGATAGGTGAGCAAAAAAGCCTACATTAAGAAAAAAGAAAGATCTCAAACAACCCAACTTTACACCTCAAGGAACTAGGAAGAGAAGAAAAAACTGAGCTCCCAGTTAGCATAAGGAAGGAAATAGTAAAAATCAGAGCAGAAATAAATGAAATAAATACCAGAAAGACATTAGAAAAGATCAACAATACTAAGAGTTATTTTTTTTTAAAGATAAACAAAATTGATAAAACTTTAGCTAGACTAACCATGAAAAAAGAGAGAGAAGGGACACAAAATCAGAAATAAAAGACATTACAACTTGTACCACAGAAATACAAAGGATCATGAGAGACCACTATCAAAAACTACATATCAATGAATTGGATAAAGAAAAAGAAATGGATCAATTTCTAGAAGCATACAAACTACCAAGATTGAATCATGAAGAAATGGAAAACATGAACAAATCATTAACAAACAAGGAGATGGAATCAGCAACCAAAAATCTCCCCCAAAAGAAAAGCCCAGGGCCAGATGATTTCCCTGGTGAATTCCACCAAATACTGAAAGAAGAATAATACTACTCTCAAAGTCTTCCAAAAATTGAAGAGGTAGGAACACTTCCACACTCATTTTATGAGACTAGCATCACTCTCATACCAAAACCAGATAAGAATACTACAAGAAAAGAAAATTACAGACCAATATCTGATGAACACAGATGCAAAAATCCTCAATTAAATTATAGCAAATTGAATTTAACAATAAAATGATCATACACCATGACCAAATGGGATTTATCTCTGGGAGTGCAAAGATGGTTCAACAGAAATCAATAAATGCAATACAACACATCGATAGAATGAAGTGTAAAACCCATATGATTATTCCAATAGAGGCAGAAAAAGCATTTGACAGGACTCAACATAATTTCACAATAAAAACTCAACAAATTAGGTGTGAATGGAAAGTACCTCAACATAATGAAGACCATACATGACAAGCCCACAGCTAACATCACACTCGATCATGAAAAGCTAAAAGCTTTTCTTCTAAGATCAGGAACAAGACAAGGATGCCCACTCGCCCACTTCTATTCAACATAGTTTTGCAAGTCTGAGCCAGAGGCAAGAAAAAGAAAACAAAAGGCATCCAAGTCAGGAAGAAGTGAAATTTTCTCTGTTTGCAGATGACATGATATCACAAATAGAAAACTCTAAAGACTCCACCAAAAATAATGTTAGAACAAATTCACTTAAGGCACAGAATATAAGATACACAAAAATCAGTTGTGTTTCCATACATTAACAATGAAATATCTGGGAAAGGAATAAACAATATAATTGCATCAGAAAGAATAAAATATGTGGGTATAAATTTCATCAAGGTGGTGAAAAATCTGTATGCTGAAAACTATATGACATTGATAAAAAAAAATTGAAGACACAAATATATGTAAAGATTCCATGCTCTTGGATTGGAATACTCAAGATTGTTAAAATATCCAAACTACCCAAAGCAATCTATGGATTCAGTGCAATCCCTATCACAATTCCAGTGGCATTTTTCACAGAAATAGAAATAATAATCCTAAAATTTGTATAAAACGACAGAACACCCTGAATAGCTAACACAATCTTGAGAAAGAACAACAAAGTTGGAGGCATCATACTTCTCAATTTCAAGCTATATTATAAAACAGTATGGTACTGGTGTAAAAATAGACACAGACCAATCAATGGAACAGAATCAAGAGCCCAGAAATAAACCCATGCATATATGGTCAATTAATAATTGAAAATGGAGTCAAGAACATACAATGGGGAAAGGATAATCTCTTCAATAAATGTTGGGAAAATTGGATACCCACATGCAAAGGAATGAAATCGGACTCTTACCTTACACCATATGCAAAAATTAACTCCAAAGGGATCAAAGACTTAAATGTATTGCCTGAAGCTGTAAAGCTCTGAGAGGAAAACATATGGGAAAGTCTCCTTAACATTAATCTTGGCAATGATTTTGGGGGTATAGCCCCAAAAGCTCAGGCAACAAAGCAAAAACAAAAATATGGGACTATATTAAACTAAAAGAGTTCTGCGTAGCCAAGGAAACAATCAACAAAACGAAAAGGCAACCTACAGAGTGGATGAAAGTATTTGAAGATCATAGATGTGATAAGGATTAACATCCAAAATATATAAAGGACTCCTACAACTCATAATGAAAAAAACAAAAACAAAACAACAAACAGCAACAACATAAAACTGAACCAAAAACCCCATTAAAATGGGCAAAGGCCCTAAGTAGACGTTTTTCCAAAGAAGATGTACAAATGGCCAAAAGATATGTGAAAAGATGCTCAACATCACTAATTACTGGGGAAATGCTAACAAAACCACGATCTGTATCACACCTGTTAAGATGACTATTATCAAAAAGACAAAAGACAACACTAGAGGATGTGGAGGAAAGAGAACCCTGGTGCACTGTTGGTGGTAATGAAAGTTGGTACAACCAGTATGGAAAACGGTATGGAGGCTCCTCAAAGAATTAAAAATAGAACTACTTTATGATCTAGCAACCCCACTTCTGGGTATACATCCAAAGGAAATGAAATCAGTATCTTGAAGATTTATCTGCACCCCCATGTTCATTGCAGCATTATTCACAATTGCCAAGATATGGAAACAATCTAAGTGCCCATCAATTGATGAATGAAGAAAATGTGGTTTATATACAATGGATTATTATTCAGCCATTAAAAAGGAGGAAGTCCTGCCATTTACAACACTATGGATGAACCAGATGCAGAAAGGTGAATACTGTATGATCTCACGGATCTGTGGAATCTAAAGTGTTGAACTCATAAAACCAGAGAGTAGAATAGGGGTTGCCTGGGATTGGGGTTAGGGCAAATGGGGAGATTTTGGTCAAAGGGTACAAACTTTCAGTCATAAGATGAATAAGTTCTGGGGAATCTAATGCACAGCATGGTGACTGTAGTCTATCACATAGATCCTTTCTCCTTCATTTTACAAAGGAGAAAAAATGAGGTTTACATAGGTTAACTAAATTAGCCAAAGCGGTGACAGAAACCAGCAGTTGGAGTCAAGTCTCATTCTTAGCCCTATACACCAAGCCATGCAGCTGAACTGATAATGAACTTTATTGAAAAGGAACACTTGGGGGGGGGGGGTCAAAGCATTTCTTTTTTAAATTTCTTTTTTTTTTCTAAGCATTTCTTAATCTTAGCTGTCTCCTCTTCACGACTACAGCTTTCTTGTGGTTTTTTTGTTTGTTTGTTTTGTCTTTAAATCTTATCAGCTAATGGCTACCATAGACCTCGGAGGCTCTGCAGACCCTCTGATATTTCTTTCAGGACTCAGAACTGTGTTAGCTCTGACAGTCTCTTGGCCCTCAGCTACTGAGAGCAGGAAAAATAAGATTGAGAATATAGGACTTCACTTCAGGGACAGGAAGACTGGATTTCAGAGATTGGTAAGGATTTCATCAATGAAATAGAGCTGGTTGTTTTCAAAGGTGAATCTCTAGCTTTGCTTTGCATTTTTGATATGGGGCAACTGGACTTGGTGAACTTGAATGTCTGTCATTGTAACTCTAAGAAACTGAGATGATGCAGATGATAGGGATAGGAGAGAAAAAATACAACACTCACCCCAAAGGGAATTAGGCTCCCTGGCTCCTTCTTGTCAAGTGCATCTCCCAAAGTAGAAAGAAAAGCACTTGGTCTGCCCTGCCCCCAGCCCTAATAGGCTCTGGTGATCCAGGCAGTTAACATCATCCCTCCCATTGGCTAATCATCCTATCATCCTCCTGCACTGCACCGCTTTGAAAGCATTTAGCATCCCAGGTCCCAGGTAATGGGCTACAAGGCTTGTTCCGCACAGGTGCTTTCAATCTGAGAAGGACATGCTCCCATACCCCTTAGATTCAGAACCAGCCACTTCAGAAAATTATGGTTTTGGAGAGCTTCCCAAACTCACAAAGGCTGACACTGGAGATAGTCCCAGTGTATTGCTTCCCATCTGAAAACATCTAGAGCAATTTATTGGATGATCTTGTGCACCTGTCCATCTCCCCTACCTGGGGTGTAATTTTACGGAGCAAAAGGAGGGTCTCAGTTTCGCCAGGACCCAGTCTGGGTCCAAAAGCAACAGGCCCTGTCAAAGAGAGAGCCAGAGACAGAGCATGTAGGAAAATGACATAAATATACATGTTGGAAGTAGTTTTTCCATTGAGTCTTTCAGGTGTTCTGATATGTAATCAAGTCATTTGCACATACGGTTTTATCTGTTTCCAATTCTTACACCTTTCTCTAAGTGCTTCCAAATTTCCAGTTTAAAATTGCTAATTTAGGGGCGCCTGGGTGGCTCAGTCGTTAATCGTCTGCCTTCGGCTCAGGTCATGATCCCAGGGTCCTGGGATCGAGCCCCGCATCGGGCTCCCTGCTCCGCGGGAAGCCTGCTTCTCCCTCTCCCACTCCCCCTGCTTGTGTTCCCTCTCTCACTGTATCTCTCTCTGTCAAATAAATAAAATCTTTTAAAAAAATTGCTAATTTAAATTTAAAATGGTTAAAATCTTGAATTCAATCTGCTAATACCTCCAAGATGATGTTAAGTAGCCGTGGCATTAAAACAGTCTCATTGTGTTCCTGACTTCAGTGGAAAAGCCTTCACGTTATGATGGAATGCTGTCACAGGTGGTTTTCCTGGCCTTGGGAGACGAAATGGTCACTAAATGTGGTTGCCTCTGTGGTTTTATTTTAAGACCTCATGGGGGCTCTTTCTTCCTCTTATATTTCACTGTTCTTCATGACCTCTCAGATGGTAGGAGAGGTCCATCAATGGTCTTTGGCTGGAGTGGAAGACTCCATTCACATCAGGATAGCACGGGTTTTCATTAGAAACCCACCTGTGCCTCCCCTTGCCCAGCTAGTGATGATTTGCACCTGGAGAAGGCGTCAGAGATTATGTGTGGCAGCTGGGTCCTGGGTGGCTTCTCGACCTAGCTAGAGGGAGTCAGAAGGGAGCCATAAACTAGGAGGTTGGAGAGAGACCTGATAGGCTGAGGAGGGGCCTGAGGGCCAATCACAGGCTGGGGAGGGGGTGAGGCTGGCTACTTCTTGGAGGTTCCCTGAATCGGCGCATCTGGGAAGTTGCATGAGGTTAGAGAAGTCTGATCGGTAAGTGACGTCTCCTCTCTTTGTTGCTCCAGAACTCCTTTTCTAGTGTTCCTCCCGCTGTGGGATCCTGCTGTTGTTTTCTAAAGATCTGCTTTATTGAGGTGTGATCGATAAATTAAAAAAACCTTGCACATACTTAAGTATAACTTTATGAGTTTGGATAAAGGCATACACTCTTAAAACAATCACCACAATCAAGGTAGTAGATGTATCCACGTCCAAGTGTTTGTGTCCTTTGGTTTGTGTGCCCACGAGGTGAGAACACTTAACATAAGATGTACCCTCTTAGCAAATTCTAGGTGCACAATGCACTGCTGTTGACTGTGTGTACTTTGCAGACTACAGCAGACCGCTAGAACTAAGTCTTGCATAACTGATGCTTGGCTGTGGGATATATGCCCAACAGAATTTTACTCAGCTTTAAAAAACAAATAAGGAAATCCTGCCATTTGTGACAACATGGATGAGCCTGGAGGACGTTATGCTAAGTGAAGGTAGCCAGCCCCAGAGGGACAAACACTGCATGATTACATGTCTAAGAAGTATCTAAAAGAGTTAAACTTATAGAGGCAGAGACTAGAATGGTGGTTTACCGGGAGCTGGGCAGAGTTTGCTGCCGGCAACTTTCTGAATCAGCAGTAGGAGTCTGCTGCACCTCTGTCCTCTGACTTGAAGCTTCTCGCTTTCTAGACCCAGGAGAGTCCATAGTTCTTGGAGAACTTACCACTGGGCTCCTCCATTCTTGTATCTTCTCCCTCCGGGGCTTTTGCCCCTTGCCATTTTCACTGACCACTGCCCCATATCTTCTTCCACCCTCCTTGATTCAATCTGATGTATTTTTCAAACCTCCTCCAATTCCCTTTCCACTCTCGCTTGCTTGTTCTATTGGCTGTGTGATCTTGTGGCACCTTGTAGGATCCTGTCTCAGACTCCGCACACTGTAATAACTAATTAGAGTCATTCCCCATGATTCACAGATTCTGTATTTGTGAATTCACCTACTCGCTAAAGTATATTTCTAATCCTCCTGCCACCAAATCAATACCTGTTGCACTTTCTCCTGGTCCTTCTTGGACATGCACAGAACATGAAAGATTTGAGAAATGCTTCCAGCTGGGCTTGGACAAGCCAATGCTCTGCCTTCTTGTTTTAGCTCTTATCCTCTATACAGATGTCCTTCTATCTGGTCCATTTGGTGCCATTTCTTTTGCATTTGTGTGCTTTTTCTTTTGTGATAACAGGACTGCTTAATATGCCCTGTGTGTACTGCTGAAGTGCTGTTTGGTGTTCTTCAGCTCAAGAAGGCTGGTGCTATGCGCTACAGAGAAACACCTGCGTTAGGTGTTTTTCCTTCAGGCATGAGTAATAGTACTGTGGGCCGTGAGGTCAGTATAAATGAATCCACGGTAGGTGCTGAATAAGATTTCCTAAACAGAGACACACCTAAACAAGGTTATGTATTGATGGGTTGACAAAAATGCTGTGATCAGAAGCTTACAGGATGCTGACCCTGTATTTGCTGTAGGCACAATGGTTTACTATTTGCTAATTCAGTGTTCCTGGTGACTTTAGAGAACGTAATGACTGCAAATGAGAACTGACTGTACCTACAACAGCAGATGGTATGCATTTAATAGAGTTGGTAGAGAAGCGGACAAGACACACAAAGACTTTGCAACCATGTGTTTTCATGGCTGGTTGGTGAGCTCGCGCAATCTGCTTGGTCAGGGCTGTGTCGCCAGTTCTAGTGCAGTGAGTCACTTGGCTCTTGGCAGTTGTTTGATGATAGTTCGATGCTATTTCAAGCTCAGACTTCCAGCTGATCTTTCTCCTCCCTATTAATACCTCCTAGGGCTTTCCGCCCGGAGCTCCCAACCACTTTCAGTGCTAGTCCTGTGATTTTGGGCTGCTGGGATGTTTTTTAATTTAAATTCAATTAGCCAACGTATAGCACATCATTAGTTTCAGATGTAGTGTTCAATTCATCAGTTGCATATAACACCCAGTGTTCATCCCATCACATGCCCTCCTTAATGTCGACCACCCAATTATCCCATCCCCCACCCACCTCCCCTCCAGCAACCCTCAGTTTGTTTCCCAGAGTTGAGAGTCTCTCACTGTTTTTCTCTTACTTCCCATTCAGTTTTCCTTCCCTTCCCCTATTATCCTCTGTGCTGTTCCTTATATTCCACATATGAGTGAAACCATATGATAATTGACTTTCTCTGCTCTACTTATTTCACTTAGTATAATACCCTCCAGTCCCATCCATGTCAAATGGTGGGTGTTCATCCTTTCTGTTGCCTGGGTAATGTTCCATTGTATATATGGACCACATCTTTATCCATTCATCTGTTGAAGGGCATCTTGGCTACTTTCACAGTTTGGCTATTGTGGACGTTGCTGCCAAGAACATTGGGGTGCATGTGCCCCTTCATTTAACTACATCATCTTTGGGGTAAATACTCAGTAGTGCAGTTGCTGAGTCATAGGGTAGCTCTATTTTTAACATTTTGAGGAACCTCCACACTGTTTTCAGAGTGGCTGTACCAGCTTGCATTCCCACCAACAGTGTAAGAGGATTCCCCTTTCTCCACGTCCTTGCCAACATTTGTTGTTTCCTGACTTGTTAATTTTAGCCATTCTGACTGGTGTGAGGTGGTATCTCCTTGTGGTTTTGATTTGGATTTCCTTGATGCCAAGTGATGTGGAGCATTTTTTCATGTGTTGGCCGTTTGTAGGTCTTCCTTGGAGAAATGTCTGTTCATGTCTTCTGCCCATTTTTTGGCTGGATTATTTGGTTTTTTTGGGGTGTCAAGTTTGATAAGATCTTTATAGATCTTGAATATCAGTCTTTTATCTGTTATGTCATTTGCAAATATCTTCTCCCATTCCACAGGTTGCCTTTTAGTTTTGTAGACGGTTCCTTTGCTGTGCAAAAGGTTTTTATCTTGATGAAGTCCCAGTAGTTCATTTTTGCTTTTGTTTTGGGTGGGTTTAAATAGCTATTTGTTCTGAAGGATGTCCTTGTCAGAGAGGTGAGTCTGCAGACCAGTAGCTCAAAGCCTCTTCTCTATTGCCTTCAGTGCTTCCTGGGACTTGAGATGACTGGTGTCTTGGCTGGACCAAGCTCTGAGGGGAATAGCAGTAGATCTTTGTTTGTCATAAATCTTGTGTATAAACTTCGAGATATTTTGGTGTTTATTTGTAAGATTGACAAAACTGAATTAGAGATATTTTAAGTAGATAATCCCTTTACTATTACTCAGCCATCAGAAAGGATGAATACCCAACTTTTGTATCAACATGGAACTGGAGGAGATTATGCTAAGTGAAATAAGTCAGGCAGGAAAGTCAATTATCATATGGTTTCACTTATTTGTGAAACATAAGGAATAGCATGGAGGACATTAGGAGAAGGAAGGGAAAAATGAAGGGGGGCGGAATCATGAGAGACTATGGACTCCGAGAAACAAACTGAGGGTTTTGGAGGGGAGGTGGGTGGGGGAATGGGGAGGTGGGTGGGGGAATGGTGATGGGTATTAAGGAGGGCACGTATTGCATGGAGCACTGTGTGTTTTACACAATGAATCATGGAACACTACAACAAAAACTAATAAGTACTGTATGGTGACTAACATAACATTTAAAAATCCTCTTATTTTCTTTGATAACTTATTTTTCATTGCTTGGATTTGTGACCACTCTTGTATATTGGCATTTTTTGACATGTAAATGATACAAGTTTGATGTGTACAATTCAGTGCATTTGGGGATAGGTAGAAACCTGTGAAATGATCACGACTGTCAAGGCCATAAACCTATCCATCACTGCTCAAAGCTTCCTCCCACCCTCTTTCTTACTATTTTCATGATAAGAACACTCAAGATCTACTCTCGTAGCATACTGTAAGCACAAAATACAGCATTGTTAGCCATAGGTCCTATGGTGTACATTAGCTCTCCAGAAGTTCATCTAGTGTGACTGCAACTTTGTATCCTTCAACCATCACCCCTCTTTCCCTGTCCCCCAGCCCCTGGAAATTGCCATTCTACTCTCTGCTGCTGTGAGGTCCACGGTTTCAGATTCCACCTATAAGTGAGGTTACGTGGTATTTTTCTTTCTGTGTCTGGATGATTTCACTTACTCTAAGGTTCACAAATGGAAGGATTTCCTTTTTTTTTTTTTTAAGCCTGGGTAATATTGCAGTTGTGTGTGTGTGTGTGTGTGTATTCACACTTTCTTCATTCACTGCTGTTTCAGTTCCAACATATTGGCTGTTGTGATTAATGCAGCAGATCTTAATTACTCTGATTGTTCAGTGGCCCTGATGGATGTAACTGAGCACTGATTTTTTTTTTCTCTTTCCTGTTTATTCTCCCTCCTATCCCCCACCATCTCTCAAATGTCTTTGATGTGACATTCACTTCAATATTCTTTTTTAGTCACATTTAGGGGGAGCCTCCTGAATTTAAGTCCAGTCTTGAATCTGTAACTTTTCTAGGACAAGAGTCACTATTTTTAGTAAGGGGACAAATCAGATGTTGACTACCTCCTTATTTCTGGGAAGGGATGGGAGCAATGATCTTGAGTCTAGATAGGGTTGTCAGATAAAAAAACACAAGATGTCCAGTTAAATGACAGTTTCAGCTACACAATAAAATTTTTTGGTCTGTTCCAGAAGGCATTTGTTCTAAAATTTAATTGGAGGAGTGCCTGGGTGGCTCAGTCGTTAAGCGTCTGCCTTCGGCTCAGGTCATGATCCCAGGGTCCTGGGATGGATCCCCACATCGGGCTCCCTGCTTGGCGGGAAGCCTGCTTCTCCCTCTCCCACTGTCCCTGCTTGTGTTCCCTCTCTGGCTGTGTCTCTCTCTGTCAAATAAATAAATAAAATCTTTAAAAAATAAAAATAAAAAAATAAAACTGGGAATTGGCACTATCTGGGATTTCAAATAAACAAAAAAATTTTTTTTTACTGTATGTCCCAAATATTGCATATCTGAAAATCAAATTCAACTGGAATTGGCATCATCTGGAGTTACACTGGAGATAAACAACACATAGCTTTTTTCTGTTTAAGTGTGTCCCAAGTGTCCTTCCTCATTTACCTGAAATTCAGACTGACTTGAATTCAAATACATGTCCTGTATTTTTATTTACTGCATCTGGCAATGCTAGTCTAGGATCTGCTGCTACTACCTTCTGTCTTGATTCTTGCCTGAAATTCTATCCAGGTTATAAGCAGGAAGTTGAAAGCTATTGGTCCTTGGATTATCAGGAACATGGGTTACCTACTATCATCCACATTTTACTGGATTTTCTTGTAGAAATAGGTGCCTGATTCTTAAATGACAAGATGTATATGTATATAGATCTCCTTCCTGTCCCCTCCCCTTCCTCCTGATCACTGATCTTAGGGACACTGCACATCCCAGGGGTTGCCCTCTGGTTGAGGGGACGAAGGCAAACTTTGAGCAGAGCCAAAGGTCCTTGAGGTTTGCTGCTCATGGTGTTCCAAGGGCCTCTCACAGGGTAGAGACAGACTCAGAAATTCTTAATGGGTTTCTTTTTTGCATCTAGGGAATGAACCACTGAGGACGGAGGTTTTGGGTAGATCAAGTGGCTTCTCTGTTTCTGATGTTCTATTTGCTTCCAGCTCATTTGTGTTCAGGGAGCAGCTATTTGAGCAACAAAGAGCCCTTCACTTAGACCTGACAGCACCTTCAGTTTATGCGGGGAACATCTGAAAATATTGTTAGTGAGGCCCCACCTCGGACCCATTATATCCACATTCCTGAGGAGGTGGGGGCAGAGCAGACCTAAATCTCGTCTTTTTAAAGCTGCTCACGTGATTCTAATGTGCATCAAGGCTGTTTAGAAAGGCATAGTCTTTCAATTAAATTCATGTGTGACTTGCATGCCCTTTTGTTGGCATGTTCTTATTCTGGGGACATTTCTTCATCTTGAGACAAAACCTCCTCCTTACTCCACACACTCCACTTTTCCACTAATGCATCTTAAATGTCTTACCTGAAATGCTTTTTTCTTCATCAAACTTGTTTCATAGTTTTTTCTTTAATTGAGCTCAAATTCATACAACATACAATTATTTTAATGTGTACATTTTGGTGGTATTTAGTATATTCACAGCCTTGTGCAACCATCCCCTTTGGTCCCCTAAACATGTTCATCACCCCAAATGAAATGTGAACCCATTAGGCTGTCACCACACATTCTCCTACCCTGCTGTCCATCGGTTTTCTGTCTCTATGGATTTACCTATTCTGTGTATTTCATATAAGTGGAAGCATACAACATGTAGCCTTTTAGTGTCTAGCTTCTTCTACTAAGCATAATGTTTGTTGAGGTTCATCCACATGGTAGCATGTATCTGAACCTGATACCTTCTTTTTTAATGACTGAATAATATTCAATTGTATGGATATTCCACATTTCATTCCCTCATGTGTCGATAGAAGTTTTCCCTCGTCTGGGTTTTGTGAGTAGTCCTGCTACGAATATGTGTGTAAAAGTGTTTGTGCATCTGTACTCATTTCTTTGGGGTGGATACCCAGGAGTGGAATGGCTGCGTTAGAGGGTAACCCCCTACTTTTTTTGACTCTTCAGGCTAAGTTAGATTGACTATTCTCCCCCTTGTGTTAACCATTGTTCAGTAAATATTTGGGTGCCAGCAGTGTGTTGGGCAGTGTTGGAATAAAATGGTGAGCAGGACCAAATCTTGGTGTCCTCCCTGTTAGACTTGAGAGCTTGCACCAGGGCTATTTTCTGCCTCCCATAACTGGCATGAAGTGGGCCCTCATTATTAGGTTGAACCTTTTTAACTTTCTGTCTGTGTAGATATGAAATCGTGGAGATCTTGGCAATCTGTACCTGATCCAGCCTGGTAGTTATTGAAGTGATTCTGTAGGGCAAGGCTGTTGCCGACTTACTGTGCAGTTCCTAAAGGTTATGATGCACAGTGATACTGTATTTCTGCAATCTTGGATTTCTTTGGTTCTTTTTTTGTTGAAATGTAACCGGCATAAGGCACAGATGTCTTTTTTTCCTTAGGTTTTTATTTATTTTAAAGATTTATTTGACAGAGAGAGACACAGTGAGAGAGGGAACACAGGCAGGGGGAGTGGGAGAGGGAGAAGCAGGCTCCCTGCTGAGCAGGGAGCCCGATGCGGGGCTCGATCCCAGGACCCTGGGATCATGACCTGAGCTGAAGGCAGACGCTTAACGACTGAACCACCCAGGTGCCCCTTTAGGTTTTTATTTAAATTCCAGGTAACACACAGTGTAATATTAGTTCCCGGTGTATAATTTAGTGACTGAACACTTCACCCAGTGCTCATCACAAGTAAAGCACAGACATTGTAAGTATACAGCATTGGGGGAAATAATTAAAAACAAAAGCTCCTGCCAACCCAGAAAACCTCTGCACAAAATTAAAAGAGAAAAAAGTTCTATTCTTGACTAAGCATTAAGCCAGACTGCAAAGTGTGTCACAGGCAATCCACAGAAGAGAACACAAAGGCAGATAGAAATTTGGCCCTTCTCATAAAGCCGGGCAGATAGAGCCGGTCACAGACATGTTCTCAAGATAAACGATAACTGGTCGTTAAGTACAAGGACTTGTGTGAGAGTTGACGGCAACATTTGATACGTGTCTTTCATCCTAAATTTACCTGGTAATTGGGGTGGCCATTTGTGTGAGCTAATGGTCTTTCACCAAAAAAGTAATGAAACTTACAGCTTCTCTAGGATAGGCAGGTAATCACAACGTGGAACCAGGACCTAATTAAAGTCCCAGAGACCAAGGGATGGGGTGCTGTCTCCCTGGCATTTACACCTCAAAGGTGGTAACAGCAGCGAGAGGCAATTTAGACTTTTCAGATACTTCTGTGCATCTCAAAGGGACAGAGAAAGAATTTATAATGACAAGTTTGCTAAAGAAATGGCCTCATCAAAGGAAGGGGCAGCCACTTGTCTACTCCCTGTTTCTATGATTTTTTACTTTTAAGATTACACATGTAAGTGATACCATGCATTATTTGTCTCTGTCTGGCTTATTTCACTTAGCAAAAGTTCTTCCAGGCAAATCCATGCGGTAGGGGATTGGAAGATGGGGGAGATAGGGAGAGGTTGGTAAAAAGGTACAACTTTTAGGTATAAGATAAGATCTGAGGATCTAATGTAAAACACGGTGATTGTACTTGATGACACAGTATTATATAACTGAAATTTGAGTAGAACTTGAATGTTTTCACATGTATATATAATACGTGAGGTGATGGAGGTGTTAATTCCACTCGATGGGGGGAACCCTTCATTGGGCTCTCATTTATCAAATCACCACAATATACAATTTAAATATCTTACAGTTTTGTCAATTATACCTCAATAAGATGGAAATCTAAAAATGAGGAAAATCCTTTCCCCCTTTTACACGAGTAAGAATTAATTGTTAACTTTTTAAAAATTTAAATTCAATTAGCCAACATATAGTACACCATTAGTTTTTGATGTACTGTTCAATGATTAATTAGTTGCCTCTAACACCCAGTGCTCATCACAACACGTCATCTTTATCCATTCATCTGTTGAAGGACTTTTCAGCTCCTTGTTAATTTTTTTTTTATGGTGAAAAAATTTAGATTTAGCCAGCTGGACTCAGTTTAGATGATCCCAATTTTGTTGGCAACATCCAAACCATCATAGTCAGGAGCCAGTCAAACATAGGCCTTCTCTCCATCAGGCCTGATCAAGGTGTTCATCTTGGCCACGTCAATGTCATAGAGCTTCTTCATAGCCTGTTTGATCTGGTGCTTGTTGACCTTGACAACCACAATGAACACAAATGTGTTGTCTTCTATTTTCTTCATGGCTGACTCCGTAGTCAGAGGGACCTTGATGATGACCTAGTGATCAAGCTTGTTTCTCCTGGGGGTGCTCTTTCGAGGATATTTGGGCTGCCTTCAGAGACGCAGTGTCTTGGGTCATCGGAATGTAGGTGATGTGCGGATTTTTTTTTTTTTCTTTTTTGGAATGGACACCTTTCAGCACCGCTTTCTTGGCCTTCAAAGCCTTTGCTTTGGCTTTGGCTTTGGCTTTGGGAGGGGCAGGGGCTTCCTTCTTAGCCTTTGGCACCATCTTCGTAAAAGGGGTCCTTGTTCACTTTTGATTCAGACTTGTCCTGATAGCAGCTTAATGCCTTTTACATATATTGCATTGCACCCTCTCCTGTTTGACCCTTGAATATTTCCAGTGCTCTAGAATGCCTCCAAGTGCCCCTCCCAGGCTCCCCAAGCACTAATCACTCTTCTAAATTCTATCACGGTGGGTTAATTTCTGAGTTTCCTATAAAGATATTATGCAGTGTGTACCTATTGTGATCGGGACTCTTCTGGCTCAACATAGTAATTGTGAGGTTGATTCATGCTGTTGCGTGTGTTGTTTTGCTTTTATATTTCTGTATAGAATGCCGTTGTATGGATGTAGCACATTTCTACATTGGTGGACACTTCTTCCAAGTGTTTGACTATCATCAGTTAGAGTTGCTGTAAACATCCTTGTTCAAGTCTTTGGACATGTGCCTGGGAGGGGAATTGCAGGATCCGTGCACGTGTAGCTCTAGGATTTGCTGCCACGCAGCCGTACGTAGTGGCCGTATCTTTTCACACTCCTATAGGGAAGGCAAGGTTATTCAAGCTCATCGGTGACAACACTGGATGTCAGCCCTTACCATTTCAGCTCCTCCGGTTGGGGTATAGAATTATTTCCCTGGGATCTAATGGAAATTTTCTGATGAGTCCTGATGAGTGGTATCTCAATGTGGTTTTGATTTGAGTTTCCCTGATGGCTAATGATGATGAACATTTTTTCATGTGTCTGTTAGCCATTTGTATGTCATCTTTGGAGAAGTGTCTGTTCATGTCTTCTGCCCATTTCTTGATTGGATTGTTTTTTGGGTGTTGAGTTTGAGAAGTTCTTTGTAGATCTTGGATACCAGCCCTTTATCTGTAGTGTCATTTGCAAATATCTTCCATTCTGTGGGTGCCTCTTTGTTTTGTGGACTGTTTCCTTTGCTGTGCAGAAGCTTTTTAGCTTGATGAAGTCCCAAAAGTTCATTTTTGCTTTTGTTTCACTAGCTTTTGGAGATGTATCTTGAAAGAAGTTGCTGTGGCCAATGTCAAAGAGGTTACTGCCTATGTTCTCCTCTAGGATTTTGATGGATTCCTGTCTCACATTGAGGTCTTTCATCCATTTAGAGTTTAGCTTTGTGTATGGTGTTAGAGAATGGTCGAGTTTTATTCTTCTGCATGTGGCTGTCCAATTTCCCCAGCACCATTTATTGAAGAGACTGTCTTTTTTCCATTGCATATTTTTTCCTGCTTTGTCAAAGATTATTTGACCATAGAGTTGAGGGTTCATATCTGGGCTCTCTATACTGTTCCATTGGTCTATATGTCTGTTTTTGTGCCAGTACCATGCTGTCTTGGTGATCTCTGCTTCATAATACAGCTTGAAATCGGGCAACGTGATGCCCCAGCTTTGTTTTTCAATATTTCCTTGGGGATTTGGGGTCTTTTCTGATTCCATACAAATTTTAGGATTGTTGGGCGCCTGGGTGGCTCAGTTGGTTAAGCGACTGCCTTCGGCTCAGGTCATGATCCTGGAGTCCCTGGATCGAGTCCCGCATCGGGCTCCCTGCTCGGCAGGGAGCCTGCTTCTGCCTCTGACCCTCCCCCCTCTCATGTGCTCTCTCTCTCTCATTCTCTCTGTCTCAAAAAAAAAAAAAATTTTAGGATTGTTTGTTCCAGCACTTTGGAAAATGTCATTGGAATTTTGATCGGGATGGCATTGAAGGTAATAGATTGCTCTGGGTAGCATAGACATTTTAACAATGTTCATTCTTCCGATCCATGAGCATGGAATGTTTTTCCATCTTTTTGTGTCCTCTTCAATTTCTTTCATGAGTGTTGTGTAGTTCCTGGAGTATAGATCCTTTACCTCTTTGGTTAGGTTTATTCCGAGGTATCTTATGGTTTTTGGTGCTATTGTAAATGGAATCGTTTCTCTAATTTCTTTCTTTTTTTTTTTTTTTTAAAGATTTTTATTTATTTATTTGAGACAGAGAATGAGATAGAGCATGAGAGGGTCAGAGGGAGAAGCAGACTCCCTGCCGAGCAGGGAGCCCGATGTGGGACTCGATCCAGGGACTCCAGGATCATGACCTGAGCCGAAAGCAGTCGCTTAACCAACTGAGCCACCCAGGCGCCCTCTAATTTCTCTTTCTACAGTGGCATTGTTAGTGTATAAGAAAGCAACTGATTTCTGTGCATTGATTTTGTATTCTGCCACATTACTGAATTGCTCTATGAGTTCTAGTAATTTGGGGGTGGAGTCTTTTGGGTCTTCCATATAAAGTATCATGTCATCTGCAAAAAGAGTTTGACTTCTTTGCCAGTTTGAATACATTTTATTTTTTTGTTGTCTGATTGCTGTTGCTGGGACTTCTAGTACTATGTTGAATAACAGTGGTGAGAATGGGCATCCTTGACGTGTTCCTGATCTTAAGGGAAAAGCTCTCAGCTTTTCCCCATCGGGGATGATATTCGCTGTGAGTTTTTCATAGATGGATTTTATGAACTTGAGGAATGTTCCCTCTATCCCTATACTCTGAAGAGTTTTAATCAGGAAAGGATTCTGTATTTTGTCAAATGCTTTCTCTGCATCATTTGAGAGGACCATATGGCTCTTCTCTCTCTTATTAATGTGTTCTATCACACTGATTGATTCGCAAATGTTGAATTACCCTTGCATCCTGGGGATGAATCCCACTTGGTCGTGGTGGCTGATCCTTTTAATGTATTGTTGGATCCTATTAGCTAGGATTTTGTTGAGGATTTTGGAATCCATATTCCTCAGGGATATCGGTCTGAAATTCTCCTTTTTGATGGGGTCTTTGCCTGGTTTGGGGATCAAGGTAATGCTGGCCTCATAGAATGAGTCTGGAAGCTTTCCTTCTGTTTCTATTTTTTGAAACAGCTTCAGGAGAATAGGTATTATTTCTTCTTTGAATGTTTGGTAGAATTTCCCAGGGAATCCATCAGGCCCTGGACTCTTGTTTTTCTGGGAGGTTTTTGATCACTGCTTCAATCTCGTTACTGGTTATTGGCCTATTCAGGTTGTCAATTTCTTCCTGTTTCAGTCCTGGCAGTTTATAGGGTTCCAGGAAGACCTCCATTTCATCCAGATTGCTCAGTTTATTGGCATATGGTTGTTGTTAATAATTTCTAATTGTTTCAATGTCCTTGGTGTTAGTTGTGATCTCTTATCTTATTAATTTGGGTCCTTTCTCTTTTCTTTTGGATAAGTCTGGCCAGTGGTTTATCAATCTTATTCTTTCAAAGAACCAACTTCTAGTTTCGTTGATCTGATCTGTTTCTGGTTTCTAATTCATTGATCTCTGCTCTAATCTTATTTCTCTTCTAATACGTGGCTTAGGCATCGTTTGTTGCTTTTTCTCTAGTTCTTTAAGGTGTAGAGTTGGTGAATTCAGGATTTTTGGGTTTTTTTGAGTGAGGCTTGGATGGCTATGTATTTCCCCCTAAGACCACCTTTGCAGTATCCCATAGGTTTTGGACTGATGTGCTTTCATTCTTTTTTTTTTTTTTTAAAGGATTTTTTTATGTATTCATTCAAGACACAGAGATAGACAATACGAGCAGGGGGAGAAGCAGGCCTCCTGCTGAGCAGGAAGCCCAATGCGGGGCTCGATCCCAGGACCCTGAGCTGAAGGCAGACACCCAACCAACTGAGCCACCCAGGCGCCCCTGTGTTTTCGTTCCTATTGGTTTCCATGAATTGTTTAAGTTCTTCTTTGATTTCCTGGTTGCCCAAACATTCTTTTTTTATTATGCTATGTTAACCACCTTACATTACATCATTAGTTTTTGATGTAGTGTTCCATGATTCATTGTTTGCGTGTAATACCCAGTGCTCCATTCAATACATGCCCTCTTTAATACCCATCACCAGGCTAACCCATCCCCCCATGCCCCTCCCCTCTAGAACCCTCGATTTGTTTCTCAGAGTCCATAGTCTCTCATGGTTTGCCTCCCCCTCTGATTTCCCCCCTTCATTTTTCCCTTCCTACTATCTTCTTTTTTTATTAACATAATGTATGATTTGTTTCAGAGGTACAGGTCTGTGATTCAACAGTCTTACACAATTCACAGCACTCACCATAACACATACCCTCCCCATTGTCTATCACCCAGCCACCCTATCCCTCTCATCCCCCGCCAATCCAGCAACCCTCAGTTTGTTTCCCGAGATTAAGAATTCCTCATATCAGTGAGATGATATGATACATGTCTTTCTCTAATTGACTTATTTCACTCAGCATAATACCCTCCAGTTCCATCCACATCATTGCAAATGGCAAGATTTCATTCCTTTTGATGGCTGCATATATTCCATTGTATATAAATCCCACATCTTCTTTATCCATTCATCTGTTGAGGGACATCTTGGCTCTTTCCATAGTTTGGCTATTGTGGACTTTGCTGCTATAAACATTGGGGTGCACGTACGCCTTCGGATCCCTACATGACCCAAACATTCTTGAGCAGAGTGGTCTTTAGCTTCCAACTGTTTGAATTTCTGCCAAATTTTTTCTTGTGATTGAGTTCCAGTTTTAAAGCATTATGGTCTGAGAATATGCAGGGAATAATCTCAATCTTTTGGTATTGGTTGAGACCTGATTTGTGACCCAGTATGTGGTCTATTCTGGAGAAAGTTCTGTGTGTGCTCAAGAAGAATGAGCATTCTGTTGTTTTAGGGTGGAATGTTCTGTATTTATCTATGAGGTCCATCTGCTCCAGTGTGTCATTCAAAGCTCTTGTTTCTTGATTTTTCTACTTAGATGATCTGACTATTGCTGAGAGTAGAGTATTGAGGTCTCCTACAATTAACCTATTGTTATCAATGACTCTTTATTTTGGTTAGCAGTTGGCTTATGTAGATGGCTGCTCCCATGTTGGGGCCGTAGATATTTACCATTGTTAGATCTTCCTGTTGGATAGACCCTTTAAGAATGATATAGTGTCCTTCTGTGTCTCTAATTACAGTCTTTAGTTTAAAATCTAATTTGTCTGATATAAGAATTGCTTCCCCAGCTTTCTTTTGAGGTCCACTGGCATGGAAGATGGATCTCCATCCCTTCACTTTCAGTCTGGATGTATCTTTAGGTTCAAAATGAGTCTCTTGTAGACAGCATATGGGTGGGTCCTGTCTTTTTATCCAGTCTGCAACCCTGTGCTGTTTTATGGGAACATTTAGGCCATTCACATTGAGAGTGATTATTGAAAGATATGTATGAATTGTCGTCATGTTGCCTGTGAAGATGTTTGTTTTTATAGATTGTCTCTGTAAATTTCTGTTGTAGATCACTCTTGGGGTCTTTCTCTTTTTATAGAGCGCCCCCCCCTTAATAATTCTTGCAGGGCCAGCTTAGTGGTCACATATTCTTTCAGTTTCTGCTCGTCTTGGAAGTTCTGCATCTCTCCATCCAATCTAAATGACAGCCTTGCTGGATAAAGTATTCATGGCTGCATGTTCTTCTCATTTAGTACCCTGAATATGACTTGCCAGGCCTTTCTGGCTTGCCAGGTGTCTGTGGATAGGTCTGACGTTATTCTGATGTTCCTCCCTCTGTACTGAAGGAATCTCTTCCCCCTAACTGCCCTCAAGATGGTTTCCTTGGTTCTAAGATTTGCAAGTTTTACTATTACATGCCAGGGTGTTGGCCTGTTTTCCTTGATCTTGGGAGGGGTCCTCTCTGCCTCTAGGATTCGAATGTTTGTTTCATTCCCCAGATTAGTGAAGTTCTCAGCTATGATTTGCTCAAATACATCTTCTAGTCCTCTCTCTCCACTCCCTCCGGGATTCCAGTAATTCTGACATTGGAATGCTTCATGGTGTCACTTATTTCTCTGATTCTATTTTCATGGATTCTGAATTGTTTTTCCCTGGCCTCCTCTTTTCCCTTTTTATCTATTGTCTTCCAGGTCACTGATTCATTCTTCTGCCTCACTTACCCTAGCTGTTAGATTATCTAAATTAGATTGGATCTCATTGATAGCATTAAGTTCTGCCAATTCAGCTTTCATTTCTGCCCTTAGAGACTTATGTTGCCATTAGTTGATTTCTCCATTCTAGCTATTGTCTTCACAATTGCTAGCCTGAATTCCATCTCTGACATCTTGGTTATATCTGCATCCATTTGTAAATCTGCAGCATAAGTCATAATCTGAGTCTTTTCTGTTTTGGGGGCTCCTCCTCCTAGTCATTCTGTTGATGGGTGTTTGAGGGAATGTATAGAGTCCAAATTATTGACCAGAATCCAAGCAAGATGCACCTCTTCTCTTGGGACCTTAGGGTTGCTGGCCTCTTGTTTTCCCAGCCTGTCTTCTGCGGGAGGGGCCTGCCGCGCTGTTACTCAGGCAACCCTGTTTGGGCAGAGTTGCCCTGCCCCCTATGGCAGGGAATGGGCACATTTTTTGGGGGGGGAGCTTTTGTTCTCTGGTGGCTTTCCCTTGTGGCTTTCTGGCTTTCCCCCTCTCTTTTGAGAGAGCAGAAGAGACCGTTTCCAACCCTCTGCCTCAGAGCAGAGAGATCTCAGTTTGTTCTTCAGTGAGCTCTCCAGGCCACACTGTCTCCATTTCTGTCCATGCTGCTATAAACTGCAGTGTCCTGGGTTGTGTGCCCCTCAGCAGCGCTCCCAGTTCTCGCCTCCAGGTTGGGGCATGTCTCGGCCCTTTGTGCTTCTAAAACTGCCAGCCACCCCCAGTTCACACGCGTGGCCCCACTCTGGGTTTCCGTCCGCGGGGCTGTCCTAAAGTCCTTTCCCTGTCTCTACTGGTCTGCAAGTCTGTGCCCGGTCCCTAGGTGGGAGACTATCACTCCTCTGCAGTGTAGGATCCCTATGGCCAGGCTCCCTCCCCCTTCATCTTCCGATATCTGCCCGCAGAATCACGACTCCCTGAATTGTACCTCGAAACCAACCGCTTGTGGTATTTTGTTTGTAGAAATCCAGATCTATCTGATTTCGTGGATGCTCAGAGAGGTCTGGTAGATATCCAGCTCAATTCCGTCGCCAGTTGGTCCCCTACTCCTCTGCCATCTCCCCCCCGCCATTTTTTTCTTTATAACAATTTAAAGATGTCATTTCATTGTCACTTTTATACAATCGAGATAATTGACACACCTGTGTGTCACTGCTGTCTTAGAGAATGCAATGAGGTGACCAATCATAGTATAGAGTAAGTGTTCGGTATTGCTCTTTCCTCTTCGTGTACCAGTGCTGCTCTAGGTCCTGGTGGTGCAGCCCAGAACAGACACCCAAGGGAGTTTACATTCTTGCACCGTGGAGAGAGAGAGAAGTGTGCAGACACAGGTCTCAGGAAATGCTACTGGGAGAAAGTAGAACAACTGTGTAGATTTGTTTTTGGAGGAGGAGAAATCCTGGCTCATGGTTTCAACTCTATTCCCTACAGGTTCTGTGGATGTAGCAGTTCCTGGGTGGAGCTAGAAATCTTGTGTGTTGGGCAAGATGAGCTCCTCCGTGAACGTCTCTTTTGACAATGGTTCCTGTAATAAGCTGCTGTCTTACCTGATTGGCCTGGATCAGTCTCAGCTGGAGGAATTCAAGCTGTGCCTCCAGTCCCCAGAGCTGCTGCTTGGGAACTTCCAGAAGATCCCCTGGGCAAACTTGAAAGCCAGTAATCCCATTAATCTGTTAGGTCTGTTGGGTGAATACTTTTCAGAAAGGCAGATATGGGAAGTGATCCTCAGCATCTTTGAGAACATGAATCTGACTTCATTGTGTGTAGAAGTTAGAGCAACGTTGAATGGTGAGTGGGTCCACAGGAGGGGTGGTTGGATGGACGGATGGAGGGGGGTGGGGGGACAGAGGGGCATCTGCCTGGTGCGCAGGGGAGCGAGGAGATGGTTGCTGGATTTTTATGGGGTCATGCCAAAATGCTAGCTACCCTTAAAAAAAACTCCCTGCTGGGCTATGAGAGTTTCAGCTAAAGGTATAAAGTCTAACTAGCCTGGGAGGGAATGGTGACTCAAAGCAAAAAGGAGGAAAATGGGAGGTACACTCAGTTGTGGTGCAAACCTTCTTTTGAAAATACAGACTTCCTCCTGGAGGGGAGGTGGGTGGGAGGATGGGGTAACTGGGTGATGAGAATTAAGGAGGGCACATGATGTGATGAGCGCTGGGTGTTACACACAACTGATGACTTATTGAATAGTACATCTGAAACTAATGATGTACTTTAAGTTGGTTAATGGAATTTAAATTAAAAAAAAAATAGATTTCTTCCAATGCAGCTGTAGTATTAGGGAGTGATTTGAGTATAACAGGAATTTCATGTTTGCTTACACAGGATTCTTTTTCCTACAAGGGAAACACTAGGTAAATGCCAACAAAACAAAACAAAAAACTGCCCCCAGCTGAGCCAAGCCATGAAGGAATATACAAAATGTACATGCATATACACACACCTCAAATATCTATCAGCTACCCTAGCATGAGCCACACCCACCCAAAACTTACTGTCTGATTTTATTTTTTTATTTAAGATTTTATTTGAGAGAGAGAATGAGAGACAGAGAGCACAAGAGGGAAGAGGGTCAGAGGGAGAAGCAGACCCCCCGCTGAGCAGGGAGCCCGATGTGGGACTCGATCCCGGGACTCCAGGATCATGACCTGAGCTGAAGGCAGTCGCTTAACCAACTGAGCCACCCAGGCGCCCTTACTGTCTGATTTTAGATCGCTCTTTCCGCATCACAAAATCTCACAAGCTGTATCACTTGCCCTCCCTCAAGTAAATGTCAGGCGCTTTTTTTTTTTGTACCATGCATGCTGTTTGTGCTGGTGTGCTTGGTGCACTCTTGTATCGTGTGGTCTTTAGTGGTAGTGATGTGCTTCATAACCAGTTATCAGGTGTTGGGACTGTGCTACTGTTTTTGTTGCTATCATTTTTCTGAATGTATCACGGATTCCATTTTCCTATAAAATAAAGACCCGTGTGGTATTTATCCAGTTTTCTCTCTGCAGTGAGCCTGAGAGTGCATATACCCCTTTATGGCAGAACCAGTTGTCTCTGAGACCAGTACAAAATCATCCTAACTTTTACTGGTACCTGTTATGAGCCAGGCATTGATCCTGATGCCTCCTGTGTTTGCATGTAGTCATAAGAAGGAGGTCCTGTTGTCCCACTTTTGTAGACAAGGAAATTGGGGCCCAGAGCTCAAGTGAGTTGCCCAAGGTCACAGAGCTGGTGACTTGAACCCAGGTAGTGGGTGCCCAGAGGCTCTGTGCTGGACTGTATACTGCTTCTCTTGCCCCAGATGAGGGCATGAGTTCTAAGCAGTGGGGATGGGAGCTGGCAACATGATACCTCCCACATTGGAGACTGAGTCTATGGAAATTCAGGCTCTGTGTATCTTCTGGTGAGCAGGAGGATGGGGTGGGAACTAGATTTCCCTGTCTACCTGCCATCCTTTCTCCATCCCCTCTCCCCACATCTTCCCCCTTCATTTGAAATCCCTCATTTACTCTAGTGTAGAATAGGCAGGTGTTTGAGCAGAGAGAGAATGGAACCTAGAATCCTTAAATCCTGTTTTAGACTGACGATCCCAGAGGGAGGCATTTGCACAGAGGAGAATGCCATTAAAGGAAGAACGTCCTTTCTGGCCACTGGTCCCGTATGAAGGCTGTAGAGCCAGACCTGGCACATTGAAGGAGCCCATTCTTCCTTGTCCTTATTTGATTCCCACTTGGCCTTCTGAGGGGGTGTGGCATATGGAGGATACCTTGCAAGCAGGAAAAAGCCCTAGACCACATCATCTCCCCGGCAATGTGAGTGATGATATAAAAGTCCAGGGGATCAGGATAGCTTCTACTTCCCCCTTGGCTCCATCTTCTAGGAAATATGGCATAATGAGAGTCTCTGTGCTCGAATGATACGGTGTTGTGAGTATGTGAATGCATGTGTGTTTGCGGGCACATGTGTGCCATCTTTTGGGGGCCCTGGGTTTAGGAGCTCAGGTTTGGTGTCAGAGTGCCTGGATTCAAAGGTTGGCCCACCTAACCAACTGTAACCCTGGGCAAATGACTTACCCCTGGGCCCCTGTTCTCTCTTGAAAACCTGGCCAGCTGTACCTACCTCTGAGTTTCTAGAAGGAAATGCTTAGAAGATGCTGGGCTCAGAGAAAGTTCTCACACATTCATTTATCTTTGGGGTAGTTTTTTCTGGATTCCAGGTGCTAGTTTGAGACAATGCCAGATGGACAGTATCAGAACTGGGAATGTCTTTGTCATCTTATGGCACATACTTTCCACCCTACCCAAGATGATGTCAACAGATTTTGGGTAGGTGAATCTGATTCAACAGGCTTTCCTAGGCAGACAAAGGGAAGTCTGAATTGGGATTTTTTTTTTTTTAATAGGAAAATGGGACTTAAATTCTAGGCTGTTGTGTTGACTCTTGATAAGTGGCCCCAGCTAGATCTAGAGCCTTCAACTTAATATATCTAGATATAGATTGTGGCAGCAAGGCTATAATCTGGAGGTATCCCATCACTGGGTTTATGTGCAACAGAGGAATGCAATGTGTCATGTTGTGAAATGGAGCTATTGATGAGGGATGATCTTAGCTTACTGCACTATGCACATAAGATTTCCCATTCAGGTTCCCTGATCCTAGGTGAGCTGGCCTAAGCCTGGACAGACCCTACAGGTAGGCTCTGTGGGGCTCCACAGAATTGGGATTATATTGGCCAAGCTCACCATAGTGGAGACTGATGGGTAGTAGCTCTTCAAAGGAACATAGGGCATGAGGAGGAAGCCCAGGACCCAGCTGGCTACCCAGATCAAGTCCTGCAAACCCTGACAACCAATGGAATTATAAACATTAGAGCCATGTCTCTGTTAGAGCTATTATCCCTTACGGGGCATTGGCTTATAGCAGCTAAGCACTGGGCAGTGGAATAGGAGTTATTGCTGTGTGAGTTAGACATGGAAGGGGCCCTTTAGCTCATGAGGAATGGGGCATTCAGAGTGGTTTTGTGAAATATAGAGAGGGAGGCTTGAGTTAGAATCCAATTCTTGGTGCTTTTATTCCTATGGTATTCTGGTATCCAGAGATCGTAGAGTGGTTTCTATGTGCTGGGTGGTGTTCTGCATATTTGGGATAAGTAAGCAAACAGAGGCTAGCCATTTGTGTCCCTCCTTCAGTGGGGTGGGGGGGAAGAGAGGTACTGAACCTAAGAAATACATACACTACATAGTGTGTTAGGAGGTGACAAATGCAATGGAAAGAGAAAGTTGAATGGGGAGAGTCTTGAATGTGTGCCTGGTGATCAAGTGAAATACTGATCAGGACTGCGCAGCACCACTGAGCTAAAATTTGAGCAAAGACTCAGAGGTGAGGTTGTGAACCACATGGGTATGGGGGGAGAGCATTCCTGACAGGGCATGGCTGGGTCCAAAGTACTTGAGTTGATGGAACTGGAGGATGTGATTCCTTTGTCTCTTCAGTCTCAAGCCTGTCAGAGCAATACTTAGCTCTGTGGAGAGCATCCATCATTGGCCATTTTCAGCCTGGGTATCTCAATATCCCACCATCACTGTTTGTTTCAGAGATGGCACAAGCATGGGTACCCCAAGATCCAAACCAAGAAGAAGCAGAGATGCCAGAAGAAGAAGAAAAAGGTTTGTATGCTACTTTATGGTGGAAAAAATGTGACAAATTGCTTGATGGGGCATCCATTTTATTGGGTCTATAATTGCCACCACCCCTGAAATTTTCTTCAATTGATAGCATGTGGGAAACTATACCATTCCCAGCCTGTTCTTGCACTGCTGCTTATTGAATAATAAGTTACTATAAACTGGATAATTTCTCTGACTCCACTCTCTGCTCTTAGATA
Source organism: Mirounga angustirostris (assembly GCF_029215605.1). Classification (NCBI taxonomy): domain Eukaryota; kingdom Metazoa; phylum Chordata; class Mammalia; order Carnivora; family Phocidae; genus Mirounga; species Mirounga angustirostris. The sequence goes on along the minus strand of NW_026991724.1, from coordinate 57,656,011 downwards.
CCAGTGTCTGTTTCCAGACTTTGTAATTTGTTGCATTAATAGGTAACTTTTTTTTTTTTTTTTTTTGGTACCAGTTGACTGTTGGAGGTTTTCATGTTGACAAAGTAATACATGCAGCTATGGAACAGAGTTGGTTTTCTCAAATATATGTACTGGTGTATAATCCAGAAAATATCATGGAAACCTAAAACTTGTAATGAAAAACCTCAATCCATTGCTCAACCCTTGAGTTCTATAGAAGCAACTATATGCCATTCTTGCTCAAAAAGGATTAACATATACTGTAACCTCTTGGTTTTTCAATCAGTTATCATGGTAGTTAAGTATCTCCAATTATTTTTGTGGAACAATCAATTTTCAGTGTCATGGATATAAATCAATGCTGAGCCACATGATACATCAGGAATTCATGCTATATTTCTTTTCTAGGGCTGCCATAATAAATTTCCACAAACTGAGTGGCTTAAATAACATGTTTACTCCCTCACAGTTCTGGATTAGTCCAAAATTAAGGTGTCGGCAGGGTCATGCTTCCTCCTGGGGTTTGCGGGGAGCCTCATCCTTGTTTATCTGGCTTCGGGTGGCATTCCTGGATTTGTGGTTACATCCCTCCAATTTCTACCTCTGGTCACACGGCCACCTCCTATTGTGTGTCAGAATTCTGTCTCTTGTGAGAATACATTTGACTGCATCTAGGGCACTACAGGATAAGTTCTTCTCTTCAAGGTCCTTATATTTGCTACACAAGGTTCTGGGGATTAGGACGCCAACATATTTTCTGGGGGGGGGGGCACTGTTCAGCCCACTATATATGCCTTTTTGGGGGAATCATTGCCTGTTTTTGTTTGAGTTAATAATTGCTTTTTAAACTTTCCATGCAATTATCTCCAAATTCTTCGGGAAGTATAATGTAATCGGATGTAACAAGAAATCCCTCAGCTCCCTCATCACTATTTCTAGACCGTTTCCTGAAGCTGAACATCCTTCCCTAGTCTGTATCAGTTGCCATGTATTTCTCATCCTGGGACTTGATTTAATCTCGAATTCTATTTTCTACTCTCAAATGTTGTTCCCCCCCCCCCCACCCCCACTTTGCCCTAACTTCTATGTCCATCTGTCTTTCTCACTGCTGTTACAGGGGACCCATTTTATGGTAACTTAGGAAAGTCAATATGAGGAAATTTGAGAGCTTGCCTGATAATTTCTCTAGTGCACCATTGGTGAATGGCTTGGGTGTAATTGTCCAGCTTGAAAGTCCTTCTCCCTCAATGTTTCTGGTGTTCCAATGTCCTCTAGTGCCCAGTGTTGATAAATCTTGATAACTTGTAATTTTTTTTTTTGCATTGTATACGACCCATGACCTATCTTTTACACTATGAAAACTTGTGGGGTCCTCCATCCCTGTGTTCTGAAATGTCACAGGGTATCTAGGTTTGTGGTCCTTACCCTCTTGATTAGGTTGGATACCAAGCAGGACATTTAAATGTAAAAAGTGCTCTTCAGCTCTCAAATAGTCTTGTTATCTTTTTGGCATTAATCATTCCTTCGCTGTTCTTTTTCTACAACTCTAATTAGGTGTTGTGTTTCCTGGGACTAACATTAGATCATAACTTTTTTTTTCTTTCACAAAATTGACTTCTTTTTATTGTGTATAGTTGACACAATGTACGTTAGTTTCAGATGTACAACTTAGAGATTCAACAAGTTTATACATTAGGCTGTGCTCACCGTGTCATTGCCATCCGCCCATTACATCGCTACTACAATATCATTGACTATATTCCCTGTGCTGTGCCTTTTATTCCTGTGACTCATTCACTCCGTAACTGGAAGCCTCTATCCCTCCTTCATCCATTTTACCCATTCCCCCAACCATAACTTTTTAATCCCATGCCACCATCTGTTTTTGTTAAAACCATTTGAAAGATTACTTCAACTTTCTATCATACCTTCCACGAAGCCTATTTCATCAATAATATTTGTAATATCGAAACTTTTAACTCAATGTCTTCTTTTTAAATGTAATACCTTTCGAATTTTTTTTTCCCCAACTTTTGGAGCATGTTTTGGTTCCCAGAGCTACCTGTTTCTTGGTTAAAGTGATTATACAAGCAAATATAAATGGTACAATGTGCTTAATATTTTAAAGTTTCTCCTATATAGTCAATTAATTCTACAAAGGTAGCAAGCTTAAAAAATTGGTGTGTGTTCTTCCAGCTTTTCTTCATGAATTAGATTATATATCCGTTTATAATGCTTGTCATTTGATACCTTGATCACATCTTTATACAAACCTATCAGCTTCACATTTTAATAGCTACTTAATATACCATTGAGTGCATATGTCATGGCCTGTAGCTTACCCTGTCCTGTCGGTAGAAATTTAGGCTTCTGGGTGTGTGCATATTAAACAGTATTTGATAAACATCCATGACCTATTGTGTCCATCTGCAAGTATTTCTGCAGAAGATGTGCCTAAACTAGAACTCCCAGATCAGAGCACATACAGAAACTAAACTTTGATGCAGCAAAATTGATCTTCTAAAAGACTGTATAAAGTTATGTCTCTCATGATATTTTGGGTGTTTGTTTTACTGTCCTTTTATCAACAGATTCTTTAAAAAAAAAAAAAATTGCCAGCTTGATAAAAATACTGCCCTGACTTGACACTTGGTTTGCATTTGTTCTGCGAGTGAGTTGAAAACTGTAATTGCTTTTAGCCTGTTTGTTTCTTGCAAAATGACTGTTTATTCTCCCCCTCTTCTTTTGGGTGCTTGCTCTATTCTTTATTGACTTGTAAGAGCACATTGCATATAGAAAATGAATGACCTCTTGGTCTGTCCCGTAGATGGCAAGTATTCCCCCTCATGCAGTTTTTGTCTTTCAAATTGACATGTGTTGTGTTTGTGTTCTGCTTTATATCTTCTGGATGACAAGACTGCTTCTCCACTTGGTTGGGGTGGGGGAAGGGGAGGAGAGCCCTGCCATAGCTGCCACCTGAGTGTAGATCCACATGTTCTCCAGCTCTTGTTGTGTGGTAGAGAACAAAGGCAGGGGGAGATGGATTACCTGGTTCTGAGGAAGAAGGTCCCACACGAGTCCCACCTTTGGTCCATAAGATCCATTTCTTAAATGTTGCGTGATCAAGTTTTGGGGTTTAATCAGTCCAGAACAGTCCATGTTTGGAGATGGGGTAAAGCTCTGTGAGGTCGAATACTTGAGGAATGCCAGCCTTCAGAGACCTGTGATAATCTGAACAGAAAAGGCCCTACCTCCAGAAAATGACTTTGCCCTTCTGGTGAGTAAAAGAAAAATGCTTTTCCATTCTTTCCTGCTTATTTGGAACTTAAAAGGGAACCGAGGTTCAAAGAATTTGATGTGTCCACAAAGCATTGCAGCCCTAAGCATCCATTCTAAATCTTAAAGAAAATGCAAAGGCAGGCCTTTGGTATTCCTACTCTCCTGTTCTTTATACCAGAGACTGTGTGTGTGTGTGTGTGTGTGTGTGTGTGTGTGTGTGTGTGTGTAGTAAAAAGAATCATCCACCAAGATATTTAAGCCACAAACCTAGAATGCATGTACAACTCCATTTTTCTTAGCATTCCCCACACCCTCATTATTAGAAATCATTAATAATACTTCTGGTTCTACTTTCAATATATACCCTAAGTCCATTCATCTTATTTTCAATACTATGCTCTAGTTCTTCACAGACTCTGCTCAAGTATTTCCACAAAGAACCAGGGACTTATTGTTGTTGCTATTATGTTATCAATGGATATGTTTGACCAACCCTACCTACTTTCACTTAGACAACAGAAGCAGCTTAATAAGTGGGCTTCTTGCTTTCTTGCACCATAATCCTCTCTCTAAGCAACAGTGACCTTTTAAATTTGGAGATTGTGGCTTATCATCTCTTGGCCTTCAGAACAAAGATACTCATGACCAGCCCTTCCCCAGAGTTGAGTGCCCCTGTCAGGCACTTTGCTCACTCTGCTCTAGAATGTTCTTATTCCTGTCTCAGGGCATTTGCACTAGCTCTTCACCCTGCCTAAAAGCCTCTCTTTCTACATCTTGGACTGGCAGCATCTCGTGATTATGGTGTTAACTCTCTTGCAGAAGCCACCACAGATCCCTTCCCCCCCACCCTCCTTCAAAGGGCATTCTCAGTCTCTCTTGTGTTCTCTGTATTTGTTTTTGTATATCCTCAAGCTATTCTGCTACCTTTGCTACTTTGTACCACCATGCTGCTCCTTCCAAAAGTTAGACCCTTGGAGGTAGAACTTATTGTCTTGTTTAAGGCTTTATATAAAAACTTACTATTCCTAAGGCCGAAATTCATTCTGACCATTGTTGTGTTCTGTTTTGCCTCACTTCTGTTTTAGTTCACAGAAGATACAGAGCGAAGATGAAGGCTAAAATATTGATGATGTGGGACAACATGCCTTGGCCTGAAGGCCATATATATCTCCGCAATGTGACTGAGAAGGAACATGAAGAACTGAAGAGCCTCCTGTATCCGAACAGGACTGGAGCCCAGCCACAGACGATAGTCTTAGAGGGAGTAGCAGGGGTCGGGAAGACCACCCTGGCAATGAAGGCCATGCTGCATTGGACAGAGGGCTTGCTCTTTCAGCAGAGGTTCTCCTATGTTTTCTTTATCAGTTGCCATAAACTTAAAGAGATGAAGGATACCACATTTGCTGCCTTGCTTTCCTGGGACTGGCCTGACTCCCAGCCTCCCATTGAAGAGCTCATGAGTCACCCTGAGAGGCTCCTGTTTGTCATCGATGGCTTTGAGGAAATGGACCTGCCCTCCAACTTGGACAACAGCCCACCATGTACAGGCTGGTATCAGCGACTCCCAGTCAACAGAATCCTGCTCTACTTATTGAGGAAAGAATTGGTTCCCATGGCTACCTTACTGATCACAACCAAGGAGTATAGAACCAAGGATCTTAAAAAGTTGTTACTGAATCCATGGTTTATACAAATCTTAGGGTTCACGGAGGGAGACAGGGAGGAATATTTCATCAGGTACTTTGGTGACCAAAACAAAGCTAAGAAAATCTTGCGTTGGGTGAGAAAAAATGAAAACCTGTTTTATTTCTGCTCTGCCCCCATGGTGTGTTGGATCGTGTGTTCCTGCCTGAAGCGGCAGATGGCAAGAAATCCTTGTTTCCAGCTAAGCACCCAGACCACCACCAGTCTGTACGTCTACTTTTTCTCCAGCTTGTTTGCCAAAGCAGAGGTGAGTTTGTCAGACCAGAGCTGGTCAGAGCAGTGGAGAGCCCTCTGCTCTCTGGCTGCAGAGGGGATGTGGTTTTGGAATTTCACATTTGCAAAAGAGGACCTCGAACACAAGTGCCTGGAAGCACCTTTCATTGACTCTCTCCTCAGGCTGAATATTCTTCGAAAGGTCAGTGACTGTGAGGAGTGTGTTACTTTCACTCACCAGAGTTTCCAGGTGTTTTTGGGGGCCATATTCTATGCACTTGGGGGGACAAAAGGATCCGTTGGCAGTCCTGCAAAGCATGAAGAGATGAAGGTGCTACTGAATGATGCTTTGGCTGACACAAACTTGTATTGGAATCAGATGGCTCTTTTTTTCTTTGGTCTTTTAAAAAGAAACTTAGCAGGAGAACTGGAAGCTGCTTTGCGTTGTAAAGTGAGTCACAGGATAATGGATGAATTATTAGAATGGGCAGAGGAATTAGGAAGTTATGACATTTTCTCCAACCGTTTTGAATTCCTACACTTTTTTGAGTGCTTATATGAGACTCAGGAGGAAGACTTTGTAAGGCAGATTTTGAGTCCTCTTCTTGAAGCTGACCTTGATATTTTCGGGAATCTACAACTCCAAGTTTCTTCATTTTGCCTAAAGCACTGTCAAAAGTTAAGTAAGCTAAGGCTTTCTATCACCGTTCCCATCCCTCAAATGGAATTGACTTTCAACGTGGAAACTTTGGAGTGAGTAATGCAAACCATTTCCCTCCCAGGTTTCTTCCCAGGCTCTGCCCAAGTTCTTCCATGAAGAACTGGGGATATGTTGTGTTATCATTAGTTATGATTGACCAAACCTTCTAGGTTGCTCCAACCCAGGAGGCCATTTTCCTTTAGGTGTCATATAGGATTCCTTGGCTACTTCCATTGATCTACTTCGAGGTAGAGCTTCTATCTCAGGCCCTGCATAGTGAAGATGTATGTGCCAGACATTGTGCTAAGACCTCTACTTATATCTGACTGATGCCCATTGTTGAATGGAGGGTGGAGTGTTACTGCCATTTGTAGATGAGAAAACTGAATAAAAACAGAATTTGCTTATGTCAGTGTGGCCACTAAGCAGCTCAGCTTGAATCAATTGAACCAGAGCTCCAGAGCTCAAAATGCTGGTGCCCCTCCTTTGAGCATGAGTTGGGGTGGGGGTGGGTCCAATGGTGTCAACTATATCCTGAGGTTTGTTTTGAAGAGTTTGTCCTTTTGTCTCCTGGAAGAAGAATCCCAGAAATACTTGAACTACTTTTGGTTTTTACCCTATGACCTTCTCCCATTGCTGACACTGTGGACTTCCAGCCTAAGAGGTAAAGAGATCTCAGTGTTCTAATTATTTCAGGCCCTAAGGGTGTTTTCTAAACTCCTCTCATGAGACAGGGGCTGCTATGTGTTCACAAATCCTTTCTTGTTTAACCCTCAGACCTACAAAAAATACCAGTTCAATTTTGGTTGTACAAATAGAAATTTTGAGAAGACTAATCTCTTTGTGTTCATCCAGATTGGAATATTAGTAAGATGTTTGGTCTCGGGGTCTCAGAGTCATAAATGTTCAATATATCTTGGCTGACGTTTGTCCAGTCTTAGATTCCCTAAAGCCTAAATAGGGGACTTTATTTAGGTAGCATTCACTGTTGGGTTACATGAGTAAGTGTCCTTACTACTAAATGTTTTCCCAAGGATAATACCATTTATTGTAAGGATTAATACTCCATCACCACCATTCCTCACCTTACACATAATCACCCTAAGGCTGAAGGAGATTTCATGTCTTCCTTAATGGCAATAACAGACCTTCTGATGTGAAGGTCAGTCCCTGTTTCTCTACAGTACAGTTTCTTTTCCTAAGTGGTTTTTAATTCTGTCTGTATCTCAGAATTAACTTGGATGTTAAACATATGAATGCATGGACATGTGTACACACACACAAATACAAACACGCTAAGGTTAGAAACAACTAACCAGTGCTATAATTCTGGGCTCACCATGTAGAACTTTATATCCTTGGGTGCTTTAATGTGTTTCTTCTACTTTCTTCATTGGAGATAAAAAGTTTAATTCATGACTTGGATGTTCTTTTACTCTTGTAAATGTTGAGAACCTACCACATTAAGGAAATAATAATTAGAACTTTTTTATTATGTTCAGTTAGTCAACATATAGTAGTACATCATTAGTTTTTGATGTAGTGTTCAATGATTCATTAGTTGCATAGAACACCCAGTGCTCGTCACAACATGTGCTGCCCTCAATACCCATCACCTGGTTACCCCATCCCCCCACCCCCTCCCTTCTGTAACCCTCATTTTGTTTCCTGGAGTCCAGAATCTCTCATGGTTTGTCTCCATCTCTGATTTCTTCCCATTCAGGTTTCCCTCCCTTCCCCTGTGGTCTTCCACACTATTCCTTATGTTCCACATAGGAGGGAAACCATATGATAATTGTCTTTCTCTGCTTGACTTATTTCACTTGGCGTCATCCCCTCCAGTTCCATCCATGTCGATGCAAATGGTAGGTATTCATCCTTTCTGATGGCTGAGTAATATTCCATTGTATGTATAGAACCCTCCTAAGTTCTAAATATTTGCATAAACCTTTTTTTTTTTTTTTTGCATAAGCCTTTTTTTAAATCACAAAATCCTATGAGGGTAAGTTTTATTAAGTACATTTAGAGATAGACAATTGGACACAGAGATTAAATCATAGGAAATGCAGCTCTGAATTTATCTTAAGTCTGTTTGACTTGAAGTCTGAATGTGTAAGGATTAAACCAATGGCCACCTCACCTCACTTATGCTGGTCGCTTTCCTCTGAAAAGGCTAGCTGAGGATTGTTGGAATAAAACATCTGGGACTTTAAGAACTATACTTTTGGGGTCATGATTTTCCTGCCCAGCACTCTAGCAAATTCCTTCATTTCCAGTGGGTCTCTTTTTGTCTTCTGTAGACCACACTGTGAGCATCGGTTGAGGTTCATTTCAGTAACCCTTCTTTCTCTCTCTCATAAATGACCAGGCTGCCTTCCAAGATACATCAGTGGCAGGATATTTGCTCCATGTTTTGCAATGGGAATGTGAGTGAGCTGGACCTGAGTAACAGCAAGCTTAACACTTCTTCAATGAAGAAACTCTGTTACGAGCTGAGAAATCCAAGATGCAAGCTCCGAAAACTGATGTAAGTATGACACACAATTTGAATAATTCCATCAGAGAATAATCCAACATTTTTCTCTTGCTTATTGCAGTGAGTATCTATTTTCCAGAAAGTAAGCTCAGGTGCTTGGGATAATAAACATGTTTGTATGAGTTGAGGCAAAGACCTGGTACTCTGTCATGAGTCATCTTGTGTGAAGCTGCTGTTTTGAGCTGAATATGAAGGAGTAGAAAACTTGTAGGATGTGATTGGGACAAAGCACTTGAGGAGACCCAGAGTTTATGTAGAGTCCATGTGAAGTGTTGAGTCTTAAGGAAAGGTGGGTGGTTTGTGGTAAGGAATTTGTTCATTCAGTGGATATCTAATGAGCATCTCTTCTCCATTCTGAGTTTATAGCCATGAACAGAATGGATAATTCCTCCCTTCATGGAGCTTACAGTGTTGGAGAAATGAACTTAAATGACCAGAGTGGTGTATGAGACCGTGAAATCTCCCAAAGCAGGAGGAAATCTGTTCAGGGAGCCTGGGTGTGGAAGAGGAGGCTTTGTGTTGTTAGATAGGAGAGGCCCTTCTGCTTTCTCTATCTAAAAGTTTTCTGAATAAAGACCTACTCATTGGAGCTGAAGCCTCATTTTGGACTGAAACCTCTCACATGATGTAAATAGAGATCACAGGGTGCCAAATCTGGCTTGAAGGTAGGGAATAATGGAGGTGGCCATTGAAGGAGAAGCCAGTAAGAGCTACCTGACTGAGGACGGACAATGACTCTTACAGTTGGAGAAGGTGTTCGGTTGGATGCTCTGGAGTCCACGCCAACTAATTCTGCCCTACTGTCCCTCTGCAATTCAGTGCTACCTTGAGGTCTGAATATCAGATGTATGCACTGATTCAGTGAGTTAACAGCAGATTTGGCAGTAATGATTGTCCTCAAACTTCAATGTATTGTGAGCTGAATCAAAGCCACAGGAGGCAGCCTTAAACATCTTTTATTAGGATATGGCTTTTTCATCCTCCCTCTCTACCGTCTGTTTTGGTCTTATCACTTAGTCCTAAAGTGGGGAGAAACAGATTTAAGAAAAAACAAGAGGAGAGGTGTTCTCATCAGAACTTTCCGGGTTGTGTGGGGGGTCACCCCCTGCCCAGAAGAGTAGGCTGCTCCAGGGTCTCTTATGCAGACTTGGTGGGGGAGGGGATTGATTCCTGATTTGATACATCCAACTGCGCTTCAATTTTTGGGTCCCTCTTATAAATGTATATCCTTGAGGGAGGGGGTACATGAGTGTGCATGTGTATGTTTGTGCGTGTGTGTGGTAGAAAGGCAAAATGAGGAAGTACTCCCTTCCATGAGGCCAGCCTCCTCACTTCCTCTCTTTCTCAGATGCAAATCAATAACTCCTGTGAGGATTCTGAAGGAGCTTGTCCTTGTCCTACACGGTAACAACAGGCTGACCCATCTGAACTTGAGCTCAAACAACCTGGGAGTTCCCGTGTCCACGATGATCTTTAAAACCTTGAGGCATTCAGCCTGCAACCTCCAGTATCTGTGGTAAGTCTCTGTTTTTCCAGATCTGTCCTCAAGGTCACCCCCAGGTTCAGTGATGCATTGGGAGGACAGGACTCAGCACGGCAGCAAAAGGATGTAGAGAAAGATGAGCAGAGGGAACAAGTGCTTGGGTATAATGCAGTGCTTTGCATTATTTAATGTCCACCAGACCCACCTGAGGGGGCGTGTTAAAATGCAGGGTCCTGGAACCCACACCCTGAGACCCAGCAGGGCTGCTGGGGGGCCTGATAGCTAGCATTTCTAACAGGCTCCAAGGTGGTGCTGGACCATGGACCACTCTCTGAGTGGCATTAACTTGGAGGCCATCCTGCCTGGGGAGAAGATGAGGAAGAAGGAGACATAAGCTTTTATTTGTAGAACAAGGGGGCCTCCAAATGAAGACCCCTCTTCCCGGGAGTAACTGCCGGTCTTGGGGCCCCTTTGGTAGGTTGGAATCGTGTGGCCTCACCCCTCTGATGTGTTGTCATCTCTTTCTGGAGCTCAGCAAGAACTCGACTGTGAGCTTCCTTAGCCTGGGGGACAATGATCTCTCGGGTATTGAGGTAAAAAGTCTGCAGGGGCCCTCTGGGATGTCAAAGTCTTCCCTGAAGGAGCTGTCGTAAGTCTTCCTATCTTGTCAAAATAGTGTCTTTGCAAGGTTAAGTGGCAGGGTGGGGTGGCAGTGGGAGCATGTCTGGGGAGCCTTGGGGATCCCCCTGTTGTAGTTACCTACCCTGCTGACACATTCCCTATCTTCACTCTTTTTCACTATGTCCTTAGGGCTCCATCTCAGTCAGCTTTGCCCTCACCTTGATTGTGGGTGACTCACCTGCCAGCCTCCCCTAAACCCAGTGGTTTTTTATTTTTTAATATTTTAGTTGTTTAACATTTTAAAATTTAAATTCAGTTAGCCAACATACAGTACATCATTAGTTTCAGATGTAGTGTTCAATAATTTATTGGTTGCGTATAACACCCAGTGCTTAAAGATTTTATTTATTAGAAAGAGGGAACACAAGGGGGGGCGGTGGGAAGGGGCTGAAGGAGAAGCAGACTCCCGCTGAGCAGGGAGCCCAATATGGGGCTGGATCCCAGGACCCTGAGATCATGACCTGAGCTGAAGGCAGATGCTTAACTGAGTGAGCCACCCAGGCACCCCATATTAAAAAAAAAAAAAAAATTTATTGAACACTACATCAAAAACTAATTATGTACTCTATGGTGGCTAACTTAACATAAAAATATATATAAATAAATGTCAAAAATAAAAAAAAGATTTTATTTATTAGAGAGCGAGCATGAGCAGGAGCGGGAGTGGAAAGGGAGAGGCAGACTCTCCAGTGAGCAGGGAAAACCCAGTGGTTTTAAACTGGGGGTGATCTTGTCCTCCAAGGGACATTTGGCAATGTCTGGACACTTACTTGGTTCTCACAACTGGGAGGGGAGGATGCTACTGGCATCTAGTAGGTGGAGAACCAGGTATGATCAATATGCTTCAATGCGTCGGGGGACCCCCCACTGCCCACCCCCCACACACCAGCATCACAAAGAATGATCTAGCCCAAATGTCCGGATGGCTGAAATTGAGAAGCCTTACCCTGACCCATCTTTTTCTCCTTAAAACTTTTGTTCTTTATCCAGTTCAATCTTTTGATGATGTTGGGGTCCCAGATGTGTGGCCCAAGGGACTGGGAGTTTGAGAAAGAAAGTGGGCATGGCTGGGGCTCACACTACACTGGTACCTTCTACAGCCTGGAGAAGTGCAACCTGTCAGGGGCCATCTATCAGGATCTGGCCCTGTACCTCACCAGCACCCAGAGGACAACTCGACTGTGCCTGGGATTTAATCCACTCCAAGACGATGGCGTGAGGCTCCTCTGCGCTTCCCTGACTCACCCCGAGTGTGCCTTAGAGAGACTGGTGTAAGTCCCTCTTGATTCTATTTCTGGAAGTGACTCTCCTTGGGGGTAGGCATGGAGGAAAACAATGGGTCCTTCATTTGGGACCCATTTATATCGTTGAATGCTAACATGTGTTGAGCAGTTATTCCATGTGGTAGGCACCATTCTAAACGTAGGTTCTGAGTAGCACCCCAGATTTGTTGAATCAGTCTCGGGGTTGTACCAAGGAATTCAGTTTTAACAAGGATACCAGGAAATTATGGCCTGGTCAACTAATGTCTGAGCTCCTATCTCTAGATACAGAGCTGGGCGCCAAGGTTGGGGTCAGGGATAAAATAGACACCCGCCTGTGTGGAGGATGTAGTTTTATGAGTGCGATACCAAAAAACAAAAACTAGGAGTTCAGCTAGGAAGAAAAACAAAGTGGAATGAGTAACAGGAGTGGTGGGCTGGTTTCCTAGTAAGGTCTTCTCTCATCAACCTATCAGAGGAGGGGACACTAAAGCCACCAGACATTGACTGAAGAAGCCACATGCAGAGAGAAGGAAGAGGAGGGCAGAGGCCCCGAGGCTGGAGTGAGCGTGGGGCGTTGTAGGAACAGCAAGACAACTAGTAAGGCTGGGGTAACAGGAGTGAGTGGGATGACGGACGAAGATGAAGCTGGAGAGGCAGGACGATGCCTGGAATATGCCCCAGCAGTGAAGGAATCTGTTTTGTTTGGAGGTGGAAACATTGTCTGAGGACTGGAGTTTGTACAGGGACATACTCTGAAAGATTACTCAGTCTGCTCTTGAAGGATGGACTAAAGGGAAGCAAAAATAGGAGCAGAAGCAAGTGCCTGTAGATGAGGCAAGAGGATGACAGTGGATTGGCCAGAGTGAGGTGGTAGGATTTCAGGGTATACTTGGAGGTAGAGCCAGTAGGACTTGCTGATGCATTAGTGTGGTTTAGGAAGGAAAGAACCAAAACATCTCCAGGTGATGGGCTTGGCAGCTGGGTGAAAGGTGGTACCATTTTCTGACATGGGGAAGACAGGAGAGGATGAGGTTTGGGTGTGAGGGGTTTGGTCTGGGACATGGCAGCGTGAGATGCCTATTAATCAACCACCTAGAGATGTTACCTGAGCAGATGTATGTAGGACTATAGGTTTCAAGGGGGTTGCTGGGTGGGGAGGAGTCCACTGGCAATGGAAGGTGCCAAGTGTGATTTTGTAGATGTTTTCTACTTTAGCTACAATCTGCTGCTCTGGGGCAGGTGTGGAATAGATGGAGAGATGGGTTTTCCTGGAATTGGATACTGTTCAAGTAAATATAAAAGGTTTAAAAGGCCAAGGGTCTTGAGGCCCATCCAAGGGGGTAAATGGTGAAAGACCATAGAATCTGAGCTACAGACCAACAGGTTAGCACTCAGCACTGAGCCTCAAAGAACCATAATATTAATAGCTAATTAATACATATATAATATCAACTAATATTATATATAACTGTTACAGGTTATATTAATAGATATAATGTTATAATTATGCTTGTAGCAATATACTTTAATATATAATTTTTTAAATTTTATTTTATTATGTTAGTCACCATACAGTACATCATTAGTTTTTGATGTAGTGATCCACAATTCATTGTTTTCGTATAACACCCAGTGCTCCATGCAATATGTGCCCTCCTTTAATACCCACTACTGGGCCAACTCATCACCCCACCCCCCTCCACTCCAAAACCCTCAGTCTGTTTCTTGGAGTCCATAGTCTCTCATGGTTCATCTCCCCTTCTGATTTCCCCCTCTTCATTTTTCCCTTCCCTCTCCCAGTGACCTCCATGCTATTCCTTATGTTCCACAAGTATGTGAAACCATATGATAATTGTCTTTCTCTGCTTGACTTATTTCACTTAGCATAATCTCCTCCAGTTCCATCCATGCTGATGTAAAAGTTGGGTATTCATCTATAATTATATGTGTTTAATAGATACATGAATATATAACATAAAATATAATATAATATATATTATATAAATATATATTATATAAATAAATATTATTTATATAATATATTATATAAATAAATTATATAAAATTTTAAAATTTAAATATAAATATATATATATTTATAGTATATATATATATTTATAAATAGTATATAAATATATATATTTATAGTATATAAATATAAATAATATAAATAAAATAAATATAAATATATATAAATATAAATTAAATATAAATATAAAATATATAAAATATAAAAAAAATTATAAAATTATAAAAAAATTATACAAATAAAATATAATATATAAATAAAATAAATATATATAAATTATATAAAATTTATATAAATATATAAAATAAAATATAATATAAATCATATATGTAATCTATATAATTCATGATGTTACTCAATATTATATAAATCATGTATATATAACGTGTCTATTATATAATGCCTAAGTATTAGATGTATAAAATATATAGTATACATATTATTATATATATCTAATGCTTATATAATCTCTCTATATTCTACATCTCCTACAACTTGTATTGCACACTTGCCACGTGCTGTTCCAAACACTGCACATCATGGCTCGTGGGATCATCAACAATGCCGTGATGGACCATCATAATCTCCAGCTTAGAAAGAAAGGAAGGCTGGAGGGAATAAAGCAACATGCCTGACAATAGTCAGTAATGGCTGAATGGCATTTGATTCCATGTCTGACTAGCTTCAAAGCCTTGGGTTCATCCCCAGCTGCCTCAAGGTCATTTAAAGTGTTTTCCCTTCTATTTATTTTTTATTTTAAAGTTAAAAAAACTCCCGTATTAAAGTTCTGACATATGAGAAGTCGCCCATTTTTACCGTACAAGTCGGTGAGTTAGGGGAGAAGTACACACCCATGAGATCTTCCCCACCATTAAGGCCATTCCATCACTTTCCAAAGTTTCCTCTTCCCCCTTTTTCACTAAATTCTTTTGTGACATCACTTAACATAGAATATTTAAATACGTAGAAAATTCTAAATCTTAGAGAACTTAAAGTACACAATACGGTATCGTTGGCTATAAGCGTGATGTTGTAGATCTTCAGAACTTCTCTTGCACCACTGAAACTTGATATGCTTTGATCATCATCCCTTTATTTTTAAAGACTTATTTATTTGAGAGCGAGAAGGGAGAGGGGCACAGGGAGAGGGAGAGAGAGCATCCTCAAGCAGACTCTCTGCCAAGCATGGAGCCCAGCATGGGGCTCAATCCCAGGACCCTGAAATCATGAGCTGAAATCAAGAGCAGGAGGCTTACCCGACTGAGCCATCCAGGTGCCCCGATCATCATCCTTTTCTCGGCTTTTTTTTTTTTTTTTTTTTAAGCCACCACTAATGACAAGCATGTTCTTGCTGTGCTCATTGCATAAATCTGGGAAAGGATGAGTAAGCACAGATGCTCAGCATATCCTGGTTTGGGGCTCAGGGGGACGCCATGGTTGAACTCAGAGGCAGGGCCTGAGGCTTGTGTCCCCAGGGGCCTTGGTTTGGGCTGCTTTCCTGAGCATCTGTCTCTGTGGCTCTTGCCCCGTAGGCTCTGGTTCTGCCAGCTCAGTGTACCCAGTTGCAGGTACTTGTCAGATGCTCTCCTTGAGAACAAGAGTTTGACACATCTGAACCTGAGGAGGAATAACCTGCGAGATGAGGGAGTGAAGTTTCTGTGTAAGGCCCTGAGTCATCCGGACAGCAGCCTACAGAACCTGGAGTGAGTTCCATTGCCTCTCTGTCCTTCAGAGGATGGGAAGAGAGCATGTGAATTAACTTGCAAATGCCTGAGTTCCAGATGGGGCTGGAGTCCTGGGTGTAGATGTGATTGCTCACCTACAGGAGCTTCAGGTTCTATTGGAGGGGGGTAGGTGGGGGTACTGGGATGACTGCTGAGGACCAACCACAATGTGTGTTGGCAGTTCCCGAGACCACTCTGTGGGTCTGATGACTCACAGAGGACTTCAAGAACTTGGCATGGGGTCAAATTTGTGGCTGTGATTTATTACAGTGAAAGGAGAAAACGCAAAATCAGTAAAGGGGAAATGTGCATGGGGTCAAGTCCAGAGGAAACCAGGTGCAAGCTCCCCCCATAAATGGCATGGGGAAGGAGCTGCACTGTCCTGCACTTCCTTTCTACTGGGTAGATAGTGTACTCAGACCTCCTGACCAGCACCCTCCTCTTCCCAGGACTCAGAATGAGAAGTCTGGCTTTGGCATCTCTTTTCCTTGGAAGACTGTGACATGGGCTGGGGTAGATAGAGCAAAGCCCAAGGATTCAGGGGTTATTGTGTTTCCCTTTCTGTTTATTTTGCAGTTTGTCAGGTTGTTCTTTAACAGCAGAGGGCTGTCAGGAGCTTGCTAATGCCCTCAAGCATAATCATAACATGAAAAATTTGGATCTCGGGAACAATGATGTTCGGGATGATGGAGTGAAACACCTGTGTGAGGTTCTAAAAGATCCAAATTGTGCACTGAACACACTTGGGTGAGTTGACACTGTTCTCTTTGTGGGGAGCCCCCATCTCTACTGTTGCATTTGGAGGGAATAATATGCGGTCACCTGAGGGTTCAAGAAAGTGAGGAACAAATGACAAAGTTCTGTTTTAAAAAATCTCTTCTGCTTAGGGCACCTGGGTGGCTCAGACGTTAAGCGTCTGCCTTCGACTCAGGTCATGATCCAAGGGTCCTGGGATCGAGCCCCATATCGGGATCCTGGCTCAGCAGGGAACCTGCTTCTCCCTCTCCCTCTGCTTCTCCCCCTGCTCATGCTCGCTCTCTCTGTATCTCTGTGTCTCAAATAAATAAATAAAATCTTTAAAAAGAAATCTCTTCTGCTTAATGATAAGGCTCAAGTTCAGAGACAGAAGTTCATTCCAGTTAACCCCTCCTTGGTGTATTGTAAATATTCTTTGTTTCAGTCAGTACCTTTTGGATAGTAGGTGGGGGGCTGGTGCACCATGTTTCCCACCCCAGAGTCTTTTCTATCTAAGGGGAATTCTGATTTTAACCATAAGGTGATGTTTGTTCAGCAAACTAAGACGGTTTAGACTCAAATAATAGGAGCTTTGTTAAGTGTGGCTTATAGGATAGCTATTTTTCACATAGGTGGTGATTCTACTCACTCTCACAAATGCTTAGAGAGCATACAGTATTTCTTTCTTTGTGGATATCCTGCCATTTGCCTTAAGTGGATGGACCTTGAGGACATTACACCCATAAGTGAAATAAGTCAGAAGTTGCTGTTTTGTTTTGTTTTTTTCTCACCACATTCCTGTCCTTCAAGAAGTATCTTGAGGCGCAATATTCTTTATTCTGTAGGTAAAGGAAAAGCTGTCAGATTTATGCAAGTAATTCAGGGTCCTATTTGTGCCTTAAAAAGAATGCTGCTCTGGTTTTAAGCCCTCGCTCTCTAGGTCCTTCTCCCTGGACGTAGAAATGAATAAATTGTTTGCAACAGTTATTGCATTGTCTCTAATGATGAATGCCTGTCTGATATTCAGTTCACTTTCACTCAGTTTTACTCTAATGTTGTAGCTTTAATGGTTTTTAAAAGATTTTATTTATTTGAGAGAGGAAGAGAGAGAAAGCATGAGCAGGGGGGAGGGGCAGAGGGAGAAGGAGACCCCTTGCTGAGCAGGGAGCCTGATTCAGGGCTCCATCCCAAGACTCTGGGATCATGACCTGAGCCAAAGGCAGATGCTTAACTGAGCCACCTAGGTGCTCTGCCAATGTTGTAGCTTTAAAGCAGGCACCTGAGTGTCTTATTTGGGTTCACAGGATTCCATCTTTACCATCAGACCAAGGTTTCTCAACCTCAGCACTACTTACACCTTGGGCTGGGTAATCCTTGGCTGTGGGCTGTCCTGTGTACTGTACGATGCTGAGCAGCGTCCCTGGCTTCCACCCTCCAGATGCCAATAGCGCCTCCCTAGTCTGCAGACATTGCTCAGTCTCCCCTGTGGGGGAAAGATCACCCCTCATTGAGAAACCCTGGCCTAGATGACCAAGGAAATACTATTAAAAGTACATGATCGAGGTCAATCATCTATAACATAGTGGTAAAGGCCCTGCAGGTGGCGCTAGACCGGAGACCGGACACACCTGGGTGATGTTGGAGCCCATTTTTCTCATGTCCTCCTCTTCCTGTCTACCAAATAGTACCTTTACCTTGAAGCGTTCTCTGGATCCTACCCAACTTCTTCCACCCTAAGGAAACATTCTTTCCCTTTACTTTTTTTTTTTTTTTACCTTTTATTTTTTATTTTTTTATTTTTTTAAAAGATTTTATTTATTTATTCATGAGAGACAGAGAGGCAGAGGCAGAGGGAGAAGCAGGCTCCCCGCAGAGCAGGGAGCCCAATGTGGGACTCGATCCCAGGACCCTGGGATCATGACCTGAGCCGAAGGCAGACACTTAACCGACTGAGCCACCCAGACGTCCCTTACCTTTTTTTTTTTAAATCTTATTTATGTTATGTTAATCACCATACATTACATCCTTAGTTTTTGATGTAGTGATCCATGATTCATTATTTGCATATAACACACAGTGCTCCATGCAGAACGTGCCCTCTTTAATATCCATCACCAGGCTAACCCACCCCCCCTCCCCTCTAGAACCTTCAGTTTGTTTCTGAGTCCATAGTCTCTCATGGTTCGTCTCCCTCTCCGATTTCCCCCCCTTCATTTTTCCCTTCCTACTATCTTTTTTTTAAACATATAATGTATTATTTGTTTCAGAGGTACAGGTCTGTGATTCATCAGTCCTTCACAATTCACAGCACTCACCATAGCACATACCCTCCCCAATGTCCGTCACCCAGCCACCCCATCCCTCCCACCCCCCACCACTCCAACAACACTCAGTTTGTTTCCTGAGATTAAGAATTCCTCATATCAGTGAGGTCATATGATACTTGTCTTTCTGTGATTGACTTATTTCACTTAGCATAATGCCCTCTAGTTCTATCCACATCATTGCAAATGGCAAGATTTCATTCTTTTTGATGGCTGCATAATATTCCATTGCATATAAATACACCACATCTTCTTTATTCATCTGTCGATGGACATCTTGGCTCTTTCCATAGTTTGGCTATTGTGGACATTGCTGCTATAAACATTGGGGTGCACGTACCCCATTGGATCCCTACATTTATATCTTTGGGGTAAATACCCAGTAGTGCAATTGCTGGGTCATACAGTAGCTCTATTTTCAACTTTTTGAGGAACCTCCATACTGTTTTCCAGAGTGGCTGCACCAGCTTGCATTCCCACCAACAGAGTAGGAGGGTTCCCCTTTCTCCGCATCCTCACCAACATCTGTCATTTCCTGACTTATTTATCAAAATTTTCAGGTATAGACACCTGTCACTTTTCTTTATAGGCTTAGATGGAAATTCCTGCTAACTTAAACTGATATAACACTATCACTTTTGTCTTTGAACATGTGGTTGGCTAGCTACTAGAAATCCAGATTTTGTTCTGTTGAATTTAGAAACAAGATGAAAGTGTAAGGAAGGGGTTGTAATCTTATTTTAGTCCTTTCAAGGACCTTATAAATAAAATCACATCCACTTTTTTTTTTTAAGATTTTATTTGACAGGGAACACAAGCAGGGGGAGTGGGAAAGGGAGAAGCAGGCCTCCCACTGAGCAGGGAGTCCAATGCAGGGCTCCATTCCAGGACCACAGGATCATGACCCAAGCCAAAGGCAGACGCTTAATGACTGAGCCACCCAGGTGCCCCAAATCACATCCACTTTTTATGAACGTTGTTACTTTCATAGTTGGGCAGGCTACTGTTCTGTTTCCTCAGCTGGCAAATGGAGTTTAAGATTTTGGCTACCTTTTATAGGACTGGTATATGGATTATTGAGTTATGTGTAAGCATTTAGAGAAGTGTCCAGGTTGTGGTAAGCTTTCCACTGTAAGCCAGTTTGTTTTAACCACATACTTTTTCCTAGATCTGGTATCACTTCTAACTTCTCAATCTTAGAGGACCATCTTTCACACTTCCTTCCCACCCACTCCTAGGTTGGAAAAATGCAATCTGACGCCTGCTTGCTGCCAGCATCTCTCCTTGGTTCTTGGAAGAAGTAAAAGCCTGGTTAACCTGAACCTTTTGCAGAATGACTTAGAGCCCAGTGGAGTCAGCATACTGTGGAAGGCCTTGAAAAAATCAACGTGCAAACTACAGAAACTTGGGTAATCCCCAGTGACTTTTATACTAGGAAGCACTAGCTGAGAGAGAGGGGGGTGGATTGGTTGATGTTTTAAAGCAAGCATTGGGTTCAGCCTGCATTCGATTTCCTAGAGCAGTGCTGGCCAGCAGAACCTATGGTAATGATGGAAACAGTTTAGGTCTATTGTCCAGTGCAGTAACCAGCAGCAGCATGTGGTAACTGGGCACTTGACAGGAGGTTAGTGCACCCCAGGAACTGCATTTTTTTTTTTCAAAATTTTATTTGAGAGAGAGAATGAGAGAGAGAGGAGCACATGAGAGGGGGGAGGGTCAGAGGGAGAAGCAAACCCCCCGCCGAGCAGGGAGCCCGATGCGGGACTCGATTCCGGGACTCCAGGATCATGACCTGAGCCGAAGGCAGTCGCTTAACCAAATGAGCCACCCAGGCGCCCCAGGAACTGCATTTTTGACCTTTCTCAGTTTGAATGACTGAAACGGCCACATGGGTAGTGGGTAATGGGTAGTGATGACCATACTGGGCAGCATAGTCCTACAGACATTTGGGTAGTTGAGGAGTCCCCTCATTTTTCTCATTCTTGTACCTACTCAATATTTCACTCAACAGACATTCACTCAACGACCTCCTTTTCAATGCTGACAAGCATGCCATGGTAGATAGCAGAAAACACATGGTCGTGGGCCTTGCCCTCGTGGCTCTGCATTCTCCTCAGGGAGATGACAAATCTGAGATGTATAAAAGTAGTGTTGTCATGAACGCTATGAAGGAAACTCTGGGTTGTGGTAGAAAAACAAGGGTGATCAGGGTGGTAACAGAAGGCATGTCTGACATGGTGACGTTGGTCTTGAGTCCCAAGGAGGCTGGAAGGAGGAGTCCATGTATCAGGAGGGGAACATGGACATTGACAAGAGACAAAGTGCAGAGTATTCTAAGGAAGTTGGAGTAGCATGTGTAAAGGCCTCGAGGTTGGACTGCCAAGCTCTGTATTGCCCCTTCCAGGCACTGAAATAGAGCATTTCATTAGAACACTCTCCACCTTATTCAGTATTCTGGAGATGAGGTCAGAAAGGTAAGCAGTGGGTTCCCCCCTCGCACCCTGGAGAAAGACTTTAAACTAGGCACATTTTAGCAGAAATCCTCTTGGATTCCAAGGAATCTTACCTACTTTGGGAAGTTGGTCAAAAGCTATACATTCAGGACTTTATATTACCAACTTCACATCTAAACAATGCATATTTATTTTATTTTTATTTTTATTTAAGATTTTTTATTTATTTGAGAGAGAGAATGAGAGAGAGAGCCCATGAGAGGGGGGAGGGTCAGAGGGAGAAGCAGACTCCCTGCTGAGCAGGGAGCCCGATGTGGGACTCGATCCCGGGACTCCAGGATCATGACCTGAGCTGAAGGCAGTCGCTCAACCAACTGAGCCACCCAGGCGCCCTAAACAATGCATATTTAAAAGCATTCTATCTCTCTTTCTTGCAGGCTCAAGAAAGAGTTGTATGACATAGTGAAGGGGGAGCTGCAGGAATTGCAGGAGAGGGGGTCCTCTCTAAGAGTCAAGTGTAAATGGGATTTCAATGACCTTGAGGACAAATGGTGGTGGTGATCCAATGAGGAGGTGCCATGGCTTCACCATGGGACGGTCTTGGATTAGAACCACCAGGAGATTGTTCAGGTGTCCCTGTTCATGGGGACAAATGAGCTGTTCCCTCCAGAGTGCTTTTCTGCCCTTTTGCTGTAGGCAGCATATTAAATACCCAATCTCCAGATTTCTAATCTAATTCTACATTTGGCCCCAAGACCCTACATTGGCTTTGCCTCAAGTTTCCTTTTGTCCTTCTTGGTGTAATGTCTTTCTCAGATGTTAAGAGGATTCAATAAAGCAAAGGATATTAAAAATACCTTGAGAAAGCCTAAAGCCTCATTTCCTGTGGATGGAGAGATGGGATAGATGTGACTCTAATTCCATAGTTATCCTACTGTGGATAAACCAGCCAGATGGAGATCCAGAACCACTCCTAATATGCAAAAATAGACCCCATTTTGGCTTTTGCGTCTACCTTTGAATGATCTATGGCTGTGATATATATAAAATGTATTTTACCTACCTGAAAACAGGAACCATGGATCCTACACAGGATATAATGTAAAATTAATGTCCTTCATGGGAATGCATATGAGGATAGGAGCTCACTACAATTTTCTCTCCCTTGCCACCTTATTCAATAAGCAAAGGCCATCAGAAGTCTTAAGGAACAGTTGGATATTCATTTTATTTTGCATTTTGTAGCTTATAAAACCTTTGTGGTATGTCTCAATCCTCATCAGAGCCCTATAGGTGGGGGCATTCCTACTTGACGAAGAATTTAAAAACAAAAGACACTGAGGGTGATCATGGTATCTCCTCTGCTAGGTAAGTATAGGGGAAGGGAGGGAAAATGAAGGGGGAGAAATCAGAGAGGGAGATGAACCATGAGAGACTATGGACTCCAGGAAACAAACTGAAGGTTTCAGAGGGGAGGGGGGTGGAGGGATAGGGTAGCCAAGAGATGGGCATTAAGGAGGGCTCATGTTATGATGAGCACTGGGTGTTACAAGCAACTAATGAATCACTGAACACTACATCAAAAACTAAGGATGTACTATACAGTGGCTAACTGAACACAAAGATACTGAGGGTGAATGCTTTATAACAGATCACAGAAATAGTAAGTCAAATAATGGAACTTGGAATCCAAGTCTTCTAAGAGCCAACATGCCTTATGAAAGCCAGTGGGGTCTTTCAGTACATTGAATGCCATGATCCTTCTATCCATCCATCTTCCCTCATCCATTAAATATAAGTGAAACCTAGATCCTTGAAATACTTCATTCTCTTCCTGCTGCACTTTTATCATTCATTGTAGATGAAAACTGGGATAGATAGTGGGGAGAGGTGTATTAACTAACTTGGAAAACCTTGAGGGAGAGATTTTTAAAAATCAAAGGTTTAGACTGCTTTAGTCACCATATCGTGACTTTAGTTACTGCTGAGTAAAATGGTATCATGTCATTTCTGATAATCTGACAACTTGTTAACCCCAAATCCAAGATAAGCCCAAAGTTTCTTGTTTCTTGTTTATAATGCAGGGATATTTTTCTGTGAGTGTTGGATATACAAATTCTCTATTATTCTCATATTTTAGGAATTCTAGAATTCCTGAATTTGCCATGGAATTAATTCAATTATAGCAAAGGATCTTAACCCTTGGGTATTCTTAGAGTGTTGTTTTATTTCAAAGCCATGTGAGGCCAAAGTGGCTCTCTAGAGGAATCAATGATAAGTCCACCCACCCCTGCCCCAGGAAGGGGAATTGAGGGTTCAGGAAAGGAAGAGATGGGACCGAAGGGATTTGTATGAGCTGTGATTGCTGAGCTCCTTCCCCAGGCTCACTACAAGTTATGAAACCCACCACCCAGCAAGGAGCGATTCACTTGTGGCCAATTGCACACTAACTGCAAGTCTGTGATCATGTGGAAGACCTACCCACCCACTTTTTTCACACCTGCTACTTTGCCATCATAAAAGCGTGGGTAGGTGTGGCCAGGGCTAGAGAGTGGCTGGGGGTAAGGCCGAGGTGGTGTGTAGTTGAGGTTAGAGCAGGGAGAATCCCGTCTGTGATGTGAGGGGGGAGCTGTGGTTGAGGAAATGATCCCCTGAGTGGAATTTGGTGAGACAAATAGATTCTCTCCAGAATGGCTTTTGATGATGGCACCACTGCTTCTTAGTGATTTACACCCTTTAAGTCGATTTTTCTCATTACAACATGGGTCTAATAGCACTAATCTCAGGTTTTGCAAAAATTATACAAAATAACTTGTAAAATGCTCAGTGTGTGGTAAATAGCTATAATGTTGCTCTTAGGTTAATAATCTCCTTCAATCCTGTCATCTCAAGATCCTCTCTTGCAAGCTAGATGCTTTATGGCTCAGTTCTTTATCTGCACATCCTTCCCCCTCTTTTCTACTGACCTCTACTTTTTTTTTTTTTCAGGATTGAATGGATCTAAGGCAGCTTTATTTTTTTTTAACCCTTCAGATTGCTATTTTTATTTTTTTAAATTTTATTATGTTAGTCACCATACAATACATCATTAGTTTTTGATGTGGTGATCCACGATCCGTTGTTTTCGTATAACACCCAGTGCTCCATGCAGTACGTGCCCTCTTTAATACCCTTCACCGGGTTAACCAATCCCCCCTCCCCTCTAAAACCCTGTTTGTTTCTCAGAGTCCATAGTCTTTCATGGTTCATCTCTCCCCCCAACCCCCCCCCATTTTTCCCTCTACTTTTGAGGGAAAGAGGTTTGAGATTATGGGAAACTGTTGGAACACCTCTTAGCGGGTGGGAATGGATGTCCCCTTAACATAATTGTTGCTAGGGCAGTAAGTTCTTTGATTTTTCCAGCTGGTCTTTCTCTCAGAAACCCTGGCAGGATCTCCTCCTCCTCCTCCACAGATGGCTTGATGTGATTTTTCAATCTTTCTCTTGTGATGTTTGTGGTAAGCTGGACATAACAAATTCACTATTTAGCCTTTTTTTTTTAATTTTTTTTTTTAAGATTTTGACAGAGCATGCACACAAGCAGGCGGAGCATCAGGCAGTGGGAGAGGGAGAAGCAGACACCCCACAGAGCAGAGCCCGATATGGGGCTCAATCCCAGGACCCTGGAATCATGACCTGAGCCAAAAGCAGACACTTAACCGGCTGAGCCACCCAGGCGTCCCTATTTAGCCATTTTAAAGTGAACAGTTCTGTGACATTAAGTAGATTCACACAGTTGGGATGCCTGGGTGGTTCAGTCGTTAAGCATCTGCCTTTGGCTCAGGTCATAATCCCAGAGTCCTGGGATTGAGTCCTACATCGGGCTCTCTGCTCGGCGGGAAGCCTGCTTCTCCCTCTTCCTCTGCCCCTGCTTGTGTTCTGTCTCTTGCTGTGTCTCTCTGTCAAATCAATAAAATCTAAAAAAAAAAAAAAAAAAGGCTTCACACTGTTGTGCAACCCTCAGCACCATCCATCTGTGGAACTTTATCTTCCCAAATTGAAGCTCTGTCCCCATTAAATACTAACTCCCCATTTCCTATTCCCTCAGTCCCTGGAACCACTATTCTGCTTTGTCTCTATGAATTTGACCACCCTAGGTACCTCATAAAAGTGGGATCATACAGGGGCATCTGGGTGGCTCAGTTGATTAAGCATCTGACTTCCGGCTCAGGTCATGATCTCAGGGTCCCCAGATTGACCTCCATGTTGGGCTCCATGCTCCGTGGGGAGCCTGCTTCTCCCTCTGCCTCTACCCCCTGCTCATGCTTTCTCTGTCTCTGTCTCAAATGAATAACTTTTTTAAAAAAGTGGGGTCATACAGTATTTATCCTTTTTTTGACTGACTTATCTCACTTGGCATAATGTTCTCAAGGTTCATCGTGATATGGCAGGTGTCCGAATTTCCTTGTTTTTTAAGGCTGAATCCTACTTCATCATGTGGATAGACCACGTTGTGCTCATCCATTCCTTTGTCAGCAGACACTTGAGTTGCTGACTTAATCTTAACTCCTGAATTGATGATATGGGAGTCCAGAAATGAAATACTCCTTAAGTTTTCTTTCCAGTTCCCACCGCTGTCTTCATTTACGGGGTTGGAGGTCTTCATTCGGAGGAAGGGAAAGAAGAGTAGAGAGTTTTAGAAGCCATAAGGTGTAGTGAGAAAAGGAGGACCAGACTAGACCAGAGTCTGGGGAAGGATGGGCGATGCAGTGGGTCATGCAGGGAGGTAAGATTAGCAATGCTAGAGAAATGACCTAATACTTGGAAGGAGGCAAAAGAGAATTAGGTGTTTTTTGGGGGAACAGTGCTGCTCTTGCAGCTTTTGTTGGAGTGATTTATACAGCTCTGCAGAGGCTGACTTGTGGAGTCTTCTCTGGTGTTTATATACTATTTAATTTTATGCTTCTACTTTTTCAATTTATTCCACTGAACAAGCATGACTCACGAGATAGAATCATAAAGCATTGTTCAGATTTACTCTCAGATGGGAAATCTTTTCCTGCACCTGGTTAAATACTTGTCCTGGGCCATTTCTTTTTCTTTTTTTTTTATCATGTAATAGTCTCAATATCAATAATTTAACAATCTAGTCCCATGCCATAAAACTCAATTTAAACTTCATGCTCTCCTGAACTATGAGATGGAAGTCCTGAATCCTGAGAAGGAATGTGTTCGGAAAAAGGAAAGCCAAGGGAGCAGGGAAAATAGTTACTGGATTGACACAGTGACAGACTCAGCATATGCACCACCCGATCTGGATGTGTAAAATCAGCTTTCCTGGGATCAGCAGAGCCTTCTCATCAATAAAGAATTGCCCATCGGAGGCTTTACTGATGAAGACAAATACATGTTTCATTCAGCTGGTAGCTTATTCCTTCCTAAACCCCTACATATCCATTGAGACCAGTAGCTTATCTTGCTGATATTTGTCATTGCGACTTTACACATTGTCTACTAAGGTCTTACTGTGCGGGATGTTGAGCTCAGTTCTGCATGCCCAGGCCACCCGCCTCCCTCTCGTTACAATTTTTATCCTTCTATTGGCTGCCTTGTAGATAAATGTGGTACATGTACATCTCTAGATGGTTAGACTTCTGTATGAGAAGAGATTTACAAGGTTGTAGGTTGTGATGTGTGTAATGTCAAATACTAGCAGCTAAAAGCCTATCAATAGATTACTTAAATGAAGTACATATATACTAGGCTCTTCTCTCAGGTTCAAGAAATAAGGTTTAGATATATATAGGTATGTATAGATATGGTTTACTTACCTATTATGTATCTCAACCTTTTTGTGTGTACATATGTATACATACATACACCTTTAACCACAGAATGCTACTGTATATATGTGCTTCACTGTGTTTATACTTTGTTAATCTATCCATGTTGAGATATATACATACACATGTTTCTGTATGTTTATATTACATGAAGTACATTATTTCAATCTACTCATGTTTACATACATAGATCGATATGGATAGACTAACAATGAAAAATGCATTTAGCGTGGGATCTTTATGTAATTAAAATCAATGCTATTTTGTTGATGGATGCATTCCCGTATAGAGAAGTATAGGAATGATATGGGGGTTCCGTCTTATGACCGATTGCTTGTGCAGAGGAGAATGAGACAGGGTTGGTGGTCAAAAGGATCTTCACCTTTAATTGTACTTGTAGGTGGAGGACAATGGATGGTTTGTACTTTTCTGATTTTTAAAAAAGCACTTTCCAAATACCATCATGAGGCAAAAGAAGAGAAAGAGCCTGAGTTGGGATACTAACAACACTAACAGAAAAGACAGTGACCAAGTTACACCTCAGGTCCAGTACTCTTGCTATGGGCTGCATCTGTCCAAACCATGTGCGGAAAGGATCATGGTTTCTACAATCCACATGCTTGATCCAGGCATTCACTGGGAACAAATTCTGTTGGGAGATTTGTTTTACAAAATGTTTAGGATCTAAGACTTTATTAAATGTTCAAAATGTTGTTGTGAGACAGGATAGGAACTGGACCTTGGCGGTCTTTAGTGACTTCCCCAAGGCCACAGAGTTGAGGGGAGTGCAGTGGGGGGATGCGTTAGCCTGGTGATGGGTATTAAAGAGGGCACGTATTGAATGGAGCACTGGGTGTTATACGCAAACAATGAATCATGGAACACTACATCAAAAAAATAAATAGGGGGCGAAAAACCCATATAGACACAGTCTATGAAGTATCCAAATGAGGGGCCAGAAAAATCAGGGTTCACATGCGTGTCCAGAACTGTAATTCCTGGGGACAGAGTAGGCATGAGTAAAGGCTCCAGTAACTTTTCTTTGAAGGTGCCCTTGGGTCAGGAGGAGTCTAAGTTGCTTGCTGCCCTATCGTCCTGTCTCTTTTCTATCAGTCACCTATAATTGTCAAGGATGGATTTTGCTTTTCTGCAGCTGTCAGAAGTCTCTGTGTTTCCTCATCAAATTGTTTTTTGCGGCCTAATAAAATAGAAAAGGGGCTCTGTTGAATTCCTCTTTTGTTTCTTCTCTGCAGCTCCTCTTTCTCAGTCAGTTCTTCCTGGGACAATCCTAGAACAACTTGGTGTTGCCTCCAATGGGAAAGACAGATCCATGGGGCAGTGGTGTGTTGATAAATGTTTAACACCTGGCTCTTGGGAGGTGGAAAAAAGCCCTGATTTGTAGCACTGCACATTTCTGAGGTATAAATTATCCAACCATGGCCAATTTTAAGCTGCCAACTTGATGTCTCTAAACACAATAGGAGGAAGAGATAACACAGGGTTATCATGATCTGGTAGGAACGGTCTCCACATCACTGGACAGAAAAAATGTTCTGTCTGATAGAAAGTCCTGATTCCACCTAAACACTAACATTTGGTACCGGAAGTCAGAGGCAGCTTGGGAGAAAAACTTTTTATTTTTAAAAAGATAAATTAGTAATAGCTTCCATTATCCGAGTGCCTGGTGCTAGCCTTCTATTGTGGGTTTTACGTGTGTATCTCATTAAAATGTCAAATCTTATGAGATGCCATTATTGACCTGATTTGTGATGAAGACAAGGAAGGCTAAGCAAGTTAAGGAATTGGCCCAAGGTCACACAGGCATCGAGTGGTAGAGACAGGACACAGATCCCAGCAGTTTGGTTCTGGAGCCCCTGCACTTAGCACAAGGCCATATATTGTTGCTCTGAATTAAATGGGAGGGTTAAGGATCACGGTTTCTTTGTTCTTCTGTGGGTATCTGTTTGCAACTGTCCTGAGTAGCTTCACCTCACTGTTGGAGTGAAGGATACTCCTTCGTGTCTCTGTTTCTGTCCACAGTTGGGGAGGGTGCAGGGGACGTGGAAACTCATGTAGTTCTGTATTTTTATCACATTTATATTTTCATAGTTACTATATCAAGTCAAATCATTTCCCCCATTTTGCAGAGAGAAGACAGATAATCAGGGAAGACAAAAGCTTTACCCAGGGCGACGAGACTCAACACAAAAAAGCTAGAATTCCACAGTTCAGGAAAATGATGGACAATCCAGATCTTCCCACTGCCTCAGGCACCACCTCCCGTACTCTATGCTCTGAATCTTTCACACAAGGTAAGAGGGAGATGACATGGTGCAAGGCACCTTAAGTTTCTAGATGTAGGTTTACAAGGAGGGGCTTTAAAGGAATGGACCTATTTCTTCACAAGTTGGAAAAGACGGTAATAGTCTTAGTGCTGGACTTCTACATCATCTACTACCCCTTTCAAGAAATTAGTGGCCCTAGAAGTACCCATGACCGTGCGTGATTTCAGATAGGTTTGAAGAGGGTAGGAAAATACAGAAAGAGATGCTCTAGGTTCACTATATTGTTACTTAATAGAACAATATTTATCTGATAAAATAACAATACATATAACCTCTATTTGTAATTATATAACATATACTATACATGTATAATTTATGTTTAAATCTATAATTATAAATATATAATAAATTATACAGTATAATTATAACAAAGTATAAATACATATGTGTTATTTGATAGATTTTATAGTTATAATTTATAACTAAGTACCTATTAATATAAAATTTTAATATAAGTCTGTATATTACATGTTATATAAGTCTGATATTGATTTTATAACAAATATGTTTAATACATATGTATAATTTTATATTTATATGGACTTATATATATTTTATTTGATACTAGATTTGTTATAATTTTTTTTTTAAAGATTTTATTTATTTATTTGTGAGAGAGAATGAGAGAGAGCACATGAGAGGGGGGAGGGTCAGAGGGAGAAGCAGACTCCCTGCCGAGCAGGGAGCCAGATGCGGGACTTGATCCAGGGACTCCAGGATCATGACCTGAGCCGAAGGCAGTCGCTTAACCAACTGAGCCACCCAGGCGCCCAAGATATATATATATATATTTTAAGATTTTATTTATTTGACAGAGAGAGCACAAGCAGAGGGAGAGGAAGAAGCAGGCTCCCCACTGAGCAGGGAGCCCGATGCAGGACTCGATCCCAAGACCCTGAGATCATGACCTGAGCTGAAGGCAGACGCTCAACTGACTGAGCCACCCAGGCGTCCCTAGATTTGTTATAATTTATAAATGTATATAAGTCCTGTAAGTCTACATGAGTCTTATATAAATCTATGATTATAAATACATTAAAATTTTAATATAAGCTTTAATATTGTAAGTTATAATTTGTAATTTTACACACCTATGTATTGTAATTATAACAATAACAGCAGCAAATGCCAGTTTTTGGGTGCTCACCATCCACCAGGTACTGTGCTGAGTTGACCCATCTTTCACTCCTGCAAGCCCGAGAGGGGGAGCACCATTTGCATTTTGAACATAGAGAGACTGGACTGTGGCAGTGCCATACCTCAGGTCCACTGCATCCCTCCTTTGCTCAGGAGTGTCGCCACAAGGAGAGCAGCCCCGGGTCACCTGAGCAATGGCAGGGTGCACACGGGGTGTCTCAGGGCTTCACACAGCACCACTGCCCCACTGTGGTCCAGGGCGAGTCCTTTCAGATTCAGTCTTCGCAGGGTTTTGCTGCTGGTGAGGGCACGGGAGAGGCCATCACAGCAGGCACCCGTTAACTTGCATGCGCCCAGCCTGCAACCAAGGACAAAGTGTGAGAAGTGGTTCATCCATGTGAATGGGACAAGAGCTTCACATTTGGCCAGGCTCGCTCCTAGCCTCTGAGTACAGCGTCTCATGGTCCAGTGTGTGACATCTGGTCCCTGTGCTCGGGTAGACTGTAGAAGTGGCCACAACTCTGTGTCTCTCTTCGACCCAGGCCTGTGGCAACGTGCCTTTGGTGCTCATCCATGTGCATAGGGCACTGTGCAGCACCGTTTGCTGAAACTGTGTCCTCTCCCTGCCCCACCTGTGATGCAATTGTCCCCAGTGCAACATCTGAGTATGTGTGGATGGGTCTTTTTGGGATCCCTATGCTGGTTGTTTATAACTCTGGGTTCAACTTGGCTTTTAATTTCTTTTCTTTTTTTTATTATGTTAGTCACCACAGAATACATCATTAGTTTTTGATGTGGTGATCCACGATCAATTGTTTTCGTATAACACCCAGTGCTCCATGCAATATGTGCCCTCCTTAATACCCATTACCGGGCTAACCCATCCCCCCACTCCCTCCCCTCTAGAACCCTTAGTTTGTTTCTCAGAGTCCATAGTCTCTCATGGTTCATCTCCCCTCCAATTTCTCCCCTTTCATTTTTCCCTTCCTTCTCCTAATGTCCTCCATGCGATTCCTTATGTTCCACAAATAAGTGAAACCATATGATAATTGACTTTCTCTGCTTGACTATTTCACTTAGCATAATCTCCTCCAGTCCCATCCATGTTGATGTAAAAGTTGGGTATTCATCCTTTCTGATGGCTGAGTAATATTCCATTGTATATATGGACCACATCTTCTTTATCCATTCATCTGTTGAAGAGCATCTCGGCTCTTTCCGCAGTTTGGCTATTGCGGACGTTGCTGCTATGAACATTGGGGTGCATATGGCCCTTCTTTTCACTACATCTGTGTCTCTGGGGTAAATACCCAGTGGTGCAATTGCTGGGTATATGGTAGCTCTATTTTTAAATTTTTGAGGAACCTCCACACTGTTTTCCAAAGTGGCTGTACCAACTTGCATTCCCACCAACAGTGTACGAGGGTTCCCCTTTCTCCACAACCTCTCCAACATTTGTTGTTTCTTTCTGTGGCCATTTTTGCCATTCTGACCAGTGTAAGGTGATATCTCAATGTGGTTTTGATTTGAATTTCCCTGATGGCTAATGATGATGAACACTTTTTCATGTATCTGTTAGCCATTTGTATGTCTTCTTCAGAGAAGTGTCTGTTCATGTCTTCTGCCCATTTTTTGACTTGATTATTTGTTTTTTGGGTGTTGAGTTGGAGAAGTTCTTTATAGATCTTGGATACCAGCCCTTTATCTGTAGTGTCATTTGCAAATATCTTCTCCCATTCTGTGGGTTGCCTCTTTGTTTTGTGGACTGTTTCCTTTGCTGTGCAGAAGCTTTTTATCTTGATGAAGTCCCAAAAGTTCATTTTTGCTTTTGTTTCACTAGCTTTTGGAGATGTATCTTGAAAGAAGTTGCTGTGGCCGATGTCAAAGAAGTTACTGCCTATGTTCTCTTCTAGGATTTTGATGGATTCCTGTCTCACATTGAGGTCTTTCATCCACTTTGAGGTTATCTTTGTGTATGGTGTTAGAGAATGGTCGAGTTTCATTCTTCTGCATGTGGCTGTCCAATTTTCCCAGCACCATTTATTGAAGAGACTGTCTTTTTTCCATTGCATGTTTTTTCCTGCTTTGTCAAAGATTATTTGACCATAGAGTTGAGGGTTCATATCTGGGCTCTCTATTCTGTTCCATTGGTCTGTATGTCTGTTTTTGTGCCAGTACCATGCTGTCTTGGTGATCACTGCTTTGTAATATAGCTTGAAATTGGGCAACGTGATGCCCCCAGCTTTGTTTTTCTTTTTCAACATTTCCTTGGCGATTCAGGGTCTTTTCTGATTCCATACCAATTTTAGGATTGTTTGTTCCAGTACTTTGGAAAATGTCATTGGAATTTTGATCGGGATGGCATTGAAGGTAATAGATTGCTCTGGGTAGCATAGACATTTTAACAATGTTTATTCTTCCAATCCATTAGCATGGAATATTTTTCCATCTTTTTGTGTCTTCTTCAATTTCTCTCATGAGTGTTGTGTAGTTCCTAGACTATAGATCCTTTACCTCTTTGGTTAGGTTTATTCTGAGGTATCTTATGGTTTTTGCTGCTATTGTAAATGGAATCATTTCTCTAATTTCTCTTTCTACAGTGGCATTGTTAGTGTATAAGAAAGCAACAGATTTCTGTGCATTGATTTTGTATCCTGCCACATTACTGAATTGCTGGATGAGTTCCAGTAATTTGGGGGTGGAGTCTTTGGGGTTTTCCACATAAAGTATCATGTCGTATGCGAAAAGAGAGAGTTTGACTTTTTCTTTGCCAATTTGAATACCTTTTATTTCTTTTTGTTGTCTGATTGCTGTTGCTAGGACTTCTAGTACTATGTTGAACAGTAGTGGCGAGAGTAGGCATCCTCGACGTGTTTCTGATCTTAAGGGAAAGGCTCTCAGCTTTTCCCCATTGAGGATGATATTCACTGTGGGTTTTTCATAGATGGATTTTATGAACTTGAGGAATGTTCCCTCTATCCCTATACTCTGCAGAGTTTTAATCAGGAAAGGATGTTGTGTTTTGTCAAATGCTTTTTCTGCATCATTTGAGAGGACCATATGGTTCTTCTCCCTCCTCTTATTAATGTTTTCTATCACATTGATTGATTTGCGAATGTTGAACCACCCTTGCATCCTGGGGATAAATCCCACTTGGTCGTGGTGGATGATCCTTTTAATGTATTGTTGGATCCTATTAGCTAGGATTTTGTTGAGGATTTTGGAATCCATATTCATCAGGGATATCGGTCTGAAATTCTCCTTTTTGTTGGGGGTCTTTGCCTGGTTTGGGGATCAAGGTAATGCTGGCCTCATAGAATGAGTCTGGAAGCTTTCCTTCTGTTTCTATTTTTTGAAACAGCTTCAGGAGAATAGGTATTATTTCTTCTTTGATGTTTGGTAGAATTCCCCAGGGAATCCATCAGGCCCTGGACACTTGTTTTTTGGGAGGTTTTTGATCACTGCTTCAATCTCGTTATTGGTTATTGGCCTGTTCAGGTTGTCAATTTCTTCCTGTTTCAGTCTTGGCAGCTTATAGGTTTCCAGGCAGGCCTCCATTTAATCCAGATTGCTCAGTTTATTGGCATATGGTTGTTGATAATAATTTCTAATAATTGTTTCTATGTCCTTGGTGTCCTTAGTCGTGATCTCTCCCCTTTCATTCATAATTTTATTAATTTGGGTCCTTTCTCTTTTCTTTTGGATAAGCCTGGCCAGTGGTTTATCGATCTTATTAATTCTTTCAAAGAACCAGCTTCTAGTTTTGTTGATTTGATCTACTGTGTTTCTGGTTTCTAATTCATTGATCTCCGCTCTAATCTTAATTATTTCTCCTATTGTGTGGCTCAGGCATCGTTTGTTGCTTTTTCTCTAGTTCTTTAAGGTGTAGAGTTAGTTGGTGAATTCAGGATTTTTCTATTTTTTTGAGTGAGGCTTGGATGGCTATGTATTTCCCCCTTAGGCCCATCTTTGCAGTATCCCATAGGATTTGGACCGATGTGTTTTCGTTCTGATTGATTTCCATGACTTGTTTATGTTCTTGATTTCCTGGTTGACCCAAACATTCTTGAGCCGAGTGGTCTTTAGCTTCCAAGTGTTTGAAGTTTTGCCAAATTTTTTCTTGTGATTGAGTTCCAGTTTTAGAGCATTGTGGTCTGAGAATATGCAGGGAATAATCTCAATCTTTTGGTATCAGTTGAGACCTGATTTGTGACCCAGTATATGGTCTATTCTGGAGAAGGTTCCATGTGTGCTTGAGAGAATGAGTATTCTGTTGTTTTAGGGTGGAATGTTCTGTATATATCTATGAGATCCATCTGGTCCAGTGTGTCATTCAAAGCTCTTGTTTCCTTGTTGATTTTCTGCTTAGATGATCTGTCCATTGCTGAGAGTGGAGTATTGAGGTCTCCTACAATTAACGTATTGTTATCAATATGACTCTTTATTTTGCTTAACAGTTGGCTTATGTAGATGGCTGCTCCCATGTTGGGGGTATAGATATTTACAATTGTTAGATCTTCTTGTTGGATAGAACCTTTAAGAATGATATAGTGTCCTTCTGTGTCTCTAATTACAGACTTTAGTTTAAAATCTAATTTGTGTGATATAAGAATTGCTACCCCAGCTTTCTTTTGAGGTCCGCTGGCATGGAAGATGGATCTCCATCCCTTCACTTCCAGTCTGGATGTATCTTTAGGTTCCAAATGAGTCTCTTGTAGACAGCATATGGGTGGGTCCTGTCTTTTTATCCAGTCTGCAACCCTTTGCCGTTTTATGGGAGCATTTAGGCCATACACGTTGAGAGTGATTATTGAAAGATATGAATTAATTGTCATCATGTTGCCTGCGAAGACATTGTTTTTATAGATTGTCTCTGTAAATTTCTGTTGTAGATCACTCTTGGGGTCTTTCTCCTTTTATAGAACCCCCCTTAATATTTCTTGCAGGGCCAGCTTAGTGGTCACATATTCTTTCAGTTTCTGCTGGTCTTGGAAGCTCTGCATCTCTCCATCCATTCTAAATGACAGCCTTGCTGGATAAAGTATTCTTGACTGCATGTTCTTCTCGTTTAGTACCCTGAATATGTCTTGCCAGGCCTTTCTGGCTTGCCAGGTCTCTGTGGATAGGTCTGACATTATTCTGATGTTCCTCCCTCTGTACTGAAGGAATCTCTTCCCCCTAACTGCCCTTAAGATGGTTTCCTTGGTTCTAAGATTTGCAAGTTTTACTATTACATGCTGGGGTGTTGGCCTGTTTTCCTTGATCTTGGGAGGGGTCCTCTCTGCCTCTAGGACATGAATGTTTGTTTCATTCCCCAGATTAGGGAAGTTCTCAGCTACAATTTCCTCAAATATATCTTCTAGTCCTCTCTCTCTCTCCACTCCCTCCGGGATTCCAATAATTCTGACATTGGAACGCTTCATGGTGTCACTTATTTCTCTGATTCCATTTTCATGGATTCTGAGTTGTTTTTCCCTGGCCTCCTCTTTTCCCTTTTTATCTATTATATTGTCCTCTAGGTCACTTATTTGTTCTTCTGCTTCACTTACCCTAGCTGTTAGATTATTTAGATTAGATTGGATCTCATTGATAGCGTTTTTAAGTTCTGCCAATTCAGCTTTCATTTCTGCCCTTAGAGACTCTATGTTGCCATTAATTGATTTCTCCATTCTAGCTATTGTCTTCACAATTCCTAGCCTGAATTCCATCTCTGACATCTTGGTTATATCTGCATCCATTTGTAAATCTGTGGCATAAGTCATAATCTCTGAGTCTCTTCTATTTTGGGGGCTCTTCCTCCTAGTCATTCTGTTGATGGGTGGTTGTGGGAATGTATAGAGTCCAAATTATTGACCAGAACCCAAGCAAGATGCACCTGTTTTCTAGGGACCTTAGGGTTGCTGGCCTCTTGTTTTCCCAGCCTGTCTTCTGGGGGAGGGGCCTGCCATGCTGTTACTCAGGCAACCCTGTTTGGGCGGTGTTGCCCTGCCCCCTGTGGTGGGGTATGGGCTCAGTGGGAACCAGTTTTGGGGGGCTTTTGTTCTCTGGTGGCTTTCTGTGTCTCCTCTGAGAGTCCGAGCAGAAGAGACTGTTTCCAACTCTCTGCCTCAGAGCAGAGAGATCGCAGTCTGTTCTTCAGTGAGCTCTCCAGGCCACACTGTCTCTGTTTCTGTCCCTGCTGCTATAAACTGCAGAGTCCTGAGTTGTACACCCCTCAGCAGGGCTCCCAGTCCTGCCTCCAGGTCAGGGCACATCTCTGCCATTTGTGCTTCTAACACCACCAGCCGCTCCCAGTTCACACATGCGACCCCCCGCTCCAGGTTTCCACCCCGGGGGCTGCCCTAAAGTCCTTTCCCCACCGCTACCGGTCTGGGAGTCTGTACCCTGTCCCCAGCGCACAAGGCTGTTGCTAACTGGCGGTGTAGGATCCCCACGGCCAGGCACCCTCCCGCTGCCGTTTATCCTCCAATATCTGCCTGCGGAATCACGGCTCCCTGCTTCGTACCTCAAAACCAACCACCCACGATATCCTGTTTGTAGAGATCCAGATCTTCTTACATCTCAGGCTGATTTCGTGGGTGCTCAGAGTGGTCTGGTAGATATCCAGCTCAATTCCCGGGACCAGTTGGAATAGGGTCCCCTACTCCTCCCCCATCGTTTCTTCTCCTGTTGTTTTATCTTTTAAAAAAACACAATTCTCAGTTTTGTGGGGTTTTTCCTATTTGCCTGTTCTCTTTTATTTCTGCTCTGATTTTAATTTCCTTCCTTCTGTGAACTTGGAGCTTAGTTTGTTCTACTCTTTTTAGTTTCTTAAAGTGTAGTTTATGTTATAATTTTCTTCTCTTTTAATGTAGGCATTTATCACTATAAACTTCTTAGTGCCTTTTTTTTTTTTTAAGATTTTTAAGTAATCTCTCTACCCAACATGGGGCTCAAACTCACAACCCTGAGATCAAGAGTTGCACACCCCACTGACTGAGCCAACCAGGTGCCCTTCTTAGTGCTACTTTTGCTGCATCCCATAAATTTTTATTTGTCCAAAGATATTTTTAATTCCCTTTTGATTTCCTTTTTGGCTCAATGGTTGCTCAAGAGGGTGTTGTTTAGTTTCCATACAATTGTGAATTTTCCAATTTTTCTCCTGTTATTAACTTCGTTTTTTGTCTGTTTTAAAGTTTTTATTAAATTCCAGTTAGCTAGCATACAGTGTAATATTAGCTTCAGGTATACAATATAGTGATTCAACACTTCCATACAATTGTGGTTGAATAAAATACTTGGAATGATTTTGATCTTAAAGCTTTCTTAAAGATTTATTTGGGAGACCGCACACACAAGTGGGGGGAGGGGCAGATAGAGAATCTCAAGCAGACTTCCCACTGAGCATGGAACCTGATGTGAGGCTCAGTCTCATAACTCATGAGATCATGACCTGAGCCAAAATCACAAATTGATAGCTTAACCAACTGAGCCCCCCAGGCTCCCTGATTTTGATCTTAAATTTAAGACCTACTTTCTGACCTAAAATGTGCTCTATCCTGGGGACTGTTCCCTGTGCACTTGAAAATAATTTTATGTATTCTGTTGCTGTTGGATAGAAAGCTCTATGTTCTATTCTGTTCCATTGATCTATGTGTCTGTTTTTGTGTTTTGTGTTTGTGTTTTGATGATTACAGTTTTGTAATATATCTTGAAGTCCAGCATTGTGATGCCACCAACTTTGATTTTCTTTTTCAACATTCCTTTAGCTATTTTCTGGTTCCATACAAATTTTAGGATTATTTGTTCCAGCTCTGTGAAAAATGTCGATGGTATTTTGATAGGGATTGCATTGAAAGTGTAGATTGCTCTGGGCAGCGTAGACATTTTAACAATGTTTATTTTTATAATCCATGAGCATGGAATGTTTTTCCATTTCTTTATGTCTTCCTCCACTTCTTTCATGAGTGTTCTGTAGTTTCTAGAGTACAGATCCTTTACCTCTTTGATTAGGTTTATTCCTAGGTATCTAATGGTTTTTGGTGCAGTTGTAAATGAGATTGATTCCTTAATTTCTCTTTCTTCTGTCTCATTGTTAGTGTATGGGGCACCTGGGTGGCTCAGTTGTTAAACGTCTGCCTTCGGCTCAGGTCATGATCCCAGGGTCCTGGGGTCGAGCCCCGCCTTGGGCTCTCTGCTCAGCAGGAAGCCTGCTTCTCCCTCTCCCACTCCATCTGTTTGTGTTCCCTCTCTTGCTGTGTCTCTGTCAAATAAATAAAATCTTAAAAAAAAATGCAACTGATTTCTGTGCATTGATTTTTATATCCTGCCACATTGCTGTGGAAAGAACTGAGATGTCCATCGACAGATGAATGGACAAAGAAGATGTGGTATATATACACAATGGAATATTACTCAGCCATCAGAAAGGATGAACACTTACCGTTTACATCAGTGTGGATGGAACTGGAGGGTATTACGTTGAACAAAATAAGTCAATCAGAGAAAGACAATTATCATATGGTTTCACTCATGTAGAATATAAGAAACAGTGCAGAGGTCCATTGGGGAAGGGAGGGAAAACTGAGAAGTCATCAGGGAGGGAGACAACCATGAAAGACTCTTAACTATGGGGAACAAACTGAGGGTTGCTGGAGGGGAGGTGTGGGGGGTTGGGGTAATTGGGTTATGAGCATTAAGGAGGGTATGTGATATGATGAGCACTGGGTGTTATACACAACTGATGAATTATTGAACTCTACACCTGAATCTCATGTACTATATGTCGGCTAATTGAATTTAAATTTTCTAAAAATTATATGATTGTGAGGTCCA
This sequence comes from Mirounga angustirostris, assembly GCF_029215605.1. Taxonomy (NCBI): domain Eukaryota; kingdom Metazoa; phylum Chordata; class Mammalia; order Carnivora; family Phocidae; genus Mirounga; species Mirounga angustirostris. The sequence continues at coordinate 57,616,746 of NW_026991724.1, read as the reverse complement.
TTTGGTCTGTGGTGGTGTTCAAGTCTGCTGTTTCATTACTGATTTTTTTTTTTTCAGTTAGCCACCATATAGTACATCATTAGTTTCTGATGTAGTGTTTAATGATTCATTAGTTGCATATCACACCCATCACAACACATGCCCTCCTTAATACCCATCACCTGGCTACCCCATCCCCCCACACCCTCCCTTCTGTAACCCTCAGTTTGTTTCCCAGAGTCCAGAGTCTCTCATGGTTTGTCTGCCCTCTCTGATTTCTTCCCACTCAGTTTTCCCTCCCTTCATTACTGATTTTTAAAATGTGAGATTTTTTTAAAGCTGTGCTGTACATATCACATAAATGGAATCAATTATATTACATTATTTTGAGGAAGAAATATTACTAGCATCTCATTGATAATGAAGTTGAGGCTAAACCAAGTTAAATTTCTTTTCCAAGAATGTACAGCATGTTCATGAAGGGAAAGGAAGTCAAGCGCACTTGTGTGGGTTTAAAGCTTTTCCATCCTACCATGGTGCTTTCAGTAAAACCAACTAGTGGTGGGGGACACAATTTGTTTTTATGTACCTACTATGTATAGAAACTAACAGATGAATGAGATACTTGATATTTTTCCATGTTAAGATTGACAAAACTGAAGTGCGGAGAGCAGGTCACTTGTCCAAGGTTCATCATTATGGGTGATATAACAGATCTTTTTGTATTGGGAAAATTCTCAATCCTGTCTTGAGAACTTTAAGGTACTTTTCAGGTAAAACCAGAACTGAGACCTTGTTTGTCAGATGTCTCACTAGCCAAAGTAGGTAGAGAAACAGATTCAAAGTTGTATCTGTTCTTAACCACTGCATACATTTACACCTGATATGGTTTGGGAAAAAGTGTTCTCCACCATCATTGGGGCTATAGACATGAGGTCGCAACAGAGGAAATCCAGGAGACCATGTTTCTCAGAAAATAGAGTGTGTACTTTTGGTGCCAGGTCATCCTGGAAGTAGTTGAAACAAGGGTTTCTAGGACTTGGGGATAATGTCTCTATTCATTGTGAGTGTCCCTAAGACAAGAAGGTGGAGTTGATTGTCTTAAAGCTATGGATGCCTGGAAAAATCTGTCTTGTCTGTATGGAGGAACCCAGGCTTGACCCTGTTGACAAATCTGTGTCAGGCACTGTTGTTGGTCTTTCTGCAAAGCCCTATTCCTTAACTTCTATACATTCTGGTTTCAGGGCTTGGCATCTCAAAGGCAAAAAGAAACCATTGGACTGTAAATTCCTGAGCTAGATCCAGGCTTGGGGAATAGGTCCACGAATTTGGGGATTTGTTATGAAGAAGCTTTCAACTTTTAACTGTGGGATCTAAATCAAGGCTTCTCAACCTCAATACTATTGACATTTGTGACAAGATCATTTTTTGTTGCGGGAGGATGTCCTGTGCATTGTGGGATGTTGAGCAGCATCCCTGCCTTTTACTCACTAGATGCCAGTAACAGGAACCCTTCCTCCAGTTGTGACAACTAAAACTATCTTCAGACAGGGCCAAATGTCCCCTGGGGGATAAGATCAACCACTGGCCTAGAAACGGCCTTGCACACCCAGCGTCAGCAGTGCGACCTGAGGTGTCTACAACCAGGAGCAGGGTGTTTTCTGTGGGTGTAATTTGGAAAGGATTTGCATGTAAGAGGACTCTAGGTAAGTATTAGTTGGATAAGTGAGTGGAAAATTCCAACAAAGGCTCAAAGGATTTGTCTCTTTCTCCTTGTCAAAGAGAGATGTTAAACTAATTAAGCTTGGGGGGGGTCATTATGTTAAAATGCTGTATGTCACAGAAATAACTAAATTTCCTTGTCAAATGAACTCTCATTGGATCTTTAATCTTGGCCATTTTGCATCTTTTGTCATCCACAGATTATTTTACTCTGATTCTTTTCTGAAAGCATTTACAGTTGGTTCCAGGACAGCATGCTCCGTAATGACATCGCTTGAACAACTTTGAGACCAAGCCAGTGGACTGAGAATTTCCAGAACTAATGAAGAAGCTGATGGATTCAAAATAACTGCTAACCCAAGACCAAGTAGATAAGAATTTATTACATGGGACAGATGAGGATGATTATAACTTTTATGACTGTTGGAAACACTGCTGGTTATTTAATGTTTTGATTTCCAGATTTTAAAAAACTTTCTCTTTTAAGCTATCTACAACTTACAGCAATTTGATACATTATTCATTGTAAACACATTGGATGCATTTATCTTTTCTCCCTACCTGATCCTTCCAGATTTTGGAAACTGAGTATTCTAATTTTCATGGCAACATAGTTATTTGCATAAGTTCAATAAAAATCTCTGCTCCTTGGAACCAGACACACCTGGAAACCAGTTGGTTAAAGTACCAAGGCTTTGACTAGAATGTTGTATCTGAGAATGATGTGCATCGAATCAGATATGGCCAGACAACTTGAAGGAAACAAAGCTGACTTTAAGGAGGCAATGCTTATAAAGGCCAGCTTGGAAAAACCAGCCTCTGCCTGGTTAATGGGGTTCCCTGCCTTATGGGTCAGTAAGGAACCTCATGATATTTGGAAATCTTGAGAAGAGAGGAATTCACCCAAATATAGGTGCTGCAGGTAAAGTCTCATGGCAAATTCTTGGCTTGGCTTCCTAGCCTTGAGAGGCTTTTAAAAATCTGATCTGAGGGATGCCTGGGTGGCTCAATTGGTTAAGCATCTGCCTTCTGCTCAGTTATGATCCCGGGGTCCTGGGATTGAACCCCACGGGTCGAGCTCCCTGCTCAATGGGGAGCCTGCTTCTCCCTCTGCCCCTCTCCCTACTTGTGCTTTCTCTCTCTCTCTCTCTCTCTCAGATAAATAAAATCTTAAAAAATATCCAATCTGAGATTCCTATGAAAACTTCCAGCAGAGCAAACTCAAAAAAGGAAAAAAGAAAAGAAAGCCCTATATGATCACTCTTCTTGCTGCACTTATGTAAATAATCAGTTAAAGTTTTTTGAAATCAGGCTTACTTTGCAAACAAACTAGACTAACATTGATTATCTTTGATAGAAATGAGTATTTGCAGAGAGGTTTTTGTTGTGTTTTGGTTTGGGTGTTTTTTGTTTTTTGTTTGTTTGTTTGTTTAATGGAAAGCAGTAATGCCTCCCTGTGGGTTCTGTCTAGAGCATTCTGCCAGTCCTTACCAAATCCTGAATTCTAGTTTTCTCCAATATCCAGCTATAGCTCTGTCCTAAGAACTAAGGTACTTCTCAGGCAAAACCAGAGCTGAGACCTTGTTTGCCAGGCCTGATTTTTTAATGTCTCTAACTTTTTCCTTTTTGTCTTGGAACCATGAGAACTGAAACTGAAGTTCTGCAAGCTGAAGTTGGACAACTTAATATACACTTAAAAGAAAAATTACTACCACAGCTTACATATGGGCAAACTTCTTGCTGCCCACTGTATGAACTGCTTGGAAAGTTCATCAGAATACCGAATGGCATCATGAGACACTCTAAATGCAAACCAGGAAAATTCTTTAGATGGTCACTGCCATCCCCACTGCACCATTTGAAGATGTGTCAAGCCTGTTTAAAAATCTCACTGGCTGCCCTCTACACTCAGAAACTGAGTTTTTGTTAATCTTTTATGGTCCTAGAAACTCCCTCATTAAAAATGCCCATTAGTATCATCCAGCAAATATCCTTTACTACCAAGTCCTAACAGATGGTTCAGCTGGTCCTTAATGAACATGGACAACCAAATGAGAAACTGGACTGTATTTTTTCAGAGGAAAGAATATTTTTTTTCCTTGAACAAGAGGGGGTACAAAGGTTCTTTGCTTGACCTTTTCAAGCTCCTGAACCTCCTTCTGTGCATGTCCTTGTAAAATCTTAGAACCCCCACTCTGGATATCTGACCACCTTCATACCTGATTGCATACTTAACCCCCCACCATCTTCCAGGTGATGTCTGATCAAACTTGCCTCACTTCAACAAGGATCTTATTTAGTAGGTTTAGCCAGAACCCCTCTTACCACAGATCTTTCCACTTAGTAATTTGTACATACTGCTCCCCACCCCCGGGCCCCTGGCTATAAACACCCACTTGCTTGTGTTGTATGCAGAGTTCAGATCAATCTCTCTCCCCCACTGCAAAATCCCATTCCAGTGGTACCTCTACTCACCATGAGGGTCCTGATCAAAGCCTGCTTTACCATCTTTGACGAATGTCATCAAATATGTCTTTCTTCAACAGATCTGCTGGCAGTGAATTCCCTCAGTTTCTGTTGGAGCAGTGGATGTGCACCGATGCCCCAAGGTCAGTAGTGGTGCCCCTCTCCCCAAGATTAAAGGCTTTTTTCCCCCTTAGTTGAGCTAGAAAAGAACGATATGATTTTTCTGTGATAAAGCATTATGGTTCAAAGGAAAGTGAAAGAAAATAAACATCTCAGTAGCCCAGTCCTGTGTTCCTCACCTGAGCACAGATGCAGCTACTACTTCCTGTCCACTGGCCACAGGTGGCACAACTGGGAAAACTGGGAAGAGACACTTCCCTTAGCAGATGCTGCCAGAAGCTGCTGTCCCCTCATCAGCCTTGCTTACCTGGGTCAGGGCCATTCTGGAGGGGAGATAGAGCTGGTGAGGTGTACTCTGAATACAAGGCAGCTGTGCATCCACCAATCATGTCTACAGTTGGGTCTTCCAAGATTGGATCTCCACCCAACCACACTTGTCCGCCGGGTCTTCTAAGATTCGATCTTCATCCAGGAGCTCATCCTACATGACTGCTGTTTCCATCCCCCAGGCTGTACCACAAAGGACACTTCTTAGGGCTCTCTTAGTTCTTTTCCATGGGTGTCTGGTGAGTTTTGTGGAGAATAAGCCTGAAGCCAGGTGTTGACTTCATTTTTCCATTCCCAACACGCACCCCCCCCCCAGGGTTTTCACACCATCCCACCAGTCTGTACTCTGCCTTCACAGGTTTGTTAGCTGTTCTAGCTTCGCTCTTCTAACAGGTACCCCGTTGTGTTGACCCAGGTGAGTGCATTTTGACATCCCTTCTTCCCTTTCAGACGAGGTCCCCTGAGATTTTGGATTAGTTGTTTACTCTGCAACCCCAGATCTCTGATGGGTTCCAAAAAAGAATGAAATCTGAAGTTTGTACAGCTTTTTCATCACAAAGGGAGGGGTTGGGAGCAATGTTCTTTCTACTGCTCTATAGTGCAGAGCTAAAGCCAGAAGTCCCAGAACTTCTTTATCTATGAGGTAGCAGTCAACCATTTTGAACTCTTACTGCACCAGAAATACCCTACCATGGGGGCTGGGAGAAGACAAGGCAGAGGTGACAACACAGAGGCTCTGCCAGTGCTCCCAACCTGCAGAGAGGTCCAAGAGAGTCTCTCTTGGAGAGATCATTGTTTTCCTCTATTGGAAAACACTCTATCTCCCCTCCCTCAAATGCTTTCCCCTGTCCTTAGTCCAGTTACACACACCCCTGTTATTTCTCTCTTTCCATTTTTCAAGGCTTGTCCAAGTCTAAGTGTTTTGGTGTCTGTCAAGCTCCCTCCACCCTACTACCCATTCTTGAGTTAAGACCTGCTCTGAGGTTCAAAAGGCTACCCTGTATTAGTTGCTAAGCTGAGCTGTTCTGGCAACTTCTATGGTTAATTTAAAGGGATCATTCCATCCAAATTCAAGACTCGAAGCCAGCAGTCTGGGAAGCTTCACTGAAAAACAGGACTGTGTTGAGATGTCTGGTCTACCCTTGTTTGAGGGGATCCAAGCACACTCCAGTTATACCAATATGGAGTCTTTGTGCTTTGCCTGGGATGAGTTTTTGGTGAGATATGATGCCATCATGTCCAGTTACCTCAGATCAGGTAGGAAGAGTGTATATGTGTGAGGGTATGCACATGTGTGTGCTTGTATGTGTTCTTGAAGTGAGGCTATTCTTATGGGATCCCCTTATGTATTTCATGCAGGTAAATATCTTTCTGCAGAAACCAGAAGATGATGATGATCATGATATTATCTCTGATAATAAATAACAGGTGATACCTGCCTAGAACTTCAAATGTATAAAGAACTGTTTTGAGGTCTTTATATGCTTTATGTAATTCAATCCTTACATGAAATGGATGAAATTACTAATTAAGAAAAAATTAAGACAAGAAAGTTAATATTTTTTAAAAAAGTTAATATTTTTCCAAATTGTGAAAAGTAGGGATTTTTCTATGATTATGCTAACATAATAAAAAGTATTTTATAAAAATTTTCCTCAAGCACATAAGAAAACAGATTAAAACTCCAATTGTTTTCAAATGAGAATGACCTTCATGAATGTACATAATGGCAATTATTTGATATTACAGTAATCAGAGGAATCAAAATTAAAGTACTACAGTATTCTCACATTATTTTTTAAAAGAGTTTATTTTTAGAGAGAGAGCACAAGCGGAGGGGAGAGGGAGGAGAAGCAGACTCCCCGCTGAGCAGGGACCCTGATGTGGGACTTAATCCCAGGACCCTGGGATCATGACCTGAGCAGAAGGAAGACGCTTAACTGACTGAGCCACCCAGGCTCCCCTCACATTAAGTTTTGATATGTCTTTCAGGACACAATTGCTTAAGTGTCTGATGCTGAAGACTGAGAATGCACATCGATATCTGGAATACAGGTGTTGCATATATTAATAAAAGTAAGTATGGTCACCCATGGGATGCATATGGAAAGAAGAATAACTTTCTCCTGTTATGAAATCACACCATTAAAGACAAGGCCTGTGTCATAATTATTTTTCTATATTCAGCTCAGAAATAAAGGGGTGGATTAAACAGGAGAAGGGGATCAGTTTGAGACATGTATAGGACATGTAATCTGTGAGTTTGGAGAGCAATTGGATGTGGATGAGGGTGAGGGCTAAGAGGAGGTGAAGATAGTACACTAATCTGATAAATACTATGTCTAGTTGGATGGAGATTTGAAAAGGAGCAGGCACAGAGAAAAACTGATTTTGGTTTTATGCATAGTGACTTAGTGGGACTCACTAATGAAAAAATCCTAAGGGTCTAAAATTTTTAATCAATTAACATATAGTACATCATTAATTCAGATGTAGTGTTCAATGATGCATCAGTTTTGTATAACACCCAGTGCTCATCACATCACCCAGTTACCCCATCCCCCCACTCACCTCCCCTTCCACAACCCTATTTGTTTCCCAGAGTCTCTCATGGTTTGTCTCCCTCTCTGATTTCTTCCCATTCAGTTTTCCCTCCCTTCCTCTATGACCCTCTCCCTTGTCTCTCAAATTCCACATATGAGTGAAACCATATGATAATTGTCTTTCTCTGCTTGACTTATTTCGCTTAGCATAATCCCCTCCAGTTCCATTCATGTTGATGCAATTGGTAAGTATTCATCATTTCTTTTTTTAATTTTTATTATGTTTAATTAGACAGCATATAGTATATCATTCATTTTTTATTAGTTGCATATAACACCCAGTGCTCATCACCACACATGCCCTCCTTAATACCCATCACCCAGTTACCCCCATCCTCCCACCCCCGCCCTTCTGTAACCCTCAGTTTGTTTCCCAGAGTCGAGAGTCTCTCATGGTTTGTCTCCCTCTCTGATTTCTTCCCAGTTTTCCCTCCCTTCTCCTGTGATCCTCTGAGCTATTCCTTATGTTCCACCTATGAGTGAAACCATATGATAATTGTCTTTCTCTGCTGGACTTATTTCACTTAGCATAATCCCCTCCAGTTCCACCCATGTCCATGCAAATGGTGGGTATTCATCCTGTCTGATGGCTAATAGTCTATTGTATATATGAACCTCATCTTCATTATCCATTCCTCTGTTGAGGGACATCTCAGCTTATTCCACAGCTTGGCTATTGTGGATATTGCCTCTATGAACATTGGGGTGCGGGTGCCCCTTCTTTTCACTACATCGCTATCTTTGGGGGTAAATACCGAGTAATGCAATTGCTGGGTCATAGGGTAGCTCTATTTAACTCCATACTGTTTACCAGAGTAGCTGTACCAGCTTGCATCCTACTAACAGTGTAAGAGAGGGTTCCCCTTTCTTCACATCCTCGCTAACATCTGTCTTTTCCTGACCTGTTAATTTTAGCCATTCTGACTGGTGTGAGGTGATATCTCATTGTGGTTTTGATTTGTATTTCCCTGAAGGCAAGTGATGTGGAGAATTTTTTCATGTGTCTGTTGGCCATTTGTATGTCTTGGGAGTGTTTTCTGCCCATTTCTTGACTAGATTCTTTGTTTTGGGGTGTTGAGAAGTTCTTTATAGATCTTGGATAATAGCCCTTTATCTTTGCAAATGCCCTTTGCAAATAACTACTCCCATTCTGTAGGTTGTCTTTTAGTTTCATTGACTGTTTCCTTTGCTGTGCAGAAATTTTTTATTATGTTCAGTTAGCCACTGTATAGTAATTTGGATGTAGTGTTCAATGATTCATTACTTGCGTATAACACCCAGTGCTCATCACAACATGCACCCTCCTCAATACCCATCACCTGGCTACCCCATTTCCCCAGCCCCCTCCCCTCTGAAACCCTCAGTTTGTTTCCTGGAGTCCAGAGACTCTCAGGGTTCATCTCCCTCTCTGATTTCTCCCCCTTCAGTTTTCCCTCCCTTCCCCTATGGTCCTCCACACTATTACTTTTGTTCCACGTATGAGTGAAACCATATGATAATTGACTTTCTCTGCTTGACTTATTTCACTTAGCATAATCCCCTCCAGTTCCATCCATGTTGATATAAATGGTGGGTATTCATCCTTTCTGATGGCTGAGTAATATTCCATTGTAGATATGAACCACATCTTCTTTATCCATTCATCTGTTGAAGGGCATCTCGGCTCCTTCCACAGTTTGGCGATTGTGGACTTTGCTGCTATGAACTGGAAAACAGTTTGGAGGTTCCTCAAGATGTAAAAAATAGAGCTACCCTACAACCCAGCAATTACACTACTACATATTTACCCCAACGATACAGATGTAGTGAAAAGAAGCTTTTATCTTGATGAGGTCCCAATAGTTCATTTTTCCTTTTGTTTTTAAGGAACTTAGAAAACCAAAGCACGGGGAGTACCTGGCCTGGAGATAGGGATTTTGGATTCTTCACCTTTCCGGTGTCTTTCAGCTAAAAACTGCATCACCCTGGAGGTCGAGTGTGCAGGGAGAAGAGAACAGAGAACAAATATTATAGAACGGATAGTCAAGATTATAGTGGCCCATCTCAGATTAATGAATTCTGGGCACTCATGAAACATCTTCACAATGTTAAGGTAACACAAAAAAATGATTGCCCCCTTTATTTCACAACCAGGAACACACTGAGTGACTGAGATTGTCCACTTGATGAGCACCGTGGGGGAGGCTAGTTGGGGCCATACTGTCCCAAACTTTGCCTGGTCGCCATGGATAGAGTCTACATCTTGGCAGAAAGTCCAAAGGGACCAGGATGGACCATGTCTCATGACTACAGAAATCTTCCCCAAGTCCCAGTTCATCTCTAATGCCAAGGTGAGTTGGTGCTCATCGCTTTGAAGGAATCTGAGGATGTTCTATTATTTGAAAAAATGATGAATCTAACAAGTATCCTAGGTGCACAGCAAGTCTGCCACTGTTCCCTGCTCCTCCATCCGTGGCAGCCATAACTGACTGATCATGACATTTTGTCTTGTGAACAGAGAGGGCAGCTCAGAATTTTTTCCTAATGTAGTGAAACATGGCAGCCATTACCAATCAATCAAACTTACCTGAGGATCAATTTACCATCCTTAACAGTAAAGGAAATGGCGTAGGGGGAGAAAGAATAGATCGACAGTGAAGATTCATGTTTTCTAACCCCACTTGTGTCTGAACAAATGAGCAATTTGAGTCTGGGATATGAGGAAATGTGCAGCCCTGAGAAGAGCAGAGATAAATGTCAATATTGCATGTTTATAAAATCCCTTTTTGTTTCAGATCATTTATATCCTCAGGAATCCAAGAGATCATGACATCTTATCACTTGTTGCATGGATCCACTCAGAGGACACCAGAAGATTTTGAATGAATTCTCTAACTGGTTTATGCAAGATGATGGTGAGAGAAATCTAGACCTCTTATTTTTAAATTTGGAATGAAAAATTCAACTCATGTCTGCATTTTTTAAAAAAGTAAATCTATGATCCATGACTGTTTAACATTTGCCTAATGTCACAAAAAGAGTTTAGTGGGAAGGCAGAGATAATCTCATTCTCATTTAATTTTTATTCAAATCATCCCATATGTGAAGGGCTTACTTTAAATGACTGAATGAACATATATTCTTTACTTCTATATTTTTCAATTCTTTGTGGTCTCATCTTCTCCCTGAACTTTTATATGCCTGACTTGAATTCTTCCTTCATAGATGTCATTGCTTTATAAAAGTTTTTTATTCAGGACTTATTAAATTTTGCCCTTTGTCATTTTTCTGTTGAGAAGTTGTCAGAGGCCACTTTTTATTTTGGATAACTGTGTAGTTCTGGGGCTGGTTTGTTTTTGACCATTTGGGGTGGAAAGAGGCTTTTTCTCATCTAGATCTATCAGGTTTTCATAAGGGCCTGGAAGCTGTGTTCTTATGACAGGAGGATTTCTGTGAAAGTTCTTAGCCTTTATCCACAGCCAATTTCCTTAATAGGTAGTTCAAAATTCAAGGGGACTCTTCTCTTTGACACACTACCCCAGATACAGAGTGCTTCCTGCAAATATGATTGACCTGTGTGTTTCTTTGTTCAGCTAGGACTCCTTTATTTTTTGAAATCAATGTAGAATGTCTCTACCACCATCAATCCTGTTGCCTCTGTTGCCAGCAAGGTGTTATGGCTTTGTTTCTCAGGTGTGGATTTCACCCTCAATAAATGTAATTTGCTAATTTTTTTAATGTTAGTCACCATACAGTACATCATTAGTTTTTGATGTAGTGTTCCATGAGTCATTGTTTGCATATAACACACAGTGCTAATGTTTATTTTTTACATTTTTGGAATATTTTCAGACACAAATTTGTAATTGAATCCCCAGAGAGGGCAAATATTAACGTATTTCATAAGGATTATATTATGATCATAGAAAATTAACATTTAAATATGGATACCATGCTATTATCTAAAGACTACTCATTTCACCAATTTACACTAATGTTCTATTTCTAATGGATCCAGTCCAAGATCCTACATTGTATTTAGTTATTCTCTTTAGCACTCTTTAATCTGAAATAGGGCTTGTTTTTTAGCATCTTGACACTTTTAAAGGGTACTATCTAGTTATGTTGTAGAATGTCCCTCAATCTGGGTGTCTCTGATAATTCCTCAGTGAAATTCAAGATACGCCCTTTTGGCAAGATGAGATTCACTAAGAACATACTCACATCAGGAGTCACATAATATCTATTTTACTCCTTACAAGTGAAGTTAACTGTTCATTTAGTTAAGGTGTCACCTGTGATGTTTCTCCACTATTAAGATTGTCTATTTTAAGATTAATGTGTCTGATGCAGAGTTACTTTGTCACTATTTTGTCACTATTAGAATCTGTTGAAGTTTCTTCTCTAAAACAATTATGACCATGATGTGTGCCTAATGCTTCTATACCCATTATTCATATTAAATAATTTATTTCCTATTTAGATCAGTATTAGTTTTGTTTATAAATTTGTCTCAGATTTGGCATTCTCATCAGCAATGTGTGAGGGTGCTCATTTTCCCCACCTATCTTTCTACCTGAATGTGGTGTTTTGTTTTCAATCTGATAGGTCAATAATGGTATCCTTTAGAGGTGGAGGAGGGACAGTAAAAATGTCCTTCAGAGTGAGAAGACACTTGGATACTGAAATATGATACATGCTACTCCATACCATTTACAGAATTTTAAATTTTATTTAAATTCAATTAGCCAAGGTATAATACATCATTGTTTTTTGGTATATTGAACTGATAAATCATTGAACATTATAACACCCAGTGCTCATCAAATCACATGCCCTCCTTAATGCCCCCCACTCACCTCCCCCTCCTTGACCCTCACTTTGAGTCAAGAGTCTCATATGGTTTGTCTCTCTGATTTCTTCCCATTTGGTTTTACCTCCCTTCCCCTATTGTCCTCTGCAGTATTCCTTATATTCCACATATGAGTGAAACCATATGATAAGCTTGACTTATTCCACTTAGCATAATCTCCAGTTCCATCCATGTCGATGTAAATGGTGGGTATTCATCCTTTCTAAAGGCTGAGTAATATTCCACTGTATGTATGGACCACATATTCTTTATCCATCTATTGAAGGACATCTTGTCTCCTTCCACAGTTTGGCTATTGCAGACATTACTACTATGAACATTGGGATGCAGGTGCCCCTTTGTTTCACTACATCTGTATCTTTGGGGTAAATACCCAGGAGTGCAATTGTTGTAGCTCTATTTTTAACTTTCTGAGGCACCTCCATACTGTTATCTAGAGTGGTTGCACCAGTTTGCATTCCCACCAATAGTGTATGAGGGTTCCCCTTTCTCCACATTCTCGCCAACATCTGTCATTTCCTGAGTGTTGATTTTAGCCATTCTGACCAGTGTCAGGTGGTATCTCAGTGCGATTTTGATCTGTATTTCCCTGATGCTAAGTGATGTGGAGCATTTTTTCATGTGTCTGTTAGCCATTTGTAGGTCTTTGGAGAAGTGTCTGTTCATGTCTTCTGCCCCATTTTTTTTACTTGTTTTTTTCAGCATTGAATTTGAGTTCTTTATAGATCTTGGATACCAGCCCTTTGCAAATATCTTCTCCTATTCCATGGGTTGCCTCTTAGTTGACTGTTTCCTTTGCTATGCAGAAGCTTTTTATCTTGAAGTCCCAAAAGTTCATTTTTGCTTTTGTTTCCCTTGCCTTTGGAGACGTGTCTTGAAGTTGCTGTGTACTATGTTCTCTAGGATTTTGATGGATTCCTGTCTCACATTGAGGTCTTTCATCCATTTTGAGTTTAGCTTTGTGTATGGTGTTAGAGAATGGTCTAGTTTCATTCTTCTGCATGTGGCTGTCCAATTTTCCCAGCACCATTTATTGAAGACCCTGTCTTTTTTCCATTGCATATTCTTTCCTGCTTGGTCAAAGATTAGTTGACCATAGAGTTGAGGGTCCATTTCTGGAGTCTCTATACAGTTCCATTGATCTAGGTGTCGGTTTTTGTGCCAGTACCATGCTGTCTTGATCATCACAGCTTTGTAATATAGCTTGAAGTGGGATTTTGACACGCCCAGCCTTGTTTTTCTTTTCCAACATTCCCCTGGCTATTTGGGGCCCTTTCTGGTTCCATACAAATTTTAGGATTGTTTCACCTCTGAAAAATGTCAATGGTATTTTGATAGGGATCGCATTGAATGTGTAGATTGCTCCAGGCAGCAAACATTTTAATGATGTTAATGATGTTTATTCTTCCAGTCCATGAGCATGGAATGTTTTTCCATCTTTGTGTCTTCCTCCATTTCTTTCATAAGTGTTCTATAGTTTTTAGAGTACAGATCTTTTATTCCTAGGTATCTTATGGTTTTGGGTGCAATTGTAAATGGAATCAATTCCTTAAGTTCTCTTCAGTCACATTGTGTATAGAAATGCAACTGATTTCTGTGCATTGATTTTGTATCCTGCCACATTGCTGAATTGCTGTATGAGTTCTAGCCATTTTGGGGTGGAGTCTTTTGGATTTTCCACACAAAGTATCATGTCATCTGCAAAGAATTTGAATGCCTTTTCTTTGTTGTCTGATTGTTGTTGCTAGGACTTCTAGTACTATGTTGAACAACAGTGGTAAGAGTGGGCATCCTTGTCATGGTCCTGACCTTAAGGGAATTTTCCCCCTTGAGAATGAGCCTTGCTGTGGGCTTTTCATAGACAGCTTTTAAGATCTTGAGGTATGTTCCTCTATCCCCATACTTTGAACAGTTTTAATCAGGAAGGGATGCTTTATATGGTTCTTGTCTTTTATTAATGTGCTCTATCAATCACATTGAGTATGCAAATGTTGAACCATCCTTGCATCCTAGGAATAAAGCCTACCTGGTTGTGGTGAATAATCCTTTTAATGTACTGTTGGATCCTAAGACTAGGATCTTGTTGAGTATTTTGGCATCCATGTTCATCAGGAATATTGGTCTGTAATTCTTTTTGATGGGGTCTTTGGAAGTTTTGAAACAATTTCAGTAGAATTCCCCTGGGAAGCCATCTGGCCCTGGACTCCTGTTTTTTGGGAGGTTTTTTTTTTATTACTGCTTCAATTTCCTTGCTGGTTATGGGTCTGTTAAAAAAAAATTTAATTTTATTATGGATATTCCTGTTTCAGTCTTGGATGCATTCCTGGAAACTTATAAACTACTATTTCTTCCAGATTGCCTAGTTTGTTGGCATGTAGCTGCTGGTCTTAGTCATGATTTCTCCCCTTTCATTCATGATTTTATTAATTTGGATTCTTTCAAAGAACTAGCTTCTAGTTTCTATTTCTGCTCTATATTGCTCTTCTCCTGCTTGATTTAGGCTTTATTTGCTGTTCTTTCTCCAGGTCCTTTAGGTGTAAGGTTAGCTTGTGCAATTGGGATTTTTTGGGGACTTGTACATCCCTCTAAGGACCACCTTTGCAGTATCCCAGAGGTTTTGAACCAGTAGGAATGGTTAAAATTAACAAAACGGGGAACCCTCTTACACTGTTGGTGGGAATGCAAGCTGGTGCAGCCACTCTGGAAAACAGTATGGAGGTTCCTCAAGATGTTAAAAATAGAGCTACCCTGTGACCCAGCAATTGCACCACTGGGTATTTACCCCAAAGATAAAAATGTAGTGAAACGAAGGGGCACCTGCATCCCAATGTTCATAGCAGCAATGTCCACAATAGCCAAACTGGAAGGAGCCAAGATGCCCTTCAACAGATGAACGGATAAAGAAGAGTGGTCCATATATACAATGGAATACTAGCCATCAGAAAGGATGAATACCCACCATTTGCATCAACATGGTTGGAACTGGAGGGGATTATGCTAAGTGGAATAAGTCAAGCAGAGAAAGACAATTATCATATGAAGAATGGGGAGAAATCAGTGAGGGAGAGACTCTGGCTGGACTCAGTTTGTTTCCCAGAGGGTTACAGAAAGGTGAGGGGATGGGGTAACTGGGTGATGGGTGTTAAAACTGATGAATCATTGAACCCTACATCAAAAGCTAATGATGTACTATATGTTGGCTAATTGACCATAATAATAAAAAAAAACATAGATCAGTGGAGAATAGAGAGCACAGAAATAAACTCACCTTTATTTGGCCCATTAATCTATGACAAATTAGGCAAAAATATACAATGCGGAAAAGACTGCCTTCAATAAATGGTGCTGGAAACTGGACCATTTTATTATACCATACACAAAAAGTAAACTCAAAATGGATAAAAACCTAGTAGAAAATGTAGGCAGTAATGTCTTGAACATCACCCTTAGCAACATAGTAAGGGATGTGGCTCCTCAGGCAAGGGAAACAAAAGCAAACTATTGGGACTAGCCCAAAATACAAAGCTTACACACAGCAAAGGAAACCAAAACAAAAAGGTAAGCTACTGCATGGGAGAAGATATTTGCAAATAATACATCTGATAAGGGGTTAATATCCAAAATATATAACTTGTACAATTCAATACCAAAACATGAACACTCTGATTTAAAAAGGGGCAGAGGACCTGAATAGACATTTTTCCAAAGACCTACAGCTGGCCAACAGACATGAAAAGCAGCTCAGCATCACTAATCATCACATCAGGGACATGCAAATCAAACCACAGTGAGATCTCACCTTACACCTGTCAAAATGGCTAGCATCTTAAAAACAAGTGTTGGCAAGGATGTGGAAAAGAGGAAACCTTCCTATGTGGTTGGTGGGGATGTAAATTAGTGCCGTTACTGTGGAAAACAGTATGGAGGTTCCTTAACATGCCCAAAGAAAACACTAATTTGAAAAAATATATGCACCCCTCTGTTTATTACAGTATTTACAATAGCCAAGATGAGCAAGTAACCCAAGTGTCCATCAATAGATGAATGGATTAAAATGTGGGTGGGTGTACATACACACCCAATGGAATATTGTTCAATAATAATGAGAGCTTACCCTTTGCAACAACATGGATAGACCTATAATGGTACTATGCAGTGGTATTTGCAAATGATATTATGCAATGGTAAGTGGAAAAAAAAAAAAGACAAATATCATATGATTTTACTTATATGTTGACGCTACAAAAAAGCAGAAAGAGACCCATAAAAACAGAGAACTGGTGGTTGCTAGAAGAGAGGGATGGAAGATGGGCAAAATGGGGGAAGGGGAGTGGATTCCCCGTTATGGAATGAGTAAGTCACATGGATAAAAGGTATAATATAGGGAATTTAGTCAATGGTATAATAGCATTGTATGGTGACAGAAGGTAGCACAGTTGTGGTGAGAACAGCATAATGTAGCAAGTTGTCAAATTACTATGTTGTACACCTGAAACTAGTGTAACATTGTGTCAACTTCTTGTGGAATAGTGGAAATGAACTCCAAAGAATTTGAGTGGTTGTGTATTTTGACCAAGAAAGGACACCTGTAGCAGAAAAATGTCTTATAAACAGTTGCTTGGATATACAGTGAAGACTATAAAGTGAATGTGCACAAAGAGAAGTCCCATAGGTGAAAGTTTTCCTAACAAAACCGTCCAATTTTGGAATACCCTCTTGCCTTTATTTCTGCCTTTAAATATCCTTTGTGGTGGAGTTTACCATCAATAATTTGATAAGGATATTACAGATGGTATTCACTGGGACAGTGCCTTAAAGATCCTATCCTTTGGTAAGCGTTCTACACCAATCCCTACATTATTGAGAAACCATACAGAATAATAGCTAAGGTAGTTAAAGCCAGTGGGTATGGAACCAAGAAAGTCTGTGTTCTCACCTTGCTACTGCCTTTAAGTCTCTGTGGCCTTGTATGAGTCCACAGGAAATTGTGGCAAGAATATACAAGGGAGAAAAGACCGTCTCTTCAACAAATGGTGTTGGGAAAATTGGACAGCCTGTGAATTATGAAACTGGACCATTCTCTAACACCATACACCAAGATAAACTCAAAATGGATGAAAGACCTCAATGTGACACAGGAATCCATCAAAATCCTAGAGGAGAACATAGGCAATAACCTCTTCGACATCGGCCACAGCAACTTCTTTCAAGACATGTCTCCAAAGGCAAGAGAAACAAAAGCAAAAATGAACTTTTGGGATTTCATCAAGATAAAAAGCTTCTGCATAGCAAAGGAAACAGTCAACTAAGAGGCAACCCACGGGATGGGAGAAGATATCTGCAAAGGACATTTCAGATAAAGGGCTGGTATCCAAGTTATACAAAGAACTTCTCAAACTCAACACCCCAAAAACGAAGAATTCAGTCAAGGAAGGGGCAGAAGACATGAACAGACACTTCTCTAAAGGAGACATATGAATGACTAACACATGAAAAAATGCTCCACATCACTTGGCATCAGGGAAATACAGATCATAAACCACAATGAGATACTACCTCACACTGGTCAGAATGGCTAACATTAACAAGTCAGGAAATGACAGATGTTGGCGAGGATGTGGAGAAAGGGGAACCCTCCTATACCAGCTTGCATTCCCACCAACAGTACAGCCACTCTGGAAAACAACACAAATAGTTCCTCAAAAAGTTACAAATAGAGCTACCCTACAACCCAGCAATTTCACTACTGGGTATTTACCCCAAAGATACAAATGTAGTGAAACAAAGGGGCACCTGCATCCCAATGTTTATAGCATCAATGTCCACAATAGCCAAACTATGGAAAGAGCCTAGATGTCCAGGAACAGATGAATGGGTAAAGAAGATGTGGTGTATATATACAATGGAATGTTATGCAGCCAACAAAAAAATGAAATCTTGCCATTTGCAACGACCTGGATGGAACTAGAGGTATTATGCTAAGCGAAATAAGTCAATCAGAGAAAGAAAAGTATCCTATGATCTCACTGATATGAGGAATTTGAGAAATAAGACAGAGGATCATAGGGGGAGGGAGGGAAAAATGAAACAAGACGAAACCAGAGGGGAGACAAACCATAAGAGACTCTTAATCTCAGGAAACAAACTGAGGGTTGCTGGAGAGGAGGGGGGTGGGAGGGATGGGGTGGCTGGGTGATGGACATTGGGGAGGGTATGTGCTATGGTGAGCCCTGTGAATTGTGTAAGATTGAGGAATCACAGACCTGTACCCATGAAACAAATATATGTTAATAAAAATTTTAACAAATATTTAATTTAAAAAAACAGTATGGAGGTTCCTCAAAAAGTTGAAAATAGAGCTACCCTATGATCCAGGAATTGCACCAATGGGCATTTACCCCAAAGCTACAGATGTAGTGAAAAGAAGGGCTATATGCACCCCAATGTTCATAACAGCAATACCCACAATAGCCACACTGGGGAAAGAGCTGAGATGTCCACTGATGGATGAGTGAATAAAGAAGGGGTGTTTGTGTGTGTGTGTGTATGGAAACTGACTTATTTCACTCAGCACAATACCCTCCAATCAGAGAAACAATTATCATATGGTTTCACTCATGTGGAATACAAGAAACAGTGTAGAGGACCACAGAAGGGAGGGAAAGCTGGGAAGTCATCAGAGAGAGAAAACCCATGAGAGACTCTTAACTACAGGAAATAAACGGAGGGTTGCTGGAGGGACGGTGGGTGGGGGGATGGGGTTATTGAGTGATAGGCATTAAGGAGAGCATGTGATTTGATGAGCACTGGATATTATATGCAACTGATAAATCATTGACCACTACATCTGAAACTAATGATGTACTATATGTTGGCTAATTAAATTTAAAAATCTCCATATGATCCAGCAATCCCAACTGTGGGTATATAGCCAAAAAAATTAAAACCAGGTTCTCAAAATGATATCTACATTCCCATGTTCATTGCAGCAATATTCACAATTGCCAAGATACAGAAACACCTTAAATATTTTTCAACAGATGAATGAAGAAAAGGTGGTATATACTTAGATTGTTTAGACTTGAAAAGTAAGGAAATTCTGGATATGGGACAAAATAGATGAATCTGAAGGACATTATGCTAGGTGAAATAAGCCAGGTAGAGGAAGACAAATACTGTACAATTTCTTTTATGAGATCTAAAAGAGTCAAACTGGCATTTTTCAAGGAGCTGAATAATCTTAAAATTTGTATGGAAGCAGAAAAGACCCTGAATCGCCAAGGAAATGTTGAAAAAGAAAAACAAAGCTGGGGGCATCATGTTGCCCAATTTCAAGCTATATTACAAAGCAGTGATCACCAAGACAGCGTGGTATTGGCACAGAAACAGACACATAGATCAATGGAACAGAATAGAGACTCCAGATATGGGCCCTCAACTCTATGGTCAATTAATCTTTGACAAAGCAGGAAAGAATATCCAATGGGAAAAGACAGTCTCTTCAATAAATGGTGCTGGGAAAATTGGACAGCCACACACAGAAGAATGAAACTGGACCATTCTGTTACACCACACACAAAGATAAACTCAAAATGGATTCTTGTCTCACATTGAGGTCTTTCCCCCATCAAAATCCCAGAGGAGAATATGGGCAGTAACCTTTTCAACATCAGCCACAGTAACTTCTTTCAAGACACGTCTCCAAAGGCAGGGGGAAAAAAGCAAAAATGAACTTTTGGGATTTCATCAAGATAAAAAACTTCTGCACAGCAAAGGAAAGAGTCAACTAAGAGGCAACCCACGGGATGGGAGAGGATATTTGCAAAGGACATTTCAGATAAAGGGCTGGTATCCAAGTTATACAAAGAACTTCTCAAACTCAACACCCCAAAAACGAAGAATCCAGTCAAGGAATGGGCAGAAGATATGAACAGACACTTCTCCAAAGGAGACATACAAAAGACTAACACATGAAAAAAATGCTCAACATCACTAGCCAACAGGGAAATACAGATCAAAACCACAATGAGATACCCCCTTACACCAGTTAGAATGGCAAAAATTAACAAGACAGCAAACAAGTGTTGTCGAGGATGTGGAGAAAGGGGAACCCTCTTACATTCTTGGTGGGAATGCAAGCTGGTGCAGCCACTCTGGAAAACAGTATGGAGGTTCCTCAAGACGTTAAAAAATAGAGCTACCCTATGACCCAGCAATTGCACCACTGGGTATTTACCACAAAGATACAGATATAATGGGTGCCTGGGTGGCTCAGTTGGTTAACCGACTGCCTTTGGCTCAGGTCATGATCCTGGAGTCCTGGAATCAAGTCCTGCATCAGGCTCCCTGCTCGGCAGGGAGTCTGTTTCTCCCTCTGGCCCTCACCCCTCTCATGCTCTTTCTCTCTCATTCTCTAATAAATAAATAAAATCTTAAAAAAAAAAAGGTACAGATATAGTGAAACGAAGGGGCAGCTGCACCCCAATGTCCACAATAGCCAAACTGTGGAAGGAGCTGAGATGTCCTTCAACAGATGAATGGATAAAGAAGATGTGGTACATATATATCCAATGGAATATTACTCAGCCATCAGAAAGGATGAATACCCAGCATTTGCATCGACATGGATGGAACTGGAGGGGATTATGCTAAGTGAAATCAGTCAAGCAGAGAAAGACTATCATATGGTTTCACTCATATGTGGAATATAAGGAATAGCACAGAGGAGCACAGGGGAAGGGAGGGAAAACTGAAGGGGGAGAAATTAGAAGGAGACAAACCATGAGAGACTATGGACTCCAGGAAACAAACTGAGGGTTTCAGAGGGGAGAGGGTGGGGGATGGGGTAGCCAGGTGATGGGTATTGAGGAGGACAAGTGTTATGATGAGCACTGGATGTTATATGCAACTAATGAATCATTGAACACAGCATCAAAAACTAATGATGTACTATACGGTGGCCAACTGAACATAATGAAAGAGTCAAACTTGGAAAAACAGAACATTGACTGGCAGTTACCAGGGGCTGTGGGGATGGGCAAACTCAGAGTTACTGCTTAACAGGTAGAAAATTTTAGTTATGCAAGACAATTAAGTTGTAGCTATCTGTTCAACATTGTGCCTACAGATAACATAAGTTTTTAAATGAGATTTTTGGGGAGATAGTGGAGGGAGAGGATCCTGTGCTCACCTCATCCCATGGACACATTGAGAAAACTGTATCTATACAACTAACTGTGAAGATGACCTGAAGACTGCAGAACAGATCTTCTACAGCTAATCATGGAGAGAAACCACACTGAAAAGGGTGGAGGGGTGGAGATGCCATTGGGAACTAAAACCCTAGCACAACTAGCCACAAATAGGAGAGACATCACAAGCATGGGGAAGTGGATCAGATTCCACCCCAGGTACCCCAGGCACTGGGGACCCACAATGAAAAAAATAAGTTCCCATAACATTTGACTTTGAAACCCAGCAGGGCTTAACCCTGAGAGCTTTAAAAAATTAGCAGGCTAAATTTTATTTAACATAGTACTTTAAGTCCTAGCCACAGCAATCAGACAAAAAAAAAAAAAAAGCACCCTTATTGGTAAAGAAATTAAACTGTCACTATTTGCAGATGACACAATTCTATACATAGAAAGTCCTAAAAACTCCAGGATACAAATTTAATACCCAGAAGTCAGCAGCATTTCTGCACACTAATAAGAAAGTAGCATAAAGAGAAATTAAGAAAATAACTCCATTTGCAGTGGCATCAAAAAGAATAAAATACCTAGGAATAAGCTTAACTGAAGAGGTGAAAGACTTGTACTCTGTAGACTATAAAACATTGATGAAAGAAGTTGAAGATGCCACAAAGGTAAAGATATTCCATGCTCATGGCTTGAAAAAAAAATACTATTAAAATGTCCATATTATTGCAAACAACCTACAGATTCAAGGCAATCCCTGTCAAAACACCAACAGCATTTTTCACAAAACTAGAACAAACAATACTAAAATTTGTATGGAACCACAAAACACATCAAATACCCAAAGCAATCTTGAGAAAGAAGAACAAAGCTGCAGGTCTCACAATCCCAGATTTCAAGATATACTAGAAAGCTATAGTAATCAAAACAGCATGGTACTGGCACAAAAACAGACACATCAATCAATAGAATAGAGAGCCCAGAAATAAACCCACCCTTCCATGGTCAATTACAAAAGAAGCAAGAATATTTAATGGGGGAAAATATTGTCTCTTCAATAAATGGTGCTGGAAAAACGATAGCTACATGCAAAAGATTCAAATTGGACCACTTTTTTTTTAACATTATACACAAAAATGAACTCAAAATGACAGACCTAAATGTGAGACCTGAAACCATAAAACTAGAAGAGAGCACAGGTAGTAATCTCTTGGACATCACCCTTAGCAACATAGTTATGGATAGGTCTCCTCAGGCAAGGGAAACAAAAGCAAAAATAAACTACTGAGACTACATGAAAATAAAAAGCTTTTGCACAGCAAGGAAACCATCAACAAAACAAAAAGGCAAGCTACTGAATAGGAGAAGATATTTGCAAACAACATACCTCCCAAGAGGTTAATGTCCAAAATATATATAAAATTATACAACTCAACAACACAAACTATCCAATTAAAAAATAGGCAGAATAGACATTTATCCAAAGACATATGGATGGTCAACAGACACATTGAAGAGAGGCTCAATGTCACTCATCATCAGGGAAACGCAACTCAAAAAACACAGTGATATACTACCTCACACCTGTTGGAATGACTAGAATCAAAAAGACAAGAAATAAGTGTGGGGTGAGGATGTGGAGAAGAAGGAACCCTCACACACTGTTGGTGGAAATATAAACTGGTGAAGCCACTGGGGAAAACAGTATGGATGTTCCTCAAAAAATAAAAATAAAAATATATGATCCAGTAATTCCATTACTGAATAAAGAAGATGAAAACGCTAATTTGAAAAGATATATGCACCTTTATGTTTATTGTAACATTATTTACAATAGCCAAGATATAGAAGCAACCCAAGTGCCCATTGATAAATGGATATGGAATGGTATAATATATACAATGGAATATTAGCCATGAAAAAGGATGAGATTTGCCATTTACAACAACATGGATGGACCCAGGAGGTATTACACTAAATGAAATAAGTCAGGATGAAAAAGACAAATACCATATGATTTTTACTTATGTGTAGAATCTAAAAAAAAAAAAAAATGAATAAAACATAAACAGACCCATAAATATGGAGAAGAAACTGGCGATTATCAGAGGGGGTGATGGGCAGAATAAAGGGCATTGAGAAGTACAACTTCCAGTTATAAATTATGATGATGAAAATACACTTAAATATAGACAGCTCAGTGATGGGTATTAAGGAGGGCATGTACTTCATGGAACACTGGGTGTTATACGAAAACAATGAATCATGGAATACTACATCAAAAACTAATGATGTACTCAGGGAAATCCAAATCAAAACCTCAATGAGATACCACCTCACACCAGTCAGAATGGCTAAAATTAACAAGTCAGGGAACGACAGATGTTGGCGGGGATGCGGAGAAAGGGGAACCCTCCTACACTGTTGGTGGGAATGCAAGCTGGTGCAGCCACTCTGGAAAACTGTATGGAGGTTCCTCAAAAAGTTGAAAATAGAGCTACCATATGATCCAGCAATTGCACTACTGGGTATTTACCCCAAAGATACAAAAGTAGGGATCCGAAGGGCTACGTGCACCCCGATGTTTATAGCAGCAATGTCCACAATAGCCAAACTGTGGAAAGAGCCAAGATGTCCATCGACAGATGAATGGATAAAGAAGATGTGGTATATATATACAATGGAATATTATGCAGCCATCAAAAGGAATGAGATCTTGCCATTTGCAACAACATGGATGGAACTGGAGGGTATCATGTTGAGTGAAATAAGTCAAACAGAGAAAGACATGTATCATATGATCTCACTGATATGAGGAATTCTTAATCGCAGGAAACAAACAGTGTTGTTGGAGTGGGGGGTGGGGTGGGAGGGATGGGGTGACTGGGTGATGGACACTGGGGAGGGTGTGTGCTCTGGTAAGCGCTGTGAATTGTGCAAGACTGTTGAATCTCAGATCTGTACCTCTGAAACAAATAATGCAATATATGTTAAAAAAAAAAAAGAAGAAGAAGAAGAAGAAGGTAGCGGGAGGGGAAGAATGAAGCGGGGGAAATCGGAGGGGTAGACGAACCATGAGAGACGATAGACTCTGAAAAACAAACTGAGAGTTCTAGAGGGGTGGGGGGTAGGAGGATGGGTTAGCCTGGTGGTGGGTATTGAGGAGGGCACATTCTGCATGGAGCACTGGGTGTTGTGCACAAACAATGAATCATGGAACACTTCATCTAAAACTAATGATGTAATGTATGGGGATTAACATAAGAATAAAAAAAAAACTAATGATGTACTGTATGGTGACTAACAAAATTAAATTTAAAAATAAACAATTAGAATTTAAATCTCAAAAAAAGAAATATAGACAGTAATATTTTAATGTTGTGACAGATGGTGACTACACAACATGGGAAGCACTGAGTAATGTATAGAACTATCAAATCAAATTTGTATATTGTGCATCTGAAAGTAACATAACATTGTATGTTAATTATACTTCAATTAAAAAAGAAGTTAGGCAGTGCCTCACTAACTGAGTTGCAGAGTATGTAATTCTTGATCTAGGGATTCTGAGTTCAAACCCCACGTTGGGTGTATTGATTTAAAAAAAAAAAAAAGCTTTTATTTTTAAGTAAAGAGAGAACTTCAAAGATAATTGAGAAAGATCCCTGTTGCTCAGTTTGATTTGCTGGATTTGTTCTGTGGTTGGTATGATTTGTAAGAGTAGACACTTAAAAGATAGCCAGTATGAAGTTTCTAATAGCTGTCTTAGCTTCAAGTTTGTTTTCTTGCCAATAACTATCTTTTCCTGACTCATATCTCAAAAATATGCAGAGGATGAAGCTGTTGATTGTGAAGTATAATTTTTATGAAAAGCATAAAATTTTTATTCACACTTTCTGATGATTTTTTCTGAAATAGGTGACTTGGGTTATGTTGCTTGGAAAATCAAACACAGAGATAGAGATTTGCATGCAGGAAGCTTACTGGGGGGTGTTCTGAGGAACAACACCTATATAGGAGTGTGAGAAGCAGAGCTGACAGAGAGTAGTTTGGCTACAAGGCTGGTGTATCAGATAAATCAGCCTATAACATGTATAGCTATATAGTTGAGAAAGCTTTCCGGAATTGTCCCAAAACTGTCTGACCAACTGTCCTTCAGAAATGAAGGAGAGAGAAAACTGTCTTGAACAAACAAAAGCTGAGGGAATTTATCACAACTTGACCTGCTTTACAAGAATGCAAAAGAGCACTGTTGGTAGGAATGCAAGTTGGTACAGCCACTCTGGAAAACAGTATGGAGTTTCCTCAGGAAGTTAAAAATAGAGCTACCCTAAGACCCAGCAATTGTACTACTAGGGATTTACCCCAAAGATACAGATGTAGTGAAAAGAAGGGGCACATGCACCACAATGTTCATAGCAGCAATGTCCATAATAGCCAAACTGTGGAAGGAGCTGAGATGCCCTTCAACAGATGAATGGATAAAGAAGATGTGGTCCAGGGAGTGTACAAAAAGATGGCTGAGGATTAGGGGACCCTATTCCAACTGGTCCCCTGAATTGAGGTGGATATCTACCAGACCACTCTGAACACCCGAAATCAGCCTGAGATGTAAGAAGATAGATCTGGATCTCTACAATTAGAATATCATAGGCAGTTGGTTTCGAGGTATGAAGTGGGGAGCTGTGATTCCACGGGCAGATATCAGAAGATAAACGGAAGGGGGTGGGAGCGGATGGGATCCTGCACCGCTGGTGCGAGAAAGCCTCCCGCACTGGGGATGGGGCACAGACTCAGAGACCAGTAGCGGTGGGGAAAGGACTTTAGGACAGCCCCCCAGGCTGAAACCTGGAGCTGCCAGGGCAGGCATGTGAACTGGGGTGGGCTGGCTGGCGGTTTTAGAAGCACAAAGTGCAGAGACATGCCCCGACCTGGAGGCGAGAGCTGGGAGTGCTGCTGAGGGGCACACAACCGAGGATGCTGCAGCTTTTAGCAGCATAGACAGAAATGGAGATAGTGTGGCCTGGAGAGCTCACTGAAGAACAGACTGCGATCTCTCTGAGACAGAGGGTTGGAAATGGTCTCTTCTGCTCTGACTCTTGGAAGAGACATGGAAGGCCACCAGGAAAAGCCGTCAGAGAAAAAAAAGCCCCCAAAAAACGTTTTTCACTGAGCCCATTCCCCCACACACACATGGGACAGGGTAACCCCCAAACAGGGTTGCCTGAGTAACAGTGCGACAGGCACCTCCCCCAGAAAACAGGATTCGGGTTAGGGACAGGCTGGAAGAACAAGAGGCTGACAACTCTAATGTCCCTATAAAACAGGTGCATCTTGCTTGGGTTGTGGTCAATAATTTGGACTCTGTATACTCCTACAACCACTCAACAGAACGACTAGGAGGAGGAAACCCCCAAATAGGAAAGACTGAGAGACTGTGACTTCTGCCACAGATTTACAAATGGATACAGATATAACCAAGATGTCAGAAATGGACTTCACGGTAACAGTTATGAAGACAATAGTGAGAATGGGGAAATAGATTAATGGCAACAGAGAGTCTCTAAGGGCAGAAATGAAAGCTGAACTGGCAGAACTTAAAAATGCTATTGATGATGGGGCGGCTGGGTGATAGACATTGGGGAGGGTATGTGCTATGATGAGCGCTGTGAATTGTGCAAGACTGTTGAATCACAGATTTGTACCTCTGAAACAAATAATATATGTTTTAAAAAGAAGAAGAAGAAGATAGCAGGAGGGGAAGAATGAAGGGGGAGATGAACCATGAGAGATGATGGACTCTGAAAAACAAACAGGGTTCTAGAGGGGAGGTGGGTGGGAGGATGGGTTAGCCTGGTGATGGGTATTAAAGAGGGCACGTTCTGCATGGAGCACTGGGTGTTATACGCAAATAATGAATCATGGAACATTACATCAAAAACTAATGATGTAATGTATGGTGATATAATAAAAAAATAATTAGCTTAAAAAAATCTTATCAATGAGATCCAATCTAATCTAAATACCCTAACAGCTACAGTAAACGAGGCAGAAGAACGAATTAGTGATCTAGAAGACCAACTGATAGAGAAGAAGGAAAAAGAGGCGGCCTGGGAGAAACAGCTCAAAATCCATGAAAACAGAATTAGAGAAATAAGTGACGCCATGAAACGTTCCAATGTCAGAATTATTGGGATCCCTGAGGGGTGGAGAGAGACAGAGGACTAGAGGATATATATGAGCAAATCATAGCTAAGAACTTCACTAATCTGGGGAATGAAACAAACATTTGTGTCCTAGGGGCAGAGAGGACCCCTCCCAAGATCAAGGAAAACAGGCCAACGCCCTGACATGTAATAGTAAAACTCACAAATCTCAGAACCAAGAAACCATCTTAAGGGTAGTTAGGGAGAAGAGATTCCTTACATACAGAGGGAAGAATATCAGAACGTCAGACCTATCCACAGAGACCTGGCAAGCCAGAAAGGCCTGGCAAGACACATCCAGGGTGCTAAACAAGAAGAACATACAGCCATGAATACTTTATCTGGCAAGGCTGTCATTTAGAATGGATGGAGAGATGCAGAGCTTCACAAGACCAGCAGAAACTGAAAGAATATGTGACCACTAAGCCGGCCCTGCAAGAAATATTAAGGGGGGGGGTCCTATAAAAAGAGAAAGACCCCAAGAGTGATATATAACAGAAATTTACAGAGACAATCTATAGAAACAATGTCTTCACAGGCAACATGACAATAAATTCATATCTTTCAATAATCACTCTCAAAGAGAACAGCCCAAATGCTCCCATAAAACAGCACAGGGTTGCAGATTGGATAAAAAGACAGAACCCACCCATATGCTGTCTACAAGAGACTCATTTTGAACCTAAAGATATATCCAGACTGAAAGTGAAGGGATGGAGATCCATCTTCCATGCCAACGGACCTCAAAAGAAAGCTGGGGTAGCAATTATTATATAAGACAAATTAGACTTTAAGCTAAAGACTGTAGTTAGAGACACGGAAGGACACTATATCATTCTTAAAGGGTCTATCCAACAAGAAGATCTAACAATTGTAAATATCTATGCCTCCACCATGGGAGCAGCCAACTACGTAAGACAACTGTTAAGCAAAATAAAGAGTCATAGTGATAATAATACGCTAATAGTAGGAGACCTCAACACTCCACTCTCAGCAATAGACAGATCATCTAAGCCGAAAATCGAGAAAGAAACAAGAGGTTTGACACACTAGACCGGATGGACCTCATAGATATATACAGAACATTCCATCCTAAAACAACAGAATACTCATTCTTCTCAAGCGCAGACAGAACTTTCTCCAGAATAGACCAAATACTGAGTCACAAATCAGGTTTCAACGAATACCAAAAGACTGAGATTATTCCCTGCATATTCTCAGACCATATATGCTTTAAAACTGGAACTCAATCACAAGAAAAATTTTGGAAGAACTTCGAACACTTGGAAGCTAAAGACCACTCTGCTCAAGAATGTTTGGGTCAACCAGGATATCAAAAAAGAATTTAAACAATTCATGGAAACCAAAGAGAATGAAAACACATCGGTCCAAAACCTATGGGATACTGCAAAGGCAGTCCTAAAGAGGAAATACATAGCCATCCAAGCCTCACTCAAAAAAATAGAAAAATCCTGAATTTACCAACTTTAGACCTTAAAGAACTAGAGAAAAGCTACAAAGGATTCCTAAGTCATGCATTAGAAGAGAAATAATTAAGATTAGAGCAGAGATCAATGAATTAGAAACCAGAAACACAGTAGATCAAATCAACAAAACTAGAAGCTGGTTCTTTGAAAGAACTAATAAGAGCAATAAACCACTGGCCAAACTTATCCAAAAGAAAAGAGAGAGGACCCAAATTAATAAAATTATGAATGAAAGGGGAGAGATCACAACTAACACCAAGGAAATAGAAACAATTATTAGAAATTATTATCAACAACTATATGCCAATAAACTGAGCAATCTGGATTAAATGGAGGCCTTCCTGGAAACCTATAAGCTGCCAAGACTGAAACAGGAAGAGATTGACAACCTGAATAGGCCAATAACCAGTAACGAGATTGAAGCAGTGATCAAAAACCTCCCAAAAAACAAGAGTCCAGGGCCTGATGGATTCCCTGGGGAATTCTACCAAACATTCAAAGAAGAAATAATACCTATTCTACTGAAGCTGTTTCAAAAAATAGAAACAGAAGGAAAGCTTCCAGACTCATTCTATGAGGCCAGCATTACCTTGATCCCCAAACCAGGCAAAGATCCCATCAAAACAGAGAATTTCAGACCGATATCCCTGATGAATATGGATTCCAAAATCCTCAACAAAATCCTAGCTAATAGGATCCAACAATACATTAAAAGGATCAGCCACCACAACCAAGTGGGATTTATCCTCGGGATAGAAGGGTGGTTCAACATTCACAAATCAATCAATGTGATAGAATACACTAATAAGAGGAGAGAGAGGAGCCATATGGTCCTCTCAATTGATGCAGAAAAAGCATTTGACAAAATACAACATCCTTTCCTGATTAAAACTCTCCAGAGTATAGGGATAGAGGGAACATTCCTCAAGTTCATAAAATCCATCTATGAAAAACCCACAGCGAATACCATCCTCAATGGGGAAAAGCTGAGAGCCTTTCCCTTAAGATCAGGAACACGTCAAGGATGCCCACTCTCGCCACTATTGTTCAACATAGTACTAGAAGTACTAGCAACTGCAATCAGACAACAAAAAGAAAAGGTATTCAAATTGGCAAAGAAGAAGTCAAACTCTCCACAGATGACATGATACTTTATGTGGAAAACCTCAAACACTCCACCCCAAAATTACTAGAACTCATCCAGCAATTCAGTAATGTGGCAGGATACAAAATCAATGCACAGAAATCTGTTGCTTTCTTATACACTAACAATGCCACTGTAGAAAGAGAAACGATTCCATTTAAAACAGCAGCAAAGGGCGCCTGGGTGGCTCAGTCGTTAAGCGTCTGCCTTCGGCTCAGGTCATGGTCCCAGGGTCCTGGGATCGAGTCCCGCATCGGGCTCCCTGCTCAGCGGGAAGCCTGCTTCTCCCTCTCCCACTCCCCCTGCTTGTGTTCCTGCTCTCGCTGTCTCTGTCAAATAAATGAATAAAAATCTTTAAAAAAATAAATAAAACAGCAGCAAAAACCATAAGATGCCTCGGAATAAACCTAACCAAAGAGGTAAAGGATCTATACTCTAGAAAGTACAGAACACTCATGAAAGAAATTGAAGAAGACACAAAAAGATGGAAAAATATTCCATGCTCATGGATCGGAAGAAAAAACATTGTTAAAATGTCTATGCTACCCAGAGCAATCTATACCTTCAGTGCCATCCTGATAAAAATTCCAATGGCATTTTTCAAAATGCTGGAACAAACAATCCTAAAATTTGTGTGGAATCAGAAAAGACCCCGAATAACCAAGGAAATGTTGAAAAAAGAAAAACAAAGCTGGGAGCCTCACATTGCATGACTTCAAGCTATATTACAAAGCTGTGATCACCAAGACAACATGGTACTGGCACAAAAACAGACATATAGACCAATGGAACAGAATAGAGAACCCAGATATGAACCCTCAACTCTATGGTCAAATAATCTTTGACAAAGCAGGAAAAAACATGCAATGGAAAAAAGACAGTCTCTTCAATAAATGGTGCTGGGAAAATTGAACAGCCACATGCAGAAGAATGAAACTCGACCATTCTCTAACACCATACACAAAGATAAACTCAAAATGGATGAAAGACCTCAATGTGAGACAGGAATCCATCAAAATCCTAGAGGAGAACATGGGCAGTAACCCCTTTGACATCGCCCACAGCAACTTCTTTCAAGATACATCTCCAAAGGCTAGTGAAACAAAAGCAAAAATGAACTTTTGGGACTTCATCAAGATAAAAAGCTTCTGCACAGCAAAGGAAACAGTCCACAAAACAAAGAGGCAGCCCACAGAATGGGAGAAGGTATTTGTAAATGACAGTACAGACAAAGGGCTGATATCCAAGTTCTATAAAGAACATCTCAAACTCGGGGTGCCTGGGTGGCTCAGTCGTAAAGCGTCTGCCTTCGGCTCAGGTCATGATCCCAAGGTCCTGGGATCAAGCCCCACATTGGGCTCCCTGCTCCTCGGGAAGCCTGCTTCTCCCTCTCCCACTCCCCCTGTTTGTGTTCCCTCTCTTGCTGTGTCTCTCTGTCAAATAAATAAATAAAATCTTTAAAAAAAAAAAAAAACTTCTCAAACTCAACACCCAAAAAACAAATAAGTCAAAAAATCGGCAGAAGACATGAACAGACACTTCTCTGAAGAAGACATACAAATGGCTAACAGACACTTGAAAAAATGTTCCTCATCATTAGCCATCAGGGAAATTCAAATCAAAACCACATTGAAATACCACCTTACACTGGTCAGAATGGCAAAAATGGACAGGGAAAGAAACAACAAATGTTGGAGAGGTTGTGGAGAAAGGGGAACCCTCTTACACTGTTGGTGGGAATGCAAGTTGGTACAGCCACTTTGGAAAACAGTGTGGATGTTCCTCAAAAAATTAAAAATAGGGCTACCCTCAGCCTCTTCGACCTCAGCAACTTCTTAGAAACATCGCCAAAGGCAAGGGAAGCAAGGGCAAAAATGAACTATTGGGATTTTATCGAGATAAAAAGCTTTTGCACAGCAAAGAAAACAGCCAATAAAACCAAAAGACAGCTGACAGAATGGGAGAAGATATTTGCAAATGACATATCAGATAAAGGGCTAGTATCCAAAATCTACAAAGAACTTATCAAACTCAACACCCAAAGAACAAATAATCCAATCAAGAAATGGGCAGAAGACATGAACAGACATTTCTGCAAAGACATCCAAATGGCCAACAGACACATGAAAAAGTGCTCAACATCACTCGGCATCAGGGAAATCCAAATCAAAACCTCAATGAGATACCACCTCACACCAGTCAGAATGGCTAAAATTAACAAGTCAGGAAATGACAGATGTTGGCAAGGATGCAGAGAAAGGGGAACCCTCCTACACTGTTGGTGGGAATGCAAGCTGGGGCAGCCACTCTGGAAAACAGTATGGAGGCTCCACAAAAAGTTGAAAGTAGAGCTACCCTACAACCCAGCAATTGCACTACTGGGTACTTAACCCAAAGATACAAATGTAGTGATCTGAAGGGGTATGTGCATCCCAATGTTTATAGCAGCATTGTCCACAATAGCCAAACTATGGAAAGAGCCAAGATGTCC
The DNA here is from genome assembly GCF_029215605.1 of Mirounga angustirostris. Taxonomy (NCBI): domain Eukaryota; kingdom Metazoa; phylum Chordata; class Mammalia; order Carnivora; family Phocidae; genus Mirounga; species Mirounga angustirostris. The sequence continues at coordinate 57,584,152 of NW_026991724.1, read as the reverse complement.
ATCAACAGATGAGTGGATAGGGCGCCTGGGTGGCTCAGTTGGTTAAGCGACTGCCTTTGGCTCAGGTCATGATCCCGGAGTCCTGGGATTGAGTCCCGCATTGGGGTCCCTGCTCAGCGGGGAGTTTGCTTCTCCCTCTGACTCTCCCCCTCTCATGCTCTCTATCACTCTCTCTCTCAATAAATAAATAAAAATCTTTAAAAGAAAAAAAGAGAGGAGTGGATAAAGAAGATGTGGTATATATATACAATGGAATATTATGCAGCCATCAAAAAAATGAAATCTTGCCATTTGCAACTACGTGGATGGAACTAGAGGGTATTATGCTAAGCGGAATAAGTCAATCAAAGAAAGACAAGTATTATATGATCTCACTGATATGAGGAATTCTTAATGTCAGGAAACAAACAGAGTTGCTGGAGTGGCGGGTTGGGAGGGATGGGGTGGCTGGATGATGGACATTGGGGAGGGTATGTGCTATGGTGAGTGCTGTGAATTGTGTAAGACTGATGAATCACAGACCTGTACCTCTGAAACAAATAATACATTATACGTTAAAAAAAAAAAAAAAAGATAGTAGGAAGGGAAAAATGAAGGGGGGGATCAGAGGGGGAGATGAACCATAAGAGACAATGGACTCTGAGAAACAAACGGGGTTTTAGAGGGGAAGGGGGTGTGGGGATTGGTTAGCCCGGTGATGGGTATTAAGGAGGGCATGTACTGCATGGAGCACTGGGTGTTTCACGAAAACAACGGATCGTGGATCACCACATCAAAAACCAATGATGTGTTGTATGGTGACTAACATAACATAATAAAATTTTAAAAAATTATGGGATGCAGCAAAAGCAGTACTAAGAGGCAAGTTTATAGTGATAAGGATCTACATTAAAGAAATAGAATCAGTAAATAATCTAACTTTACACCTCAAGGAACTATAAAAATTACAACCAACTAAATTCAAATTTATCAAGAGGAAGAAAATAATAAAGATGAGAGCAGATATAAACAAAACAGAGAAGAAAAAAAGAGAAAAACCAACAATAATGAGAGTGGGGTTTTTGAAAAGATGAGTAAGTAAAATCAGAAATTAAACTGAGGACATTACAACAGATGTCACAGAAATGAAAAGGATCACAAGAAAATAGAAGGAACAATTGTTTGCCAAAAAAACTGGATAACCTAAAAGAAATTAATAATTTCCTAGAGAACTGCAAGACTGACTCCAAAACATCAAAAACTAATGATGTACTGTATGGTGACTAACATAACATAAAAAAAAAAAAAAAAAAGACTGACTCCAAAAGAAAGTTTGAACATATCTATAACAAGAGGATTAAATCAGTAATCAAAGATCTTCTAAAAATGAAAAGCCCAGACCAAGATGGCACAACTACTGAATTCTTCCAATCATTTAAAAAATGAATACCAACCCTTCTCAAACTCTTCCAAAAAACTGAAGGGGAAGGAACACCTCCAAACCCATTTTATGAGGCAAAATTTACCCTGATATCAGAGCCAAGATATTGAAGTAACCTAAGTGTCCACTGATGGGCAAACGGATAAACAAGATGTGGTACGTATGTACAGTGGAATATTATTTGGCCATAAAAAAACAATTTTGTGGGGCGCCTGGGTGGCTCAGTCGTTAAGCATCTGCCTTCAGCTCAGGTCATGATCTCAGGCTCCTGGGATCGAGCCCCACATAGGGCTCCCTGCTCAGCAGAAAGCCTGCTTCTCCCTCTCCCACTCCCCGTGTTGTGTTCCCTCTCTTGCTGTCAAATGAATAAATAAAATCTTTTTTAAAAAGCAATTGTGCCATATGCAACAACATGAATGAATCTTGAGGGTATTGTACTAAGTGAAATAAGTCAAAGACAAAAAGAAATTATATGAACTCATATGTAGAATTTTAAAATAAAAATGAGCTTATACAGAGAACAGATTTAACATATTGGTGGTTGGTAGGTGGGGAGGGGGTCAAAAGGTACAAACTTCTAGTTATAATTACATGATGTGACAGAGGTGTTAGCTAATTCTACCTTGATAATCATACTACATTGATATAAATATATCAAATTAATACATTGCACACCTTAAACTTGCATCGTTATATGTCAATTTCAAATAAAGATGTAAAAAAAATCATTGTGTATTTCATGTAAAAAAATTGGTATTCAGGAGGAGGAAAAAGATGGTAGAGGAGTAGGGGACCCTATTTCAACTGGTCCTGGGAATTGAGCTGGATATCTACCAGACCACTCTGAGCACCCACGAAACCAGCCTGAGATGTAAGAAGATCTGGATCTCCACAAACAGAATATCGCAGGCCATTGGTTTTGAGGTACAAAATGGGGAGCCGTGATTCTGCAGGCAGATATCAGAGGATAAATGGCAGTGGGAGGGAGCCTGGACGTGGGGATCCTACACGGCCGGCGAGTGACAGCCTCGCGCGCTGCGGACGGACACAGACTCGCAGACTGGTGGCGCCGGGAAAGGACTTTAGGGCAGCCCCCGGGGCGGAAACCCTGAGCGGCAGGGTCGAGCGGGCGAACTTCAGCCCCTAGGTGGGAAACCTTGAGCAGCGGGGTGGCGTGCGCGAACTGGGAGCCGCTGGCGGTTTTAGAAGCACAAAGGGCAGAGACGTGCCCCAACCAGGAGGCAAGACCGGGAGCACTGCAGAGGGGCGCACAACCCAGGCGGCTGCAGTTTATAGCAGCACAGAAACGGAGACAGTGTGGCCTGGAGAGCTCACTGAAGAACAGACTGCAGTCTCTCTGCTCTGAGGCAGAGGGTTGGAAAGTCTCTTCTGCTCTGACTCACGGAAGAGACATGGAAAGCCGCCAGAGAACAAAAGCCCCCAAAACTGATTCCCACTGAGCCCATCCACCGCCACAGGGGCGCAGGGCAACTCTGCCCAAACAGGGTTGCCTGAGTAACAGCGCAGCAGGCCCCTCCCGCAGAAGACAGGCTGGGAAAACAAGAGGCCAGCAACCCTAAGGTCCCAAGAGAACAGGTGCATCTTGCTTGGATTCTGGTCAATAATTTGGACTCTATACATTCCCTCAAACACCCATCAACAGAATGACTAGGAGGAGGAGCCCCCAAAACAGAAAAGACTCAGATTATGACTTATGCTGCAGATTTACAAATGGATGCAGATATAACCAAGATGTCGGAGATGGAATTCAGGCTAGCAAATGTGAAGACAATAGCTAGAATGGAGAAATCAACTAATGGCAACATAAGTCTCTAAGGGCAGAAATGAAAGCTGAATTGGCAGAACTTAAAAATGCTATCAATGAGATCCAATCCAATCTAGATAATCTAACAGCTAGGGTAAATGAGGCAGAAGAGAGAATAAGCGACCTGGAAGACAATATAATAGATAAAAAGGGAAAAGAGGAGGCCAGGGAAAAACAACTCAGAATCCATGAAAATAGAATCAGAGAAATAAGTGACACCATGAAGCGTTCCAATGTCAGAATAATTGGAATCCCGGAGGGAGTGGAGAGAGAGAGAGGGCTAGAAGATGTACTTGAGCAAATCGTAGCTGAGAACTTCCCTAATCTGGGGAATGAAACAAACATTCGAGTCCTAGAGGCAGAGAGGACCCCTCCTAAGACCAAGGAAAACAGGCCAACACCCCGGCATGTAATAGTAAAACTTGCAAATCTTAGAACCAAGGAAACCATCTTAAGGGCAGTTAGGGGGAAGAGATTCCTTCAGTACAGAGGGAGGAACATCAGAATAATGTCAGACCTATCCACAGAGACCTGGCAAGCCAGAAAGGCCTGGCAAGACATATTCAGAGTACTAAATGAGAAGAACATGCAGCCAAGAATACTTTATCAGGCAAGGCTTTCATTTAGAATGGATGGAGAGATGCAGAGCTTCCACGACCGGCAGAAACTGAAAGAATATGTGACCACTAAGCCGGCCCTGCAAGAAATATTAAGGGGGGGTTCTATAAAAGGAGAAAGACCCCAAGAGTAAACTACAACAGAAATTTACAGGGGCAATCTATAAAAACAACATCTTCGCAGGCAACATGATGACAATTAATTCATATCTTTCAATAATCACTCTCAATGTGAATGGCCTAAACGCTCCCATAAAACGGCACAGGGTTGCAGACTGGATAAAAAGACAGGATCCATCCATATGCTGTCTATAAGAGACTCATTTGGAACCTAAAAATACATCCAGACTGAAAGTGAAGGGATGGAGATCCATCTTCCATGCCAGCGGACCTCAAAAGAAAGCTGGGGTAGCAATTCTTATATCAGACAAATTAGATTTTAAACTAAAGTCTGTAATTAGAGACACAGAAGGACACTATATCATTCTTAAAGGGTCTATCCAACAAGAAGATCTAACAATTGTAAATATCTATGCCCCCAACATGGGAGCAGCCATCTATATAAGCCAACTGTTAACCAAAATAAAGAGTCATATTGATAACAATAGGTTAATTGTAAGAGGCCTTAGTACTCCACTCTCAGCAATGGACAGATCATCTAAGCTGAAAATCAACAAGGAAACAAGAGCTTTGAATGATACATTGGACCAGATGGACCTCATAGATATTTACAGAACATTCCACCCTAAAACAACAGAATACGCATTCTTCTCAAGCACACATGGAACTTTTTCCAGAATAGACCATATACTGGGTCACAAATCAGGTCTCAACCGATGCCAAAAGATTGAGATTATTCCCTGCATATTCTCAGACCACAATGCTCTAAAACTGGAACTCAATCACAAGAAAAAATTTGGCAAAAATTCAAACACTTGGAAGCTAAAGACCACTCTGCTCAAGAATGTTTGGGTCAACCAAGAAATCAAAGAAGAACTTAAACAATTCATGGAAATCAATGAGAACAAAAACACATCGGTCCAAAACCTATGGGATACTGCAAAGGCGGTCCTAAGGGGGAAGTACATAGCCATCCAAGCCTCACTAAAAAAAATAGAAAAATCCCGAATTCACCAACTCACTCTACACCTTAAAGAACTAGAGAAAAAGCAACAAACGACGCCTAAGCCACGCATTAGAAGAGAAATAATTAAAATTAGAGCAGAGATTAATGAATTAGAAACCAGAAACACAGGGGCGCCTGGGTGGCTCAGTCGTTAAGCGTCTGCCTTCGGCTCAGGTCATGATCCCAGGGTCCTGGGATCGAGCCCCACATCAGGCTCCCTGCTCAGCAGGAAGCCTGCTTCTCCCTCTCCCACTCCCCCTTCTTGTGTTCCTTCTCTCGCTGTGTCTCTCTCTGTCAAATAAATGAATAGTCCTTAAAAAAAAAAAAAAAAAAGAAACCAGAAACACAGATCAGATCAACGAAACTAGAAGTTGATTCTTTGAAAGAATTAATAAGATCGATAAACCACTGGCCAGACTTATCCAAAAGAAAAGAGAAAGGACCCAAATTAATAAAATTATGAATGAAAGGGGAGAGATCACAACTAACACCAAGGAAATAGAAACAATTATTAGAAATTATTATCAACAACTATATGCCAATAAACTGAGCAATCTGGATTAAATGGAGGCCTTCCTGGAAACCTATAAGCTGCCAAGACTGAAACAGGAAGAGACTGACAACCTGAATAGGCCAATAACCAGTAACGAGATTGAAGCAGTGATCAAAAACCTCCCAAAAAACAAGAGTCCAGGGACTGATGGATTCCCTGGGGAATTCTACCAAACATTCAAAGAAGAAATAATACCTATTCTACTGAAGCAGTTTCAAAAAATAGAAACAGAAGGAAAACTTCAAAACTCATTCTATGAGGCCAGCATTACCTTAATCCCCAAACCAGGCAAAGACCTCATCAAAAAGGAGAATTTCAGACTGATATCCCTGATGAATATGGATTCCAAAATCCTCAACAAAATCCTAGCTAATAGGATCCAACAATACATTAAAAGGATCATCCACCACGACCAAGTGGGATTTATCCCCGGGATGCAAGGGTGGTTCAACATTCACAAATCAATCAATGTGATAGAACCCATTAATAAGACGAGGGAGAAGAACCATATGGTCCTCTCAATTGATGCAGAAAAAGCATTTGACAAAATACAACATCCCTTCCTGATTAAAACTCTCCAGAGTATAGGGATAGAGGGAACATTCCTCAAGTTCATAAAATCCATCTATGAAAAACCCACAGCAAATATCATCCTCAATGGGGAAAAGGCTGAGAGCCTTTCCCTTAAGATCAGGAACACGTCAAGGATGCCCACTCTCGCCACTCTTGTTCAACATAGTACTAGAAGTCCCAGCAACAGCAATCAGACAACAAAAAGAAATAAAAGGTATTCAAATTGGCAAAGAAGTCAAACTCTCTCTTTTTGCAGACGACATGATACTTTATGTGGAAAACCCAAAAGACTCCACCCCAACATTACTAGAACTCATCCAGCAATTCAGTAATGTGTCAGGATACAAAAATCAATGCACAGAAATCTGTTGCTTTCTTATACACTAACAACGCAATTGTAGAAAGAGAAATTAGAGAAACGATTCCATTTACAATAGCACCAAAAACCATAAGATGCCTCGGAATAAACCTAACCAAAGAGATAAAGGATCTATACCGAAGGAACTACAAAACACTCATGAAAGAAATTGAAGATGACACAAAAAGATGGAAAAATATTCCATGCTCATGGATCGGAAGAATAAACATTGTTAAAATGTCTATGCTACCCAGAGCAATCTATACCTTCAATGCCATCCCGATCAAAATTCCAATGACATTTTCCAAAGTGCTGGAACAAACAATCCTAAAATTGGTATGGAATCAGAAAAGACCCTGAATCGCCAAGGAAATGTTGAAAAAGAAAAACAAAGCTGGGGGCATCACGTTGCCCGATTTCAAGCTATATTACAAAGCTGTGATCACCAAGACAGCATGGTACTGGCACAAAAACAGACATATAGACCAATGGAACAGAATAGAGAACCCAGATATGAACCCTCAACTCTATGGTCAAATAATCTTTGACAAAGCAGGAAAATATATGCAATGGAAAAAAGACAGTCTCTTCAATAAATGAGGTGCTGGGAAAATTGAACAGCCACATGCAGAAGAATGAAATTCGACCATTCTCTAACACCATTCACAAAGATAAACTCAAAGTGGATGAAAGACCTCAATGTGAGACAGGAATCCATCAAAATCCTAGAGGAGAACATGGGCAGTAACCTCTTTGACATCGCCCACAGCAACTTCTTTCAAGATACATCTCCAAAGGCTAGTGAAACAAAAGCAAAAATGAACTTTTGGGACTTCATCAAGATAAAAAGCTTCTGCACAGCAAAGGAAACAGTCCACAAAACAAAGAGGCAACCCACAGAATGGGAGAAGATATTTGCAAATGACACTACAGATAAAGGGCTGGTATCCAAGGTCTATAAAGAACTGCTCAAACTCAACACCCAAAAAACAAATAATCAAGTCAAAAAGTGGGCAGAAGATATGAAAAGACACTTCTCTGAAGAAGACATACAAATGGCTAACAGACACATGAAAAAATGATCATCATCATTAGCCATCAGGGAAATTCAAATCATAATCACACTGAGATACCACCTTACACCAGTTAGAATGGCAAAAACTGACAGGGCAAGAAACAACAAATGTTGGAGAGGTTGTGGAGAAAGGGGAACCCCTTACACTGTTGGTGGGAATGCAAGTTGGTACAGCCACTTTGGAAAACTGTGGAGGTTCCTCAAAAATTTAAAATTAGAGCTACCCTATGACCCAGCAATTGCACTCCTGGGTATTTACCCCAAAGACACAGATGTAGTGAAAAGAAGGGCCATATGCACCCCAATGTTCATAGCAGCAATGTCTGCAATAGCCAAACTGTGAAAAGAGCCGAAATGCCCTTCAACAGATGAATGGATAAAGATGTGGTCCATATATACAGTGGAATATTACTCAGCCATCAGAAAAGATGAATACCGGGGTGCCTGGGTGGCTCAGTTGGTTAAGCGACTGCCTTCGGCTCAGGTCATGATCCTGGAGTCCCGGGATGGAGTCCCGCATCGGGCTCCCCGCTCAGCGGGGAGTCTGCTTCTCCCTCTGGCCCTCCCCTCTCTCATGCTCTCTGTATCTCATTCTCTCTCTCAAATAAATAAATAAAATCTTAAAAAAAAAAAAAAGAAAAGATGAATACCCAACTTTTACATCAACATGGTTGGGACTGGAGGAGATTATGCTAAGTGAAATAAGTCAAGCAGAGAAAGTCAATTATCATATGGTTTCACTTATTTGTGGAACATAAGGAATAGCATGGAGGACATTAGGAGAAGGAAGGGAAGAATGGGGGAGGAATTGAAGGGAGAGATGAACCATGAGAGACTATGGACTCTGAGAAACAAACAGGGTTTTAGAGGGGAGGAGGTAGGGGGGATTGGTTAGCCCGGTGATGGGTATTAAGGAGGGCATGTACTGCATGGAGCACTCGGTCTTATACTAAAACAATCGTATAATCACCACATCAAAAACTAATGATGTATTTTACGGTGACTAACATAATAGAATTAAAAAAAAATTCAAAAGCAGAAATTAGGAGCTATAGAACCCCTAAGGATCAGCAGTAAGAGACCAATAGTAGGAAAACATGAAGCCAAAATATGAGAAGTATGCATCAACCCTAGATAAGAGCCTATTAAAGTAATGACATAAAAAGCAAAAATGGAATTCAGCATGTAGAAGACAACACATGTGGTCACCAGCATCAGGATGGTATGGGCGGCTCTGGTCTCTGGGGGAATCTGCGGTGACCATTGGGGCTGTGAATATACGACACTCTCTGGTGATGCCTGTGCAGGATCAGCACCATCGAGCCACTGGATCAGACCATGAGGCCCATAAACATGGCATCAGAGATGCACCACAAGAAGACAAGACTTGTATTAGGAGCTAAGGATGAGCAAAACCATTTGTCGTGGGTATGGTTGTATGTGTCCTGTAGACCAGTAACTTTCACAGGAACATAGATTTTTTTTTAAGATTTTTTTTTAGATTTTATTCATTTATTTAATTGACAGAGAGAGAGAGACAGCGTGAGGGGGAACACAAGCAGGGGGAGTGGGAGAGGGAGAAGCAGGCTCCCCGCTGAGCAGGAAGCCCGATGCGGGGCTTGATCCCAGGACCCCAGGATCATGACCTGAGCCGAAGGCAGTTGCTTAACCAACTGAGCCACCCAGGCGCCCCAGGAACATAGATATTAATTAAGATGCTGGAGATCCAGCAGATGAACAGGAAGGACCAATGACCTTGGGGGTTCATCCTCTGAGCATCCTCCCGCTGTCCTGGGGAAGAGAATGACACACTGAAAGGTGCTCAGGACACCGGTGGAGCACAAGGTGGTGCTCCAAGCCATTTGGTGGATGTAATGGACAAGTGTACACCCAAGAGTGGACAGGAGTTGCCTAAAGACAAAAGCCGCCATTGTGAGTGGAATCCCAGTGGAGAGAAGAACCAAGAGATTGGCTACAGCCATGTGGGTGAGAATCATGTTGAAGAGCCTCTGCTTGTGTCCATGCAAGAGTGGAGGGATGTTATGGGAGAAGAGGATGACACCGGCAAAAGACCCAACTCCAATCTGTAACAAAAAGATGGTTTTCAGAGTCTCTTCCCCTGTGGTTCTGAAAAGACATGGTGAGGGCTTCAGAGTGGCCTGGAGTGAAGAGTAGGCTGTTAGTGCTGGTATAAGGACTCTTCTTAGTTCTAGGACCTTTTCTTCTCCTGAAAAGGGAGATACACTCATATTCCACAGGAGACTCGACCTGGAGAACATGTCATAGACACCAATTTCATATTATTACTTTGCATTTCTATTTACTTTTATGTTCTGTCTCCCCATCAGAATGTAAAGTCCATGAACTCAGGAAGCATGCCTGTCTCGGTCAAAAAATATGGTTGACATATAATGGGTATAAATACATACTTTATAAATGAATATGTGGAAGGAGACAACAAGAATAGTGTACCATCTTTATAAATCATTGCCATCCTGCCATTATAATGCATTAATAAAGTTAAATGGAAATACAAAAATATACAGATTATAAGATTTATCTAAAATTACAAGAGAATACATAGTCAACTTCTGAGGACTCAATATTATATATTAGAGTGACAGTACACAAAATGCTTTTCAAAAAGTCAGTGGCCATCTGAATACACATGTCCCTAAAATGTCTTCAGATATTCTATTTCAGTATAGAAAATATCCCTACTGGCCGAAGAATTCTAGTTATTAATAATTCCACAGATTGTAACTTGTTGAGAAGTCAGTTCCTGGAAAGCTTTTTCAAAGTGGTCTCCCACTCACCTCAGTCCACACGAAAAAGTAAACAGGACTCAAAACAGCCAATCAAGATAGGTATTAAAGAGGGCACTTCTTGTGATGAGCCCTGGGTATTGTATGTAAGTGATCACTGAATTTTAATCCTGAAACCAGTATTACACCAGTATGTGAACTAAAATTATTTTAAAAACCTATCAAGTTGTACACCTTCACTATAAAGTTTTATTAGTCAATTACACCTCAATAAAGCTAGTAAAACCCTTCTATCATTAAACCATTGCACAGATTGATTTACATCTCTGAGTTTTTGAGTTCCTACATTTTTTCTTAGTCTTTGATTCTCATTTATAAAATCCAGAACCAATTAAACTAGGTACCTTAGTTCAAAAGCAACCATAGCACATTTGGGTCGTCCATTAAAATAAAGACTGATCTGAGCCCTTATGAGTGAAAAAGAAGGTTCTGTGACATACAAGAGAAAGATGGACCTATTCTGGCAAAAGGTGTGAAGTCTTCCAAAGGCAATAATCCTAATTGTTACTGTAGGATTCAGAAGCCACAGTGAGAAAGGAAAAATAAATGATATTGAGAAAAACATCTCTGAGTTACTAAACTTTCTTGCTCTTTGGGAAAACTGGGTCCATGTTAGGGGACCTTTGTGTAGACAAGACAGGAAACAGCATGGTGAGTACCTTGTGACCGTCAGCTTTGGACTCACCCAGTACGGGTTTTGTTTCTTATTCCCCACTCTTCAATGATAATTAATGGTGCTGGGACATTAGGACACATCCTTGAGCTCTGAGAACCTGTTCTCTCATTTGTGATATGGGAATGACAGTGGAACTTTGGGTCAGAGGCTTAATCCTTGAGCAGACGAAGATTCCATCCTCTGCAACCTGAAAGCTCTTACTGCATGTTACAATCATCCACTTACAAGCTTAGTCCCACCTGGGGTGTGTCACCGCTCTGTGCATCTGATTTCTCATTGAAAAGTAAAGTTTGCTTTAATATGGAACACCACTCAAACCTCATGTGGATATGCAAGGTGGATTTCATGTCAATTATTGATCACCATGGCTAGAACAAAATTCTCATTAAGTGGTGGGAAGAATTATTTTTATGATAGGTGTGGTTTCCTTGTTTTGATTACCTACCACTACCAGGGATACAAGGGAAGAATAATGACACGTAAAATGGGAAGAACAGACTAGCTGCATTCCAACACTCACACCATTTTGTGTGACTTGAAAATGAACCAGAGTTCATCTTACTAAAATTTTCTCTCTCCATTTACTGCATCAAGTTAAACAAAGATAGAAGGGCCCTTTTCTACTTATTTAAAGTATGAGCAATACCCCCACTTTCAACACAGATCATCAGAGTATCAGTAAGGAAGCATTGCCCCCCAAATGCACAATAGACCCCCTTGACCTGACCATCTGCCCTCCAGTGGCGGAGCACACCTGCTTCCACACAGAGTATTCATCAGGAAAGATCATAGGTTAGGTCCCAAAACACGTCTTAACAGATTTATGAAGACTGACATCATATCAAGTATCTTTTCAGACCACAACGGCATGAAACTAGTAATCAGTAACAGCAGAAAACAGGAAAATTCACAAACATGCACAGATTCAACAACACACTCATGAACAACCCATGGGGCAAAAAAGAAATCAAAGGGAAACCACGAAATACTTTGAGACAAGCCTAAGGGGAAACACAACACACTAAATGTATGGGATTCAGCAAAAACTGTTCTAAGAGGAATGTTTATAGCTATAAACGCCTACCTTAAGAAAAAAGAAAGATCTGGGCGCCTGGCTGGCTCAGTCGGTGGAGCACGAAATTCTTGGTCTCCGGTTTGTAAGTTCGAGCCCTGTGTTGGGTGTATTGATTACTTAAAATCTTTTTTTTTTTTTAAGATTTTATTTTATTTATTTGAGAGAGTGAGAGAGAGAGCACAAGGTGGGGGAGAGGCAGAGGGAGAGAGAGAGAGAAGCAGACTCCCTCCTGAGCAGGGAGCCTGACGCTGGGCTCAATCCCAGGACCCCCAGATCATGACCTGAGCCCAAGGCAGATGCTTAACTGACTGAGCCACCCAGGCACCCTAACTACTTAAAATCTTTAATAGAAAAAAGAAAAAGAAGAAGAAACAAAGATCTTAACAAACCACCTCAGTTTATACCTCAAGGAACTAAAAAAAAACTCAGCCCAAAGTACTTAGAGGGAAGGAAATAACAAATGTCAGAGCAGAAATAATGACAATGAAACCAGAAAAACAATCGAAAAGGTTGATGCAACCCAGAGCAGGCTTTTGTAAAAGACTCATCTCTCTACTCACCACTGGCAAGAATGTGAGGGGGGACAACATCCATGGTCAGGCAGCCAACTGCATTTCCCACTCCACTCCCATCCTCGCTCCCTTTCATTCCTATAGTCAGCTGAATTCACTTCCCTAGAAAGAACCAGACGTGTTTTCACTTCATCACGCAACCCACGTTCATCCTCCTCCTGGAAGCCCCTCCTCCCATCACCTCCCATGTCTCACACCTTCTCAAGCTCCACCCCACCCAGCTGCACCTGCTCACAGACACCTGACCGCCATTCTCCATCATCATATCCCTGTTTGTTTCTTTACTCCTATATCCTTTCTCTTCCCCCTACACTGAGCTGGGTGAGTAGTCTCCTGATCCACTGATGGATACTTCAGCCACAGTGTCTGGACACAGGGAGCAAACAGCCCCTCCTACTGTTCCATATCACCTCCAACAACAGCAGGAGGAAATACAGCAAGTTTATGCTGGTCTCTCCTTTGAATTATAATGACCTGCAAATTCCCTGGCACTGCAGGGTGCATGGGATTCAATGAATCCCATGGAACCTTCCTTATTGGCAAAAGATCTGACTTGAGTCTCATGCAGTAAGGCCTCCTATGACCCCTCTGGAAACCCCACTCTGTGCTCCCTAATTCACACCTCCACCCAGCTGTGGCATAGATGCAGATGCTCAGAGTGAGGCAGGGTTGGCGTGCGTCCTGCCCAATCCATGTTGGTGCCCAACCACATCCCCAAGTTCCTGGGTTTTGCCCTGAACAGAAGGAACCACTCACCTGGCTGGTCTTTGCTCCAGAGCTCTGTGCAGGGAGGTGTCAATCACAACGAGCCAGAGATACAGGGACAGGGTTCCTGGACCCGATCTCCCCACAGAGATGCCCTTACCATGTCAGCTGTAGTCTTGATGACCCTCTGCAGGGAGAGCCTGGGGCATCTCCAGTGAGGAGCTAATTTAATCCCCAGTGCAAATCACCATCATTCCCTTCAGATGATTAAGGACAGTTGTTGGCAATTAACAAGAAGATTGGGGTGTGGATAGCCAAAGAGCTGGCATAAAAAAGTTTTCTAGCTCCCTGTGGAAAACCATATTCAGAACCAAAGTTGTAATCAGGAGTTAAAAGGACACAGAAAAGCACATCAAGGACTTGTTGGGGAACAAGATGTGACCACTCTCCCTGCTCATGCTCTCTCTCTAGCGCTTGCTCTCTCTCTCTCTCTCATATAAATATATAAAATCTTTAAAAAGAAAAGAAGATGTGACTACTGGGGCACCTGGTTGGCTCAGTCAGTTAAGCTTCCAACTCGATTTCAGCTCAGGTCCTGATCTCCTGGTCGCAAGATGGAGCCCTCCCTCCCTACCCCCTTTCCCTGTGTTAGTCTCTCCACTCTGCAGGGAGCCTGCTTAAGATTCTCTCTCTTTCCCTCTCCCTATTCCCCTCCCCTTCTGCTCTTGCTCATGTTCTCTCGTTATCTCTCAAAAAAAAAAAAAAAAAGATGTGACCACCGACTTACCCATGAGCTGCACCTGGGTACTCAGGCTCCTCATCCTCTCTCCTGACCTTGGAACGTGGATTTGCTTGCCTTTCCCACTCCCAGAGGCTGTTCCAAGGGCATAGCCTTGAGATAGTGATGTGATGTTGAAAAGACCTGCCCGAGCCCAGGCACCTCTTTATAAACTTAGAAGGTTTGGAGGGCAGATTCAGGGATCCATTCATCTTGCTGCTGCCCGAGACAAGCCTCGTATGTAAGTTCCCTTTGCTTATTAAAATTGCCATCTGCCAACCTGGAGTGGCCTGCCTCCTTCTTCGGTCCCTTCCTGCCCTCTGTGTGGGGGGGGGCCAGCTTCCAGTAACACCAGGAAAGCTCCATAGAGGGCTCCCTTTATTTCCAATGGGGTATGTTCCTCAGTGCTTTTTCATCTTTCCAAAATACTGACCATCCTCACTGGGTCAGGACTCTGGTCTTAACATGACTTTAAATTCCATGCTTCTTGCTATTTATGGCCCTATGTCTTTTTAGTCTGGAAAATACCCCCTTTTGAAAGCATTTTCCCACCTCAAAATACAGGTATCCCTAATCCCCACATGACTCCAAACAAGATGATAATTTCCCTTCCAAGTCCCCATTCAGCCCGCCTCATGTGCCTCTCATTGTGTAACCAGACTCCCCTCTTTATTCTGGACCATTTGCACATGAAGCATTCCTGAGCCTACACATTGGGCGAAGGGCAAAGCCATATAGGAAACATAAGTGATAACAAAGGAATTCAGACTTCCAGTGCCTACCACCCACCCTGGTATCTAAAGTCCATAGTGCCCCCAACCCCTGGGACAACCATACACTCCCTATGGGTTTCCAACAGTCTTTTCACCAAGAAATTGTTCTTTTTGCTGTCTTTTGTTTACTATTGACTATGACCTCATGTTTTTTATTCTACTTTTAGGGCTAATTCTTTAACACTATATTTCACCCACAATATTTTATATTAGTTTGAACATTTATAATTTCAAAGAGCACTATTTAACATTTGCTCATTAAAATATAAATTTTAGGGATGCCTGGGTGGCTCAATCAGTTAAACATCTGCCTTTGGCTCAGGTCATGATCTCAGGGTCCGGGATCCAGCCCCACATTGGGCTCCCTGCTCAGCGGGGAGTCTGCTTCTCCCTCTCCCTCTGCCCCTCCCCCGATCATGCACTTTCACTCTCTCTCAAACAAATAATAAATAAAATCTTTAAAAAATAAAATACAAATTTTATGGACCCCTGGCTGACTCAGTCGGAGGAACGTGCAACTCTTGATATTGGGGTCATGAGTTTGAGCCCCACGTTGGATATAGAGATTACTTAAATATTTTTTAAAAATTAAAACACTTTAAAAAAATAAAATACAAATTTTAATGGACGTTTTCAAGCACACAAAACTGTAGACAATAGTATCACAACCTTCCCCCTACACACGCACCCCTCAGGAACACCTTGTCTACTTTAAACCATCATTTACACTGAGCAGATTTAGTTTCATTTATATCTCCCTCATATTTCGTTACCCTGGAGAACGATAATTATACTCTGGCTAGGAACAGCTGGCTGTTCCTATTAACAGACATCGCTATAATGATGCATTCATGGGGTGAAAACCTTTATCAGTTAATGCGTTCAAAGAGGAATGAACAACTGGGGAGAGCTCATGATAGGAGTGTCACAGCATCGCTTCTATGTTGCCTTTTGGAATGTCCCAGTCGACCACTTCCCCCCAACCTCCTCACTCCAATTGTGCAAGTAAACTAAACATCATCAACTACAAGCATTAAAAGAAGATAATGATTATTTGAGAGCATGAATAAAGCAGAAATGTTAAAAAATGGCACCATGGTTGATGTGGTTGGATCTCTGCTCTGATTCATAAAATGTTGAATCACCTAACGGATTGTGTGCTTTACTGTTAGGAGCATAAGATCTCATAACCCAGAGGTAAATTTGTATGCCTTCATAAAAAGGATAAACAAATGGGTAATCTGTTACAGTCACTATAACGAGAACAATCTCCACAATAATTGTGGACCTGTGCTTATCTGGGTCAACAGCAATGATTTAGGGTCTGCAGATGTCCTTTTGACTGTGGTAACACTTGATGTGGTCAGACCCACCATCTCCCTTAGTTCCCTTTGCTTGCTTTCCACAGAGCTACGCTCATCACATTTTCCTTCTACAGAGCTGATCACTTATGGAGATAGGATTTGGTGTCAGTTGCAGATACTTATTATCCAAGTCATTTACTCATGCCACAGATTTGGTGATCTCCATGTACACTTCCCCTAGAAGGCTCACAGGTGTTTGAACTTAGATGTTCTCTCAAGTGCCAAAACTAGAAGAATCTGGAGTTAAGGCCTCTGGTTCCAATAAAATTGTATGTGGAACCAAGAGAGACCCTGCCCATCACAGCCACATGAAAATGCTGAGCCCAAGACCTGTCCTTGGATGGTTCAAAGCAGCACATTCTATGGATTAGAAAGTGTGGGATATGGGAGTGGATGGAAGTCAGGGCAGAAACTGTCATGGCCTTTGGGTGGCCAGATGTGAGAACTGAAATGAACTCCTACCAAAACTACTTTGGGGCCGAAGTAAAATGGATCCTTCTAGATCTGGCCACATGAAAATGTCAGAGAATTAAAAAAAAAAAAACACACACTACCAAATAATTTTTTTCTATGGCAGTTGTCAATCGATGATATTCTAATTCCATCATTCCTTCTACATTTACTAGTTGCTACCAGACCCATCTATCTTTGGTTGCTGGCTCTGCCACTCCAGCTGTGTAATCTTGGGCAAATGAAAGGAAAGAAGCCAAGGGTCAGCCTAGAATTTTGCATCCAGTAAGAAAGACATTCAGAAATTAGGGTGACACCTCCTTCTCTCTCTCTCTTTCCCTTGTTCATCCCTCTCTTGCCACATCCTTCCCCCTCTCAGGCTACCATGCAGTTGGTAGAGCTGCAGAGGCACCCTGGTGGTGGCATGGGAACCCTCTAGATTGCAGGGCAGTGAGGACAGAAGCGGACAAAACAGCTGTATAGTTGTGTGTTTTAGTCACCACACACCCAGGGATGCAGGTGGTGAGGAGGTAGGGGAGCCATGGGAAGGAACAGTAGAAGCAAACCTGCATTGCATGAAGGTACTGGAGGGATGGGGGAAAGTAGGCAGAGGACTCAGGCACTGTGGCTATGAGTAGGATCCTCAAGCATTTAAGTGTTGAGCAAATAGAATGGAATACAGGTTTCTCACTGTTGGAGGAAATATTTATAAGCAGAGAACAGGCAGAAGTTAGAATGAATCCTAGGGGCTGGTTCTGATGGGAGGAATTCAAATGTGAATAACTCATATGTGAATAACTCCTAGTTCTTTATGCACATGCATGTGTGCACATGTATGAAACCTAATTATGAGCTTTTTGCTGAGAGGTCCCAGAAGCAATGACATGCTGGTAACAATGCACAGAGCTAAAAGCAGGTCTTGGTTTCCAGCAGCCAACCTCCATTGAGGGGATCTTATTCTTTGGTGAAGTGGTAGATACCAGGGCTATGTCTTGAACAGCACAAGGTGAGCCTACAATGATTCCTTTTGTTAAATCATACAGCCATACAGATCTTCCACTGGCCAATCTGGGACGACATGAACATGAAAACAGATAACGATTGCATCACAATGCAATCCATTGAACCATACAGGAATTTAGGAATCCTTTGGACGTGAATAAAAGAGAATGGATGGATGATTAAATAAATACATGGGGTGAAGGGAAGCCTCTTCCTTCAGTAGATTCCTACTAATTAATGTTGAGGGCTGACGTTAGAGAACCATCCTGTTGGTTGTTCCAATGGGAGCTGTGATAGCTAAGGCACATGAGTGTAAGGTGACAAGGAACAACACAGTGGGACAATCTCAGGACATCTCCCCATAATGTGCTAAATCAGTTGCAAAGACCAAATGGTACACATAAGATGGAGAGATTTGGCAGATGCCAACCTGACCAGGTGATCAAGGTGAACATAAGCACCGTTAGGATGGGTGAACACCATGCGTGCCCTGGTGTGAAGCACTGGGAAGAGAACAGCAACATTTCCCAGGTCCTCCTACCGAGGAAATGTGAGCTGAGTCTGGTCTTGAGGAAGCCCAGAGAGACCCGCGGGGCGGGTCATTCAACAGAACGAAGTAGGGCAAGGATATGAAAGAAAGGGAAAGTCAGCAATAACAGTTTGATACTGGAGAACAAGGAAGAGACACAGCAACAAAGTGCACATTCCTGGTGGGTAATTCCAACCAGAAAGGAAAAGGAGATGTTTCGGATCCGTTGGAAAATTTGAGCATGGCCCATGGATAGAGCAGTGGTGGTGTGTCTACACTGATTTTCTAAATCAAAGGACAGTATGTTGTTATTGCAGGAGTGTCTTTGTTGTAGGGAAAACCACACCAGTGAGTTTATGGTGTACACACATTGCTTTCAAGTGATTCAGAAAAGAAAAAAAAAAGGTGATAACAGAATAAAATGTACAGAAATTAGTTAATAAATCAAATGTAGTAAAGTATTAATTGTTGGGGTATCTGGGTAAGGAAGAAAATCATGTATATTTGAAATGATATCAGATTAATAATTGTAAAAATAAAATTAATTCAAAGGCATTGAATTTCTCAATTTTTAAAATGAGGTTGGATAGTGCTGAATACATCTTTGTTATTGATCACATTTTTTTAAAGATTTTATTTATTTATTTGACAGAGAGACACAGCGAGAGAGGGAACACAAGCAGGAGGAGTGGGAGAGGGAGAAACAGGCTTCCCGCGGAGCAGGGAGCCCAACGCGGGGCTCGATCCCAGGACGCTGGGACCATGACCTGAGCCGAAGACAGACGCTTAACGACTGAGCCACCCAGGCGTCCTATTGATCACATTTTATTACCTTTTCTCAGATAGACATTTTGTATAATTTAATGGGAAAAACAGTGAGATAAAGATATATTTAGATAAATACTGAAATAACTCACATAGAGCAAATCTGTACTTCAAAAAAGCTGAAGGAGGTGTTTCATACTGAAGGAAAATTATACCAGAGGAAAACACACAAAAAAGAATTATCAGAATTGGCAATCATGTGGATACATGTGTAATCTATATTTTATCATTTCTTATTTTCTCTAAGAGACAGCTGGCTCATGACAGCAAAAATAATAGCATTAATTGTGGGTAATAACATATGTAGAATAAAAATTTATAAAAACAATATCATAGGGCGCCTGGGTGGCTCCGTTGGTTAAGCGACTGCCTTCGGCTCAGGTCATGATCCTGGAGTCCCGGGATCGAGTCCCGCATCGGGCTCCCTGCTCGGCAGGGAGCCTGCTTCTCCCTCTGACCCTCCCCCCTCTCATGTGCTCTCTGTCTCTCTCATTCTCTCTGTCTCAAATAAATAAATAAAATCTTTAAAAAAAAAACAATATCATAAAACATTATAAGGTATATGGAATTATACTATTGTAAAATTCTTGCATAATCTGTGAAATGGGTCAACAGTAGTTCTAACTGGAATGTAATACGTTGGAAATCCACTTTAAAACAGCTACAATCAGCAATGTTCACAAAAGCCAAACTGTGGAAAGAGCCGAGATGCCCTTCAACAGATGAATGGATAAAGAAGATGTGGTCCATATACACAATGGAATATTACTCAGCCATCAGAAAGGATGAATACCCACCATTTGCATTGACATGGATGGAACTAGATAGGATTATGCTAAGTGAAATAAGTCAAGCAGAGAAAGACAATTACATATGGTTTCACTTATATGTGGAATATAAGAAATAGTGCAGAGGACCATAGGGGATGGGAGAGAAAACTGAATGGGAAGAAATCAGAGAGGGAGACAAACCATGAGAGACTCTGGACTCCAGGAAACAAACTGAGGGTTACAGAAGGGAAGAGGGTGGGGAATGGGGTAACTGGGTGATGAGTATTAAGGAGGGCATGTGTTGTGATGAGCACTGGGTGTTATATGCAACTAATGAATTGTTGAACACTAGGTCAAAAACTAATGATATATTATATGTTGGCTAATTGAACATAATAAAAAATAAATAAAATAAAACAACTACGACAACCACTAAAAATAGTTATACCTTAACACCATTAATTTTAAAAATACCAGACTGTCCCAAAAGGAGGCAAAAGGAAAAAGAGAAAAAAGCAGATAGGACAAAGAAAAAAAACTGAGTCCCCAGTTTCTGTATTTCAATGATAAACTAGAAAATCTGAGTAACAAGTTTATAGATGGCAGATGTAAACCCTCCTTAATATTACTTCATTTATCCAATTGACCTTATTTACATCAGCATTTTGAAGTTATAACCTGAACTCTGCACATCAATTTTCTACATGCATTCATACACAAGCCTAAAATCTGTTAGGTCTGAGAAAATAAGCAGACTCTTCTGTACATGGTTGAGATGGTCAGTGACTCTGCTCATCCAAAGCTTGGCTCAGATTCCTAAGAGATCCCGTCTTTTTTCCCGCATTGTCAAGGACTCTAGGACACAGAGATCTACAGTGACTCTCTCCACTGTGGTCCCACCCAGAGACAGTCCCCAACACATGTCCACCAGCCACCAGCCCAGCCAAAGCGCAGGCAGAGTTAGTACCTGTCCTCTACAACCTTACTACACAAACCCAGTTCTGAGTTCCTCTCCTGTTGGAGACAACTTGTCTCCTGGTTTTTGCCCTGAGACTGAACGTAAGAAACCACTCACCTGGCTGGTCCTGCTCCAGCGTTCCGTGCAGCGAAGTGTCAATCAGGAAGAGCCACAGTTATAGGGACAGGGTCCCTAGACCTCCTCTCCCCACAGAGACACCATTACCATGTCAGTGTGTCTCAGGAACACTGTCTGCCTGGAGAAGCTGGGGCGTCTCTAATGAGAAGCAAATTTTCTCCCCATTGCAAGTCTTCACCAGCCACTTCTGGTAATTAATGGTAATTTTTGGTAATTAATTTAAAGTTCCTGAAAAGCTGCTAAACAACAGGCAGAGAAGAGTTTCTATGTTCCCGGTGGAAGAATCTAAGTTCAGAGTCAAAGTTGCCGTCTGTGGTGGAATTGAAACTCAATGTATGGACTCTGGAAAACAAACTGAGGGTTTCAGAAGGGAGGGTGGGTAGGGGGATGGGGTAGCTGGGTGATGGGTATTAAAGAGGGCACGTGTTGTGATGAGCACTGGGTGTTATGCACAACTAATGAATCGTTGAACACTACGTCAAAAGCTAACAATGTACTATATGCTGGCTAATTGAGCATAATAAAAATAGTAATAATAATCATAAATAAAACCATAAATCATCAAAAAAAAAGAAACTGAATGTTGGGTCAAGGGTTCCTCTTATAGTATTTCCAAATGGGCATTTCCTGTTTCCAGAATCAGGCTGACACCATGACTAGCTCATACTGAACATCTCCATTTGATCTGGAAACTGGTCTCTCCCTTGACTTAAATAACACAATTCCTGTTACTTAGGGCCCCACGTCTTCTACATCTGGAGAATATCCCACTTGAAGCTAGTCTATCTTACCTCAGAACCTGATGTCCATGTGACTCCCCAAGAGCTCATTATATGCTTCCCAAATCACCCAGAGAGCACTTCTCCCTTGTCCCTCATCGGTCAACCAGGCTGTCCTTTATTTTCAGAGTTTGCCCTGGGAAGATGTATTCCTGGATGTACAGAAAAGATTCAAGGGGAAGTAAAATATAGCACAGATAGAGGGAAAGCATCAGAATTATTTAAAATCAAGAGAAGGGCCAAAAGCCAAATAGAAAATTGGGCAAAATAATAAAAAGAAAATTCACAAGATAGATGAGATGACCCTGAATCATATGTATGTTATTTATGGCAAGTCAGTCGATAAGTTATTTTTCAAGATTGGTTTGGACATTCTATATTTTTTGCATTTCCATATTATTTTTAGAGTAAGCTTGCCAATTTCAACAATAGCAACAACAAAGACAACACAAGTGGGATGGATCATGACTGGGATTTGTCAACTCCTTAGATCAACCAGGGGCATATATAGAGTCAGAGGGTGCGTGGAAAATCTCTGTACCTTCCTCTCACTTTTGTGGTAGATGTAAAACTTCTCTGAAAAATAGTTTGTTGCAAGTTTTTAAAATACTCAACAAAAATTAAGTTCTAGATAGTGTCAATAAGGCATGAACAATTTCTTATAGAGGCAACAGAAAACCAGACAACATTTAATTAAGACAATGAGGTATTTACGTATATTTGAAAATGTTGGATTAAACTGTGTAACATTTGGAAAAGAGAATGCTGAAGTTTTTTAAAAGGCTATTGGAGTGGCATATTCTAAAGGATAAGTACGGATTTGGAAATGTATTTTTTTTATTAGACCATGAAACTGATCAAATGTAAATTTGTACAAACTAAAAATGGAAAGTTTGGGTGGGTGCTAAATGTAGTGATAAGCAATAGAATCTAGAATCTATAGATGCATTCTACCATCGCTTCTAAGTCAAAATTGTCAAAGGATTGTGGTTCCTTCAAATCCAAGCTCCTACTTCCCAAGACACTCACTAAGAAAATAAAGTCATGCTTTCTAAAGTGTTCATCCATTTAGTGTATTCTTCTATCAAAAGCTAAGATGGGAATTTTAAAGGTGGGGATGGGGGCTTAGGCACAGATGGTGCATCCACAGTCATACCGCTAGGACTCTGTAAAGGGACAGGCCTGAAATTACAGCCCCCACCACCATGAATTACAGTTTACAGGACAGGGTGTGCTGGGAGGAGGATGGCCCACTGTGACCAAGGAGAAGGCTTTGTGAGATTACTTGAGGTGTTCCCCCGTCAGGCGAGCACACCCCTGATCCTGTACTCTTCGTTGACCCAGAGAAGATGGGAAATGGTCAGGTGGGAATTTTTCTCTTCCACAGCTGTGAGCAGCATCCGAATCTCCTCGTCAAAAGGAGATTTGCAAAGCCTGGGAAAATAGAAATAAAGTTTTCTGGACTCTGCACATGATTGTTCGCCTCTCTACATCCCAGTGCCTACTTCCAAGCCATTCTTCTCGAGAAGTGACTGGCAAGATCGTTTTGAGCAATGCCTGTAATTTGGGTCTGCCACACTGGGAGAGAGGGTACTACTGACATCTAGTGGGTACGAGCCAGAGATGGTGTTAAAACACCCTACAAAGCACAGGGCAGCCACTCCCCACGACAAAGAATGATCAAAGCCAAAATGTCAATAGTGCTAAGATCAAGAAACCATGATATATACACACATACTTGCAGCCCACACTTGTGTGTGTGTGAGTGCGTGTGACACTCCATAAAACTGACATCCATGGAAACAAAGATACTGGAGCATTTCATTTACCAATTCATCTTATCTACCCAGAAGAGTTTCCAGTGCCCAGGAGAAGCCGTGAATGATATCTATGCTATATGCCTTCTGCCATCATTTACTGAGTGCTTGTTTTGGGCAAGCCATTGGTAATAGTACTTTACATATGCTATTCCAACTGGTCACCTCGATTCTTTGACGTGGGAAATGCTATTATCCTTATGTCACACTGGAGGAGAGGTGAGGCACCTCACAATTCACCCAGCTAGCCCAGGGCACTTGGGACTCCATTACTGGTCTTCTGGAGGCCAGAGACTCTACTTCAGAGTAGCATGTCCTACCAAGTCCTGTCAAGCTCTTTGGTCAAGCTCACACCCGTCAGCGCCACTGGACACTCCCACAAGTATCAGGCTGGGTCAACGTTCAGCCTTGCTTTCTTTCAGCAGACCCCGTGATTTTACCCCTTCCCATTTCCTTCCCAGGATGCTGATATCCAAAAAAATGAACTCTGACATTCAAGCAAATCATAGCCAGACATGGGCGCCTGGGTGGCTCAGTTGGTTGAGCGACTGCCTTCAGCTCAGGTCATGATCCTGGAGTCCTGGGATCGAGTCCCGCATCGGGCTCCCGGCTCGGCGGGGAGCCTGCTTCTCCCTCTGACCCTCCCCCCTCTCATGCTGTTTCTCTCTCGCTCGTTCTCTAATAAATAAATAAATAAAATCTTTAAAAAAAAATCATAGCCAGACATACCACAACTGCTCAATATTGTAGTTTGGATGCTTCAGTGCCTCACCAAGAGATGCCACTCCATTATCTTCCAGGAAATTTGACCCCAGATCAAGAAGGGACAGGGATTTGTTGCACAGAAGGACTTGGAAGATGTAGTCACAGGCCACAGAGGTGAGGCAAGAGCACATCAGTCTGCAAAGACATATACATACTCAACCGGTCAACCCGCTCAAGCTCTTCTGGTAATATTTTCATGAAGCCACATGCAAAACTTGCAAGTCATTCCTCATATTCCATGGTCATCTGAGAAAAGTAAGAGGATTAGAACATGCGGCAGCTGCAGAAACACAGAAGCAAAAATGTGGACTATGGAATAGGGCTTCTCAAATTCTGGAATCAATTCCATTTACAATAGCACCAAAAAGACCATAAGATACCTAGGAATAAACCTGACCAAAGAGGTAAAGGATCTATATCTAGAAACTACAGAACACTCATGACAGAAATTGAGGAAGACACAAAGTTGGAAAAACATTCCATGCTCATGGATTAGAAGAATAAACATTGTTACAATGTCTATGCTTCCCAGAACAATCTACTTTCAAAGCAATCCCTATGAAAATGCCCTTGACATTTTTCACGGAGCTGGAACAAACAATCCTAAAATTTGTATGGAACCAGAAAAGACCCTGAATCGCCAGCAGAATGTTGGAAAAGAAAACTGAAGCTGGGGGCATCACAATGCCTGACTTCAAGCTATATTACAAAGCTGTGATCATCAAGACACAAAAACAGACCCATAGATCAATGAAACAGAATAGAGACCCCAGAAATGGACCCTCAACTCTATGGTCAACTAATCTTTGACAAAGCAGGAAAGAATATCCAATGGGAAAAAGACAGTCTCTTCAATAAATGGTGCTGGGAAAATTGGACAGCTGTTTACAGAAGAATGAAACTGGACCATTCTCTTACACCATACACAAAGATAAACTCAAAATGGATGAAAGACCTCAATGTGAGACAGGAATCCATCAAAATCCCAGAGGAAAACATAGGCAGTAACCTTTTCAACATTGACCACAGCAACTTCTTTGAAGACATATCTCTAAAGGCAAGGGAAACAAAAGCAAAAATGAACTTTTGGGACTTCATCAAGATAAAAAGCTTCTGCACAGCAAAGGAAACAGTCAACAAAATTAAGAGGCAACCCATGAAATGGGAAAAGATATTTGCAAATGACTCTACAGATAAAGGGCTGGTATCCAAATTATATAAAGAACTTCTCAAACTCAACACCCAAAAAGCAAATAATCAAGTCAAAAAATGGGCAGAAGACATGAAAAGACACTTCTCTGAAGAAGACATACAAATGGCTAACAGACACATGAAAAAATGTTCATCATCATTAGTCATCAGGGAAATTCAAATCAAAACCACATTGCAATACCACCTTACACCAGTTAGAATGGCAAAAATGGACAGGGAAAGAAACAACAAATGTTGGAGAGGTTGTGGAGAAAGGGGAACCCTCTTACACTGTTGGTGGGAATGCAAGTTGGTACAGCCACTTTGGAAAACAGCGTGGAGGCTCCTCAGAAAGTTAAAAATAGAGCTACCCTATGACCCAGCATTTGTATTCCTGGGTATTTACCCCAAACACACAGATGTAGTGAAAAGAAGGGCCATATGCACCCCAATGTTCATAGCAGCAATGTCCACAATAGCCAAACTGTGGAAAGAGCTGAGATGCCCTTTAACAGATGAATGAATAAAGAAGATGTGGTCCATATATACAATGGAATATTACTCATCCATCAGAAAGGATGAATACCCAACTTTTACATCAACATGGATGGGACTGGAGGAGATTATGCTGAGTGAAATAAGTCAAGCAGAGAAAGTCAACTATATATGGTTTCACTTATTTGTGGAACATAAGGAATAACATGGAGGACATTAGGAGAAGGAAGGGAAAAATGGGCGGGGGGAATTGGAGGGAGAGATGAACCATGAGAGACTATGGGCTCCAAGAAACAATCAGGGTTTTAGAGGGGAGAGGTCTGGGGGAATGGGTTAGCCCGGTGATGGGTATTAAGGAGGGCACATATTGCATGGAGCACTGGGTGTTATATGAAAACAATGGATCATGGATCACCACATCAAAAACTAATGATGTATTGTATGGTGACTAACATAACATAATAAAATGAAAAAAAAAAAAAAAAAAGAACTTCTCAAACTCAACACCCAAAAAACGAAGAATCCAATCAAGGAATGGGCAGAAGACATGAACAGACACTTCTCCAAAGAAGACATACAAATGGCTAACAGACACATGAAAAAATGCTTAACATCACTTGCCATCAGGGAAATTCAAATCAAAGCCACAATGAGATACCATATTACAGCAGTTAGAATGGCTAAAATTAACAAGACAGGGAACAACAAATGTTGGCAAGGATGTGGAGAAAGGGGAACCCTCTTACACTCTTGGTGGGAATGCAAGCTGGTACAGCCACTCTGGGAAGCACTATGGTGGTTCCTCAAGATGTTAAAAATAGAGCTACCTTATGACCCAGCAATTGCACTACTGGGTATTTACCCCAAAGATACAGATGTAATGAAAAGAAGGGGCACGTGCACCCTGCTGTTCATAGCAGCAATGTCCACAATAACCAAACTGTGGAAAGAGCCGAGATGCCCTTCAACAGATGAATGGATAAAGAAGATGTGGTCCATATATACAATGGAATTTTATTCAGCCATCAGAAAGGATGAATACCTACCATTTGCATCAACATGGATGGAACTGGAGGGGATTATGCTAAGTGAAATAAGTCAAGCAGAGAAAGACAATTATCATATGGTTTCACTCATATGTGGAACATAAGCAATAACATGGAGGAGTAAAGGGGAAGGGAGGGAAAAATGAAGGGGTGGGGGTAGAATCAGAGAGGGAGACAAACCATGAGAGTCTCTGGACTCTGGGAAACAAATTGAGAGTTGTGGAAAGGGATGTGGGTGGAGGGATGGGGTAACTGGGTGATGGGTGTTGAGGGGGACATGTGTTGTGATGAACACTGGGTGATATGCGCAACTAATGAATCATTAAACACTACATCAAAAACAAATGATGTATGGGGCGCCTGGGTGGCTCAGTCGTTAAGCATCTGCCTTCGGATCAGGTCATGATCCCAGGTTCCTGGGATCGAGCCCCGCAT
The DNA here is from genome assembly GCF_029215605.1 of Mirounga angustirostris. Lineage (NCBI taxonomy): Eukaryota > Metazoa > Chordata > Mammalia > Carnivora > Phocidae > Mirounga > Mirounga angustirostris. Next base: position 57,556,637 of record NW_026991724.1, on the reverse strand, counting down.
CAGGCTCCCTGCTCCACGGTAAGCCTGCTTCTCCCTCTCCCACTCCCCCTGCTTGTGTTCCCTCTCTCACTGTGTCTCTCTGTGTCAAATAAATAAATAAAATCTTTTTAAAAAATGATGTACTATACAGTGGCTAACTGAACATAATAAAATAAATAAATAAAAATAAAAATAAAAAATCTTTAAAAAAAAAACAGAGCATCTCGGAGGCTAGAGCAGGTTTCTCAATCTCAGCACTACTGACATGTTGAACTGGAAAATTCTTTGATGTGGAAGCCATCCTGTGTGTTGTGGGATGTTGAGCAGTATCCCTGATCTCCACCCACTAGATAAGCCTGTAACATCCTCCCAAGGCAATGATGACCATCAAAAATGTCTCCAGACACGGACATTCCCTGAGGGACAAAACTGCCCTCAGTTGAGAACTAATGATCTGAGAAGAACCTGATTTGGGGTACCTCTCACCCCCAAAACAAAACTGAAGTCAAGCATATGGATGGTCTGTTCCAAAGAGGCAAAGTTTCCAGCAATAAACATCTATACCTGACCCCTGGTTTCCTAGATCTGTTCCCCAGTCCTTATGGTAAAGTAGAATATTAAAACCTTATGCAAATGGCATAATATGAAATAGAGCAAAATACTAGGGAATTCTGTAAGTTCCCCCTGAGTAGAGAGAGCTAGAGTAGAGAAAACAAATGTTATAATATGGAAACAGCTCAGATGAGGAACAGGATCTATAGAAAGCCTGTGTGTTCGAACAACTCTTATGCATGGAATGTGCCTCTGTCTCCTGAAGAATCTTGACCAAGTTACAATTAACAAAGTGTATGTGAATCCATTAATTATATTCGCAACTGTTACAGCAAAGGAGAGATGCTGAACTAGGAGAGAGAAGAGCATATTCTCCAAGTGGGTTTAATGAGTTGGTTTTGTTGATTGCTACCTCTATGACTTCCCCCTTTTGCTTTCTGCTGAAATATGGATTGAGCCTGCCTAGAAACCACCCAACCATGGGAGGAGCATCCCAGATAATTTTCAAGAGGAAGAAATGATTTGGAGCAAATGGCTTCCCTTATGACCTCCACGTGGTCACCTACCAGATTCACAAGAGCACACTTGTGATCATTAATATGATTTCTCATTTTAAGATGAGTATGAATATTTTCAGGGGGAAAAAACGGAGTTCTGATTTTGGCATGGTTGACGTTGAGGGCAGAACCAAGAAGAGGCAGGTCAGGTGTCCACAGGAAGTGAGGAAGAAGAAAAAGAAGAAAGAGAAAGAAGAAAAAGAAAGGAAAAGAAAAAGGAAAGAAAGCTGGAACAAACTTTCTGAGAGGTCTGGAGATGCTGAGGTGGAAAGTTTTCAACGTAGGAGACAAATGTTGATGGGGGAAGGAAATGGGCATATTCAAACTGTGAATTCCATGCTGGACGAGAAGCATCCCCATGCATGGACAACCCGAGACTTACCTCGGCTCGTCTGTGCTGTACACCAGGTGCTTCAGCATCTCACGCAGCTGCCTGACGTCCACGTGCGAGAGGCTCGTGCCAGGCAGGTTCAGGTATTTCAGGTGAGGGTTGTGAAGAATGGCCTTATGCGAGTAGGGGCCACTTCCAAGGTGAGAAGCAAAATTATACCTACAAAAGATGGGGAAAAGGTCGACTCACACCATGGAGTCCAAGCACAAAGTAAGAACCACCCAACCTTTCCTGCCTGCCACACTTAGGGTCACAACACCATTAGACACCTGGTTACTCCCACCTATACATTCTCTCTGGGATTTTCAGACAACGGACAAGCGCAGAAACCCAGCCTCTGGGTCCTCTCCTGTCTCTCCTAGTCCTTGCACATCTGCACACCACCATACACACTAGAAGTGAGGCGAGCCAGACTGATCCTGTATTAAATCCTAAGCACCGTCAGGACGGGGACACTATGCTTGCACCTCTTTGCATCTGCAGGTCCAGCATGGAGCCTAACATACAAGGGAGATGCAGTATTTGAGTCCATGCACAAGACTGCACTCCCCAAGGAAAGGATCCATTTGTTTAAAAACTATGGGGTTTTTTGTCCCTAAAGGAGACAATAATAATAACAACAGAAGACCATATCTGCAGTTGTTGAAGAACCAGGTTCCAGGGTTATAGAAAACTGGACTCTGGGCGCCTGGGTGGCTCAGTCGTTAAGCGTCTGCCTTCGGCTCAGGTCATGATCCCAGAGTCCTGGGATCGAGTCCCACATCAGGCTCCCTGCTCGGCAGGAAGCCTGCTTCTCGCTCTCCCACTCCCCCTGCTTGTGTTCCTGCTCTCGCTATCTCTCTCTCTGTCAAATAAATAAATAAAATCTTTAAAAAAAAAAAAAAGAAAACTGGACTCCAATTTTTGCTTTTCTCCTGGATACTTTTGCAAGGTTGGGCAAATACAGATTAACTTCTTAGTTTCTTCACGAAACAAATAGTATCATGATGGTTACAAAATTAAAATTTAGGGGTGCCTGGATGGCTCAGTCGGTTAAGCATCTGCCTTCAGCTCAGGTTATGAATTTAGGGTCCTGGGATCAAGCCTTGCATGGGGCTCCCTGCTCAGCAGGGAGTCTGCTTCTTCCTCTGCCTGCCACGTCCCCTGCTTGTGCTCTTTCTCCCTCTCTGTCAAATAAATAAATAAAACCTTTTAAAAAATTAAATTTAATTAATTAAATTAAATGTATTGTGGTGCCTGGAACATGACCAATGCATGTTGGCTTTGATCTGTAAAAGCCATATATGTATTATATTTTTATTTTATATTCATTTGTATGTGTTCATAAATGGAGACCACATAAAATGTGGCTCCTGGGGTCACAACTTGAGCACACCCTGACTTCTCCCCTCCTGATCAACTTTGAGAAGGGAGATTAAAACAAGCAAATATTGCACCACATTGAAACACCAGCATGGGAATTACGAACAGCCCAGAGACCAAAGACAGATGAGAAACAGACGGAGGAGGGAAATGACAGCCTGGAAGCCTTATGGCAATTTCTGGCAGAAATTGGGTCCCTAAATGTGGGCACTTCCTGCCCAGAGACGGAGGGAGCAGAGGGCTGGCAAGGGGGGTCTGCAGGGGATTGAGGGAGAGGGTCAGCACAGGCAGGGGAAGACAAGCTGGCCAGCTAGCAAGGAGACGAGGGGCGCCCATGATGTCTGGAAACCTGTGTGAGACACGGAGGTGAACAAGGGCAGCCCCCAAGCCACCTCATTCCTGAAAACACGGATTTGCCACCAGGCAGCTGCCACAGACTCCAACTTCGGGTGGCAGCACGGGCTGAGTCAGCAGAGAACGCTGGGGGAGTAATGGTGATCAAGAATCACCCCCATCTAAGCCATCGGACTCGTGGAAAGGAGACAAGCTAAAACAGAAGGGTTGACAATAACACAGTTGGTTCACTTTCTGCCTTCCTGAGAGTTAAGGAAAAGGAGTCTACAAAGCAAAAAAGCACAGGATCGCAATCCTCAGCACCCTGTGACATTCGTGAGCTAAGAGCCAAGCACCGCAGGGGCCAGATGGGCTCACCCCTGCCGACCCCTTCACCACCTGTGTGACCTTGGCCAAGCCCCTTCCGCTTCCAGGTCTCAGTTTCCCCATCTGTCGGGAGGAAAGGAAAGTGCCTACCCTTGGTAGGTTGTTGTGAGCACAGACTGAGTTAATGAATGGAACCCCTAGGGCAGGTACTAGACATGCCCAGTGCTCTCGTGCCCGTGAGCACCTTATCCTGCGTGAGAATTAGAGACCCTGCCTTTGGCCGTGGCTTCGACAGAGCAGTGGAGTCCAACAGTGGTCCGTGTGAAATCTACCTGAAATGATGGACAATCACTGATGAATTTTGCTGTTGGCACACAATGTTACATTAGTTCAGGTACACAACACAGTGATTGAGCATCTGTATGCCCTATGCTGTGCTCACAAGTGTGGGCACATCGGTCACCCTATTACAATACCATCGACCAGGGGCGCCTGGGTGGTTCAGTCGGTTAAGCATCTGCCTTGGGCTCAGGTCATGATTCTGGAGTCCTGGGATCAAGCCCTGCATCAGTCTCCCTGCAGCCGGGAATCTGCTTCTCCCCCAGCTCATGCTCTCTCCCCAGACCGTTCTCTCTCTCTCTCTCAAATAAACAAATAAAATCTTAAAAAAAAAATAGAATACCATTGACCATATTCCCTATGTTGCTTCCCTTATTCCTGTGACTTCACTAGAAACCTGTATAATGAGCTTGCTAATCTCTTTTTTTTTTTAAGATTTTATTTATTCAAGAGTGAGTGAGAGAGAGAGCAAAAGCAGGAGGAGTGGCAGGCAGAGGGAGAAGCAGGCTCCCCGCTGAGCAGGGAGCCCAACATGGGACTTGATCCCAGGACCCCGGGGAACATGACGTGAGCTGAAGGCAGACACTTAAACAACTGATCCACCCAGGCGCCCTAGCCTGTTAATCTTTCTTTAAAGTTTTAGGTCCAGGGCACCTGGGTGGCTCAGTCGTTGAGCGTCTGCCTTCGGCTCAGGTCATGATCCCAGGGTCCTGGGATCGAGCCCCGCATCGGGCTCCCTGCTCAGCGGGAAGCCTGCTTCTCTCTCTCCCACTCCCCCTGCTTGTGTTACTGCTCTCGCTCGCTCTCTCTCTGTCAAATAAATAAATAAAATCTTAAAAAAATAAAATAAAATAAAATAAAGTTTTAGGTCCAAACCCTATAAAAATCTAAGTTTATCTTGATGACATTAAGACAAATGGATTCAAGTTTTTACCTCCCTATTAGGGCAGAAGTAAGCAATTCTGATAGTTTTCCTGAACTTAAACACAACTCCCAAAAGTTACTTATACTTTAGTAACCATTTGTCAGTTCTACAATTGAAAGGGTCCCAGTAAGTGCCAGGAAAATTAAGTTAAACAAACTTCCCACAGGCATCCATTATATTGAAATTGGTAAACTAGTAGGGATAAAGAAGAATCTGAAACACTACCAGAGGAATTTTTTTTTTTAAAGAAATGACCTACAACTGAACAAGAATGAAAATGGTGTCAATCTCTGTATCTGCAAGTAAAATGAGTCAGGCAGAGAAAGACAAATACTGTGTGTTTCCACATTTATGTGGAATCTAAAAACTAACTCCTAGATACAGAGAACAGATTGGTGGTGGTCAGAGGTGGGGGCAGAGGGGTGAAGGGGGTCAAAACATATGAACGTCCAGTTATAAGATAAATAAGTCCTGGAAATATAATGTACAGCAAGGTGACTACAGTTGATAAAACTGTCTTGTATATTTGAAAACAGCAAGAGAATGTAATGTATGGGGATTAACATAAGAATAAAAAAAAAGTTAAAAATAGAAAAAAAAAAGAAAGCAGCAAGAGAGTAGATCTTCAAATTCTCTTAAAGTTCTTTTTTTTAAGATTTTATTTATTTATTTGAGAGAGAGAGAGAGAGAGAGAGTGCGAGCAAGCATGAGCCGGATGAGGGGCAGAGGGAGAAGCAGGCTCTCTGTTGAGCAGGGAACCCAATGCGGTCCTCAATCCCAGGACTCCAGGATCATGACCTGAGCCAAAGGCAGTCGCTTAACCGTCTGAGCCACCCAGGCACACCTCTTAAAGTTCTAAAGAAAAAAAAAAATGTGTGGAAGATAAGGAATAGTATGGAGGACATTAGGAGAAGGAAGGGAAAAATGAAGGGGGGGTTATCGGAGGGAGAGATGAACCATGAGAGACGATGGACTCTGAGAAACAAACTGAGGGTTCTAGAGGGGAGGGGGGTGGGAGGATGGGTTAGCCTGGTGATGGGTATTGAGGAGGGCACGTTCTGCATGGAGCACCGGGTGTTATATGAAAACAATGGATCGTAGATCACCACATCAAAAACTAATGATGTATTGTATGGTGGTGACTAACATAACATAATAAAATAAATACATACATACATACATTTAAAAATTTTTTTTTAAATTTAAAAAAATGTGTCACTCTGTGAAGTGAAGCACCAGATCACTTCACAATGTATACATTTATCAAATCATCAGGTCATACACCTAAAACTAACACGGTATTATATATAAATTATACCTCCATAGGGCGCCTGGGTGGCTCAGTTGGTTAAGCGACTGCCTTCGGCTCAGGTCATGAACCCGGAGTCCCGGGATCGAGTCCCGCATCGGGCTCCCTGCTCGGCGGGGAGTCTGCTTCTCCCTCTGACCCTCCCCCCTCTCATGTACTCTCTCTCTCTCTCATTCTCTCTGTCTCAAATAAATAAATAAATAAATAATCTTTAAATTATACCTCCATAAAACTGGGGAGAAAATCTCTACTCTACAAAGCTGGATTTGAGAAATAAACCAATAGACTCAAAGAAATAAGGAAAAAACATCTCCAATATTCAATGTGCATTCTCATCATTCAAGGGTACCATTAAAAGGGAGAGGATGTTAGTCTCAAATTTACTCCAACTTTGGACTCATAGAGTCTCTTGGAAAAGCCACTGGACACAATGATGTAGAAAGAACAATGAACTCAACTGGACAGAACAAGACACAGAAGCATGAATAAGCTAAGAAATCAGTGAAGTTGTCCAAAGTGGCCACACATTCTTCAGTAACAATTTGCTGTTTTGTGATACCTACATGAGAGGTAGCATTGGTGTAAGATGGGAGGTGGGTAAGTAACAGAAGAAAGGCCCACACTCTAAAGGCATTCCCAGAGAAAGATACAGATACTTATTGACACAAGATCTTCTGCTTTAAAGGATGATCCTTAAACTATGCAACCACCACAAACTACCTGTGCCCTCTCTTCATCCAGCAAATCCTGACCTTCCAACCGTGGGCCAAGGTGTGTGGAGGGTATAGCTGTGAATGGAATGGTCCAGGACCAGGCACTCACAGAACTTATCATCCCATACTCAGGAGAGATGCAAGACAAAGCGGAAGACACAATTTCATGACAAGAGCCACAGGATGCAGTTATGGAGTGACTGGGGTGGGGGTTGCTCAGTTTGGGGGAGTGATGGTCAGAGAAAGCATTTGGAAGCGCTTGCCAAGCAGAAGTCTAGAGAAAGACTGTCCAGAAACGAGGAGAGCCAGAACAAAGTTTCCAAAGCAGAAATGAGCTTGGTCAAGGGCTTAAAAGAGAGTTACCGTCCTCAGGCCACAGCCTGATGTGGAGAATAAACAAGGGGGAAGGAAGGGATCAGACCACATGGCCATGCTCTTCTCTTCACGCCCAATAGAATTTTTTTTCCTAGTTATGGGAAATCAGGGAAAGGATTTTAAGGTGTATGTTATTTTTTAAGATTGCTCTGGCTTGTATATGGAAGAAAGAAAACACATATTGATGGAAGACAAAACAGGATCCAAGACACTGAGGCAGAGGTGATTGGAGTGACCATCCCAGGTGAGTGGTGCTGGTTTCTGGAGGTCAGGTGGCAGCTGCAGAGACTGAGAGAAAGGGATGGATTCCCTGGCTCACAGAGGGGTTATGGCCCAAGGAATCACAGACAGATTGGTCTATTCCCAAATACAATTACCTCCCACATTCCTCAAACCCCATGCCTGGACAGAGATTGGATTTGAAGTTCAGGGAATGAGCCAGCCTCCCCATTCTTTATTCATCCTAGCAATTACACTGTTTTTGGTTTTTTTAAGATTTCTTTTTATTTATTTGAGAGAGAGAGAGCACAAGCAGAGGGGAGGGGCAGAGGGAGCCCGATGTGGGGCTCGATCCCAGGACCCTGTGACCAGGACCTAAGCCAAAAGCAGACGCTTAACAGACTGAGCTACCCAAGCTTCCCTCAATTACACTGTTTTAAAATCGCATGTATAGGAGAAGAAAGAGAAGGAATACTGTTTCTTGATTCCAAGACATATGGCTAGATATTTGGGAGGACAAATGGCCAAACTCATCATCTCTATCTTGTTTGACCACTTAAAAATGAATCCAGTGATATTAAAGCTAAAGCTAAAGAACTTTAGGTATAATACCAATGACTGGTTTCCATGTACACTGTGAAGAGAAACTCTCTTCCTCATTTTGCAACCTGAGGGAAGACATGCACAATTTAATTCATGCCTTCACCTGGATGTCTCGAATTACTCATCTCCTTCATGTGGTCATCACATTGACCGCATCTAAATTCACCAATAAAATTAATTAATTAATTAATTCACCGACAGACTGCTCACTTTCGAGCCCACTCACAACCTCTCCCTTGCTATACTATTCCTCATATCTGGCACTAAAATTCATATGCTAAAAGCCCATTTATGAGCACACCAGTCCCCTACTTTATCTTTAACACATTTCCCAGAAGAAAACAAAAGTTCAATGACCCACATTTTACTCTGTGTGGGGTATTTACCAGTTCATTTCTGAGTCAGTTTCCTTATCTGAAATAAAGAACCCATTTTCATAATACAGGGATCCATTCATTCATTCAACAGATATTTAATGAGCCCCTACAAAGCTCTGTGTTTTGCTAGCTGGTGGAGATATGAGGACAAAGAGGTATCACCTCTCCCATCATGGTGGTGTACTCAGCACAGAAACACTGTCCCCAAGACCTCCCCTGGCTTCAGTGACCTGCTAGGACCCACAGGACTTGGCATATAGTTGCACTCGTGGCTATGATTGATTACAGTGCAAAGACAGAAAGCAAAATCCGCAAAGGAAAAAGGCACAAGGGCAAAATCCAGAGGAAACTAGGCGCAAGCTTCCAAGGGTCTTTGCCAATGGAGTCGCCATTGGACGTGCTAAATTCCCCCAGCAACACACTGTGACAATGCATGTGAAAAGTCAGCTACCAGGGATGCTTGTTGGAGACTCAGCACCCAGGGTGTTTATCGGGATGGTCAGAGGCACCCACTGCCCAGCACGAGCCAAAATCTCAGACTCACAGAAGGAAAACAAGTCTTCAGCATAAACCACATTGTTTACACAGTATGGGAACAGTGAGCCCTTCTTATCAGTTAGGGTGGTGGGAATTCTCCCCAAAACCCAAGTTCCAACATGCCAGCCAAGAGCCAACCTAGTAAGCAGGCCTTTCTAAGGACAATAGTCTCAGACCTACTATATTAACTCTTCTGCACAAAGACAGCAACCAATAATTAGATGTGTGATAACTATGACCAAAAAAAGACATATAAAAGGTGCTTTGGGGGGGCGCCTGGGTGGCTCAGTCGGTTAAGCGACTGCCTTCGGCTCAGGTCATGATCCTGGAGTCCCGGGATCGAGTCCCACATCAGGTTCCCTGCTCAGCGGGGGGTCTGCTTCTCCCTCTGACCATCTTCCCTCTCGTGCTCTCTGTCTCTCATTCTCTCTCTCTCAAATAAATAAAATCTTAAAAAAAAAAAAAGTGCTTTGGGAGCATAGAAAATCTTCCATGAAGAAGTGAGCTTTGGGGCACCTGAGTGGCCCAGTAGGTTAAGTGGTCGACTCTTGATTTCGGCTCAGGTCATAATCCCAGGGTCCTGGGACCGAGCCCCACTTTTGGGCTCCCTGCTCAGCAGGGAGTCTGCTTGAGATGCTCCCTCCCTCGGCCCCTCCCCCCCACTCTCTCAAATAAGGAAATAAATCTTTAAAAAAAAGGAAGTGAGCTTTGAGCTGAAGGAGGAGTTACATTTAAGCTGAAAGAAATAAACTTCTGGGGGTGAAGAGAAGAACATGACCCAGGCAAACCCAGATATCCAAAGCACCAGGGAGTAGCTGTGTGCTCCTCTGGGCTTCTGGGTGTGATCTATATTAAGGTGACAGTGAGACCGTTTGAGGATTAAAAGGAAACAATACAGATAAGGAATGTGCCTAAAGCGGCCAGCTCTGTGCTAAAGAGCTGTTTTATAAATGCTGCCTAGTCTCTATGTCTATTCTTATTATTTTTCTCCTTCATGAACTTAAGGCTATTTTCCCATTGGTCCCTTCGTTACCTGGGAAACATCTATTCACCCATCAACATCCCAGCAGGTGTCACCAAATTCCCTCTGTGGCTCTCCAACCACTACATTTAAAACATCTGTTAGAGTTGGGGCACCTGGGGGGCTCAGTCGTTAAGCGTCTGCCTTCAGCTCAGGTCATGATCTCAGGGTCCTGGGATCAAGCCCCACATAGGGCTCCTTGCTCAAAGGGGAGTCTGCTTCTTTCTCTGCCTCTGCCCTTCATTCTGCTCATGTTCTAATAAATAAATAAAATCTTGGGCTCCTGGGTGGCTCAGTTGTTAAGCATCTGCCTTCGGCTCAGGTCATGATCCCAGGGTCCTGGGATCGAGCCCCGCATCAGGCTCCCTGCTCAGCGGGAAGCCTGCTTCTCCCTCTCCCACTCCCCCTGCTTGTGTTCCCTCTCTCGCTGTGTCTCTCTCTGTCAAATAAATAAATAAAATCTTTAAATAAGTAAATAAAACATCTGTTAGAGAAAAACTCCCAAACGTACCCCCAAACCAAAACACACATGGTCATGTAATCCAAACGAAAGACTGATGTCCCTGAAATGCATACTCTGCTTTAAAAACTTACACTTTCTTTGTGCCACCGTGAACTTGTAGCTTTCTACTAACAGGCTACGCGCAAGTGAGCTGGTGCGCTGAGAAGGGGAGTGCTCTCTGGCGCAGAAAGCCAAGCACTTCCCCATTAGTGCTTAGAAACTGACCTGTGGTGACTGGGGACTGAGCCCCTTGACAATGTTTGGTTCTGAAGTCCCCCCCCCCCATTTGCCAACAGTTTCTTCTTGCTCAATATAACACCGGTATCAGGGCAAGTGATCCAAAACTTTTCTTGAGACATTGGATTGTAGCTCTGTGCTTACACATTGGCCTTTCCAAAAAAGCCAGAGTAGAAAGAGTGAAACTCAGCTATTTAAAGAACGGTTAACATCCAACTTACATGAACTTTTGGAGTTTACAAACAGGCTGAGCCAGAGCCTTACAGAGAATCGCCAGGGAGGCTTCACTGAAATTACAGCTGTCCAAATCTAACATCTGGAAGTTCTTGTTGGTGGTGAACACAGAGCAAAGGTCTCGCCAGAAGGAGAGCTTCTTACTGAGACTACGGGGAGAACAAAGACTGGGACTCTCCAATGGCTCAAAGCAACTCAACACGTTCACAAAACAAGCAGAACGCCATTTTCAGGGCCCCTCAAAGCTGACGCATGGACACCCATGCCCGAACAAGGAGGGGGCAGCCAGGTACACTGAGTCAATATGGCCTAGTGGTTAAGGAAATGGACCCTGATGCCAGAGTAATTGGGATCAAACCCCATCTGAACCACTTATTAGCTGTGTGACCCTGGACAAGCTACTCAACCGTATTCAGTCTATACTTCTTCCTCCGTTAGGTAACAATGCTTAGTTGTGGTGTAAATGAAGGTTGGTATTTGGTGATCCACCAGTGAAATGGAGAACTATATCCAAAAATAAGAACATACAGGTATAAAATAAAGCCTTGGGGATGTCATGTACAGCCTGGTGACCGTAGGTAATAATACTGTACTACCTATCTGAAAGTTGCTAAGAGAGCAGATCTTTTTTTTTTTTTTAAGATTTTATTTATTTATTTGACAGAGAGAGAATGAGAGACAGAGAGCATGAGAGGGGGGAGGGTCAGAGGGAGAAGCAGACTCCCTACCGAGCAGGGAGCCCGATGCGGGACTCAATCCCGGGACTCCAGGATCATGACCTGAGCCGAAGGCAGTCACTTAACCGACTGAGCCACCCAGGCGCCCACTAAGAGAGCAGATCTTAAAAGTTCTCATCATGGGGCACCTGGCTGACTCAGTCAGAAGAGCATGTAACTCTTGATCTTGGGGTCATGAGTTCGAGCCCCATGTGGGGTATAGAGTTTACTTTAAAAAAAGTTCTCATCACAAGAAAAAAAAATTGTGTAATTATGCGTGGTGACGGCTGTTAACTAGACATATCGTGGTGATCATTTTGCAACATATACAAATACTGAATCATGATGTTGTGCACCTGAAACTCGTATAATGTTATGTGTCAATTATACCTCAATTTAAAAAACTAAGGGCGCCTGGGTGGCTCAGTTGGTTAAGCGACTGCCTTCGGCTCAGGTCATGATCCTGGAGTCCCAGGATCGAGTCCCACATCGGGCTCCCTGCTCGGCAGGGAGTCTGCTTCTCCCTCTGACCCTCCCCCATCTCATGCTCTCTCTCTCTATCTCATTCTCTCTCTCAAATAAATAAATAAAATCTTTAAAAAAAATTTTTTTAAACTAAAAACCAAAAGTGTGACCGTGAAAGGTGATATATTTTTTTTTTTGGAGGAGTAAAAATAATTTATTAATAGACTATCAGAACTGAAGTGTGAGTTGGTAATCTGAACCAGCTGGTGAAAAGACACAGGTTAGACCAGCAAAGAGGAGAAGCCCAAGGAAACCACTCACAAGCTTCCAAGAGTCCCTTCCTGATAGATACGCTCAAATGCTATGGGGGCAGGGGGAAGCATAGTCATGGCAACAATAAAAGCTGCTTACCTTTCAACCTCATACTGGCCCCACCAAGTAGGTAAAGTGTCACGCTTCTTTATACAGAAAAACTTAAGAAGTTACTGTTCTTGGTGACACAGCTAGCAAATGCCAGAGCCAGAATTCAAAGCGAAGTCTCTCTGGTTACAAAAGCCATGGGTTTCGGGGGGCGGTTTTTTTAAGTATAAGGATCCATGAAGTATCCACTGGGACCTGAAACAAGCAACAAGTATGGCGTGTGTGGCATGGGGCGTGGGAGAGATTATAGATGGACTCACTTTGTGCTGGATCCAGAGTCATCTGAGAAGACATTTTCTATACACAGGTGAAGTTTCTGCAAGTTTTGACAAAGTTTTAGGCAGAATGCAGATATCACCAAGTCTTCTGTGTTACCAATATAAATACTAACTTCCTCAAAGAAATCCATCACTTGTGCTACAAACTCTTTTTCATGGGTCTCAAACAAACTGCTGAACAATTCCTGGAAATTCACCACCTCCTGACCAGAGTTATGCTGACTTAAACTTTTAAGGCATCGGGTTATTTCCTGCTTTATCTCTTTGGCCAGGAGAAAACCAAAGGATGTCTCCAGCATGTTGGTTATTTTTTCAGTTGAAAATGCAAACAAGAATGTTATCATCTGGGACAAGTGGCCTTGGACCTGACTCGTGCTTGCTGTCACAAGCTGGGTCACACTTCCAATGGCCGGGTTAGGATTGTCCTTGGGTTCTTTGAGCAGATAGAACATGGAGGCACAAAACTGTCGGAGGCACACATGTATGAAGGGAAAGCATTCGTCATCCCTTGAAGAGTCTCATGCCCATCCACATCAAGGCATCGGACTCAGATACCCCATTCCTCCTGAGGTCCCATGGCAAAACACAAACATGCGAGTCCATATTCCCTCTGCAGCCAAGGAACACAGGCCTTGCAGTCGGGCTCTGCTCTGCTTCGGTGGACAGTTCTCATTTCTTGATTTGAATACACTAATAAAAAAGGATGCATACAAAGAAGCGGTGCTTTCAGACACAATGTCAAGGTCTTCTCCTCTCTCCAGCGGCCATTTCATACAAGTACAGACCCGCCAGCATACCAGAGGATTATGACAGAAGAGAAACAGCGGCATATTGCCCCTCACAAAACTGAAGGCTTTCAGGGCTTTGCTCCTCTCGCGGAAGAAATGGTAGAAATACAGCTTCTTTTCATGTTCAGAGAATCCTGAGAGGGTTATGTATTTTGGACACTGCAACAAGAAATTTTTTCTCATGCCCACTATTCCCAATGCAATAAGCAGAGAAGACTCTGGAAGCATTTTTTTCTGCAGCAAACTGCTCAGGATAATCTGCATTGGCTGTCGCTGTCTCTGGTCATCGCACAACTGAGTCATTTGCTCCAAGTCAAATTTCAGTTCCTCAAAGCTATCCATGATGAACAGGATCCTCTCCAGCTGAGAGAAGATGTCCTCGTCTGGCTCTGAAGACTGAGGCCAGTCCCTGGAGATGAGCTCCACGAAGCTGGTCTTGGTCATAGCGTTCATTTCACAGCCATTGAGGAAGAAGATAAATGTGAATCTGTCCTTCCATAGGTTCCCCTCTGCCCATTCCAGCATCACTTTTCTCAAAAGTGTTGTTTTCCTGATTCCCTCTGACCTTGCAAGACCACAGTGGGTGAAGGCTCTCCTGCCTGGCTGGTGCATGCAGCTTTTCATACTCATACTTTGTGATTTCTTTGTAGAAATCATTGGGAACCAGAAGGCAGGTTTCCTTTTCCCATAGGAGGTGGAATTTTTCCTTCATGTGATTTCTGTATGGGTTGGGTTTATCTGAGTTCACAGGGAGAAAATACAAGACAATTGGGCGCCTGGGTGGCTCAGTTGGTTAAGCGACTGCCTTCGGCTCAGGTCATGATCCTGGAGTCCCAGGATCGAGTCCCGCATCGGGCTCCCTGCTCTGCAGGGAGGCTGCTTCTCCCTCTCCCGCTCCCCCCTCTTGTGCTCTTTCTCTCTCTCTCTCTCTCAAATAAATAAAAATTAAAAAAATAAAATCTTTAAATAAAAAAAAGAAAATACAAGACAATTAAAAAGTGCACTCGTTGACACTCAGAATGACCCTTAGAGATTTACTTGTGCACATATGTAAAGACTACTGCATGTCCACGGATGACCAGGCTCATTAACTTTGTTTTTGTTAGGACCATAATTTATCTAAAATCATGTCCGTGGAAGCACTTGACCAAAACTGGAAGCCTGTCTCAGAGTTATAGGCTACATAGTGTGAATTCCATTCCAAACCAGAAGGGGGGTGGTCACATCTCCCCAGTAAAGAATCCACAAGCACTATATCATTTACTTAGTGTCCGCCGGGAACCAGGGTTGAGAATGTCCCTACCGATACCATGTCTTCCATGTCAATAACTCATCAAGACTCATTCTACTCCCACTTTACCAAAAAAGTGTTGGGAGAATATATCACTTGATTAATTTGCACTAGTGAATAAATATCAGGGTCAGGTGTCTGTCCCACATCTGTCTGACTTGAAACAATAAGCGATTTCTGTTCCACCATGCTGATCACAGGTTAATTTCAGAAACCAACCCCTGAACCATCATGCATTCAACCCGCCCTTATGATGTACCTTCCATGTTCAAGGCACCACATTATGGGAGGTCAAGAAAATTACAAAAGTGGACAAGGATCATACCCTGCACCAGAGAAATATATGCCACACTAGGTGAGGAATTTCTGCATGCCTTCCAAGCAAAGGGCACTAATGGTTTTGTTCAGGGATGTATGACTAGAAAACATTCTTGGGATGTACCAATGGTCCTTCCTCTCTCTGGGGCAAAGGAAGATTTGTTTCTAAAAACAGGTCTTTCTTTCCCCTCTGGAGAAATTCAGAGATGTCTCTCACTCTCTGGAGACATGCTAGGGTAACAAAGCTAGTATCTGTCTCTGGAGGGCAGGGGACAGGGCTGTCAGCAGGCATCACCTAAGATCAGGATCTCTGACTCTCTAGGTTCCTATGACACAGATCTGCCTGAGCTCACCTCCATAGGCCCCTGATGAGAGATTCAAGGGATGAGAGGAATGGACATGAGCATGAATCTCATGTTCCTGTTGTGGGTGAGCAATGAACCTTCTAAATCCATCTGGGCTCATTATGTCCTTTCAGACCAAACTTATGGACATGTGGCAAGCTGACCTAACAGTGGCTTGCTGCTTAGGAACTGCCTGAAAATGGGGAAACACCCCTTAGATGAGCAGGACACTACCCATCCACAGTCCATCACTAGCCCATGTATGCCCAGAGTTGGCTTGCAATTCCTCCATGACCTCCAAGCCTCCCTCAACCCACAACACATTCTCAATTGATGGAGGATGGCCACCAACTCAATAACATCACCTTCATTCTTACAAGCTCCCAGCAGACCAACCTTCCTCCGTAGGTCACTGCCCCTTCACCCTGCACTTACTTCTGATCTCCTCCTGAGCCTTTGTCCAGAGGTCACGCCGATCGATCTGTAGAAATAGGTTCAGGGTCACCTCCCATGCCCACTTTCCTCGGTAATGCTTGTCCAACAACTTCGCTAGATCTTCTCTTGAAGCCTTCTTTAACTCAGTCCACGGGATTGGCTTGAGGTCAAGTTGCAGAGGCTCTTGTTTGAGGAGCGCCTTAAATTTCCAGAACTCTTCCTCTCTGAGCTCCTCCAGGTACCACAGCAAGCCAAAGTCCGAAAAAAGGGACTCAGTCATCTTGTCCTGGGATTGTGAGCTTGGAAATCTCCAGAGGAAAAAAATCTTCAAAAACAAGGAATAAGGGACGCCTGGGTGGCTCAGTTGGTTGGGCGACTGCCTTCGGCTCAGGTCGTGATCCCGGAGTCCCAGGATCGAGTCCCGCATCAGGCTCCCTGCTCGGCAGGGAGTCTGTTTCTCCCTCTGACCCTCCCCCCTCTCATGCTCTCTCTCTCTCATTCTCTCTCTCAAATAAATAAATAAAATCTTTAAAAAAAAAAAAAAACAAGGAATAAGTAGTACCTGAGGGAGAATGATGTGATTACAGAGATAAATCTCAGTAGTTGGTAGTGGCTTAGAATTATTGATATCCTGCATTTCCTGCTTAAAACATATCTTGGCCAGCTTCACTTCATCCTTCCTCTTTTTCCACGGCCGTACACATGAATTCAGTGCTAGCAACTAAAAATGTAGTTTACACTAAACCAGGTGGCAGGGAGAAGTGTAATTACCTAAAACCATAATAAAGCATTGAAGTTTATCAGTGGGCCATGGAAGGAGGAGTTAGAATAGTTCTGTCCTAGTGCTCACCACTGTGTGTATCTCTGGGGACGCTTCTGAGAAAAGCTGTTGACTTGGTGTCATTGTGGGAGCTTCTATCTAAAATTCAAAAGGTCATGTTTACTGAACATTCCTTAAAGGAGAACAGTTTCTGACCTGGCTTTACTAAGTTATGAAGACTTTAAAATTTCAAAAACCTGGGGCGCCTGGGTGGCTCAGTGGGTTAAGCGTTTGCCTTCAGCTCAGGTCATGATCTCAGGGTCCTGCATTGGGCTCCCTGTTCAGTGGAGAGTCCGCTTCTCCCTCTGCCCCTCCCCCCGCTCATGCTCACTTGAGCTCTCTCAAATAAATAAATAAAATCTTTTAAAAATATATCAAAAACCTAAAGCTATGTCTTTGGGGGCATGAAGGTTTTGCTGAATCCCTGCAAGATAGGAAACAGGGGTGCACCTGGGTGGCTCAGTCATTAAGCGTCTGCCTTCGGCTCAGGTCATGATCCCAGGGTTCTGGGATAGAGCCCCGCATCGGGCTCCCGCTCGGCGGGAAGCCTGCTTTTCCCCTCCCGCTCCCCCTGCTTGTGTTCCCTCTCTCACTGTGTCTCCCTCTGTCAAATAAATAAATAAAATCTAAAAAAAAAAAAAAAAAGATAGGAAACAGGGAGCTGTGACTAAGGGGGAAAAAAATCCAAATTTCAAAAGAGCAGGAAAAATGAATCCCAAGGCACTCCAGCTTATATACTGTGCTCCTGGACAGAAAGAAGAAACTCTGGACAGCCATCTCAATGATGGGCAAGGAAGTACATTTCAAACAGCACTCAGCACAAAGAGAAAGGATGAAATGTTTAGATACTGTTAATAACTCCAGAAATCCCAACATCCATCTTATTGAAGTTCCAAAGAAAAGAAACAAAAACAAAAAGAACAGAGGGAACAGCAAGAAAGAAAGAATTCATGGAAGAAATACCTGCAGATCTATCTGAAAAACAGATTTGCATCTTTAGGATAAAAGATTTTGCCAAGTGTTAAGGGGAAAATAAAATATTATATCATATGAACTTCAATTTCAAAGATAAAGAAGAAAAATCTAGAGTCTAGATGAGTACTGCCCAATTGCAATATAATGTGAACCTTGCTTGTAATTTTAAATTTTTGAGTAGATTCATTAAAATTCTCCCACAAACAGGGATAATTCGTTTTAATACTATTTAACCTAGTCTATCTAAAATATCAATTCAACATGTAAACAATATTTTTTAAGTTTTATTTATTAAGCAATGTCTACCCCCAATGTGGGGCTCGAACTCACAACCCCAAGATCAAAGTCGGATGCTCTTCCAACTGAGCCAGCCATGCACCCCTGTAAACAATATTTCAAAAAAATCAGGGGCGCCTGGGTGGCTCAGTCAGTTAAGCATCTGCCTTCAGCTCAAGTCATGATCCCAGGGTCCTGGGACTGAGCCCCACATCAGGCTCCCTGCTCAGCAGGAAGCCTGCTTCTTCTACCTTTCCCTCTGCCGCTCCCCCTGCTTGTGCTCTCTCTCTCTGTGTCAAATAAATAAAATCTTTTTAAAAAATCAATGAAAAGATGCTTTAAATTGTTTCAAATACTTCATTAAAGTATTTTATTATAAGAAAAAATCAATGAAATATTTTACCTGTTTTTTTAATACTAAGTCTTTAAAATCCATTGAATATCTAAATTGTCATTGGAAATACTTGATCTCTATCTAGATTTCATAAAATATGCAAAAGAAAGGTAAATTTTCCTACCCAAGCTATCTCATACACACATAAGCTTTCTAGAAACTGAATGGCGGGGGTGTGCCTGGCTGGCTTAGTTGGAGAACCAGGCAACTTTTGATCTCGGGGTCATGAGTTCAAGCCCCACATTGGGTGTAGATATTACATAAACAAACAAACAAACAAGCAAGCAAACTTTTAAAAAGTTTAGAAAATGAAAACTGAACGTGACTAGTGAAAAAGAACAAGGAAAAAAAAGGAAAAAAGGAAAAAAAAGAAAATGAAAACTGAATAGAGTATCAGTTTTAAAGTTAAAATTTGCATTAATTAAAATTAAAAGTTCAGTTCCTCAGTCTTATGGGATACATTCTAGGTGCTTAGTCATCAGCTATCATTCCAGATGATGCAGATCTAAACTCCCAGAAATGTAAGTCATTTCCTACCAAGAAGGGGTGATATTCAAATTATTTAACAATTTAATTTTTAATAACCACGACACGCACATTCCCAAACAATGCTCTAAATATCATTTTTGTCTACAAGAGGTTAGGAATTAGTTTGTGAGGACCTTTAATGACAACACTGACTATAAGTGAAGAGTAAACAGAAGAACTCTGCCAAGGATTTAGACAGTTATTGATCAAGGCTTCTCTACCAAGTGACATCTTCCCTTCATGCATAAAAGTCAACCATTTCAGGCATGAAGAAATTCGTGGTTTTACCATCCAAAATTCTCCTCTGAACAAGCAGAGGATATACTCAAACAAAATAAAACGTTATTAAGGAGGGCACGTGTTGTGATGAGCACTGGGTGTTATACGCAACTGATGAATCGTTGAACACTACATCAAAAACTAATGATGTACTATACGTTGACTAATTGAACATATAAAAAAATAAAAATAAAACATTAATCAAGAAGTTGGGAAGATACCAGGGGCACTTCTGCTACAACCAGGAACAAAGGTGAGGGTGGCCAGGATGCCCACTATGGCTACTACCCCTCGACACTGGGTACTACTGGTCTGTAGAAGCAAACAGCTAAGAGACACCGATTGGAAACACCAAGTTTTGAAAAGAAATAAAATCATCTCTCTTTGCAGATGACATAAGAGTAGACCTGGAAGGGCGCCTGGGTGGCTCAGATGGTTAAGCGACTGCCTTCGGCTCAGGTCATGATCCCAGAGTCCTGGGATCGAGTCCCGCATCGGGCTCTCTGCTCCTTGGGAGCCTGCTTCTCCCTCTGCCTCTCTCTCTCTCTGTCTCTCATGAATAAATAAATAAAATCTTAAAAAAAAAAAAAAGAGTAGACCTGGAAAACCCCAGAGATTCAATGATAAAATTCATATTATAAAAAAATTCACTAAAGTGCTAAAAAAGTAGATCTTTAAAAGATCTCATCGTGGGGCGCCTAGCTGGCTCAGTTGGTAGAGCATGTGACTCTTGATCTCAGGGTCGTGGGTTCCAGCCTCTCACATCGGGTATAGAGCTTACTTTGAAAGAGAAAAAAAGTTCTCAAGGCAAGAAAAAAATGTTATAACTATGTGTGGTGATGGGCGCTAACTAGACTTAATGTGGTGATCATTTCACAATATATACAAATAGATACAAATATATCAAGTCGCTATGTTGTACACCTAAAACTAATACAATGTCAAATATCAATTACATCTCAAATAAAAAAATTTTAATTCACTAAGGCATCAGGATGTACAATTGACACACAGAAATTATTAGCTATCATATAGACAATGCCCAGTCGGAGAATTTAGGGTAGAGAAAATCCCATTTATAATAACAACGGAGAAAATAAAATACTTAGGAATAAGTTTAACAAGATATGTACAAATCCATATGAAGAAAATTTTAAAACACTCAAAATAATGAAGACGACACTGAAAGAAAAAACAGGGGGTAGACATTAAAACATACTCTTAATGCACCTGCAATTAAATCATAGTGGTACTCACAAATGACGAGAAAAACAGATCAGTGGAATAAAGAATAAACTACAGAAATAAACCAATCACATGTGGACATTTAGTAACTGATAAAGCATGCATTTCAAATCACAAGTGCAAAGGCAGACTTGTTGACAAATAGTTCAGACACAATTTGTTAGCCAGCTAGAAAGAGTTAACGTGAAATTTCAAGCCTCACCCCCTATTCAGGAATAAACTACACGTGGATCAGTAATCTAAATGTAAAAAGTGAAAACCTACAAGTATTAAAAAAAATGTGAATTCTCTTGCAACCTGGATATAGGAAGAATTTTCCAATTATGACTTATAATCCCATACAATAAAAGTTGGGGTTTTTTTTTAAGTCCATATGGAATACAAATGGTGGAGAAAAAAGCAAAAATGATAAGAGTAACTTCTGTTTAAGTTTGTAGGCATGCAACATCATAAATAAAAAAGCACATAAAGCACACGCCTAGTTTTTGAATTTCCAGGAAATCCAGTGTAACCACAACCAGATCAAGAAATCACACCTTATGTGGCCCTTGCTTTATAATCTCTTCCAAGAGACCACCACTATTTTCATATTTATTTTTAGGAGTTGTGTTTTATAATTTTAAAACAAATATGTATTCCAAACAAGGTAGCTTGGTGTCATATGATTATTTTTGGTGAATGGAACAATAAATTCTTTTCTATCTGGTCTCCTTTGCTTGCCATTATATTTGTGAGATTCACCCACGTAGACATAAGTGGTTCATTTGGATTGTTTGTATAGTAGTCCCCCGTCAGCATTCCACTGTTTATTAATACTGCAGTTGGCTGGCATTTATATGTTTTTCTGGGGTTTTTTAGTAACATAAATGATGCTTCTACGAACAAACTTTCACGTGCACCTTGGTGCAAATAAGCACACATTTCTCTCGGTTTGTAATTTTGGGTCACAGCATATATGGACCATCATGTTTACAACATAATGCCCAACAATTTCCCTTTGTAAATATAATAATTTACATTACCACTAGCATCCTATGAGAGTTTCTTTGCTGTACAATCCTGCCCATACTTAGTAGAGTCTAATCCAATTTCAATAATGGAAAAAATGAACGGATATTAAACTCACAGATGATCTTATTCTAGAAGATGAAAGTAAAGAGTGGGGAGAGAACATTAAAGCATATTTGGGTTTTCCTCTTATTTGGAGGGGTATGCTTTCTTACTGTAGCACAAAGGACAAATAAGATGTTTTATTTGTATATTAAAAATTTTTAATTTTAAGTCATACGTCAATGGCTAGAGCAGTATTATTCTCAACAGCCCAGAGGTGGAAACAACCCAAATTTTCATCCATGAAAAAAACCCAAATGTTCTATAACAAATAAATGGATAAACAAAATGTGCTATATACATGCCATGAATATTATTCAGCCATAAAAAGGAATTTTGACACATGCTAGAGCATGGATGAGCTTTGGAAACATCATGCTCAGTGAAATGAGACAGACACAAAAGGACAAATACCTTGTGGCTCAACTTACGTTAGACCCCTAGAGTCTCAAATTCATAGGGACAGCAGGTGGAATAGAGAGGTCCTGGGGTGGGGGCATATAAACTAAGTGGGTGTGGTCTCAGTTGCAGGGATGAGAAAGTTCTGGAGATGGATGGTGGTGATGGTTGCACAGCAATGTGAATGAACTTAATACCGTGAAACTGTGCCCTTAAGAAATGGTTAAAATAGTCAATTTTGTTTTGTGGATATTTTACCACAATTTTAAAAGGAAACCCTCATGTGTCCTAAATCTTTTCTCTAAACATTCCTTTCTCCTTCCTTTTCTAGCTGAAACCTTCCCCTTGAAGATACAGTGTTCCCTGAAGCCCTTTCAAATACTCCCACTCTGATATGATGTCCATACAAAGTTACTTACATGTCATTTAACGTAAGGTCAGGGCATCCTAGAACTTCTGGGTAGTGAGAGATTAGTTCAAAGCCAATCAACCGAATTACCATAGCAACAGGTCTCAGACTTAAGTCTCCGATTTGCCTGCTGCTTGCCTTTCCTCTTTCATAATTTCCCCATTGCCAAAATTCTGTTTTTCATTTGTCTCCCCTGGTTATGTGCATCTCACAATCAGAACCGATAGACCAGCCGAGTCTGAGAAACAGCCCTTGGGCTTCTGGTGTATTCACCCTTTCTCCTTTATTCTCTGACACATGAGGTCCTCTAATTCTCCATGTCTCCGATTACATTTGAGGAAAACAGGGAGCCTGTTTCAGGAGGAAGACTCTGTTCTCTCACCTAATTTAGAGTTGGGATACACAATCTGCAAGTTTAAATGCTTTTCATGTTAGTACATCCTTGTGGAATCAAAGGGGCAAGATTTGATCATTTCTGGTACCCCTCTACCTTGTTCTTTATGCATGCCAAACCTACAGTAAGTGTTGAAGGAGAAAAATGAAGAAGAAAGAAAGTCACTGAGAAGACTTCCTCACCCAGTCTGGCCCCTGGTCCTCCCGGCTGGTCCCCATCAAACAACAGCTGTGGAAACTAACACTAAAAGGCTGTGCTTGACCTTTGATTGGCCATAGACTCTCTCCCTTCCCATTGGCTGGCATGACTCTTGATTGACTAAACTCCGGAGGTGATGTGAAACCACTTAGGCATGTTCTCTGCACCTCAGGTGTGAATGATCTTCCTTCAGGGATTGCTGAGAGCTACCAACTGATGGGTATTCCCATGATGCTACCAGCTGCATCTTCCTGTATGATAGAACCACTTGGGCTTCTGTGGGCCGTCTTCTCCCTCTACCAATGAGGGATAATGTGGAAACTGGTAACGGGAACCACTCTGCTCATGATCTGGATAGCCGACTTCTGCCATCGAAGATACCATAAACTTCCCAAGGGAAGCTGTCTTGGGCAATTTCTCAAACTTCCATAGAGCACCTAGAATGGAGCATTTATATAGGAGGAAATTGATGAGTATTTTCAAATAACTCGCTCTGGATGCAAAAGGCAGAAGTTAGATTTTACAAATGTCTTTTTTTTTTTTTAAGATTTTATTTATTTGACAGAGAGAGACCCACAGCGAGAGAGGGAACACAAGCAAGGGGAGTGGGAGAGGGAGAAGCAGGCTTCCTGCCGAGCAGGGAGCCCGATGCGGGGCTCGATCCCAGGACCCCAGGATCATGACCTGAGCCGAAGGCAGACGCTTAACGACTGAGCCACCCAGGTGCCCCTTTACAAATGTCTTTTTTTATTGTGATAAGAACACATCTGTAGGCTTAACAAAGTCTTCGGTGTGCACTACGGTTATTGTTAACTGTAGACACAATATTGTATGGCACATATCTAGAACTCATTTGTCTTGCATAACCAAGTTTATACCCGTTGAAAGAGCACGCCATATTTCCCCCTGCCCCCAGCTCTTGGCCACCGCCATTCTCTTCTGCTTCTGCGAGCTTGACTTTTTGAGATACTCCATTCAAGGGGACTCATGCAGTATTTGTCCTTCTGTGGCGGGTTTATGCATAATGTCCTCCAGATGCAGCCATATCGTTGCACATGGCAGGATGGACTTTTTTAAGGCTAATATTCCAGCACAGGTGTCTACTGACGCCCCTTTGTCCTCATCACTAAATCTTGTGCAAATCCTGCCTCATCTTTATTCTAATCAGCATCAGTGCTATTAGCTGTCATAATTGTCCCCACTGT
This sequence comes from Mirounga angustirostris, assembly GCF_029215605.1. NCBI lineage: Eukaryota > Metazoa > Chordata > Mammalia > Carnivora > Phocidae > Mirounga > Mirounga angustirostris. The sequence continues at coordinate 57,532,458 of NW_026991724.1, read as the reverse complement.
CTCTGACGTTAATTGGTTGCTATTCATGTAAGGGCCCTATAGCTAAGGGCATTTCGTGCAACATCTGACTTTCTTCAGCCCTCTGAAATAAGTAGTATTATTACTCCCCTTCTCAAAGATACCTGAGGACATCAGGGTGGAGGCTACAGGTGAGACCATTCCTACTTTGTCAGCCCAAATTTCAACCTTTCCACTGTGGTGCCTCTCAGGCAGCATTGATCCCAGTGGGGCTTAAAGAGGTCTGTGTTGGATCAGTGTGCAGGTACACCTTAGTTTTGTCGGCTGACACGGAGCTAAGAGACTCAGTGGATCTTTTCCCTCCACAATATTGATTATTGGTTAACCCAGACACCCTCCACCAAAATTCTGACCTCATGCTGACTTTCTAAACCATTCTTAGCTGGGCCACAGCTCACATTAGAGCACTGAGTTGTCTTGATTTGCTTTCCTTTCTCTTCTCTTCTTTCTTTCTTTTCTTTCTTTCCTTTCTTTCTTTCCTTTCTTTCTTTTCTTTTCTTTCTTTTCTTTCTTTCTTTTCTTTCTTTCTTTTCTTTCTTTCTTTCCTTTCTTTTCTTTCTTTCCTTTCTTTCTTTCTTTTCTCTTTCTTTTCTTTCTTTCTTTTCTTTCTTTCTTTTCTTTCTTTCTTTTCTTTATTTCTTTCTTTCTTTTCTTTCTCTCTTTTCTTTCTCTTTTTCTTTTCTTTTCTTTCTCTCTTTCTTTTCTTTCTCTTTCTTTTCTTTCTCTCTTTTCTTTCTTTCTTTTCTTTTCTTTCTTTTCTTTCTCTTTCTTTTCTTTCTTTCTTTTCTTTCTTTTCTCTCTTTCTTTTCTTTCTCTCTTTCTTTCTTTCTTTCTTTCTTTCCTCTTTCTTCTTTCTTTCTTTGTGTGTGGCATTCCCTGGTAGCTGCCACAGAATCTGACATAGAAGGTTAAAAGTGGTTAAGCGCTCAACCTGCCACACTCAGTCACCTAGGCTCTATTCCAAGCTATCTTTGTGGCCATGGGCAAGTGTCTTAACTTCACTGTATTTCCCCCACCCCCATAAAAATGGAGATGGTGATGATGATGAAGGTAATGAAGGTGATGGTGATAAAGATGGTGATGATGGTGATGATGAAGATGATGGAGGGGATTATGCTAAGTGAAATAAGTCAAGCACAGAAAGACAATTATCATATGGTTTCACTCATATGTGGAACATAAGGAATAGCACGGAGGACCACAGGAGAAGGGAGGGAAAACTGAATGGGAAGAAATCAGAGAGGGAGACAAACCATGAGAGACTCTGGACTCTGGGAAACAAACTAAGGGTTACAGAAGGGAGGCGGGTGGGGGGATGGGGTGACCGGGTGTTGGGATGAGCACTTGGCGTTACACGCAACTAATGAATCATTGAACGCTACATCAAAAACTTATGATGTGGGCACCTGGGTGGCTCAGTTGGTTAAGCAACAGCCTTCGGCTCAGGTCATGATCCCGGAGTCCCTGGATCGAGTCCCACATCGGGCTCCCTGCTCAGCGGGGAGTCTGCTTCTCCCTCTGATCCTCCCCCTCTCATGCTGTCTGTCTCCCATTCTCTCAGATAAATAAATAAAATCTTTAAAAAAAAATTTGTTGTTGTTTATGGATCCTAACATAGCACATATATTTTCATGCTATTTTTGACTTTCCAAAATTCTAAAACCCATGTATTTGTAATAGACTGAAATGATATTCCACTGTGACCATTTTTTTTCCTGTTTGATATTTTATTTATACATTTCATATTTTCTTTTATTTGCTTATCTCGGGTTTGGAAACTTTTGCAAAGAAACAATTATTATTTATATGAGAAGAAAAATGAGGCATTAAAATAAAGAATAAAGCTCAATGGCAATAAGCACCTTACAGAACACTGAGATTCAACCCAGAGTAAAATAATAGGGTCTCGGTTCTCCTGGAGTTCAGCCTGTCATTCAGGAACCTGTTGCTTTATCCTGTATCCTCCAGGATACAGGATCCTCCTATACTATGTTCCATTTGTGTCAACCCTGAATCTATTTTTCAAAGCTCTCCTTCTTTTTCTTCACGTGAAATGTAACCTCTACACCCGAGACATGTATCACAAATAATTTGCATGTACTCTTTTTTTTTTAAGATTTTTTTATTTATCTATTTCACAGAAAGAGAGATAGTGAGAGCAGGATCACAAGCAGGGGGAGTGGGAGAGGGAGAAGCAGGCTTCCCGCGGAGCAGGGAGCCCGATGCGGGGCTCGATCCCAGGACCCTGGGATCATGACCTGAGCCGAAGGCAGACGCTTAACGACTGAGCCACCCAGGCGCCCCAATTTGCATGTACTCTTAATATTTCCTTTTCAAAATCAACACGCGGTACTTTACACTTACACAACCTTACATGTCCTTTATATCTCAATAAAACTGGGAAGAAATAGAAAGTCATTTCCTATAGTCCATTATGATGTAATTTTTTTCCAGAATGTTTTTTATTTAAATTCAATTAATTAACATATAGTGCATTAGTTTCAGAGGTAGAATTTAGTAGTTAGAATTTCATCAGTTGCATACAACACCCAGTGCTCATCACATCACGTGCCCTCCTTAATGCCCATCACCCGGTTACCCCATCCCCCACCCCCGCCCCGCCAGCAACCCTGTTTCCTATGATTAAACCTCTTATGTTTTGTCTCCCTCTCTGATTTCATCTTGCTTTATTTTTCCCTCCCTTCCGCTATGATCCTCTGTCTTGTTTCTTAAATTCTACATAATTTAAGTGAAATCATATGATAATTATCTTTCTCTGATAGACTTATTTTCTTTAGCATAAGACTCTCTAGTTCTATCCACATCATTGCAAATGGCAAGATTTCGGGTTTTTTGATGGCTGAATAATATTCCATTGTATACATGAACCACATCTTTATCCATTCGTCTGTTGAAGGGCATCTTGGCTCCTTACACAGTTTGGCTATTGCAGACATTGCTGCTATGAACTTTGGGGTGCATATGGCCCTTCTTTTCACTACATCTGTGTCTTTGGGGTAAATACCCAGGAGTGCAATTGCTGGGTCATAGGGTAGCTCTATTTTTAATGTCTTGAGGAACATCCATACCGTTTTCCAGAGCGACTGCACCAACTTGCATTCCCACCAACAGTGTAGGAGGGTTCCTCTTTCTCTGCATCCTCGCCAACATCTGTCATTTCCTGACTTGTTAATTTTAGCCATTCTGACCGGTGCGAGGTGGTATCTCATTGTGGGTTTGATTTGTATTTCCCTGATGCCCAGTGATGTTGAGCACTTTTTCATGAGTCTGTTGGCCATTTGTATGTCTTCTTTGGAGAGATATCTGTTCATTATGATGTAATTTTTGTTTTGGATGACCTCCACGGGATGAGAGATTTTTGTTTGGATGATAAAAATCCAGGGGTGGGGGGAAGAAACACGAAAAAGAGACCAGATTGACTTTAAAATTTAAACTTAATCACTGAAAGATTAAGTGGGTAAATCAAGTATATATGATTAGATCACAGTGCCAGCCATTAACTTCTTAGGTTGTCCTTCATTACACTGCGGTGATGTGCCGGATACTCTGTGATTTAATGTCAGCAACAAAGGCGAGGGTGTTGGCTTTCCAGAGCAGCCGTCTCAATAAGGAACATGAAGAACAACACAGCTCTGCAGAGCCCGATTCTAGGAAGGTTCACAACTGTGCAGGCAGCACAAGGTGGAGGAATGACTGTCATGGGACCAGAGGAAAGGTTCTGCTAGGAAGGAACAATCAGGCGGCCATGCCTTCATTGGAGTTTCGCCAGATCGAACATGCTTAAATATTTCCAGGCAGAAGGAAGGGTGGGTCATTATGTACCTGTGAATTTAAACTGCAGTGATTTTAAATAGTCTTGTGAAGAGCGGATAGTCAAGACGTCCCGAGGCACCAGGAGACATAAACGTCTGCTAAACGGAGCAGTCCTGGTATCAGATGAGTCCTGGACCTCTGGAGGGTGTTTCAGAAAGTAGGATGGAGGCGGGAAGCCTCCGTCAGAACAGGAGAGCACAAGGGGGCCACCTGGGGGACGGGTGTGAGCTGACCCGAGTCAGGTTTTATAATTACTTCATTTATCAGAGGTGGTTAGAAGTGCAAGAGCTGTGACTCACAAAGCAAATCTTGCCCGGGCTTTTCATATATGGAGAATCAAGGACAAAATAAGTAGGAAAATATCTAACAAAAACCAAACCTCAACTTACACTGGGAAAATATATGTATTTTATATTTGTATTTCTGAGCTGTCGTTATGACTCTTTCATCTTCATGAATTCCAAAAATATTTTAAAGATTTTATTTATTTGTGAGAGACAGAAAGCACAAGCGGGGGGAGGGACAGAGGGAGAAGCAGGCTCCCCACTGAGCAGGGAGTCCGATGTGGGACTCAATCCCAGTACCTGGAGATCATGACCTGAACTGAAGGCAGACGATTAACTGACTGAACCACCCAGGCACCCCTCAAAAATATTTTAAATGATTTTTTACACGCTTGCATTCTTTACTTTAAATGTGCAGCAAAGTCAGATGACAATAAGGGATTTTTTTTTCTAGTCATTCATTAGCTGTAATACCAGGCGGAGGACTCGATCTCATACAAGGGGATAATGTACAGCCGAATTCCATTTCACCCTAATTTGGACCATAGTAGAACGTGATTACTTAGCAAATATATTATTCCTCAATCAGCTTGGACCTGCATTACCTCAGGACCAGAAGTTTCGGTAAAGGGGAAGGTAAGAGAGCCATTGCTAATGTTGAAATAAGAGAATGATTTCTAAAGGAGAAGCCTCACCAGGGGCCGTGTGGGGCCCCTGTGGTGGACACTCCCATTCATAGCCCAGAATCCAAATCCTGAAGACATTCTGACTTCTCCATGGGGGAAATAAATTCTTTACAAATGCCACGATCCCACTCGTGGCTGGTTCCCATGTCCACCTCCCAGTGGCGTCCCGAGGTGAACCCAGGGTACAGAGTGCAAAACTGAGCTCTTCAGCATGCTTTTTCGGAATCTGGTTGATACGCCCACATGGCACACTCCTCGGGTCACCCGAAATGATGAGGGGAGTGTTGTCTGTGCCCCATGCAGGCTCCTCTCCACTGTGGGGAGAACAGAAGTACTTTCACAAATGGGCAGACCCCGTGGCCCACATGGCCCCTTTTCACTTAACCTGGTTTATTCTGTCTTTCTCCACTTGATAAAACTTTCCCACAGAAATCTTTCCCGACTCTGGAACTAGGACTGAGTTAATGGCTCACGTTAACACGGACCCTGCTTCACGATAGTTAACTACTTAGTAAATGTTTTAGAACAAAGGAAGGAAGCAACACCAGGTACACGAGATAGAATCACTTTTGAGCTGTTGGGACTTTGGGGTTCCCTTGGCGCTGCCCAATCCCCACTTCCCAAACCAACCACTCGACCACAAACTAGAATTACAGAGATTTCTTTTTTTCCCTACAAGTCTAAGAAAAAAAAAAAACACCATTATGTCAAGTATCTTGTGAGAAAATGAAGAGCAGACACAGAGGACTTGCCCCTGTCTACACGGGACGCCCTTCAGGCTCGGGCCCAGGAGGGACAACCGTGATGAGGCTCGGGTTTAGAACTCGGGGAGGTGGGAAAGCACGGTGGGAACTGTCGGCCGGCCCCGCGCCTCTGCTTGGGATGACATGGGGTAAGGATCTCCAGCAAGTGCCAACAAGGGATTGCCGTGGGAATGATGAAATGAACGATATTGAACATAATCACTTAGGCACTGTCTAAAGCCCTGCCACCTCCCGCCGTCCCCAATTTTTCATCCTGCCCCTTCATCCGAGATCCCCAATGAGTCCTCTGATGCCACGAGGAACAGGTTTTGCCCACGTTTGAAAAGAAATGTCTCCCAGTGTCTTATCTCCTCTCATCTATGTTGTGATGGAAGGAAAACACGAATACTGTGAAACATCTTTAATCTTTGATTCTGTAACTAACATAAATTGGGACCTCCAGTGGCTGACTTGTCATTAGGGATCAGTTTTGGGCTTTGCTTTCCGAACTTGTAAGGAAGGGTCCTCACGTTTGCGGAGAAACACTTTTGAAGAAGAGACTGTGGTCTAGTAAGTGGGATTTTAGGAGACACTTCTCAGTAGGCTTAACCCATTTTCTGGCTCAAAATGGGGGGGTTTCACTGACATGATCAAAACTATTTAAAACTGGCCTCGTTTGTGTACAAAGATTAGTAACGATGACACATTTTTTAAAAAATTGTAACCCTGCTTCCAATTCTTATCACTAGCAGAGGGAATATTCCACATCTAATCTAGAATGATTTTATGGCGACATTGTGAAAAATAACACCTTCGAGATACAAGTACTTCTCTAACGTGCGAGAAAAGTCCCACTGATGGGCAGGGCAGCAGGAAATCCGATTCTGACTGGATTAGGGAGGCTGCGGGCGGGGAAGCATCCCTAATAAAATCCCCTCCTGGGGGATCTCGCTCAGAACTGCTGGGGAAGACCTGGGGCCAGAGCAGGGCTGAGGTGAGTTCCACCTCCCACGTCTCCTTTGTATTTCTCAAATGTCTACAAAGACCTGCAAAGACGGAGAACAAACGGGTGGTTGCCAGAGCGGGGGTGAGGGATGGGCAAAACAGGTGCAGGGGGCGGGAGGTGCGGGCCTCCAGTGACGGAGGGAGACCCGGGGAGGAAAGGCACAGCCCGGGGAACACAGTCGGGCGGATGGGTGGGGTCCTTGTGCCAACCAGCATTTTGAGTATCAGAAGCCGCGAGTCCTGTCTGCACGCAGTGCCTTCGGGACCCCGCGCCCAGGTGAAAGCGGCCCGAGGCCTGATCCCCATCCGGCGCTCGCCAAGTCCCCTCTGCGCATCTTCCCCTCACAGTGGCCACGGCCGGACACTTTAAAGAAAGAAGCAGATGTCCGGTGTGTCTGAATCACCTGGACATGCCCGTTACCTGCAGTGTGGCTTCGTCGGCTGCCTCCACTGCACGGATTCCTGCAGAAGGAGCCCCAAGGGGAGGGTCTCTTGTGCCCCTCCCGCTCCGTGGTCTCTCAGAAGAAGGACCTCAGGCCCGGTACCCATCTTGGGAGGCTGGCTTCGAGGATCAAGGCGCTGGAGCCCCAGCTGACAGCCGTTCTGCAGATGAACCCCGAAGATGCGCAAGTTCCACGGTACGGCCTGCCCCCGACCCCTAAAGAGCCCTGGAAAACGTAACTTGCCTACAACTCTCCACACACAAGGGCATGAGCTGAAATGTTTATCTTTGCAAGCCACAGCTGTTCTTACCTAGAAGTATAGATTAGAACCATCTGTAAGAAAATAAGCTTCCGGCCCGGACCTGCACCTGAGAGAAATCATGCCTGACTCTCTCACAACTCCGAGTTAGGGTGAGTTCTCCCAGTTCCCCAGCACTTCTCACCGGCTCAAGCCAGGATGCCAGGCGGGACCTCCCAGGCTGCCTGGAGCGGGGTCGAGTCCTTGCTCCTTCTGGCTCTGTCCCGGCTCTCCTAGGATGGGTCCTGAGGAGCGGTGTGGCCCTTGGTGTGAATGGGGTTGAGCAGTGTGCTGTGGTGGGCCCTGTGGTCCCCAGTGTCTTTGTGAAGGACAGGGGTGGCTTTGTGTTCTGAGTGTAGCTCCATGCACCTCGAATTTGGGATGGCGAGCCCTGTCCCAGAAACATGACAAGTCTGGTCAAGTCCCCTGTGATGGTGAGACAGTCTGAGCATCTTCCAAACAGCTGTATGTCAGGGCGCCAAGTGAAACAGCTGGTCTTTGGTCCAGAGGGTTTGTTTCCGGGCTGTGTTGGCTCCGTCCGCATGGTCCCCTTAGGAAGCCTCCTGATCAGGGGCCGCAGATGTAGGCAGCACGCATGGTCCCCATGGCATGGAATCTCCCCACCCCTCTGAGCCATGCCTTGCGACTAAGTTGCTGCCAGACCCCAGCACATCCCCACTCCTGTCCACGGAGCCCCTTCCTCTGCCTGGACTGTCACCCAGCTCCTCTCAGGACCCCCAGCCTTACTTCTTTGTGTGTTTGCAACCCCAGGAATCAAAGGTCTGGGATGCGTTTGCCTGTTAACGGCAGTAAAAGAAGGTAATTGGCAAGAAGACGTGAAAAACTTCCATATTTAATGTTCTAAGATTAAGTTGCCATCATTCACATATTCATTTGGTGACGGTACGTCAATGGAATATGTGGTTTGCATAATAATTTTGAGAACAAACAACAGTCATGGTCTCTTCGTGTATGATCTGTGCCAAAGGAAGAAGCATCTTTAATCAAATAGTTAGAGAACTTAATGTGAAGAAAACACCTAGTAGGGGTCAGAGGGACTAGTTCTGATTATAATCATTCTCTCTCTACATTCGACCACATCAGGGGCCAGGGCAATTCTGATCAGGGAGGAAGCACAGGGTGAAGACGTGAAGGTGGGCGAGACACCGGGGCCTTTGCAGCAGATGTGCAGAGTGCCATCGAGCACGTGTGTTTGCTGATTGGCTTGTTTTCCCTCCACAGTGGAGGTGACCCTGGATGTTGACACCACCAACCACTACCTCGTCGTTTCTGAGGACCCGAGGAGTGTCCGCTGTGGGTATTCCAAACAGAACCGGAGAGTCCGAGCCGAAAGATTCAACTATGCCCCGTGTGCCCTAGGCTCCCCTTGGTTCCCCTCTGGCCGCCACTACTGGGAGGTGGACGTGGGGACGAGCAAGGAATGGGATGTGGGTGTGTGCAGAGACTCTGCTAATCGACGGGGGCCAATTCTACTGTCCGCAGAACTTGGCTTCTGGACGGTGGGCTTGAGAAAAGGAGAGCTCTTCCAAGCCAGCACCATGCCTGTGACTGTTCTCTAGGGGAGCCCCCGGTTGCACGGACTAGGGATTTTCCTGTACATGAATTTCGGCACCGTTTCCTTTTATCACATTAGCGATGGATCCCGTATTTTCACCTTCACTGAAATTCCTGCTGTGGAGACACTGCGTCCGTTTTTTGCTCTTTTGGATCCCATCACGGACGGTCAAGGCTTCCTGAGAATCTGTCCTGTGATGAGTCCAGCTCCAGTGGGCTCTGATACAGAACAAAGTTTCTGGAGAATCCCCGTGTGCTCAGAGCCGCAGCTGGGACCTTTCCTGCTTGTTACGTGGACGGCGCGGCAGGCAGCAGAAAAGCATGGAACACTAATTACACAAGGGAGCAGTGCCTTTCAAACGTAAGTATCGCCACAGTCATTCTCTTTGGGACTTTTCATATTTCTGTTCCAGTGAATGGGTTCTGGATTTTCAGATCAATTTCCAAACGTATTTATTTTCCGCAGTATTAACTTCGTGTGTGATGGAGATTATAAGCTAAATAAAAACGTGGATGTGACCGAACAGATTGATTTTCTAGGTACTATGTAAGCAAAACCTACGGAAACAGTAAGTATGTGTGTATATGTATTCAGTTTCCCTCAACGGCTGAAATGCACACATTCCTTTCAGGTGCACAGCATTTGGAATATAGGAAGAAGGCAGGCAGGGCAATCAGGGGGTGGCCTCCACTGAAGGGGGATTGCAGCCTGGCACCCTCTAGCTGCCCCTGCCCCTCATCACTGTGCCATGGCCTGCAGGCCGTGGGGTAAAGGGAGTGAGCTGGTGGCTGTCAGCCCAGGGGGGGGTTCTCTAGCGGCTGGTGGGCGTGTCATTGCAGGGGGGACTGTGTGTGCCACCCTGGCAGGGGGAATGTGCATGGGACCCAGCCCTTTCCAATAAGGACCATGCTTAACTTCTGTATGTGGTCAATCTGTCCGATCATGGAGACGGTCAGTGAGAATCTTCCTAGGTACCAGGAGCACTTCTGCCACGGTGGGTCATCCCCCCTGGAGAGCAAACGCTTGCAGGTCCCCGAGCAGCAGAAGGGACTGCCTCGGTGCAGTTCTCAGAGGGGGCTCCCAGGGTGCTGCGGATGAGGAGGACCAGCCAGGAACACTGACCGTCAAGTCCCGCGGGCATTCAAGGGACTGGGAGGCAGATTATGACAGTCGTTGAGTTGTGTGCTTGAAAACGTCCATAAAATGTGCATTGTAAGGAGCAATCGTTAAATGGAGCCCTCTGAAATTACAAATATGCAAACTAAGATACATGAGTGATGAAAAGGAATCAGCCCTAAAAGCAGAATGACACCAGAGAAATAATAGGAAGCGAAGGATGGCAAAGACAGCGCCCCTGGGGAGTGTGTGGCTGTCTCGGGGCAGGGGCGTGACAGGCCTGCAGACACCAAGACAAGGAGTTGCAGGGAGCTAACTCTTCTTAGTCGGGTAGTAAATACATTCGGCTCAACGGGCCACGTGGTGTCTGCCCTATCTACTTCCCGCTGCCTTTGTAGATGGAAGCTGCCACAGACAATATGAAAACAAGGGGCCGTGTTCCAGTGAACCTTTATTTACAAGCAGCAGCAGGCGGCCGGGCCCTGGCTGGCCCACCCGCGTCGGGGCGTCATGCGCTGACTGCCGGCGGGGTCACAGCCCAGCGCAGGGTGTGTGCACCCCGAAAGCGCAGAAGGGGCATGGGGTCCAACGCGCAGGGCGGCGCGGCATGGGGCCCAAGCAGGAGGAGAGGATCTGCACGGAGAGGCAGACCGAGTTCTCGAGGGAAGGTGAGGCGGAGGCGGAGGCTGGCTGAGACAGGTGGCGACGGAACGCGCGCGAAGGACTGGAGCAGTGGGCCGCGCGAGCACACGCACCGAGGCGCTGGCGAGCAGGGGAGCGCGGGCGGGGTGCGCGCTGGGGTCCGGCGCTGGACGCACAGCGCAGGACCTCCGTCTCCAGAGCCACGCGCGTCACAGACCCCGGCGCCCCCCCAGACAAGCCCTGGGCCACCCTGTCCCCTCCGGCCCTCGGCCCCTGCAGACACACCCAGTGGAAGCCCACAGGCACCCACAGCGGCCGCCGGGGCAGCGCGGCGGAGAGCCACGAACCGGTGAGGCAGGCACAGATTAGACGGCTGCGCTCCTTCGGCGTTCAGGTCGGATGGGTCACAAGCGCAGGCGATCGGGACGAATGGGGGGCTCTACTGGGAAGTGGTGGCTAGCATATTCTGCACAGACGAACGAGTGCGGGACACAAGGCCTTCGGAGGCCAGGTGCACTCGCGCCGAAGGACGGGAAAGGAGCAGGCCCGGGAGCGAATGCCGAAAAGCCCTAAGCTGTGCAGCTGCGTGTGACGGCGCTGCTGCTGGGCTTGGCCGTGCTGCTCGCGTGTGACGAGGACGGACGCGCGGACCACCACAGCCTTCCAGGAGAGCACGATGGGGCGCCCGAGCCGGCAACGGCGCCGCGCTCCGGGGCCAGCCCAAGAGACACTCCCGGCCAGCTTCCAGCGCCCCCAGGCACGCCCTTCTCTGGATGGGGAGGCTGCCGCTCTCCCCTCCCTCCCTCCAGCCCTCCAGTCCCCGCCGGTCATCTGCAGGAGGGAGCCTGTCAGCCTGCCCCCACCCCCCCCCCGACAGCAGGGACAGGAGTCCCACCGCCCTTCTCCTGAGCTCACTCCTGCTCTGCCATCTGTCTCAGCCCCCCGTCCCCATGGCTGTTCGGGGCTCACAAGCCAGCCTCTCAAGCGGGCCACCTCCTTGGGGAGAGACGCTCAGCCCTCATCGCCGTGGGCGAGGGATCCAGCGGGGGCGGGTCAGCGGGGGAAGAACACAGGCCCAGCAAATGGGTGGCCCCGGGGGGGCCGGGCTCCAGCAGCAGCAGACTCCGGTTTCTCAGGACCACTGGCCGGAGGGGGGATGTGCGCGCGGTGGGGGTCCCGTCCGCGGGGACACAGCACGGTAGTGCTGTCAAGGGCTCCCCAGCAGCTTACCGAGCCCTGGACGACCCCTGACCCCCATCCAACAACCCCATCAGCTCTCCAGCCCTAAGTGGGCTGCACCGCCCCCCCCCCCCGCACCCACAGAGCCCCACCTGCCCCCAGAACAGAAAGGCTTCCGAGAAGAGGCAACCAGGTTGGAGCCCTGGCCCCCAGGTGAGGGGTCCTATGAATCACGGATGGGAACTTGGGGGAGCCACACCCGTGAGAATTGCCATTTATTCCCGAAGTCGCCAAAATTATCACCAAGGATTCACCAAGGGATGTGCATGGGGACGAGGAGGCTCAAACACTGACTGAGGGACCAGCTGGGAGGGAGGGGGATGGATGGGGGGACCCCCAGCTGTCCCTCCCCTAATGCCACAGGAAAGGGGTCCTCCTCTGGCCAGCACCCCTCCCCATCCCCCATGTCCAGTTTCTCTCCAGGGAGGTGGGGTGGGGGGACATGGAAGAGGGTGTAGTGTGAGTGGGCCCCAGGAGGGAGAGGGTGCTGGGGTGGGGGCGGGGGGTCCCCCGCTTCACATGCACTCACAACACTGGTCTCCCAGGGAGCAGAAATGGGGGAAGCCAGGCCAGGCCAAATCCCCCTCCCTCCTGGATTATAGGAGGAAGGGGTTAGTGTTGGGGGCCGGGGGGCCTGGGGGCATCATGGGGGGCAGGCCAGGGCCCCCACCAAGGGGAGAGATGTATGTTGGTGGTGCTCCAGGGACCGGGGGCACAGGGCTAAGCCGGAGCTGGTTCAGCGTGAGCGTCGCAGGGGGTGCGGGCTGGAAGGGGTTGGTGATGGAGGGGCCGGTGGTCGGGGCTCCTACAGGAGAGAAAGGAGAAGAGACACGCAGAGCAGAGTCAGGGGTCTGCCTGGGGAGGAGGTCAGCAGGCAGGACCGGCCTGGGAGGCCCACACTCACCGCTTGGCAGGAAGGGGTTGGAGGCCTTGGCTCCTGGCGGCGTGGGGCCCGGCCGGCTCACCAGCGAGTCCAGATCGACGAGAGCTGCATTAGGCCCCAGGAATGACTCTGGTGTCTTCCGTGTGGGCGGTGGTGGTGTTGGGGCAACTGCGGGTGGGGGGCTCCCCACGGCCTCAGCCAGAGAGCCCCCGACCCCACTCATGTCAAACACCCCAGGACTGCGGGCGGGCACCTCTCCGGCGAGCAGCTCCAGCTCCCCTAGAAGAAGCCAGAGAGGGGGTCAGGGCAAGATGGACAGTGGGGGCCTCAAACAGGGAGGCCGTGGTACTGAGAGGCAGAGCCCAGGGAGGGACACGGGTCCAAGGAAAAGCAGCGCATGGCCTCCGGGGCAGAGTGCTGGGGAGAGCCACCAAGGGACAAGAGTACTTGAGGGGTGCTCACATAGCCCCACAAAAACCCCACCGGTCCCACAGTCCCAAGCAGAAACTTCACGGTGGACAGACAATGGCAGGCACCCAGGAGCCCAGTAGCCTAGGTAACGTCTATCAGCTTGACCTGATTTCCTTAAAGAAAGAGATTCAGGAATCCTATCTTTTTTTTTTTTTTTTTTTTAAGATCTTATTTATTGGGGCGCCTGGGTGGCTCAGTCGTTAGGCATCTGCCTTCGGCTCAGGTCATGATCCCAGAGTCCTGGGATCGAGCCCCGCATCGGGCTCCCTGCTCCGCGGGAAGCCTGCTTCTCCCTCTCCCGCTCCCCCTGCCTGTGTTCCCTCTCTCGCTGTGTCTCTGTCAAATAAATAAATAAAATCTTTAAAAAAAAAAAAAAAGATCTTATTTATTTATTTGAGAGAGAGAGAGAACACGCGCACGTGGGGGGGGGGGTCAGAGGGAGAAGCAGACTCCCCGCCGAGCAGGGAGCCCGATGCGGGACTCGATCCAGGGACTCCAGGATCATGAGCTGAGCCGAAGGCAGTCGCTTAACCAACTGAGCCACCCAGGCGCCCAGGAATCCTATCTGACATCGGAGGATGCACAAATTGGTGCAGAGAGAGGAGAGGCCCAGAGGAACGCCAACTACAGATTGCACAGTAACCAAGGTGGGCCTGGGGGGACGGGAGGGGACCGCTGGTGCCCCACCAGTCCCACGTCCTCCTGCGGGCCCACGTCACTCAAAGATGAACAAGGAAAGGGAACGAAGGCACCACACTGCTGTGGGAAGAGAGGCTCCCGTGCCCTCCGGACAGCTTGCAGGGACGGGTCTCCTATCGAGGACAGAGCCAGCCTGGACTCTGGCCAGGAGGAGGGAACACAGGAGCCAGGACACCCAAAGGCGAGGTGCCCCGTGGATGGGATGCCTGCTGGGAAAGATGCACTGGGCCCCGAGGCAGCCGTGGGCAGGCCAGGAAGGGGACACTCGCCAGAGGCCCCTTGTGGTCACCACACTGCTGATAATGCAGGTACGGCCGGCCGGGCGCTCAGAAACACGCAGAGAAACGTTCCAGGGGGCAGAGAACTCAGAGATCACTATACGGGGAAGCCCCGGAAAAAGAACTGTTTGTACTATTCTTGCAACTTTTCTCTAAATACAAAATTACTCGAAACAAAGTTAAAGCTTTCTTTTCCAAGATAAACCAACAAGCTTTAATAAAACCACGGCCCATGGGGAGCTGCAATCCACCCTGCTTAACCCCTCACTCAGAAGCCCGCCTGCCAAGGAGCCTGCGGGCGGGGGGCTGGGGCACAGGCAGGGCGGGGGGGGGGCACGGCGGGGGGCACGGCGGGGGGCACGGCGGGGGGCACGGCGGGGGCGGGGCGGCTCACCCGTGCTGCTCCCGGAGGTTGGCAGGGCTGTGCGCAGTCGGTCAAAATCGGAAAACTCATCAGGCTCCGTGTCAAAACCCACTGCTGTAGGGGCCCAGGAGGTCGGCTCAGCTGGTCGAGGGGACCAGCCTCCCACTCCCCCTGCCCCCCAACACCCGAGAGCAGACACCTCACGCTCACCTGCACACACACACACTCTCTCTCTCAGGCCCCCGCAGCCTGACCCCAGAGCCCCCCAGTACCTGCAGTGCCATTGGTGCTGGGCTTGGCAGGTGACCCTCCCCAGGGGTCTGAGAAGGCCGGGGCTGGAGCCCAGGGATCAGAGGCAGGGGGTCCGCCAACGGGGGCCCCACCTGGGTGAGGAAGGAGGCATGTGAGAAGCTGGTGGTTGGAGGATTTGTCACCTACGAATGTAGGCCCACTCCCTCCCAGAAGCCACCCCCCCCCCGTCCCGGACGTCCTGGGATGCAGCTGGACATCCCAGAGGCTTCAGGTGGGTGCAGCCCCAGCCAGCCCTTCCCGCCTGGTGCCACGATGTACCCATGGTACACCGCTGCTGGGCCTTTGCCCACCTGTCCCTTCCTGGCAAAGCCCTCCTCAGCCTTGAGGCCTCTGGAAAGCCCCCAAGAAGCTCGCCAGCTGGGTAAGGGGCCTTGAGTGTGTGCCTCACCTAGGTGTGCCCAACCCCCACCCCGAAGCCCCCAGAGCTCCCTGAAGTCCCCACAGGGTATGTGGCCCCTTCCCAGACTGCCTGTACCCAGGCTCACCAGACACCCCACCCTGACTCCACCCTGGCAGCCTCTCCACAGCCCGACACCCCCTGGTGCCCTTCCCATTATCCTTCAAGGCTCCCTCACCCACCCTCCTCTGGGCTGTCTTATCTGACCCCCCCCAGCTGCCTGTCACCCGCTTGACTGTATGTGTCCCTGCCCCAGGGTGTGCCCCGCACTGCACACTGGATGTGGAGGCTGGAGTAGGCAGGCAGCCAGCACTCACCATCAGAGCTCCCCCATGGGTCAGGCGTGGGCCCCTCTCCAGCTGCAGGGGCCTGGGTCCCACCCCAAGGGTCAACCGGGGGCCCCGCAGGGGCAGCTGGCCTCCAAGGGTCCCCAGAGGCTGGTGTAGGGGCTGGACCACCCCAGGGATCAGCAGCTGGAGGGACAGGGGCACCCCCCCAAGGGTCCGAGGTGGGGGCGCTCATGGGCGCTGGGCCCCCCCAGGGGTCCGAGGCTGGCGGTGGAGCCGGGGCCGTGAAGACGTCAGCAAGATCCATGAGGGATGACTGCAGGAAACAAAGGAGAGGAAGCATATGAGGTCCGAGCAGGCCAGGCCAGGGGACTGGGAAGAGAACCTGGAGGAGAGATGGCCGCAGAACAAGAGAGCGGAGAGAGCCGAGGCGTTGGCCGCCACAGAGGGATAACCGGGGGCCGTGAGACAGGAGGAGGCAGCCTCCCCACCTCCCATTCCCACCCCGCCCCCGCTCTGTCCGCTCCCCCACCACCCCAGCCCAACCCAGCCCAGCACCAAATCCAAGAGTCCCACCTGGTCCTGCCCCCATCCCTCCATCCACTCCCCAGTTCCCACCCGGAACGAGAACAGAGGCCAAAGCCCAAAGCCGCTCCTCCCAGCCCTGCCTGTGCACTCCCCACGCACTCTGGGAGGTCTGCCCTGGGGCGCCCACCGAGTCTCGGGTCATCACAGGCCCCCCTGAACGGTCCTGGCTGAGGCCCAGCACCCGTCCCACATCACTGCACGCTCCAGGCCTCCAGTGCCTCATGTGACCAACATACATGCGTGTGCATACAACCTCCCCTTGTCCTGGGGGTGAACCCAGCCAACCAGAGGCCCTGGTGTCTCTGGATGCAAAGGCACACATCTCCCGTCCCCACAGGACAAAAGCAGCAGGTGCTGGGACCGACACTCTGAGCTGTCAGGCATCCGGGAGACCCTTTGGCTGAAGCCGGCGTGAGCAGGCTTTTCCACCAAGAGCTGCCCCATGCCCATCAGGAGAGTGTCTACACCCTCTGATCGGAGCTAGCCCCATGACCCACCCCCCTGCGGAGGCCGACCGCACTATGAAGACACTCAGGAACACTCACAGCGCCCGGCGTGAGGCCACACAAGAGGCCAGCTTGGATGCCCCAGCCACGTGAGTGACCGTGGCCCCGACATGAGGAGGAAACCCGTCCACCCTCAGAGCCAAGAGAAGGGTTGAAGAACACCACCAGACGTCATCTGTCTCCACCGGGGGGACTGGAGGCCCAGAAGGTTGGGGACCAGACTGGTCTCGCTCACCCACCGACCCTCGGAGTCCGGGGTGTGGGCGGACCCTGAGGAGGCGCCCCAGACAACGCGAGCGTGCAGGAGCTCTACGCCATCCCCTTCTCGCACGATCGGGCTGCTCAGTGACAAGGACTGACCAGGAGCAGCGGAGTCTCCCACGGCAGAGACAGGGAGGTCACACCTAGAGCGCTCTGTGCTCCCCGGGCACTGACCAAGTGCCTTCCGGTCTCCAGGTCTCCACGCACCTCCGTGAGAAGACAGCTACCTGCAGCAGCCGCCGCCTGGTGCCCTGCCCGAGGCCCCGGAGCGCATGGCGAGTGGGGCGGCCTGCCCGTGCTCACCTCCTCCTGGCCGCCGGTCTCCCTCCTGCTCTCCTCTATGGCCATCTGCAGCCTCAGGTCGTCCCCACGGCGGATCCGCTCTTCCTGTTCGGGTCACGGAAGCAGGTGGCAAGGGAGGGTCAGAATGTGAGTGGCAGGACTGCCCCCCGCCCAAGTGCACGGCCCCCAGTGACCCTCTCCCACCCAGACAAAAGTGACAAAATTAAAATGGGATGTGGACAATGTGTGGGGAGGGGGGAGGGGGACACAGGGGTGGTGTGCGGGAGATGGGCCTGGCCCGGCACGGCTCCGACAGGCTTGGGAAGCATGGGGCCCCGGGGAGGACGGGCCCTCCCGCCAGATGCCTGAGTCTGTGGCGTCTGCTGTGCTGGGTGGAGGTGACCAAGCCCCGGGCTGTGCCGGAGGGTGAGGGAAGGGCTCCCTCACCACCGGGAGCAGCTACGAGGCATCTGCTTCACCTGCTGAGACTGCACCCGTCTGAGAATCCGTCTGACACAGGTCTCCCAGCTGGAAATGCTTCGGCAGAACGTGTGTAGACTAGGGATGGGGCTGGGGTGGGGAAAGGAGGCGCAAGGAAGTGGGGACCTGAGGAGGGTCTGAGGGGAACCCTACGGAGGGTAGGGAGGCTGCTCTGACCTTGTCGTGCTCCTCTCGGCTCAAACTAAGGGCCAGCTGGAGCTGGACGTCGTCCTCGGGGCCGCAGGACGGGGGCTGGGGGAGAGAGAGCGTGAAGGGGCCGGGGCGGGACACGAGATGGGGGGAGAGCAGAAAGGAGGGAGAAGAGGAAGGACACACACACACAGAGCAACGGAGGGGAGCCAGGGACGGAGAGAGCCACGGACAGCTCACAGACAGGAGAGAGAGACAGGCATCCACGCAGAAAGAACAAGAATTCTCAGGACGAGGTCAGAGGGCGAGCAGAGGGGAGCAGCGGACAGACCAGAGAGGCAGGGCGGGGGGAAGACCGAGCAGCAGCCCTCAGGAGCTGCGGGACGAAGGATGGAGATGGGATGGCAGAACCAAAGGCAAACCCCCGCCGCGCCCCCCAGCCCGCCCGGCACCTGGTCGGCCTCCTCCTTGCTCATGGCCAGGGCCAGCTGCAGCTGCAGCTCCTCCTCCCCGCTGCTCTGTGGCCACGCCTGCTCCGCCTCGGGCGGGGGCCCAGAGCCCACCGCTGCTGAGGAGGCTGCCGTGGGGAGAATCAGCTGAGACCCCGGTGCAGAAGGGGAAGGGGGCCCCGCAGCCCGGACGGCGGGCCTCCGCCGCCCCCAGAAGCCCTGCTGGCCCGAGAGCAAGAGCCCGCCAGGAGAGAGGGAGGAAGTTTGGGAGCCTCGGAGCCCACGACCCAGATTCCCACACTGCACGCCTGGGGCCTGGCCCAGAGCCCGGGGCGGGTGCGGGACACACAGGTCCTTCATCCCGGCTCCCACAAAGCTCCCAGCACGTCCAGCGGCCTGCATCTCCAGGGCTGCTGGAGAACTGTACAGCAGGACCAGCTGGGCGTTCGGGGAACAACTGCGCCCGCATCCTCAGCCCCCAACCTCTTCCCGGCTGTGGCTGACGCGAGGGGTGAGAGGCAGCAGTGAAGGAAGGGAGGCAGAGAATGGGAAGGGGGATGACCATCTGGAAGGAGGGACGGACAGGGCGCGGGGGCCTAACGCAGGCAGAGGACCAGCTGAGCTGGGGGGAGCCGCCCGCCTGCTCATCCCAGCTGGCCTGCACGGGCCCCTCAGAGAGCCGACCCGAACCCCCCACCCTAGGCAGCCCCCTCCAGGTCCCGTGCGCTTGGTCTCAGGCACTGAGTGCCCTCAGGCGGGCCCGGGGGCAAACCCGGCTGGCAGCTCCAGGGCCCAGGCTGCGGGCAGGGGCACCCCCGGGCCCTGAGTGGCTCTTGGTCAACATTTCTGCGTGAACACAAAGGTTCTCGGCTCTCGGGCCCTACAGTGAGGGGGACGGGACGGGGAGGACCGTCATGGGAGGGGAGGGCCTGAATCTGGAACTCCGGCCCGCCTGGCCGGGCAGCAGAGGGAGCGAGAGGGCTCGGCGGCTGGGCATGGGGCGCCCAGCAAGGAGGCCACCAGGGGCTTGGAGAAGAAGGGGCGGGTGGGCCGGGAGGGACCTCCTGGGGGCGGCGGCCTCACCGGTGGCGGTCTGCGCCAGCTTCTCCTTGGTCTTGAGCGCGTGGGCGCGCTCCTCCCGCAGCCGGTCCTCGTCACGCAGCAGGGCCACCAGCTGTTTGGCCTTCTCGCGCACGTTCACGCCCTGGTCCTTGCCGTCACGGTCCACGTACTGGAAGTCCTTCAGCGTCTGCACGGCGTACATGTTCTCCTTGCATTGCTGTGACACACGCTCCGAGCCGGTCTTGATGAGGTACTCCATCAGCGTCATGGCCTTCGGGGCGGGGCACACCGGTCGCTCACACGGCCGCCGGGACCCCAGTCCCAGCACCAACCCACACGGCGGACCCCACACAGCGCGAGGAAGAACAGAGCACAGCCACGAGCGGCCACCTGCCGGGACGACCCCGACGACGCGGTGCTGCGTGAAAGCAGCCAGACTCCAAAGAGCGCGCGGCGCATGGCTGTGCTCACACGGAACGTCCTCGCCAGGCCCACCCACAGAGGAAGGGGGTTCACGGCCGCCAGGGGCTGGGGGATCCTTAACGGATACGGGGTTTGTGCTCAGGGTGACAAGAACGCTCTGGACGTAGGCGGCAGGGAACACGCTCAATGCCCCGGCACTGCACGCTTCCCGAGGGGGACTCGTGCGGCACGGCGTCCACACGTCTGGTAGAAAGACGGAACGGCAGCCCCTGCAGCCTCACCCGGACTTCCCACAGGGGTGCAGGCCCCGCTCGACTTCTCTAAGAGGAACACCCAGAGCAGCACAGCCACAAAGACACGCTTGTTTATCGCCCAGAGCAGCCCGGGCCAGGGGCCCGCACACCGCTTTCTCCACCGTCCGAGAGTCTGGAAAGCATCACCCCTCCTGCCGAAGACTTCACAACTCAGGATGACGAGGAGGCGACTCCCCCCACCCCCGAATCGGCGGGAGGGAGGGAGGCGCCAAGCGGCAGGGTGTGCTCAGGCCCCCTCTCTGCAGGGCAGTGGGACACCCCGCGCCAGCCGCGGCATTCCAGGGCGGAGGACAAATTCTCTTCCCGACAAGGCAAAGTTAAACGGGAGCAAAAAGCGCCAGTCCTCAGACAACAGTGCACCTCAGAGTGCCCCCGACAGCCGCCCAGAGCACAGCCGAACAACAGAGGGAGGCCCCGGCCATTGGGGCTGAGCTGGCTCAGCAGCTATGAGATGTGCCGGGGACCCCGCTGTGGGTCGTGGGTAACTCGCCACCGTCCTCGGGAGCCGGACCTGGACCTGGCCGGCTGCCCGAAGGTGTGTCAACAGGAATCAGAGGTGAGTCTTTAACCAGCCCTCGAGGTGTTTCGGCATCACAGCAGAAAGAAAGCAGCAGACCGCGCCGGGCATGGAGGGCAGGCAGGCTCGGCGCACCCTGGGCCAGCTCTGCTGGGAACACCATGGCTGCACATACAACGCGCGCCTCCCAGCAGGTCAGTCACCCTACGTGACACAAACAGACGGCCTCGCCTCCGCCCAGGATGGGACTCGCACCCAACAAATTGGAAGAACCCGTTCCAGGGCTCTGGAGAGCTTGGCAGTGAGTGCGGTTAGAGAGACAGGGAACCCGGAGTAACCCAAACGCCCGTCAAGGGTCAAATGCACACGGAGGATGCACAGCGTGCTCATGGGATGCAAGCAGCACACACAGCGAGGTAACTAAAGAAACCTCCCAGATGCAGCAGACACAGAGGACCACGTGCATGAGCCCATGGAGAGTTCCAGAACCAGCCTGGCAGACAGGAGACAGGGCAGGATGCTTCTGGGGGAGGGGTGCGTGAGCAGGCCTGGGGGGACGGGGACGCCCTCCATCTCCATCTGGGTGCTGGCCTCACAGGTGTGCGCACGTGTGAGAGCTGCGGGGTCGCGCGCTCACGATGGGAACCACAACGGCAAACGTGGACGTTTTCTCAAAAGCAAGCAACAGGACAACTCAACAGTCCCTGTTAATTTTCAAAAGCGCTTGCTCACGGATGGCGGACGGATCAGCGTACGAGCGTCTAACACAGGGACCAGCAAACTTCCTCTGAAGGGCCCAGGTGATCAATAACCCAGCTTTTCGGGCCACACGGCCCCTGTGCTGACCACTCAGCTCTGTGCCTCAGAGGGAGGCAGCTGCAGACGCACGGGCCCGGCCGCACCCACAGGCTTTACAAACATGGGCGGCAGGCCAGATTTGACCCGTGGCCGTCGTGCGTTGACCTCTGGTTTAAAAGATAAAACTTGAGGGGCGCCTGGGTGGCTCAGTCATTAAGCGTCTGCCTTCGGCTCAGGTCATGATCCCAGGGTCCTGGGATCGAGTCCCACATCGGGCTCCCTGCTCTGCGGGAAGCCTGCTTCTCCCTCTCCCACTCCCCCTGCTTGTGTTCCCTCTCTCGCTGTGTCTCTGTCAAATAAATAATTAAAATCTTTAAAAAAAAAGATAAATATTTCCACGTTTACTTGAAAAAAAAGGAAATTTCTTAAAAATAAAAACACATATTTCTTAAAAATAAAAACGATACATACTTATTAAAATATTTCCACACTTATTTGAAAAAATAAAGCTGGGGCACTTGGGTGGCTCAGTCGTGAAGCGTCTGCCTTCAGGTCAGGTCATGATCCCAGGGTCCTGGGATCGAGCCCCGCATCGGGCTCCCTGCTCGGCGGGGAGCCTGCTTCTCCCTCTCCCACTCCCCCTGCTTGTGTTCCCTCTCTCGCTGTGTCTCTCTCTGTCAAATAAATAAATGAAATGTTTAAAAAAAAAAAAAAAAAGAGGGGCACCTGGGTGGCTCAGTTGTTAAGGTCTGCCTTAGGCTCAGATCATGAGCTCAGGATCCTGGGATCGAGCCCCGCATCGGGCTCCCTGCTCAGCGGGAGGCCTGCTTCTCCCTCTCCCACTCCTCCTGCTTGTGTCTCTCTCGGTCAAATAAATAAATAAAACTCTTTAAAAAAAAAAAAAAAAAAAAAAAGAAATAAAACTTGAGACCCTGATTCCTCAGAGCAGAGAGGTGACAGCTGAGTCAGAACGGGCTCCGGGACTCCTTTGCCCCTGCCCTCTGGGCAGCCCCGAGCCTCCTCATGCCTCCACGTCCCCACCTAAAGAGTGGGGACAGGAAAGTACTTCTCGGGGATTCTGTGCCCACAGCTGCGTGTCTCCAGCTGCAGTCAGGGCCCCTCAGGACTCACCTCTCCTCGCATACTGTCCATGAGCCCCACCAAGCTTCTCCTCCCTTCGCCTCCACACGAAGGCTCACCCATACCCCTCACCCTTTCCCTGATTCTCAGCTAGACAAACGCCACCCAGTCCTTCACAACAAACAGCAACATAACTGACCCAGCACAGAGCCCACGGGAATGAGAACCCAACCCGGGTTTGTCGGGATGGGCGTGAAAACGAGCCAGAGCATTTCCAGGCCCAAGGGAAATGAGGGAGCTACCGTGCCGGTGAGGGACGGAGAGCCCAGCCGGCAGAGGCCCCAGCTGGAGTCCATGGGGCCAGCAGCTTCATCTGCCTCGTCCACGGCCACACATAGAGCAGACCCTCCGCCAACGTTCACTGAAGAAACGGCAGCAAGAGGACTCGCCAACACGGCTGAACCTCGCTCCAGCTCACACAGA
This sequence comes from Mirounga angustirostris, assembly GCF_029215605.1. Classification (NCBI taxonomy): domain Eukaryota; kingdom Metazoa; phylum Chordata; class Mammalia; order Carnivora; family Phocidae; genus Mirounga; species Mirounga angustirostris. The sequence goes on along the minus strand of NW_026991724.1, from coordinate 57,509,490 downwards.
AGGAGGTCCACAGGCTGGTCTGAGCCTCACTGCCAGGAGTGGGACCTGGCCATCTGCCCCAGCCTGTGCCCACTGCCACTTCTTGACCCAAGGGGAGGATACCAGGACCCAGGCCAGAAAATGGAAAAACTGCTCACTGAGTGTTGCCCAAAGACACGTTCCCCTTGACCACAGCCTGTAGTCTTGTCTGGTCACTAGATGAGGACACGTGCACACATCACTAGGGACCAGCAAAAGGATTCCCGTGGAGGGCATTCTGTCCACGTTTCTCCAAATGACACGTGCATGTGCCCCTTGACCCAGAAATTCCAGTTCCAGAGAATGACAAATAAACAAGGCTACTCGTGACAGTCTTGTTAACAAAAGCAAAACACCACAAACTACTTAAAAATTCAACACCAAGTAACCAGCAGTTGTTAAAAAAGGGAAGGAAGGAAGGGCAGAGAAAAGGACGGAAGGAACAAAGGAAAGAAGGAAAAAAGTTGACAAATCCATATTTTGACAAGAAACGATCTCTAAGATATAGGCCCATTTTCCCTTTTAAGACCGGGGGTAGTTTACGTATGATAAAATGCACCAGTTCTCACGTGCAGCTCTGAGTTCTGATAATCGCCTATGACAACATAACCAGAGCTGACACACAACAGCCCCACGGCTCCCAGAATTCCCTGGTGCCTGTGGACGTCCACACACACCTGAAGGAGAACACAAACGCTGGGGACACCAGCTGCCTCTGAGAGGAAACTGGGCTCCGGGCACACAGAGGGACGAACACTGGGCACCCGCTTCGGCCTTCTATGTGGACGAAGCTCGTCAATGTACCATGTTTTCAAAAAGAATTCGAAGTCCTAAGACTCAACATTCTCAAGCTCTCGTGTCTGTTACCTTCATTAAATGAGAAGAGGGACGAAGGGAGAGAGACCGCACATAAAGACCTAGAACCCCAGCTCCTCCACAACACGGGGAAGGTGGGCCCGGTGGCACCCCCACCTGAGCCCTGCGCCCACCCACGCAGTCGTGTGCACGTGAGGGCCCGCTACAGGCCCGGGCACTGACCTTGTAGACGTGCCTCCAGTTCTTGCCATGGTCATTGAGCCGCTTCCAGATCATGCTCATGATCTCGGAGAAGGCGACGACATTGTAGGTTAGGTCAGCGATCTCAGACATTAGGGAACTGGATGGGCCCCAGGGGTCGTTGCTCGTGGCTTCTCGGACCTTGATCTCGGCCTCTGAGTAGTTGTGGACTATGTTCTTCATCTGGCGCCGCAGCGACGAGGTCGACATGGTAGCGGGTGGTGGCGAGGGTGCTGGGCCCCCCGGGTGTGGCGAGATGGAGTGACTCGAGGAAGACGACAGTGGCAGGAGCTGGTGGGTCACCGCATCTGAGAAGGAAAGGCCCTTTGGAAATACAAGCGGGACCTGGGGCTGCCCAGCCTGAACCCACACCCTCATGGGGTTCCCCACTGCCCCTGGGGCCTAGAAGGCTCTGGTCCTCATTAACCCCCGTCTTAGTCACCCAGTCCATCTTTCAGTTCCTCAAATATGCCCAGCTCCTTCCTGCTTGGGGGCCCTGCTCAGTGAGGCAGGAAGGCAGAGTGTGCAGTGAGGGATCATAGGTCGGCAGCACCTCAGTGCAGCACGTCCTACCCTGTTGCCCTGGGTGGGCCAGGAAATCCTGCACCTCAGTTTTCCCCCTAAAAACTGGGGTTTCGTTCTGTAACCCAGGGAGCTGAGAGAACCCGGTGCGTGGGAAATGCACTATGAACATGGGCGGTTATGAGACGGTCACCCTGCTCTTCCTCTCCCTCACCACCCAGATCACGCCCACTCACCCTGAGAAGTCTGTTTAAGCTTCCCAGATTTTACACACCCAAACACCGTGGTCATTGTTCCCCAGGGGCCCCACGGGTAGACTGAGGCATCCTCGTGATTATATACTCGTCTGTCTTGACTCTGTGGCTAAGGCCGACCCACGAGCCCCATGGGGACAGAAACCATGTCTGTATGGACACGAATTTTCCCATCAGAGCAGCTGCCCCAGAAGAGCCATTCAATAAACCGCTGGAAGGAAGAGAAGGAGGGAAGGCAGGAAAGACCTCTGGAGCAGGAGTGGGCCAGGCACAATCTGAGGCAGAAACAAGGACACACAAGGAGACCATAAAGGGAACAAAGAGGCAGGCGGGAGGCGGGCAATGCCAGGGGGACAAGGCGTCCCAAGGGTGGGGGAGCTGGAGGCTCAGGGAAGGAGAGATAAGGGCGAGCACAGCCGCTGCCGGGGTCCCAGCCGCATGCCAGGTGCTCGCTGACCAAGAGATGCCCATTATCTCATCCAACACCATCAGCAGCATTCTGAATGGGAAGGCAGGGGCTCGTGGAAGCTGGACAATTCAGCCAAGGTCACGCACCAAGCACAGCAGCGCAGACTCCACCTGTGGCTGCCTGGACGCCAAAACTCCGCTTTTAAACTAACGTGTGCTGAGAGAAAGGCGAGGGGAAGAAACAAAAGGACGGAAACCAGGCAGACCCTGTGCCGGGCATTCTTCCCCAAGCTTTACACACAGCGACTCAATTAATCCTCCCAACTCCATGATTCATAGCACCTCACAGCGGAGGAAACTGAGGCACAGGAAGAGCCACTCCCCGGGCCTGGCTCCAGAGCCAACTCTGACCACCACAGTCCACATCCACGCCAACGAGCCCTCCCACAACCTACCTAAGTCCTGGGACAGGCAGCTGGCCCCAGCTCTGAACTCAGGCTGGAGAGCCAGGCTCTTGAAGGCACATGTGAACAGCCAGAAAGACACGGTCAGGGGGCCGAGCAGGCCAGCCAGACACACTGAGATGAAGAGCTGGTGGGACCGACACAGAGGACACAGACGGAACGGGAACGAGGCACTTGACGGGAGAGAGAGAAGCTACCCAGAGACACGGTGAGCAGAAGTCACAGGAGACAGAGACAGAAACTCGGTAGACAGTGAGGCAGACGACCAAGGGCAAAGACTGAGACCCTGAACGAACAGACAACAACCTGATGCTACAAATTTGCAGGAAAAAACTAAGAATACAGAACACATGAAACCTGGGCCCAAATCCTGGCCAGGAGCTACCAACAGCGCAACCTCCTTGCGATTCAGTTTGTGAGACTCTGACCTGAAGGAAAGAATTCCTACCTGGCAGGCTGGGTGATTAAATAAGATGAGTACATAGAGCGCTTGGCACCCTGCCCCACAGATAGTAGCTCAATAAAGCTGCCCGGCCCTTATCATCAGAGGCAAAGAGCATTTTTCCAGAAGGGTGGTATCAGAAGATGCCCTGCTTTAAGGCTATGGAACTGTACGAAGGCGCGTTAAAAAAAAAAAAAAAAAAAAAGTCAACAAGGCACCCAAGCTAAAATTCCCGCGACTGCTCAGAACGGGACCAAGTTTTTCAAAATAAACGCATTCCAGCAGAAGTACTGGGTTAAAGAGAGAGCAACGACGGGGCAAAAGTCGCCAGGGAGCGTCCAAAGGACTGACAGGGCACGCTCGGTGTGGAACGCGAAATCTGGGAGCAGTAATGGAATCCGGAGCTCCCAGCAGCGGGGCGCTTCACCAGGGCCACCTCCGCGCACACGCACGGCCCCGACCTGAGAAGCCAGCCGAGGGGCACTAGTGCACGGCAAGCAGTGGGCCCGACTGCAGAGCCGGACTCCAGGCCACCGCGCCAGGGACCCAAAGCCCCGCGCGAGGGGGCACGTCCCAGGCCAACCCAGCCCCGCACGCGCGCGGGGGCCCGGGCTCGCGGGGACGGCAATGAATGAGAAACGGGGGGAGAGCGGTGTCCAGGGTCCCCGGGACCTGCAGACGCGGGGCCCGGGGGAGGGCGAGGAAGGGGACAGCGCCGTCGCGCCGACCCCGGACCCCGGCAGGCGCACGGACCCCGGCGGACCCCGACCCGGCAGCGGCAGCGGCGGGGCCCGAGCGCAGGCCGGCCGCGCACACACACAAAGGCCGCGGGGCTGAGCCGAGGGGCCACACGCGACGGACGCCCGAGCGCCCGGCCCGCCGCGCCCCCGGCCCGCGCTCACCTCGGCCCCTCACGCCGGGCTCCGGGGGCTCATGGCGGGCAGACCCCTGCCCCCGCTCGGCCTTGGTGTCGCGGGGCGCGCGCCTGGCGCGGGCGGCGGACGCGGGGGCGCACTCGGGCGCACGCGCGGACGCACGGACGGGCCGCACGCCGACGGCCCCGCCGCCCCGGCGCCCGGGAGGGGCGCAGAGAGCCCGGCGGGGGAGGGGAGCCGCCGAGCAGACGGGAAGCAACCGAAGGCGGCGACGGGCCGGAAGCGGAAGTGGCGGCGCGCCCCGCCCTCCGCGCCGCACCCGGCGCCCCCCCGCCGGGAGCCTGCGCGGTCGCCGCTTCCGCAGCCCCGCCCGCCCGCCCGCCCGCCCTGCAGCGTCATTTCCGGCGCGCGGGCAAGACGGCCGGGCGCCGCGCGGGGTCCCGACGGGCGGGCGGGCCGGCAAGCGCGGCCGAGGGAGGCGGGGAAGAGCCCGCGTGGTCGCCAGCCCGAGCGGCGCCCGGGGCTCCCCGCCCGTCCCCTCCCCCCCCCCCCCCCCCTCTCCCGTGCGGGCCCGTCCGGCGCGGCGGCCTCCGCGCAGCCACGCCCGCGCCCGAGCCGAGGGCCACGCTGGCGGGGTGTGCCCGGAGGGCGGGCCCAGGGCGCCCGGGCCAGAGGTCGGCGGGGGCGGGGCTCACACACACCGGACACAGAGCAGCTCCGCAAAGTAAAATACAACAAAATGTTTAATGAGCAAATTCGTCTTAGCAAATATGAAACTGCCACAGAGAGGAGAGGGACGGGGCCGCGGAGCTGGGGCGCAGGTCAGGGAGACTAGAGAGGAGCGTCAACTACGTAAGAAACCGGGGAGGGCACCGGGGGGAGGACCAGAGGCCAGGAGGACGGGAGCTGTGGTCCTGGAAAGGGAGGCGGCGGGCACCGGGGCGGACAACGAAATTCAAAAGAGTTTGGCCATAAAATATAAACACACTAGGTTTCTACGGGGGGGAGGGAGGGGGAGGGTAGACGGGAGGAGAGGCGAGGCGGTCCTGGGGCGGGGCCGGGGGGTCCGACCCGCCCTGCTGTGCGCCCCCTCCCCACCCCGACCCCTTCCCTCCGCGTCTGTGGGTGCATGTGTCTGTGTGGGCCTGTGCGCGCACTTCCCCATTGCCCTCCCCACCCCAACCCCCACCCCACCCCAACTGCTGCCATTCCAGTTGCTGCCGGCTGTCATTCGGCTGTCACTCCTCTGCCCATCTTCTTCAGAGGGGGAAAAGGGGGGGGCGGGAGGGGGAGAAGCCCCCAGCCAGCCCTGCCCCCACCCTCCCCCTCCACCTCTACCAGAAGTCCCGGCGGTGGTAAGAGTCGGGGTCACAGTATTTTGTGACAACCACTCTGTTGGCGAACTTGCGACCCGTCAGGCCCTGCATGGCTTTCTGGCAGTCAAACACAGAGGTGAACTCCACGAAGATCTGCAGGATAAGAGACAGGTTGTGAAGGCAAGGTGGCCTCAGCCTCAGAGGATAAACTGGCTCCGCCACAGCCACCAGCCGGCATCTGCCCAAGACCCAGAAATCTGCAGGAGGAGGAGGGAGGGAGAGGGCCTTGCTGCAGGTCGGGAGCGTTTACCCAAAGGTCCTCCAGCACCCCAGGATCAAAGAACAAGAGTGCACAGAGCAGAGCCACGTGGAGGCACGGGAGAGAGAGTGGAGCCAAGAGCCACAAGGGACAGCAGCAAGCTCCCCAAGGAAAGAGAAGCATCTGTGTTCAGTGCTCTCCCCTGTACCACACACCCTGCAGGGCATTCCCCAAGGGCCATGTTCTCCCCAGAAGACAGATAAAAGAAATTAGGATTCAAACCCGGAATGACTCAAAAGAAACCAGAACAAAATAAAACCAACCCTGATCTAGACAAGTTTCTCTTGTTTGAACCACCAGTTTGGGGGGGGGGGGGGGAGGAGGTATAATACCAACCGAATTCACAACATGGGAATTCTTTAAGACAGATACCCTGTTGCTTCAACAAAACGGCTTGCAAAAAAAAAAAGAGAGAGAGCAGTACGTGCAACTGTTAAGTTCTAAGAAAGTTCTAAATAAAATTGCAAGAATCCTTTTTTTGGATACTTAAAACCAAGTATAAAAAGACATGTGGGACAGGGAAATCTGAACACAAATTTAAGTTAATCCTAAGGGTAATTTTGTTAATGTAATAATGGTACTGTAGTTTCATTATGATTGTTTAGAAGTTATCTGTTAAAAGTTTAGAGCAGTAGTTCTCAACCAGCACCAATGTGTCCCCAAGCAACATTTTGCCATGTCTGGAGATGTTTTTGGCTGTCCAGAGGAGGGGATGTAGTGTTACCGTGCAGGAGGAGCCCCCATCTACTTGGGTGGAGGCCGGGAATGGGGTTACACATCCAGAAGTGCACAGCACAGACCTCAAGGCAAGACTTACCTACCAGGCACCAAATATTTGTAGCTCAGTTATTAGAGAAATATACTTATTGCAGATAAAATACAGGAAATATGCTTTAAATTATTTCAGGAAAAAATTGGGAAGCTCAATACAGAAATTAAGAATGACAAACTATGGATAATTTGAAGCTGGGTGACAGGCACTAGAATACATATATTCCACAACAGAACGGAAGTGACCTACTGTAGGATGTCACAATACTTGTACTTTGATGTATGTTTGAAAAGAATGACCAAGTTTAAAAACTAAGATGATCCCAGACACCAGGCAGGTCTTCCCATTCTTCCCACAAATACTGACTCGGCCCCTCAGGAGCCAGGCTCCGTCCCAACACCCAACACCCATGACGGCACTGAGTGCGACGGACATGCCAGGAGCGGGTGCTTCCACCACCCCACACCAGTGAGGACTGGGCAGGAGAAGAGGGGGTAGGGAGGAAGGAAATGCTGCCCATCCCCCCCACCACCACCCCCAGCCCTGTCCCTTGGCCCCTGACACTCATTCCACTGCTCCCTGGGCAAGCTCATCCAGCTGACACCAAAACGGGGATCAGTATGTTCATGACGCCTAAGTTTCTATCAGACCTCATGCCTGGAACACAGCTCTGCTGAGGTGTCTCAGGACCTCAAACTGCCTGCCAACACTGTTCCCCAACACCAACCCCCACCCCGAAACCTGCTCCTCTCCCTTGCTTCTCACCTGTCATCTCTACCCAGTCACCAAAGCCAGGAGTCTGAGCAGCTTACCTGACTCCTCTTCCCCCTCCAGCACACCCCAACCAACCACCAGGATCTGGGTGTTTACAGGTCATGTGTCTCTCAAATCCACGGACTTCGCTCCATCCTCCTGCCGCTACTTTCAATCAGGTCACCATCTTCCAACCAGCTGACCACAAGCTGTTAGTTCTCAAAGCTCCAGAGAGAGTACCACCATCACTTCTGCCAGCTCCATATTCCCAGCCTGCAGAACCCAGCTCTGCAGGGCTGGAGTAATAACTACCTGCTCCACAACCCCCGACCAAGCTTACCTGATTAGGAGGAACTCTATGTGCCAGGTAACAGACCACATTCCAGACCTTTCAAAGGCTTCCTTCTCACTCCAGGGAACACCCAACATTCTTCTAAGACCCAGAGGCCAGCAAGGTCTGCCGTACTGGGCCCCAGCTCCCAACCTCAGACCTCATCTCCCACTGCTCTCTGCTTAGGCTACACGAGCTTTGTCACTGTCCCCAAACACACCAGGCTCCTAACACCAGAGGGATCTACGCTCACTGGGCTCCCTGCTCAGGACCCTACCTGCCTGCTGGGATAACCTGGTGTCACTTGGGCCTACTTAATGCCACCTCTTGACCCTCCTAAGAAAAGCATCCAGAGCTATTCTACTCCCTTCCCAGCTGCTACACCTCAGGTAGGACACATGTTGTCTTTGACAAGGCTGGCCCCAGGACTTGCCCTGCTTGAAGGCCTGAATCACTAGGTGAGTGGTTAGATGAACCTAAGTCACCCCCCTTCCCTGTGCCCCAAGGAGGGTTCGGAGTGCTGACACCTGGCACAGTGCCAGAAGTGACATGACTCAGGGGGCTGGGAAATCAGGAGCACAAGAATTGGACATCTGACCATGTGGCCCGAATCCTCTGAGGAAGGGCCCAGAGAGCTACCGTAGAGTTTGGGGTCGCACAGGTAAGCTTAGTGAGTACCTGGCAGGCAGGAGATACAAGTGGGTTTGCTGCTGTTGTGATTGTTTTTAGCACTTTTCTCCCCACTGCACAGACAAAACCAAACCACTTGCGTAAGGTCACATGACAGAGTCATGCTGTGAAGCACAGCTGCAGGGCCATGCTCCGGGGGGCCTCCCAACCCATCTGGGTCACAGCAGTGGTGCACACGCATGTATTGGGGGGAGGGGCGCATGCACACACGCACACCTTTCCGCAGCCGGGCACCTCAACGCCGTCCACAGGCCGGGGGATCTCGATGGACTTGACAAGCCCATACTTGCTGCACTCATCCCGCACATCCTCCACAATCTCCTCGTACTCCTCATCGTCCAGTAGCTCCTCGGGCAGCACCATGTTCATGAGGCACAGGACCTCAGTCGGGTGGCCACCCATCTGCACCTGGGAGCTCATGAGGCCCGGCACTTGCAGGGTCACGGGGGTCTGGTTGATGGTGCTCTGTGGGGAAAAAAGGGGGGGCCGTCACAGCTAGGGCCACACAGCACCCCCAGAGGCCTACCCAGTAAAAAAACACACCCTGCCCCTGAAGGCCCAGGTGTCCACTCTTTAGCGCAGCCCAGGAAAGCCAGGGCCAGAGCTTCAGAGACCTACTCCCATTCCCACCCAGCCCCACCCACCCCGTGTCCCTCTAGCCAATGGAAGATGACGTGCCGGGGGGCTCACCAGCGTGGCATTCTTGGCTCCCACACTTGCCCTCTGGACGAGCAGTTTTTTATCCCCCAGCTGCATCCCATTCAGCCCCGCGATGGCCTGTGTATGGAGGATTGGGGGGGGGGGGGGGGGCGCAGCGAAGAGGTGCGGGTCAGGAGCCAGGAGACTGATACCTCCCCCCAAGCCCCAATACCCCAGAGCCGGGCATTGGTGGGGAGAGCTTGGAAAGAGCTGGAACCGAGGGAAAGGGGCCAAGTCCCCCACACAGGGCCCTCCTACAGGCTGGCCTCCTCCCCCCCTCCCGAGGCGGGGGAAGACTTCAGTGTGGACTCAGCAGGGTGAGAGGCAAGGGAGGATGCAGCAGCACCAGGGACCCGGGGCTCACCTGATCTGTGACGTTGATGTCCACGTACTCACAGAAGGCGTAGCCCTTGGAGAGCCCTGTGGCACTGTCCTTGACCAGGTTGAAGGCCTTGAGAGGCCCGAACGATGTCAGCAGCTCTTTTACCTGCGGCGGGGCCGCAACTCCGTCAGGGCTGGTTTGGGCAAAGACTGGGAGGGGAGAAGCCAGGAGGAGGCAAGGGGTCTACCTGGTCATCATTCAGGTAATTGGGTAAGCCCCCGATGAACAGCTTGTGGGCAGAGTCCGGGACTACGGTGGACACAACTCCTGGGGAAAAAGGGGAGTAGACAGGCTTTGGTTTCCAGCACAAGGTCTTTACCCAGAGCCCTGGGGTGAGGGCACAGGGACAGGCCCGTTATGTCTGCCAGGACAACAACAGGGTGGCGATCCGCCATCCACCCACCCACTCTAGCCACGGAGGCCCAGCAACCACGGTCTCCCAAACCCGCCTGAGACTCCAGCAGCTTTCCTCGGAACACGCCGTTGACAGCAGCGTTGCACGGCGGCAAAGGTCCCCCGCTCGGGGGCCACAAAGACACAAGCTCACACCCAAACCTGCCCATCACGGCAGGTCATGTTGGCTCTCGCCCTACGAGTAGTGAGGTATCAGGATGACACACCTCCCCCTCCCCCCGTCAGACCACAACTCCAAGCCCTTTCCTACCACCTGATATTTACATCAGGTATCCTGTTGAGACTCCTGGCCCTTTTCTCTGTGGTCCTGTATTTTTTCCAACCACAAAAGCTCAGCAACTCCCTCTCTGTTCTGTTGTGTGTGAAATCGGAGAGGCCTGCTGCTCCCGGTCCGTGAGGGCAGCGACGGGCCCAGTTCGCTCAGCACCCTGACCACAGAGGCCAGCAGGGATGTCACAGGGGACTCCTGTCCGCTGAGTGGGTTTAATGACCACTACGTGTCCACCCCCACCCCCATGGTGCTGTCTCCACTCAACTCTGGATTCAGAGATAAGTGCCTGCCAGGGGGCTCAGCCCGTTGGTCCCACTCACTTCAAAAGTGCGCCATTCAATTCCTGGAGGCTTCCTGTGAGCTGTGAGCTACCCAGAGCCCCAGCTCGCTGTTGGGGCTCAATGTTAAGAGAAACACCACCCACCCAGCCTGACCAGTTCCAGACTTTCCAAGGTCGGAGCCCACTACCAGTGGCAGCATGGCCTGGCCCGCCTCTGCAGTCCACACCAAGTGGCCCCTCCCCACCTCCTCCTGACCTAGGAAGGGCAGGTGAGATACAAAATGGGGAAAAGCATCAGACACGGAGTCACTGGACCCAAAAAAGGGTGCACCCTCTACTACCACCACTCCAGCTACTTCAACAACCAGGGCTGAGCCCCATCAGGGTGGGGCCATGGGAGTGTGCACAGAGATCCAACATGTCCAAAGTAGGATAAGCAGAGGCACAGGCCAGGCACTGCAGGTAAACTTAAATCTACTGCCTCAGTGCTCTCCAAAGCCCTAGCCATAGTAAGATAAGATAAACTAACGCAGAAAAAGAAGTTCTACCCTGGATTCATACAGGCAGAAAGAGAGATCTCTAGGGTCCCTATCACCTGTGACCACAGGTGGTTCTCGGCAAGCTAAGGCACCATCGCTCTGACCGATGGCAGATGAGGACAAGGGCAGAGGTTTGTCACCCCAGTAGGGGAGTAGCAGACCCAGATGAACCTCAGCCAGCGGGCCAAGGCTGAGACCTGCTGTGCCGTGCACCCCAGGGAAGTACATAGTGCTGAGGGCACCAGGGTCGGGATCCCTGGGTTCAAATCTGGGGTGCAGCACCAAGTAAGGCTCCCCTGGGCCTCAGTGTTCTCATCTATGAAACAAGAACAGTCACACAACAGAGAATGAAAACAACCCACAAGGAGTATGCACCTAAAATGGGGCCTGAAGCCAGGCCAGGACCAGGGAGAAGTCAGAGCCACAGTGACTGCAGACCCTGGGTGCACGATGGTTCTGAAGCAGGGGACAACCCACACGAGGTCACACAAACAGAAAGGGGTGATACAAATCAGTCCCAGTGCCCAAACATCAAGCCCCTGGGCAACCTCCTCTCCCAACACAACGGGCAGGCTCCTCCCTGACCATGCATCCACAGTCTCAGAAGGGACACCTGGCACATACCCCTCATCCTCAATTCCAAGGCCTCACCTCATCTCTGAAGGCCATGCTGGACCCCCAACAGCTGAGCAATCTTTTCTTGTACCTGGAATACCCCTTCCTCCTACCGTGCACTCACCACTGGGCCTGGCCGAGAACTCTGCTGAGGGAGTGGGTGCATGGGGGTGAGGCCCCACTGGCAGGCGCCTGCTGAGGAAGATTACTGGGACTCGGCCCTGCACTGAGCAGGGAGCCTAGCATGGCAGTGGGCGGGTGCTCAGGGCTAGCTGAATTCACACACTGAATGGCTATTCTGCTTTCCTGCCTCCAAAACAGCTCTAGCTCTCCTTATTCTTCCCCTGCTCTCCTTTCCCTCTTGTCTTAAAAGGAGGGCCAGGATCCCACCATCAGTCCTAAATAGCTAGGCCTGACTTCAGTGGGAATGAATTTAAGTTTTCACAACTCCAGGTGATGCCTGTTTAGTTTTAGGTCAACACGCTTCCATCAAGGTCAGGAAGTCGTCTTCCAGGTTCCTGAATTGTTCCTTGTCCAACCAAAAATGTCTGAATTTTATCCCATGCTTTTCCCCCTTTTAACCTCCTTATGTAACTTTTTTTTTTTTTTAATGGAAAATGAAGATCAAAACCTAAGTTTTACTCTGGAATTGGAGAAAAGCCAACCAGAGGATGCTTAACCTGCAGGCAGAATCCCACTTCCTGCCACTTCCCGCCACACTCCCAGAACGGAGCATGCCCACCCAGGCACTGGTATTGCAGACCCTCAGCCCTCTCTGGGTGGGCAAATCCCAAAGTGAGAGGAGCGTAAGTGATTTTTCAGCGGCTTCATCACACCAACAGCCACCTCTAGAAAGGGGCCCATGACTCCAGGAAGACTCCAAAGCAGCTGTCCCTGGATCTATGAGATCTCCGTTCCCAGGGAGACCACTAATCGTGCCCTTGCCTTGCTTTCCTCCTGAGTGAAATGGGATCCCAGTATCCACAATGGTGGTTGTCAAACTGCTCACTAAAGGGCTGAGTGGCAAATGTTTTCTTTGTGGCCCACAGGGTCTCCGTCACTCAAATTGGCCACTGCTCCACAAAACAGACTATAGACAATCAGTGGGCTGGACTCTGTACTAATTAATCTTTATTTAAAAAATGGGCAGGGGGCGCCTGGCTAGCTCAGTCGGTAGAGCATGCGCCTCTTAAGTACATGAGTTCGAGCCCCATGTTGGACGCGGAGCCTACTTAGGGAAAAAAAAAAAAGGCAGTAAGCCACGTTTGGCCCCGTAGCTGTCCCTCGCTGACCTTGCACTCCAGGCTGTCATAAAAATTAACATGATACACAGAATCCACTTGGGACACTGCCTGACAAAGTAAGCTTCAGCAAGTAGGTAGGCTCCTTACATTATTAAAAATGACTTAAAACACACTAAATTTACTTAACAAAGGGGTGCCTGGGTGGCCTAGTCAGTTAGGTGCCCGACTCTTGGTTTTGGCTCAGGTCATGATCTTGCGGTCGTGGGACTGAGCCAGCATCAGACTGCTCCAGGCTTTCTACCCCCTCAGCCCCCCTTCTCACGCACTCTAAAATAAATAAAATCCTGGGGCGCCTGGGTGGCTCAGGTGTTAAGCGTCTGCCTTCGGCTCAGGTCATGATCCCAAGGTCCTGGGATCGAGCCCCACATCGGGATCCCTGCTCAGCGGGGAGCCTGCTTCTCCCTCTCCCACTCCCCCCGTTTCTGTTCCCTCTCTCACCGTGTCTGTCATGTAAATAAATACTTTAAAAAAATAAATAAGTAAAATCTTTAAAAGGTTTGCTTTGCACAGAACAAAGTTCCATGGCTTCACCTGGGACTTGGTCCCACAGATGCGTGCCCACATAGAAAGTCATCAGGCCTTGTGCTTAGAGCAGGTCAGTACATAGAACACCTCAGGCATTGAAAGAATTCAAGAGATCCACCGAACCTACCCAATTATTACGGTGGAAAACACTGGACAAGCCAGGGAACCAGCCCCCAGTCCTGAGGTACCACTCTCTCTGGGACTCCAAGTCCCCTGCTTTGCCAAGAGTGGACTTGGTTTCTAAAAGTATCCTCAGGACAAAACCTCACTCAGCCTTCTACTTCTCAGTACAAGTAGAAGGAATCCCACCTTCTACCACTTTCTCCCTCCATGCCCAGAGCACCAGGGCTCATCCACCTTTCCTAGAAGAATTCCAGGACCTGAGACCCAGGACCCCCAGCTCCACCACAGCATTAGCTCCTCCAAGCCCACTTTGCTCCCTGCACCGCAACGGGGCCTCACAGAGACGCAAATCCTCACTTACACTCACCACAGGACACGGCAACCAGCCTGCAGGTCGACTGAGGCCTGCTGTCTGTTTCCGTAAAGCCCGCAAGGGTTTTCAGAGGTTATTGCACAACATGGGGGTAGTACACGAAACAGGAAAGCCAACATCCGTAAACGGCAAGGCCGTGCCCATTCACTTAGGTATCACAAGGCTGTATGCAGGCTGCCATGTCACAACAGAACTGTGACCCAGACGGTACGGCCCACAAACCCAAAGATATTTACTACCTGGTCCTCCACAAGAAAGGCTCACCGACCCCAGATCGGCTATGCTCTCCGCTGACCCAGAATACTACTGAACGTAGCTGTGGGGAATGGTCCAAAGCACACTAATCAAGAGAAACACCAAGACCAAAAAAATGAGGCAATATCCAGCTGCCATCCCCACATGGGGAGCCTACCTGCTTGTGCTCACACTGACCACCAAGGTCCCAGAACGAGAATGACAGCCAGGCTGCAAGCCCTTCACCTCCCTCAACACATCCCACAGTTGAGGGAGTGCAAACTCAAGCGGGGAGAACGCCCAGCTCCAAAGGTTTGGGAAAATGAACGAGAAGCACTCACACCATTTCCCAAGTGTCTCCAGCTAGGCCGGAGACGGAAGGGAGGAACTAGGCCCCCACTCACCAGGCACGTAGACAGAGGGATTCTCTGACATGCCAGGCAGAGGCTGGTAGTCGTGAGGCCTGCGGATCTTCAGCGACTGGCCCTGGAAGATGATGCCATCGAAGGCCATGGCCTGGGTGGTCTCATCCACTGAGCGGAACTGAAAGAGAAGGGGGTGGCGAGGGTCAGGGAGCCAGCAGACAACGGCTTGCAGAAGGGCCCTAGGCAAACAAGGGCTGCTGCAGAGGTGCTGCCGCCAGGAGGAATGCACAATTTCCTGACCCCACCATGCACCCGGCTCACCTCCAAGAAGGCAAAGTTCTTGTCTTGGTTAATCTGCACAGCCAAGACAGGGTTGCCAGGGGCCTGGGTCAGCCCCCCAAGGCGCATCTGGGCGTTGAAGAAGTCCATCATGGCCTCCTGCAGAGGGAATAGGAGACAGGGAGGGGCGGGGGAAGGGAGGTGGAGAGAGGAGGGGAGGGTGAGAGAGGGAGACACAGAGGGGTTTGGGGGTAAGGGGAAGGGAGGGGGTAGGGAAGGGTGGAAGAAGGGAGGGAACAGTGGAATAGGGACGGGGGCACAGAGATCAATAGTAGGAACAAAGGCAAGAAAAGAGGAGAGCAAACAGGGAGGGAAGAAGGCAGTAGCGAGAGACAGCCAGAGACCAAGAGTGTGGGGAGGGCCACGGGGACCCCAACCAGAGAAGAGACATCATCCAAGAAAAATGCATGGAAACAGTGACAACGGGAAAACAAGAAAGAGCATCAAACAGAAAACAAGGAGATGGAACGTGAAAAAAAAGCATCCAATGGCAACAAGAGGAAAGTGATAGGAAAGCAGCAAAGAAAAAGCAGGCAGGAATAGAGAGCACCAAGTGAGAGAGAAAAAGGAGCAAAGGTACAGGGAGGGTGGAGGGAAGGAGGGTGGGGTGAGGGAGGGTGGGCGGGAGGGGAGGAGAAAAGAGTGATGTGGCGGGATCTGGCCCTGGAGTCCGGGGGCTGCTTTATCAAACGTAGCAAAGTGCAGGTTGAGAAAGTCAGAATGGACCTTACTTGCCTTCGACGACGGTAGCAAACTTTTTGTTGCTACGAGGGATCTCAGCCCCACAATATTTCACTTTAAAGAGAAATGGAAACAACTCTTTGATCTCGGGATTCTCGGGGTGCCACGGGAAGGGGTTGGGGAGAGGGGAGGGGAGAGGAGCGGTGGGGAAGGTTGGGGAGGTCAGGGCCATCAAAAACAAAAGAGCAGCGACCACGGGAGGGACGTGGGGAGAGGATGGGGAACAGGCGGCAGAGAACGAGAGGTGTGTCAGAGAAATCTGAGGGGAGCGTGCGTCTGTGTGTTTGTGTGTCTGTGTGTGTGTGTGTGTGTGTGTCAACGTGCGTGTGCGCGCGTGCGAGTCTCCCTCTCTGTCTCTCTCGATACGGATTCATGGATTTTCGTAGGTTCGTTATGTGTGTGCTTGATCCCTGGGTTGTTGGAGGAGGTTGGGAGAGGGGAGACGGGAGAGGGGAAGAGGAGGGAGGGAGAGGGCCACCCCCAGCCCGGCCCCTGGCTGGCTCAACTCCATCGGTCCGTCTGGGAGGGGGCCGGGGGGCCTTGCAGGAGCAGAGTCTGACCCGTGCAGGTTGGGGGAGGGAAGGGAGGGAGGGGAGGAATGGGTGGGGGGAACTGGGGAGAGGGCAGGGGCAGGGAAAAGGCAGGGGGCGGGCAGTACCTCAGTGATGCCAAAGGGGATGTTGCCCACGTAGAGGCGCCGGGCCTGTCTGGTCATCTGGCTCCCGACCACGGGCACCGGCGTCGGGGTCACAGCCAGGCCGTCAGGGGTCATGGTGGGGAGAAGGGCGGTGGCTGGAATCTGACCCGCAGCTTCAAGAAGAGCACAACAGGATTAGACCACAACAGGGCAATCCTCCACACCCCCCACCTGGTTCAGGGATCACCCACTGCACACCCAGAGTGCCACGGGAGGGCAGCTTCCCATGGACCAGCCCAATGGAGGTTCAACCCCACTCCGCCAAGGAGTCTTGCAGCATCTCCTCCGTGGTGGTTGAAAAGGCAGAAACCAGGAAGCCCAGGACACAAACCTTACCCTGCCCCCCCACACCACCACCACCCGCCCCTCCGCCAGATCAGTCTGCTCCCTCAACCACCCAGCACGCTCAGTTCATTAGCTAATGAAGCAGCAGCTAAAGCCTACCTTGCATGGCCTTGTACTGCATGGGGGTGATGTGCTCAAAGCCAGGTGGTGGTACATCCCAGTATTTACGGACCTTCTTCTTCTTCTCATGGCGGGGGGAACGACTGGGAAGGGGGGAGGGGAGAGCAGGGCAGGACAACCTCAGTCTGACCAAAGGTGGGCCTGCGAGCACCCCAGGCTCCCCTCAGCTCCCCACCAGGAGTGCAGCGCTCTCCAGGAGGGAGAGGATCTGGGTCAGGGTCGCACCCAGGCCTGGGGGAGGGTGCTGGTCTCAAGGCAAGTGGACTCTCTTCCCCAGTGCTTGGGCTAGGGCTGGACGAGGACAGGGCAGGGCGCACGGGGGCGGGGGGGGGGGCACAGGGAGTGGACATCAGGGTGGAAGGGGCAGGAAGAGAAGCTCACATCAATCCACCGTGCTCCTCTTTAGCGCCTCTGGTCAAAGGTTTGCTGGGGGGTGGGAGGGAAAGGTATGGGGAAGGGTGACTGGGGACCCTTGTCTTCCCCACACGCCACACCTCCCCAAGGGCACAGAGCCCCAGGGCTGGGGGCAGGCCCCCTCGGCCCTGCCATTCCCCCCAAACCCCCCACCCAGGAAAGAGGAACTGAGGAAGGCAGAAAAGGCCACACAGACCACTTTCTACTTGGAGAAACTGAGATAGAAGGAGGCAGAAGAACTTCAACCTACCCCACCCTTCCTCACCTAAGGGGACAGAAAACAGAGAGAGCAGTCTACAGAAAGAAGAAGCATTAGAAAAGCAGAAAGCAGTCACGAATAGGAGATGCTGCCCCACTTCAAAAACCCCCTCTTCCCAGGAAACAAAGCACAGGCCCCAAAAGACAATCCCATAGAGAACCACAGACAATGGGGAAAAAAAGAAACCAGCCCTAAGAAACAGGGACTAGGATGGGCCTCACGAAAGAAGAAAGAGAGTCGAGTGCCCTGACTCCAGACTCAACTCCAAGATAAACAACCTACTGCCCCCACCAACCCACCAGAAACTGAAGAAAACTCCAGGAACAGGGTAAACAAACAAACAAACAAACAAACAAACAAAACTTAACTCAAGACAGACAAAGAGCAGACCCCCCGCCCCCCAGATACACAGAGAGAAGCACACAAGATCTGGGCGCACCGATACCCGGTTCCCACCTGTGCCCAGCCAGGAGTCCCCAAGCCCTGGTACCTTCGTCGTCGCCTGTCCCGGGAGGCGCTCCGCTGGTCCCGGTTGCGCCGGTCCCGACTCCGGCTCCGGCGCTTGCGGTCCCGGCTTCGAGAGCGGCTGTGGCTGCGCTTCCGGTGCCGGTTCTCCTTGTCTCGCTCTGAGCCAGGGCGAGGGGAAGGAGAATGAGCTGAGGGAGGACACGGCCCAGCCCACCCACTCTGGTAGCTATGCCCCGAGCCCCAGGGAGGCCACCCCCAAGGGGAAGGGACTCAATGGAGGAGGGGAGATAACAGGCTTCCTGGGTCCACAGGCGAGTCCAGGGACCCTGGGGGACCAAGGGGACGGGAGCCGGTTACCTGAGGGGACAGGACCTGGAAATGCCCCCGGGGTGTAAGATACCTGAGGATGCTCAGGAGGAGCTGGGGAGCCAGAGAAGACAGAGGAGGCTGGCTCCTGGTCCCCCTCGAGGGCTGAGGGGCCTGACCCCAGGGTCGTCCCTGAGAGGGGCAGGGCTAGAGGCTGGGGAATCAAGAGACCCAATGATGTTTTCCTGAATGAAGGAAACTGGCGACCCCTCAGGAAAGACCTCCTCAACCAGCTGGTACCCACAGCCCCACCATCAGGCCCCAGGGTCAGGTGCCAGGCAGGATCTGATATCCTCAGGAAGCCAGGACACCCGACAGTCCCTGCCCAACCAGGTGAAGAATGCAAGATGTCCTCCTCTAGGGAGGTGCCCCTTTCTGAATGTGGGCTAAGACAGGGAGACACCTGGCCCTGCCTCAGGAGGTAGGGGAGGAGCGTGCCCTGCCCACTACCCCTCGCAGGCTGGCAGCCCAGACCACCCCATCCTGCCCACACTCCCTCAAAGCTAGTGACTGGGGTCCAGCCCCCAGTTGGCTCCCTCAACCCCCTCTATGGCCTTGGGGGTGGCGACGAGGAACGGAGCACAGCCTTGCCCGTAAAACCACAGAAACCTCTGCTCAACAGACCTCTCGCCCTGGGAAGGAAGTGCAGACCAAACCACCAGCACCATGTCACAGTGCATTTCCTCAGTCTTTAGTTCAAAACACCCCCGACTCCTCCGCTACCCCATGTCTATGGACAGAAGCAGGAAGAGGCAATAAAGACAGGGCGTTAAAGTGGACTTTAGCCTCATGGGTTCTGCTTTATCTCATGTTTTCTGAGACTTTAACCATGAACTTCCCATAAATAAATCTCAATTCCAGAACCCCTAAAACAGAAAAACACGCACCTCAGAAAGGGAAAAAACAGAGAAGACACGAGAATGCTCCTCAAACCCATCTGTACTCAGTAGCCCCACTTGCCCTCAGTCCTCACTGCGCAGAAAGAAACATTTCTACCCACTCAAACAACAGAGAGGGAAACTAAGGCACAGGAGGTCACGTAACTTGCCCACGGCAAAAACAAAAATACAGTGAAGCCTGAAGATGAACCCTGTAATGTCAGCAAGGACAGGTAGGCACCTGAGCACACTCCTTAACTTAGGACAGGCAGAACACTCAAGGGTCTGCCTAGGACCACCAGTTAACAACATCACTGTCTCTACCAACCCAGAAAACAGAATTTAAGTCAGGGACTTGAGACAACGTGACAAGCAGACAAGCATGGCACTGGACACAGAGCAGCTGTGGCCTGGGGCTCTGGGCCTCTGGGCCCCTGGCTGGGAGCCCCAGGAACCGTCCCTGAGGCTCAGGCTCTGAAACAGACAAGCGGGCAGAGGGACCAACATAGAGGAAGCGGTGCTGCCTGCTGGGTACCTGCCACCAGACAAGAAAGTTAGTTCTCTGGGGACACACGTGCCCCAGCCACGGGCTGAAGCTCAGAGGCCGGCCCCCAGAGAGAACACAGGCAGCCAACACGTGGCAGAGCTCCCCGCCTCCCGACACACACAGACCCCAGGCAAAAACAGAAAGCGAACTTCGGTCGCTCAAAACGCTGCGGCCACACTGTGGGACAGCTCCAGCAACCCAGCAGCTCAGGCCAGGGCTGAGCGCCGGGCCTCCCAGCGCCAGGGAGAAGCCAGACGACTCATCTGCAAGCGCCCGGAGGGGGAGCCCAATCGGCCCCAGCTGGCAGCCTCGCACCAGCCGGACTCAGGCTGGGTTTCGCTAACGGTGTGCAACCACGCCGACACAGCCAAAGCTCCCCCGAAGCAGAGGCCCCACGCACCCCAGGCGCGTGAGAACGTGCAAGAATGCCAGCTGAACCAAGACGCGCCTCTCCACGTGGCAGTGGGCAGCACGCTAACGGCAATTCCAGCGTAAAACACGTATCGCTTAGGAGGCGCCCAGCGTACGCCAAGGCCCAGGCCACGCACGTTCTCTACGTGTCGCCCCACGGGATCTCAGCTCTGCCTCTTACCAGCTGAGACCCAGACAAGGGCCGAAACTCTGAGCCGGCTCCTCCGCTGCAGAGGAAGAAAGGCATTCAGCCTCCCGTGGCCCTTGCGAGGATGCCCTCAGAAAACTGCAAAGGGCGCAGCAAAGCGCCCGGCACTTGGCAAGCGCTCAGCTTCCTCGATCATTACGATCCTCCTCCCCAGTTCCACAAACGCGGTGACACAACAAGAGCCACTCCGCGAGCGGGACACACGGACACCGAAAGCCTACAAACGCAACAGCGCCGCTGCTGGACGCCAGGCCCGCCCGGCCGCACGGGCGCTCAGGAGGAGGGCCTCGCCCCCGCCGGCCGCTCTCCGTCCGTCTCACACGGATCGCCGCAGCCCCCCGCCCCTCGGCCCCAGCCTGGGGGCACGGGCCTCCGCCCGCCCCGAGCCTCGGCCGCGTCTACGCGCCCCGACGCCGGGACCCGACGAGCAGCCAGCACTCCACGCTGCGGGCGTCGGCTGCCCCAACTCCCGCGTCACAAGGACGCACGCGCGTCCTCTCCCACGAGGCGCACCGCGGCTCGCTCGCCGCCCCGGGCCGGGGGCCCCCCCAGACCGGCGCCCACGTGAAGGGGGCTCGCAACCGCCATTTTGGAACAAAGGGGGCGTGGAGACCCGGGCCGCGGGCCCGGCCGGAAGCGGAAGTGCCGGGACAGTGGGAAAGAAAGGAAGCATTACGGGATCGGGTACACAAAACCCTCCTTCCAAATTAGTTAGAAAGGGAAAAGAGGGCAAGCGGCGCGGAGTCCGCGAGGGAACGCCCGCCCAGCCCGCGAGTCCGCGCCGCCTCCGCCGCGCACCACGTGGGGCGCAGAACGGAGCGCGCCGCGCATGCGTCCGGGACCCGCGCCCGCCGCCCCCTCCCCTCCCCTCCCGCGCGCGGCGGCACGCCGGGTGGTCACGTGAGCGAGGCGCGCGCCGCGGAGCGGTGGGGGGGCGCCGCGCGGCCCTGAAAGGAGGGGGAAGAGAGGGGGAAAATGGCGGGGGACACGGAGAGAGGCCAGGAGCCGCCCTGCCCGCCGGCCCGCGCCCCCGGCGCCCTCACCTTGCTTATTCTCGTTGAGCTGCCGCTCGAACTCGTCGAAGTCCGACATGCTGAGGCGGCCGCGTAAGGGCCCTGTGCAGCTCTGGCCTCGCCTTGCCGCCCGCCCGCTCCGGCCGCTTCGGCTACTTCCGCCGCTCGCTTCGGCTACTTCCGGGCGCCGCCGGCGCTCCGCCGCCTCCTACCTAATCAAGCCCCGGCCGCCCGCCCCGCCCCGCCCCGGCTCCGCCCCTCTCCCCGCCCTCCCGCCCGCGAGGCGCCCCTCCCCCCAGAGCCTGGCTCCAAACAGCGTCCGCTATTTCCCGACCGTAGAAGGAATCGGGAGCGGCGGCTTCGGCTGCTTCCGAAAACACCCGAAGCGAGGATTTCACCGGCTTCCGAAGCAATCGTAACTTTTCGGAAACTAGCTCTTCAACGTTCGGGTGTTTCCGTAGGTCCGCGCGTTCCTCTGCGCCCAGCCCCCCCCCAAGGGTTCGGCTTCTTCCGACAATTCAAACCGCCCCAGTCTCTGGCCGCTCCCGCAGATTCTGCCCGCTCTTCGCCGCCGGCCCTATCCAGGCAATCGGCTACTTCCGACAATCCTAACCGTCCCGGACTTCTGCGCTTTCTGAAGGTTTCCAGCGCTGGCTCTCGGAACCACCCAGAGGACTAAACCCGATGCCAAGCTTCGGCTCTTTCCGGACAGTGCACTCGCTCCTCCCCTGCCCGAGAACTTCGGCTCCTTCCGCCACCGCTTCGGGAAGGCCTCACTCACGGGGACAGCTTCGGTTTTTTCCGTCGGCGCTTCGGCTCCTTCCGGCTTCGGGAACCGAAAAGGGAGGGAGGACAGAGACGAGGTTGGTCAGGAGAAGGGATACAGAGAAAGGGCGGGGTCCCGGCTCTCTGCACCTGGCTCTCCGGGTGGGGAGAGCGGAGGGAAAGACGGGCCGATCTCGCGCAGGGCCCAAAAAGGTTGCGCGAGACAAAAGCAGGCAGCGGGGTGAAGGGTGCGCGCGGCCGCTGCGGAGGTTGCCAGCGCGGCTTTGTGCGCCTGCGTAGAGTGGAAGAGAAAGGGGGGCTAGATCGGCTTCTGCGCCTGCGTAGAGGTCGGTCTGAGGCGAGGTTTCTCACCGTGCGGGAGGCGAGCGCGTTCCAGAGGCCCCAGCACGCGTGCGCGAGACTTTCCCTTACTCCGGGAAAGGTACTGAATTGCAGACCGTTAAGCACATCCGCCGTGTCCTGGTTGCTGTAGCAACCGCGTAAGCGCGCTCGCGCCCCTCCCGCAGCGCAGGCGCAGCAGGCGACGTAGAGGGCACTTCCGGAAGACCCGTAACCCGGCAGTACCGCCTCCTAGCGGGCGGGCGTGGAAGCCTCCGCCCAGACGTGTCTCGCCCCCCTCGCGGCGGTCGCTTCTGCTCGCGGTCCTCGAGTCCCGTCTCCTGCCGCCCCGCCTCTAGTCGAGCTAGCCCCGCGGGCAGCGTTAACACCTCCCTCCCGGAGCTCTGCCCCTCCGAGCTCCCTGGGGCACAGCTGCTTCTCCCGCCGCCCCTGCCGCCGGGAGTGCTCATTACACCCTGTCTCCCCAAGCTCCGGCTCCCGGCCTGACCGCCCGCTCCGTGGAGCTCGCCGGTGCCCCTTCGCTGTCTCCGCGGCAACGGACGCCCCCTCCAAGAAGAGGCCGGGCCTAGTTTATCCCAAATTTTATCGTCTGTCTTTAATTTAAATTCTCTGAATAATTCTTTCTCGTCCGGAAGGCGGGTGGGGAGCTCCTGGCAGAGTAGGCCAGCCTGTCTCGGGGCTGGGGTAGAGACGGGGTATGTACAGTGCCTGGCCCCGCAGTCTCGCAGTGTCCCCAGGAGGGAGGGCCGGTGAGGGCAGGACGGTGCAGCTCGCGTGGGAGGGGTGCCAGTATTTGGGAAAGGGCAGAAACCGACCCCTGGGCGGTAGCTCTTGGGAGCCTGGCTATGTGGACGCCCCTCCCCAGGGAATGCAGAAGGAGGGGAGGGTGCTAGGACCGTGAGCGGCAAGGAGGGGAGCAGATCTACATACAAGGGACCCGGGGTGGGAGTGGGGATCTGCAGGAGCAGGAGAGGCACACGCAGAAACACCCCAGGCCCTCTGGAGGAGCACACCACTCATGCACACGCTCGCCCGGTGCCAGGAGGGGCACAGGAGGAAGGAAGTGGGGGCCGACGGGCGCGTCCTGGGCCAGGTGGGGCAGGATCACCGCTTGAAGCGGTAGGTGATGGGAAGCAGCAGCTTGCTCTTCTTGAGGGCCTGCACCTTCTTGAGGGTCTCGTCGTCCAGGGCCAGGAAGCAGCGGCGCGAGTACTCGAGCAGGCGCTCCTTAGAGGGGTCGAACTCGCCGACCTCCGCCAGCTTCTCCGGGGCCACGATGAGCAGCTCCGCGATGGGCGTGGTCAGCGCCACCGTGTTGCGATCTACTCGGTGGTGCTCAAAGGCCCGAGACATGCTCTTCAGCTTCTGGAAGGTGCCCAGGATCTTCTTGTAGCGGCAGAGGACGCCGTCTGCATCCTTCACTGCAGGGCCAGGGCGGGGCAGAAACAGAGACATGAGGAACAGAGATGGACACGGGAGGCAGAGACGGGACGAGGACAGACAGGGAGCCCCATACAGGAGAAGCCAGGAGAACGACATGGAAATCCAGAGGACAGGAAGGTGAGGAGTCAAGAGGTGGTGGGAGACAGGGACACAGAGTGAAACAAGTGGAAAAATCAGAGAAGGCAGGCCCAGAGAGGAGGGGGAGTTCCCAGCCCAGCTGAGCCTCACCCACTCCCCTTGTTACTGAGGAGGAGCCTGAGGCTCAGATAGAGACCCCAGACGGCAAGGCTGCTGAGGGTGGAGGCTGGGACAGACACCCAGGCTAGGGGAGAAGGGAGGGCCTCCTCGAAGGTCACAGCAAGTCCCCAGCCCAGACCCCTTGAGCTCCCACCCGCTGCGTGCGCCTTGCTCACCCCGCTGCCTCTCCCGGGCCTTGGGCTTCCCAAAGCGCCTCCGGCCAGCACCTCCCTTCTGCTTCTGCCTCTTCCTCTCCATGGTACTGCCTTCTTCAGATGCTCCGCTGATCGAGGAGGCCGCTGACTCGGGGTCTGAGGCCTCACCCCCAGCCCCACCGCGGCCATCCCCCTCAACCCGCCTGGGCCCAGGCTTCACCCGGCAGTGGTCCTCTGGAGAGACAGAGAGAAAGAGAGACCCGCACACATGAGCTTCCAGAACAGGAGGGAGAAGGAGGCAAGAGGCTGGCTGTAAGATGGGGACAGATGCACATCACACAGGTCCCCAGGAGGGGGGCCTCAACCAGGGCTGGAGCCCCCAAGGAGACCAACAGAAAATGCAGTACAGACATTGTAGTTCTCACCAAGATGGCTGAATACAGTGTACTTGGTTGGATTTGGGGGCAGAGATCACAGGTGGGGCATGGGTTCATGCTCTTCTGACTTCTAAGCTTTATGGCAAGAGATCTGGGGGGAAGGGCTGAGAGAAGCAAGACAGGACCAGACACCTCAGAGAGTCTGTTACTATAGGCTCCCCCAGTGGAGAAGGGGGCTTCTGGGAACTCAGTGGGACCTTCAGAAGAGTAGACTCTCAAAATCCAGGAAGCAAGCAAGGCCTTGGTTGGGGTGGGGGACTCACCCTGAGAGAAATCCCAGGCTCTGGGTCTAGTGGGCTGGGAAAGTCAGGTGCCTGCCTGCACCTGGACAGAAGGTGGGCTGGGGGGAGGTCCAATGTTGGGATTCTCACTGAGAAAGTCCAGAAGACCCTGGGCCCAACCATCCTAGGTAGGTTCCCATCAGCATGGGGAGACAATGGGAGGTCCTAGCAACCCAAGCCACAGGTAGTTCCAGAGCACAGGGGTCCCCAATAACACAGATGTTGAAAAAACACACCCCCTGCCCACGCTGTCAGTTGAATCACAGGGGATTACAGGGTCCTGGGGAGGAGCCAGCCAGGGGCTGAACATCATGTGGAGGAAAGCAGAAGTTGCACTCTCCAAAACAGGGTGTAAAGATTTGGAAAAGGAAAGCCCTGACTATCTCTGGCAGGGGTTGGCCACAGGATTCTGCCCATCAGCAGTGGCAGGAGTCAAGCAGGAAGGAAGCCGAGCTTGGGGTCCCAGAGACGGCCTTGGGTGTAGGGAGAGATCTCCACTGGGCCACCAAAGGATGAGAGTAGATGAGAAGGGTCCCGTATCCCGGAGAAGGGCCAGAGCTGTGTCAGGGCCCAGGAGTGAGATGAGGGACTAGCCCCTCAGGCACCTCACCTGCATCTATGCGGGCAGAGGAGATAAACTTGTCTAGCTGACACCGCAAGAAGTCCCTCTCCTCCTCCAGGTCCTCGATGCGCTTCTGCAACCATGAGTTTCTCTCCAGGGCCATGTGCAGCTGGGCCCTGACACCATTCATCAGGGCCACGGTCGGGGATGCGGCCTCCGGAGGCTCTAGGGACACCGGGGAGCCTTGGTCACACCCCAGGCCTCAAGGGCCCTGCACCCCAGCTGACTGGGGTCCCTCCGAGCCTTCCCCCCAGCTCACCCTCGAAGTTTCCCCGAGAGGGGCTCAGACTGTAAAAGATCTGTGGGTCTAGGTGGGGCGTCTCATCGAAGGGGATGGAGATCTCGAAGGCCTCATCGTCTTTCTTCACTGGAGAGGAGAGGCCAGGGGTCACCCCAGGGAAGGCCCCAGGCACCTCAGACCAGCCCCCAACCACAGCAGCCCTGGGGAGGAAAGGGCAGGGATGGGCAGGGCGGTGGTGGGACCAAGGGTGGGGCAGGGTCCCAGCTTCCTCACGTGTCCTCCTCCGGCTGTTTCGGTCATTCATGGCGCGGCCTCCAGTGGACCCAGGCAGCTTAGCGCCTCAGGGGCACTGGACAGAAAGGGCAGCCACAGATGGAGGGACCCCCCCAGGGGAGGTGGAACCCAACTCTTTAGCACTGGGGGTGGGGGGATGATGCTGAGGGCCGGGACTCCTGGGTCTGAGGGAGGACACCTGGGGTTTCAAACTCCTGGGCTCCTAGAAAACGACGGGGCTGGGGGCCAGACCCTGAGCTACTGAGAGGAGGAGGAGCGGGTTCCCCGCGGGGCACAGAGCCGAGACATCCTGGCCTGGATAGGGCGGACCCTCATCACGGGTCACCTCGGGGCCAAAAGAAGCGAGAGGTGCAGGGGGGGAGGGGACCGTGCCCCAACTTCCAGGCGTAGGGTGGGGGTCCAGCCCACGCGCAGGCCCTCCCCCGCACTCGTGTGGGCGAGCAGGGCCCCTCCCCCGTGGTGGAGGGGGCGGGGCGCGTGCGCAGTGCGGGGGGAAGGTCACGCGTGGGGATGCGCCCCCGCCCCCGCCCTTTGTCCCCCGGGTGGGAGGGGGAGCGATGTGGGCCAGGGGTCCCAGCGGGAGACGCACTAGGCCGCGGGTGCAGATGCGGCCACCACCCCCCGCCCACAGGTTCCCGGGGTCGGAGGGGCCAGAGCCCCGCGCTCACCCACCCGCGCGCGGAATCCGGCCAGGGGACCGACAGCGGCGGCGCCCATGCCCGGCGCCGGGGAGCGTCTGCAAAGTATCGCGGGGAGTGGAGGGAAGCGCCCACCCGCCGCGGGCGGGCTGGGCGGCAGAGGCGGCGAGTCTCGGGCGGGGTGGCGGGCCGGTGGGAGCGGGCAGGGACGTCGGTGCTTCCCGGTCCGCCGGTCGGTGCGCTCCTCCGGGACCCTCCGGCCCCAGTCGAGGCCCGCCGTCTGCGGCAGAGGCGCGGGCTGCACTTGCGCGACGGCCCCTTGCCGTACTACCCCTCCCTCCGCGAAGCCCGGGCAGGGAACGTCGAGAAACTCCCAATTCCTGGAGAGCAGGCGACTCCGGGGTCCCCGGGGTGGGTGGCGACACACCGAGTCGGGCCCGGGAGAGAGAAGGAGACAGCCAGGGAAGTTGAAGCACAGGGAGAATCTTTTTCAACGGTACCCTAGGAACTGGCCCCCCGGACCCCCGCAACCCGCTCCCATCTCCCACAGTATGCACATCACCAGCACAACCAGACAGCACGCACGGTTCCTAGGACCATGGGAGGGTGGAGGGGTTAGAGTTACCCTCCTTGAAAATAGGGGCCTGGAACACCACCAGCACCACTCCTGTGGTAGCGGTTATGAGCTAGCTTGGGAGCCTTCAGACCCAATCTTGGCCGCTCCTTCTCCCCCAACCCCGCCTCAGTTTACTCACCTGTAAAGTGGGGGGAGTTATGGTCCCTTTTAGGTTCCTTGTGAGGATGTACTGATATGGTGCAGGCAAAACGCTCAGCCCAGCGTCTGGCCAGAGTCTAGGCTCAAGATCAGGGCGCTGGCAGTGGTATTTGAGGTCAGACAGTGGGAGGCTCTTTCCCTCTCTGGGGAGTGGAGATGGCTAATTTGTTCTTCCACCCAAAAAGAGGTCGGAAGAAGAAATGGGGCCCAGCACAGTGCCTGGCACAAAACAAACGCGCAAGGAAAATTCATTAAGAAGGCAGATGTTTATTCAGCTTTCGGCTCAGCTCCCTGCCTCTCCTCTCAGTCACCAGTTGCTAGTGGGATTTTTGCCAGCCCTACAAGAGTAGGGCTTTAACCTTGCAGAAGGAGAATTTAAATGTCTGCACCACTTAGAAAGCTGTGGCCACCCTCCTCTCCTACCTGCTTCACATTACAGACAAACTGCAGGCTGGGTCAAAAACGTCCAGGGGGAGGTACCTGCCCTAGATCGGTGTTTTGCAAACTACAGGTTCATGGGCAGGGAATTCAATATAATAGAACAGAATTGGCAGGAGGAAGAAAAAGGGGACTGCACGTGGCAGAGATTCAGTATTGTTAAAGTTTTGTTTCACATATATTTTGTGTAACGTATACTGGGTTGCCTAATAAAATGTATCGTACAATAGATCCTATCTTTAAAAAGGGGGGGCGGGGGTGGGTTTAAAAACACTCTGCCTAGATGATGCACCTTGTGAGGAGCCACACTAAGATTGACCCCAGTGCGGAAGGCCAACCTTCCCATCCCATGCCAGGCAAGCCAAGCATTTTGCACTGGTATGACCCATGCAAGGCGCTCAGCACAACACCTGGCCATAGTCTAAGCTCAAGATCAGGGCGCTGTTCCTGTTATTTGAGGTCAGACAGTGGGAAGCTCTTTCCCTCTCTGGGGAGAAGAAATGGCTGATTTGTTCTTCTGCCCAAAAAGAGGTGGGCCAGGCACTTGCTGAATCTCCCTGTTGGGCAGCAGGCTGGCCAAGCCGCTGTCCCCAAAAACAAATCTCAAGTGCTCAAAATGGGAAAGGTGTTTATTGGGCGTCCAGTCTCAGGCCCTGGCTGGGGGCTGGGAGGCAGGTCAGGGGCCCCGTCCCCCAGCATCAACATGGAGGCCTCGGGAAGCTGGTGCAGATTCTTGATGGCTCCCAACCCCATTTTTCAGGCTGGAGAATTTCCACCCATAGCACTCTCCCCCACACCTCCAGTCAGGGCTCAGCCGAAAGCTGGAGGGGCTCCACTCTGTGAATGTTAACGTCTTGTCTCCATCTTATCTCCAAGACACGAAGGCTACTCATGAGCTCCTCCTTCAGGCAGGGCTTGGCCTTTGCAGGAGGTGTGTCTGTGTCCAGGGCTGCAACCCAGCCTTCGGCACTGGCCTGGTGTCTGAGGGCAACAGGAGTCCAGGCTCCCCCCAGAACCCCATGGTACCTGGGGTACCCCGCAGCCTGGTTCATGGATGCTTCCACCGAGTATGCTTTTGCAGCGTGTTCTGCTCCATAAATCGGCGTGGGCAGTGGGGGCACTGAAATGGGCGCTCTCCCGAGTGGACCCGGCTGTGCTGGGCCAGCTCACCGGCCTCACGGAAGCGGCGAGGGCAGAGCGGACAGCCATGGGGTCGCCCACCGCCAGCCCGGTGGATGGAGTGGTGCCGAGCCAGGTGGCTGGCCCGCTTGAATGCCTTCCCACAGGTGTCACACTCGAAGGGCTTCACCTCCGAGTGGGTGATGCTGTGTCGCTGAAGGTAGGACATGTACTCGAAGACCCGGGAGCACACAGGGCAGCTGTAGCACTTTTTCTGAGCTGATGCCCCATCTGCCCCAGGCTCTCTCTGAGACTCCTGGTCCACCAGCACGGTGTATGGGATGCCTTGGGTGTCAATAAGCAGGTAGTGGTTGGGCCTCGGAGACGAGGAAGTCTGGGGAGGTCCTGTGGAGGAGGAAGGTCCGGGTTCTGGAGACCTGCCTGTCCGAGAGGGCGGGGCCTCCATGGCCTCTGCGGAGGGCAGCACCAGCATCCGGAGGGCTGGCTGAGGCCTGGTGGACGGGAGAGAGGGTGAGGTTAGGTAAAGGAGGGAAGCTGGCTGCATGAGCTCTGTTCCTTACCCTCCGTGTACGCTGCCCACGACCTGTGCATCCCCCAGCCTCCGTCCCCGGACTCTATGGCCTTGTGTAAAGCTTCTAGGGTCCTTCTCCCTGCCCCCCGTTCCATCACCTACTGTAAGCACAGGCGCACCCGGGACCCCGCTCTATCCTCCTTCTTTGCACCCTCCTCAGGTGCCTGGGCGCCCCTCTACTCTGGCCACCCGCAGGGCCTCTCCAGGCCCCACCCCCTAGACCTGCAGGTTTCTCTCTCGGCTCTCCACGCCCCTGACCCGGGTCTGGGTGTCGCCCCATCCTACTACTCCACCCAGAAGCCCGGTCTACCCCTTTCATGTTTGCCCGAGCCTTCTCCAACAGGCTGCCACGTTAAGACCCGCAGGTCCCGACCCGCCATCCAACAACCGCCCTGAGCAGCCCTGCGCCCCGCTCCTAGCCCGGCTACCTCTAGGTTCTCGCTCGTCCACGCCCATCCAGCTCACCCTCCCCAAGTTCTTTCTGGGTCCTAGCGCTCTCGAGGGCGTCGGCCCCGCGAGTTCCGGGCGGTGCCCTCCCGAGCCCCCACAGCGGCCCCTCCCCGCCCAGCGCACAGGTACCCGCTCCCGGCCCCGCCCCTCTCGCGGCCAGCTCCCCGCTCCCTCCCGCCTCCCGGCCCCCGTACCCGGTGCAGCAGCCTCTCGGGTCCGGGCGACTCCGGAACGGCCCCGAGCTACCCCCGTGCTCGCAGGTGGTGGCGGGACGAGGCCTCTGGGTGTCCCCCGGGAGCTGGTGGCACCGGTAACAGAAGAGCGGGCCGGGGCGCGCAGAAGAGGGTCCGGGAGGAAGGTGGGGGCGGGGCGCCTGGGCCTTCGGGAAACGGATCCGGCCAGAAACGCTCGCCGAGAGGAAGGTTCCCAGGTGCTCGCGGTCCTGGCTGCCCCCTCCCAGCCCGCTGCGCACCCCAACACACACACACGCAAATCAGAGCCCTAAAGTGGAGTGCGGAATGTTTATTGAGTAAGGGGTGAGGGCTGTGGGTGGAAAGGGGGAGATACAGAAATGAGCCAGACCGCGCCGTGCTCTTTTGTTAAATCTTCCGCGCACACAACCGTTCACCACTTCGGAGCAGAAGACCAAGGCTCGGAGACGCTGTCACCTGCACAGGCTCGCGCAGCACAGCCGGGCCGAACCCAGCTCCGAGACTGGCTCCCAGGCCCAGGGAGGGGCAGCGGCTTGGTCTACAGCACACAGCTAGAAGGAAGGTGAGGAAGGGCTGGTGTTTCTCCCGTTGGGCGGGTGGAGAAACGGAGGCCGCGCGTAAGGCTGGGAGCGCGTGTGGGAGTGACGCTGTGTGGCTCGCGAGGCCCCGAGGGTCTGGAACTCAGTGCAGGCGCACGTGCTGCGCCAGCTCCGCGGCGTCCTGGAAGCGGCGTGGGCACAGCGGGCAGGTGTGCGGCGGGCCTGCGCGCGCGCGGTGCGTGGCGCGGTGCCGCGACAGGTGGCTGGAGCGCTTGAAGGCCTTGCCGCAGGCGCCGCACGTGAAGGGCTTGAGGTCCGAGTGCGACACGCGGTGGCTCTGCAGCCGCAGAGGGCTGGCAAAGACGCGAGCGCACTCCGGGCAGCTGTAGCCCTTGCGCGGCCCGGGTTCTCCCGGCGCTGCCTCGCGCTGGGGCGGGCCCCGGGGCTCCTCCTCCAGCTGCACCGTGTATGTGTAGGGCACCCCGTTGGCGTCGATGAGCAGGTGGCGGCCCAGCCGCGGGGGCCGGGGCCCTGCCGCCGAGGATGGAGTGGAGGGAGGGCCTTCCGTCTTGGGGAAAGGGGGAGCCTTGGGGGGCGGTGGGTCCATGGCCTCTGGAGAGGAGGACCGAGGGTGGGGTGGCCGAGGCGGCAGCAGCAGCATCTGGGGCGTCAGCTGCGAGCAGTGGAGGGGGGAGAAATTAAAATCGCGACTTCCTGGGGGAGAGCGTCCCTATTACCACTGCTCGTTGGGCTCTCTGTACCACTGACCCACCTCTCCTGCAAAAGAGAAGCCGCCTCTAGGCCAGGCGGCGCCGCTCCCAGGACACCCCCTGCCTGCCTTTCCTCCCGCGGCTCCCTCTCGGCCCCCAGGCCAGGCCGGAGGTCCCTATCCTGCGCCTTCCCTATCCCCCAAATCCCCCACAGCCTGCCAATCGGCAAGTCTGTTTCCTCCCTGTACAGCTTGTGCCTAACGGGTCGCTCGCTTCCTCGGCTTCCCAGGCCCAGCTCGGGTGGCACCCTCTCCCCCTGGGGCCAGCACAGCAGCCTCGTTCCCTGGGAGGCCTCCCCATCTCTGCACACATCGTGGCCTCGCTCGGATTCCCTTCTGGGTACGCCCTAAGAACGCCAGCTTTCACTCTGGGCTCCCCTATTCCGGCCCTGCACTTAACATCTCCAAGTCTCACCCTCCCCCTCGCTTAGCGGACCCATTGTCTGGATTTCACGCACACAGCCCTAGGACGCCTCAGCTGCTGCTTCCGCGCACCCCACACCGGGGCCCTGCTACCACCTAGATGCCCCCCAGGGGTCGCCCCCGTCTCCCCCGCCCCTAGACTCAAGTCCCCGACATCCTTCTTTCTTCTGTCTGTGCCCCTCGGGGGCCTCGTCCCGCTCCCCGTTAGCCGCCCCGGGACCCCGGAGCCCCCTCCCCTCCCCTCTGTGCATCTGGCACCTCCGTTTCTCCATCCCTCCAGCCAGCTCCTGTGTGCCGCCTCCTTCTGTAACCCCAGCGCCCGGGGTCCCCCCGCCCCCCTTCTCGCTGCACCCTCAGGGCCCCTCTCTCCCTCCCGCCCGTCCCCCGCCCGGCTCCCACCGCGCCGGGCCCCACCCCCACCCCACCCCACCCCACCCCCGCGGCGCCCGCCCCTCCCCCAGCCCGGCCCGGCCTCGCGCCGTCCCGGAGCCAGGCTCCTCCCTCCGTCCCGGCCCCCGTACCCGATGCGGCGGCCTCTCGGGACCGGAGGAGCGGGCCGAGGTCCCGGGCGGCCCGGGCTTCCCCTCGCGAGTGCCGGCGGCGGCGGGACCGAGACTTCCGGGAGCTCCGGGCCGGCGGCGCCGGGGACGCGGGCGCGGGGGGCGCGGGCGCGGGGGCGCGAGGGGCGGCGGCGTCGCTGGAAAAGGGCACCGTCCGGAAACGCTCGCGCCGCAACGAAGGTTCCGCTGTCCCGGAGCGGGCCGCTCCCACGGTCCGCTTCCCTTAAGCCCCGGCGGTGCGGGCGGAGGGCGCCCTGCCCCCGCTCCCGCTCCCCTCCGCTCCCGACAGGAACTGTTCGGGCGCCGCGACACACATCATTAATAAACGGGCTAGGCGGTCCGTGTTTGCCGGATGCTGCTCAGGGAAGGGGCGCACCCAGGTTTGTCCAGCTGAGGCTGGACCGTCCCGCCTGCTCCGCGCGCTCCCCCTGCTCGGCAGCGGGATGGTTCTGTCGGTCGGGCACACGGGGAGACCGAGGCCCACGGAAGGCCAGACACTGCTGGCTGTGGAGGTGGGAAGGGTGGCTCTTCGCGTCGGGCTGATGGGAAGCTGAGGCCAGAGGAGGCGCGGCGGCCGCGTCTCGGTGGTGCCCGGCACAGAGCGCGGTGCGCAGGGGGAAACCAAGGCAGTGCTCGGTGCAAGTGGGTCCCGCCACAGGCCGCGCCTGGAGCTTCGTGCGGGGCCGCGCCAGGTGGCTGGGCGCTTGAAGGCCGGGCTGCAGGTGCGACTCGCAGCGGCGCGGCAGCTACACGGGGAGCCGCTCTTGGGGCGCCCGCTGCGCATCTCGCAGCCACGCCCGGAACCGTCAAAGAGCAGGGAACGGCGTGGCGGGGAGCGCGCCGCCCAGGACCGGGCGGAGAGGGGGCGGCGGGAGCGCAGAGCGGAGGGAGAGAAAGGGCGCTATTGTGGCGCGCAGCCCCAGGCCCGGGGAGGCGGGGGGCGGCCAGAGCTGCATCCCACTGAGCTACCAGAAAGAACTGTCTGCGGTGACCAGCCCAGTGCGGCTACTGCGGCCTGAGGACCTGAATTTTAAATGCTATTCCTCTTAGGGTAAATCTAAATGGCCACACGTGGCTAGTGGCTGCCTGTGGTTTGGGACAGCTCCCACCACCCTCAACCTGGAGGCCCGCAGACCAGAAAGGACTCAGAGTTGTATCTGGTTGGGACCATATGCTACATGTCAGTGTTTTACTGGGCAATATTTAAGAAGCCAGACAATACACAAATTCAAAATCCCAGACACGGCTGGAAAACAATTTCTAGATGTGGCAATAAGCTGGAGCTGAGAAAGCATTCTTCCGAAAACCTTCCAGAAACCTCCATAACATCTGTGGAATTGGGCTAAAATTAAAGATCCTCTAGAATTGTGCTGCCCAGAACAGCCACGTGTGGCCCCTCGGTTCTCGACATGTGTCTGGTCTGAACTGAGATATGCTGTAAATGCAAGACACCCCACAGATTCTGAAGACTTAGTTTTACAAGAAAAGAGTAACGACTTTTTCATGAATGACTTTTATATTGATTACATTTTGAAATGGTAATGCTTTGGATATACTGGGTTAAGTAAGGCATCTTACTAAAATTGATGTCACCTGGTTCACCTTTTTTTTTTTTTTTTTTTTTTAGCGTGGCTCACATTCTGTTGCTACGAGACAGCACTGTCCTCACCGGGCAGTAGGGAGAAGGGGGACTGGTGAACAGAGGGCATGCCTCCTTTACAGGGCAACTACACCATCTGTCTACACCAGGGTTTCTCAGCTCCGGCACTGCTGATATTTTGGAGCTGGATCATTCTTTGGTGTGAGGGATGGCTGTCCTCTACATTGTAGGGTATTGTCCAGATGCCTGTAGATGCCCTCTCATCCCCACCGCCCCCTTGTGACAGCAGACATTCCAAGTGTCCCCCAGGGCAACACAGATTCTGTTCCACACAACTACCCAATGAGTCTTCCTAGATCCCTTTCTTGAGTTTCAGAACCATATAACTACCTGCATCCATGAGAGCTGCATTGCTAAGTGTACTGCATCCTCAGAGCAGACCTTCGAGGTAGGGGTCATGAAGATCCCTTTTATGGATGAGGTAACTGAAGCTGGGAGAGATCATGTGATTGGCCTGGGTCACACCTCCTCAGGACAGCACCAGCTTCAGCCAGAGCTGGTGACCACCTCACACTTCCCCCCAACCTGCCCCGGGCAACCGCTGTGCAAACCACGATCTGCCCCCTGCTTACAGGGACAGCCTCCCACCCCCACCCTCTGCCTCCTCCAGTACTTTCTCTTTATGGCGATATTGCAGCGATGTATTTTTTTTTTTTTTAAACCCACGGAATCATGTCATGTCCCGACTTAAAACCCTCTGCACTGCACTTAGAATAAAGCCCAGAAACCCATCGAGCACAGTGCTGCCCCCCAACCTCCCCCATCCTCCAGGGCCTCTGTTTGCTCTTCCCTCTCTCTGGAGTATTGCCTTTAGCCCCTCAGCAGGATGGACCCTTTCTGACCACTCAGATCTCCGCTCGGACAGTATTTCATCACTGAAGCTTTGCTGTGTTTGAGG
Organism: Mirounga angustirostris; assembly: GCF_029215605.1. Taxonomy (NCBI): domain Eukaryota; kingdom Metazoa; phylum Chordata; class Mammalia; order Carnivora; family Phocidae; genus Mirounga; species Mirounga angustirostris. The sequence continues at coordinate 57,474,432 of NW_026991724.1, read as the reverse complement.
TCAAGCAGGTGACACCCTGCTCTGCCTCCTCATTCTGTTCTCTCTCTTTCAACATCCCATAGGGCAGTCCATGGTGGTCTGGCTTATTTATCAATTTACTCTTCTCCTGTCTGCCTTTCCCACTCCACAAAGGCAGAGAGTTCTGTCTTGGTTGACATTGTATCTCAGAACCTAGCCAAGGTCTTGGCGGGGGGTAGGGGCTCCATTCAATTTTGGTTGAATAAATGAGTGAATGAATGAATGAATGAGTGAATGTTTTCAATTACCCAATCCAAAAGTGAAGCATTCTCTACCCCCCCCCCCCATAAAAACCCCTGCTTCTCTCCTGGGACATGATCATGATGAAGCCCCCACATTCACTCAAGTCCAGAACCTTGGATGTCCTCATTCTCCCCTGCCCCCCTTCCTCAGCTCCCCAGAGCCAGACCGCACCCCTCACCTCACACAGCACCTCGCAGCCCCTGACGAGACCTTGAACTTACACGGCTCTAGGTGCAAAGACTCCTGTGTTTTCAGGCTGGCTCTGTGTCTCCTGTATGCCCTGCTCACCAGCTCCTGAAGGATCCTCCCCCGGCTCAGCCTGGCATGCCAGCCTCTCACCGTCTGCCCCAGCCACCCTGACCAGTTGGCCACATGTCAGATTTTGGATCACTGTGCCTCTGCTCATGCTGGCCGTCTGGTATTCCCAGCCCGTGGCCCTCAGCAATCTCTCCAGCTTCCTCTGTGACCGATTACTCACGTCCCCAGCCTTCAGTTCACACAGCCTCTCAGTAATCCAGTGAGGCAGGCACTCCACTGAGCCTCAGGAAGGGCAAGAGGCTCGCATCCGCTCCCCAGCCCAAGGGGCAGGGACGGTATCAAAGCCAGGGTCCCCGCTCCAGCATCCTCACTTCCCTCCACAGCCTGCAGCCGGAACCCTGCCTCCGTCAGGAACTGTCCTGGACCACTCTCCTCTCAACGCCCACGGTTCACTCCACACGACCTTGCATTCCCATGCAACAAGCCCTTCTCCCCTTTGGGGAACGAAGTGATTGCCAAGCCTGTGCGTCTGGGTCAATCTGGGTCTTAGTAATCCGCTCACCAGGCTTCCTGCCCTCCTCTCTGCACCCCATCCCAGGCCTCCCCAAACCTCCCTCACAGGGGTTCTCAGTCTCCAAGCCCCCCCTGCCCTTGGAGTCCCTCGTGTGGCCCAAGCCCTCACTGCTCCATTGGACAGGATCCTAACAATGCCACACCTCCTGCTCCCACTCACTCCTCCAAGCCTTGGCTCAGCCATCCTACCCTCTTCGGTAAGTGGATGCATCAATGAGTTCCTGAGGGCTCCCAGAGGGAGGTGTGCCTCAGAAAGCTCTCACCAAGAACTCACACCCACAGAGGAAACGTTCCCACAAAGTTTGGGTTTCATCTCCACCCCAACAACTTAAGAATCAAAACTCACATTGGTTAGAGCCTGTCGTAGAAGCCCCGTGAGTTAGGGAAAGTAAGGAAGGAACCAGCGAAGCCCCCCGGGGGGAGGGTGCTGGGCTCCTCTTGTGGGCCCGGATCACTGGGAGCTCCCGGATCACTGGGGGCCAGCGAAGCCCCAGGGATGGGGGGGCCGGGCTCCTCTTGCAGGCCCGGATCACTGGGAGCTCCTGGATCACTTGGGGCCAGCAAAGCCCCGGGGAGGGGGGGGCCACACACTTGTAGCTCAGCTGCGGTACTCAGGTACCCTTCCATCCCACTTAAGGTGGGAACGGGGTTACAGAATGGCACAGCCGTCCATCCCGGGCCATGAAAAGCAGCTGGGGCAGCCAGGGATCCAACAAGAGCTCCCACCTCTCACCCCGGACCAGGGTTGGCTGGGAACCCCAAGCCATTCCTTCTTCCGGACCAGGGAGACGGAGGCTCCGGTCACACAGCAAGTAAGACCAGGGCCTCTGCCATCTGTACCAAAAACAGATTCTGTGGAGTCTCCGTGGCCTCTCCACTGTCCAGCAAGTTCCCTTCAGCCTGCACGTGCTGGGTCAGGCGCTGGGCATCCTTCGGACTCCAGGACAGAGCCGGCGGGGGGGGGGGGGGGGACCCAGCTGGGCCAGCGCACCAATGAATAGCGGCCTCACTGCAGCGCTTGCAGGCTCCACGCGCTCCGAGTGGGCGATGCCGTGGCTCCCGGGAGCGCGCGGCTCTCGCGGACCAGGATCACTGGGGGCCAGCGGGGGGTTGAGATGGGGGGGTGCTGGGCTCCTCTTGTGGGCCTGGATCACTGGGAGCTCCCGATGACTGGGGGCCAGTGAAGCCCCCCCCGGGGGGGTGCTGGGCTCCTCTTGTGGGCCCAGATCACTGGGGGACAGTAAAGCCCCCCGGGGAGGGGGGTGCTGGGCTCCTCTTGCGGGCCTGGATCACTGGGAGCTCCTGGATCACTGGGGGCCAGCGAAGCCCCGGGGATGGGGGGGGCCGGGCTCCTCTTGCGGGCCCGGATCATTGGGGGCCAGGGAAGCCCCCCCCAGGGGGGGTGCTGGGCTCCTCTTGTGGGCCCAGATCACTGGGAGCTCCTGGATCACTTGGGGCCAGCGAAGCCCCGGGGGGGGGGGGGGCGGTGCTGGGCTCCTCTTGCGGGCCTGGATTATTGGGGGCCAGCAAAGCCCCCTGGGGGGTGGTGCTGGGCTCCTCTTGCGGGCCCAGATCATTGGGAGCCGGATCACTGGGAGCTGCCAGATCACTGGGAGCTCCCGGATCACTGGGGGCCAGCGAAGTCCCGGGGAGGGGGGGGGCTGGGCTCCTCTTGCAGGCCTGAATCATTGGGGGCAAGCGAAGCCCCCCGGGGGGAGGGTGCTGGGCTCCTTTTGCGGGCCCGGATCACTGGGAGCTCCCGGATCACTGGGGGCCAGTGAAGCCCCAGGGATGGGGGGGCCGGGCTCCTCTTGCAGGCCCGGATCACTGGGAGCTCCTGGATCACTTGGGGCCAGCAAAGCCCCGGGGGGGGGGGGGGGGGGGGCTGGGCTCCTCTTGCGGGCCCAGATCACTGAGAGCTCCCGGATTACTGGGGGCCAGCGAAGCCCCAGGGATGGGGGGGCCGGGCTCCTCTTGCAGGCCCGGATCACTGGGAGCTCCTGGATCACTTGGGGCCAGCAAAGCCCCGGGGGGGGGGGGGGGGGGGGCGCGGCTGGGCTCCTCTTGCGGGGCCGGATCACTGAGAGCTCCCGGATCACTGGGGGCCAGCGAAGCCCCAGGGATGGGGGGGCCGGGCTCCTCTTGCAGGCCCAGATCACTGGGGGCCAGGGAAGCCCCCCCCCCCCGGGGAGGGGTGCTGGGCTCCTCTTGTGGGCCCGGATCACTGGGAGCTCCCGGATCACTGCGGGCCAGCGAAGCCCCGGGAGCGGGGGAAAGCTGGGCTCCTCTTGCGGACAGGCCGGGGTGGGGGGGGCGGCTGGGGTCCGGCCCGCGGGCCTCCTCCCTGCGCATGTGCACCCCGGCCACCGGGAAGGGTCCGCGGCCGCCAGGGGTGCGCAGGGGCAGGCGGGGCAGCCGAGGGGCCGGGACCTGGACGGGGACCTAGGCAGGAAGGCCCGGGGCAGGCCTACCTCGGGGCGCCGCAGGGCGCCCAGCGCCGTGCGGTCACCTCCACGGGCCGCCCCGCACAGCCCCGCGCCCGGCCCGACACCACTGTGGCCGGACGCCGCCCCGGAAACCCGCCCCGACGGGAAAGGAACACCCCCAAACAACGGTTCCGGCGTCGCAGGGGACAGACCGCAACCAAAATCAGAAGGGGCTGGCCATTTCTCTGTGGCCACACAGCAAAGCCAGAGGGACGGACGATTCCCGCCCTGCGACAGCAGAGGAAACCCCGGCCTTGACACGGAATACATCACACGGCAGGAAGACAGAGTGCCGGTGGTGAATCCGAGGCCAGACAGGCGGTCAGTGGCCCAGAGCCAGGTGCCGTGCCGCCAGTCCCTCCGTGGGCTGCAGTCCTGGAGGGAACTGATCCCCAGATCCAGAGCACAGCTGAACCCCTGGCCTCCAACTCCACAGCCGGCCAGGAGGCCCCTCCCTGAGGAATCCAGCGGGATCTGTTGGGCCAGCTCCCGGAGAGGCCGGCAGCAGCAGCCACCCGGGGGGGTCAGCCAGCGCTGGCTGGGGCTGCTGGAACGCACGGAGGGCTTTCTGCAGGGACCGCACACTCGGGGCCAGAATCCCAAATGTGAGACCCACGCCGGCTGAGGGCGCACGCACAGGCCCGGTGGGAGTCGGCCCCTCTCCCTCTGCATCAACCTGAGCTGCTTCCTACAGCCACAGGAGGACATGTGCAGAGCACCCCACCACAGCCAGTAAGTAAGTGACCACTGGAGCACAGAGGCCCAAGGGAGGACAGAACAGGTGACCGACTTGACCTGGTTCGGGATGCGTCCCACGACTTTCCCAGTTTTAACATGCAGAGGAAGAAACAAGAACAAGGCAGGAAGCTAGATGCCTTAGCAGGTTTGGCAAATCATTGCCATCTGGTGCTGACAGGGAGGAGAGAATTCGTTCCTGGGTTACACGGGGAGGACTGAAGCCAGAGAGTGAACTCCCCAGTCATAAATCCCACCCCATGCAGAGTTTAAACCCAAGGTCCCTGCCTCTTGGGGGAGGCTCAAGGGGAAAAGATCATTAGCCCCTTAGGAGGTGAGGGCATCTTTTTCATTACTTCCTCCCGATTTCCCCGCCACCCATAGGCCTGCACTGCACCTTGAGGTTGGAGATTGTTCAGTCTGGGATACGACAGCCCAGAAACGATGCCGCCTGTCCACATGCCAGAGCCAAGCTCCACATTGGAGAGCTGGGGAAAAGTTCCCAGCACACTGTTCACTAAACGCATCAGCTTTGTGTCCATATCAGTAGGAGACTCAGTTTGCCCTAATGCGCCAGGATGTGCTGAGCAACACCTACAGGAAGCCCGCGGGGTTGGCTAGTGCTGGCCAAGACTGCTGGATTGCCTGAAGGCCTTGGCACAAGCCTCAAAGATGCCGTGCTGGACATCCAAGTGGGACAGGCCATGTGCCTTGAGACAGAAAGCATTCTGGAAGACCTGCAGGCACTTAGGACAGCTGTAAACCAGGGGGGACGAAGCTCCCTTGTCTTGCAGGCTGTCATCAGGCTTCTCCACTCCCATCGTGGGTCTGTAGGTGTATGGTGTGTCCCTCTGGGCATTGAGCAGGTACCGCCTTGACCCAGGGCAGGAAATGAGCCTGAAGGCCCAAAGAGAGGAGGAGGGGCAAACTCGGGGGAAGGGTATTCGCTGGGGATAGGAGAAGCCTCCACTGATGAAAACAAAGCCATGGGCATCCTTGAATCCAGACGAGCAGCTGAAGGAGAAAAACCTGCCTTAAGTGAAAGCAGGGAGAGCTGTGGTGACCAAAGGCCCTCCCTGCACCCCCCCAATCTCAGTATACCCATGTCATCCTCCACTCTCTACTCCTTAACCACCACCCCCCCAGTCTGGACAAGGGGCAGGGGCGGTTTCCATGGCCCGTGCCACACGCTGGACTTGCTGACTTTACCACTGCTCCACGCTCCCAGGGTTCACACGGGCCTCTAGCATCTATCAACCCACTCCTCCTGGTGTGCAGTGCGGTCCTCTCACACTCCCCGGAATCCGCATGACCGCCGCGCTTTCCTTTGCGATGCTGGCCTCCCTCTTGTCTTCCAAACGCCCTGCAGGGAGGATGCACTCCTCCCTCCCTCCTGGGCCTCCCCGCGCTCCAAACTAGCGTCTGCACCCCTCAGAGGTGCCTCCCCTCTGACGACCGGCGTCCCACCCCCGCCCTCCGTCCCCCACGGCCGCGCCTGTGTCTGCCCTGTCCGTGTCCCCGACGGTCGTCTGACCCTCGCTCCCTCCCATCCCCCCGGATGCCCACCGGAGCCTCTCCCCAGACTCTCTGCAGAGCCCTGACGCTTCCGGATCCCCACTCCGGACACGGCCTACTGTCCATGCGGGTCTGGATCTCCTGGGAGCCCTAACGGGGCCAGCCACTCCGACCGGAAAGGAAGGGGGGGACCGTTCGCGTGAAAGGCTTCTGGGCGTAAACACACGCCATCAAAGGAATGGTTCCAAGAGCCTTTTGTTCCACTGAGCTGAATCTCATTCCTTCACTCCTTCAACAAATACTTAAGCGTCTCCTTCGTGGCATCTTCTGGGGATGAAAGAGTGAGCAAACCAGACCGAAGTAGTCTGTGCCTTCCTTCCCTTCAGAGGTGACAAATATTTTTATTGGACACCTGCTGCAGCAAAGAGCTCTCCTGGGCCTCGTGGGGGCGACAAAGACCAAAATATTGAACAGTCACCCCACCTAAGCACCTGGGAGAGGCGGGGGGTGGGGGAGGGGGGGTGGAGATGACCATCAGGAGACCCAAAGCATCACTAAAGAATCTTATGTAGGGGAGACAGGGATTTCAAAGGAGAAGGTCCTTTAGTGTCTCAAACTCAGCCCTACCGTTTTTCGGAGACAAGTGAAGCCCAGAGAGGTTCAGTGAAATGTTGGCCACACAGGTGGACGCCAGAGCCAGGATGGCAACCAGAGCTGGGACTCGACAATTTCTCATCCCATTATGTTCATTTTAGGGAAACTGTTCTGTGGCCCCTGAAAGTTAAGGGGTGAAACTAGAAAGGCTGAAAACAGAGCTGCCTCAGGGAAGGAGTCCCCTGAGTGCAAGGCAGACGGGTGGATCCTCCAACAGAGTGGTCGGTCTGGCTGGCCAAATACACTCTGGCTGAGCGCACTGCCAAGGAAAAACGGGAGGGCTGAAGCCAGACTCCATGGTAACTGTCTGGAAGGATTAAGCATTCCATCAAGATTTTGTAGCAAACTTCAGATTTTAATGAAGCAGCTTAGAAATGACAGGATTCCAATATAGTCTCCGAACACTCAGACCCCCTCTCCAGGTGAATCTGAGAAGCGTTGTGTGACACCATTCTCCCTTGGTGACTCAGTTTCCCCATTTGTCGTATAGAGGCCACCATTCTTCGGGGTTTTTTTTATATAAGATGTAAATTACACAAAGTAACAGACCAGTGGGTTTTTACATATATACACAGCAATGTAACAGCATCCCAGAGAGCTCCCCCGAATGCTTCCAGTCGGTCACCCAGAGAGCTCCCCCGAATGCTTCCAGTCGGTCACCCAGAGAGCTCCCCTGAATGCTTCCAGTCACCCAGAGAGCTCCCCCGAATGCTTCCAGTCGGTCATTAACCCCGAGGAAGGGTAACCACGTTTTCTTTTCTTTTTTTTTTTTTTTAAAGATTTTATTTATTTGAGAGAGAGAATGAGATAGAGAGAGAGCACGAGAGGGGGGAGGGTCAGAGAGAGAGGCAGACTCCCTGATGAACAGGGAGCCCGACGTGGGACTCGATCCCGGGACTCCAGGATCATGACCTGAGCCGAAGGCAGTCGCTTAACCAACTGAGCCACCCAGGCGCCCGGTAACCACGTTTTCTGATTTCAACTCCAAAGACTACTTTGGCTTGCTTTTAAACCTCATAAAAACATAGTTATATTTTTTTAAGTACTTTTTCACGCCTGACTTCTTTCACTCAACGTATGTCAGCCATGCTGTTGTTTTCAACAGTTCATTTGTTTGTTTTTTCCCATTGCTGTGTAGGTTCTGTTGTATGGCTATCCCACAATTTCCTTCTCTTTTCTAACTGCTGACGGACATTTGTTTTGCGTTTTGGTCTATTACGAACAAGGCTACTAGAAGTATTCTCATACATGTCATTTGGTGGATATAAGGACACACTTCTTATGAGTGTGCATCTGGGAATGCAAGTGCTGGGACCTGGAGTACGTGTCCGCTTAGCCTTAGTGTGTATTAATGGTCTTCTAAGTGGCTGCAGCAATTTGCATACCGTCAGCAGTATACGTGGGTTCCAGCCGCTTCACACCCTCCCCAACACTTGATCCTGAAAGTCTTTACTCTCAGCCTGGCGGGTGGGAAGTGTATCTCATTTCATACCTTCCTGATGCCCAGTGATGCTGAGCACATCTGCCTGTGTTCACTGGCCACTTTAATAGCTTCTGTTCTGAAACATCTGGCCCATTTTTAAGTGGAGGGATCTCTCTCGATGGCCAGGGAGGAGGCTTGGCAGGCTGAAGAAACCAAGGTCTGGAAAAGCCGCACAACGTGCTCACGTTACACAGCATTCGCAGTCCACTGGACTGCCATCATAGAACACCAGATCCGGGGTGGGAGAAATGTACTTCTCACAGTTTGGGAGGCTGGGAAGGCTATGGTCAAGATGCCGGCAGATTCAGTGTCCAAATTCACAGACAGCACCTTCTCTCCTCACATGGAAGGGGCGAGGAGGTCTCTGGAGTCTCTTATAAGAGCACTAAACCCATTCATGAAGCCTCCGCCCTCATGGCCTAATCAATTCCCAAAGGCCCCGTCTCCTAATACCAACACATTGGGGATTAGGTTCCAACATATGAATGTGGGGAGGGGGGAGCCGTACCATTCAGTCTGTGCAAATCAGGCACATACACACAGTCTTCATCCTAGCACCTGAGTCTCTGATAGTGAATATGGTCAGACACCGCCCCATCTACATCCCCCAACTTAACGCACTTACCAAGAATCTAGGAAGCAGCTGTGGTACAAAGGGCAAGAAAAAGAAGCTGGATGGATGAGGTGGGTGCTTCCAGAGGTCATGCGTAGTTCAAGTCCAGTGGGAGGTGCTGCAGGACCTGAAGGAAAAGGCCGTTGGGTGAACCCAAAGACACACCAGAGCTTGACGAGGATGCAGGGAAAACTGGAACCCTCAGACATTGCTGGTGGGAATAAAAAAATGGTGTGTCTCCTCAAAACGTTACAGATGAAAATTTACCATGTGACCCAGCAATTCCATTTGCAGGTAGATACTCAACAAAACTGAACACACACGTTGATACAAAACCTTAGGCATGAATGTTCAGAGCAGCATTATTCGTAAGAGTGAAAACGTGGAGGGGCGCCTGGGTGGCTCAGTTGGTTAAGCGACTGCCTTCGGCTCAGGTCATGATCCTGGAGTCCCGGGATCGAGTCCCGCATCGGGCTCCCTGCTCAGCGGGGGGTCTGCTTCTCCCTCTGACCCTCCTCCCTCTCGTGCTCTCTGTCTCTCATTCTCTCTCTCAAATAAATAAATAAAATCTTAAAAAAAAAAAAAAAGAGTGAAAACGTGGAGAGAAACCCGATGTCCACCGGTGTTTGAGAAGTGGATGAATCCTATGTGGTGTATCCATTCCATGCACTATTACTCAGCCAGGACTGAACAAGCCTGGAAAACTACTTGTCCTTCAGAGTGACAACGCATAAAGCCCGCAGGCAGGGTCACTGGCTGGAGACATCAACAGGTCCTAGCCCCAGGCACTTGGACTATAAACTGCATCGTCTTGGGCGGATTTTGAGCTAGGCAGGGACTCTACCATGTGAGGGCTTTGGGACTCCTCTGAAACTAGTGGCCTGAGGTCAGCAAGCGAGAAGCCTGGGGGGAACCTGGAGGTCGGCAGGAGTCAGAGCATGCTTTCTGGAGGAAAGCTTCTGAAAGGCCTGTGGTGGCGGGCTGGTGGAAGCCGAGGGACGAGGAGGGGCCTGGTGCTGAAATGCAAGCATGAGAAAGAATGCGGTCCGAGCAAGCGGTGGTGCACATCGAGATGGCAAGAGCGATGCACAGGGAACCCTAAGTTCTCGCTGTTCGTGCTCCATGGGCAGACTGCAATGCCCTGGAGAATCTCAGCGCTGCAGAGGGGAATTCACCCCGGAGAATACCACCAGCAGCAGCCCGCGCGCGGTCCGGGGTCCGTGCAAAAGCATTATTCCGCTCGGCGCCTTCACACCTGCTTTTATTCAGTCACCCCGCGAGGTAACACACAACAAACCATTCCCGTTTTGCAGGGAAGAAGACTGAGGCTCAGAGAGGGAGTTCACTGCTCAAGGGCACGCGGGCACCGATAAAGCACCAACACCCCTGCAGCCGAGAGTCCGTCGGGTCGCAGCTTTACGGCGCCTTCGGAGGCCGAGCCCCTTCCCTACACCCCCTGCCTTCGCCCCGCCCACCACGGCCCTTCCAGCCTCCGCCGGCCTCTCTATGGTCTCCCCTGCCGCCCTGTACACACCCGCTTCCTCTCGTTTCCCTCCCAGCCTGGCTGCTCTATCCGCCGCCACCCTCTCTATGGTTCCCACCCCCACCCCCGCCGCTCACACGGTGTCGGCTCTTTCTCGGAGTAACTCAACCCCGGCCTTCGGCCTCTCGCGCCGCTCCGAGCCGAGCTGGGGCGGCCTCTCTGGTCCGGCTGGGCGGAAGTGGCGCCCACCGGGAGAGCGCGGGCAAGGAGGGACCGCGACGTCCAGGGAGAGACCCTGGAAAGACGGTGCGCCGTGCAGGCCCTCCTGGAAAAGGCTCCGGCCGGAAACGCGAGGCCGGGAGCGGAAGGGTCCGCTTTCCGCTCGGCCCCGCCCCCGAGGAACCGGGATCCCAGAAAGATCACGGTGACCGGAGGAGGTTCCTGCCTCGTGTTTCATTGTTGTTTCCACAGCGCTGGACACAGACCAGGAAATTGGGAAATTCCCCCCCGGGACACAGACCGGGGAAAACGAGGCCGAGAAGTAGGAGGGAGCTCGGCCAGGACTCGGGGATGTGGGGCCACTGCCCCCCTGACGCCCAGTTTGCAGAAGCTCAGTGGGTTTTCTTTTTCCTCTTCAAATAGGCGAGGTCGCAGGTCCCTGCAGGGCCCTCGCAGTCGGCTCCTGTCAGTCAAATAATATAGGGGGGAGAGTGTGTTGGAGCTGAGTCAGGCAGGAAACTCCTAAAAGTACTACATCCACTTGTAAGGGTGGGGGTGGCGTGGTCATTGTCACCTGTTAGGTTTTGTAATTGGTGGGAATTTGTTTTCTCATAATAAATGTGCACGTGCATACCTTATTTCGTGTTTCAGACTTTGTGTTCCTTGTTGTGTAAGTCGCACCCCACAAAACCTGGATCTGCCCCCTGCTCTCACACTCAATGAGCTCTCAGCAAACACTAGTTATTATTGTCGGTGTTATTTTCGTTTGCAGACCCTGCAACAGGAAGGTGTGAGGATGATCTATTCTTTGAGGATTCCTATTGGCTTAGGACTCCAGGCAACCATAATTACCAGCTACTTATTCATTCACATACTTAGGTTTTGACTCATTAATGTAATACATGTTTACTGAATACCTGTCACATCCCAGACACTGGTGTGGGTGCTGGAGATGCAGGGGGAAATGATAATAACCATGGTCTCTGGGGCGCCTGGGTGGCTCAGTCGGTTAAGCGTCTGCCTTCTGCTCAGGCCATGATCCCTGGGTCCTGGGATCGAGCCCGCATCGGGCTCCCTGCTCTGCGGGGAGCCTGCTTCTCCCTCTCCCACTCCCCCTGCTGGTGTTCCCTCTCTCGCTGTCTCTCTCTCTCGTTCTAGTAAATAAATAAATAAAATCTTAAAAAAATAATAATAACCATGGTCTCTACCTTTATTTATTTATTAGGATTTTATTTATCTGAGAGAGAGCACAAGCAGGGCAGACGGAGAGGGAGAAGCAAGCCCCCCACTGAGCAAGGAGCCCGATGCGGGGCCCGATCCCAGAACCCTGGGATCATGACCTGAGCCAAAGGCAGATGCTTAACTGACTGAGCCACACAGGTGCCCCTAAAAATCAGATTTTAAAAATCATCCACAGGCTCAAGGGGCACCTGCCTGGCTCAGTGGGAAGACCATGCAACTCTTGATCTCAAGGTCATGAGTTCAAGCCCCACACTGGGTGTAGAGATTACTTAAATAAATAAAAAACAATAAATATTATCTAGAGGCTCCCTCAACTCCATGTTATATTATGGAAATTTACAACCATAGAGAAAAGATGGAAGAATTGCATAGTGAACATCCATATACCTACCTTACAGGCTTATGTTTAAATGTCATCTACAGTTTGATCCTAAAAGATCATGTTCAGCTAATTCTTTTTTTTTTTAGCAGCTTCATTGAGATATAACTCACATACCATATAATTTACCCATTTAACTGATGATTCAATGGTTTTTAGTATATTTGCAGATATGTGCAGCCATCAGCACAATTTTAGAACATTTTAATCACTTCAAAAATAAATCTTGTACTCTCTAGCTATCACTCCCCTATTCCCTCAACCCCATTCCACCCATCCTCTGGCCCTTAAGGAACCACAAATCTACTTTCTTTTTCTTTTTCTTTTTTTTTTAAGACTTTATTTATTTGTCAGGGAGAGAGAGAGCACAAGCAGGGGGAGCGGCAGGCAGAGGGAGAAGCAGGCTCCCTGCTGAGCAAGGAGCCCGATGTGGGACTAAATCCCAGGACCCTGGGATCATAACCTGAGCCGAAAGATGATGCTTAACCGAATGAGCCACCCAGGCGTCCCTCTACTTTCTGTCTCTGTAAATTTCCCTGTTCTGGATAGCTTGTATGAATGGAATAATAAAATATGTGGGGTTTTGTGTCTGGCTTCTCTCACTGAGCATAATGTTTTCAAGATTCATTCATGTTGTAGCATGTATCAGCACTTCATTCCTTTTTGTGGAATAAAAAATAATAATCTATCTTATGGATAATATATATCCATATATATCCATGTAATATATATATTACTTTTTTTTTTTTTTTTTTTTTTTTACTCAGTCATGAATTGATGGACATTTGGGTTGTTTCCACCTTTGGCTATTATGAATAGTGGTGCTATAAGCATTTGTTTACAAATTTTTGTGTGAACAAATATTTTCATTTCTTTGGATACATCCCTAGGAGTGGAATTTCTGGGTCATATGGTAACCCTAACAGCCAATTCATTTAAAAAGCAGGGGATCCAGCCCAGCAAGGAGAAGTGATGTGCTCACAGGAGGGACAGAAGGAAGCAAGAGTAGACCCCACATCTTCTGATTCCAAGCCCGGGACTCTTTCTGCCATTTTATAGTGGCTCCACGCACCAGACTTCTAGCATCAGATCATGCAATAGAGTACTACATGCAATTAATGTAGTACCAGGCCATGAAGGACTCAGGCAAACAGGGGGAAAGGCAAGGAACCCACAGCTATTGAGCATCAGTTAGTTCCAGGAATTGCACTAGACCTGTAGCATTTTCCATCTGTGGTGCTCTCAATACAATCCCACCCAAGCAGCATGGTGCTGCCCACTTTGTGCATGACAGCTGGATACTGAGAAGGCACATCTTGCCCAAAGTTGCATAGCAAGTGGATAGATGGCTCTGAACCCAGTTTTGTCTGGCTTGAAAGTTTATGGTCACTCCACTGAACTATGGTCTCCTCCACAAATAGTTGTCTCTAGCTCTGATAGCCAAATTCTTCTATATCTCCATTAATTTAGCTACTCATCCATTCATTAATTTGTTCGTTCACTCACCAAACATTCACTGAGGCCTTCTGAGGATGCAGAGATGAAACAGACCCAGCCCACAAGAAAGGAGAACAGAGGATGAGCTCTGTGCTAGATGCAGTATCATGAATTATCTCATTTAATAGAAGGAATCTCAATGAAAAACCATGTCACACCCATCAGATTGGCAAAGATTAAATCTGACTATCAAATATTAATAAAGACTTTAAGCAACAGGAGCTCCCATTCATTGCTGGTGGAAGTGTAAGTCAGTAATAATTATAGCTAATATATAGTTCCTACATTACACTTTACAGATAATGGCTCATTTAATCATCATAGCACCTAATCCTTAACCGTATTAAATAAGTACTATTATTTTTGCTTTACAAATGAGAAAACAGAGGGCTACCTTTCTCATTACACACAGCAGGTACATACAGTGCCTAGGGCTCATGACACTTTTATGAGCCCACGAAAAATATTTTAATTTTGAAACCAGAAGAAAAAAGAATGTAATCCAGCCTAGCTTATGTTCATCTTTATACCAACAGTCATAAAATATAATTTTAAATATATTTTTTGAAATGAAGGGGCCCCCGAAGGCAGAAATGCCAGGGCCCATGAAAGCACTGGAGGCGCTGAGTGGTTAAATAATTTACTCAAGAGGGGCGTGTGGGTGGCTCAGTCTGTTGAGCATCCAACTCTGAATTTTGGCTCAGGTCATGATCTCAGGGTCGTGTCATCGAGCCCTGCATCAGACTCAGTGCTGAACGTGGAGTCTGCTAAAGTTTCTCTCTCTCCTTCTCCCTCTGCCCCTCTCCCTACTCTCTAAAATAAATAAATAAATAAATAAATATATTTTTTAGTGTTTTTATTTATTCATGAGAGTCAGAGAGAGAGAGAGACAGACGCAGAGGCAGAGGGAGAAGCAGGCTCCCCGCCTAGCAGGGAGCCCGATGCGGGACTCGATCCCAGGACCCTGGGATCATGACCTGAGCCGAAGGCAGACGCTTAACCATCTGAGCCACCCAGGCGCCCAATAAATAAATATTTTTAAAAATAATTTACCCAAGAGCCCCCAGGTAGTAAGTGGTGGAGTTACTAGAAAAGCAACTGAATAATAAAGATGGGAGTTGAAGATGTTAATAAACTTTGATCCAGCAATTCAACTTCCAGTGATATAATATAGAAAAAGTTCTCTTTGGGGTTCAAGGAGACATGAGCAAGAATACTCATGGCAGTATTGTTTGTAATAATAAAAATTTGGAAGCAACCCAATGTCCAACAATAGGAGAATGAAAACATGTAATGGGACATTATCATCAGTGGGATATCACACCAGCATTGACATCAGCAGTAACTAGACTACATGTATTGATGTATACAAATGTAAAAAGGGGAGGAGAAAAAAGTTAGAGAACATTAGACTGAAATTGTATCATTTATTAGAAAAATTTTTAGGTTGATTTATTTTTTAATAATCTCTACACCCGGGGCACCTGGGTGGCTCAGTCGTTAAGCGTCTGCCTTCGGCTCAGGTCATGGTCCCAGGGGTCCTGGGATCGAGCCCCGCATCGGGCTCTCTGCTCTGCGGGAGGCCTGCTTCTCCCTCTCCCACTCCCCCTGCTTGTGTTCCCTCTCTCGCTGTGTCTCTCTCTGTCAAATAAATAAAATCTTAAAATAATAATAATAATAATAATCTCTACACCCAATGTGGGGCTTGAACTCACAATCCCGAGATCAGATGTTACACGGTCTTCCGACTGAGCCAACCAGGCACTCCTAATTTATTAGAAAAAAAAATTATTTTTTTAAAGATTTTATTTATTTACTTGAGAGAGAGAGCATGAGCAGGGGGGAAGGGAAGAGGGAGAGGGAGAAGCCAACTCCCCGTTGAGCAGGGAGAACAACGCAGGGCTTGATCCCAAGACCCTGGATCATGACCTGAACCGAAGGCAGACACTTAAATGATTGAGCCACCCAGGCGCCCCTTACTAGAAAAAATTTAAAGCACACAGAACAATATCATATTTCGTATGTGTAGGAAAATAAGGAAGACATGCCTGGGAATGATAAACAGAAAACACAAAATCTAACCTCAGGGGAGGGTGGGAGAATGGGGGAGGGGTGCACAACTTAGATTGTATCTGTAACGTTGTGTATTTTAAGGTTATTGCTGAGTATGGGCAGTTTATATTACTGAATACTCATTTATATACTCTGTAATAAAATAAATGCAAATAAAAGGCTCCGTATGCGTATCAGTTAAGATGGAACAGCTTACGCCTGTGGTAGGAACCACCACAATGGCTCAGCGGCTTAACAAAATAAAACGCTTTTGTGTACGCTACATAAACGCTGCATCTCAGGAGGTCCAGCACCAGGCTCTGTTCACTGTAGACGCTCTGGAACTCGGGCTGATGGCAACCAGCCGATGCCAAGCACGGATGGGCAGGGGGGATCCTGGCGAAGGGCCCGCAGGCTCTCGCCGCGAGCTGAAGGTGGTGCACCTGCTCTGACAGTCCACTGGCCAAGGAAACCCACGGGGGCCACGACCAAATTCAAAGGAAAGTGCAATGTTACCATGTCCCCCAGAAGGGGGAGAAACAGCTCATTTAGGGACGATGGTAGTTTAAGCATCACCTACCATGGCGTCCCCAGAAAACCTAAGGGTGTTCAAAGGTGTCCCATACCTCTTTTCTCACCGAGTTTTCACAACACCTCCCCAGTTTTATAGAGAAGACTATGTGTACGTGGCCCAGAGCGGTGTGGCGACTTCTCCACGGTCGCCCATGTGCGTTTCCAGACGTCGCACCGACCTGTGGGTGTTTGCAAACTCCCAGGCCTCGGGGTCGCTGACAGGTGGTCAGAAGGGACGCGGCACTCCCCCCGGGTGGGCGGGGCGCGGCCTTCGCAGAGCCACGCCCCCTGCCCGCCAGTGTGCGCCTGCGCGGCGCCTGTGACGACGGACCGAGCCCCGCCCCCTCCCACAGGGACCACGGGCCTGGGGGCGGGGCCTGGGCACAAGATGGCCGCCGCGCGCCCGGAGCCCCCGAGTCCGAGCTCAGCGGCCCCGGAGCCGCGATCCCCGGAGACGCCGGACCTGGTGCGGGCGGGGAAGTGGCCGCGGCCGGGGACTCGAGGCGGGAGGAGGTCTCAGGGCAGGGGGCGGGGCCGGGGCGGGGCCTATGAAGGCTGGGCGGGGGAGGTATTTAGGGCTCCGGGTCTGGAGGCGGTGCTTCTCGGGGTGCGCGAGGGGCGTGGCCTAAGGAGGAGCCAATGAGAGTGGGGGCGGGGCCCTGGGGGCGGGGCCAGAGGAGGGGGTTGGGTGGAACATCTGGGAGGGGGATGAGTCCAGGGAGAGGTCTCAGAGATTGAGTTTGTGTAACTACGGGGCGGGATCTTCCGAGGGGCGGGATCTTCCGAGGGGCGGGGTCTCAGAAATTCTGGGGCTATTGGACTTGGGTGGAAGGTTGGGAAGGTGACCCTGAAAGACAAATGCGGGTAGTTATGGTCGGGGCACCCACGTTGGAGTGGGGTAATGATTCCGCAAGAGTCCGAGTGCCGTGTCTCGAATGCCTAAGGGAGGATTTTGGGGGCAGGAATGACTGCTCCAGGTGACTTAGGAGCTTTCCCCACTCAGGACTGGAGAGTAACAACAAACATTTCCTGAGCTCCTACTTAGGCTCAGTATATAGAGAGGTGAACGAACCAGATGAGGATTGTATTCTCTTCGAGCTCACAGTCTAGAGGAGAGAGACAATAAAGGATATTTATTGTGCTACATGCTATAAGGGAAATAAAGAGTGAGCTGATAGAGTGGGGGTGAAGGGGGAGCTAAATTTAGATGAGAGAAGTCAGCTGTGTGCCAGCTTATATTTACACTGGGGTCGGAGACCAGCCGGAGCCAGATCATGATGGGTATTATGATGACGGCTTTGGATTTTAAATGCAGTTGAAGCCATGGGAGGGTTTTGAGTGGGAAAAAGACTATCTCATTTCCATTTTCAAAAGGCCATTCAGGCTGCTTTGGGGAGGTAGCAGACCTAGAAACAGGGGTTCTGCTCAGGAGGCCTTTTCAGTTGTCAGGCCAAGAAATAATTGGCTTTTAACTGGGGTAGAGGAGAAGTGGCCGGATCCGTGATGCGGTTGGGACAGGAGTGGAAGTCTTGATAGGGATACTGCAGAATCCTGGAGGATGGAGAGCAGGATCTGGAAACTGAAGGGCCCAGTATGCTACAAGGGAGATGGGTGTTTTTTTGTTTTTTGGTTTTTGTTTTTAAAGAATTTATTTATTTATTTATTTGACAGAGAGAGACACAGCGAGAGAGGGAACACAAGCGGTGGGGAGTGGGGCGGGGCTCGATCCCAGGATCCTGGGATCATGACCTGAGCCAAAGGCAGACGCTTAACGACTGAGCCACCCAGGCGCCCCAAGATTTTATTTATTTATCTGACAGAGAGAGACACAGCGAGAGAGAGAACACAAGCAGGGGGAGTGGGAGAGGGAGAAACAGGCTTCCCGCGGAGCAGGGAGCCTGATGCAGGGCTCCATCCCAGGACCCTGGGATCATGACCTGAGCCAAAGGTCATGCCCAACCAACTGAGCCACCCAGGCGCCCCTATTTGTTTGTTTGTTTATTTATTTATTTATTTATATTTTAAGGTTTTATTCATTTATTTGACAGAGAGAGAGACAGTGAGAGAGGGAACACAAGCAGGGGGAGTGGGAGAGGGAGAAGCAGGCTTCCCGCCGAGCAGGGAGCCCGATGCGGGGCTCGATCCCAGGACCCTGGGATCATGACCTGAGCCGAAGGCAGACGCTTAACGACTGAGCCACTCAGGTGCCCCGAGATGGGTGTTTTAATAAGTGGGGGCGTGCTGGGGAGGCCCTGAGGAAGGGTCCACAGGCTCCTGGTTTTTTCTCCCCGCCCCGCCCCCCCCCCAGGTCCTGGTGCCAGATGACGGCCGCCCCGCCGCACCCCCGAGTGACCTCATCGAGATCCAGGTGGTGAGGGTGACAGACACCACGCTGGTGCCCGAGCCCCCGGAGCCAGGTTCCCTCCACTGTGCCTTGTGCCCAGCTGCCTTCCGGCTGGTCTCTGAGCTGCTATTCCACGAACATGGCCACCTGGCGGCGGCGGAGGGCGGCGGGCAGGGCGGGGACCCCAGCCGGTGTCACGTGTGTGGCCACAGCTGTCCGGGCCCCGCCAGCCTCCGCGCGCACTACAGCCTGCACACGGGGGAGCGGCCCTACCGCTGCCCCCTCTGCCCCCGGGCCTTCAGGGCCCTGGCGTCCCTGCTGCGGCACCAGCACCGACACGGGGTGGAGCCAGGGCCCTCTCAGGGGCCCCCGGAGGCGGCCGCGGCTCGGGATCGGAGGCCCGGGGCGCCGCAGGAGAGGTCGGAGGTGGTGCTGGCGGCGGCGGCGGCGGGCGCGGCGGCGGGGAAGCCTTTCGCCTGCAGGTTCTGCGCCAAGCCGTTCCGCCGCTCCTCGGACATGCGCGACCACGAGCGGGTGCACACGGGCGAGCGGCCCTACCACTGCGGCATCTGCGGCAAGGGCTTCACGCAGTCCTCGGTGCTGAGCGGCCACGCGCGCATCCACACCGGCGAGCGCCCCTTCCGCTGCGCCCTGTGCGATCGCACTTTCAACAACTCCTCTAACTTCCGCAAGCACCAGCGCACCCACTTCCACGGGCCAGGGCCGGGGGACTCTGGCAGCCAGCTGGCGTCAGGGCCCGAGGGGCCAGGGAGTGGGTGTGGGCCGGGAAGCAGTCTGGAAGAAGGGCAAGGGGAGGTGGCCAAGGTGAAGGTGGAGGTCGACCAGTAGGCTGGGAGAGCAGGGCCGTGGGAGCACTAACACGGGCCAGGGAGTAGGAGGCCGATCGCAGGGGAGGGGGTGGGTGGGAAAAGGAGGCAGGAGAGGGGAGATTGGGGGAGAGGTGACAAGAGCTAACAGAGATGGCCACGAGCAGCTAGTGCGGGAGAACACAGAGCCAGTTTTGGGACACCCACAAACCCATACAGCACCTCCATGAGACTCAGAAAGGCACAGACACCACCCTGTGGATGCTCGGTTAAATGTGAGGAACATGGGCTGGATTCCACTGCCCAGTCTGCCTGCTCGTTGGGCTGTCCTCGTGCAAGACACAGCTTGTCCCAGCAGAGCCTGGGCACTACAGAGGGGGAGCCAGGGTTGAATGGAAGGGACAGAACCAGGGGCTGCCCTGGTGTCTCTGGGCTAGCCCTTCATCTGCAGAACCGTGGACTATCTTGGGGCCTAGGGTGGGCCAGGATGGAATCTTTTCCTACCTCACTGGATTGCACTGAACCTGGGATGCCTACCCACCCTCAGGCAGAAGACGCCCACCAGGTCCTCCATAGACTCTGGGATCCCATCACCTTGAAGCCAGAGGGTCCCCACATCCTAGCCAAGAGCTCTCAAGCCTCAAGGATGTAAGCCTGACCATAAAGATCTTGACTCCAAGAGCTGTTCCCGCTCCCATGGTGGTCCCTCCTTAACCCACTGACTCCGAAGCAACAAAAAAAATCCGGACAGCAAACAGCCACCTAATATCCCTCTCATAAGGCTTTAGGTTCAGAGCCCATGGCTCCCAGGGCTACAAAGTAGTCTCAGGTTTCTCTGATTTCCTCCACTCCCAATGTGAAGCAAACAGCTTAATGCCTGACCCAAGGCTACCCCAAGGAAGGGCTGGGAGATGGCAGCATGGTGGGCTGGCCTGTGTACAGTGGGTGTGGGAAGAACTGAGTCACTCTGGTGGGGGCGTGAGGAGGACCAGGGAGCTGGAGGGGGGAACCTCCAGTTCTCCTATTAAAGGACTTTCTGAAGGGTTTATCTATGTCAGTCTTGTGTTTGGGGGTGGGGGCAGAGGGCCCACACAGTGGTCTTGCCATGAGCAGTGAATTGCAGCATCTCTCTCTCCAAAACCGTTTCCTCATTTTTAGATCCCTATTCCGTGATACGTGTTTCAGCTGTGGCGTGGATGTCAGGGAAGTTTGGCAAAAGGAAGGGACTCCTGTGATCAGTACACCTATCAAGGAGGGAGAGCCCTAGACTTGCACACCTTCCTGTTCACCCAACACCTCCCACGAGATACCCCCTAGGTCAGAGCACCAGCAGAACTCATTCCATTTCCTCCCAAGAAATGCCTGTGGCATGAGCATCCAAGCTAGAAACTGGGTGGGTTCCTGAAGCCTTCACCCCTCGTGCACTCATCTAATCCCTATCCTCATCCCTTTCCTGCTGTTGAGCCAGCTAAGTATCTTTGAAATCTGAACACTCTTCTTCACCACTACTCTTGTGGGCCAAGCCAACAGTGGCCCCACAGTTGGACACCTACCCAGCAGCACCGTCTCCAGTCTCCATACTACAGCCTCATGGACCCACTGCTCCTTGTGGCTTTGAGACAGGATCACAAGCATAAACGCCTATAGGAGCGGGGTGGCTGGATGCAAGGGGAAAGCACAGCCCCAGTGACACATGGCAGCTGACACTTGCGCTCAGTGCTGAGCTTCGAGGCCGGGCAGGAGTTGGTGGCAGATCCGAGAGTGTGTACTCTGTTTGAAGAGGGCGGAGGTTACCCAGCTCTGGGGGAGGGCAGGCTGGGTTGCTAAATCTTGCAAATTTTTCAGAAGTTGCATTAGTTCATTGTGCAAAACCTTCTGATTTTCGAATGTTGGCAACTAAGTCAAACTGTATTTTTTTTTTTAATGCATGAGCTAAACAAAGGGTGTCAGCGGCTTGTGCCCAGCAGCTGCCAGCTGCCAGCCTCTAGCCTACAACATCGTCTAAGCTTCACTATTTGGAATCCAAAGCCCTTCAGGATGCAGCCTCCCATACCCCAACCTCTCCCGCCATACTCATCTTTTAAGATTCTCTGGAATAGCTGGGTCTAGTTAGACACACTAAACCCTCCACCTAGAATTCTTTGCTCACATTACCTGGCAAGCCTCTGTGGCTTTTGTTATTGTTCGGGCATCACTTTCTCCTCCGGGAAGCTTGGCCAGCCCCCAGTCTGATAAGGTGACTCCTCCATGCTCTCAGCCCCCAGCGATCATTCCACGTACTTTCATGGTGGTGCCCCCGGGGCACTGGCACCGGGTGTGTCTTATGCTGGATCTTCAGCACGGGCATACGTTGGCCACGCTAGGTTGCTGCCCTCGTGTGGGTCCAACTGGACCTGCCCAAGCAGTGTCCCTGAACCAGCTTGGTCTTCAAGTTTCAGTATTGAGGCACCCTGGGCCTGCAGTCCCGGTTCTACCATGGACTTGCTAGGTGTCCTTGGAGCTTCTTTCTTCTCCCAGGACCTCAGCCTCCTCTTCTGACAGATGGGAGAACCGAACGCACGTTGGAAGGGCACATGGCTCGCTGTTGCAACAATGGAAATGAGGGCTGTTGGCAGGGCTTTTGAAGCTCCTCCAAATTATCCCGGAGGGACAGGCGTGATGGGTGAGGCTGTAAGAAACACGGGTCCGTACAACGCTGGGACACGGCAATGGCTTAACAGGGGATCTCTTCCACCTTACTCGAGGGCAAGGAGCATGTCCAATTCGTGTTTCCACAGCGTCCAGTGAAGGACCCGGCAGACAGGGGGCTTCAGGAAATGCCCGCCAAGCAGACAAAAGCCGAAAACATCTTTGAGGGGGAAGGAGTCCCGGTACACTGTCAGTTTCCGAGAACAGAAACTTACCTGTCTTGTTCATCTCCCTTTGCTCAAGGTGCAGACTACAACTTGGATATGGTAAATCCTCAGCAATTACCAGTTGAATGAGGCAAAGCAGAAAACATGAGGACGAGGCAGAGGGTGCTGGGGAATCCAAATCCCTGGGAAACAAAAGTTCTCAACTTTCTCTTTGTCAGCACTTAATCCCCTCTCCCTGGGATGCAAGAAAGGACTCCAGCGGCCCTGTGGTAAGATTTATTATTCTCCGCTCTGTACAAGCCGCGTCTGCCACCCCGCCCCCACCCCACAATCCAAAAGAGCACCCAGTCCCCTTGTGCCCTCCCAACTCCGCTTATACTCCACTTCCCAGCCAGATCCCAAAGGAACGGGGAGGGGCAGTTCAGACCCACATCCTCCACAAAAGCTCACTGGGGGACAGAATGCTGCGGGGGTGGGGGGTGGGGGCGCTGATGAAGGTTACAAAACGGGGCTGGACGGAGGATCAAGTTCAGTGGCTGGCAGGATGAGACGAGGACCAGAGAGGTCCGGGATGGGAGTGATCCAGTCTTGAGTCTGTAGGGCATGGGCCTTAAAGGAGGCTAGTCTGTGTGGAGTCCTGAAGGATGGCGGGGGCAACAGCGAGGAGGGGTAAGAGTCTGATCAGCAACTGGGGACGGGTGAGCGCGCAAGGGGACGCCCCTCCCGGTCAGGCGTCCTTTCCCGCCAAGGTGCCCGCCCCCGGCCCGGGACCCCCGAGACCCTCGGCTTTATGAGCCAGGCGGTGCTTCTTGAGGCCGTAGGTGTTGGCGAAGCCCTCGCCGCAGGAGGAGCAGCGGAAGGGCCGGCCGCCCTGGTGCGCCGCCAGGTGCTTACGGAAGTAGCCGGGGTCCTTGAAGGCCTTGAGGCAGGCCGGGCAGCGGAGCTCGGGCCGCGGCGGCTCGTGCGCGCGCTGGTGGCGCAGCACGGAGCTCAGGTAGAAGAAGCCCTTCCCGCAGTGCTCGCAGCGGTAGGCGCGCTCGCCCAGGTGCAGCCGCTGGTGCTCCAGCAGGTTGGAGCGGTAGCGGAAGGTCTTGCCGCAGGCGCCGCAGCGCTGGGGCCGGGCCACGGCGTGCAGCCGCCGGTGCTCCGCCAGGCTGGAGGACTGCGCGAAGCGCT
The DNA here is from genome assembly GCF_029215605.1 of Mirounga angustirostris. Lineage (NCBI taxonomy): Eukaryota > Metazoa > Chordata > Mammalia > Carnivora > Phocidae > Mirounga > Mirounga angustirostris. The sequence continues at coordinate 57,451,207 of NW_026991724.1, read as the reverse complement.
TGGCGCACACGCCGCACTTGAAGGCGCGCTCGCCCGTGTGCACCACGCGGTGCTGCCGCAGGTACCAGGAGCGCAGGAAGCCTCGCCCGCACACACCGCACCGGTAGGGCCGCTGCTCGGTGTGGCAGCGCTGGTGGCGCATGAGCAGCGCTGCCTCCCAGAAGCGCTTGCCGCACACGGGGCAGCGGAAGCCCCGCTTCTGCCGGTGGCTGCGGCGGTGCAGGAGCAGGTCGTAGGCCCCAGCGAAGCTCTGGCCACAGAGGCCACAGCCTAGGGTCCGCCGCACCAGGTGCACGTACTTGTGAGTCACCAGGCCCAGGAAATGCTTGAAGCTCTGGCCACACGTGGCACAGCTGAAACGCTCAGGACCTGAACTGGCACCCCCGCCGCCCCCAGCCACCGCCGTCCCGCTGGCGTCATCACCCCCGGACACGCCTGCCAGCGCTGCCACCGCCGCCCCCACCTCTCCCGCCAGCCCGTTGTCCAGCACACCGGCCGCGTCGGCGCTGCTGGAGCCATCCTGGGTCTGGGGGCCGCCGGGTGCAGGCGGGAGCAGGCGCTCAGGGGCCGCCTGGTGGACTAGCTTGTGCCACATGAGATTCTCGATGAAGCCGAAGGTCTTGCCGCACGCATCACAGCCGTAGGGCTTCTCCGCCATGTGAGCCTCCTTGTGGCTCATCACGTGGAAGAGATCGGGGAAGTGCTCGCCGCAGTCCGAGCAGGCGTAGCTCAGTGCATCCGCGGCCCCCGCAGCAGTGGCCGAGGCGCCCGGCCCGCAGGCCCCTGGCGCGCCCTGGGTGGCCGGGAGGCCGGCAGCCCCGGCCAGGGCGCAGGGCAGCTGGAGCCGGTGCACCTGGCGGTGGCGGGTGAGGCTCTGTGGGTAGCCGAAGACTTTGCCGCAGAGCTCACACTTGTAGGGCCGCTCGCGGGTGTGCACCACGTGGTGCTTGCTCAGGTGGAAGGACTCCCGGAAGCGCTTCCCGCACACGGGACACTGGTGGGGCTTCTCGCCGGTGTGGATGCGCTCGTGGCGCTTCAGAGTCTCGCGCCGCCCGAAGCCCCGCCCGCAGATGCCACAGCAGAACGTCTTTCCAGGGACGCTGGCGCTGGAGGCCCCGGCCCCGCTGGTCCCGGCCCCGCCAAGCAGCAGCGGGTGGGCCCCCAGCAGCGGGACGGGCACGGCGCCGTAGACCACTGCCGCCGCGGCGGCCGCGGCCTTCTCGCTATCCGTGGCCGGAGGGTCAGGCGGCAGGAGGTAGGGGCCCGCAGGGAAGGCGGCCGGGGGCTGCGGGACGGAGGCCCCTGCGTCCTTGGGCGCGTCGGGGGCGGCGGGTGGGGCGTGCGCGGCCTTGTGCCGGAGCAGGCTCTGGGGTGCGGAGTAGGACTTGCCACACAGGTCGCAGGGGTACACGGGCCGAGGCCCCGCCGCGCCCGCGCCCGCGTGCGCCGCCTGGTGCTTGAGCAGGTAGGCGGCGTCGCGGAAGGCCTTCCCGCAGACGCCGCACGGCAGGCGCAGGAGGTCCGCCGAGTGCGTCTTCACGTGCCGCTTGAGGCTCTCCCTGCGGTTGAAGCTCTTGCTGCACACGGAGCAGGAGAAGGGCTTCTCGCCGGTGTGGATGATCTGGTGCTGGTGGAGGTGGCTGGGCTTCTTGAAGACCTTCCAGCAGAGCGGGCAGGCAAACGGGCCCTCGCCGCCCCCCGCCGCGGGAGGGGGGACGCCCACGCCGGCGGGGGCACCGCTGCCTTCCGCGACGGTGGCGGCCACGGAGGCCGCGCCGGCGGCGGCGGAGGGCGGGGCGGGGGGGCCGGAGGACGCGGGGGGGGGGGGCGGCGGCGGGGGGCGCGCCGGCGGCGGGCGCGGGCAGGCCCAGCGGCGGGAGCGGCGGCCCCGGCTGAGGCGGGCCCCCGGCGGCGGGCGGCGCGTCCTTGTGGCAGCGGCGGTGGCGGATGAGGCTGGACACGTGGTTGTAGGTGCGGCCGCAGACGCCGCACTCGTACGGCCGCTCCCCCGAGTGCACCAGCATGTGCTGCACCAGGTGCGAGGACTGCTTGAAGGACTTCTGGCACACGCCGCAGGGGAAGCGCCGCTCCATCAGGTACTTCAGCCTGCGGAAGTAGCCCTTGTCGTCCTTGCTGGGGTCGCAGGCCGCCCCCGCGGCAGGCCCGGGCGGGGTCTGGGAGGGGGCGGGAAGCGGCCCCGGGGCCCCAGTGGGGGACGCCAGCGCCGGCGTCACCCCCGGCCCGGAGGCGGGCCCTCCGCGTTTCAGGTTCCCAAAAAGGTGCTGGTGTCCGGAGAGGTCGACGATGCCCCACTGCGGGGCGGGGAAGGCAGCATCAAACAGGGGGGGTGGGGGGGGGCCGAAGGCGGGCGGCAGGGGCGGGTCGGGCTTCTTGGCCTGGGAGGAAGAGGAGGAAGAGGACGACGACGAGGACGACGACGAGGACGACGACGAGGACGGCGCCTCCGCCTTGGGCTTGAAGGTGGACTGGGGCGGGTAGTCGTACTGGGGCGGAGGAGGCTGGGGTGGGGGCTGGGGCGGCGGCCCGGGGGCGCAGGGCAGCGCGGCCACCGCCTTGGCGTGCTCCCCATAGAGTTCCATGGGCTCAAAGCGCTGGTGGTTGAGGAACTCCAGAAAGTCGAAGGGGTAGCTCTGGAAGTGAACCCCGTCCTCGCCCCCTATGCCGCTGCCCCCACCACCCCCGGCCGCACTGCCTGCTGCGTTTGCCTCCATCTCGGGCGGGGTGGGCGACGGGAGACCCTGCGGAGAAGAGGATGGGGCTGAGCAAACAGGACCAGGCGCCGGCTCGGGAGCTGTGCGCGTTGGAGGACGTGTCCAAGTGCCGGGGACACACTCCATCTTCCAGCCTTGCTCCTCTCCTGTCCTGTCCCTCCACCCCATAGGGCAGACTTCTTCTCTGCCCCCGGCCACCTTCTTTGCTCCTCCTCTCCCATCCCTTCCATTTTCCCCGTTGTTTCTGGGGTCTTCACACATCCTCTCTACCCATCCCCCAGACCCCTTCCCCAGTGCTGCCTGCAGACCCTCGGTTCCCCACCCCCAATCTCATTCTCCCAGCATCCTGGCCTCTGGTCCCACAGTCTCCTGGCAAACTCTTGGGCATCGGCACGGCACCCTACCCTCCTCTCCAAAACACACACACACACGAGCCCTGTTCTCAATCCCTTCAGGTTTTGCCTCTGTAAAATGATAATAAAAGAGGGTGGACTCTAGAGCCAGAATGCCAGATACTCTGAGCCCCACCACATTTTAGCTGTGTGACCCCAGGCAAGTGCCCGAACCTCTCTGTGCTTGGCTTTCCTCATCTACAAATAAGAGGTGACAAAGCACATCCCTACTTCACAAGGCTGATGTGAGGATCCAATAAGCACATCACGTAAGGCCTTCGGGTGAATGCTTCGGGCACTTCCCAGGCACTGGTAAAGTGGAAGGTATTCTATGGATACCACTCTCGCTGGTAGCGATAAAAAGTCAGGACAAACCAAGACAACGGAAATGAAATCAGTGTTGGGGGGAGGTGTTCTTTTACTACAAGGTGGGAAACAGAATGTGTTTGCCCGGAAGAAACAAGTTACGGCAGGACAGGCACTGAGAGGGAAGGCAGCCTGACACAGTAGAAAATATGTGTGCGCCCTGCACCCGGGCAGACCTGGGTTCAAGTCCCATCTCCTTCCCGATCCACACTTTCTCCATTTCTAAAAGGGGGCGGCCCCTAGGCTGCAGGGGACTCAAGGGAGCTCACCTAGGACGTAAGGAAATACTTACTGGCAGAGCTTTCAGTCCCCAGAACCATCTGTACCTACAGGTCATCACACACCTGGGAGGAGCCCAACCAGCGAGCAGCTGCCCAGGGAGTGCAGTTCCTGTCCTCAGCCCTGCCATGGCAGTCATCCTCTGGGCACCCTCCTTTATAGTACTTTTCATTCCAGATGGCAGCTGTCCATGTCTGGACCCCCTACTCCCACCTGAAGCTCAGCTCCTACAATTAATTTTTGAACCTGAGCCACCCAGGGGGCTGTGGAAATGCCCCCACCAAGTCGGTGCAGAGCCAGTAGAGAGAAGAGCCCCCGAGGTGTGGCATGCTTCTTGGCCATAATCCCTGGCCCCTGGGGGTCTGGCTCTATGCCCAGCCCACGGAAGGGGTCAGTGGTGACTACCAAGGCCAGGGCCCATCAGCCCCCATCCATCCAGCTGGCTCTCCCCCCCCCACAGGTGAAAGGTGTCCCCTCCACTCCCCTCGCCAAGAGGCCGATATTTTTAGTCTCTAGCTCTGGGTGTCCTTGGATGAGATTCAACATCCTATGCCCTTCACACCCCCTCTAGTTCATCTGATCTCCAGAAGGAACAAAGGCATGGCTGGAGTGGTAGTGGAAGCCTGTAGGTGACACCTAAATCTGGGAGACCAGGCTAGAGTGGGCCGGGTGGGCAGAAAGAAGCACATGGTAGAATTGAGGGGGTTGGGAGGCGAGTGTCTTAGGGAAGAAGCCATCGCCCTGGCTCACCTCTGTCAGAGTACATATTAATAACAACAATTTGCCTGGGCATTTCCTACAGGCCTGATGTGTTCCAAGCCCATTACATATGTTAACTCAATCCCCACAAATCTATGACTATGACATAGGAACTACTATTATCCCCATTTGACAAAACAAAAGCACAGAGAAGTCAAGTGACTCGGTCACAGAGCAAGCCTGCGGCTCAGCCCACCCCCTCCCCGCACAGGGTTGTTTTACCAGGTTGCTCTCTAAGGTGGACAAAGGTGGGGTGGAACTGTGGGGGCAGGAGCCTTATTTGGGGGTGTTCTCTAGGTTATGGGGGGTCATGACAGGGGCTGGGTGGGAGGGGAAGGGGGTCACCATCTCGAACGGATGCAGCAGTGATGTGGAGAGAATGTTCTCCGACGTCAAGCCTCCGTCCTGTGCCTGCTTCGGGTCTCTGCTCAGATGTCATGCCCACCCTGTCCTCCCTAACCCCTCGTCTTGCTGCATTTTTCACCACTGTCACTGCCATGACTTGCTGCATGTATTTCCTTCACCATGTGTTTACCTAAGAGGATGGGGATTTGGCCTGTCTTGTTTGCCGCTGTGGGCCCCCCCCAGCACCGAGCACAGCACCCAGTACAGTGTGGTTGCTTGGTTAAGGATTTGCTGATACGTGGGAATTAAACACACTCTTAAATCACCAGTGGGTCCATGAAGAAATCTCAAGGAACCCCAGATGAATAAAAGTGAAATCACAACCTACCAAAACTTAGTGAAGATGCAGCTAAAGTAGGGCTCAGAGGTAAACTGATAGCCTACACTGATAAATATTTGTTGAATGAGCAAAGGGATGAGACTGAGCTATCCAGAACTCCCTGAGGGAGGGAGGGGGACATTTAGCAGAGATGGAATTGACATGGGGGAGGGGGTCCCCAGAAAAGGGAATTTAAAGGGCAGTGATGTTATAAGGAGCAACTGACCCAAGGGCGAGTAGGAGAACGCTGAAGAGCTGCTGCCCTGAGGAGCAGGGAGTAGTCCTGGGGGGCAGAACTGATCAGGCTCACAGCCTTTCCACGAGGAAACAGGAGGCCTTTCCTCTTTCCAAGCCTTAAATTAGTGTCTTTCTAAGGAGAGACATATCATGGGAGGGTTTCGTGTGGAGAGTGGCATGATGGGGGGAGGCCCTCCCCAGGGCAGGAGTCATAATCCTAACAGCCATGTTTATTGTTCAATCGGTCTGAGCTGTGGCATCACCCCGATGCCTCACAGTGGTCCTGCACTGCTATTGGTCCCGCTTCATAACTGGGGAAACTAAGGGGGGGGTCATTTCCCCAAGGTCACGTAACCAGTAAAGGGGAAAGCAGGTATTGGATTCCAGGTCTCTCCGATACCAGGACTGGTGGGCCATTCTGTTGCACCAGAGTTGACTTGTGATGAAAGTCTAGTCTGTTAATAACAGTAACAGTGACACAGAGTAACACGTAACGTGAAGTGCTTTCTTCAGGCCAAGTGCTCTTCTAAACCCTTTACGTGTGTTGACTCAACAAGTCTTCCTGTTAACTCAAGAGGATGGTTACCGTTATTAACTCTGTTTTACAGAGGAAGAGACTGAGGGCTAGAGAGATCAACTAATCTCCTGAGGTCACAACAGTAACAGGCTGTAGTGGAGCAAGGAATTGAAGGAGGGCAGTGGGGCTCCACAGTGCGTTACTCACGATGGCATGGTGTCCTTCAATATTCGCTCTCCAAAATAAGGAAGGCCCCACTCCGCCTTATACTAGAAATATACTTCACCCCGCTTCCGTGCCACCTGGCCCTAGAGCTAGCCACCAGCATTTACTGAACACTAATAAGCACAGTTACTAGGTGCCTTATGTGGCTTGTCTCAATCAAACTTCATAACAGGTTCATAAGATAAGCACTGCTATTATTCTCATTTAATAGACAGGATGACTAAGGCCAAACCATGTCCCTCCTCTGCTCAAACCCTGCAGTGACACCCATCTCACTTAAAGTCAAAGTCTTCATGATGACCTGCACAGCCTCCAGGGCCACCGGGCTGCTCCTCCAATGTGCCAACATTCCTGCCCCAGGGCCCTTGCATGGGCTGTTGCTTCTGCCTGGAATGCTCTGATTGTTATCTATACACTTCTCTCTCCCCCTCACCTCCTTCATGTCTCTGCTCAAATGCTCTCTCCTCGGTGAGGCTCTCTATGACCACTGTAACCTGTCATCCAGACCAACGTTCCTGCTCTTCCCAGCCTGCTTCATTTCTGTGCTTCCCTGTCAGCATCACCTAATAAACCACATATTCTGCTTGTCTTGTTGCCGGCCTCCCCCTCAAGAAGGTAGGTTCCATACAGGCAAGGGTTTTTATCTGTTTTGTTCACTGTTCTATCCCAGAACCTAGAACAGTGCCTGTCTCTGAAAATATACGTGAAATAAGTGAATGAATGGGGCTAGGAAAAGAGGGAGTGGTCTGTCCAGAGATGTGAACACCGGAAGAATGCAGGACTCACCCTCTTAACCACTTCACTCTTGGGGGGGGCTAGTAAGAGCAGCCCCCGCTTGGCCACAGTTGTCCAGGAGGGACAAGGTTCGCACACAGCTGTTAACTTTTTGGTGTGTGGTGTTTTGGAGCAACAAGATGACAATGGGAATCTTTTGAAGGAGGCCTTCTTGCCTTCTCCCTTGTAACTATACCCTGATCCTGCTGTATTTTCTTCACACAGGGTATTTTGTTTTTTAATTGTCCCATGAACTAGCATAGGCACTCCACGAGGGCAGGGGGTTTTGTCTATTCTGTTCTCTACCGCATCCCTAGCGTGCAACAGGTCCTCATCAAACACTTGTTGAACAAATGAATGAATGAACAAATGAAGAACGTTTTGGGCTTGGTAGAGCTGACAAAGGCCAGATATTTGATCATAACACCCTCACCCCCGAGGCCCTGTGAGATCAAATTCTCTGTCCCCTTTTTCTTCTCTTCAATTTCTCTGCCCCAACCTCACTGGCCTCCCCTGGTGCTCTTCCACTCACCATGATCATGGCCACCTCAGGGCCTTTGCACTTGCTATTCTCTCTGCCTGAAACAGTCCACCCATATCTTTACATGGCTAAGTTACCTCTGCTAATTCAGGATTCATCTCTGAAGCAGCCCATCAGGCTCTGGGAGAACCCAGAAAGCAGCATTTCTCCTAGTCCCTTGTTTTTGAACTCTCTCCTCAACTAGACTGTAAAACCCACAAAATGAAAGACTGGGTGTATCTCTCTCCTTCACCTGCGTATGCCCTGTACTTAGAACACTAAATGAATGAATGCATGCATGCATGCATGCATGCCTAGGGAAGAGAAGAGGTCAGGCCATAGTGAGGCTGGGGGTCTCCTCTGGGGTGTCCAGGAAGATGAAATGGAGCTGGGTGAGAGGTGGCAGGCGGAGAGGGCTTAGGGCCAGGGCAAGAGGTGCAGCCTGAGGGACAGCCTCACGGTGGGGCACTGTTCTGCGGAAGGACTGAAGACGGGGGCTGCTCCCGGTGGGGGAGGGGAGGGAGGCGGGGCACAGTATTTCATTGGAGCCTGGAGCTAAACAGGCAGCGATTTCTACCTGAAGGGGGAGAGGATGTGGGTGTGAGAGCAGAACTCTAGAGGGAGCTGTTCTATAGGGGGGTCGAGGGGCGGTGCAAAGGGGTATTCCCGAGAACCACGGCGGGTGGGGGGGTGCAGAAGGACAAAAAGGCATTCTGGGCTGCGGACCAGCACAGAAGTATTTTTACACCGGGAGGAGGCGGGCGGGGCGTGTAGGTCGTCTGGGGGCTGCTGTGTGTGCACAGAGATAAGAGCGGCAGTCCCGCAGCACAGCACTAAGGCGACACTCTGGAGGCAGCCTATAGGCAGCACTAATGGAGGGCTCACGGGCAGCTGCCCTCCATGAGGGCGGCAATGCTGGTGGCATCTCGGGGGCTGTCCTGGAGGAAGCAATGACGGGGGATTATGCACAAGCGACCCCCCGAGAAAGCATTAGTGGGGGGCCCTGGCAGCAGTTTCACGGATCGCCACTAACGAGGGCGCTTTGGCAGCCGTCCTGCACGGGGGCGTTAATGGGGCAGATGTCCGGAGAGGTCTCATGAGCGAGCAGTGACTGGGGACCCCCGGCGAGGGCCCGGCGGGAGAGACACTGACGGGGACGTTGTGGGGACCAGAGCGGGCCAGGGCGGGACCCCCCGCCCCCGTTGCCCCCGGGCCCCCGGGCCACGCGCCCCGTCACTCACCGGCGCAGGGGTCTCCGCCGGGAGGAGGCCGAGGAGGCGGAGGAGGCGCCGCCGCTCCGGGGAGACCCGAGGGCCCGACCGGAAGTGCCGCCCCCTCCCCCTCCCCGGCAGCCCCGCGCCGCCCGCCTGCCCGCCCGCCCGGAAACGGAAGTCGCGCCCGTCTCCGAGGCGCCGGCGTGGAGGAGCGGAAAGAGGGGGCGGTGGCGGCGACCGGGAAGAGGAACTGCGCCTGCGCACTGGCTCGGAGGCGCGGACGGGGAAGCCTAGGCCGCTTCCGGCAGCCGAGCCGAGCAACGTGCGCCTGCGCCCTGAGCGCCCGCCTCCTAGGGCACCGCCCACACTCTCCGGACATCCGGTTAGAACACGCCCCTCGCGTAAATCTTGCATTTAAGCCCCGGCCCCGCTCGGAATCACGCCCATTTTCTGGCTTAATTGCTTAAGCCCCGCCCATTGTCTCAAAAAAAATCCATCCTCCTCGCCCCAGCACCCACGATGTTTCTCCTGTTCTTCCCGACCTCCGAGTCCCCAAGGACTCCACCTCTCCCTCCTCAGCCCCGCCCACAGCCGCAGCTCTTTCTTCTCCACCGGGACTCTCAGAGGTCTCTAGGCTGCAGCAAGCCCCCTGCTCTCGGGGGTTTCCTTTCCTTACTCCCTTCTTGGGTACCCCCTTCGCTCCCTTTGGCCTGAATAACAGTCATGCCCACCTCTTAGCTCCCGCCTATCCTAACACCTTGCTCTCCTGCAGTTCACCCTTGAAACCTCTCCTCTCAGATGAACCCTACTCATTCCTTCTAAACCGCTCCCACCTTCTGCCTGCCAACCCAACCAATCCAAGCCCCACCCTTGTTCTCAGCCCCTTCCCCTAAGCCCCGCCTGTAATCCTCACATACGGCCTCACCCCTCAGCCCCGACCCCGCCCCCTGCTGCCTTGGCCACGCCCCCTCCTGGCCACACCTCTTACCTACCTAAGCCTTACCGAAGTTCTGGGTTCTGCTCACCACCCTCAACTCAGTATTTCCTCACAGTGTCAGGACAAAGAGATGGGGCAAAGTAGTGGGTGCAGAATTTCCAAGAATCTGGCTGGAACGGGGGATGGGGACCTAAAGTCACGTTTGCACAGAGGGTCAATGTTTTACTCAGAGCGGATATTTACAGGGAGTCCTTTGAGGTCCGCTCGGGATGAGAGGAGGGGCAAAGCCTTCCTCCAAGCCAGCCTTCAGCGCCAAGCGTTATAACAAGGCACATGACATGGGGTTCTCCCAAATTCCATGCACGCCCATCAGGGTGGCATAGGGACGGGAGAACATTTGAAGGAAGGGCCAGCCCTGGTACCGTCACTGAATACACACAGAAGCCAGGAGGCAGAGATTTATTTCCAAGGCCCCTGCCCCCAGGGGCCTGTCAGTCCGGGGGAGGGTGGCAGAAGGCAGCAGGACCCAGGAATTTAGGCCCTCACCCTCGACCCCCTCCCACAACGGGAAGACCACCAGGTATAAGGGTGTCCCCGCTTTCCTGCCCAGGCTCAGCACCAGCTGAATTCCCAGCTCTACGCCTGACCCGGGGAGCGCTGGCCCAGGGCGTGGGTCAAGCCCGCTCTTTCCCCTCCGGCTCCTCCACCTCCTCCTGGGCCCCCGCCGTAGCCGGAATGCCCTCGTCGTCCCACGGTGGTTCAGGCCCTGGGTCCGGGGAACACAGGGGTACCCCCATGGCCTCGGGGTGCTTGCGTTTGGCATGGCGCCGGAGCGTGTTGGCCTCCGTGAAGCGCAGCCGGCAGACAGGGCACTGGTAAGGGCGCTCCCCGGAGTGGACACGGTGGTGGTGGGCCAGCTCGCCCGCCTCGCGGAAGCGGCGAGGGCACAGTGGGCAGCGGAAGGGCCGAAGGCCGGCATGGATGTTGCAGTGCCGCCGCAGGTGGCTGGACCGCTTGAACGTCTTGCCGCAATCCTTGCACTCATGCGGCTTCAGCTCTGAGTGCGAGATGCTGTGGCGTTCCAGGTCGGAGAGGTAGGGGAAGGCCCGCAGGCACACCGGGCAGAAGTGCGGGGCCTTCTTAGGGCCAGAGCCCTCAGGCAAACCTGCCGCTGACCCCTCAGAGACCGTATATGGCACACCCTGATCATCGATCAGCAGGAGGTCGCTGCCACCGCCGCTGCCCACAGGGGCTGTCACCCCTTGTGCCAGCGGGGGCTCCTGCCCTGACTTGGGGGGGCGGCCCCGCTTGCGAGGGAGGGTGGCCTTGAGCGTCCGATTCGAGGAGGTGGCCCCCCCGGGACGCCGGCCTCGGCGGCCCCGGGGTACAGGAGGAGATAAGGCCAGAGGTTTCTCTTCCTCCCCGGGCAAAGGCGAAGGCAACGGGTCTGGGCTGGGGGTGTCCATTGAGCAGTGGGGGGCTTGGGTCTGGGCACTGGAGCCGGGCTAAGAGGAGAGAGGGGGCAGCCGTCAGTGCAGGGAGGGTCTGGAGCATCCCTTGTCCCCCAACACCTCGCCCATCCCTTGGTCTGAGTCTCTTCACCTGGGCATGGCGGACATTCACCTGGACAGTTATAGCCACACTGGTGGGTAAGATAGCAAGGCAACTCTGTACCAATTGGTAAAGAGACACTGCCCTGAGCCACACAGGTGTCCCCTAAGCCTCCCTAGCCCCTCTCCTAGAAGTTCAGGGTCAACTTGAACCAAAATGAAGAAAAATCTTCATGGGAGGATAGGATAGAGTCCAACTAAGGGTCTGGGCCAGTATTTTGATCCTCAAAATAAAGAGCCCATCAAACCTGAGCCATGGAGGCCCAGAAATGTTTTGTGCCGCTTCTGATTGGCAGAGTGGGAGGAGTGGGAGTTCAGGACTAGAAGAAGAAAGGGACCGGTCCCAGGTGAGGTTTGGCTCCGAGTCATGGATGAAGAGATGTGCCAGAACTGTTAAGAGTCTGGGCTCCCAAGTCAGAGTTCTGGGTTCAGTTCCGGGGCCTGTCGCTCACTCTCTGTGTGGTCTGGAGCAAAGTGCTCACTTCTCTGAGCCTCAGTTAAGCCTTTTGCAAAATAGGATGAATAGTCCCACCTATTCACTCAGACATGTCATGAGGATAATACACATAAAGTGCTCAGTGCACAGAAATGCCTAGGAGATAGCAGCCCATGTTATCCTGGTGAGTGGCTAAGCTTCACACCAACCCTCTGAATAATGGTACATCACCCCCACTTTGCAACTGGGGAAACGGAGGCACGGGAAAGCCAAGTCAGTTGCCCAAGCCCTCTCTGCCAGTAAGTCGCCGGACCAAGACTCGAACCAGATCTCAAGGACACCAAGGGTCCAGGGAGTGAGAAGACATGGACCCAAGGAGACAAGGGGACATCATGGAGCCCCTTACACCTGGGTTAGACTCCAGCTCTGCCGCTATTTAACAAGTGACTTTGCTTCTCTGGGCCAGTTTCCACTTCTGTAAAATAGATATAGCACTGTCGTCGGTTGGTAACTGTAAGCACTCAATAAACTACCATCATCACCACCACCACCACCAGCAGAACCACCAGCTCCATCACCAGAGCCTGGGACCACGAGACTAAAGTGTCATGAAGGGGAGAGGGACGAAAGGAGATGTTCAGTTAATAGCTGGGGCGGCAGGTGCCACTGAACCCCCCTGGAACAGGCATACAGGCTGAAGGCCAGAGAGGCGCCACCGCTTTTCCACGATCACAAGGTTCGCTCCGGTGGGAAGGCCTGGACTAGAACCCGGGTCTCTGGAACGGTGCCCTCCCCCTTGCCCCTCCGGCACCCCCGTGCAGGCGCGCGCCCGCCGGCCCAAGCGCGCGGGGCGGGCCCTGCGGGGGCGGCGGCCAATGAGCGGCGCGCGGGCCGCAGACGGTGAGGGCCGCCAGGAAGGGGGTCTGCGCGCGCGCGCCCGGGCCGACTCCGCGGGGCGCGAGGTCGGCGCGCGCGCTGCGGCGGGCGCGGGCGCAGAGGCAGGTGTGGGGGCGCGCTCCAGGAGCGCGCGGCCCCGGGCCTCCCCTCCATCCGCTCCCCTCTCCCCGCCCGGACCCCCGCCTCTCGGGTACCTCATTTGCATGTCGCCTGGGCTCGCGAGTGTGCGCGCGCGGGGGCGACGGGCCGGCGCGTGGGAAGGGGCGGGGGCCGGGGGCCCTGCCCCTCGGCGGCGCGCGCGGGCACGGCCCCGCCCCCGCCCGCCCCCCCTTCTCGGTCGGGCCCGCGCCCGCCGGGAACAAAGAGGACGCGCTGGGTCCTAAGGACCGGTCACGGACTCGCAGGGAACAGGCGCCTGCGCGCCCGTCGCCCTTACTGGCCCCGAGCGGGAAATAACCCCACCAACACATTCCCAACCACGTCGAAATGTCTTTCCTCCCACAAAGCACCCAGTAGGGTGACCCAATCAAAGACGGGTACCGCAAGGATGAGGAGCGGGAAAATGGCCGCTTGTTCCCGTAATTAACATGGCGCCTGACAGGCTTCAAAGCGCCCTGGAGGGCTGACAAGATGGACCAGGCTCTTTCCTCCCAGCGCTACCACAGTGGCCGAACTTCAAATTTTCTTTTATCCTGGTGCAACTCTACCGGAAGGAGCCTGAGGCTGCGAAACGGGGATCAAATCTGCCCTGATCTATGTTAACACCCGTCAGGGCAGGCACGGAGGGGAAAGAGGCCGCGCGGGGAGCTTGCTGCCCTTAGTCCGTACGGCGCCGGGAGTCACCCCAGGCCCCGCCCCTAGCCTGCCTTCATCAAAGATGGCGCCACCCTGGCTTCTCCAACCTCCAGGGCCAGGCGATGGGACGGGAAACAGGGAGAAGGGCGGGCGGTGAGGAGGGGGAAGCCAAGGGGGCGGGAGAAAGGAGGAGTGTGGGGGAGAAGGGAGCCGAGGCGGAAGTCGAGGGGCCCCCGGGTGGAAGTGACGCTGCCCCCGCTGCCCAAAATGTCGGCGCCCAGAGGGAGGTGTAAGTAATTAAAGAGAAAAGCCGACTGACTTTCCCGGCTTCCTGGGGCCGCCCCAGGGCCCCAGAACCCCCGCTCCGAACGAGCGAGGCGGACTCGCCCGGCTGCGGGTCCCGCCTGACCTGCTCCTGCCCCGGGCGCCCCGGGCCGCACCTTTTAGGGACAGGGGGGAGGGGCACAAAAGGCCGGTACTCGGGGCCTCGGTCCCAGAGCCGACTGGGGAGGTGGGGGGGGCAGCCCTGCAGGCGACTGGGTGGGAAGGAGGCGGGGCTTCGCGGTGGCAGGGGCGGAGCAATCGCAGGGAGGCGCTTCCGTGTGGGCGTGGCTTAGAATGGAAATGGCCTGGATTTGAAGGATGGAAGGGACTTACCCGGGGCTGAGTGGGGAAATGGGGCTCAGGGCGAAGGTGGGCGCAGCTTGGAGTAGAAGAGGAGTAGTTGGTCTAGGAGTAGGCACGGTGAGGTGATGGGATTGAGGTGTGCACCTTGGCTAGTCTTAGTGGAAATAGTAAGTCTTCATAACGTTAAGGGCAGCTACTTAACAGGGGTAGGGAGGGGCTCCCAGGCGAAGGCTGAGAACGAGAGGTTGAGGGCAGGGTCTTGCAAAGGACCGGGCTTCCTTCCAGGCTAGGTTTCAAGGAAACACTGAGTGGTGTTTTGGAGGCAGACCTTAGCGGAGAAGAGATGGTGGGACTTAGGGAACTCAGAGGAGCCTAGCGGATAGTAGTAGTCAGAACAGCTTACCTGTTGAGCTCTTGCTATGCCCTGCCTAAGGAGGCGCGCAGTGCGCATTGCCCCAGTTTTGCGTAATCCTCACCTCCACTCCATGAGGTAGGTACTCCCCTTCTCCCCATTTTGCAGATGGACAGAGTTTCAGTTGGTTTCACTGGAGGTTCCAGGACTGGTTCTGGTCGCCCTGGAAGGTTGACTCAAGTGCACTTGGCCCCAAATCTTTGTCCTCTCATTCCCTAGGAATGTGAATCTTTATCTGAAGATGATTTTCACTCTTGAAGAAGAGTGGGAGGGCCTTTCAGAACGGTCTTGTCAAGGAATACAAGACGCTTCGGGAACAGTGTGGGGACTTTGGGAGGACTAGGTCGGACTTGATTGAGAGTGGGCGGGGTTTAGAGAGGAGTGGGGAGTCCATTGTAGAAGAAGGGGAGAGGCTTAAAAACCGTCCAGTAGGGTCGAAGTGACCTGGCACTGATTAGGCAGATCGGCAGATGAGTGCGAGAAGGGTTTGTAGGAGAGTGGGAGGGGCTTACAGAACGGCGGGTGTGGCTTGGAGGGAAGTGGGAAGGGTTTCCAGGGAACAGACGGTGGGTGTGTGAGTCCAGGGAGCCTGATGGAGAGGGCTCATGGGAAGCTGACTCCACCTGCCCTCCCGTGTCTCCTCCCTGCTCCAGAGAGAGCCTCCATTTGCTACTGCCCTCGCACCACGCCATCATGGATGATGCCCCGCTGCCAGTGCCCCCGGTCCCTGCCCCTGCCCCGGCCCCAGCACCTCCCGCTGCTGCTCCCCGGGTTCCGTTTCACTGCAGTGAATGCGGCAAGAGCTTCCGCTACCGCTCGGACCTTCGGCGCCACTTCGCCCGGCACACTGCACTCAAACCCCACGCGTGTCCGCGCTGTGGCAAGGGCTTCAAACACAGCTTCAACCTGGCCAACCACCTGCGTTCACACACCGGCGAGCGGCCCTACCGCTGCTCTGCCTGCCCTAAAGGGTTCCGAGACTCCACCGGCCTGCTGCACCACCAGGTGAGTTCCGCAGGCTGGACCCAGACGGGCCTCTCTGGGCTGGACACACCCTTGGAGGCACAGGGCTTCACGCTGGGCAGCAGAGAGCACTGTGTCTTCTCATTTAGCCTTACAGTTCTCCAGGCAGGCACTACCAGTCGAAAGGACTCGTCGCTCAAAAGCTGTCTCTGCTACTCCCAGACAAAGGCCAATATCTGTAAGGCCCAGTCTTGCACGGTACACTGGCCACATTTCAAGTGCCCAAGAGCCACATGTCGCTGGTGGCTGCCACACTGGTCGGTGGCAGATAGAGAACCTTTCCATCATTGCAGAAAGTTCTGTTGGACAGTTTTTGCTCTAGAAGTTTGGACATGTACCTTGAAAAGCCACCTCCTACCCCTGGGGATTATAAAAGCTCCTCTTCACCTTTCCCCAACATCTGCTGCCGTAAAGGACATCAGTAAGGACATTGGAAAGTTTGTCAACAATAATCCTAAGTTCTAGTAATTGAGTTGTTCTTTAGTGATGATTTTATCCTATCATTACAAGAACCCTGTGAAGTGGCATGTCTTACTGTGCTTATGTACAGAGGAGAAAAGCAGAGTCCCAGAGATGATGTTTAATTGTCCATTTGTCACTGAGAGTGGAAAGCAGAGCTGGGATTTGAACCCAGTTTTGGTAGTGCTCAGAGCCCTAGTACTTGGCCACTCTCCCAGGGAGTCCCAATCTCCTAGGTGGGCTTGTTGAAATGGGTTAAGAGGTAGTCTGGAAGAATGGGAGGAAGAGTCTCCCAGCTTTAAGGAACAGCACGTGCAAAGGTCCTGAAAATGAAGGGACTGAAAGAATGCCAACATGACCCAAATTAGGGAAGTCAAGTGAGAGGGTTGAAGCTAGATGGGGCTTTGTAGAAGCTGCAGGGAGCTTGGGCCGCACCCTTCTGGGAGTCCGGAAAACTGACCTGCGCGCTAGACCCTCAGCCCTGATGCTACGCTCTCCCTCCCAGGTCGTCCACACTGGTGAGAAGCCCTACTGCTGCCTGGTCTGTGAGCTCCGCTTCTCCTCGCGCTCCAGCCTGGGCCGCCACCTCAAGCGCCAGCACCGTGGGGTGCTCCCGGCCCCGCTGCAACCCGGCCCAGGCCTGCCGGCCCTGAGCGCACCCTGCTCCGTCTGCTGCAACGTGGGGCCCTGCTCGGTGTGCGGGGGGGCGGGGGCCGGTGGCGGAGAGGGCCCGGAGGGGACCGGGCCAGGCCCAGGCAGCTGGGGGCTGGCAGAGGCGGCCGCCGCCGCCGCCGCCTCGCTGCCCCCGTTTGCGTGCGGAGCCTGCGCGCGGCGCTTTGACCACGGCCGCGAGCTGGCGGCCCACTGGGCGGCGCACACAGATGTGAAGCCCTTCAAGTGCCCGCGCTGCGAGCGCGACTTCAACGCGCCCGCGCTGCTGGAGCGGCACAAGCTGACGCACGACCTGCAGGGCCCGGGGGGCGCGCCCCCGGTGCAGGCCTGGGCCCCGGGGGCCGGCGCCGGGCCCGAGCCGGCCAGCGACGGCGGCGACGCTGCCCAGGTGGGCAACGCCCGGGCGGCCTGGGACGGCGGGCTGCTCCTGGGCCACGCTGGCGGCAGCGTGCCCGAGCTCGCGGGGCTGCTCCCCGAGGGCGGCGGGGAGGCCCCCGCCCCGGCGGCCGCGGCCGAGGCGTCGGAGGACACCCTGTACCAGTGCGACTGCGGGACCTTCTTCGCCTCCGCCGCGGCGCTGGCCGGCCACCTGGAGGCCCACTCGGGCCCCGCCACGTACGGCTGCGGCCACTGCGGGGCCCTGTACGCGGCG
The DNA here is from genome assembly GCF_029215605.1 of Mirounga angustirostris. Classification (NCBI taxonomy): domain Eukaryota; kingdom Metazoa; phylum Chordata; class Mammalia; order Carnivora; family Phocidae; genus Mirounga; species Mirounga angustirostris. Next base: position 57,433,948 of record NW_026991724.1, on the reverse strand, counting down.
CTGGCGGCCCTGGAGGAGCACCGGCGGGCCAGCCACGGCGAGGGCGGCGGAGCGGAGACGGCCCCCGTGGCCCCGGAGGGGGAGCCCGCGTCCGGCGAGGCCGCGTCCGGCTCGGGCCGGGGCAAGAAGGTCTTCGGCTGCTCCGAGTGCGAGAAGCTGTTCCGCTCGCCGCGGGACCTGGAGCGCCACGTGCTGGTGCACACGGGCGAGAAGCCGTTCCCGTGCCTGGAGTGCGGCAAGTTCTTCCGCCACGAGTGCTACCTCAAGCGCCACCGGCTGCTGCATGGCACCGAGAGGCCCTTCCCCTGCCACATCTGTGGCAAGGGCTTCATCACGCTCAGCAACCTCTCGCGGCACCTGAAGCTGCACCGGGGCATGGACTGACGCCGCCGGGCTGCGCCTGCGCCCCACCGCCCCTCCCCAGGGGCTGCGCCCAGGGCCCGGGGCCAGATCCCCGGGTCCTGCCGTCAGGGGACCCCGGCTGGAGAGAGCGGGCCACCAGACACCCACACAGGCCCCTGAGCTGGGGGCAGCAAATAAATGGAGGGACTCCTCAGCTCCGGGGTCCAGGATCTAGGAAGAGATTCCTGAGCACCCCCAAATCAACAAGCCTCCCCAAGCTGTGGGGACCTAGCAACGAGAAATGGGTCTCCACAAGTACTTCTCATCTTGAAGACCCTAGTAATAAAAGATGGGCGTCCTTCCCCCAGAGGAAGACCGCCCCTCTCCCCAAGAGCCATCATTCCCAACGACCTTGATCTGGAGAATGTAGGGGACCATGTCCCCGAATTTCCCTGGATCCCCACGAAGGCTACCCACCAGTCACTGGTGCCCCCCCGAAAATGGATATAGCCGGAATCTGCCTTCCCCCCCACCCCCACCCCATTTCATTCCTTATGCTGAAAGAGGACCAGGGTAGATGCCCTCTGCCCTCAAACCCCCTCCCCAATTAGGTCTCCCTCCCCTACTGCAGAATGGATCCATCCTAATGATCTTCCCCATCCCAAACACTAGAATAGGCTGGTTTGAAATCCCTCCTGCCCAGTAGAATGAACTGAATCAGATACACACCCCTGTCCACTGGAATGGGCTGGTCCAGATTGTGGCCTGTACCCACCCTCCTTAGGCGAATACAGCAGACACTCCTCCCTTCCTCTAGAGTGTGGGCCAGTCCACATCATTCCCCATCCTGTGAACTCATCTGAGTGGGAGGTGGTGGACATTGGGGTTTTCCTCCCACTCTGCTGTAGCACCTGTCTTTCCATCTCTGTTGGTTTGTCTGTCTCTGTGTTCCTCTCAACCCCAAGGGGAAGGGGGTTTGGCTAGGGGCTTCCCCCCTGTGAGCCTCGACCTTGCCCCTCATCCCACTCCCTAATGTCTCCAGGACCCCAATAAACCTCGTCCTGTCAGTCACTGCTGTCTCATTTTCTGATCCTTGGCTCCAGAGAGGTAGGGTATTTCTCCCTCCCTGATTTAGGATGAGCTCCCTAAATAGAAGCTCCCGCCTGGCAAATCTTTCCTCCCTCCTGGCAAATGTTGAGTCCCTTAGATAGTACACGACCATTAAAATAAAAAATGGTTTAAGTTTCATCTCAGTGGAACCCTGTCCCTTAAACACAAGATCCACCTCCAATGGACTGTATGTGCCCCATAGAACCAGACCTGCCCTTTATACACCATCAATCCCACAAGACATGCCCCCTACAAACCAAACTGTCTCCTTAAAGAAAAGTTCTACCCCTAAGAAGGGACCCTGTATCTTAGCCTCTGCCTCCAGGTGACCAGATATATACATTAGACACTATCCAACGCCCAGGATAGGATTCACCCATCAGGGAAGGAGTCAACCATTCCTCTTTTCTCCTAGGCACTAGATTACATTCCTGTCCTGAGTGCTACTCTGTGCCAGGCATTGTAAGCCTCTGGGGATCCAACAGTGAAGAAAAAAAGAACGTCTCGTAGGGCTTATCTTTCAGTGTTGAGCAGTGGGGTGGACGAAAGTAAAGAAATGGAAGTAATTTCAGGTGGTTCTGAGCATGCTGAAGGAGGGGAGGAAAGGTGTTAAGAACGTGAGTGACCCTGTGACAATGCCATCTCAGTGCAGGTGTCCCGTGGACGTCTCTACAGAGGCGGCATTCGATCTGAAACCCAAAGGGTGACGAGAGACCAGCGAGCTGGGTGGGCGCGGAGGAGAGAGGGATGAAGGGAGGTTGAGGGGTCAGGTCCCACACAGCCTGGTGGGCCAAGACAGGCGTTTGTGCTCTCCAGGTAATTGCACGCCAAGATTTTAATGTGGAGGGATGTGGCCAATCTTGCACTTCACAAAGTTCCCTCTGGCCGCTGAGTGGAGAAGGAACTGCAGTCCAGCACGAGAGATGCGTAGGAGCCTAGACCAGAATGGTGGAGAGAAATGGGTGGATTCGAGATGAATTCTGTAGGTGGAATGTGAGTGTGTGTGTGTGTGTGTAATTGAAAGGGAGGAATCAGGAGGGACTGGTTGGGTGGTGGCAGTTTGTGTTAAGGCCAGAAAAGGGGAAGAACAAGTTTGGGTATGGGCTTAGAGGGATCAAGAATTCCATTTTGAACTTCTTAAATTTAAGATGCCTGGGAGATTGGTGTGCACTAATAAGGCTGAAGATGTGTGTATCCTGTGATACGGTGATCCCACTGCTAGGCACGAACCCTAGAGAAACCCTTTCACCTGCACCAGGAGACACATTTAAAACATTCCCAGCAGCAATCTGTACAGCCTCAAACTCTGAACAACTGATACGTCATTGCTATGGTCTGAATGCGTGCGCTCCCATCGAAATCTCTATGTTGAAATCTTAAAGCCCAATGTGACGGTATGTGGAGATGGAGCTTTTGGGAGGTGCTTAAGTCCTGAGGGTGGAGTCTTCATGCAAGGGACCAGTGCCCTCATTTAAAAGGCTCCAGAGAGATCCCCAGCCCTTCCTACCCTGCAAGGACACAGCAAGAAGCACTGGCCATAAACCCAAAAGAGGGCCTCCCCAAGAAGACAAGCATGCTGGTGCCTTGATCTTGGACTTCCGGCCTCCAGAGAACTGTGAGCAATAAATTTCTGTTGTTTATAAGCCACCCAGTCTGTGGTATTTTGTTACAGCAGCTGGAACAGACTAAGACATCCGTCAACAATACAGCAGATAAATAAACGGTGGTATATTATGCTATGGGATACTATACAGCAGTGAAATACCGGAATGCAGATACACACAATTACATGAATGAAAAGTTACAAAGAAGCCCAACACACGAAGTCAAATACATAGAGTATGATTCCACTTTCTTAACGTTCAAAAGCAAGCAAAACTAAACTATAATATCGTTTAGGATGTATTGTGGGTAGTGAACCATCTAGAAAAGCAAGAAAACCTTCTCCCATAAAACTCAGAACAGTGGGGTTGGATGCGTTAAACTTGGAATGGGACTTGCCAAACCCTCTATGGACTCTGGGGCGGCTGCTAACATCCCATTTCTTAATCTGGTGATCTATTGATAATTATTTGTTAACTGTGCATCTGTATCGTGCCCTTTTAGTCTATGCGTCTTATATTTCACAAGGAAAAAAATTTAGAGGAGGGAGACATATATTTGGGGGGACAGAAAACAAGAAGACATTTTTGCCTGGAGATCCACAGTTGCCCATTTGAAGGCTCCAGGTCAGCTCCTGGGGATGCTCAACCTTAGAGATACTTCCTCTCCGCTCTCCCACCCAGGAACCAGGAACAAGACTCATCCCCTGGGGCAAAAACCAAAAACCAAAAACCAAAAAAAAAAAAAAAAAAACCACCTGTCTTGGAGAAACAAGACCCGCCCCCTTAGATTCAGGCACCGCCCCAGGGACAAGACCCATCCACTTCGAGACCTGCTCTGCTGGAGCACTGAGGGTCTGGACACGAGCCAGGGTTGTCATGGAGATGGCCGCAGGCTAGGGATTAATGAATAGGGACCTCTGGAGGCTGAGGCTCCGCCCACCTCACCTCCAACCCAATCTTTTCTCTTCTGAGACAATAGCGACAGGGACTCACCCATTTCCTGCGGGCCTCCCAAGCGCCTGGTGCAAGGCTGGACCTCGTACCTAACTCAATCTCCACTGTGGCCCCATCTTATAGATGTGCTAATTGAGGCTCAGAAGGGGCGGGAAGGATTATACTCCGGGGGCGATCTCAGCCTCTCCCGAGCGCCAGTTACTGGGCTGGAGCTGACGACGCTCACGTGTCTGCTGCAGGAACTGACTCTCCAGCTGACCAGTCGAGCCAGCCACCTGCACGCTCAGCTGAGCTCCGCATGTCCCCACCACCTGTCTTCTCCCTTCGGGGCAGTCACCCTCTCCTGAAGCCCCAGCCTCACTCCTCCTCACTCACTCCTCATCCACGTTTCTGGGCGCGGCTGGGCGCTGACGGGTGAGCGGTTAAGCAAACGGGCAAAGCCGACCCCTGCCCTCAGCGAGTTTATATTCCAGGGGAGGGGAGATAGGCGATCAGTGGATAATCCGCGAGTAGCCTACTGCTTGTTTGCGATAAGGACAGTTTGAAAATTAAGGCAGAGTGAGGACTACAAGGTGACGGGAGGGCTGTTTTAGCTAGGGTGGACAGGAGAGGTGTCTCTGAGGACGTCTGGAAGAAATGAGGGGGAGTAAGGGACACTTTTTGGAAGTCCAGGGGAGGGATTCCAGGCAGGGGGAACGGCACGTTCAAAGGCCCTGAGTCCACAAAGAGCAAAGAAGGTGGTGTAGCTGGAGCGGAGTGAAGCAGGAAAGAGGTAGCAAACAGTTGAGGGAGGCTCCAGGGGCCAGACCTGTCGAGACTTCCAGGCAGGGGGTGAGGAACACGGGAGGAAGGGAAGGGAAGCCACGGGACGTTGACAGGATGTGATTTCTGGCCGCGCGGTAGGGGCGCTGGAGGCAGGAGGACCAATGAGGAGGCAGTTGCAGGGGGACTGGCACTCAGGAGTGCAGTCCTGAGCCAATCAGCGCTAGGGCCCGCCCCCTGCCCGGGAACCTGCTACCCCGCCGGGGCCGGCAATGCCTAGGCCCCCTCTCTCACCTGGGCCCGCGCCCCGCCTCCTCCCTGCTCCCAGCCTTGGTCTCCCCTGAATTCGGCCGGGCCTCCACGCGGGTCCCACAGGAATTTCTCTAAAACATTAATCGGATCGTGTGACTTTCCAGCTTAAAACCTTTTCAATGGCTTCTCAGTGCCCTAGGAATGTGTCCAGCATTCAGCCTGGACTAAGAGGCCGGCCACAGTGGCTCGTGCAGCTCCCGGCCTCTCTCCACCAAACTGCTGCCTTTGATGTCCCAATCCAAGGCCTGGAGTCTCCCCCAAGACAAGCTCTCCCTCCCCACCCCCCAATATGCTCCTCCCTCTTCCATTCCTGAATCTTTCTTCCTTCCTTCCTTCCTTCCTTCCTTCCTTCCTTTTTTGGAAAAAAAATGTTAAGCCTTTAAAATATAGATAATAACATCCCCCACCCCCCCACCCCCCGCGGCCAGGTGTAGACTCAGAAGAATTGAAAACAACCGTGCAAACAAAAACTTATACACGAACGTTCATAACAGTACTATTCCCAATAGCCAAAAGGTAGCAACAACCCAAATATCCATGAACAGATGAATGGACAAAATGCAGTATACCCATATGGTGGAATATTATTCAACCAGTAAAAGTAATGACGTACAGACACATGCCACAACATAGACGAATCTCGAAAACATGCTAAGTGAAAGAAGCTGGTCATAAGAGATTACGTATTGTATGACTCAACTGATATGAAATGCCTGCAGTAGGCAAAGCCATAGAGAGACAAAGCTGGTTATTGGTTGCCAGGGGCTGGGAGGAGAAGGAAATGCAGAGTGACAGTTTAATGGATCTAGATTTCTGTTGGGGGAGATGAAAAAGTTCTGAAACTAGATAGTGGGATGGCCACACACACACCCATATACTGTCTATCATATTTGAAACGTTAGAGGTATACCTCACTCTCCATAGGCCCCTCCAGGATCTGATTGCTTCTCCCTGCTACAAGGTAACTCCTACCACGAATTTGGTGCTTATTGTTTCCATGGATACTTTTAGACTTTCACTCATATGTATTTATATTTTAAAAAGTCGTACTATTGACCAGGCGCTTTTAAAAGTCATGCTCTTCACCTCTTTTCTCCCATCTCTTTGTGAAATGCAAAGACTCACTGAGACTCACTAGCTTTGAAATGTTTTAGTACCTCACTTTACTGCTCTTTAAAATGGGAGAATAATGTGACCCACTCCATAAGGTAAGGAGAAACAAATGGGTTTGTATTTGTAAAGCACTTACAAGACGAAGCTATTATTTTCGTTTTATTTATTTTTATTACCCCCCCCCATTTTATTTCTTGTTCCTTTACTTTTTTGAGTATGGACCACATTCACATGGCTTCAGATTCAAGAAGTACAAAAGGATAGAGTGCAGTAAGTTTCAGTTCTGGGAGTTAGACAATGTTGCTAGTTTCCTCTTCTTCCAGACACAACCCACTGATAAGCACAGATAGAACAGGTGGCAGGCTGTTTTCCACCTTCCTTTCTGCCTGCCCCCCTTCACTTCACATTATCACTTGGAGTGTTTCCATATTTTTACACAGCAAATTTCTTCATCTTTTTTTTTTTTTTTTTTTTTTTTTTGGATACACAGCATCCAATGGGCAGGTCAATCATGACGCCACTCGAATCCCCTACGGATGGGCATTTCGCTCATTTCCAGTCTTTTTCAGTGGTGCGCAATACCGCACTGATTCACCTGGTACAGATGTTGTTTTGCAGGTTTCTGAACAGATCTGACAGATTCGTTCCTGGAATTGCTCACATGTTAAGGCCGTTCCAATTTTCACTTGCCCCAGCCATGTACAAAAAGGTCCTGTTTCCCACACTCTTGTGGACAACGTTCAGCGTGTACTTCACCTTAAACAGCCACAGGCTGCAGGCATACCTCTGCAACAAGTCTTTCCTGCTCAGCATGGGGCATTTGAGATGTGTTGAGGTGCGTTTCTCTCTCATTTCCCTTGACTCATCCTTCTCATCTCTAACCCTTGGCTTTCATCCTGCAGGTTTCAGCTGAAACACTGTGGCCTCCTGGAAGACCTTGAGGATTGCTCTCACCCCAGTGGGAGATCAGCTCAGTGCCTTCTCGGTTCTCGGTCTTCCCACCAAATCCTCTTTCCTGCGTTAGAGCACATTTTCCAGGAAGGCGATTGGATCTGTGTCTGACTGCCTCCTCCATCTGACGGTGAGCTTCCTGCAGACAGGGTCCAATGGTAGCTCCAGCACCAAGGACAGAGGTAGCCCACAGTAGGTGCTCAGTAAATATCGGTAGCTTAGGATCCAGTGAAAATATATATAGCAAAATATATGCAGGACTCAGGAGCACAGTCGGTGCTTAGTACATGTTGTTCTCTTAAGAGCGAATGCATATACGCAGGGCTTGTTATAAGGGGGGGGGCACTGAGGCTAGGAGAAGGGACAGTCGCTTGCTCAGACAGCCAAGTGAAGGCTGGAGTGGGGTTCTAGTCCAGAGCGCCCCTACTTTCCTTGAGGCCTCTGCCACTGCCTCATTCACCTCCCTCCCCTGGCATCCCCTCGCCCAACACAGTGCCTGGCACAGACAGGACCTGATAAATGTGTATTTGTTGAAGGAATGAATGAATATGTGTGTCTGCTGAGGTGGGGAGGGGAGCTGCGTCCAGCCTCCCAGGCCCCCAGCCCCCTCCCCGTGCAGGACCCAGGAATCCAAGCCGCCCGCCCTCCCCGCCCCTCTGGGTCCCCTTGTCCTCCCGCTTCCGGCCTTGCAGCCAGTCTTTCCTCTTTGGGGCTCGGTCGAGAGGCTGGGTTTCCGGGGGGAAGGCTTAGGCGGTGACACCGAGCCCAGCCTCCTCCACCCCCCACCACGCTCGGGCCCTCCCTCCCTCCCCGCCACCACCGTCCGCGTTTGGCCGGCCGCGGGGAAGGAAGAAAGGAGCGAAGGAGGCGGAGGTAAGAACCAGGCGCCCAGCGATCAGGGCCGAGCCCCAGGGCCCGGGCTCAGAAATCCGCGAGGCCACGACCCGCGGCCCCAATTCTGCTGATCACGCCTGCGGGAAAACCACAAGCTGGGCCCGGTGGGGAGCTCGGACCCCCGTGGGGACCTAGGGCTCCGGACCCTAGCAACCTTGGTGGGGGGCAGGCGTCCAGGGGCTGGGCCCTCAGTCGCCTCCTCCCTGGAGAATTTGGGCAGCTGAGCCCCCAGCCCCCCCCTCCCCCAATCCTCCCTGCCACTAGGACCCAGGAATCCATACCCCCCACTTACAGGAGTGGATCCGAGTCACCTCCCAAACCTGGGACTCCAAACCCCAGCTCCCACCTCTCTCGGTCCCAGGAGTCCAGGGCCCCAGCCTCCCCCCCTGCCCAAGAATCTGAGCCCTCCTACCCCTGGCCTCTCCCAGACCCTGGTCTGGGCACCCACACTGCATTTCCGGGGCCTCCCAATGTTGAATTGTACCCGCTCCACTCGGGCACCACAGGCTGGGTCCCAGCCCCTCCCAACAGGCTCCAGCGGGCCCCCTGGAGAAAAAGCAGTTAGGCTGACTCCCTGTCTCCTCTTCTGTCTGTATCTCTGGCTTGTCTCCTCTCTCTGTCTCTCTGTCTCTCCCTACGTCCGTCCTGCTGTGGCTCTTCTGATCTCTGTGTTTGCACCATCTCTCCCGAAATCTCTTTGTTGTCTCTCCATCTCTGTCTCTGCTGGGAGTCCCCATCTCTCTCTCCTGCTGGCTCCCACCATCCTGTCTTTACCGCTTCTCCTGCTCTCTGTCTGTCCCCGGGTCTCTGCTCTGTCTTTCTGTCTTGCTGGCTCTCTCCTTTGCCTGGCTAAACATCTGACCATCACTGAATCTCCATCTCTCTCTGTCTCTGCTTCTCTGCCTCACTCCACACATCTCCCTTTATCTGACCCACCCCATGCGCCCCCCGCAATGTCTCCTTGTCTCCCCTTTCTCCTTGCAGGCATGGATCCGCAGCCCCCTCCACCCGCCCAGGGCAGCCCACCTCACCGTGGCCGGGGCCGGGGCCGTGGCCGAGGCCGTGGTAGGGGCCGGGGCCGTGGCAGGGGGGGCGCTGGAGCCCCTCGGGCGCCCCTGCCCTGCCCGACCTGTGGCCGCCTCTTCCGCTTCCCCTACTACCTGTCCCGGCACCGGCTGAGCCACTCAGGCCTCCGACCCCACGCCTGCCCCCTGTGCCCCAAGGCCTTCCGCCGGCCCGCCCACCTCTCCCGCCACCTGCGAGGCCACGGGCCCCAGCCCCCACTGCGCTGCGCCGCCTGCCCCCGCACCTTCCCGGAGCCCGCCCAGCTCCGGCGCCACCTGGCCCAGGAGCACGCAGGCGGCGAGGTCGAGCTGGCCATCGAGAGGGCGGCCAAGGAGGCAGCCGAGTCCGGCTGGGGCTCCCAGGACGCCAGTGCGGAGGGGCCCACCACCGCCGCAGCTGCGGCCGCTGAGGAGGAGGCCGCGTGGCCCGAGACGTGGCCGGCGCCGGAGCCGGCCACGCTGGCGGCCCCCGCGAGCGCCGAACCCCGGGAGCCGGAGGAGGAGGAGGCCGAGGCAGGGGCGGCGGAGCTGAGGGCGGAGTTGGCACTGGCGGCCGGCAGGCAGGAGGAGAAGCAGGTCCTGCTCCAGGCCGACTGGACGCTCCTGTGCCTCCGCTGTCGTGAAGCCTTCGCCACCAAGGGCGAGCTCAAAGCGCACCCTTGTCTGCGCCCCGAGGGAGAACAGGAGGGTGAAGGGGGCCCCCCGCCCCGCCCCAAGCGCCACCAGTGCTCCATCTGCCTCAAGGCCTTCGCCAGGCCCTGGTCGCTGTCCCGCCACCGGCTGGTCCACTCCACCGACCGCCCCTTCGTGTGCCCAGACTGCGGCCTGGCCTTCCGCCTCGCCTCCTACCTCCGTCAGCACCGGCGCGTGCACGGCGCGCTCAGCCTCCTGGCCCCGCTGCCCGCGGCGGGCAGGAAGGACGACAAGGCCTCGGGGGGACGGAACTCAGGGAAGGGGCCCGAGGGCGGCGAAGGGGCCGAGTGCGGGAGCGCCTCCGAGGGGGGGGGAGGCGGGCAGAACGGAGGGGACGCCGCCCCGGCCCGGGCCCCCGCGGGGGAGCCCCGCTTCTGGTGCCCCGAGTGCGGCAAAGGTTTCCGGCGCCGCGCGCACCTGCGGCAGCACGGGGTGACCCACTCCGGGGCGCGCCCCTTCCAGTGCGTGCGCTGCCAGAGGGAGTTCAAGCGGCTGGCCGACCTGGCCCGCCACGCGCAGGTGCACGCAGGGGGCCCGGCCCCGCACCCGTGTCCGCGCTGCCCGCGCCGCTTCTCGCGCGCCTACAGTCTCCTGCGTCACCAGCGCTGCCACCGAGCTGAGCTGGAGAGGGCAGCCGCGTTGCAGGCGCTCCAGGCCCAGGCCCCGCCGTCGCCCCCCGCCGCCCCCGCCGCCCCCGCCAGCTGGGCAGGAGGAGGAAGGGCTCCCGCTGCCCGTTGCACACATCAAGGAAGAGCCACCCTCCCCGGGGACCCCACCCCAGTCGCCGCCGCCGGCTCCCCCTGTCTTCCTCAGCGCCTCCTGTTTCGACAGCCAAGACCATTCAGCCTTCGAGATGGAGGAAGAAGAGATTGACAGCAAGGCCCACCTGCGCGGATTGGGAGGCCTGGCCTCCTGACCTTCACACCCACTCTTGGCCCCTCCATTTGGCTCCCGGTTTGCAATATGGAGGAGGGAAGTCGAAGGAGAGGCGCCTCCTGTCTACCCACCCTTCCCCTTCCAGCCCTCAACACTAAGGAGGGGGGGGCCTGGACCGCCCCTCCCTCCCCATCGCCCACCCCCAGGACCCCTGACTGGCTAGGAACTGCTTGCCCGCGTAGGCCTCTGAAGGCAGGACGACTTGGAAAAGGAGGCGGAATATATTGGCCAGAGAGATGGAGACTAGGGGGGATCCCCTGCCTGGCTGTCTCCCATTGTACACACTGGACACCATCACCTCTTTGGAACTGCCAGACCCTTGGGGTCCCCAGTGAGCAAAGGTCCATCCCTGTCCTTTTGTCTGTCTGTGAATAAATGTGAGTTTGTGAAACAGGAGAGAGTGAGGCTGTCTGTGGGGGCTGCCAGAGGGGTTCTAGGGTGAGGCGGGGTTCAGCCAACAGGCTCTGAGCTTGCATTCCAAGCAGGAAGGATCCAGATTCCCACATCAGGGAATGGCAGGGAAGTGCTCAGCCAGCAAGAAACTCAAGAGAAGAATCGGGAGTGTGGCAACACCCGTTACCATCTGCCCAGGCATCTTTGGGTCGCCCCATGGCCCCCCTGTGCAGTCTCTGCATGCATTCTTTCAGCAAACATTTGCCAGGCACAGCGCTGGGCCCTGGGGATGCTGGAGATGAGAAAGCCACGAGGAGCTCGAATTCTAGATCCGCACTGCCCAATACAGTTCAGCTGCTAGCCGCACATGGCTGCTTCCATTTAGATTCAGGATGAGTAAATCGATTTAAAATAAAATAATTAGAAACGTTCAGTTCCTCAGTCACACAGTGTCAAGGTTCAACAGCTCCATGTGGCTGGTGGCTACCCTGTCGGACAGCACAGATCTAGAACATTCCAGCACCGCAAGAAGTTCTCTTGGACAGGGCTGCCCTAGATAATAAACCGATCTGCACCAGGTATTAATAAGGGCTACTGAGAACACTGCATGGCTGGGAGGGAGGGCCCTCTGGTGACCTTTGACCTGAATGAAGAGCTGGGTGGAGGGAAGAGCAGGGACAAAGGCCGTGAGGTAGTTTGGTGCTGCATGTTTGAGAAACCACAAGAAATTGGGGGTGAGGGAAAGTGTCATTTTCTGCAAACCTTCTAATGGTTTTTTCTTCACCCATCTATTTGGGTCTTAAGGAGTGGAGAGGGAAAGATGTGTTCAAGCCATCTTCCTTAAACCCCTTCTCTTTCCTTCTATTGACCTCCTGCCTTCCCCCAGCGCCTTCAGTGGCTCTCTCTTTCCTATGCAAATAATGATGACATTGACCACTTAGGTATCTTCATGCGTAGAAGGCCAGGAAAAGAGGGGCGAGGTCATCCCAGTTTTCCAGGGCAACAAACAGAGGCTTTGGGAAGGAGGATTGCTCCCTAGTGTGATGAAAACACCAGGTAGGGGCAGGGATGGAGGGAAGGAAGCCGGGAACATGGAGGTTGAGGGTCTAGGAAGGGAGATGACTGACTACCCAGAGCTTTGCAGAATCCTCCCTGGCAAAGATTCAACACACCTTGGCTGAGCCCTTGGCACTGTGCCTGGCACGTAGTAGGCATTCAATCCATGTTAGCCCGTTTGATTATCGCTGTATCACCCAGGGCTGGATGTAGGGGAGGCAGTGATGAGTGAGACCACCTGGGCACCAGCCCTCATGGAGCTTACAGACCAGCAGAGGATGTGGACAGTAATCAAATACTGGCACAAATAAATTAGGGTTTCCAAATGAGACCGGTTCTTCCACAAACTAGGTCCCATAACAGCCTCAGATGTGGGGAGCTGGGGTGTGCTTTCATGACGTCAAAGCTACCTCCCTCCTCAGGAAGCTTCAGTGGCTCCCTATTACCATATCCAAACATGGGCCACCATTTAGCGAGCACCTACCATGGCCAGATACCTTTTCAGCTCAGTCTCATTGATTCAACTCATTGAGGGAGGGGATTACATAGCCCAATTTATAGAAGGAGCAAACGGGATTAAAATTAAGTCATTTGTCCTACTTTGGAAATCACTACCATGAATTGAGCTCTTTGTATTCAATGAGGTGCTTTGTGGGGAGGGCTGAAAACAGGGGTTGGCACCGGTGAGGGAGTCATTGCTGTTGTTGCTTTGTTATGATTATTTTCCCAGGCTGGTGTAAAACTGATCTCAGGGAACCCTCACCACCCCACTGGGGATTAGGAAACATCCTCATCACTTTCTAAGGGCAAGACAGCACTCAGAGAGGGGGTCCCTTGTCCAAAATCTCATAGCTAGAAATTGGTGACGTGGAATTTGAGCCCAGGCTGGACCAACGCCATAGCCTGCACACCCTTAGCCAGGCCAATCTAATGCTTAGGATTAGCCCCCTCTTTGCCTGCATCCCGGTCTCCAAGCCCCAAGGCATCATGCCCCACCCCTCCAGGGCTTTGCCGACCACCTGCCCCCTTCCCCGCAGGCTTACTCTGTCTGGAGGATCCACTGCATCCGGAGAGAAACATTCCTAGAACAAAACACAGAACTTAGGGTGAGAAAAGGTCTCTAAGGATAGAGCCCAGTTCTCCCATTTTGCAGACGAGAAGACTGAGCCCTAGACATGTGGGACAGACACAAAACATGATAAAACACCCAAAGGGTCGCTATTATTGTGAAGAAGCACTGCTGGTGTTCATAAGTCAAACCTTGTAGCTTGTCTTGCCCTGTGCTGAGCATTTTACATATATGACCTCAACCACATGTTCATAATCATACAAAATACATTTTTTTAAAGATTTTATTTATTTATTTGACAGAGACAGCGAGAGCAGGAACACAAGCAGGGGGAGTGGGAGAGGGAGAAGCAGGCTTCCCGCTGAGCCGGGAGCCCGATGTGGGACTCGATCCCAGGACCCTGAGATCATGACCTGAGCCGAAGGCAGTCGCTTAACCAACTGAGCCACCCAGGCGCCCCACAAAATACATTTTTAAAAGATTTTTATTTATTCATTTGAGGCAGACAGATATGGGGTAGGGGTGGGGGTGGAGAGAGAGAGAACCCGAGGAAGAGAAGAGGCAGAGGGAGAGGGAGAAGCAAACTCTCCGCTGAGCAGGGAGCCCAAGGCGGGGCTAGGTCCCAGGACCCCGAGATCATGACCTGAGCCAAAGGCAGACGCCCAACCATCTGAGCCACCCAGGTGCCCCACAAAACACATTTCTTGAGTACTTAGCCTACAGCTCCTTCTAAAGGGATTGTGTGGATTAGCTCACCTACTCTTCCCAACAAGATCAATTGATAGATGCTATCCCGGGCTGCACTTGTTTCTCTTAAACAGCTTGAGATATCATTTGCATACCATAGAATTTACTCATTTTAAAGGCACTCAGTTAGGACACGTCCACCCCAAAGATCTCTTGTGCCCATGAATAGTCACTTCCCATCCGCACCCCCAGCTCCAGGCAACCACTGATGTATTTTCTGTCTCGACAGATTTGCCTCTTCTGGACAGTTCCTATAAATGCATCATACAATATGTCACCTTCCGTGTCTGGCTTCTTTCACTCCACACGCTGTCTTTAAGGCTCATCCACGTTGTAAGTTTTATGAGCACTTCATCCCTTTTTATGGCTGAGTAACATTCCATTGTATGGATAGACTGCGTTCCGTTTACCCACTCATCTGTTGGTGGACCTCTGGGCTGGGTCCGCTCTTCGGCTGTTGTAAATAGCGCTGCTGCGAACACGCTTGCGGACACAGATTTTATTCTCTTGGGCAGATTCTCGGGAGCAGAATTGTTAGGCTCTGTGAGAAGCTCATGATACACTTTTTAAGAAACTGCCAGACTGTTTCCCAAAGTGGCTGTACCATTTACAGTCCCATCAGGGATATGTGAGGGTGAGGGCTCCCCATGGGGGCTCCATTTTCAGGAGAAGGAAGCCCAAGATCTCCTGGCTGGTAAGTAGCAGATCTGGATATGTCTGAGGGCATTGTGGTTCTAAAGTCTGTGCTCTTAAGTCTCATGCAAAGATTCATTCTTACCCTGTTATTCCTCCCTCCCTCCCTCCCTCCCTCCCTCCCTCCCTCCCTCCCTCCCTTCCTTTCTTCCTTCCTTCCTTTCCTTCCTTCCTTCCTCCTAAAACTACCGAGCTGTTGGCTATGTGCAAAGCACTATTCTGGATGTGGGAAAAACATCAGAGGACAAATAGACCAGGTTACATTTTGGCAGGAGACACATAGACAAACTCAGAACACTGATCCCACAAGTATTTACTGAGCCTCACTATGTGCTGGGCACTGTTGGAGGTGCCGTTCACCCTCTGGTTAATGAAATGGACACAGATCCCTGCCCACAGAGGGTTTCTATTCTACCGGCAGGAGGCCGACAGGAAACCATAGTAAGCAGGTAACCTATATATAAAACATCTTAGGAGGGGGATGCATGCACGGGGATGCATGCACGGGGACGTGTCCCGGGGAGGGCACAGCTGATGCAAAGGCTCTAGGTGGGAATGTGACTGGTGTGTTCGGGAAGCACAGAGGCCACTGGGACTGGAAGGAGAGAGAGACAAGGAGGGAGCGAGGCGGAGGGGATTAGGGAGAACTCGGGAGTCCAGATCCCATAGGGACTCTAAAGGACTCTGATTTCTACTCCATATGCGATGAGAAGAGAGTCTCTGGCACAATGTCACTTCCCTTTTAACATTTGAAAAAAACCTTCTTTTTAAAGATTTGATTTATTTATTTGAGAGAGAGAGAGAGGGAGAGAGAGAGAGAGCACAAGCAGGGGGAGGGGCAGAGGGAGAGGGAGAAGCAGACTCCCCACTGAGCAGGAAGCCCAAGGCGGGGCTCCATCCCCGGACCCTGGGATCCTGACCTGAGCTGAAGGCCGGCGCTTAACTGACTGAGCCACCCAGGCACCCTGAAAAAAAATTTTTTTAAGTAAACTCTACACCCAACATGGGGCTCAAACTCAGGACCCCAAGATCAAGAGTGGCATGTTCCACTGACTGAGCCAGCCAGGTGCCCCAACATTTGAAAATTTTAAAACACATAGCAAATGGAAAGAATTCGACACTAGATGCGTATCCTCAACCCTTAGAGTCTACAGTGAGCATTTTGCTCTATTTGTTCATAATGAACATGTCTATCCATCTATCTTTTCATTTACCCATCCATCAGCCTATCCACCACTCATCTTTAAAAAAATTAATCAACTTCCCTTTTTTGAGCAGTTTTACATTCACAGAAAAATTGAGTGGAAATTGCAGACAGTTCCCGTATATCTTTAAAGAAATTCATTTCAAAACAATTTGCAACTCTTAGGTCACATCACCCCTAAACACTTCAGCATGCATATCGTAACAAGATATCAAATATTTATTTAAGCTTCTTGTCCTTGGTAAAATTTAAATACAGTGAAATGCATACAGTCTACATGTTATCAATTGATACTTTTGAGAAACACATACTCCTGAATAGCACAGACCCCTCTCCTGGTTTAGCAGATTCTCTCTGGCTTCTGTTTGGAGAATCAGTTGGTGGGGAGTGGGGCAAAAGTCCTCTTAAGCCCACATGGTTTGCTTTTTAAATAACCTTTTAACCTTTTATTTTTAGAATAGTTTTAGGTTTATGGAGAAGTTGCAGCAATTGTAGAGACTTCCCGAGCATCCCTGAGGCAGGTTTCCCTCCTGTTATCGTATGACCGGGGCATGTCTGTCAAAACCAAGGAACCAACACCATAGAATGCTATCAACCAAACGCTCTGCACTACTCAGATTTAGCTCATTTTCCCCTGATGCCCCCTTTCCATTCCAGGATCCCACCCAGGATACCACATGGCCTGTGTCCTGCCTCCTCAATCTCCTCTGATTTGTGATCATTTCTCAAACTTGCCTTGGTTTTTGATGATCTTGACAGTTTTGAGGAGTCCTGAGGAGAAACCCCAAAGCCAGTGAAGTGCCTTTTTCAGCACATCCTCGGGGTGCGGGTGGGGGCCCACACGTATCCACATGACTTACCACTGAGGACGCTGCCCTCCATCACCTGGCAGACAGTGACGCCTCCCCCTTTCCGCTCTGTGCCCAAGTCACTGAGTGCAGCCCGCATGGAGGGGCAGGAGAAGCATCCAATTTTGAAGATTCTTCTGTCCCCTCTCCTTCCTCCTGTTTATTCATTTATGCAATCATTTATTTGTATCTATACGGACTCAAGTATGTTTCTTTTGTACTTCGGGTGATAGTCCCATAGGATGGTATTTATCTCATGTAAATGCATATTATAGTCCCCTACATTATTTATTTCACTGAAGCCCACCTGTTTTATTTTTTTTTTTAAGATTTTATTTATTTACTTGAGAGAGAGAGAGCATGAGAGGGGGAAGGGTCAGAGGGAGAGGCAGACTCCCCACTGAGCAGGGAGCCCGATGCGGGACTCCATCCCAGGACTCCAGGACCATGACCTGAGCCGAAGGCAGTCGCTCAACCAACTGAGCCCCCCAGGCGCCCCAAAGCCCACCTGTTTTAAAGCCAGGTGCCATCAAGAGAGAATAATGCTAACGGAGAAGCAGGGGCTTCTGCCGGGTGCTGTGACTTCAGTTACGTGGTCCCAGAGGGCTTCTGGGAAGGAGTAATTTGAGACTTGATCCAGATGAGCTAGGGAACTGAGCGTGTGAATCAGGAGCTGGGACACGCTCCCTTTCCAGAGGGGCTCTGAGGCTCTAAGGGGACATCCAGCGATGACCAGGTGGAGCTACGCCTCCCTCCGGGCACGGCCTACTCCCAGCCTCCCGGGGGGCGGTTTGGAATTCAGCCTCAGAGGCCAAGCCCCGCCACCTCCTTGGCCTCTTATCTCACCACACCCAGCACTGTGCCTGGCACAGACCTGTGCTGCATAAATATTTGCTGCCATTCACCCAGCTGCTCGAGCCCCAGCCACCCTCCTTTCCCACCGCGGAACATTCTGCCCTCCTCCCTAATCGGCTCTTTGTCTCAAGCTGGGGGGGGCATTGCTGGCACCAGGTATGGAGCCTCGGAGAGGGAAGTGACCCACCCAAGGTCACTGGGAGAAGGGGGCCAGAGAGAGAGAAAGAGAGTCGTTCCAGACTGGCCACCTCCAAGCTTCTAACATCAGGATAATAATTGTAGCTACTCTTCATCATCACGCCCACGTTCGGGGACCTGCAGGCCACACGCATTAGCTGCAGGTTCCCAGCACCCACCGGGCTTCCTCCTCTCAGCCTTGGATGGGCAATTCCTCTGCCTGGAATGACTCCCCTGTCTGCCCCTTCAAGCCTCCTCTACGAGGCCCTCTCTATCTCACCCCACCTCTATTAATCCTTTGTTGCAGGCAGAATTCTCAGCTGGATCCCAAGATTCCTGCTCCCCTGGTGCCCATGCCCCTCCTCCCAGGGCCAATCTAGGAGCCGCCGTGGAAGGACTTTGCACACAGCACTAGGATTCCAAGTCAGACAACAGGGATGGAGTGAGAGGGCATCATGCTAAGTGAAGTGAGTCAGACAGAGAAGGATAAATACCATACGATTTCACTCATATGCAGAATGTAAAAAACAAAACAAACGAAACAGAAACAGACTCATAAAGACAGAGAACAAACTTCCAGCTATAAGAAAAAAGAGATGAGGGGCGCCTGGGTGGCTCAGTCCGTTAAGTGGCCCACTCTTGATTTCGGCTCAGGTCATGATCTCAGGGTCGTGGGATCGAGCACTCACCACAGAGTCTGCTTAAGATTCTCTCTCCCTCCCCCTTTTGCTCCTCCCCCTGTTCATGTGCACATTCACTCCCTCTTCTCTCTCTCAAATAAATAAATCTTTAAAAAAGAAAGTCAGAGAGGGCGCCTGGGTGGCTCAGTTGGTTAAGCGACTGCCTTCGGCTCAGGTCATGATCCTGGAGTCCCGGGATCGAGCCCCGCATCGGGCTCCCTGCTCGGCAGGGAGTCTGCTTCTCCCTCTGACCCTCCTCCCTCTCATGCTCTCTGTCTCTCATTCTCTGTCTCAAATAAATAAATAAAATCTTTAAAAAAAAAGTCAGAGAGATGAAAAAGTACAGCATGGGGAATGATATTCAATAATATAATAGTCTTGTATGATGGCAGGTGGTGACTACACTTCTTGTGGTGAGCGTTGTGAAAGGTATACAATTGTCAAATCACTACGTTGTGCACCTGAGACGAATATAATATTTTATGTTAATTATACTGCAATACAATTTTTTTTAAAAGATTCCAAATCAATTGGTTTAAGCTAGGGAGGGGATCTTTGGTGGGCCTTGCCTAATCAGGTGACCCCCCCCTAAAAGGGACAGGGCTCTTTCTGGAGCTTGAGGGGGATTCCACAAGAGGGAGATTCTCCGTTCCTAGCTTTGAAGGAGGAGAGGACCCCGGCGCAGGGGATGCAGGCAGCCTCTGAAAACAGAGTGGATTTTGCCCAACAAGCAGCAAGGAAATGGGAATCTCTCAGTCTTCCGGAAGCAGAGAACCCCAACATTCGCGCGTAGGCTTCTGGCTCACAGAAACTGTGAGCTAATAAGGGGGTGCCCTTCTAAGCTGCTGCGTTTGTATCATTTGTTACACCCCACAGAAAACACCTGCAATCTGTAATCTGTTTTGTTTCCTTCATGGTGCTGGCTGTCAAAAGTAAGTTGGTTTCTTTGATTGCTTCCAGTATGTCCATCCACTGTATTGGTTTGCTGGGGCTGCTGTAACAAAGTATCACAAGCCAGGGGGCTTCCAACAACAGTATCATCTCACAGTTCTGGAGGTTAGAAGTGGAAGATCTCAGGGCCATGCTCTCTCCGAAACCCCCAGGGGAAGCCCTCCTTGCCTCTGCCTAGCTTCTGAGGGTTTGTCCGCCATCTTTGCCTTGGAGACGCCTCACTTCCTTCTCCACCTCCATCTTCACGCGCCGGTGGCCTCACCTGGCCATCTTTCCACCCTTTCCTGTGGGAGAATCGTGTAAGAACCCCCCTTCCTCCAATACGACCTCCTCTTAATTAATTTCATCTGCAGTGACACTGTTTCCAAAAAGGTCACATCCTGAGGTACTGGGGGTTCAGCATATCTTTTTTGGTGGGGGGCACAATTTAACCCACAGCACCATCCCTATGCACACGTGCGGTCTGCCCAATCTTGGCTGGGTGTCACTGGGTTCCTAGAGCCTCGAGTATCGCCTGGCACAGTGTAGATGCTTAAAAAGACTGTTTTTGCTAAGTCATCTGATGAATTACTTCTCAGAGCCTCTTTACTCATCTTTCGGGTGAGGATGAAGCCACCATCCTCCCTGTTTTCTTCTCATTTGCTAATGTGTTTGGTTTACAAATTGGCCTCTGACCACCCCTCACTAGAACAGAAAGGTGCCTGTGTGGCTCGTCCCTGTGTCTCCAGCGCCCAGCACCCTGCCTGACACACACAGATTCACAGCAAATAACTGTCCAACAAATAAATGAGGTTATAATCTACCCCACCGCCACTTTACAGAAGGGGAAACTGAGGCTTACTTAGAAAGGTGAAATGAGTTGGTCAGGGTCACTGTCACTGCTCCCGCCTTCCAATCACCTGCCAATGCTTCCCATTGGCCGAACCCAAACAGAAGCCAGATGCAGCCCAGGTGATGCAGTCGGAAGGGGTCACCTAGACAGAGAGAAGACAGAGGGACAAGGGCAAGGTAGTCAGCACATCCAGATTGCCTTCTGTGGAAAATCTCTCAGGGGCAAATACACCCAGAAGAGGAATCCTCAGACACGGGGGTCCCGCTTTCACTCAGGTCTCCCACCTTGCTCACCGAGAGGCTGCACCAGCCTACACGCCCCCCAGCAAAACCCCAGGGCCCTCTTTCTCCACGTGATCAACCACTTCCTAACTTCTGCCCGCCCAGTGGAATCTGCCCTCAGTGGTGTGCCATTGGGGCGACAGGGAAGCAGCCTGCCCTAGATGCAGGCAACAAGGGGCGCATTGGCCACAGAGGAAATAAAAACACGAAGAAAACCAAACAAAACGTTTGGTCCACTTTTCACTGATGTCATGCACCCGCAATCAGAACCAATGTCAGTGACACACCCTCCCTGAAAAATAAAACAAGACGAAATCAGAGAGGGAGACAAACGTGAGAGACTCTTAACTCTAGGAAACAGAGTTGCTAGAAGGGAGGGGGTTGGGGGGATGGGGTAACTGGGTGATGCATGAAGGAGGGCGCACGATGGGATGAGCACTGGGTGTTATATGCAACTGATGAATCACTGACCTCTACCTCTGAAACTAATAACGCACTATATGTTAATTAATTGGATTTAAATTTAAAAATACATAAAAAAGGGCACCTGGGTGGCTCAGTTGGTTGAGCGACTGCCTTCGGCTCAGGTCATGGTCCTGGAGTCCCGGGATCGAGTCCCACATCAGGCTCCCTGCTCGGCAGGGAGTCTGCTTCTCCCTCTGACCCTCCTCCCTCTCATGCTCTCTGTCTCTCATTCTCTCTGTCTCAAATAAATAAATAAAATCTTTAAAAAAATAAAATAAAATAAAAATACATTAAAAAAAAACCCTCCCTGCGAAACAGCTTCATTGGTCTAAGTTCCGAACATTTGCTGCCGATGTTACCATGGAGTTTTAAATATATAATAAATATACACACATATATTAAACATATACGTATGTGTATATACATATAGAATGCATATGGACATGTACATTTATACAGTGTGCATATATTCATGTATATAATTAGCACATTTTATTACTTCGTTCCCCCATCCTTTCATGGAGCACTCTGTTGCACATGGAAGTCAATGGAGAGAACCCCAGTTTACAGCTGACCTCGCTGCCCGCAGACTCCACTACGCACGTTCGTTTTGAGAGTAAGTTCCTGAGGATCAGATTGTCTGAGCTCATTTCAGATGCAACCCACGCCTTCAGCGTCTGTGGAGCTCCACGTCCCCACTGTGTTTAAAACGGTAGTTTCGAAGTACACGTAGATGGCGTGGTGATTCTAAAGACAGAGAAACAGCCTGAGAAACTGGGGTGCTGACCTTCTCTGTCACCCTTGGAGTTTGTATTTGCAGATCAAGTTCGAAATGGAGAAGCAGAGCACCCACCACACAATGTAACAGTTTTTACTGAAGTGCAAGTTTGAGTTCACACCTGAAATCTTTGCTGAACTGGAACCGGTATCTCTAACATTGGAATGTGTTCTTTTCAATTTCTGATCGTTTGCAAACTAAATATATATATGTATTATATATATATTTATGTATCTATCTCTTGAAATATATATATATATCTCAAGAAAAAATGACAAGTGATGGCTCTTAAAAATCATTTTGTTACGTGAGAGACACCCAGCACTCATGTCCCTTAGTGTTCACGCAAATAAGTGAAAATCTCTCGTGCACACAAAACCCTGCACACGGAGGATACTTGGAAGCAAGACGATGGAAGATTATTTGGTGCTAAAAAGAAATGAGCTATCGGGTCATGAAAAGGCAAGGCGGAGCCTTAAATGCACATCATTAAGTGAAAGCAGCCCATCTGAAAAGGCTACACGCCACACGATTCCAACTGTAGGACATTCTGGAAAACATAAAGCTATGGAGACAGTAATACGGTGAGTGGTTGCCAGGAGTTAGGGGAGGACAGACGAATTGGGGAGCACAGAGGATTTTTAGGGCAGTGAAGCTACTCTGTGAGATACTGTAATGGTGGACACACGTCATTATACATCCATCCAAGCCCGTGCAATGGGCAATGCCAAGAGCGAACCCTAATGTAAACTATAGACTTTCTGTCTACCTCTGAAACTAATAACGCACTATATGTTAATTAATTGGATTTAAATTTAAAAATATGGAGTCAATGTGGGTCAGCAACCGTGACAAACGTACCCTCTGGTGGGGGACGCTGGTAATGGGGGAGGGGGGACGTTCATGTGTGGGGGCAGAGAGTCTATG
The DNA here is from genome assembly GCF_029215605.1 of Mirounga angustirostris. NCBI lineage: Eukaryota > Metazoa > Chordata > Mammalia > Carnivora > Phocidae > Mirounga > Mirounga angustirostris. The sequence continues at coordinate 57,411,257 of NW_026991724.1, read as the reverse complement.
GGAAATCTGTATCTTCCTCTCAATTTTGCCGTGAACCTAAAACTGCTCTAAAAACTCAAGTTTATGGAAGGAAGGAAGGAAGGAAGGAAGGAAGGAAGGAAGGAAGGAAGGAGGAAGGAAGGAAAAAGGAAGGAAGGAAGAAGGAAGGAAAAAGGAAGGAAGGAAGAAGGAAGGAAGGAAGGAAGGAAGGAAGGAAGGAAGGAAGGAAGGAAGGAAGGAAGGAAGGAGGAAGGAAAGAAGGAAGCTCCCCAAACCAAGAAAACGATGCTGCTGGTTATTCCATGATTGTTGCTGAAAATCGCTCTGTTATCCAGAGGCAGAGGGGGTGTTAACGCTCTGTCACGTTCTCTGCAGCCTCGCTAGAATGTCAGCGCCACCAGAGCGGGGACCTTTTTTTATAGCTTCATGGAGATAGGCTTCTCCTAGCACACCATTCATCTCTTTAAAGTGTACCAGCCGATGACCTTCGGTGTGGTCGCAGGGCCGTGTGACTGTCACCATGATGAACTTTAGAATGCTCCTGTCGCCCCAGAAAGGACCCCCTGACGCATCACCCCACAGCACCCCATGCCCTCCAGGCCTTGGGCAACCACCCGTCCCCTTCTGGTCTCTGCAGATGGGCCTCTGAGGGCAGGGACTGTTGCCCTCATTGCCTTCCCTCTATCCCCAGAACTGGCAATCCTGCTCCGTAACTCCAGAGCTCTTCAACCAATGTCTTAACTTGAATCCCAGATAGGACAGGCCTCTGCTTGGGGGCCTCTTTCTCCCCCACCCGTCATCCCTGTCAAGCCCTTTCAGAGTCCCCTCTGGACCCCACTTTGTCACCTCCATTAGAAAGGTGACACCTTGTTTTTGATTGCTTGCATCCTTGTGCATGGCACCTTCTAGACTCCTCCCAGCGGGGACAGAACCTATCTGCTGGTCCTGGCTCCAACTCACAGGCCCCAGGAAATGTGTGTTGAATTTGAATGGAAACGAGCAAAGTCAGCAACCTTGACACACATCTGTCCCTAGCTCCGGGCCTGCAGACGTCTACCCACACCGGAGAGGCTGGGGGAGGGGGTGCATGACATGTCCTACTGTGCCGTTGACCCCTAGCAGGACATAGAGCAAGAGATTTAATCTCTGCGAGTCTCCCTTCCCTCAACTATGAAACGGAGCTAATAATAGGACCTACCTTTCCCGGCTGCTGTGAGGATTAGCACAGGGGTTGGTAATACACAGAGTTCAGTAAATGCTAGCTATAATTACCGTTAATCATGCGGGATTTACAAAGCCATTACAAACGCACTCCGGCCATCCGTCAGTCTCGTCCCACACACATTTCCCGAGGAGAGGGAGAGAGAATCCAGTGTACTCCTGGGAACTGTGAGTCCTTCCGTGTGACTGGGGTGTCGGGTGAGATAGGGCGGGGCGGCAGATAAGATGGAAAGAGCATGAGCTCCAGAAGGGCTCAGAGGCCAGGCTGGGGAGCTTGGACTCTATCCCAGGGGTAATAGGGAGCCATGGGAGGCTATTGAGGAGAGGGACGGACATGTGTTGTCTCTGAGTGTTAGATGCTTTTGGGGTGGTGGGTGGGACACTCTACGGAGAGACACCGGAGGCCAGGAGGAAGGTGGGGTTATGGTCCACATATGTGAGGGACCTTGACCTGCAGCCCAGTGGGCATGGGCGAGGCGGTCATTCTTAACCCGTGGTCTCTAGACTTCTAGAGAGATCCAGCGGGGTCGGTCCCCCTGGATGCTGTCTGCCAAATCGTGTTTCCATTTTTCCAAAAGTAAAAAAGGAACTAGGTGAAAATAATTTTGATGCTTTATTTGGTTCAATGCAGTGTATCTTCCTTATTCCAGTCGCTCAGTACACTGGATTCTCCTTATTTATGGTGGTTATGGTCTATAAAGTTATAGTGAATGCTGAATCAATGAATATGGAACCACAGTCCCTGGGGGAAGGACGGGCTTGGGTTCCTATCAGCCTTTGTCACAGGATTCTCATTAACCGGTCAATCCATAACCTTGTTTCACGTGTGTTCTGTTTAAAGACACCTAACTTGGGCCCCTGGGTGGCTCAGTCGGTTAAGCGACTGCCTTCGGCTCAGGTCATGAGCCTGGAGTCCCGGGATCGAGTCCCGCATCGGGCTCCCTGCTCGGCGGGGGGTCTGCTTCTCCCTCTGACCCTCCTCCCTCTCGTGCTCTCTCTCATTCTCTCTGTCTCAAATAAATAAATAAAATCTTTAAAAATAAATAAATAAATAAATAAAGACACCTTACTTAATATATACTGCTGACTCGCTCACACTGAACTCAGGGCCCACGGCTCCGTAACTCGTGCTCGAAGGAAGCCTACCTGACACAGATATTTCTCCGTAAGACACATCACACCTTCTTGCGCTCGGGGGCCGCTTTCTAACCACAAAGTCACCAACAAAAAAGCACAATACTGCGAAAAATGCGGCACTAGCCAGGCTGCCAGAAGGATGCTTGTGTACGGGGTGACAGGTGGAACGAGGCAGAGGGTCCCCATGTGCGGCCACCGCGCATGCCCACCAGAGTGCCATGATGTTGATTTGAGGACCACGGGGAACTTTTCGTGGGTAGGCGCGTTTGCAAATACGAAATCCATGAGTAATGAATTGACTCTATATCCAAGACATTATCATGGCATCATGTAATTAGTACAAAAGTCATCAGTGAGACAGTTTACATTCTCTTTTTCATGCTAAGTCTTTGAAACTCGTGGTCTGTTTTACACTCACGGGAGTTCTTAATTTGGACCAGCCAGTTTCAGGTGCTTAAGAACCACACGTGGCTGCTGGCGTCTGTATTAGCGCAAGTCTCTGTGGCTTTCTTCAGATTCTCAGAGGGGCCTACGAACTCAAAAAATGACCATGAAAGGTCAATGCCAGATAGAAGCCCCTTGGAGAGGGGGCAGCACCAGAGTGAGCCCCTTAGCCCAGGGCAGCCCGTGTGAGAATATTCTTTGCATCCCTGCTTGTAAGAGCGCAAGATGGGAGAAACATAAAGTGTTGGTCATCAGAAGAATGGATCCATAGAACAGAGCAGGTTCACAGGCTAGAATACGCAACATCTCTGCAAAGGGACGAACCTGAACTCCATGTAACGGCACAGATGAAGCTCACAAACACAGGGTGGAGCTTGTGAGGACAAAAGCCAGCTGCAGAGGGTCACATACTATTTATACAACATTTAACCGCATGCATGGTGATCCTCTAGAGCAGCTATGGTTTATGCGTATGTAGCAAATACTATTTTTTTTAAAGATTTTATTTATTTATTTGAGACAGAGAGAATGAGAGAGAGAGAGCACATGAGAGGGGGGAGGGTCAGAGGGAGAAGCAGGCTCCTGCGTCTGAGCCACCCAGGCACCCTAAGCATCCAATTTTTTTTTTTAAAGATCTTATTTATTCATTTGAGAGAGAATGAAAGACAGCACATGAGGGGGGGAAGGTCAGAGGGAGAAGCAGGCTCCCTGCCAAGCAGGGAGCCCGATGCGGGACTCGATCCCGGGACTCCAGGATCATGACCTGAGCCGAAGGCAGTCGCTTAACCAACTGAGCCACCCAGGCGCCCTCTATTGATCTTTTTTTGGGGGTGCGAGGGCAAGTGGGTTGTCAAGTGCACAGTCTTTGAAGTCTAACTCAATTTTTTCTGTGATCTTTCCATATATATTTTATTCATTAAAGTTATTTGGAAAAAATATATATAAATAATAGGGGTGCCCAGCGGGCTCAGTTGGTGGAGCGTGTGGCTCTTGATCTTGGGGTCATGAGTTCAAGCCCCATATTGGGTGTAGAGATTACTTAAAAATAAAACCTTTAAAATATGTATATTACAGGGGCGCCTGGGTGGCTCAGTCAGTTAAGCATCTGTCTTCGCCTCAGGTCATGATCCCAGGGTCCTGGGATCAAGCCCCACATCGGGCTCCCTGCTCAGCGGAGAGCCTGCTTCTCCTTCTCCCTCTGATGCTCCCCCTGCTCATGCTCTCTCTCACAAATAAATTGAAAAATCTTAGAAAAATAATTTTAAAGATATATAACATATACTATATATACTCTACTATATATAAGATGGTATATATTATATATAATTATATACAAGGTAACGTATATTACATTTATTATTATATTATATACAATACATAACATATTATAATGCTCTGGGTAGAACCTGCAGGTACTCCCATCTCATAAGGAGGAAACTGAGGTATGGGGGCAGTTGGACACTTGAGGGAGAGCACACCCTGGGCCAGGAGGGCCTAAACTAGGATAGTCACGGCAAGAGCCCATGGGGACGGGTGGACAGGAGACGCAGGAGGGGATGGGCATGAGGCCTAGAGGCCAACTTAAATGAGGGCTGTGTGCACCTTGGGGCCAGGGCTGGAGCCGCCCAGCCTGCCCACACCTGCCCTCTTCAGGTCACTCCGGGTGACCCTGTGGGGTGGCGTTGCTAAATGGGGAGGTGCAAAGCTCCCTGGATCATCAGTGAGCCTCTCAGGGGCCGGGGAGGGCCAGAGGCCTGCAGCATTCCCCAACCCCCCTGCCCAGCAGACCCAGGTGGCTCTGCAGCCTGACCTTCTGGCTCCAGAGTAGCAGCTGTTCTGCAGTCCCTGCAGGCCCCTTGCACGCACACATCCGGCCCCACGTCCCCAGTGGAAGAATTCAGCTCTAGTCACACACCAGGGGTCTGCCTCCCTCAAGCTGCCTGGGCAGGGGACAGAGAGCGGCCTGGAGGCCCCAGACCCTCTGTCTTTGCCTCTCATTGTCTGCTGGCCAATGCCTCTGCTGCTCCATGCCTCAGTTTCCCCATCAGTAAATTGGAAACCATCATTCTACTCGTCCAGGGCTTATAGGGAGGATTCCACCTTAATTAAAGAAAGCCAAGGCCTGGCATCTGGCATCTGAGAAGCATTGAGTAAATAGTCATCATTGCATTTCTTCATTGTAGTTCTGGTTTTTGAATAGGTAACACATGCGGGGCAACAACAACAACAAAAAATCAAATAGTACAAAAGGCACAACAATGAAAAGTTCCCCCGAAGCTGTGTGTTGACATCGATCACTGACCCAACTACAGCAGCAACAGAGGGTTTATTTGGACAAATTGGGGTGCACAGAACAGGACTGGGTATCAGCCGGTTTTCCGGAATTACTGTTAATGTCGCTAGATGCAATTGATAATTGCATTGCAGTTGAGCTGGAAATGATCCTTTCAGAGAGATGTAGACCCCAGGGTAGCAATAATTTCTCGTGCTGTCTGTAGTGTATTTGACAACATTTAGCTTTTTATGAGGAAAAATGTCCAGCATAGCCAAAAATAAAGAGTAAAAGGAATCCCCTCACTCACATTTTGCGAGGCGAATGCCGCTCCTGTCCCCGCACCCCCCCACCCCCCCACCCCCCACCCGCACACAGTCTTGGATTTTTCTCCTGCTGGAGTATCTGAAAGCAGGCACCAGGCAGCATACCATTTCACCCAGAAAGATTTCGGTAGACTGTAATTTACTTTGAAATACTTCATTCCCCCACAGAAAACAGAGATACAGCGAGTATTGGAAAAAGTCAACCTGTGAGGTCTGGTCAGTGCCCTGGAGGGTGGTCACTGTGGGGTCCTTTTGACTCTTGTGCACGTTTGCAGAGCTTTTCACCATCAAACCCCCCGAAAATCAAAGAGCAAAGGAAGTTCTCTGCCACTGCCCCACCCCCGGCCTGGGTTCCCAGGGGCAAAGTCCTAGCCAGTTTCCTGGGGATCCTTCCAGAGTCTGAGTAGCGTCGTGGTTGTGACTTTATTAATAGCAGGTTGTAGTAGTAGTAAACCCAAGCTGGGCAGAACTCAGGGCTGTGAGTCACTCCGACCTGGCTCGGATCCCACCAGACACCTCCTCCCACTCTGACCTTGTGTAAGGCGGTCCCAGCTCACAACCTCAGTTTCCTGCTCTGTAAACTGGGGATAAATCTCCACCCTTTCTGGATAGCTGCGAGGATCCAGGGTAAAGCCCTACCCCAGCCCCTGCCCAGAACCAGGCTCAGGGCAAGTGCTGAGAACATGAAAGAAGCCCTTCCCCCAGTGCTTCTCCTGGCTATTAGAGCTCCTGGGCCTGAGGGAGGAGGGGGCTGGGGCCCTGAACCCCTGGGTCTGAGGGAGGAGGGACTGGGGTCTGGACTCCTGGTTCTGAGGGAGGAGGGGCTGGGGGTCTGGACTCCTGGGTCTGGGGGAGGAGGGGCTGGGGTCTGGACTCCTGGGTCTGGGGGAGGAGGGGGCTGGGGGCCTGGACTCCCGGGTCTGAGGGAGGAGGGGGCTGGGGGGTCTGGACTCCTGGATCTGAGGGAGGAGTGAGGTGTGAGGCTGGACTCCTGGGTCTGAGGGAAGAGGGAGGTGAGGGCCTGGACTCCAGGGTCTGAGGGAGGAGGGGGCTGGGGGTCTGGACTCCTGGGTCTGAGGGAGGAGGGGCTGGGGGGCTGGACTCCTGGGTCTGAGGGAGGAGGGGGCTGGGGGTGGGGACTTGGTATTAAAGAACAGGGCTTTGGGAACAGTTTCCCTGGTTCCTAGAGGCCAGACTCCCATCCCATGGAGGAAGGCAGAAAGCATGGAGCTCTGGGTCACCCATCCCAAGAAAGGTATGTGAAGGGGCCCTGTTTCCTCTTTTCTCACTGCCGTCAGGCCTGGCCCTTGGGGGTTCACAATATGTTTTGTCCCCTCTGTCCTGGGACCAGAGCCCAGAGTCCAAGCTGGTCTAAGTTTGGAAGGGGGAGGGAGGGGGGCAGCGGGTCAGAGGGGGTGAGGGAGGGGTGTGGGGGGACAGGATGTCTCTGAGTTGTCACACACACCCCTGTCCCAGGCCCAGAGAAAGGGAGGGACAAAGGCTATGAGAGAGAGTCAGGAACAAAGACGGGAGGAGGGAGACAGACAGACACTGGGGAGAGCAGGCCAGAGCATGGCCGAGCAGGAGAACAGAGAAAGAGTGAAAGTGTGGGATATCCTGAAGGATAGACAGTGGTGACCACAGTGGGGAGAGTGTGGGGACAAGAGACAGGATAGGGAGACCCACCTGGAGATCCGAGAGCTGGGACAGGGAGGCTGGTGGGGAGAGAGAGACTGGGAGACAGATAATCACACAGAAGCAAAGATACTGTGAGGTCAGAGAGGGGAGGGAGGTGTGAGACGGAGCACAGAGATCAGCAGGATAGTACAGACGGACACACGGAGACCCGGGTTGACAAGGAGGCAGGAGTCCGGCAGAGGACGGCAGAGAAATCCTCCGACTCAGACAGGCAGAGGGAGACCGAGGCAGACCCTTTCAGGCGGACTCTAGAGCGTGGCTCTATAGGGCAAGGACCTGCGGGGTGCGGTGGGACGCGGGTGACCCAGGCAAGGCGTGCTTGCTCACACAAGGTCCAGCTGACGCCAGGGAACTCCAACATGGAGCTCAGGGAGCCCGAGAACCATGAGGATGGGGACCCAGAGGTGAGAGACGGGAGAGAGAGAGAGAGAGATGCAGAAAAACAGAGTCAGAGACAGACACGAAGAGGGACAGTGGACAAACACACAGAGAGATGGAAGAGACAGGGAAACAGAGAAACAGCAGAGACCCAGAATAACACAAACCTGAGGACACAAAGCAAGACCGAGGCCGCCAGGGCAATAGACTCAGAAACAAAAAACGGAAAGCACAGGGGGAGGATGGAGAGAGAGATGGGCGCAGTGGGGGTTGTGTAAGCTGAGGATGCAGTCCCAGCCAGGGCTGGGGGCTTTTGGTGGTTCCCAATGATGGTGGTGGGCAGGGTCTCTGAGACAATCACCCCTAACCCTGCCAGGACAAAAGAACAGGTGGCCCAAGGCCGGTGAGTCATTGTGACTCATCCTCCTCCCTGGGGACAATGACCCCATCACCCTGGCACCCCACCTCAGCCCTGGGCTGGACCTCCAGTTCCCCCCACTGCTCTCAGTGCGCCCCAGACTCACTCCTTCCCCACCTCTGCTCCTCTCTGACAGGAGGACACAGCTACTGCCCTCCAACGGCTCGTGGAGCTGACAGCCACCAGGGTGACCCCAGTGAGGAATCTGCGTGTCCTGTACCGCCTCATCCGAGAGCTCGGCTCGGGCTCCTATGGCCGCGTACTCCTTGCCCGGCCTCGCCAAGGAGGTGAGTTTGGCCATCGAAGGGCACACTCCAGAATAGGGTTCTCAGAAGCCACTGAGACAAGGAGCATCCCCAGGAGATGATGGGAACCCTTGATGGGGGCTCTCAGAAAGTTAAGAGCTCTTTGATCTTCCAATAAACAGAGCTAACCCAAAGAAGGGGAACTTGCCTGAGGTCACACAGCAAGGCAGGAGTGTAATTTGGATTGGAGCCCCAGTCACCATGTCCCCTACTTGATTCAAGAGAAAACTGAGGCTCGGGTGCCTGGGTGGCTCAGTCAGTTAAGCGTCTGCCTTCTGCTCAGGTCATGATCCCAGGGTCCTGGGATCGAGCCCCGCATCGGGCTCCCTGCTCAGTGGGGAGCCTGCTTCTCCCTCTCCTCCCTTCCTGTACTCTCTCACTGTCTCTCCTTCTCTCTCTCTAATAAATAAATAAAATCTTAATAAAAAAAAAAGAAAACTGAGGCTCAGAGAGGGTAAAGCAGTCGTGCAAGGCCACACAGCAGAATAGGGAGTCCTCAGGGAAGGTCACCGTCAACCCCTACTGCACACAAAGACAAACTGGAAGCAGAGAGAGGACGGATGCTATGCCCTGCCACTCTCGTTTTACACATGAAACACCCATGGTTCAGAGAGGTTAAGCAGCACCACAGCAAGATCAGAGCTCCCTGAGCTCCCTTCTGCACCCCTCTCCCTGGCAGGTCCCGCTGTGGCTCTGAAGCTTCTTCGTCGGGACTCGGTCCTGAGAACCACCTTCCTGAGAGAGTTCTGTGTGGGCCGCTGTGTCTCATCACACCCAGGCTTACTGCAGACCCTGGCAGGACCCCTGCAAACCCCCCGACACTTTGCCTTCACCCAGGAGTATGCGCCTTATGGGGACCTCAGCGGGATGCTGAAGGAACGGGTGAGGCGGGTGGGGAAAAAAGGTCAGAACTGCTTATCCCATGTATAACTCTGTCCCTAACCCATTTCTATCTCCAATCCTGACACCCAGATCAGTGCTCAACCTAGCTCTGCCCTAATCCCCCAGACACCCTCCTTATTTCTAACTCTCGGTGCAATCCCACATCTAACCCTAACCTAATCCACCCAGCCATTCCTAGCACGAGTTTGCATGGGCAAGGGGATGCGGTTGGGTTGGGAATGAGATTGGGGTGGGATTTAATTAGCACTGGGATTGGGAGTGTGGGAGTGGGTGGAGTTGGGTGGGTTGATAATAGACTGGTAATGGGTGTGAAAAGCATGGATGGGGTCTCAGAGTGAGACAGGGATGGTTGAGGATGTGTATACAGAATGAGTTGGAGATCAGTTGTAGTGAGGTTCTCTCTGGTGAGGAGACCAGGTCAGGACTGAATCCATGAGATTCTGGGGGTACATGAGTTTGAAGATTAGGGTGGAGCCATCTTTAGGAATAGATTTTGGATTTGAGATAGGGTTGGAGATAAGCAGAAGGAAAGAAAGAAGGGAGGGAGACAGATGAATGGATAGAGAGATGGACGGATGGATGGAAAGACGGGTGGATGGATGAAAAGATGGGTGGATTGATGGGTTGGTGGATGGATAGATGGACGGAAAGATGGGTGGATGGTGGATGAATGAAAAGATGGACTGATGGGTGGATGGGTGGATAGATGGATGGATGGATAGAAAGATGGGTGGATGGGTGGATGGTGGATGGACAAAAAGATGGATGGATTGATTGGTGGGTGGATAGATGGATGGATAAATGGATGGTAGATAAATGGAAGGAAGCAAGGAAGAATGAATGGATGGATTTTGGATATTAAGTAATTGAATACATTATTGGATTGCTGACTGGTGGAATGGAAGTTAAGCAGAAACCCTGCTGTGTAGACTGTCGAATGGATGAGTGGTTTGACAGATGGATTGCTGGCTAGATGGATGGATAGATTTACCAATCCAGTGATGAAGAAAAATGACTTCAGAATGGTGTCTGAATTAGAAACACCATCTAAATTAGTAGGAACTAAGACTAGGATTCAGTATGAGATTTGGGGTCCCACTGGAGATCTGGGTGGTCAGGCTAGAGGAGATAAGAAATATAAGGAGGAGGTTTGAGTGTTAGGGTTAGGAGAAAGCTTGGTGGAAGTGAAAAGAGCTTCTGGTTCAGTCAGTGACAACATACTGGGGGCTGGAGCACAGAGGTTGTAGCCCGGTGTGGCTGAGGATAATCTGAAGAAGGTGCTGGTGGACACTAGAGGTAGCCACTGGTCTGAGGTTCTGAATTCTTGAACTCCAAGAAACCAAATAAAGAAGGAGCCAAGGCACCCTGACCTTCATCTCTCCTTGACCCCAGGGCCTCCCAGAGCTGCTGGTGAAGCGGGTCATGGCCCAGCTGGCCGGAGCCCTGGACTTCCTCCATGGCCGGGGGCTGGTCCATGCAGATGTCAAACCAGACAATGTGCTGGTCTTTGACCCCGTCTGCAGCCGTGTGGCCTTAGGTGACTTGGGGCTGACCCGGCCTGAAGGCAGTCCAACCTCGGCCCCACCGGGGCCACTGCCCTCGGCCCCACCCGAGCTCTGCCTTCTGCTGCCACCGGACAGCCTGCCCCTGCGGCCCGCAATGGACTCCTGGGGCCTGGGGGTGCTTCTCTTCTGCATTGCCACTGCCTGCTTCCCTTGGGACGTGGCACTAGCCCCTGACCCTGAGTTTGAGGCCTTTGCTGGCTGGATGACCACCAGGCCCCAACCCCCACAGCCACCCCCACCTTGGGACCAGTTTGCACCCCCAGCCCTGGCATTGCTCCAGGGGCTCCTAGACCTGGATCCCGACACTAGGAGCCCCCCACTGGTTGTCCTGGACTTCTTGGGGGATGACTGGGGGTTAGAGAGGAACAGAGAGGGACCTGGGGGCTTGGGGGGCATGTCTAGTGAAGATGGGGAGGAGGAGGAAGAGCGAGGAGCTAGCCTGGAGGAGTGGACGGATGAAGAAGACGAGGATGACAAAGATGGCAAGAGGATGGGGACAGATGGGGGAGCTCCCTGACCAGGTCACTGAGACAGGTGGTCAGAGCCTGGGCCAAAGGCCCCTCCCCCAGCACCCCCCCCCCCCCCCGGCCACCTGGATGGAGACAGCTGCTTCCGGGAGGACAGAGACGGGACACACTGCATCTCTCCCTGCTGAGCGCTGGACTGGGCTGCACAATTCCCCTCTCAACTGAGGACCTGGGAGTCCAACACCCAGCCCCTCCTCCCTCAGACTGGGAGTCCAGGCCCCCAGCCCCCTCCTCTCTCAAGGACCCTCCCTCTTCCTTCTGTCCTGAATGGGTCTTCTCGGAGGAAGGCACCGCTTCCCTATAGACATATTTCTGCAGTGTGGGGACACGCTGAGTGCCTCTCGTGGATTCTGACGGGGCCGCTCACCCCACGGAGACCTGGTTGACTCTCACCATCCATGGTACTACATCTGAGCTTTCAGGATCCAACAGCATGGAAACCTCACCCGCTACGTCTTCCATTGCCCTGGGCTCCGGGTGACACTGGGGAAGTCACTCATCCTGTCTGAACCTCAATCCTTGCACACACACACACACACGCACTTTCCTGCCGCGGGCCCTCTGCACACCCTGAGTCCTCCCCTGAGAACACCTTCCTCACAGCTCGGTGCCTCCAAGCTCCCTCCAGTCTCATGGGGAACCTACATCCGGGCGATCTAGGGCTCGCGTCTTTTTCAGCCTCACCTGTTTGGGCTGCCCGGGACGGACGGACGTGGTTTTTCTCGTTAGGACATCCTTTCCGTTCTGCTCCCCCCGCCGTGCCAGCTCCCTACCGGCCCGTCCCAGCTCTGTGGGCCGCGGGCTCCGTGCTGACAGCTGAGGCTGGCTGGGATGAGCTTGCCTCCACCTGGGCCGGCCCGTGCGCCCCACGCCTCTCCAGCGCGCGCCCGGTGCTGATGCTTCCCACCTGCAGGGCAGGGGCGCGAGCACGAGCGTCGGACGCGTCCCGGTACCCAGCTCAGGCTCAGGAACGGGGAACTGCTCCCCTCTCCCGGGGAATCCGTCCGGCGTGCTTTCTAGACTCAAAAGAGTGGGTTCACGAAGCGCAGTGGGGTGTCCTGGGTCGGACCCTGGGGCCAGCACAAGGTTGTCGGCGGAAGCACTGCTGAGACAGGCAGGGCCTCGCACCGGACGGATGATTTCTTGGTTTGGACAGATGTGTCCTTGGCTATTGGCTGCGTGAGATACCAACCTGGTGGGGAGCTGGGGACGCCCGGCAGCTCTGGGCACAATGCTTACAGCTGTTCTGGAAATCTAAAACTGTTCCGAAATAAAAGGTTTAAAAAAATTAAGGGAGTTCACAGTGGTCATCTTGCTGCAAACCGGAGGAGGGGATGTGGCATCCCACGCCCCCAGCCCTTCCTCCATCAGGCCCAGGAGTTCCTGCCTAGCACCCCCACCAAAGTTGAAGTCTGCAGACTCAGAACGAGGACTTCCCCTCCCCGCTCCTCCCAGGGGCTCCACCACCTGCTTTCCCTCAGCCCCAAGTCTGAGATCATCTCTCACTGCATCGTTCTGGAATCTGGTTGTCTCATCCTTTCCCCAAAAAGGACCCCAGTGTCCCATCCCCTGGACACCCCTCACCAAACACTTGTGTCTGACCTGTCAATGGGGCATTGATGGGGCAGCTGGGTGGGGTCAAGGCAGGGCCAAACTAGAAAAATGATTTCATCCTCCACAGGGGCCCCGACTCCTGGGTCAGAGGGAGGAGGGGCTGGGGGCCTGGACTCCTGGGTCTGAGGGAGGAACGGCTGGGGGTCTGGACTTCCAGGTCTGAGGGAGGAGGGGGCTGGGAGCCTGGGCTCCCGGGTCTGAGGGAGGAGAGGCTGGGGGCCTGGACTCCTGGGTCTGAGGGAGGAGGATCTGGGGGGCCTGGACTCCCGGGTCTGAGGGAGGAGGGGGCTGGGGGCCTGGACCCCTGGGTCTGAGGGAGGAAGGGCTGCGGGCCTGAACACCTGGGTCTGAGGGAGGAGGGGGCTGGGGGCCTGGACTCCTGGGTCTGAGGGAGGAGGATCTGGGGGGCCTGGACACCTGGGTCTGAGGGAGGAGGGGGCTGGGGGCCTGGACTCCTGGGTCTGAGGGAGGAGGGACTGGGGGCCTGGACTCCTGGGTCTGAGGGAGGAACGGCTGGGGGTCTGGACTTCCAGGTCTGAGGGAGGAGGGGGCTGAGGGCCTGGGCTCCTGGGTCTGAGGGAGGAGGGGCTGGGGGCCTGGACTCCTGGGTCTGAGGGAGGAGGGGCTGGGGGGCCTGGACTCCTGGGTTTGAGTGTGGAGGGGGCTCTGGGGCCTGGGTCTGGGACAGATTTCTGGCGCGGGCAGTTCTAGGAGTCAACACACGATGTCGCTCTGGCCCTAGTGGGTTGAAGGGGCGGGTCCAGGGGCGGGGCTTACGACCCCCTAGGTGGGGGCGGGGTCTGCTCCTGGGCAAGCCTCTGCTGGCATGGGATCTAGTGCTGGGCACTGAGCACAGCAGGCAGCGAAGGGTCAAGCAAGCTTTGGAGAAGGTGAGGTTTGGAGGTCGGCGCCCAGGTCAGGAGGAGGCAAGGGTTAAACAGCCTGAGGTGGGCAGCACCTGATAGTGAAGCCGCACGGCCGGCCGGCCGAAGTCCTGGGTCCCTCAGAGGGTCAGGGGCTGAACTTTGAGGCTGTAGAGTGGTTGAGTGTTAGGGAAACAGAGTCTGGGAGTCATAAGATGTGTGAGTTGTATAAGGTTCCAGGAGAGGGGTGGGCTGGCAGTCCAGACTCCTGGTCTGAGGGAGGAGGGGCTGGGGGCCTGGACTCCTGGGTCTGAGGGAGGAGGGCTGGGGGGGGGAATCCTGGGTCTGAGGGAGGAACGGCTGGGGGCCTGGACTCCTGGGTCTGAGGGAGGAGGGGCTGGGGGCCTGGAGGCCTGGACTCCTGGGTCTGAGGGAGGAACGGCTGGGGGGCTGGACTCCTGGGTCTGAGGGAGGAGGGGCGGGGGGTCTGGACTCCTGGATCTGAGGGAGGAGGGGGCTGGGGGCCTGGACTCCCGGGTCTGAGGGAGGAACGGCTGGGGGGCTGGACTCCTGGGTCTGAGGGAGGAGGGGCGGGGGGTCTGAACTCCTGGATCTGAGGGAGGAGGGGGCTGGGGGCCTGGACTCCCGGGTCTGAGGGAGGAGGGCTGGGAGGGGGGAATCCTGGGTCTGAGGGAGGAACGGCTGGGGGTCTGGACTCCTGGGTCTGGGGGAGGAGGAGGCTGAGGGCCTGGGCTCCTGGGTCTGAGGGAGGAGGAGGCTGGGGGCCTGGACTCCTGGGTCTGAGGGAGGAGGGGCTGAGGCTGTAGGAGTTGGACCCCAGGCGTCTCAAGGACTTGACCTTCCAAGTGCTTGTTCCCATCCAGGTCCCAGGCGTCCCCCAAGGCCCTGGTGTGCGCAGCCGCCCTCACCAGCCCCTGGAGGCAGAGAGCACCTGTTTGCTCTTAGGAGAAAGAGGCTACTCATCCACCCCCAGGGCCCAAGTCTGTTTGCTTTGGAAACAAGGTGGGGGGTGTCTCGAGTTATCTGGTTCATCTTTCACCCTTGGGCCATTGGGTGGCGCCAGGATGTGGGGGTGGGGGCAAGAGACATCTGTGACCTTAGGCTTGACCTCACCCCAACCAGCAACTGGTCTCCCCACTCCTCAGATGCCATAACGAAGCGGGAGACTGAGTCACAATGGAAAGTGCCAATGAGCCCCCAGCCCGTCCTCCCTCAGACCCAGGGGTCCAGGCCCCCAGCCCCTCCTCCCTCAGACCCAGGAGTCCAGGCCCCCAGCCCCTCCTCCCTCAGACCCAGGGGTCCAGGCCCCCAGCCTGTTCTCCCTCAGACCCGGGTCTAGCGCGACCTGGGCCCTGGGTCACTGTCTCTGCTCCGTCCTGCAGAGATGCCTGGCAGACAGTCAGATGAGGAACAGGAGGCGGGGGCTGCCGAAAACGTAGCTGAGGAGGACCTAGGGGGCCTCACGGCAGAGGAGCTCCGGCAGGGCCAGGAGGCAGCCCTGGAGCTAGAGGACATGATGGCGCTAAGTGCCCAAACCCTGGTCCAAGCCGAGGTGGATGAGCTTTACCAGCAAGTGCGTCCCCTGGGCCAGGGCCGCTTCGGCCGGGTCCTGCTGGTCACCCATCGTCAGAAAGGTACCAAGGCCCGGAAACAGATGCAGGAGGGTCAGGGGCTGGTGGAATGGGCCAAGACGGGTGCCAGTCAAGGCCGGGGAGTCTGTAACAGGAATCAAGTGCCGCCTCTGCCCCTTCCAGGCTGTGTGTTCTTGGAACCTCCCCTACCCTCTCTGAGCCTCGGCCTCCTCCTTCGAAAATGTGGGTGATTCTGTGAGCATAGGTCGATGGCTCTTGCTGGTGAGAAAGGGGGGCAGACAGGGTCCTCCCCTGTGGCTGGCTTAGCGGTCACCACGGGGGTGATTTGGAGTCACACCGTGTGCCGGACCCTCCGCAAGCCCAGAGCACAGTGCGTCCCCCACCCCCAGTCTGGCACTTTCCTGCCAGGCGAGCACACATCCTCTGTCCGTCCCCTGAGACCGGCACAGTGTGGATGGAACTCAGAGTCAGTGTCAGTCCGGGGACACGCCTAGCAAGGCCACCTGGGGGGCTCGGCCCTGTCCTCTGTGCTTGGTGCTTGGACCCCAGCGCTGAGCCCATGAGGCCTGCCTTCACGGAGCAGCTCCGGCCTGCGCAGGGAGAGAGGGTGCGAGCATGCCTGGGGCAGCCACAGCAAAGCACCGCAGACTGGGGGTTCGTTTTCTCACGCCTCTGGAGGCCGAAGTCCCCCCCCCCGGGTGTGGGCGGGGCTCCCCCCGTGTGTCCACACCTGCGTGTCTGTGTCCATTTCCTCCTTCTCTAAGGACACCAGTCACAGTGGGCGAGGGCCCACCCTCGTGACCGCACTTTACCTCTTTCAAGACTCTGTCCCCAGATAACAGTTCTATTCTGTGAAACCGGAGTGGGGACTTCCACCTCTGGGTTCGGGGAGGGCGGGTGCACAGTTCAGCCCACGTCAGAGACAGATGCAAAGAGCAAGAGGTCCAGGTGGGGGTCATCACCAAACTGGAGGCACAAGCCATAACGGGGGCCCAGGGGCCGTGCTTCTTTCCACCTTCTGGATGCCCGGCGCCTGGGCCGGGAGGTGCTGGGGCCGAGCGCTCACGGCACAGACGGACGGACGCCATCAAGACAGACGGCGGCCTGTGCAGTCATGGTGGGAGTCCAGGGCTTCCCAGATGCTTAGGAAAGGCCCTGCAGCATCCAGCTGGGGAACGGAAGGAGCGTGGTCAGCGTGTGAGGCCAGGAGGTGACCTTTCTCCATCACTCACGGGCTCCTGGTGGGGGAGTTGGGGTCCTGGCAGCGGGTGACTATGCAGGGGAAGAAGCCAGAGCTCCCGCCTCCAGGGGACTTACCCTCCAGGTCACTATGCATAATGACTCCTCCTCAGCGGGACGGAGTCTCCCGGGCAGGGCATCTTTTCTGCATCCACTGTGGCTTTTGGGCATTGGTTTGCCGGAAGGAGGGCATTTGAAGTTCCGAGTTCAGTTTCCCAAGGGGCCCCCAACATCTGCTCCAGCGCAGCAGAGCAGAAACTCACCGAATGCTGCACTGTTGTTATTATTAATCACCACTGACAGCGTTTCCGTGGCCACGCTGCGTTTAGGGTGGCGTGGCGGGGAGGCAGGGTTTGCAGGAGGGGGCGATGGCGTGTGGGAAAGAGTCAGGGCTGGGGCGGGGCGGGGGCGCGGCTCTCACACTCGCTCCACACCTGTCCCCACTGCCCCCAGGCACCACCCTGGCACTGAAGCAACTCCCAAAGGCCTCCACCTCTCTCCGTGGCTTCCTGTACGAGTTCTGCGTGGGCCTCTCTCTGGGCACGCATTCAGCCATAGTCACGGCCTACGGCATTGGCATCGAGTCAGCCGACTCCTACAGCTTCCTGACGGAGCCCGTCCTGTATGGGGACCTCATCACCTTCATCCAGCCCAAGGTGGGTAGGTGGGCCCCGAGCAGGCCCCCGAGGGCCCCTCCCTGGGCCTCTCCGGAGTTCACAGACACCACAGAACCAACACCGTGCCCGAGTGAGATTCACCTGCCCCCGTGGACTCACCCCAGGCCTCTAGGGGGTCACATTAGACCTCCCCAGGGCTCACAGGGCCTCACGGGGTCACACTGGGCCTCACTGGACCTCACGGGGTCACACTGGGCCTCACTGGACCTCACAGGGTCACACTGGGCCTCACAGTGCCTCACGGGGTCACACTGGGCCTCACTGGACCTCACGGGGTCACGCTGGGCCTCACAGTGCCTCACGGGGTCACACTGGGCCTCACTGGACCTCACGGGGTCACGCTGGGCCTCACAGTGCCTCACGGGGTCACACTGGGCCTCGCTGGACCTCACGGGGTCACGCTGGGCCTCACAGGGTCACGCTGGGCCTCCCCGTGGCAGGTCTGTTGGAGGTCCTTCAGTGTCCTGGGCCCCCCTGGGACTGAGGAGCTGCTGCATGGCCTCAGGTCCCTGCCGGCTGTCCAGGGAGGGGCAGGAGGCCCTGACGTCAATCCCCCGCAGGTGGGCCTCCCGCGGCGGGCAGTCCAGCGCTGTGCGGCCCAGCTGGCCTCGGCCCTGGAGCACATCCACTCCCGTGGCCTGGTGTACCGGGACATCAAGCCCGAGAACGTGCTGGTGTGCGACCCGGCCTGCCAGTGGGTCAAGCTGACCGACTTCGGCCACACGAGGCCCCGTGGGACACTGTTGCGCCTGGCTGGGCCGCCCATCCCTTACACGGCCCCCGAGCTCTGCGGCCCCCCGCCCCTCCCTGAGGGCCTGCCCATCCAACCTGCCCTGGACGCTTGGGCACTGGGGGTCCTGCTCTTCTGCCTTCTCACCGGCTACTTCCCCTGGGACCAACCCCTGGCCGAGGCCGACCCCTTCTACGAGGACTTCCTCATCTGGCAGGCGTCGGGCCAGCCCGAGGACCGTCCTCAGCCCTGGTTCGGCCTGACGCCTGTGGCCGACAGTCTCCTGTGGGGGCTGCTGGACCCTCACCCCCGGAAGAGGAGCCCGGTGAGCTCCGTCCGGGGCTACCTGGGGCGTCCCTGGAGGCAGCAGGAGGAGGAAGCTGAAGAGGTAGAGGAGGGGGACGGAGAGCAGGTTGGAGAGGAGGGGGGACAGCCCGAGCCCACCTTGCCTGCAGAGACTCGGAAAGGGAACCAGGTGGGCCCCACATCCTGAGGTCACCTCTGCCTTCTTGTGGTGGCTTTTGGCTTCTCTCTTGCCTGTTTTCCCCTTTCTGCCTTCCTTACCTCCCACGTGGGCATTCTGTGTCCCTCCTGTGGCCGGGGGTGGGGGGCATCGCTGAGACAGCCACCGGTCTGTCCCACCGTCCCCGTCTTCCCCAGGGCTCTGGCACCTTTGCTCCCCTTGCCCGCGGGCTTGTGGCTCCTACCCTCGGCTCCCGCACACCCTGGGTGCTTCCGCTGCCCTGCTCAGCGAGGCCTGCCCTCGGCGCGAGGCCCCCTGCCCCCGGCGCGAGGCCCCCCGCCCCGTGTTCCTACCACCTCCCCGCCCCACCCCCCGCTCCCTCCCCTCTGGGACGCTCATCCCCTGCAAGCTGTCTGCTGGGGTCAGTGTGGCTCTTCTGCGTGTCCTGCTGGGGGGGTCCCGCCCGTCCTGCGAGGGGTCCTGCGAGGTGCCCCGCGTAGCCGGAGCCGTCCTGGCCAAAGATGTTTGCTCAATAAATGCCCCCGTCTGGTTCTGTGCCACCGCCTCCGTGTCCCTGTCTTCCGGCCCTGTCTCTCCCCCCGGCTGGGTCTCACTCACTCCCTCGGCCCCGTGGCTTCTGCCCACGACGCGCCAGGCTGTCGCCTCTCGATAATGTGCCCTCTCTTCTCTCACCCAGCTTCATCCAGCACTTAGGTCTCCATGATGCTGCTGGTCTGTCCCCTTGGGGAAGACTGGACAGCGTGTTGTCAGGCAGAGAGACGGAGCGAGGGACGGACAGGCAGACAGAGAGACAGAGCGGCAGAACACGGTCCCGTGGTGTGGCCGTGCCGCGTGCCCGAGGCTGGCCTCGGTGTGCATGTCGGGACCGTGTGAGCCTGTCTCTGCACGGGCCTGCGTGCGAGCAGGGGCCCCGAGCACCAGAGCTGTCCGGGCTCGGGCGCTCCTGCTGGACTGGGGCGGGAGTTTCTGCAGATGTGTGTGTCCGTGAGCGTCTGGGCCCGTGGGTGTGCACAAGTCATGGCCCGTGGGGGAGACACGGTGACGTGACTGTGTTTCGTGTGTCCGAGCGTTGGAGCCTGTGTGTGAGGGGACAGGACGGAAGCTTGCGTGCGCCTGGCTCTGTGTGTGTGGACATCAGGCCCGTGTCTGCGTGTCCACGAGACCTTGAGTGCGCGTGTGTGTAGCAGGAGGAGAAAAGTCACCCAGGCGCCACTGCCAGTCACCAGCTGGGCCCCTCTCTCCTTCACACCTTCTTCCCCCGCCACCCCGGCCCCTTCTTGGCAGCTGCCCTGTTTGCAAACACTCTGTCTTCCTCTCCTCGCCTTCTTTGGCCACCCGCCCAGAGCAAGGCTACAACTCAGAGCTGGATCGTGTGTCACTCTCTCCCAGGCCCCTACCACACCCCCCCGCCCCGCCCAGGGCCCCTGCTGTGGCCTCCTAGGTGTTGCCTAGACTGGGGAGGGGGGTTGCTAACAGCACCTGTGGAGTGACCCCAAAGACACTTGAATCTAGTTCAAGTCAGAGCACTAGCGACACTGGCCCCTGTCCTGGGCAATCCAGGTGAGCTTCCTGGAGTAGGGAATCGCTGGAGAGAACAAGATAGGGAGGTACATAAGGGGGAGAGCATGATCAGGACCTCCTGCCATCTTATCTGTGAATGTGAACTATCCCAAGCCATCAGGCCAAGAGTGTGTCCCAAAAAAGCTGGAGGTGGCTGGGGCAGGGTGGAGCTGGGAAAGAGGGGAGTGGAGATGGGCAGGGGCAGGGGAAGCTGCAGAGGGTGTTAATTGGTGGCAGCAGCTGAAGATTAACTGGGAGGTGATAATGACCCAGTGGGGGGCCCCAGGGCAGGGCAGGAAGACAAAAATTCCCAGGCAGGGCCTGAAGGGGGCAGGGGCAGTGCTAATCAAGTATTAGTTACTTAATTAGGTAAGACTTAATACTAATCATAATACTTAACATTAACAAAGCAGCTTGCTCCTCGACCAGCCCCCCTGGCAGAAAAATCTGCTCACTTGGTGGGATCCTCCTCATTTCACGGGTGGGGGCCCGAAGGGCAGCGTGGGTGGCCAAGGTAGCACCTGAGCGCCCACCGTGGGCCAGGGGCAGGAGCAGAGCCAGGAGTCGGACCCAGACTGGGTCCTGCCCGGGGTCCACGGTCTTCAACTTTAGGGTGTCCCGCGGCCATCAGTGGCTGAAGGGGTCCCACGTGGGGGGCTGGGGTGCATGTGAGGGGGTGCGTGTAGGTATCCGTGTATGTGTGAATGTGCAAGGTGAGTGTGCATGAGGGGTCATGAGGTGGTCATCCCTCCCTGGGAGGACACAGGCGTTGGGGCAGGTAAACCATGGGGATAGAAGGTGGGGGCAGGTCGCAGAAGCCTCCAGACCCACTGACACGTGCTAGTGAGGACGTGGAGAGGCTAGAACCCCCATGCGGTGCAGAGAGAGTGTAAACAATGGTGCCGCCATTGTGGGAGACTGCCTGGCAGTTCATCAGCTCGTTAGACACAGAATTACCATGTGGCCGGGCAATTCCGCTCCTCGGTCTGTGCCCATGAGTAACGGAAGCATGTATCCATACAGATATTCACAGCGACATTACTCACAATAGCCAAACCGTGCTGACAACCCAAATGTCCATCAGCAGCTGAGCTGAGAAACACGAGGTGGTCCAACCAGACCCTGGACTACTACTCAGCCATGGAAAGGAATGAAGCCCTAACACATGCCACGTCGCGGGTGGACCTCACAAACACCATGGGAAGAGAAAGAGGCCAGCTCTGGAAGATGGGCCATTGCAGGACCCCATTATGAAAATGTCCAGAATAGGCAAATCCACAGAGGAAAGATTGCTGGCTGCCGGGGGGTGGGGCTGGCGGGGGGAGATGGGGAATGGCTGCTAAGGGGCACACATTTTCTTCTTGGGGGTGGCGATGGTGGTGGAGCCATTCTAAAATTAGATTGCGGTGAATGTTGCACAACTCTGAATATATTAAAAACCACTGAATTGTACACGGGAAAAGGGTGAATTTTATGGCATGTAGATTTCATCTCAATGAGGCTAAAAAAGCACAAAACAAGCATGTCCAAGGTTCTCATGCCTTGATCAGCTTCTTTCCTTCTCGGGGCCCCTGAATTCCCATCAAAGAGAAAAGAGAAAACCCTGCCCTTCTTCTAATAGCTCTGAATTAATCAAAACCAAGACCTTAAACACAGGACCCACTCCCTACCCCTCCCTCCATTTTACAGAAAAGACCATGAGGCCCCAACGGGGAGGAACCTACTTTCCGAAGACCAACAAGTCTAAAGGTGTTAGAGCCTGAATTCAAACCCAGCTCTGGCCTGGTTCCAGAGTCTTTGCTCTTCACCCCAGCCCAGCACCTCTAAAGTGTGCCAGGGCTGGTGGTCATCAAGGAAGAACTGCTCCCCCCAGCTGGGAAGCCCCAAGCTTGCAAGCAGGACCACGTGGGTGTCCAGCGCAAAGTGAAAATGTGGGGTTTCTTGCTTCAACAGAAGTTTTTCCTTCCCCGCCCCCTCTGCCCTTTGCTGTTGATGCCACTCCCTGGCCTCGGCCTGGGGCATGGAGCTACTCCCTGGCCGACCCTCACTGGGGATGGGGCATCCAGCCACCAGAACCCAGCAGGGAAGTGACTGTGCATGAACTCCGGGCTCCGGTCCCATCGGCTTCACTTAGAAAACACAGAATCAAGAATCACGAAGAAGAACATGGGCAGGGCGTTAAACCAACCCGGCTGCACCCCACCTGCACTCTGCTTGCAGCGGGGAAAGAGCCTGCCCGGGGCCGGAGGGGGCCAGCCCGGCAAGGCCTCTATGAACAAGCCCGGGGTGGGAGTTCTGCAGTTCAGTCTAGGACACAGATAATGCAAATGGACCGAGCAGCTCTTCTCAGTCGTGACAGCTGCTGGCCGCAAATCACCGGCCACCTTGTTAAAACGCGGATTCCGACGGGGGGGGGAGGGGTCTGAGGGGGTGCTGGTGAGGCCCATGCTTTCAGGGCATGGGTCACACCTGCTGGTGCAAGGGACACAATTGTAGAGTACTGATCTTGCGTCCTAGCTAGACTCTTACTAACTCTAACCATTTGTCCACTGGATGCTTTGGGCTTTCCTACGTGGACAGTCATACCGCCCATGGGAAAGGACAGATCTGTGTCTTTCTTCCCACCCTTCCTGTGACTAAGGAAGCCCCCCCTGCTCCTACTCTGCTAGGAGCGTGCGTGTGCGTGTGTGCGTCAACCATGAATGGGTGCTGAGTTTTGTCAAATGTTTTTTTTTTTCTGCATCAGTCAAGCTCACTAGGCCTCTGTAGCTGCTGTTCTGGGCTTGTTGCAAGCTGGCAGGCACAGGATAGGGCTCAGCTGTCCCGTAGGAGGTATCCAGGTCAGGGCCAGCAGTAGGTGGGGGCTGGCCGTCCACCCTGGCCCTGGGCCCTGGGGCCAGATGTTTGGGCTTAGCTGCCTGGCCAAGCAGGGATAGAGTGACCGGATAATTAAGCACCCGCTTCTGTGGGGCTGGCAGAAGGCAGCAGAGGGTGGAGGGACCTGGGGCCAGAGTGCCCAACAGCCTCCCCACCAAGTCCGGCTCACAGATGGGGGCCTGGAGCCTAAACTCCTAGTGGGGCCCTCTGAGGGGACCCAGAGTTGGGGTGCACCTGCTCCCAACCACAAATGGGGAAGTAGGCCCTTTGCCTCCAGGTTGGCGTGCCGTCCTCTGAGCCCCTGACCGCCCAGGAGGGCAAGGGGCAGGCCGGCAGGGCCCCCTCGGCCCTCCCCGTTTTCCAGTCAGCAGTTATTTAAGTCTGGGGCTTAATGAAACCCGGGGAACAGAATTCTCTGTGTGTTCCTCTGCCTGTTGGCGGGGGCAGTCAGTCTATCTATCAGGACCCCCGGGCATTATCCCTCCCCACCCCCAACGAGTAACTGGACCCTGCTGGCCTTTGCAGGACTGTGGGGGCGCCAGCTCCATGACCTTCCAGGACCTCTGAGCCAGGCTCCAGACGGGGGAGAGGAGGAGGAGGGAACGGTCTCCTCCTGTCTGAGGCTACAGAAACCAGAATCGGAACTTCTTTCAGTCTTTCAAGACAGCCCCCAGTTTACAAGTTTACAGGAGAGGGGAAGGGCCCACCCAAGGTCACTCAGAGAGGGGCCCGTCATGGGAGTCCTAACCTGGAAGCCCAGGCCAAGGTCAAAGCAGGGGAATTTGCATCTCGTTTGAGTTCCCACTCTGCTGTGTGGCCTGAGGCAAGGCGCTTGCCCTCTCTGAGCTTCAGTGTCCTTTCTGAAATGGGGATCAAGTTCCTCCCTTAAAGGGCTGTGGTGAGGATGGGATGTAGTGTGTTAAGAGGCCACACTGGGTCACGCGCAGAGAAGCGCAGTCAGGAAGGGATCACGATCCTTCTTGTTAACTGAGCACATGATATGCCGAGCTCTGTCCTCGCCCACACTACCTCATCTAATCCTCATGACCACCACCACCTCCCCAGAGGCAGGTGCTATTTCTCTCCCCGTGTACCCGATGAGAAGGTTCAGAGAAAGGAAACAAAACCCCAGAGTCCCACCGCCTGGACATGGTCTCGAGTCCAGGATAGTCTGACTTATGAGCAAGGACCCTGGGTCAGACAGGCCTGGGCACCAATCATGGCTCCACTAGATCTTCCCTGAGTGACCTGGGGCCTCAGTGCCCTGTAAAATGGGGATAAATACAATAACAACTGGCACAGAACGAGCACTTATCGAGAGCCAGGCCCTGTGCTAAGCGCGCCTACATATGCATTAATTTATCAGTTAATCGGCACAGCAACCCATGAGGTATGTACTTATTATCCCCCTTTCATGGTCGGGAAAACTCAGACCAAGAAGTTAGGTAACTGGCTCAGGTTCACGGCCACAAGCAAACTCAGGCGTTCAGGCTCCAAAGCTCACTCCTCTCTGCTGAGCTGTGGTAACAGTACCCTCCCCAGCAGGTGTTCATGAAGATAAAGTGACCTTATGCACTCGAAGCCCTTAAAACAGAGCCTGACCCAAAAGAAGTACCCAACAAATATTAGTCATTATTATTATTATCATGCACTCATTCATTCAAGAGGTATTTAAGGACTGTGCACTCTGCGTCAGGCTCTGTTCGGAGAGCTGGGCATACGTCTGCGAACAAGACAGAGATTCCTCCCACCACGGGGCTTCGTCAGTGCCATGGTGGCATCTTCAGCACCCCCATCTCCATCATGATCTTCATCACTAAGTCGTCACACTCATGCCCATGCCCACCTTCATCATCATCACCGCCATGGTCACGGCCAACCTCACTTCCATCACCATCATCGTTGTCGCCATGACCGTCACCACCATCACTGCCGTTGTAAAGCTCACCACCATACGTCTGCCACGGTCACAACGACCATCATGCTCATCGCCCATTATCACCAACGCCATCACCAGAAACACCATTGCCGTGCCTGCTGCCTGTGGGATTGACGGATCAAGACCAATCTTGTGATTCCATCTCTCTGGAGTTCCCCCTAGGTCCCCACAGATGTCGCTGATATTTTGTTTTTAATTAGGTACTTTGGTTTTCATTTTTTGTGTGGGTGTGTCTTAGCCCCTCAAATCCCATACAGGGTCACACGTCCCCCCTCCGAGGCCTTTCTTCCTCCTCGGGGGTGGTGGTGGTTGGTGCAGATGTGCTGGGGGGCCAGGCCCCCTCAGCAAGTCTTTTTACCACCTCACCCAGCTGCCCGAGGTTCCGGGTGGCCTCCACCAGCTGGGTCAGCCCCAGGCCCAGGGCTTGGCGTTGCTGCAGTTCCTGTTCCAGGACCAGGCTCAGCCTCTGCAGCTGGCCACCCACGTCCCTCACAGCAGCCACCAGCTCCACCAGGGCAGGTGGCTCACAAGCCATGACCCTTACAGGTGGTGGCAGCGCCACACATGGGCCAAGGGGGTCTGGGCTCTGACAAGGAGTTGGCTTTGGGGTGAGATGGTCGGGGAGAGGTTGGGCCAAGGGGTGGGCCATGGAAGACAGGTGGAGGTCAGAGGTCACAGTAGGGTCAGGGCCTGAGTGTGGGGTCTGGGTGGGTGGTAGGCTTGGTTTGGGGCTCTGGCTTCTTGGTGGCTCAAAGCCCTGAGTGGACAGTGTGTCCATGCTTGGGGCTGGAGAAGGCCTGGAGTGGCTGGGCTCTGAGGCTGGAAAAGGCGCTAGGCTCAACATCTGGGATGTAGGGAGACGGGAGGAGCCCGTGGAGGTCGACCAGGGCTGTAGGCTGGGCTTGACTGTTGGTGCTGGAGCGGGAGAGAAGAGTTCTGTTCCCAAGGAAGTTGGAATGGACTTGATAGTGATCACAGGGGTTGAGGTAGGGTCGGCCGTCATGGCGGGGCGAGTAGAGGTGGTAGAATGAAGGGTCACGGTGGGGTGAGGGGTCGTGGCAGGGTAAGGGGTTGTGATAGGGTGAGGGGTTGTGGTGGGTTGAGCGGCGGTGGACTGAGGGGGTGTGGTGGACCGAGGGGTCATGGTGGGGTGAGGGGTTGTGGTGAGGTAAAGGGCTGTGGTAGGAGGAGGGGATGTGGTGGGTTGAGGGGGTGTGGGGGGTTGTGGGGTTGTGGTGGGTTGAGGGGGTGTGGGGGGTTGTGGGGTTGTGGTGGGTTGAGGGGGTGTGGGGGGTTGGGGGGGTGTGGGGGGTTGGGGGGTCGTGGTGAGTTGTGGGGTCGTGGTGGAGTGAGGGGTGGTCATGGGTTGAGAGGTCATGGAGGGGTGAGAGGTCAAGGTGGAGTGAGGGGTGCTAGTGGGGTGGGGGCTTGTGGGAGGGTCTGGGGATCTGGAATGATCTGGAACTGTGTTGGCGTATGGAGCTGTGTCCAAGTCTGGGGTTGTGTCGGATTCTGGAGTCAACTCCGAGGTAGAAAAAAGGTGGGTCACCGCGGCTGGTGCAGAGGGGTCAGAGGTCAGCTCTCTGGGCAAGGTGGGTGGTAGGGTGGGTGAGAGATCAGGTGTCAGCGCTGGAATCACAGCGGCCTCAGAGGTGGCCAGACTGAGGCCAGGGGTTGTCAAGGTGAGGTCAGAGCTCATCCGGGAGGCCAGGTCTGGGCTGGGTGGCAAAGTGCCAGGAGGGTCAGAGGTCACCTCCCGCGCTGAAGCTGTCTCGGGAATAAGCCGTGGCGCGGAGTCGGGGGTCACCGGTGGGCCAGGGGGCTCTGGTGAGGCCGAGGGAACTGGGGAAGGGGCAGGGGGCGCCGTCCTGGCCGCCGTGGGACGCTGCAGCCGACGCTCGGGCCACGGTTTCCTCAGGGAACCTGGAGGAGGAGGAAAGACAGATGGCCGAGGTCAGCTTGCCCCGCCCACCCCGTGGCCCGCCCCGCCCCTCCAGGGAGGAGCCGACCAACGGGAGAGCGCAGGGCCTTGTGACATCATGGGTTGCCAGCAGACTTCACCCCGCCCTAGCGCCCCACCTCCCCGCCACCTGTGGTGTCTCCAGGCGCCACCTGGCGTCCTCCACCGCGGGTGAGGGAGCGCGAGGGAGGTGAGGGGTACCGCGGAAGGCGGGCCGGGGCGGAAACGTGGGGGGCAGAAGGGGGTTGTGGAAGCATGCGGGAAAATGCGGGAGTGTGGGGGATGTGGAGGCTTACCTGGGGATGCAGGAGGGGCTGAAGGGCAGAGGGGATGAGGGGGCACATGGGGGGAGGAATGTGGGAGATGCCAGAAGGTGCAGAAGCATGAGGGGGGATGCAAGAGCGTTCTGAGCGTAATCTCAGTAGTCAAGATTTTTATGTCACATTTTTAAACAAAATTACTGCAAGAGATCCACTGTGAACAAAAAAGTCAAAATTTTACCCCGACAGAATCTGACGGGGCCAGGATTAGGGCAAGTCAAGTGAGGTAGATGGGATCCTGCCTTTAGTTAAATTTTTGATATTTAGTTCATTGTGAATGTTTTACATTAATTTTTATTTTTAAAACTATAAAGATACTATTTACCTTGGTAACTGAGTGTTTTGGCAGCCCCTTACATTTAGGGCCTGAGTAGAGTGAGAAGCCTCACCCCCTTCCTGGCTCAGCTTCCAGGTAAATGAGAATTTTATCCCTTTTTGCAGATGAGGGGAGTCAGGCCAAGAGGGTAGGTAACTTGCCATAGGTCTCACGGATACAGTTCGCAAATTGTGGGGACAAGATATGAAGCAAAGTCCTTTGCATTCAGAGTCTAGGTCATTAATAATCACTCTCTCAGTGATGGATATGATAACATGTGACCACCGAGTACTTGAAATGTGGCTAGTCCAACTAAGGAAGTGAAAGTTTCATTTAAAAAAAAAAATTTTTTTTTTTTTGTGGGCAGTAAAGCAAGGTTTATTGAGACTTAGCAAAGTGATAATACAAAACTCCCAAGGAGGGAGGGGACCTGAGGGGGTTGCCCTCATTTTTCAAATTTTTGATTCATTTAAAGTAAAAAGCCACCTGTGTTGACAGCTACCATACTGAACGATACAGCTCTAGAGAATTCCAGTTTTCCTGTAGGATTTTTGATGTGCATCCTGTTCTTGCCATTTGTTTACTGCAGTAGAGAAGTGGTTAAGTAAAGGGTTTGGCCTCCAGCCAGGGCTTAAACCCCAGACCTGTCGCTTCCTAACTGGGTGACCATGGACAAGTTATTTAACTGCCTTGAATCTCAGTTTGTGGATGATCAACGGACCTCCCTTGTAGAGCTGTGATGATTCAGGGAGCTCCTGTGTGTACAGGGACTTAGGACAGTGCCTAGCATGTAACAGGCACTCTTGTGATTATTAATACTGTCATAGTCATTGATGTCCATACCTCAATTTCTCTCATCTGTGAAATGGGCATAATTCTAATACCTACATCATAGGGCTCCTATAGATGTTATGAGGGCTAAAGAGGTAATATATGTAAAGTGCTTAGAATAGTACCCAACACATGGTATATTGCTCAGTAAATATTAACTGGTTTAGTTATTATTTCAAGAATCTCAGCTTGCTTAAATACTGTAGGGGTTCAGATGCCTACAGTGGTCTTTTTAATTTTTCAGACGCAAGGTACAGAGAGCTAAGCTAATCATACTCCTCTGTATATTGTCATCAACAGTCCTGCAATGTCTCTTCTTTCTTCTCCTTTTTCTTCCCCGATCTCCATCCCTTGCACTTTCTCCCACAGCTACCTCCATTAATGTATTTGACATATGTCCTTATACAATATCTTATACCATATAGAAGGCACATATGTATATATGTTAATATATTAAGTGTATGTGTATTTTTGTGTTTGTGCTTTTCAGTTTTTGCAAATCATTGGAAATTTCATTCTGCTTCTGTCTTCCTCCATATTATGTTGTTCCTACCGCCCCATGTTGCTCTGTGTGTAGCTAGTCATTGCTTTAGCTATTGCATGGGATTCCATCATGTGTACCCACTGCACTTATCTTGTTACCCACTGCGGGACATGTAACCTGCCTCCAACTCCCTGATATCACATTCCAAAGAAAACCCTCACATAGGCTTCCCTTAGGAGCCTGTTCAAGAATTTCTCTGGAATACAGGAAGAGGATTGCTGGGTCACAATGTACAATCATACTTAATCTCACTAAACTGTCTTTATCAAATAGCTATATCCAGTGGGGATGTCTGTATTCCCACATCTTCACCCACACTCGATATTACCTACCTTTCAAATTTTGTCCATGCTTGTCATCATTTTAATTTGAATATCCTGATTTCTTATGAGTGTGAATGTTTCTACATATACTTGTTGGCCATTTGGGCTTTCCCTTCTGTGAATCACCTATTCATAACTGTTACCCATTCTCGTATAGGGTCATTTTTTTATTGATTTGTCAGAGTGAATTGCATAGTATAGGTTAGGGCTTCCCCACCTGGGCATCGTTGATATTTGGAGCTGGATGATTCTCTGTTGTGGGGGACTGTCCTGTACGTAGTAGGATATGTAACAACATCTGTGGCCTCTACCCATTAGGTTCTAGTAGCCCCACTACTCTTAGTCATGACAATCCCAAACATCTTCAGATATTGCCAATTATTCCCAGTTGAGGGCCACTGATGTAGATAATAACCCCTTGTTTCAGGATACATTTCTTTTGGGTCTCTGGGGTAAGAGTGGGGTCACCACTGGGGAACTTGGAGTCCATTTCTCTACCCCACAACACAAACAACCTGGTTGCCACAGCTACATGCCTCACCTGTGACCCCATGGATCCTTGGAGCTGGAGAGGAATGGCCTGGGCTCCGGGTGATAGTGGTGGTAAGAATGGATCCAGGTCTGCCTGCGGTGGGTGTCCCCTTGGGCAGAGCCCCTCCTGAAGGTGTATCCCACGTCCGGGAAGGCTCATAACTATCCTCATCACCTTGAGAGATATAGGGAGAACTGAGTCTCGCTTCGCTTGATTTTGACCCTCTGTTCCTCTTGGACCCAAACTCAGGCTTCATCCTGTCTCAACTAGACCACCACCCCAATCTCCTCCCTGACTTCACAGCCACCCTGGTGACTCAGCTGAGATGCTCTGAACTACCAAGAACAGAAACTTGGACTAAACCAGCTTATAAAAGAAGAACAGTTATTATGTCAATGTCCTGATGTCCCTGCCCCTACTCATTCTTTATTTTTCCCTCGGGGGGAAAAAAAACCCCTATAATATCTTTATTAATGAACCACCAGGAACATTTCTGTATTATTTTCCCTATGGTTTTTAGATGAATACACTTGGATAATCTCTACATGACAATAATTTTATATAACATATAAATGTATAATATACAGAGACCCTTGAACACCATAGGTTTGAACTATGCAGGAACACTTGCATGTGGATTTTTTCCATAAATACAGTATGGTACTATAAATATATTTTCTCTTCCTTATGATTTTAGTAACTTTTTTCTGTAGCTTACTTTATTATAAAAATATAGTATATAATATATATGTGTGTATATATAACTTACAAAATATGTGTTGTTTATGTTATCAGTCAACAGTAGGCTATTAGTAGTTAAGTTTTGAGGGAGTCAAATGTTATATGTAGATTTTTGACTGCGTGTGGGTCAGTGCCCCTAGCCCCCGTGTTGTTCAATGGTCAGCTCTGTAATAATAAAAATATACCATTTTATAAGTATAATGTAAAATATAATGTAAAGTATATCATTTTATATAGGGAGAATAGAAAGACTGAATTCAGTCTTCTAGCTTGGTGGATCAAAAAACTTATTTTGGGCGCCTGGGTGGCTCAGTCGGTTGAGCGACTGCCTTCGGCTCAGGTCATGATCCCGGAGTCCCGGGATCGAGCCCCGCATTGGGCTCCCGGCTCGGCGGGGAGCCTGCTTCTCCCTCTGACCCTCCCCCCTCTCATGCTGTTTCTCTCTCGCTCGCTCTCTAATAAATAAATAAATAAAATCTTAAAAAAAAAAACTTATTTTAACAATAGCTTTGTTGGGCGCCTGGGTGGCTCAGTTGGTTAAGCGTCTGACTCTTAATTTCAGCTCACCTTGTGATCTCAGGTTTGTGAGATCCAGCCCCACATGGGGCTCCATGCTCAGCACTCAGAGAGTCTGCTAGAGGTTCTCCCCTTTCCTCGCATGTGTGCGTGCATGCTTTTTCTCTCTCTCAGGTAAATAAATAAATCATTTAAAAAACACAGTAGTTTTGTTGACATATAATTCACATACCTTAACGTGTACAATTCTGTGGGTTTGAGTGTATCCACAACATTGTTCAACTGTAAAGTCCATGTTCCTCATTTCACTTGATTAACTGCCCCCTGCCCACCTCTCCAGCACCCCCTCTTACCATGCCGCCTTCCACATGGTGTTCCTGCTCACCCTGGACCCCAAACCTTGAGGTGTTCACATCTAGCCTCTGTGCACCTCTGAGCCTTTGCCTTTCCCTTCTCCACCACAGATATTTTCCCACTCTGCATGTGAAACCAGGCAGAAGGATGGTATCTGACATATTAGGCATGTTTGTCCTGGTCACTTTGAGCTCTGTAGCTAGCTGTCCCAGTTGCAGAAATCCCTTGCTCTGTCACCTGCTAATACATTACACACGAATAGAACATGGGTCAATTTTCACCCTGATGACCAGCATTGCAGATACCTCGGTCATGTCTCCCTATTATTAACCGTTCTTAATTAAATACCTTCCCCATGCCTGTCAAATATCTTAAGAGGATAACCGTGAAATCCTACCTGACGGTCACACTCATTAGGAATTTTAAAAACCATTAGCAGTACTATTAATTAAAAAGTTAAAAATGGAAAAAATATGAGAGAAAAACCATTAGCGGTGAAGATTTCTTTTCAAGATGCTGGGTTTTAGGAGAACTCCACTGAGAACATAAATTGAATTCCGTTAAAATGTCAGCCCACCAACTGCAGGCATACTCCTTGTGCCTCTGTGTTCTTGAAATGTCCTCTAAGATATGGCCACCTGCTCGTGGTCCGTTAGCATGGGATCAATTTGATTTTTTTCATTAAAATATGCATTTTTAATTTAAGAAGCAGCATTCCAGAGTTACAGTCCTTGTGAGGCCCAATCACACTCCTTCCCTGAAGGACTCTCTGATGCCATATTGTTTCTCCATGCTTTAGCTTCCTAAGTTGAAGACTCTGCCCATCTACATATATACTGCATACATCCTTTTGCAGCTTGGTTTGTGGGTGTGTCCCTTCCTAGCTGGGTGAGCAAGTCATTGAACTTCTCCATGACTCAGTTTCCTCACCTGTAAAATGGGTACCATGATGGTCTACTGCATGGGGTCGCAAAACCTGGCATGTGATAAGCTTATTCTTTGAATTAAATTCATCTATCTCTAGCTCCTTCTTTTTAACCTTCATATACTATTCCGTCGTATGAATACACAACTGTTGATTCCTCTGTACCCCTGCTGACAGGGGGTTAGGCTGTGGCCAATGTTTTGCTGTTACAAATATGGCTGCAGTGAATTCCTTAGATCTGTGTCCTTGGGTTCATGAGTGAGAACTCCTCAATACCTGATTGTGTAACTGCTGTGTGGAAGGCAGATGCATCCCCCTAGATATTGTTAAACTGCCCTCCTAAATAGGTGCAGATTCTCATGCCCACCTTCATCCCACATCCTTGATGTTGTCAGGCATTTTAATTTTTGGCCATCTCATGGGGAGAGGGTGGGTGGAGAAGCTGCCGTTTTGCTACAGATGACCAAACTGAAGCCCAGAGAGGGCAAGGAACTTTCCCAAAGTCACACAGCCAAGGAGCAGTGCTAGGCTTCAGACCCCTGCAGGTGTACCTGGTCCTAAATGGAGACCTCTTTCCCTTGGGGTGCAGATCTCCTGAGTCTTACCCTACCCTATTCATCCTTCAAGATTTTATTCAAAGGCCACTCCCCTCCCCCCCTCAATGAAGTCATGCCCTGCTTTATGCTTTCTGGGTTCTTCAGAGCTAATTCTGTCATATGCTCCTTCCCCGTCTCCATGGCTAGAGTGGTTAGGAGTGTAAATCCTGGAGTTAGAATCGAAGCTCTGCCTTTTGCTGTACTGGCCTCTTTGTACCTCTGTTTCCTTATCTGTAGAAGGGTGTTAAGGATAGAACTGATCTCATAAGGTTCCTTGGGGGAGGAAGTGAGTTAAGCCATGTGATGCTGGTAGATGGTCCCTGACATGTGGAGCACATTCAATGAATACTAGCTATGATTTCATCCAACCTCTGATTTTAATTTAATCCTGCATTTACTCTTGGATCCCCTTCCCTCTGCATGACCTCATGCAGCCATAACATACAGCAAAAGCCCAAATCCATCAATCATCCCACCTCCCAAGCTGAGTGTGGGAGGTCCATTAGACAAGGCTATCTGTCTGCACAGCTTCATCCATTCCCACAGCTTCAAATCCCATCCTGTCAATTTATATCTTCAGCCCAAGCACTCCTCAGAGCTCTAGTATTACGTATCTAATGTCTCCACTTGGGTGTGTTAAACGCATCACCAATGGATCTAATATTCCCACTGTGGATCCTGTGGATCCAGCTGCAGTAGTCCCTGATCCAGTAAAAGGTGGATCCCCATCTCCCACCTCCCTCTTCACACACCCTACCCAACCCATCACTCAAATCCATCAGCTCAACTCCCAAAACATAGCTTACATAATCCACTTCTTAGTCTCCACTGCCACCCCGGCAGAGACCACTGTCACCTTTCCAGAGACCTCTCAGCCTCCCTGTATGCACTCTAGCTCCTCCATCCATTTCCCATGCAGCATCCTGGGTGACTGCTTTGAAAATGCACATGTGACCATGTCCTTCCTAGCTCAAAACGCTCCACTGAGGGCTTCTTGCTGCATAGAGAATAAAACTCAGAGTCTAGCCCTCTCCTATCACTCTCACCCTGCCTGGCTTACTCTGCTTCAGCCATGCTGGTATCTTTGCCATTCTCTCAAGATCTCACCACAGGGCCTTTGCATGTGCTGCTCCCTCTGCCTGGAATGCACCTTTAGCTCCCTCGGGGCTCCCCAGAACAGATCTCATCTCCTGCCATCATTCCGATCAACCACGCCATTTCAGCCCCACTGACCTTGCTGCCGTTTCTGGAACCAGCTAAGTACACTTCCACCTCAAAGCCTTCGAAGGCACTGTTCCCTCTGTATGAAACACTCTCCAACCAGATATCTGCATGGCTTTCTCCCTCTCCTCCTGAAGGTCATCATTTAAAGGGCACTTTCTCAGTAAGGCATCTCCCGGCCATCCTATTCCAAATCGCAAATCGCAGCCTCCCTTTCCCTTGCTCATCACTGCTATGTTCCCAGGGGTTAGTAGTCACGCCTGTCACACGGCAGGTATTTGACACACGAGTTAATGTCTGTGTCTCCAAATTCCGAGAAGCCTCGAAAAATGTTACTTCAATGAACTAGAAAGTGAAAATTCAACCTCTGAAGCCTCTAGCCTCAGCTGTTACAATTCCGTCAAGAAATGTGTCTCTGCTGAGTCTCTACAGCACACATTCGATGGTAGACAGAATAATTCTCCCCCAAAGATGCCTGTACCCTAATCCCCAGAACCTGTGAAGAGGTTACCTTTTTGTGGCAAAGGGATAGTGCAGATGTGATTAAAGGTCCAGACCTTGAGATGAAGAGATTATCTTGCATCAATCCAAGTAGGCCCAATCCAATCACACACATCCTTAAAATCAGGACAGAGAAAGATGTGAAGACAGAAGAGAGGTCAGAGAGGTGCAACATTGCTAGCTCTGAACATGGAGGAAAGGGCCACGAGCCAAGGAATGTGGGGCTTCTAGAAGCCAGAAAAGGTACAGCAACAGATTCTCCTCCCCTAGCGCCTCCGGAAGGAACACATCCCTGTTCACACCTTGGTGTCAGCCCTGGGAGAGCCCTGTAGGACTTCTGACAGTTAGCAAACGCGCGATGGAGCTAAGGGTCCAGGGAGATGACAATGTCCTACTGGCGATGCGGTTTCTCACCTAGAGCCTTTGCCCCTCTGAGAATTCCCTTCCTCCTGGTGTCTGCCACTGGATAATACCACTTCCCCTGCAAGGTTTTTCCTGATTGCTCCACTAGAAATAACAACTCCTTCCCTGGGATCCTGCAGCTGTTGTTCATTTATGGTAAATCAGTCTAACCACCAACGTTCTGTGGTTTTAAACTATTTCACACACATTTTGTTCACGGGATTGGGACCTGAGGTCACCCAGCTAGTTCTCATCTTGGTGGAGCCACAACTGGAAGCCGAAGAGCTGGACTAAGCAACTCGCTGATAATTAGCTCAGTAATTCAGTAATCTTTCCCAACCCAATGAGCAAAATGTGTGTGAAGTCATGTAAGATGGACCTCAACAGCGGCTCCTGTGTTTAAGTTCTGAGTCGAATTTTCTCCCCATCTGAAACACGGGCATTAACGGGACCTAGGTCTCCCGGTTGTTGGAATCATGCGTGCCCAGCACGGAGTTAGCTCGGCTGGACTGTTTTTCCAGAGGAAGAAACAGGCTCAAAGAACTGGAGTCATCTATTTTCAGGGTCACCTTGCAGCGAGGATAGGAATTCATGTCTGTCCTCCCTCCCACTCCCCATCTGGCCCCCTTATTACTGTATCTGGGACTACCCCGAGATTTCCCTTGAGCGGCTCGCCATTCTGCACTTCCGAGCTCACGGAGTCGCCTCCCCCCCCCCCCCCGAAGGAACTCCAGCCCCGCGTCTGACCGTCTCCGCCACGAGGGGGCGCTAGAGGACAGACGGGTCTGCGCCGGTTGCAGAGAACGAAGGCTCTAGAACCCCAGCCGCAACGCACCCGGGAGCAGCACCTCGTAACGCTGCGCAGGACCGGCCCTACCTCACAACTCCGATCCCCCACCCTAAAGCGCGGCGGCCCCTCGGCCCGCTCCTCCCTTCCGTTTCCCCTCACGAGGAGCCCAACCTCGCCTACAGGTCGCCGCTCTGGACGCCCAGGGGGCGCTTCACCGGATTTTATTACCGCGGGCGTGGGCCTGCCGGCCAATCAGGAGGCGCAGCGCGCCTGTGGCGTCACGGGGCGTGAAGCGGATTGGCCCTCTCCTCGTCCCGAGGACAGCGGAGTGCGCGTGCGTGCTGAGCGCCAGAAAAAGGCGGGAAAATGCCCGAGGGGCGGGGCGCCCCGTTCCTGAAGCGACGAGTCCCTCAGGAGAAGACAAGGAGAGGGGCGCGGGGCGACAGGCAGAAGTGGGGCCTTCGGGGGATGGGAGAGCAGCCAGCCGGAGAAGGAGGGAGGGGGCAGCAAGCTGGGTGGAGTGAAAAAGGCGGGGCCAGGGCGGGAGGGGACAGCCGTGAGCTGAAGGCGTCGGAGTCAGCGTGCGAGGCACGGAGGGGCGGCAGGAGGCACGAGTGGCCGGGCTGCGGGGCAGGCAGACAGCAGGGCACGCAGGGGAAGGCCGAGCCGCTGGCGTGGGAAACGGTGGGTCCCAGAGGCGGAGGCGGCGGAGGCGGAGAGAGCGAGAACAGGGGAGGATGGAGGCATCGACTGCGGGAA
This sequence comes from Mirounga angustirostris, assembly GCF_029215605.1. Lineage (NCBI taxonomy): Eukaryota > Metazoa > Chordata > Mammalia > Carnivora > Phocidae > Mirounga > Mirounga angustirostris. Next base: position 57,374,857 of record NW_026991724.1, on the reverse strand, counting down.
CACAGGAACGCGGGGAGTGTGCACCGGATGTAGGCACACGAGAGCGATGGGGAGAGACTAGCAGGCCAGGAGAACAGCAGAGCGATGGAGACGTGGAGCGGGGGAAGGGAAGAGCGAGACCGGGGCGGGGGGGGGGGGGAGAGGTGGAAGAGCCGCGGACGCGCGTGCGCACACATGCACATGCGCACACATGCACATGCGCACACATGCACATGCGCACACATGCACATGCGCACACATGCACATGCGCACACATGCACATGCGCACACATGCACATGCGCACACATGCACATGCGCAGGGACGGCGGGCGGCAGCGGCTGCGAAGCCCGCGAGAGCACGTGCGCATGCGCAGGGGCGCGGGGCCTGGGAGACGCCGCGGAGAAGCCCCCGAGAGCAGGCAATGGAGCACGTGGGCTGGGGCGCACGGGCTCCGGGTGTGGCCGCAGGGGTGAAAGGACACTCGGGTCGGCCGCACGGGCCAAGCTCTAGGGCGCTGCAGGATGGCGTGGTGACCTCGGCCAGCTGGGGGGTCTCGGGGCTCTGGATGGAGGGGCCCAGTCTCAGGTGTCGCGGCTGGTTTGCGGGAGGCCTGTGAGGTCAGGCCGTGCTGAGCCTGGTCTGATGCTCAGAGACACACGGGGGTCTCCTCTTCAAGGCTCTCGAGGAGAGCCCAAGGAGGGAACGTTTTAGGGTCCCCAGAGCCGCGGAGAACCTGTCCGTGATCTCCGACACCCAGGCCAGCTCACTTCGGGGTCTGTTGGGGAGCCCTGCCGGGAGGCGCACACAAACTGATGGGGGCCCCATCCGCACCCTGGCCGTGCACCTCACCTGTGTCCGGAAGACGCCTTGTCGCCGGGGAGGGGGCCCCTGGGCTCTTGGTGGTGCCCCAGGAGAGCCTGTGTCCAGGTACCCCTGCAGCGGTGGTCGCCTTGGCCAGGTCCTCTCCCGAGGTGGGATCCCAGGTCCAGGGAGGATAATCATCCTCATCCGCGTAGCCTTGGGAGAAAGTGGGGCGTGGGTTGAGCCCCACCCTGTCTCAGGTCCTTGCTGCTGCTCCAGACTGCCCTTCCAGAACCTGCTGGAGTGACTCTGGGTCCCCCACCCCATCCCCAGTACCAGTGCAGGTGAGGCCCACGTCTTCCTCGTGGTCACAGTTGTGCTGGCCCCATGCCCTAGCAGGGCAGTCACTCAGCGAGGCCTCCATTCCCTTGCAGCCCACGTCATCCAGCCAGATGGGACCGGTCCCGGGGCCGTAGTGGGTTTTGCCCACTCGGGCCCGGACCCTTCCACAGCCCAGCTCCCAGCAGGCCACGGTACTGTCCCGCAGGTCCCAGCTGTCATCGCATACTGTCCCCCAGCGCCCAGCATGCCACACCTCCAGCCGGCCAGCACACCGGTTGGGCCCATCGGCCAGACGCACCCGGAACGGGCCTGCTGGTAGAAGACCCCAAGTCAGGAGGGGTCAAGAGGGGTCAGCCTCACCTCTTCATGTTCCCTCCGCTCACCTGATCCCCCAGCGGTGCTCCCAGTGGGGGAGGGGGCTGGGTCTTTGGAAGACTCTGGAGAACCTTGTGCTGGGGTGTCAGCGGATGGCTCCGTGGAGGCCAGAGGGATTCGCTGCACCGTGGCCTCAGAGGTCATTTCTCGGGGGCCTTGAGTGGTTGATGTTGCCACGGTCTTAGCGGTCCGTTCTCGGGGGGCCCGGGGAGTCCGTGTTGCAGTAGTATGTGAGGTCATCCTGTGGGGAACCTCAGTGGTCAACTTGGTAGTAGACTCAGAAACTGTTCTTTGGGAGGCTTCAGTGGTCAGGGTTGTAGTGGTACGTGAGGTCAGGTCAGGGGGCCTCTGGGTGCCCAGGACCCTGGAGTGTTTAGTGGTTGGCATCGCAGGGGGCTGAGTGGTCGGTCTCCTTGCATTTTTGGTCACCCACTTCTTAGTACTCTTGGGCATTTTCCCTGGGGCCTTGGTGGTGGTTTTCTCGGGAACACTGGGGGTCAGCTTTGCGGGGGGCTTGGTGGCCAGTTCTCCAGGGAGCCAGGCATCCGGATCTCTACCCAGGCCAGGGATCCAGCTCCAACTGAAGGGGTCTGCGATGGAGTCCAGGCCAGGGGTGTCTGGAAGGTGGGAGGAGAGGACAGGGAAGATGGTGGATACCATAATGACAAGGTGTCTTTTAGATCTCTCCTTCTTTCTCATCTCTGCAATCACCAAGTTTCCATTCATTTGTTCATTATTCATTCACTCATGCATGTCACCAACATTTATCAAGCATCTTCTATGACCCAGGCACTGTGCCAGATGCTGGGGATACAAACCTCCTGGCCAGAAACACCACCCCCTGCTCCTTGGCTTTTACAGTTGTGACGTGACTGATCCTCTCTGCCCTTCCCACGTCTGACCTCTCCTCTTCATCTTGGGGCCACCCATGGCATCACTTCCTGTAACTTCTGACCGTCTCCCTTTCTCCCTGTCCAGCTCTTACCAGTTACCAGAGTGGTACCAGGTCTGGCGGGTCACTCCCCAGCTCAAAACCCTTCTGTGGCTCTGTGGCTTTAGCTTCAGTGACTCCATCCTGTGGGTCACCACTGTTGTCACATCTCTCTGATTGGCACCTGTGTGCCCTAACGTGTCACCTGTGCCCGAAGAAAGGTTTGGCCCTTGGCCCCTGGTTCCTGAGGCTACCCAGAGAGTCGGTACCAACAATTGACGTATGGGCAGCCAGCTGGCAGGCAGCCATAGCTTGTAACCAAGCTCCTATAAAAACTGCACACGGAGGTAGGGGAGCATCCCTGCTTGGCAGTGCCACGTGTGTGTGGTCACTCGCCCCTGCTGGCACAACTAAGTGCTGTCTGCATGGCTCTCCTGGGACAACGGCTGGAAGCTCCCTGAAGGTCTCCCCTGAACCGGCCCCTGTGCGTCTGCCTTGACTGGTTTTTGACAGCTCTTCTGATTTCTTTGTGAGTTCTTCTAGAAGATCATAGAACCTGAGGCTGGTCTTGGGCCCCCCCAAATGATAACATGTCACACGGGTTTGCGGTGATTTGTTGGTGCATCTCTTTCTATCAGTGAGCTGTGAGCTTCCCAAAGGCCGGGACTGTGATCGTTGCATCCTGAGGCCCCAGCACCTGGCTCAGTGGCACTCCATAAATGTTAGCAAACGAACGAGACAGACACAACGCTTGCACTTACTGCAGCTGGCCCTCACTTTGGCTTCTCTCCGTCTCCCAGTGTCCCTCTTTTCACCTCCTTTATCTTGGGGAGGAGAAAGAATCCCAACTCTGCCACTTAGTTGCTGTGTGACCTTGGGCAAGTTACTTAACCTCTCTGTGCCACGGCTTCCTCAGTAAAATGAGCCTAACATCCACCAGCTTGTACTAATTGTGAGGCGTGAGTGCGGTCACAGGTGTGGGAACACCCAGCCCGGGGCGGGGGCTTAGGAGACAGCACTCAGTAGATGTTAGTGTAGATGTTAATTCCTATCCCTTCTTCCAGGAAGCCCTCCAGGAGCCACCAGGTGGGCAGGGCCTCCTTACCAGTGCAGGTGACTCCAACGTCTTCATTGTGAGCACAGTTGTGCTTCCCCCAGGGCGCAGCGGGGCAGTCTGAGAGTGAGGCCTCGGTCCCCAAGCACCCCACATCGTCCAGCCAGATGGGGCCAGCCCCCCAGCCAAAGCGGCCAGCCGCAGGGTCCTGCTGCCGAGCTCTGCCGCAGCCCAGCTCCCGGCAGACCACAGCTGAGTCCCGCAGGTCCCAGCTGTCATCACACACCGTCCCCCAGCGCCCATTGTGCCACACCTCCAGCCGACCTGAACACCTGCTGGGCCCTGCCACCAGGCGCAGCTGGGGGGACCCTAGGTTGGAAGAGACCCAAAGAATTAGACTGGATGGAGGGACAGCCAAGGGAGGCATACACACAAAATGGAATAGGATTCAGCCTTTCTAAGGAAGGGAATTCGGACACCCGCCGCATGGACGAACCTAGAGGACATCAGCACAAATACTGTAGGATTCCATCTGCATGAGGTCCCTAGGGGAGTCAAGTTCATAGAGACAGAAAGTAGAAGGGTGGGTGGCTGGGGCAGGGGGAATGGGGAGTCTGGGAGGGCGACAGAGTCCTACAGCTGAATGGTGGTGGCTGCCCGACCTTATGAGTGTATTTAATGCCACTGAAATGTACACTTAAGAACAGTTGCAGTGGTCAGTTTCATGGTACGTATAGTTTACTGCAGTGAACCAAAAAGAGAAGGTGGGCTCTGGAGCAAGTTGCTTTCACCCGTGTTTCAGCCATGTGGCCTCCTCTGAAACACGGACGCCAGGCAGGACCCACGGCCTGCGTGGCCGCTAGCGTCACCGAGGGAGACGCAGACCGTGTCGCGACAGCACCGGCCACACGAGCGCTGAGTGCCACAGGAAAAGGGGGAAAGAGGCCTCCAGCAAGACCAAGTCTCCCACCCTTGGCGAGTCAGCTGTGCTAACCAGGCCTCTCACTGTCTGTGTCTCTGACGCTGTGACCTCTCGGGGCCTTGCTGACCCTGCAGGGACTGCCCCTCGAGGGACAGCTAATTCCGAGAGACAGGCAACCAGCGGAGCGTGCCTCTTGTATGCACGCCAGCCAATCCAGAGCCCACCCCCCACCTGCTCCGGGGGGCGCGCACCCTCTGGGCCACTGTCCACCGCCCTCAGCCGCCCAGGGCCAGGTGCCCGACAACCAGGGGCAGCCCCTGTGCCCCACCGCTCGCGGAAACGATCCAGGCGAGCCGACCCTAAGCCTGCTTCCTCGGCCTTGCCTGCTCCTTCCCACGGAAGCCACGGCCCAGGCTCTTGCTGCGGGTCCCCCTGGCGCCCTCTGCCTCCTGGCCGACGCGCTGCTTCCCTGCGTGGCCCCTGCAGCGCGTGGGCTAGAAACCCACTATCTTTCCAGCGGCGGTCCCGTCTTGATCTGCTGGCCGCACTGCACCTGAATAATACTAAGGCCTGTGTTTTACAAATGACAACGATTGTGGATCCAGTCCTTTTGGTGGTTGTGAGGAGACCGCCTCCCCAAAATCACGCATTTCAAGATGGCACCAGCAGAACATTCAACCAAGCACAGACCCTTCTGGGCATGGGGCTCTGTTCCCTCCCCCACCCTCGTTTTTTCCCCTGGATGAGACAGTCTCTGAGCAGGGAGAAAGGATGCCTGGGGGCTGACTACGGGGGAGGAAGCAGTAGGTAAGGCCCCGTTTTCTCGGGGAGCAGAACAGACTCACCAGCTTCTGGTCCAGGCTCCCGAGGGACAGTGAGGGAGACAGGAGGAGGTGAGACACCTGCTGTCCCTGGGGCCTGGCTCACTGTGGGGGCCAGAGGCCTGGACGCTGCCTCCCTGGGCAAAGAGCCGTTGCTGTCCACTGCCGGGGCCGTGGGAGGGACATATCCAAGAGGCATACCTGGAGTGGGGGGAGGTGATCACCACCACGGTGATGCTGGACAGCTCCCCACACCCTCCATCCCAGGACCACTGATGCAGAATGAGGTTTCATGGATGGGGGCAAGTGGGCGGTCAGGACACCCCAGGAGCCCCCCACTTCCTGTGCCTCCACTTGAGGCTCTAGCGCACCCACACCCCCAGCCTCTCCCTTGTGTCCTCACCATCACACACAGCCCCAGCGTCCTCCCTGTGGTGACAGTCATGCTGGCCCCAGGGCCGTGCTGGGCAGAATCGCAGGGCTGTCTCGTTACCCCGACACCGAAGGTCGTCCAGGAAGATGGGTCCAGCGCCCTCCCCAAAGAAGGCGCCTCCGGGGGCGGCCAGCGCACCCCCACAGCCCAGCTCGCGGCAGGCCACGGCGGCGTCCCGCAGGTCCCAGGCATCATCACACACGGTCCCCCAGCGCCCGCCGTGCCACACCTCCAGGCGGCCGGCGCACCCGTGGGGGCCGTCAGCCAGACGCAGCCGGGGGGCCGGGCCTGGATGTGGGGAGAGGGAGGGGAACAGACAGACGGGAGACTGCGATGGATGAGCGGTGTGAGCTCCGTGCTCAGGCAACTACCCACGCGCAGGTACCGAGCTATCTGTGGGGCTGGGCTTCCTGCCCACGACGCTGGACAGCAGGTATCCCACCTTCAGTTTGCTGATGAGGAAAAGGCTCCAGGATGGGAAATCACTCAGCAAGAGTCCAGCTCTGGTCTGTCCACCTCCCAATGCCCCTGCCTGCCTGGGGGCGAGCCCTGCGGACACTGGTCCTGATCCTACTCCCTGACTGCCTGCTTCAGGCCTGTAAAGCAGGGCTTCTCAACCTCAGCACCACTGACATGGGGGGGACGGGTCATCCCTTGCTGTGGGGGGCCCGTCCTGTGACTGTAGGATGTCCCGCAGAATCCCTGGGCTCCACTCCCCACATGTGAGTAGCATCCACAGTGTGACAGCCAGGCACCTCAATAGGGTTCACTTCTTTTTCCCGGCAACTTAGCCCTCCCTCGAGCTTCAACTTACCTCCCATGACCTGGGCTCTGAAGGCCCCGCTTCTGCCCCTACGTCCTGCCCACGCCGTGCAGCACTGTCCCTGGCCCTCTGCTCAGTGCCCCAACCCAAGTGGGTGGGCTCTGCCCCCACCCCACCCTAAGCTTCAGATGCCCAGCCTGCACAGCAGACCTATCTGTAGCCAGACAGACCCAGCAGGTCAAGTTCTGGGTCTGGGGCTGAGTCTGTGATCTGGGCCATTTGGGTTCCTTCTCTGAACCTCATTTCCACATCTGGGAAGAGAGGGGTGAGAATACCCACCCCAGAGGCTGTCCACGTGGGGGTGAGGCTCAGAGACCGCAGGGGAGGTGGCCAGCATGCTGCTTGGCACAGAGCGGGGACTCAGGCGGACATCCTCGTCCTCTTCCCCTTCACATCAGCTGCCTGAAGAACTGCCCACCCCCTGCACCCTGTCTGGTGGGCACCTACTGTCTGCCTCAGCCCCTGTGCTTTCCCACCCACAACTATGGGCGGCCCCTGCAACTGCCCTGTGCTTGCTGGGTCCTGCAGCAGACCCACTGGAAGCCCATGAGAGTGAGGACTGGGTCTCATGCGGTGTCTGCAGACCAGGCATGGATGGTGCTTACGTGGTATTTGTGGGAGGGGGAGAGGGGGAAGGAGGGAGGGAAGAGTGGGAGGGAGGGAGAGAGGGAAAGAGAGAGTCAAGAGGGAGGGAGGGGAGGGGGGAAGGAGGGAGGGAAGAGTGGGAGGGAGGGAGAGAGGGAAAGAGAGGAGGGAGGGAAGAAGGGGAGGGAGGGTAGGAAGAGGAGGAGGGAGGGAAGGAGGAGGGGGAACGGAGGGAGAGAGGGAAGGAGAGAGTCAGGAGGGAGGGAAGAGGGGGAGGGAGGGAGAGAGGGAAAGAGAGAGTCAGGAGGGAGGGAGGGGAGGGGGAAGGAGGGAGGGAAGAGTGGGAGGGAGGGAGAGAAGGAAAGAGTCAGGAGGGAGGGAGGGGAGGGGGGAAGGAGGGAGGGAAGAGTGGGAGGGAGGGAGAGAAGGAGAGTCAGGAGGGAGGGAGGGGAGGGGGGAAGGAGGGAGGGAAGAGTGGGAGGGAGGGAGAGAAGGAAAGAGTCAGGAGGGAGGGAGGGGAGGGGGGAAGGAGGGAGGGAAGAGTGGGAGGGAGGGAGAGAGGGAAAGAGAGAGGAGGGAGGGAAGAGGGGGAGGGAGGGTAGGAAGAGGGGGGAGGGAAGGAGACAGCCAGGAGGGAGGGAGGGAAGGAGGAGGGAGGGAGGGAGTGAAGGAGAGAGGCAGAAGGGAGGGAAGGAAGAGGGGAGGGAGGGAGGGAAGGAGAGAGGCAGAAGGGAGGCAAGGAGGAGGGGGAGGGAGATGGGATAGGGAGAGAGTCAGGAGGGAAGAGGAGAAGGGAGGGAGGGAGAGAGGGAAGGAAGAGGGTGGAGGGAGGGAGGAAAGGAGAGAGGCAAGAGGGAGGGAAGGAAGAGGGAGGGGGAGGGCAGGAAGGAGGAGCTAAGGAAGAGGGGGAGGAGGGAGGGGAGAGGGAGGCCGAGGCGGGAGGAGGGCCGACAAAGCAGGTGCATTGACCGCGGCAGGCGGGCAGGGGCAGACCCAGGGGGCGGGCGCGGGGCGGGCGCGGGGCGGGCGCGGGGCGGGCGCGGGGCGGGCGCGGGGCGGGCGCGGGGCGGGCGCGGGGCGGGCGCGGGGCGGGGGCGGGCGGCAGACATACCGGTGCAGACCAGCCCTGCATCCTCGTTGTGGTCACAGTTGCTCCGACCCCAGGGGCTCCGGGGACAGTCCCGCAGAGCCTGCTCTCCGCCTCCACAGCCCACGTCATCCATCCACACGGGCCCTGAGCCCGGGCCAAATCTGGCGCCTCCGGGGGCGGCCAGCGCGCCCCCGCAGCCCAGCTCGCGGCAGGCCACGGCCGCGTCCCGCAGGTCCCATCCGTCGTCACACACCGTCCCCCAGCGGCCGCCGTGCCACACCTCCAGGCGGCCGGCGCACCCGTGGGGGCCCGAGACAAGGCGCAGCCGCTCTGGGGGGGGAGGGGCAGGGAGGGAGGGGGTGGTGAGTCTTGTGCGAGGCAGTTTGGGAAAAGCGGATTCAAACACCCTTCATTTTCCATCTGGGAAAACTGAGCCCCAGAGGGAGCAGTGGCCTGAGATCCAGGGAGGGAGCGGCCACCTGGGGCCCCTGATGGGGTGGGGATGGGGTGGGGGCACAACGGGAGCCTGGGCCCCGCTGAACCCCGAGGGACACAGTGCATGCTGGGGTCCCCAGGTCAGTCCAGGCTGCACGGATCGTACCCTGTCGGGGGGCTCCAGCCGTCAGCACAGGGGCCCTGGTGGATTTGGGTTGCTTGAGCGGCCGCAGGCTCTTCTTCCTGGAGTTGTTCTGTGGGGTCCCAGCTGGGCGGGGGGCTGCGAGAGACAGCGGCCAGAGCGCGGTTGGTGGGGAGCTGTTCATCCTCCCGGCTGGGGGCCCGCACTGTGCTGCCTGTGAGAGTCCCTGAGGGTGTGAAGGGGGCTGTGACAGGGGCCCCTCGAGGTGGTGAAGCGGGTGCCCCTGTCTGTCCCCTGGGAGATACCAGCACAGAAGTCCCCTCACAGCTGGAAGCGTGGCCAGGGCGGACTCACCGTGGGTCACAGGAGGCTCCTCAGAGCCCGGGCTCAGCTCCCCAGACAGCCCCGGCCAGGGGTCCCCCTCCAGGATCGAAGGTGGATCGTCCCTGTCCCTGGAGTTGGCCACACGCTGACCTGTGGGACGGCACAGGAGCTTGGCAGGGGCCCCCCCAGGCAGTGGTCAGCTGGGAGTCCCAGAGGGAGACGCCTGGTTTTGGAGGGGGTGTCAGGGGTGGGGGTGCCTGGACTTCTGGACCGTCCGAGTCCCTGGGTCGCATCTGCAGAAGTGCCCCCGAAGGAGGGCCCAGGGCCTCTCACCTGCACAGACGACGCCCGCGTCCTCCTCGTGGGAGCAAATGTGGGCCTTCCAGCCGCGGTGGGAGCAGAGCCCCAGCTGTCCCTCACTGCCCCGGCAGGCCAGCTCACTCAGCCACACGGGCCCCGCGCCCTCCCCGAAGAAGGCGCCTCCGGGGGCGGCCAGCGCACCCCCACAGCCCAGCTCGCGGCAGGCTACAGCTGCGTCCCGCAGGTCCCATCCGTCGTCACACACCGTCCCCCAGCGGCCGCCGTGCCACACCTCCAGGCGGCCAGCACACCCGTGGGGGCCGTCAGCCAGACGCAGCCGCTCTGGGGGGACAGAGGAAAGGCTGGGACGTCCAGGAGGCCCGGGGCCCGGGAAGGGCAGGGCCAGGGGTTGGCCTGCAGCGTGAGGTGCGAGGCCGGCCGCCCTGGCCGCTGCTGGGGGCCCCAATTCCTGGGTTCCCAGGAGAGCAGGGGCCCCACAGGAAGTGGGAGGTTGGTCAGCGGTGGTTCTGGGGGGAGCAATGCCCGAGGTCATAGGCGCCCACGGGGCTGCCGGGGTCCCCCTGGAGGGTGAGACTGGACAGGGGTGGGTTGGAGCTGGGCAAGGCCAGACAGAGGTGCTCAAGGCCACTTACCAACAGCCTGGATCCCCATCAGAGCCACTGGAAGGGAGGTTGGAGGGGTAGGGTAGAGTGAGGGCAGGCCCCAAGGGGGTGCTTTCTCCTTGTCTTAAATACACACACACACAGAATCTGCACATCTCTGAACCAGAAACCCCACTGCTGGGAAGCAGGACTCTGGGCATTGGACTGGGCAAGACTCAGGTCTCTGAGACGGGCGGGGTCCCACATGCCTGGGGTCAGGGCTGGGAGCCAGGCCCTTTGTGCTCCCCCAAGGGCCTGGTTAATGTCAAATGGTGAGTGACCCCCCCCCCCCGGGGTCAGGGCCGGTGGTGGGGGCGGGTAGTCCCTGGGGTCCTCAGAGGGTGGGACTGGGTGTGCAGAGGCTGGGTCCCTTGGGGGATCAGGCAAGGAGAACCAGATGTCCCTTATCACAAGCACCAGGGACAAGGCCCCGGAAGTTGGAGTCGCTTAAGGGTATGAGCTCAGGGGTCAGAGGTCCCTGGGTCCCCAAGGAGAGGGGGTCACTCACCGATAAGGCAGGCCCAGACCCTCATGTTTGCAGACTCCAGGGCAGGGACGGGGTGAAAGGGGACGCGGAGCAGGAGAGGGGAGGAGGCTGCGGCCACCGGAGGGAGGGAAGGAGAGAGGGAGGGAGGGAGGGAAGCGCCTGCCAGAGGCGCCCTGGACCGGGAAGAAGCAGCAGGCCGGGAAGAAGCAGCAGGCCGTGGCTGGACGCCTTGCCAGAAGGAAGAGAGGCTGCCTGCCGAGGAGGCAGCAGGGGACAGGAGCGGGGGCAGGGAGGGGGCTGGCCAGCAGCTGAGTTCTGAGGAGGAGGGGGGTGGAGGCGGGGAGGGAGGGTGTCCAACTGCAAACTCCCACGGGGAGCCGGGAGCCGCCAGGCCAGGCGCCCTGCGGTGCTTAGAGATGCTGAGGGGAGGGCGGGCGGCTGCAGGAAAGGGACTGGACAGAGGCACGCACAGGCAGCCACCCTCTGCCTCCTCTGTCCAGCCAGGGGACATGGTGAGACCAGGACGGAGCGGAGGGAGCGTACATTCAAACCAGCAGCAAGACAGCTTACAGCCAGACACCAGGAAGGACTTCCTGATTGGGAAAGGAACGGGAGGAAGCCCTCTCGGTTGGCCCTGGTGGGGCTGAACGCAAACCCTTCAGGCCCCCCAGCTGAGGGAGCACTGGGTGAACCCCAGGGAAACGGGAGTGGGGGGGCCAGGCGGACTAAGCGCTGAGTCCTGGGTGAGGGTGGGGGACTCCACACACACACACACACACACACACACACACTCATTCCCCCCGCCCCCCACTCTGCACCAGGCAGCTGTGAGGCGGAAAAAATTCGGCAATGGGGAGCGTGAGTCAGAGGGCTGGCAGGGAGCGGGGCTGCCGTGAGCTCACTGCCTCCCCTTCTCCCCGTCCAGCACCCCCAGCAACAATTAATGTCAAGTCGGGGAAAGGAGAAGCCAGACAGAAGGGGGAGGGAGGCTCAGGGACAGACTGGAAAAGACATCAGAGAGAGAGAGAGAGAGAGAGACGGCCGCACAGCAGTTTCAGGCTTTATTAACAATCGGGTGTAAAAAACCAGATGGGTCTGGCCGCCCCTCTTGGCTCACCTTCCAGGGAGGGGCCCGGCGTGGGCAGCCCTCTGCCCACCCTGTCCTTGCCAGGGCCTCTCTCTGGGCGGACGACCCTCCTCTGCAAAGGCTCTGCTCATCCCCTCCAAGCAGTCATCAAACCGCTCCCCATTTCCAAGAGGGCCTTGTCCCCCTTTGGGGTGCCCCCACAAGTCCTAACCCAGGGGGCCGGGCCCCCTCTCCTCCTCCCCACATCTCTCCCCCAGGCTGGAGCACAAACGGTGCGACCTTTGCAGACAGACCGAGGAGGTTTCTCAGTGCAGACAAAATCTGGATCAGGGGGCCGCACAGGTTGACCTCTGTGAAAAGTTCGAGCACTACAGACAGGCATGAGCCTGCAGTGGGGTGTCTTGCCCTCTGCAGGCCTGCCTCTGGGCCCCGGGCAGGCTGGGGATTCCCAGAGGGAGAACCTGCATACAGTAGTCGCTCACTAGGTGCTCTCCCTCCCGCCAGGGTCCGGAGTCACAGGTCCTTGCTGAACTCCCTCACGAGGGTGTAGCCCATGCAGCCCCAGCTCCCCTCAGCCTGGTAGCCACACCCCTCCAGCATCCCCGCCACGCCCCACGCTGCCACAGCCACGGGGACCACAAGCCGGGCCCGGGGCTCCCCCATGCCTCCCGCCCAGGCCCGTGCCCGGGATTCGGCGAAGGCCAGCAACCGCCTGCCCACACCTCGGCGGCGGTGCCATCGAGAGACAGAGAGGCGGGTGACCCGGGCCCCGTCGCCAGCGTTGGAGCCTGGGGCCAGGGCCAGGACCCCACACACATCACCCGAGCTGCGCACTGCCACCCAGGGGCCCCCCAGGCCGCCTGGGGGAGGCAGTGAGCCCCATCGGGCCCGCAGGCCCAGCTTCATGGCTGCCACAGCCAGGAACACGGGCAGGAGGAGGGCCAGGGCGAAGGAGGCCAGGACGAAGCGCAGGCCGCTGCTGGCCGCTGCGAGGAGCAGCAGGGCCGGTGGCCGTGTCAGGGCGTGGAGGGCCACACGGTTCTCCGTGTCCTTCACACCAGCCTGTGGGCAGAAGGAGCCGTCAGAGCCGGGGGCCTGGGCCTTCCATCACATTAGGGCCCCGTGCCATCCGTCATCGGGGAGAGGGGAGGGGGTGGGCCCAGGCAGGGGCGGAGGGGTGGGAGCTCCCAAAGGAGAAGGGAAGGCGGTGTGATGGGGCCTGCGGCCAAGGAGCAGGCAGGGAACAGGACCACGTCTGCTCTAGGCTCCAGTAAGCAGAACCTCCAGCACACCGGGCCCTGAGCGAGTGAGGGAATTAGGAGCTATGCCGCACACCCGATTCAGGGGAGCTGCAGGGAAGGCTGAGGCCACAACAGGACAGAGGACTGGCCCAGGTCAGAGTAGGCGCATGCTCCGGACACCAGGAGGTGGCACTGGGGGCAGGGGGAGACCCAGCGCCAGGCTGCGGCCCAAGGGCTCTGCTTGAAGAGTGCTGGGGAGGAGGCTGGCGCAGGGGGGCGGGCTGAAGTCTGCAGAGGAGGGAGGGACCTGGTGCCACGCCCATCTCACAGCCCTCCAGCTATTAAAACTTTTATTTTTAGTATCTCTACATCCAAAGTGGGGCCTGAACTCACAGCCCCGCCGTCAAGACTAACCAGCCAGGAGCCCCTAAAACCTTTCTGACCCTAGGGGTAGGAAGAAGGCACTAGGAAAAGAAGGGACCGAGCCAGGAAGCCCCTTAGGAGGAAAAGATCAGGTTCCAGGAGTCCGGGCTGGCTCCGGCAGGTGGCTGGAGCCGCTCACGACGCGGCCCCGCCTGCTCTCACCTTCAGCATCTCCAGCACCAGGGGTTTCTCGTCTTCCCTCATCTCCCGCACTGACAGGTGGCCGGGGGCCATGGCAGCCCCCAGGCTCCCGCGCCCCCGAAGGCAGCAGGCGTGCACCTGGTGAAAACAAGCAGGCCAGCGTCAGTGAAGGGCACCTCTCGTCCCCACAGCGCCCCAGACATGGGGACCAGCAACAGCATGGTCCAGATGGGGACACCGGGAACGCTCGGGACCCCCGAGCGAGGTCCCAGGCAGGACGGGATTCACCCTCCACCCCGCGACCTTCCTCAAGTCTCCCGGACACCCCCCCCCGCTCCGCCCGCCGCGGTGCTCAGCGAGTTCCCCCTAAAAGCCCTGCGGACGCCAGCACCCTGCAACCCGGGGTTCCCTCCCAGGCTCCGGGGCTGCCCTGGGGAGTCAGCGGAACTCCCCCCCCCCAACAGCCAGGGCATGGACCACGCTCCCGGCCCCCCAGGCGTCCCCGACCCCCGTCGCAGGAGCAGGCACCGGAGGAACCCCGGCAGGTCGCTCCAATCCTTGCACCAGGTGTGGGGGCAGCAGGGTCGGGAAGGGGTCGCCTGCGGAAGTGACGTCGCACCGCGCACGGAGGGGGCGGGTCCGCACCCTGCCTTAGCAACGGTTGCCAAGCGTCCGGGCTGGGGTGGGCGGGTGGCAGGACTCCGGGCGCGGGTCGGGGAGGGAGCGAGCGAGGAGCAGCGACCCCGCCAGCGCTGGGGTAGAGGGAGGAGACGCGAGCAGACGCGGGACGGGGCGGGGCCGGAGGGGATGCGGACGGCGGGTCGGGGCAGAACCGTACTTACCCGGGCCGCAGGCGAGAAGCGCACGTTCGCTTCCTGACCTTCCCTGGTTGCTAAGCAAGCTGAGAGGCGGGTGGGGGGGCGGTGGTGGGAGCGCATCAGTTCTCATTGGCTCGCGGGCCTTCGCGGGAGGGGCCGCATCCTGGGCTCACTAGTTCCCAAACGCCCGACCCCAGGAACCTCCACCCCAACCCACCTGGGCTCTCTCAGGCACCTTCGGGATAAGGATTCCCACCCACCCATTTTTCAGATGAGGGGAGCGGTGGGGTGACTGAGCGCACAAGTGGCAGAACCAGGATTCTGGATCCCAGCTCCTCCCCACTACAGTGACCCCCGCAACGCTTTTTTAAGGATAAACAGAACCTCACGTAGAAGTGGCTGGCCCCAAACCGCAAAGTCAGTCACCTGAGAGCTAGGAAGCAAGAGAGAGAAGACTCCAGGCTCCCAAGCGGTGGCTATGGCCATGACATTCCCCCCACCCCAGCCGCCCCCAAGAAAACAAAACACGGGAGAGGAGATTCTGGTCTTTATTAGCAAGCCCAGCCTGCAGCTCCCCTCCCCCCACCCCCCAGCCTAGCCCAGCCCAAGCAGTGAGTCCGGGTCTCTGTGTCGGGCAGAAGAGAACCCAGGGGTTCTACTCAAAATGTGTGCACCAGCTGGACTGCGGGCAGAGTCTGGACAATCTGGATGGAGGGCAGCCCCTGCGGGGTCATGCCTCCAGGTGCAGCGCCGGTGGGCACCACTTGTACCATCTGGGAGGGGGGAGCCGCGGAGATGCCCACTGGGGCAGAGGCTTGGCCAGGTGGTGGTGGGGTCAGGAGCTGCAGCGTGGCAGCGCCTCCCCCACCGCTGCTATTCTCGAGCAGTTCGGCGGCTGGCGCACTGCGGATGATGAGCAGTTTCTGTCCGGGTGGGCCTGGGGCAGGAGGCTCGGCCAGCCCAGGGGGGAGGGTCTCCACCTCCTGCACACACAGCTGGGTCTGCTCCCCATCGGCCCCGCTCAGCACCAGGACGCTCTGCAACCCCTCGTCTGTCTGCAGCGTCTCAAAGAGCACATCCTGGACGACACCACTACTGGCCTCACCATCACCCGGCTCCCCGGGGCCGGGACCGGCCAGCAGCTCCTCGGCTGTTCCACTCTGAACCACCAGCAGATTGGGGGCCTCAGTGGTCACAGCTCCCCCGCTGGGATTGGACAGCGGGCCTGCCACAGGCTGGAGCTGGACGGTGGTCACTTCCTGAGCCGGCTGGAGCTGGACCGTGGTCACCTCCTGGGCCGGCTGGAGCTGAACAGTGGTCACTTCGGGGGCTGGCCGGAGGGGCTGCAGCTGGACCCCACCCACTTCCTGGGCCCCTGCCTCCCCACCCCCTACATTCTGTAGAACGATGAGGCTCTGCCCTCCCCCGCTGGCCCCTGCGTTGCCCCCTCCCTGAACCCCCAGTCCCCCAGGACCTGGCAGCCACACTACTCCAGGCCCCTGACCCGATTTCCCTGCGGCCCGTGGGCCCTGCCTTCCGCGGCTGCTCCCGGCACCAGTGCTGGAGGAGGGTAGCAGGAGGAGCTTGGGGGGAGCCGGTGGGGGCGGGGGCGTAGGGGGTTGGACGCTGCTGGGGATCAGCTGGAGGCCCTGGGCGGTCTGCACCAGGAGAAAAGTCTGGGAGTTGGGGGCTGCCTGGCCCGGGGGCGGGGCCGGGGCCGGGCCCCCTGCCACCTCGAGGGAGAGCGTGGCCTGGAGGTGCGGGAGAACGTGGACGTCCTGGGTGGCGGATGGGGCCGGGGCGGCAGCCAGCGGGGCGGGGGGCTGGGAGCCGGCGGCGGCGGGGCCGGCGGGGGCGGCGGCGGCCGTGGGGGCGGGGGCGTGCGTCCTCAGGTGCCGCTGCAGGTAGGCGGCCATGACAAAGCTGCGGCCGCAGACGGGGCAGGCGAACGGGCGCTCGGCCGAGTGCGTGCGCTGGTGCAGCAGCAGGTTGGACGAGTGCGTGAAGGTCTTGGGGCAGAGCGGGCAGCGGAAGGGCCGCTCGCCCGTGTGCACGCGCTGGTGCTGCCGCAGGTTGGAGGTCTGCGCGAAGCTCTTGCCGCACACGCCGCAGGCGTGCGGCCGCTCGCCCGTGTGCACGTGCCGGTGGCGCCGCAGGCACGACGTGTTCCGGAAGGCCTTGCCGCACTCCCCGCACGCGTACGGCCGCTCGCCCGAGTGCAGCCGCAGGTGGTACTGGTAGTGCGAGGACCACTTGAAGGTGAGGCCGCACTGGCCGCACGTGAAGGCCCGCAGGCCCGTGTGCACGCGCTGGTGGATGGCCAGCAGCGACGAGCGCTTGAAGGCCTTGCCGCACTCGCCGCACTGGTAGGGCCGCTCGCCCGTGTGGTCCCGCAGGTGGTAGCGCAGCCCCGAGGAGCCCTTGAAGGCCTTGCCGCACTCGGCGCACTTGTAGGGCCGCTCGGCACAAGGCGGCGCGGGCGCGGGCGGGGCGGGGGCCGCGGGGGCCAGGGGCTCCTGGGGACAGGTGACCTCGGCGGCCTCCGCCTGGGGGGGCGGGCGCCCCGCAGCCGCCTCCTCCACGTGGCACTGCTGGTGCGCCAGGAGGCTGGCCAGCTGCGGGAAGGCGCCGTCGCAGCTGCCGCAGCGGAACGCCTGCCCGCCGGCCGCCCCGTGGTTGTGCTGGTGGCGGGAGAGGCCGGCCACCGTCCGGAAGGACTTCCCGCACGGCAGGCAGGCGAAGCCCGGGGCGGCGGCAGGCGGGGGCGGCGGCGGCGGCGCCGGCGGGGCCCGGGGGGGCGGCGGGGCGGGGTCCGCCTTGGGCGCCGGGGTGGCTGCCTCGGGCCCGGGGCACGGCTGGTGCTCCAGGAGCAGCTCCTCGCTGCCGAAGCCCAGCTCGCAGCCCTCGCAGCGGTACACGAGCTCCACCGTGGTCTCGGCCGCGGCCAGAAAGAGCTCGGGCACGACGGGCGGGGGCGCGGGCGGCGGCGGCGGCGCGGGCGCGGGCGCGTGCAGGTAGGCGTCGGCCACCAGGACCTTGGCGCTGGGCTCGCGCGGCGGCGGGGCGGCGGCGGCGGCGGCGGGGCCGTGCGTGCGCTGGTGCAGCAGCAGGTTGGACGAGTGCGTGAAGGTCTTGGGGCAGAGCGGGCAGCGGAAGGGCCGCTCGCCCGTGTGCACGCGCTGGTGCTGCCGCAGGTTGGTGCTCTGCGTGAAGCTCTTGCCGCACACGCCGCAGGCGTAGGGCCGCTCGCCCGTGTGCACGTGCCGGTGGCGCCGCAGGCTGGACGAGTTCTTGAAGGCCTTGGGGCAGTCGGGGCACGGGTAGGGCCGCTCGCCCGTGTGCTGCCGCAGGTGGTACTGGTAGTGCGAGGACCACTTGAAGGCCAGGCCGCACTGGCCGCACGTGAAGGCCCGCAGGCCCGTGTGCACGCTGCGGTGTATCTGCAGCAGCGACGAGCGCTTGAAGGCCTTGGGGCAGTCGGGGCACTGGTAGGGCCGCTCGCCCGTGTGGCCCCGCTGGTGGTAGAGCAGGGCGGACGAGCCCTTGAAGGCCTTGGGGCAGTCGGGGCACTTGTAGGGCCGCTCGCCCGTGTGCGTGCGCTGGTGGTGCAGGAGCCGGGATGACCAGCGGAACGACTTGCCGCACTCCCCACACTCATACTGGGCCGTCGGGGCGGGGGCTGCGGGGCCGGGCTTCTCCCCGGGCCCCTCGGTGGTAGAGGCCGGCGCCATGTCTGCGTGGGAGCCGACCATCACACCTGGCGGGGGATTCCGGGTCAGGGGAAGGCAGGAGCTCACCCCACCTCCACCCAAACACCCCACCTTCTCAACCTGGACATACACCTTTGCCCTTGAAGATGCAGAGGGCACCTCCCCACCCACGGGATCGAGAGACTCCCTTAGGAGCAGGGCCCCCAGTGGTCCAGGTCTGCCCCAAGGCAAGGCTCTAGGTGCTGAAACAGAAAGTTCTGGCAAACTGGGACGAGTGCTCACCAGCCCTAGGATGCTGCCCATCCCCTCCAGGAGGCTAGACAAGTCTGAGAAGGCTGTGCGTGGTCTTCAGGAGGCCAAGCACTTCCCTTAGGGCTAAGCGCCTTCCCTCTACAGATAGGCACCGTCCTTGAAGAAGGCCGGGGGTCTCTCTAGCACCCTGGCTTCTGATCCTTGACCCTTCTCCCTCTAAAGCCTCACCTTCCATCCTGCCTCAACACCGGCTCCCACTGCCGCTATAACTAAAGCCCTGTGTGCATTCCACTCTCCACCGCCCCCCCCCATCCTGCTTGCCTACTCCCTCTTGTGTATTAATCAAAGATCCCTAACCTCCACTAGACCCCTAAGGGCACTGCACCTTCCACCCCATCCACATCCTCACTTTCTGCCTGGCGGCAGTCTCCCTATTTTTTTTTTTTTATTTTTAATTTTAAGATTTTATTTTAATTTTTTAAAGATGTATTTATTTATTTGAGAGAGAGAGCACAAGCAGGAGGGGCAGAGGGAGAGGGAGAGAGAATCTCAAGCGGATTCCGCGCTGAGCATGGAGCCTGATGCGGGGCTCCGTCTCATGAGCCTGATATCACGACCTGAGCTGAAACCAAGAGTCGGCTGCTCAACCGACTGAGCCACCCAGGCACCCCAAGATTTTATTTTTTAAGTAATATCCACGCCCAGTGTGGGGCTTGAACTCACAGCTCCGTGATCAAGAGTCGCGCGCTCGACCGACTGAGCCGGCCAGGCGCCCTTGGCTTCAGTCTCCCTTTGCACTCATGCCCATGCATCTCCAAGTTCCGGGCACTGCTCACACTGCACACACACACCCACTCAACAGGCGGTACTGGACATATTTCTGTGCCCCTCAAACCTCTCTCCTTTCCCCTCCTCCTCTTAGCAGGTGACCTTGCCATTGATCTTGTCACTGAGAACAGAAAAGCAATCAGAAGAGAACGTTCCCATGTTCTAACTACTGTAGCAGTGATTCTCAACGAGAGCAATCGACTCTCACATCCCAGGGGACATCTGGCAATTGTGGGACTGTCCAGTTGTCAGCTGGAGGGGCTAGTGCTCCTGGCATCTAGTGAGGGGAGACCAGGGATGCTGCTCGACACTCTACAGTGCACAGGACAACCCTCCACAGCACAGAACGATCCAGTCCAAAACATCAGTAGTGCTGAGGCTGAGAATTCCTAGGCTACCCCTCCCCCCCCTTGCCTGCCTCGGCCCATGGACTCTGACTTCCCACCTACAACTTCTCCTTACCTCCTGGACTGTTTCAGTGTACCCACAAGCTGCATCTCCCATCTTTAAAAAAAAACAAACGGCAAAACCTTTCGCCCCACCCCACCCCCCTCCAGCTATGGCCTTATGTCTCTCCACCCCCTTTGCAGCAAAGCAACTCAAAGTGCTGTCAATACATGCTTTTTCCTGGGGCGCCTGGGTGGCTCAGTCGGTTAAGCGTCTGCCTTCAGCTCTGGTCATGATCTCAGGGGTCCTGGGATCAAGCCCCGCATCGGGCCCTCTGCTCAGCGGGGAGTCACCCTCTCTCTCTCTCAAATTAAAAAAAGAAAAATACATGCTTTTTCCCACCCCAAACCCCATCACTCAGATCCTCCTCCCCCTGACTCTACTCCTGGCCTCCCTGGTACTAAATTGCATGGTCTCTGCTCAATCCCCAAGGGTCCCTCCCTCCTTAAGCCACTCTCCTCACCTTGGGGCACTTGTTCCTTTTCATCTCCCTGACTTGTGAATTTAGGAGAGCCCAGGGCTCTGCCGACCCTTGGTCCTCTTCCTCATCCACACTCTCTCCCAGGGAACCCCCACTCATTTTCAGGATCTCAGTCTATAAGTGGGATGACTCCAAAATGTATCTCTATTTGACACCCTCTCCTTTGAACTCTAACCCCCTGCTACAGTATGCCATATGGACGCTTAACAGACAACTCAAATTTATCCTGCCCCAAATCTAACTTGGTGGGGTTTTTTTCACTCCTGCTCGCTCCCTTCTCCACCCACAGTCTCCATCCCTGAAAACCGCTCGGTCCTTCCTCAGGCGTCGCCTCTTTCTCTCACCACCTATGCCCAATCCAGCAGCGGGTTCTCCTGTCTCAGCAGGAACATGTCCGGAATCTGGCCACTTCTCTCCTGAGTCCCCCATTGCCACCTTTGTCCAGGGCCTTCCTCCTGGGCAGCTGCAACAGCCTCCTAAAGCAGATCTCCATGTTCCCACCCCTACTCCTCCTACCCCCAGGATGCGCCCAACACAGAGGCTGCGGGGAACTTGCCCTCTACTGCTCCCATTTCAGAGAACACAAATCTCTTACAGAAGCCTACAGACTTCCCATGCCATGGCCTCCTCCCCTCCCTGACCTCCGGCTAGCCTCTCTGACTCTCACACCATCCAGTCACCACCTGGAGCCTCACACAGGCCCCTGCCAGGGACCTCCCCCCGCCTTCCTGCCAGGGTGCTTGCTGACATGTCACCTCGGGGAGACATTTCCTGCACCAGACCTCAATGTGCAACCCCTTCCAACACTCCCCGTCCTCTATAGGACTTCTCACCTCCTAACCTGCTTCTGATCGGGGTTTCCCAACCTCAGCACTGTTGAGATGTGGCGCTGACCAGCGCCGAGGGGCCTGTCCCGAGCACTATGGGGTGTTTAGCAGCATCCCTAGCCCTCTACCCACTATATGTAGTGGCATCTTAATCACTGTCGCGCTCCAGCGCCTAAGACAAAGTCCGGCATAGAGCGAGCACTGAGAAAACCTATTCTGAAACAAAAAGGCCGGGCATCCCCTTTGGACAGGCTATGAAGATTCCCTTTAATAAGATGAGCATCCTCTTTAAAATGTAAGCAAGTCCTTTTAAGAGAAGCTGCCCGAGCCTTTCGGAAGACCGAGCATGCCGTAAACAAGAGGCATCCGCCCCCTGCAAGAGCCGGGCCCATCTTGCCCAATGAAGAGCACCCCCTTCGAAAGGCCGGACCACACCCTTCCATCAGGCCCGACGTCCCCTTTAAGAGGCTCCTCCCACCGCACACCCATGTCCACCTTTGTTGAGCTAAGCTAGTGTAGGCTGCGAAGCCACCAGGACTCAGGAATTATTCCTTCGGTGTCTGGGACACTGTCCGTGACCTTTCACAAGACAACCCATCCTTAGAGGATAAAAAGCGGAAGCTGAGGGGACCTGCAGAACCTCACCCGCCGCTCCAAACGCAGCCCCTTGCCCTTTAAAAGGGCGGAGCCGGCCTGGCGGACAAAAGTCGGAGGTGAAGTAGCGCCCTTCCCTTTAAGGCGCCCCTTCCGGTTTCACGCTCGCCGTTTCCCCAACGTCTCCGCCCTCCGGTCCCTCCCCCCACCCCCACCCCTCCGGTCGCTCACCTGCGGCCCCGACCGGGGGAATGAGCGGGGGAGACCTAGGGCCTTCCCACGGGGGCCGACGGGAAGACGGGGCCCCGGCAGCGGCGGGACAGGACTGGGGGCCTGGGAGGGGGGCGGGGGCGCGCTCCCTCCCAACAGCCCCCGGCGCGAGGCACCCAACCTTTATCGGTCGCCTCTCGCGCACACAAACCCCGACGTCCCCGTTGGCGCGTCACGACGCCACGTGCGCCGAGGCCCCGCCCGCCCCTCCCGTTGGCCGGCGGCGGTCGCTCGTTCCCCAGCGTAAGCGGCGCACGGCATCGTGGGAGTTGTAGTTCTTCCCCGACGCCCGGCTGCCTGGTCGTCTTGGCGGTAGCGGAAGTCCCCCCAAGGCCGGGGAAGGCCGGCCCCGGACCTGGGGCGGGTGGCTTGTTCCCCCTTTCGACTATCGATTCTCCCTCTCTGTCATAGAGTCCCTCTGCAGCAGCGCGGTTTCCGAACGGCCTAGCCAGCCAGGGGTGTGGGCCTTCCTGGCCTGGGCCCCACGCCCAGGCCCTGGTCGATAATTTCCCCGTGGGGAAACTGAGGCCCGCGAAGCTTCCTGCCCCCCAGAGGTCCCACGCGCTCGCGGTTCCCGGGCGTCTGCTGCGTGCCCGCGTTGTGGTCGTGCAGGAACCTGGGCCCCGCTATGCCTTCTCCTTCGTGGCCTGGGGGCTTAGGGAACCACCGAGC
This sequence comes from Mirounga angustirostris, assembly GCF_029215605.1. NCBI lineage: Eukaryota > Metazoa > Chordata > Mammalia > Carnivora > Phocidae > Mirounga > Mirounga angustirostris. The sequence goes on along the minus strand of NW_026991724.1, from coordinate 57,352,558 downwards.
TGTCCCGGATCCCCTGTCCCCCCTTTCGACCTCAGCCCAGAACGGCTCCAGCCTTTGAGCCATTCTGGCTAATGAAGGGCTTCCAACACAGTTTCTCAGCCATGGCGCTAGTAACGTCTGGGCCAGATCGTTCTTTGTTGTGAGGGCCATCCGGTGCCTTGTAGGGGGTCAGCAGCCTCCCTGTGCCTGGCCTCCCCCTTCTCCCCCCCCATGTCCCCCCGTGGAGAACCACTGCTCCAAGGCACTCCCCCTCAGCCTGAGGGCTGTTTATCAGACCAAAAGGACCTTCTGCTCCTACCCCACGCCTCCTCAACTCCTGTGGGGAAGCCTGCGATGCTAGGTGGGCTCCCATTACGTGCTCAGCAGCACTCAGCCGTGGTTCATGACACAGGGCACCCAACAACCAGCAAGGGGCCTGATCAGAAGCAAGCGGTACTCTTCGTTGAATGAGCCTCCCAGGCAGTTTCCCAAGGCCCCCAGGCAGGCCCAAACTCAGGTGTGATCCGAGCTGATGTGGACCTGTCTTTTTGTCCCTGCCCTGCAGGATCGTTTTTGCATGTCCAGTGAATGCGTGCATGGGAATCCTAGGATTCCAGCTCAGCCCAAACACCCCTTTCACTTCAACTTTTACCTCCCCTGCCAGAAAGGAAGCTGCCCAGGGACTGGCAGGGACACATGAGCAGAGCTCTGAGCTGTTGAGGAATAAAGAGGGGAAGGAGACAGTTGCAGCCATCAGGGTAGAGTTAGGAGGCCCTGCCCCAAGGGGTTGGTCCCCACCCAATGCTAGAGCTCCCCAATACACCGGACCCCACCCCCTGAAGTTGCTCCCAGATGGAGGGAGGATTCCACACTGGGTCAAGGTGTGGATGTGGAATGTATGGCCCAGCTGGCTGCAGGGAGAACCTAGGCCCACCTGCTTCATCTCAGGCCACTGGGGCCCTGCAATAGTGAAAGGAGCTCTCCGTGCCAACAGAGCCCAGCCAGCCCCCATCTACCTGCCAGTCAGGAGGTATAATGAGGGAGGTGAGAGAGGCCAAGTCCCAGCACCTGCCCTTGTCAGCCATCCCCTACTCTGGAGCCAGAAAATAAAGGTTTTGAACTCAATGGCCTCAAGCAACTGGCTGTGCAGATTTAACTGGCTTTTTCCAAATAGTAGTAGCTGGACACCTCATGTAGAATCCTCTACAAGGGACATCATGGGGCCCTCATACAGACAAGCAAACAGCCTAGCAAACACCGCTACAGGCCCCTGGCATTCTTGTTTCTGGCCACAACACCCTGCCCCAGGTGCTTTTGGGGGAGACTAACCCCCTCAACTAGATCAGGCATCTTATCCAGCCCCAGACCCTCCAAGTCCTTGTCCCCCACCTTGCCAGCCAGATGAACCATTCATCCCGGAGGACAGAGCTGGGAGTGGGGACTGCAGCCTTTGAAGGTAGCCAAGACCTACCTGACCCTTCCTAGGGATCTAGGCTGTTACTCCTGCCCCAAAGGCCCTATGTGCATGTGGGGTTGTCCCTCTCTGTCTACCCCCATCCCAAAGCTGTCAGCCAAAAAAGGGTTGGCAAGGGTCTGCACCCACCCCACCTCCTGATTCCAGAGAAAGGCAGCCCCACTCTCACTGGTAGTCAAAGGAGAAGAGACCCTGGGAGGAATTGGGGAGCCTGGACCTTTCCCTCTTCCTCACACTCCCCCCTCCCAACCCTGCCAGCCACACTGTGGGTGGTGGCAAATGTGTCCTGGGTTTCTGGAACAGTCCAGCTCCAAGGTGGCCCAGCCAGGACCAGAGTCTGGGCCTGCCCTCTTTGGGATCACAGGGTGGGGAGGGGGCTCAGGTCTCACTCACGGTGCCCCCACATGCTCAAGCCCTCCAGTCCACATCCCTTCCCTCTGGAAGGAGGGGGCGTGTGATGTCAGGCTGTGCGGACATTCGGTTCTGGTTTGGGCCACTCAGCCCATTGCCTTCGTGATGGCACCACTTGTGTTCACTAGAGAGGCAAGGATTAGGGGCTGGGGTGAGAGGTGTCCCTGGAGCACCTGTCTCCCCCTACACACACAGCAGGAGGTATCTGGACCAAAGACAGGACTCCCAGGGCCAGAGGTAAGAATAAATAACCTTTTTCACCTGAGTACAGGAAAGAGAGCAGAGATGCACTTTAAGCAAGGTGGGGGGTGGGCAGGAGCCCAGGTGCTGGCCTACACCTCCCACAGACTAAGGATGGTCCTTTTTGACATTTCTTGGGTCTCCCATGGGGTGCCCAGCCGGCCCTGCCCACATGGGCCTGTCCCAGGGAAGGAGTGTTATCCCCAGTTGACTGGGGGCTAAGTAGAGGCCCTCGGAAGTCTCTTGGCCAAGCACAGAACCAGGAAGTGATGTAACATACTGAACCCGGAAGTGATTTAACCAGGAGTGTCTCCAGCCTCAGAGACCATCCCCACCCTAGGCCTATCTAGCAGATCCCCATATGCATGGCCACAGCCCAGTGCACAGGAGCCAGAGGAGACTCCCCAGCTGGTCACACTGGGTCACATGGTCCCTCCTGTACAGGGAAAACACATCCCTCGGTTTTAAGTACAAAAATGTGGACCAGGGACAGATCTGCACCAAATGCCCTCCCCAGGAATGGCCTCCACTTTCCATGACGATCCCCAATGACCCACGCCCTCATACACTACATGCCTTTTCTTCTCGTGGCCAGTGGATATGACGGACATCACTCCTGTGACAGGTTATGTGATACGGCGAAGGTGAAGGGATTTGGGCACGTGCAATCAAGGCTCCCGTCAGTTGATGTTAATCAAAAAGAAACGTAATGGTTAATTTTATGCGTCCACCTGACTGAGCCACAGGAAGCCCAGGTATCCGGTTAAACTCAATTTCTGGGCGTGTCTGTGAAGGTGTTTCTGGAAGAGATAAGCATTTGCATCAGTAGACCGAGTAAAGCCAATGGCCCTCCCCACCGTGGAGGGGAGGCGACTGGCCATCACCCAATCTGTGGAGGGCCTGACTAGAACAAAAAGTTGCAGGAAGGTGCAGGAAGGTTGGATTCCCTCTCTACCTGACTGAGCTGGAATGTTGATCTTTGCCTGCCCTCGGTGCTCCTGGTTCTCAGGGCTTCGGACCCAGACTGGAATCCACACCATTGGCTCTCTGGTTCTTAGGCCTTGGAACTACACCACTGGCTTTCTTGGCCTCCAACATGCAGATGGCAGATCATGGGACTTCCTCCATTATTGCACGAGCCAGTACCTTACAGTAGAGCTCTTTATATATAAAATGTAAGATATATAACATCTCTCTTTCTCTCTCTCTATATATATAGGTAGGTAGATAGAATAGACACAGACATAGATCCTACTGGTTCTGTTTCCCCGAAGAACCCTAATACAGAAAGATTGTACTAGGTGGGCCTGATATAATCAGGCAAGGTCTTTGAAGCTGGGTCTAGAGGTCAGAGATGGGAAATGTCAGTGATTCTCCTGCTGGCCTTAAAGCCACCGAATTCCATGAGTTCTACAGATGAAAGGAAATGAATTCTTCCACGTGAGCCTGGAAGAGGACCCAACCTCAGATGAGACGGCAGGCCCAGCCTACACCATGATCGCAGCCTCGTGAGGCCCCGATCAAGTGCCTGGACTCCTGACCCGTGGCAACTGTGAGAAAATTAGAGTATATTATTTTAAGCCATGGTATTTGTGGTTATTTGTGACACAACATAGATAACTAATACACTTCTTGTGTTAGTTTGCTGGGGCTGCCCTAACAAGGCCCCACAGGCTGGGTGGTTTAAACAACATAAATTTATTTTCTTATATTTGAGACTAGAAGTCCAAGATCAAGGTGTTGGCAGGGTTGGTTTCTTCTGAGGCCTGTCTCCATAGCTTGTCTTCTCTCTGTGTCTTCACATGGCCTTCCCTGTATCTGTCCGTGTCCAAATTTCCTCTTCTTATAAGGACACCGGGCATATTGGTTTGGGCACAGATATATGACTTGATTTTAACTTAATTACCCCTTTAAAGACCTTATTTCTGAATACAGTCACATTTTGAGGTACGGGGGTTAGGACTCCAATGGACGAGTTTGGGGAGACACAACTTAGCCCATACCATGGTGTGAAACAAATATAAGCGGGTTGGCCTCTGAGTTCCTGGCTGGGAACACCAGGAACCTGCCACCTGTAAATTTTCACAATAAATTTTAAGGGAAACAAAGTCCCTCTGGGACTAGGTAGAGAGATTGCAGATGAGCAGGATGGAGGCAGGGAAGGACAAGTTTTGTCTGGGCTCCTGGCCTGATCCTGACACCTCATTTCCCCCCTCCCCATATTAGAGAGGGATTCAGGAGTGAGGTCTCCACATTCCAGGTGCAGCGAGGCCAGCAAAGGAGGTTTGGGGCAGGGCCCTGAGGTCTAGGCACTACCTCTGCTTCAAACCCTACATAGCTTCTCGTCACTCTTGCCTTCATAACCCAACTCCTACCTGGCCTACAAAGCCCTAAGGGTTCAGCCCCTGTCCACGTCTCTGACTTTACCTCTTCCTATCGTTCCCTCTGCCTGGGAAGCTCCTGGCTGCCCTGTCTTCCACTCAGGCTGCAGGACAATTGTCACCTTCTCAGAGACGGCTTCTCCATCTGAAGCAGCACCCCTCCCCCATCCAACCTCCATCATCCCGGACTGGTCTTTTCTTGTTTGTGGGTGTCTCCCCCCCAGACTCCTCCAGGGACACACTGTGCTTGTCTTGATCACTGCCACATCCTCAGTCTACTGTTGGTGCTCAATCAATGTTTATTAAATAAAGAAACTTCCCGCCCACCCCCCGCACTGGGATGGGGTTGGGATGGGGTTGGGATGGGGGTTGGGATGGCGGAAGGGAGCCTGTGAGGACCTTCTCATACCAGGAAGGGCAGGTCCTCAACAAATCTCAGAGGAAGCCAGCCCCCAGCTGTGGGTGACGCTTATCCATGACCAGACAGGAGAGGGGCCCAAAGGTGAGGGTGATGCCGAGGACGCACAGCCTCCCAGCGCTGCCCGGGATGTGGGCGCCCCCTGGTGGAGCATCCTAGGCCCGAGTCAGGAGGGCTGGCGGCCCCAGCTGTGGTCCAGACTCCCCGGGCCGAGGGACAGAGCTCGCTAGCAGATGCTGCCCGGGGCTCCTGGTATTGGATTCGGGCCTGCTCCTGGGGCCGGGCTAGCAAAGGTCATGCCCCGGCCATGCAGTGGCTGTCCTTGAGCCTGAACCCTGACCCCCAGAGGGTCCCCTCCCCCAAGGCCCCTTGCCAAGGGACCCTGCACATTCCCCTCTGGGCCTGAAAGTCACAGGTCAGGAAAACTTCCAGGCTGTCCCATAACATCACATGCACGCCCAGGATGTGCACACACGTGAACACACACACACACACACACGCCTTGCCCAGGCCAACAGACAGACACAGACTCAGAGACGCTGTAGAGACAGAGACGGCCAGAGAAGCTGAGAAGCAGCCATGCGAGCGCTGTGGCTGGAGACAGCGAGGAGGGGAGGACAGGAGACATCCAGGGAGGGGCCGAAAAACCAGGAGCGCCAAGGGGCAAAGTGCAGCTCAGTGAGGGGGCTGGAGACCCTTGGAGGCGCCCAAGACGGCCGCTTGGTGTCTGCCGCGGCTGGCCTGGTGGCCCCCATCCCGAGCCCTGGGCCCAGCCTCTGCTGCCGTACTTGGGCTGTTGCCCCTGTGCTGCCCCTGCCCACTAGGGCATGGTGTCGGGCCTGTGCTGACTCGAGTTCAAATCCCAGCTCGGCCACTTACTTGCAGCGTGAGCTTGGAGAAGTCACGGCAGCTCTGGAAGCTGGAGAAGGCTTAGGGGACGGATTCTCCCCGGGAGCCTCCAGAAGGGACACCTCGCCTTCAGCTCAGAAGACCCATCTTGAACTTCTGACCCCCAGAACTGCAAGAGATTAAGTGTACGTGGTTTTAAGGTTTGTGTTCGTGCGTACCCCTAGGACACTCACCCCCCCCAACACAAACCTTTAACGCAGTCCCCCCAGAGCAAACACGGAGACACCTCTCCCGCGCCAGCCCAGGCCAGGGTCCCCCACTTTGACCAATGCCCTCCCAGGAACAAGAGGACCCCACTCCCACCCCCCAGGAGCCAGCCTCCTCACCCGCCACGTCCCAGCCTCCCCCAAATACCAAGGGGCCCCCCAGGCCCTCAGTACAATGTCTTCAGGGAAACCACACCGTGTTTTCTCTTCCCCTCCCACGGCCACAGCCAGGCTGTGCCAGAAACAGTCCCTCCTGTCACCCACCTAAGCAACCAGGCCAGCCAGCACCTGTCCCCCGCCCCCTCCGTTGCTCTCTCACTGCTCTGGCGGAAATGCAGGGTTTGGGGCTCAACCCCCTCACACAGAAGCCAACCCGTCATGCTGGCTAGAGGCCTTGGGCACAGGCGAGCCCCCTCTCTGAGCCTGTTTCCCCAGGATGCTGGGCCCAGAGCCGAGGGAGGCACAGGGGGGATACGTCTGCCGGTGGGTGGGCAGATGTCAGGTGTCTGCCCCGCAGCTGGAGCTCCCAGGGAGCCATGTCCCCCTCCCTCCCAGCCTGCACCCAAGCCTCCCACCACCCCCTCCCCTCAACTCCAATTAAGGGTCCTCAACGCTAATCGATGCAGTTGACTCAGGCCCTGGCCTCGCCTCCCTAATGAGGCCTTTGTCCCCATAATTGGCTATCTCCAGGTGCTTTTCTCTGCCCCCCACCATGCTGCCCTGTCCCATATCCTAGGTCCAACTATGTGCTAATTGGGCCCCTGGGGGGGCACACATAAAGCTCCCCCCTTGCCTTCCTATATCAGACCCCACCCACGGGTTCCTCCAAGCTCTGCATCCAGCCTCCAAGAGGTAAGGATGGGGCATAGGCGGGAGGACTTGTCCTAGTTCCCCGGGCCCTGCTTCCTCCAACCAGAGCCTTGCCTCCCCTCCAGAGTCGGCCTGCCCCTCCCAAAGGCCCTCTCCTCTCCCATCTGCTGTCTGCCTCCCCAGCCCTGAGCTCCTGGCCCTGGTTGCTCCTCTCACCTCAGATTTAGGAGCTGCTTTCTGACCAGCAGGACTATTGTGGAGAAGCTACCCTGTCACCCCAGCCATGCACCCCGGGGCCCCTACAGCCTCTGCAGTGTCTGAGCCCAGCCCGCGGGAACTGTGTGCCTTTGTGAGTGGGGCGGCCACCCACATGCTGCGTGCCCTGCACCCTCGGCGGACCCGGCCCCCCAAAAGGAGACCCAACCACAGGAGGTTTCTGCACAACCAGATCTGCAGGTGAGTGGGGGTGGACAAGGGGAGGGGCCAGACAGCTCAGAACGGGGGAGCCCAGGCCCAGACAGAACAGAGAGAAGGGGACCCCAGAATCCAGTCAACACTCAAGATGCATTTATTGAGCCTTAACTGTGTACCGGGCCCCCGAGATCCATCTGTGCAAGTAGACAGAACCCCCTGCCTTCATAGAGTCTGCGTTCCAGAGGCAAGGCGGCTGATCAGGGACAGCTAGATAAAGTAAGTGATATGTGGATGGACCTTGAGAACACGATGCTGAGTAAAGAAGCCAGACACAGAAGGCCACACATCGCATGATGCCATTTCTGTGAAACGTCCAGAACAGGCAGAGCCAGAAAGCAGGGGAGCGGTACCAGAGGAGGCGGGGATGGCGAGTGATTGTCACTGGGCTCAGGGCTGCTTTCTGGGGTGACGGAAAGTTCAAGAACAAATTAGAGGTGGAAGTTGTACATTGTGAATGTACTAAATGCCACTGAATTGCACACTTTAAAGTGGCTCATTTTAAGTTATGTGAATTTTACCTCAATTTTAAAATATTATCTGGCATGCTATGAGGTGATAAGTGCCATGGAGCACGTGCTGGGGGAGGACTGGCATTTTAGGTGTCAGGGAAGGCTTTAGCCTCAGGTCACTGAAGCCAGGGAACAAGATATGGATGTCTGAGGGAAGAGCATTCCAGGCAAGGGACAGCAAGTGCAAAGGCCCTGAGGCAGGAACATTCTTGGAATGCTTGAGACTCAGTATGGCTGGGCCACAGTGAAAGGGGGAGGGAATTAGGTTCTGAAGAAACAGGAGCTCCCCATTTAGCACTATATCATTCAGCCTCTGGGCTTTTGCACATCCTGTTCCCTTTGTGGGACAATGCCCTTCCCTGTCTCTGGGAATGTAGATGGGGACCTGAGCTCCTTCAGGTCTGTACTCATGCCTGTCCTCCCTCTCACACCTCACCCAGCCCTGCCCCACCTGGCCCTGTGCTCTCCCCTCACTCTGTGACAGTAACCAGTTTTTGAGCACTTGCTGTGTGCCAGGCACACCATACTAAGGGTTAGACATACGATATGTCACTTAATGCTCCCAATAAACCTGCACAGTAGGTTGTCTTTGTCCCTACATTAGAGACGAGGAGGCTCAGAGAGATTCGATGACTTATCCAAGCTACACAGCTAAAGAATGGATACAACCCACGCACTCTGAGTCCAGAGCCCATGCTCTGTACTACTTTGCTGTCCTGCCTGGATACAGCCTCTCAGGGACTTGAGGATGATGATGATGTGATGATGGTGGTGATGGTGGTGATGGTGATGGTGGTGATGGTGGTGGTGATGGTGATGATGATGATGATGATGGTGGTGATGATGTGATGATGGTGGTGATGGTGATGATGATGGTGAAGGTGATGATGATGGTGATGATGATGATGGTGGTGATGATGATGGTGATGATGATGGTGGTGATGATGTGATCATGGTGATGATGGTTGTGATGGTGGTGATGATGGTGATGATGGTTGATGATGGTGGTAATGGTGATGATGGTTGATGATGGTGGTGATGGTGATGATGGTTGATGATGGTGGTGATGGTGATGATGATGACGATGGTTGTAGTGATGATGGTGATGATGGTGATGAGATGGTGATGATGATGGTGATGACGATGATGATGGTGGTGATGGTGATGATGTGATGATGATGGTGAAGGTGATGATGATGGTGGTGATGATGGTGGCGCTTGTTCTAAGCACTTTAGTATAAACTTATAATACTCATTCACAATGAATATGAACTCATTAATCCCCCATAATAACCCTAAGAGGTAGATGCTATTATAATCCTCGTTTTTCAGATGAGGAAACTGAGGCACAGAGAGGTAAAGTGACTTGCCCAAGGACCTGTTTTTCTCTCTTTTTTTTTTAAAGATTTATTTATTTGACAGAGAGAGACACAGCAAGAGAGGGAACATAAGCAGGGGGAGTGGGAGAGGGAGAAGCAGGCTTCCCACGGAGCAGGAAGCCTGATGCAGGACTTGATCCCAGGACCCTGGGACCATGACCTGAGCTGAAGGCAGACGCCCAACCAACTGAGCCACCCAGGTGCCCCAGGACCTGCTTTTCTCAAAGTAGGTTGTTCCTCCCAGCCAGCCCAGAACCTTGCTCCAAGAGGTCTTGGAACCAAATCTGAGTAAATAGGAGCCTGGTCCAGCCTAACTCCTGCCTCTGCACTACAAGCCACCTTCTACCAGGATGCCCAGCCCTGGCCACAGTGTTCACCGCCGCCATCCTACACACCCATTATTGAAGAGGAAAACACACATCTCTTCAAACAGGGTCCAGCCCTATGTCCCAGAGCTAGCCTTCTCACTCCTCTTCAGCCCCTTCATCAATCAGTTCAGGACCCCTCCCCCATCTCCAGCCCCCATCTGGGTTCCCTGCCCGCCTCCAGTCTGGACCCTGGGCTAATGCCAGCCTCTTACCTCCCACGTTGCCCGTCTACCCTCCCCCACTCAGCCCCCCTGTTTCCCCAGGGCCAATTCCTCTCCTGTAGCATCCCAGACATTCCCACCCCCATGCCTGGCTCTGTCACATGCTCCCCGGAGACCCAGGCTTCCCACGAGTTGCCTCATGGGCAGCCCAGGCAGCTCTGGAGCATATTCCCTGAGAAAATCCAGGTCAGAGGCAAACTATCCTCGGCACCTTCCCACCCACATCCTCCTCCTCCCTCAGGTCCCCTCAGGCCCTGATCCCTCAGGAGCCCCCTCCCACCCATGTATATGGATTTTTGACTTTTTATTGCGAAGAATTTCCAATCTACAGAAAAGTCAAGACAGCTAGCTCTCTGACACAGCCGTTCTCAACAAATGGTCCCCAGACCCACAGCATCAGCCCCCGCACGGTGTGGGGATGTGCTAGAGACGCAGATTCTTGAATGCCACCCCAGGCCTGCAGAACCCAAAGCTCAGGGGCCCAAGGACCTGTATTGCCACAAGCCCTCCAGGTGTTCCATTGTGCTCTCAAGTTAGAGAACCACTGGCCTAAAGATCACTCACGTACCATCACTTAGACTTTACTGCCCATAACATTTTATCCTATTTCCTTCATCTATCTTCTTAAAATAGTTCAAGCAAATCACAAATGTCATGACTCTTCAGCCCTAAATGTCATTTATACGGAGTTTGTTCAAGTCAACTCCCCCTCTCTCTCTTCCCACCCCCATTCTCTGCCATTTAACCTGACCTCCCATTTCTGAACATTTTTCCTGGGGACTCAGAGTGTAACTATTCTCTTTGGCGTCAAAGACAGTTCCAGAGTAACAGCTCTCACGAATTTATTTATGAGCCTATTTTCTTGTGGCAAAATAGACATAACATAAAATTCACCATTTCGAGTGTTTTAAAGTGTACACTTCATTGGTGTTTCGTATATTCATGATGTTTTGCAACCAGTTACCTCTATCGGGTTCCAGAACATTTTCATCACCCCCAGAGGAGATCCCCTACTCCCCATCCCCCCTCCCCCAGCACTGACAGCCACCAGTCCGCTTTCTGTCTCCAGGGACCTGCTTATTCTGGACATTTCATATAAACAGAACCATACAATATCAGGTAACTGTTTAAATAAAACCTTTTCTGGAAATTTAACAACTACAAGAAATGCACATAGTATTGGCGTAGAGCTTGACGAATTTTCCCAAAGAGAACCTACTAGTGTGAGCAGCACTCAGGTCCAGGAACAGGGCCCTTCTTGCCCCTGGAGGCGCCCATGGTGTCTCCTTCCCATAAGCTGCCATCCTGATTTCTCTTACTGTCATCAGGTTAGCCTGCTTTTTGAGCTTCAAATGGAGTCATGCAGGTACGAATTGTGAGTCTTGCTGCTTTTGCTCAACATTATGTTTGTGCACTGATCTCCTACCACTGCCATAATCAAACACCACAGACTGGGTGGCTGAAACAACAGAAATTTACCTTCTCACGCTTCTGGAGGCCCCAGTCCCAGATCAGGTGCTGGCAGGGCGAGGCCTCTCTCCTTGGCTTGTGGATGGCCTGTGTCTTCCCTCCATGGGTCCCAATCTCCTCTCATTGGATTAGAGGCCACCCTCACCATGTCATCTTAATTTAACTACCTCTTTAAAGGCCCTGTCTCCAAATACAATCATGTTCCAAGGTACTGAGGGTTAAACCTCCAACATAGGAATTTTAGGGGGCTGTAACTGAGCCCATCACAGTTTGTGAGATCCATCCACAGAGTTCTTGAGGGGTAGGAACGCTAGGGGAGGGGCCAGTGTGATGGCTGTTGTGGTCATCCAGACGGGAAATGCCGGGGACTTCAACCAAGGATTGGTGGGGATGCAGAGGTGGGCAGATTCAAGAGCTCCGCAGGGAGTAGAATCCACAGGGCATCACTGTTACACGTGTACCCCTAGCCCACAGTGCACCTTGTGTGGAAGACACTTCTCAAGGCACCCTTTCCTTCAGACGTTTTTTACTTTTATGCGTTGGGATGTGGCCATAACAAATCTAAATGTCAAAAATGTGCATTGTGCTGAACTGGAGGTGCTGCCTTGTGCAGTACACAACCCCCACAGCTGTTCAGAGCTCCCCTATGAATGGAGTTAGAAAAACTGGATTGTCAGACTCAAGAAAGGACCCAGGGAGCACAGAGTAAAAAACTGGAGAGGAGGAGAAGGGAAAGACTGGTCCTGGGACGGCAGACAGGAGGGGAACGCTTCATGGCTACCCAGTAATGCTTGTCTCTCTGCAGGCACTTTGCCAAGATTGAAGTTGCCACCCGGCGCCTGGCGCTGTCTATCCTGTCCCAAGAGGCACCTCCCCAGAGACCTCCGCCCCGAAGGCCGCCCCCGCCACCTCCGTCCCCCTTCCTGGGGGTGGCCTGTGCTGTGGCCCCCACTGAGGCACCCTGTGCGGGCCCCAGCTTGAGCCTCGCGGCTCTGGACACCTCCACCCTCGACCTCTTTGATGACATTGCACTCACCCCAGAGTGTCCCTCAGTGCCATCTGAGTTGTCCCTCTGTGCTTGGGGCCAGCCAGACCTGAGGCAGGCTTCACATTTCTATAATCCCCTCCCGCATCCCCCGAATGCCCCGGGGGGAGTGGAGGTGCCCTGGGCTCCTGAGGCAGATTGGGTGGGCAGGTGGGAGGTGCCTTGTGCCTGTCATTCTCAGGGAATCCCTGAGGGCTGGGGTACCTGCTCCCCGTGATCCTCAACCACAACCCAACCCAGGGCTCCCCACGCCGGACAAATCAGAGGCCGCCCTCATGATAGCTCAGCAGCCACCCCCCAGGAGCCCCCTGTCCTGTCCACTCCCCTCCTGGCAACCCCTGGGAACATGCACCAAGCCCAGACTCCTCCCACCTTCAGACCACGTCTGCTCCTGGTCCAGGTCCCCCACCTCTGCTTCTGCCAGGGGTGCCCCCTTGCACTCTCCCTCCCCCACCTTCTCCCTTCTTTCTTCCCAGCCCCATCTCCTCAGTGTCTGCCGCTCCAGGCTCCTCTCACCTTGGCTCATTTCTGCCTAATGTCTGGTCTTGTCTCATTTATTCCCAAATATGTACCGAGGGCCTACTATGTGTCAGGCCCCATCTAGATGCTGAGGATTCAGCAGTGAATAAACAGACAAGATGTGTGCATTTAAGGGGGTGGGGGACGGGTACAGGTGGGGGGGGGATTGACAAAGGGTACATTCGTACATTTCTTAAACGCAAGATAAGTTTCCAACTTCAGATTGAAATTAGTGCTGTGAAGAAAATAAAACAGAGACTTTACTGAGTGGCTGTTTGACATCAGGTGGTCAGGGAAAGCCTTGAATGACAAGGAGCCGTCTAAGCAAAGGTCTGGGGCTCCAGGCTGGGGAAACAGGACGTGCAAAGGCCCCGAGGTGGCTGGAGCAGTGTGAGCAGGGCAAGTGGTAAGAGATGAGGTCAGGGAGGTTGACAAAGGCAAACACGAATTGGGAGTAGTTTGGATTTTATTCCAGGACTGATGAGGAAATTCTCTCCCCAACTCTTTCTCAGCCCCATTTCCAAGCACAGAGTCTAAATATTACAAACACCACGCAAAACAAACAACCAAACAGCACCCTAGGAGGCAGGTGCTGTACATAGGGGGAAACTGAGGCTGAGTGGGGTTGGGAGGACTTAAGTCCCCTTTCCTGGAAAGTGCTTGGGTCTCTTGGTAAGTTTCTGTCTCAGCGTTCTCTGGCCAAGGGCCAGCGCTCGAACCCCAGGCCTGCCTCTGCCCTGGCTACGCCCCTCCCTCCCTCTTTCTCGGCCTCAGAGGTCTTGTGTAGACAATGCGGGTGGCCGCTACCCACCTGCCCAGCTGGAGTTCGCGTTCTCCGCACCCACGGCGCCGCTCCGCCCCGGGCCCGCCACTCACGCCCTTCCCGTCTCCCCATTGGTCGGAGGCGCTGCCTTCCCGCCCCCTCCCCATGGCGGGCCAATCACGCTCTCAACATTGACAGCGTGCCCGGCACCGCCCCTCCACGGAGGGCGAAACAGCCTCGCCTGTGGATTGGCCGGCCGCAAGGGAGGGGCAGAGCTTGGCGAGCGCCGATTGGGCGGCTCGGCCTGGATGGGCGGACGCGGATGGCGCGGGGGCGGGCCACGTGTGGCGACCCTACAAAAACGGTGACCTAGCCTTGGAACCCGGCAGGACCTGAGCGGCCTAAGTCCGGGCTCTGAGAGGTGAGTGTCCCCCAGGCCTCTCCAGCGGAGGAGCGGGCCAGGCTGGAACCCGGCGCCTTCCGGGTAAGCCCCCCCCTTCCCCAGGGCTGCAGGGGGACCGATCTCCCCGCCTTGCAGGGGGGGAAACGGAGGCTTTGCCAGGCGGTCCAGGCCGAGGTGACACGGCCAAGGGGAACACCCCTGCCCAGGCCCTACAGAATTGGCTGGCCAGGGACTCGAGCCCTCCACGGGTCGCGCCCGCCCTCTCTGCATCCCCGGCCGAGTTTTGCATCATCCCCATGGGGTGGGTGAGTTTGACCCCTATTTTCAGGCTCAGACAGAGCATGAAACTTGCGAAGGGTCACACAGCCAGGAAATCCCAGCTGCAGGGCTGCCCACCCCCCCAGGCCACGTGGGGATCTAAGTAGCACCCCTCTCCCCCTGCCTCTGCCCCTCCTCCTCCCGCCTTGGACTCCCTCCACCCAGAGCTCAATTCTGTACCTTCTCCCCACGGCACCCGCAAATGGGTCTCCAGCCCAGACCTCCCCACATGCGTCCACACACACTCCCCGCCCTCAATTTTTCATCTCCTTCCCCAAACCAATTCCCCTCCCCAGGTCCCCAGTTAGTCCCTGGGATCTGCCACCCATGAACCAGGAACCTGAAGATCTTCCTTCTTCCCCCCTCCCCCACAGCCCTGCCCCCTGAATCTCTCTGTCCTCTCTGCTTTAACTAGAGCCCAGGCCTCACCCTTGCCCACCTGGACCCCAGCCCTGGTTTTCTTCCTGGCCTCCACCTCCAGTCCAGCCAGCGAGGCCTCCCCCATTTTATCTGATATTTTGAAAACTTTTTATGGAGCTATACTGCATATGGAGGAAAACCATACAAATCACAAGTACATAGCTCAAATAACGTTTCACATAGCAAACACTCTGGTGTAAACAGCATCCGAATCCAGCCAGAAGTAGGACATCCCCCACATCCCAGAAGCGCCCCCCTTGGACCCTGTTCTTCACTGCAACCCAAGAATAACCATTCATTCATTCATTCATTCATTCATTCATTCATTCATTCATTCATTCATAACTTCACCACCACAGATTGGTTTTGCTGGGTTCTCACCTTATGTAAATATTTTATTGTATTGTAGTTATTACGACCAGACAACTGATCACACATTGTCCAAAATTCAAAAGGAACAGAACAGTACACAGTGAAAATCAAGTCTTCTTCACACCCGGTCCCTCAGTGACCTGCTCCCTGGCCTGAAGTACCTGCTCCATATAGAGAGGAGGGTTACACTGGCTTGTTCTCTCCTGATTGGGGCACAGATGGGAGCATTGCTATATACACTGTTCTGCTTCATTTCACTGCTACCCCTCTTGGACAGTTTTCCATATTGTTACTTAAAGAGCATCTTTGTCATTCTTCCTGGCTGCAAAGAATTCCATAGTATAGACATACCGTAACTTAGGGGACGGCCGCAGGGCTGCCCAACCATAGATGTTTACATTGATTTCTATTCCTTTACTCCATGGAAGAGTCCCATGATGAGTAACCTAGGCCTGGTAGTGAATAACCTCGTGTCTCACATGGATGTCTGCAGGGCAAACACTCAGGAGTGAGTCTTCTGGGTCACAGGGTTCACATAACTCTAATTTTGAGAAATGGGGTCCCACGTGCTTCCCTGAGGGTTGTTGCAATCCACACTCCTACCAGTGTGCAGGGGAGATCGTTCCAGACACATGTCCTAGGCTTGCATCCATTAGGGCCCTGATCTGACCTTGACCCTCCTGTCTCCGGAAGACTCAAAAGAGTAGAAGTGAGAAGAGCACCCCAGCTGGAGGGACCACCAGCAAAAGGCCTTGAGATGCAACATGCCTGGCCAAGGCTGGAATGGTCCACAGCGCCTTGTGGGAGGGGGTTATGTTTTAGTCCTGAGGACAGAGAGAAGCCATGCAGGAGGGTGGGGGCTGAGACAGGGGAGTGACAGAGTCCGCTTTGTGTTTTCAGATTTTCTCTCTCTCTCTCTCTCTCTGGCCACTTCCTCGGGGAGAATTTTGCACTCTGCCAAGATAGATCAGGTTCCCTCGAAATCCCAGCACTGATCACAGTTGTAATTATGTGATCATTCAGTGTGGTTTTGTTTTTGTGGGAGCTTCCGTGCCATTTTGGTTTTAGATAAAATTCACATAGCATAAAACTCCCCCTTCTAAGCATCCATCAGTTTTTACATTTTAGATATGTTGCCCATAGAAAACATTTTCTATGGTAGACCTGTTATTTGAGAGAATCCCCATAAACACCTGTGTGTACTCACCACCGAGCCTTCACACCTCCCCCGTGTTAACCCTTTGGCCTTCCACTGGGTCTGCAGGGTCTCCCATGTCCCAGATAAATTAACGACTAATGAGTGAGCACACAGAGGGGATGAGAGCTGTGCAGCAACTTGGGGACCCAAGGACTCAGGCCTCCTGGGGACATGGGCTGGGACATGCTGAGACTCACAGAGGCAGGGCCCCAGGTGTGGGAGACGGAGCCGCTCTGACTGGGAGGCTCGCTGTCCTCTAGTCCTGCAGGACCTCAGGCAAGTCATGGACCCCTCTGGGTCTCCGTGGCCTCCCCGTAAAAGGGCTGCTGGGCAGGTGGCTCCACCAGTCCCGCCCCTTCTTTCTCTCTCTCTCTTTTTTTTCTTAAACTGTGCTAAAGTACACATAATGAAATTTACCCTTTCAACCATTCTTAAGCGTGCCATGAAGTGGCCGTTACAAACATTCATGACTTTGCGTAACCGTGGCCACCATCTAGCTCCAGAATGTGTTCATCACCCCAGATGGAAACTCTGCACGCATTAGGCGGTCAGTTCTCGTCGCTCCACCCCCCCACCCCCCACCCCGGCCCCTGGCAGCCACCAGCTGCTTCCTGCCTCTGCACTTGATCCCTGTGGGCAGTTCATACACAAGGGCTCCCACAGCGGGGGCCTCCAGTGCCTGGCCTCTGTCACTGAGCACAGCGATTCCGAGGTTCATCCATGATGTTGCACGTAGCAGCGCTTCATTCCTTTCTACAGGTGGATAATATTCCCCTGTGCAGATACCCCCGCCTTTCTGTCTAGGAACCATAGGGACGTGCAGTCCGTGCATTGCACACATGGGTAAACTGAGTTTCAGAGGCTGAGTGGGGAGAGTACGACTTGAAGGAAGTCAGCACCGCCACTCCACCCAGGCTCTTTTTTCCTCAGGAGCCACATCTGCTCCGTTAGCTGCTTGGGCCCTTGGGTGGGTCACTTCACGCCTCACCCTGAGGGTGAGGATCACAGTTGGAGCCTGGAGTGTGGCAGGAGAGAGGGTGACCTTGACGGAAGGGAAGGCTTCCCAGGGCCCTGGGAGAGTGGGACTGGGAGCACCAGGGTGGTCAAGGTCAGAGAAGGCTTCTGGGGGAAAGTGATCCCCCAGTTGAGTAGGACACGTTAAGAAAGAAATGGATTCCAGGCCCCTGGGAACTGCAGACACAAAGGCCTGCAGGTGGGAGCACAATGGTTTCCAAAGCACTGTGTGGGACCCTCAAGGGTCTAGGTGCATGGACCCTGGATGTGCAAAGAAGCCCCTTGCCCATCTGACCCTGCCCACTCAGCACCTCCGCCCATCCCCAGGACATGGCAGCTGTGAAGCCCAGCCTGGGCCGAGTCCTCCCTGGATCATCCATCCTATTCCTGTGTGACATGCAGGAGAAGTTCCGACATATTGCATACTTCCCCCAGATTGTCTCTGTGGCTGCCCGCATGCTCAAGGTACAGCCCCTCCGCCCTCAGACCAGGTATCAGGCCCCCAGCCCCTCCTCCCTCAGACCCAGTGGTCCAGTCCTACAGCCCCTCCTCCCTCAGACCCAGGAATCCAGGCCCCCAACCCCCTCCTCCCTCAGACCCAGGTATCAGGTCCTCAGCCCCTCCTCCCTCAGACCCAGGAGTCCAGGCCCCCAGCCCCTCCTCCCTCAGAACCAAGAGTCTAGACCCTCAGCCCCCTCCTCCCTCAGACCCAAGAGTCCAGGCCTCCAGCACCCTCCTCCCTCAGACCCAGGAGTCCAGCCCCCCAGCCCCTCCTCCCTCAGACCCAGGAGCCCAGGCCCCCAGCCCCTCCTCCCTCAGACCCAGGCCCCCAGCCCCCCAGCCCCTCCTCCCTCAGACCCAGGAGTCCTCACCCCCAGTCCCTCCTCCCTCAGACCCAGGCCCCCAGCCCCCCAGCCCCTCCTCCCTCAGACCCAGGAGTCTGACCCCACACGCCCCTCCCTCAGGCTCAGGCCTTGTCCCCTCCCCTGGCACAGGTGGCCAGGCTGCTGGGGGTGCCCGCCGTGCTGACCGAGCAGTACCCAGCCGGCCTGGGCCCCACGGTGCCTGAGCTGGGGGCTGAGGGCCTGCGGCCGGTGGCCAAAACTTGCTTCAGCATGGTGCCAGCGGTCCTACAGGAGCTGGACAGCCGGCCCGAGCTGCGTTCTGTGCTCCTCTGTGGCATTGAGACCCAGGCCTGCATCCTGGTGAGACCCCCCACTCACTGCATCTTCCCCGACCCAGAACCCTCCACCTTGGCAGGACCCCATTCCTCACCTGGGATGCTCCTCCTTACTCTGGACCCCTCTCTGCCTGGTGCTCCCATCCTGCCCTAGGATCCTGTTGTAACCCGGGGGCGCTCCTGCCTGATCGGAGCCTCCCTCATCCCATCCCAGCTCCCTAGTCCCTCACCCCAGACCCGCGTTCCTGTCTGTGCCCCCAGAACACCACCTTGGACCTCCTGGACCGTGGGCTGCAGGTCCATGTGGTGGTGGACGCCTGCTCTTCTCGCAGGTGAGCGGGTCCTGCTGAGGGGGGTGGTGCATGTGGGGTACAGATGGGGTGCCCAGGAAGAACCAGGGAGTGGGGTCCCTGCTGAGCTTGCCAGGGGTCTGGGTGTCCAGGCCGAGGCATCAACAACCGCCCCCCCACCCCAGCCAGGTGGACAGGCTGGTGGCGCTGGCCCGGATGCGGCAGAGTGGCGCCTTCCTCTCTACCAGTGAAGGGCTGATTCTGCAGCTTGTGCGTGATGCCGCCCACCCCCAGTTTAAGGAGGTACTGGCCCCGCACCCCGACCTCCCTTGCCTCCCTTTCCAGCACCCACCACGTATTGGTTGACAGAATCCATCTGGGAATACAGCAGGCTGCCGCCTCCAGTGGGCAAAGTTCTAAGCTCCGTGAGAGAAGCTGTCCATGGCCGTGAGGACAGGAGAGAGAGAAAGCGGGGGAGGGGGCTGGGAGGGCTGGGGTGCAGAGGCGGGGGGTTGCACAGGGTGGCGTGGGAGGCCTCCCAGGGAGAGGTACGGGAGGCAGCCAGGCAGGCAGGCAAGAACAGTCTGGCAGAGGCCCTGTAGATGGGAGCCCTGTGACCCTCCTCTCTGTCCCTTCCTCCAGGCCCCGCAGCCACCACCACTGGCCCTCAGGGTGGCGGGAGGTGCCCAGCCCTCCAAGGCCCACCCCTTTCCCTCCTCTTAGTTCAGTTCTGTTGAACATTTGCTAAGAACCTACTGTGGCCCAACCGCTGTGGCAGGTCCTGGGGCAACAGCAAAAGCCAGTCTGTATTCAGTTACACATTGTGGCCAGAGCTAAAAAGGGATGTTCAGAGTGTGCGAGGAATAAGATGGGGGCTCACGGCAGAGAGGTCCTTCCCCAGGGGTGGCCTTGAAGCAGAGACCTGAAATAGGACGAGCAGCCAGTCATCCAAAAAGTGTTCCTGGCAGAAGGAACAGCTAGGGCAAAGGCCTGGATGTGGGACTGAACTTGCCTCCTTCAAAGCACCGTAGCAAGGCATGGTGAGCCCTCGGTGAGTGTAGGAGGAGGGTGGGCAGAGAGGAGCCAGAGCCCCGTCTTCTCAAGGATTTGAGGGTTTTGCACAAGGGAGCTGGCCATGGTCAGATCTGCAGTTTGGTTCTGGGTGGCCCATGGCTGTGGGCCGGTGGCCGGAAGGAGAGAGACCAGAGTGGAGGCAGTGGGGATGCAGACTCTGCTGATTTTTCTGGAGGCAAGCACAGTGGGGCCTGCTGATGGGTGCAGTGTGGGGCTTTGGGAGAAGGCGGCGCCAGAGAGGGGGTTGAGCATCTGTGGTCTACTGACCGTCGGTGTGAGAGGTCAGGTGGTGACCCACGTCTAAGAGGCAGTTGGATCAATGAGTCTGGAGTTGAGGGGCAAGGCATGGGCTGGATTTGGGAGTTGAGAGGGATGGGAGAGGTGAGATTACTTAAGCAGGAGCCAGTATAGACAAGAAGCTCCAGGACAGGGCCTTGGTACAAGCCAGCAAAGTGGACCAAGATGGTAGGTGATCAGGAGCCAATCCAGGCAGCCATGGTGAAAGGGAGGCCCAAGGAGAAGTTTCAAGAAGAGGGAGTGGTTGGCTTGGCCAGCTGCTGCCAAGAGAGCAGGCAGATGAAAATGGAGAAGTGCCCCTCCAAATCTGTCCTAGAAATGGGGACTCTTGACTCTTCCTGAACCCTCCTCTTCCCCTTACAGATCCAGAAGATCATCAAGGAGCCTGCCCCGGACAGCGGGCTACTGAGCTTCTTCCAAGGCCAGAACCCCCTCTTCCGCTGAACTCCTCACCCTGAAGACCCCCCTCCTGTCATGGGACCTCTGTGAAATCATTTCACCCCCATCCTTGGCTCCCAAGAGTGGTGCAGTCCACAGGGAGTACCACCCCCTCGGGAGGGGAGGTGGAGCGCCACCTTGCCATTGGGCCAGAGCGCCCGGAAATGCAAATGAGACTCCTGGAAGCTGTGCGGCAGTTGGCTGAGCAGAGCTGGGGGCGGGGCTCGGCCCCGGGCCACTTCACGAGGCGGGGAGGGGCGGGGGAGGGAGTGTCACAGGCTGTGGAACCCGGACTTGCAGAATAAACATTGATGTGGCTGTGGGCCGAACCATTCTTGGACTTGGGGGGTGTCCCGGGGGCGACTGGGGGCCGCGGGTTGGGGGAAGAGGGGTCCCAGCAGGTGGGGAGGGGGAGGTGCCTCTTCTCGGCTCCCAGCCGGCACGAGGCGAAGGCAGACTGGCCGCAACCACATCTGCAGCGAAGCCAGCGCGCATCTGCACGGACGGGAGCTGCGGGCCGGGTCGCACGCCCCACACGCTGCCGGCCGCCCCCCACCAGCGCGCGCACACGCCCAGCCTGTTGGCTCGCAGACACGCGCTCGCTCTGCCTCCCCGGCCGGCCCCCCACGCCGCCACCCCCGACTCCCCAAGGGTCCCGAATCCGGAAAGTGAGGTGAGCGCGACCGCACCCCGGTGCGGAGGGGGAAACTAAGGCACTGGGGACATGGGGACGGGAGGAAGAAGAGACCGGCATGCGGATGAATGGATGAATGGCTGGGAAGGACAGACGGCTTCATCTGAGTGGTTCCTGTTCCCCTAAGACGCAGGAGCCTGGGGATCCACATGGGGGCTCTCAGAATTCTGCAGCCCCCGTGGAGATCTGGGGGCCCGGACTCTACGGAGCCCCCAGTCAAGGCCCCTCAGCCCCTTGAGATTCGCAGTCCTTGCTCCCCGCCCCCCCAACCTTGGAGACCTAAGAAGGCAACCTCTGAGTCCCCCAGAGACCCAGGCGTCAGAGCTTCCAACTAGCCCGCCCCCCACTGGAGAATCTGAGTCCCCCCACCCACCCCCGCCAATCCTGGAATCCCACCCTCCCAGATGGCCCGGTCCCCGGAACCCGGCGTCAGAGCGCCCAGCACCCCCTCTCCCCAGGGACCTAGGAGTCCTATCCTCCCCCCTCCTCCAGGGGCCCCCGGGACCGGCGTCGGCGCCCCCGGCCCCCGCCTTCCGGATCCAGGTGTCCCCCCTCCTCACCCCCCAGCCTGATGCTTCGCGTCTCGGAGGCCGCGCTCGCGTCGCCATGGCAACGGGAGTCTATTTTGCGCTGGGAACACACAGCTCCCGCTGCAGCGCCCCCCCACCCCGCCCCTCCAACCCGGGCCTGAGTGAGAGTAGGGGGACCAGCGAGGGAGACTGGGCTCCTGGGTGGGGTGGGGGGAGCCACAGAGACACTCAGAGAGGCAGAGATCTGTAGATAGCAAACCTGGGAAAGAGACATAGAGCCAGAGACAGAGTCAGAGAGGTAAAGAGAGATGGGGAAGTGGGGGTTGGGGGTTGGGGGTTGGGGGAGACACAGAGACAGGATGTAGAGAGACGGAGACGGGGCAAAGGGAAGAACGGACACAGAAAACAGAGACTCAGAGAACGGGACAGCGTGTGGGGGGCGGGGGGAGAGGTGGATAGAGACTCAGGGACGCAGAGAAGCGATGAGACATGTAGAGAGACACAGGCTAGGAGGACGGTGACCCAGGGCAGATCCCGTTAGAGATGCGAGGCCGCTTGCGGGCGACTGGGAGGCGGGGTCCGGGAGGAGGGGTGGGCAGGGAGATGCAGACACCCAGAGTCAGAGAGGCACAGGACACGGGAAGACCTGGGGATGGGGCGGCCGCCGGGAGCGCCGCCGGGAGCGCCTCGGGGAGGGTCCTCGTCCCTGAGTCCCCGCTGCCTGGGTGGCCAGTACTGGGATCCCCGCCCCCCATCCAGACCCCTCCCCTTTCTCCCTCCTCTGCTCCACATCCTCTCCTCCTCTTGCCTGCTTTCCACATCCCTACCTCAAACCGACCCCTCAACCCCAGATATTCCTAGGATCCCCTCCCTTTGCACACCACCCGGACCCTGCGTGTGCCCAAGCTCTCTCTCTCTCTCTCTCTCTCTCTCTCTCGATACCCATAGCACACCCTCAGTCCTCCTCTGCCGCCACCTGTAAACCCCCTCCAGCCCCCAGTTTCCGGAGGTCCAGTCTTCTCTTTCTGGATCTTGCCCTTCCGTGGGTTTCTGTCCTCCCCCTTTCTCTCTCCTCTCTCTCTCTCGTTCTCTCTTAGCTTCTCAATCTCTGAACCCCACTTCTCTGGGATCTGTGCCCCTTTTGTGAGTATCTGTTTCCCCCCAGCCCGCTCCCTCTCTGGGTCTCTGACCCCTCTCTGTCTCTGACCCCTTCTCTCTGGGTCTCTGTGCCCCTCTCCCTGGGTATCTCTCCTCCTTTCTCTGGGCCTCTCCCCCCACCAACCTCTCAAAACTCTTTCCCTGTCCCCCCCGCCATCCTCTCCATCTCTCATTCCCAGCTGCCATACGTTGGCCCCACCCAGCAACCCAGCCCTAGGCCCCATCCCCAGCTGGCAGGCTGTGGAGTGTGGGCCCAGTGCTATGCAGGTACTGTAAGGTTCCCAGGAGCCCAGGGACTGAGTGGGGTCTGCTCTGGAAACCCTTGTCAAGTTGGCTCCCCTGATGTCTTTCTGTACGTCTCTCAGGTCCTAGGTTGGCGCTAGGGCGGGGGCACAGCCCTGGCCCTTTGCTGCTGAGCATGCATGGTGCAGGGAGGGAGGAGACTGGGGTGAGGGGCCCCCTTCCTCTCAGCTGTGGGGGAGGAAAGTGCCTGTGTGTGTAAGGGGCTGCGGAAGGACTGTGTGTGTGGGGGGGGTCACGTGTGTGCTTCCAGACTCCACCGCTGGGTGAGCGTGTGTTTGCACATATGTGTGCACCCACGAGGATGCATGACTGTGGGCTGGGATGTGCATGTTGTGTGTCCATGTAGAGGTGGTGGCTTGGGCGGGTCCCTGGTTGTGTTCTGCAGCTATGTGTGGTCCCAGTGTGTCACAGTGTCTGAGACTGTGTCTTGGTCTTGTGTACTGTGGGTGGAAATGCCCAGAAGTGCACAGCTGTGTGTCCACATGGAGCTGTGTGCATGTGTGTTGGGAGGAGGCTACAGGTGCGCCACCAGGATGACATTGGGTGTCCTTGTGTGTTGTGTTTACACACTATGTGGGTGTCCTCTGTTCTCTGTCATTGTGTGTATATAATGTTGTGTGTCTTTGTGTTGTTTTGTGTGAGGCGAGGAGAGACTCAGTCCCCCCGTATCCTGGTGTCTAGACAGGTCACTGTGTCCCTAGGTGTGTGTCCTCCTCCTTCCCCTAAGGCAGGGGCAGGAGGCCATGGCTCCCTCCACTGTAGACGTGCCGTGTGTATTGGGTCTGGGTGCGTCCCTGGGTTTGAGGGGATAGATGCCATGGCCCCCACTCCCCAGAGTTGTCAATGCTGTGAAGTTGTGTCTCCCTGGGCATGCGCGTGTGTGTGCAGTTGGAGGGGACAATGGGACTCTGTTAGCAGAGGGAAGAATTGTGTCCATGGAGCTCAGCTGGAGGCTTGGCACAGAATGGGGACTGAGTGGGCAAACTGCTAGCCCATACAGCACTTTATGCAAATGAGAAAAAGGTACCCCCTGGCCCAACGTAACTCCCCTGTGTCTATGCTTTGGCAGGCAGATGGCCACTTTGTGTGAGTTCTAAAGGGTGCCCCTTCCCCCAGATGGATGCAGTCCCACCAGTACGCCTTAAGGAGGAGAGCCTGGCTGGATTCCAGCCTCTCAACCCGATCTCCTTGTGCAGTGCCCAACCTGCCCAACCGTATGTGGCAGCCCTCAATGAATGAAGAAATCCACATCACTGCATGCATGTGGATTCCCTGATGAAAGGTGTGTGTCTGTATGCATGTCAACCCACGTTTCTCTGCATGGGATAAAGGTTCTACAGGTGGCAGTGCCCTGAGACCTGAGTTCAGAGCCCAGCTCCAATGCTTGGGCACTGTAAGGCTTAGGCGAATGATGGGACGTCTCGGAACCTCAGTGCTTTCATCTGAAGTGTGTGTGTATGAGAGAGAGAGACAGAAAGGGAGAGAAGACTCACCTCTCACACTTCCTCTCAACATTCATCCGTGCAATAAATATTCCTGGAATACCTCCTGTGTCAGGCACTGATACTGGGTGCTGTGGACACCACGGTGAACAAGCCAGACAAAAAAGTCTGCCTTGATGGAGTTTATGGTCTAGTGGGGGAGACAGACAGTAAGTCCCTACATGTACGATGTGGCAAGTAGAGACGGAAGCTATGACAACACAGAAAGCAGGTGTGGGGACCAGAGCAGTGGGAGGTGCTGCTTTGGACAGCACAGGGAAGGCTCAGTGAGATGACCCGTGAGGGACACCTGAGGGAAGGAGTGGGGGGCACAGACCAATATCTGCAGCAAGAGGAGGTCCCAGGCGAAAGGAGCAGCAGATGCAAAGGCAGGAAGAAGGGGCCCTCTTGGGCATGGGACCTGGAAAGGCATGAAGGGACAGGAAAGGGACAAGGGTTTTCATGTTATCCCAGGTGTGACAGGAAGCCAGCGGACGGTTTCAGCAGGGGAGGGCTTGATGTCATCTGACCTATGTTCGTGGGGGTTTTTTTATTTTTATTTTTATTTATTTATTTGAGACAGAGAGAATGAGAGATGAGAGCACATGAGAGGGGGGAGCGGGAGAGGGAGAAGCAGGCTCCCTGCCGAGCAGGGAGCCCGATGCGGGACTCGATCCCGGGACTCCAGGATCACGACCTGAGCCGAAGGCAGTCGCTTAACCAACTGAGCCACCCAGGCGCCCTGTTGGTGGTTTTTTGTTTGTTTCTTAAAATTGTGGTAAAATACACCTAACTCAAAATTTACCATTTTAGCTATTTTTAAACTGCTTTTAAGTGTTGAGTTCAATGATACTTAGGACACTCATCATGTTGTGCAACTGTCACCACTGTCTCATGCAGAATATGTTCGTCACTCCCCATTCTTCCTCTCCCCCAGCTCCAGGCAACCACTAATCAGTTGTCTGGCTTTATGGCTTTGACTACTGTGGATATTTCAGATAAATGGGATCATACAGACCTTTTGTGTCTGGCTTCTTTCACGTGATGTTTGGAGGTTCATCCATGATGCAACATATCAGTGCTCCCTTCTTTAAGGCTGAGTAATATTTCGTTCTCTGCATAGACCACATTGTGTTTATCTGTTCCCCTGTCGATGGCCATTTGGGTGGTCTCCACTTTGGGGATATTACGAATAGTGCTGCTATGAACATTCGTGTGTAAGTTTTTGTGTGAACATACATTTTCAGTTCTTAGGAGTGGAACTGCCGGGTCATGTGATAACTCTGTTTAACTTTTGAGGAACCACCAAAAATGGCTGTCCACAGTGTGGGCCAAGCCACTTCTAAGATGCCTATGAAACACTGAGTGGGGCTAGCCCACAGTGCAAGGGAGGGCCCGGAGCTGGAGCTCAAAGGAGAGTTGAGGGGGGCCAGCTGGCTGAGGGGTGGGGAGCCTCAGCTCCCAGGACCCTCTCTCCACCGACTTCTGGGGGTAACGGTGTGGTCCCCAGATACACACGCACTCAATGGAAAGGCGCATAAGAGTACTACCTAATGATGCTCATCGGACTAGTCCTATCCACCCTCCCATCCCCTTATGCAGCTTTCATTTAGCCATGACTTCCTTCAAGATTTGATATTTCTTCACAACAGTGTTCCACATGCCTCACACTGGCTTCTGTCTGCGCACTAGCCCTCTCCCGTCGCTGGACCGTAAGCCCCGTAGAGGCGGGGACCCCGTGGCTCAGTCACAGCGGCATCCTCAGGGCTCAGTGCACGCGGCCCGCAGCGTCTGTGCTGGGCAGACCCGCCCCTCCGGCCCCTCCCTCTGCACCTGCGCCAAGGGCCGGGCCGGCCGGCCCTGCACCGCCCTCCGCCAACAGCGGCTGCGGCAAACACCTGCGCGCCCGTGTGCAGTCTGCCGCTCGGCAACAGGCCCGGCTGCTCCGGGCTCCTTACACAGGTTAACCCTGCTCATCCTCGTAACCACCCCCCATAACCATCCTTACCCCCATTTTACACATGGGGAAACTGAGGCACGGGAAACTTAGGTAAGAGCCTGTGCAGTGTCAGGCAGCTGGCACATGGTGGAGCTGTGCCATCCTGCCTCTCCTGCTGGGGGCTGAGACCCTTCAGACCCGCAACTGTGAGTGTGTGTGTGTGTGTGTGCGCGCGTCTGTGTGCGCATGTGTGCGTGTGGGTCTGTGTTGCATGTGTGTGCATGTGTCTGTGTGTGCGTGTCTCTGTGCATGTGTCTGTGTGCGTGTCTATGCATGTGTCTCTGTGTGCGTGTCTGTGTGCGCGTCTGTGTGTGTGTGTGCGTGTGTCTCTGTGTGTGTGCATGTGCGTGTCTGTGTGTGCATCTCTGTGTGTGTGCATGTGTGTCTGTGTGCGCGTCTGTGCGTGTGTGCGTGTGTCTGTGGTGCATGTGTGTGCATGTGTCTGTGTGTGCGTGTCTGTGTGTGCATGTGTGTGTCTGTGTGCATGTGTCTGCATGTGTCTGTGTGCGTGTGTGTCTGTGTGTGTGCATGTGTGTCTGTGTGTGCGTTTCTCTCCGTGTGCGTGTCTGTGTGTCTGTGCATGTGTGTCTGTGTGTCTGTGCGTGTGTGCGTCTCTCTGTGTGTGCATGTGTGTCTGTGTGTGCATGTGTGTCTGCGTGTGTGTGTCTCTGTGTGCATGTGTGTGCGTCTCTGTGTGTGTGCATGTGTGTCTGCGTGTCTGTGCGTGTGTCTGTGTGCGTGTCTGTGCGTGTGTGCGTGTCTGTGTGCGTATGTGTGTCTGTGTGTGTCTCTGTGTGTGCATGTGTGTCTCTGTGTGTGCGTGTCTGTGTGTGTGCGTGTGTGTGCGTGTCTGTGTGTGTGCGTGTGTGTCTGTGTGTGCGTGTCTGTGTGTCTGTGCGTGTGTGCATGTGTGTTTGTGTGTCTGCGTGTGTGCGTGTCTGTGTGTGTGCATGTGTGTGCACGTGTGTATGCGTGTGTGTCTGTGTGCGTGTGTGCATGTGTCTCTGTGTGTGCATGTGTGTGCGCGCGTGTCTGCATGTGTCTGTGTGTGTGCATGTGTGTGTCTGTGTGCGCGTGTCTGCATGTGTCTGTGTGCGTGTCTGTGTGCGTGTGTCTCTCTGTGTGTGCATGTGTGTGCGTGTGTGTCTGTGTGCGTGTCTGTGCGTGTGTGTGCGTCTCTGTGTGCGTGTATATGCGTGTGTGTCTCTGTGTGTGCGTGTGTCTGTGTGTCTGTGCGTGTGTGCATGTGTCTCTGTGTGTGTGCATGTGTGTGTGCGCGCGTGTCTGCATGTGTCTGTGTGCGTGTGTCTCTGTGTGTGCATGTGTGTGTCTGTGTGCGCGTGTCTGCATGTGTCTGTGTGCGTGTGTGTGCGTGTGTCTGTGTGTGCATGTGTGTGTCTGTGTGCATGTGTCTGTGTGTGCGTGTCTCTGCGTGCGTGTGTCTGTGCGTGCGCACCCGCGTGTGTGTGAGAGATAGACACACAGAGAGGGCGGATGAAGGAGAAAGGGAGCGGGACAGAGACAGAAGCTTGAGACCCCTGGATTACCAGACCTAAATAAAAGAGAAATAAAATAAGCCTTTGGGGCCGCTGAGCACCATGCCGGTCTAAGCCAGCCATTCTCAACCGGGCACAGTTGTGCCCCCAGGGGGACGTTTGGCAATGCCTGCAGGTGTCTTAGGCTGGCAGCACGTGGAGAATGCGAATTCTCCTGGCACCTGGTGGCTGGTGCTCAACACCGGGCAGCACGCGGGACGGGGCCTAGAGAGTGGAGCCCAGGTTGAGAAGCCTTGCACCACCTGGTTCCACGTGCCTAGTCTGTCAACTCCGATTCTCAACCCCGATCTCTCTCTCTCTCTCTCCCCCCATCCACACCTCTCTCTGTCCTTCCCCATCTCGCCCCCCCCCCGAACATCTGTTTCCATTCCCTCCCCCATCCCCACTGACCCACCCCACCGTCCTCACCGCTCCTCCACCCCCAATCTCGAGACCACGCCCTGCTCTCACCGACCCCTCTGCCTCCCTCCTTCGCTCCCCCGCATGCTTTCTCCGCACATCCTATCTTGCTTCTGGTGTTTGTCCGTCCTTTATTTCTGCTCACCCCTCTGGTATCTCCGCCGACCTTCCCAATCTTTCCTCCCGCCTTCTCGCTCACCGTGATCCTTTCCCGTCTGAGCGTTACCATTTCCATCCTCCTCCGGCCGCGTCTGGGCATATCTCCGTCCACCCCGCCAATGCCGTCCACTGCCCTGTGGGACTCTCACTTCGGGCCCATGCATCGCCCGCTCCTACATCCTTTCGCTCCCCTGGTGCTTGTCTTCCTCCATCCTTCTACCTTCCCTCGGCCCGCCTTCCTCACCCTGTCCGGCCACCCATCCCCACATCTCTGCGCCTCTGGCCATCTGTCCCGCGCCCACAGCTCCCGTCTTGTTTCTCCCCCCAGCCGGCGGCCCCGTGCGACCTCCTGCGCGCCCCATGCCGCCCCTCCTGCTCCTCGGGACCCTCCTGCTCCTGGCCTCGACCGCCCGCCAGGCCGGGGCGCGCCCGTCCAACGCCACAAGCGCCGAGCCCCCGGGCCCGCTGCCCGCCCTGCTGGCGCACCTGCGGCGCCTGACCGGGGCGCTGACCGGCGGCGGGGGCACTGCGGGCGCGGGCGCCAACGGCACCAGGACCAGCCCCGCGAGCGGGACAGGCGCGGCGGCGCGGGCGCCCCCTCCCGCCGAGCTCTGCCATGGCTACTACGACGTTATGGGCCAGTACGACGCCACCTTCAACTGCAGCACGGGCTCCTACCGCTTCTGCTGCGGCACCTGCCACTACCGCTTCTGCTGCGAGCATCGCCACATGCGCCTGGCGCAGGCCTCCTGCTCCAACTACGACACGCCGCGCTGGGCCACCACGCCGCCGCCGCTGGCCGGGGGCGTCGGGGGTGCTGGGGGTGTGGGCGGGGGGCCCGGGCCCGGCCAGGCGGGGTGGCTGGAAGGGGGCCGGGCGGGGGGTGCAGGGGGGCGCGGGGGCGAGGGCCCCGGGGGCAGCACGGCCTACGTGGTGTGCGGGGTCATCAGCTTCGCCCTGGCGGTGGGCGTCGGCGCCAAAGTGGCCTTCAGCAAGGCGTCCCGTGCGCCCAGGGCGCATCGGGAGATCAACGTGCCCAGGTATGTGAGCGCTGGGGCCCTAGCTGAGTGGGGCCTGGGGGCGGGGCCTGGGCAGTGAGAGGTGGAGCCATCTGGTGAGGGCGTGGCTACAGGGGTGCCTGTGCAGGTTCAGAGACGCGGGAGGCCTCCACCGCGAGCCTGGGCGCGGAAGCCTAGGGATATGGGCGGGCCCTAGGGATAGGCGACAGAACGGGCCTGGCTGCGGAGTGACGGGTGAGGCTCAGGCCTTCATTCGCCCAACAAATTATTTTTTGAGCACTTTCTGTGGGTCAGCAGCTGGGGATACAGCAGTGAAAAAACAAGGTCCCTGCCCTGCTGGGTAAACCTGACTTCCAACCCCAGGTCTGCTGCCTGCGGTCTGCGTGACCCTGGGCCTGTCCCTCCATTTGCTTGCCTGTAAAATGGGCCTAATAACTGTTCCCCATCCATTCAGACTGTAACGAAGATTAACTGAATTGATTCAAGTCGAGTCTTGGCACATGGTAAGCCCTCAATAAATGTTGGCTGCCATTATCATTAAACGTTAGTGGTGGAGAGAGTACGCAAGCAACCACATATGCAATATAAATTTAGGTATTGATAACCGCTGTGAAGAAAAGAAAACAGCATAACAGGTAGAGAGTGGGGGCAGAGGGTGTTGCTTTATGCGAAGTGGTCAGGAAAGGACCTGGAGCGGAGACCTGAGGGGAAGGAGCAAGCCAAGCAGGGATCTGTGGGAAGGGCATTCCAGGCAGAGGGAACATCAGGAGCAAGCCAAGCAGTGATCTGTGGGAAGGGCATTCCAGGCAGAGGGAACAGCGCGTGCAAGGGCCCTGGTGGGAGTACTTGCAGGACAGTGAAGGGGCCCATGAAGCTACAAAGCAGTGGGCGTGGAGCAGATTTATTCTGAGAGTGATGGGGGAGCCTCTAGAGAGCCCTGAGCTCCGGCGCGAAGCCATCTGATAATTTCAAGAGTTCCTGGGCTGCGTGTGTGCGGCTGGATTGCAGGGGACAGGGGAGGAAGCGGGAGACCCTTTAGGACACTAGCAATGAGCCAGGTGAGAGCAGGTACCGGGAGCAGCACTGGTGGTGAGAAGTGTCCCGTTGGGGATTTATTTTGGAAGTCGAATCTGCAGGACTGCTGAGGAGCATGAAAGAACAACAGGAGTCAGGGATGATTCTAAGGTTTTCGGTCGCATAGCCGGACGAATGGGGCACACTTTATCACCATGGGACGGCTGTAAAAGGAACGGGAGTGAGGTCCCAAGTTCAGGGTGGGGCAGGTGCCCAGTGGGGACGATGTGGGAAGGACCACAGGGGGGTTGGGTCCAAATGAATTGAGGAAGGGGCTGTTTCAGGCAAGAAATACGGTGGGAGGAACCTTGGGGTGGGCGGCGCTCAGCTTGACATTAGCGATGGGCGTGGCCAAAGGCGAGGAGCCCGGGGCGAACTGACAGACTCCCCCAGAGGGAGAACAGGGAGGGAAAAGAAGCCTGAGCCCTCCCTCTCCCTGCCCCCACCCACGTCCCCAGGCCGCTGACCGTCGCTCTGCCACCTCTAGGGCTCTGGTGGACATTCTGAGGCATCAGGCGGGGCCTGGGACCCGCCCGGACCGGGCACGAAGCAGCTCCTTGACCCCGGGGGTCGGGGGCCCCGACAGCATTCCCCCGAGGACGCCCAAGAACCTCTACAACACCGTGAAGCCCTCCAATCTCGGTGAGTAGGACCTGGGAGTTGGGGCTGCTCTGGCCACGCCCACCATACATGTAGCCCCGCCCTCCCAGATACCCCGCCTCCCCGTTGCCCAGGCCCCGCCCCCAGTCCTCTAGACCCCCGCCTCCCCGGATAGCCCCACCTCCCGCTGCCCAGGCCCCGCCCCCAGGCCTCCAGCCCCGCCCTCCCCGGATAGCCCCACCTCCCGAGGCCCAGGCCCTGCCCCTAGTCCCATCCACCGGCCTCTGCCATCTCTGAACCATTACGGGTGGGTGCCATGGACGCCGGGGTGATTTAAATTTATACATTCTCAGCCCCTGCACTTGAGAAAGTCCGTGTCTGAGCTCCCAACAGCTCACAAGAAACTCACAAGAAAGTACCTAATAACTGCATTGGAACGTGTCCCGAACCACACAGCCTGGGTCTGAATCCTGGCTCTGCCACCGCCGACCGGGGCAAACCGTTTCACCTGTCTGGGCCTCAGTGTCCTCACCCATGAAACCAGGAGCACAACAGCACTCACCTCACAGGGTTATCGTAAAGGTCAAGTGAACCAATGACCGAAGACTTAGAGCAATGCCTCACACAGAAAAAGCGCCATACAAATAGGAGCAGTTATTAGTGTTCTTCTATTTTATGATGAGTTCATCAGTGGGGAAGCCCAGGGAGCTGGAACGGGTTACAGGAGGAGGAAGGCTTCCCCCAGGCAATGCTATTTGAGCAATGGCCTGGAGGGTGAGGGGGTTACTTGGGCCAACGGAGCTCAGGACGGCTGAAGCAGAGTTTGCGGGCCAGGGAGAGGGTGTGCAGACACCTCGGGAAGGACCTGAGCACCAGGCTGGGCTGAGGAGCTCTGCCTTTGTCCTGATGGCAGTAGGAAGCCATGGTAGAGTTTAGAGCAGGGATGGGCAACAAAGTCAAAAGTGAGTGGAAGAATGATCTTTCTGGAACCCGTGTGAAGGGGGAGGGATGAGACGAAGAAGGCCCAGGGGGAGGGTGGATGGTACTCCAGGCTGGACAAGGCCTGGGCTGGGGTCAGAAATGGAGGGGAAGAGGTGGGTTTGAATAGTAGTAATAAAGAGCAGACATTTGAGGCGGATCTTGAGGGGTAAGTAGCAGTTCTTCAGGCAAAGAAGGAAAGGAAGGAATTCAAGGCAGAGAGAATAGCATAACAACATGTGCAAAAGCCCTGTGGCAGGACTGAACTAGGCTCCTTCAGGCAAGGCATCAGCTGGAGCCAATCTAAGCCAAGTAATTCCTGGCTTAGATTTTGTCCTGTGGGTGACAGCCAGACATGGAAGGAGTTTGCAACAGCAGAGGGGCAAGGGCAGGGGCAAGTGTGGGTGTCAGGAATACTACCCTGGGGGGCTGATCTTGAAGAGGGGGCTGGCCAGATGGCCAGAAGGCTGATTTGATGGTCCAGGAGGGAGAGGCAGGTCAGAGCAGAGATTCAGGAGGTAGCAGGGATCAGAGCTGGGGACCAAGTGGACGTGAGTGGAAATCCTTCCGCAATACCAGGACAGCAGCACCAGCTGGGAGTGAGTGATGACAGTAACGCCACTTCCTTTCTTGGTCCCCACAGATAATCTGCACCACAACTACCTGCACCTCAACGTCAACAGCCCCAAGCACCATGCCACCACGATGGGTACGGACTAGGGCTGGGCTGTGGGGAGGACGAGGCTCCTTTCCTTCCCTGCCTTGTACTGAGCCTGAGCTGGGGGCCCAGGACGGAGCAGGCATGAGACCCTGTGAGCCCTGACCCCCCAGTCTAGCCAGGTAACCAAGCTAGCCTCGGCTGCCCAGTTTGAACACCAGAAGTGGTCATCTCCCTCACACCTGGGTTGGTGGGAAGATGAATGGAGTGGACTGCCCCTCCAGCCTGGGGCCAGGCACACGGCAGGTGCCGAGCAAGAGCTAGCTGCCTCTCTTCCTGTGACATGACCTGCTGCCCCAGCAATGAGCCTGTCTCCTGAGGGGGGGGGGGGGATGAATACGGGGGTCCTGGACTGCTGGTGCTCTGAGGGGCTGGAGTCCCTGGTTTCCACTCCCTAAGGGGCTGGGGGCTGGAACTACTGGGTCTGAGGGAGAGGGGCTGGGCTGACCCCTGCCATGCCCCTCTGCCCCAGATTGGCGCGCCGTTCCACCACCCAGCCCCTCCTTGCACTACTCCACGCTCTCCTGCTCACGGTCCTTCCACAACCTCTCGCATCTGCCCCCGTCTTACGAGGCTGCTGTAAAATCTGAACTCAACCGCTACTCCTCCCTCAAGAGACTGGGTGAGTCCCAGGAAGGGGAGGGGCACAGGCAATGGGGTGGGGTGAAGAGCCAGGGCCTGGGTTCAGAATGGTGGAGAGTGGCCCAATTGACACTGAAGGTGCTTTTTTTTTTTTTTTAATGTTATGTTAGTCACCATATATCATTAGTTTTGTTTTGTTTTGTTTTTAAAGATTTTATTTATTTAATTGACAGAGAGAGAGAGAGACAGCGAGAGAGGGAACACAAGCAGGGGGAGTGGGAGAGGGAGAGGGAGAAGCAGGCTTCCGGCTGAGCAGGGAGCCCGATGCGGGGCTCGATTCCAGGACCCTGGGATCATGACCTGAGCTGAAGGCAGTCGCTTAACCAACTGAGCCACCCAGGCACCCACATCATTAGTTTTTGATGTGGTGATCCATGATTCATTGTTTTCATAAAACACCCAGTGCTCCATGCAGTACTTGCCCTCCTTAATAACCATCACCAGGCTAACCAACCCCCCCCCTCCCCTCTAAAACCCTCAGTTTGTTTCTCAGAGTCCATAGTCTCTCATGGTTCATCTCTCCGTCCGATTCCCCCCCCTTCATTTTTCCCTTCCTTCTCCTAATGTGACACTGAAGGTGCTTTTTAAAAATGCAGATTCATGCTTTCCTAAGATCTATTGTATTCATCAGGACCTGTATTTACAATTAACAGAACTTAAGCAAACAAAAAAATTTTTTTAAAGGCAACTACATTAGCTGGATAATGGAAAGTCTTGAATCATGAGCTTCAGGTATGGCTGGATCCAGGAGCTCAAAAGCTGTCTCCAGGATTCGATATGTCTCAGCTCTGCTAAATGGTGGGCTGGCTTCATTTTCAGACAGATCCTTCCTTAGTGGTGGCAAAGAGTGACCTGAGGAATTTCAGGGTGCCATTCTACCAGCAGGAAAGCATCTTTCCCAATGATTCCAGCAAAAATCCCAGGTCTGGAGCCTAGTGGCCCAAACTGGGTCACATGCTTGTCCCTGAACAATCACTGTGACTCCGGACATTTCTGGGTCAGTGGCAGTAGCCTTCAGACATTTTTAAATTGAGAGCCACATTAAGAAATGCTTTTTAGGGGCGCCTAGGTGGCTCAGTCGTTAAGCGTCTGCCTTCGGCTCAGGTCATGATTCCAGGGTCCTGGGATTGAGCCCCGCATCGGGCTCCCTGCTCAGCCGGGAGCCTGCTTCTCCCTCTCCCACTCCCCCTGCTTGTGTTCCCCTCTCTCGCTGTGTCTCTGTCAAATAAATTTAAAAATCTTTAAAAAAAAAAAAAAAGATAACCCTTAAAAAAAAAAAAAAGAAATGCTTTTCATATTATCACCCATGAGACACATGTATATATGCATATTTTTTAATTAGAGGAAAAAATTTGAAACTTGTTATTATGAACTTTTTCAAACATACCCAGCATTAGAGGAAATTGTAAAATGAATCCTCATGTTCCCATCACTCAACTTAAAATGAGCAACATTTTGTTAATCTATACTCCCTTTGCCCCAGTTCTTGGTGGATTGTTCCATTTTTTACTTTTTTTTAAATTTTATTTTATGTTATGTTAATCACCATACATTACATCATTAGTTTTGGTTTTTTTAAGATTTTTATTCATTTTTTGACACTCCCACTCACTCTCCCACTCCCCCTGCTTGTGTTCCCTCTCTCGCTGTCTCTCTCTCTCTGTCAAATAAAATCTTTAAAAAAATAAAAAATAAAACAAACCCTAGGTATTGTCACTGCATCCATTAATATTTCTGCAACACAAATTAACTGAAATAAAAACTTTATGAACTGGTACTCACCCTTATTCCCCTATTATGTGTATGCTTTCTTTCTTTTTTTTTTTTAAGATTTTATTTATTTGACAGAGAGAGAGCACAAGCAGAGGGAGCAGCAGAGGGAGAGGGAGAAACAGGCTCACTACTGAGCAAGGAGCCCGATGTGGGACTCAATCCCAGGACCTCAGGATCATGACCTGAACCGAAGGCAGAGGCTTAACTGACTGAGCCACCCAGGGACCCTTAGATACTTTCTCTTTTATGTAACTTTTAAAAATCTTTTTCCCCACCAACCTCCTTAATCTTTTTTTTTATTATTGATTTTTTTAAGTAATATCTGCACCCAATATGGGGCTCAACTCAGGACCCGGAGATGAAGATGGGGATGCTTTACTGACTGAGCCAGCCAGGAGCTCCTGTGTGGATGCTTTCTGATAATTTTTTATTCTACTTCATTTTCAAAATGCCAGTCACCATCCACAAAACTGACTTCATAACCCATGAATAGGTCACATTTCCAAGTTTGGAAGAAAAAAAAAAAAAAAGGAAGTCGCCCCACATCTACCGGCTCACCATCGTGTGTGGGGCCTAGGAATCTGCATTTTGGTCACATAGCTAGCCTGATTGTTTCGACTGGTTGCAATGTGGGACTCAGCCACCTGTTCCCAGGCTAATGACCAGGGCATTCTGGTGATGTCTGGGGTCCTCGTGGGGGTGGGATGTACCGAAGCCAGGGGATGGGGGAGGTTGTGGGCTGGCTGAGGACTTACCTCTATGGCTTTTCCCCCCTTCCCCCAGCTGAGAAGGATCTGGACGAGGCCTACCTGAAGCGCAGGCACCTGGCGGAGATGCCCCGCGGGACGCTGCCCCTGCATACCCTTCGGCGACCCGGCACGGGGGGCGGCTACCGCATGGATGCCTGGGGCGGCCCGGAGGAGCTGGGCCTGGCGCCCGCGCCCAACCCGCGGCGGGTCATGTCCCAGGAGCACCTGCTGGGCGACGGAGGCCGGTCGCGCTACGAATTCACCCTGCCGCGCGCGCGCCTTGTGTCGCAAGAGCACCTGCTCCTGTCGTCGCCCGAGGCCCTGCGCCAGAGCCGGGAGCACCTGCTGTCGCCCCCGCGCAGCCCCGCGCTGCCCCCGGAGCCTGCCGCCCGCGCGGGCCTGGCCGCGTCCCATTCCAACTTGCTGCTAGGACCCGGGGGGCCCCCCACGCCGCTGCACGGGCTGCCCCCGCCGCCCGGCCTGCACGCGCACCACCACCACGGCCTGCACGGCTCCCCGCAGCCGGCCTGGATGTCGGACGCCGGCGGGGGAGGGGGCACGCTGGCGCGCAGGCCACCCTTCCAGCGCCAGGGCACGCTGGAGCAACTGCAGTTCATCCCCGGCCATCACCTGCCCCAACACCTGCGCACCGCCAGCAAGAATGAGGTGACGGTCTGAGGCCAGGCCCGGGGGCTTGCGGGCTGCGGCCTCGCCGGCCCCCATCCCAGCCTGGATCCCCCAACACACACTAGGGGCCTGGGACCCAGGATCAGCCTGTGGGCAGGGGACTGCCTCCGAGGACACTGCTTTGGATGAAATTGTTACCGGAGACAAAACCTCCTTCTGGGATGTCATGGTAGATAAGATCCCTCCTCCTATGTCACTGTTTGAGGCAAGGCCTCTTTCCCATGACGTTATCACAGAGGAAGAGCCCTGCCTGTGAGGTCATCACTAGTGAAAATGTCTGTGTTCTGTGATGTCATCACAGGGACAAAACTTTCTTCCCATGAATTCATCACAGAGGAATAGGCCCACCCCTGAGGTCACCACTAGAGGCCATGTCTCTGTTCCACGAAGTCATCACAGACTTTCTCCCTGTGATGTCACAGCAGAGACAATGCCTTGTCCTATGACATCATCCCTAGAGACAAAGATTCCTTCCTGTGAATGTCATTGCAGAGACACATCTCACCCTGATGATGTCATGTCTGGCACCAAAAGGCCTCTCGTGACATCATCACCACCAGGAAAATGTTTTCTTCCAGAGAAGATGTCTCTGTCTATGATGTTGTCACTACAGACAAAGCCATCTTCCTGGGACACATCGCAGGGGAAAGGTCTTGCCAACTGTGTCCTCCCTGTACGTACGACCTTTCCACAACACTGTCACAGGGACTCTGCCTCCTTCCTGTGATGCCATCTCCAGAGAAGGTGCCTTGCCCTATGACATGATCAGAGGGACTGTGCCTCTTCCCATGATGTCATCACCAGGGATGATAGCCCGCTTCTGTGATCTCACCTCTGGACTCTGCCTGTCCTGGGGTGATGCTCTAATAAGACACCTCCATGCCAGGTCATGAGAAGGCAGGGCATGCCCCAAATCCATGGCAACCCTGGGGTCACCAGAGAAAGTGCTCTGACCTGAGGAGTTGTCTGAGGGAATGTCATCACTGGGGAGGCAACCCCAACTGCAGAGGTCTCCATCGGGATGAATGGTCTGACTGTAGGTTGCTAGCAACGGGCCCCCACTGAGGTTCTGTCCCAATGCTGTGATGTCATCACCAGAGACACTGCCTGCTCTGGAGGGCCATCACTTGTGATGATGTCACCAGAGTTTCCGCCTTGTCCTGCCATGACTTAACTTGGTCACTCCTTTCCCTGACACCAGGGACATGCTCTGCAGGATCTCCACCAGACCCTCCCTCTAAAGGGTGGTTGGGCCTCAGATCCCACCCTGTGCAGTGATGTCACCTCCTGTGTGACTCCTGGAGGACAGGACTCCCAGACTGGCTTCTGCTCCCAAGGAGGCCACTCTGGCCCACCAGCCTCCCAGAGTCCTGGGACTCATAGTGGCCCAAAGGCTGGTGTCACATCTTTCTGCCATAACTAGAGACATCGTCGCCTCTGTCAACAAACTCCTGGCTTCCTGTTGGGGGTGAGGTGGGATGGGGTTGGTTGGGGTGTGCCCACTATTAATTTTGCTGATGATATCATCAGTACCATAAGACTTCCACCACTCATGATGGCATTGTACCTGGGGTCAAATGCTAACCATGCCTGACGATGACATCATTTCCCAGGATTCCCTATGACCTATGGTGTCTTCATCTCCCAGGATCTACCACACCATTGTATCATCATCATCTCCTAGGATCCACTATGACATATTATGTCATTACCTTCCAGAATCCTCTATGGCTGATGGTAACATCCTCTACCAGGATCCACTAGTACTGATGATGCCACCATTTCCCACAGTCCCTGATAATTGTGGTGTCATTACCTCCCAGGATCCACTTCAACCATGATGTCATCACCTCCCAGGAACCATGAGAACCAATGGGGTCATCACCTCCCAGGATCCACTTCAACCATGATGTCATCACCTCCCAGGATCCACTTCAACCGTGGTGTCATCACCTCCCAGGAACCATGAGAACCAATGGGGTCATCACCTCCCAGGATCCACTTCAACCATGGTGTCATTATCTACCAGGATCCACCATAACCATAGCATCATCATCTCCTAGGATCCATGACACCAAAATATGTCCTTTACTAGGATCCACTTCAACCATGCATCATTATCTTCCAGGATCCATCATCTTGAGTGTCAAGTACTACAATGGCTGTATTTCAATTGTTTTCTGGGGTCCCATGGCACCTATAACTGTTCCCTTAAGGGGAACTGGCACAATACACACCATTTTCCCATTCCTTCAAAAAGGGAATAGGTGGGGGTCCCTCTGATGACATCATCCTTAGCCCCTTCTTAATGATGTCACTGCCTCCCTCCTGACTTGAGCTGATGCCTGCATCAACCCCACCACAGACCTGGTCTTGGCCAGACTCCATCACCCCCTGGTGAGGGCATCCAGGCCCCTCCCAATAACTCACCGCCCTTCACCCATCTCATCGGTGACAGGGTCAACACTGAAAACTTTTATCATCACGGGGGAGGAGTGGGATGGGCTTCACAGTCCTCAGGTGACATCACTGCCCCTGTGACCTGGACCCCCACCCAAAACAGCACTCCATCGGCTTGGGCCAAACTCTCCTCAGAGACCCCATGGGCTGGGTGGACAGCTGCTGACTTCCCTGGGGCCTTCACTCATGTCTCCTGCTGGCCTGGTCCTGGAGCAGGCACATCTGGAGGGCCATGGCCACTGCCAAGGCCATGGGGGGGGAGGTGCTCTGCATCATCTCAAGATGGTGGAGAAGCAGCATTCTCTCCTTATCTCCCCCTCACACACCAGGGAGCCTCCAGGGGTTTTGGGGATTCCTCAACACCCAATGCACAATTTGCCCCAATTCTCTTTGTATATAGCCATGTTGCGGGGGGGCGGCCATTCCCCCACTCTTAAAGGGCTACATACCCCCTCCCCAGCCCCCAAGGCAAGGTGAGGGGGTTCTTCTCCCTCCTCTGGGCCGTCCCCCTCCCTCTTCTGTCTCCCCCCAAATATTGGCACCTCAGCTCACCCCTTCTCGTCAGGAGCCTGGGGCAGATAATGCCCTCAGCTCCCAGCACCCAGGGGAACTGGGGAGCTACCCCAATCTACCTGGGCCCCGTGTCCATGCTTCTAGCTGCTCCTGTGGGCTCCCCACAGTCCCATCCAGGGCCTCCCCATGCCCAGCGCCCCTCAGGCAGACTGTGACTTCCCCCAGAAAGGAGCCAGCTTGAGCGCCTGCCCCCTTTCACACCCCGTTCCCTCTGCTCACCATCCCCACTGAGCACTCAGCTTTCCCCAGCCGCCTGGAATACAGGGGCTTGGGGCCTTTCAGCTTTCGTACACCCCCCACGACTTGCTGTCTCCTGGCCTGGATTCCAGGTATCTTGTTCCCCTCCCCCCACTCACTCTGCCACAGGCTGCCTGACCTTGGGGCCTTGATCTCTGATCTCAAATAAGCCATAGTGGGGAGAGGTCTCAAGGGGGTGAGGAAGTGGGCTTGTCCTGCCTGATCCCCCTCGATGCTTCCAGAGCTGGACCTCGCCATCTGAGTCTTCCGTCCCCTGATAAACCGGCACTCGCCGCGCACTCACACACACACCCCGTTGTGGGAGGGGCAGGGGAGGGGTGCAGAGAGAAGATAACCAGTTCTAGACCAGAAGACTCTCCACAGCTTCTTTATCCTTCCCTCTCCCTGCTCAACACCAAACTCTTCCCCCAGTCCCTTGGTGAGGACAGCGGCGGAGTGGCAACTTGGTATTTTTTGGAATAAACATGTTTCCTGAGCCCGGGTCTCAAGGTTTACTGTCGGGAAGAAATGGGCTTCCACCTCCGTGCTTCTGTCACTGGGGAGTCCCCTGCGTGGCCGAGGTGGGGGCAGGCATCTAGGAGTCTTTATGGGTGGTCAGGGCTGCCCCTGAGTCTGCCCCCAAGCCCCGAGTCAGGGATGGAGCGTGGCGCCTTTACGTCCTCGGCATCTTCCTAAGAAAGCCTCTTCTCTCTGCATTTCAGCATTTGTTTGCGTCTCCTCTTCGCGTTCTCTGGCCCAGTCTCACTGCAGTGGGGTGCTCTGGTAGTTTGCTGGGGCTGCTGTGACAAGCATCCGAAGCAACAGCAACGGGCCACCTGCTGGTTCCTTCCGAGGCCAGTGGGAGAGCTGGTGCTGGGCCTCTCCCCTGGCTCTCTGCTCAGCTGCCACTGGCTGGCACCCTCCACATGCACATCACCTTCTCTCTGTCCTTCCTGTCTCTGCACAAATTCCCCCAAAGTTGATGAGGACACCAGTCCTGTTGGAATGGGGCCCACCCTCAGTGACTTCTACTCTCAATCATCTGCAAAGACCCTATTCCCAAGTAAGGTCACATTCACAGGTCCTGGAGGAGAGGACTTCCATAGCTCTTTGAGGGGGCGTGATTCAAGCCAGAACGGGGCTGTGGCATGGCACCGTTCATTCAAATACCAGCTTTTATGAAAACCAGGAAGCATTTCCCCCAGGGCATTAAGATACTAGCGTAGTGACGGTAAGAGCTGCCCATCCCCCCCCATCTTAGTGTCTTGACTATAAACCACAGTAGAGAGAGGAGATGCCTCAGGCTTGGCTTTATGGACTTTAGGACACCTCTCCCCTAGGGGCACCCAAGTGTTTGTTGAGAATTGTAGGCTTCCATCTTGCACTGAAGGGCTCATTTGCACATCCCTCT
Organism: Mirounga angustirostris; assembly: GCF_029215605.1. NCBI lineage: Eukaryota > Metazoa > Chordata > Mammalia > Carnivora > Phocidae > Mirounga > Mirounga angustirostris. Next base: position 57,310,778 of record NW_026991724.1, on the reverse strand, counting down.
GGGTGTGGGTTGTGCACGTTCATTTCAGTATTGACTTTATCATTAAGAAAATCCCTTCCTGGGGTGCTTGGCTGGCTCAGTAGGGGGAGCATGTGATTCCTGATCTCAGGGTTGTGAGTTTGAGTCCCACGTTGCGTGTAGAGATTACTTAAAAATAAAATCTTAAAACAAAAAAAGAAAAGAAAACCCTTTCCTCTCTGGTGCATTTAAGTGTTTCCCAAATTTTAGATTTTACTCCATCACTCAAGGTTCTCCAGAAAAACAGAGCCAATAGGACATGTGTGTGTGTACAGATTCATTTTAAGGAACTGCCTCGTGATTGGAGGGGGGGGCTGGCAAATCCAAAGTCTGTAAGACAGGTCAAGGAGCTGGAAATTCAGGCAGGTCTTCTATGTTACAGCCTTGAGACAAAATTCCTTCTTCTCTGAGTTACTTCAGTTTTTGGTTTTAAGGCCTTCAACTGATTGGATGAGCTAGAATCATCTCCTTTACTTGAAGTCAACTGATAAAATTAATCACATCTACAAGGGGCTCCTGGGTGGCCCAGTCAGTTAAGCATCAGACTCTTTTTTTTTTTTTTTAAGATTTTATTTATTTGAAAGAGCACAAGCAGGGGAAAGGAGCAGAGGGAGAGGAAGAAGCAGACTCCCTGCAGAGGAGGGAGCCCAACTTGGGGCTGGATCCCAGGACCCTGGGATCATGACCTGAGCCTAAGGCAGACACTTAGCCAACTGAGCCACCCAGGCGCCCCAAGCATCAGACTCTTGATTTCAGCTCAAGTCATGATCTCATGAGATCTCTCTTGAGATCAAGCCCCACATCAGGCTCTACACTCAGTGGGGAGTCAGCTTGAGGTTCTCTCCCTCTGCCCCTCCCCCCAACTCTCTCTTGCTCTCTCAGATAAATACATCTTCTAAAAAAAAATCACACCTACAAAATACCTCACAGCAACATCTGGACTGGTGTTTGACCCAACAAGTGGGAACATGAAATCTAACCATCACACCCTCCTTGTGCAGAGGTGCTTGCTCCTAGCTTGCTGGAGGAAGACGTGGGATCTGTGTTTGAGAAAGCCTCGTCCCCTTCAGTATAGTTAAGTGTTCACCACTGGCCAGATTGCACCTACTTGGGTGACTTGCCTGGCTAGAGATTAGTGGGGCAGGAGGGTATGCGAGTATTGCTGGTGTGCTCACTTGTAAAGCCTGGTGGTGAATGTAAGCGCTGTCTGCATAGTCTCAGAAATCACTTTTCATTGATGTCTTTGCAGATGACTGGGTGTGTGCGGGTGACCATGCTGTGCATCTGAGCATGGGTTTTCTGAGCACTCAGAGATTCTCCTCCTAGAGACACAGGAGGGCTGTACTTCCCTGCCCCCTTGAGATTAGATGTGCCTTTGTGACTGGCGTGAAGTGGGAGCAGAAGTACCTTGCCAGGCAGAAGCTTCTGAGAGCCAGGGGCAGACGGATCCCCATGTTCTTCCGTTTCCCCCTGCTATGGTCACTGGCAATATTCCAGGTAATGCCTGCTCTGTCGGCCTGGGTCCCAGACAGATCCGCCAGAGCCCCGGAGTAAGGGTGCTGCCAGATGAGGACTTGAACCAAGCCTCAAAGGACATGTGGTGTGAAGGAGAAATAGCCCCGTTCCTTTAGCAACTGGGGCCTTGGGGCTACTTGTTACTGCAGCGTAGCATGGCCAATCCTGGCTGGTACGGGTGGCCTGTGGCGGGGGTGGAGATGGATGGTGAGGGGCTCTTCAACATCTACTCTCTGTGCTTCCAGGTTTTTGGTGTCAGTGTATTGCCTATTTAAAAACAAAATCAGTTTGAGTGTAAATGTAAGTGGGGCCGGCTCTGACTGGCATCCCCCTGGCTGGGCATATGCCCGGGGGTGACTGCGAGCTGAGAGATGCCAGTCCCGGCGCTCAGTCCCGTGGGGAGACCAGCTTCCCACCCTGAGGTGGAATGCCAGGGCTCACAGGCACACAGTTTTCATTCAGCACGGCCTCTCCTTGCCAGACGCCTTCTTCATCTGTGCTCCACCAAGAAGAAGAGAGCAGTCTGATCCACACGCCCCATTCCTCAGTGGGGCCAGTCAAAGCTCAGATCTGACACGAGCATTTCTGCCTTCGTGGCCTGACAAGCACTCAATCTTCAACTGTGGCCCCTGCGCAGCTATCTTAACCTGTTTGAAGGGGCAGGTCTGCGGCGTCTCAATTCTCCACCAGATAACTTCGTGTTTCGAAATGATTTCAAACTCGCAGAACGGAGACAAGAATACGTCCAAGAACCCCTGTGTACCCTTCACCCATTCACCGATTGTCAACATTTCCACACACTGCTTTAGGATTTTCTTTCCCTACAAATATCCTTTTTTTCCCTCCAGAGGCATTTGAGAGTAAGCTGCATACGTCATACCGCTTTATCCCAAAAGGGACATTTCTGAAGAACAAGGACATTCTCTTACACGTCCACAGGACAATGATCAAAACCAAGCCCTTCACACTGATAAAGTCCACGTTCAAGTTTCACCAATGGTCCCCATATTGTCCTTCAGAGCAATTTCTTTTCAGCCCCTGCTACGTGGGGACAAGCACTGCATCTGCTTACCATGTCTCCTGAGCAGTCCCTCTGCCTTTTTCATGACACTGACACTATTCTGTGCAATGTCCCTGCACCGGGCCTGAGGTTCCCTTGAGGAGAGGTCCGGGCTGTGTACATCTGGCAGGAGAATCTCAGCAGTGATGCTGACCTCTTGGGGCATCAGCGTTCGGGGAGCCCAAGCCCTCAGCCTTGACCCCGTGGCTGACCGAGCACCTTGGTAAACAGGAAGCACCCTGGCTGAGGGTCCTGTGACACCTCAAGGCCACGGTGCTCTTCAAACTTCCACCTGCTGCCTCAAACCTCCACGGGCGATTCTCTGGCCTGAATCAGTTGTTACTGTGGTGTTTGTCGATTGATAATTTGCTAGTTTTACAATTCCTCTGGCATTTGCTAGCTTTTGCATGTGATCCTCCCAGGGAAGAGGATCCAGTCCCTTCATCACACTGTGAGACACCAGGGATTCCAACAACAACAAATTCACCCTCATTCTCAACTGCAGCAGGTTTTCCATATCCTGCAGACACGTGGAAGTCGAATATTGCAGCCCCCACCCACACACGGTTGGGTTCTTCCCGATTTTCATGACTATAAACAATTCCCCAAGGAACATCTTTTGCATCCCACTGGGTGTGTTCACTTCTTCCCCCCCAGGATGAGCTCTCAGGAGACGAATGTCAGAGTTGGAAGGTTTCAAAGATTTGCAACTCAGGGGCGCCTGGTGGCTGAGTCGGTGAAGCGTCCTACTCTCGGCTGTGGATCAGGTCATGGTCTCAGGGTCCGGGGATCCAGCCCCATGTCAGGTGCCACACTCAACAGGGAGTCTGCTTGAGATTCTCTCTCCCTCTCCCTCTGCCCCTCCCCACTTCTCAAATAAACAAATAAAATCTTAATAAATGAACATTTGCTACTTGTGTGGCGAGCTGCACCCTGGAAAGCCTGTCTGCTCCCACCCTTGCCAGCACCGATCTGTTGAATCTGGGTGTGCATCGGGGGACCGGTTTTACAGGCATCAAAGGAAGCCCCTGGTGCCTGAAAGCGTGTTTGTATCCAGCGTGCAGTCGGCCCTGCTGTCTAGGATTTGTGGAGCCGAAACAAGCCAGCGGTGCGTTTCCTTACCAGTGTGTCCATCACTAGAGGCAGGCATATTCACCCATCAAGGAAGGCCACTCCCACCCCGGGGAGCTCCGACGTCTGCTCCCGGGACCTACTGCATGCAGGCAGATGCCGGGCGGAGAGACAGCAAGGCCACCAAGGGCAGAGGCCTCAGAGAGGAAGATGGAGGCGCTTGCGCACGTAAAGATGCTCAGCCACGAGGCGGGGAAAGCAGCGCACAGGAAAGATAAAGCACGTGTGTCTGCCCGTGATGACGTGTATCTTGAAGACTGCTGATATTCAGGCTCATGCCCACATCAGGACACTGACAGAGGCTGCATCCCGCCTGGAATGATTTCCTCCAGATTTCCACACCACGTGCTCCCTCACTTCCTTCAAATCTTTGCTCAAATGCCTCCTTCTCGATGAAAATCTACCCAGACCACCCAGCCTAAAATTCCCTCCCCCAGCGTTCCTGATACTCCTTACCCTGCTCTAATTTTTCCAGTAATTAGTATCATTTCATCTTTCCAACTTTTCTTACAAACTAGCCCAAGACTCTCCCAGTCTTAGAGCTGAAAGACCCGCATCTGGGGCAAACCTGGACAGCTGACCACCCTGGCTTTCGTGCTTATGGGTTGACTATCTCTCTTCCTGCTGGAATGAAAGTCCCAGGAAGGCACTGTTTGGTTTCCTGTCTTGGTCACTGATCCATCCCAAGCACCTGGAACAGCACCTGGCAAACAGTTGGTGCTAAGAAAACAAAACAACAACAAAACAAAAACCACTTGTTGAATGAACAGGTCAGGTCCTGATGATGGTGGGGATCCAAACAAGGACCGCTCGGGAGAACTGCAAACACACAGGCTCTTTGTGCAAATCTCAGTTCTAGGAATTTCTCCAGAGAAGCTCCCAACTGCGCCCAAAGATAAATGTTCAAGCGTGCTCACTGCAGCTTCTAGCCCACCAGACTCAACCTGGCGTAAACGCCCGCTGGCGGGAGAATGCGAGAAGCCGCGGCGTGCTCCTATTGAGGAGCAATGCACAGCACCTGGTCTCCACACTCCCCTCGCGTGGGAACTTGTGGGAACACGGACTCGGACGTCTCTAGGTCAACCTCCAGGTATGGGGAGGACCCCAGGGTGCTAACAGGGGTACCTGAGGGGGTGGGAGCGTGGGGGGAAGAGGGCAAGGGCAGCACCTCCAGATTTTACTGGGTGCACCTGGGTGACTGCGTGAATTCCCCCCAAGTACCTATGTCTTTCATAACTTAATACAAATGAGCAGGGGAAATGACGATTAACTTGTGAAGCCAGAACTCAAGCTGAAGGGACAACCTGAGCTTCAGTGTATGAGTCTCCGGGCCGCCAGTATTCAGCACCCCGCCCCAGTCTCCCACGCCGACTCAGAAGGCCATCGCTAGGCCACCTCCTGACTAGTTCTCAAGTCTGTCCCCTTCTCTCCAACTGCCATGCCACCACACCAGCCCACGCCAAGACCAACTGCTGCCAGGTTTCCTGCTTCCGCTCCAGGCCTCCAATCCAGTCTACACATCAGCCCCGAGCTAGCCTCAGTGCGAATACCAAACCCACTCACCACCCTACCCCCTCAGAACTCCTCACTGGCTCCCTAGGGCTCTGAGGAGCCTGGCCTTCAGGCCCGCAGAGCCTAGCCCCCCGCCCCCCATTCACACCCCATACATACAACTCACCAATTTAAAGTGCACGATTCAATGCTTTTTAATCTACTCAGAATCGTGCGGCCATCACAATTTTAGGACCTTTTCACCATCCGAAAAAGAAAATCTGCACCCATTAGCTACCCCCTCCCTGTCCCCCATCCCCCACACCCAGCTAGGCAGTCACTAATCTACTTTCTGTATGTATGGATTTGATGATCCTGCACATTTCATGTCAATGGGATCATACATATGTGGGACTGGTGCCTGGGTGGCTCAGATGGTTAAGCGCCTGCCTTTGGCTCAGGTCGTGATCCCAGGGCCCGAGGATCGAGCCCCACATCAGGCTCCCTGCTCAGCTTCTCCCTCTCCCTCTGCCACCACCCTCGCTCATGATCTCTCTCTTAAATAAAACCTTTAAAACTAAAATAAAGTAAGATAAAATACGTGGTCCTTTGTGACTGGTTTCCCTCAGCATAACATTTCTGAGTCTCCTCCATCTTGTAGCATGCGTTAAGAATTCCGTTCCTTCCGGGGCGCCTGGGTGGCTCAGTCGTTAAGCGTCCGCCTTCGGCTCAGGTCATGATCCCAGGGTCCTGGGATCGAGCCCCGCGTCGGGCTCCCTGCTCCGCGGGAAGCCTGCTTCCCCCTCTCCCCCTACCCCTGCTTGTGTTCCCTCTCTCGCTATGTATCTCTGTCAAATAAATAAATAAAATCTTAAAAAAAAAATCTATAAAAAAAAAGAATTCCGTTCCTTCCCACGGCCGTGTAATGCCCTGCTATGTGGCTATTACCACAGTGGGTTTGTCCATCGTCAGTCAATGAGCTTCTGGGTCGTTTCCACCGTTTGGTGGTCCTGAGTAACGCTGCTACGAACATCTGTGCATGACTAGTTGTGTGCACGGATGTTTTCATTCCTCTAGGGTAATACTGAGGAATAGAATACCGGGTCACATGGTAACTCAGTGTTTAAGCACTTGAGGAATTGCAAGAATGTTTTCGGAAGCAGTGGTAGCGTCTTCCCATTCCTACCAGCTGTGTGTAAGAGTTCCAATGTCTCCACATCCTCTCCGACACTCGCTAGCATCTGTTTCTGTAATAACCACCCTAGTGGTGTGAAGTGGGATCTCACCGTGGTTTTAATTTGCATTTCCCTGATGGCTGATGATGTCGAGCCTTTTGTCACATGCTTATTGGCCACTGACAGATCTTTCACTGCCATCAGCGACCCTTCTCAGGCCGCTGCCCTGCCTCTGCCCTCACCCTCCTCTTCTGCACCCCGCAGTCAAGTGGCCTGGAAAGACCTGAGTCCGACGGTGGCGCTCCTCTGCTCAGCACCCTGCAATGGCTCCCCGTTCCCTCAGAGAACAGGCTTCGAAGGCCCTGTGTGACACCACCCCAACCACACACACCTCGTTCCCCCATGGCCCATCCTGTTCCCGCCACACCGGCCTCCCTTCCATCCCTCCCATGTGCTGAGCCTGTGCTCCGGCTGTTCCCACGCCTGGGAAGCTCGTCCTTGGACACACACACAGCTCCCTTCCCGCCTTCCTTCAACCCTGGGTTCCAATGACACCTGCTTGGTGAGGCCTACCCTGGCCACCTGGCTTGTAAGATTCAGCATGGCGCTCACATCACCTGGTACCCCGAGCCCCTTCCTGCTCTACTTCTTCTTCCACAGTTCCTGCTCCCTTCCATGCACCCCAAGTTTTACTTATTTGTTCGATTGTTTTATGTCTGCCTTTCCCACTACAGGGCAAAGAGGTGCCCTAAGCAGAATGGTGCCCAGCACACAGTAGGCGCTCAGTAAATGCCCGTTGAATGAATAAACACCTCCGATCTATATGGCACTCTGCTAGGGGCTGGGGAGAGTCCCTGCTCTCCTGGGGCTGGTCTACTCAGAGGTGACAAATTCTGACAGACCCGGATCAAAGACGGTGAAGTGAACAAGCATGGGAGTGGAGGTGAGGGACGATAAGGTGATCCAGGGCCACAAGGAGGAAGAGGAGAAGACAAGGGACCCACGTCCACGTGTCCTCCAGTGAGACAGCTTGGCTGATACTGGGGACCCACAGAAAGGTGGCCCAGGGGAGAGTGTGCTTATGGCCGCGGGGGGTTTACTCAAAAGGTAGTGGGGCAGAGGACACTTGCAAAGTTTCCAGCAGGGATGGTGCGTGTCGGGATTGGGATTCCAGGGGCTGGTAAACACTGACCTACCCGAAGGCCACTCGGGGCACCACCTGCTTCTCTAGACAAAGTGTGACTGGAACACACCCCCGCCCCCGCCTTGGTCTGCATATTGGCTAGGCCACTCGGGCTGGAGCAGAACTGAGTCCCGGGTTGGGTTTGCTGACCCCCATTTTAAGGTGACTGTTCAGGGCGCAGGCGACCCTTCCCTCTCCCCCACACCAGGTCCTGTTGACTTGCACGGAACCCCATCACCTCTCCCGACCCCACGGCCACAAACCTGCTCCGCGGGCCATCACCTCCACCTGCATGGCTGCGGTCAGCTCCTCTTTGGCCTCTCTGCTCCTGCCCGGAGGTCAGACGGAGTCATGTTCTGCTCAGAACCTCCAGCGGCTCCTCCTTGAAGGAAATAACACACTGCTTACTGGGCGGCCGGGACTTGGGACCTCCCTGCCTCTCCCCTACCTCTCTCCCCTCAGCGCCCTCCACTCGCCAGGCTCACTGACCCAGCCCTGCCGGCTTCCTGGCCGCGCCTGAAACACACGGGGTGTGATCCCCTTGCCAGGCCCCGGGCTTGCTGTTCTCTCTCCCTGAACGCTTCTCCCGTTGACCTTCCCATAGCTCAAGGTCCCCGCCCGCCCTCCCTTTCTCTCCTCCTGGCCCTGATGTACCCTTCTTCAGTCTTTATGTTCTTGCTTGCTTGTCTGGCTCCCCCAGGAGGGTGCGAACTCCACGACAGCAGGGGTTTCAGCCCTTTTACTCTGCTCATTCCCAAAGCGTCCTGCCCGCACAGCACCAGCGCTCAAATCCGGAGCGGAATCCTACAGCGATGCACCGGACAGGGTGGTCGCAAGCAAGGGGCCGTGACCAGGCATGCAGAGGACGAACCGGGTCTGGCCCAAGGCGGTACGTGCTACCTAATAACCACCGTTCTCCTTATTTCTGTGTCTTTTGGACGCACTCTTGCCGTAGGACCCGGTTTGACTACCTTGTCCCTGCTGCTGGGACACTGCGCCCCCAGCGCAGGCCTGCGGGCGGGAGGCCGGGGCCCCGTCGGGGGACACCGCGCAGGCCTGCGGGGGGGGGGGAAGGCCGGGGCCCCGTCGGGGGACACCGCGCAGGCCTGCGGGGGGGAGGGGGAAGGCCGGAGCCCCGTCGGGGGACACCGCGCAGGCCTGCGGGGGGGGGAAGGCCGGGGCCCCGTCGGGGGACACCGCGCAGGCCTGCGGGCGGGAGGCCGGGGCCCCGTCGGGGGACACCGCGCAGGCCTGCGGGGGGGGGAAGGCCGGGGCCCCGTCGGGGGACACCGCGCAGGCCTGCGGGGGGGGGAAGGCCGGAGCCCCGTCGGGGGACACCGCGCAGGCCTGCGGGGGGGGGAAGGCCGGGGCCCCGCCGGGGGACACCGCGCAGGCCTGCGGGCGGGAGGCCGGGGCCCCGTCGGGGGACACCGCGCAGGCCTGCGGGGGGGGGAAGGCCGGGGCCCCGTCGGGGGACACCGCGCAGGCCTGCGGGGGGGAGGGGGAAGGCCGGGGCCCCGTCGGGGGACACCGCGCAGGCCTGCGGGGGGGAGGGGGAAGGCCGGAGCCCCGTCGGGGGACACCGCGCAGGCCTGCGGGGGGGAGGGGGAAGGCCGGAGCCCCGTCGGGGGACACCGCGCAGGCCTGCGGGGGGGGGGAAGGCCGGGGCCCCGTCGGGGGACACCGCGCAGGCCTGCGGGGGGGAGGGGGAAGGCCGGGGCCCCGTCGGGGGACACCGCGCAGGCCTGCGGGCGGGAGGCCGGGGCCCCGCCGGGGGACACCGCGCAGGCCTGCGGGCGGGAGGCCGGGGCCCCGTCGGGGGACACCGCGCAGGCCTGCAGGGGGACACCGGGGACCAGTCGCAGGCAGGGCCGTGCCTCGACCTCCCTCCTGCCACCACCAGGTTGCCAGTGTCCATCTTCCACGTGGGGAGACAGAAACCCGACGCCGTGACTGACGCCTGGCCACGCTAGGCCACAGGCGGCCAAGCCCTCAAGGCCCGGCGGCCCGCTCCATCGCCCCCGCGCGCGGCACGGGTCACGACGCAGTGCCCGCACAAAATGGCGCCTCGCAGAAAAATGTAGCCTGCTCGCAGCGCCCACCCCCACCGCGGGCTGAGGAGCGGGCGCGGGTGGCCGCGCACACACCATTTGCATATACAAAACCGACGAATTTCGTTGGCTGCGAGGCGCTAGGCCCGCGCTAGACAAGGCCCCCATTGGTTACTCTCCATTCCTCCCCGCCCCCTGGCCCCGCCTTCTCCGCCAAGGGCGGGCGCGTACGAGCCTCGTGACGCCAGTCTACGGTTGCGCTTCCCTATTGGCCAGTCAGCCTTCCATCATCAGTTTAAACCCCCCGAGTCCCGCCCACCCGTGCCCCGTCCCGGCTCCGCGGCCGACCGTTAGTCGCGTGCGCGATTTCCTGGGCGTCAGGGCACGCGCGCGTACGCCGGGCCGAGGAGGCGTCTCATTCAAACGGCCCAATCAGCGGTCGCGTTGCCCCGCGCGTCTTTTCTCTCTCTACCCTCCCGTCTGAGCGCCCCCGTTCTCCAGGGACCCCATTACGACCCCCGCGCGTCCCCATTGGCCAACCCGCCGCGCGCCCCCCTGCCCAACTTCTCCTCCTCCTTCCCGCAGCTTACGGGAGGGGAGCGAGTGCCTCGAACGCCGAGGACCGTGCGCGGTGACGTCACGGGTCGAGGCGCGCCGCCTCGGAGCCGCGGGGGGGTGTGGTCTACGGGTGGCTATAAAAGGGGGGCGGTGCGCGCGCGACCGGCTCAGTGCGGCCGGGCGCTCGGGGCGGGCGGAGTTCCGAGGGCGCTGCGCGGCGGCCGGCGGAGGCAGCGGGGAGCGGAGCGGGGCCGCCGGAGCCTCTCCAGGGCCGCAGCGGCGGCAGTTGGGCCCCCCGCCCCAGCCGGCGGCCCGGAGAGCGCAGGAAGGGGGCCGGGGGGACCCGCCCCCGGCCGGCCACAGTCATGGTGAGCGCGGAGGCCAGGCCTGGGAGGGGCGGTCGGGGTTCCCCCCGGAGGAGGAGGCGGGGTCTCAGGAGCCTCTCGCGGACGGCCCGGGGAAGTGGGGGGCCCGCCTGGGGTCCCGGGCCGGGAATGGGCTCACGGGCCTTCCTGGAGGCGGGGCGGGAGCGGAGCCTGGGCGGCCCGCAGGGTCCCCGGAGGGGAAGGCCCGGCTGAGTCCCGGGGGGGGCTCAGGGGCTTTGTGGCTCGCCCGTGGGTGTTCCGAGAGCAGGGACGCTCCGCCTCCGTCTCCAGCCCCGAGCTGGGGTTTCGGAGAGGGCTTCACCAAGGTTAGGTAGGGGAGGGGACCGAGGTAGGCCTCGGGCGTACCCGGAACCACGGGGGACCGTGCCGGACGATGAGCGAGCTGTGGATGCTTCTGGAGAAGGGGGACCCATCCGCAAGCCCCTTCGGAGACACCCCCCCACTTCTAGTGGGAGGCCAGCTTTGGACGGCCATCTGAAGCATACTGGGTGGGGGTTCTGGGACTGCAGGGTCAACACCAGGGTGGCCACTGCGTCCTTAGATCGTGCAGGAGGCCCCGGCCCGGCCAGCGACTCACCCGCTTCTCTCTGTGTCCAGAACTCCAATGTGGAGAACCTGCCCCCCCACATCATTCGCCTGGTGTATAAGGAGGTGACAACGCTGACTGCTGACCCGCCTGACGGCATCAAGGTCTTTCCCAATGAGGAAGACCTCACTGACCTGCAGGTCACCATCGAGGGCCCTGGTGAGTGTGGGATTGGAGGAGGAGGAGGTGCCTAGAACTTTCTCTTCTTCAGTGCCAGCGTAGGTCAGGAAGACAGACAGCGCGGGTTTCACTTACACGTGGAATCTAAAAAGCAAACGAACACACCAAAAAAAGCAGAACTAGAGCGAGGACAGGAAGCCCCCATTATAAGCTGAGCCCTGCCAGGTGCTGGGGACACAGCTGAGGTGCTGGTGTGCTGCGCAGGGACACCTCTTACCCTCGGGGCTCACGGTTTGCAGGGCAGGACACCACAGATAGCAAGTTACCGCGGATAGTTTTGCTGCGGGTAGTGAGAAAACCCTGACCCCCGGGAGCGCATTCAAGGGGCGCCTTGCCGGGGCTCATCAGATGGGGGTTCTCTGGAGGGTGGGCCAGATGAGCGCAGACTCCTTGCTGCTGTGCCGGGGGCCCCCAGGACAGGGCAGGGAACAGGCCAGATGCAGCCTCCCGGGAGGGAACGGCAGTAACCGAGTGATCACACGCGGTTGTGGAGCCACGCGGTGATACAGTGAGTTGTGTCTACGGAGTAAGCCAAGGGGTGCCACAAGCGTGGGGTGGAGGAGCTGGTCGGGGGTGGGGCAGTGGGAGGGTGTCAGCGCTCCCCAGTAGGCCACGTCCTGAGGCAGGCGCCCTGGATACTTGGTAGAAACAGGAAGAAGAGACCGATGAAGCTTTTAGGGCTTGTAGGAGTCTGGAAGGAGGTGGGAAAGGAATCCGTTGCTGGATTTCAAGCGGATGTGAAGGCTGCACTGTTCAGCTGACGGGGAGGGGGCGGTCAGGAGACCGTGGACCACTGGCGTTGGGTGAGAGTGAAATGGCTTGGCTGGACGAGGGGTTGGGGTCAGATTCAGGAGGGGACCAGGAGGTCAGCTGCCCAGGCTACCACGGAGGGATGTGGTGACGGGGGCATGAGGAACCACTGTGGGTCTGGAACCACTCCCCCTTTTGTTGCAAGGCGAGCAAGTTGGGGGATGAGAACCATTCATTGAGGTGGGCAGACGAGAAGACCATGGAGGTTACAGAACAGTCCCATCATTTGTCTGCGGGCCTTCCAAGTAGACGGTTTTCCAGAGAGCCAGTGGGGGGGAGTGTCTGCCCTTCTTGGGAAGGGGACGTGACTGGGACACTTGAGAGATGAGACCTCCAGGGGTGCCTATGGGGGTCCCCTAACCTAGCCCCATCCCACTCTCAAGAATGCCTCAGTCTGGTGGAGGAGGCAGCGGGGCACTAGCCTCAGCCAGCCTGAAGACGAGGTTTTGGGGTTTTTTTGTGGTGCCAGAGAGTCCTGAGCCTCCTAACCGAACCCCCTCTCCCTTACTGCAGAGGGGACTCCTTATGCCGGAGGCCTGTTCCGTATGAAACTCCTGCTGGGGAAGGACTTTCCTGCCTCCCCACCCAAGGGCTACTTCCTGACCAAGATTTTCCACCCCAACGTGGGCGCCAACGGTGAGATCTGTGTCAACGTGCTCAAGAGGGACTGGACAGCTGAGCTGGGCATCCGGCATGTGCTGCTGGTGAGTTCTGGGGTGGCCCAGGCGCCTCCCTCCTGGACGTCCCACGGATGTCTGAGCCGTGGTGCACGGTGTCTGTCTGAAAATCAGCCCTGAAGGAGTTGGGGGCTTCCATGTAAAAATCCAGGTTTCCAGCTGGGAAGTTCTGGAAGGATTGGCAGCGCTTGAGCCAGGACACTAAGTATGCTTGTCCAGGCTGCGTGGTGCCTGGGGCAGTCTTGCCGTAGAGCAGGCGATGGGTTTGTATCCTGGGACGCTTTCCTGGTGGTACAAGCCAGCATGCGGTCAGGGGTGTTGTTTCTTTCCCGAGCTAGAGTTCATGGTATCGTCAAATTCGACAGTCTAAAGTCTAGTTCGTTAGTTAGGCGGTGGTCTCCTCTGTGGTTCTAGAATATTTTCATGAACTGTCATTTCCCAGCCATCAGTGATTTGGCCCGCCAGGGACGTTTTGGGTTGTAAGCGTTGTATCTAGTGGGGGCAGACCAGGGGTGCTGCCTGAGGCCCCCACAGAGCCGTGTCAGCTGAGCCAGCATGGAGACGCCCGTGATCCCCACGGGTCACTAGAACAGTTAGGTCACCTACTGGCTCCGTCGGAAGAGCAGGCGACTCTTGATCTCTGGGGCGTGAGTTCAAACCCCATGTTGGGTGTAGAGCTTACTTCAAAAAAAGAAAATTTTTTGATGGAATTGCTGAGGGGCCCTGGGGCAGATGGTGGGGGGGTGGGGAAACTGAGTTTCCTGCAGGGCACTTGGGGAGGATTGAGCTCCAAGGTAAACATCCTACTCCTCCTGTCCCTGGAGTGTCAGCTGCGGCTGCTTGCTGGTCTCAGCAGCCAGGGGAGCCGCTCTTGCTGGCCTCGTTTGCAGACAAGAAAGGTCTTGTCACCTGATGGAGGCCATGCATGTTTTGGGCATTGCAGGCTCCCTGTCACAGTGGCTGACGTGGAGGTGGGACAGACGACCGGGGTGTCGGGGCCACCGCTGGTCCAGCCAGACCCACCTCAGGCTCCCCCAGCGCTGCCCGCCGCACCTATATGGAGTCCGTGCACTTTGGGCTTTAGTTTGCTCCTCCGTGAAATGGGGCTCGAGAAGGGAAGGGGTACTGGGACTGGCTCCCTTCCTAGATCTCCTTCTGGGTGCTCCTCAAGTACCGGCCCCCCAGTGGGCCTTTGCAGGTGACACTGAGCAAAGGGGAGGACACAGGTGTGAGCAGGGCCAGAGTCGGCTTGGGGGAGGGTGTGGAGAGCAGGGAACACCAGTGTGGAGGCCCTAAGGCTGGACTCCGGAGGCTTGGGGGGCCCCCGTGGGTGGCCCAGCCCTGACCTTGGCCTTCTCCCCACAGACCATCAAGTGCCTGCTGATCCACCCGAACCCCGAGTCGGCCCTCAACGAGGAGGCAGGCCGCCTGCTCTTAGAGAACTACGAGGAGTACGCGGCCCGTGCCCGCCTGCTCACCGAGATCCACGGGGGCGCCGGTGGGCCCAGCGGCGGGAGCGCCGAGGCCAGCAGGGCCGTGGCCAGTGGGGGTGCGGCCCCCTCCGCTGACCCCATGGGCCCGGGAGGGGCCGACGGTCCCATGGCCAAGAAGCATGCGGGCGAGCGGGATAAGAAGCTGGCGGCCAAGAAAAAGACGGACAAGAAGCGGGCACTGCGGCGACTGTAGTGGGTTTTTCTCCCAGCTCTACCCCCTCCCCCAACCCCAACCCCCAACCCCCAACGCTGTCTCTAAGTTATTTAAATTATGGCTGGGGTGGGGGAGGGTGCGGGGGCACTGGGACCTGGATTTGTTTTTCTAAATAAAGTTGGAAAAGCAGCTGCTCTGCCTCACAGACATCCCAGGACCGCCTCAGCCACACTGGTCCCCCTGGCCCTGGAAGTGCGTGCGTGGACTTGCCGTGCGGGGAGTGGCGGGGTCGGCCGCGGGGGAGGAGGGAGCCCCGTGTCCCCGCTGAAAGCGGGGGAGCTGGGCCTGCTCTCCATCACATTTGCCCTTGTTCTTGCCTGAAGTAGGTGTGTGACTTGGCAGGCTCCCTGCCTGGGACAGCCAGGTGACAGGTGTGGGGCCAGCTGCTGGCAGCTCAGCACCTGATCCAGCTCAGGGTAGCAAACCATGTTCCATGTGTGCTTCTGCATCCCAGGCCTCAAACGACGCCCGTCCAACCCTTTCTGTTGCTCTGTGGCCCGGGCGTGGCGAGCTGGCCACTCTGGTTTCACTAGCGAAGGCGTCTGCCAGGCCACATCCCCAGCTCTTGGAAGCTGCCTGGGTTACTCCCCTGCGGGCTCCTCTCCCCTGCCCCTCTCAGCCTCAGGTGCCCCACTTAAGGGCCAGGTCCTTCAGATAGGCTCAGCTGATGGGGTGGGGCCACCCAGGTTCTCCTGTTTAACCCCAAGTGACCTCATCATAGAAATCAATCTGTCACATGGACAGGTTCTGCCCCCCCCACACACACTCCAGGGGAGGGCCAGGAGACGTGCGGCAAGTTGGCCTCCTGTCCCATCCTGCTTGACTGCAAGCTGGTGGCCCTTGTACGTCACAGACTTTCGTTGGGGCCAGAGGTGAAGGCCGCAAAGCCGGAGTGGTGGAGTAGGGAGGAAGAGTGGGCCTTGGCAGAAACTGTTGAAGGCACAGAGGGGTTTTTTTTTAAGATTTTATTTATTTATTTGACAGAGACACAGCGGGAGAGGGGAACACAAGCAGGGGGAGTGGGGGAGGGAGAAGCAGGCCTCCCGCCGAGCAGGGAGCCCGATGCGGGGCCCGATCCCAGGATCCCGGGATCATGACCTGAGCCAAAGGCAGACGCTTAACGACAGCCACCCAGGCGCCCCGGCACAGAGGCTTTAAATTGGCTTATTGTCCATTAACAAAAATTTTATGGTCCTCTCAAAAAAGGATAACGGAAAGAGAAAGG
Source organism: Mirounga angustirostris (assembly GCF_029215605.1). NCBI lineage: Eukaryota > Metazoa > Chordata > Mammalia > Carnivora > Phocidae > Mirounga > Mirounga angustirostris. The sequence goes on along the minus strand of NW_026991724.1, from coordinate 57,295,025 downwards.
AAACTGCGTCTACGTTAAAGACTTGTACGTGAACTCTCATAGTTGCTTCCTTAGTGCTGGATGAAAAACGGAAACAACCCCAATGCTCAACAGATGAAGGAGTAAAAGAAACTGAGTTCATAGACGGGGATAGCACTCGGCAAAAGATTAACACCAAAACAGCACGGACGAACCTCAAAAATACTCTGTGCTAAGTGAAGCCATATTCAAAAGTGTACAGGATACCTGAATCCACTGAGAGGAAATGCCCGAACAGGCAGTACCGCGTGGTGCCCAGAAGCAGGGCGCCGGCCATCTGGGATCGAGGAGGCAGGCATGGGGGGCTTTCCAGGCTGAGGAGCGTGTTCCAGACCCCGGTCATACCGGTGGTCACACGGGTGCATAAATGTGTCAGAACTTCAACTATACTTTTTTTTTTTTTTTTTTTTTTTTTTCAGATTTTATTTGTCAGAGAGCACACAAGCAGGGGCAGCGGCATGCAGAGGAAGAGGCAGGCTTCCCACCGAGCAGGGGGCCCGATGTGGGGCTCAATCCCAGGACCCTGGGATCATGACCTGAGCCGAAGGCAGATGCCCAACGACTGAGCCACCCAGGCATCCCAAAACTCCAACTATACTTAAAATAGGTGTGTTTTTGTGTAAACTATATCCATGAAGTTTATTTAAATATTTTTAAATCAACTTGTTTATCTAAAGTAGATGGACGATAGGGCGCCTGGGTGGCTCAGTCGGTTAAGCGACTGCCTTCGGCTCAGGTCATGATCCTGGAGTCCCGGGATCGAGTTCCGCATCGGGCTCCCTGCTGGGCAGGGAGTCTGCTTCTCCCTCTGACCCTCCTCCCTCTCATGCTCTCTGTCTCTCATTCTCTCTGTCTCAAATAAATTAAAAAAAAAAAAAAAAATCTTTAAAGTAGATGGACAATAAGTCAGTGGGACAGAAGGTATTTGCGAGACCTAGAACCAAAAAGGACTAATCCAAAGCATATAAAGAGCCCTTACAAATCAGTAAGAAAAACACAAGAGTTGGCAAAAGCACTTAAGCACGTCACAAAAAGAGGATATCCACACGACGGCCAAACACAGAAGACAGTCCTCACGAGTAGTTGAGAGAATGCGGTGTAAGCTAGAGTCGGTGGGACCCCACTGCCGAAGCAGAAACGTTTAAAGTCCGACGACACCAAGTGCTGACAAGGTCGTCGGGCCTCGGACACCTTCACATGCCACTGGTGGGAGCACGTGACGGTGAAATGCGCATGGAAGCTTGGTAGAAAGTGGAAAGTACGCACCCCTTACTCCTCAGCATCCTTGCAGGTATGCCGCGGGCTTTCGCCATTTGTCCTAATTACAAGGAGTACACACACAGCCGCACATTCAGGAAACAATGCCTGGGCGAAAAGTGGAATTACCACTGCTTCCAGCAGCATGGAGAGATCACGGACGTCACAATCAGCCAAACCAGCAAGTCACGAGAGATTGCCACGATTCGGATCCTTCGTGCACGATGCCAAGGCGAAAATAAGTCGTCCTGGGGGCGCCCGGGGGGCTCAGTCGTTGAGCGTCTGCCTTTGGCTCGGGTCGTGATCCCAGGGTCCTGGGATCGAGTCCCGCATTGGGCTCCCTGCTCAGCAGGAGCCTGCTTCTCCCTCTGCCTGCAGCTCCCCCTGCCTGTGCTGTCTCTCTCCTCCTCTCTCTGACAAAAAAATAAAATTTAAAAAAAAAGATTTTTATTTTTAAGTGATCTCTACACCCAGCAGGAGGCTTGAACTCAACCCTGAGATCAAGACTTGCACACTCCACCAACCCAGCCAGCCAGGCACCCCGTACTGCAGAATTTTTAAAAGGCGAAGAAACTCATTATGTGTGAATATGGGCTGATCTCCAAGCTTGACTAAGTGAACAAAAAGCAACAATAGTGAACAGTGCATATGATATAGTACCATTTCTGTTCATTTTTTTTAAAAGATTTTATTTGAGAGAAAGACTGAGTAGGGAGAGGGGCAGAGGGAGAGAGAAAGAATCCCCCGAGCAGACTCCCCACTGAGCAGAGGGCTCCACGGGGGGACTCAATCCCACAACTCGTGAAATCATGACTTGAGCTAAAACCAAAAGTTGGATGCTTAACTGAGCCACCCAGGTGCCCCTCTGTTAATTTATTTTAAATTTTTGTTTTTGTTTTTAAGATTTTATTTGTCAGAGAGACAGAGTGTGTACGAGCAGGGGAAGGCATCCCTAAATTTTTCTTTAAGATAGGATAGTGGTGCCTGGGTGGCTCAGTTGTTAAGCGTCTGCCTTAGGCTCAGGTCGTGATCCCAGGGTCCTGGGATCAAGCCCCACATCGAGCTCCACATCGGGCTCCCTGCTCCGCGGGAAGCCTGCTTCTCCCTCTCCCACTCCCCCTGCTTGTGTTCCCTCTCTCGCTGTGTCTGTCAAATAAATAAATAAAAATCTTTTAAAAAAATTAAAAAAAAAATAGGATACGTGTCAGGATGCCTGAGTGTCTCAGGCAGTTAAGGGTCTGCCTTTGGCTCCGGTCATGATCCCAGGGTCCTGGGATCCTCCTTCTCCCTCTGCCTGCCACTCCCCCTGCTTGTACTCACTCTCTCTTACAAATAAATAAAATTTAAAAAATAAAATAAAATAGGATACGTGTTACTTGCTCGCATATGAATTTAATGGTTCCGGAAGGTCCACATTGGAACCTGGGAATACTAATTGCCTCAAGGAAGGAGAGCTTGGGGTACCTCATGAATGTTACTCTTTCAAAAAACAAATTCTTTTTTTTTTTTTTTTTTAGATAAAGGTTTCTACAAAGGGGGGCATACCCTGGTGGCTCAGTCGGTTAAGCGTCTGCCTTCAGCTCAGGTCATGATCTCAGGGTCCTGGGATCAAGCCCCGAATCCGGCTCCCTGCTCAGCGGGAAGCCTGCTTCTCCCTCTCCTTCCACCCCTCCGCCTGCTTGTGCTCCCTCTCTAGCTCTATCTCAAACTAATAAATAAAATCTTTACAAAGTTTCTACAAAGAAACAGCTCCCTCTCATTCCTGTCTCCCCAACACCCAGTTCCCTTTATCACAGACAACCAGTGTTACCAAGTGCGTCTATATTTTTCCCAAGAAATTCTACAAGAATGCAAGCAAATTTAAATATTAGTTCCGTCAAGCCCCTTTTATTTTCCTCACAGCATGCAGTATCCTGGACACAGCATGCCGCTCTTTGCTTTTTCTTCTTTTCTCTAAGATTTTATTTATTGGAGAGGGGGTGCAGAGGGTGGGAGAGAATCCCAAGCAGAAGTGCGTGCCGCGTGCGGAGCTGGATGCGGGGCTCCAGCCCAGGATTGCGAGATCATGACCTGAGCTGCAGTCAAGTCAGATGCTTAACCGACTGAAGCACCTGAGCCACCCAGGCACGCCTGCTCCTTGCTTTGTCAGCTACACCAGACGTCTTGGAGGTCTGTGCACAACAGCACCTCCCTGCTCTCGGTTCCATCACATACACGTGCCACGATGTCAATCACATGTCCTGTTCTCATTGACCAGCAACGCCAGAACGAATAACCTGTGGACACGGGCCATTTGGCACACAAGGGAACAGATCTTCAGAGCAAATCTTAGAAGTGACATTCCCGTGCCAACGCATACATTTGTTTGTAATTTGTACAGATGTTGCTGAATTGTTCGCCACGCGGTTTGTACCAGTCTACGCTGTCAGCAACGCAAGCATACCCATTCCGCCATGCATGAGCTAGCACTTTGAGCTCCACCTAAGATGGGGGTTTTTCGCAGTCTGAGAATCATAAACCATCTTAGAATTTTTATTTATTTATTTGAGAGGGAGAGAGAAAGAGAGGAAGCGAGAGGCAAGAGCAGGGGAAGGGAGAAGCAGAGTCCCCGCTGAGCAAAGAGCGGGGATCATGACCTGAGCCAAAGGCAGACACTTAACCCACTGAGCCACCCAGGTGCCCCTATCTTAGAATTTTTCCCCCCAAAGATTCCACTTATTTATTTTTTTTTTTTTATTTTTTTTTTTTTTATTTTTTTTTTTTAATTTTTTTTTTTATTTATTTATTTGAGACAGAGAGAATGAGAGACAGCATGAGAGGGAGGAGGGTCAGAGGGAGAAGCAGATTCCCTGCCGAGCAGGGAGCCCGATGCGGGACTCGATCCCGGGACTCCAGGATCATGACCTGAGCCGAAGGCAGTCGCTTAACCAACTGAGCCACCCAGGCGCCCAGATTCCACTTATTTATTTGACAGAGAGAGAAATAGCGAGAGCAGGAACACAAGCAGGGGGAGTGGGAGAGGGAGAAGCAGGCTTCCCGCCGAGCAGGGAGCCCGATGCGGGGCTCCATCCCAGGACCCTGGCTGGGATCATGACCTGAGCCGAAGGCAGACGCTTAACGACTGAGCCACTCAGGCACCCCTATCTTAGAATTTTTTTAATAGGCTTTTTTTTTTTTAAGAATAGTTCTGGATTTCTGGAAAAATTATGAGGACAATACAATGTTCCCTATTGCTGCCTCTCTCTGATAAATACTATATTAAATATAGATGCTAAAACAAATATGCTGGTTCTGCTGGGAGAGAGCCCAGGGCCAGGGGTGAACACACAATAGGGGCTGACTCAGCAGGCTGCTCGAACCCCACATGTACACAGAACAGTTTCCAAAAAAGATAAACATGTTGCAGAACCAGAGGCTGGGGTCCTGGGGCCCCTCTCCCCCTGGATACTCTCCTTGCATTTGCACATCTCCAAACCTCATGAATGTGCCATTCTCATAACGAAAGACTTTCAAAGAATAGATGATTTTATTCCAGCAAATGACTACAAGAGAAACGAAAGGAACTCAACACAATTGCTGGTTGGCCTGGATCAGAAAAGCTGCAGAGGATGCCCTCACACACAGGCACACACGCCGGGGCCACTCGCACAAGCTTGGAAACACACACACACACGCACACACACTGGGGCCACTCGCACAAGCTTGGAAACACAGGCTATTGGGGGGTGTGGATTTAGGACAGGTGTTCAAAATGCTCCGGAAAAGCCAAGCATCATTTTGCTTGCGGGCAGTTACAGACCTGGAAAATCATCTCAGATGGTTTGAGTCCATCTGGTCAAAATAACTCGTAATAGTAAACATTCATTCACTCACGCAAAGATTTGCGGGCATGACACGGCAGGCCTTTTCCTGAGCTTTTTGCACACTGCACCTCCTTGACGGTATCAGGAAGCCGGGGTTGTTGCCATGCGCACGTCACAGATGAGGGAACAAGGGCACAGGGAAGTCGAGCCATTTGCCCAAGGTTGCACAGCCAAGGGGCGCAAATGCAAGCAAATCTAAATATAGAGAGCCCCAGCTTATCTCCTGTGCCAGTACAGGTGGAAATATAATCCAGGCCAGCCCCTGCCACGAACGGAGCACGTCTCAGCCCCGAGTCCCCAGAGCCGAGTGATGCCATGTGGGAGCCACCAAGGGTGTGCCCTGCACTCAATTTTGCAAGCATTCCCAGCGCTAGCACTGGAGACAAGCAGCAAACAAAACTAGTCTCTGCTTTGTGGAGCCCTTGAAATAATCCTATTTCACATATGGGGAAACTGAGGCACCAAGAGACTAGGGGGCCCACCCAAATGCCCACAGCTGGGAGCTGGCAAGCCTGTCCTGACCAAGGCAGCCCAACTCCCGTGGCTGCTCTGAGCCACTAGCCCTGATGGGGGAGGTGGGTGGCAGGCTGAGGGGGTGGGGTGGTCTCTCAGCAGGTGTCACCCCATCGCCTCTTGGCCCCACTGTTTCTACCGAGAAGTCAGTTGTCAGTCTCGGGGTTTCCTTGCATGAGTCATTTTTCTCTTGCTGCTTCCCAGATTTTCCCTTTGTCTTTGGCTTTCCGCATTATTACTGTGATGTGTCTGGGTGTTTGAAGTTTACTTTTTTGAGAGAGAGAGACAGACAGACAGTGTGCAACTGGAGGGGGGTAGGGATAGAGAGAATCCCAAGCAGGCTCCATGCCCAGCACAGAGCCTGACACGGGGCTCCATCTCAGGACCCCAGATCATGAGCTGAGCTGAAACCAGGAGTCAGACGCTGAACCAACTGGGCCACCCAGGCGCCCCTGAGGTTTACTTTTTATATTTTCCCTGTTTATCTGTTTTCCAATTTCCATGCCAACACACATCACTTGCGAGGAAAAGGTTTGAATAGATGACCCCATGCGAATCACACCTCCCCAAGTTCTCTCCTTTCCCAGGAGGGAGGAGTTGGGAAGCTGGGGCCTGGGGAGGGGACGCCACGCGTCTGAGTCCAAATGGCACCGGGGACTCCAGCGCAGAGACTCAGGGCGGAGACCTGCTGCCTCCATCCACCCTTGTCCTGGTTCTAGCACCCAAGGGGCATCAAGATGCCTGCTGTGGCTACCCAGCCCAGCCACCCTGATGAGGCCCAGCACCTGAGCCCACGTCACACAGCCTGAGGTCAGGAGAGGCCACACAAGGCGGGAGGACTCAAATACTTCTCTAGAAGATGCCAGCGACTAGCAGGACTCCACGTGGACTGAGGGCTCCAGGGCGGACAGAGAAGAGACACCACCTGACCGCCACCATCAGTACAAGGTGGACAGAGAGCTCGCGGCTGTGAGCCTCCGACCTCATTTCTTCAACGTCCAATACTCACCAAGCATCTTCCAAATGCTGGGGCCCTGGACCAAGTCCCGGCTCACCAGCACAGAGCATACGTGTTAGATGGACATCAGCGCTACGGACAAAAATAAACCTAGGGTGGAGGAAGGGTTTCAATTTTTAATGGACTGATGAGGAAAGAACTCACTTTCAGCTGACATTTAGTAGGGTGAGGCTGAGTCTCACTGCTGGGAAGCACCTTCCAGGGAGAGGGACGGCAAGGACAGATGCCCTGAGGCAGACCTGCCTGGTGGAGGGAGGTGATGTGGAGACAGGCTTAGGCAGCCATGGCCAAGGACCTGCTTTTTTTCGTTTGGAGTGGGATGGGAACCCTGGGAGGGTTCTGAGCAGGCTTAAAGCCACTGGACTTAGTTCCAAAAGGATGCCTCTCCACTGGGTCAAGAACAGACCCAAGTGTGGCAAGGGTGGAAGCTACTGCAGGAGTCCAAGAAGGACGAGCGGTTTCGTCAGGAAATAGGTCAGGTTCACGTCTGCAGACTGAGGAAAGCTGGAGGCAAGGGTGTCTCCATCAGGATCTGTGTTGGGGTGAGCCAAGGCAGCCGCTGGAGGCAGGGCTCCTACCCTGAAACAAACGGGGCCTCTGGAGAAAGATGCCCTTGGCCACAGAGCTCTGGTGTGGGGACAGGGAACAGGCTGCGGTCTCAGGACACGGTCTCCAGAATGGTAGGGACCAGGGGTCTACTCAACACTGGATCCTCAATCCATTGCATATTGGCTGGCACATGGCAGGTATGCAGGAAACGGGTCAAGGCAGTGACAGTGGAGACCCTTTCCCCAGGGGAGCCTCAGTGACTCCATCTGTAAAGTGGGAGTGACACCTGCTGTGGTGTCCAGGGTAGTTGGGATGAGAAATGGCCGTAAGTATGTACATGAGTACACACACACAGTGCTTACCTTCTAGAAGACAGAACACTGAGACCTACTGAGCACTTGCCATGTGCAACCCCTGCTCAGCCCTTTGCTTGCCTTAATCTGCTGAGTTTTGACAAGAGGCACAGAGAGGTCCAGTTCCTTGCCCAGAGCCACACAGTGAGGTACGACCCATGAGCCATCACCAGTTTTCTTAAACACCGGGAGGCAGGCAGGCAAGGGTAGGAAACCGGGAGAACCTATTCTAGCTCCCCAGAATGGGAGACAGGATCTCCTGGGGAAGATGGGGCGTGGGGGTGAAGTGAAGAGGCGGCAGCAATGAGGAGTGATCAGGGGAGCACTGCGGTGGGGGGTCTCGAGGGGCAGAAGTGGTGACTGGGAGCAGAGAGCAGGTAGGGGACGCAGGCTGGAGGACAGACGGAGCCAGGAGGAATGGGGCACTCACAGTCCAGCAGGGGCAAACAGGTGGCTGTCCAGGTTCCTAGCCAGGAACGGGCTGTTTAACAGTCTGGACCTGTGAGGACGCCGGATCTGCGTCCGTGCCCAAGACCAGCAGCTCCTGCTTCACGGTGGGTACACTCCTGCCCCACAGCTCCATCCACTTCACTCCTGGGGGCCTAGTCCTTAATCCCTGGGGGAAGCGGCCCCAACCCGCCTCCCACTTCCGTCAGTCTTCAGCCCTCCCCCCCCTCCGCCGGGTCCACAGCCAAGTCCCAGACGATGAAGCCCCACACAGCACACCCCTTCCCCTGCACAGGCCACAGGTGCTGCAGGAGGTAGACCCTTGGCCTGGATCCCCAGCCCTTAGATTTGGGCTCTAAAAGGTCTTTCTTGAAACAGTCATGTGTCCACAAAGAGACTGGGATTGTGAGGACCCTAGTGGAGGTTCCCTGTTGAACACACTCATCTGCTGCATGGTCACACCTCTGATGTGTTCAACACAAGAACCTGGGCCAAGCCCCATCCCTGAGAGGCAGGAATGCTGGGACGGAGCTCCCCTGACCCAGATCTGCTTCCTCCAGTCCCAAGACACCATGACTTGTATGGTAACAGCAGGTGGGGAGGGCGTGCTAGGACACGCAGGTGCACACACGTGGGGCAGAGCCCCAGGATGGCAGACAGGAGGCCCAGGTGAGGAGGTTGACACCTTTATTGCTTTAGAGGCAGGGGCAGGTGCTCAGGAACTCTTGGTGGGGCGGGCCCGCTTCCTCTTCACCATCACGGGCTTCTGGCTGCGCAGGATGGCGCTGGCTCTGCGAATGGCAGCCTGGAGAGACAGGTAGAAGGCTCAGCACGCCCGCCCACACCCGAGTGCGGGTCCAGCCATCAGCAGAGACCCTCCTCGTAGGACGGGCCAGGCTCCCCCAACCACTGCTGGCCCCCACTCACCATGCGCAGGTCTGGGCGGTACTTGTTCTTGCGGATCATGTGCCGGATGCTGCTGAGGGTGGCCCGGGCATTCTTGTTGATGGTGGTTCGAACGTAGGAGGTGGCGGGTTTCCGCTGGCCTGGGGGAAGGGGATGGGGGTGGTGGCGGGGGTGGTGGCAGGGGTGAGTGTGATGGTGCACTCCCCCTGGGAACCTGAGCCCCCAGGCTGTGAGCCTGGGCAGGCCACTCCCTGCAGCCAGCCCCATCCACCCACTGAATCCCCAGGCCAGGCCAGGCCCAGCCTTGAGGCCTGCAGCGGGTCTTCTCCTGTGTCCCTGACAGAAGGTTCATCAAGTCACTTCTCAGAGAGCAAAGCAGAGCAACGGAATGAGGACTCTTGTCCAAAGTCACAGGCACACAGCGGTCATCTGACCACAGCCTGCCTGCCTGGCTCCAGGGCAGGACACTGGCCAGGCAGCAAGTGCCCGTGAGACTGCAGCTCTGGTCTCCTCCTGCCTGCCCCCCAGGGCCCAAGCTACCCCATGTGGAACAAGGGTCTGAAGCTTTGAGGCTCGGGCCTGGATGCTGGAGAACCAGGAAGGCCTCAGGTAAGGCCAGGGTGAGGAGGAGCCCTGCAGAAAGCACCTGCCCACCCCCCATCCGTGCACAGGTGGAGCCTGGACCCCACTGCCCCTGGATCAGAAGGAAAGCACCCCCTTCCTGTGTGCAAAGCTGCCAGCCTCATTCAGGACGTGAAGCAGGACGGAATCCACGGGGTCTTGGCGAGAGTCCTGTGCCCCAAGTAACAGACGGGGAAGGTCTCACCCAAAAACCAAGGACCCTCCAGCACGGCAGTGACTTTCAAGGTCGGCCCGCCCCGTCCCCGACCCCAGCCCAGGAGCACGGTCAGTCCAGGTCCTGACAGCCCAGGAGAGGCCACCCAACAACCCGAGACGGGCAAGTGAGGTTTCCAGGGCCCAGAGCACCAGAACGGTGTTCTCAGAAGCGAGAGAATCCCAGGGGCTCACTGGTGAGCTGAGAAGGGAGCGTAACCCCCTGCAGGGTGGGCAGCGGCCCGATCAAGAGCCAGGTCCCGGACACTGCTGTCCCTGCGCGGGTGCTGGGCTCAAACGCAAACAGAAAGCAGCCCTAATGCGAGGCCAAGAGAAACCCCAGAAAGCAAAGCTGGCGGGGCCGAGATGCCGCAGGCCTCCAGCGCCCCTGCCTCTGGGCTCCCGGGTCCCCCTGACCCTCTGAGACACCAAAAGCCCGTCCAGCGGGGGCGGGACTCGCGCGGCCGCTCCTGAACGCGCACAGCAGGCCGGGGGTCCCACCGCGGCCGCTCCGAGCGGACACCGAGCCTGCCCGTCCTCACCGGCGGGACCCCGGGGACAGCTCCGCGCCTGACCCGCCTCGCGATTTCCCGGGCCGAGGGCCCCCCTTGAGCCCGCCGGCCGCCCGCCGCAGGCGGAGCGACGCCCAGCAGGTGGGTGCTCACCGGACCTCCGCTTCAGGACCACCACCACGCCTTTACCGTCGGCCGCCGGCTCCACGCCCACGGTCTTGCGGTGAATCAGCCCGTTGTAGCGGAACGAGTTGCGAGCCTTCAGGTTGTTGGGCTCCTGGGGAGGGGGGCGCAGCGGGGCCGTGAGGCGGGGCGGGGGGCGGGGGGCAGCCGCCCCAGGCCCAGGCCCAGGCCCCGAGCCCCACTTACAGTGCTGTAGGTCTGCTTGTTCCTCTTGATCAGGAAGCTGGAGCAGTTCCGCACGACCATCCACTGCAGGTGCGCGGACATGGCGGCGCTGCGGGGAGGGCGGCAGGGGAGGCTGTCAGAGGGCGCGGCGGGCCGGCGGCCCACCCGCGTGGCAGCGGCAGGGGCACCCGCAGGGCGCACGGCGACCCCAGGCGGGGGCTGAACTCAGGCGGGGGATGCAGGGGGAGAGAACGTGAGGAGCCGCAGCGACCTCCGGCGGCGGGCTCGGGGGCGGCCACAGAGGCCAGGCAAGGGCAGGGGCGCCGGGCCTCGGGAAGACGAGGCAACCACGCGGGCGGCGGAGAACCGCGCGCTCACCTCCTCTCGCGACGGCAGCCGGAGACGGAAAGAGGCAAGCAAGGGGCGGGGCGGCGCCTTTAATAGCCACACGCATTTCCGCTTCCTCTGTGGGCACGCGCATGCCCTCGCCTGTCCCCGCCTCCTCCCGGGGCGGCTCGGTAACGTTCGGCCGCTTCCGCCAGCCTGTCGCCGATCGCTCGGAGACCTTCGGAACTCTTCGGCTAGTAACGCTGGGGCGTGTTCTCGGAGGCGGAGCACCACCCTTCCGAGGGCCCTTCGTGTGTTTTCGGAACGGCAGCGCTGGATTTCCGAGTGGGTCCAGTTGGAGAAGCCCCAAGTCCCCTTCCGCAGGGGTTTCTCTCCAGGGTCGCTCACCAGCGCTTTACACAGTATAGGCGCTCAATAAATATTTGTTTTACAAACGAACGTACGGATGCCTGACTTACTTAAGACGAGCTCCAGGGTCTTCGGATGCTTCCGGTCTTCTTCGCAAGCTCTCGGCTATTCCCGACGAAGGCCCGGAGGCCCTCTCGGGCGTTTTCGGAACCCTTCGGAGACGCCCTCCCGCGGGGTGGCCGCCCCCTCCTCCTGGCGCAAGCCCTTTCGGGTCTGTTCGGAAACACTCGTTTTCCATCCGGCCACGTTCGGAACTCTGCGGCTGACCCCGGCGGACGTCTCGGGTCGTCCTCCGCACGGTGATCTCAAACGGTTTAGAGTCTGGAGAGAAGCTAGGCGGAATGTCCTCGCAGCCTTGCACCCCAGGAGGGCGTGGATCCCCTCCAAGGGCGAGCCGTTTGGAGGGGAAGAGATTTGCATGGGAAAGCTCTCGGTTCCTTCCGCGGGCCGGAGCTGCTGCCCCTCCCCCGTCCTCCCCCTCCGGCCTGCCCGCTGCCGCACCCCATGAACTCCCCAGAAGGTTATTTTCTGTTGTCGCGGTCCTCTTTAGGGGCGGGAGCCCTGCCTGAGGTATCCGCGGGTCTTCAGCCCTCGGCAGCAGGGGCTGGGCGCTTGGGGGGCCTCCGGAGACCCGGGCTCAGCAAAAGGAACGGCACGGCCCCTGTGGCCCCCACGAGTGCACCTGATCTGGGACCGTGTCCGGGAGCTCCGCGAGGGCGGGGGCCTCGTCTGCTCCCTCCCGGCTCGTGGGCTTCGCCCCTAGGGAGTCCCGGCCGCCCAGACGCACTAGGAGAAGCCTGGGGGACTGCCCCGCTGCCCCCGGCACGGCACCCAAATCTGGCGGTGGCGCGCAGAGTGTTGGGAGAGCCACCGCTTCCCAGGGGCGCACGGGCGGCCCCGGGTGACAGGCAATGAGCGAGAGAAATCTCAGCTCCCCAGAGCCCCCCCGTGTTTGCTCCACTAGAGCGCCCTGCCTGCTGACTGCGCGTCCCGGGGCTCTGGGTCCGGGAGCCTTGTCTGATCCTTGTTTCTTGACACGCCACGGGGCCTGGGGCGCAGGGGGCCCCTGGAGCAGGCACTGAACGGAAAAGACGTCCGGGCTCCCGCAGCACCCCACGCTGCCTCCATAAGGCACCCTGAATTTTAAATGTGTTCCATCGCGCTCCTTGGTGTCCGTAAGGCCCCTCCCACCGTTATCCGGGAGCCGGGCTGCCCCCAGCACAGGCCTCGGAGGGCCGACCTGCCAGAATCCAAGGCCAGGGCACCCCCCAAGTCGGGCCCGTGTGCACCCCAGCCAGCTCAGGTGACCAGGCGGGCGCCGGGCTCACCTGGCGCCGTCCCCTGACCCCGCCCCGGCCGGGCCGCACCCCGGAACGCTCTCTGGGGGAGCCCGCGCGGCAGAGCAGGGCCATGGCAGCGGCGCCAGCCGTGGGCGCCGCGCAGGGGCCCCCGCCGGGCGCCCCGTCCCCGCCGGCCGGCGCGCCCGGGCCTGCGTCCGGCCTGGGCCGCTGCCGGGTGGCGCTGCTGCTGGCCGTGGCGCTGGACGTGGCGGGCATGGCGGCGCTGCTGACCGGCGTGTTCGCGCAGCTGCAGGTGCGCGGCCGCGACTTCGGCGACCTGCTCATCTACTCGGGCGCGCTGCTCGTCTTCCTGAGCCTGCTCGGCTGGATCCTCTGGTACACCGGCAACATCGAGATCTCGCGCCAGGAGCTCGAGCGCGACTACGGCCTGCGGCCCTCGGCTCTGGCCCGCCTGGCGCGCAAGCTCTCCCGCCGCTGGTCTGCGCCGGCCTCCTCCTCGGGCCCGCGCGGCGCGCCCGGCTCTCTAGGAACGCGCCGTGCCGCCCGCGCGCCCCCGCCGCCCGCCGCCGGCTCCCGCCGCGTGCGCCTGCAGCTCGCTACGCTCGAGGCCGGGCCCGGGGCGGCGGGCGCGGGCACCGAGTGAGCCCGAGGTGAGGGGTGGGGCAGCGAGTGAGGCGGCAGGGCGAGTTGGAGAGCTGGAGAGACAGAGGGGGAGAGCTGGAGAGACAGAGGGGGAGAGCTGGAGAGACAGAGGGGGAGAGCTGGAGAGACAGAGGGGGAGAGCTGGAGAAACGAGGAGAGGTGGAGAGACAGGGGGAGAGATGGAGAGACGGGGGAGAGATGGAGAGACAGAGGGGGAGATGGAGAGACGGGGGAGAGATGGAGAGACAGAGGGGGAGAGCTGGAGAAACGGGGAGAGGTGGAGAGACAGGGGGAGAGATGGAGAGACGGGGAGAGAGATGGAGAGACGGGGGAGAGCTGGAGAGACAGAGGGGGAGAGCTGGAGAGACAGAGGGGGAGAGATGGAGAGACGGGGGAGAGATGGAGAGACAGAGGGGGAGAGCTGGAGAAACGGGGAGAGGTGGAGAGACGGGGGGAGAGATGGAGAGACGGGGGAGAGATGGAGAGACAGAGGGGGAGATGGAGAGACAGAGGGGGAGAGCTGGAGAAACGGGGAGAGGTGGAGAGAGGGGGAGAGATGGAGAGACAGAGGGGGAGAGCTGGAGAGACGGGGGAGAGATGGAGAGACGGGGGGAGAGATGGAGAGACGGGGGAGAGATGGAGAGACAGAGGGGGAGAGATGGAGAGACGGGGTGAGATGGAGAGACGGGGAGAGATGGAGAGACAGAGGGGGAGAGCTGGAGAAACGGGGAGAGGTGGAGAGACAGGGGGAGAGATGGAGAGACGGGGGAGAGATGGAGAGACAAGGGAGAGATGGAGAGACGGGGAGAGGTGGAGAGACGGGGGAGAGATGGAGAGACAGAGGGGGAGAGCTGGAGAAACGGGGAGAGGTGGAGAGACAGGGGGAGAGCTGGAGAAACGGGGAGAGGTGGAGAGACAGGGGGAGAGATGGAGAGACAGAGGGGGAGAGCTGGAGAAACGGGGTGAGATGGAGAGAGGGGGAGAGGTGGAGAGACGGGGAGAGATGGAGAGACAGAGGAGGAGAGCTGGAGAGACGGGGGAGAGATGGAGAGACGGGGGGAGATGGAGAGACAGAGGGGGAGAGATGGAGAGACGGGGTGAGATGGAGAGACGGGGAGAGATGGAGAGACGGGGGAGAGATGGAGAGACAGAGGGGGAGAGCTGGAGAAACGGGGTGAGGTGGAGAGACGGGGAGAGATGGAGAGACAGAGGGGGAGAGATGGAGAGACGGGGGAGAGATGGAGAGACGGGGGGAGAGATGGAGAGACGGGGGAGAGATGGAGAGACAGAGGGGGAGAGATGGAGAGACGGGGTGAGATGGAGAGACGGGGAGAGATGGAGAGACGGGGGAGAGATGGAGAGACAGAGGGGGAGAGCTGGAGAAACGGGGTGAGGTGGAGAGACGGGGAGAGATGGAGAGACAGAGGGGGAGAGATGGAGAGACGGGGTGAGATGGAGAGACGGGGAGAGATGGAGAGACGGGGGAGAGATGGAGAGACAGAGGGGGAGAGCTGGAGAAACGGGGTGAGGTGGAGAGACGGGGAGAGATGGAGAGACAGAGGGGGAGAGCTGGACAGTCGGGGGGAGAGATGGAGAGACAGAGGGGGAGATGGAGAGACAGAGGGGGAGAGCTGGAGAAACGGGGAGAGGTGGAGAGACGGGGGGAGAGATGGAGAGACGGGGAGAGAGATGGAGAGACGGGGGAGACATGGAGAGACAGAGGGAGAGAGCTGGAGAAACGGGGTGAGATGGAGAGGGGGGGAGAGATGGAGAGACGGGGGAGAGATGGAGAGACGGGGGAGAGATGGAGAGACAGAGGGGAAGAGCTGGAGAAACGGGGTGAGATGGAGAGACGGGGAGAGATGGAGAGATGGGGGGAGAGATGGAGAGACGGGGGAGAGCTGGACAGTCGGGGGGAGAGATGGAGAAACAGAGGGGGAGAGCTGGAGAAACGGGGAGAGTTGGAGAGACAGGGGGAGAGATGGAGAGACGGGGGAGAGATGGAGAGACGGGGAGAGAGATGGAGAGACAGGGAAAGAGCTGGACAGACCGGGGGGGGGAAAGATGGAGAGACGGGGAGAGATGAGGGGGGAAGCTGGAGAGAGACGGGGAGAGATGAGGGGGGAAGCTGGAGAGAGACGGGGAGAGCTGGGAAGAGATATGGGGGTGGAAATAGAGGAGAGATGGAGAGATAGGGAGGGAGAGGGACAATGGGGAGGGAAAGACAAAGGACCAGATCAAAATGAGGGAGGAGAGCAGCAGGGCCCAGAGGATGGAGCCTTGGACAGCAGGCATGAGCACAGACTTGGAAGAGACAAAGAGACCTGGCCCCCCAGATGAGGCCTAGAGAGCCACTACTCACTCCCCCCACACTTGGAGACCCCTCTCTGCACTCCAGCCCCCCAGAGCACCAGGTCCCATTTAATCCTCTCCCTGTAACTGGGTCTCGGGGGTCACTGCTAGTACCATCCCCATCCCGTGGAGGACATTGAGGCCCAGAAAGGTGCCACCTCTTGCCCAAGGGCACACAGCTAGGATTCTTCTGAGAGAGAGGGAAAGAGCGAGAATACCAGGAGTGTGAGATGCAGGGAAGGCTTTGCTGCTCATTCCTTCCCTTTTCTCTCTCCTGTCTTCTATCCCCTTTCCTAAACACACACTCTCCAGCTTGCACTCCTTTGCTCAAACACCTGCTGTGGCTCCCTATTGCCCTCTGATGAAATCCCCCGCCACTCACTGTCTGTGGGCCCTACATGTTTCAGCCCCACATCTCCTGCCTTCTTTGCAGTTATGATGGCATCCCTCAGTCCATTCTCCCCTACAGCAGGAGTGCCCTTGCTGTCCGTACTCCACATGGAAAACATCCTTTGTGTCCATTAAGATCCAACGCAACTTTGTAGCCTTTCTCTGGGTCTTCGTATTGTCTGAGTTACCCCCGTTATTGCTTGTTGTCTGTCTTGTGGTGTCTCTGCTGGGACTGCCTGTCCCGCTGGACAGGGAGCATCCTGATGGTAAGGCCTGGGTCTCTGGTGTCTTCATTCTTAGCATTGCTCTGCAAAAAGCTCAGGAAGTCAGAGAAGTGTGACTGGGTCGGTGGGTGGATGCGTGGATGGACGGATGGGTTGTTTGACGGGTGGATGGATTGGCTGGTGGATGAGTGGACAGACTGGTGAATGGGTGGGCGGATAGAGGAATGAATGTTCAATTGGTGGATGGATGAATTGGTGGATGGATGGATATGGTTAGACTGATGAATTGGTAAGATTCATCAGAATTGGGGAACAGGTGATTTGGGCAGATAGGATGGTAGCTGAGAGAATGGATAGGTTGGCCAATGGGTAGATAGAGAGGAGGAACAATGTCAACAATGGATGAGTGACTGACTCAGTTTCTCGGATGGGAGTTCTGTAAAAGAATTAAATCCTGACGTGCTAAGACCTTCTCTGTATGTGATGAATTTAACTTTTCTCCTGTGCATCCAGAATGGGACTAGTTATACACCCTTCTTCGTGAGAACTGAGAAAATAGTCACTCCAATCGTCAGCTGCGTTCTGTAGCTCAGAGGAGGAGACGGGTTTAAGACAAGATGTATGCGTAGATGAGGAGGCATCAGCTCACACAAAATTTGGCACAGAAATTAGAACCACCCACCAGCGGTGAAAATCCTTTACCTTGCCCAGAAGTCTAACACAGCTGGGCAGATCTCCCGCTGGAACCACCTGCCAGAAATGTGAGCCAAGCTGGCTGGAGTGTAGGCCCCTCTTCGAACGAAGACAGGCCTGTTCAAACCCAGGACTCCTTAGTGGGTGGGGTGAAGTGCTTCCAGCACACGAAGGACAGAGAACTTGAATTTTAACACAGGGACCTGAAGATTCTGGCTCGGGTCGCTCCCTACCCCCTCTGGGACCAAAATGAATGGAGTAGACAGAGCCACCCGGCAGAAGCCATTATGTTTTGTTTTCTTTCTCCGTGTCTGTCTCTGTCTCTGTCTCCGGTGTCTCTTTGTCTCTGTACCCATCGTTCCCTCTACATGTTCATCTGTCCTCTCTGACTTCCTGTCTCTCCTTCTCCAGCTTGTACCTCTGGACCCCGGTGAGGCAAATACGCTGCAGCAGATGGGGGCATGGAGGGGTGGAGGAGCAATTGAGCAGGTGTGTGAGTCAATGTATGAGGGGCTAAAGCAGGAAGAAGGGGCTCCCTTCCCCTGCCCCTCAGGCCGCTGGGCGGGGGGCCCCGGGAATGCATGGGTCCTGGGAGGGGTCCCGCACCACCACTAACCCCACCCTTCCTCCTGCAGATGGACCCACGGACCCACCTGTCAGGACTGGACTGCGGTGTGCAGTTACGCCCACCATCATCTGGGCCACCAGGATGCCTACCTGTCCGCCCCATCCTCCTCTGGATAAATGGCTCTGCCTCATAGCACTGTGTGTCTGTCTGGGAGAGGGACAGTACTGGGGCCAGGCCACACCCGCAGAAGGGCCACCCACGCCCTTGGGGACCTTGGAGCCCAGCTTCACATTGGCCCTCATGGAGGGGCATGGGAGAGTGGTGCCAGGATCTTGAGCCCAGACCCACCCCTTCAGTCCAGACGCCCCTCAGCCTATGCCCCTCGGTTGGTGTGGGGGTCCTCCAAGCAGCAGACAGAGGGACAAATTAGACTCACAGGGTATTTATTGGGAGGAAGTACCTTTAAAAAAAAAAGATTTATTTATTTATTTTAGAGGGGGAGGGGCCGAGGGAGAGGGAGAGCGAGAGAATCTCAAGCAGACTCCCCGCCCAGCAAGGAGCCTAGCAGGGGGCTTGATCTCACGACCCTGAGATCATGACCCTGAGATCATGACATGAGCCGAAATCGAGAGTCCGCCCCCGCTGAGCCACCCAGGCACCCAGGAAGGAAGTACTTATGGAGGGTACTTGGTATGGGTGTGGCACCTGAGGAAGGCGGGAGGGTTGGGCAACACAAGTCTTGTACTGTACGCACGTCCAGGAGAATTTCCACCCGGGCACTGGAGAGTCTGAGAGTAACGTCGTCCACTGGCGGTGGCCCATGTCCCGCAGGGAGCCCTGCCATGCTCGGGCATCGGTGGGAGGCATGGCACCGTGCTGGCGGAGGGCGGGATCCCAAGGGTCCACGGCGAAGGCTGTCCATCAATGGTGCTCCCGCAGGAGGGCTGCGGGCCACCCCCACTGACCCACCCCTCCCTGGTTCCAGACCCCACTCAGCCCAGCACCCCCATGATCACAGCCCAGTTCCCGGCCCCCTCATGCACACACGCACACACACACACTCCCTGCCCCAGAGCTCATGAGCCCTCTGCTCCCATGGTTCTTAGAAAAGAGACCACGTGTCTATATGCTATGTCTGTATTGAGGGGTCCCCCCGGGGGTGCCCCTAATCTTCGTCCTCCCCCCCTTCTGTTTCATCACCCCCTTCTGTCGTCCCTTCCCCTTCGGTGGCCCCTGACACATCCGTGGCCCCCTCCAGAGGAAGGGAGTTTGGCATGCTGCCAGCCGATGCCTTTTTTTGGCTCGAAGTCCCCCGGTCCTTGGATAACAGAGAGACGGTCCTCGACAGGTCACATTTGCCCTTTAAGAACACTGGAAGGTGCAGCATATCGCGGCGCTTGGCCCACCTGACCGGGAGGGCATACACTCAGCCTTGACCGTCTGCCTGCTCCTCTGGGGGTGTGGGAGCCCACCCTCAGCCCCAACCCCACTTGCCAGAACAAGCAGATGCTGGAGATCAGGAAGAGGAGGCCTCCACATGTCCAGCCCAGCGCCCACATGTGCTTTCTCCGCATGGTTTCTGGGCAAAGGAGGCAGGTTTGAGACCCAGGAGACTCAGCTGCCCCGGGGGCCCGGCTTCCAGGCACTCACCATCTGGCCGCTGGTGGTAGCAGACCCCGTCACGGTAGCAGCATCGAAGACGCAGACAGAGATTGGGGTTCTCGATTGCCGCCTGGCCCCCACAGCTCTCCCGGTCCCATACATCTCCCTCACAGCCTTGGGACCAACCACAGTGGAAGCTGTGTCACAGAGTCTGACCCGAGGGCCTCAGAACCCCAGGGTCCCAAAGTCAGGCTCCGGGATTGCCTGCCTAGTGCTTACTCTGTGCAGGAACCAGGGGTCCAGGCCCCGGCCCTGGTCCCTCAGACCGAGGGGTCCAGGCCCCCAGCCCCTCCTCCCTCAGACCCAGGAGTCCAGCTCCCAGGCCCTCCTCCCTCAGACCCAGGAGTCCAGACTCCCAGATCCTCCTCCCTCAGACCCAGGAGTCCAGGCTCCCAACCCCTCGTCCCTCAGACCCAGGAGTCCTGGTCCCCAGCCCCTCTTCCCTCAGACCCAGGAGTCCAGACCCCCCAGCCCCTCCTCCTCCCTCAGACCAGGAGTCCAGACTCCCAGATCCTCCTCCCTCAGACCCAGGAGTCCAGGCCCACAGCCCCTCGTCCCTCAGACGCAGGAGTCCTGGTCCCCAGCCCCTCTTCCCTCAGACCCAGGAGTCCTGGTCCCCAGCCCCTCCTCCCTCAGACCCAGGAGTCCAGACCCCCAGCCCCTCCTCCTCCCTCAGACCCAGGAGTCCAGACCCCCAGCCCCTCCTCCCTCAGACCCAGGAGTCCAGACCCCCAGTCCCTCCTCCCTCAGACCCAGGAGTCCAGACCCCCAGCCCCTCCTCCTCCCTCAGATCCAGGAGTCCAGGCCCCCAGCCCCCTCCTCCCTCAGACCCAGGAGTCCTCACCCCCAGCCCCTCCTCCCTCAGGCCCAGGAGTCCAGACCCCCAGCCCTCCTCCCTCAGACCCAGGAGTCCAGCCCCCAGGCCCTCCTCCCTCAGACCCAGGAGTCCAGCCCCCAGGCTCTCCTCCCTCAGACCCAGGAGTCCAGGCCCCCAGCCGCCTCCTCCCTCAGACCCAGGAGTCCAGGCCCCCAGCCCCTCCTCCCTCAGACCCAGGAGTCCAGGCCCCCAGCCCCTCCTCCCTCAGACCCAGGAGTCCAGCCCCCGGGCCCTCCTCCCTCAGACCCAGGAGTCCAGCTCCCAGGCCCTCCTCCCTCAGACCCAGGAGTCCAGACCCCCAGCCCTCCTCCCTCAGACCCAGGAGTCCAGCCCCCAGGCCCTCCTCCCTCAGACCCAGGAGTCCAGACTCCCAGCCCCTCCTCCCTCAGACCCAGGAGTCCAGCCCCCAGCCCCTCCTCCCTCAGACCCAGGATCTGGCTCCCAGCCCATTCTTCCTTTAGATTCAAGAGTCTAGTCTGGGCTCCCTGTCCTTGAGGGACCCCGGTTTCATCCACTGCTCACTCCATGGATAGAAGAATCCCTGGATTCCATTCCCATCTGTGGAGAAAAAGGATCGGTGTTGAAGGGGGCTGTTATGGAGGCTGAAGAGGCTCCCTGTTCAGCTCTCTGACCCTCTCTTCAGCCCCCTCACCTACTGAGCCCTGCATCAGCAGGAAGAAGCTCAAAGCTGGGATCCCAGAGACCACCATGTTGCCTCCCCAGACCCTTCAGGCCTCTGTGGGGACAGACTTTGAAGGCCATCACCCCAGCAACCAGCTGGGCCCCACCCACCTGCCCACCCAGCTTTCAAGGTTCTAAGTTCTGTTGCTAGGGAGCCCCCTTAGCAGTGGGGAAGGAGGAAGGGGGGGGTCACACTGGCCTGGTCATGCCTGGTTGTTAAGAAGTTGCTTCCTTAGCAACCAGGTGGAAGGATCCATGGGGGTGGGGGTGGGGGCCTGGGCATAAAAAGAGCCTCCTTAGCAACTTGGGCAGAAAGTGGGTGGTGGTCTAAGGCACCTTGTCCTTGCCAACCAGAGGACCCCAAGAGGTGGGGCCTGGGAGACCTTCCTGCCAAGGAATCCCTCTGCTTGGTAACCTGAAGCCTGCGGGGCAGCTCCAGGTGGCCCAGAGTCTCCTGAGACATCGTTGCCAGGGGTCTCCCCTCTAGCGGCAAGGGACAGGGGCCCCTCACTGAGCCCCATTGTTAGGGAGGCCTCCCTAACAACCGGGTGGCTAGGAGGACAAGGGAAAAATGGGGGTGGGGCCAGAGGCCAGAGCACTTGCTCAGGAGTCCTCTTGTCCCAAAGGCTCTCTAGGTCTCTCAGTGGAGAATGGATAGGGAATGTGTAAGGGGTCATGAAGATGTGAGGGCTGTGAGTGTGGCCGTGGGCAGGAAGACCCTTCTCCCTAGGCCTCAGTATCTCCACCCACAAACAGGGAAAGGGGGCCACGTGGAGGTCCTCAAGCTTCCCATTTGGTTCCCCTGAGTGGTGGAGGAGGACAGCTGGGGGCCGGGTTGGGACCAGGATCCCTAGTTCTCTCAGGTGAACCTCTACTCAGCTTTGCAGTACAGTGAGGAGGGGGCCTTCTGGGCAGTGTGGCTTTGGGGTCTGTCTGGACTCCTGGGTCTGAGGGAGGAGAGATTGGGGGTCTGGACTCCTGGGTCTGAGGGAGGAGGGTGCTGGGGCCTGGACTCCTGGATCTGAGGGAGGAGGGGCTGGGGGCCTGGACTCCTGGGTCTGAGGGAGGAGGGGGCTGGGGGTCTGGACTCCTGGGTCTGAGGGAGGAGGGGCTGGGGGCCTGCACTCCTGGGTCTGAGGGAGGAGGGGCCTGGGGGTCTGGACTCCTGGGTCTGAGGGAGGAGGGGCTGGGGGTCTGGACTCCTGGATCTGAGAGAGGAGGAGGCTGGGGGCCTGGACTCCTGGGTTTGAGGGAGGAGGGGCTGGGGGCCTGGACTCCTGGGTCTGAGGGAGGAGGGGCCTGGGGGTCTGGACTCCTGGGTCTGAGGGAGGAGGAGGGGGCTGGAGTCCTGGGTCTGAGGGAGGAGGGGCTGGGGGGTCTGGACTGCTGGGTCTGAGGGAGAAGGAGGCCAGGGCCCGGGTCTGAGGGCAGTTGTCCAGGAGTCCAGACCCCCTTTCTCAGGAAGCCCTGTGAGGCTGACTCCTGCCCTGCGCATCTCTTGTAAACATCCTGATGGGAGCTGAGCAGCCCTGGGCTGCCTCCGTCAGAGATGACACGGGTTAGAGGGGACTCAGCAGGGGGCCGGGGGTGGGGGGGTCATAGAGGTTGTGGGGCTGAGGCCAGCAGCTGATGACCATTTCCTGTGTCAACATCATCTGGACCCACTTTGCAATTCCCGGGATTCCTCAGGGATCAAGGAGGGGGTGGGGGGCGGGGCTGCCGGCCCTGGACCGCGGCTTGGGACTGGGGGGGCCCCCGCCGTCACGGCCCTCACCACTAATGACAGGTTTGGGCTGCTTCTGTGGCCCGCCTGCCCCGTCACCCCCCAGAGGCCAGACAGGACCCCCCAGGGACAGACAGACGGACACACACAGCCTCGGACCTGCTGACCTCACACCAGCCGGCCCTACCTCAGCCAGGGGCCAGCACAGGAGCAAGGACCCCTGGCTCCCTGCTCACATCCCAGTGGCATCTTCTCTCATGTCTGTGAGCCCCCCCCTCAGAGCCTTGGGCACTGTGTCTCCCCTGGTCCTTGTCTCTGAGCCTCTGAGCTTGTTTCTTTAGAACTTCTGTGTCTGTAGACCCCATTGTTTTACGACTTGGTCTTTTTCTCACTCTGGATGTCTGTGCTCGTCTCTGTGTCTGTGTCTTGGTGTCATCTTGTCACCTTTTTGTGATTCCCCAGTCCTGCCTGTCAGTGTGGGAGTGGGGGTACCCCATCCCTTCTTGCTCTCCTTGCAATGGAAGGAGCTTGAGTGCCCCCCCTGCCCCTGCCAGGGAAGACCCAGGATGCTGAGCAATCCCCTGACCTCTTGCCGTCACCCACCCCATCTTCCTCAGCCTCCTGCAGCCAGGAAAGATGGAATTAGGGGAAAGATGATCCCACAGCCTCAGGGAGCAGGCCAAGGCAAGGTGTGTGTGGGGGGGGCTGGCACAAGCCAGGTACACTGACCCAGCCCCAGACTCCTGACCTTTCCCATAGAGCATTCTCCAAACGGCAGAATGGCAACACCTTTCTCTCCACCTGGGAACCAGGGTTTAGGGTCTGGACACCTGCCATCTGGGTCTAAGGGAGGAGGGGGCTGGGGGTCCGGGATCCTGGGTTGAAGGAGAGGGTCTGGGGTGGCACCCCTAGTTCCCAGTAGGTGGAAGGGGCTGCCATTGCGAGATCCCTATTGTTGCTCTCAGACTGGCCCCGGGCCCAGTCCCTATCCCCTCGGGCCAGTCCATCCCCCAGGCTGGTGGCCTGAGTCACCTTGGCTGGCCCTGCTGGTCTGGGGGGGGGGCTACGTCAGTTCTCCCCTCACTGACGCAGCCTTGGGCCCCCCACGCTGACTCAGCCGGAAACAGGCCCCCTGAGGGGCGGAGACCCAGTGGTCAGAGGCCCGGGTCCCTGCGGGAGCGGGGGCTGGGGAGGGCCCCTGGGGGGCCCTGGAAGGGGTGGCCGTGACGGAGCAAGAGAGAGAGCTCTTACCTGAGGCAATGAGGTCATGTCCCACCATGGGGGGGCTGTGACCTCACCTCCCTGGGGACTTGAGCAGTCGTCCCCCACCCCCAGTGGTGGGGGATGGGAGGGGGAGGACTCTAGCCACCATTCATCCCCAGAGCCCCCCTGCCAGCTCAGCACAGTTTTGAGGGCCAGAAGGGGGCCTGCAGGGGGAACTTTGGAAGTCCTGTCACTTTGTCTTCTCACACCCATCCTGTCCTTGGTCCTTCGTTGGGAGGGGGGATGCTCCCGGGGATGGGGCTCTAGACTTGGTCCCTCACTGGCTCTGCCTCTGGCCCTGGCACCCATCAGGGTGCCTATGTCCCCACGGCTGTCCCGTCCTCCCTGCATCTCCTGCTCCAGTCCCTCTGTGCATTGCCATCTCTGCCCGGTCCCCATGCCCACTCCCTGGCTGAGCCACTCTCTCCGCGTGTTCTGTCACCCTCACTATCTTGCCCGCTGGCTCCCCATCTCCAACCCTCCCAGAGACCGCATCTTTCTCTGGGTCTCCCTGTATGTGTTAATAAAAATCAAGAAAGAGAATTGCAATGGTTCATATTTATTGACAGCTGACTGTGTGCCCTACACGAGTGAACTCATCTTTACCCAGGCATTGTGGGGGGCGGGGGGGATGGGTGTTCGGTTATCCACATTTCACAGATAAGGAAACTGAGGCACAGAGGGGGTGCAGCATCTGCGCAAGATCCCACCTCATCTGGGCGTCTCATGCCCTCTCTCGGTCCCCTGTCTCTGCTTCTCTCCCCACTTTCACATCGCCCCTGCCTGTCTCCCGGAGACTCTGCTCCTCTCTGTCCCCATTGCTCAGCACCTCCATCTCTGAGTATCTCTGGCTCCCTGCCTCTGTCTCTTGGGGCCTCTGCAGCTTTGTCACCATGTGTTTCTTCTGCCACCTGCCTCCCCTTTCTCTAAGCCTGCAACTCTCTGTCCCTTTTCCTCCTGGAGTCTCTGTGGGTCTCTCTGCTCCTGCAGTGTATCTACTCAGTGTCCCCATCTCTCCATGTGTCACTGTCTCTCTGTCTCTGCATTTCGGACTCTTCATCTCCACCTCAATGTCCCCATTCCTCCAAGCATCTCTGTGTCCTTGCTTGGGTCTCACACTCTCCAGCCCTCTCGCTTTCTCTGTCCCTTGGAGTGACTCTGCCTTGCACGTCCATCTCCCCAGGCCTGCGTCTTGTGGCTCTGTCCCCAGCTCTTCCCGTCCCTCTCTCCCCAGCCTCCCCACCTCTCCGCCCGCCGTCCTGGTCCAGCCGACCCCCGCCTGCAGCCTGCAGCCGGGCCCCAGCTCTCGAGCCGCGTGTGTCTGCCCCTGTGGCGGCCCGGCCGAGGAGGTGGAGGGAGGGGACGCCAATGACCTCACCAGCCCCTCTCCGACCACCCCCCCCTTTCTCTTTTCAACTTTTCCAACTTTTCCTTCCGTGCCCTCCTCTGAGCGAGGCAGCGTGAGCCCTGCGAGGCAGCCGGCTCCGTCTGAATGGAAAAGGCAGGCAGGGAGGGTGAGTCAGGATGTGTCAGGCTGCCCTCCCCTGCTGCCTGCCCCCCGCCCGCCCGCCCTGGCCCCCTATATAACCCCCCAGGCGTACACACTCCCTCACTGCCACGGCCCTCGCTGCTCACACGCACATGCCTCCCCTCCCCAGGCCGAGGCCCAGCTGACCCCCAGGGCTCCCCCCCCCAGCAGCGGACAGGGAAGGGTTAAAGGCCCCCAGCTCCCTGCCCCCTGCCCTGGGGAACCCCTGCCCTGTGGGGACATGAACAGTAAGTTGGTTCAAGTTCATGGGGTGGGGGGGACAGGAAGGGAGGAGGGAGGGCCCGTGGCGAGGAGGGTGGGGAGCAGACAGGCTCAGCGGAATGGGACAGAAAGAGACAGAGGAGAGTGAGGGAGCCATGGGGAGGCAGAGACGGAGAGGAAAGGAGATTCCGAGAAAGCAGGAGGCCCGGAGAAGAGACGGGCAGAGAGAGACGGGAGGACGAAGCTGAGACGCGGAGAGACGCACAGGGCAGCGCGAGAGAGATGGAGACCCCCAGACAGACGGAGAGAGAGACAGATGCCGGGAGGTGACCCCCAACGGCCGGGGACCCTCAGGGAGTCAGCGGGGACCGAGGGACGCAGACGCCCAGGCATCCTGACAGAGAGGTTCCGGGAGGGAAACTGAGGCAGAGAGTCCCCCCCCCCGCCCCAGGAGGTGAGCGCAAGTCCAGAACACCGACCCCAGCCAGGGGGAAGAGAGAAAGAGAGACAGTGGTGCAGACAGGAACGGGAGAACCAGACAGATGCGGACCGACGGACAGACAGCGGCCGGGGAGGGCCGGGGGGCGGGCTGGGGGTGTGATGCGGGAGCGGGGCGGCCAGGGGGGCGCTGATTGGCTGGCGGGAGCGGGGGTGGGCGGGGCAGCTGGGGGATGGGCTGCCGGGGAGCCAGCGGGCCGGAGCCCCCGAGCCGTGCGCCGCCGCCGGGTCTCCCTCCGCCTCCCGCGGCCCGGCTGCGCCCGCGCCTCTGCCTCTCTCCGCCCAGGTGTGCTCCGCGGGCATCCCCGGCACCACGGCCGGCCTTCCGCGGTCCACGAGGGAGAGGGGATGTCCCCCTGGGGAGGGGTCTGGGCCTCCGGGTTTCTGTCTCGGTCTCCTTCCTCTGATCTCAGTCCGGCTCGGGCTCCCGAGGCCCGGGGAGGGGGCAGGTTCTGGCCTGTGCCTCCCCCCTCATGCCCCGCCCCGGGGCCCAGATTCCGGCGTCCGGGGGCGGACGGGAGACGCCCGGCCCGTCTACCCGCCCCGGGCCGCGTCTGCTCCGACGGGCGGGGCAGCCAGAGCCGGAGAGGGAGAGGGAAGCCCGCCCCGGCCCTGCGACCTGCCCCGGGCGCTCCACCCTGGGACTCGAGACCCCCCAGTCCCTCCTCCCGCAGAGCCACCAGTCCGGTCTGAGCTCTCTGCTTCCTCCCGCCCCCAGGTGTTTGCTGCCTGGTCCTGGTCGCCCTGAGCCTGTGGCCGGATAGAGCTGCTGCCCCGGGGCCACCTCCTGGCCCCCCGCGGGCCTCCCCAGACCCTCGGGCTGAGCTGGACAGCGCCGTCCTCCTGACCCGCTCCCTCCTGGCGGACACTCGGCAGCTTGCGGCGCAGCTGGTAGGAGAGCCTGGAGGGGATGGGCTGGGACCAGGACCAGGAGTGGGGAGGGCTTCTGGGCTACCACGGTGGCAGAAACGGGGGGGAGGGAGGAGTCTGGGGCCTGTCTGGAGGATGGAGGGACCCTTGGAGCTGGGCAGGGTTCCCCTCAAGGCTTCTTTGCCCCCGCAGAGAGACAAATTTCCAGCCGACGGAGACCACAACCTGGACTCTCTTCCCACCCTGGCCATGAGTGCAGGGGCGCTGGGAGCCCTACAAGTAAGGGAAGGGGAAAGGGACCGGGGCAAAGATGAGATCTGGGCATGGAGAGGGTGCGGGGGATTGGGGGCCAGAGCAGGCAGGTGGCAGGTGTTCCCTGATGCCCCCACGCCCTGTGTCCTAGCTCCCAGGTGTGCTGACACGGCTGCGAGCGGACCTGTTATCCTACCTGCGCCATGTGCAGTGGCTGCGCCGGGCGGGGGGCCCTTCCCTGCGGACCCTGGAGCCGGAGCTGGGTGCCCTGCAGGCCCGGCTGGACCGCCTGCTTCGCCGGCTGCAGCTCCTGGTAGGACACGCCAGCCCCCAGACCTGACACCTAGACTTGAAGCCCGAGACCCCAGGACCCTCTGAGACCCTCCTCTGTGTCCCAAACCCTGTGGCCCCGAGACCCCCCCAGACCCTGCCATCTCCAGACCTCAGAACCTAGACCTTGAGGTCTCAGACCTTGAGCTCTGAGTCCCTAAGACCTCAGATGCTGGTCGTGAGCCCTTACGACCCCCAAACCCTGACTGCTAAAATCCTAGACCCAGCACCCTGAGATCAGACAACTTCAGATACCACTTCCTGGGCCTGACCGCAAAGACCCTGGACCTCAAATTCCAGCTCCCCATTCTGAGAGCCCAGCCCTCACCCATGAGTCCCTGAGCTTGGATCGGAGAGACCCCACATCTAAGACCCCAGCCCCGACATCTTGGACCCGACCCCAGACTTGAGCCCACAGCCCCCAGCCCTCACCTAGCACCAGGATCCCAGTCCTGATTCTATAGACCTCGCCCCCAATCCCCTGGACTGGGCCCTGGAATTCCAGCTCTGACACCCCCACCTTTTGGTCCCAGTCTTCATTTTCTGAACGCAACATGCTGAGAACTGCCCACCCAGAAACCCTACCCCACAGGCCACAGACACTCCGGAAGCATGCAGCCTGGACTCCCCAACCTCCCATTCAGACCCCTTCCTGGGACCCCCACTGCACCCCTGACCTATTGCTAACCCTCTGTCCTCTCCCAACAGATGTCCCGCCTGGCCTTACCCCAAGCACCCCCAGACCCACCAGCTCCCCCGCTGGCCCCCCCGGCCTCTGCCTGGGGAGGCATCAGGGCAGCCCATGCCATTCTTGGGGGGCTGCACCTGACCCTTGACTGGGCCGTGCGGGGCTTGCTGCTGCTGAAGACTCGGCTGTGACCCGACACCCGGAACCACCAACGTCCTTCGATGCCACATCTTATTTATTTATTTATTTTGGGACTGGGGGCACAGCAGCAGGAAAACACCCCCTCCTTCTCTCCCCCTAATTCGAGACGGTCCCTCCAGGAGAGCTGGGTGGAGTGGGGGGGTATCTGTGCCTTATTTATACTTATTTATTTAAGGGGGCGGGTGGGAGGCAGGTGGACTTGGGGACCAAAGGGGCAGGGAACTGGAGTCCTAGATTCTTGAATCACTTAAGAAGTCTGGCCACAGGCTTTCCCTGTCCCCTAGCCCTCTGGGCCTGGGCAGGAGCATATATTATTTATTAAACAATTACTTTTTGGGTTGAGGTGGGGAGGGAAAGGAGGCCTGGGTTTTTGTACAAAAATGTGAGAAACCTTTGTAAGATGGAGAAAGGGGAATTAAATTTGTCATACACATCCACTTAGAGGTGATTTCTCTGAGTGCTGAGGGTTGGGGGCTGGTCGCCGGGGTCCCTGGAGCAGAGAGAGGCAGGGACCCTTAGTGGGCAGGACAGCAGAGAGGAGATTGTTGGTCCCCCAGGGACCCTGAGTGCTGAGGGCCAGGGTCTGAGCCTGCACTTTGTAGGCACTCAATAAATTAAAGGAAGGTTCCAGAAGGCCATCCTATGTGCTACAAT
Organism: Mirounga angustirostris; assembly: GCF_029215605.1. Classification (NCBI taxonomy): domain Eukaryota; kingdom Metazoa; phylum Chordata; class Mammalia; order Carnivora; family Phocidae; genus Mirounga; species Mirounga angustirostris. The sequence goes on along the minus strand of NW_026991724.1, from coordinate 57,266,032 downwards.
ACTTGCATGTGACAAAGCTACAAGTTTGATGTTCGTTATGGTGATGTTCACAACAACAGATCAGAAACCACCTAGATGTCCAACAGTGAGGGATGGTTTAATAAATTACACCCATCCATGTGATGGAATACCATCAGCCATGCCGAGGGGATGAGACGGAGGCTGCTTTAAGACATAGAGAAAGCAGGCTACTGACCACTGCATGATTCCCATTTTGTGTTTGGATGGATGGATGGACAGATGTTTTTAAAAGTCCTAGAACATGGGGCATCTGGCTGGCTCAGTCAGTAAAGCATGTGACTCTTGATATCGGGGTCATGAGTTCCAGCCATACATTGGGCATAGAGCTTACTTTAAAAATAATAATAGGGACGCCTGGGTGGCTCAGCCTTTGGCTCAGGTCACGATCCCGAAGTCCCAGGATCGAGCCCCGCATCGGGCCCCCAGCTCAGCAAGGAGTCTGCTTCTCCCTCTGCTCTTCACCCAGTTCATGCTCTCTCTCTCTAATAAATAAAATCTTTAATAATAATAATAAGTCATAGAAAAAAATGCACCAAAATGTTGACAATGGTCCCCTCAGGGTGGAAGGTGGGGTAGAGTTATGAGTGACTTTTTAAAAAAATCTGTGCTTGTCTGTATTATCCAGAATTTCTACAATGACCATGTATTTTGCATGACACATTTAAAAAAATAATAAACACTTTTTAGAATGGAAGAATACCAGTCAACACCTTCTCCCCCAATAAACCCTCAGAAGGAGTCAAGAATCACGGCTCACTGAGTCCCTGCTCTGGACCGTGCCTTAAGTGTGGGGTTTTACTTACACGATCCCCTGAATGCGCCATTATGCCCCACTTTACAGGCGAGGGGAGGTGAGGTGGAGGGGGTGTGGTTGTTGTTCAGGGTCACATGGCTAGGGAGAGACAACTGTGATTCTGCCAGAGGTCTGGCTCATTCCAAAGCGCACGTCCTTTTCTTTAGAACCCATGTTCAGCAGTTGCCACAGACACAAATAGGTTACATATGGGGAAACTGAGGCCCAGTGGGGGTATGAGTCTTACTCAAGGTCCAGAGGAAGGTCAGTGGTGAGCTGGGGCTGTACTCAGGTCTCCCTTCTTAAGAGTCAGAAACTCCTGGTTAATTATCCTTTTACAATATCCAAGACAGCACCACCCCCCGCCACCTGCCCCCCACAAGGGTCCAGTTTTTTCACTAGTTTGGGTCTGGATTGGGGGCTTCTGATTCACAGACTTCAGCCCTCAAGACTCTAGGCCACATCTTGGGGAAGGGAGCCCATCCGTGCCCCCCAGAGAGTTCCCAGAAAGAGTCCTACACATGTCTGATGAGGTCACAAAGCCCCTCCACCGGAAGGCTCCTCCCCCAGGCCAGGGCTGACCACCCCCCCCTCCTTCAGGGCCATGGCCAAGCCCTGGGGAAGCTCCACCCTCTGGAACCGCTGAGCTCCCGCACCTGTGAAGCCCAAAGGGCCAGTACGGGTGGGCTGGGGGACACTGGGCAGGCCATGTGCCCAGGTGCCCGGCTCCCTGACTGTGTCAGTGGTGACTCACCTTTTCTCCAGCCACCATGAACCGGTTTCGGAATATCAGGCGCATGGAGCCACTCCAGGGACCCTCAAAATGGGTCCCCACTCTGGGCGAGCTGCAGAAGACCCTCCAGAAGGGCGAGTACCTGCCCCTCCGCCCGCTGCCCATGTTCGAGAGTAACTTTGTCCAGGTCCCCAGCTTCCTGTACCCTGGGGGCGGAGAGGGGCAGGAGGGGATTGGAACTCCCTGGGCTGGGGGACTTGAACCCAGGCAGGTATGAGGCAGTGGGGGGGGGGGGGGCTCCGGTGGCAGGGGGCTTGGGCTGGGGGTGCCAGAGGAGCACTGGAGAAGGAGTGGTTCCAGCCCCTCTCCCTGGCCCCCCAGGTGACCAATCGAGGGGCCCCCGTGTACACGCACCACAGAACCAACCGTCTGACCATGGGTGTGGCTGCCTCCCTGCCAGGCCTGGTACTCCCAGACATCCTGCTGATCGCTCAGCCCGGAGAGGGCAAGGAGTGCTCCAACCTCGTCCTCACCAGGTGCCTCCATCCCCCCATCTGCCCCAGGAACCTCGTCCTCACCAGTTGCCTCCACCCCCCCATCTGCCCCAGGGAGTGCCCAACCTCATCCTCACCAGGTGCCTCCATCCCCCCCCATCTGCCCCAGGGAGTGCCCAACCTCATCCTCACCAGGTGCCTCCACCCCCCCATCTGCCCCAGGAACCTCATCCTCACCAGTTGCCTCGACCCCCCCATCTGCCCCAGGGAGTGCCCAACCTCATCCTCACCAGGTGCCTCCATCCCCCCATCTGCCCCAGGAACCTCATCCTCACCAGGTGCCTCCCTCCCCCCCATCTGCCCCAGGGAGTGCCCAACCTCATCCTCACCAGGTGCCTCCACCCCCCCATCTGCCCCAGGAACCTCATCCTCACCAGTTGCCTCTACCCCCCCATCTGCCCCAGGGAGTGCCTAACCTCATCCTCACCAGGTGCCTCCATTCTCCCCCCATCTGCCCCAGGGAGTGCCCAACCTCATCCTCACCAGGTGCCTCCCTCCCCCCCATCTGCCCCAGGGAGTGCCCAACCTCATCCTCACCAGGTGCCTCCACCCCCCCATCTGCCCCAGGAACCTCATCCTCACCAGGTGCCTCCACCCCCCCATCTGCCCCAGGAACCTCATCCTCACCAGGTGCCTCCAACCCCCCATCTGCCCCAGGGAGTGCCCAACCTCATCCTCACCAGGTTCCTCCATCCGCCCCATCTGCCCCCGCCCTGTCCCATCTCCTGCTCTACCATCTCCATCTCCTTCCTGCCCCCACCCCCCAGGATGCTCCCGCTGGACCTGGCCCACCTCTACGTGCATGACGTGTCTGCCTGGCGCCTTAAGCTGCGCCTGGTCACAGGCCGTTACTACTACCTGGAGCTGGACGCCCCTGATAACGAGGCTGGCTTCCTGTTTGACCGCTGGATCCGTCTCATCAACCTGCTCCATGAGCCTGCCACAACCTGGGCCCCCAGGACTCTGAATACACCCACCATGGACCTGGCACATATGGTACCTCCGGCCTCCACCTGGCGCCTCCAGGTGGGCACTGCCCCCACAGCCCCCAGGGGCAACTATGGTTTTAGATTTCAGAGCCAAGACAAACAGCCTGAAATCCAGAATCCCAAGAAATGAGGCTGGGGGCCTGGATGACAGAGGAGGGGCTGGGGGTTAGACTCCTGGGTCTGAGGGGGGAGGGGCTGGGGGCCTGGACTCCTGGGTCTGAGGGAGGAGGAGGGGCTGGGGGCCTGGGCTCCCAGGTCTGAGGAAGGGCTGGGGGTCTGGACTCCTGGGTCTGAGGGAGGAGGGGCTGTGGGGCTGGACTCCTGGGTCTGAGGGAGGAGGGGCTGTGGGGCTGGACTCCTGGGTCTGAGGGAGGAGGGGCTGGGGGCCTGGACTCCTGGGTCTGAGGGAGGAGGGACTGGGGGCTGGACTCCTGGGTCTGAGGGAGGAGGGGCTGGGAGTCTGGACTCCTGGGTCTGAGGGAGGAGGGGCTGGGAGTCTGGACTCCTGGGTCTGAGGGAGGAGGGGCTGGGGGCTGGACTCCTGGGTCTGAGGGAGGTGGGGCTGGGGGCCTGGACTCCTGGGACTGAGGGAGGAGGGGCTGGGGGCCTGGACTCCTGGGTCTGAGGGAGGAGGGGTTGGGGGGCTTGGACTCCTGGGTCTGAGGGAGGAGGGGCTGGGGGTCTGGACCCTTGGGTCTGAGGGAGGAGGGGCTGGAGCCCTAGATTCCAGGATTTGCAGGGGCAGAGGACAGGACTCCTGGTCCTGGCAGGGGGATGGGTTGGGGTCTTGGAGTCCTGGGCTGGGTAGGTAACGGAGATGTGGATACCAGGAGGAGGCCACCCCTCCTGACTGGCCCCCTCTTTGTCCACAGGCCCAGCCCCAGTCCAAAGGTTCAGGTGAGTAGGCTCAGTGTCCATCAGGCTCTCCCCTGCTTCTCAGCATCCGCTGCAGTAGGCGTGGTCAGACCTTCCCCTTCTCCCCTGGCCAAGCCCCCTGCGGGTCTCCCTGTGTCCTCCCTGTCAGAGACCCTGACTCAAAGCCTCCCCTCTTCTGCAGTCATGATTGTCGAGCCCACCTTTCCTTACAAGTTAATGGCATCTCAGAGACAGAAGACCAAGGTGAGCAGGCCGGGCGGGACCGGCTGCTGATGGGTGGGGCTGGGGGTGCTGTTCCTCCTCACTGCGCTCCGTCCCTCCTCCCACTGTCAGACCCTCAAGCGCAGGTTCAAGTCTCAGGCCGTGGGCGACTCTGTGCCTCTCATCTGGTCGCGTCTGGAGCATGCTGAAGCTAGAAAGAAATCTGCGGAAAAGTAGGCTTAGGGTTTTGCTCCTGGTGGGAGGCAGAAGGCTGAGGACCCTGGTGCAGATGACATCTAGTCACACCACTTCGCGTCCACAGGTCCCAACCAAAACTCTATGCTGACACGTCTCGGACGAAAATCCAGGTTTCTGGTGAGCACACCTCCCCCTCTGTGTACGGATCCCCGAAGTTCTCACCCTTCCCCTGAGAGCTCAGACCACTTTCTTCCCACCCAGAGAAGCCCAGCATCACCATCCGTACCATCTTCAGCATCATTACCAACACCATCAACAACTCACACTCCTCTTCCAAGGCACCTATTTACTGGGGGCCCAACTCTTGGTCTGAGGGAGGAGGACCTGGGGGCCTGGACTCCTAGGTCTGAGGGAAGAGGGGGCTGGGGGCTGGACTCCTGGGTCTGAGGGAGGAGGGGCTGGGGGCCTGGACTCCCGGGTCTGGGGGAGGAGGGGGCTGGGGGCCTGGACTCCTGGGTCTGAGGGAGGAGGGCCTGGGGGCTGGACTCCTGGGTCTGAGGGAGGAGGGCCCGGGGGCTGGACTCCTGGGTCTGAGGGAGGAGGGCCCGGGGGCTGGACTCCTGGTTCTGAGGGAGGAGGGGCTGGGAGGCTGAACCCCTGGGTCTGAGGGAGGAGGGGCTGGGGGCCTGGACTCCTGGGTCTGAGGGAGGAGGGGCTGGGGGCTGGACTCCTGGGTCTGAGGGAGAAGGGACTGGGAGGCTGAACCCCTGGCTCTGAGGGAGGAGGGGCTGGGGGTCTGGACTCTTGGGTCTGAGGGAGGAGGGCTGGGGGCCTGGACTCCTGGGTCCAAGGGGGGAGAGGGCTGGGGGCCTGGACTCCTGGGTCCAAGGGGGGAGAGGGCTGGGGGCCTGGACTCCTGGGTCTGAGGGAGGAGGGGCTGGGGGCCTGGACTCCTGGGTCTGAGGGAGGAGGGCCCGGGGGCTGGACTCCTGGTTCTGAGGGAGGAGGGGCTGGGAGGCTGAACCCCTGGGTCTGAGGGAGGAGGGGCTGGGGGCCTGGACTCCTGGGTCTGAGGGAGGAGGGGCTGGGGGCTGGACTCCTGGGTCTGAGGGAGAAGGGACTGGGAGGCTGAACCCCTGGCTCTGAGGGAGGAGGGGCTGGGGGTCTGGACTCTTGGGTCTGAGGGAGGAGGGCTGGGGGCCTGGACTCCTGGGTCCAAGGGGGGAGAGGGCTGGGGGCCTGGACTCCTGGGTCCAAGGGGGGAGAGGGCTGGGGGCCTGGACTCCTGGGTCTGAGGGAGGAGGGGCTGGGGGCCTGGACTCCTGGGTCTGAGGGAGGAGGGGCCTGGGGGCCTGGACTCCTGGGTCCAAGGGGGGAGAGGGCTGGGGGCCTGGACTCCTGGGTCCAAGGGGGGAGAGGGCTGGGGGCCTGGACTCCTGGGTCTGAAGGAGGAGGGGCTGGGGGCCTGGACTCCTGGGTCTGAGGGAGGAGGGGCCTGGGGGCCTGGACTCCTGGGTCCAAGGGGGGAGAGGGCTGGGGGCCTGGACTCCTGGGTCTGAGGGAGGAGGGGCTGGGGGCTAGGACTCCTGGGTCCTGGGTCTGGGAGGCGCCCCTGGTCCTGATCATCCTTCCCCTTTCTTCGGCCCATGTGCAGGGTTCCTTATCTGACTCTGAGGTGGGCATGGTCCTGGGAGGTTTAGTGGAGACCCCTGCACGCTGTGTCTCAGAGGGCAGCCGTGAGCCTTCCTTGCTGGGCTCCTACGATCGCTTGGACACATACCTGTGGCGGCAGAACGTTGAAGGCCTGATGGACCCTGATTCCAGCACCTTGTCCTCTTCCTCCTTCTGCCCAGCGCCCGGCCCTCCGGCCTTCAATCTCCGTGCTATGTTCTCCTTCCATAAGCACCAAGGAAAGGCTGGGCAGAGGCAGCGGCCGCCATACTCCCAGAAGACGCCATCTACCCATGCTGCCTCTTCGAAGGTTCCATTCATCCTCGACCAGTCCAAGAAGGTCTCAGCAGTGCCTGCTCCATCCCAGAAGACCTCGACTGCCCCTGGCCCATCCCGGAAGGCCCCACCTGCTTCGGCTACTTTCCCGAAGGCCCCAGTAGCACGTGGCCCATCCCGGAAGGCCCCACCTGCTTCGGCTACTTTCCCGAAGGCCCCAGTAGCACGTGGCCCATCCCGGAAGGCCCCACCTGCTTCGGCTACTTTCCCGAAGGCCCCAGTAGCACGTGGCCCATCCCGGAAGGCCCCACCTGCTTCGGCTAGTTCCCCAAAGGCCCGAGCCATACCTGTCCCATCTCAGAAGGCCCCACCTGTGTTGGCTAGTCCTCAGAAGCCTCCAGCCGTACCTTACCCATCTCCAAAGTCCCCACCTATCCAGGCTCTTCCCCCAAAGGCTGCGTCCCCCACTCTCCAAAGGAGGAAATCTTTCTTCATCCCTACCCCATCCCAGAAGGCTGTGACCTCACCTAGTCAATACAAGATGACACTGGACAGGGCTGATTTTGGCATGGTGCCTGAATTAAGTCCTAAAAGGGATGGGCTTGAGAGAAGGAAGCATGAAGGGACGCCACAGCCCATGTTGTTCGTGGGCACCCAGGAGATGGACGTGCTAGAGATGAGGACCCAGAGAACAGCCATGGAGCTGCCTTTCACCACCACGAAGAAGCAGTCAGAGGAAGTCGTGATCAGCAAAGCCCGGGAGATCACCCTGGATGGCCTGAAGGGCAGGAGCACGTTGGAGGACAAGGTCCACAAAAAGAAGGAGAAGATATCCCTGGACATGCCTGGCTTTAAATCCAAGGAGAGAGGAGAGCAGCAGAGGTGGCTCAAAACCCAGGAACTGGCCATTGAGGGAGGCCCAGAGGAACAGAGCAGGCCCTTCTCGGTGGAGGGGCTCACCCTTGCCAAGATGATGATCATGGCCAACTGCAAGGAGCCACCCCAGAGACCAGCTGCAGTCGGTCTGCCCTCCTGGCTCTCAGCTCCCCAGGCGTCTGCTAGGTCAACAGAGGGCACAGTGCCCTTCGGCCCCCATCATGTGTCCTCCCCAGAGGGGAAACCAGGGGCAGTTAGGGAACAGTCCCCAGTGGGCTTCTGGGTGCCCTCGACAGAGGGGACACCGGTGGGGGTTAGGGACCAGTCCCCAGTGGGCACCTGGGTAAAGGGGAGAATGCATCAGTGGGCAGAGAGGAGCAAGCATCACTGGGTGAAGGAGCTTTCCCAGGACACAACAGGGCCTTCCGAAGTGCCCTATCTCATGGAGCAGGAGATGGACAGTGTCTTCAGCAGCCGGAATATGGATGTCTCCCAGTCTCCCATCCCTCTGCCCGCATCGGAGTGGGAAGATGTACCCCAGTTGCCCATCTCTCTGACCCCCATCTCCAAGATGGAGGCTGGGGTGTCCCCTCAGCTCAGCAGTGTATCTCAAAAGCCTCAAGAGCCCAAGGAGATGTCAGATCTGAGCCCTCTGACCACGACCGGGTTGTCCTCAGAGGCTCTCTCACCCTCGCCCTTGGAAGTGGAGAGTGTGATGCACATGGCTACCAACGGGGAGAAGACAGAGGAACAGGATGTCTTCAGTGCTTCAGCCAGGTACTTGGGGTGACAGCTAACATGTTCTGTCAACTCCATTCTCTGCAAGGTAGAGAGGATCATTCCCTCTTTTTTCACTTTTATTCATGGACTCAATATATATTGGGTCTAAGTTCTAAGCACTGGGGACACAACACTGAGCAATTGGGGGAGTATGTATGCTCCTGCCACCCGGTATGTAGAGCCCAGAGATGCTGTTTAACATCCTACAATACACGGGATGGTCCCCCACCCCCACCCCCAACAACGAGTGATCCACACAAACTATCAGTAGTGCTGAAGTTAGGAATCCTGACAGTAAAAACTGAATCAATTATAGTGTATGATATAATGTGAGAGCTCCATGGGAAGACAGCAGGGGAGGGGGGACTAGGCGTGAAGGTAGGCAGCCTCCAGGATGGGACTGGTTGGTCCAGGAGGGCCTCAGTGAGCTGATGTCACTTCTGTAAAAGACCTGGAGGAGGAGAGGGGGGACTCCATGCACACATCTGGGGAAGATAGGTGTGTGCAATATTATAATATGTGCACTCACCAAGAGTGAGTTCCAGGGGGCCCCAGAGTAGAGAATGCCATCGGAAGAGTCAGGGAAGTGGTGGCGATCATGGGGGACCTTGCCGGCTTTGATGCTGATGAGTGAGCTGGGGATTGTTGAGCAGAATGGCTGGAAGTGATGTATGTTAGAAAGGGCTCTCTCTGGCCCAAGCATCGGGAAGGTAAGGGGGCAAGGATGGAAGCCAGGAGAGTAGGTGGGAGGCGGGTGCTGTGATCCAGGCACGAGATGATGTTGGTTTGGACAACAGGGGAGGTGTCGGAAGTGTTGAGAAGAGGCAGGACTCTAGAGATGCTCCGATGGCTGGGCCAATGGATTGGCTCATGGGCTGGTCCTGTCCATATGGCAACAAGGGCAACTGTAGGGTTTGGGGTCTGGGACACTGGGGAGATGTTGTGGCCATCGGCAGCATTCGGAGAAGCTGTAAATGCAGTAGGTGGCAGGTAGAGCTCAGGAATTCCATTTTGGACATCTGAATTCCAAGATGTCAGGTGAAGATGTGCAGTAGGGAGCCAGATATGTGAGTCAGGAGTGACTTGGGAAATCATCAGCACGTGGAGAGTTACTGCAAGCTATGGGGACTGGAGGAGGTCTCCAGCCAGCGAGTGTAGACAATGAGAGTGTTTGGAAAAGGGGATACCATAGTCGTGGTGTGCAGAATGGTGAGAGACGGGCATGCTGACCGCCACGGGAAGGGAGCAGCTGTGTCTAAGGCCGCAGCGAGGTGCAGGAAGATGGGACTGAGACAGGGCCTCCGGATTCATCGGCAAGGATTTGATTATTTGTTACATGGTGGTAACAAAGACCTGAATGGGGCAGGCCTAAGGAAGCACAGAAAGCAGGGAGTCACCCGCTGTGACGCTTGAAAACAAGATGCTGGGGGAAAGGAGCCAGAAGCAAAAGGCCTCCTCGTGGGTGATGCCCTTTGTATGAAGCTTGCGGGGCAGGCAAATCCAAGCAGAATGGTGGTTGCCAGGAGCTGGGAGTGATGGGAGGAATGGGGAGGGATCGCATACTGGGAACAGGGTCTCTTTGTGGGGTGATGAAATGTTCTGGAACTAAGAGGTTGTGGTCCCACAATGTTGTGAATGTAATTAATGGCATGGAAGTGGACGGTTTAAAATGGTTGTGATGGTAAATTTTACATGATGTGTATTTTCCCACTATATACCTACTTACCTACCTCCGTACATTCGCAAAGAGGGGCTTCGGAGATGAGGAGCAGACCAGCTTTTTGCAAGTAGCTTGCTGGAAGGGGAGGAGGGACCTGGAGAGGTAGCTGGTGTAGGAAGTGGGCACAGAGCGATTCTTGAGAGGAGAGCAACGTTGGTGCACTTGGATGTGGTGTGAAGGATGCACAGCTGGGCTCGAGAGCAACTAGGCAGGAGGGAGAGGAACTGGGAGGTACACCGGGGACAGGAAGACGCGGGGGTCGGGGGGAACCCTGTTCCAGCTCACACTTCATTTAGCACGAGTTTACTGAGCACTCAGGGTGCTCTCCCTGTGGCCCCCAAAGCCCCCTTTGGCTTTTTCTCTCTCTCCAGCATGCTCAGTTCCGAGAGCCCTCAATAGCGGGATTCGGGGGACTCAATCTCAGTTGCCAAAGTGTCCAAAGGAGCCCAGCCTGGCCAGGTAGCCCGAGACCCCACAGACCCGCCTCAGTCCTGGCACCGGAGTCCAGGAGCTCAGACCCCACCCTGGCTCTTTCCTCTTCCCCACGGACCCCCATGGTCCTGTGCACCTCTACCGTAAGAAGCAGGGTGCTGAAAAGGCCGGGCGGGGGGATGCTCCCTCTCCGGTAGAGACCAGAGCTATCTCTACGTTTATATATTGGGGGGCGGGGAGCGGGACAGGGGAGAGCCCGCGGGGTGGCCCAGCTTCGCAGAGATTAAAAGCCTGAGTCTGAGACTCGGCAAAAGTCGTGCCTGGGTGCCTGTGTGTGCGCGGGGGACCCCCAAGAGCTTCGTGGGGCTGGGGGCAGGAGGCGGCGGGGGTGGGGTCCACGCAGACCCCGCCCGGCGTCTTGGAACATCCCTTGCAGCGCCGCTGCTCCCATTGGCTGGGGCCCAGGGGTCCCAGCCAATCCTGCCAGGGGTCGTGTTTCTCCTGGGCTGGACCCCCGAGACTCAGAAGCGAGGGGCGCCCCTGGACGGAGCCACAGGACAGCTGACCCAGTGACACGTTGACATCACTCTGGTGAGGGCAGGGCGGGTGGGATCAGGGGCTGGGCTTCGGGTGGGGGCCAGCCGCTGGGTGCGGGTCGGAACGAGGGGCGCCCCCAAGCCCCACGGAGCCCCCCTTCCCCCGCAGGAGCTGCCGCCTCCGTGGATGTTGGATGTTGATTCCCAGAAGCCCCCCAAGGGGAAATGGTCAACACCGCCCTTCGACCCGCGCTTCCCCAACCAGAACCAGACCCAAAACTGCTACCAGAACTTCCTGGGTGAGACCTTGCGGGCCAGTTTAGGGGCAGGGGGTGAGACAGGGGAGGCAGGAAGGGGAGCACCCCACCTGAAAATGGGAAGGTCTGGGACCCGCCTTGGCGGCGGAGACCGTTGGGGTGGAAAGGGGTGGGGGGAGAACCACGGTCCGCAGGGGCGGGGCCTACCCGGCAGGGGCGGGGCCTAGTGTGGAGGGGGCGGGACCGAGTCCTGGAGGGAGGGAGAGGCGGGGCCTGGCCTGGAGGGCCGTGACCCAGTCCTGGAGGGGCGGGGCCTGGCCTGGAGTGGGTGAGCCGACCATGGTGGGGTGGGGCCTGCCGGGAGTGGGCGGGGCCTGGTCTGGGGGCGGGGACCTAGTTCTGGAGGGGCGGGGCGAGGGAGGGAGAGGCAGGGCCTGGCCGGGGGTGGGCGGGGCCTGGTCTGGAGGGCCCGGACCGAGTTCTGGAGGGGCGGGGCGAGGGAGGGAGAGGCAGGGCCTGGCCGGGAGTGGGCGGGGCCTGGTCTGGAGGGCCCGGACCGAGTTCTGGAGGGGCGGGGCGAGGGAGGGAGAGGCAGGGCCTGGCCGGGGGTGGGCGGGGCTTGGTCTGGAGCGCGTGAGCCGACCACGGTAGACCGGGGTCTGGCCGTGGAGGGACGGGGCCTGGAGGGGAGGGGCGGGATTGAGTCGTGGAGGGCGAGGGGACGGAGGGCGTGGGACCATCACTGGGGGCGGGAGCAAGGGGCGGTGCTAGGCCGGGAGGGGCGGGGCGGGGCCGCAGAGCCACCCCGCCGGCCCTCCCGGCCCCACCCTGCAGACTACCACCGCTGCGTCAAGAGAATGAACCGCCGCGGGAAGAGCGCGCAGCCCTGCCAGTATTACTTCCGCGTGTTCCACTCGCTGTGCCCCATGAGCTGGGTGAGCAGGCTTGGGGGCGCCGGCGGCCGGCCGGCCGGGGCGAGGGTGGAGGGTCCCGTGTAGCTGAATCGGCGCCCTCTGCCTCCCCTCCCGCCACTCCCCCGCCACCAGGTGCAGCGCTGGACCCAACAGATCCAGGACGGGACCTTCGCGGGCAAAATCTGACGGCCTGAGTGCCGCTCCTCCGAAGGATCAGCGCTCTGACCGCACATCCTGGCGTGTCGCGGAGACCCGGCCCCGGCTATCCACTCCCCAGTCTGTGAGCCACCAATAAATCTCTGTTGCTGCTATTTCTGCCTCATATCTGGCGTGGGGGCTGGAGAAGTCCTTCCTGTGTCAGTGCCCTGCAGCTAACACTACTGGTTCTGATGAGGAGGGGGCAGGGATGGAGGGAGGATCGTCAGTCTCTGGGCAGGATCGAGCCCAGCCCCTCCTGCCCCCGTTCCAGTGCCTCCAGCGGGCAGCGGCCGCCCGCCCAGGCTCCGTGGAGGACAGCACTTGCCCACGAGGGTGCTCCTGACTGTCCATCCCCACGCCTGGTGCGCCCTTCATCTCCTCCCTCAGGATCTTCGCCTCTTACCTCCGCAGACTCCTTTGGGACTTGCATTCCCAAGTTCTGGGGGGTTGTTTGGTTGTGTACCCCCCAGCGCTGACCCCAACCCTCCCTCCCCAGCTCCGGACCCGTCCCCAGCTCTTCACCACTCTCCATCACTCCCCTGCCCCTGTCTGACTCCATTTCCCTCCAAGTACACCCCGGTCTCACCCCGCGCGCCCCTCCCAACAGTCTTCTGCACGCCTGGCCTCGGCCTTCCAGCACCGTCCCCAGCCCGAGCAGTCTCCTCCGTGGGTCTCCATAGATACCTGTCACGTCAGTTTCTCCAGGATGCTCCTCCAGGACATCTGAGCTCCTGTCTGGATAATTCTTTGCTCCTGCCCCATCCAGGCGCTAGGCCTGCCTTCAGCCAGCCTCAGAGGTGGCAACACTGAGATTCATTCTGATTCCAAATGCCCCTTGAAATGTCACCTGTCTAACCCTCCCACCCGCACCCTGGCCAAGGCTGAGGAGTGACCTCTAACAAGCACAGAGCCCTGGGATTCTAGCCTGGCCTAAGTCCTGAGCAGGGGGAGGACTGGATCCCACTGTTTCTCCTGAAGCTGTATGTTTCCTGGGACAGGCTGGACCCACACTCTGCCTGAAGTAGTCTCAAGAGGCCTGTTCAATCCCGGGGTTCAAAGGTGGCTATTACTAATCATAACAACTGAACAAGCCTCTGGACCTGTGTGCACCTCAGTTTCCCCAGTTTTTAACCCAGATGGTGCAGAGTCCCATTACCAGGAGAGGTGTGATGATGGGAAGGGCTGAGCGGACTCAGGGGAGGACTGGCTCTATTCTGCTCCTCGCTCCTCCCGCCCTCCTTGATGACCATCCCCTCGCATACCCTCCACACTGCCCTCATCACCCCACCCAGGGCACACCCCAGACGTCCCATCTGCTGGGGTGGCTGCACCCAGATACCTTGCCCCAGGACTCCCTCTTTCCAACCACAGCCTGAGAGGCAGGAGGGCAAGTGAGGGTGCAGGGTGTGCTGAGAGCTGCAGGAAGGGCTGTCCTGCTCTGGTGGCGGTGCGGCTGGATCAAGGAAGGGACACAGGCAAGGCAGCTCTGAGTCACCGCGTGGGGCTGACGGGTGTCTGACAGTCGGGTCACCCAGGTAGCCTCTGCCAGCCTCTTGACCTCACTCAGGGTACCAGGGCCTGGAGTGCACTCTACCCCGTTGCCCAGGAGCCACTCCCAGCCGTCCTCCTTCTTTCCATCTTTGGCCCAGGATCCTCCCCACCATCATCCCTCTACCACTTCTGGAACTTTTTTTTTTTTTTTTTAAGATTTTATTTTGGGGAGAGAGTGTGTGCTTGTGCAAGCTGGGGGAGGGACCGAGGGAGAGGGAGCAGACTCCCCGCTGACCACGGAGCCCCACCCTGAGATCATGACCTGAGCCGAAATCAAGAGTTGGACGCTTAACTGACTGAGCCACCCAGGTGCCCCATTCTGGAACATTCTTTACACTCTGCCACCACAGTCCTACGGATGCCTGAGCCGGAGGCGGGGTCTGCGCCAGCATCACAGTAAACTCCCAGGCCCTGAACACCGGTTCCGCTGCTCCTCTACCAGCTCCTCGGAAGCAGCCTCCCAGGCCGCGCGCCTGGTTCCCCGCCCCTCCCCCCACTCTGCACCCCTGCTCGCCTCACCACCCCCTTCCCCACCTCCCCCTCTTCCTCCAGTGCCATCCCCTCGACCTCAGGCCCTCTCTCCTCCTCCCGTCTCTGCAGACCCTCAGCCAGCTCCTTCCCTCTCTGCAGAGGCTCAGTCAGGTGCTTCCCCCTCAGAATCAGCTGCCCTTCGAGGCACCTACTCTCCCTCTCCTCCCCTCCCCCCCCCCAGAAGCCCTGCGGCCCAGCTCCAGCCTCCTCTCTCTGGTGTCTGCCTTTGTCAGAGCCTGAAGAACTCTGAGAAACGGTTCAAGCCCCAGCTGCACAGCGTACCAGCCCTGTGGCCCCAGACAAATTCCCTAAGCCCCCTGCCCCATGGTCTTTTCATCCCAAATGCGGCGATGACAACACGTGGACTTCGTAGGGCTATTGGGGAGGATGATGCTGTGAGTTACGGGTTACAATCCTCTAGCCTGGTGTTCTCAGGGCGTGGGGGGGGGGAGGGCTCTGTGTCAGCAATTCGAGGGACTCAGAATCAGCGTGGCGGTTCGATGCTGGCGCCCCACGCCACGCTGGACGGTGGGAGTGACGGATCGATAGCCAGCTGCCCTCCTCCATCAGCAGCTCCAGGATGGCCAGCCCGTCAACAGGGACCTGGAGCTGCCGGAAGCATCTGGTCAACGCCATGTGCATGCAAAAGGGTCAGAGAGCGCCCCCAAGGAGACACATGGCCCAGGATTGGGGTGCCCGGCCTGGATGGCACTCTTGGCTCTGCTGCAGTCCCAGCCGCCAGAGGCAAGGAGAGAGCTGGGGAGGGGGGAGCAGAGCGCAGACCTCGCCCTGTGAGCTGCAATTATTCCGTTTCCTGCAGCTCCTTCTTTCCTTCACCACCCAGGTCTTCCCTGTGCCCTCGCTCAGGCTGCCTGCCGCGGGTCTGATGGGGCTCCAGCCCCTCCCCCGACCCTCACGCTCCCCTCCCCCGGGCCTGAGCCACCAGGGGGAGCTCCCGATGCCAAGCCCGGCTCCCGCCCCGCCCCCCCGGGTCCTGACACTTCACTGGCCACAGCTTGAGCTCCTTGCACTTCCCTGCCGTGGTGGGGGCCGTTTTCTCGGGGCTCAGGGCGGAAACTGGCAGCAAGGTGGGTGCCCGCAGGCCATTTGTAAAGGGGGGAACCCTGGGAGCACTGTCATGAAGGCTGGGCAGCGTCAGGGCCACGGTTCCTGCCCTGGAGGTCTTCCCTCCCCACCCCCTTGTCGTCCAGCCCAGTGACTCTCAGCAGGGGTGGCTTTGGCCCCAGGGGGACACTGGGCAGTGTGTGGAAACCCCTTTGTCACAACTGGTGCTCCTCATCCTACAACAGAATTAGCTGGCTCCAGGCAGCGGCCGTGCCAAGGGTGAGACCCTGACCATCGGTTTCTGATCTTTGTTTCTGGGGTTCGAGACACTCTTGAGAATCTGATGAAGGCTTCAAACCCTCTCCCCTGAGAAGAACACGCAGACGCACATTTAACATAGAATTTTCGGAGGTTCTCGTAACCCTCAGTGGCCGTCTGGGAGGAGAATCCTGCCTAGAAGCCACGGTGAAGGCGCCTGCACGCCCGTCCGTGTAGAGGCCCCCTTCTTTCTGGACGACGCCCTCCCTCTGCGTCCTCTTCTCCCTCGTCTTTAACAGGAGGGAGAAACCTAGCAGGGGAAGTAGGAGTTGCAGGGAAGAGACACACTCTCACTCTCTCCTTCTGAAAGGAAGTGGGCTCTCTGTAAATGAAAGGAATTTCAAGTAAAACGATTACAGCTCTGCATGGTCCCCCCTCAGGTGGTCCCCCCTCCCTGCCCCACCCCGTCCTCAGCTCCCCCAGCCCCACCTGACCCTCAGGCATGGGTGAGGCCTCAGGGCCAAGGAGGAAAACAGTGCCCCCAGGCCCCCCCCCCTCACTGGTCTTGTTAGCTGTCTGCATTTCTTGCATTTCTTCTGCACCACGGGGGCGGAGGTGACAATGAAGAGGGATGGCAGGGTCCCCACTGACCTGAATCCTGAGCAGCTTGAGAAGGTTCATCGCCCTGGTCCCATAGAGCTGGGCCGACCAACAGGACTCGGACGAGGGTGCGGGGCAGCTGACTTCGGAGGGGCAGCCGGCCCCGTGTGACCCTGGGCGAGTCCCTCTGCTTGCTGGACCTGTTACCTTGTCTGAACGACAGGGAGCGTCCCCTCCCACGTGAGTACAGCTCCGGAAGCACTCTTCAGAAGCCTGGTTCTCTGTCCTCCGCCATCCTCAGGGGCATCCTGCGGACCCTTCACCCTTCCAAAGCTCGTAGGCCCCCAAAGCCTGGGCCGCCTCCCCCGGCCTGGTCTCCCCAGCAGGGCTGAGAGTCTCACCCCGCTGACAAACATCCCCTCAAAACATCAATCAAAATGAAAAGCTACAAAGGGCACTGCTTATAACAAGGTTTTAATAAAATAAAAAGTTCAAGTGCTTCCAATCCCCCAACATACCCCATTCTGGTGTGGGGGAGGGGAGGGACCCCCCACACCCCAGTAGCACCAGGGATAGCACCATGAGAAAGATGAGGTCGCATCCGGCCTCCCTGAGACCCACGGGCTGGTGAGGACGTGTCCCAGACATCCCCCCCCAGCCTGCCCCCCACCTCGGACAGTCGCAGAGCTGAGAGCAAGCCCACTCGCCTCCGTAGCGCAGTCTCCAGGCAGTGCCACCCCCAGGTCAGTTCTGCCTCCTCCTGAGACCTGGGCTTCTGGGGAGACGCCATGGGGTGGCCCCCACCCCTTATGGCTTTGCTCCCTGGGCAGGAGGTGGGAAGGGAAGGGAACGGCTCCAGCAGTCCTGAGGCTGGAGTTGGGGTGGGAGGGCAGCAGCGGCCAGGGCACCCTGCTGGGGTGGGGGTGGCTCAGGGGTCAGCAGTCACAAAGGGTCAGGGGTCAGAGCCCTGGGTGTCTCCAAACCAACCCAGCCCCGGGCAGAACTGTGCTGGGGCCAAGGGCCAGCTCCCTCCCAGAGGCCCAGCGGCTCCTTCTAGAGGTCAGTGAGTCCCCGAGAACTTGGGGCTCGGGGGCAGGGGGGACGAGGAGGGACTCCTTCCTCTCTGGCCTGGGGCCTTCCCTGTCCAGCCCATCATGGCCCGTCACCGTTGACATCCAGGTCAATGGAGCCGTGGCTGACCACCAGCCTCAGGCGCTTGGGTGGGGAGAAGGGGGCGAAGGCAAGGGCCTGCTTGGGGATGGGGGCAGGGCCTGGGGTCCCGGCAGGCGCAGGGGCAGCGGGTGGGGCCGGGGCCACACGGCTCAGGTCCACACGCACCACGTAAGGCAGCCCATAGCGCCGGGCCCAGTGCCAGTCCTGCTGCGGGGCCCAGTGGGCGCGGGGGGCCGGGCCCAGGGCCACCAGGGCCTCTGCACGCAGGCAGCAGTGGGGACCACAGCCTCCCCACCGGTGCAAGGAGATGCGGGCGGTGCGGAGAACGGGGGCCGCTGGGGCCCGCCGGGGCTGGAGGCGCCGGCGCCTCCGGGGGCGCACCCGGAGCTGGGGCTGAGGCAGCCACTGGAGCCAGAGGGGCGAGGCGTCAAGGCGGGCACTGCAGGGCAGGGGGCGCCTGGGCTGGCAGGTGGCTACGGAGGCCGGGGGGAGCGGGGAGAAAGGAGTGTGAGCAGGGCCTCCGGCAGGGACCCGAGGGCGGGAGGCGGCGGGAACAGACAAGGGCTTGGGCCTGGGGCGGGGCTCACCACAGAATGGGTCCCGGCGCAGCGGGGAGAGGTGGGCACAGGCCCTCAGGCCCAGTGGACCCTGCCGGCCACCGCCATCCAGGCCCTGCTGCAGCCTCCGCTTGGTCTCCCGGAGCTCGTACTTGTCCAGGGGCCGAGGGGGCAGGGGTGCGCGGGGCCGGAGGCGGAAGGCTCCTTCACCTTTCCTGGTTGGGGGGGCCGGGAGGGAGAGAGAAGGGAGCGGGCCCTGAGGAAGCACTTCCGGGTCCACCGCAGGGCCCTCTGGCTGCTGCTCTCCTCCCCAGGACCCCTCCCGGGTGCCTCACCTCTCACACGTGTAGCATTCACAGTGCTCATTCTTCTCACCAAAGAAGCCCTCCCCGTAGAAGCAGGTCACCTCATCCCCCGGCTCAATGTCCCGAAGCACCTTCACGCAGGCCGCGTTCCCATCTGCGGGCACAAACTGGGGGCCCGGCTGCTCAGCGGCCTGTCCTGGGGGCGCCTGGCCAAGTGCACTCCCAGGGACGGGGACGGGGACAGGGACGGGCAGTGCAGGCGCAAACAGGGGGCCTGGCGGCCTGTCCTGGGGGCTGCCGGGCTCCACCCCGCCCCGCCAAGTGCACTCCCAGGGACGGGGACGGGGACAGGGACGGGCAGTGCAGACGCAAACAGGGGGCCCGGCTGCTCAGCGGCCTGTCCTGGGGGCTGCCGGGCTCCACCCCGCCCCGCCAAGTGCACTCCCAGGGACGGGGACGGGGACAGGGACGGGCAGTGCAGACGCAAACAGGGGGCCCGGCTGCTCAGCGGCCTGTCCTGGGGGCTGCCGGGCTCCACCCCGCCTGGCCAAGTGCACTCCCAGGGACGGGGACTGGGGACAGGGATGGGCAGGGCAGGCGCAAACAGGGGGCCCAGCTGCTCAGCGGCCTGTCCTGGGGGCTGCCGGGCTCCACCCCGCCTGGCCAAGTGCACTCCCAGGGATGGGGACGGGGACAGGGACGGGCAGGGCAGGCGCAAACAGGGGGCCTAGCGGCCTGTCCTGGGGGCTGCTGGGCTCCACCCCGCCCCGCCAAGTGCACTCCCAGGGACGGGGACGGGGACAGGGACGGGCAGTGCAGACGCAAACAGGGGGCCCGGCTGCTCAGCGGCCTGTCCTGGGGGCTGCCGGGCTCCACCCCGCCTGGCCAAGTGCACTCCCAGGGACGGGGACGGGGACAGGGACGGGCAGGGCAGACGCAAACAGGGGGCCCAGCTGCTCAGCGGCCTGTCCTGGGGGCTGCCGGGCTCCACCCCGCCTGGCCAAGTGCACTCCCAGGGCCTGGGACCAGGACAGGGATGGGCAGGGGCTGGGCCCCCGGGAGGCCACCTCTCTGCACACACTCCCGTACCTCCCGCCCAGTTGCTGGCCTCCACCCTCCCTGCAGGACGATGATCTAACTGGCCCCTGGCAGTGTTAGCAGCCCGCACTGCCTGCCCCCTCCGGCACTCTTCCTCCGCCCCCTCTGACCCGCCACAGCCCACCCCCCACTCCCCACCAGCCTGCACCCTGGCGGCCAGGTCCAAGCTCTGGCCGCTCCCTTCCCATGCCCGTCCACTCTGCAGCTCCAGTCTGGGACGGCTGCCCCACCGGCCACTCCTGCCCCTGCCTCTGCCCCCTGCCCCCGCCTCCTACCTTCTGCCCCACCCCCGGGAGGAGTGGGACTCCCATGGGTCCCTGCACTCCAGCCTGACACACACGTAGGTAGGGGTGGCTCTCACCACCGCCTGCCTGATCCCAGGCCAGCTTGCTGGAGCCTCTGTGTGCAGGGTCTTGCGTCTTTGTCCTCTCTATTCCCCTGGACTCTCACCCAGTTACACAGCAGGTCACACATCAGGTCACACGCCAGCCTCTGGCCCCTCTCCTTCCTGCCAAGCCTCTAGCTCCTCAGCTGCCAGACCATCTCAAAACCCAGCCCCATTATTCACCCAGGAGGAGCGTCCATGGCAGACTTGAGCTCCTCTGTGGCACGCGAGGCCAGAGTCACCATGCCGGGCCCGTCTCCAGGAGGCCCTCCACTGAGACATATCCGTCTGGGATGCCCTGACACGCCTCGGTTTTCCTTCAACACCTAGGAAAATCCTAGTCCTCCTCCAGCGCCTGGCTCTGGCAGGACTTCTGGACAGCCTCCCTGCTCCACATGGTGCCTGGCTCCTGGGCCCTCAGGTGGCTGCCACCCGCCTCACGACAGGGCCGTGTTTTCTGTCCTACCCTGCACGTTTCCCACCCCCAAAGCCACGTCACGGCCTGCAATCACAGAGCACAGGAACCATGGGTATGTGCTTCACCTCTGTAGCAGGAGGCCAGTGGAGAGGAGTGAACGCAGCTGGGGGCTGCTGGAGCCAGGACTCGAACCAGTTCTAACCCCGAAGCCCCAGTGCCGAACCCCCACCACACCTCAGGGCTCCACACTTGGCAGGATGCGCACTTCCCGAGACAGCTTTCTCACACTCCACACAAAACACACAGTGGTCCCCCCAAAACGCTGCCTCCCCAGCTCACTCCCTCTGCCTGGAAGCCCAGCCTCCCAGAGCCTCGTGCTCTGGGGCTCCCCCTGGCCCCACTCTGGTGGCACGGATTGGCAGGGTCCTGCCACCTGGGCCTCCTGCCTCCTGCTGTGGCCAGGGGGCATCTCCACGTCAGGCCTGGGGCTCCAGGTGCAGGGGCACTTTCTGTCTCCCCATCACCACACTCCCCCCTGCAAGTGGCACAGCCAGGACCCTGGCCGAGGCCCCCCCCAAACTCTCTGATAGACTCTGATAGCTGCAGGCACAAACTGGGTTGTGGCCGGGGTGGGGGACTCTGGGCACTTTCTGGCTAGTCACTGACCCAAATGCCCCTCTCCGGGGCCCCCTTGTTTCCCCCATGCCCACTCCTGAGGGGGGGGGGGCGCCCAAGTCTCACCTTGCAGTTGGGTTTGCAGTCTGGAGCATCAAGGAGAGGGCGGGGGAGAGAAGAGACTCAGGTGAGCGGAGGGCTGGGCAGAGGAGAGCGGGGGGCCACCCCTCCATGCCTCCCCCCCACCTGCCCTGCCCCCACCCCCACCATGGTTTATGAAGGCCGCGGGGCCCAGCCACAGCTGCGCACTGCGTTTTCGGGTGGAGTACATGATGCTGAAGTCGTTCTCCCCGGCCCTCAGCAGCCCCTCGTCGGCCTCCCGCAGCTCCGCGATGCAGCCCACCAGGAGTTCCAGCTTCTCGTTCTTCTTCCTGCCAAGAGGCCAGGCCGTAGGTCTGTGAGCAGTGCCTCCCATCACCGCCTCGGCTGACAGGGGTCTCTGGGGGCTGGGGCACCAGGCCTCCTGCAGGCCGCTGCTGGCCACTGTGGTCCTCCTCCCAGATTTCTCAGATCCACCCACCTTCCTGGGGCACTTCCTGGATCCTGCATCCTCCAGGACAGGATGGCGCCCAGACAGGACACCATGTGGACCCAGGCACCCCTCCTGCTGTCCTCTCGCCCTGGGATCCTCCTCCAGCCCCCACTTGTGCGAGGCCCAAGGGCTCCTTCGCCTGCACTCCCCATGAGCCCCAGTAACTCCCCGCAAGCTGCTATCCAGCCCGCCCCCGCCACGCTTCGGCAGACCCTCTGGTGGGCCTCTGCTTAGGCCCGGTTCCCAAGAATACTCAAAATTCCCTTGTGGCTGATGAAGCACCAAGGAACTGAGGTCAGTACCTGTGTGTGTACTCAGCTACCACCTGCCTTCTGTCTACACTGTGAGCGGCCGGCAGGGTCCATCCTGCTCACTGTCCTGTCCCTTCCCCAGCAGTGGGTGCTAGGCCCCACTGGCACCAAGGGATGCCTGCCCCACTGGCCACTCCTGCCCCTGCCTCCTGAGCACAAACGGTACTTCCTTAGCAGGCCCTGGAACCCTGGGGTCCCATAGGTTCCCATCCCCCATCAGGGCTGCTGTAGGCGAAGAGGGTCTGTGAGCTCCGCCCCCTTACCAAGCTCTGGTAGACACAATCTTGGCTCCATTTGTCTCCATGGAATAGCGTGTACAGGGCAGGATGATAAAGCCGCTTTCAGGCAGGAAGGCTCGGAGGTAGCGATAGATCTGGGGGAGGTGAGGGGGTGGGCGGGGTGAGGAGCTGGGGCAGGGTCGTCCTCGGCCCTCTCTCTCCTGGGTCCTAGTCCTGCTCTGCCACTGACTTGCTGTGTGGTCTTGGGGGACTCACTTCCCCTCTTGGGGGCTCAGTTTCTTCATCTGTCAAATGGAGAGGTTGTACTCCATCTCAGAGGACCCCCGACTCTCCTCTCCTTGGATTCTCTGAGCCTCGTCTCAGATGGTCCCAACGGCTAGGAAGTTAGGGAGTCTGGGGCGGGGAACTTCATCGAGGGGTCTGGAGCCTGGGGCTCCAGACGTTCTGCCTGGCAGGGTGGAGGACCCAGGACAGGCCGAGGTGACAGGGAGGACGCGTGGACTGAGGGTGGGGGAAGGGAAGGGCGCCCTCAC
This sequence comes from Mirounga angustirostris, assembly GCF_029215605.1. Classification (NCBI taxonomy): domain Eukaryota; kingdom Metazoa; phylum Chordata; class Mammalia; order Carnivora; family Phocidae; genus Mirounga; species Mirounga angustirostris. Next base: position 57,243,776 of record NW_026991724.1, on the reverse strand, counting down.
GTGGGTCTTGAGGGCAGCCTCCTGCCGCGGGCCCCGGCTCTGGAAGTAGTGGGCCATCCAGCCTCCCAGCGTCAGGGCCCGGTACGCAGCCTCCAGGTCCCGCTGCCTCAGGAAGGCCTCCAGCGCTGAGCGCAGGTGGTGCTGTCGCCGCAGGGGGGGCACGGGGCTGGGGGAGAGGGCACGCCTGGGTCCCAGGGCCTTGGCCTATTCCCTCCGGGCCTTCCCGGGCCCCGCCCCCACCCCCACTCGGGGCTGCAGGGGCCGTGGAGGAAGGGAAGGGGTCCCCGCGGAGCCCTCGGCCCACCCTGTCCCAGGCCGCCTCACCTGACGTTCATCTTATGGGTGCGGAAGCCGAGGTAGGGGTCCAGGACAAGGCTGGTGGCAAGGTCGTCATTCTCACACAGCTCTCTGGCTGTCACTCTGTCAGGTCCCATGGTGCCCCACGGACCATGCTGCCTCTGGCCCAGAGTGGAGGGCGCAATGGAGGGGCAGGGGCAGCGCCCCGGGACTCCCACTTCTGAGCTGCCGAGGATTTGGCAAGCCTTTCGGTCTCCAGTCTCATCTACAAACCAGGGAGTAAAGGCAGGCTGACTTCACAGGGCTCTCAGCGAAGACGGATGCAACAAGTACTTCCGACAGTGGGGAAGCCCCCCAAAGAAACGTCAGTCACCGTCATGAGGATCTTCATGCTCTGGAGCACAGACACCAATCCCCCAAGCCCACACGACCACCTGCTGAGCACACCCACACACTCACACGTAGGTTCCCTCATGTCCCCACGCGCGCGCGTGCGTGCGGGCACACACACACACAAACACACACACACACACAGGGGCGCACGCACGCACAGTCCCTACTGGCCCAGGCAAGGCTGATTAATTGGCAGTCGGGGATAACCCTAAAGGCTTAGCCCTGCAGGAGGTGGGAGTCGGGGGAATCCATCTCCACCTCCAGCCCTCACCAAGGAAAAATCCAAGGCTTCCCACCCGCTAGGACTGACTGTTCCTCCACCCACCCCCATGCTTGTTGGCCTCAGCCTCCACCTCCCTCCTGTCCCTCCCATCCTCCCCAACCCCCCAAGCAGCCCTTGGGAATCATCAGGAGGCTCTGGGTGCAGCCCCAGGCAGCCTGGAGGGGGGTGAGGGGAGGGAGAGCAGAGGACGGATCCCAGCACCTGCTCCCTCTCCAAGGATTCTGGGGGAGGGGGGGCTCAGAGGACAAAGCGGGGAAGGGGAGAGAGAAAAGGAATGATATGGAGAAGCAGAACAGGTCTATAAAAAGGGGAGAAAGAAGGGAATTAGCAAAAGGAAACAAAACAAGACCCCTAACCCTGACTACGGAGGGCCTGCTGGGCATCCAGACCTTGGTGCTTCAGGGAGAGTCCATAGGGGATGGCAGGGAAGGGGGAGCAGAAGACGGATCAGCAGCTAGAGCTGGGGGGAAAGGGGTTCTAGAAAAGACAGGAAGGCTGGGGATAAAGAGGGGGCGCTGCGAGAGGGCGCCGGGACAGAGCGGAAGCTGCAGAGAGGCATGTGGGGAAAGACAAAATACACAGACTGCACAGAGGGGAGCTGGGCAGGGAGAAGGGCCGGGGGTGCCTGCTGGACACAGAGCACGGCGGAAGGCCTGGGGGTCACGGATGACCCCACCGAAGCCAGAGTGGAGACCTGGGGTCGACGGTAGGTCCTGAGGAGGTGGAGGGGGGCCTAGGGGTCCATAGCCGGGCTTGGAGAAGCAGAGAAGGGGCAAGTCCTGCGCGTGCAGGGAGGAGCGAGCCTGGGGTCCAGGTAGGGACCTGGGCAGGCACTGAGGGTCCAGGAGCGGGGGCTGAGGTCCGCGGGGCGACACTGGGGAAGCAGACAGGGGCCTGGCAGGCAGCGAGAGTGCAGGGGAAGGGCCTGAGGTCCAGGGAGGGGAGTAGAGTCAGAGGGCGACCCGAGGGGTCCGCTCAGGCCCGGGAGTGCGGGGAGGGGCCTGGGTGAGGAAGCACAGGGAAGGGGCTGGGCGCCCGGGGCAGCCTGAGGCCCGCCGAAGGGCCGGGAGACGTGGGCGCCTGGACACGAGGAGGGGCCGGGCGGGGCGGGGGACGGTCGGGGCTGGGGGCGACCGGGAGCCAAGGCGGCGCGGGCTGGGGGCCGAGAGGGGACTCAGAGGTCGGGCCCCGCGCCGCCCCTCACCCGCTTCTCCTCCTCCTCCTCCTCCTCAGGCACCCGCGCCGCCGCCGCCACCACCTCCCACTGCCTGCTCCAGCTCTCGTCAGACACGGTCGCCGCTCCTCCCGTCTGCGCCGCCGGGCCCGCCCCGCCGCGGCCATCGGGAGCTCCCATTGGCCGAAGCCGCCGCCACTCCTCAGTGGCTGCGGCGCTCACGCCGCTCCCATTGGCCGAGTCCGCTCGGCCCCTCCCCGCCTGCCCTCCCGTTCGTGCCCCTATGAAACCCCGCTCCGCCGGCGCCGCTGCCAAGCGCCGCCGACTGCGGCTAATGGCTCCTGTTGCTGTCATTCCACCGCTGCCATGGAGACTTGCCCCGCCCACCGCTCGGAGTCGACGCCCTCATTGGCCGAGAGCGTCGAGGCTCCAGGCTAAACTCGGGTTTGGGTCAGGTTATTCGGGTCCAAGTGGAAAGGGGGCGGGCTCAGCCGGCTCCACAGCGCGCGCGTGATTGGCTGGCCCTGGAATGGCTCGTCCTTCCATAGGCTAAGGCCTCCGCCCGTCACCGTAGAGTCGCGACTGGCCCATTCTCTTTCTCCGGTGAAACCTTCGCGAACCGCGGGGAGAAAGCTGGGGCGGGCGCGAGGGGTGGGTGCGCGGGCGCCTCCGTCGACCCCGCCCGGCCTGCCGTTGCCAAGGAGACAAAAGTTTATTGACAGTCCTGCCCAGCTACAAAGGGCGCCTCGCTCTTCCTCTCTGCTCGACGACCTTCTCCGCCCCACGGACCCCGGTTAATTTCGGGAGCACCCACGGGAGCTCTGCGGGTGAACGGGTCGCAAAGGAGGAGCCCGGGAAGCGGGGCCTTTGGAGAAGGCTCCCACGGGGCAGCCCCCTCCCCCAGTTGGGATCACCAACCTGCTCCAATCCTGGAGGCATCCATAATTAGCAATTCGTCGTAATTACGCCCAGAATAATAAGCTCCGCGCTTGGAGCAGGCGGTCTTTGTTTTGCTCAGTGCTGTGCATCACGGTGCGCTTCGAACAATGCCTGGCACGGAGTAGGTGCTTCCTTAATGTGTACTGAATGAATGAATGAATGAATGACCCGCCAGTGAGGATGAAGCGGGCAGTTTCTGCGTCGCTCTGTGGACGGAAGGAAGTGGCTTGCCCTCTCTGGCCCTCAGATTAGCGTTTGTAAAACAAGGATCACACTGGTCCCTCTCTGAGGGTTTCTCCTTAACACCCTCCTGGGTGTCTTCAATAGCGCTTCCAGCATCCCCACCCCCATCTCTGTTTATGCTGTTCCTTCCCCAGCTGGGACTACCCCCTCTGAGACTGCTCTCCCCAACCGAGGTACCCTCTACAGCCCCCCAGTAAGGATGGCCACAGCTCCAGAGGACAGCAACGGCCAGCAAGCAGAGAGGACTCCAAAAACTGAGCTCTCTGGCAAAGTCCAAAGTCCTATCAGTATGTCTGAATCTTAGAAGCGCATTCCTTATGTACACCCTCGAGAAACACTCGCAGATGTGAGCAGAAAGATAAGCTCCCAACAGTGTTTGCAGTGATGAGAAAACAAAAAACAAAAAACTGGAAACGGCTTAAATGTCCATCACATGAAGAATGGATAAATGGATCGTGACGTACTCATACAGGGGAACACCATACAGCAGTGAAAGGGAATGAACCAGCATTCCGGATATCAACCTGGACAACCGCAAAGCATGTTGCTGGTTGTGGAAGTCCGCATAGTTGAGTGCGGGAAGTTTTAAAGCACAAAACACAAGGGTTGTGTGTGGATGCGTGTCTTAAATGTGTATAAACATGCATTGGCGTGACAAAAGTAGGCGCAAGGCCCTACCGCTGACCCCTGCAGGTGGGACGGAAGGAATGCAATCAGGAAGCCACACAGGACATTGATATTTGCACTTTTTTTTGTAAGCCCAGAGGTGGAAATCATGAGTTCGCTATATTCACTATCTGTTGTTTTTCTATGCGTCAAAAGATTTCTTAATATGAATAAAAATTTGACCTGCCGGGTGCCTGGGTGGCTCAGGTTATGATCCCAGAGTCCCACCTCAGGCTCCCTGCTCAGCGTGGAGTCTGCCTCACTGCCCCTCCCCCGGCTCGTGCACTCTCTCTCGTGCTCTCTTCTCTCACTGTTTCTCAAATAAATAAATAAAATCTTGGGGGGAAAAAATTGACCTGCCAATGCCACTGCCAGGGTTTTATTCGAAGGAAATAACTGACAAGTGTTAAGATATTTATATATAAAGATGTTTGCCTCAGTGTTGTTTAAAACACAGAAAAATAGAAAGAGCCTTAATGTCCAACAATAGAAGATTGGTTGGATCACTTAGAGCAAATCCACCAGATGGAATAACGACAATGCCTAACAGTTACTGAGCTCTTAGCACAGGCCAGTGATTTTGCAAATAGCCCTGCGGGGAATGGGCTGTTGTGACCCCCATTGTACAGATGAGCAAAGTGAGGCTTACAGAGGGGATTGAACAGGCCATCAGACACCAGGTTTACTCTCAAACTCTGGGCTGTGGCGCCCAGATAGCATCCAGCGGGTTCTCAATCTCAGATGGCATAGCAAGGGGCACCCCAGAGAAGGCCTGAAACTTGGACACATGCTATAACATAGATGGACCTTGCAAACATGCCAGGTAAAAGGAGTCAGACACAAAAATTCACCTATGGAATTATTCCATTTCTTTTTTCCTTTTTTTTAAAGATTTTATTTATTTATTTTAGAGAGCATGCGTTCAGCGGGGGGTGGGGGGTGCGGGACAGAGGGAGAGAATCTCAAGCCTACTCCCCACGAGTGTGGAGCCCCATTTGGGGCTCGATCTCACGACCCTGAGATCATGACCTGGGCGGAAATCAAGAGTCGGATGCTTAACCAACTGAGTCTCCCCCCTCCCCAGGCACCTGGGAATGATTCCATTTCCAAGAATTTTCCAGAATAGGTAAATCCATATACACAGAAAGCAGATTCATGATTGCCAGGGGCTGGAGACGGGGAGGTGGGGAGGGACTAATAATAGGTATGGGGTTTCCTTTTTGGATGAAGAGGTTCTGGAACTAGAGAATGGTGATGTTGCAGAACATCGTGAATGTACATAAAGCCATTGAATTGTATACTTCAAAATGGTTAAAAGGGTAAATTTGATGTTAAGTATATTTTACTACTGAAAGAGAGAGAGAGAGAGAGAAATAATCATCTGGGGAATATAGTGAAAATATAGATTCTAAGTCTCAGCCTCCAAAAAGCCCGGTTGAGTATTTAATAATAAATCATTTTATTTTATTTTATTTTTTAGATAATTATTCTTTTTTTAAGGTATTTATTTATTTATTTATTTATTTATTTATTTGATATATAGAGAGAGACAGCAAGAGCGGGAACACAAGCAGGAGTGGGAGAGGGGGAAGCAGGCTCCCCACTGAGCAGGGAGCCCGATGCGGGGCTCAATCCCAGTACCCTGGGATCATGACCTGAGCCGAAGGCAGGCGCCTAACGACTGAGCCACCCAGGCGCCCCTAATAATTAATCATTTTAGGACAGTGCTGCCCAAGTGTAGCCTGTGTCCCCGCAGCTTCAAGCAGGATCACATGGGTGCTTGGTGGGAATGAAGAATTTTGGGCCACATCCCAGAATTCCGGAATCAGAATCACCCAGACTAGTGGTTGGAATGCTCTGGAATGCTTGAGAAGCAGGCCATAGAGAATACCTTTGCAGGTGGCTTCTTCAGACTACACATTCACAGGCTGGAGGGATGTTGTGGGCTTAGTAACTCCCAAAACTTGTTATAAGACCATAAATTCAGGATGACCATATTTTGAGGGGAAAGGGATATGTATATATAAATTACATGATTGGGGACAAGGATGTGGAGAAAAGGGGACCCTTGTGTCTGCTGATGGGAATGTAAGTTGGTGTAGCCGCTATGGAAAATGGTATGGTGTCTCCTTAAGAAATTAGAAATAGAAATGCCATATCATCCAGCAATCCCATTTCTGGATATATACCAAAAGAAAATGGTCACTATTGCAAAGAGATATCTGCTCTCTCGTGTTTACTGCAGCATTATTCACAACGGCCAAGATGTGGAAACCATCTGAGTGTCTGTCGATGGGTCGATGACAAAATGTTGGGTATGTATGCATGATAGAATATTATTCATCTGTGAGGAAGAAGGAAATCCTGCCATTTGCAACTATATGGAAGAAGCTGGAGGCCATGCTGCTGAATGAGATAAGATAGAGAAAAACAAATACTGCACAAACTCCCATGTATGTGGAATCTTAAAAAAAGGTTGAACTCATGGAAGCAGAGAGCGGGAAGGTGGTTACCAGGGGTTGGGGAAGGAAGGCGAGATGTCAGACAAGGGTACACACTTAGAGTTATGAGATGAATGAATGGCCAGAGTTAACAATACTGTATTGTATACTTGAAGTTTGCTAAGAGAGTAGATCATAACACACACACACACACAAAGGGTAACTGTGAGGTGAGGGATGTGTTAATTAGCTTCATTGTGGTGATCATTTCACAGTGTGTATGTATATTAAGCCATTACACTGTGTACTTTATTTTTTTTTTAGATTTATTTATTTGTCAGAGAGAGAGAGAGAGCACAAGCAGGGGGAGTGGCAGGCAGAGGGAGAAGCAGGCTCCCCCCTGAGTAGGGAGCCTGATGTGGGGCTTGATCCCAGGACCCCGGTATCATGACCTGAGCTGAAGGCGGACGCTTAACCGGCTAAGCCACCCAGGTACCCCTACTGTATACTTCAAATATATAAAATTTTGTTTGTAAATCGTACCCCAATAAAGCTGGGAAAAAATAAATGGTTGTGGGGGAAACTGTCTCTCTGTTTTCATGTATGACTTGTGTAATGACCAAACGTATATAATAAAAGAATAAAATATAAGTATTACATACCGTGTGTTAGTTTATAAACACCTATATCCACATACATACTTACGTATACGTACGCACGTAACTCTATCTATATCATCATCATCATGCTCAAAGTTCAGCAATGAATTCACACCTTGGTGGTCAGCCTCCAAGATGACCCCCAGTGACCATCACCCCTACGAGGCTTCATCACCTTGTGCATGTCCTTCCACTCTGAATAGGGCTGATCTGGTGCCATTTGAAGGACAGGGCAAACATGATGGCATGCCCAAGGCCAGCTCACCAAGGACATGATGGCTTCCATCCTTGCTGTCTCTGGGATCACTCCTCTGGGGGAACTCGGCAACAGTCTGAGAGGTCATCAAGGCCACCTCATGGAGAAGGCCATGTGGCAAGGAACCAAAGCTTTGTGCCAACAGCCGGAGAAGAACTGAGGCTTCCTGCCAAGAGTCTGAGTGTCACGTGAGTGAGCCACCCTGGAAACAATCCTTCTATCTCCAGACTGTGCCCCAAACGACATCTTGATTATAACTGGAAGAGCAACCCCAAGCCAGAGCGAGCCACCTAAGCTGCTCCTGAATTCTGGACACACAGAACCAGTGTGAGATGACAAATTCTTATTGTTTTGTGCCACTACAGTTAATTGATAGGCATCTGGATTAAAATCCAACATCCTAGGGGCGCCTGGGTGGCTCAGTTGGTTGAGCGACTGCCTTCGGCTCAGGTCATGATCCTGGAGTCCCTGGATCGAGTCCCGCATCGGGCTCCCTGCTCGGCGGGGAGTCTGCTTCTCTCTCTCCCTCTGCCCCTCCCCCTCCCCCTGCTCCTGCTCGTTCTTTCATGCTCTCTCTCTCAAATACATAAATAAAATATTTATCAAAAAAAAAATCCAACATCCCTCCACCATTATTCCTCTGATCTTAATTATTAACTACTCTGAATTGCTCACTCCCTTACAATCCCATTGGCCTCCTTGCTGGAAGCAAGGCCCTTCCTTGCTGTCCTCTCTGCTAGGAAATCTGCCTCCAACTATCCACAGAGCTCCCTCTCCCACCTGCTTTAGGTGTTTGCTCAAATGTCACTTCCTCAAGGTGACCTTCCCTAAGGGCCCTGGCTGGAGGAGCCCAACTACCCCAGCCATCCCCTTACTCTGCTCTGTTGCCTCATAGCCCCAGAATCAGGTACATAATAATCTGTGGGTCCCAGAGCAAAATGAAAATGCAGAGTCTTTGTTCAAAAACGGCTAAGAATTTCAAGATGGTAACAGCAGAGCATTAAACCAATGTAAGGCCCTGAGCCTACAGAGCTCCCACACCTACAAAACTGGTATTACATAGCACCAACCCCTGCCTGACATTATATGTCTCCTTGTTTATTGTCCTCCCCAGCTAGGACAGAAGCTCTAAGAGGGCAGGGACCCTTGTTTTGTTCACGGCTGAGTTTCCAACATCAAGGGCAGTGCCTGGCGCATCGCTGACATTTGCCAAAGATTTAATGAATGATTAAACAAAGAACAATGAAAGCAGCCTGACCCTGAAGGACAGAGAAGGCCCTCAGAAAAGGACTATTACCCATGGAATGGGAGAATATTTTTGCCAATCATATATCTGATAAAAGATTTGTAATCTAGAATATAAGTCGGGGCACCTGGTTGGCTCAGTGGGTGGAGCGTGCAACTCTTAATCTCAGGGTTGTGATCCCGGGGTTGGCTGTAGAGATTACTTAAAGATGAAACCTTAAAAAAAAAGGGCGCCTGGGTGGCTCAGATGGTTGAGCGTCTGCCTTCGGCTCAGGTCATAATCCCAGGGTCCTGGGATCGAGTCCCACGTCGGGCTCCCGGCTCAGCGGGGAGCCTGCTTCTCCCTCTGACCCTCTCCCCTCTCATGCTGTTTCTCTCTCGCTCGCTCTCTAAAAAAAATAAATAAAATCTTAAAAAAAAAAAAAACCTTAAAAAAAAGGGAGGGGGTGACTGGGTGGCTCAGTCGGTTAAGCATCTGATCTTGATTTTGGCTCAGGGCATGATCTCAGCATCCGTGACATTGAGCCCCACATCAGGCTCTGCACTGGGCATGGAGCTTGCTTGGGATTCTCTCTCTCCCCGAGCTCTGTCTCTCTTTCTATTAAAAAAAGAAAGAAAGAGGGTGGCTCAGTTGGTTAAGGGTCTGACTTCAGCTCAGGTCATGATCTCGGGGTCCTGGGGTCAAGCCCCACATCAGGCTCCTTGCTCAGAGAGGACCCTGCTTCTCCTCCTCCCTCTGTGCCTCCCCACACTCATGCTCTCTGTCTCTCAAATAAATAAAATCTTAAAGAAAGAAAGAAAGAAAAACTTGTACATGAATGTTTATCACAGCATTATTCGTAATAGCCAAAAGGTGCCACTGACCCAAACATCTACAAATGATAAATGAGTAAACAAAACGTGTAAAGGAAATGGCAACACAGGCTGAAACGTAGATGAAACTTGAAAACATTTTGAAAGTGAAATAAGCCAGACACACACACATGAAAATATTGTGTGATTCCACTAACATGAGGCACCTGGAAGAGTCAAATTTATAGAGACAGAAAGTGGGGTGGTGGCTGCCAGGGGCTGAGGGAGGGGAAATGGGGAGTTATTAGTTAATGGGTAAAAAGTTTCTGTTTGAGATGATGAGAAAGATCTGGAGATGCACAATGGGGATGGTCGCACAACAGTGTGAGTGCGCTTAATGCTGCCGAATTGTACGCTTAAAATTGGTTAAAAGGGTAACATTTAAATGGATAAAGAAGACGTGGTATGTATATACAATGGAATATTATGCAGCCATCAAAAGGAATGAGATCTTGCCATTTGCAATGACGTGGATGGAACTGGAGGGTATTATGTTGAGCAAAATAAGTCAAACAGAGAAAGACATGTATCATATGACCTCACTGATATGAGGAATTCTTAATTGCAGGAAACAAACTGAGGGTTGCTGGAGTGGGGGTGGGTGGGAGGGATGGGGTGACTGGGTGATAGACACTGGGGAGGGTATGTGCTCTGGTAAGCGCTGTGAATTGTGCAAGACTGTTGAATCTCAGATCTGTACCTCTGAAACAAATAATGCAATATATGTTAAGAAAAAAAAAAAGAAGAAGAAGAAGGTAGCGGGAGGGGAAGAATGAAGCGGGGGAAATCGGAGGGGTAGACGAACCATGAGAGACGATGGACTCTGAAAAACAAACTGAGGGTTCTAGAGGGGAGGGGGGTGGGAGGATGGGTTAGCCTGGTGGTGGGTATTGAGGAGGGCACATTCTGCATGGAGCACTGGGTGTTATGCACAAACAATGAATCATGGAACACTTCATCTAAAACTAATGATGTAACGTATGGGGATTAACATAAGAATAAAAAAAGGGGTAACATTTATGTTATGTATATTTTACCACAATAAAAAAATATAGAGAAAATTCATGTTAATGTTGAAACACTGAAAGCTTTTTATTTGAAATCAGGAACAAGACAGGGATATCCCCTTACCACTGCATTCAACGCTGTTCTGAAGACATAGCCATTGTAGTGAGGCAAGAAAAAGAAAAAAAAAAAGGTGTAAGAATTGAAAAGAAAGAAACAAAACTGCCATTAATCACAGATATGATTATGTACCTAGAAGATCCAAAAGAAGCTCCTGATAAAATATCAGAATTAAGGATGGAATTCAGCAAGGCTCTGGATACAAAATCAATATACAAACATCAATTGCGTATCTTTTTATCTGTGTGTTGGGGGTCCCCGAAGCCCCCCAGATGTTTGGAAATTCACTAGGACTTATAGAGCTCAGCATAGAGTTGTATTTGTGGCTAAGCCTTATTACAGCAAATGGAGAGGGGAAAAGTCACAGGCCGAGACTGGAGGATTCATAGGCAGGTTTCCTCATGCTCTCTCCCTTCACGAGGATCACACAGAGCTCACTCTTTCCCCAAACAAAAATGCAACAAAATGTGGGGCACCTGGATGGCTCAGCTGGTTGAGCATCCGACTCTTGGTTTCGGCTCAGGTCATGATCTCAGGGTCGTGAGATGGAGCCCTGAGTTGGGCTCCACGGTGGGCATGGAATCTGCTTGAGATTCTCTCCCGCTCCCTCTGCCCCTCCCCCTGCTCACATGCTCTTGCTTTCACTCTCTCTAAAATAAAAAAAAAAATAAATCTTTTAAAAAAATGCAACAGGGCGCCTGGGTGGCTCAGTCGTTAAGCGTCTGCCTTCGGCTCAGGTCATGATCCCGGGATCCCGGGATCGAGTCCCACATCGGGCTCCCTGCTCGGCAGGAAGCCTGCTTCTCCCTCTCCCACTCCCCCTGCTTGTATTCCTGCTCTCGCTATCTCTCTCTGTCAAATAAATAAAATCTTTAAAAAAAAAAAAAGCAACAAAGGGACGCCTGGGTGGCTCAGTTGGTTGGGCGTGTGCCTTCGGCTCAGGTCATCCCAGGGTCCTGGGATCGAGTCCTGCATCAAGCTCCTTGCTCAGCAGGGAGCCTGCTTCTCCCTCTGCCTTTGCCTGCAGCTCCCCACTTGTACTGTCTGTCTCTCTCTGTCAAATAAATAAATAAAATCTTAAAAAAAAATGCAGCAAAATATGTGTGATGTTTTTGCCCAAGGGAGCCCATTAGAAACTCAGCACCCAAGGTTTTTGTTTGTTTGTTTGTTTGTTTTTTAAGAGTGAGGGAACACAAGCAAGGGGAGTGAGAGAGGGAGAAGCAGGCTCCCCGCAGAGCAGGGAGCCCAATGCAGGGCTCGATCCCAGGACACTGGGACATGACCTGAGCCAAAGGCAGATGCTTAACGACTGAGCCACCCAGGCGCCCCAGCACCCAAGGTTTTTATTGATGACTGATCATATAGATACTGTCGGCCTTGCATGCACCAAAATTCCAGACTCCCAGAAGGAAAACAGGCATTCAGCATTAACCACAGGGTTTGCACAAACAATCCAGGCACAGTGAGCCACTCAGAATAGTTCAACAGCCAAGTCCCCAGACACAAGACAAACGCAAACCTTGCAACCACGATAGCTGAATCAGATCTGCTATGTTAACCATTTTCTGTACAACTAACAAAGTTCTAAAATAAAAATTAAATAAATATGGCTTACAATAGTATTTATAAATATCCAGCAAGGGGGAATAAATCTAATGAAAGATACACAAAACTTCTTCAAGAAAATTCTGTAAAACCTCATTGGGAGACCTTAAAGAAGATCTAAAACAGGGAGATATATACTATGTTCATGGACTGGGAATGAGAAGGGAGATGGGGGGATGGGAGATTTACAGAGAATGAAAATATGGGAAAGAACCAAACTTTAGAATCAGACAGACCTGTGCTCTGGTCCCAGCTCGTCCGCTCAGTAGCTGAGTGATATTGGGCAGGCATGGTAGCCAAGGTGGATCTCCCTTGAAGAAAGAACTTAATCAGCTGTGAAGAGTGCCTTTGGAGGACAGTGGTACTGACAAGTCCTATTTTGTTTGGATCAAGGTCATGTTCTTTTCTGGCAGCCCCCAACCATGACTAAGCATCGTGGGTGGGGGTGGGGCAGGGGGAGGGGAGTACTAGGGAGTACTAGGGAGCACTGTCCAGTTCCACCTAATATGACTCCTCCAATGGCAATTTTTATCTGTTCTTTTTTTTTTTTAAGATTTTATTTATTTGAGAGCGAGAGAGAGCATGCGCGAGTACAAGCAGAAGGAGGGGCAGAGGAAGCAGGCTCCTCCCCGCCCCCCTCCCCCCAGCAGGGAGCTAGACATGAGGCTCCATCCCAGGACTCCAGGATCATGACCTGAGCTGAAGGCTTAACTGACTGAGCCACCAAGGCGCCCCCCCCCCCATTTTTAAAAAATTTTATTTGTTTATTCATGAGAGAGACAGAGAGAGAGAGAGAAAGAGGCAGAGGGAGAAGCAGGCTCCCAAGGAGCTGGGAGCCCAATGCGGGACTCGATCCCAGGACTCTGGGATCATGACCTGAGCCGAAGGCAGACTTTAACCATCTGAGCCACCCAGGCGCCCATCCCCCATTTTTTTAAAAAAAGATTTTATTCATTTTTTTAGAGAGAGAGAGAGAGAATGCCTGGGTGCACATGCAAGCAGTGCGGGGAGGGGCAGAGGGAGAGGAAGAGGGAGAGAAGCTGAGTCCCTGAGGAGCTCGGAGCCTGAGGCGGGGCTTGATCTCATGATCCTGAGATCATGACCAGAGCTGCAATCATGACCAGAGCTGAAATCAAGAGTCAGACCCTTAACCCACTGATCCACCCAGGTGCCCCTCTTTTTCTTTTTTTAATTGAGGTAAAATTCACACACCACAAAATTCAGCACTTTAACCATTTTAAGCAGTATAATCCAGAGGCATTTAACAGTCACACTGTTGTGCAACTGCCCATCCTCTGCTTCCAAGACATTTTCACCACCCCAAAAAGAAGTGATTAAGCAATCACTCCCCGTCTACCCCTCCCTCCAGCCCCTGCTAACCACCAACCTACTTTCTGTTTCTATGGATCTGTGACAAGAAATCCTTGCAATTCACCTCCCCTGTTGGCCGGCTGAGATTTCTCAGAGCTGTACCCTCTGAGGCTCTTCTTACCCACAGCGCCCTTCCCCCTCTTCTTCCACAGGTGGCCCACCCACTTCCTGGCCCAGTCCTGCTCCCTCTCCCCTTTATCTCTCACTGGTATCGCCCCCCCCCCCCCCCAGTAAATGCCTTGTATTGCTAACATCCTTGCAACATTTGCTTCCCGGAGGACCAGATAACACAGCAAGACGCTCTGAGCTCCAAGTATCTACGAAGGGCTGCAACTTCTCAGAAATACTGTGACTCGGAGGACCCGACAATGTTCATACTCCCATGGACTCCCTCCTGAACCCTCACAAGCATGTGACGGGGCACCATTATGATCCTTGCTTTGACAGGTGAGAAAACAGAGATCCAGTGCATGGGCAGCTTCCCCTCTCTGGGAAAAACGGTCCTCACCACGAACCAGAAGCAGTTTCCTACACACGGAAGTGAAGTATCCTCTCACCCAGAGGAAGGCCACGTGCAGCCACTTACCCTCAGCTGAGCCTGCCTAGGAGGCACATTAGCATCTTGTCCCCCCACCCCACCCCACCCCGCCCCGTACTCCTTCAGGGTCCAGTGTACACAGGGAGCCCCTTGAGTGGATCATGATCCGAGCTGAAGGCAGATGCTTAACCGACTGAGCCACCCAGGCGCCCCAAATAGCAAAATTTAACTGAGTACATTTTAAAGATCGAACTGGCTTTACTAGGTGATGGATGAATCGGGCAGCATCCCACCTACCAAGTAGAGGGAGCTCTGTTGAGCTACCAAAAAAGGAAAGGTTTTTGTTTTTATTTTTATTTTTTAATTTTTATTAATTTTTTTTTAAAGATTTTATTTATTTATTTGACAGAGAGAGACACAGCGAGAGCAGGAACACAAGCGGGGGGAGTGGGAGAAGGAGAAGCAGGCTTCCCGCGGAGCAGGGAGCCTGATGCGGGGCTCGATCCCAGGACTCTGGGATCATGACCTGAGCTGAAGACAGACGCCTAACTGACTGAGCCACCCAGGCGCCCCTAATTTGGGGTTGTCTTAAGCCATGAAATTTGTGGTACTTTGTCACAGCAGACATTGGAAGCTCATGTAGGCACCCAGCTCTTAGGTGGCAGACATGGGATTCAAACTCAAGTCTTGCCGATTTGAAAGCTCTGGATCTTCTGCGATATCTTTCGGAAGTGTGAAGTTTGGCATTATTCCAGATTCCCCCCTAACTCAGGGTTGCTGGGCAGTGCCTGGCACTAAAGATGTGCTAATGCTTATTATTGTTATACCTCCTTCTGTCTCCACAGTGTCAGTTCCTCTCAGTCTTCTGTGCTCAAGAACCTTCCATGGTTCCCCAGTACTCTCAGGATCATGTCCAAGCCCTTTATGGCAATGGAGAACTTTGGGGCCTGGCTCATGTCTCCTAGTAACCCAGCAGACAAAGGCACTCGACCCTCATGGGCCAGGTTTCGGAGGCCCCCTGGACTCTACTGAGAAAGCCTTCCAGCGGCTTGCACACTCCCTCCTTCTAAGTATGGCTTGTGAGACTTTCCTGGCCCTCCCTCGCAACCAGAATCCACCAGACACCATGGCTAATTAGCCACCTCCTCTTCGGGGGGCCACCATGCCCTGTGCCACCTTAAATATAATACCTGTATTCTAATTTTCGGGTCCAAGGGCAGCTGCCTTCCAGCCTGGGAAGCCACTGTAGGCAGGGGTGGGATCCGGGCCTCCGCTGATTGCTGGCTCTGGCCTCAAGGAATGTCCCATGTCTGTCTGTCAGCACCTTCTCTTTCTCATCTGTACCCTCGAGGAAGCTGACAGCCTGAAGTACTAGGTGGCTGGGGCCGTGGAAATGCAGGAGCACGAGGAAGAAAAGGTGGGTTTCAGACTCCTAAGTCCCCAGGGACATAGGGTCAGTGGAATTCTATTCGGCCACGGAAAGGGATGAAGCACTGAAATGTGTGCTACAACGTGGATAAAACTCAAACACATATGAAATGTCCAGAATTAACAAATCCGCAGACAGAAAGCAGTCTGGTTGTGGCCAGGGGTTAGGGACCATAGGAAATGCGGAGTGCCTACACTTAGTGGGTACGGGGTTTCTTCGGGGGTGATGAGAAAGTTCTGGAACTAGATAAACGTGGTAGTTCCACAACACTGGGAAGGTACAAAATGCCATTGAATTGTTCACGTTAAATAGTTAATTTTATGTTCTGTGATTTTTACCACAAATTGAAAAAAAAGAGGTGGGGTGCTGAGACAGAAGGTAACTGGAACTTCCAGGTCTGAGGGAGGAGGGACTAGGGGCCTGGACTCCTGGGTCTGAGGGAGGAGGGGCTGGGGGGTCCGGACTCCTGGGTGTGGCGGAGGAGGGGCTGGGGGTCTGGACTCCTGGGTCCGAGGGATGAGGGGCTGGGGCCCTGTGCTCCTGAGTCTGAGGGAGGAGGGGCTGGGGCCCTGGGCTCCTGGGTCTGAGGGGGGGCCCTGGGCTCCTGGGTCTGAGGGAGGAGGTGCTGGGGGCCTGGACTCCTGGGCCTGAGGGAGGAGGGGCTGGGGGCCTGGACTCCTGGGCCTGAGGGAGGAGGGGCTGGGGGCCTGGGCTCCTGGGCCTGAGGGAGGAGGGGCTGGGGGCCTGGGCTCCTGGGCCTGAGGGAGGAGGGGCTGGGGGCCTGGGCTCCTGGGCCTGAGGGAGGAGGGAGCTAGGGGCCTGGACTCCTGGGCCTGAGGGAGGAGGGGCTGGGGGCCTGGACTCCTGGGCCTGAGGGAGGAGGGGCTGGGGGCCTGGGCTCCTGGGTCTGAGGGAGGAGGGAGCTGGGGGCCTGGACTCCTGGGTCTGAGGGAGGATGGGGCTGGGGGCCTGGACTCCTGGGTCTGAGGGAGGAGGGCTGGGGGTCTGACTCCTGGATCTGAGGGTAGAGGGGCTGGGGGTCTGGACTCCTAGGTCTGAGGGAAGATGGGGCTGGGGGTCTGGGCACCTGGGTCTGAGGGAGGATGGGCTGGGGGTCTGGGTTCCTGGGTCTGAAGGAGGAAGGTTGGTGCCTGGATTCCTGGGTCTGAGGGAGGAGGGACTGGGGGTCTGGGCTCCTGGGTCTGAGGGAGGAGGGGCTGGGGGCCTGAGCTCCTGAGTCTGAGGGAGGAGGGGCTGGGGGCCTGGGCTCCTGGGTCTGAGGGAGGAGGGGCTGGGGGCCTGGGCTCCTGGGTCTGAGGGAGGAGGGGCTGGGGGTCTGGGCCCCTGGGTCCAGGGGAAGCAGGAGGAGGAGGCACCCAAATGCCTGATTAGCAAGAGGGAAGGAAACCCGAAAGTTGAGGGTTGCTATGTGGGACAGAGAAAGGATCAGGGCAGAGGAAGCAATAGCTTTCAGGGGGGAGTTCCATCGGAATTAGATTTCGACACCAAGGTCTCCCTTCCCACCCTGAGCCGGCCCACTGGGGAATTCCAGCAGCTGGCCTGGAGGAACGGAGAGGGAAGGCAAGTGACGGGAGGAAGCAGGTCACCATAGCCCCATACCCAGCAGCCTAAGGACAGAAACTGCACCCAGAGAGGAGTCTGACCTGTGGGCCTGGCTTCTGGGGCTCCAGAGGAGGTAAGAGCTAGGAAGCTGGAGCCAAGGGGCTAGAAACCAATAAAGGAATTCTAGAAGGGACTGGGGGTCTGGACTGCTGGGTCCCCAAGGGAGGAAGGGTAGAGAGAGCTAGAGGCTCAGAATCTGGGTCCTGGTAAGGAGAAGGGCTGGGGTCTTGGACATTGAACTTATACAGCTGAAGGAAGGAAGTTGGGGGCCCCTTGAAGCTAAGGGGCTGCCTGCTAGGTTCTGAGTGGGGAAGTGGCGGTTTGGGGGTGAGGTTCCGAAGAAAGCGGCGGGTCAGAGGGTCAGACAGTCAGACTGCTCTGTAGCTTGGACTTTGGCTTTGCCACGACACCACCCGAGCCCTACCCCACGTCCCCCCTCCTTTTCCAACCTCTCCCACAGCCCCAGGACCAGGACTGGGAGAGCGAGAGGGAGAAAGTTCGGACAGGTGAGCACTCCAGGGAAGCCCAGAGGCTGGCAGTGGAGGGCTGGCTGGGAGAGGCTCGGAAGCTGGGTTGAGGGAGGCCAGCCTGGAAAAACTGGGAGGTCAGGATGGAAAGACAGCTGTTACAAGAGGGAAAGTGCCCCAGGCTGAGAGCTGGCCTCATCACACCAGACCCTCACCCACTGTTTCTGCCCTGGGAGCCAATGTGGGCCTCAGAGCCTGAGGGGCTCAGAGGCTGGAGGCCACCTTCTGATGCACCTGGATCCTTAGGGCAGGTTCCTCACCTGAGAGACAGAGACAAAGGTTCGTGGTCCCTCTTCTTCCCCTGCAGAGCCTGGCATGTGGGGTTACCTGTCCCTGCTGCCTGCCTTCCTGGCCCTTTGGGCTATTGCTGGAGTCTGGACCGTGTGAGTGTTAGAGGCAGGAGACCCCTGGGAGGGGCTGGGGGTCTGGACTCCTGGGTCTGGGGGAGGAGGGGCTGGGGTCTGGACTCCTGGGTCTGGACTCCTGGGTCTGGGGGAGGAGGGGGCTGGGGGCCTGGACTCCCGGGTCTGAGGGAGGAGGGGCTGGGGGCCTGGGCTCCTGGGTCTGAGGGAGGAGGGGCTGGGGGCCTGGACTCCTGGGTCTGAGGGAGGAGGGGCTGGGGGCCTGGACTCCTGGATCTTAGGGAGGAGGTGGCTGGGGGCCTGGACTCCTGGGTCTAAGGAGGAGGGAGTTGGGGGCCTGGACTCCCGGGTCTGAGGGAGGAGGGGCTGGGGGTCTGGACTCCTGGGTCTGAGGGAGGAGGGGCTGGGGGGCTGGACTCCTGGGTCTGAGGGAGGAGGGGCTGGGGGTCTGGACTCCTGGGTCTGAGGGAGGAGGGGGCTGGGGGGCTGGACTCCTGGGTCTGAGGGAGGAAGCTGGGGGCCTGGACTCCTGGGTCTGAGGGAGGAGGGGCTGGGGGGTCTGGACTCCTGGGTCTGAGGGAGCAAGGGGCTGGGGGCCTGGGCTCCGGGGTCTGAAGGGGAGGGAGTTACAAGTCCTTGTTTCTGTGGGTAACAGAAGGAAAAGGTGTCGTTAAAAACCACTTTGATGTCTCTCTGTACTTCAGTTTTGCCCTTGCCGTGGCCAACAGGTCTGTGAACCTCACCGAAGGTTTCCCCTATATCAGGTAGTTATGGCGCTGGGGGGGCGGGGGGTTCCGAGGCTCCGAGGAGCCGCAGGATGATCCTTCATCTTCCCCAGCCTCTGTGGATCTTACCCCCCTCAGAGCTGCATCTTCAGCCAGCTGCTGAACATGGGAGCTGCTATGGGTAAATATTCTCAGCCCTTTCTGTTCAGGGCGAGACCCCCCACCCCGACCCCCAGCCAAGGGCGCCCCGCGCGGCCCCGGCCCCGGCCCCCGCCCCAGGAGTCCAAGCCCCCACCCCTCCCCCAGATGTGGCGGTTAGGCCCCCACCCCTAGACGCCCAGTCTCTCCGCACCCCCTCCCCAGGAATCCGGGCCCGGCTTGCCCGCCCACTTCCCTCTCCTCCCAGCCGCCTGGATCTGCATTATCCGCTACCACCAGCTCCGGGACTGGGGAGTCGGAAAATGGTTTAACCGGCTGATCCTGTGGACGGGGCTTCTGTGCGCCCTGGGCACCTCCGTGGCGGGCAATTTCCAGGTGAGACGGTATCCGCTCGTGGAGCCCAGCCAGGCTGTCCGACCAGCCCGAGTCCCCGACTACAGCTCCCAGCATCCCCCAGGGCCGCTGGCTTCTCGTTGTGGGGGCTCTTCCGCGCACGGCCTTCTGGGACTTGTATTTCTCTTGGGGTCCTCGGACAGAGTAGGGGGACAGGGGAGGGAGGTGAGCTCCTCCGCTGTTTGAAGGGAGTCCCGCGTGGGAGGCTCTTCGTATAATTATTTCACTGAACCCTAGAAGATTGGGGGTAATTTACTGCCGTCCTTTGCCCCTTTCCCCTTTTAATAATGAAATTACTCAGAGCCACTCATTCTTAGATGGAGCGTTCACTCCGTGCGGGGCGCTAGGCTTTACACCGTGTCGGTTTTCATCCATCTCCACAAGAGCTCTAGCTAGACTCTTTTTGGTCAAATCCGACAGAGGGTTTTTGTTGTTGTTTTGTTTTGTTTTAATCAGCTGGTTCGTGGCGGTCAGAAATGAACCCAGATTCATAGACTCTAGAACTCACGTTCTTCGCCTTGAAGTTCAGTAGATATTTGTAGAACAAAAGGACAATCGATTGGAGAAAGCCTATTGATTATTTTATATTGTTATTTAATTTTACTGTGATGTCTCTGACTCCAAACCTCTCCTGTGAAAGTACCATAGGGTAAGAGACTGCCTCCCACGTATTAAGAAAATTCCCCATCATTTATTCATTTATTCCTGTGCTCCTCAACTTTAACTTCTTTAAAAAAAAAAGTTTTTAAAAGATTTTTATTTATTTATTTGAGAGAGAGAGAGAGCGTGAGAGAGATTATGAGGAGGGGGGAGGGGTACAGGGAGAAGCAGACTCCCTGCTGAGCAGAGAGCCCAATGGAGGGCTTGATCCCAGGACCCTGAGATCATGAGCTGAGCCAAAGGCAGACGCTTAACCGACTGAGCCACCCAGGCGCCCCACTGCTTAAAATTATTATATTGCTCCCCTAAGGAGCCTTTTAAAGACATTTCCCGCCGGTCATCGCTTCCCCTCATTAAACTTTTAATATTTAAAAAATATTAAATAACATATATTATGTATCTGCAAAGCACAAACCATTGTAATCTTTAAGAACTTTTCACTCTTGGGGTGTCTGGGTGGTTCAGTTGGTTAACCGTCTGCTTTTGGCTCAGGTCATGATCCCGGGATCCTGGAATCAAGTCCCCCATCAGACTCCCTGCTTCTCCTTCTCCCTCTTCCTGCCGCTCCCCCACTTGTGCTCTGTCACTCTCTCTGTGTCAAATATATAAATAGAATCTTAAAAAAAAATAAATAAATGAGAACTTTTCGCCCTCCAGAAACCAATTTTTACCCCCTGGGTGGCAATATCAGCCCTCCCCCTCCCCGGTTGAGAATGAAAGATTTATTACTAATATTTCCCGAGCGTCTATGATGTGCCAGGCCCTGTATTAGGGAGTGAGGCCACAGCAGTGAGCAGTCTCTTGGGTGGGTCAAAGACCCCTCCCCCCATCACAGCCCTCGCGTCTCGCACCCCCCCACCGTGTATCTATGTTCCTCGCAACTCTTGTCCCTTTTCCTCCCAGCAAAAGAACCAGCTGCCAACGCACCTGATAGGGGCCTTCTTTGCCTTATTCGTGGGCAACCTCTACTTCTGGCTGCAGCTTTTTCTCTTCTGGAGGATGAGGAGCCTGCCCCAGCCTGGGGCCCCCTGGATCGGACCGCTCCGCCTGGGCCTCTGCAGCCTCTGCACCATCCTCATGGTGGCCAGTATCCTTACTGGGGTTGGTGGCAGGCGTTGGGGGTTCTTCACTGGGGTGGGTCGGCTCCATGCAATGTGCGGTGCCCTGTCCTTTCTTGGCCTCAGTCTCCTCAGGATTAGAGCGTCATAGAAAGTGTCAACCCAGGGGTCAGGCAGCCTGGGTCTAATTCCACCTCCCCCACGTCCTAGCTAGGGGAGAAACTCCACTGGCTGAACTTCTCAGTGTCTCAGCTCCTTCAGCTCCCAAACGTGGATAATAACAGGGCTGCCCCCGGAGTTGTAAGGAATGAAGGGAGTAATACATGTGAGATGCTTAGCTCGGTGCCCAGCACAGTGAGCCACCAGCAGATCCTGGGAGGATGGCAAGCCAGACGCTTAACCGACTGAGCCACCCAGGCGCCCCACTGCTTAAAATTATTATATTGCTCCCCTAAGGAGCCTTTTAAGCAAGGCTTAAAACAGCGAGAGCAGCCTGTTTGGGGTACCTGCCCTGTGCCGGGCATCATGTTGGCGAAGACTGGAAACTGAGGCTCAGAGAGGGGGAGTCCCTTGGCCAAGGCCCGTCATGAAGCCCAACGGTGGAGCTCATGGTGGAGGCAGGCGGCTTGTACAGGCTCTCGAGGGCAGTCCCTATCTCTTCCCAGCTCCATGTCTGGTGCTGTCATATTATCCCGCGGGCCTTGGTGGGAGTGTTCACAACACAGAAATTGGCCGATGTTGCAAATCGGAGCTGGTTGTTAACCATTTACCAGCCATGCCTACCACCGGCTGGAGACTCTACCCAGCCCAGTTCTGAGTCACCCGAGCCCAGATGCTTTCCGCCAGCCTGGCACGCCTTCGGGTGACTCAAATCACTGTGCTCCAGTTTCCATATCTGCAAAAGGGAGTTGTTTTGATCATAGTAATGGTCCTTACTGATAAAGTGCCCTGAGAGAAAAGAGGCTGCAAACTCAGCCTTAGGGACCGATCTCCTTGGGGAGAATGCAGGGGAGGCCAGAAGGCTGCTGGTGTTCAGAAGAGCCTACCAGGAAACCAACTGAGGTCCTGTGCTGGCTGCCTGAGGGACATCTGCTTATTTGGGATTATGTCAGCAAATGGAACGGGCAGTCCTATTTCCCAGCGCAGCAAACTGAATCCCACTGAAGAGGCGGGAAGGGCTGGCCCCTCACCTAAGCCTTTAGCTACTCCAGCTGTACAAGCAACATCTCTCCTCTGCAGAGGCCCTGTTGGTGATAAGATCCAGCTGGCCCCTTGTATTTTATTACTATTTTTTTTAAAATTTTTTGAACATTTTATTTATTTATTTGAGAGAGAGCAGGAGGAAGAGCAGAGGGAGAGGGACAAGCAGACTCTGCTGAGTGTGGAGCCCGATGCGGGGCTCCATCCCAGGACCCCAAGATCATGACCCAAGCTGAAACCAAGAGTCAGTTGCTTAACTGACTGAGCCACCCAGGCGCCCCGTGCTGGGCCCTTTAAAAATCCCAGCTGGGCTGATAATCAGTTTGGCTGCAAGGTCCTTATTCTGTGGTGCTCAAATATCCCTTGGCCCTGGGGCCAGGAAATGGACCATAAAGATGGCCAGCAGAGTGTAATAGGGGCTGGGGTTCTGCAAGGATGGGTCTGAGAACTGGCAGATTCTGAGCTGGTCTTGCAGAACTAGCTGCTTTTCACCTGCTTTGGGAGGTTGGGGACACACCCCAGGTGCGTGCTGAGGGCGGAAAAACCAGCTTGGAGATAAGGCCACTGGAAGGGCCTGAGATAAGGATTTTCAGTGTTAGGGTGAGGCTTTAAAGGCTGGAGTTTCTTCCTGGGGGCAGTAGGGAGCCATGGAAAGCTTATGAGCAGGGGAGGAACAAGGCCAGTTCTGGCGGTAACCACCTTGTGTCTCAGTGCTCTCACCTCTCCTTTGCTCTAGGATTCATGGGATCTGCGGTGATGTTGGCCGTATCTGCTATCTAAAAATCCCTGAATGAATGAAATAATGTCTAAACTGATCTAGGAGTGAGTGGGGGCTAGCTTGGCTGAGAAGCAGAAGGTTGTTGCAGTGATCTTGGGGTTGTGAGTTCAAACCCCACATTGGGTGAGGAAGGAAGGAAGGAGGGAAGGAAGCAAGGAAGGAAGAAAGGAAGACACGGCAGACCAGGAGCGAGACGCAAGACCAGAAGGAGATGGGCCAGGCCAGCAGGATAAGCCTTAGGGTGACCAGCTGGCCATGAGGACGAGGAGAGGGAGGGGGTGAGGGTGAGTGGCCAGGGTCCGCTAGGCACGTGAGTGGGTGGCAGTTGTCACCAGGAGGAGGAAGATATTTTAGGGGGTGAGCGGGAGGGGCCTGTGGGCCACGGGTGGGGGATGAAAGTTGCCAACATAGCCTGAGGCTGGCGCCCGGCTTGGGGGTGTCTTTAGGAAACCCTGCATATTTGAGGGAAGAAGCAGTTTGTGGGCAAGTGGGAGATGGTGATGGTGGGGCCTTGATGGGGTCGGGGAGGCCGAGGGTAAGGTGAGAACCTTGTTCTGGGTTGTTGGAAATACAGTGTGAGCAGGAGGAACCTGCAAGGGGAACATTTGGGAAACAGCCTTAGACGGGGAGGAAGGCATCCCTGTGAGTGTCCGGGAGCCGCGGAGGCCATTCCGGCCTGGGCTGGCCGAGTGCGTCGCGAGCGGCCACCTGGCCCCGGTGACCCAGCTGGGCTCCCGGATCCTTCCTGCTTGGTGTGGCCCTTGACCCCGGGGTGCAGTGGTCATCCTCCATTCCTGGCCGCTGCGCTCGGCCTCTGCTGCGTGTGAGTGGGCCATCGCCACACTGCTGTTCATGCTCTTCGGCCTGTTTGCTGTGGATTTTTCCTGCCTGGATGGCTGCACCCTATGTCTCCAGCCGGGCCCCAGCCTCAGCCCCCCGCCGGCCTCCCCCATCTCCCTGCAGATCCCCCTGTGAACGGCAGTCTGGGCGGTGTGGTCTGGCCCTGGTGCTGTTGTCAGGGCCATCCAGGAAGTGAGAGGCCAAGGCCAGCCAGCCATCCCTGCTCAAGGCTATTTATTATTATTATTATTAATTTTTTTTTTTTTTTTTTTTTTTTTTGCCGCCGGTGGAATCAGAGACACGGACGCAGGCAGGGTCACGCGAAACCAGAATTCCTTCCGGAGAGCAAATCCGTACAGAAGGTTGTGAGAGGAAGGGGGAGAACCGGGGAAGGGGGGGCCCAGGAAGGAGGAGTTGGGGACACAAGGACAGATGGCCCTCTCCGTCCGGATCTGCTAAGCCACCCCAACCAGCCCCCGTCCCTCCCCCACCCCACCCTGCAGAGAGATTGATCAATAAATAAAATAATAAATTAATCAATAAATAAAATAGAAACAGCTCCCCCGCCCTCGGCCCCCCCTAGAACCACCCCCCATTGGGCACGGCCCCCTGAGCCCCATCCCTGTAGGGCAAGGCCGGGTTTGTTGTATCTCTCCCCTCCCTACATACTCCTTGGGCCCTATTTACAGATTCACAGTTGGGGGGCAGGGAAGGGGGGTGGAGGGGGTTCCCCTCCTTCCCCGGCCCCCTGGGGTCAGGGCAGAGGGGTCCCATTGGTGGCCAGGAGCTTCTTGTCCTTCGTGGGGCCTCGGCGGGGAGAGCTGGTCAGCTCTGGGTCTGGGCGGCCGGGTGGGGGCTGCAGGCTTCTGGGTGGGGTGCCAGCAGGCCGGGTCTGGGCCCCGTTCTTCTCATCTGTGGAGAAGGAAGCAGTGTGGCCTCAGGAACCTCAAGGCTGCCGAACCCCAAGGAACACGTTCCAGCGACATCATGGTGGGGCTAAGGGCCCCCACTGAGGGGCTGGAAGCCTGGGGGGGATGGCTGCCAGGAGGACACCCGTCTGCAACCAGACCTGGCAAGGTCATGGACAGCAAGCAGGTCATGAATCCTGGGCCCCTCCGGCCCCTGTGGCTTAGGAAACTGGGCCAACTTAGTCCCAGTGAGACCCAGAGGCCTGACTCCAGGGGGCTTTCTCACGGACTCTGGCTATGACGCTATCCACTAAGGGACAGCTTGTCACAGCAGCAGGTCCCATTCAAGTCCCCAGATCACAGCCAGAGGCCCCCTTGCCTTCTGCTCTCCTGGTTGTTAGGGGAAACGCTCCTCAGCAACAGGGCACAGGGGAGCCCACAGGGGGTTGTTTGGGGGATCTGAACAAACCCGGATGGTCGATTGCCCTTCTCCAGAACACCGTTCCCAAACTTTTGTTAGCAAGTTCCACGACTGCGACACAGAGACTAGTCAACCTCTGAGGGATCCCTGGAGGTGCCCTCCCTAGCCAGGAGGCCTTCTCAGGTTGGGATGGCCCTGTTCCCTGGATGGAGCTTAGACCCCAGCCTCTCTGAGAACTTGTGATCCTCGCCCACAAACCAAAGCCTTGGGGCACTTGCTCAGCAGGCGGTCTCCCCTCCAGCCCACGGGATAAAGGAGGGACACATGGCCTCGGCCCCTGCCTCCCACCTGCCAGGGCCTGCACGGAGGGCTGGTCGTGAGTGCTCAGCAGCTGTGCCTGGATGGTCTCCACAACTCGCTTGAACCGACGGCTGGGACCTGGAGGGATACAGAGATGGACTGACTTGGGGACAGGGAAGGCCCCCCCACCCTGTGGAACCCAGCAAAGGACTCTCCTCCTCTTGGTCTCAACTTGCTGCCCTGTGTTGGGGCCAGGCATAAACCCACCATTTGCAAATGGGGCTAAGAAAGATTAGAGTTAAAATAATGATGGGTGTGGCTTTCTATTTAAATAGGTTGTGTTACTTGTTAGTTTCTAGCTGAGGCCGTGAAGAACCAGAAATATAAGAAAAATAAACCGGAAGTGAAAAAAAAATCTTAAAATCGAGGAAGTCCTGCGTATTAGTCTTTAAGGGAAGGGGAAAAGAAATGCACTGTAATTCATTTTAGTGATGTAACACCGGCAGGAAACTCTGGGAGCAAGCTCATCTCCCAACTGTGACGTAATAAGACTGCTAAGAAGGGTAGCACACAGAAGCATCTCTTGTTATTCAGACTCTTCTCATCAGGGCCCGGGAAGCAAGCCGAATCGGAAGCAAGACGTTTCTGGGGTTTTCATCTCTGGTGCCAACTCTTGACTGGTCATGGCGGCCTGCAGTTTCTGAGGCTGCAGCTGTGCTCCGCAGGAAGAGGTGCCGTGATGGACTGGTGATGTCTGCTCTGGGTGTGGGCATGACACTGGACCGCGGCGAGCCACGTCTTTGCCCTTCAGTGTCAGCAGGGCTGGGTTGAGCCCGGCTCTGTCAAGTCAATTTACCTCAACAGGACTCTGTTTTCTCCTCTGTCAAGTGGGTGAGTGCTAATACCTCAAAGGCTGCTGGGAAGCTTCAGCGAAATAGTGCATGTAAAGCACTTGGAACATCATAAATGTCCATGAAGGGGCGCCTGGGTGGCTCAGTCCGCTAAGCGTCTGCCTTCAGCTCAGGTCATGATCTCGGTCCTGGGATCGAGCCCCGCATGAGGCTCCCTGCTCAGCGGGGAGTCTGCTTCTCCCTCTGCCCCTCCACCTGACTTGTGCCCTGTCTCTCTCTCAAATAAATAAAATCTTAAAAAAAAAAAAAAAAAGTCCATGAAATGTCACTGAGAAAAGGGGGAAGGACAGAATGTGAGGGTCTGAATGAGGGGGCCACTGTCCCAGCTCAGCTGTCTTGCGCATCCCACACACCAGGGTGGAGGCAGTCTCTAGCCAAGGGACGCTTACCGGAGATGAGCGTAAAGGTGACGGAGTAGATTCCACCACCACCACTGCTGTCCCGTCGTGGGGAAGGCTCTGGACCCTCTGAGGAGCTGATGTCCACCTGGAATCGGACGGGCTTCTGGAAGACGGAGGGGCCGCCACTGGCCTTGTACTCGGCCCTGAAGCTGGTCTGTGACAGCACACTGTGACTCAGGCTGGGGATCTGAGACAGGCGGGGGACGAAAGGAGGGGGTGATTCCAGGGAATGGAGAACCACGACTACCTTTGCCCAAGGAACTACAAGTTCCATCAGCCACCAGGGGGGAAAGAATAACAAAAGCGGGGTGGGGTGGGGGGGCGGAGTTCCCATTTCCTGCTGGGACTTGTAGTTTTCGCGTCCAACTCTAACCGGTATCAGAGGAATGGCTGAAAACAGGGACTTTCACATCTAGGCGTCAGCCCCAGGCTCCAGAATCACATGATACAAACTTCTCTGCCTCCACAGGCATTACCATATCTGCCTCAAAACCTGTAAGTCCCACTAGCTCCTAGAGCAAGAACCAGAAGGCCCAGTGGAAAAAGTGGTTCCGTCTGCTAATCTCAGACCTGGTGATGGGGGAATGGCAGCTCACCAATACTCTAGGGAGTTGCGCCACCTCCAGGCCCCAGGGTACAGTAAACCTCTCCACCTCCCGCCCCTACAGTGACCCAACCCAACTCTGAACGGAAAACTACAGAACCCATGAGCCTCTGGAGGCAGTCAGGCCAGCGCGACGGCAGTGGACCCCAGGGGCTGCTGGGACTTGTAGTCCTGTGCTGGCCAGGACACAGTAAGACCCAGGCCCCTCACCGACAGGAAGGCATGGACGATGTCCGCTTTGATGCTGCTGAGAGGTTTGTCCTTTAGCACAAGGAATATTTGTTCTTCTTTGTCCAAGGAGATGAAGTTCCCAAACCAGGAGCGTTTTGCCAACCTGAGTGAAAAGGTATGGTTAGAAGGTGAGTCAGGACGGGGCTCAGGGAATAAACCCTTCCCCCATCCTCTCACTTCCCTTCCCTGTCAGACTCACTCTGGAGAGGACTCTGGCGTCAGACTGGACATCTCCTCGGCAGTGGGGACTGGGGGCGGGGAGGGAGGGGAGAGTATGGTCAACACCTGCCCATCATCCTGGGGTCCAGCACGCGGGCCAGCAGTCCCCTCCAACCAGAGGTTCCAGATCCCGGTGCCCATTCACCTCCCAGTAACTAAACCCCAAATGGCATGCTGCTCGGTAGTCCTTCTGGGAATGCTAGCCAACCCCTGTTAGGCCATGTCCTCTGAGGGTGGAACTTGCTAGTCATGAGCCCATGGGAAGATGAGCCAGGGCACTGAAGGGAGGTGTCCTTCACGGAGGCTCCGCCTCTAGCGCTGGAAGCCACACCCCCTCTCCCCAACACCTGAATTTCTACTCCCAGCCCCATCTTCTCTCAGGAGGTGGGAATCCGGGCCCCCAGCCCCTGCACCCTCAGGGACCCTGTACCCTGCATCTTGCGCCGGTGAAAGCGAGGGGAGCCCAGGAAGCTGTTGCGGATGGAGTTGAGACGACTCCTCCAGGCGGCTCCCCCGACTCCACCGCCGGGGCTTGGGGGTGGCGTCGTTCCCGGCGTCCCAGTGGGACTGGCCCGGGGCGTGTGCAGGGGCGAATGCAAGGGGGTACCCCCAGAGGAGCGCGGGGAGCCTGGGGGACCAGGCAGGGGCGTGGAACGGGCACTGGGGGGTGGGGGCTGCTCCCCGGCGCCCCCACCCCTGGGGCCTCGAGAAGGCAGCGTCTGCGTTTTGGAAGTCGGGGAGCCCCCGCCCCGAGCCTCATCTCCGGCCCCGGGCTCAGGTGAGAAGGAAAAGACAGGACTCTGTGGAAGAGTGGCGAAGGGTGAGATGGCGAACTACAGCTCCCAGGAGCCTCTAGGAACCCCATTCGCACATACTCACGGAGGTGGGTCCCGACGCATGCTGGAACTTGTAGTCCAGTGATTTCCCCCCCCCCCCCCCAACCCACATCGTTAGGGGGACAGAGACTTTTTCTATCATGTTCACTGCTGTAGCACAGTGACTGGTACACAGTAGGCGCTCAATTAGCTTTTGTTCCGCGCATAAACGAACCCTTGAAACACTAAAACCCCAATCCTATCGGAGGTGGAAATGCCCAATGTACTAAAATACTTATGCGGCCTTAGGGTTGGGGGCCCTTTAGGGACAGAGAGGCAATGCCTCACGACTTCATGGGAGTTGTAGTTCCTGCTGCTCTATCTCGGCTCCAGCGTCTTCACCCCCTTACCCCTTCCTAATGACTTGGGGCTTACCCTCGGGCTGCTGAGAGGGCTGGAGGACAGACCGGTGGAGGCTCCACTGACACTGCGGGATCTGTTTCCAGAAGAGACGATGATGATGATTTTTAATCAGGTGTGTGGGTTTCGCAAGGCGCAGATGTCCTCTCCCTTCCACACGCCTTTGCGATGCGGACTTGAGGCCCGGAGAGGGGGGCCACTGCGGTGGAGCTGGGGCTAGAACCCCGAACCCCCTCCCCACCCACACTGTGCGTCCGCGGGAGGGGCGGCGGCTCCCACCTCTGACTGTGCTGGGCCATCTCCAGGGCGCGTCGGGTGGGCACGGGGGAGCCGCCGCCCCCAGCATCCGTGATGCTCAGAACTTCCATGGACTTCCGCTCTGGCCGCCGCTTCCCGTGACGGCTCAGCATGGGGGAATCCACACGTTTCCGAGGGGGGTCTGAGGGCGGAGGGTTTCAGCCCCATCAGAAGCCGGCTTCGCGCAGCAGTGCGTGGCACTGGTGCCCGTGGGGGAACGGAGGCCCGGAGCGCAGACTTTTGACAAGGCCACGGAGCCAGTCGGGGCGGGGCGGGGGTGGGGGTCTAAGCACAGAAGCTACGGGCTTGCCGCCCCTTCCTCCCTTCGGAGTCCGGGGTCTGGACCCCCAGCCCTGCCTTCTCACCGACGTCATTCCGGGGAGGCAGGTCCTGGTCCTCACAGCTGGGATACCGCTCCTTCCGATCCAAAAGCAGATAGTAGATCATCTTTTCTTGGTTCTCCCTGATGGGGAAGGGAAGGGAGGGGGTAGGAGGGCATTGGGGTCAGGGGTCGGGCTCCAGAGGTCTCACCCCCTCCCTGCAGCTGTGGCTCTCGGGGACTTGGTACACCCAGTACCTCTGTGCATGGGTCCATCTTCCTCGGCATCAACATGGCTAGCTTTTTTGTGTCCGCGTACATCTGACCCTTACTTAGCCGTAGTAACACCTAATAACTGAGCACTTACTACTTGTAAGCACTGCGTGGGGCACTAAGTCTGTCTCAGCGCCTGGCGATACTCTGCAGCATCTTGTCTTTTTTCCGCCGGTCCTACCGCCCCCTCGTGGTCCCTCCGGGGACAGCGCCACGTGGGGACTTTAAGCCACGCCCCATCCAGCGACCTGGGCGCCACGCCCCAGGGAGTCTGCGCGTGCGCGGGGCCTGGGCGCGCCCTCTGCTGGCTGGCTGGGGCCCTGCGGCGGCTCGCGGGACGTGGACCGCGGGTGCGCGTTGGGGCAGGGGGCCTTACTCCTCGCTGCGCAGCTCGCGGTGCAGCCGCTCGCGGTCCCTGAAGCAGCCCAGCGAGGCCATGCTCTCCAGGACGTCGGGGTCCAGCTCTCCGTTCGATGGCAGGCTCCGCATGGCCACCCGGCGGCCTGGGGCTGGCTCCAGGCAAGGGTCTGGCTCGTGTTTCCCGCCCCTGGGGAGGGGGAGAAACGTTACAGGGGACCGGGCCGGGCGTCCAGGATTCGAGCCCTCTCCACCGGAGACGCAGGTGTCCTGGGCCCCAACCTGCTCCTCTCTTGGGAACCCAGGAGTCCCGGCTCCCAGCCCCTGCTCCGCCTGTGTCCTCTTCCCCTAGGACCCAGAAATCTGAGTCCCTAGCCCCTCTTCATTGAGGAACCCTGGTGTCCCACCCTCTAGCTGGTTCTCCTGCCGGGGACCCTTGAGGTTTGGGCCCCCTCCCTTTCTGCCCCAGGGACCCAGGTGCTCAGCTGTCCCATACTCACAGGTACCAGGGATGTTTCTGAATTTGCTCCAGCTGAGGGGGGGAGAGAAGCAGAAATGAGGTCGTATGAACACAGTAGGCCGCAAGGAAAGTTGATGAGGTGGCGTTGGGGGTCCCTAACAGTGTCCCCTCCTCTCCACCAGGGGCAGATGACAGCTTAGGTCTTCCCCTAGTGGCGACTGAGCGCCTCGACCCGCGACTACCGGGGACAGGCCTGGGACAGGCCCGGGACATGGCCCGCATGCACAGTGCCCCCCCCCCCCCCCCCCCCCCCCCCGCTGTAGGAGTCCTCCCCAGTTTGGAGCTCATTCAGCGACCCCGGGGACTGACAGCCAGGTCCTGGAAATCCAGCCTCATGCGCCCCCTCTAGGGATTCTGTCCTCATGACCCACCGCCCCCCCAACTCACACTGAGCCTTTTCTCAGGCTCCACTTCGATCATCCCTCTCAGGAGGCTCTGGCAGTCTGGAGGGATGAAGTGGGGCATATGGAAGACTCCCCGTTTCACCTTCTCCAGCAGCTGACGGAGATTGTCATCATCAAAGGGCAGAGCCCCCTGAGTGAGAAATAACAGGACCCCTTACATAGAGCTTGGGATGTTCCAGGCGAGAGCCTAAGCACTTGACAAATCAGCACATTTAGTCCTTGCCACAAGCACTGGGAGGCAGGGGACTATTATTATCCCACTTTACATGGGGGAAACTGAGGCATGGAGCTGTCCAGCAATTTGCCCAAGGCCTCTGAGCTGGTAAGTGGCAGAGCAAGGATTTGGCAACAGACAAGTCAGGCTCCAGGGCTTAAGAGGCTGGGGTTGCAGCTTGAGGCTGCATCTTAAAAACAGGTTTCTCCCCAGACCAGTTTCAGGAGGGGTAATCCTCACGCGTTCGTTCAACAAAAGGTGAGCATCCGTTTTGGGTCAGGGCTCTCATAACAGACAAAACAAGCCCTCGCCCTCCTACAGCTCACACCCTAGATTGCGAGGCCCCAGTGAGTGAATGAACTTTAGCAGCCATGTCATGAGGCAGACACCCTGCTATGTCCCAGGTTCTGATCTGGCCGCGAGGGATGGAGCAGGGGACAGCAGGCCCCTGGCCCCACGGAGCTTTGTCCAGAACAGTGCCTGGCACACACGGATTAATAAGCAGTGGCTGTTGGATGAGTAGTGGGAGGGCAAGGGAACAACAAAGGGACACATGGAATGAGACAGGTGGGAGTCCGTGCGGTGAGGAAACACGAGCAGAGCGAGCAGGTAGCGAGAGAGGGGAGCCGGGTCTAGCAAGGGAGTCGGGGAAGGGGTCTCGGAGGAGATGATGCTGGACAAAGACTTGCAGGGGTGACAGCATGAGTCTCTGAGGGCTTTTCCAGGTGTTGCCCCTGGTGTCAGAGGCCTCTGGACAGAGGATGCAGGGTGTAGGGGAGAGGAGGAAAGGGGCACCCCGCAATGCTGGTCTAGGGCCAGGAAGCCTGGATGTGACTTCCGCTTGTCTGTCTCATTCACTGTGGCCGAGTGTTTGTTGTCAGCCTGGCACCTGGATTCTACACTTCCCAGCCTCCAGAACAGTGAGAAGTAAGTTCACGCCGCCCCAGCTACCTTTGTTATAGGAGACCAGACTAAGACAGACAATTTGTTGACATTGAACACGTGGCCAGCAGCATTCGAACTCAGGCTGGAAAGAAGCTTATCTAACACAGGTATTTTCTCTGTGACGGACAAAACAATCTTCCCGTCCTTAGGAACGCACAACGGCACTCTGCAGCGGGACGATTTAAAATCACCAACAGATGGGGCGCCTGGGTGGCTCAGTTGGTTAAAATCACCAACAGGGACGCTTGGGTGGCTCAGTTGGTTAAGCGACTGCCTTCGGCTCAGGTCATGGTCCCAGGGTCCTGGGATCGAGCCCCACATCAGGCTCCCTGCTTGGCGGGAAGCCTGCTTCTCCCTCTCCCACTCCCCCTGCTTGTGTTCCCTCTCTCGCTGTCTCTCTTGTCAATCTTCCCTGGGGGAGTGCGAGCCCCAGGCGCACCCGTTCAGCCTCGGTCCCCTCCGTGTCACATAGGCTAGTGGTGATGAGACCAAACACTGATCCCAGCCCTGCCACTGTCCAGAAGTGTGCCTGTGGGCCAGTCACTTTTCGTCTCTAGGGTTTTGAAGAGAAGTGCATGAGGTAATGTGCTTGGAACAGTGCCTGGCACAGAGTAAACCACCAATTTATTCGTGCCACTGTTAAGGAGGGCTGACTACATGCCAACTCGGGTCACGATGGTGACCCAACAGAATAAAACACACAAAGATAAAAGCCCTGACTTCTGGGAGCTGATGATTTAGAAGGGAAGGAGAAACCGCACAACTCAACGCACAATGGCAACTCTGATAGTCACCAGGAAGGACAGAGCCTCGCCCCAGAAGGTCTGACCTCGTGAGGGGTGGGGGGAGAAGTGGGAGTGAAGAGAAGTCTAGGTGTGAACTAGATGAGCAACGGGACTGGTAGGGATGGAAGAGCGTTCTAGGCAGAGAAGAGCAGGTGCAAAGGCCCTGGGGGAAGAGCCGGGCTGACAGGCCTGGTCTGATTATACTTGTTATTACCATATTGCAACAAACACCCTAGAACAGCCACTGTCCCAAGCCGCCCAAGGGCTCCTGGCTGCCCCGTCTCTTTCTGGGACACCCTGGACTAGCTCACAGTGCTGTGACTCAGTGGTTAGCTCTGGGCACAGAGGTAGGGGCAGGGGGGAGGGTGCTCCCCTACCTTTTCGTCTCTAGGGTTTTGAAGAGAAGTGCATGAGGTAATGTGCTTGGAACAGTGCCTGGCACAGAGTAAACCACCAATGTATTCGTGCCACTGTTAAGGAGGGCTGACTACATGCCAACTCAGGTCACGATGGTGTGACTCAGTGGTTAGCTCTGGGCACAGAGGTAGGGGCAGGGGGGAGAGGATCTTGGTCTGTTGGTTCATACTTCCCACCTTCCTGATACCAGTTAAATATTTGGAAGACAACCCCTGAGGGAAAGATGGAACTTAATGTTCTGTGCTCCCACCAGGCAGGACTGTTCTAGAAAATGGGGCAGGAGAGGTGAGGGGCCCCTTACCACAAGCAGGGCAAAGAGAATGACTCCACAGCTCCACATATCTGCCCGGCGGCCGTCATACTTCTCCCCCTGGAAAGGAGAAGGCCCAGCCATGACAGGGTCTCTCCACCATCCTCCCCCCACTCCTCCCTCCTCTCCACCTGCTCACTCACCTTAATCACCTCCGGACACGCATAGTGGGGGGACCTGCGGGAGAGAGGTGGTGTGAGCCTCTGGTGGGCTTCTCGCCCCCTCCCTGGGACTACGGAGGCCAGGCCCCCACTCACCCACAGCTGGTCTCCAGGAGGCTGTCCCCCACCTGCAGGGACGCCATGCCAAAGTCTGCGATGCGGATGTTGTTTTTCTCATCCAAAAGCAGGTTCTCGGGCTTCAGGTCTCTGTGGCTGAGACAGGCAGGTGGGGCTCAGGCCTCTGCCCTCCTCCCGGAGGCTGAGGCCCCATTTGCTATCTCTCAGAGGCGGGCACTTCTGGAAACTATTATGGACAATTTCAAACATGCTCCCAAGTAGTGAGAAGAATATAAGGAAGCCCCAAGTACCCACCCCCCAGCCTCACCTGTATCAACTCAGGGCAAGTCTTCCTTCATCTCTACCCATACATACTCTTTCCTTCCTCCGCTGGATTATTTCGTAGGAGGCCCCAGACAGTGTATCATTTTATTCACAAATATTTGAATATGTACCAAGGAAGTAAGAGGGCTAATGTTGAGCTACTTAAATATTGAAATACTTCCATACTGAATAATAAGAATATGGTCACCCCAAGCTAGTCACTGGTCCCTCCCTGGAGACACCAGCCCTCTCCCCTGGAGCAAAACTCCTCAAGTTCTAAGGGTTGATGTCTGGGGGGAGGTGGGGCCTGAGGATTCTACAGTTTCTGTTGGAAGTGGTCAGTAACTGGGTCATACTTGTTGTTAAATATGTTGACTACTGCCCCCTAGAGGTCAGCGCTTGTAATGTCAGGGTTTTGACTGGGTCGGGTCAATAGGGAGGTGTTGACAGTTTAAATGGGTTGCCTTTCCATCACCAAGCTTTATCCCCACCTTGGAGCCCCTCCACCCTGACACCCACCCCAGCTCCAATCCCCATCCCAGAGGGGGAAGGGGCGCAAGCAACTGAGGCTGAAAGACGAGCGGAAGGCCATTCAGTGAGGAAAGGACAATCTTTTCATATGGACATTCACATGCCAGAAAACAAAAAACAAAACAAAACAAACAAAAAAATGAACCTCAACCCTTGCCTCCCATCACAGACAAAAATTAATTTGAGATGTATCCCAGGCCAAAATGCAAGAGCTAAAACTATATAATTTCCAGAAGAAAATGTAGGAGGAAGCCTTAGGGACCTTGAGCTGGGCAAAGATTTATAGATAGGGCAGAAAAGGCATAAATTGTTAAAAAAAAAAAAAAAGAAGATATAAACTTGAATTTATCAAAATTTAAAACTTGCTTTTCACAAGACATTGCTATAAAAAAAAGCGGGGAGCCTGGCTAGCTCAGTCAGGAGAGCATGCAACTCTTCCCCGCCCCTTTTAGAAATTTTATTTATTTGAGAGAGAGAGAGAGAGAGAGATAGCACGAGTGGGGGGAGGGGTACAGGAACAAGCAGACTCCCCACTGGGTGCAGAGCCCCATGCGGGGCTCCATTCCAGCGCCCCAAGATCATGACCTGAGCCAAAGTCAGACACTTAACCAACTGAGCCACCCAGGTGCCCCGAGTCTGTGACTCTTGATCTCAGGGTCATAAGTTCGAGCTCCATGTTGGGTGTAGAGATTACTTAAATAAAAAACTTTTAAAAAATTAAAAAACAATTAAAACTCAAAAGTATGTCACAGACTAGAAGAAAATACTTGAAAAATATACAGTTAATAAAAGATTTGTTCTTAGAATAAAGAACTCTTAGGAAATGCCTGGGAGGCTCAGTTGGTTAAGCATCTGCCTTCGGCTCAGGTCATGATCCCAGGGTCCTGGAATCGAGCGACACGTTGGGATCTTTGCTCAGCGGGGAGCCTGCTTCTCCCTCTTCCTGCCTCTGCCCCTACTTGTGCTCTCTCTGACAAATAAATAAATAAAATATTTAAAAAAAGAACTCTTAGGGGTTATTCCTAGAGCTATCTCTTGTTCCTAGAATAAAGAACTCTTACAACTCAATAATAAAAAGACAACTCAATAAAAAAATGG
This sequence comes from Mirounga angustirostris, assembly GCF_029215605.1. Taxonomy (NCBI): domain Eukaryota; kingdom Metazoa; phylum Chordata; class Mammalia; order Carnivora; family Phocidae; genus Mirounga; species Mirounga angustirostris. The sequence goes on along the minus strand of NW_026991724.1, from coordinate 57,207,693 downwards.
GCAAAGGATCTGAACAGACATTTTTCCAAGGAAGATAAACAAACGGCCAATAAGCACACGAAAAGATGTTCTACATCATTAGTCATCAGGGAAATGCAAATCAAAACCACAATAATGAGATGCCACTTCATACCCACTAGGATGGCTATAATCAAAAAGTCAAACGATAACAAGTGTTGGCAAGGATGTACAGAGACCGGAACCCTTGCGGACTGCTGGCGGGGATGGTGAAGGGTACGGCTGCTTTGGAAAATGGTCTGGCGCTTCCTCAAAAGGCTAAGCAGAGTTCCCACATGACCTGACAATTCCACCCCCAGGGATATACCGGAGAATCGAAAACGCAGGTACACACCAAAACTTGTACTTGATTGTTCCCATGTCCATATTATTTTTACGAGAGCCAAAAAGGAGAAACAACTAAAGTGTCCATCAACTGGGGAATGGATAGACGAGATACGGCGCAGCCACACCATGGAGTATTATTCAGCCACGAAAAGGAAGGAAATACCGACACATGCTACAACATGGATGAACCCTGAAAACATTCTGCTGAGTGAAAGAAGCCAGACAGAGAAGACCACATATAGTATGATTCCATTTATATGAAATGTCCAGAATGGGCAAATCCATGGAGACGGAAAGCAGATTGGTGGTCGTCAGAGGCTGGGGGCAGGGGGGCTGGAGGGGTGACTGCTTGCTTCATGGGTACGAGGTGATGATTTCGGGGGTGAGGAAAATGTTCTGCAATTACATAGCAGCGATGCGCAACACTGGATGTACTAAAAACTGCTGAATTGTATACTTTAAAAGGGTGACTTTTATGAGACGTGGGTTTTATCTCAATTTTTAAAAAGGAATAAAGATTTATTTGGGGGCTGCACCACACTGGCTTCCAGCGAGCCTTGTGGGCAGTGCTCATCCCGGCCTCCCCTCCAGCTGCCCCCTCACCAGATGGAGTAGCTATGGCAGAAGTCCAGCGCCGATACTATCTGGCGGAAGAACTTCCGGGCCTCCTTGGGCGTCAGTCTCCCCTTCTTTACTAGGTAGTCAAACAGCTCACCTCCAGAGACGTGCTCCAGAACCAGGTACCTGGGGGACGTGGAGGGGGCAGAGGGCTGGAAGGGGCATGTGGAGGACCAAAGAGCCTGGTCTCTCTTTCAAAATCCCCTGGACCCCCGCACAAGACCTCAATCCCACTGGCCCCTGGAAGCAGAGCATCCCAATTCCTAGGGGCCCCTGGGAGGAGGAGGAGGAGCCGACTCCAATTCCCATGAGTCCCTGAGCAAAAGAGACTCCAATTCCCATCAGCCCCTGGAAGCAGAGAATCCCAATTCCTAGGGGCCCCTGGGAGGAGGAGACTCCCAATGCCCACGAGTCCCTGGGAGGAGGAGAAGACTCCAATTCCCATGAGTCCCTGGGAGGAGGAGGCGGAGCCGACTCCAATTCCCATGAGTCCCTGAGCAAAAGAGACTCCAATTCCCATCAGCCCCTGGAAGCAGAGAATCCCAATTCCTAGGGGCCCCTGGGAGGAGGAGACTCCCAATGCCCACGAGTCCCTGGGAGGAGGAGAAGACTCCAATTCCCATGAGTCCCTGGGAGGAGGAGGAGGAGCCGACTCCAATTCCCATGAGTCCCTGAGCAAAAGAGACTCCAATTCCCATCAGCCTCTGGGAACCCAAAACTCAATTCCTCTCAGCTCTGGGCAGCAGACTCCCACGGCAAATTTAGGAGTATCAGTACTTTGACTCCTAGTTATTTCAGGAGCTAAGACAACTCCGTTAGCACCTGGAGGACAGAAACACCTCAGTTCTCACAGGACCCTGAGAAATAAAGACACCTCCCCCTCCCCTACTCCCATTAGCTTCTGGAAAGCCAAGCCTCTCATTCCTGTAAGCCTCAGGGATGAAGAAACTCAAATTCTCATTAATTCCTGGCAATAACAATTGCAGTGTGCACCAACCTAAGTCAACAACCATGAGATAAAAAAAACTACAAGTCCCATCAGCTCCTGAGAGGTTTAAAATTCCCAACTCCCATAAGCCCCTGGGACACGGACTCCTAATTCCCATCAGCCACCTGGATCCTTAAGACTCCAAATCCCATCAGGCCCCAGGAGGCTAAAACTGATTCCCATCAGCCCCTGGGAACAAAAGCGCAATTTCCATGAGCTCTTGGAAAGCTGATAGTTCTCTGTGAAGCCCAAACTCCCATGGGCCACCCGCTATGCCTACCTAGGTGGAGGAGTGGGAGTGATAGCTCCACCAGCTGGTGACAAAGCCCCTCCCTGCCGCCACACCTGGGGAAGCCTGAGGACTACAATTCCCATGAGCACCTGGGACCGGGCCTCTTACTGCCTGGGGAAACCCTCCCCAGCATCTGATGGGTCCTGGAGTCAGTTCATCCGGGGGTGGGGGCACGGGTCTGTCCCCTCACCCACTGCCCAGCCCAGCTGTCCCTTGGGTCACCAGAGTCCAGACAAAGGGCTATTGTATGTACCCTGGGCAGCTGGACTCCACTCCCATCTTCCTGGGGGGTAATCAACTTTGAGATACAGACTGGGAACTCCTATAGAAGGCCATTGTTGGGGTGTCCATCATAGCACCCAGAGTTATGTGGGAGGAGGAGGGGGGCTTGCAATGCTCCAAGAGGTTGGGGGTAGGTTTAGGAAGAAGCAGGATTCACTGAGCCTCAGGCTTTGCCAAGCCCCCGTTGCCTCAGCAAAGAGGAGCAGGGTGGGGAGCTGCCCTTAGCAAGTTGGGTCCAGTTGAGGACATCTGGATTATCTAGTAGAGAGTGTTCCCTGCAGTGCAGCAGGGCGTGGGCCTGGGGCTGGGGAAGAAGGGCCAGGATGGACCTCTGTCCCCCACCAGGATGGCTGACCCTTGGCTGTCCTGTTGCTAGGGCACATTTGGCCCTTAGTGTCAGGCCAGGTCAGGCCAGTCAGTGTGGGAACAAGGAGGATTATGTGTGCGTGTATGTGTGTGGGGGAGGGTGTTCTGTGCAGGAGCGAAGGGACTGACTGGCCCTTCAGCGGCTCCAGCCAGGAGAGCTTAAGTTTCTCCAGGCCCCTCCAGGCCTTGTTTCCAGAAAGGTCCCACCCTAGGAACTTGGGGTGGGGGTGCATGGGGGGCTGGGTGTCTATAAATACCTACAAATATTTCTTGTTCTCGTAGACATCGTGCAGCTTGAGGACGTGTGGGTGTTCAATGAGCTTCAGGATGGCGATCTCCCGCTCCACCTGGGGGTCAGCGGGAGACACAGGAATGGAGGTCAGCATGGCCTCCCTCGTCCCCCCCCAGCCCCAAAGGGACACCCTGCCCCAGTGCACACACACCTTCATCAGCACCGACTCAGACAGCTTCTCCCGGTTCACGATCTTGATGGCAACCTTCTGGCCAGTGATGCAGTGGACCCCGAGTTTAACCAGCCCTGAGGAAGCAGGAGTGAAAATGTGGGGTATGCTCCCAGAGCACTCTCCCAGCCTCTGGCTCCTAAGTCCCCCTTTCTCCCCACTTTCCTCCTCCTTTCCCTGCTGGCTGTTTGACAGTGGCCTGAATCACCCTGACCGGAGCTGAGGGCTCTGACAGCTACATTCCCATGAAACACTCTCTTCTTCCTGTTGCCCGTAGACATGGACATTCTGTTCTGTTCCTTCTTTATTTTTTCCCCTCTTAGGTAATTTCTACACCCACGTGGGGCTCGAACTCACAACCCCAAGACCAAGAGTCGTGTGCTCTACTGACTGAGCCAGGCAGATGCCCCTGTTCTGTCCCTTCTGATTGTCCATCCCTCCACCTGCCATCACCTCCACAGCCACCCCTGGTTCTCACCCAGATTCTCTGTCTTTCTGGTGTGACCCTTCAAGTCCATCTCTCCACAGAATCTTTCCTCACCGTGTCTCCATCATGTTGTCTCCCCGACTGCCACCTTCAACCTCTCTCTCTCTTTCAACTCATCGCTTCCTTGAATTCTCTGCCCTTCAATCTTCTGGAGACTCCATGTCTCCCAAGGAATATACTTTCACGTTTGCCCCCCTCCCGGACCATCCCCCTCCGCCTCCTAAACCCTGACCTTTTAATCCCCTTCTTGATCTGCTTTTAATAGCAGCTGTAGTTGGGAGCATGCAAACCCCAAGAGTATGCCCACTTCCCAAGGGTAAGCCCCAAAGCCACAGAGCCTGGAGTACGGCCCCCAGCCCCTCCTCCCTCAGACCCAGGTGTCCAGGCCCCATGGTCCCTTCCTCCCCCATAACTCAGGAATTCAGGTCAGTGACACCTTCACACTCCTACCACTAGGATCTTGAGGTCTGAGCCTCTCCCCTTCCCTCATGCCCTCAGCTTCACAAGAGATCCTGGGCCCACCCCTGGACCTCCTGCCTAGGACATGGGTGTGCAGATCCTGCTTCACACCCACCCACCCTCCACCTGGCAGGAAAGAGGCCACGGCTGGAGCCAGGGTTTAGCAACAGCCAAAGGATGACCCCTGATTCCACAACCACTCCTGGGAGATTTGACTCTCAGATCCACCTTTCCACCTTCCGTTCCTGTTCCCCATACTGAGCCTGCATGCTGGAGAAGGGGGAGAATGCTGCAGACCCCATCACCCTAGCCTCACTGCTGGTCACCCGGACAGCCTGCCAGGAGAGCCTGAGGGCCTCCTCAGCCAGAGAGCAGTGCAGAGGGAAGCGGCTGCCCAGAGTGCACCCCCATCCCGCGGCATACTGCAGCAAGGACCTCAGCTCCCAGTGCCGGCTGATCCCCTGCTGCAGGCCGGCCTCCCTTCCCCACCGAGGCCCTGGAGCCCCTCCAACTTCTGCCCCGGTGAGGTGGGAGCCTTTGGGCCTCAGCACCTCCCCCCAGGAGTCCAAACCCCCAGCCCCCTCCATCCTGGGGACCCAGCACACTGGACCCCAAGTCCCTTCTCTGTGAGGGACCCCGGGGTCTGGGCAATCAGCCCCTGCCCTTTGAAAACCCATGAGTCCCGCCCTCTGCCCCCCAGCTCTCCTGCCCCTACCCCAGGTGTCCCCTCCCCTGACTCACCTGTCTGTCCTTTGCCCAGCGTCTTCTCCAGCCGATAGGGGCCCACATATTGGGCGTGCTGGGGTGGGTGTGGGTGTGGGTGCGGGAGGTGGTAGGCGGGGGAGCCCCCGCCCCCCTCCTTGGCCCCGGACGACATGGTGCCCTTGGTCCCGGTCCGACCGGCCCCCCGGCCGCCCCCCCTGCGGCAGGTCGCCCCGTCCCTCCGGTGGGGGCCGGCGACAGCTCCGTCCCGGCCCCCCCGGCTGCCCCCCACCTCTCCGGGGGTCCCCAGGGGGCTGGGCTGGGCCCCCCCAGTCGGCGGGCCGCGGAGCTAGGGGAGGGGGGGCTGGCCCGGGGGGTCAGGCCCCGGGAGTCAGCATGGCCCGGGGGGGCTGCGCGGCCCCCCCTCCCCAGCCCGTCTCTGGCCGGCCCCCCCCTTCCTGCGCCTCCCCCCGTCGGGGGGGTCTGAGGTGCGGGCCAGCGGATGCTGCAGGCCGAGGTCCCCCCCGCCCCCCCACGCGCCCTCTCTCCTCCGCCTCCTCCTCCTCTCCGCCTCCCCCCGCCACCTCGTCCTTTCTCTCCGGCACGCTGACATCACCATCCGGGGACTCCGGGCCCTTCCCCAAAGTTAACCCTTTCAGAGGGGGGAGGGGGAGCGGGGGCAGGGGGCGGGCCTGGGCGCCGGAGGGATGGAGAGGAGGTGGGAGGTGCACGGAGGGATGGAGGGATGCAGGAGGAGAGAGGATGGAGGGATGGCGAGGGAGAGAGATGCGGAGCAAAGAGACGGGGACCGAGATGGAGCTACACAAAGGGAGAGGAAGTCTGACATAGAGACGGGGACAAGCGCAGCTGGCTAGAGAGATGGAGACAACCAGGGACCGCGCTGGCGGCAGGGATTCGGGCAGAGGTGGGCAGAGACAGGAGAGCAGAACGGGATGAAGAGCAGGAGACACAGAGATAGGGAGATGGGATAGAGTCGTAGGAAGGGCCCCGGCTGGAGAGAGTCGGACGCGGAGAGGCAGAGAGGAGGGAAAAAAGAGGGAAAGAGGCAGCCAGAAAGATGGAGGGAGATGTACAGAAACGCAGATGTGAAGGGGAAGGGGAGAGAAGGCAAGGGGGAGAGACACAGGTGAGGGGACAGAGACAGGGAGGTGGGGGAGAGAAACAGGGAAGAACAGAGAGACAGGGACAGGGAGGGAACGATGTGGAGGTAAGTGAGGTACAGGGACAAGAAGGACAGACAGAAGGACGGAGGGTCAGAGAGAAAAATGGGAGAGAGATGGAAAGGGATGGGGGCAGGAAGAACAGACAGGTGGAGGGAGAGAGAAAGAGAGATGCAGAGAGAGTGGGCTATGGCGAGGGGGGACCTTAAGAGAACAGTGGTGTACATACAGGTGCAGGGCACAAGCTGGGGGAACATGGGGACAGAGAAAGAGGGTGACAAGCAGAGCAAGTGAAAGAATTTGGGAGTTGCCGAACCAAGACTCAAACCTGCTTCCCCAGGCCTCCAAGCCTCTTTGTCCCACTAGCTTCAGGGGAATCCATATCCACCCACAGCCCATGGTGCACTTTCTCAGATCATCTTGGTCCCACACCTTCATTTAGGATCCTCAATGCTCTTACAGAGAAACTTCCAGAACCCCCTCCCTCAGGTCCCTGTGTATTTTTTTAGACCCCTGAATATTCTCTATGCCCATCATAGGGTTCCTCCATCTTCATATGGGCCTCCATATAATTATACATCCCCTCCCCTCTGTGGGTCTGTGTTCAGATAGATCTCTACATAATCCAGGACTCCCCTGTATGAGGTACCCAAAGGTGTTAGGCAGCCCTTTAATCTCCAAGTCCCCTTTAAAGTGGACCCAAGAGCTTCTAGTCTCCTAGTCAACAACTTTCATTCCATAAACCTTTATTGAGTGCCACATCTGAGCTGGCATTTTCCAAGTCATGAGGGGACAGCAGTGAACCAAATCAACAGAGATCCCTGCCCTGTGGAGCTCTCATGGCAGTGGATGAGGTGGGTGATAAGCAAGATAAGCAAAATATATGGTATATTTGACAGTCGAGGCCAGCGCTAAAGAGCAGATTAAAGCGGGGAGGCTGGGTGGCTCAGTCGTTAAGCGTCTGCCTTCAGCTCATGTCATGATCCCAGGGTCCTGGGATGGAGTCCCACATCGGGCTCCCTGCTCAGCGGGAAGCCTGCTTCTCCCTCTCCCACTCCCCCTGCTTGTGTTCCTGCTCTCGCTGTCTCTCTCTCTGTAAAATAAATAAAATCTTAAAAAAAAAAAAAAGAGCAGATTAAAGCAGGGAGGGAGAGAGGATTTATTCGTTGGGTGGAGTGTGATTTTTGATACGGTGCCAAGAAAGACTTCTCCAGTGAGGGGACATTGAAGGAAAATGAGGGTCAGGGCTGTGTGGACAAAGTACCTTCCATGCAGGGGACAGCAAGTGCAAAGGCCCTGTGGTAGGAGGGTGCCTGGTGTATTGTGGGACCACTGAAGGGCCTGTGTGGCCAGAGGGGAGTGAGGGACGGGGAGAGAGAGAAAATGAAATGAAGAGGCAGATCATATAGGGCCTTGGAAGCAGGGTAACTAGAGGCCTGGTATTCTGTAATTATTAATGGGGTCTGTTTGCACTCTGAAGTATCTTGCTATACATGGAAAATTGTATGGTCACCCTACTCATAAGATCATTGTAAGGACTATGGCTTTTATAGGATACCTAGGGAGTTTTCATATGGACCACCGTTATGTCGTACATATATTAACATATATAATGTTATGTATAACTACATGTGACTTACACACATATGACATGGTATTATGCATGATATGTGGTAAATAACTTAAAAGGACTTGTATGTAGGTGTATGTAAGTATGGTAGACTGAATTACAGTCCCCAGAGATGCCCACATCCTGATCCCCAGAACCAGTGAATATATCACCTTATGTGGCAAAAGGAACTTTGCAGATATGATTGAATTGAAGATCACTAGTCAGGGAAGAGGATCCTGGTTATCTGGGTGGGCCCTAAATGTAATCACAAGGGCCCTTCCGAGGGGGAGGCCCGAGAGTCAGAGCAGGAGATGGGATGACGATGGAAGCAGAAGCCAAAGTGCTGCAGCCACAATCCGAGGAGCATGGGTGGCCTCTAGAAGCCAGAAGAGGCAGGAAGCAGAATCTCTCAGAGCTTCCAGAAGGAACACAGCCCTGCTCACATCACATAAGCGCCGTTTTGGACTTCTGACCGCCAGAACTGTAAAATAATAAATCTGTGTTGTTTTAGGCCACCCAATTTTTCATAGTTTAAAGGCAGCAATAGAAAACTAATACATTAAAGGGGCGCCTGGGTGGCGCAGTCATTAAGCATCTGCCTTCGGCTCAGGTCATGATCCCAGGTCCTGGGATCGAGCCCCGCATCGGGCTCCCTGCTCAGCAGGGAGTCTGCTTCTCCCTCTCCCACTCCCCCTGCTCGTGTTCCCTCTCTCGCTGTGTCGCTCTCTGTCAAATAAATAAAATCTTAAAAAAAAAAAAAAAGAAAGAAAACTAATACAATAGGGTACAGGGGGTGGGGGTGGGAGCCCAGACCCCTGTCTGAGAGCTATTCTGGTCAGTGCTACTAGACACCGACCACCGTGGACACGGGCTTTTACATTGTCTTCCTATTTCTGCCCCAAATATAACCCTCCACACCCCAGGTCTAGCAGTGGGATCCACTCACAAGATTGTGATCCACTCACAAGATTGTGAGTACAATCTTCTCCTGGCGGGGCAGGGCCTCTAATGAAGACTAGAACCTGGGTTTCTTTAAGCCCAGCTCAAGGCAAACACCTCTACAGACCAGGCCCATTCCCAGACCTGAACCCCAAATGCCGTGCACAGAGCCGGTAAGCCTCCCAGAGCACCTCGCCCGGGCATTTTGCTTCAGCTCCACCTTCAAGAATCCCCTCCCTTGCACCGGGCGAGACTCAGGGAGGATTCCAAGAGGGAGGGAGCCTGGTGGTAATAGGTGTCCTCAGAGGAGCTGCAGGGGGAACCAGGTAGCCCCCTTTGACGACTGGGGAAACTGAGGCCAAGAGAGGGGTGAGGTGGGCCAACAGTGCTTACATCAGATACGAGGAGTGAGAACCCAGAGCTCCAGTCAAAGCTGGGCTAGGGGTCCAGGTGGAGGGGAAAAGGCCCGAGGGTGAGGGACCCGCACGACCTGCAAGGAGGGGTGGGGCCTAACGGGGAGCGGCCCGCTCACCAGCACGGGGCGGGGCTTAGGGGCGGGGCGGGGTCCAGCTGGGAGAGGTCGAAAGGCCTAGAACAGGGGCGGAGCCTGAGGTAGCAGGGAGGGGTGGGGGCATGGGTGTGGGCGTGGCCCAACCGAGGAGGAGCCAGACTGCGGGGGCGGAGCTTGCACGGAGGTCGGGGGGCGGAGCTCATTAGGGGCGGGAATCCAGATCGCGGGGCGGAGCTTAGGCCGAGCGTGGGCGGGGCCGAGCGCTGTCCCCGCCGGGTTGAGGCTTCAGAGTCTGGCACGCGCCTCAGGTCCGGCCCAGGTTGGGAGGGTGCTCCGGAACTTCCGGGCGAGACCTGCGCATTTCCGGTCAAGATGGCGGCGCCCACTAGAGTCAGGTGCGGGCGACTCTGTCTTTAGTAGCGGCGGCGACTCGAGGCCCGGGGAAGGTGAGGCCCGGGGAAGTGAGGTCCTCCCCGCTTGGGCTCCCCTCTTTGGGGAGGAAGGAGGAGATTTGTTGCTAAGACGTCCAAAAGGAGGGCTTGTTGCTATGGAGGCCCGGCGGTGGGGTTGCTAAGAGACGGGAACGCATTTAGTGGAGATGGGGGGTTGCTGGTTGCTAGGTGGGGTGGGTGGGGCCTGTTGCGAGGGGGGAAGGAGGGGCTTGTGACTTTGGGGAAGGGTCCGGTTGGTATGGAGGAAGGAGAGGGGGCTGTGGTTAAGGTGGGTGCGGGCAGAGTGGTTTGGGGTCATGGGGGGCTCGGAGCCCCCCTAAAACGTCACCTTCTCAGCAGACCCCCAGGAGTCGACCCGTCAGGACGCCAGAGCTACCTCAGCGGTGATCACCCCCTACCCCAAACACATTCTTCCCTTCACCAACAGCCCATGGCGGACCAAGGCTCCGGGGGCAGCCGCCTCCCCCTGGCGTTGCCCTCAGCCTCCCAGGGTTGCTCATCAGGGGGCGGCGGCTCCTCGGCGGGGAACTCGGGCCATCCTCCGCCCCCGAGAAACCTCCAAGGCCTGCTGCAGATGGCAATCACGGCGGGCTCCGAGGAACCAGACCCCCCTCCAGAACCCATGAGTGAGGAGGTAAAGATGGGGACCCAGCGCAGTGGGGGGAGGCGTGCCCTGGGCAGGGGCGGAGTCCAGGGGTGAAGGCAGAGTAGTAGGCTGTATTTGTGCTATATGGGTTATTGTAGACTGAAGTCAGAGCTCACAAGTGCCTGGGAGGGCAGATCCCTGCATCCCAGCACCGCGCTGGGGTGCACAGTAGCTTCGTGGTAAAAAGGAGGGAGGGTTCTCAGAGCCAGGCAGACCTGGTTTCAGCAATATCCAGCTGTGTGACCTTGGGCATATCGCTTCATCTTTCTGAACAGCAAGGTCTTTTCGTCTTTTGTTTTTTTAAAGATTCTATTTATTTATTTGAGATAGAGCGCGCACAAGCGGTGGGGAAGGGCAGAGGAAGAGGGAGAAGCAGACACCCCGCTAAGCAGGGAGCCCAAGGTGGGTCTCCATCCAAGGACCCTGGGATCATGACCTGAGCCGAAGGCAGACACTTAACTGACTGAGCCACCCAGGTGCTCCTGAGCAAGGTCTTTATTTGCAAGCTGATGGTGATAATAAGAGTAATAGTGGTACTTCATAGCTTTTTTCTGAGGATCCACACAGTGCCAGGTACAGAGGCAGCAGGCTGTTCTCATGAAGCCAGGTGTGAATTCAGGCTTTGTGGATGGCTGACTGTGTGACCTTGGCATGTCACAACCTTTCTGGGCCTCAGTTTTTTCATCTGTGAAGTGGGGATGACAGTAACACTCAGAGGGTTGTCTTGGAGATGAGTAGCAATATCTGTTATATGTGATGTTTAGCTGGGTTGGTGTTTCCATTGTATAAAACGTTGTGCTAACCCAGTGACATCCATGATTTCATTGAACCTTTAGGACAATGAGGTAGGAACAGGCACAGAAAGATTAACATCTCGCCCAAATTGTTCCAGGACTATGACTACAGAGCCCGCATATTTGCACTAACAGGCCCGGAGGAAAAATAAAGTTCAGTGGCCAACTCTCAACTGTCATCTTACTTGACCTAATAGGCAGCATTTGATTACTGGCCACCTCCTTGATTTCTTTCTTCATTTGGTTTCTAGAACAACACAGTGTCCTGGTTTTCATCCTCACTCACTGGCTCTCCTTCCCGTTTTTTTCTGTCGGCTCTTTCTCATTCCCCAGCCTGTGAATGATGGCACACACCAGGGCTCTTCTCTTCCCTACCTGTGCTCACTTCCTTCGTGATCTCATGTCGTGTTGAAACTTTACGCTGACGACTCTCAAGTTTATATCTCTAGACCAGTGGTTCTGATTTGATTCCCCTCGGGACATTTGGCAACCCGTGGAGACATGTTTCGTTGTCCCACTCGGGGTCGGGGGTGGGGTGGGCTACTGGCGTTTAGTGGGTAGAGACCAGGGATGCTGCTCAACATCCTACCATGTGCAGGACAGCGGCATCCCCTCCCCCCGCACCCCTAAACTCTCCAGCTCAGAGTGTCAATAGACCCAGGGTTGAGAAAGCCAGGTCTAGGCTGGACCTCCTCCCTGAGCTTCAGGCAGCCAACTCAATATTTTACCTTGGGTGCGTCATAGATCCCTTGAACTTAACACGGTGGAAGATGAGCTCTAATCTCTACTCCCCCTGCTCCACACCTGCTTCTCGTACCGTTTTCCCCATCTCCTCGTTGCTCTGGACAGACCTGGGAGTCCCTTCTCTCACACCCCATAGCCAGTCTCCGTAAATCTAGTCCTTAGAAAATTGTCAGTGGGAAAGACACTCAGTAGGCATGTGTTGATTGAAGGGACAGGGAGCTCTCAGATGTTGGCTGTTATAAGTAACAAGTGTTATTCACGGATTCCTTATTGACGGAGGTTTGCTTCCTTCCCCCACCCTCCTGCCCTGTCTTATACGCCAGAGGCGGCAGTGGCTGCAGGAGGCTATGTCAGCTGCCTTCCGGGGCCAGCAGGAGGAAGTCGAGCAGATGAAGAACTGCCTTCGAGTACTGTCCCAGCCTACACCCTCCTTGGCTGCTGAGGCTGACCTGGCCGCCGACCAGCAGGAGCGCGAGGGGGCCCTGGAGCTGCTGGCCGACCTGTGTGAAAACATGGACAATGCTGCAGGTACACCCAGGCCCACCTGCGGCTGCCCCTTGGTCTCCCTCTGTCTCTTCCTTCCACCTTAGCCCCACATCCTGCTGTGGCTCAGCTCTTGTCCTTTCTCTTGGGGACCACACCATCAGCCTCTTCCCCACCCTTCCACCTCCAGCCTCTACCTGTCTAGTCTGGCTCTAACTGAGGCCCCAGCTGAGACTGCCCTGTCTTCCTGCTTGGTCCCCTTGCCATCAGGAGGGGACCTTCTCTCACCCCGCCCACCTGATAGCAGGTCTACCTCCCTGACGTTCTCCAAAACTGGTCATTTCTCCCTAGTCTCTGGGCAGTGCACTGTCACTCCCTAGAATATGAGTGAGGAGGTGCTTCTGGGCGGCATGGTCAGAGAAGGCCTCCCCAAGGGGTGCCATTTGATCAGAGACCTGAAGCGAGTAAGCGGGTTATGAGATCAGCTCTGGAATAAGGCATTCCAGGCAGAGGGACTGGCCAGTGCAAAGGCCCTGAGGTGGGAACCTGCCTTGTATGTGCGGGAATAGCAGTGAGGCCAGCGTGGCAGAGTGCACTGAGTGAGAGGCTAGAGGTAGGAGGTGACGCTGGGTGTGCAGGGCCTTGCAGGCTGAAGCAGGCGCTGTGGGCTTTGTTCTAAATGCCGAGGAGCTGATAGGAGGACGGCATTCCCCTTTCTTTTGGAGGGACGTGACGTAGCCATTGAGGGTGTGGATGTGTCTCCTCTAGATGTTTCATATAGAATATGTGAGCGCTTGCGACTGGCTTCCCTGAGTTTGATGTTTTCGAGGTTCTCCTACGTGGTAGCCTGTATCGGAGCTTTATTCCTTCATATGGCTGATACTCCACATGTCGTTTATCCGTTCTCAGTTGATGGGCATTTGGGTCCTTTCCCCCTTTGGTTATTGAGAATAATGCTGCTGTGAGCTTTGGTTCCCGCTTTCTGGGGTTTGGGATATTTACGTAGCAGTGGACCTATGATAACCCTGCGTCTGACTTTTTGAGGAACTGCCGAGCTCACCAGTACCACTTTATTTACAAGAACAGGTGGTGGGCCATAGTTTGCTGAGCCCTGGTCTAGAGGATGTTCTGATTGTCACAAAGATTGGGGGTCAGTACTAGCATCTAGTGGGCTGGAGTCCGGAACTCTAACCCCCCAAATGCTGGCCTTTTTTTTTTTTTTTAAAGATTTTTATTTATTTATTCATAAGAGACAGAGAGAGAGAGAGGCAGAGGGAGAAGCAGGCTCCCCGCTGAGCAGGGAGCCCGATGCGGCACTCGATCCCAGGATCCTGGGATCATGACCTGAGCCGAAGGCAGACGCTCAACGACTGAGCCACCCAGGCGCCCAAGACATGCTGGCCTTGGAGGGACCCCTGGTTGGGCACTTGATGGAGCCTGCACTTGAGGCAGGCTCCCCCCTGGTAGCCAGCCTGCCCCTCCATCCTCACCTGCTGTGTTCGTGTGTGAGGGCTGCCATAGCCTCGGGGGCTGAAACAGAAATGTATTTTCTCACGGTTCTGGAGGCTGGAGGTCTGAGATCCAGGTGTGGGCGGGGCTGGTTTCTCCTGGGCTCGGTCTCCTTGGTTTGCAGACAGCTGCCTTCTCCCTCTGTCCTCATGTGGTTTTCCCTGTGTGCCTGTCTGTGTCCTGATGTACTCTTAGAAGGACACCTGTCTTACCACCTGGATTAGCACCTACCCCGAGGACCTCACTTTACCTGGATGATCTTTTTTTTTTTTTAAAGATTTTATTTATTTATTTGACAGAGAGAGACACAGCGAGAGAGGGAACACAAGCAGGGGGAGAGGGAGAGGGAGAAGCAGGCTTCCCGCGGAGCAGGGATCCTGATGCGGGGCTGGATCCCAGGACCCCAGGATCACGACCTAAGCCGAAGGCAGACGCTCAACGACTGAGCCACCCAGGCGCCCCTACCTGGATGATCTCTTAAAAGGCCCTGTCTCCAAATATAGTCACATCCTGAGGCACTTGAGGGGTTGGGCCTTCAACATGCAAATTTTGGGGGGGTGCACAGCTCAGCCCATACCAGCTGGACTCTCGTGTCCCCTCTCTCTGGCACAGACTTCTGCCAGCTGTCCGGCATGCACCTGCTGGTGGGACGGTACCTGGAGGCAGGGCCCGCGGGGCTGCGGTGGCGGGCGGCCCAGCTCATTGGCACGTGCAGCCAGAACGTGGCGGCCATCCAGGAGCAGGTGCTGGGCCTGGGCGCCCTGCGCAAGTTGCTGCGGCTGCTTGACCGGGACGCCTGCGACTTGGTGCGCGTGAAGGCTCTCTTCGCCATCTCCTGTGAGTGTCTGGGGCAGCCGGGGAGGGGCGGATGGAGAGGGGCCGTGTTGGTTCATTTATTCCCATTGCCAGTGAAGACTCTGTGCTGGGTGTCGGGGACGGGGTGGCGAGCTGGCCAGCCCCTCACTAGTCGGACAGCCAGCTCCTCATGACGCGGGAGTGCCGCCCAGCTTCAGTGCTTCACGCGCATCAGGGTCCTCGGCCTCCGCACTGTTGACGTTCCTCGTGAGGAGGGGCCCGGCCTGTGCATGGTGGGATGTTGAGCGGCACTCCGGCCCCCACCCGTTAGAGATACCAGTGGCTCCCACTCATGCTGCCTCCTGGGGGGCAGATGCCGGGACGGGGATGAGGCCAGCGCCTGTGGGGCACTCTGTCTATGCCAGGCCCCACGCCAAGCCCTGTGCGAATGTGTTAACTTGGTTAATCCACACACACAGCTTCTGAGGTAGGGAGACCGGATCCACGTGGAGGAGGGACCAGGCCAGTCACCTAGGCGAGAGTCCGGGGCACCCTGCAAGGTCATGCAGATGTGGGGTTTGAGCCCAGGCAACGTTCTTAACCGTGTGCTGGGCCCCTGTCAGTGTGTGTGCCGTGCTGGGGGCCCCCACTGGACTGTTTCCTCCTCCTTAAATCAGCTTTATGGAGGTAGGATTCACAGGCTGTGCTGTTCATCCTTTTCAAGTGTACAGTTCAGCGCATTCACTAGCTTGTGCAGTGGCGATGATCACTGTCTAACTCCAGAACATTTCCGTCACTCCCAGAAGAAGCCGCATTCCCGTTAGCAGTCCCTCCTCACCCCCTCCCTCCAGCCCCCGGCAGCCAGCAGCCTGCTTCCTGTCTCCATGGATTTGCCTGCCCTGGACGTGTCCACCACGTGCCCTTTTGGGTCTGGCTTCTTTCACTGAGCATCATGTTCTCCAGGTTCATCTGCATTTATAGCTTGTACTGCTGCCTCATGCCTTTTTATGGCTGAATACCAGGTCATTTATGAAGGGGCCACGTTTTGTTTACCCATTCATCAGTTGTTCAGTGGGACATCAGGCGGCATCTGCCCCTGGCTGTGTGAATAGTGCTGCCGTGAACCACGTGGACAAGGTTCTGCGTGGTCATGTGTTTTCCTTTCTCCTGGGCGTGCACGCCTGGGGTCGGAGTTCCTGGGCAGTACGGCAGCCCCGTGGTTCTCTGTTTGAAGTTGAAGGAGAACCCGTTTCTTCCACTCCCAACATTTGTGACACCGAATGTGTGTGTGGGGCTTACAGACGACCAGTTTTCCAACTCTCTGGACACCTGCCGGGTGATCTACAGTCCCATTCTCTTCCATTCTGGTGCTGACTCCCGGGGGTTGGCACATCTCCACAGGTTAAGGGCTCAGTTCTAGGAGATGGCCCCTGCTTCAGACACCCGTCGAAAGTTTGGGCCTTCTGGGGGCGCCTGGCTGGCTGAGTCCATAGACCGTGCAACTCTTGATCTCCGGGTCCTGGTTCGAGGCCCATGTTGGGTGTAGAGTTTAACTTAAAAAAAGAGAGAGTTTGGGCTTCCTGTACTTCCTAGTTACTGGCTCTGTATGGGGCGTTCCCATGACCCCCTCCTCGGGTTCGATAGTTTGCTAGAATAGCTCACAGAACTCAGGGAAGTAGCTGTGTTTAGTGGCCATTACAAAGGATACGAATGAACAGCCAGATGAAGAGGTGCCCAGGGCGAGGTCTAGAAGGGTCCTGAGCGCAGGAGCTTCTGTCCCTGAGGAGTTGAGTGTGCCATCGTCCTGGCACACACATGTGTCACTAAGCCAGAAGCTCTCTGAAGCCCACCCTTTGGGGACTTTTATGGAGGCTTTCTCATGGAGGCATAATGGATTGTTAAGTCCACCCCCGTCCTTCTCCTCTCTCTGGGGGTTGGGAGATGGGGCTGGAAGTCCCAAGCTTCTAATCATGGTTTGGTATTTCTGGTAAGTACACCCCATCCAGGAGCCCACCTAGAGTCCCCTCACTGGAACAAAAGATGCTCCCATCACCCAGGAGATTCTACGGGTTTTAAGAGCTTGGTGTCAGGAATGGAGGCAGAGATGAAGTACATATTTGTTGTGTCATGGTGGCCCTGGGAAAAGGAACAGGGAGGCTGGAAAGGAATTCTGGCAGGAGTGAGAGAAAGAGTCCTGGAATGGGTGGCATCTGGAAAGTCATGTCCAAAACTGGGGAGACAGGTGGACACACAGACTTCGGGTGGCTCGGCCACAAAGGGTAGACAGACAGACTCAGTTCCCCAGAGGTACCAAGAGCCAGAGTGGGATGCGGGAGGGGTGGGGCAGAGTTTTCTTCTAATAGCTGACATTAATTACATCTCAATAAAAAAAATACTTAAAAGTTAATGCTTATGAAGCACAGGCCTGTCGAAGTTGATAGTGAGTTTGGTGAAGGTGGTGATGATTCTGGTGAGGGTGGTGACGGTGACCTCGAGGCCCCTCCCTCCCTCTCGCCTCCACCCCCAGGCCTGGTCCGGGAGCAGGAGGCTGGGCTGCTGCAGTTCCTTCGCCTGGATGGCTTCTCCGTCTTGATGCGGGCCATGCAGCAGCAGGTGCAAAAGCTCAAGGTCAAGTCGGCGTTCCTGCTGCAGAACCTGCTGGTGGGCCACCCCGAACACAAAGGTGGGGCGGCCAGGGCAGGGGGCCCAGGGACGATCCCCAAGGGAGGGTGGGGAGGAGGGGAGTGCCTGGGGGAGGGGTGTGGACTGCCCCTCTGACCCCCAAGACCCTTCCCCCAGGGACCCTGTGCTCCATGGGGATGGTCCAGCAGCTGGTGGCCCTGATCCGGACAGAACACAGCCCCTTCCACGAGCATGTGCTTGGAGCCCTGTGCAGGTATGCTGGGGCCTCCGAGAGGACGAGGCCCCGGGGCAGGTGCCCCTGCCTCTCGGGCTGACACCCCTGGGCTCCAGCCCACCAGCCTCCTCCCCTCTAGGATTCAGGACTTTTGGGCCTTTCCCACGGAGGGGCAGGAACCATTGTGCTGGAGCTCCCTGAGCATCTGTTTCTTCACGTGTCAGGGGCTGACCCAGCAGCCTGGAAGGAGGGGGAGAGTCTCTCTGACCCGCACACAGGACCAGCTGATTAGCATCTGGAACAGATGACAGACTGGAGCAGCCGCTCGAGCAGGTGGCAGCTCCGGCGTGCGGAGTGGGCTCCAGGCCAGGCTCTGTGCTAGGCGCCTTGTTTTGTACAAGTCTCCTTGTAGGCCCTTGGGGGGTGGGCCTGTACTGCAGACGGGGAAACTGAAGCCCAGCGTCGGGAGCCGTCTTGCCCGGGCTCCTGGGAGAGCAGTGGCCGGGGTGGGGGGCAGCCCCGCGCAGAGGGAGGTCCCAGGGATTGCTCTCCTGTCCCCGCAGCCTGGTGACAGACTTCCCCCAGGGTGTGCGGGAGTGCCGGGAGCCTGAGCTGGGCCTGGAAGAGCTGCTCCGTCACCGCTGCCGGCTACTGCAGCAGCACGAGGAGTATCAGGTAGGCCAGCAGGGCCTCTGCACTCGGCGCGTCGGGCATCTGTCTCCCCGCCATCCGTTGAGCAGGTGCCTCGTGCCGTGCCAGTGCCACAGGCCGGCGGGAGAACGAGGAGCTTGGGGCGTTTTGAGGGGTTCACAAAGTCATTTATTTATTATCCACGTTTTATAAGTATTCTATCTCCTGTCAGGTATTCAATAATTATTTGATAAGTCAACGGTAAAAGGCAACCCGTTAAATAGTTAAATAAAAATAAATAATTAAGTAGATAATGAGTAACAGGTAAACAACTCAGATGTTTAATTAGACGATAAGTAACAAGTGATAAATAGCAGTGCATTAGATATTTAGATCGGTAACAAACAAGTGATAACTCATAATTAGATCATCAGGAGCGCATACGTGATAAAGAACGACTGGTTGAATATTCACATAGTTTAGTTTACTAAACGGTTAAGTGGGTTAGCTGGCTGATGACGAAGTACTGCCCAGCTGTTGGTGCCCCCCTCCCGGGACATCTGCTCGACTCAGTCCATTCCTCCGTGACACCGTCGAGCGTTTCCAGAGAGGTGCAGGGAGTGAGGAGTGGGGATGACCGGGAGAGGCACGCTGCCCACCCCCAGGTGCTTGCCCCGACCCCACCGTGCGGACAATGGACGTGTGCACCCGTGGGGTTGTGGGGTGCTCGGGGCCCCAACCTGGCCTGGGGCTCCAGCCGGGGAGCGTGTCTGTTGTTGCTTGCTCTAATTCCCTGAGCTACTGGTGTGCCAGACCCTGGGCAGGACCCACCTGGGGAGGGAGGCCTCATGCGAACTGACCAACACTCCTTTTTTTTTTTCTTCCAAAAAAACTTTCACAACTTTGTTAGGGGTATAATTGTCCTATAATAAACTCCACTTACTGGACGTGTGCCATGTGAGAAGTTTAGACACGTGGACACACCTGTGGAAACCTCATCCTTCCATCCCTCCATTGGTCAGGGGCGGCTCACCCACACGCCAGGCCCTGAGCTGAGCGCCGGGGATTTGGCGAGGAGCAGAAGGATCCGGCCTTGGTTCTCACGGGGCCTGGGGGTGACAAACACACAGAAGGACGTATTTACAAATACACACCTAGAGTGTGTGTGTACGTGCATGTAGGATACAGACTATTTCTATCTGTGTAATTTAACGTTCCGTTCTGCATAGTGTGACAGCAGGAAGTTACGACTCCGGTGAAGGAGACAACCTGTGAGGGGACAGAGAAGGCTGGGCGGTGGTATTTTCCACACGGTGCTGTATTCGTTTCCAGCAGCTGTCGTTACCACAGACTGGGTGGCTTAGCAAGAAACGCATTGTCTCACAGTTCTGGGGACTAGGAGTCTGAAGTCAGGCTGTCGGCAGGGGCAGCTCCCTCTGAAGGCTCTAGGGGAGAATCCTTCCTCTTCCAGCTGCTGGTAGTTGCTGGCAATCCTTGGCATTCCTTGGCTTATCGATACACCACTCTGGTCTCTTCACATGGCCTTCTTTCCTATGTGTCTGTGTGTCTGTGTCTTGGAAATCTTTCCAGATACTTAAATAGAGGTCTGCTTTAATTTTTTTTTTTTTTAATTTTTTTTTTATTTGAGAGAGAAAGAGAGCATGAGCGGGGGAAGGGGGAGGGGCAAAAGGAGAGGGAGAAGCAGACTCCCTGCTGAGCAGGGAGCCAGACACGGGGCTTGATCCCAGGACCTCAGGATCATGACCTGAGCTGAAGGCAGACGCTTAACCCACTGAGCCACCCAGGCACCCCGAGGTCTGCTTTAATTTTAGCATAATTGAATAATGCAGTTGGCATGGTATTCTGTAAGGTGATTCTCTTCATGACTTAGTCCTCTTTTGTATTTTTGTAGGTAAATTTAAGAATTAAATTTCATGAATGCTTTCTCGTGAAAAGGTCCTGTGGTCATGTGGCTCAAAATTCAAGATGCATAGGAGGGTAAAGTGATTAGTCTCCCTGCTGTCCCCGTCCCTAACCACCCAGTACCTCCCCCAGTTCCGTACGTGGCCTTCCTAAGATAGTCTGGGCACACAAGCAAATGTGCGTATAAATTCTTCTCCTCTTCCTCTCTCCCTCTTGTGCAAAATCTACCTGTCCTGACCACTTTTCTACGCCTTGCCTCATTCCCTTTCATAACATCTCAGGGAGGGGTGCAGAAGGAGCGTGTTTTGTGTTGGCCGTCATGGCTTTTTCCTGTTTCCTTTTATAGCTGCAAGGTAGGTCGCTTCTTTCTTGTCATGACCCCCCTTAATGGACACTCTGGTTGCTGCTACCAACTCTGCTAAGAGAATAACCCTTTACTTCTGTCTCTTTATATGCGTGAGAATGTCTATAGAGCAATTTCCAGAAAGTGAAAAGCTGGGTTAAGGTAGGTTAAAGGTGAACTTACAGAGTTAAGGGCCCTTTTTGCTAGGTATTGCCAAGTTGCTCTTTATAAAGGTTGAACCAGTTGTCACTCCAACCATGAGAATGCCCAAGGGGACCTCAAGCCATTGGACTTTTTTTTTTTTTCAAGCTGATTGGTGGAAAGTAGTATTCTAGTCCAGTTTGCATTTGCGTTTCTTCCATGAGTAAAGTTGGACAGCTTTCCTTTCTTGTGAACTGCTCATTCATATCCTGTGCCCATTTATCTACTGGGTGGTGGTTTCTGCAGTTGATTTATTAAAGCTGTTGAACTATTAAATATGTTAGGCTTTTCTGACAAGTTGCACATTTTTCACCCCAAATTGTTTTTCTTTCATTTTTGTTTCTGGCATCTTTTTGCCATGCAGATACCTTTTATGTTCATGTGGTCCAACCTGTGAGTGCTTCTTTCTTGGTTTCTGGGGTTTGTACCTGTAGAAGGGGTTTTGATTTTTTTTTTTTTTTTAAGATTTTATTTATTTATTTGAGACAGAGAGAATGAGAGACAGAGAGCATGAGAGGGAGGAGGGTCAGAGGGAGAAGCAGACTCCCCGCCGAGCAGGGAGCCCGATGCGGGACTCGATCCCGGGACTCCAGGATCATGACCTGAGCCGAAGGCAGTCGCCCAACCAACTGAGCCACCCAGGCGCCCCAGAAGGGGTTTTGATTTTAAGTGGGGATTAGTAGGGGTCGGTCATACCGGGTAGTTAGAGCCCAAGGGGGCTGAGGTGAGGACAGACCAGTGGGGTGGGACGGCCTCTGGGAGACCCCCGTTCTAGTTCCGTAATCCAGGCACAGGTGAGAAGAGAAACAGTGAGCCGTGGGCCTCAGCAGAAGTCAGAGAACCCTGGGAGGCTTCTGGGGCGGGCAGCGAGGAGGGAAGAGAAGCCATCTCTGGGTGCAGAGCACGCGGGAAGCAGGAGCCCGCTGCGCACTCAGGGCTCCCACTCTTGTCCCCCAATCCAGGAGGAGCTGGAGTTCTGCGAAAAGCTGCTACAGACCTGTTTCTCCAGCCCGACGGATGACAGCATGGATCGGTGAAACCCGGGGGCTTATCACCCCCGCTCCGCGGGAAGCCCAGGCGCCCTGCCTCCCAAGGAGAGCAGGGCCCTGCTGGTGCGCGGCCAGGGCGTGCCAGCCCGCGTCTGCTCAGCCCCTGCAAGGGGCGCTGAGGGAGGCGCCGGCTCCTTGGACCCCACCGCTCACGCTCTCCCTGCGTTCCCCCTCTGTGTCCACACTGTTCTTGTAATAAAGCTGTTTCTCCTCAACGCCTTCACTGCGGCCTTCATCGCCTCTCTGGAGGGTGCCTGGGTGGGCGGGGCACAATCGCGGCGGACCTGCGGAGCCACGGAGGAGACGGCAGCGGGCGGAGCCTGGGCACAAACGTGCTGCTCTCTACAGTCCAGAGCCCTCGTGTCTCATCTCAGCCTCTCTAGACAGGGAGCGTGGGGACACCCGCCCTCCGTTTCGGCTCACCCGTCGTCTCCGGCCGCTGCGTTTGAAGAACGCAGGCTAGCCGCCCTGAGGCGGGAGCCATGTTGTCTCCCAGCATCCCGTGCAGCGGCGCGTCATGTGACTCCACTTCCGCCAGTCAGAGCGCACCGCGGGGGCTTCTGGGGCGCTGGTGCTGGGAGAAGGCGGGAGCCGGTCGGGTGCCCTGGGTTGTGGGCCCCGTTCCGACCGCAGAGCCCTGAGCCGTCGCCAGCCCTCTCCGAGCTTGGGGCGGTGAGACGGGCCTCCTTTCCTTTCGTGAATTCCTTGTCAGTTTAGCCAAAGGGGGTCTCATCATTTGCAACCAAGGCCCCTGGCCAGGGCCGTTTTTCACGCGAGGAATCCGAGCCCAGGGTGGTTGAACCGTGGGCAAAAGTTCACAAAGCCAGGTCTCAGACAAAGCTGTGCTCCTCCGCCCGCATTCTGGCTTCCGAGCTCCATTTGATGTAGACGAATTCCTCTCGTGTGGGATTTACTCGTACTCCTGGGATTTGGGAGGGACCCGTTATTCATTCATTCATTCATTCATTCATTCATTCATTCATTCATTCATGAGAGACAGAGGGAGAGAGAAAGGCAGAGGGAGAAGCAGGCTCCCAAGGAGCACGGAGCCCGATGCGGGACTCGATCCCGGGACCCTGGGATCACGACCCGAGCCGAAGGCAGACGCCCAACCATCTGAGCCACCCAGGCACCCGGGACCAGTTATTTTCACCCAAATTCAGGATAAAGCGAAAGGTAGCTACAGGATCCGAGAATTGGAGATCAGGTATCATCTTTATTACTTTTAGCACCGATCAGAGGAAGTGGCTTTAGTCTTGCTGCCACCACACCCCAGCATTAGACATGCTTGCCTGTCTGGTCACAGCACTGGATAAGCACAGGCCTTCCCCTGGGTGCAGCAGGCCAGACACTGGGCAGGCGGGCTCTGAGAGAGGGAGAGCTGGAGTGAGCCACGACGCCCATCCAATCTGGCAAATTGTTCCTCAGCCCCTGGGAGGGGTGGAGAGGCCAGGAGAAAGACACTAAGCGGCTGAAGTTACTCCCTATGGAAATGTGAACAATGGGGAATGGGTGTTCGCACCAGACACTTTAAGAAGCCGCTTCCAATTTTTTTTTTTTTTTAAGATTTATTTGAGAGAGAGTGTGTGCCCACGCAAGCAGGGGAGGGGCAGAAGGAGAGGGAGGGAGAGAATCTCAAGCAGACTCCCCGCTGAGCACAGAGCTCAACCCAGGGCTCCATCCCACGACCCCGAGATCATGACCTGAGCTGAAACCGAGTCCCATGCTTAACTGACTGAGTCACCCAGGCGCCCTGCCCCTTCCAGTTCTAATGCACGTAACAGTATGGTCAACCTGTGAGTTCTGATAGGGTGGAGACACAGATTTCAGTCCTTAAAGCTCCTGCAGCTTCCAGGTTCTTCCAGACTGACCATGTCAACTTCTCAGGTTTCATTTGGTGGTTGAATATGGCTACACCCCTGTCCCTCAGTTCCTGAATTTATGTGTTAAAATAATATGGCAACTGTGCAATCTATTGGCGGAAAAAAACCAAGCAGAATGCTGAGTAAAAGACAAAAGAACGGGACAGAGGAAAAGGTGACTCAAGGAACAGAAAGAAATGCCTCCCCCTTGCTTCAAGCTGAATAACAATAGGAACCTGGGCCCATTTTAAAATAAAACCCCACAGGGGTGCCTGGGTGGCTCAGATGGTTGGGTGTCTGCCTTTGGCTCAGGTCGGGATCCCGGGGTCCTGGGACCGAGCCCCGCATCGGGCTCCTGGCTCAGCGGGGAGCCTGCTTCTCCCTCTCCCTCTGCCTCTCCCCCTGTACACACACTCTCTCTCTCTCTGTATCTCTGTGTCTCAAATGAATAAATAAAATCTTTAAAAAATAAAATAAAATAAAACCCCACAGATGAAAAGGTAAGATTGGCAAAACTAAGGAAACAGAGGACTGTGGTAGATTGTTCAGGAAATACTTGCTCCTTCCCATTCCACCTCCATGAGAGCACTACACTTTCCTACCCCGTGGGGTGTGCAGTGTAAATGCCTGTCCCACGACTCTGGGCTTGATCGTGTGACTTGCTTTGACCAAAGGATGGGAGCGAGGTGAGACAACCAGGGACTTGAAATGTGCTAACAGATGGGCTTGACCTCAGGTGCTTCTGCCTTTCCTTATGAGATGGTGTCCTCGGTAGCCTATGGTGCCAGAATATGAGAGACCTGGGAAGCAGATCCAGCCTTGCAGAACCAGCCTTGTCACCACCCTTCACAATGGAAGCTCCAAGCTGTGAACCTGACCCAGGCTGGCAGGTGGTGACCGTCACACGGCAGTAGGTAGCTGTTACAAGGACCAAAAAACGTCCCATGCAACAAATACACTGGAAATAGCAAGGCCCAGAAGAGACATATGATTATAAGTGGACACAGGTGGAAATGACAAAGATCAGGGCGCCTGGGTGGCTCAGTCGTGAAGCGTCTGCCTTCGGCTCAGGTCATGATCCCGGGGTCCTGGGATCGAGTCCCACATCAGGCTCCCTGCTCGGCAGGAGGTCTGCTTCTCCCTCACCCACTCCCTCTGCTTGTGTTCCTGCTCTTGCTATCTCTCTGTCAAATAAATAAGTAAAATCTTTAAAAAAAAAAAAAAGGAAATGACAAAGATCGTTAAAGCGAGGAGAGAGAAGCTAAGATGTGAAGGCCAAATGCATAATTGGCATCCTTGAAATGGAGAACAAACTAGTACAGGAAAATGTACTCAACCATACGATTCAATAAAATGTCTCTGAAATTTAAAGAAAAAGTAAATCTGCTGGTTGAAAAATGGAAGCTGAGTCAGTACACGCACTCGCTCGTCTGATCCTTACGGTGGGCCTGTAACATGGGCATGGGGGACATGAAAGCTGGGGACACTGAAGCAACAGTAAGACAAGGCCCCGGCGAAGGCGTGCAGGTGGGACCGAAGTCAGCCTGCAGTCGAGAAGGCGTCAAGAACCGCGCGGGATCAGAGCGCGGAGCCTTGGCCGGAGGGGAAACCCGGTGTAGATTACCCAGGAGCTGGACCCTGGAGCCAAAGCAGGACTGTAATTGGACGAGACGGAGTAGCGAATGGATTTCCAAAAGGAGCGAGCGGGAAGAGAAATCCTGGAGCAGGATTTACTCTGCACTTTGGAGCGGAGTCGTAGAGAAGCGCCGGCGGCGCGCAGTGGCGCTTGCGCATTGGGTTGTCTGGGTTTATTCGGGGAGAGGCCGTTGGCCCAAACCAGCGCAAGCGCAGCTGCGCCCTGCGCCGGCGGGGCCCGTAGGGAGCGGCCGGGCCTCCGCGCGCACGCGCACGCGCACTGCCGGGCCCGGGCGCGCGGCCTCCGCGCACCGGGACGGCGGCGGGTGGGCGGGGCTTCCTGCGTGCCCCCGCGCTAGGGGATTATGGGATAGTGGCGGACGGAGCCGGGCGTCGGAGGCCCCGAGCGGACTGCAGAGCCCGGAGATCCAGCCGGTTTGGGGAAAGGGGCGGCCAGGGAGGTGGGCCTCGGCTTCCGTCGGCCGCTGCTCAGCGCCGCGGCCTGTGCGGCCTGTGCAGGGAAGCGTCTTCCCTGACCGGCCTTTGCTTTCCCGCGCCGCGCCGGGCCGGCCCGGGCCAGCCGGGGCGACTTCCCCGCCGAGGGCCTCCGTGGGCCTCGCGACCGCGCTGACCTCCCCGCGCTCCCCGGCCGCCGGCGGGCCCCGGACCTCCGCCTCCGCCCGCTCGCAGCCGGCGCCGCCCCCCGAAGCCCGCGGCTCGGCGCGCCGGGGTCCCCCGCCAGGCCCGAAGGCGCGTGCGCGAGCGCGAGCCCCCGCCGCCGCCCCCCGCCCCCTCATACCGGGCCCCTGAGCAGGGGCCGGAGCCTCCGGCGGCGGGGCGGGGGGGGCGCCCCGATGAGCCCCGAGTGCGAGGAGCCGCCGCCCCCCCGCGCAGGTGAGCGGCCGCCGCGGGCCCCCCGCCCCTGCGCCCCCTCAGTCCGCGGGACACCTCCCCCCCCCCCCCGCCCCAAGCTCCTTAGTCTCCTCGCAGCAGCCCACCTCCCCAGTCTCTCCTCCAGGCCGGCTTAGCCTCCTCGGACCCAGCCCCCAGCCCTGGGGCTTCTCCGCCGTTTCCTCCCGGCCCCCTCCCCGGGAGCACCCCCTTCCTGCTCTCAGCCTCCCCGGCCCGGGCTCAGGCCCACCGGAGCAGTAGGGCGCTCCGTGCGCCCTGCCCGGCTGAACGTGCGCGGAGGGCCCGGGAAGCGGCCCCAGTTCCGTGAGGGCAGGCGGCGGAGGGAGGGGACATAAAGGCCCGGCCGGCCGGTCACAATCAGTGGTGTTGTGATGGAGGTGGCTCGGGCCTGCGGGCGGCCGCGGAGGGCCCGGTGAGGCTGGCTCAGCGCTGGCGCTTGCTGTTTGGGAGGGACGGGAGGGCTTGACAGATGGAGAGTGGGAAGCGGGGCCTTCCGGGTGGAAGGAGCAGCGCGTGCAAGTCTCTGAAGGTGGGGGCCCGGCACTGGGGGCACAAGGGTGGGGAGGGGGAGGACCTTGGTGCCGCCGCCCGTCCAGACCCTTGAATGTGACCTCCGGGTTAGGGTCCTTTCTCGTGTGCCCCTGGGCACCCCAGTGCCTGCGCGGAGGCCACAGAGGGGAACACCGGCCTGAAAGGCAGGAGGTTTCTGCAAGGGAAGCTGTGTTAGGTGTGGTGCGGGGTTCGGAGTTGTAAAGAAACTTGAGTGGGGTGTAGACTGGTGCTGACGTCAGGGCTCTTCTCATTCGGTGGCTCTGGGGATGCGGCGGACTGTCTGGAAGCCTGTAGCAGAATGCAAGGCAGTGGCTCCGACGATGATTACTGGGTTTGGGATTATCTGTTGCAGTGGCCCTCAGGGACGATTGTGCCCCCCAGGGGACGTTTGGCGATGGCAGGAGACGGCGGCGGAGGTTACAACGAGGGGGGTGCTCCCGGTTACCCGGTGGGGTCTCGCCATCGCCCAGAGCACAGGACAGCCCCTCCCCACAGGAGGATCTTCCAGCCCCGAATGTCCGTAGTGTTTCGGGGGACAAACCCCGCTCTCTTGCTTGGGCATCGTGTAGTTTTGTCTCATCTGCCCTGTTGGCACCCATCAGCGGCTGTGTGTTCTAAGCTGTGTGTTTTGATTTACTTTCGTGTTTTTGGTGATTTTTGTTGGGTCACCTGCTGTTTTTCTGCATTAGAGGAGAACCTGCTGGTTCCCCCCCTCATCCCCCCAACACCAGCACTTTTTTCCAGGATCTGTGGAAAGTGACTTTAGCGGGTCACTTTCCCCTTCTGGATTTCGGTTTTTTATTAATTCAACAAGCGTTTCTAGCTGTCGGTCTGGCCTTCTGCAGAGGGAGGCAGGTGACAGGAGGGGCGAATCCTGTCACAGAGCGCTCAGACGCTGTCATAGGGTGACCACGGAAGCTGTGGAAGCGTGGAGCAGGCCCCTGACGCAGTCAGGGGAGGCTTCCTGGAGGAAGTGGTGTCTGTGCTGAAGCCTGAAGGACCCAGGAGGAGCTATTCAGGCTCCGAGAGCTGGAGGGGAGGCAGAGGGAGCAGCCAGGCAGGGCAGAGGCGAGGGTGCCTACAAGCAGTCAGGTGTGGCGGGAGTATTGAGCGCCATGCGGGTTGCCGCAAGAGATGAGGTGAGAGAGGCCCGGGAGCTCTGGTGAGAAATAGGGCCTTCCTGGCATCCCTGGCTCACCAGCTCTCTAGGGCAGGCTCAGCACGTGGGGAGTGGGGACACGCCCTCCTTTCCAGGCCAAAGCTCCTTTCTCTTTGAACACTGTTTTATGGGTCTTCCCGTGGGAGGTGCGGTCCTCCAGTCACTGTGAGGTGTCTCCCAAGTGAGGAGGCTGAGGCTCGGTGCTGGTAGGACCTGGTCCAAGGCCACAGGGATTAAATTTGGAGAGGCAGGATTGGAGCCTAGGCTTTTCTGACTTTGGATCACCCTGGAACACCCAAGTCTGCTCCTCCTTGTGTTCCAAGTGCTATTTCAGAGTCAGTTAGTTCTGTTCTTTTCCTCCTGGGAACCCGTAACTGATCCAGGAGATGGTCCTGAATGTGAGCTCTCAGTCCCCTAGGTCCTTGGCCTGGGGTCTACATTCTGTTTCCTAATTATTCTATCCCCGGGGTTGGACCAGAGTGGCCACCTCCCTTGGGAGACTGTGCTTTGGGCTGTCCCCTAACTGGGGATCCCTCCCAGGCTTTCCCAAGCCATGGGAAAGTCCCAGCTCATCGTCCTCTGTGGCTCTGGCCAGGCCCGCCCCTTGTCCCACGTGGGCGTCCTGCTGCCCACCCTACTACGTCTGTGCTGGGTTCTGCATCCGACACACACACGTGGGGTCCTCCTCAGAGGTCATGGGGTCCTCCTCAGAGGTCATGGGGTCGCCATTACTGTTATCCTGTCCTTGGAATCCAAGTCCCCTACCCCCTTTCCAGACTTGGCAGAGAGCTGACAGTTGGCTGGGGGGACTTGAGGGAGGTGGTCTCACCGTCCTTGGGCCTGTGGAGCCCTGCAAGGGGCTGGGGCTGGCCTTTCGGTAGTGGGTTCTCTCCCTTCGTGGGGCTCACGTAGCCCGGGTCTCGTCACAGCAGCCTGTGGGCCTGTGATGGCTGAGGGTGGCAGCTCAGGGCAGCTCAGGCCTCCCAGAGGCCTCTGTGCCCTTGACCTCCACTTCTGGGTGCTTCGGGGCCAGGGCAGGCGAGGCAGGGTGGAGGATGAAGGGCCTGCCCATGGGCTCCCTGGCAGGCAGAGCTGTGTCTGGGCAGATAGAGGCCGTGGCAGCGGCCGTCCCGGGAGCTGCCCCAGGCCCTGCCGGAGCCAGGGCAGGGGCCGGCAGGCTCTTGAAAGGGCAGCTGGCGTCAAGAGCCTAAGGACGACCCAGCAGAGCAAGAAACCGGAGGCCGTGGTGCCAGGCTGGTGGAGGGAGAGGTCGTTCTCGTGTTTAATGGCTTCCTTTCGCGCTTACGGTTTCCCCTTCTTCCGTTTGCAGCCAGTCATGGTGTTCAAACTGCCGCTGAGAGCCAGTGCTAGTCACTTCCGCTTTCTTGAGGGTTGCTCAAAGTTGCATGGGTGGGGGTGGGGTGGGGGTGGCGCCTGCCAGAGCGTCTGAATGACCTGGGCCGCTCAGGCAGATGGGGGGGCAGTCTTTGTCCAGGTTCTCTGTGTTTAGAGCCGTCACCCCCGGGTTCTTGGCTGGCTCCTTCCCTCCTGCTAGGGTGTCCGGGCTTCCACACGGTCAGGGACCTCTGCCTGAGCTGGCGGTCCTGACAGCGTGGCCCCATTTCACAGATGGGGATGCCAGGTGCTGGGTTCACCCCGTTAGAGAATGAGAATGGAACCCCCTCTCCTGTCCGTCCTATTCCCAGGGCTTCCAGCAAGTTCTGCTAAGTGGGAAGATGGGGTTGGCCGTCAGCACTTGAGAGTGTGTGTGTGTTTAGTTCTTGCGTATCCGCATCTCTGTTCTGTGCAGAGCTTGCGAAGTGATGTCTGTAGGGTGCCCACCACCACCTGCTTGCATCTGGTCCTTGCAGGCTCCTCTGATTTTTGGAGGAGCCACCTGAGGGAGAGTTTAAGGGGCTGCCTGGGTCTGAGTACCCCGCACCACCCAGCACCTCCTGTCTTACTGTGGGTGGCCCCACCCATCACCCCCCCACACCAGTTCTCTGGAAAGCCCGCTTGGGGAAGGAAGCCCTACCTGCCGTACCAAGCGGACCTGCTGTGGAGGTTTGGGGGTGGTGCCCGGAGCCCGGCCCTCTAACTAGGTGCTTTGGAAGCGGGTGGGTCAAGAAGTTCCACCTGTAGTCAGGAGAGCAGGGCAGGCGAGTCCTGCTCCTGCTTCTCGGTGGCCTTGGCTCTGTCCCTGGGGACCCCTGTCTCCACGACTGTGGAGTGGGAATCATGATCATGCTTCACCTCCTCGTCTCGGCATGGAGACAGGGTACCCGTGTGGGTGCACAGGGTTTCAGGAGACATGGGCTGGGCCCTGTCCCCCCCCCGTCCCTCAGCTGTGGGGCCTCCCTCCCCCACTTAGCTCAGGGACACTGACAGGGACGGTGGGGGAGGGAACCTAGGCACGCTTTCTGTGCCTCCGCTCTTCTGGATGGAGGCTGCTGTCTTGTAGGAGCTCCCGGTGACTTGGACACACAACAAGGCCTGGGCCCGGCCCTGTCACCGCAGCCTTGGGCAACTGTGGTTTTGTTTTTGGTCATGGTTTTTGTTGAGATGTAATTCGTATGTCGTGTGATTCATCTATTTAAAGTGCACAAGTCAGTGGTTTCTGGTGTATTCAGAACCGTGCAGCCGTCACCGTAGTGGGGTTTTTTTACTGAGGTATAATTCAGAAAAATGTGGACAATTTCAGAACTCTTGGTTGTTTTTATTTTATTTTTTAAAAGATTTTATTGATTTATTTGACAGAGAGAGACACAGCAAGAGAGGGAACACAAGCAGGGGGAGTGGGAGAGGGCGAAGCAGGCTTCCCACTGAGCAGAGAGCCCGATGCGGGACTCGATCTCAGGACCCCGGGATTGTGACCTGAGCCGAAGGCAGATGCTTAATGACTGAGCCACCCACGCGCCCTGGTTGTTTTTACTTTAAACATGCTTTTCCCAGAAGAAAGTCGCTTACCTGTTAGCAGGTATTCCTCACCCCCACCCCCCACCCCCCTGCACCGGCTTCCCCAGCTCCTGCTTCTGTCCCCGGATTTGTGTCTTCCGGACATTTCTCGTAAACGGAGTCCTGCAACACGTGGTCCTTGGTGACTGGCTTCGTTCACTCTGCGCAGGTGGCCTTTGGAACCCTCTGGTCTCCTCGTCGGGTCCGATGTGGGAGGAGGTGGAGTGCTCACCCCACAGAGCTCCTTGTGGCCCTGGGTGGTGGCTGCCCCTTGAGGCGGTTCTGGTCCCGGCTTCCTCCAGCTCAGGACATGTGCCCGCGCGGGCCACCAGCGCCGTGGGGCTGGGCCTTCGTTTTCTCACCTGTGGCATGAGCCCTGTCACGGCCTTGTCATCAAGTGAGGGAGGATGTCCATTAGCTGTGGAAGGGTTCCCGGAGAAGGTCTGGGAGCCGGGCAAAAGGAGGGAGTTGCTGGCCTGCAAAGGAAGGTCGCTGAGCACCTCAGGGTTGGGGTGATGTTTGCTCCCAGTGCTCCCTGCCCCCCCCCCCCCCCGCCTGCGTGACGGTGGCTTAAAGATGGCTGGGGGGTGATTGGGTGGGAGTGATGTCCTGGCAGGGATGTCGCCTGCTGCCTCAGAGGGGCAGGGGCCTGATAACACGTGGGGGTACAGAGGGGGTGCCTTTCTGCTGGTGTTTCTGAGGTTGTCGGCCCAGCGAGGATGGTGGTGCCTGTGTGGATCGTTGTCCGGTCGGGCACGTGCGCTGTGTGACGGCGAACCCGTCATGTAGGCTTATGGATGTGGGTGGTGGATGGAGGTGGGGCCGCAGGACTGCCCGGCAGGAGACCCCGAGGAGGAGGAGGAGGAGCAGCCCGATACTGGGGCGTCCCAGGCAGGCGAGGCGCAAGAACACAGTTGCTGAGCAGACCCCAGGTGTGGTGTACTCTGCATCCAGAAAGGCCAGTTTGTGGGTGCGGGTGAGGACAGCCAGGGCAGGAT
Organism: Mirounga angustirostris; assembly: GCF_029215605.1. Lineage (NCBI taxonomy): Eukaryota > Metazoa > Chordata > Mammalia > Carnivora > Phocidae > Mirounga > Mirounga angustirostris. The sequence continues at coordinate 57,175,951 of NW_026991724.1, read as the reverse complement.
TTGGAGGCATTTGACGTGGAGGGAAGCCCCTGGGCGCCTGAGCACAGACCAGACATGGGCAGGTCCTCGAAGCCAGCTCTGCCTGGAAGCCTGTGCAGTGGAATGCGGAGAGCACAGGGCAGACCGGAGAGGCGACGGGGCCTGGTCGGGGGGAGGGCCGAGCAGGTGGACAGAAGCCCCGAGGTTTCCGGTGGCCGGGGATGGGCGGGGGCCCGGGCCCAGAAGCCTGCGCAAACCTGGGCCTGGGTGGGCAGCTGCCTTGGTGCGCCTCAGCTCCCTCACCTGTAAGATGGGGCCGTCGTGCCTTCCTCAGGGGTGAAGGAGCTGAGCCGAGCCGGAGAGCGCCGTCAGCACCGCGGCCAGCGCGGCGTGTGGCCGTCCCGTCTGGGTCACAGTCGAGTGATGCCGGGAGGCCTAGGTGCCCAGCGTGGCGCTCGCAGGGACCTCCTCAGGAGAGCCCCAGGCTGGGGCGGCGCCCCAAGATGGCACCGCAGGACGACGTGGGAGGAGCCGGGCTGCCGCTTGCTCGGGGAGGGGGAGGTCCCAGGGGAGGCAGGCCTGCCCAGGGGCCCGGCAGGTGTGCACCCTCGGCCGACGTGGCCGGCGGGCGTGTGACAGTGGACGCCGCGGGAGCTGGAGGTCCAAGTGGACGCTGGGCTTGGCCCGAGCGGGGCTGGAAGGCTGGCCGGGCCCTGGGGTCCCGAGTGTGGAGACCTAAGGAGCCCTTTTGGGCATTTGGCCAGGAGTGAACATCAGACACTCCAGTTTGTGTTTCAGGAGAGTGGCCAACGTGGGGTGAAGGGCGTAGGGCTAAGGAGCGAGTCCCTGGGGGACGGGGCGTGGAAGCCTCGTGGATGTCCCCGCTGCCCCCACTGGCGCCTGGCGCTTGCTGCTGTCTTCCCTGACCATGAGTCCTCCACCTGCAGCCGTCCCGGGTCTGGGGTCACTGCGGATTTAGAGCCACTTGCTCCCGGTCACGGAGGGTGGGGAGGACGCTGGGAGGTGAGTGTCTCCTGCGGAGGCCGGAAGGGAGGGCTGGTGCTGGAGGCGGTGTCTTGAAGGGACCGAGGCTCAGGAGGCCAGTCCTGCCCGAGGCCACACGTGCCCTGCTCTGCCCTGGCCTTAAGTCCCGGCTGCTTCCTGAGTCAGGTCAGAGCTGTGCTCTGCTCTGGGCTGGGGCTCCTTCTGTGGCTGACGAGTTTTCTGTGGTCGGGGGCTGTGGGCAGACAGGGCGAGGGAGGGCACGTAGGAGAGGGACTGCCATCTGTGGGTCCGGGAGGTGCCCGGGGCCTCTCGGTCTGTCCTCCGTGGCCTCTGCCTCCAGTGGTCTCCGCGAGGCAGGTGACGCGTGTCAGCTCTGGCCCCCGCCTGTGTGGTGCTGGGAGCCCCCGACTTCCTGGCAGTGGGGCGGCAACAGCCCCTCCGAGGGGCATGTGGGTGCTCTGCGGGGGGGACGGAGAGAGTGGGAACGCGTGGGCGGGGAGCTTGGTGGCACGTGCAGGGCGGGCCTCGCGCTGGTCTGGACGGGGAGCCCGTAGGCCCCTCAGAGGAGCGTCTGGGTGCGTGTGCACAGAGAACACCTAGTGGGTGCTCCCGACGGCAGCTAGCCACCTGTGCTGGGGTGGGTCGGGGCACGCAGGGTCCCGGTGCTGGCTGGGGACCAGGGCGCCATTCTGCAGGGGCTGCGAGACAGCCTTGTCCTCCTCCCCACCGAGTCACTGACCGTCCTGGCTCCTTTGGGCCCCGTCAGGGGCTCTTCTGAAAGGCCCGCCTCCCCCACTTGTCCTCTTCCTTGTCCAGCCACTGGGTGGGGGGTTGGGTGTGTTTGTGTGTGTGCAGCATCCAGGCAACAGCCACAGCCTGGGGACATCTTAGACTTCCCCCTGCCACCGCCCCACACCCCGCAAGTGGTGATTTGCCATGTTGGAAGGCAGCCCCGGGCTGGCGGCCGTGGGGCATTTGAATTTGTTCAGTGAGTCCGATGCCCGAGGCTTCAGGAGAGCATGGTTCCAGCCCCGCCCCGGGGGGTCCCTGCCCAGACGGGGGACGGAGGACGACAGGATCGCGATGGCTCTGCGCAGGGCTCTCCTTTGTGGGGCCTGGGGGCCGAGGGGCGGTCAGGATGGGCAACTGGCCTGCGCCGTGAAGTGACCCCTGGACTCCAGGGTGGCCTGGCAGGCTGTCACGGTCGTCCGGGTGATCGGTGGCTGAGGTGGAGGGTGTGGGGCAGGCAGGGCCCGGCGTGTGACCCGCAGCCCTGCCCTCAGGGCGCCATGTTTTGGAAGTTTGACCTGCACACGAGCTCACACCTGGACACGCTTCTGGAGCGGGAGGACCTGAGTCTGCCCGAGCTCCTGGACGAGGAGGACGTGCTGCAGGAGTGCAAGGTCGTCAACCGCAAGCTACTGGACTTCCTGCTGCAGCCGCCGCACCTGCAGGCCATGGTGGCCTGGGTCACCCAGGAGCCGCCGGCCAGTGGCGAGGAGCGGTTGCGCTACAAGTGAGCCCCTGCCCGCTCGGCCCCCGGGGCTGCCCCGGCCTGCTGCTCCTGGCGCCTCCCGGCTGGGCTGCTGGGCCTGTGCGGGTGCGGGAGGGGCGGCGAGGGGTGAAGTGGGGTCTCAGGGAGGGGCGGCTGGAGCCCCGGGGGCCGTGGGAGCCACGTGTGGGTCCCGACAGGAGGGCGTGGGGGGCTTCCCTGGCATCGGCCACCCTTTCTGGATGTGAACCGCCCCCCCCAGGTACCCCAGCGTGGCCTGTGAGATCCTGACCTCAGACGTGCCCCAGATCAACGACGCGCTGGGCGCCGACGAGGCCCTCCTGAACCGGCTCTACGGCTTCCTGCAGAGCAGAAGCAGCCTCAACCCCCTGCTGGCCAGCTTCTTCAGCAAGGTCATGGGCGTCCTTATCAACCGCAAGACGGACCAGGTACCGCCAACCCGAAGCCCCGGCCGGTGTGCAGGCAGGTGAGCAGGCGGGCACAGGCCCCGGGCCCTGCCGTGCGACGCGCGCTGTCCCTCCCGTCCCCAGCTCGTGTCCTTCCTGCGGAAGAAGGACGACTTTGTGGACCTGCTGCTGCGGCATATCGGCACCTCGGCCATCATGGACCTCCTGCTGCGTCTCCTCACCTGCGTGGAGCGTCCACAGCTGAGGCAGGATGTGGTCAACGTGAGCGTGGGGCCGGGGGGGCCCGGGAGGGCCGGGGGAGGGCACTGGGCTGGGGGGCACCGCTCACGGCCCGCCCACCTTCCTTCTCACCCCCAGTGGCTCAACGAGGAGAAGATTGTGCAGCGGCTTATAGAACAGATCCACCCGTCAAAGGACGACAGTGTGAGTGTTCTCTCCTCGCCTGCCCGCCCAGCTGTGGCCCGGCCTCTCGCCCGCTCCCTCCCTGGACGGTGAACTGTTGAGGAAGGACGCGATTGGTGCTGTGTGTGCTCGTCCTTCCAGTCTGTCACCGACGGGGCTCTTGCCGCCCACGGGGAGCGCATCTCACGAGCCAGGAGCTTGGCCCAGCGTCTCCTGATGGGTCAGGGGTCTGGCCAGGGTCTCCGGACTCCAGGCTCCAGCCTGGCCCCCTCGATGCCAGCCTTCCAGGGGCCCCTTCCCCGCTCCCCACTCCTCTGCTGAGTGGGGCCTGTCAGCTTCTCGAGTCTCTTGTCCCTGGGTACACCCTGCTTGTTCTTCAGCAAATCCATGCAGAGGCCCCACATTCTCACTGCAGCCGGGGTGGGGGGTCTCGCCTTGTCTTCCGGGGCTGCTGGCTTACAGAGCAGAGCTCCACAGGTGCGGGTGGGTACCCCAGGCATGCGGCCAGCAGGGTGAGGACCACTCAGGCCCAGGGGCGGGGGGCGTCCGTGATGGGCTCTGAAGTGCGGCCCATGGCCTGGACGGGTTTGGGGTCTGCGCAGGTGGGCGCTGGTAGCTCCCTGTTGGGCTAGACTCGGAGTCCCGCTCGAGTTTCTTTCTGGGTTTTTCCTGGAACAGCTTTATCCAGATAGAGATTACGTACCACACGGGTCAGTTGTTTAAAGTATAGCACACAGCGGCTTTTGGCGTAATCACAAATTTGTCCCGTTATTACCACGTGGATTTGGGAGCATTTTTTTGTTACTCCAAAAGGAAAGCCCGTGTCCTTTAGCTGTACACCGTTGCACTCGTGGTCCCCCTGTCACCCCAGGCAGCGTTCTGTCTCTGGGCTTGCATCTGCTGGACTTGTTGCGTAAACACGGTCACGCCGTACTTGGTCTGCGTCTCTGGCCTCTGCCTCAGCACCAGGTGTCCGTGTTCATCCGTGTGCTTCATCCCGTCCTGAGGCTGAGGGGTGTTCACAGGAGCTTGTCTGCTCACCAGTCGGTGGACGTTGGGGTCGCCCCCGCCCCGGCTGCAGCAGATGGTGTGGGGTGTGGGATGTCCCCTTCTGCAGAAAGTTTTCCGGGGACTCTCAGTTCCTCACCGTGTCCTCTTCCAGTGTTTGGTACCTTGTGTCCGTACCCTGGACACCTGCGTCCCTGTCTCTGTGACCCTTCTCTCGGTCCTGAGGGCCAGGTGTCAGCTCCCGAGGAGTCCTGAAAGCAGGACACGGAGGGCCTGGCAGGCAGACTGGTGTCCTCAGCTCTCTCTTTGCCTCCGCAGCAACATTCCAACGCATCTCAGTCCCTGTGCGACATCATCCGCCTGAGCCGGGAGCAGATGATCCAGGTCCAGGACAGCCCGGAGCCCGACCAGCTGTTGGCCACCCTGGAGAAGTGGGTTTGTGGTTCCGAGACCCAGGGCGGGAAGCTGTCCAGGGCCCTTCCGCATGGCCCCCATGCCGACCCCACCCTTATCCCTCGTCCTGACCCCTGTCCCAGGCAGGAGACGATCGAGCAGCTCCTGAGCAACATGCTGGAGGGGGAGCAGAGCCAGTCTGTCATCGTGAATGGGATCCAGGTGCTGCTGACCCTGCTGGAGCCCAGGAGGCCAAGGTGAGGGGGGCCAGCCTCCCCGGTGGCCGTGCAATCCCTCGGAGGCCTGCCTTCCATACAGAGGTGAAGGTCGTGGGGACACGGTCTCTGCAAGGGGTCTCCCGTCTCGGTGGTCACTCGGTCCTGGGAGAGGAGTCCTCCGCTCCCGTCTGAGGCTGCGTATTCCGTCTGTAGCTTTGAGCTGGCAGGCGTTGCCCGGAACGATGGGGCCTCGCGCTGCACTTCGCCAGGGAGCAGCGCGTCCCTTCCTGATGTGCTGCGCGAGTGCGTATCACACACACAGGCCTGCCTCCCGTCCCCTCCTGCAGGTCCGAGTCTGTGACCGTGAACAACTTCTTCAGCAGCGTGGACGGACAGCTGGAGCTCCTGGCCCAGGCGACCCTGGACAGCACCACGTCCAGCGTGGGCGTCCTGCACGCCCTGCGCCCACGGCTCGGCCGTTTCCACCAGCTCCTGCTTGAGCCCCCCGAGGTGGGCCGGGAGGCCAAGGAGGCAGGGTGGCAGGGAGGGCGGCCCATGGTTCTGGGCAGCGCTGAGCCGCCCCTGTGCCCGTAGCTGGAGCCGCTGCGAACTACGTGGGGCAGCCTGGCCCCGCCGCTGGGCAACACCCGGCTGCATGTGGTCAAGCTGCTGGCCAGCGCTCTGAGCGCCAACGATGCGGCCCTGACCCAGGAGCTCCTGGCGCTGGACGTGCCCAACACCATGCTGGTGCGGAGGGGCGGGGGGTGCGGGGGGCCCTGGGTGGGGAGAGGGGGTGGGGAGCAGCGGGGGCACGGGGCGGCCCCTGGCGGGGTGCGGAGGGTGGGGTGGGTGGAGGGGCCTCTCGGTGCCAGCCTGCGGTGCCCCCCCCAGGACCTCTTCTTCCACTATATGTTCAACAACTTCCTGCATGCCCAAGTGGAGTTGTGTGTGAGTGCCCTGCTGAGCACTGCACCTCCCTCCGACAGTGGCCTCGAGATGGCTGCCCCGAGCCCCGTCCTGAAACACGTGAGCTGGGGCTCCCGGGCCCCCCTCTCTGTCCCCGGGTCCCCCTGCTGGTGCTCACTAGGCAGCTTCACGGGTGGGGGGCCGGGGGCTCGGCCTTGTCCTTAGGTCCGTCTGGGCGGTGCAGGTAGGGGTGCCCTCGGGAGGCAGCGGGTGTCCTCTGGGGTGACGGCTGCCGGGCCAGGGGAGGTGCCTCCCGGCACGGAGCCCAGGGCCTCGGGGAGGAGCTGTTGAGCAGCGCGGCCGCTTGGGCATCGTGGCCGTCACTGGTGGGAGGCGGGGGGACGACTCCAGGTTCGCTGTGTACGTGGAGGGTGGAGGTAGAGTGGGAGCCGGACAGACCGAGGGGCCGGGGACGTGTCCGGGGGTGCGGGGGGGCGCAGGCGGTCCGGGAGGGGCGTGCCCCGGCCCCGGCCCGCCCCCACGGCCCCCCTGGTCCCTCAGCTGCTGCAGCAGTGCCGCCTGGTGGAGCGCATCCTGACCTCCTGGGAGGAGAACGACCTCGTGCAGTGAGCACCGGGGACCGCCTGCGTGGGCGGGGGCGGGGGCGGCCCGGGCACACGGGCCCGTCCAGCTGTGGCCTCTGATGTCGCCCAGGTCTGCCGGGGGCCCCCGCAAAGGCTACATGGGCCACCTGACGAGACTGGCCAACGCTCTGGTGCAGAACACGGAGAAGGGGCCCAACGCCGAGCAGCTGGGCCGGCTGCTGAAGGGTGAGGGCCAGGGCTGCCGGCGGGGCGGTGGGCAGGGGTGCAGGCCGGGGGCCTCACGCCCCGTCTCCTCCCCGCTGAGCAGAGCTGCCCGGAGAGCAGCAGGAGCGGTGGGAGGCCTTCGTGTCTGGAGCCCTGGCAGAGACCAACAAGAGGAACGCCGTGGACCTGGTGAGGCGGCTCCGCCCTGTGTCGCGGGTCTGTCCTCCGCCCCTACCCCCGCAGCCGCACCCTGCCCGTCCCGGCCCTCACCCCCGCCCGCCCCCTGCCCCAGGTGAGCACCCACCACCTGCACTCCTCCAGCGACGACGAGGACGACCGGCTCAAGGAGTTCAACTTCCCTGAGGAGGCAGTGCTGCAGCAGGTGGGTGGGGGCGCGGCGGGCGCGGGGGGCTGCCCTGCCCGGGCTGCCCGGCCCCACCCGCCCCTGACCGCGCCCCCCCGCAGGCCTTCATGGACTTCCAGATGCAGCGCATGACCTCGGCCTTCATCGACCACTTTGGCTTCAATGACGAGGAGTTTGGGGAGCAGGAGGAGAGTGTGAAGTGAGTGTGGCCTTCTGTGAGGGCGGGGGCTCAGGAGACAGCAGGTCGGCGCGCCGCCCTTGCCGGCCCCGTGGCTCCTCCTGCCCGCCTTGCCGGGTCCTCCCTGCTCCCACCACTGTCAGAGGGAGGTGCAGTGCTCAGCAGGGCACTCACACACAACTCCACTTGGGCATGCAGGAAGTTGTTGAACATATAGTGGAAGAAGAGGTCCGGGGGGGGGCACCGCAGGCTGGCACCTGCCGGTCCTAGCGTCTGCGCTCAGCCTGATGGGGGCCAGTCCCGGCTCCCGGCTCCTCTGTCCCCTCCTTGCGGGGCAGTGGCTGAGGGTCTGGAGTGAGAGCGAGGTGGGCAGGCCGTGGTCTGGGAGGGAGCTCAGCCCGCCAGGCCCCTGAGGGGAGAGCCGTCAGAGCAGAAGACGTTGCTCTGAAGGAGTCTGGGACGGTCTGAGGGAAAGCGGAAGGACCGCCGGAGGGCAGGACAGGAGCGATCCGAGTCTGACAGTGCAGGAATCCGGTGGAGAGGGGTCCAGCTGGCCCCTTAGGGGCGGGCTGGGGGCAGCCGGGGGTGGGGCCCGGGGACAGGCAAGAGGGGCCTCAGCTGCCCCTGGGGTCCCCATCCGCTTCATCACGGTACTTGTGCACTGTGTGCCCACCATCACCCTGTGCTCAGGGCTGAGGAGCCTCTTTACAGCTGGGGAGACTGAGGCATGTGCTGGTCGGTGTGGGAGCACGATCGCCCCTGTGCAGCTCCGTGAGAGGGCACCGTGACGGGCTGTGGTCAGCTGCTGGCCTGCCCTGCCGGACAGAGGTCCCCTCGGGGGCAGACGTGAGCTCTGTGTCTGCTGCCCTGCCCTGCCCTGGGCCCGGTGCCTGGAAGGCGGGGGCCCCAGAGCAGACCCCGCCCGAGGGAGGACAGACCGACCGCTCGGGGGGTGGCGTCAGCACAGCCGCTGTCCTTGTGGACGAGACTGGGTTGTCTTCTCTATCACGTAGTTCCCAGTGGGGTTGGAAACTTTATAAAAACCGTGAAAGCCGTGAAGCGTTCTAGGACGGAGAGCAGATGAGTGTTTTTATAGCTCTGGGGCTGAAGATACCGGCCCGCAGGACTCGGGTGGCCCGGGTCGGCTGTCGTGCCCGGGGCCCCGCTCTGCCCGGCGCTGCGCGCTTCGGCAGCAGAGGTCGAGGGGACGCGGTGCAGACGCCGAGGCGGCACTCAGCTCATTCACCCCCCTTTGTGGCCCAGCGTTTCCCGAAGTAGACAAACGATAGAACACGGGGACAGAGTGCGGACCCCATACAGACAGACCAGCCGACGGCCCTGGAGGAAAAGGGGGCAAAGCACAAGGGTCCTGGGCCTTGAGGGAGTATGAGGAAGGCTCTCGTCAGCGGTTCCTGGCCGTACTTAGCACAGGAATCGTGCTTCTGCGAGGCTTTCTGAAAGAGAGCGGCGCCGGGGGACCGGGTGTTGTCGGCCTCAGCGGAAGGCTGGGGGCCGCCCCTACCCTCGGGGCCTCGAGGCCAGGATCCCAGCTGCAGACCGGGCATCTGGGCTGGGGCGGGCTGTGCGGCCCCGCGCTCGGTGGAGGGGTTTTCGCGGACCAGCGACAGCGTCCGGGCATGCGGCGCTGCAGGCCCCGCTGGAGACGGGTAGGGTGACGGCCACGGCCCGGCCCGGCCGTGGCCAGTCTCTCCTTCGGTGTTGTTTCTTGGACTTGAGGGCCCGGGGGCCTAGGGCAGCACAGAACAGAGGCAGGGATAGACGGCTGGGCCGCACACGCCTCTGGCTCGATTCCCGGCTGCCGCCCCGGTGGGTGAAGGCCCCGTGAGCCCTGAACCCTCGCTCCTGGGGGAGGTGGGCACCTGGATGGTGGCCTTAAGTCCCAACGGTGCTCGTCCAGGTAGATGCTGTCTGTGTCTTAGCGTGCTCCATGGCCCGGGCTGAGGCTCCCGTCCCCTCGGGGCATCCGTGCGAGGGCTGGGGCAGGCGGGTGCTCTCAGCTGCCCGCTGCCAGTCAGCAGCTCCACAGGTGGCCGGAGGGGGTCACGGCGCTGACGTGAGGCCACAGACGAGCTGTAGCCAGTAGGCGGACTTGCAGGTGCAGGAGGGCGAGCGGCGAGGGTGCGTTGAGCGGGTGCGGGAGAAGCTCGCCACAGCGGCCGCCTCACGGCCCTGCGCCTCTCCCCTAGCGCGCCTTTCGACAAGACAGCCAACATCACCTTCTCCCTCAACGCCGATGACGAGAACGTGAGTGCCGCCCATCCCTAGTGGTGCGGGGCAGGGGCGGGGGGCGCTGTGGACCGTGCTGCCCACCCCACCCACCCCTGCACCCCACAGCCCAACGCCAACCTGCTGGAGATCTGCTACAAGGACCGCATCCAGCAGTTCGACGACGAGGAGGACGAGGACGAGGACGAGGAGGAGGGCCAGGGCTCCGGGGAGTCCGACGAGGAGGACGGCGCCTGGCAGGGCAGCCAGCTGGCCCCGGGAGCCCGCCGGGGCCAGCCCCCAGCCGTGCGGTGAGTCCGTGAGCCCTGGTGGTCGGCAGCCCGGGTGGAGGAGGAGAGTGAGGGAGTGTGTGTGTCACTCAGGTGGGTTCGGCTGCGAGGGGCGGAGCCCGGCCGCCTGTGTGGGTCCTTGTGCGGCCGGCCCAGGTGTGCGTCCCTCCGTCCCTCCCCTCTGCTCTCCCCGGTCAGCTCGCACTCGGGCCTTCCCGCCGCTCTCTGTGCCTTCGTGCCAGTAACGGGAGCCGGGCTGAGTGTGGGTGAGCTGGCCCCACAGCCGCCCACTCAGTGGTCAGGGCCTCTGCCCCCCCGGACACAGACAGGTGGCCGCATCCTACATCCCCACCTGGCCGCTGTGCCCCCGAGGCTGGCGTGGGCCTGACCTGTTCCGCTCGGGAGTCCACGGCCCGGGCCTGTGTGCGTGTCACTCCCATCTGCTGGGTGGCCCAGCCGGTGAGCCCAAGGCCTCGGTTTGCCCTGTGTTCTCTTCCGGGAGCGTGAGAGTGGTCGTTCTTGCTTTTCACTTCTCAGTCCCGTTTTGGCCTGAGGTCTTGTGTGTGGGGTGAGGCGGGGTCCGGCTTCCCCCTGCAGGTGCGAATGCCGTCCCAGCACCTCTACACCGGCCTCTCCCAACCAAGTGCGCTTGGTGCCCTGGCCAGAAGCACTTGGCTGCACGAGCGCGGCTTGGCTCCTGGCCGCTCTGGGACCTCCCTGTCTCGACAGGTGTCGTAGTAGGGCTTGAAATCGGGAAGTGAGTCCTCCGACGTGGCTGTCTGCTTGGGGCCCCTCGAGAGTCCGTGGGACTGTTAGGATCAGCAGGTTAACTTGAGCAGGGAAGCTGGCTGGGATTGGGAGGGCTTGCCCTGAAGCTGTGTCAGCCCGGGGACCTGGGACCCGCATTCCATCTTCCAGTCCCTGAGCGTGCAACATCCTTCCATTTACTTAGGTCTTTTTTAGAGAATAAGCTTTGTGCTTCCTTTGTTCAAGTTTTTCCTGCGTATTTTATGTAGGTGGAACTTTGAGATTTCCCAAGCGTACAGAAATACGGTGGATGTTTGTACATCGACGTTGGGCTTTGCAGACTCATTCACTGTAACAGTTAACGGATTCCTTGGGTCTTCGGTCTACAGTCAGGCCATCTGCAAACAGGGTTTCACTCCTTTTCTGGTCTGGAGGCTCTTCACGTCGCGTTCTTGTGTCCTTGCGGTCCTGAGCAGAGGAGGCCCCCGTCTTGCCCCTGACCCTGGGGGGACAGCGGGTCTTCCAGCACTGATGTGATGTGGGTTGTGGGTTTGGGAGATGCCTCTTCTCTCCTCCCATCTGCTGAGTGTCTTTGTGAATCATCGACCATGTTCAGCGGCGTCCCCGTGGGTTCCTCTCCTGTCAGTAACCGTAAAGACGGCGGGCGGCCGGCTCTTAGCGGCCACGTGGTTTGCTCAGCCGCTCCCTGGCTGGGGGACGTGTGGGCCAGACGGGCCTTCCCCACGGGCTCGGGCCGTGCCTCAGTTCACGTTTAGGCCGTGGTGGTGGAGCGCCTGCTCGTGCTGGACGTTGCCCTCGGGCCGCCCGAGGCAGAGGGGGAGTGTCGGGTCGGCCCTCAGCCCTCAGGGGGAGCCTCCGGGACGAGGCGGAGGTCCCACCTGCCCTCCCACGCCTCCCAGAGAGGCCCCGACCGGCCTGTCCCCCCACCCCCCACCCCCCCGCCATCCCTGTGTCAGCGCAGCAGCTGACCGTGGTTTCCGGGCAGGAGTGGAGGCAGCACAGACAGCGAGGAGGACGACGAGGACGACGAGGACGACGAGGACGACGGCGAAGGCCATGCGGCTGGTGGGGGGACCGGGCCCCCCTCGCAGCCTAGCCCTGGCTCCCAGCCTCCGGGTGGGTGAAGGCACGGGGGGCGCGGCGGGATGCAGGCGGGCTGGCTGCCTCCTGTGCTCACCCCGCTCCCCGCCCCCCCGCCAGGCCCCAGCTGGACAGCCACCTTTGACCCAGTGCCTACAGACGCCCTGACCGGCCCCCGAGACTGTGGGGAGAAGGAGCCGAGCCCCGGGCTTCTCGCCCCACAGGGGTCCCTCGGCGTACCCCGGGGCCTCCCCGCCCTGAGCCCGGCCGGCCCTGCGGCCTGCACCGCCCTGCAGCTCAGGTGAGGCCGCTGGTGGGCGCCCGGCCTGGGTCCCTTGGGCTGGAGCACGGACCCCAGCTGGCCCTCGGGCTGCCTCTCTCCCCTCAGGTCTCAGGACCCCGCATCCCTGTCAGCACCTCAGGAAGCCACAGACGGCAGCCAAGTAGCAGAGCCCTCGGGTGAGCGCCACCACCCAGCCCCGCCCGCTCTCCCCTCGCGCCCTGGCCTTGCGCGCTTGCCGCGCTGAGCCCGGCGTGTCCTGGCCTCTCTCTGCACAGCCCCCTGCCAGGCCTTGGTCGGCTTCGGGGACCTCCAGGCCACACTCAGAGGGACGCGCTCCACCCCCAGCTCCCTGGACAGGTGACCGGCTGGGGAGCAGCTGCTCTAGGGGAGCCCTGGGTGGGCCCGGCCCCACAGCTGCTCTCCGGGGCCCTGGTGGGACCCCCAGGTCTGCGGCACTGCCTCGGCACCCCGTGGCGGCCAAGGGGCCGGTGCTGTGCCCAGGCCCACGTGTGGGTGCCCCGGAGGCCCCTGGAACTCAGGGCTCCCCACTCAGCCCCAGGGGCAGAAAGGCTTCCAGAAGGGGGGCAGGCAGTATGTGGAGCCCACCTTGAGCCCCTCCTGCCTGCGGTGGCTCCCGGGGTCTCTGATGGGACGGACCGTCCTGGCCATGCACTTCCCTGCAGGCACGAAGGGGCTTAGGGGCGAGGAGGGTTTCGGTGCTGATAACCCTGCTGATACCCACGTACCCTGCCGCCCCCGCAGTGCAACCAGAGACCCTGCTACCTCTGTTCCAGCCCCCGGGGCCTGCCAGCACCCCCGGACCACGGAGGGGGAGAAGAGCCCAGAGCCCTCGGGGCTCCCCCAGAGCCAGAGGTGAGTGCAGGGCGGCCTCCCAGGGCTGCTGGTGTCCTGTGGCGGAGGCCCTGACCTTTCTGTGTCCCTCTCCCCTGGCAGTGCCCAGGCCCTCGAGCCGCCTCCGATGCCCAATGGCTCTGCCCCGGGAGGGCCAGCACCCCTGGGCTCCCAGTGAGTGGCAAGGGCTGGGTGGGTAGCAGATGGGCTGGGGCTGGGCAGGTGGGGGGCCTCGGGGCAGCAGGTTCCTCACATGGGTCTCCCTCTTGGTTCCCAGGTAACTGCCTGGTCCCGGTGGTGGCGGCTAAATCCTCCATACTCCACGTGGACCTTGCCCGAGTGGGGGCAGGGCGGGTCCCACGATGGCCCTGTTGCCCCATCACCCCATCCCCACCTTGTCTGCCCCCACGTTCTCTCTTCTGGACTCCCAGGAGCCAGGTGCCAGGGAGTCAGGCCCCTACCCACCCCCATTTGCACTGAGAAAAGAAATTATGGAGTTTTGTCTCCTAGAATAAAGAAACAATTGAATAGAGAGAAAGGAGAGAGAGAGAGAGAGACCTATATTATATATTATATATAGAGAGAGAGCGGGTGGGTGGAGAGCCAGGAGGAGGCCCGGCCGGGCGGGCAGCGGGTGGGACCTTCATCCCATCTCGGTGGGGGCTCTGTTGGGGTCCCAAGGTCATTGTCTGCCCTCCCCTCCCACCATGCCCCAGCCTCCGGTGCAGATGCCCACACCCACACTCGGCCCAGGCCCACCTCCGGGGAGGGCTCGAGTGGGGGCCGTGCCTTTGCCCAAACCCTTGCCCTGGACCCTGCACTTTGACCCAGGCTGGGAGATAAAGGATCCTCTGCCTGGCCCTGTTGGCTCTATGGGAGCTGGCGGTCCCCGTCCAAGGGGGTCTCCCCGGTGACATTCCCAAGGGGCCCCAGTGCACTCACTGAGACCGCCCCCCCCACCCCCCGCACCTCCCATGGACCCTGGGGCGGGGGGTTGGCAAGGGTCCGGCTGGGGTCCCCTTCCCGTGCCCAAGGATCTGGGGTCCAGCCCAGCTGCCAAGTGACCTTGTCCCAGCTCCCTCTCCCCAGGCTGGTGTGAGTGTGTGTGTGTTCGTGCTGAGCTTCTATTTCATATTGCAAATATAAATAAATAAAGATCGTTTAAGATTCCTGCTCAGACTGTGAGTTCTGGGACCTGGGGCTGGGGGCCTGAGCTGTCCCTGCATCATGGATTCCTTGGGCCTTGAATTCTGGGGCACGGCCCGGGGGCCTGAGTTGTCCTTGCACCCTGGCCTCGGACCTTGAGTTCTGGGACCTGGGCCTGGGATCTGAGCCGTCCGTGCACCCTGGCTTCACGCCTTGATATCCGGGACCTGGGGCTGGGGACCTGAGCTCTCCCTGCACCCTGGCCTCAGGCCATGAGTTCTGGGACCTGGGGCTAGGCCTGAGCTGTCCTTACACCATGGACTCCTCGGGCCTTGAGTTCTGGGTCGTGGGACTGCGGGCCCATGCTATCTGTGTACTCTGGCCTCTTTGGACTTTGAATTCTGGGACCTGGGACTGGGGACCTGAGCTGTCCCTGCACCCTGGCCTCGGGCTTTGAGTTTTGGGACCTAGGGCTGGGGACCTGAGATGTCCCTGTACCCTGGCCTCCTCGGGTCTTGAGTTCTGGGACCTGGGGCTGGGAGGCTGAGCTGACCCTGTACCCTGGGTTCCTGGGGCTTTGAGTTCTGGGACCTGGGGTTCTGGGCGTGAGCTGTCCCTGCACCCTGGCCTTGGGCCTTGAGTTCTGGGACCTGGAGTTGGGGACCTGAGATGTCCCTGTACCCTGGCCTCCTCAGGCCTTCAATTCTGGGACCTGAGGCCGGAGTTTTATCTATCCCTGCACCCTGGCCTCCTTGGGCCTTGAGTTCTGGGACCTGGAGTTGGGCGCTTGAGCTGTCCCTACACCCTGCCCTTGGGCCTTGAGTTTGGGACCTGAGGCTGCAGGTCTGGTCTCTCCCTGCACCCTGGCCCCCTCGAGCCTTGTTTCTTGGACTTGGGGCTGGTGGCCTGAGCTATCCTTGCACCCTGGCCGCCTCGGGCTCGAGTTCTGGAAACTGGGGCTCGGGGCCTGAAATGTCCTTGCACCCTGGTCACTCCGACCTTGAGTTCTGGGACCTGTGGCTGGGATTTGAGCTATCCCTGCACCCTGGCTTCTGGCCATGAATAATGGGATCTGGGCTGGGCCCTGAGCTGCCCATGCACCCTGGCCTCGGGGCCCCAGGCCTTCCTCAGCCCCTGTATGTGGCCCTCAGAGAGCTCTTAGGCTCCTGGATCTCCGTGCTCTGCTGAGGGTGGGTCGCTTGTGCTCAGACCAGGAAAGGATGTCCTGGGTGGAGGAGCAGAGTCCTGCCCAGTCTTGTCTGGGGCCTGGTCCCCATGAGCTGTTTTCTGAGGTCCCTTTCGTGCCCTCAGCCCTACGTGTCCCAGGTCCATACACCCTCCAGGAGGTGGCAGGCCAGCCTCCAGTCTTTGGGAGGGTTTCATGGCTGGGCGACCTTGCAGAAGTGATGTCCCCTGAGCCTGGTCTCCTGTGGTGGTGGAGCACTGGGTGCCTGGGGCTGGTCAGCCCACCAGTTGGGCATATAGTTGGGCACCTGCTAAACCCTTTCCTGCTAAACCCGGAGTTACAGAGGGGCTGAGTGCGCTTGCAAGATGTGCTTGCAAAGCCGCGGCCGGTGCGCAGTGAGGGCCTCGTACGACTCAGCACCAGCACGTTTTCCCTCAGGAGGGTCCGTGGAGGCCGCCTTGGGGGGGTGTGATGGCCAGAGCTGAGGACAGCAGGGCCAGGGCACAGGAAGGACCCCCAGGCAGCCTGCCGGGGGGACACTGGGTGGGCAGGGACCTGGGGAGTTTCCATCCTGTCCCGCACTCCGGCCGGGAGGTCCTGCCACTGACCTGAGCCCGGGGCTGATGGCGCTCCCCTACCCCAGGGTTCCAGGTGCAGGGGAGGGTGTAGGAGTCCTGCACCGGGTCGCTCCTGGTTGGTTGGGCATGGGACACTGGCAGGGGCGTTTATGGCCACACGTCGCCCGGGCAGCAGGGGGAAGCCAGGTCTGGGCCGGGGGGCAGGGTGCCGTGGGGAAGGAGGGACCCCTGCGTCCCCAGTGGGCACCTTATCAGTGGTGTCAGGCGGGGCCATCCCCAGGGCCATCTCCCCAGGCCCTGTTATCAGCCGCAGAGTCCACAGGACGCTCCTCGGGTTAACGTGTAACCACACGCTTCCCCTCCACTCCCGAGGCCACCCGTGCCCACATACGTGCCACTCTGGTGGGTCAGAGGCCGACATGGACGCCTGGGAAGAGGGTCTGCCCGGAAGGCCTTGCTTCTCAGCCCAAGTGAGAGACACCGGGTGTGGGAGGCGGTTAGGCCTGGGCTCCGGGGACCTGAGCAGCCCACCAGACCGGGGGGCCCTGGGATCCCCGCCCTCAGGAGGCTGGGCTCCCCGCGGACAGCGAGCCAGGTTCCCGGGTGGGGGTGCAGTGGCAGCCGCACGACCCGAGTCCTGGCCGCGTGGCGCGCCCCCCAGGGGCCGGGAGCTGGCTGGGCTCCAGGGACTCGGTGACCCCCTTGTCTCCCAAAGCAGCCGCGCCCGTGCTGGCGGTTGAGCCCCTTCCTCCTCACCTGTGCTGCCTACTTCCTCCTCTGGATCCCTCAAGACCGGCCATCCTGGGTGAGCGCCCTGGTCAAGTGCCTGCCAGTGCTGTGCCTGGCGGCGGCCCTGCACGTCGGGGGCCGGGGTAGACGGTACCGTGCGCTCCTGCAGGGGGCCCTCCTGTGCTCGGCTGTGGGGGACGCCTGCCTCATCTGGCCCGACGCCTTCCTCCATGGTGAGCGGGGCTGCGTGGTCGCTTGTGGACCCCCACCCAGACACGGACCCCCGCTCCCACAGAGCCCTCCTTCCCCTGGGGGGCTTGGGCGGCAGAGCTTAGAGGGTGTGAGTGGCGTGGAGGGACAGGAAGGGGGGCTTCGGGTGCTACAGTCCGGAGTAGCTGGTCAAGGATGGCCTCACCAAGGAGGTGACGTCTTGAAGAAAGTGCAGGGGCCATGGGAGGAGGGACGGTCCAGGCAGGGAGCCGGCAAGTGCAAAGGCCCTGGGGTGGTCGGCGCAGGTGGGTGGGTGGAGCCAAGTGGGGAGCAGAGCAAAATGGGGAGTTGTAAGCTGAGTAAGGATGGAATGCAGTGTGCCTTTTAAGGTCACTCTGGTGCCAAGGGCAGGGACAGGGGAGCCTGCCCCAGGGAGGCCGGTACGGTAATCCCAGCTGATGCGGGCGATGTAGCCAGGGTGGACACTGCTGCTCGGGGCAGTCCTCGCCCTCAGGCTCTGAGCTGCGAGGTGGCCACGAGGGAGCAACGGGTCCTGTCTCCTCTAGGCATGGCTGCCTTCGCCGTGGCCCACCTGCTCTACCTCTGGGCCTTCGGCCTCAGTCCCCTGCGGCCAGGCCTCCTGCTGCCCATCGCGCTGGTCTCCATGCCGTATTCCGGCATCCTGCTACTCCACCTCCCCACCAGCATGGCCCCGGCCCTGGCGGCCTACTCCCTGGTCCTGGCCTCCGTGCTGTGGCGTGGCCTGGCCAGGGGCGGCAGCGTCCGCTGGGGGGTCCTGCTCTTCACGTTCTCGGACATGGTGCTGGCCTGGGACACCTTCGCCCAGCCGCTGCCCCATGCCCGCCTGGTGGTCATGACCACCTACTATGCTGCCCAGTTCCTCATCACCCTGTCAGCCTTCCAGAGCCCCAGGCTCAAGACCAACTGACCAGGGGCCCGGACAGACCCGGGCGCCCCCTGCCCTCCAGCCAGGCCCCACCAGATGGGACGGGAGGCCCAGGCTCCTGGACTCCTGTCTGCAGGTGCCCATGTGGCTGGAGCCACGGGAGAGCCGTCTGTGGACATCCACATCCACCGCCTGCCTCCGTGATCCCAGCCTACCTCTCCTGTGCACCCGCCCCCTTCCCTGTGGCCCTAATCTATTTCGTGCCCAAGTAAAGTGGACATTGGAACGGCGACATCTCCATTATTTGGGGAGGGGCCTTGGGGGAGGGGTGCTCACAATCTCAGCAAATCGTTTTTTCTTTTGTTTTTTTAATTTTAATTTTTTTTAAAGATTTTATTTATTTATTTGAGAGAGAGAGCGCACAAAGCAGGGGGAGCGGCAGAGGAAGAGGGAGAAGCAGGTTCCCACTGAGCAGGGAGCCCGATGCGGGGCTCCATCCCAGGACCCCGGGATCACGACCTGAGCCGAAGGCAGACGCTCAACCAACTAAGCCAGCCAGGCGTCCCTATTTTAAAAAAAATTTTTTTAAAAACTTTTATTTATTTAGAGAGCAAGCAGGGGGAGGGGCAGAGGGAGAGACTCTCAAGTAGATTCCGTGCTGAGCCTGACGCGGGGCTCGATCTCACGACCCTGAGATCATGACCTGAGCCGAAATCAAGAGTCTGATTAACTGACTGAGCCACCCAGGGGCACTGGGAGGGGGCAGGGACCCGCCGAGCCCACTCCTGTTTTTTTAAGTTTTTATTTTAATTCAGGTGTATTTAACACAATGCAATACTAGTTTCAGGTGCACAATATAGCGACTTAGCACTTCCATACGTTACCCGAGCTCATCACGACATGCGCTTTCTCCATCCGCATCACCTGGCTCCCCCTCCCCCACCCACCTCCCCTCTGGTCGCCAGTGGTTTGTTCTCTGTAGTTAAGAGTCTGTTGTGTGGCTTGCCTCTGTCTCGTTTCCCTGTGCTCGTTTCTGTGTCTTAAATCCCACATACGAGGGGAATCATAGGGTGTTTGTCTCTCTCTGACTTATTTCACGCAGCCTAATACCGTCTAGCTCCAACCGGCAGGACCTCGTTCTTTCTGATGGCTGCGCACTATCCCATATGCACCACACCTTTCTCCTCTCGTCGGTCGGTGGACCTGTGGGCCCCTTTGAGTCTGTGCTTCCGTGTCCTTTGACCTCACCCCTGCTTTTCAGTCCCTGCCCCAGCTTCAGGCCACCGTGTAGGAAGGCGTTGAGCCAGGAGAGGCACAGAAGCTGTGATGCGACCTCGGGCAGGGGTGAGTGTCATGGGGGGTGTGCGCCCCGCTCCTCCCACCCGCAGAGGCCCAGCGCTGCCTTCTGCTGCACCCCTGCTTCGTGCCCACGTGGTGGTCATGCTCCGGGCTCCGCCGCCCCGGTCCTGCGCGCTCTGCTCTGTCCGCCGTCAGGAGCCGGGGCTCGCGGAACACGAACGGGGGCAGGGGTGTGAAGCGAGCAGCCCCCAGCACCACGGGAAGGCGCGTGGAGGGAAATCTCCTGCCTCCGTCTGTCTGAAGAACACCTTCCCTTTTATGTTTTACTGAGACGCGTTGACGTGGAACATTGTGAGCTTGGTGCGTGCGGTGGGAACAAGGAGGTCCGGCCTCCTGACAGCTACGAACTTCACAGTCGGGCGTTGTTGGCGGTCATTGCTGAGCTGTGACCATGTTCTGTGTGAGGTCGTTTCTACTCAGTCCCAGAAAAACACGTTCTGGCCGTGGCTTTGCTGAGACACTCTTCACATTCCGTCCAGCTGCCCACCCAAGGCGTGCGCGGGGCGGGGCGCCTGGCGGGCTCGGTGGGGGGAGCCTGCCGCCCTTGACCTCAGGGTGGTGAGTTCAAGCCCCACGTTGGGTGAGGAGCCTACTTAAAAAAAGAAAGAAAGGAAGAAAAGTGTGGATGTTAGGGGTTTATGGTATATTCACAGAGTTGGGCAACCATCACCACCATCAATGTTAGAGCCTTCATCACCCCAAAAAGAGACCCCATGCCTTCCAGCCTCACCTCCCCGACCACTCCTGCCCTCCAGCCCAGGGCAACCAGCAGCATAACTCATCTTTTTTTTTATTTTTTATTTTTAAGATTTTATTTATTTATTTGAGAGAGAGAATGAGATAGAGAGAGAGCATGAGAGGGGGGAGGGTCAGAGGGAGAAGCAGACCCCCCGCCGAGCAGGGAGCCCGATGCGGGACTCGATCCCGGGACTCCAGGATCATGACCTGAGCCGAAGGCAGTCGCTTAACCAACTGAGCCACCCAGGCGCCCCATCATAACTCATCTTTAAACGTGTTCCCGATCACTTGGGGTTCAGGTTGTTGTCAGCATTTCTTAACGATACGTGATTACGCTTCTATCCCATCCCAGTGTGTGGGCTCCCCAACACGAACAAGCGATTCTCCGACCCCAGCTGGGCTCCTACCGTTCAAGTCAGCTCTGGCACCGTCTACCCGTCCCACAGGACTGCCCCCCACCCCCGGCCAATCCAAGTCCTCATTGTCACCTGAGCTTCTGACCCACCGGATATGGATGAGAGGTTCCCACGAGCCCCTCCTTGGGTTTGATTAACATGCTAGAGCAGCTCACAGAACTCGGGAAAGCCTTTCACTTACCACATCGCCGGCCTGGGGCTCAGGAACAGCCAGATGGAAGAGGTGGTCGCGGCCAGGTGCGGGGGCGGGGAAGCACGTGGGGCTCCCATGGCCTCTCCCCGCACCAGCAGGTGCTCGCCGACCTGGCACGCTGATGTTAAGTCCAGACTAGGCTGGGGCCCCGCAAACCTGACCCCCAGCTCAGGGTCACCCCCTCCCATCCCCATTCCACACACAGCTCTGGCCACACGAAAATACTCTCGGGTCCCCTGAGTCGTCCCAGCTCGCCCCCTGGACACCTGCCCTCCTCTGCCGAGCCGCCTTCTCAACGCCATTCTTCACTCACCAAATCCTACTCTAGTATTGAGACTCAGCCCTGGGGTGTCTCCTGCTGGGGGGCAGACACCTCCTCAGCGCTCCCGCCATGCCCAGCGCTACCCTGGTCATGGCCCATTCATCTCACGCTGGGGTCCCCTTCCCTGACCGTCTCCTCGGTGCCGCACCCTTGGCCAGGACCAGAAGACGCTGTTTGCCCACTGAGCTCGTGGCCGGCCTGTGGTCAGGCTGCAGGAACCTGCAGATGTTGGGTAAGTAACTAAGGGGATTGGTTCGAGATGGTGAACAAATATGGATTTAGTTCCTGAAGGAGCCATATGGGGAGAGGTTAGCATGGAGCAGAGGTGCTACCAGCCACAGAACAATAAAACTGGTGAGAAACTCGGGGTAGATGGAAGGGCGTCACAGACTGGTGGTGGAGGGGGACAAGGTTGGTGGCTGGTGGGGGCCAGAAAGGGGATGGCCACGGGAGGCCGTAGAAGGAGTGGCTGAAACACCAGAACTCTGTGGTCTCCTGGTTCTGGAGGCCAGAAGTCCCGGATTGAGGTGTTAGTAGGGTTGGTTCCCTCTGTGTGATTCCACGCGTATCTCATTCTTCAAACGGTGGACTGGGGGCGCCTCGGTGGCTCACTCGGTTGAGCGACGGACTCTTGACTTCGGCTCAGGTCATGATCTCGGGGTCCTGGGATCGAGCCCCACGTCCAGCTCCACGCTCTCTCTCTCCCTCTGTCCCTCCACCCCGCTCGTGCTCTCTCTCTCTCTCAATAAATAATCTTAAAAAAAAAACAAAAAGAAAGAAAGAAAAAAGAGATGGCAGACTTTTAAAAATGGAGGACAGACCCGTGGTTGTCGGGAGATACAGATTGGGGATAGTCAAATCTAAAAGGGGGTAGCTCAAGGTAATTCCTCAATGACGGGGCAGGTCTATATCTTCACTGGGGTGGTGGCTACACAATTCTTTACACAGATTAAAATTGCTTAAAAACAGTGAAACCTGAGAAATGAGGCCTGTAGTCCAGGTAACAGTATTGTGTATCACTGTCGATTTCCTGCTTTTGATGGTGTATTTTATGTGTGTGAGATGTTACCACGGGGGTTAGTGGAAACAAAGCTCACATGGGGCCCTGTGTACTATTTTTTGCAACTTCCTGGGAGTCTCTAATAATTTCAAAATAAAATGTTTAAGAGGGCGCCTGGGTGGCTCAGCCGTTAAGCAACTGCCTTCGGCTCAGGTCGTGATCTTGGAGTCCCGGGATCGAGTCCCGCATCGGGCTCCCTGCTCGGCGGGGAGTCTGCTTCTCCCTCTGACCCTCCCCCCTCATGCTCTGTCTCTCTCATTCTCTCTCTCTCAAATAAATAAATAAAGTCTTTAGGAAAAAAAAAAAGAATTGTGTGCGTAGTGAGAAGACAGGCTTGGGGGCGGACTCTCAGGAACATCCACCTTGTCTTGTGGATGCAGGAAGAGGGGCCCGTGGAGGAGACAGAGACGCAGTGGCCAGGGGCGTGGTGGTGGTGCCGGTCGGGGAGGGGGTGCAGGAAGAAGGGAGGAGTGGTGGGTGGGGCTACATGTTGCTGAGCAGTCGTGCCACGGAAAGACTGAGAGGTGGCCTTTGGAATTGGAAAGAAGGAGGCAAATAAGATCCGGGGACTCTGGGAAAAGATGTCCTTACCACACCAGGCCTTGGTGAAGTGCTTAGAAAAGCAGCAGAGAAAACCAGTCTGCGTGAGAAGTTTGAACATGCATGGGTGTTTGAACACGTTTTGTTGCTGTTTAGGTGTGATAAAGCCAAAGGTTGAGAGATGACCGCCACTGAAAACATAGTTTATTATACTCGCAGATCCCAAGAAAGGGGGACAAAGTATAGCCCTCAGGGCGACATGGGGAAGCACCAGGCTCAGTCGGGAGGTAGGGGAGGTGGGGGAAATGCGGGCAAGACCCTCCATTATGGTTTCTGTGGGAAGGAATGGGCAACACCAGGCCAACAGGCTTAGTGGGAATCATTTCGGTGGGTGTAGGGGCTGCCCCTGGGGGCTGAGGGCAGGTGCGCAGTGGCCCAGAGTGTGAGACCCCCATGGAGGAGGTGGTGTGTGTGTGGGGGGGGGTTTAACCACGGCTCAAGATGTGGGACACACTGGCCTCTAGCCGGTGCCTCAAAACTGGGTCAAGACAGTGTTCATAAAGCTGTCTTACGAGGAGAGGAGCGAGAAGGGGTTGGAGCTGGAGATCCATGAGTCAAAAGCCTTTTCTTCATATAGAAGAGAGATTTTTAGCGTGTTTACCAGCTAAAGGCACAGAGGAGAGGGTAGAGATGCAGACTAGAAGGAGGAACTAATGCTGGAGAGGGTGGAAGGAACTGGAGCTCGGGGGAAGCAGAGTGGCCCTAAATGGGAGAAGAAGCACCTTTTTCCTTTTTATAATAAAAACAACCTTAATTGTGGTCGAATACACATAGCATTGACCATTGTACCCATTTCTAGGTGTCCAGTTCCATGGCATTAAGCACATTCATGCTCTTGTGCAACCATCACCCCCATCTGTCCACAGAACTTTTCATCTCACAGAACTGAAACTCCATCCCCACCAAACACCCTCTCCCCATCCCCCCCATTCCCCGGCCCCTGGTCCACCGTCTACTTTCTGTCTCTATGAATCTGGCTGCTCTAGGAACCTCATCCAAGTGACTCATCAGTATTTGTCCTTCTGTGACTGGCTTATCTCACTCAGCATAATGTTCTCCAGGTTCATCCATGGGGTAGCCTGTGTCTGAATATCCTTCCCTTTTTTTTTTTTTTAAGATTTTATTTATTTATTTGAGAGAAAGCATGAGAGAGCACAAGCAGGGGGAGCAGCAGGCAAGAGGGAGAAGCAGACTCCCCTTGCTGAGCAGGGAGCCCGATGTGGGGCTCAATCCCAGGACCCTGGGATCATAACTGAAGCTGAAGGCAGATGCTTAACCGACTGAGCCACCCAGGCGCCCCCAGAATGTCCTTCCTTTTAAAGGCAGGATAATATTCCATTGCACAGACCACATTTTGTTCATCTGTGTTCCGCCGATGAACACAGTGATGAGGGAGTGAACAGTGGATGAAGGATGCTGGGCGCCGGACTGCTCGCTCCCCCCTTTGCTCTTTGAAAAGTGCTGTTATGGACATGGGTGCACACTTGTCTCTTCGAGACCCCGCTTTCCGCTCAGGAGCCAAAAGGGTAAATCGGACACGCTGTTTTGATCCAACAAGTCCCCTTCCGAGTATTTACGTGCAGGAAATGCGATCGCTATCTCGATAAGGAATGTGCGCCCCCACGTTCGCTGCAGCGTTAGGTGTGATGGCCAAGATTCGGAGACACCGAAGCGGCCACTGATGGGTGAATGCATCAGGAAAATGTGGTGTATATATAATGGAGTATGATGCAGCCTTAAAAGAAAAGAAAAGCTTTGGGGTTAAGCGTTTTCCTACTCAGGGGTTCTCTAGGAAAAGTATATCAAGTAATAGCACAAACTATATAGTACTCAAAATACCTGTATGGTCATATGTGGACTAAAAGAAAGTTCCATCTTTGTTTACAAAAAAAAAAAAGAATATGCAGTCCTTTTATAAATCTGACAAAATGTATATTCATGACTCATAAATAGCTCATAAATATTAAAAATGTAGTTGGTCAAATATTTTTTAAAATATGTATATTTTAGGAGTGCCTGGGTGGATCAGTCGGTTAAGCCGCTGCCTTCGGCTCAGGTCATGATCCCGGGGTCCTGGGATCGAGCCCCGCATCGGGCTCCCTGCTCGGCGGGGAGCCTGCTTCTCCCTCTCCCTCTGCCTGCCTCTCTGCCTACTTGTTCTCTCTCTCTCTGTTAAATAAATGAATAAAATCTTAAAAAAATGTATATTTTATATATAGTGTGTAAAATAGTATGGTAGGCACATTTTTTTTAAAGATTTTTTTTTTAATTTTTATTTATTTGAGACAGAGAGAATGAGAGAGAGAGAGAGAGCACATGAGAGGGGGGAGGGTCAGAGGCAGAAGCAGGCTCCCTGCCGAGCAGGGAGCCCGATGCGGGACTTGATCCAGGGACTCCAGGATCATGACCTGAGCCAAAGGCAGTCGCTCAACCAACTGAGCCACCCAGGCGCCCCAATAGGTCTTCTGGTTTTGTTTTGTTTTGTTTTGTTTTAAGATTTTATTTATTTATTTGAGAGAGAGAATGAGAGAGAGAGAGCATGAGAGGGGGGAGGGTCAGAGGAAGAAGCAGACTCCCTGCCGAGCAGGGAGCCCGATGCAGGACTCGATCCCGGGACTCCAGGATCATGACCTGAGCCGAAGGCAGTCGCCCAACCAACTGAGCCACCCAGGCGCCCCGGTAGGCATATTTTCTGAAATACTGAAGATTAATCGAAAATGACATTAAATATAAACTATAAAAAAAAAAGGAAATCCTGACACTGGGGACACGGTGTGCAGATCTTGAGGACATGATACTAAGTGAGATAAGTGAGAAAGAGAAATACTGCATGACATCACTTGTATTTGAAGTTTAAAAAAAAACTGAGTTATTAGAAACCGAGACCAGAGGCAAAGGGAGGAGGGCTGGTGAATTGGGTGAAGGGGATCAGAAGGTGTAAGCTTCCAGTTACAAGATGAATAGGTCCTGGGGATGCTAAGAAACACTTAACAACCGGGGAGGGGGGAGCGGGGGGAGGCTTTTCTCTCATCCCAAGAGCACAGGACTGGAGGAGGTTAAATTCTGCCCCTTTCCCACAGCTTCTCAGAGGACATCCTGGTGGAAGACTTTGTTGACCATGTCAGGAAAAATGAGAAGGACAGCAATTGTGGCTTTGGGGAGGAGTACCAGGTGCACGGGGAGCGAGGGGGTGGAGCTGAGCCCCACGTGCCCACCCCGACCTACCCCCCCCCCCCCCCCCCGCACCTTTTGGGATTAAACTAAAGCTGGGCCACCTGTTTTGTTTGCTTATGCAAACAAGGGATTCTTTTTTTGGCCTCTGCAAAATCTTACCCTATGACCGGTCTTCGGTCTTCGGGTCAGTGCTGAAGAAACACCGTGGTTTTCCCCTGATGCCTCTTCTCTCTCCTACCTCTCCAGCCCCCACTGTGCCCCAAACCCTCCCGAGTGCCCTGCGGGGATGGGGTACACATGCTTTATTTTTGTGGGTGCTACAGAATTCTGGGGCGTGGGGGTGAGTGGGGTGGTGCTGAACGGGGGTACCCTCGGGGGAAGGTAGAGAAATTCCAATGCCTGTGCACCTCCCCTTCTGCCTCTGCCCCCAGCAATTGGCTCTGGAGAGTCCCAGTTGGTCTCAAACGGTGGCCTCAGCTCCGGAAAACCGCCAAGAACCGTTACAGGAACGTGCTGCCCTGTGAGTCTTATTAAGCCTCTGCTGACCTCATCCCCAGCCATGACTTTGTCAACACCCCATCCCGGGTCCCCGTCCCCCGTCCCCTAGGAGACACAAAGCTCCTGCCCCCGAGAGGTGGGCACCGCTGGCCCCTCCTGGAGCTCCCAGTGCCTGCCTGCCCTCCGCGTGGCTTCTGTTCCTGGGTCTCCCCCCCACCCCCCGCTTCACTGATGCTGGCCTCCTCCCCCAGGTGACTGATCTCGTGTGCCCCTGAAGCCCCTCCAGGAGGAGCCAGACTCAGACTACATCAATGCCAGCTTCATGCCTGTAAGGTTGTGGCTGGGAGCCAGGAGGGTGCTGAGTGACGCTGAGGTGGGAAGGACTGCAATCTGTTTCCCTCCGCCAGGGTCTTGAGAACCCCCAGGAGTTCATTGCAGCCCAGGGCCCCCTGCCCCAGACGGTGGGTGATTTCTGGCGCCTGGTGTGGGAGCAGCAGAGCGGCACCCTGGTCATGCTGACCAACTGTGTGGAATCCCGCCAGGTGAGAGCCCTGCAGGGGTCTCGGTGTTGACCCCTGAGCTCCAACCCACAACCAGGCCCAGGACACGGATCCCACTGTCCACCCTGACCCAGACCTCGCTGATTCCCTCCCATACAACCCCAGCCTCCTCCAGTCACCCCAGCCCATCCCTTGGTCCATATAACCCAATGACCTGGGGAAGGAGGGGTCCCCCTGGCTGGGATGAATGTAACCTGGCTGCCCCGGGGTCTTGCCTCCTTACTAGGCGCTGAATGCAAGCGCCACAGTGTAGACGGGCACCGGGACAGGTTGTCTGGGGCCTCCCGTTCTCTGACCTCCCAGTTTGCCCCCAGGTGAAGTGTGAGCATTACTGGCCTCTCGACGCCAAGCCCTGCACACATGGGCACCTACAAGTGACGCTGGAGGGTGAGGAGGTGCTGGAGGACTGGACAGTCCGAGACCTGAAGCTCCAGCACGTGAGTCCGCGGTACTCGGCCGGCCCCATCCCCCGGGTTCCGTGCCTCCGAACCCGTCCCGAGGCTGAGCCTTCTGTCACTCTCCCAGGGGACCACAGCATGCCCAGGGATGCCCCCCGCCACTCAGAAACCAGC
This sequence comes from Mirounga angustirostris, assembly GCF_029215605.1. NCBI lineage: Eukaryota > Metazoa > Chordata > Mammalia > Carnivora > Phocidae > Mirounga > Mirounga angustirostris. Next base: position 57,149,022 of record NW_026991724.1, on the reverse strand, counting down.
CCCCCCGGGGGTCCTGAGCTCTCCCTCCCCAACCCACCCTCCCTCTAGATGCAAGAGCAGAAAACACTACCAGTGTGTCAGTTCCATTACGTGACCTGGCCAGACCACGGCGTCCCCCACTCCCCAGACCCCATGCTGGTCTTCTGGAAGATGCTGCGGCATGGGCTGGACAAGACCACGGTGGGAGGCCCCCCATTTTGCACTGCAGGTGAGGACCCCCTCACAGTGAGGGCACCGCCCCCGTGGGACTCAGGAACCTGGGTTAGTGGGTCCTTGGGCATCTCTGCAGGAGATGGAAGAGAGGGGGAGTGGATGGAGGACGTGGAGGCAGAAGGCAAAGGGGCAGCGAGGCAGAGGGACATGAGGATGGGGTGACAAGACGGGAAAGGTCAAGGAGGGGAATGCAGTGGTAGAGAGAAGGGAGGGAGGGGTGAAGGGCAGGAGGGACAAGCAGCCAGAGGTTTTGAGAAGCATTTGAAACACCTCAGCGCGTGCCCCGGACCTCACCCCATCCACCATTCTCCTGATATTGATCCTGACACCTCTGTAGGTGAGGTTCTGGGCCGGGGGTGGGGGTGGGGGCGAGAATCAAGGAGCCTGCTCCAGAGGGGCAGACAGCCTCTGAAATGGAGCTCAGGCTGCAGGGACAGCCTCGGTCTCCCTGGTCTGCAGGGCAGCCTCAGGACCAAAGAGGTTTCCTCCCTGCTGCAGAGCTGGGGAAACCCAGTCAGAAAGCTGAAGTCTTGGGTTCAAGGCTGCTAGCAAGTGGCCGAACTGACACCCGTGGTGGCACCCTTAAGCTCTCTGCTGAAGTGTGTCCTAACACCTGCCCTGTCCCCAGATAGCGCCCCCTGGAGTTGTCCCCAGCGAGGGGTCATCCCTCCCCTGCAAGCACAGAAGGGACTCTTGCAGAGTGGTTAGGAGGATTAACTTGAACTGTAAAAAGGAATGAAGTACTGATTCATTCGAGGATGTGGAAGAACTTTGAAAACATGATGCTGAGTGAACGAAGCCAGACTCGAAAGGTCCCGCATGGTTTGATCCCATTTGCAAGAGATGTCCAGGATAGGAAAATCCACGGAGCCAGAAAACAGCTCGATGGCCACCAGGGGCTGGGGACAGGGGGACAGGGGAAGGGACTGCTTAATGGGCACAGGGTCTTCTGGGGAGATAGAACTGTCTGGGAACTAATTAAACCTGGTGGGCACACAGCATTGTGAATGTCCTAAATGCCACTGAATTGTTTTCTTTAAAATGGTCAGTTTGATGTGTAAACATTATTTTTTGGAACAATCAGCTTGGGAGTTCCTTTTCTCAAGTGTGAACTCCAGCTCTGTGGTTCACTCTCCAAGCGACCCAGGACACACAAGTGACCTCATGTCACTCAGCCTCCTTTTCCCCGTCTCTAAAATGGGTGGGCTAGCAGCTCCAACTTCTCAAGGCCGGGGAAAGAGTAAAGGGCATGTCAGGCACTTGAGGCAGGGCCTGGCAGACAGGAGGAAGCCCAGGTATAGTCACACGCAGTGGTTCTTCACTCCGTTAAATAACCCCCACTTAACACTGTATCCCCCAGAATTGTTCTTGCTGAGCAGTACCCCGATCCTGGGTGTTCCAAACACAGATCCCTCCTATCAGCCAAGACTCCCCCTTCCTGTGGCCTGACCCTTTCTTGTTCCTGTCTAGTGCTGGCGTGGGCCACACGGGCACCCTCATTGCCTCGGATGTCCTGCTGAGGCAGCTGGAACGGGATGGATGTGTAGGGCCCTTCAGCTATGTGCAGAAGATGAGGGAAAGCCGGCCTCTGATGGTGCACACTGAGGTGATGGGGCTCCTGAGGGCACAGGGTGGGGGGCTCTGGAAGAGGGGGGAAGCAGGCCAAGGCTCACCCCCTACCCCGTGCCCCTCCCCAGGCCCAGTATGTGTTCCTGCACCAGTGCATCCTGAGATTTCTCCAGCAGTCAGGCCGAGCCCCAACAGACAACGGGGCTGTGTATGAGAACCTGCTGTATGAGAATGTCTGAGCCCCAGAAGGGCTGAGACCCCAGCCCAGCTAGACTCGAACTCTGGATCCCCACTTCAGCTCAGACTCCTGGAGCCCTGGGACAGCAGAAGGCTGGGGTCCCAGACTCTGGGGTCTTGCAGGGGCCTGGCAGCCTAAACTGTTTCCCTGGAAGAGAGAGGGCAGGTGGGAGCAGGTATCCTGGACTCCTGGTTCCTCCAAGGAGGGAAGGATGGGAGCTAGGATTTCTCATTCTTTGAGGGAGGAGGAGGCTGGGGGCTCAGGCTGCAGGGTCTTAAAGAAGCTAGATCCCGAGGAAGGAAGAAATTAGAGTCTGGAATTCTAACTACCCCAGGAGTGAGGGCAGCAGGATCCATGCCATGTTTTACTCCGGAAACCAAATCAGCCTCCTAGGATCTGAGATTTCCCTGCACCCCACTGCTTGTACAGATCTTTTTCTTCTATCCCATAATTTATTAAATCACTATTCTCCCCAGAGAGGCTTGCTATAGTGGATTTCTGGGTCTGGGGTGGGAATGGGGCTGGATTCCTGATTTTCAGGTACTGAGGTTAATGTCCTGGGAGAGAAGCTAGAAGGACCCACAATTCGGTACCCGAAAAAAATGTGTTTGGATGGTTGAGTCTCTCAGAGAGGGTTAGAGGTCCATACTTGTGTGCAGGGTCTGGGCAGTGTGGACGCCGTTTGCTGAAGCTAGGAGCATAAGGGCTTGCTTCCCGGGCCTGGTGCCGGGGGGAACCTAGAGGGTGGGGTGAGGTCTGGGGCGGCTTCACTGGAGACTTTCAGGCTGAGTCTTGTGTCTGGATAGCTGACTGCTTGGGTCTCCGGAGAGAGGCTCCGGGGTCCTCAGACTGGGTATCCTGGCGAGGGCGGGGGTGGAGAAAGGGGGCCTGGATGCCAGACAGCTGGACTAGAAAACAGAAAATCCTCGGGGACCAGGATAAATATCCGTGGACACCCTAGTGGTTCCTGGCCGGGGGCGGGACGAGGGGCGGGATGGGACTCTCCCTGTACCCGGGACCTAACACGCACGCGCGCGCGCACACACGCACTCACCAGCCGGCTCCGCTCTGCCGCGCCCCCGCCCCACCGAGCGCGGCGATCAGCACCCAGGACAGCGCCACCCGCCCGCGTGCGGGGGCGGGGTCCGGGCGGGGCCGGCGCCTGGGTGTCTCCTGCGAGGGTCCCGTCCAGCGGCCGAGCAGGTAGGAGCCTCTGGGAGGCCCTCCCTAAGCCCGCTCCTCATCCCCATCCCTAGAGAGCCGTGGTGTGTGTGTGGGGGGCGGCGAGGAGGGGCACTGGGGAGGGACCGACCGAGGGAGTGGGAGGACTGGAGCCTGAAATGGGGAGATTGGGATTTAGAGAAAGGTCTGGAGACAAAAAGCAGAGGGGAGGGAGGAGCAAGCAGGGGGCGAGAGTGGGAGACCCTTGGAGTGACAGAACAGACCACAGGCGGAGGACAAGGGAGACACAGACAGGGGCGCGGCGAGAGGCGGGTGGGGGAATGGATAGAAATAGGGAGTGGAGAGAGGTGTGGAGGCCGAGGCGGTCACGAAGACAGGTGTAAAGACAGAGCTCGGGATGCGCGGGAGAGACAGCAGGCCGGGAAGGATGTGCGCCCCCACAGACCCCCTCCCATCCCCCCCCCCCCCGGCAGTGGCAGCAGGGAGCCCTCGGCCCGAGCGGGGGAGGGCGGGGAGCCCGAGTCTCTGCCCGCAGGGCCAGATGTGCAGGGAGGAGCCAGCCGAGGGCGCGTAGACCGACGGGCGAGGCCGCCCTCTCCCCACGCTCGCTCTGCGCGGGATCGGGGGCTGGGGTCCTGACCCGGCGAGGTGCGAGCCTGCCGCGCGGGGACTCTGCCTGTACGTCAGCCCCGCCCGTTGTCTTGGCAACAGCCCGTTGCCAGGGCAACCATCGTTGCTCCCGCCCTGCCCGAACCAGCCACCCGTTGCTCGGGGCAACCCAGGGCTCCGGTTCTCACGCCCGCCTTTGCCCACTTCCGGTTCAGGCCCGCGAGGACGGGCACGGAAGGGGTAGAAGTTGGCGGGATTCCTGCGGGGCCTTGGAGGGCGGGGGCGTCCCTGTGGGATGGAACTAGGTCCTGGAACCCACCCCTGGCGCCCGCCCTCCGTCGCGGGGAGGCTGACACTACAACCCCCAGCATGCCTCGCGGCTGCTGGCTGATTCCTATGCGGCCGGCCGCCCAGGGTGCCGATGGGAATTGGAGTTCTTGGTTGTTCGGCGGCTTCACAGAAAGCACCGGGTGGGCGTGGGGGGCTAGGGCTCTTGGGTGCCTCCGCAGAAAGGACCGTAAGACCTCGCCGGCATGTTCTCGGAGCCCCCAACCCCAGGGCCTCCAGCGCCCGACACGCCTCCTGACTCGAGTCGCATCGGCCACGGCCCTGGTGAGCGAGCCTCGGGGGCCAGAGCGAAGGGAAAGCCCGGCTGGGATTCTCAGGGGCGGGATTCGAAGGGGTGTACTCGGCCGGCGGGCAGGCAAATCCGGGTGGCATTGCAGTGGGAATCCTGGGCTTGACTCTTAAGTGAAATGGACAAGAAAATCGAGAACCAGGTCAAAGAGTGTGGAATGGAATGGGATCTTGGACTGTCCACCTCTGACTTCTTTTAAAGATAGGGAAACTGAGGCCGGGGGGGGGGCATGGCTTCCAAACGCGTCAGGGGTTGAGCAGAAATTAGAATGGGGGTGGCAGGGGAGATGGAATTAACAGGTGAGAGAATCTGGACGTTGTCAGCCTAGAATAGGGCACCGGATCGCTTTATAGGTGAGAGCAGTTGGAAGGAAAACACGGCAATAAAACGGAATGGAAAAGGCCGGAGGGAAAACAAGGCCAGGATTCCAGCTTCCACGTGTAATTCGGACTGGATCAGCCGGCTTGCTTCCTAGGGCCTCAATGAGTGTTGTCTCCATGCCCTCTGCAGTACCCCCCTGGGCCCTGGCCGCAATCGTTCTGGTCTCAGGCCTCCTCGTCTTCGGCTGTTGTTTCTGCGTCTACCGGAAGCGCTGTCGGAGGCGGTTGGGCAAGAAGAGCCAGGCCCAAGCCCAGGTCCACCTTCAGGAAGTGAAGGAGCTAGGCCGGAGTTACATAGACAAGGTGTGGCCTGGCCCAGCCCCTCAGCCCTGCCCCGACCCGCACCCTTGGCCCAGCAGCCTCAGTCCCTGCTCTCTTCCCTCCTATGCTCACCTTACTGGTTCATTTCCCACCTGGACCCTAGGGATCTCGAGACGGGCCAGATCTAGTCCCTGTTCGCGAGAACCAGTCTGGTGGGGAAGTCAGACACTCACAAGACACGGTGGTATGTGCCACGTTAGGGGCAGTACAGAGCATATGGGGGGTGCAGAGACACCACCTGTAGCCTGGGCAGTCCAAGGATGCGTCCGAGGGAGGTATCTTCCGTGTTGAGACCCAAAGAACATACAGATTCACCCAGAACGGAGAGAAGGACATTGTAGCTCGAGGGAAGAGCATGTGCTAGGGCCTGGAATCCAGACTCTGAGACATTTCACAATAGCTGGAGCACAAATGGCAAATATCCTGCACTCTAGAGTGGGCATCTGAAGAGCTCAGTAGTACGCATGTCACAAGGGCAATTGAGAACCACAGAAGATTCATGCGCAGCATGGGTGTTGGAATGAATCCTCTGGAACCCATGTGGAGGATGGATTTGGGGCAAGGAGGCCAGGGAGGAGGCTGGCGTAGCAGCCCCAAGAGAATGAAAGAAACGTGAGTTAGAAGAGGCCACTGGAGTGGAAAATGAAAGCTTACAGGTGTCAGGGTCTGAGTGCATAGTGGAATGGTGCTCACCTGGAAGCCAGGAAGTCCTAGGTTTCCAACGCAGAGGAACCATTCCCCAGCTCTGTGACCTGGGGAAATTCACTATCCTTCTCTGAGACTCAAGTGTGTGGTCTGTAACCAGCATTTCCCCTCCTCCCTTGTCAACAAATCGCTGTTGTAATGATCGCCCATCAGGCAGGACCTTTAGGGTCCTGGTATCCAGCCTCCATCCCTATTCCTCAAGCCAGCGACGTCCAAAGACCACCTGCATCAGACTCACCTCAGGTTCTCGTGGAAACACAAATTCTGGGCCTTGTACCAGACCTAACGAATCAGAATCTCTGAAGTGAAGGCATTTCACCACATTTCTCAGGGGAATTCTGATTCACGTTGAATTTTGAAAATTGGTGGCTTAGGTTAAGGAGAACTCTTGTTCTAGCTTAGAATGGCAAATACAGGGTAAAGATACTATTCCTCCTCCATGTTGTTCTGTGGCGAGATCACCAGTCAACACGTCAATTTGGACAACAACCCCAGTACATCCATTTGCATGTGAAATAAAAACTTCTGCATCCTTCTGGTAGGCAACAAGGTGCTATCAGCTCCCGTTTTTCTAGTCTAGGCATGACACACACACTGCATGTGTGTCTGTTCTCCCCCATAGCAGACATCATTAGTCAAACTTCGACTACTGCACCTGTGTTACTATGACTAGTCCTGCCTGTGGCAGACATCACTAGTCAAACTCCGACTCTGTTTAGCCTGCAAGTGCTCAGGGGTAGCCTGAGGGACCGGTGACTCTCCCTTGGCTTCTGGGCCTGGAGGATACCACTGTCAGGGGGAAAGTTCACCCGCCCTTGCTCCTGGCTCCCTAAGGTGCAGCCGGAGGTGGAGGAGTTGGAGCCAGCACCATCTGGGCCAGGGTCACAGGTGGCCGAGAAGCATGAGCTTGGACGACTGCAGTACTCACTCGATTATGATTTCCAGAGTGGCCAGGTGGGTGGAGGAGGGGGGTGGTGTGGAGGGGAGGGTCCGAGGGTTCTAGCCCCTTTCTAGAGGCTCCAAAAAGGAAGCTAAGACTAGAGTCCCTTCATCACCTTTCAGCTGCTGGTGGGCATCCTGCAAGCTGAGGGATTGGCAGCCTTGGACCTGGGGGGCTCCTCCGACCCCTACGTGCGGGTCTACCTGCTGCCGGACAAGCGGAGGCGGCATGAGACCAAGGTGCATCGGCAGACACTGAACCCACACTTTGGGGAGAACTTTGCCTTCAAGGTGAGCTCCTGGCCTCGATGCCCCAGGCTTGGCAACCTGCCCCAGTCCCTGGAACACTGGGGAGCGACTCCTTCAGCTTTTTCTGGAGGCAACCACAGCTCAGGTAGCAGCTACCAGCTCTGGGGACTATCACACTGGACCCTAGATTGTCGCTGTCGGGCACTGCTGACCCCTGGGCTGTTGCTTTGTTCCATTTGGGTTCCAGAAACTTCCGCACAGCTGTTCCCTTGAACCCTTGCTGCCCAACTCGCCGCCTTCTACCAGGATGTGCTGTGCCCCACTTCCTGTCTCTCTGACTTCCTACTCTCCACCTTGTGCTCTCTTCTCTGCGGCCCCCTCATCTAGGTCCCGTACGTGGAGCTGGGGGGCAGGGTACTGGTCATGGCAGTATACGACTTCGATCGCTTCTCCCGCAACGATGCCATTGGGGAGGTGCGGGTCCCCATGAGCTCCGTGGACTTGGGGCGGCCAGTGCTGGCCTGGCGCGAGCTGCAGGCTGCTCCGCGGGAGGAGGTGAGCACTCGTGGCCACGCCCCTACGGCTGGGCCCGCCCACTGCGAGCCCGGGCCAATCAGATCACAGGCCTCTTGGACCCTCGGGGCTCCAGCCGTTCCACCTGCTTCAGAGTGCTAGTCCCAGGGGCTCTCCTGGTAGGTCCACATCTCGACTCCTCCTTGGATTGTACCACTGTGGTCCTCACTGGACCATTCCATTCTCAGGCGGGGGTGGGGGAGAAGGGTTCAAGAGGGCATGGATGTGAAACAGGGGCTCTGGCGAGGGGTCCCTCTCTGTCTTTTAGCAGGAAAAACTAGGTGACATCTGCTTCTCCCTCCGCTATGTCCCTACGGCCGGGAAGCTCACTGTCATCGTCCTGGAGGCTAAGAACCTGAAGAAGATGGACGTAGGAGGGCTCTCAGGTGTGTGGGAAGCAAGGAAATGGTGTGGGGGGGGGCAAGGGGGAGGCTCTGTAGCCAAGGTTCTGGCAGTTTCTGGGTCCCGAGAGTCCCTTGGTGGAGAGGGAGGCCCAGCCTGCCATGGGGGATATAGATTTGCTTTGGGCAGAGAGAGAGACTTGAGGGGTGCACAGAGTGTCTCTGTGCTGTTCCAAAGGAGCTTCTCATGCACCCTCCTCAACATGATCCCCTGCACTCGGCAGTCGGGGGCTGTAAGACTCCTTTTTCCGCCCAGATCCGTATGTCAAGGTCCACCTGCTGCAGGGCGGCAAAAAGGTGCGTAAGAAGAAAACGACCATCAAGAAGAATACACTGAACCCCTATTACAATGAGGCCTTCAGTTTCGAGGTGCCCTGTGACCAGGTGCAGGTGAGCTCAGACCTACCTAAAGCCCCTGTCAGAGCAGCCCTTCCCCCAGAGTCCCAGGCCCTTAAAAGCCCCCGTTGCTAGGGGAAGGGAGACTCCTTAGCGACCTTTAGAAGCCAGGTCCTGGGGGCCTGGGGTTGTGTTTCCAAAGTCAGTTTCCTCTTAGGAGGACCAGGGTGCCCCTCCCCCAAGTAAGACCAGGATGCCCCGCCCCCAAGCGGGACCAGGGCGCCCCGCCCCCAAGCAAGACCAGGGCTCCGCCCCCCCTCAGGAATTATGGGTACTAAGGAAAAGATTTCCCCACAACTCTTCAGGAGCGGGGCCGCACCTCCACCCATTTCAGAGTCCTGAAGGTTTGTCCCCCTTAGGAGGCTGTTCCCTAAGGAGGCTCCTAACAACCCCTACAAACCCTTACCACGTCCTGATTGTTTATCTCCTTTGAAATCTGATCGCAGAGACAGAAAGACTCCAGAACATCCCTCTAACAGAGGTTCTCCCCTCTCTCGCCTTCCACCCCCTTTACCGTTGGAGTCCCCCTGAGAGGCCTTAGCTCAGGGTGCTAACAAGTCCCGCTAGACCTCTGGTTGCTAGGGAGAGGGTCTCCTTGGCAACGATACCCGAGCCCCTCCCCGCCACGCCTCCTTCACGAGCTCTTTTGTCTCTTCCCCTGTTCTTCCTGTCTCCAGAAGGTCCAGGTGGAGCTGACGGTGCTGGACTATGACAAGCTGGGCAAGAACGAGGCCATCGGGAGGGTGGCCGTAGGGGCTGCGGCCGGGGGAGCTGGCCTGCGGCACTGGGCAGACATGCTGGCCAACCCCCGGCGGCCCATTGCCCAGTGGCACTCGCTGCGGCCGCCTGACCGAGTGAGGCCGCTGCCTGCACCCTGATCCCCACTTCAAGCCCCTTGCCAAGCCTGGACTCGGCCCCTGACCTCAGACTCCTGGCCAGAGCCACACCCAGGCCTACCTTTAAGCCTACTCTGACCACTAACCACCCCCACCCCACCCCAAACTGACCCATTCCTGCCTTGCCACCCCCCATTATACCAATCATGGTGACTTGCCAACTCTCCCACCAAGCACACACCCAGAAGCCCCAGGGACCCCTGGGGGAGAGGAGCAATCTGGACTCCCCCAACCCCAGCCTCCCACTCTCTGCTTTGACAATCAGTGACCCAGCCTTCTACCCTCTTCACTCCCAGTGCCCCTCTTCCTGCACAGGATCACCCCCTCCTGTCCCTAGTCAGATTCCTGCACCGCTCCTGGGACCAAATAAATACTCAGCAACTTTGGTGGCCCGGACTTGCGCTTACTGATGGGGTGGGCAGGGCAGGGGCCAGGGGCCCAAGAGGGTGGGATCACCCAAGGGCAAGGATAGGGCTGCTCATCCTGGAAACACACTGAGGGAAACTGGCCCACCCACCCACCACCCATGTATTCATTTATTTGTTCATGCACCCCTCCAAGCCTGGGTTTCTTCATCTGAAAAAATTGTGGTCATAACAATACCTCCTGTATGTTTGCTATGAAGAGTCTGTGAGAATCACGTACTTGCTCACGAATTTATTCTGCTCCCGCACCCATGACTTCCATAGATTTTCATACCCATATTTCCCTCCCTTACCTTCTTTCTTCCATCATTGATCCATTCTATTTTCCCTGAGGTCTTCAGGGTGGCAGTTTCTGTCGGATGCTGGAACCCTAAGTTGATGCAGATCCAAACTTTACCCCCAGGCGACTTACTCTCATCACGGAAACAAAGTAGATATGTAGAGTCTGGGAATGAGATTCCCAGAAACTGGGAGAAAGGACAGAGTTATGCAGGGGAAAACTAATGGTTCTACCTCTTCCTTCCTTCAACAAATGCTGCCTCCTTATCCCTGTCTAGGAAAGACAATCATTTCATTGGCTCCTCCCTCCTCTCATCCCAGACAGGATTTCAGGTGGTAGACAAAGGTCCATGAAATTTGGCAAGAGAGCTCTCTGACCAGGAGGTTAAGAGGAAAATGAGGCAACAGGTTCCCCCATGTACTAAAGAAAGGGCAGAGTATTAACCTGCACTGAGCTTCCTGGTAGCCAATGGGAAAAGGGAAATCTGATCAGTTACACAGGTTGTAATGTCTATGCGATTTAACAAATTTCTTCAAAGTGATGTGGTAATTTCTCATGTGTGAGTGAGTGAGGGGACGTCTTTATGAAAATAGCCTGAGGTATTACTATTATTACTATTACTGCTACTCCTGCTAACAATAATCCTCACAACCACCCCATGAAATAGACATGGTTATTCCCAGTTGACAAATGAGGAAACTGCTTCAGAGAAGTAACATGACCTGCCTAGGATCATACAGCCAGGAAATCTGTCTTTAAATCCTGGGATCAAATCTGTTCTGAGTTAGATGATGACATTGGGGTCCCTAGTTCCGTGTCAACAAGAAAGCCAACAAATGAGAAGAATAAAATCATTACAAATGGTGGTCCGTACTGGGCAGTAAGCTAATGAGAGCTGAGATCAGGGCAGTCAAGGACAACTTACCTAAAGAGGTAATGTTTGAGCTGTGCTTTGAAGGACAAGATGGAACGAGGCTGGCAAAGATGAAGGGGAAATACACTGGAATATTATTCAGTCATAAAAAGGAATGTTTACACTGATTCATGCTACGCATGATGAACCTTGAAAGCAAGATTATAAGTGAAAGAAGCCAGACGGACAAGGCCACATATTGTATGATTCCATCTGTATGAAATATCCAGAATAGGCAATCTATAGAGGGGAAAAAAAGTAGATTTGTGGTTTGCAAGACTAGGGAGAAGGAGAAATGGGGAGAGACTGATTAATGAGTACAGGACTTCCTTATGGAATGATGAGAAAGTTCTGGAACTAGACAGTGGTGATGGTTGCCCAACATTGTCAATGTACTAAATGTCATTAAACTTTATGTTGTGTGTATTTTACCACAATAAAAATAAGCAAAGATGAAGGGGAAGAGACTTCCAAGCAGAAGGAACCCTAAGTTGCAAAGGCCCTGGGGCAGGAATAGGCTTGGTGTGTTCCCCAAAGAGTCAGGAGGCCAGTGAGTCCTGCAGGGTGTCCCGAGACCTCAGCTTCACTCCCCAGTGCCCAGAACTGTCCTCAGAAGGGGAATGGACCCCCCTTCAATCCATCACAGCACTGCCAACTGCATGTTACCATTCCCAATCTACAGAGCAGAAAACTGAGGCACAGAAAGGGTGACTGGTTGTCTAAGGTTGCATAGCTGGAGGAGGTGAGTCAGAGAGCCAAGGCTCCTTGGGTGTCACACCCTGTGCTTGGTGCTGGGGCTGATCTGGAGATGTGCCTCACTCAAGTCCCTGCCCTTATGGACCTCGAAGACAGGTTAAGTCACCTGGTGGAGGTCTCTCAGCCAGCAGGTGAAGGCAAGACAGAAAGCCAGGCACATCTGACACCAAAAGTCACATTCTCGAGCATCCTGCCATCTGGTCTGAATATAAAGTACAGGGAGTCACAGGGTATGGACTGCTGTGGCCATTCGGCTGGGAAGGCAGGAGCAGAACTTGGAGGAAGATCTCCTGCTGGACTTGGACATTTCCAGGGGCAGTGGCGGAGGTGGGGGATGGGGAGGGAGCGGAAATTGGAGGAGGGAACTACGCAACGAATTCAGACGCATAGGCCAGAAAGGACTTGGTGTGTGCCATTACCAACATTTTTTGTTGTTGTTGTTTTCTTTTTAAGATTTTATTTATTTATTTGAGAGAGAGAGCGTGAGAGAGAGAACAAGATAACAAACGGGGGTGTGGGGGGAGGCGTAGAGGGAGAAGCCGACTCTCCGCTGAGCAGGGAACCCAAAGTGGGACTCGATCCCAGGACCCTGAGATCATGACATCGGGATCATGACATCGGCGGAAGGCAGTCGCTTAACCGACTTAGCCACCCAAGCGCCCCCCACCTCCGTTACCAGCTTTCTGAAGCCCTGTTGTGTAGTCTGCCTATTTCCATGGCGTAAATACTCCCACTGTGGCTGATTTCAAGCCACCAGTGTGAAGTCACTGAGTATGGAGTTGAGAGGAGATGCTTATTAGTATACTATCATATAGTAAAATAGTATTTCCCAGGGTCAGGACAAAGGTTCCAAAATTTAAGGCAAAGCCGACAAAACAAAACCACCAGTCACCAAGATAAATAGTGTTTTAATACAATTTTTTTAAAAATTAAAATTAATGCAAAAAAAAAAAAAGAGAGAGAGAGAGAGAGATCCTGGGGCACCTGGGTGTCTCAGTCCTGTTAAGCGTCTGCCTTCAGGTCAGGTCATGATCCCACAGTCCTGGGATCGAGCCCAGCGTCGGGCTCCCTGCTCCGCGGGAAGCCTGCTTCTCCCTCTCCCACTCCCCCTGCTTGTGTCCCCTCTCTTGCTGTGTCTCTCTGTCAAATAAATAAATAAATTTTAAAAAAATCTTAAAAATAGGGCGCCTGGGTGGCTCAGTTGGTTAAGCGACTGCCTTCGGCTCAGGTCATGATCCTGGAGTTCCAGGATCGAGTCCCGCATCGGGCTCCCTGCTCAGTGGGGAGTCTGCTTCTCCTTCTGACCCTCCCCCCTCTCATGCTCTCTCTCTATCTCATTCTCTCAAATAAATAAATAAAATCTTTTAAAAAAATCTTAAAAATAAATAAATAAGGGGCGCCTGGGTGGCTCAGTCGTTAAGCGTCTGCCTTCGGCTCAGGTCATGATCCCACAGTCCTGGGATCGAGCCCAGCGTCGGGCTCCCTGCTCCGCGGGAAGCCTGCTTCTCCCTCTCCCACTCCCTCTGCTTCTGTTCCCTTTCTCGCTGTGTCTCTCTCTGTCAAATAAATAAATAAAATCTTAAAAAAAAAAAAGAGAGAGAGAGAGAGATCCATGATAGATAAAATATAAAAATTTTAAAGACAGGGTCTGACCCTGCACTTGGACCACTCTGCCTCATCCCAACCCTGGCCCTGGTTCTCATAAAATTTTACGTAGAAAAATAGACAACCAGTGGTCGTAGTTTGCCAATTTGATTTTTTTTTTTTTATTATTGCGTTAAAATATTATTTCCTTCATTTGGGTACGACAATTGATGTAAAAAACCTTAAGACCATCAACAACAGGACAAGTATAGTAAAATAAGAAGTGATGAGTTTTGTGTACATATTACCTTTATTTTAACGTAATGCATTTAACTTGAATTTAATTTTACTAATTAGTGAAACAATTTAATTTTTAGTAATGACTGTGCGTAACAACCAGGTCGCAGGATTACTGACACTTGAACAACCGGGGGCTAGTGCTAGCTAGCCCCAGCCCTTCGCTGCGTTTCCCGCCTGGGTGGTAGAACCACGGTGTGAGGGGTAAGGGGACCCAGAGCTCTGGGTGGCGTCACTTTAATTTGAATTAATCAAGATTCTGTTCCGTGGGCGCCTGGGTGGCTCAGTCGGTTAAGCGTCTGCCTTCGGCTCAGGTCATGATCCCAGGGTCCCGGGATCGAGTCCCGCATCGGGCTCCCTGCTCTGCGGGGAGCCTGCTTCTCCCTCTGCCTCTCTCTCTCTCTCTCTCTCTGTCATGAATAAATAAATAAAATCTTTAAAAAAAAAAAAAGATTCTGTTCCGTTCTAGGTCAACTTGAGTCGCCTCATACGTCCCCCATCCCAGAAATGTGGATCGCCCCAGGCCCCGCCCCAGACTCCCCCGGCTCCGCCCCTTCCCCTCCAGCGCCGTCGTCATGACAACCGCGTCCACACGCCCTCCACTCCCGCGAGCGCTCCCATTGGCCAAAAGTTCGTAGCAGGCAGGTCCCGCTCGCTCCATTGGTCAGTTGATCGCGCCGGTGCCAACCCGCGTACTCCCATTGGCTGATTGGTCGAAAAGGAAGGGGGCTCTGGGCAGTTGCGTGTAGGGGGTGCAGAACAGCGGCGCCGCACCGAGCAGGGAGGGGGGGGGCGTCCCGGAGTCTCTGGAAGGATAGAGGTGAGGGGGTGTCACATGGAGGAGAGGGGCGAGAAGGGAGGGGCGGTGAGAGGGGCATGGGTGAGCGACGCAGAGACGATGGCTGGGGACTCCCAGGATGTCTGTTCCGCAGGGCCATGACCACACCGGCAGGTTCGGGCGCAGGCTTCGGCTCCGTGTCCTGGTGGGGCCTGTCCCCGGCGCTGGACCTGCAGGCTGAGAGTGAGTCCCCACCCAGGACCACATCTGGCAAGGCGGCTGCCTTCCCAGCCTGGCAGGCGGCGCGCTAACGTTCCCCGAGGCTCCAACGGTGGAGCCGCCCCTCACTGGGCAGCCCGAATGACCTCTGCGGACTACAAGTCCCAGAATGCTTAGAGGCACAGCTCCCTTGAGACTCTAGGCCAGGAGCGCGAGTCCTGCTGGAAGTTGTAGTCCATCGTTCTGAGGAGGCTGCAGGGGGCGCTCTCCAGGCCACCAACCCAGCCTGCGTGCGTCATCTTGCCAGGTCCTCCTGTGGACTCCAGGGGCGATACAGAGCCCAGGACCCCCGAGCTAGATGTACTGCTGCTGGGCTCCGTGGATGGGCGGCACCTGCTTCGGACCCTGGCCCGGGCGGCGCTCTGGCCTAGCAAGAGGTTACATGTGAGCTGGGATTATGGGGTCGTGGAGGGAGGAGGATGAAGAGGGGGGCCCAGATTCCTAAGTCCTGAGGGAGAAGGGAGCTGGAGGCCTGGACTGCTAGGTCCGAGGGAGGTAGAAGCTGGGGACCCAAACTCCTGGGTTGGGGACTCTTGGGTTCAGGTGGGAGGGAGTGCCTAAAGACTGGGTCCCCAGAGTAACGGTGGGAAGGAGGGTTCTGAGTGCCCAGACTCCTGTGTTTGAAGGAAGGGGGCCAGTGTACAGGATGCCTGGATCCTGTGGAGGGTGGAGGCTGAGGTCTTCCTTTCCTGGGTCTCCTAGGAGCTAGGGACACAAATCTCAGAATCATTTTGCTCTGTCTGTCCTTCCAGTTCTTTGTGCTAGAGAATAATCTGGAAGCTGTGGCCCGACACATGCTGATCTTCAGCCTAGCTTTGGAGGAACCTGAGAAGATGGGGTTGCAAGGTCAGTTGCAAGGACCCAGACATTCTGCCCCCCAGCCTCTTCCCCCTGCCCACAGGGATTCTGGCATTTCAATGGTACTATTAAACATTTTGGTCATTGTTCCCACCTGTACAAAAATATACTATCTCCTAGAGCCATTGAGAGAATCCCAGAAGAAAATCCACATAAATTCTCAGCCCAGTGCATGCCATAGGGTAAGCATTCAAAGCCTCCTACCACACAAGAGGGCCAAAAGAGACCAAAGGACTTCTTAAGAGGTAGTGAGTCCCCCAGATGTGGGGAAGGTTTGGCCGAGCTGAGCTCAGTCCTTTGCAGAGCCTCCCCACAGGCCTGAGTGTTGAGCTCAGTCCTTTGCAAAGCCTCCGCACAGGCCTGAGTAGCAGTAGCCTCAGTTAGAGACATGAATACCAGAGAGTCTGCCTTGAGGAGGCAGCCCTGAAAGGAGGGGAGGAGGAGGATTTGGGCAGGGACGCAGGGATGATGATTTCTCAGTGGCAATGACTTCGGCTTAACGCCTGGAGCAAAGTCTGGACTGAGACAGTCTGTTCAAATTCAGGCTGTGCTTGCTGAGTGACCTGGGGCTAGTACCCGCCGCTTTCTGGGCCTACATTGTTTCTACATTGATAAAATGGAGATCCTAAAAGTTCTTTTCCCATAGAGTTCTTGTGAGGATTCAATTAAAAGAAAATGCATAGCTCCTGGCTTATGATACAGACTCAGTATCTCTTAGTGATGATTCTTGTTATCTCGAGTATGGATGGTAGTTGTCATTAATAGCCCAGAGCATTCACAATACGCTGCATACATTTCACAGCGCACCTTGTAAAAGGCTCTGAAACAACTAGATCTAACTAAAAGTATATAGCTCTGTAAGATTCTTAAACCACTAAATGAAACAATTTACATATTGATAGAGATACATTGATATAGATGTATATGTATATACAACGAAAGGTATATAGTTCTCTTGTAAGATTCCTAACTAAGATGGAACAATTTAAAACTGTACTATTTTAACACGCATAAATCTCCATTTCCGTCCCTATCTATATATAACGTTTTCTTTTTTAAGGCAAGGAAAATTTGAACTTGAAATTCAGGACTGGGCTCACCTGGAGGGTGGGGAAGACTAGAAGGAGGCCTAGGTTAGGTGTAAGTTATTCTTTGTGTTTGAGGGATGGATGAGGAGTTGGCCAGTGTCCCTAATGCTCACATGACTATGACATAATAAGATTACTATAAAGAGGGTATGCGTCATCCACACGGGTCTCATTTCTGGGTTCCCTCCTCTGCTCCCCCCACTAATCCCCCCTCCCCCCCCACCCAGAGAGGAGCGAGACCTTCCTGGAGGTGTGGGGGAACGCGCTGCTGCGCCCCCAGGTGGCCGCCTTCGTGCGCGCCCAGGCCAAGCGCCTGGCGCACCTGGTCCCGGAGCCCGACCGGCTGGCGGAGCAGCTGCCGTGGCTCAGCTTGGACGCCCTCAAGGTGCCGTCACCGCCCAGGATCCGGATGGCCCCGGGAAGAATGGAAATGGGCAGCCCCAAAGGGTTTTCGTTGATGGAGTTCGAGCCCCAGCTCCCCGGCTCCCAGTGTGGGATGTGACCTAGGGGGTGGCTGCTCCTCTCTGAACTTCAGTTTCTTCATCTGAGAAATGGGAGAATGGTTCCCACGCCCTGGGATGGAAGGGAGGGTAAAGCGGGAGAAACAGCTCTCCCTGCAGCCCCCTCTCCCTCGCTGTCTCCCCACGCATGCTGGCCGTGCAGTTCCGCGAGCGCGACGCCCTGGAGGCTGTGTTCCGCTTCTGGGCCGGCGGGGAGAAGGGGCCCGAGGCCTTCCCCATGAGCCGCCTCTGGGACTCCAGGCTGCGTCACTACCTGGGCTCCCGTTACGACGCCCGGCGCGGTGTCAGCGACTGGGACTTGCACATGAAGCTGCACGACCGCGGGGTGAGGGGGCTGGGAGGGGGGCTGGGGGCCCAGACTCCTGGGACTGAGGGAGGAGGGGCTGGGGGCCTATATACCAGATTTGCTTAGACCTCTGTCCATTCCTCCTCCTACCCAGGCCCGAGTCATCCACACTCGCGAGTTCCGGCGTTGGAGGGACACGGGCGTCGCCTTTGAACTCAGAGACTCGAGCGCCTACCACGTGCCAAACCGGACCCTTGCGTCCGGTCGTCTCCTGAGTCATGTGCGTGTCCACTCCCTGTCCTGGCCAGTCCTTTCCGGGGACACAGGAACCGGGGTCTCCCCAACACTGACCTCCCCTGCCTCTTCTCTCCCTGCTTTCCCAGCACGGAGAGCGTGTTGCAGCGCGCGGGTACTGGGGGGACATCGCCACGGGGCCATTCGTGGCCTTTGGCATTGAAGCGGATGATGACAGCCTCCTACGGACCAGCAACGGACAGCCAGTCAAGGTGTGTGGCTGGAGGTTGTGGGGCTGGGGAAGGTCCCGCCTCTCTGTACTTTCTAAACCCAGTCTGGAAATCCAAGCTAGCACAGGGCCCTGCTCTAGGCCCTGCCTTGTCACCCTGGCTGCGCCCCTTCTCTCCCCAGACCGCTGGTGAGATCACTCAGCACAATGTGACGGAGCTGTTCCGAGAGGTGGCCGCCTGGGGGCGCCCGAGAAACACCCTCGGAAACCCCAAGCAGGTGCACCGAGACGGGGATGGAAGCCCAGAGCGTAAGCGTCGGCGTCAGCTCACCCCCTTGAAATGGGAGTTGGGTGGTAAAGTGGGCACATCATCCTCTGGGGAAGAGTGGGACCCAGACCCCCATCCTGAGATTCAGGTATTTAATGTGCAAGTGCTTACCAATATGGTTTCCAATGTCTGAATAAGTGATCTCCTATTCCTGACATTGTCTTTTTGTTTCTTTGTATTTCTCTCTCTTTCCTAAATTCTGACACCATGTTATCATTCTGAAGTCCAACAGTAGAATTCTAATCCTACCTGCAGAAGTCTAAGAGACAGAACATTCTAGCAAGGTGCTGGGTCCCAGCTCACCTTTGGAGACCCCCCACCCCCCCACCCATTCTGGTCATGCCTCTCTTGTAACCGTCCCCCAACCTGGCTCTTCCTGGGTATCTGGATACCCTGTATGGCCATGGGCCATCCACTCTTTCTTTCTTTCTTTCTTTTTCTTTTTCTTTTCTTTTCTTTTCTTTTCTTTCACACAGAGAGAGAGAGCAGGGGGAGTGGGAGAGGGAGAAGCAGGCTTCCCACCGAGCAGGGAGCCCAATGCGGGGCTCGATCCCTGGACCCTAGGATCATGACCTGAGCTGAAGGCAGACGTTTAACGACTGAGCCACCCAGGTGCCCTTCTCTTGGGTCTCAGTTGCCTAGTCTGTAAAATGGGTCTCTGCTTGCCGGGCTGACCTTCCCAGAGTTTTCCAGGAATCCATCTACGAGAAAGGGCTTCAGGACAGGCAAGGAGTGTTCTCTCCAAGCTTTGTGTGTCTGCCTAACTCTGCCAGTTCTTCCCCAGCTGCCCCTGCCCCGGAATTCTTCAATGTGCACTTCCTGCCTCTGGGCTCTGCCCAGACCCTTCACCACAGGACCTGCTACAAGGAACGGTTCCAGCTTCTCTATGTGGCCTGTGGGTAAGAGAGAGTTTCCCAGACTTCCCTCCCCCAGCTCCTCCTCCCTTACACCCAGGAGTCCTGGCCCCCAGCCCCTCCTTAATCAGTGTCCGGATCCTCCAGCCCCACTCCTCCCTCAGGAGTCTCAGTCTTGGCCCTCCCTTTCCTCTGCACAGGATGGTGCATCTTCTCAGCCCCGATCTCGGGGCCTGCGTGGCCCCTGGAGGACGGCTGGTGGTGGAATTAGCCCGGTGAGCCAGCGGAGGGCAGGGCAGGGAACGTCCAGGCTGAGGGCTGAAAGCCGGGACCCCTAACGGGCCCCTTCCTGGTTTCAGGTACCTGGTGGACCTGCGGCAGGAGCAGCTGCAGGGGTTTGCCACCCGGGTCGGGGAGCTGGCTCAGGCGGCTGGGTTCACCCCCCTGCCCCAGACCAGGCCCTCAGAGACCTTCGCACGCTTCTACAAGGCCCCGGACTCTGCTTACCACCGCCCTGACGCAGCTGTGGGCTCCGTGACTCCGCCCCCTGAGGTCCTGGTCCCGCCCCTTGAGGACCAGGGCCAGCCTCTGGAACGCAGGACCCCACCCTCTGGGCGCCTCAAGCAGCCCCCAGAGTCTCCGGCTCCACCCACAGAGAATCAGACCCCAAAACCAGAGAGTCTGACTCCACTGCCAGATGCCTGGTCCCCCATCTCTGACTTGTAAAGTCAGGTCCTGGAATTAGAGCCCACCTCTAGAATACTCAGTTGTATTCTCAGCAGTCTTAGGCAGCTCCAGAGGTGCTGCTAGTATTTCAGATTACTTACCTGGGGTTCTATATTCTGTTCCTAGAATTCTAGATTGTTCTTTCAGAGTTATGTATTCCACTCTTGCGACTCTAAACACCGCCTACAGAGATCCGGCCCTGAGTCTTAGGCCCTCTGTGTGGCCTCCTGGGGATTGGGGGAATCTGCTCTCCAGGGCCGCTCAACACCCACACAGTCCAAGTAAAGAGAGCAGGGTCCTCTTCTTCGTGTGCCCATGTGTCTTTCTGGTCTTCAGTCTGGTCTCCAGGGCTGGCAGAGGGGCTGTGCTGGGGTGGTCAAGAGAGGAGACCTAGTTCCTAGTGAACTAGAGGTGGATTTCTCCATGCTTTTGTTGCCTGAGAGTCTGGGCCATATCTGGATCCTCAAATAAATCAACAAAATTTATTGACTGGCTAACAAGTTTGGGATACAGAAACTGACCATAGTTCTTATGAAGATTGCAGTTTAGTGTGGGGATGAGGCCCAGACTCCTGGGTCTCAGGGAGGAGGGGAATGGGGGGCTGGACTCCTGGGTCTGAGGTAGGAGGGCCTAGGGGCCTGGACTCCTGTGTCTGAGGGAGGAGGGGGCTGGGGGCCTGGACTTCTGGGTCTGAGGGAGGAGGATGGGGCTGAGGGCCTGGACTTCTGGGTCTGAGGGAGGAGGATGGGGCTGGGGGCCTGGATTCCCGGGTTTGAGGGAAGAGGGGGCTGGGGGCCTGGACTCCTGGGTCTGAGGGAGGAGGGCCTGGGGGCCTAGGCTCCTGGGTCTGCGGGAGGAGGGCCTGGGGGCCTGGACTCCTGTTTCTGAGGGAGAAGGGGGCTGGGGGCCTGGACTCCTGAGTCTGAGGGAGGAGGAGGGGCTGGGGCCCTGGACTCCTGGGTCTGAGGGAGGAGGAGGGGCTGGGGTCCTGGACTTCTGGGTCTGAGGGAGGAGGATGGGGCTGGGGGTCTGGATTCCCGGGTCTGAGGGAAGAGGGGGCTGGGGGCCTGGACTCCTGGGTCTGAGGGAGGAGGGCCTGGGGGCCTGGACTCCTGGGTCTGAGGGAGGAGGGCCTGGGGGCCTGGACTCCTGTGTCTGAGGGAGAAGGGGGCTGGGAGCCTGGACTCCTGAGTCTGAGGGAGGAGGAGGGGCTGGGGCCCTGGACTCCTGGGTCTGAGGGAGGAGGAGGGGCTGGGGTCCTGGACTTCTGGGTCTGAGGGAGGAGGATGGGGCTGGGGGCCTGGGTTCCCGGGTTTGAGGGAAGAGGGGGCTGGGGGCCTGGACTCCTGGGTCTGAGTTCCCAGGCCGCCAAGGTGGAAGGGTGATCCAGCTGGAGCACGGCCCGGCCCACCCCATCCCTCACGCGCCCCAGTTATCTCGCATCCCAGGCAGGGGGAGGAGGTGACAGCAGTATATTTAGTCTCAGTCCACGCCACTTGTCTCAGTGTCCTCAGTCAAGTTTGAGCAGCCCGGAGGAGAACGAAACCCCGGGGGCCTTCAAGGTCACCCGGACGCGCCCTCACTGACCCTCCAAGCGCCCCTTGCCCTTTCTCTGTCTTCTGCAACCCCTGGCCTGAGTCTCAGCATGGCGGACGAGTGAGTGCAACTTGGTAACTCGGACTCCCGAGGCCTGAGGCGGTGGGAGGTGGACACAGGGCCTGAGAAGGGAGGTGGGGACAGGATCCCTGGGTGTCTGCACGAGGGAAGAGTTTGGGACTCAGACCCCCTAGGACCCAAGGATGGGGGAGCTGGTGGGCCGGAGTCCCTTAGACAGGACGGGACACAGCCCCCCATTTATCCCCCCTCCCTGTCTCTCCCTTCAGGAGCAGCGATGCGGTGAGAGCGGGCACCGTCCGGGGGCAACCAACGGGGGAGGGGCGCAGCAGGGAGGGGCCTGGGGCAGGAGGCTGCAACCCCAGGACACGTGGGGGGGGTGGGGGGCCCGGCGGTGACGCGGCTCCGTTCCCCCAACCCCAGGAGGGGTGCCCGCCCCCCGCTCCCACCCCGATCCGACGACGGTCCTCGGCCAACTACCGCGCGTACGCCACGGAGCCGCACGCCAAGGTGAGGGCGGGGCTGCGCGGGTCTGGGTTCGGAGTCCACAGAGGCGGGCGGCACCTAGGGGTGGGGGCGGGGCCAGAGCCTCAGACGGGGCGGGGCTTTGGTCGCGGGCGGAGCCTAGGAGGATGCCGCGCTTCAAGGGCGGGGTTTTGCAGAGGCAGGGCTCGGATTGGTGAGACCTGCCTATGGGCGGAGTTCCGTTGCCCGTGGGAACTGCGACTGCTTAGGGTAGAGAGGGCGGTGCCTAACCAGTCAGGGGCCAGGACTGGTGAATGGGGATGAGGGGCGTGGCTTCCCGTAGATTCGGGGCTGGACCAGGTGTGGGGGAGTGGCTGTGAGGCGCCCCCCCCGCCCCCACCGTCCGTCTTCCATTCCTCGCCCTGATTGTCCCTTGCTCCATTCCACCCCGGCAGAAAAAGTCCAAGATCTCCGCCTCGAGGAAACTGCAGCTGAAGGTGCCGGCCTGGAGGGGGCTCCTAGGTGTCCTCAGGGGGCAGAGCTTGGGGGTTGGGGGCATGGGGGGCGGGGCCTCCGTGGCGAGCGGCGGGGCTTGTGGTGAGCCGCCTTGGAACGATGGACCCGACCTTGAGGGGGAGTGTCTCTGTGGGACAGCTGACCGGGCCTGGGACTAGAGAGAGGGCTGTCCCGGCCAGGGCGGCTTCCCCGGTGCGGCGCGGCCCTCATCCGCTATCCCGGGGGTGCTGCGGCGCCTGGCCTCCCCTCCGCAGACCCTGATGCTGCAGATTGCGAAGCAAGAGCTGGAGCGGGAGGCGGAGGAGCGGCGCGGAGAGAAGGGGCGCGCTCTGAGCACGCGGTGCCAGCCCCTGGAGCTGGCCGGGCTGGGCTTCGCGGAGCTGCAGGTACCCGCTCTCAGCAGGGACTCCTGCCCAGCTGGGGATCCAAGGTTCCGAATGGCCGGTCTTGCATCCTTGGGACTCACGGTCTAGTCACTATGCCCCACTTCTGCTGGGGACCTTGGGGTCCAGTCTCCCAATCCTTGCCCTCAGGAGTTCAGAAATATGGCCTGCAGCTGCCTACAGTCTCAAAATCCAGAGGTTGATTTCTCCAGTCCCAGTTCCGTCAGATTCTCTGGACTCTTGGCTCCGAGCACCCTTTGTTCGAGCTGCCCCAGAGTCCAGCTTCAAACTATTCCTCCAGGACCAGATGTCCAGACCCCCAGCCCCTCCTCCTTCAGACTCAGGACTCGGGGTCCCCCCCCCCACATATACCACAACTCCTTGACCAGGACTTGTGCCGACAACTCCATGCCCGCGTGGACAAAGTGGATGAAGAGAGATACGACGTGGAGGCGAAAGTCACCAAGAACATCACGGAGGTGGGGGACATTGGGAAGTCTCGGTCTCTTCAGGGTAGGGTCTGGTGCCTGTCCCCTTGCAGCTGTGTGTGGGTGCAGACGCCAGGAGACCCAGGACAGCTCTGTGGGGCTGGAAGGGACGGGGCAGAAGAATGAGTATAGAGTGGTTAGGGAAAGCTGTTCCAGGCAGACGGAACAGCATGCAAAAGCCAGGAGATGAAAAAGCGAAGATGTGTCTGTGGAAATGTGTAGCCGGAGCATCGAGTGTTGATGAGTGAGCTCAGGCATGGCTCAGGGAATTGTGGGATGCACACAGCTGGACCGGGATGTGTCAGTGTCTCCTTTGCAGAGAGGAGACTGGACAGATCGGGGAGGACTTAGAGTTACTGGATGAGGCCCTTGGAATTTTTCCCGAAGGCGGGGGGAGCTGAGCCTGGATGAGGCCTCCATAGGTTTGGAGAGGGATAGGAGGGAAATGTGGGGTGAAAGCATGGGGCTGGGGGAGGTGGAGTGGGGGGGTCTCTACCTCCTCTTATGGCTGCTCCCAGATCGCAGATCTGACCCAGAAGATCTTTGACCTTCGGGGCAAATTTAAGCGGCCCACCCTGCGGAGGGTGAGGATCTCTGCAGATGCTATGATGCAGGCACTGCTGGGCGCCAGGGCTAAGGAGACCTTAGACCTGCGGGCCCACCTCAAGCAGGTGAAGAAGGAGGACACAGAGAAGGTGAGTGTGGCTCGGGCCAGGGAAGGGGGTGCTCAGAGGAGACAACAGTCCTAGGGCCTAAACTCAGGCCCTCAGGTACTTGGAGTTATGGGGAGAAGAATCTGGTAAGGGGTCCTCAATAGGAACTGTAGGAGGGGCATAGGAAGTGCAAGAGGAAGAGAGAAACTAGAAGGGGAAGCCAGGAAGTGCATGAGGGAGAAAGGAAGTAGCAAGGAGTCAGGACGTGTGTGAGGTCTACAGGAAGTCCATGAGAGAGAAAAGTAGTGCATGGGGGAGACAAGAAGGGGAAGACGCAGAGTCTCCTAGGAAGAGACATAAGCAAGGAGGCCCGCAGTGCGTGTGTTGGACAGGATGGGCATGGGGGCAAATTTGCCGGGATTGCCTGAGGGGACGAGAAGTGTTCCAGAACCAGATCCCGGGATGGACACCCAAAACACAGTGGCCCAGCAGGCTGGAGGGTGGGCGGAGGATATTTGAGAGACTGTAGACCAGGGAGAGACCCTAACCCTTGACCCCATTCCTCCAGGAAAACCGGGAGGTGGGAGACTGGCGTAAGAACATCGATGCGCTGAGTGGAATGGAGGGCCGCAAGAAAAAGTTTGAAGGCTGAGCCGGCCTGCCCCCTGCCCTAGCGCTGCAGGTGTCCCGGAGGAATAAACCTTCTCTCTGAGCTAGGAGTGGCTGCACGTCTGCTGTCTGGGGGGGGGAAGGGGGGGGAGGGGGAGGTGTGAGGGAGATGAGAGGACAGAGGGGAGGGCCCCCAAGCCACACCACACCACAGGAGCAGAGCTGGTGCGTTCTCAGCTCTTCTGCTGCACCTGGGGTGCAGAGAGGCTCAGACCAAGGCCCAAAGAGAGAGACACCCACAGACACAGAGAGAGCCAGAGACCCACGGAGAGGGAGAAAAGACAGAGATTCCTAGAAAGATGTGCAAAGAAAGGGACAATGGAGAGGCAGATGTATACCAAAAGCCCAGAGACCACTGAAAGAAAGAAATAGGGGCCCAAAGAGGGAGAATGGCAGAGACATGGGGAAGGATGCCCCCGAAAGAGACAGAAAGATAAGAGACACGGATCCAGAGACAAAGACAGACAGAAACGGGGTCACAGACAGATACCGATAGACAGATACCGAGAGGGGCAGATTCAGCTACAGGAATGCAGAGACAAAAATGCACGGGGAGACAAGGGGAGTGAAAGACACAGACGCGGAGAGATGCAGACAGAGCCTGAAACAGACCCAGAGAGAACCCCCAGAGAAATGCCCAGAAATAGACATAGAGATGGCAGACAGTGAGAGACAGAGACACGGTGAGGCAGGAGGGGTGGCTGGCTCCCCTAGAGTTCAAGGTCATGGCGTGGCAGGGAAAGGGTGGGGAGGAATCCCAAAACAGATCAGTGTCAGATGGAGGTGGGGGAGTGTGAGGTCGAGCAGGCCTGACACCACACCCTCTCCCCTCCCCTGACCCACACCTGCTTCCCCGCTTTAGCGCCTGTTGTCACCAGGGTGGAATCCTGGTGGCAGACAAAGGGGTGGGGGTGGGGAGGGGGGAGACAGAGACACACAGATGGAGAGTCACAGAGACAAAGGAAAGAAGGACAGTGTCGGAGAGACAGAGACCGGAACCAGAGCCATATAAGAGAAAGCGCTCCTTTTGTCAATAAATATTCTCCAAGGACCTACTGTGTGCTGAGCACAGGGACTTCAAAGCATAGAGTGCAGCTTGCTGGAAGGGAGGTGGGGCGCCCAGAGGTTGGAGGTCACCTGACCCAGCCTGGGTTCAAGGCAGTGCTGATGGGGTGGAGGGGTCCCCAAGCAGCCAGGAGGTGCCAGGATCCTGAATGTGGAGCCAGAGTGGGGGCAGGGCAGCCTCGGAGCTGGGACTCTAGGTTGGAGAAAGGAATTCTCTGGCCCTCCCCACCCCTGGGGGGCGGGGCCGAGGCTCCGCTATAAACCCCACGGTGCTTGGGGGTGCTTCAGCTCGGTCAGCAAGGCTCTGTCCCAGCGCCGCTCACTGACTCTGCAGACCCAGCCTTAGGTAATGGTCCCAGGGACTTTGTACTTGGGGGAGAGGACAGGAGGGGTGTGAAGGACTATGGAGGTGGACGGGGCACAAAATGAAGGCTTGAATTCCGGCGAAAATCAGACTTCACAGGGACTGAGGACTGAGGTATTAGGATTTGGGAGTTACAGAATCTGGGGTGCCAAGATTGGGGTGTCCCAGAATATAACAACTTCAGACCAAAGAGGTCTGAGATCTGAGGGATTCTCAGGAATTGGGGGCTTCTGGGCTTAGCTGTTTGATGGTCTGGGGGTCAGGACAGGGAGCCTCTGGGGATTTGAGAATTGAGGTCTCCAGGTCTGAGGCCTTATGACTGGAGGTGTCAAAATTCGGGGCATCATGAATGCACCTCTGAGCTTGGGCATCTGGGTTTTGGGGTCTCAAGATTCTGAGGCGTCAAGACCTAGGGCATCAAGATCTGAGGATGTCTCAGCCCAGAGTCTGGAGTCTCAGGAACTGGGGTCTCAGAACCTGGAGACATGAGGACTTGCTTGTCCCCAGAAACCAGGGGCATCATCAACTGGGGTCCCAGGATTTAGGGGTGCTCTTAACCTGGGTACTGTGGGTCCTGGGGGACCTTAAAGGTGGGGTGCTGTCTATGTAGGGGTCAGGATGAGGTCTATGGACAAGGCTGCTCTTGATGAGTTCAAGCTCCTCCAAGGCTGTGGGTGGTGGGGCAAGGAGGGGACAGGTGGGAAGATAATCAGCCCGGGGCGGGGTGTGTGTGTGTGAGAGGGAGCGGGTGTGACTAATTCTCCCAGGAGCCTCCCCCCTTGAATCCCTTCTTAGGAAATGTCCTCTGTTTCACCATGTACGACATCCCCCCAAAATAGCCTTTGGGGGATGGGGCAGCTATTGTCTTCAGGCCACAGTCCCTTCCCAAATACCTTCTCCTAATCCCCACTCAGATCAGATTCCCATGCACATGTCATAAGACAAAAGAGGACAGCTGCGGTGGTGGAGGGGCAGGAGTGCAGCATTGGGGCTGTGCCCCCCCACACTTCCCAGAGCCCTTCCCTGTCGGGCCCCCAGTCCCTTCTCCCTCAGACCCAGGAGTTCAGCCCCCCAGCCCCCTCCTCCCTCAGACCCAGGAGTCCAGGCCCCCAGCCCCCTACTCCCTCAGACCCAGGAGTCCAGACCCCCAACACCCTCCACCCTCAGACCCGGGAGTCCAGGCCCCCACCTCCCTCCTCCCTCACACCCAGGAGTCCAGACCCCAGCCCCTCCTCCCTCAGACCCAGGAGTCCAGCCCCCCAGCCACTCCTCCCTCAGACCCAGGAGTCCAGACCCCCAGCCCCCTCCTCCCTCAGACCCCGGAGTCCAGGCCCTCACCTCCCTCCTCCCACAGACCCAGGAGTCCAGTCTCCCACCTCACTCCTCCCTCAGATCCAGGAGTCCAGACCCCAGCCCCTCCTCCCTCAGACCCAGGATTCCAGGCCCCCAGCCCCCTCCTCCCACAGACCTAGGAATCCAGGCCCCAGCCCCCTCCTCCCTCAGAACCAGAGTCCAGGCCCCCAGCCCCCTCCTCCCTCAGACCCAGGAGTCCAGGCCCCCAGCCCCTCCTCCCTCAGACCCAGGAGTCCAGACCCCAGCCCCTCCTCCCTCAGACCCAGGAGTCAGACCCCAGTCCCTCCTCCCTCAGACCCAGGACTCCAGGCCCCCAGCCCCTCCTACCTCAGACCCAGGAGTCCGGACCCCAGCCCCTCCTCCCTCAGACCCAGGAGTCCAGGCCCCCAGCCCCTCCTCCCTCAGACCCAGGAGTCCAGGCCCCCAGCCCCCTCCTCCCTCAGACCCAGGAGTCCAGGCCCCCAGCCCCTCCTCCCTCAGACCCAGGAGTCCAGACCCCAGCCCCTCCTCCCTCAGACCCAGGAGTCAGACCCCAGTCCCTCCTCCCTCAGACCCAGGACTCCAGGCCCCCAGCCCCTCCTACCTCAGACCCAGGAGTCCAGACCCCAGCCCCTCCTCCCTCAGACCCAGGAGTCCAGGCCCCCAACCCCCTCCTCCCTCAGACCCAGGAGTCCAGGCCCCCAGCTCCTCCTCCCTCAGACCCAGGAGTCCAGGCCCCAGCCTCTCATTCCTCAGACCCAGGAGTCTAGGCCCCCAGCCCCTCCTCCCTCAGACCCAGGAGTCCAGGGCCCACCAGCCCCTCCTCCCCTAGCCCCTCCTCCCTCAGACCCAGGAGTCCAGGCCCCCAGCTCCTCCTCCCTCAGACCCAGGAGTCCAGACCCCAGCCCCTCATTCCTCAGACCCAGGAGTCCAGGCCCCCAGCCCCTCCTCCCTCAGACTCAGGAGTCCAGCCCCCCAGCCCCCTCCTCCCTCAGACCCAGATGTCTAGGTTGCCAGGCCCTCCTCCCTCAGACCCTGGAGTCCAGGCCCCCAACCCCCTCCTCCCTCAGACCCAGGAGTCCAGGCCTCAGTCCCCTCCTCCCTCAGACCCAGGAGTCCAGACCCCAGGCCCTCCTCCCTCAGACCCAGGAGTCCAGGGCCCACCAGCCCGTCCTCCCCTAGCCCCTCCTCCCTCAGACCCAGGAGTCCAGGCCCCCAGCTCCTCCTCCCTCAGACCCAGGAGTCCAGACCCCAGCCCCTCATTCCTCAGACCCAGGAGTCCAGGCCCCCAGCCCCTCCTCCCAAGACTCAGGAGTCCAGCCCCCCAGCCCCCTCCTCCCTCAGACCCAGGAGACCAGACAGACCCCAGTCCCTCCTCCCTCAGACCCAGGAGTCCAGACCCCAGCCCCTCCTCCCTCAGACCCAGGAGTCCAGGGCCCCCCAGCCCCTCCTCCCTCAGACCCAGGAGTCCAGGCCCCCAGCTCCTCCTCCCTCAGACCCAGGAGTCCAGGCCCCAGCCTCTCATTCCTCAGACCCAGGAGTCTAGGCCCCCAGCCCCTCCTCCCTCAGACTCAGGAGTCCAGCCCCCCAGGCCCCTCCTCCCTCAGAACCAGGAGTCCAGGCCCCCAGCTCCTCCTCCCTCAGACCCAGGAGTCCAGGCCCCAGCCTCTCATTCCTCAGACCCAGGAGTCTAGGCCCCCAGCCCCTCCTCCCTCAGACTCAGGAGTCCAGCCCCCCAGGCCCCTCCTCCCTCAGACCCAGGAGTCCAGACCCCAGCCCCTCCTCCCTCAGACCCAGGAGTCAGACCCCAGTCCCTCCTCCCTCAGACCGAGGACTCCAGGCCCCCAGCCCCTCCTACCTCAGACCCAGGAGTCCGGACCCCAGTCCCTCCTCCCTCAGACCCAGGAGTCCAGGCCCCCAACCCCCTCCTCCCTCAGACCCAGGAGTCCAGGCCCCCAACCCCCTCCTCCCTCAGACCCAGGAGTCCAGGCCTCAGTCCCCTCTTCCCTCAGACCCAGGAGTCCAGACCCCAGCCCCTCCTCCCTCAGACCCAGGAGTCCAGGGCCCACCAGCCCCTCCTCCCCTAGCCCCTCCTCCCTCAGACCCAGGAGTCCAGGCCCCCAGCTCCTCCTCCCTCAGACCCAGGAGTCCAGACCCCCAGCTCCTCCTCCCTCAGACCCAGGAGTCCAGACCCCAGCCCCTCATTCCTCAGACCCAGGTGTCCAGGCCCCCCAGATCCTCCTCCCTCAGACCCAGGAGTCCAGGCCCCCAGCCCCCTCCTCCCTCAGACCCAGGAGTCCAGGGCCCCCCAGCCCCTCCTCCCTCAGACCCAGGAGTCCAGGCCCCCAGCTCCTCCTCCCTCAGACCCAGGAGTCCAGACCCCAGCCACTCATTCCTCAGACCCAGGAGTCCAGCCTCCCAGCTCCCTCCTCCCTCAGACTCAGGAGTCCAGGCTCCCAGCCCCTCCTCCGTCAGATCCAGGAGTCCAGCCCCCCAGCCCCCTCCTCCCTCAGACCCAGGAGACCAGACCCCAGTCCCTCCTCCCTCAGAGCCAGGAGTCCAGGCCCCCAGCTCCTCCTCCCTCAGACCCAGGAGTCCAGGCCCCCAGCCCCTCCTCCCTCAGATCCAGGAGTCTAGACCCCCAGGCTCTCCTCCCTCAGACCCAGGAGTCCAGGCCCCCAGGCCCTCCTCCCTCAGACCCAGGAGTCCAGGCCCCCAGGCCCTCCTCCCTCAGACCCAGGAGTCCAGGCCCCCAGCCCCTCCTCCCTCAGACCCAGGAGTCCAGGTCCCCAGCCCCTCCTCCCTCAGACCCAGGAGTCCAGGTCCCCAGCCCCTCCTCCGTCAGATCCAGGAGTCCAGCCCCCCAGCCCCCTCCTCCCTCAGACCCAGGAGTCCAGGCCCCCAGCCCCTCCTCCCTCAGATCCAGGAGTCTAGACCCCCAGGCTCTCCTCCCTCAGACCCAGGAGTCCAGGCCCCCAGCCCCCTCCTCCCTCAGACCCAGGAGTCCAGGCCCCAGCCCCCTCCGCCCTCAGACCCAGAGTCTAGGCCCCCAGCCCCCTCCTCCCTCAGACCCAGGAGTCCAGGCCCCCAGCCCCTCCTCCCTCAGATCCAGGAGTCTAGACCCCAGCCACTCATTCCTCAGACCCAGGAGTCCAGGCTCCCTGCAACCCCTCCCTCAGACCCAGGAGTCCAGGCCCCCAGCCCCTCCTCCGTCAGATCCAGGAGTCCAGCCCCCCAGCCCCCTCCTCCCTCAGACCCAGGAGACCAGACCCCAATCCCTCCTCCCTCAGACCCAGGAGTCCAGGCCCCAGCCCCTCCTCCCTCAGACCCAGGAGTCCAGACCCCAGCCCCTCCTCCCTCAGACCCAGGAGTCCAGGGCCCCCCAGCCCCTCCTCCCCTAGCCCCTCCTCCCTCAGAGCCAGGAGTCCAGGCCCCCAGCTCCTCCTCCCTCAGACCCAGGAGTCCAGACCCCAGTCCCTCATTCCTCAGACCCAGGAGTCCAGCCTCCCAGCTCCCTCCTCCCTCAGACTCAGGAGTCCAGGCTCCCAGCCCCTCCTCCGTCAGATCCAGGAGTCCAGCCCCCCAGCCCCCTCCTCCCTCAGACCCAGGAGACCAGACCCCAGTCCCTCCTCCCTCAGAGCCAGGAGTCCAGGCCCCCAGCTCCTCCTCCCTCAGACCCAGGAGTCCAGGCCCCCAGCCCCCTCCTCCCTCAGACCCAGGAGTCCAGACCCCCATCTCCTCCTCCCTCAGACCCTGGAGTCCAGGCCCCCAGCCCCTCCTCCCTCAGATCCAGGAGTCTAGACCCCCAGGCTCTCCTCCCTCAGACCCAGGAGTCCAGACCCCCAGCCCGTCCTCCCTCAGACCCAGGAGTCCAGACCCCAGCCCCTCCTCCCTCAGACCCACGAGTCCAGGGCCCCCCAGCCCCTCCTCCCCTAGCCCCTCCTCCCTCAGAGCCAGGAGTCCAGGCCCCCAGCTCCTCCTCCCTCAGACCCAGGAGTCCAGACCCCAGTCCCTCATTCCTCAGACCCAGGAGTCCAGCCTCCCAGCTCCCTCCTCCCTCAGACTCAGGAGTCCAGGCTCCCAGCCCCTCCTCCGTCAGATCCAGGAGTCCAGCCCCCCAGCCCCCTCCTCCCTCAGACCCAGGAGACCAGACCCCAGTCCCTCCTCCCTCAGAGCCAGGAGTCCAGGCCCCCAGCTCCTCCTCCCTCAGACCCAGGAGTCCAGACCCCAGTCCCTCATTCCTCAGACCCAGGAGTCCAGCCTCCCAGCTCCCTCCTCCCTCAGACCCAGGAGTCCAGGCTCCCAGCCCCTCCTCCGTCAGATCCAGGAGTCCAGCCCCCCAGCCCCCTCCTCCCTCAGACCCAGGAGACCAGACCCCAGTCCCTCCTCCCTCAGAGCCAGGAGTCCAGGCCCCCAGCTCCTCCTCCCTCAGACCCAGGAGTCCAGACCCCAGCCACTCATTCCTCAGACCCAGGAGTCCAGGCCCCCAGCCCCTCCTCCCTCAGATCCAGGAGTCTAGACCCCCAGGCTCTCCTCCCTCAGACCCAGGAGTCCAGGCCCCCAGGCCCTCCTCCCTCAGACCCAGGAGTCCAGGCCCCCAGCCCCTCCTCCCTCAGACCCGGGAGTCCAGGCCCCCAGCCCTCCTCCCTCAGACCCGGGACTCTGGCCCCCAGCCCCTCTCCTCCGGGACCGCACTTCACTCGCGTGTTCTCTGGTCCTCAGGTCACACAGGATGTCGGAGACCGAGGAGCAGGAATATGAGGAGTGAGTGGCGCCGGCGGGAGGGCCGGGGGCGTGGAGAGGTGGGACACTTTCCCACCCCCAGCACGTCTAACCCTCCCTCTCGCCCTTTCCTCCCCACCCTGCCCTCAGGGAGCAGCCCGAAGGTGAGTGGGCAGTGCGCGGGCCTCGGCGGCCCGGGGACACGCGCGCGGGAGGCGAGAGGACGGCGGGGTCCCCCGCCGCCCCGCGTGCACCCTCCGGGGTTGCGGCGCCTTTCGCGTGCCCTCCCCGCACGGCCGGCGCCCCCCCGCGGGGCTCCTAACCCTCCTTCTCTGCCCCCGCCCCCCTGCAGAAGAGGAGGCTGCGGAGGAGGAGCAGGAGGAGGAGGAAGGTGAGACCTGACCCCGCGGGTCTGCCGCCGGACGCAGCCTCGCGGGGCCGGGCGGGGCGGGGCCGGCGGGCGCTGGGCTCGCGACCGCCCCGGCTTCAGGTCCTTTAACAGCCTCTCCCCTCTCTTTCCTCTCTGCCCCCCCCACGCCGGCCTGGCCGCTCCCCCTCGCTCCCCCATCCCCGCTTCTCCCCCTGCCTCCCCTCCCCAGCCGCCGAGGAGCCGGAGCCGGTGGCAGAGCGAGGTAACCGCGGCTGCTTCGCTGCTCGGGCCCTGGCCCCTGCGAGGACCCCCTGCGCCCCCGCCACCCGCCCAGGCCCGGTCCTTTAAGCCCCGGAGAGCTCGCGCGCCCTCTGGTGCCACGAAGGGAAATCGCCTCGCTGAGGCTTTAACCCTTTCCCTTCTTTCTTAAAGAGACCGACACCCAAGCCTTCTTCCCCAACCTGGAGGAATACTTGTAGAAGGGTTGGATGTTTGCGAGCAGGCACGCCCCCATCTTCGCCCCCGACCCTGTCATTTTTTCCCCTCCATATACATTCAAAGGTTGGGGCCTGAGTTGCAGAAGGGGCTCTCCCTGGGAGTCTGGATTCCTGTGTCCCCAGAGGGGAGGGGCTGGGGACACCCTGCAGTGCTAGGTGTAAATGGAGAAGAGCAGGAGCTCTGGGTATGTAGAAAGAGGAAGGTCTGGGGGGTTCGGACCCCTGGGTTCCCAGAGAAGTGGGAGGGGCATCCCCACACCAGTTCTGAATGTATATCTGATGCGTGTGACCCTCTTCCCCCTTTACAGCCACCCTGATTTCCCTTCTCCCCTCTTCTCCCCCCACTCATGCCTCTCCCCCAGAGCTGCTCTTGGGGGCTGTGGCTTGGAGGGGGGTTCCCTCCTCTGGGTGTGTCAGGCCCACCCCCATGAACTCTTGCTAATTATCTCTTTGTATCTCCCCACTAGAAGAGGAGCGCCCCAAACCAAGGTGAGATCCTAGAGGGCTGGGGGGAGGGTCCCAGTCACATCCTCCTGAATATATCCCCTACCCCCAGAGATAGGGTGTGAGAAAGGCAGAAAAGGAGAGTGGGGCACTTGAAACAGGAAAGGACAGTGATTTCTTCTTTCAGCAAATGGTCCACAGAACTTCCCATGGCATTTGGCGAGTCAGATCCCATCTGCTCTGTTGGTGAAACAGACCCAGATACAGTGATGGTAGCACACAAGAGGGCCCCATGTTTGCCCTAGGCAGTCACAGAAGGCTTCCCAGGGGAGGTGATACCAGAGTCCTGAGGGATGAGGAGTTCACTAGCTGAAGGAAGTGGGAGGCATATTGTAGAGGAGAAAGCTGTGGGGAGCACACACGGTGCAGTGGCTGCATCTAGACCACTCTTTCAGGGAGCAGATACGGACGCAGGTCATTCTGATGATGGAGGTCCTATACTAGGCAGATCTGTGGAGGCCATGAGAGCTCGTGGGGGCAGAGGGTCCTGGAGGAGGTGACACTGGGGCCAAAGCTTGAGGAGGCAAGGAGGCAACAATCTGAGCATGAGAAAAAAACCTAGAAGCAGAGTTCTGTGGGTTGATATGGGCAGTCGTGCCAATTTCATTGTGGCTAGAGCGTAGAGTGCAAGAAGGGGTGGGTCTGCGCAGGGTTTTGAGCAGAGGAGGCATTGGATCAGATCTGAGAGAGAGCAAGGGGGATCAGGGAAGGCTTGTTGGAGGCGGCAAGGCCTCTGGGGATGCAGTATATCAGGGGAAGGGCATTGCAGGCAGAGGGAACAGCATATGCAAAGGCCCAGGGGTGCAAAGGCACATGACATAGCCAGGGAACCATGAAATATGGTGTGTGTCTGTGAGGGAGGAGAGAAGTTGCTGGAGGAGTTGACTGGGGCCAGATGGAGAAGGGTTTTGAATGTTGAGTTGCTTAGACTTTGTCTTGAGGGTGAGCTCTGAGCTAAAGTCATGAAGGAAGATGAACTGAAGGTGGACAGCCGGAGGCTGGGAGGCCAGGAGGAGGCTGGTATGAAGGTTCACAGGGGAGGGGCTGAGGCCTGAGCTGGGCAGGGGGCGTGGGTGGGAAAGGGGGAACAGACTGGGGAGATGCCTAGGCGAAGAGGCCAGGACTTGCTGTTGGAGCAAGGGGAGGGAGGTGAGGGTCTGGGCTGAGAACCTGAGGGGTGGTGCAGCCACCACTCCGTCTTGGGGAAGTTGATGGGCTCCGTGGAGGCATGGTGTGTGAGAATGCCGGAAATGTTCAGGAGGCACCCATTAACCCGAGTCTGGGATCTCGGAGAGAGTCTGGGCTGGAGACAGAGGTGGTGAATCCTCAGTAATTGACGATAATTGAAGTCATGCAACTGAATGACGTGGATCGTGAGAGTTTCCTATGCATAAATAAAAGGGCGAAACTCTTTAAAGGGCTTTCTGGGGACAAGGAGACCGAGATGGGACAGCTAGAGGAGTCGGAAGCAAATCAGGCGATGGACAATGCTGTCTTAAAAAGCAGAGAATTCGAATGCAGGTGTGGCCTAGGGCACCAACACCCAATACGAATTTAATGCAAGCCACGTATGTAAAAACATCTGTATTTTTACAAGCTGCCCTTTAAAAAGTGAAACAAAACAGGTAAAAATTAATCTTCATAGCATTTTTTTAATTCAACCCGTTATATCTGAAATTTCATCATTTCAACATGTAATCGATAGGAGACATTATTAGTGAAATATATTACATTTTTCTGTTTGAACCAAGCGTTCGAAATGCAGCGTGTTTCACAGACAGCCCATAGAATCTCGATTCGGACCAGCTCCCTGTCAGGTGCCCCGAAGCTGGCTGCCACACTGGACGGCGCTCCATCAGGGAGCTCAGGCTGCTCAGTCTTTTCCCCTTTCCACCCATCAGGCCTGTGGTCCCTCCCCTGATTCCCCCGAAGATCCCAGAAGGGGAACGTGTGGACTTTGATGTAAGTAAAGGACACCCAGTCCCCAGGTGCCTTTGTGCAAGTTAGGAAGAGGCGCCCCTGGCTTCTCCCTTCTTTTGGAGTCCCCTAAAATGGACCGCATAGGCCACTAGGGCCACCTGCTGGGAACATCGCGAACAGTGGCCCCTGGTCCCCTAAACATGACGCGGCCTCCACCCTTCGTCCTGCAGGACATCCACCGGAAGCGCATGGAGAAAGATCTGCTGGAGCTGCAGACGCTCATTGACGTGCATTTTGAACAGCGGAAGAAAGAGGAAGAGGAGCTCATTGCTCTGAAAGAGCGCATTGTGAGTGGAGGGAGGTGGGGTTCTGCAGATTCCTCCCTCACCCCGTGCCGTCCTGGGTCTGGCAATGGTTCCTGTCCAGTACAGACCTGAGGCTGAATCATTTGGGAACTTGTCCAAGTCGGTGGCCACACTCAAACTTGCTCATCTCTGCTCTTGACCTCCTTGGGGAGGGGGCGTCCCTGCAACCCCTCATTCTTCTCCCCTCCGCAGGAGCGGCGCCGGGCTGAGAGAGCTGAACAGCAGCGCTTCCGAACTGAGAAGGAGCGCGAGCGTCAGGCCAAACTGGCGGTGGGTGCCTCCCCTGCCCTGCGAGACCAAATGTTTCTTCTTCAGCTGGATGCTCTATTTCCCATTCACGATCTTTTCTGTGGTCCTGAGAAAGTCCTTGCACTGTATTATTCAAGGATCTCTCAGTTGGAAGGGACAGAAACCCCAACCTAAACTGGATTCAGCAGAAAGAGCATTTTATTTGCTCATATAACTAAAAAAGTGTAGAGTGTGACTTGCTTCAGGTATGGCTGGATCAAGGAACTCAAGATTACAAAGACCCAGCTTTTCTCTTCCTATCCCTGGGCCCATCTTTCTGTGGACACTGGGGTGATGAGGTCATTGTTGGTTTGTCCGGGATGTTCCTGGTCTGAGTCCTGAAAATGCTGTATCCCATCAGTCCCAGGTGAACCAGATGGTCAGTCACCCTACTGGACACCTTCTTCTCAGGCAGGGGTGGCAAGTGACCACCAACAACTCTGGCTATCACTCCTCTTTTATCTGTCTTCTACATCATTCTGGGATGAGTTCAGATTGGTCACCTGTCCATCTTGTAGTGAATTGCTGGCTAGTTGTAGGAGATTGGTGAGAATGCTCCCATTGGCGTAGGCTTTGGAAACATGATCTGCCTTGGCATCAAGGAGTGGCCCACTTGAATCACTTTTAAAGATTAGGAGTTGGGTGACATGGTAGACATCGTACTGGTCTCCCAAAGATGTTCACATCCTAATTCCCAGAGTCTATGAATTTGGTGCCTTGCATGGCAAAAGATGGTGCCTGTGATTAAGTTAAGGATCTTGAGGTGGGAGATGATTCTGGATTATCCAGATGGGCCTCATGTTATCACAAGGGTCCTTGCAAGAGGGAGGCTGTATGGTCAGAGTCAGAGATGTTTGAAGATACTTCTCTGCTAGCTTAGAAGACGGAGGAAGGGGCCTGGAGCCAAGGGAGGCAGGCAGCCAGCCCCTAGAAGCGA
Organism: Mirounga angustirostris; assembly: GCF_029215605.1. Classification (NCBI taxonomy): domain Eukaryota; kingdom Metazoa; phylum Chordata; class Mammalia; order Carnivora; family Phocidae; genus Mirounga; species Mirounga angustirostris. The sequence goes on along the minus strand of NW_026991724.1, from coordinate 57,112,126 downwards.
GGGCAAGGGAGTGAATTCTCCCCTAGAGCCTCCACAAGGAACCAGCCCTATTCACTCCTTGATTTTAGCCCAGAAGACCCATTTTAGACTTCTGACCTGCAGAACTGTAAGGTGATAAACGTGTGCCAATTTTTAAAAGATATTTATTTATTTATTTGAGAGAGAGAGAGCACAAGTGGGGGGAGTGGCAGAGGGAGAGGGAGAAGCAGACTCCCCACCGAGCAGGGAGCTGAACATGAGACTCCATCCCAGGACCCTGGGATCAGGACCCGAGCTGAAGGCAGATGTTTAACCAACTGAGCCACCCAGGCTCCTCAAACTTGTGCTGTTTTAAGCTATTAAATTTGCAAATTTCAGCAGTGATAGGAGATTAATTCAGATGGGGCATGCAGGACATGCCCCAGCCGTCATACCCACCTCACCAGCCCTTTCAGTGGGGACAGGAGTTGGTCTGGACAAGCCACTGTTTCTGGAACATGGGGCTGCCTTCCGTAGACATTCTAGAACCTCGTCCTCAGACTCAAGGCCAGCAGCCGTGTCAGTACTCCAAGTCCCCCACCCCCATCACCGGTCACCCTCCTGCATCCTCTGACACCGTTATTCTTGTCTCATGAGAATAAAGCAGACGAAGGCCCAGAGAGGGGGAGTATCTGCACTGAGGCCACCCAGCAACGCTCAGCATTGGCCATTCAGACTAGAGGAATGCAGAAAAAAGCAGAAATATCCCTTTCCCATTTTAAAAGTTTTGCTTGGGGGATATTAAGGCTCAGAGAGGAGAAGGGACTTGAAGGTGGTCACACAGCCAGGCCTGGAAGGGCCAGGAGCAGAACGTCTGCGTTTTTGCCTGTTCGGACATTGACTCTGTCTCATGCACTGGGTCTGACCGACCCCTGCTTTACTCAGCTCCCACATCCCCATCTCAGACCCCTTCTCTGCAGGGGGTGGGACAGGCCTTGGGGTTAACACCCTTCTTCCCTCAGGAGGAGAAGATGCGGAAGGAGGAAGAGGAGGCCAAGAAGCGGGCTGAAGATGATGCCAAAAAGAAGAAGGTTCTATCCAATATGGGAGCCCATTTTGGGGGTTACCTGGTCAAGGTGAGTTCAGCCTGCTGGGACCTAAGGTCTATGTTCCCAGGGAGGAAGCAACTGAGGACCTAGATTTCTGGTTCCTGATGGAGGTGGGGGCTGGGGGCTGGACTCCTGGGTCTGAGGGGGGAGGACCTGGGGGTCCTGGACTCCTGGGTCTGAGGGAGGAGGGGCTGGGGGTTCTGGACTCCTGGGTATAGGGACAAGGTGGGGAGGAACCCCCTGTGTTCTGATCTATCCCACAGTTCAGTATGTCCTTTTCCCTACCCTCAGGCAGAACAAAAACGCGGTAAGCGCCAGACAGGTCGGGAGATGAAACTGCGCATCCTGAGTGAGCGTAAAAAGCCTCTGAACATCGACCACATGGGAGAAGACCAGCTCCGGTAGGTGGGATGGGGGCTCAGGGTGGGAGGGGGTCATTGAAAGACAGCGAGATAAGGGGACTCTTACCCAGCTCTGGGAGGGCAGAAGCACAGGTCTGAGCCCTGGTGCTGTGTGACTTTGGACAAGTGTGTCCCCCTCTCTGGGCCTCTGTTGTCTTCCCTGGGAAACGTCACTGATATAGGACCCACTTTTTGTGGGTACCATGACCTGTAGAGTCTGGGAGGTAATATGGTGGGAAGCCAGAGAAGATGGCTCACCAAAAGTTAGGAGATTATGTTGACCTATTGATGTCCCCTGGAAACTCAGGCAGGTCCCATCTTTATGTGAATTAAAGCCAGACATGCTGGTGAGAACTTTCCAGCCAAGTCTCTACCCCATGGGACCCTATCTGCCCCTTTACGTCCCATTCACAGGACAGCCCATGTCTTGTGATAAGCCGCCAGAGGGAAGGGTGCAGAGGGCTTTTCCTTCTGGGGCCTCACTGGTAGCTCGATGGTCTCTGGTCTGGGCATGACTCATAAAGTCAGAAACCCCCACCGCCCCAGAGGTAGCACAGTGAGGGGGACCGAAGCTCAGCACCTGCTCCACCACTTACCAGCTGTGTGATCTTAGCACGTTATGTAATTTTTCTGAGCCTCACTTTCCTTACTGGTAAAATGAGGCTGGGATAACAAAAGTCTACCTCATACACCTGTGAAAGGTCAGTGAGGTGATGATGAAAACAAAGTCTACCTCATACACTTGTGAGAGGTCAGTGAGGTGATGATGATGAAAACAAAGTCTACCTCATACACTTGTGAGAGGTCAGTGAGGTGATGATGAAGAAAACAAAATCTACCTCATACACTTGTGAGAGGTCAGTGAGGTGATAAAGATGAAAACAAAATCTACCTCATACACTTGTGAAAGGTCAGTGAGGTGATGATGATGAAAACAAAGTCTACCTCATACACTTGTGAGAGGTCAGTGAGGTGATAAAGATGAAAACAAAGTCTACCTCACACTCCTGTGAAAGGTCAGTGAGGTGATGATGATGATGAAAACAAAGTCTACCTCATACACTTGTGAAAGGTCAGTGAGGTGATAATGATGAAAACAAAGTCTACCTCACACTCCTGTGAAAGGTCAGTGAGGTGATGATGATGATGAAAACAAAGTCTACCTCATACACTTGTGAGAGGTCAGTGAGGTGATGATGATGAAAACAAAGTCTACCTCATACACTTGTGAGAGGTCAGTGAGGTGATGATGATGAAAACAAAGTCTACCTCATACACTTGTGAAAGGTCAGTGAGGTGATGATGATGAAAACAAAATCTACCTCATACACTTGTGAGAGGTCAGTGAGGTGATAATGATGAAAACAAAGTCTACCTCACACTCCTGTGAAAGGTCAGTGAGGTGATGATGATGAAAACAAAATCTACCTCATATACCTGTGAAAGGTCAGTGAGGTGATGATGATGAAAACAAAGTCTACCTCATACACTTGTGAGGTCAGTGAGTTGATGATGATGAAAACAAAATCTACCTCATACACTTGTGAGGTCAGTGAGGTGATGATGATGAAAACAAAGTCTATCTCATACACTTGTGAGGTCAGTGAGGTGATGATGATGAAAACAAAGTCTATCTCATACACTTGTGAGGTCAGTGAGGTGATGATGATGAAAACAAAGTCTATCTCATACACTTGTGAGGTCAGTGAGTTGATGAAAACAAAATCTACCTCATACACTTGTGAGGTCAGTGAGGTGATGATGATGAAAACAAAGTCTATCTCATACACTTGTGAGGTCAGTGAGGTGATGATGATGAAAACAAAGTCTATCTCATACACTTGTGAGGTCAGTGAGGTGATGATGATGAAAACAAAGTCTATCTCATACACTTGTGAGGTCAGTGAGTTGATGAAAACAAAATCTACCTCATACACTTGTGAGGTCAGTGAGGTGATGATGATGAAAACAAAATCTACCTCATACACTTGTGAGAGGTCAGTGAGGTGATAATGATGAAAACAAAGTCTACCTCACACTCCTGTGAAAGGTCAGTGAGGTGATGATGAAAAAATCTACCTCATACACTTGTGAGAGGTCAGTGAGGTGATGATGATGAAAACAAAGTCTACCTCATACACTTGTGAGAGGTCAGTGAGGTGATGATGATGAAAACAAAGTCTACCTCACACTCCTGTGAAAGGTCAGTGAGGTGATGATGAAAAAATCTACCTCATATACCTGTGAGAGGTCAGTGAGGTGATGATGATGAAAACAAAGTCTACCTCATACACTTGTGAAAGGTCAGTGAGGTGATGATGAAAAAATCTACCTCATATACCTGTGAAAGGTCAGTGAGGTGATGATGATGAAAACAAATTCTACCTCATATACCTGTGAAAGGTCAGTGAGGTGATGATGATGATGAAAACAAAGTCTACCTCATACACTTGTGAGAGGTCAGTGAGGTGATGGTGATGAAAACAAAATCTACCTCATATACCTGTGAGAGGTCAGTGAGGTGATGATGATGAAAACAAAGTCTACCTCATACACTTGTGAAAGGTCAGTGAGGTGATGATGAAAAAATCTACCTCATATACCTGTGAAAGGTCAGTGAGGTGATGATGATGAAAACAAATTCTACCTCATATACCTGTGAAAGGTCAGTGAGGTGATGATGATGATGAAAACAAAGTCTACCTCATACACTTGTGAGAGGTCAGTGAGGTGATGGTGATGAAAACAAAATCTACCTCATATACCTGTGAGAGGTCAGTGAGGTGATGATGATGAAAACAAAGTCTACCTCATACACTTGTGAAAGGTCAGTGAGGTGATAATGATGAAATCAAAATCTACCTCATACACTTGTGAGAGGTCAGTGAGGTGATGATGATGAAAACAAAGTCTACCTCATACACTTCTGAAAGGTCAGTGAGGTGATAATGATGAAATCAAAATCTACCTCATACACTTGTGAGAGGTCAGTGAGGTGATGATGATGAAATCAAAATCTACCTCATACACTTGTGAGAGGTCAGTGAGGTGATGATGATGAAAACAAAGTCTACCTCACACTCCTGTGAAAGGTCAGTGAGGTGATGATGAAAAAATCTACCTCATATACCTGTGAAAGGTCAGTGAGGTGATGATGATGAAAACAAATTCTACCTCATACACTTGTGAGAGGTCAGTGAGGTGATGATGATGAAAACAAAATCTACCTCATATACCTGTGAAAGGTCAGTGAGGTGATGATGATGAAAACAAATTCTACCTCTTATACCTGTGAAAGGTCAGTGAGGTGATGATGATGATGAAAACAAAGTCTACCTCATACACTTGTGAGAGGTCAGTGAGGTGATGATGATGAAAACAAAGTCTACCTCACACTCCTGTGAAAGGTCAGTGAGGTGATGATAATTGATGGTGGTGGTGGTGCGGCTGTAGCAGCCATGCCCTGTGGAGGGCTTACAACCCTGTGAGGTAGATACTCTGATTATCCTCCTATTAAAGATGAGGGACCTGAGGCACAGAGAGGTTAAGTCACCTTTCCAGGGTTGCACAGCTTTGCAAGTGTAAGAGCTGGGCTTTGAACCCTGGAGAAGTCTGGTGCAGCAGCCTGTGTTATAAAGAGGTGTGATGGTAGATGTTTAACAGCCAGCTCTCCAGGGGCAGAAAAACTGTAGCATTTGCCAGTTTCCATGATGTAACTATTCCCACCATGTGGATTTCAAACTACCAGTGTGAGGGCGCTGCTCGCGAGAAAAGATGCACAGAGTCAGGGTCAGGGTCAGCTCGTGGAGGCGTTTCCATGGCTCCAGCCTCCAGCTCGCTATGCGCGCTCCCTTCTGAGCACGTTATCACAGGGCCCCGCATAAAGTAACATGTGGCTGGTGTTCATTCCCCCCTTTTCCTTTTATTTCTCTGTTCTCCCCCACACGTCCACGCGTAACTTGGGTCCACTAATATTTAGGTCCAGTTACCTCAATTTTATTCATTAGTTAAAGGTCATATGTGGGTCTATAACATTTTTCAAATAAAAATGTGCCCCAGAAGAGAAGGCAGTGGAAAGCTGGTAGCTAGCAAGACAAAACAAGCAATGCTAATAATAATAAAGTGAACAGTAACACTGACTTTATTGAGTGTTTACTATGTTGCATTATACATCTTATAAGTTTTGTGTCATAGATTTTTATCAGTTAAGTTCGGCCTCTAGTGAAGACACCTGTTCATAGCAGCCTAAAATACAGAGACTTATTTTCCCACAGAGGAGAAATGTGAGACTAGTTGGTATGAAAGTCTAGAAAATCACTGGAGACCCAGACTCCTGTTTCTCTGCTCCACCACACTTAGCCCGATATTTCCATCCTCGAAATCACCTCGTGGTCCAATGAGGCTGCTGGGGGTCCAGCCAACACATCCAAGCAGCAGGAAGAAGTTGCATGGAAAGAGCCTCAAAAGGCTCTGGGAAGCCCTACCCAGAGAACTGTTTTCATCCCATTGGCCACCCTACCTGCACGGGAGATTTGGGACAGTGGCTTTTTAACTGGGCCTATCGCAAGATGTTGTTTCTTTTTTTTTTTTTTTCTAAAGATTTTATTCATTTATTTGAGAGAGAGAGAATGAGAGACAGAGAGCACGAGAGGGAGGAGGGTCAGAGGGAGAAGCAGACTCCCCGCCGAGCAGGGAGCCCGATGCGGGACTCGATCCTGGGACTCCAGGATCATGACCTGAGCCGAAGGCAGTCGCTTAACTGACTGAGCCACCCAGGCGCCCGCAAGATGTTGTTTCTAAGGAAGAACGGGAGAAGAGGTGTAGAGCAGGCAGCCACAGTTTTACGGAGAGGGAGACAGGATCCTCTTTACTTGGCAAAAGTCACAAACCAGAGAATGGCAAAGCTCGGGTTTGAAACAGGGCTTCCTGACTCCAGAGTGTGGGTCCTTAACCATGACATTGTTCTCCCTTAGGGAAGTAGGAACTTTGAATGTGGAGACAGCGGGCAGAGATTAATAAACCCTTTCCTTCCATTCACTTTGAATATTTTGGCCTCGGATATTAACGAAATGGCAGCAGTGATGCCCCACTCCGAGCCTGGCCCTATGGCTTTGGGCGGTTCTCTCTGGGCTGAGAGAGGCCGGCCCTCCCCCTGACAGCCCGTCCGCCCTACCAGGGAGAAGGCCCAGGAGCTGTCGGACTGGATCCACCAGCTCGAGTCCGAGAAGTTTGACCTGATGGAGAAGCTGAAGCAGCAGAAGTATGAGGTGAGACCCATCTCCCAGGGAGGACGGCGGCGCAGGGCAGGGGCGGGCGGGTGTGTCCCCGTGGCTGTCCTCCCAGCATCTCCCCCTTTCCCGCGCAGATCAACGTGCTGTACAACCGCATCAGCCACGCCCAGAAGTTGTAAGTGTGCCTCCTCTGACTCTGGGGTTTGTCGCTCCTTCCCTGTGGCTCCCCTCACCCCTCCACACCATGCAGTGCCCAGGACAGCCTCTGCCCCAAATGTCAACAGGCTGAGAACCGCGCGTCACTTCTGTTTCTTGCTCTGCCTCTCCCTGCTCCCTTTCTCCTGCTCGCTGTTCATCTATCCCTGTCTCCCACTTTGCGTCTCTTTCACCTCAGCCTTGGCCCCTCTTCCATGTTACCCACTCTCCGTCACCCATCCCTCCCTTCCCCCCCAGCCTGTCCTAAACATCCATCAGCTCCCACGGGAACACCCTGAGCTCACCTCCCAACATCAGCTCCCGCAGATGGGTGGGGGTTGGCCCCAGACCATCAACCACACCACCCCAGCCAGTCAACAGAGGACGCATTTGCCTGCCCCTTCCTCTGGGCAGGGAGAGCGGGAATTTGGTGTGTGTGTGTGGGGGCAGACTTCTGAATTGAGGGCAGGTCCCATCTCAGAGGTTGGGGGAGCCCTTCCTTCCTGACACCCTCTCCCTCTTCTCCTACAGCCGGAAGGGGGCAGGGAAGGGCCGCGTTGGAGGACGCTGGAAGTGAGGACCTGGGGCTGTGCGTGCCCTGAGGTGTTGGATGGAGTGTGGGTCCCCTCTGTGGTTGAAATAAACGCGCCCCCTGCAGACACCTGCTGAGTTCTCTGGCGGTCATTACTCCTAGCCTCCGGGCTTCATCTGACTTAGTGCCTGGAGAGCCCTAACAGTCACTGCGGTGGCAGGTAACGTTGAACCCTCCGCCGCAGGAAACGCAACATGGTGCGGCCACTTTGGAAACCAGGCTGGTAGTTCCTCAAAAAGCTAAGCGCGGAGTTACCGTAGGGCCCGGTAATTCCACTCCTGCGGATCTGCCTGCCACAAGTGAAAACAGAGGTCAGTCCACACGCACGCTGGGCGCAGATGTTGGCAGCGGCATTACTCAAAGCAGCCAAAAGGTGGAAACAGTCCAAATGTCCACCAGCTGGCGGGTGATACCAGGCGATGTTCCTCCGGGGCGAGGTCCTGACACGCGCTGTGATGTCCACGAATCTCGAAGAATCATGGGGCTCGCTGAACGAAGCCAGACACAGAAGGCCACAGATTATGTGATTTCATGTGTGCGAATTGTCCAGAGGGCAAATCCATGGAGGCAGGAAGGAGATCGGTGGCTTCCAGGGGCTGGGGAAGGGCAGGAAGGGGGTGCTGAAAATGCTTGGAATTCCTAGTGATGGTGGCACGCACAACCTTGTGAATATAAAAAGCCATTCAACTGTACTCCCTTTTTTTAAAAAAAGATTTTATTTATTTGGGAGACAGCGCAAGCGGGGGGAGCGGCAGGCAGAGGGAGAGGCAGACTCCCCGCTGAGCACGGAGCCCATCAGGGGGGCTCGAGCCCAGGACCCTGGGATCCTGAGCTGAGCTGAGTGCACCGCATAACCAACTGAGCCATCCAGGCGCCCCCTGTACACTTTTTAAAAAAGATTTTATTTTTTTAAGTGATCTCTACGCCCATCTTGGGGCTTGAACTCACAATCCTGAGATCAAATTGCATGCTCTACCGAGAGAGACTGCCACGCACCCCCTGAACTGTACACTTTAAACAGGCTTTTTTTTTTTTCGGTGTGAATCAAATCTGAATTTTATTTATTTTTTAAAAATTATTGTTATGTTAATCACCATACATTACATCATTAGTTTTTGATGTAGTGTTCCATGATTCATTGTTTGTGCATAACACCCAGTGCTCCATGCAGAACGTGCCCTCCCCATCAAATCTGAATTTTAAAATGCAGACCAACCCAAACAAAACAATGTGTCAAGTGGCACACGGAGGAAGATCCACTCTCGGTGTCGAAGCAATGCCCATTTGCTGCTCTGCCTGCAGTTTTAAGGTTAAGCGTTGCAATTCCAGTGTTAGCACTGAGAGAAAATAGGCCTGGGAAGTGAAAAAAGGTTCACTATGGAAAAGCAAAGGGAAGAAGAGAGTTTTAACGAGTGGAATAAGAAAATGTCTGCATACAGCCTATTAGATACCTTACTTACACTCTGGACAACTCCAGGAGGCAGAGATTAGCCCCAGGCCCGCAGCGAGGAAGTGGGCAGAAACAAAGTGTCAAACGCATGACTGCTTAAATCAGACCTGGAATTCTTCACCAGTGCAGCAGAATAGAATTTTAAAATAGAGGCTAAAGTCTAAATTCTGCAGTCAGTGTAAAGATTGCTAATTGAGCTGACGGTGGGAACGCGTCTCACACTTTGTTGTGTGGGTTGAGCAGATACCCGAGATAAACAATTACAGTCACAAAAACATAGAGACCTATTTACATGGACACTTACAGACGTAATAAAACATGAGCCCCTATAAATAGCATTCACCCGGGCACACACAGGATCGCAAGTACAGTTGTTATAAGGTGTCACAGTTGTGCACAGGCACTGAAACACACACAAGCACACGTAACAACGAACGGATGACCTACTAATTGTCATTTAAGCTCTCTGGTAAAGGAGGCTGGGTGTGGACCTGTGTGGGAAACGTGGGGCTCAGGGACTACACATCCCAAGAACCACCGGGGCTCCCATTCCCTTTATATCTATGGCCAGCGTTCTCCAGGCCTCATGGGATTCGTAGTTTATTTCCTCCTACAGGCCCAGGGACTTGAGAGGGTAGGCTCCTCCAACAGCCCTTGGGGAAAAAAGGGAAAAAAGGCTATTGCCTCTATCCAGACTTCAGCGCCTTTCTGGCTATTTTTCCCGCTCTTTGATCCGATCTCAAACTGCCTGCATCTCCCCTAGCCAGGATTTAGCTGCAGGACACTTAAAGAGAGGATCATTTCATGCTTTAAAATGCTACGTGGAACGCCTCACCCAGGACTACAAATTCCAGCCTGGCTTGCGAGGATGTAGAGCCTGGACTACATTTCCCAGCGTGCTCCACGTCCCAGGGTGCGAGCGGGAGAAGTGCGGGCTCATGAAGGTTCGGGGGGCGCTGTCACTGTGGACCCCACCCCTTGAGCATCTTCACCGATGTGATCTAGGGGGTTACCATGAGGGACTTCGGACTCCCCTTGCCCTTGGGCCTGGATTTTTTGGGTGCTTGGGGTTCTGCCTAGTACCCACTGTGCCTCTAGGGGCGTGGCCCTGAGGACTACATTTCCCGGCGTGCATTGGGGCTGCGGGCCGAAGGCCGTGACCTCTGTCCACTTTGTCTCCCATCAGGACCCGGGCGGTCACCCGGCGGAGCAGGGACTTGGATCGTCCTGAAGGACCTCTGGGCTGCGGGGCGCCCTGGTGTTTCCCGTGACCTCGGGCATCCACTGATTCACTTATTCATGCAAAAACTCATTTAGGTCGCGCCCCATTAGGCTCCACTCCGGGCGCTGGGAATAAGGAGGGCGCACGGAAGACAAACGTCCTGGTCCTCCGGCCGCGTATTTCTGGTTGAAGGGAGCAGACCAAAGAGCCCACAGTAAAGAGTGACATGGGGAAATGAGCGTTATAGGCGTCCCGACTCCCGGGTCCCGTGGAGCCGAGCACTGCGTTCCCCAGCGCGCCCCCACCCCAACCCTCCCCCCGTCGCTTCAGGGCGGCTGACTTCCCAGTGTGCCTCGGGGCGGAGCGAGGCCAGTTGCCGTTAGCAACTTCCGCCTGCGGACTCCATTTCCCGGCGCGCCCCGGGGCGGCGTGCTGACGTCGGCGCGCCGGGCGGGGACAGACAGATCGTCGGGCGGCGCGGAGCCAGCGGCAGTTCCCGGCGGCCCCTGGCGGGCGGCGGCGGCGACTCCGGCTCCGGCTCCTCGGGGCTAGGCGCTCGCTCGCTCGCTCGCTCACCGGGCGGGCGGGCGGCGCGATGTCCGGCGAGGACGGCCCGGGGGCGGCCGCGGCCGCGGCCCGCGAACGGCGGCGGGAGCAGCTGCGGCAGTGGGGGGCGCGGGCGGGCGCCGAGCCGGGCCCCGGGGAGCGGCGCGCCCGCACCGTGCGCTTCGAGCGCGCCGCCGAGTTCCTGGCGGCCTGCGCGTGTGGCGACCTGGACGAGGCGCGCCTGATGCTGCGGGCGGCTGACCCCGGCCCCGGCGCCGAGCTCGACCCCGCCGCCCCGCCGCCCGCCCGCGCCGTGCTCGACTCCACCAACGCCGACGGCATCAGCGCCCTGCACCAGGTCAGCGCCCCGGCCCCTTCCGGGACCTGGCCCGTCCTGGGTCCAGCCTCCTCGGACGTCCTCGCAGCCTGAGTCACGGTTGCCAGTCCTGGTCCTGCACCCCCGCCTTCCCCTTCCACCCACCTCGAGCTCCCCGCTTCCAGTCTTGAGCCTCTTCCACCGGCCCTGGTCTTTGCCACCCTGCGCCGCCCACTCTCTGGACCCGAGCCACTGCTGACAGCCTCAGTCTGCTCCACGCCACCGGTCCTTGTCGTTGTCACGTCGCGCCGCCGTCTCCCGACCCTGAGCGCGCTTCGCTAGTCTCGTCTGCCCCCTCTGGCCCCCTGACTTTCCCCTTCCCAGGCAGGTACCGCTCTCACTGAGCAGCATCCTCCCCTCTCTCTGGCGCCTCTGGGGCTTCCTCCCTTGGTCCCTGCCCCGGGCCACCTGTTTGGCTAGGCCCAGATCTTCCGTGTTGCTGCTTTCTGATTCGTGCTCCTTCCCTATTCCTCCCCACCTTGGGGCAGTGCCATCAGTTGCTGGGTGAGGATGCTCTTTCTTGAGCCACTTTCTTTCAGGCTTGGTTTCCTCGTCTGGGTCACCTCATCCTAACTCCACTCCGATACCGTCTGCATTTTCTTTCCGGAGGCTGTGCCACCTCTTGTCTCCCACAGTAGGCCTCGTGTGGGGGACCTTTGTCCTTCTCCAGGCACCTCCTCGTCCTCCCGCCCCTTCCCTTGGGTAGGCCTGTATCCTTGCCCTTTTTCTGGGGAACCTCAAAGCACCCACCTTTCTATCTTTGGTCATCTTGCTTCCTCTGCCTGATGCCTTCTCCTGTGCATTTGAGCAGCTTCTCCCCCATACACTGTGATCTCTCTGGCTTTCATCATGTCACCTCCACAAGGCTTCTAGAACCCTGCTGGTCCTCTCCTCCACAACCTGGTCCCCGTGCCTTTCCAAGACTCACTGATTGTTGCCTCCGGTGTTTCTGTGTCCCAGAACTGGGGCCACCTCATGCCCCAGGATTCTCTCTGGTTCTGGATGCATTTATCTATTCCCCCACAGTGGGACCACCAGGGACAGGACTGGCCACGGAAGAGCGTCCACCCCCTGTCTCATCCCTGAGACCATCTCCTTCCCGGGTCAGTCCTCAGTCCTCCCCTCCCTGCCAGAACCCACAGGGTTTGGTAATTGGTGGAACCAGAGAAGACCCTGGGAAGGACAGGTTGGTGGGGGAAGCAGGGATGTTGGAAGAGGTCCACTTCTCAGGTCTGCACAAAGAGGAGAGGAGCAGTTGAGGAAGAACAGAATTGGTCCTAAGTTCTAATCCCAGTTCCTCAGCTTTGTGGCCTCGAGTTACTGTCCATTCTGTGCCTCAGTTTCCTTTTCTGTGCAGCAGGGCTAGCGGTCTGTCCCTCCCTGGCAGGGCTCTTGCGAAGGAGGGAGATCGCATGTGTGGAAATCCTTTCAGGAAGTAGCGTAGGCGTTTAGCTGGGGAGTTCCTGCCACCTGGTCTAAGCGCCAACCCTCCCCTTTTTCTCTTTCCCAGTCCCCAGACCTGTCCCCTACAGAGTCCCTAGTGCTATCTGGGAACTTTTCTTCCTCCTCTGGGTGGAAGGCTTCCCCGAGGCCTTGTAAGTTCTCCGAGTACTCGGCAAGCCCAGGAGAGAGGCCTCAGGCTCCCGTGTCCCCCTTCCTCCGCCATCATCCATGCCTTGGCTCTCCTGGACTTTCCCTCAGGGGCTCTTAGTCCTCTCTTCAGGCTGACCTCCCTTCCCCGGCATCCGCCTGGGCCTGGACCCTTGCAAAAAGCCACTCTGACCTTGCCTATCAGGCTGCCTTTTCAGGTGAAATCTTTTCCCCTCTCCAGGCAAGCACTTGGTAAACTCACTTTGCAGGAGGCCTGAAGGGTTAGGGCTTTGGAGGTTCAGAGAGGGGAAGTTCCCGCCTCAGGTCACATGGCCAACAAGCAGGAGAGCTGGGGTTGGGTCAGGCCTGGCGTGGGGTGACCAACTCATGGTGGTTTGCATGAGACTGGTCTGGTTTTAGCAGTGAAAGTCCTAGGTCTCAGGCAACCCCTGTCCCAGACTCCTGGGCCTTGTCTGGGTGAGTCCTGGGGCCGTGGTTTCCTTTCTGACTCCTCCCTGGAGTGGGTCCCCAGGCATCAGGCCCCTGCCCTGGTTGTGTGCCTAGGAGTTCTCAAATCCCAGGGCCTGCTTCAGGTGGGTTAGTTAACCGCTTGGTAAAGCTGATAGACTCTCCTCTCTCCACAAAATTGCCTTGTGAATTAGTGGCTAGGTCTGGGGTCTGGAGTAGAAGGGATTGGGAGCCACAGTTCTTAGGTCTGAATAGGGAGGATGCAAGCTGGGACTCCTGAGCCTGGGTGGGGGGAAGGGGCTGGGACTCCTGGGTCTGGGTCGGGGTGGGGGTGGGGGTTGGACTCCTGGGTCTGGGTGAGGGGGGGTGTCGTCTGGATTCTTGAATCCCTGGTGCCCAGGCCTCGGGCATCTTTCACATGGATTCCTGTGCCTGGCCAGGTCCTTGAAAGGGAAAGGCCCATCTCCCTCCTCAACCGCCCCCCCCATCACCATGACAACCGGGTGGAAATAAACGGAGCCGAGTTCATCCCGTTCCCAGGGCATGTGTGGCCCCCCTTTCACGGCCCGAGTTTCCATGACTTCATGCTCTTGGCCCTCATGGCCTCCTCCCCCTTCTCCAGATGGGCGGTTTTGGAGAGATGAGGGAGTTGGGGGGTTAATTTACCCTGAGAACCCAGGAATCCAGGCCCACCCCTTCCCTTGACCCAGCGCAGGTCCCAGTGCCCACCCCGTGTTTACATGTGCCCCGGGACTATAAATCCCTTCTCTGTCCCCACTTGCTGGGCCTACTTGGGCCAGGGCTCCTGTCTCCCTGAGACTGATTTCTTCCTCTGCTGTACAGAGCCCTGAGAGCAGGAAGATCAGGGAGGGTGTTCCCAAGTGTGGACCCCTTGGCACAGTACTCCATGCGTTAGGCCCTCAGTGCATGGGAGCTGCGTCTTGGGCCCCAGGTTCTAGGCACATGCTAACTCAGCCATCTCTGCCCCTTTAGGAGTCTTGTCCAGGACCCTCATTCTGCCCCACCTTCCCAGGGACTTGGTGACTTTACCAGCCCTGCACAGCCTTGGGCCTCAGGGGCCTGGCCTCTCGCCTCAAGGTGCAAGTCAGGGCCATGGTCAGTTCCTGGAGTGTATCTCCTGGGCCCGTGGGAGGACGGGCTGGGGACCTGGCTCCTGGGTCTGAGGGAGGAGGGGGCTGGGAGCCTGGACTCCTGGATCTGAGGGAGGAGGGCTGGGGTCTGGACTCCTGGGTCTGAGGTTGGAGGGACTGGGGGCCTGGACTCCTGGATCTGAGGGAGGAGGGGGCTGGGGGCCTGGACTCCTGGGTCTGAGGGAGGAGGGGCTGGGGGTCTGGGCTCCTAGGTCTGAGGTAGGAGGGGCTGGGGGCCTGGACTCCCAGGTCTGAGGGAGGAGGAGGGGGGTACTGGGGGCCTGGGCTCCCGGGTCTGAGGGAGGAGGAGGGGGGTACTGGGGACCTGGGCTCCTGGGTCTGAGGAAGGGCTGGGGGTCTGGACTCCTGGGTCTGAGGGAGGAGGGGCTGGGGGCCTGGATTCCTGGGTCTGAGGGAAGAGGGGCTGGGGGCCTGGACTCCTGGGTCTGAGGGAGGAGGGGTTGGCTTGGACTCCTGGGTCTGAGGGAAGAGGGGCTGGGGGCCCAGATTCCTAGGTCTGAGGGAGGAGGGGCTGGGGGCCCAGATTCCTAGGTCTGAGGGAGGAGGGGCTGGGGGCCTGGACTCCTGGGTCTGAGGGAGGAGGGGCTGGGGGTCTGGACTCCTGGGTCTGAGGGGGGAGGACCTGGGGGTCTGGACTCCTGGGTCTGAGGGAGGAGGGGCCTGGGGCCTGGACTCCTAGGTCTGAGGAAAGAGGGGCTGGGGGCTAGACTCCTGGGTCTGAGGGAGAAGGGGGCTGGGGGCCTGGACTCCTGGGTCTGAGGGAGGAGGGGCTGGGGGTCTGGACTCTTGGGTCTGAGGGGGGAGGAGGGGGGCCTGGGGGCCTGGACTCCTGGGTCTGCGGGAGGAGGGGGCTGGGGGCTTGGACTCCCGGGTCTGAGGGAGGAGGGGGCTGGGACCTGGACTCCCGGGTCTGAGGGAGGAGGGGCTGGGGGTCTGGACTCCCGGGTCTGAGGGAGGAGGGGGCTGGGGGCCTGGACTCCCGGGTCCGAGGGAGGAGGGGCTGGGGGTCTGGACTCCCGGGTCCGAGGGAGGAGGGGCTGGGGCCTGGACCCCCGGGTCTGCGGGAGGAGGGGGCTGGGGGCCTGGACTCCCGGGTCTGAGGGAGGAGGGGCTGGCGTTCTGGACCCCTGGGTCTGAGGGAGGAGGGATCCATTACTGGAAGCCCCGTCCTGTTGATGGGGACTGGGGTATATCATATCTAACAAAGCACCATTCAGGATTTCTAAACCTGGAGAAAAGTTCTCCTCTCTTTATCCAATTCCTGTTTGTAGGAATTTGGGTGTTCTGTTGTCATGGTCTCTGCTGAGCTCCAGATGCCCAGCTGACGACCTAACCTTTGGGAAGACGGGGGTGTCATAAGTAGCTGGGTGGGTGAAGGGGCCTGCAGGGGTAGGGCTGGTGCCTTCCAGGCTCTGTCCCAGGGACATCAGGGTCTTTCCCTTGAGTGTCACAACTGCTTGTCCCCTGGATCTGTCTCATGGCCCCTGCGGGAGTCCTGTCTGCTGGGCACAAGGTGTGTGGGTGGAGCAAGGGCTGACTGCCGTGTCCTCTGCACCCCAGGCCTGCATCGATGAGAACCTGGAGGTGGTGCGCTTCCTGGTGGAGCAGGGTGCCACGGTGAACCAGGCAGACAACGAGGGCTGGACGCCCCTGCACGTGGCTGCCTCCTGTGGTTATCTGGACATCGCTAGGTAAGGCAGGGGTGGGTATGTGGGATCCCATGGGGGCCGGAGCTCAGCCCCCTCAGCCCTGACCTCCCTACGCCACCCCTGCCCCCAGGTACCTCCTGAGCCACGGGGCCAACATTGCCGCAGTCAACAGCGATGGGGACCTGCCCCTGGACTTGGCCGAGTCGGATGCCATGGAGGGGCTGCTGAAGGCGGAGATCGCCTACCGAGG
Source organism: Mirounga angustirostris (assembly GCF_029215605.1). Lineage (NCBI taxonomy): Eukaryota > Metazoa > Chordata > Mammalia > Carnivora > Phocidae > Mirounga > Mirounga angustirostris. The sequence goes on along the minus strand of NW_026991724.1, from coordinate 57,095,917 downwards.
TGGGCCCTGGGTGCTGACTGCGGGCACGGGGAGCAGGCAGCCGGGGCTCACAGGCCAGTGGCTCCGCGTCCTGGGATTCTCTGACTCTCTGTGCTTCGGTTTCCTTTCCTGTGCAGTGGGGGTGTGAGTCCTGTCCCCAGGCTTGCTCGTGACATGAAGTGAGCGATTCTATGCAGTGCTTGGGTCACTGCTGGGCACAGAATAAGAGCCCAAGCCGCCAGTGACCCCTGTTGCCACTTCACCCCTTGAGTAGGTGAGGAAATGAGGTGAGGTTTGTCCAGAGGTCCCTGGGCGAGATTGTCTTCTTGAGGGCGAGTGGAGGCGTGCAGGGTCCTGGGGGATTGGCCTTGCCACGCACAGGGTCAGTGCACCCCAGTGGTCTTTCGTATGGCCCCGGACTCCCCGAAACTTTGCATATGGCCACAGTCATATTTCGAGAGAGAACGTGTTGTTTCTAGCACGTTCTCAGAGGGGCTTGCGACCAAACGTACTCCCCCCAGAACAGCCGTCTGGGACCAGCTGATGCGTGGGGTGTGGGGGGCAGGCTGTGGCCTGATGGATCTGGAAGCAGAGAATACAGGTCGGGGGTGTGGTCTGGGTTCGGCGAGGCAGCCGTTGAGGTGTGAGTGCAGGGTCTGGGGGTCTGGACGGCCCTGTGGCAGGTTCAGGGCGGCTGCTGTAGGGCAGGCCCTGGGGCTTTGAAGGTAACACCCAGATCCCGGCTTGGCTTGGGCAGGTTAAGGGAGGGCCCCGTGGGCTGGGCGGCTGGGGTCAGGGCGCCCTGCTTTGCTTAGAAGGGGGACTGCACAAAGCTAAGGCAGAGATGAGCTTCCCAAAGCTTCAAACTTGGAGAAAGGCTGGGGCAGTCTTTGGGGAGTGCCCACGTGACCCTCACTGGGCTTCGCCGGGCGTTTTAGCAGCTCTGTGGAGATGTGGTGCGTAGCCCATATGGTTCTCCGTGCAAGCGTGTGGTCCGCCGGTCTTTCAGTGCGTTCAGTGTGGTGTGTCCGTCAGCACGTTGCTTTACAGGGTTTCAGTCATCACCCCACTGCCCCCGGCCCTGCGAGACCACTCAGCTCTCTGTCCCCATGCGCTTGCCCGTCTTGGATGTTTCGTACAAATGGAATCACGCGGTATAGATTGATCGGTTTGTCTCGTTTTGGCACATGTGCAGTCACTCTGCCTCTCCCCCTCCCCTCACTCTACATAAATAGCTCCCCCCTCCTTCCTCCCTTCCCATTTTCTCCCCTTCCTGGCTGCCTCCCTCTTCTTTCCCAGCCATCTTGAGAACACGTTGCAGACGTGTCCCCATCCTGCCGTGGGAGCTGGTGTCTCCTCCAACAAGGACACGGGATGTCACATTGTTACTCCTCTGTCGGCCTTGGGACCTTGAGGACCTTGAGGCTGTGCTCTTACTGGCTACTTGTGGCCTCCCCTCCCGTTCAGGCCCTCCTGGAGCCATGCCCTGCCTGCCCTTGGTCCTCATGTCCCCCAGCTTCCCCTCGCCTTCCTCACCCTGCCTCGTTTACACAGCGTGTCCCTCAGCCTGCACTGGGCGGCTGCTTCTCCAGGAGATTCAGGTCTGCATTTTTGGCAGGAACTTCCTCAGGGCGTCACTCCGGAGACAGGCGCTGTGTGTCTGGCCCGTTGCTGTTGACGTTAGCCTTGAACCCCATGGAGAGGCATTGGCCAGGTGACTCCACTGTGGAGGCATCTTCCTTCCTTTGTGATTAGAAGTAGTCTGCAGGGCAGTGCTTGGCGGCGGCTGCCATGGGAGCCCCCGCAGCCTGGCTCAGGCCGCCGAGGCGTTCGGACAGCCGCGTGCACAGCAGCATTGTTCACAGTAGCGAAAAGGTGGACGCAGCCCAGGTGTCCGTCAGCGGACAAATGGATAACGATATGTGGTATGTGCATACAGTGGCATAGTGTTCAGCCTTAAAAAGGCAAGAGATTCTGACACACGCTACAGTGGGAACGAACCTTGAGGACATGCTCAGTGAGGTAAGTCAGGCACAAGAAGTACAAATACCGTATGATTCCACTTACGTGAGGAATGTGACTAAAGCGGTCACATCTGTAGAGACAAAAAGTAGAACAGGGGGCACCAGGGGCTGGCGTAGGGGGAAATGGGGAGTTGCTGTTTAGTGGAGACTGAGTTTCAGTTTTGCTAGGTAAGTGTTCTGGAGAAGGATGGTGGTGGTGGTTGTACAACAGTGTGAACGTACTTAATACCACTGAACTGTGCATTTAAAAAGGGGTTAAGATGGTAACTTCTATGTGTATTTTTACCACAGTCAAAAAAAAAAAAAAAAAAGAATTTATGGGCTATGTAACTGAAATCCAGGAATTATGCAGGCTTCAGGCATGGTTTGATCCAGGGGTACAAAGTCAAAACTATCACTGCACTGGAGTCTGCATTGACCTCATAGGCAGATTCTCTCAACGGGGTACATAGCACAGCTTCCAACAGCTCAGGCTGATACTCCAGCTGAACCAGAACTAGACTTCCTCAGTTGTCTGAGCTGCCAGCCTCGGTCTGAGCCAGCCCTGAGCCAGTCACTGGGGCAAGAGGGATGGGTGGTTAGGTCTGGTGACGTGGCCACCTACGGAGCCCCACCGTGGGTGCAGTCACGTTGGAGCTGGGTGGGGTGGACGCAGGGTGAGGATAGTGAAGACGTTACAAAGGAGGGACAGTAGATACCAGCAAGGCCAGCAGCAGCCCCGACATGCCGCGGATGCTGCCCCCAGCCACAGGCCAGGCCTCGGGGACACAGTCCGGCCACCGTGTCCTGTGCACACAGCACCCTCCGGCCACTTTGCCCACGGGGACACAGGACTGGGCAGGAGGGGAGCGTCTGGCAGGCCCTCCCGCCCTAGGATGAGAATCTTGTTAACAGGCGTGAGAGGCGGGGGCCGGCACCAAAGGAAGAATGGATAAATCACTAATCGGTACATGCATGATCTGAGCAGGGCTGGCAAGCTTTCTCTGTGAAGGACCACCCAGGAAACATTTGAGATGTCGTGGGAGGTACTGTCGTGTTGCCACTGTCCCCCGTGGCTGCTTCCCCACTACAGCTGGCGGCGATGTGTAAGTGGTGGGCATGGCTGTGTTCCAGTAAAACTTTATTTATAAACACAGATGCCTTCCACAATCGGCAGATCTTAGTGACAGGAAGTAGATCTGTGGTTGCCAGGGGCTGGTGGTGGGAGGTACAGGGAATGACTGCTTCGCGGGTACGAGGTTTCCTTTTGGGATGATGGGAAAGTTCTGGAAATGGATGGGGGTCGATGGTGGCACATTGTGAATCTCCTAAATGCCACTTGAATTGCACGGTTTAAAATAGCAAAATCGGCACGTTTTACGTTACCTTTGTCTTGCCATTGCCGTAACAAGGTAAAAAACCAGACAGGTTTGCCACCCCTGATCAAGAGCTCCATCAATAAACACAGGCAGGTCTCACCAAAAGACAGATTGCAGAAGGATGTGTATGAACATGCTGAAGGATACTAAGGTTGAATAAAAGGTCAGCAAGCCCCACCCTTCCCTGCCCAAGGAAGGCACACACGTCTATAATAGGATTGAAGGGGATTCCCTTTAAGGAAGTTGTGGGATGAGGAGTGTCCCTGAGTGCCCAGCACTCCCCTGGCCTCTCCACCCCGGCCTGGGCCTCCAGGTGGGCCTTCACCAACTAAACATTCCTTGAACGGCTGCCAAGCAGCCGAGTCCCTGCCAAACTGGAGACCCAGAGGTGCTCGCGCTGGACGTAAGGCCCGAGTGCCCAGGTGCCACCAGGTGGCGCAGCCGTGCCCCTGGATCTCGATGGCTTCCTGCTGCAGTGGGCCGCGCACTCTGGGATCCCGTGTGTAGACTCAGGGCAGAAGTTTACAGGATATATAGTAAGGATAAAGCCAAATGCATGTTCACGAGAGCCAAGTTTGTGATGGTGGTGACCTCGGGGGCCGCAGGGAGCAGGTGAGATCGCTGAGGGGCACACGGGGTGTGTGTTGTCTCTGTCCTATTTTAACGTTTTAAACCCAAGTGGTGGTACCCTGGGGTTTTTTTGCCAGTGCTGTCCAGTGGAAAGCCAGTGTAAGCCATGAGCATAAATGAAATTTTTTAAGTAGGTGCAGTTAAAATAGTAAAAAGAAACAGGTAAAATTAATTTTAATAATATATTTTCTTTAACTCCATATGCCCAAGGTGTTATCATATCAGCATTAACCAGTATAAAGAAAACTATTCAGGGGGCGCCTGGGTGGCTCAGTCGGTTAAGCATCCAACTCTTGATGTCAGCTCAGGTCTTGATCTTGGGGTTGTGAGATCGAGCCCCATGTTGGGCTCTGTGCCGGGTGTGGAGCCAACTTGAGATTCTTTTTCTCCCTGTACCCGGCTCGTGCTCTCCTCGCTCTCTCTCTAAAAAAAAAAAAAAAATCTATTCATGGGTTGTTGCACGCTCTTTTCCCCCCCACACATGGAAATCCAGCGTGTACTTTACGTTCACGACACATCTGAGTTCGGACTAGGTATGGTTCATGTGCTCAGTAGCTGCGTGTGGCTGACGGCTGTTGAGCAGGACGGCTGAGCTCCATGCAGCACTTTGTTGAGTGTGAGATATTGCAGTTGGAAAAGCGGTAGACACCAGTCAACTTGCAGGAGAAAGATGAGACATTCCCTGGAAATGACCATGTTTGACTCGTGTCTCAATGGTTTATACTGTGCACACTGCGGATTCTCGGTGATGGTCAGCAGATACTATTCCAGCCTCAGGCTGCCTGTTTCGATCCAAAGTCCACTGACGTGCAAAGTCATAACTTGCCTTTTGCATCCACAAATACAGTACAACTTTTCCAGGAAACCAAAGGAAATGGTGAAAATGACCAATGGAGAAGCATGCTGGCCTCTCACCAGCTTGTCCTAGGTGACAGCACGGCTGTGAACAGGAGTTAGCTCCAGGGGAGGAAAGAAGCTGTAACCTCAGTGACTGGTGGCTCCTGGCTTGGTTTGCCCTCCTCACGGGTGACAGAGATGGTCGCGACAAAGTGCGTGAAGATGCAGGGCTAAGGATTTTACTGGTGTTGCTAGGGAGAGTCAGATGTCATCAGACGCTGGGTTTGCTCTGTAAACTTGAGGTTTTATACTTAAAGATAATGATAAAGGTGGCACTTTGGTTGAAATGGGAGAAGGCCTGCGATCTCCGTTCTCCCCGCTCCCAGCAGCGACCTGGAACCCAGGTGGGGAAATCCAGGTCCTCCGAGTCCCAGAGGAGCAGGCCGACTGAGAGGGACCGGGCAGGGCCGCAGCCCCATGCCTCCTGGAGCTGGAGGCGTGAGTCCCACCTAATGCCCCTTCTTGTCCTCCCAGGTGTGGATGTGGAGGCGGCCAAACGGGCCGAGGAGGAATTACTGCTTCATGACACCAGGTGCTGGCTGAACGGGGGTGCCATGCCAGAGGCCCGGCACCCCCGAACGGGGGCCTCTGCCCTGCACGTGGCCGCTGCTAAGGGCTACATCGAAGTGATGAGGTGAGCTGGGCTGGCGTAGTCCTCCCTTTTCCCTGCTCTTTGCCTTGGGCCCATGTGTTCCTTCTCTCAGCCTTACACCTTCCTGTGGATTTTTTAAGTTACGTATGTAGGCTATTTCCCTTTAAATACAGCTTTGCCATGTCCACAGGTCCTGATGTGTAGGCTCTTCACTGTCATTCAGTTTAAAACATTTCCAGCTTGTAGTCTTTCTTCTGTGACCCATGGATTATCTAGAAGTATGTCGTTAATTTCAGATGCATGGGATTTTCTAGTCATCGTTTCATTACTCGTTTCCTGGCTTGATCGCACTGTGCTTAGACAGTGGGTGCTGTATGATTCCAGATTTCTGAAATCCTCTGAGGTTTGCTTTATACCCCAGTACGTGTGAGATGGGAAAGAGCCATGCTGTCAAGTATAGCGTTCTATATAGGTTATTAGGCCAGCTTTGTAGTTGTGCTATTTAAATTCTCTGTATTCTTAAGAGATTTTTTTTTCCATCTGCGTACTCTGTCAGTTACTATGAGAGGTGTAAAAAAAAATTTTTTTTAAGATTTAATTTTTAAGTGATCTCTGCACCCAGCATGGGGCTCAGATTTACAACCCTGAGATTGAGTTGCATGCTCTACAATTGAGCCAGCCAGGCATCTCCTAAAATTTCCTATTACGCTTGTGGATTTTGCTTGTTCATCCTTTAGTTCTAGCAGTCTTTATTTCTGTATTTCAAAGCCAGGTTATCTGGTGCGTATGTATTTTACATTGCATGTATTCAAACAGCGCATGTTCTTCACCTGGGCCTCGTCTGTGTTTGGCTGCCTTACCCCTTTCTATTGGGGTGGTTGGTTCCAGTTGTTATCCTCAGACTCTCTCTTCTCTCTTTGTGATTTATGCTTTATTTTTAGTCTGAAAGTGGAGTAGGGATGAATCCCTCATCTCTGCTCACTTCTGTGTTGGACTTTTAGGCAGGTCTTCCAGTGAGGAGTAGCTCCAGGCTCATGTCCTAGTTACTCACCTGCTCTGAAAGTAGAATGCTTTGTCCTCTGTACTTGGAGCAAAAGATCTGGTCTGATGCTCGTGGACCGCGTTGGGCACCTGCCCGTCTCAGAGCTAGTCCCTGTGGCAAGGGGGATGGGATACTGTAAATGGTCAGGCCCAGTCATGCGCTTAGCCCTTCCCTGTTCTGCCTAATGGCTTCCACCCCTGAGTCTCAGGTGGCTGCTTCACCTCCTGCCATCGCATCTGTATCCCAGACAGCAGAAAGGAGGAGAGGGCAAAAGGAGCAAATGTCAGTTTCCTTTTAGAAGAACAATCCAGGAGGGACATGCACACTTAATGCTGACACCCCATTTGCCAGATCACCTGGCATTTACCTGGTATTACCACCATCCCAGTTACTCACCTGGCCACTCACAGCTGCCAGGAAGACCGGGACATTTCTCTTCAGTCAGGTGACAGTGTGGCCAGCCGAGAGTCAACATTGTTACTAACAGGAGGAGAGTCCCTCTTTGGGGGCAGCCTCACTCTCTGCCCCAGAACTGAAATGCTTTGGATGCAGACATAGTCTCTGAGTCTCATTTCATTACTGCCCCTCAGATTGGCTTCTATTTACAACTAAACCCATCAACTGCATTTTTAGGACAACGTAACTGACATTCTCCTCATTGGAGATGAATGACAGAGTAGAGGTGTGCACTGTGCAGTTATTTGATGTGATTCACTCAGCACTGACTTACTGAGCACCTGCTGTATGCCAGGCCGTCTTTTAGGGCTGGGGATACACGGGCCAACGGGACAGGCCTGGGCCCATGTGCAGCCCCCAGCTTCGCTGGGGAGACAGGGGAGCAAGGAAGCAGGCCAGATCCGAGGGCCCTGAGTGCGTGGAGGGGCTGCCGTTCTCCACGCTGGTGACCTGGGGCTGGATGACTCCAGGTTCATCGTACGTCATTGAGCAGCATCCCTAGGCTCTACGCTGGGTGCCAGGAACACCCCCACCACAGTCATGACACCCAGCCATATCTGGGCATCGCCGAGTGCCCCCGGGCGGCCAGCACTGTCCCTGGTTGAAACCACGGGCCTAGAAGGATATAAATAGGGCGGTGGGAGGAGTGAATGGCATGAGCTCTGGCCTGGGGACGGCTGGTGACCGACCCCGTGCGCCTCCACCCCCAGACCGAGGGCCGGAGGGGGGCGTCCTTGGGGAGATGGCGGGCGCCCAGCGTGGCTGCAGCAGGTGAGCTCTGGGAAAGTGAGTCGCGAGGTCAGCAGCGCCACACGGGTGCTTTGATTTGAAAAGCCTCCTTAGTAAGTATCTCCTCTCCCCATCCTCTCACCTTGCGTGAGCTCTTTCCCACTGCACAGAGCCTGATACCAGCTGTGCAGAATTGCCCTGGGCCTGTAACCCTGCCCTCCCCCAAAACCTGTGCTCTGAGATGCTGATTGTCGTAGACTCATCAAAGCCAGGCTCCCTCAACCTCGCCACTCGTGGCGTTTTGGACCAGATCAGCCTTTGCTGTGGGGCCATCCTCCGCACTGTAGGATGTTGGTAGGACCCCTGGCACGCAGCCCCAAGTTGTGACACCCAGCAACGTGTCCAGACACTGCCGGCTGGTCCTGGCGGGCAGTATCGCCTCGGCTGAGAACTGCCACCCTCAGCCGGCGGGTTCCTGGAACAGTACCTACCGAGGCTGCCCCTTCTGGGGCCTCAGTCTTTTCACAGGCTCTGGGGCTGTCTGTCCCACAACCAGGGGTGACAGTCCAGAGAGTGTACCCTCTCCTGCAAGTACAAGGAGCAGGGTTCTGGAGGCCACCTGCTGGCCGGGGGAGGGGCTCTTCACCACCTGCCTGGGATCGGTTCAGTGACGTCATGGGTCACAGCGCCGCGAGCCCTTGTCAGCCATTGGTGCAGAACCCTTGTCTTGGTCCTTGACTGTAAGCCTTCCTGGCCCCCAGACTGCTCCTTCAGGCTGGCTACGACCCGGAGCTCCGGGATGGGGACGGCTGGACCCCCCTGCATGCGGCGGCCCACTGGGGTGTGGAGGATGCCTGCCGCCTGCTGGCTGAGCACGGTGGGGGCATGGATTCGCTGACCCACGCGGTGAGGGCCAGGCTGCTTGGCGATGGGGGGGAGTGAGGGTGGGGAGGGCCCCCCCTCACCTCCTTCATTCTCTGCCCCCTCTCTTCCTCCCCCTCCATCAGGGGCAGCGTCCCTGTGACCTGGCTGATGAAGAGGTGCTGAGTCTGTTGGAGGAGCTGGCCCGGAAGCAGGAGGATGTGAGTCTCAGGCGCGCCCTCCCTCCTGGCAGCCCGCCGAGGGAGGCCTCCCTGCTCCTTCCCAGCTGGTGACAGTCAGGAAGAGGAGTTGGGGGGAGGGGATGGGGTCTGGGGCCCAGTCACACCTTGGGATACAGATGATGATTATCTGTCCCAGGCTCAGGCTGGGCCTCATCAGCCCTGGGATGCAGCCCAACCAGCATGGAGCCAGGCCTTGTTGCTGGAAAAATGCAGAGTGAAGGGATGAATGGCCTGGACTCTGTGCTCTGAATCACAGCTCTGCCATGGATTTGCTGTGTGAGCTTGGGCTGGTCACTTAACCCCTCTGAGCCTCCGTTTCCTCACCTGTAAAATGGGGATAATGGTGTGTGCACCTTTTTGAGGAGTTGTGTGGAGCATATGCTATCCTACGAGGAGTATGTACGTTACTGAACAAGGACATTTAGAACGCTGCTCGGCAGATGGTAAGCCCTGTTGGTAGCAAGCAGCATCTCCTGGGGGCCAGGCCCTAGCCTGGAGCTTCCCATGAGTGGCAGGTAGATGGACACAGATCCCTCTGTTTAAAGGTTGGTCATGGTTCTGGCTTGGTGGTCGGCTTCTCAGACCCAGGGCACGTGCTCGGGTTTGAGGGAACGGCATGTGCCAAGCCTGAGGCAGGGGAGCCCTGGGACAGGGGCACACCCGAAGGACCTTGAATGCCAGGCTGAGGAGCAGCGTGAGGCTGAGGGTGAAGATGATGGGGCCACAGCGGGGTTTGTAGAGGGTGAGGCAGGGTCAGCCCTCGGGGAGGGGGAGAACAGATCTGTATGCGCCTTTCCATCCTGGCGGGGAATCCTCCCGCCCATGGGGCTTGCCTGGATAGGCCGGGTTGGGGGTTGGGGGGGCGGGGAATGACTGGCTGTTCTAAGGAAGGAACTGTTGGCAGAGGCTGGGCCAGTGCCCAGCGAGCCGTAGAGAGGAGGCAGGGGCTCCTGGGTCTGAGCACCAGGCCAGTGTCCCTGGTGAGCAGGGCACCCTGGGAGTAAGAGGGGATGAGACCAGAGGTGGATGTGAGAACTCGAGGGGCCACATGCCGCACAGTCATCTGCAACACACTCCGATGAGCCCACAGACCCTCCATGCCCACCCCTGGAGTGGAGCGTACTGCAGCTGGAGCATCCTTGAGCTTAGACGAGCAGAGCTGTGTGTGCTGGCCCTGGACGCTGGGGCTGTGGGGCCCTCCCAGCAGTCTGCTTTCTCCCTTGCAGCTGCGGAACCAGAAGGAGGCCTCCCAGAGCAGAAGCCAGGAGCCCCAGGTGCCTTCCAGCAGCAAACACCGAAGGTAGTAGGCGGGCACGTGGGTGGGTGGGCTGGAGTCTCCCAGGGCTTGGACCCCAACACCCTCCCCTTCCCACCAGGAGCTCTGTGTGTCGTCTGAGCAGCCGAGAGAAGATCTCCCTCCAGGACCTGTCCAAGGAACGCCGGCCTGGGGGTGCAGGGGGGCCGCCAATACAGGACGAGGATGAGGGAGAAGAAGGCCTCACCGGTGAGGGGCCAGTCTGGGTTTCTGACTCTAGGAAGAGGAAGCTGGAGCCTGGACTCCTGGGGTTGGGGAATGAGGGGCTGGGGGGCCTGGACTCCCAGGTCTGAGGGAGGAGGGGGCTGGGGGTCTGGACTCCCGGGTCTGAGGGAGGAGGGGGCTGGGGGGCCTGGACTCCCGGGTCTGAGGGAGGAGGGGGCTGGGGGGCCTGGACTCCCGGGTCTGAGGGAGGAGGGGCCTGGGGACCTGGACTCCCGGGTCTGAGGGAGGAGGGGCTGGGGGCCTGGACTCCCGGGTCTGAGGGAGGAGGGGGCTGGGGGCCTGGACTCCCGGGTCTGAGGGAGGAGGGGCTGGTTCTGAGAGGCAGCTGGTGTCTCCCTTTTCCTACTCCACAGAGCCACCGCCTCCAGAATCCAGAACTGTCAATGGAGTGTCTTCCCCACCACCCCCTAGCCCTCAGGGCCCCATGGTGAGTCTGGATGCCCTGGACGGTCATGCTGTTTTGAGAGGGCAGGGAGGGATGCCAGGAGCCTGCAACCCCTTCTCAGGGTATGTAGGGTGAAGGTTAGTTTCCAGAGTTCCCGGGACCAGCTGAGTGGTTTTTTCTGGCCGCACCCTCCAGGGGCTGATGGGAATTGCAGTTTGTGTGGTCCTTCTGGGGTAACACTTGAAGTCTCTGGGAAGGATGCTTTCTCTGCAACTGAGACCTTTCTCTTCCCCAGCCCCCAGAAGGGGCCCCTTTCTCCAGGCGCTTTGGCCTCCAGAAGACGGGAAGCTCTGGTGCCCTGGGTCCCACAGACGGGCGGGGGGCCGAGGGCACCCCTGGGGCTGGGCTGCAGCGCTCAGCTTCCTCCTCTCGGTTGGAAGGGACCTCTGTTCAGGTGAGTGGGGTGAGGGGCAGGGGACCAAGCCCTGCCTAGTCGAGGAGAATGTCGTCTCCCATCTTTGTCTCTTTGCACAGGCCAAGGAGTCCCGTCTTGCCAGAATTACGCCTACACCCTCCCGTAAGGTGCCGGAGCCCTCTGCCCTGTAAGTACCAACCCAGGGCCTGGGCCTGTCGGGGTGGGGGGCAGGTCTGGGTTACAACCGCTTCAGTCCCTTTGCTCTGTGGGGTCTCTGCCCCGACCACTCTTTGCCTCCATTTTCCTTCTGGTGCATCAAGTAAAAGCTTACAGTTAAGCTTGTAAGGACACAATGACATGACCTCCTGTTGCCTCTGTCTGCACCTCCCCCTCACCTTTCTGACACAGGCATGCTCCTGCCCCTGGGCCTTTGCAGCCCCCTGCCTGGCCGCCTGGCTTGCTTCTGCCCTTCCTCAGGTCTGTGTGTGTCCCCTTCTGGGTGAGGCCCACTCTGACCCCCTGCTCATGCTATGTCTGCACATGCACGCCCTCCCACCTCCTGTCAGCGCTCTGTTTCTCAAAGTCCTTTAGCCTTCCGGCGTGTTATATGGTATACACGGTTTTTTATGCTTATTGTTTGTTCTGCATCTTTTCTGTTCATACTTGACTCATCGGGGCAGAGATAATTTTCTTCTGCTCACTGCTGCATTTCCAGCACCTGCCACGTAACTCGAGCTGGAGTAATAATATTTGTTGGATGAATGAATTCACACAGGTTTGAGATCTCCAGGCGCCCTCCCTTGGAGAACTCCACTCCTCCCTCCAGGATTCCGGAGCCTGAATCCCCAGTGAAACCCAATGTCCCTGTAGCCTCTACAGTGCCCCCAGCTGACTCCCGGGACCGGCGGAGGTGAAGAGGCAGGGGGTGGGAAGCTCTTTCTCCCTGGCTGGGGAAAACTACATGTCCCAGGCCTGGGTCCTCAGGGCCCCCGGCAGGCACTCCCTAGGGGGGAGTTTGTCCCAGGGTCCGCTGTGAGTTGACAGTCCTCTGGCAGAACTTAGCTTCCCTGAAGGGTGTCAGCCATGGAACGGGAACAGAGCTCAAAGGAACCCTCCCTGAAGTTGGGACCTTTCACTCAGGTCCTACCAGATGCCTGTGCGGGATGAGGAATCTGAATCCCAGCGGAAAGCTCGCTCTCGCCTCATGCGCCAGTCTCGGAGGTCCACACAGGTGTGGGCGTGGGCTGGGGCCTGGGCTCCTGGATCCTGGGAAAAGGGGTCGGGCTCGAACTCTTGTGGGTCTGGGAAGGAGAGGCTGGGTGCCTGGACTCCTGGGTCTGAGGGAGGAGGGGCTGGGGGCCTGGACTCCTGGGTGTGAGGGAGGAGGGGCTGGGGGCCTGGACTCCTGGGTGTGAGGGAGGAGGGGCTGCGGGCCTGGACTCCTGGGTCTGAGGGAGGAGGGGCTGGGGTCCTGGACTCCTAGGTCTGAGGGAGGAGGGCCCGAGGGCTTGAACTCAGTCCTGAGGGGCTGGGCCCTGACCTCGGGGACCCCTGACTACCCCCCCGCACTGCAGGGTGTGACTCTGACCGACCTGAAGGAAGCAGAGAAGGTAGCAGGGAAGGCCCCAGAGCCAGAGAAGTTGAGCCTACAGAGCCTGGTGAGAGGGATCAGGTGAGCAGGTGGTGGGTGGTATAAGACACCCTGTCTTCTGATCTCTCTGACCTCCCTTGCCCTTCTTCCCAGGACCCATCTGGGCGTCCCCGAATCCCTGGGGTGGAGAACTCTGACGGCCCTGCCCAGAGAGGTGAGGTCTGCTCTCTGGGATGAGGTCCTCCTGCTCCCTGGCCTCCCCATCTCTCCTGTTGCACTGTTTTCCTGGGGGTCGGGCTAGGGATCCTGACACCGCAGGGAGGCGCCCCCCCCCCCCCCGTTTCTGGGCTGATTCCTGCCCCTCCCCCCAGCAGAGGCGCCTGACGGGCAGGGGCAGGGACCACAGGCCGCCAGGGAGCATCGCAGAGTCGGCAAGGAGTGGAGGGGGCTTGCGGAGGTGAGGGGTGGGGCCCAGGCCGGGGCGGGGCGAGCTGGGCTATGGGTGGGCCTTGGAGGCAGGGTGGTGGGCCAGACTCCCCTCCCGGCATCAGGCTGAACCCCACCTCCGCCCGCAGGGGGAGGAGGCGGAGCTGGCCGACCGCAGCCCAGAGTCCAGGTACGGGGTGGGCCGGGAAGGGTTTGGGCTTGTCTGTCGGGCTGCAGAGAGCCCCGCTGACGCCCCGCCCACCTCCACCCCAGCACTTCGGAGCGCGGCCCCTCACCGCGCCGGCAGCGGGACCCCGCGCCAGCATCGGACGAACCCGATGGAGGCTTCAGGAAGGTTCGCAGCTCCACCCCACCGTCGATCCAGCTGACCCGCAGTCGGCCTCTGTCCACCTGCCCTTCCACCCTCTGTGGCTGTGCCTGCCGCATCCCCACACCCCACCCTTCCCGGCAGCCTCACTGAGCTGCCTGCGGCCGGCAAGCCTGACCCTGTTCCCCCCCCTCCCCGCCCCCGGCCCCCCCAGCTGTACTCAGAGCTGCGCAGTGAGAATGAGAGGCTTCGGGAGGCCCTGACCGAGACCACGCTGCGCCTGGCACAGCTCAAGGTGGAGCTAGAGCGTGCTGCGCAGGTGAGGCGCCGAGGCCCCGGAGGTTTTCCGCGCTGTCGCAGCGCTGGCCCAGGTGTGCCTGTGCCTGGGCTCAGGACCCCTGGGGTGGGGGGCCGGGCCTGCGGGGCATGCTGGGACCCGTGGGGGTGGGGCTGATGAGGGATAGGGCCCGAGAGCCTGGACGGCTGTCCCTGTCCCCGCGCTGGCGTCCTCCCTCCCGGTCTTTGTGGTTTGGATGTTTGAGCCTTGTGCTTCTTCTGTTCTCGCCAGAGGCAGGAGCGCTTTGCAGAGAGACCAGCCCTTCTGGAGCTGGAGAGATTCGTGAGTAGGAGCACCTGAGGTGGGGGCCCATGTGTCCCCAGTCTTACATACCCATGTGGGTCTGAAGAAGGCCTTCTGCCCTCTCCCCACCCTTCCCAGCCTTACATGATCGCTGCCCCCCCCCCCCCCATCCCTGGGTCTCAGGTCTACCATTTATTCCAGGAGCGCAGGGCCCTGGAGCGAAAGGCCGCCGAGCTCGAGGAGGAGCTAAAGGTGAATACTAAGGGGGTGCTGTGGGCAGGGGGTTCCAGGGGCCCAGGGCCGCCCGGCTGACCCCTCCCCTCCCACAGGCCCTATCCGACCTCCGGGCTGACAACCAGAGGCTCAAGGATGAGAACGCAGCCCTGATCCGTGTCATCAGCAAACTCTCTAAGTGACTCTGGAGGACGACCTTCCCCCACACCCGTATTTATACAACTGCTTCTGCCACACGCATCCCTCCCCCTGTGTGAGCACGAGTGATAGGGCTCCCAGGGGCTCTCGGAGAAGCCATAGCCTCCCTTCGGGGCCTCCAGACTGTGAGGGGAGTACAGAGTCCCCAGGAGCCAAGGGGGGGGCCCCCCGAGGCCGGGATGGAGGCGAGAGGCCGAGCCAGGTAGGGAGACGTTGCTGAGGGGGGCTCGGGGCTAGAGGTGGGACCAGGGAGGAACCGAGGAGCAGGAAGTGCCAGGACCACAGTGGCCACCGGAGGTCCCCCTCACGTGTGATGCCACCCCTCTCACCCCTCCCGTTCCTGAACAGGGATCCGAGAATGTGCCAAGAGTCCCGCCCGCCTCGGCCAGGTGGGCCTGTATATAGGGTCCGTGTGCAATAGGGAGGGATGTCTCTATTTTTTGCTGCCCCCTCCCCGCCCACTGTCAGGGGCAGGGGGAGAAGATATTTTCGAGACAAAGCACAGGCACCACAAATAAAAGTCGTGAAGTTGCCACACAGTGACTGTGTCCCCCGCTGGGGGGGGGGAGGGGAGCGCAGCGCTTCCGTGTTCATCTGTGCTCGTCCGTGGGGGTGGGGTGCCAGGGGGTGGGGGGGAAGGCTTTCAGGAGAGTGGCCAGCTGGAGCCGTGGCCTCGAACCAGGGCTGATAAGGTCCCCCTGGTCCCCGAGTAGCCTGGGGCAGGGCAGGAACGGTCAGCTGGCTCAGAGGCCAGGGCTCCTGTCGGGCTTGGAGCTTGGCTCTTACCCGCAGTGCTTATGAAACAAATTTGAGCCAGTTGCCAACATTTAAAATTTGGGCTCATTCATTTTTAAAAACCTAGAATTCTGGCTTTTCTGGAAATAGGACTGGGATAGTAGGAGCTCTTCAGTGCGGCTGGGGCGGAGGAGGGGGCGTGCTTTCATTCCTGGTCGTGTTCTCCTTTCTAGGCCCCGTCCTACCTCCTGGTGATTCCGTAGTGAGGGGAGTGGTAAAGACCTGACACGGGGGAGGAGAGGCCTGCCGTGAGGAGAGGAGGGGGTTCTCAGGCAGCGGAGCGTCTGTGTGCGCGGAGTCCGTAGCAGCCACTGAGTCAGTCCCCCGGAAAGCCGGCACAGGCAGGTACTCGCAGGTGTCCGGGAAGGAGCCATGGAGGTGTTTAAGGGAGCAGCAGGGACAGTCCATCGGGCGGAGGTGTACCTGAACTGCGGAGGTGCAGGAAGCAGCCTGTGTGGCCAGAGAACTAGGAGGGGTGAGGTCGGGGAGGCGATGGCAAGGACTCGAACGGTGAGGTGGGACCTAGGTTTTAACAGGTCCCTTTGGCTGCTGCCTTGACAACAGTCCGGGGGATGACAGTGAGGGACAGAAACAGGGAGCCCCGCTGCCATGATCTCAGCAAGGAGGGGGGCGGTCTGGAAATGGTGAGAGACCGTGAGGCTCTGAATAGTGGAGGGGACAGCAGCCTGCAGGGCCTGACAGGGTGCACTGGGCTAGGACAGGGCTCGGGCCTGCCTTGTCCAACCCTGGAGCTTGGACTCTAGCTGGTGGGGGGGGCAGAGAGGGACAGAATCAGAGCTCCTGCATGCCCAGGACTGGGTCTCATCTCGTCTGATTTTGGAGGGCATCGTGGAGGGGGGGTGCTTAGGTAGAAGGTGGCAGGAACTGGGAGTGGGGAGGCTTGGCAGTGGGCATCCTGGGGACAGGGAAGGGGTCACCGGACGAGGAGGAAAGGGCCGTCTTCCTAAAGCTGGGGGAGCAGCCAGTCTGAAGGAGTCTGGGATCCAGAGAAAACCCATCCTAAACCACCCGTGCTAGCTGTCTGGACAATGGGAAAAGTTACCAACGGCAAAGAGGACGAGGAGCTGGCTGCTCTTGAGGTGGGCAGCTTCTGGTTAGGCTGTGACCTCCCAGGAGAACAGTGGCCAGGAGGCCTGTGGCACATTCAGGAGGCAGCCCCTTCTTTGTGGCTGGGCCCGTGGTAGGGGACAAAGGGAAATGGATGCTGGGAGGTGAGTGCACGCTTCCCCCAAGGGGGTATTTGAACTGCAGCAGGAAGGCTGACTGGCAGTTCACCAGGCAGGAAACCACTGTTCCAGCCAGCGGAAAACATGCACAACCCCAGTGGTTGAGGGGGCTTGGGGGTGTTTGGAGAAGGGCAGGACCAGAGTGCGCGGGGGTGGGGTAGGGACCAAACCTCTCAGGGCCTTAAACACTAGGCTCTGGGGCGAGGGGGGCCTTGAGGAGCCAGGGAAGGAGAGTGGGTGTTCAGAAGATCTCTCTCGAGTGGACTGGAGGATGGCCTGCTGGCCCGGAGGGGAAGAGGAAGCCCGAGAAAGAAACCAAAAAAGGTAGGGACACGTAGGTGGGGTGAGGGGCAGGTCGCTGGGCCCCCTGGTGGCCCGGTAGAGAAGGGACAGCAGTTGACAATGCCTGCTACGAGGAGGCTGTTTATAGACTGGGTGGTGTATCACAATGCACAGGGCACCCGAGTGTGGCCCCCTTCCCTCCCACTCACGGCCAGTCCGCTCACGCAGGAGACTCCACGGGGACCGGGGGAGACCAGAGTCGGAACAGGTCCGGAGCCTTCGCAAGGGCTCGACTTCCGTGGGGGTGGGGGCAGTCTGCAGACTCCGTTCTCCCATGGGGCTGCCTCGAAACTTCGAGCAGAGCAGCCGGGGATGGTCAGATAACCTCTGTTTCCAGGTTGCCTTCCACCTTCTTCTTCTGCTTCTCCATCACCACCTCCAACTCTGACACTTTCTCTTTGTCCTGGAGGGCCGGGTGGAAATCAGAAGCCTGGCCTCCGAGCCCTGGCTGCCCTCCCAGGCCCAGGACGAGCATCGGCTCACCTCCAGCAGCGCGCGCTGCACCGTGACCTGGCTGTACACGCGTGCCCCCTCCTCCGGGCTCACGGCCCGCAGCTCCTCCTTCTGCAGCGAGAAGAGCTGCGCGCCGGTCAGCACGCCCAACGCGCCCACGGTCCTGAGCGAGCAGTGGGGTGGGAGGAGCGGTCAGGCCCCCAGCCAATCACAGCTTCGGCCCCAGAGCCCCACCAGTCACATCCCTGCTGCCAAGCCGTTCGTCCAATCACAGCAGCATCCCTCCCCCGCCCCCCCCCCCGTCAGTGCTCCACAGAAGGAGGCGGGGCGTGCGCCCAGCTTTCCAACCGAGGCCGGCGTTCCCCGGCCAAACGTGCCAATCGTGCAACCGACAGACCCTCGCTTCAGGCCAATCCCGGTTCCCCACGGTCCAATCAGAACGCGCCCCCTCCTGCGTCCCCATCTCAGGGTCGCCAGCCGGCCACAGGCACTCACCCAGCGCTAAATCCCTTGGCCTGCAGCCAGGCGCGGACCTCGGCCGTGTCCGAGTGCGGGCTGAGCTGTGGCTCCGGGGCGCGGGGACCCGGGGCTGCGCGGCTGGGGCCTGAGCGGCCCTGGGCTAAGCGCGCCTGCAGCTCCTCGTTGACACACAGCATCTGGGAGAATTTCTCTGCAGGCGGAAAACCGGGAGGGAGCGTGGATTCAGGATGAAGGGTCCTGGGGCCAGAGAGAAGATCTCCACCGTCCTCACGATGGGTTGGAAGTCTGTTGACTCTCTTTGAGCCTTGGTTCCCCTGACTGGAAAGCAAGGCTAAGAGCGGCTTCCCCCAGCACTCACCCTTCTCTCTGGGGTCCAAGTTGAGGTTATCACCACTGTCCCAGTGGGGCCGAGACAAGGTAGGAGCTGGGGCCGGCGCTGGTGGGTGAGGGGGCGTGCTGTCCTCCTAGAGAGGGGAGTCAGAAGACTGAGTCCCAGCCCCTCCACCTTCCAGAGGTCAATTTCTGACCCCCCCCCGCCCCCCGCCAGTGCCCTTGGCACCTGATCCTCACACCCCTCCTTCCCTTAAGACCCAGGGGTCTGCCCTGGCTCACCAGGCTGCGGGAAGGGCTTTGGCTGCAGCTTCCTTGGGGCCGCGGGTGGGGTGTTAGGATATTATAGGGCACATATCCTTCCTGCCCTTGCTGGTCCCGAACCTTCCACCACTTGCGCCTGTCATCCAGGACCTGAGGGAGGGAGGAGAGGAGGGGTCACAGCCTGTGTCTGCAGCCAGGGCTGGGCCCGCTGCAGCCCCCGGGCCCTCTGCCCTCTCACCTCCAACACATCCTGCGGCTTGACCGACAGCTCACTGCTGTTGCGGGCCTGGAAGTCGTAGGTACACAGGACCCACTTCCCCTCCGGCTCCAGCTGGGGCTCAGCCTCTGGCTCTGGGTCTTGGTGACTGGGGAGAAGAATGAGGGTCGAGGATAGGGAGGTAGCCGGTCTCACTGCCCTGGGCAGTAGGGTATTGGTGTGAGCTGGGGTTAGAGCCAGGCAGGGATCAAGGCAGGGGCCCTGGTTAATACTGTTAATAGAGACTTGAAATTGGAATAACACCTTGAATGCATTTTGTTCCTCGTGTACCAGGCACCGTGCTTTAGGCAATGATAGGAGTGCTAACATCACCTCCATTTTACAGGTGAGAACATTAAGGCTCAGAGAAAATCACTTGCTCCCTATCACACAGCTAGAAACAGCTGCTGTTTATTGAGCATCTACCGTGCACTAGGCTCACACTTACGAGAACCCACAGTTACAACACAACGGTTAGCTTATGGTTAACTTCTAGAGCACGGACTAGGTGTCAGGCCCTGTTCAAAAACTTACATGTATTGGCTAATCTGGGTTTTGACCCACCCGTTGGTCTAACCATGAATTTGGACTCCCCTCCCCACTCCCATCCTTTCCTCCTCCACCCGCGACCCTATTATTTTCTGTTTTATGGGTGTGGGAATGGAAGAACAGGGAGATAGAGAGGCACGATGGTGTCAAGTTCACAGAGCAAGAAAGAGGCATTGGCCAGACTGAGACCCAGGCAGGCTGGCCCCAGAGTCCGTGTCCTGAGTAATGCTGGTCTACCGTGTGGGCCGCTGGGTGTGAACCTGAGCTCTCCCGCGGCGGCTCTTAACGGCTCGCCTGTAGAACCTCCTAGATTTCTAACTCCTCCAAGAAGGGATGATTTTCCTTTTTTCTGCAAAGAACTGGAAGCTCAGACAAGGGAAGTTAAAAGCAGGGGGTGCCAAGCCCAAGTTTCAGAAGCATGGGGAGTGGGTGAAGTTCTGCAAGACCAGGCAGCTGGGGTTGGGGGGTGGAAGCGAGATGTTGGCTCTGATCCCCCCAGTAAGAGGGACCTCAGCCCGATCAGGCCTACCTGTGCAAAGGAGAGGGGGGGGTCTTCAGGGCCGCGGCGCCCCCTGTGTGGGGCTGGCAGCTCCCAGCACGCTGTCCCTGCTGAGACTCTGCCGGGGCCCTCACCCAGACCCCCTTCTGCTCCAGCTTTGCTGCTTTGTTTTCTTCTTATCCCACGAAGCTTCCCTCACATCTGCCCTCAACTTGCTCAAGGACCCTAGCGTCCTGGCTTCTCCATGCCCCTTCTGTGCCCCCACTGCTTTTTGGAGTCATGAACTCAGACCCCCAGCTCTTTCCTCCCTGAGAGACCCGGGAGTCCAGGTCTGAAACCTTACTTTCTCCAATCTTTTAACCTTTGAAGGCTCTCTATAGGACATTCAGTGGGAACAGAGCCAACTGTTTTAGAGCCTTGGGAAAAGGAGGGTCCAGCCTCCCAGTTGTTACCTCTTTCAGGGGCCCAGAAATACTACCACTTCCTAACTTTCCCAGAAACTTGCCCCATGGCTCCTGAAGGCCCAGGTCTTCTCTGGGTCTCCAAGGCCCCAAGCACCAGACTTGAGCTCTTCTTCAAAACCCAAATGCCCAATCCCCCAGTCTCTTCCAACACCTGGGGCTCTGTCCTCTTAGGGACCCAGACAGGGAGCTTCCCTGGCCCTGGGTAATAGAACTGCCTTCTCCCAGCCTCTCAGACTTTACTCCCTCCCAGCCCCCTCCTCCCTCACACCCTGGAATCCGGGCCTCCTCCCTTGGACCCCTTAGTCTGGGCCCTGCCCCCTCCCCCTCCCTCCCTTCTCCCTCCCTCTCCCAGCCCAGGCCCTCCCTCGTCACCACCTCACCCACCTGTGAAGAGCCGGGGACACAGAAGGAAAGACAGAAAACAGGGGGTGGAGTCAGTGCCAGGAGCCCCCAGGACGCACCCCTCCTCGACCCCACCTGTTCCACCTTGGGGCCCACACTCACCCATTGACAGCGACCTGGGGGGCACTTTGCTGGGGAGAGGAGAGCAGCAGCTCAGGCAGGGCCAGACTTCAGGGTCCCCGCCCCACTGTGTCACCTGGGGGAGTGTGTGGCTCCCCACGGAGCTTTAGCCTCACCTGCTGGCGCCGCCGCTCATGCTGCAGCTGTCTGTCTACTGGGTTCTCCCAGGCGCGGCCGTGCGGGTCGGTGGCGGGGGGCTCCCAGCCGCTGGAGAACTCAGGGCTGTACGGGGATCCCTCCTCTGGGGGCAGCTCCAGCCTGCGGCCAAGGGGCTGAGGCCTCAGGGATCCTGGTCCGCCCCGAGCCCTATTACTAACTTCACTAAGGTTTTCCCCATCCTGCAGACGGGGCGCTGTGCGAGCTCTCCGAACCTCTCGGCTTTTTTGCCAAGGCCCGCCCCCCGCATCTAAGTTCCACCCCCGACATCAACCGTACTTGCAAATACACTGATTTCACTCTCATGCTGCGTCCGGCCTCTGAATCTCCCCTCGTATTCTACACCCATCCCACCTCGTCCCCTAAGTCCGGCTCTGCTCTCACCCCCCGCAGGCTCGCTGCCTCCAAGTGCAGACTGCACCCCTTTCCCAAACCTACAGGCCAGTCCTTTCCTGGGCCCCACCCCTCTCCTCTAGGGCGCGGCTTTTTTGTTGGAGTTGGGAGTTCTGGTTCGGTCGGAAACCTGTCCTCCCCGCGGAAGTCTGCCCTTCCCTCCAGTCGGGTCCCGGCCCTTCAGCCTCCAGCTGAGTCCAGCATCCCAGCCTCCCAGTCACTGCGCCCCTGCCTCCCGGCCCCCCCACCCCTGCCTCACCCCGGGCGGGTCCACGAGTCCCCCAGCGAGGTCCAGAGCGCATTCTCACGTGGGGTGAGGTTGTCCCTCAACAGTGCTACGGCCTCGGACGTCAGGTGCGGCCGCCGCACTTCACTTGCAAATTGGGGGCCGCCCGACGAGTCCACGACCTGCCAGGGGCGCAGGAGTGAGCGGACACGCCATCAACCCTCCCCCAAGTCGAACCCCGATTCCTCCTGCTGCAGGGGGGCCCGGAGGGACGAGGGAGGGGGCGCTCACCAGTTGCAGAGGTCCGAAGAGGAAGTGCAGCCTCTGGGGACGAGGGGTTGGCGATGTTGCCGCGCAGCCGGGCCTGCGGAAGGGGGGCGGTGCCCAGGTTAGCGCACGGGCGGCCAAGCTCGCCATCCCCCTGCCCCACGAAGGCCCGGGCGGGACGCGGTCTCACCAGCAGGCTGAAGGCGTACTTGATTTTCTGAAGCACGTCTGTGTACTCGGCCTCTGAGGGCGGCTTGGCCCGCAGTGTCAGGAGACCCTCTGCAGGTGGGGGAGGCAGGTGGGGTGCCGTGTGTGTGTGGGGGGGGGGGGGGGGAGGGCAGAGGCAGGTGCGGCGCGGGGGGGGGGGGCGTGGCAGGTGCGTGCGGGGGGGGGCAGGTGATGTGCAGTGCGGGGAGGCAGGTGCGGTGCGGTGCGCACCCGACCAGGACACAAGAGAGCACCAGTCAGATCCCCAGTGATGGAGAGTCACACACCTAGCGGGGGGGGGGTGGTGCGGGGGGAGACCCTAGGGAGAGGGAAGATATTTGGGAGTGACTAGAGGCTCAGGATCCCACTCGGAGGGCGCCGCTCACCCCCAGCCATCCGGCGCCGGGTCCTCCGGCCGCGCTCCCGATGCTGCAACACGCGGGCCGCCTCTGCAGACTTCTGCAGCCTCGACACGAAACTCTCCACGTCGTCGAACACGTGGTTCAGGATGTCCTGGGGGACAGAGCAGGGGAGGCAGGGGGCGCAGGGGAGGCAGGGGGCGCAGGGGGCGCAGGGGTGTGGAGTCATTACCCCAAAGCCCTCAGGCCCAGGGCCCTGACATCCTCCCAGGCCATGCCCCGCCCTCTGCCGCCTGGCCTTGGCCTCGTATTCCAGTCACCACCGGCCACACCCCCAGGTGTCTGACACCCCCCTTCCTCCCCCCCCCCCAACAAAGCCCCACTCCCCGGAGCTAGGACTCCCTCCCCACAGCCGGTCCCACCTCCAGGCCTAGCCCCGCCCCACTCACCACGTCCCGCTCGGCCTGCAGACCGGCCAGGTCTGGACCGCGGGGGCCCGGATCCGGGGAGGCCGGGTCAGCACTGCCTGCGGCCTGAGCCTGGCCGGGCCTCTGCGACTCTTCCGCCGCTTCCGGGATGGGCTCCGCCTGGGATCGCCCGCGGCTGACGCCCACCGTGCTGATGACGGCGCGGAGCGACGGGCGGCGCTGCAGAGGAGGGGGTCTCGGCCGCCGGCGAGGGGCGGCGCTGCAGCTCCTCCTGCGTGGCCCTGCGGAGGCACGAGGGGGAAGCAGGCTGGGTGCGCCTGGCGATAGGGCGGGGGACAAATCGGGCTTCAAACGGAGACAGTGTGGCCCAGCTGAGTCAAACCGGGGGCAGGGAGAAATCGGAGACACAGGGAAGGGGAGCGCCTCTCCAGAGGGAAACGGAGGCCTGAGGGAGGAGAAACCGAGGACCGGAAATAGGAAAAGTCGTCTTGGAGAGCGGGTGCACTTATCTGAGGGCTACGGCAGGACGCAAACCAGGCTTTGACGGACTTCAAAACTCGTGCTGTCCCAGGCTAGGGGCATCCGCTCATTTGTCGGAAAGGGGGACTGAGGCGTGGGGGGAGGGGAAGAGACGGGGGGGGGATGGGGGGGAGAGACGGGGGGGAGAGACGGGGGGGAGAGACGGGGGGGGGATGGGGGGAGGAGAGACGGGGGGGGGATGGGGGGAGGAGAGACGGGGGGGGATGGGGGGAGGAGAGGACGGGGGGGGATGGGGGGAGGAGAGACGGGGGGGGATGGGGGGAGGAGAGACGGGGGGGGATGGGGGGAGGAGAGACGGGGGGGGATGGGGGGAGGAGAGACGGGGGGGGATGGGGGGAGGAGAGACGGGGGGGGGGATGGGGGGAGGAGAGACGGGGGGGGATGGGGGGGAGGAGAGACGGGGGGGGATGGGGGGAGGAGAGACGGGGGGGGATGGGGGGAGGAGAGACGGGGGGGATGGGGGGAGGAGAGACGGGGGGGATGGGGGGAGGAGAGACGGGGGGGGATGGGGGGAGGAGAGACGGGGGGGGATGGGGGGAGGAGAGACGGGGGGGGATGGGGGGAGGAGAGACGGGGGGGGATGGGGGGAGGAGAGACGGGGGGGGATGGGGGGAGGAGAGACGGGGGGGGATGGGGGGAGGAGAGACGGGGGGGGGATGGGGGGAGGAGAGACGGGGGGGGATGGGGGGAGGAGAGACGGGGGGGGATGGGGGGGAGGAGAGACGGGGGGGGGGATGGGGGGAGGAGAGACGGGGGGGGATGGGGGGAGGAGAGACGGGGGGGGATGGGGGGAGGAGAGACGGGGGGGGATGGGGGGAGGAGAGACGGGGGGGATGGGGGGAGGAGAGACGGGGGGGATGGGGGGAGGAGAGACGGGGGGGATGGGGGGAGGAGAGACGGGGGGGATGGGGGGAGGAGAGACGGGGGGGGATGGGGGGAGGAGAGACGGGGGGGGATGGGGGGAGGAGAGACGGGGGGGGATGGGGGGAGGAGAGACGGGGGGGGAGGAGGAGAGACGGGGGGCAGAGAGACGGGGGGGATGAGGGGAGACCGAGGCGCCGGGGGGGTGTTGGGGGGCGGAGACCGAGGCGCCGGGGGGGGTTGGAGGGGGAGACCGAGGCGCCGGGGGGGGGGGGTTGGAGGGGGAGACCGAGGCGCCGGGGGGGGGTTGGAGGGGGAGACCGAGGCGCCGGAGCTGGCCTCCCAGAAACACCGCCCCCCATCCTCTCTTCTCCCCTGCTTCCAGCCCAGCACCCTTACTTGAGCGCCGCGGGCCTACGCTCCCCGCGGCCGGACCGGTAGTCATGCAGAGCCCCCTGGACGTCCTCTCGGATCAGCTCCGCCTGCCAATCATGCCGTCAGGCCCCCACCCCACCCCACCCCACCCCACCCCACCTACTGCTTGCCCCAGCCACGGTCCAAAGGATCGAAGGATCGAAGGATCGAAGGATCGATTCCTTGGCTGGGCGCCAGACCCTGCCCCCCAAGTCAGCACTCACGCACACGGTGCCCCATGCACATCCACGGTCCGAACTCACGCCCTCGCCCCACCTCTGCCCGTGCCCTAGGCTTCTTCCCCAGCCCCGGAGACCGGGTCCTGGTGTTTCCTCGGCCCCTAGACCATACCCGCCTCTGGTGCTGGCTGCTCCCAGACCCTGTCCCCCCTGTCCCCCCTGTGCTGTCATGTTCTGTCCGGGCCCCTAGCCTCGGTCTCCATTCCGCCCTCACGTTCTACCTCGACCGGGTGCAACCTGTCCTCAAAACCCGCTCCATTCCAGAACTTCTTTCCAGGCCCCGCCCCCTCCGCGGGCCCTGCCCCCGCCTCTGCCCCAGGCCCCGCCCCCGGAATCCACAGGGTCCCAGCCCCGTCCCAGGTGGCTCCCGCCGAGCGGGCCCGCTCACCCCGAGGCGCAAGCCCTGGAAGAAGTGCACGTCCGGCTGCGCGCGCTCGGGCTCCTGGCACACGAGCAGCAGCAGCGAGCGGCTCCGGCCTGGGGGCAGCACCACGTCGCAGCGCACGACGGCGCCCAGCGGGTACGACTCCAGCTCCTCCTGCGGGGCGGGGCGGGGCGGGGCGGAGGGTAGACTGAGGCCCGAGCCGAGGGGGCTGAATGGCGACCGCCGTGCCAGGGGGCAGCCCTGCGAGGCTAGGGGATTGCGGGTCGGCGCCGGCAGCCCTGCCAGCCCGGGGGGTCGGGGGTCGGGGTCGGGGATGGCAGCCCCGTGTAACGGAGGAGACTACGGACGCCCACGAGAGGGGTGGCGATCTCTTGCGAAAGTTCCCAAAGGAAGGACATGCAGGGGCCAAGATTCACCCTCAGACGGCCCTAGGGTCAAGCTCTCTGTGCCTTCCCCCACTCAGGCCAGCCGCTCCTGCCCCCCCCGTGTCCCCTGGCACCTTGGAGATGGGGTCAAGCAGCGTGACATGGTCCGGAGACACGCGCAGCAGCATCTCTTGGGCCCAGATGCGGCCCTGGCTGTCCATGACGGCCAGCTTCCGCGAGGCGTCCTCCACGGTGTGCACGCCGTCCTCTTCACCCAGGCAGAACGTCACCAGGTGCTGGCACGGGGCGTGGAGAAAGCAGGGAGTCCCAAGAGGATGCCGGCTGGGCTCGCACCAGCCTTCCAGCCGGAGACTAAACGCGCCTCCTCCAGAAAGCCTGCCCTATCAGGGGCTCCACCTATGGGGCGCCTCCTGCTTTCATCGGAGTGACTAGCCTCCCAACACCACTGGAAGCTCCTTGGAGGCACTGGTTCTGTCTAGTCCCTTCCAAGCACCTCTGCTTCTGTTAGAGCACCAGGCACACTTGGACCCGTCCTCACACAGGTTTACCTAACGTTTGTCCCTGTGGCCTGACCGTCCAGCACAAGGGCCGCTCTAAAACATGGCAGATTCAAGTGGAACTGACTTCCTGTGCCCAATACCCACTTCCAAGGGGAGGCAGAAGCAGCCCATCTTGCATATGAGCAAACTCAGTTTCCCAGTTTCTTTCTGCTTTCAACATCTCCATCTTTCCAGGCCTGCCTTTCCTCCCAGCAAGCCTCCCTGGGACAACGCAGACCCCAGACTCACATTGACTGGATACTGGGAAACATCTGCCATAACCACAGTGGAGTAACGCTTCCTCTGCTCTGTGGGGGAGAAGGAGAATAAACCCAGAAGACTCAGCCCTTCCTGCCTCAGACCCAGGAGTCCAGGGCCCCCAGCCCCTCCTCCTCCTCCTCCTCCTCCCTCGGACCCAGGCGTCCAGGCCCCCAGCCCCTCCTCCCTCAGACCCACGAGTCCAGACCCCCAGCCCCCTCCTCCCTCAGACCCACGAGTCCAGACCTCCAGCCCCCTCCCCCCTCAGACCCTGGAGTCCAGGCCCCCAGCTCCTGCTCCTCCCCCTTCCCCTCCTCCCCCCCCCTCCCCCCTCAGACCATGGAGTCCAGGCCCCCAGCCCTTCCTCCTCCTCCTCCTCCCTCAGACCCTGGAGTCCAGGCCCCCAGCCCCTCCTCCCTCATACACTGGAGTCCAGGCCCCCAGCCCCTCTTCCTCCCTCAGACCCTGGAGTCCAGGCCTCCAGCCCTTCCTCCCTCAGACCTAGTTTCAGCCTGGGGTTTTCTTGTTCCCAAACTCACCATAGATTGACTTGGCACTTGGTTTGGGGGCAGCTTCTGGGCTGGTTAAGGAAAAGAGAGAGAGAGGGGCCATGGGAACTGGGAGATCATGGGGGCTTTGAATGCCAAGCAGAGCAGCAAAGACTTCATTGTGAGGGCAGTTGGGAACCATGGAGGGTTCTGAGCAGGGGAGGGCAGGCCCAGAGCTGGACTTTCCCACAGGTAAGGCAGTGTGGTACCAGGTGGTGGAGAGCGTGGTCTCAGCTGTCGTACAGACCTGGCTTGGAATCCCCTGTCAATACTGTCTTGCCATAAGGCCCTGGATAGGAGACTTAATCTCTCGTGCCTCAATTTCCCTTTCTGTGAGATAGGGGTTATTAATCTGATAGCCTCTGTCTGGTAGAGCTATTGGATTCACTGACAGTGGAGGGGGTTCACAGCCTCAGTAAATTAAATTTCAGTCCTACAGTGTGAACGGTAGCACTCAGTATGTGCTCAATAAAGGGGGGGTTTTACACCAGCATTAGTATTTGGGGTAGACAGACTTATCTCCCCCTCCTACTCCCACAGGCCAGGCTCTTCCCAGCCAAATCCTTCTCTGGCTCCTGCCCTTGGCCTCTCCTTCTAGGTCACCTTCTCCAAGAAGAACTCCACAGAAATGACAGAAACTCAGAGCTCAGGTGGGATGAGGGACAAGAAACACTTTCAATCAAACCTCTGCTCCTTGTCCTGCTCCTGCCTGTCAGATCTCTGCACAATTTGATTACCCCTGTGCTGGACAATTCACTACCGTATATCTTCAATACAGCTATTCCCATGGGCCTCCCTTTGTTCTTCTCGATGCTCACTCCAGGAGACTTGAACTTTATTAGAAACAGCCCAGGGGCTCCAGGTGGTTAAGCGTTGGACTCTTGGTTTCGGCTCAGGTCATGATCTCAGGCTCATGAAATCTAGTCCCACACTGGGCTCCGTGCTCAGCGTGGGGTCAGCTGAAGACACTCTTGCCCTCCCCCTCTGCCCTTTCCCCCACACCCCCGTGTTCTCTCTCTCTCTCTGAAATAAATAAGTCTTAAAGAAAAAAAAAAAAAGCCCAGATTTGCCTGCAAAGGGTCAATGTCTAATAATAAGCTAACAACAGCAGAAGCAGAAGAGAGTACCTGCTCTTGGTCAGATTCTCTGCTAAGTCCTATACCTTCATTACCCTGTCAAGCTCTCAGAATTGTCCTTGTTTCCCAGAGGAGGAACTCAGGCTTGGTTCTTTGGCCAGGGTCACACTGCTGCTGAGTGTGAGCGTCTGGAGATGAACCCAGGTGCGTCTGCTCTGGGGCAGTAGCTCAAACCCAGGCCGGGCAGGGAAGGAGGCAGCGTAGGCCTCCTTCTCAGAGTCCAGGCCTGGGCTGCTGTAAATGCCCCCTGGGGGTGTGGGGAAGAGGGTGGCAGAGGGGGCTGGGCAGCCTGGGGAGCAGGGGCCACTTACCCTGTGGTGGTGCTCATGGTGTGGAGAATGGGGAGCTCCTGCCACCTGGAGGTGCCCTAGGGGCCAGCAGAGAGTGAGGGCCTGACCTGGCCTGTGGTACCTAGGACTTTGGCCCCAGCCCCCTCCTCCCTCAGACCGAGGAGTCCAGGCCCTCAGCCCCCTCCTCCCTCAGACCCAGGAGTCCAGACCCCCAGCCCCTCCTCCCTCAGACCCAGGAGTCCAGACCCCCAGCCCCTTCCTCCCTCAGACCTTGGAGTCCAGGCCCCCAGCCCCCTCCTCCCTCAGACCCAGGAGTCCAGATCCCCAGCCCCTTCCTCCCTCAGACCCAGGAGTCCAGACCCCCAGCCCCTCCTCCCTCAGACCCAGGAGTCCAGGGTCTCCAGCCGCTCCTCCCTCAGACCCGAGGGTCCCTGCCCCCGGACCCCTCCTTCCCCAGACCCAGAAGTCCAAAACCCCCATGCCCCTCCTCCTTCAGGCCGAGGAGTCTGGGGCCTCCAGCCCCTCCTCCCTCAGACCCGGGAGTCCAGACCCCCAGCCCCTCCTTTCTGAGACCCAGGGGTCCGGGTCCCCAGCCCCTCCTCCTCCTCCCTCAGACCCAGGAGTCCAGACCCCCAGCCCCTCCCCCTCCTCCCTCAGACCCAGGAGTCCAGGCCCCGAGCCCCTCCTTCACACCTTGTACTCTGCCCCCCAAATTTTTCAGGGATCCATGCATTTGGCTCCCTAATCTATGTGTATCTTATTTTGCTTCCTCTTTCCAGTGATCCTGTCTCCCAGCCTTATCTCCTCAGGGGCCCAGGAGTTCCAGCTCAGAGCTTCGGACCCTAAGAACCAAAGGGTCTTGACTCCAAGTCCCCTCAGAGAACCATTCATCTAATTCCTCAGCCACTTAGGGCCTCAGGCTTTCAGGCCAATCTCCCAGCCCTTACCTCCTCAGGACTCAAGGGTTCAGGTCTGCCAGCCTTCCTGGTGTCTGAACCGAGAGTCCTAGCCCCCTGCTCCTGCTCCCCAGGAGTCCCGACCTCCACCCCCGCTGGCTAGGCCCCCTCCTCACCTGCCCGTCAGGCTCGGTCTGCTGCGAGAGGCCCCGCTCTCTGCTGTCCCTGGGTTCCAAATGCCGGCCCCTCCTTCCTGCTCCCTGCCAGGCCACCCCGCCTCCGCATACCTGAGCACTCACCTGGCACAGCCCAGCAGCAGTGGCCCCTGGGAGGGGCTGGCAGGGACACCAGGGTTGGGGTGGGGGAGCCAGGAACTGTGACGGTCTCTAACAGCACTAGCGCAAGGACAGCAAGTCATTCGATGTCATACTTGGTCACAAAACCAAAAGCTCAGCCTCAAATACCCTCTTCCAATTGCCCTTATACCTCCGGGAGGTCAGAGGTTTGACTCGCACCTGTTTGCAGTTCAAGAGGGGGTCGTCAACGTGGGAGGGGTGGCATTTGAACCCGGGGCTGCCTTTCTGTGTCCGGGGCCAGTCTCTCTCCCTGCCTGGTGCACACCTCCTGTGTATGGTTCCTGCCTCCCCCTGCCTCTTCCTCTGGAACCCCCCCCCCAGTAACCCCCTCCAATCATGGTAACAGACGCAGAGCCCCACACAGCTCCAAGTACTTCTCAAACGTTAACGAGCTCCTCCGGCTTGAAATCTCCTTTCCAGAACTTCTTGTGTCCCATGGCCCTTGCCGACCACGTTATCTGCACCATTTCTTCCCAAAACCCAGTGAGGTGAGGTTGGGAGGCTCCATTTCACAGATGAAAGAAACTGAGCCCCATCTGGGTGAAGAGGCTTGCCGGAGGTTACACCTGCAGGGAGTGGATGAGAACAGCGGACGCCAGAGCTCGACCTCGGAGAGCAGGAGGGGCGGGCATGCCCCCTTTTAGCCTTTCGCTTCATCAATGATCCCCACCTGGTTCCTGACATCATCCGCTCACACCTGACCTTGCAGAGCCTCCGAGCTGGCCCCAGCTCCTCTCCACCTCCATCACCCCCTTCCAGCACACCTCTTCCTTGTTGCTCCGTCCTGCCTCAGGGCCTTTGCACTTGCTGTGCCCTCTGCCTGGAATGCTTATTCCCTCAGATATCCTCATGGAGGGTTCCCTCACCCCCTTCAGGTCTTTGCTGGAATGTCACCTTCTCAGAGAGACCTGGCTGACCACTCTATTTAACATTGCAGCTCCTCTCACCCTCCTGTTCCTCGTGGTCTCTCCCGGCTCCCTAATTAATTTTTCTCCAGAGCGTCTACCATCTTCTAACATACTGTATTACCTGATCGCTTTGATTATTTTATGTGTCCCCCATTAGAGTGTAAGCCTCATGAGGACAAAGACTTCTGTGCATTCAGCCCTGCACTCTATCTGCCGCTCTTTGGAGTAGCGTCTAGCACATGGCAAGTGCTGGAGGGATACTTGCTTTTGGTGCGTTTGTATGTATTATGCTCCATTGTTTTGTTCGCCACACGTTGACACCACAGTCTATGCTGAGTGAGGCTGGAAACCAGAGAATGCACCCCTTTGTCCTGGGCTGACGGGGATGAAAGAATAGAGGGGAAGAGAGACAATCATATGGTGTGGTGTGATGGCAGAGCGCCCAGCTGGGTGTGGGTTCGGGTTGTGACTTAACACCTAATGTGGGTGTGGTTCTGAGTACGCTGTGTGTGTGTGTGTGTGTGCATACACGTATATATGTCTCATCCTCACAACATCCTATGAAATGGGTTCCACTACCCCCCTTTCACACACGAGGAAGGGGAGACACACACGTTAAGGAATTTGTCTACAATCACACGGCTCATAGATGGTGGGGATGGTTGAGCCCAGGCCATACAACTCAGATCCTGCGTCCTTTGGTGCTATCCTACGCGGCCACCTCGTGACTCTGCCCCTTTCTAGCTGTGTGGCCCTAGGCAAATCACTTAACCTCTCTGTGCCCCAGTACCCCAACTGTAAAATGGGATCGAAATATTGGGAGGATTAAATGAGGTTACGGAGAGCTCTCAGCAGCGTCCCTGGCAAAGGGAGATGATAGGTTGAGTGTTCGCAACGGCAGAGATGGTGGCCTTTCTTTTCCTGTCTGCTCTGATGGGGACGCAAAGAGCACTGCGGAAGCCCAGAGGAGGCCGTAAGGAGGTCAGGGCGGGCTTCCTGGAGGAGGAGGGGCAGCCTGAGCGGAACCTGATGGGCGAGTTTGGCAGCCCGAGGTGGCCTGGAGGATGAGGGAGGAGTGTTGCAGGCCACGGAAGTGCCTGAGCGGTGGAGGGGAGGGCCGGCTGGCCGGCGCATGTGCTCTCCGGGGAGCTGCAGGGAGAGGCAGGAGGGTCTTGTGTTCCTCTCTAACTGCTGTCACTCTGGGCTCCTGTCACATCCAAGACACAAGTACTGTCTGAGCTTGGCCCTGCCTGGGTTGGGGTCTGCAGAGAGGAGCAGACCCCTCACCCTCTGAGAGGCAGGTGGCCTGGGACTAGTGCCCACTGGCGCAGAAGACAGAGGCTCAGAGTGGGGAGGCCACTAGCCCAAGGTCACAGTGGCCCTGGACCGGTGACACAAATGCATATCTGATTGGGGACAGGTCCTTTCTTCATGTTCAAATGGAGAAAATTGTCCTCATATAGGCATTCCATGGGAGTCAGGGGCCAGGACTCCCCGATCTGAGGGAGGAGGAATTGGGGGTCTGGACTCCTGGGTCTGAGGGAGGAGGGGGCTGGGGGCCTGGACTCCTGGGTCTGAGGGAGGAGGGGCTGGGGGCCTGGACTCCAGGGTCTGAGGGAGGAGGAGATGGGGGTCTGGACTCCTGGGTCTGAGGGAGGAGGGGGCTGGGGGCCTGGACTCCTGGGTCTGAGGGAGGAGGGGCTGGGGGCCTGGACTCCAGGGTCTGAGGGAGGAGGAGCTGGGGGTCTGGACTCCTGGGTCTGAGGGAGGAGGGGGCTGGGGGCCTGGACTCCTGGGTCTGAGGGAGGAGGAGATGGGGGTCTGGACTCCTGGGTCTGAGGGAGGAGGGGGCTGGGGGTCTGGACTCCTGGGTCTGAGGGAGGAGGGGCTGGGGGCCTGGACTCCAGGGTCTGAGGGAGGAGGAGATGGGGGTCTGGACTCCTGGGTCTGAGGGAGGAGGGGGCTGGGGGTCTGGACTCCTGGGTCTGAGGGAGGAGGGGCTGGGGGCCTGGACTCCTGGGTCTGAGGGAGGAGGGGCTGGGGGCCTGGACTCCAGGGTCTGAGGGAGGAGGAGCTGGGGGTCTGGACTCCTGGGTCTGAGGGAGGAGGGGGCTGGGGGCCTGGACTCCTGGGTCTGAGGGAGGAGGGGCTGGGGGCCTGGACTCGTGGGTCTGAGGGAGGAGGGGCTGGGGGCCTGGACTCCTGGGTCTGAGGGAGGAGGGGGCTGGGGGCCTGGACTCGTGGGTCTGAGGGAGGAGGGGCTGGGGGCCTGGACTCCAGGGTCTGAGGAAGGAGGAGCTGGGGGTCTGGACTCCTGGGTCTGAGGGAGGAGGGGCTGGGGGCCTGGACTCCAGGGTCTGAGGGAGGAGGGGGCTGGGGGCTGGACTCCTGGGTCTGAGGGAGGAGGGGCTGGGGGCCTGGATTCCAGGGTCTGAGGGAGGAGGAGATGGGGGTCTGGACTCCTGGGTCTGAGGGAGGAGGGGGCTGGGGGCCTGGACTCCTGGGTCTGAGGAAGGAGGAGCTGGGGGCCTGGACTCCTGGGTCTGAGGGAGGAGGGGCTGGGGGCCTGGACTCCTGGGTCTGAGGGAGGAGGGCAGGCTCAGGGACAGGTACCCCAGTCCCTGCCTCCAGGTGCTCTGAGGTCTGAAGCAGCAGGTGAGAAGGTGAGACCGAAACCAGAGCCTCCGCCCTAGTTCTGGGCCCAGGGCCTCCTTCCTCCTTCTCTGGCCTCAAAGAAGGCCCTCCCTCTCTTCAAACCATAGCAAGTGTCTCCCAGTGGAGGCTCCCACCCCAGCACAGTCTGACTCAGTAAGTCTGGGGTGGAGGCAGTGAACCCTGGTCTCAGAGACTCAGGGAGGGAGCCAGCCACCCGAGAATCCTCTCCAACCCCTTGTCTGCTCACACCGTCAGTGCCTTTCATCAAGTGAGCTCTAGGACTCCGTGGGTCTGAGTGGGCTTCTGTCCCAAAACTGGGATAGCTTTGTCACTGGGGACTGGATTGTGTATTCTCCGGGGTGGGGGGCACAGAGACAGCACTCAGCATTCCCCACTGGGGCTTGATCCGCTAAGATCCCCCATGTGTCATCTCTAAAAGCACCCCATCTCTTTCCTCCTCCTCCTCTCCCAACACACATGCCTATCTCCCCTCCCCAACTGTTGGGTTCGCTGATGAGTTCCTAGGAGGGGACATGGGGGATGGCTAGTCACAGTCACGGGAAATAGGAGGTATGGCAGGTTTTTGGCAGATACAAATAAGGTGGAGCTGGGTCTCAGGAAGATGTATTTATTTACATATGTGTTAATTAACTTAGTCGTTCAATGAATGGTTCCTGAGACCCAACCTGTGCCCCACTCTTTGCCCTCAAGAAGAGAGTCTAATTGGGGAAATCTACTTGGATATCCAGTTAAGTGGAGACTGGACAGGGTTCTGAAGGATGAATAGGAGTTTCCTAAGGACAATGCAGGAAGGGATGACGCTAAGCATTGAGAGTGGCATATACAAGGTCCCAAAGTCACACAGGAGCAAATACTTACGCACCTACTTTGTGCCAAGCATGTTCCGAGCGCTGGATGGACAAAAGCCCTACCCTGGTGTTATTGTCATCCTTGTGGGTGTGGTGGGAGACAGAAGGTAAACAGGTAGGCATGTACATGAGAGAGACTTTCGGATTGTGGTAGGACAGAAAACACAGGTGAAGAGGAGTGACTGAGGGCAGGCAGGTGTGGTCACTTCGGGGGGGGCATTCAGGGCTGGCCTCTGTGAGGAGGTGGCATCTGAGCTTTGACCTGGATTTCGAGAATGAGTCAGGAATGCAGAGAGGGTTCTGGGCAGAGGGAATACCTTGGGGAGGCTGGCCGGTGAGGTCTGTCGGGGTGTGTCTGGCCAGAGCACGTGAGACCCAGAGACCTTGCTACCAGGACGGTCATGGTGACAATTATGAAATAGCACCAACAAGGGGGTGGCCAAGCTCCAGGGCGGAGGGGGTTGTCCCAAGCGACACAAACTCGGGGCTGCCCTAAATGGGCCCGGGTGGAGTCTGCTCAGGCAGTGCGGAAGCCCAGAGGAAGGGTGAGGTGTTCCCCTGCAGATCCTGGAATGGACCCGCCCTGCAGCAGGCACCCCAAGAAGGGTGGGTCTGAGAAGCCGCCTGGCCCTGGCGGGGGAGGAGGGTGGGAGGAGGGAGGCTGGCGGTGGGCTGTTTGTTCTCTGGGAGGGATGGAGGGTGGGTCAGTCTCCTGAAACTGGGGGAGCCTGGCCCCCAGGCTGGTGGGTTGGGTGGGGGTGGGGCAGTGACTGGAAGGGGCTCCGACGGACCTGGGTTGGAGCAGGTGACTTTCAGTTTATTTGGCTCTCTTCCTCTAAAACGAGCAGAAGTCCTGGTACCTGTCATAGGGCCAGTGGGGAGATGAGGTGTGGGGAGACACGAAAAGTGCTGAGAACGGGCTCAAGGCGCAGCCTCCGTGAAAGATAGCTGGAGCAATGAACCAAGAGCTCAGTGACCCAGCGACATGCGGGAACAAGGGATAGTTCTGCACACAGCTCTGCAGTCCAGTACCTGCGCTGACAGCTCGAGGAATGCACAGCCTCAGTGTCCCCAGCTCCCGGCTTCCGGGGATCATCCGCTTACTGGAGACGCCCATTCATCCATCCAACGAGTGTTGGATGTCTGCTCTACACCAAGCACTGTTCTAGGGACCAGGGAACTCAACAGCCCCAAACCTGCCCTTGTGGAGTTTATATGCTGATGGAAAACGAAATAAAAAAAGGAAACTGTTTAGAATGTCCAATGGCGACAGTGCCGTGAAGGAAAATAAGGCAGGAAGGGAGGGAGGGTCCAGAAGGTGTTTTGGGGGTTCTAGTGAAAAGTCATAGTGTGGTTGGGGTGATATTGAGTGAAGATGTGGAGGGAGTGAGGTGGGGGATACCTGGGGAAGGATCTCCAGGCAGGGGCAACAGCCAGTGCAAAGGTCCTGTGGTCAGAGCTTGTCTGGTGTACACACAGCAAGGCCAGCATGTCTGCAGCACAGTGGGTGAGGGCAGAGGGGTGGAACATGAAGGCAGAGAGATCATGAGAGCAGATCACGGGTTCCCAGGGTCACTGTAAAGATCAGAGAGATTGAGAGGGCTACAGAAGTGTTTTGGCCAAGTTTTTTTTTTTTAATTGACATAAAATTAACCATCTTAAAGTGAATAACCCAGTAGCATTTAGTACATTCTCAAAGTTGTGCCACCATCCACCTCCATCTAGTTCCCAAACATTTTGTCAGCCCAAAATAAAGCAGCTACTCCACATCTCTCCATCCCTGAGCCCCTGGAAAGCATTAATTTGCTCTCTGTACCTGTGGACTGGCCAATCTGGACATTTCATATATATACGATCATACACTACATGACCTCATAGTGGTTTTGAGGTTCATACATGTTGTATTGATCAAGCGGAATAATTTCAGACTTGTAGAAAAGTTGCAAAATAATACAAAGAACTCCCTATACTATACCCAGAATCCTCAGAGGTTAACAGTGAACATCAACACTTGCTTATCCTTTCTCTCTCTGTCTTTTTCTTTCTCTCACACACACTTTTTTCCCCCCTGAACTATTTAAGACTCACTTGCAGACCTGATATCCCTATACCCCTAAAAACTTTATTTATTTATTTATTTATTTAAGATTTTAATTTATTTGAGAGAGAGAATGAGATAGAGAGAGCATGAGGGGGGGAGGATCAGAGGGAGAAGCAGACTCCCTGCTGAGCAGGGAGCCCGATTCAGGACTCGATCCCGGGATTCCAGGATCATAACCTGAGCCGAAGGCAGTCGCTTAACCAACTGAGCCACCCAGGTGCCCTATTTTATTTATTTTTAAAAAAGATTTTATTTATTTATTTGTCAGAGAGAGAGAGAGAGAGAGCACAACCAGGGGGAGCTGCAGGCAGAGGCAGAGGGAGAAGCAGGCTCCCTGCTGAGCAAGGAGCCCGATGCAGGACTCAATCCCAGGACCCTGGGATCATGACCTGAGCCGAAGGCAGCCGCTTAACCGACTGAGCCACCCAGGCGTCCCATCCCTAAAAACTTTAAATGTATTTCCTCAAAACAGCAGACAGATAGATGGAGATTAAGACAGAGAATGATTTTGGGCCATAAGCCCCTGATAGGGAAAGCGGAGGACTTGGTGGGAGAAGTCTCTCAGCACCTGGGACAGCACCCAATGCTTATCAAGAATTCATAAACATCAACAATGATAACAAAATGTATAGCCTACCTGGAGAGAGTTTCTAAACACTTTGGGTGTGTCTGGGCCAGGTGGGAGGTCCTCAGAGGAAGGAATTTGCATGCATTGTTTCCTGTGTAATAACTACATTAGCAGCCAGCAATGTTCTGGCACTTAACTGTGTATGAGATCCTTCTTGTGAATGACTTTATGTCAACCTTCCAGACTCTATGATGAGCTGGCAAACTATGACCCATTGCTTCTTTTTGTAAATAAAGTTTTATTAGAACAGAGCTATGCTCACTTGCGGGCATCTTGTCTATGGCAGCTTTCCTGCTATTAATGGCAGAATAGTTGCAGTAGGGACCAAATGGCCTGCAAGGATGAAATCATTTACTATCCTGTCCTTTGCAGAAAACTCTACCCTTGAGGTAGATGATATAAGGAGAAAAAGGCTCAGAGAGGAAGTGTTTTATTAAAAATTGAGAGAACCAGCCTCTGAACACACAGTGCTCATATCCCTCCTGCTCTTCAGATCTCCTTCTCCTCCTTCTTTATTTTTAATTATGGTAAAATACACTTGACATAAAATTTACTATCTTAACCATTTTTAAATGTCCAGCTCAGTGGCATTAAGCACATTCACACTGTTGTGCAACCATCACCACCGTCCATGTCCAGAACTCTTTTCATCCTACAAAACTGAAATCCTGTACCCACTAAACCCTAACACCCCACTTCTCTCCACCTGCCAGCCTCTGGCACCCATCATTCTGCTTTCTGTCTCTAGGATTTTATCTCCTCAAGGGACCTCATACAAGCGGAATCATATGGCCTTTGTATTTTTGTTTCTGGCTTATTTCGCGTGGCATAACATCTTCACGCAATGAGAAAAGGCAGATGAACAAGAAGTGAAAAACAGTGAAATTACCCATTATTTTGCCTGGCAGAGACCCTATGCAGAATATGATTGGTTTTTTTCTAACTCTTAAAGTATGCACTTTAGTATATAAACTTAAAAAAAAGAGAGAGAGCAAGAGAATCAGCCTATCTTCCCCCCTCCCCCCACCCTGTATTGGCAGTTAAGGAAGGAAGTCATGGATGTTCTTAAACATTTGAGCCTGATAAAGCTGTAGACAGTCTGTCTGGAACCACATACAGACAAATTAATTTTGTTGTCAGTATCAGGGGGTCCATGAGGGCAGGGAGCTTTTTGGTCTTGTTGCCAAATTCCCAGCGTGTAGTTCAATGTCTGGGACACAGTAGGTGCTCATTACATAGTTGT
Organism: Mirounga angustirostris; assembly: GCF_029215605.1. Classification (NCBI taxonomy): domain Eukaryota; kingdom Metazoa; phylum Chordata; class Mammalia; order Carnivora; family Phocidae; genus Mirounga; species Mirounga angustirostris. Next base: position 57,057,921 of record NW_026991724.1, on the reverse strand, counting down.
TGAAAGGAGTATAGAAGTAGGAATCGTAGAAAGTAGACTACTCTTCCACTGATAGGCATTGATCTTGATTTTATTTGCTTCTGGCATTTTGAGGAACATTTTCCTAAGTATCTTTCTTTATGAATGACTACTCTCTTAGCCTAAATTCTTACAAGGGGAATGGCTGGCTGGTCGGAGATGTGCACAAATGGTTTTGCCATGAATTGCTGAATGGCCTTTCAGGAGGCTGTACTAACTGATACTTCCACCAGCAGGTATGAGTACCCATGTTACCACATCCTTGCCAACACTGGATGTTAGCATTTTTTCGACCTTGCCAATCTGATAGGCAAAAAATATCATCTCATAATTACCCTAATGAGCATTTCTTTGATTCCTAGTAAGGCTGAGTAGTTTCATGTGTGTGTTGACTTTACTTCTTTGTAAATTGCACATCATACCATTTGCCTATTCTCCCCTCTCCTTGTTAGAGATTTGTAAGAACTCTTTACGTATTAAGGATACTACCTCTTTGCCATTTGGTGGGTAAGAGGAACCAGAAATTGAGAGAAGGTTAGTCATTGCTCAAGGCACACATTTAAGAGGTGGAACAGGAATTTGAAACAAGATGTGTGTAGGTCTATCTGGGGTTCTTTACCACAGGCTCCATGGCACCTTCCCCTTTCCCAGGCCTTACTCCCTCCATAGCCCAGAAGCCCTGAATTCCTACAATCTCAGAAAGAGGAGAGGCCTCTTGCCAAACCCAACCACCTTTGTTACCTCCTGCACAGCAAACCTATTCTTCAGTTTGTTGTGTAGATTAAATACTTGGCACATACTAGGTACTCAATAAATAGCAGCTGGTATTATTGCTTATTTTTTCTTTTAAAATTTCCCTTTATGGGTGCCTGGGTGGCTCACTCGTTAAGTGTCTGCCTTTGGCTCAGGTCATGATCCCAGGGTCCCGGGATCGAGCCCTGCATTGGGCTCCCTGTTCCACGGGAAGCCTGCTTCTCCTTCTCCCATTCCCCCGCTTGTGTTCCCTCTCTTGCTGTGTCTTTCTCTGTCAAATAAATAAATGAAATCTTAAAAAAAAAAAAAAAATTCCCTTTAGCCACATCTCTTGCCAGCCAGCCGCCTCCCAAGTCAAGCCTCCTACCATCCCAAATATGTGTCACTCCCCAAGCAACTTGCCTCATGACTCCTAGCCTATGAATATGCTGTTACACCTGTCTAGTTGTCTCTCTCCACTTGTCCCACTTGAAGAACTCCTACTCATCCTTCAAAACCCTATTTATGTTTCCCTTCCTCTGGGAACCTTTTCCTTACTCCTAGGCTGAGACTCCAATCACAGATCCTGGACCCAGTGCTGTTGTGTTCCCTTTGGGTACCCTGTGTCTGGGAGGGCACACAGAACTCACAGTTTTCACAGCAGTATGGAAACAAGCAACATCTCTCCAAGAGAAAAAAAAAATTAGCTCCAAACTGCAAAAGCTGCAGACCCAAAATGAATACATTTCATTCTATGTCTATAAAACATCACATCTAATTTGTTATTGAATCCAATATTCAAAAACCTCTTGGGGCACCTGGAAATAATTTATCAGGCAGGTATTTCTCATCTCATAAGAATTCTCAAACATGTCTGTTGATTGTAGACAAACCTGACTGAATCATAAACCAAGAGTTAGTTGTGGCCAAATGATTTCCAAAACAAAACTGTAGAAAATTTTCAGTTTGTAGAAAATTTGAGTCCGCTTTATTGCAGGATAATTACACGCAGTAAAATTCACTATTTTTAAGTGAACAAGCTGATAACATTGTTACAAACATACGTAGCCATGCATGTAACTGTCAGTAAGATTACAAGAGAGACGATTTACAAAACCCAAAGAACTTCCCTTTCTGGCAATCACTTGCTCCTTCCCTTCTGCCCCTGGCACCATGGATCTCCTTCTTTCACTACAGGCTTGCCTTTCCTAGAACCATGTCATATAACTGGAATCTTATGTCAGGCAGTCTTCTGCGTCTGGCTTCTTTCACTCAGAATGATACTTTTGTCGCTCATCTAGGTTGTCACAATTGCCAGCATTTCATTCTTCTTCTTTTTTTTAATCAAATAATGACCCATTGTATGAATTTACAGTATCTTTTCCAGAAGTCCAGCCCCCATGTCCTCCTCTCTCAGACCTTGCAGTTGAGACCCCCAACCCCTCCTCCCTCAGACCCAGGAATCCAGGGCCCCAACCCCTCCTCCCTCAGACCCAGGAATCCAGGGCCCCAGCCCCTCCTCCCTCAGACCCAGGAGTCCAGGCCCCCAGCCCCCTCCTCCCTCAGACCCAGGAGTCCAGGCCCCCAGTCCCTCCTCCCTCAGACCCAGGAGTCCAGGCCCCCAGGCCCTCCTCCCTCAGACCCAGGAGCCCAGGCCCCCAGCCCCCTCCTCCCTCAGACCTGGAAGTCCAGACCCCCAGCTGTTCCTCCCTCAGAGCCAGGGGTTCAGCCTCCCAGCCCCTCCTCCCTCAGACCCAGGAGTCCAGGCCCCCAGGCTCTCCTCCCTCAGACCCAGGAGTCCAGGCCCCCAGCCCCTCCTCCCTCAGACCCAGGAGTCCAGCCCCCAGCCCCTCCTCCCTCAGACCCAGGAGCCCAGGCCCCCAGCCCCTCCTCCCTCAGACCCGGGAGTCCAGTCCCCCAGCCCCTCCTTCCTCAGACCCGGGAGTCCAGGGCCCCAGCCCCTCCTGCTTCAGACCCAGGAGTCCAGGCCCCCAGCTCCTACTCCCTCAGACCCAGGAGTCCAGACCCCAGCCCCTCCTCCCTCAGACCCAGGAGCCCAGGCCCCCAGCCCCTCCTCCCTCAGACCCGGGAGTCCAGTCCCCCAGCCCCTCCTCCCTCAGACCCGGGAGTCCAGGCCCCCAGCCCCTCCTGCTTCAGACCCAGGAGTCCAGGCCCCCAGCTCCTCCTCCCTCAGACCCAGGAGTCCAGACCCCAGCCCCTCCTCCCTCAGACCCAGGAGCCCAGGCCCCCAGCCCCTCCTCCCTCAGACCCGGGAGTCCAGTCCCCCAGCCCCTCCTCCCTCAGACCCGGGAGTCCTGGCCCCCAGCCCCCTCCTCTCTCAGACACAGGAGTCCTGGCCCCCAGCCCCCTCCTCTCTCAGACACAGGAGTCCAGGCCCCCAGCCCCTCCTCCCTCAGACCCAGGAGTCCAGGACCCCAGCCCCCTCCTCTCTCAGACCCAGGAGTCCAGGCCCCCAGGCCCCTCCTCTCTCAGACCCAGGAGTCCTGGCCCCCAGCCCCTCCTCCCCCAGACCCAGGAGTCCAGGACCCCAGCCCCCTCCTCTCTCAGACCCAGGAGTCCAGGACCCCAGCCCCCTCCTCTCTCAGACCCAGGAGTCCAGCCCCCAGCCCCCTCCTCTCTCAGACACAGGAGTCCTGGCCCCCAGCCCCCTCCTCTCTCAGACACAGGAGTCCTGGCCCCCAGGCCCCTCCTCCCCCAGACCCAGGAGTCCTGGCCCCCAGCCCCTCCTCCCTCAGACCCAGGAGTCCAGTCCCCCAGCCCCCTCCTCTCTCAGACACAGGAGTCCAGCCCCCAGCCCCCTCCTCTCTCAGACACAGGAGTCCTGGCCCCCAGCCCCCTCCTCTCTCAGACCCAGGAGTCCAGCCCCCAGCCCCTCCTCCCTCAGACCCAGGAGCCCAGGACCCCAGCCCCTCCTCCCTCAGACCCAGGAGTCCAGACCCCAGCCCCCTCCTCTCTCAGACCCAGGAGTCCAGTCCTCCAGCCCCCTCTTCTCTCAGACACAGGAGTCCTGGCCCCCAGCCCCTCCTCCCTCAGACCCAGGAGTCCTGGCCCCCAGCCCCCTCTTCTCTCAGACACAGGAGTCCTGGCCCCCAGGCCCCTCCTCTCTCAGACCCAGGAGTCCTGGCCCCCAGCCCCCTCCTCCCTCAGACCCAGGAGTCCAGACCCCAGCCCCCTCCTCCCTCAGACCCAGGAGTCCAGTCCTCCAGCCCCTCCTCTCTCGGACCCAGGAGTCCAGTCCCCCAGCCCCTCCTCCCTCGGACCCAGGAGTCCAGACCCCCAGCCCCTCCTCCCTCAGACCCAGGAATCCAGGCCCCCAGCCCCTCCTCCCTCGGACCCAGGAGTCCAGGACCCCCAGCCCCTCCTCCCTCAGACCCAGGAGTCCAGACCCCCAGCCCCTCCTCCCTCAGACACAGGAGTCCTGGCCCCCAGCCCCTCCTCCCTCAGACCCAGGAGTCCAGACCCCAGCCCCCTCCTCTCTCAGACCCAGGAGTCCAGTCCTCCAACCCCCTCTTCTCTCAGACACAGGAGTCCAAGCCCCCAGCCCCTCCTCCCTCAGACCCAGGAGTCCAGACCCCAGCCCCTCCTCCCTCAGACCTAGGGGTCCAGACCCCCAGCCCCTCCTCCCTCAGACACAGAAGTCCTGGCCCCCAGCCCCCTCCTCTCTCAGACCCAGGAGTCCAGGACCCCCAGCCCCTCCTCCCTCAGACCCAGGAGTCCAGACCCCCAGCCCCTCCTCCCTCAGACACAGGAGTCCTGGCCCCCAGCCCCTCCTCCCTCAGACCCAGGAGTCCAGACCCCAGCCCCCTCCTCTCTCAGACCCAGGAGTCCAGTCCTCCAACCCCCTCTTCTCTCAGACACAGGAGTCCAAGCCCCCAGCCCCTCCTCCCTCAGACCCAGGAGTCCAGACCCCAGCCCCTCCTCCCTCAGACCTAGGGGTCCAGACCCCCAGCCCCTCCTCCCTCAGACACAGGAGTCCAGTCCCCCAGCCCCCTCCTCTCTCAGACCCAGGAGTCCAGACCCCAGTCCCCTCCTCTCTCAGACCCAGGAGTCCAGTCCCCCAGCCCCCTCCTCTCTCAGACCCAGGAGTCCAGGCCCCCAGCCCCTCCTCCCTCACACCCAGGAGTCCAGACCCCAGCCCCTCCTCCCTCAGACCTAGGGGTCCAGACCCCCAGCCCCTCCTCCCTCAGACACAGGAGGCCAGTCCCCCAGCCCCCTCCTCTCTCAGACCCAGGAGTCCAGACCCCAGTCCCCTCCTCTCTCAGACCCAGGAGTCCAGTCCCCCAACCCCTCCTCCCTCAGACCCAGGAGTCCAGACCCCAGTCCCCTCCTCTCTCAGACCCAGGAGTCCAGACCCCAGTCCCCTCCTCTCTCAGACCCAGGAGTCCTGGCCCCCAGCCCCCTCCTCTCTCAGACCCAGGAGTCCAGACCCCAGTCCCCTCCTCTCTCAGACCCAGGAGTCCTGGCCCCCAGCCCCCTCCTCTCTCAGACCCAGGAGTCCAGGCCCCCAGCCCCTCCTCCCTCACACCCAGGAGTCCAGACCCCAGCCCCTCCTCCCTCAGACCTAGGGGTCCAGACCCCCAGCCCCTCCTCCCTCAGACACAGGAGGCCAGTCCCCCAGCCCCCTCCTCTCTCAGACCCAGGAGTCCAGACCCCAGTCCCCTCCTCTCTCAGACCCAGGAGTCCTGGCCCCCAGCCCCCTCCTCTCTCAGACCCAGGAGTCCAGGCCCCCAGCCCCTCCTCCCTCACACCCAGGAGTCCAGACCCCAGCCCCTCCTCCCTCAGACCTAGGGGTCCAGACCCCCAGCCCCTCCTCCCTCAGACACAGGAGGCCAGTCCCCCAGCCCCCTCCTCTCTCAGACCCAGGAGTCCAGACCCCAGTCCCCTCCTCTCTCAGACCCAGGAGTCCAGTCCCCCAACCCCTCCTCCCTCAGACCCAGGAGTCCAGACCCCAGTCCCCTCCTCTCTCAGACCCAGGAGTCCAGACCCCAGTCCCCTCCTCTCTCAGACCCAGGAGTCCTGGCCCCCAGCCCCCTCCTCTCTCAGACCCAGGAGTCCAGACCCCAGTCCCCTCCTCTCTCAGACCCAGGAGTCCTGGCCCCCAGCCCCCTCCTCTCTCAGACCCAGGAGTCCAGGCCCCCAGCCCCTCCTCCCTCACACCCAGGAGTCCAGACCCCAGCCCCTCCTCCCTCAGACCTAGGGGTCCAGACCCCCAGCCCCTCCTCCCTCAGACACAGGAGGCCAGTCCCCCAGCCCCCTCCTCTCTCAGACCCAGGAGTCCAGACCCCAGTCCCCTCCTCTCTCAGACCCAGGAGTCCTGGCCCCCAGCCCCTTCTCCGTCACACCGAGGACTCTACGCCCTGGTCTCTCTCAGGGCCCCAGGGATTTGGGAACCCCCAGGCTAGTAGGTCCTGGCTTCGGAGTCTCAAAAATCTCAAATTCTCTCATAGTCTATGAGAAAGGTACTGTTGGTGAACGCGCACTTTAGGTGGGAACAGGTTGCTTATTGGAAAGGCACAAAGAAAATAAAACAATTAAAAAGTAAAGGCACACTGCCGGGCGCAACCTGCGAGCGCAGCGCGGCGGGCGGCGGAAGCAGCCGAACCCCGCGGTCCCAGCGGCCCCGCAGCTCAGTGACCGCGCCGCGAACGTGACGTCATGGAACAGTGCGCAGGCTCGCCCCTCCTGCCCCGCCCCCAGGCCGCGGCCACGCCCCCGACTCCGGAAACTCCCCCTCCCAGGGCCGCCGCGCGGGGGGCGGTCCTCACAGGCCCCGCCCCTGACAGGCCCACCGCCCCGTTAAGCCCCGCCCCCTCCGGAAGCCTTGGCCCGAGCGGAGCTCGCCCTTCCCCGCGTGGGTCGCCGGCTGCGCGCCCCTGTCCTGCGAGCGACCCCGCGGCGGGTGCGCGGCGAGCGTGTGCCCCGTCCGCGGCGGGCTCCGCGTCGGATCCCGCTCCTTCCCGCCATGAACCGCTACCTTCTGCCGCTGTCCGTGCTGGGCACGGCGGTGGGTGGCGCGGTGCTGCTCCGGTGAGTGCCTCCAGGTGGGGGGTGGCAGGCCGGGGAGAGGTCGCCTGGTGGTCGCGGGCCTCGGACGGTCCAGACAGTGCGGCGGGGGGGCAGGCCTAGGGGGGGCCTCGAGGGCAGGTCACGGCCCAAGGTCACCCCGAGTCCTCGGAAACCTTCTGGTCACTGATTAGCGAGTCCATCCTGCAGACGTGCATTGGGCAGTCCCCATAGGTCACCCGTGACCCGGGTGCGAGGAAATGCGTGCCCCCCAAGCTCTCGTTACCCGGAATCCGAGACGCAAACCGGATCGCCCAGTGATTGTACCGCTCGGCTTATGCACGTGGTTCTTGTCTTTTCTAGGCTAATGCACTAACCGCCCGCCCGCAGAAACCCAGCTGCCCAGTATTCTAGAGCAGCGTGGCGGGTGGACTTTCTGCGCCCATGGAAGTGTTTCACGTTTGTGCGGTCCGTTATGACAGCCATCACACACGGCTACCCGGCGCTCAGAGCATGGCTTGTGGTTAACGAGACTGTACTCCAGCACCGGTTAAGAGGGTGCAGCTCATTGGGGCGCCTGGGTGGCTCAGTCGTTAAGCGTCTGCCTTCAGCTCAGGTCATGATCCCAGGGTCCTGGGATCGAGCCCCGCACCGGGCTCCCTGCTCGGCGGGGGGTCTGCTTCTCCCTCTGAACCTCCCCCCTCTCATGCTCTCTCTCTATCTCATTCTCTCTCAAATAAATAAAATCTTTATTAAAAAAAAAAAAGAGGGGCGCCTGGGTGGCTCAGATGGTTAAGCGTCTGCCTTGGGCTCAGCTCATGGTCCCGGGGTCCTGGGATCGAGCCCCGCACCGGGCTCCCTGCTCCTTGGGAGCCTGCTTCTCTCCCTCTGCCTCTCTCTGTCTCTCATGAATAAATAAATAAAATCTTAAAAAAAAAAAAAAAGAGGGTGCAGCTCATTCGGGCGCCTGGGTGGCTCAGACGGTTAAGCGTCTGCCTTGGGCTCAGGTCAGGATCCCAAGGTCCTGGGATCGAGCCCCGCACCGGGCTCCCTGCTCAGTGGGGAGCCTGCTTCTCCCTCTGCCTCTCTCTCTCTGTCTCTCATGAATAAATAAATAAAATCTTTAAAAAAAAAAAAAAGAGGGTGCAGCTCATGTGTTCTTACAGTTGAAAAAAAGAATTGGCAACGTATAATTTCATTACACTTACACAATACAAGAGATTGGCTGGGAGGCCTGGAAGTAATTGGAATATGGAAATACACACACACACACACACATATATATATATTTAAATGTTTTATTTATTTATTCATGAGAGTCAGAGAGAGAGAGAGGGGCAGAGGGAGAAGCAGGCCTCCCGCCGAGCAGGGAGCCCGATGCGGGACCCGATCCCAGGACCCCGGGATCATGACCTGAGCCGAAGGCAGACGCTTAACCATCTGAGCCACCCAGGCGCCCACACATATATATATTTTAAGGGCATAAACCATAGACTGTAAACCTTTGGGTTTATTTGCCTGCGCTGTGATGAGGCTTCGTGGTGAACTTGTTGCTCCTGATCTGATAAAGTCATCTTCAGGGAGTTTTGATTTATAATTCATTACACTGCGGCTCTGTGATATTAACTGGGTGTTTTTTTTTTTTTTTTTTTAAGGTTTTATTTATTTATTATACAGAGAGAGACACAGCGAGAGCAGGAACACAAGCAGGGGGAATGTGAGAGGGAGAAGCAGGCTTCCCACCGAGCAGGGAGCCCGATGCGGGGCTCGATCCCAGGACCCTGGGATCATGACCTGAGCCGAAGGCAGACGCTTAACGACTGAGCCACCCAGGCGCCCAACTGGGTGTTTTTGAAAGGTCTAGAAAATGGAGATAGTTCTTTTTTAAATGGAAATAATTTTCCCGTGTGATAAAATTCATCAGCTGCTGTTTGTTTTTATTCATACTGCTGTCTTTCACTTCTGAAGACCTAAAAATAGTAACAATAATAAAGGGAGGGCATGGGATGGGCAGAATGAGAGGTTAGCTGAATGCCCTGGGGAAAAAGTATGGCTGTTTATTTTTAATTAACTTAAATAAAAAATTAGCCCCAGGAGGCTGGCGGTTTCCGTGCTGTACAGGGCCTTTCTGTCACGTGGTGGCATTTTTACGTGGCCGGTCCCCTATCAGTGACATTCACTTGTTTCCAGTATTTGGCCTCTGGGGAATGTGGGTAAAGGGTAAGAGCCCCCCAAAGATGCGCATGTTGTAGGGCTCAGAACTGTGAAGGTCTTACCTTAGCTGTCACAGGGGACCTTGCAGGTGACATTGAGTTAAGGACCCTGAGATGGGGAGGTGGTCCTGGGTTGTCCGGGGGTGGGGGGCGCCCAGTGCAATCACAGTGCTCCTTCAGAGTCAGTGACCTGAAGACACCGCTCTGCTGACTTTGGAGACAGAGGAGGAGGGGCCGCGAGCCAGGGAGTGTGGGCGCCTCTAGGAGCTGGAAAAGGCATGGGACCCGCCTCTCCCCTAGAGCCTCCAGAAGGAGCGCAGTCCTGCCAACACCCAGCCCTTATCTTGGTGAGACCCATCTTGGACTCCTGCCTGCAGACCCGTAGATTACCTGTGCATGGTTTTAACCGGCCCAGCTTGTGGTAACTTGGTGTGGCAGCCATAGAAACCAACCCAGTGGGTCTTTACAAAGACTGACCTTTTGCCTGCAACACCATACTGGACCTCACGGAGTTAGATGTCCTTCCCGTCTTTCCGCTGGGGGAACACAAGCGCAGTGGGGTCATTCACCCAGGATCCTAACAGTCAGGGGCACGTGCGGTGAGGGTGAGTGGACCCCCATGGACGGAAGTGACCACCTCGCTTCTTACCTGCAGAGACTACGTTGCGGGCGGGGTCTGTCCCAGCAAGGCCACCATTCCTGGGAAGACCGTCATTGTGACCGGCGCCAACACGGGCATCGGGAAGCAGACGGCCTTGGAGCTGGGCAGAAGAGGTGAAGTCCCAGGGGGCGCCTGGCTTGGGGCGTGAGGTCTGGGATGGAGCGTTTGCTCTCCTGGGGGATTGTTTTGGTTGCAAGTGGCAGAAACCAAAGTCACGCCGGCTTAAGCCAGAAAGGCTGGTGTCCCTGAGAGAGGTAGGGGGGACTTTGGGTCTTAGAGGAGGCTGTGGACACTTGGACTGGGGTTATGGAGGAAGTCCACGGAGGAGGATTGATCGCTTTTGAAGTTAGAATTAGTGGATTTCCTGTTGAGTCAGACACCAGAAAAGAAGTCAAGGATTTAGGTTTGAGCAACTGGGAGACCAGACTTGCCTTTGGCTGGGGTGGGAAGGCTGTGGCAGGGCAGGTGTGAGGGCTGGGGGAGATGGGAAACTTTCTTTGGGCTTGACGGGTTGGGGTGGCCGGGGGAATGGGTCCTGATGGGCTAGGCTGGAGCTGCCTGTCTGCCTCCGAGGTCAGAGTGGTGGGGGCCGTGATGGGCAGCACCCCCCCCACCACATGGGGTTTCCCCAAGGATGGGGGCACCTGCTCCTCCCAGGAGAAGGTGAGAAGTGAAATCGGGTGGACACCCCCACCCACTGCTGTCTGGAGGGCCCGGCGGCAACAGAGGATGAACAGATCCCGGGTTGGCTGAGTTCCCTTGTGGACCGAGGGAGGGGAGGCGGGGTGTGTTGGAGGCAGCTGGGCCCATGGTGGGCAGACGAGCCACGCGGATCCACATCCGTCCTTCTCCAATCCCTGCTTCTTCTCACTTCTCTAATTTTTTAAAGTTTTTTTTTTTTTTTTTTTTTTATGGCTGTGTTGAAATTCAATCCACACATCACATAATTCACCCGTCAAGCGTACACGCTGGTGTTTAGTATATTCCCAGATTTGTACGAACATTGCTAATCAGTTTCGGAACATTTTCATCAAAATGACAGCTCGGTCCTCTTAGTGGTCACCCTAGTGTCCCCCCCCCCTCCCCCCCGGGAACCATCCATCTACCTCCTGTGGATCGGCCTGTTATGGATATTTCATGTCAATGGAATCATAGGCTACGTATATTTTTTTTGTGACTGGCTGCTTCCAGCAAGCACGTTCGTGAGGTCCATGCACGTTGTAGTATGTGTCACGTTCCTTTCCGTGGCCGAGTAGATTCTAGGGTCTGGATGGACCACCTTGTGCTTCTCCGCTCAGCCGCTGATGGACATTTGGGTGGTTTCCATCTTTCGGCTGCTGTGAATGGTGCCACTATGTGCTCACGTTTACATGCTCTTGTGCAGACCTCTGTTTTCATGTGTGTTCTCTCTCTGTACCTGGGAGAGGATTTAAAAAATACTTTTTTCCTGTCCTGGGCTCGCAGGAGGCAACATCATTCTGGCCTGTCGAGATATGGAGAAGTGTGAGGCGGCGGCAAAGGACATTCGTGGGGAGACCCTTAATCACCGCGTCAGGGCCCGGCACCTGGACCTGGCCTCCCTCAAGTCCATCCGAGAGTTTGCCGCGAAGATCATCGAAGGTAGGAGGGAGGACGCCGGCCTTGGGGGCGAGGTCCTGGGTAGCCACAAGTCCTAGAGTGTTTTCGGTGCTGGTGTTTTCGGACAGGTGCAGATTTCTACGCGCGAAGATCGTACATTTTTATATCTCCTGACATTGTCGCGTGAAAATATTTTTCATTTCAACTGTTCACATAAATCAAAAGAGTAATATTTCTGGGTATGTGAACACTGTATGGAATTCAGATATCGGTGTTCACAAATAAAGTTTTATTGGCACACGGTCCTGTTAGCTTAGGTATTCTCTGTGGCTGCTTTAGTCCTACGACAGCAGAGGCCGTATGGCCTGCAAAGCCAGAAATACCTAGTCTGGTCCTTTACAGGGAAAGTTTGCTCTGTGGGACTCCTGCTCTGTAGGAAGACGAACTCCTTCGGCCCGAGAGCCGACAAGACGCAGAGGCCCAGGTGAGGTTAGGTGTGCAGGGAGCTGGCAGGTGAGTTAGCCCAGTGAAGGCAGGCGGAAATGCTGACTCATCCAGCAGTTGCTGAGCCTCCCCGGCCCCCCTGGCTGATGGGTGATGCCCGGGACGCAGAGAGGAGTCAGATGCAGGCCCTGCGCCCGGTCCAGCGGGGGACGCCACCGCACAGCACAGAGTACCCGGAGCTCCCACTTTCTCTGCTGGGTGTTTCTTTTCGCAGATGCGGGGATTCGGCGGGCATTTTTCTGCACTTGGTCCCACGGGTGACTCACTCATTTCCGCGTCCCACCAGATATTCTCTGCTGGGTGTTTCTTTTCGCAGATGCGGGGATTCGGCGGGCATTTTTCTGCACTTGGTCCCACGGGTGACTCCCTCATTTCCGCGTCCCACCAGATATTCTCTGCTGGGTGTTTCTTTTCGCAGATGCGGGGATTCGGCGGGCATTTTTCTGCACTTGGTCCCACGGGTGACTCACTCATTTCCGCGTCCCACCAGATATTCTCAGAACTGGCTCACGTCTTTATGCTTTCAAACAGGGGTACCATTTTACAGGACTAAACATTCGGAAAGTACAAACGGGGCTACAGCCAAACACCTCCCTGCCACTAGCCACCAGCTGCCTTCCTCAGATGTGTTCAGTGTCCTCGTGTGTCCTTTTGGAGACAGTTTGGGCATTTATAAAGCAAGCAGGTGTATATATCTCTTCTTGGTTGTTTATTTTTATTTCATTTTTTTTAAAGATTTTATTTATTTGAGAGAGAGAGAATGAGAGACAGAGAGCATGAGAAGGAGGAAGGTCAGAGGGAGAAGCAGACTCCCCGCCGAGCAGGGAGCCCGATGCGGGACTCGATCCAGGGACTCCGGGATCATGACCTGAGCCGAAGGCAGTCGCTTAACCAACTGAGCCACCAGGCTCAGTTTTTAGAGAGAGCGAGCATGAGCGGAGGGGAAAGGAACAGAAGGAGAGAGAGAACCCTAAGCAGACTCCACGCCCAGCGTGGCCCAACGCGGGGGCTTGATCTCACGACCCTGAGATCGTGACCTGAGCTGAAACCAAGAGTCGGACGCTTAACCGACTGAGCCACCAGCATGGCCCTCCCTTGGCTTTTTTATACAACTAGGGCCTGTCACACATGTGGTGCTCTCTCCCCCCCCATTCTACCCAGCAAGTTCTAGTATTATCTGTTTTTACAGAGGGGGAAACCGAGTCACAGAGAAGCTGTGTGACTTGGCCAGGGTCATACCGCTTCTCAGGGCAGAGCCAGGGGATTTGAACTGTCATCTGATGGCTCCAGAGTATGTGTTCCTGACGGCTCTGCTAACCCCCTCCACCCTCGAGGCCAAACAGAGGCTGTTTCCTAGATGACTAACCTGTTATCCCCACGGATCCTGCAAACTGCTTTCAGAGTGTTATGGGTTCTGCTGTGTCCCCTCAAAAGATGTGTTGGGGTCCTAATCCCCAGGACCTCAGCACGAGGCCTGATCTGCAGAGAGGGTCTGTACAGACGTGATTAAGCCCTATTCCAGTGACTGGTGTCCTCATACGGAGGGGAGATTAGGACGCAGACAGGCCCGAGGGAAGAGACAGGGAGAAGGCGGCCAGTCACCTGTGAGCCCAGGAGAGAGACTCCAGCGCAGATTCTCCCTCGTGGTCCTTGGTCCTTGGAAGGATACAGCCCTGAGACACACTGACCCCGGGCTTCCCGCCTCCAGAACTGGGACACAGCACGTTCAAGCAGCCCATTGTGTGATGCTTTGTTACAGCAGCCCTTGCTAACTGATGCGGGGAGGAAGGTGCTATTACTCGTCCCATTTTACAGAGGAGGAAATAGAGGCTTGGAGAGGGACAGTCGTTTGTGCCTGTGACGTGGCAGGTCTGGAATCAGGTGTGGCATGGGCTGCCCGCCGAGCTGGTGTTCCCACGAGTAACCCCCCAGGCTGAGGCCCCTGCAGATGTGGCTTCTTTCCCTTTCCAGGAAAGGTCTCCAAGCCTCAGGTGTGTTGTGTTTTCTGGGGCTGCCGTCACCAAGGACAGCAAACTGAGTAGGTTGAGATGAGAGTCTGTTCTCTTCACAGTTGTGGAGGCCAGAAGTCCAAGATCAAGGTGTCAGCAGGGCGGCAGCCTTCCTGAGACCGGGAGAATCCTTCTGCCTCTTTCAGCTTCTGGCGGGGGCTGTCAGTCCTCCGTGGTCTGCAGTCTCTGCCTCTGTCTCGCTGCGGTCTCAGCCTGTGTCCTACTGGATTAGGGCCCACAATGTGACCTTCTCTTTTTTTTTTTTTTAAGATTTTATTTATTTATTTGAGAGAGAGAGAATGAGAGAGAGCATGAGAGGGAGGAGGGTCAAAAGGAGAAGCAGACTCCCCGCCGAGCAGGGAGCCCGATGCGGGACTCGATCCCGGGACTCCAGGATCATGACCTGAGCCAAAGGCAGTTGCTTAACCAACTGAGCCACCCAGGCGCCCCATGTGACCTTCTCTTAAACTGATTACTTTTTGCAAAGACTCTTTCCAAAAACAGTTTGCATTCCCAGGCTCTGGGTGGACATGAGTGTTTCAGGGACACTGTTCGGCCAGCCCGGTGCTGGGGCGCTTCCCACCAATCGCACGCAGGCCCGTACAGGACTGACATGTTTGCCCTCGCCCCTGTCTTCCAGAGGAGGAACAAGTGCACATTCTGGTCAACAATGCAGCTGTGATGCGGTGCCCCCACTGGACCACCGACGATGGCTTTGAGATGCAGTTTGGTGTTAACCACTTGGGTGAGGTCACGGGCTGAGGGCTGCGTGGTGTATCGTGAGCCTGGGATGTGAGTGGGGTTCCCCGGTGGGCCAGGCATGGGCTCTGGGGAGGGCCAGAGTCCTCCTCTGCTCTCCAGGGCAGCTGGGCAGCCACCTGTGGGGCCACCTGGCGGCTCAGGGAGTTGCCTATTCATTGCTGGATGCTCTGTCAGTTCTTTGGATCCTCCATCCATCTCTTGGCCTTTTGGCCCTTTGTCTGTCCTCCAGTCTGTCTGTCCATCAGTCACTTTGTCTGTCTACCTGTTGTCACCCTGGATATAACTGGAGTTCTGTTAGTAAGGGCAAGGGGGGAAACACATATTGGACGGGCGCCAATCACCGGATTAGGGTCCACCCTAATGGCCTCATTTTCACTGTAAAGACCCTCTCTCTGAATAAGGCCACATGTTGAGGTCCTGGAGGGTCAAAACGCACATCACTGTCATTTGTGGCCTATTGGCTGGGATGCAGTCACATGACCTGACGTCACTGCAAGGGAGTCTGGGAAATATAGTCTTTCAATGGGCAGTCCTGTGCACAGCCAACAGTTCTATTGCTGAAGGAGACATGGGAGGCAGTCGGTCTCCCCAGCTGACCTCATGGGGTTCTTGCAGGGCCTGACGTTTGGGGCTGGGTCACTCTTTGCTGTGGGCCCATCCTGTGCAGTATAGGGTGTCCAGCAGCATCCCTGGCCTCCTCCCACTAGACGCCAGGAGCACCCCCTTTTCTCTCTAGAGTTATGATGACCAAAACCTCTAGACATTGCCAGATGTCCCCTGGGGGAGAGAACTGGCTCCTGTCGAGAGCCATGGATTATTGGGAGGGTCAAAGAAGTTAATGTTCTCAGTACAATCCTAGGTACCAGGTAAGAATTCAGTGAAAATTGTCTTTTTGTTGTCCTTCGTCCAGGTCACTTTCTTTTGACAAACTTGCTGCTGGACAAGCTGAAAGCCTCGGCCCCTTCACGGATCATCAACCTCTCGTCCTTGGCCCACGTTGCAGGACACATAGACTTTGATGACTTGAACTGGGAGAAGAGGAAGTATGACACCAAAGCAGCTTATTGCCAGAGTAAGCTGGCCATCATCCTCTTTACCAGGGAGCTGAGCCGGCAGCTGCAGGGTACGTGTGTGGCGAGCCTCGCTGGCCTCCTTCTTCCTCTATCTCTGAGCCTGGAACAGTCCTGCTCCGACCCTGGGCCCAGGGGAGGTCAAGCAGCGGTTCCAGAAGAGGCAGACAAGTGACACACATGCCACCATGTTCCTTGGGGCCTGGAGCAGACATCACTGATCAATCGTGGCATTCTTCCGTGCTCACAGGCATCTAAGCCGTTGGTGCTCTGGGCTAGTGGTTCTCAACCACGGCAATATCTGAAGATGGCTGCGGCCATCGCTTCAGGGAGTGGAGGTGGGGTGGGTGTTGCTACTGGCATCTAGCTGCTCAGCATCCTGCAGCGCACAGGATAAAGAATGATCTGACCTCAGGGTCCACAGAGCTGAAATTGAAAAGTCTGCCCTTTGCCCTGCTCCTCAGAGAGCACCCGTGGACCAGCAACATCAGCTGGGAGCTTGTCATAATTACAGCGTCTCAGACCCCATCCCTGACCCACTGCTTCACATTCCCTGGGGGTGGGTAGAGCCCAGCAGTTTGGGTGTCTCAAGCCCTCTGGGTGATTTTTTACATACGCTCAGGTTTGGGAGGCTCTGCTCTGGGCAGTCATGCAGCAGGGCGGCTTTGCAAGATGAAACCACTTTGACATGGAAGTTTCAGAGCAAGAGAGGTGATGTGGATTCAAGGGTCGGACCCAGCATAGTACGGGGTAGCCCTGGAGCTGAGGGTGGGCCGTGTCAGCCTTCCAGGTGGGAAGTGAACCTGGCGTCTGCCCACCCCCTCATCCCTGCTCTTCCCTCCTCTCCCCTTCTCTCCCCAGGCACGGGTGTGACCGTCAATGCTTTGCACCCTGGTGTGGCCAGGACAGAGCTGGGCAGGCACACAGGCATGCACAGCTCTGCCTTCTCCAGCTTCACACTCGGTAAGCCACCTCCTGGCCTGGGGTCCCTGAGCTGAACCCCTGCCCTCACAGCTTGGGGGCTGGGACTCTCTTCAGGGTATTAGTCAGGGTTCTGCAGAGAAACAGAACCAATAGGATATATATAGATGCTTGGGAGATTTGTCATGCGGGATTGGCTCATGTGTTTATGGAGGCTGAGAAGTCCTGTGATCTGCCATCTGCATGCTGGAGGCCCAGGAAGGCTGGTGGTGTAGTCCCAGTGCAAACCCAAAAGCCTGTAAACCAGGGGAGCGATGATGTAAGTCCCAGCCTGAAGGCCAGGAGCACTATCTGAGGGCAGGAGATGGATGCTCCAGCTCAAGCAGAGAGGGGGAATTCGCCCTTCCTCCACCTTTTTGTTCTGTTCTCACCCTCAACTAATAGCTTGGCTGCCCACATTGGCGAGGGCGGATCTCTTTAGTCACTCTACTGATTCCAATGCTAATCTCTTCTGGTCACATCCTCGTGGACACGCCCAGAAGTAATGCTTTACCAGCTTTCTGGGCATCCCTTAGCTCAGTCAACTTGACACAAAATTAACCGCACACTCAAGAGACTATGTCAGTGGCTTGGCTCTGCCCCCTCCCCTGTGTCTTCTAGGGTACTGAAAATGAGTCACTTCTACATGTGTATCCAGCCTGCTGGCCTCAGAATAGCCCCAGGAAACAGGCTAGATCCTCTTTGATGAGAAAACTGAGTCAGAGAAGGAGACCTTGGAGCTGACTCCTGGTTGTGCTCGGGGTGACTCCAGCTTCACCCCAAACTAGCTGTGCCAGCCAGGGAAGCAACTTCACCTCTTGGGGCTCCAGTTTCCCAACTACAAAATGAGGGCCATACTAGTGTCCTCCTCACAGTTGTTGGGAGGATGAGATGGGCCTTAAAAGGGCCAGCACAGGGCCTGACCAGCTTTAAGCCGAATAAATAATTAGAACTTTAGAACTAGTATTTATAATCCTGAAAATCATTTACAGGGTGGGTGCCAGATACCATGGATCTTAAGCTGAGGCTGGCCCCAGAGACATTTAATAAGTAAAAGTTATTTTAAAGCAAGATGGGGTAGGGTAAAGACTCGGAGCTGACTGAGGAGGGAGAGCTTCCATTTGCCTGGGGAAAAGCCAGGGAGCCTTGCTGGGGGAGGCAGCTTTTGGGCTGGTCTCTGCACCTGGATGGATTTGGCTGGGCAGTGCCTGGGAAGGGAGCTCCTGGTGGAGGGCACCTTGGAGGCACAGGCCTGGAGGTGGGCTGTGTGGGACTGCAGTCCCACATCTGGCCTCTGGGCAACCCTGGGGGTGGAATAGGGCTTTTCGTGTCCTCCTCCCTGAATGTGTGCTGACTGAATGCTCTGTGGGCTGACTGCAGGGCCCATCTTCTGGCTGCTGGTCAAGAGCCCCCAGCTGGCAGCCCAGCCTAGCACGTACCTGGCTGTGGCAGAGGAATTGGAAGGTGTTTCTGGAAAGTATTTTGATGGACTCAAAGAGAAGCCTCCAGCCCCTGAAGCTGAGGATGAGGAGGTAGCCCAGAGACTTTGGGCTGAAAGTGCCCGCCTGGTGGGCTTGGAGATGTCCGGTGGTTCCTCTGGGAGGGGGCAGCCCCTCCCCAAATAACCTCTGGGAGCCTTTGAAAACCACATGGGAGGCTGAGTACCAGGATGGAGCGGCAAGACCAACCAAGGCTGGCGGCTCTGTCTGCAGCACCCTCTAGGTGGCAGTATTGGCCAAGGAATGCTGACTGCTATGCCCACGTCACCCTCTAGGTGGCAGTCTTGGCTGCGTGAGCCTCAAGACCACTGCTGTCATGCCCTCAGCCTCCTCTAGGTGGCAGTATTGACTAAAGAATGCTGACTGCCGTGCCCACGCCACGCTTTAGGTGGCAGTGTTGGCTGCGTGAGCCTCAAGACCACTGCTGTCATGCGCTCAGCCTCCTCTAGGTGGCAGTATTGACTAAAGAATGCTGACTGCCGTGCCCACGCCACGCTTTAGGTGGCAGTGTTGGCTGCGTGAGCCTCAAGACCACTGCTGTCATGCGCTCAGCCTCCTCTAGGTGGCAGTATTGACTAAAGAATGCTGACTGCCGTGCCCACGCCACGCTTTAGGTGGCAGTGTTGGCTGCGTGAGCCTCAAGACCACTGCTGTCATGCGCTCAGCCTCCTCTAGGTGGCAGTATTGACTAAAGAATGCTGACTGCCGTGCCCACGCCACGCTTTAGGTGGCAGTGTTGGCTGCGTGAGCCTCAAGACCACTGCTGTCATGCCCTCAGCCTCCTCTAGGTGGCAGTATTGACTAAAGAATGCTGACTGCCGTGCCCACGTCACGCTTTAGGTGGCAGTGTTGGCTGCGTGAGCCTCAAGACCACTGCTGTCATGCCCTCAGCCTCCTCTAGGTGGCAGTATTGACTAAAGAATGCTGACTGCCGTGCCCACGTCACGCTTTAGGTGGCAGTGTTGGCTGCGTGAGCCTCAAGACCACTGCTGTCATGCCCTCAGCCTCCTCTAGGTGGCAGTATTGACTAAAGAATGCTGACTGCCGTGCCCACGCCACGCTTTAGGTGGCAGTGTTGGCTGCGTGAGCCTCAAGACCACTGCTGTCATGCCCTCAGCCTCCTCTAGGTGGCAGTATTGACTAAAGAATGCTGACTGCCGTGCCCACGTCACGCTTTAGGTGGCAGTGTTGGCTGCGTGAGCCTCAAGACCACTGCTGTCATGCGCTCAGCCTCCTCTAGGTGGCAGTATTGACTAAAGAATGCTGACTGCCGTGCCCACGCCACGCTTTAGGTGGCAGTGTTGGCTGCGTGAGCCTCAAGACCACTGCTGTCATGCCCTCAGCCTCCTCTAGGTGGCAGTATTGACTAAAGAATGCTGACTGCCGTGCCCACGCCACGCTTTAGGTGGCAGTGTTGGCTGCGTGAGCCTCAAGACCACTGCTGTCATGCCCTCAGCCTCCTCTAGGTGGCAGTATTGACTAAAGAATGCTGACTGCCGTGCCCACGCCACGCTTTAGGTGGCAGTGTTGGCTGCGTGAGCTCAAGACCACTGCTGTCATGCCGGCACCACCCTCGAGGTGGCAGTACTGCCCAAGGAACGCTGGCTGCCATGCGCATACCACCCTGTAGGGGTCACTAGCGGCCCTTTTCTCAGGCACAGTGGATGGGACTGCAGATGCGCACCTGTCGCAACTGATGCGGTGCGCCCCGCAGCCCGCAGGTGCGCGGGGCCGTCAGACACCTGCCTTGAGCGTGTAACTGGGAACTGAGGGAGGAGTCCGCTCCCTCCGGCGTGGCCGTCAGGAGAGCCTGTGCAGAACTGTATGGCCGTTGGGAAGGTTGTCGGCCAGACACGGTCAAGGTCGTGGTTCCCCGTGGGACCGTGCACGCCCTCAGTTGCCTTTCTGAGCCTCGGTTTCTCCCTCTGTGAATGTGCAGAATAACCTGACTACCTCGCGGGGCGGTGTGGTGACGACGGAGTTCTCGCCTTGCTGCTGAACGTTCGCTTGCGCGTGCCATACCCTGGGCGAGCCGCCGGGGTCACCCCTGAGGACAGGCCTTGTAATGCCAGTCCTGCTCGGGACAGCAAGGGTGAGAAGCCCACCAGCTGCGCAGCTTCGGTGGCAGAATCGGGGCTGGCACTCAGCTCCCGCACAGAATGGAGGGGGGGCGCACCACAAAGCTCAGGAATCAAGATTCAAGTGTTTTAACATAACAAACATGTACCATTTGAGATGCTTGTGGAGGCCAGAGATGCTGCTCCATGCCCTCCACTACCCAGAACATCAGCCAGTGGCCCTGCCCCAAATGCCGACAGTGCTGAGGAAGGTGGGATTAAAGACGGCTCGAAGTTTTATAAATACGGTGAGTTTTCTTTCTGTTACCACATCAGACCACAGCAGCCGAAGGATAGGTCTGGGATGAACGGACTCGGGTAGGCACCTTCCGCATGGACCCCAACGATCCCCACAGCCCCCTGTCCACGGCCTTCTTACCCTCCAGCTGTGGGCTGGCCCTAGCTACTCACTTCCAGTGCAAAGAACAGGGCAAAGCCGACGGAACATCCAGTTCTGGGGTTCGGTTACTGACGGGCATCTGTAATGCTAGCTCGTGCTTGCCGGCCCTCACACTGCCTGGCGTGAGCCACCCTGAGGAGAGGCCAAGAGCTGGACAGCCAGAGAAGGTGTGAACGCCAGGAGGTGGGAATCACGGGGGTGGGGTATTCTGGGAGCCCGTTCACCACAGGGATACACACACCACACACACGTACATAGATCACACGCGTGCACGTATCCTTATGTAGCATATGCATTTCTTACCATGGAATTGGAAAAACCACGTTTGAGAAATACTTCAACTGGTAGTACGGTGGTCTGAGGGTAACCGCGAAACCCCTGGTTCTCTAAACAAAGGTCCAGGATTCGCCTGGAGGTGATGGTATTTGCTAATGTAAGCAAAATACAATGATCAAAGTCAAGAAAATAATAATGATGGTGCTAATATCTGATACCAATCTATAGACATTGGAATTTTATCAGTGATAATGTCCCTTATAGCAAAAAAAACCTCCACAAAATTCTTTTGTGACCCAATCACAGATCCAATCCAGAACCACACTTTGCGTTACTTGGCATGTCTCCTTAACCTGCTGCAACGGTCTTTCTCTTTCATGAGCTGGACTCCCACCACTGATGGTGCCCCTTCTTACTTATATAAGTTATAATATAAGTATAAGGTTATACTTATATTACTTACTTACTTCTTACTTACTTCTGAAGAGTCCTGCCCAGGTATTTTATAGAAAGTGCTTCAGTTTGGGTTGCCTGTGATTTCCTGGTGATTAAATTCAGGCTACGTGTTTTTGGTAAGAATACCACAGGAGTGATGCTGTGTTCTTCGCGGTGCCTTACGTCAGGAGACAGGAGATGTCTTTGTCCCATCATCGGTGCTATCAGTCATGACACCCTGTGGCAGGGGTGCATGGGGCGAAGGGCCCAGAGCCTTGCTGCCCCTGGACACCCCACTCTCTGCACCTCCACGTGCTCACCAGCCCTGGAGCTCCCGTATGGACTTCCTGCCCCCCTGCTGTCTGCAGTTTTGGCGGGTCTCTCAGTCAGAGTCCCTTGTCTTTGCATATGTGGCAAGCGGGCACACGGATGTGATTCGAGCAAGACCAGCCAGACCCTCTCCTTGAATGTGGATCTTGATGGGGCCGACACCAAGACGAGTAACGTGTGTTCCTGTCGGTTCCTGGTCCCTGCACCCTAGCTCCGGTCTGTACGAGCTTCATAGGGCTGCTCTCACAGATGACCACAAACTGGGGGGCTTAAAGCATACACACTTACTCTGTTAGAGTTCTGGACGTCAGATGTCCAGAATGGGTCTCAGGGCTAGCGTCAAGGGCTCAGCCAGAGCTGTGTTCCTTCTGGAGGCTCAAGGGGAGAATCTGCTTCCTGCCTTGTCCAGCGTCTAGGGGCCCCCACATTCCTCGCCTCCTGGCCCTTCCTCTGTCTGCAGGGCCAGCTGTGGTGGGCCAAGTCCTCACGCTGCCATCTTTCTGGCTCTTTCTTTCCCCTTTTAAGGAGGATCCCCAGGTTCCAGGGTCACCTCTGTCCTTTACATCGGCTGGTGAGCAACTGAATTCCATCTGCCACCTTAACCCCCCTTTGCCATGCAAAGTAACGGGTCCTGGGGTTTAGGATGTGGATCTCTTTGGGGCGGCCACTGTTCTGCCTACTACACCGTCCTCTTCAAAACCTGCTTCCTTAGCTTTTCTCAGGGCTGTGAGCTTCTTGGGTCACTTCCCATCAATTCCCTTCTTTTAAGTAGAACCCTCATCAACGGTGTTGCTTGCAAGCAAGTCAAATGAAATGAGCAGATGTTACCACTAACTCCCTACTACTCACTCTAAAAAAAAAAAAGGCCCAGGGAGGCTTCCCCCTACTCCCCGCTGGCTCAGTTGGAAGAACACATGACTCTTGATCTCAGGGTTGTGAGTTTGAGCCCCACTGTGGGCGTGTTGACTTAAAAACAAAAACTGAACAAACCCTGGCGTGCCTGAGCAAGAAGAGTTGGAATCCAGTCTGATTCAGAAGCCCACATTCGTGGGGGAAACAGGGGCTTGGATGGAAGGAATGGGAAGCCCAGCCCACTGGGGCGGCGGTCCCCACAGGGACTGATCTCTTGCATAGACAAGTGCAACGTGGCTTGGGGTTAATTCTAGCCACAAACCCTCACAACCAACATCTGCTTCCTCTCTGGAACTGAGAAACCCCAAGGACCACAAATGTTGACTCACAAACCACGTAACCCCTGCCTTACTCTCCTGAAGGCTTTGAGGTGGCTACAACCCTGAAGAGAGTCCCCAGAGAGATGAAGGATGATTAAAAACGGGCCTAAAAAAAAAAAAAAAAAAAAAAACCACACCCAAACCCCCAGAAATCCAGAGAGAGCATTGTGGCAAAGTAATAAGCAGACTGAAGAACCAAATGTAAAAGGGTGATGCTTCAGGAGTTTTTGTTTTGTTTTTCCCAAAAAGAGACCTGAGGCGATGTCAAACGCTTCAGATTGCTCTTTGCGCTTGGGGAATTCTGCCAGGATTCCGTGGGCTGCCTGTGTTTGCTGTGCTGGGAAACGTGCGGGGTGTAAGCTGGGATGACAGTCACACCAGGCATAAGTAAGAAGGGGCACCGTCACAGCGGTGGGAGTCCAGAGGTAAGGCGGGCTTTGTGTTCTGTGATACGGCCCAGCTTCCTCCTGCCGACTGACCATCCGACTGGGGTCAACTTCATCCCAAGGCTGGGTCTCTAGCCAGTCGGAGTGTGAACCCCTAAGAGATCCGTCCAAGTCCAAACCCTCGGCACCTGTGAGTGTGAGCTAATTTGGAAAAAGTTGCTTTGCAGATAAAATTAAATGAAGGATCCCGAGATGAGACCATCCTAGATTATCCAGGGGTCCCTAAATCCAGCGGTAAGTGTCCTTATAAGAGACAGAAGAGGAGGTGACACAGAGTGGAGAAGGCCACGTGGAGACAGGGCAGAGAGTGGAACGATGCAGCCTAACACCGAGGAACACTAGGACCCCCAGAAGCTGCCAAAGGCAGCACGGGACAGACTCCCCTTGAGCCTCTGAAGGTCGCATGGCCCTCCTGACACCTTCAGTTTGGACTTCTGGCCTCTGGAACTGTGGGACAGTAAATGTTGTTTTAGGTCAGCGGGTTGATGTTAATTGTCACAACAACCAGAGGGAATTAATACAGTCTCTTTGGGGGTCACAGGATGGTTGCTAGAGCCGACGGGGACCACTTGCTTGTTTTCTGTCCGGTGGGAGAGAGAAGGGCTTCTCTTTCTTTTGCCTACTGGGGTTTATCTTCAAACCCATAAAAGCCCCCCAGGGAATGCCAGGGAGTAATGGATGAAAGGCAGGTTCCCCGACACCAGTGCTCTTAATGTTCAGGGCTGGATAATCCTGGCTGTGGGGCAGGGGGTGTCCTGGGTACCGTGGGATGTTGAGCAGCATCCCTGGTCTCCACCCACTAGATGCCTGTAGCATCCCCCCCCAAATTGCCAAATGTCCCCTGGGAGGGAAGTCACCTCCAGGTGAGAACTCCTTGCGCAGACCCGTGTGGACCCCTTTCCAGGTCATGAACGTGAGCAGCTGCAGGTGGATGACCACGGAAGTAAGCACCAGCCACAGAGCCTCACAGCTGCTTGCTGTCACCTGTGGTATTGGGAGGGCACGGGGGTGGAAGGCAGGCGCTGGGGGATTGAGTGGCTTTAGAAGTCGACAGATCCTCGGGCGCCTGGGTGGCTCAGTTGGTTGGGCGACTGCCTTTGGCTTGGGTCGTGGTCCTGGAGTCCCGGGATCGAGTCCCGCATCGGGCTCCCTGCCCGGTGGGGAGCCTGCTTCTCCCTCTGACCCTCCCCCCTCTCATGTGCTCTCTGTCTCTCTCATGCTCTCTCTCTCAAATGAATAAGTCTTTAAAAAAAAAAAGAAGTCAACAGATCCTCATGGAAACCATGCAAATGGCAGTGGGCGGTCCCGCTGAAGTCAGGCCAGGGTCTCAGGGTGACAGCAGCAGAGGAAATGAAATCTGAGATCTGGGATTGGGTCATTTGTGGGGACAAACCTGAAAATGTTGAACTCCCAATTCCCCTGAGATGCCCTTGCAATGAGAGACCAGCCTCTCTTGATCGGAGGTCACCGTTCCTCCGTAAGCAGGTGTCTCCTGGGATGATACTCATTCACCTCAAGACCTGCCCCTACCACTTCCATTGCCTGTGGCAGATCCCAGCTCATGCTCCATGAATTGTAGGGTCTGACTAATGTGTTTTGGCAGGAACATGGGGATCACTGCAAGTGGATCTCGAGGGTGTTAGACGGGGTGGAACATGAGACAAACTGGGAGGAATCCATGGATGTGGGGTCACTCACCTATGATGAAGATTTTATCTAATATTTTGGGCTTTCTGAGTAGCTGCAAACTATGGCAAATGCATAACTATGGATCTCCCACATAATGCCTAAAGACAGATCAATATCAATACCCCTGTTCTGATGATGTATTGTGGTTAACTAGGAGAATGTCCTTGTTTGCAGGAAAAAAGATCAGTATTTGGGTGAATTAATCAGTTCTGCAACACAGTCTCAAATGGTTCAGGGGGGAAAAAAAAGCTTCTTTGTATTGTATTTATATACTCTTCCCGAAGTTTGTTTCAAAATAAATAAATGGAAAAGAAAAACAATGCAGAATTACAAAACAGCACAAAACCACATCTCCCCCCGAGAAGACAGAGAATGGCTGCACTTCAAAACAACGCCAAGTAAAACGAAAAGGCAAAACTTCACCAATTTCCAGTGAGCAAGCGCTCATGCTCTCACTCTTTTCATGTTTTTTATATTTCAACCATGTGAATGTGTTACTAGAATAAAATCAAGTTCCATAAATAAAAGCAAAGGGATGCATACATATGGCAAGACACTATCATTTACATCTGCATCTTCTTTTTCCATTTAGCAATAGATCTTGAAGATCATCTGTATCGCTACACAAAGGTCGATCGCATTCTTTAAAAAATACCTGTGCACGATTTCATCACGCGTCTGTATCACAGAGATGCCACAGGGAGAGTTTGCGGGAAGCCATGCAAAAGACCGAGGCAAGGGCTGTTGGCAGCCCTAACATTGGGTGAAAACCACCGCCAGAAAGAGAAGGTTGTGCAAACAGTAAAGAGAGCATTCGGACTGATCAGGGCACCGACCGCAGAGCACAGACCGTAGTCTGTGAGATGCTCAAGAACAGGGAGAGGCGTCCTTTGGACACTGCATGGTGAAGGGAAAAGGGAGAAAGAGGGGGAAATTAGGATTTTTCAAGAAGAAAGGAAAAAAAAAAAAATCAAGGACATAACCTTTCTCTCCACTCTGCCTCCCTGCAGGAGCCCCCTAGTAAAAAACTGTACTTCACCACTGACAGCAGAGGGCAGACTCGTACCAAAAATCTTTACTACAGCAAACAAGCGCGTTATCTAGGAATACCTGTCAACAGGAGCCGCACAGATCATCCCAACCACCAGCCCTGTTTAACAGAAATACACAGGTGCAAACATTATTTATCAAACACTGCCATCCAAATGAACCAGAAGATGAGAATCCCAAAACTCAGTTGATAACACCTAAGAGCAGAATTAGTAGGTCACACGGTAACCCTACGTACACAGCATTTTGAAGAACTGCTAGATTATGTTCCTCTCACATTCACAAGCGTATTCACAACAGCCCAAAGGTGGGAGCAACCCCATGCCCATCAGAGTTGACTGGATAAAGGAAGTGTGGAATGTTATTCAGCCCTCACACCCGCGACCACAGCGATGAGCCTTGAAAACACGACGCTAAGTGAAATAAGCCAGTCGCAAAGACAAATACCGTGTGGTTTCACGGACATGATGTCTCTAAAGAAGCCAGATTTGCCGAGATAGAAAATAGTATGGTGCTTACCAGGGGCAGCGGGGCGACGGTCTGGGAGATCGAGTGCTGGGACTGGAGCAGTAAGCCTTAATCTCTCCGGGCAGAACTCAGGAGCAGGCAGGGAGCTTCTGGGGGAGGCGCGGAGGCTGCTGGTCTAGCCACCAAATTGGCAGCACGTGGAGATGCCTGGGGAGATCCGAACACATGAAGACAATTGCAACTAACTACAATCAAGAGCTTCATTCTCCCTGTTGAAAACACGGGGAGAAACATCTCTCCTGTTGCTTAGAACATTTCTTTAGAAAACTTGAAAGTTCTCTCTCTGTCCCTTCGAAGTGTGTGCCAACATTTTTAGAAGGTAAGTAAGCCTCTTGCCAGCTCTGTGACCCAGGACTGTCTTTCTCGAGGACTGGGAATGTGAACGTGAAGGGAGGCGGCATTCCTATCTACCAGCTTCTGAAGGAGGACAGGAGCTCAACTCCATGTTGCAAAGCTGCCTCCCCACATAAAGCTGGGAGTGGTTTGTTTTTTCCTCTGCCTAAAGCCAATCAGCTGACACACGTGGTCTCCCCAGTCACCAGATAAATTTAGGATGATGGTGTTGTCAGGTCCACTGGATGTGATGAGCTGACCCTGCTTGACTCTGTGACAGGGCGGGACTGTTTCCTGTCTTTGCTATCTTGTTGGCAGATCTTGTCCTGATGCACATCACGTTCTGGCTTGAATACCTATTCAATAATAAAACTGTGTTCTTTCTCTTCTACCTTTGTGGAGAAGTTTTCTGGGTTGGGAGGTTTTGTTTAATGATACTTCCCCAATATTATGGGCTCAGCACTTGGTTTAGTTCCCCCGAGGGAACATAAGGGTTCTATATTCCCATTTCACAATCTTAACTGTGTCAGGCTCAGAAAACTTCAATCTCCCCTCTGTCTCCTGTTTTCTCTGTCTCTCTCATACATACAAACTACCCTCAATTTTTGTGCCAGGGGGTGGGGGGCTCCATTTTAACCTTCGCACTCCCATTCCTAATGCGGAGGGAAGGCACAAAGCTGTGACCATGCTTAGGGGCAGTCTTTGCATTTATCTTCACCATCCCTGACACACACTATTAGGGACTTCTCCAGGGCAGAATCTCCCTGATAATATCTCCCCCACATACAGATCCAGACCTGGCAGTTTTCCACCCTTGGAACATAGCCTGGGAATATACATGCACGTGCGCAACAGGATTCGTAAAAGAAAGCTGGTTGCATTTCTTTAATATGGAAAGATGAGGAACAATCTAAAAGTCAGCAATATGAGTCATCATAAGCAAGTTATGGTACCTCCAAGGAAAGGAACATCTTACAGCTGTTAGTGAGCATAAAAGTCATTTTGCTGGTACTGGTTTTTAGCACGTTGTCTGGGGGAGACATTTAATGGGGACATAGTGACATGTGGGTGGATGGGACCTACGTGCCTGGACCCCCGGCAGTGGGAGCACCATGGCACCTGTGGTGAGATAGAAGAAGAGGAGAGACACAGTGCCTTAGCAGCAGGAACTGTTTTCCCTGAGTGGCCAGGGAACCACCATTAATACAAGCATCCAGGAGATGGCTGAAAATGAGAGTCCAACCGATGGAGTCCTTTGGGGCTGGAAATTCAGGAGTGGGGGTGCTCTCCTTAGAGGTGAGTCACCACACGCTAGGAGGGGATGAGCTCTCCCAGGAGGGAGAGGGTGGCAAGAGGTGTGTAGGTTGAGGGCCAACTTTGGTGGATCTGATAGGAACTGGGAAGAAGAAAACTGGGTGATGATAAGGAGGGGAGAAAGCCTGTCTTGTCCAGCAAGCATCAGCCCCTGCAGAGAAACACAGGGAACTGAAGGATGAATAACGGCTGCTTGTGGTACCTTCCTCCATCTTCAGAGCCACCAATGGCTGGTTGAGTCCTTCTCCCACTGCCTGACTCTTGTTTTTTCTGACTCCCTCTTCTACATTTAAAAACCCTTGCGATTCAGTGTAGTGATCTGAAGGGGCAATGCACCCTAATGTTTATAGCAGCAATGTCCACAATAGCCAAACTATAGAAAGAGCCTAGATGTCCATCAACAGATGAATGAATAAAGAAGATATGGTATACACACACACACACACACACACAGGAATATTATGCAGTCATCAAAAAGAATGAAATCTTGCCATTTGCAATGACATGGATAGAACTAGAGGGTATTATGCTAAGTGAAATAAGTCAATCAGAGAAAGACAAGCATCCTATGATCTCACTGATATGAGGAATTTAAGAAACAAGACAGAGGATCATGGTGGGGAAGGGAGGGAAAAATGAAACAAGATGAAACCAGAGAGGGAGACAAACCATAAGAGACTCTTAATCTCAGGAAACAGACTGAGGCTTGCTGGAGTGGAGGGGGAGGGATGGGGTGGCTGGGTGGTGGACATTGGGGGGGGGGTATGTGCTATGGTAAGTGCTGTGAATTGTGTAAGATCGATGAATCACAGACCTGTACTCCGAAACAGATAATACAGTATATGTTAATAAAACAACAACAACAACAAAACCCTTGTGATTCATTCAGCTTGTCTGGATAGTCCAGGATTACCTACTTATTTTCAGATCAGCTGATTAGCCACCTTAATTCCATCAGAGCTGGAATTCACCTTTGCTGCATAAGGTGACATATGCACAAGCTCTGAGGATGGAGATGTGGACATCTTCAGGGCATCATTATTCTGTCTTGCTCACTACA
The DNA here is from genome assembly GCF_029215605.1 of Mirounga angustirostris. Classification (NCBI taxonomy): domain Eukaryota; kingdom Metazoa; phylum Chordata; class Mammalia; order Carnivora; family Phocidae; genus Mirounga; species Mirounga angustirostris. The sequence continues at coordinate 57,028,681 of NW_026991724.1, read as the reverse complement.
CCCTCCCCGTTGGATTACCCTGGACCAGTTGTCCCTGTTTGAATTGAGAACTCATGAGTGCGAAAATCATAGCATGGAGTCATTCAGGTTGTCACCTGCATAGGGACAGTTGGCCAGTGAGTGAATGGGAATATAACTATCCCACCTGCTTCTCCCCAGACTGCAAGGCCTAGCTTGCGGCAATGGCCACTTCAAGGAACTGATATTATTCTTCCCATTAGTGAAATAATGTCCTATGGGATATTGGCATATAATGGGTTGAATAGTGTCCCCTCCCAAAAGATAGGTCTGTCCAGAGTCTTGGGATGTGATCTTCTTTGGAATAAGAGTCTTGACGATGTAATTAAGAATCTTGAGATGAGACCATCCTGGATCAGGATGAGCCCTAAATCCAATGATGAGTATCCCCACTGGAGGCATAAAAGGAGAAGACACATGTGAAGAACACATGAAGATGAAGGTAGAGATCAGGATGAGCCTGTACAAGCCGAGGGACACTGAGGCCACCAGCAGCTGGGAGAGAGGCATCGAATGGGTTTCCCTCAGAGCCTCCAGAAGGAACGAGTCCCAACAACACCTTACTTTTGGACTTCTGGGCTCCAGAACTGTGACAGAGTAATTTTCTTTTGTATTTTTTCCAATTAAAAAAAATTTTTTTTTAAAGATTTTATTTATTTATTTGAGAGAGAGAGAGAGAGCACATGAGAGCGGGGAGGGTCAGAGGGAGAAGCAGGCTCCCTGACGAGCAGAGAGCCCGATGCGGGACTCGATCCCGGGACTCCAGGATCATGACCTGAGCTGAAGGCAGTCGCTTAACCAACTGAGCCACCCAGGCACCCTCCAATTAAAATTTTTTATTTATTAAAAACATTTTTCCATTTTTAAAATTGTAAAAAAAATTGTGGCATATACTTGTTGATAATAATTTCTTTTTTTTTAAAAGATTTTATTTATTTATTTGAGAGAGAGAATGAGAGAGAGCACATGAGAGGGGGGGAGGGACAGAGGGAGAAGCAGACCCCCCGCCGAGCAGGGAGCCCGATGCGGGACTTGATCCAGGGACTCCAGGATCATGACCTGAGCCGAAGGCAGTCGCTTAACCAACTGAGCCACCCAGGCGCCCCGATAATAATTTCTAATAATTGTTTCTATTTCCTTGGTGTTAGTCATGATCTCTCCCCTTTCATTCATAATTTTATTAATTTGGGTCCTTTCTGTTTTCTTTTGGGTAAGTCTGGCCAGTGGTTTATCGATCTTTTTAATTCTTTCAAAGAACCAGCTTCTAGTTTTGTTGATCTGATCTACCGTGTTTCTGGTTTCTAACGAGCAATCTGGATGAAATGGATGCCTTCCTGGAAACCTATGAACTGCCAAGACTGAAAGAGGAAGAAATTGACAACCTGAATATGCCAATAACCAGTAATGAGATTGAAGCAGTGATCAAAAACCTCCCAAAAAACAAGAGTCCAGGGCCTGATGGATTCCCCGGGGAATTCTACCAAACATTCAAAGGAGAAATAATACCTATTCTCCTGAAGCGGTTTCAAAAAATAGAAACAGAAGGAAAGCTTCCAGACTATGAGGCCAGCATTACCTTGATCCCCAAACCAGGCAAAGACCCCATCAAAAAGGAGAATTTCAGGGGCACCTGGATGGCTCAGTCATTAAGCATCTGCCTTCGGCTCAGGTCATGATCCCAGGGTCCTGGGATCGAGCCCTGCATCAGGCTCCCTGCTTAGCAGGAAGCCTGCTTCTCCCTCTCCCACTCCCCTGCTTGTGTTCCCTCTCTTGCTGTGTCTCTCTTTGTCAAATAAATACATAAAATCTTAAAAAAAAAAAAAGAATTTCAGACCAATATCCCTGATGAATATGGATTCCAAAATCCTCAACAAAATCCTAGCTAATAGGATCCAACAATACATTAAAAGGAAAATCCACCACGACCAAGTGGGATTTATCCCCGGGTGGTTCAACATTCGTGAATCAATCAATGTGATAGAACACATTAATGGGAGGAGAGAGAAGAACCATATGGTCCTCTCAATTGATGCAGAAAAGGCATTTGACAAAATACAGCATCCTTTCCTGATTAAAACTCTTCAGAGTATAGGGATAGAGGGAACACTCCTCAAGTTCATAAAATCCATCTATGAAAAACCCACAGCGAGTATCATCCTCAGTGAGGAAAAGCTGAAAGCCTTTCCCTTAAGATCAGGAACACTTCAAGGATGCCCACTCTCACCACTATTATTTAACATAGTACTAGAAGTCCTAGCAACAGCAATTAGATAACAAAAAGAAATAAAAGGTATTCAAATTGGCAAAAAAGAAGTCAAATTCTCTCTTTTCGCAGATGACATGATACTTTATGTGGAAAACCCAAAAGACTCCACCCCCAAATTACTAGAACTCATCCAGCAATTCAGTAATGTGGCAGGATACAAAATCAATGCACAGAAATCAGTTGCTTTCTTATACAACAACGCAACTGTAGAAAGAGAAATTAGAGAAACGATTCCATTTACAATAGCACCAAAAACCATAAGATACCTCGGAATAAACCTAACCAAAGAGGTAAAGGATCTATACTCTAGGAACTACAAAACACTCATGAAAGAAATTGAAGACACAAAAAGATGGAAAAACATTCCATGCTCATGGATCAGAAGAATAAACATTGTTAAAATGTCTATGCTACCCAGAGCAATCTATACCTTCAATGCCATCCCGATCAAAATTCCAACGACATTTTTCAAAGTGCTGGAACAAACAATCCTAAAATTTGTATGGAATCAGAAAAGACCCCAAATCGCCAAGGATATGTTGAAAAAGAAAAACAGCTGGGGGCATCATGTTGCCCAATTTCAAGCTATATTACAAAGTAGTGATCACCAAGACAGCATGGTATTGGCACAAAAACAGACATATAGACCAATGGAACAGAATAGAGAGCCCAGATATGGACCCTCAACTCTATGGTCAAATAATCTTTGACAAAGCAGGAAAAAATATGCAATGGAAAAAAGAGTGTCTCTTCAATAAATGTTGCTGGGAAAATTGGACAGCCACATGCAGAAGAATAAAACTCGACCATTCTCTAGCACCATACACAAAGATAAACTCAAAATGGATGAAAGACCTCAATGTGAGACATGAATCCATTAAAATCCTAGAGGAGAACATAGGCAATAACCTCTTTGACACTGGCCACAGCAACTTTTTTCAAGATACATCTCCAAAAGCTAGTGAAACAAAAGCAAAAATGAACTTTTGGGACTTCATCAAGATAAAAAGCTTCTGCACATCAAAGGAAACAGTCCACAAAACAAAGAGGCAACCCACAGAATGGGAGACGATATTTGCAGATGGCACTACAGATAAAGGGCTGGTATCCAAGATCTATAAAGAACTTCTCAAACTCAACACCCAAAAAACCACAAATAATCAAGTCAAAAAATGGGCAGAAGACATGAACAGACACTTATCCAAAGAAGACATACAAATGGCTAACAGACACATGAAAAAATGTTCATCATCATTAGCCATCAGGGAAATCCAAATCAAAACCACACTGAGATACCACCTTACACCAGTTAGAATGGCAAAAATTGCAAGGCAAGAAACAACAAATGTTGGAGAGGTTGTGGAGAAAGGGGAACCTTTTTACACTGTTGGTGGGAATGCAAGTGGGTACAGCCACTTTGGAAAACAGTGTGGAGGTGCCTCAAAAAATAAGACACAGATGTAGTGAAAAGAAGGGCCATATGCACCCCAATGTTCACAGCAGCAATGTCCGCAATAGCCAAACTGTGGAAAGAGCCGAGATGCCCTTCAACAGATGAATGGATAAAGATGTGGTTCAAAAAAAAAAAAAAAAAAAAAGAAGAAGATGTGGTTCATTTATACAATGGAATATTACTCAGCCATCAGAAAGGATGAATACCCAACTTTTACATCAACATGGATGGGACTGGAGGGGATGATGCTAAGTGAAATAAGTCAAGCAGAGAAAGTCAATTATCATATGGTTTCACTTATTTGTAGAACATAAGGAACAGCATGGAGGACATTAGGAGAAGAAAGGGAAAAATGAAGGGAGGGGGGATTCGGAGGGGGAGATGAACCATGAGAGACTATGGACTCCGAGAAACAAACTGAGGGTTTTTGGGGGGGATGGGTTAGCCCAGTGATGGGTATTAAGGAGGGCACATACTACATGGAGCACTGGGTGTTATACGAAAACAATGAATCATGGATCACTACATCAAAAACTAATGATGTATTGGGGTGCCTGGGTGGCTCAGTCGTTAAGCGTCTGCCTTCAGCTCAGGTCATGATCCCAGGGTCCTGGGATTGAGCCCCACATTGGGCTCCCTGCTCAGCGGGAAGCCTACTTCTCCCTCTCCCACTCCCCCTGCTTGTGTTCCCTCTCTCGCTGTGTCTCTCTCTGTCAAATAAATGAATAAAATCTTTAAAAAAAACCTAATGATGTAGTATATGGTGACTAGCATAACATAAAACAAATTAAAATTAAAAAAATTTTTTGACAAAAGGAAGTAGAATAGAAAGCTAATGGCAAGCATAGTGAGAATCAGAGAGGTGGTTTGGAGTGAGAGGTAGAAGTAGAGGGGAATTGAGTGTGTGTGTTGTTTGATAGAAATAACTGAGGGGAAAAGCGTTCCATGCTCATGGGTTGGAAGAACAAATATTGTGAGAATGTCTATGCTACCTAGAGCAATCTACACATTTAATGCAATCCCTATCAAAATCCCATCATCTTTTTTCAAAGAAATGGAACAAATAATCCTAAAATTTGTATGGAACCAGAAAAGACCCCAAATAGCCAGAGGAATGTTGAAAAAGAAAAGCAAAGCTGGCGGCATCACAATCCCGGACTTCCAGCTCTATTACAAAGCTGTCATCATCAAGACAGTATGGTACTGGCACAAAAACAGACACATAGATCAGTGGAACAGAATAGAGAGCCCAGAAATGGACCCTCAACTCTATGGTCAACTAATCTTCAACAAAGCAGGAAAGAATGTCCAATGGAAAAAAGTCTCTTCAACAAATGGTGTTGGGAAAATTGGACAGCCACAAGCAGAAGAATGAAACTGGACCATTTCCTTACACCACACACAAAAATAGACTCAAAATGGATGAAAGACGTAAATGTGAGACAGGAATCCATCAAAATCCTAGAGGAGAACACAGGCAGCAACGTCTTCGACCTTAGCTGCAGCAACTTCTTCCTAGACACATAGCCAAAGGCTAGGGAAGCAAGGGCAAAAATGAACTATTGGGATTTCATCAAGATAAGAAGCTTTTGCACAGCAAAGGAAACAGTCAACAAACCCAAAAGACAACTGACAGAATGGGAGAAGATATTTGCAAATGACATTACAGATAAAGGGCTAGTATCCAAAATCTATCTATTTTTAATTTTATTATGTTACATTAGTCACCATACAATACATCATTAGTTTTTGATGTAGTGATCCATGATCCATTGTTTTCATATAACACCCAGTGCTCCATGCAGTATGTGCCCTCCTTAATACCCATCACCGGGCTAACCAATCCCCCCTCCCCACTCCCCTCTAAAACCCTGTTTGTTTCTCAGAGTCCATAGTCTCTCGTGGTTCATCTCTCCCTCCAATTCCCACCCCCCCATCATTTTTCCCTTCCTTCTCCAAAATCTATACAGAACTTACCAAATTCAACACCCAAGGAATAATTCACTCAAGAAATAGGCAGAAGACATGAACAGACATTTCTGCAAAGAAGACATCCAAATGGCCAACAGACACATGAAAAAGTGCTCAACATCACTCAGCATCAGGGATATACAAATCAAAACCTCAGTGAGATACCACCTCACACCAGTCAGAATGGCTAAAATTAACAAGTCAGGAAATGACAGATGTAGGTGAGGATGCGGAGGAAGGGGAACCCTCCTACACTGTTGGTGGGAATGCAAACTGGTGCAGCCACTCTTGAAAAATAAAAACAAGCAAACAAACAAACAAAAAAAGAGAACAGTATGGAAGTTCCTCAAAAAGTTGAAAATAGAGCAACCCTATGACCCAGCAATTGCACTACCGGGTATTTACCCCAAAGATACAAATGTGGGGATCCAAAGGGGCACATGCACCCAAATGTTTATAGCAGCATGTCCACAATAGCCAAACTATAGAAAGAGCCTAGATGTCCATCAACAGATGGATGGATAAAGAAGATGTGGTATATATATACAATGGAATATTATGCAGCCATCAAAAAATGAAATCTTGCCATTTGCAATGACGTGGATGGAACTAGAGGGTATTATGCTAAGTGAAATAAGTCAATCAGATAAAGACAACTATCATATGATCTCACTGATTTGAGGAATTTGAGAAATAAGACAGAGGATCATGGCGGGGGGAAGGGAGGGAAAAATGAAACAGGATGAAACCAGAGAGGGAGACAAACCATAAGAAACTCTAATTACAGGAAACAAAGTGAGGGTTGCCGGAGTGGAGGTGGGTGGAAGGGATGGGGTGGCTGGGTGATAGACATTGGGGAGGGTATGTGAGCGCTGTGAATTGTATAAGATTAAAGAATCACAGACCTGTACCTTTGAAACAAATAATACATTATATGTTTTAAAAAAAAGAAATAGGGGCACTGGGTGGCTCATTCGTTAAGCGTCTGCCTTCGGCTCAGGTCGTGATCCCAGTGTCCTGGGATCAAGCCCCACATCGGGCTCCCTGCTCAGTGGGGAGTCTGCTTCTCCCTCTCCCTCTGCCTGTCGCTCTGCCTACTTGTGCTATCTATCTCTCTATCAAATAAATAAATAAAATCTTAAAAAAAAAGAAAGAACTGAGGGGAGGAAATAATGTGGATGATGGTGGGGAATGAGAGATGGTTGACCCTTGGTGGGATAGCATATCAGGTAAGACTGTAGACTCTGGAGTAGATGAGCTAACCTGCGTTCAAATTCTCCTTCTGCTGCCATTGGCTGCATGATCATGTACACGTTTAAAAATGATTCTCTAAGCCAGAAAGACATAAGTAATTTACAAGCTCGGGAAAGGGTGTGATGAGATGCTCAACTTCATGAGGAATTAGAGAAAAGAAGGCGACAACAATGATGTGATATTACTCCATACCCATCTGCTATGGGCTGAACTGTGTCCCCTCCAAATTCATACATTGAAGTCCTAACCCCCAGAACCTCAGAGTGGGACCTTATTTTTAGAAATAGGGTCATTGCAGATGTAGTTAGTTAAGATAAGATGAGGTCATATTGGAGTAGGGTGGGGCTCCTAATCAATATAACTTGTGTCCTTAAAAACAAAAAGGAAATTTGGGCACAGACAAGCACGGGGCGGGGGAATACCATGTGAACCTGGAGGCAGAGATTGGAGTTGATGCATCTATAAGCCAATGAGCACCAAAGATGGCTAGCAGCCCCCAGAATCTAGAAGAGTGGCATGGACTAGGTTCTCCCTCATGGTTCTCAGAAGGAGCCATCCCAGCAGACACCTTCATCTTAGAACTATGAGGCAATAAACTTTTGTTGTGTAAGCTGCTCAGTTAGTGATACTTTGGCAGCCCTGGCAAATTAGTGCACCATCTGCCAAAGACTAGGAGGCTGGGCAACCCCGGGTTTTGGGTGTGTGGGGAGGTCTGGGGACCTTCTTTCCCTGCTGTGGGACAAGGAACTGGTACGTTGAATATGGAATGCCATTTGGCAGTGAGTAAATTGAAGATACACCTAACTCAAGATCTGGCAATTTCCTGTTGGATACATATTTTAAAGATATTCTCACATTCGTTCAGAGGGGTACATGTAGAGTGATATTTAGCTCAGTATTGTTTACAGTGGAGATATTTGGGCATAATGTGGCTGTCCATTATTGGGACAGTGGAAAGATTAATGTGTTGAAGCAAGTAACTGTTCTGTAGACATATGAATGGTCCGGAAACGCTGAGTGTGCTATGGAAAGACAAATGACTTCCACAGCATTACACAATTTACAGCACAATATACGTTTGCAAGATACAAAATAAAGTTTTGCAGAGATGAACTAATTCGCATGGACTATTTCAGAGCTGCTCCTTGGAGGTGGATAATTGAAATGGAACCACAGGGGAGAGCGATGGCTTGGATGTGCATGTGCTTGTGCTAAGCCAGAGGAAATCGATTACTCAGCTTCCAGCACCCAAACTCTAACTAGAAAAATACATTTTCTTCTAAGTTCAGGTTTTCCCATTTGAATGGGACTAAAGCTTTTGATGTAGTGTTCCATGATTCATTGTTTGCGTATAACACCCAGGGCTCCATTCAATACGTGCCCTCCTCAATACCCACCACCAGGCTAACCCATCCTCCCACTCCCCTCCCCTCTAGAACCCTCAGTTTGTTTCTCAGATTCCATAGTTTCTTGTGGTTCGTCTCCCCCTCCAATTTCCCCCCCTTCATTAATGAATGGTGACTAACATAACAAAATAAAATAAAATGTTAAGAAGAAACAAACTGAGGGTTGCTGGAGGGAAGGGGGGTAGGGGGATGGGGTAACTGGGTGATAGACATTAAGGAGGGCATTGGGTATTATATAAGATTGATGAATCACTGAACTCTACCTCTGAAACTAATAATATACTATATGTTAATTGAATTTAAATAAAAAATTTAAAAAAGAAAAAAAATGAATGGGACTAAAGCTGCACCTGTTTCTCAGTCTTGTGTGAGGGTCAAACAAAACATGCCTGGAAAGTGAGTAGGATTATAAAGAGATATTTGTGTACCCAGGTTTATCTTGCCCATGGAGTCCCCGAATGATCCAAACCAGTGGTTCTTGATTGGCCATGAGCCTCCCAGAAGCACAGGACAGCCTGCCCCCACTCCAACAGTCACCTGGTTCCAAATGTCAACAGTACCAAGGTTGGGACATCCTGATCTGACCTGTATAATCTCTTCAGTCTCAGCTTTATGCTCCTCCATTCCAGCCACACTAATCACTTACCGCTTATATGAAAATGCCAAGCTCTTTGCCTCATCAAGGCTTTGGGGCATGCTGAACATGCTGTTCTTCCATGAATCTTTTTTTTTTTTTTAAAGATTTTATTTATTTATTGGACAGAGAGAGACACAGCGAGAGAGGGAACACAAGCAGGGGGAGTGGGAGAGGGAGAAGCAGACTTCCTGCGGAGCAGGGAGCCCGATGTGGGGCTCGATCCAGGACCCTGGGATCATGACCTGAGCCGAAGGCAGACGCTTAACGACTGAGCCACCCAGGCGCCCATTCCATGAATATTTCTTATGACCAGGTATAATCTCAAATGTCACCCCTCCAGGGGCACCTGGGTGGCTCAGTCGTTGAGCGTCTGCCTTCGGCTCAGGTCGTGATCCCAGGGTCCTGGGATCGAGCCCCGCGTCGGGCTCTCCGCTCGGCGGAGGGCCTGCTTTTCCCTCTCCCACTCCCCCTGCTTGTGTTCCCTCTCTCGCTGTGTTTCTCTCTGTCAAATAAATAAATAAAATCTTAAAAAAAAAAATGTCACCCCTCCAAAGGAAAGCTCCCTGAGACCGTTCTGTTAATGAGATCCATCAGATAATATTCCACCTCAGTGCCTCAAGGGGAAAACATAGCGCGATCCTGGGTTGGTGACAGAAGATAAATGAGCTTCTGTGAGCTTGTGTGCAAGTCATTCTACTGAGGGATGGCTCCAGCTTGATGAGCCTCACTTAGGAAAAGCCAGCCTGAGGGGGGAAGGGAGGAGAGGGTTCTGTATCCTCATCACATCCCGCACCTCTGCTCCAGCCCCTGAAGGTTTCCTCCTGGGCTACAGAGCTCTGGACAGGCTGCAGAACCATGGCCCCATCCCTGTCTGCCCTTCTCTGTCTTGGTGAGTCCTGAGGGTTGATCTGGGAAATGCTGAGGGGTAGGCAGTGGGCTATGAGACTAAGAATGTTTAAAAAACTGCATCAGAAATGAATTTCAGGACAGCTGGTGACCTATGAGGGCCCTTCATTTGTTGGTTGGGAAAACTGGGACCCAGGGAGGTGGTGTTTGTCTGTTATTCTGTTCTATTCTCTTCTTGGCAGGGTCAGGAAATAAACAGGTCTTCCAGTTTTGGGTGCAACTTTGTCTCTATACACTGTTTTAATTATTTAATTATTAATTTATATTTTGTATGTGGACTTGGTGACATCAGGACTAGATTACAGATTTGTCAGCAAACCTCACGGCACAGGGACAAATAATCCTGCCATTGGCAACAATATGGATGGACCTTGAGGCCATTATGCTAAGTGGAATAAGCCAGACACGGAAAGAAAATACCGCACAATCTCACTTATATGTGAAATCTAAAAAAGTCGAACTCATTAAGGCAGAGAGTGGATCACTACATCAAAAACTAATGATGTATTGTATGGGGACTAACATAATAAAAGAAAAAAAAAAAAGAGGCAGAGAGTAGACTTGTGGTTGCCAGGGGCTGAGGGTGGGAGGAAATGGGGAGATAGGCGGACAGAATACAAGCTTCTAGTTACAAGATGAGCAAGTTCTGGAGATCTAATGCACAGCATAGTGACTATAGGCAGTAATAATACAGAAATTTACTGAAAGAGTAGATCTTAAGCATTTTCACCAAACCAAACCAAAAATCAAAACAACCTGTGTGAGGTAGTGGACGGGTGGTGATAATTTGACGGTGTGAATGTCCATCGAATCGTCATGTTGTACCCCCTAGATGTACAGTTTTTCTTTGTCAGTGATACCTCAATAGGGCTGAAGTAAGAGCCTCCCATGGTGGGATTGGTGGTAGGATTACGTGTGTGTGCACAGTTCCCTTATTTATTCAGAAGAGCCCTATTGCTAAAAGGATGGAGGCTCCCAGGGGCCAAGCAGGAAGGAACAGCTGTGTTATGGGGATAAGAGAACACGTCATGAGCACAGACCACCTGTCAGTCATTCATCAACACACACTCATGTGGCATTTACTATGGGCTAGATATTACTCCATGTTTTTTAGCAGACACCTACTTAATTCCCAGAATGGCCTGACGAGGTAGGGCCTTTTTCATACCCCCATTTTACAGAGGAGGAAGCTGAGGCCCAGAGGGACTAAGGAACTTGTTTAAGGTCACACATCGAGGGCTCGAATAAACTCAAGAGTTTAGCACCAAGTTCACACTGTTTATCACTAAAATATGCTGCTGGTGTTTGAATCTACCTCCTGCCAGCTGCAGGATGGCGGACACGATACAGTCTCCATAGTCTGATCTATAAAATGGGGCTAATGATGGTCCCTAACCAGAAGGACTGCGGTGATTCAGGGTCCATCCAGGAAGTTCTCAGAAGGGGACTGGGAGTATTTTCAGTCACGCTAGAAGGCTGGATGGAAACCCACGAAAGGACCAAGGTGGGGTTGCGTTGGGCAGCAGACAAAGATGTGGGTAGAGCTTGGGTACAGGGAGCAGAACCTGGTGTGCATAGAGGTTCAGAGGGGGCTGGAGACAAGTGTGTCACCCCCTGAGCTCTGGAGTCAGGGATGATCCAGGTCCTGCCACTTCTTAGCTGTGTGAGCTCAAAGAAACTGCTTAGCCTCTCTGTCCAGTTTCCTTATGTTTATCATGGAGACAGTAACTCCTCCTGAGCTTGTGTGTGTGTGTGTGTTTGTAAGGGTAAGAGTTACCAGGTAAAATACAACATGCTCAGTGACATTTATTTTCAGGTAAACAACAAATAATATTTTAAGCCTAAGTATATCCGGCTATATTTTGTGGGTCATACTATGAAAAAATTTTTCATTGTTTATCTGAAACTTATATTTAAATGGGAGTCCTATGTTTTTATTTGCTAAATCTGGCAACCCTAGTGAGACTAAAACAGGTTATGTTACCAACCGAGCAAAAAGGGTAAGAAAACTAACGATGTACTGTATGTTGGCTCACTGAACATAATAATAATAATAAAAAAAAGCCAGCTTGAGAGGAAAAAGGCAGTTGTTCAACCTAGAGAAGGTAGAAGGCAAAATGGAGGAAAGGCACCTCCACCGGAGAAAGTGGCATTGATTGATTAGGCAGTTTGAGAGGTGTGTAAAATTACGCGGGGAGGCTATTTGGAACTGTGGAAAGAATTAGACACAGGGTCAAGGAAAACTATGCAGATGGCACTAAGCCAGACAAATACTGATTCCAGGTTCAATAAATAGGAAAAATATACAGGTACAACACTACACTCCTCAGATGTGAATAATATTTGCACAGTCATAGTGTAATTACAGAATATTGATTTAGACAAAAAGTTAGAACAGTGGGAAATCCATGATTAACACAGCCGGTGATCTCTAGACATGACAGAATGCAATAGATCCCACCCGGATCTAATATACAGCTTGGTGATTTCTTTTTTTAAAGATTTTATTTATTTATTTGAGAGAGAGAGAGAGAGAGAGCGTGAACAGGGGGAGGGGCAGACGGAGAGGGAGAGGCAGACTAACCACTGAGCAGGGAGCCCGATGCGGGGCTCGATCCCAGGACACTGGGATCATGATCCGAGCTGAAGGCAGACGCTTAACCGACTGAGCCACGCAGGCAGCCCTACAACATGGTGTTTATAGCCAATAACACCTTGTTGCCGAGTATCCTAAAAGTTCTCACCACAAAAAAAGAAATGGTAATTATGTGACGGGATACAGGTGTTAGCTAATGCTGTGGTGGAAATCATTTTGTGATATATAAATGTCAAATCAACACATACCTTAAATTTACACAATGTCGTACATCAGTACTCTCCATGAAGCTGGGGAAAAAAAAGAGACCACATCCTGCACACAGCCCCCTTTTCAGAGAGGAGATAGTTCTCTTCACAGTTGTCAAAAGTGTGTGCATTGGGGCGCCTGGGTGGCTCAGTTGGTTAAGCGACTGCCTTCGGCTCAGGTCATGATCCTGGAGTCCCGGGATCGAGTCCCGCATCGGGCTCCCTGCTTGGCGGGGAGTCTGCTTCTCCCTCTGACCCTCCCCCCTCTCATGCTCTGTCTCTCTCATTCTCTCTCTCTCAAATAAATAAACAAAATCTTTAAAAAAAAAAAAAAAGTGTGTGCATGGGGAGGGGGCAAGGAATCCCTGGCTGGCTTTTTAAAAACTGTGGTAAAATAACAAACTTAACATAAAATGTATCATTAATGACATTTAGTACACTTGCAAGGCATGCAAACATCACCCCTGTCTTGTTCCAAGACACTGTCACCACTCCAAAAAGACCCCATACCCATGACAACCAACCCTCAATCCTCCTTCCCCAGCCCCTGGCAACCACTAATCTCCTCTCTGTGTTTCCAGGCAGACTGACCCAGTGAGCACGTTTCAGATAAATGGAATCATACAGTATGCGGCCTTTCATGGCTGGCTGCTTCTGGCACTTAAATTATGTGATTGTGTGTGTCCTTAAAAAAGAAAAAAAAAAATGAGGAGAAGAGAAAGTCACTGCCTGCAAATGTCTAAAATCACCTGCCTTGCATGCAGAAGTGTGGGCTCCGGGAGGTCCTAGCCTTTGGCGCTTTTCTTCTCTGCTCAGGGCTGTGTCTGGGGCAGGTCGTGCAAGCTCAGCATGGTGAGTCCTTCCCCGCCCCAGAGCCCCGGAGTCCCGGGTCCCTCCTCTGGGCTCAGGAGGGCGGGGGCAGTGGGGGCCCCGGGAGGAGGAGCCTTTTTGGAAGCTGCTCTCCACCAGCCTCCACTTCCCTTCTAGGCCCCCTGCCCAAGCCCTCCCTCCAGGCCCTGCCTAGCTCCCTAGCGCCCCTGAAGACGCAGGTGACCGTCCGCTGCCAGGGACCTCCGGGGGTGGACTTGTACCGCCTGGAGAAGCTGAGGTCCGTGAATTACCAGGATCAGCCCATCCTCTTCATCCCGGCCATGGAGGAACGTTTCGCCGGATGCTACCGCTGTTCCTATCAGAATGGGAGCCGCTGGTCTCCCCCCAGCGACCGGCTGGAGCTGGTTGCTACAGGTACCTGGTGGGGCTTGGGGCTGCACCCGTGGCCTGGGGGCTCCAGGAGGGCGAGGAGGGCGATGGCGATGACAGCGGACCCCGAGACCCCAGGGGCTGGGATTGGGGTGGGGAGTGAAGCGCTAGCTACGTTTAGGAGAGGTGCCCCAAAACGCAGTGATCCACGTAAGCGATAGGTCAACGCACTATCTTTCTAAAACAACAAAAACCGTAAGAATAAAAAAAATAAATAAATAAATAAAATAAAATAAAACAACAAAAACCAATGCGAAAACATTCACACTGAACAGAACACCACACTTTTAAGTAAAGACAGAATCAGACGGTGCCATTTCGAACCATACCTGAGCCGGATGCAAAAGGCAACATGCATCCCCTCTCTCCACATGCTAATGCCTTCTTTTTAAATTTTTTGATGGAATAGACTGTTCTCAGCTTGTCCTTTTATTTCCAATGCATTTTCAAATGGCTATTTTCCGAACAGATTTTGAAAATGTCATTGATGAGTTGGTTTCCCTAAAGCCAGGAGAGTAAAAGGATAATGAATTCTTTAAAAAAAATTTTTTTTGGTATAAATGATATAAACTTAAAATAATTTGTGAGTTCTAATAGCCTACTTTGAAGTTTTTCAATTTTTTTCAACTATGTTAATAGTGTGGAAAAAATTCACCATACAAATACACAAAAGTGTTTTGAGCCTTTTGCCTCTCCACTAGGCACAGTTGGAGTCTGTTTTTGTTCAAAATCTTGGTTATTTTGCAGTATGAATTATTTGCATTAATTCTGGTTTAAAAATTGCATTAAAATAGTAAGCTATTTTGTTACTAATGGCATAGTTTGGGAGGTCCTTATGCATTAGGCAACTATGCTAAGTTGCTTCATTTAGTCATTCCCATTTTCTTTTCTATTCTTTTAAATTTAAATCCAATTAGCCAACATATAGTACATCATTAGTTTTTTTTTCATCTTTACAACTATGGAATTATCTTTATTTTTTTTAATTTAAAAATCTTTTTAAATTATGTTCAGTTAGCCAACATTAGTTTTTGATGTAGTGTTCCACGATTCATCAGTTGCCATTTACAGTAAAGAACACTGAGGCACCATTTCTTTCATGAGTGTTCTGTAGTTCCTAGAGTATAGATCCTTTACCTCTTTGGTTAGGTTTATTCCGAGGTATCTTATGGTTTTTGGTGTTATTGTAAATGGAATCGTTTCTCTAATTTCTCTTTCTACAGTTGCGTTGTTAGTGTATAAGAAAGCAACTGATTTCTGTGCATTGATTTTGTATCCTGCCACATTACTGAATTGTTAGATCTATAAAGAGCTTCTCAAACTCAATACCCGAAAAACAAATAATCAAGTCAAAAAATGGGCAGAAGACATGAACAGACACTTCTCTGAAGAAGACATACAAATGGCTAACAGATACATGAAAAAGTGTTCATCATCATTAGCCATCAGGGAAATCCAAATCCAAACCACAATGAGATACCACCTTACACTAGTTAGAATGGCAAAAATTGACAAGGCAAGAAACAACAAATGTTGGAGAGGTTGTGGAGAAAGAGGAACCCTCTTACACTGTTGGTGGGAATGCAAGTTGGTACAGCCACTTTGGAAAACAGTGTGAAGGTTCCTCAAAAATTTAAAAATAGAGCTACCCTATGACCCAGCAACTGCACTGCTGGGTATTTACCCCAGAGATACAGATGTAGTGAAAAGAAGGGCCATATGCACCCCAATGTTCATAGCAGCAATGTCCACAATAGCCAAACTGTGGAAGGAGCTGAGATGCCCTTCAACAGATGAATGGATAAAGAAGATGTGGTCCATATATACAATGGAATATTACTCAACCATCAGAAAGGATGAATACCCAACTTTTACATCAACATGGATGGGACTGGAGGAGATTATGCTAAGTGAAATAAGTCAAGCAGAGAAAGTCAACTATATATGGTTTCACTTATTTGTGGAACATAAGGAATAGCATGGAGGACATTAGGAGAAGGAAGGGAAAAATGAAGGGGGGGGAATCGGAGGGGGAGACGAACCATGAGAGACTATGGACTTTGAGAAACAAACTGAGGGTTTTAGAGGGGAGGGGGGAGGGGGGATTGGTTAGCCCGGTGATGGGTATTAAGGAGGGCACGTACTGCATGGAGCACTGGGTGTTATACAAAAACAATGAATCATGGAACACCACATCAAAAACCAATGATGTATTGTATGGTGACTAACATAAAAAAAAAAAGAACACTGAGGCACAGATAGAAGGGTAGATTGATCTCCAGGATCACACAGCCCCTAAGGGACAGAACCAGGATTTGAGCCTGGGCACTGCGATATGATCCTGGTTCCTGGTTACATTCCCTGAACCCTTTTGTTGGCTGGTGGCAGGGCCAGTGGGTTCTCTAGGATGGATATACCTGGAAAGTTCCCTAGCTCTTAGGAGGTGGGGGGACCTTCTCACCCCCATGGCCACACACTGGCCACGGTCTTTAACACCAAAGCTCTCTTTCCTCCCAGGAGTTTATGCCAACAAGCCCTCGCTCTCAGCCCAGCCCAGCCCGGCTGTGTCCCCAGGAGGGAAAGTCACTCTCCAGTGTCGGAGCCAATACAGTTTCGACCAATTTGCTCTGTACAAGGAAGGGGATGCTGGGCCCCAGAAGGGATCTGAGAAGCAGAACTGGGCTGATTTCCCCATCACCGCAGTGACTGTTGCCCACGGTGGGACCTACCGATGCTACAGCTTTTCCAGCAAGTTGCCGTACCTGTGGTCGGCCCCCAGCGACCCCCTGCAGCTTGTGGTCACAGGTGAGGGTGCTGCAGACCAAGCCCTTCTTCTTCAGCTCTTGCACACTCTGGTGGAAGTTCCAGGGGAGGGGCCAACAGGTGTGAAGGAGGTGGGAGGCCAGGGGAAACCTGAGGCTTTGGAGGGTATAATATTCGTTTCTTAGTGCTGCTGTCCCAAGTCACCACTAATACACTGGCTTCAAAGACCATAAATGTATCATTACCTTACATTTCTGGAGGTCAGGTACCGAATGGGTCTCCCTGGGACAAAACAACGCTGTCAGCTGGGCCGTGTTCCTTCGGGGGCCCCAGGGGAGAATCTGTCCTGTGCCTTTTCCAGCTTTTAGAGATGCCTGCATCCCTTGGCTCCCGTGGTCCTTTCCTTTGTCACAAAAGCCAGCAACGTAGCATCTTCAGTCTCTCTGTCTCAGACTCTTCTGCCTCCATGCCTCCTGCCTCCACATTTAAGGACCCTGTGATGACACTGGGCCCACCTGGATAATCCAGGATACTCTCTCCACCCCGACATCCTCTCACTTACCACGTAAGGTGCCATATTCACAGGGCCTGGGGATTAGGACTTGAGCATATTTGGGAGGCTGTTATCCTGTCTACTACAGAGCGTATACACTAGAAAAAATAATTCTTTTTTTTTTTTTAAAGATTTTATTTATTTATTTGAGAGAGAGAGAATGAGAGACAGAGAGCATGAGAGGGAAGAGGGCAGAGGGAGAAGCAGACCCCCTGCTGAGCAGGGAGCCCGATGCGGGACTCGATCCCGGGACTCCAGGATCATGACCTGAGCCGAAGGCAGACGCTTAATGACTGAGCCACCCAGGCGCCCAGAAAAAATAATTCTTAATACCAGTGATAATGCCTTGAGTCTCGTCTAGGTTTCAAACAAACAGCAGCAAAAAACTTATGGAAATTACTTAAAAAATGCCACTATAATAGGAAGGAAACTTTGACTCCCTTTACACCACTAAGTCTTTCTTATTTGTAATAGTCGAAGCACGAGGTATCTCTACAACAAAGCTTGCTGCTAAATCCTTTACATCAACTGATATAATTTAAAAACCATTATTGACGTTTCCTGCTCACCATTGTTTTACAGTTATGTTCCTTCACAAGTATTGAAGCAACTGAAGTATTTAAAGTGTATTTTATTTTTATTTTTTTATTTTATTTATTTTTTTAAAGATTTTATTTATTTATTTGAGACAGAGAGAATGAGATAGAGAGAGCATGAGAGGGAGGAGGGTCAGAGGGAGAAGCAGACTCCCTGCTGAGCAGGGAGCCCGATGCGGGACTCGATCCCGGGACTCCAGGATCATGACCTGAGCCGAAGGCAGTCGCTCAACCAACTGAACCACCCAGGTGCCCCTAAAGTGTATTTAATTTTTTAAAAAAGATTTATTTATTTAACAGAGAGAGAGAGGGAGAGAGCAGGGAAGGGCAGAGGGAAATTTTAGCAGACTCCAAGCTGAGTGTGGAGCCCTATGGGGGGCTGATCCCACCATGACTTGAGCTAAAACCAAAAGCCAGATGCTCAACCCACTGCACCACCCAGGGGCCTCAAAGTTTATTTGTTTATTTTTATTTATTTATTTTTTATTTGAGAGAGAGAGAGAATGAGAGACAGAGAGCACGAGAGGGAAGAGGGCAGAGGGAGAAGCAGACCCCCTGCTGAGCAGGGAGCCCGATATGGGACTTGATCCCGGGACTCCAGGATCACGACCTGAGCCGAAGGCAGTCGCTTAACCAACTGAGCCACCCAGGCGCCCCTATTTGTTTATTTTTTATAATCTCTACACCCTTCATGGGGCTCAAACTCATGACTCTGAGATCAAGAGTGGCATGCTCTTCCTACTGAGTAGGTAAGGTGCCCTAGCAACTGAATTATTGAATATGCCTCAATAGGGGCACCTGGATAGCTCAGTTGGTTAGCCATTGGGCTCCTGGTTTTGGCTCAGGTCATGTTCTCAGGGTCATGAGATGGAGCCCTGCATGGGGCTCTATGCTCAGCATGGAGGCTGCTCAAGATTCTTTCCCTCATCCTCTCCCTCCCACTTTGCTCCTCCCCACCCTGCTCACACACACTCTAAAATTAAAAAAAATCTTTAAAAAAAAATGAAATGCCCCGGGCGCCTGGGTGGCTCAGATGGTTGAGCGTCTGCCTTCAGCTCAGGTCATGATCCCAGGGTCCTGGGATCGAGTCCCGCATCGGGCTCTCTGCTTCTTGGGAGCCTGCTTCTCCCTCTGCCTCTCTCTCTCTGTCTCTCATGAATAAATAAATAAAATCTTTAAAAAAAAATGAAATGCCCCAATATACAAAAGACTAATGACTCTATCTATTAGCAAAGGGAAAATTCTTATCCTTTTGGTCTCCAGTGGATTAATATAGTGCAGGGTAAAATGAAAATGTACTAGTATTCAGACTTATTTTCATTGAAATCTAGCTAGTGAGGTCATTATTCAGTAGAAATTGCCCTCCATTCTTTGTTTTATTCAAGTATGGTTTCTAGACCTACAAGGTTACCCACTTTAAGTGTCCATGGTTTTTAGTGAGTTCACAGAGTTGTGCAAACATCACCACAACCCAGTTAGCCCATCTCCATCACCTCTGAAGGATCTCTGGTGCCTGTTTGCAGTCATTTTCCATTCAACCACTAACTACTTTCTATTTCTATAAATTTGCCTCTTTGGGGGAATTTCATATATAGGGAGTCCTAGAACATGTGGTCTTTTGTGACCGGCTTCTTTCACTCAGCCTCGTGTTTTTGAGGTTTGTTCACATCGTAGCAGCTATCAATCCTTCATTCTTAAAACATGCCTCTTTCAAAAGAGGACAGCACAGGGGCGCCTGGGTGGCTCAGTTGGTTAAGCGACTGCCTTCGGCTCAGGTCGTGATCCTGGAGTCCCGGGATCGAGTCCCGCATCAGGCTCCCTGCTCAGCAGGGGGTCTGCTTCTCCCTCTGACCCTCCCCCCTTTCATGCTCTCTCTCTGTCTCATTCTTTCTCTCTCAAATAAATAAATAAAATCTTTAAAAAAAAAAAAGAGGACAGCACAGTTCATAAAGAAAATGTGCATACACATAATGGAATATTATACAGCCCTAAAAAGGAAGACATGTGCTACAGTATGGATGAACCTGGAAGACGTTACACTATGTAAAATAAATCAGTCACAAAAGGCCATATACTGTCTGATTCCACTCACGGGAGGCATTTGAAAGTTGTCAAAACCATAGAGGCAGAGAGTAGAAAGGGGATTGCCAAAGGCTGAGGGAGGGGAAAAGGGGAGTTAGTGTTTAATGGACCCAGAATTTCAGTTTTGAAGATGAAAAAATTCTGAGATTTTTTGCACAACAATGTGAATGCACTTAATACTATTGAACTGTACACTTAAAAAAAATAAAATGGTACATTTAATGTATTTAAAAATAACATGAAAAAAATTTTTTTAAAGATTTTATTTATTTATTTGACAGAGAGACACAGTGAGAGAGGGAACACAAGCAGGAGGAGTAGGACAGGGAGAAGCAGGCTTCCCACGGAGCAGGGAGCCCGATACGGGGCTCGATCCCAGGGCCCTGGGATCATGACCTGAGCCGAAGGCAGATGCTTAACAACTGAGCCACCCAGGCGCCCCCAAAAAATAACATGAAAATTAAAAAAAAGACACATTTTCCTGCTATAATACTCAGAGGCATTTTTCTTATAAATCTTGGTGTCTTTGCCCAACTCATGCTTCCTACTACATCTTTGAAACCTGTCCCTAATCTGACAACTGAGCACTTCTACCGCTCTACCATCCATCACGTAGAACTCGGTTACTCCATACAGGTCTGTGTCCACCTTTGTCCCCTTTAATTTTTTAATATTAATTAATCGAGATATAATTGACACATAACATTGCATAAGTTTAAGATACAGCACATGTCGATTTGATACATTTATATATTGCAACATGATTGCCACTGTCTCACTAACTAACACCTCCAACCCATCACAAAATTGCCATTGCCTTCTTGTGGTGAGAACACTAAAGATCTGGTCTCTTAGCAACTTTCAAATCTGTAATATAGTGTGGTTGACAGTATGCTATGCATTAATCTCCAGGACTTATTTATGTACTGGTTGCAAGTTTGTATACCTTTGCCCCTTTAGAATGTTTGCAAAACTATGGCAAGAGGAATCCTTTTAGAACAGGTTGTGAAAATCAGATGATTTTGCTCAAAGCCCACAGCGCTCCCTCCTCTCTTCTCACCAAGCCCCTCTTTTACCTGTCTGATCACTGACCTGATGCTCTGCCCTCATCCACTCTGCCTCAGGTACACTGGCACCTTGCTTCCCCCCACCCTACTTTTAAATTGAAGACTAACTGACATACAATGTTGTCTTAGTTTCAGGTGTACAACATAGTGATTTGATATTTATATATATTATGGAATGGTCACCACGGATAAGTCTAGTTACCATCTGTGACGGTTATATATATATATATTTTTTTATTCTTATGTTAATCCCCATACATCATTAGTTTTAGATGTAGTGTTCCATGATTCATTGTTTGTGCATAACACCCAGTGCTCCATGCAGAATGTGCCCTCCTCAATACCCATTACCAGGCTGACCCATCCTCCCACCCCCCTCCCCTCTAGAACCCTGTTTGTTTTTCAGAGTCCATCGTCTCTCATGGTTCGTCTACCCCTCCGATTTCCCCCGCTTCATTCTTCCCCTCCCGCTACCTTCTTCTTCTTCTTCTTCTTCTTTTTTTTCTAAACATATATTGCATTATTTGTTTCAGAGGAACAGATCTGAGATTCAACAGTCTTGCACAATACCATCTGTGACGGTTATATTACTGACTACATCCCATCTTGCTTTTCCTTGAATCTGCAGGCTCACTATGTCCTCAGGGACCTTGCACTTGCTGGGATGCTTTCTCCAGATCTCATGGCTCAATCCACTGCTTCCTTCAGGCCTTCTATCAAAGGTCACATTCTTGCCTCTCTGATGCTATCTGCTGCCTTCCCTGCCTAATTTTTCTCCACAGCACCTATACCTGTTCATACATTGTACTGATTTATGGTGTTTATCACCTGTCTGCCCCCTGCATCCTGGAATGTAAGCTCCAGAAAGACAGACATTTTGGCTGTTTTCTTTTCTGCTGTATCCCCAGCACAAACAATAGTTCCTGGCACATAATAGGAACTTAATGAATAGTCACCTGTTTTAATTGTACAATGCAGTGGTTTTTAGTAAATTTAGAGTTGTGTGGTCACCACCACAATCCAGTTATAGAACATTTCCACCACCCTATCATATCCCTCATGTCCATATGCAGCCCCTCCCTCCTCCTCCCTCCAGCCCAAGGAAACCACTAATCTTCCTTCCTTTATAGATTTGTCTTTTTTTGGATCCCTGCTCATTTATTGCTTCTTTCACTGAACGTATTTCAAAAGTGCCTATGCTGGGGCTGTGCTTTGCTGGGGACTTGAAACTCTCTCTCTCTCGTATCTTTTCCTTTACACACACATATTACACACACACACGTAATACATACATATAGTAATTAGAATAAACAGTCTTAAAGGGTATCCAATACCTGCATAGCTGTCGCTGTGACATGCATTATGAATTAGAAGCACATGGTGCTGTTAGAACCTAGAAGGGGAGGCAGTTCGGGAACCCTTCTCTGAGCAGTCAATGTTTGACCTGGATCTCAGGGCAGAGTAAGAGGTAACTAGGTGGGTGGAGCAGTGGGATGGACTGCACGCGTGCGGGATTGTATGAGCAAACGTCCTGGGGTGAAAGGAGGTTGGCAGGTTGGTGCAGCTACAAAGCTAGGGTGGTGGGGGTGGAAAGGGGTTGTGTTTTGCTACATGGGCATCACCCCTTCTCCCTACATGTATCCCACGGCTTCTGCCTCTTCTGCTTTCCAGGACTTAAGAGCCGGTTTTGCTCCTAGGGACAAAGTAAGGTGCAGGTCACAGAGATCCAGAAAAAGGGACAGAACTGAAGTTCAAAAAGCAGGGAGGGCAGCTACAGAGACTGTCATTCTTAATGAGTCCCAGAATGCGCTAGATGTGCTATTTAACACCCATGACAGTCCAGTGATGTGAGCTTCTTTGTATTCATTTTCTAGGTGAGGAAACTAGGTCGCAGAAATGCTTTATTATTTGTTCAGGATCCATAGCTAACAGAACACAGAACTCTCTTTTTCTGATTTCCCAGGGACCTCTGTGACCCCCGGCTGGTTATCCGCAGAACCACCATCCTCTGTGACAGGTAAATTCTGGAGGATTCATCCCAGTGTCTGGGGTATAGACCAACAGACCCCTTCTTTTCTTTCTCCCCTTTATCTAGATTTCTCAATTTAATTCACTTGTCTCTTTCATAAATTTGATTTATTTAAAAAATCACTTATTTCTGCCTGTAAAGAAGATTGGTATAATAATATTAGATAGACATTACTATGCTGCCCTACACCCCCACTTCTATCCAGCCTTAGATGGTTTATAATGTCTAATGTGGAGAAGAATAATCTGAGTGGCTTATAAAATCATAGATTCCTGGACTCTAGTTTTGAGTCTCTGATTCCATTGTCCAGTGGTTCTCAAACATTAGGGGGCCTGAGAATCACCTGGAGGTGATCCAGGTTTCTGGACCCCACCAGTTCCTGATTCAGAAGGTCTGGGGTGGGGTCCAGTTATGTTCATTTATTTTCTTTTTTTTTTTTAAAGATTTTATTTATTTACTTAAGAGAGAGAGCGAGAGTGAGCACAAGCAGGAGGAGCGGCAGGCAGAGGGAGAAACAGACTCCCCACTGAACAGGGAGCCCAATGTGGGGCTCGATCCCAGGATCCTGAGATCATGACCTGAGCTGAAGGCAGATGCTTAACTGATTGAGCCACCCAGGAACCCCCAGTTATGTTCATTTCTAACAAGTTTCCAGGTGACACTGATGCTTCTGATCCTGGGATGTCACTTTGAGAATGACTGCACTAAATTTTGTGTGAGCCATCATATTCTCCCATCTTCAAAGTATCTTAGTTGATTCTGGTATGTTGCATACCAGCTGGTGCCTTAAGAGACTGTGCATTAGTCTGTGGCATCTCTAACATTCCCCATGTCTCAGGGTAGACCCAAATTCTGAGGAACAGAAGCATGTTGAAAAGAGCCAAGTTGGACAAGAATCTGCTGACTTGTGTGGTTGAGGGTGGTATGGAGGCTGTCATGCTAAACGAGGCACACTGCATGTGTGTATGTGCGCATATGTGTGCATGTATTTCTCATTGGAATTTTAAAACTTCTAATTCTGAGATGTGGGTTCACAAGAAGTTGCAAAGACAATAGAGAAGAATTCCCTGTACCCTTTGCCTAAATTTCTCCAATGGCTACGTCTTGCATAATTATAGTACAACATAAAACCAGGAACCTGACATTGATACAATATTTGTCTTTAGTTCTATGGCAATTTATCACATGTGTAGATCCATGTAATCACCACTCCAAGATACAGAACTCTTCCATCCCCACAAAGATATCCCTCAGACTACCCCTTTATGGTTATATCCACCCACTCCCCTCCCACCATTCCTACCCCCTGGCAAGTACTAATTTGTTATTCTATTTAATTTTGTCATTTTGACAATGTTATATATAAATGGAAAGGTTCACCTATCATGGAATGTTTTGGGATTGACTTTTCTCATTGAGCGCAATGCCCTTGAGATCCATCCAAGTTATTGTGTGTTATTAATAGTGTGTTCCTTTTTATGGCAGAGTGGTATTCCATGGTATACATGTATTTCATCATGTTTAATCTAAATTCAAACAAAAATTTATTTATTTATTTTTTGAGAGAGAGAGTGCATGCATGTGAGATGGGGAGTGGCAGAGGGAGAGAGAGAATCTTAAGCAGGCTCCATGGTCAGTGCAGAGCCCCACATAGGGCTCCATCTCAGAACCCCTGACATCATCACCTGAGCAGAAATCAAGAGTTGGATGCTTAATGGACTGAGCCATCCAGTTGCCCCTCAAACAAGAATTTATTAATGAGGCTCACAGGAAGAGAAATAACAGAGAACAAATAATATCCCAAGGTCTTATTATACCACAGATAGGTGAGCATAAGCTAGGCTTTGATGAGCTGGTTCCACCATACAAAGATGGTCCCCAGCCTTAATAGGAGCTACATATTTATAGGTTGAGGGGTTTTAGGAGATACTTTGGTGCCCATGTAACTGGGGAGGTCCCTGGTTAAGAAAATGGCCTCAGTAGGGAGGGGAGCCTCTTGTGTTCAGAGGCTGGTATCAACCACTGAGCTTGCACAGATCTACTGGTCCACTTCTTACTTTTTAAATTGAGATATAAGTCACATACCATGAAGTTCATCATACCCACCAGAATGGCAATAGTAATTAATAATAATAATAATGATAAAGCACAACAGGTGTTGTTGAGGATGTGGAGAAATTGGAACCCTCATACGCTGCTGGTGGGAATGAAACATGGTGTCACTGCTGCGGAAAACATTTCAGCATTTCTTCAAAAGAATTATCATATGACTCTATCATAAAATTACCATAGGACCCAGCTAGCTATTCCACTTGTTGCTATATCCTCTCCCCCCAAATTAAAAAATGTATGGTCATACAAAAATGTGTACATAAATGTTCATAGCAACATTATTGATAGTAGCCCAAAAGAGGACATAATGTAAGTCCATCACTGGATGAATGGATCCATTTCTTATTCAGCCACTGAGGGATAGAAGAAAATATGTCTTTTTTTTTTTTTTAAAGATTTTATTTATTTATTTATTGGAGAGCAAGCGAGAGAGAAACAGCATGAGAGAGGAGAGGGTCAGAGGGAGAAGCAGGCTCCCTGCTGAGCCGGGAACCCGATACGGGACTTGATCCCAGGACCCTGGGATCATGACCTGAGCCGAAGGCAGTCGCTTAACCAACTGAGCCACCCAGGCACCCCGAAGACAATATGTCTTATAGCACCTCTACATTTGTCTCTCCTCAGTGTCTATGCAGTGTGTGTCAGAGAAAGGGGTTCTGGGAAGCCCAGATATCTCAGAAGGGCTATGCAGAGTAGGGGACTCCCTGGGCAGACTTACATTATCCACTTTCTTATTACCCTCTTGCTTAGAATTCCCAGAAGCCTCCAGGAAACTGAGCATCTCACTCATCAACAAGAGCTCTACAATTGGTAGGTAACCAGGCGCTCAGAGCCCAGCAGAGAGGAGTATGAGGATAGGTTTTTCTCTCATCATCTAAGGCTTTAAGTCTGCTTCAGGAGATCACCTGATTCTCCCAAGGAAAGTCCTTGGTTTGAGGATCAAGGATAGGATAGAGGTGGGCTCTGAGTATGGGGACAGATATGCATTCTGCGTAATGTGGCCATTTCAAAGATGGCGGAGCCAAGGCTATGATGGGAGGACCATCACTCATTCCTACACACTGCTCTTCTGACTTTGCTCTGGTCCATGTGTGTAACTTTTGTCCTCTATTTTTCACTGCCTCCTCTTATCACTGCAGTCCCGTGCAACATACTTCTCTCACATGTAATTCTCTTCCCCCTCACTTTTCCTGGAAAAAGTATCCACTTCCCTCAAGACAGAAACCTTGACAGATCCCCTGAGGATAGGTCCAATATCTCCACTGGGTCCACCTGACTCGAGCTCTCTGTTAGACTCCTGATGCCAATAAGTTCTTTCTAAGACCCTAAGGAGATTCTTTATCACCCTCTGTTCAAAATCCTTCTGGGTTCCCAATCACCCTTAGGATATAGCCTGGGGTTCTCAGCTTGATGTTCAATGCTTTTAGATGCAATGCCCTTAGATCAGCCACTGTCTGATCCCTCCAGGGGAGGGACAAGATCCCTCCATTCTTGTCTTCATTCCTCATGCAAATCTCAGTCACACAGAGTCAGATGAAGCTCTCCTGGATCCCTGGCATCTCCTCCTCACTCTGCATCCAAGCCACTTGCTCTACTTTTCCTTCCATTTCCTCCTGGCTTCAGTCCCTTAGGAGAGCCTTTTCTGACACTGGGTTGTATAGTTTCCTCTGTCCTGTGGACTATTATAGCAATTTACACAGTATATTAAAACACACACCTGTCAGATATGTATGGCTGAGCACCTGGAAAGTCTCTGGAGATACTTGTGGAATTAGACAAGAGCTACCATGTGTGGGGTGCTTATCATATACCAAGCACAGTGCCTTATGCTGTTATTATTGTTATTGGTTTAAATTTCACATTAACCTGTGATGTATTATAATTATTTTCACTGGACAGATGGAAAAACTGGCTCATAGATATTAAGTCTATTGACAGAGGCCCCACATCTAATTAGTGATGGATCTGGGGTTCAAATCTAGACAGCCTGACTCTGTAGTTCACGCTCTTCTTATGGTCATGGGATTCTGCCTCAAAAATGTGTGCATTCAGGATAGGGGCAGGAACAGGGCTAGGAGAGATGATCTTATCCCTTTATACTTTCTCTTTTTGATTCCCAGAGCCTTCTAGGTCTATCACCATCTCTCCAAAGGGGCCAGAGTCTCCAACTGGTAAGTGGTCCTCTCTGGACTTCTTCATTCCCACCCCTGTGTTTTCCCCTAAAGCTGACTGCTTTCCCTGTACAGAGGCTACACTCTATGGTCTTGGGTCCTGGTGTATAAAATACTAAGGGGAGGGTAAATATCCACACTTGGAACTCAGAATTGGGCAATAAGATCAGGTGAGAAGGTTGAGATAAATCTAAACCTGACTGTAGTTCATGCTCTTCTTATAGTCATGGCATTCTGTCTCAAAAGTGCATGCATTCACCCCAATGTTCATAGCAGCAATGTCCGCAATAGCCAAACTGTGGGAAGAGCCGAGATGCCCTTCAACAGACGAATGGATAAAGAAGATGTGGTCCATATATACAATGGAATATTACTCAGCCATCAGAAAAGATGAATACCCAACTTTTACATCAACATGGATGGGACTGGAGGAGATTATGCTAAGTGAAATAAGTCAAGCAGAGAAAGTCAATTATCATATGGTTTCACTTATTTGTGGAACATAAGGAATAGCATGGAGGACATTAGGAGAAGGAAGGGAAAAATGGGCGGGGGGAATTGGAGGGAGAGATGAACCATGAGAGACTATGGACCTGAGAAACAAACAGGGTTTTAGAAGGGAGGGGGGAGGGGGATTGGTTAGCCCGGTGATGGGTATTAAGGAGGGCATGTACTGCATGGAGCACTGGGTGTTATACGAAAACAATGGATCGTGGATCACTACATCAAAAACTAATGATGCATTGTATGGTGACTAACATAACATAATAAAATTAAAAAAAAAAAGTGCATGCATTCAGGATAGGGGCAGGAACAGGGCTAGAGGAGATGATCTTATCCCTTTATACTTTCCTATCACCACCTCTCCAAAGGGGCCAGAGTCTCCAACTGGTGAGTAAGTGGTCTTCTCTGGACCCTCTTCATTCCCACCCCTGTGTCTTCCCCTAAAGCTGACTGCTTTCCCTGTACAGCTCTATGGTCTTGGGTCTTGGTTTATAAAATGTTAAGAGGAGGGTAAATATCAGTACTTGGAACTCAGAATTGGGCAATAAGATCAGGTGGGAAGGTTGAGATTTTCTAAAGGATCAGGGAAAGATAAATTCCATCTCTTTCCACTCCTCGTAATAGTCTTTTCTGCTGCAATTAGCCAAATGGCCAGGTAGTGTCTGTGTGTGTGGAGGGGTTGTATCAGAGGCCTATGAGGGGGTTGTATGGAAGAAATGATATTTAGAGAATTGGGCTTATCTAGCCCTGACCATTGGTGAGGAGGGGAGGAACCCTCTAGGAAGGAGACTGACATTCTAGGTAGCAGAGAATAGGATCTAGGATGAGGGATATGGCTATGAGAAACCCAAGATGTACCTTGAAGTGGGTCCTAGAGATAGGCTTTCATCACCTGCTCCTGTCTCTTTGTTCCTCCAGGTCTTGCCCAGCAGCACTACACCAAGAGCAATCTGGTCCGGATATGCATTGGGGCTGTGATTCTAATACTCCTGGTGGGGCTTCTGGCAGAAGATTGGCACAGCAGAAAGAAATCCCTGCCACACCGGGTCAGACCTATCCGCAGGCCACTCCCACCCCTCCCGCAGACCCAGAAACCACACAGTCAGCAGGATGGGGGTCGACCAGATGGCCACAACCATGGGCACCACCATTAGAACTCCAAGGCTTGGTTGTATCTACGAGACATGGGACGTAAAACCATGTGTGGAGTGTATGGAATGTAGGAGGAGGATAGTGGTTATAACTGGAGGAGGAGGACCTTGGGGCCTCTCCTTGGTGTCCCATCAAGGAGCTGTTGAGCCAGTGTCTATTTGGCTTTCCATCCAAGGACTCCCTTCATTTGGGATTGGAGGTATCTAGTGGATGCCAGTATCTTTTCACTCATATCTTGCCCCTTGTGGATCTTATGGCACCCTAACTGGACCATCACACTGACCTCTTCAACCTTTCCTAATACATATTACAGATTGACTTCTGTATCCCCAAGCCTCATAGCTGACCCTGTTCTATCCTCTGCACAAAACTCTCCCATGCTTCCTGTTGGCCCCTGTGTTTTCTCTGGGTATCCATGGCTTAGCTGGTTAATTCAGACAAGTACTCATTTCCTGAGCCTCTCAGCCCAGCCTCTCTCCTAACCAGAAACATTTGGTTATATGTGTGAGTACTCAGGGTTTGCCCCACCACACCTCCCCACCCTGAGGATGTCCTTCTCCTACTCCTTGATCCCAAATGCCATTTCCTCAGACATGGGCTTTGGGTTCATCAATTTATGGCCACATCCTCCTCCTATGTTGCTGCATAGTGAATACCACACTCACAGATTCTCTAACTCACAGGTGAAATTGGCAGAGTATCTGTCCCTAAACTGATGCACACAGGCTACTCAATTTCTTTTCCCCTAAAGGGGGCAACCTCAGGGCATTTTGCACCCAAGGGATATTTGTCAGTGCCTGGAGATATTTTGGGAGGGAGGTGCTCGTATTTAGTGGGTAGAGGGTAGAGATGCTAACACTCTAAGCATGCACAGGACAGTTTCTCTCTCATCATCAAGTATCTCTCCATTTTGAGATACACTTAAGATAACAAAGAATTATCTGGCTCCAAGTGTCAATAGCACAGAAATTGAGAAACCCTCGGCTAGAAGATATTGAGATTCCTTCCTAGCTTTTAAAACATTGTGTGCCTCTATTTCTTCTTTTAACAACCCCACCCACTCCCACCTGAAGGCAGCTAGCACACCTCAGACCCTGAGAATGCAGATGCTCTAGGAGAGACCTATATCCAGCTGAACAAGAGGCCTTGAGAGAGAAACAGAAGGAAACTTATAGAAAAATCCAGGAGCCCACACCATATGCAGGGACATCACTGAGATGATGACACACAAGCACATTAAATGGAGGTTTGAAGGGGATGTCTGGGAATGTGGCATATTTGGTGAGAATGATGAATGAATGGACCCCAGTGAAGAAATAGGGGAAAGTAGGATGATTGGAAGAAAAATTTAAAAATTAGTGCTTAATAAAAAAAAGTGATTCTTACAGTTGTTGCTTTAAGGACTTTTGGGATTCTGTCTGTCACAAGGAAATAAGGGGGACTCTATGGGGAAGAGCATACCATGAAGTACATACCATGAAGTTATGTTTTCTGTAAGTAAGGTTGGAATTATTAAAAAGCTAATCAGAGCAAGGACATGATCATATAAGGGCTTCACTGAAGCACTTAAGAATGCTACAAAATATTGTAGGATTGGTGGAGAAATACTCTACAAGGAAGACTTACTAGGCAGCTATCCACGAAGGTCAAGGAATGCCAGAACTGGGCAGTGACTGGCAAGGTGAACAGACCAGTGTGATTACAAACATTTCTGTCCCCCTTTTCTTTCTGGGTTAGGTTCTCCCCAAATAAAGGATCTTCTGTCTAAATTTGGTCAGAATCCATTAATAAAAACCTCCTTTATGAATGCTTTCATGCCTTTATTTCTCTTGATAGACTCGAGATATAGGCATTCTATCCATAACAGGGGTAAGCCACCTGTGTGTATTTCATGGAAGCCAAAGCACAACTAAGGCTACAGTAACATCTGGCCCAGCACCTAACATCACTGAGAGGGCTCAGAGGAAGTTCACCATCACCTTGATGATCCTGGACTTTACTGGGGAATGAATAAGTCCAGGGGATTCAGAAAATAAAGTCATTTGAAGAAGGTTGGTTATTGGCTGGATCTTGATTATCACTCTCAATGGTCAGTTGTGGGTCATCTTGGGTTTCTTTCAGCAGCTTCTGGATTCAAGGATCAGATTAATCTATCTTCAACCTGGACTTACAATGGGGCAAAAAGAAGGTTTCCTGTTGCTTCAAGGAGATTCATTCCAAATGCCCAAGTGCCTGCAAAAGTCTCATGCTTTAGAGCAGGGGCAGGGGCAGTCTTTACTGATTACTGTATGCTCCAAAGTAGGGTTCCATATTGATTTGGTAGGGAAAGAGAGACAATACCAGGTTAACGTTATAATGCTTTTGCATGCTTAGATGATCTCAGGCGATCCTCATATCATGCTTGGAGAGATGGAATTGATGGATACATCTGTGATGTAGTTCTAACACCTTCCTACTCCACAGCTCACTCTGGCAACTTCTACTTGGTGGATCCAGGACAAAACACACACACTTGAACCAAGTCACTCAGACCAGGCTTTAGTCCCCCTTGGCTATTTATACTAGCTGACCAATACCTTTTATTTGACCTGTGATAGTAACAGCTTCATTTGTAGGATTCATCTTTTGGTAACCATATTCATCTGTGTGATGTGGAAATGGGGAACAGGGTGAGGGGGAGCAAGAGAGAATAAAGCAAAAATATGTATAGGGAGGAGGCAAGATGGTGGAGAAGTAGGGGACCCCACTTCAACTAGTCCCCTGAATTTAGCTGGCTATCTATCAAACCATTTTGAACACCCACAAAATCAGCCTGAGATGTAAGAATATGTATCTGGATCTCTACAAGCAGAAAAGCAACTGCTTTTGGCAAGGTAGGACATATGGAATCCTGAATCTGCAGGGAGATATCAGAAGATACACAGAAGGGGAGGGAGCCGCCATAAGCTGGTGCCTGGAAAGTGACATAACACCAGAGCACAAAATCGGAACCCTTAGAAATCTGCTCTAGTAAGACACCCCTCCCTGAAGGGGCTCTGGAAATGAAAAGGCAGAATTCTAGGTAGGGCATTATGGTCTCAGATTATGAGGGACCACAGAGCAAAAGGAGATTCCTGAAATGGTAGAGGGCCTGAGCATTGGAGCCAGGAAACAGGTTCTGGTCAGCGAGCCCAGGAAGGGACTCTCAGCTCGAACTGCCAGAAACCATGAACTGGGAGGGTTGATATCCACTCTTCTTGAACAGCCTGAAAAAATCTGGAACCTACGCCTGCAACTGGGCAAAAACTCACAGAACAGTAGTGGCTGGGAAAGGGCTTTAGGTCAGAACCCAGACCTGATTCCAGAGCTTTGGGTGCATGTGGGAGCCCACAGCCCCTTGTGGTTTTAGGAGCACAAAGATACTTCTGGACCCCTGACAACACTTCTGAGGGAGTAGCTGCGGGCATGAACCATGGGTGGCTGTGGTTTTCAGAGGTGCAAGCAGAAGTGGAGACTGTCCTGGACAGTTTATTAAAGAGGGAAGACGGCAAATTTTCTGCTCTGGGCCAGAGGTTTGGCTGTGGCCATTTTTGCTCTGATCCCCCGAAGAGGTGTTCCTCAGGGAACAAAAGAGGCACAGAAGACTGGTTTCCACTGAGCCCACCCCCTGAGAGGGGGTGGGGCAACTCTGCACATGCAGCATGTCCCTCCCCCAGAAGATAGGCTGGAAGAACAAGGTGGATGACAATCCTTTGGATCCCATAAGACTGTAAAATCCCAACACCAGGGGAAAATTGTATATTGAGCTCCAGGTGTGGCCTAACGACTTGTTTATTTTTCAGATATAATTCTCATTTTCTTTTCTTTTCCTTTCTCCTTTTCTCATGCTGTTTTCCCCTTCTGTATTTTTCTTCATACCTTCTCCTCATTTTTGACTAGATGTCTATTATACCAACTCATTATTCATAGTCGCTTTTTGAACTTGTATTTTTACACACCTATATTTTTTTATAGATATATGCTTTATTTTAGCCCATGTTTAACTCAGTTTTACCTTTTTATATATACAAGTTTTACTTTCCCAGTAATTTTAGGACATAGTGCCCTCTAACACACAGAACAAAATACACCCAGGAACAACTGAAACACCCTGCTTTGCACATTGAGAGATTACAGCTCCCCTTTCTCTCCCCCCTTTTTAAAAATTTATTTTAATTTATTTTAATTTTTTCACTTTTATTCTTGTGTTTCATTTTGGCTTTGTATTTTCAGTGGTGGCGTCTGACCACTCTGGATTTTGTTAGGGTGCATCTAGCTTGGGCCGTAGTTGACATTTTGGAATCCATCCATTCACTCAACCATCCCTTGACAGAATGACTAGGAGAAGGAAGTCCCAACAAAGAACAGAACCAGAGACAATGTCCTCTGACACAGAACTAATGGATATGGATATAAGAAAGATGTCAGAGATAGACTTCGGGAAGTCATGAAGTCAATATCTAGGTTTGAAAAAAGCATTAGTGACAATATAGAATCTCTAAGGGCAGAAATGAGATCTAATCAGGCCAAACTTAAAAATGCTATGAATGAGATGCAGTTTAAACTGGATACTCTGGCAGCCAGGGTAAATGAGGCAGAAGAAGGAATTAGTGATCTAGAAGATAAGCTGATAGAAAGGAAGGAAGCTGAAGAAGAGAGGGATAGGCAACTAGTAGCAGATGAAAATAGACTTAGAGAGATCAACGACACCATGAAATGTTCCATTGTCAGAATTATTGGGATCCCCGAGGGGGTAGAGAGAGAGAAAGAGAGAGAGGACTAGAAGGTATATTTGAGCAAATCATAGCTGAGAACTTCTTAATCTGAGGAAGGAAACAAGCATTTGTGTCCAAGAGGCAGAGAGGACCCCTCCCAAAAACAATAAAAATAGATCAACACCCCGACATGTAAGAGTGAAATTTGCAAATCTTAGAGCCAAGGACGCTATCATGAGAGCAGCTAGTGGGAAGAGATCTCTTATGTATGGAGGAACATCAGAATAACATTAGACCTGGCCACAGAGGCCTGGCCAGCCAGAAAGGGCTAGCAAGACATATTCAGGTACTAAATGAAAAGAACATGCAGCCAAGAATACTTTATCCAGCAAGGCTGTCATTCAGAATGGAAAGAGAGATAAATAGCTTTCAGGACAGGCAGAAACTGAAAGAATATGTGACCACCAAGCCAGCCCTGCAAGAAATATTAAGGGGGACTCTGTAAGTGAATAGAAATCCCAAGAGTCACATAGACCAGAAAGAAACAGAAAACCTACAGAAATAGGGACTTTACAGGCAGTACAATGGCACTAATTCATGTCTTTCAATAGTTTCTGTCAACGTGAATGGGCTGAATGCTCCCATCAAGAGACACAGGGTTTCAGATTGGATAAAAAGCAGGACTCATCAATATGCTGTCTACAAGAGACTCATTCTGAACCTAAAGACACCTCCAGATTGAAAGTGAGGGGATGGAGAACCATTTACCATGC
Source organism: Mirounga angustirostris (assembly GCF_029215605.1). Taxonomy (NCBI): domain Eukaryota; kingdom Metazoa; phylum Chordata; class Mammalia; order Carnivora; family Phocidae; genus Mirounga; species Mirounga angustirostris. The sequence goes on along the minus strand of NW_026991724.1, from coordinate 56,994,131 downwards.
CAATGGACCTCAAAAGAAAGCTGGGGTAGCAATGCTCATATTAAACAAATTATATTTTAAACCAGAGACTGTATTAAGAGATGTAGAGGGACACTATATCATACTTAAAGGATCTATCCAACAAGAAGATCTAACAGTTGTAAATATCTATGCCCCCAACATGGGAACAGCCAATTATATAAACCAATTAATAACCAAAATAAAGAAACATATGGATAATAATACATTAATAGTAGGAGACCTCAACACTCCACTCACAGCAATGGACAGATCATCTAAGCAGACGATCAACAAACAAACAAGAGCTCTGAATGACGCATTGGACCAGATGGACCTCATAAATATTTACAGAGCATTCCACCCTAAAACAACAGAATACTCATTTTTCTCAAATGCACATGGAACTTTCTCCAGAATAGACCACATACTGGGTCACAAATCAGGACTCAACTGATACAAAAAGATTGAGATTATCTCATGCATATTTTCAGACCACAATGCTGTGAAACTGGAACTCAATCACAAGAAGCAACTTGGAAGGAACTCAAACACTTGGAAGTTAAAAAGCATCCTGCTAAAGAATGATTGGGTCAGGGCGCCTGGATGGCTCAGTTGGTTAAGTGTCTGTCTTTGGCTCAGGTCATGATCTCAGGGTCCTGGGATCGAGTCCCACATCTGGCTCCCTGCTCAGCAGGGAGTCTGCTTCTCCCTTTTTCACTCTTCCTCTGCTCTCCCTCTCTCAAATAAATAAATAAAAATCTAAAAGAAAAATAAAGAATGATCAGGTCAACCAGGAAATTAAAGAACTTAAACAATTCATGGAAGCTAATGAGAATGAAAACACATCGGTCCAAAACCTATGGGACACTGCAAATGCAGTCCTAAGGGGGAAATACATAGTCATCCAAGCCTCTCTCAAAAAATCAGAAAAATCCCAAATGCACAAGCTAACCTTACACCTAAAGGAACTGGAGAAAGAACAGCAAATAAAACCTAAACCAAGCAGGAGAAGAGAAATAATAAAGATTAGAGCAGAAATCAATGAAATAGAAACCAGAAAAACAGTAGAACAGATCAACGAAACTAGAAGCTGGTTCTTTTTTTTTTTTTTTTTTTTAAAGATTTATTTATTTGACAGAGACAGAGATAGCGAGAGCGAGAGCAGGAGCACAAGCAGTGGGAGTCCCGAAGCTGGTTCTTTGAAAGAATTAATAAGATTGATAAACCTCTGGCCAGACTTATCCAAAAGAAAAGAGAAAGGACCCGAATTAATAAAGTCATGAATGAAAGGGGAGAGATCACGACTAACACCAAGGAAATAGAAACAATTATTAGAAATTATTACCAGCAACTACATGCCAACAAATTAAGCAATCTAGAAGGAATGGATGCATTCCTGGGAACTTATAAACTACCAAGACTGAAACAGGAAGAAATAGACAATCTGAACAGACCAATAACCAGCAAGGAAATTGAAGCAGTGATCAAAAACCTCCCAAAAAACAAGAGTCCAGGGCCACATGGCTTCACAGGGGAATTCTACCAAACATTTAAAGAAGAAATAATACCTATTCTCCTGAAGCTGTTTCAAAAAATAGAAATGGAAGGAAAACCTTGATCCTAAACCCAGACAAAGACCCCATCAAAAAGGAGAATTAGAGACTAATATCCCTGATGAACATGGATGCCAAAATACTCAACAAGATTCTAGCTAAGAGGATCCAACAGTACATTAAAAGGATTATTCACCACGACCAGGTGGGATTTATTCCTGGATGCAAGTGTGATTCAACATTCACAAATCAATCAACATGATGGAGCACATTAATAAAAGAAAAGACAAGAACCATATGATCCTCTCAATTGATGCAGAAAAAGCATTTGACAAAATACAGCATCCTTTCCTGATTAAAACTCTTCAATGTATAGGGATAGAGGGAACATACCTCAATATCATAAAATCCATCTATGAAAAGCCCACAGTGAATATCATCTTCAATGGGGAAAAACTGAGAGATTTTCCCTTAAAGTCAGGAACATGACAAGGATGCCCACGTTCACCATTATTGTTCAACATAGTACTAGAGGTCCTAGCCTCAGCAATCAGACAACAAAAGAAATAAAAGGCATTCAAATCGGCAAAGAAGAAATCAAACTCTCTTTGCAGATGACATGACACTTTATGTGGAAAACCCAAAAGACTCCACCCAAAATTACTAGAACTCATGCAGCAATTCAGCAATGTGTCAGGATACAAAATCAATCCACAGAAGTCTGTTGCATTTCTGTACACCAATAATGAAGCAGCAGAAAGAGAAATCAAGGAATTGATCACGTTTACAAGTTCACCAAAAACTATAAGATACCTAGGAATAAACCTAACCAAAGAGGTATAGGATCTATACTCTAGAAACTATAGAACACTTATGAAAGAAATCGAGGAAGACAGAAAGAGATGGAAAAACATTCCATGCTCATGGATCAGAAGAATAAACATCACTAAAATGTCTATGCTGCCCAGAGCAATTTACACTTCCAATGCCATCCTTATCAAAATACCACTGACATTTTTCACAGAGCTGGAAAAAACAATCCTAAAATTTGTATGGAATCAGAAAAGACACCGAATCACCAGGGGAATGTTGAAAAAGAAAACCAGAGCTGGGGGCATCACAATGCCTGACTTCAAGCTATATTACAAAGCCGTAGTCATCAAGACAGTATGATATTGGCACAAAAACAGACCCATAGACCAAAGGAACAGATTAGAGACCCCAGAAGTAGACCCTCAACTCTATGGTAAACTAATTTTCGACAAAGCAGCAAAGAATATCCAATGGAAAAAGAGTATCTTCAGTAAATGGTGCTGGGAAAACTGGACATCCACATGCAGAAGACCATTCTCTTACACCATACACAAAGATAAACTCAAAATTTATGAAAGACCTCAGTGTGAGGCAGGAATCCATCAAAATCCTAGAGGAGAACATAGGCAGTAACCTCTTTGACATTAGCCTCAGAAACTTCTTTCAAGACATGTCTCCAAAGGCAAGGGAAACAAAAGCAAAAATGAACTTTTGGGACTTCATCAAGATAAAAAGCTTCTGCACAGCAAAGGAAAGAGTCAACAAAACTAAGAGGCAATCCACGGAATGGGAGAAGATATTTGCAAATGACATTTCAGATAAAGGGCTGGTATCCAAGATCTATACAGAACTTCTCAAACTCAACACCCAAAGAACAAATAATCCAGTCAAGAAATGGGCAGAAGACATGAACAGACACTTCTCCAAAGAAGACATACAAATGGCTAACAGAGACATGAAAAAATGCTCCACATCACTTGTCATCAGGGAAATACAAATCAAAATCACAATGAGATACCACCTTACACTAGTTAGAATGGCAAAAATTGACAAGGTAAGAAACAACAAATGTTGGAGAGGGTGTGGAGAAAGGGGAACCCTCATACACTGTTGGTTGGAATGCAAGCTGGTGCAGCCACTCTGGAAAACAGTATGGAGGTTCCTCAAGATGTTAAAAATAGAGCTACCCTATGACCCAGCAATTGCACTACTAGGTATTTACCCAAAGATACAGATGTAGTGAAAAGAAGGGGCACATGCACCCCAATGTTCACAGCAGCAATGTCCACAATAGCCAAACTGTGGAAGGAGCTAAGATGCCTTTCAACAGACGAATGTATAAAGAAGATGTGGTCCATATATACAATGGAATATTACTCAGCCATCAGAAAGGATGAGTACCCACCATTTGCATTGACATGGATGGAAGTGGAGGGGATTATGCTAAGTGAAATAGGTCAGTCAGAGAAAGACAATTATCATACAGTTTCACTCATATGTGGAACATAAGAAATATCGTGAAGGACCACAGGGAAGGGAGGGAAAAACTTAATGGGAAGAAATCAGAGAGGGAGACAAATCATGACTGACTCTGGACTCTGGGAACCAAACTGAGGGTTACAAAAGGGAGGGGGGTGGGGGGATGGGGTAACCGGGAGATGGGTATTAAGGAGGGCACATGTTGGGATGAGCACTGGGTGTTATACGCAACTAATGAATCATTACACCAAACACTAATAATGTACTATATGTTGGCTAACTAAACATAATAAAAATTATGTATAAAAGTAAGAGACTGAAGATATTAGCTGCCATGTTTCTTGTTGGCATTGTAGTCCTGGTTTTGCTAACACACACACATATATTTTTGTCCCTACTATTACATTTTACTTATTTTTTTAAAATTTTATTTTATTATGTTATGTTAATCACCATACATCATTAGTTTTTTTTTTTTTTTAAAGATTTTATTTATTTATTAGAGAGAGAGAGCACGAGATGGGGGAGGGTCAGAGGGAGAAGCAGGCTCCCCGCCGAGCGGGGAGCCCGATGCGGGACTCGATCCCGGGACTCCAGGATCATGACCTGAGCCGAAGGCAGTTGCTCAACCAACTGAGCCACCCAGGCGCCCCATCATTAGTTTTTGATGTGGTGATGTACGATTCATTGTTTTCATAGCATATATATATATATATTTTAAAGATTTTATTTATTTATTTGACAGAGAGAGAGAGAGAACAGGTAGGCAGAGAGGCAGGCAGAGGGAGAGGGAGAGGCAGGCGCCCTGCCGAGCAGGGAGCCCGATGTGGGGCTCGATCCCAGGGACCCTGGGATCATGACCTGAGCCGAAGGCAGCCGCTTAACTGACTGAGCCATCCAGGCGCCCCGTAGCATATATATTTTTAAAAGTAATTTACACACCCAATATAGGGCCTGAGATCATGACCTTGAGATCAAGAATCACACATTCTACTGACTGAGCCAGTCAGGTGCTGTGGGAAACAGAACGCCATAGCGACCACTGGTGCATGTTCGCTCAGACTCCGAGATCTCTAAGAAAACTCGAGATCGCAGGGTTAAAAATAACCCAAAAGGATCAGAGTGAAATGCCCTTGGGACGTGTGTGGTCTGTTCTCAAGTACGCAGCAGAAGATGTTTTGTAGATAGGAAGCCAGCTGTAAACAGCACGCTGTGCATTCCCTTCTTTGTTCTTTTATCCTGTGTTAAGGTCCGAGTACAATGGTGTTTACAATTAATTGATCACAGCCAGTTACAGATTTCTTTATTCCTTCTCCACTCCCATTGCTTCACTTGACTAACCCTGCGTTCGTGGAAGAATGTGCCTTATTAAGCCCCTGCTGTAAATCATTATAGATCTATATCATTGTAGAAGGTATATTAGATTATGGAAAATAAACCTTGGCACCTCGGTCTGTTTGCTTGGGGTCCCCTGTGCCTCGCTATGCTGTCATCTCTTTTTCTCAGTTCCTTCGCTGCCCCAGGTCCCCGACTGAGGTCAACAAGTGGTGCCCAAACAGGGACCTGAAGCCCCCGTCGAGGAGTGATCGGCCAGTGATAGGAACCCTACAGAAGGTGATAAGTAGGAAAGTTTATTACAGGGTTATGGGGCAATCAAATTAAAAAACATCAGGTTTTGCTGCGTTGATACATCATTTTCTTAAAGAATATGGAGCTGAAGTTACTAAGCAGCGCATAGAAAAATGTTTGGAAACGGTAGTTGAATATAATCCTTGGTTTCCGGAAGAAGGCTCCTTAGGTGAGGAGACTTGGGTCTGAGTGAAAAATAATGTCTTGACATGTATCATATGACCTCACTGATATGAGGAATTCTTAATCTCAGGAAACAAACTAGGGTTGCTGGAGTGGTGGGGGGTGGGAGGGATGGGGTGACTGGGTGATAGACACTGGGGAGGGTATGGGCTCTGGTAAGCACTGTGAATTGTGCAAGACTGTTGAATCTCAGATCTGTACCTCTGAAACAAATAATACATTATATGTTAAAAAAAAAAAGAAGATAGCAGGAGGGGAAGAATGAAGGGGGTGGAAATCGAAGGGGGAGACGAACCATGAGAGACGATGAACTCTGAAAAACAAACTGAGGGTTCTAGAGGGGAGGGGGGTGGGGGGATGGGTTAGCCTGGTGATGGGTATTAAAGAGGGCACGTTCTGCATGGAGCACTGGGTGTTATGCACAAACAATGAATCATGGAATACTACATCGAAAACTAATGATGTAATGTATGGTGATTAACATAACAATAAAAAAGTAAAAAAAAATGTCTTGAGGGCCATGAGACAGGGTGAAACAATTCCCCTTGATTTCTGGCCCATTTGGGCTTTAGTAGGAGTGGTGATCAATACTATGGAAACTGGGGATAAGTTATCCCGGCTGAGGTTGCTAAAGAAACTACCAACTCTTTACATACATATGAACTAGATGATGATACTTTAGAAAAGGCTAAAATTGAAAGTAAAAAAATTTTTGCAGCTTCACAGCCTGGCCGTTACCCGTGGCCCCTCCACTTTTAATGGAGGACCCCACCGAAGATGATCACCCTCCCTCCACAGTGGATTTATTTCCTCTCAAACGATCCTCTCTAGCTCTCTCACCTCTAGAAAAGGAACTCTGATGGCAAGGGGCTAATGATCTATTTATGGCTTTCCCCATAGACCGAACACAAGCTGTTGGTCCCGTCTATGAGAGATTAGATTTAAATACCTTAAGGGAATTAAAGAAAGCTTTCCACTTATATGGACCCACAGCCCCTTACACTATAGAGATTTTGAAAGCTTGGGCAAATTCTGGGGAATGGATCCCTTATGATTGGCACATGGTTGCACGGGCTTGCCTTAAGCCACAGGAGTTTTTTTTGCAATGGAAAATGTGGTTATCGGATGCCGCCTATATGAAAGCCCGGGTGAATCAGGCTAACCCAGCCATGCAAAATATGTCTTTTGAAATGCTCACTGGCTCTGGCCCCTTTTCAGATGTTTGAGAGCAGTTGGTCAACACTCCACCTGCAGCCACAGAGCAGGTATCTGAAATCGCCCTCGCAGCTTGGGGAAAGCTAACCCCTTCAGGGGAAGTGGGGCAAAGTTATATAAAAATTGTGCAAGGCCCTACAGAAGCATATACTGATTTTATTTCTCAGCTCGAAATGGCTATTGACCACCAAGTCAATAATAAACCTGCTAAAGAGCACTTGCTAAGACAGCTTGCTTTTGAAAATGCTAATGAGGACTGCCAAGCGGCCATCCGGCCACATAGAGAAACAGGAAACATTCTCGATTATCTTCGTCTATGTAGAAATATTGGCACTTTTACACATCAAGCCCGAATAGCCTCCTTTCAACTCATGGCCCCTTCCCATAGAAAAATTGCTGGCCTTAGAACAAATTGTTCAAGAGCAATTGCAGGCAGGACATACAGAGCCTTCACAATCTTCTTGGAACTCTCCTGTTTTTGTTATCAGAAAGAAATCAGGCAAATGGAGGCTCCTAATGGACCTTCGGAATGTGAATGCCATCATGGAGCCTCTGGGTGCCTTGCAGCCTGGGTTACCCACTCCTACAGCCGTTCCCAAACAATGGCCATTGATAATAGATCTTAAGGATTGTTTCTATACCATAGCCATTCACCCTGAGGATAAGGAGTTGCCTTTTCTGTTCCAAGCACTAACAACAAGGAACCAATGAGACGATATCATTGGACAGTTTTGCCACAGGGTATGACTAATTCTCCTACCATGTGTCAGTATTATGTTGGCCAGGTCCTCCGACCTGTTAGAAAGCATTATTCTTGGTCCTACATTATTCATTATATGGATGATATTTTGCTGGCGTCACAAACTGAAACCGAATTACAAAATGTGTATCAGGCCACTTCCCAACATTTGACTTCTGCTGGTCTCATAATAGCCCCAGAGAAGATCCAAACAACTCCTCCGGCTTCTTATCTAGGCACCGTGGTAGATGGAACCACAGTGAAACCTCAAACAATGCAAATTCGTAGGGATACCCTCCTTACACTTAACGATTTTCAGAAACTCCTAGGAGACATTAACTGGATTCACCCTCTCCTAGGAATTCCAACTTATAAATTACAAAATCTATTTAACACTTTACAAGGTGATTCTGCTTTAGATAGTCCTCACACTCTATCCTCAGAGACAGAGGCCGAATTGCAGTTTGTTGAGGGGTCATTAAAAACTGCCTTTGCTTACAGGTATGATGATTCTCTCCCCCTGCCGCTGCTTATTTTCCCTACCCCTCATTCTCCGACTGGTGTCTTAGTGCAAGAAGACAAACCTTCGAATGGGTGACTTTATATACAAAAAATTCTTGAACTGTTACTCCATGTCTATCTCTTGTCGCTTCACTCATTCTCCAAGGACAAAAGCGTTCTATTCAAATTCTAGGTTTTGACCCAGCGCTCATTGTTTTACCTATCTCTTCCACATCTTTTAAGGAAGTCCTTCCCTTCTCTACTGATCTGCAGATATCTCTTGCTGATTATACCGGGCGCATAGGTTGCCACTATCCGTCAGGTAAATTATGGGACTTCCTAAAGCGCACTGCCTGGGTTATAAATCCTGTGGGTTGTAACGCCCCAATCCCCTCAGCTCCTACATACTTTATTGATGGCTCTTCCTCCCGGCGCGCTGGAGTCTGGGGCCCTGTTATTCAGCACTCCATAAAAACCCCTTACACTTCTGCTCAACAGGGCGAACTTGCAGCTTTATTGTTCTTATTGCAGAATGTTCATTATCCTATAAATATCATATCTGATTCCGCTTACGTAGCTGGCATTGTTGCGCCTTTGGAAACAGCTCTTATTTCCACAACTCATTCTATCATTAACCCTCTGCTTCAAGAACTACAATCAGAAATTCAATCTCGAACTCACCCTTTGTTCATTACTCATATCCGCTCTCATTCTAACCTCCCTGGACCTCTTACACAGGGAAATCAGTCTGCTGATTTATTGGCTACTCCTATTTTTGAAACTCAACAAGCAGAACATGCCCATCTTCATACCAACGCCAACCGCCTTCATTCACACTATAAAATACCCTTGCGCTCTGCCAGGCAAATAGTCTCTTCCTGTCCTATTTGTCGACCTCTACATTTAACTGAGCATCCAGTGGTCATCAATCCCAGAGGCACAGCTCCTGATTGTATTTGGCAAACAGACATTACTCATTTTCCCCCTTTCGGATGCCTCTCATATATTCATGTCACAATAGACACCTTTTCATAATTTCGTCATGCTACTCCTTTGACGGGGGAAAAGGCTGGGCATGTCATTTCTCATTTGCTTGAATGTTTTGCTATTATGGGGTTACCCACTTGTATCAAGACAGACAATGGCCCAGCGTATACTAGCAAAAAAGTACAAGACTTCCTTGCAAAATGGCAAACACAACACATCACAGGTATTCCTTGTAATCCTCAAGGACAAGCTGTGGTAGAAATGGTGCATGCCACCATTAAAAAACAACTCTGTAAAATTATATCTAAAAAGAAAGGGGGAATCTCTCCTCGAGATATCATGACACAAATCTTATTCATTTAAAAATTTATTTATTTATTTGACAGAGAGACACAGAGAGAGGGAACATAAGCAGGGGGAGTGGGAGAAGGAGAAGCAGGCTTCCTGTGGAGCAGGGAGCCTGATGCGGGGCTCGATCCCAGGGACCCTGGGATCATGACCTGAGTCGAAGGCAGACGCTTAACGACTGAGCCACCCAGGCGCCCCCATTTTAAATTTTTTAAATTTACCCCAATGAGAACCATATACCATAGCTGACAAACATTTCTCGTCAGCCTCAATCTCAACTCAGGACGAACCCGTGTGGATAAAAAATGAGGAAAATAATTGGTTGCCTGGGAAATTAGTTACCCGAGGCCCTGGTTATGCTTGTGTCATTCCAGATGGATCCAGTCGAGCAATTTGGATACCTCTTCGGAAAGTCCGGCCCAGGACCAGTGATGAAGACAACAGAAGAGGTCTCTCAGCCGCTGCAGGGATGGACTACCCAGCCCCCTGTCCAAGAGATGGCAGCACCCTCCTTGAAGAGACCTCGAAAACGAAAACTGCCCCCGACAACACCCCCAACTTGGGGGCAACTGAAGACCCTCACTCAGAGGGCGGAGCGAGTCCTGCAGACAACCAGATCTACCAAAAGCCCTGAACATTTGTTCCTGGCTATGTTACTGGTGGTGACATGCGCCTCTGCGATGGGTGAAAAACACGCCTACTGGGTGTATGTACCCCATCCTCCCTTGTTGCGTCTAGTCGAATGGGCAGAATATGGACCTACTGTTTTTACAAATGACTCTACTCATCTCCCAGCACCTTGGTCCTCTGTACCCTCAAAAAACGAGTGAATGCCCAAAACTTCCATCACAGAGTGCTTAGGGCAGCGGCTGTTTTGAAAAAAGAAAGGGGGAGCTGTGGGAAACAGAACACCCCCGCGACCACTGGCGCATGTTCGCTCAGACTCCGAGATCTCTGAGAAAACTCGAGATTGCAGGGTTAAAAATAACCCAAAAGGATCAGAGTGAAATGCCCTTGGGACGTGTGTGGTCTGTTCTCAAGTACGCAGCAGAAGATGTTTTGTAGATAGGAAGCCAGCTGTAAACAGCAGGCTGTGCATTCCCTTCTTTGTTCTTTTATCCTGTGTTAAGGTCCGAGTACAATGGTGTTTACAATTAATTGATCACAGCCAGTTACAGATTTCTTTATTCCTTCTCCACTCCCATTGCTTCACTTGACTAACCCTGTGTATGTGGAAGAATGTGCCTTACTAAGCCCCTGCTGTAAATCATTATAGATCTATATCATTGTAGAAGGTATATTAGATTATGGAAAATAAACCTTGGCACCTCAGTCTGTTTGCTCGGGGTCCCCTGTGCCTCACTCTGCTGTCATCTCTTTTTCTCAGTTCCTTCACTGCCCCAGGTCCCCGATTCTCTGAGGTCGACAAGGTGTCCCTGGTTTTGCTAGCATATTAATCTATTTTGTTTTGTGGTTTAAGATTCACAATACATCCATGCAATAAGGCTTCAGTTGTAAGTTCTGGAGGTCTAATGTACAGCATGGTGACAGTTAATAATTCTGTACCATATACCTGAAATTTGCTAGGATAGTAGATCTTAAGTGTTCTCACCACACACATGTATACACAAAAAGTAACTATATGAGGTGATGGATGTGTTAATTAGCTTGATTATGGTGATCATGTTACAATGTTTACATACATCAAAATCACAATAAAATAACTCTGGTCAAAGTAAGGGCCAAGGAGCTTCAAAATATTTTCAACATGACCCTCCAAGGTCAAATTTAATTTTGTCTATTCATGATTGTTGGAGGTTGGTCATGGTCTGCAGTAGAAGCACAGAATTAGTTCCCACAGTCAAACTGTGTCTGGCCAGGTGATGAAGGAATCAGAAACAGTGTCACCATGCAAGAGAAAATGACTCTAGTTAACTTAAAAGAGCGTATCAGAAGGATATGGGGTAGCTGACAAAATCAAAGAACTAAAACCACATTCTGAATCCAGGGTCTCTGTGCCTGTCTAGGATCTGTGATTCAGGAAGAAGGCACCCCCACCCCCAATCGCTCATCTTGAGATTCAAAGACTCAGGAAAGAACATCTAAAGAAACAGCTCAAATGTTGTCTCTGTGAGTGCTTTACGCCTGGATTAAAACTCACTGATACTATGTACAGTAAGAGGGCTAGCTCACCAGAATGGGGCTTAAAAACAGAAACAAACGTCAGAGTCTACACATTCCTTTTGACTAGCAAGCTACCTTGTTGAGTATACATACAATCTGTTTCTTCTACATAATTATCATTTCAAGCCATCAGTTGTCTACATTGCATCTGAGAATTTAAACAAGTTTGTGCAAGACAAAGAAGAGTTGTAGGGTTCTCTGTTGCCACGGTAACAAGTAGACAACACAGCTCAATGGCAGCTTGCTTTGATGACCAACAGAGGACACAGACTCCTTTCATTCCAAGGCAGACTCACTCCAGAAAACACACTTCTTTTTTTTTTTAAAAAGATTTTATTTATTTATTCATGACAGAGAGAGAGAGAGGCAGAGGGAGAAGCAGGCTCCCAAGGAGCAGGGAGCCCGATGCGGGACTCGATCCCGGGACCCTGGGATCATGACCCGAGCCGAAGGCAGACGCTCAACCATCTGAGCCACCCAGGCACCCCAGAGAACACACTTCTAAGGCAGACCGACTGCCAGACCTCTGTAACCAATACGGCCCCAACACAAACTTTTTCAAGACACCACAGGAGAGCTGCAGCTTGATTTTCCTAACACAACAATGGCTGGCTGCCATAACTCTCCCTCACTTAGAAGAAGTCTAGCTTCAGACTGGGTTTGGGTCTCATCCTTTGACTCATTTTCTTGGCATTAGCAACAGAAGGGACCAACGGGAGAATTATCAGGCAATCAAACATCAATGGATGAAAACTAAATGTTAGCTGTAGTTGCCTACAACAAATTCCTATGGTTCGTGCTCACCCACAAGCCTACCATTCCTGGAGGAAACACCGTGAGCAGCAGGAGGATCATACCTGAGTGTCCAGAGGAAGGAACGCTGAAGTTTCAAGGTGTCACACAGCATCTTTATTCCACTATACCCCAAGGAATTCTGGCCCAGGTCCAGAGTGACCAGGCTCTGATTGCTGCCTAGGGCAGATGAGAGGATTTCAGAGGTGAAAGGGGTGATGGCACATCTCCACAACCTACAGGGGAGACACAAAATTAGTTAGTTCATTCAACCAACATGTACTGATATGGTCCTATACCCCAGGCACACTCTTGGGTGTTGGGGACCCAACAGGGAACAACAAAAGTCTCTTCCCTCTGAGCTCATGTACTTATAGGAAACAGATGTATGTAGTGTGTCATATCCAATAAGGTTATGAAGGGCAAAGGGAGAAGCTGGGGGGTGCTCACTACAATGGTTGAGAAAGACCTGAGGGGTGAACCATATGAACCATAGAGAGATCCGGAGTAGGAGCTCCCAGGCAGAGACATAGCTTATGCAAAGGCCCTGAGGTTGTGTAGAATTATCATGTAAAACAATACCGAGGTAGCCAGCTTGAGCGTGAACCAGGGAGGGTTGAAAGAGATGAGGTCACAGATAAGATGGAGCCATCTCACAGAAGGCTCTTAAGACATTGTAAACTTTGGATTTTACTTGGAATGAGATGAGGAACTGTCGAGGGTTTTGAGCAGAAACATGACAAGAGCTATAATTTAGAAGTTATTTTTTTTTTTTAAGATTTTATTTATTTGACAGAGAGAGACACAGTGAGAGAGGGAACACAAGCAGGGGGAGTGGGAGAGGGAGAAGCAGGCTTCCTGCAGAGCAGGGAGCCTGATGTGGGGCTCGATCCCAGGACCCTGGGATCATGATCTGAGCCAAAGGCAGATGCTTAATGACTGAGCCACCCAGGCGCCCCTAGAAGTTATTCTTAGTACTTGGCTGAAAAACTGTAGGGAACAGAGAAGGCAGAATACAGACTAGGCTGAAGGCTATACAACCACCCAGATGTTACCAGGAGGTATTGGGGGTATGAGAACAGATTCTAGATATCTGGAAGACAGTAGCAGTAGGCTTGGATTTGATATTTGAAAGAAAAAAGGAATAAAGGATTTTGTTTTGAGCAAATAATATTGTACAAATGTTCAAGGGAGGATGTGAGGGCGATCTGGCTGCGACATCTGTCACCCCATTGATCGCCAGGGTTGATTCGGCTGATCTGGCTGGCTAGGCGGGTGTCCCCTTCCTCCCTCACCACTCCATGTGCGTCCCTCCCGAAGCTGCGCGCTCGATCGAAGAGGACGACCTTCCCCGATAGAGGAGGACCGTTCTTCGGTCAAGGGTATACGAGTAGCTGCGCTCCCCTGCTAGAACCTCCAAACAAGCTCTCTCAAATGTTCAAGGGGTTTGCATATATATGTGTACACACGCACAGACACACACACACACAAGAGATTAGGTCATACGTTTAAGTATTTCCCAGGCTAAACCTAACATCAAACATTTAGCATACTTCCTGGCACACTGAATAACATGCAAACATATTTCATGATCATAGCCAACTCTTCTGATGAATACAACCAACTCCATTTCTTAGAACACGTAACTGAGATTATACCATCAGGAAGTCAAGGCTTACTAGATACATCCCTACACCAGTAGTGAATGTGGTTAAGAGAGCCGCCCCCCCCCCCCGTCATTATTAACATCACCAGCCTCTGCAAACAGGCACCTGCCATGAATTGTAACAACCAGAGGTTTCCCCACCTGCAAGCTTGAGGATTTGTTCAGTTGGCATCCTCACCAGTGCTGGGAGCTTTACAAATACTGTTGTCTGGGTTTTGTGGAGACCCCAGTTTGAGTGGTCTGAGGTACAACCTGGGTGTTGGGATTCCCAAAGCTGCAAGAATTTCTACTACACAGTAGAGGTTGGACACCATGACTCTGCCTTATCTTCTTGTGCTGTAGAGGCCAGAAAACTAGCTACCATCTGAGTGTCCTTCACTAGTAAGTTTCCAGATTCAAGTATGTTTGAGTGATGGAATCTAACTCATACAGGATTGTGAGACAGAACTGAGTTGAAGACATTTATTTGCTCATGGAGGTGACATTTTCTGCAGTATCGAATTCCTAGCTTTCTGGAGGCTGGGAGCTGGGCCACCACTCCTTCTTGATGACTTAAGTGTTGCATCTTAACATGATCCACAGGTGGCCTTTGGATGACCTAGACTAGAAGCTATTCCTTTAGCCATTCTAGTGAATTTTCTCCCCCAGCTTTATTGATGTATAGTTGACACATAAAAATTTTATGTATTTAAGTTGTACAGTGTGATGATTTAATATATGTACGTACTGTGAAATGATCACCACAATCAAGTTAATTAACACATTTGTCAGCTCACTGAGTTACCATTTTTTGTGTGAGAACAATTTATTTGCTGAGAGAACTGTTTTACTGTTGAGAAGTAGAAGTTTCTGGAGATTTTCTTTAATCTTTATGGAGATAATAATTGACATAAAACATTGTGTAAGTTTAAGGTGTGAAATGTGTTGATCTGGCACATTTATATATTTGCAAGAGGATTCCCACTGTAGTGTTAGTGGACACCTCCATCCCAACACATCATTTCTTCTTTTGGTGAGAAAATTCAAGATCTATTTTTTAAACAGGCTCTTAACTACAAGGGAACAAACCAATGGTCACCAGGGTGGAGGTGTGGGGAGGATGAAGGAGTGCACTTGTCCTGATGAGCACTGGGTGCTGTATGGAAGTGTTGAATCATTATATTGTGCACCTGAAACTAGTAATACTGTGTTAATTGCACTGGAATGAAAAAAATCTATTCTTTTAGCAACTTTCAAGTATATAACAGTATTATTAGCTATAATCGTCATGCTATATGTTAGATCTCCAGAACTTATTCATCTCTATTTTTTTAAATTTTATTTATTTGACAGAGAGAGAGAGACAGCAAGAGAGGGAACACAAGCAGGGGGAGTGGGAGAGGGAGAAGCAGGCTTCCTGCTGAGCAGGGAGCCCGATGCAGGGCTTGATCCCAGGACCCTGGGATCATGATCTGAGCTGAAGGCAGATGCTTAATGACTGAGCCACCTAGGTGACCCTGGAAGTCTGCAACCTTTGATCAACAGCCCCCCATTTCCTCCCACCCCTTGGCCCCTGGCAATCACCACTCTACTTTGTCTCTATGAGCTCAGCTCCTTTAGATTCCACATATAAGTGGTATCATACAGTATTTGTCTTTGTCTTATTTTACTTAGCATAATACCCTCAAGTATCATCCATGTTATCTCAAATGGCAGGATTTCCTTCCTTCTCATGGCTAATATTCCATTGTGTGTGTATATATTTCACATCTTCTTTATCCAATCATCTGTTGGTGGACACTTAGATTGTTTCCTATCTTGACCATTGTGAAAAATGCTGCAATAAACATGAGAATGCAGATATCTTTTCAAGATCCTGTTTCATTTCCTTTGGATATATATCCAGAAGTGGGATTGCTGGATCATAAGATAATTCTTTTTTTTTTTTTTTAAGATTTTATTTAGTTATTTGAGACAGAGAGAATGAGAAAGAATACATGAGAGGGGATAGGGTCAGAGGGCAAAGCAGACTCCCTGCCGAGCAGGGAGCCCGATGCGGGACTCGATCCAGAGACTCCAGGATCATGACCTGAGCCGAAGGCAGTCGCTTAACCAACTGAGCCACCCAGGTGCCCTCATAAGATAATTCTATCTTTAGCTTTTTGAGGAACCCCCATATGGCTTCCAGAGTGGCTGCACCAGCTTGCATTCCCACCAACAGTACGCAAGGATTCCTTCCCTATTCTCCATGTCCTCACCAACACTTGTTATCTCTGTTCTTTTAATAACAACCATCCTGAAAGGTATGAAGTGATAGCTCATGTGGTTTTGATTTTCATTTCCCCAATGATTAGTGATGCTAACACTTTTTCATGTCCCTGTTGGCCATTTGTCTGTCTGATTTGGAAAAAAAAAATCTATTCATGTTCTTTGCTCATCATTTTTATTTATTTTTTGCTATTGAGTTGTATAAGTTCTTTATCTATTTTGGATATTAACCCCTTATCAGATATATGGTTTCCAAATATTTTTCTGTAGGTTGCCTTTTCATTTTGTTGACTGTTTCCTTTAGTAGACAGAAGCTTTTTAATTTGATGAAGTCCCACTTATTTATTTTTGCTTTTGTTGCCAGTGTTTTGGACATGATATACAAAAGATCATTGCCAAGACAAATGCCGAAGAGCTCATGTCCTATGTTTTCTTCGAGGAATTTTACAGTTTCATGTCTTAAGTCTTTAATCCATTTTGAGGTAATTTTTGTGTATGGTGTAAGGGTTCAATTTCATTCTTTTGCATGTGGATATCCAGTTTTTTTCAACCCTATTTATTGAAGAGATCATCCCTTCTCCACTGAATATTCTTGGTGCCCTTGTCAAAGATTAGTTGACTGTGTATGTGGGGGGTTTATTTCTGGGCTCTCTATTCTGTTCTTTTGGTTTACGTATCTGTTTTTATGCCAGCACCATGCTATTTTGATACTATGATTTCATAATATAGTTTGAAATCAGGAAGTGTGATGCCTCCAGCTTTGTTCTTTGTCAGAACTAATTTGGCTATTTGGAGTCTTTTGTGGTTGCCCACAAATTTGGGGATTTAAAAAAAAATGTGAAAACTGCTATCCTACTGGATTTTTAAAGTAATCAGATTTGTTCCAATCTTTTGTATTTGAGCTGGGGGATTTGCTCCACCAATATTTTATTTCAGATAGAGATTAAAGTAAAAAAACCTAACTTACCATAGACATTTGAGGTTACATGTTGGCTTCTTCAAAGCCTCACACAGAAACGTCAGTCCAGTAATTCCTATGTGATTCAGCCCCAGATCCAAGTGTGTAAGGCTTGAGTTTTGCTGGAGAAGTGTTGGCAGATCATTGCAGCCACTGTTGGTTATGCTACAATACCAAAGCCTAGAAATCAATCACATGAAGAAAATAAACTCAGAGTCCTTCCTGAGGAGATGTACCAAAACCAAGCTCGTTGACCTCAAGTCACAGGTTTTACACAAGCTCGCAGACAATGAGACATGGAAATGAAATCATGAGTGGAGTTATAATTACTATATAAGTGATTATATAGGCCCCACCCCCCCCCTCCACTCCACACATGCAAAGATGTCTACATCCTAATCCCTGGTCTCTGTGAATACTTGACGTTATGTGTAAAGGGGACACTGCAGGTGTGGTTAAGGATCTGGAGGTGGGGAGATGATCCAGGTGAGCCAATGTAATCACAAGGATCCTTCCAAGAAGGAGCATGAGAGTCAAAGCCAGCAGGGGGGAGAGGTGATGAGACAGACAGAAGGACACTGAAGACACTACACTGCTGGCTTTGGACATGGAGGAAGGGGCCATGAGCCAAGGGATGCAGGCACCTCTAGAAGCTGGAAAAGGCCAGGAAATGGATTCTTCCCTGGAGATCTCAGAAGGAACACAGCCCTGTGGACACCTTGATTTTAGCCCAGGGAAACCCATTTTGGACTTCTGGCCTCCAGAACTTTAAGACAATGAATTTGTGTTGTTTTAAGCCTCTGAGTTTGTGACAAATTGTCATAGAAACAGGCAACTAATACAAGTGGTATTTATTATTTCTACCCTAACTATGGGACAGAGAATATCCATCTTGCCTTCACCTGCAACTTCTATTAGGGAAGGGGCCAATTATACTTCCTAAATCCAGTTACCAGACAGGTAGTATCCAGAGGTGGAGGGCACCAGTTCTCATCTGGACAAGTCTGGCACTAGATCCTAGATATCCATTAATCAGCTACACCGGATATCAGTGGTACTTCTTCTTAACCATTGAAAAAAAATTTTTTTTTGCCTTTCCCTGGTTTACTATTAGTGTTCTGAACTTGATATTAGCAGAAAATCAGAGATGATTGAACTTATCATTGGCTACTTTCTTTCTTTTTTTTTTTCAAGATTTTATTTATTTATTTGAGAGAGAGAATGAGAAAGAGAGAGCACATGAGAGGGGGGAGTGTCAGAGGGAGAAGCAGACTCCCTGCTGAGCAGGGAGCCCGATGCGGGACTCAATCCCAGGACTCCAGGATCATGACCTGAGCCGAAGGCAGTCGCTTAACCTACTGAGCCACCCAGGCGCCCTCATTGGCTACTTTCATAGGCAGAATAATGTCCCTCAGAGATGTCTGTACTCTAATCCCCAGACCTTACATGGCAGTTGAGATTGAGACTAGTGATCCTGACATGGTGAGTTACCCTGGACTATACAGAGGGGCTGAATCTAATCATAGGAGTCCTTTCTTACTGAAGTGGAGAGAGATGCAATGTGTGGGCTTGGGGACCCACCACAGCTGGCTTTGAACCAAGGAGCACAGTGGCTGTTAGGGGACAAGGCCAGCTCTCAGCTTGCAGGGACCCCATCCCACAGCCACAAAGAAGCAAATTCCGCCAACAGCCTGAATGAGCAAGGGACTGAATCCCTTCCTTGAACCTCCAGAAAGAAACACGGCGCTGTGCATACTGGTCTTCTGGCCTATGGAAGTATACAAACCATGTTAAGCTGATAAGCTCATGGTAATTTGTTATAGCAGTAATAGAATACTAACATGGCTGCCTTTTAGTTTCAGTGAACTTTATAAGTGATTGTATCAGCCTTGGCTCCCACAAGGGCCCCCTGTCACGTTGCCAGACCCCAGGGAATAGCAGTCATGTGATATATCCAGGGATGTGGGGCCAGAGGCAGCCTTTCAGAGGAACCAACACACACCCCCTTGGCTTGGAAATTTGTAAATTTATAGAAACTTCCAGGACTATGGGGTAACAGAGGAAGGCCCAAGCAAGTTCTGACAACTTAGTAAAGTAGGGACATGGCTCACAAACAGAATTGAGGTCCAGAAAGAAGAGGTCTTGACCTGTAGTTCCTTAGAGTCCTACCTCCAAAGGGGTGCAAACACGATGACATTTAATGTCTGAGTCTTAGCTTTCTCACTGCAAACTGGAGAGAAGGTATTTATTTTATAAGGCTGGCTGAGTAAATGAAAAAAAATCCCTGGCAAGGCCTTAGGAAAATGCCTGGCACATATTAATTAATTCAGGTGCTTGATAAATGTTGGCCATCACTATTTTTTTCTGTTTAGATGTTCTGGGTGGCAGTAACATGTAACATAACTTGAAGACAAGAGCTAGTGGGTTGGTAGCATCTTAATTCCTATGGAACTTTATATTATTTTAGTGTTTGGGGGCTGAGATAGTGGGGTAAAATCCTTTCCTTCCACCTCTCTCCAGCCACGAACTGAATGCTTCATGGAATTTCAAGTGAGTGAGTAGTTGTTGGATACTGGGTGCCTTAAGGCATATCCTAGATTAAAACTGGTTTATAGGAAATGCTGACAGTTACTGTCAGGGGCGATTTTGTAGATGGCAAGAACACTGGAGATGTTAACACTGAATAGAATCTCTGAGTAGACACAGTCGATGCAGCTCCATTCTTTTCTCAAAATTTGTCCTATGATTTTACTGTTAACAAGAGGATTTTACAGAAAGTGTCATGTCATCTGTGAAAAGAGAGAGTTTGACTTCTTCTTTGCCAATTTGAATACCTTTTCTTTCTTTCTTTTTGTTGTCTGATTGCTGTTGCTAGGACTTCTACTACTATGTTGAGCAATAGTGGTGAGAGTGGATATCCTTGTAGTGTTCCTGATCTTAAGGGAAATGCTCTCAGCTTTTCCCCATTGAGGATGATAAAAGACTTCACCCGCAAATTACTAGAGCTCATACAGCAATTCAGTAATGTGGCAGGATACAAAATCAATGAACAGAAATCAGTTGCTTTCTTATACACTAACAATGCAACTGTAGAAAGAGAAATTAGAGAAATAGCACCAAAAACCATAAGATAACTCAGAAAAAACCTAACCTTAACCAAAGAGGTAAAGGATCTGTACTCTAGGAACTACAGAAGACTCATGAAAGAAATTGAAGAAGACACAAAGAGATGCAAAAACATTCCATGCTCATGGATTGGAAGAATGAATATTGTTAAAATGTCTATGCTACCCAGAGCAATCTATACCTTCAATGCCATCCTGATCAAAATTCCAATGACATTTCTCAAAGTGCTGGAACAAGCAATCCCAAAATTTGTATGGAATCAGAAAAGATCCAAAATCACCAAGGAAATGTTGAAAAAGAAAAACAAAGCTGGGGGCATCACATTGCCCGATTTCAAGCTATATTACAAAGCCGTGAACACCAAGACAGCATGGTACTGGCACAAAAACAGACATACAGACCAATGGAACAGAATAGAGAGCCCAGATATGGACCCTCAACTCCATGGACAAATAATCTTCGACAAAGCAGAAAAAAATATGTAATGGAAAAAAGACAGTGTCTTCAATAAATGGTGCTGGGAAAATTGGACAGCCACATGCAGAAGAATGAAACTCGACCACTCTCTAACACCATACACAAAGATAAACTCAAAATGGATGAAAGACTTCAATGTGAGACAGGAATCCATCAAAATCCTAGAGGAGAACATAGGCGGTAACCTCTTTGACATTGGCTGCAGCAACTTCTTTCAAGATTCATCTCCAAAGGCTAGTGAAACAAAAGTGAAAATGAACTTTTGGGACTTCATCAAGATAAAAAGCTTCTGCACATCAAAGGAAACAGTCCACAAAACAAAGAGGCAACCCACAGAATGGGAGACGATATTTGCAGATGGCACTACAGATAAAGGGCTGGTATCCAAGATCTATAAAGAACTTCTTAAACTCAACACCCAAAAAAACACAAATAATCAAGTCAAAAAAATGGGCAGAAGACATGAATAGACACTTACCCAAAGAAGACATACAAATGGCTAACAGACACATGAAATTCATTAGCCATCAGGGAAATCCAAATCAAAACCACATTGAGATACCACTTTACACCAGTTAGAATGGCAAAAATTGACAAGGCAAGAAACAACAAATGTTGGAGAGGTTGTGGAGAAAGAGGAACCCTCTTACACTGTTGGTGGGAATGCAAGTTGGTACAGCCACTTTGAAAAACAGTGTGGAGGTTCCTCAAAAATTTAAAAATAGAGCTACCTTATGAGCCAGGAATTGCACTCCTGGGTATTTACCCCAAAGACACAGATGTAGTGAAAAGAAGGGCCATATGCACCCCAATGTTCATAGCAGCAATGTCCGCAATAGCCAAACTGTGGAAAGAACTGAGATACCCTTCAACAGATGAATGGATAAAGAAGATGTGGTCCATATATACAACAGAATATTACTCAGCCATCAGAAAGGATGAATATCCAACTTTTACATCAACATGGATGGGACTGGAGGAGATTATGTTAAGTGAAATTAGTCAAGCAGAGAAAGTCAATTGTGGTATGATTTCACTTATTTATGGAACATAAGGAATAGCATGGAGGACATTAGGAGAATGAAGGGAAAAATGAAAGGGGGGAATCGGAGGGAGAGATGAACCATGAGAGACTATGGACTCTGAGAAATGAACTGAGGGTTTTAGAGGGGAGAGGGGTGGGGGGATGGGTTAGCCCGGTGGTGGGTATTAAGGAGGGCACATACTGCATGGAGCACTGGGTGTTATACGAAAACAGTGAATCATGGAACACTACATTGAAAACTAATGATGTATTGTATGGTGACTAATATAACATAATAAAATAAAAAAAAGAGGATTTTAATGAGCTTGTTGGCAAATAACTCCATGTACACTCAGTTGCAGGTAGAGCTTATGTTACATGGTACTAAGAATATGCATAAGGAATGCCTGGGTGGCTCAGTCAGTTAAGTGTCTGCCTTTGGCTCAGGTCATGATCCCAGGGTCCTGGGATCCTCCTTCTCCCTATGCCTGCTGCTCCCCCTGCTTGTGCACACTCTCTCTGACAAATAAATAAAATCTTTAAAGAGGCATGCATTAAAAAACCCCAAACCTGGAAACCAGCTACATCCCCAAATCCCTATGAAATATTGACACTATGTTTTGTATTTTTTTTCTAACACCCTCCTGTCAGGTCTCACCAGATCTAACTGCCAGCATTATAATTGGGGTATTCAAAGGAACTATTAAATGCTTGGACCTGTCCTCTTTGAATCCAGTATGCACACATGCACACGCACAGCAGCACAGACTTACACCAGCATCTATAGTTGACGGTCAGGGTAACTCAAGCCTTCACACAAAAGCTTTACCCCACCATCTCCTAGGGCATTCTTTGCCAAGCACAGGTGCATCAGCCTCTGGTTGATGATCAAAGCAGAGGAGAGCTCCTTGCAACAGGCTTCTGTAAGGTGACAGTTTTCCAACCTGCCAAAGGGTCACACAAGTGGTAAGAGGGTGAGAACATTTCCAAAGCCCAATTTTCTTGGCTGTCACCAAAGGCTAGAGTTCCCAGCTACAGCTCTTCTTGTTAGCCCCCTTCTTCTCTCACCGTGTGTTTAATGCTCAATCATGAAGGACCAAGAGTGAGAGAAGGGTAAGATGCATGAGCCTCCTGCCTGGGACCAGAAATGGGAACCAGGTGTCCACATCAGTAGGAGGTCCCATATGGGTTTCCCTGTATGTCCCGTACTACCATTGCTCTTCCCTATGTGGCCCCAGACCTAAAACAGAGATGCTCCATGGGAAGAGAGGCAGTACTTATGATAGCCTCTGCAGGAAGCATTTTGGGTGTTTCAGAGTCGTGCACAACGACTTGGCGCTCTCCTCCGGGAGCTCATTTGCTGTGAGGTTCAGGCAAGTGAGGGACTGGTTGATCTTGAGGGAGGAGGAGAGATGGGCCCATTGCTGGGTGGTGGCAGAACAAGTCACCAACCTGCCAGAGAAATGGGAACAAGTCATTCTTAAGAACCAACCACTGGATAACTATCTCCAGTTTTACCCCTCATTCCACATTATGTCACGTCCTGGACTAAATGATGTGGAGCAGCAGCTAAGTGTGGTCCCTGGACCAGCTGCATCAGCATCACCTGGTAAGCAGTTAAAAATGCAAATCCTCAGAAACTCTGGATGCAGAATCCACCAATTTCTGTTTTAGGGTGTCCTGTATCACCTGGAAGATTCCTGGGCCACATCCTCACGATTCAGAGGATCTGAGTGAGACCCAAGAATTTGGGTTTTAACAAGTTCCCAGGTGATGCAGCTGCTGCTAGTCCAGAGACCACATGTTGAGAACTACTTATTTAGAAATCAGTCAATCAAGCATATCAGGCAACAAGGTGCCCATACTCTATCCCTGGAGAGAATATTCTTACTATGGAGAATGGAATTTCATTGGGACCTTATGTGCATCATGGTCTTTGGAGTGGGGTTTCTAAAAAAAAAAAAAAAAAAAAAAATCCTGGTTCTGCTATTTACTGTATACGAAAATGTGGCCAAGTTACTTAACTTCATCAAACCTCATTTCCATCTTTAAATTGGAAAGAAGTCATACCCTCATGTTGAGTGTTTATTAAAGTTGATAATTCACATGAAGTGCTAAGTGGACTATGTACCATATAACTAAACTTAAGTAAAATTCAACAAAAACACTTTCTTCTCTTAGAGTCTAACCTATAATAGAGGAACCAAAGTTAACTTGGGCATTGGAACACAAAGTAGAATATTTAATGGCTTCCCATAAAATAAAACAATTTTTTTTTTAAAGATTTTATTTATTTGACAGAGAGAGAGATAGCAAGAGCAGGAGCACAAGCAGGGGAGTGGGAGAGGGAGAAGCAGGCTTCCCGCTGAGCAGGGAGCCCAATGTGGGACTCGATCCCAGGACCCTGGGATCATGACCTGAGCTGAAGGCAGAGGCTTAACGACTGAGCCACCCAGGCGTCCCTTTTTTTTTTTTTTTTAAATAAAACAAATTTATATGGAGTCTCCTCCTTCCATTTTGGGTATCCATTTACTCCTTGAGAAACAATTTAATACCCCCAATCTTCAAATTTCACACTTTTCCTGGTGAATCCTCACAGGAAAAAGAAAGGAAGGTCATCGGTAACAGTCAATTATGGCAGCGGTTACTATCAATAATGCAACAATGAATACATGTGTGCTTGGACTTGGTCTCATTCAGTCCTCAAATCCTTGGGAGATGTGCATTACTCCATCCTACTGATGGGGATAAGACCTAGTTAAATAGCCCAAGATCATAGCAGTAGAGGCAGAACCACAATCTGAGACCAACAGATCACCTTAAACTATGTTCCTATTGCTACTCAAAAGTGGACAAGTGAGGATCAATGGAACCCCATGATGATTAATGAAAATCCTCACAGAGAAATCACGTGGAGAACATCCCAAGGTGAGATCTCTCAACCCAGAGGAATACCAAGAAAGGGAAAACCTGATGCTCTCAAAGCATCCTTGCCTGGACAGATGAATCTGGACAGCATCCGGTATTCTGAATCATGACATAGGAGAAACATAAATCATGAATAAATTCTCTCAGAGAGGATTGTATCCAGTTTCTGAGCATTTCTTTGGACTCTTATGGATAGTTGTTCTGGTTGTTCAATGATCAATACAAGTGGAAACTAAACTCCAGCCCATTTTCTGTTCTGGGCCATGTGCCCTGAGTAGGAGTTTCTAATCAGAATAAGGGATTCCCCCCCTCCAATTTATAGAGTTGCTATATAGACTTGTGGCAGCGCTGTGCACATGCTGGGAGTTTTCAGTGATGGTGGGATATACCTTAGGTATTGCAGATTACATTTTGGGTGTCTCAAGATCTCACACAATATGGGAAGCATATCATTCTGGTCATTTCCTTGAAGGGTCAGATGCGTGAGAGTCTTATGACCACCAAAAACAATGCAGAAGCTCTGATAAGCATCTGCTGGGAAAATATTTTTGAGGCTAGGGAAATGACAAGAGAGGTGAAATCTTGCATTTCTGTATACATGGGAACAAAGGGCCGAAACAGGTTTAAACATGGGAAATGGTTCATATTTTCCACCTCCATTGAGGTGTGGTCAAAAAACCATATATATTAAGGTATAAAACTTAATGTTTCAATATACTCCTACCTTGTGAAATCATCACCACAATCAAGCTAGTGAACATACCTATAATTCACATAATCACTATTTCCTTTTTTTTTTTTTTTTTGTGGTGAGAACACTTGAGATCAAGTCTCTTAGCAAATTTCAAGTATACAATGCAGTATTGTTAACTGTTGTCACATTGGTTCACAGTTACATCTCCAGAACTCATTTTGCATTAACTGAAACTTTGTATGGCTTGACTAACATCTAATTTTAGAAACGATTGGAAGCCCCAGTTTCTTTAGTCATCTCAGACTTTTGCAAAGGGGAAGTTGGTCATCAACAGTCGTTTCAGACAAAAGCTGTTCTGCGACTTTTTGAAAGAGATAAGGAAGGGTAGTAGCTTCTTCCCCTGAAGTGTTACCAATGGGCACATTTCAGGAGCACTATGTCCTGCTCAACATCTTCCATGTAGAATCAGGATCACATGGCCGGTGTAACCCTAAGTAGCAGAAGAGCTCCTTCTTTCTCTACATTGAGCAAGAAACCTGTGAAAGAGGACACCTGCATCTGGAGAGGGTCTTGCTGGTACCAAAGCCCACTTTGCTGACTAAATAATGTTTGCTCTCCTTCCCTAAACCTCCCCTGCAGTCTGCCCATGTGTAAGCTTCCAGGACTTTTCCAGCACACGAGCAGCACAGGTGAGCCCCACAGGAAGACCCTGAGATGCTGTCATAGGTGGATATGAGCACACTCTATTCTGATTACAAGTATTTAACTTGTGTAATTACCTTTTTCTGGTACTTCTGAGCCCCATCATTTCTTCCCAACTTCATTCAACTACATAGATTTTTGGATCATATTCAGACACACATACCCAGCCCAGGTCACAGGCCTATCTCAGCACATCGACACCATCTCTCCAACAGTGCTCCCAGTCAGGGGTGATTTTGTACCCCCTGGGGACACCTGGCAATGTCTGGAGACATTTTAGGTTGTCACAACTGGGCATGTGTGGGTGTCACTGGCATCTGGAAGGTAGAGGCCAGGGCTAGGGCTAAAAATCCTATGATGCACAGGACAGGCCCCCACAACAAAGAATTATCAAGCCCAACCCCAGTGTCTGCAGAGGTCGAGAAATCCTGTTTACGCACAGCCCTATGGTTGTCTTAATGGGATTAAAGCTGCCCCCAGGATCTGGATGTTCATCACGGTGTTTTGTGGACAGCCAAATCATATTTCACATTGTATTAAAATTACTTTATAAGAAAAAGTGGAATGGTGGTTGCCAAGGGCTGGGGAGAAGGGATCATGGGGAATTATTGTTTAATGGGGACAGAGTTTCAATTTTGCAATATGAAGAGTTCTGGAGATGGATGGTGGTGGTGGTTGCATAATTATACATTTAAAAATGCATAATTGTGAACTTAAGAATGGTTAAAATGTTAAGTTTTATGTTATACCACAATAAAAAATTGGAAAAAGTTACTTCATATGATTCAGTAGACAAATGTAAGGTATGAACCGTCTCAATTATGTCTTGAGTACCCAGTTGGACTTTGGGAAAGGAATTCAAATATTGGTCCAATATTAAAAATCTAAGGAATATCGTTATGCCCTAGGGTTTTAATCCTGGGATTAGCTTCTACTTACACCACTTTCTGAAGATTATGGGTAGCAGAGTCTATTTTTTCACAACGAAGCTTCACTGATGAAGTACTAAGGAAGCTCTGGCTGATGTCTAGAAATACCAGATTCTTGTTTGAGTTGAACACGGAAAAAAGATCCACCCAGAAAGGAAACACATATTGATCATTCTGGAACCTACTGGGATGAGGCAAAGGAGAGAATTTACCAAATACTGCTGGAGAGAAAACTAACATTCGTCCATCACTGTGAAGATATTTTGGGGGGGGGGGTTTCTCTGGGCATATACCTCTAATAAATAAGTGTAGCTCTGAAAGTCAGATGATTTAATCACTTAGCATCACTATCAGACAGCTCATCACAAGACATATCACTGGAGAAAGAACTCAAACTTTTTTTTTTTTTTTAAGATTTTTTATGTATTTGGGGGACTTGGGAAAAGATGGTGGAGGAGTAGGGGACCCTATTCCAACCTGTCCCCTGAATTGAGCTGGATATCCACCAGACCACTCTGAACACCCACAAAATCAGCCTGAGATGTAAGAAGATATATCTGGATCTCTACAAACAGAATATTGCAGATAGTTGATTTTGAGGTATGAAGCAGGGAGCTGTGATTCCGCAGGAAGATATTGGAAGATAAACAGAATGGGGGGGAGCCGTTGGGATCCTGCACCGCCGGTGTGTGAAAGCCTCCTGCACTGGGGACAGGGCACAGACTTGCAGACTGGTAGCGGTGGGGAAAGGACTTTAGGGCAGGCCCCCAGACTGAAACCTGGAGTGGCAGGGCTGCACGTGTGAACTGGGGGTGGCTGGTGGTTTTAGAAGCACAAAGGGCAGAGACGTGCCCTGACCTGGAGGCGAGCACTGGGAGTGCTGCTGAGCGGTGCACAACCCAGGATGCTGCAGTTTTTAGCAGCATAGACAGAAATGGAGATAGTGTGGCCTGGAGAGATCACTGAAGAACTGTGATCTCTCTGTTCTGAGGCAGAGGGTTGGAAACGGTCTCTTCTGCTCTGACTCTCGGAAGAGACGCGGAAAGCCACCGGGGAAAGCTGCCAGAGAACAAAAGCCCCCCAAAACTGGTTTTCACTTAGCCCATCCTGTGCCACAGGGGGCAGGGCAACTCTGCCCAAATAGGGTTGCCTGCGTAACAGCGTGGCAGGCCCCTCCCACAGAAGACAGGCTGGGAGAACAAGAGGCTGACAACCTAAGGTCCCTATAAAACAGGTGCATCTTGCTTGGGTTGTGGTCAATAATTTGGATTCTGTACATTCCCTCAACCACCCCTCAACAGAATGACTAAGAGGAGGAACCCCCAAGATAGGAAAGACTCAGAGACTATGACTTCTGCCACTGATTTACAAAAGGATACAGATATAACCAGGATGTCAGAAATGGAATTCAGGGTAGCAGTTGTGAAGACAATAGTTAGAATGGAGAAATTGATTAATGGCAACATAGAGTCTCTAAGGGCAGAAATGAAAGCTGAACTGGCAGAACTTAAAAATGCTATCAATGAGATCCAATCTAATCTTGATACTCTAACAGCTAGGGTAAACGAGGCAGAAGAATGAATTAGTGATCTAGAAGACCAATTGATAGAAAAGAATGAAAAAGAGGAGGCTTGGGAGAAACAGCTCAAAAATCCATGAAAACAGAATTAGAGAAATAAGTGACGCCATGAAAAGCTTCAATGTCAGAATTATTGGGATACATAATGGGGTGGAGAGAGAGAGAGAGGACTAGAAGATATATCTGAGCAAATTGTAGCTGAGAACTTCCCTAATCTGGGGAATGAAACAAACATTCAAGTCCTAGAGGCAGAGAGGATCCCCCCAAGATCAAGGAAAACAGACCAACGCCCTGGCATGTAATAGTAAAACTCTTAGAAATCTTAGAACCAAGGAAACCATCTTAAGGGCAGTTAGGGGGAAGAGATTCCTTACGTACAGAGGGAGGAACATCAGAATAACGTCAGACCTATCCACAGAGACCTGGCAAGCCAAAAAGGCCTGGCAAGACATATTCAGGGTACTAAATGAGAAGAACATGCAGCCACGAATACTTTATGCAGCAAGGCTGTCATTTAGAATGGATGGAGAGATGCAGAGCTTCCAAGACTGGCAGAAACTGAAAGAATATGTGACCACTAAGCTGGCCCTGCAAGAAATATTAAGGTGGGTTCTATAAAAGGAGAAAGACCCCAAGAGTGATATACAACAGAAATTTACAGAGACAATCTATAGAAACAAGGACTTCACAGGCAACATGATGACAATAAATTCCTATCTTTCAATAATCACTCTCAATGTGAACGGCCTAAATGTTCCCATAAAATGGCACAGGGTTGCAGATTGGATAAAAAGACAGGACCCATCCATATGCTGTCTTCAAGAGACTCATTTGGAACCTAAAGATACATCCAGACTGAAAGTGAAAGGATGGAGATCCATCTTCCATGCCAACGGACCTCAAAAGAAAGCTGGGATAGCAATTCTCATATCAGACAAATTAGATTTTAAGCTAAAGACTGTAGTTAGAGACAAAGAAGGACACTATATCATTCTTAAAGGGTCTATCCAACAAGAAGATCTAACAATTGTAAATATCTACGCCCCCAACATGGGAGCAGCCAACTACATAAGCCAACTATTAACCAAAATAAAGAGTCATATTGATAATAATACATTAACTCTAAGAGACCTCAGTACTCCACTCTCAGCAATAGACAGATCAGCTAAGCAGAAAATCAACAAAGAAACAAGAGCTTTGAATGACACACTGGACCAGATGGACCTCATAGATATATACAGAACATTCCACCCTAAAACAACAGAATACTCATTCTTCTCGAGCGCACATGGAACTTTCTCCAGAATAGACCACATACTGGGTCACAAATCAGGTCTCAACCGATACCAAAAGATTGAGATTATTCCCTGCATATTCTCAGACCATAATGCTTTAAAGCTGGAACTCAATCACAAGAAAAAATTTGGCAGAAATTCAAACACTTGGAAGCTAAAGACCTCTCTGCTCAAGAATGTTTGGGTCAACCAGGAAATCAAAGAAGAACTTAAACAATTCATGGAAACCAATGAGAATGAAAACACATTGGTCCAAAACCTATGGGATACTGCAAAGGCAGTCCTAAGGGGGAAATACATAGCCATCCAAGCCTCACTCAAAAAAATAGAAAAATCCCGAATTCACCAACTAACTCTATACCTTAAAGAGCTAGAGAAAAAGCAACAAATGATTCCTAAGCCATGCATTAGAAGATAAATAATTAAAATTAGAGCAGAGACCAATGAATTAGAAACCAGAAACACAGTAAATCAGATCAACGAAACTAGAAGTCGGTTCTTTGAAAGAATTAATAAGATCGATAAACCACTGGCCAGACTTATCCAAAAGAAAAGAGAAAGGACCCAAATTAATAAAATTATGAATGAAAAGGGAGAGATCACAACTAACACCAAGGACATAGAAACAATTATTAGAAATTATTATCAACAACTATATGCCAATAAACTGAGCAATCTGGATGAAATGGAGGACTTCCTGGAAACCTATACACTCCCAAGACTGAAACAGGAAGAAATTGACAACCTGAATAGGCCAATAACCAGGAACGAGATTGAAGCAGTGATCAAAAACCTCCCAAAAAACAAGAGTCCAGGGCCTGATGGATTCCCTGAAGAATTCTACCAAACATTCAAAGAAGAAATAATACCTACTCTACTGAAGCTGTTTCAAAAAATAAAAACAGAAGGAAAACTTCCAGACTCATCCTATGTTAAGTGAAATAAGTCAAGCAGAGAAAGTCAATTATCATATGGTTTCACTTATTTGTGAACATAAGGAATAGCATAGAGGACATTAGGAGACAGAAAGGAAAAATGAAGGGGGGGGAATCAGAGGGGGAGATGCACCATGAGAGATTATGGACTCTGAGAAACAAACTGAGGGTTTTAGAGGGGATGGGGGTGGGGGATGGGTTAGCCCGGTGATGGCTATTAAGGAGGGCACATACTGCATGGAGCACTGGGTGTTATATGAAAACAATGAATCATGGAACACTGCATCAAAAACTAATGCTATAATGTGTGGTCACTGACATAACAGAATAAAATAAAATCGAGGGTTTTAGAGGGGAGGGGACTGGGGGGATGGGTTAACCCGGTCCTGGGTATTAAGGAAGGCATGTACTGCATGGAGCACTGGGTGGTATAAGAAAACAATGAATCATGGATCACTACATCAAAAATTACTGATGTATTTTATGGTGACTAACATAACAATAAAATAAAATTAAAAAAATAAAGTTAAAGATTTTTTATATATTTGAGAAAGGGCGAGCGAGCGAGTATGAGTGGGGTGAGGGACAGAGGGAGAGGGACAGACTCCCCACTGAGCAGGGAGCCCAATGCGGGGCTTGATTCCAGGACCAGGAGACCATGACCTGAGCTGAAGGCAGACGCTTAACTGACTGAGCTTACTAGGCACCCCAGAACTCAAACTTCTTGCATGATAATCTAACAGAGTGTTAGAATAAACCAATATTCTAAGATCATTGATAAAAGATTGAAAGCAATATTCATCACTGATTAAAAAAAAACTGAGTGATATACATGTCAGAGGAGATTTGAATGTCTGATGGTGTGTCCATATAAATGATATTCTCAATCTAATTTACAATTATATTTGTAACCTAAAATGATGTCCATAAAAACTTGAGAAAATATAATCACAAACTTATCAGAGAATGTTTATTTTGTTCTGTGGTTGCTTCTGGGGGTAGGGTTTGTGTAGGTGATATGATTTCTTTATCTTTTTCAGTATTGCTTTAATTTTCTATTTATATATGGGTTCTTTGCAATCAGAAAAAAATTGACTTTCAGGAAAATGGTGCAAACACGTGAAACCATGATGTGTCAGAAAGTTATATTGTATGATGACTAACATAATAAAATTAGAAAAAAAAACATTTTAATTGTTGATGGGGAAATACTGTGGGACCTAAAGAGTAGTCTAATATCTGAAGGGTTTTGTGGATAAAATTGAAGGTACAAGTGTGTAAGGAATAAGAGTAACCAGTAAGATAAATATAATAACAGAGAGCCAAATGTAAATGAAAGAAGCAGCTGGAATTTGAGCTCTTATATGCTAGGCACCTTGAACATTTTTATTTTTTTATTATTTTTAAAATTTTTATTTTATTACATTACATTAGTCACCATATAATCCATCATTAGTTTTTTTTATTATGTTATGTTAATCACCATACATTACATCATTAGTTTTTGATGTAGTGTTCCATGATTCATTGTTATATGCTAGGCACCTTGAACAATTTTAGAATTAGGCATTTAAAACATACTACTCTGAAAAAAAAATAAAACATACTACTCTGGAATAGCGGCAAGATGGCGGAGGAGTAGGGGACCCTATTTCAACAGGTCCCTGAATTTAGCTGGATATCTACCAAACCATTCTGAACACTCACGAAATCAGCCTGAGATGTAAGAATATATATCTGGATCTCTACAAGCAGAAAATCTCTGGCAGTCTCAAGGTATGAAGGGCAGAGCCATGATTCTGCAGGCACATATCAGAAGATAAACAGAAGGGGGAGGGAGTCGCCATAAGCTGGCACTGGGAAGGTGATAGAACACCAGAGCGCAAAAGTGTCCATGCTGGGGACCGGGCACAGACAAGAAGGTGGTAGCAGCAGGGAAAGGACTTTAATCCAGCGCCCTGACAGGATCCAGGAGCTGTGGGTGTGCGAACTGGGGGTGGCTTGTGGTTTTAGAAGCACAAAGGGCAGAGACAAGACTGGGCCCTGGGATCGATCTCTGGGAGAGTTGCTGTGGGGTGCACCACTGGGGAGGCTACGGTTTTTAGCAGCGCAGACAGAAACAGAGACTGCATGGCCTGGAGAGCTCAGTGAAGAGAAGATTACGATTTCTCTGCTCTGGGTCAGAGGTTTGGGTGCGGTCATTTCTGCTCTCTTGGAAGAGACACAGAATGCCACCAGAGAACAAAAGCTCAAAAAACCGGTTTCCACTGAGCCTACCCCCTCCCACCGCCCCTAAGAGGGGGTGGGGCAACTTGCCCAAGCTGGGTTGCATGAGTAACAGCGTGGCAAGCCCCTCCCCCAGAAGACAGGTTGGAAGAACAAGAGGACAACAACCCTAGGGTCCCTATAAAATGGTGCATCTTGCTTGGGTCGTGGTTAATACTTTGGACTCTGTACATTCCCTCAACCACCCCTCAACAGAATGACTAAGAGGAGGAACCCCCAACAAAGAAAAGAATCAGAAACTATGGCCTCTGCCACAGACCTAATGGATATGGATATAAGCAAGATGTCAGAGATAAAATTCAGAGTAGCAATTAGGAAGTCAATATCTAGGCTTGAGAAAAATATTAGTGACAATATAGAATCTCTAAGGGCAGAAATGAGATCGAATCAGTCCGAATTTAAAAATGCTATGAATGAGATGCAGTCTAAACCAGATACCCTGACAGCCAGGGTAAATGAGGCAGAAGAATGAATTAGAGAGCTAGAAGATAAGATGATAGGAAAGGAGGAAGCCGAGGAGGCCTGGGATAAACACCTAAAAGCCCAAGAGAGCAGACTGAGAGAGATTAATGATGCCATTAAACTTTCCAATGTCAGAATTATTGGGATCCCTGAGGGGTGGAGACAGAGAGAGGACTAGAAGATATATTTGAGCAAATCATAGCTGAGAACTTCCCTAATCTGGGGAAGGAAACAAGCATTCATGTCCAAGAGGCAGAGAGGACTCTTCCCAAGATCAGAGAACAGATCAATGCCTCGACATATAATAGTAAAACTCACAAAGCTTAGAACCAAGGAAGCAATCCTGAAAGCAGCTAGGGGGAAGAGATTTCTTATGTAGGAGGGAGGAACATCAGAATAACATCAGACCTGTCCACAGAGACCTGGCAAGCCAGAAAGGGCTGGCAGGAAATATTCAGAGTACTAAATGAAAAGAACATGCAGCCAAGAATATTTTATCCAGCAAGGCTGTCATTCAGAATGGATTGAGGTAAAGAGCTTCCAGGACTGGCAAAAACTGAAAGAATATGTGACCACCAAGCCAGCCCTGCAGGAAATATTAAGGGGGTTCTATAAAAGAAGAAAGACTCCAAGAGTAGCATAGACCAGAAATTTACAGAGACAATCTATACAAACAGGGACATCACAGCCAATAGGATGTCACTAAAATCATATCGTTCAATAGTCACCCTCAATGTGAATGGCCCAAATGCTCCCATGAAATGGCACAGGGTTACAGGTTGGATAAAAAGACAACACCCATCCATATGCTATCTGCAAGAGACTCATTTTGAACCTAAAGATACATCCAGACTGAAAGTGAAGGGATGGAGATCCATCTTCCATGCCAACGGACCTCAAAAGAAAGCTGGGATAGCAATTCTCATATCAGACAAATTAGATTTTAAGCTAAAGACTGTAGTTAGAGACACAGAAGGACACTATATCATTCTAAAGGGTCTATCCGACAAGAAGATCAAACAATTGTAAATATCTATGCCCCTAACATGGGAGCAGCCAACTACATAAGCCAATTGTTAACCAAAATAAAGAATCATATCGATAATAATACTTTAATAGTAGGAGACCTCAACACTCCACTCTCAGCAATAGACAGATCATCTAAGCAGACGATCAACAAAGAAACAAGAGCTTTGAATGACACATTGGACCAGATGGACTTCATAGATATATACAGAACATTCCACCCTAAAACAACAGAATACTCATTCTTCTCAAATGCACATGGGACTTTCTCCAGAATAGACCACACACTGTGTCACAAATCAGGTCTCAACCGATACCAAAAGACTGAGATTATTCCCTGCATATTTTCAGACCACAGTGCTTTGAAACTGGAACTCAATCACAAGAAAAAATTTGGAAGTATACTTCAAATACTTGGAGGCTAAAGACCATCATGCTAAAGAATGTTTGGGTCAACCAGGAAATCAAAGAAGAACTTAAACAATTCATGGAAACCAATGAGAACAAAAACACATTGGTCCAAAACCTACAGGATACTGCAAAGGTGGTCCTAAGGGGGGAATACATAGCCATCCAAGCTTCTCTCAAAAATGTAGAAAAATCCCGAATGCACAAGATAACCTTACACCTAAAGGAAGTGGATAAAGAACAACAAATAAAACATAAACCAAGGAGGAGAAGAGAAATAATAAAGATTAGAGCAGAGATCAATGAAATAGAAACCCAAAAAACACACAAAAAACACAAAAAACAGTAGACCAGATCAATGACTGGAAGCTGGTTCTTTGAAAGAATAAGATTGATAAACCTCTGGCCAGATTTATAAAAAAGAAAAGAGAAAGGACCCAAATTAATAAGATTATGAGTGAAAGGGGAGAGATCATGACTAACACCAAGGAAATAGAAACAATTATTAGAAATTATTATCAGCAACTATGTGCCAATAAATTAAGCAACATGGAAGAAATGAATGCCTTCCTGGAAACTTATAAATCACCAAGACTGAAACAGGAAGAAACTGACAATCTGAATAGAACAATAACCAGTAATAAGACTGAAGCAGTGATCAAAAGCCTCCCCAAAAACAAGAGTTCAGGGCCAGATGGCTTCCCAGGGGAATTTGATCAAACATTTAAAGAAGAAATAATACCTATTCTTCTGAAGCTGTTTCAAAAAATAGAAATGGAAGAAAACCTTCCAAACTTGTTCTATGAGGCCAGCATTACCTTGATCCCAAAACCAGGCAATGACCCCATCAAAAAGGAGAATTTCAAACCAATATCCCTGATGAATATGGATTCCAAAATCGTCAACAAAATCCTAGCTAATAGGATCCAACAATACATTAAAAGGATCATCCACCACGACCAAGTGGGATTTATCCCCAGGATGCAAGGGTGGTTCAACATTCACAAATCAATCAATCAATGTGATAGAACACATTAATGGGAGGAGAGAGAAGAGCCATATGGTCCTCTCAATTGATCCAGAAAAAGCATTTGACAAAATACAGCATCCTTTCCTGATTAAAACTCTTCAGAGTATAGGGATAGAGGGAACATTCCTCAAGTTCATAAAATCCATCTATGAAAAACCCACAGCAAATATCATCCTCAATGGGGAAAAGCTGAGAGCCTTTCCCTTAAGATCAGGAACACTTCAAGGATGCCCACTCTCACCACTATTGTTTAACATAGTACTAGAAGTCCTAGCAACAGCAATCAGACAACAAAAAGAAATAAAAGGTATTCAAACTGGCAAAGAAGAAGTCAAACTCTCTTTGCAGATGACATGATACTTTATGTGGAAAACCCGAAAGACTCCACCCCTAAATTACTAGAACTCATCCAGCAATTCAGTAATGTGGCAGGATACAAAATCAATGCACAGAAATCAGTTGCTTTCTTATACACTAACAATGCAACTGTAGAAAGAGAAATTAGAGAAACGATTCCATTTACAATAGCACCAAAAACCATAAGATACTGCAGAATAAACCTAACCAAAGATGTAAAGGATCCATATCTAGGAACTACAGAACACTCATGAAGGAAATTGAAGAAGACACAAAAAGATGTAAAAACATTCCATGTTCATGGATTGGAAGAAAAAAATTGTTAAAATGTCTATGCTGCCCAGAGCAATCTATACCTTCAATGCCATCCTGATCAAAATTCCAATGACATTTTTCAAAGTGCTGGAACAAACAATCTTAAAATTTGTATGGAATCAGAAAAGACCCCGAATCACCAAGGAATTGTTGAAAAAGAAAAACAAAGCTGGGGGCATCACACTGCTCAATTTCAAGTTATATCACAAAGCCATGATCACCAAGACAGCATGGTACTGGCACAAAAACAGACATATAGACCAATGGAACAGAATAGAGAGCCCAGATATGGACCCTCAATCTATGGTCAAATAATCTTCAACAAAGCAGGAGAAAATATGCAATGGAGAAAAGACAGTCTCTTCAATAAATGGTGCTGGGAAAATTGGACAGCCACATGCAGAGGAATGAAACTAGACCATTCTCTAATACCATACACAAAGATAAACTCAAAATGGATGAAAGACCTCAATGTGAGACAAGAATCCATCAAAATCCTAGAGGAAAACACAGGCAGTAACCTCTTTGACATTGGCCACGGCAACTTCTTTCCATCTCCAAAGGCTAGTGAAACAAAAGTGAAAATGAACTTTTGGGACTTCATCAAGATAAAATGCTTCTGCACAGCAAAGGAAACAGTCCACAAAACAAAGAGGCAACCCACAGAATGGGAGAAGATATTTGCAAGTGACACTACAGATAAAGGGCTGGTATCCAAAATCTATAAGGAACTTCTCAAACTCAACACCCAAAAAACAAATAAGTCAAAAAGAGGGCAGAAGAGATGAACAGACACTTCTCTGAAGAAGACATACAAATGGCTAACAGGCACATGAAAAAATGTTCATCATTATTAGCCATCAGGGAAATTCAAATCAAAACCACATTGAGATACCACCTTACACCAGTTAGAATGGCAAAAATGGACAGGGCAAGAAACAATGAATATGGAGAATTTGTGGAGAAAGGGGAACCCTCTTACACTGTTGGTGGGCATGCAAGTTGGTACAGCCACTTTGGAGAACAGTGTGGAGGTGCCTCAAAAAATTAAAAATAGAGCTACCCTATGACCCAGCAATTGCATTACTAGGTATTTACCCCAAAGATACAGATGTAGTGAAAAGAAGGGCCATATGCACCCCAATGTTCATAGCAGCAATGTCCACAATAGCCAAACTGTGGAAGGAGCCGAGATGCCTTCAGCAGAATGGATAAAGAAGATGTGGTTCATATATACAATGGAATATTAGCCCTCAGAAAGGATGAATACCCACCATTTGCATCAATATGGATGGAACTGGAGGAGATTATGCTATGTGAAATAAGTCAAGCAGAGAAAGACAATTATTATATGGTTTCACTCATATGTGGAACATAAGGA
Source organism: Mirounga angustirostris (assembly GCF_029215605.1). Lineage (NCBI taxonomy): Eukaryota > Metazoa > Chordata > Mammalia > Carnivora > Phocidae > Mirounga > Mirounga angustirostris. Next base: position 56,955,883 of record NW_026991724.1, on the reverse strand, counting down.
ATAGCATGGAGGGCATTAGGGGAAGGAGGGAAAACTGAAAGGGGGAAAATCAGAGGGGGAGAGGAACCATGAGAGACTATGGACTCTGGGAACAATCTGAGGGTTTCTGAGGGGAGGGGGGGTGGGGAATGGGGTAGGCCAGTGATGGGTATTAAGGAGGGCATGTGTTGGGATGAACACTGGGTATTATATGCAAATATTGAATTAGGGAACACTACATCAAAAACTAATGATGTACTGTATGGTGACTAATATAATAAAAAAAAAACCCCACTACTCTGAAGTAGGTACTGTGGCTACTTGAGGGTAATGGAACAGAAGCACAGAAAGTATCTAACTCACCCTACATCATCACATAGTAACAGAGCTCTAACAGAGACAGAGCTCAAAGTGAGACAATAAGATCCCAGCACCTACGTTACCTCCTACCATCTTCTATCCCTCAGCCTATAACTGTGCTCAGCTGATTTGAAATCAAGGCATCCAGTTTCCAGAGCATAAAAATTTATCTGAATAATTGACTTCTTATTTTCCACTCTGCCTCTAAGTCTTGTGAGGCTGGTCATTCATGTCACTCTGTTTTCTGAAGGATAATTGTCCTTCCTCCTACAGAAGGGCAAGTCTACACAAGACCGTGTTTGGGGGTTGCTCTTACAAAGGCACTAATGGAAGGGTAACTTTATTTGAGTCAGTGTGAATACCTTCCTAAGTTTCAAAAGAGCCGGGAGAAGAAATAAGCAGTTTCTAAAGGCTAGAAACTTCATTAGTAGATTTGACTCAATAGGGAGCCTGGGTGGCTCAGTTGGTTAAGCGACTGCCTTCGGCTCAGGTCATGATCCTGGAGTCCCGGGATCCAGTCCCACGTCGGGCTCCCTGCTCGGCAGGGTGCCTGCTTCTCCCTCTGACCCTCCCCCCTCTCATGTGCTCTCTCTCTCTCATTCTCTCTGTCTCAAATAAATAAATAAAATCTTAAAAAAAAAAAAAGATTTGACTCAATAGCAAGTCCTACACAAAGCAGACATTTTGTGGTTTGAAATAGGGAAGAAAAAGAAGCCAGACAGAACTTAGATTCTGTCAGCTCTAGAGCCCATGGCTGTGTGTTTTTTTTTTTTTTAAGATTATTTATTTATTTGACAGAGAGAGAGGGAACACAAGCAGGGGGAGTGGGAGAGGGGGAAGCAGGCTCGAGTCCTGCGGGACTCGATCCCAGGACCCTGGGGTCATGATCTGAGCTGAAGGCAGACGGTTAACAACTGAGCCACTCAGGCGCCCCATGCCCACGGCTGTTTTAAGACGAGGTTATACCTTTGGTTTTATTAGTGGTGCTTGCCTCAATGAAAGACCTACTTAAAATTAACGACCTCATTGTAGAACTTCAAGCAACATGAGGAGGACAAGCCATTATAAAGCTAGTTTGTGATTTTCAAAGAGCACGGTCCAAATGCTCTCTCATGGGGAGAGAAATCTGAGGCTGTGTAGGATTAGCGCGATGGTCTTATCAAGGTAAGATAATCAAGCCATTATGTGGACACGGGCTCCTTACCACCCTGCTACCGAAGGAGGTGACCTGACTGAAGGCATCTTGTGAGTTAAGCATCCCAGGAGTTACAGACCAGCAATGTTATGGGCCTGCTGTGATGAGCAGGACAGAAAGGAAAGTGGCAAAAAGCACCTGAAAGGAACGTTCATGAAAAGCGTCAGTTTGCGTTTCGGATCAGAAAGACCATAATCACACCTAAAGACATCCGTTGCCTTCTTCTCAGATGGCAATGCTCCAAGAACCAAGCAGCCCAACTGTGGGTAATTACCTGTCATTTTAACATTGGCACCATTGCTGGTTTTAACCAAACCAATGTTAAAAAGAAAAAGTAGGGGCGCCTGGGTGGCTCAGATGGTTAAGCGTCTGCCTTCGGCTCAGGTCATGATCTCAGGGTCCTGGGATCGAGTCCCGCATCGGGCTCCCTGCTCCTTGGGAGCCTGCTTCTCTCTCTCTCTGTCTCTGTCTCTCATGAATAAATAAATAAAATATTTAAAAAAAAAGAAGAAAAAGTAAAAATAGAGACTATTTTGACTTGGGATCTTGGATGGGATAGAGAGAGGAGGCTATTTGTGCAATCTCATTTTCATTCAAAGCAGCTCTTTGGTGCCCTCCTGCAGAAGAAAGATTTAGGTAAACCAGCATGTGGGCCTGTGTAAACACTTGGATGAGAGAAGAAACAAAACCAGGATACGGACAAAGGGATAAGGTCTGTGGACTGCTGGTGATCTGCGAGGTGGAGAAATGTTCATGCCCAGCTGTCATGGTCCTAACGCCCCCTGGGGTGACTCGAGTTCATGGCTCTCTGCTAAATGGGGAAGGAATGTGAGGGAAAGTTAAGGGAATGTATAAAACAGACACCTCCAACAGGAAAGCCAGGAGGGCATTTTATTTTGGCTCCGTATGCATGAGGATTTCAGATACTGATTTCGGATGACAACCTAGGGTTGAGGAGGGGCAAGTTGATAAAATAAATGCCAGTCTGTGGTGGTGGGGGGGGAGGGCCCTACACAGGACCATGAGCAGGGATCTTGGATCGTGACAGGAGGACTTCATAAGATAGCAGACTGGAGTTCTAATCCCACTCAAGCACGATTTTCTGAAACCAGGATCCTCAGCATGGATTCCTCAACATGGAAGATTACACGTAGCCACCAGGTGATAAATAGTATTTGGAAAGTCTTTATGAGCTGAGCTGATGTTACTTGAGCCTACATCAAGAATAGAAAAGCCTCATAACTGACTGGGGTAATTTCATTGTGTCAGTTGTGTTAGGCAGGTATCCATGATCACCGATGGGGGGTCAGCTTTCAGAAACCTTGTTGAATCAACCTCTGACTTCACACCTTTAATGCCTTTCCATCTCTCATGCCAAATGGGACAATCCCATACAAATGGGCAACCTTGACAACCAACATGAGGACTGAAATAAGGTCGAACCATTTGCAAAAATTGCTCAGTTAAAGAAAAAAGGAGACAAGTCTCAAAACAAGGTCTAGTTCCAAAGACCCCACCCTTAATCTGAGCATTGTGCTCCCCACCTTGAACGGCAAGCCGGCAGAAGAAATTCTGGCAAGAAGAAAATTCTGACCCTAAGCCACAGGGAGCAAGACACTCTGCCCTGCTCCTAATGCAGCAGGGGATGAGGCTGAAGACGGGGCACTAACAGAGTGAACAGGGCAGGTCCTTACCGGTCAGCCTGAGCCTCTGATTCCCATGCAGCATCGTTCTCCAGGAACATCCCCTTTTCTACCCGCAGCCACATTTTCTGCAAGTTTTCACAATGCTTGAGGCAGAATGCCGCGTGCACCATGTCCGAGGTATCTTGCAAATGCAGGGACACTTCCGTGACCTGGGCCATGGCCTCCTTCACAAGCAGCTCCTCTTGGGATTCGTAGAGACAGTACAAAATCTCCTTCGTGTCGGTCACCGACGAGAAGGGTCTGTTCTCGGCGGACCTTATTCTGCATTCCAGTAGCTCCTGCTTGACCTCCGTGGACACCGGGCAGCCAAACGTGGTCCCCAGCTCCCTGGCCCTCTTTTCATTGGCGAGGCCGAACAGGAAGCGCCCCACGGGGGCCAGCTGGGGGTTCTGGAGTCCTTCTTCCTTGGACAGCAGCCTCTGCACACCCCCAATATTCCAGCCGGGGCTCCCCGCGTCCTGGTGGTCCTCGCTGCCCAGAACGTAGAGCGCAGCGGCCAGGAACTGCTGGACGCTCAGGTGGACGAAGCAGTAGCAGCCCTCGCAGTCCCTGCCCTTCTGGAGGATGCTCCTGTCCAGGAAAGGGCGCAGGTCCGACTCGTCCATGCCCAGCCTGCGCAGGTCGTGTCCATCAAACACCGAGGTCTGCGCCCACGTGCCCTCGGCGGCCAGCAGGCACAGGGCGCGCAGCGCAGCCCCGAGGTGTGGACCCGGGCAGCCGCCCCGCGCGGGCGCGAACCGACTGCAGAGAAAGCACAGCAGCAGTGACGTGGCGGTCTGGCAGGTGGGGCGGGGGTCCTCGCCCTCGTCCATCCGCAGCCTCAGGCAGGTGCACACCATCCAGCACACGGCGGGCGCCGCGCCCATGCGGAACAGCGCCGCATTGCTCTTCATCAGGTGGAAAGCGCGCAGCGCCTGAGCCTCCCCTCCAAAGTGTCGCAGGAAATACGCCCTCCTGTCGCGTTCTGAGAGCCCTTCCAGCTCCACCAAGAGTGGCCGCTCCACCAGGAACCGCAGCTCCCTCAGGGCCTCGGGCCGCGTGGTGACCAGTAGGGTGGCCGTGGGTAAGAGCTTCCTTGTCAGCAAGCTCCCCAGGAGGACAGGCGCAGGTCTCTGCGACCTCCAGTCGCCACACAGGTCCTGCACCAGCGCCCCCACCCCCGAGGGCACGCGCAGCTCCTCAAAAGCATCAACGACGAGCAGGAGTTTCTGCGCCTGGGCGAGGACCTGCGGAAGGGCATCCTGCAGGTCTGGGGCGCTCGCAGCCAGCAGCTCTGCGAAGGAGCACGTCCCCTTGCGGCTGAGCACCTTGCAGCTGAGATAGAAGGCGCGGGGGCAGGTCTGTGCCAGGTTGTCCTGTGTCCAGTCCAGCATGCACTTCTTGGCCAGAGTGGTCTTCCTGACGCCGATGGGACCACCGTGTGTGGAAATGGCCCTGCAAGTATTTTAGGATTACAGAATGGGATCAGTGTCTCATATCTTTGGGTGACAGTGTGAATGTTTTCACTGGCTCCAGGCCAAAAGTTCTTCTTCCAGAGTTGCTGGACTTCCTCTTCGAAAATACTTCTATATTTATCCTGTTTACCTTCAGTGATAGGAGGTAGGGGATAGGAAGGATATAGCTGGTTATTCATTAGAAAAAAAATACTTTGTGTTAAGTAGGAAAGAGACAATAGAGAAGTTTATAAAGAACTACCTGACACCAAGCTCATCCAGGAAGATAGGATACAGACCTGGCTTTTCTCCTTTGAAAACTTCCTTTGCTTCTTCTGGGTTTCTGACATCTTCTTCCTGTACATGTGTAAGTGCTACAAGATACAAATTAAAAATGAGCTTGACACAAAAACATGTGAATTTCTTTTACCAGAGATGTGGTGTTAAAGCAGCCTCCAAGGAGTGCAGAATCTAATCTCTGTCTATATCATGTGCTGGGAGGTGCAACAGCCAGGTTTATAGAGATGAACAGAGTAAATGACCTTCTAAACCAAGTCACCTGCCTCTCCTCTGTAGACCCATAACAAGAAATATTTGTTCTAGTCGCTCTACCAAAACTCAGTGTGATCTATTGAAACTACTTGTCTATCCTTCCTGCTGGACTAGACTGTGCACCAGGATATCAGGAGATAGACCTTCATACGGCCCAACCCATTATAGCTGCTCAAGTATCTGAGTAAACAAGTGATGTCATGCCCATGTGGAATGCCAGACAATTCCTGAGTATCTGCCCAAGGTAAATGAAAACGTGTATGCCAAGACTAGCACATGAAGGTTCATAGCAGCGTTATACAAGGCAGTTACAAAGTAGAAAAAATTCAGACATCCACCAATGAACGGACAATCGAGTGTGGCATATCCACATAATAGAATATTACTCTGTAGTAAAAAGGGACGAATCAGTGATACATGCAATAATATGGACAAACTTCAAAAACATTATGCTAAGTGATGAAAGATGACAGGAAAGACCACATGTGTCCAGAAAAGGCAAGTCTAGAGAGACAAAATAAAGTAAGGGTTGCCTGGAACTGGGGGACAGAGACCAGGGAGTGACCACATGTGGACATGAGGGAACTTTTTGGGTTGATGTAAATGTTGTAAAATCAGATAGTGGTGATGGTTGCAAAACTCTGTACGTTTACTGAAAGTTAGTAGTAGCACATTTAAAATGATTGAAATTTATGGATACATAGATTGTACTTCACTAGGGTCATTAACAAAAAATACTAGCAGGCTGACTTGAGCAACTCGCTGACGTTAAACGGACCACAGAACCTGTTCAGGAGAGTCACCCTCCTATGGCACATCTCAACTTTCTCATCTAGGGAGTTGAGATTACTAAAGTCTGAGCATCTGAGTTTGAAAAATCAAAGAAAAACTCCATACGGTACACAAATTTTCTGTGAACTACAGGAATTCCAGTTCTCTCCAACGGTCCTTCCCTTGCTTTGTTCTTAAGTGAGGGAGGAAGGCATTCTCTGTGAGACAACTGGTGATTATAAATAGTGGCAAAAATGAGGTTGGGGAGATGGAGCTCCCAAAGGGTGGGGGCAGAGAGGACACAACGGGGTGGGGTATGTGTCCCTTGGCTTGCTCCAACCCTGGGTGTTCTAAGACCAACCTGGCTCCTTTTCTTCTGCACACTGTTGGGTTTCTTCCAAGTTTGCACATTTTGGTTCTGGAGTCCTGGTGATCCCTGAGAAAAGAGGGGACATTATAGGCTTGTCACTAGGTTAGTATTGAAACTTTTCCCCGGGAGAGAGTGGGACTTCAAGAGAACTTATGTTTGACAACTGGGTCTCATACTTAAGCCCTGATGACATAAAAAGGACCTTAACATGTTACTGGAGATAAAGTGTCAAGCCACGATCTCAGGCTTCCATGCCTCTTCTGGCTTCCTATGGTGGCTTCTTATGCAGTTGAGAACACACAGTGAGTGTTCCATGGGAGGGAGGTGTATGCACAATAATCTCCAAAGGCCCAATGAGCCACAAGACTGAAGAAAAAGGCTGACCAGTCCAGCTTGACAAGAAATGGTTTATTTAAAAATTTTATTTATTTGACAGAGAGAGAGCACAAGCAGGGGGGAGCAGCAGGCAGAGGGGGAGAGAAGCAGGCTCCCCGCTGAGCAGGGAGCCTGATGAGGGGCTCTATCCCAGGACCCTGGAATCATGACTTGAGCTGAAGGAAGATGCTTAACTGAGCCACCCGGGTGCCCCCAAGAAATGGTTTATTAAGGGGACAGAAGTGTGTCTTGGGCAGCTCTAAGACCAGCATATCTCCATGACCCTGCTTTCATAGCCCTAGAGGTTGGGAGTATGAGCAGGGGTCCATCCAGGAGGAGGATGAGAGTGGTGTGGGCCACAGTCCTATCTCCAGAGCAGGTCAAGGACGTTATGCCCTGAGGATGTACTTAAGGGTGTAGTTAAACAACAGGAAAGACTGTGAAAGTGTGTGTGTGTGTGTTTGGGGTGGGGGTGGTGGAGCTCAAGAAGGCTGCAGGTCACAGAGTGCTCATCATGGTGGATTTATCCTAGGTGGAGCCAGTCAAGTTCACACGTGAGAGAAATGAGCACATGTGCACAATTACTCTGTCTTGAGGGCATCAGAAAGCTTTCATGGATTAATTTCCTGGTTTCTGATGAGGTAGAGAAAACCACACTGTCCAGGGAGGGAATATAGGAACAGGGTGGAGTCCTGAAAGGAGAGGAAGTACTTTAAGCTCAACACTGGATAAAGAAGAGGAGAGTCCAGAAGAGATTCCCAGGAGGCAATTGGCTGTGGGCATCTAAAGTTCAGGGAAAATGCTGGTCTGAAGTTATCCTTTGGAAAGACTTCAGGCATAAATAGCCAGTAAGACTCCAAGGGATATCTACCAGGACCAGGATGCTGAATGGTAAAATGGTCAGCCAGTCATCCATTTGAAGATGAGGCAGAAGAACAAGAATTCTGAAAGAACAGAAGAAAAAATAATCAACAAGCAACAAGGCAAAGGCAACAAGGTCATAAAAGCCAAGAACAGGATTCTAAAGGAAGAATTCTCTGTGCTTTTAGCCCAAACACTTAATGGAACGAATACCAACTTTTTAAGCAGGCAGGATTCCTTAAAGCACTGCCAAATGTAAGGTCTGATGGACCACCAGTCTACCTTTGACCTTTATTTAGGTCATCATTGTGGAAACTTTTAACACACTTGTGTATTGGTAGAAGTCAGGACACCCGGGGTTGAGATTATCAATGGTTGTGCCTTTGCTCTTCACACCACCCTCCCGTTTACTGTTGCCTTGAGCCCAAGTCATATCATTAAGGATACTGGGGATTTGGGATGTTGAGAGGAGAGAATGTTGAAAATCACTAACTCAAAAATCCTTTTGGCTGGGGTTAGCAAACTTAATTTTCTTGCTCCTGCAAAGGGCCAGACAATAAATGTTTCCTGCTTTTCGGGCCACACCTCTCATCTCTGTCCTCGTAGGGCAAAAGCTGTCACAGACAACATATAAGCAAATGAGTATGCCGTGTGCAAAGAAAACTTTGTTTATGAATACTGAAGTTTGAGTTTCTTATGATTTTCATAGACTATAAGACAGTCTTTTGATTCTGCCCCCCCGCCCCCTACCATTTAAAAATATAAGAACTGTTCTTAGCTTGTGGGAAGGTCAAAAGCACATGGCAGGTTGGATCCGGTTGGTGAGCCTAGTTGGCCAACTCTTGCTGCAGGTCAGTCTAAAATCCAGCTTGTCCAGATCCAAGGGAAAGCTCATGCTTTCCTGCATCTGTGTGTGCTTACTGACTTCTGGTATAAATACCGCCTCCCTGAGCTCCCCAGGTCTCACTCCTCACCCACCTGCATGGCAGCAGAGAGGAGGGCTTGTCTTTCTTTGCATCCTTAGTGCTCAGCACCGTGTCTTGTCTAATTAAAACAAGCTCCTGAATTCCAAAATCTCACATGAAAAGTAAATGAGGTAGCTTATCTAATGCTGGAGGCTTGTTCCAAGAGACTCCAGAGCTGCTTCTGGTAGAGGAGGAGGTCGGGGAAACCCGCACTTTTCTTTTTTTTTTTTTTTTTTTTTTTTAATTTATTTATTTGAGAGAGAGAGAGAGAGCACATAAGAGGGGGGGAGGGTCAGAGGGAGAAGCAGACTCCCTGCTGAGCAGGGAGCCTGATGTGGGACTCGATCCCGGGACTCCAGGATCATGACCTGAGCCGAAGGCAGTCGCTTAACCAACTGAGCCACCCAGGCGCCCGAAACCCGCACTTTTCAGAGCCAGATCCTTACAGGTGCTACGCTCAGAGTTTCTTCATGCTATTTCCAAATTTATAATCTCCAGAGGCCAGCTAGGGGTGAAAACCCTCACCTGTCCATTGAAGACAGGGAACATTAAGCTAAAAACAGATCCCTCACTGGAATAAAACTGGTCTTTTTTTTTTTTTTTTTTAAGGAAAAAGAAAATTGTAGGTAAGGCAGAGCTGTTTTGAATACCCCTGCCAAAGAGGAAGACAGAAAAGGTCCCCTAGAGCAGAGTGCTCTCCAAAACAAATATAACACCTGTCACAAAAGCAAGCTACCTATGTAATTTTGTATTTTCTAGTAGCCACATTATGAAAGGTATAAAGAGGTACAACTAATTTTCATAATTTTTATGTATCTAAAATGCTAACACTTAGATGTGTAGTCAGTGTAAGAGCTGCTCATGAGATGGTACATAAAAGCATTCTGGACATCGGTGTATTTAAGCTCCTGAGGAGATTGCCCAGAATGGTAAAAGTTGACAACCACTGACCTAAAACACTGTTCTCTACTCAGGGGCCATTTGGCAGTGTCTAGAGACATTTTTGGCTGTTGCGAGTGAGGGGAGTGTGCTCCTAGCATCTAATGGGTGGAGGGGCTGGGATGCTAGCCCTGGGGTCCCAGGGATGCTGCTAAATATCCTGCAATGCAAAATAGGTCTCCTCACCCAGCCCCAAATGCTATTAGTGCTGCTGATCGAAGGGAAGGTAGGGGTTTGTGAGTGTGTGGAAGGAAACATGAGTGGGAGCTGAAAACCAAACAGAAGGTGTGTAATAATTTAACATCTTGGATGTATACGAGAATGGGATATAAATATACTCCAGGAACAGTCTTAGAAAAGAGAAGGGATATAGATAGACTGAGGAGGCCGGGGAAGGTATACAATACCTGGACAGAGTAGAAATAGCTAGAATGAGAGATACCACCAGACTTTATGAAGGTCTAGCATTTCAGTTCAGGACAGGGGGCCTCTCCAAGGCTCAGTGTTATTCCTATACATGTAAAACCCTGGAGGCTACTCCTCCTTCCTCCTATGACACTGCGTGGGCTCATTTCTACTTACCCCTGAGCTCATCCTTTGCTTTCTCAGACAGATCTGTTTGGTTCATCTTGTCAAAGACCTGGATGGTCACCATCTCTACCCAGTGGCTGGGGCAGTGGTTGGTGAGAATTTCTGCCAGTTGCTTCCCATCAGCCTCCTCTACCTCTGTCTCAGGGATGTGCTGTAACTCATCTTGCAGGGAAAGGGGCCTCAACAGAGACTTGAACTGGCTCGGCTCATTCTGGCTGAGCTGCTCCAGGAGGGGCTGCAGGCTGAAACCCAGCTGTGCAGAAGGTTCCATCTCACCCTGCATGAGAGATCCAAGCTTTGGGCATTAAAGAATTAAGGAGAGAAACGAAAGAGACAGCAAATTGGTATTCCTGTCTTAAATACTGGTTGCTTCTGTGCCAGAAACTGGGCAATTCTCACTCCTGACCTGCTGCTTTAGGAACCAACTCTCCAAAGTAGGAAAAATTCACACAGAACTCCCTTAGTTTTTGCCTTGACACAGTGGTTCCCATTTTGAGAGTCTGGGACTCTTTTGAGAGTGTGCAAATCCCTGAGGATAGGTAGGAAGTCCATGCGGAGGCATCTCCTGGACCTAGCAGATCATGTTAGTTTTTAGTAAATTTGGTGTACAAATGAGCTAATGAGAACTACTCACTTCAGCTCTCTAGAACAACCTGACATGTTGTTGTCTTAGGATGTTTATGGACCTTGACTACAAATATTGAAAATATTTGTACAAATATTGAAAATATCTCAACAGAGACTCACCAAGCAGTTGAGTGGTACACTTTTTCAATTTGCCATTGCTTACAAAGAGTTATTTCTCGACCTCAACTGACATGGGTTTGAAATTCTATTCACTGAACAGATGAGCATTTGAGTCAAGGGTCCTATGCTCAGATTTCCAGTTGTAAAACAAGCATGTCATCACCCACCTCATTAAGTGGCCATGGGCACTAGTTTATTCAAAAAAATTTCCCATTGGGTGCCAGGAACAATTTTAGAACTGAAGGGACAGTTACAAAGATGGGTAAGAACCCTGCCCGCTTGGGGTTTATACTCAATTTGGGTACACGTATAGGGTGGGAGAAGCAGACATTTCACAGATCAATTCAAACAGAAACAAGTGACATATAAATATGAAGACAGGATGATACAGAAGCAGAATGAGGCAGATTTTACATCACATGAGCATGGACATTTTCTCAGAGGAAATAGGTCATTGAGAACATGAAGACAAGGAGCTATTAGCTGTGAAAGTTTTGTGGGGGGTAAAGTCTAAGCAGAGTGAATGAGTGTTAAAGCTCGGGACTGAGTGGATTTCAGCATGGGCACTCATTGAAACAGATGAACACGGGATGGGACTCATACCCTAGGGTCAGATCTCTGATCATTAAGGCAGTGGCTAGTTATATTTGGATTTTAAAAATTTGATTCCAGGTATAACAGGAAGCAGGTCTGAAGTTTCTGGCAGGGATGCCACATAATTTGACTTATACTCAGAAGCACTTTCTCTTGCTGCATGTGGAAGATGGAGAGCCACACCAAGAAGCTGGTAAAGGAAACTTTTTCATGACCCTTGAAGATGGTAAGGAAGGCTTTACTGGAGAGAGGGAGCTGCAGCTAGGGTTTGGAGGTAGGGGAGAGATGTGGAACTCAGCTCCTAGCACAGCAAGGACAAGTGGGGCAGATCTAAGGAGGTGGGGTCAATGGGTGGGCGGTCACCAAGATTCGTGCTGAGGCCGACCAGGGCAGACCTCCACTGTGTTCCTGAGGTGCAAGCCCACTCTACCTGCTTCTTTGTCACCAACTCCATTCACAAAACCATGTTTCAGCCAAGAGTGCTCAAGGAACATTGCTGGCCAGCGAAATCTGCTTAAGTCTTTTTGGTGGGGCTTTCTAGAATGTTATCTCTGTCCCGATAAAAAGAGGGCAGAAACAGCTGAGTGGCCTTTGACCTTTGTCCCTCCACCCTGCCAGGCACGTGGAGAAGGTACCTGCAATTGGGAAGTTGCCAGAGCGCTGCAAGAGGTAAGCTGGACCCTGGGGGATTAGCCTGCAGAACCTGCATCTGCTCCAGACCTTGGTGTGAGGGATGAATTCAACTGAAGCATCCCAGGTGTCCACATCCTACTCTATAAAGAGACCTGTCCCACCTTCCACAGGCACCAAGCCTGCTGGAATACACAGCTAATAATTCTGTTTGTATTGGGTTTGAAACAAATCCTGTTGACCACTCAACTTTTTTTTTCCATGTAAGCATAGATTGCTCTTTTCTTAAGGTAAAATTCACATAAAATTAACCATTAACCATTTTAAGTGAACAGTTCAGTGGCATTTAGTACATTCACAATGTTGTGTAACCACCACCTTGGATTAGTTCCAGACACTTTCATCCCCCCAAAAGGAAATCCCATACCCATTAAACACTTGCTCTGCATTCTCCCCTCCCCGCAGACCCTGGCCACCACCAGTCTGTTTCTCGTCTCCATGGATTTGCCTGTCCTGGAAGGTTCCCATAAATAGTCACACATTATGTACAAAAACTAACTCAAAACAGACTAAAGACCTAAATATAAGGGGAAAAACCACCTAACATTTTAAGGTATTTATGAGCTGCCTGAAGTCTTATGCCAGTTTAAGAGGAAGGACATTTTTCTAGTGTTTCTTTTCATATTAATAGGCAACTATGATCCTCCCTGCCCAGCTCCCTTCCTCCCTCTGAAGGCAGAGAGCCACTGCTTGAGATCCTCAACACCTTGATTCCCGCCCCCCACCCCAGTCTGCAGAGTCCTTCCTGGCCCTATGGTCTCCTCAAATTTGACTTCAGGTCACATTTACCAACAGATTTCATAGGTCTTCCTTTTTTAAAAGGGATTATGGCAATGTCCCCCGCCCAAGTGCCATTTATAGGCCAATCAAGCCAGGTGTTCAGCACATAATTTAGCCCTGTTGAAAGAATTGGATGCAGTCATTGGGTAAAAATGATCCTTTAAAATGCAGAAGAGGAATTTACAGAGGTTGCGTGCCAATTCTCACCCAGCTGTTAAGTGTTGAAGCCAGTATTCTACTCAAAGCAGTCTTATCCCAGAACCCATGATCTTGATTCCTCTAATTGATTCAAATAGATGCCACTCTAAAGGCTCCAATAATTATACAGAAAAAATAAGGACAATTCAGAAGAGTAAAATCAACTAGTTAAACACAGAATAAAGTATTCTGTTAAGCCAGCAGACAGATTCAGCAAAGTGTGTCAAAACCTGATGGATTTTCAAGGCTGGTGATCATTATACAATACTCACTGCATAATTACAGTGGAAAGAGAAAAGTTATACTTGCAATGTTGTTTAGAACTGCAGCAATGAAGAGAATCTTATATGGAAATAGTATATATATACCCAAACATTCTGCTGTCGTATTAACAATGCAATGCAACGGAGGATTTTTTTTTATTCTTATGTTAATCCCCATACATTACATCAGTTTTAGATGTAGTGTTCCATGATTCATTGTTTGTGCATAACACCCAGTGCTCCATGCAGAATGTGCCCTCCTCAATACCCACCACCAGGCTAACATATATTGCATTATTTGTTTCAGAGGTACAGATCTGAGATTCAGCAGTCTTGCACAATTCACAGCGCTTACCAGAGCACATACCCTCCCCAGTGTCTATCACCCAGTCACCCCATCCCTCCCACCCCACCCCCCACTCCAGCAACCCTCAGTTTGTTTCCTGCAATTAAGAATTCCTCATATCAGTGAGGTCATATGATACATGTCTTTCTCTGTTTGACTTATTTCGCTCAACATAATACCCTCCAGTTCCATCCACGTCGTTGCAAATGGCAAGATCTCATTCCTTTTGATGGCTGCATAATATTCCATTGTATATATATACCACCTCTTCTTTATCCATTCATCTGTCAATGGACATCTTGGCTCTTTCCACAGTTTGGCTATTGTGGACATTGCTGCTATAAACATTGGGGTGCACATACCCTTTCGGATCTCTACTTTTGTATCTTTGGGGTAAATACCCAGTAGTGCAATTGCTGGATCATATGGTAGCTCTATTTTCAACTTTTTGAGGAACCTCCATACTGTTTTCCAGAGTGGCTGCACCAGCTTGCATTCCCACCAACGGTGTAGGAGGGCTCCCCTTTCTCCGCATCCCCGCCAACATCTGTCGTTTCTTGACTTGTTAATTTTAGCCATTCTGACTGGTGTGAGGTGGTATCTCATTGAGGTTTTGATTTGGATTTCCCTGATGCCGAGCAATATTGAGCACTTTTTCATGTGTCTGTTGGCCATTTGGATGTCTTCTTTGGAAAAATGTCTGTTCATGTCTTCTGCCCATTTCTTGATTGGATTCTTTGTTCTTTGGGTGTTGAGTTTGATGAGTTCTTTATAGATTTTGGATACTAGCCCTTTCTTCTCCCATTCTGTTGGTTGTCTTTTGGTTTTGTTGACTGTTTCCTTTGCTTTGCAAAAGCTTTTTATCTTGATGAAGTCCCAATAGTTCATTTTTGCCCTTGCTTCCCTTGCCTTTGGCGATGTTTCTAGGAAGAAGTTGCTTCGGCTGAGGTCAAAGAGGTTGCTGCCTGTGTTCTCCTTTAGGATTTTGATGGACTCCTGTCTCACATTGAGGTCTTTCAACCATTTGGAGTCTATTTTTGTGTGTGGTGTAAGGAAATGGTCCAGTTTCATTCTTCTGCATGTGGCTGTCCAATTTTCCCAACACCATTTGTTGAAGAGACTGTCTTTTTTCCATTGGACATTCTTTCCTGCTTTGTCGAAGATGAGTTGACCATGGAGTTGAGGGTCTATTTCTGGGCTCTCTATTCGGTTCCATTGATCTATGTGTCTGTTTTTGTGCCAGTACCATACTGTCTTGATGATGACAGCTTTGTAATAGAGCTGGAAGTCCAGAATTGTGATGCCGCCAGCTTTGCTTTTCTTTTTCAACATTCCTCTGGCTATGCGGGGTCTTTTCTGGTTCCATACAAATTTTAGGATTATTTGTTCCATTTCTTTGAAAAAAGTGGATGGTATTTTGATGGGGATTGCATTGAATGTGTAGATTGCTCTAGGTAGCATTGACATCTTCACAATATTTGTTCTTCCAATCCATGAGCATGGAACGTTTTTCCATTTCTTTGTGTCTTCCTCAATTTCTTTCATGAGTATTTTATAGTTTTCTGAGTACAGATCCTTTGTCTCTTTGGTTAGATTTATTCCTAGGTATCTTATGGTTTTGGGTGCAATTGTAAATGGGATCGACTCCTTAATTTCTCTTTCTTCTGTCTTGTTGTTGGCGTATAGGAATGCCACTGATTTCTGTGCATTGATTTTATATCCTGCCACTTTACTGAATTCCTGTATGAGTTCTAGCAGTTTTGGGGTAGGGTCTTTGGGGTTTTCCACATAACGTATCATATCATCTGCAAAGAGTGAGAGTTTGACTTCTTTGCTGATTTGGATGCATTTTATTTCTTTTTGTTGTCTGATTGCTGTGGCTAGGACTTCTAATACTGTGTTGAATAGCAGTGGTGATAGTGGATATCCCTGCTGCATTCCTGACCTTAGGGGGAAAGCTCTCAGTTTTTCCCCATTGAGAATGATATTCGCTGTAGGTTTTTCATAGATGGCTTTTATGATATTGAGGTATGTCCCCTCTATGCCTATACTCTGAAGAGTTTTGATCAAGAAAGGATGCTGTACTTTGTCAAAAGCTTTTTCTGCATCTATTGAGAGGATCATATGATTCTTGTTCTTTCTTTTGTTAATGTATTGTATCACATTGATTGATTTGCGGATGTTGAACCAACCTTGCAGCTCAGGGATAAATCCCACTTGGTCGTGGTGAATAATCATTTTAATGTACTGTTGGATCCTATTGGCTAGTATTTTGGTGAGAATTTTTGCATCCATGTTCACCAGGGATATTGGTCTGTAATTCTCCTTTTTGATGGGGTCTTTGTCTGGTTTTGGGATCAAGGTAATGGTGGCCTCATAAAATGAGTTTGGAAGTTTTCCTTCCATTTCTATTCTTTGGAAGAGTTTCAGAAGAATAGGTATTAATTCTTCTTGAAATGTTTGGTAGAATTCCCCTGGGAAGCCATCTGGCCCTGGGCTTTTGTTTTTTGGGAGATTTTTGATGACTGCTTCAATTTCTTTAGTGGTTATAGGTCTGTTCAGGTTTTCTAGTTCTTCCTGGTTCAGTTTTGGTAGTTGATACATCTCTAGGAATGCATCCATTTCTTCCAGGTTATCTAATTTGCTGGCATAGAGTTGCTCATAATATGTTCTTATAATTGTTTGTATTTCTTTGGTGTTGGTTGTGATCTCTCCTCTCTCATTCATGATTTTGTTGATTTGGGTCATTTCTCTTTTCTTTTTGATAAGTCTGGCCAGGGGTTTATCAATCTTGTTAATTCTTTCAAAGAACGAGCTCCTAGTTTCGTTGATCTGTTCTACTGTTCTTTTAGTTTCTATTTCATTGATTTCTGCTCTGATCTTTATTATTTCTCTTCTCCTGCTGGGTTTAGGCTTTATTTGCTGTTCTTTCTCCAGCTCCTTTAGGTGTAGGGTTAGGTTATGTACTTGAGACCTTTCTTGTTTCTTGAGAAAGGCTTGTATTGCTATATACTTTCCTCTTAGGACTGCCTTTGCTGCACCCCAGAGATTTTGAATAGTTGTGTTTTCATTTTCACTGGTTTCCATGTATTTTTTAAATTCTTCTTTAATTTCCTGGTTGACCCATTCATTCTTCAGTAGGATGCTCTTTAGCCTCCATGTATTTGAGTTCTTTCCAACTTTCCTCTTGTGATTGAGTTCTAGTTTCAAAGCATTGTGGTCTGAAAATAGGCAGGGAATGATCCCAATCTTTTGGTACTGGTTGAGACCTGATTTATGACCTAGGATGTGATTGATTCTGGAGAATGTTCCATGGGCACTAGAGAAGAATGTGTATTCCGTTGCTTTGGGATGGAATGTTCTGAATATGTCTGTGAAGTCCATTTGGTCCAGTGGGTCATTTAAAGTCTTTATTTCCTTGTTGATCTTTTGCTTAGACGATCTGTCCATTTCAGTGAGGGGGGTGTTAAAGTCCCCCACTATTATTGTATTGTTGTCGATGTGTTTCTTTGCTTTTGTTATTAATTGCCTTATATAATTTGTTGCTCCCATGTTAGGGGCATAGATATTTACACTTGTTAGATCTTCTTGTTGGATAGATCCTTTAAGTAGGATATAATGTCCTTCCTCATCTCTTATTACAGTCTTTGGTTTAAAATCTAATTTGTCTGATATAAGGATTGCCACCCCAGCTTTCTTTTGGTGTCTATTAGCATGGTAAATGGTTTTCCACCCCCTCACTTTCAATCTGGGGGTGTCTTTGGTTCTAAAATGAGTCTCTTGCAGACAGCATATCTATGGGTCTTGTTTTTTAATCCAGTCTGATAGCCTGTGTCTTTTGATTGGGGCATTTAGCCCATTTACATTCAGGGTAACTATTGAAAGATAGGAATTTAGTGCCATTGTATTGCCTGTAAGGTGACTGTTACCGTATATTGTCTGAGTTCCTTTCTGCTCTATGTTGCTTTTAGGGTCTCTCTTTGCTTAGAGGACCCCTTTCAAGATTTCTTGTAGGGCTGGTTTTGTGTTTGCAAATTCCTTTAGTTTTTGTTTGTCCTGGAAGCTTTTTATCTCTCCTTCAATTTTCAATGACAGCCTACTGGATATAGTATTCTTGGCTGCATATTTTTCTCATTTAGTGCTCTGAATATATCCTGCCAGTCCTTTCTGGCCTGCCAGGTCTCTGTGGATAGGTCTGTTGCCAATCTAATGTTTCTACCATTGTAGGTTACATATCTCTTCTCCCGAGCTGCTTTCAGGATTTTCTCTTTGTCTATGAGACTCGTAAGTTTTACTATTAGATGTCAGGGTGTTGACCTATTTTTATTGATTTTGAGAGGGGTTCTCTGTGCTTCCTGGATTTTGATGCCTGTTTCCTTCCCCAAATTAGGGAAGTTCTCTGCTATAATTTGCTCCATTATACCTTCTGCCCCCTTCTCTCTTTCTTCTTCTTCTAGGATCCCAATTATTCTAATGTTGTTTCGTCTTATGGTATCGCTTATCTCTCGAATTCTGCCCTCGTGATCCAGTAGTTGTTTATCTCTCTTTTTCTCAGCTTCTTTATTTTCCATCATTTGGTCTTCTAGATTACTGATTCTCTCTTCTGCCTCATTTATCCTAGCAGTTAGCGCCCCCATATTTGATTGCACCTCATTAATAGCCTTTTTGATTTCTACTTGGTTAGATTTTAGTTCTTTTACTTCTCCAGAAAGGGTTTCTCTAATAACTTCCATATTTTTTTCAAGCCCAGCTAGTATCTTTAAAGTGATGATTCTGAACTCTAGATCTGACATCGTACTAATGTCCGTATTGAGTAGGTCCCTGGCAGTCGATACTACCTCTTGCTCTTTTTGTTGAGGTGATTTTTTCCGTCTTGTCATTTTGTGCAGAGGAGAATAGATTAATGAGAGAACAAAATGCTAGCAGAGTAACAACGTTCCCAGAAAATATACTCTAAACAAATCAGAAAAGACCTGAAGCAGTGGAAAAAGAAATGGAAAGAGAGAAAAAAGAAAAAGACAAAAAAGAAAAAGAAAAAGATAAAGATAAAAACAAACAAAACAAAACAACAACAACAAAAAACCCCAGAATGTGATCAACTATGATCAGGCTGGTATATAGATCAGTGCCACACACTAGATTTGGGGTGTATTTTGGTCTTTTAGAAGAAAGTGCCTCCCAAAATTTTAAAGAAAGAAAAACTTATATATGTACAAAAATAAGGGTTGATATGATGAAGGGATGGAATATGACTGTAAAGATGGAAATTATAAAAAATTTTATAAAAGGAATTGATAAGAAGTTGTTTGAAAAAAGAAGAGGATTTAAGAAAAAAGAAAAAAAAAGGGAGAGAATGTGATCAGGCAGGGGAGTAGAAAAAACCATATACTAGAGATTTAGGGTATATTTTAATCTGTTAGAAGAAACTATCTCAAAATTTTAAAGAGAGAACATATATATATATATATATATATATATATACCAAAAATATGGGTAACTACTATGAAGGGATAGAATGACTCTAAAAATGAAAAATAAAAATGTTTTTTTAAAAAAGGGATTGATAAGATGTTGATTGAAAAAGGGAAAAAGAAAAATTCAAAAAAAAAAAAAAAGACAGTTAAAAAAAAATTAACTTTGAAAGACTAAAGAATCATGGGGAAAAAGCCATGAATTCTATGTGCAGTATTCCCCCAGCGCTGGAGTTCTGCCATTCTCATTGATCAGTAAACTTGGTCTTGGCTGGCTGTTCTCGCTGATCTTCTGGGGAGGGGCCTGTTGCCGTGGTTTCCAAATGTCTCTGCTGGAGGCCGAATTGCCCCGCCCTTGCCCCCTCCCGGCTAAGTCATCTGCTCGGGTTTGCTCTCCGGGGCTTTTGTTCCCTGCGAGCTTTCCGCACAGCTTTGGAGGCGGAGAGTGAAAATGGCGGCCTCCCAATCTCCTCCCCGGAGGAGCCGAGAACTTGGGGCCCCGCTCCTCAGTGAGCCCCCAGAGAAAAGCCGTCAGTCATTCCCGTCTCCCCGGTCTCCGGCCGCACTCCGTGCTCGCCCGGCCTGTGACCGCGCGCCTCTGTCTCTGGCACCCGACCCCGCGTGGAGTCTCCAAACCCAGCAGATCCCTGCGGTGCCCTCCCGGGCGGCTCCTCCCGGGGGAGGAAGGGGAGTCTCCCCCGATCTGCCGCTTGTGGGGTCCCTGCTGGAGGAGCAGGGGCCCGACTGGCCGCGGATCACGGTCTATGGCAACCCCGAGCTGAGAGCCCGCGCCTGGGCTCCGCCTCTGCAGCCGGCTTCCCTGCTCCGTTACCTGGGAGCTCTGCCTCACTCAGGCACCCCCGGTCTTTCTGTGACCCCGAGGGTCCTGAGACCACACTGTCCCGGAGGGCTCCACCCCCCGCTTAGCCACCAGAGTGACGTCCCTCGGCGGAGCAGACTTTTAAAAGTTCCGATTTTGTGCTCCGCGGCTCTACCACTTGCCAGAAGCGGCCGACGGAGGCCCCTCCCCCGCCGTCTATCCTCCCGAATATCGCCTCGATTCACTTCTCCGCACGTCCTACCTTCCAGAAAGTGGTCGCTTTTCTGTTCAGAGAGTTGTTGCTCTTCCTTTCTTCTATCTCCTGTTGGGTTTGTAGGTGTTCAGAATGGTTTGATCCCTATCCAGCTGAACTCCTGAGAGGAGACGAAATCCAGGTCTCCTACTCCTCCGCCATCTTGCTCCACCCCCGCAACGGAGGATTCATATTGCCAGCCTTAGTCTTTAATTAGCATGCATTTTATTTGTAAAACATATTTAATAGGAAAACAATTCGGCTACATTTTGGAGACTTGTCAGAGAAACACCAAAAAATATCCTTTGAATTTAGCAGACAAGATCTTAAGAAGAGCAATTTCAGGAGAACAGTAGGACGAGCAGCTAGATTGAAATGAATAAAAACATGCACAAAATTCTTGGGTATATGGGCATAGAATGCTGCTTCTAGAAACTCAACTCGGGAGAGAGAAACCTTTGCACAAAAAGGAGTTTCACTTGAAATCTCAATAACCCTCAAAGGTGTGACACCCAAACATTCAAAGAAAGGGAGGAGGAATTTTTACTGTAGAGACTGAACAGTTGAAAAAAGAAATGGAGAAATGAAGTAAAAAAGCGGGGATGTTACTCACCTCTCCAGCACTGGACCTCCTCTCTGGCTGTGAGTGCTGCAGGAATATAAAGCCTCCTATAAAGGAGTCGCTCTGGCCCCAAGCTCTGTGATTGGCTCTTAGGACCCGTTGCAAAGAACTTCCTGCATCCAGCAGGTGGAGACCATTTCCTGAGGGTCAGCCTCACCTTCTCCTAGACTAGAGGTTAACCTTGTCTGCCCATAGAACCCACCTCCCTAAGGCATCATTTCAAAGTATCCGTTCCCAGAGATTCTGATTCATGAATCAGATTGGGGCTGCCCAGACATTGGGTTTCTTTAAAGATCCCCAGATGGTAACTGGGTGATGGGCATTAAGGAGGGCATGTGATGTGATGAGCACTGGGTGTTATATGCAAGTGATAAATTGAACACTACATTTGAGACTAATGATGTATATTATATGTTGGCTAAGACCCCCAGATGATTGTAATTGCAGCCGATCTTGTAAAGCACTGCTCAAAGCCTTCAGCTGTGAATAGCCGCCCCATTCTGTCACACCAGATATTTAAAAGTCCACCCACATTTCATGTTAAATATAAGTGACATGTAAATACAAAAGGTATATCAATAGCCAAGTTCATCAGTTTTACATTGACAATATTAATTTTTGTAGATATATAAATGACTTCAAAATTTTAGAGTTCAAAATTTTTTTTAATTTTTTAAATTTTATTTATTTTTGAAAATATTCAGAATATGTGTTCTTAAATGTTTTATTTTTTCCAAAAGTATTTTAGCATTATTCAGATCCATGGTATCTTATTATTCTATTCTTTATTAACTGTTTTTTTAAAATTATTATTTAAGTCAGATATAAGACATTGTACCATGGGAAATTTCTTTTTTTTAAAATTTTATTATGTTATGTTAGTCACCATACAATACATCATTAGTTTTTGAGGTAGTGATCCACAATCCATTGTTTTCGTATAAAACTCAGTGCTCCATGCAGTATGTGCCCTCCTTAATACCCATCACCAGGCTAACCAATCCCCCCTCCCCTCTCCCCTCTAAAACCCTGTTTGTTTCTCAGGTCCATAGTCTCTCATGGTTCATCTCTCCCTCCAATTCCCCCCACCCATTTTTCTCTTCCTTCTCCTAATGTCCTCCATGTTATTCCTTATGTTGCACATATAAGTGAAACCATATGATAATTGACTTTCTCTGCTTGACTTATTTCACTCAGCATAATCTCCTCCAGTCCCATCCATGTTGATGTAAAAGTTGGGTAGTCATCTTTTCTGATGGCTCAGTAATATTCCATTGTATATATGGACCACATCTTCTTTATCCATTCATCTGTTGAAGGGCATCTCGGCTCTTCCCACAGTTTGGCTATTGTGGACATTGCTGCTATGAACATTGGGGTGCATATGGCCCTTCTTTTCACTACATCTGTGTCTTTGGGGTAACTACCTACTAGTGCAATTGCTGGGTCATAGGGCAGCTCTATTTTTAATTTTTTGAGGCACCTCCACACTGTTTTCCAAAGTGGCTGTACCAACTTGCATTCCCACCAACAGTGTAAGAGGGTTCCCCTTTCTCCACAACCTCTCCAACATTTGTTGTTTCTTGCCCTGTCCATTTTGGCCATTCTAACTGGTGTAAGGTGGTATGTCAGTGTGGTTTTGATTTGGATTTCCCTGATGGCTAATGATGATGAACATTTTTTCATGTGCCTGTTAGCCATTTGTATGTCTTCTTCAGAGAAGTGTCTGTTCATCTCTTCTGCCCACTTTTTGACTTGATTATTTGTTTTTTGGGTGTTGAGTTTGAGCAGTTCTTTATAGATCTTGGATACCAGCCCTTTATCTGTAGTGTCACTTGCAAATATCTTCTCCCATTCTGTGGGTTGCCTCTTTGTTTTGTGGACTGTTTCCTTTGCTGTGCAGAAGCTTTTTATCTTGATGAAGTCCCAAAAGTTCATTTTTGCTTTTGTTTCACTAGCTTTTGGAGATGTATCTTGAAAGAAGTTGCTCTGGCCGATGTCAAAGAGGTTACTGCCTATGTTCTCCTCTAGGATTTTGATGGATTCCTGTCTCACATTGAAGTCTTTCATCCCTTTAGAGTTTATCTGTGTGTGGTGTTCGAGAATGGTCGAGTTTCATTCTTCTGCATGTGGCTGTCCAATTTTCCTAGCACCATTTATTGAAGAGACTTTTTTCCATTGCATATTTTTTCCTGCTTTGTCGAAGATTATTTGACCATAGATTGAGGGTCCATATCTGGGCTCTCTATTCTGTTCCATTGGTCTATATGTCTGTTTTTGTGCCAATACCATGCTGTCTTGGTGATCACTGCTTTGTAATATAGCTTGAAATCAGGCAACGTGATGCCCCAGCTTTGTTTTTCTTTTTCAACATTTCCTTGGCGATTCAGTGTCTTTTCTGATACCATACAAATTTTAGGATTGTTCGTTCCAGCACTTTGAAAACTGCCATTGGTATTTTGGTTGGGATGGCATTGAAAGTATAGATTGCTCTGGGCATCATAAACATTTTAACAATGTTTATTCTTCCGATCCATGAGCATGGAATGTTTTTCCATCTTTTCATGTCTTCTTCAATTTCTTTCATAAGTGTTCTGTAGTTCCTAGAGTATAGATCCTTTACCTCTTTGGTTAGGTTTATTCCAAAGTATCTTGTGGGTTTTGGTGCTATTGTAAATGGAATCGATTTCCTAATTTACAATGGAATATTACTCAGCCATCAGAAAAGATGAATACCCACCATTTGCATCGACATGGATGAAACTGGAGGGGATTATGTTAAGTGAAATAAGTCAAACAGAGAAAGACAATTATCATATAGTTTCACTTATATGTGGAACATAAGGAATAGCATGGAGGACATTAGGAGATGGAGGGGAAAAATTAAGGGGGGAAAATCAGAGAGGGAGAGGAACCATGAGAGACTATGGACTCCGGGAAACAAACTGAGGGTTTTAGAGGGGAGGGGGGTGGGAGATGCATTAGCCCAGTGATGGGTATTAAAGAGGGCACGTACTGCATGGAGCACTGGGTGTTATATGCAACAATGAATCATGGAACATTACATCAAAAAGTAATGATGACTAACAGAACATCATCATCATCATAATAATAAAGAAGATGGTGGAGGCAATTTAAATGGTGGGTTTTCTTTCTCCCTCTGAGGATGACAGTCCTGCCTTGTTCAGGAGAGACTCCTGGCCTGGCTTAGACAGGTTCTAATGGCACTGGGCATTCTGTTGAATTATTTTTGAATCGTGGTTTCTTATCAGTTCATGCAGTGGCCTGTTCCGGACACATAGTTCCTCTCAAGCAGCTCTGCAGGCACCGTCTGCCACCCACAAAACTCACTTACTCCAACAGAAGTCTGCTTAAACCCATCCTTCTCCCCTGCTGCCCATTGACTTGGGATGTTACTTAACATTTCTGTCTCAATTTCTTCATTCATAAATGAGGATGTTAAAAGCACATGTACCTCACAGAATTATAGGATGATTAAGTGAAAAAATGTAATGACTAGCTCATGGTGTATATTTCAAGGATAAATATGGGATTATTGGTCTTTCTAGTTGATTTTCTGAACCCTAAAGTGTGTGTGTGTGTGTGTGAATAAACAAGCATACACTTTATGCATTTGGTTAGTTAGTTAGCTAGCTAGTTATTGTGCTTTGTTGTAGTTCAGGGCACTGGTGGTCATGCAATACTATCTTGATTTGAATCCTGGATCAGCCAGTTACAATCCTGTAATTGAGCATTAGTTTTTTATTTAAGATTTTATTTTTTATTCACTTATTTATTTTTATTATGTTCAGTTAGCCCCTGTATAGTACATCATTAGTTTTTGATGTGGTGTTCAATGATTCATTAGTTGTGTATAACACCCAGGCAAAGACCCCATCAAAAAGGAGAATTACAGACCAATATCCCTGATGAACATGGATGCCAAAATACTCGACAAGATCCTAGCCAATAGGATCCAACAGTACATTAAAGAGGATTATTCACCAGGACCAAGTGGGATATATTCCTAGGATGCAAGGGTGGTTCAACATTTGCAAATCAATCAATGTGATAGAACACATTAATAAAAGACAAGAACCATATGATCCTCTCAAGTGATGCAGAAAAAGCATTTGACAAAATACAACATCCTTTCCTGATTAAAACTCTTCAGAGTGTAGGGATAGGGGGAACATTCCTCAATATCATAAAAACCATCTATGAAAAGCCCACAGTGAATATCATCCTCAACGGGGAAAAGCTGAGAGCTTTTCCCTTATAAGGTCAGGAACATAACAGGGATGCCCACTCTCACCACTACTATTCAGTATAGTGCTAGAAGTTCTAGCATCAGCAATAAGATTTTGTTTTATTTATTTGAGACAGACAGAGAGAGAGAGAACATGAGTGGGGGATGGGGGGAGAGAGGTAGGGGTAGAGGAAGAACGAGAAGCAGACTCCGCACTGATCAGGGAGCCTGATGCGGGACTCGACCCCAGGACCCTGGGATCATGACCTGAACCGAAGGCAGATGCTTAAATACCTGAGCCACTCAGGCGCCCCGAGCATTAGTTTTTAACATCAGTAAAAGTGAAACGTTAATTGTACCTCCTTCAAAATTAATACACATAAGAATTAATACAAAATAAGTCAAATGAATACACATTTAAATGTCAACATAAATCAATACCATCAACCATAGAATGAATGAACTTGACCATTATGATGAAGTTTAGTTAACATAGAGTATGGATGGATCTTAATATACTTGGTATGAAGGCAGGAGGTAGCTAATTGCAGCTACATCAGCGATTCTCAAACGGGGGTGATTTCACCCCCCAGGAGACATTTGGCAATGTTTGGAGACATTTCTGGTGGTCAAAACAGGAGGGTGTAATTGGTATCGAGGGAGTGGTGGCCAAGGCTGCTGGTAAACATCCGGCAGAGGCGCAGGATGGTCCCCTCAGCAAAGAATCATCCATCTCAAAGTGTTGATGGTGCGGAAGTTGGAAACCCTGATCCAGATGGTCTGGGACAGAGAGTGCACATTAGAACGGCCTGGGGAGATTGTAAAGCCCCCTGCTTCCTGGAAGCCCACCCCAGACCAATTCAATTAGGATCCCTGAAAGAGGCTCCAGGTAATTTCAATGTGGGTCTCATTTTTTAAAGATTGAAAACCACCCCTTGGTAATCATAGTGGGAGCAATTTCACCCTGGGCAGGAAGACCTGCCCCCACCCAGGGTCCCGCTGGCCGGTCGTGGAGCTTGGGCCAGCAGAGTAATTCTTATTGGAGATTTTGTTTGCATAGAATACCCTCAGGCTGCATGTAAACCAAGCCTAAGAGAGGTGAGTGCCAGTTCTAATTTTTGTTTTACTTATGATATTTTTCTTTCCTTTATTTGAGTATAGTTGACACACAATATTGTATTAGTTTCAGATGTACGACACAGTGATCCACAAGTTATGCACCACGCTGTGCTCGCCACAGTATCGTTGATATATTCCAGTTCTTGAACCTATTGAAGTAAACAGCAGCGCTTGGTTGAGTCTCTACCACAGAACTTTGCAAGCTTAATGGGGTGGCCTGAGGCTTTTAGAAGGGTTTTTGAGGTCCTCCAGCTGAAGTCTCTAAGTATGAGAAAACAGATTTAGAGCACACATTGTGATTCCAGATGTAATTTCTTTCTTATATTATTCTAAAGCGTCCACTGAGGTGTAATCATCCTGTAAAATCCGCCCATTTTAAGGGAACAATTTTTTAAGCAGACTTACAGAGTCGTGCAACCATCCCCCAAACCAAAGTCAGAACCTCTTCCTCACCCCAAAGAGCACCTTCATGCTCACGTGCACTCTCCTTGGGTTGCCACGGTCACCACGGACAGGGCACTCTGCCTGTGAGCCGAGCTTGGTCTTCCGTCTGTAATGTGGGATGTTATCCTAGATTCCCAAAGACAGGCGTGGTGTCGCAGGTCATGTAGACTGAAGGACCGCCGTGCGCTCATGCAATTTACGGGTATTTCCCCCCATTCCTTGTGGTGACAGGGCATCAAGGATGAGCTGCTGCTAATTATGTGTGTGGCACCTAACAATTTTGTAGTTTTGGGGTGCAGCCTATCGCTAGCTCCTTGCCCAAGGGGCCTTGCTTTTACAAAGCCTGGTCTTCCTCCTGTGTCGCTGACCCCTATTTAAAACAAATGCCTGCACCCCCAACACGGAGCCCATGGGGATTTGGCTCCTTTGCCAACCCACTTGCTGTCCTTTCTCCAAGGTTGCCTCTCAAGGGCTGCTTTTATCTGACTCTGCACATTTCCAGCTGCTGACCCCCTTCTTTTCTGAAGCCATTCCTTGTGGGTGGGGGGGAGCAAACCTCTTGCACAATGGCTACACCAAGGGTGTGTCTACTGCCATGATCAAAGGGCATATCACCCAGGGAAGGAGCCTCTGTGTTTGCACGGCTCCATGCGAGGCTTGTTTTCCACAAGTTCCCAGAAGGTGCGGCTGGTCTGAGGGCCACACTTGGGGAACCACGGCCCTAGGCCTCTGATGCACCACGAGAAGCACAGATAATAGAATTTACCCGATCACACTTTGCAAGGATTAAAGGGGATCTATGGAAGAGCCTATAATAGTCCACAGCAGATAGAAAATACTCAGATGTTAATTATCATAATAGCTCTTTAAAAAGACAGGGATTACAGAAACGTGTGAAGGAAATGATCCAGTTAGAGGGGTTACATTTATAATGCGAACATTTAATGCAATCATATTTTGCACTTTGCTTAATTCTGTCACTTCTTTTTGCATTAGAATATAATTTTATTTTAATTTAAATTCAATTAGCCAACATATAGTATATTAGTTTTTGATGCAGTGTTCAATGATTCATTAGTTGCAGATAACACCCAGTGCTCATCACATCATGTGCCCTCCTTAATGCCCATCACCCAGTTACCCCATCCCCCACCCCCCCACTTCTGTAACCCTCCGTTTGTTTCCTGGAGTCAAGAGTCTCTCATGGTTTGTCTCCCTCTCTGATTCTGTCACTTCTGAGTAAAAAAGCTATGCTAATTTCCTCTTAATTTTTGAAAATATGTTTGCATTTGTATGTGCATTTGTGTATATGTACATATAAATCTCTAGTTGTTTATATACGTTAATATTAACCATTATAATTTTTTTAAAGTTTTTATTTATGTATTTGACAGAGAGAGCAAGAGAGAGAGGGAACACAAGCAGAGGGAGCAGCAGAGGAAGAGGGAGAAAAGTCTCTAGTGAGTTGGCCCCATTCTGTCTCATGGGTCCTTTCTGTACCTTTACACCAGTTTCCTGTCATTTGCTCTGGTTTATAGTAAGTCTTTACCAGGGTCAGTACTAGGGTGAAGCAAGTGTGTGTCACCATGTCTCCTCCCAGTCTAAACCCTCATGTTTATCTTGGAGTGACTTCCAGCTCTTGTTTCTCTGCAAATGGCTTTATTTTACATCTTTGCATTTCCACATAAACTTGAAACTTAACAAGTAGATAAATCTACAGAAACAGAAGGCAGATTAGTGGTAGCCAGAGCCCGGGTAAGGGGGAAATGGGCAGTGACTGCTTCATGAGTCTGGGTATCTATGTGGGTGATGAAAATGTTCTGGCACAAGATGATGGTTGTTTTCAATGCCACTGAATCGCACACTTTAAACTGGTTAAACATTTTATGCGTATTTTTACCATAATAAGAATGAAATATTTTTTTGAAACGGAAGATATTTAAAGTTCTCTCAATCTACAATAATACATGATCTACAAAGTACAGATAACCCTGTGGGTCAAGCTTTCCCCCGTGGGTATTTTACAAAGTGCAAAAGTGCAAAAAAGACTGGATAACTGGAAGCTGGGGGAAGCAGAAGGGGATTTGCTGGTTAGAAAAGCCAGGTGGTTCAGTACTGTCTTAGAAGTTTGGTGTTTGGTAGCATGCAAGATAACTTGCCTGTTCTTGGTATTCCTCGTTTCCAGTCCTTTACAAAGTGTATTTTCAAGGTGAGTATAATCACTGGCACCCCAACTTTGTCCCATCCTGTATCACTACAGGTGAAGAGGAGCAAGATAGAAACGCAATGGAGGAATCTTCTATCCTGAAGACCTTTTCGCCAGGAAATGGTGATGAGTTTCACTACAACCTCACCCAGAGAAGCCAAAGGTTCATATCTTTCTTGAATCCCAAAACACCCACACAGCTAAAGTCACACACGGTGGTGCTGCATGGTCCCGCAGGCGTGGGGAAGACCACTCTGGCCAAGAAGTGCATGCTGGACTGGACACAGGACAACCTGGCACAGACCTGCCCCCGCGCCTTCTATCTCAGCTGCAAGGTGCTCAGCCGCAAGGGGACGTGCTCCTTCGCAGAGCTGCTGGCTGCGAGCGCCCCAGACCTGCAGGATGCCCTTCCGCAGGTCCTCGCCCAGGCGCAGAAACTCCTGCTCGTCGTTGATGCTTTTGAGGAGCTGCGCGTGCCCTCGGGGGTGGGGGCGCTGGTGCAGGACCTGTGTGGCGACTGGAGGTCGCAGAGACCTGCGCCTGTCCTCCTGGGGAGCTTGCTGACAAGGAAGCTCTTACCCACGGCCACCCTACTGGTCACCACGCGGCCCGAGGCCCTGAGGGAGCTGCGGTTCCTGGTGGAGCGGCCACTCTTGGTGGAGCTGGAAGGGCTCTCAGAACGCGACAGGAGGGCGTATTTCCTGCGACACTTTGGAGGGGAGGCTCAGGCGCTGCGCGCTTTCCACCTGATGAAGAGCAATGCGGCGCTGTTCCGCATGGGCGCGGCGCCCGCCGTGTGCTGGATGGTGTGCACCTGCCTGAGGCTGCGGATGGACGAGGGCGAGGACCCCCGCCCCACCTGCCAGACCGCCACGTCACTGCTGCTGTGCTTTCTCTGCAGTCGGTTCGCGCCCGCGCGGGGCGGCTGCCCGGGTCCACACCTCGGGGCTGCGCTGCGCGCCCTGTGCCTGCTGGCCGCCGAGGGCACGTGGGCGCAGACCTCGGTGTTTGATGGACACGACCTGCGCAGGCTGGGCATGGACGAGTCGGACCTGCGCCCTTTCCTGGACAGGAGCATCCTCCAGAAGGGCAGGGACTGTGAGGGCTGCTACTGCTTCGTCCACCTGAGCGTCCAGCAGTTCCTGGCCGCTGCGCTCTACGTTCTGGGCAGCGAGGACCACCAGGACGCGGGGAGCCCCGGCTGGAACATTGGGGGTGTGCAGAGGCTGCTGTCCAAGGAAGAAGGACTCCAGAACCCCCAGCTGGCCCCCGTGGGGCGCTTCCTGTTCGGCCTCGCCAATGAAAAGAGGGCCAGGGAGCTGGGGACCACGTTTGGCTGCCCGGTGTCCACGGAGGTCAAGCAGGAGCTACTGGAATGCAGAATAAGGTCCGCCGAGAACAGACGCTTCTCCTCGGTGACCGACACGAAGGAGATTTTGTACTGTCTCTACGAATCCCAAGAGGAGCTGCTTGTGAAGGAGGCCATGGCCCAGGTCACGGAAGTGTCCCTGCATTTGCAAGATACCTCGGACATGGTGCACGCGGCATTCTGCCTCAAGCATTGTGAAAACTTGCAGAAAATGTGGCTGCGGGTAGAAAAGGGGATGTTCCTGGAGAACGATGCTGCATGGGAATCAGAGGCTCAGGCTGACCGGTAAGGACCTGCCCTGTTCACTCTGTTAGTGCCCCGTCTTCAGCCTCATCCCCTGCTGCATTAGGAACAGGGCAGAGTGTCCTGCTCCCTGTGGCTTAGGGTCAGAATTTTCTTCTTGCCAGAATTTCTTCTGCCGGCTTGCCGTTCAAGGTGGGGAGCACAATGCTCAGCTTAGGGATGGAACTTTACTTTGTTCAGTGTTATCGCTTACATGTGGGGCACAAGTCCAGGGCATCCCTAGACATTCTGGACACCTCACATATTTTCCTTAACAATTCTTTATGCTTTTCTTAAACTAGAGCCACCACACTGTACCCATACTACCATCCCCAGGACTTCGATCTGAGACTTTGTACCTACTGACCACTCTGACCCATTTTATCCACACCCTGCCTCTGGCAACCACCCATCTGTTCTAGGAATTCATGTTTTTTTGTTTGTTTGGTGTTTTGTTTTGTTTTAGAGTCCACACAGAAGATCAGACAGTATTTGTCTTTCTGTCTGACTTTATTTCACGTAGCCTAATGCTCCTCAGATCCATCCATGTTGTCACAAATGGCAAATTTTCCTTTTTTGTGGCTGAATAATATTCTGTCAGATACACCTACCATATTTTCTTTATCCATTCATCTGTCAGTGGACACTTAGGTTGCTTCCATGTTTGGGTATTGTAAATAATGGTGCAGTGAATGTGGGAGTATAGATACTTTATCAAGAGTGTGATTTCATTTTCTCCAAATACCCAGAAATGGGATTGCTGGATCATAGTGTAATTCTAATTTTTTGAGGAAACTCCATACTGTTTTCCCTAATAACTGTGCCAATTTACAATCCCACCAACAGGGCACGAGGATTCCCGTTTCCCCACATCCCCCCAACACTTACTCCCTGTCTTTTTGATGACAGCCATTCTGACTGGTGTGAGGTGATAGCTCATCATGGTTTTGATTTGTAGTTCCCTGATGATGAGTGATGTGGAGCATCTTTTCTTGGCCATCTGGATGTCTTCTTTGGAAAACCATCTATTCAGTTCCTCTGTCCATTTTTTTAATTAAAAAAATTTTATTATGATCAATTAGTCAACTTCTAATACATCATTAGTTTTTGATGTAGTGTTCAATGATTCATTAGTTGTGTATAACACCCCGTGCCCATTTTTAAATCAGTTTTTTTAAATGAATTGTATGAATTCTTTATATGTTTTGGATATTAACCCCTTGTCAGATACATGATTTGCAAATATTTCCTCCCATTCTGCAGGCTGCCTTTTCATTTTGTTGGTGGTTCCCTTTGGGGGACTGTCTACCAATTCTTGTTACTTCTCCCATACAAGCTTTTCAATAGGTGCTCTGGTCCATCCCTTCCTTCCAGGTCACAGCACGACCACGTCTTTCTCCATCTCTGGATCGATCTCTGCTCGTTGTTCAGTTCAAACGAGAATCTGTGCTTCTTGGATGTGAGCCAAAGCTTCCTAAGTCACTCCTCAGTGAGGATTCTTTGTGAGCAAATCACCCATGTCACCTGTCATCTCCAGAAAGTGGTGTAAGTAGACGCCAATCCTGTAACGATGATCCCCAGGCGTTTTTAATGTGGCAGCACTATTTGAATGCTATTTGACCAGGCTCTGACCAACCAGGTGCTCAGAATACAAAGAATTGAAATGGTGGCCAGTGGGAGAATCGTATGTTGCATTGAGTTATTGTCCTGAAATTTGGCCAAGCGTTTGGGTGTTTCCATACATCTGCTATGGGCATATTTGAAACTCAGCCTGTGGGAAATATAGGTACATGCATATCAGAAGGGCACCTGGTGGGAACTGGGGAAATATTCCAGAAAGCACAGTTTTAAATACGTGAATAAGAACGTGTCGGCGAGGCAATGGTGAATTTATAACCAGTGTGTGGAACAGGATTCAGAGAGGAGTCTGAGTAAGGTAGGTTAGGGCAGAAGCAAATCATGATGGAGCCGCCTGGGCAGGTGACTGTTAGGGTTTAAAAGGTTCAACCAACACATGTCCAAGTGATAAACTTCATAAATTCTGTTCAAAATTACAGATGGATACATTACTGAAACTACCCCCCACTTCCCCAGAACAACATGCCTTAGAAAGTTTAATTAAGCCGCCGAAAATGTGCTATTTACTTGGGATAAATACCTCTGCCAAACATCAGTTGGCTTGCTTATCTCAGAATGCCATGGGACTTGCCTGTTCAAAGCAACGAAATCTGACATGGGTTGGTGTCAGCAAAGACAGCAATTTCTTCTGTATGGCCTTGAAAGTTTACATTGCTCTGTAATGCTCAAGGCCTTACATGAGAAACAAGAATTAGAAGGCACCTGTAATTTGTTCTGCTAAGAGTTTAGGACCATGGAAGCAGGGGTTCTGAAAGGCTGGCATCCCCCTTAATCTGGTTCTCTCTGTGCTGGAAATTTCACTCTGAAGCCTCTTTTGGCTAAGCTGCAGGGAACATTCATTATCTGACAATGAAGGGTCAAGGGTTCTAAGACCAACTGTGGGTTTAGGAAGAAGTGTGGCTTTAGGGAGAAGAGCGTATCCATTCCCCCCTCCCCAACAGGGGGATGGATTGCCAGGTTTGGAGGTACAACCTAAAAACAGACGAAGAGCCTCTAGAACTCCAGTGAAAATGAACATCTGAAACAGGAGGGTAGTGGGCAATAATGGTGGGTGCGGAGTCCATCCCAAATTAGGATGCATTAAGCATGCTTCAAAAAGAGGTCCTGAGAAAGTGCTTTCCCACTTATTCCTACTATGCACACAGGATCACTTATGAGCTAGATTCATTATGTATAACACGAGCTTGATTGACTCTTACTCTAAAGAAGGTGGCACAGTCCAGGTGCCGGAAAAAAATCTATTTTTTTTTTAATGCTGAATTATTTCTTGGAGTCCACAGTTGGATTAGAGAAAATCTAGGTTCTTTTCCACCTAGGATTTATTTTAATCCTATTTGACATTCCACATCCATGCTAGCAGAGAGGGAAATCAAACAAACAAACAAACAAAACCCCCAACTCTTCATGGTCCACACCTTCGAAGAGTCTAATTTATTTGCTAACTCATAAACGATAACGTAGTGTAACCTAAGTGGAAACTGATCTGTGGGAATGCAAATGGCCGTGTGGGGTGATAGTAAGAAATAGCTTATTCTTGCTAGGAGAAGTCAGGCATCGAGGAGGAGGAGGATGGGAGCTGAATGCTGAAGGAGATACAGGGTAGGACACAAAACTCAAGGAGAGGATAGATAGCTCCTCTGAAGAACAGCACGAACCAGGTCACAAGGGTGACCAAGCCCTCCAGCATCCGACCCATCTTCCTCCCACCACCACAGATTACCTCCTTTGCAGTCCCTGCTTCTCTTCGTTCCAGCTGCCCTTCACATCAGTGGTTTTCTTGACCATCTTCCCATTGTCCGCCTTGTCTGGAGACCACTCCTCTCCCTGCGTTCACAGCACTCAAGACGGAATCCCTTTTCATTTTTTCCTAGGATTAAAAATGTTTCCCCTGCTGATGCTTACCGGGACTTGTGTCTAGCTCTTGTTGGTAAGAAGACTCTGACACACCTGGTCCTGGAAGGTGGCGTCCACAGTGACAAGCTGCTGCTTCTGCTGTGTGAGACTCTGAGGCACCCGAGGTGCAATCTGCAGTATCTGAGGTAGATCTCACAGTCCTTGCTCTTCTCCATCGGGGGATGCCGCATTCCCCTGTCCCCCTGCACTTCTGGCCGAACTGGAAGGAAGGCAGAGCCACATGTCAGGACACCATGCCAAACAGTGGACATAGTCTCGAACAGAGGCAGAAAGCCCGTGCACATTCTCTTTCTCCAGTCAGCTTGTCTCGTGCATTGAAGAGTGAGCCCCGAGGGCAAAGGAACACCCAGAATTCTGCAACCCCCTCTAGCTTGGGGACTTGGTATTTTAGGCCCCGTGTTGTCTACCCGTTGTAGTTCAGAGCATCCATCATGACCACTCAGTAACATTGCAGAAGAATCCAGTGTCCTGGGTCCTGGTATGTCTGGTCTGAGCCATTCCTCAGTGAGCCCTCCTAGTGAGGGCTCCGATTGTCATTACCTGTCTCTAGGGGACCCTTTTCCTTCCCTCTATTTAGTTGAGTGGCAGCCTGCCTTACTGGCTAACAGCACAGATTGTTTTTTGGATTTGGAAATGAGCTCAATCCTTGCTCTAACATTTATGACCACTAGGATTTTGAGCTGCTTCCTCATCCATAAAGTAGGGTTTTAAGAATTGATGTGACGTGCTCCACATAGGGGCCAGGCGCAAAGGGCAGCTCTTACCATATTGATGATTTCTGAGCTGTGTCTCATTTACTTAGAAAAACATCTGTTACTCTGAAGCTTTGGTAATGGATGTTTTAAGTGGATACACTGAAGCTCCAAAATGACAAATAGCTGACTCAGAATCTCCCATTTATGCTCACACGATTTGAGACCCTTCACATTCCACCCTGTATTCCAATTACTTAAGTAAACGTAGGACATCCTTATTATATAGGCTAATCTGAGGGAAGAAATGTACTCATTTTAAGAACTCCCAGTTTTACCTATGACATACATTCTACTGGGCACAGAATATGGATGGATTATATTCTCTAATTGTTGGATATGAAGGTATTGTCTCCCTGCAAAGCACAGATGGGGAAAGATATTACAAAGGTTAAGTAATTTGCAAAGATTTTGAACATATAAGAGTATGATGCAAACAACAGACGTGTACTAGAGTCCTGTAGTCTGATCTTTTGTGCAAGAGTAGCTGGGTTTTAAAGCCCAGTATAAGGGATTAATGGATTTCCTCAATGATCTCCAAAACAGCTGTACTATATTCATATGCTCATCAACAGAAGGAGTTCCCAGTTTTTATTCTTGCAACACTTAAACTCAACAAATTTTGGACCTGGCTGCCTAGGTGTCGAATGGTATCTCCTTGTTTTAATTTGCATATTCCCTAATAATTCATGAGGTTGATGCTTCTGAGTATCAGGCGTCAATTTTTTCCCTATAGAATTGCATATTTAAATCTAAGTGGGATTAGGACAGACTCAGGCAGGGAAAGTGATTGTATAAAATGTAGGGTTTGAGAAATAACAGCCACATTAGTGAAACTTCATGCATACTTATATTACAGATTTTTTTTTCTCTTAGATGATGTTGGATGTTGATCAAATGGCAGCGGGGATATTGAAGAAGCAAAGGAGATCAATTCAGGCCAGGGTTGAGCACCTATTGGAGTAGGATGAAATAGAATTCAAGGGTATAATCTTCAGGGAAACATAATAAGCTGATGTGGTCTCTGTGTCCTCTCAGAAGAATGACTTTCCCCCCATTTATCCCATAGGCTGGGGTCTTGTTCTGACACCACTCAGCAGTGGGCTGATTTCTCCTCGGCCCTTGAAGTCAACCAGTCCCTGAAATGCCTGGATCTCACAGCCAATGAGCTCCCGGACGAGTGCACCAAGTTGCTGTGCATGACTCTGAGACACCCAAAGTGCTTCCTGCAGAGGCTGTTGTAAGTCCCGCCTTTCTTCCCATGGAGCATCTCCGTTTTAGGTCTGGGGCCACACGGGGAGGAGCAATGGTAGTACGGGACGTACAGGGAAACCCATATGGGACCTCCAACTGATGTAGACACCCAGTTCCCAGTTTTGGTTCCCAGAGGTGGATGACTCATGCATTTTGCTGGTCCTTCAGGCTTTGGTCATGAGCACAATATATAGAGGGTGTAGAATTAACAAGAAGGGCTGTCAGCTGAGGAGGCTGGGCTTTGGAAATGTTCTAACCATCTTGCCAATTGTGTGGTGCTTTTTGCAGGTTGGAAAACTGTCACCTTGCAGAAGCCTGTTGCAAGGAGCTCTCCTCTGCTTTGATTGTCAACCAGAGGTTGACGCACCTGTGCTTGGCCAACAACAACCTTGGGGATGGTGGGGTAAAGCTTTTGTGTGAGGGTCTGAGTTACCCTGACTGTCAACTACAGAATCTGGTGTAAGTCTGTGTGTGCACACACCTGGATTCAGGTAGGACAGATAGAAGAGCACTTAATGATTCTACTTGAATGAAACTGGCAAGATCCTGCTACAAATTAGGGAAAGGACAGGCAGAAACAGATTTTAATATTTGCATGTCTTTCAGGGCAGGGATTACCTTCTCGCCTCTTCCTATGCTGGGAATATGGGATAACCAATTGGTTCTCAGTTCTGATGTTTTGTGTATGTTTTTAAAGTACACATGATCTCTTTCTTCCCATAATTGGGAATGGATTGAGTTCTGTGGTAGGGCTCAATACATTTTTTTTTTTTCCTGCAGAGGGCCAAATAGTAAATATTTTAGACTTTGTGGGCTATATGGTCTCTTTTGCAATTGTTCAACTGTGCCATTGCTGAGTGAACATGTAAGGAAATCAGTGTGGTTGTGTTACAATAAAACTTTATTCACCAAAAACAGGTGGTGGGCTGGATTTGACCCATGGGCTGTCATTTGCCCTTGTTATATGGGAACAAGCCCAGCATGGAGTACCTGTTCCCATTAGAAGCATACATAGTTAGGGTAACATTCAAGAGATTGTGTAGAGTATGAGGCTTATTTCTGCTCAGAAATCTTTTCTTGGCTTTGATTTCTGAGGCTCTTGTTCTACTGGGAAACTTCTGTCTACCCCTTAGCTTTATGGCTTCCAGCTGGTCCTGGAAACTGTATTAATCTAGGATATCCCTTAATCCAGACATGCACCAGTCATTTAAGACTAAAAAGAGAAAACAAGTATTCAGCTTTTGGTGGTGGACAGAGAAAATGAAAACATCTAATGAATATTGTTTAGGTAGACATACAAAGAACATAAAACTTCACAGGGCTGTCTACATAGTGACATCCTATCTTGAGAGTTAGCTTAGGCATCTAAACAGACAATAAAAAATGTCCAGTCCTCATCAAGCACTCACTGTGTATGAGGGACTCTACCAAATTTTACAACCTCATGATATAGTTACTTTTATTTCAGATTTACTAACTGGAAAACCAATGCTTAGCCACTTAGCTTGCATGTGGTCACATCTGTGTGGTAGGTATGAAGCCCCCTCTATCAACTGAGTTGCCAGCAATCATTGCTTTAAATACATAGAGTCAACGGTGGATCAAGCCTCCACTTAGACAACATACAAAACTTAATCTTATACTTTTATACCATCCTCCCCCCCAAACTCCTCAGG
The DNA here is from genome assembly GCF_029215605.1 of Mirounga angustirostris. Taxonomy (NCBI): domain Eukaryota; kingdom Metazoa; phylum Chordata; class Mammalia; order Carnivora; family Phocidae; genus Mirounga; species Mirounga angustirostris. The sequence goes on along the minus strand of NW_026991724.1, from coordinate 56,918,099 downwards.
TTCACTGATGACTTTAGGATCTCACACACTACGAAGCATGGTGTCTTTTGGTCTGGTCCTCCTCCATCGCTCTTAGCAGTGGCACTTCAGGATCCACAGCCTCTGTTGCAATTGTGTCATGCTTGGGGCATAGGGCTGGGAGGGTCCACTGCAGACCCAGCTGCCTAAAGTTACCATGTGACCATCCTCCTGTGTGGTCTGGCCTCCTAGCTGGAGGACTCCTAGAAGCCTAAGCTTGTAGGAGGGTCTCCAGAGTTTAAATGAGAAACCCAGTCACTAAGATATCAGGAATGTTGAGCTTTCAGTGTGCCACCGTTCTGCTCAGACGATTAAATACAAGACATGAAATACCTCTCTCTAAAGGGAAAGAAGTAGAACCTAACCATGCAGAGCATAATAGGGGCCTCAGATTCAGTCTTGGGTCTGTCTGACCCCAGAGCCTAAGTTCTTGACCTATAGGCTACGCTGCTGCTTTAGGAAAATCTGTGTCTTTGGAGATGTGCATCTGCTTCTCCATAATTTATAAAAGGTGGCGGACAAAGGCCAGTTTACCCTTCTGCCACCTAGGCAGGGTGGGAATGATGTAATCATCATCATTTCACTTGTATGTTTTCACATACAGGCCTACCTGAATGTATATATATCGCAGGAGAAGATGTGTGCTCTTGGAAGTAACCACCTCACAGGATGTAAGTCACAGACGAATGGGATTGTCTTTGCAGGTTATCCCATTGCAACATAACCAGACGCGGCTGCAGGTACATCTCAAAGCTCCTCCAAGAAGATTCGAGCTTAACAGACTTGGATCTGAGTCTCAATCCCATAGCTACTGGATCGTGGTTTCTCTGTGAGGCCTTGAAGAAGCCAAATTGTAACCTAAGATGTCTAGGGTAGGTGCTTTTGCTCGTTTTTAAGGTGTTTTGGAGATATTTTATCTGAGCTATTTTAGATATTTTAGAATGTAGACTGCAGTGGTGTCTCTCCTGCTCCGCTTTAGGAGGTAAATCCCTGCAGAAATTGTAAGCACCCAGTTAGCTGTATTCAGAGTCATTCAGAGGGCCTGGAGGAGTGGGGTACAGGTGGGGACGGCCTCCAGAGGAGTGGGCTTCAGGGGCATACTGCTTCTGCTGGGATCCAGTGAGCAGGGCACAGTGGGCCTGTCCCAGCTCAGTGCCCAGGGGACCGTGGATGGATACTGCCCCCAGGAAACACAGTGGCTTCACCAACAGGATGGTGGGCTGTGCGTCACTGCTCCCTCACAAGTCTCCATCAAATGCATCTCATTGATGCAACGTATTTTACAACTAAAACCCTAATGTAAACTGAATCTGGGTCATGTAAATGCTTCCCTAGTCTTGTAGAGATGAGAAAGACCACCAGAACACATGGCGATTTTTGTTTTATGTCTTGGTCGTCCCTGGAGAACTCTTAAAATTCTTAATGGTCAGGCTCCTCACAAAATTGATTAAATTTAGGAGAAGTAGAGCCTGGCATCAAAATCTTTAGAGATATTCCAGAAGATTCCAATATTCTCTAAGTTTGAGCTCCCTTGAATTAGAGGTTGGAAGATGCTGAACAAGCAAATCCACAGTGTCCACAGTTTGGGGTCTATCTTTTTCAGTTGGGGTTCAAGGACTCAGCATCATAGCAGACATATTGAATAGGGTCTCTGACTTCAAAATGTGGTTCAGATCCCATCTGATATTTATTAGCCGTGACTTCTGACATTCCATTTTCCCCTCATGGTATGCATGACTTGTCTATAGGACGACTTCTCACAGTGGTGCACTTCATGCATTTATGGAGTTACATTGTGGGCTTGTCAATCTCATGATAAAGTTTTATGCAGCAAGCACATGAATCAATATTTGTTACCAAATCTCAGGGTGTTCCCTATGACCGAGCCCCTTTCTAACTTCATCTCGGCTTTTTCTCCCCACCTTGGGGCACATCTTCAACCAGCTTCTTTTCAGTTCCCAGAACACACCCCATTCCTTCCCACCACAAGGTCTTTGTTCTTACTGTTTGGTTTCCTTTTTTCTGACTAGAGCACTCAGACCCTGCAGTTTGCAGGGCTATCTGCTAATATTTCACTTCTCACCTTGGCTATTATGGGGGACAACAAACTAGTTTTGATAGTTCCAGATCTCCTGACTATCCTATTGAAGTGCTCTGTTCTCTATTGATTGGGTAGGAAAATGGCACAATTAGTAGAACTATAATTTTTTGTTTAGTTTTTTTTTTATTGAAGTGAAATTCACCTAAAATTAGCCATTTTAAAGTATACAACTCGATAGCTTTGGAATACTTAGTCTGTTTGATCACCCCATATGGGGCCTCCAGACCCCTCTGCTTTCTGTCTCCATTCTATACCTATCCTGCTATCCATACTAATTCTGTATATTTCATATAAAGAGAGTCACATATAATAAGTGGCTTTTTGTGTTGGGCTTTTCAGTGAGTATAGTATTTTCAAGATTGATCTACGCTGTAGCAAGCATAAATACCTCATTCCTTTATATGGTGCAACAATATCCCATTGTAGGGATATACTACAACTCGTTAATCCCTTTATCGATTGTTTTATTTCTGAGGGAATGGGATGCATTTCCTGTGTCTTCAATGCCTATTATAGTGCCTGGGGCAGCAGAAGGATGGTTAGAGATGCAGCATATAGATGTGCAGGTGGTGGAGTGCTCAAGGGCCCATGGCTGAGGGGGCATGGGTCAGCCCACTGGACTCTATATAAGCCAGCATGAGGCGTATCTACCCTAAATGGTCCTGCCCTCTGTCCTCCACTGGCAAATGCATCTTTTAGTCTGGAAAAGCTCTGGGACAAGGAGATGAGGGATGGAGGTGATGCTAATATATTTCACATTACTGAGTATAATTAATTCACTCTAAGTTCTAGGAGGAAACAGTGTTTGTCTATTCACCAACGCGAAGGCTTCTGTTTTTTTCTTCCTGCCTTCATATCACACCTCACATTCACATCACTTTGAGGCACCTCCTTCCAGATACCAAGCAGATGACCATCTACACTCCTAGTGCTAACGCTCTCATTTGGGCTGCCAACTCTCACATGGAGTGTTGTGCAGTCTCAGAGTTGGTCCTTGATTTCCAGGTTTGTTTCAGTCTGCAAGCTGGACCAGGACACGTCCATTTCAAAAGACTCAAAAGCTCCCCAGGCCACTGCAGATAAAATCTGAAGGTTTTTCCAGGAGTCTACAAGACTTCCTTCCCAGCTGGGCATTTCAGCTACGCTGGCTTACATCCCACACTTACCATAATGGCTCACTCTCCTTCTTTCACTTTTTCCTATCACTTTCCCAATGAAGAATTCACCAACCACCATAAAGCTACCTAATCCTTCTCGGCCAATTTACCCTAATCCTGTTCCAGTACCATCGTCCACGGTCTTCAATGTTCTGATGGGAGTCACTAACATAAGCGTCATGAAGAAAACTATTATTTAAAAAAAATTTTTTTTACTACTAGTTCCGCAGCAAGCCAAGAGTGTGCCTGGTAACACAGTAGGTTCTAAGAAAGAACTGACTGGGTTTCTGTGCTCTTTCCCCACAGGCTCTGTGGCTGCTCCATCACTTCTTCCTGTTGTCAGGGTCTTGCATCTGTTCTCATCAGCACTCAGCGGCTGGAAACTCTGGACCTGGGCCAGAATATCTTGGGGCAAAGTGGAATAATGGTGCTCTTTGAGGCTTTAAAACAGAATAGCAGCCCCTTAAAGACACTCAGGTTGGAGATAGATGAATCTAGCGTGGAAATCCAGAAGCTGTTGAAGGACGTGAAAGATCACAATCCAAATCTGACCATCGAATGCAGTGATGCCAGAGCAAGCCTGTCCCCACGTTGTGACTTCCTGTCTTGAACACCCTGAGACCGTCTTTAGTGATTATTTGTCTTGAAGGGGGTGATCTGATATCTCTAAGACACACCATGAACTAGAGGGTCACATGTGAATTACCGGATCAAAATACAGAATTTAGCACTGGCTTTTCCTCTCTGGTTTACGGGAAATTCTGCACAAGTCACATACCAACTTTATGTCAAAATGTGTGTTATTTCACAAGGACACAAGCATAATAAAAGGCAAAGAACTTTGTTTGAAGCTGTACTTATTAATGCGCCCAAGACCTAATTTTAGTTATCTTTACACTAGGCATACTGGTCTAGGAAAAAATATCACTACTTCATCGATGGCTATGTTGGTTTCTTTCATTTTTTTTTCTGCCCTAGCTCAGGTATTTCTTGGTCAAATTTAATAGATGCTTGATGAGTCTACATGATCAGTGTGGTCTGTGGCTTCCTTAATCAGTTTTAGGATATTCTTTAAAAAAATTTTTTTTAAAGATTTAATTTATTTGAGAGAGAGAGAGCACAGAGGGAGAATGAGAGGGAGAAGCAGGCTTCCCGCTGAGCAGAGAGCCCGATGCAGGGCTTGATCCCAGGACCCTGAGATCACGACCTGAGCCAGAGGCAGACGCTTAACCAACTGAGCCAACCAGGTGCTCCAGTTTTAGGATATTTTAACCCAGAAGTCAGTAAACTTCTTCCGTAAAGAGCCAGATAGCTAATATTTTAGGTTTGTAAGCCATATGGTCACTGTCACAATGATTCCATTTTGCTGTTGTAGTGTGCTAACAGCCACAGACAATATTTAAATGAATGGGTGTGGCTATGTTCCAATAAAACTTTATTTATAAAAATAGGCAACAGGCCAGCTTTGGCCCATGGGCCATAGTTTGCCAACCCCCATTCTAATCTATCCTGTTATTTATGCGGTACAAATCTGACCAAATCATTATTTTTAAACTTTTTAAAAATGTTCATTGATTCATTAGTTGCATATAACACTCATTGCTCATCACATCACGTGCCCTCCTTAATGCCCATCACCCAGTTACCCCATCCACCCACTCACCTCCCTTTCTGCAACCCTGTTTATTTCCTGGAGTCAAGAGTCTCTCATGGTTTGTATCCCTCTCTGATTTCTTCCCATTCAGTTTTCCTTCCCTTCCCCTATGGTCCTCTGCACTATTCCTTATGTTCCACATATGAGTGCTTGTGTGTGTGTGTGTATGTGTGTGTAATCCACTACATTGGAAAACACAGCTTTCCCTAAGTTATCCACATCCTATTGCTGATAACTCACAGAAAAGTTGGGAAAACCGCTCTAGAATTTTCTTAAAAAAATGCAAAATCACTATTTAGCACTGATTCCCAGACACTGACAAAAGTGAGTGATCTATATCCTTACTTAATTTTTCTACCAAACTTAAAGTAGCCCTATCGTGCTTCTCTAAGGACTGAGAACACTGACACGGAAATGTTCCAAAAACAATGACCTGTAGTTAGTGATCCAGGTTGACAGCTTAAATAACACAGAACTGTTCCCTTTGGATTTAGGAGAATATTTATTTCAGTGAAGTTTTCTTCCCCAACATTTTCACATGATGGAACTATAAAAACCCCCAATTGCAATTTTTTAGGGGAGATGAAAAGGTCTTTTTAAAACCTCATTCTTTTTTATTTTTTTATTCTTATGTTAATCCCCATACATTACATCATTAGTTTTAGATGTAGTGTTCCATGATTCATTGTCTGTGCATAACACCCAGTGCTCCATGCAGAATGTGCCCTCCTCAATACCCACCACCAGGCTAACCCATCCTCCCACCCCCCTCCCCTCTAGAACCCCGTTTGTTTATCAGAGTCCATCGTCTCTCATGGTTCGTCTACCCCTCCGATTTCCCCCCTCCTTCATTCTTCCCCTCCTGCTACCTTCTTCTTTTTTTTTTCTTAATATATATTGCATTGTTACAGAGGTACAGATCTGAGATTCAACAGTTTTGCACAATTCACAGCGCTTACCAGAGCACATACCCTCCCCAGTGTCTATCACCCAGTCACCCCACCCCTCCCACCCCACCCCCCACTCCAGCAACCCTCAGTTTGTTTCCTGCGATTAAGAATTCCTCACATCAGTGAGGTCATATGATACATGTCTTTCTCTGTTTGACTTATTTCGCTCAACATAATACCCTCCAGTTCCATCCACGTCATTGCAAATGGCAAGATCTCATTCCTTTTGATGGCTGCATAATATTCCATTGTATATATATACCACCTCTTCTTTATCCATTCATCTGTCGATGGACATCTTGGCTCTTTCCCCAGTTTGGCTATTGTGGACATTGCTGCTATAAACATCGGGGTGCACGTACCCTTTTGGATCCCTACTTTTGTATCTTTGGGGTAAATACCCAGTAGTGCAATTGCTGGATCATATGGTAGCTCTATTTTCAACTTTTTGAGGAACCTCCATACTGTTTTCCAGAGTGGCTGCACCAGCTTGCATTCCCACCAACGGTGTAGGAGGGTTCCCCTTTCTCCACATCCCCGCCAACATCTGTCGTTTCCTAACTTGTTAATTTTAGCCATTCTGACTGGTGTGAGGTGGTATCTCATTGAGGTTTTGATTTGGATTTCCCTGATGCCGAGCAATATTGAGCACTTTTTCATGTGTCTGTTGGCCATCTGGATGTCTTCTTTGGAAAAATGTCTGTTCATGTCTTCTGCCCATTTCTTGATTGGATTCTTTGTTCTTTGGGTGTTGAGTTTGATGAGTTCTTTATAGATTTTGGATACTAGCCCTTTATCTGATATGTCATTTGCAAATATCTTCTCCCATTCTGTCGGTTGTCTTTTGGTTTTGTTGACTGTTTCCTTTGCTTTGCAAAAGCTTTTTATCTTGATGAAATCCCAATAGTTCATTTTTGCCCTTGCTTCCCTTGCCTTTGGTGATGTTTCTAGGAAGAAGTTGCTTCGGCTGAGGTCAAAGAGGTTGCTGCCTGTGTTCTCCTTTAGGATTTTGATGGACTCCTGTCTCACATTGAGGTCTTTCAACCATTTGGAGTCTATTTTTGTGTGTGGTGTAAGGAAATGGTCCAGTTTCATTCTTCTGCATGTGGCTGTCCAATTTTCCCAACACCATTTGTTGAAGAGACTGTCTTTTTTCCATTGGACATTCTTTCCTGCTTTGTCGAAGATGAGTTGACCATGGAGTTGAGAGTCCATTTCTGGGCTCTCTATTCGGTTCCATTGATCTATGTGTCTGTTTTTGTGCCAGTACCATACTGTCTTGATGATGACAGCTTTGTAATAGAGCTGGAAGTCTGGAATTTTGATGCTGCCAGCTTTGCTTTTCTTTTTCAACATTCCTCTGGCTATGCGGGGTCTTTTCCATACAAATTTTAGGATTATTTGTTCCATTTCTTCGAAAAAAGTGGATGGTATTTTGATGGGGATTGCATTGAATGTGTAGATTACTCTAGGTAGCATTGACATCTTCACAATATTTGTTCTTCCAGTCCATGAGCATGGAACGTTTTTCCATTTCTTTGTGTCTTCCTCAATTTCTTTCATGAGTATTTTATAGTTTTCTGAGTACAGATCCTTTGTATCTTCGGTTAGATTTATTCCTAGGTATCTTGTGAAAACCTCATTCTTGAAGAATAATTGCCTGCATTACAATTGAAAGCTGACAGGTGTTTGGGAGTTTCCATTCCACGTTCTGTCCTTCATTGTTGCTGCTGGGATGTCTGCTCGGGTCTAATTGGTGCCACTCTATGGGCAACGGCTCCTTTCATTCTGGCTGTTGTCAAGATGATCTCCTCTCTGTGCACTGATGTTTTCTGGCATGGAGTTCCTTCCTTGCCTTTCCTATTTTTTATTTATTTTATGCTGCTAGTGATTCAATGGAAAAAAGACAAGCTCTTCAACAAATGGTGCTGGGAAAATTGGACAGCTATACACAGAAGAATGAAACTGGACCATTCTCTTACACCATACACAAAGATAAACTCTAAATGGATGAAAGACCTCAATGTGAGACAGGAATCCATCAAAATCCTAGAGGAGAACATAGGCAGTATCCTCTTCAACACTGGCCACAGCAACTCTTTCAAGACACATCTCCAAAGGCAAGTGAAACAAAAGCAAAAATGAACTTTTGGGACTTCATCAAGGTAAAAAGCTTCTGCACAGCAAAGGGACTCAGAATTTTGGAAAAAAATTCAACCTCTATCTCTTTCTGTACTGTCCCTCTTCCATGTTCTGTACGGTCTCATTTCATCTTCCTTGTCTCTTAATCTCTCTTGCGCATTTTTCTCTGTGCTATTTTGTGGGCTGCACATCACATTAATTAGTTGAAAGAGAAGTAGTCAGCAGGAAGTTCAAGGCCACAAATTAACACAGGATTCTTCTATCTCAAGGATGGAAGTGGTGTGGCTTACTTAGCCACTGGGTGGCACATGGAAGGACCCAGTTTCTTCTACTGTTTGGCATTGCAGACTTAATCAGGATAAATGTCCTCAAGCGCTCATGGCTGTGTAGTATTTGGTGTTCCACTCAGGGGATATTGGCTTACCAGGCTTTTGGATAACCATGTTTACCAGGATGTGGAGAGGCGAGGATTTGAGGGAGGTGTGCAGTGGGGAAACGGAGTATGGCTCAGGGGAAGGGATCAAGTAATTGGAGATGGGGCTGAGGTCTTCATGTAGATACAAAGCATTTAAAGAGGGCATGTATTGCATGGAGCACTGGGTGTTATATGCAAACAATGAATCATGGAACACTACATCAAAAACTAATGGTGTAATGTATGGTGACTAACATAACATAATAAAATAAAATAAAAAAATATACATAGTGGTGGTGGGTTGTGATTGAGAATGTCTGGGTCAGACCCTATATTGGATACTGAGTATTTAAAATACATGTTTGTATTAAGGAGGGCACTGGGTGTTATACGCAACTAATGAATCGTTGAACACTACATCAAAAACTCATGATGTACTATATGCTACCTGAACATAATAAAAAAAAAATACATGTTTGTTGAAACTTTGCAGCAGTCCCCCTAGCCCCTAAAGGTCCTATTATTTTACCTATTAATAAATAAGGGGACACAGGGGTGCCTGGGTGGCTCAGTCATTAAGCGTCTGCCTTCAGCTCAGGTCATGATCCCAGGATCCTGGGATCGAGCCCTGCATTGGGCTCCCTGCTCCGCGGGAAGTCTGCTTCTCCCTCTCCCACTCCCCCTGCTTGTGTTCCCTCTCTCGCTGTCTCTCTCTGTCAAATAAATAAATAAAATCTTAAAAAAAAATAAGGGGACACAGTGAGAGGGTTCAACGGTTTGATAAGACATAGCATCTAAGGGGGCGCCTGGGTGGCTCAGTCGTTGAGCGTCTGCCTTCGGCTCAGGTCATGATCCCAGGGTCCTGGGATCGGGCCCCGCATCCGGGCTCCCTGCTCAGCGGGAGGCCTGCTTCTCCCTCTCCCACTCCCCCTGCTTGTGTTCCCTCTCTTGCTGTGTCTCTCTCTGTCAAATAAATAAATAAAACCTTAAAAAAAAAAAAGACATAGCATCTAAGAAGCAGATGGACTTGAAATTAGTGTTCATCAGATGGTGAACTCTAGCTCCCTTTGTGCAGAAATTTAAAGGTCTTATGGATTTGGGGGCAAAACAGCATAGAGTCTTAGTGGTTCTCGGCAGGAGTGACTTGCCACCCATGGGACATTGGGTAATGTTGGAGATATTTCTTTGTCACAACTAGGGGGTGCTCCTGGCATCTAATGGGCAGAGACCAGTAATGCCACTAAACATCCTACAATGCACAGGACAGCCCCCAGAGCAAAGAATGGTCTCGCTCAAAATTTCAGTAGTGCTAAAATTGAGAAACTCTACAGTCTGTGCATTCATTAATATAGAATAAGTGTCCTCAACAAAGGGACACTTGGCAATGCTTAGAGACTTTTTTTTACTGTGATAAAACACACATAACATCAAATTTACTGTTGTCATGTTAAAGTGTGGAGTTTAGCAGCACTTAGTATATTCGCCACTATTCATCATCCCCAGTATCTAGTTTCAGAATGTTTTCGTCACCCCAAAGGGAAGCTACATACCCACTAATCCATCCCTCTGTGTTTGACTGTTCCAGATTTTTTTTTGGCTGCAACTGGTTGTGCAACTAGCTTCTAGTGGGCAGAGACCCAGGGTGCTGACCATCCTACAGCACACCACAGCCCCCCCAAAAAACAAAAGAACGGAAGCAGACTCATAAATACAGAAAACAAACTGGTGGTTGCCAGAGGGGAGGAGGGGGGGTGGGGAATAATCAAAATAGGTAAAGGGGGTTAAGAGGTACAAACTTCCAGTTATAAAATAAATAAGTCACAGGGATGAAAAATACAGCATAGGGAATATAACTAATAATATGATAACATATGGTGACTACGCTTATGGTGAGCATTGTGTATAGAATTGAATCACTATGTTGTACACCTGAAACTAATAAAACATTGTGAACTATACTTCAATAATGATGATTAAAAAATCCTATCATTCTGGGGTTGAAAACCCCACAGCAGTGGACAGCTGTGAGGCTTCCTGCCTGATTCTATGTCTTCAGGACACTGCACCATGCTGGGTAAATAAACACCTAGGAGGAGGAGTCTACTCTTCCTCCTCTCTACTTTCCACAGGGCAGGTATTGGAGACCTCAGCCTCCTGGTGTCAGGTGGGCCCCACTCTCTACGCCTGTGCCTCCACAAGACCCCCCAAATCAGCCCCTTACTAATTCAGCTCTGCAGGTGCATGCCAGCTGGGGACTGACCATCGTGCCTTCTCCTCTCCCATCCTGCTGAGCCTGGAGAGCCCAGAAAGAAGGTGCTGGGCCAACCTGTGCCCAGGATGGGACAGAAACCCTGCAGATGTGGGGTGCTCTCACCTGGGCTTCTCTTCCAGCGCTGTGTCCAGGCCCAGGATCCCCTGCTCCGAGAGTCAGTCCTACCCCCCACCACATGCTTACTTGACCTTCTTGGTTAGTACAGGGTGGCTGGGGAAGACAGATGTGGGGTTATAAGCTTCCTTCTCCTATAAAAAGCCTCAGGATAGAAGTTGGCCTGGAGAGCTGAATCCAGGAAGATTCAGGGTTTGATCCTACTTGCCAGACACACTTCCTAGCCCTTCTCTTTCAGGTCTTCCCAATTCCGTGATTGCAAATGGGTGGTCTGTAATTGCAAACAGGTGGTCTGGGTCAATCCATGACAGACTCTGGGGGAGCCAGAAGTGGAACATTCCATCATGGATAAGGAGGGGGAGCCAGAAAAAGAACATTCTACCATGGGCCAAGGTGGGGGGGAAGAAGTGGAATATTCCATCATGGATCAAGGGGGGTGGAAAGCCAGAAGTGGAAGGATCCATGATAGAGCAAGGGGGAACCAGAAGTGAAACAATCCATCATAGGTTAAGAGGGGAGCCAGAAGTGGAACATTCCATCATAGACTGAGGGGGAGTCAGAAGTGGAACAATCCTTGGGATGCCTGGGTGGCTCAGATGGTTAAGCGTCTGCCTTCCGCTCAGGTTGTGATTCCAGGGTCCTGGGATCGAGCCCCGCATCGGACTCCTTGCTCAGCTGGGAGCCTGCTTCTCCCTCTCCGTCTGCCTCCCCCCCACCCCCATGCTCTCTCTCTCTTTCTCTCTCTGTATCTCTGTGTCTCAAATGAATAAATAAAATCTTAAAAAAAAAAAAGTGGAACAATCGATCATAGACCAAGGTGGGAGTCAGAAGTGGTACAATCCACCATAGACCCAGGGGAAGTCAGAAGTGGAACATTCCACCATAGGCCAAGGGGGCGTCAGAAGTGGAATAATCCACAACAGACCAAGGGGGAGTCAGAAGTGGAACAATCCGCCATAGACTGAGGGGGGAGTCAAGGAGTGAAACAATCCATCAAAGACCCAGGGGGAGTCACAAGTGGAACAATCCATCACAGACCCAGGGGGAGTCGGAAGTGGGACAATCCATCATAGACCAAGGGGGGAGTCGGAAGTGGAACAATCCACCATAGACCAAGGGGGGAGTCGGAAGTGGAACAATCCACCATAGACCAAGGGGGGAGTTGGAAGTGGAACAATCCACCATAGACCAAGGGGGGAGTCGGAAGTGGAACAATCCACCATAGACCAAGGGGGGAGTCGGAAGTGGAACAATCCACCATAGACCAAGGGGGGAGTTGGAAGTGGAACAATCCACCATAGGTTAAGAGGGGAGCCAGAAGTGGACCAATCCATCACAGACCCAGGGGGAGTCAGAAGTGGAACAATCCACCATAGACCAAGGGGGAGTCGGAAGTGGAACAATCCACCATAGGTTAAGAGGGGAGCAAGAAGTGGAACAATCCACCATAGACCAAGGGGGGAGTTGGAAGTGGAACAATCCACAAAAGGTTAAGAGGGGAGCCAGAAGTGGAACAATCCATCATAGACCCAGGGGGAGTCAGAAGTGGAACAATCCACCATAGACCAAGGGGGAGTCGGAAGTGGAACAATCCACCATAGGTTAAGAGGGGAGCAAGAAGTGGAACAATCCACCATAGACCAAGGGGGGAGTCGGAAGTGGAACAATCCACCATAGGTTAAGAGGGGAGCCAGAAGTGGAACAATCCATCATAGACCAAGGGGGGAGTCGGAAGTGGAACAATCCATCATAGACCAAGGGGGGAGTCGGATGTGGAACATTCCATCATAGATCCAGGGGGGAGTCGGAAGTGGAACAATCCATCATAGACCAAGGGGGGAGTCGGACGTGGAACATTCCATCATAGACCAAGGGGGGAGTCGGAAGTGGAACAATCCACCATAGACCAAGGGGGGAGTCGGAAGTGGAACAATCCACAAAAGGTTAAGAGGGGAGCCAGAAGTGGACCAATCCATCATAGACCAAGGGGGGAGTCAGAAGTGGAACAATCCACCATAGACCAAGGGGGGAGTCAGAAGTGGAACAATCCACCATAGGTTAAGAGGGGAGCCAGAAGTGGAACAATCCATCACAGACCCAGGGGGAGTCAGAAGTGGAACAATCCACCATAGACCAAGGGGGGAGTCAGAAGTGGAACAATCCACAAAAGGGCAAGAGGGGAGCCAGAAGTGGAACAATCCATCACAGACCCAGGGGGAGTCAGAAGTGGAACAATCCACCATAGACCAAGGGGGGAGTCGGAAGTGGAACAATCCACCATAGGTTAAGAGGGGAGCAAGAAGTGGAACAATCCATCATAGACCAAGGGGGGAGTCGGAAGTGGAACAATCCACCATAGACCAAGGGGGGAGTCGGAAGTGGAACAATCCACCATAGGTTAAGAGGGGAGCCAGAAGTGGAACAATCCATCACAGACCCAGGGGGAGTCAGAAGTGGAACAATCCACCATAGACCAAGGGGGGAGTCGGAAGTGGAACAATCCACCATAGACCAAGGGGGGAGTCGGAAGTGGAACAATCCACCATAGGTTAAGAGGGGAGCCAGAAGTGGAACATTCCATCATAGACTGAGGGGGGAGTCAAGGAGTGAAACAATCCATCAAAGACCCAGGGGGAGTCACAAGTGGAACAATCCATCACAGACCCAGGGGGAGTCGGAAGTGGGACAATCCATCATAGACCAAGGGGGGAGTCGGAAGTGGAACAATCCACCATAGACCAAGGGGGGAGTCGGAAGTGGAACAATCCACCATAGACCAAGGGGGGAGTTGGAAGTGGAACAATCCACCATAGGTTAAGAGGGGAGCCAGAAGTGGACCAATCCATCACAGACCCAGGGGGAGTCAGAAGTGGAACAATCCACCATAGACCAAGGGGGGAGTCGGAAGTGGAACAATCCACCATAGGTTAAGAGGGGAGCCAGAAGTGGACCAATCCATCACAGACCCAGGGGGAGTCAGAAGTGGAACAATCCACCATAACCAAGGGGGGAGTCAGAAGTGGAACAATCCACAAAAGGTTAAGAGGGGAGCCAGAAGTGGAACAATCCATCATAGACCCAGGGGGAGTCAGAAGTGGAACAATCCACCATAGACCAAGGGGGGAGTCAGAAGTGGAACAATCCACCATAGACCAAGGGGGGAGTCGGAAGTGGAACAATCCACCATAGACCAAGGGGGGAGTCGGAAGTGGAACAATCCATCATAGACCAAGGGGGGAGTCGGATGTGGAACATTCCATCATAGATCAAGGGGGAGTCGGAAGTGGAACAATCCACCATAGACCAAGGGGGGAGTCGGACGTGGAACATTCCATCATAGATCCAGGGGGAGTCGGAAGTGGAACAATCCGCCATAGACCAAGGGGGGAGTCGGACGGGGAACATTCCATCATAGATCCAGGGGGGAGTCGGAAGTGGAACAATCCACTAAAGGTTAAGAGGGGAGCCAGAAGTGGACCAATCCATCGCAGACCCAGGGGGAGTCAGAAGTGGAACAATCCACCATAGATCAAGGGGGGAGTCGGAAGTGGAACAATCCACCATAGGTTAAGAGGGGAGCCAGAAGTGGAACAATCCATCACAGACCCAGGGGGAGTCAGAAGTGGAACAATCCACCATAGACCAAGGGGGGAGTTGGAAGTGGAACAATCCGCCATAGACCAAGGGGGGAGTCGGACGGGGAACATTCCATCATAGATCCAGGGGGGAGTCGGAAGTGGAACAATCCACAAAAGGTTAAGAGGGGAGCCAGAAGTGGACCAATCCATCGCAGACCCAGGGGGAGTCAGAAGTGGAACAATCCACCATAGACCAAGGGGGGAGTCGGAAGTGGAACAATCCACCATAGGTTAAGAGGGGAGCCAGAAGTGGAACAATCCATCACAGACCCAGGGGGAGTCAGAAGTGGAACAATCCACCATAGACCAAGGGGGGAGTTGGAAGTGGAACAATCCACCATAGGTTAAGAGGGGAGCCAGAAGTGGAACAATCCATCACAGACCCAGGGGGAGTCAGAAGTGGAACAATCCACCATAGACCAAGGGGGGAGTCGGAAGTGGAACATTCCATCATAGATCCAGGGCGGAGTCGGAAGTGGAACAATCCATCATAGACCAAGGGGGGAGTCGGAAGTGGAACAATCCACCATAGGTTAAGAGGGGAGCCAGAAGTGGAACAATCCATCACAGACCCAGGGGGAGTCAGAAGTGGAACAATCCACCATAGACCAAGGGGGGAGTCGGAAGTGGAACAATCCACCATAGACCAAGGGGGGAGTCGGAAGTGGAACAATCCACCATAGGTTAAGAGGGGAGCCAGAAGTGGACCAATCCATCACAGACCCAGGGGGAGTCAGAAGTGGAACAATCCACCATAGACCAAGGGGGGAGTCGGAAGTTGAACAATCCACCATAGACCAAGGGGGGAGTCGGAAGTGGAACATTCCATCATAGATCCAGGGGGGAAGCCTGACACTTGGGTAGAGAAAAATCTGCAGTGTCCAGAGCACAGGCACAACAATGCACAGCTCAGAGATGGATCCAGATAGACGAGGGAAATACCCTTCTGCCTGCAGAGGCAGAGGACCCTGGACAGAGTTCAGGTCCCTGGGAGCAGACGATGATGTGTGACGGGTGAACGGAACTCACAGAGACAGGGCTGGGCTGGGCTCTCTGCCTCACATCCATTGCCCAACATCCCATTCGACATCTCTGTCTGTTGGGGTCCCACTCAGACTGTCCCTCAGAGCTTGCTGAGGTCTGGCTCTGATGCCCAGGCTAGCCTCCTGGATCTCTCTCCAGACCCAGTGGTTCTCAACTTGGGGTGATCCTTCTCCCACCCCCTCAATGTCCAGAGACATTTTTCGCTGTCACCCCTGGGGGAGGGGAGCCGCTGGCGTCCAGCGAGTAGAGACATGATGCTGTTACACATCCTGCAGTGCACAGGAGAGCATCCCCTGCTCCAATCACAAACAATTATCTGGCCCTAAATGTCAGTAGCGCTGAGGTTGAGAAATGCTGTCTTAGATGATTCTCTGCCAGAAAATAAGAACCACCTTCGACCACTCAATTTGGAGTAGATGCAGGGTTACAATTCTAGGGCAATTCTCCTGACTCAGCTTAGAGTAAGACATCTCTATTTCTCAGAAAACTGGCATTAGGTTTTGTGTCTATCTGACCTTCTGACCTTGTCACTCAACTTCCTGGAGGTCACTCACTCTAGCCATGCTGGGTGCCAGCTATTTTCACAAGCACGCCCCCTTCAGCCTCCCCTCCTGTTCCCTTTGCCTGGGGGTGGGGGCTCACGTGGTCACCAGCTGGCCCCAGGCCAGACCTCATGCCACTGCCCTGTTTATGTCCTTCTAGGCCTGAGGTTCTTAACCAGGGGTGATTTTGTCTCCAAAGGGACATTTGGCAATATCCAGAGTCAAGGTTAAGGGGGTGCATCTAGCATCTAGTGGATAGAGACTGAATTGTGCCCCCTCTCCCCCCAGATGCATAGGTTGAAGCCCTAATCCCTACTGGGGCTTTTAGGGGATCATGAGGCTTAAATGAGGTCATACTGGTGGGCTCCTGCTCTGACAGGATGGGTGGTCTTATCAGAACCTGTGCTGGCACTGAGGAAGGGCCAACTCCCTGGCAGGAAGAAGTCATTACCAAGGGGCCGAATTGGCCAGCACCTCTGTCTTGGACTTCCCAGTCTCAGGACTACGAGAAAATAAATTTCTGTTGCTTAAGCCACCCAGTCTTTTGGTATTTTGTTATGGCAGCTGAGCTGACGGAGGCAATCCCTCCACAGTACAAGATCAGCTGGCCCCAGATGAGAGGAGTGCCGAGGCTCCCCTAACATGCTGCATTTGAGGGTGTCAGATGTACATGTACAAGCAGAGATGTCCCAGTGGGTGTCTGGTTTGCAGGCAGGTGACTTTCCTGGTGCTTCACACTAACCATGATGTACATAACAGTTACATTAAGTTGACTGTAAAGTTAACTATTACAGTGCGGACGTATGATGTATGCGTGTACGTAAGGAAACAGCTAATCTAAAGACAAAGGCATTTGGCGGAAAGATTGAGGACCTTTGCGTTGGGGTTTTTGAGGCCTTTTAAATGGAATAGAGGAATACAGAGATCAAAGGCATTTACCAAATAATGACGCATAAATTAAAGTGTGAGTTGCAGTTGATACCATATATCAGAAAAACACTGTGACATGAATGGAACTGAGGAAATTATACATATAATATATAATATATACTCTATATATTAAACACTTAAAATTTATAAGACAATCTTTTAAAAATATTTATTTGTTTGTTTGTTTATTTATTTATTTATTTATGTAGGTTCCACGCCCAGCATGGAGCCCAATGTGGGGCTTGAACTCACGGCCCCCAGATCAAGACCTGAGCTGATATGGTGATGGGCATTAAGGAGGGTACATGTTGGGATGAGTACTTGGGGTTATATGTAACTGATGAGTCACTAAATTCTACTCCTGAAATCAGTACTGCACTATATGTTAACTAACTTGAATTAAAAAAAAGTCAGATGCTTAACTGACTGAGCCACCCAGGTGCTCCCAAAAGTATTTATATATAAGATCTTTACCTGATTCGACTTCCAAAAGGCAAATTGACAAAAGGACAGTTGTTAGGAGAAATAATAAAAATATCAATCTCTACCCACAAACACATAAATGACAAATGTAAATGCTAATTTGTGCGGCACTTCCTCCCGGCAGTGATCAGAGCACAGGCATAGGAATAGAAAAGAGAGCAAAGCAACTGTGAACAGAGCAGGGAGTTTTCCAAACAGGAAGAACAAGTTTGGTGGTAGGAAGATGATGAGTCCAGGCTGGCTGGAAGAACCTGATAGAATAACCCAAAGTTCCAGAAAAAAACCCAAAAACCTAGGGTTCAGAGAGACAGATTTGATTTGGGCATCTGTCTTAGAGAAATTGAAACCATGGCATTAAATGAGATCCACCCAGACTTGTGTCCAGAGAAAGGCGGGTCTACCATGGAACCCACAAGCTCTGGTGGTGGAGAGCCTGCAAACTGAAGGTACAGGATGGTCAGAAAACGAGTGGAGGAGGCCAGTGAAGCTAACTGTTTCAAGGAGGAAGTGGTCATACAACCAACAGAGGAACAAAGGTGAGACACGGGCTGAGAAGCATCCACTGTGAGTTCCAGGAAGCCATTAATGTTTATCACAAAAACAGCTTCAGCAGAAGTGTGTGTGGGGGAAGGAGCCAGCTCCCAGTGGGTTGATGCCTGAGCGTGAGGGGCCAAGCAGAAAACTGGTCTTCAGAGCCGTGGACCAGTAAGAGTAGAGGGATGGAGCTTTCCCCACATAATTGTCCGTGTTCTGAAGCTTGAGCTCCCATTGATAACTCAAAGTTGGAAAAGTTGGGTCCCGGTGGTGGTGGTGGTGGAACATTGACTTATCTCTAGGGTGACATCACATCCTCATAACATTGCTGAGAAGGAGCTACTGTTCCTCCTTTTGGCAAATGGAAGGTGGAGATAGAGGGGACCTATCTTGCCTCAGGATCACAGGTTTTTAACAGAGACTGAATTTGGTCATTTCCCCGCTACCTCCTGATTCTGCACTAGATTTGTTGTATGAAACGAGATGAAGAAAACAGGGCACACAGCCTGGAGAGCCAGTCTTATTGTAATTAGGAATATGGAAGAATCTGGGGTAAATGCAGAAAGAAGGGAGGTTGGACTGAGTAGGGAAAGGAGGTGTCACTCAGCCCTCAAACATCACCTTACCTAATGTCTGTGAGACCAGGCTACTGTAACATCAATCTGTCCAGCACCAGAGACGGTCCAGCACCAGAGCCCCAGTGCTGTGCTGTAGAGTGATGGGTGTGCCTGCTTCTCGAAAATGCTTTCATGTATTATTCAGCATGAGAAAGAAGGAAATCCTGCCATTTGTGACAACATGGGTGGACCTTGAGGGCATTATTAGAGGTGAGATAAATCAGACAGAGAAGGGCAAGTACCGTATGTTGTCACTTATAGGTGGAATCTGAAAAAGCTGAATTCACAGAAACGGAGAGGTGAGTGGTGGTGGCCAGGGGATGGGGGTGGGGGAAATGGGGAGACATTCTTTGAGGGTATGAACTAGCAACTAGTAGATAAGAGGGTCCTGGAGGTCTAATACAGAGTACAGTGATTCCAGACAATGATATTGCATCATTGTTAAGAGACTACATCTTACTCATTCCCACCAGAACAAAGAAGTGATTATGTGATACAACAGAGGTGTTCACAAACACTACAGTGACGATCGTATTGCAATATATAAGTGTATATTGTGTATCAAACCAGCTTGTGGTCCATCTTAGATGGACACAATGTTATATGTCAATTATATTTCAATAAAAAATGAAACCTTTTCAGTTTGGGAAGATGGGCCATTAATTTGTATCTCTGACTTTGCCCCAAATATATCCCCTTCTTACCGTGCAGCTCATGGTTCACCTATGGGTAAGAGTGAGAGGGAAATGTCCCTTCTTCATCCATCCAAGTTGTCCAGAGTTCTTGCTGATCCTGCTACCTGCTTCATCATCGTTTCTTTTTTTAAGTTTTTATTTAAATCCCAGTTAGCTAACATACAGTGAAATATTAGTTTCAGGCACATAGTTCAGTGATTCAACACTTCCATACATCACCTAGTGTTCATCATGACAAGTGCACTCCTTAATCACCATCCCCTCACCCACTTCCCCTCTGGTGACCATCAGTGTGTTCTCTATAGTTAAGAATCTGTTTCTTGGTTTGTCCCCACCCTTTTTTTTCCCTTGCTCATTTGTTTTGTTTTTAAATTCCACATATGAGTAAAATCATATAGTGTTTGTCTTTCTCTGACTGACTTATTTCACTTAGCATAATACACTTTAGCACCATCCACATCATTGCAAATGTCAAGATTTCATTCTCTTTGATGGCTGAGTAATATTCCATTGTACATATACATCTTCTTTATCATTTCATCAGTTGATGGACATTTGGGCTGCTTCCATAATTTTCAGCCATTATTTCTAAACAATAAAATGAAGTATGACTTATGTGCCTAAAATATGTGAAAGGTCTCCACTTTCTCTGAGCCATTATCAACTGTCATCTAGAATAATGTAGGAGCCTCCTAACTGGTCTCACTGGATATGTTCTTTCTCATTTGCAAATGGAAACAAACTTAGCAGAACAAGAATGCAAAGGAATTTTCTAACTGGGACAATGAATATCTACAAAAAAATGATAGCAATTTGCTTACTCAGTGGTAAGATATTAAAACTATTCCCCATAAGATTGGTACTAAGAAAAGGATCCTTGCTATCCATTAATGTGTTGGAGGTTCTAGCCAGGTAGTTAAGACAGTAAAAAAGAAATCAATTTTACAAAAAACTCTAAAAAATTTTAAACCTAGAAATAATCTAGAACTGTTAAAATTAAGATGTGAAATTTGCAAGACCACTGAGTACATATTTGATATACAAGAGCCAATTTTATTTTTATAATACCAGCAACAAACAATGGTGATAAAATTATTTAAAGAATGATACCACTTACAAAATAAAAGTCACATACTTAGGGATCTGTCTGGGGATGATATAACTAGAGGATATATCTTGTGGAAATCTAACAAAAGATGTGCACATTCTGTACATAGAGGACTACACGATATTATTTAGAGAAATCAGGGAACATATAAATACGTGACAAAATATAACACATTTAGGGTGCAAGCTTGCATGGATTGAAAGATTGAAGAGATGATAATTCCCCCTAAATTGATCTGTAGCTTTAGTACAATTTCATGCACAACCCAGGCTGGTCTTTTGTGACAACCAACATCCTCAAGTTAATATTGAAATCTAAAGGGCTCAGAATAATCTAGGTAATCCTCAGAAGTAACAAACCCGGCAAATATTACCAATCTCAGGACCAGGACCCATCATCCATTGCTGGACCTCCCTCCGGGAGGTGCATTTACTCACTTTCTTGAAGATCTGCTCTCCTGGACAATCATCCCTGTTCTGGCAGGGCTGTGGTCCTTTTACCAGTGCCTGGCACATGGTAGGCTCTGGTTGCAGAGACTGCAGCTGCCTATCACAACTCTGTCACATCCCTCCTCACTCCATTGGTCACAGAAATGCCAATATTTATCTTGTCGCAGAGATGCCTGGAATAAAGCCTATCTTTCTCAACCTCTCTTGCATCCAAGTAGGGCAAACTATTAGGTTCTAACCACTGAGAAATAAATGGAAGTGGTTTTTTGTTTTGTTTTGTTTTTTATCATGTTAGCACTTTAATGGTTAAAGAAAAATTTTTTAAATTTTATTTTATTATGTTATGTTAGTCACCATAAAATACATCATTAGTTTTTGATGTGGTGATCCACGACTCATTGTTTGCGTATAACACCCAGTGCTCCATGCAATACGTGCCCTCCTTAATACCCATCACCGGGCTAACCAATCCCTCCTCCCCCCTTCCCTCTAAAACCCTCAGTTTGTTTCTCAGAGTCCATAGTCTCTTATGGTTCATCTCCCCCTCCGATTACCCGCCCCCTTCATTTTTCCCTTCCTTCTAATGTCCTCCCTGCTATAATGGAAGTGTTTTTAAGCGTTTCCAATAAACCTCCATAACAAACAACTGGCCGGTACTTTCTCTCCCTTTCCCTCCCTTCCTCCTCCCCGTGCTTCATTTCACTGTCTGGAATACAAACTGGGTTCAACATTTCAAAAAGAGTAATGCTCCACTTAACCATCTGGTCTAGTCTTGTTGACCAATTTTGGAAGATTTTGACTTGGAGCAGTGAGCGGAACAGCCTTGTGTGGAAAAGACCCCTCCATCCCTCTGAGGAGGCTCTCAAGCCCCTGCACTTATATCTGGAGATCCAAAATTCTTCTTTTTTTAAATTTTTAATTATTTATTTATTTATTTATTTTTTATTTGAGACAGAGAGAATGAGAGACAGAGAGCATGAGACGGAGGAGGGTCAGAGGGAGAAGCAGACTCCCTGCCGAGCAGGGAGCCCGATGCGGGACTTGATCCCGGGACTCCAGGATCATGACCTGAGCCGAAGGCAGTCGCTTAACCAACTGAGCCACCCAGGCGCCCTGGTTGCAACATTCTTTTTATTTATTTATTTGAGAGAGAATGAGATAGAGAGAGCATGAGACGGGGGAGGGTCAGAGGGAGAAGCAGACTCCCCGCCGAGCCGGGAGCCCGATGCGGGGCCTGATCCCAGGACCCTGAGATCATGACCTGAGCTGAAGGCAGTCGCTTAACCAACTGAGCCACCCAGGCGCCCCTCCAAAATTCTTCTACCTTACACATTTTTTCCCCCTTGAGACTGTAGGTTTCCTGCCATAGCTTAGGATATGGAAAACCTGGGATGTCATAAACACACTCTGAAGAAGTCCATCACCTCTTGGGATAAAGAACATTATGACTCAGTATCAACAGAAGTTCTTGGTCTGTGAAGACCTAGCCGATGAAGAACAGAAAGAAGGACATTCAGTATGGGTCCACTGGTACTGACGTAACAATTCGTGTGAGTGTCAGTTCCCCGTAGTACTGGGAATAATAACAGCTACCATGCACTGAGTTAACTTACACGTGTCAGAGCCTAAGCTGGTTTCTGGGTATTCTTTATCTCATTAAAAATGCACGTCCAACCCCTTTGAGGTTGGAATTAACGTTCTCTGATACATAACAGGGACTCAGATTTAGAGAATGGACTTGACACCGTGTGAGGTGTGAGAATCTTGAGGGGGGCAGGGACCCATATAATGGTTATATTAATGGGCTGATCAAGAAGAAGTTCTCAAGGAACAAAGGGTCCAGATAGCATTTCAAGGACAATAATCAGGAGTCTCAAGAGCTAAGCTGCGCTATAGCCTCATTTATACATCCATTGACCTGACGTATATTTCCGGAGAACTCTCTTAGTGGCAGGAGCTGTGAGCACAGCCATCAGACCCAACACAGACTTAATTCACACAAGTTCACTGTAGAGACAGGAAAATGGGTGTGTATGCGGTGTTAGAGCCCCAGTGATGTTGTAGACGAACAACAGGTGCTTTGGGAACATGGAAGTGATATCTGGAGTCAAGCTGGAGGGTTTGGGGAACGTTTTGGGGGGGAAACCCAAGGAAGAAGGCCAATTCTGGATAAAGAAGCGAGGCAGACAGAAGCTTGAGGTGGCCTAGGACAGAGGAATTGGGGCAAGGCTGAGACCCAGCCAGGACACACTGAGCTGTACGTGTGCTCACAGCCTGCACCTCCGTTAACCCGGTGGTGCCTCTCTGTGCTGTTCCTTTTGACAAATGCCTATTGTGTACTGGTTATTATTATTTTTTTCTGTACTGGCTATTAAATATCGTGAATGACATATTGCAGCAAAGGAAAGAAGAACTAGGGATAAAGACCGAAGTAGGAAGGAAATATTCTGTGGCCATGCTGTTTACAAAGGAGATATATTTGGTGAAATCCAGGGTGGTTAAAACTTTGGTTTGCATCAGGCAGGCACAAAAATGCTTACACCCCACAAGAGACGAGAGGGTCTGTCTGCAGGAGAAATTTAGCTCTTTCATCCCCCCTGCCCAACTCCTCCTGGAAGCTTTGCCAGACTCCACGCAGCTGTCCTTCAGTTTCCTGCAGGGAACCCCCCTCCATGGGTACAACACAGAGCTCACTCAGCTCGGGGTCGAGGCCAGCGTTCAGCTCTACCTGTGGCCAGCACGTCTCTCGGTCATTTGTCCAGGCGTCTCTGTGTTCTGAACCTTCTCCTGCGTTCCTGACTTGAAGTCCTGTTGGCTTTCTCTTGTGCCCTCTTCCTCCAAAGCCGGTCTTCAGCCAGGAGGCACATGAGGGCCACCAGGACCAGGAAAGCCAGACCGATCCGAAGGAGATTCTGGGCAGTGTGATCCCAGAGGGCAAGGTCTGGGGTCAGAAGAACAGACTGATGGCTGACAGGAATGGATGGACACGCCTCGCCCCGCCTCTCCCCGTTCCAGATCACGCTCCTTCCCAGACTGCAGCACCCGCTGCTTGCCTACCTTGCTGGAATTCTGCTTCTGTGGTTAACAAGTCGAGGTCCCAAAGGTCTGTGGATGATAGGGAAGTGAAGCAGTGAGAAAAAGAGTGTCGGCCTCTGCCCAGGCTGCCTCTCCTCCCCTCAGTTGAGCCCCATGGCCTTGTGCAGCTTTTCCAGGTCCCCACCCCACCCTCCAGGTCCTGCTGGCTTCATCTGGCAGGTAGAGAGGAAGAGCCAAAGGACAGGCAAACCCGGGGGGGAATTCAGCTCCAGGACGCCCCACCGGGCATGTCTTCCCTCTGGCCCTCAGCTTCCTCATTACGTGGATCAACATGGCTTCTTCCTCACATGTTGGATGACTCACAGTCTCCCCATTTTCTTCCAGGCTCTGAGCCCACACCCCGTCCCCACCGGCACTGTGCAGTGTCACTCCCAGTGGAGGGAGTTACTCCCCGCACTGGCCCTCCCCCTGCCTTGGCCCTCCCCCCTGCCATACTCAATGGCCACTCCCTCTCTCTGGAACCTTCTTTCCCATGTAGCCACAGAAGGAACGCCCTTAGTTCTTTAGGTATTTGCTCCACTGTGAGGCCGATTCAGACAGCTCTAATATTGCCACCTGCCCTCCCGGTCACCCTCACCCTATTTGTTCTACTCTTTCTTCCACACCACTGTTTGCTCTCCCTGTGCTATATGCTTGGCTTATTTCTCTGACTTTGACTCTCGGTCTACCTCCCGCTGGGTTACAGGTGCCATGAAAGCAAGGATATTTGCTCCACTGAGGGAACTGCAGGTCATGACAATTGCTATACAGTCAATGGATATTTCGAATGAACGACATGTTTTTAGTGTCACTGGGAGGCTCTGATCACCCCCCCACCCAAGTTTAGAAGTAACTGTTACTCACCAGAAAAAGAGGTGTGTTCTGTGGGTGCAAGGCTGGTGTCCCCAACATCTTCTGGCAGTGGAAACAAAGAAAACCATAAAGGTTTTGGGTTTCCTCTGGTCTTCCCACCTAGTCTCTGTGTCCTCCCTCTCCCTGTCCCTCTGGCCTTCTTCCTCGGGAAAAATCAACTGGGCCTCTGCAAAAATGCATGTGGATGAGGGCACTGCAGGGAGGTGCCCTCTGCATCTTCCCACCTGTCCCTTTGCTGCCTTCCTCATCACTGGTTGGGGTTCACTTGGGGTTCCAGAGAGGACATGGGGGAAATCTGAGGGTTATCCTCACCTGTGACCAGGAGCTTCACAGGCTCACTGGGGAAAGACCATGCATGGCTGTTATAAGAGCCAAAACATCTGTACGTCCCTCTGTGGGCTGTGGTCACAGGACCCATGGGGAACTCCACCTGGGTGTTCCCATATCTGTGCTGAGGGCGGCCAGATCTTCCCTCCTTGAGCAGAAAGAACTTGTTGGTTGCAGTGCCTAGTCGGCAATAGAAGGTCACGTTCTTTCCTGAGGTCACCTCAGGCCCAGGATGAACGGAGAGGGTGGGCGTGTCATACATTTCTGTGGGAGAAGGAGACAGGTAGGTTAAGAGAGTCTTTATCCTGCCTCCTATGTCTCCCTTCCTCCTTGGCCTTAAGACTGGGATGTCACACCCAAGAATCTCTGCCTCCTCTGCTTTGGTCATGGACATGCCCTCCCTGATCTCTCCCTTCAAGACTGAGACACTCACTCCTCTAACTTTCAGGGGCATTAGCATGACTCTCTCTCTGGGGATTGCCCAACATCAGCGGTTCTCAGAGTTAGAGATCCTTGGGACCAGCGACATCAGCATCAGCAGGAAGCTTATCAGAAATGCAGATTTCCAGGCTCCACCCCAGACCCACTGCATCAGAAACTCAGGAGTAAGGCAGCCATCTGTGTTTTAAAAATTATTATTGTTTTACATTGTTTTGAAATACATGACACATAAAATTTACCATCTTAACCAATTTTATGGGTACAATTCAGTGGCGTTGAGTACCTTCACATTGTCATGCAACCATCACCACCATCCATCTCCAGAACCCTTTTCATCTTGCAGAACTGAAACTGTACCCATTATTAAGCACCCTCACCCCATCCCTGCCCCCCAGCCCCTGGCACCCACCATTCTGCTTTCTGTCTCTATGACTTTGACCATCCTAGCTCCCACACAGAAGTGACTCCTACAGTATTTGTGCTTCCGTGACTGGTTTATCTCACTCAGAATAACGCCCTCAAGGTCCATCCATGACGTAGCAGGTGTCCGAATCTCCTTCCTTTTCAAGGCCGAATAATATTCCATCATGTGTATAGACCACATTTTGTTCATCCATTCCTTTGTCAGTAGACACTGAGCCTGTTGCTACCTTTTGGCTATTGTGAATCGCGCTTCCGTGAACATGGGTGTACTGTGTTTTCACGAGCCCTCCAGGTGATTCTGATGCCTGCTTAAGTTTGAGAACCACATCCCTCAGCTAAAGGAGCCTGGGACTGCCTTCCTGAGACTGCCTTCCCTCCCAACCCCATTCTACTCTGTCTTTTTCCATATCATCATTTACTCCTTAGGTGCTCATGACTGATTGATTTGTCCTGACTTAGACTCGTGCTCTGTCTTCCCCTGATAGAATACGAGTGCCATAAAAGTTCGGATGTTTGAATGGAACCTCCTCCCTAGGAGGGGTTGACACTGGTGGGTACAGAACCCCTAGCCTCATCTCAAGACCACTCAGAAGGGCCATCCCAGGTCCAGAGTTCCACATTTGCTTGGCTGAGGTGTCTGTTGAAACTGCACCATGGTCCAGCTTCTGCCTTTTGCCTGGCCTGTTTCCCTCACTCCTCATCGCTGGGGTCACTTTTAAAGATGCTCCCCAGTGTTCCCCCCTGCACACATGCATCCATCTCAGAGCATCTCACCTGGAGAACCTGACCTAAGACCAATCTGCCTCTAGGTCATAGGTAACCGCTGAGTGAGGTTGAATGACACCAAAGGAGATTAATAAATAAATGATGACCTTCCCCAGGATTCAGGCGGAGGATGGGACAGTTACCTGTTACCACCAGATCCAGAGGGTCACTAGGGTTTGACCAGAGCTCCTTGCTTCGGTAAATGCACTTGTATTGCCCTGCAGTGAGCGGGGTCATGGCTGGGATGCGGAACATGGCTATGTTCCTCCTCCCAAGTTGTTTTGGGCTCTGCTGGGCAGAGAGGTGTCCCTCAAAATACAGCTGGTATTCAATGGCCTCAGGAGTCCCCTGGCATAAGATCAACACTCGCATTCCCTTCGGAATCATGAAATCTGGCTTGGCCCAGATGATGGGTTTCGAAAGAATCTCTGGAAGGGAATCAGAGGCTGGAGTTCCAGATAAAGCCCCTTCCCACCCATATTTCCACCCGGTTGCTGGTCCCAAGCACTCCTAGCAAACCAGAGCCCCTGCTCTCTCCTCTAGTGGCTCCTAGGTGGATACTTTGTCTCAGCCCAGTAGAGAGACTCTGGGGCTCTGAAGGAGGGACTCACGCTTCTGGGTGCTGATGGTCTGGCTCAGGTATAGCCCTGGAAGACAAGAACAGTGAGACATGCTGCCCCCCCACACCCAGACCCCTGGATTCTGTCTCCCTCACGTGCAAGAACTCACCGAGGTAGAGCAGGGCAGTGAGCGTAGAGGTCATAGTACTGATTGTACCAGGAGAATGTTGAGCAGCTGGGTGGAGACTAAGTCCAGCAGGCCAGGAAGATGCACAGGATGTGGTGGGTGAAGCCCAGCACTAATCGCCATGGGGCTTTCACACTGACTTTTTACAAGAAGCTTCACAGTCTTCCTTCTACCTCTGACCATGAGGCATAAGGACAGGTCATTGTCCCCATGACACATCTGGTCATCTCTGTGGTCTAACCAGATCCTCTGACAATTGTCTGCCCCACCTGAAACTCATTTCAGGGTCTTCCTCTAAATTTTGAAATGTGGACATTATGCCCAGGAAAGGCATAGGGTAATGTGCAGAGCAGAAACCTTAGAATCATTAAAAAAATATGTGTTTAATCTTGGCTCCCCTTTGTTTGGTATGCATATGCTTGGGTCAGTTAATTGGTTTCATCAGAATGAAATGATAATGCTATCTTCTCCAAAGGTTTGTTACAACATTTCAACAAAATGCAATTTTTGAAACAAAATGTTCTGTTTCTTACATAAGTATATTCCTTTAGTCTGTTATAAAGCAGAAATTAAATATTAAAATCTTAAATATTTTAATATATTTTAAAACTCAAAATGTGTTTTTTTCCTCAAAGGGTCTAAATAATTTTGGAAAATGAAATGTAATGCTGATTTATATTCTGCCTTACATTCTATGAGGAAATCTCCCCCAATCTATTACTATTGTTCTTATTTCTTGATTTTGTGGTTGAATATATTCCATTCACTTCCTTATTTACATATAGTAAAACCCACTCATTTCTTGTTCAGTTCTATATGAGTTTTGATAAATGTGTATAGTCATGTAACCAACACTTAAGTCAAAATATAGGACAATTTTGTTCTAGTATAAGTGGTATTGGTAGTGCTTGTCCTTGTGTGTCTGACTTATCTCACTTAGCATAATGCCCTGTGGGTTCATTCCTATGGTTGCAAATGATAGGATTTCTATTCCATTCTTTTCTGTTGCCTCCAATCCTTGGTTCCAAATTCCAGCACCCGTCTTCTCCAGCCAGCCAACACCCACCCATGCCACCTGTCTAGATGGTCTCCACCAAAATGTCCTTACAACATTTTGAGGGAGGGCATCATTCTCATGTACCTGTAAAGTCTTTCTCAGAAGCCATCTTGGAGAAGAAAAGCTCAAGTGAGATGGTCACTCTTGATTGAGATGATAGCTTGTGCATCTACTCCCGGGCAGATTTAGACCTAAAATCAGAAGCTCTGCTCTCCCTGTAAAAAGGGTCATACCCTGGATTGCTACTGTCTTGTCCTCCCCATTAGGACTCGCTAAGGATATAGCAGGGGGGTTCTTCCAGCTGACTTCCTGTGTGCATCATTTAGGAAACTTAAACTTACAGGAAAGATGGGTGCAGAAGAAGTAGTGGGTGAGGACCCAGGGCCACCCACTGGAGTTTTTTACGTTGACCACATAGAGAGTGGGCACAGCCAATGCCTGTGAGAAACCTGGCTATGTGCTATGGGGTTTTGTTTTTTGTTTTTAAAACCACACTTGACCTATGGAAACATTTAGATACCAAACCATGGGGGAGAGAGGAAGTGGTTGCTAGTTCAAAGGAGACAATGAGGCAGGCTTGCCTGTAGATAACAAAGATGTCTCTGGGCCAGAAGGGATCTTGTCTCACTTCTCTCCCATAAAACATCTTAATTTACTCATCATTGTCAGCCTAAAGTCCATTCATAGCATGAAGGTAAGGTTCGTAATGAGTGGGTCCCTGTATCAGGAAAGAACTAGTTGTCCTTTGGGGATAAAGTGACCAGGGGCAGAGAAGTAGTTCTCTTGGTATAGTGAGAAAGTTCTGCTACCTCTCACTTAGAGAGTTTGAGAGTCTATTCAAGAGGCTGGTTGCCTGATAACATGTTCCTATGAAATTGTTTTAAAAGTTGTGGGGAGCTCCCTGGAATTTAAGTCAGCTTCCTGGCACCACAGAGGATCAGGTTAGTATCTCCATGGCCTGGCCCTAATTGGGGTTGGGTCTGGACTTTAGAGAATGGGTCTAGCCTCGGTTTCCTTGTGGCTTTCTTCTCTGCTAACTACTTTAATAATTTACATAGGCATATGACAGTTCTGTATCTCAAGTCCCTTGGTATTGTTAATTCTTCCATAATATTTGGGGTTTCTTTGTTTCTTTATGAAGTTTGCAATTTTTTTTTTAAGATTTTTATTTATTTATTTGACAGAGAGAGAGATAGCGAGAGCAGGAACACAAGCAGGGGGAGTGGGAGAGGGAGAAGCAGGCTTCCCGCCGAGCAGGGAGCCCGATGTGGGACTTGATCCCAGGACCCTGGGATCATGACCTGAGCCGAAGGCAGACGCTTAACGACTGAGCCACCCAGGCGCCCAAGTTTGCAATTTTTTATTGCTGGTTATTCACAGTGAGTTTTCCTACCTATGGGATTCCAACGTATATTGTTGTGTGTACTTGTAGCGAAAGTGTTGCCTTCCATTTGATTCTTCTGGAGGGCCCAGGTGTCTCAGCAGGCTGTAAGCAATCTTACATTCATTTGTGGTTTTGGTCCTACATGGCTCAGAAGTGGAATTCAACTTCACACTCTTGTGGAAGATGTCAGTGTTTCTGATTTTTCGTAAGTCTGCGTCCAGACTTGCAGACAGGCAGGTTTGCTTGTCGTTTTCTGAGATGGTGATTGGAGCAGTTCTAGAGCCACTTTTTCTAAGAGGGAAATCCTTCCAAGGACTTGACTTTATCAAAGTGTTTTTACTTGAGCCCATTTGTCGTCTTAAGCTCACTCCCATACTCCTGGGACTATCTCTGTTTAAAGTTTGTAAGCCATGTTGGAAATGATGGATTTCAAGCCATCACTCAATCACTTAAAGAGTGAGCAACCCCGAGGATGTCATTAACAATATATTCATTTTTTTTGGTACTTGAAAAAAAAACTTTATTGAACTATACCATACAATTTACCTATTTAAAGTATATAATTCAATGGTTTTTAGTACATTCACAGAATTGCTCAACCATTACCACAATGTAATTTTAGAATTTTTCCACCACCACAAAAAGAAACCCAGCGCTCCCTGGCCATTAATGTCAATTACCGCCCCCCCCACCCCCCGCCGCCAACTCTACCAGCTCCAGGCAACAAGTAATCTACTTTCAGTCTCTACAGGCCACAACGAACTTTTCACAGATTGTGGTAAAAAATACGTAACATAAATTTTTTTTTTTACCATTTTAACTATTTAAAAAGCTTTTTATTGTAGCAAAAAACGCATAACATGAAATTTACCATCTTCAGCCATTATACAGTAGTGTGCAGTGCGTTCACATTGTTGCTCCAGAACTTTTTCATCTTTCTTTCTTTCTTTTTTTTTTAAAGATTTTATTTATTCATGACAGACAGAGAGAGGCAGAGGGAGAAGCAGGCTTCCAAGGAGCAGGGAGCCCGATGCGGGACTCGATCCCAGGACCCTGAGATCATGACCTGAGCCGAAGGCAGGCGCTTAACCATCTGAGCCACCCAGGCACCCCTTTTTCATCTTTCAAAACTAAACCTTTATATCCCCAAAGGGAATTGTTCTTTGACAGACATAGGGTTTCATTTTAACCATTTTTGAGTGTATGGTTCAGTGACATTAAGCGTATTTACATTGTTGTGGGACCATCACCACCATGTCTCCAGAATTTTCTCATCATCCCAAACTGAAACTCTGTATCCATATATTTGTATCATTATTCAAATCATAATATTTTTTAAAGTTTTTTTTTTTTTTAAGTAATCTCTACACTCAGTGTGGGGCTTAAACTCACAACGCCGAGATCAAGAGTCGCACGCTCTATGGACTGAGCCAGCGGGTGCCCATCAAATCATATCATTTGTGAGCATCTCTTTGCCCACGTGATAGATGGACTGAATAGAATAAAATTCACAGGGTTGCAGCATGCTCCTGCAAATGAAGTGACTAGAATAAAGCCTAACATAAAAGTGAAGGTCATGGAATATAAGTCCCCATACTCTGCCCCTAAGCCGAGCCTTACACTTAACCTAAATCAACCCAATATATGAACTGTCGAGGCCAATGCACTCACCATTCAGTGCCTGAAATAAAAAAGGCAGAGTGGAATTTATTTTTACTATATTAAGGGAGAGTTATGCTGGTGTGCTGGTCAGATGGGATATCTCTGAGTCTCCGAGCAAAGCCTACAGATGATCCTAGACAGGATTTTTGGGATTCTCAGGGCCTCTTGTGGTTTGGCATTATTTGTAAAAGATGTTTATTTGAGGGGGACTTTTGATTGGCTATCACTCACAGATGTGCTTACTGGAGTAAACCTGTTTCTGATTGGCTGACATTTAGAAACAAGGAGCTGGCTGGTTGAATCGCCAAAGCATTTTCACTAAGGTGAGTGGTCACTGATGATGGGTGAAAAAGCGGTTCTGGTGGCACCTTGTCATCATGGCTACAGGACAATATAGTCTTTTCCTAGGAGGGGAAGATCTTTTTATTCCCAGGGTTACAGTCTGCTTTTCCAAACAAGACCCTGGTGTGGACAAAACCAAGTGTGTGAAACTAATCTTATCCCTCTGTCAGGATCAAACCCCATTGCATTCTTGGGTCCAAATCCTGGCTTTGATGTAAAGTCTCTGATTAGCCCTCATCCGAAACTATGGCACTTCCTTGTAGTTTTATCTGGTCCAATCACTAACATTTCCTTCATCAGCTTATTTATTCATAATCTCAATAAATATTTATAATATTTTATGCCAAATACTACAAAGAGATGGATCAATAGACTAAGCAATCTATCAAAAATTCCCAGAGGAAATGCTTGTTGGGGTTGTTTTCACAAGTCTATTGAATTTGCATTGGAGGCATGAGATATTTTGAAATGTTACAAATATACAATGGAATATTACTCAGCCATTAAAAAGAATGAAATCTTGCCATTTGAAATGATGTGGATGGAACTAGAGGGTGTTATACTAAACAAAATAAGTTAGTCAGAGAAAGACAAGTATCATATGATTTCACTCATACGTGGAATTTAAGAAACAAAACAGATGAACATAGGGGAAGGGAAGGAAAAATAAAATAAGACAAAATCAGAGAGGGAGACAAACCATAGAGACTTTTAACTATAGGAAACAAACTGAAGTTTGCTGGAGGGGAGATAGGGGGATGGGGTAACTGGGTGATGGGCATTAAAGAGGGCACTTGATATTATCAGCACTGGGTGTTATATGCAACTGATGAATCACTAAACTCTACCTCTGAAACTAATAATACACTATATGTTAATTAATTGATTTTAAACAAATAAATAAAAAGAAAAAAAGAAATGTTAGTTTCATAAGAACAGGAGAGTCTTCTTAGCAGTGGGGAAAGCCTGTGTTAATACACAAATGTCAGTGTAGGGAAAACTAGAAGGATACATGTCATGGAGTATATGGTATGTTGAATGGACAACATTAATAATTAGTAGTATTAATAATTTATGGAATTCTAAGTGTTAAGAGCTTACCTAGAAGGATGTGAGCGTATCTGGTTTTGCTGATAAATTCAAGACAGATTGAAATTTTGAGCCAGACCTTCTGTAGAGGCTGGGAGAAAAACAGTCAGCAATGAGAACTGAGAATGCTTTGCGTGATTTTTATCACAGGAATGAGCTAAACCAAGACTATACCAAGAATTTTGTCACCAACATATAGAAAGGTGGTATACAACTGTATCAGATATGTATAAGAAAATACCATTGGTTTGAAAATGTATCCAAAATTGTTAGTGCCTCTTTCTCTCTTTTGTTCTCCCAGTAGCTCTGCAGAACTCTGCAAGTGCTGACTCATTACTACTTCAGCAACAGGTGTCTACCTTTTGGCTGTTAGGAGTTTGTCCAAAGGTCCATTATGTCTGACATTTCTGTTTACTCCAGCTCAGCTCAGAAAGATCTGGACAGTCTTCCTTGTTTGGAGCCTGATGATTGTGCCAATTTTTAACCAGTATGGCCAAGAGAGCCACAAGGACCAGCCCTGCCACACCCATTCGGATCAAATTCCCCACTGTGTAATCTTGTTTCATTATATCTGCAGACATAATTAAAAGGAGATGAGCAATCACTGGTCATGTTCCATTTCATCCCAACCCCAGAGCCCTGAAAAGGAGCTCATTTCCCTATTTGTGTCAGAACCCCTCCTCAATGAACTCATGCACTAACAAGCGCCATACTTAATCCTTGAGCCTGGGTCAAAGGGGAGTCTTGTGAACAGGAAAGGAGGTGACTATGGGGATGTTGTGTTTGCTTTTCATTCCCTCTTCATTTCCCTCAAAGTCTAGTCATATCCTTCCTTGCAACACCTTCATATGTTTGAAATCCTAAATTTTCTCCTCTACACTTTCTTCACCCCATGTAACAACTTGTGTTCCTTTTTCATACATGACAAAGGATACAGCAGTGTTGGTATATGGGAAGTAGCCAGAGAAAAGTTTCAGATAATCTTAGGTAAATTGTATCTCCACTATTGTGTGACTGTTCACTGGACATTGCTGTTCTCTGAATCTTTAAAAAAAAAAATTCTTCATTTGTTATATGGACTTTCTGGGCCCATGTTCATTTCAAGGATGTAATAAAATAGTGTGAAATGACAATGCTCAGAAATCATAGTAACTCTCTTGTTAAAATACAGAAATAATTTCAAATGGATTTGGAATTTCAAATTAGTTCCTAATTACAAAATGCACAGTATTTTGAGTTTGAGAGGATAATACAGGATAGTATTATCCCAACACTGGGATAGATGATTTCTAAGAC
The DNA here is from genome assembly GCF_029215605.1 of Mirounga angustirostris. NCBI lineage: Eukaryota > Metazoa > Chordata > Mammalia > Carnivora > Phocidae > Mirounga > Mirounga angustirostris. The sequence continues at coordinate 56,883,755 of NW_026991724.1, read as the reverse complement.
AAGATACTGTGGCTATCTGCTTTAAAGAAAAAGACTAATAAATTCACTCCTCCTCCATCCGTGCCCAATTATCTATGCACTGTTAAATGAAAAAGCACTCTAGCCTCTCTGATCTTACAGTGCCATGACTACTCTAAGTGCTCAGCTTGTAGAGTGATTGGACAAGGTGGGCACGAGAGATGAATGTGGTTGCCCTGTGCAGCAGAGTCAGCAGTTGCTTTCCTTTGCTGTAACTTGTCTTCTTCTGCCGAGTAGAGAGATGCAAACACTGTGATAATGGGGCTCATGTTAGAGTTTTTAGAGTTCTTTCCACGAGCCATAAATTTCCAGCCAATCACTCAGAGCAGACTATAGTACTGAAGGTTAGTTTAAGGGTTTCCAGATGCAACCAAGGATGTGAAGAAGAGAGGTGGGTTAGTCTGAGGTGGTGTCTGGGATCTATTGTCTCAACACTGCCCCTTAACGTGACTCTGAACTTTGGCTGCTCCATTCTCAACAGACCACATGTTTTTAAAGGGCACTGTCTGGAGAACTCTAGGAGAGGATGTGAAAATCAAATGGGGTGTGGATGAAAGTCTTTCTTCACAGCCTCTACTGCCCCACTGTTCTTTCTCAGTGCCCCTCTTTGTATTCCTGCCGGAGGCCAAGGCCCCAAGGGGAGGACACAGGGCTGGGCTGGGGTGCACCTACCTGTGACCACAAGCCCCAGGGCATCACTGGGGGCTGACCACACATAAGGGCTGCTGCTGTACCAACCATAGCACCTGTAGTTCCCTGAGAAGCTTTGGTTCACAGGACCTAGAATGAAGGTGCCTTGGTGTCTGCCATTTTGGTTCTGTGACAGGGTGGCTCCTCCTTCCTTGATCAGTGAAAATCTATCAAATGGGATGTGTGCTGACCTGCACTGCAGGGAGATATTCTTCCCTAGCATCACCACAATGCCCTGGTCAGCAGAGAAGAAGGGTTTGTTGTAGAAGCCTAAAAGAGAAGAGAGTAAGCTAATAGCAAGATTTTTCTTCCTTTCCCTGTTATCCCCACCACACCTATTGGGTCCATGGTAAGACCCGGATCCAAAGGAATGGGAGCTGGGAACTTCTCATTTCCCTACTCCAAGACCCATACTCTGTCCCAAACTATTCAGACAAGTCTGAGCAAGCAAGCAGCCTGTGGGGCTTGGATGAGATGCCATCTTCAAGAGCTGGAGATCTTGTTTCTAGAGCCATAAGACCCAAATGATTCTGTTCCCAATTACAACATGTGGGGTTCCCCCCCACACCACCAAGCAGTCCCGAGACACCCACTGGGCATCCCGCAATTCAACTTAATTCTGACACTATCTACCTGGAGATAACATCAGATCCCAAAGATTAAGGGCTCAGTCTTGAGAACGCTCCCACTTCAGATGCCAATCACAAGCCTCTCATGTCACCGGTGCTTCTGACAGAATGGCTGTAAATCAGAAGTTCCCACAACCCCTTCCTTGGTTCATTTAATTTGCCAGAGCAATTTACAGGCTCAGGAGATCAGTTTACTTACTAGATCACTGGTTTATTATAAAGGATACAATCAGGGACAGCCAGATGGTAGGGATGTGTAAGGCCAGGTGCCCTCTCCAGGTGCGCCTCTCTACCACTACCTCCACGTGTTCACCAACCTGGAAGCTCTCTGAACCCTGTCCTTTTGGGTTCTTATGGAGGCTTCATTACCTAGGCATGGTTGATTAAATCTTTGGCCATTAGCCATTGATTCAACCTCCAGCCCCTCACCCATCCCTGGAGGTGGGGATGGGGAGCGACTGAAAGTTCAAACATTTTAGTCACATGGTCGGTTCTCCTGGCAACCAACCCGGGTCCTTAAGTGGGGTCCAAAAGTCACCTCATTGACATAACCTCAGGCAAGGTAGGAAGAAGGGGTTTGTTAGAATATCAAAACACTTTACCATTCTTAGTCATTCAGGAAATTCCAAGGGATTTAAGAGCTCTGTGCCAGGAACAGGAACAAAAACCAAATATATAGTTCTTATTATAAATCACAGTATCACAAGCCATATTTGGGGAAAAGGGGGAATAGTATCCAGAGTTTGAGGAGCTAAGTCAGAGGTTGAGAGAGGCGACATTATGTAAAAAGAATGTTAGCAAGTGAAAAGACTTGGAAATTCAGGATGGACCCTTCCAGAAACAAACCCTTCTAGAAACACAGGGTCAAGCCACCCTGAGGACAGAGGGCTTAAAATCTAGGGCCAGGCTTGTGCAGGGAGCATAACTTCCCCCTCCTTAGGTACAGGCTGCATTTACTGATTTCTATCCATACAGAAAGGGTCAGGAGGAGAAACCTGCACATGCTATCTCAGCCGGGTGCTCAAGCTTAGCATCAACAGCCATATTCATTTGTATGGTGTGTACCCTTAATGTGATGTGGTAAAAATGGCACTGTGCTTCTGTGGTCTTCCTCACAGTTACCCCAGGAACCCTGTCTTATCATGAGAGAAACATCAGACAACTTCCAATAGTGGGGCATCCTACAAAGTACCTGACCAGCCCTCCTCAAAACTGCCACAGCCAAGAGCAGCCTAAGGAGATGTGACAACTGCATGCAGTGTGGGATGGGATCCTAGAGCAGATGAATGACTGCTGCGTAAAAGCTAAGGAAATCTTTTTAAAATTTTTATTTAAATTCAATTAGCCAACATATGTACATCATTAGTTTCAGATGTAGTGATCAATAATTCATCAGTTGCCTATAACACCCAGTGCTCATCACATCAGGTGCCCTCCTGCATGCCCATCAACAGTTGTAAAAGCTAAGGAGACCTAAATAAACTATGCACTTTGGCAAATGCTAAGTTATCCATATTGGTTCATTAATGGTAAGAAAAGTGCCATACCAACAGAATATGTTAACAACAAGGGAGAGTGGGTGATAGGTATATGGGGATGTTCTGTCCTCTCTTCTCAATTTTTCTGGAAACATGAAACTGTTCTAGAAGTAAAGTCTACATCAAAAACTAATGATGCTATGGTAAATGGATCCCATTTACAATAATCCCAAAACCATAAGATACCTCAGAATAAACCTAACCAAAGAGGTAAAGGATCTATACTCTAGGAACTATAGAACACTCATGAAAGAAATTGAAGAAGACACAAAAAGAAGGAAAAATATTCCATGCTTTTTCTTCCATGGATTGGAAGAATAAACATTGTTAAAATGTCTATGCTACTCAGAGCAATCTATACCTTCAATGCCATCCTGATCAAAATTCCAATGACATTTTTCAAAGTGCTGGAACAAACAATCCTAAAATTTGTATGGAATCAGAAAAGATCCCGAATCACCAAGGAAATGTTGAAAAAGAAAAACAAAGCTGGGGGCATCACATTGCCCGATTTCAAGCTATATTACAAAGCCGTGAACACCAAGACAGCATGGTACTGGCACAAAAACAGACATATAGACCAATGGAACAGAATAGAGAGCCCACATATGGACCCTCAACTCTATGGTCAAATAATCTTTGACAAAGCAGGAGAAAATATGCAATGGAAAAAAGACAGTCTCTTCAATAAATGGTGCTAGGAAAATTGGACAGCCACATGCAGAAGAATGAAACTTGACCATTCTCTAACGCCACACACAAAGATAAACTCAAAATGGATGAAAGACCTCAATGTGAGACAGGAATCCATCAAAATCCTAGAGGAAAACACAGGCAGTAACCTCTTTGACATTGGCCACAGCAACTTCTTTCAAGATTCATCTCCAAAAGGTAGTGAAACAAAAGCAAAAATGAACTTTTGGGACTTCGTCAAGATAAAAAGCTTCTGCACAGTAAAGGAAAGAGTCAACAAAACAAAGAGGCAACCCACAGAATGGGAGAAGATATTTGCAAATGGCACTACAGATAAAGGGCTGGTATCCAAGATCTATAAAGAACTTCTCAAACTCAACACCCAAAAAACAAATAAGTCAAGAAATAGGCAGAAGACATGAACAGACACTTCTCTAAAGAAGACATACAAATGGCTAACAGACACATGAAAAAATGTTCATCATCATTAGCCATCAGGGAAATTCAAATCAAAACCACATTGAGATACCAACTTACACCAGTTAGAATGGCAAAAATGGACAGGGCAAGAAATAATAAATGTTGGAGAGGTTGTGGAGAAAGGGGAACCCTCTTACATTGTTGGTGGGAATGCAAGTTAGTACAGCCACTTTGGAGAACAGTGTGGAGGTGCCTCAGAAAATGAAAAATAGAGCTGCCCTATGACCCAACAATTGCACTCTTGGGTATTTACCCCAAAGACACAGATGTAGTGAAAAGAAGGGCCATATGCACCCCAATGTTCATAGCAGCAATGTCTGCAATAGCCAAACTGTGGAAAGAGCTGAGATGCCCTTCAACAGATGAATGGATAATGAAGATGTGGTCCATATATACAATGGAATATTACTCAGCCATTAGAAAGAATGAATACCCAACTTTTACATCAGCATGGATGGGACTGGAGGAGATTATGCTAAGTGAAATAAGTCAAGCAGAGAAAGTCAATTATCATATGGTTTCACTTATTTGTGGAACAAAAGGAATAGCATGGAAGACATTAGGAGAAGGAAGGGAAAAATGGGGGAAAATCAGAGGGAGAGATGAACCATGAGAGACTATGGACTCTGAGAAATGAACTGAGGGTTTTAGAGGGGAGAGGGGTGGGGGGATGGGTGAGCCCAGTGATGGGTATTAAGCAGGGCACATACTGCATAGAGCACTGGGTGTTATACGCAAACAATGAAGCATGGATCACTACATCAAAAACTAATGATTTATTATATGGTGACTAACATAACACAATAAAATAAAATTAAATTAAAAAAAAGTAAAGTCTATGAAAAAATAAGAAAGAAAGAACACAGAGGGCTGGAGACCTTGGATGTGTCCTCACCTGTCACCACCAGCTCCAAGGCTTTACTGTGCTCTGACCAGTGGTCCTGTTTCCTATACTGGCACTGATAACGTCCTGCAGTGTTTGGATTCATGTGTTTAATGAGGAATTCAGCCTTCTTCTGAAATCCCAATTTCTTCTCCACCACCTCGAATGTGGAGTTTCCCAGGATTTCCAGTTGGTACAAGTAAGACTCGGGAGTCCCCCAACACAGGATCTTCACAGAGTCATTCCAGGGAATCACAGAACCAGGTGTGGCAGATATGATAGGAACAGGAAAATCCCCTAGAAGAAAATAAAGCCCAGACTCAGGTGGTCTGCTATGGAGAAACCACAGTCCTTTCCTTCTCTCTGGACAGAATACAAATAAATTAAGGTGTGAAGGACCTGCAATTCTTTCCTTTTTAAAATCTTTTTTTGGTATTTTCTAAATGTAGTAAAATATATAAAATGTGAAATTTAGCATTTCAACTTTCTTTTCTTTTCTTTCTTTCTTTCTTTCTTTTTTTAGGTAGGCTCCACACCCAACATGGGGCTTGAACTCATGACCCTGATATTGATAGTCACATGCTCTACCGACTGAGGCAGCCAGGCACCCTCCCCCCTTTTTAACCATTTTTTTTAAAGATTTTTATTTATTTGTTTAACACAGAGAGAGAGAGAGCACAAGTAGGCAGAGCAGCTCGAGTGAGAGGGAGAAGCAGGCTCTCCGCCGAGCAGGGAGCTCGATCCCAGGACCCTGGGATCGTGACCTGAGCCGAAGGCAGCCGCTTAACGACTGAGCCACCCAGGCGCCCCTTTAACCATTTTTTTAAGTGAACAGTTCAATGGCAATAATTACATTCACTACATTGTGCAAACATGACCTCTATTTTCAGAATTTTTTTATGACTCCAGACAGAAACTCTATAATCATTAAGCAATAACTCCCCACTCCCTCTTTCCTCAGCCACCAGTAATATCTGATCTACTTTCTGTCTATGAATTTGCCTATTCAAGGTACTCCATATGAGTGGAATAATACAATATTTGTCCTTCTGTGTCTGGTGTATTTCACTGAGCATAATACCCTGAGTAAGGTTCACGCATGTTGTGGCATGTGTCAGAACACCCTTTGTTTGAATGGCCAAATAACATTCCATTGTCTGTGTAAACCACATTTTGATTATCCACTCCGGCCAATGGATATTTGGGCTGTTTCCGTCTTTGGCTATGGTAAATAATGCTGCCCTAAGCATTGGTGTACAGGTATCTGTGTAAGTCCCTGCTTTCAATTCCTTTGGTTATATACGTCGGAATGGAAATGCTGGATCATATGATAATTCTACGTTTAGCCTTTTGAGGAACCAAACTCCTTCCTTTCCATGTTTATTTTCTTTTTGAGGTGAAATTCACATAGCATACAATGAACCATTTTTAAAGTGTATGATTGGGTGGTATTTAATGCATTCACAATGTTGTGTAACCTTCCCCTCTTTTTTTTTTTTTTAAGATTTTATTTATTTATTTGACAGAGAGAGACACAGCTAGAGAGGGAACACAAGCAGGGGGAGTGGGAGAGGGAGAAGTAGACTCCCCGCTGAGCAGGGAGCCCGATGTGGGGCTCGATCCCAGGACCCTGGGATCATGACCTGAGGTGAAGGCAGATGCTTAATGACTGAGCCACCCAGGCGCCTCCCCCCGCTCCTTTTTTTTTAAAGATTTTCCATCACCTCTATCTTGTTGTATTTTTATCACCCCAGAGGAGACTTTGTACACACTAAGAGGTCACTTCCCACTCTTTCTTCCCACAGCCCCTACCCTAGCAACCAAGAGTCTGCCATAAAGGCTGCGTGGTATTTTGTTGCCATGGCAATCCTCATCAACAACTCAACAATCTGCTGGTTCCTTTATCGAGATGTATCATCTATTTTAGATCTGATAGTGATGTACTCAACTGCTGCTCTGTGAGGGGAGAATGGAAGGGACTCTGCCATGCTCAGGAGGAATGCCATCAAGGAAGACCAACCTACTATCTGTGGCCATGGAAGATGTTGACCGTATTTACCAAAAATTGCAGGACTTCCTGTTATTCAGTATTATTCATTCACCAATACATCCATGCTTTTGTTCTTCCAAAGTATATGAGAGATGCCTCCATTAATGCAGACACAGTGTTCATTTAATATCATGACCTAAACTAGTGGTTCTCAACAGGGGGCAATTTTGCCTCCCAGGGGACAATTTGTCAATGCCTGGGGACAGTTTTGGTTGGGACGGGAGGCACTGTTGGCATCTACTGGGTAAAGGCCAGGGATCTTACAATGCACAGGACTTCCCTCCCAACAAAGGATTATCTGCTCCCAAATGTTGATAGGTCCAAGGTTGAGAAACCCTGACCTACACAACCTGGGTAAGACCTTTAAGGGAATGATGATGTGGGAAATGTCAGATACTAATTTTTAAAAATACACAAGTATATAATCGCAGTTCATGACACATGGTCTGCAGTATAGAGATGTAGATCTTGGAGGTCTGATAATAGATGTAAGGGTTCAGCTGACACATGAGGATGAGTAGCAATTGCCTAGGCAGTGTGGACTGGCAGGTTGGGAGCATTGTGGATAGAATGGATGATGGGAGAAGGGTTAATGAAGTACAAAGAAGTGAGGGACAAACTAAAGTAAGTTCAGCATGGGTAAAGAGCAGAGGTTCAGTGGGAGAGTGGAAGATGGGTTGGGGGAGCAGATGCAACCTGGGCAGGCAGCACTTGGGAGAACCGGTTACATCAGTATGTTTATCTGAAGTTTGACCCCTGAGGGGTTTGAGGGAGATAAAGATACCTGTGTTTTAAACACACAAGTAATCCAGGCTACAGTCTTTAGAAGAAGCTGGAGGAGAGAAGACACGGACAAGGCAGGAGTGGAGGTGACAATATACACTCATACTTGAGAGCTACTTGGTGTCCATTACAGAGACTGCTTGAGAGGGTGGGGCTAAGGCAACATCCCATTAGATGTAGCAAAGTGGATAGAGTGGAGAGAATTAGGTTGTGAAAACAAATAGGTCTGACATAGGGACAGATATTGGGTAATCACCAATGGCTCCCAACTTCCTCAGCCCTGCAGTTGTGAACATTCAGTAAAATATGTGTCTTTGATATCAGGGGCAGACAGCCTAATGGAAGAAAACACTAAATCCAGGTCTGAGTACAATGTGTTTGAGGGTTTTGGAGAGAAGAACACAGCAGAGATGGCTGGAATGGGGAATAAAATTGGAATTTGCTTGGGCTTTTGACTGTTCTTCCAACCCTTCTGTACCAAGGTATAAGGTGGCTGGGAGAGAGTTAGTGGAACACTTACCTTCCTGTGCCTGAATCTTCTGGCTCAGACAGAACACTGGAAGAGAGAGATTCATGAGAGATGAGTCTTCCAGTTTCCAGTGTTTGTTTCAAGTCACCCTGCCTAATGACATGAAGGGTGTCCTTTTTTCTTCCACAGCAAGCATAGCTTTGAGGCTCATCTTTTAGTTTTATCTTCTAGATTTCAGGCCCTAAGGCTCTCATCTATAGGAACTCTGGACCCATCATGGATCTCTACACAGCATGACATGGGTTGAACATGTTCCACAGGCTACTTGGATTTGGGAAGACACAGTTATAGATATCTGGGCAAAGGCCAACTCTCCAATATGGAGGTCAGAATCTCCTGATTCCTCATAGTAAGAGGGACACTGACTGTTTTGGGGCTTCGCCACCCTCCCCCCCTTACCCACTTGCATTTAAGAACTCACCGAGACAGAGAAGGATGGTGTCTCTGGGGTCCATGATTCTGATATGGCCTCAGCCCAGTTAGTCTCTTGTTGGTGCACATTTGCAGAATGACAGATCCTCATAAGACAGTTAGATCAGCAGGAAGTATGAGGTCAGAGTCTCTAGTCAGAGAATTTCTCCATCTATTGCCCCACAGGTAATGGTTCCTTCCCAAGAACTTAGTTCTGGATAGCTTTTGGGTTGGGCCTGAGAGGAGACCAATCTTCCTGCTTATGTTTCCTATGAGAAGTGAGTGTTTTCCTCAACTGATGTCTAATGGGGCTCAAATCCTTCTTTAAACCAGAACCCACATCCAAGTGGAAGGGCCTGGGACAGAGTATAAGAGGGTGCCATACAGGCAGAGATTTGTCTTCATTGGACCGTTTAGTCAAAAGCCATGTGTCCTTGCTTGTTATGGACCCATGTATCCTCTCTGGAATTCAGGGACTAAGTATATCCACTTGGTCTTGATCAGGAAGATCACATACTCTTACACTGGGGATTTTCTTTATGCCAGCATGCCAAGGAATTTTCCCAGGAGCTGCTCATCATCTGTAGGGTAAGAAAGTCCTATACCTATACCTATACCCATCTATATATCTAGATACAGATACTGGATAGATGATAGATATTTAGCTGTAGGATGGGATGGGAAGTCAAATATTCCAAATCAAATTCTCTAATACTTACCACCATAATACATATACTCTTGCCTTCCAATACACCAAATGCCTAAAGTCCTGAGCTTCTCCCATCTTTTGGAAGGCACCACCAACAGCTAGATTTTAAAAATAGTGAAAAGGAGTCTTCAAGAGAAGTGACTTTGCCAACGATCCTGCAGTTAAGAAGGAGCAAAACAAAATCTAATTGTTAAACATCCAAAAAATATCCACCTCTGAAGCATGACTTGGACTCTCCAGGGGAGATGCTATGGTTACTTGATCGCTTCACCCTGGGACAAGATGATCATGACAAATATGTTACATTCCAATGATAGATAGGTGGTGGATTTGTCTATTTGCTTGTAGTAACATAGTGACTTACCCTTGAGGGAAGGGTTGACTTGAAAAGACCTGAGGGATCTATTTTGAGAAATGGTGAAAGTTGCTTTTCTTAGTATATTCTGATATGTGAATATTTTATATTGTATGTCAGAGAATATATATATATACATGTATATATACATGTATATATATATAGATAGATATACATATATGTAGTGTTAATATAGCTATAATATATATCTATCACTAATAAAATATGCCTTTGTTATTGTAAAAAATGAGCTTACCTTAGGATACGTCGTATTTTCCAGCCGCTAGTGTTTTGAAATGGTGACCAGCATTGTATCCTAGACAAGGGTTTTTTCAACTTTAGCACTATTGACATTTAGGGCTGGATAATGATTCTCTGCTGCCTGTGTGTGTGGAGGAGTCCATCCTGGACACTGAAGGATGTTGAGCAACATTCCTGGCCTCTGCGTAGTAGATGCCAGTAGCAGCCCCCTCCACAGTCATGACAACTAAAAATGTCTCCAGACGTTGCCATAATGACTCCTGGTGGGCAACGTTGCCCCAGCTGGGAACCAGCGTCCTGTGCTGTCTGCTGGCACATACAGGCTGAGGAACTAGACCTTGTTCTGAGACATGACTGAGCTTCATGCATCCCACAGCATCTCATGTCCCTTCCTTGAGGCATTTAGGTTCTACAGGATGTAGGTCCCACTTAGGGTCACAGGACATAGATCAGTCCAGTGGGAAGGTCTCTAGAGCACATTTCCAGGCACAAATCCTCAAAGTGTTCTTTTAATCTGTTGTTCCCTGAAGTCTCAACAAATTCCTCCCAGAATCAACTCTATCCTAAACACCCTATTTTTTCCTCCCAGCTACTTTGGAGGAACCTCTTGCTTGTCTACCAAGAAGGAAGATATTGTAGTCTGGGGGAACAACTCACCTTCTCATATTCATTCATAACACTCTAAGAGAAGCCACATGGAAACTTAACCTCTCTTCCAAACTGTTGCCTTAACCCTAGCATCCATGCTGAAATCCTGTGTTCAAAAAGCCACATTTAGGCTGGGGTTGCAGAAAACCTCATTTGTCCATGTGATAGCTATGGGTCCACGCCCTGATGTCTGGGGAATTCCAGGTAACTCCACCATGCTTCCTTTTGCAGATCTCAGTAAGATCTAATATGCTTGTTTACCTTCCCTGGTTATTGTATACCTCTGTTGTGCAGAAACCGGGAGCCCCACAGAACTGATCCATGCACTGGGTGCAGTCTGTCAGTCCCTGTCATCACTGTTCAGGTCTCTCTACAAACTGATGACAAGAGAAGAAACTGAAAACTTCCATTCTTAATCATAGCTCTGGTTTTCCCACAATGTGTGCTGAACAAAAATATCTGACTTCTTGGAAATTTTTTGAGCCAAGCCCAAGGCCTCACCTGGTTCCCAAACCCAAGTGTGTCTTAAAGTCCAAATCTGGAACAATCCCCTAAAGCAAGGTGTGACATTTGTTTACAGGGGGTGGTTCAACAGATAGTGGATGGGCTCAAGGGTCTTCTCTTTGGGACCCCATGGTGGTCAATAACCATGCCATGTTGTGTGGCCTTTGACAAGACAATCTCTTTGAATTTCCCTACTTTGCAAAGTGGAGATAACGATGAGCTCTGATAAATTTTACATAAGGACTCATCAAGGAAACATTTGTAAAACACATTTTGTTAAACAAATGGTCAAAGGTGTGAATTCCTGTCATTGCCACACAGACACCTATCATTTTCACTGTTGTTCACTAACAATAATGTTCACTAACTTTGATGCTAATTTTGCATCCAAAAGATTGCTAGACCTATAGTTCTGATGAGTCTCCCAAACTCAGATGTCTTAATTTCTTACACTGTTTTGTTTTTCCAGAATCATTCAGATAGATCCACCTGCTCCTATGGGATCTCCTTGATGGAGCCTTGAGGGCAATCATCTGTACTGAGCTGAGACATGGTGTGGCTGGGGCCCCCTAATGTGCCCTGAAGTGGTAGCTGCAAAGGTGGTGGGAGAGAGTCAGTCCCATGCTGGGGACACCAGCCAGGTGCTCTCTGGCAACCAACCAGAACTTCCAGGTGTCTCACTTGAGGATGTCTGGACCTGCCCCAAAGGCTTCCCAGATTCCAGTAGGAATGGGTAGATCTCTCTGGATGATTCTAGAAGGATGAAAGAATGCAAGAAATTAAGACATTAGAATTTGGGAGACTCAACACAGCTAGATACGTAATTGTGACATAGTCACACAGTGGATTCCTACACAGGAGGGAAAACACTTCTCTTACATGGAAAGATAGGATTAAATTTCAAACATACAATGTTGAATGAAAGGAGTCAGTCACAAAAATACATACTATATGATTCCATGTAGATGAAATTCAACAATAGCTGGGAAGAAAGATGATTGATGATAGATGATAGATTTATTTATTTGTTTATAGTAACATAGCAACACAAGTCAGAACTTACCCTTGAAAAGAAAAGGTGATTTTGTGGACAATATTGGAAATGTCTGTATCATCATAATAGCATCCTAGAATGGATGGGGGGCTTTCTAGGGGGTCCTGAGATATTTATCTCATCTTAGGGTGAGAGGAAGATGAAGACTTCTGCCTTCAGATTCCAGCTGTTGTTAGGAGGGGTTTCAGAAAGAGCTATGGCATCCATGGAGAGCCTCCTCAGGGTCTTCCTGCGTGTGCTCTGGGCATAGAATTCATGCCTTGATTGGTCTCAGCATGTTGCGAATTCCATGTACACACTGTCATCATGCAAAGGTTCCTCGGGCCTCCGGGAAGTGGGAGTGGTTTTTTTCTGCATAAAAATGCAATGATCCAACTGTGTATATATCACCTCCTGTGGGTCTTCTGCTTGAGGGTCCTGCATGATGGGAAATGGTGAGGAGGGTGTGCACACACTTGTGGGGACTAGGAGGAGATGAGATGGCACTGAAGAGAGTGAGCTGAGGACAACCTACCTCCCTGCTCACCATTCTGTCCACCTCAGGCTTTCTGTTCATTATAGCAGCATCTGTAGGGAATAGAAGTCATCAAAAACACTTCAAAGGTTCTCATTTTATAGATACAAATACCAGAGTACAGAGAGGTGCAGCCAATGCCTGGAATTACTGCCAAAAAGTAGAGTCAGAAATTCTACCTCTCTGAAGTTCAGAGACACATCCCATTAATGTCTCCCTTTTCCATTCCATTGATGAGGTTGGGGGCATGGGGGTTCTCTCTAGAAAGCCCTACCTCTGTGGCTCCTGCTTTGAACCAGGAGTCAGCCTGCAAACGGAGGCTCCCCGGCTCCCCCACTCCTCCCAGACAGGCACTGGCCTCTTCTTCCCGAGACTCACTCTCTTTGGCACGGCACCACTGACGAGTGAGGAAGAAAAGAACAGCGAGGAAGATGATGGCCACTAAGGGCCCAGCCAGAACATGCAGGTGTATGGGGTTACCTGTAGGAAGACGTGAATCCAATAGAAGCAAATCACGGCAGGCACCCAGCCTGCTGCCATCTTGGTTCCAGCCCCACGAGACCCATTTCAGATCTATGACCTACAGAACTGTAAGATCATTTAAAAAACTGTGTTTTAATGCACTGAGCTTGTGGAAATTTGTTATAGCAGCAGTAAGAAACGAATACATATGGCATATCCAGCACATGGATGTATATATGCACTGGATCAGTGCTTGAATGAATAAATGAAGGAATCATGTATATGGGGGACAGACTGCGTTCTGAGTTCTCTCCCACTCTACTGAGCACATCAGGGTTGCATCCTGACAGACAAGAGCCCATTTATTGGTAAATGGAACTTCTCTAAGCACTGCCTGTCCCTCATCAGCTTCTCCCTTCCTCCCCCTCCCCACCCCCGCCCCCAAGTCCCCACGAATCTTATCTCCACTTAGGAATGGGGACAGAGTAAGCACAGCATTATTCCTGGCCAGGAGATCAGGTTTATTCTCACCCTCCTCTCTTGGAGGAGGTCTCTGCTGCAGAAAATTAGAAGTTAAGAGTCTTCACCGGCCCCATGCTGACCCAAACCCTTCTGCTGTTGTAGAGTCTGGGGATCAGAGAGGGAAGGTTACAAGATCACAGAGCTGGAAGGTGGCTGAGCCAACCCTCAAACCCAAGGCTTCTCTCTGTCAGGTTTCAGGGGTAAAAGGGATCCTTTACTCACCAGTTTTGGGGGTTGGTTTTGTGGATAGGAGGCAACTATTTGAAGAGTTTCCTAAAAAACAAGCTAGGGGAAGGGGAGGAAGTGGAACTGTCTTCTACCCACTGAAGCTCTTTGTCATCTAACACTGAGCTCCTGGGACCTCTCTGAATCTCTGGGGCCTTGACTCCCTGAGACTTCAAGCTGCAGAGAGGAGATGGGAGAGGTTGATGATGAAAGGGGCCTCTACTTAAGAGGAGGCTTCTCAATCCTGCCGTAAAGACACCTGTACCACCTGGGAGACCACTCTGTAGGCGTGAGGTGAGGAGGGGCTGCTAGGAAGCGGGTAATGGTGACGGGCCAATGCAACCTCTGATCTCCCCAAACTGAGCCCCTTCTCTCCTGCTCCTGGGTCTGCCCTGACCCCTTTCCATCTTCCTGGGGACACAGACCCCCAGTTTGGGTTTCCACACAATCCATGCAGGAGGATGCTGGAAGTGAGTCCTCAGTCTCTCCCTCCCTGTTTTCTTTATCTATGTTTCTGTCTCCCCAGAACTCCTAAGCATCCCCCCAGTACCAGCAGGATGCCCCTCACATATGGCCTTCAAATCTATCCTGAATCACTGGACGCAGAGCACGTTCTGGGCTTCCTTACCTGTGACAGAAAGGTACAGTGGGTCACTCGGGCCTGACCACTCACAGAGAGAGGGGTTGAAAGAGCCATAGCATCTGTAGGTCCCACCCAGGGCTGGGTGTGCAGGGCCCAGAGTGAAGTCAGCCTGGGATGCACCGCCATGCCTCTGCCCCTTAGCGAGCCAGAGCTCATGGGGCTGCCCATCCCTGGATAGATGGTACACATCAAAGGAAATCTCCGAGCAGCAGGACAAGGTCACGTTCTCTCCTGACCTCACCACGGTGCCTGGCTGGGCCCAGAGAGAAGGTTTCTGGTGTAGACCTGGAGGAAGTGGAGGCAGTTCAGTCAGAGAGGCTCTTCCTTGCTCACTGTGTCCTTCACACCTGGACTAAGAATTCTCTCTCCCTGTTCCCAGAGCCCAAGGCCCACTGTGTCCCCTCCTGTCCACCTCTCCTATTGCTTCCTGTCCTTGCCTCCCTCCTGTTCTTTTTTACTTTTGCACTGCCTTACTCTCTCTGCCTCTCCTGGGATCTGTTGGTTTGATCTGCCTTTTCTTTCATTCTGAGTCTCTCATTCTGCCTTGTCACTATCGTTCTGCATTATCTATCTATCATCTATCTATCATCTATCTATCTATCTATCATCATCATCTATCTATCATCTATTATCTATCTGTCTATCATCTATCTATCATCTATCATCTATCTATCATCTATCTCTCTCTATCTCCCTATCTAGCATCTATCTCCATCACCTTGGTTTCTGTGACTTGCTCTGCTTCTCTGTCCCCAGACCTCTTTTGGGATCTCTGTCACCCACCCCCACATCATCATCTTTCTCTTTGTGCCCCACGCTCAGATCTTTTAAGGCTTTTATTTGCCCTCTCCGTCTTTCTCTCTATTTCTCTATTCTTTTTTCTTTCTTTCGTTTTTTGTGTCTCTGAGCCAGTGTCTGTCTGTCTATCCATCTGTCTTTGTCATCCCTCCATTCTGTGTATGTGTGTTCATGTGCACACATGAATTTCTGTGTCTATTCACATAGAAACTTTCTATGTACATTGAATACATCAACTCTGCTTTCTCTCTGATTGCATCTCTCTGTAGGCTTTGACCTCAGTAATCCTGTAAGATCTGGGGTGACCTTCAACATGGGCCTGAGAAACAGCTTTGGGAACCCATGAAACACGCCACATATAGGAGCTGGTATCTGGCTCCTCCACCTGGGACCATGGTTTCCTGGGGCATATTGTGGCTCGGCTATATGGGATGAAGTCATGTCAGAGTGAACGCAGCATCTGTGGATGCCACATGGAGTGAGGACCAGGGCCCATGGGCCATCAGCCTGAGACAGGCCAGCCTGGCCCTGAAGCCTGGTCACATATGTGGTGTGTCTTTGGATTCTCCTGGTAGAGAAGAGGGTGTGGAGATTTATTGGAAACCATGTTCGAAACTGTCCCAGGTCTCTGAACAAACTCAGAGTAGAAGAGCACCCTGTCTCTGATGTGGGTGTACCCGTCTCTATCTGTCCCTTTGCTCTTTATCTCCATTACTGACTCCCTGTTTCTGCCCCCATCTGTCCTTTATAACAAATGGTTTCTACTGTTGCTCTTCTGTCTTTATCTCTCTTGGTGTAGCTCTCACCAAGGCTGTCTCTCTTCATAAAAACCCACGTTCGTCTCCTTCTTCACCACCTGGGGCTTCCAGGTCTTAGAACATCCTGTCTGCATCCCAAAGAGGATGGGGGCATGTCTGGACAGTCTCACCTGTGATCATGATGTCCAGGGGCCCACTGGGGGCAGACCACTCATGGGAGGAGCGATTGAGAGAGCCGAAGCACCTGTAGGTCCCCGCATGGGCAGCTGTCACAGGACCCATGGAGAAGTTAGCATGGGAGCCCCCATGATGGCGCTGACCAGCAAGGTACAAGGTGTCCTTGGATACCCCCTCTCTGTGAAGAATGAAGCTTTCAAACACGATCTCAGAGCAACAATGCAAGGTCACGTTCCTTCCTGATTTCACCAGGGGACCCGGCTGGGCTAACAGAGAAGGTTTTCTGTAGATTCCTAAGAACATGGATGTTGTAAATTTAGAAGGAGCCACCCTGCCTCGCCCGATTCCCTGTCATCTGAAATGAGCGAGGGTGCCCCTGTGTCTGTCTGTCTCCTTCTTCTGTGTCCTTTTCTGTCTGAATGTCCCCATCGGTCTCTGCCCCTCCTCTGCTGTGTGTCTCTGTGTCTAGCATCAGCGCCAGACTCCATTCCCACTGCACTCATCCTTGGCACTGTCTGTGCTGCACCTGTCTCCCACAGAGTCCTTTTCTGCTTCCTCTGGTGGGGGTGGGAGAGTTGGCACTGCGGGCTGTGTTTCCAGGTTCTCTTATTGACCAATTCCTGCCCTGTGTGACAAATTGGAATCCCTGGTAGGAGGTGGGAATTAAGCAGTAAGGCAGGTACCACAGTAACTTCCAGTGTCCACCCAGCCTGTGACTTGTGGGGAGGGGCACATCTGCTGTGTCTGTGCCTTCTCCATGGTCCCAGCTTCCACAGGACACCGCTGAGGTGGCTCCGGGAACACCACCCCCTCCCTGTCACTGCAGTCTAGTGGTGGCGTCAACATCCCGCTCTTACCTATTGCTGGGTACAGTCTCGCTTCCTCTGTTTCATTTCCTAACTTGTCCTTCACCTGGGTGTCTGTATTGATTACCTAGCTGTTGTGATAAATTGCTCCTAACATGACGGCTGAAAGAACACAAATTTGTCACTTTACAGTTCTGGATGTCAGAAGTCCAACGTGGGTCTTACGGGCCAGGGCCAAGGAAGGGGTTGACAGGACTGCATTCCTTCCGGAGCCTCAAGGGGACAATTCATGCCTGTGCCTTTTCCCGCTCCTGGGGGCCGCCTGTATTGTTTGTCTTGTGCCTCCTTCCTCCATCATCAGAACTAGCAGTGGCTGGTGGAGTCTTTCTCATGCTGCATGACTCTGAAGCTCATTCTCCTGCTTCCTTCTACCCTTGTAATTGCAGTAAACCCACCTGGATAATCCAGGATAATCTCCCCATGTCAGGGTCACCTGCTTAATAACCTTAATTCCACATTCAACCTTAATTGTCCTGGGACTATTCATAGACTTGGAGTATTATGATATAGACATCATTGGGGGTCGTTATTCTGCCCACCTGCATGAAATGCCCTTTTATGTAAAGTACTTGGGGCAGCTCCTATTGTTCTAATTGGACCGGACTGACACTCCCACCAGGAAACTCTGACTTTAAGATTGGGACAGTGAATAGCCCCTCTAGACAAGTGTTCTCTGACCTGTGACCACAATCACCAGGGGGTCACTGGGTGCTGACCACACAGAGGAGGAGCCAAGATAGGATCCACAACATCTGTAAGTCCCCGCATGTGCTGGGGTTACAGGGCCAATGAGGAAGCTGTTCTGCAATATTGTGCTGTGGAGCTTGGAGACGAAGATGCCGTTGTTCTTGTACAGTCTGAATGTGTCAAACTTGTGATGGGAGTGACACCGAAGAGTCACATGCTGTCCTTGAGGAACCATGGGGCTTGGCCAGGCAGATAGGGAGGGCTTGTCCTGACCACCTGGGAGAGGAGGAGGCACAGCATTGGTCTCCCCTCCCCTGGCTCAGAGCCTCCCCTTCTTCCCAGGTCTCTAAGCCTCCTTTCCAAACCCGGGGTGCCCACACCACACAAAGACTCCCCACACCACACAGACATGGCATCTCCTACAACAAACATGTCGGCTGAGAGCTCTGAGTGAGTACTGAACAGTGGGCTCTTACTAGGTGTTGATAATGTAAGTTGTTATGTAAAAGAAGACAAAGTAGACACTGAACAGGAGAGTAATGACTTATGTGTATGCCATAACTTCAGCAAACACATGAAGCACGTTACATGACAGAGCTGCGTCAGAATGTGCTGGAATTCCAGGGGTCCTGGCATGAGGATCACCCACCTCCGCTGTAGAACATCAGTGGCAGCATCCTGGGGCTCCTACCCTCATGGGTGTGCTGGGGAACTTGAGTGGTTGTCCCGACCTCAGACAGTCTGTTGTTCCCGACACAGCTTGCATCCCCTGATCTACAGACAGCACCAGTTCCTCCCAGACACCCTAGCTCTGAGCAGCAGTGTCCTCCAGATGACTTTAGAGCCTGTCTCAGCCAAGGGGAAGGAGGTCTAAGGAGGGTCTCTGGACCAGAATTGGGGCTAGGGTTTCCCTGGGCCCCCACTTTCTAGTTCACAAGAGACTCACCCACAAAGCCTCCCACAGTCAACCCATCACCCAACCTCCTGTGCCATCTGCCTTCTTGTTATAGGAATTCTCTTATTCTGAGTAGATGCAGCCCAGGGTTTGGGGAAAGGACTCACCCACTTGTGCCCAGATCCTCTGGATGAGGAACACTGGAAAGAAAGACTCATGATGGATGGCCCATCTTCATAGAAGACTTGCCTCCCCCACTCCTTCCCGCACCTGGCCTGAGCTTCACCATCAAGGTCTGCTTTACCCCCATGGAATGTTCTGCTGTGGGGAGACCCAACCTTCCAGGCCAATATTTCCACCATGTATTCCCTCCCTTCATCCCCTTCTGGGACTCACCCAGACTTGTGAGGCTGATGACCATAGGTGACATGGCACTGCTTCTGCTGAACAGAGTTGACAAGTACACAGGATGTCGTGAAATGGGGCCCAGCTCACATTCATAAGATGACCGCAGTAAGGGAAGGTGACGCATAGAGGCTCTTTTTACTCTGCATATAGGTGGGTGTGGGGGCTCAGCTGAGGCTAAAATCAAGCTTCCTGGAAATTGTTTAGACTGTAACTGTTGTGTTGCATTCATTTACTGTGGTCAGACTTAACCAATTGAGCCACCCAGGCGCCCTACTGTGGTCAGACTTGAACACATCTCAGACACAATCCCTCATACTCAGAAAGATGAAATGATAGTAGTTTTTCTTTTAATCCAAGCCTCAAAATCTTCATATGTAATATGCAACATATCTAGTAGATACTATTATAAAAATAATTAGAAAGTATAAATCAAAATTATTTTCTAAGCTGATATTTCTAGTATTGAGTAAATACTTGTTAAAAATCAGGGGCGCCTGGGTGGCTCAGATGGTTAAGCGTCTGCCTTCGGCTCAGGTCATGATCCCAGGGTCCTGGGATCGAGTCCCGCATCGGGCTCTCTGCTTCTTGGGAGCCTGCTTCTCCCTCTGCCTCTCTCTCTCTGTCTCTCATGAATAAATAAATAAAAAATCTTTAAAAAAAAAAAAATTATTTAATTTCCCTGTGGAAGGATTATGCAGTTATTTAGAATCATAGAATTTCATCTTATTAGCAAAGAACAATGCATGTATGGATCTTATGGTTTTACCTGAAATTCATCTTACGACCCAGGAATTCAAACTCAAAATTTATCTGTCTGTGTCTATCTGTATATATCTATATATCGCAATTTTATATAAATATAAATATCCATTAATATAATGCTATAGGAAATTCACTTTTTTTAATAAAAATTTTTTTAAAGATTTTATTTATTTATTTGAGAGAGAGAGAGAGAATGAGAGACAGAGAGCATGAGAGGGAGGAGGGTCAGAGGGAGAAGCAGACTCCCCGCTGAGCAGGGAGTCCGATGCGGGACTCGATCCCGGGACTCCAGGATCATGACCTGAGCCGAAGGCAGTCTCTTAACCAACTGAGCCACCCAGGCGCCCGGAAATTCACTTTCTAACAGCCAATTAAGAATATCAAAAAACTCACCCCAAAACATTTTATGAAGAAAAACCCAAAATAGTAACACCTTCCAACTTAAAACAAGAAGATGGCAATGACCACGTAACATAATCTACCTACATATTTTGCCCTTATCCCATCTCCTTCTTTAACCCCACGTCTTGAAATTTGTAGGAAATTTTCCACTATGCATTATAAATACAGTTTTAAAGTGCTTATCTCTCCTTGTAAAATATGTAATTGTAATAAATATAAAATATATGTTTGTACACACATACATACATGTATGCACCCACATATACAGTTGTTTCAGATTTTTAAAATTATCAGCTTTTGCATCTTTTTTATTATGTTCAGTTAGCCAACATATAGTACATCATTAGTTTTTTTAATTTAATTTAATTTTATTATGTTAGTCATCATACAATACATCATTAGTTTTTGATGTAGTGATCCATGACATCATTAGTTTTTGATATAGTGTTCAACGATTCATTAGTTGTGTATAACACCCACTGCTCATCACAACATGTGCCCTCTTTTTTGTACTTCAACTTATATTGCTATGATACACACATATCAATTTTTTATAGTTCCATTTCATTGTTTTGGACTGCAGTATAATATTTCTTGCATGAGTATATCAACATGTATTTATCTGTTCTCATTATTATAGATATCTGGCTAACATGAGTATCTGGACAATATGGGTGGTACAGATATTTTAACAATGGTATTCTTCTAACCCATAAACATGGGACATCTTTCCATTTGTTTGTGTCTTCTTCATTTTCTATCATCAAAGTCTTATAATTTTCAGAGTATAGCTTTTACTAAAGTCTTTGGTTAAATTTATTCCCAAATATGTTATTATCTTGACGTTATTGTAAATAAAATATTTTTCTTTTTGCCCCCCACATCAACATAGCTTTTATTGTATCTTTAAAATATCACAAACAAGTCTGAAAAATCATCCGGCATCTACCTGTTTCTGTAGCTGGACAACTTAGATCTTGTTCGTCAGCCTGCTGAAGTGTTCCTTTTTCAGAAACATAGATACCATCCAAAATTTTTTTGGTAATACTTATTTTTTTGTTTATTTTTAACTGTTGTGGCTTGCTGAATCAAAGCAGCTGAATTTGATACAAGTTCAATGTCATTTCCTTCAAGAATTAACTCATCTTTCTGGGCTTGAGATACTGAACAAGCAACACCTGGCCTCACCCAAACCCTGCGGATATATTTTTCACCCAAGAAATTTTGGATTTTGATAGGAAAACGATTCTCCTGAATAGCAACATTGACGGGGGAAGTGAGCATACAGCTACCTAATCTTGTTATAGAAGTCCCTTTAATTTCCTTGACCATGTTCTGTATGTGACTACAGATAGTGCAAACAGTAGCCAGTTCTTTTCTATTTCCCCACCATCTGTCAACTGAGCCTCTTCTTTTTCTTTCCTGGGAGACTGAGTTCTACACTGATATACTGAGTCCCTCCACAGGGTTCCTCTGGGGCCCTTCACAATAACAGTGTATCCCTTCAGAGTGATGTCGACATTTTCTGGAATGTCAATAGTCTGATTACTGAGAATGGTCTTCATTCTCACAGTAGATGAGCCGAAATTGTTTTCTTTATTTCTTTTTCAAATATTGTGTCATTGGTGTATAGAAATGGACCTGTTTTCTGTATGTTGACTTTTTATCCTGCAAATTTGCTGAGTTTGTAGATTAGTTCTAAAGATGTTTGGTGGAGTCTTTAAGATTTTCTCTATATAACAGCATATAATCTGCAAACCAAGACCATTTTACTTCTTTCTTTGTGATCTGGATGTCTTTTTATTTCTTTTTCTTGTCTGATTGCTGTGGCCAGGACTTCCAGTACCATGTTGAATAGGAGTGGTGAGAGTGGACATCCTCATCTTGTTCCTGATCTTAGAGGAAAAGCTTTCAGGTATTTGCTATTGAGTATGATGCTAACTGTGCGTTTGTCATAGATAGCCTTTATTGTGTTCCTTCTATACCCAATTTGTTGAGAGTTTTTATCATGAAAGGATGTTGTGTTTTTTCAAACGCATTTTTCTGCATCTATTGAGATGATTATGTGATTTTTATCATTCATTTTATTAATATGATGTTTCACATTTGTTGATTGTGTATGTTGAACCATCCTCGTGTCCCATGGATAAATCCCACTTGATCACGGTGCATGATCCTTTTGATGTGTCATTGAATTTGGATGGCTAATATTGTGTTCAGAATTTTTGCACCTATAATTCATCAGGAATAGTGGTCTGTGATTTTATTTTCTTGCATTGTGCTTATCTGGCTTTGATATCAGGGTAGTGCTCATCTCATAAAATTAGCTTAGGAGTTCCTTCCTTTTCAGTTATTTGGAAGGGTTGGAGAAGAATCAGCATTAATTTTTCTTTAAATGTGTGGTAGAATTCTCCAGGGAAACCATCTTGTCCTGGTCTTTGGGACAGGTGTGCTGGGAGGTTTGTGGTTCTGATTCAATCTCCTTAGTCATTATTAGTCTGTTCAGATTTTCTATTTCTTCCTGATTTAGTCTTGATAGATTGTATGTCTACAATAAGTTATCCATTTTTTCCAGATTGTCTGGTTTGTTGGTGTTTAACTGTTCATAGCAGTCTCTTACGATCCTAGGCATTTCTGTGGTATCAGTTGTAACATCTCCTCTTTCATTTCTGGTTTTACTTATTTGTGTCCTCTCATTTTTTTCTGAGATGGTCTAGCTAAAGTTTTGTCAGTTTTGTTTATCTTTTGAGAAACTTTCCTTCTGCCAACTTTGGGAAGTCTTTCTCCTGCAGGTGGGGGCACACTGGCTCTTGACCCTGGGGCTAGTGGTGCACAGTGCCAAGTGCAGGGGTGTGTGATGTCACTAGATCCAGGGGGATGTCATGTGTCCTTTTTGGCTCACAGTACGTGGGTCCACAGCATCCACACCAGCGTGGTCCTTGGCGAGCACTGTAGGGGATCTAGAGGCTACAAGGGCTGGTGTGATCATAAGCAGTGCCTCCAGGCCCAGTAGCTAGGGACCAGGGAAGGCAGCAGGGGTGGCTGGAGCTGGTGGCGTGCACACACTCAGCTGCAGAGACTCTGGCTGTATGTACATTCTTCCCCTGGGCATGCACACTGCAGGGAAGCCAGTGACAGGGTTGGGCTTGGGTATGCAAGTACACAGCTAGAGGGGTTAGCCACAGGCAGGCACAGTGGTGTTGGCCAGTGACAGAGGCAGGGCCTGATCCAGGTCTGCCAGCAGCTGTATGGGCCCTGGCTGTCAGTGTGCTCTCTCGACAGGTATGCATACTGCAGTGCAGCTTGGTGATAGGAGTTAGACCCGTGACATGCAGGTGCACAGCTGGAGGGGCTAACCCTGATTGTGGGCATGGTGGTGGGGTTAGCTAGGGAGGCCCTGGCTGGTGTCTTGTTCTCACACAGCTACGGATGCCTGAGTTGGCTGCTAGTGTGGCTCCTGGGCACCGGTGGGGGTGGGGAGGGACTCTGGAGGCTGGCATCAGTGAATGCGAACACCCGTAGGGTGAAAGCTGGCAAGACCAGCTTATACACACATCTTGCATTGCATTGAATGAAAGCTTGCATTCATCGGTGGTGCAATCTGCTGAGTTTTCTGCAGACCTGGCCTCTGTGAACCAGGATTGCTATTAACATAGCCTCTGCTTTTCTTCCTTGCTCCTAGCTGGCTCAGAGCTCTCAGCCTTGCCAGTCTGGAGCGGGGGTCACATCCAAGTGGGAACTATGCACAGTACCCCAGAGGTGGGAGAAGCTGGCCAGTCAGCCTCTCCCACCTTCCCTGGAGAAAGAGCTCTTTCGGGCTGGGCAGGAGCCCTGGCACTGCATAATGCTGGCCCAAGGGATGGGCAGATGCTAGCAAATGACGGTGTCTTCCTTCCTTTCTTGTGAGACTAGTCTCAGTCTTTCTGTCTCCCAGAGCTGTTTTTGTTCATGGATAGCTATCCAATCCTCCATCTTTGTCAGGAGACGGGGACGCTGGGCTCTCCTACCTCACCATTTTCCCGCCATCTCCCGCAATCCCAAGGCATTCATTGTGGAAATGTGGATGAGATTGGTAATGTCCTCCTGAGGTTTATGTGAGAACTAAATTATCTGTTGCACTTCAAACAAAATTGCATGTCACCTTGTTATCTGAAGGGTATGGAACAGCTTGTAGAGAATTGTCTATGGGGCTACTGTGAGACTCAGCAGCACTGTGACCCAGGTGTGGTCCCTACAGTACTTGAAGTCACAGGGGGTAGATGGGCTTCATATGGAGGCACAGGCCCCTGTCCAGCCTGAGGACAAAGCACAGAGTGGAAGAGTGGTTCATGGTGCCCCCTGACCTGGCATCTCCACCCCCCAGAGGCACTTTTTGTTGGGGGCATTTGCAACACCCACAGTCATTGCTTGGGGCTTGCTGTCTTATTCTGGGATCTCATAGAGCCTATTTATCCTGGAGCTCAGAACATCCCTCTTTCTGCAAGCGTGGAGGGTCGTATGCTCATTGCCATGGAAATGGGCTAGCATATCTAGGACCCTGGTGCATGGTGAGCCCTGGAGGAAATGGGGGTCCTTCTTCAAGGGCCCCACTTTTTTCTCTCTGCAGGGAGCTGGAAAATACCAGGATCATTAAAATGGAAGGAGGCACATGTGCACGTTGGGGTCACCAGTGAGGTGCATTCACAGGGGGATCACACTCACTTCTGAATAACGCTGTATCCATGACTCCCACCTGGGCACACGGTGCATTCACATGGCATCTTGAAATAGGCAAATGCCATGAATCAAAACTTTTTTAAAAAACCATTATATCTTGGAGTCAGTGTAGTAGCTCACCACCAGGCTTCACTTCAACACCCCTGAGCTCCCTCAAAGTGATGGTATTTCTGGAAAACTCTACCAGATGTCATCAGATGAGGAGAGAAGACCTCCACGATTCCAGAGAGGGTTTAGGGCAAGGGTTTGGATTCATGTGTTCCAAAGTGGACCTGATTTTCACGCATCTATTTACTTACGAAAACAGATTTTGTGTTTTGGGCTGAAGGGATGGAGGTGCACATCAGGGAATGAGGAAATGGCAAGTAAAGGAAAATGTATCCCATGAAAGTGGACCAGAGCTGCTGCTGTAGGAAGGTATGAACCCAACCCTGCCGTGTGGGACGAACCCTCAAGTCACAGGGATGAGGAAAGACGGGGGGCAGTCAAGGATGTCCAACAATGGCAGGAGGGAAAGCACCACAGTTCATGGGGGACGAGTCCTGGACTGAGAACAGCCCAGACATTTCCTGGCATCTAAACCATGTTTCCCCTGGATGTTCTCAGCAGGCAGATCAGCCAGCATGAGCTGCAGGCTTTCTTCCAGACCCCCTTGGGCAGATTAGATTGATGTCCAAAGGTCTGCCAGAGGGAATGGTGGGTTGGCTCCCCCTTGTGTTTAGCTCCTGGCTGCACCTGGGGTCCTTGCCTGGCTGTGCTGAGCCTCGAGTAGCAGAATCCCGAGGACCACCAGGATCAAGGCAGCCACGCCCATTCGGATCAGATTCTCCACCGTGTAATCCCTGCAATCTGAGGCTAAGAATGAGGACAGAGAGGGTGCAGAGGTCAGTATGGACCCAAATGAGCCCGGATGCTGGATGTCGACCCAGGGCACCCGCCTCCCCCTGACAGGACACCCCCTCCATCCCAGCCCCATCACTGAGACATTCTTCTACTTACCACTGCTGGGGTCTGAATTGTTTTGGGGTGGGCTCACGGTGTCAGCTGTTCCTGCAGGGAAGATGGAAGCAGATGGAAGGAGCTGGAGACCCCCGTCCAGCCTGCCCTCTGCTCTGTGTTCTATATCCCTCAACCTGTCACTATGTAGTTTTTGTACAGTTCCTGAACTAACCCTTCTCTGCACTAGCAGGGGTTCCTCTGCTCTCCTCACTGGATTCCTTCAGCCTCCTTGTTTTCCTTGATTTCAGACTTGACTTCTGAGTCATTCTGGGTAGATTCTGACTGTGCCCCAGGAGCTCAGGATTGCAGAGAAAAATGGGCTCCCCACACAGAAATCATCATGTCCTTGTATGTTCTCTGTTCAGTCTGGGACACAAACCTCCTGTGCTCATGTCCCTGCAGATGAGAGTTCCCACTCATTCAGTAGCTGAGGACCCAGCGTCCATGGACGAGGGGATGTGTCAGGAGCACAGAGGGGCCAATGTCTGGGGCAGGGTCCCCTTCGCTCCATATCAACCAGCTCCCATTCTTCAGGGTCTGCATTTTAATCTGTACCTAGAGTATTCATCCTTGGATATGTTCATTAATTCATTCTTCATATAGTTAGAAATATCTGCACTGGTAGATACATAGATGATAGATGATAGCTAGATAAATAGATAGATAGATAGATAGATAGATAGATAGATAGATAGATAGATCGATCTGTATACACACATCTACATCTAACACATTAATATGTATCTCCTAAAGATGTTCAGTCATTGGGTCATATGAACATCATTATTCCTTGCTTGCAGTGTGGATCTAGACAGGAAGACCAGTTACAAACATGTGAAAAGCTATGGGATGAAGATTATGGGCATGAGGATGAATGGCTTCAGATAGATATACATGGATTACACATATATGTGCTTTACACTCATAGATTATATGTATGGATTTTTATAACCATGTCTATTTGTATAATAGCAGATATAATATAAATACATAATCAAGTGTATATGTATGGATATCTATCTACATCTTCCTGTGTAGAGAGAGAGACAGACGCAGAGAGAGGTACAGTCTGTCTGTTCCTCAACAGGAGGGCACTCGAGTCTGTGGCGTGTGGGGGTGGGCAGGGGACAGGAGGGTCTGGACTCAGGCTTTGGGGAATTGGAGGCAGGTCAGGGACATGTGCCCAGGAGGAGTCTCCATCCTCATCTCACTGTTTGGGGACAAACTCTAGAAATCAGGTGAGGTTTCAAGTAGGGATAGTTAATCGTTTTATTTGCACTGAAAAGACAACCTCTGTCCCCACTATATCACAGGCCAGACCTGAGGAAGTCCCTACGTGTGGATTTCAAACCTCCAGGAAAGGAGAGAGTCGGTGGAATTTACTATGGAGGGAACACACAAACTAGGAAATCATTAACATCTCAACCTAGTCTTCAGATGAAAAGAAAATAGTAAAAAAAAAAAGGAAAAACAAAATATGGACCAATCCTAATTATCAAGATTCATACAAATGGTCAAGGTAATATTAGCTTATACAATTCAGAAAATACTAGTGAACAGTAAACGTTATGCAGTTGGGTTAACACCCAAATGTTTGAAACCAGGAAGCCTTTGTAAAGAGCCTCATGTGGCTAAAAATCAAAGAGAAAACATAGTTGTTCAGGAGACGTACATCTTTCAGGAAAAGATCACATTTTTAATGAAACCCTAATAAAGCAGGAAAATGGATTGAAACGGATAGGTCAGCGGTGCTTTCAAAATAAAAATAGATTTTTAATGAACTTGCTTTAAAATAAATTTGGGGTATAAATCAAGCTGTTTCCCTGACGTGAATCTTGTGACCATTTTCCCCGTCCTTTGAAATGAGAAACACAGGTGTGCATTTTGGAAACGAGAAAGTGAAATTTCCATGTGTAATTTCGAGCAGCGCATTGAGAAATAGTTGAAAGGAAAAGAGTGTAGTGAGTTCACAGCACATAAAAATATGCCCACACCCATAGCTCTCTCAGGCGTAGGGAACTATTATTCGGACAACTGACATATATGGTATTAAAGTAGCTAAGAAGTTCATAGAACAGGCTGCGAACTGACACCACTTCTACGGAAAACGTTGAAAGGCTGTGAAGTTCATGCAAGTGATGAATCGCTGACTTCTACGCAGGAAATAAGTAAATAAATGGGACTCGTTGAAAATGTGCTAAGACTCGGTAGTGCCCAGAAGTTCTTCCCCACAAGGAATGTGTGAATCGGATGTGACCCGATGCACACAGAAGGATGACTTGTTTCTGAGGCTGCATCCCTGTCACCTGAGTTCCCTTTGTCACCATTATCTGCAGGTGCTGCTCTAGAAGGTGTGAGAAGCAGGCGCAGGGACCTGGACAAGCGTCCACACCCAATGCCCAGGGGACACCAGCTGCATGTGGGCACACGGTGCAGCGTCCCTGGGGACTCCCGTGAGCCGGGCACGGCCCCTCCTCAATCTCAGGTGTGCACTGAGGGGCATGGAGGCCCCCAGGTGAGCACAGGGGGCAGCAGAGTGGCGCCTGCAGGCGGGGAGGCTTCTCTCTAGGAGAGTGTCCCGTGGGGCTGACACCACGGCTCCGATTCTGATATGGAGGGGACAGGTGAGTGGGAGGCCTCTGTCTACTCACGATCGTCCTCACTCCCCCACCCCTCATGCAGCCCCCTACTCCTTACCTCTGCTGGGACTGCAGCATAGGGCAGCCCCGGTGGGTCTTTCCAGTCTCCCCTGGGATGGACCCTCCTCCGTGGAGCCCCCGTGACGCCCACATTTGCTACTGTGTCAGGCTTTCCTGAAACGTGCATCTTGAGCTGACAGAGCTCATAAAGGTCAGGTTCAGGGGCCCCTCACCTGAGACCAGGAGCTCCAGGGGGTCACTGGGCTGGGACAACAGGTAGGGGGAGGCGCTGGATGAGCCGTAGCACCTGTAGGTCCCCCCGTGGGCTGAGGTCACAGGACTCATGGAGAATTCAGCCTGGTGCTGCCCAGCTCGGTGCTTTGATCTAAGACGCAGGGGGGGATCGGCTGCCCCCTCCTTGGACAGAAGGAAAGTGTCCTCAGAGCTCCATGACTGACACAGCAGGGTCACATTCTCTCCTGAGGTCACCGTGGGTCCCGGCTGCACTGAGAGGGAGGGTGTGTAGGGGAGCTGTCCTAGAGAGAGGAAGGGCAGGTGAGGGGCTGTCCAGCCCTTGCTCTGAACTGAGACTGTCTGTGTCCTCTGAGTCTCTCCCTTCCCCGGCCCTGTCTCTCTCCCTCCCTGGGGACCCCACACCCCTGGTCCCACCACCACCACCTGGGCCCCCCTGGCAGGACCTGTGCAGAGTCTGGGGTCCTGACTGACCCCGTCACATCTCACCTGCGACCAGGATGTCCAGGAGGTCACTGGGGGCCGACCACTCGGAGGAGAGCTTGCGTCCACCATAGCATGCGTACCGGCCCCCGTGGGAGGGTCTCACAGGGCCCAGGTAGAAGTCTGCCCCAGAGAGCCCAGCCTGGGGCTGTCGGCCAAGAAGCTGGGGAGGGTCCCGTGCGCCCTCCTTGGACAGAACGAATCTGTCGTAGCCGACATCAGAGCGACACTGGAGGGTCAGGTTCTGTCCAGAGGTCACGACAGGGCCCTGCTGGGTCAGGAGGGAGGGCTTCCCCAATGCACCTGGGAGAGACCAGCCGTGGATTGCAGGGGCTGATG
The DNA here is from genome assembly GCF_029215605.1 of Mirounga angustirostris. NCBI lineage: Eukaryota > Metazoa > Chordata > Mammalia > Carnivora > Phocidae > Mirounga > Mirounga angustirostris. The sequence continues at coordinate 56,853,973 of NW_026991724.1, read as the reverse complement.
CTCCCCAAACCTCCCTTCTCCCATCCTGACCCCCGTCTCACTGTCCATCACCCTCTGTGACTCTGACCTGTGAGCCCCTGTTGTCCCCTCACCCCACCCTCTCATCTGGGGCTCCCCTGGGAGCGGAGCCCCCATAACCTGTCTGGTGCCTCAAAACAGGGATGGGGCAACAATCAGACTCCCTCACCTGAGACCAGCAGCTTCAGGGGGTCACTGGGGTACGACCACACCTGAGGGTTGTTGTTGTAATAACCATAGCATCTGAACGTCCACCTGGGGCTGGGGGTCACGGGGCCCACAGGGAACAGGGCCTGGAACCCCCCACTGGGGGCTCGCTGGGAGTCCAGGGTCCAGGAGGTCTGGTGTTCTCCTTCCCTCATCAGGACGAACCTGTTGAGTCCCAACCATGAGCCACACTGGAAGGTCACGTACCCTCCTGAGGTCACGACAGGGCTGGGCAGGGCTGAGAGGCTGGGTTTGCCATGCCATCCTAGGAGAGGAGGAGGGGACGGTGTTAAATGGGGCTCAGATCCCCCACATTATCCCCAGGGCTGGGCTGTGAGAGGGAGACACCCTGAGAGCAGACCCCCTTCTTGAGGGCACAGCCTGGGACTGGGACCCTGAGTGGGCTCGCACCTGTCACCACCAGCTCCAGGGGGTCACTGGGCTCTGACCAGCCAGTGGGACTGCGATAGTTACAGAGATATCGTCCTGCAACTACATCTGTCATGTGTTTGATGGAGAACTTGGCCTTGTCCTTGCGCTCCAGTGGCTTCTGACTGTCCCAGGTCACCGAGTTTCCCTCTTTTTGCAGGAGGTACTCCTGGGCCTCCAGGCTCCCCTGACACCAGATGGTCACAGGAGTCCCCCGGGGGATCACAGAGCCTGGCTCAGCCCAGATGGTGGGTTTGGGGAGGGTCCCTGGAAGGAAACGGAGGCTGGGACACAAGACCTTCCCCACCCCCAGGTCCCAGCTCTGCCCCAAACCCCCAGACATCCCCCTCTGTCAGCCCGGAACTGCTGTTCTCCATCCCCTCTGCCTGGTGGGTGACCCCTGTCCCCAGTGAAGAGGTGGGACTGGGACCCCTGGGGACAGACTCACCTGCCTGCGCTCGGGTCCTGGGGCCCACACTCAGCCCTGGAAGAGAGTTCCTGTGAGAGGTTTGCCCCGAATCCTGAGCAGAACCCCTCCTCCTGTGAGCCACCTGAGTCTGGGGTCTCTGACAGACCAGGGCCTGGCTGTGGGGCGGGTCCCTCCCAGAATAGGGCGTCCTCTCCCCTCCTCAGATCTCACCAAGACAGAGCAGGGCCGTCAGGGTGGGGGTCATGGCGTCTGCTCTCTCTGGTTCCGGCTGTGCAGAAGGAGGGAGCAAGGCGCCCACAGGACGGACAGACATACAGGGTGTGGCCACGCGGAGGCCGGTCCTGTCCGTCACGGGGTTGTCACGTCAGCAGCCCCACAGGAAGGAGAACGGCCCCTCCCCAGGACCTAGCCTGGCTCTGGTGTCCATGATGGTGCAGCAAGTGGACCCCGAGGCTTCCTGAGATGCCCCATCCAGGTGAGGAGACCAGGCATGTCCTTCCCTCCCAGAGCCTCCCCCATGGGTCTCCTTCATCCTCAGCACATCCCTGGGGTCCTCACCGTGGACGGGGTCCCCAGGCCCAGAGATGCTGCAGGGGGTGGGGGTTCCTGATGTGTTGGGGAGCTCATGTCAGCACAGACACACGTGTGACATCTCTGCTCGGCTCAGGTCGAGGTCATGGTGGCAATGGCCCCAGAGGAGAAATATAGGCAAATAGGGAAGGAAACACAGCTCCTCTCCTGGCTCTGGAGCGTGGGCTTTCTTTTGTCACAGCCTCCATGAGGCTTTCTATCACTTCTCTATTTTCTTGTGACACCGTCCACACCCCAGTCATGGGAACACGCCTGTGTGAGTCCCTCCTGTCTCCTCGGTGCCCCTTGTTCCAGGGGCAGAGCCGTCCTCCCCACATTGGGGTCTTGCCAGTAAGCTGTAGGGGACAATACATGGGTGAGTGCTGTGATATGGGAGACAAAGCTGATTCTAATGTAAATACTACTCCAGCATCCACTGCCCGGGTGACCTTGAGCACAGTGACCTATCCTATAGCATGCTATCCTGAACCCCATTCCTCAAAGTGGTTGTGGGGTCAGTGGGACCTGGAACATGGGTGGGATCAATCTTGTTAGTTTCCCGACCTGATTAAGAGTGGTGTGGTTGAGACACCAGAGGCCATGTGTCAGATCCCACAGTGAGGGTGGACCAGTGATGCACATGTCCTCGAGAGACCCCATGTGCTCTTAACCCTGAGAAATGCTATTTATATTATTTCTGAAATTGTTGGCAACAGCCTATTGCAGGAAAGAAAACAAAAATTCCTGGAATTGAGAGGAACTACAATAGAACAGAGGCCGAAGCTGAGTGACCACCAGCGCCTGGGGTCAAGTTGGGGGTGTTCAAATTTGATTTCAGCCTCTGTGCGGTCAGGCGGGTGGCCAGATCCTCACAGGCAGGAAATGCATACAGTTTCTGGGTGACTGTGGAAGTGACATGACCCCTCCACCATTGCAGGGTGGGCACTGGCATGCCTCTGCCCACTGACCCAGCCCGGAGGTCAGCACTGAGCCATGTCCCCTTTGTGTGTGTGTAGTGGTTATGTCCAGTGGACCCCCGCACTGGCATCTGTCCATGTGAGAGTGTGTGGCTCCCATGGGAGCCATACCTGCTGGACACATCCCTGCTCAGATGCTGATTTGGGAGAGTGGACGCCAGAGGTCAGTGGGGCTGTGAACATCCACCCCTTTCAGTCCAGGCTTCAGGACAGCCCTGTGAGCTACTGTGTCTGGAACTCAGGTGTGTGGGCGGTGAGTGTCCAACAGGAATGGACATCAGAGGCTGATCCCAATGTGATAAGGAGTGCTATGGAAGACTGTGTGCAGAGTCATCAATGATAGCCCAGGATGTGGAACAGCAGGAATATGGGAAACTCATTTTACAGTAAGCACGTGAAATATCTGAAAAGTGGAAAAGAACATGGAATGTTCGATGCCATGACAGAAGTTATATTATGGAAGAAGATAAAAATCTAGAAATGAATTAGTCAAATACTCTGGAGGTAAAAAAGGAAAAACTTAGCGAACGTAAGTACTATATACTGGATAACTGAACATAATAAAAAATATAAATAAATAAATACTTGATATAACAGATGCAACTACTTGTTCCATCCATGATAAGACACAGCCGAAGAGCAGAACATGAAATTGGAAGACAACGCTGAGGACGCTTTGTTGGATGCAAAACAGACAGACTGAAATGAGAGCATGCAGATACCCAGGGAACATGGAGGCCAGTGGGTTCTGTGAGTTCTGGAAGGAGAGCAGTGAGAAGGGTGACAGGCAATAGTCCCAGTGGCCAATAGCCAGGTGTTTTACAGAGGCGGAGACAGAACAGGCAGGTGCTGGTATGCTCAGATGTGTCCATGAAATCTGTGTCTCCATATCTCATGGTGGAGTGAAGGAAGTTGATGGGAGCTTACTTTTGAGCAGAAGAAAAATGCAGAGAGATTTGGGGAAAACACCTGTAAGGAATGATGAGTGAGGAATGCTTTACTCACCCATGGGATCGTGAAGGGAAAAAGGTGAAAGGGTCAGCAGAGCACACATCCCCAATTCCCTTCTTGGGAAGCCAGAAGGAGGGTCACGTTGGTGGGTGAGTCAGTGAAGTTTTTGACTCTTGGTTTTAGCTCGGGTCATGATGTCAGGGTCTTGCGATTGAGCCCTGTGTTGGGGACCATGCTCAGAGGGGAGTCAGGTTGAGATTCTCTCCCTCTCCCTCTGCTTCACCATTGGCCCCTCCCCCTACTCTCTATCTCTCTCAAATAAATAAAATAAATGTTTAAAATAGAAGGAGGGGCACATGAGTGGTTCAGTCGGCTAAGCACCTGACTCTTGATTTCAGCTCAAGTCTGGATCTCAGGCCTGTGATTTCAGGCCCTGTGTTGGGCTCCATGCTATGTCTGGAGCCTACTTAGAAAAGAAAGGGAAAAAATATAATAGAAGGAGGCATACGTGCACGCTGGGGTCACCAGTGAGGTGTGCCAGAAGCTGGATCACACTCACATGTGAAAGAGTGTATCCCTGACTCCCACCTCAGCACACAGAGCATTCACACAGGTTTTTTATATTGGCCATGACGGGCATATTTACACCAAAGAAACAGGCAAATGCCACGAAGGACAGCTTTTTAAAAACCGATTATTTCTTAGAGTCAGTGTAGCAGCTCACCACCTGGCTGTCACTTCAAACACCCCCTGAGCTCCCTCAAACTGATGGTATTTCTGGAAAACTCTACCAGGTATCACTGGATGAGGAGAGAAGGGCTCAATGAGTCCAGAGAGGGTTTAGGGAATTGTTTTCCATCATCTATTTCCAAGTAGACCCTATTTTTACCCCATCTATTCAAAACCAGATTCTGTGTTCTATAAGGAACAGAAGTATACTTCAAAGAATGTGGTTAATAAAAATGAAGGAGAATGTATATATATATAGATATATATATATTCCTCCTCACTCATCCCTCCTGGAGTCTGACTTGTTTTGTGATGGTCTGAGGTTATCAGCTACACCTGAGAGTCAAAAATAGAGCCTGTGATTGAGGAGACCTAGGAATGCTTAAGTATTCCCTTCCCTCATCTCTAGGGAGTTCCTGAAACTAGCTAATGTCATCTCAATCCCTTGAGGTGAGCATCTCCAGAGTCTCACCTTCCATCTAATTAGGAGGCAAAAATAAACATGTGAGGCTTCATTTTGTCCTGAGAATCAGGAACATGAGGAGTGAAAGGCAGGGTCTATCTTTTTATCCCTGCACATCAGCCAGCTTCTTCTGGCCCCTGACTTGGGATTATATATTTCCATAGCACTTTCTATTCTTCAATCTAGCAATCTATGTTTAAGAATGACATGGTGGGATCTCTGCAACCCACCATGCAAACTGTCTAGGAGGAAGGATTACCAAAGGTAACATAAGCTCCAATTACTCATTCAGTTTGCCATCTAGATAGAGTGATTGATAAGAAATGAACAAGAAGATTTGTACCATACACTCTTAGAGAAGGAGGAAGCTGTGTTAAAAGGGGCCATTGTCGCAAATGCTCCAGATGTGGGCTGTGAGCAAGAGGTCTTCCTGATGTCACACTCTGTTCCCTTCTGCTTGGAGAAGGGTTCCCGGGCAGGAGGGGCCAGTTCCTGCTCTCACCTGTCACCACCAGGGCCAGGAGGTCACTCCGCTGTGACCAGCTCTTCCCTCTCTGATATGCACACCGGTATCGCCCTGAACTGTGTGAGCTCATGGATGCAAAGGAGAAACTGACCCTATCGCTGGAATCCTCTGAGGTCTTCATGGACAAGGATTCATAGACCCTCTCTTTATACAGATAGTAGACATCAGCCCGCAGAGACGCCTGACACCAGATGGTCACAGGGCTCCCCTTGGTGACCATGGGGCCAGGATCAGCCCAGATGGAGGGTTTGGGGAGGGTCCCTGGAAAGGAATCAGATGGAGACTTGCAAGGGTGCCCTTCTCTCCTCATTTTCCCACCTGTCACCCCCAAGGCCCCTCCCACACTGGTCACCATCAGCCCTGACCCTCTGTGACCCCCAAATGCCCAGGGGGTTGTTGGGCAGAAGTAGGATTTCTGGGGAGGACTCACCCACCTGTGCCCAGTCCCACAGGGTCTGACACACCATGAAAGTGTCTTAGGTACAATACATATAACAACTTCAATGTAAAGGGGTGAGGACACAGTCATTTATATGTTTATAAGGTTCCCACATTTCATTGAAGAGGTAAAATACTAATTCTAACTTGACTGTTAGGTATGTATATGATAATATCTAGACAGCCACTTAAACAGCAACCAAAAGGTATAGTTAAAACTGCAATAAGGACATTAAATCGTAATACGAAACATATTTCTTAAAGCCAAGAAAAGGAGGAAAACGGAAATAGAAGAGCGAACAAAAGAGCAGACAAACAAAAATAAAATAATGAATCTAATAATCTTATCAGTAGTTACATTATATGTAAATGGTGTAAACACTTTATTTTTTTTAAGATTTTATTTATTTATTTGTCAGAGAGAGAGATTGACAGGACCTGGTGGCAAAGGCCCATGGGAGTGATTATGTAATGGGTAGGGACTTTCTGTTGTGGTAATAAGAATGTTCTAGAAATGGGGGCGCCTGGGTGGCTCAGTCGTTAAGCGTCTGCCTTCGGCTCAGGTCATGATCCCGGGGTCCTGGGATCGAGCCCCATATCGGGCTCCCTGCTCGGCAGGAAGCCTGCTTCTCCCTCTCCCACTCCCCCTGCTTGTGTTCCCTCTCTCGCTGTGTCTCTCTCTGTCAAATAAGTAAATAACATCTTTAAAAAAAAAAAAAAGAATGTTCTAGAAATGGATAGTGATGATGATTGTCTAACATGGTACATGTACTTCATGCTGCTGAATTATATACATCTGCAATGGTTAAAACGGTAAATTTTATGTAATGTATATTCAACCACATTAAAAAAAGTAGAACAAAAAACGTGCTATACAAACACTAATCAAAAGAAAATTTAAGTCATTGAATTAGCTTCCAAGTCCTGCTGTCACAAATGACCACAAACTTGGTGTCTTAAAACACACAAATTTATTATCTTACAGTTCTGGATGTCAGAAGTACAAATACAATCTCATGGGTGTAAAGTCAAGGAATAGGAGACATTCACTTGCTTCATCTTCATTCAAACCAGAATTCTGAATGCAATTGACTTCTAAATATTGACCATGTATCCCATAAATTTGGAAAACTCCTTTTTATTTGGGGTAATACATATTTATACTATTTTTTTATTTTCTATGCACACAACTGTGTAATCTCAGAGCAATACAAGTATTATTCTTATCCATTTCCATGCTTATTGTTTTGTTTTGCTTCTTTTAATTGGTTGGTACTTCCAATTAAATGAGCTGAATGCTGCGCTGAATACAAGCGGTCATAAGAAACATACTTGGATCGTCCCCATCACAGAGAAAAGGACTTCAAGTTCTCACCTTCAAAGATGATGTCCAGGTGCTGATTGATAACCATGCTTTCATAAATTGTAAGAAACACCTTTTTATTTTGGACGAGTTTTTGTTTTCATTATGAATTGTTGGTGTGTTTTATCAAAAGCTTTGTGTGCATCTGTTGAGATTATTTCTTAATTTTTAAATTTTTTTAAAAAAATTTTATTATTATGTTCAATTAGCCAACATATAGCACATCATTTTTAGATTTTTAATTAAATTATAGTTAACATATGATATGAGTTCCAGGTGTCCAACATAGTGAGTTAACAATTATATACATTATGCAACGCTCACTATAAGAAATGCAATTATCATGTGTCACACAAAAAATTATTACAATATTACTGATTATATTCCCTAAACTGTATTTTTCATCCCCAGGGCTTGTTTATTATGTAACTGGAAGTTTGTAACTCTTAATCCCCTTCACCTGTTTCAACCATCTTCCCATCCCCCTCTCCTCTGGTTTGTGAGATGGTTTTTTTTACAAATTCTGTTAATGTATCAGATTACATTGACTGAGTTTTAAAATTTTAAGCTACTCTGTTCCTCCCCTCCCCCCCAAAATCCAGTGTGGTCATGATGTGGAGTCTTTTTTAACTATTGCTGAATCTTATTTGTGAACATTCTGTTTAGAGATTTACATCGAAATTTATGTGAGACGTCTTTATGTGCCTTTTTCATTCTGTAATGACCTTGCCAGGTTTTGGTGTCAATAGTTTCCTGGCCTAATCCAATATTGCTCCTTCCCTTTTTATTCTCAGGAAGGTTTGTGTGATTTTGGTGTGTGTATATGCTTGTGTGTGTTTCCTAAGGGCATAAGTGTTTGGAGGAAATTCCCAATGAAGCCTCCTCAACAGACACATTTCTTTATTACAGAATGATTATACCATGGCCTTAGCTCACACTTCCATCCCATAACATAGTTGCCTTTCTTGCATGTGTTGAGAACATTTAGATCTACTCTCTTTGCAACATTCAAGAATATGATACAATGTGATGAGCTGTGGTCATCATGCTGTACATCAGATCCCCAGAACTCGTGGTCTTATAACTAAGAAGTTGTTTATCTTCTAGCTATAATCTTGACCAACACCTCCCCATTTCCACACCCCAGCCCTGGAAGCCACACAGTCTGCTCTCCGTTTCTCTCAGTTTCCACATACTTCATTTGGGGGGTGGGTTTTTTAAAAAATTTGATTATCCAACATATAGTACATCACTAGTTTCTGCTGTAGTGTTCAGTGATTCATTAGTTACAATAACACCCAGTGCTCATCACATCACTTGCCCTCCTTAATGCCCATCACACAGTTACCCCATCTCCCCACCCCCTCCCTTCTGTAACCCTCAGTTTGTTTCCCGGTATCCGGAGTCTCTCATGGTTTTTCTCCCTCTCTGATTTCTTCCCATTCGGTTTTCCCTCCCTTCCCTTCTGGTCCTCTGTGCTATTGCTTATGTTCCACATATGAGTGAAACCATACGATAATTGTCTTTCCCTGCTTGACTTATTTCACTTAGCATCATCCCCTCCAGTCCCATCCATGTTGATGTAAAAGTTGGGTATTCATCCTTTCTGATGGCTGAGGAATATTCCATTGTGTATATGGACCACATCTTCTTTATCCATTCATCTGTTGAAGGGCATCTCAGCTCTTTCCACAGCTGGGCTATTGCAGACATTGCTATGAACATTGGGGTGCATGTGCCCCTTCTTTTAACTACATCTGTGTCTTTGGGGTAAATACCCAGTAGTGCAATTGCTGGCTCATAGGTTTTTGATCACACAGTCAATGCATTTAATGTATACATAGGGTGATACATATTTTCTACTTCTTCATCATTTTGTAACTTGTATTTTTGAGGATTTTGTCAGTTACTTATGTATCTGCTTAAAATGATTCATAATGTTCTATTATTGATTTAAATTGTGTAGGATGGGATGCTGTCCTGATAATGGTGATGTGTACCTTCTCTCTCTCTCACCTGGCTATTGTGGCTAGGATTTATAACCGTTGTTTACAAAAATGAACACTTTGGCTTTATTGATTTTTCTCTATTTTTTGTTTGTCCTCTCTAGTAGCTATTCTTGTCATTATTATTTTCCTCCTACCTTCATTTGGAATAATTTGCTATTCTTTTTCTTTCTTCCTTCCTTTTTAAAAAAGATTTTATTCATTTATTTGACAGAGAGCGAGCGAGAGAGCGAGAGAGGGAACACAAGCAGGGGGAGTGGGAGAGGGAGATGCAGGCTTCCTGCTGAGCAGGGAGCCCAATGTGGGGCTAGATCCCAGGACCCTGGGATCATGACATGAGCTGCCTAATGACTGAGCCATCCAGGCACCCCTACTATTCTTTTTCTATAGTCTCGATATAATAGGTTATATCATTAATTATTTTAGGCTGTTTTCTGTTCTAATATATTAGTTCTTGGTTCTTAATTTTCCCATTTCATAGATTTGATGTATAACATTTATATTACCCTTGTATATGTATCTGATGTATATATGTATAAACATTTTCTCATTTTCATTTTGGTTTTCTCATTTCATTCCTGAATTATTGAGAAGTCCATTGCTTTGATTTCCAAAGTGTAGGGATATTACTATCTTTGATGGCAGAATCAGGCGACTCCCGGAGGGTCCCGGGAGTTCCTACTGGTCTGCGTGAGGAGTCCAGGTTGGCTGGGGTCATTAGGTGGCACCCACTGTGGGCAGCTCCTGTGCCTTCCAGGGTCTTTGTGGTCCCCTTCCCTGGAGTGTGGGGTCTGGGTCCTTCCTGGGCTAGTGGATGGCCAGAGCAGCATACATGCTGGGCTCTGCTGGGAGCTCCCCTGATGGGGAGGGAGGGGATGCACTTGTCTCTCGTCGGAGGGTCAAGCGGTTCAGCTGGGCGTAGGTCACGTCCTGGGGGACGCCAGATGCAGCAGTGTCCTGTGGGGGAGAGAAAGAGGGGAGGTGCATGGTTGGGGTGGGGGGAGCCTGGGGACTCAGAGAAGAAGGGACCCACCTGACAGTCTGTCTGCCTGTCTTCCTCTGCTTGTCTGTCCTCCGAGTCCAGCAATCCCCCCAACACAGGGGAAGGAGAAGGGGCCAGTCCCTGCCTGAGTCTTGATCTTGAGTGGCTCACCTGGGCATATGTCAATCCCTGGGGGTCTTCATCCTGTGTGTTCTGCTGCAGACAGACAGTGAGGGGGAGGTTTGTCTCCTTGATTCCAATCGACCGCCTCAGACCCTTTTCCACACTGTTGCCAGAGTGATGCTTTCAAACTTTCAGGCAGATTAGGTCACTTTCCTGGTGGACTCTCCAGGGGCTTCCTGAGCCTTGGGACATGCAATGCTTTCTATGGCTCTGATTCTGTTCCTGACACTGTTTCTTGCTCATTTGGTTCCAACCACATAGCCTCTGTTCCTTCAAAACATGCTGCTGCCTCAGGACCTTTGCACCTGCTACCCCCTTCTCTTGTTTTATTTTCCTTGGCCACACTTTGCACTCGAGGGTGCGGCCCACCTCCTTGCATATCGTCTGTCACCCACAAGGTGAGCGCATGGAGGGTGGGTCAGATTTGCCCACTGCTGTGCTTGCAGCACTAGGTGGGGCCTGGTAAATGGTGGGCTTCCTGTGCCCATTTACTGGGTGAATGAATGAAGGGGGCCTAAGACCTGTGGGTGATTCATTTCTTCATGCACCCTCTTGAGACCTGGGCATGCACCTCAACAACCAGAAGTCAGACAGCGGTCAGGGAGCCAGACAAGGGGAGCACGGAGGAGGCCCCATGCGGTCACAGCAGGCTGACCCAGAATGCCCAAGGAGGGAGAGGGCATCTGAGGGACACTGCTGAGACTGGGTGGTGTGAGGACAGAGAAGTGTCCATTGGATTAAGTTTGGCACCACGAGGGCCCTGGGGTCTGCACGAGAGTGGGGGTCTCACCCGATGGTCCAGCTCCACCCCCTCCTCAGGTTGAGTGTCTTGCACGGCAGCATCTGCTGGGGAGAATGGGGGGTAACTCTTGGCAAGGTCCCCTGAGCTTCTCAGACAGGGCAGATGTGATCCAGGGGATTCAGCAGTGGGGTGAGGTGCCAAGGTCATGCATGTGGGAATTCGGTCCTCACCCCTTACCCCCAGACCCTCCCAGCCCACCCCCAGGGCAATCCCCTTCCTCTCACAGAGGCTCTCCTCCTGGGTGGCAGCAGCTGGGCTGGAGCTGGGGAGGAGACAGGGTGTTAGGGGGCATAGAGGGGGCGGGTAGGTGGGAGTCTAGGGGGTGTGCGAGTAAGAGTTACCTGTCCTGCAGGCCTCTGTCCTTGGGCTCCGCGTCTGCAGCCCCTGCAGGACATTGCGAATCAGCCTCCCTCTGGGCTGGGAGGTTACGACCACCCCCATGTGATTCCAGGGAAAGGAGCCCTTCACACATATTGTCTGTGTGTCTCTCCATCTCCCGAGATTGAAAAGAGGAAAAACCTTCAATTGGCACGTGGGTCCCACCTGGGTGTTTTCTTTCTAGACTCTCTGACTTGAGATTCTGCAAGTGTCTTTCCACACCAGCCTTTCCTACCTCTCCAGCTTCCCTCTCTGGCCGCTGCCCTGAGCCCACCCTCGGTCGGCCCACAGGACAGCCACCACCCCCTGGGGCCCGTCACCCCCTCCCCTTCTCACCTGGCTTCCTGCCTTCGCCCCGACGCCGGTGTCGGACCAGGAGGAGGACGAGGAGGCCGAGCAGCAGGACGAAGGCCACCGAGACCCCGATGAGGACGTACAGGTACCAGTGGGGACCTTGGGCAGGAGCCACACCATGAACGAGCCAGTGATGCCATTTAACTGAGCACCTACTGTGTGCCAGTCACCTGCTGTGCTCTGTGCATTCACCTCTGACCCTGTCAGCGATCACGCAGCAGGGGATTGCCGCCCCTCCCGCCCACTCCACAGACAGGAAACTGAGGCACAGAGAGGTCATTCACATGTCTCAGGTCGCCCAGCATGGGGGCGGCAGGGCTGGGGCTGGGACCAGGGCTGTGGGCTCCCCGTGCTCTCCTCATGCTGTCCCCTGTGGGGACACCAGCTCGAGGCTCTGGGCTCCTCACATGGGGCACGGCCTGTCCCAGCATCTTCTTCTGGAGCTGAGGGTCCTTCCAGATCCCCTATCACCTAAACGCCCCCAGCCATCGTCCTCCCTCCCCTCCTCCTGCAACGTCACCAGCTGCAGAGGGAAGGCCCCCTGCATAGGTCATGACCTGGGGGCTTCCCCGTGAGTCCTCCTCTCCCACGGTCAGAGCCCTGGTCGGAACTGAGGGGAAATCTACTCTAGGCCACGACTCTCTCCTTTACACTTGGGGACACCGAGGCCCACACAGGAGAGGGGCACGTCCAGGCCAACGCCTGCAGAGGACCCTGAACTGAGGGTGTAACTCAGCCCCTGCTCCCCATGGGCCCTCCCACCACTCCTGACAGAGAGCCTCACTCACCCTCAGAGCCCCTGGAGCCCCGCTGTCCCCCTGGCATCTCTGAGAGACTGGAAGAAAAGCCCCTGGACAGCGGCCCCTGTGACTCACCAGCTGTTGAGCTGGGCCCTGTGGGTGAGGGGCCGGGGTCTGTAGGGGGTCCTGGGGAAAAAGACAAGAGGGGGGCTGGAGCTTCCCCTAGAGACCCTGTCTCTGCTCACACTCTTCTCCCTCATGTGCCCTGTGGCCCCCAAGGTCCCCCTCCTCCGCCTGGAGAATTCTGGTGATGGGGGCGAAGGACGAGGCAGGGGTGGGAGGGCCCTGTTTCCCTCCTGCACTGTGAGCTGTGGACCCCTCTGCTGACGCTCCCTCGGAGCCCCTCACTCCCATCCTAGACCAGAGCCCTCCTGGGCACAGGGTCCTGAAGACAATGTTGGGACACAGAGGGGACAGGATAAGGGGCCTCTCACCTGAGACCAGGAGCTCCAGGGGGTCACTGGGCTGGGACAACAGGTAGGGGGAGGCCCTGGATGAGCCGTAGCACCTGTAGGTCCCCCCGTGGGCTGAGGTCACAGGACTCATGGAGAATTCAGCCTGGTGCTGCCCAGCTCGGCGCTTTGATCTAAGACGCAGGGGGGGATCGGCTGCCCCCTCCTTGGACAGAAGGAAAGTGTCCTCAGAGCTCCATGACTGACACAGCAGGGTCACATTCTCTCCTGAGGTCACCGTGGGTCCCGGCTGCACTGAGAGGGAGGGTGTGTAGGGGAGCTGTCCTAGAGAGAGGAAGGGCAGGTGAGGGGCTGTCCAGCCCTTGCTCTGAACTGAGACTGTCTGTCCTCTGAGTCTCTCCCTTCCCCGTCCCCTGTCTCTCTCCCTCCCTGGGGACCCCACACCCCTGGTCCCACCACCACCACCTGGGCCCCCCTGGCAGGACCTGTGCAGAGTCTGGGGTCCTGACTGACCCCGTCGCATCTCACCTGCGACCAGGATGTCCAGGGGGTCACTGGGGGCCGACCACTCGGAGGAGAGCTTGCGTCCACCATAGCATGCGTACTGGCCCCCGTGGGAGGGTCTCACAGGGCCCAGGTAGAAGTCTGCCCCAGAGAGCCCAGCCTGGGGCTGTCGGCCAAGAAGCTGGGGAGGGTCCCGTGCGCCCTCCTTGGACAGAGCGAATCTGTCGTAGCCGACATCAGAGCGACACTGGAGGGTCAGGTTCTGTCCAGAGGTCACGACAGGGCCCTGCTGGGTCAGGAGGGAGGGCTTCCCCAATGCACCTGGGAGAGACCAGCCGTGGATTGCAGGGGCTGATGCTCCCCAAACCTCCCTTCTCCCATCCTGACCCCGGTCTCACTGTCCATCACCCTCTGTGACTCTGACCTGTGAGCCCCTGTTGTCCCCTCACCCCACCCTCTCATCTGGGGCTCCCCTGGGAGCGGAGCCCCCATAACCTGTCTGGTGCCTCAAAACAGGGATGGGGCAACAATCAGACTCCCTCACCTGAGACCAGCAGCTCCAGGGGGTCACTGGGGTACGACCACACCTGAGGGTTGTTGTTGTAATAACCATAGCATCTGAACGTCGACCTGGGGCTGGGGGTCACGGGGCCCACAGGGAACAGGGCCTGGAACCTCCCACTGGGGGCTCGCTGGGAGTCCAGGGTCCAGGAGGGCTGGCGTTCTCCTTCCTCCATCAGAACAAACCTGTCAAATCCGAACCATGAGCCACACTGGAGGGTCACGTTCCCTCCTGAGGTCACGACAGGGCTGGGCAGGGCTGAGAGGCTGGGTTTGCCATGCCATCCTAGGAGAGGAGGAGGGGACGGTGTTAAATGGGGCTCAGATCCCCCACATTATCCCCAGGGCTGGGCTGTGAGAGGGAGACACCTGAGAGCAGACCCCCTTCCTGAGGGCACAGCCTGGGGCTGGGACCCTGAGTGGGCTCGCACCTGTCACCACCAGCTCCAGGGGGTCACTGAGCTCTGACCAGCCAGTGGGACTGTGATAGTTACAGAGATATCGTCCTGCATATACATTTGTCATGTATTTGATGGAGAACTTAGCCTTGTCCTTGGGCTCCAGTGGCTTCTGACTGTCCCAGGTCACCGAGTTTCCCTCTTTTTGCAGGCGGTACTCCTGGGCCTCCAGGCTCCCCTGACACCAGATGGTCACAGGAGTCCCCCGGGGGATCACAGAGCCTGGCTCAGCCCAGATGGTGGGTTTGGGGAGGGTCCCTGGAAGGAAACGGAGGCTGGGACACAAGACCTTCCCCACCCCCAGGTCCCAGCTCTGCCCCAAACCCCCAGACGTCCCCCTCTGTCAGCCCGGAACTGCTGTTCTCCATCCCCTCTGCCTGGTGGGTGACCCCTGTCCCCAGTGAAGAGGTGGGACTGGGACCCCTGGGGACAGACTCACCTGCCTGCGCTCGGGTCCTGGGGCCCACACTCAGCCCTGGAAGAGAGTTCCTGTGAGAGGTTTGCCCCGAATCCTGAGCAGAACCCCTCCTCCCGTGAGCCTCCTGAGTCTGGGGTCTCTGACAGACCAGGGCCTGGCTGTGGGGCGGGTCCCTCCCAGAATAGGGCGTCCCCTCCCCTCCTCAGATCTCACCGAGACAGAGCAGGGCCATCAGGGTGGGGGTCATGGCGTCTCCTCTCTCTGGCTCTAGCAGTGCATAGGGAGGGACCTCGGTGCCCACAGGACGGGCAGACACACAGGATGTGGGCACTTGGAGGCTGGTCCTGTCTGTCACGGGGTTGTCACATCAGCAGCCCCACAGGAAGGGGAACAGCCTAGCTGTCATTTCCCCAGGGCTGAGGTTAGGACAGGCAATGGGCTTTGCAGAGATTTCTGGCTACATCTCAGGTCTCACCTGACCCTTAAACTCTTGTCTTCCTGGCCTGATACCCCCCCTTGTGACCCAAGCTTCAACAGGTATTTATTGAATGTTTGTATTTTGTCTGGCCCAGAAATACAACGCTGGACTAGACCGATTCAAACTAGTTTTCAGAGCTCACATTAGCAAAACAAAAAACTAAAAGCAAAAAAGAAACCCTATTTAAAAAGGACTATATGGTATATTATTTTCCTGTTGTGTTCCTGCCATAGCCAATCACTACATGCTAGTGGGTTAAAGCAGCACAGATTTATTATCTTATCGTTTCAGAGAACTGAATTCCAACATGAACACCCCTGAGTTAAAATCGAGGTGTCCTGGGGCTGTGCTCCTTCTAGAGGCCCCGGGGGCAAATCCATTCCCTTGCCTTCCCAAGCTGCCAGCCCTGCCCGTATGCCTTGCTGCCCCCTTCCATCTCCAGAGCCAGCCTACATCGCTCCAGCTACTCTGGAGTCTCTTCTTCTTTGCCTCTGACCCCCCGGCCCCCTCCTTCACTCATAAGGACCCTTGTGATGACTCATGGCCAAGCATTCTGTCTCCACTAGAGCTCAGGAGCAACCCAGAACTCCTTCACAAAAGGAGAGTAGTTCTCTGCAGAATGGCATAGTGTGGCCCCCAAATCTTTAATATCTGTGTTGCACTTCATCTATATAGTTCCCTGCCAAAGGATGTCGACCTCATCTGCACAGAAGCTCCAAACACCATTGGATCTTTTGGGGCATACGACTCAGGCTTTCTGCAGCCTGGGCCCATTGCAAAGACTTCTCTTGTTCTGGACTCCACTCAAAACCAACAGCCTCTCGAGACACTGAGTAAGTGGGTGGAGGTAGCATGCCCAGGGAGGGGTATGTATTTTGTCTCCACATTCCAAAGCTGGTCCCCCAGGGATTGAGCTACTGTCTCATTAGTAGGAGGATCAGATGGAGCCATGAGTGTTCACCTCGGGTGGGGTATCTCAACAGGCCTCAGGCAACTGGACTCCTAGAAATTTCACCAAGGTGGCAAGAACCTAAAATTTGGGGAGATTTATTACCCACCCTCTTACAAAACACCTAGAATAGTTGCTACTTTCTGTTTCACAGATGCAACCCACACGGTGTGTACTGGACCTGTGTGATGTCCTGTGCAATGGACGGTCACGGTCCCTGCAGCCTGGATAGTACAGGGCTGGAGATGCGTTCAGGGCTGGAGCCAGATGCACGGCTGGAGACTGGAGACTGGAGACATGCTCAGGGCTGGAGACATGCACAGGAGTCAGATGCAGGGCTGGAGACCGATGCAGGGCTGGACACGTGTGCAGGGCTGGACACATGCGCAGGGCTGGAGTCGGACGCAGGGCTGGACACGTGACATGGACCTGAACAAATGTGGACAGGGACAGCATATGGCTGGCCCTGAGAACTAACGGCAGACTGAATCTGAAGGCCTTTATAGACAGACCCACAATAAACCCACCAATCAACAGCTGTGCACCAGGTGTCAGGGGTTACGTGGGTTTCTCTGTGGGTCTTCAGCTGGAGCAGAAGTGGAAATTGGAATCACCTGATACATAAGAACCCACTTCTCCAAGGTCTGTCTCTGTCTTCTGTGCAAACCAACTAGGCAAGTCGAGTGGAGAGTAGAAGACGTCATTGTCTCTGGATCTGAGTTCTTGGTTCTGGTATGAATCTGTGCAATCTCTCTAAGAGCGCAGAATTACTTTTGTTTCACTATTTGGTAGGGAGAGGCATTTCCAGCACCTTCCACGTGGTCTTTCCTTCACTGACTCTCTTACTCCACACGTCAGAAAACCAGTGTCCGCTGTGAGGATGTCTGTTCAGTGTAAGGATTCCAGAACTAGAGAAATAACCACAAGGGTGGGTCCAGGGAACTACTGATTAGTAGTATGCCTCCACTCTCACTGGTCCATTCAGATGTCAGTGGTTTGGGGGTATCCAGAAGTAATTGAATATTTAACAAAACAGTAAGATCAACAATGCACGTTTTAGGAAAAAAAGAAAAAATCCGCGGGAGGCAACAGGTTACTATTTTACCAATAAAGAAGGCAATGACATTGTTTTTAAATGAAGGGAGACAAAATGCTGAAAAGCCTCTGCACAGGGAACGGTGATTCTGTCCATTCTCGACTTCCTACACACTTACCAAAAACTGAATGTGCATGAGGCACAGCTCATAGATCTTCCTCCTCTCTGGAGAAACAGACTCTATTGGAAAGAACTCCTCATCCCCATTTCTCCTACTCAGAAGTTCCTACTCTGTGACTTCCCATTTCAGAGTAGATACCAGATCTGAATCTGCCTCTCTTGGTGTTCCCAATCCTATCTCTCCTGAATTCCCACCCAAGGCTCCCCTTCACCTACAGATCCAACGTAATCTCACCTGGTGTCTAGGACCTTCACGGAAGTGACTAATTGTGCATTTCAAGCTGACTTTATGCTATTTACACATTCAGTGTCTCTCTCTGCCTCATAAATAATTGTCCCTGATAGGGTAGGGGGTGTATTTGAGAATTCGTTATAATGATTCTGTAAACCAGCAAAAGGAGTTAAGCAATAAATTGCCCCATGGAATTCTAAGTCATGTCTTCTCATTGCTAAATCATGAGTGTACCTCACACCATGCTCCAGCACGTAAAGGACAATAAACGAACATTTACTCAGCAAATAACCACATTATTAATGATTGGTTAGTAATTGCTTAATTGATCACCAATGCTTAATTTAAGACTATTTATTAATGAATGGTAAATTTATAATACACCACTGAGAAAATAATTTGAGGGGAATTTTAAAGTGGAATTCAAGGCTCATTCTAAAAGTACAAAATGATATAATAAAAATATGACTCAATTTCCTCCCCTGTAGAGTAAAGCAGAGTGGGGTGGTGAGTTTTGCAATCTCGGTGACTTTCCTGCCTACCTCAGCTGTGTGGAGAAGTCCCAGGGACAGAGCCTGGAAGGCCACGCTGAGCAACAGGATGCATGAGTAGGCGTCCATTACCCTCCCATCCCAGTTGCATTTTGACACTGACATTTTACCAGAAGCAGGACGGCTACTTCCTCATTTGTCAGTCTCTGTAGTCGTTCCAAAGAAGATGTGGACTTCTCCTTTTTCAGAAGACCATTTCTACCTGTCATAAGTGCACAGTTCTGCATTTCAGGCACTGTCCAAATGTGCCATTGAGTGAAGACTGCCCCACGCCTGGTCAGAGCTGGACAGTCAGAAGATTCACGGGTCCTGCCCAGGTCACCACCTCTCCCCACACTTGGGTGGTTTGTGTGCATCTCCAGAGCTCCCTAGCTCATGGAATCCCATCCAGATTAATGAATTTTAAAACAAGTGCGTGAACAGAGACCTTGGGTGCCTTTCCTCACAGCCGTTGGTCATGGCTGGGGTAGTGAGGGGCAATGATCCAGGGCTGAGGGGAAGGGGGAGAGAGAGAAACCAGGCAGAGAAAGAAACCATGATGCATACAGAAGAGCTTTGTCCAAGGGCACCTCACGCTTCAATTCAGGGTGTGCATTTTGCAGTGGAATACCACGCCAGCGACATTGTCCTTATTTTTCCTTATGGGTGATTTTTGCTTTCGTAACTTGGTTAATTTGGCATCCCTCAGGTGTCTCCACAGTAAAGTTTCTATTTGCCCTTTTAAATTAATACTTGATTTGTGGGGAAATACTTCGAGAATGTGTACATGTTGTGTTCCCGCTTAAACTTCCACTCAGCTGATTCTATCAGCCACTGACCATTATGCTGAAGCAAACACCTTCTCTTCCCCCACTAGATTCATTTCTATATGAATAATATTGCTGATGGTATCTCACTGCTTTTAAATGCTTATGCTCCTTGTATTTCTTTGTGCCATAATAAGCAGAGGCATCTAGGCCTTCTGATTTCCCTATGTCTTCATATTGATATCTAAAGTTCTCCCAGCACTATTTTTTCTTCTCTTTACTATTATCCTTCTTTTCATTTAAAAACCTACCCTAAAATTCACTGTATATAAAGATAACTTTCTTGTAAAGAATGAAACTGGATCACTGTCTTAACATCATGCACAAAAAGACACCCCAAATGGATTAAAGACCTTGATGTGAGACCTGAAGCCATAAAAATCCTAGAAGAGAACACAGGCAGCAATTACTCTGAAATTGGCCATAGCAACATTTTTCTAGATGTGTCTCCTCTGGCAAGAGAAACAAAAGCAAAATTAAACTATTGGGACTACATCAAAACAAAAACTCAGCAAACGAAGCCATCAAAAAATAAAAAGGCAACCTATGGAATGGGAGAAGATATTTGCAAATGTCATATCTGATAAAGGGGTTAATACTCAAAATATATAAAGAACTTATACAACTCAACACCAAAAAAACACAATTAATCCAATTAAAATGGGCAGAAGGCCTGAAGAGATATTTTTCAAAGAAGAAATCCAGATAGTCAACAGATACATGAATAGATGCTCAACATCACTCATCATTAGGGAAATGCAAATCAAAACCACAATGAGGTATCACTTTACACCTGCCAGGATGGCTAGAATCAAAAAGAGAAGAAACAACAAGTATTTTCGAGGATGTGGAGAAAAAAGAACCCTGATGCACTGTTGGTGGGAATGCAAGCTGGTGCAGCCACTGTGGAAAACAGTATGGAAGTTCCTCAAAAAGTTAAAATAGAAATACCATATGATCCAATAATTCCACTACTGGATATTTATCCAAAGAAAACAAAAACACTAATTTGAAGAGACATATTCATCCCTGGGTGTTCAGTTGGGTAAGTGGCCGACTTTATTTGGGCTCAGGTCATGATCTTGGGGTTGTGAGATCGAGCCTTGAGTTGGGCTCCGAGCTCAGTGGGGTGTCTGCATGAGATTCTCTCTCCCTCCCCTTCTGCCCCCTCCCCCCACTTGCTTGCGCTCTCTCTCTTTCTCTAAAATAAATAAAATAAATATTTTTAGAAAGACATATTCACCCCTATGTTTACTGCAGCATTATTTACAATAGCCAAGATATGGAAGCAACCCAAGTGTGGATAAGGAAGATATGATGTACACATACATATACACATAATGGAATAGTACTCAGCCTTAAAAAAAGGATGAGACCTTGCCATTTGTGACAACATGGGTAGACCTAATAGGTATTACACTGAGTAAAATAAGTCAGATGGAGAAAGACAAATATCATATGATTTCACTTATATGCATAATCTAAAAAACAAAACAAATGAATAAACAAACAAAAAGCAGAATCAGATCTATGAATACAGAGAACAAACTGGTGGTTGCCAGAGGAGAGAAGATTGGAAGGGGATGTGCAAAAGGAGTTGAAAGGGGGCCCGAAATACAGGTTTCCAGCTAAGAAAGGAATAAGTCATGAGAATAAAAGGCACAGCCCAGGGAATATGGTCAATGATACTGTGATGTGATGGCATCCTGTGGTGACGGATGGTAGCTACACGTGTGGTGAGCACAGCTTAAGGTGAAGAGAAGTTAAATCACTATGTTGTGCACCTGACGCTGATGTAACGTTATGTGTCAACTATACTCCACTTAAAAATAGAAACTAACTTTCTCTTGTCCTGTGCAGTGGTAAATGGCTCCACGTTGAGACGAACCTGAGTTTATTTAACCCAATTTCCCAATATTTCACAAGTACAAACAATACATCAATCAGTAGCCTTGGGATATATCTTTTCATATTTTTGGTGGGCATTTCCTGGGGCAAAAGCATAATTTACATATGTTGTTTGGTAAATAATGACAGTTTCCCCTAAATGTGAACTGTCCAATTTTTTTTTTTACACAAAAAAGCAATCCCTTCATTTTAAGGAAATTGATATTTCCCAAAGGTACAGGATTTTGAGGGTCTGGGTGGCTATGTATTTTGATAAATACTAGAATGAGACTGGAAATTTTCATTTACTATCTAAAACACAACAGTACCTTTGACACATACCAGCTTTCCATGTGTCCATGTTTCAATCTTGCATTCCTACCAACAATGAAAGCATTTCTGTTTATTCTCAGATTTGTAAAAGCAAGTTAGCAAGTTTCCAATTTTTGCTAAGTAGAAAAGATAACATTTCAGTTTAGTTTAAATTTGCTTTTCTTTTTATAGAAGTAAATCTGATTTTGTATTCTGCTACATTACTAAATTGCTGTATGATTCTAGTAAATTGGGGGTGGAGTCTTTTGGGTTTTCCACATAAAGTATCATGTCATGTGTGAAGAGAGAGAGTTTGACTTCTTTGCCAGTTTGAATAACTTATATTTCTTTTTGTTGTCTGATTGCTGTTTCTAGGACTTCTAGTACTATGTTGAACAATAGTGCTGAGAGTGGGCATCCTTGTCGTTTTCCTGATCTTAAGGGAAAAGCTCTCAGCTTTTCCCCATTGAGAATGATATTCGCTGTGGGTTTTTCACAGATGGTTTTTATGAAATTGAGGAATGTTCCCTCTATCCCTATACTCTGAAGAGGTTTAATCAGGAAAGGATGCTGTATTTCGTCAGATGCTTTTTCTGCATCAATTGAGAGGACCATATGGTTCTTCTCCCTCCTCTTATTAATGTGTTCTATCACATTGATTATCGAATGTTGAACCACCCTTGCATCCCGGGGATAAATCCCACTTGGTCGTGGTGGATGATCCGTTTAATGTACTGTTGGATCCTATTAGCTAGGATTTTGTTGAGGATTTTGGAATCCACATTCATCAGGGATATTGGTCTGAAATTCTGTTTTGATGGGATCTTTGCCTGGTTTGGGGATCAAGGTAATGCTGGCCTCATAGAATGAGTCTGGAAGCTTTCCTTTTGTTTCTACTTTTTGAAACAGCTTCAGGAGAATAGGTATTATTTCTTCTTTGAATGTTTGGTAGAATTTCCCAGGACACTACAGACAAAGGGCTGATATCCAAGATCTATAAAGAACTTCTCGAACTCAACACCCAAAAAACAAATAATCAAGTCAAGCAGTGGGCAGAAGACATGAACAGACAGTTCTCAAAAGACATACAAATGGCTAACAGACACATGAAAAAATGTTCATCATTAGCCATCAGGGAAATCCAAATCCAAACCACAATGAGATACCACCTTACACTAGTTAGAATGGCAAAAATTGACAAGGCAAGAAACAACAAATGTTGGAGAGGGTGTGGAGAAAGGGGAACCCTCTTACACTGTTGGTGGGAATGCAAGTTGGTACAGCCACTTTGGAAAACAGCGTGGAGGTTCCTCAAAAAATTAAAAATAGAGCTACCCTATGACCCAGCAATTGCACTCCTGGGTATTTACCCCAAAGACACAGATGTAGTGAAAAGAAGGGTCACACGCACCCCGATGTTCATAGCAACAATGTCCACAATAGCCAAACTGTGGAAAGAGCCGAGATGCCGTTCAACAGATGAATGGATAAAGAAGATGTGGTCCATATATACAATGGAATATTACTCAGCCATCAGAAAGGATGAATACCCAACTTTTACATCAACATGGATGGGACTGGAGGAGATTATGCTGAGTGAAATAAGTCAAGCAGAGAAAGTCAATTATCATATGGTTTCACTTATTTGTGGAACATAAGGAATAGCATGGAGGACATTAGGAGAAAGAAGAGAAAAACGAAGTGGGGGGAAATCAGAGGGGGAGATGAACCATGAGAGATTATGGACTCCGAGAAACAAACTGAGGGTTTTAGAGGGGATGGGGGAGGGGGGATTGGTTAGCCTGGTGATGGGTATTAAGGAGGGCATGTATTGCATGGAGCACTGGGTGTTATACGAAAACAATGAATCATGGAACACTACATCAAAAACTAATGATGTAGTGTATGGTGATTAACACAACATAATAAAATAAAATTAATAAAAATTAAAAAAAGAAATAAAAGGAAAAAATAAGTAAATCTGAACAGATTTTCATATGTTAAAGTGGCATTTTATTTT
The DNA here is from genome assembly GCF_029215605.1 of Mirounga angustirostris. Classification (NCBI taxonomy): domain Eukaryota; kingdom Metazoa; phylum Chordata; class Mammalia; order Carnivora; family Phocidae; genus Mirounga; species Mirounga angustirostris. Next base: position 56,830,562 of record NW_026991724.1, on the reverse strand, counting down.
ATTTTATTTTTATGCTGTAGAAGAGTGTTAATTTTCATGGAAAATATTAAAATTAATTTGGAAAAGAATAGAGCACATTGTGAAAAACATGTATTGGATTATTCCTTTTGCCTTGTGGGGTAAAAATATTTTGGATTTTATTTTTTTATTATTTTTAATTTTTTAATGTTTTTATTTTTTCATGATTTTTAAAAACATTCCATAATAGTTGGGTGCCTGGGTGGCTCAGTTGGTTAAGTGACTGCCTTTGGCTCATGATCCCAGGATCCTGGGATCGAGTCCCTCATCATGCTCCCCCTGCTCTGTGGGGAGTCTGCTTCTCCCTCTGCCTCTGCCTGCCATTCCCCCTGCTTGTGCTCTCTCTCTCTCTGTGTGTGTGTCAAATAAATAAAAATCTACAAAAAATTTAAAAAATAAACATTTTGTAATAGTTAACATACAGTGTTATATTAGTTTCAGGTGTACAATATAGTGATTCAATACTTCCATACATCACCTGTGCTCATCACAAGTGCCATTTTAATCTTTTTAAAAATTTCCTACTTGTATAGTTTGCAATTTGTCTATTTTTCTTCAAAAATTGACATGCATATATATAATGTCCACATATATGTATATGCATATACATAGGAATACATACAGAATCTTTGATATACATTATAAATATTTTCTCTTAGTCTCCATCTGTGTTTTGACCTTCTTTTATTTTTTGTGCTATGCAAAGATGTGTTTTATTTTTATGTAGCCCAATTTCCATTATTTCTTGGCACTGCATCTGAATTTTGAACTCTATTTTATTTTTATTTTTTTTAAAGATTGTATTTATTTATTTGAGAGAATGAGAGAGCACAAGCAGGGGGAGAGGGAGAAGCTGGCTCCCCGTGGAGCAGGGAGCCCGATGCGGAACTTGATCCCAGAACCCTGGGATCATGACCTGAGCTGAAGGCATACACTTCACTGACTGAGCCACCCAGTGCCATTCTATTTTATTTTTTAAGAAAAACATTTTTTAAAAATTTTTCCCAGCTTTATTGAGGTATAATTAGCATATAATTGAATAACATCTTGAAAGTCACATTTACTTCACATGCCTCTGAGAGTCATTGCTTTACCTATTTTGTATTTAGGTCTCTGATTTTTGGAAATTTAATCTGTACCATATGACCTATGGGTCTAGTTACATCCCGTTCTCCCTGAGTCCACCTTTTTGTGCAGGGGTTTTGGTATACCATCTTGTTAGCATTTATCACATCCTGAATTTCCACATGCACTGGAGTCTGCGTCTGAACTTTATTTATATCACATTGCTTCTTCTATTATTGTGTCCACAGCAACTTGGTTTAATCACGTGGTCACTTTTGGTTGAGCCAGCCCAGTCCTATCTCCATAGCTGTACTTCTTTGTTTTTTTCCTAGCTCTTCTTCCTCTTTCATTTTCCCTTGTGGACTTTTGCTGGAGAAAGAAAGCTCCTTGGTAATATTTTGGGGACTCAAGTACATTTACATATTTAGTCATGGAGAACTCACATCTTTACGATGCTGAGTTAGTCTACCCGGTGATAAGGCACATCTCTCCTTTCATACAAGTCACGTTTTGGTGTCATTCAGAAATGTTTGAAAGGTATACTTCGTGTGTGTCAAGTTATGCACATTTCTTAAAACATTCATTCCTTAGAATTTTCTTCTCTGGTTGTTGATATTCAAAGTGAGGTTGGGATTTATTTGTGTGTATGAGAGCTGTTGGTTCCTAGAAATTAATTTTGTAACAGCTAAACACATTTGATATTTTTTTATTTATTTAAATTCAATTAGCCAAGGTATAGTACATCATTAGTTTTTGATATAATGTTCACTGATTTATTAGTTGAGTATATTTGATATTTTTTTACCAATGAGTGACTTTTATCATGGAGTCCCTAGGGCTTTCCAGGTTGTTTCCCTTCTTGCCATGCACTCTCACTCATGATACAGCCCTCCTCACCCACAGCCCTGTTTGTCCAATTCCGTAAGGACCATGCGCTCAAATTCTCCCTGCTACTCAAAGTCTTCAAAGAACTGGCTCATCCCGCATTTCTAGCTCTGTTTTCCACTCGATCCCTACGAGAGTAGAACCACCACAATCCACGATAGGGTGAGATCTTCCATTGCCAAAATAAGGGAAAAAAAATGGCTATGGTCCATTCTAAGTCTTATAATATACCCTCCTTGTTTTTCCTTGGTAACTGGCCTACTTTCCTAGCACAGAACACAATGGAAAATTTGTGGAAATGCAAGCACTGTAAATATATGTCTAGTCTGGAGAGTCAATGATGTTACAAAAAAAGAATCCAAAAGTACAAAATGATAAGAAAAACAATAGGAATAAATGCTTCTCTTAGGCCAGAATTTCCAGAAGTAGTTTCTTTTTCTCTTCTTTTCTTTTCCTTTCTTTTTTTTTTTTCTTTTGTAATCTCTACGGGGGCTCAAACGCATGACCCTGAGATAGAGTCACATGCTCCTCCAGCTGAGTGAGCCAGGCTCCCCTCCAGAAGTTTCTTTAAGAGCTGATGAAACCCAATGATATGCTGAGGCAGGAGATCCTTTCTTACCTTGGCCTTCTGGAAAGTTCTTAGATGTTTCTTCCTATAGCATAATCAGCCCCCTCCACACCAGGTCACTCCTATCTGAGCTCTCAGCTACCCCTGAGCACACGCCAAAGGGGCAGGCAAGCAACCACTGCCCACCTGTCTTTCTGCCTTGCTCAGACAGCTGCCCTCACTGGCCAGGATGTGGCTTCCACCATCAGATGGCTGCTTGTGGTGAGCCCGGCAAGCATCTAGCTCCAGATGGTCATCAGTTCCAACAGGTATGGCCTGGAATGATCTGGTATTGTGGTCTGTTCTAGGCCACCGTTCAGCTCTGTTCTCCCTAAATAGGATGAGAGGAGCTTCCAATTTCAGAAGTGAAACAGAAAATGGAGGGGAAAGAGGAAGCAGGCCTCAAAGCAGAAGAGCGTTGTGGTCCAGGAGAAGCAGCGGTTTGATAAAAGCCAAACCTGAAGGTTATCCCCAGGCTAACCTGTGTGTTCGCTGTGGAAACTGAGGGCTTTATTTCCTACATTTGTAGGAGCAATCCGGCTTCTTCAGTCAAGTGACTGGGTCTTTGAAGACACTCAGAGCAAAGGGGACAACCGACCAGTGAGCTCTGTGCTGCCTGAGGTGACTGTTTATGGCTCCCCAAAAGTGGAAATGCCCTGAGTACCCACCTGTCAGTGAAGTTATGGCCAATCCAGTTGTGGTTAGAGACCACCTCCAGACAGTTAAAATCAGAGTTAAGGACATTTAATCACCTGAGAAGAAACACACCTTACTGAGCAAAGAAGTCAGGGAACGAAGGCATGCATATTTACAGGTGATCTTAATTTTTTATTATGCCCATAGAAAAGACTAGCAGGAAAACACCAGGATTAACGCAAGTTGATTTGAATTATGGGATTATTCGGTTTTTATTTCTTCTTCCTACTTTTCTGTGATTCCCAAGTGTTCTGGGATGAATCAATTTTTTATATAATAATAAAATACGCATGAAGGCATAAAAAAAGGAAACTTGCAGAAGGGCTAGGAGTCAAATTAGCAAATGCTGCATTAAATCCACTGAATTTATGTTTTAAAGCATCCCCATTTCATCTCCCTCTGGGTGACTACTGACTGCATATTAGATCTGGTTGACAGCTCTGTACGTTTCAGGAACATGTGCATGTGCACCCCATCTCAAGGAAGCCCATGCACCTCCATATTTGTGGTGAGGACTTCATCGGAAGCAATTTTAGCCCCAAACTGAAGGATCTGACAATTCCTTGGGGGAAAACTCAAAGCAATAGGGAATGGGAGCCCATAAATATATGCCCAAGAGTCTCATCCTTTGGAAGGAAAATTCTGGGTGGTATGCTGTTCTCTCTTAGAGATCTCGGGGGAGTCCTATCCACATAACCTACTGCAGTGACCTCAGGAATGCATCCCTATTTCAGGAACCCCTCTCCCCATCCCACTCACTCTGGCTTCCAAATAAATCACCTGCACTCATATTCTTGTCTTAGATCCTACTTTCAGAGTCACTTACACTAATTTAAGGACTAGAAAATGCCATAAGGTTTTTTTTATCCCCAGTGATATGATCCTTACCATAACCAGCCCAAGACTTCTTCTTACTCATTTATTCACCCATTCACCATTCAGGAAGTCTTACCCCTGTACATTTCAGAAATATCTAAGCATGTCAACCCGCAGCCGCTCCAGGAAATGAAGAGGTAACATTGAGCGAAGCAGATATATTTTCTTTAGCAAGGTCTAGTGTCATTGGGAAAGCCCAGTTAATAAACCAATTACACAAATAAGCCTAACATATGTACAAGGATTGGTCCCGCGGAGGAGAGGTTTAAAGCAATAGGACAACATAAGTTAAAGAAATAACCTACTTGGGCGCCTGGGTGGCTCAGATGGTTAAGCATCTGCCTTCGGCTCAGGTCATGATCCCAGGGTCCTGGGATCGAGTCCCGCATCGGGCTCTCTGCTCCTTGGGAGCCTGCTTCTCCCTCTGCCTCTCTCTCTCTCTCTGTCTCTCATGAATAAATAAATAAAAATCTTAAAAAAAAAAAGAAAAGAAATAACCTACTTTATGGACTTCAGACTGAAGGTGATTAGGGAAAATTAAATTATGTAAATTACAGCTAAATGCCAAGAATGAATTGGTATTATAGAAATTAAGTGAGGTTAAGAGGAAGAAGGGAGTATTACAGACTATCTTGAGCAAAGGTCTTCAAATGGGTGAATCCTAACACATTAGAAGAAATAAAAAATCATGAGAAGTAAAAAATTTAGCTCTGATTCCTGAATGTGTTACACTAAAATATACCTTTGTGAGATACTCAAAACACTACCTAATTAAAATAAATGGTTGACCTCCATTTTAATTGGGGAACATGGGTATCCTGGGATTTTCAGTGACAACTTACATGACATTGGGAAGGCAATTCCCAGCTTCAACTTCAAGTTGTTTGGTGTTCTGATTGGATTGAGTTAATGTGGATCATTTGGGGAGTTTACAGTCACACGGTGGGGAGACCCCAAAATACCAGCAGTAGAGTATTGTCTGTGGAGTATTGTCATTAGAATATTGTCAGTTCTCCCATCAATTAGGTCGTTCTGAGCATGTACTAAATTCTGGCTTTTTCCATGTATATGTAACTTTCTTTAGACTATCAATTTAGTGAAACAGAGAAAAAATTTGTCTCAGAATAGAATAAATCCCATGCCTGATCCCCACCCATTGTTTAACTGTACTGGGCCCAATGGATAATGAGCTAAACCCCGAAGTCCAGATTGACCATCTTCCTCTCAATGTGAATACAGGAGAATACAATTACTTATTATCTTGGATAATATTATTGGATAATGTAAACATTCAACATAATATATTGGATATTTATTATATTTGTTGTATCTTGGATTTGCTGTTACCTAAATTTCACTTCAAATTCCCTCAGTTGGGGGTGCCTGGGTGGCACAGTCAGTTAAGCGTCTGCCTTCAGCTCAGGTCATGATCTTGGGGGCCTGGGGTCAAGCACCACATCGGGCTCCCTGCTCAGCAGTGAGTCTGCTTCTCCCTCTCCTTCTGTAATTTCTCTCGCTCTCACTCTCTCTCAAATAAATAAATAAAAATTTTCAAAAATCCAAATTCAGTTGAAGGCTATTGGCCTTTGGACAGGGAAATTCTCTGCCTTAAAACTATTTTTATTTGCAAGGTGCTCATTGCATGCCCAATTTCAGGTTAGGTTGACGAGATGATCAAGCAGAAGTTACCTAAAGGAAAATCTGTGCAAGAATTTGCTCTGGAACTTCCTCATGTTTTCAAAGAAAAACAGTTTCAATTTTAGATTGTCTTGTGGGTCTAGGAGATGAGTGGGGTTCAGTTTTCCACCAACTGGTTTGTTCTCTTCCTGTGTTATTTCCACACTCCACGTGCACAACTTTTCCAAAGCCCTGAGCATCTCCAAGTTTCTGGAGGACAGATTGGCTCCCTTGTTTTCCATTTTATTCTGTGCATATGTTAGATTGTACCTATTTCATTAGATTTATTACACACCCACTCTGCCCTTAGTCCCCAGGCAATATGGGTGCCAAGCCATCAGACATCTGGAATAGCATTTGGCAAGCCAGATATCAGATACACGTATCCAAAAACTCAAACTCTCTCCATCCCTAAACAGGGACTTGAAAATAGGTGACAGGGAGGGCATATTACTGTGGTTTGCCCCAAGACAAGTCTCCTCCAGAGAAAGAAGAGAGGGGGAGGGAGGACTGAGGTCAATAACATAAGTGATACAGGAGGTTGACAGGATGTTAGAGACCAGGTGCTCACTGCTGACTTGGTTGATCTCTGTTCTGGCCTCTCTCTCTTTCTCTCTCTCTCTCTCCCCTTCTTTCCCAACTCTTCAGATATACATATAATTTATCTCCATTATGGATGTGCTTCTCTTTCTCTTTCCCTCAGAAGGAGTGGAGTCAATGCCTCCCTCTGCTTCCTACTTCCTCTCTCATATCATAATCCAATGACAGAATCAGCTGAGAAACCTCAAGAATTCCTGAGCACGTCCCTGAGATCTTTATTTTTTTTTTAAGATTTTGTTTATTTATTTGATAGAGACACAGCAAGAAAGGGAACACAAGCAGGGGGAGTGGGAGAGGGAGAAGCAGGCTTCCCGCTGAGCAGGGAGCACGATGCGGGGCTCAATCCCAGGACCCTGGGATCATGACCTGAGCCGAAGGCAGATGCTTAACGAATGAGCCACCCAGGCCCCTCATTTTAAGGATATAGTGTGCAGATTACTGATTCCGAGTGTGGCCTCACAGGATTCTGGAGCTTCACCAGTGTATCTACATGTGATTTGTTAGCTGAGAAATATCCTCCATGTTGGAAACAACAAAGTATCTCTTATGCTCCAATTTGAGGCAGTGGACAGTGCTCTTGATCTTTGAATTTTCAAATTCTCCAGTTGAGCTTGGCCCATTACCTGTGTGCATGAGCATCTGAGCTTCTCAGTGCACTGCCCAGGCTCCTTTGGCCAACTCCAGAACGAATGTGTTTCTCTCCTTTATCCCACACACTGTGGCTACACTAAAATGTTTGCATGTCCCTTACCCTTGATGTTACTGCATCAGCTTAAATCTTTGCACACATGACCACTGTGTAATATTGACCATTCCCATAAGAGTTAAAAAGTGACAAGTCCACCCCATACGAGGCCATCCCATCTGGTGTTAAGGTCCAACCAGGGTACTGGATTCCTCTCTAGACCAGAGCCTGGGTTGAGGTTTCAGACAAACTGCTATTTCCCACATGGTTTCCAGTAGTAATGTCCATTGTGAAAATACCCTGCTGTTGTTCCCTCTCTACAGGTGACCATCATTGTGATTTTAAATTAATCATTTCATCCCTTTTCATGGTTTTTGCACATTTTATGACTCCTACATAATTTATGTTGTGTCTTGTTAATAATGCAATAGTGTCGCATGCATCCTTTTGGCTTCCTTCTTTCACTCATCATTGTATTTGTAAGATCAATCTGTATTTATTATGTTTGTAATCCTAGTTTGTGCATTTTAACTGTTGTATTATATTCCATTGTATAAAAGTAACACAAAATACTCATTCATTCTTCAGTTGGTGGAATTTTGTTATTTACAGTTTTTGGCCAATGGGAGCAATGTTTCTCCCCTGACTCTTATGCCTATATCCTTGGGTATATGTGCGCGGGGTTCTCCAGGGCAAACTTCTAGGTGTCGGACTGCCTGATCATAGCTGCGTATCTTTGCCCCTGAGCCAGAAAATCCACACTACCCCCTACCAAACTGGCTGGAGCAATTTGCACACCTACCAGCAGTGCTTTGAAATCAAAACAAACAAATATCTCTCTATCATCTTGGAATTCACAGTCTCATTTAATTAGCACCACAACCCTGAAGGAGAGATCATCACTACCAGTCACACAGGAAAGCACCAGAGGCTCACGCAGGAGAGTGCTGATTCCAGGTGCTGATGCTGGGGGAGGAGCCAGGCAGTAAGCACCTGGTGAAGAGAGAGAAGCCTGCAGAATCCAGACAAGGTGCTGGGATGTCATTCTGGGCTTGCATCTTCCAGGCTGGATAAAAATTTCAGTCCGTCAAAGCAGTTACTCAACCATATTACTTGAGTCTCTGCACTTAGAGCTGGAGGGACAGACTGGAAACTCACATCAGGGAGCATGCATGTGACAAAAAGACATTTGTGATACACAGTGTTGGAACAGAACAAAGAAAGTGAGTGGAGTTATGGGCACAAATGTTTCGTGTGGATGAAACTTCATGTCATCAGGGTGCGGGAATAAGAGAAGCCAGACACTAAGGAGGCAGCAAGGCAAGGGGCAAGGTTCGTGGTGGAGGAGCCTCCTCCTGGGAGCATTCCCAGCCTCGGTCTTTGCCTCCTGTACAGACAACAGTGCTTCATTGCCCTTAGGTCTTCAGCACAGAGTTCATACAGTTCATGAACCTCTTTAGAATCTTCTGTGTCATTGCAGCCTTGTGTGTGTGTGTGATTCTGTTCTAAGGTTCTACAAACCCCAAAGAGTGTGTGCAGCGTCGTCCTCAGTTTACCTTTTGGTTTCACCTTGGGCACTTCTCTGGCTGTGCCACGCCTGAAACACCAACACTGCTAGTTCCACCAGGACCAGTGTGGACAGACCCATTCGGATGAGATTCTCCAGTGTGTGATCTGGAAGTGGGGCTAGGGACAACGGGACAGAGAGGTCATGCGGGGCAGGACAGGTCACGCCTACCACAGCACCCAGAGGGGAGGTCTAGGTCTCTCCTCCCCTTGAATAGGCCATATGCACCGCAGGCTGACTATGTTCTGATACTCAGCACTCGTGGAGTCTGGAGTCTGCACTAATGGGGTGATAATAACAGGAGCCCCTAAGAGTCAGGAATGCAGAGCAGATGAGTAGCTGGGGATATCTCAGCCTATTTTTCCCCCGAGGATCTGAATGATCAAATCTCCCTTTTCCTGTCCCGAGGAAGGACCTTGGCTTTCACAGTGATCCCTCCTGCAGCTGTAGGTGAGGCACAAACCCTCTTGTCTCCGATTCCTTTGCATTTAGACTTTGCTTTGGGGTCTTAATGACAAAAAAGGGTTCAGCCACACCCCATGCCATGAGCTGACAGTGCACCTGTTTGGAAATTCCTCACACCTAGATCTTTCTTGCTCTCTCATCAGACCGAGCAATAGCCTACAATGAGCTTAATTTCCTGGGGAGGAGAGTCCTGAGTTAATCCTCAGCTGAGAGTCCTGGATTCATGGATGAGAGGTGGGTGCCCAGGGATTCCTGAGGGTCAGAAACACAAAGGGGTGAGCACCCAGGGCTACCAGTCTCTGCTCAGCCTTGGCCCATTCAGTTTCATCCTGCATCTGTGTTAAGAACATTCAAATGATTTTCTTTTGCTATTTCATCCATCCATCCATTCATTCATTCATTCACTATTGAGCCAATAGTTATGGACTATCTGGAAATATAAATAGATGTATTTATATACATATCTGTGTATTTATGTACATTACACATTTGATATAAGATACATTTATATATAAATGTATAAAAATCACATACTATACATAAATGCATACAATATACATATTATATATTATATAATGTATTTTATATGCTATATATATCTGTATGTAAATAGAGAGAGACATATGTGGTGAGACATTTGTATGTATACAATACACAGGAGTATGTGTGCCAGCATGTGCATGTGTGTCTTGGTGAAGGTAATAAAGAATAATCAATGTTCTTATTAAGAAGAAACATGTGGAGTGCCTGACTCTAGCATCTAACTCTTGATCTCAGCTCAGGTCTTGATCTCAGGGTTGTGAGATTGAGCCCTGCATTGGGCTCCACACCCAATGAAGAAGGAGAAGGAGAAGGAGAAGAAGGAGAAGGAGAAGAAGGAGAAGGAGAAGGAGAAGGAGAAGGAGAAGAAGAAGAAGAAGAAGAAGAAGGAGGAGGAGGAGGAGGAGGAGGAGGAGGAAGAAGAAAGAAGAAGAGGGGGAAGAGGAAGAAGAAGAAGAAGAGGGGGAAGAGGAAGAAGAAGAAGGAGAAGAAGAAGAGGAGGAGGAGGAAGGGGGGAGAAGGGGAAGGAGGAAAAAATGTGTATCAGATAAGATGGAGCTATAAATAGAAAAGTCTGTAATACATTTAGGACTGATTAAACACTTTTCTAAAAATTATAAAAGGTGTTAATGGGGTATTTGTATAGGGTCACCAGCTAAGGTGTCATTTGGAAAAGGATTTTAAGTCAAAACTGAAGAGTGGCAAACAGTGAGGCATAGGAAGAGAGAGTGTCAGTATTTATCACACAATGAATGACAACATCCTTTGCCTAAGCTATTCTATTCTAAGAATTTAACCAAGAGATGAGGGGTAATTGCTTCCACATACCTCTGTGCATTAGGTATGTGCAAGGATATTCATCACAGGATAGTCTGAAATATCAAAAGGCTGGGAATAAACAAATTGCCAATGCCAAATTATAGGGTACTGGATACATATATCCTGACACTTTCAAGCAAGAAACAACTATACAACCCTTAAAAAGTTTAAAAGAGATTTGTGTTACTGACACCAGATAATTCTTTAGAATGTATTTCATTTTTTAAAAATAGAGCTGATCAGAACTGTGTCTATAAGATGTTGATGTTTGTCCACCCATGGAAGATATGTTTGTAGGTTCTCCCTGAACGTTCAGGGGGGAAAAGGTAGGTGAGTGTGGTTGGGTTGGTTTTGGGGGATTGAGCAAGTGATAGCAGAGATTGAGAGGTAACTACTCTTTTTTGTACCCCATTTGTGAACAGTTTCCGGGATGGACCATGTCAATGCATTCCTGTTAAAGAAGTAGATAAAAGCAAGTCTTCTGGCTTTTTCAGAGATGCTGCATTTCACACATGGGTCGGGGCCCAGTGGGGGGTGTGGGGCAGAAGAGGGAAGGACAAGGTGCATCCAGAGAAGTGGCTGCCTTGGGGTCATCCAGACACTAGACAGACGGGATGGGGAAGAAGACATTCGCACAGCCCCTCACCTGTGACCATGAGCTTCAGGGGGTCGCTGGGGTGCGACAGCAGAAAAGGGGTACTGCCGAGTGACCCGTAGCACCTGTAAGTCCACCCGTGGTCCAGCATCGCAGGGCACAAGTCAAAGTTCGCCTGAAATTCCCCATTTTGGTGCTGAGATCTGAGGTGCGGGGGGGGCCCGCTTCCCCCTCCTTGGACAGAAGGAACACATCAAACAAACAGGGGCTCTGACACTGCAGGGTCACATTCTCTCCCGGGGCCACAGAGGGCCCCGGCTGGGCAGACAGGGTGGGAGTTGGCCCCTGTGGGAGCAGGACTGGGAGAGAGAGTCCAGGGTGTTAGGGGCGGCTCCGCCCTCTCGCCCTTCCCCTGAGCTGAGATGAGCTGTCACTCAGGTGCTCCATCCAAGTGCAGCTCCTGGCTTCTTCTGTTCCCACTTTTGTTAAGATCGCACTTTATAAGGTTTGATAGGTAAATAAAGAATGTCACTTTTTTATTTAACTGGTAAGGTTTTTGCTATTTTGTTATTTGCGATTTTGATGAGTAAACCAAAGAATATTTGCATTCTGGAAAAAAAAAAAAAAGATTGCCCTTTCCTGTCCTGCCATCTCTCTGCCTGTGCTCCCTGCCCCCACTTCCAAAAAGACCCTGAAACGCCAATCCAAGAAAAGTGGGAGTGTGAGCTGGGATATGACTCCTCACCTGCGACCAGGATGTCCAGGGCGTCACTGGAGGCCGGCCACTCAGAGGAGAGCTTGCGTCCACCATAGCATACGTACCGGCCCCCGTGGGAGGGTCTCACAGGGCCCAGGTAGAAGTCTGCCCCAGAGAGCCCAGCCTGGGGCTGTCGGCCAAGAAGCTGGGGAGGGTCCCGTGCGCCCTCCTTGGACAGAGCGAATCTGTCGTAGCCGACATCAGAGCGACACTGGAGGGTCAGGCTCTGTCCAGGAGCAACCACCGGCGCTGGCAAGACTGACAGGGATGGTTTCCTAGACACACCTGGGAGAAAAGGTGTTTCTGGTTTCCAAGAGGGTCAGGTTCCTCCTCCTCCTCCCACAGGCCTCCCACTGCTGGCTCCCAGAGTCCTGAGCTCTCTTGCCCCAACCTCATCCTACCCCGTGTTCCACCTGAGATGAGGCTCCTCTCACTGGTCTGGAGACCCAAGGAGTTCTAGGATCGTGCCCTGAATTCCTCACCTGAGATCAGGAGCTCCAAAATGTGGCTGGAGGTGGACCACACATAGGGAGAGCTCAAGAAATAATCATAGCACCTGTATGTCCGCCTGTGACTTGGGCTCACATGGTCCACAGTGAAGAGTGCCTGGAACCACCCATCAGCTTGGTGCTGTGAGTCCAGGTGTCTGGGGTGGCCCTCTCCTCCTTCGCTACACAGAACAAACCAGTCAAAATCCTGCCATGAACCACACTGGAGGGTCACGCTCCCTCCTGAGGTCACAATGGGGCTGGGCAGGGCTGAGAGGTTGGGTTTGTTGAACATTCCTGGGAAAGAACAAGCCAGATGTGTTAAAAGGGGAGGGGGCGCCTGAGGACAATGTGCTAAGTGAAATAAGGTAGACACAGAGGGACAAATACCGCATGACTCCACTTCTGTGAAGAATCTAAACAGGGCCAGATTCGTAGAAGCAGAGAGTAGAATGGTGGCTGCCAGGGGCTGCAGGGAGGGGAAGGGGGAGATCGTGGGTAGAGTTTCAGTTTTGCAAGATGGTTCAGTTCTGGAGATCAGCTGTGCAACGCTGTGCCTATAACAATCCTGTATTGGACACTCAAAAATTTGTGAAGAAGGTAGATCTCGTGTTCTAAGTTCTTACCATAATAAAAAAAAAAAGGAGGGAAGAGAGGGGAACACCACCCGCAGATTGTCAACGGGACCCTGCTGTAGAAAGGGAGGTCCCTCCCCGGGCACAGTCACCTCACCTGTGTGGACGGAAGAGCCTGCTCACCTGTGACTGCCAAGTCCAGAGGCTTGCTGGGAACTGACCACGTTGTTTGTCTGTGATACAAACAGGAGTAGTGCCCAGCAAGGTGGTAGGTCATGTGTGGGAGTGGGAACTTGGCCTTGTTGCTGGGTCCCAGCGGAAACTCCCTTCTCAAGGGCTCTGAGACTCCTTCCCGGTACAGGAAGTACTGGTCAGCTTTCTGAGACCGCTGACACTAGATGCTCACAGCCTTCCCCTGGGCCACCGCAGGGCCTGGCTCTGCCCAGATGCTGGGTGTGAGCAGCGTCTCTGGAAGAGAGTCAGAGTTGCAGTCCCTATATTCTCTATGCCTCAGTTTCCACTAGCTCTCAGCCCTGGGGCCCCTTGTACACCTTCTTTATTGATCAGTTTAACATTCCTCTCCTCCATCCTCCAGATGCCCTGGCAGGGAGGGGAGTCCTATATTGTGCCCAAGGAGGAAGTGGGACCTGGGACCCCCGGGGATGGGCTCACCTGCCTGCACGTGGGTCATCTGGCCCAGACACAGTCCTGGAAGAGAGATCCCAGTGAGAGGCCACTGACTCCTGAGCAGATCCCCACCTTTCCTGAGCATCCCAAGTTCACGAGACCTCCTGAGAGATCACAGCCTGACTTTGAGAGGGCTCCCCTCTCCCACACAGGAGTCTATCTCCATCCTTCCAAAAACTCACCGAAGCAGAGAAGGACTGTAAAGGTGATGGTCATGGCGCTGCCTCCCACTGGACAAGGCTGCACAGATGGACAAAAGCACAGAAACTGGCAGACCTGACATACCCAAAGGATGCGGGCAGCAGGGGGCTTTCCCATCGGGGGGCTCAGAGAAGGGGGCTCCAGAGGATGCCTGTGCCCCTGCAGACAAGTGAGATCTGATCTGTGGTGAGCCCAAGCTTCTATCTACTAGGCATGACCTCCTTCCTCAAGAGGGTGGGGACGGAGTTCCAATCCTGAGTCGGCCCCGTTGGCCACATACAACCTGGGTGTGCCCAAGGGAATACCACTTCCTTTCTCAAGATCTCCATATATGGGGATTTCTTCCCTTCAGCCAGTCACCCAGCAAATGTCCATTTGAACCCTTAGACTTTTTCCAGGCCCTGGACATTCATCTGTGAACGAGAAGATGTAGTCACAGTGCCGCCAGGGCTCGGATTATCAGAAGACAGATGTTCAATAATGGATCTCACAATTACTTATCTGAAAAAGAGAAACACACAGAAATATGAAAATGTATAGCAGTAGGGAACTCTAAGCTGTATATTAAAAAGTAGAAACCTTGTACCCATCCTCACCGGGTATCCTTAAGGACTGATTATGCACTCGCCATCACTCATCATCAGGGAAACGCAAATCAAAACAACAATGAGATATCACTGCACATCTATTAGGATGACTATTCCCGAAACACACACACAAAGACAAAAAGTACTGAAGAGGAAACAGAAAAATTGGAGCCTGTGTACACCGTTGGTGGGAAGGCAAAATGGTACAGTTGCTGGAAAACAGTATGGAAGTTCTACGAAGTATTAAAAATAGGACTGCCATATGATCCCGCAATCCCACTCTTCGGTATTGATCCAAAAGGACTGAATTGGGATCCTGAAGGAAAATTAGCACTCTGTTGTTCATTGCAGCATTATTCCCGGTGGCCAAGATGTGGAAACAATCTAAGTGCCCTTCAATGGATGGATGGATAAATCACATGTGGCATCCACATACCATGGAATATTATTCAGGAAATATTCCTAAGAAGGAGGAAATCTTTTTTTTATTATTTTATTTTATTTTATTTTATTTTTATTATTTGAGAGAGAGAGAATGAGAGACAGAGAGCATGAGAGGGAAGAGGGTCAGAGGGAGAAGCAGACTCCCCGCTGAGCAGGGAGCCCGATGTGGGACTTGATCCCGGGACTCCAGGATCATGACCTGAGCCGAAGGCAGTCGCTTAACCAACTGAGCCACCCAGGCGCCCCAAGAAGGAGGAAATCTTACATTTGTAACAACATGGATGGACGTTGAGGACATTGTACTAAGTGAACTAAGCCAGTCACAGAGGGACGGATACTGCATGAATCCACTTACATGAGGAATCTAAAATGTCAAACACGTAGAAGCAGAGAATAACATTGTGGCTGCCAGGGGCTACGGGGAGGGGACGTGGGGAGGCCATGTTCCACGGGTACAGACCTTCGGTTCTACAAGATGAGCAAGTCCTAGGTATCTGCTCACAACATTGTGCCTGCAGGTAACAATACTGGATTATACGCTTAGGAATTTGTTAAGAGGATTGATCTCATTTCTATTGTTCTTACCAATATAAATTTTAAAAAGACAAGTGACTAGGGTGTCAGACTTTGTAGTCAAGATGGCAGACCAGGCCCATGTTTGGAGTCCCCTTCAGCTCCAAATGCAGAGAGGCTCTGGACACAACGTTTGTAAAACATGTGGTCATGGCCAGACAAAGAGAGAAGTGGGGGTTCCATAGGGGAACAAGGCTGCGTAGGGATGACCAGGGGCTGAAGCAGTGCACTTGGAGCTGTGCTGAGAGGGAAGACTTACAGTATGCTGGTGACCTTAAAAATAAGCCTTGCCAGTTATTTCACCAGCAAAAGATGGGTTTATCGGAAAATAGGAGAGAATCCCAGACTGGAACAAACAGGCTGCACCAAACTCATGGTCAAGTCCAGGGAACAAAAGGGAGGTACGATTTTTAAGGAGAAAGGGGGTAAGTTGGGAAGGTTGCAATAAACTAAAAGTCCAGTGGAGTTAAGTGGGCATCAGAAGACTCCGGGAACCAGACTGAGGGTTACAGAAGGGAGGTGGGTGGGAGATGGGATAACTGGGTGATGGGCATTAAGGAGGGCACATGTGGTGATGAGCACTGGGTGTTATATGCAACTGATGAATCATTGAATATTATATCAGAAACTAATGATGTATTATATGTTGGCTAATTGAATTTAAATTAAAAAAAAAAAAAGGAAGTGTGGTGGCTTCTCATTGGCTGAGCTGTTGCCCCGGGGGATAAGCATAGCATCTCTCCCCCTGGCTGGAATAGAGGAGTAGTACCCAGAAGCAAGGTCAAGTCCATGTAAGTTCAACTCCACCTCTTCCTGTTGGGTCCACCATTGACTACAAGTGGTAGAGCATGACAGTTTCCTGGCCAAAACCTCCTGACTCCATTTTAGCAACCGATTTTCACCATGCAAAGAACTCTGAACAACAAAAAGACAAAGAACCCAACTACAAATAGGCATAGGACTTGAACAAATATTTCTTCAAAGAAGACATGCAAATGGCCAACAGGTACATGAAATAGTTAAATAAATGAATGAATAAATAAATAAAATCTTAAAAAAAGAAATTATATACAACTCTCTCATTTTATAGCTCAAGCCTCACACAGAAAGAGAATAAATAACATGTGCCCAATACTCATATGAAAATTAGCAAAACCAAACTAAGCTGTCACAGACTGAGTACAGAGCTTGGCTCTCTTCCTGGTTTCCATTGGGATTTGTCCATTCCAAGGCACGAGACACCCTCTTCATCCTCTTCATCAGTGGTGGCCCTCAGCTCCCAGAGGCCCTAGAGACCCTAGATACGCATCACAGGTAGTCACGGAACCTGGCTGAGGCCAGAAGGTAGGTTTGGGAAATGCTCCTGGAGGAGAATCAGAGGTGGAATTTCAAGGGATCCTTCACAATCACAGTTGTCCTAGAGGAATCTCTATCTCTATCTTCCCAGAGCTCCCCTTCCCAAGCCTCCCTCTCCCCAGTAGGCAGAGCAGCTTCCAGAATATGTCCATGCCCTAGTCCCTGGAAGCTGTGAATCTCTTACTTCACATGGCAAAAGGGACTTTGAGGATGTAATTAAGGTTTACAAACTTTGAAACAGAGACATAGCAGTAGCCTACTGATACACTTAAAAATAAGAGAGGTGAGGGAGGACGAGGTCTATCAGATATTACAACACAATAGAAACACTTTTTTTTTAAGATTTTAAGATTTTATTTATTTGCGAGAGAGAGAATGAGAGACAGAGAGCATGAGAGGGAGGAGGGTCAGAGGGAGAAGCAGACTCCCTGCTGAGCAGGGAGCCCGATGCGGGACTCGATCCCGGGACTCCGGGATCATGACCTGAGCCGAAGGCAGTCGCTTAACCAACTGAGCCACCCAGGCGCCCCAATAGAAACACTTTTTAACAAAATCATCTAGTACAAGCACATAAGGAGAATAGCCAAGCTAAGAATCGAATCCAACTAGTTATAGAAACTTAGTGCATTGAGAAAGTGGCATCACACATCACTGCAAAAAAAAGGGGCATTTTTAAAAATAAATGGTTTGCTGAAAACTGAATTGGATTTATCCTTCATATTGTGTAGATCAAATAATTAAGAGATATAAGTATATAAAACAAAACCAAGTAAGTGCTAGAACAAAATATTGAAGAGCTTCTTCATAATGAGAGAGAGAAAGGACTCTAAACCATGATGCAAAGCCCTGAATAAATTTGAGGGTTTTTTTTTTTAAAGAAAAACTTTTGCAAGGAAAGGAAAAAGCCCATAAGCCAGTTTGAATAACAAGGCAAAGAGAGAAAGAACATATATATCACATATATAATATTGTATGATATAAATTGTAATAGTTTATATATGTGCATTTGCATATATATATATGCATTACATAAAAGGGCTAATTACATAAAAGGGTACATTTCCCCAATACAGTAAGTTAGAAACAAAAAAAAAATGGGCAAAGCCTATTATCCCTTAAGATAATGGACACAAGACATGAATGGATAAATAAAATGTGGTCTGTCCAGACTGTGGAATATTATTTGGCAACAAAAAGGAATAAAGTCCTGATTCATGCTACAAAGTGGATAAAACATAACACATTATGTTTTGAGCAATACTTCACATGCTCAGTGAGAGAAGCCAATTACAAAAGATGTGTATGGTTCACACTCATATGAAATGTCAAGAATAGACAAATTTATGGAGAGAAAGCTTAGTTGCCCAGGGCTGGGGAGACAGGAGTGATTGCTAGTGGGCATGGGGTTTCCTTTCGGGGTGATGAAGGTGTTCCAAAATTGACGGTGGTGGTAGTTGTTCAACTCTGAATAGTTCAAAAAGCCACATTGAATTGCACACTTTAAAATGGGTGAATTGGGGTGCCTGGGTTGGCTCAGTCAGTTAAACGGCTGCCTTCGCTCAGATCATGATCCCAGGGTCCTGGGATTGAGTTCCACATTGGGCTCCTTGCTCAGCAGGGAGCCTGCTTCTCCCCTGCCATTCCCCTTGCTTGTGCTTGCTCTCTCTCTCTCTCTCTCTCTTGCTCTCTCTGTGTCAAATAAATAAATAAATAAAATCTTTTAAAAAAATAAAATAAAATGGGTGAATTGTATGGTATGTGAATCACGCCACAAACTGTTACCAAAACCAAAGTCTGAAGCAAACCGAGATATTAACTGAAAGTTTCTATCCTGTCTATGCACATGACGTGTAATCATATAAACAGGTGCTCTGTGCATTCACCACAAGAGAATGTCAAATGAAAGTCACACGTGTTTCAGAGGTCAGATTCGAGCATTTCTGAACATTGACCACAAACACTGCCAGGAGGGCTGTGCGAAGACACTCACTCTCTCCCCTCCGCTGGCTGGCAGAACGCAGAAATGTGATGACACCGACTGCAGAAAATCCAGTAAGTTACATGACCAGTGAAACTCCCATCGGCCCAGCAAACTGCTCTCAGGAATCTATGGTGAAGACGTTGGGGGACAGAGACGAAGCCATCCCTGTGCGTTGTCTGTCACCAGAGCTCTGTCCATTAAATCCAAAGAGAGGAGACTATTTGGGAGCATCTGGGGTAAAGCAGCCATGGACATAATGAAGAGGATTTATATGAACCAATACGCCATGGCCTCCGGGATGCACAGTATGGCAGGCTGGACGCCCCCCCCCTCTTGCTTTGATGTTTGCTGTCTCTCAGTGTACACTAGGTAAGAAATTATGTTCCCTAGATGACAGCGTTCTGTGGTCAAGGTCATCCTCACCTACATGTTGAGCTTCCCTGCCTACTGCAAAACTGTCTCCTTTGGGTGTCCCCAACACCCCCGGACCTGTGTATAGACACCCTCCCCATTTCACCCATCCGGACCCAATCCCAGGAGGGTGGGCTCTGTGGTCGCTGTCCGTGGTGCTGATTGGTACTTGGCCTTTCGGTCCGTTTCAGCACCATGGCCAGAGTCTACAAAGGCCCCAAAGTTCCCCTATTCCGATATCTCGGTTGGCAAGCTTGCCTCAGCGAGCCCCCATCGTTGGTCTATGTAGCCTATACAACCTATATAGCCTCCACGCCGAGTCAAACAAAATATTCAGTCAGAGTGTGAAGATAAACTGGAAAACTACAGGGGATGTAGTTGTTGACATTAATTTAAACTCCCTTCACAATCTATGCATCCTGAATGGAGATGGAATGTGGAAGCTCAGGATTTGGCCACACGCTCGGCATGCCAGCCACTGGAGCAGCCCATGGTGTCATACAATGTTAGCTCTCTCTATCTGCCTCAGAACATCTCTTACCAGACCAAGTTCAGGGTACGAGCTATTGGGTATGACCAAAAGATACTGGACTTGGGGCACATCAAACTGGTTTCAAAACCTAGAGCTGACTCTTGTGAGCTCTGGGTCCTTGGGAATATCATTTCACCTCTTTGAGTCTCACTTTGCTTTTCTCTAAGATGGCAGTAATAATGGTACCTGCTTCGTAGAAATGTTTGGAAGATTGATGGTCAGAGGTTATTATACTCTGCCTTTCACAGGAGGCAACCAGTTTAGCTAGGAGGGCAGGATCTGGAGCCAGGCAGCCTGGGATTTGGTCATAGCTCTTTCTCATTAACTATGTTGTGACTGAGGGAAAGTCACCCTCATGCCCCTGTGTTGCCATCTATAGAATGAGGATAATGCTGGGACCTACTTCATAGGGTTTTGGTAAGAAACTAAACAGTTTCTATGTGTGATGTGTGAAGTAAAGTGCCTGACCTATAGTTAGTACCCGTGCAAGATGGGAGCTGTTCCTACCATTATTGCCCTCATCATCATCATCATTACCCTAGTCGTTATGTGCCTAGACACAGCCTGACAAACTGCCTGAGGTCAGGAAGGGTAGCTGTTTTTATAGACTACTGTTAGGATTGCCGACAGCGGACACAGATGAAGACACTGGAGCTAAGAATTGAAAGTGACTAGCCTGGGGCCACAGGGCAAGAGTTGGTGGAAGTGGGACATGAAGCCCAGCCTGTCTGATGCCAATGAATGGGCTTTTGCCACAATCCCACCTGCCCACATTTAGCATCAAGGAGGGAAGTACCTTAGGAATCCCCTCCTCCACCCCAGAGGGAAGACCAAGTCTCACAGTACTTTGGCCAGGAGTTTGCAAGGATCATCTTTCAGTCCTTCCCTCCTTCCTTGGCTTTGCCACTTGAACCAGAAAAGTTGCTTCATTCTTTCACAGAACCTGCAGTCGGCTCCCAGGAACTTTTCCTGGTGGGATTGGGGGCAGAGGGGGAAGGAATTGTAGATGGTCTTTGTTGCATGGGGTATTGCGAGATGGCTCAGCGGAAGGAGGAAGGAGCTGAGACTCATGAGAGGAGCCCCAGAGACAGAGCTCAGCTGTCCTGGGAAGCAGGCAAACGGCTGCAGTCCACTCCCAGTGCAATGGTTTTCTTGGGGCTCCCTCTGCTGGCATGGTCCTCACTCCCTCTCTTCTGCTTCCATCCCTATCTCCATCTTTCTGGGGCCTCCTCTCTCTGTAGATTTCTATTCCTCTTTGCGTGTGTCTCTGTCTCTGTTTCTATCCTCTCTGGGTCTTTCTCCTTTCCCTCTGAACCTAGATGGGGTTGTTTCAAAGTCCTTATGGGTGTTGGAAATCCTTTCTGATGGCAAAACCTGACCCTGGGTCACCCCACCCCTTAGCCTCCCCCGTCCGCATCCCTGAGCTGCTGGAGAAATCCCCATAGCCTGTGCATTGGTCACTGCACCATTATGACCTCTGACTCTCCTGGTCTCTGTTTTCTCATCTGCTCAGTGGACCTAATAATAGCACCTACATCATAGGTTGATGTGAGGACTACATGAGATCATATTTGAGAAGTGCTTAGAACAGGACCCGGCACACAGCAAGGGCTCAACAGATGTTGTCCTGCAGTTCTGAGGCTCCTCTGAACTAACACCTTGCCTGCCCTCCACAGCCTCCTTGGTGCCAGGATCCAGGCCTGTGGGGGGAGCCTCCCCAGCACCCGCCCACGCCCTACCCCACCCCCACATAAGATGGCCTAGGCTGCAGTCACCCCTCCACCTTCCACCTGCTCTTTCAAGAAGCAGCGCCCCTGCCCTGGGCTAAACCCACTTCATGTGCTCTGGACCTGGACTAGCCAATACCAGCCACTACTGGCTATTTCCTTCTAAATCAATTAAAGTTAAGTAAAATTTAAATTTCAGTTATTCAGTTCTGCTAGCCACATTTCAAGTGCTCGGCGGCCACATGTGGCTACCATATTGTACCATGCAGATAACAGGACATTCTCATCATTCCAGAAAGTTCTGTTGGACAGATCCCTGTCTTCCTTGCTCCAGGGGGTCCTCTCCATCATAGAACATACCCTCTCCTGTATCTTCCATAACTCCTTCTCTGTCAGGGTCAGACTGCCTGAATTCAAATCCCACCTGCACACCTTAACAGCTGCAGTAACTAAGTTATTTAAACATTTTTAAAAATTAATTTTTAAAAAACCTGTATGTAGGGGCACCTTCCTGGCTCAGTCAGTAGAGTATGTGACTCTTGATCTTGGGGTTGTGAGTTTGAGCCTCACGTTGGGCATAGAGATTACCTAAAAAAAAAAATAAAGTAAAATAAAATCTATATGCAGTAACAACGAATGATTCCCAAAAGAAACTGCTAAGTGGGAAAGAAAAAAGTGGTAGCTCAGAATCATCCACTAGGAGTTCATTTGTGCATTTAAAATGTTTTCTTGGAGCATTGTCTAGCTCAGCAGTTCTCAACAAGGGGCAATATCCCCTGACCAGGGACATATGGAAACACTGTTAGTTGGTCACACTGGGGGTGGGGGGGTGGGGAGGGAGAACTACTGGCATCCAGTGGGTGGAGGCCAGGGATGCGGCCGAACGTCCTGAATGCACAGGACAGCCCATCCATGACAAAGAATGATCTGGCCCCAAATGGCAATAGCAGAGAGGTGGAAAATGCTGATCGGTGTGTTTGCAAGGACCCACGCCGTTTGGGAGATGTACACCCCAAACTAATTTCAGGGGATACATGAGAAGGAGATTGGATTGGAGGAGGTCATCAAAACCTTACTAGTCGGGGCGCCTGGGTGGCTCAGTCGTTAAGCGTCTGCCTTCGGCTCAGATCATGATCCCAGGGTCCTGGGATCGAGCCCCACATCGGGCTCTCTGCTCAGCGGGAAGCCTGCTTCTCCCTCTCCCACTCCCCCCGCTTGTGTTCCCTCTCTCGCTGTGTTTCTCTCTGTCAAATAAATAAATAAAATCTTAAAAAAAAAAAAAAAAAAAACAACCTTACTAGTCAAGGTTTATTTCTCTCTCTCTCTTTACAAACAGGGTGTATTTATGTATTGTTCATGTAACTAAAAATTACATTAAAAAACAACAACAACAACAACAACAACAAAATAGTACCAAATGTATCCAAACCAACCAAGGAAACAAAACTCTTTCTCTGACCCTTACCTCTCCCTCCAGATACGCTATGTCTCCTTCCTTCCTGTCATAGCCAGACTCCTGGGGTCTTCACCTCCTCTCTCCTTCCTCCCCACCCACCCCAGTCTGGCTTCCAGTGCCAGCCCCCTTGCAGCTCAGCCAGGCCACAGCTGTCTCTGGGTTGTTACTGAATCCAGTGAATCTTGTTATCGTAGTTGACCTCCTTTTGAGACTGCAGGGAGGGACTGTGCGACCTCCCTGAGCTTCTGGAGCCAATCTCTCTCCGCCCCCTTTCTCTGGCTGCCACCCAGGACCTGTCCAAGTTCCTTTCCTTCTTACTATCCCTCCAGTGTCATTCTTCTCAGATGCCTTGTCCCAGGCCTCTGCTCTTCCTGCATTTCAATCCAGAACCATCTACACAATCGGTGGGATATATTGCAAGTGAAAATGTGGGGTCCCTTGTTCAAAATTATTAATAATTTCGGGGCGCCTGGGTGGCTCAGTTGTTGGGCATCTGCCTTCAGCTCAGGTCATGATCCCAGGGTCCTGGGATCGAGCCCCGCGTCGGGCTCCCTGCTCGGCCGGGAAGCCTGCTTCTCCCTCTCCCGCTCCTCCTGCTTGTGTTCCCTCTCTCGCTGTGTCTCTCTCTGTCAAATGAATAAAATCTTTAAATATATATATTAATAATTTCAAGATGGTGACAGTAAATCATTAAACCAAGTGTAGAGCCCTTCTGAGCATGGGGCCCCAAGGGACTATGCAGGTCAGTTGCCCACAAAGCTGGCCATGCTTCCGAATCTCCTGGGTATAATCCCCAGCCTGTCTCACTGGCCTGCTCCCCCCAACCCCATGTTCTCCACCTTGGTGGTGGCCCCACCATCGCCCAAGATCTGCTCTCTGAGGGTTATTGGGGTAAACAGAATGCACTTCTAAAGATGTCCAGGCATAAACGCCTGAAACGTATGAATATGTTGATCACATAGCAAAGGGACTTTGCAGATACAATTAAAGTATCTTACAGAGGGCCGCCTGGGTGGCTCAGTCGTTAGCGTCTGCCTTCAGCTCAGGTCATGATCCCAGGGTCCTGGGATCGAGCCCCGCATCAGGCTCCCTGCTCCGCGGGAAGCCTGTTTCTCCCTCTCCCACTCCCCCTGCTTGTGTTCCCTCTCTCACTGTGTCTCTCTCTGTCAAATAAATAAATAAAATCTTTAATAAATAAATACATCAATTAAAAAAAAGTATCTTACAGACCTTAAAATAGATTATCCTGGCATGATGGCGAATCTTATGTGTCCGCTTGGCCCAGCTACAGTGCCTGGTTATTCACTCAAACACGGACCCAGGTGTTACTGGTGGAAGCATTTTGTAGATGTGGTTGATAGTGATGATCAGTTGACCCTAACTAAAGGAGATTACCCTTGAGAGCATGAGTGGACCTCATCCAATCAGTTGAGTAAAACAGAGGTTTCTCTGGGGAAGAAGAAATTCTGCTCCTGCAGCATCTGCTCCAGCCTAATAGAATTTCCACTCTGCCCCATGGATTTGTGGCTAGCCAGCCCCTCCAAGCACAGAATCCAATTCCTTGCAAAAAATCACATATATGGTTTCACTTATTTGTGGAACATAAAGAATAGCATGGAGGACATTAGGAGAAGGGAAAAATGAAGGGGGGGGGAATCGGAGGGAGAGATGAACCATGAGAGACTTGGGCTCTGAGAAACAAACTGAGGATTTTAGGGGGGTGGGGGATGGGTTAGCCTGGTGATGGGTATTAAGGAGGGCACATACTGCATGGAGCACTGGGTGTTATACGAAAACAATGGATCATGGAACAGCACAACAAAAACTAAAGATGTGCTGTATGGTGACTAACATAACATAATACAATTTAAAAAATAATAAAAAATAAAAAATAAATGTTAAGCTCTGTAGGGTTTGTTCTGGTTCCCTGGAGAACCTTGATTGATACATCTGTGTTATCCAGGTGGGCCCAATCTAATCACATGAGCCCTTAAAAGCAGAGAACTTTCTTTGGCTAGAGGCAGGAGGAAGATGGAGCAGAATGGGAAATCAGAGAGAGTTGAAGCCTCAGAGGGATTCCACTCATCGCCAGCAGAATGGAGCTGCACGGAAAGCACCAGAAGGATGCAGGCAGCTTCCACACACCAGCCCCAGCTGGCAGGAGCCAGGCAGCTCGGGCCCACAGCCACAAAGAACTGAATTCAGCCAATGCCTCTAATGAGCTTGGAAGAGGATTGTTCCGAGTAAGGGGCGCAGCCCTGCTGACATCTTGATTTCAGCCCTCACAGACCTAAGGGCCCACCCAGACTCTCACCCTACAGAAACTGTGGAATAAAAAGTGTGGGTGGTTGTCAACCACACAGGTTGTGGAGATTCCTTACACCAGCAGTGGAAAACCAATCTCCTCTCTCTCCTCTCTCCTGCAAATCCTGTCCGTCTTGGTTCTCAAGTCCAAGTAAGCCTACCCAAATCCCTTTTGGTCGTACTTCCTCTCCATCCTCATGGCCCCTGCTCCAACTTAGGCTCCTCCCCAGGGTCCCTGCACCTAGCCTCACAGCCTCCCAGCCAGGGCCAGGAGGAGGGTGACGCAAAATAATAATAATAATAATAATAATAATAATAATAATAATAATAAATAAAGGCAACATCAAAGAGTCAGTAACCAAGATTGACAACAATGTGACACAACAAATGAATAAATGCAACAAAAAGAATCAATAACACAACCATGATGAACAAAATATCAAAGTTTTAAATGAAGATGGCATCCTTGTGACTGATTTTCCTTTTTGTCCCCAGGATCCAATACAGCTCATCACAACCCTGATCCTGTCTTTACTTGAAGTTTTTTTTTTTTTTTTAAGATTTATTTATTTATTTTATTTGAGAGACACAGAGAGAGAACACAAGGGAGAGGGAGAAGCAGACTCCCCACTGAGCGGGGAGCCTGATGCAGGACTCGATCCCGGGACTCCAGGATCATCACCTGAGCCGAAGGCAGTCGCTTAACCAACTGAGCCACCCAGGCGCCCCAAACACCGCTTTTAAATAGTTCCTTTTATGTTATGTGACTTTAACATCCATAAAATATTTAATAAAAATCTATATTTAAATATATTATTTATCTTGGTTACTGAGTTTTGTGTAACCTTCTTCACCCAACACACACCCCTACATTTTGCTCTGGATTTGAATCGCAGCCTTGCTCCAGTCAGTCCCTCCCTCTCATGAATCCCAGAGGGAACTTTCTAGTACCTGGATCTGACCTGCTATCCTGTCCCATACCCTGCCTGGTTCAGTACGCCAGTGACCAGTGGCTTTGGAGCTGATCTCTCCAGGCAAAAAGAACTCCGCTTTAGAGACCTTGGAGCCTTCTGCTTCACCTGGCCTCCCAGCCTGCTCTGAGCTTTCTTCCTTCTCTCTCTGCCCTAGAACCTGCCACTTCTTGGGGATTTCGTTCAAGCTGCACTTCCGTGTGATCCGTGAGACTGACTCTCTTCTGCAGCCCCACAGCCCCAGCCCCAGCTCACCCCTGAGCCAGCCTCCTCCCTGGGGACTCTGCTCTCCTCGCAAGGAAGGCCCTGCCTCACACTGGGGCGGATCTTCCCAACACTCGGATGGGCGACTCTTCTTGTCACCAAAAGGCACAAACGCTCAGAGTCCTGTAATGACCTTCCTATGAGCAGCTCCAGGCAGGGATAGTCATCCAGGAAACTCTCCAAAGCAGGGTCAGAGCTGCCCCTTGAAGACTACCTCCATCCTCCTGCGGACTCAGGGACCCAGTCTGTTTCATTCTCTCTCCTACACTCTGTCTCCCTCTGTCCCTCTCCCTTCCTCTCACCCGTCCTCCCTCTACACACACACATTCTCTCTCTCTCTCTCCTCCAACCGCTGCAATCTGGAAGAAATTACTCTTCTAAACAACCAGACTTCCCCAGCTTCAGGAAATTCCAAGCTGGGCAGGGGGAGGGGCCGGGCTGGGGGGCGCGCCCTGGCCATCCCCCACCCCTTCTGCGTGTCCTCTGTGCACACCCAGTCCGGGCCTCGTCCCGCCCCCACACTCTGCCCGGAGGCCTCAGCTTTTCCACCGCTGCTTTCGAGTCCTTTAAATCCTAGAGGCAAACTTTTGGGGGATAAGGAAGGCTTGGGAGGGGCCTGCGCCTTAACCCTCTCTGCCCCAGACGGACTGAGCTGGCCTGGTCGGTGACTCCGCGGCCCGTTTGGGTTCCTACCATGGCCCCCGAGAGGGGCTGACACTTCGGTCCCCGGTGCAGGTAAAGAAGAGACCCGATGCCAGGACCTGCCAGGGGTGGGGCCCGGGCTCCTGGGTCTGAGGCCTGGACCCCAGGGCCTGAGGGAGGGGGTCTTGGGAACCTCTGACTCCTGGGTCTGAACAGTAAGAAAGGTAGGAGGCAGGACTCCTGGGACCTGAGGGGGGGAGGGGGGGAATGTCCTGAGGAGGCGGCACTGTCGACCCGGGCGCCTGGGTCCTGGACCCCCCTCCAGGTTCCGCATGATACTTCCTTTGCCAGGTGAGAACCGCCCGGAGGAAGAAGGAAGAAGGCCTCGGAGGCGGAGGTGGGCTCCGAACCAAGGAGGGGGGGGTCCCCCAGTCTAAGCCTGAGAGCGCGCCTGCCCCACTCAGCGAGGACCAAGAGGTAAGGGGCCGCGGGGAGCCGGGCCCCGGGGTCCCGGGTCAGGTCCGGAGGGACGCGGGACAGACGGGCAAAGGGACCGCGGGCGCTCAAGTCCGGGAGGCAGCCACGTGGCCCGAGGAAGTGCGGCGAGCCCACGGGCGGGGGTCTCCCCCTCCCGGGCCCCGCTCCGCCCACCTCGCCGCCTCCCCCCAGAGCCGAGAACCGGTCGGGCCGGGTGTGGAGCGGGCGGTTATTTCCGTCTTGGCGGGGCTGGGGCCGGAGAGGACAGAGGTGAACCAGCTGTGCCCTCCGCTCCCGCAGCTGGGGCGGAGGGAGGCAGGAGGAGCGCGGCTCCGCCGAGCCTCGAGTCGCAGGGCTAGGGCCCCTCGGGGTCCCGCCCTCGCTCCTGCACGCTCTGCCCCTTGGGCGTTTGTCACTAACAACAGCCCCTCTGTAGGAGCCCTGGCCGGCTGAGGGGGTTTTTTCCTAGCATGACCTCATTGCAACAACTCTGCTAGAGGGAGGTTAGAGCCCTCTATTTAAGAGGACCCTGACGTTCGAGTCACTCCGAAGTGGAGTGACTTGCCCGAGGCCCTCAGAGCTGGCAAGAAGAGGCCGCACTCAGAAACGATTTCTAACTCATTATTCTCTGTCTGGGATGGAAAAAAGGAAAGAAACGCAAACAAACATGGTCAGGGGTGTAGGAAATCCCTGGATATGGAAACATTGTTTCCATGGGGATGCACACCCACCCACCCTATCCAAGGGGGCTATGAACAATAGGATATCATCTTTAGACTCTCATCAGGTTTAGACTCTGCCTGGTTTCCAAAACCAGCCCCCAACATTTATTGCTGTGTGACCCAGGGCAACTTACTCTACCTCTCTGTGCCTCAGCCACCACCTCTGTAAAGCTGAGTCGTTCTGAGGATTGAATGAATTTGTTTATTTGAGTAACGCACTTAGGTCCCCTACCTGGCCCAGAATACGTGCTTAGGACATACAACATCAGCATCGTGACTACACTTCACAAGTACCCCTAGCAAACAGGCATTCTGACTCCGTTTTTCAGTGGACTAAACTGAGGTTTAAGGTTGAGGAAGTGAGTTCAGGGTCCCACGGAAAGGAAATGGCAGGTGTGTTTGGCCAGGCACTGGAAAATGGCAGTGGCATTGTGGCGTTGGTGCCCTGGTAGGGCAACAGAAGGATGGGATGAGGGACAAACTAGGGTATGGGCAGGGAGAAGAGCCAAGTGGCAGAGAGCTGTCAGGGAGGGGTCAGTTCAAGAGGCAGCAGGCAGTGGAAGTGCTAAGTCTAGGCTCCAGGGTCCCACAGAACTGGCTTTGTGACCTTGGGCAAGTCACATACCCTCTCTGAGTGTGTCCTTCTCTGGGACATGGGAGAATGATCCCAGGTGGCCACTGAGCATTCCATTGAACTTTTGCTGTGTCCTGGGTATTGCCAAGACTTTACTGGCAACATCCGACCAATCTTGCAGAGACTAGGAAGTGTTACAGGAACATCCTATATTCCTATGTTCCATTTTGGAGAGGAGGAAATGAAGTCAAAAAGGTTAAGTAGCTTGCCCAAAGCCACACACACACACACACACACACACACAACCAGATGGAAACCTAGGCATTTGGCTGAGTTGTGTTCTTTTCACCTGCAACTCACTGCAGAGTAAGGCCGGGCACTGCTAGCACGGAGAGAGCGTTGTTTTTTGTTTTTGTTTTTGTTTTTCTTTTTTTAAACTGTGGATTGAGATTTATTAATGAGCAGAGGTAAGCATTTAAAAAAAATAAAATAGATTAGAATTGAAAATATCTGAGTGCCTAGCATGTTGTAAGTCTTGTTTCATAAAATGTTTGTTTCCCTTGGGGGGTGGTGTGGAGAGGAGAGGTGATTGTGTGTCACGTTGCCGTTAAAATATATTTATTCATCTAGGCTGAGGTCAGAGAAGTTTGAGAAACACTACAGAGGTGGTAAATCAAGACTGGTTTTCCCAGAGAAATAAATATAAAGTGTGTGTGTGTGTGTGTGTGTGTGTGTGTGTTGGGATAGGGTAAAGGGCGATCCTCAGAACACATCCAACTATAATTATTTTAAATCCTCTTAGCTTTAATTTTTCTCTACATTATCAGTGATATTTCCCAGGGTGCTAGTTACTAAAAGAATAGTGCTGGCTGCTTTGACTTTTTCATAGGATTTTATCAAATCTTGATCTTGTTCTATAGTTATTTGAGGAAACATCCTCCCCTCCCCCCGCCCCCAGCACTAGCACTACTAATTAGCTGGCACTATTACAAATATAGTTGTCTTTAATTGAGATTTTCTATGTGCCCTGCAAGGAAGGTAGTGTTATTTTATCCATTTTACAGAGAGGAAACAGACATAGAGAAACCACATAATTTATCCCAATCATACAGCTGGCAAAGAAAGGGTGGGGCTTCAGTTCAAACAGAAAGATTTTTTTTTATTATTATGATAACAGTGACTGTTAAAACAAAAGTACAAGGTCATCAAAGTCCTTCCCAGAAGTTCCATAAAAACAGCCAGGTTCCAGGATATAGGCAAATGTTGGCAATTTACCGTATTTACCGTAGAAGCCAGGGCAGCTATGAGACAATTGCACACCAAGTTTATAGGGGACTAGCTGTCAGTCTCAAATTTATGCCACTCTTGCTATTTTTAGAGAAATAAATAGAAAAATTTGCAAAAAAACCAAAAAAACAAAAAAACCCCACATTATATTGTCCCTTTCAAAAGCAAATAACTCGAATTATTAAATGTTGTACAAGTCTATAGATGCCCAGGCCCACCCTGAACCTGAATTTGAGGTTTTAGGCAGACCTGCATTATGACTTGTGTGTGCCCTAGGCAAAGCTTGCATGCATACATATTTATTTATATTTTATGACTGTGTTGGTCAAAGACAGACATAATCCACACATTTTAAAATAAGTTAAAACCCTGTAACATTTTGGGGGGCCTCTAGAAGTGCGGTGGGCCCTAGGCACTTGGTGGACAAAGTCAGCCCTGTCTTCAGGGAAGGGGCCTCGGAGAAGCTGCAGTTTCTCTGCCAAGCTTAGGAGACACTTGGAAGAGTTGGTGAAGCATGTTGCCTGTTGCCCGGCCGGTAGGAGGACTGTGATACTAGTTCTTAGTGGCATCAGCATGGCGCGCGGTGGTCACGGGCGGACCTAAATTGCAGTCTGTGACTTAGGGCCTCCGCAGACGCCGTTTCCCGCCACCATCTGCCGTCCTGTCGTTTGGGAGAGCATCCTCTGAACCGCTGTCTAGGCCCAGGGTGGGGACGTGGGCTGGGTCGCCCCCCCCGGGCGGAGGCGGCGCTGACCCGTCCCCACCCCGACCCCATCCCCGCAGATGCCGGTTCTGAAGCAGCTGGGCCCCGCGCAGCCCAAGAAGCGGCCGGAGCGCGGCGCCCTGTCCATCTCCGCGCCGCTCGGCGACTTCCGGCACACGCTGCACGTGGGGCGCGGCGGCGAC
Organism: Mirounga angustirostris; assembly: GCF_029215605.1. NCBI lineage: Eukaryota > Metazoa > Chordata > Mammalia > Carnivora > Phocidae > Mirounga > Mirounga angustirostris. The sequence continues at coordinate 56,799,545 of NW_026991724.1, read as the reverse complement.
GCCTTCGGGGACACTTCGTTCCTGAGCCGTCACGGCGGCGGGCCGCCTCCCGAGCCCCGGGCGCCGCCCGCCGGGGCCCCGCGCTCCGCGCCGCCGCCCGCCGTGCCGCAGCCCCCGCCGCCTGCCCTCCGCGCGCCCGCGCCCGCCGACCCGCTGCTGTCCTTCCACCTGGATTTGGGCCCCTCCATGCTGGACGCGGTGCTGGGCGTCATGGACGCGGAGCGCCCGGGGGCCGCTGCCGCCAAGCCCGATTTGGACCCCAGCTCCGGGGCACAGCCCTCCAGGGCCCACTGCCGCCCCAACGCGGATCTCGAGCTGGACGACGTCATCGGCCTGTAGGCACCCCTGTTTCCGATGCGTTTACCGTCCGGCATCCTACTTCTTTACACATAAACGGCTAAGGTCTTTGCCCCGAGTTCTGTCTCTTCACTTTGCACGTGGGAAGGGAAGACGGGGTGGAGGGGCAAGCGGGATCGGTGATGGGGTCCCGGCGCCTTTAAGGACCAGGTGTGTATCACCTGTAGCTCTTTCCCCGCAGAGACTGGACGAAGGTCGAGATCGGACGGTGGGCCTGGTGTGGTGGGATGTGGCCCCTTTAACTGCGGGGGGCGTGGTTACACGGTGCCCCTTTCAGGGGCGGTGTCCCAACGTGGCCGCTTCACAGCCACATTCATTCATCAATTTTGACAGAGCGCCTGGCCTGCCAGACCTGGCCCAAGGCCCGGCCTGACTTGCTCCCGGGGGCCCACTGACGCACTCTAGGGGGGCCACCTAACTCGCTCCCGGGGGGGGTCTCGGCCTGATTCGCTGCAGGGGACCCGCTGACGCTCCCGGGGTCCGGCCTGACTCGCTGCAGGGGGTCCGCTGACTCGATCCCGGGGTCCACGTGACTCGATCCCGGGGGCCCACTGACTCATTTTAGGGGGGCCCACCTGACTCGCTCCCGGGGGGGGTCTCGGCCTGACTCGCTGCAGAGGGTCCGCTGACTCGATCCCGGGGACCCGGCCTGACTTGCTCCCGGGGGCCCACTGACTCACTTTAGGGGGGCCCACCTGACTCGCTCCCGGGGGGGGTCTCGGCCTGACTCGCTGCAGGGGACCCGCTGACGCTCCCGGGGTCCGGCCTGACTCGCTGCAGGGGGTCCGCTGACTCGATCCCGGGGTCCACGTGACTCGATCCCGGGGGCCCGGCCTGACTTGCTCTCGGGCGCCCACTGACTCACTTTAGGGGGGCCCACCTCACTCGCTCCCGGGGGGGGGGCTCGGCCTGACTCGCTGCAGGGGACCCGCTGACGCTCCCGGGGTCCGGCCTGACTCGCTGCAGGGGGTCCGCTGACTCGATCCCGGGGTCCACGTGACTCGATCCCGGGGCCCGGCCTGACTTGCTCCCGGGGGCCCACCTGACTCGCTCCTGGGGGGGGGTCTCGGCCTGACTCGCTGCAGGGGACCCGCTGACGCTCCCGGGGCCCGGCCTGACTTGCTCCCGGGCGCCCACTGACGCACTCTAGGGGGGCCCACCTGACTCGCTCCCGGGGAGGGGCTCGGCCTGACTCGCTGCAGGGGACCCGCTGACGCTCCCGGGGTCCGGCCTGACTCGCTGCAGGGGGTCCGCCGACTCGATCCCGGGGCCACGTGACTCGCTCCAGGGGGCTGGCTAGATTCGCTCCCTGAGGCCCAGTGCAGTGGCTCCGGGAGCCTGACTCCGGCCCGCGTATCCAGTGAACCCCTCGAGGCGAGCTGCCCTTACCCTGTGAGCGGCCGCGCAGGAAAGTGGTTGGGAAGAGGCAGGGTCCCGGTGGGGGAGTCACACCCCCCTCGGAAAGGTGTGTCGGCCCGAGGGGGGCAGCGGCGTCCCAAGTCAGGGCTACCTAGTTTGCGCCCTGCTGGGGTACAGTTGTCCGGCCGAGGGCACGACCCACAAGGGGCGGGAGGGCGGGGCAGCACGTGCCAACCTTTAGGCGAGGGGCGGGATCACCCCTAGGTAAGGGCGGAGCCAGCCCAGCGAAGAACCTGGAGGAGGCGGGGCCGTACACGCGGAGCGTAGCCGAGGGCGGCCCAAAAGGGCGTGGTCGCACCTGTAAAGCTTGTGGACCCGCGGTGGGGCGGGTCCGGGTCCTCGAGGGCACTGAGGGAGTCGGTCACCGCGCGGGCGGTGCCCGTAGGCCCTTTGGACCGAGGAGGGCCACACAGGCGCATGGGCCGCGCAGGCGCGGTCAGGCTCCCCGAGGACACCGTGCGCACGGAGCCGCCCGCCAGGCCGGTGATCGGAGGCGCCGCGAGCGCGCGTGCGCTGCTCCCAGGGCGGCGGGAACGGGGCGCGGCTCCCCCCCACCCCGCTCCCATGGCGGCGGCCCCCGCGGCCGAGCCCGCGGCGCCGCCGGCCTGCCGCTTCTTCCTGGAGGGCCGCTGCCGCTTCGGCGCCCGCTGCCGCCAGCCCCACCCGGGGGCGCCGGCGCCGTCTCGGCGCGGGGCCGGGGCCAAGAAGCCGCCGCTGCGCACGGCCGCCGCCGTCATCCAGCGCATCCGCTGGGACCCGCGCCTCGACCCGGCCGACTTCTCGGTGGGCTACGCCGACCGCTTCCTCGGCGTGCGCGAGGAGCCCTTCGGCGCCTTCTGCTGGGACGAGCCGCTGGCGGCGCTTGGGCCCGGAGTCCTGGCCGTGCCGCAGCACCGGGTGCGCCACTTCCGCTTCCGCGGCCGCATCGTGTGGGACCGCGCGTCGCGCACCGACCTCGTCTTCGGCTCGGGCTCGGCGGCGGGCCGCGGGCCCACCATCCTGGACGCGCTGGGCGGCGGGGACGCGCGTGACGGACGTGAGGACGCGCACGACGGGGCAGACGCGCATGGCGGCGAGGACGCGCTGGGCGGCGGGGGCGCGCGCGGCGGCGGCGAGGACGCGCACGACGGGGCAGACGCGCGCGGCGGCGGGGGCGCGCGCAGCGCTGAGGACGCCCACGGCGGAGGGGTCGCCGCCGCTCCCGCTGACACCGGAAGCGGGCTGGAGGCCAGGGAGCGGCGCAGGGCCGAAGGCCAGGCTTCCCCGTGGACAGCGCTGGAAAGGGTGCTGAAGCCGGCCGCCACGGGCAGGGCCACGGAGCCACACAGTGGGGCGGCACAGGCAGCGCCGGGACGAACCCCCGCTCGAGGTTTTCCCGAGACGGAAGCAGAGTGGGGTCCCGGCGCCTGGCCCTCGGAAGGCAGAGGGACGGCTGGAGCCGGGGCCGCGGCGCCCCGCCAGCCCCGCCCCACGCACTTTGTGGCTCTCATGGTGACTGATCCCGGGCTGCAGGCGGGGGTGGCCAAGGCCCAGGAAGAGCTGGTTCGAGCCGCACCCTCGTGTGCTGCGTTCGTGGTACCCGCGGGGGCCCTACACCTGACACTAGCCCTCCTGAGGCTGACAGGCCCCGGGGAGGTAGCCGCCGCAGTGGGTGCACTAAGACGCGCGCTCCTGGCCCCAGGACTTCAGGCACCCCGGCAGCTGAGCTTTAGGAGCCTGCTCCTCCTGGGGCAGCATGTGCTCTGTGCCCCCCCCTCCCCCTCCCTGGAAGATACGGCCCAAGTGCTGAGACAGAGGCTGGAAGCCGAGGGGCTCAGAGTAGTACAGCCCCTGGAGGGGCTACACCCCCACCTCACCCTAGCCAAGGTGCCCCACGGATCTCAAGTCGGCCTCCCGCAGCCTGGGTTCAGCCCAAGGCAGGAGCTGGGGAGCCAGACCCTAGGGGAAGTCTGGCTGTGCCGCATAGGCAGGGCAGGGGACACCTACCAGCCTCTGGCTGAGCTGCCCCTGGGATGACGGTCCCCCCAGACCTCTGCAGGAGACCGCGCTCAACCCCGAAGAACCTGGGAAGATCCAGGCCAAGCAGGAAGGGACAAAGTGCTCTCTCTCTCTCTCTCTTTAATTTTGGTTTCTCTCAAGCTTCCAAATGGTGCTCAGTGATCCAAGGAAAGAATGAAGGAAGGAGAAGGGAGGGGGAGAGGGAAGGGAGGGAAGCAAAGGAGGAACATCTGGAAAAAAAGCAGCCTGACAGTCCAGCTGTTTGCCAACTCATCGCACATCCTCCAGTTACATGGCAGAAGGGGGGGGGGCAAAAAGAAAAAGGGGAGGAAGAAAAATAACTTAAATAAACACACACAAAAAGAAAAGAGAAGGAAACATGACGTGAGCTGGTGATCCATGAAGGCAAGGGAGGGAGGGTAACCGTTTTACCTGTGCTGAACCAAAGAAGGGCGGGAAGCAGGAGGAGGAGGGAGGGAAGGAAAAAAAAAACAGAAGAAACACGGGGGTGGAGGGAGGAGGGACACGGAGACAACTTAATACAACTGCGGACGAGGCGGCCCGGCCGAGGTCCCGCGATGGCCTCCGGAGTCCTCAGTGCGCAGTGTCGGCGTGGACGTGGTGGCGGCTTGGCGGCGGCATTTCTGGCGTGGGGGGCTGAGGGCGGGGCACAGTCTCTACACGGCTCCCCTAGCCCCGAACACTGAGGCCCCGGAGGGCTGGGCAACAAGAGTCTGTGGTGAGGCGGGCGGGTGGCGGGTGGCGGGCTGCGTGCTGGTGCCCCCGCCGGGGCGGGCACGGGCGGAGCGGCCTGTCTTCTTCTGGCCCCCCCGGCATGGGATGGGCCAGGGTGCCAGGTCGGTACCGGAGTACAAGCTCGAGAGAGAGAGAGAGAAAACACTGAGACAGCATTAGTGGGGGTGCCAGCTGGACACAGAGCAGCCTACAGACCACGCCCCCAACCCTCTGCTGTCCCACCCCCTCCTCCCCCAATCCCGTCCCTCTGAGGCAAAAAATAAAAATGTAGAAAAAATCTCTGTACAGACTCCCCGGTACGAAAACGGGGACAGGGATGGTGGCTCTTCCTGGAGCCCGCTCCCCACGAACTAATTTACAACCCAAGTCCATGGCTCAAAAACACAATCGGCCAAGGTGGCGCTGGGGGCCGCAGCCCTGCCCCCACCCCGCCCCCATCCGCGCTGGTGCTCAGAAGGCTGACAGCTGCACCAGGCTGAGGCGGCAGTCGACGCTGGCGTTGTCCGGGCCCGTGTAGGCCAGGCCCAGGGGCTCTAGGAAGGCCCGGCAGGCGGCCTCGCCCTCGAAGGCCAGCTCGGCCTGCAGGTAGGAGACTGGCAGCGCAGGGCGGAAGCTACGGAGACAAGAGGAGAATGTGATGAGGCGGGCGGCGGGCAGGGAGTGGGTGCCCCCCCTTAGGGCACCCAAAGGGTTTCCTCAGCACGTTACCTGACCTCTTAGCCCTCCCCGCCCAGCCTCCCCACCTCCAGGGCTTGGGGGGGCCCGGGGTGGGGCTGGTGGCCCCAGCCCCGGCTGTGCCGCCCTTCACCCTCACTTACCTGTACGGGGGGACCAAGGAGAGGGGATGGGAGGGAAGGGCCCAGCTGGCTCTTCCGCTGCTCAAGGGCCTGAGCAGTCCCTCAGAAGAGGGCCCGCTGTGGCCCAAGGGCAGGGGGCCAGGCAGAGGGAGTGACCCGAGGGGATGGGGGTGGGCATGGGTTGGCAGGTCTGACAGCTACTCTGGGGGACCCACCCTGGCTGTGCCCCCTGCCTGGGTCAAAGTGCCTCAGGAATGGCCGGCACAGGGTCAGCCAACGCCTGTTACACGCTGGCAACAGTCACTTGCAGTTGCTAAGAAGACTCGCGTGTGCTGGCAACTGGCTGTTAACCTGCTGAATTCTCTCCCAGAAAGTGCGTCCCCCTACCCTTTAGAAACAGACGCTGAGGGAACCGAGCTCCACAGGCAAAGCCACCTGGCCGGCATCACACAGGGAGGATGCCGCACAAAGGACGTGACCCAGTCCTGCCTCGAGCCCGCGCTCCATCACAGCTCTGGATATCCACGGGAGCACGAGAGAGCCTATTTCTCCCCACGAGGGAGCTGGCCTCCTGGCCACCCTGCAAAAACCTGTTCTGGGGGCTCTGGGAGGGAGGGGCCCGTCTGCTAAGGACGGGGGGAAAGAGAGCGGGTGGCCAGTGTAGGCCAAGGCCCCTCCGACAAGGCACCTTCACGGCGGCGGCCCCAACCAAGACCCAGCACATATGAACTAACCACAACAGTGACCGGCCCACACGACACCCCTGGGAGCCACACAGAAGCTTGGGAGCCGCTATCCCGCTGCGGAGGGCAGACTCCGGGACAGCCCACGGGGCCTTTAGACAGCCCACCTCCCTGTCTCTCCCAGGTAGATAACCAGGTCCTGTGTATCCTGTCGCCTTCATGTTTCTGTCCCACATCCTTGTCTACTTCTGCGGCCCCGGCCCTGGCTCAGCCTCTGCCTTAAATCTGGACCCAAATCGGATCCTGGAGTGTGTTTCCTAACTTCAGTGTGACGGTCCCTCCCCAGTCCGACACCATTCCTGTGGCTCCTAAGCTAACTGATGTGGCCCCTTGGACCTACCAACCTCTGACTGAGGGTTCTCAACCTTGGCAAGACTGACACCGGGGCCGCTTCTCTGTTGTGGGGCGTCCTGGGCCCTGCAGGAGGCTGAGCAGCATCCCTAGCCTCTACCCACTGGACACCAGCAGCAGCCCCTACTTGTGCCAACAAAAGAGGTCACCCGACCCCTCCTTACGTCACCCGGGGCATCTCACCCCCGGCAGAACCACAAGTTGCCCACCATGCACGCGCGCGCAACACAGGGAACAACTAACGTACAGAGAGCTTACTCTTTTTACACACAGTCCCTGATCTGGCTTGTGCCCACATCACACCTGCCTCCCTACGTGTTTTCTATCCTCTTAAAGCAGCTCGAGTTGGAATGGGGTCTTGGTCCCGTTCGATCAGAAGCTACCAAGAGCACAGCCATCTTTCCTAGTTTGTCTCTACCGAGTGGGACTCAGTGTCAGGAGAGCCGTGAAAGGTGAACAGAGACCGAGGGAGGAAACCAAGAGCCCAGAGCAAGAAAACAAACCAGGGTCCAGGGTGACGCGAGCAGGAGAAAGAGAGACTCGGGGGTGGAGAGAGAACCCTGGAGCAGTGAGACAGATTGGGGAAGAAGGGAGATGCAGAGGCAGGCCTAGGGAGACAGAGGGCCAACAGTGGGAAGGGAAGCGGGAGGGGCTGGGGAGCAGGGTACGTGTAGAAAGAAGACATGGGGACAGAGGACCAGTGTCCAGGGCACGGGAGCTGGAAGCCGGACAGCCCACGAGTGTGCAGAGGGAGGAGGGAAGTGGGGAAGGAAGGCAGCGGCGGGGCCGGCAGAGCAGAGGGGGCAGGGGAGAACCCAGCTTCACATACGTTTTGATCATCGCCTTGAGGGCAGCTTTGCGCTCCCGGTCTGCAAACTTGTCCACCAGGTACCCAGACATGCAGGGTGCATGACAGTAGAGCCGGAAGAAGCGGTGGTAGTTGCCCAGAGCCCAGGCCGCCCTCAGTGCCAAGGCGTGAGCCACACAGGGGTCTGCCTTCAGTTCCCGAGTCAGGTACGCCAGCTCCGTGGTGATGTCTGCAGCCCGAGACAGAAGAGGATCAGTACCGCCCAACCCCGGGGGCCTGGGGCCACCCCGTCCCGCAGGCACCTCCCTCACCTCCTGAGTTCTTGGTGAAGATGTAGTAGAGGACGCGGTAAGCAGTGAACTCGCCCACGTTGCCTGGCAGGTTCTCGGCGTACAGCGACTTGAGCTGCGTCTGGCACTGGTTGAACTCCTCATGGTCGCCCTGGAGCCCGGGGCACGGAGAGAGAGACCGTGAGGCCGGGACGGGGAGCCCAGGAAGAACCCGGAAGGGCCTCAGCACCGCACTCACCTTCTCCAAGGCGATGCGGGCGTGCGTCTCGTACACCTCCACCGTGAACTCCGTCCGCACACCTTGCACCTGGAACGGCAGGAGAGCAGTGAGGCCACCGCAGGGCGGGGCTCTCCCACCACAGGCCCTCCCAGCAGCCCCCTCACCGTCAGGTCCTGCCGAATCGACTTCATCTGCTCGCAGGCAAAGGCGTAGTCTTGCTTCTCTTTCCAGTGGGACTTGACCATGCACAGAGACTTTTTCAAAACCTGGGAAGGAAACCAAACGATGGCTCAGAAAAATTTCAGCAGAGTGAGTGAAGCCATCGCTAAAACCCACTACACCTCCCCCAACTCAGCATTCTAACATGAAGGCGGCAACATCAGACTCGTTTCATAACTTAACTACCGACTTTAAAAAGAACCCGACACATTTGGCAAGAGTAACCACTCCCGACCTCAGCTGCCCACGTCAGTGTGTCCCCTGGGACGGAACATGAACCACGCTGCTGCTGGCCTCAGCAAAGGACACGGGAGCCTGATCGTCCCCGCCTCAGACAAGCTGGCCTGGGAAGGCCGCTTCCTGAGGAGATGGAGGCTCAGAGCAAGTCTCCCGATGAGGCCACACGACCCGGACTTAGTCTTCAAAACACAAGTTCTGTCCTCAAGTCACCTCTCACAGAGCTCCCAGGCCCCTGCCACCACACCACAGCCTCGGGTGCAGTCTCTGCCATCCTTCCCGTGTGGTTGCCACGGCCTCGTGCTAGCAGCTGCCCTGCAGGGAGGACCTGCCCATTCCAGGCACTTACTGCCACAGGGCGCACAGTGGATGGGTCGGGGGCGCAGGTGAGACGCAGGTAGTGCTTGGTGATGTCAGGGCAGGTGCCCACGATCTGAAGTTCCTGCCAGTCTGGGTCAGCACCACTGCTCTCCAGGCTGCCCATCTGCAGCACCAGGGGCTCGAGGCGCAGGCGGCGGGAATGTCCGTGCTGGAAGCGGGCCGCCCGCTTCTGCTTCTTCAGCTCACGCTCAGGGTCCTCGCACTCTAGTGCGGCCATCTTTTTGCGGCTGCGCTTGGTGGGACCGAGATCATGCCTGAAAAAGGAGGTCAGGGGTGAACAAGGCAGATGTCACAGCCTGCCCCTCCCACCGCTCCCCAAGAGCCCCGATCTCAGCCCCACCCCCCTGGCCACCCGCCCAGAGTCTCACCTCTTCCCACGCTGTGCCCTGCCTCGGCCCCGGTCCATGTGGGCCCCCCGACCTCCTCGGCCCTTCGCGGGGGGGTTCCTGCGACCCACAGGGTGACACTCATTCCCTGAGTAAGAACTGTCTGAATCCGAGTGGGAGTCACTGCACAGAAGCAGCAGGGAGGTAAGGCCTGAAGCGGCCCCTCCCCCCACGCCCTCCCCCCACCCCAAGCCCCCAGTCCCTGTACCTGCGGCGGAAGTGGCGAGTGGGGGACCGGGAGGAGGAACGGGAGCGGGAGTCCGTGCTGGAGGAAGAGCTGTTGTCCTTCATGAAGACATTGCGGTTGCCAAACTTGGCGAAGCTGCTGCCCCGGGCTCGGCCAGCACCCCCAGCCCCTGGTGTCCCTCGCTGGGACTGGGCACCCCCGCCCCTTGTCGCTGAGCCTGCCCCCCTGGGAGGATGAAGGCTGCTAGGGGCCTCCCACCGCTTCTTCTTGGGGCTCTCAGCCACAGGCTCCCGAGTCAGCCTGAGGATATAGCAGGGCAGGGCATCACCAACCCAGCGCCCCCACCATCCCCAACATCTGCCAGCCGCCCCAGGAACACACAGCCTCAGGCAGGAAAGGAACTTACCCAGGCGACTCAGCTAATACACTGCAAAAATGGGAGGCAAACCCAACGTTTTCTCTGTCTAGAGAGTGCTCTTCGCAGCTGAATACTGTGCACTCGCCAGCCTTCACGGCCTGCACCCCACCCCAGGACTGCACCCCCAGGCAGCGCCTGGACCTCTGCTCTACCCTCCTGGCCTTTCCCCCCGCCGGAGCTAACCTTCCTGCTCATTCTCGGGGCTTCAGGTACCTAAGTCTGTAGGTCTCCACTTCAGCACCCAGAATCGCCCTCCTCCCCATCCCCAGCCTGGACTAACCCTGGCAGGGGTTCCCGGCTCCAGTCAATGGTGTAGGCCGAACCGTCCTGCAGCCGGGCCTGCAGCAGCTCCTTGAGCAGCTTCTCCGTCCGGTCCTTGTCCTCCTCCGACTCGCAGGCAGTGAAGCAGCGCTCCACATACTCCTTCATGTCCTGCGGCCAATCGTCAGGCTTCCCGGACAGGCTCCCCCTAGAGAGGGCAGATGTGGGACTCAGCCGGCAGAAAAGCCCGTCATCGCTACTGCTCACAGAGCAGACACGCGCCGGACACAACTCGAGCGTCTTCTTTTATCCCCCTCATTTCGTGTCCACGGCAACCCTGAGGGAGGGACCCCTCCCCATTCTGGAGGAGCAGACTGAGGCTCGGGGTGCAGGCTGACTGCACAGGCAAGGGAGCTGGGACAAGAGCAACGGGACGGCCATCACCTGTGGTTCTGGGCTTTCTCGGGGTTGGGCTGGGGGCCGAAGCTGCTGTGCTGGCCCTCTGAGGGGGAGCTGAAGCTCTGGCTGGTGACAGCAAAGGGCCGTTTCTGGATGTTGAACTTGAGACCACCAGTCCCAGGGGCTGCTGTGAGAGCCGCAAAAGCTGGGGTTAGACCTTACCCTGGCCCACCTCAGGCTGCCCTATCCCCAGGAATGGGAGACGCCAAGCTCCAGCAAAGGGCTCCAGGGCAGGTGCACCCTAAGCCTAGGGATGACCACGATATCCAGAAGCACCCCACGCTTGGCTCTGTAAGGTCCAGCCCCCACGCCCTCTCTTCTTCCCAAGTCTACCGCCAACTTACGCTTCATCCGGTTCCACAGCTGTTGGCCCTTCTTGGGCTTGGCAGGCTCGGAGTAGGTGTGTGGCCCATAGGCCTGGCCCGAGGCAGGCCCTGCTTGGCTGTGCTGTGTGGCTGGGGCTGTTCCAGGCTGGGGGCCGCTGTTCAGAGTATGAGCCCCATGCGGGGCGTTGGAGGGCTGAGGGGGCTGGGCTGCCGGCAGCTGCTGAGGGGGGGCCTGGTAGGACATACTTTCTTCCATGCCAGGGACTGGGGGCTGGTGGAGGAAGCAGGCGCTGAGGACAGGAGTAGAGCTCCCTGTGCTGGCTCTCACACTGTCCTCACGATCATGGCATCACTTAGCTCCCAACCCCGCACCGAGACCCTCCCACGTCTCATTGCCCTGGGCGCTCAGAGCGACTCCCTGAGGAACGGAGAGTTACTGCCCACACTCTTCACAGCTCAGAGGACTCCGGCTCAGACCCTGAGCTGCTCTCCCATGGCCCCCAGCTGCCGGGCGGCAGCAGTGGGCATTAAACCCTGCCGTCCACCTCCTAGGGAGTGCGGCCCCAACAGTGCACCCAGCCGGGGTTACTGTCTGAGCACATCGTGCGTGCCAATCGAGACCCACACGTGATTACACACGTTCTCAGGGGCCCTGTGAAGTGATGATCCTTCCCACTTGACAGGACTGGCTGAGATGCAGAGAGATCACGTGACTTGTAATGACACCACTTGATGGGAAGCTGGGATCCCAGCCCAGATCTATCCACCTTCCCTGCACCAGCTCCACACTCCTCCACACAGCACGCTAAGTGCAAGGCCAAACTGCGTGTGTGATGGTGCATGTATGTGTGCATGTGCTGGGGGAAAACTCAGAAGACAGCTGCCATGCTGCAAACTGCTCCCACTGTCACCCCAACACCGAGCCCCCAGGCCTTGCCCAAGTCCTAAACCCATCCTGGTTTCAAAAGCCATGCTTCGCCCTCCTCGTTATCAGATCAAGAGTCACTCGGCAGGAGAGAAACCAGGGAGTGGGCAGCTTAAAAAATGCAGGCATCCCCACTGCCCGCCCACTCACAAACACTACATTCCCCCTCTTGAACGTGCCACAGAGCTGGCTGGGGGCGTTACCTGGTTCAGAGCCCCCTGGTGCTGGGGTGCCGATGGCTGCTGGGGTGTGGCGGAGCCGTACGAGCTGGCCATGCCATACTGGGAGGGAGAACCGTAGCTCTGGTACATGCTCTGCCAAAGGCACAGAAACGAGGGTCGGTGGAGGCCCAATCCCCTCCCCCTTCTCCTGCCTGCTCAGGAGCCGTACATAACCTGTGATGCTCCACTTCCCCCCACCCCTTTCTATTACTCTCCACTGTGTAAACGCGCCAAATTCTGTTGCGTTAAAAACAACTAAAATGCAATGAAAACCTCTTTCAATTCCATTCTCTATTTAACAAATAGTCATACTGAGCACCAACTTTCCTAAACGCCACAACAGAACCAAAAATAAAACATGAAAATCCACGCGCTACTGAAGTCTACGCTCAAAACGTGCACAGTTGCGGACAGATACAGAGCGGCTCAGGCAGTAAGCTCCGTGAAAGCAAACCGGGGTGCGGCAGAATACGGCTCTAACTAGTCCCGTCGGTCAGAGAAAAGGGCTCCCTGAGGCATGACCTGGGAACCCTCTGCAAGGTGGGGGCGCAGAGAGACAGGGGAGTGGGGAAGGGAGCCACAGCAGAGGGGGACGTCGCAGGGGAGAGGAGTGACCAGCGGCAGAGAAGGCAGGACCTGGACCTGGGAAGGGCTCTCGGCTGGACCACGGGGGCAGCGTGCTAGTGGCCAGTTTCGGAAGCTGCACTGCCGTCTTCAAGCCCTCCCCGGGCCGCTGGAACCCGCCCGCCGGCTCCCACTCCCAGCACCCGCCTCCCACCGGTCCCGGCAGGGCCGGGCGCTCACCATGGGGTAGTAGTAGCTGTACGGGTAGGCGTAGCTGTACTGCTGGTACCACTGGTAATACTGCTGCTGCTGCAGGGCCGAGGCCTCCGCCTGAGCCACGTACTGCGGGGGGAGACGTGTGTGCCGTGAGCACGGCGCCGTGGCCCCCGCTGAGCCATGTACCGCAGACACGTGTGCCGTGCGCACGGTGCCGTGGCCCCGCTGAGCCACGTACTGTGGTGAGAGACACGTGTGCCGTCAGCACGGTGCCGTGGCCCCCGCTGAGCCACATACTGCAGAGACACGTGTGCCGTGAGCACGGTGCCGTGGCCCCGCTGAGCCACGTACTGCGGGGGGAGACGTGTGTGCCGTGAGCACGGCGCCGTGGCCCCCGCTGAGCCATGTACCGCAGACACGTGTGCCGTGCGCACGGTGCCGTGGCCCCGCTGAGCCACGTACTGTGGTGAGAGACACGTGTGCCGTCAGCACGGTGCCGTGGCCCCCGCTGAGCCACATACTGCAGAGACACGTGTGCCGTGAGCACGGTGCCGTGGCCCCGCTGAGCCACGTACTGTGGGGAGAGACACGTGTGCCGTGAGCACGGCGCCATGGCCCCCACTGAGCCACGTACCGCAGACACGTGTGCCGTGAGCACGGCGCCATGGCCCCCACTGAGCCACGTACCGCAGACACGTGTGCCGTGTGCACGGTGCCGTGGCCCCGCTGAGCCAAGTACCGCAGACACGTGTGCCGTGAGCACGGCGTACCACAGAGACACGTGTGCCATGAGCACGGTGCCGTGGCCCCGCTGAGCCACGTACTGCGGGGGGGGAGACACGTGTGCCGTGAGCACGGCGCCGTGGCCCCCGCTGAGCCACATACCACAGACACGTGTGCCGTGCGCACGGTGCCGTGGCCCCGCTGAGCCACGTACTGTGGTGAGAGACACGTGTGCCGTCAACACGGTGCCGTGGCCCCCGCTGAGCCACGTACTGCAGAGACACGTGAGCCATCAGCACAGCGCCGTGGCCCCCGCTGAGCCACATACTGCAGAGACACGTGTGCTGTGAGCACGGTGCCGTGGCCCCCGCTGAGCCACGTACTGTGGTGAGAGACACGTGTGCCGTGAGCACGGTGCCATGGCCCCCGCCTGAGCCACGTACTGCAGAGACACGTGTGCCGTCAGCACTGTGCCGTGGCCCCCGCCTGAGCCACGTACTGCAGAGAGACACGTGAGCCGTCAGCACGGTGCCGTGGCCCCCGCTGAGCCACGTACTGCAGAGACACGTGTGCCGTCAGCACTGGTAGCAGGAGCCCACATACCCTGTGGCCCCCAAATGTGTCTAATTACTGGTGGCTAACTGCTGAGGACACAACTGGGTCCACCTCTCTCCAAGAGTCACAGCCTCTACCCGTGGACTCGGGGCACCTCAGGGACCCAGGGCACATCCCCTCTTCAGGCTGGATTCCCAGGGACAAGGACCATTCCCAGGGACAAGACCCCCCCGTCTGAGGCTCCCAGAAGATCTTCAGGGCACCCTGTCCTTGTGATACCAGAGAACACCAAGCGTCTCCCTCCCCAGCAACCCCCACTCAGGGCACCCAGGTCCTGGGTGCCTGCTCACTTGGGCACTGGCAACAGGCCCATTGCTGCTGGCCTTGGCAGAGCTGCCGGCGGCTCCTGCTTTGCTGATGCTGGCCAGAGCCTGGCGGGCCTTCTCCCACTCTGGGTTCTCACGCATAGGAGCCTCCATGCCGTTCTCTCTGCCTGCCCCGGCCACCATGCTGTACTGAGAAGACCTGCAAAGAAGGGACGTCGAGTCAGTCTTTTCTCCCCCTGTACACAGTGGGCAAAATGCAGACAGGCACATACCAGGACTTGAATCCTAAACTCCCTCCTACTACCTACTGGAGTCTAAATTTTTAAGTCTAGGATATATTTTGATCTATAATATGCTGACAATGGTTTTCTGTCTCACGCCTTCCTGTGAGGAAAAATCCAACTAGAGATAGAGACCTAAGGCACTTTTCCAAGTACCTGATACACAGCAGTTGCTAAATACCAAATGAAAATACCAGGATCCAAAGAAGTTAACATAGCCCCTGGTACCTACTAGGTCTAAATGGTTTATGAGTCAATTCTGACACCCCCCCCCCTCCCCAGCCAGCAGGTTATCATCACTCTGTTTTGGAAAAAAACAAGATATTAACAAATTGATAAATGAGAGTATAAAGTGCTGGAGGCTGTGCCTTAATCACAGTTCATGGAATGAGTCATCCCAATTTTGAGAAATAAGCACTGTACCGTGAAAACAAGATGCTCAGAGATGAAGGAAAACCTGACTGTCCACATTACAACCAAATGCTTCCCTCTGTCCTTGTGGCCAGAGGAGGAGCTCATCCGCACTCCACCCACAAGGAGCGCTAAGGGACCTCCCGTCCCAGAGGACAACAGTGGGTCCTGCTTCCTCTTGCCCTCCCCTCCGGCCTCTGTCCCTCTAGCCACACTAACCAATCTGTGCTACGTTGATCACCCACGTTGGCCGCCATCTGGACCTTGGGGCATAAGGGGTGGACCTCAGGAGCCAGACTGCTTTCTCACTGTCTATGAGAAAAAAAAGGAGTTAGGGAGACTCGAAGAGGAGCAAGAAAAAGTCACAAAGTGGGGAGAGAAGGAGATGAGCTCATGAGAAGCCAGGCAGAAAAGGAGTGTCCGTGAAAGAGGACTCACTGGCGGAATAAAAGAAAAGGGCCTCTGTGTGAGGGGAAGGCCTTCTCCTCCCTGCAGTGCTCTGGGTGCAACAGGAAGGATCTGAAAACGGGGAAGGCTGACGGAATCTCCCAAAGGGGAAGAGAAGGACCTGAAACCCCTAAGAGAAGAGGGAAGGCCCGAGGGAAACCCCGGCACGGAGGGCGGGAGGGGGTGGAGGGACCTCAAGCAAGGGCTACAAAGCATTCCAGAAGGAAAAACAGCTCCGGAGAGGAAGCAGAGCAAAGCTGGTAAAGAGAGAATCTAGAGAGAACTCCAAAGGAAAACAACTCCAGAAGTCACTCCGCGAAACGAGGAGAAGCCCCGAGGGCGCACGGGGAGCCGGGAAGGGAAGACGCGCGCTCTCGGGAAGCTCTCAGGACACTGCGGTTAGAAACAAGCCCCGCGCGCTGGGGGCTCCGGAGACGGAGCGCTGGAGATGCCTCACCCCGTCCAAACCACCTGCCGGAAACGCCGAGTGGGGCGGGGGGCCTGCCAGGAGCGAGGGCTGCCTTGGGGCGTACACCTGGGGGGCTGAGAAGCCTGGGTGGGCTCCGAGGCGCGTCCCCGCCGGAGACCCCGACGGTCCCAAGGCAAGCGAGGGGACGGACAGGAACGCGAGCCTGGAAGACGCCCCGGACACGCGAGCTCGGGAAGGGGCGGGGAGAGGCAGGAGGGGACGAGCGGGGGACAGCGCGGGGGGACAGCGGGCGTGCCTCACGGGCACCGGCGCGAGGGGCACCTGGCCGTCCCGGGAGCCCCGAGAGGGCAGTGGCGCCAGGTGGAAGCAGAGCCCGTCCGGACGCCGGCGACCCGCTCCGGAGTCACCGCCCGGCCGCGCCGCGCGTGGACACCACGGCTCCAGCGGGGAGAACGCGGCTCCGGGGCCGCGCGTCGCCGGGGCAACGCCATCCTCCCGGTGGAACGGCCCGGTCAATGGGGGCTGAGCAGGGGCGCTCGGGACCCGGGGATTCCGAGAGCGGGGGCGGGGAGCCCGGCCGACGGCGCAGGCGCGAGGGCGCGCAGGCGCAGTGGCCGCCCGTGCCCGCCACACCCAGCCGTCGCTCGCGCGCGGCGTCCGTTGCTGCGACGGCCCACCAGGCCTCGGCACCCGCTGGGCGTAGGGCCGGAAGGAGATGCCGTCCCCGCCCGCCCGCCCGCCGCCCCCCACACCCACCTCGGCCGTCCGCCCCCTGGACTCGTCAGCAGCGGCCCAAGGAGACAGCGACACGGCCGCGGAACTGCTCGCGACCGGCTGGTTCTTGTCTTTCTTGGGCTTCGACGTTCTGACCGTGGCGTCCTGACGTCACGCGGAGACCTCGCCCCACCTCCCTCGGCCCCGCACCGCCAATGGGTGCCGCGGGCTTGACTGGGGCCCGCCCTCCGCTTGCGCAAGGACGCGTGGGCTTTTAAGGCAAGCCGGAAGACAGGGTGGGGACGGTGGCCCCGAGGGGACACGCGGCGGAGTCCGCCGGCCCTGTGCCCGAGCGCGCAGCCCTATTTTGGCTCAGTGAGTGGTAGCCATTGTTGCTTCCGGCTACCGGCTGACGCGAGGAGGGTTGTAAGACTCTCTCTGTGCAGCGATGTGGAAGCCCAGGGCAGAGCATGGTGAAGTCGGAGAAAGGGGGTGAGCGCAGCCTCCAGCCGGCAAGGGGAGCTTCCCTGGTACATAAAATTGCAGAGGCGCCCGTGGCAGAGGACGCGGCGCCTGCAAACACACGGAGGCGGGCGACCGGCAGAGCCTGGGGAGCTGGGGACTACGGGGGGACCATGGCTGGGGCAGATGGCTGCGGTGGAGTGGACGTTGCGGGGTCCGGAGTTGAGCGGATAGGTGTGTACAGGTGGGCAGGTGGGGGTCCGGGGCCGAGCGGATAGGTGCGTACAGGAGGGCAGGTGGGGGTCCGGGGCCGAGCGGATAGGTGCGTACAGGAGGGCAGGTGGGGGTCCGGGGCCGAGCGGATAGGTGCGTACAGGAGGGCAGGTGGGGGTCCGGGGCCGAGCGGATAGGTGCGTACAGGAGGGCAGGTGGGGGTCCGGGGCCGAGCGGATAGGTGCGTACAGGAGGGCAGGTGGGGGTCCGGGGCCGAGCGGATAGGTGCGTACAGGAGGGCAGGTGGGGGTCCGGGGCCGAGCGGATAGGTGCGTACAGGAGGGCAGGTGGGGGTCCGGGGCCGAGCGGATAGGTGCGTACAGGAGGGCAGGTGGGGGTCCCGGGCTGAAGGGATAGGTGCGTACAGGAGGGCAGGTGGGGGTCCGGGGCCGAGCGGATAGGTGCGTACAGGAGGGCAGGTGGGGGTCCGGGGCCGAGCGGATAGATGCGTACAGGAGGGCAGGTGGGGGTCCGGGGCCGAGCGGATAGGTGCGTACAGGAGGGCAGGTGGGGGTCCGGGGCCGAGCGGATAGGTGCGTACAGGAGGGCAGGTGGGGGTCCGGGGCCGAGCGGATAGGTGCGTACAGGAGGGCAGGTGGGGGTCCGGGGCCGAGCGGATAGGTGCGTACAGGAGGGCAGGTGGGGGTCCGGGGCCGAGCGGATAGGTGCGTACAGGAGGGCAGGTGGGCGTCCGGGGCCGAGCGGATAGGTGCGTACAGGAGGGCAGGTGGGGGTCCGGGGCCGAGCGGATAGGTGCGTACAGGAGGGCAGGTGGGGGTCCGGGGCCGAGCGGATAGGTGCGTACAGGAGGGCAGGTGGGGGTCCGGGGCCGAGCGGATAGGTGCGTACAGGAGGGCAGGTGGGGGTCCCGGGCTGAAGGGATAGGTGCGTACAGGAGGGCAGGTGGGGGTCCGGGGCCGAGCGGATAGGTGCGTACAGGAGGGCAGGTGGGGGTCCGGGGCCGAGCGGATAGGTGCGTACAGGAGGGCAGGTGGGGGTCCGGGGCCGAGCGGATAGGTGCGTACAGGAGGGCAGGTGGGGGTCCGGGGCCGAGCGGATAGGTGCGTACAGGAGGGCAGGTGGGGGTCCGGGGCCGAGCGGATAGGTGCGTACAGGAGGGCAGGTGGGGGTCCGGGGCCGAGCGGATAGGTGCGTACAGGAGGGCAGGTGGGGGTCCGGGGCCGAGCGGATAGGTGCGTACAGGAGGGCAGGTGGGGGTCCGGGGCCGAGCGGATAGGTGCGTACAGGAGAGCAGGTGGGGGTCCGGGGCCGAGCGGATAGGTGCGTACAGGTGGGCAGGTGAGGGTCCCGGGCTGAAGGGATAGGTCTGGGCAGGTGGCAGCCACTGGAAGTGCACTGGGGCCAGGCTAGGGAATGTGGACCTGGTGGGCAGCAGTGTGCCATGTGTTTCCATCCAGGCTCCTGACAGATGACATGGTCCCGCCCAGCTCAGGAACCGCTCTGTGCAGTCATTGTAGGTGGTAGAATAGTATTTCAGAAGCGATTTTCTTCCACATTAAAAACTTCTAAAACTGTTAGAAACTTTTGTATTGATGACTGAGTATCATTTTGTTAGTTAGCACAGTGGATCTTTTTCTGTCCTTTCATTTAAAAAAGATCACTGCCGGGCCTGTTGGCGGGAAATCAGGTAGCCTGAATCTCAGGGTGCTTTTGGAATATCCCAACACAGCAGCTTCAGCTTGTAGACGAGGACTCAGGGTTGCTAGAGGGCAGTGTTTGAGATCAGCACAGCCAGAATAGCTGCGGGCCGGCCCAGGGTCCGGTGGCCCAGGGTCCGGCAGCCCAGCTAGTCGAAAGGAGAAATTGAGTCAACACTTGGCCCCCAGAGCCCCTCACTGGAAACCGCGGTCGATTTTTCCATCCCAGCTTCAGGCCATTCCACACAGAAAACTTCCTTGAACATTACTTGCAGTGCCGAAGACAGAGACGATTAGGAAGCCCAAGAGCAGCTCCCCAGTGGCAGGCCCCCCTCGAGGGCCTGACATCTGGCACTGCAGGCCACCAAGCCTGACCCGAAACCCTCGTGCACAGTACCTGCACTACTCCGGTGGCGCTTGGAAGTGACCCCATCAGTGTTTCTGGAGGGGGGAGCGTGAGCATTCACACCAGGTGGGGGGAGTAGTCTGTTTTTGCTGCCCGGCGAGTTGAGGGAGACTTGTGGTCTAGGAGAATCTCAGAGGAGGGCCTGGGGAGCTGTCTTACGTGCCCCCGCCAGGGGGTGAATCGGCGGAGCTCCCACAGGTCACATGACTGCCCACGGCCATCTGGTGGTGAGTGGCAGGCAGGGCCCTTAATCGCGGCCTCCCCTGCATTTGTCCACTGTGCTGCCACCGTCTGTCACCCCCAGCTCACCTCTCCTTTCCTAGGCAGTCCCTAAAATCCCGAACCCAAGAGCTGTTGTGTTCCGGAGAGCCCTGCAGTGCGGTGATTTATGGGACTCGGCCTCTCTCCGTGGCCTTCAGCTCAGAGTTCAGCCTGTCCACAGCCCTTGATAGACATCCTGAGATTCCGATGCCTCTGCTTCATCTTCCCCAGAGTATAACAGCCTGGCCAGAGGGTCACACATGAGCAGACTGTCATCACAGCATCGGGAGCTGCGCGCCCCAGCGTCCTCCAGAGCCCAGCCTGGCCAGCGGCGGTTCCAGCACTGTTCTCACTGTGTCGTGGCGCGGGGGGCGGGGAAGGAAAGCATTCCTCCTCGTTTCAGATTGCACTTCCTAGTTGTCAGGCTTTGAACACCCCATTGTCTGTTCCCTGCTGTTGGGGTTTGCGCTTCATCAAATGTGTGTCATAATCGCTTATTTTCAAGTTAAGTGGTCCTTTTCTTAGTGTATGGAAGCTTTGTCGATTATGTTTATGTAGTAATAAAAACACATTCCTCAGCCATAGGTGTGAAAACAGTTTTTCCCTAGACTACCAATTTGCCTTCTGGCTTTACGTTATTGTTCTTAGTTCCACAATTTGTCAAATAAATTACCTTCTCCTTGCCAGCTTTGGGGTATCTTGCTGGAAGTGCTCCCTTCCCGGCCAAGGTACACCCCACACAAGAGTCTCCTACTTACTCTGTGCGATACGTGTGCTCCTTCCTTTGTCTACGGTAGATCTTCACCTGTCTCGTCTGTAGAACGTCTTCTTCCAGGCAGAGACCAATGGTGTCCGCAGAGCTTTAAAACCACACGGCCTTTCACTCTGACTTGACGTCTGTCTTCTGTGTCACACACACACAAACACACACTGAGATCTATTCCTGGCTTGTCTGATCTCTTCCTAGGTCAGGACATGTGTCCTACTTTTAGAATCAGGCAAAAAAGTCATTATTATTTTAAAAACAACAAAACAAAAACCCAATGTCCTTGGAAATGCCTGGCAGCCAGGAGGCGGCAGTGGAGGGGTCTCCCTGGCCCCAACCAGGAGGCCAGAGCAGGGAGGAGACAAATAAGGACCCAGCTGCTTGTAAAATAAAGTTTTCCCTTTTATTTCAAATCAACCCATTCCCGAGTTAGTGCCGCAACTTGAGATGACGGCCCTAAGCCCCCTGGGGCCTGGCAGGGACGAGGACACTCGTGTCCCTTCGAGGATGGGCCTGGTGGCCAGGGGTGAGGGGTTGCGGGGCTAGCTGGCCGCCCCTCCCTGCCAGCCCCAGGGCCCGGCCTGCCCCCTGGCTGGCTCCCCAGGCAAGGGCGCGTGGGAGAGGAGGCAGGGCAGGGAGGCAGCCCGTGGGGGTGTCCGTGTCCAGAGGTGCTGTTAGAGGTGAGAGCCCAGTCAGGCTGGGTTAGTGGGGTCTTCTCTGGCAGCCAGGGAAGGAACTGCAGAGAGAGGCAGACACAGGGCGCCGGATGCAGGTGGCAGGGCCACCCCCCTGCCCGGAGCGAGGGAGAGGCGAGCAGGGGCTGGCCGCGGGGGGAGCCAGGGTGCCGCTCTGGAAGCTCACCGGGGTGGGGGCTCAGGCTCCAGTCTGGCACGGAGGAGGGGCTCAGATAGATGACTGCCACTGCACGAAGCGCTTGGATTCCTGCAGGGGAGATTGGGGAGATCGGGGAGGGGGTATGGAGGGGATCTGGCTTTGTATCACAGGCCCCTGGCCTCCTCCCTCAGACCAGCGAGTACGGTACCTGAGGGTTGAAAGGGTCATCATCATCTGCGTCGTCATAGTCGTCACTGGGGGGCGATGG
Organism: Mirounga angustirostris; assembly: GCF_029215605.1. Lineage (NCBI taxonomy): Eukaryota > Metazoa > Chordata > Mammalia > Carnivora > Phocidae > Mirounga > Mirounga angustirostris. Next base: position 56,778,191 of record NW_026991724.1, on the reverse strand, counting down.
GAGTGGCAGAGAAGCCGGATGGGGGACCTGTCAGGAGGCTGCTGCCCCAACAGCGGCCCAGGGGTCCAGCCCGCACCGCCTCCCCCCAGGACCACGCCGCCCTCCCCTCCTGACCTGGGCGGGAAGAGGGCCCAGGCACGCGGCAGGCTGCAGAGGGTGGTGGCTAGGGCCCCCGCAGACAGGAGGGAGAAGAGCAGCAGGAAGAGCAGGCCTTCCAGGGCATCCTCACACAAGCCCCGCAGGGCAGCGCCGTAATCCTGGGGGGGCGGGGGGGGCGGGGGGGGCGGTGTGTCAGCGGGCACGCCCCCTCAACCCCACACAGCCGGCTGTGCCATGCTGGACAAGTCACTCAACATCTCCGTGCCTCCGTATGAGCACACAGGAGGTGCTCCAGGCACAGTCATCATTACACGTGCAGGTGTAAACCCAAATCTTGGCCTCCCCTCCACCCCACCTCCAGCCACCACACCGGCTCAGCCTTGGTCCAGTGCAGGGGTTCCGACACCATGAGCCCGATGATTCTCCGTCGTGGGGCGTCCCGTGCACTGTAGGATGTTGAGCAGCATCCCTGGGCTCTGCCCACTACGTGCCACGAGCACCCCCACCCTGGCTGTGACAACCATTGCCAAATGCCCCCCGGGGGCAAAATCTCTGGCTTACAACAACACTTAGAATAATGCTTGGAAGAACCCCTGACTTGGAATTATACCTTGCGCATAATGCACGCTCAGTAAATGCTGGCAGCCCCTCCCGGCATCCCTGGAAATGAGCTGAGCCATTTCCTGAATGCCCGGCCATCATTCATCCCACAGATTAGCCAAGGGCCTGCTCTGTGCAGGTGTGGCTCCCACTCCCAGGGCTACGTGAGTTACGAGGCTCCAGAAGGTCATTTCAGATGACCGTAAGCCGAGAGGGGACCAGAGGGCAGGACCGGGCCCCGACAGCATGAAGGAACAGTGGGCTCGAGGCCCAGGAGCCGTCTGGGGGCTGCTGTGGCCCGAGCAGGGACGGGGTGCAAGGGGCTGAGGCTGGGACCAGCCCGGGCCCTCGCAGATGAGGCCAGGAGCTAGGCTTTAATCCACATGCAGGGGAGTCACTGGAGGCTTTAGTGGAGAAAGAACTTGATCGGATTGTGTGATAGAGGCTCACCCAGCTGCTAGCTGTTGTGGGAGGACAGATGGGGGGGCAGCAGGAGGGCAGGAAAAATGCTCTGCGGCCACTGGGCGGGAGGGGAGGAGGGTGACCAGGGTAGCAGCAATGGTGGAGGGAGCCACACTCAGAGTCCAGATGGGCTTCGGAGGAAGGGCCGGCAGAGCTTTCCTGGGGAGTGGTTGTGGAAGGTAAGGACAGACGGCAAAAGGGATGATCCTAGGTTTCTGGCTTGAGCCCCTGGGCGGGGGGCAGCGGTGTCTGGTACTGAGCCAGTGAAGCCCGAGCGAGGGGCCCGTCAGCGCAATGGGGCGTTCTCTTTTTACTGCATCAGGCACCTAGACAATGTCCTTTCATCCCCCTCCTGGTCCTACAAGGCAGAGATCGGGCCCCCTCACACTGCTGCCTTTTGCCGTGGCAGAAAGTTGAAACCCAGAGAGGGCAAGCCACTTGCCCAGAGTCACAAAGCCTGGAAAGGGCAGAGGTGGGATTAGAGCCAGATCTGTCAGGCTCCAGAGGCCCCCTCCTGCCACTTTATCCCTGATGTCCCTCAATCCTGATTGTAACATGTGGGGACCCTAAAGCCCAGAGAGGGGAAACTGAGGCCTGGAGTCATGGGGTGCACAGAGTAGAGGGTGAGACTCTGACTCACCTTCCCCCCTCCCTCCCTCCCCTCTGTCCACAGGGAACCTTGGGAAGTGCGATCCAGCGCAGTGTTGGCCTGGACCACAGAGAAATTTGTGGGCCTCAGTTTGCCATTGAATAAAAGAGCAGGGTTGCCTTCTAGGGTTCTGCAGGTCAGGTATTCAGCAATTCTGAGTATTGATTCCTTGCCCCCCCCACCACCACTGCCCCCTTCCTAGAGTGCCAATCTGAGAAGCTCTGGGGACAGTGGCAGCCATGGAAGGGATGCGATCACTAAGGATGCCCGCATAGATTTGAATTTCAGAAGCCCAGCAACAAAAAAATATTTAGTACAGACATGTCCCCAATATGGCGGGAGACCTACCTACAGCGAAGAGGTATTTGTTGTTTGCTAAATCTGGCAGCCCTGTTGGAGAGCCCGTGGGGGGACAGACAAGAGGGGGGAGGAGGCATGTGCGCTCCTCCAGGGCAGAAGACTAGGCCTGAGCGGCAGGGGGCCCTTGGGATGGGGGTGGGGTGAGGAAGCAAAGGGATGACCCTGAGTGACTGCCTGGCGGTGGAGGCTCACAGAGGGAGAGGGGGTGTGCCGGGCCAGTGGGGAGACCCGGCCCTCTGCACGTCCTCTGTAAGAAGGGGTCATGAAAGCAGCATGGCTAACAAGGGCGCAGGTGCATCCCGCCTGTGCTGCACCTAGTAAAGCCAGGCGCAGGTGAGTCACCCTAACAGACTGTGGTCCCGCCCGGCAAAGCAGGTATCCTCTCCGTCATTTCACGGGTGACAGGGACGGGGACTCGGGGCTCTCCCCTGCCGGTGGCCACACAGCCGCAGCAGAGCCAAGGTTGGACGAGTCTGCGGGACGCCGGGCATGCTTTCTCCGGGCGGCCCTGCCCAGCCTGCTGCTTCAGTGTGGACCTTACAGCTACTGCCCCCTGCGATCCCGGTTCATTTATAACGGAGGACGCTGAGGCACGGAGTACTTAGTGACTTGTCTGGGTCGGGAGCTAGGACAGGAGCCCACGCTGTCTAGCTCCGGCATTCCCGAGGCTGCAGGGGCTCCAGGGGAGAGACGGGGAGGGGGACGGGGAGGGGTGGCGGTGGAGGGAGGGGAGGCGGACGACAGATGCACGGATGGGGTGGGTGGATAGGTAAGGGAGGAACGTAAGGATTTTTCGGGCTCCCTGGAAGAATCTGGACGGGGGACAGGGCGCACCTTGTGCAGCCCGCGACAGTGCAGCAGCGCCACCAACTGGTGGAAGTCTCCTTCTGTCACATTCAGCGTCTCCTCCAAGGACAGCAGAGGCTTCTGCGCGGGAGCGAGCGTTATCCCACCTGCTCCTGCGGGGCCGGGCTGGCCCGGGCTCCGCCCCTCTCGGCGGGCCCCGCCCACAGGCCGCGGGCCCCGCCCACAGGCCGCCCTTCCCCTTGGACTCGGGGCTGTGGGGGGAGCGCCGGGCGGCCGACCTGCGCAGAAGGGAACTGGGGGACAGCTTCCCGCTCGAGGCCCTGCAGCTGGGAGTGGATGTTGGCCAGAGCTCGCTGCGACAGAGTCAGCCTCTGCGGGAAGACAGGGGGAGGAGGACCGGGTAGTGGCCGCCCCCAGACCACTCTCTTCCCCGGGGACACAGGACTGAGGGCCTCCGGCGCCCGCAGCCTCCCCAAGGACCCACAGTCCAGGCCCCAGCCCGCCCTCCTCCACCCGGCTCCCTTGCCTGCACCCCTAACCTGTTGAAAGGGGTTGGAGACCGCCTGATTGCAGAGGAAGTAATAGTTCAGGATGTCTGAAATGGGAGGGAAAGAGGGGGAGCCCATGAGCCTGGGTCCCCGGAGCCTCCCCGCGGGGAGGTGGGAAGGAGCAGGGCGCTGCCTCCCCACCCTCAGGGCCAGGGGCCCCTCCCCAGCCCGGGGGCCTCCTGTGGTCCCAGCGACCCGACATTCAGGGACAGGCTACCGTCCTGCCCTCCTGCCCTTGACTAAATTGTGCAGCATTTCTCCCAAGTGGCCAAATCTTCCCATTCTGGGGGAGGGACGCCCAACCCTGTCTCCCAACTGCTCTCTCCTGAATCCAGCATCTGTATCCCTGTCTCTTTCCCGTGCCACCAGGAGAGGTGCTGAGAGCTTCTGAGACCGAGCACCGCCCCCCACCACCAGACCCCAGGCAGGACTGGGCAGAGAGGCCTGAGGATGCAGGGCCTGCAGGGGGTTGGTGGGGTCACCTGAGCTGAGCCCAGTCTCCTCCTGGGTCAGGTTCAGGATGTAGGTGTCAGGACTGGAGCAGAAGTCACTGAGGCCCTGAGAGAGGCATTAGGAAGAGGGGCTCAGAGCAGAAACTGCTCTAATTCCACACACCCACAGAACTCAGTGTCTGGCTCACCTGCCCCCCAACCCCTTTCCTGATCATCCCTGGGGAGTCAGGAGTCCAGGCTCCCAGCCCCTCCTTCCTCAGACCCAGGAGTCCGATCCCACAGGCCCTCCTCCCCCAGACCCAGGAGTCCAGACCCCCAGCCCCTCCTCCCCCAGACCCAGGAGTCCAGACCTCCAGCCCCTCCTCCCTCAGACCCAGGAGTCCAGACCCCCAGCCCCCTCCTCCCCCAGACCCAGGAGCCCAGGCCCCCAGCCCCCTCCTCCCCCTGACCCAGGAGTCCAGGCCCTCAGACCCAGGAGTCCAGACCCCCAGCCCCTCCTCCCTCAGGCCCAGGAGTCCAGACCCCCAGCCCCTCCTCCCTCAGGCCCCGGAGTCCAGACCCCCAGCCCCTCCTCCCTCAGGCCCCGGAGTCCAGGCCCCCAGCCCCTCCTCCCTCAGACCCAGGAGTCAGACCCCAGTCCCTCCTCCCTCAGGCCCAGAAGTCCAGACCCCCAACCCCTCCTCCCTCAGACCCAGGAGTCCAGACCCCAGTCCCCTCCTCCCCCAGACCCAGGAGTCCAGGCCCCCAGCCCCCTCCTCCCCCTGACCCAGGAGTCCAGGCCCTCAGACCCAGGAGTCCAGACCCCCAGGCCCCTCCTCCCTAGTGTCCAGGTCTCTAGCTTCTAGACCTCAGAACCTGTGTTCCTGGCCCCAAGTCCTTCCCCTTAGGACCTGCCCCAGGGCCCAGGGGCCCAGCCTCCATTACTCACCACAGCTGTAGCTGCCTCCAGGCCCATGGAGCCCCAGCTCAGGACAAGAACCAGGAGACTCATCACTGTCATCCTATAAAAGGGGAGGGGATTGGTTTGGGGTTCTGGGGTTTTTCATTTACCTGCCTCACCTTTTCCCTTCCCCCGCCCCAAATCCCATCACAGCCCCTCCCCCTTCCCCACCAACCTCTGGAGCCTGGAGGATCAGAATTAGGGGGGACAGGGGGAGGATGGGGCTGCAGGTCGTAGACCTGTGATTGTTGACATTGAACTGAACATCTGGTCCCTGCCTGGGAGTGAGGGGGAGGATGCTGAGAAGGGCCCTGGGCTGGCAAGCCAGCAGCCCAGATGCCAGCCCAGCGATGCCCCCGCCTTGCTCTGGGATTCTGGGAGAGCTACTGCCCACTTCCGGGCTCTGCTTCCTCGCTTTGAATCCGCAGGAGCCCAGTAGTTCCCAGGCATGCCTCTCAGGTTTGAGCACAGCTTGGTCACCTCCTGCTCTGCCCACACTCCTCCTCCAAGGCATGGGCACTGCCAGGGCTAGAACTGCAGCCTGGTTTTTCTCTGGGGATGGGGTCTAGGGGCAAGGGTCAGCACTGGAGGGTGGTCACCATCTCTAAACCTCAGGGGGAGCCTGCATGGGACAGCAGGACTTCTCACCCAGGGTGGGTATGGAGACTGGGGAGCACCAGCAGGGCCCCCAGAGGCAGGGAGGATTCAAGGGCCCCTCTAACTGGGATGGGCTGGCCTGAGTCGAAAACCAGCTCCAGCACTTCCTGGCTGTGTGGCCCGGGGCAAGTGGCCCAACCTCTCTGAGCCCCCATCTGCCCCTGGGTTAAATGGGGAAAAGGAAAGCATACCCTCACAGGGTCAGTGTGAGGGTTCCAGAAGAGGGCTGGCCACACAGAATGAGCCGTTAAATAAGGGTGTGGTCTTGAGATTCCCGTGAGCCACGTAACGGTCACGCAGCCTCAGATGTGGTCACCTTCTGCCTCTGCAAGTCAGGTGCCTGACGGGCCCCTCCTTCACGGGGTTGTGTGTGCACAGCCCTCAGTAGAAGTCAGTAATCACCCCATCCTCAGGGCAATCATTATATATATATATATATAATTTTTTTTTCCCCTAGGATTTTGGAGTCCTTCCCACGCCTCAGGGCCTGTGTTTCCGGGTCTGCCCAGCCCGTCCTGCGCTAGGCCTGGTGTCTCTGTATGTGCTGACCCAGCCCAGGACCTCCATGGAAGTCTATGGGACAAGGGAATGAGAGCATGAACCGGGCAAGGACAGTGGTCCCTGTTGCAAGAGTGCTGTGGGATGGAAAGAGGTCCCCTTGTGCTGGGCCGTGAGCCTGCCCCGAGGGCACCCAGACTCACACGATCACCAGCCACTTGCTCTGCTTTGCTAGGCCCAGGAGGGTGAAGAGGCAGACCAGCAGCTCCAGGAGCAGTAGAAGGACATAGGCCAGCCACCTGGAGAAGGGACAGGGTGACACTGAGCAGCAAATCCAGCCCTCCGTACCCAGGCTCCCAGGCCAGGGTGGCAGAGGGGGACGGCACCCCCACGCTCATGCCCTGGTCCCCAGGCCACAGCCAGCTCCTCGTGAAATGGGTGCACTGGGAGGCGGGCCACTGCAGCCGGTCAGAGCTCAGGTGCCAGGGTCTGGGCGCCTGGAACCCCACCCCGGCTGGACGGTGCACAGGCCCTGTCACCGGGCATGAGCGCTTGGCCCCCTGGAGCCCCACCCGCCACGGCACCCTGCCGAGTGAAGCGGGTGGTTCCCGGGCGTGGGCCGAGTGTCCTACTGCACAACGTGGGGCTCGGCCAGGCTCTCCACTTCCTACCTGCACGCAACCTTGTCTCAGGAGCTTTGCCTCCTGTGCCTTGGTTTCCCCGCCTGTAACGTGGGGGAGATCAGCAGCACCTGCTCCGAGAGGGTGTTGTGAGGCTAAGGAGCACAAACTTAGAAGGGTACCGGGCACACGGACACCCTGAAATAGGAGCTTGAACGTGCAGGGAACTTCACATGCTAGTTAAGTATTAATGATTGATTCACTCTGCTCGGAGGGCTGGCATGGCGTGAATGCTCCATAAATAGCAGCACTGGCCGTGGTCCCCACACAGCCCTGTGAGGCTGGGGCGCCGGAGTGGCAAGAGGACCCTCCTTTCCCAAGGGGGAGCTGGGCCGCGTGGCTCCGGGAGACCTGCAGGCTTTTGCTCCCAGCGTCCCCGCCGCACACCCCAGCTTCACTCTCTCGCTTCCGTCAGGAGCAGCCGACCCTTCTGCCCTAAGCCGCTGTGAGCACCTGCTCTGGGCCTCCAGGAACTTGGCCAGGAAGCTCTCCCTCCAGGGGCCCCAGTAACCTTGCAGGAAACTGGCCACCTTAGCTGGGGGAGGACTCCCGAGGCCCAGGCACTCATATTGGTACATCCAGAGACGTTTCCTTGTTCGGGGTGAGTCTGCCTGCACGACTACCTGGGGCCCCTAGAGGGGGGCTGAAGCCTGGCACGTGGCTTAGCCACAGTGCAGAACCCGGACTCCCTGGGACCCAGGCCTGTCTGAGGCCCCGCGGGGGTGTCCTTATCATGGACTGCTTCAGCCCTGATGGGCCTCCACCCAGGAGCACAGAAGCCAGGAGGCAAGAGACGGAGTCCTGCCTCTGCCCCGGTGCCTGGGCAGGGCCCTCAGAAGGTGTCAGATAAACAGGAGACATAATTCCTCAGCCGAAGCAATGAGGACTTCATCATATTGGCTCTTGGCAAGGGTGCCTGCCCCAGATATCCGCATAACCTGTTCCTCCCTCACATATCACCTTCTCGGTGCGGCCTCCCCAGACCCCCGCCCCCGACGCCCACACACGCCCACTGCACGTGCAAACTGCCAGTCACTGTCCCCAGCCCATCCCCCTCCCTTGCTTCACTTTTCTCCAAAGCTCTTACCACCCACCACCTCACAAGTGTTTGCTCCTTCTTGGGCCCCTTACTGGAAGATGGGCAGGAGTTGCCGTCTGTTTTGTTCATTGCCCTGTCTCATAAAAACTTACATTTTCCACACATCTGTATAGTGTGTGCCCATCACTGTTGTAAGCACATACGGATAAGCACTCATCTGATCCTCAACAATCCAATGAGGGGAGCACTACCCATCGTTCCCACTTTACAGATCGGGACACCAAGGCACGGAACTGGTAACTTGTCACAGGGTCACGGAGTGGCCATCTGGCCTTAGAGCTCATGTTCCTAACCACTGGGGCACCCCTCTCTGTCACCAGAAGGTGCTAAATCAGGATCTGTTGAGTGGATGCACGTGTCAGATGGATGACTGAGGGGTGAGTGAGTGAGTGAGTGGATGAATGCGAAGATGTGAGCAGGCCGTGGGGTCCACCTCCGTGGCAGGGTTACTCAGCCCGGGCACTGTGACACTCGGGACAGGTCATCCTTTGCTGCAGGGGCCGTCCTGTGCATTGCAGGATGCATCTCTGGTCCCCCACCTACCAGGTGCGAGTAGCTCCCCCTCCCCCAGTTACGACAACCAAACATGTCCCCAGACGTTGCCCAATGTCCCCAGGAGGCACAGTCACCCAGGGTGAGAACCCCTGCCACCCGGGGTAAGGACGAGCAGTCACCCACCTGTACTCCTCCACAAAGGACACGTCTTCGGCCACCTGCAGGGGACTCAAGGGCACTCCCCGCCAGAAGGCCAGCGCCTGGAGCTGCTGGGCCACCGCCTCCGCCTGCCCCCGAGCCCCCCGGGCAGCAGCCACCAGCTCCGGGCGCTGCACCAGCACCTCCTCCAGAGTGGTCAGCTCTGTCCTCACGGCCTCACCTAGCCTCTCCACCGTCTCCAACACCTGCGTGCAGGGGGCAATCTGGGGTCAGAGGAGGGCATTGTCTGGGGAGGCCGGGGTTGGGTCCAAGGGTGTGGGGTGAAGTAGGAGTGGCAGGTGTCTGAGATCTGGGGGCTAGGACATCTGTGGAATGAGGTACAGGTCTGTGGCCTCCCATCAGGAGCTCTGGGTGGTCAGTGGCTTGGGTCCCAGGTAAGATTAAGGCACCAAAACTAGAATTATGCCTGAGTTTTTGAGTCTGAAGTTGGCACCTGCCTGCCTGGGTCTGGGGTCCTGAGTCTCAATTCCATGGTCCAGGGTCTGCAATGGACATGACATTTGAGGTCTGAGGTCAGCCTGGGTCTCAGCTCTGGGTCTGGGACCCTGGGCCTAGGGATGGGAGTGAGACCTCTTGGCAGAGTCCTGGGTCTCAGCACTGAGGTCCCTGAGCTTTCGTTTAGGCCACAGATCAGGTCTGAGGGCCTGGATCTGACCTGAGGGCAGGGGTTCAGGGCTGAGACTAAGTGAATTGGGGTCTAGATTTGAGCCCCATGTTTCAGATCTGGGTTGAGGGTCTGAGGGGGCCATGTGCAAGGTCCCGGTTGCAGTCAGGGCTGGAGGTGGGGTGTACGGTCTGAGGTCTGAGTCTGAGGCTGGGGTCCCAAATCTCAGGCGTGGGGTCTTGGCTCTGAGTTTCGGTCCCGTTTCTCTGGGAGGTGGCCCTTTGTCCGGGTATGGGGAACCAGTCTGGGTGTGGGTCTGGGGTCTGGGGTCTGGCCGGTGCCTGGCCCCTCACCAGGTGGTCTATGGCGCTGAGCGTATGGTTGGCATGCAGCAATGCTGAGCTGAGCTGGGACACCCCATCGCTGGTCTCGCTGTTGCCATAGAAACCGATGCCAATGCCGGCGCTGAGAAGGGGAGGGACGGGAAATCACAGTCCGTCCCGGGACCCTGGGGCCGCGTCCCCCCACCTCCTCACACACCCGATTCCGTCTCCCACCCCCCACCCCAGCGGTCCAGCCCGTCGTGGGAAAGGAACGTCTCCAGCATGGCCCCCACCGGTTGCCAAGGTAACGGGAAGCCCCCTCCCCCACCCCGGGACGTCATTGTGATGCTAAGGGTGGGTGGAGGGGCGGGGCGGGGGGGGAGCAGATTTAACCCGCACCTCACTGGAGCGGAACCCCTGTCACGCCCAGCCCCAGGAGAAGCCCTCCCCCCAGGATTGCCGGCCCCACACCCAGCCCTCCCTCCTTTCCTCAAGCACCTGTCCCTTCAGGGCGCCGCCATCCCCTCCCCGCCTCCTGGGGCTTCCCAGGAGTGCTGGCCCCCCAGTCATCATCTCCCGGGGCGGGGGGCCCCGAGCCTGGAGCTCCCCGCCTCCCCCCGCGCCCGGGACCCAAGCGTCTGGCCAGCTGAGAGCGAAGCAAGGGAATGTGGGCCGATGGGCCAGAAGCCTGCGCCCCCGCCCCTCCGCGGCCGGCACACAGAGCTCCATTGTGGGGTCTGAATGCGGGCCCCTCCCCCCCCCCCCAGTGTGTCCCTCCGACCCGGCGGAGAGAGCCGGACGCCCTCACAGTTCCCAGCCCGGGCCACGGGCCCCACCCCCAGCCGTGGGATCCCACGCCCGCCCCGGCGCCCCCGCCCATTGTTCACAGTGGGACAAAGCTGCTCTTGTTCCCAGGCCGCTGGGGGCCGGCCTGTGTCTCCCCCACGGGGTCTTTGTCCACCACCCCCGTCCACCCCCAGTCCGGAGAGCCCGAAGAGGAAGCAGTTTGGAGACAGGACGCCCAGGCCTCCTGCCCCACAGACACCCCCAAACACGCTGTGCGGCTCCCCGCTGTGAGGCAGTGGGTAGGGCCCAGCCCGCCACTCCCCCGGATCCGGGGCGGGTCTCTCTCGGATCCAGGCGGCCCGATCTGTGGGGGTGGCCTGCCGGGAGGGCTGTGCTTAGAGCTGGCTCTTGGTAAACGGTGTAAGGGTGTGTCCTCAAGTGCTCCTCCCCTCTCTCCCGCCCCCCCCCCCCCGGGGTAGGGGGACGGGCCGCAGAAGAACCCCACCACCACGACCCGGGCCCTGAGAGGGGCTTGCGGGTCTCCACTCCGCCACTTGGGCGAAGGGGCCTTGAAAAGTCGCTTTCTCTCTCCCTCTCCCTGACACTTGCCCAGGGTTACTGTGGGAAGGAGTTAGACCAGCTCAGGTCTGGCCTCCTGGACTGTAAATATTACTGGGCTGTCTGTCTCCTTGACGAGAACATCAGCTCCACGAGGGCAAGAACCTCGTCTGGCCCGTTCAGCATCTCCTGGCACATAGCAGATCCGCAAGAAATAGTTGTGGAATGAGTGAATGAATGAATGAATGATTTAATGTATGACATCACCCGTTACTGTTCACCGAGTGCGACTGTGATCCAGGCACTGTACGTTCTCTCATTTAATCCTGCCGTAACTAGGAGGTGGGTGTTACTGTATGTAACGTCCGTTTCAGAGATGTGGAAACTGAATCCTGGGGAGATTACATCATTCCCCTAGCCACACAGCTCTTCGGGGACAAAGCCACTCTTAACCCCTACCCGCTCCTGCAGGCCTGGCTGCCCTTGGGAAGTCACTCCTCTTGAAAGTCAGTTTGTCCATCCATGAAATGGGAGCAGTCCTCCCTGCTGCAAGGCTGAGGTGGGCTTCTAGGACACCCCCAGGAAGGCTGACCGAGATGGTGGGGAGCCCTGTCCCCACTCCCCACCCACCCTGGGGCCCCATTACCAGCCGACGAGAAGGGCAGCAATGCAGCTCCAGGTGACACAGCCTCCCCCGGGTGGGGGGCTCTTGGCTCCGGGGGGCTCTGGGGGCCGGCAGCAGCAAAAGCGGATGAGGTAGACAGCAATGAAAATGAGGCTCAGGCCCAAGCCCAGGCCTGCCAAGGCCACCACCAGCAACAGGGCCTGGGGAAGGGGGAGACATGAGGCCTCAGAGGAGCTCGCTGCTCCCTCCCTGCGTGGCTGGAGGTCCTGGATCCGGGACTTCGGTGGAGGTGGAAGGCAGGCCTGGCTAGAATGGGGGGCCAAGCCCAGCCTGTGGGTTTCAGGTTTGTGGGGAAAGATGGGGTCCCCAGCCCCTCCCAGGCTGGCCGCTGGGGCTCGGCGGTTTGGGGCTGGCTGGGTCACTGGAGGGAGCTTCCTACTGAGAGGCCCAAATCTTGGGTTCCAGTTCTGCTCTGGGTGTGGCCCTCGGCTGGGGCCTTCCCTCTCTGAGACTGTCTCCTCCTCATCCTAACCAGGCAGTTGGAATAGAGCGTCTCCCAGGACCTTCTGAGACCTGCATCCGGAACTGGGTGGGATCAGGGGGTGGACAGGGGTGCCTGTTCCTGGAGATGGGTGTGAAGGCTTCCTCTTCCTCCTCCTTGCCGGTCCTCCCCTCTCACTGCTCACTCACTCCCCTGCTGCTGAGCTCTGCACACCCACTGCAGCGTGAGTCTGTTACCCAGGGACTCACGGGGTGGGGGGCGTGACAGCCTCCATGACAGGGTGTGTGTGCAAGACTCGGGGATGGAGACTTGGAGACAGGGAGGCACAGAGAGATAGAGAGAGAAGAGTGGAAAAGCAGAGATGCAGAGAAAGGAGACACAGAGACAGATGGTGGCAGAACCAAAGGCTGGGAGGACAGAGGCAGGGAGAGAACAGGTATGTGCAGTTGGAAAAGCCTCGCAGGACAACGGGGCTCTCCACCAGGCAGGGCTTTACAGGGGGTGCCCAGAATGGGGCAGGGGGTTACCTTGGGCCACCCAGCAGGTAAGGGGCAACATCAGGAACGGAATCACCCCTCCAGACTCACTAACGCTCTTTCCTGGAAACCACCGTGTGTCTCTGCCTTTGCCTTGCAGTGGGGTGTGGAGTGTGTGTGTGTGTGTGTGTGTGTGTGAGAGAGAGAGAGAGAGAGAGAGAGAGAGAGAATGAGTGTCTCTGTGGGAGCACCTAGGTCTGCAGGTGTGAAAGTGATCTGTTAGCATTTGTGTGTTTCTGGGCATGATTCTTTGAGTCTGAGTGGTCTCTCGTGGTGTGTGTGTGTGTGTGTGTGAGAAAGTTGTGAGTGTGCTTGAATGTGAACATGTGTATGTCATATATGAGTGAATATATGTGTATATATGTGTGAATTTGTGTCTGAGTACGTGAGAGTAAGAATGTGAGTGTTGAGAGTGTGTATGCAAGTGAGCTTGGGGTGAGTGAATGTGTGAGTGAGTGAGAGCAGGAATTGTGTAATTGTGTGAGTGTGTGTATATATGTGTGAGTGTGGGGGGTGTGTGAGTGTGTGAGGAGGGGAATGTGTGTCCGTGTTTGTGCATGGATGTGACTGTGGGTGTGTATACACGTGAGTGTGGGGGGGGTGTGAGTGTGTCTCCCAGCCCGGTGTCACCCCATGCCTGACTTTTTCCAGTTGTGCCCAGAGCGGTCATCTTCCTGGGGGACAGTGTCCCCTCCTGGGCCGTGTGACTTCGCGCCCGTCCCAGTGCTGTCACCCGGCCTGTTGGGAGGGGCGGAGTGAGCCTCTCCCAGTGCCTCGGGCAGTGACTGGGGCCAGCAACGGGTGCATGGCTGTGTGGGGAGGTTTCCTCTGCCCTGAGCAGGCGTCAGCGGCCAGCACTGGAGGTCGTGACTGTGGACACGAGAGGCTGTGGGCGAGGGGATGGCCGTCCCTGTTTGGTGGGGAGAGGGCGGCGTGGAGTAGGCAGGGAGGAGCTGCTCCCGGCTGGCACAGCCATGACCCAAATAGCTCAGAATACAGCACACATCCCCCTCTCTGCTTTTCTGGGACCCCCCCTACACACACACACACACCTCCTAAGCTCTCCAATCCCCAGCCCTTTATCCCAGGAGCTCCTTAGCACAGATCCCAGGGGCCTAGACCCTATAGGCAGGGCCCAGGACACATCCAAGGGCTCCACAGGATTCCCAGGCACCCCCCCCCCCCCAACGCACACACTCCCCCACCCTTCCGCGGCTCAGCCAAGCCTCGCTCCTCATTAATCTCAAAGTCAAGGACTTGAATTAAACTGGGTCAGGGGACAGTTCCTTCACCCCTGTTGGAGCTGACCCGGGCTGGGCCCCCTTCCCCAGGGACCCCCGCTTCTGTAAGGTTCCCACCCCAGCCCCACCCTCCGGACCCATTTCTGTCATCCTCTGGTCCCCAAATGGAATCTCATTCCCCCCACCCCGAGCACCCTGACCACCCCTTCTGTCTTGGGACTGGGGACTGGCTGGAAGCTTCCTCTTACAGCACCTCCACCTCGTTTACCCAGCCCTGGCCCTAAATCCCTCATGCCCCTTCCCCATTTCGGGACTCAATCCCGTCCTAAACCAGGGCACCCCAGCCTTCTTCCTCTCCACCATTATCAGTTCCTGTCTCACCTTAACTGGACGGCCCTGATTCTATCAGGGGAGGGGGCATCTTTTAGGACACGGAGAGTGGACCTATCGCCCTGGTGACCCTGGAGGCTAGCTTCCCGGGCAGTTCTCAGAGACCCTGGAATCCAAGGTTCCCCGGTCCCTTCCCTCCTCTGGGACTAAGGGGTCCAGGCCCCTGACTCTCCTTTATTTAAGGAACCAGGGCTCTGGTCTCCCAGCCCCTGTCCCAGGGGAACCTCCAGGTATGGGAGCCCGCTGCTCCTCCTCTTTCAGATACCCCAAAGTCCGGGCCCGGCCCCCACCCCCGGAGAACACAGGAATCTGTCACCCAGCCCCCTTCTCCCTCACGACCCCTAAGCTCTGCCTCCCCCACCTCCGCCCCCGCCCCCAGGACCCCGCACCCGCTCCCACCTGCTGGTATTCTTGCTCTTGGGGCGCGAACCCGCTGGGTACCGGGCGGAGCTGGAAGTCGGCGCGGGGCAGCTGGTGGAGCAGATGCACCCAAGCCGAGGGTCGGTAGCCCGGGGGCGCCCCCATAGCCCCCGGGGAGGGCGCAGCGGGGCCGACGCCGGGGCTGCGGGAGCCTCGGCAGTGGAGCGGGGCGCGGGCGGAGCGGGGTCTGGCGGGGCTCAGGGGAGAGGAGCAGGGGGAGGGAGAGGGTGGGGGGCGGAGACTGGGGGAGGAGGAGGGAGGCGCGGGCCAGACGGGGACGGTGCTGCCCCTGGTGGCTGCCGGGGGGACTGCGGCGCCGTGAGCGGGGCCCCAGCGCTCCGCCCCTCAGTGCCGGCTCCCACCTGCGGCCGGCGCAGGTCCCACGCTGTCCAGCGACATCCCTGTCCAAATGAGGCCGCTCATATTGTGCTATCACCCCACAGCAGCAAAGGATCCCTTTATCTCTAGGAAGATCCTTTATGTCTGTGCAAAAGTCACTAAGTATTTGCACAGCATCTTACAAATAACGGTCAGTTGCATCAATAAAAAAACCCCTCACTTCTGTGTGTAAGGGTACTCTCCTCTGTAAAGGCTGTCATTTGGGTAAAAGCCCCACCTTTTAAAATCTGCATAAGAACACAGCTTCTATACACAAACCTTCCTAGGTGTGCAGACCATTCCAGAATGTACGCCTGTATGCCAGTGTTAAGGACCCCTCACATCTGCTTAAGGACCCTTCCTGCCCCAAGAAGAACCCCGCTCATCTATCTAGGGACCCCTACCATCTTTATAAGAATGCCTGCCATGTTTTTAAGAACCTCTCCAAACTTTTTAAGGATTACTTCAGTGTACATAAGGGTCCCCCTTCCCCTTGCCATTCACTTTACAGTTTACAGAGTATTTTTCCAGCCGCGGCCTATAATGAGTCTCACAGGAACCCAATGATGCCACCTGATATGTGGGGAAGTAGAGACCCTTGGAGGGGACCCAGATACTTTGACATCACCACCCGGGCAGTCACTGTGGGAGCTAAAACTAAGGTTCCCAGGAATCCGACCCAGGGATCCTTCCCACCCTTGTGGAGCTAGGCTAGACTTTGCCACCTGGGGTCCCCACACCCTGGCCTCCTCTGGAAGGACTGAGATGGGCAGGAGGAAAAAGGGGAGGTTAGTACTCCACCTTTCTCATCCCAATATTGTGCCCCAGATTGGTAAGAAAGGGCTGAGGATAGGTAGTTGCCCAACCCATTGCTAGAAGAAAAATAATGATAGTGGTGGTAATGGTCATGATGGGGATGGTCATGATGGTGATGATGATGATGATGATGGAGATGATGGTGATGGTGGTGATGGTGATGATGGTGGTGATGATGGGGCGGTGATGATGATGGAGATGATGGTGATGGTGGTGATGGTGATGATGGTGGTGATGATGATGGTGATGGTGGTGGTGGTGATGGTGGTGATGATGGTTGTGATGATGGTGATGATGATGATGATGATGATGGAGATGATGGTGATGGTGGTGATGGTGATGATGGTGGTGATGATGGGGTGGTGATGATGGTGGTGATGGTGATGATGATGGAGATGATGTTGGTGGTGATGGTGAGGATGATGGTGAGGATGATGATGGTGATGGTGATGGTAGTGATGGTGGTGATGGTGGTGATGATGAGGATGATGATGGTGATGGTGGTGGTGGTGATGGTGGTGATAATGGTGATGATGGTGATGATGGTTGTGATGATGGTGATGATGGTGGTGATGATGGTGGTGGTGATGATGGTGGTGATGGTGATGGTGATGATGGTGGTTATGGTGGTGGTGATGATGGTGGTGGTGATGATGGTGGTGATGGTGATGATGGTGGTGGTGATGGCGATGGTGATGATGGTGATGGTGATGGTGGTGATGGTGGTGATGATGGTTATGGTGATGATGGTGGTGCTGATAGGAATGAGAGTGATGATGATGGTGGTGTGATACTGGAGGGAGTATCTGGATGGAGACACGGAAGAGTGAGGATAGCTGTCCTCACCACACACACACACACACACACACACACTCCCTCTCTCTCTCTCCTTCTCTCTCTCATCCTCTCTACCCTAGTCTTCTCCAGCCCATCTCCAATTCCAACTCCAGTGGCTGGAGTCATGTCCTCCACTGTCCCCAACTAGATGGGATGCATGGGGCCTGGAGATGACAAATTTCCTGAGATGAGAAGCCATGAGTTGTGCTAAGTGACCCCAGGCAAGTGACTTCCCATCTCAGAGTCTCTGCTTCCCTATCTGTAAAATGAGGGGAAAGAGGTGAGATTAGCCTGTCCTAAAAGCCCTTGTTGGATAATCTTCCACATCATGTCTGCAGCCAATGTTTGCAGAACGAGCAGGACTTGCTAAGGGGGAGAAGAATTCCAAATTCCATAATGTGTGTAGCTGGGCTCATGTATCTGTGGGTGGGGTGAGGTGGTCGTTGTGACTCAGTGACTCAAGAGCCATGGGATCAGGGGCACCTGGGTGGCTCAGTCGTTAAGCGTCTGCCTTCGGCTCAGGTCATGGTCCCGGGGTCCTGGGATCGAGCCCCGCATCGGGCTCCCTGCTCTACGGGAAGCCTGCTTCTCCCTCTCCCACTCCCCCTGCTTGTGTTCCCTTTCTGTGTCTCTCTCTCTGTCAAATAAAGAAATAAAATCTTTAAAAAAAAAAAAAAGAGCCATGGGATCAGGTCAAACAAACCCTCTTAGTCCTGCTTTCAAGTCTCCCACCATCTGGCCTTATGTCCACCCTCCCCAATATGGATATTTGAGGGTGTGGGACTTCAACCACACTGAGAAATACATTTTACAATGTGATCTGGTGCACACACACATGCACACACACATCTGAAGTGAAACGTTTCATGAACAAAACTGACCTCCAATAAGCACAATGCTCTCATCTTCTATGCTTATTCTATTTCGGAAATAAAAATCTGGTCACAACCTAAGTTTTTCATGACTGGGTAATGGGTCTTAACCTGCAATCTGAAAAACACTAATCTTGAATGCCAGAGAACAATCTGGGTTGGTGTTAGAAAAGGAGTAATTCTTACTAAGTAGAAGTAGACTATATTGGCTTCCCGGGGCAGTGGAGGGGGGGGCACTCAGTGTTTTACTCCTGCACCCCTCCTCACAGCATGTGTGCATGCATGAACAGACAGACATATACACACAGACAGGCACACACCACTCCCTTTCACTCCCCTTCAGAAAAAGGTTTGGTGACTGAATCTCCCTTTCTCCCTCTGGCTCCTTTTCTTGTGTCCATCTCTGTCTCCCTCACATACAGTTTGGGTCCCAGAAGGTCTGCATTCTTTAGGACATTGCTTCTGGCCTTCCCTGATTAAGCCCAAGGCATCCATCCCAGTCCATGGGAGAGCTGAGATGCTGTCTGATAGAAATTTGTTCTCTTTGACCTTCTCCTGCCCTTGCTCTGAGTCTGTTTCTCATGGGAAAGATAAATGGTTTTCCCAGGGTAGTCCCTGAGCATTTCTAGGGTTTTTGGCTGAATACCACTGCAATGCCATCTCAAGCTCTATAGCTGTTAATTCAGGGCTGGAGTGCCTGAGAACCCCCCAGTGGAGTAGGGCTCAGAGAACGTGGTTTTTCCTCTCTAGTTTCAGCCAATGATTGCCATATGGGAAGAGGGACGCAGCATTGCCAGATGTTTCAAATTTCCAGGAGAAGACAGAAATCTGGATATTTTTAAAAGCAAAATCCCTCAGCTCTTAAATGTTAAAACGAATTCAAATACAAAAAAAAAAAATATACTGTGTGGGCCAAATAAAACCTGTCTGTGGGTTGGAGCTGGCTGATTCATAAGCTCTGGTCTAGCCAGATGCTCAGCAGCACCAGCAAGCGGAGGAAGGGACCCACAAAGAGGCTGCGGAGGAGCAGCCCGGAGAGGCAGGAAGGAAGCCAGAGAGAGGCAGCAATGACACCTCTTCCAGGAAGGCCTCCTGACCTACCTCTCTTGATGGAAGACCAGAGCAGGTCCTGGCTAAAGAGTTCAGCATGTACTCCTCAGGGCTCAAACTCAGGGATACTCACCAGCTTAACAAAGTGGTTGAGTATATATTGTATGAGTCCATTTGGATGGTGTTCTAGAACAGACAAAAAAGCTAATTTATGGTATCAACAGTAATCAGAGCAAGGGTTACCGCTGGGAAGGCGGGGACAGGGCTGACTGGGAAGGTGCTGGAGTGAGGGCATCATTCTGTATTTTGATTAGGGTTTGGGTTTCACAGGGATCTGCATTTGTGCTACACTTAAGATTTGTGCATCTCACTGCAAATTTTACCTCGAAAGAAAATAAGAACTCTAGCTAATCCTATGCATGCTCGAGTATTGGGGAATTGGGCGGGGTGGGGGAGTGTAGTGGGTCTTCAGTTCCCTTTGAAATGGATCAAAAAAGAAAATAAGATGGATCGATGGAGGGACAGATATGTAATAAAATATTAATGGTAGAATCTAGGTGGCAAATATCTGGGTATTCACTGTAATATTCCTCATTTTGTCCAGCTGTACCGGGATATAATTGATAGAGAACACTGAGTAGGTTTAAGGTATATAGCGTAACGATTTGATACATGCCTATATTACAAAACGGTAAGGTCAATTAACATATCCGTGACCTCACGTAGTCACATTTTGTATGTGTGTGTGGCGAAATCTCTCTCAACAACTTTCAACTATACAATATGGTAGTTAATTCTAGTCACATGCTGTACTTAGATTCCCAGCACTTATACATCTTATAACTGCAGCTTTCACCCCTTTCCTCCCTCCCCCACCCCGGGGAACCCCCAATCTGTTCTCTGTATCTATGTGTTTGGGGTTTTTTTGTTTTGTTTTGATTCTATACATGAGTAAGATCATACAGTATTTATCTTTTTCTATCTGACTTATCTCATTTACCATAATGCCCTCAAGGTCCATCCATGTTGTCACAAATGGCAGGATTTCTCTGAGTTAGTGGTTTTGTGCTCCTCCAATAAATACCTAAGGTGGATTTGCTGGATTATGGGCATTTCTGTTTCATTTTTTGAGGAGCCTCCATACTGTTCTCCTCAGTGGCTACACCAGTTTGCATTCCCACAAACAGTGCAGGGGGATTCCTTTTTCTCCACATCCCCACCAACAACACTTGTTGTCTCTTGGCTGTTTTGATAGGAGCCATTCTGACAGGTGTGAGGTGATATCTCACTGTGATTTTGATTTGCATTTCTCTTATGATGAGTGAGGTTGTGTGTCTTTTCATGAAGCCATTGGCTGTCTGTATGTCTTCTTTGGAAAGATGTCTGTTCAGCGTCTTTGCCCATCTTATAATTGGATTCTTTGGGTTTTTTCCCCCACTGGAATGTTTTTTCAACTTTTTTATGTTTGAAAATTTGCATTACAAAATATTGAGAAGAGCAGGACTATAACTAGAGCGACAGAAGAGATCAAGTAGTATTGGATTATAACCCAAACATGAAATAAATATCGATAGATCCAAAATGATATAAATAAGTGATTGGATAAAGTCATAAATGTGATGAGTGGGAGAAAATAGACAAGTGCCCCATGCAGAAGAGTTCCAAATAATTTATGTTGATATTCTACCCTCAAGGAAATGGAGCACAGAACTCCCTACTTTTTGGGTTGGGCTGAGCATGATGGCTTCCTTCTAAATGGAATAGCATGAAAATTGGGGGAAGAGACTAACTTTGTAATGGAGAAACCTCACCAACACTGCCTCCCAGGGATTAGGACCAGCATTAGCATGTTGATTATGCCCACCATATGGTGTGTTGAAAACGGTACTTATCCCTGTGGTTTTCTTCCCCATGACCCTCGTCTAATTATGGGAAAAACATCTGTCAATCCTCAGTTGAGGCACATTCTACAAAATACCCACCCGGTGCTCCTCAAAACTGTCAAGTTCATCAAGAACTAGAAAAGTCTGAGAAACTGTCAGAGCCCAGAGGAGCATGAAGTGACATGGTGACAAATATAATGTGTTCCCCTGGATGGGATAGGGGCTCAGAAGGACACTTGGTAAAAAACTAAGGAGATCCTGATACAATGTGGATGTTTGTTAACAATAATACCTTGACATTGGTTCATCAGCTGAGACAAACATACTGTAGCCATTCAAGACGTAACTGCAGGGGAAACCGGGTGAAGGGTATATGGGAACTCTCTGTACCAGGCTTGCGACTTTTCTGTAAACTTAAAACTAATCTAAAATAAAAATTTTACTTAAAAAAAAATCCAAATTAAAAAAAAAAAATGATAGGATAGTAAAAAAAAAAAAAAAAGTCTGGGCTCACTGGTGTGAACAGGAAACAGCTTTATTCTTTCTCACCCTGCCTTCACACACCATCTGTCTGAGTCTCCTCTTCCTCCCCCAGGGCTATATCTGGAGCAGATCTTCCAGATTTTCTTGCCATTTTGGGGTTTTCCAACTGTCCCAATTTCAGGGGGTCAATAGTCCAGCCGAACTCAATACTAAAACATCCATCCGGTTTCCAAAGTCATTCCCTGTCTCCTGGGGGAGGCCTGAGCTGACAAGCGTGGGGAGGGGGGCATGGCCTCACTTTGTCCAGTCTCCTCTTTGAGTCCTTGGGAAGCCTCCGCCCCTTTTCTTCTGCCCACTAAGAATTTCTGCTTCCCTTCCTCAGAGTCAAATTATTCCTGCTGCTCACTGACCACCAAAAACGCACCTGGAGTCGCACACGCTGGGTTTATTCCTCACGGTGAGAGGTAGTACACACCATGTGCCAGGCTGCTCTGGGTCCCCCCTACCTTCTTGTCTGCAGTCCTAACCCCCCAGTGCCTCAGAAGTGACTGCATTTGGAGACGGGGTCTTTGAAGAGGTAATTCCATTAAATGAGGTCACATGGTGGGTCCTAATCCGATGTGACTGATGCCCTTCTAAGAAGAGGAGATTAAGACACAGAAAGGGAACAGAGGGAAGACCGCGTGAGGACACGGGGAGGAGGTGGCTCGGATTCTGACAGCAGTTCTTTTTTTTTTTTTAAGATTTTATTTATTTATTTGACAGCGAGAGAGGGAACACAAGCAGAGGGAGTGAGAGAGGGAGAAGCAAGGGGAGTGGGAGAGGGAGAAGCAGGCTTCCCGCTGAGCAGGGAGCCCGATGCGGGGCTCGATCCCAGGACCCCGGGATCATGACCTGAGCCGAAGGCAGATGCTTAACGGACTGAGCCACCCAGGCGCCCCCTGACAGCAGTTCTGATGTGTTTCCCCCCACACCACCAACCAGCTGGGTATCTTCCAAGTCAAGTCAATTCCGACACTATCTACGTGGACATAGCATCAGATCCCACAGGTTAGGGGCTCAGTCCCACAAGACGCCCCCCACCCACAGCTCAGATTCCAATCTACCCACAGGCTGTAGACCTGGGTTCCTGCACCCCCCTCCCCTGGTTCAACTGATTTGTTAGAGTGGCTCACACAACTCCGAGGAACATTATACCAGTTTATTATAAAAGGACGTGACCCAGGGACAAGCAAGTGGGAGGGGTGCCCAGGGTCTGTTGGGGGAATGGAACCCATCTCCAGCTCCCTCCTCTGCCCTGCGGAGCCATCCAGACGTCACTTCTTCACAGCAACGATTACCTTCGTGGCTCTTGTCCCTCGGGAAATAGCAGGGGCTTTAGGTGAAGACCGCATGCATATTTCTTGTTACGAATGGCAGTCTGACAACTGCAGTCTACAAGCCAAGGAGACACATCAGCGGTAGCAACGCCTTGATCTTGGACTTCCAGCCTCCGGCACGAGGACAGGTGTGCAGGCCCAGACGCTGCGGATGCGCCGAGCTCCAGGAGGTGTGCCCAAATGAAACCATTTTCTTTATAGCATGACAGGCAGGGAGGGACAGGGATTGGCCACCAGCTCAAGAAAAGGCAGCATAACCCACGACTCCTGCAATCCCTTCCGAGCGACACCGGGCAGGTACGCCTCAACTGCGCTTGCAGGCAGAGAAGCACTCGAGGACTCTCTCTCTCTCTCTCTCTCTCTCCCCTCTTTTTCCTTTCTTTTGCTCTCCCTGCTTTGAATTTGCTGTCTTTTGTGGGGCAGGGGCTGCAACACAGTCCTGCCAGGCAGGAAACCTTGCTCATGGGACTGAGCAGAGAAATGGAGTCAGAGCTGGTTTGGTGGAGGAAGCGGAAACTTTGAATTCGCCACACAGCCCTCCTCTGCCCCCACGGGGCAAGTTTTAAAGGGAGACAGACAGACAGACAGCCAGGTCTCAGGTCTCAGATCTGCCGCTTACCAGCTTTGTGACCCCGGGACTAAGAATACCCACTGCCAAAAATGCAGATGACCGTTCTCACCTCATAAGTCCAGGGACTTCCGGAGACGATAGCTCTTATTTTTCTTAACGAGGTGAAATTCACAAAACGTAAAGTAACCATTTTTAGCATCCTGTTTTGAGGTGCACCCACAGCGAAACAGGTTTCAGTCCTTCTTCCTGTTTACAACTTACTGTCCATTGTGTGGGTAGAATGCATTTTCTTTTTTTCTTTTTCTTTTTTTTAAAAAATATTTTATTTATTTATTTGAGAGAGAGAATGAGAGAGAGCACATGAGAGGGGGGAGGGTCAGAGGGAGAAGCAGACTCCCTGCCGAGCAGGGAGCCCGATGCGGGACTCGATCCTGGGACTCCAGGATCATGACCTGAGCCGAAGGCAGTCGCTTAACCAACTGAGCCACCCAGGCGCCCTAGAATGCATTTTCTTTATCATTTTTATTTTCACGGCCACAAACACCACGACCACTATCATCCTGCTGTTATTGTTACAACTACCTAGGATGTTGGCCAAAGAGGATGGAGAAGGAAAGTTGGATGAGCCTGGAGGACACAGACATGAGTTCGAATCCTGACTCCCTCCCCGTGTAGATCTGTGACTCCATGGAAAACACACCCCTGATCTGACCTTGATTTTTTTTCCTTAGCAGCAAAATGAGGCTAATGATCCCCACTTCCAGATAAAGAAAATGTTATGTATATATACAATGGAATATTACTCAGCCATCAAAAAGGACGAAGTCTTGCCATTTGCAACAATGTAGATGGACCTAGAGGGTGTTACACTAAGCAAAATAATTCAGTCCGAGAAAGACAAACACCATATGATGTCACTCATGTGGAATTTAAGAAACAAAACAGCTGAACATAAAGGAAGAGGGGGAAAAAAACAGAGAGGGAGGGCGCCTGGGTGGCTCAGTTGGTTAAGCAACTGCCTTCGGCTCAGGTCATGATCCTGGAGTCCCTGGATCAAGTCCCGCATCGGGCTCCCTGCTCGGCAGGGAGTCTGCTTCTCCCTCTGACCCTCCCCTCTCTTATGTGCGCTCTCTCTCATTCTCTCTCTCTCAAATAAATAAATAAAATCTTAAAAAAAAAAAACAAAAACAGAGAGGGAAACAAACCATAAGAGACTCTTAACAATAGAGACAAACTGAGGGCTGATGGAGGGAGGTGGGCGGGGGGATGGGCTGGATGGGGGATGGGCATTAAGGAGGGCACTTGTTGGGATGAGCACCGGGTGTTGTGTGTAAGGGATGAATCACTGAATTCTATTCCAGAAACCAATATTGCACCGTATATTAACTAACTAGAATTTAAATAAGAATTTGAAATAGAAACAAAACAAACAAAAAATAATCCCCACTTCATAAGGCTAGATTTTTAAAAGGTTTTATTTAAATTCCAGTTAGTTAACATACAGCGTTATTATACTTGTTTCAGGTGGACAACACAGTGACTCAACACTTCCACCCAGCTCCCGGTGCTCATCACGACTGATGCCCTCCTTCCTCCCCATCACCTGTTTCCCCCACACCCCCACCCACCTCCCCTCTGGTCACCATCCGTTTGTTCTGTGTAGTTCAAAGTCTGTTTCTTGGTTTGCATAAGGCTGTTTTTAATTTTTAATTTTTAAATTGTGGTAAAATGTACGTACCATAAAATTTACCATTTTAACCATTTTAAGTGTTCGTGGCATCAAATGCACTCATTGTGGAACGACCACCACTTCCATCCAACCACAGAACTTTTTCACCTTCTAAAACTGAAACTGTCCCCTTGAAACACCAGCTCCGGTCCCTTCTCCCCCAGCCCCTGGCAAACCCCGTTTTCCCGGGACAATGGCTATATTCTATATCTTGATAGGGTTTGGGTATCTAATATGTCAAAATTCAGCGCTAGTATATTCAAGATCTGTGCATTTCATTTCATTGTATGCAAACCTTAACACAAAAGAAAAAGAAAGGAACTCCAGGCAAAGCTTGCACTCTAGGTAAGGAGGCGCTTGCGTAAGTGTCCAGGCTGAAGTGTACCAATGTCCACAACTTCCTTTGAAATCCACCCAAGACACCCAAGACGGGCTGGTGGACAGCTAGGTGGAGGAATTTGTTAGCGGCTGAAGCTAGGTGCTGCGTATGCGGGTATTCACGTAAAAATGCTTTCAACTCTTCTGTATGTTTGAACATTTCTCATGGCAAAATGTCGGAGGAAAACGCCCCACCTATACGAATTGTCTCACTCGCAGGTTTCTCAATGTCTTTCAGTCACGGAAAGCTTTGGGCACATGGCAGAAAGTGTGTGGGAAGAGAGGTTTTATTTAAGGAATCACCTTGATTGGTATGCACCGTGATGCAGAGCACATTTGCCATTTTTGGCTCTCTGCATAGGGACCGTTTCCTACATGGAAAGAAGTGTCTGTCAATCCCAGTCCTAGTGGGAAGTGTGTTCTGCCTCCCTCCGGGGAAGCCCGGGTGCTTGCTGTCCCCACCCTCTGAGATTCTTTTCCACACCACCAAGCAACTCTCCGACACCAGCTGACGTCCTACAGTTCAACTCAATTCTGACATCATCTACCGGGAGGCCCGGTCAGATCCCGCAGGTGACGACTCCGTCCCACAGGACTGCCCCTCCCCCCAGAGGCCAATCCAAGTCCTCATCGTCACCTGGGCGTCTGCTATATAGATCAGAGGTTCCCAAGCCCCCCTCCTTGGATTTGACTAATTTGCAAGAGCAGTTCACAGAGCTCAGAACAGCATTTTACTTACCCGATCACCAGTTTGTTATACAAGGATACAACTCAGCAACAGCCAGATGGAAGAGATGCTCGCGGCCAGGTACCAGGAAAGTGCATGGAGCTTGCATGCCCTCTCCCTGCATCTCCAGGTGTTGGCCAACCCAGAAACTCCCCAAGCCCTGTCCTTTTGGTCTTTTAAGGGAGGCTTCATTATGTGGCTGTGCTTGATGAACTCACTGGCCACTGGTGATTGACTCTACCTCCAACCATCTTCGGGGTTTTCCCAAAGTCACTTATTCACATAACAAAAGACGTTTTTATTGTTCTCCCATAGGACATTTGGAGGGTTTTAGGACCTCTGTGTCAGGAACTGGGTGAAGACCAAATACATATTTCTTATTATAAATCACAGCCTCACAGGTAGGTAAGGGGCATGGGTTCTGGGCTCGACCCACCATGGAGTCTCAACGCGGTGATAGCTTGCTCTCGAGGGAGTTAAGGCCAGGATGCTTTGCCCCTTTGTTTCCTGCCCATTTTGGGGGGCTTGACTCTTTAGTTCTACCTGAGATTCCATGAGCTACCCAACATCACGGCAATATATTCCTTCTCTGCCAAAACCAGCCAGTCATTTTCTGTTGCTTGTAAACCAGGACTTGGAATGGGTGGGGTCACTAACCTGCCATAAGGGCTCAGTGTGTTCACAGGACTGTCATTCACTGGCCACTGTCGTAGTCTGTCGGGTTGCTAGAACAAAATACCATACACCAGGTGGCTTATGAACAGCGGACATGTATTCCTCAGTTCTGGAGGCTGGAAGTCCAAGATCAAGGCGCCAGCAATTCGGTGTCTGGTGAGGGGCTGTTTTCCCTGCACCATGTGAAGAAATCAGGAAGAGGTGTCTCACTAGAACCCAACCCCACGGGCACCCTGATTTCAGGCTTCCCAGTCCCTAGAACTGTGAGAAATAAATGTTTGTGGTTTAAATTCTCCCGTATGTGGTATTCTTGTTACAGCAGCCCAAACGAAGACCGGACTGGGTGATTCTCTGCTGTGGGGAGCCACCCTGCGCATCTCAGGATGCTTCGCTTATTAGCAGCATCCCTGGCCTCCACCTGCTAGGTTCCAGGAGATTCCTCTCTCCCAAGTTGTGACACTCAAAGATGTCTCCAGACCTTCCCTGATGTCTGTACTTGGGACTCTTCTATTATTACTGCTGATTCCGTGACTCCGTGGTAATTATCCAGTGGATTCCAGGGACTCTACTGTAATTACCCAGCTGGCTCTGGGAGCTCCGTGTGCAATTACCCAGCTGGTCCCTAAGACAATGCCATGATTTCCTAGCTCGTTCCAGCGAATTCACATCCTTCGGTGACTCTGCATAATTATGGCCAATTCCTAGAACACTGCCATGATATCTGGCCTGTTGCAGAAATCCAATCGTAATTGCCCAATTTGCTCATTTTATTATGTAGAGTGCTGTTGAGGCCTCAAGTATTTCAGTCCCTTTCCTGGGTACCAGGGACATGGATGGAATTCTGACTCTATCTTGTCCTCAAAGAGCTTACAGGCCGTTGGGAGGAGAGAGATTAAGACACTCTATCACCCAGAGAAATGGCATAGCCAACACAGAACTTGATGGGACTGTGGAGGGAAGACATCGAGGCTTCCTGTACAGCTGGGAAGCTTGTGCACTGCACAACTCTGGGGTCACCATCCCACAAACTCCATTTTTAGTACAACCCCCTGGACACTTTGAATGTGAGGAGGCTTCTGAGACAGGCATCCAGGCGTCAGCCAGATACAGGTCTGGAGCAGGAGGGTGGAGTCCTGCCTCCTAGCAAGAGAAAGGGGAACAGCAGAGGACCTTTGCAGGCTGGAGGGATGACACGTCCCCTGCTGGGAGAAGGGCTCAGCTTTGCAGCAGAGATCCGAGAGGGAATCCCTGATGCAAGCGCGCTCCATTTGGCGCCATAAATGTCATTCCCACTTCACTTGGGTTAACTGCAGTGACTCAGCATTACCTCTCTGGGTTAACCCCTGTGCTTTCCTCTCCCCACCCTTCCCTCGACACCAGCCACACTGCTCCCCCTGGCCATCTTTGCATGAGCCCCACACGCGTCCACTGCAGGCTTTGCTCCAGCTGGCCCCTCCGCTCGCTTGGAGCTGTGGTCCCCCAGCTGACCAGCTTCACCTCCCGCTCCAACTGTCGCTCACATGCCATGTCCTCATGCCTTCCCTGGCCTCCGTAGTAACACTGAGGCCCGCCGCTGCCCCCCAGGCACTCTAGATACCTTGGACCTCCCCTCCACTTTCTCATTTTCCAAATCACTCTTCACCTTCTGGTAGACCACGAAATTACTACTGTCCGTGGTGCATGGTCTGTCTCCCTCTGCAAAAATACAAGCTCCCTGAGGGCAGGGGTCCTTGTCTGTTCGTCTGGTGGATCTCAAGAGTCTCAGTAAAGGATCCCAGTACAGGATCAGCAAATACTCACTGAATGAAAAAAATTCATTTCTTTGACTTCGAAGGGAATTTCTTCACTGCAGCCACAAGAGGGAGGACAAGATACATGTTAATTCCATGCGGCCCCAGGGGGGTGGTCTCACGCTGATGAAGAACCCAGTCCATTCCTTGGATTCTAGCACCTCTTTGAAACATGGGAGACACAAAGTCCCCATATGCCTATCTCCCTGTGTCGGTGGGGATCCAGTCACAGGAGCAACCTGGAGAAGAAACCCACCTCCAAATCATCGCACCACCTAACACCATCAAAAGACAGCAAGATGAACTCATCGGGGAGGACTCTCATCCAACATTTTGATATTTTGAAACAGACTTAAAAAGGGGATAAAAACTGCTTCACACTCATTAGGATGGCTACTAAAAAAAAAAAAAAAACAGAGAATAGCAAGTGTTGGCGGAGATGAGGAGGAGTTGGAACACTTGTGTGGTGTTGGCGGGAATGCAAAATGACACAGCTGCTGTGGGATCAGCAGCAGCACGAAGAGATTAACTGATCCGCTCAAAGTTGCAGAGCCAGGACTCAAACACTGAAATGTGGTCTCTGGAATCGTATTCAACACGCACTAAATGCTTCCTCATCCTTCCTATCGTCTATTTATTCATCATCGTTCAAAAGTACTTGTTGAATGTCTACTATATGCTAGGTACTCTTCTAGGTGCAGGGACACAGCAGGAAAGAAAGAAAGAAAGAAAGAAAGAAAGAAAGAAAGAAAGAAAGAAAGAAAGAAAGAAAGAAAGAAAAAGAAAACAATGCAGTAAAAAAAACACTAGAAATTAATATAAGGATACATTTTAGGGGAGACAGACAGGAAATAATAGTCATGTAAAATTTAAAACAGGTTAATAATACATGCCAAAGATGAGAGGAAAGTGGCAACAGATGATATGAAATCAGGGTGGGGGTTGTTGCAATTTTAGATAGGATGGTCTGAAAAGGTATAAATGAGAAGGGAACATTGGAGAAAGACCACAAGAGGAAAAGGGGTGAGCCGTGTGCATCTCTGGAGGAAGAACATTCCAGGCAGAGACAGTGGCAAGTGCAAAGGTCCTGGGGCAGATGCATGCTTGAGGCGTTCTAGGCATGGCAAAGATGTCCGTGTGGCGGGAGCAGAATTGGCCAGAGGGGGAGCAGAAGGAGATGCAACAAGAACAGTAAACCAAGAGAGAGACCAAGGGTGCAGATTCCTGCACATCTGACTGAGGGGAAAATTGTATTTTATTATCAGCATGTTTTACTCTGTGGGATCAGACTCCTACATTGGCTTTAACTGCCATATATATGTTATATTTGACATATAACATTGTATAAGTGTAAGGTATGGCAGGATTTCCTTCCTTCCGTGGATGAATATTTATCCATAGTATGTATTTACCACATCGTATTCATCCATTCATCAGTTGACGGACACTTAGGTTGTCTCCGTGTCTCGGCTGTTGTAGATAATGCTTCAGTGAACATGGGGGTGCAGATATCTCTTTGATGCCCTGTTTTCATTTCCTTAGGATGCATGCCCAGCAATGGGATTGCTGGGTTGAGGAGTGGAGGATTCTGGATTTCATAAAAACACAGTGCGTGGGGAGACGAAGCCCACATTCTCAGGTGAGCTGCCTCAGCCCTGCCCCTAGGACACCCCTGTGTGAATCCCTAGACGTTATCCTCACGCTTCCAGTCTGGAGCTGGTTCTAGGAGCTGGTGGCACCTGGCTTGGACCTTCCCTGTCAAAGGAGCCAGACCAGGATCTCACCTGACAGCCTCCTCCTGGCTCTGGAACCTGGGGGTGCACCCTTGACTCTGGCCAAATGTTAGACTGTCTCACCATACTTGTCCCATGTCCTTTCCTGAATCTTTATTCTTCAACTTCTCCATGCCTCCACCTGGGTCCTATCTTCTGACCACATTTCAGCTCACTATTTCTCTTTTCCCACGGAGTCCAGTTTGCTGTTAACCTCATCGGCTGAGTTCACAATTTCAGTAGCTACAGGTTTCAAAATTCTAGAATTTTCACTTATTTGCATTTGTATTCTCTAGTGCTTGCCATTTGTTTGTTTGACACCGTAAATTACAGTTACTCAAAATCCAGTGTGGTCTGTATGTATTACATCTCTTTCCTCTGAGTTTTCTGGCCTCATCTTGACCTCACGATACGTTCTTGTTTTTGATTATACATGCCAGAAATGATGTGCAGGTTTGCCACTCTATGGTGAAAGTTCCCCAGGAAAGATTTAGTTTTGCTTCTGGCAGGGAGATGGGCTGGGGAGCAGGTGCCTTGGTTTGAAACTGGGTTTCTGCCCTGCTGAGGTCTCACTAACATCCTGTCAACCTTCATCCCCTCAGGTCCCAACCCAGAGCCTGGGATGTTTACAGCATCCATCAACCACGGTGGGCCCTCTGCTTGACGTTCCCATTTGAGATGTTGTTTAATTAGACTGCCAAATGTTCCTTCAGCGTTTCAGCCTCGCACGTACTGCTTTTTCTTTTCAGAATCAGCAAACCGTCCATGTAAAACTACCCCCAAACAATAACTCCCCCTCTCTTGGCTTCCTTCCCTTTCACATCTTGGAATCATCAATTCTCCCTGCTTAGAAGCTCTCCAAGGCCTGCAAACACATGTTTTTATTTTATTTTGTTTTGTTTTATTTATTTTTCTTTACAGTGGAAAATTTAGTTCAAAACAACCTAGTCAGACATTTCTGGAAACCAAGGCTTCCATCAGCCTTTCTTTGGGGACTACCTCCCTGTCTTAAGTCCATGCATTTAAATAAATCCGAGCAATTCATCTCTCTTTTGGAGGTCGAGAGCTTCCTAACTGGTCTATCCACACAGCTTTTGTTTCCTTTAATAAATGTAATATATAATTTATTACATTACTGTTAAACATAGCATAGCAATGCTAGGTGAGAACATAGAGTCTGCACAGGGTTGGAATCCAGGTCTACCTCTTACTCGAAGAACACGCTAATAAAATTCTTTTTTTTCTTTTTTTTCTTTAATTTCAAGCTTTTATTTAAACTCCAGTTAGTTAACATACAGGGCAATATTGGTTTCAGGAGCAGAATTCAGTGATTCACCACTTACATACAACACCCAGGGCTCATCACAAGTGCCCTCCTTAATGCCCATTCCCCATCCAGCCCATCCCCCACCCACATCCCTCCATCGTCCCTCAGTTTGTTCTGTCATTGAGTCTCTTACGATTTCCTTCCCTCTCTCTCTTTTTTCCCCCTTCCCCTATGTGCAACTGTTTTGTTTCTTAAATTCCACATATGAATGAAATCATAGATAATTGTCTTCCTCTGACTGACTTATTTTGCTGAACATAATACCCTCTAGTTCCATCCACGTCATTGCAAATGTAAGATTTCGTTCTTTCTGATGGCTGAGTAATATTCCACTGTATATTTATACCACATCTTCTTTATCCATTCATCTGTCAATGGACATCTGGGCTCTTTCCACAGTTTGGCTATTGTGGACATTGCTGCTATGAACATTGGGGTGTATATGGCCCTTCTTTTCACTACATCTGTATCTTTGGGGTAAATACCTAGTAGTGCAATTGCTGGGTCATAGGGTAGCTCTATTTTTAATTTCTTGGGCAACCTCCATACTGTTTTCTGGAGTGGCTGCATCAGCTTGCATTTCAACCAACAGTGTTAGAGGGTTCCCCTTTCTTAACCAACTGAGCCACCCAGGTGCCCAAGGGTTCCCCTTTCTCCACATCCTCGCCAACAGCTGTTGTTTCCAGTGTTGTTAATTTTAGCCACTCTGACTGGTGTGAAGTGATATCTCATTGTTTGATTTGTATTTCCCTGATGCCGAGTGATGTTGAGCACTTTTACATGTGCCTATTGGCCATTTGGGTATCTTCTTTGGAGAAATGTCTGCTCATGTCTTTTGCCCATTTCTTGACTGGATTATTTATTTTGGGGGGTGTATACAGATTTTAGATACACTAATCAAATTAATTAACCCTCCAAGCCTCAGTGTTCTCATCTATAAAATGGGTCTAATAATGGAAACTCCTTCCCTGAGTCATGGTGATGATTAAGTCAACTATCCATATTCAAGACTCACAAGAGCATCTGGCATGAAAGAAAATGTTCGCTGTGATTTTTACTGCCTCCCCAGGTTCTATCTCCATGAATGGTTCACAGTGACTATTTCAGACAAAACTCTGATTATGCCAGACTTCTGTTTCACACCTTACCCGTAATCTTAAAGACAAAATCCCAAATCTTTAGATGGCCTGTTAGAAAGCCCTACACATTCAGTCCCCACTGTTTTCCTCCTAGTCCTCCCATCCCTGGCTTTTCTGGAATTGCTGCAATTTATCTGAGCTGGCAAAATTGTTTCCTGACTCTCTCACAGAAGCTCTGCCCTCTGACCAGACTCTCCTATTATTTTTTTAAAGGAAATGGATGCACCATTTTTACTCTCTCTCTCCTGCTCCTCTCTGGTGACAGAGTACTCCAAGGTCTTGGAAGGTGCTGGAGCCAAACGGTAGAAGAATCCTGGGAGCATAAGTTGCCCCATGGAGGAGCTCCAAGTGCCAACCTGAGACACCCATACCTGAGTGAGCAAGAGACATTCCATTGCCATGAACTACTCTTATTTTTGAGGTTGATTTGTTTTTTAAAAAAAATCTAAGGTTACTACTGGTTACATGTCACCATGGCAATGACAGACTTTTTTGAACAGTTCAATAGGTGTCTTCCTCAACAGACCATGAGCTCCATCGGTTTGTGTATCTCAAATTTTTGGCACAGGTGTAGGCCCTTAATAGGTACCCAATAAATCGGTATTGGTTGGGGAAAAAAGGAAATTCACCAAATCACATCAATGACAGTTCCTTGGGGAGGTGACTTGCATGAGGTTCTTTTTTTTTTTTTTAAGATTTTCTTTATTTATTTGAGAGAGAGGGAGAGAATGAGAGAAATAGCACAAGCAGGGGGAGCAGCAGAGGGAGAGGGAGAAGCAGGCTCCCCGCTGAGCAGGGAGCCCCATGCGGGACTCGATCCCAGGACCCCAGGATCATGACCTGAGCCTAAGGCAGATGCTTAACCAACTGAGCCACCCAGGCGCCCTGAGGTACTGGACTCTATGTGAGACACTTACGTCTAACACCCAAGTCAGTGCTCGGAATCCTTCCCCAAACCCCAGGGCCAGGGTTCCCAATCTGGATTTCATGTTTGAGTCTGAGATAATGTTCAAGGAGGGCATGGGTGTGGATGAGAAAAGCTCTCTCCCATCCTGCCAGTCAAGGGAAAGAGGAACTGGGTCTTGTGGATGACCTTTCTGTGAAACACTGGGTAAGAAAACCACACAATGGTCTCTGACCGCCACGCTCTGCTCATCACGTCTTCATGGCTGGGAGTACAGAAAAATGGCCACAGCTGGCGATTTCTGGTGGGACACATACCCAGAGGTCACCCAGTCCTGGGTCCTGCTCCTCATCTTCAGACAGAAAGGGAAATGAATGGGCCACGTGGAGCCCTCCAAGCCCAAAGTCAAGAACCGAGGGAACGGGAAACTGACCCCCGTTCACATGGCTACCTCTCTCTCTCTTCTAGTTGGTTGTGACAACTCTCTTCAGGTTAGCTAAGATGCATGTTGATTTTTGTGCCTCCGTGATGTTACTCAGAACCCCAATGTGGCCCATACCTCT
Organism: Mirounga angustirostris; assembly: GCF_029215605.1. NCBI lineage: Eukaryota > Metazoa > Chordata > Mammalia > Carnivora > Phocidae > Mirounga > Mirounga angustirostris. Next base: position 56,744,368 of record NW_026991724.1, on the reverse strand, counting down.
TACATCTTAAGGAGTCAGTCACCCCAGATGGTGCATAGGTTGGAGGGGTTATAATAACCCATTCCTTGGTTGTACAGACTCACACGTATTTCTTCTTTGAGTTACTTCCCACACGAGGCAGAGGTATCTGGTTGCTCACCAGGAAAGTGTGCCTTTTTTCCTCTACAGAGGAGTACTGTCGTTGGGAGACGGTCTCCCTTGCAACCATGTTTGCAAGAAATTGCATTCTTCAAAACACGCCAATAAGAGGGTGAAGCCTTAATTAGAGCGGGCATAGGTATTCACAATGAACATATCTGACAAAGCACTAGTGTGCGTAACAAGAAAAATAGAAAGCTTCTTACCGTTTACTCGAGAAAGAGAGTCAACCCAATTTTTTTATTTTTTTATTTTATTATTTTTTAAGATTTTTATTTATTTATTGAGAGAGAAAGAATGATAGAGAGAGAGCATGAGAGGGGGGAGGGTCAGAGGGAGAAGCAGACTCCCTGCCGAGCAGGGAGCCCGATGCGGGACTCGATCCCGGGACTCCAGGATCATGACCTGAGCCGAAGGCAGTCGCTTAACCGACTGAGCCACCCAGGTGCCCCCAACCCAGTTTTTTTTAAATGAGGAAATGAGAAAAGGACTCACATGGACATTTCACACAAATAAATATCCAAATGACCAAAACCATATGAAAATGTTCCCGGCAGCATCAGTCATCAAAGAAGTGCAAGCCAAAACCACAGGAAGATCTCATAGAAGATGTAAAAACCTCAACAGCTGGTGAGTAACAGTAACCAGGGCACTCAAATGCACCAAGTATAAATTGATACAATCACCTTCAAAAATGTTGGCCGTACCTGCTAAAGGCGAATGCCTGCACAGCCCAAAACACAGCAATTAACACTCCTAGGTTTATACAAACTGACATGCACCTATATGCTCATCAATAGACATGTATTAATATATTCAGAGCAATATAATCCATCCTAGATGAGAAACTAAATAAATTCCCCCTTAATGCTTAATGGATAAATACATCGTGGTTATTCACACAACAGAATATTCTAGAGCAACAAGAATTGATGGTCTACAATTTCACATGTCATTATGAGTAAATCTTACCAACATCTGGTTGAGTAAAAGGAGCCAGATACACACAAAGGGACTGTATATTCACATCTGTGTAAAGAACCCAAACAAGCAAATTGAATCCATGCAAAGCTCTGTTTCTGATCAGGGTGGTGGTGACATGAGACCGCTCCATTCGTGGAGATTCATCAAGCTGTGCATTCAGTGTGTGCACTTTTGTCCGTTGTACCTCAGTAAGAGTAAACATACACGCACCCTGAGACACATCATAGTAAAAGTGCTGAAACACAAAGACAGACTCTCAAAAGCAGTGAAAGAGAAAAGGGCACTTTACTTTCAAAAGAGCAACAATATGGGGGTATAGCTCAGTTTTTTTTTGCATTTGACTGCAAAAGAGCAACAATAGGATTTAGGGTTCATTCACAACAAAATGACCGACGTCACTAGGTATTTATCCAAAGGATACAAATGTAGTGATTCAAAGGGGCACCTGCATCCCAATGTTCATAGCCGCAATGTCCGCAATAGCCAAACTGTGGAAGGAGCCGAGATGCCCTTCAGCAGACAAATGGATAAAGAAGATGTGGTCCAGGGGCGCCTGGGTGGCTCAGTTGTTAAGCGTCTGCCTTCGGCTCAGGTCATGATCCCAGGGTCCTGGGATCGAGCCCCGCATCGGGCTCCCTGCTCAGCGGGAAGCCTGCTTCTCCCTCTCCCACTCCCCCTGCTTGTGTTCCCTCTCTCGCTGTGTCTCTCTCTGTCAAATAAATAAAATCTTCAAAAAAAAAAAAAAGAAGATGTGGTCCATATATACAATGGAATAGTACTCAGCCATCAGAAAGAATGAAATCTTGCCATTTTGCAATGATGTGGATGGAACTAGAGGGTATTATACTGAGCGAAATAAGTCAGAGAAAGACAAATACCATATGATTTCATTCATGTGTGGAATTTAAGAAAAAAAACCAGATGAACACAGGAAAAAGAAAGGAAAATAGAATAAGATAAGAATAGAGAGTGAGGCAAAGCATAGAGACTCTTGACAATAAAGAACAAACTGAGGGTCACTGGAGGAGAAGTGGATGGGGGATGGGGTAACTAGGGGACAGGCATTAAGGAGGGCACGTGATAGAATGGACACTGGGTGTTATATACAACTGATGAATCACTACATTCTACCTCTGAAACTAATAATACACTATGTTAATTAAATTGATTTTAAATTAAAAAAATAAAGTATAAGAAAATAAAACCACAGAAAAAGAAAGGAAGGAATGAACGAAGGAACGAAGGAAAGAAAGAAAGAAGAAAGAAAGAAAGAAAGAAAGAAAGAAAGAAAGAAAGAAAGAAAGAAAGAAAGAAAGAAAGAAAGAAAAAAGAAAAGAAAAGAAAAGTGAATTGACCAGCATCAGTAGCACCGGGATGCAGTCTCTACGAGTGTTGGAAGAGAAGGGCTGCCAACCTAGCCAACCTACAATTCCAGAACAGGAGAATGCCCTTCAGCACCAGAGGTGAGAAAAAGACATTTCAGGCAAGGAAAAGCTATTTATCACCAACAGATGGGGACCACAGTCCCCCACAGTTTATTTAATTACTGTATCAATGTTAATTGCTTGGTTTTGACAGATGTAGTGCAGTTACATAAAGTATGGATGTTGGGGAGACTGGATGAAGGGCATAGCGGAACTCTCTGGGTCTCTGCAAGTTCTCTGTGAATCTAACATTATTCCGGGGTAAGAGGTTTGTTTAAAAAATGTTACCGAACAAATAAATGTTTTCCAAAAAGTAAAAAAAAAAAAAAAAGAAAGAAAGAAAAGAGAGATCAGTGGTTGCTGGGAGGGCAAAGGGGACACGAGGAATCTTTTGGCTACGATGGAAATCTTCACGAGGATGGCGATTTCACAGTGGCCAGAGCTCATTGAATTGCACGTATTCATGGATGGGGTGTGTTGTATGTAAATTATGCCTAAATAAAGCTGATGAAAAATCACTAATAAAGACTACACGAAAAGAGGGGGGGTGGAGAATTTCATGCATGGGAGGCATCACCCAAGTGGACAAGGGCTGAGAAGCAGAACAGGGGACGAGGCCACATGGCCAGTGAGCAAGCCCGAGGCCACAAAAAGCAGGCAATGAAGGCTCCTGGGCTGGGTGCCCCCTGATCCCCCTACAAAGCTGGGATGGTGTCTACGGGGACCTGGAGTCACCGGGGAGATCAGCAATCTGGGCCTTGGGTGTGTTGGGAGTCAGCCCCTTCTATTAGCACAGTTTGGGGGTGCGGGGACCTGATGGACAGGGACAAGGAGCGATGCTGTGAGGCACGGGGACACACAGCCACCAGAAACGAGAAGCAGAGAAAGAAGAGGTAGAGATACTGAGGGGGAAGGAAGTGGGAGGGCGAGAGAAAGACAGACCGAGAGGCAGAGAGATCACAGGGTGAACACACACAGAGAGTAAGATCAGGAAGTTGCAGATTCAGAAGACTGGCTGGTGTTAGTCATTTTTCAGGAGCAACTATGTTTGGCTTCCTGTTTAAAAACACGTATTCTTGGCAGCCCTCAGAAATGGGTGAATAATTTCAGTTCACTCTTACGATAAAATGGAAGCTTCTGGACTCTGGCTTAACAAAGGGAGAGTGTCCCCAGACACCTTGACCAGGGAGACCTCTGGGCTTTAGCCCTTAGCCCCATGGTCTGCAAGGCCACGGAGATAAGACTTAACTCGTCACCGTCAAAATGAGAGCTGGGTTCAGCATCCAGCTTGACTCTGGGGAATCCCAACTTCCTTTAATTTCTGGCTACATAGCCTTCACATACTTTTCATTTCTTTAAGGCACTGAAGAAGATTCTTAAGATCTTGTAGTAAGCAGTTTTAGGTTTTTAGACATAATTAATTGTATTTAAGATGGAGTGCAAGTCCATAGACTTAGTCTGACGTTTTGACAGGAAAATCTAGGGTTATTTATTGTTTACTTATTAAGAATTCCAGGGAGAGGGGCGCCTGGGTGGCTCAGTTGGTTAAGCGACTGCCTTCGGCTCAGGTCATGATCCTGGAGTCCCTGGATCGAGTCCCGCATCGGGCTCCCTGCTCGGCAGGGAGCCTGCTTCTGCCTCTGACCCTCCCCCCTCTCATGTGCTCTCTCTCTCTCTCTCATTCTCTCTGTCTCAAATAAATAAAAATTAAAAAAAAAAATCTTAAAAAAAAAAAAAAGAATTCCAGGGAGAGGTGGTCCTAGGGTTGGTTTAGCAACACAGGGACCTTCTACGGATCCTAGACCTCGTGTCTGTCCACCCCAGCTGTTTCTGCTGTTGTGTTCAAGCCTGTTGCCTCATGGCTGTGAGGTGGCTGCTGCAGCTCCATCTATCACATCATCATGCTACACTTCCCAGGGAAGGACAGGAGTAAAGAGGGCAGAGGTCCCATGAGACCCTCCAATATTAAGGGAGAAATAGGAGTCCCAGATACAGCAGTATATCCTGCTTTCAGCCTCATTGGCCAGACCTGGTCACGTGCCCCACTCTGGACCAATTACTGCAAACGGGATTGCTAGATTGCCTTAACCCAGACTTCAGTCCACACCCACCCCCAGCCCCAAGCTTCGAACACAGCCACTCTAACAGCTCTAGGTTCCTGTTAGTAAGGGAACTAGGGAGCCGTGACTGATGTTTGGCCACCATCAGTGTCTACTGCGGCCACACCTTGGAGAAGTGGCTCTTCCTGCCGTCAGGGCAGTGGACACGAGAATCTTTGGTGGGACCCCTGTCCTGCTGGGCTCCGTGGTGCATAAGTGTGTTCCCCACCCTGATTCTGCTCTTTATTTCAGCACGCGACTGCAAGCCCCACCTGGCCCCAAGCCTGAGGTCTGCCTCCTGACCATCCCACCCCTTTAGGATTTTGCATGTGCTCAGGGGCACCCTACCTTTCCCTGGTTCCAACGGCACTGGGGGGAAAATGGGAAGAGAACTCATGCTAGCAGGATGTTTTTAAAGTTTCCAACACCTGACAGAATTTAATGAATATCATAATATTAAAGACTTGGAGGAGGTTCGCCTGGGTGGCTCGGTCATTAAGCACCTGCCTTCGGCTCAGGGCATATCCCAGGGTCCTGGGATCGAGTCCCGCACTGGGCTCTTTGTTCAGTGGGGAGTCTGCTTCTCCTCCTGCCTGCCCCCCGCCCCGATAAATAAATTAAATCTTTTTTAAAAAATTTAAAAAAATAAAGACTTGGAGGAGGATTTTAGGCTTCCCATTTTAAATATGAGGAAATGTTGGCGTGAAGTGGCATGACGTCTTGCCCAAGAACAGATGGTTACTTTGTGTTACCAAGTCAGTTTGTTGCACAGATCCATGTCCTGCCTTATCCCAGAGGTTGACAATCAGGTTCTTACCTCAGGCGTTCATCTGGGCGTGAGTTCAGCCTCATCCAAGCATGTTTTGGAAGGCAACTTCCTCACTCTCATTAGTGAGAAGAGTGGGAAGGACAAGAGCACATTCTTCCCCTTTGTGGGAGACTGCGGATGTCGAAACCCCATGATGTGCCCCAGCTGACACATCCTGTCCCTTGTCAGTTGCAGGCTCTGTCTTTTCACCCGTCGGCTGCAGGGGTGTGCAGGCTGCAAGGGTCTGGGCATGTCTCCCCATTTGGCCGCCTTCCTGGCCCTTGGTGAGTCCTGGAATGGAGACAAAGGGTTTGAGGGACAGAGGGGGTGGGCAGGAGACTTGGGGAGGGGGCCTGCTTCCCTTCCCAGTCCTGACCCCAGTCCAGAAGACTTCGGGACGCTCGGAGAGCGATGTGGATCAGAACCCTCAGCTCTTGCCCCAGACCTAGTCAGACCGTGCAAGTTCCGTCCTAAAAATGGGCTCCTGGGTATGGGGACGATTTCAGACTCCAGAGGGGTTGGCGGGGGAGAAGCATCTATTCGGAAGAGGGGGCCGGGGGCTTGTCTCGAGACTATTTCAGAGCAAGAAGGACTGGAGCAGCCCCTGAGGAAACCAGGGATGGGCATCTCTCTTACCAGATCTTCTCTTCCAGCGCTCTGCCTGGGCCAAGTGCTCCAAGCACAGAAAGGTGAGTCTCCCCCCATCCCCTCTGTACCCCAGAGTGGTGCTGACCCTGGGAGGGCCTGGGAGGAGCCCCTGAAATTTACCCCGAATTGCAAACCATCCCAAATGTATGACCCTCCCAGGTCTCTCTCCATTCTCCACCTGCGCTCCCAACAGCCCCCCAGACAATGGAAACCCCACAGGATTAGGCTGAACCCAAGGCTCTCCCACACAAGCCCAGACCCCGCCCCCAGCACCCCCTGGGCAGAGAACATGACAGTTGCCAAGGGCAGAGTTCCAGACGCCATCCTTGATCCCAACTTCTTTACGCTCAATACACATCACCTAGTGATATAATTTTAAATGATAGTTTTAAAATTTCACTTACATTTTTGAAATTTATTTTTCATATTTTTTCCGGGCAAAATAGTAGCTTTTTAGAGCCCTTTCACCATTTCTGTTCAGATCGCATGAGATCCACGCACCGCTCTTTGGTCTGGATCTGTCCTGTCCTCACGCTGTCCGGCTCACTCACCTCCAGATACCTCAGCCCTCCTTCTTTCTCAAACACACCATTTCCCCCTCAACTCCGGACCTCCTCACATGCTGACTTCTCTGTGTCAGATGCCCTGGCCACCCCTCTCTGCTCAGCGTGGGTGATTCACCCCGGACCCTCTGCTCTCAGCTCAGATGCCTCTTCCCTCCAGCCTCCCCGAGGACCCCTAGATTCCCACACTCACCCCAAGGGCACGCATCACAGTTTGTACCTGTGGACTCGGACAAGTGTTTGATCAGTATCTGTCCTCCCTCCATACTTTCAGCCTCGAGAGGGCAGGGATCATGGGGGTGTTTCTCAGGTTTGTAAGACCAGTGGCACGTGGAGGGCATCTGTACGTGGATAGATAGTACTAAGATATAGTAGAAATGAGGAAGGAAGGAGGGAAGGAGGAAGGAAGGAGGAAAGAAAGAAAGAGAGAAAGAAGAAAAGAAAGGAGGAGGGAGAGAGGGAGGAAAGAAGGAAGGAAGGAAGGAAAGAGAGAGCAGGCAAATGAGCACATAATCTCTCCTAGCTCCTGCCTCCATGAGGGATTTTGTAACTGATGTCGTCTTCCTGTTTCAGGGATACAGACCCTCTCTTCCTCCGCCACCAGCCTAGCTGAGGCAGATGGGGGTTTTCAAGAACCTTAACAACAAGGAAATAGAGATGAGGCTGAGATGCAGGTAGAAAGTACAGAGCAAACCCAGAGACGGGTGACCCACAGAGGACTTGCTTTGGAGACAGGAAACCTCATCCACTGAGGTCTGTGGGACCAGATGAGCTGGTGGTCCACCACACCCCCCGCTGGACTTCCCCTGGGGCTTTGCAGACTGCCCCCCGCCCCCAGCCGGGGCTAGCCAGGCCACAGTCATTCCTACAACTCCAGACTCCTGTTTCCCTTGTCCCCACAAATGACACGTCACCCTCATCGACTGTTTCTGTCCCAGCCCCCTCTGTCCCCCCAGAAAGTGGCCATGGGCAGCGAGAGAGGCCACACTCCGCAGCAGACATGTCTGGGCGCCCAGCCTGCTCTGACATCTCCCTGTCACCCTGAGGAAAGCCCAAGATGTGGCCGAGTCCCGGGGTCCTATGTCAAGGGGGAGAAAAACTGCAGTGAGGAGAATTCACACCCACCTAGAATGGGCCTGGCAGGGGTGGGGGGGTCCCTTGGGGGAGGAGGACGGAAATGTTCCAAAGGGGTGGTGACCATTGCATAGCTCTGCAAGTCTGCCTAAAAATGAATTGAGCATCTAACAGGGATGAATCGTGTGGTATGGTGACTTTCTCACAAGTGGCCTCTGAGCGCCCCCTCCGCTTCCCTCCTAGGGGTCCTGCCCAGACCCTCCATCTGGGCGGAGCCGGGCTCTGTGATCCCCCAGGGGCAGCCCGTGACCATCGTGTGCCAGGGACCCACTGAGGCTGAGACATTCCGCCTGGAGAAGGAGGGACATGCCCTACACCCAGATGCACAGAACCCACAGCACGAGACGCAGGCCAGATTCCTCATCCCCGCGGCGAGTGAAGACGCTGCTGGGCTCTATCGTTGCCTCTATCATAATGGTGTCACCTGGTCTAAACGCAGTGAGTCACTGCAGCTGGAGGTGACAGGTGAGGATGCCTCTGCTCTGCCCTCAGGTTTCTCTGGGACGGGGTGATGGCCGGATGCGGTCTTCTGATGGATGCTCAGGGTTCCCGTGGGTGCTCAGGGTTCCCATGGGTGCTCAACGCACAGATGCACCAGGCTGAGTGGGACAGACCCTGGGGGACTCGCCCGAGCATCAGTGCTTCTGTCCTGGTCACAGAGACACCCCACTCCCCCACACACACCTACTCCTCAGCTGGTGAGTAACAGACCTCAGCCTGGGGGCATTGCTGGGGGCGCTCTGTGCTGGGGAGCTGGGGGGCTCTGGCTTGGATCAGGGACTGGTAAAACCACAGTGAGGGGCTGCCACATGCAGAGCGCAAGGACACTCACTGGTTGATCTACCTCTGTACCAGGTGCTGTGAAAACGGTCAAAGCTAGCAGCGGCTGGATGTGGGAGGCACTCCTCTGACCTTCGGAGAGCCCCCCACTCCTTTAATGTGCAAAGCGATGCAAGTTTCATGCCCAAAGGCACAAGGCTCTGAAGGGTGGAACCAGCCAGGGGGAGGGAGGGGCAGAACTCAGGCTGTGGCCACCCCCTTGTGGGCAGGGTCCTACTCGTGGCAGCTCTGCAAGGGACAGAGGTCCAGAGGGACAGAGAGACTGACAGTCTTCCAAACTACGGGAGAGAACGGGGCTATTGATGGTTATGTCCCAACGGTGGCATTAGGTCACTTAGAGGAAGACAGCCCCTCTCAGAGAATCCTGACCCCGCTGGGTGGGGGGCGCACAGGCATGCCCCCTGCCTCTCACCCCCTCCCCCATCTCTTGTTGCGAAGACTGAAGTTCAGAGCAGAAACCCCACAGCCTTCCTGCCGGCATCAGGGTAGAGATTCCAGTCCTGCCTCAGAGCTCTGTGCCCGCGGACCAAAACTGTGCGCGCCCCAGTTTCCTCGCGCGCAAAAGGGGCGACAGATGTCCTGACCCTGGGGCGCAGGGGACGCAGGAGTTGGTTTGCACAGGGCACGGCGGTCGGGTCACTGCCTGCTGAATGCCACGGCCTGAAAAAGTGCTGGTCTTACTAATACTGACCCTTTCTTCTCACCCTTTCTTTGTATGCACCAGACACCCACCCACTGAGCGCTGGATGCACACGGGGAATGGGGAGAAAGGGTCCCTGAGCTCCCAAACGTTAACGGGAAAATTAATTAGAATGAGGAATAGAAATGTTTATATATATTTGTATATGTTTAAATAGAATGCATTTATATATATCAACATTAACTTACAAAATTTCAGATCTATAAATATTTTAGAATGTATATTTACATCGTATATTAAATACACAGTACTATAATTAACATAATAAAATATATTAATATATTATTACATATGGATATAGCATACAATATTGTATAGTATATAATGTGATACATTGTATTATGTGTCATGTATTGCTATAATTCATATATGTAAATACATACCTTATAATAGTAAATATGTATAATTGAGATACAATTGAGATATCTAGCTTATGCATTACAAGTAATCTTAAGTGATATATCATTAAAATTATTTACGTGAATTAAATTATACGTATATAAGTTAAAACACAGAACTTAAAAACGTATATTTATATTTATTATATATTACAGCGGTGGGGTCCTGCGTCATGGACCAAAGACAAGGTGTTGAGGGAAGGAAGTTCTGTAGGTGAAGTTTTCTGCCTTTCTTTTTTTTTTTTTAATGTTTTTTTTTTGTTCTGTTTTGTTCTTTTTTTTTTTTTTTTAAAGATTTTATTTATTTGACAGAGAGAGCACAAGCAGAGGGAGAGAGAGGGAGAAGCAGGTTCCCCGCTGAGCAAGGAGCCCGATGTGGGACTCAATCCCAGGACCCTGGGATCATGACCTGGGCCGAAGGCAGCCGCTTAACCGACTGAGCCACCCAGGCGTCCCTGTTTTGTTCTTTTTTAAGATTTTATTTATTTATTTGACAGAGAGAGAATGAGAGAGAGAGCACATGAGAGTGGGGAGGGTCAGAGGGAGAAGCAGGCTCCCTGCCAAGCAGGGAGCCCGATGCGGGACTCGATCCAGGGACTCCAGGATCATGACCTGAGCCGAAGGCAGTCGCTTAACCAACTGAGCCACCCAGCTGCCCGTTTTCTGCCTTTCTTAAAGGACATTGAGGACTCAGCCTCCGGGGCGGCGGGAGGGAGGGGGCACTGTCCGGACGAGGCGACGTGGGGGCTCCACCTTGCGTGCGGAGGAGCCCGGCAGGACTCGGTTTGACCACCTGTGAAATGGACGCGCAGTACGTGCGCAGAACCCAGGGCCAAGCCGTGCTGGAATGACTGGCTTCAGCCGTGAGGCTTCAGGAGGCGACAGGAGGACGTGGAGTCTTGGCTTCTGCGCTCACAGAAGGGAGATTCGCCCCCACTGGGGGGCTGCTGTGAGAAACAGAAGACATCAGCGATGGGGATTTTGCGCGTGGGGTGGGAATGCAGAAGGAGCTGAGCAAGGGGAGGGCGGAGGGCAGCACTGACCCACAGAGCCTCCTGCAGGAAGGGCTCGCTGTGTGTCTGGCCATCCCGCATGCTGTCATTAGCCAGGCGTGGCCCCTGAGCTCAGGAAACATGGCCAGTGCAGCTGAGGATCTGACTTTTAAATTTATTTAACTTGCATTTCAATGGAAATCATCCAGTGAGGTTATCATACTGGACAGCATGATAGGGCATCTCCATCCTCACAGAAAGTTCCACGGGTCTGTTCTGGAGGAGCCCCCTTTGCCGGGCGGGGGGAGTCGGGCTCAGGGTTCCTTCTCTGTCCAGCTCAGGCCTCTGACCGTGCGCTCAATTCCTCCTTCCCAGGAGACCCACAGATGCACTGGGAGGACAGTAACAGTCCCGGTGAGTGAGGGGGACAGAGGAGCAGGGTGTGCTTCTTGGGGAAGGGGAAAGAATGGGCTTTGGGGTTGGTCCTATTCCAGCTCTGCTGATGCCCTGTGGACAGAGGACTTCGGCACTCAGGACCCTGGTCTTGTAATAATGCTTCCCATGTCACAGGACTACTATGCATTGCAGAGTTTTTATACCTAGGTGTGTGCATGCCCAGCACCCAGCATACACACGGTATGCAGTTGGTGACCAATAAATGCACATCCCTGGTAATCTGCTTCCATCTTCCCTGTTCCCCCAGGCCTGTCAACAGGGCATGTTTCTATCCTCATTGGGATCTCTGTGGCCTTGTTCCTTTGTGTCCTCCTCCTGGTCCTCATCTTCCTCTATTATCAGCACCAGAAAAAACACAGTAGGTCTCAGGGAGAGGGTGGGGGTGCTGGGAAGAAGGGCTCTCTCTTTTTTTTTTTTTTTAATATGACAGAGAGAGACACAGCGAGAGAGGGAACACAAGCAGGGGGAGTGGAGGAGGGAGAAGCAGGCTTCCTGCGGAGCAGGGAGCCCGATGCGGGGCTCGACCCCAGGACCCTGGGACCATGACCTAAGCCGAAGGCAGACGCTTAACCATCTGAGCCACCCAGGCGCCCCAAGGACTCTCTTCTTAATTCACACCCCTGACTGTCCTCAGTGCCCCCCAGCAGCAAAGGTGAAGAGCAGAGGCCCCAGGAGAGGTGAGGTTCCTGAGACTGACCCCGGGCCCCCTCCCAGTCCTCTGCCTTCAGGGGGGCCCCCAGTGCTCACTGTTCTTTCCCCTCAGGGTTAGCCCGGCCGTTGACATCCTAGAGAGGACACCAGGTAAAAGGAGGGACAGGCCAGGGAGGGGGGAACGTTTGGGAACATTCTAGGATGTTCCCGATGCCGTGCAAGTTTAAAACCTGAGGCTGTGAGTTTTCAGGCAAACTTGCCTTCCAAGACCCACCTCAGAGACCTGACCCCTTGTCTTCTCCCCTCCAGATCTGGCCACAGTCGACAGACTTCCTGAAAAGGACGGGGAAATGCTTCACACCCCAGTAAGTCCTTGTACCCATTACCAATTGCTGCATTAACAGATGCAGCTTGATGAAATGATCTCCGTTTCTTTGCTCGGCAGTTTGGAAGCAGATTAGCGGGGTGGTTCTGGCTCAGGGTCTTTCTGGAGGTGGCTGTGAAGATGTGGACCACTTCTAGGATGGCGCTCCACCCCCCGCCACGACTGTTGGCAGGACGCTCAGTTCCTCCTGGGCTTCTCCATGGCAGCTGGCCTCCCCCAGAGGGAGGCCACAGAGAGGGAGGGCCAGAAGCCACGTTATGCCCTCACTCTGCCATAGTCTACTGGTCACCCAGGCCAGCCCTGATCCTAAGTGGGAGGGAACTACACACAGTGGTGACTCCAGCAGGTGGGATCACGGGGGTCACCTGCAGGCTGGCTGCTAGCCTCCCCTTCCCACAGTCCCCTACCCTCTCTTCAGCCACCCTGACTCACCTGGGTCTCTCTCTCTCAGACCCCTACTGCAGGAGGCCCCCCGGACGTGACATATGCTGAGCTGGACCACCGGATCCTCACACAGAGGACGGCCCAAGCCGCGTCCCCGCGGTCCATGGAGCCCACGGCTGAGTCCAGCACATATGCGGCCCTTGCCAGACACTGACTCCAGGCCCAGCTGGCCTCCACTCCTAGACACACAGGAAGCCATTCCCGCAGATGCATGAAGTGGCCATTTGGAGGGCTTCCGGATGGAATCGTCCCTTTCTGGAAAGCCATGCAGTCAGATTTCCTGGAGGCAAGAACTGGCGTCAGGAGACCCCTAGTCAACATCTAGGAGATGCATGAACCATGCGGTCCCTCCTAAAATCCACTAGGTCCTTGGAGAGAACGTGTAGCCCTTATTTCCAAACACCCAGCTACAGACTCCAGACTCCTGGCAGTTTCCAGAGACTCCGCTATAGTCACTTGGCTGTTTCCAGAGACCCAGCTATGGTCTCCCAGTCACACAGGTGACTCCAGATGTGTCCCGTGTATCCCTAACTGCCCCCAGAGGCTCTGATTTAATTGTCCACTCAGCTGACTCTAAAGGCCTTCCAGAGTTCCAAAGTTGACCTTGAACCTGGACTATACGTGGGCAGCTGATAGCTGAGACGCCGTTTTCTGGATTATGCTTCTCTTTGTTCATCAGTAAAAGTTTTCACAGGCCCGCCCTGCAGTAGCCCTGCACGGGGAGCTTGGTCCCAGTCTCTGCTCAAAGCTCAGAGCAGGAAACAAGACAAAGAATGCATTGGTGTTTTCTGAACTGAGTGTCCCAGGGAGGAATGAGGGCAATGCTGAGGAGACGTGTGCCCGAGTAAACGAGCAGATGGTACGACCCTACCCTCCACACACACACCCGTCCACAAATGCACACACATACATGCACATGTCCACAAATATACCCACGCACACACGTGCACACAAACTATACAAATGAATACGCACATGCACACGCACTAATGGACAGATATATGGACCATACGAGGGAGTTGGTGAGGCTGTGACTGCACAGAGCACTGAGGCAAAGCCTCAGGGACCCTGAGGCTTTCAGTCCACGCCGCGGAACACGGCAGCCTCGCATTTCCCATCCCTACTCCGGGCTCATCCACACTGGACGCCATGCATTCTCCAAACACAACAGCACCATCCAGCTCCAAGAGCTTGTCCTTCCTCTGACCTTCACTCCCTCACCCAGCTAACGCCCTTCAAGTTTGGGCTTGGGCGTCGTTCTTCCTAACGGGGTTGCAGCAACTCCTCCATGTAAAGTGAGGGTATCGGTTTCTCACGGCTGCTGTAACGAATCACCACACCCTCCGTGGCTTCCGACAACACAGTTTGTTATCTTACGGTTCTGCTTGTCCGAAGTCTGAAATCAGTTTCTCCGGGCCTAAAAGCAAGGTGTCCGTAGAGCCGCGTTTCTTCTGGAGGCTCGAGCGGAGAATCCATTTGGTGACCTTTTCCAGCTTCTAGAGGCTCCTGCATCCCTCGGTCCGTGGCCCTTCCTCCATCCTCAGGGAGCCCTGTGGCATCTTTAAAACCTGCTCTGGTTAGGATTCCTGCTTCTGTGACGCCTCCTTCCCCTTCCTCTGACTCTCTTGACTCCCTCTTTTTTTTTTTTTTTTAAGATTTTATTTATTTATTTGACAGAGAGACACACAGCGAGAGAGGGAACACAGGCAGGGGGAGAGGGAGAGGGAGAAGCAGGCTTCCCGCTGAGTAGGGAGCCTGATGCGGGGCTCGATCCCAGGACCCTGGGACCATGACCTGAGCTGAAGGCAGACGCTTAACGACTGAGCCACCCAGGCGCCCCTTGCCTCCCTCTTATAAAGACCCTCGTGCTTACACTGGGACCGCCGGACAATCCAGGATCATCTCCCCTCTCCAAATCCTTAACTCGCTGACACCAATAAGACACCGTTTGCCACGTGAGGTAAGGTAACGTGTAAGGCAACATGCGAACGGGCTGCCTCCCACTGGTCTGTAAAATGCTGGATGTTTTGACGGTCTAATTTCTGTGCGCCCAGAATGACTCTGTGGAGCAGAACCTGCTCCACCCCTCGTATTAGCCACCTTTCAGGCGTCTATAAACTTGACATCTGTCCTAGATGCATGTGCTGGACACGACCTTAGTCACTGCGTTGACTTCCAACCTTCCTCACTGACCCCCTCTCCTGAGCAAAATCCTCTTCCTGGGGGTGCACTTTTCAAACACTCACCAGCTGATCAAGAGCCCACACCCCCAACCACCTCCCTTACGAGGCTCTCACACTCTGGGCCGCTCTCTCCATGTGCCCTCATCACCCCAGAGCCACGGAACAGACAACAGGGTCATCTTTTCCACTAGAGAGCCCACTGAAATTGTGGAGTCCAGCCAGTCCTGAGCCTGCTCGCCCTGGCTTGCTCATTCTTCCTGTAGAAACCACACCAAAAGCTCCGCTTGCCCCACCGCACCCCCCCCACCCCCGCCCCGCTGACTGCCCCTGGAGCCCTGCGTGGTGCGGTGTGCCCCTCCTCCTGAGAACTCTAACAATCTTTCAATAGTGTGGTTGCTCTGTGCCCTGACTGTCCCTCACAGTTCCTACGAATACACAGGATTTTTAAATCACCCTACTGCTGAGTTGGGATCACGTTCACCTGTTTGCTCGTGCGGGAGGTTAACTTCCATCACACATGAGCTGTTATGCTCCCCTAATCACACATATTCTGATGGGGACGGGGTGTGGGTATCTTGGGGGCTGTTTCCTGAGAGCCCCCTGCCTTGTGGTGTGCAGAAAGCAGGTCGCCATATTTCCCTGGATCCGTTCTCCATCTTCTATTTCACATCACACGGTGTCCAAATTCCATGCCTCTCTCCCTGACCCCCCAGGACCTGACCACGTGGGCGGGCCTCATGGCTCTGTTATTTGAACGGGATCCTCTCCTCCCTTCCTCAGGGCCCCTGTTACTTCTTAATGTCTCCGCACACAGATTAGGCTTCTGTCCACAATTGCCCACTCGATTGCTTAGCACTGTTGCTGATTGCTACAAGTTCTGTAGATGAGGCAGCTGCATGCTGCCTCCACAGCAAACACGTGGGATCTGCACAACTACGTCCCCACATCGGGACCAGCTATGCCACCAGAGGCTGTGGGGTGCCCAAGACGCCTGCCAGGAGAGCCTCGAGCCCCCTGTGGGGTGGGACGTGTTGTATCTCTACCTGGCTTGTGGGGTCAGCCTCGAGGACCCCACTCACATTAAAATGGAACCTTACCCTGACAACTGCTAGGGGGGCCTGAGTGTCTCATTCTGATAGATTTTTATGTCTTTTATTATTATTATTATTATTATTATTTTTTTTTTTTTTTGCTATAAGGAAGGTAAGAAACCCGCATGCTTGCTATAGGCCTTGTATTAAAAGTTTTATTACATATTAAAAGAATATTTTTGAAAAATTCAACCTAAACTCAGCTGACTTATTATGGTGCAATTGCTATTTTACTTCTTTGCAAGTATTAACACTTTTTTTTTTAAAGATTTTATTTATTTATTCATGAGAGACAGAGAGAGAGAGATAGGCAGAGGGAGAAGCAGGCTCCCCAAGGAGCAGGGAGCCCAATGCGGGACTTGATCCCAGGACCCCAGGATCATGACCTGAGCTGAAGGCAGACGCTTAACCATCTGAGCCACCCAGGCGCCCATTATTAACACTTTTTTAAAAGATTTTATTTTTAAGTCATCTCAACACCCAGCATGGGGCTCAGACCCCGAGATCGAGAGTCACATGCGGGGCGCCTGGGTGGCTCAGTCATTAAGCATCTGCCTTCGGCTCAGGTCATGATCCCGGGGTCCTGGGATCAAGGCCCGCATCGGGCTCCCTGTTCCGCGGGAAGCCTGCTTCTCCCTCTCCCACTCCCCCTGCTTGTGTTCCCTCTCTCGCTGTCTCTCTCTCTCTCTGTCAAATAAATTAAAAAAAAAAAAAGAGTCACATGCTCCACAGACTAAGCCAGCCAGGTGCCCCAACCCTGACACAGTTTAATATTCATATGAACCCTCCAGAGCATGTCCTATTCTTTTCTCCACTCCTCTTGCTCTTGAAGAAACTAGGGACTGATCATTAATTAACTTGCCCGAGGTCGGCCAGCCCTAAGTGACAGGGGCTGTAGACTGCAGACTGTCAGCTCCACTCGGGGACCTCAGGACAGGCTGCATCTCACCAGCTGGGAGGGTCTGTCACGGCTCAGAGAGGGTGGGTGCCTGGTTTTTAAACACAATTTCAGTTTGTACTGAGCTTTGATTTCCCATTCGTACTCAAGGTTAATTTCTATTCGTACTCAAAGTTCTTCCTCTGGTTGTTACCCTCTACTCTGCATCTTTGTTTTTCTTCATTACGTCCTGTACTGAATTTCTCTTTTTCATGCAGGGACACATTCTCTCTCTCTCTTTATTATTTTTCAACAGTTAGTATATTAGTCAGGGTTCTCCAGATAAACAGAACCAAAAGATTCTGTTATAAAGATTGTATATAAATATATATAAAATACATTTATATATAATATGTATATAGACATAAGGCATACATAATATGTATATATAATATATAAATACATTTATATATAATATGTATACATAATATATAAATGTACTTTTATATATATTTAAATATATATTTATTCTAGGAATCAGCTCTCTCTCAGGTTATGGAAGCCAGAAGTCCCACCACCAGCTCTCTGCCATCTGGAGCCCAGGAGGCTGCTGGTATAATTCAGCCCCAGTCCTCAGGCCCAAGAACCAGGCGCTACGATTTCCAGGGCCAGAGAGGATAGTTGTCTCAGCTCAAGAAGAGAGAGAGGGGGAATTGGGCCTCCTTCCCCTGTCTGTTCTATCCGGGCCCTCGGAGGATGGAGGATGCCCACCCAAATGGGGAAGGTGGACCTCTTCACTCAGTGACTGAATCAGATGCTAATCTTTCAGAAACCTGCTCACCGACTCACCAAGAAGTAATGTTTTCCCGGCTCTGGGGACATCTCTTAGTTCAGTCGGGCTGACCCCTAAATAACCATCACAGTCAGAATGGTGTATCTCCCCCTAACGTCTGTCTTGTTTGCCTCTGACCTGAGCCAGGCTCTCAGCAAGGGAAGAGTGGAGAGCCTGGCATTGGGCGAGAGAGGACTCCGGAGTCTTCTGCCCCTTCCAGAGCAGGAATGGCTGACCAGGTCGGGTACCTGCTCCAGTGAAAAGGAGTCCTGTGAGTCCAGGCAATGATGTCACTGGGGAGCTGACAGTTTCGGGGAAATTGAAAAATGAAAGCAAAATAAAGCTCACACCTCTTCCATCTTGGGGACTTGGTGGGAAGAGGAGGGGGGAGAGGGCAGAAAAGCAGACGTTGTGAACTAGTCTTTCCTTCCTGACCCTCCAACACGGACACAGGGGTCAAGATTCAGGCCATGGGTGCAGGGACATTCCCACGGGACGGATGTCCCTGAGGCTCCACGGCCTCCAAGCGCCACCTGGAGGATGAGCCACGTTTAGCATGCCTGGTGGCTTAGTGTGGCCAGGCAGAGAGGGCGGGTCCACCTTGCCCTGGGACTCCGCCCAGTTCCCCTCCGGTGTGCCCAGGGAGACAATGCCAGGAGGCCCCAGTGGGCCCGTCATGGTGGGAGGAGAGATCCCACCTGGGCCAGGCAGCGGGGGCAGGAGCGGGTGTCCTGGCACTTCCACTGAACCCCTGGGACAAAGGGGACATCAAGATGACCAGAAGGGTCCCCCCAGGCCCCAGGGAGCAGAGAAGGGCTGGGCCCTGTAGCCTGGGGGCACAGACATCAGCTGGGCCTCCAGCAACCTGGTGAGCAAACCCCACATCCCCAGGGACCAGCAGGAGGCTGAGAGGCGGCTGCTCCCTCCACCTGGGACACCATCCTGGGAAAGAGCATGGAGACCAGCAAAAGATGCAGGAGTGTTTGCAACGATTGGGAGGGACTGTGTGTGTGCGTGTAAATGTGTGTGTGTGTGTGTGTGTGTGTGTGTGTCCTGCTTAAGACAGGGCAGCTCCTGAGTGAGACCAGGTCACTGATGGACAAAGACATTTTCTTTCTTTTTTTTTTTTTTTTTATATTTTATTTATTTATTTGACAGAGAGACACAGCGAGAGAGGGAACACAAGCAGGGGGAGTGAGAGAGGGAGAAGCAGTCTTCCCGCCGAGCAGGGAGCCCGATGCGGGGCTCCATCCCAGGACCCTGGGACCATGACCTGAGCCGAAGGCAGATGCTTAACGACTGAGCCACCCAGGCACCCCAAAGACATTTTATTTCTTCAGCTGAACGGCATTACATCCTGCTGTTACACACACACACTCATGCACACACGCACATCCCCTAACACACACCCACGATGGTACGTTCACTTATGTGTGGACTCTGTAACTTCTCCAGGTTTGAATTTCCTAACGAGTGACTTCTAACCTATCTTCGGTGAAATAGAGCAACCCCTGTGGTATTGTTATAATTGCTCCCACGGTTTTTGAGCATTTTTTCCTCTCCCAGCACGAGCAATCATCTAGAGGCCCTCCTTCAACTGCTTTTTCACTGAAATCCACCAAAGGCATGCTTGCACGCGTGGGCTTCCACGGCACCCTCTCGTGGTTTTCAGCACGTCCTGATGAGCCCCCGCCCTCTCCCCAAGGTCCCGCTCAGCTGCTCAGTATCCTCCTGCTCCCTCTGGTTCCACCTTCCTGCCTGGGCAACATCACCTAAGCAAGAGTCACTGATTGGGAGGCGGTCAATGGCAACACCCATTTTGCAGTGTTGGGGTCTTTCTCTAGGGATGAGTTTCAACAGAGCATTGCCACCTTTTCCTCCTGCTTCTTTGGGAATCGAGGATGGTTGCTTTCATGTAGAAAGAGAAGTGCTTTTCTGGGGAGAGCATCCCTGACCCCGAGCCCCAGGTTCCCTGCAGTAGGTGGGGGACCCTCTCCGCGGGGGCCACAAGGCCTCTGAATCCACAGGGCTGCTTCCTGGGTTGTGTCCATGGCAGAGCCCATGGGTCTGGACCTTCTGTTTCTTCGAGGCTGGGAACACGGAGGTCTGGGCATCAGACATGTGGTTTCAGGCCAAGAATCATAGAGCACATGGGCCTTGATGCCCGGAGGGACGGCAGGCATAGAGAGCTTGATTCTCTTGTCCTGGAAGAACAGTGGCTACAGGGGCTGGGTCTGCTCTGGGCTTGTGTGCCAGGTCTAGGAAGAGCCCCATGTCCAAGAGCACAGCACAGACCCCTCCTCTGTCCCTATCAGACCTCGCCTTGCTGACTCCAGGACCCCAAGGCAGTCCCTACCCCAGGATTCCAGCTCTGCCTGGGAGCCCAGCTGGTGTCCATGGCTCAGCTAGCCACTCCCCTGAGCTCTGATCCTAAAAGGCCCAGGCCTTTCCCTTCCCTGCCTCCTTCTCCCGGGAGGTCAGTATGGGTCTTAGAAGCCCCAGGACGCTTCCAGGTCCTCAGCCTTCCTTCCCAGGGTGAGCAGGTGGTGCATGGGACATATCAGAATCCAGTGGATGTTTTCAGTCCCCCCAGGAACTGGGCCCTAGTAGAAACTGTGAAAGGAACATAAGATTCGCTGAAATGTAAAGGCCGGCCGAGTTATAGGAGAAGCTTTTGAGAATCAAGGACATGCAAAAGCCCCAAGTTGCTAGAGGCCTGGGAGTGAGGGGGACAGACAGGGAGGAGACGATGCTATGACTGCATGTCGTCATCAGGGATGGGGCTCCGGACCACCTCCCTTAGTCACAGTCCTGTGTTCTGTGCCATAAATGGACCAGGGAGCCCCACGGGGGTCCAGACAAGAACCAGCCCCCATCGCAGCCCCAACAGCGCAGGAAGCCTTGCCCACCAATGTTTGCACAAACATTATTGTTTCCTTAGTGGATTTGCATCTGTAGACTTCAGGGCTTTCCATTAGAACCGGGATTTTTTTTTTAAATATCTTATTTTTAAGTAATCTCCACAGCCAAGGTGGGGCGTGAACTACGACCCCAACATCAAGAGTCACATGTCCTACCGACTGAGCCATCCAGGTGCCCCAGAATGGGATGTTTGACAGCATGAAAGTCCTCCTGTCCTTCCTCCTCCTCCTGCCCCCACAGCCCCGTCAGCGCCCCCTAGCAAGAGAACCTGACCTGACCGTCTGGGAGGGAGGGGTGAGTGTGCAGAGCAAGGCCCAGAGTCACAGGATGCAGAGGGGTGCAGAGACAAGAGCATCATACCTGAGCAGAGCGCCACCTGCCCTAGAGAGCGTGAGGGAGACCTGGCCTGAGCGTTCTTCCAACGTGCGACCTGCCTGTCTCTGCACCCCCCGCCCAGAATAACATGAAGTTGTCAGAGAATTTCATGATTGCCCTTTGCATTTGGGGAATGTGTAGCTTGAGAACAGTCAGCCTAGTAGGACCAGGAGCTAGCCAGAAACTTCCCCTTTCTGTGCTCCACACCATCTGTCTGTGGCTGTCTCTGTAACTATGTATCTTTCTACTTGGCTGTCTCGAATCTATGCGTAACTATGTGTGTGTATCTATCATCTCTTGTGTGCCTACGTTTGTATCCAGTTATGTATCTACTTATCCCCCTAAGAATGCACCTGCCATTATCCACAGTCCCATCATCTCTCTCTCTGCGTCTACCCATTCATCATCTGCAGCCCAGCATGTCTGTATTTATGTCTATGTACACGTATGGATGTACGCATGTACTATCCATGCACTTGATCATGTATCATCTATCTCTATCTCTACCTCCCTATCATCTCTCTGTCTGGCTCTATAATCACCAGTTGATTCTAGGGGGGTTCCATCTGGACATGGGTTCAGACTGGTTATGTAGTATTTCACTGGAACTCCTTCCAGAAATCAAGGCTCTGTGATCCAACAGAGGAAGGTAGAGCTGGGCCTGTGCCCCCCACTCCCTTCCTGTGAGACCACAGACAGGAGCCCTCGGAGCCCTTCCTGCTCACTTCCTGACCCGCAGGGCCCTGTCCTGCCACCCCAGGATGAGGATAGTGCAGTCCGCCAGAGGCTGGCCATGTCCTGCAATCCCACACACTTCCTGGGCCTCGGTGAGTGGGAAAGGCAGGGGCACAGCGGGTGGAGACTCCAGCGGGGTCCACGTTGGCCTCAGTCAGCCTCCATCCAGGCCTGTGGGTCCCCGGGGAGGACTCTCCCTGCAGGCCCTGCCACTCCGTGCCGGGGGCCTAAGCCAACCGTGCAGGGACCGGAGCCTCTGACTCTGGGATGGGGCAGGTCAGACGGGAGCAAGGCCAGAGCAGGTGTCTGGTTGGGAGTCACCTGGGAATCGTCTGGAACCTGCTACAGGGGAGAGAAGCTATCTCAGGGAGTTCCTGTTGACGGAGGGTGGTTTGGGGGCTGGCAGCACAGTGACCCCCACAGAAGGTCCACTGGCCACCGAAGACGGAGGAAGGAGCCCTGCGTCCAGGAAGGAGTCGGCCCTGCAGACACCCTCCTGCGAGCCCCGGAGACCACGGCAGGCCTCCGACCTCCAGAACTGAATAAGCCTAATAAACCTGCTTTGTCGTAGCAGACGAGGAACCTCAGACCCCTGGTGTCTGACACCGTTCTCAGTTGATTCCCAGTCTTCTGGAAACGGATTCCGGCACTGACCTTTCCTTCCAGCACCCTGACCTCAGCCCGACGTGTCATCCCAAACCTGGGAGCACCAGTGCCCGAAGCCCTGCCTGGCCACATTCTGGAGGCCTGGGCTTCATGTCCCAGGCGCTGCAGGTGGTGGGATGCAGAGCTCCGCCCCGGCTGCTTACGTCACGCTTGTATCTCTGATCTTTCAAACCCCTGTTCCTAAGAAATTAATGTAATATTTTCCCGACTTACCCTGTGGCTCTGGTGTTGATGGGATGTAAGCTTATCTTAATTTTTATTTGTGTATATTAGCATTGGGGTGCGCTTTTCCGGTGTCTTACGGTTTAAGTGTGTTTTGCAGTGTGTAGAACATTCGTCGGTTTCAAACGCTAAAAACCCCTGAAATGGTGCGTTCAGGGAGGAGCCACCTCCTCTGTCCCCTTCACCCCCCCACTCCCACACTGTAGGTGACGATTTTTGTCAGATTCTGGTTTTCAGAGCAAACAAGCGATCTGTGGAAAGATAAGTCAGCAGACACATCGTGTTACTTAACTCCTTTCTCAGAAGGAAGTTAGCCCATTATAGAGCTTTGTACCCCGCTTTCTGCTTTTCCAGTTCCTGGTGCTCCTGGAAGAAGCGGCCACAAACTCCACGCTGGAAACAGTGCACATTCACGCCCGTGTGGCTCTCTGGCCGAGGAGTCTGACGCGGTCCCATTGGCTGCATGAAGCGGTCAGCAGGGCTGCGTTCCTTCCAGCAGCTACAGGCACTAAACAAAACACTCGTAAACAGCAAACGGATCAAAGAAAAAAAATCGTAACAGAAACAAAAAATATCTCTAAACAAACGAAAATGGAAAGACACATACCAAAACCTGTGTATAGCCTGCTGCAGAAGCATTTCAGAGAGGGAAATTTGTAGTCGTGAATGCATCTGTTAAGAAATTGGAAAGATCTCAGGTGCCTGGGTGGCTCAGTCGTTAAGCATCTGCCTTCGGCTCAGGTCATGGTCCCAGGGGTCCTGGGATTGAGCCCCGCATCGGGCTCCCTGCTCCACGGGGAGCCTGCTTCTCCCTCTCCCACTCCCCCTGCTTGTGTTCTTGCTCTCGTTATCTCTCTCTCTGTCACACAAATAAATAAAATTTAAAAAAAAAGAAATCAGAAAGATCTCAACTACACAGCCTAACTTTACACCTTGAGGGACAAGAACAAAAAGAGTACACTAATCCCAAAGTTAGCAGAAGGAAAGAAGGGGAGTGGAAAGAAATGAAATAGAGACACACACCCCTGAAAAAAAAAGAAAAGATCAATGAATCTAAGAGTTTGTTGTTTGAAAAGATAAGCCAAATTGACAAATGTTTAGCTAGACCACCTAAGAAGAAAAACGAGAGAAAACTTGAATAAAATCGGGACAGAAAGAGGCATTACAACTGACACCATAGAAATACGTAGAATCATAAGGAACTACTACCAACAACTCCATGCCCACAGATGACACAACCTGGAGGAAACCGATCAACTCCCAGCAACACAGAACCTACCACGACTAAATTAGGAAGAAATAGAAAATCTGAACAAACCGATAATAAGCAAGGAGACTCAACGGGTCATCAAAGACCCGTCAACACAGAAAATCCCAGGACACCAGATGGCTTCACTGGCAAATTCTATTGAACATCCAAAGAGGAATGAATGCCAATCATTCTCAAACTCTGCCCAAAAAGTGGAAGTGGGGTGGAGGGGGGGTACATTCTCAAACTTGTTCTTCCAGGCCAGTGTTATCCTGATGTCAAAGTCAGAGGAAGACTCTACATGTTATCCTGATAATGATACCCCAAAATCAGATGAAGACACTACCAAATAAATAAATAAATAAATAAATAAATAAATAAATAAAGAGACCAAAGTTTTTATCTGTCCTTCATAACTCCAGAACAATTTCCCAGACAGATCATTCTTACCAGCATCTTTTCCTTTCAGTGTGTTAATTAGTCTTGAATTTGGATGTCCAAGTATCTCCCTGGGCTTAGGGAGTTCTCGGTTATCATTTCTTTACATAAGCTTTCCACTCCTTCTCTCTCTATCTCTCCTTTTTCTGGAACTCTAATCATTCTGTTCTGCGGTAGATGCTGTCCCGTGCCTTCTATTAATTTTACTCATTAACTGAATTCCTCGAGTCCACAATTTCCATTTGACTCTTTTGTACGATTTCTATCCCTTTGTTAAATTTCTCTTTTGGTTCACGTATTGTTCTTCTTTTCTCGTAACTCGATGAGTTTCGTCAGTGCAGCTATTTTGAAATCTTGGTCAGCTACATGGCGAAATTCCAAGTCTGAGTTCAGTTACGGGACGGCTGTCCTCATTTTTGCTGATGACATGTGTCCTTGATTCCTTGATTCCTCGTGATCCTTGGAGTTTCCCGTGGCTGTTTTAGCATTTGAAGTGGCGGTCACTCCACAAATCTTTAGTAGCTGCCTTCATGTGGGAGATGTTTTTTCATTGGTCCTGCTTATGTGTGATACTTTTTCCAACTTTGCAAGGATGCACAAAATTCGTAAACTTGTACTTCCTTTCTGGTCCTTGAAACCCACCAGGCTGGCTGCTGGAATCTCTCTTTGTTTTGCTACAAGTCTGTGGTTTCTCTGTTGCTCACAGACCCCAGTTTGTTTTCTGAACCTGGCCACAGCATGGAATGAGGTGTGGGTTTTCACACTTGGGGAGTGGAGAGCACCCTTGGGCTGGGGCTGGGGGTGTTGGGGGTTCAGATCTCCCAACAGCTCAGAGACAGGCTTCCTGCTGGGGTCCTGAATGCAGTCAATGGGAACCACATCTGTTTAATCCCTTGGATATTCTTATCTGCCTCTTTCCCCATCTCCTGCTCCCCCTGTCTGGAGGTCCTGCTTCAATACTCTGGGTGTCTCCAGCAGACCCACAGAGCTGGGGAGGCCGGGCACCCCTCACTGTTCTCCCATTCCATTTGGGCTAGTTCAGCCCTCCCCCAACTATGCCCCCCACCCCGGGCAGAGGGGTGACTTGGCAAAATTCCTCTTACTGTCTCAAATGCATCTCCATTTCCTTCATTTACAACGAAGGGTCAGGATACACATGTCATTTCTAAATATATGCACCTTAACACTTGGTGGGTGTTTCCCGGTCTCTATAAAATGTTCAATTACAATGTTGCAGACATCATCCTCGTTTCTGTCCTTCTGGCACTTACAACACATCCTCATTCTGTTCCCCAAGCATCTCGAATTTCCACGGCTGGTCTCTCTATGCTGCCTTCTGGAAAACCCCTCAATACTGCATTCCAGTTTTATAAATGGCTCTTCAGCTTTGTCTTGTCCTTCATGGAAAGAATTTTTTGAATGTATTGATTTTATTGGATTTTTCATCTCTAAAATTTCTTAATTGTTTCAAGAATTGCCTATTCTTCCATAACATAATCCATATTCTTGCATCAAAAATTCATTATCTCCTTTTATTTTTTTATTTTTATTTTTTTTTAAGATTTTATTTATTTATTTGAGAGAGAGAGAGAATGAGAGACAGAGAGCATGAGAGGGAGGAGGGTCAGAGGGAGAAGCAGACTCCCCGCTGAGCAGGGAGCCCGATGCGGGACTCGATCCCGGGACTCCAGGATCATGACCTGAGCGGAAGGCAGTCGCTTAACCGACTGAGCCACCCAGGCGCCCCTCCTTTTATTTTTTCAGATAGTTAAATATGCTTAATTTTATTCTCATATTTTTTTATCCATTCTACTTCCTTGTATAGGATAATTCCTATTCATCAGTAGCTTATTATCCACAGCACTGTTTACCATTGTTAGGATCACTCTCTGATGTCCATTCTTAGTGGACACTCTCCTCCCACACACTTGTTCGTACAAGAAGGGTTTCTCCCGGGGCTGTTCTGGGAGTCGGGCTGACCGCAAGAGATAATTGCAGCTTCTGCTCTGCGGTGTCCACTCTCTCAAATGTCGCATCTGTTCAGGGTTGTGTTAAGCAGGGACGGGTCCAGTGCAGCCTCAAGCTCACAGTCACTCACGGAAGAGAAAAGCTGCCGTGAATCTGTTTTACACACACATAGGGGAGGTGGCCTGAGTCAGGGAGTGGAAAAACCCCTGTGCTTGTCCACAAACACACATTGGGGAGCACCGCAGTTTCCAGCCTTCACCTGCAGCCCTGTCCCCTGCCTCCCTGTGAGGACCCTGGGGTCCCTCTCTGTGTCCACATGGGTGGAAGCCTCTACTCGATGACCCACTGACGGTCCTGGGAATTGGCAGCTGCTCAGCTTTGTTCTCTGTTCTTTCTTGTGGTTCCATGACTATTTGGGGAACTTTCATTTCTCGGTTCCTGCATATGACTGTTTCTACACATCTCAGAAATGTGGCAAGTAGCACCTCTTGGTATGAGGGGCATGTGAGGGGTCTTGACTGGATGCAACAAACATCCACATAAGTTGAGTCTGACCCCATAATCCTCCCATGTACCAAACCCCTCTTAACCTGCTCTGGAAACTAACAGTGATGGATCCCCTCCCATGAACTGGGAACCACTGAATCCCACAACTACCCTGAGGAGTGAGGTTCAGGACAACAAGACCTAAATAAGGAAACAGGCTTGAAGACAGGATGTTACCACCCTGGGCCACAAGGCAATGGATAATAGATGAATATTTAGATAAAAGTTAACTTTCCCTTCACAATCAGAGCTCTAGCTGAAATAAATGTCCCCTACAGCTTACAGGCAGAACCCCAAGGTGGGGAAGACAGCTCCGTCCGAGGAACAAGGGGCACCGAGGAGCCAGGAGAGACACACAGGGATGTTCCCAGGAAGGGGGAGGGGGTGTGGACGGTATCACAGGAAAATAGAGAAGACCATAGAGGTTGTGATAGAAAGAAAGGCCATGCTCTGGAGCCAGGAGAAGGGCTGTGCTCCCTTCCGTATTTGCCTGTTTTCCCCCCTGGGCTCATTGCCACTGTGATTTCAACCTGGGCTGAGCAGATTTGTCACACGTGTGTCTGTCCTGACATAAGCTCCAAATAGTGGCAGGAACCCATGTCCACTGTGGCATTTCCAGGGCTTGGGGACCCCATCCACAGTGAGGACCCCAGGGATGTGCTGAGGATGAAGGAGACCCAGGGAGGAGGCTCTGGGAGGGAAGGACATGCCTGGTCTCCTCACCTGGATGGGGCATCTCAGGAAGCCTCGGGGTCCACTTGCTGCACCATCATGGACACCAGAGCCAGGCTAGGTCCTGGGGAGGGGCTGTTCCCTTCCTGTGGGGCTGCTGACGTGACAACCCCGTGACGGACAGGAACGGCCTCCGCGTGGCCACACCCTGTGTGTCTGTCCGTCCTGTGGGTGCCTTGCTCCCTCCGTCTGCACAGCTGGAACCAGAGAGAGGAGACGCCATGACCCCCACCCTGACGGCCCTGCTCTGTCTCGGTGAGATCTGAGGAGGGGAGGGGACGCCCTATTCTGGGAGGGACCCGCCCCACAGCCAGGCCCTGGTCTGTCAGAGACCCCAGACTCAGGAGGCTCACGGGAGGAGGGGTTCTGCTCAGGATTCGGGGCAAACCTCTCACAGGAACTCTCTTCCAGGGCTGAGTGTGGGCCCCAGGACCCGAGTGCAGGCAGGTGAGTCTGTCCCCAGGGGTCCCAGTCCCACCTCCTCACTGGGGACAGGGGTCACCCTCCAGGCAGAGGGGATGGAGAACAGCATTCCAGGCTGACAGAGGGGGACGTCTGGGGGTTTGGGGCAGAGCTGGGACCTGGGGGTGGGGAAGGTCTTGTGTCCCAGCCTCCGTTTCCTTCCAGGGACCCTCCCCAAACCCACCATCTGGGCTGAGCCAGGCTCTGTGATCCCCCGGGGGACCCCTGTGACCATCTGGTGTCAGGGGAGCCTGGAGGCCCAGGAGTACCACCTGCAAAAAGAGGGAAACTCGGTGACCTGGGACAGTCAGAAGCCACTGGAGCCCAAGGACAAGGCTAAGTTCTCCATCAAATACATGACAGATGTAGATGCAGGACGATATCTCTGTAACTATCGCAGTCCCACTGGCTGGTCCGAGTACAGTGACCCCCTGGAGCTGGTGGTGACAGGTGCGAGCCCACTCAGGGTCCCAGCCCCAGGCTGTGCCCTCAGGAAGGGGGTCTGCTCTCAGGGTGTCTCCCTCTCACAGCCCAGCCCTGGGGATAATGTGGGGGATCTGAGCCCCATTTAACACCGTCCCCTCCTCCTCTCCTAGGATGACAGGACAAACCCCAGCTCTTAGCCCTACCCAGCCCTGTCGTGACCTCAGGAGAGAATGTGACCCTCCAGTGTGGCTCATGGTTCGGATTTGACAGGTTTGTTCTGATGAAGGAAGGAGAACGCCAGCCGTCCTGCACACTGGTCTCCCAGCGAGCCCCCAGTGGGGGGTCCCAGGCCCTGTTCCCTGTGGGCCCCGTGAACCCCAGCCCCAGGTGGACGTGCAGATGCTATGGTTATTACAACAACACCCCCCAGATATGGTCGCACCCCAGTGACCCCCTGGAGCTGGTGGTCTCAGGTGAGGAACCCAGCCCTGTCCCCTCTGTGGTCCTGTGGTCAACTCCTGACCCTGTCTGGAAGACCCACAATATAGGATGGGAATGAGGGTGCTCCAGGGAGGGTCATCCAGAGGGGCATCCACCCCTCCAAGGAATGGAGGACCACACTGTCCCCCCAGGCTTGCCCCTTCCCACACGCCCATCACTCAAAGCTCCAGGTATATGCAGAAGGGTCTTCAGGGCCCCAGGGCAGATATACCAGAAGGGTCTGAGCCTAGAGGGGGTCTCTATGGGAAGCTCCAGCCCTCCACCCTCCTCTTGTCTCTTTCCCAGGACCCTCTGGGGGCTTCAGCCCCCCCCACACACAGGTCCCAACTCCACAACTGATGCATTCCTGGGACCTCTTAACTCAGAGTACAGACCATCCCCGGGAGTCTGAGAGCCTCTCAGGGGATCTAACTCCCCCCGAGATACTTAGAAACAATCTTGTGTCCCTGGGGGCTGAGAGTCCAGCAGAGATGCCAGGGGGAAAGCTCCAGGGGCTCTGAGGCTAGCAGATGAGGGATGGGGTAGTCATGGCAGAGGGGGATACTGAGGGAAGAGTAGCCAGGCTGAAGTGAGGAGCACGGCAGCCCCATGGCCTCACCTCCCTGTCCTGGGTTTACGATGTACCTGGTGGGGTCCATTGAGGGGCAGTGTCTGTGATTTGAGGTGGGTCCCTTTCCATCGATCGGGGTCTCGGTTTCTCCATTTGTGGTGGGGGAGAATCCTGGCTCAGATCTCAAGGACATGTCCGTTCTGACCCTACAGGGATGCTGCCTTAGGTCTGCAGAATGGGAAGGTGGGCAGTGAGGGCTGTAGGATGCAGGGAAGGGCAGAGCAGTGACGTTGGTGACATCCCCAGGGCTCCTCTGTCCATCCTGCAGGGATCAGCCTGGCTGTATCCAGACAGCCCTGGTGGAAAGAAATCAGAATCAAACAGAAATAAGCAAGGCTTTGACGGTCGGACTCCGTGGGATGTAAATCCCAGATCTGCCACTTCTGGGCTGTGGGACCTCAGACGAGTCCTTTCACTGCCTATGAAGCATGTCTCCCATGGTCTCCCTCATGGGTTTGCTGAGAGGTTTAGGTGAGATCCTGGAAATGAGAGCCCTCCGTGGGACGGACCCACCGAGTGCACAGGATCCTCACGGCCCCTTCCCTGATGTGCTCGCTGAAAAGTGCAGTCAGACCCCACGTGCAAGTGTGGGGTCTGCAGGGCACAGAACGGGTCGTGGCTGGACTTGGGGAGTGGGGAAGGCACGGAGTCCGTCCCACACAGGGATAGTTCTGGGCACCCCAAAACCTCTGACAATAGGAGGTGCATTTAGCTCCAGCTACAGGAGGGCAGGGCACATGGGGACAACAGAACGGGCCGTTCCAATCAAGGTAGGAGCCCAGAGCCTGAAGCAGGTGTCCACTAGGGTGGGTAGTGTGAGGAGAGCACAGGGAACCCACAGTCCTGGGTTCAAATCCCAGCCCTGCCACCCACTTCCTGGCCCGGTGACCTGGGGCACCTGATTGATCTCTCTGAGCCTTGGTTTCCTTATCTGTGAAATGGGTGAAGGGGGGGTGGCATTCCCCTGGTGCGTGATTATTACGGGGATTACAGGTGATGAATGCACAGACCCCAGCATGGGTCTACACACAGTAGGTGCTCAGTTAACTGACATCATTGGTTCATTCATGATATCACTTGTGTCCAAGGTCACAAGTACCAGAGAATTTTGATCCAGGTCCCTGTGATCTTCCTCGTCCTGCTCTTCCTTCTCCTCTTCCTCCTTATCCAACACCAGCACCAGAAAAAAAGCTTCATGTCAGGTAAGTAGAAGATGGGAGCTCTGGTCTACCTGAGAAGTGAGACCTAACTCTGAAGATAGGAAGTGGCTTCTTAGAGCACCACCAAAATATGGCACCAAACAGAAAGAAATGCTCAGTTTTTGAAAACCCTCCAAATTAAACAATAAAAAATTTCTCGGAAGCTCTTTCCATCACAGCCTTCTTGGGACAGGCTGGAATCCCCACAAAGTACAGTTATGAGGGTGGGTAGCAGGGGTGTACCCAACGCCTGAGGAGCCGTGCCCGTGACGTGGAGGGGGGGTCATGGGAGGGGTCGTTATCCCCCTGCAGCCCAGAGCAGTGGGGAGTAGGCACAGTGGTGAGTGCGGGAGGATGTGGCGGTGGTTGGGAGATTAGTTGCTTTGAGCCAATATGTAAATATGGGGGCATAAAGGGAGCCAAGTTACTCAAGGTCTAAAGGGATCTATAAATGTGCAAAGGCAGTTGGCTAGAATAAACTCTGAGCTGTTCTACTGGAATTGGAAGTGCCAGGGTGACCTCATTAAAATGTATACATATACATCGATGGACATGACACAGTCGTAGGTGTGTCTGTGCATAGATGTACAAACACACGTGTCCCAGGTACATCCATCAATAAAATCTAGACACGGTGACGGCACGACAATCATCCAGATCTTGGTTTTTAACTCCTATCCTCTAGTACAAGGAATTAGGGTTCATCAGAGAAATTCTTTATTCCAGATTGGGACAGGTGAACTAATATAGGATGCTGGAGCATCTTAATGTGCCAGAAAGTGCAAAAACTCACCAAGAATGATGGAGACAAGTCAGAATAACAAGGAGCCAGCTGAAAGGAACTCCCTTTGGAAAGATGTAGAATGAGCTGAGCATCCAAGTATGGAATTACAATGCATTGACTAAAGCAGAAATCCGTTAGTTTATAGAGTAAATTAACTAATGCACCGGGGGAAA
The DNA here is from genome assembly GCF_029215605.1 of Mirounga angustirostris. NCBI lineage: Eukaryota > Metazoa > Chordata > Mammalia > Carnivora > Phocidae > Mirounga > Mirounga angustirostris. The sequence continues at coordinate 56,712,713 of NW_026991724.1, read as the reverse complement.
GGGCATGCTTTAGAGTAGAATGCCAACGAATCAATGCAGAATGATGAGCAATGAAGAGATTGGAGACTGTTATGAGTTAGCTGCCATGATGGTGGATGACTCAGGGAGGGTCGTCCGTGCATCGTAACAATAACTATGGTGTACTTGAGGACGGTCATGGTATTGGACGAATACTCAAATATCTGTCTCCAAATACCAATCAGATTCTAAGGGAGGATTGAGGACCTCACCACGGGAAACAATCAAATTCTAAGGGAGGATTGAGGACCTCACCACGGGAAACCTCACCACGGCAGACACCTACTTGACCGGGCATTCGGAGTACCCAGCACCAGGGATAGGACAGGTGGATATCCTGGGCTCCTGATATCGAGGGAGGTGATCACAGCCTTGTCAACACCCTTTCCAGGGTATCCATAAGTAGACACTGGGTAGAACCAGAAAGAAAATAAAAGACGCTGTTTGGCAGTTGGTAAGACAGGAACCGGGAGTGTGGGTTTGGTCCAAGTGTTGCATCAGTGAAGATCTCCTGATTGGGAGTTCTGGGGTCATGTAGACGAGAGTTCGTGCTTGTGGGAGGCACACACTGGTGTATTGAGGACAGAGGGGGCATTATATCAGAAAAAGACCTACCTACCTATCTACCTATTATCTGTCTGTCAGTCTATCTCTGTTTCTGTCTATGTGCATGCATACGTTTATGGGTGTGCATATAGATGCATTTGTAACGGACCTCCCCTTTCTTTCTCCCCTCCCCTGCAACACTCGTGCCTATATCTCCAAATCCACTTGCATCTCTATCTCTCTTTGGTAAAATGTTACCAGAGCAGAAATGTAGGTCAAGGTGATGCAGGAATCAAATACAGTTCTTATAAATATTTTCTGTAAAAAAAATAATAATTATAAAATCATTCAGAATGAAGAGATTTAATAATGGACATAGATTTTTAAAGACATTCTTCCAGTTTTATTTAAAAATATATATTTAAATCATCCATGCACGTTTTGTGTGTTAGAGTTTAGTCGTTTGCCCTGCATTCCAAATCAAGGAGGATGGGTGTATCACCTTGTCGGGCCTCAGATCCTCTGAGATCCTAACGTGGCCCTGGGGGCCAGGTTCTGGGGTCGTTTAGAAGCTAATTTCTCACTTCGTGCAGGTGACTAACATCCTGAAGTTGACACCAGAACCCTGCAGAAAAGGCAATTTCTCCCCAAAGACCCTTCCCCAACCTACCACCTCTGCCTATAGTTCCTTCACGGCTGCCTAATGCCCCTCTTTTTCCTCCCCTCAGCTCCAGCTCCATGGCTCCTGTCCAGGAGGAGAATCAGAGTAAAAAGGAGGGTCCTGGTGGGAGACCAGGAGGAGTGCTTGGGCCGGGTTCTGGGCTTCTCATGAAAACTGCCACATCTATGTGATCCCAGGCACATCCCTGCCCCTTGCTGGGCCTCAGTCTCCCCATCTGAGGGTGGAAGGGGCATGTGGGACTGCAGGGTTTTGGCATTTGGGCGTGATATAGAATGTTCTCGTTCTCCAGATGCTGAGGTGAGAGAGTCCCAGCCTGAGGAAGACATACAGATGGACAGTCAGATGAGCCCCTGCTCCTGTCCAGGGCACCCAGCACAGCCTTGTTAATTAGTTAAATGTATGGGCTGCTTCTCCATCTTCCTATTCCTCAGCTCAGCGGCATCTGACCTCACCCTTCCTCTTGAAAGGTGATACATGTAGGCTGCTGGGACACCTTCTTGGGTTATTCTGATACCCACATGGGCTCCTCCTTCTTGGTCCCCTTATTTGGGATCTTTGAACTGTTGGTTGTCCAGGTCTCGTAATGGTGGTGCTGCCAGGGACAGTTGTACAGTTTGTGCACTGCACAATAAAGACTGTGGGGTTTAAGACCCTACTGGTGGCGTCTGAGCAGTGTGCCTTTTCTTATTCACACAAAGGCACCCTATAGAATGGTCTGGCCATGAACAGAGACCCTCAGCCTGGCCTTTTCTCCACTTACTCTCTTCCCTCTGGTTGTGTGGATTTAGATGCAATGGAACTACACAATAACGTGCCTTAGGTGTAATGATTGTCATTCGGCTCCTAGTCCCGCAGGAAGCTCACCCAGCCATCGTGTTGACCTCACCATGAGACAACTCTGTATTTTATTTGTCATGTTTCTTTAATCCCAGGTACAGCTGGACCATCTCTATGCTCATAATTCCACAATTATTTCTAGCCTGGTGCCTGAGCACCAGCCTCAGATACCCAAGCACCTGTGAGCTGTTTCTTCTTGTCCGTCCACTGGGCATTCCAATGTCCCATGCCATGTGCCAAGTCTCCAGTCTCCCCAGAAGAGCTGTCTCTCCCTCGATGTTCAGTGCTTCCCCAAACCGTCCAGAGACACATTGTTCGTCACAGCTGGGAGGGGGTTGCCAATGGTCTCGAGGGGCCAGAGGTGCTGCCGCCCATCCCATGACGTGCAGGACAGCCCCCCACCCCCCGAGGAAAGAGTGCCCGGCCAGCTGTGGGGACACTCAGGGTGGAGGAGCTGTTTTAACAGAAGCAGGCTCTCCCCTGGCCTCTCCACTGCACTTACCACCACCCCAAATCAGTGTTTCCTTGTTTGTGGGCGGTTCCCAACCCCATGGCCATGAATTCCTCCAGGGCAGGGCGCTGATCTGTCCTCTTCTTGGCCCCCTGGCAAGCGTCTTGTCTGTCCATCTGTCTGTCTATGTGCATATTTATGCATGCACTTATTGTGTGTACATGGGTACCGAATGAAGTGGATGAACCAAATCCTAACGACTCCGAGTTTCCCCCGCTTTAGCCCATTTATTCATTCAGTGAGTTGACAAATCTTATTGGGAATCTATGTTTGGCAAGGCTCTGTCTTAGACCGGGTGACAGAAATACGAGTGAAAACATGTCCGAGCCAGGGATCCACAGGATCCGATTTAGGTTTTAAGAGCGACCCTGGCTTCTGGGTAGACACGTAAGTGAAGAGGGACAAAGTGGAGGAGTTTCGCCCTCCCTGGCGCCCCCAGCAGAGCCCTGACAGTGAGTTTGCCAAGGGGGTGACTCTGCCCCGGGGGGGAACCACACAGACCTCAAGGGGGGGTGGCCCCTCTTCCTTCCCCACATCGGAGGGATTGCTGGACACAAAGGACAGAAAGGGGGACAGGACAGACAGGTGGGTCCTTGCTGCTCCCGGCACCCTGGCTCCCCCACCCATCACACACTTTACTCCCACCCTCCCGTCCTCCAGGCCACAGCATCTGAAGACCCCCAGGATATGACCTATGCCCAGTTGAACAGCGGACGAGTGCACCCCCTTCCTCCCAGTCAACGGAGCCCCCAGCAGAGCCCAGTATGTATGCTGCTCTGGCCGTCCACTAGCCCGGGAAAGACCCAGACCTCACACCCCATGGAAGGGGGATTGCAGAGACCCCAGGAGGCCCTGGGGCTGCCCCCCAGCCCCGTGGACACTCAGCTAATGCCCCCAGGCCTGGGGACCTTTTGTAAGCAAGCAGGATATCCTGGAGCTTTAGAAATCACTTAATTCTGCAGGGCGCCTGGGTGGCTCAGTTGGTTAAGCAACTGCCTTCTGCTCAGGTCATGATCCTGGAGTCCCTGGATCGAGTCCCGCATTGGGCTCCCTGCTCGGCAGGGAGTCTGCTTCTCCCTCTGACCCTCCTCCCTCTCATGCTCTCTGTCTCTCATTCTCTCTCTCTCAAATAAATAAATAAAATCTTTAAAAAAAAAAAAGAAATTACTTAATTCTGCAGATAAAGATAAATATCAGCTCCATTTCTAACAACAACAACAAAAAACCGGCAGGTAAGAGAAGCAAACCACAAATGAAGATAAGACTTTTTTTTTTACTTAAATGACAATGCAAATATTCTACATCAACACAGATTTTTATTTACATGGTCATGTAAATGCCAGATGCCAAGATCAAATGGGAAAATTATGAATGAAATTATTACAAAGAGAAGAGAGCCTGAAAATCAGCAGTCGAGGCAGCATCTACAGGAGTCAGAAAAAGAACAGCAAAATTCATCCCACGGCACTGGGTGAAAATGATAACATATATTGATCATAAAGAATGAAAGAGATAAAAATCAACTGTGTGAGCTTGGGCTGCCATAACAAGATACCATGGACTGCGGGGGGCGGGGGGGGGCGGCGCTTAAACAACAGAAACTTATTTCTTCACAGTTCTGGAGGCCCAAGCCCAAGCCCAAGGTGCCGACAGGTTGGTGTCCTTGGAGGGCTCTCCCCACAGCTGATGGATGGCTGCTCACGTGGCTTTTCCTCCGTGTGGGCGTGTGAGCAGGGCAGAGAGATCTCTGCTGTCTCTTATAGGGTCAGTGCCCTATTTGATCAGGGCACCACCCAATGATCTCATGATCATTACTCCTTAGAGGCCCCATCTCCAAACACACTGGGGGGTTAAGGCTTCAACATGAATTCAGCGGGGGGGGGGGGGTGCGTAAACAGTCCACATCATTCCGCCCTGAGCCCCGAGATTCATGTCCTTTTCCTACACAAAGTACACTCATCCCATCCCTACAGTCCTCCCCGCCGCCCCAAATCTACATTCATTCCAGCATCAACGATCAATCTAAAATCCAGAGTCACATCTAAATTATCCTGTAAGTCAGACGTGGGCAAGGTTCGGGGTAAACACCTTCCAAGGCAGAATTCCTGTGCAGGTGTGGTGAGCCCGTGACCCGGATGAGTGACGTGCCCATCCCCAGAGGGAACGATAGAAAGAAGACAGAGGTGACCACGTTCAAAATCGAGCAAGGCAACTTGCACAGATCTTAAGGCTCCGGAATAATCCTCTTGGGCTCGACTCCCTGCATGCCAGGCCCTCTGGGGCGCCACCTCCATGGCTCAGCAGGGCTGCAGGGCCCTTCTCTCTGTGAGGGTCCCACTCCCAAGGCTTCGAGCAGAGCCTGCCCAGGGGAAACCGAGCCAGTAGCCCAAACTCTGAAACCAAGGGGCCAGCCCTGACGATCTCTGAATTGCCTTTGGGGTCATCGTCCTTCCCTTTCCTTGAAAAACAGCACACCTTTTGCAGACAAAGAAGCCTGCCTTCCCATTCCTGTAGAATCTTCCCACCCACCCACAGCATCTTCCATTTGGCATCTGCAAACTCCTCCCGCCTCTCCCGTGTCTTAGGTATTGGTTCGGGCAGCAAAGTCTGCAATCCTCTGCTCCGGCATCTCTGACGAACATCACAGACTACAGAAGTCTCCATGAGGTGCCAACAGGGCTGGTGTCTGGCGGGGGTTCCCCCCACCCCGGGGTTGCAGACAGCCTTTCCTTGGTGTGAGCGCGTGGAGAGAGACACGCATGAGCTCCCTGGTGTCTCTTCTTCTTTTTTTTTTTTTTAAGATTTTATTTATTTGAGAGAGAGTGAGAGAGAGAGCACAAGAGCGGGGAGCGGGAGAGGGAGAAGCAGACTCCCTGCCGAGCAGGGAGCCCAATGCGGGACTCGATCCTGGGACTCCAGGATCATGACCTGAGCCGAAGGCAGTCGCTTAACCAACTGAGCCACCCAGGCGCCCCTCCCTGGTGTCTCTTCTTCTGAGGGCCACCCTTACAACCTCATTCAATCCTAATTACTTCCTTAGACGCCCCACTTCCAAATACAGCCAGGCAGGGGGTGAAGGCCTCAGCATATGAATTGGGGGGAAGAACATAAGCATCCAGTCCCCTAACATTAATAAAGCCACGAACATTTATTATCGAGTATTCCCAGAATGTGTAAAGTCCTAGCAACACTCGACAAGAAATAGAGAAAAGACACCAGCATCAGTAATGAAATATGGGACATCACTACAAGTCCCACAGACTTTTATGGTGTCAACCTAAATAAAAGAGGTAAACCGAGGCAAGCCCGAATTACCAAAAACGGAGTGTGTTTGGGAATAGTGGAGGAACTGTACTTCAGGATGTGAAAACTGTAGCACGCAATCTACTGGAGTCTGTTGAGGGTTTGGGGCAGGCTGGGAGTCTGGGGAGGAGGACAAGGGGTAGGGAGTTCAGCTAGAGACCAAGCAGCGACTTTCCAGCTTGAGTCTGGGGAGGAGCTCTCGGTGGATGCCCCTTGGTCAAGGGATGGGTTTCCCTTTTCTGTAAAATCAGGCATTTACGGGAAATCAGTCTCTCTGACCTTGAGCATCATCCGCTAAGGACATATGCATGAGGTTCTGCATTTCATACCGTCCAGTTCTGTCCTAGATGGAAAGGAACATTATACTTTAGTCTCCCACATAGACTTAGATGTAAAATAACTTTTAAGAGGGGGGAAATGGGGTGCCTGGGTGGCTCAGTAGGTTGAGCGTCGGACTCTTGCTTTCAGCTCAGGTCATGATCTTGGGGTTGAGACATCAAGCTCCACATCCAGCTCATGCTGGGCTGAGCATAGAGCCATGACCCCCACCCTGACGGCCCTGCTCTGTCTCGGTGAGATCTGAGGAGGGGAGAGGACGCCCTATTTCTGGGAGGGACCCGCCCCACAGCCAGGCCCTGGTCTGTCAGAGACCCCAGACTCAGGAGGCTCATGGGAGGAGGGGTTCTGCTCAGGATTCGGGGCAAACCTCTCACAGGAACTCTCTTCCAGGGCTGAACTCTCTCCCTCTGCCCTACCCCCTTCCCCACCCGTGCACATTCTCTCTCTCTCCAAAAAAGTAAAAAATAAAAATGGGGGGAAATATCTGATTACAACAAACATTACTGCTCAATTCACATAGGTAATGGGTGGTAGAAAAATGTTTTGATAAAGATCAGTTTTCCCCCAACAAATCAGGACTTTGATCTACCATGTCCCCTACAGGTTACAGGCAGGACCCAAAACAGGGAGGACGGCTCTGCCCCAGGAACAAGGGGCACCGAGGAGCCAGGAGAGACTCACGGGGGATGTTCCCAGGAAAGGGGGCGGTGGACAATGCCAGAGCAAAATAGAGAAGTTCATGCAGGTTGTGATAGAAAGAGAGCCCATATCTGGGGCCAGGAGAGGGGTTGTGTTTCCTTCCCTATTTGCCTGTATTTCTCCTATGGGGCCATTGCCACCATGACCTCGACCTGAGCCGAGCAGAGACGGCACATGTGGGTCTGTGTTGACATGAGCTCCCCCGCACAGCAGGAACCCCCACCCCCTGCAGCATCTCTGGGCCTGGGGACCCCGTCCACGGTGAGGACCCCAGGGATGTGCTGAGGATGAAGGAGACCCATGGGGGAGGCTCTGGGAGGGAAGGACATGCCTGGTCTCCTCACCTGGATGGGGCATCTCAGGAAGCCTCGGGGTCCACTTGCTGCACCATCATGGACACCAGAGCCAGGCTAGGTCCTGGGGAGGGGCTGTTCTCCTTCCTGTGGGGCTGCTGACGTGACAACCCCGTGACGGACAGGAACGGCCTCCGCGTGGCCACACCCTGTGTGTCTGTCGTCCTGTGGGCGCCTTGCTCCCTCCGTCTGCACAGCCGAAACCAGAGAGAGCAGACGCCATGACCCCCACCCTGACGGCCCTGCTCTGTCTCGGTGAGATCTGAGGAGGGGAGAGGATGCCCTATTCTGGGAGGGACCCGCCCCACAGCCAGGCCCTGGTCTGTCTGAGACCCCAGACTCAGGAGGCTCACGGGAGGAGGGGTTCTGCTCAGGATTCGGGGCAAACCTCTCACAGGAACTCTCTTCCAGGGCTGAGTGTGGGCCCCAGGACCCGAGTGCAGGCAGGTGAGTCTGTCCCCAGGGGTCCCAGTCCCACCTCCTCACTGGGGACAGGGGTCACCCACCAGGCAGAGGGGATGGAGAACAGCAGTTCTGGGCTGACAGAGGGGGATGTCTGGGGGTTTGGGGCAGAGCTGGGACCTGGGGGTGGGGAAGGTCTTGTGTCCCAGCCTCTGTTTCCTTCCAGGGACCCTCCCCAAACCCACCATCTGGGCTGAGCCAGGCTCTGTGATCCCCCGGGGGACCCCTGTGACCATCTGGTGTCAGGGGAGCCTAGAGGCCCAGGAGTACCGCCTGCACAAAGAGGGAAACTCAGTGACCTGGGACGGTCAGAAGCCGCTGGAGCCCAAGGACAAGGCCAAGCTCTCCATCAAACACATGACACATGTAGAGGCAGGACGGTATCTCTGTAACTATCGCAGTTCCACTGGCTGGTCAGAGCTCAGTGACTCCCTGGAGCTGGTGGTGACAGGTGCGAGCCCACTCAGGGTCCCAGCCCCAGGCTGTGCCCTCAGGAAGGGGGTCTGCTCTCAGGGTGTCTCCCTCTCACAGCCCAGCCCTGGGGATAATGTGGGGGATCTGAGCCCCATTTAACACCGTCCCCTCCTCCTCTCCTAGGATCGCATGGCAAACCCAGCCTCTCAGCCCTGCCCAGCCCTGTCGTGACCTCAGGAGGGAACGTGACCTTCCAGTGTGGCTCACGGTTGGGACTCGACAGGTTCGTCCTGATGAGGGAAGGAGAACACCAGACCTCCTGGACCCTGGACTCCCAGCGAGCCCCCAGTGGGGGGTCCCAGGCCCTGTTCCCTGTGGGCCCCGTGACCCCCAGCCCCAGGTGGACGTTCAGATGCTATGGTTATTACAACAACAACCCTCAGGTGTGGTCGGACCCCAGTGACCCCCTGGAGCTGCTGGTCTCAGGTGAGGGAGTCTGATTGTTGCCCCATCCCTGTTTTGAGGCACCAGACAGGTTATGGGGGCTCCGCTCCCAGGGGAGCCCCAGATGAGAGGGTGGGGTGAGGGGACAACAGGAGCTCACAGGTCAGAGTCACAGAGGGTGATGGACAGTGAGACGGGGGTCAGGATGGGAGAAGGGAGGTTTGGAGAGCATCAGCCCCTGCAATCCACGGCTGGTCTCTCCCAGGTGCATTGGGGAAGCCCTCCCTCCTGACCCAGCAGGGCCCTGTCGTGACCTCTGGACAGAGCCTGACCCTCCAGTGTCGCTCTGATGTCGGCTACGACAGATTCGCTCTGTCCAAGGAGGGCGCACGGGACCCTCCCCAGCTTCTTGGCCGACAGCCCCAGGCTGGGCTCTCTGGGGCAGACTTCTACCTGGGCCCTGTGAGACCCTCCCACGGGGGCCGGTACGCATGCTATGGTGGACGCAAGCTCTCCTCCGAGTGGTCGGCCCCCAGTGACCCCCTGGACATCCTGGTCGCAGGTGAGATGCGACGGGGTCAGTCAGGACCCCAGACTCTGCACAGGTCCTGCCAGGGGGGCCCAGGTGGTGGTGGTGGGACCAGGGGTGTGGGGTCCCCAGGGAGGGAGAGAGACAGGGGACGGGGAAGGGAGAGACTCAGAGGACAGACAGTCTCAGTTCAGAGCAAGGGCTGGACAGCCCCTCACCTGCCCTTCCTCTCTCTAGGACAGCTCCCCTACACACCCTCCCTCTCAGTGCAGCCGGGACCCACGGTGACCTCAGGAGAGAATGTGACCCTGCTGTGTCAGTCATGGAGCTCTGAGGACACTTTCCTTCTGTCCAAGGAGGGGGCAGCCGATCCCCCCCTGCGTCTTAGATCAAAGCGCCGAGCTGGGCAGCACCAGGCTGAATTCTCCATGAGTCCTGTGACCTCAGCCCACGGGGGGACCTACAGGTGCTACGGCTCATCCAGCGCCTCCCCCTACCTGTTGTCCCAGCCCAGTGACCCCCTGGAGCTCCTGGTCTCAGGTGAGGGGCCCCTGAACCTGACCTTTATGAGCTCTGTCAGCTCAAGATGCACGTTTCAGGAAAGCCTGACACGGTAGCAAATGTGGGCGTCACGGGGGCTCCACGGAGGAGGGTCCATCCCAGGGGAGACTGGAAAGACCCACCGGGGCTGCCCTATGCTGCAGTCCCAGCAGAGGTAAGGAGTAGGGGGCTGCATGAGGGGTGGGGGAGTGAGGACGATCGTGAGTAGACAGAGGCCTCCCACTCACCTGTCCCCTCCATATCAGAATCGGAGCCGTGGTGTCAGCCCCACGGGACACTCTCCTAGAGAGAAGCCTCCCCGCCTGCAGGCGCCACTCTGCTGCCCCCTGTGCTCACCTGGGGGCCTCCATGCCCCTCAGTGCACACCTGAGACTGAGGAGGGGCCGTGCCCGGCTCACGGGAGTCCCCAGGGACGCTGCACCGTGTGCCCACGTGCAGCTGCTGTCCCCTGGGCATTGGGTGTGGACGCTTGTCCAGGTCCCTGCGCCTGCTTCTCACACCTTCTAGAGCAGCACCTGCAGATATGGTGACAAAGGGAACTCAGGTGACAGGGATGCAGCCTCAGAAACAAGTCATCCTTCTGTGTGCATCGGGTCACATCCGATTCACACATTCCTTGTGGGGAAGAACTTCTGGGCACTACCGAGTCTTAGCACATTTTCAACGAGTCCCATTTATTTACTTATTTCCTGCGTAGAAGTCAGCGATTCATCACTTGCATGAACTTCACAGCCTTTCAACGTTTTCCGTAGAAGTGGTGTCAGTTTGCAGCCTGTTCTATGAACTTCTTAGCTACTTTAATACCATATATGTCAGTTGTCCGAATAATAGTTCCCTACGCCTGAGAGAGCTATGGGTGTGGGCATATTTTTATGTGCTGTGAACTCACTACACTCTTTTCCTTTCAACTATTTCTCAATGCGCTGCTCGAAATTACACATGGAAATTTCACTTTCTCGTTTCCAAAATGCACACCTGTGTTTCTCACTTCAAAGGACGGAGAAAATGGTCACAAGATTCACGTCAGGGAAACAGCTTGATTTATACCCCAAATTTATTTTAAAGCAAGTTCATTAAAAATCTATTTTTATATTGAAAGCACCGCTGACCTATCCGTTTCAATCCATTTTCCTGCTTTATTAGGGTTTCATTAAAAATGTGATCTTTTCCTGAAAGATGTACGTCTCCTGAACAACTATGTTTTCTCTTTGATTTTTAGCCACATGAGGCTCTTTACAAAGGCTTCCTGGTTTCAAACATTTGGGTGTTAACCCAACTGCATAACGTTTACTGTTCACTAGTATTTTCTGAATTGTATAAGCTAATATTACTTTGACCATTTGTATGAATCTTGATAATTAGGATTGGTCCATATTTTGTTTTTCCTTTTTTTTACTATTTTCTTTTCATCTGAAAACTAGGTTGAGATGTTAACGATTTCCTAGTTTGTGTGTTCCCTCCATAGTAAATTCCACCGACTCTCTCCTTTCCTGGAGGTTTGAAATCCACACGTAGGGACTTCCTCAGGTCTGGCCTGTGATATAGTGGGGACAGAGGTTGTCTTTTCAGTGCAAATAAAACGATTAACTATCCCTACTTGAAACCTCACCTGATTTCTAGAGTTTGTCCCCAAACAGTGAGATGAGGATGGAGACTCCTCCTGGGCACGTGTCCCTGACCTGCCTCCAATTCCCCAAAGCCTGAGTCCAGACCCTCCTGTCCCCTGCCCACCCCCACACGCCACAGACTCGAGTGCCCTCCTGTTGAGGAACAGACAGACTGTACCTCTCTCTGCGTCTGTCTCTCTCTCTACACAGGAAGATGTAGATAGATATCCATACATATACACTTGATTATGTATTTATATTATATCTGCTATTATACAAATAGACATGGTTATAAAAATCCATACATATAATCTATGAGTGTAAAGCACATATATGTGTAATCCATGTATATCTATCTGAAGCCATTCATCCTCATGCCCATAATCTTCATCCCATAGCTTTTCACATGTTTGTAACTGGTCTTCCTGTCTAGATCCACACTGCAAGCAAGGAATAATGATGTTCATATGACCCAATGACTGAACATCTTTAGGAGATACATATTAATGTGTTAGATGTAGATATGTGTATACAGATCGATCGATCTATCTCTCTATCTATTTATCTAGCTATCATCTATCATCTCTCTATGTATCTACCACTGCAGGTATTTCTAACTATATGAAGAATGAATTAATGAACATATCCAAGGATGAATACTCTAGGTACAGATTAAAATGCAGACCCTGAAGAATGGGAGCTGGTTGATATGGAGCGAAGGGGACCCTGCCCCAGACATTGGCCCCTCTGTGCTCCTGACACATCCCCTCGTCCATGGACGCTGGGTCCTCAGCTACTGAATGAGTGGGAACTCTCGTCTGCAGGGACATGAGCACAGGAGGTTTGTGTCCCAGACTGAACAGAGAACATACAAGGACATGATGATTTCTGTGTGGGGAGCCCATTTTTCTCTGCAATCCTGAGCTCCTGGGGCACAGTCAGAATCTACCCAGAATGACTCAGAAGTCAAGTCTGAAATCAAGGAAAACAAGGAGGCTGAAGGAATCCAGTGAGGAGAGCAGAGGAACCCCTGCTAGTGCAGAGAAGGGTTAGTTCAGGAACTGTACAAAAACTACATAGTGACAGGTTGAGGGATATAGAACACAGAGCAGAGGGCAGGCTGGACGGGGGTCTCCAGGTCCTTCCATCTGCTTCCATCTTCCCTGCAGGAACAGCTGACACCGTGAGCCCACCCCAAAACAATTCAGACCCCAGCAGTGGTAAGTAGAAGAATGTCTCAGTGATGGGGCTGGGATGGAGGGGGTGTCCTGTCAGGGGGAGGCGGGTGTCCTGGGTCGACATCCGGCATCCGGGCTCATTTGGGTCCACACTGACCTCTGCACCCTCTCTGTCCTCATTCTTAGCCTCAGATTGCAGGGATTACACGGTGGAGAATCTGATCCGAATGGGCGTGGCTGCCTTGATCCTGGTGGTCCTCGGGATTCTGCTACTCGAGGCTCAGCACAGCCAGGCAAGGACCCCAGGTGCAGCCAGGAGCTAAACACAAGGGGGAGCCAACCCACCATTCCCTCTGGCAGACCTTTGGACATCAATCTAATCTGCCCAAGGGGGTCTGGAAGAAAGCCTGCAGCTCATGCTGGCTGATCTGCCTGCTGAGAACATCCAGGGGAAACATGGTTTAGATGCCAGGAAATGTCTGGGCTGTTCTCAGTCCAGGACTCGTCCCCCATGAACTGTGGTGCTTTCCCTCCTGCCATTGTTGGACATCCTTGACTGCCCCCCGTCTTTCCTCATCCCTGTGACTTGAGGGTTCGTCCCACACGGCAGGGTTGGGTTCATACCTTCCTACAGCAGCAGCTCTGGTCCACTTTCATGGGATACATTTCCCTTTACTCGCCATTTTCTCATTCCCTGATGTGCACCTCCATCCCTTCAGCCCAAAACACAAGATCTGTTTTCATAAGTAAATAGATGGGTGAAAATCAGGTCCACTTTGGAACACATGAATCCAAACCCTTGCCCTAAACCCTCTCTGGAATCGTGGAGGTCTTCTCTCCTCATCTGATGACACCTGGTAGAGTTTTCCAGAAATACCATCAGTTTGAGGGAGCTCAGGGGTGTTTGAAGTGAAGCCTGGTGGTGAGCTACTACACTGACTCCAAGATATAAGTGGTTTTTTTAAAATGTTGCGACTCGTGGCATTTGCCCATTTCTTTGGTGTAAACACTCCCGTCATGGCCAACATCAAGGAGCCGCATGAATGCACCGTGTGCCCAGGTGGGAGTCATGGATACAGCACCTTTCACAAGTGAGTGGGATCCAGCTGCAGGCACACCTCACTGGTGAGCACGACGTGCACGTGTGCTTCCTTCTATTTTAAAGGTCCTGGTACTTCCCACCTCAGTGTGATGCCACAGTTTCAGAGAAATTGTGATGCCAAAATCCTCCTGCATGCACAGGAGAGGCAAGAGAACACAGGGGCAAAATCCAAAGTTGGAGAAAATACTATGCACTTAGACTGCCGGTACATTACTGGTAGAAGTGTAAGTTGCTACAAGCAATTTGAGGAGTAGATCAGAATCCCCTGGTGGAAGGAAGGGACACAGCTCTGGCCCATAACTCCACACCCTAGAGGAAACTGGGCACATATGCATGGTGACTCCTGCAGGAGAATATTGACAAGGCTATTGCTCTGTGTAGACAAAGCCATACAAATAGAATTACAATTAATGAATGTTTGTGTTACGTGTATGTAATGGACTATTTTATGGCCAAAAAAAGCACAAATTAAAATACCAAGCAATCATATAAATCACTTTGGAACTAAACTGAAAAAAAAAAAAAAAAACAAGGGAAATTTTGAGAACCAGGTGTGTAGAGTTATTCCATTATATACATAAGTGCAAAAAAGAAGCGTGTATTATTTAAGGAGGCAAAGTTATGTTTAAGCCTATAAATAAAGGAAGGGAAAGAATCCCATGACATCTCTAAGGTGGTAAACAACATGGTGATGTTGAAGGTTTTGTTCAGGATGGAAACCACCATCTGGAGCACTGGTGGTGTTCTCCATGATGCTAGTCTGTCGACTCAGGGTCCACGTGTTGTTCCTGGTAAAGAACACATTTCTCTCTGTAACCTGCACCTAGTCTGCAGACACCTTAGTGAGATGGGGCTGAAGTGGGATGGAACAGCCATAGTCTACACTAGATCCTGAGCATCATCCAAAGTCACCTTGGATCTGACACAGTGCCTAGTCCCATGATGGCACTGAGGTCCCTCAAAACAGGATCACTATCTACCTGTGGAGACTCCCCTGAGTCTGATCAGACAATGAGCCACGTCCCAGGTAAGAAGCTGGCTCTCTGAACAGCCACTTCAGTGTCATGGACTGTGTGGTTAGCTATTAAAAACTGGTTCGAATGAGTCAGGACCTGTCATTCCTGGTAATCTGAACCAGGTTGGAGATCATCGGTGTGGACCTGGGGCCACTACAGAGACTGGGAATGGCCATCTCTGACTCTGGTTGTCTACTTCGACGATCTGGGGTCATGACAGCAGGAACTCTTACTCCACCATCCTGCTATCTGTCTGTCTGTATGTCTGCTGTTTGAATTCTCACATCCTCCAGCTTTTCAGATGATGTACTTTCATCTTCCCTTTTTCTTCATATTTCATAAATTAAACAAATATTGCATGTCTTACTCTTTTGCTTCCATATTTTTGTCCATGTTCCTTAAAAGGAAAACTGGGGTCTTCACTCAGCAGCTCTTGCCTGAAAACACTAACAGAAAGCATAATTTGCAAATAGCCTAAGATCTAAATAGCAGAGCAGATCCACACATGTCCACCATACTGTCCCCAGAGAGTGTGTTCTCACACCCATGCCTGTTCTGCTTTGGAAAATCCTCCGTGGATCTCCAATTCTTTCTCACGAGATGGTCCTTGCTGCTGAGTCAGGCATTCAAGGCTCTTCATGGTGAGCCTGGCTAACCTGTCCAGACTTATTTCCATCTGAATCTTGCCCCTGCTCTTATCATCAGTTCATTATTCCCAAAATTTGGGCATAAGATAGTAAGTACATGTTGCTCATGCATCAGGGGTGAGCTGATGCCGGGGAATCCTGCTGAAGTACCTCAGTCTCATTCAGATGTCTGCTTCGAGAGCTTCCAGAAAGCGTGCACTGTCTTTGATTGACAATCTGGGGGTTACTAGGCTCTGCATCATGGATCTCTAACCACTCCAACGTCTATTTCTGGAATACCGCCAACGAGATGGAGAAGCACAAAACAGGGAGAACACGCACGATGCATCTTGTTGCCAACATGCAGTTGTGGACATGCCCCTTCCAGTTTACTTGACTTATCAGATGGTCACAAGGTGGACTTCAGAGTGGGAACTTGGGCTCCACCACATGGACAGGCACTGAAAATACTCACTTCCAAAGGATGCAGTACAGGAAGGGAAAGCACTAAGTCTACAGTGGGGAGATGCAGGAAAGCTTGAACAACCACATGAATATCAGATGACGTGTATTTCACAGCAAACAATAGTATCACCGAAAAAGAAGGACAGTGCCTGATTAAGGGGTTTCCTCTGTAAGAAAACATAACAATTCTCAATGTGCAACCACCAAAAAGCACAGCTTCAAAATGCAAAAGACAAAAAATGGCTTGAACAGGCAGGGGGTTAGGGGGCTGACTCAAAGGGTAGCACATGTGAGTCTTGATCTTGGGATCTTGAGTTCAAGCGCCATGTTGGGTGAGGAGCCTACTTGAATAAAAAATATACGTGTGTGTGTGTGTGTGTGTGTTTAATTTCTTGGACGGAGAAGAAATGGGGAACTCCACAACCAGGGAGAGACCTCAACACTCTTGATTATACTTTTTTTTAAAAGATTTTATTTATTTATTTGAGAGAGAGAATGAGAGACAGAGAGCACGAGAGGGAAGAGGGTCAGAGGGAGAAGCAGACCCCCTGCTGAGCAGGGAGCCCGATGCGGGACTCGATCCCAGGACTCCGGGATCATGACCTGAGCCGAAGGCAGTTGCTTAACCAACTGAGCCACCCAGGCGCCCCACTCTTGATTATACTTACACTTTACATGCGAATTGTGGTGCCACCATTCCTCAATGGGAGATGATCTGCAGACTCCGTCCTCTCCTGGTCCACTTTCCATATGCCTCACTGTTCTCAAGCAGGAGCTCTGGGGAGGACCCCTCTCCTCTGAACCCTGTAGCATCTTTACAGTTTGCATGGAGAGCTATGCCCAGCATCGACGTCTGCTCTGAGGGGGCAGAATGAACAAGACGGTGTGTCCTGAGATGTTGGAGCCACAGGTCCTGTTGCCCATGGGAAGGGGCAGGTCAGCCAGGGGCACTGCTTATGAGAATGAAAAGCTGCCCCGCAGGCCAGGGAGAGGATCCCACCCTCCTCCCACACCCCTTGTTCACTGCTTCTCTGAGGAGGATGCTGTTGGGGTCTCCAGGCAGCCTGGCTGGAGAGGAGAGAAGCTTGCCCTCCATCCCTGTCTCTTGCACCTCACAGCCAACCAGCCAGCAGAAACCACTCAGCCTCCTTCACCCCTGTCCTGTCCACTCCACAGCCTACCCTGCAGCCCACACCTGGACACAGCTGGCCCGTGCAGCCGCATCCCCCACCTTGCCGGGGCTCTGTGCTCCAGGGCCAGCTGCTTCTCCAGGTCACCCCGCACACACCCATCTCTGCAACTTCCCTTCAGCATCTGCCCCTTCCCTTCCCAGAGTCCACCCCTGGTCCTCGCCATCCCCGGGGTCAACTGCTTGCTCTTCCAGCTGAACCCAGGGCTGTTCCCGGTGAGTCCAGATGTGACGCTCCAACCTCAGCTGCCATTCTGCCTTCCTCCACCCAGACTGGGGCAGTTTCCTGTGACACACCCACAGTCCTGCACACGCACGTGCACACGCACTCACACAATCATGCTGGGCCCGTAGACACTTCCCCAATTTCCCAGATCAGCGCTCTGGAAGCTTTTCCTCTTCGGCTCCTGTGAAAGTAGAGGCAAAGGTAATGTCTGCATCCCTTCTCTCCTGTGGAAGCGTGTTTATGAATCAGGAGGGGGGGTGTGAGCTTCATGTGATCAATCCATATACATCATTTGGAATACCAGCTGACGCTCAAGGTTTGCCTTCAATTATTGTGTTTATTTTATTTTATTTTATTTTATTTTATTTTATTTAAATTATGTTATGTCAGTCACCATACAGTATATCTTTAGTTTTTGATGGAGTTCTCAAACTCAACACCAAAAAACCCCAAATAATCAAGTCAAAAAATGGGCAGAAGACATGAACAGACACTTCTCCGAAGAAGACATACAAATGGCTAACAGATACATGAAAAAGTGTTCATCATCATTAGCCATCAGGGAAATTCAAATCAAAACCACATTGAGATACCACCTTACACAAGTTAGAATGGCAAAAATGGACAGGGAAAGAAACAACAAATCTTGGAGAGGTTGTGGAGAAAGGGGAACCCTCTTACACTGTTGGTGGGAATGCAAGTTGGTACAGTCACTTTAAAAAAACAGTGTGGAGGTTCCTCAAAAAACTAAAAATAGAGATACCCTAGGACCCAGCAATTGCACTCCTGGGTATTTACCCCAAAGACACAGATGTGGTGAAAAGAAGGGCCATATGCACCCCAATGTTCATAGCAGCAATGTCCACAATAGCCAAACTGTGGAAAGTGCCGAGATGCCCTTCAACAGATGAATGGAGAAAGAAGATGTGGTCCATATATACAATGGACTATTACTCAGCCATCAGAAAGGATGAATACCCAACTTTTACATGCACATGGATGGGACTGGAGGGGATTATGCGAAGTGAAATAAGTCAAGCAGAGAAAGTCAATTGTCATATGGTTTCACTTATTTGTGGAACATAAGGAATCGCATGGAGGACATTGGGAGAAGGAAGGAAAAATGAAGCGGGGGAAATCGGAGGGGGAGACCAACCATGAGAGACTAGGGACTCCTAGAAACAAACTGAGGATTTCAGAGGGGAGGGGGTGGGGGGATGGGTGAGCCCAATGGTGGGTATTGAGGAGGGCACGTGTTGTGTTTATTTTAATTATTGACTTACTTAAATTTATTTAGAGTCTCCTTTCCATGTACAATAGCAGCTAGTATGACCTTCATAGAACTTTCTGACCACAACAGTCCTTTGCTTAAATATTCCATAAACACTGGAAGAGGTGGCCATTTCCTCTGATGTGAAGACACCACAGCTACAAGAAACACGAAGAATCAGGGAAATATGACGCTACCAAAGGAAAAATCACATCTGCATTAGCCGACCATGAAAACAATGGAGATGGGTGAACTGCCTGACAATTCAAAATAATTTTCTCAAAGAACCTCGGTGAACTCACCTTCCACCAGGGGCCAGGAATACAAATGACAAAGGACAGTCTCTTCGATAAATGGTGTTGGGAAAATGAAACGTCCACATGAAGAAGATTGAGATTGGACCCTCACCTCACACCATATCACAAAAATCAACCCACATGGATTGAAGACGGAAACCTAAGACCTAAAACCATAAGACTACTGAAAGAAAACATACGGGAAAAGCCTCTTGACATCAATGTGGGCAATGATTTTGGGGATATGACCCCAAAAACATGGGCAACCGAGGCAAAAATAGACAAGCGGGATTGTCAAACTGAACACCTTCTGCTCGGCCAAGGAATCATCAACAGGGTGAAAAGGCAACTTACAGAACGGGAGAAAATCCTTGCAAACCACCCATCTGATAAGGGAGAGTTTTCAAATCTATAAGGACCTCACACAACTCAGTGCAATAATACCGATCATACTAAGAATAACCCAAATGAAAATGGGCAGAGGGCCCGAAAAGGCGTTTCTCAGAAGAAGACATCCAGAGGGCTGATATGTATATGAAATGGTGCTCAGCATCACTCAGCTTCAGGGAAATGCAAATCAAAAACCTCAGTGAGACACCAGCTCCCACCTGTTAGAAGAGCTCTTATCCAAACAACAAGGTGTAACAAGCTTTGGCAACAGTGTGGAGAAAATGAACCCTTTGTGCACGGCTGCTGGGGGTGTAAATTGGTGCAGCCGCTGTGGAAGATCAGAATGGAGTTTCCTCAAACGATTCAAAAGAAAGCAACCCTGGGATCCATAGGATCCAGCAATCCCACTCCTGAGTCTATGTCCACAGTAAATGAAATCAGGATCTCAAAGAGACATCTGCACCCCCGCGTTCATTGCAACATTAACCACAACAGCCAAGATATGAAAACAACCTAAATGTCTGTCTACAGATGAATGGATAAAGAAAATACGGTATTTATGTGAAAGGAGCACTACTCCACCTTGAAAAAGGAAATCCTGTCATTTGCGACAACCTGGGTGAACCCGGGGGACATTATGGGAAGGGACTTACGCAAAGCACAGAAGGCCAAGTACAGGGCGATCTCACTGATGTGTAAAAAATCCCAAATAGCAAACTCCTAGACACCCAGTAGAATAGTAGTTTCAGGGGCCGGGCAAAGGGGGGCATGGGGAGATGTTGGTCAAGGGGTATCAAGTCTCAGTCATGCAGACGAGTAAGTTCTGGAGATCCAATGCACAGCATTAGATCTAATGCACAGCAATGTGACTGGAGCTAACTGGAGCCTTTTGCATGCTGCAAATTTGCTTAGAGGGTAGGTCTTCAGTGTTCCCACCACACACAAACATGCACACGCACACACACACAAGTGCTCACTGCATGAGGTGCTGGATACATTAATTAGCTTGAATGTGGTCATCACTCCACAACCACACATTTATCAAAACATCAAGTTATGTACCTGAAATATATACAATTTCTATTTGTCATTTATACCTCAATAAGGTGGAAGCAATATTGTTTCATTTAGGGCGCCTGGGTGGCTCAGATGGTTAAGCGTCTGCCTTCGGCTCAGGTCATGATCCCAGGGTCCTGGGATCGAGTCCCACATCGGGCTCCCTGCTCCGCGGGAGCCTGCTTCTCCCTCTGCCTCTCTCTCTCTCTCTGTCTCTCATGAATAAATAAATAAAATCTTTAAAAAAAAATATTGTTTCATTTAATTACACCAAGCACTTTGGAAGTCACGTCATTTTTCATTTTAGATCATGGCACACGTGTTTAATGTGTGCGTTTACGTTTTTCTGAACAGGCGCTCATTACCGTCTCCCTTGAGGTAGGACAAGGTCCTAGTCGCAGGTCACCTGGACCGTGACCGCTCCTCTCTGGGTGTGTATGTGCACACCTGTGTGCACAGCCGTGTCTGTCTCTGGTATTTTCCAGTGCTTACATTTTTGCCATTTGTCCTTCATGCTGCACCTCACCTTCTCCATCCTGGGTTCCTGTTCACACCTGGGTTCCTATTCTTTTTTTTTTCCTTAAGATTTTTTTTTTAAGATTTTATTTATTTATTTGAGATAGAGAGAATGAGAGAGAGAGAGAGAACACATGAGAGGGGATAGGGTCAGAGGATGAAGCAGACTCCCTGGGGAGCAGGGAGCCCGATGCGGGACTCGATCCAGGGACTCCATGATCATGACCTGAGCCGAAGGCAGTCGCCCAACCAACTGAGCCACCCAGGCGCCCTTTTCTTAAGATTTTATTCATTTATATGGGGGGGGTGGGCAGGAGCTGAGAGAGAGGGACAAACAGACTCCGGGCTAGGCACAGAGCCTGATGTCAGGTTTGACCCAGAGCTAGATCCCACGACCCTGAGATCATGACCTGAGCCGAAATCGAAATCGAGAGTCAGAGCCTTAAGGGACGGAGACACACAGGCGCCCCCTGGGTTCCTGTTCTAAGGGAACTGCAACACTTGGCATCCGCTCACTGAGAGTGAAAATAGTCGACTACCTAAAAACGTGCAGTTCTGCAAATGCCTTCTCTCCCGTTCTCTCTCTACAGCAAGTTGCAGGGAAACCCTTTCTCATTTCCTTGTGTGAGTGTATGACTCCAGTCCTGGGAGAGGCAGCTGCAGCTGGTGGTTAAGGGATCCAACCCCAAAGCCCTTCTTGTCTCTCCTGAGGATGCAGCCCGACCTTCTGTTGGAGCCCTGACCCCTCTGCAGTGAGAGGACCCTGGGGAAGCCCTCTGTGTCCACACTGGTGGAAACATCGTCCCTAGGAGCCCTCCGAGGTCCCAGGCACCAGGGGAGACCCAGCTGGGTTCTCTGTTCCCTGCTGGGGTTCCACCTGCATCTGGAAATTTCATTTCCCGTTTACTTGCATGTGTCTGTGGCTGCATATTTCAGACGTACCGTGAGTGGCAGTCCTGGTATTCTGAGCAGACGAGGTCTCCAGTGGGCACACGAACCAGCCACCTGACCGCAGAGTCTGGCCCCAGGACCCCGTCACCGCAACAGGACCCCCAGCCCACGCTCGTCCTACCTGGTCTGGAAACTCACAGCTCCCCATCCCTCCCGTGACCTCGACACCAAATCCCCACAATCACTCTGGGGGGTGAGTTCAGGACGACATGCAGCAGATGGGACCTGAGGCTCAGAGCAAGGACATTACCTCCCAAGGTCATGCTGGCAGAGGATGATCCAGGAATAGTTCAATGAAGATCCACTTTCCTTCAAAATCAGAGCTCTAGCCCAAATAAATGTTCCCTGATGCCTGCACACAGGACCCCCCAGGGTGGGGAGGACGGCTGTGTCCCAGGAACAAGGGGCACCGCAGAGCCAGGAGGGACTTGCAGTGATATTCCCAGGAAGGGGGGAGGTGGACAATGTCAGAGCAAAATAGAGAAGTTCAGGGAGATTGTGATAGAAAGAGAACCTAAACTGCAGGGCCGTGAGAAGGGTTGTGTTTCCTTCCCCATTTGCCTGTATTTCTCCTCGGGGCTCATTGCAAGGGTGACCTCGACCTGAGCCGAGCAGAGGCGTCACATGTGGGTCTGTGTTGACATGAGCTCCCCAGCACAGCAGGAACCCCCACCCCCTGCAGCATCTCTGGGCCTGGGGACCCCGTCCACGGTGAGGACCCCAGGGATGTGCTGAGGATGAAGGAGACCCATGGGGGAGGCTCTGGGAGGGAAGGACATGCCTGGTCTCCTCACCTGGATGGGGCATCTCAGGAAGCCTCGGGGTCCACTTGCTGCACCATCATGGACACCAGAGCCAGGCTAGGTCCTGGGGAGGGGCTGTTCTCCTTCCTGTGGGGCTGCTGACGTGACAACCCCGTGACGGACAGGAACGGCCTCCGCGTGGCCACACCCTGTGTGTCTGTCGTCCTGTGGGCGCCTTGCTCCCTCCGTCTGCACAGCCGAAACCAGAGAGAGCAGACGCCATGACCCCCACCCTGACGGCCCTGCTCTGTCTCGGTGAGATCTGAGGAGGGGAGGGGACGCCCTATTCTGGGAGGGACCCGCCCCACAGCCAGGCCCTGGTCTGTCAGAGACCCCAGACTCAGGAGGCTCACGGGAGGAGCGGTTCTGCTCAGGATTCGGGGCAAACCTCTCACAGGAACTCTCTTCCAGGGCTGAGTGTGGGCCCCAGGACCCGAGTGCAGGCAGGTGAGTCTGTCCCCAGGGTTCCCAGTCCCACCTCCTCACTGGGGACAGGGGTCACCCACCAGGCAGAGGGGATGGAGAACAGCAGTTCCAGGCTGACAGAGGGGGACGTCTGGGGGTTTGGGGCAGAGCTGGGACCTGGGGGTGGGGAAGGTCTTGTGTCCCAGCCTCCGTTTCCTTCCAGGGACCCTCCCCAAACCCACCATCTGGGCTGAGCCAGGCTCTGTGATCCCCCGGGGGACCCCTGTGACCATCTGGTGTCAGGGGAGCCTGGAGGCCCAGGAGTACCGCCTGCAAAAAGAGGGAAACTCGGAGACCTGGCACAGTCAGAAGCCACTGGAGCCCAAGGACAAGGCCAAGCTCTCCATCAAATACATGACACATGTAGATGCAGGACG
This sequence comes from Mirounga angustirostris, assembly GCF_029215605.1. Classification (NCBI taxonomy): domain Eukaryota; kingdom Metazoa; phylum Chordata; class Mammalia; order Carnivora; family Phocidae; genus Mirounga; species Mirounga angustirostris. The sequence goes on along the minus strand of NW_026991724.1, from coordinate 56,689,482 downwards.
ATATCTCTGTAACTATCTCAGTCCCACTGGCTGGTCAGAGCCCAGTGACCCCCTGGAGCTGGTGGTGACAGGTGCGAGCCCACTCAGGGTCCCAGCCCCAGGCTGTGCCCTCAGGAAGGGGGTCTGCTCTCAGGGTGTCTCCCTCTCAAAGCCCAGCCCTGGGGATAATGTGGGGGATCTGAGCCCCATTTAACACCGTCCCCTCCTCCTCTCCTAGGATCGCATGGCAAACCCAGCCTCTCAGCCCTGCCCAGCCCTGTCGTGACCTCAGGAGGGAATGTGACCTTCCAGTGTGGCTCACGGTTGGGACTCAACAGGTTCGTCCTGATGAGGGAAGGAGAACACCAGACCTTCTGGACCCTGGACTCCCAGCGAGCCCCCAGTGGGGGGTCCCAGGCCCTGTTCCCTGTGGGCCCCGTGACCCCCAGCCCCAGGTGGACGTTCAGATGCTATGGTTATTACAACAACAACCCTCAGGTGTGGTCGGACCCCAGTGACCCCCTGGAGCTGCTGGTCTCAGGTGAGGGAGTCTGATTGTTGCCCCATCCCTGTTTTGAGGCACCAGACAGGTTATGGGGGCTCCGCTCCCAGGGGAGCCCCAGATGAGAGGGTGGGGTGAGGGGACAACAGGGGCTCACAGGTCAGAGTCACAGAGGGTGATGGACAGTGAGACCGGGGTCAGGATGGGAGAAGGGAGGTTTGGGGAGCATCAGCCCCTGCAATCCACGGCTGGTCTCTCCCAGGTGCATTGGGGAAGCCCTCCCTCCTGACCCAGCAGGGCCCTGTCGTGACCTCTGGACAGAACCTGACCCTCCAGTGTCGCTCTGATGTCGGCTACGACAGATTCGCTCTGTCCAAGGAGGGCGCACGGGACCCTCCCCAGCTTCTTGGCCGACAGCCCCAGGCTGGGCTCTCTGGGGCAGACTTCTACCTGGGCCCTGTGAGACCCTCCCACGGGGGCCGGTACGCATGCTATGGTGGACGCAAGCTCTCCTCCGAGTGGTCGGCCCCCAGTGACCCCCTGGACATCCTGGTCGCAGGTGAGATGCGACGGGGTCAGTCAGGACCCCAGACTCTGCACAGGTCCTGCCAGGGGGGCCCAGGTGGTGGTGGTGGGACCAGGGGTGTGGGGTCCCCAGGGAGGGAGAGAGACAGGGCCGGGGAAGGGAGAGACTCAGAGGACACAGACAGTCTCAGTTCAGAGCAAGGGCTGGACAGCCCCTCACCTGCCCTTCCTCTCTCTAGGACAGCTCCCCTACACACCCTCCCTCTCAGTGCAGCCGGGACCCACGGTGACCTCAGGAGAGAATGTGACCCTGCTGTGTCAGTCATGGATCTCTGAGGACACTTTCCTTCTGTCCAAGGAGGGGGCAGCCGATCCCCCCCTGCGTCTTAGATCAAAGCGCCGAGCTGGGCAGCACCAGGCTGAATTCTCCATGAGTCCTGTGACCTCAGCCCACGGGGGGACCTACAGGTGCTACGGCTCATCCAGCGCCTCCCCCTACCTGTTGTCCCAGCCCAGTGACCCCCTGGAGCTCCTGGTCTCAGGTGAGGGGCCCCTGAACCTGACCTTTATGAGCTCTGTCAGCTCAAGATGCACGTTTCAGGAAAGCCTGACACGGTAGCAAATGTGGGCGTCACGGGGGCTCCACGGAGGAGGGTCCATCCCAGGGGAGACTGGAAAGACCCACCGGGGCTGCCCTATGCTGCAGTCCCAGCAGAGGTAAGGAGTAGGGGGCTGCATGAGGGGTGGGGGAGTGAGGACGATCGTGAGTAGACAGAGGCCTCCCACTCACCTCCTGTCCCCTCCATATCAGAATCGGAGCCGTGGTGTCAGCCCCACGGGACACTCTCCTAGAGAGAAGCCTCCCCGCCTGCAGGCGCCACTCTGCTGCCCCCTGTGCTCACCTGGGGGCCTCCATGCCCCTCAGTGCACACCTGAGACTGAGGAGGGGCCGTGCCCGGCTCACGGGAGTCCCCAGGGACGCTGCACCGTGTGCCCACGTGCAGCTGCTGTCCCCTGGGCATTGGGTGTGGACGCTTGTCCAGGTCCCTGCGCCTGCTTCTCACACCTTCTAGAGCAGCACCTGCAGATATGGTGACAAAGGGAACTCAGGTGACAGGGATGCAGCCTCAGAAACAAGTCATCCTTCTGTGTGCATCGGGTCACATCCGATTCACACATTCCTTGTGGGGAAGAACTTCTGGGCACTACCGAGTCTTAGCACATTTTCAACGAGTCCCATTTATTTACTTATTTCCTGCGTAGAAGTCAGCGATTCATCACTTGCATGAACTTCACAGCCTTTCAACGTTTTCCGTAGAAGTGGTGTCAGTTCGCAGCCTGTTCTATGAACTTCTTAGCTACTTTAATACCATATATGTCAGTTGTCCGAATAATAGTTCCCTACGCCTGAGAGAGCTATGGGTGTGGGCATATTTTTATGTGCTGTGAACTCACTACACTCTTTTCCTTTCAACTATTTCTCAATGCGCTGCTCGAAATTACACATGGAAATTTCACTTTCTCGTTTCCAAAATGCACACCTGTGTTTCTCACTTCAAAGGACGGAGAAAATGGTCACAAGATTCACGTCAGGGAAACAGCTTGATTTATACCCCAAATTTATTTTAAAGCAAGTTCATTAAAAATCTATTTTTATATTGAAAGCACCGCTGACCTATCCGTTTCAATCCATTTTCCTGCTTTATTAGGGTTTCATTAAAAATGTGATCTTTTCCTGAAAGATGTACGTCTCCTGAACAACTATGTTTTCTCTTTGATTTTTAGCCACATGAGGCTCTTTACAAAGGCTTCCTGGTTTCAAACATTTGGGTGTTAACCCAACTGCATAACGTTTACTGTTCACTAGTATTTTCTGAATTGTATAAGCTAATATTACTTTGACCATTTGTATGAATCTTGATAATTAGGATTGGTCCATATTTTGTTTTTCCTTTTTTTTACTATTTTCTTTTCATCTGAAAACTAGGTTGAGATGTTAACGATTTCCTAGTTTGTGTGTTCCCTCCATAGTAAATTCCACCGACTCTCTCCTTTCCTGGAGGTTTGAAATCCACACGTAGGGACTTCCTCAGGTCTGGCCTGTGATATAGTGGGGACAGAGGTTGTCTTTTCAGTGCAAATAAAACGATTAACTATCCCTACTTGAAACCTCACCTGATTTCTAGAGTTTGTCCCCAAACAGTGAGATGAGGATGGAGACTCCTCCTGGGCACGTGTCCCTGACCTGCCTCCAATTCCCCAAAGCCTGAGTCCAGACCCTCCTGTCCCCTGCCCACCCCCACACGCCACAGACTCGAGTGCCCTCCTGTTGAGGAACAGACAGACTGTACCTCTCTCTGCGTCTGTCTCTCTCTCTACACAGGAAGATGTAGATAGATATCCATACATATACACTTGATTATGTATTTATATTATATCTGCTATTATACAAATAGACATGGTTATAAAAATCCATACATATAATCTATGAGTGTAAAGCACATATATGTGTAATCCATGTATATCTATCTGAAGCCATTCATCCTCATGCCCATAATCTTCATCCCATAGCTTTTCACATGTTTGTAACTGGTCTTCCTGTCTAGATCCACACTGCAAGCAAGGAATAATGATGTTCATATGACCCAATGACTGAACATCTTTAGGAGATACATATTAATGTGTTAGATGTAGATATGTGTATACAGATCGATCGATCTATCTCTCTATCTATTTATCTAGCTATCATCTATCATCTCTCTATGTATCTACCACTGCAGGTATTTCTAACTATATGAAGAATGAATTAATGAACATATCCAAGGATGAATACTCTAGGTACAGATTAAAATGCAGACCCTGAAGAATGGGAGCTGGTTGATATGGAGCGAAGGGGACCCTGCCCCAGACATTGGCCCCTCTGTGCTCCTGACACATCCCCTCGTCCATGGACGCTGGGTCCTCAGCTACTGAATGAGTGGGAACTCTCGTCTGCAGGGACATGAGCACAGGAGGTTTGTGTCCCAGACTGAACAGAGAACATACAAGGACATGATGATTTCTGTGTGGGGAGCCCATTTTTCTCTGCAATCCTGAGCTCCTGGGGCACAGTCAGAATCTACCCAGAATGACTCAGAAGTCAAGTCTGAAATCAAGGAAAACAAGGAGGCTGAAGGAATCCAGTGAGGAGAGCAGAGGAACCCCTGCTAGTGCAGAGAAGGGTTAGTTCAGGAACTGTACAAAAACTACATAGTGACAGGTTGAGGGATATAGAACACAGAGCAGAGGGCAGGCTGGACGGGGGTCTCCAGCTCCTTCCATCTGCTTCCATCTTCCCTGCAGGAACAGCTGACACCCTGAGCCCACCCCAAAACAATTCAGACCCCAGCAGTGGTAAGTAGAAGAATGTCTCAGTGATGGGGCTGGGATGGAGGGGGTGTCCTGTCAGGGGGAGGCGGGTGTCCTGGGTCGACATCCGGCATCCGGGCTCATTTGGGTCCACACTGACCTCTGCACCCTCTCTGTCCTCATTCTTAGCCTCAGATCGCAGGGATTACACGGTGGAGAATCTGATCCGAATGGGCATGGCTGCCTTGATCCTGGTGGTCCTCGGGATTCTGCTACTCGAGGCTCAGCACAGCCAGGCAAGGACCCCAGGTGCAGCCAGGAGCTAAACACAAGGGGGAGCCAACCCACCATTCCCTGTGGCAGACCTTTGGACATCAATCTAATCTGCCCAAGGGGGTCTGGAAGAAAGCCTGCAGCTCATGCTGGCTGATCTGCCTGCTGAGAACATCCAGGGGAAACATGGTTTAGATGCCAGGAAATGTCTGGGCTGTTCTCAGTCCAGGACTCGTCCCCCATGAACTGTGGTGCTTTCCCTCCTGCCATTGTTGGACATCCTTGACTGCCCCCCGTCTTTCCTCATCCCTGTGACTTGAGGGTTTGTCCCACACGGCAGGGTCGGGTTCATACCTTCCTACAGCAGCAGCTCTGGTCCACTTTCATGGGATACATTTCCCTTTACTCGCCATTTTCTCATTCCCTGATGTGCACCTCCATCCCTTCAGCCCAAAACACAAGATCTGTTTTCATAAGTAAATAGATGGGTGAAAATCAGGTCCACTTTGGAACACATGAATCCAAACCCTTGCCCTAAACCCTCTCTGGAATCGTGGAGGTCTTCTCTCCTCATCTGATGACACCTGGTAGAGTTTTCCAGAAATACCATCAGTTTGAGGGAGCTCAGGGGTGTTTGAAGTGAAGCCTGGTGGTGAGCTACTACACTGACTCCAAGATATAAGTGGTTTTTTTAAAATGTTGCGACTCGTGGCATTTGCCCATTTCTTTGGTGTAAACACTCCCGTCATGGCCAACATCAAGGAGCCGCATGAATGCACCGTGTGCCCAGGTGGGAGTCATGGATACAGCACCTTTCACAAGTGAGTGGGATCCAGCTGCAGGCACACCTCACTGGTGAGCACGACGTGCACGTGTGCTTCCTTCTATTTTAAAGGTCCTGGTACTTCCCACCTCAGTGTGATGCCACAGTTTCAGAGAAATTGTGATGCCAAAATCCTCCTGCATGCACAGGAGAGGCAAGAGAACACAGGGGCAAAATCCAAAGTTGGAGAAAATACTATGCACTTAGACTGCCGGTACATTACTGGTAGAAGTGTAAGTTGCTACAAGCAATTTGAGGAGTAGATCAGAATCCCCTGGTGGAAGGAAGGGACACAGCTCTGGCCCATAACTCCACACCCTAGAGGAAACTGGGCACATATGCATGGTGACTCCTGCAGGAGAATATTGACAAGGCTATTGCTCTGTGTAGACAAAGCCATACAAATAGAATTACAATTAATGAATGTTTGTGTTACGTGTATGTAATGGACTATTTTATGGCCAAAAAAAGCACAAATTAAAATACCAAGCAATCATATAAATCACTTTGGAACTAAACTGAAAAAAAAAAAAAAAAACAAGGGAAATTTTGAGAACCAGGTGTGTAGAGTTATTCCATTATATACATAAGTGCAAAAAAGAAGCGTGTATTATTTAAGGAGGCAAAGTTATGTTTAAGCCTATAAATAAAGGAAGGGAAAGAATCCCATGACATCTCTAAGGTGGTAAACAACATGGTGATGTTGAAGGTTTTGTTCAGGATGGAAACCACCATCTGGAGCACTGGTGGTGTTCTCCATGATGCTAGTCTGTCGACTCAGGGTCCACGTGTTGTTCCTGGTAAAGAACACATTTCTGTCTGTAACCTGCACCTAGTCTGCAGACACCTTAGTGAGATGGGGCTGAAGTGGGATGGAACAGCCATAGTCTACACTAGATCCTGAGCATCATCCAAAGTCACCTTGGATCTGACACAGTGCCTAGTCCCATGATGGCACTGAGGTCCCTCAAAACAGGATCACTATCTACCTGTGGAGACTCCCCTGAGTCTGATCAGACAATGAGCCACGTCCCAGGTAAGAAGCTGGCTCTCTGAACAGCCACTTCAGTGTCATGGACTGTGTGGTTAGCTATTAAAAACTGGTTCGAATGAGTCAGGACCTGTCATTCCTGGTAATCTGAACCAGGTTGGAGATCATCGGTGTGGACCTGGGGCCACTACAGAGACTGGGAATGGCCATCTCTGACTCTGGTTGTCTACTTCGACGATCTGGGGTCATGACAGCAGGAACTCTTACTCCACCATCCTGCTATCTGTCTGTCTGTATGTCTGCTGTTTGAATTCTCACATCCTCCAGCTTTTCAGATGATGTACTTTCATCTTCCCTTTTTCTTCATATTTCATAAATTAAACAAATATCGCATGTCTTACTCTTTTGCTTCCATATTTTTGTCCATGTTCCTTAAAAGGAAAACTGGGGTCTTCACTCAGCAGCTCTTGCCTGAAAACACTAACAGAAAGCATAATTTGCAAATAGCCTAAGATCTAAATAGCAGAGCAGATCCACACATGTCCACCATACTGTCCCCAGAGAGTGTGTTCTCACACCCATGCCTGTTCTGCTTTGGAAAATCCTCCGTGGATCTCCAATTCTTTCTCACGAGATGGTCCTTGCTGCTGAGTCAGGCATTCAAGGCTCTTCATGGTGAGCCTGGCTAACCTGTCCAGACTTATTTCCATCTGAATCTTGCCCCTGCTCTTATCATCAGTTCATTATTCCCAAAATTTGGGCATAAGATAGTAAGTACATGTTGCTCATGCATCAGGGGTGAGCTGATGCCGGGGAATCCTGCTGAAGTACCTCAGTCTCATTCAGATGTCTGCTTCGAGAGCTTCCAGAAAGCGTGCACTGTCTTTGATTGACAATCTGGGGGTTACTAGGCTCTGCATCATGGATCTCTAACCACTCCAACGTCTATTTCTGGAATACCGCCAACGAGATGGAGAAGCACAAAACAGGGAGAACACGCACGATGCATCTTGTTGCCAACATGCAGTTGTGGACATGCCCCTTCCAGTTTACTTGACTTATCAGATGGTCACAAGGTGGACTTCAGAGTGGGAACTTGGGCTCCACCACATGGACAGGCACTGAAAATACTCACTTCCAAAGGATGCAGTACAGGAAGGGAAAGCACTAAGTCTACAGTGGGGAGATGCAGGAAAGCTTGAACAACCACATGAATATCAGATGACGTGTATTTCACAGCAAACAATAGTATCACCGAAAAAGAAGGACAGTGCCTGATTAAGGGGTTTCCTCTGTAAGAAAACATAACAATTCTCAATGTGCAACCACCAAAAAGCACAGCTTCAAAATGCAAAAGACAAAAAATGGCTTGAACAGGCAGGGGGTTAGGGGGCTGACTCAAAGGGTAGCACATGTGAGTCTTGATCTTGGGATCTTGAGTTCAAGCGCCATGTTGGGTGAGGAGCCTACTTGAATAAAAAATATACGTGTGTGTGTGTGTGTGTGTGTGTTTAATTTCTTGGACGGAGAAGAAATGGGGAACTCCACAACCAGGGAGAGACCTCAACACTCTTGATTATACTTTTTTTTAAAAGATTTTATTTATTTATTTGAGAGAGAGAATGAGAGACAGAGAGCACGAGAGGGAAGAGGGTCAGAGGGAGAAGCAGACCCCCTGCTGAGCAGGGAGCCCGATGCGGGACTCGATCCCAGGACTCCGGGATCATGACCTGAGCCGAAGGCAGTTGCTTAACCAACTGAGCCACCCAGGCGCCCCACTCTTGATTATACTTACACTTTACATGCGAATTGTGGTGCCACCATTCCTCAATGGGAGATGATCTGCAGACTCCGTCCTCTCCTGGTCCACTTTCCATATGCCTCACTGTCCTCAAGCAGGAGCTCTGGGGAGGACCCCTCTCCTCTGAACCCTGTAGCATCTTTACAGTTTGCGTGGAGAGCTATGCCCAGCATCGACGTCTGCTCTGAGGGGGCAGAATGAACAAGACGGTGTGTCCTGAGATGTTGGAGCCACAGGTCCTGTTGCCCATGGGAAGGGGCAGGTCAGCCAGGGGCACTGCTTATGAGAATGAAAAGCTGCCCGGCAGGGCCAGGGAGAGGATCCCACCCTCCTCCCACACCCCTTGTTCACTGCTTCTCTGAGGAGGATGCTGTTGGGGTCTCCAGGCAGCCTGGCTGGAGAGGAGAGAAGCTTGCCCTCCATCCCTGTCTCTTGCACCTCACAGCCAACCAGCCAGCAGAAACCACTCAGCCTCCTTCACCCCTGTCCTGTCCACCCCACAGCCTACCCTGCAGCCCACACCTGGACACAGCTGGCCCGTGCAGCCGCATCCCCCACCTTGCCGGGGCTCTGTGCTCCAGGGCCACCTGCTTCTCCAGGTCACCCCGCACACACCCATCTCTGCAACTTCCCTTCAGCATCTGCCCCTTCCCTTCCCAGAGTCCACCCCTGGTCCTCGCCATCCCCGGGGTCAACTGCTTGCTCTTCCAGCTGAACCCAGGGCTGTTCCCGGTGAGTCCAGATGTGACGCTCCAACCTCAGCTGCCATTCTGCCTTCCTCCACCCAGACTGGGGCAGTTTCCTGTGACACACCCACAGTCCTGCACACGCACGTGCACACGCACTCACACAATCATGCTGGGCCCGTAGACACTTCCCCAATTTCCCAGATCAGCGCTCTGGAAGCTTTTCCTCTTCGGCTCCTGTGAAAGTAGAGGCAAAGGTAATGTCTGCATCCCTTCTCTCCTGTGGAAGCGTGTTTATGAATCAGGAGGGGGGGTGTGAGCTTCATGTGATCAATCCATATACATCATTTGGAATACCAGCTGACGCTCAAGGTTTGCCTTCAATTATTGTGTTTATTTTATTTTATTTTATTTTATTTTATTTTATTTTATTTAAATTATGTTATGTCAGTCACCATACAGTATATCTTTAGTTTTTGATGGAGTTCTCAAACTCAACACCAAAAAACCCCAAATAATCAAGTCAAAAAATGGGCAGAAGACATGAACAGACACTTCTCCGAAGAAGACATACAAATGGCTAACAGATACATGAAAAAGTGTTCATCATCATTAGCCATCAGGGAAATTCAAATCAAAACCACATTGAGATACCACCTTACACAAGTTAGAATGGCAAAAATGGACAGGGAAAGAAACAACAAATCTTGGAGAGGTTGTGGAGAAAGGGGAACCCTCTTACACTGTTGGTGGGAATGCAAGTTGGTACAGTCACTTTAAAAAAACAGTGTGGAGGTTCCTCAAAAAACTAAAAATAGAGATACCCTAGGACCCAGCAATTGCACTCCTGGGTATTTACCCCAAAGACACAGATGTGGTGAAAAGAAGGGCCATATGCACCCCAATGTTCATAGCAGCAATGTCCACAATAGCCAAACTGTGGAAAGTGCCGAGATGCCCTTCAACAGATGAATGGAGAAAGAAGATGTGGTCCATATATACAATGGACTATTACTCAGCCATCAGAAAGGATGAATACCCAACTTTTACATGCACATGGATGGGACTGGAGGGGATTATGCGAAGTGAAATAAGTCAAGCAGAGAAAGTCAATTGTCATATGGTTTCACTTATTTGTGGAACATAAGGAATCGCATGGAGGACATTGGGAGAAGGAAGGAAAAATGAAGCGGGGGAAATCGGAGGGGGAGACCAACCATGAGAGACTAGGGACTCCTAGAAACAAACTGAGGATTTCAGAGGGGAGGGGGTGGGGGGATGGGTGAGCCCAATGGTGGGTATTGAGGAGGGCACGTGTTGTGTTTATTTTAATTATTGACTTACTTAAATTTATTTAGAGTCTCCTTTCCATGTACAATAGCAGCTAGTATGACCTTCATAGAACTTTCTGACCACAACAGTCCTTTGCTTAAATATTCCATAAACACTGGAAGAGGTGGCCATTTCCTCTGATGTGAAGACACCACAGCTACAAGAAACACGAAGAATCAGGGAAATATGACGCTACCAAAGGAAAAATCACATCTGCATTAGCCGACCATGAAAACAATGGAGATGGGTGAACTGCCTGACAATTCAAAATAATTTTCTCAAAGAACCTCGGTGAACTCACCTTCCACCAGGGGCCAGGAATACAAATGACAAAGGACAGTCTCTTCGATAAATGGTGTTGGGAAAATGAAACGTCCACATGAAGAAGATTGAGATTGGACCCTCACCTCACACCACATCACAAAAATCAACCCACATGGATTGAAGACGGAAACCTAAGACCTGAAACCATAAGACTACTGAAAGAAAACATACGGGAAAAGCCTCTTGACATCAATGTGGGCAATGATTTTGGGGATATGACCCCAAAAACATGGGCAACCGAGGCAAAAATAGACAAGCGGGATTGTCAAACTGAACACCTTCTGCTCGGCCAAGGAATCATCAACAGGGTGAAAAGGCAACTTACAGAACGGGAGAAAATCCTTGCAAACCACCCATCTGATAAGGGAGAGTTTTCAAATCTATAAGGACCTCACACAACTCAGTGCAATAATACCGATCATACTAAGAATAACCCAAATGAAAATGGGCAGAGGGCCCGAAAAGGCGTTTCTCAGAAGAAGACATCCAGAGGGCTGATATGTATATGAAATGGTGCTCAGCATCACTCAGCTTCAGGGAAATGCAAATCAAAAACCTCAGTGAGACACCAGCTCCCACCTGTTAGAAGAGCTCTTATCCAAACAACAAGGTGTAACAAGCTTTGGCAACAGTGTGGAGAAAATGAACCCTTTGTGCACGGCTGCTGGGGGTGTAAATTGGTGCAGCCGCTGTGGAAGATCAGAATGGAGTTTCCTCAAACGATTCAAAAGAAAGCAACCCTGGGATCCATAGGATCCAGCAATCCCACTCCTGAGTCTATGTCCACAGTAAATGAAATCAGGATCTCAAAGAGACATCTGCACCCCCGCGTTCATTGCAACATTAACCACAACAGCCAAGATATGAAAACAACCTAAATGTCTGTCTACAGATGAATGGATAAAGAAAATACGGTATTTATGTGAAAGGAGCACTACTCCACCTTGAAAAAGGAAATCCTGTCATTTGCGACAACCTGGGTGAACCCGGGGGACATTATGGGAAGGGACTTACGCAAAGCACAGAAGGCCAAGTACAGGGCGATCTCACTGATGTGTAAAAAATCCCAAATAGCAAACTCCTAGACACCCAGTAGAATAGTAGTTTCAGGGGCCGGGCAAAGGGGGGCATGGGGAGATGTTGGTCAAGGGGTATCAAGTCTCAGTCATGCAGACGAGTAAGTTCTGGAGATCCAATGCACAGCATTAGATCTAATGCACAGCAATGTGACTGGAGCTAACTGGAGCCTTTTGCATGCTGCAAATTTGCTTAGAGGGTAGGTCTTCAGTGTTCCCACCACACACAAACATGCACACGCACACACACACAAGTGCTCACTGCATGAGGTGCTGGATACATTAATTAGCTTGAATGTGGTCATCACTCCACAACCACACATTTATCAAAACATCAAGTTATGTACCTGAAATATATACAATTTCTATTTGTCATTTATACCTCAATAAGGTGGAAGCAATATTGTTTCATTTAGGGCGCCTGGGTGGCTCAGATGGTTAAGCGTCTGCCTTCGGCTCAGGTCATGATCCCAGGGTCCTGGGATCGAGTCCCACATCGGGCTCCCTGCTCCGCGGGAGCCTGCTTCTCCCTCTGCCTCTCTCTCTCTCTCTGTCTCTCATGAATAAATAAATAAAATCTTTAAAAAAAAATATTGTTTCATTTAATTACACCAAGCACTTTGGAAGTCACGTCATTTTTCATTTTAGATCATGGCACACGTGTTTAATGTGTGCGTTTACGTTTTTCTGAACAGGCGCTCATTACCGTCTCCCTTGAGGTAGGACAAGGTCCTAGTCGCAGGTCACCTGGACCGTGACCGCTCCTCTCTGGGTGTGTATGTGCACACCTGTGTGCACAGCCGTGTCTGTCTCTGGTATTTTCCAGTGCTTACATTTTTGCCATTTGTCCTTCATGCTGCACCTCACCTTCTCCATCCTGGGTTCCTGTTCACACCTGGGTTCCTATTCTTTTTTTTTTCCTTAAGATTTTTTTTTTAAGATTTTATTTATTTATTTGAGATAGAGAGAATGAGAGAGAGAGAGAGAACACATGAGAGGGGATAGGGTCAGAGGATGAAGCAGACTCCCTGGGGAGCAGGGAGCCCGATGCGGGACTCGATCCAGGGACTCCATGATCATGACCTGAGCCGAAGGCAGTCGCCCAACCAACTGAGCCACCCAGGCGCCCTTTTCTTAAGATTTTATTCATTTATATGGGGGGGGTGGGCAGGAGCTGAGAGAGAGGGACAAACAGACTCCGGGCTAGGCACAGAGCCTGATGTCAGGTTTGACCCAGAGCTAGATCCCACGACCCTGAGATCATGACCTGAGCCGAAATCGAAATCGAGAGTCAGAGCCTTAAGGGACGGAGACACACAGGCGCCCCCTGGGTTCCTGTTCTAAGGGAACTGCAACACTTGGCATCCGCTCACTGAGAGTGAAAATAGTCGACTACCTAAAAACGTGCAGTTCTGCAAATGCCTTCTCTCCCGTTCTCTCTCTACAGCAAGTTGCAGGGAAACCCTTTCTCATTTCCTTGTGTGAGTGTATGACTCCAGTCCTGGGAGAGGCAGCTGCAGCTGGTGGTTAAGGGATCCAACCCCAAAGCCCTTCTTGTCTCTCCTGAGGATGCAGCCCGACCTTCTGTTGGAGCCCTGACCCCTCTGCAGTGAGAGGACCCTGGGGAAGCCCTCTGTGTCCACACTGGTGGAAACATCGTCCCTAGGAGCCCTCCGAGGTCCCAGGCACCAGGGGAGACCCAGCTGGGTTCTCTGTTCCCTGCTGGGGTTCCACCTGCATCTGGAAATTTCATTTCCCGTTTACTTGCATGTGTCTGTGGCTGCATATTTCAGACGTACCGTGAGTGGCAGTCCTGGTATTCTGAGCAGACGAGGTCTCCAGTGGGCACACGAACCAGCCACCTGACCGCAGAGTCTGGCCCCAGGACCCCGTCACCGCAACAGGACCCCCAGCCCACGCTCGTCCTACCTGGTCTGGAAACTCACAGCTCCCCATCCCTCCCGTGACCTCGACACCAAATCCCCACAATCACTCTGGGGGGTGAGTTCAGGACGACATGCAGCAGATGGGACCTGAGGCTCAGAGCAAGGACATTACCTCCCAAGGTCATGCTGGCAGAGGATGATCCAGGAATAGTTCAATGAAGATCCACTTTCCTTCAAAATCAGAGCTCTAGCCCAAATAAATGTTCCCTGATGCCTGCACACAGGACCCCCCAGGGTGGGGAGGACGGCTGTGTCCCAGGAACAAGGGGCACCGCAGAGCCAGGAGGGACTTGCAGTGATATTCCCAGGAAGGGGGGAGGTGGACAATGTCAGAGCAAAATAGAGAAGTTCAGGGAGATTGTGATAGAAAGAGAACCTAAACTGCAGGGCCGTGAGAAGGGTTGTGTTTCCTTCCCCATTTGCCTGTATTTCTCCTCGGGGCTCATTGCAAGGGTGACCTCGACCTGAGCCGAGCAGAGGCGTCACATGTGGGTCTGTGTTGACATGAGCTCCCCAGCACAGCAGGAACCCCCACCCCCTGCAGCATCTCTGGGCCTGGGGACCCCGTCCACGGTGAGGACCCCAGGGATGTGCTGAGGATGAAGGAGACCCATGGGGGAGGCTCTGGGAGGGAAGGACATGCCTGGTCTCCTCACCTGGATGGGGCATCTCAGGAAGCCTCGGGGTCCACTTGCTGCACCATCATGGACACCAGAGCCAGGCTAGGTCCTGGGGAGGGGCTGTTCTCCTTCCTGTGGGGCTGCTGACGTGACAACCCCGTGACGGACAGGAACGGCCTCCGCGTGGCCACACCCTGTGTGTCTGTCGTCCTGTGGGCGCCTTGCTCCCTCCGTCTGCACAGCCGAAACCAGAGAGAGCAGACGCCATGACCCCCACCCTGACGGCCCTGCTCTGTCTCGGTGAGATCTGAGGAGGGGAGGGGACGCCCTATTCTGGGAGGGACCCGCCCCACAGCCAGGCCCTGGTCTGTCAGAGACCCCAGACTCAGGAGGCTCACGGGAGGAGCGGTTCTGCTCAGGATTCGGGGCAAACCTCTCACAGGAACTCTCTTCCAGGGCTGAGTGTGGGCCCCAGGACCCGAGTGCAGGCAGGTGAGTCTGTCCCCAGGGTTCCCAGTCCCACCTCCTCACTGGGGACAGGGGTCACCCACCAGGCAGAGGGGATGGAGAACAGCAGTTCCAGGCTGACAGAGGGGGACGTCTGGGGGTTTGGGGCAGAGCTGGGACCTGGGGGTGGGGAAGGTCTTGTGTCCCAGCCTCCGTTTCCTTCCAGGGACCCTCCCCAAACCCACCATCTGGGCTGAGCCAGGCTCTGTGATCCCCCGGGGGACCCCTGTGACCATCTGGTGTCAGGGGAGCCTGGAGGCCCAGGAGTACCGCCTGCAAAAAGAGGGAAACTCGGAGACCTGGCACAGTCAGAAGCCACTGGAGCCCAAGGACAAGGCCAAGCTCTCCATCAAATACATGACACATGTAGATGCAGGACGATATCTCTGTAACTATCTCAGTCCCACTGGCTGGTCAGAGCCCAGTGACCCCCTGGAGCTGGTGGTGACAGGTGCGAGCCCACTCAGGGTCCCAGCCCCAGGCTGTGCCCTCAGGAAGGGGGTCTGCTCTCAGGGTGTCTCCCTCTCAAAGCCCAGCCCTGGGGATAATGTGGGGGATCTGAGCCCCATTTAACACCGTCCCCTCCTCCTCTCCTAGGATCGCATGGCAAACCCAGCCTCTCAGCCCTGCCCAGCCCTGTCGTGACCTCAGGAGGGAATGTGACCTTCCAGTGTGGCTCACGGTTGGGACTCAACAGGTTCGTCCTGATGAGGGAAGGAGAACACCAGACCTTCTGGACCCTGGACTCCCAGCGAGCCCCCAGTGGGGGGTCCCAGGCCCTGTTCCCTGTGGGCCCCGTGACCCCCAGCCCCAGGTGGACGTTCAGATGCTATGGTTATTACAACAACAACCCTCAGGTGTGGTCGGACCCCAGTGACCCCCTGGAGCTGCTGGTCTCAGGTGAGGGAGTCTGATTGTTGCCCCATCCCTGTTTTGAGGCACCAGACAGGTTATGGGGGCTCCGCTCCCAGGGGAGCCCCAGATGAGAGGGTGGGGTGAGGGGACAACAGGGGCTCACAGGTCAGAGTCACAGAGGGTGATGGACAGTGAGACCGGGGTCAGGATGGGAGAAGGGAGGTTTGGGGAGCATCAGCCCCTGCAATCCACGGCTGGTCTCTCCCAGGTGCATTGGGGAAGCCCTCCCTCCTGACCCAGCAGGGCCCTGTCGTGACCTCTGGACAGAACCTGACCCTCCAGTGTCGCTCTGATGTCGGCTACGACAGATTCGCTCTGTCCAAGGAGGGCGCACGGGACCCTCCCCAGCTTCTTGGCCGACAGCCCCAGGCTGGGCTCTCTGGGGCAGACTTCTACCTGGGCCCTGTGAGACCCTCCCACGGGGGCCGGTACGCATGCTATGGTGGACGCAAGCTCTCCTCCGAGTGGTCGGCCCCCAGTGACCCCCTGGACATCCTGGTCGCAGGTGAGATGCGACGGGGTCAGTCAGGACCCCAGACTCTGCACAGGTCCTGCCAGGGGGGCCCAGGTGGTGGTGGTGGGACCAGGGGTGTGGGGTCCCCAGGGAGGGAGAGAGACAGGGCCGGGGAAGGGAGAGACTCAGAGGACACAGACAGTCTCAGTTCAGAGCAAGGGCTGGACAGCCCCTCACCTGCCCTTCCTCTCTCTAGGACAGCTCCCCTACACACCCTCCCTCTCAGTGCAGCCGGGACCCACGGTGACCTCAGGAGAGAATGTGACCCTGCTGTGTCAGTCATGGATCTCTGAGGACACTTTCCTTCTGTCCAAGGAGGGGGCAGCCGATCCCCCCCTGCGTCTTAGATCAAAGCGCCGAGCTGGGCAGCACCAGGCTGAATTCTCCATGAGTCCTGTGACCTCAGCCCACGGGGGGACCTACAGGTGCTACGGCTCATCCAGCGCCTCCCCCTACCTGTTGTCCCAGCCCAGTGACCCCCTGGAGCTCCTGGTCTCAGGTGAGGGGCCCCTGAACCTGACCTTTATGAGCTCTGTCAGCTCAAGATGCACGTTTCAGGAAAGCCTGACACGGTAGCAAATGTGGGCGTCACGGGGGCTCCACGGAGGAGGGTCCATCCCAGGGGAGACTGGAAAGACCCACCGGGGCTGCCCTATGCTGCAGTCCCAGCAGAGGTAAGGAGTAGGGGGCTGCATGAGGGGTGGGGGAGTGAGGACGATCGTGAGTAGACAGAGGCCTCCCACTCACCTCCTGTCCCCTCCATATCAGAATCGGAGCCGTGGTGTCAGCCCCACGGGACACTCTCCTAGAGAGAAGCCTCCCCGCCTGCAGGCGCCACTCTGCTGCCCCCTGTGCTCACCTGGGGGCCTCCATGCCCCTCAGTGCACACCTGAGACTGAGGAGGGGCCGTGCCCGGCTCACGGGAGTCCCCAGGGACGCTGCACCGTGTGCCCACGTGCAGCTGCTGTCCCCTGGGCATTGGGTGTGGACGCTTGTCCAGGTCCCTGCGCCTGCTTCTCACACCTTCTAGAGCAGCACCTGCAGATATGGTGACAAAGGGAACTCAGGTGACAGGGATGCAGCCTCAGAAACAAGTCATCCTTCTGTGTGCATCGGGTCACATCCGATTCACACATTCCTTGTGGGGAAGAACTTCTGGGCACTACCGAGTCTTAGCACATTTTCAACGAGTCCCATTTATTTACTTATTTCCTGCGTAGAAGTCAGCGATTCATCACTTGCATGAACTTCACAGCCTTTCAACGTTTTCCGTAGAAGTGGTGTCAGTTCGCAGCCTGTTCTATGAACTTCTTAGCTACTTTAATACCATATATGTCAGTTGTCCGAATAATAGTTCCCTACGCCTGAGAGAGCTATGGGTGTGGGCATATTTTTATGTGCTGTGAACTCACTACACTCTTTTCCTTTCAACTATTTCTCAATGCGCTGCTCGAAATTACACATGGAAATTTCACTTTCTCGTTTCCAAAATGCACACCTGTGTTTCTCACTTCAAAGGACGGAGAAAATGGTCACAAGATTCACGTCAGGGAAACAGCTTGATTTATACCCCAAATTTATTTTAAAGCAAGTTCATTAAAAATCTATTTTTATATTGAAAGCACCGCTGACCTATCCGTTTCAATCCATTTTCCTGCTTTATTAGGGTTTCATTAAAAATGTGATCTTTTCCTGAAAGATGTACGTCTCCTGAACAACTATGTTTTCTCTTTGATTTTTAGCCACATGAGGCTCTTTACAAAGGCTTCCTGGTTTCAAACATTTGGGTGTTAACCCAACTGCATAACGTTTACTGTTCACTAGTATTTTCTGAATTGTATAAGCTAATATTACTTTGACCATTTGTATGAATCTTGATAATTAGGATTGGTCCATATTTTGTTTTTCCTTTTTTTTACTATTTTCTTTTCATCTGAAAACTAGGTTGAGATGTTAACGATTTCCTAGTTTGTGTGTTCCCTCCATAGTAAATTCCACCGACTCTCTCCTTTCCTGGAGGTTTGAAATCCACACGTAGGGACTTCCTCAGGTCTGGCCTGTGATATAGTGGGGACAGAGGTTGTCTTTTCAGTGCAAATAAAACGATTAACTATCCCTACTTGAAACCTCACCTGATTTCTAGAGTTTGTCCCCAAACAGTGAGATGAGGATGGAGACTCCTCCTGGGCACGTGTCCCTGACCTGCCTCCAATTCCCCAAAGCCTGAGTCCAGACCCTCCTGTCCCCTGCCCACCCCCACACGCCACAGACTCGAGTGCCCTCCTGTTGAGGAACAGACAGACTGTACCTCTCTCTGCGTCTGTCTCTCTCTCTACACAGGAAGATGTAGATAGATATCCATACATATACACTTGATTATGTATTTATATTATATCTGCTATTATACAAATAGACATGGTTATAAAAATCCATACATATAATCTATGAGTGTAAAGCACATATATGTGTAATCCATGTATATCTATCTGAAGCCATTCATCCTCATGCCCATAATCTTCATCCCATAGCTTTTCACATGTTTGTAACTGGTCTTCCTGTCTAGATCCACACTGCAAGCAAGGAATAATGATGTTCATATGACCCAATGACTGAACATCTTTAGGAGATACATATTAATGTGTTAGATGTAGATATGTGTATACAGATCGATCGATCTATCTCTCTATCTATTTATCTAGCTATCATCTATCATCTCTCTATGTATCTACCACTGCAGGTATTTCTAACTATATGAAGAATGAATTAATGAACATATCCAAGGATGAATACTCTAGGTACAGATTAAAATGCAGACCCTGAAGAATGGGAGCTGGTTGATATGGAGCGAAGGGGACCCTGCCCCAGACATTGGCCCCTCTGTGCTCCTGACACATCCCCTCGTCCATGGACGCTGGGTCCTCAGCTACTGAATGAGTGGGAACTCTCGTCTGCAGGGACATGAGCACAGGAGGTTTGTGTCCCAGACTGAACAGAGAACATACAAGGACATGATGATTTCTGTGTGGGGAGCCCATTTTTCTCTGCAATCCTGAGCTCCTGGGGCACAGTCAGAATCTACCCAGAATGACTCAGAAGTCAAGTCTGAAATCAAGGAAAACAAGGAGGCTGAAGGAATCCAGTGAGGAGAGCAGAGGAACCCCTGCTAGTGCAGAGAAGGGTTAGTTCAGGAACTGTACAAAAACTACATAGTGACAGGTTGAGGGATATAGAACACAGAGCAGAGGGCAGGCTGGACGGGGGTCTCCAGCTCCTTCCATCTGCTTCCATCTTCCCTGCAGGAACAGCTGACACCCTGAGCCCACCCCAAAACAATTCAGACCCCAGCAGTGGTAAGTAGAAGAATGTCTCAGTGATGGGGCTGGGATGGAGGGGGTGTCCTGTCAGGGGGAGGCGGGTGTCCTGGGTCGACATCCGGCATCCGGGCTCATTTGGGTCCACACTGACCTCTGCACCCTCTCTGTCCTCATTCTTAGCCTCAGATCGCAGGGATTACACGGTGGAGAATCTGATCCGAATGGGCATGGCTGCCTTGATCCTGGTGGTCCTCGGGATTCTGCTACTCGAGGCTCAGCACAGCCAGGCAAGGACCCCAGGTGCAGCCAGGAGCTAAACACAAGGGGGAGCCAACCCACCATTCCCTGTGGCAGACCTTTGGACATCAATCTAATCTGCCCAAGGGGGTCTGGAAGAAAGCCTGCAGCTCATGCTGGCTGATCTGCCTGCTGAGAACATCCAGGGGAAACATGGTTTAGATGCCAGGAAATGTCTGGGCTGTTCTCAGTCCAGGACTCGTCCCCCATGAACTGTGGTGCTTTCCCTCCTGCCATTGTTGGACATCCTTGACTGCCCCCCGTCTTTCCTCATCCCTGTGACTTGAGGGTTTGTCCCACACGGCAGGGTCGGGTTCATACCTTCCTACAGCAGCAGCTCTGGTCCACTTTCATGGGATACATTTCCCTTTACTCGCCATTTTCTCATTCCCTGATGTGCACCTCCATCCCTTCAGCCCAAAACACAAGATCTGTTTTCATAAGTAAATAGATGGGTGAAAATCAGGTCCACTTTGGAACACATGAATCCAAACCCTTGCCCTAAACCCTCTCTGGAATCGTGGAGGTCTTCTCTCCTCATCTGATGACACCTGGTAGAGTTTTCCAGAAATACCATCAGTTTGAGGGAGCTCAGGGGTGTTTGAAGTGAAGCCTGGTGGTGAGCTACTACACTGACTCCAAGATATAAGTGGTTTTTTTAAAATGTTGCGACTCGTGGCATTTGCCCATTTCTTTGGTGTAAACACTCCCGTCATGGCCAACATCAAGGAGCCGCATGAATGCACCGTGTGCCCAGGTGGGAGTCATGGATACAGCACCTTTCACAAGTGAGTGGGATCCAGCTGCAGGCACACCTCACTGGTGAGCACGACGTGCACGTGTGCTTCCTTCTATTTTAAAGGTCCTGGTACTTCCCACCTCAGTGTGATGCCACAGTTTCAGAGAAATTGTGATGCCAAAATCCTCCTGCATGCACAGGAGAGGCAAGAGAACACAGGGGCAAAATCCAAAGTTGGAGAAAATACTATGCACTTAGACTGCCGGTACATTACTGGTAGAAGTGTAAGTTGCTACAAGCAATTTGAGGAGTAGATCAGAATCCCCTGGTGGAAGGAAGGGACACAGCTCTGGCCCATAACTCCACACCCTAGAGGAAACTGGGCACATATGCATGGTGACTCCTGCAGGAGAATATTGACAAGGCTATTGCTCTGTGTAGACAAAGCCATACAAATAGAATTACAATTAATGAATGTTTGTGTTACGTGTATGTAATGGACTATTTTATGGCCAAAAAAAGCACAAATTAAAATACCAAGCAATCATATAAATCACTTTGGAACTAAACTGAAAAAAAAAAAAAAAAACAAGGGAAATTTTGAGAACCAGGTGTGTAGAGTTATTCCATTATATACATAAGTGCAAAAAAGAAGCGTGTATTATTTAAGGAGGCAAAGTTATGTTTAAGCCTATAAATAAAGGAAGGGAAAGAATCCCATGACATCTCTAAGGTGGTAAACAACATGGTGATGTTGAAGGTTTTGTTCAGGATGGAAACCACCATCTGGAGCACTGGTGGTGTTCTCCATGATGCTAGTCTGTCGACTCAGGGTCCACGTGTTGTTCCTGGTAAAGAACACATTTCTGTCTGTAACCTGCACCTAGTCTGCAGACACCTTAGTGAGATGGGGCTGAAGTGGGATGGAACAGCCATAGTCTACACTAGATCCTGAGCATCATCCAAAGTCACCTTGGATCTGACACAGTGCCTAGTCCCATGATGGCACTGAGGTCCCTCAAAACAGGATCACTATCTACCTGTGGAGACTCCCCTGAGTCTGATCAGACAATGAGCCACGTCCCAGGTAAGAAGCTGGCTCTCTGAACAGCCACTTCAGTGTCATGGACTGTGTGGTTAGCTATTAAAAACTGGTTCGAATGAGTCAGGACCTGTCATTCCTGGTAATCTGAACCAGGTTGGAGATCATCGGTGTGGACCTGGGGCCACTACAGAGACTGGGAATGGCCATCTCTGACTCTGGTTGTCTACTTCGACGATCTGGGGTCATGACAGCAGGAACTCTTACTCCACCATCCTGCTATCTGTCTGTCTGTATGTCTGCTGTTTGAATTCTCACATCCTCCAGCTTTTCAGATGATGTACTTTCATCTTCCCTTTTTCTTCATATTTCATAAATTAAACAAATATCGCATGTCTTACTCTTTTGCTTCCATATTTTTGTCCATGTTCCTTAAAAGGAAAACTGGGGTCTTCACTCAGCAGCTCTTGCCTGAAAACACTAACAGAAAGCATAATTTGCAAATAGCCTAAGATCTAAATAGCAGAGCAGATCCACACATGTCCACCATACTGTCCCCAGAGAGTGTGTTCTCACACCCATGCCTGTTCTGCTTTGGAAAATCCTCCGTGGATCTCCAATTCTTTCTCACGAGATGGTCCTTGCTGCTGAGTCAGGCATTCAAGGCTCTTCATGGTGAGCCTGGCTAACCTGTCCAGACTTATTTCCATCTGAATCTTGCCCCTGCTCTTATCATCAGTTCATTATTCCCAAAATTTGGGCATAAGATAGTAAGTACATGTTGCTCATGCATCAGGGGTGAGCTGATGCCGGGGAATCCTGCTGAAGTACCTCAGTCTCATTCAGATGTCTGCTTCGAGAGCTTCCAGAAAGCGTGCACTGTCTTTGATTGACAATCTGGGGGTTACTAGGCTCTGCATCATGGATCTCTAACCACTCCAACGTCTATTTCTGGAATACCGCCAACGAGATGGAGAAGCACAAAACAGGGAGAACACGCACGATGCATCTTGTTGCCAACATGCAGTTGTGGACATGCCCCTTCCAGTTTACTTGACTTATCAGATGGTCACAAGGTGGACTTCAGAGTGGGAACTTGGGCTCCACCACATGGACAGGCACTGAAAATACTCACTTCCAAAGGATGCAGTACAGGAAGGGAAAGCACTAAGTCTACAGTGGGGAGATGCAGGAAAGCTTGAACAACCACATGAATATCAGATGACGTGTATTTCACAGCAAACAATAGTATCACCGAAAAAGAAGGACAGTGCCTGATTAAGGGGTTTCCTCTGTAAGAAAACATAACAATTCTCAATGTGCAACCACCAAAAAGCACAGCTTCAAAATGCAAAAGACAAAAAATGGCTTGAACAGGCAGGGGGTTAGGGGGCTGACTCAAAGGGTAGCACATGTGAGTCTTGATCTTGGGATCTTGAGTTCAAGCGCCATGTTGGGTGAGGAGCCTACTTGAATAAAAAATATACGTGTGTGTGTGTGTGTGTGTGTGTTTAATTTCTTGGACGGAGAAGAAATGGGGAACTCCACAACCAGGGAGAGACCTCAACACTCTTGATTATACTTTTTTTTAAAAGATTTTATTTATTTATTTGAGAGAGAGAATGAGAGACAGAGAGCACGAGAGGGAAGAGGGTCAGAGGGAGAAGCAGACCCCCTGCTGAGCAGGGAGCCCGATGCGGGACTCGATCCCAGGACTCCGGGATCATGACCTGAGCCGAAGGCAGTTGCTTAACCAACTGAGCCACCCAGGCGCCCCACTCTTGATTATACTTACACTTTACATGCGAATTGTGGTGCCACCATTCCTCAATGGGAGATGATCTGCAGACTCCGTCCTCTCCTGGTCCACTTTCCATATGCCTCACTGTCCTCAAGCAGGAGCTCTGGGGAGGACCCCTCTCCTCTGAACCCTGTAGCATCTTTACAGTTTGCGTGGAGAGCTATGCCCAGCATCGACGTCTGCTCTGAGGGGGCAGAATGAACAAGACGGTGTGTCCTGAGATGTTGGAGCCACAGGTCCTGTTGCCCATGGGAAGGGGCAGGTCAGCCAGGGGCACTGCTTATGAGAATGAAAAGCTGCCCGGCAGGGCCAGGGAGAGGATCCCACCCTCCTCCCACACCCCTTGTTCACTGCTTCTCTGAGGAGGATGCTGTTGGGGTCTCCAGGCAGCCTGGCTGGAGAGGAGAGAAGCTTGCCCTCCATCCCTGTCTCTTGCACCTCACAGCCAACCAGCCAGCAGAAACCACTCAGCCTCCTTCACCCCTGTCCTGTCCACCCCACAGCCTACCCTGCAGCCCACACCTGGACACAGCTGGCCCGTGCAGCCGCATCCCCCACCTTGCCGGGGCTCTGTGCTCCAGGGCCACCTGCTTCTCCAGGTCACCCCGCACACACCCATCTCTGCAACTTCCCTTCAGCATCTGCCCCTTCCCTTCCCAGAGTCCACCCCTGGTCCTCGCCATCCCCGGGGTCAACTGCTTGCTCTTCCAGCTGAACCCAGGGCTGTTCCCGGTGAGTCCAGATGTGACGCTCCAACCTCAGCTGCCATTCTGCCTTCCTCCACCCAGACTGGGGCAGTTTCCTGTGACACACCCACAGTCCTGCACACGCACGTGCACACGCACTCACACAATCATGCTGGGCCCGTAGACACTTCCCCAATTTCCCAGATCAGCGCTCTGGAAGCTTTTCCTCTTCGGCTCCTGTGAAAGTAGAGGCAAAGGTAATGTCTGCATCCCTTCTCTCCTGTGGAAGCGTGTTTATGAATCAGGAGGGGGGGTGTGAGCTTCATGTGATCAATCCATATACATCATTTGGAATACCAGCTGACGCTCAAGGTTTGCCTTCAATTATTGTGTTTATTTTATTTTATTTTATTTTATTTTATTTTATTTTATTTAAATTATGTTATGTCAGTCACCATACAGTATATCTTTAGTTTTTGATGGAGTTCTCAAACTCAACACCAAAAAACCCCAAATAATCAAGTCAAAAAATGGGCAGAAGACATGAACAGACACTTCTCCGAAGAAGACATACAAATGGCTAACAGATACATGAAAAAGTGTTCATCATCATTAGCCATCAGGGAAATTCAAATCAAAACCACATTGAGATACCACCTTACACAAGTTAGAATGGCAAAAATGGACAGGGAAAGAAACAACAAATCTTGGAGAGGTTGTGGAGAAAGGGGAACCCTCTTACACTGTTGGTGGGAATGCAAGTTGGTACAGTCACTTTAAAAAAACAGTGTGGAGGTTCCTCAAAAAACTAAAAATAGAGATACCCTAGGACCCAGCAATTGCACTCCTGGGTATTTACCCCAAAGACACAGATGTGGTGAAAAGAAGGGCCATATGCACCCCAATGTTCATAGCAGCAATGTCCACAATAGCCAAACTGTGGAAAGTGCCGAGATGCCCTTCAACAGATGAATGGAGAAAGAAGATGTGGTCCATATATACAATGGACTATTACTCAGCCATCAGAAAGGATGAATACCCAACTTTTACATGCACATGGATGGGACTGGAGGGGATTATGCGAAGTGAAATAAGTCAAGCAGAGAAAGTCAATTGTCATATGGTTTCACTTATTTGTGGAACATAAGGAATCGCATGGAGGACATTGGGAGAAGGAAGGAAAAATGAAGCGGGGGAAATCGGAGGGGGAGACCAACCATGAGAGACTAGGGACTCCTAGAAACAAACTGAGGATTTCAGAGGGGAGGGGGTGGGGGGATGGGTGAGCCCAATGGTGGGTATTGAGGAGGGCACGTGTTGTGTTTATTTTAATTATTGACTTACTTAAATTTATTTAGAGTCTCCTTTCCATGTACAATAGCAGCTAGTATGACCTTCATAGAACTTTCTGACCACAACAGTCCTTTGCTTAAATATTCCATAAACACTGGAAGAGGTGGCCATTTCCTCTGATGTGAAGACACCACAGCTACAAGAAACACGAAGAATCAGGGAAATATGACGCTACCAAAGGAAAAATCACATCTGCATTAGCCGACCATGAAAACAATGGAGATGGGTGAACTGCCTGACAATTCAAAATAATTTTCTCAAAGAACCTCGGTGAACTCACCTTCCACCAGGGGCCAGGAATACAAATGACAAAGGACAGTCTCTTCGATAAATGGTGTTGGGAAAATGAAACGTCCACATGAAGAAGATTGAGATTGGACCCTCACCTCACACCACATCACAAAAATCAACCCACATGGATTGAAGACGGAAACCTAAGACCTGAAACCATAAGACTACTGAAAGAAAACATACGGGAAAAGCCTCTTGACATCAATGTGGGCAATGATTTTGGGGATATGACCCCAAAAACATGGGCAACCGAGGCAAAAATAGACAAGCGGGATTGTCAAACTGAACACCTTCTGCTCGGCCAAGGAATCATCAACAGGGTGAAAAGGCAACTTACAGAACGGGAGAAAATCCTTGCAAACCACCCATCTGATAAGGGAGAGTTTTCAAATCTATAAGGACCTCACACAACTCAGTGCAATAATACCGATCATACTAAGAATAACCCAAATGAAAATGGGCAGAGGGCCCGAAAAGGCGTTTCTCAGAAGAAGACATCCAGAGGGCTGATATGTATATGAAATGGTGCTCAGCATCACTCAGCTTCAGGGAAATGCAAATCAAAAACCTCAGTGAGACACCAGCTCCCACCTGTTAGAAGAGCTCTTATCCAAACAACAAGGTGTAACAAGCTTTGGCAACAGTGTGGAGAAAATGAACCCTTTGTGCACGGCTGCTGGGGGTGTAAATTGGTGCAGCCGCTGTGGAAGATCAGAATGGAGTTTCCTCAAACGATTCAAAAGAAAGCAACCCTGGGATCCATAGGATCCAGCAATCCCACTCCTGAGTCTATGTCCACAGTAAATGAAATCAGGATCTCAAAGAGACATCTGCACCCCCGCGTTCATTGCAACATTAACCACAACAGCCAAGATATGAAAACAACCTAAATGTCTGTCTACAGATGAATGGATAAAGAAAATACGGTATTTATGTGAAAGGAGCACTACTCCACCTTGAAAAAGGAAATCCTGTCATTTGCGACAACCTGGGTGAACCCGGGGGACATTATGGGAAGGGACTTACGCAAAGCACAGAAGGCCAAGTACAGGGCGATCTCACTGATGTGTAAAAAATCCCAAATAGCAAACTCCTAGACACCCAGTAGAATAGTAGTTTCAGGGGCCGGGCAAAGGGGGGCATGGGGAGATGTTGGTCAAGGGGTATCAAGTCTCAGTCATGCAGACGAGTAAGTTCTGGAGATCCAATGCACAGCATTAGATCTAATGCACAGCAATGTGACTGGAGCTAACTGGAGCCTTTTGCATGCTGCAAATTTGCTTAGAGGGTAGGTCTTCAGTGTTCCCACCACACACAAACATGCACACGCACACACACACAAGTGCTCACTGCATGAGGTGCTGGATACATTAATTAGCTTGAATGTGGTCATCACTCCACAACCACACATTTATCAAAACATCAAGTTATGTACCTGAAATATATACAATTTCTATTTGTCATTTATACCTCAATAAGGTGGAAGCAATATTGTTTCATTTAGGGCGCCTGGGTGGCTCAGATGGTTAAGCGTCTGCCTTCGGCTCAGGTCATGATCCCAGGGTCCTGGGATCGAGTCCCACATCGGGCTCCCTGCTCCGCGGGAGCCTGCTTCTCCCTCTGCCTCTCTCTCTCTCTCTGTCTCTCATGAATAAATAAATAAAATCTTTAAAAAAAAATATTGTTTCATTTAATTACACCAAGCACTTTGGAAGTCACGTCATTTTTCATTTTAGATCATGGCACACGTGTTTAATGTGTGCGTTTACGTTTTTCTGAACAGGCGCTCATTACCGTCTCCCTTGAGGTAGGACAAGGTCCTAGTCGCAGGTCACCTGGACCGTGACCGCTCCTCTCTGGGTGTGTATGTGCACACCTGTGTGCACAGCCGTGTCTGTCTCTGGTATTTTCCAGTGCTTACATTTTTGCCATTTGTCCTTCATGCTGCACCTCACCTTCTCCATCCTGGGTTCCTGTTCACACCTGGGTTCCTATTCTTTTTTTTTTCCTTAAGATTTTTTTTTTAAGATTTTATTTATTTATTTGAGATAGAGAGAATGAGAGAGAGAGAGAGAACACATGAGAGGGGATAGGGTCAGAGGATGAAGCAGACTCCCTGGGGAGCAGGGAGCCCGATGCGGGACTCGATCCAGGGACTCCATGATCATGACCTGAGCCGAAGGCAGTCGCCCAACCAACTGAGCCACCCAGGCGCCCTTTTCTTAAGATTTTATTCATTTATATGGGGGGGGGTGGGCAGGAGCTGAGAGAGAGGGACAAACAGACTCCGGGCTAGGCACAGAGCCTGATGTCAGGTTTGACCCAGAGCTAGATCCCACGACCCTGAGATCATGACCTGAGCCGAAATCGAAATCGAGAGTCAGAGCCTTAAGGGACGGAGACACACAGGCGCCCCCTGGGTTCCTGTTCTAAGGGAACTGCAACACTTGGCATCCGCTCACTGAGAGTGAAAATAGTCGACTACCTAAAAACGTGCAGTTCTGCAAATGCCTTCTCTCCCGTTCTCTCTCTACAGCAAGTTGCAGGGAAACCCTTTCTCATTTCCTTGTGTGAGTGTATGACTCCAGTCCTGGGAGAGGCAGCTGCAGCTGGTGGTTAAGGGATCCAACCCCAAAGCCCTTCTTGTCTCTCCTGAGGATGCAGCCCGACCTTCTGTTGGAGCCCTGACCCCTCTGCAGTGAGAGGACCCTGGGGAAGCCCTCTGTGTCCACACTGGTGGAAACATCGTCCCTAGGAGCCCTCCGAGGTCCCAGGCACCAGGGGAGACCCAGCTGGGTTCTCTGTTCCCTGCTGGGGTTCCACCTGCATCTGGAAATTTCATTTCCCGTTTACTTGCATGTGTCTGTGGCTGCATATTTCAGACGTACCGTGAGTGGCAGTCCTGGTATTCTGAGCAGACGAGGTCTCCAGTGGGCACACGAACCAGCCACCTGACCGCAGAGTCTGGCCCCAGGACCCCGTCACCGCAACAGGACCCCCAGCCCACGCTCGTCCTACCTGGTCTGGAAACTCACAGCTCCCCATCCCTCCCGTGACCTCGACACCAAATCCCCACAATCACTCTGGGGGGTGAGTTCAGGACGACATGCAGCAGATGGGACCTGAGGCTCAGATCAAGGACATTACCTCCCAAGGTCATGCTGGCAGAGGATGATCCAGGAATAGTTCAATGAAGATCCACTTTCCTTCAAAATCAGAGCTCTAGCCCAAATAAATGTTCCCTGATGCCTGCACACAGGACCCCCCAGGGTGGGGAGGACGGCTGTGTCCCAGGAACAAGGGGCACCGCAGAGCCAGGAGGGACTTGCAGTGATATTCCCAGGAAGGGGGGAGGTGGACAATGTCAGAGCAAAATAGAGAAGTTCAGGGAGATTGTGATAGAAAGAGAACCTAAACTGCAGGGCCGTGAGAAGGGTTGTGTTTCCTTCCCCATTTGCCTGTATTTCTCCTCGGGGCTCATTGCAAGGGTGACCTCGACCTGAGCCGAGCAGAGGCGTCACATGTGGGTCTGTGTTGACATGAGCTCCCCAGCACAGCAGGAACCCCCACCCCCTGCAGCATCTCTGGGCCTGGGGACCCCGTCCACGGTGAGGACCCCAGGGATGTGCTGAGGATGAAGGAGACCCATGGGGGAGGCTCTGGGAGGGAAGGACATGCCTGGTCTCCTCACCTGGATGGGGCATCTCAGGAAGCCTCGGGGTCCACTTGCTGCACCATCATGGACACCAGAGCCAGGCTAGGTCCTGGGGAGGGGCTGTTCTCCTTCCTGTGGGGCTGCTGACGTGACAACCCCGTGACGGACAGGAACGGCCTCCGCGTGGCCACACCCTGTGTGTCTGTCGTCCTGTGGGCACCTTGCTCCCTCCGTCTGCACAGCCGAAACCAGAGAGAGCAGACGCCATGACCCCCACCCTGACGGCCCTGCTCTGTCTCGGTGAGATCTGAGGAGGGGAGGGGACGCCCTATTCTGGGAGGGACCCGCCCCACAGCCAGGCCCTGGTCTGTCAGAGACCCCAGACTCAGGAGGCTCACGGGAGGAGCGGTTCTGCTCAGGATTCGGGGCAAACCTCTCACAGGAACTCTCTTCCAGGGCTGAGTGTGGGCCCCAGGACCCGAGTGCAGGCAGGTGAGTCTGTCCCCAGGGTTCCCAGTCCCACCTCCTCACTGGGGACAGGGGTCACCCACCAGGCAGAGGGGATGGAGAACAGCATTTCAGGCTGACAGAGGGGGACGTCTGGGGGTTTGGGGCAGAGCTGGGACCTGGGGGTGGGGAAGGTCTTGTGTCCCAGCCTCCGTTTCCTTCCAGGGACCCTCCCCAAACCCACCATCTGGGCTGAGCCAGGCTCTGTGATCCCCCGGGGGACCCCTGTGACCATCTGGTGTCAGGGGAGCCTGGAGGCCCAGGAGTACCGCCTGCAAAAAGAGGGAAACTCGGAGACCTGGCACAGTCAGAAGCCACTGGAGCCCAAGGACAAGGCCAAGCTCTCCATCAAATACATGACACATGTAGAGGCAGGACGATATCTCTGTAACTATCTCAGTCCCACTGGCTGGTCAGAGCCCAGTGACCCCCTGGAGCTGGTGGTGACAGGTGCGAGCCCACTCAGGGTCCCAGCCCCAGGCTGTGCCCTCAGGAAGGGGGTCTGCTCTCAGGGTGTCTCCCTCTCAAAGCCCAGCCCTGGGGATAATGTGGGGGATCTGAGCCCCATTTAACACCGTCCCCTCCTCCTCTCCTAGGATCGCATGGCAAACCCAGCCTCTCAGCCCTGCCCAGCCCTGTCGTGACCTCAGGAGGGAATGTGACCTTCCAGTGTGGCTCACGGTTGGGACTCAACAGGTTCGTCCTGATGAGGGAAGGAGAACACCAGACCTTCTGGACCCTGGACTCCCAGCGAGCCCCCAGTGGGGGGTCCCAGGCCCTGTTCCCTGTGGGCCCCGTGACCCCCAGCCCCAGGTGGACGTTCAGATGCTATGGTTATTACAACAACAACCCTCAGGTGTGGTCGGACCCCAGTGACCCCCTGGAGCTGCTGGTCTCAGGTGAGGGAGTCTGATTGTTGCCCCATCCCTGTTTTGAGGCACCAGACAGGTTATGGGGGCTCCGCTCCCAGGGGAGCCCCAGATGAGAGGGTGGGGTGAGGGGACAACAGGGGCTCACAGGTCAGAGTCACAGAGGGTGATGGACAGTGAGACGGGGGTCAGGATGGGAGAAGGGAGGTTTGGGGAGCATCAGCCCCTGCAATCCACGGCTGGTCTCTCCCAGGTGCATTGGGGAAGCCCTCCCTCCTGACCCAGCAGGGCCCTGTCGTGACCTCTGGACAGAGCCTGACCCTCCAGTGTCGCTCTGATGTCGGCTACGACAGATTCGCTCTGTCCAAGGAGGGCGCACGGGACCCTCCCCAGCTTCTTGGCCAACAGCCCCAGGCTGGGCTCTCTGGGGCAGACTTCTACCTGGGCCCTGTGAGACCCTCCCTCGGGGGCCGGTATACATGCTATGGTGGACGCAAGCTCTCCTCCGAGTGGTCGGCCCCCAGTGACCCCCTGGACATCCTGGTCGCAGGTGAGATGCGACGGGGTCAGTCAGGACCCCAGACTCTGCACAGGTCCTGCCAGGGGGGCCCAGGTGGTGGTGGTGGGACCAGGGGTGTGGGGTCCCCAGGGAGGGAGAGAGACGGAGAGAGACAGGGGACGGGGAAGGGAGAGACTCAGAGGACACAGACAGTCTCAGTTCAGAGCAAGGGCTGGACAGCCCCTCACCTGCCCTTCCTCTCTCTAGGACAGCTCCCCTACACACCCTCCCTCTCAGTGCAGCCAGGACCCACGGTGACCTCAGGAGAGGATGTGACCCTGCTGTGTCAGTCATGGAGCTCTGAGGACACTTTCCTTCTGTCCAAGGAGGGGGCAGCCGATCCCCCCCTGCGTCTTAGATCAAAGCGCCGAGCTGGGCAGCACCAGGCTGAATTCTCCATGAGTCCTGTGACCTCAGCCCACGGGGGGACCTACAGGTGCTACGGCTCATCCAGCGCCTCCCCCTACCTGTTGTCCCAGCCCAGTGACCCCCTGGAGCTCCTGGTCTCAGGTGAGGGGCCCCTGAACCTGACCTTTATGAGCTCTGTCAGCTCAAGATGAACGTTTCAGGAAAGCCTGACACGGTAGCAAATGTGGGCGTCACGGGGGCTCCACGGAGGAGCGTCCATCCCAGGGGAGACTGGAAAGACCCACCAGGGCTGCCCTATGCTGCAGTCCCAGCAGAGGTAAGGAGTAGGGGGCTGCATGAGGGGTGGGGGAGTGAGGACGATCGTGAGTAGACAGAGGCCTCCCACTCACCTCCTGTCCCCTCCATATCAGAATCGGAGCCGTGGTGTCAGCCCCACGGGACACTCTCCTAGAGAGAAGCCTCCCCGCCTGCAGGCGCCACTCTGCTGCCCCCTGTGCTCACCTGGGGGCCTCCATGCCCCTCAGTGCACACCTGAGACTGAGGAGGGGCCGTGCCTGGCTCACGGGAGTCCCCAGGGACGCTGCACCGTGTGCCCACGTGCAGCTGGTGTCCCCTGGGCATTGGGTGTGGACGCTTGTCCAGGTCCCTGCGCCTGCTTCTCACACCTTCTAGAGCAGCACCTGCAGATAATGGTGACAAAGGGAACTCAGGTGACAGGGATGCAGCCTCAGAAACAAGTCATCCTTCTGTGTGCATCGGGTCACATCCGATTCACACATTCCTTGTGGGGAAGAACTTCTGGGCACTACCGAGTCTTAGCACATTTTCAACGAGTCCCATTTATTTACTTATTTCCTGCGTAAAAGTCAGCGATTCATCACTTGCATGAACTTCACAGCCTTTCAACGTTTTCCGTAGAAGTGGTGTCAGTTCGCAGCCTGTTCTATGAACTTCTTAGCTACTTTAATACCATATATGTCAGTTGTCCGAATAATAGTTCCCTACGCCTGAGAGAGCTACGGGTGTGGGCATATTTTTATGTGCTGTGAACTCACTACACTCTTTTCCTTTCAACTATTTCTCAATGCGCTGCTCGAAATTACACATGGAAATTTCACTTTCTCGTTTCCAAAATGCACACCTGTGTTTCTCACTTCAAAGGACGGGGAAAATGGTCACAAGATTCACGTCAGGGAAACAGCTTGATTTATACCCCAAATTTATTTTAAAGCAAGTTCATTAAAAATCTATTTTTATATTGAAAGCACCGCTGACCTATCCGTTTCAATCCATTTTCCTGCTTTATTAGGGTTTCATTAAAAATGTGATCTTTTCCTGAAAGATGTACGTCTCCTGAACAACTATGTTTTCTCTTTGATTTTTAGCCACATGAGGCTCTTTACAAAGGCTTCCTGGTTTCAAACATTTGGGTGTTAACCCAACTGCATAACGTTTACTGTTCACTAGTATTTTCTGAATTGTATAAGCTAATATTACTTTGACCATTTGTATGAATCTTGATAATTAGGATTGGTCCATATTTTGTTTTTCCTTTTTTTTACTATTTTCTTTTCATCTGAAAACTAGGTTGAGATGTTAACGATTTCCTAGTTTGTGTGTTCCCTCCATAGTAAATTCCACCGACTCTCTCCTTTCCTGGAGGTTTGAAATCCACACGTAGGGACTTCCTCAGGTCTGGCCTGTGATATAGTGGGGACAGAGGTTGTCTTTTCAGTGCAAATAAAACGATTAACTATCCCTACTTGAAACCTCACCTGATTTCTAGAGTTTGTCCCCAAACAGTGAGATGAGGATGGAGACTCCTCCTGGGCACGTGTCCCTGACCTGCCTCCAATTCCCCAAAGCCTGAGTCCAGACCCTCCTGTCCCCTGCCCACCCCCACACGCCACAGACTCGAGTGCCCTCCTGTTGAGGAACAGACAGACTGTACCTCTCTCTGCGTCTGTCTCTCTCTCTACACAGGAAGATGTAGATAGATATCCATACATATACACTTGATTATGTATTTATATTATATCTGCTATTATACAAATAGACATGGTTATAAAAATCCATACATATAATCTATGAGTGTAAAGCACATATATGTGTAATCCATGTATATCTATCTGAAGCCATTCATCCTCATGCCCATAATCTTCATCCCATAGCTTTTCACATGTTTGTAACTGGTCTTCCTGTCTAGATCCACACTGCAAGCAAGGAATAATGATGTTCATATGACCCAATGACTGAACATCTTTAGGAGATACATATTAATGTGTTAGATGTAGATATGTGTATACAGATCGATCGATCTATCTCTCTATCTATTTATCTAGCTATCATCTATCATCTCTCTATGTATCTACCACTGCAGGTATTTCTAACTATATGAAGAATGAATTAATGAACATATCCAAGGATGAATACTCTAGGTACAGATTAAAATGCAGACCCTGAAGAATGGGAGCTGGTTGATATGGAGCGAAGGGGACCCTGCCCCAGACATTGGCCCCTCTGTGCTCCTGACACATCCCCTCGTCCATGGACGCTGGGTCCTCAGCTACTGAATGAGTGGGAACTCTCGTCTGCAGGGACATGAGCACAGGAGGTTTGTGTCCCAGACTGAACAGAGAACATACAAGGACATGATGATTTCTGTGTGGGGAGCCCATTTTTCTCTGCAATCCTGAGCTCCTGGGGCACAGTCAGAATCTACCCAGAATGACTCAGAAGTCAAGTCTGAAATCAAGGAAAACAAGGAGGCTGAAGGAATCCAGTGAGGAGAGCAGAGGAACCCCTGCTAGTGCAGAGAAGGGTTAGTTCAGGAACTGTACAAAAACTACATAGTGACAGGTTGAGGGATATAGAACACAGAGCAGAGGGCAGGCTGGACGGGGGTCTCCAGCTCCTTCCATCTGCTTCCATCTTCCCTGCAGGAACAGCTGACACCCTGAGCCCACCCCAAAACAATTCAGACCCCAGCAGTGGTAAGTAGAAGAATGTCTCAGTGATGGGGCTGGGATGGAGGGGGTGTCCTGTCAGGGGGAGGCGGGTGTCCTGGGTCGACATCCGGCATCCGGGCTCATTTGGGTCCACACTGACCTCTGCACCCTCTCTGTCCTCATTCTTAGCCTCAGATCGCAGGGATTACACGGTGGAGAATCTGATCCGAATGGGCATGGCTGCCTTGATCCTGGTGGTCCTCGGGATTCTGCTACTCGAGGCTCAGCACAGCCAGGCAAGGACCCCAGGTGCAGCCAGGAGCTAAACACAAGGGGGAGCCAACCCACCATTCCCTGTGGCAGACCTTTGGACATCAATCTAATCTGCCCAAGGGGGTCTGGAAGAAAGCCTGCAGCTCATGCTGGCTGATCTGCCTGCTGAGAACATCCAGGGGAAACATGGTTTAGATGCCAGGAAATGTCTGGGCTGTTCTCAGTCCAGGACTCGTCCCCCATGAACTGTGGTGCTTTCCCTCCTGCCATTGTTGGACATCCTTGACTGCCCCCCGTCTTTCCTCATCCCTGTGACTTGAGGGTTTGTCCCACACGGCAGGGTCGGGTTCATACCTTCCTACAGCAGCAGCTCTGGTCCACTTTCATGGGATACATTTCCCTTTACTCGCCATTTTCTCATTCCCTGATGTGCACCTCCATCCCTTCAGCCCAAAACACAAGATCTGTTTTCATAAGTAAATAGATGGGTGAAAATCAGGTCCACTTTGGAACACATGAATCCAAACCCTTGCCCTAAACCCTCTCTGGAATCGTGGAGGTCTTCTCTCCTCATCTGATGACACCTGGTAGAGTTTTCCAGAAATACCATCAGTTTGAGGGAGCTCAGGGGTGTTTGAAGTGAAGCCTGGTGGTGAGCTACTACACTGACTCCAAGATATAAGTGGTTTTTTTAAAATGTTGCGACTCGTGGCATTTGCCCATTTCTTTGGTGTAAACACTCCCGTCATGGCCAACATCAAGGAGCCGCATGAATGCACCGTGTGCCCAGGTGGGAGTCATGGATACAGCACCTTTCACAAGTGAGTGGGATCCAGCTGCAGGCACACCTCACTGGTGAGCACGACGTGCACGTGTGCTTCCTTCTATTTTAAAGGTCCTGGTACTTCCCACCTCAGTGTGATGCCACAGTTTCAGAGAAATTGTGATGCCAAAATCCTCCTGCATGCACAGGAGAGGCAAGAGAACACAGGGGCAAAATCCAAAGTTGGAGAAAATACTATGCACTTAGACTGCCGGTACATTACTGGTAGAAGTGTAAGTTGCTACAAGCAATTTGAGGAGTAGATCAGAATCCCCTGGTGGAAGGAAGGGACACAGCTCTGGCCCATAACTCCACACCCTAGAGGAAACTGGGCACATATGCATGGTGACTCCTGCAGGAGAATATTGACAAGGCTATTGCTCTGTGTAGACAAAGCCATACAAATAGAATTACAATTAATGAATGTTTGTGTTACGTGTATGTAATGGACTATTTTATGGCCAAAAAAAGCACAAATTAAAATACCAAGCAATCATATAAATCACTTTGGAACTAAACTGAAAAAAAAAAAAAAAAAACAAGGGAAATTTTGAGAACCAGGTGTGTAGAGTTATTCCATTATATACATAAGTGCAAAAAAGAAGCGTGTATTATTTAAGGAGGCAAAGTTATGTTTAAGCCTATAAATAAAGGAAGGGAAAGGATCCCATGACATCTCTAAGGTGGTAAACAACATGGTGATGTTGAAGGTTTTGTTCAGGATGGAAACCACCATCTGGAGCACTGGTGGTGTTCTCCATGATGCTAGTCTGTCGACTCAGGGTCCACGTGTTGTTCCTGGTAAAGAACACATTTCTCTCTGTAACCTGCACCTAGTCTGCAGACACCTTAGTGAGATGGGGCTGAAGTGGGATGGAACAGCCATAGTCTACACTAGATCCTGAGCATCATCCAAAGTCACCTTGGATCTGACACAGTGCCTAGTCCCATGATGGCACTGAGG
This sequence comes from Mirounga angustirostris, assembly GCF_029215605.1. Classification (NCBI taxonomy): domain Eukaryota; kingdom Metazoa; phylum Chordata; class Mammalia; order Carnivora; family Phocidae; genus Mirounga; species Mirounga angustirostris. The sequence continues at coordinate 56,652,830 of NW_026991724.1, read as the reverse complement.
TCCCTCAAAACAGGATCACTATCTACCTGCGGAGACTCCCCTGAGTCTGATCAGACAATGAGCCACGTCCCAGGTAAGAAGCTGGCTCTCTGAACAGCCACTTCAGTGTCATGGACTGTGTGGTTAGCTATTAAAAACTGGTTCGAATGAGTCAGGACCTGTCATTCCTGGTAATCTGAACCAGGTTGGAGATCATCGGTGTGGACCTGGGGCCACTACAGAGACTGGGAATGGCCATCTCTGACTCTGGTTGTCTACTTCGACGATCTGGGGTCATGACAGCAGGAACTCTTACTCCACCATCCTGCTATCTGTCTGTCTGTATGTCTGCTGTTTGAATTCTCACATCCTCCAGCTTTTCAGATGATGTACTTTCATCTTCCCTTTTTCTTCATATTTCATAAATTAAACAAATATCGCATGTCTTACTCTTTTGCTTCCATATTTTTGTCCATGTTCCTTAAAAGGAAAACTGGGGTCTTCACTCAGCAGCTCTTGCCTGAAAACACTAACAGAAAGCATAATTTGCAAATAGCCTAAGATCTAAATAGCAGAGCAGATCCACACATGTCCACCATACTGTCCCCAGAGAGTGTGTTCTCACACCCATGCCTGTTCTGCTTTGGAAAATCCTCCATGGATCTCCAATTCTTTCTCACGAGATGGTCCTTGCTGCTGAGTCAGGCATTCAAGGCTCTTCATGGTGAGCCTGGCTAACCTGTCCAGACTTATTTCCATCTGAATCTTGCCCCTGCTCTTATCATCAGTTCATTATTCCCAAAATTTGGGCATAAGATAGTAAGTACATGTTGCTCATGCATCAGGGGTGAGCTGATGCCGGGGAATCCTGCTGAAGTACCTCAGTCTCATTCAGATGTCTGCTTCGAGAGCTTCCAGAAAGCGTGCACTGTCTTTGATTGACAATCTGGGGGTTACTAGGCTCTGCATCATGGATCTCTAACCACTCCAACGTCTATTTCTGGAATACCGCCAACGAGATGGAGAAGCACAAAACAGGGAGAACACGCACGATGCATCTTGTTGCCAACATGCAGTTGTGGACATGCCCCTTCCAGTTTACTTGACTTATCAGATGGTCACAAGGTGGACTTCAGAGTGGGAACTTGGGCTCCACCACATGGACAGGCACTGAAAATACTCACTTCCAAAGGATGCAGTACAGGAAGGGAAAGCACTAAGTCTACAGTGGGGAGATGCAGGAAAGCTTGAACAACCACATGAATATCAGATGACGTGTATTTCACAGCAAACAATAGTATCACCGAAAAAGAAGGACAGTGCCTGATTAAGGGGTTTCCTCTGTAAGAAAACATAACAATTCTCAATGTGCAACCACCAAAAAGCACAGCTTCAAAATGCAAAAGACAAAAAATGGCTTGAACAGGCAGGGGGTTAGGGGGCTGACTCAAAGGGTAGCACATGTGAGTCTTGATCTTGGGATCTTGAGTTCAAGCGCCATGTTGGGTGAGGAGCCTACTTGAATAAAAAATATACGTGTGTGTGTGTGTGTGTGTGTGTTTAATTTCTTGGACGGAGAAGAAATGGGGAACTCCACAACCAGGGAGAGACCTCAACACTCTTGATTATACTTTTTTTTAAAAGATTTTATTTATTTATTTGAGAGAGAGAATGAGAGACAGAGAGCACGAGAGGGAAGAGGGTCAGAGGGAGAAGCAGACCCCCTGCTGAGCAGGGAGCCCGATGCGGGACTCGATCCCAGGACTCCGGGATCATGACCTGAGCCGAAGGCAGTTGCTTAACCAACTGAGCCACCCAGGCGCCCCACTCTTGATTATACTTACACTTTACATGCGAATTGTGGTGCCACCATTCCTCAATGGGAGATGATCTGCAGACTCCGTCCTCTCCTGGTCCACTTTCCATATGCCTCACTGTCCTCAAGCAGGAGCTCTGGGGAGGACCCCTCTCCTCTGAACCCTGTAGCATCTTTACAGTTTGCGTGGAGAGCTATGCCCAGCATCGACGTCTGCTCTGAGGGGGCAGAATGAACAAGACGGTGTGTCCTGAGATGTTGGAGCCACAGGTCCTGTTGCCCATGGGAAGGGGCAGGTCAGCCAGGGGCACTGCTTATGAGAATGAAAAGCTGCCCGGCAGGGCCAGGGAGAGGATCCCACCCTCCTCCCACACCCCTTGTTCACTGCTTCTCTGAGGAGGATGCTGTTGGGGTCTCCAGGCAGCCTGGCTGGAGAGGAGAGAAGCTTGCCCTCCATCCCTGTCTCTTGCACCTCACAGCCAACCAGCCAGCAGAAACCACTCAGCCTCCTTCACCCCTGTCCTGTCCACCCCACAGCCTACCCTGCAGCCCACACCTGGACACAGCTGGCCCGTGCAGCCGCATCCCCCACCTTGCCGGGGCTCTGTGCTCCAGGGCCACCTGCTTCTCCAGGTCACCCCGCACACACCCATCTCTGCAACTTCCCTTCAGCATCTGCCCCTTCCCTTCCCAGAGTCCACCCCTGGTCCTCGCCATCCCCGGGGTCAACTGTTTGCTCTTCCAGCTGAACCCAGGGCTGTTCCCGGTGAGTCCAGATGTGACGCTCCAACCTCAGCTGCCATTCTGCCTTCCTCCACCCAGACTGGGGCAGTTTCCTGTGACACACCCACAGTCCTGCACACGCACGTGCACACGCACTCACACAATCATGCTGGGCCCGTAGACACTTCCCCAATTTCCCAGATCAGCGCTCTGGAAGCTTTTCCTCTTCGGCTCCTGTGAAAGTAGAGGCAAAGGTAATGTCTGCATCCCTTCTCTCCTGTGGAAGCGTGTTTATGAATCAGGAGGGGGGGTGTGAGCTTCATGTGATCAATCCATATACATCATTTGGAATACCAGCTGACGCTCAAGGTTTGCCTTCAATTATTGTGTTTATTTTATTTTATTTTATTTTATTTTATTTTATTTTATTTAAATTATGTTATGTCAGTCACCATACAGTATATCTTTAGTTTTTGATGGAGTTCTCAAACTCAACACCAAAAAACCCCAAATAATCAAGTCAAAAAATGGGCAGAAGACATGAACAGACACTTCTCCGAAGAAGACATACAAATGGCTAACAGATACATGAAAAAGTGTTCATCATCATTAGCCATCAGGGAAATTCAAATCAAAACCACATTGAGATACCACCTTACACAAGTTAGAATGGCAAAAATGGACAGGGAAAGAAACAACAAATCTTGGAGAGGTTGTGGAGAAAGGGGAACCCTCTTACACTGTTGGTGGGAATGCAAGTTGGTACAGTCACTTTAAAAAAACAGTGTGGAGGTTCCTCAAAAAATTAAAAATAGAGATACCCTAGGACTCAGCAATTGCACTCCTGGGTATTTACCCCAAAGATACAGATATAGTGAAAAGAAGGGTCATATGCACCCCAATGTTCATAGCAGCAATGTCCGCAATAGCCAAACTGGAAAGAGCCGAGATGCCCTTCAACAGATGAATGGAGAAAGAAGATGTGGTCCATATATACAATGGAATATTACTCAACCATCAGAAAGGATGAATACCCAACTTTTACATGCACATGGATGGGACTGGAGGGGATTATGCGAAGTGAAATAAGTCAAGCAGAGAAAGTCAATTGTCATATGGTTTCACTTATTTGTGGAACATAAGGAATCGCATGGAGGACATTGGGAGAAGGAAGGAAAAATGAAGCGGGGGAAATCGGAGGGGGAGACCAACCATGAGAGACTAGGGACTCCTAGAAACAAACTGAGGATTTCAGAGGGGAGGGGGTGGGGGGATGGGTGAGCCCAATGGTGGGTATTGAGGAGGGCACGTGTTGTGTTTATTTTAATTATTGACTTACTTAAATTTATTTAGAGTCTCCTTTCCATGTACAATAGCAGCTAGTATGACCTTCATAGAACTTTCTGACCACAACAGTCCTTTGCTTAAATATTCCATAAACACTGGAAGAGGTGGCCATTTCCTCTGATGTGAAGACACCACAGCTACAAGAAACACGAAGAATCAGGGAAATATGACGCTACCAAAGGAAAAATCACATCTGCATTAGCCGACCATGAAAACAATGGAGATGGGTGAACTGCCTGACAATTCAAAATAATTTTCTCAAAGAACCTCGGTGAACTCACCTTCCACCAGGGGCCAGGAATACAAATGACAAAGGACAGTCTCTTCGATAAATGGTGTTGGGAAAATGAAACGTCCACATGAAGAAGATTGAGATTGGACCCTCACCTCACACCACATCACAAAAATCAACCCACATGGATTGAAGACGGAAACCTAAGACCTGAAACCATAAGACTACTGAAAGAAAACATACGGGAAAAGCCTCTTGACATCAATGTGGGCAATGATTTTGGGGATATGACCCCAAAAACATGGGCAACCGAGGCAAAAATAGACAAGCGGGATTGTCAAACTGAACACCTTCTGCTCGGCCAAGGAATCATCAACAGGGTGAAAAGGCAACTTACAGAACGGGAGAAAATCCTTGCAAACCACCCATCTGATAAGGGAGAGTTTTCAAATCTATAAGGACCTCACACAACTCAGTGCAATAATACCGATCATACTAAGAATAACCCAAATGAAAATGGGCAGAGGGCCCGAAAAGGCGTTTCTCAGAAGAAGACATCCAGAGGGCTGATATGTATATGAAATGGTGCTCAGCATCACTCAGCTTCAGGGAAATGCAAATCAAAAACCTCAGTGAGACACCAGCTCCCACCTGTTAGAAGAGCTCTTATCCAAACAACAAGGTGTAACAAGCTTTGGCAACAGTGTGGAGAAAATGAACCCTTTGTGCACGGCTGCTGGGGGTGTAAATTGGTGCAGCCGCTGTGGAAGATCAGAATGGAGTTTCCTCAAACGATTCAAAAGAAAGCAACCCTGGGATCCATAGGATCCAGCAATCCCACTCCCGAGTCTATGTCCACAGTAAATGAAATCAGGATCTCAAAGAGACATCTGCACCCCCGCGTTCATTGCAACATTAACCACAACAGCCAAGATATGAAAACAACCTAAATGTCTGTCTACAGATGAATGGATAAAGAAAATACGGTATTTATGTGAAAGGAGCACTACTCCACCTTGAAAAAGGAAATCCTGTCATTTGCGACAACCTGGGTGAACCCGGGGGACATTATGGGAAGGGACTTACGCAAAGCACAGAAGGCCAAGTACAGGGCGATCTCACTGATGTGTAAAAAATCCCAAATAGCAAACTCCTAGACACCCAGTAGAATAGTAGTTTCAGGGGCCGGGCAAAGGGGGGCATGGGGAGATGTTGGTCAAGGGGTATCAAGTCTCAGTCATGCAGACGAGTAAGTTCTGGAGATCCAATGCACAGCATTAGATCTAATGCACAGCAATGTGACTGGAGCTAACTGGAGCCTTTTGCATGCTGCAAATTTGCTTAGAGGGTAGGTCTTCAGTGTTCCCACCACACACAAACATGCACACGCACACACACACAAGTGCTCACTGCATGAGGTGCTGGATACATTAATTAGCTTGAATGTGGTCATCACTCCACAACCACACATTTATCAAAACATCAAGTTATGTACCTGAAATATATACAATTTCTATTTGTCATTTATACCTCAATAAGGTGGAAGCAATATTGTTTCATTTAGGGCGCCTGGGTGGCTCAGATGGTTAAGCGTCTGCCTTCGGCTCAGGTCATGATCCTGGAGTCCCGGGATCGAGTCCCGCATCGGGCTCCCTGCTCCTTGGGAGCCTGCTTCTCCCTCTGCCTCTCTCTCTCTCTCTCTGTCTCTCATGAATAAATAAATAAAATCTTTAAAAAAAATATTGTTTCATTTAATTACACCAAGCACTTTGGAAGTCACGTCATTTTTCATTTTAGATCATGGCACACGTGTTTAATGTGTGCGTTTACGTTTTTCTGAACAGGCGCTCATTACCGTCTCCCTTGAGGTAGGACAAGGTCCTAGTCGCAGGTCACCTGGACCGTGACCGCTCCTCTCTGTGTGTGTATGTGCACACCTGTGTGCACAGCCGTGTCTGTCTCTGGTATTTTCCAGTGCTTACATTTTTGCCATTTGTCCTTCATGCTGCACCTCACCTTCTCCATCCTGGGTTCCTGTTCACACCTGGGTTCCTATTCTTTTTTTTTTTCTTAAGATTTTTTTTTTAAGATTTTATTTATTTATTTGAGATAGAGAGAATGAGAGAGAGAGAACACATGAGAGGGGATAGGGTCAGAGGATGAAGCAGACTCCCTGGGGAGCAGGGAGCCCGATGCGGGACTCGATCCAGGGACTCCATGATCATGACCTGAGCCGAAGGCAGTCGCCCAACCAACTGAGCCACCCAGGCGCCCTTTTCTTAAGATTTTATTCATTTATATGGGGGGGGGGATGGGCAGGAGCTGAGAGAGAGGGACAAACAGACTCCGGGCTAGGCACAGAGCCTGATGTCAGGTTTGACCCAGAGCTAGATCCCACGACCCTGAGATCATGACCTGAGCCGAAATCGAAATCGAGAGTCAGAGCCTTAAGGGACGGAGACACACAGGCGCCCCCTGGGTTCCTGTTCTAACGGAACTGCAACACTTGGCATCCGCTCACTGAGAGTGAAATAGTCGACTACCTAAAAACGTGCAGTTCTGCAAATGCCTTCTCTCCCGTTCTCTCTGTACAGCAAGTTGCAGGGAAACCCTTTCTCATTTCCTTGTGTGAGTGTATGACTCCAGTCCTGGGAGAGGCAGCTACAGCTGGTGGTTAAGGGATCTAACCCCAAAGCCCTTCTTGTCTCTCCTGAGGATGCAGCCCGACCTTCTGTTGGAGCCCTGACCCCTCTGCAGTGAGAGGACCCTGGGGAAGCCCTCTGTGTCCACACTGGTGGAAACATCCTCCCTAGGAGCCCTCCGAGGTCCCAGGCACCAGGGGAGACTCAGCTGGGTTCTCTGTTCCCTGCTGGGGTTCCACCTGCATCTGGAAATTTCATTTCCCGTTTACTTGCATGTGTCTGTGGCTGCATATTTCAGACGTACCGTGAGTGGCAGTCCTGGTATTCTGAGCAGACGAGGTCTCCAGTGGGCACACGAACCAGCCACCTGACCGCAGAGTCTGGCCCCAGGACCCCGTCACCGCAACAGGACCTCCAGCCCACGCTCGTCCTACCTGGTCTGGAAACTCACAGCTCCCCATCCCTCCCGTGACCTCGACACCAAATCCCCACAATCACTCTGGGGGGTGAGTTCAGGACGACATGCAGCAGATGGGAACTGAGGCTCAGATCAAGGACATTACCTCCCAAGGTCATGCTGGCAGAGGATGATCCAGGAATAGTTCAATGAAGATCCACTTTCCTTCAAAATCAGAGCTCTAGCCCAAATAAATGTTCCCTGATGCCTGCACACAGGACCCCCCAGGGTGGGGAGGACGGCTGTGTCCCAGGAACAAGGGGCACCGCAGAGCCAGGAGGGACTCGCAGTGATATTCCCAGGAAGGGGGGAGGTGGACAATGTCAGAGCAAAATAGAGAAGTTCAGGGAGATTGTGATAGAAAGAGAACCTAAACTGCAGGGCCGTGAGAAGGGTTGTGTTTCCTTCCCCATTTGCCTGTATTTCTCCTCGGGGCTCATTGCAAGGGTGACCTCGACCTGAGCCGAGCAGAGGCGTCACATGTGGGTCTGTGTTGACATGAGCTCCCCAGCACAGCAGGAACCCCCACCCCCTGCAGCATCTCTGGGCCTGGGGACCCCGTCCACGGTGAGGACCCCAGGGATGTGCTGAGGATGAAGGAGACCCATGGGGGAGGCTCTGGGAGGGAAGGACATGCCTGGTCTCCTCACCTGGATGGGGCATCTCAGGAAGCCTCGGGGTCCACTTGCTGCACCATCATGGACACCAGAGCCAGGCTAGGTCCTGGGGAGGGGCTGTTCCCTTCCTGTGGGGCTGCTGACGTGACAATCCCGTGACGGACAGGAACAGCCTCCGCGTGGCCACACCCTGTGTGTCTGTCCGTCCTGTGGGCGCCTTGCTCCCTCCGTCTGCACAGCCGGAACCAGAGAGAGCAGACGCCATGACCCCCACCCTGACGGCCCTGCTCTGTCTCGGTGAGATCTGAGGAGGGGAGGGGACGCCCTATTCTGGGAGGGACCCGCCCCACAGCCAGGCCCTGGTCTGTCAGAGACCCCAGACTCAGGAGGCTCACGGGAGGAGCGGTTCTGCTCAGGATTCGGGGCAAACCTCTCACAGGAACTCTCTTCCAGGGCTGAGTGTGGGCCCCAGGACCCGAGTGCAGGCAGGTGAGTCTGTCCCCAGGGTTCCCAGTCCCACCTCCTCACTGGGGACAGGGGTCACCCACCAGGCAGAGGGGATGGAGAACAGCATTTCAGGCTGACAGAGGGGGACGTCTGGGGGTTTGGGGCAGAGCTGGGACCTGGGGGTGGGGAAGGTCTTGTGTCCCAGCCTCCGTTTCCTTCCAGGGACCCTCCCCAAACCCACCATCTGGGCTGAGCCAGGCTCTGTGATCCCCCGGGGGACCCCTGTGACCATCTGGTGTCAGGGGAGCCTGGAGGCCCAGGAGTACCGCCTGCAAAAAGAGGGAAACTCGGAGACCTGGCACAGTCAGAAGCCACTGGAGCCCAAGGACAAGGCCAAGCTCTCCATCAAATACATGACACATGTAGAGGCAGGACGATATCTCTGTAACTATCTCAGTCCCACTGGCTGGTCAGAGCCCAGTGACCCCCTGGAGCTGGTGGTGACAGGTGCGAGCCCACTCAGGGTCCCAGCCCCAGGCTGTGCCCTCAGGAAGGGGGTCTGCTCTCAGGGTGTCTCCCTCTCACAGCCCAGCCCTGGGGATAATGTGGGGGATCTGAGCCCCATTTAACACCGTCCCCTCCTCCTCTCCTAGGATCGCATGGCAAACCCAGCCTCTCAGCCCTGCCCAGCCCTGTCGTGACCTCAGGAGGGAATGTGACCTTCCAGTGTGGCTCACGGTTGGGACTCAACAGGTTCGTCCTGATGAGGGAAGGAGAACACCAGACCTTCTGGACCCTGGACTCCCAGCGAGCCCCCAGTGGGGGGTCCCAGGCCCTGTTCCCTGTGGGCCCCGTGACCCCCAGCCCCAGGTGGACGTTCAGATGCTATGGTTATTACAACAACAACCCTCAGGTGTGGTCGGACCCCAGTGACCCCCTGGAGCTGCTGGTCTCAGGTGAGGGAGTCTGATTGTTGCCCCATCCCTGTTTTGAGGCACCAGACAGGTTATGGGGGCTCCGCTCCCAGGGGAGCCCCAGATGAGAGGGTGGGGTGAGGGGACAACAGGGGCTCACAGGTCAGAGTCACAGAGGGTGATGGACAGTGAGACGGGGGTCAGGATGGGAGAAGGGAGGTTTGGGGAGCATCAGCCCCTGCAATCCACGGCTGGTCTCTCCCAGGTGCATTGGGGAAGCCCTCCCTCCTGACCCAGCAGGGCCCTGTCGTGACCTCTGGACAGAGCCTGACCCTCCAGTGTCGCTCTGATGTCGGCTACGACAGATTCGCTCTGTCCAAGGAGGGCGCACGGGACCCTCCCCAGCTTCTTGGCCAACAGCCCCAGGCTGGGCTCTCTGGGGCAGACTTCTACCTGGGCCCTGTGAGACCCTCCCTCGGGGGCCGGTATACATGCTATGGTGGACGCAAGCTCTCCTCCGAGTGGTCGGCCCCCAGTGACCCCCTGGACATCCTGGTCGCAGGTGAGATGCGACGGGGTCAGTCAGGACCCCAGACTCTGCACAGGTCCTGCCAGGGGGCCCAGGTGGTGGTGGTGGGACCAGGGGTGTGGGGTCCCCAGGGAGGGAGAGAGACAGGGGACGGGGAAGGGAGAGACTCAGAGGACAGACAGTCTCAGTTCAGAGCAAGGGCTGGACAGCCCTTCACCTGCCCTTCCTCTCTCTAGGACAGCTCCCCTACACACCCTCCCTCTCAGTGCAGCCGGGACCCACGGTGACCTCAGGAGAGAATGTGACCCTGCTGTGTCAGTCATGGAGCTCTGAGGACACTTTCCTTCTGTCCAAGGAGGGGGCAGCCGATCCCCCCCTGCGTCTTAGATCAAAGCGCCGAGCTGGGCAGCACCAGGCTGAATTCTCCATGAGTCCTGTGACCTCAGCCCACGGGGGGACCTACAGGTGCTACGGCTCATCCAGCGCCTCCCCCTACCTGTTGTCCCAGCCCAGTGACCCCCTGGAGCTCCTGGTCTCAGGTGAGGGGCCCCTTATCCTGTCCCCTCTGTGTCCCAACATTGTCTTCAGGACCCTGTGCCCAGGAGGGCTCTGGTCTAGGATGGGAGTGAGGGGCTCTGAGGGAGCATCAGCAGAGGGGTCCACAGCTCACAGTGCAGGAGGGAAACAGGGCCCTCCCACCCCTGCCTCGTCCTTCGCCCCCATCACCAGAATTCTCCAGGCGGAGGAGGGGGACCTTGGGGGCCACAGGGCACATGAGGGAGAAGAGTGTGAGCAGAGACAGGGTCTCTAGGGGAAGCTCCAGCCCCCCTCTTGTCTTTTTACCCGGGACCCCCTACAGACCCCGGCCCCTCATCCACAGGGCCCAGCTCAACAGCTGGTGAGTCACAGGGGCCGCTGTCCAGGGGCTTTTCTTCCAGTCTCTCAGAGATGCCAGGGGGACAGCGGGGCTCCAGGGGCTCTGAGGGTGAGTGAGGCTCTCTGTCAGGAGTGGTGGGAGGGCCCATGGGGAGCAGGGGCTGAGTTACACCCTCAGTTCAGGGTCCTCTGCAGGCGTTGGCCTGGACATGCCCCTCTCCTGTGTGGGCCTCAGTGTCCCCAAGTGTAAAGGAGAGAGTCGTGGCCTAGAGTAGATTTCCCCTCAGTTCCGACCAGGGCTCTGACCGTGGGAGAGGAGGACTCACGGGGAAGCCCCCAGGTCATGACCTATGCGGGGGCCTTCCCTCTGCAGCTGGTGACGTTGCAGGAGGAGGGGAGGGAGGACGATGGCTGGGGGCGTTCAGGTGATAGGGGATTTGGAAGGACCCTCAGCTCCAGAAGAAGATGCTGGGACAGGCCGTGCCCCACGTGAGGAGCCCAGAGCCTCGAGCTGGTGTCCCCACAGGGGACAGCATGAGGAGAGCACGGGGAGCCCACAGCCCTGGTCCCAGCCCCAGCCCTGCCGCCCCCACGCTGGGCGACCTGAGACATGTGAATGACCTCTCTGTGCCTCAGTTTCCTGTCTGTGGAGTGGGCGGGAGGGGCGGCAATCCCCTGCTGCGTGATCGTTGACAGGGTCAGAGGTGAATGCACAGAGCCCAGCAGGTGCCTGGCACACAGTAGGTGCTCAGTTAAATGGCATCACTGGCTCGTTCATGGTGTGGCTCCTGCCCAAGGTCCCCACTGGTACCTGTACGTCCTCATCGGGGTCTCGGTGGCCTTCGTCCTGCTGCTCAGCCTCCTTGTCCTCCTCCTGGTCCGACACCGGCGTCGGGGCGAAGGCAGGAAGCCAGGTGAGAAGGGGAGGGGGTGACGGGCCCCAGGGGGTGGTGGCTGTCCTGTGGGCCGACCGAGGGCGGGCTCAGGGCAGTGGCCAGAGAGGGAAGCTGGAGAGGTAGGAAAGGCTGGTGTGGAAAGACACTTGCAGAATCTCAAGTCAGAGAGTCTAGAAAGAAAACACCCAGGTGGGACCCACGTGCCAATTGAAGGTTTTTCCTCTTTTCAATCTCGGGAGATGGAGACACACACAGACAATATGTGTGAAGGGCTCCTTTCCCTGGAATCACATGGGGGGTGGTCGTAACCTCCCAGCCCAGAGGGAGGCTGATTCCCAATGTCCTGCAGGGGCTGCAGACGCGGAGCCCAAGGACAGAGGCCTGCAGGACAGGTAACTCTTACTCGCACACCCCCTAGACTCCCACCTACCCGCCCCCTCTATGCCCCCTAACACCCTGTCTCCTCCCCAGCTCCAGCCCAGCTGCTGCCACCCAGGAGGAGAGCCTCTGTGAGAGGAAGGGGATTGCCCTGGGGGTGGGCTGGGAGGGTCTGGGGGTAAGGGGTGAGGACCGAATTCCCACATGCATGACCTTGGCACCTCACCCCACTGCTGAATCCCCTGGATCACATCTGCCCTGTCTGAGAAGCTCAGGGGACCTTGCCAAGAGTTACCCCCCATTCTCCCCAGCAGATGCTGCCGTGCAAGACACTCAACCTGAGGAGGGGGTGGAGCTGGACCATCAGGTGAGACCCCCACTCTCGTGCAGACCCCAGGGCCCTCGTGGTGCCAAACTTAATCCAATGGACACTTCTCTGTCCTCACACCACCCAGTCTCAGCAGTGTCCCTCAGATGCCCTCTCCCTCCTTGGGCATTCTGGGTCAGCCTGCTGTGACCGCATGGGGCCTCCTCCGTGCTCCCCTTGTCTGGCTCCCTGACCGCTGTCTGACTTCTGGTTGTTGAGGTGCATGCCCAGGTCTCAAGAGGGTGCATGAAGAAATGAATCACCCACAGGTCTTAGGCCCCCTTCATTCATTCACCCAGTAAATGGGCACAGGAAGCCCACCATTTACCAGGCCCCACCTAGTGCTGCAAGCACAGCAGTGGGCAAATATGAACCACCCTCCATGCGCTCACCTTGTGGGTGACAGACAATATGCAAGGAAGTGGGCAGCACCCTCGAGTGCAAAGTGTGGCCAAGGAAAATAAAACAAGAGAAGGGGGTAGCAGGTGCAAAGGTCCTGAGGCAGCAACATGTTTTGAAGGAACAGAGGCTATGTGGCTGGAACCAAATGAGCAAGAAACAGTGTCAGGAATAGAATCAGAGCCATAGAAAGCATTGCATGTCTCAAGGCTCAGGAAGCCCCTGGAGAGTCCACCAGGAAAGTGACCTAATCTGCCTGAAAGTTTGAAAGCATCACTCTGGCAACAGTGTGGAAAAGGGTCTGAGGCGGTCGATTGGAATCAAGGAGACAAACCTCCCCCTCACTGTCTGTCTGCAGCAGAACACACAGGATGAAGACCCCCAGGGATCGACATATGCCCAGGTGAGCCACTCAAGATCAAGACTCAGGCAGGGACTGGCCCCTTCTCCTTCCCCTGTGTCGGGGGGATTGCTGGACTCGGAGGACAGACAAGCAGAGGAAGACAGGCAGACAGACTGTCAGGTGGGTCCCTTCTTCTCTGAGTCCCCAGGCTCCCCCCACCCCAACCATGCACCTCCCCTCTTTCTCTCCCCCACAGGACACTGCTGCATCTGGCGCCCCCCAGGACGTGACCTACGCCCAGCTGAACCGCTTGACCCTCCGACGAGAGACAAGTGCATCCCCTCCCTCCCCATCAGGGGAGCTCCCAGCAGAGCCCAGCATGTATGCTGCTCTGGCCATCCACTAGCCCAGGAAGGACCCAGACCCCACACTCCAGGGAAGGGGACCGCAAAGACCCTGGAAGGCACAGGAGCTGCCCACAGTGGGTGCCACCTAATGACCCCAGCCAACCTGGACTCCTCACGCAGACCAGTAGGAACTCCCGGGACCCTCCGGGAGTCGCCTGATTCTGCCATCAAAGATAGTACTATCTCTATACTCTGGAAACTAAAGCGATGGATTTCTCAATAATCCATGAATGAAATGAGAAAACCAAAATGAAAATGAGAGAATGTTTACACTGAAGGACAATGTAAATGTTACACATCAAACCTATGAAATGGGAAAATTAAGAACCAAGTCAATGATCCAAGTTATCATACCATGAATTTAAAAAAAGAATAGCAAATTATTTGAAATGAAGGTAGAAGGAAGGAAATACAGTGATAAGAGAAGCTACTAATGAGGTCAAACAAAAAATAAAGAAGAATCTAAAGCCCAAAATGTTCATTTTTGTAAATATTAATCCCATGTATAAATCCTAGCCACAATGGCCAAGAAACAGAGAGAGAGAGAAAGAGAAGGCGCACATCACATCACATCACCATTTAGAACAGTATCACATCCTACAGACTTTAAATCGATAACAGAGTTTATTATGTTCACCTTTATTAGTTATATTATGAACAATTTTATGCCAAAATATTAGAAAATGTAGATAAAACTGACAAAATCCTCAAAAATACAGGTTACCAAAATGATGGACGTAGGGATAAATAGAAAATCTGAATTGCTGTATGTGTAAAACATGGTGAATATGCAATTAAAGTTTTTCCCACAAAGTGAACTGAATCTGGAAAGTTTCACTGGTGAATGCCTCCAAATACTGATGCACTTGTGAAATACACACACACGTGGACAATGGATACACCTACCTACACACAAACACGTGAACACACAGATACTCCTACACACATGGACATGTGAGCACACGGACACACATACATGCACACGAACACATGAACACACATGCACATGGACACACCTGTGCATCTATAAACATGTGAGCACACATGAACACGTGGACGCACATACACACAAACATGTAAACACACATGGACATGTGAACACATGAGAAATACAGACACATGCATGTGAACACACATGCACATGGACACACCTGCACGCCTGAACACATGGACACACACGAACACGTGGGCACACACACAAACATGTGAACACACATGGACCTGTGGACATGCCTACACACACGAACATGTGAGCACACACATGAACACACGTGCACATACACATACCAAACTTACACAGGCTTCCCCTGAGAATAGAGAAAGAAGGAATACTTCCCTAGCACATTTTATCAGGCCAGAAAAACAAAAATTGACATGAAAACTTGACAAGAAGAACCAACCAGTTAAGTAAAGGGAAAAAAAAGTGATAAGCACTGAATGGATAAAATAGGGATTCCAGCCTGGTTATTTCCACCGGGACCCCCACAGCTGATGAGGTTGGATGTTGTAAGTGCCCGATTTGATGTTACTTTGTCTAATTCTCATTTGTTGCCTACTATTACCTACATCTATGTGTAGATTCCTTTTCTCTTCTATTAGGTTTCCATAATAATAAAGTTTTCTTTCTTTTTTGAAACTGAAAAAATAAACAAACGAACAAATAAATAAATAAAATGGTATTGATTATTCATGGATCCCAAAATTGTATGCATGGACTATCCCAAATAATATAAAGACCTATTACTCTAATCTCAAAAGGATTTATGCCATGTCACTGGAAACATCATCAATATACAAAAATCAATTGCATTTCAGAGCTCCAGTTTGGGGCCAAGAGGAAGTGGATGTATGTTTTCCCTATGGACCCCCATAAATCAGAGCTGAAACTCCCACACTATAAACAAGAAACATAAGAGTACTCCAGAAAGTGGAGTGAAGGCAGCCACCAGGCTAAGACCATGAAGACCCCACGTGTCACAGGAGGGCACGTGGGGCATCTGGACTGTATGCCTTCCACCTGGCAGTAATAAGTCAGCACCCCGGCAACGTGCCAGAAGAGGCCCCTGCAACAGAAGATTTCAATAAGATCCAGACCCTCCAAACATCATATCCAACTGACCAGGTTTCCATAAAAAAAGTGACTCATCATAACAAGAACCAGGAAAATCTGTGGAGTGAGAAAGATGCTAACTCTCAGATGATGCAGGTGCCCGGACAAGGACTCAAAGGCCAATGTAATGGAAATGCTGTGAGGAGCCATCACACAGACATGCTTCAGATACATCTAAAAATAAATAGAAAATCTCAGCAAAGAAATAGGAGATATATAAAGAAGAGCAAAGATGGAGATTTTAGATGGGAAAAAATACAGAAATCAAAATAAAAGTCCCCGTGGATGGAAGGGCTCGTGGCCGAGTGGAGAGCACAGAGGAGGTGATGAAGGAGGAACGATAAAAAGTACTCGGTCTGAACGATGGAAGGGAATACACTGGGGAAGGAGATGAATCGTGGGACTGTTAACAGATCTACCCTCCACACGATCACAGTCCCAGAAACGGACAAGAGAACAGGACCAAAAAACAATTCAAGAAATAATACCTGAGGGACACCTGGCTGGCTTCGTTGAAAGAGCGTGCAACTCTTGACCTCAGGGCTGTGAGTTCGAGCCCAATGTTGGGTGTAGAGACTATTTAAAAATAAAATCTTAAAAAGAAGGAGGAGGACGAAGAGGAGCGGAAGGAGGAGAAGAGGAGGAGAAGAAGAAGAAGGGGAGGAGGAAGGAGAAGAAGAAGAAGGGGAGGAGGAAGAATGAGAAGAAGGAGAAGGAGAAGAAGGAGAAGAAGGAGGAGGAGGAGAAAGGAGGAGAAGAAGAAGGGGAGGAGAAAGGAGGAGAAGGGGAGGAGGAAGAAGGAGAAGAAGGAGAAGAAGGAGGAGGAGGAGAAGAGGAAGAGGAAGGAGGAGAAGAAGAAGGGGAGGAGGAAGGAGGAGGAGAAGGGGAGGAGGAAGGAGGAGAAGGAGGAGGAGGAGGAGGAGGAAGAGGAGGAGGAGGAAGAAGGAGAAGAAGAGAGAAATACTGTCTAAAATTCCTCCACATTTGTCAACGGTCATTCGTGAAAACTCAGTGAACCCCAAACAGGATAAGCCCGAAGAAACCCATGTCAAGATTTTAAACACTGAGGCAGTGAAAGCAAACATACGCCAATTATCATCTGATGATGTTTGCATATTGTCAATCTACTAACATTTTAAGATATAAGGATAAAGTTTTACTTTAATTCCTTTATGGAAAAAAATAAAATTTACTTTAACTAAAGTTTTACTTTAATTCCCCAGAGCTCACAAAGTGCTGGGAGATGTTTGAATTCCATGCAGTTGAGGCATGTTTCATTTTACCCCACTTCACTTCTGGGCACTCCACAGATACTGAGTTATTCACAAACCGAAGGTTTGTGCCAACCCTGCGTCCAGCAACTCTATCAGTGCCGTGTTTCCAACAACTTTCGCTTACTTCGTGTCTCTGGGTCACATTTGGGGAATTATCCCAACATTTCAAGCTTTATCATCATCATCATCACATCTGTGGTGGTAATCTGTGATCAGTGATCTCTGATGTCACCATCGTCACTGTTTGGGGGCACCACCAACCACACCCACATAAGACGGCAAACTTAATCAATCAATGTGTGTGTTCTCACACGGACCGGCCGTTCCCCGTCTCTCTCCCTCTCCTCGGCCTCCCTGTTCCCTGAGACACAGCAGTATTGAGCTGAGGCCAGTTAATACCCCTCCAGGGGCCTGCAGGCGTCCAGGTGAAAGAAGAGTTGCACGCCTCTCGCTCTAAATCCAAAGCTAGACGTGACTCAGCGTAGGGAGGAAGGCGTGGCGAAGGCCGACACAGGCGCAAGGCTAGCTCTGTTGTGCCGACCAGCCCAGCTCTAAATCGAGGGAAGCGTTTGTGAAGGATGTTGAAAGAGCTCATCCAGAGCAAGGCCCTGCCCCCCTTCAGTTCTGTGAAGGCCGAGAGGCGTGGAGGCTGCGGGCCAGTCTCAAGCCAGCAGAGGTGGTTCGGGAGGTGGAAGGAAAGAAGCCATCTGCGTGAGAGTGCAAGGCAAGCAGCCAAAGCTGATGTAGAAGCTGCCGCAAGTTACCCAGAGCTAGCTAAGGTCATCCGTGGAGGTGGCTACACTAGACACAGATTTCCGGCGTAGACAAAGCAGCCTCCTACTGGCAGATGATGCCGTGTAGGACTCTCATCCCTAGAGACGCGTCAGTGCCTGGCTTGAAAGCCTCAGAGGACAGGCTGACTCCTGGTAGGGGCTAAGGCAGCTGTCGCCTTCAACGGGGAGCCCGTGGTCAGTGACCATTCTGAGACTCCTCGGGCCCTTGACAATGACGCTAAAGCTCCTCCCCCTGGGCTCCATAAACGCAACAGCAAAGCCTGGGAGACAGCGCATCGCTTTACAACATGGTTACTGAATATTTTAAGCCACACTTGAGACCTAGGGCTTAGAAAAAAAAAAAAAATCCTTCCAAAATACTACTGCTCCCTGACAATGCACCTGCTGACCCAGGAGCTCTGAGGATGTTCAACGAGATTAATGCCGTGCTTGGGCCTTTAACACAACACCCATCCCGACAATGCACCTGGTGACCCAGGAGCTCTGATGGGATGTTCAACGAGATTAATGGGGTGGTCAGGCCTGTAACACAACACCCATCCTGACAATGCACCTGGTCACCCAGGAGCTCTGATGGGATGTTCAACGAGATTAACACCGTGTTTGGGCCTGTAACACAACACCCATCCTGACAATGCACCTGGTCACCCAGGAGCTCTGAGGATGTTCAACGAGATTAATGCCGTGCTTGGGCCCCTAACACAACAGCCATCCTGACAATGCACCTGGTGACCCAGGAGCTCTGATGGGATGCTCAACGAGATTAATGCCGTGGTCGGGCTTTTAACACAATACCCATATCGCAGCCCATGGACCAAGGAGTCATTTCAACTTCCAAGTCTTGGGGTGCCTGGGCGGCTCAGTCGGTAAGCGTCTGCCTTCGGCTCAGGTCATGGTCCCAGGGTCCTGGGATCGAGCCCCGCATCGGGCTCCCTGCTCGGCAGGGAACCCGCTTCTCCCTCTCCCTCTGCCTGCCACTCTGCCTACTTGTGCTCTCTATCTTTCTGTCAAATAAATAAATAAAAATCTTTAAAAAAATCAACTTCCAAGTCTTAGCATAACACAGTACATTTTGTAAGGCTCTAGCTGCCTTAGGCAGTGATTCCTCTGATAGATCTGGGCAAAGTCAGCGGAAAACCTTCTGGAAGAGATTCAGCATTCTAGATGCCATTAAGGGCACTTGTGATTTGGGGCGCCTGGGTGGCTCAGTCGGTTAAGCACTCTTGATCTCCGCTCAGGTCTCGACCTCAGGGTGGTGAGTTCAAGCTCTGCATTCGGCTCTATGCCTGTGGGGCCTACTTCAAAAAAAAAAAAAGAACATTTGTAATTCATGGGAAGAGCTCAAAATATCCACAGGAACAGGCGTTTGGAAGAAGTGGATTCCAACCCTCATGGATGACTTTGAAGGGTTCGGGACTTCAGGGGAGGAAGTCACTACAGATGTGGTGGAAACAACAAGAGAACCTGGATGAGATGTGGAGCCTGAAGAAGGGACTGAATTGCTGCAGGCTCATGATCAAACTTGAACAGAGGAGGAGCTACTTCAGAAGGAGGAGCAGAGAGAGTGGTTTCCTGAGTTGGAATCTACTCCTGGTGAAGATGCTGTGCAGATTGCTGAAATGACAACAGAGGACTTAGAATATCACATAAACTTGATAAAGCAGTGGCAGGGTTTGAGAGCATTGACTCCGATTTTGAAAGCAGTTCTACTGTGCTGGGGGGCCTGGGTGGCTCAGTCGGTTAAAGGACTTCCTTCGGCTTGGGTCATGGTCCCAGGGTCCTGGGATCAAGCCCCGCATCGGATCCCTGCTCAGCGGGAAGCCTGCTTCTCCTTCTCCCACTCCCCCTGCTTGTGTTCCCTCTCTCGCTGTGTCTCTCTCTGTCAAATAAAGAAATAAAATCTTAAAAAAAAAAGAAAGAAAGAAAGAAAGAAAGAAAGAAAGAAAGAAAGAAAGAAAGAAAGAAAGAAAGAAAGAAAGCAGTTCTACTGTGGGTAAAACATTATCAAACAGCATCACCTGCCACAGGGAAGTTGTGACAGGAAGAGACAATCAATGTGGCAAACTTCACCATTGCCTTATTTTAAGAAGTTGCCCCAGCCCCCCCCCCATCTTCAGCGCCCACCACCCTGACCACTCAGCAGCCACCAACATGGAGGAGGCAACGTTACAGGATTTTCGTTCCCTTAATGCCCATGGTTCTTGGTCACACTGCTTCGAAGAATGAAGAGGTAGAGCAGACGAAAAGTGGTGGGCAGCCAAGCAGTTTATTGAGCGATAGCATGAAGCTCCCAGAGAGGGAGGGGACCTGAGAAGGTTGCTGTTTTGGAGTTCAAATCTAGGGGTCTGTACGCTCCTTCAGGAAGCTATCTTAAGCATCCTGAGACTGGGCCCTGTGGATTGGCCACTAAGGTGTGCCAATCAGGGTTTTGATCATGCACCTGTCTACCTGTCGGGTTATTGTTCGCTTGTTGATGGTCTTTGCGGCTGATCTGAAGACTAACTGCATAAATGTGTGATAGTGACCAATGTTTCATGGTTAATTGTTCTGTTTCAGGATGTTTTGCAAAAGTCTCTTCTGCAGAGGCTGCTCAACAGGATGCTATCTTGGTCTTGTCTAAGCTGTCAAACAGGATGCTAGTGCGGTTTCGTCTCAACTGTCCTGGCTCCCTGTGTTCTTGTCGGGGACCCTGGCCCTGAGGACTAAGTGTCCAGTTAACTCCTAACAGCAAGACTCTCCAGCAGCACAAAGATTACCACTCGCTGAAAGCTCAGATGATGATTAGCCCTTACCAGCAATAAAGTATTTTTTTAAAAATTAAGATGTGTACACGGTGGGTTTTTTAGACATAATGCTATTGTACACTTTAAGAGACCACCGCATGATGGTGCACGAACAGAACTTTCAGATGCACTGTAAACCAAAAAAATTCATTTGACCTGCTTTCCAGCAGTATCTGCTTTCTTGGTGGTCTGGAACTAACCCTCCAGTGTCTCCAACGTGTGCCTGCAATCCTAGAGCCTGCGTGAGGGCCAGACGTCCAGAGACGAGGTCAAGAAACTGTGTAAGTCCCTGCAGGTGATAAGCGGCGCCAAGGTGGAAGTGAATAGACAGCAAGAAGTCTCAGAACATTTCCCCTGTTCTGGAAACCCAAAGGAAACCCCAAGACAGGGACTGCGGTTTTCGGCGAAGGAATGAGGCCCACGGTGCGGGAGGGTGACTCCCCCCAGGGGGAGCCGCAGGCACCGGTGCGTTGTTCCAGGTGAGGCCCGATTCCCGGTGTGGGGACGCGCGGGAGGTGCAGGGCACGCGGGCGCCCTGGAGGCCTGGCCTCTGCACCTGCTGCCCAGGCAGGTGCGCAGCCTGCGTGCGCAGGGCCCGAGGGGGGCGGGGGGGGGGTCCCGGCCGAGCCTCAAGCGGACGCCGCTCGGACGTGGGAGCCGCCGACCTCGCGACCGGGGAACGAAAGGGGCCTCCCCGCAAGGTCGCCGAGCCCCAGCCCGCGGCAGGACAGGCGCGGAGCCGGCGGCCCACCTCCCCGCGCGCGTGCGCCGCGCCCCGCGTCGGCGCCGCGCACGGTCGTCCAGCTCAGCTCGCCGCTCTGGCCCGACCTGTCGTCTCGAATGCGTTTCCGTCCGCCAGCGCCTCTTCTGATTGGTACAGGCGTGCGGCGTGCGCGCTGACGTCACCAGGGCGCATCGCTGCTATAAAAGCGTGGCCGGGCGGCGCGTGCTCCTCTTTCTCAGCGCTCGGAGCCTACGGTAAGGCGGGGTGTGGCGCGCGGCGCGCTCGTCGGGTGCGGGTCGCGAGGCCGTGCGGACCCCCGACCTCCTTTACATGGGTGCGCAGAAGAGGTGGGGGGCGGCGGGGCGGGACGGGGCGCGGAGGCGGCGCGGCCGCGGCCCTCACGCGCCCGGCTCGCCCTCCCGCGCAGGCGCGCGCGCGCGGCCAGCATGCCGGTGGCGCGGAGCTGGGTCTGTCGCAAGACGTACGTGACCCCTCGGAGGCCCTTCGAGAAGTCGCGCCTCGACCAGGAGCTGAAGCTGATCGGTGAGCGGCGGGACCCGCCTTCCGCTTCCGGGGCGGGGGGCGGGGGGCGGGGCCGCAGCCGGGCCGGCCCCGCTAGCAGCGCCCTCTCGCGGCAGGCGAGTACGGGCTGCGGAACAAGCGGGAGGTCTGGAGGGTCAAGTTCACCCTGGCCAAGATCCGCAAGGCTGCGCGGGAGCTGCTGACGCTGGACGAGAAGGACCCGCGGCGCCTGTTCGAAGGTGCGTGGGCGGCGCCGGCCGCGCGGGCGCGGGGCGGGGCTGTTGGGGCCGCGGACGTCGGCGTCTGTCCCGGGGCGAAGACGGAGCGTGATGGAACCACCGGCCCCCCGCCGACTGTGGGGAAAGTGCGGGGACGTCGTGAGGGGGCCCTGCGTGCCCTGCGCTCAAGCTCTCCTGGGGGTCCCCGGGTCTCCCGGCCGCCGCCGCCCAGGGGAGGCGTGGAGGTGAGCGTCCTGGGGGCGGGGCGCCGCGAGCTCCGTGCTGGGCGTGCGCTGAGACGGTAGAGGAAGCTCGGGCAACGGGGCCCAGCGTGACGGGCCGTGACAGGTAGGCGACTCCCGGTAGCGCTGGTGTGCAAGACGGAGCTCGGTTGGGGGGCGTGAGCGCTGCCGCAGCTGCTCTGCTGTCGATCCCGAATTGGCTGCCTTGCACCCGAGCTGAGGGAAGCTTGGTTTGTGGCGAAGAGCAGGAGGGGCGGGGATTCCTGCCTGGCTGTTCCCGAAGCCTTGGAAGTTACCGCTCTGCCTTCTCTCCCAGGGCTTGTCTAGGAAGGAAACGTGCTTCTTCTTTTTTAAGATTTTATTTATTTATTTGAGAGAGAGAAAGCACGAGGTGGGGAGGGTCAGAGGGAGAAGCAGACCCCCCGCCGAGCAGGGAGCCCGACGCGGGACTCGATCCCGGGACCCCGGGATCATGACCTGAGCCGAAGGCAGGCGCTTAACCGACTGAGCCACCCAGGCGCCCCAATAGGTCTTCTGGTTTTGTTTTGTTTTAAGATTTTATTTATTTATTTGAGAGAGAGAGAGAGCACATGAGAGGGGGGAGGGTCAGAGGCAGAAGCAGACTCCCCGCCGAGCAGGGAGCCCGATGCGGGACTCGATCCCGGGACTCCAGGATCATGACCTGAGCCGAAGGCAGTCGCTTAACCAACCGAGCCCCCCAGGCGCCCCAAGATTTTATTTATTTGACAGAATGAGAGAGAGCACATGAGAGGGGGGAGGGTCAGAGAGAGAGGCAGACTCCCTGCTGAGCAGGGAGCCCGACGCGGGACTCGATCCCGGGACTCCAGGATCATGACCTGAGCCGAAGGCGGTCGCTTAACCGACTGAGCCACCCAGGCGCCTCATCTTTCTTTTTTTTTTTTTAAGATTTTATTTATTTATTTGAGAGAGAGAAAGCACGAGGTGGGGAGGATCAGAGGGAGAAGCAGGCTCCCCGCCGAGCAGGGAGCCCGATGCGGGACTCGATCCCGGGACTCCGGGTTCATGACCTGAGCCGAAGGCAGTCCCCTAACCAACTGAGCCACCCAGGCGCCCCATCTTTTTTTTTTTTAATAAAGATTTTATTTATTTATTTAAGAGAGAATGAGATAGAGAGAGCATGAGAGGGGGGAGGGTCAGAGGGAGAAGCAGACCCCCTGCTGAGCAGGGAGCCCGATGCGGGACTCGATCCCCGGACTCCAGGATCATGACCTGAGCCGAAAGCAGTCGCTTAACCAACTGAGCCACCCAGGCGCCCAGGAAACTTAACTTCTACACGCGAGCGTGGGTGGGCCTTCCTATCAGAGGCTGAGGAAGGCATGGAGCTTGTTTAAGCAGTAACATGATCACACAGCCGAGAAAATTCAGGAATCCTCCCCCGCGGATGCTTGGGTGGGACTTCATCCCAAGATGTGGGGAGCCAGCCCCAGGCAGTTGAGGACAGAGGGATGTCGTTGGATAGAGCCGCCCAAGTCTAGGCGGAGAAGCAGTCTCGTGGCAGACTGGGCAGGGTCGAGCCGCAGGTAAGCCTGCAGTTTTTGTGGTTTCCTGTGTCAGAAGTGGAAGTTGCAGGGGGAAGGCAGCACCACAGGTTGTAGGCTTTCTGGCGAACGAACGCATTTAGCCCCCAGGACAGGAGGGAGGCGCTGCAAGCTTTGCCTGTGTCTGGAGGTGTTAGTCCCTGATACAGCCTGAGGTCTGGCCTTGCCTGCCGTGAGGCCTGCAACTTTCGGCAAGAAGCTTCTCCGATTCTTGTCTGTCGAAAAGACAGACTCTTAACACCAGTTGCAGCCAGCGTGTGGCCGGGGTTCATGGGGGGGGGGGGCTCTATCCTAATGGCAGCCGTAAGGAAACTGGTATTACGTCCGTTTCTCAGAACAGAAACTAAAGTAGCTCAGCGTTTGCCTTGTGCCATGACGACAAGGAGGGGCCTCTGCCTCTGAGGACTGTGCACATTGTTTTATATTTGGAAAACCTTCTTACTGCTCGGATTGTTCTCACTTTGGCCAGATGGAGCCCAGGTAACTTTTCAGTTGTTGGACCTATTCCTGTTGAAGGTACGAAGTTTTATTCAGTGTGCACTGAAAATTAGTTATTATACATATATAAGGCTTTCTTTGGTGTTGATGGAATGGCTGGGCCTCCCTATTTTAACAGTGTGTAGATGGTTCGAGGGTAAATGTGAAATGCGTTTGTTTTTTAATGATAGTGGTTTTATTTTACCTAGAAGTCTCCAAGTTGGGGATTTTAAACTTCAAATTCTTGAAGTTTCTGTTCTCTAGCATAAGGACAAAAAGGCATAATAAAGTGTCCTAGCTGGTAGATAATATTACCAAACTCGTTTTTTGTTTTTTTAAGATTTTTATTTGTTTATTTGACAGAGTGAGAGCACAGGTAGGGAGAGGGAGAAGCAGACTCCCACTGAGCAGAGCC
This sequence comes from Mirounga angustirostris, assembly GCF_029215605.1. Lineage (NCBI taxonomy): Eukaryota > Metazoa > Chordata > Mammalia > Carnivora > Phocidae > Mirounga > Mirounga angustirostris. The sequence goes on along the minus strand of NW_026991724.1, from coordinate 56,628,322 downwards.
TGATGGAGGCTCAATCCCAGGACCCTGGGATCACGACCTGAGCGGAAGCAGACACTTAACTGACTGAGCCAGCCAGGCGCCCCGCCCCAAACTCGTTTTTATTTGCCTGTTGGGTAGCTTTTGTATTAGTATTTAAACATCCTTGTTCTCTTTTAAGCAACGTATAATTCACAGACCACGTTGTATAGTTCCAGATGTGGACAGCATAGCAATTTGATATTCCTATATACTGTGAAATGAACACAGTAAGTCCAGTTAACCCCGTCCTAAAGCCTTTAAAAAAGATAGACTCCGGGATGCCTAGGTGGCTCGGTCAGTTACGCGTTTCCCTTTGGCTCAGGTCATGATCCCAGGGTCCTGGAATCGCACCCTACCTGCTTTGGGAAGCCTGTTTCTCCCTCTGCCTGCCGTTCTCCTTGCTTCTGTGCGTGCGCGCGCTGTCAAATAAGTAAAATCTCTCTTTAAAAGGAGATACACTCTTAGCAACATTGTAATATACAGTAAGTATAACTGGAAGTTTGACCACCCATTTCCCCTGTGCCTCTGGCAACCACCATAATGTATCTGTTCTCTGTATCTATGAACTTGAGGTGTTTTTTGGTGATGGTGGTGTTTTGTTTAGATTCCACGTATAAGTGAGACTATGGGATTTGACTCTGAGTTAGTCCACTTGGCATCATGCCCTCAAGGTCCATCTGCGTTGTTGCAGGTGGCGAGATTTCGTTCTTTTTAAGGCTTAGTGATACCCCAGTGTGTGTGTATATACTACCTCTGTTACCCATTCAACTGTCAGTAGATGCTTAACGTTTCCGTGTCTTGGCCACTGGAAATAATGCAGTGAACATGGGGGAGCTTCTGTCTTCCAGTTAGCACTTCAATTTTCTTTGGATAAATACCCAGAAGTGAGATTGCTGCATCATAACTTTTGAGGAACCTCCATACTGTTTTCCATAGTGACTGTGCCACTTTGCATTTCCACCAACAATGCACAGGGCAGGGGTTCCCTTTCTCCACATCCTCGCCAGCACTGTTGTCTGTTGGGTTTTAGATCTAGCCAACCTGACACGTGTGAGGTGAACTCACTGTGATTTTGATTTGCATTTCCCTGATCAGTGATGACGAGCACCTGTTCATGTACCTGTTGGCCATCTGTGTCTTAGGGAAAACATCTATTCAGATTCTCTGCCCATTTTTAAATTACATTGGAATTTTTGCTATTGAGTTGGAGTTGCTTGTGTATTTTTGGTGTTAACCTCATGTCAGAAACGTGATTTGCAAGCATTTTCTCTTTTTCAAGATTGCTTTGGGGTCTTTTGTGGTTCCGTACAAATCTTAGAGTTGATTCTTTGTTCTACTTATATGGAAAACGCCTTTGGTGGGGCGCCTGGTGGCTCAGCTCAGTTGGTTAAGCCTCTCTCTGCCTTCAGCTCAGGTCATGATCCCATAGTCCCAGGATAGAGAGCCCCACTTGTGCTCACACCACGCTCGTGCTCTCAGATGTTTAAAAAAAGAAAACCCCTTTGGAATTCTGATAGGGATTCCATTAAATTTGCCTATTGCTTGGGGTAATGTGGGTATTTTAACAATGTTTTTCCAAATATGAGCATGGAATATCTTTTCATTTTGTGTCTGCAGTCTTTTTCTCATCAATATCTATAGTTTTTAGTGTACAGGTTTTTTATCTTTTTGGTTAAATCTGTTTCTGGGTATTTTATGTTTGTTGATGTTTTGTAAATAGGAAGAAATCATGTTTTCTGCTCAGCATTCATCAGTGCAGAAAACAAAGCCATGTTATGACTTGGGGTATTGGGAAAGGTAGAGTGTATTTTTCCATTTTGATCCTGACTCTTTCCCATCGGCTGTGCTAGGAAAACTGTCACTTTACACAAAGTCATGGAGCTTTCCCTGGGAACAAGGAGTCATGATGCCAAGAATATTGGAAGTGCCCAGTAATACGGAGCTTGCTTGAATTGTTTTGCTGTAATTAAAGATAATGGCCACTTCGGGTGCCTGGGTGGCTCAGATGGTTAAGCGTCTGCCTTCGGCTCAGGTCATGATCCCAGCATCCTGGGATCGAGTCCCGCCTCGGGCTCCCTGCTCCTTGGGAGCCTGCTTCTCTCCCTCTGCCTCTCTCTGTCTCTCATGAATAAATAAAATCTTAAAAAAATAATAATAATAATGGCCACTTCGTAACAAGTGAAACATTCTCTTTAAGGGGGTGGGGATAGTTGGGTTTTACCCCAGTGACAGTGTGTTGATTAGCTGTGAGCCTTTGTGGTAATCACAGTGAGCATGAGCCTTCGGGCCAGGGTTTGCCCCCAGGATCACAAAGGCAGTCCAGGGTGGAGTTGTCAGGAGCTGTGGGCCCGGTGCAAGACCTCCTGTGCCTGGGGCTGCTGGGAAAAAGTCAGAAGCTGACATCTGCTGAGTTTTCTCTTGCCGTGCATTGTTAGCACATCCACACCATAATTTTTTTAGTGAAAACCACAGAATGATAAAGTGAATGACGATACTCAAACATGTGCCTGGCCTATGACTTTTCTCAGGTCTGGAAGCTAGGTACTGCCAGTCCAGTGTTACCACTAAGGAAGGTGGTTTAGGCTCAGATTTGACTAGTAGGGCTTTCCCAACTCTAGCGGGTTAGCTCTTAAAGCTCTGTGCTTCATTGTGGGAGTTTAGCAACAGCTGCAGAGTCTGTTGCAGGGAAACGTTAAGTCCTTTTCTGGGGATTGTCTCATTACTCTCCTGACATCTCCAAGGAAAGTTCTACTTCTTTCGGATGAGAACAGAGGTGTGTATGGTCACTTGCCCTCCTTGGTAAGAGTGTGGCCATAGTGACCTGCCTTAGGGTTGTGGGGGGATTGCAGGAGTCACAGTGGCCATACATTGGTTCCATGATAACGGAGCTCCTTAAGAAGTGGGGGATTCGAACCCAAGAAGTCTGAAGTGAGCCAGACACCTCAGTCTGTACTTCCTTCCCCTCCTACCAGGTAATGCACTGCTGCGGCGACTGGTGCGCATTGGAGTGCTGGATGAGGGCAAGATGAAGCTGGATTACATCCTGGGCCTGAAGATCGAGGATTTCTTGGAGAGGCGCCTGCAGACCCAGGTCTTCAAGCTGGGCTTGGCCAAGTCCATCCACCACGCCCGCGTGCTGATCCGCCAGCGCCATATCAGGTAACGCCTCTAATGGGCTCCCTGAGTCTGTCTTCTATCCCATCCCCCATGCTAAGTTCGCTGTCCTTACCTCCTATGCAGCCCTCAGAGGTGACAGAGGTGTGAACACACCTTGAGGGTACAGATTGACCCCTGAAAACAGCTCATGGGGTGCTGGGGACAGCCTCATCCCCCGCCCCGTAGCCCAGCGCAAGGGTCACTGCGGCCTGAGCCGTACACCTTGCGAAGGCTTCTTCAGGCATGCAGGCAACCAGACAGGTAACCACTCGGTGTGCCTAGTTGAGAGAGAGGTCGTCGGGCCTCAGCTGATGTGGGTGGGTTCATGGATTCAGCTGTCTCCTGTCTTCGCACACTGTCGTCGTTAACTTGGCGAGTGGACCACAGCCCATGGTCTGATGTTCGAGTGCCGGGACTACCGGATTCCACCTGGCTGGGGAGGGCAGATGGGTCTTTCATCTGGGTGCTCCGTTTGCCCTTTTTCAGATTTTGTAGAACAGAGTCTCAGCTGCCTCAAGGGACAGGGAGGCTGCTCCTTAGTAAAACCCCGTGTCTGGCACTTTGAGACTCAGACCCTGGAATTACTGGCTGCCACCAGCTCACCCTCCTTTTTGTGGTCTGGTGTGAGTTGGGTGATGGCTCAAAAGCTCTCCAGAACACATGGGTGCTGGAGGGTCAGGAACACCCTCCCGGTTTGTGTCACTGCCGCACCAGCCCTACCAAGTCCAAGCAGAGAGCAGTGTCTCTTCCCGCTGGGGCCCTATTCCCCCGTCCCCTCACCTGCTGTCCCCTCTCCAGGGTCCGAAAGCAGGTGGTGAACATCCCGTCCTTCATTGTCCGTCTGGATTCCCAGAAGCACATTGACTTCTCCCTGCGTTCTCCATATGGGGGCGGCCGTCCAGGCCGTGTGAAGAGGAAGAATGCCAAGAAGGGCCAGGGTGGGGCTGGAGCCGGCGATGACGAAGAGGAGGATTGAGCCCACCCTTCCATCTCCTTGGGGCGTGAATTGTCTAGTTTCCCAGTCAGATAATAAAACAAATCAACCCTTTGGAACTGGTGTTTATTGGTGTGTGTGTCTCCCTCCCTGCTCTGAACAGCCCCTGGTGGGAAGAGGCACAGGCTGGATCCTTGACCAGGTTCCGTCCAGCTAGTTCACACCTCTGAGCCTTGCCTGCTTAGAGGGGCCTGGGGAGCCTCCCAGCTGGTGTCCTTGCTGCCTGGGGCAGGGGTGCAGTCGTGAGCAGCACAGACATACCAGTTACTTCAGCGGGGACACCAGTGTTGGGGGAAATGCTCAAGCCAGCTATTGGCATGGGGGTGGGGAGATTCCTTTGCAGGCAGAGGAAGTAGCAAGTGGAGGGTCAGCCCAGTGTCTCTAGCCCTTTGAACCTTGACCCTGGCAAAAAGAAGTCAGGGTTAAGGTTGGCAGGAGCTAAATGCTGAACCTTGGGTTGGAGGTAAGGATGAAGTAGTTGAATTGGCGTTTGTTGGGGAGCACTGAACAAGCTGGCTTAAAGCTTATTGGTGTGGTTGGGAAGGGAGAGCTGAGGCACCCTGCTCCCCTCCCCCTGCATCTGGAGTTTGTGAACACAAGGTCAGGAGGGAGAGCAGCTTCCCTTTTCTCTGCCTTGTTGAGAGCTGTACCCGGCAGAGAAGGGGCTTGGTCTCCAGGAAACCGGAAGCCCTTGGCATTGAGCAACCCCTCATGGGCTGCAGCATTGCTCACGAGTCATCTGAGGTCAGTTGAAAGTGCCCAGCTTCAGTGTGATGGCCCTGGGTCCTGCAAAGCCTTCAGAAGATCCCCAGTTCTTGCAGCTTATGCTAGGTTCCCCCCGACACCACAAGGTTGCCACTTGGTGGTTAAAGGTCTCGGTGTTTCTCGGGGATCCTTCTAGACACAATAAGATCAGCTGTGCCATGATGGGAATTCAGGAAGCAATCAACTTCCACGAGGTCCCAGGAGTTGCTGGTGGTCTGTGTCCTGCCTCCAGGCTCTTTAGGTGGCACGCACTGTGGGCAGCTCCTGTGCCTTCCAGACCCCTGGAGTGGCCATATGGGTCTTTCCCGGGCTAGCGGATGGCCAGAGAAGCATACACGTTGGGCTCATCCGGGGGTTCCCCTGGTTGGGAAGGGGGTGTACTTGTCTCCTGTGTGAGGGTCAAGTAGTCCAGCTGGGCGTAGGTCACATCTTGAGGGTCTTCAGATACCGCAGCCTGGAATGGGGGGGGGGGGGGAGGCGTGTGGCTGGGGAGGGGAGGATGCACTCCCTGGGGGTCTAGGGACCTTGCTAGACAGGAGTGGCCTTGAGCCCGCTCTTGCCCTCCTTCAGTGTATCTGGGGAGGAGGGGTGTGAATTGGAAGTGCCTGTGGTGTAGACACAGGGAGTGGGCACGTGGGTAGTTGGCTGTGGGAACCGTGCTGGGTGAGGTCAAGGCTGGAGGCAGGAATTGAGGTGGGCCCAGCGCCCCCTGGCTCAGCTCCTTGGCCAGGGTGAACTGTGAACCTGCCGCAGGTGGTTGGGGAAAGAACAGAAAGCAGAAGGCTGAGCGAGGCTGTGGGACCACTTTGTGTGGAGTTGAGGCGCCTTCTCTGGGCCTCCACAGGCCCAGGGGGTGGTTCAGCCCTAGCCTCCAGCTCCGCCCACTCGAGGGTCCCAGCAGCCGGAGATCAGAAGAGGCCCAGGGGAGTGGGGTCGCAGCAGCGCAGAGAGTGGTGGGCTTCCAAAGGGAGAGGCCTGCTGCTGGGCGGAAGTCCACTGGGTTTACCGCGTGAGCAGGGAGGCAGGGGATGCCCCGGTCAGGGGCACAGGGAGCTCACCTGGCTGTCCAGCTGTGTGTCCTCCTCAGGCTGTGTGTCTTTCATGACCTCATCTGGTGGGGACAGAACAACGTGGCCCCCCCTCTTGCCAAGATCCCCAGAGAGGGTCAGTGGTGTTACAAGGCCGCGTGGAGTCCGATGCTGTCCCCCGCCTCCACTGCCCACCCGCGTGTCTGGGCCCGCCTCCTCCCTCCCCCAGGGCGGCCGCACGCTTCCCCTTACACAAGGACTCCTCCTGGGCAGTGGCCGCCGGACCGGACCTGGGGAGGAGACGGGGGAGTTAGCGGCAGCGAGGGGCCGCTGGCTGGCAGGAGTCGGGGCCTCGGGATGGTCTTACCTCCCGTGCAGGCCTCTGTCCTCAGACGCCTTCGCTGACACTGCTGCAGGAAGTTGGAAGTCAGCCTCAGGCTGCCCCCCGATCCCCGAACCCCGAACCCTCCAGGGCCTGCCTTAAGCTGAGGCTCTGTGTGGTCCCCGCCCATCCCCACATACAAGTCAAGAGAAAGCAGTTCTAACAATGAAAAACAAAGCTTGTGTGTGTTTTCCAACATTCCCTAAGTTCGAAAAGCCGAAAGGATAAAATATTTACACGTGTGCTCACGTGTACCCTTCTTCCTAGGGTTTCTCACTGGGAGATGCTGGAGTCTTTCTACACGGCCTTTCCCACCTCTCCGGCTTCCCTCTCTGGCCGCTGCCCTGAGCCCGCCCTCGGTCGGCCCACAGGACAGCCACCACCCCCTGGGGCCCGTCACCCCCTCCCCTTCTCACCTGGCTTCCTGCCTTTGCCGCGACGCCGGTGTCGGACCAGGAGGAGGCCGAGGAGGCCGAGCAGCAGGACGAGGGCCACCGAGACCCCGATGAGGACATACAGGTACCAGTGGGGACCTTGGGCAGGAGCCACACCATGAACGAGCCAGTGATGCCATTTAACTGAGCACCTACTGTGTGCCAGGCACCTGCTGGGCTCTGTGCATTCACCTCTGACCCTGTCAACGATCACGCAGCAGGGGATTGCCGCCCCTCCCGCCCACTCCACAGACAGGAAACTGAGGCACAGAGAGGTCATTCACATGTCTCAGGTCGCCCAGCGTGGGGGCGGCAGGGCTGGGGCTGGGACCAGGGCTGTGGGTTCCCTTGCAGGATTTGGGGTTTTTTCATGCTGCCCCCTTACCCTCCAGGCAGAACACCTGAGTGGAGACCTGTCCACCAAATCCAAGCCCAGACCCGTCTTCCCGACTGCACAGGCCTGACCCCCCCACAGGGGCCTGTGTGGACCTGGAGTGTGTGTATGCGTGAGGGCAGGCGGGAGGGCTCTGCCTCTCCAGAGATCCAAGAAGGGCCATGCTGAGGCTTTCACCAAAATCTCACAGCGGCCCTGAGGAAGGTGGCGGGAGGCCTGTTGTGCAGACAGTGAGCCTGGGCCACCGAGAGGGACATGACTCGTCCAAGAGCCCACAGCCGGGAAGTAGCAGAGCTGGGGGCTGATCGTGGGGGTGTGACTTCCAAGCCTTGCTCTTGCCCTGACTCCCCAGCTGCTCTCAGGCTGGGCCCCCTTATCTTCTGTGAAGGTGAACTCAGACACCTCCTGTGTGTGTCTACTCCCTGGCCCCGCCCTGCACAGGGATGGGGCCACCTTCTTGCCCTTTGCAATCAGATTTGCAATCGGAGGAACTGTCCCAGTGAGAAGGAACTTTTCTCGGGCTGTAATCTCAGGAAGTGGCTGAGGCAAGCCTAGGCTGAGCTCCTCCCACCCACCACCTCCCGACAGAGACCTCACTTACCCTCTGTGGGATGAGCGGTGCATCCTCAGAGCCTCCTGGGACCACCACAGGGAGGTGGGGGGCAGGTGAGGGGCAGGGGCTATGTGCTCCCCACTTCAGGGTGCTCCTCCCCCACCTGGGCTCCGCCCTCTCCCTCTGCCATGACCACCCCACCTGCCACTTGGCCCAGGCTCAGAGCCCCCGGGGGCCCCGTGGTTACCCCAGACACAAGCCATGCCACAGAGGGTGGCCTTCTGTGACCCCCTCACTCCCATCCCCGGAGGACAGGTCCCTGAGCCGACCATGAGGACAAAAAGGGGACAGGGCTGGGCTCCTCACCTGAGACCAGGAGCTCCAGGGGGTCACTGGGCTGGGACAACAGGTAGGGGGAGGCGCTGGATGAGCCGTAGCACCTGTAGGTCCCCCCGTGGGCTGAGGTCACAGGACTCAGGGTGAACTTGACCTGGTAAGGTTTCGCTGTGTCCTGCAGATGAAGGACCTGGGGAGGAGCCAGGGACCCCTCCTTGGACAGGTGGAAGGTATCCAACCAGATCTCAGAGCGACACTGCAGAGTCACGTTCTCACCCCAGGACACTGAAGGCCCCGGCTGGGCTGAGAGGGACGGTTTCTCATATATTCCTGGGGGAGTGAAGGTGGTGACGTGTAGAGAGCCACCCCTCCCCACACGCCCCTTGACCCTGGGCTGGGGGACCACCATCCTCTCTCCAGAGACTCTGTGTGGGACCCCTCTCAGCACCTCTTGTCTCTCTGAGAGGGTGTCCTTTATCTCCATGGCCCTCACTGTCCCTTTCTCAGTCCCTGTCTCTAGACCATGTCTCCATATCAACCTGTGCCCGTGACCCTTTCCCTGGACCCCATCACCCAGGGGCAACTGTGGTCCCAGGCCCTGAGTCGGGACATGGGGCAGGGGGCTCCTCACCTGTGATCAGGACATCCAGAGGGGCACTGGGTGCCGACCACGTGGAGGAGAGCTTGTGTCCACAGTAACAACTGTATCGGCCCCCCCCGTGCGTGGAGCTCACAGGGCCCAGGGTGAAGTTGGGGCTGGGTTGCCCATCTAGACGCTGGGGAGCTCTGAGCTCCTCATCCTTGGTCAGAGCGAATCTGTCGAAGCCAGTCTCTGAGCGACACTGGAGGGTCAGGTTGTCTCCAGACTGCAGCAGGGATCCCGGCTGGGCTGAGAGGGAGGGCTCCCTGTAGACACCTGGACAGAAGGGGACAGTGGCACTGAGGGGACTCACACCCCACATTGGCCCAGGGCCTGCAGTGAGGCTCTTAGGTGTCCCTCCCAAGGCCTCCCACCTGTGGGTCTGGCCCCAGGACGACCTTGTCACCCACCCCCCATCAACCCCAGGGCTCCACGGGGCATATGGCTTAGGTCAGTCGTCTGGGCCCAGGAGGTAGATGGGGTGAAGCAGGGGCCCGCTCACCTGTGACCTGAAGGTGCAGAGGGTCACTGGGCTGTGACCACAAATATGGGTACGATTCGTGAGAAGTGTAGCATCTGTAGATTCCCCCATGGGAGGTGTTCACAGGGCCCACAAGGAAGACTGCCTGGTACCTCTCACGACGGAACGTCATTTCCAGGTATTGTGTCACATCAGCTCCCCGCTCCTTCAGCAGGTGGAATGAGCCCAATTGCCACAGTGAGCTACAGGAGAGGGACACATTACCTCCCGAGGCCACCACAAGGGCTGAGTTGGCTGAGAGGGAGGGTGCATCATACACTCCTGAGGGAGAAGGAAAGAGCTGTGTTATAGGGACATCACCCCATGGACCCCCTGTCCTGTGGACTGTGAGCGAGGGGTCCCCCTGAGGTCACACTCTGTTCCCTTCTGTCTGGAGGAGGCCCCCAGGGGGAGGGGACCAGCTCCTGCTCTCACCTGTCACCACCAGGGCCAGGAGGTCACTCCGCTGTGACCAGCTCTTCCCTCTCTGATATGCACACCGGTATCGCCCTGAACTGTGTGAGCTCATGGATGCAAAGTAGAAACTGGCCCTATCGCTGGAATCCTCTGAGGTCTTCATGGGCAAGGATTCATAGATCCTCTCTTTATACAGATAGTAGACATCAGCCCGCAGAGACGCCTGACACCAGATGGTCACAGGGCTCCCCTTGGTGACCATGGGGCCAGGATCAGCCCAGATGGAGGGTTTAGGGAGGGTCCCTGGAAAGGAAACAGATGGAGAGTTGCAAGGGTGCCCTTCTCTCCTCATTTTCCCACCTGTCACCCCAAGGCCCTTCCCACACTGGTCACCATCAGCCCTGACCCTCTGTGACCCCCAAATGCCCAGGGGGTTGTTGGGCAGAAACAGGAAGTCTGGGGCAGACTTACCTGCCCGTGCCTGGTCCCACAGGCCCCGACACAGCCCTGGAAGAGAGTTCCTGTGAGTGCGTCCCCCACCCACATGTAGCTGCTCCAGGCCTGGTTTGGGCCCCTGGGCACCGGGGTCACATCTGGGGCTGAGGACACTCCTTCCCCCAGAAGTTCTGCCCCCACTGATCCTCCACAGTCCTGAGATCTCCCAGGGACCAGGACCTGGGGGCTGGGGGGAAGGACAACCCCATCCCTCCTCGTTTCCAGAAAGCTCACCAAGGTAGAGAAGGGCAGTGAGGGTCAGGGTCCCAGCGCTGCCTCCCATGGTCCCCAGCCGTGCAGAGTCCTCAGAGTGTGCTGGACGGACAGATGCACAAGGTGTGACCCAGCCCAGGCCCCGTGTTGCTGGTCACGGGTCCCAGATGGATGGCCTCACAGGAAGGGGGACAGCCCCTCCAGGGCCTCTCTCTGCTCTCCCTGAAGGGTGGCCTGAGAGCAGCAGGTCCTGGGACTGTTCAAAGCAGACGTGAGTCTCCCCAGACCACACTCACTCTGCCTCCTCCCCACCAAGCCCAAGTCCAGAGAACAGCACTGGTCCCCGCACATGAAGCTTGGGGAGGTAGGGTAGGGTCTGGGAGCCAGCCCACTTCCAGTTCCACTTCTGCCCCTTACTCACACAGAGGCTGTGTGACCTGGGCTATGACACTTCCCTTTCCTGAGTTTCTGTAAATGCAAATTTTCATCCTTCCACCACACTGACAATCAACCAGTGACCACATCCAATCATGGCGCCAGGCACTGGAGATTCATTGGTGAGGGAGCAGACTTGTTCCTTCCCTGGATGCACGGGGCTGTGATTAGTGATAATAGACAATATAAATATTTAGGTGGGAAACAATTCTATTATAGCCTTATAAGATTCTTCCAAGTTGGAAGAAAAAGGAAAACGGAATCATGAGAATCATAATGTGTAGACATCATACAGTCTGGGTCCTGGTTGTGAGGGGTCCTTCTGGGGGATGGAGTGATGGAAGGCAGGAGCTGGGGTTTAGCACAGAGATGGGAGTGGGGGGCATCCTCAACCAGAAAGATTTGAGCTGTTCTCAGAACTGAGAGCAATCAGGAAGCCAGGGCCTTGTCACACAGGATTTTGAGCATCATGCAAGCATTTGGGATTTCTACTTTAAGGCAATGGGAAGATTTTAACCAGCAGACAGTCGAACAAATTTCTGTCTGGAAAAGACTAACACTGTAGGAAATACAATTAGTGGTCAAACCCCAGCATTCGTCTGGTCCCCGGGTGGTGTGTTGATGAGTAATTAAGCTGTGTATGTAGTTTTCTCATTTAAGTCTTACCCAAACCTATCACACAAAACACATGTACAGTTGAGCAGAATGAGCCAGGATGGTAGGTTGAAGAGGAGTTGGCCAGGTTCAGATTGGCTGAGGGGGCAGCCCGAGAGAAGGCATGGAATTGTTAATAGCTCAGTTTGCGTTGCTTGGGGAGGTGTTTGGGTTGGAGTGTGAGTTGTGTTTGCTGGCGCTGGTGGGTTTAGTTCTAGTCTGATGGTCATAGCCTTGAAGATGAGATGGTACAACTTAGATCTTTCTGCAGCAGAGTGCGGGCGGGTTTTGAGTTTCCCACAGGATCAGACCAGCCTGGTGATTAAAAGGATCCTCTGGAGGTGGTGGGAGGAATATACTGGGGAGAGGAGAGGCCTAGTTGAGGAGCAGGGGGGAGGCTGACGGGCTGATGCACACAGGCTTCTTGAGTTCTTTTGATGGGTTGGACGTTGTTAAGAGGGTCTCAGGGGCCTGGTGGTGTGTATCTGGTGAGTGGACATGAGCGCCAGAGCACGAGGCTATTCCACCCCCTGTCTGGTGCCTGGAGGAGCCAGTGGGGCCACCCCAGGAGGATGACCCAGGGAGAGGCAGACATTGGGAGGTGCTATGAAGACATTGTCATTTCTCAGAAGGAAGCACAGCCTTTCCTCCTGCCCTGGGACTGTAGATTTTCTTTGCCCCCCACACTTCCCTTCACTGACTTCCTTGTTTCTGTAAGTCAACACCATCTTTCTCTTCATCACTCCTTCTAAACTTCCAGTTCATTTCTGCCTCCTCAGGGCTCCGTCCTCCCCTGGGCAGAGCTCTCCATCCCATACTGTGAATTCCTTCCCCAGGCACGGGATTAAGGGCATGGGTTGAAGGCAATTCAGAGATCGAATTGAAATTAGAGCTGAAACACTGTCATTCTTTAGCAGATACTTCCCCTTTCTGAGTCTCCCGTTCCTCATAGTGACGACATAGTGGCCTCTCCCCTCAGGATTGTGTGGCTCCATCTGGGGTGGTTTCATGTGTGGCTTGTAGACACTGAGATGCCTACAGTGTCAGAGCTCATATCACAGGGTCATTGAAGGCCACAGCCAACATCCACTCCCAGCACACAGAAATGCCAGATAAAGGTTTGTAAGATCCATGGCCACAGTTAAATTAGAGTAACTAAAGTGCCAGAAATGCAGAGTGACTCCCTAGACATAAGCAGAGACCAACGCTGACTGGGCTTGGTCATGGGTCCCAGAGATGGGCCCCAGGACCTGGTTTGCTGTGTATGTATGGAGACAGGTGGCAAAGCCCCAGAGGAGACACAGGGTTCCAGGTGTGAGGTTGGGAGCTCCGAGCCTGCTGCCTGTCTGAATAAGGACTGCAATATCTCCACTCCCCGATCTGAGGTCACACCCAGAATTCAGCTCCTTTCGCCAGGTGTGAGCGAAAAATATTCAGTGCAATATGGGCAGGTATCAATGTAGCGTGGAGCTCAATTTTGAATGCTCCATGCATTGCCGGCACCCTGAGTTTGGAACACCTACACATCGTGAGTCTGAAGCACTTGCAAGCTAGTCACTTGTTTAGGACTTCACAATGCAGGAGAATGGGGGTGATAACTTCTGTGAAGGGTTAGCTCAGTGGCAAAATGACCAAGTGTATGTGATCAACTATGCCATGAAAAATAGAGTACAGACCCAGTCACTGTGGGAATTCCCAACAAAGGCAAGGGAGATAGATTGAAAATTGGGAAGAGATTTAAAAATAAGTATGCTTTAAATCTTCAAACAGAAGAAGATGTGACATTCACGATACAAGAAGAGCTTAGTGGAAAAAAGGGTGCTAAGGAAATTTCATAGATAAAAACTCATTAATTGAATAAAAGGATTCAAAAGATCTATTCCATAATAGACATTAGATAACTGATCAGAAAACTGGGGACTTGGAAAATGAAACTCAGGAAGTATCCCAGAATGCAGCTGAACATCATAAAAATAGAAACCAAAAAGATAAAATCTGACACATGGAGAATAGAATAACTAAGTCCCAAGACACATCTGTCCTTTATTTTAGTGGAAGAAATGAGAGAATGATCAAGTGACAGTAATTAGGTATTGTTGTTAAGGGTTTTTTGGAAGTGAAACCAGACAAATGGCCAACATGGGCTATGAAAGCTGAACTGTTACTGGGAGCTACATCCTCGAAAGCAGGTCAAAATGTCAGCTAGTGGGACTCCTGGGTGGCTCAGTGGGTTAAGCGTCTGGCTTCAGCTCAGATCATGATCCCAGGGTCCTGGGATTGAGCCCTGTATTGGGCTCCCTGCTCAGCAGTGAGCCTGCTTCTCCCTCTGCCTCTCCCCCTGCTTGTGCTCTCTCTCTGTCTATCCCTGACAAATAAATAAAATCTTAAAAAAAAAAAAAGTCAGTTAGTACCTACCCAGGTTGACAACCTGCTCAAACAAACAAAAATCCACATTCCCCAGAAGATTTTATCAGAACCCAGTGTCTTCCAATGTAATATTCAAAGAAACAGGAAAGTCTCAGTAACACTCAAAGGAAAAAATAATCAACAGACACCAACCCTGAGTTGACCAACAGTTTAAAGCCATTTTTTAAAAGATTTATTTATTTATTTTTGGGGGGGAGGGGCAAAAGGAGAGAGAGAGAGATCTCAAGCAGACTCCCTGCTGAGCTCGGAGCCCAATGTGCAGCTCCATCTCATGACCCTGAGATCATGACCTGAACCAAAATCAAGAGTCAGATGCCTAACTGACTGGGCCACCCAGGTGCCCCTAAAGCCATTTTTATAATCAAGCTTCATGAAATAAGGACAAACACTCTTGAAATAAGCGGAAAAAATAGACTTCTCTCAGCAAAGAAATTATAAGAGGGGGAAAAAAGGAAATTTTAGAACGGAAAAATTCAGTAACTGAAATTAAAAATTCCTGTGTGTAATGACAGAATGAAGATGACAGAGGCAAGAGTCAGTGAACTTGAAAACAGAACAAGGGAAATTACAATCTGAGCAGTAGAGAAAAAAGATTTTTAAAAATGAACACAGGGGCGCCTGGGTGACTCAGATGGTTAAGTGTCTGCCTTTGGCTCAGGTCCTGGTCCTGGGGTCCTGGGATGGAGCCCCACATCAGGCTCCTGGCTCAGTGGGAAGCCTGCTTCTCCCTCTCCCTCTGCCTCTCCCCCTGCTCATGCTCTCTCTCTCTCTCTCTCTCTCTCTCTGTGTCTCAAATGAATAAATAAAATCTTAAAAAATAAATAAATAAAAATAAAAATGAACACAGATTGAGGGATTTGTGAGACAATTTATGTAATTGATCTGCCAGCAAAAGGAGAATGCTATCAGTGAAGAAAAAAAGTTTGAAGAAATAAATGTCCATTTTACAGATTTGTTGAAAGTCATACATTTACATGTCCAAGATGCTTAGCAAATGAAAAATAGGATAAGCTTTAAAAACCATGCCTACCTACATCATAATTAAACTAGTCAAAACCAAAAAAGAAAAAAAATAGAGAAAATGCCACATTATGTAAAGAGGAAAAACAATTTGAATGATTACAGATTTCACATCAGAAATCATCTTAGTGGGGCACCTGGGTGGCTCGATAGGTTAAGCGTCTGCCTTCAGTTAGGTCATGATCCCAGGGTCCTTGGATCCAGCCCCACGTCGGGCTTCCTGCTCAGCAGGGAGCCTGCTTCTCCCTCTCCTTCTGCCTGCTGATCCCCCTGCTTGTGCTCAAATCCCCCTGTCTCTCTAATAAATTTTTTAAAATCTTGGGAAAAAAAAAAAAGAAATCATCCTGGTCAGAAGATTTTTTTTTTATGTTATGTTAGTATGAGAGCCAACCTAGAATCTTTCTGGATATATTGTTCAGGAATGGAAGCAAAATAAAGTCATTCTTAGAAGAAGAAACATGGGGAGAATTTGTTGCCAGCAGCTCTGCTCTACCAGAAATGATAAGGTAAGTCTTCAGACAGAAAGGAATTAATTCTAGAGGGAAACTGGGAAGTTCAAGAAAAAGGGAAGATCAAAAAAGGTAAGTAAGTAAATGTAATAGCATACTTCTCTCCTCTTACATTCATTAAAATATGTCAGGCTGTTGAAAGCAAAACTGATAAGGTCTGGTGAGGTTTGAATATATGTAGATATAGTACAGACAACACCTGCAACATAAGGGAGTGAGGGCAAAGGCCCTATACAGTTGTAAGGCTTCTATTTTTTCTGAAAGAGGTGTAATATTAACTCTATGTAGACTCTGAAATTAGGTGTGTATAATATCTACAGTAGCCATTTTAAAAACAACATACAAAGAGTTATAGTTAAAACACCAATAGATAGGGAAGTCTGGGAAATTCAGTTGGTTAAGCATCCAACTCTTGATTTCAGCTCAGGTCATGATCTCAGGGTCATGAGGTCAAGCCCTGTGTTGGGCTCTACAGTGGGCATGGAGCCTGCCTGAGATGCTCTCTCCCTCTCCCTTGGCCCCTCCCCCCTCTCAAAAAAAAAAGACACCAATAAATTAAAATGGAATACTTAAAAATATTCCAGAAAGCGAAAGAAGGCAGGAGAGGGAAAACTGAAGAACAAACAATAAGTGGGGGACAAACAGAAAGCAAACAGTAAGATGGTATAAATCTAAAATCAACCTTATCAGTAATTGTATTAAATGTAAATGGGGAAATCACAATTAAATGGCAGAGATCATAGGACTGGATTAACATCACCAAGACCCAACGATGTGCAGTTTACAGGAGGTAAAGGATAAAAAATATATTTTGCAAACATCAATCAAAAGAAAGCTTAAGTGGCTGTGTTAATTGCCTATGGCTGCTGTAACAAATTATCGTAAACTTGGTGACTTTCAACAACAAAGATTTATTGTCTTACAGTTCTGGAGGTCACAAGTACAAAATCACTGGGCTAACGCTGAGGTGTCATCAGGGCTGCTTGCTTTTGGTAACTCTCCAGTGAGAATCTGTTCCCTTGCCTTTTCAGCTTCCAAAGGCTGCCTGCAGCATATAGCTCCTGACCCCTTCCTTCCATCACTGCAGCCTCTTGATTCCGTCCTCATATCCCCTACCATTGACTCTGACCCTTTGGTCTCCCTCTAATAAGAAGCCTGTGAATACACTGGGCTCACCCAGATAATCAGGGTAATGTTCCCATCTCAAGCTACTTAGTCACATTTACAAAGTCCCCTTGGCCTGTAAGGTAACATTCTCACAGGTTTCAGGGATTAGGGCATGGACACCTTTGGGAATTGGGAGGAAGTTGCAGCTTTCTATCTACCACAGTGGCCATACTGTCCAAGACAGTATGGTAAAAGATACCAGATCAAGTAGGCTTTTGAATAAGAAAATTATCAGAAATTAAAAAAAAAAAAGAGTCAATTCACGAAGAAAACAGTAATCCTAAATGTGTATGCACAAAACCACAGAGCTTCAAAATACACAAAGCAAAAACTGTCAGAAATGGAAGGACAAATAGGCAAATCAACAGTTACAGTCACGGACTTTGACACTCCTCTCTTGGTAACTGATAGAGCCAGCACCCAATCAACAGCAAAAAGCACAATCTCTTCAAGTGAGCGTGGAATGTTGGCCAACATAGTTCATAGCCTTGGTTACAAAACAAAGCTTAACATTCAAAGAATTCATATCCTATATCGCTTCTTTTCACACCCTAATGGAATTAAAGTTAAAATCTATTACTAGAAGGTAACCTGGAACATCTTCAGCTCTTTGGAAATTAAACAACACACTTCTAAATAATTCATGGGGCAAAGAGGAGCTCAAGGAAAATTGGAAAATATTTTGAACTGAATGAAAATGAAAACAGCATTCTAAACTTTGTGGGATGCAGCTAACATGTGCTTGGGGGAAAGTTGGAGCAGCATATTCATATTAATATGAATAACTCATATTAAAAAAATTGTTTCTAGTCACCTACACTTCCATCTTAAGACACAAGAAAAAGAGCAACTCACCCCAAAGTGAGCATGATAAAGGGCAGAAAACAATGAAACCAAAAACAGAAAAACAATGACAAAAATCAATGAAACCCACTGCTGATTCTTTAATAAGACCAAAAAAATTGCCTATGCCTAGCCAGGCTAATCATGCAAAAAAGGAAGACACAACTTGCCAACATCTGGAACAAATGACAGAATATCACTACAAACCACACTGACATTAATAGGACCTAAGAGAACACTACAAACTGTGCCCCAAAATTTGGCAACTTGGATGGTCCAACTCATTTTATTTTAGTATAGTTGACACACAATATTACATTAATTTTAGGTGTATAACTTAGTGATTTGACAAGTTTATACTTTATGCTATGCTCACCAAAAGTGTAACTATCTATCACCTGTCCCATCACATCGCTATTACAGTATCATTGACCATGTGTCCTATGCTGTGCCTTTTATTCCTGTGACTTACTCATTCCATAACTGGAATCCAGTATCTCCCATTCCACTTCACCCATTTTGCCCATCTCTGCTCCCCTCTGGCAACCATCAATTTGTTCTCTGTATTTATAGGTCTGATTCTGCTTTTCATTTGTTTGTTTGTTTTTAAATTCTGCTTATGAGTGGAATCATATGGTATTTGTCTTTCTCAGTCTGACTTATTTCACTTAGCATAATAGCCTCTAGGTCCATCCTTGAATGGACCAACTCCTGAAAGACACAAACTACCAAGACTCATTCAAGAAGAAATAACCTTAATATTCCTTAAAATATTAAATTGCATTTGTAGTTAAAACACCTTTCCAACAAAGAAAACTCCCAGCCACAATGTTCTCACTAGCACAAACCACTGAACATTTGGTGAAAAAATACAATTCTACACAATCTCTTTCAGAAAGTAGAAAAGAAAAGAAAACTTTGCAAAAATTTTATGAGCAAGCATTACTCCAAATTCAAATCAGACAAAGACAAAGACTAGGAAAGAAAGCTGCAGACCAATATCCTTCAAAAACATAAATGCAAAAATCCTCACCAAAATATTGGTAAATAAAAGCCAACATCCAAGTGTGAATTATCCCCAGATGACAGGTTAGTTGAACATCTGAAAATCAATAAAGGTAATCCACCGTTTTATTTTTTTTATTTTTTTATTTTTTAAATTTTATTATGTTATGTTAGTCACCATAAAATACATCATTAGTTTTTGATGTGGTGATCCATGATCCATTGTTTTCATGTAACACCCAGTACTCCATGCACTCACTACATGCCCTCCTTAATACCCATCACCAGGCTAACCAATGCCCCCCCCTCTAAAACCCTGTTTATTTCTCAGAGTCCATAGTCTCTCATGGTTCATTTCCCCCTCTGATTCCCCCCTCCTTCATTTTTCCCTTCCTTCTCCTAATGTCCTCCATGCTATTCCTTATGTTCCACAAATAAGTGAAACCATATATAGTTGACTTTCTCTGCTTGACTTATTTCACTCAGCATAATCTCCTCCAGTCCCATCCATGTTGATGTAAAAGTTGGGTATTCATCCTTTCTGATGGCTGAGTAATGTTCCATTGTATATATGGACCACATCTTCTTTCTCCATTCATCTGTTGAACGGCATCTCGGCTCTTTCCACAGTTTGGCTATTGCAGACATTGCTGCTATGAACATTGGGGTGCATATGGCCCTTCTTTTCACTACATCTGTGTCTTTGGGATAAATACCCAGGAGTGCAATTGCTGGGTCATAGGGTAGCTCTATTTTTAACTTTTTGAGGCACCTCCACACTGTTTTCCAAAGTGGCTGTACCAACTTGCATTCCCACCAACAGTGTAAGAGGTTTCCCCTTTCTTCACAACCTCTCCAACATTTGTTGTTTCTTTCCCTGTCCATTTTTGCCATTCTAACTGGTGTATGGTGGTATCTCAATGTGGTTTTGATTTGTAATCCACCGTTTTAATAGACTAACAAAGAAAAAACACATCATGATATAAGTGCATGCACAAAATTTGATAAAATACTCAGCTATATGGGAATAGAAGGGAACTTCCTTAATCAGATAAAGAGCATCTATGAAAAACCTTTAGCTAATATCATACTGAACACTTTTACAGTATGAAACAAGTCAATGATACTCTCACAACTTCTATTCAGAACTGCCTAACAGTAAAGCAAATGAAAGGAATAAAAAGCATACAGATTGAAGGGGAAGAAATATCAACTGAACTTTATTCTATAAATTAATGAGGAACAATTGGAAAGCAAAATTAAAATACTATTATAATAGCTCCAAAAACTATACAAATGTAGGGATAAGTATAAGTATAGATGTATAAGATCTGAAGACTAAAAACTATAATACTTAGCTAAGAGAAATTAAAGAACTAAAAAAAGATACCACATTCATTGATTGAAAAACTCAACATTGGGAGCAGCTGGCTGGCTCAGTCGGTGGAGCGTGCAACTGTTGATCTTGGGGTTGTGAGTTCAAGCCCCATGTTGGGCATGGAGCCTACTTAAAATATAAATAAATAAACAAACATAAAGAAAAGACTCAACATTGTCATTAGGAAGAATGAAATCTTACCATTTGCAACAACATGGATGGAGCTAGAGTTAAGCAAAATAAGTCAGTCAGAGGGGCACCTGGGTGGCTCAGTCATTAAGCGTCTGCCTTCGGCTCAGGTCATGGTCCCAGGGTCCTGGGATCAAGCCCCGCATCGGGCTCCCTGCTCCGCGGGAAGCCTGCTTCTCCCTCTCCCTCTCCCCCTGCTTGTGTTCCCTCTCGCTGTGTCTCTGTCAAATAAATAAACAAAATCTTTAAAAAAAAATAAGTCAGTCATAGAAAGAAAAATACCACATGATTTCACTCATATGTGGAATCTAAGAAACAAAACAAAGGAGCAAAGGAATAAAAAGCGGGAGACAAACCAACAAACAGACTCTTAACTATTGAGAACTGATAGTTACCAGAGGGGAGGTGGGTAGGGGGATGGGTTAAATAGGTGGTGGGGATTACGGACTGCACTTGTCGTGATGACCCTTGGTTGATGTATGAAAGTGTTGAATCACTATATTGTACACTAATATTAATTACACTATATGTTAACGAACTGGAAGCAAAATAAAAACTTTTAAAAAAAGAAAAAAAAAGATTCAATATTGTCAAGGTATCGGGTCTCTCTAAACTGGTAAGCAAGCCAAATCAAAATCCCAACTAGCTGGGGTGCCTGGCTGACTCAGTCAGAAGAGTGTGTGACTCTTGATTTCAGTATCATGAATTCCAGCCCCATGTTGGGTGTAGAAATTACTTAAATAAATAATTTTTTTTAAAGCCCAACTATCTCTTTTAGCAGTTGACAAGCTGATACTAATACATATGTGGAAACATAAAAAGAACAATAATAGCACAACAGTGCTGAAAAGGAATAAAACTGGACATCTTCTTATTCCAAGACTTTCTGTGGAAGGAAGAAATGTAATGGATGGTGTGGTATTTGCATAGGGATAGGTAGGTGGAAAAAATAAACAATAGAGATGCCAGAGGTAAACCCACACATATATGATTGATTGACTTTTTTTTTTTAAGATTTTATTTATTTATTTGACACAGAGACACAGCGAGAAAGGGAACACAAGCAGGGGGAGTGGGAGAGGGAGAAGCAGGCTTCCCGCCGAGCAGGGAGCCCGATGCGGGGCTCGATCCCAGGACCCTGGGATCATGACCTGAGCCAAAGGCAGACACTTAACAACTGAACCACCCAGGTGCCCCTGACTTTTAACAATGAGACAGAAGTACTTCCTTGAGGAAAAGATAATCTTTTCAACAAATGTTGCTGGAACAACTAGATATCTATTTGGGAAAAAAATGAACTTTGACCTTTACTTCACACCCTCACCATACACAGTAATTCACATGAAATGATCATAGACCTAATAGCAAAAGTCAAAACCATAAGGCATCTTAAAAAAAACAATTTAAAGATCTTCACAACTTTGGATTAGACAAAGATTTCTTAGCAAGGTACAAAAAGCACAAACAACAACAAAAAGATTTATTGAACTTCATAAAATTAAAAATTTTTCTCTTCAAAAGACAGCATTAGGTAATGGAAAAAACAAGCCAAGACTGAGAAGTGTGTGCGTGTGTGTGTGTCCGTCTGATAAAGGATTATTTGTAGAATAAATAAGGACTTTTACAAATAATACTAAAACCCTCCCACATGAGCAAAACAATTTGAACAGACATTTCTCAAAGAAAATATATTAATAACAATGAACACATGAAAAAATGCTCAACATCTATAACCATTAGATAAATGAAATTTAAAAAGACCAATAAAATGGATGAGTTTTCAAAAACATATTGCACAAAAGAGGGCAGATATGGCCGAGCATATACTTTATGGTTTCATTTCTGTGAAATTCTACAACAAGGAAGTCTATCACCTAGAGAAAGAAAGCTGGTTGCTGTTTGCTTCCATTGGGTTGACTGAAAAGCTCACCATGGAATTTTTAGGAGCGACGGCAATGTTCTATGTATTGACTGTAGCGATGTTGTTAAATGAGTTGCACATTTGCCAAAGCTGATCACACTGCACACCCAAAGGACATATATGTCATGCCTCAGTGCACACACATATATACTAGTTAGGCTCCATCCGCATCCATTCCACTGGGGATGAAATCATCTTCAGCTACATGTCTGATTTACTCCCGTAGGAATGATACGATACTGAGGACTCGGTGTTGGTCTCCACTGCTGAAGTGATGGACATTGAGAAGAGTCTGTAGTTAGGTCACTCCCAATGAAAGGCAGTCCATGTTACACGACTCCTGAGCACCCTTCTTCTCGCCATCATGGCTTCTTCCTCCATAGGCCCACTGTGTGAACACTGGGATAAGGAAGAACAGAGGCTGGCTAGCATCTACCCAGTGAGCCATCCAGTCCCGTTGGTCATTAAGGACTATGTCTACAGGGAACTCTCTTGCAGACATTTTTTTTAAGATTTTTATTTATTTATTTGAGAGAGAGAGAGAACAAGCAGGAGAAGCAGAAGAAGAAGAGGGAGAAGCAGGCTCCCCACCGAGCAGGAAACCTGATGCAGGACTCAATCCCAGGACCCGAGATCATGACCTAAGCTGAAGGCAGATGCCCAACCGACTGAGCCACCCAGGGGCCCATCTTGGGGACATGTCTATCTGATTCAAAGATCCAAGTGCTTTGTACTCCACTCCTATACATCCATGCCTACACATGCCTCTGTCCTGGACAACCCTGTCTCCCCCCACTTGATTCTGCTCCTTCGGGATTCTGATCATTTAGGCAAGGCAGAAGCTACTATCCAGGAGTTTGTGTGCATCTTCACACCTAGTTGGATCTCTTTCCACAAAAAGTGTATTATCCTGTTCATTACCAAAATATCTGCTCACTGGTATTTTTCAGAGTCCCGCTGGTATGGTGGTGGGGCAACTCTACTCCGAAACGTCACCCCACCCAGACACGACCCAGGCCACAAAGCTGTTGATGACCACCGAAGCGACCACCTGTTGTGTTACAGTCCCGAACACGGCATTAATCTCGTTGAACATCCCATCAGAGCTCCTGGGTCACCAGGTGTATTGTCACGGCTATTGTGTTAAAAGCCCGACCACGGCATTGTATGTAGGTGTCTGCATGGGACCCCCATCTTTGTCCTCTGAACCTACCACTTACTCAACAGTGGATTGCAAACTTATGACTGAGTGGAAAGGACCATACCCAGCTCATTGTGGATAGTTCCAGTTGCATACATGCTCATGTCTCTTGTCATTAGGTTTCTGTTGGGACCACTGGCACGTAGGCAGCTTTTTAAATGGTACCTAGTTCTCTTGTGCAGGTGATGTGACGACATGAGCCCAAAGCCCATTGAGGCTCAGCAGAGGAGTCACACAGCATCCCAGCACACATGCCTACTCCTAGCAGCATGATCTGGTAGGTCATAACCATAGTCGTAGCACCCGGATGGATAGAAAAAAGTTGTGCTTGGGGTGCCTGGATGGCTCAGTCAGTTGAGCAGCTAACTCCTGATTTCAGCTCAGGTCATGATCTCAGGGTAGTGAGATCGAGTGCCGTGTCAGGCTCTGTACTTAGTGTGGAGTCTGTTCAGGACTCTCTCTCCCTCTCCCTCTGAACTTCCCCTCACTCTCTCTCTCTCAAAAAAAAAAAAAAGTTATGCTTACATGATATTATAGTCTATTAAGTGTGCAATACCATTATATCTAAAAAGACAACGTACACACCTTAATTTAAAAAATACTTTATTGCTAACAAATGCTAATCATCATCTGAGCTTTCAGCAAGTCATAATCTTTCTGCTTCTGGAGGGCCTTGCCTCCATGTTGGTGGCTGCTGAGTGGTCAGGGTGGTGGATGCTGAAGATGGGGGCGCTGGGGCAACTGCTTAAAATAAGACAATGGTGAAGTTTGCCGCATCGATTGACTCTTCCTGTCACAACTTCTCTGTGGCAGGTGATGCTGTTTGATAATGTTTTACCCACAGTAGAACTGCTTTCTTTCTTTCTTTCTTTCTTTCTTTCTTTCTTTCTTTCTTTCTTTCTTTCTTTCTTTCTTTTTTTTTTTTTTAAGATTTTATTTCTTTATTTGACAGAGAGAGACACAGCGAGAGAGGGAACACAAGCAGGGGGAGTGGGAGAAGGAGAAGCAGGCTTCCCACGGAGCAGGGATCCGATGCGGGGCTTGATCCCAGGACCCTGGGACCATGACCCAAGCCGAAGGAAGTCCTTTAACTGACTGAGCCACCCAGGCCCCCCAGCACAGTAGAACTGCTTTCAAAATCGGAGTCAATGCTCTCAAACCCTGCCACTGCTTTATCAAGTTTATGTGATATTCTAAGTCCTCTGTTGTCATCTCAACAATCTGCACAGCATCTTCACCAGGAGTAGATTCCAACTCAGGAAACCACTCTCTCTGCTCCTCCTTCTGAAGTAGCTCCTCCTCTGTTCAAGTTTGATCATGAGCCTGCAGCAATTCAGTCCCTTCTTCAGGCTCCACATCTCATCCAGGTTCTCTTGCTGTTTCCACCACATCTGTAGTGACTTCCTCCCCTGAAGTCCCAAACCCTTCAAAGTCATCCATGAGGGTTGGAATCCACTTCTTCCAAACGCCTGTTCCTGTGGATATTTTGAGCTCTTCCCATGAATTACAAATGTTCTTTTTTAAGTAGGCCCCACAGGCATAGAGCCGAATGCAGAGCTTGAACTCACCACCCTGAGGTCGAGACCTGAGCGGAGATCAAGAGTGCTTAACCGACTGAGCCACCCAGGCGCCCCAAATCACAAGTGCCCTTAATGGCATCTAGAATGCTGAATCTCTTCCAGAAGGTTTTCCGCTGACTTTGCCCAGATCCATCAGAGGAATCACTGCCTAAGGCAGCTAGAGCCTTACAAAATGTACTGTGTTATGCTAAGACTTGGAAGTTGATTTTTTTAAAGATTTTTATTTATTTATTTGACAGAAAGATAGAGAGCACAAGTAGGCAGAGTGGCAGGCAGAGGGAGAGGGAGAAGCGGGCTCCCCGCCGAGCAGGGAGCCCGATGCGGGGCTCGATCCCAGGACCCTGGGATCATGACCTGAACCGAAGGCAGACGCTTACCTACTGAGCCGCCCAGGTGCCCCAGGACATGGAAGTTGAAATGACTCCTTGGTCCATGGGCTGCAGGATGCGTATTGTGTTAAAAGCCCGACCACGGCATTAATCTTGTTGAACATCCCATCAGAGCTCCTGGGTCACCAGGTGCATTGTCGGGATGGGTGTTGTGTTACAGGCCCGAACACGGCATTAATCTCGATAAACATCCCATCAGAGCTCTTGGGTGACCAGGTGCATTGTCAGGGTGGCTGTTGTGTTAGGGGCCCAAGCACGGCATTAATCTCGTTGAACATCCCATCAGAGCTCCTGGGTGACCAGGTGCATTGTCAGGATGGGTGTTGTGTTACAGGCCTGACCACCCCATTAATCTCGTTGAACATCCTCAGAGCTCCTGGGTCAGCAGGTGCATTGTCAGGGAGCAGTAGTATTTTGGAAGGATTTTTTTTTTTTCTTTTTTTCTGAGCCGTAGGTCTCAAGTGTGGCTTAAAATATTCAGTAACCATGTTGTAAAGCGATGCGCTGTCTCCCAGGCTTTGCTGTTGCGTTTATGGAGCCCAGGGGGAGGAGCTTTAGCGTCATTGTCAAGGGCCCGAGGAGTCTCAGAATGGTCACTGACCACGGGCTCCCCGTTGAAGGCGACAGCTGCCTTAGCCCCTACCAGGAGTCAGCCTGTCCTCTGAGGCTTTCAAGCCAGGCACTGACGCGTCTCTAGGGATGAGAGTCCTACACGGCATCGTCTGCCAGTAGGAGGCTGCTTTGTCTACGCCGGAAATCTGTGTCTAGTGTAGCCACCTCCACGGATGACCTTAGCTAGCTCTGGGTAACTTGCGGCAGCTTCTACATCAGCTTTGGCTGCTTGCCTTGCACTCTCACGCAGATGGCTTCTTTCCTTCCACCTCCCGAACCACCTCTGCTGGCTTGAGACTGGCCCGCAGCCTCCACGCCTCTCGGCCTTCACAGAACTGAAGGGGGGCAGGGCCTTGCTCTGGATGAGCTCTTTCAACATCCTTCACAAACGCTTCCCTCGATTTAGAGCTGGGCTGGTCGGCACAACAGAGCTAGCCTTGCGCCTGTGTCGGCCTTCGCCACGCCGTCCTCCCTACGCTGAGTCACGTCTAGCTTTGGATTTAGAGCGAGAGGCGTGCAACTTCTTTCACCTGGACGCCTGCAGGCCCCTGGAGGGGTATTAACTGGCCTCAGCTCAATACTGCTGTGTCTCAGGGAACAGGGAGGCCGAGGAGAGGGAGAGAGACGGGGAATGGCCGGTCTGTGTGAGAACACACACATTGATTGATTAAGTTTGCCGTCTTATGTGGGTGTGGTTGGTGGTGCCCCCAAACAGTGACGATGGTGACGTCAGAGATCACTGATCACAGATTACCACCACAGATGTGATGATGATGATAAAGCTTGAAATGTTGGGATAATTCCCCAAATGTGACCCAGAGACACGAAGTAAGCGAAAGTTGTTGGAAACACGGCACTGATAGAGTTGCTGGACGCAGGGTTGGCACAAACCTTCAATCTGTAAAAAACACATAGTAATTGGGCGCCTGGGTGGCTCAGTCGGTTAAGCGACTGCCTTCGGCTCAGGTCATGATCCTGGAGTCCCGGGATCGAGTCCCGCATCGGGCTCCCTGCTCGGCAGGGAGTCTGCTTCTCCCTCTGACCCTCCCCCGTCTCATGCTCTCTCTCTCTCATTCTCTCTCAAATAAATAAATAAAATCTTTAAAAAAAACAAAACAAAACACATAGTATCTGCAGAGCACCCTAAAGTGAGATTTGCCTGTATTTTCTCCAGCCCCTTCCTGTCTGGAGAAATACCGTTCACGCCAACAGCTTCACTTATCAGTGTTAGATAATGTTTAATGAGCACTTCGAATGTGCTAGCCTAAGAATTTTGCGGATCTCAAAATGTGCTCCCGGAGTCCTCTCGGGGAGGCTGTCCTCGCTCACGAGGCATCAGTGTAGATACCCAGAGAGCACTAAGACTACGAGCAGTCCTGTTCTGCAGAGGCAGATACTGAGGCCCCCAAAAGTGGCTACAGAGCTTGCCCGAGATTACACAATGTGGAAGTAAGTGAGAACAGATGCGACGGGGCTTCTGGGTGACTCAGCTGGTTAATCGGCCGACTCTTGATTTCCACTCAGGTCATGATCTCAGTATCATGGGACAGAGCCCCACATGGGGTTCCATGTTCAGTGTGGAGTCTGTCCTCCCCCTCCTCCAACTTGTGCTCTCTCTTTCTCTGTCTCTCTCTCTAAAATAAATAAATAGAAATAAATCTTGGGGCCCTGGGTGGCTCAGTCGTTAAGCGTCTGCCTTCGGCTTGGGTCATGATCTCAGGATCCTGGGATCAAGCCCCATGTCAGGCTCCCTGCTCAGTGGGGAGTCTGCTTCTCCCTCTGCCCCTCACCCACCGCTCAAGCTCACTCACTCTCTCTCAAATAAATCTTAAGAATAAAAAGTTTTTAGGGGCGCCTGGGTGGCTCAGTCATTGTGTTTGCCTTTGGCTTGGGTCGTGATCCCAGGTCCTGGGATCGAGCCCCGCATCGGGCTCCCTGCTCTGCGGGAAGCCTGCTTCTCCCTCTCCCACTCCCCCTGCTCGTGTTCCCTCTCTCGCTGTGTCTCTGTCAAATAAATAAAAAAAATCTTTAAAAAAAAACAAGAAAGAAAGAAATCTTAAAAAAAGAGAGAGAACAGACAATAGCTTGGCAGAAACTCCAAGGCAGACGGAGGAGGGGGAAAGCCTACAGTAGAAAACATGGAAGGCTGCACTCGAGCCTTGACCAGGCCTGTGCCCAGGGAAGCTGGGGACAGGCTCACTAGAAGTCCTTGTCCTATGCTATCAGTTAGGGAGCATACTTGGCCTTCTCTTGTTGGTCTTAAATTAGAGCTAGGGACAAAAATTAGGGAAGCGTCAGTTTTTAGTCAAGTCCCGGCCCTTTTGGACCCACTGGTACAGGGGTGTTGTAGGGCTTCCTGTCCTGCTACGAGAGGCAGCAGGCTGGCCTCCAGGCACGTTGCTGCAGGCTGTGGGTCAGAATTCTATCTTCGTACATGGCCTGGCCATCGTCCGTTTGCCTATTCAGTCTCTCGACAAAGGAGGTCAGGCCAAGGTTGGAGCTGCGACCGCCTGGCCCCACAGCCGCCCTCCTCAGCACTGCTCTACACTCCTTCTGCCCTGTGCTCTCAGCGGGCGGCGTCCCCTCCTCAGAGAGGCAGCTCCACTCTAGCCAGACGCCTGGGTTGAAACCTGCAGCCGCTTGCTCATCAAGACCCCTTGGACAAGTTTCTCCACCATTCTCTGCCTCAGCGTCCTCATCTGTGAAATGGGGTTGTTGGTGGTGCCCACCTCACAGGGTTACAGTGAGGACTGAGGGCGCACGAAGGATGCACTCACTGTTTGCTAGCATCATCCTTGTTACTCCCACCATGTACTGTGAGGTCTTTCAAGCTACCCAGTTCATTTTTGTTTTCTTGTTTATAGATGAGCTCCCAGACAAAAATTTATAGGAGGGCAGGGGCCTCATCTTTCCGATTTATCTGCGTCTTAGTAGAGGCTCAACTATAGTTGATAGTCTAAATTTTTAAATATATGAATAACTAACTATATGCATCATCTACAGATTGACGTTTCTCACAAACCTCTCCCCCAGTTCATTAATTGGCTAGAGCAGCTCACAGAACTCAGAGGAATATTTTACTTACCAGATCACTGGTCTATTATGGAAGAATGTAGCCTAGGAACAGCAGATGGGAGAGATGCATAGGGCCAGGCGTGGGGAGAAGGCAGAGCTTCCATGTCCTCTCCAAGTGGGCCATTCTCCCCCCATCTCCACATGTTCATCCACCCAGAATCTCTCAAATCCCATCCTTTTGGGTTTATATGGTGGCTTCATTACATTTAATTCATCCACAATTAATTAAATCATTAGCAATTCATGAGTGACCCAACCTTCAGCCCCTCTCCCCTCCCTGGAAGTCATCTCATTAATATAAACCCAGGTTTTGTTGAAAGGGCTTTGTTAGGAATATCCAGACACCTTTATTACTCTTAGGATATTGCAAGGGTTTTAGGAGGTCTGTGCCAGGAAGGGATGAAGATCAAATGCATATTTCTCACTGTAAATCACATTAGTGATAAATGGTATGGCAAATAAATCAAAAGGGAAGGGGCATCCAGGAGGGGTGTTAAATTTTAAGGTAGGGTTACCATGGAAGGCCTGAGGAGGTGACATTGCAGGAAAGATCAGCGGGCAGTGGGGGACAAGACCATGTAGCCATGAGGGGAAGAGCATTCCAGGTAGAGGAATAGGGGCAGCATAAGCACGGATGAGAGGCACAGACGGGGACGAGGGACAGACAACATGGGGCCTTTGCTTTTATTTTAAGATGGGAAACTATTGGAGAGTCCTACAGAGGAGGGACACGGTCTGACCCACCTTTTAACCCAATAATGCCAGCCATTCTGTTGAAAACAGAGGATGGGGGGCAAGGATGGAATCCAAGGAGATGAGTCTGGAAACTACTGCAATCATCCACGTGTGTAATGTCGTTGCTTTTGCCCACATGTTGGCCGTGAAGGTGGAGTGAAGTGGGCAAATATGGGTCTACAGTGTTTGGAAGGTAGAGCCCATGGGTTTTTTTTGTTTTGTTTTGGTTTTTTTATTTATTTTTATTTTTTTTATTATTATTATTTTTAAGATTTTATTTATTTATTTGAGAGAGAGCACATGAGAGGGGGGAGGGTCAGAGGGAGAAGCACACTCCCTGCCGAGCAGGGAGCCCGATGCGGGACTCGAACCCGGGACTCCAGGATCATGACCTGAGCCGAAGGCAGTCGCTTATGGGTTTGGTTTTTTTAGACCAGTTTTAAGTTCACAGCAAAATTGAGAGGAAGGCACAGAGATTTCCTGTGTGCCCCTGCCCCCATTCATGCACGGTCTCCCCACTATCAACACCCCCCACCAGAGGGTGTATTTGTCACCACTGATGAGCCTACATCAACACGTCATTAGCAGAGTCCATAGTTTGTGTAGGGGTCACTCATGGTGATGTGCATGCTATGGGTTTGGACAGATGTATGGTGACACTTATCCACCATTATGGTCTCACACAGAGTAGTTTCACTGGCCTACACATCCTCTGTGCTCCTCCTGTTCATCCCACCTCCCCAGCCCTTAGCAATCATTCATCGTTTTTCTGTCTCCAGTTTTGCCTTTTCCAGAATGTCAAACAGTTGGAATCATACAGTATGCAGCCTTTTCAGATTGGCTGCTTTCACTTAGTAATGTCCGTTTAAGGTTCCTCCATGTCTTTTCATGGCTTGATATTTTGGCTCTCTTTAGCACTGAAAAATATTCCATTGTCTGGATGGGCCTGTTTGTTTACTCATCCATCTACAACGGAACTCTTGGTTGCATCCAAGTTTTGGCAATTATGAACAATGCTGTTATAAACATCCATGTGCAGGTTTCTGTGGGGTCATAAATATTCAGCTCCTTTAGGTAAATACCAAGGAACACACTTGCTGGAGATAGTCACACCAATTGCATGGCCGAGAGTACATTCAGTTTTATGAGAAATCTCCAGACTGTCTTCCTAAGTGGCTGTGCCATTTTGTGTTCCCGCCAGCAATGAATGACGGTTCCTGTTGCTCCATGTCTCACCAGCATTTGGTGCTGTTGGTGTTCTGGATTTTGGCCATTCTAATAGGTGTGTAATTGTATCTCCTGTTGCTTTAATTTGCATGTCTCAGATGGCACAGGATGTGGAGCATCTTCTCACGTGCTTACTTGCCAGCTGCAGAACTCCTTCAGTGAGGTGTCTGTTAAGGTTTTAGGCCTATTTTGGGGGTTGGGGGGGTCAGATTGTTGTTTTGTTTTTAAGTAGGGCTTGAACTCAAGACCTTGAGATCAAGACGTAAGCTGAGACCAAGAATCGGATGCTTAGGGCGCCTGGGTGGCTCAGTCGGTTAAGCGACTGCCTTCAGCTCAGGTCATGATCCTGGAGTCCCGGGATCGAGTCCCGCATCGGGCTCCCTGCTTGGTAGGGAGTCTGCTTCTCCCTCTGACCCTCCTCCTCTCATGTGTTCTCTCTCTCATTCTCTCTCAAATAAATAAGATCTTTAAAAAAAAAAAAAGAATTGGATGCTTAGGGTGCCTTGGTGGCTCAGACAGTTGAGCAGCTCACTCTTGATCTCAGCTCTGGTCTTGATCTCAGGGTTGTGAGGTCAAGCCCTGTATTGGGCTCCATGCATGGAGCCTACTTAAAAAAAAAAAAAATTAAGAGTTGGGTGCTTAATCAACTGAGCCATTTAAGTGCCCCTGGTCAGGTTGTTTCTTGTTGTTGAGTTTTAAGAATTATTTATATTTTTTGGACAGCAGTCCTTTATCAGCTGTGTCTTTTGCAATATGTTGTTTTTAATTTTAATGAAGTCCAGCTTATCAATTCTTTCATCGGCCCCACCTTTGGTGTTGTGTCTGAAGTGTCAGTCATCTAGGTTTTCTCCTATTATCTCCTATGCGTTGAATAGCCCTGCATTTTATACTGAGATCTGTGATGCCCTTGACTTAATTTTTGTAAAGGGTGTATTGTCTGTATCTGCTTTTTTTTTTAAGATTTTATTTATTTATCTGAGAAGGAGAGAGGGCAAGAGCGCATGAGCAGGGAGAAGGGCTAAGGGAGAGGGAGAAGCAGGCTCCCCGCTAAGCAGAGGGCCCGACACTGGGCTCGATCCCAGGACTCTGGGATCATATCCTGAGCCGAAGACAGACGCTTAACCAACTGAGCCACCCAGGCACCTTTTTTGTGTGTGCATGTGGACATCCTTACAAGTTTTTTTTTAAGTAAGCTCTAGACCAACGTGGGGTTTGAACTTGCAACCCTGAGATCAAGAATTGCACGTTCCACTGACTGAGCTCGTCAGGCACCCACAAGTTTCGTTTTTTGCTTTTCGTTTTTTTTTCCAGATTTTATTTATTTATTTGAGAGAGAGAGAGGGAGAGAGCACAGAGGGAGAGCGAGAAGGAGCAGACTCCCTGCTGAACAGGAAGACCGATGTGGGGCTTCATCCCAGGACCCTGGGATCATGACCCAAGCCGAAGGCAGATGCTTCATGACTGAGCCACCCAGGAGTCCCCCCATCCACAAGTTTTTTAATGAGGAATTTTTGAGGAAGACTCAAGACAGAAGTACTGAGTCAGCTAAGAACTCTGTTGTAAAGAAGAGAGAGCCTGGAGAATATATTTACAAGCCAGTTACCAAAGAGGCACAAAGAACAGTGTTAACTGGGCAGGGGTTGGTGTCCTGTTTTAAATTAATCTAAGCTTACAGGAAATTGAAGTTCTAGCAAATTTGTTTACTGAGAAGGGTAAGAAAGAAAGAAGAAACTGGCACCACAGAAATTGAGAAACTAGAGATAGACACTTTCAGCCCCAGAATCATTACCATGTGACTGTATTTCAGTAGCAAATTCTATGTGACAAAACTACACATTTTTTATTATTTTTTTTATTTTTATTATTTTTTAAAAGATTTTATTTATGTATTTGAGACAGAATGAGAGAGAGAGAGAGAGCACATGAGAGGGGGGAGGGTCAGAGGGAGAAGCAGACCCCCCGCCGAGCAGGGAGCCCGATGCGGGACTCGATCCCCGGACTCCAGGATCATGACCTGAGCCGAAGGCAGTCGCTTAACCAACTGAGCCACCCAGGCGCCCCTAAAACTACACATTTTTTAAATATACATATAAATGTTGGTAGTACTGATAATGTTCAAATAATTTTTTAATAGATTTTTTTTTAAAGATTTTATTTATTTATTTGGTAGAGAGCACAAGTAGGCAGAGAGGCAGGCAGAGGGAGAGGGAGAAGCAGGCTCCCCGCTGAGCAGGGAGCCCGATACGGGGCTCGATCCCCGGACCCCGGGATCATGACCTGAGCCGAAGGCAGACGCCTAACGACTGAGCCACCCAGTCGCCCCAACGTTCAAATAATTTCTTAAGCAGAAAGGCAGCTATATGAATCATCTCACAAATTTATATTTTATTTATATGTGTTTCAGCTTTTAATAGAATATATGTATAAGAAAAGGATCTGGACCATAAATGTATGGTATAAAAAATAATTCTACACACCTGAATAAACACCACCCAGGCCAAGAAAAAGACCACCACCATTCCACAAGCCCCAAGGAGTCCTCCCTGACATTCCCCTCCCCACCCGAAACCCGTCCTGAAACTGCCACACTCACGTCCTTCCTTCCCTTCACATGTTACTTTGATTTATGCCTTTGTGTGCACCTGAAATGCTTTGTGAAAATCTTCTCAAAAGGAAGTTTAGTGTGGTGGGAAGGGCGCAGACCTTGGACTCAGAAAGACCAGGCTTTAAATCCCAGCCTGCCTGGCTACCTACTAGAGGTGTGACCTCCTCCAAGCCTTTCCCTCATCTGTATAAGCAAATGCAAACACTCACACCTCCCAGGATTGTCATCAGGATTCAAATCACAGACTCCACGTTTATTCAACAAGTTTACTGAGACCTCTTGAGGCCTGAGCCCTGTAGAAACTGGAGATGAATCAAACCCAGGCTTTACCCTCAAGAAGCTCACAATTTGGAAACAGGTAACTACAAAAACATCACAGCCAGTAAGTGCTTTGAAACAGGGAGAGAAATAAGGATGTAGTGTTTATAAATCCGGAGTCAAAACCTAACCGCAGAGAGAGGCAGGAGGGTCTGCAGCATCCCGTATGCAGAGACGAGCTTGGGGCCATCTAGACAGGCTCTGTCCACAGAGGCAGCCACATCCGCACGGGTCTCTGGAGTCACTGCAGGCTGGTCCACTGCAAGGAGGTATAGACCACCTTCCCGTCAGGCTGAGGAGAACACAGCAGCAGCGTCTTTCTGACGCTGGTTCCCAGGCGGCCCGCAGAAACCAGATCCTGCAGTGGAATGGGGTCCCCCGGAGCCCAGCACTGAGCAATGTAGTGGGCGTGGAAACGAAGGGGGTCACCTGGGTGAGAGAGAGACACGTAGCAGTTCCCAGTGGCAGAGGGCTGGAAGACACCGGAATGTCCACAGGTAGGAGACGGGAATCATCCTAGTAATCACTATGAATATTTCAAAATAGCTATTCTTGGACCCAGCAATTCCACTTCTTGGAATTTTTTACTTATAAGGATAACAGTGCTAAAATATACCTACGAAGATGTTCACTCTGTTATCATTTACAGCTGCTAAGAAACGGAGACAACCAAACCACAGACTTAAGTTCATGGTCTCTCCGTAAGACTGAGTATCACACAGCTGTTGAAACGAGAAGAATGTACCAACGTGGAGAAGTCGACGATACCCTGCGTGGGGAGAGAGGGGGTGGGGCAAGCTGTCCCACACATTCAGCATAATCGTATTTAAAAAACAAAACAACTAACGGAATAGATCACTGTCGTGACGTAAGAACCACGACCACAAAGTCCGTCAAAGCCACGAGGAACGCAAAGGATGTCACGTGAATATCCAAGGGGAAGTGACTCTAACAGACTAAAAGAACTTACAAGACGACGGAGTAATAAATAGGTGGGATAAAGGAGTTCACACAATTTCTCAGGAAAGGGCCCGACAGTGAGTGTTTGGTTTTACAGCCGCGTCACAAGCACTCACCTCTGCCGCTTTGGCACCACAGGAACCACAGGCCGTACGTGAGCAGACAGGGCTGCCTCCCAGTAACCTGACCTGCGCTCTGCCCCTGGATCAGGTAAATCTGACTGATCAAGGAGAGCCGGAGCCAGAATGGGGCCCCACCCAGAAGGTTCGGTGCCAGCTAACGAAAACCAGCGAGAGCAGGGCGGTGAGATGTCCCACTGAGAGGACCCTCGGCCGGCTTTCCAGCCAGCAGCTGTTGTGACACCTCTGGCCGTGCAGAAGGAAGCATCGAAACCCCTGGGAAGCTGCCTCAAAACTGTTCCAAGGGGCGCCTGGGTGGCTCAGTCGGTTAAGCGACTGCCTTTGGCTCAGGCCATGATCCTGGAGTCCCGGGATCGAGTCCCGCATCGGGCGCCCTGCTCGGCGAGGAGCCTGCTTCTCCCTCTGACCCTCCCCCCTCTCATGTGCTCTCTCTCTCTCATTCTCGCTCTCTCAAATAAATAAATCTTAAAAAAAAAAAAAAAAAAAAACTGTTCCAAGACGCCTAGTGCCTTTATTAAGTTCGGGAAGCTTTACTGTCAGAAATAAGTAAGGGCCTCAGTCCTTGAATATTCTAATCTTCAGGAAACAAAGATTCTACATATACCTCATACACCGAGTATGTATTCTTTTAGAAATATTGACCCATTAGAACTAACAGGTCAGTCATTTGGTTCAGTTTCAGATGTGTGATGGAGTTATTGGTGGATTTACCCTTATTTTAACCGGAAGTTTTAGTAAGGCCATTAACAGTATTAGAACATGTAAACTTAAAACTTACTCCATTTACAAGTTATTAGATCTGAGTTTTTGGCAAGTTCCATAACCTGAACACCATACAACTTAAAAAGGAAAATAAACATATTAAAATTTAAAATGCAGGGGCGCCTGGGTGGCTCAGTCGGTTAAGCGTCTGCCTTCGGCTCAGGTCATGATCCCAGGGTCCTGGGATCGAGCCCCACATCAGGCTCCCTGCTCATGGGGAGCCTGCTTCTCCCTCTCCCTCTGCCTGCCACTCTGCCTACTTGTGCTCTCTCTCTCTCTGCCAAATAAATAAATTAAAGATTTTATTTATTCATTTGACAGAGAGAGACACAGCAAGAGAGGGGACACAAGCAGGGGGAGTGGGAGAGGGAGAAGCAGGCTTCCCGCTCAGCAGGGAGCCCGATGCGGGGTTCGATCCCAAGACCCTGGGATCATGACCTGAGCCAAAGGCAGACACGTAACGACTGAGCCACCCAGGCGCCCCTAAAACAAATTTTTTAATGCAACTTGTAACACTGAAAATTACATAACTCCTTTTACGAGTGCTATCAAACATGGACTAACAGTTCCCTTAAAATCTGCTAGACTGGAAAAAAGATTTGTAAACTGCACTGAAAGCTTGAACTAAATATTAGTATTCATATGTTAAGGTCATTTTCAAAACCAAAATAATCTTTTACATACAGAAGTCACAAAAAAACAGTAGCAAGGTAATTAGAGTGTGGTTATCTGTAGAGCACGGGGCAGGTAAACTGTTCTTAATTCCTAAGTCAGTCCCTTAGTTGAGTGTTTGGTCTGAGAAGAGACGAAGGCTCTTGGCTCATCTGCAGAAGACTCCATCGGTCTCCAACCAACAGCTAAGATCTGACTACTTATCTGGTGCCTCTATCCTTCTATGTTCTCAGGAGGAACAAAAAAGGTGATTTTCCTGCAGACTTACTTTTTCAACCCTTTAGTTAAACAATAAAGGCACTCATAGTACAAATTCAAAATTTAACTGATACACTGAAAGTCTCCTTTACCTAGGGGTACCACTGTACTTGGGCTGGAGTACATGCTTTCAGGCCTTTTTCCACTAGCTACTTACTTTCTAGTCAGTACTCCATTCTAAGTTCTTCTCATATTCTTTTGCTAGAACCATATATATATATATATATATATATATATATATATATTTTTTTTTTTTTTTAAGTACTCTACACCCAACGTGAGGCTTGAACCTACAACCCTGAGATCAAGAGTAGCATGCTCCACCGACTGAGCCAGCCAGGTGCCCCTAGGGCCATGACTTTTAAAGCTACCTAAATAATGTGTGTATAACTCCATGACGACATAAAACATAACGCACTTCTCCCATACCTGTTTTCAACAAGTGGTTCTTTTTTTTCCTTCTCCTTTGGTCATCTTTTCGTAAATGTACGTGGACCTACATTAATCTCTGACAGCTAACACCAATGTGTAACCGCTAACCTATTAACAATCATTCTGGTTGCTTTCTAATATTTCGCTACTGTAAAGAATCCTGCAGTGACGATTTCCTGTACGTTTTGTGCACGTATCTAAGTGAAACTTCTGGATCAAAGAAAGTGCTTAATCAAATTTGCTATGCTGCCCTCCAAACAGGCTTGGGTTCCCAAGTGTTCCTGTCCTTCCATGGGTTTCAGAGGCTGAGAAAAGACAAAAAGGGAAAATGCAGACGGTGGTGGGCTTGTGAAGGGGCAACAATGGGAGGTGCCCACAAAACTCACCAGGATAGACCAGGAAGTCACCCCCGAACTTGCCAGCAGCACTGAGGAAGAAGCCTCGCTCCCACAGGTCTCTGTAGATGCTGTAGCGAAGCTCATGGGCAGGACGACCAGCATGGGGCCAGTCTTTGGACTGGACACGCCAATCCAGGGGCCTAGCCTTGATGGGCCGAGGCCTAGCAGTGGCCAGCTGGACCAGCAGGGCGGACCTGGGCAAGGGGGCCACCCCATTTGAAGGCCCCGGCTGGGGAGAAGAGGAACCTGGGGGAGGAGAATACAGCAGTTTGGTGAATCCAAGGACGAGGTCTTCCCATCCCTCGGAGAGTCCCAGGCCCTCGATTCCCGGCCAGGATTCCCAAAAGGTCTCCCGCCTCCTTCCACTGGTCCCTGGACTCCGCTCCTACCCTCACCTGCTTCCTCGGGCTCTCCAAGAGCCTGGCTAGCGCTGGCCTCACTCTCTGCGGCAGCCGGGTTCGCACCGGCCTCCTGGCTCTCGCTGGCCCCTGATTCCTGCTCCAGCTTCTGCTTCTTCGCAGCCTGGCCCTCCGCAATCTTCTCTAGGAGCTCCTGACGACGAGTCTCACGGGCCTCGGCTGCCAGGGCGCTTTGCTCCTGGAAGCCCTGCTCCTGCTGGCGTTTGTAGGATGCCACAGCCTGAGAAGAAAGCCAGCGGGAATCCCAGGATCCAAGTCTGCGCTGCCTTAGGAAGCCAGGAACCCCGACTCGCTGACTCCTCCCAACCCCCAAGCCCGAACCCGGGGATCCTAGTCTCTTGCAGGCACAGTATTCCAGAATCCAGGGCGCCCAGACCCCTCCCACGGCAGGGACCTGGAGTCCGGGTGTCCTGCCTCTACTTCCGCGGGTCCAGGGCGTTCACGTCCCCGGCCCGCCCCTTACCAGGCTGTGTTGGCGCGGATCTGGGCGCGGGGCGCTGACCAGGGTCACGGCGCCGATCTCGGCCAGAAGCCGCGCCTCTTCGGGCATCAGCAGCAGCGGGAGGCCCAGGCGCGAGTTCTGGCGGGGCCCGCGGGGCAGGGCGCCCACCGTGCGGCCCCCCACTCCCAGACGCTCCCGCAGTGCCTGCACCGCCTCGGCTCCCCATACCAGGGAGCGGCCGTTCGCCACCTCCACCACCAGCATCCTCCTGCGGGAACCGGGGGGGCACAGCGGTCACCGACAGAGCGCTCCCACCGCCTCGGGTGGGGTGGGGTGGAGGGTCTCAGCGAGGCCCCGCCCCTACGCCTGGGGGGGTGGAGCCTCGCCCGGGCCTCGTTTGCCACCTGCCGATTCTCCAGGCCAGGCCCCGCCCCCTGGGCGCCGGGCCCCGCCCCCTGGGCGCCGGGCCCCGCCCCCTGGGCGCCGGGCCCCGTCCCCAGGCGATCCCGCCAGGCCCCGGGGCCGCCGAGACGAGGCCCCGCCCCTCGCCGAGGCGCTGGGGCGCCGCTAGGCCCTCCCGACCCTGCGGTTAGCGTTCCGGCCATGTCGCCTTCTCCGCTCGGAGAGAAGCCTCCCTTGGCGCCGGGCCACGCCCCCTTCCCGTGACTCGGAACTCGGCCCCTCCCCTTTCCAAACCACCGAGGCGTGGCCTCAGAGCCTCCTCGCGCGGTGTCAGACGCCCACCGTAGAAGCCCCGCCCCCGGCGCAAGGCTTTCGGGCGTTCGGACCTCCTCGGCTCGGCCGAACTCGCAGCCCCGCCCCTCCTGAAGGCCGGCGGCTCGGCGTTCGGGCGCCCTCGGCTCCCATCAACCCCGCAGCCAGGCCCCGCCCCCCCCGGCCGCAAGCGCTCCCGGTTGGGGAGCGAGTACCCGCCCCACTGAGCGAACCCCACAGCCGGAGGCCCCTCCCACTGGACACCCGCCATCCGTTCCCCGCTCGGGCGGGCTCACCCCCTCGTGAGCGCTCCCCTCAGAATGCGGCACCGTGCTCCGACAGAACCAGTCACCTCGTAAACACCAGCTCGCGGTCCCGGCAGAGCCACCCCTACGTAGCGCGCCACGCGCTGCTTCCTCCACCCCTCCCCATCCCGACCCCCTGCGTCAATTTCGTCACGCCGCCACCTCAGCGAAGCGGGAAGTCTGGGATCCGCCCCCAGTGGCGCCGTAGCCCCTGAAGCGGAACACCTTGGCCCCGCCCCCTCGAAGCGACCCTCCCTCGGCCGCTTCGGTTCCGCCTCTAGGGAAAGTGAGGCCAATTACCTTGGCCCCGCCCCGGTGGCTGACACGCCAGCCGGGGTCCCGCCCCCTCAGGGTGAGCTGCTGTTAGCCCCGCCCCCTTGGAACGCTCTAGCTCACCGCCTCCTTCGTGTTGCTTAAGTCTGTGGCCCCGCCTCCTTCTCAAAAAAAACCCCAGACACCGCCTATCTCCCAATCTAAGTCAAACAAGCATTGTGACCCCGCCCACATCCGGCCGAAGCTCTTGGCCCCGCCTACATCCGAACAGAAACCGCCGAAATAAACCGAAGCTTGTGGCCCCGCCTCCAAACTGCCACCGATTCTGCCCGAAGGAACCCGAAGCGGAGACCCCGCCTCCTCCCGGTCCCGACGCGTCCCTCGGAGCCCGACGCTCCGGGCCCCTCCTCCTTCCAAGCTCGAGGCCCCGCCTCTTTACGTGCTCCGGGCTCGGCTGCCGTGAGGTCCAGGTGCAGAGGCGGAGCGGTCCTCGCGGGCTCCCGGAGCCGGCCGCTTCGCTGCCTGGGCTTCAGCCTCACCGTGCCGCGCATCCGCCCCGGACCGCGACAGAGCGGCGCGCGCTGGGCGGCGGAGGCGTGGCCGGAGCCGGGGCGCCCGTGGGCCGGGACTGCTCGGCCGCCTCCCGCCCGGCGGGCGGCGTGGAGCCGGGCCCAGGTGGGCCGGGGCGGGGGCGCTTCGGGGGCGAGGCGGGGGGCTGCGGACCCGCCGGCCGACCGGGGCGGGCGTGGAGCCGAGAGCGCGGCCGAGAGGGGAGTGGCGTAACCGCCTGTGGTTCTGCCGGGGAGGTCTGACCTGCGCTGGGGGGGTGGGAGGGAGCTGGGGAGGGGGGAGCTGTAGGGGGGCGTCCTCCGGGCTTTCGGTGGGAGAAGCGTCTGCAGCCCGGGAGGAGGTGGAGGCTGGAGCCTGGGTTTTCGGAGGGGGAGAGCTGGTAGCTCGGCCGGGGAGGTCTGACCTGCGCTGGGGGGGTGGGAGGGAGCTGGGGAGGGGGGAGCTGTAGGGGGGCGTCCTCCGGGCTTTCGGTGGGAGAAGCGTCTGCAGCTCCGGAGGAGGTGGAGGCTGGAGCCTGGGTTCTTGGAGAGGGAGAGATGGTAGCTCTGCCGGGGAGGTCTGACCTGCGCTGGGGGGGTAGGGGGAGCTGGAGAGGAGCTGTGGGGGAGCGTCTTCCGGGCTTTCGGTGGGAGAAGCGTCTGCAGCTCCGGAGGAGGTGGAGGCTGGAGCCTGGGTTCTTGGAGAGGGAGAGATGGTAGCTCTGCCGGGGAGGTCTGACCTGCGCTGGGGGGGTAGGGGGAGCTGGAGAGGAGCTGTGGGGGAGCGTCTTCCGGGCTTTCGGTGGGAGAAGCGTCTGCAGCTCCGGAGGAGGTGGAGGCTGGAGCCTGGGTTTTCGGAGGGGGAGAGCTGGTAGCTCGGCCGGGGAGGTCTGACCTGCGCTGGGGGGTGGGGGGAGCTGGAGAGGAGCTGTGGGGGAGCGTCTTCCGGGCTTTCGGTGGGAGAAGCGTCTGCAGCTCCGGAGGAGGTGGAGGCTGGAGCCTGGGTTCTCGGAGAGGGAGGCCTGAGCTTCTGGATCCTCGAAGGAGGAGGAGGCTGGGAGCTCTGGAATCCTGGGCTCTCCAAGGAAGGGCCCAGGACAAGGGTTGTTTCTGGGTTCTCAGAAAGCGATGTCTGAATCTTTGGGTCCTCAGTGAGGGTGGGGGAAGTAGCTTTGATTTCTGCGATCGCAGAGAGGGGTTGAGAGGTTGGGATTCCTGGGTTCTTACAGGATAAGAGGACTGCTGGCTGGGTTCTCAGAAAAGTGGGGCTGGGGGTGGATTCCTTTATCCTGGAAGGAGGAAGGTTCTGGAGGTCCGGATTCCCCTGTTCTCAGAGGAGAGGAGCAGAGGGTAGGACTTCATGATCCTCAGCAACTGGGGACTAGGGGGAGAGGATTCCTGAATCCTCCAAGGGGAAAGAGCTGAAGGACGGACTCTTGGGTTCTTACTACAAACCTCTGCCCCTCCCCCAGACCATGTCGCCTGAAGAGTGGACTTATCTAGTGGTTCTTCTTATCTCCATCCCCATCGGCTTCCTCTTTAAGAAAGCTGGTGAGTCAGGTTCCCTCCCTAGTGGAAAATTGGGGGGGGGGGCGTGAGGGAGACCGGGCAAGGGGACTCCCTGGAAGGTTCCAGGCTTATGCTGTCCCTTCTCCCTGCAGGACCTGGGCTGAAGAGATGGGGGGCAGCAGCTGTGGGCCTGGGGCTCACCTTGTTCACCTGTGGCCCCCACACTTTGCATTCTCTGATCACCATCCTTGGGACCTGGGCCCTCATCCAGGCCCAGCCCTGGTGAGGATTTGGTGGGGGGGGCGTGGGGAGGGGGGAAACAGAGGGGAAGGAGGAAGCAACCTGTTTCCTCCTTGGGTCTGTCTCCCTTTCTGCCTTTGTCTCTGAGTGTCTCTTGTTAATCTCTGAATTCTCTGTGTCGTTTGGCCTATTTTTCTTTTTTTTTTCCTCTTCTGCCTTTTCTTCTGGGTCTCGTCCCTGTGTGTTTGACCTGTTCCTTGATGTCCAAATCATGTATTCAGGAGAAAGGAGGACTTGCACTGGCCCTGCCACCGTTCGCGTTTCTGTTATGTCTCTCTCCCTCCCTTTTGCTTGCCTCCCACAGAAAAAATGGAGGACCGGAGGGTTTTCACCCAAAAGCTTCTCTTGAGCCTTCCTCCTTCTGTGTCGTGGTGCATCTCTGTGTGGCTGCACCCCTTCTTCCACGGTCACTCTCCCATTTTCTGTGGGCGGTGTGGGAGGATCTGTAGCTAGAATCTGGGGGAGGCGGAGGCCGGGGCCCTATACCCAGCACAGCTGGCCTTCTGCCTTTGCCCCAGCTCCTGCCATGCCCTCGCCCTCGCCTGGACTTTCTCCTACCTCCTGTTCTTCCGCGCACTAAGCCTGCTGGGCCTGCCCACTCCCACGCCCTTCACCAATGCCGTCCAGCTGTTGCTCACGCTGAAGGTCAGACTCCCCTCCAGCCCTCCCTTTGTGCTGCCTGAACTCCCCATCCTCACCTCCTCCTCCCGCCCACTCCCCTGGGGAGTAGGGGAGGCGGGCTTTTATCTCCCACGCACCCCAGTGGTGGGACTTCACCTCTCAGCTATTCTCTGGGGTAAAGAAGTACATACCGCCCCCCAGCCCCGTAGTGTAACCGTCGGCGTCCTTTGGTGTGTGCAGCATATGCCAGAGCGTGAGCTAAGTGCTTCACCAGCGTGTTCTTGAGGAGCGCGTGTTGGTCGCAAGCCATTTATCGAAGTAGGAAAAACAGCTTTGGAGAGAAGGCACTTATCTAAGGGCACAAAACCAGGAACGCCCGAGTCTGGCTCTGTATCACCTGGGAAGATGGGTGAAAGCAGATCCCCAGACCCACCCCAGACCGAAAAGTCAGGAGCTCCTGGGTGCTGAGCTCCAGGACAGTCACGTGAGGTAGTGAACCAGGTCTCCTCGGCGTCCTGGCTTCTCCGCGGGAAGGCGGGGACAGGCCAGAGTGGGTTAGCCAAGAGCTGGAGGAAGAGCCTTTCAGGATGTGGGAGCAGGCCTGTGCTAGCCCCAGCGAGTGTTCATCAGGAGAAGGAAGGGGGACGGGGCCACAGTGAGGGCTCTGCGCTTCCCATGGGGCCCAGGGCCCACCGGAAGTGGTGGTTTGGTTTGTTGCCAGAAGAAAGAAAAGTGACCAGGTTTACATGTCTAGAAATACGCTCTGGATGCTGATGGAATTGCCACGGGAAGGGCAAGAAGAGTGAGGATGGCCTCCTTGATCAGAGGTCTGCTGACAAGCAGTGGCGGCTTGATAGTCAGAACTCCAGCAGGATATCCTGCATTGGGGGTGATTTGAGGAGCCAGAGGGGACAGTGCGGGAATCCTGGACCAGCAGCCGGGGAAGCCCCCACCTTGAGAAGATCAGTCGAGGGGCACAGTCAGCCCCAGGTGATCTTACAAGGGAAGGAAAGCCCAGCCCTCATGCCTGCCTGCCCCCTCTCCGCCCAGGGCTCTTGATTGGCAGGACCCGATCGATCGATCGATTGGCAGGACCCTGGGGGAAGCTGGAAGCCAGGCTGAGGCCTGCTGCGGCAGGCTCGGCCCAGGGTCTGCAGAGAAGGGTAGAGAGCAGGTGTCGGGGCGGGCAGGCCACACACATTCAGCCCCGGGAGGGGGGAGGCAACACAAAAGCGACAGACTCCGAGACCTACGGGATTGGATTTGGGGAATAAGGAAGGTTTCTGTCCTGAGCGATTAATTGGCTGCTGGTGGCATTTGCTGAGAGACAGGCTGGAAGAGGCCCTGCTGTGGGGAGTGTGGGTGATACCGTGTTCCCCTCTGGAACCCCGTAGGCACCTGACTACTAATGACAGAAGGCTTCTTGAGGGGTTTGGGGGTTGGAGGGAGGAGCCCAGTCCGGGGTACGGTTTGGAGACCATGAGAGCGTGAGCGGTATCAAGCTGCGGGCTGCAGAACCCAGAAGGGGGAGCACCGAGGTGGAAGGGCCCAGGAGGGAGGGTTGGCGGGCAAGAAGCCGCTACCCTGCCTCTGCTGTCTGATCTGCGCCCTGCCCTCGCCCCTTCCTCCCAGCTGGTGAGTCTGGCCAGTGAAGTTCAGGACCTGCACTTGGCCCA
Source organism: Mirounga angustirostris (assembly GCF_029215605.1). NCBI lineage: Eukaryota > Metazoa > Chordata > Mammalia > Carnivora > Phocidae > Mirounga > Mirounga angustirostris. Next base: position 56,584,258 of record NW_026991724.1, on the reverse strand, counting down.
GAGGAAGGAAATGGCCTCCGGCTTCAGCAAGGGGCCCAGCCTGGGGCTCCTGCCCGACGTTCCCTCCCTGATGGAGACGCTCAGCTACAGCTACTGCTATGTGGGAATCATGACAGGTGAGTGTGCCTGCACCCCCAGGCCTGCCTCCTGCGCCTCGGCACCCTGTCTCCACCGCGCACCCCGGGGTCTGTGCCCGCTCAGAGTCCTGCCTCCACGCCGGCATCTGCTGCTCTAAGGTGAGCATCGCGGCCTGGCTCTAGCTCGCACTCTCCCACGGCTCCCCCAGAGGACAGACAGACTGTTCTCGGCCTCAGGGATTCCTGTGGCTTCTCGGGAGCACAGGCGATGAAGCAGAAAGGTCTGCACGACCCTGATGTTTCTGCCACCAGGGAACAAATGTTCACGTTCTGTTCCCACTTTCGCCTCAGGGAGTATTTTTCACTCACGTCGACCTCCCAGAAGGCTCTCCTTTTGACTGCAGCTTTACCGAACTGTAATCGATACTCGCCCGCTGAAAACTACATCCCATTCGCAAGTTTTCAGTGTAGTTGCGGAGTCGTGCAACCACCACCACCATGTCATTGTAGGGCAATTGCGTCCCCCCACGAGGAAACCTGGGCTCTCCCGCCATCATCCCTCCAACCTCCCATCTGCCCCAGTCCCAGGACACCACCAGTCGGCTTCCTGTCTCTCTAGATTGGCCCTTTCTGATCATTTACGGATGGGATCCTACTCTTTCTGGTCTTGTGTGACCTGGGAGGCTGTCACTTCTGTTCATCCCACTGCCCCCTCCCCCGGCCAGGTCATCACCATGTCTCAGGTGCTACAACTGTGTCCCGTTCTCCATCAGTGACCCCCTGCAGTGCCTGCCCTGCTTGGGGCCGGGGGGGGGGGGGGCAAGGGAAACCATATTCCAGCACTTCCAGCCTATGGTGGTTTCCTAGCTCTTCGAACAGAACCCCCAGTCCTCAGTGCCTGCAAGGCCGGGAACCCGGCCCCTGTGACCCTCTGACTTCTCACACCACCCTCTTCCTCCCCAGAAGCACTGCGCTGCCTCCTCCCTCATGCAGAGCTCACCCCCTGGCCCTCGAGGCCTGGCTCATCCGTCCCCATCTTTCTTAGGGACTTGTCTCCATAGCCCGCTCTTCTCCAGGTCTTTGTTCCTCTTGATCGGGCTGGCTGTCCTCTTTCTTTCTCTGAGTCCTGTGAACTTCTAGTTAGTTAACATACAGTGCAATATTGGTTTCTGGAGCAGAATTCAGTGATTCATCACTTACGTACAACACCCGGTGCTCATCCCAGCAAGCCCTCCTTAATGCCCATCCCCCATCCAGCCCATTCCCCCACCCACCTCCGTCCATCACCCCTCAGTTTGTCCTCTATCATTAAGAGTCTCTTACGGTTTTCTTCTCTCCCTGTTCTCCCCCTTCTCCTGTGTTCATCTGTTTTGTTTCCTAAATTCCACATGAGTGACATCACATGGTGTTTGTCTTTCTCTGACTTACTTTGCTCAGCATAATACCCTCTAGCTCCATCTACATTGTTGCAAATAGCAAGATTTCATTCTTTTTTATGGCTGAGTAATACTCCATTGTGTACATACAGCACACTTAAAATTGTACTTTTAAGTAACCTCCACACCCAGTGCGCACGCAACGTGTGGCTTGAACTCAGGACCCCTAAGATCAAGAGCCTACCAACTCACTGGCTTCTTGTCCCTTTCTGTCTGAGCCTCCCACCCCTGTTCCGGGTTTCATACCCTCACCACCTCCCAGCTCTGCAGTCTCAGGCCCCTGGCCTCCAGACCCCAAGCTGTGGCCACCCTCCTAGCCCCTTGGGAGTCTGACCAGCTGCCCCCTCCCCAAGTCTCCACTCCTCCCCCTGCCCTCCCCAAGTCTCTGCTCCCCCCCCAGCTCCCCAGCCTCAGGCCCCTCCCCAAGTCTCTGCTCCCCACCACAGCTCCCCAGTCTCAGGCCCCTCCCCAAGTCTCTGCTCCCCCCAGCTCCCCAGTCTCAGGCCCCTCCCCAAGTCTCTGCTCCCCCCCCCAGCTCCCCAGTCTCAGGCCCCTCCCCAGCCTCAGGCCCCTCCCCAAGTCTCTGCTCCCCCCCCCAGCTCCCCAGTCTCAGGCCCCTCCCCAGCCTCAGGCCCCTCCCCAAGTCTCTGCTCCCCCCTCAGCTCCCCAGTCTCAGGCCCCTCCCCAAGTCTCTGCTCCCCCCCAGCTCCCCAGCCTCAGGCCCCTCCCCAAGTCTCTGCTCCCCCCCCCACAGCTCCCCAGTCTCAGGCCCCTCCCCAAGTCTCTGCTCCCCCCAGCTCCCCAGTCTCAGGCCCCTTCCCAGCCTCAGGCCCCTCCCCAAGTCTCTGCTCCCCCCCCAGCTCCCCAGTCTCAGGCCCCTCCCCAGCCTCAGGCCCCTCCCCAAGTCTCTGCTCCCCCCTCAGCTCCCCAGTCTCAGGCCCCTCCCCAAGTCTCTGCTCCCCCCCAGCTCCCCAGCCTCAGGCCCCTCCCCAAGTCTCTGCTCCCCCCCCACAGCTCCCCAGTCTCAGGCCCCTCCCCAAGTCTCTGCCCCCCCCTCAGCTCCCCAGTCTCAGGCCCCTCCCCAAGTCTCTGCTCCCCCTCCCCCAGCTCCCCAGTCTCAGGCCCCTCCCCAAGTCTCTGCTCCCCCAGCTCCCCAGTCTCAGGGGAGACTGAGATCCTGGGACCATGACCTGGCCTCCAGACCCCGAGCTGTGGCCACCCTCCCAGCCCCGTGGAGTCTGACCAGCTGCCCCTCCTCCCTCCCGCCACAGGCCCGTTCTTCCGCTACCGCACGTACCTGGACTGGCTGGAGCAGCCGTTCCCGGGGGCCGTGCCCAGCCTGCGGCCCCTCCTGCGCCGGGCCTGGCCGGCCCCGCTCTTCGGGCTGCTCTTCCTGCTGTCCTCACACCTCTTCCCGCTGGAGGCCGTGCGCGAGGACGCCTTCTACGCCCGCCCGCTGCCCGCCCGCCTCTTCTACATGGTCCCCGTCTTCTTCGCCTTCCGCATGCGCTTCTACGTGGCCTGGATTGCCGCCGAGTGCGGCTGCATTGCTGCCGGCTTCGGGGCCTACCCCGTGGCCGCCAAAGCCCGGGCCGGGGGCGGCCCCACCCTCCAATGCCCACCCCCCAGCAGGTCAGGCAGTGGGAGGGAGGCTTCCCAAGACCCGGCAGGCCCCATCACCACTGGCTGGCCCTGCCCCTAGCAGGGAGGAGAGCGGGGAGCGGGGGGTGGGGGGGCGGCGTCACCACCTGTTGTCAGTGCAGTGTTGCCCCTTGGCCACCACAGCCCCCCTACCCCTGTCCTGGGGAGCGGCACCCCCGGGGCCTCCCGCTGCCCCTCGTGCTACTGCTTGTCACCTCTTGGGATGGCGGACTGCGCTCTGTTGCTAGGAGAAGGAAGGTGGTCTCTTAGCGGCCGTGTGCCACCCCTCTGTTGCCATGGAAGTGTCACCCCAGTAACTCGATTGTTCCTGGTTACTTGGGCTACCATCTTTGCGCTGGGCTGGGGCCCACCCTTTGTTGCTAGGGAAATGGTTCCCTAGCAACCACGGCCTGCCCCTTCCTGCCACGAGACTTGCTTTTCATTGCTATGTAAATGGAGCCCCCTAGACTGGCCTTTGTTGCTGGAAGCCAGCACCCCCCCAACCATGGGATGTCCTGGCAGCCCGAACCTTCTAAGGAAATGGCATCCCTGACCCCGCTGCCCTCCAGCTGAGGGGACACCACTCCTAGCCACTGCGGGTCGCTTTCCTACCGTTACCGAGGGCGTACCCTGGTAAGCGTGGGTTGCCCTGCTTAGCAGTGCTACACCTCCGTCCCACCCGGTCTTGGTTGCTAGTGGGTCCCACTGCCACTGACCAGCGGCGTCTTGTTGCTAAGGCAGTGTTGCGCCTATGTTGCTAGGGAAATGATGCTCCCAGCAACTGGGAGTGGAGTGCCCCACTGCTCCAGGCAACCAGGGGTGGCCTTCTGCCTGGGGCTAGGGCGGGGGGGGGAGCAGCCCAGCGGTGTAAACTGTGAATTCCTCCTCGCTGCGATTGGGCCATGCCCCAGTAGTCACGGACAGCCATTCCATTAAGGGGGAAGCGCCACCCCACACGAATTTCAGCCACTGCCCTCGTAGCCACGGGTGGACCTCCAGTGACGAGACAGCGTGTCTCCCGGAAAAGGCCAGGCAGGAATTGAAGGCTTTTCTGAATCTGCTGGGCCCCACTCTTAATAGATGGTTCCAGTCCCATTATCAGAAGCCACCAGCGGTTCCGGTGGGTGCAGGGTGTTCGCCGCTGCTGGGGGTGTCGGCAACAGGGACCCAGGAACCCCCGTGCTGCTGGAGATGACACTTCTTAAACAATCATAGGGACCAGCTGCAGGAAAGGCCTTTCCAGAAGCGTTTCTAAACACCCTAGGCCTCGTTGCTAAGGAATGCCCTTTCCCCGGCAACAGAGACGTCAAGGAGTCGCGTGGGTCTAGAACGTCTCCCTGGCAACCGCAGACCCCCTCGTTATTAGGGATGCTCCTTCCCGGGCAACCACAGTGTCTTGGCGACTCAGGAGGGACCACCCTTGGGGGCTTCTCGGAAGGTAGAGAGCTTGGTTGCTAAGGAAGCGCCTTTCCCTAGCTTCTGAGACCAGCGAAGGGCCAGGTTGCTAAGGCCTCGTAGCTCAGCAGCTGTAGCCCCCCGCAGGCCTTTCGTTGCTGCTGCAGCCCCGTCACCAAAAGGAGGAGGCCCCCACCGTCGGTGAACGGCGCCCCCCCCCCCGTCTTCCTCCCCGAAAAGGCTCCCCCTGGGCTCCCCTCCCCTGTTGCCCTAGCAAACGTGGCAGCCAGAGCTCTGGCCTGGCCGTGATCCCTCCTGAGCGGCCGGGGCTGGGACAGGAGCCGGCGTCGGGGGGCGTGGCTGAGCTGCATGTCTGTCCCCACCCTCACCCTCCACCCCCCAGTCCGGAGAAGGCGGCTTCCCTGGAGTACGACTATGAGACCGTCCGCAACATCGACTGCTGCGGCACTGACTTCTGCGTGCGGGTGCGGGACGGCATGCGCTACTGGAACATGACGGTGCAGTGGTGGTTGGCGCAGTATGTCTACAAGAGCGCGCCCGTGCGCTCCTACGTGCTCAGGTGAGCCGGCCGCCCTGGGCACGCTCGACTACAGCTCCCGGCAGCGCCTGCGCCTGCGCGCCGGCCTCCGCCCCGGAGGATCACGGGAGTTGTAGTTTCTTGAGGCTCTTGCCCTGCCGTGGATGCGCAGTGCTGTGGGGGTAGATAGCTCCGCTCCCGCCCCCGGGCCTCAGTTTCCACCTCTGTAAAGCCAGCCTTCTTCGACAGAAGCAGTGTACTGAATCCTATGGACTCTGGCCAGACTTTCGGGAATCTTGGCCCTGCCCAGCTACGGAGAACCCTTAATGAGTTAGCTAACCCGTGTTTCCTCAACTCTTGAATGGGGGTAATGCGGTTACCTGCTGCGTAGGTTGATGTGAGGACGAAGCGAGATAACGAATGACGTGTCCTCACTGTGGGGCCCGCCAGGTGAGTGGTCACTGTATGTTAGCTTTTTTCCACCACCCGTCTGGTATTTCTCGAGTGGAAGCTTTGTGCCAGACCTTGTGATGTTTGCAGCCTTAGGATGTGGGACTTACTATCCTCATTTGTTTTTTTTAGGATTTTATTTATTTATTTGACACAGAGAGAGAGACAGCGAGAGAGGGAACACAAGCCGGGGGAGTGGCAGAGGGAGAAGCAGGCTTCCCGCGGAGCAGGGAGCCCGATGTGGGGCTCGATCCCAGGACCCTGGGATCATGACCTGAGCCGAAGGCAGACGCTTAACGACTGAGCCACCCAGGCGCCCCTTACTATCCTCATTTTAAAGACAAGGAAACGGAGGCTCAGAGAGGTTAGGTACCCTGCCGAGTGTCCCTCAGCCTTCCCAGAGCCAGCAGATGAGATCAGGATGCAGCTGACACATTCTCGTCATGAAGCCGTTCCTGATGGCCACTCGGGAGCCAGACTTACCTGGGTGCCAGGTCGGGGCCTGGCGCAGAGTGGATGTGGGGATGAGAAAGCGCAGAGATGAAGCGTCACGCCAGGTGGTGGCTGTGGGCGACGGAGGGCACAGAAGGGCCAATCCCGGGATGGCGAGACCGGGCAGGAGGCAGTTTCAGGAGTGGGTCGGTTGAGGGAGCCAGAGGGGTCTAGCATCCCTGACCCCGGGGTGACTGTCACGTTCAGCTGGGGTTACTAGATAGGCCATTAGTTCTGTGATGCTGGCGCCTCAGGAAAAGGTCAGGGTAAGAAGTGGACACTTAGCATCAGCTAGAGGCGATCGGGTCAAAGTCCAGGGCGCTCCAGTGTTTACATTAGAGGTTCTCAACTGGGGGCAGTTGTCCCACACTCCTGCGGGCATTCAGCGACGTCTGGAAATGTTTTTGGTCCTAACTGGGAGGTCCTACTAGCATCCGGGGGTTAGGGGCTGGAGAGGCTCTTGCACATCCTGGGAGGCACGGGACAGCCCGCCTACAGCACAGAATGATCCAGCGCTGATGTAGATAGTGCTGAGATTGAGAAACCGTGGTGTGGACTAGGGACAGGGAGGAGCCAGCAAAGACAGCCCATGAGCTAGGAGGACAGTCAGGAAAGTGTTCCTTCCCAGATGGGAGCCAGGTAAACCAAGTGTTTCAAGGCTGAGGGAGGGATCTCTTGTGTCAGATGATGTCAGGAGCTTCAGTAGACGGAGGTGGAGGTCTGGGGTTGGGTGGGATGGGATGAGGAAATCTCCAGCAGCCTCGAGGGGAGCAGTTTGGAGGGCGGAAGTGAAAGCCAGCTGGAGCGGTTGGAGGGAGGATGGAAAGGGGGAAGGGTTGAGGGGGAGCATTGTTCTTTGGAGAGCGGTCACTGCACAGAGGAGCGGCCAGACGGTCCGCAGAGCAGGGCCCAAGCCAGAGCTCAGGTGTGCCTGTGAGGAGTTGCAGGTGCCCAGGGCCAGTTCATGTGTGTCCCACTGCCCTGCTTCCCCCTGTTGGGACCATCACTGAAATGCTCCCAACCCAGAGAATTCTTTCTCCACCACAGGTAGGAAAGAAAGAAAGTTTGGTTCATGAACTAGCGTTAAACCAGGCTATGATGCACGCCGCAAGTAACCCGCTAGGGAGATGATCAAAACGGAAAGAAAGCTCACCTTTTTATAGACCCACAGACAAGGAAGAGCCCCCATCCCCACCCCGGGACATAGTCCACGGCAGAGCCTGCTGTGATTTCTGTGTCTTCCATGGAAGTGGGGAGCAGAGCGTGAATTTGTGGGTCTTCCACAGAAAGCATGTTCGGGTTTGTAACAATAGGGGAACATGGCTGGAGATTTCTGAGTCTTCGTGAATCAGAAATTATACTGATCCCCAAAAAGAAGTGGCCAGGGACTTGGGTTCATGGGTCTTAAGGAAAGATGTGATAAGGGGATTAATTGGGTTCCTGAAGAGAGAATAGTGACTCCTGGGTCTGAGGGAGGAGGGCTGGGGCCTGGACTCCTGGGTCTGAGGGAGGAGGGGGTTGGGGGCCTGGACTCCTGGGTCAGAGGGAGGAGGGCCTGGGGACCTGGATTCCTGGGTCTGAGGGAGGAGGGGGCTGGAGGTCTGGACTCCTGGGTCTGAGGGAGGAGGGGGCTGGAGGTCTGGACTCCTGGGTCTGAGGGAGGAGGGCTGGGGGTCTGGACTCCTGGGTCTGAGGGAGGAGGGCTAGGGCTGGGCTCCTGGGTCTGAGGGAGGAGGGGGCTAGGGGGCCTGGATTCCTGGGTCTGAGGGAGGAGGGGGCTGGGGCCTGGACTCCTGGGTCTGAGGGAGGAGGGGGCTGGAGGTCTGGACTCCTGGGTCTGAGGGAGGAGGGCTGGGGGTCTGGACTCCTGGGTCTGAGGGAGGAGGGCTAGGGCTGGGCTCCTGGGTCTGAGGGAGGAGGGGGCTGGGGGGCCTGGACTCCTGGGTCTGAGGGAGGAGGGGGCTGGGGGGCTGGGCTCCTGGGTCTGAGGGAGGAGGGAACTAGAGGGTCTGGGCTCCTGGGTCTGAGGGAGGAGGGGCTGGGGGTCTGGACTCTTGGGTCTGAGGGAGGAGGGGCTGGGGGTCTGGACTCCTGGGTCAGAGGGAGGAGGGGCTGGGTCCTGGACTCCTGGGTCAGAGGGAGGAGGGGGCTGGGGGCCTGGACTCCTGGGTCTGAGGGAGGAGGGGGCTGGGTCCTGGACTCCTGGGTCAGAGGGAGGAGGGCCTGGGGACCTGGACTCCTGGGTCTGAGGGAGAAGGGGGCTGGGGCCTGAACTCCTGGGTCTGAGGGAGGAGGGGGCTGGGGCCTGGACTCCTGGGTCTGGGGGAGGAGGGGGCTGGGGGTCTGGACTCCTGGGTCTGGGGGAGGAGGGCTGGGGGCTGGGCTCCTGGGTCCTGAACCTCAGCCCCTCCCCCAGGAGCGCCTGGACCATGTTGCTGAGCGCCTACTGGCATGGCCTGCACCCTGGCTACTACTTAAGCTTCCTGACCATCCCGCTGTGCCTGGCGGCTGAGGGCCGGCTGGAGTCAGCCCTGCGGGGGCGGCTCAGCCCCGGGGCCCAGAAGGCCTGGGACTGGGTGCACTGGTTCCTGAAGATGCGTGCCTATGACTACATGTGCATGGGCTTCGTGCTGCTCTCCCTGGGAGACACGCTTCGGTATTGGGCCTCCATCTACTTCTGCATCCACATCCTGGCCCTGGCCGCCCTGGGGCTGGGGCTGGCCCTGGGTGGGGGCAGCCCCAGCCGGAGGAAGACGGCGCCCCAGGCCACCAGCCTTGCCCCAGAAAAGCTCCGGGAGGAGTAGGGAGGAGGCGGCTGCCGCCACGAAGCTCCCTCGGCCCGTCAGTCCAGCCACCACGCTTTTGCCTGGGAATCCCGGGAACCAGGCTGCTGTGTCCTTTCCCAGAAAGAGCCGAATTGGGCTGAGGGCCCGGGCAGGATTCCCATTCCTCAGCTCTGCCCCCACCCCGTGCAGCAAGGTGGGGCGGGGGGTGCCCTCCCTGCCGTCTGCCCTGAGGGCTCAGGAGGCGGTTTTCCCTCCTGGAAAGTCCAGGTGTTGTCCAGAGGAGAAGCCCCCTTTGCCCCCGCCCCGGCATCCAGGGATTCAGGCGAGCGCCCCAGCAGGGGCCCCTGGGCCACAGGGTTTCCCGGTCAGATTCCCCTCTTCTGGCCCCACGGTGTGGGGCGGGAGCTGCCCGGCAGGTTCTGCGACTGGGGAACCGCTCGAGGCCTTGGCCCGACGTTCATAGAACAGTGTTTCGAGCCTGGCAGGGAACAGAACCCTCCCATTTCGTAACGGGGAAACTGAGGCACCAAGGAGCAGGCCTTTGGACATGGTCCTTGCAGCTTCCGTCAGAGCCACCTCGGTCCCAGCGCTCCTGTCACCCTCTTGTCCTTCTCTGGCCTAAAACAGGGTCAGAATGTGTGAACTCCCCCAATAAAGTGTTTCGCGAAGACAGTACGTGCGTCTGGGGGGGATCAGCAGGTGTGGGGCTCCCGCGGCCGCGGGGTGAGGCGCTCTGGCATCCGGGCGTTTCGCTTCCTGGGAGACCTTCCGCAGCAGCCGCCATGACACCTGGTGGCAAGTACTTCACACTCCCCGCCCCGAGCCACCCGCTGGCCAGGTACGGACCTGCGCCGGTCCCTTCCTTCCCGGGGGCAGTCCCCGCCCAGCTGGCCCCTAGAGACGGAACAGTTTCACTTGGGGCCATGGCAGAGCGCCCGACGTGCGAGCCGGAGGCCTGGGGCTCCTCTGGAGGGTGGCCGGCGCCCCAGGAGGCCAGAGCAGGTGGGGCAGTGGGGGGTGGTGTCCAGCCCCCGGGCTGGTGGGAGTCCCGAGGGAGGCAGGGAAGGGAGGCCTGGACTCCAGGGTCCAGAGGGCAGCAGGGCGAGGGATTTGGATTCCTGGCTTCTTGAGGGAGAAGGGAACCAGGGGCTGGGACTGCTGCGTCCTGCGGGGGGTGGGAGAGTCTGGAGGTCCAGACTCCAGTGTAGGGGAGGGGGGCCAGGGTGAGAAATTCCTCAATAAGAGAAAAAAGGAAGCTGAAGAGTGGGCTCCTCAGTCCTGAGGTAGGAGGGGTCTAGAGGGCCCACATTTGGGTGCTTGCAGAGGGGGCATGAGGCCCAGACTCCTGGATCTGAGGGAGGAGGGACTGGGGCCTGGACTCCTGGGTCTGAGGGAGGAGGGGCTGGGGGTCTGGACTCCTGGGTCTGAGGGAGAAGGGGGCTGGGGGCCTGGATTCCTGGGTCTGAGGGAGGAGGGGGCTGGGGGGCTGGGGGCCTGGATTCCTGGGTCTGAGGGAGGAGGGGCTGGGGGCTGGACTCCTGGGTCTGACGGAGGAGGGACTGGGGACTGGACTCCCGGGTCTGAGGGAGGAGGGGCTGGGGTCTGGACTCCCGGGTCTGAGGGAGGAGAGCCTGGGGGCCAGGACTCCTGTGTCTGAGAGAGGAGGGGGCTGGGGGACTGGACTCCTGGGTCTGAGAGAGGAGGGGCTGGGGGCCTGGACTCCCGGGTCTGAGGGAGGAGGGGGCTGGGGACCTGGACTCCCGGGTCTGAGGGAGGAGGGACTGGGGGCTGGACTCCTGGGTCTGAGGGAGGAGGGGCTGGGGGCCTGGACTCCTGGGTCTGAGGAAGGAGAGCTGGGGGCCTGGACTCCTGGGTCTGAGGGAGGAGGGGGCTGGGAACCTGAACCCCTGGGTCTGAGGGAAGAGGGGGCTGGGGGCCTGGACTCCCGGGCCTGAGGGAGGAGGGGCTGGGGGCCTGGACTCCTGGGTCTGAGGGAGGAGGGGCTGGGGGCCTGGACTCCTGGGTCTGAGGGAGGAGGGGCTGGGGGCCTGGACTCCTGGGTCTGAGGGAGGAGGGGCTGGGGGTCCGGACTCCTGTGTCTGAGGGAGGATGGGGCTGGGGGTCCGGACTCCTGTGTCTGAGGGAGGAGGGGCTGGGGGCCTGGACTCCTGGGTCTGAGGGAGGAGGAGCTGGGGGTCTGGACTCCTGGGTCTGGGGGAGGAGGGCCCGGGGGGCTGGACTCCTGGGTGTGAGGGAGGAGGGCCCGGGGGGCTGGACTCCTGGGTGTGAGGGAGGAGGGCCCGGGGGCTGGACTCCTGGGTCTGAGGGAGGAGGGGCTGGGGGTCTGGACTCCTGGGTGTGAGGGAGGAGGGGCTGGGGGCCTGGACTCCTGGGTCTGAGGGAGGATGGGGCTGGGGGTCCGGACTCCTGGGTCTGAGGGAGGAGGAGCTGGGGGTCTGGACTCCTGGGTCTGGGGGAGGAGGGCCCGGGGGCTGGACTCCTGGGTGTGAGGGAGGAGGGCCCGGGGGGCTGGACTCCTGGGTGTGAGGGAGGAGGGCCCGGGGGCTGGACTCCTGGGTGTGAGGGAGGAGGGGCTGGGGGCCTGGACTCCTGGGTGTGAGGGAGGAGGGGCTGGGGGCCTGGACTCCTGGGTCTGAGGGAGGAGGGGCTGGGGGCCTGACTCCTGGGTCTGAGGGAGGAGGGGCTGGGGGCCTGGACTCCTGGGTCTGAGGGAGGAGGGGCTGGAGGCTGGGACTCCTGGGCCCTCCCAGCCCCTGCTGTCCTGCCCCAGGCCGGTCGCTCTCCTCTGTGCTGAATGAGCTCCCCAGTGCTGCTACCCTTCGGTACCGAGGTCCTGGGGTTCTGCCGTGGGGGGCATTGGAGGAGGAGGAAGAAGATGGAGAGAGGAACGTCCAGGCCATCGCAGAAGCCGCCCAAAAGGAGCTGGAGGAGCCCCTCCCCTCCCGGGAACTGCCCTGGCCCATGCAGGCCCGCCGGGCACACAGGTGAGTCCCCCCTCCCGCTTCCCAGCCAGGTGAGGACCATAGTCTGACTTGTTGGTGCTGTGTCTGCTTCTCACTCGGCTGTCTCGCTCTGCTTCTCTGGCTTCTTTCCCCCGCCTGGGTCTCTGCTTCTCTGACTCCAAAGAGTCCTGTTTCCCTGACTCTGGGACTCTTCCCTCGCCCGGGTTCATGTTCTCTGTCCCTACTCTGGCGATTTCTCCCCAAGCCTGAAATCTGTTCTTCGTGTTTTCCTCTCTGCCTCTTCCATCGTTCCCTTCCCGGTCTACCCAATTTGCAGGGCTGGTGAACAATGAACGTGCTGGGCCGCCTGGGCAACAATTACAGGTTTCCCCCGCTATCCGAAGGACGGCATCCTATCAAACCTTTCGTAATCCTGCTCAGCATAAAGCAAAGAGTCATGTGGGTCTTTCCTAAAAACAAAGCACTGCACTGGAACTCCGGGCAAGTGCGGGATACTGGTGTTATGCATTTGTACCCAAGAAGAGCAGAACGTGAGAAGCAAGTGCAGGGCCCTTCTGAGGCTGGGGTCGTGTGGCTTGAAATTGTTCTCCAAACCCCATCATTTTGGGTTTTTAGGGTGGTTTTGTCACACAGACATGCTTGATTAAATCTTTGGCCACTGGCGATGGAATTCAGCCTCCAGCCGGCTCCTCTCCTCCCCCTGGCAGCCAGCCCGCCCTCTTAGTTGGGATCCAAAAGTCACCTCGCTTATGTTACAAAAGACGCCTTTATCTCATCGTTTAGGGCATCCCAAGGGTTTTTAAACCTCTGTGCCAGGAAGAGGGACAAAACCCAGATATATATTTATTATAAATCACAGGATCACACCTTCCTTCTTTCCTTTTTTACTTTTCCTTTATATTTGCCTACAGAAAAGTGTACCAAACGTTGTGTATACACTGAGAGATTCCCACCGCAAGATCCCAGGCAAATTCCACATAGGACAAGACACAGCTCTGCGGGACCAGAAGCACCCCACACGCCCCAGATCCCAGACTTCTATGAATATCTTTTTTTTTTTAAAGATTTTATTTATTTGAGAGAGAGAGAGAGAATGAGAGAGAGCACATGAGAGGGGGGAGGGTCAGAGGGAGAAGCAGACTCCCCGCCGAGCAGGGAGCCCGATGCGGGACTCGATCCAGGGACTCCAGGATCATGACCTGAGCCCAAAGCAGTCGCTTAACCAACTGAGCCACCCAGGCGCCCGAATATCTTTTTTTTTTAAAGATTTTATGTATTTGACAGAGACAGCAAGAGAGGGAACACAAGCAGGGGGAGTGGGAGAGGGAGAAGCAGGCCTCCCGCAGAGCAGGGAGCCCGATGCGGGGCCCGATCCCAGGACCCCAGGCTCATGACCTGAGCCGAAGGCAGACGCCCAACGACCGAGCCACCCAGGCGCCCCTGACGATCTCGTCCTTGCTTACCTGTAGAGCTTTGCCACCTTCGAGTGCATCCGTAAAGAGCAGGGTGTGCGTTTGCTCTGGAGCTCTGTACACAGATCCTGCAGTCGGGATATCCTGCCTGGCTTCTTATGCATTCGCTGTCTCTTCCTGTTGCTGTGGAGTAATTCCGAGTTACCCACATACTGCGATTTACTTCCTGGTCCCACTGTTGTCTTGTTTCTACATTTGGGTGGTGTCCAGGTGGAGCTGCTGGGCCCTTCCTATTCTGTCTCTGAATCTGTTTCCCTACCAGGCAGAGCCATGCCAGGGACCAGGTGCCTCAGGGATCGGGTTCCAGATCCGCACAGTGGGCCCTGCGGCTTCGGCGGTCCAAGGAGAAGATGAACGCAGGCCTGCGCACCTTGCAACCCTGGGCGTGGACGCTGAAGAGAATTGGGGGTGCGGTGGGGTTGAGGCTGGTGTCTTGGGGCGGGCCCCACTCCCGGGTCTGAGGGATGAAGGATGAGGGTCTGAGGGAGGAGGGGGTTGAGATCCTGGATTCCTGGGTCTGAGGGGGGAGGGGGCCGGGGGGCCCAGACTCCTGGATCTGAGCGAGGAGGACCTGGGGGTCCGGACTCCCGGGTCTGAGGGAGGAGGGGCTGGGGGTCCGGACTCCCGGGCCTGAGGGAGGAGGGGCTGGGGGCCTGGGGGCCTGGGTCTGAGGGAGGAGGGGCTGGGGGTCCGGACTCCCGGGCCTGAGGGAGGAGGGGCTGAGGGGCTGGGGGCCTGGGGGCCTGGGCCCCTGGGTCTGAGGGAGGAGGGGCTGGGGGTCCGGACTCCCGGGTCTGAGGGAGGCGGGGCTGGGGGCCCGGACTCCCGGATCTGAGGGAGGAGGGGCTGGGGGCCTGGACTCCCGGGTCTGAGGGAGGCGGGCGCTGGGGGTCCGGACTCCCGGGTCTGAGGGAGGAGGGGCTGGGGTCCGGACTCCCGGGTCTGAGGGAGGAGGGGCTGGGGGTCCGGACTCCCGGGTCTGAGGGAGGCGGGGCTGGGGGCCCGGACTCCCGGATCTGAGGGAGGAGGGGCTGGGGGCCTGGACTCCCGGGTCTGAGGGAGGAGGGGCGGGGTCCTGGGTCTGAGGGAGGAGGGAGGAGGGGCTGGGGTCTGGACTCCCGGGTCTGAGGGAGGAGGGGCTGGGGGTCCGGACTCCCGGGTCTGAGGGAGGCGGGGCTGGGGGCCCGGACTCCCGGATCTGAGGGAGGAGGGGCTGGGGGCCTGGACTCCCGGGTCTGAGGGAGGCGGGGCTGGGGGTCCGGACTCCCGGGTCTGAGGGAGGAGGGGCTAAGGGTCTGGACTCCTGGGTCTGAGGGAGGAGGGCTGGGGGTCTGCACTCCTGGGCCTGAGGGAGGAGGGGCTGGGGGCCTGGACTCCTGGGTCTGAGGGAGGAGGGGCGGGGTCCTGGGTCTGAGGGAGGAGGGGCTGGGGTCTGGACTCCCGGGTCTGAGGGAGGAGGGGCTGGGGGTCCGGACTCCCGGGTCTGAGGGAGGAGGGGCTAAGGGTCTGGACTCCTGGGTCTGAGGGAGGAGGGCTGGGGGTCTGCACTCCTGGGCCTGAGGGAGGAGGGGCTGGGGGTCCGGACTCCCGGGTCTGAGGGCCCCGGGACTCCAGACTCAGAAAGGAGCCCCAGGCCTCTCTGGCCCCCCCTGCAGGCCAATTTGGCGCCGGCACTGAGTCCTACTTCTCCCTGCTGCGCTTCCTGCTGCTTCTCAACGTGCTGGCGTCGGTACTTAAGGCCTGCATGACGCTGCTGCCCACCTGGCTGGAAGGGACCCCCCCGGGTCCCCCTGGCCCTAACACCTCCTCACCCTGCGGCTTCTACAACCCCAACCCCCAAGGCCTGGTCACCTTCCCGACCCATCTCTTCAACCTGCTCTCAGGAGAGGTGCGTCCCCGGGAGACCCCCCCTCCTCTGAGCCTCAGTGCCCCCCGATTCTGATTGCCCAACCACACGGTGCACTTTCCCTCTGCAGGGTTTTCTAGAATGGTCTCCTCTCTTCTATGGGTTCTACCCGCCCCGCCCACACCTGGCAGTCACCTACCTGTGCTCCGTGTTTGTCATTGGCCTCCTGTACCTGCTGCTCATCCTCCATCGGTCAGTAACCCCAGGCCCCCTGGGAGCGTGGGGAGGGACTTGTGGTGGGAGAAGACCCCTCCCCAGGAATCCAGAGTCTTGCTCTGTGACCCCTTTCTCTCAGTTGGAGTTGAAATCAGATTTAAAAATGCTTCATACGTGCTAAAGACCAGGGACTAGGATGGGCAGTTTCTCCTTCCTGTGGCTTAGAGGGTAGGAGGGGAAGGTATGATATTAGCCCAGCAAAGTGACTGCATCTTTTCTGGAGGGGAGAGTGCTCTACAGGAAACACAGGGGCGATTCATTCATTCCGGCAACAAATACGGATTAAGCCCCTACTATGTGCGGGCCACTGTTCCAGACAGACAGTTGGTAAAGCAGGACAACAAACAAAAACCCGACCGAGTGCTGTCCTGGTGGAGCGGACAGTTTACTAGGTGAAACAGGTGATAAGCAATGAGCCGTAAATGAGTCAATGACGTGGCGTGTTAGCAGGTGATGAGGGCTCTGGACACAGCAGGTGAGGTGCGCTGCTGTCTTATTAGGTGCCCAGGGCCGCCTCATTGAGACACGACCTTTAAACAAAGACATTGAGAAGGAGAGGGATTTGGTCAAGGAAGTCCCCGGGGGAAGGGCATTGCAGGCAGAGGGCCCAGCCAGGGCAAGGCAGGAGCAGGGTGGTGTGGTGGAGGGTGCACTAGGCAGCTGGTGGGGCCGGAGCGGAGGGAGGTGGGGAGAGCGATGGAGGTGCACCTGCACTCCGTAAAGGATTTGGATGCTTTCCAAGCGAGGTGGGACTCACTGCGGGTCCTTGAGCAGAAGATCACCCTGATCTGATTTCGGTTTTATAAAGGAGTCTTCCTCTCTGGCTCTGTGGAAGAGAGAGAGGGAGGGAGGGAGAGGCAAGAAGGAAAGAAGGGAGGGAAGGGAGTTAGCGATGGGCAAGCCCGCAGCAGGTGGAATTGTAATCCAGGCAAGAGACGGTGGGGGCTTGGAGCGGGGTGGTGGCCGTGGTCAATTTTGGATTTTTTTTTAATTGAATTTCTACTCCCCTGCCCCAGCTTTCTTGAGATATAATTGACAGAAATAACGTTGTGTGAGCTTAAGATGTACAAAGTGTTGAACTAATAGGTTTATATATTGCAACATGATTACCAGGGTCGTTTTAGCTGATGCCTCCATCGCCTCACACAATCCTGTCTTGTGATGACGTTTAAGATCTACTCTCTGAGCAACTTTCAAGTATATAATGCAGGATTGTTAACTATAATCAGGATGTTGTACATTAGATCCCCAGAACTTAGGACTGGAAGTTTATATCCTTGGACCTCTTTGTGTCCCCATCCCCTGGTAACCACCCTTTTACTGTTTCCTGGAGTTCAGCTTTTTTTTTTTTTTAATTCATGAGAGACAGAGCGAGAGACAGAGGCAGAGGGAGAAGCAGGCTCCCAAGGAGCAGAGAGCCTGATGTGGGGCTCGATCCCAGGACCCTGGGATCATGACCTGAGCCGAAGGCAGACGCTTAACCATCTGAGCCACCCAGGCGCCCCCTGGAGTTCGGCTTTTTTAGATTCCACAAATAAGTGGTATCATACAGTGTCTGCTATCTGACTCATCTCACTTAGCATAATGCCCTCAGGGTCCATCCATGTTGCTGCAAATGGCAGGACTTCCTGCTTTCTCGTGGTTGAATGATATCCTGTTGCTATACATGTATATATCACATCTTCATTCATCCGTTGAGAGACACTCAGGTTGTTTCATATCTTGGCTATTGTTGATAATGCAGTGAATGTTGGGGTGCAGATGTCTCTTTGAGATCCTCTTTTCATTTCCTTTGGATATATACCGAGAAGTGGGATTGCTGGATGATATGGTACCTCTATTTTTAATTTTTGGGGGGAGGGAACCTCCATACTGTTTTCCATAGTAGCTGCACTGATTTACATTCCCAGCAGTGCACGAGGGTTCCCTGTTCTCCACGTCCTCACCAACAAGTGTCACCTCTTGTCTTCTTGATGAGAGCCATCCTGACAGGTGTGAGGTGATAGCTCATTGGGGTTTTGATTGGCATTTCCCTGATGATCAATGATGATGAACACTTGCTCACATACCTGTTGGCCATCTAGATGTCTTCAGAAAAACATCTTTTCGATTTCTCTGCCCATTTTTAAATTGAGGTTTTGTGTGGGGTTTTTTTTTTTTTTTTGGCTGTTGAATATTGTATGTGTTCTTTTTATATTTTTCTATTAACCCCAATGTCAGATATGGTTTGCAAATATTTTCTTTTATTCCATAGGTTGCCATTTCATTCTGTGCATTCTTTCTTTTGCTGTACAGAGGCTTTTAAGTGGCGTGTAGTCCCACTTACTCCCTTTTGCTTTTGTTGCTTGTGCTCTTGGTGTCCTATCCAAAAAATCGTCCCCACGATGAATGTCAAGGAGGTCTTCCTTTATTTTTTTCCCTAGGACTGTTTTCCGTTTTAGGTCTTATGTTTACGTGATTAATCACGTTAATTTTTGTGAGTGGTGTAAGATTGCGGTCCAATTTCATTCTTTTGCATGTGGCTCCCCAGTTTTCTCAGCAACATTGGTTGAAGAGACCATCCTCCCCGCATTGAGTATGTGGGCTCCCTTCTCACATATTAGTTGACTATGTATATATATAATTTTTAAAATATCACACATATCCAGAAAAATGCAGAAACCAAAGAATAGAGCTTGATATGTTCCCATCCATACCAAGAAACAGAACATGACCAGCCTCCAGAAGCCCCCTCAAGATCTCAAGTTACCGCCTTCCCCCGCCAACTCCCCCACCCCCATCCTTTCTGTTCACACCATGGACTGCTTCGGCCTGTTTGGTTCTTCATATAAAAGGGAGACTCTGGATGTATGTTGAGTAGAGCCCAGAGGGCTCCCTAATGACTGGAGGTGGGGCATGGTGAGGGTGAGAAGTTAGGAATGAGTCCAGGTGTTGAGCCTGAGCACTGGGAAGGGCAATGTTGCCGCCCTTATGATGGGGAGAGCTGTACAGGGCCATGTCGGTGGGGCGTGCAGTTTTGGCCGGTTGATTCTGAAGGGGCTTTTGGACGAACGAGGGGAATGGTGAGTAGGCAGTTGCATACGTGGGTTTCTGGAGACGGGTCCGGACTGGAGATGCAAATCTGGGACACACTGGCATTCAGGCAAGACTGGGAGTTCCTGGGGGGTGGGGGGGCTGTGGTCAAGAAGGAAACCAAGGACTTAGAGAAAGTGGAGTTTCTCCTAAATGCCAGGCGCTGTGCCAGGGTTATCAGATGGGGGTCCTCCTACCTTGTACACCTCACAGTCCAGGAGGGGAGATGAACGGAGAGAAATAAAAAGCAACTTTTAGGTTAAAAAGCAGATCAGCGATTTCAGTTTGGGAGCAGGACTGTATAGAAAACAAATGGGATAATATACAGATGATAGAACAGGGATCAGCAATTTTTTCCTGATAAAGGCTGGATAGGAAATATGTTCATATTTTCGTTCATTTTCTGGCCATACAGTCTGTCTCAAACTCTGCTGTTGTAAGGCTAAGGCAGCTGTAGACAGTAAGTCAATGAGTGAATGTGGCTGTGTTCCAATAAAACTTTATTTACTGAACCTGGTGCCATAGTTTGCCATCCCCTGAGGTAGAGAATGGGCGGGGACCCTCATTAAATGGAGCGGTCAATAAAGGACTGAGGAGGTGACCTGTAGGTAGAGACCAGAAAGAGGAGACGGAACCAGCCAGGTGAGCAGCTAAGACCTGGGCATTCCAGGCAGGGGGAACGGCACGTGCAAAGGCCCCGTGGTGAGAAGAGGTTTGGAGTGTTCTGAGAAATGGAGGGGGAAGAGGAGGGAGGAGGAGGAAGGAAGGACAGGATTTGAACTTCAAGAAGTAGGTGGGAGCCAGATCAGGTGCGTGCTGGCTGGATGTGCTATGAAGGAGCCTAAACTTCAAGAATAAGGAGAAGCTGTGAAATAGGTTTTAAACAGCAGTACCACCTAATCTGCATAAAAAGGAACAGAATGGATTCAAGAGGGCACAGGTGGAAGCAGAGAGACCAGATGGCAGTCCTCTGTAATTGTCCACTCGAGAGATGCTGGGGGCTTATGCCGGGGGCTTGAGCCAGGGCGGTAAGGGTGGATATGGAGCTCTTTGCCCAGTTTTCTCCGTTTCTTTCCCTCGCTCTGTTTTTTTTTTTTTTTTTTTTTTTAAGATTTTATTTATTTGACAGAGACAGCGAGAGAGGGAACACAAGCAGGGGGAGTGGGAGAGGAAGAGGCAGGCTTCCCGCAGAGCAGGGAGCCTGATGCGGGGCTCAATCCCAGGACCTTGGGATCATGACCTGAGCCGAAGGCAGACGCTTAACGAACGACTGAGCCATCCAGGCGCCCCTCCCTCTCTCTGCTTCTCTGTCCCCTCCCTGGGTCTTTGCCCCGCTTCTTTGTCTGTCCTCCTTTCTCTGGGCCTTCCTCCCCCACCCCCTTCTCTGGACGTCTGTCCTTCCCTCTGAGTCTCTGACCCCTCTCTCTAGCCGTCTTGCCTTCATTTCACTGCCCCCCCTTTCTCTGAACCCTCCCCCCTTGGGCTCTCAGTCTCCCCAGGGTCTTTGTCTTCCTCACTCTGGGTCCCCGTGCCCTTCTCTCTGGAGCTTTGTCGCTATCTGCTGGGCGTCTGTCTTCCCGAGACTGCCCCTGAATCTCCCGGTCTCTGTCTCCAATGACCGTCTCTACGTCTCTGACTCTTTCTCTGCTAGGTGGCCGCTCGCCAAACGCCCAAGGTCCTAGGGTTCATTTCCCGGGGTGTCCCCGCACTCGTGGCTGACCTTCCACACCCCGGCTCCTGGGTCTTCCCTCCCTTAGCTCCGTGTCAGGACTGAAACAGACGCTGCTGGCCGAGTCGGGGGCCCTGACCAGCTACAGCCACCGGGTGTTCTCCGCCTGGGACTTCGGCCTCTGCGGGGACGGGCACGTGCGGCTGCGCCAGCGCAGCATCCTCTACGAGCTGCAGGTGCGCTTAGGGACCTGGAGGGGGCGGGGCCCCGAGTGGGGGCGGGGCCCCGAGAGACGCTGGGTGGAGCTTTCTTCTAAGGAGGCGGCCCTTGGGAAATGGTAGGGCTGGGAGGCGCCCACAATAGGGATACCTGACGTCAAAGCGTCCGGGAAAAAGCAAGCAGCGGGGAGGGGGCGGGGCCGGAAGCTCCTCCGTACGAGGCGAAGAGCTAGGCAGGGCCCGAAGGGGCTTGAAAAAGTAGGGCTGGAACTCCGCACCGGGCACGCGTGCTGGGCGGGGCCTCGGAGGGCGGGGTGTGGGGTGCTGGGCGGGGCCGGGAGAGCTAAACTGTCCCCTCGAGGACCGTCGGGGGGACTCGGGCAAGGATTGTAGAAGCCCTTAGAGGAGCGTTGCTCTATTAGGTCCGGTTGAGCAGGGGGCTCTGAAACACCTGCAGGGCGTGGGGGAAGTGAGCCCAAATGGACACCTTTCCTGGCCTCAGGTGGAGCTGGAAGAAGCTGTGGTGCGGCGCCAGGCCGCGGTACGGACCCTGGGCCAGCAAGCCCGGGTGTGGTCGGTGCGGATCCTGCTCAATCTGCTGGTGATTGCACTCCTGGGAGCAGCCTTCTATGGAGTCTACTGGGCTACAGGGGCCGCTGTGCGGCTGCAGGTGTGGAGGGTCCTGGGGGAGGAGAGTCCTGTGACCCCGGCACTTTTCCAAGGTTGGAGGGAACTGAAGTCTGAAATTCCTGGGCTCTTAGGAGGGAAGGGGGCGTACGTTTGAACCTTGGACTCGGGGTGCTGGAGGAAGAAGAGGCTGGGGGAGGATGTTTAGCAAGGTTCTGGAGGCCCAGAACCCCAGGGTCTCTTTGCTTGGTCCACCCTTTCTCCCAGGAGGTGCCCCCTGTCCAGCAGATGCCACTGCTGAAGCTCGGGGTGGATTACCTTCCGTCCATCTTCATCTCTGGGGTCAACTTCTTGCTGCCACCTGTGTTCAAGCTCATTGCCCCACTGGAGGGCTACACCAGGAGCCGCCAGATTGTTTTTGTCCTGCTCAGGTTCTAGCCTTTGGGGGTGTGCTAGGGATGATAGCGGGGCTGGTCTGAAGGACACGGGTTCTAGTCCATAAGGCACGGAAATCCCCAGAACACGGGACCCAGTGAGATCTGGATTCAAATCCTGCCTCTTGTTCAGAGCCCAGGTTTCTTCATCTGTGAAGAGGGGAGAATTGTGAGCGTGTTCCATGCAGCGGGGGGTGGGGGTGGGGGTGTGGGTGGCGGCAGGGTGAGCACTGGTCGGTGCTGATTGCTTCTCCTTTCTCCTTGCCAGGACCGTGTTTCTCCGCCTGGCCTCCTTGCTAGTCCTGCTCTTCTCTCTCTGGAATCAGATCACTTGTGAGGGCAAGGCTGAGGCTGAGGAGTGCAAAACCTGTGGCTACAATTACAAGGAACTACCGGTGAGGAGAGGGGCCCCAAATCCTGGGTCTTTCAAGGACAGGAGGTGCTAGGCGGGCCCAGACTCCAGGTTTGAGAGGAAGGAGGAGCTCAAGGTGCTAGAACACCCTCCCTTTGAGGACAAGGTTACGGATGGTCCAAAAAAACTGAGGACCTTCCCCGCCCCGAAAGGATTGTTAGGATCTCACACGCTTGTGATTTGGAGACGTGGACGCTTGGGCCTCCAGGCGCCTGGGTCCTGAGGTCTTTCTGACCCATGACTTCCTTCCTCAGTGCTGGGAGACTCGGCTGGGGCAGGAGATGTACAAACTCCTGCTCTTTGACCTGCTGACTGGCGTGGCGATCATGCTGCTCATCCAGTTTCCTCGGAAGTGAGAGCCCCGCCCCTCGCAGTGCCCCCACCTCCTTTGCTAGCCCCGCCTCTGCTCCGTTTCTTTGCCCTCGGTCCGCAGACCAGGCCCCCTGTTACCTAGTTACTTCCTCTGGCCCCGCCCCTACCTCTAGCCCGCGGGCGTCGGCCTCTGGACGCACACCCTCCAGGACTTTGAAAGCTCCACCCCTATTCAGATCTGCTCACTTCCCATTGGTGGGCGGGGCGGCGGAGGCGGGGCAAGGGGGCCGCCGCGCGTCTGACTCGGCCCCGCCCTGTCCTCCAGACTGATCTGTGGCCTCTGTCCCGGGGCGCTGGGTCGTGTGGTGGGAACCCAGGAGTTCCAGGTGCCTGACGAGGTGCTCGGGCTCATCTACGCACAGACGGTGGTCTGGGTAGGGAGTTTTTTCTGCCCTTTACTACCTCTGCTCAACACGGCCAAGTTCCTGCTACTTTTCTATTTGAAGAAGGTGAGGAGTGTGGCGGATTCCTGGGTCCTGGAGGAGGAGGAGAACAAGGGTCCCCAACTACTAGATCCTGAGAGAGGAGGGGTCTGGGGGACAGACTCCTGGATGTGGGAGGAGGGGTTTAGGGCGTCGTAACTTTTCCGTCCAAGGGAAGAGGGGACCCGGACTCCCGGGTCTGATGGCAGCAAAGGACTAGGGACTTCTGGTTCCTGACTGAGGAGGGACTAGGACTCCTGGATGATGGACAGGCTAGGACTCAGAGTCTTGTGTCTCCTTCTCCTTACAGTTCACCCTTTTCTCCACCTGCTCCCCAGCTTCCCGCACTTTTCGGGCTTCCACAGCGAATTTCTTTTTCCCCATGGTCCTTCTCCTGGGTCTGGCCGTCTCCGCTGTTCCCGTGCTTTACAGCATCTTCCTGTAAGTGGGAGAGGCGCCTGCCCCTCCCTCCCTCCTCATCCAGGATTCTGAGTCTTGGCCATCTTTGAACACTGCCCGTCTCTGCCCTCTTCAGGATCCCACCTTCTAAGCTGTGTGGTCCATTCCAAGGGCATTCGTCCATCTGGGCCCAGATCCCTGAGTCTATTTCCAGCCTCCCTCAGACCGTACAGAACTTTCTATTTTTCCTGGGGACCCAAGCTTTTGCTGTGCCTCTTCTGTTAATCTCCAGGTGAGGGAGCCCAGACTCCTGGATCTGAGTTTGTGTGCCCTGGGGGCCCCCTATTTCTAAGGGAGGAGGGGGCTGGGGGCCTGGACTCCTGGGTCTCAGGGAGGAAAAGCTGGGGGTCCAGATCCCTGGTGTCTAAGGAGCCGTTACATTGAAGATATTCTAAGAGAGTTCTGGCTTCCATTTCTGTCTCCTCTAGCATCCTGATGGCATATACCGTGGCCTTGGCTAACTCTTATGGACGTCTCATCTCTGAGCTCAAACGCCAGATAGAGACCGTGAGCCAGACCGGGTTCGTGGGAAGTGGTCCTGGATATGGAAAGAAATAGGGGGGAAAGGTCTGTCTCACCTCCACTTCTTTACCCTTTCCTCAGGAGGCGCGGAATAAGGTCTTCCTGGCGCAGCGCGCTGTGGCCCTGAGCTCGGCCAACGGGGCTCCTTGACCTCCCTTGGTCAGGACGATGTCCCACTTTCAGTCCGGACCGGCCCCCGGACCCTTTGTAAGCCTCCGGCGCGTCATCTCTAAAAGGGGAGAACTTGAGAAGACCCCAAGCCCTTACAGCCCTGGGATTCGGAGAGTCCCAGGGCCCTGAAGTCCCCCAACCCGGCCAAGTCCCTTACTCTCCAGTTAACCTCGTGTATCAATAAACTCAGCTGAGGCTACAGAGCAGTCTTTATAATTTGCATCCCGAGGCTGGGGGGTGGGGGAAGAGCCAGACACAGGCCAATCAAATGTATTGGCCTCGAGAAGACATGACGGGCATGCCAGCCAATCAGCGGCCGCGTCCGGTAGCTTCGGGGCGGGGACACGCGATGGGCTCAGAACCTTGGCGAGAGGCGGTCGCTAGGCTACACCAACCCAAATTCGGCGTCTCAGCCAATCAGCTCTCGCTACGGACCTGGGGGGGGGCGTGGCACCCAGCCCAGGACCAATCCGTGGCTGAGGCAGGAACAACAGGGAGGGGCATCCTCTCGCCAACAGGAAGTGCTCGGAGGCGAGCCTGCCAGTCGGCGGACGGCTACGACGCCATGAATATCTTGCCCAAGAAGAGTTGGCACGTCCGGAACAAGGATAATGTCGCCCGCGTGCGGCGTGACGAGGCTCAGG
This sequence comes from Mirounga angustirostris, assembly GCF_029215605.1. Taxonomy (NCBI): domain Eukaryota; kingdom Metazoa; phylum Chordata; class Mammalia; order Carnivora; family Phocidae; genus Mirounga; species Mirounga angustirostris. The sequence continues at coordinate 56,559,843 of NW_026991724.1, read as the reverse complement.
CCCGGGAGGAGGAGAAAGAACGTGAGCGGAGGGTGCTGCTCGCTCAGCAGGAGGTAAGCCCGAGTGCGGTCGGGCGGGACTCCCGGGCCGAGCGCGCACGCGCGTGGGGAGGGGCCGGAAGCGGGGGTGGCGCGCAGGCGCAGTGCGTCCGGTGAGGTTGGAGGAGCTGGGCGTGGCTGGAAGCGCGGAGGGGGCGGGCCCTCTGCACGGCCCCCCGACCTGGGCGGGCCGTCCGCCTCCCCCTTGCCCTGGTGTCCCCCATTCGTGTAGTTCGCGAGGCCTGAGTGTGCCTGGCACAGTAGGGGCTGGTGAAAAAAGCGAACCCTTGCTCAGTTCAAGGAAACTCGGGCCCCCGTTTACTTTGCCTGAACAACCTCCCTGTTGAGCGCCTACTGTATGCTCCCCCGGTGCAGAGTGCTTGGCCGGCGGTCTCTCGAGCACCGTGCGTGCTTGAGGGGCGCTGTCCTCCATGCTGCAGAGAAGTGGGCTGCTTCTGAGGGAAGGGACAGTGGGACACCCATCCCGCTGTGGGGCGAGCCCTGTCCCTGCTCCCCTCCACCCGCCGGGGGCTTTGTCTAACTCCTCATCGCTAGTTTTCGGTCCTTGAGCGAATCTGGTCCTCGCCTGAACTTTAAAAGTTCGCCTTTGTCAGCAGAGATCGCACGTCGTCTTGGGAGCAGTGACTGGAGTCCTGCCTGTAGTTCTGGTCGCCTGTTCTCCTATTTTGGGCTGTCTTCCTAGCTGTTTTTGTTGTCACCCGAGGTTGGGAACTCTTGTGGCTGACCGAGAGGCAGTGTACAAGCCCAGGTGTCACCTCATTCTCCCACCGTCGCCCCCGGGCCGGGGCAGGTGTCTCTGCTGGGCTCCCAGGGCCCACGCACCCTTCCTTACAGCCCCCAGCACCAACACTGGGGTTCTCTGTGCTTGGCGCCGGTCTCTCAGTTCCTGGGGTCACGTCTAGGTTCTGAATTCTCTGCCTGTACCCTTCTTTTTCCCAGGCCCGCACAGAATTCCTACGGAAGAAAGCCAGGCGCCAGAACTCACTCCCCGAGCTCGAAGCAGCAGAGGCGGGAGCCCCGAGTTCTGGCCCCGTGGACCTATTTCGGGAACTGCTGGAGGAAGGGAGAGGGGTGACCAGTGGCAATAAAGAGTACGAGGAAGAAAAGCGGCAGGAGAAAGTAAGCTGGCCCCCCACCTAGTCAGTTCTGCGTAGAGCCTGGGGTGAATGATGGGAACAGAGCGGTGGGAGGGGAGGAAACGAGCCACTACAGAGAACGCAGTAGGGAACACGGCACTCAGGAGTGCGGGTTACTGCCATCCAGGGCTGCAGGGGCTTGGAAGTGGGTGCCGGAGCCCCCCCCCCCCCCAGCTGTGGGACTGTTAGGTACAGACCCTGTAGAGGTTTGGGAGCTCTCTCAATGTCAGTCAGAACCTGGGGTCCTGTCGCTCACCTGTTCTCAGGGATTCCCACCAAACCCTGAACTTGCCTTTGTCTCGTCTCACTCCTTTGCCCTGCTGGCTGCTTCCAGCCTTGTCCTCACATCATCTCCCCAACGTTGCCTGCCTCTGAACCCTAAAGCAGCTGCACCCCCCTTCCCCCGTGCTTGTTACTGAACCCACCGTCGTGCCCAGGGCAGGAGCCCCACCTGTCCTTAGCACACGGCAGGGCTGGCCCACGCTGGTTCTGCCTGTCCAGGAGCCTCGGGTGTCCTGTCGTCACGCGGAGGGCTCCCCGAGGGGAGACCTGCTTGACCTCCTCACCTCCCTAGTTTCTGTCCCCCTCAGGAGAGGCAGGAGCAAGCTCTGGGCATCCTGACATACCTGGGCCAGAGCGCAGCGGAAGCCCAGACTCAGCCGCCTTGGTACCAGCTCCCCCCAGGGCGAGGGGCCCCCCAGCCCGGCCCGGGTCCAGACGAGAAGGTCAAGAAGCGCCTGGACCCTCTGCGGGAGATGGAGAAGCATTTGAAGAGGAAGCGAGGGCACAGCAGTGATGACCGCGGCCGCAGCAGAAAGGGGCCGGAGGGGCCGGAGAAGCAGCGGCCGGAAGCGTAAGGAAGCTGGGCCGGCCGTATGGGCACCAGGTCCGGGGCTGGGCGGCTGGAGGCGGCTCTCAACATGCAGTCGTGGGGCCCCGACGCCTGTCCGGGGGGCTGCAGAAGCAAGCCTGCTTTCCCGAGAGCCCCAGGCAACGTGCACTCGGTCTCGGGTGTCCAGCGGCTTCCCGGGCGACAGCGTGGGGACAGACAGGCTTCCGTGCAGAACGGTGATGAAACCCACTGAGACCTACAGCTTTCTGGGGGCCAGAGTTTCAGAGCCATGGGGTCGGGCAGAGCAGGTTACTGCGTCCCGAGCTGGACAAACCCGAGCAGCTGGTCTTCCACGCCAGGGGAGACGGAGGCCCTGGGTGTGCTCACTGTTACAGCTGATTAACAGTGGGCTTTCTTGAGCTCGAGGGGCACCCCACTGTAAGGAGCGGGGGGGGTCAGGGGGTGCTGGGAGCCCCAGAGCCTTGTGCGCAGCATGAAGCCAGCTTCCCACCCCCCAGGCCGCACAGACCAGAGCATGTCTGCCCGGGGCTGGGGGGGGCCTCCAGGGACTCCAAGCTTTCTGAGCTTTCTGACCGGACTCCTCTCCCCAGCCCCCTGGCCCTGGGCCAGCTCCGAGCTGAACGTCTGCGGCGGGAAGCGACGGAACGTGCTCGGGCGGAGGCCCTGCTGGCGCGAGTGCGGGGCACAGCCCCCCAGAAGGACCAGCCCGAAGAAGAGGCCGACGAACGGCGGAGGCCGTACAACTCCCAGTTCAACCCTCAGTGGGCCCGGCGTCCTGCCGGCGACACCCAAGCGCTCACTGACTGCTGGGGGGAGAGGAGAGGCCGCAGCTGCCAGCCGTCATATAAAACTATTTATTCATAAATATTTTCCAAAATGAAAATAGGTTTACCAAAAAATGTCCCTCACTGGGGAGGGGAGGAGGGGGCAGCCCTTGCCCCCAGGCCCCCAGGGTGGGGCTGCTTCCTGGGGGCGAGGGCTGCCCCAGGGCCTGGGGCCTCCCCCAGTCTTCCAGGGCAGGGCCCTCGCCTGGGCAGGGGGGTCAGCATGCGGGGGGAGGGGTGGGGGGAGGGAGGGGCCGGTGTCACTGGAGGTCCCGGTCCTCCAGGTAGCGGTACTCAAAGGTGAAGCCTTCCTTCTTCCGCTGGCCCCACTTCTCGTAGTCAAAGTAGATGTAGGTGCCCTGGCCAGGGGAGAAGGTGGTCAGTGCGCGGGCGAGGACGTGGCCGGGGCTCCGGGCCGGACCGATACAGGGGACAGCTCTCAGGGCCGGGGCGTGCCGGGCTCAGGCCCAGCGCCCTGCATGCATGTGCCGTCTCCCTCCACCCTCCCCGGGCGCTTCTCAGGCGGGAAAGGTCGTCCTGCGCGCTCTGGAGGAAACGGGGCGGCGCGGAGAGGCCACGGCTGGGCCTCAACCCCGGGCACGTTCACAGTGGCTATGGCTCCTCGCGGCGGCGTTTGAGCACAGAGCCGGCGCTCAGCCCTCGAGCTGGGTCCTAGCACTTAGTCTTCACACAACCCTGAGGCCGTGACCCCCTCCTAGAGAACGGAACAGGCTGAGTCTACATCCAGGCACGCTGTTGGGACAGATGTTTTATTGGAGGCAGGGTGGGTGCGCACTTCTGAAGGAATGAGGTCTTGACACGCACTTGGAGGGTTACTTTGGCCCAAACCAGGATGGGACAGGGAGTCTGGTTAGTGTGCGAGAGGACACGGGGAAGGGGCCCGGGCCTGCGTGAGTGCCTGAAATGCGGCAACGGACGTGAAAGAACCGAGGGGAGGGGGCCGAGTTCTCGGAGGACAAGGGCCTTGCTCAGGACTTGGCGTCAGGCAAGTATGTGGTGGAAGCAGCCACCGTGGAATATAGCCAGTAAGTTACTGGAAACGAAGTACACGCCTGGTACTTACTACGGAGCAGGCACCGTAAGTACTTACACGTCAGTAACTCATTTAATCCTTGCACACGTGCACACGGGTCTGCCACCCGTGTTTACACATAAGGACAGGGACACCGGTCCAAGCGACTCGCCCCAGGTCACCCAGCAGGAGCTGGGTTCAAGCCCGTGGGGTGCAGCAAGGGGGAGACTCTTGCCACCACCACGTGGGGAGTCATTAAGAGAACAGCTTCCCCCTTCATGGTCGCTGCGGAGCCCCTGCCCTGCCGGGCGGAAGGGACGCGGGACGAGGGAGCGGTGGTCGAGGACAGAGGCCCTGGCAGAGCACGGGGCGGGCAGGGCACAGGGAGGGGCCCTCACCTGCTCAAACTCATCCGTGATGGTCTTGGGCTCCTCGTGCCTCTGGAACCACATCATGTACTTGGTGTGGAATCGCCACGACTGCTTCTTTAGGGCTTTGGCTGCCAGGTACTGCGCCTTCGTGCCCTGGGGGAGGAAGTGTGGAGCAGGGGATCAGGGGGCCCCCAAACTGGTGGGGCGAGGGGCACAGGGCTGACCCCAGGCCCCGCCGTGGACCGAGGCTGGGCTGGAGGTTGGGCCGGACAGTCCAGGTGGAGAGGGGCTGGGGCACAGAACATACCACTGCTGGTCAGGAGGAGGAAAATGCTTCCACAGAAGCTTTGAGAAGGAAGAAAAACTACTGCATGTTGGCAGTTTGGAAAGTTTTCCCGCAGGGGGCGGGGGGGGGGGGCTTGTCGGGATTCCCTGGGGTCATGCAGCGGGGCTGGGACTCCCTGGCCCCTAGCCTCAACACGGACATGTCTGTGCTGACGTGGGGACGGGGACATGGCTGCCGGGGTGGGGGTGGGGGGGGGAGCGGGACGGGGGGATGGGGAGGGGGTGCGGTCCCGGTGGCCGCAGCGGGGCACCCACCTCACCCCTCCAGCCCGAGGGGGGACGGCGGCGGTGGCGGCGAAGCCGGGGGGCCCGAGGCTGCCCCGGGGGCCCTGCTGTACCTCCAGATAGTAGAAGATGAAGAAGAGTGTCTCGGTTGACAGGCGCTGGTAGAACTCCACGGTGTCCGAGTGTGGGGGTGGCATCTGGTGGTGGTAGGGGGGCGTCGGGCAGGGGTTCCGGGGGAGGTACTGCCTGTAGAGGAGCAGGAGGGTTGGTTCCTGCGCCCGACAGCCGGTGCGGCGTGAGGGCCTGCCTCACGGATCGGGGGCGGCTTCTCGGGCGCCTGGTCAGCCCCACGCCGGACGCCGCTGAGCCGGCTCTTGCACGCGGCCTGCAGGACCGCTCACGTGCGCTCTCGGGACGGGGGGCCAGGTCCCACCGGGGCCGCCTCCCTCACGCTCGCGGGTCCCGGCCCCTCACCGGATGCGCTCCGAGTCTGAGGGGTGGGGCATGTGGTGCCAGGCGGCCTCCTCCATGGCCTGCTGGTAGAGCTGCTCCTTGGTGAGGGGCACGGGCCCCAGCGGACACACGCCCAGCGACAGCGGGATGTTCACCTCCGACAGCTGCAGGGGCGGCTGCGCCGAGGCCGGCGGAGCAGAGGTGCCGCTCAGGATCATGTCTGCGGAGAGCGCAGGGCCAGGCCCTTCGGTGAGGCCGGGGTGGGGGCCGCCCCCTCGCCGGGCCGCCGCCGCCGCCGCCGCCCCCAGCCCCTCACCTCGCTCGGTCAGGTGCAGCGTGGGCACGGGGTCCTCGATGCCGGAGCTGATGGCCGCCCGCTCCGCCATGGACTTGAGTGAGCTCAGAGGCTCGGGAGCCTGCAGGGAGAGGAGAGCTGGCACCCAACGCCCGCCCCTCCGGCGGGGGTCGCGAAGGACGGCGCCACAGCAGCTAACGGGGGCTGCGAGGCGGACGCAGGGCACAGGCAGCACCAGCAGAGCGCCCGTCCGGGCCCCCACCGTGCAGGACCACGGCGGCCGGGAGACCGAACCGCGTGCACACACACGGCACGCCCGGCAGCGCGCGGCCTCCGGGCGGGCCTCCCTCCACGTGGGCAGCCAGGCTGCCGGATGCTGCCGGGGGCGGGGGGCTGCGTACGCCCCCGCCGGCTGATGCAGGGCCATGGGGCAGTCTCCCGCCACCCCTGGCATCCCAGCGCCCTGCCGGCCGACAGGCGGGCCCGAAGCCACGCCCGGAGCAGGTGTCTGAGCCGCGGTCAGCGCAGCCCGCGGGCCCCGGGCCTGTGTGCCGCCTCCCCATCTCCCCGTCCCTCACGCCACCTGCCCTCTGTGCTCTTCTCCGTGGCCACGGGGGGACCTGCCCAGCCACATCCGCCCGTGTCCCTTCTCTGCTCACAACCCAGCGGGCCCTTTACTCCAGAAAGATACACACTCCATAAATTTCCCGTCCGTGGTTCCTCCAGACCGTGTGCTTACTCTGGGCCACACGCTGTTCCAAGCGCTTCAGTGTCCTGTCCTAACTGAGGGGCAACTGTAAGCACCTGCTCTGGCCACAGAAGGCCACGCGGGACGTGGACCTGGACTCTTACTCGGTGGAGCGGAGATTAAACGCAGGCCCAGAAAGTCAGCCCCACATCCTGCTCCCCCTTCAGACCCTGGCACCCAGGACCCCACGGCCCTCTCTAGGACACCCCATCACAGCCTCGCAGCCAGCCTGCACCCCCTCCTCCTGTCTGTGGAGCCCTGCCCCGGCATTCTCCCTCAGCCCTGACAGCTGCCCTCCTAGAACTCCAGCACGAGAACCACTCCTTCCTCCCTCAGCCTTTCCCGCCACTGGGCCCCTACCTCTCCCAGCTTAGAGCTCTCCCCCCACCCCAGGCCTTGCTGGGCCATCTCCCCAAGTCCGAGGCACCTCTGCGGGTCCACGGCACCCTCTGCCCCTGGCCCGCGCAGTCCCGCTTGGCTTCCTGTAGAGAAGGTGGGACTGGGTGTGTTCACCTGGCATGAAGCATGGCCCAGAGCGGACGTCAGTGTTTTCTCAACTTAGACGGTCCCTCGGAAGGGAAAAGGAGGGCAGCGAGCTGGATGGCGGGGTGTGTGAGGGAGCGAGGAGACACGAGGACAGAGAGGATGGTGGGAACCCAGAGTGCAGAAGAGCAAGTCCAAGCAGGAGCCCAGGGAAGAGTCCCAGAGGGCAGGATGGTGGAGGAGCCCGGGGAGCCCAGGCAAGGGTGCATGTGGTGGGGAAGAGCAAGTGGGCAGGGGGCGGGGGGGAAGAGAGCCAGAGCCCCACAGGAAGAGGGGGCGGGGCGGCCGGCAGACCTGGAGGAAGGGGACAGCAAACATGCAGGGGAGACGGCGGGGCCAGGACACACAAACCGGAGGCCCACCTTGATCTCTGGGGCAGCGCTGAACTGTGGAGGTCCATTGAGCAGGGTGCCGGCTGCCTTGGCCTCGCTGAAGCTGGGTGTCGGGGAGCTGGGAGGGTTCACGGGAAGTGGCACCAGGAGACTGGGTCCCCCTGTGTTGTTCCCTGAGCCTGGGACCACACCCCCAGCCCCTGCTGGGGCCGCTGCACTGGGTTCCTTCCTGGGAAGGAGAGAAAGGGAGAGGGCTCAGAAGAGGGGCCGAGTCAGGCCCCTGCAACGGTCCACGGAGGGGGAGCATGAAGAAGGTGACTGGTCCACCCACAGAACGGCAGATGGACGCAGGGCAGGTGCCCCCTTGGGGCGGCCCACCCAGAGCCTGGCGGTGAAGCAGACCCAGGAAGAGGTCCTCCCTACATCCCTCGGAGGTCACAGTCTTTCTTGGGGCAATCTTCCGAGAACAGGGACCCCCTGGAAAGGTCTGACCTGAGATCTGGACAGGCAGCCCCCCGAGGGAGTCAGGTGGGCCTGGGGCAGGTCACTGGAAAGGGGACTCTAAGGACAATCCCGATTCCCCGAGGACGTCTTAGAACACTGCAAAGCGTAAAGCTAGGGGACCGCTGGGTACAGTGTCCTGGCTGGAAGAAAGTGGGGACGCCACACCCGACCAGGCGGGCCACGTCCCGGCAGGGGCAGGGGCAGGGGCTGCGGACGGCCACTCACGAGGTGCCGGGCGGTGGGTTGTGGGGGCCCGACGGGGGGCCCGGAGCCTGGCTGCTGGCACCGCCACCCCCAGCGCTGCTGAGAGCCACCTCTGCCGGGCTGTCTGCCACCACCGAGCTGTAGCCTGGGGGCAGGACGACGGGATGAAAACGGGCCGGCCGCCCCGGGGCCCCCCAGCCGCCTGCAGACCCCCTGCTCACTGGTGGTGCCGTTCTGCTTGCCGGCGCCTCCGCCTCCGCCTCCGCCGCTGTTACCGCCGCCCCCGCCCCCGCCGGGCTGGACGCTGGGGGGCCGGGGCTGGGCGGCGCTGGGCCCGCTGGGGGCCGGCGGGGCCACAGCCTGGGCGTAGGGCGCAGGGGTGCCCGAGCTGTGGCTGGGGGCGGGGCTGGCCTTGGGGCCCAGGGCGCTCGCGGGCGCTGCTGGGGCGGAGGCCCCGTTGCTGCCGGGGGCGGTGCTCAGGGCAGAGGCGGCAGGCGGGGGGCCGGGCGGGTAGCTGGGCGGCACAGCCGGGGACTGAGGGTGCTGGTTGCTGTGGACGGGCTTGGAGCCGTTTTTGGCTGGAGACTGCGAGGGGGGCGGGGGGAGAGAAGAGGGTCAGGCCCCGGTGGGCCGGCAGGTCGGCGAGCCCCGCCCCCCCGCCAAGCTGGGCTCCGCTGTCCGCGCAGGGCCGGGCTGCCCCCAGCTGTGCCCTCCCCTTGACCTGACCGGCAACGCTTCCGTCACCGCGGGACACCCCTGAACACTCACGCGCGTTCCAGCCCACACCCGGCTCCCCGCATCCTGCGTGGACACCTCCAGGGACGTCCCATAGGGCTCTTGTCCGGGACAGACACCCCCTGGAGGTCAGGCGAGTGCCACGGCCTCGACAGACTAACTGAAACCAGCTACCCGTCCAAGAGGGGAAGGAAAAGCGGCCAAAAATCGGGCCGTGGTTCTGAACGTTACTTCAAGGGTCACAAAAGCAACCGGAGGGGCCGCGGATGACCCCCCCCGCCCCCCAGAAAGCAGGCGTGACACACCCACGGCGCAGCAGCGGCCAAGCACGGCCTGATGGCCCCCTGGCACCTCGCGCTCGCTACACATCAAGGGGTCCGGAGCCCCACTCCTTCCTGGTCCCACCCCAGCCCCCTCGGTGCCCTCCCAGCAGGCTGCTCCCTGACACCCCGGCTCGAGGAGCAGTGCTCCCTGAAGGCCGCTCCTGTCCTGGGGGGCGCTCGCAGGGCACACCCACCTGGCTGACCTCGCTATCCGTCGAGCGTCCCCTCTTCTTGTCATCTTCAGAGTTTTCCTGAGGTGGGAGAGGCGCAGTCGGACGCCTGTGTGACCTCTAGGGCCCCGACAGAGACGCCCATCTCCGAAGCTGCCAGGGCCGCCGCGCTGCCTATGCTCTGAGCCTCAGCGGGGACCCCGGGTCCCTGTCTTCCGGGGGCCAGCACCGCCCGTCAGCCTCTCACGGACCCAGGAGGCTGCCCTCCCCGGGGAACCCAGCCCTCGATCCCTGCCTGAGCCGCCCTGCCGCGCGGCCTCCGGCCTTCGCCGCACCCCAGGACCCCCGCGCAGCCCTGTCCGGCCCTCCGGGCCCAGACCGGGACGCCCAAACCCCGCGTCCTCAGTCCCCCTCCCACAGGCCGCCTCCTCACCGTGGTGCAGTTGGCCGGGCTGGGCGGGATGGGCGAGCTGGAGGTGGTCGAGGTGGGTGTGCTGCTGGACTGGTTGAAGATCTCGTCCTCCATGTGACTGTGGCTGGGCGGGGACGTGGCGACCAGCGCCTGTGCTGTGGAAGGAGGGAGGGGCGTGCTCGACGGCTCGGACGCCCGCCCACCCGGCCCTCGCCGCCCCGCACCCGCAGGCCAACCCCGGGCCTCACGAATGTCCTCGAGGTCCAGGTCGTCATAGAGGAACTCGTTCTCCTCGAAGTCGGGGTCCTGGGACGAGTCGACGTAGTACTCGACGTCGTCCTTGATCTTGCGGATGGCGTCAACGAGGATGGAGTCGTTGTCCAGCATGCGCAGGATGGTCTCCAGCATGCGCACGTGATAGCGGTGCTTCTCGATGTGCCGCTTCAGGCCCTCGATCCGGTCCTGCTTCTGCTGGCGAGCCCAGGGCCAGGCTCAGGGGCTGCAGGGCCCCTCCCGGGCCCCTCTGCCCCCACAGAACCTGTCCTCGGTCCCCCCCCCGCAGAGACCCAGAGGCTGCACTCCAGCCCCTCCCGCCGTGGGCAGTGTGGGGTCTGCCCCCCGTCCAGCCCCTCGAGGACCCCCAGCTCCTGCCTAGACATCCCGGGAAACTTCCAGAAGACCAGAAAGCCCTGTGCCTCCCACACCGCGGCCCTCTGCGGCTACCGACAGCCCGCATCTCAGAACTGCAGCCCACCCACCCCCATCTCGCCCTCACAGCAGCAGTGCCGATGCCCATTTGCAGGGAGCCATCATCTTTGTCCTCCTAACCGCCCACCCCGAGGGAGTCCAGATTCAGCAGCTGAGCTCCCGGGCTCTCCAGGCACCGGCCCCTCCCTCAAGGCCTCAGTTCTAAATCCGCTGCCCCCTCCACAAGGACCTACTGCATCTCTCCTCCAGGCTCCCGCTTCCCAAACCCCTCAACGTCTCAGACCCCCAAACCAGGCACATCTCCCACTGCCCCCCCCACCCCTGGACCCAGCTCTCCATTCCCCGTGTTTCCTGTGCCAGTGAGTACAGTTGCATCACCCTGAACCCACACCCTACAACCCTGGAGTTTTGGCATCTGGGCTCCTGGATCTGGCTTTGCCGCACGACTGCTCTTCTCATCCCAAATGAGCCTCGCCTCTCCCTACTGCCTCAGGACCTGGGCCTTCTCGGAGCTAGGAGGCCACAGCTTCAGCTCTCAGACCGCCCCACCCTGCGCGCCATCCGCTCTCGCCTCATCTGCGACCCTGGCACAGCCCAGCGTGTTCCCCCAAACCGCTCCTTTCCGCGGCACCACTGTTCTCCGAGGCCAGACCCCCGAGACCGGCTCACCAACATGCACCAACCCCAGTGGCCGCCAAACCCCCCGCTCGCCAGCCTGTCTCTGTCCTCCAGGCGCAGGGTCCCCCCACTCACATCCTTGTCACCCTTCTTCTTGCGCGTTTGCACGGACAGTGACTCCACTTCACTCTCAAACTGGTCCACCTGCATGTTCAGGGTGTCAATGGTGTTCTGAGGGAGAGACGGGTGGTCAGCCAGTGTCCCCACGGATGCCCAGGGATCAGGGCCCCGGGGTCCTCTCCTCCTCTCTCCCCTAACTCACCGTGAGCCACTGGCCAACCTCCTCCTTCTCCTTCTGGGCAGGGTCCACCTTCTGTGCCAGGCCCAGGCCCTCCTTGCTGTAGGCTTTTGTCTTGGTCTCTCGCTCCACAACTTTGAACCGTTCCATTTGCTGTGGACAGCGCAGTTGGCAGGAGGTCCCAGCCCATCGCCTCTCCCCTTCCCCCGGGCGGAGAAACCTTCCTCTTCCAGGGCCTTCTGGGGACCTGGGAACTGGCCTCCTCCCACCTCTCAGGTTCCAGGCTCTGGGCTCCTACCGTCTCAATGAGCTTGCGGTTGTCTATGAGCTGCCTCTTGTCCTTGATCTCGTTGGACGCTACCCATGTCTTGATCTGGTCCCTCAGCCGCTGCAGGTGGGGGAAAAGCAAGACAGTCACACTGCTTTAGGACCTGGGCACCGAGGCCGCCAGCCCCCTCCTCCTTGCTCCCTCTGCCCTCGGGATGCAGGAATCCGGGGCCCTAGTCTCCTCACTTGAAGTTTCTTAATCTCCTTCTTTAAGTCAGCCTCATACTTTTCTTTCTGGTTCGCGTTGGCTGCGTTGTGGAGCTGAGGGATGAAGAGAACCCAGGAATCAATGTGGGACTTGGGGCCCTCGTGCCCACTCCAGTGGTAAAACTCCAGCCTCTTGGGGTTGGAGACTCTGGGAACACCACCCCCCCACGCCCGCCGCCCAATCCCTCTCAGAGCTGCTTCTAAGGTCCTCAGCACCTGGACCCACAACCCCTCTCCCTGGCCTACACCCAGAGACCCTGAACCTCTTCCTGTGCTCTCCTCCCTGGAGACCCAGATTTTTAGGACTCCAGGCCCTGTACCTTCTGCCAAATATCTTCAAACTGCTCCACGCCCTCGGACACCTTCTTGAGGCAGCGATCAATCTCACCTGGCCGGGGAGGAGAGAAGGCTGTTAGCACCCTGCCACGGCAGCAGGCATCAGAGGAGGAGTTCGGAGGGCAGTGAGCACGGGGTTACAAAGGCAGCAAGCAAGGAAACCAGTACCTTGGAGTTTGCGCTTGTCCGCCATCTTCCCTGCCCTACAGACGCACTCTCTTCATACTCTCTTGGAGACGGACGCTGCTGACAGAGAAGGAAAGGACACACGTTTATTCCCCGGCTGGCCAAACACAGATGCGTGGATGAGGCTGGGAACGGGAGGGTACGTGGGATGGTAGAGGGAACACGCATTTACTATCAACACCAAGTTCTACTTATGCTGCCCCGACAGCCCAGCACAGGGTCTGAAGGCTCCGGAAGTTTGCTGAAACAAGGAAACAGGTGTACTTTTCCCCAGGAAGTGGGAAATTCCTAGAGCATGGAACACCTTCTCCCCAGATGACACTCCAGACGTTGTAGAGCAAAAAGTCAAGCAGCCCATGGCTGAGTGCTGGGGAGTAAGGCCCACAGAGGAGCAGGGTACACTGGTGACTAGAATCCTAAAACCAGAGAGGTGACCCCTCAGGCAGGTCAGAATATGAAGAGTTTGTGGGGAGAAGGGCCAGATGCCGTCTGTGTGTAAGAACTGCAGGGCACGGAAGGGGAGCAGTGGGAGACGGCAAATGCCTGGCATCAGGAAGAGCTAAACCCACCCATCGTGTCAGGGCTTGGTCCCAAGCAGAAGAGGGCCGTACACCACCAAGCTTATTCCAGGGCAGAATCTTTAAAACACAGGAGACAACCCAACCCAAAGACACCGGCACCAAGAATTAGATGTGTGGGGGCAGAAGGCATCACCCCAGAGAGGGCCAGGAGAGTGAAAGGGGACCTCAGCGGTGAGCGCGCCGTCTGTGCTCACTAAGGAGGTGCGTATCAGATACGCTGGTAACGCAGATGCGGGGAAACATCAACCATCGGGACGCAAACCCAGTACTTAGAGAGGCATCTTCACCCTCAAATACACGCAATCCAGAGGAGACTGGGTTCAAAGGGAGAGTCCCCAGGAGCTCTGGCCCGGGGGCAGCCACACCTTAGGGTCTGACGCCAAGATCGGGGGAGATCCAGGAGCCTTGCAGAGGAGCCCCTATGCCAAGGGGACTCGCGCACTGCCTGAGGTCACCCCCAGAGAGGGGGCCTCTGCTGAAAAGCATGGCTCCCTGAGACAGGCCCAAGGCAGGGTGCCCCAGAGCAGCTTTAACGCCAGCGAGGACTAAGAGCCCCAACCCAAGGGGAGGTCACACCAAGAGGGTCCCCACCCACAGGGAAGGAAACATCTCAAGAACAGTCCCGTCCAACGCTTTCCACCAAAACAGAAACGTTCTGTTTCTGCGCTACCAGTGCCCCTGAGCACTGAAATTGCGGCTCAGGAACAAAACAGTGGGACTTTTCATTTCAATTACTCCACCACACATGGCTAGCGGCTACCGGCGGGACAGCGCATGAGCGCACGCTTGAGGAGGACCAGAGGCCCCGAGGCCCTTACCAGCACCCTCCACAGGAGCCCACCCGGACGCGGAGAGTGGGTGTGACACCTGAGACGAGAGGGAGCATGAATCTCCACCAAGGGCCAACCAAGAGAACGGCTACACCCTCGGCCGAGGGCCAGTCCCCACCTAAGGAAGGTCCCCGCTCCAGGAAGGAGAGGCGGCCAGAGAAAGGACCCGGCAGACAGCGGCACAGAGCGGAGGACGCAAACCGGAACGGGGGAAGCGCCTCTGGCCTGGGAGCTGGGGACAGGGCCCGGACCCCAACACAGAAACGCCTCGAAGTGCCCTGGAGCAGCTTGCACTGCCTGCACCCAGCCCAGACGGAGAGGACGCCGAGTTTATACGCTGCACAAGGCACGCCGCACTGAGGGGTTGGGGCACCAGCGCAGTGGAGGGGGTGATGCCCCCAAGACGGGCACAGACTGGCGGCCACAAGCCCTGAAGGAGCCAGAGCACGGTGCCAAAGCAACAAGAGCCCTAGCCCAGGGAGGTGAGGTCCCAGGCCCTCCAAGTGGGCAACAGCTCAGGCCCGGAGAGGACGGCACTGGACCTGTGGGAGGCACCACGGGCCCAGGGTATGTGCACCCTCTGGACAAGCTGGGGGCCGCAGTGGGCAGGAGCCCTCGCCACAGACGCAACAGCCCCTCCCCCTGCAGACAGACCCCCCAGGAAGGACCAGAAAGGGGGAGCCTGAGCCTTGGAGGGGAGGTGCCACCACGGGAAAAGCCCCATTCGTAAAGGACCCACCAAGGTCCCCCAGGAAAAGTAACCACAGCAGGCCCACTCTGAGACGGGGGGCGTCTCAGGCACCCCAGAGCTCGCAGGCTCATGGCAAAGGTCTCAAACAGAACTGAAACCGGGCAACCTCGGCCCAGGAGGCTTCGCCAAGAGTCTCAGCCCCTGAGGAGCCCATCCTGGGGGCGGGGTGAGCAGTGTGCCAGACCCACAGAGGCCAGCAGCCAGTGCAGTGAGAGACCCAAACTAATGAGGGCCAGCCCCCAAACCTCAGCTCAGGACAGAGGGCACAGCCAGGCCTGGGGGAGACCAGGGCAGAGGGGCAGAAGGCTGAGTCCTGGGACCTACGGGGCCGCCACGGGCCCTAGGAAGAGGCCAGGCCTGGGGGAGACCAGGGCAGAGGGGCAGAAGGCTGAGTCCTGGGACCTATGGGGCCGCCACGGGCCCTAGGAAGAGGCCAGGCCTGGGGGAGACCAGGGCAGAGGGGCAGGCAGAAGGCTGAGTCCTGGGACCTATGGGGCCGCCACGGGCCCTAGGAAGAGGCCAGGCCTGGGGGAGACCAGGGCAGAGGAGCAGAAGACTGAGTCCTGGGACCTACGGGGCCGCCACGGGCCCTAGGAAGAGGCCAGGCCTGGGGGAGACCAGGGCAGAGGAGCAGAAGACTGAGTCCTGGGACCTACGGGGCCGCCACGGGCCCTAGGAAGAGGCCAGGCCTGGGGGAGACCAGGGCAGAGGGGCAGGCAGAAGGCTGAGTCCTGGGACCTACGGGGCCGCCACGGGCCCTAGGAAGAGGCCAGGCCTGGGGGAGACCAGGGCAGAGGGGCAGAAGGCTGAGTCCTGGGACCTATGGGGCCGCCACGGGCCCTAGGAAGAGGCCAGGCCTGGGGGAGACCAGGGCAGAGGGGCAGGCAGAAGGCTGAGTCCTGGGACCTACGGGGCCGCCACGGGCCCTAGGAAGAGGCCAGGCCTGGGGGAGACCAGGGCAGAGGGGCAGGCAGAAGGCTGAGTCCTGGGACCTACGGGGCCGCCACGGGCCCTAGAAGAGGCCAGGCCTGGGGGAGACCAGGGCAGAGGGGCAGGCAGAAGGCTGAGTCCTGGGACCTACGGGCCGCCACGGGCCCTAGAAGAGGCCAGGCCTGGGGGAGACCAGGGCAGAGGGGCAGAAGGCTGAGTCCTGGGACCTATGGGGCCGCCACGGGCCCTAGGAAGAGGCCAGGCCTGGGGGAGACCAGGGCAGAGGGGCAGGCAGAAGGCTGAGTCCTGGGACCTATGGGGCCGCCACGGGCCCTAGGAAGAGGCCAGGCCTGGGGGAGACCAGGGCAGAGGGGCAGAAGGCTGAGTCCTGGGACCTATGGGGCCGCCACGGGCCCTAGGAAGAGGCCAGGCCTGGGGGAGACCAGGGCAGAGGGGCAGAAGGCTGAGTCCTGGGACCTATGGGGCCGCCACGGGCCCTAGGAAGAGGCCAGGCCTGGGGGAGACCAGGGCAGAGGGGCAGGCAGAAGGCTGAGTCCTGGGACCTATGGGGCCGCCACGGGCCCTAGGAAGAGGCCAGGCCTGGGGGAGACCAGGGCAGAGGAGCAGAAGACTGAGTCCTGGGACCTACGGGGCCGCCACGGGCCCTAGGAAGAGGCCAGGCCTGGGGGAGACCAGGGCAGAGGAGCAGAAGACTGAGTCCTGGGACCTACGGGGCCGCCACGGGCCCTAGGAAGAGGCCAGGCCTGGGGGAGACCAGGGCAGAGGGGCAGGCAGAAGGCTGAGTCCTGGGACCTACGGGGCCGCCACGGGCCCTAGGAAGAGGCCAGGCCTGGGGGAGACCAGGGCAGAGGGGCAGAAGGCTGAGTCCTGGGACCTATGGGGCCGCCACGGGCCCTAGGAAGAGGCCAGGCCTGGGGGAGACCAGGGCAGAGGGGCAGGCAGAAGGCTGAGTCCTGGGACCTACGGGGCCGCCACGGGCCCTAGGAAGAGGCCAGGCCTGGGGGAGACCAGGGCAGAGGGGCAGGCAGAAGGCTGAGTCCTGGGACCTACGGGGCCGCCACGGGCCCTAGAAGAGGCCAGGCCTGGGGGAGACCAGGGCAGAGGGGCAGGCAGAAGGCTGAGTCCTGGGACCTACGGGCCGCCACGGGCCCTAGAAGAGGCCAGGCCTGGGGGAGACCAGGGCAGAGGGGCAGAAGGCTGAGTCCTGGGACCTATGGGGCCGCCACGGGCCCTAGGAAGAGGCCAGGCCTGGGGGAGACCAGGGCAGAGGGGCAGGCAGAAGGCTGAGTCCTGGGACCTATGGGGCCGCCACGGGCCCTAGGAAGAGGCCAGGCCTGGGGGAGACCAGGGCAGAGGGGCAGAAGGCTGAGTCCTGGGACCTACGGGGCCGCCACGGGCCCTAGAAGAGGCCAGGCCTGGGGGAGACCAGGGCAGAGGGGCAGAAGACTGAGTCCTGGGACCTACGGGGCCGCCACGGGCCCTAGAAGAGGCCAGGCCTGGGGGAGACCAGGGCAGAGGGGCAGAAGACTGAGTCCTGGGACCTACGGGGCCGCCACGGGCCCTAGGAAGAGGCCAGGCCTGGGGGAGACCAGGGCAGAGGGGCAGGCAGAAGGCTGAGTCCTGGGACCTACGGGCCGCCACGGGCCCTAGAAGAGGCCAGGCCTGGGGGAGACCAGGGCAGAGGGGCAGAAGGCTGAGTCCTGGGACCTACGGGGCCGCCACCGGCCCTAGGAAGAGGCCTCGGGCTCCGGCCCACTGGGGAGCGACGCTGGAGGGCAGCCCCCAACCCGGGGGGCCGCTAACGCTGCCACGTAAAGCACCAGAGGCTCTGGAAGAGGGACGCGGTAGGGCCCGGCGGCAGGCGGTGGTCTCCCCACCCGGAGGCCCAGCCCCAAGGACGGCGGACTGGGAACGCCACCCGGAAAGCCCACGCAGAGGAACGGCGGGCCTGTCGTCAAGCCTCGGGCACCTCACGCCCCCTCGGCTGACGGCCGCCCAGCGAGGCCACGCGGCGGCGAGCCAAAGCGCTGGCCCCGGGCACCGACACCCGGCGGGGGCCGGGGCCGACGCCGAGCAGGCAGGCACCCCGTGCCTGGGAGGCAGCCCTGGGCAGGGTTCCTCACCCGGGGAGCGCGCGCGCCCCGGCCGGCCAAGTCCAGCAGCCACGGTGCGGGAACCTCGGCTGCGGGCGGCCGTGCGCTCCCAGGGGCGCCGCGGACCCCGCGGACCGAGGCGGCGCGCCCCCGCGAAGGCCGCTGCGGACGGGGCCCGCGGCGCGCAGCGGGAGGAGGGGTCGGCACCCCCCACCCCGCGGCCAGGGCGTCGTCGGGGGCAGCGGTGCTTGCGCGGCCACGGCGCGCACCACGGCGCGGGCGGCGCGGAACGGGTGCCCGAGACCCAGCGCCGCGCTCCGGGGGGCGAGTGACATCAGCCGCGTCCAGGCGGGCCCGCGCCCCGCGCCCCGACTTTCCGCTGCGCGCAAACTTTGGCAGAGGCCCCGGCCCCGGGGGCGCCGGGGGCCGGAGACCCCCGCCCGCCGCGGCCCGCCGCCCACGCGGGGCTGCCGTCCAGCTGGGCGCCCCCGCCGCCCGGACCGACGCGGAGAGCGGCGGCCCCGCGCGCCCGCACCCCGCGGGGGGACCCCGGCGCCGTCGCGGGGCGCGCAGCAGGGCGCGGGCGCGGGGGCAGGACGGCGGCGGGCGCCGGGGCGGCCATGTCGCGACAGGCGGCGGTGTCGCCGGGACGGGTGGCGGCGGCGCTTGGGGAGGAGGGGAAGGGGTCCGGCCCAGTCGAGCCTGACGCTCTCACCACAGGAGCTGGCGCCGCCGCTGAGGAGCGTATCGCGACAGGCGGGGGAGGCGAGCGCCCGCCGCCTTTTTCTCGCGCCCCGGGCCCGGGCGCTATCGCGATAGCGGCGCGAAGCGGAAGTGGGGTGGGGGGAAGTGGGCCCGGGGTTGTTCTGACGACGGGGTCGGGGCTCAAGGGAGGCCGCGGCGTCTGCCGATGGCTCCGCGGAAGCTGACCGGGCCCGGTCCAAGATGGCGGCGGTGGAGGAGGCCTCCCCTCCTCTCTTCTCGTCTCTGGCGCCGGCCCGCCCCCGAGCCCCGAACATAGGCCTGTGATTGCTCCTGCGGCATGTCGCTCTTGCCCCCTCGGGCGCACCCCATTGGTCCCTGGCGGGGATGCAGCCGGCCTCCTCTCGCCGGTTGGGCAATCCCTCCAAGGCGCGGCGTTTGATTGGCCTCCCGCGCAGGCTGCTAGGATTGGCTCAGGTTTTCCTCCCCGCTCCTCCTCCTCCCCGCCTCAGGGTACAACACGCCAGCGCGAGGGCCCGTGCATCAATCAAGAGGCCACTGCCGTGCTGATTGGATACACCCGTCCCCCTTCTCCTAAACCAATTGGCCGGGGGGAGGAGCTAGGCTGACCAGGGGCGGGAGGTCGTTCGTCAAGTTTAGAGCCGTTTTTAATTGGTTGTGAGGGGATAGTCCACCCTGAAGCCATTGGTTGGGCCCGGAAGTGGGTGGGGAAAGCGGAGGAAGGCATGGAGCGTGGGCGTGAAGGGCCGCTCACCTGATGAGAGGCGGACAGGTGCCTTCCGAGCGCGGGCGCAGCCGGGGTCGCCTGCCAATCGACGAGGGGAGGAGCCGCCCCCTCGTTGGCCCCGCCTGGTGTCGTTCACCCCGGCCGGTCCGGGGGCGCAGCGAGGGGGCGGCACCCGCCTGCGGAGCCTGTGAAACGGGGCGTAGCCAGCGGGCTCGGGTCCGCCTGCCCCGGCTGCGTCGCGTTCCTGCAGCTGCCCGCGTTCGGCACGGGTCTGGGGCCCGGTGTTGCGGAAGGGAGGAAGCAGGCGGTGGGCAGCGCCCCAAGTCACCGGCCCCTCGCACGCCCGCGGGGTGGGGAGGGACGCATGGACCGTCCGTCCTGCCCCCGCCCGGGACAGCAGCTCTCCCCTGCACGTCCGCTTCCGAGGGCACTCGGGGGATGACCCTGTCCCCTCCCGCTCTCCCACTTCGGCACGTCTGCCCTTCCGGACTTGGCACCCGCAGGAGCACAGCAGCTGTGCTTATGAATGAACGAGCGAGCGAGTGAACGCGAGGGATGACTCGTGGTCCAAGACTCGGGAGGCACGGGTGCTTTCACGAACCGCGAGGCATTTGCTCAGGGTCAGACGGTCAAGATGGGAAGGTGGATCCAGGGACGGTGCAAGTGAGCGCCGCATCCGAATCGCAGGGCAAGGGAGCGGAAAGGTTTTTAGGTCCACGCAGACCTGCGGAGTGAAGCCTGGAGGTCTGCACTTTGACACACTTGCCTGCGTGATCCCCATGCTCACTGGAGTTGGAGAGTCACTCATCTGGAGCCACGCTCCTCGAAGTGCGGACCCTGGATGGGGCAGTGCCTCTCGGACACCCGGGAACTATTTGAAGGCTTGTTAAAATGCAGATTCTGATTCCGGAGTTCCCAGGTTCTGCTTTTTTGACAAGTTCCCAGGTGATGCTGATGCTCCACAGTTGGCACTTTGAGTAACAAGGATTCAGAGCAATCAATGGTTCTCACACTTGGCCGCACATTAGACTCACCTGGGTGGCTTGAAAGAAAAAAATCCAGATACTCAGTCTTTTACCCTAGACCACTAAAATCTGAATTTCTGGGGATGGGAACCAGGCAGTAATTTTTAAATCTACTGAGATGATTCCAACAGGCAGCTCATCTGATACAGAGAATTTTCTAGAAGTGGTTCTCAAAGTGAGGTTATCAATCAGCAGCCAAAACATCACCTGGGAACTTACTAGAAATGTACACTTTTGAGTTCCCACCCTAGACCAACTGAAGCAGAAACCCTGGGCCCTGCAACCCTGGTTTTAACAAGCCACCCAGGTAATTCTGAAGCATTCTAAGCTTTGAGCATCTCTGTTCTAAGATTCTGCAGGACTGCAGCACGAGGTGAGTCAGATCCCCTCTGACTCCGGCCAGGGAGGTGGAGGTTCTGAAGAGGGGCAGACAGAGCACCCTTCCCCGGCAGACTCAGCAGCAGAGATCAGCCAAGTTCGTCACTTTTCAACAGGGCTGATTTAAAGGCTTAGGAATAAAGCTGGGGAAACCGAGTTCAGTGACCTGGGGCAGTGTAGCCATTAGAAGGAATGTGATGTGAGGGGAGAGATTCAGAGAGCTGCTGAGGTCCACAGAGTGAGCCCTGAACGGAGACATACTTGGAGCAAGTATGGCAGGGGCGGCCCAGAAAGAGGAACTGAGGAGATATGTCAGACAGGACCCAGCCAGCCAGAGCCCCAAGGAGAAAGTGTGAACTGGAGGGTGGGAGACGGGCAGAGGTAGGAGGCATCCCCTTCCTACAGGGTGGGTTGTGCACCCACCTCCTGGGTTACTAAGAGGGGCACTGACTGACCTCACAGGTCAGTGACCAGGGCTCCCTCCCCAGTGCACTGTGAAGCCCAGCTCCAGAGCACAGCACATGGGCCCCCAGGTGGCGTCTTCCTTAATTAGTGCTTGCAGGGTAGCCCCAGGGACGGCCCCTGCCCACAGCCTTGTCCCCACCTGCCTGCAGGCTGCGTGTCCTCAGCCTGCACCTTCCAGCCAAAGTGAAGGGGACCTTGGCTGAGCCCCAGTTCCAGGACAGACTGACCTGGGAGGAACTCTGAGAACACTGCGTCCTGGCCGGCAGGGAGCCTGTCTGCTCAGCCCCATCAGGGCTTGGCACAGCAGGGTGGGCAGGGAGCCCAACGCTAGGCACGTCCCGGGCACCTTTCCCGTCCTCACAGGTGGCCCTCGGCGTTCGGGGTGGAGGCTTGGAAAGGCGAGGCCACTCACCGGACACCACAGCCACGCAGGTTGGCCTGTTCGCAAGGCTGGGGCTTTCAGCGGCCACATCCCTTGGTCAGAACGACTGACGTTCTCCAGGTGGACTGGAGACACAGCGGGCTCTGCTCTTCCTGGGATCCATGACAGGGAAGAGAAAGGCCAGGGATGGGCCCAGACACCACCTGGATCTGTGCCCCCAAACCCCACAGCTCAGACTCCTCCAGTCACACGTGTTTGACAAATAACCACTCCCCAGGAACAGAACCTGATAATGTGCTTTTAATGGCACTTTTTCAAAAGTATCTCCCTTCCTAGTTAAAATACAAAAGAGGAGGCATGGTGAAGACTGGCTCTGCCCCCCTGCAATGGGGAGCGATCTTGGTGCTTGGGGGGCTGGGCCTCCTCCCGAGCCTCCCCGGACAGTCCTGGCACCGGGCTGAGGACGGAACCTCCCAGCCCTATCCTGACCCCGATCCCTGCAGAAGGGTGGGGCCTGTGCAGCTTCAGGGGCAGCCGCCCAGGGCGCAGTGCCTCAGGTGGACATGATGCCGCTCTTCTCGCCCTTGACTTTGAGGAACTCGGCCATGCTGGAGAAATACTTCTGGTTGGCCTCAGCCACCTTCTTCTCGGCTGCTTGCGGGTTCACAATTTCCAGGCCCTGGGCAGGTGAGGGAGGTGATGATGGGGTGGGGAGATGGGCTGGCCCCTGACAAGGCCCCCCACCCAAGTAAGAGAAGTGTGAAATGTCCAGGAGACCCTTCTCAATGGTCCTCGGGCTCCAGGTAGACATGAGAACAGTTTAGCAGTCACCAAACCACCCCCACCCCAAACCTGGGAGATTCTGACTCTGTGGGTCTGGGATGGGGGAAGAGTGGGGAGGACCTAAGCATCTGAATTTTTAACAGGTCCTCCAGGCGATTTTAAAAACAGCAATGTTTCAGAACAGCCAACCAAGGAAACCAAGTCACAGAGCTGAGCGGCTCGCCTGCGGCCCTAGTGCAAACCGTATCAACCCTCTGGTGACACAGAGACCAGCTCTGGGGGCCCCACACTGGCTGGCACCATTGCCAGTATCTTCCACGGGTAACTCTCACCTCCTCGCCGAGGCCTCCCTGGGCAGCTCCAACCCAACACCTCGCTCCCTCTCCCCCTTTCCTCCCTGCACTTTGCACCTTCCACTTTCCGGCAGACTCTCCACCGTACCTATCTGACCCCGCCATCCCATAAGCTCCGTGAGAGCAAGGCTTACTGTCCGTGCCTGGGGCTCTATCCCGGCGCCTGCAGCAGTGCTCGGCACTCGGGGGCTCAGTACACCCTCGCTGACGGAGCAAATGAGTTCAGTTACTCGGCACAATGCCGTGGGACACGCTGGCCCTCCTGTGTGGGTGAGCCGAGGAGGACAGGTGCGGTGGCTCCATCCGGTGCCTCGGTGGCTGGGTCCCAGCCAGCTAGCTATGAACTTCCTTACGTGGAGCCCTGAGGTGGTCCCCACCACCCAGCACCCCAGGGTGGGCTGAGCCGGCTCGAGGTCACAGGGGGTAAGTGGTCACCTGCAGGCCCAGCCCAATCCTAAAGCCGGCTGTGCTTTGCAGGCACGACGGTTTCCCTTCTGTCCCCACGAGCCTGAGCACCAGGAACCGCGCTCTGCCTTCCAGGGGCGTCCCTGATACACTGTCCCCAACAGCCCCGTGAGGAACTCCGTCATGTGCCCGCTTCCCAGGCTAAGAAGCTGGAGCCCAGGGAGAGGAAGGGGCTCGCCCAGGGCCACGCAGAGAGCTGGGAGCGGAGCCAGTGCAGAACCGGGCCTCCCGACTCCAGCGCACAGTACCTGGAGTGGGGTGAAGGCCACACTGGAGGCGGTCCCCGAGGAGCGGTCACGGATGGTGGACTTCCCGCCGTACACCACGCTCTGCTTCTGCAGCGTCCGCTGTGGGGGGAGGCGGGGACGGGATGTCTGGGCTGGGCCCGGGCTCTCCCAGCAGAGCTCCCTCACCCCCGGCCCCACCCGGCCAGGCCCGTACCTGCAGCGTCTTGGAGATCCTGGCTTTGGTGGCCTCGTTCACCTGAGTCTGCCGCACACGCCCGCTGCCCGATTTGCCCAGATGGCCCAGGCTGAAGCCCAGGTCCTCTTGGTAGGCGTCCTCCTCAATCTGGTGGGAGGGAAGGTATCCCAGAGTTGGCCACCCTCCATCAGCCAGATGCCCAGGCATTCACCCGATTCAGGTGCCTGCTGGGCCCGGTGAGGAGCGCAGGCCTGTTACCGCTCCCTGAGCTTACAGCTGAGAGGGGCTGCGTGTGGGTCTGTGTGTGTGCGGGGCCAACAACCAAAACTGGGCTCACTGACGAAAGGACATTTGAGTTAGTTCTTGCAGGACCGCAGGATGATGCTCAGACAGTGAGACCGGCAGAGGTGAAGCCTGGGGAAGGGCGTGTACAGGACGGCAAGGCTGGGGAGGGATGGGGCCAGCACTGAGTGCTACGCTGGTCCCTTTGGGGCGCATGGATGTGGGGGAGAGACGAGGTGGGTGGTGCCCCAGCACAGAGAAGAAGAAATGCGAAAGGAGCCTCAGGGTTAAGGGTGTAACCTCTCCGAAGCTCATGCGGTTGGCCTGCTTCCGGATCTCGGTCAGTCCCAGGCGCTCCTTCATCTTGCGGTACCTGGGGATGGGCGCCGGGGGTCAGCTGGGGGCAGGAGCCCCTCCCTTCCCTTCCCAAGCCCACCGGCCCCCAGGGCCCACCTGCGGCCGCCTCGCTTCTTGCGCTGTCCGTCGAGGGGGGCAGGCAGTGGCTTCACCTGCTTCACAGGCGGCGGCTCCTGCCACTTGTCAAACTTCCGCTCGATCTCATCCTTCAGTTCATAGCCCACCTGGGGAGGGCAGGAGGGTCCCCTCAGGGCCCTGCCTGGCCATCGGCCTGAGCGCAGCGCCTGTCCCCAGGCCTGGGGGGCCTATCCTCTGTCAGGGTTTAGTCCCAACTCAGACTCAGACCTCTCCCTGCACCCCTCACATAACTGTCTCCTTGACGGAGGATGCGAGCAGCCCCCCAAATGCAACAGGGCCAAACCCAATGCCTGCGTCTCCTCCCCAGCCTTCGGCCTTGGCCTGCACAGGTGGGCAGAGGGGGTCACCTGGGAGCCTCACCTCTGTGGTCTCGGCCCCACCAGGCTCTTCCTTCAGGAAAGACCCCAAATCAGCCCCCCATCAGCACCTCTGTTGCACCAAGGTCTCTCCAGGACACACAGGCTCTGCATGACCTGCCCCGTCCCACGGCCTCCTCTCCTTAGCTTGCTGTGTGCCAGGCTCAGGGCCTTTGCGCTGGCCATTTCCTCTTCCTGGGACTCTTCCCCCAAGCACTCACTTGACCTGCTTGCTAGCTTCACTTGGGTGCACGCTAGACTGTCACCTTTTCAGAGAAGCCCCCCTGACGTCCTGGTTAAACCAGCACCCTCCCTCCCTCGCCAGCCCAGCACCGTCTGACCCCATCTCAGCATTTACGTAGCACCCCTGGACACACCACAGATGTCTCGTCTCCTCACCGCCCCCCGCCTCCCCTGCCAGAACGTGAATGCCACAGAGGCAGGGCTTCGGTCTGAGTGGCTCACAGCTGTCCCCCCAGCACCCTAACCAGTGGTCGAGAGAGAGGAAGAGGAAGAAAGAGAGAGAGAGATGAAGCCCCGAACGCTGTGCCAGGCTGGGTGTCTGGACGCCAATAGGCGAGATAGAAAACACACCCACTTTCATGGATCAAGGCTGCCAAGAAGACAGAGGTAAACTGAACAAAGACAAGGCTGGTAGAGGAGACAGACCCACACAGACGGACGCCTGCCCACACCTCACCTTCCCTTCCGTGCTCTCGTGGAAACTGTCCACGCGAGCTGCCAGCGTGCACTTGGCGGCCACCAGCCGGGCCGCTTTCCGCCGGAGATCCTGAAGCAGCAGAGAGGGGGCAGAGTCCATAGGAGGCTTCCTCGGCCAGCACCGAGCATTCCCCAAACCGCAGCCGCCACCGGCTCACTTTCTGCCGGTCAGCGGCTCACCATTCCCACTACGTGTTGCCGTAATAGCGTGTTACGGCAACAGACCATCACTGTCACGGTTTTCTTTCCACCAGCTTATTAACAACTCGAACCCATTTGCGCAGACAGATGCATTACTGCAGGTGGAACACCATCACGTGCCAAAAACAATCATTAAGACAGAAAACATCCATCTGTGTTTCAGAAAGGACGGTGGCCCACGTTCTGAGATACACCAAGACGGTACACGTAACCCCCAGCCCCACATCTAACTGATAACGATAACGACGTTAGCAGTGACTGCATGTAACCTTGCCCTAAGAGGTCCGCCCTCGGCCCTCACCCCCCGGGTGGTGATCTCTGCTGGCCTGGGGGGCCTTGGACAAGGCAGAGACCAACCATGGGATTGAGGGTGGGGGTCTTTGGGTTACAGGGTCTCAACCTGGAGCCCAGATCAGCCACCTGGGCTACCTGGTCACATCCGCACAACTGAGCCCCAGTGCAGACTCCGAACTTCGAGGCTCAGCTGGGCTTCCCTGGGGGCGGGTCCCCCTGCAGGCTGTCACGTATGGAGGCCACGAGTGATGTGTCCTGACAGGGAGAGGAGGACTGGAACAGCGGTGGCTGGCAACTCTGGCCCCTGCCCCACACACTTCCTTCCGTGGCCGATGTGAGCCTGTCCTTTCACAACGACACACCATAACCCGAGTGGGTCAGCTTGGAGTCTGTACGTCCCTCTAGTGGGTTGCTGAACCTGAGAATGGTTTGGGGACTCCTGCACTTGTAAGCTAATGCTGACGTCACTTGTTACGTACAACTGGGACGTGAAAGAGTTTCATATATAGGAATCCTAATCTTAATCTAACCCCATGAAGCAGATCCCATTCTCCCCACTTCACAGACAGGCACACTGAGGCACAGAGCTCCCGCCTCCTGCCCAGTTGTCAAGTGCAGCTCTAGAACCCCAACCCCAGCACATGTGCTCCAGGGTCCTTGTTCTGATGCCCCATGTGACCCTGTTCTCTGAGCTCCTGACCACGGTCATTAGCTAGGGCCAATGGGAACTGAGGCACAGAGGGGGCTACTTGCTCTCTGGACGAGGCTGCGCCTGGCTCTGCAGAAGGCTCCACGGGGAGCCACGTGCCAGGTACGGGGGTGGGGGTGGGGGGCGACGACTCACCGGGGGCAGCGACTGCACAATGTCGCTGTGGTAGATGTAACCGGTGTGGGGCAGCACAGACGTGGACGAGAAGCCGGACAGCGTCTTTCGCTGGGCCCCAAGCAGCATGATGTTGCAGGCAGGCATCTTGGAGAGGTTGGTCAGGCCCCCAGCCACCCCTGCAACAGGAGGGAGGGAAGGAAGGAGGGACAGAGGGAGGATGTCAAGAGCAGCCCAGGGTGTTTGCCTGGGGGCTCACTGCGTGCTGTGTGTCTCTGTGTGAATTTCTGGTTGAATTCCTGAGCTGGCCCCGCCCCAGAGGGCTGACGAATCCCGTTTCGGAGGGAGGATTCAGAGGCGGCTCAGAGAGGTGAAACCACCTGCCTGAGGACACACAGCGAGGAGACGACCCAACAGGAATGTCTCCCCTGAGTCTGCAGAGCCACACGGCCCCTGCTCTGTGCGTCTCACACCAGCTGCCTCCACAGCGGGGACGCCCTGAGGACGGGGCTGCCGTCAGTCACCGCTGGGCTCGCGTGAGCACGTCTGCAGGCCCGGGGAAGAGGGGCTGCAGGTAAAAAGGCCTCTCTGATGGGGGTCTGCTGTGCGCCAGGCCCTGCGCTGGGACACACGCCTCCCGCACAGGCACCGCAACCCGTGTGCGAGAACGGCCCCCACACGCTGACATCACGATCCCCGCAACCTGCAACCCTCTGCAGATGTGGACACGCTAAGGACCTTGAGACGGGGTAAGTGGAAGAGAAAGGGGAGTCACAGGGAGGTGAGACAGGAGACTTTAAGATGGGGGATGCAGGCGGCCTCTGGGAGCTGGAGAAGGCCAGAACGGATCCTTCCTAGAAGCTCCGTAAATATAAAGGAACGCAGGAACTGGCCGACACCCTGATTTCAGCCCAGCAGTCACAGGACAGTAGCAAAGCCCTATCACCACTGGGGAAACCGAGGCACACGACGTCACCTGCCCAAAGACGTGAGGTCAGTGAGGGGGGAAGGAAGACCCACACTTGAGATTATCTTGCCCTGAAACCACTGCTTCTTTCTACCCTGCAACTCTGCACGCACCTGCCACCCAGGGCTGTGCTGGGGCCTGGACTGGATCTCCCGCCATTCCTACGTCGGAGCCCTACCCCCCAGGACCGCAGAACGGGACTGTGTTGGGAAATGGGCCTTGAAAGAGGTGATTAAAGTGGAAGGACGTCATCGGAGGGGCCCTGATCCAGTACGACCGGCGTCCTCGTAAGAAGAGATGAGGCCACAGACGGCCACCTACAAGCCAAGGAGAGAGGCCTCCGCAGGGCCCAGCCTGCTGACCGGCTGCTCCCGGACTCCCAGCCTCCAGGACTGTGTGACAGTGAACCTCAGTGTCTTAGTCCCCCGCTGCCCGCCGCCCGTCTGTGGTACTTGGTTAGGGCAGCCCGAACAACCCAGCACAGCTGCTTCATCGAACTCCCCCGAAGAGTCTCTCGGCTGAAGGGGCGAGGAGCCCAAGAGGGCGCTGAGACTGCAGGGGGTGGAGGAGGAGGGCCCACCCTCAGTCCTAACTCATCGCCAGGACTGCAGCCCCCATCTCGCGGATGAGACGCGGTCCTGAGAGCCGACGCTGCTGGGGCCGGCAGCCCAGGCGTCTGCGCAGAGCTGGGAGCTGCCGGGACGTGCTGGCCAAGCGGGGCCAGGCCCTCCAGCAGCCGTGCTACCTCCCTCTCCAGCCTGTCCAGTCCAGCCCGGCTCAGGGCTACCACCCCGTCCCTGTGCTGCAGGAAAAGCAGGGTGGCTGACCTCTGTGATCTCCAGGAGGGAGGACGGGGCGAGGGCAAGGGGGACAGGGTGCTGGGGCCCTGGGCCAAAGGCTCCGTCTCAGACAGGAGGGATGAGGCTTCCCCAAGGGCGCCCTATCCAAGGATGGCCCTCTGTCCCCACTCTGCCCCCGGGCCTCACCCATGATCTTGGCGGCCGTGGATGCCCCGATGATGATGGAGAGGTTGGGTGCGATGAAGGACATCCGAGACTCCACGTACTCGTAGATGCGGTGCTTGGAGGCGTTCAGCTCTAGCGCCATGTCGCAGGCCTCCTCCAGCCGCTCCAGCCCCTCCTCCGACAGCTGCTGCCTGCAGTGGGGAAGGACGTGAAGGGGTATGGGTCGGACGCCGGCCCCTCCGGGGTCGCCTCTCTGACCGGCACGGAAGCCCGTGTCCCCCCAGCTGTGTGCACGTCCGTATACACGTGTGTCCCATCGGCCCTGAGGCCTGGAAGCGAGGGCTGTGGGAATCCTAGTTCTGGGTGGGCACGGCGCTTGCCGCCTGGACTGGGGCCTTGCCTGCCCACGCCGGTGTCTGCCAGGTCGAGCTGGCGTCGAAGCCTCTGCCCATGTGCCCCCGTCAGCACCTCCTCATCCTTCAGGTCTCAGCCTTGCCGGCCACCGAGGCCCACTGTCACCAGCTGCGACCAACTGTGCCTATTTATGGCCTCTCCATGTCCCGCCCCCTTCTGGTGTGGGACCAGCCGGCCCTGGAGGGACCCACACTCGTCTGACTCTCAGCAGCATGGAAGATGCTGGGCAAGTACTTGTGGCCTGAAGCCGCAAGGGGGGATGTTATCACTGTCGTTTTACAGAGGGGGGACCCGAGGGCCAGATGGTGAAGGGGCCTGGCCTGAAGCCACAGTGCTGGTAACCAAACCCAGCCATGCCCCTCCCTCCTTCACCCCATCTGCGCTGTAAGGCGCACAGAGGAGGGACCACGGGGCCGGCCGGGGGCCCCTGCAACCAAAGCCCAGTGGGCTGATGCCCAAGGCTGCCCCCAGCAGGGGCAAGCTAAGAGCCCCCTTGTGGTCCCACTACAGAGCTCGGTCCCTGCCTGAGGCTGAGTCGTCACCTCCTCCAGGGAGCCACCCGGCCCAGTAGGACAGGTGCCCCTCCTCTTGCGCTCCATGCCCCGCGGCACCCCGCCTGCACTCCGACACTCGCCCTCCAGCCTTCGACCTGTGTGTGCACCTGCTTCCTCCCAGACGGGAGCTTGGGCCGGGCAGGGCAGGGCAGGCAGACTCTGCTTTGCTGAGTTCTCTAATCTGCCCTCAGAACAGTGCCTGGTGTTGGTCAGCATTTACTCGATGAACAGAATGGCAGCCCAAGGGAGGTCTCCACTCCACAGGACTTTGCTCTGGGGTTACAGACATTCCTTCCTCTTAGGCACAGATACCAGAGGGAAAGGGGCAGACCAAGGGGCCAACATGACGTCCCTGCCTTCGCAGACATTTTCATTCCAGTGAGGGACAACACGCCAGAGACAAACGCTTCCACTACAGGTCTGCCCTCTGCCTCACCGCTCCCGCCTACAGGCTCCTCACTGACTGAGCATCCTGGGCCCAGCACGGTGCCTGGCTTACAGCAGGCCCTCATCACACACGTGTGGAACAGAAATGAACTGTCCTCCTGAGACGGACACCTGGGCCATGGGCACCCCAAGATCCTCATCTGCAATTAGATGGGCCTGAGAGGGCCCCAGTGACTTCTCCCCCTGTACACACACCCCTGTGTGGTGGAGGCGGTCACGCTGACGACCATGATGGTGGCGTTGGTCAGGATCTGCTGGAGGTTCTCGTTGTTCTTGCACTTGTCCAGGCTGTTACCCAGCTCCTGGGGGCAAGAAGGCAAGAGAGGGGAGGCACAGAGACTCGGGGACAGCTGATGTCTATACACAGGGTGCCCGCCTCCTCCCAGTGCCGGGGACTTCACCGCTCAGAGCATCGGCAGCATCTGCCCTGCACGGCTGG
The DNA here is from genome assembly GCF_029215605.1 of Mirounga angustirostris. NCBI lineage: Eukaryota > Metazoa > Chordata > Mammalia > Carnivora > Phocidae > Mirounga > Mirounga angustirostris. The sequence goes on along the minus strand of NW_026991724.1, from coordinate 56,529,711 downwards.
TCCAGAACTGGACCCGGGTAGACCCGCTGCCTGCACCAACTCAGGGCGCAAATCTGACCACACCACTTCCCTGCGAGTACACCCCCTGCCACCATCCTCACCTCCTGGCCTCACCAGGAGACTCCTCACTACTGTCCCCACCCTCACTAGCACCTGACCCTCTCATGGCTTTCCCAGAAGGCCCAAAGCCTTGGAGGTCACATGGGACCCAAACTCGTCAACTTTGCCCCTCACTTCCTCCTTTCTGAACACACCAGGGCTGGAGACCATCTCAGGGTCTCGATACTCATGACTTCTTCCCCCAAATCTCTGCACGGCTGCCCCTGCGTCAACCTTCAGATCTCGACTCAAATGTCACCTGGTCCAACCACTGTTAGTGGCATGAGGGACCCCCTCATCTCCCTCCCTGCTTTCTCGGCCTCGAGCAGCCCCCAGCCCCTCCTGGGAGACCCATCCAGGGAAGCAGCAGGATCGGAGGTGGGGCAGAAGAGCCCTGAGAACATCCTTTCCAGGCTCCATCCCTTTCTTGCTGGAAAGCCTGGAGCAGCTGAACCACCACTCATCCTCCTCCAGTATCTCCAGGCCTCAAGAGAACAAGGAAGGCAGCTGAGACTCGGGCATCCTCACTCTGGGTCATTCACCTGCTCCCTGCCACCCCCCCACCCCCGCCGCCTTCACACGAGGGGCCATCAAGGGGACTCGGTTCCTCCCGAGTCCTGACCTCTCTCCACTCACCTTGACCGTGCGGATGTAATCCAGTGCGTTGGGGACCAAGGACTCCAGCTCAGGGAAGCGCTTTGAGTACTTATCCCGGATGAACTTATGGATGATGTCTAAGGCACACGGGGAGGACCGATATCTGATGAGTGGGCAGGCAGACTCTGCTGGCTGTCCCCAGCACCCATCTCCCCTTCCTCCTTTAGTAACCGAACCCCTTTAGTAACTGAACCCCAATCAGCTGGGCTCATAGACATGCAGCAAAAAAGCTCTGTTTCCCTGCTGCCCATACGGCTGGATGTGGCCACGTGAGTTTGTTCTGGTCTATGAGATGTGTTCTCAAGTGACACTTGCAATTTCCAGGTCACTCCCTTAAAGAACTGTGCCCTCCTCTTCTTTCCCGTTTTACTAGCAGGGATGTGGAGGTGATGGCTAGAGGCTGACAGTCACTTTGTACCCTGACACATGCAGCAGGTCAACAAGATAGAAAGCGCCTCACCCAGACTCTCACATTAGAGGAAAGCACTCTTCCTTCTTATTTAAGCCACTCTGTTACAGCAGCTGAACCTGGATTTGAACTAGTATGAGGAGTTTGGGGGAAGGCCAGCGGGATCCTGCCTGTCCCCTCCTTGGGGACGGGGGAGGAGGGTGTGAGGGACACCAGGCAGAGCCGTCTCTGCTCGCCTTCCCAGCACTCACTCAGTTCGTTCTCGATCTCCACGGTCAGGTTGTTCGCATCCACGATGACCCGGTATTCGGGGGCCGCCTCGACTGGTCCCATCACTGTAAGGATGACAAACCAGCCTGGGTGGGTGGGTGTGTGTCTAGGCTCCCACAGCTGGGGGAGTCACGGGGCAGCGGGGTGTGGCTGGAGGGGACGTGGGGGCCAAGGAGAAAGCCTAGAGGTGGGCTTACATGTCAGCCCACCTGCCATCTCTCTCCCTCCAGGCCAGGCCACATATGACCCCATCTCGCTCCGGGACTAACCCCTCCAGGGGCTCCCCACACCACTGACGCTGAGGGTCAAGCTCCCCAGACGGGAAGCCCCGTGAGGACAGGGACTGCGTATGTCGCCCACAGCTATGCCCCCGGTGCCCAGAACAGCGCCTGGTTGGGTATGTGTCGACTGTCGGGCTCCACGGTCTGGCCTCTGCACCGTCCCAGCCCCACCCTCTCGAGACGCCTCTGTCTTACACAGGCCAGCCAGGAAGGACTGGCTGCAGCGCCCGAGCACTCAGAGCCGCTTCACTCTCCTCTGGGCCTCTGCATACGCTGTTCCCCTCCCTGGCACGTCCCTTCCTCACACCTGTTTCTGAAGTTCCTCCCCAGGTTGTAACGATCATGACGACGACGACGACACTGAGGACGTTATCACAAGCCGTAGGCGCAGCGGCCGACACACAGGACGTACCATGTGGGCCACTGCTCCTGGAGCCTCCCAGGTATTGCCCTGTTTTCCCACAACCACCCAGGGAGGCTGGCCTTGCACGAGACCAGTGACGCAGAAAGAGAAACGGAGGCACGTGGCCTGATGCAGACGGCAGAGCTGAGATCTGGCCCCGGGGTCCTCTTTTTTTTTTTTTTAAGATTTTATTTATTTATTTGCGGAGAGAGGGAGAGGGAGAGTACCAGCAGGGGAAGTGGCAGGCAGAGGGAGAAGCGATGTGGGGCTCGATCCCAGGACCCCGAGATCATGACCTGAGCCGAAGGCAGATGCTTAACCATCTGAGCCACCCAGGCGCCCCTGGGGTCTGCATTCTTAACCCCGATGGCTCAAATGTCTCTGTGTCCTGAAGACTCAGAGGCACCTCGGGATCCTTCCCTCCTTTCAGGAGGCTCAGAGGTCTCCTCTGTGCTCCCAAGGCACTCTGGCCACATCCAGTAGACACAGCCGCCACCCAGACTGGCGATGTCCCGTGTCCGCTTCCCCGACCCCACACCAGGTGAGATCACGTCTGCCTGAACCCAGAGCCTGACCTGACATCCTCCGTTCCCCACAGCTCTCCCGATAGAGTAGCTCCCTGGCCTTGTGCTCAAAACCCCACAGGATCTAGCACTTTCTTCTGCCACCTCTGCCACTCCAGAGGTCTGAGGCTTCGCACACACAGCTCCCTCTCCCAGGGCACACGGCTGCTATTCTTGGCCTGGTGTATTCATGCTTCAAAGCCCATTTCAGCAATCAGCTCTTCCCAGCCTCTGAGGCAGGGTCAGCCCCCACCTAGCAGCTCCAGTGTCCCGCGCTCCCCCCACCCAGCAGGCACCGCCCACAACTGTCCAGACCTGGCCTGTCTGCTTCGCCAGACCCCGAGCATTCTGAGCCGAGACCTGGGCGGATTCCCCGGGGCACTCAGTGCCCACGCAGGCCTTCCACAGGGCGCCTCACGAAAACTTTAAAGGAAGGAAGGAAGAGTGGGTCTGCCTGCTCTGCCAACAAATTCCGGCCCAGAGCTCCACCCTGTCAAGAAGAATGGGTGGCAACAGGAGCGGCCTCCCAGAGCTGGGCTGAGTATTCAAGAGACAACCCAGCGTTCCTCAAAGCTGATGATCTGGTAACTGCACATCTTAGGGTTACTCTCCATTTACCAAATGACACCAGGTTTCCGCTCACAGTAGCAACAACTTTCCTTCTTCAGTAAATTGAAGGAAAAGAGTATGCTGACCTAAAGAAAACATGAAGTAAATAATAGAACAAGTGGTTCACAGATGTGGCAAGACCCTTAACCAGTCACATGAACTCCTGAAGCCTGAGCAGCCTTGGGGTGAGTCCCACTGCGGCTAGCAAGCACTCAGCACAGAGCACGGACTTCAGGGGTGTCAGTTTTACAACAGGATGTATTCTCAGGAGAGAAGACTGAGTTGGGATGGAAAAGAAAAAGAGGGCTCTCCAGAAGGCTGAGAGGCAACAGACCGAACTTTCAAAGCTGCAAGCAGCACAAGAGCCCAGGGGCTGGGTGGGCGAGGGGGAGTGGGAGGCGAGAGGTACCTTCTGAAGCCTTGGCCTGCTTGCTGATATACTCCTCAATCTTCATCATGATCTCAGCGAACTGTTCAGGAAAGACAGAGAGTTGGAACTCAGGACTCTTGAGGAAGAAGAGCGACCGCACGCATCACCCCTCCCGGCAGCTTCTCTTTACAGCCCGCTCACCATCTTGCTGTCCCACAGCTTGGCGATGCTCTTGACTGAATCCCCGGAAAGATCCAGCTGCGTCTCCTCCTGCACATCCTCGATTGCTGGCTCCTCTTCTTCCTCCCCATAGCTTCCTCCTTCCTCCTCCTCTGCCGCCTCCTCAAGGTCAGCCAGGAGCTCATCTGCCAGAGACATGCCGAGGCCTATGGGGAGGGAGAGCAGGGTCCCCCCTCGTTAATGAGAGGGGCTTCTCCCCCCAGAAGGGCCTGGTCCTTCTTGGATTGACCCCACAAGCATGCAGGCTCCATAAGGACAGGTGTTTTCATGTGCTTTGTTCTTCAGCCCAACTGTGCCTGGCACATAATAGGTGCTCAATAACTACCGAATCGCTCCGTGAACAAACCTCCCAGAAGCAGGTGGTCTCCGGTCATAGCTCACACCACTCACCCTTCTCACACTCCCTTTACTGGAAAAGACACAACACGCCCCTCATGCCGCCAAGCCTTAAAAAATCTACATCCTCCCCTTGATGAGATGGGACCTCTCCTCAGATCTTTTTTTGTCCTATAACAGAGACCCCTCCCCAAAATTGTTGAGCCCCAAATGAGTGACAGATAGCCTAAAATACTGATCTCCCCAGCCACGAGGGCAACCAGGCGGGGCCTAAAACACCTAGAGCCCCCAGGCTGATCCCCTCTGACCATGAGCAGCCTCCTCACGTACCTCAGATGCTGGACAAAATGAGTATTTTCTTTGAGTCCCATAAAGTGGAAAAGAACGAGAAGGACTACTCAGCAAGGTACCATACCATCCTCCCCACGGCTCTTACTTTTCAAAATGAGAAACCCGTCGTCCTCCTTCCTGTTCTTTCCCGTTTTCCGTAAGACAAATCCCCTTCCTCGTTTCCTTCCCTTCTACACCACCCTCCCTTGAAGCGTAAAAACAGAGACTTTGGCGCGGGTGATCTGTGGAGTGTAGCACGCTGGGGGCTGGGCAACAGGGAGAGCAGAGAACTCCCGGCCAACGTCAACGCGCAGTTTATGCGCAGCTGCAGACATGCCTTGCAAGTGGGATTGTCGCTTGTACGGTGCCAGGCTTTTTCTTTTCAAGAGAAGAGATTCAGAATCTTTACGCAGAATCTCTCCGTTTCAATGTTTCCTTGTAATCATTCAAATGGATAATTTAAAACTGAGGCTCCCTGCTCAGCGGGGAGCCTGTTTCTCCCTCTCCCTCTGCCCCTGCCCCCTTGTGGTCGCTTGCTCTCGCTCTCAAATAAAAGAAGGAAAGAGAGCTTCTCTTGTGCAGAGAAAGTGAAGAGGGTCTCCGTATGAGATCAGTTTCCCCTCACCCCCTCCTCTCTCCCTTGGGTGCGATATCCCCTTTGTTCCCACTTACCTGCGTGGTCTCACGTGTGCCTTTCCCTGAAACGCCCCTCCTCACTTTCCCCGCTGAGCAGGGAGGCCGATGCGGGGCTCGATCCCAGGACCCTGGGATCACGACCTGAGCTGAAGGCAGACACTTAACGACTGAGTCACCCAGGCGCCCCTCTTTCCTTACAGAGTATACCCCCCTCCCCATCCATATAAGACTTGGGTATCTCTGCATGTCCTCTCTGTTTCCCCACTCAACGGTCAGCAGACCTGGGCATCACATCTGTCTGTTCACAGCCACGTGCTCATCATCTAGCTCAATGTCTGGCACGTACTCGGTACTGAAAAATATACCCGCTAAACGAGGGGACGATCTTATCTAATCCCTACGCCGGCCACATCACGCTCTTTCTCCAGGTCTCTGAGTGTATTATTTTCCATCCCTCAGGCGGGAGCACAAACATAGTTTCCCGCAGCGTGCATCTCCGAGCCCCGGGCTAGGCCCTAAGCCGCTGTTAATGCATCTTAGGAGCCCTTTCGTTCATCCCAACACTTAAAGACTACCTGGATTTCTTTTTTTTTTTTTTTTTAAGATTTTTTATTTATTTATTTGACAGAGAGAATGAGAGAGAGAGCACATGAGAGGGGGGAGGGTCAGAGGCAGAAGCAGGCTCCTCGCTGAGCAGGGAGCCCGATGCGAGACTCGATCCCGGGACTCCAGGATCATGACCTGAGCCGAAGGCAGTCGCTTAACCGACTGAGCCACCCAGGCGCCCCAATAGGTCTTCTGGTTTTGTTTTGTTTTAAGATTTTATTTATTTATTTGAGAGAGAGAGAGAGCACATGAGAGGGGGGAGGGTCAGAGGCAGAAGCAGACTCCCCGCCGAGCAGGGAGCCCGATGCGGGACTCGATCCCGGGACTCCAGGATCACGACCTGAGCCGAAGGCAGACGCTTAACCAACTGAGCCACCCAGGCGCCCTATTTATTTATTTTAAAAATATTTTGTTTATCTGACAGAGAGAGAGAGCACAAGCAGGCAGACAGGCAGAGGGAGAGGGAGAAGCCAACTCCCCACCGAGCAGAGAGCCCTACAGGAGGCTTGATCCCAGGACCCCCGGATCATGACCTGAGCCGAAGGCAGTCGCTCAACCGACTGAGCCGCCCAGGCGCCCCAAGACTGCCTGGATTTCTAACATTTGCAAATGCCCGTCTTCCCCGTTAAGTGACGTTTCTGCAGGACCAGGGCCCGTACCCCTTGCTTCCCGGCTCACTATGCCCGCGATGAGCTCGCTCCGAGCCAGCCCGCCGCTCCGGCTGCAGCGCCGCCGGGACGCCCGTCGCCCTCCAGTCCTCACACTCCTTCCTCCCGCCCGAGCCCTCCTCAGCCCTCAGCTCCCCTCCCGCGCCCCTCCTGCACACGGGACGCGGCCCGCCACCCCGGGGCGCCCCGCCGCGCCCCGCGCATCCGCGATTACGTGACTACGTGATCACTACCTGACCAAGCCCGTCTCCCCAGGCACCAGGCACAGCGCTGAGCGGGCGGGGACCAGCGCCGGCTCCCGCCACACCGCCACAGCCCTGACGCTGTGGGGCACAGAGGACCCCTGCGTAACCAGTCTACCAAGGCTGCCCCTCTCCCTGCACACGCCCGCCCCCGGGCCCGGGGACCCGGCCCCCGCCCTCCCCTCGACTCCCTCACACGCACCTCTCCCCGCCTCTCACGACGGTGTCTAGGGAAAGTCGCTTCCAAACAGCGGTCGGCGCTCACTGATGACGTCTGAGTCTTGCGCCGGCGTCGCGGCCAAGCCGCGCTCTGATTGGCTCCCGCCCCTCGTCATTCCCGGCCGCCTTTGGAACAACAACTTTATTAGCTCCTGCCGCTACGCGCAGAAGCGGTAAGGAGGAGACGAGAGGGGACTTGTCGGCCTGCCGGCCTGCCAAGCACTAACCCTGCTAAGCGGGGAATCGCCTTAACCAGACGAGAAGGTGCGGAGACGAGAATAAAGACGCGGGCTACTCAGACGACTGGGGAAGGAGTGAGACGAGAAGGCAAGGCCTTTAAGCCGGGCGGGACTCGGGAGGGGAGGGGGAGGGGGTGGGCAGCGAGGCCGGAAGCCGGGAACTACCAGTCCCGAAAGGCGTAGCGGCTAAGTCCCGGATGCCGTGGCGTGAAGCCTGATGGGACGGGTAGTTTTGCGAAGGACTTAACGTAGAGGTTTGCGAGGTTGGACGGCCTGAGACCCGCGGCGCCCGGAGCGGGAGACATGGAACTGGAGCAGAGAGAGGGGTGAGTGGCTTTGGGGAAAACTACCACTCCCAAAAGGCATTGCGGCGCATCACGTATAGCCGTCTGCACTTTTACTTGAGGGCGGGTGGGGAGTGTAGTGCATGCAACTGCTTTCGTTCAGCGCTCTCAGGGACCAGGGTCTGTACTCGGGCATCCTGGGAGAGAAAGCTACGGGTTTGGAGTTCTGGATCTGAGAGATGACGAGGTTGGAGGCCCGGACTCCCGGGTCTGAGTGAGGCGACGGGGGCTTGAATTCCCTGGGATTCTCGGGGAACAAGTCTGGAAGTCTGGGCTCCCGGGTCTGAGGGAGGAGGGGCTGGGGGTCTGGACTCCTGGGTCTGAGGCAGGAGGGGCTGGGGGTCTGGACTCCTGGGTCTGAGGGAGGAGGAGGGGCTGGGGGTCTGGACTCCTGGTCTGAGGGAGGAGGGGCGGGGGGTCTGGACTCCTGGTCTGAGGGAGGAGGGGCGGGGGGTCTGGACTCCTGGTCTGAGGGAGGAGGGGCGGGGGGTCTGGACTCCTGGTCTGAGGGAGGAGGGGCGGGGGGTCTGGACTCCTGGGTCTGAGGGAGGAGGGGCTGGGGTCTGGACTCCTGGGTCTGAGGGAGGAGGGGCTGGGGTCTGGACTCCTGGGTCTGAGGGAGGAGGGGCTGGGGGTCTGGACTCCTGGTCTGAGGGAGGAGGGGTGGGGGTCCTGGGTCTGAGGGAGGAGGGGCTGGGGGTCTGGACTCCTGGGTCTGAGGGAGGAGGGGCTGGGGGTCTGGACTCCTGGGTCTGAGGGAGGAGGGGCTAGGGGTCTGGACTCCTGGTCTGAGGGAGGAGGGGCGGGGGGTCTGGACTCCTGGTCTGAGGGAGGAGGGGCGGGGGGTCTGGACTCCTGGGTCTGAGGGAGGAGGGGCTGGGGTCTGGACTCCTGGGTCTGAGGGAGGAGGGGCTGGGAACCTGAACCCCTGGGTCTGAGGGAAGAGGGGGCTGGGGGCCTGGACTCCTGGGTCTGAGGGAGGAGGGGGCTGGGGTCTGGACTCCTGGGTCTGAGGGAGGAGGGGCTGGGGTCTGGACTCCTGGGTCTGAGGGAGGAGGGGCGGGGTCCTGGGTCTGATGGAGAAGGGGCTGGGGGTCTGGACTCCTGGTCTGAGGGAGGCGGGGTGGGGGTCCTGGGTCTGAGGGAGGAGGGGCTGGGGGCCTGGACTCCTGGGTCTGAGGGAGGAGGGGCGGGGTCCTGGGTCTGAGGGAGGAGGGGCTGGGGGTCTGGACTCCTGGGTCTGAGGGAGGAGGGGCTGGGGGTCTGGACTCCTGGTCTGAGGGAGGAGGGGTGGGGGTCCTGGGTCTGAGGGAGGAGGGGCTGGGGGCCTGGACTCCCGGGTCTGAGGGAGAAGGGGCTGGGGGTCTGGACTCCTGGTCTGAGGGAGGAGGGGCGGGGGTCCTGGGCTCCTGGGTCTGAGGGGCTGGACTCCTGGTCTGATGGAGGAGGGGCTAGTGGCCTGGACTCCCGGGTCTGACGGAGGAGGGGCGGGGGGTCTGGACTCCTGGGTCTGACAGAGGAGGGGCGGGGGGTCTGGACTCCTGGGTCTGAGGGAGGAGGGGCTGGGGGTCTGGACTCCTGGGTCTGAGGGAGGAGGGGCTGGGGGTCTGGACTCCTGGGTCTGAGGGAGGAGGAGGAGGGGCTGGGGACCCGGACCCCTGGGTCTCAGAAAGGAGGGGCTGGGGGTCTGGACTCCTGGGTCTGAGGGAGGAGGGGCTAGGGGTCTGGACTCCTGGTCTGAGGGAGGAGGGGCGGGGGGTCTGGACTCCTGGTCTGAGGGAGGAGGGGCGGGGGGTCTGGACTCCTGGGTCTGAGGGGCTGGACTCCGGGTCTGATGGAGGAGGGGCTAGGGGTCTGCACTCCCGGGTCTGACGGAGGAGGGGCGGGGGGTCTGGACTCCTGGGTCTGAGGGAGGAGGGGCTAGGGGTCTGGACTCCTGGTCTGAGGGAGGAGGGGCGGGGGTCCTGGGTCTGAGGGAGGAGGGGCTGGGGGCCTGCACTCCCGGGTCTGACGGAGGAGGGGCTAGGGGTCTGGACTCCTGGGTCTGAGGGAGGAGGGGCTAGGGGTCTGGACTCCTGGTCTGAGGGAGGAGGGGCGGGGGTCCTGGGTCTGAGGGAGGAGGGGCTGGGGGCCTGCACTCCCGGGTCTGACGGAGGAGGGGCGGGGGGTCTGGACTCCCGGGTCTGATGGAGGAGGGAGCTAGGGCGGGAGGTTCAGGGTCCCTGAACCCCCTGACCTTACAGGACCATGGCAGCTGTGGGCTTTGAAGAGTTCTCAGCGCCGCCAGGCTCAGAGTTGGCACTGCCTCCGCTGTTCGGTGGTCACATCTTGGAGAGCGAGCTGGAGACGGAGGTGGAGTTCGTGTCTGGGGGTCTGGGCGGCTCGGGGCTCCGGGAGCGAGATGAAGAAGAGGAGGCCGCCCGCGGCCAGCGGCGGCGCCAGCGGGAACTAAATCGTAGGAAGTACCAGGCGCTAGGGCGGCGCTGCCGGGAGATCGAGCAGGTAGGTGAGTGCGGATTCCCCCGTTTGGGGGCCCCCTGGCCAAAATTACCCATTTCAGGTCTCTGCCTGTCCACGTGCCAGCCTTCTTTATCTAGCTGGGTGACTCTTTCATTCATTTATTCTCCACCTGTTATGTGTCAGGCACCGTAAGGCCTCTGCAGAGCCGTGTGCTCTGTGAGCGGCCCTGACGACCCAGATCGGCTCACTGATGTTTGTAGGTGCCCCTCACGTTCCCCACTAATCAGGGTTTCAGGGCTCCCATACCCCTCACATCAGGCCCTCACGTCCTGACCACTCTGCCGCTTGGGTCTCCCTTGGATCCTTCTGCTCTCCATCCCCATGGCTCCTGCCCCAGACGCGGTTTCTCTCAGCTGCATCACTGCATCGGCTTCCTGGGTGAGGATGAGGAGCGCGCAGTTGGCAGGGACCAGATCTTGAAAGGCCGGGAACACCAGGGCGTGACGTTTGGGTTTGGGTTTGTTGTTTAAGTGAGGGGGAGTTGTTGGAAGGTTTCAGGCGGGGGAGGGACAGGGTCAGGGCTGGGTGTTTGGAAGACTGAGCTTGGTTGTATTAGTCTCCTAGGCCTGCTGTAAGCGAGGACCACGAACTGGGCGCTAAGTAACAGAAATGCACTGTCACAGCTCTGCAGGCCGCAGGTGCAAGATCAGGCTGTCAGCAGGTGTCAGCAGGGCTGGCTCCTTCTGACGGCCAGGGGAGGGGTGGTGGTGTGGAGAAGAATCTGCGACCTGCGTCTCTCCTTGCATCGGTGGTTGCTGGTATTCATCAGTGTTCCCCGACTGGTGGGTCTCTACCTTCACCTTCACGTGGGGTTCTCCCTGGGTGTGCCTGTCTGTGCCCCAGTTTCCTCCTTGTATGAGGACACGGGCCCGCTCACTGACCTCATTTCACTTGATTACCCCTGCGAAGACCCTATGTGCAAAGAAGGTCCGTTCTGAGGTACTGGGAGTTAGGACTCCATGCCTTTTGGGGGGACACCATCCAACCCCTAACGGTGGTGGTCTGAGCTGGAGCAGGGGTCAGGAGACAGAGCAGGTGGAGAACAAGGACGGACGTTCAAGCCCTCTTCGGATGAGGAGCGCATCAGGCTGCCTGGAGCAGGACAGACGTTTGCTTTGACAGATGTCGGAGAGGGCCACATGGGAAGTGGGAGCAGGGGGAGTGCTTGGAGCAGGTCAGCTCCGTGTATTAAAATGTACTCCCCAGCAGCTGCACCCCCCGTGGCCAGCTGCTCCTGGGCAGCCAGTGACAGCTAGAACGTTCGCAGGACGCTGTCGGTCACGTGGTCTTACGTCCACGTACGCACACAGGTGTAGTAGACAGTAGGGAGACAAATCAGATGTGATCTACACAAACCAGATGCTCTGCGTCTTGTACTAGGTGGCTGTTGGCTCCACCCCGTCCTACGCTCACCCCGACCTACTTCCCTCCTCAACCACCCCCTCAGCTCTTGTCCCCTGGAGACTCCTCACGTGAATTCCACGATAGCAGTAATATTTCATCCCCGGCATCCTGTGTTCTCAGGGCTTCCCAGTACACGGGTGGTGACATCAGGGTGACCGTGGTCATGTGGGAGCACCCACTGTGTGCCAGGCCTGCCCTGGGCTTTACAGACAGGATGTGTCAGGACGCCCTGCTGCCTCTCTGCCCTCCCCCCACTCCCTGAAATGGCAGCAGAGACCCCGAGCCCCGTTTGACACATGGATACCAGGGTCCAAAGGGACTCCATTTGATTTGCTCAAATAGAGCTGGTATTTGAGTTTCTGCTTATTCCACCCCATCAGGAATAGGGGGTGGTGTTATTCCTGTTTTACAAACACAAGCTCAGAGGGGTTCTAGGTGACTCGCCCAAGGTCACACAGCTGAAAGGGGCAGGCTGGGGTTTGAACCCAGGTCTTTCTGACCCGGGGCAGTACCTGCTCATTCGTGACTCGGCCCACACACCTCTCTGCTGGACCTAAAGTAGCCACCGCCTGCCTAATCTCCAGCAAGTGGGCCTGCGCGGTGTCCCCCCAGCACTTTGCACGGCAGGAAGTCACACATTCAGCAAATACTGATGGAGAACCGCACCCCCTCGCCAGGTTCTGCTCAAGGCATGGGGACCCAGGCACAACCTGTGTCCTTTGAAGCTGATGGTCTGGTGGGGGAGACAGTGAGCAGGAGAAGTGGGTAGGCTAGAAGGTGGTGAGGAGTGTTATAAGGGAAACTGAGGCAGAGAGGAGTGGCTGGATGCACGGGGGGCACGAGGAGGGAGGGGGTGTTGCAGTGTGGCGGGAGGTCGGGGTGGACTACCTGAGCAGGTAACCTCTGAGGTCAGACTTGAGGGCGGGAGCTCTGCAGGCGTGTGGGAAGGCCCCCAGGACGAGAGGAGGCCAGCTGGGTGCAGCGGATGCGAGGGAGAGGAGCAGGAGGGGCCCGAGTAGGGAAGGAGTGGGTGCAGTAGGCCCGGAGGATGTGAGGCACTGTGGTTGGCTCCCTGGGGCCCCGCCGGGGCTCCATTCACCACGCATGGAACGAGTGGAGTCCAGGTGACTTGTGCTTCCTCCTGCCTCCCTGCAGGTGAACGAGCGGGTCCTGAACAGGCTCCATCAGGTGCAAAGGATAACACGGAGACTTCAGCAGGAGCGGAGGTAACCCCTTGCATGCCCCCCTGGGCCCCGTGCCTCTGCTCCGGCTGCTGTTTCCACCACCTCTCGCGCTTCTTGCCTGCTTCCTGTCCACCCAGGCCTTGTGGGAAGGGCTGAGCAAGGGCGGGGAGGCAGGTGCGCTCCCTTTGAATGGGACGCACAGCAGAACAGAAGCTCAGGATGTAGAGTCCCACGCTTGGTTTCAAGCAGTTTTGCTGTGTGACTCTCAGCAGGCGGCATCCCTCTCTGAGCCCATTTCCCGTCTCACGGAGGTGGCTCAAATCTTGTGGCTGCTGAGGATTGAACAGAAGCTCATGGGAGGAGCCCAGCCCAGAGCCTCCCGCCACGCGCCGTGTCCCCGTGTCTGGAATGCGCTGTGACCCGGCCAGTCCTCAGGCCTGCACTCACCTGACCCACAGGATGCGCCCGCCCTCAGGCACCTCCTTGGTGTCCAGGTCCCTTACTCACCTGCTCTCCCTGCCTCCTCCTGGCCATTCCTCGCTCCAGCACCCCAGGGCTTGGCCCTGGGTCCCCCCACGTCCACACCTCCGCTCTCCAGCTGGTAGCCGCAGGTGGCGACTTAACCCGAGACTTCGTTAAAATTGAAACTTAATGTTGGTCACAATAAATTTTAATTCACTGGAGTGCAATAGAAAATCCCGTTCCTCGGTTGCACTGGCCTCTGTTCACGTGCTCGGCAGCCACCAGTGGTGATTTTTACCCAGACCAACTAAAAGGACGTTGAAACTTGCATTCCTCGGTGGCGCTCACTGCATGGTAGCTCAGCCCTGACCTCGGCAACTGAGCTCGAAACCAAAACGGCCTCAGAAAGTTCCTCTGTGGCTGTCACCACGTGGCAGGGGCTCCGCGACAGCGACAGGTGGCCAGAACAGGACGTTTCTGTCCTCACAGAGGGTTCTGTGTCCGGAGTGTCACAGCACCGTGGTCCTTTGAATCCTGTCTGCAGCTCTTTGAACTCGGTGCCCTTTGCCAGCCGCCTGCCGGACAGTGACTTCTGGTCACGTCACACGCAGGCACAAGCTGACCCTGACCTTGCCCCCTGCCCCCGGTCCGCTCCACATCAGAGAATGAACCCTCCCAGCTGCTGCTTTCTCTCTCACCTCCTCGCCTGATGCACCCTCAGAACAGACCCAGGACCCAGCACCCTGGGCCAAGGCACTCAGCCCCTTGCCCAACGCCTGCCACGCTTGCCCCGGCCTCCCTGACCCTCCCGAGGCTCCTGCTGCAACACTCTGGGTGAACCTTTTTTCCTGGTTGTACCGTTAGCCAGGATTCTCTCTCTCAGTCAAACCAAGAGAGTTTATGAAAGGGAAGACTGGCCTTTATGGTTAAAACATTGAAAGTTCGGGAAGGGATCTGCACGTGCTAAGCTTCCCCTAACCATACAAATCAGGGTGATTGTTTTTTGAACAGTCTATCTGGAGCTCAGCCCCGTGCATCTCAGAGTGTGGCCCCTGGACCAGGAGTCTTGGTACCACCTGGGAACTTGCCAGAAATTCGGGGGGTGGCCAGGAGGTCTTCTAAAATGTAAGACATGCCACTGTGTAAAAACAGTATGGCACTTCCCCCAAGTTTAAAAACAATTACCATATGATCTAGCAACTCCGTTTGTAGGTATATCCCCCGGAAGAGTGGAAAGCAGGGCCACTGACGTGCCCGCCCATGATCATAACGGTATTCATAGCAGCCCAAACGTGGAAGCATCCGAGCATCTATCTGCGGATAGATGAACACAGTGTGGTCCACACGTAGGACCATCCAGTCTTAAAAAGGAAGCTACACCACGAACGGTGAAGACATTGTGCTAAGTAAGCCAGTCACAGAAGGACAAGTCCTGTGTGATTCCACTCGTGTGGGGACTTAAGTTCACAGAGATGGAGAGCAGAGTGCTGGTTGCTGGGGGCAGGGGAGTGGGGAGTTGTTTAGTGGGACCGTTTTACTTGGGAAGATGCAGAGAGTCCTGGAGACAGATGGTGGTGATGGATGCACAGCAGCGTGAATGTGCTTAATGCACTGAGCTGGACACTTAAAATGGTTAAACTGGCAAGTGGTATGTTATGTGTATCTCATCACAAATTTTTAAAAATTCTTTTTTCAAAAGTAAAAAATAACTAAAAAATAAGACAGACCAAGTCACTTCTCTGCTCCCAACCCCACATGGGGTCCCACCAGAGTCAGAGCCAGAATTATCCTCCAACGGCCAACAGGGCCCTGTGTCAGAGGGCCCGTCACATTTTGCTCTACCAAGAACACCGCACACATGCTGCTCCCACCTCAGGGCCTTTGCACTGGCTGTCCCTTCTGCCAGAAATGTTTTTCTGTCCCTCCTTCACCTTCTCAATGAGGCATCCCCCACCATCTTTTGAGGTTCCAGCCCTCTTCCAGTATCACGCGTCCTCCTTCCTGCTTTCCAGCTTACTCTGTTTTGTTGACTTGCTGATTGTCCCCCGAGTTCAGGAGGCTCAGGGGTTTTTGTGCAGTTCCCCGATGTATCGCCAGCACTGAGAACGTGTGGTGCAGACCAGGTGCACACACCCACCTGGAAAGAGACTGCATGTAAAGCACCCCGCCCAGGCGCTGGCTGCCAGGCAGCATTCGGAGCTAAAACCCCCCGAGGTTCTGGGCACCTGGGTGGCTCAGTCGGTTAAGCGTCTGCCTTCGGCTCAGGTCATGATCCCGGGGTCCCGGGATCGAGTCCCGCATCGGGCTCCCTGCTCGGCAGGGGGTCTGCTTCTCCCTCTGACCCTCCCCCCCCATTCTCTCTCTCTCAAATAAAATCTTAAAAAAAAAAAACAAACCCCAAGGTTCTTAGAAGCGGGGACCGGGGGAGGCAGAGAAGGTAGCACCTGCAGGAGTGCTCTGCGCCCATCTTTGTCTTGCCCTCCGGTTACGGATAAGGACAGCGGCTGACACCAGGACATACGCTGAGCACTAGGAGATGCCCCCGCTAGCAGCAGTGTCACCCTCACGGCGATGCGCCCGCTCAGCGTTGTCCTGTCCTGTCGACTGAGCAGGAAACAGGTGCAGAGAGGTCCCCTTGCCTGGCCCAGGGTCCCACCGGCTGCTCAAGTACTTGGCACCCAGGACTCAGACTTGGGAGCTCCGAATCTTCTGGGTCTACAGGTCCAGGACCACCTTGGCTTCGGAGCTGGGGCTGGGCTGTGGGGTACCCCTTCCCCCACCACCAGACGCTGAGGTTGTGCCCTTGGCGGGCTCTCTCCGGACACAGGTTCCTCATGAGGGTGCTGGACACCTATGGTGATGACTACCGCACCAGCCAGCTCACCATCGTCCTGGAGGTGAGCACGGCCTCCCGGCGGGCTGGGGCTGGGGGGCCAGGGGGCTGGGCACTAGGACAGAGTCTTCCCCTGCTGCCCCTTCTCCCCCCAGGACGAGGGCAGCCAGGGCACAGATGCTCCCACCCCCGGCAACGCTGAGAATGAGCCTCCAGAGAAAGAGGGGCTGTCCCCGCCCCGAAGGACGCCCGCACCCCCCGAGCCCAGCAGCCCGACCCCGGCTGAGGGGCCCAGCGGACGCAAGAGGCGGCGAGCGCCCCGGGACGGACGCCGAGCAGGAGCTGTGCTGACCCCAGAGCTGGCCCCAGTGCAGGTGGGACCAGGGCTTCCGGGTCTGGCAACAGTGCTGTGGGGGCTGGGCTTTGCAGAGCTCGCAGGCTCGGGGCTGGGGGGCTGGGGACGGGGCTGGGGACCGCTGGAGAAAGGAGGTGGGACTGGAAGGGCTGGGGTGGGTAGGGAAGGAGAAAAAGCCGGAAAAAGCCAGGTGAGGGCTTGGGTGGAAAAGGAGAGAGACTTGGAGGAGGCTGGGGGAGAAGGTTGGAGCAGAGGGGGGAGGGAGGGTCAGGGACCATGGGGGAAGGGAAGGCGGGAGTGTCGGGGCGAAAGCCCCGGGTGCACAGAGGAAGCTGAGGAGCCAGAACTGAGGCCGGTGGGCCTGCTCACGCCTGTTCCTTCTCTCCCCCAGATTAAAGTCGAGGAAGACTTTGGCTTCGAAGCAGATGAGGCCCTGGACTCCAGCTGGGTTTCTCGGGGGCCAGACAGACTGCTGCCCTACCCCACCCTAGCCAGCCCCCCCTTTGACTGACCCCCACCCCCAATAAACTGACCCCCAGAAACGCCTTGGCTACTCTCTACTGTTTCCACCTCTGATCACACACAAGCTCAGGTTCTGGGGCCGCTTTTCACATTTTATTGGCTCAGAGGAGGGGCCTCCTCCATGTCACCGGGGGTGCTCACAAGTTCTTCAGCCACTCCAAGCTTGGGCCCTGGGGGTCCTGGGGGTGGCTGGGCACGTCGGGCATGTTCCCATCATCTCGGAGGGGCACTGTGGGGCAGGAGGGTGGGCCACTGAGACCAGCAGATCTTGGGAGGCCCATAAAGGCTAGTCTGTCAGTTCATATTCAAAGAGGAAGGGGGACCCCAGGGGAGAGGTGAGAGAGGGGACACAGAAGCAGGGAGATAGAGACCTAGAGGCACGGAAAAGCAGACACAGAATGACAAAAATCCAGAAAGGAATACAAATCTGGAACGACAACAGAAACTCAAAAGTGCAAAAACAGGAAATGAGTTTCAGGGCACACGGATTAGCTCAGAAGAAGAAAAAAAGTCCAGCCCACGCTGCAGATTCTCAGACCCCTGCAGAGGAAAGACCTGCCCATGACCATTCCTCCACCAGCACAGGGAGGTTACCCCACCCCCACTCCTGCTTGGGGCCAGCCCTCCAGCTCCCACTCACCTGGATAGTTGTAGGGCGTGGCCTGGTTGATCATGGTGGCGTATTTGGTGAAGGGGCTGACGGTGGGCAGAATTACAGCTGTGGAGAAATGGGTGAGGCCCGTGGGAAGGTGGCTTGCAAGCGGGGGTGGGAGGGGAAGGCAGAAGAAGCTGAACTTCGGCAAACTATGAGTCAAATACATGGGGGGAGGGGAGCAGGGAGGTCCTGCCCCTCCAGGAGACCCCCTTGGCATTCCGGGATCCCCATTTATCAGCAGAAAGAGAGGGGGTGGGAGCCAGCAATTCAAGGAAACATGGGACCTAGAGGGCAGAGAGGAGGGAAGACATGGGGGTGGTCATGGAGTGAGTACATGAGTGTAGAGGTGGTCAGGGAGCCCAGGGTGGTGGGCGAGCGCAGTGTCTTGGGAATCTTCCAGAGGAGTAACGAACTGTTACAAACCGAGGAAAGGGGCGGGGGGTTGTGGTTTGTAAAAGGATTAGTTGCCCGGAAATTACAGTGCACCCAGGGTGGGGGAGCCAGGAGTCTGGGGGGCAGGGGTAGGGGGTAAAAGCAATGTTCTAGGCCAGCACTGTCCGACAGAAAGACATGAGCCACGTATTTGGCTTTACACTTCTAACAGCCACATTAAAAATAAAGCTAAAAGATACAAATGGATTTCTAAAATTATTTAACCTGGTGTACTGGATGTGTGTCTTTCCACATATAATCAACACAAAAGAAGCGGAGCTACTTTATAGGCTCGTCCTACTCTGCAGCCCGGCGTGTACTTCGCATTAGAGCGGAAAGTGTACCAGCTCAATTCAGGCGAGCTCCGTTTCAGGCGCTCAGCGGCCAGTGCGGCCCGTGGCTGCCCTAAGGGACAGCCGCTCCAGAACCTCACCGCGGCGTGTGGCCTACAGACCAGCGGTACCGACCAGATCTGGGGACCCGGGAGATCTGCCCCATCCCAGACCTATACAATGACAGTCGCATCTTGACGAGACCGCCCGCACACTGAAGTGGGAGCAGCCCTGTTCTAGAACGGGGGCCGTCGATAGAACCCCCGGGGGATTTTCACAGGATAGGATTCCCCAGCCCACCTCCACCCCACTCAGCTCCACACTGCACGTGCGGGGTGGCGGGCGGCCGAGGGTAAAAAGTGGGTGGGATTCGGACATTTTTGTCGCTCAGGTGTTTTTAATGCACAGCCTGGGCTCAGGACCTCTCCTCTGGGGGATCGCGCACCTCCTGGGGAGGTGTGTACGGGGTGGGGAGAAGGGCGCTCGTGAAGGGCTCATAACATCGGGGATGGGGTGGGCAAGGGGCCGTCGCGGGGGTGCCGACACACGAGGGGACCACAGAACGTTGAGGGGTACTCGAACGCTCGTGGGCAGCGACGGGACCTTGGGGGAGGGCGGGGTGATGCACGCTCACGCACCGAGGCCCCCGATGGTGAAGGACGCGACCAACACCGGCTCCTTGGCCCAGGCATCCTTGAGGAAGCTGGCGAGTCCTGGGGGGGCGGGTGAGCAGGGTCACTCCTGCGGGGGACGCCCCCGGTGACCTCTAACCCTCTCGCGCCGCCCCCGCCCTGGAGGAGCCCTCTCGCGACCTCGGCGTCCCCCTCCGGCCCGCAGCCCTCCGCCTCCACGGAGGCTCCGCGGTGCCCCAGCGCCGGCACCGCCGGACCCCGCGCGCCCTTATCGCCCTCACTTACTCCCGGCCATCTTGGTCGCGGCGGAGGCGGTGGCTGCGGCCAGCACGCGGAGCACTCTGGGAGTTGTGGTCCCCGCGCTCTGAGTCTGCGCGTGCGCCCTGGCACGGCACTCCGGTCCGGGGCGGGGACGAGGACGCGGGGCGCTCTGGGAGTTGTGGTCCCCGCGCTCTGAGTCTGCGCGTGCGCCCTGGCACGGCACTCCGGTCCGGGGCGGGGACGAGGACGCGGGGCGCTCTGGGAGTTGTGGTCCCCGCGCGCGAGCCTCAGCCGTCTGAGTCCGCGCGTGCGTACTGGCGCAGAACAGCTGTCTTGAAGCGGCCGCGAAAACGCAGAATTAAGTGCAAACCGGTCTCTTCGCCTAGGAGCCAAAGCCTGAGGCGTACTCCCCGTCTTCCAGCTGCGACCCATCCAAGGCGCGATGCAACAGTCCTCCTGTTAGCGTTTGCTCATGAAAGCCCCTTTTACAGATGGAGAAACGGAGGCCGGGAGAGGACAAATGACAGCTCTCATTTGAGATCGCAGCTCAAAATCAGTTCTTCCTGGAAGTTTTAACTCTCGTCCCGCAAGGGTTGGGTGTCTTCTGTGGATTCTCTCAGTGCCATATGTGACCTCTAGGGTGGCTCACTTTTTTTTTTTTTTTTTCTACTGCTCTAGGGCAGTCATGGGGTCTGAGTCCTCTCTGTGCCCCCAGAATAGCGCAGCACAGGGTCTGGCACATAATAGGTGCCAGTTTTTAGCCTTTTTTTTTTTTTTTTTTTAAGTTTAATTGGTGAACGCAACTGGTTATGACTGCCCCTTCTCCCAGGTTTTTCCACAGCACCATGGGGCTGTCACACGGTAACCCAGAGGCCCCCACTTCCCTCCTCCCTTCCTTAAACAGAGCTCTGGCTCTGACTTTCTGGCATTGCATTTCCTGAGAAGTGAGAGGGCAGCTGAGCCCTGGCTCCTGCTTCTGCTCCAGCCAAGATCTGCCCGCCATGGCTCTGGTGCTGATCCTCCAGCTGCTGACCCTCTGTGAGCCACCCCACCCCCTTCTCCCTGGGTCCCAGGCTGGTGGGGGTGCAGAGACAGGCTCTGGGGACCTGGACACCCTGAGTAGGGAGGGGGAAAGGAAGAAGGCTAATGAGTCTCCCTGAGGGCAGGTGCCGGCTAGTCAGGCAGCACTAGCTGAGGGTTCAGAATTCTAGACCAGAATAAGGGGACAGGTCTTAGATCCTTGGGTCCTAACACAGAAGGACACATGGGTCCTGAATTCCTGTTCCTGGACAAGGAGAGAGTGGGGGCAGGATTCTCTGGGTCTTGAGGCAGGAGGGTGCGAAGGACCTGAACTCCTGGCGATAGCAAGTGTAGAGTCCTAGATTCTGGTGTAGGAAGAGGATGAAGCCAGAACACCTGGGTCTCTGGGAAAGGAGGGAGCTGGGGACCCAGACTCCTGACCCCCGGGGAGGAGACATTGTGGGCTCAAATTATTGTCTCCTGGAAAAGGTGGAGTCCAAGGGTCTGATCACTGGGTGTAGAGGAAAGAGGGGGCTGGGGCCAGACTTGTGAAGTAGTTGGGGATTAAGAGCCCCGAGTTATGGCTACTGAGAGAGGACATATGGGTAAGATTCCTGTTTCTCAGAGGAAGGATTTAGATGTCTGAGTTTGCAGTGAGGTAGGACTGGGAGAAGCCTAGGACTTTGAAGAGACTTAGCTCCTCCACCTTCTACAGGGCCTCTGTGTCATGCAGACCTCACTTCAACTGGTGAGTAATATCTCCCATCCATTCACCTGTAAACTGCTGACAACCCATTTCCAACTATTCAGATTTTATTTTGGTGCTCAAACTCATCCCAGATTTCCATATTTCCCTCCCTCTCCTCCCTTTTTTCATCTTTTCCGTCCCTCCCTCCTTCCTTTCTTTCCTTCATATCTTACTCCCTTTAGTGACCAGTGTAGGTGAGTAGTGAAGACCATGAACTTTGGAGCTAAAGAGACCTAAGCTGGAACCCCACTCTCACCATATTATTCATTTACAACTTTGAACAAAACGCTGCTTGCTACTCAGTTTCCTTCTCTGTGAAATGAGCTGTTGTGAGGATTTAATAAAATCATCCCTGGCTGGCTCAGTTGGTAGAGCATGCAACTCTTGATCTTGGGGTTGTGAGTTTGAGCTCCATGTTGGGTATAGAGATTACTTTAAAAAATAAAAGTATTATTTTTTTTAATCACATATGTAAAACCCTTGACTCAAAGCTTGGCATAGTGCAGGGCTCAAGAAATAGGACCTCAGGCAATGCCAAATTAACTCCCCTATTTGGAAGCCCATTTCCACAAGAGTAGGATCCTCCACCCTGAGAAAGCCTTGAGTTTCTTTCCAGGTTTTCCAATTGGTGAGATCTCTTTCTCTCAAACCTCCCTCATGATACTACAACTTCAAATAAGAATCGCCCGGAAAACCACTGATACGATACCTTAGCTATCAGTTTATTTTAAATTATTATTTTTTAAATGATAAAGCTAACATATATTCATGGTTTAAAAAATGATTCCCAAAGGACATATAACCTCCCTCTTCCCCTTCCTCATCTTCCTTAAATAAGCTCTGAATCCTTACAAAAAGTTTCCATGCATTCAGACATATACATATATTTATATACTTCTTTGTTGTCTTGCCAAGGCAAAATTGATATTTCATGACTCACACTGTTCTGCATCTTATATTTTTTCACTTTACAATCTCTCTTGGGGGTGTTTCCGTATTATTATAACGAACTCTACATTTTTTTAACTGCTATTTAACATTTTCCATTGTATGGTTGGATTCTAGTTTGTTGGCCCTCTTGATGTATATTTAGGTTGTTTCCAGTGTCCTCTCCCAGCCCCACCCTAATCAATGCTTCAGTGAGTACTCCAACGTGAGCTTTTTGTGCCCACGTATGTACAGTTGTCTAGGGTGAAACAGTGGAATTATTAGGGCATGCCCTTTGTGTATTTTGATAGAAAGGGATGAACTGCCTTCTCAAAAGGTGCACTCAAGTGTACCTAACTACCTGTTTCACCATATCTTCACCCAAACAGAATATAAACCATTGTTTTAATTTCTGACAACCTGATAGGCAAAAAAATCTTACTGTTGTTTTATTATTATTATTTTTTTAATGATTACCAGTAACATTAAGCAACTTACCCCCTCCCCATGTGTTTTCATCCATTGGACTTCCTCTTCTGTGCACTACCTGGTTCATATGTCTTGTCCAGTTTTCAACTGGGCTGGGTTTAGGATTTCTTTCTATACTCTTCATCTATGGGATTAATGAATAAGTCCTTTTGCCAGTGCTATACCTTTTTTTTTAGCTCCGTCTGTCTATTCTCATACACAACTTTAAAATTTTGCAGTCATCAAATTAGTTAACCTTGTCTCTTCTGAATTTTTTGTTTTATTTTTTAAGATAGCTTTCTTTCCAAGACAAATATACTTTCCTATATTTTCTTCTAATACTTTTACAGTACGACAAAACAAAATAAAACAATGTAGGTCTTTAATTAACCTGGAATTGGTTTTGGGGCATTTGGTCTGAGGTAGGGATACCACTTTATTTTTTTTTTTTTACCCAAATCAATAGCAAGTTTGGGCAACCACTGAAATATGTTGACTTTGTTACAAATAACCTGAAGAGCAATTTACAAGTACAGATTTCTGGGACCCAATCCCTTGACATTACGTTTTAAAACCATGGAGTAAAGCTCAGGAGTTGCCCTGCTACTCTAATTTGCAGCTAGTCTTGACAATCTTTGACTGGGGTCCAGCGTCTCCCCTATTTTACAAGCAGGAAACTAAGGATGAGAAAGAGGCAGGGATTGCCCCAGCTGATTCTCTCCCCACCCCATCTCCTCAGGCTCCCAGGAATCCCAGGGCCCCAGTAGCCCTGTTTTTTCAGTGCCCCCAGCCTTATACCCCAAGCCATGGCTGGGGGCTCAGCCCGCTGCAATTGTAACCCCTGGGATCAACGTGACCTTGAGGTGCCGGGCACCTCAACCTGCCTGGAGGTTTGCACTCTTCAAGTCTGGAGAGATCACCCGTGTGCTGTACCGGGATGTGTCCATGGAGCTGGCAGAGTTCTTCCTGGAGGAGGTGACCCCAGCCCAGGGGGGCAGTTACCACTGCTGCTACCAGAATCCAGGCTGGAATCTGGGTGTCTGGTCCCACCCCAGTGATACGTTGGAACTGCTGGTGACAGGTGAGGTCCTGGGGCGGGGAGGGGGAAAGAAGGGAGTTTGGGGTGTGATGAGGGAGGGAGAAGGAGGGACAGAGAAATACAGGGAGAGAGATACTGAAAGAGACATACAGAAACAGGCTTGTACAATGACCCAGAGCAAAAAGAGCTACGTGGGGAGAGAAAGAGAACCAGAGAAACAGGTGATTCTTAACCAGGGACGATTGTGCCCCCCAGGTGAACTTCCTGGTAATATCTGGGGACATTTTTGGTTGTCACTACTACCAAAGATGCTGCAAACATCCAACAGTGCACAGGACAGCCCTCATCCTCACCCCATACAACAAAGAATTATCCAGATTTATCCAAAATGTCACCAGTGAAGTTAGGAAACCTTGGGAGAAACCCAGAAACACCAGAAGAAACAATTCCGGAGACGCTGCCTCCGAGATCCAGGGTAGTGAAACGCACAGGACGGGGAGATCAAAACAGGGACACGGAGAGAGAATTTTAGTGAGGCTCAGGCCAAGAGAGAAAAGGGGACAACCGGGGAGAGAGAGGCAGAGACACAGAGAAAGGAGCACTTGGGGGCGAAGACACAGGGGGAGCCAGGGACAAGGATGCAAAGGGCACAGAGACCGACACGGAGGCAGAGAAACTGTGGGAGACACTGGCAGAGATAGAGAGAGACAGCGGGGGGAGGCGGGGTGGGGGGAGAGAAGTTCAGAGAGAAGTAGAGGCTGGGGGGCCAGTGGACCGGGGAGAGGGAGTGAGAGCGGGGGGGTGGGGTGGAGAGGGAGGTGAGGGAGAGGGGGGAGGTGGAAAGGGGAGAGGGAGGGAGGGAGGGAGAGAGGGAGAGGAGGGAGGGAGGGGGGAGAGGAGGGCGGGAGGGGGGAGAGGGAGGGAGGGGGAGAGGAGGGGGGAGGAGGGGGGGAGAGGAGGGAGGCGGAGGGAGCAGGAGGAGGGGCGGGAGGGAGGAGGGGCGAAGGTCCGGGGGCGCGGGGCCGCGCCAGCGCTCGTCCCGGCCCGCGCCCCTCGCAGACCAGCTGCCACCCCCGTCGCTGGTGGCGCTGCCCGGGCCGGTGGTGGCGCCCGACGCCAACGTGAGCCTGCGCTGCGCCGGCCGCCTGCGGGGCATGAGCTTCGCGCTCTACCGCGTGGGCGTGGCGGCCCCGCTCCAGTACCGCGACTCGGCCGAGCCCTGGGCCGACTTCCCGCTGCGCGGCGCCAGCGCCCCCGGCACCTACAGCTGTTACTACCACACGCCGTCCTCCCCGTACGTGCTGTCGCTGCGCAGCGAGCCGCTGCTCATCAGCGCCGACGGTGAGGGCCCCGCGCCCCGCGCAGCCCCTGCTCCCCAGGAGGGGTGGGACCCGGCGGTTCCTCCCTGCTCCCCAGCCCGGAGGTCGGGGCCCCAGCCTCTCCCTGCTCCCCAGCCCGGGGGTCCGGCCCCCAGCCTCTCCTTGCTCCCCAGCCCGGGGGTCCGGGCTGGCAGTTCTCCCTGCTCCCCAGCCGGGGGGTCCGGGCCCCCAGCCTCTCCTTGCTCCCCAGCCCCGGGGTCCGGGCTGGCAGTTCCTCCCTGCTCCCCAGCCCGGGGGTCCGGCCCCCAGCCTCTCCTTGCTCCCCAGCCCCGGGGTCCGGGCCGCCGCTTCCTCCCTGCTCCCCAGCCCGGGGGTCCGGCCCCCAGCCTCTCCTTGCTCCCCAGCCCGGGGGTCCGGGCTGGCAGTTCTCCCTGCTCCCCAGCCGGGGGGTCCGGGCCCCCAGCCTCTCCCTGCTCCCCAGCCCGGGGGTCCGGGCCGCCGCTTCCTCCCTGCTCCCCAGCCCGGGGGTCCGGGCCCTCAGCCTCTCCTTGCTCCCCAGCCCGGGGGTCGGGGCCCCAGCCTCTCCCTGCTCCCCAGCCCGGGGGTCCGGGCTGGCAGTTCCTCCCTGCTCCCCAGCCCGGGGGTCCGGCCCCCAGCCTCTCCTTGCTCCCCAGCCCCGGGGTCCGGGCTGGCAGTTCCTCCCTGCTCCCCAGCCCGGGGGTCCGGCCCCCAGCCTCTCCTTGCTCCCCAGCCCCGGGGTCCGGGCTGGCAGTTCCTCCCTGCTCCCCAGCCGGGGGGTCCGGGCCCCCAGCCTCTCCCTGCTCCCCAGCCCGGGGGTCCGGGCCGCCGCTTCCTCCCTGCTCCCCAGCCCGGGGGTCCGGGCCCTCAGCCTCTCCCTGCTCCCCAGCCCGGGGGTCCGGGCCCCCGGTTCCTCCCTGCTCCCCAGCCCGGGGGTCCGGGCCCCCAGCCTCTCCCTGCTCCCCAGCCCGGGGGTCCGGGCCCCCAGCCTCTCCCTGCTCCCCAGCGCGGGGGTCGGGGCCGGCGGTTCCTCCCTGCTCCCCAGCCTGGGGGTCCGGGCCCTCAGCCTCTCCCTGCTCCCCAGCCCGGGGGTCCGGGCCCCCGGTTCCTCCCTGCTCCCCAGCCCGGGGGTTGGGGCCCCAGCCTCTCCCTGCTCCCCAGCCCGGGGGTCCGGGCCGGCGGTTCCTCCCTGCTCCCCAGCCCAGGGGTCCGGGCTGGCAGTTCCTCCCTGCTCCCCAACCCGGGGGTCGGGCCCCCAGTTCCTCCCTGCTCCCCAGCCCGGGTGTCCGGGCCAGCGGTTCCTCCCTGCTCCCCAGCCTGGGGGTCTGGGCCCAGCCTCTCCCTGCTCCCCAGCCCGGGGGTCCGGGCCCCTGGTTCCTCCATGCTCCCCAGCCCGGGGGCCCTCCCTGCTCCCCAGCCTGGGGATCCAGGGGGTCCGGGCCCCTGGTTCCTCCCTGCTCCCCAGCCTGGGGATCGGGGCCCCTGGTTCCTCCCTGCTCCCCAGCCCCGGGGGCCCTCCCTGCTCCCCAGCCCGGGGGTCGGGGCCCCCGGTTACTCCCTGCTTCCCAGTCCTGGGGTCCTGGCCACCGGTTCCTCCCTGCTCCCCAGACTGGAGATCCAAGTCCCCAGCCTCTCCCTGCTCTCCAGCCCGGAACCCCTGGTTCCTCCCTGCTCCCCAACCGGGGATCCAGGCCCCAGCCTCTCCCCGCTCCCCAACCTGGGGGTCTGGGCCCCCAAGCCCTCCGTGCTCCCCCTCCCAGGGGTCCACGCCCAGTTCCTCCCTGCTCCCCAATCTAGGGATCCGTACCCTACGCCTTCTTACCCAAATCCAGGAGTCCAGGACCCCTGCTCCCATCGACCCACCATAACTTTGAGACTGGGAGCTGTGTCCCCAGTCTCACCCTGGAGGTTCGAGACCCAGAGAACAGGCCCAGACTGTGGGTTCCGGAACTGAAGGCCTCTCTCCCTTGCTGTCCTGCAGGCTCGGGCTCCTTGGACTACATGCAGGGCAACCTCGTCCGCCTGGGGCTGGCCGGCCTGGTGCTCATTTCCCTGGGCACACTGGTTGTTTTTGACTGGCGCAGCCAGAGTTGTGCCCCAGGCAGTGTCAGGCCCTGAGCCCCAGAGGACTGGACACAGATGCCTCGCAGTGTGAGAAGAGTTCCCAGAGACAGCGAGAAGAAACAGGGATTCCTGGTGTTGGACTGGCCCCACAGTCCCCCTGGCTGAGCCCAGCTTCTGGGTCATAATAAGCTTCGTACTGTGTGCTCTATCTCCCTTCTGGGTCATTCCTCTAGTGCATCAGTGGAAAGCTGTCTCCGTGGTTAAGGCTTCCTAGTCTCGAGGCCTGGGTTCGAATCCCAGGGCCACTGCTCACTCACTGCGTTATTAGGAAAGAGACCTTTCCCAAGTCTCAATTGCCTTGAATGTAAAATGGGCTGACTGATAATACCCACTTCATAATCTTGTAGGATTAAGTGGGCAATACACATGAAACCCTCAAAAGTGACTGGCCCATAGTAAATGCTCAATAAATGTTAGCTATCCTATAACTGCGGTTTCTACCAGATGCTCAAGGCCGGAATGTAGTCCCCCCCACCCCCCACCATTGCGCATGCTCCAGCTGAACTTTTCAGCAATTCACCGCCATTTCCTTCATGCCCCCCAGCCTCTACTTCTCTCTGAACTTCTCTCCCCCCTTGCCTCCCCCCGTCCTTGGTCGACCAGCAAACCTCTTCCAAACCCCTCCTCAGACCTTCTGACCTGGGTAGACCAAGATCAGATCAAGGAGAACTTCTTCCCTATTTAAAGCTTCATTTGTGTGCAGTGCAGGCTGTTTTCTTGAACCGTCATTATGATTAAGTGGAGTCCGTTGCCAAGGCAACAGCAAGTGCAGTCGAGCACTGACCTGGACATTTATACATGGCACCTGGCCTGCTTCCCATGGGGTCTTGGCTGCCTTCACAGTTGTAAAGCTAATGCAAACCATTCCGCAGTGCAGCCCGTTTGCTCTCCCCTCTTGCCTCTCTTTCTGGAAGGCCTGACTACATTCAGTTTCTCCTGAGTTTAGTAATTTAACTTCTATTTTAATCTTGGTAACCCGGATGCCTTTATCATCCTCATACACACATACACACATTTTTCTGTCTTTAAGCACTTCTTACCACACAACACTTGTGTTCCCTTCTTGCTTATGCCTAATTTTGATGGAGCACACATCCTCTTCTATTGTTACTAAGTTTTCCACCTTCCCCTTCTCCTCTTCCCACTCTGTGAAGGAGAGGATGCCTTCCATTTTTTGGACAACCCCAGCTCCATCATCCACAAGGGGGATAGCCTTGAGCAATTTACAGACCCTCCTGAATTTTTATCCCTGAAAGAGGAAACTAAAAATATCCACCACGTTGGTTTGAGATAATCAAACAGGATAACTTGTCCCCAACATGTGGAGAGAGATCATAAAAGCTCAAGATCAGCAGTTTTAATCTATCCCACCCCCCCTTTTGGGGAGACATGATTAGGAAGCAAAGCTTACATCACAGCCCTGTACACACATCCATTTACATCTATAAACTAGAATTCAAGTTCTATGAAGCAATATTCACTTCTACTATTTTATTATGATCTATTTTATTAAAAATGCTGATCATGACTCCTTTCATTGATGAAACAACTCCCTAACACCCACAGTGAGACACGATTTGAGGAAGTTGAGCAATATTTGTTGGTGTTCCTTGGTTACAGAAACTGATCTCTGGACTCGTATAAAGACTGGGAAACTCAAAATATGGATAAACAGCATAAAACGATGGTATTTCAACACCCAGTTCTCCTAGTAGTTGAGATTTGGGTACTGCAGTTAAGCAGAACTGAAATCAGAAGTCAAGTTAGCCACCTGGGTTCACTGACTTGCTGAAGAGATTGGAGGAGAGACTCCGAGCAGGACTTTCTGGGTTTGTACTTAGTACCAATGTGGGACTCCTGTGGAGCATATCCTGGGCAATCTCCCTGTGAACTGGATGTGGACGTGGGAAATCAAGGGAGAAGCAGGGATCCAGATTCACAGGAGGAAACCAGACCTGGATGGGGCTGCAAAGTCATCAAATCCAGTCTTCTCATTTTACAGATGGGAAAATGGTGGAATGGAGGGGTGGCATGAAGCTCCCCCATAGTCATACGAGAAATCAGTGGCACGTCAGGGAGGCTCCCCAGGAATTTGTACTTCAACTCGGCCACATCTATTCATTCACTTTACTAGTCAACCACTCATCCCACTCATTGTCATCCATCCATTTGTTCACTGATTCTCATCCTTCTTTCTAGCCATCCATCCATCCATCCATCCATCCATCCCCTTTCCTCTTGCTCCTATTTGAATATGTACCCTTCCTTTTGCCCTTACCCATCATTAATTCATTATTACATCCATTCATCCATATTTCCCCTTATTAATCAGCTAATCAACTTATTAATCTACTCACCTATTTATTGTACTTATTCAGAATCTGTCAACCAACCTTTGCATTTATTTATCCAACAAGCCTGAAGATCTCTTCTTCCTAAATTGGGGAGAGGGGGAGGGGGAGTTGGAAAATTTAATAACGATAGAAGAAGATGTGTGCTCCACCAAAATTAGGCATAAATCAGGAAAGGAACACATGAGTGTTGAGTGGTGAGAAGTGCTCTGAGATGGAAAATGTGTGTATGAAGATGAGAAAGGAATCAAGGTTAGCCAGATGAAAAAAATATATATATTATTGATAATGTTAGTAATAGAATATTGTTTTTATTTTTAAAGATTATTTATTTAAAGATTTTATTTGTTTGACAGAGGGGGAGAGGGAGCATGCACAAGCAGGGGGAGCAGCAGAGGGAGAGGGAGAAGCAGACTCCCTACTGAGCAAGGAGCCTGATGCGGGGCTTGATCCCAGGACCCTGGGATCATGAGCTGAGCCAAAGGCAGATGCTTCACCAACTGAGCCACTCAGGTGCCCCTATTTATTTATTTTAGAGAGGGAGAGCACATGAGACCATGGCAAGGGGCAGAGGAAGAGGGAGGGAGAATCCTCAAGCAGAATCCCCACTGGGCATGGAGAATGACTTGGAGCTTCATCCCAGGACCCTGAGATCATGACCTGAGCAGAAACCAAGAGTCGGCTGCCCAATTTGCTGAGCCACCCAGGTACCCCCGTCACTTCCACTTTTGAATGAGGAAGAGAAAGGGGAATATTATCACATTTAATATTGCAAAGCAATTTACTGTTCTTGAGGCAGTGGTTCCTTTTTTTTAAATTTAAGATTTATTTATTTTAGAGAGGGGGGAGGGGCAGAGAGAGAGAGGGAGAGAATCTCAAGCAGACTCCCTGCTGAGTGCAGAGACCCCGATGTGGGGCGTGATCCCACGACCCTGAGATCACAACCTGAGCCAAAACCAAGAGTTGGATGCTTAACTGACTGCACCACCCAGGTGCCCCAAGGCCATGGTTACTTTTTTTTGTCACCCACAAATGCTCAGCGCTTCCAGGGTGTTCATAATGAGACTGTGACAGATCTGCTACCAGCTCTCCTTTCTACTCACTCGCGCCTGGTCCACTGTGCTCATCCTTCCGGTTTCAGATTGGATGCTGTTTCCACTGTAAACTGCTGCCTGGCCCATCTGTGTTCCCATAGTGTCTTGTCGTACCTGAACTGAATATTTACACTGTATTTGGATTTTCTCTCTCCCACACTAGACCACAAGCTCCTCCCAAGAGGGACCAGGTTTTTGCATCTCCGTGTGTCTGGGGCCTGGCATAGGTCTGAGGAAACATGCACAGTGTGGCTCAGTGAGCTCAGCATGCTGCAGATGATCTAAGTGAGCTCCATACTTTTGCCCTTGTGCAGTGGGCAGAATGATGCCCCCCTCCCCGCCACGTGTGATGTCCTGATTCCTGGAACCTGTGAAAATGTTGTACGTGGCCAAAGGGACTTCCCAGGTGTGATTAAATTTAGCATCATGAGGGGCGCCTGGGTGGCTCAGTCGGTTAAGCGTCTGCCTTCAGCTCAGGTCATGATCCCAGGGTCCTGGGATCGAGCCCCGCATCAGGCTCCCTGCTCAGTGGGGAGACTGCTTCTCCCTCTCCCACTTCCCCTACTTGTGATCTCTCACTCTCTGTCAAATAAATAAATAAAATCTTAAAATAAATAAATAAATAAATATATAAATAAATAAATTTAGCATCATGAGGTGGGGGGGTTATCCTGGATTAGTCAGTTGGGTTCCATGAAGTCTCAAGGATCCTCATGTATAAGAAGAAAGAGGTCGGAGTCAGAGAAGGGAATGTAGACATGGAAGCAGAGTCAGTGTGAGGCAGGGTCACGAGCCAAGGAACACAGGCTCGCCTAAAGCTGGAGAAGTCGAGGAATTGGATTCTCCCCTAGAGCCTCCAGAAGGAATGCAGCCTCTCAACCCACGTTGGACTTTTGACCTCCAGAAGAGAAAGATAAAAAATTTATGGTTAGGCCACTAGTTTGAGACAATTTGTCACAATGGCGATAGCAAAACTAATACTGTTAGCTTCAACAGAACCTCTTTCCTCTTCCCACAAACCCAGGCATGTAACCGTTAGGATTTCCACTTCTGTCCCCAACCCTGCTTGCCCCAAGTTCCTGTTTATCTACTTGGCACACATTTATTCAATGCCCACCACGTGTGGGGCACTGTGCTGGGTGCTGGGGACAAGCAGGGAACGCCAGCAGGCATAAACCCTGCTCTCATGAAGTTCATGGAAAAAAGCATTAACCAAACTGCTACACAGTGTATTGATTAGGGAGCACTTTAAGCTGCTGTAACAAACAGACCCCCTCTAAGGAAAAAAAAACATATAATTTTATTTCTCGGGGCGCCTGGGTGGCTCAGTTAGTTAAGCATCTGCCTTTGGCTCAGGTCATGATTGCAGGGTCCTGGGATCAAGTCCCACATGGGGTTCCCCCTGCTCTGTGAGGGGCCTGCTTCTCCCTCTCCCACTCCCCCTGCTTGTGTTCCCTCTCTCGCTGTCTCTCTCTGTCAAATAAATAAATAAATCTTTAAAAAAATGTTATTTCTCTCTCACTTAACAGTATATAGTTGAAACAGTCCAGGGCTATTTATCAACAGCTTTGCTTTTGTCAACATATGGCTTTCCTGTGTGGTTCTGAGTCAGCACGAAAGGAGGAAGAGTGAGAGAGAGAAAGAGAAGGAGATCACACAATCATTTTTAAAGAGTAGGACCCAGGATTTGAAAATGTCTCTTCTGTTCACATCCCGTTGGCCAGAACTCCGTTCCATCGCCAGGTCTAGCTGCAAAAGTGGCTGGGCTCTAGCGTGTGCCCTTCTAAAAATGAGGGAGGGGGGGTTCTGTTACTTAAAGGAAGAAGGGAAACTTAGATGCTAGGAAACCATGAACCATCTCCATCAGTATAACTATAGTAAAAAAAAAAGAGAGAGAGAATTTTGAAAGCCTATAATCGAGGATTTGATCTAGTCTTGGAGATCTCTGATGGCTTTGCTTAAGTGCAGAGGTGAGATCTGAAAGTTGAGCAGACTTTTAACTAGGTGAAGGTGCTGGAAGGGTGTTCTAAGCAAAGGGATAGCATGTGCAAAGGCCCTGTGGTGGAGGAAGCCGGGAGACAGTGGTTGAGAGACGGGCTAAATTGTGTGCTACTGCCACCTAGTGGTCACACCTTTTCCCTTGAAGTCCCTGAACTCCCTTAGAGGTGCATCATGGAACTGTAGCCATGCTCCTCTATTCCGGCTGGACACTGAGCTGTGAATGGCAGTGACCAGTGCCACTTCCAAGCTGGAGCATTTACCTGTAAGAACTCCCTCCTCACCTAGACACAGTGCTCCACTGCTCCAGGCGCCTGAGGGACAAGGATGAACCGGGCCCCCTGCCAGTAGTTTCTACTGTAGGCCCCCTGCCCCACCTGGCTCCAGGCACTCCTACTAGGAGCCCATCAATATGACCATCTTTTTGTCCACCTGTCTCGGTCCACTCGGGCTTTTTAAAAATGCCATACACTGGGGGGCTTGAACAACAGAAACTTACTTCTCAAAATTCTGGAGGCTGGGATGTCCGAGATCAGAGGGCCAGCATGGTTCTTGTGAAAGCCCTCTCCCTGGCTTGCAGGTGGCCTCTTGTATCCTCACAAGGCAGGGGGGGAGAGAGAGAGGGACGGTGGAGAGGGAGGGAGAGAAAGAGACCTAAGGTTTCTCTCATGTCTCTTCTTATAAGGGCACTAATCCCAACCACGTGGTCGCCACCCTCATAATATCACCTAAACCTAACCACCTCCCAAAGGTCCCACCTCCTAATACCAGCACATTGGGGGTTAGGGGCTTCAGCATAAGAATTTTGGGGAGACAGACATTCAGCCGATAACAGCATCCTTCTGGAGATCTTGTATCCACTGCTTACTTTTAAAGAATTATGAAAAGTTCACTCCAAGGTAAGGGGGTGGGGAGGCTCTGCTATGGCATCCTGGAAACCCTTCACATGTCCACATGGACACTTGAACTGCAGCTAATCTGACTCTGGGCACAATGCCTTATGATCCTCCTGGAACATAAGAAGATGAGAGGCTTGTGAGGAGCTTTGTGAGGCCATCTCCCACTCACCTTATTCCCACCCCCCGCCCCGGAAGACTTTCGCCAGACAGCTTCTCGTTGCTTCTCAGGTTCCGATGAGGTATGGCACTTTCTGCCCTGTTCCCCTCAGACTGGAGCTGCAGAATATAAAAATGCTTAGCTGCGGTCTAGATTTGGCTCTTGTGGTTCTGTAGAAAGACATGTGGCCTTTGTTTCTGGTTCCTGGCACAGAGCTCCTAAAACCCTTATTTCCTTAGTGACAAGGGTGATAGGAGCATCTTTTCTTCTAAGGAGGCCACTCTTGGTGAGCCTCTAGGTAGCTTCAGGATGGGGGCTGGTCATCAGAAAGACCAGCCGTGTGACTAGAAGCTTGGAACCTTCTGCACCACTCCCATCTCTGAGGAGAGAGGAAGAGGCTGGATATTGAGTGATTAACTCAACGGCCAATAATTTAATCTTGTCTCTGTAATGGAATAATGTAATGTGATAAAGATTATTTAAGAAATCTGGTTAGGGGCACCTGGATGGCTCAGTTGGTCAGCATCTGACTCTTGATCTCAGCTCAGGTCTTGATCTCAGGGTTGCGAAGTCAAGCCCCGCACTGGGCTCCATGCTGGGCATGGAGCCTACTTAAAATCAGTCAACTCTGGAAAACACTATGGAGGTTCCTCAAAAAGTTGAAAATATAGTTACCCTATGACCCAGCAATTGCACTACTGGGTATTTACCCCAAAGATACAAATGTAGTGATCCAAAGGGGCATGTGCACCCCAGTGTTTACAGCAATGTCCACAATAGCCAAACTATGGAAAGAGCCTAGATGTCCATCAACAGATGAATGGATAAAGAAGATGTGATACACACACACACACACACACACACACGATGGAATATTATGCAGCCATGAAAAATTGAAATCTTGCCATTTGCAATGACATGGATAGAACTAGAGAGTATTATGCTAAGCAAAATAAGTCAATCACAGAAAGACAAGCATCATATGATCTCACTGATATGAGGAATTTGAGAAACAAGACAGAGGATCATAGGGGAAGGGAGGAAAAAATGAAACAAGGTGAAGCCAGAGAGGGAGAAAAACCATAAGAGACTCAATCTCAGGCAACAAACTGAGGGTTGCTGGAGTGGAGGGGGAGGGATGGGCTGGCTGGGTGATGGACACTGGGGAGGGTATGTGCTATGGTGAGCGCTGTGAATTGTGTAAGACTGATGAATTGCAGACCTGTACCCCTGAAACAAATAATACATTATATGTTAATTAAAAAATTTAAGGGACGCCTGGGTGGCTCAGATGGTTAAGCATCTGCCTTCGGCTCAGGTCATGATCCCAGGGTCCTGGGATCGAGCCCCACATCGGGCTCTGTGCTCAGCAGGGAGCCTGCTTCTCCCTCTCCCTCTGCCTGCCTGTCTGCCTACTTGTGATCTCTCTCTCTCTGTCAAATAAATAAATAAAATCTTTAAAAAATAAAAAATAAAAAATTTTAAAAAATCAATCAATCAATCTGGTTAAAGTGTGGAGGTGAAAGCTTTGCCAAAAGTATCAATTTTGTTTTCTGATGCAACTAGGAGAATTACACAAATATTCACTCATGACTTTTACTAAATTGTTCTCTACTCCACTGAAATAAATCTACACACAGAAGTGTTATTTAAACAAGAGTCTTATAAAAATCTCAACTTTATTTTTTTATTTTTTATTTTTTAAAGCTTTTATTTATTTATTTGAGAGAGAGAGAATGAGAGAGAGCACATGAGAGGGGGGAGGGTCAGAGGGAGAAGCAGACTCCCTGCCGAGCAGGGAGCCTGATGCGGGACTTGATCCAGGGACTCCAGGATCATGACCTGAGCCGAAGGCAGTTGCTTAACCAACTGAGCCACCCAGGCGCCCCTAAAAATCTCAAGACTTTAAAAATCATTGCCACATCTCTTGAAAATCACCTTCAAAGAAACACCTGTAATTATAATTCATTTCTCTCCTTGATAATTCATTGCCGTGTTGATTTTTCTGTATTACTAAATGGAAAGACAAGTAAGCCCTGTCAAGACAATAGTCTCAGGGGCATGTTGCTCTTCTTCCAAATGAATAGTGGAAAAATTCATAAAAACTTATGATGTGCTTGGTTTCTTATTTTAACAAAGAGATTGAGGGCGCCTGGGTGGCTCAGTTGGTTAAGCGACTGCCTTCGGCTCAGGTCATGATCCTGGAGTCCCGGGATCGAGTCCCGCATCAGGCTCCCTGCTCGGCAGGGAGTCTGCTTCTCCCTCTGACCCTCCTCCCTCTCATGCTCTCTGTCTCTCATTCTCTCTGTCTCAAATAAATAAATAAAATCTTTAAAAAAAAAAAAGAGATTGAGAATTTTGTCTTATTTAAATTAGCGTATCTATCAAATACAGTTTGTAGACTTGTAGTTTGCAGATTTGAACCCTGATTTTAAAAAAACTGACAAAAAGAGCATATTTGAGATGATTGAGGAAATTTGGATACTGGCTGGATATTAGATGGTATCAAGAAAGTACTGTTAGAGTAAGGAAACGACAGATGTTGGCGGGGATGCGGAGAAAGGGGAACCCTCCTACACCGTTGGTGGGAATGCAAGCTGGTGCAGCCACTCTGCAAAACAGTATGGAGGTTCCTCAAAAAGTTGAAAATAGAGCTACCATATGATCCAGCAATTGCACTACTGGGTATTTACCCCAAAGATACAAAAGTAGGGATCCGAAAGGGTACGTGCACCCCGATGTTTATAGCAGCAATGTCCACAATAGCCAAACTGGGGAAAGAGCCAAGATGTCCATCGACAGATGAATGGATAAAGAAGAGGTGGTATATATATATACAATGGAATATTATGCAGCCATCAAAAGGAATGAGATCTTGCCATTTGCAACGACGTGGATGGAACTGGAGGGTATTATGTTGAGTGAAATAAGTCAAACAGAGAAAGACATGTATCATATGATCTCACTGATATGAGGAATTCTTAATCGCAGGAAACAAACTGAGGGTTGCTGGAGTGGGGGGTGGGGTGGGAGGGATGGGGTGACTGGGTGATAGACACTGGGGAGGGTATGTGCTATGGTGAGCACTGTGAATTGTGCGAGACTGTTGAATCTCAGATCTGTACCTCTGAAACAAATAATGCAATATATGTTAAGAAAAAAAGAAGAAGAAGAAGAAGAAGGTAGTGGGAGGGGAAGAATGAAGCAGGGGAAATCGGAGGGGTAGACGAACCATGAGAGACGATGGACTCTGAAAAACAAACTGAGGGTTCTAGAGGGGAGGGGGGTGGGAGGATGGGTTGGCCTGGTGGTGGGTATTGAGGAGGGCACATTCTGCATGGAGCCCTGGGTGTTATGCACAAACAATGAATCATGGAACACTTCATCTAAAACTAATGATGTAATGTATGGGGATTAACATAAGAATAAAAAAAAGATAAATAAATCTCCCTGGAAAATAAAAAATAAAAAGGTAAAAATAAAGAGCATTTAAAACAAACAAAACAAAACAAAAAGAAAGTACTGTTAGTTTTCTTGGGATGATACTGCCTTGGTGGTTATATATTTTTTAAAAAGATTCACATCTGATAAAGATAGCTATGTACTGAAATATTTTGGGAAAAAAGATAAGTTCACAAGATTAGTCACTCAGTAAAATTTAACTATTACTTTATAGCTATTATTATTTAAAGATTTTTTTAGTATAGTTGACACACAATGTTATACTTCTTTCAGGCATGCAACAGAGTGATTCAGCTTCTCACTGTGTTATGCTGGGCTCACAAGTGTAGCTACCATCAGTCCCCATACAACATATCACAGTGTCATGGACTATATTCCCTATGCCATGCCGCCTTTTATTCCTGTGACTTATTCATGCCATGGCTGGAAGCCTGTATCTCCCTCTCCCCTTCACCCATTTTGCCCATCCCTACCCCCTTTCTTCCTGGCAACCATCAGTTTGTTTTCTATATTTATAGGTTTGATTCTGCTTTTTGTTTATTCATTTGTTTTTTAGATTCCACGTATGAATGAAATCATATGGTATTTGTCATCTGTCTTTCTCAATCTGACTTTACTTAGAATAATACCCTCTAGGTCCATCCATGTTGCTGCAAATGACAAGATCTCATCCTTTTTGTGGCTGCATAATATTCCTCTGTGTGTGTGTGTGTATTACTTCTTCCTTATCCATTCGTCTACTGATGGACTTAGGTTGCTTCCATATCTTGACTATTGTAAATAATGCTGCAATGAACAAGGATGTATATATCTTTTTGAATTAAAGTTTTCATTTTCTTGGATAAACACCCAGTAGTGGAATTATTGGATCATAAAGTATTTCTTTTTTTTTTTAATTTTATTTATTTATTTGACAGAGAGTGAGAGAGGGAACAGAAGCAGGGGGAGTGAGAGAGGGAGAAGCAGGCTCCCCGCGGAGCAGGGAGCCCGATGTGGGGCTCAATCCCAGGACCCTGGGATCATGACTTGAGCCGAAGGCAGACGCTTAACGACTGAGCCACCCAGGTGCCCCAAGTATTTCTATTTTTAATTTTTTGAGGACCCTCCATACTGTGGTTGTACCGGTTTGCATTCCCACCAACAGTACAAGAGGGTTCCCTTTTCTCCACCATTGTCAATACTTTTATTTCTCTCTCTCCTTTTTTTTAAATTTTAACCATTCCGACAGGTACCTCATTGTGGTTTTGATTTGCATTTCCCTGATTAGTGATGCTGATCATCTTTTCATGTGTCTGCTGACCATCGGTATGTCTTCTTTGGAAGAACATCTATTCAGATCATCTGCCCATTTTTTAATTGGATTGTTTGTGTTTATTCTGGTGTTGTGTTGTATAATTCTTTATATACTTTGAGTATTAACTCCTTATCAGATATATCATTTTCTTTTTCATTCAATCTTTTCTCCCATTCAGTAGGTTGCCTTTTTGTCTTGTTGATGGTTTCCTTTGCTGTGCAAAAGCTCTTTATCTTTATTTTGATGTAGTTTCAATAGTTTATTTTAGCCTTTTTCCTTTGCCTTAGGAGACATATCTAGAAAAAATGCTGCTATGACTGATGTCAGGGAAATTACTGCCTGTGTTTTTTCCAGGATTTTTATGGTTTCAAGTCTCTTAGATCACGAACAAGACAAGGATGTCCATTCTCACCACTTTTATTCAACATTGTGCTAGAAGTCCTAGCCATAGCAAGCAGACAAGAAACAGAAATAAGAGGCATCTAACTGGTAAGGAAGCAGTTAAATTTTCACTATTTGCAGATGACATGATATTGCATATAGAAAACCCTAAAGACTCCACCAAAAAGCTATTAGAAGTAATAAATGAATTCAGTAAAGTTGCAGGATGTAAAATTAATATCCAAAGATTGGTAGCATTTCTATATACATTAATAACGAAGTAGCAGAAAGAGAAAACTAAGAAAACAATCCATTTAGAATTGCACCAGAAAGAATAAAAT
Source organism: Mirounga angustirostris (assembly GCF_029215605.1). Taxonomy (NCBI): domain Eukaryota; kingdom Metazoa; phylum Chordata; class Mammalia; order Carnivora; family Phocidae; genus Mirounga; species Mirounga angustirostris. The sequence goes on along the minus strand of NW_026991724.1, from coordinate 56,490,958 downwards.
ACCTAGGAATAAATTTAATCAAGGAGGTGAAAGACCTGTACCCTGAAAACTATAAAACATTGATGAAAGAAGCTGAAGGAATGGAAACACATTCCATGCTCATGGATTAGAAGAATTAATATTGATAAAATGTCCATACTACCCAAAGCAATCTACAGATTCAATGTGTTCCCTATCAAAATATCAACAGCATTTTTTCACAGAACCACAACAAATAATACTAAAATTTAAATGGAACCACAAAGGCCCCAAAATAGCCAAAGCAATAAATCTACTATAAGCATGGCCCTGATCCACTTCTCCTCTAACCCTAAAGGCAGCCATAATCTGGTGCAAGTCCGTTTCTTTTTTAAGACTTTTTTTTTTTACTTGAGAGAAAGAAGAGCCCACGCGAGCACAAGAGCCAGGGAGAGGCAGAGGCAGAGGGAGAAGCAGGCTCCCCACTCAGTGGGGAGCCCAACACTGGGCTCGATCCCAGGACCCTGAGATCATGATCTGAGCTGAAGGCAGACGCTTAACCCACTGAGCCACCCAGGTGCCTTTATCTTAGAATTTTTCCCCCCACAGATTCCACTTATTTATTTGACAGAGAGAGACAGCGAGAGAGGGAACACAAACGGGGGAGTGGGAGAGGGAGAAGCAGACTCCCCACTCAGTGGGGAGCCCAACACTGGGCTCGATCCCAGGACCCTGAGATCATGATCTGAGCTGAAGGCAGACGCTTCACCGACTGAGCCACCCAGGTGGCCCTGGAAACTTTCCTTTTTAAACACTGTGGTAAACTACACATAACATGTACCATCTTGACCATTTTTAGATGCGTGGTTCCGCAATGTTCAGTACATTCACGCTGCTGTGCCCCACCACCACCACCATCCACAGAGCTCCTCATCCTGCACATCTGTGCCCATTAAACCACGACTCCGCCTCCTCCAGCCCCTGGCTCCACCATCTACCTTCTGTCTCTATAAATCTGACTGCTCTAGGGACCTCACAGAAGTGACTCATACGGTATCTGTCTTTTTGTGTCTGGCTCATTCCATTGAGCATAACGTCCTTGAGGTTCACCCACATTGTGGCAGCTGTCAGAATGTCCTTCCTCTCCGAGGCTGAATAATACTCCATTGTGTCTACAGACCACGTTTTGTTTGCCCATTCATTCGTCAATGGACACTCGGGTCGTTTCCACTTCGTCTACTGTGAATAATGCTCATGAGAACATGGACGTACAAGTATCTCTTTAAGACTCTATTTTCAATTCTTTTGAAAATATACCCAGAAGTGGAATTGCTGGATGGTAATTAATTTGATTCAGTTTTTGAGCCTCTATGCAACTCCAGAGTCAGGGGATGTGACTTTGCTTCTTGGTGCCCCACTAAAAGCACACACGTGCTTGTTTTTCAGTTTCCATAATTGTATCAACATTTCTTGTCCTACATTTGCTCCTCTCTCATTGCCTTTTTTCCTTCTTAGCTTATGTCCTCCTAATAAATCCCCTAATTGTCTTTCAATGAGGTTTTGGGAAGAAATGTATATGTCCCATCTGCATGTTTATGTAGAAGTCCTTATATCTGTTCCTAAATTCAGCAGTCCCCAATTCTAAGCTTTACAAGAGTTCACTCCTCTTTTAAACTATGAATTTTTTGCATCCCACAGCACCTCACTTAAAATTTCTAAAGGCTTAAATTTCAATAACATTTAAAGGGATAAATTAACATATCAATTTTAGCCAACTTAGAAAGCACAGATAAGCAAAAAGGAACAAAAAATATTGATCGCAATTCTACTACTCAGAGAATAACACTTTTGTAAATAAACTAGATTTACCTTCTAGATTTTTCCATGTGCACATCATGCCTGGGTTGTCTCTTGTTCTGTCTACACCTCAACCAGATGTGGAACACAGCTCCCTAAGTTCTCCTGAAGAGCCTCTTTCCGCCAGAGATCTAATGACAGATTTCACAGAAGAGATTTCACTGAGGAGATAGTTCACATCGCGTCCCCACAACAAACCACTTACAAACCCACCACAGACATTTCTCTTCTTCAAATTCCTTTTCTGCTATGTTGCCTGCCAGTGAGGGTTCTTCTGTCTTACCTTCTCTTTATAGGGCCTGTTGTCTCATTCTCCCAGATCCCCACCACTCCGATGCCCTATGACTTCCCACCTCTTTGCCCTCAGCTCTGACCCCATTCCTGCCCTCAGCATCCCTGGGACATAACCTAGAAGTTGTGCACGTCACCTTGCTCACATCCTGTGACCAAAAGGACCCACAGTTCCCTGAGGGAGAGAAATGTTGTGGGTTTTTTTTTTAAGATTTTATTTATTTTATTTGAGGGGGTGGGCAGAGGAAGAGGGAGAGAGAGAAGCAGACACCCCGTGGAGTGCAGAGCCCAATGTGGGGCTCCATCTCATGACCCTGAAATCACGACCTGAGCTGAACCCAAGAGTCAGATGCTCAAGCGACTGAGCCACCTAGGCGCCCCTAGAGAAATGTATTCTTATTCTGGATCGCTGGGAGCCCAGGTATTTGCTGTCACAGTGCAGAAGGGGACGATGGTGATTGAAGTCCAGTTAGCAGTGTCTCGCATGCTCTGCATACTCACGGCTATGCCCTGGAAGTGGATGGCTGACCTCTGGGCTGTTGGGAGGACTCAGTGCATCAAGCCTGTGGGAAGTGGTTTGAGAGTGTGTTGCAATAGTCATTTCCTGATAGAGACTAGAAGACAGAAACTCTGGGTATGCAGAGTGGAGGACTGAAAAACCAGGGGCAAAGCTGTTCCTGCACGTCCTGGAGTCAAGCGGACATCTTGGCTTCGCACCACCAGCAAGACTGAAGGAAGATCCTTGGAAGAGGCTTGTGGGTGCTGCCATGATGCCCCAACTCTTGGCTCTGCTCTGCACTGGTAAGTCACGGAGGAGGGCAGCCACTGGACGGGTGGGGCTGGGCTGTGGCAGCAGCTGGAGTTGGTGGGGCCTGTGGGGTGGGTAATGGTGTGGGGTTAATAAACACAGACTAGAACCTTCCATTTCCTGAATACAAATTATGTACAAGGGACATGTTGGGTGCTTTACACACATTTTCCTGTTTCCCCAAACTCAGTCATCCCTGAACTTCCCCATGACATTTTTCCCTATGTACGTGACCTCTGTATTCTTTCCTATGTGATCTTCCTCTCTAAATTCCCCAGGTTTTTGTATTATTGTTTTTGTACTCAACTCTATTTTAAAAGAAAATCTGTAAAACACTTCTATTAATGGAAAATCAGTGTCCCTCATCAAAAACAGACCCTGTTCGCCTCTGGGCCACAGTTTCCACAGGTCCTGTTTCTGAGAGGTAGCAGTGAATGCAGAAAGCCGGCTTCAGTCTAGCACTCGGCAGTGGTATTCTTCCATGGGATCTGAGAGAGTGCCAAGAACCGAGAAGACAGACTTTCTCACACAGGCTCAGTGACACTTCCTCTCCTGTCATTGACCTGAAGTCATCTTACATCTCTTAGAGAAAGTCTCCCAAATAATTCTCTTCCCCATACTGCATTCAAGGAATCTGAAAGTCACAGCTGAAGTACCTGCCAAGGTCACTCTGCTGCTAAGCGGAGAAGCTGAATTCCAATTCTGGTCTGCACAGTGCCAGAGACCATAATTTTCCATTGGGCCATACGAAGGAATTAAAAGGTCCTAATTTTGGGGTCGGGGGGTGGAAATGTCTGGAGGGTGGATGAAGGGAGTCATGGTTAGAAAAACCTCAAGAAGGTAAATGAGCAGTGGATCCAATGATCTTAGTAGGTGCCAGCAACCTTCTCCTGTGAAGGGCCTGATAGACAGGCTCTGGGGTTACATGGTCTTTGTTACCTACCATTCAACACCTGTCAGAATGGCTCTCATCAAGAAGACAAGAGGTGTTGGTGAAGACATGGAGACTAGGGACTCACACACTGTTGGTGGGAATGCAAACTAGTGCAGTCACTGCAGAAGACAGTATGAAGGTTCCTCAAAAAGTTAAAAATAGGGGTGCCTGGGTGGCTCAGTCGGTTGGGCATCTAACTCTTGATTTCAGCTCAGGTCATGATCTCAGGTCATGAGATCAAGTCCTAGGTTGGGCTCCTCACTGAGCACAGAGCCTGCTTGAGATTCTCTCTCTCCCCCTCCCTCTGCCCCTCCCCCACATGCTCGTGCTCTCTCTCTTTCTAATAATAATTTTTAAAAAAGCTAAAAGTAGAACTACCATATGATCATCAACCCCACTTTGGGGTTATATATCTAAAGGAAATGAAAACATGAAATTGAAGGGATGTCTGCATCCCCATGTTCACTGCAGCATTATTCCCAGCAGCCAAGGCATGGAAATGACCTAAGTGTCCATCCATGGATAGATGGTTACAGAAGATGTGGTCCGTATTATTCAGCCGTGAGGAAGAAGGAAATCCCACCATTTGTGACAACATGGATGGACCTTGAGGGTATTACACGAAGTGAAACAAGTCAGAGACAGAAAGATAAATACTGTATGAACTCACTTTTCTTAGGATCAATTGGTCTAGATCTGAAAGGAAGGCCACCAGGGAACATACACCTCACCCTTCCAGGCAATACCAATCTTAGATTTTTGAGATTTCCTCCGGGGTACCAAGGAGAGGACTCATGGCCAACCGTAATGTCAGGGATGCATTTAGGCCATTCCCCAAGGGCAGACAGAAGCTTCTCCATGCAAAGGACTGCGTTCTCGGTAGCTAGATGTCCCTTATCATAGGGTAGGGCTCTCCCCACTCCTTCCTCCGCTCTCAGTTGATATGGATGGTTATGCTGTTGCGTTGGGAGGGAATTTGGGAAATCATTATTTCTGAAATCATTATTTCAGAAATCTTTGTAAATGACACTCTTTACATAAGACCAACTCTATTGGTCAACATGTATTTGTTGAACATCTGCCAAAGTCCACACTGCATTCTAGGTAGTGAGGATGTATTCTCTGCACTCAAGGGGCTTAAATTCTAGTGATTCCAGATCTCTTATGAACCCAAGAGCATCAGGAATAATAGGTGTCTTTAAAACCTAAGTGGTTTCTTTTCCCCCCAGCCAAATGGTTTTTGTCATTATTAAGATTTCTCTCACACTCAAGAAGCCATGGCACCAGGGGAAGGGTGGGTCCTGTGCCCTCTACAATGTTGACACGCTCAGGAGACACCCCGAGTGACACATTTAGGGTAACAGGGATGATCAGGAGCCAAGTGTAGTGTCCCTTATCCTCTCTTCACCATCAAATCTAGAGAGGATATCACAGGATACAACAGACGAATAGGGTGGATGGATAAAGGATGGGTGGTGGGGGAAATCGTTGGGTTCTGAGGCAAAATGGCAAGGCCATCCAAAGTCCTGGGGCCATTGTGAGGAGAGATGACTCTGGGACAGTGAAGTGGGACAATGTGAGAAATGACAGAGACTGTGGTATGGAGGATGTCCATATCTTGACTCCCAGGAGCTGTGGACATGTTCCTTTGTGTGGCAAAGGAAATGCAAGGTGGCAGGAGGGATTAAAGTTGCTTATCAGTTGGCCTTAAAGTAGGGAGCTTCTTCTGGATTATCTGGGTGGTCACAGTGTAACCAACCACGTGATCCCCAGGGTAGCAAAAGAGGCAGAAGAGGGTGTCAATGCGCCAACGATTCCTAGTTTTAGAGCCAGAGGAAAAGGCCACTACCAAGGGGTGCAGGCGCCTCTAGAAGCTGTGAAAGGCCAGGAAATGGGTTGTCATCTAGAGCCCCCAGAAGGAACACAGCCCCGAAGACACCCTGGTTTGAGCCAGTGGGACTTGTGTTGTTGGATTTCTCTAACCCACGGAACGGCAAGGTAATAAATCTGTGTCATCACGAGCCACTAAACTTGTGACAATCTGTAACACCAGCAGTCCTAGGAAGTTAACATAAGGGGCAAGCCAGCATCCATGCCAGATGGGTTTTCCAGCAGGAGGCTGGGACTGCCACTGAGCATGATGACAGGGCTCAGCGGCAGCCCCCGGGGAGGCCCCTCGGGACGGGGCTCCAGGTGGATGCTCATGTCTCATGGACGGTTCTCTTGCAGGGCTGTGTGCTGGCCAAGGAAGCAGGACAACTGATGGTGAGTTCCTTCAGTCAGACCCTCCCTCCCCTTCACTCCAAACTCCCTGTGTCCCTTCTCTTTCCTTCAAGGGGTTTCCTGAGAGCAGACAAGGGCACCAAATCCCATCCCCAAATCTGCTTCCTTCCAGAGTCCCTTCCCAAGCCCTCCCTCAGGGCCTGGCCCAGCTCGGTGGTGTCTCGCAAGAGTAATGTGACGCTGCAATGCTGGACTTCTACCAAGAATGTCAACTTTGTTCTCAGAAAGGGAAAAGTTCATTTGCAGTCTGTGCAATCACGGGCTTCCACAGAGGGCCTGGCTGAATTTCACCTCACTGGCCTAAACAGCGACAATGCTGGAGAGTACGCCTGTGAGTACTACAGACGAGGGAGCCCGTACATACGTTCACAGCCCAGTGACGTCCTCCTACTGCTGGTGACAGGTGAGGAGGTGCCTCGGAGGGACATAGGGTCTTGCAGGGACAGGTGTGGGGGAGGAACCCGAGGGAGGGAGGGAACAAGGGGAGATGGAGAAACACAGAACAGACTGGCCTGGCTCAGCTTCAGCCAGGGCTTGCTGGGGAAATCTTCCCACAGTCAGAGTGGAAAGAGGGTGAGACCAGGGATCTGTCATTTCCCCCACTTGGCGGGAACCCTTGCCAGGAAAACAAGGGAGGGTGGGGGACCCCGGGCTGCTCCCCATGACCTTGGTGCCCTCCTTTTCTTCCAGGAGATTTACCAAAACCTTCCCTCCAAGCCCACCAAAGGGGTGAGGTGACCGCAGGAGAAAACGTGACCCTGCAATGTCAGGGGCCAGCCAGTGTTTACGAGACTGTAATGTTCGCTCTACTGAAGGCGGGAGCGGCAGGGCCCATACAGGTCCAGAGTCCTGCAGGGAAGGAGACGGACTTCTCCCTCCGGACTGTGACAGTCAGTGATGCCGGGAATTACAGCTGTGTGTACTTCCAGACAGGGATTCCTTTCTGGGCTTCGCACCCTAGCGATCATCTTGAGATCCGGGTGACAGGTGAGGTTTGCACTGTCAGGAGGACCGCAGCTGGATTACCTGCCTGCTGAGGTGCTGGGACCTGAGGGAGTGCAGTGAGGGCACAGTCTGTCTCCACAAGACTCTGCAGCTTGGAGAAATCATTAGGAAGGGAGGGCCAGGATTCTGTGGAACCGTGTAGAGGATCTTCTGCCAAGACAGGGAGCAGAGATGGTGGAGAACCACATAAAAGGAGGCTGGGTGGGGGCTTCCCACTGTAGGTACTCTGGGGGGACAGGCTTCAGGGAGGGGGGATTTGCAATAATTGACCCCCACTAGGAAAATAAGATGTAGCCACAAAACCATCGCATATCTCCTGGGCAGGGCATAATTCATTTAGACTAAAATGTGAATGACACCTCCTGGGGTTATGCAGGAGGAGGTTCTAACCAAAAGGCAGAGGAGGGGGCAGAGAGTAACAGAGCCCAGGAGGATCTTCCTGAGAAAGACTCAGAGACTGCAGCAAGATCTGTGTTCCATTTTCATTGGGACTCTAGCACTCTTGCCTTTTAGCTCAGCTGAGTCGAGCTTTTCTCTTCCTGCCGAGCCCTTTCTGTCGAGAGGAATGATTTTTTTAAAAAACCATGGCAAAAGTGCATAACGTATAAGTTACCCACCTCCAGAGCGCCCTTCATCTTGCAGAACTGAAACTCTGTCCCCATCAGATAGCCTCTCTGCACCCCTCCCCCACCCCAGCCCCTGGCTCCCACTATCCTACATTGTCTCAATATATCTGACTAATCCAGGAACCTTACCTCACTGGAATCATACGGTATTTGTCATTCTGTGACTGGCTTTTCTCACTCCGAAATACGTTCTCAAGGTTCATCCATACCATAGCATATAGCTGGATTTCCTTCCTTGTTGAGGCTGATAACGTTCCATTTTATGGGCAGACCACATGTCGTTTACCTATTCCTCAGCTGATGGACATTTGGGTCCTTTCCACCTATTTGGCTACTGGCCACCTAGTGGCTACCAATTCTTTTGGATGTATACTCAGAACTGGGATTGCTGGATCTTAGGATAGTTCTACCTTTAAATTTTGGGGGACCCGCCACCATACTGTTTTTCATAGTGGCCATGTTCTACGTTGCTACCTACGGTGCACAAGGGTTCTGTTGGTTTGTTCAGGAAAGGGATGTTTTTTGACCCTTGTGCACTAGGGCTATTTTTGACGCCTGAATTTGTCCAGGACAAGCGGAGGAAGAGAGGCCAGTAGGAACCAGGCATCCTCCTGGATGGGGGCTGAGCACCCCAGTATGGACATGAGGACCAGTCATACCTGCACAGGGCAGTAAACAGAGAACCTGGAATTTCCAAAAAGCTCATGGTGCCGGGATTCGGGGCTCCTGAGAAATGCCACGCAGGAGACGACAACAGGTGAAGTCAGTGGACCTGAGTTAAAACCACAGCTCTGGCGCTTGCTGTGAATATTCCTCCACTCAGTTCTTTGCCTGCCTTTCCCTCATCTGTCAAGTGGGGGGGAGGCAGCAATGCACACCTCCGACCCATTCAACTTCTGTAGGAAGGAGAGAGAATGTAAGCGATCAATTATAATGGATAGTTTTGAGGACTGTATTCAAGACACTTGCTTGCAAGTGAAAAGCACCTACCTTGACGTGACCTCGGGAAAGTGAGGGGAATAGATCAGCCCTTGGGATTAAAGAGGTCATTCAGTGTTTCCCAACCGGGCACTACTGACATTTTTTGCTGCATAATTCTTTTTTGGGGGAGGGGGGGAGAACGGTGCATCCTGTGCATCATAGGATGTTCAGCTGGATCTCTGACCTCCACCTGCTACAAGTCTCCTTTGCCAACTGCGACAACCACATCACCTCCAGACACTGGCAAGTGTCCCACGGAGTCCGGACTATGCGTGGCTAGAAACCACTGGGATCGTGGGCCAGTAAATCGTGGGAAGCGCATGGATGCCACCTGCTTCAGAAACTGGAATGAGGGACCGGAGTGTTGCCCGGATTCTTTTCCCCTCTGACACTTGTTTGTGTCCTTATGGTGCTCTTTTAGTGGGGACCAGCTCCCTCTTTTGGGCAGAGAGCATGGCTTTTACGAGCTGAATTTATGAGCAGCTCACAAATTTTACTCCTGGAGAAGCATCTGACCCTCCTTCCCAGACCCAGTTCAAAACAGACAGACACACAGACAGACAGACAAAGGGACTGGGGAGGGCTGTGAACAGTCCTGGTCAGCTTAGCCTCTAGATCGATCCTAGGAAATGCTCATGAGAGAATGCTGTGCAAGAAAAACCCCAGCACCATCCAGGGTGACTCGAATGTAGGGGGGAATGAGCAGTTCCTAAAAGAAGGGAGAGGAGCTACCCTCTGATCCTATGGTCTGAAATTTGTGTCCCCCACCCCTGCAATTTCATGTTGAAATTCTAACCCCTAATGTGACATCATTAGGAGGCGGGGCCTTTGGGAGATGCTTAGGTCTTAAGGGTGGAGTCCTCATGACGGGACTAGTGCCCTTATAAAAGGAGACCCCAGAAGCTCCCTTGGCCCCTTCTGCCACCCAAAAGAGCCCCACCCCCCACCCCTCGACCATGCTGGTGCCCTGATCTCAGATTTCTGGTCTCCAGACCTGTGAGAAAAAGACGTCTGTTGTTCATCAGCCCCCCAGCCTGTGGCATGCTCTTAGAGCAGCCCAAAGGGACTAAGACAGCTAATAACGGTGGGGTATCTGCTCAGCAAGGGTGTTTGCTACAGAATGGCAGAGCCCTGGACAGAGCAAGAAAATTCCAAGGTCCTGAGGTTGATCTGGAGACCACCGGCAGCAGCACGGGGTAAAGGAGTTTTCTCTCTACCCCAGGGTGGGGCCACAGAGCCCAGGAGTGAGGCAGGGAATTCACGGGTCCAGGGAAACCTTTCCTGCATCTAAGATCCAGCTACTCCATTGCCTCCTAGGTCAATGTGAAGGACATTCCCCCCAGGGATAAGTCAGGTAATTGGGAGAAAGGGAAGAACATTCAAACAACCACAGCCATTTGAACAGGGATGAGCACCTGTCACTTAGGTAGATGGCCCCCCTGTCTGGAGGAGTGTGTACCTGCTCTTGTTTTGCAAGTAATTACAAGCATTTGGATTTTAGTTAGTTAACAAGCTATCTTCCTATAGATTACTTAGCTTCTGTCTGCCTCAGTTTCTGTACCTGTTTAAACGGGACTGAGAGTAGGACCTACACAAGGGACTCATGGTGAGATTTTGAGGAGTTAAAGGACCTAAATCCTTTCTAAACTGTCTGGTGGACAGCAAGTGTCATTGAAGTCATCTAAGTCTTTACTATTCTTATCATTATGAACACCCCAAACATCCCCCTCTGCATGGCAAAACAGCTTTATCAAGAGCTGCACTCCTAATGCCAGACTTTCCAGGAAACAGAGAACATCTGAGGAGTGTACCCCTCAGATGGTAACAGTAAATATCCTCATTGTTACAATGAATTACAAATATTAGTGGAGAATTACATGACCTCCTAAGGCCTTCCAGGTTCTAAAAAGGCCAAGGGTGCACGTCTGTGTCTTTAACTCAGCTCAATTGCACGTGACAAGGTTAAGCACAGATGAGATGGTCTTCAAAACATGACGCTCAAAGAGACAAAACCGGAAGAAAAATATTGTAGGTTGGATCTGCTCTCTGTAGAAAGGCGGACATTTTAAATAATTTCAGGTTATTCCACAACTGGTGAGTCATTTGTTTTTTCTCTTCTTTATCCTTGGCATATAAGGAACCCTCTGAGTTTCTTGATATGCTGCTCCCAGCTTGAGTACATCAGTGACAGAACGGCTCAACTGGAAGGACCCAGGAAGCTGTTGTCAAGCCCAATCACCACCTTTCCCGTGTTCCTTCAGCAACTGTTCAAACCCTGACAACTGTCACCAAGGGCAACAGGCTGAGGAAGACAGGAGGGTGTCATCTGGGGAGTGGGGGGTGGGGGGTGGCAGGGAGATGACTGAATAGAGGTGCACTGACAGACTACTGCAAACGGAGCCCAAGAGTTTCCCTTTGGGATTCGCCAGAGCTTTTTATAAACCCTTTCGACATTTTTGGTGGTCACTGCTGGGGATGGGGGATAGAGGATGCTCCCGGCATCTAGGAGGCAGAGACCACGGAAGCTGCAAAACACCCTGTGATGCCCAGGACCCCTCCCCACCAAGAACTATCCAGCCCCGAATATCAATGGCGCCCAGATGTGGGGGCGCCTGGGTGGCTCAGTCATTAAGCGTCTGCCTTCGGCTCAGGTCATGATCCCGGGTCCTAGGATCCAGCCCTGCATCGGGCTCCCTGCTTAGCGGGAGGCCTGCTTCTCCCTCTCCCTCTCCCCCTGCTTCTGTTCCCTCTCTCACTGTGTCTCTCTCTGTCAAATAGATAAATAAAATCTTTAAAAAAATAAATAAATAATGTATAGAGTTTTAAATTTTATTTAAATTTGATGGAGATACCACCTTACACCAGTTAGAATGGCAAAAATTGACAAGGCAAGAAACAACAAATGTTGGAGAGGGTGTGGAGAAAGGGGAACCCTCTTACACTGTTGGTGGGAATGCAAGTTGGTACAGCCACTTTGGAAAACAGTGTGGAGGTGCCTCAAAAAGTTAAAAATAGAGCTACCCTATGACCCAGCAATTGCACTCCTGGGTATTTACCCTAAAGACACAGATGTAGTGAAAAGAAGGGCCATATGCACCCCAATGTTCATAGCAGCAATGTCAGCAATAGCCAAACTGTGGAAAGAGCCGAGATGCCCTTCAACAGACGAATGGATAAAGATGTGGTTCACATATACAATGGAATATTACTCAGCCATCAGAGTGGATGCATACCCAACTTTTACATCCACACGGATGGGACTGGAGGAGATTTTGCTATGTGAAATAAGTCAAGCAGAGAAAGTCAATGATCATATGGTTTCACTTATTTGTGGAACATAAGGAATAGCATGGAGGACATTAGGAGAAGGAAGGGAAAAATGACGGGGGGGGGAATCGGAGGGGGAGACGAACCATGAGAGACTATGGACTCCGAGAAACAGAGGGTGTTAGAGGGGAGGGGTGGGGGGGATGGTTTAGCCCAGTGATGGGTATTAAGGAGGGCATGTACTGCATGGAGCACTGGGTGTTATACGAAAACAATGGATCCTGGATCACTACATCAAAAACTAATGATGTATTGTATGGTGACTAACATAACATAATAAAATTTAAAATTTTTTTTTAAAAAGAGTAAAAAATTTTTCATTAAATTTAAAACTTAACTCAAGAATTCCGTCTTCTAGGTAAAACTGAAAGGAAGTCTCCCAAGATGGCAGAAACAGAGCTAGGTAAGAGAGTCGAGCTTCCTGGGACATACAGTCATTCACCCGTGGGATGAGATGTCCTTGTGCAGCTATGAGTTATCCACCCCTGGGAAAATTCTTGAGGATGTCTATCTGTTGGTGATGCCTGAAGGCTGTGGCTCAGTACAAGGTCTTCCAAGGTGGGGAGGATCAGAGGCACAGCTCTGCCACCTCGGTAGCTGGGCCACTTTGGAAATAGTACTTCAACCCTCTGACGTTCAGCTTCTGCATCTGTAAAATGGGCATCACTCTGTCTCTCTCCCAGGATACTTGTAAGTATGAAAAAAACGTAGTGAGCTCTCCAGCATGTGGTAGGAACTCAATCGATGGAGACACACTGAGGCACCAGAGAGTGTCTCAGGAAACCGTGGGCCCTCTTAACCCCTCACCTCTCCCCAGGGACCACTGGGATCACCCTCATTGTCATCTTCACCTTTCTCTTCCTCCTTGGAACCTTCTTCATCTGGAAATACACCCGATGTGGTGAGTTCAGGAAAACAACAGCTAAATATTTGGGAGGAAATGGGAGAAATAGAATGGGAAAGTAACACCACAGGGTTGATCCTGTCTCTCTTTTATCCGCAGGGGCAGCTCTGGACAAGATGACCAAACGGTAGAGCTACTCAGAGGATCCCATACGCCCATACTTAACTCTTCCTCCATTGCTGCCTTGACTACTCAAGACCTTCTTTCTTACCTCAACATTTTATGTGGCCCCAAGCAGCCCCAGCAACCATCCTGTGTCTCTCCATGTCCTCCCTTCTTACAACCACCCTCCACTTCTCACTCAGTGTTCTTTCCTTGGATCCTTTCCTCATGGACCACACTGCCCCCAACCACTTCCCCTCCTCACCTCTCAAGACTTTGCTGAGCACCCAAATGACTCAGGGACCCCAGGGAGGGGTGTATGAGCGTCGAGTAAGTGGGGGGTACTTTGGTTTACACATGATCTTGCTTGGCACCTCACCTCCATCTACCCACAATGATCCCGATTCCTTTTACCTTTACCAATTTCCTTTACCTCTAATGCTTCACTCTTTCTCTTAGGTCCCACTCTAAGGAACCTGAAGAAGTGGGGACAAGTATTCAGCCTGAGAAAGGAAGTGGTGGTGGGTACATGTGTGTGTGTATTTCTATTTGTATGGTGTGTGCACACACGTGTGTGCGTGCAGACTTAACCCCGGAGCCTAGGGGTGAAGCAACAGCAGAATTTTTCCTTTCCAGATCCACCCGCAGCTATGATGAGCTGCTCTCCTGCCTGGGTGAGTTTCCGCTGTGGCCATTTCCCGTCATCCCCTCAACCCAAGCTCTCCGTCACTCCCTCCAGTTTTGTCAATGGTTTGGGTCTCTGCTTTCCTCTACCCCCACCCTTGCTCTACTTTCCAGGACAATCTGGTCTGAAATTTTCTGTGCCTTCTCTGGCCAGGGGACCTTCATCCCATCACTTGTCCTTTCTGGGGACATTTCCCCATGTGACATGGGATGCACATCACCTTCTTTCTGGGATGAATGGGATGATTTAATGAGCTCAGAGCCACACAATGATCAGTAGGATCCCAGGCATGGTGTAAGCATTCAGTGCTCCTGAAGCTGCTATGATTATAAACTATCTGTTATAATCTCGGGCCAGTGACTTTCCCACCCTGAGCCTCTGTTTCTTCATCTGGACAATGGGGATAATGTGCCCCACCTCTTCATGCTATTTATGAAAATATGGCAACCACCTACCATGAAGTACCTGCAAACTACAACCTGCAGGTATCAATAGTGACCCTTATTGTTTCCATTTACACTTCAATTTTTTTAAAAATGGTGGCAAAATGCATATAACACAAAACTCACCGTTTAACCTGTACAAGTTAGCAATTGTTGGAATATTCACAATGTTGTGCAAAAATCACCATTATCTAGTTCCAGAACATTTTCATCACCCCAGAGGAAACCCCACAGCCTTTAAGCACTCTCTGCATGCCCATACCCCCACCCCAAGCACCTGACCACCACTAGCTTTCTGTGCTTAAGGACTGACCTATTCTGTACATTTCAGGTTAACACTCTCTTTGGTGGCTGTTTGTATGAGTTATCTATGGTTTCATAACAAATGATCCCCAAACACAATGGCTTAAGGCAACACTTATGATCTCACGGTGTCTGCAGGTCAGGAATCTGGGTGTGACTCACACTGGTCTCACAGGCTGGCATGAAGGGCTTGGCCAGGGCTGGTTCAGGCTTGGATTTGTTTCCACACTCACTCACTCAGGTGGTGGCTGGCAGGATTCAGTTCCTTGCTGGCTGCTGGCCAGAGACCACCCTGACCATGTGGGCCTTTCCATAGGACAGATCGTAACCCAGCAGCTGGCTTGATCAGCATGAGTGAGGGACCTGAAAATAGACAGGTGTGAACAAGATGGAAGTCAGTCTTTCACCACCTAGTCTGGGACACGAAGACACAGGACAGCCCATCCTTTTCACTTAACTCTGTTTGACAGATGCATGTCCCTAGGTCCCACCAACCCTCAAGAGGGTAGGGGACTGCACCAAGACTCAAAGTGCAGGAGGCTCTTTCTAATACAGCTGTCAACCACACTGTTGTTACAAATGCTAAATCTTCACAATCCAACACTCTTTCCCGGGAATACTTGGTCCTTTTCTCCTTGCTTCCCTTCAGGATAAAACATCCCAGGTCTCAAGAGCTGAGGAACCCCATGGAGTGACTTATGCTGAGCTGAACATCAGAGCCCTAAGTGAGGGTCCCTCCAGCCAGATGGAGCAGCCTCTGGAAACCTGTGTGTACTCAACCCTTAAGGCATAGCCAGGAGAGCACCTGGAGCCTGGGAAGGAAGAACTTCCAACAAGGGGATGGACGATGGAGAGAGGACCCTTGAGGCACTAAGCAAATGGGGATCCCTTTCCTCAAATCTCCAATGAAGACTTGTTTACTTCTTCTAAAAATTTATTTTTTTTAAATAAGAGGTATCATTTGCATAGAGTAAGATGCACAAACCTTATCTCTACCTATCTCCTTTGGTATAACCACTGTCCAATTAAAAACAGTATTTCTAGCACTCCAGAAGTTTTCTTTGTGCCACTCTCCAGCTAACCACCCTTCCCCTGAGATCATTCCTTTTTCTGACTTGTATCGCCTTGGATGACTTTTGCCCCTTCCTCATACGCACTCATATACACGCAGTACACCACGTGAATTCTCCTGTGTGGGCTGCTTCCATGTGAAGATGTTGTTTCTGAGGTTTATCCCGGATGTTACTCGCATTGGTACCTTCTTCCCTTTTTACTGCTGAGTATTACTCATTGCACGTTCATACCACAATCTGTTGATCCATTCTCCAGTGGAAGGACACTTGGGTTGCCTTTCTTGACTGCCACTCTTCTGCTCCCACTCCCTTCTCTCCACAAAACTGCCCCCATGACCTTACACAAGTTTGTGGGCTTGAGTGAGCCTTCATTGTGGCTTGTGACCACCAATTATTCTCACTCCTGGTATTTGTGCCTCCGTGTAATCCCCTCCCCTGGTTTTGGAAACTTGCTTCTAACCTACAGAATATAGCAAAGGAGACAGGATGTCACTTCAGCAGTCGTGTTAATGAAGAATACAACTACCATCTAGACAGCAGGCTCTTTCCTGCCTTCTATGATTGTGCACTTGCGTGATGATGTGAGTTCCCCATTTTGGAGAAGCCCACTTGGCAAGGAACTGAGAATAGTCTCCAGCCAGTAAGGAATTGACTCCCGCCAACAAGCATGTGGGCTTGTGTCATATAATAAAGAATTTGGCTGATCTTTGTCCTTGGCTCCGGGGAGGTAATCTCTAAGTACTTGGAATCTCTCGAGTAACAGGAGCATCTTTGTTATTCACGGTGGGTGCCTTGTACCACACCTGGGTTTATGTCAGTGAGATGCCCCAGGATGGGGGCTGGTGATGCCAGAAAGACCAACCATGTGATTACAGGGTTACAGCCTTGACCTCTGGGGATGAGAGGGGGCTGGAGACAGAGTCAGTCATGTGGGCAATGATTCAATCAATCACACCTATGTAAGGAAATTCCGATGAAAACTCTGGACATTCGGGGAGCTTCCTGCTTGGTGACACATCCTGAGAATACAGGAAACTTTGCTTTGGGGGCCCTCTTAGACTCCCCCATGTGTCTCTTCATCTAGGTGGTCTTGATTTGTATCCTTTATAAGAAAAACTATAATCATAAGTATAGTGCTTTCCTGAATTCCTTGAGTGCTTCTAGCAAGTTAATGAATCTGACAGGTGTAGTAGGACTCTCCAAAATTTTAGATATTGGTTCAGAGGTGCAAGTGACTCTGGAACACCTGAGCCTGCAGCGAGGACAGTCTTGTGGGCACTGCACCCTCATCCTGTGAAGTCTGCTAACTCTGGGTGGTTCATGTCAGAATTGCATTGCAGCTTGGAAGTGGATCCTTCCCCAGCTGAACCTTCAGATTAGACCCCAGCCCTGGCTGATATGGTGATGGCAGCCCACAGAGGATCCTGCTCAGCAGTGCTTGGGTTCCTGGCCCCAGAAACTATGAGATAGTGAAGGTGTGTTGCTGAAGCTGCTGTATTTGTGGCAATGTTGTTACACAGCAACAGATAACCAAAATGCTGAAACCCTCGTGTGTACCCTTCCACACAATGAACCTGAGACAAGGAGGCACCTTCACCACTGCTGAGGGAGCTTCAGATGGTTTTCTGGAAAGGGAATGGGCTTCTGAGACAGAGCTGGATTCCAACTCCTGCACCTGCCTCTCCCACCTCTATGTCTTTGCACAAGGGAACCTGCCCTGCTGCCCCTCACTTTACATATTTCCCGTTAATTTGCTTCTGCTGCCCGAATTTCACCAAATACGATTTGGCAGGAAGCACGCTGGTTCACCTGCATCATGAACTCAGCAAGCTGGTCAAAATGTAGGTAAACCAGGATTTACATTTTTAATTTGCAGAGACACATTTTCCTACCTAGAGACAAAATCAGTGAGGGTGGTGAAAAAAAGAATGGAAAGCTGCCATTTCAGACCTTCTGATAATTTCATTTCCTGGCTAAGTAGGAGCCTGTGAGTCACACACAGCTTTTCCAGGAGACAAAAATGATTTTGGGTATAGAGACCGTGGCTTCACAAAAGCCACTGCAAATCCTGAAGAACGTGGCACTGTGCCCATGCATGATGGTTAGTCGAGTATGGTGCTGTGAGGTTTGTTCCAGCAGGAATTGGTCTGAGCTATTCTGCTGACATGAAAATGTATCCCACGACACTGACCTCTGCTTGTGCAATAAAACCTACTGATTAATAGTGTTGCTCTGTAACCACGGGTCCCAGCAGTCCTGGAGAGCTTGGTGCCAGCTTCTCAGCATTATTTACTGGTAAACGTGGGAATGATGACCCTCCAGAGGCCTCTGCCACATGCCCGTCATGGACTAAGAAACCCCAGCCAAGGATCTGTTTTGGGTTTCCCGAAGCTGAGGGGCTTTGCGAGTGACTCCTGACCCAAGACAGAAAGTCCATCTAGGAAGTTGTGTGAAAGGAGAGAGACCTTTTTGCCTGGGATACACACTCTCAGTTTAATGCTAGACAGCTGCTATATTGTATTCTTCTCCTGCAACACACAATATTTGGGTTCTACAAGTCTGCTTTAGCAATTGAACCTCACTAGCACAGTTAGTAAAAGAACTATTTGGTGGGGTGCCTGCCTGGCTCAGTCGGTAGAGCATGCGACTCCTGATCTCGGGGTTGTGAGTTTGAGACCCACAATGGACATAGTTTACTTAAAAAAAAAAAAAAAGGAACTATTTGGCTGTAGTCCTTAGCTCTTAAGACAGTGGGCAATGTTGGGGTGTCTGGGTGGTTCAGTCGGTGAAGCATCTGCCCTCAGCTCAGGTCATGATCCCAGGGTCAGGAGGGAGCCTGCTTCTCCCTCTTCCTCTGCCCTTCCCCGCCATGCTCTCTCTCGCTCACTCGCTCGGTCACTCGCTCGCTGTCTCAAATAAGTCAATAAAATCTAAAAAAAAAAAAGACAGTGGGCAATGTCTAGCAACCTGAGTGTCTGTCCAGGATTTTCCAATATTCTCAACAGTGAAGTACCTTCATCTCCTCGGAGGAACCCTTCAGGCTCAAGCCTCAGGCATTTGGAGGGGGCGGGGGTCCACATGCTTGATGCCGGAAATCTAAGACAGATGAGGACTTTCTGTGAGCCAAGTCTTTGATGCTCAGTGCGTAGGAGTATGTTGCAATCAGCAGCACCAACGTTTTCAAAACGTGGTGTGGAAGAAGGAACTGAAAAGTCAGAAAAATCATTACTTCCCACACTCTAGATACAGGGCAAGGCCTGGCCATCCCAGTTCCTTGTTGCTCACCTGCAGACGGCACAACCCAAGAAAGGTGCTGGAGAGGCTGACAGTGACATGCTGCCATGATCCCTAAGCTACTGTCACTCCTCTGTCTCAGTAAGTGTCCCAGAGCAACATGGTGGGACCATAGAAAACAACAGAATTGGTAAGAGGTTTGGCCTGCGGATGGAAAGAGAAAACATAACATTGGCTTTGGTTTAATGAGTGCATACTATGTATCAGAAATCTCGCTGAGTACAATGCATACGTTACCTCTAAACCAATGCATTGGAAATTTCAATTACTCTTGTTCCGAGTTCTTGATTTCTGCTGAATGCCTTTGCTACCTGTACTTTATTGGTTTAATGGGTTTTGCTTTTAATATAGACTCAGCCTTTTTTGCTTAAAGAAAAGTGCTTACAATACAAACTCTCCATACTATGAATAAAAATCCAGGTCAAATACAAGAACTATAAAGTAAATGCAGTGATAAGGAGACAATGTTAGGATATTGTAACTATACACTGGTCCCTGTCAAGCTTCTGAGCCTGAGACCTGCTAGTTCTTTGCTATAAAGGCAATTAGCCATGGGACACCTGGGTGGCTCAGCCGGTTAAGCGTCTGCCTTTGGCTCAGGTCATGATCCCAGGGTCCCGGGATCGAGCCCCGCATCGGGCTTCCTGCTCAGCAGGGAGCCTGCTTCTCCCTCTCTCACTCCCCCTGCTTGTGTTCCCTCTCTCGCTGTGTCTGTCTGTCAAATAAATAAATAAAATCTTAAAATAAAATAAAATAATAAAGGAAATTAGCCACAATCCACAACATCAGAGACTAGCTTCAATAAGCTTTCTTGGTGACATAATCAGAAACTCTACAGGAGTGCTTATTGCATGCGATCATGTAGTGCTTTTTTAAAAAAGATTTATTTGAGAGACAGCGAGCGTGCTTGTGCAAGAGTGGAGGGGAGAGGGAGAGAGAGAGAGAGAATCTCAAGCGGGCTCCACCCTGAGCACAGAGCGCCACACAGGGCTCGATTCCACAACCCTGAGATCACGACCTGAGCCGAAACTAAGAGTTGGACGCTTAACTGTGCCACCCAGGTGCCCCCATGTCGTGCTTTGATTGTCCTTTCTTCCACCTAAAATCATCACACATAACACAGATGGGATGTATTCCACATTTGGGAAATACCACTCTGATCCACCCCCCTCAAAAAAAAAAAAAAAACCGCAAGGGAGAATGAGGTCCACTTTTATAGAGGAGGAATCGAATTTGAGTCTGCAAAGTGAAGAGATTTGCCTCGGACTGCACAGGTTTACCACCTGTGTCAATCTCAAAGGGAAGCCAAATCTCAACCCAGACTGCCGAGCTCCAAAAACGTTTCCGCTCAGCCACGATGTTAAATTAAGAGGGACACATCCACAGGGTCCAGCGTATGGAGCACTCTAGGCATGTCTGAAAGGATTCTGGGGTTGGGAAAAGCCTGAGGAGGTAGACAGGAGTGGTTCAGAATGCTAGACTTGTACCTCAGAATGAACTGGTTTCCAGAAACCAACAAAGCTCGATATCCACAAAACGTCAGGGGAGGAGGACTTGCCTCCGCATGGCCCTCTGCACTCGGCTTCCTGTTACCGCCATGGTTCTCTGATCCCAAGACTTCAGGCTCCTCCCCAGAGCACCCCTAACATCAGAGGCTTGCCTTGGGAAGACACACCTGTTTGTGTCTAGAGAGAACACAGGACTGAGTTCTGAGGACTCTGCTCCTGCACACAGTCCTTGTGGGGCCTTGGGGAATGTGTGTCCGTAGTTACAAGTTCCCTCATCTTTCAGAATTACTTTCATAATCAGGTTCAAGCGTGAGTGGCCAGTCCATGCTCAAAAAATGATCTTTTTATGTTTATTATTCCTTGCATCATTCATTCTCCTCTGGCTGAGTTAGGCACTGATTCCACTTAGCATCCCTTCCAGAGATCTTCCCTGGGCACGTGGATGAGATTTTCATTCCTTTTTATGGCTGAGTACTCTTCTGCTTATGTATGGATCGCGTTTTGTTTATCCACCCACCTGTTGGTGGTCGCCTGGCTTGTTTCCACCTTTTGAAGGTTCCTGATCTTCCTCACGTCAGTGAGATTAACCTTTTCCTTAAAAAAAAAAAATTTTTTTTATTTGTCAGAGAGAGCGTGCGAGCACAAGCAAGGGGGAGATGCAGGCAGAGGGAGAAGCAGGCTCCCCGCTGAGCAGGGAGCCCGATGCTGGACTCGATCCCAGGACTCCAGGATCATGACCTGAGCCGAAGGCAGACACTTAAACGACTGGGCCACCCAGGCGCCCCAGATTAACCTTTTCTTTTTTGTGTTTGTCTTTGAGAGATAGTGAGTCTCTCCTAGTGGATTTCCTGTTCCCCCCTAAGCAACGAGGCCTCTGAGCAGCGCCCTGCTGAAGACTGAGATGAGATCCCATGAGATGTGCTGGGGCCTGTGAGCGGGAGATAAGTCCCATGTGACCTGAGGGTGTGTCCCCTGCTATCTACCAAGCTCTGCAAAGCCCTCAAGCCCCTTCGAGCTACCAGAGCGCAGGCCACTGAAGGAGTTAGACCCGCGTTTCTAAAAGATTTTTTTTTTACCCCATGTGGACCAGTTTTGTGTCTTAGCAGGGAAAAGGGGACGTCACCAGGTCTTTGTGCTGAAAATGCCTCCCTACCACCACAGTTCTCTGATCCCAAGAGGTCAGGCTGCCCCACAGAGTGTTCTTTACATCGCCTCCTACATCCCTCACAACACCTCCCTCAAAGGCCTTGGGACCGGAGTGTCTGGGGGAGTGCAGGAGAGGGCTGATGAAGGAGGGGCTTGGGGTTGCAAAAGCCCCGAACTTTCATAGGCCCCAGAAAGCCCCGTGAGCCAAGAGAGTGCCCACACAGACTTCTCAGTCCTGATCACAAGTCCCTCGTGAGGTGTTCCATGCTATCGAGAATTTATTTTCAGACTCCCACTTTCTCTGGGCATCTCACAAAGCCCAGAGACTTTCTGAGTCCCCAGACTTTACAGGCTCTTGCAGGGAAGTCCTTGAGCTCTTGCCCTTCACTTTGCTCTTCACCGTAACACGAGGCTGCTATTCACGGATGGCCTCACCTGCTATGCAGAGAGAAGTGACTCCTACTTTCCACTCAGTGTGGTCAGTCAAGAGGGAACAGGCTCTGTACTGCGGGTTCCTCTCCCTCTTTGCCAAGCACAGCAGGATGAACAAAGATCTGGGCTCCCAGGACTTTGGTGCTCAGAGACCAGGCTCAGTGCAGAGCTCAGGTCATGCTGCTTCCCAGGCAGGGGGACTTCTAATGCATTCGGGTGTCCACAGACGTGTGCTCTGACCACCTTTCTCCTTTTTCCATTCTCTGTGGATTCAATGACTGTGAGAGTTTTCAATACCTTAAACACATCCATTGTGCTCCCTATTTTATTGTGATAAAATATATGTAAATAACATTTACCCTCTTTATCTAGTACAGTGGCATTTAAATGCATTCACAATGATGTGCAGCCTTCACCCAAAACCTTTTCATCATCCCCAACACAAACCCTGTACTCATTAATCAATAAACATTTTTCCTCTCTTTTTCCCCAGCCCCCTGATAACCTCTATTCTACGTTCTGTCTGCATGAATTTGCCTATTCTAGGTACTTCGTGTAAGTGGAATCATATGATATTTGTCCTTCTGTGTTTGCTTAATTTCACACAGAAAAATGTTTTCCAAGTCCACTCGTTCTGTAGCATCTGTCAGAATTCCATTCCTTTTTTTTTTTTTTAAGGTTTTATTCATTTATTTGACAGAGAGAGACACAGCGAGAGAGGGAACACAAGCAGGGGGAGTGGGAGAGGGAGAAGCAGGCTCCCTGCTGAGCAGGGAGCCCGATGTGGGGCTCGAACCCAGGACCCTGGGATCATGACCTGAGCCGAAGGCAGACGCCCAACGACTGAGCCACCCAGTGCCCCCCCATTCCTTTTTATGCAAGAATAGTATTCCCCTGGGCGCCTGGGTGGCTCAGTTGGTTAAGCGACTGCCTTCAGCTCAGGTCATGATCCCAGGGTCCTGGGATCGAGTCCCGCATCGGGCTCCCTGCTCTGCAGGGAGCCTGCTTCTCCCTCTCCCACTCCCCCTGCTTGTGTTCCCTCTCTCGCTGTGTCTCTCTTTGTATGTATGTATGTATGAATGAATGAATGAATGAATGAATGAATGAATGAATGAATAAATAAATAAATAAATAAATAAATAAATAAATAAATAAATAAAATTCCCCTGTCTACAGAGACCACATACCTGGTCTCTATCCATGTATCCTCTAGTGGACGCTTGGGTCTTTTCACCTTTTAGCTATTTATCACTTTTTTCCAAAACATGGAGTGTAATATTTTTGACTGGCCTATGCAATTTTAGCTCAAGGGCCTGGTAACTTCCCCCCTTTTCACTACTAAGACACAAAACTGTTTCACACAGGCAAAAAAAAAAAGAGTAAAGTTCTTAGAAACACAGATCCAATGAGTATCTGTGGAATTAGAGCACTCTCTCTCTCCCAATAAATTCTGTAAACAGGCTTGATGTTATTTTTAAAGAGATCTTAGAACTCAGGCAAGCTGTAACCACCACATTTGGGTAGTAATGGCAGGATGTCTGTGTTGGTCAGAGACGCATATTACCACTATCATCACTTGCAAGTTTCTTTCCACGCCACCAGATTTCGAATATCTATGCTGCGGTCTTGAGAAATGTTTTTCTAGGTTTGGTTACTCAGCTGAATACTTGTATCACCCGGGAGATCTCAAAAGTTTGGTGCCTGAGCCCTATCCCAAGTGATTGTGATTCAAGGCTTTTGTGGTTTGGTCTGTGCCCTAGGATCTTTAACTGCCCCCGCCCCCTAGGAAAGCTCAATGTGAAGCCAAGGCTAAGAACAACTGAGCTGTAGTACCCTACAGATGGACCCAGGTGTGGGACAAGGGAGGAGGTAGGTTTTCCCCTTTCTGGGATATGCATGTGGATTCTTTGAGGCTTGTTTTAGAGGACCAAGCAGTAACCTCTGTCCTCAAAAGACGAAAAGACATTATGGCAAAGATGGGATCAGAAAGTCATCAGATTAAAGGCTGAGGTTGACTTAACTAGCCTTGTCCAGGGACAGAGCTCACTCCATCTTTGAGCCAATCCTGACTCACAAGTGGACATGGGTGACTGGGTGAGGTCTGGAAATGGAGCTGGCCTGGTGGGAGGAGGATGGGGAAGTTAGGGTGAGGTTGCATCTTTTCACATCCTTGTAAAAGCTGAGCTGTGATTACGCGGGGCATCTCGTCAGCCGAGCAGTGTGCATTTGTTGAGGTCCTCCTACATGCCAGGACCTGCACAGACAGTGGGGATGCTGAGATGAAGAACACAGTCTCTGCCTTCGACTGCTCACAGGTCGTGACATCCTGTGTCTCCCGCGGTATGAGGTCCATAGCTTCTGAGCTCTCTCAGTTACAAACTAAGGGTATCCATCTTAGTTTATGTCACTCAAAGCACCAAGCAGCCTTCAGCAGGAGGGTTCTTCTGGTACAGGCGAGACTGTCAGCAGACCCTCGGGTCCACCCAGGGTCTCAAAAACCTTCAGAGGTGGGCTAGGGTCGCATTTAAGTCCTGTGCTCTCACAACATCTGGCTCATGGTTCCTGCCTTCTACCCCCAGGGTGAGGTGGGGGGTCCACAGACGATAACGCCAGCCTGACAGAAATGCAAGACTGAGAGTGGTTCAGGACAGAAGCTGAGAAGAGAGGGGCTTGTGGACATTGCGGAACCAGGCCAGGTCCTGGGGCCGTGGGAGGAGTGAGCCGCACAGGAGACCTTCTGGGAGAGTGGGGAAGGAGCCCAGAGCAGAGCTGCAGCCACAGTCCAGGTGGGGAAATGAGAAGCCCCAGATGCATGACCTCCAGGGTCCGTGCTCAGCAGCAGCCCCCGGGGAGGCCCCTCGGGACGGGGCTCCAGGTGGATGCTCATGTCTCATGGACGGTTCTCTTGCAGGGCTGTGTGCTGGCCAAGGAAGCAGGACAACTGATGGTGAGTTCCTTCAGTCAGACCCTCCCTCCCCTTCACTCCAAACTCCCTGTGTCCCTTCTCTTTCCTTCAAGGGGTTTCCTGAGAGCAGACAAGGGCACCAAATCCCATCCCCAAATCTGCTTCCTTCCAGAGTCCCTTCCCAAGCCCTCCCTCAGGGCCTGGCCCAGCTCGGTGGTGTCTCGCAAGAGTAATGTGACGCTGCAATGCTGGACTTCTACCAAGAATGTCAACTTTGTTCTCAGAAAGGGAAAAGTTCATTTGCAGTCTGTGCAATCACGGGCTTCCACAGAGGGCCTGGCTGAATTTCACCTCACTGGCCTAAACAGCGACAATGCTGGAGAGTACGCCTGTGAGTACTACAGACGAGGGAGCCCGTACATACGTTCACAGCCCAGTGACGTCCTCCTACTGCTGGTGACAGGTGAGGAGGTGCCTCGGAGGGACATAGGGTCTTGCAGGGACAGGTGTGGGGGAGGAACCCGAGGGAGGGAGGGAACAAGGGGAGATGGAGAAACACAGAACAGACTGACCTGGCTCAGCTTCATCCAGGGCTTGCTGGGGAAATCTTCCCACAGTCAGAGTGGAAAGAGGGTGAGACCAGGGATCTGTCATTTCCCCCCCTTGGCGGGAACCCCTGCCAGGAGAACAAGGGAGGGGGGGAGGCCCCGGGCTGCTCCCCATGACCTTGGTGCCCTCCTTTTCTTCCAGGAGATTTATCAAAACCTTCCCTCCAAGCCCACCAAAGGGGTGAGGTGACCGCAGGAGACACTGTGACCCTGCAGTGCCAGAGGCCAGACAATATTTTCGTGCCTGTAATGTTCGCTCTACTGAAGGCAGGAGCAGCAGGGCCCATACAGGTCCAGAGTCCTGCAGGGAAGGAGACGGACTTCTCCCTCCGGACTGTGACAGTCAGTGATGCGGGGAACTACAGTTGTGTGTACTTTCTGATGAAGGCTCCTTTCCTGACCTCACAGCCTAGTGATCATCTTGAGATCCAGGTGACAGGTGAAGTTTTGCATGATTCTTAGGACATTTAAAAAAAATTTTTTTTAAGATTTTATTTATTTGCGAGAGAGAGAATGAGAGACAGAGAGCATGAGAGGGAGGAGGGTCAGAGGGAGAAGCAGACTCCCTGCTGAGCAAGGAGCCTGATGCGGGACTCGATCCCGGGACTCCAGAATCATGACCTGAGCCGAAGGCAGTTGCTTAACCAACTGAGCCACCCAGGCGCCCCTCTTAGGACATTTTAAAAATTTAATTAATTCATTAATTAGTTTGTTTTTATTTTGGCTATTTATTTTCTTTCTCCTGTTTTGTTGACCTATAACTGGCTTATAACACTGTATTAGTTTAAGGTGTGCATCTTTTTTTTTTTTTTTAACTGGAGAGCATTTCTTCTCTTTCTGATTCCTGTTTCTCCTTCACTTTCCTGAGCATCTCCTTTTTAAATCTCTCCTTTCCTACTTTCTAGTCTTTGGCGTTTGTTGCTTTGCATTCTTGGAGAATGTCTCAGGCTGTTCTTCCAAACGATCCATCCCGCCACCACCAGAGCCCCTCCTGCCACCCTGGGCGTCACTTAGAGTTGTGGTGCATCCTGCTGATGGCAACTTCATGGCGGTACCTTTCTCGCGCTTAGAACACGGCGCTCCCCCAGCTGCCTGCTTTTCTGGCATAGATGTGGGATCTTCTAAACTGATCTTCTTCTTGCTTCATTGGATGCTACACCCTGCTTCCTCGGTGGTGTAAATGTTTGCGTGTGCGCTGTGGTCAGCGAACGTTCTGTAGTTGGAAAGCAAGGTCCGGGCAGGCGGTGCTGAGGGATGCAGAGGGCATCCTGGGCTTGGTGGGGTCATCACGGGTCTCTCCCCATGGACTCTGTCTCCAGGGAGCATTGTTGCTGATGTCTTCAGACATGAACTCTGCACTCATGGCACGTGTGAGCTGGAAGATTCAAGTGCAGGTTCTGTCTAGGAGCCAGGGCCAATGGCGAGCCCTAGCTCTTCTTGGGTGAAGCTGAAATGAAATACATGGTGGTTCTGATGCTCAGCTACTAAGCTTGAATTTTCTGGAGCTCACTGGCTGCACTGTCTTTGCTCTGAGGAGGGGAGCAGACGGAAGCCCTGAACTACTTTCATTCTCCGTGCAGCACCTTTGGGTTTTGGGGTTGCTCCTTAGCCTGATTCCTACTACAAGGAAGGAGAAGGGGAAAGGGCAGTGTGGGAGGATCGAAATGAGATGAAGAGCAAAGAAATGAAGGAAGAGCGGTAAGGCAGAGAGAATAGAAAGGAGACAAAGGAAGACCCACCACAACTCTCAGGAAATCCCACGTGTGGTTTGAGTGATTACAACGTCAGTGAAGGTGCAGCTGACCACTGGCCAGGAAGCACAAGCAGGTGCAGGAGAGTCACACTGGGCAGATCCACGTGAGAAGGAGGGATGCTCCTTTCCGGCTGGTGCTCATCCTCTTCTCTCTCCCAGCTCCCCCAGATGCCACGTCGGGGGATTACACCATGGGCAACCTCATCCGACTGGGTCTGGCTGCCATAATGGTGGTGATTATGGGGGCTCTTGTGGTGGAAGCCTGGTGCAGCCAGAAGGAGTCTCCACGTGGATCCACATGAAACACCTGAGCGCCTCTCTTGTTCATGGGCTGCTGTAGTGACATGGGGTTCTCTAAACACCAAACTCTACCATGGGACTTCTTGTGTTTCTCAACATGGGCACAGATGGCATTTTTGGTGGGATATTTCACCATATGGGACTGTCCTGTTCATTGTGGGAACATTTAGCACCATTTCTCTTTCCCATTAAAGAGCAGTTGAAGCCCCAGTCATTGTGGAAGAAGATAACAAGCAATACTACTGTACTTTTTCCAACACCCCTAGATATGGAGGATGGGAGTGGGGTGGTGTTGCCTTGGTGGAGAGCCTGTGTTAGGAGGGCAGGGAAATAATATTCTTCCTCTTCCTCCTCCTCCTGACCTCAGGTCTGTACTACCCACATGCCCCTGGCTGCCCAGGGAAGGATGAATGTTGGTAGACAGCCCTGCTGATTCTTAACAGTCCCATGGAACCTGTATTCTTAGCTCTATGAAGAACCACTTGAGGACAAGAGATGGCTTCCGTCCTGCTGTAGCTTCACCTGGGGCAGAGGACAGGCTGAAGCATAAAGACACACCTAATAAATTTGGATGACTTGAAAAAATACTTAAAGCTTCAGAGTCAGGCTGGGTAACCTGTGTAGTAACTTCTGTAGGAACTGTTATTCCATTGAAAAGTGGGGAAAACACTGCTTCCTGCATATTTATTATTGACTTCTCTCCATTCTCTATTTTGTGCTTCTGGACTAGCAATTAGTCAAGTATTTAAATTTCTGTATTTATCACACATGTCTTAAATTTTATTTTACATAGTCCCAACATTTTACCTAATTTGGGGAGACTTCCTCTCAGTTTCACAGCATCAAGTTGCTCCTGAGGTGCACCCAGCATGTCTTCATCTTCTGGTGCAGGTGTAAAATGTTATCCTCAATATTTTTATTTTCAAGATCTGTTGTTGTTTGTTAATAATCCTGTTCTTTTTCACAAATACTCATTCTTATTCTAGAACTGTTATCTCCTCTCTTATAACCCGGGAAATACACTTATAAAAACCCAGTTCTGATCGGAGTCGAGTAGTAAAACTCATGGTTCCTCCTGACAACAGACCCCTTTCATTGCTACTTGGTCAAGAGTGGTGAAAATGGACAGAACTCTGGATTTATGGGTGGCACATCAGACAGACACCAGCTGCTCAGTCTATAACCACTTCTTGCTGCAGTATCTGCCTTGGCCATGTATGGAAAAGCCTTCATGATGTTCCTGCTCCCTAATGTGTGACTGCCCACGTCTACTTTAGACTGTGTTTCCTCTTCAATCAGATCCTACTTTCATTCTGAACTCATTCGACTCACAGGAAGTTGCAAACTCAGTACAGACACTTGCACCCTGCATCCATTTTCTCCAATGGTTCCATTGTAGGTCCATCACAATACCAAAACCAAAAAGTTGACCCTAGTACAGTGTGTAGGGTTCTATATTGTTTTATCACATTTAGATTCAACTGGACACGGGTATAATCAACATACTGGTGTAGTCTATCACCATAAAGATGTTCCTCACAGTGTGCCTTACTGTCACACCCTATCTCTCTCCCCAACACCACTGCAACCACTGGCTTGTTCTCCATCTTTAAAATTCTGTCATTTTCTGAATGTTTTATGTCATATTATTTTCATTTCCTGAATGTGGGTGTGACACAAAAACCTGTGGGTCATAGGTCATATGAGAGGAAAGAAGGGAAAGGCTGGAGGAAAGAGGTCACTGCCCACACTGAGCTTCCCTCCATCCCATGGTTGCAAAGCTGAAGAGGGGACCTTAGAGCAGGCTGCAGGGCCAGTATGACCCTGGAACTCCTTTCCCTCCTCTGCTTTGGTAAGTTCCTTAGGATGGTGTGCTGGGGTTCAAGATGAGGGTGGGCTGACAGATTGAGAGATAGAAGAATACAAAAGAAATAATGTCAGTTTGTATTTACTGATTGCTTCACCCACGTCAGGACCCACGCTGGAGGCTTTACATCCATCCACTGCTCAAGTTTTTGCCAATATTCAAATATGTACATTCCACATTTGTGATGGTATGCTATGCCTACACCACCTTTACTTAATATATTATTTACTGACAGTGAGTCAATATTTTTCTTTAAATAAAGGTATTTATTTGAAAATGGAAACTACTTAGCAATAATTTAACAATGCATGTCACCTACCTGAAAAAGGAGAATTAATACAAATATATAATACTATGGAAAGGCAGAAAATGTTAGGACATTATAGCCTTATGCTCTTTTCAGGTTTCTGAGCCCATGGCTGACCATTTCCTAGCTATAAAGGGCGATGAGCCAGAGATAAAGTTGTTCTAAAGTACGTCAAGATGATCTTCTCTCCTTGATGTAATCAGAAGGGTTTGATTGAAAGGGTAATAACTTTTTGATGCTGTGATCAAAGCTATAGGATATTGTGTCAGTGTGTTGCCTAAAATCATCGCCTTGAGCACCTGTGGTTCATATTCCAACCTGTAGGAAATACCACTCTGACCCTTGCAAACAGTCCTGCATGGTGGGAATTAGGCCCACAGGGTTAAATGAGGACCCTGAGATTGATAGCTGAGGGTTCCTGCGCAGGGCCACACAGAGAATGAGCAGAACAGTCAAAATGCAAGCCCAGCCTGTCTGCCTCTAAAGTCATGACTGTTCCCACTGGGTTATAACAGGAAACTAAAATGGATACAAGTATGGCATCTCCAAAACAGAAATGTCCTGGGGGTGAACAGATGCTGAGTAGGGCAAATTCTAAAGCATAAAAGAGGAGCCGTTCATCATGGCAAGTGAAAGGCCAGTCACAAAAGACCACATTCTACACGATTCCATTCATATGGAAGTCCAGAATAGGGAAACCCACAGAGAAAGTAGGTTAGTGGTTGTTTAGGGCTGGAGATGGTGGAGGTGGGGAAATGCAACAAAAGTAGAAGAGTAATGGGGTATCATTTTGAAGTCATGAAAGTGTTTTAAATTTGACTGTGTGAAGTTTGCACATATCTGTGAATATAGGAAAGCCAATGAATTGTACATAGTAAATAGGTGAACTATATGGCAGGCATGTGAATTACATCTCAATAAAGTTGTTTAAAATTTCCTGGGTGTGAAATGGGGTACAGTTCAGGATGTCTATTTGCAGGTGCAAAAAACCCTAGTTTCCTCAGACAAGGACATTGTGTGGTTTTCAGCTTGTTTTGGGGCACCATGACTAGATCTGAATTTTTCTTTTTAAAGATTTTATTTATTTGTCAGAGAGAGAGAGACAGAGCACAGCTCTGATCCCTAGACTCTAGGATAGTCTATAGGGCTCTCTTTATGTCAGACCTCCACCTTGGGAAAATGAAAAGGATTCCATTCTTAGGTCTTCTGTTTTTCCAGGAGAGGAGTGAATCAGGTGTATGTTCTGGAGCCTCCACTCCTGCACATGCTGGTCGATTGTATTTGAAATACATCACATGGTGCTGGGGCTTGATTTCCTTATTCATACAATGAGGATAATTATGACCATCTGCAGGGCTGTCACAGTGATGAGAGACTGTGTATGCATAGGAAGATTACTGTTATTTCCATGGGGGAATGAATCCTTCTATCATCCCCCCTCCCTGGCTCAGGTGCTATTTCTGCTGGAAATCGCTCATGCAGAACTCTCCATCATCTGTCAGTGAAGCACACAGGTCCCTGCTGGTCCCTGCTCTCTTCTGTCCTTGACAGAATGTGTGCCCATTAACAGGCTCCAAAGCACCCACTCCTTGTGAGATAAGACTTCTGAGAATGGTCTCCTCTTATCACTGTATTGGTGATGTGCAGAGTTGACACAAGATGCCAGTTAGATAAGCAGCCGGGTGGTCAAGTGTGTATCCAACCAACATGTCCTTCCAACCATGTTGGGTGAAGCCCTCAAGCCTCAGGGACACCCCACTCAGGAGGCAGGTAGAGGGTCCCGGTCCCCCCCCACCCCAGGAGTGTCTGCAGGGGTGAGTGAGGGCAGGTGTTGAGGCAGGAACTGAAGAGGTCTGAATGTTTCAGAACCCTGTGTGGTCCTTAGCTGGGAGATGGCACATTGAGGGCATTAAGTTCTAGTAGGAATTCACTTAAAATCACTTCATGATGCTTTATGATGGTATTTTTTTCTTAACTAAGTTTAATTTATAGGCTAAGCTGGGTTCTCACACCTGAATTCCTCCCTTTGCTCTGATTTTCCAACAACTATGGACAGCTTAAAGTACCTTCATATTCTCTGACTCTACAATATCACACTTGCTCCCATAGGAAATCTCATTTCATCACTAACTCTGCTCACTTTGCTCTGTGCAGTTACATGAAGTTGATGTAGGTCTTCTACCTTTTACCTACTTTCAGCAACATCTGAGGTGGCACGTGTCTGTCCTGGGAGCTCCACCCATTCTGCAGGGACTAGGCAGGAGGGACAAAGGTCCAGGCCCCCAGGGCTTTGATGCACAGGGACTAGGCTCTGTCCAGAAGTGGGGGTCAATGCTGCTTCCCATGTGCAGCTTCCAAGTGGATTCAGGTGTCCACAGGCCTCTGCTGTCTCCACACTTGTCCTTCCTCCATTTCCTGGGGTCCTCTGACTTTGCAATAGCATTCCTTCACATACCTTGGCACATGTCCACTACCTTCATTTTCTCAGACTGCAGATTTAATTTTCATGATGCTTGCATGTGTTTGCACCTAAAAGTCCCAGTAACTTCTCACCTTCCCCCTGAAACACCAAACTGTTCCTCCATACAGAAGAAAGAAATGAAATTTCTGTTCTTAGAAACACAGGCCTAGCTAAACTCCTACTTCTCCTTGTTAACATAATACCCTTCTTACAATAATATTCATGTATATGATATAAATTTCCAGGAGATCTTAGCACTCAGGCAAAAGTATCCACCCCACACAGATACTCCACAAATCATACTATTACCATCCTCTATGCCAAACTGCATTTAATCTAGCCATTTCTTCTACAGCCTGTGTTACATGTTCTAAATTGCTCCACCTGAGAGGGGAGGCAGTAACCATGGGGAAGCCTAGTGACTGGGTCTGACTCTAGCCAACTCCTGCCATTACATAAGGCCATCTGGCATAAAGTGACCAGGAATCTTCTCCCTCAATAATGCCTTATATCTCATGGGTGATTCCTCTACAGGGTTGTGTGTTGGCCAAAGAGACACAATAGTTCGTGAGTGTTCTCTTTTTCTTATTTAAATGTTACTAGTTTTTTCATCCCAAATTCCCCATCCTTTCCTTCTCCTCTAAATGGAATGTAAGGTGAGTGTGTCATCTGATCTGAGCTCTACTTCTTTCCAGGGTTGCTTCCCAAGGCTTCTCTCAGTGCCTTCCCCAGTTGGGTGGTATCTCCCAAGAGTAATGTGATTCTTTTTTTTTAAATTTTATTTATTTATTTATTTATTTATTTATTTATTTATTTATTTATTTACTTACTTACTTATTTATTTATTTTAATTTTTATTTATTTGACAGAGAGAGAGAAACAGCATGAGAGGGGATAGGGTCAGAGGGAGAAGCAGGCTCCCCGCCGAGCAGGGAGCCCGATGCGGGACTCGATCCCGGGACTCCAGGATCATGACCTGAGCCGAAGGCAGTCGCTTAACCGACTGAGCCACCCAGGCGCCCAGTAATGTGATTCTGATGTGCTCAACTCTTACCAGGAACGTAAAATTTGCTTTCAGAAAGGAAGGAAAGCCACTCTCGGATCCCATGCCGCTACCCAGTTCTACAGGGATCCAGGTTAAAATCGACCCCTTTCACCTGAGTCACTGATGCTGGGGCGTACACCTGCGAATACTCCACGGAAAGGGCCCCTTTCAGAAGCTCTCCAGCCAGGGATACTCCTCTACTGTGGTTACAGGTGAGGTGGGGGTACTTTGGGATGACTTTTGGCATCAAACACAGCCTTCCTTGGCACAGAGAATGAGGCAGAACTAAAAGAAGACTGGGAGATGAGAAGCGCTCACCCTCCGTGCCCCCAGCTGAGAAAAACAGAATAATCCAGAGTCAGCTGGTTGAACCCACGCCTTGGTGGGAGTCATAACCCTGCCCGGACATCGAAAGAGGGCCAAGATCAGGGATCTCCCGTCTTTTCTCCCACGTCAGAGCTCGCTCCCAGAAGGCCAAGGGAAGGAGAGAAACCAGGCTACCGCTGACATTCTGCTACCGGAAGTGACCTTCTGTTAACGGAAGCGATCTTCCATTACCGGAAGCGATCTTCCATTACCGGAAGTGACCTTCTGTTAACGGAAGCGATCTTCCGTTACCGGAAGTGACCTTCTCTGACAGGAAGTGACCTTTCTTTACAGGAAGTGACCTTCGCTTACAGGAAGTTTGCCCAAACTTTCTCTCCAGGCCCTCGGAAGGCATAAGGTGAACCCCGGAAGAAATGTGGCTCTGCAGTGCCACAGGCCGGACAATATGCTTGAAGACGTAATGTCTGTTCTCCTGACAACAAGTACTAGAAAGCAGGTACAGCACCAGAGACCTAAGGAAGAGCAGACTTCTCCCTTCAGAAGGTGACAGTCGATGACACTGGAAACTACAGCTGTGTCTACGACCAAAGGCTCCTTTCTTGGCCTCACACCCCAGTAACCGCCTTGAAATCCTGGTAACAGGTAAGGTTTTACATGATGTTAAGAAAGATTTATTTTAAGATTTTTATTTATTTGACAGAGAGAGACACAGCGAGAGAGGGAACACAAGCAGGGGGAGGGGGAGAGGGAGAAGCAGGGAGCCCGATGCGGGGCTCGATCCCAGGACCCTGGGATCATGACCTGAGCCGAAGGCAGACGCTTAACGACTGAGCCACCCAGGCGCCCCATCTTTTTTTTTTTTAATAAAGATTTTATTTATTTATTTGAGAGAGAATGAGATAGAGAGAGAGCATGAGAGGGGATAGGGTCAGAGGGAGAAGCAGACTCCCCGCCGAGCAGGGAGCCCGATGCGGGACTCGATCCCGGGATCCCGGGATCATGACCTGAGCCGGAGGCAGAGGCTTAAGGGACTGAGCCACCCAGGCGCCAGATTTTTTTTTTTTTTTTTTTTTATCAGAGAGTGTTCTGTTAGTCTCTGATTCTCATTTTTCCATCATGTCCATTATGTTCTTTTTATGTCTCTTGTAATTTCCATTTCCTTGCCTTTTTTATTTTGCATTCTTGGACGATTTCTCATGTCATTCTTTAAAATTACTAAGCTAGTCACCAGCAGAATTCCTTCTACTGTTGTCTGCAGCTATTACAATTTTGGTTTATCTTGGTATGAGTGACTTTCATTCTCGATGACTCTATCTTGTTCTCCAAATGTGGTGTTTCCCCAGCAGACTGCTTTTCTGTCATGGGTGCAGTACATAGTTGTATATCCTGGCCCACACTACTTGTTGCCTTCAAAAATTATCTTTTGTTTCAGGGAGCCTGGGTGGCTCAGTTGTTAAGCGTCTGCCTTCAGCTCAGGTCATGATCCCAGGGTCCTGGGATCGAGCCCCACATCGGACTCTCTGCTCGGTGGGGAGTCTGCCTCTCCCTCTCCATCCGCCCCTCCCCCAGCTCATGCTTTCTCTCGCTTTCTCTCAAATATATAAAATCTTTAAAAATAAATAAAATTATCTTTTGGGTCCTACTATAATTCTGCTTCCCTGGATGCTACACACTAATTTCTCAGTTTATAACTTCCTTTTTGTCTTACTGATTCTCCCCATAGCCAGTGAATATTTTATAATTAGAAATAAAGGTCTGGGGGCGCCTGGGTGGCTCAGTCGGTTAAGCGTCTGCCTTCGGCTCAGGTCATGACCCCAGGGTCCTGGGGTCGAGCCCCGCATCGGGCTCCCTGCTCAGCGGGGAGCCTGCTTCTCCCTCTCCCTCTGCCTGCCTCTCTGCCTATTTGTTCTCTCTGTCAAATAAATAAGTAAAATCTTTAAAAAAAGAAAAGAAAGAAAGAAAGGTCTGTACGGTCAGTAATGAGGGGTGGAGGGGGCTTTCTAAAGTTGGTGGCATCATTACAAATTTCTCTCCATGGACCTTGCCTCAGGGACATGCACAGGCTCCTCATTAGGAATCAGAGCCACTGCCAGACTCAAGCTCTTCTTAGGTGCAGCTGAAATGCACCATGACCCAGGTGCTTAGCTGCTGAATTCCAAAATTCCTGAGCTCACTCCCTGTGTGAAATTAAGTTTTGTGCTCTGAGGAGGATACTGGGCCAGCTCCTAGATTTCAGTACTCTGTTGGTGCTGTAATAGGTTGATTTTTGTCCCCCAGAAGGTATGTTTGAGTCCTCCTAACTCCTGGTGTGTGTGAATGTGATCTTCTTTGGAAATAGCATTACTTGGTCTTTGCAGATAATCATTTAAGTTCATATGAAGTCATAGTGAATTAGGGAAGACTCTTACTCAATATGACTGGTGTCCATAAAAGATGAAGAGTAAAGACACGGAGACACACAGAAGAAAGACAGCTATGTGACAACAGAGGCAGAGATTGGAGTGATGCTGTCACAAGCCAAAGAAGGCTTGGAGCTTCCAGAAGCTGCAAGATGCAAAGAGAGAAGGATCAGAAGGATCTTTCCCTAGAGTCTTTGGAGAAAGTATTGCCCTGTCAACACCCTGACTTCAGATTTCTAACCTCCAGACTGTGAGATAATACATTTCTGTTATGTTAAGTCACCCAGTTTGTGGGACTTTGTTACAGCAGCCCTAGGAAACCAATAAAAGCACTCTAAGTCTTTTTGTGTGCTCCTAAGACTAATTCCTAATCTATGGAGGGAGAAAGGAAATATGCGAGGGTGGAAATGAAATAAAGAGCAAATAAACGAAGAAAGAGATGAGGCAGAGAGAATATAAAGAAAAGACCAAAGAAGGACCATTATAGCCCTCTTGAAAGCCTATGTTTTCAGTGAATAAAACTTCAGTGAAGGTACAGGTAGGTGACCACGCCAGGAAACACCAAGTGGGTGTGTGAGAGTCACAGTTGGTAGATTCATTTGAGAAGAAGGGATACCAGTGATGACCTCATTCTCTGTTTTCCCAGGTACCACACTGGGAGATTACACCAAGGTTAACCTCATCCAACTGGGTCTCGCTGCCATGTTTCTTATTATCACCAGGATTTTGCTGGCTGAAGCCTGGCATAGCCAGAAGGAGTCTCCATGAGGATCCACATAAAGCATCTGAGTACTTATCTTTTTCATGGGTTTTTATAGTGATACAGGGTTCTTTCAGCACCAAACTATATCATGGAGATTTCCCGTTTCTCAGTAGGAGGGCCAGTGGCCTTTAGGTGGGATACTTCTTTACCATGTGTGACTGTCCTATTGATTATAGAAACACTTAGCATCTATTTTCCCTCCCCACTAAACACCAGCTAAAACCCACAATAAGCGTGGAAGAAGAAAAAAGACAAGTACTACAGTACTTTCTCAGACATCCCTAGATACAGACAATGGGGAGCAGGGTGTTCCCCTGGTGGAGAACCTGTGTTTGGAGGCCAGGAGAAATAACATTCTTTCTCTCCCTCCCTCCCCTGATCTCTCTCTCTGTCCTTCTCTACCTACAGGCCCCACAGCTGCCCAGGGGAATGATGGATATTGATCAAGTTAGACCCACTGACCCTGAACAGTTTCCAGTGGATCGTGCATTCTCACCTCTGCTGAGAGCCACTCCAGGACAAGATGATGGTTTCCTCTTCTGTACTCCTCACTTGGGGCAGAGGACAGGCCTGGGCATAAAGATTAATCCAACAGAATATTAATTTATGTAACACAGGACATCTTTTCCTACTATATGATGTACCATTTCTGTTATAAAGCAAACTTCCGTAAGTATATAGATCTGTTTCTGGGATCATTATTTATTTGGTCAATGTGGCTTTACTGTGCATTTTCCTGACAGTTAATGTCGTTGAGCATCTTCTCATGTACTACTGGATATATGTATATATTCCTAATGAAGTATCTGATGAAGGATTTTGCCCATTTTTTAAGCAGACTCCAGGAGCGCAACCTGGGGCTTGAACTCATGACCCTGAGATCAAGATCTGAGATCAAGAGTCGGACACTTAACCGACTGAGCCACTCAGGCACCCCAACTCTGCCCATTTTTAAATTGGGTTGTTAATCTTCTTGATATTGAGTTGTAAGAATATATATATAATCTGGGCACAAGTCCATTATTAACAGACATGTACTGCAAATATTTACCTCAGTCTGTTACTCCTCTCTGCACTTTTAAATGAAATTTTGCATCTTTTTAAAAGCTAAAGTTTTGAATTTTCATGAAGCCTATAAATTATGAAAGTTTTTCTTTTACAGCTAGAGCTTTTGTATTCTATCTAGGAAATTTCTGGCACACATAGATTGTGAGTCCTTGTTTTCTTCTGTAGGTATGATAGTATTACCCCTTACATTTAGGTCTATTATCTTTTCAAAATTTATAGAGATGGTATCAGGTAAGAGTCAAGGTTCATTCTTTTAACATACAGATTAACCCAATTGTTCCTGTACCATCTCTTGAAAGGGTTATTCTTTTTCCACTGAATTATTTTGGCATTTTTGTTTAAAAACCAGTTTACCAGGGGTGCCTGGGTTGGGGGCTCAGTCGTTAAGCATCTGCCTTTGGCTCAGGTCATGATCCCAGGGTCCTGGAATTGAGCCCCGCATTTGGGCTCCCTGCTCAGCGGGGAGCCTGCTTCTCCCTCTGCCACTCCCCCTGCTTGTGTGCTCTCACTCTGTCAAATAAATAAACAAAATCTTTTTTAAAAAATCCTTGATTTAGGGGTGCCTGGGTGGCTCAGTCGTTAAGCGTCTGCCTTCGGCTCAGGTCGTAATCCCAGGGTCCTGGAATCGAGCCCCGCATCGGGCTCCCTGCTCGGCGGGAAGCCTGCTTCTCCCTCTCCCACTCCCCCTGCTTGTGTTCCCTCTCTCGCTGTGTCTCTCTGTCAAATAAATAAAAAATAAAAAGATAATAAATAAATAAAAACCAGTTTACCATAGATTAACTAGTTGCTTTCTGAACTCTGTTGGTCCACTGATCCAATACCACACTATATTTATTATTGTAGTTTTTTTAAGTCTTGAAAACAGAGGCTGTTGGCGTTATCAGGTTTTCAAATTATTCTGGCAGTTCTAGATCCTTTAAATTTCCTAAAATTACATTTTAGAATCAACTTGTCAATTTCTACCAAAGGCTACTGGGATCCTGATTGGCCTTGTGTTTACACTATATATCAACTCAGAGAGAATGGATATCTTAATAATGAGTGTTCTGATCCAGGGGCACAGTTTATATCTTTATTTAGACTTCTCTCATTTCTCTCATCAGTGTTTTGCCTTTTTCAACATACAGGTCTGGCATATGTCAACTAAATTTTATCCTTAGGTTTTTCATGTTCCTTTACATGATACAAAGGATACTGCCTCCTAAATTATCACTTGCAGTGGTTCCCTGCATGTGCATATAAGTTCAGTTATTTTTTTGTTACCAAGACATCCTGCTACCTTGCCAAGCTGACATTATTTAACTTTTTGTAGATTCCTTAGAAATTTTTACATAGTCCATCATATTCTCTGTGACTAGACACAGTTTTACTTCTTCCACTTCTAATCTGTATACTACTTTTTTTTTTTTTTTTTTTTTTTGCCTAATTTCTCTAGCTAGAATATCCAGAATGCTGTTGAGGAAATTAGTGATCTTGCCTTCTACGTGATCTTACAGTGAAAGCATTCAGTTGTTCACCATTAAATATGCTATTACTCATAGGTTTTTCACAGATGTCCTTTATACATCAAAGGAAGTTCCCTTCTATGTTCCTCGTTTGCTGAAACCTCACACCTTATAAAAATGAAATCAAAGTGGATTAAAGATTTGAATTTAAGATGTAATATTAGAAAGCCTTTGAAAGAGGGGTGCCGGGGTGGCTCATTTGTTAGGCGCCTGCCTTTGGCTCAGGTCATGATCCCAGCATCATGGGATGGGGAGGACAGCCTGCTTCTCCCTCTCTAGCTCCCCCATGCTTGAGTTTCCTCTCTCACTGTCTCTCTCTGTCAAATACATAAAATCTTAAAAAAAAAAAAAACACCTTTGAAAGAAAACAGAAGAAAATCATCAGGATCAAGGGCTTGGTGAAGAGTTACTAGACACAACACCAAAGCATGACCCATTACAGAAAAATGCATGAAGTTAGATTTAATCAAAATTAAGAGCTACCACTCTGCAGAAGACTCAAAAGGGGTCAGAAGACAAGCTACAGTCTGGGAGAAAGTATTTGCAAATCCTGTATTTGACAGAGGCCTTCTATCTAGAATAAATCAAGAACTCTCAAATATCAACAATAAAGAATTTTTTTTTTTAATTGGGGAGTTGGTTAATGGAGACAGAGTTTCAGTTCTGCAAGAAGAGAGCCCTGGAGGTAGATGGTGGTGGTGGTTCTACAACAGTGTGAACGTATTTAATACCACTGAGCTGCACACTTCAAAATGGTCAAGGTACTAAATTTTACATTACATGTGCTTTACCACAATAAAAATATTGGAAAAAAATTAAAGAACGGCAAGGCACCTGGCTGGCTCAGTTGGTAGAGCACAGTATTCCTTTTCTTTTTTCCCCCAAACTTTTAAATTCTAGTTAGTTGACATATAGTGTAATATTGGTCTCAGGAGTAAAATTTAGTGATTCATCACTTGCATACAGCACCAGTGCTCATCATAGCAAGTGCCCTCCCTAACACCCACTACCTATTTAGCCCATCCCCCACCCACTTCCCTCCATCAACCCTCAGTTTGTTCTCTATAGTTAAGAGTCTATTATGGTTTGCATCCCTCTCTTTTTTCCCCACTTCCCCTATGTTCATCTGCTTTGTTTCCTAAATTCCACATCAGAGTAAAAGCATATGGTATTTGTCTTTCTCTGACTTATTTCACTTAGCATAATATACTCTAGTAGAACATGCATTTCTTGATCTCAGGGATGAGTTCAAGTCCCACATTGGGTGTAGAGATTACTTAAAAATAAAATCTTTAAAAAAATTAGAGAGTGAGCAAAAGTCATAAACAGTCATTTCCTCAAAGAGATTATATGATGGTAAATAAGCACATAAATGTGTGTTCAACATCACTAGCCATTAGGAAAATTCCAATTAAGACCGCAACTTAAGGAACATATCAATAAGAACATCTAAATTAAGAATAATGACAATATCAAATGTGGAAGGATGCAGAGAAAGTGGATTTCTCATACAATGCTTCTGGGAGCTTACATGGTATAGTTGCTCTGCAAATTATTTTGGTAGTTTTGGTTTTTTTAAATTAATTTTTAATTTTTTTAAAAGATTTTATTTATTTATTTGACAGAGAGAGACACAGCGAGAGAGGGAACATAAGCAGGCGGAGTGGGAGAGGGAGAAGCAGGCTTCCCGTGGAGTGGGGAGCCCGATGCAGGGCTCGATTCCAGGACCCTGGGATCATGACCTGAGCCAAAGGCAGATGCTTAACGACTGAGCCACCCAGGCGCCCCTGTTTTTCGTGGGTTTTTTTTAAATAAAACTAAATATGTACTCACCATATGACCCAGAAATCTCAATCTTGGGCATTTATCCCACAAAAATGGAATTACACATCCACAAAAAACTTGTACATAAGTGTTTGTATCAGCTTTATTTGCAATAGCCAAAACCACGGAACATCAACAATGTCTGCAGGTGAATAGTTAAACTCATACACCCACATGGGCTACTGCTCAGGAATAAAAATTAACAAATTACTGAGATTGAGACATACAATTTGGATGGGTATCAAGGGCATTTTCTTAGTGAAAAAAAAAAACCCAATCTCAAAAACTCACAGGCTGTCTGATCCCATTAATGTAGACCACCCCTCTCCAACACAAAAGATTTTCATTCATGTGAAATCAGTGCCCAGACATGGTCAAATTCATGAATTCAGGCCTCAAGCACTAACTCACACAGAAGGACCCCAAACCCCTAAGATCTGAAGGATCTGACTGAGGTTGGTGTTGAGCCTATCAGGAATTCTTTGGTTAATCAAAAATTTGCTGGTTATTGGTATGGAATGATGTAATCAACGTTAGTGACTGTATTCATCTCCTCACCTGCTGCAACAAAGTACCACAAACTGGGTGGCTCTCAACAATAAACATTTATTCTCCTGCAGTCTGGAGGCTAGAAGTCTGAAATCAAGGTACTGGAAAAGCCATGTTCTCTCTGAGGGCTCTAGGGGGAGATCTGTTCCTTGCCTTTCTCTTAGCTTCTAGCCTTGCTACATCTTTGGCGTGCTTGCCTTTCAGAGCGATCAATCCACTCTCTGCCTCTCTGGTCACCTGGTCTACTCCCTCTGTGTCTCTTCTCTTTTTATAAGGACACCAGTGATACTGAATTAGGACACACCATAATGTCCTCATCTGAACAAGTGTACATTTGCAAAGACCCTATTTCCAAATAAAGCCACATTCATCGGTATTGGAGGATAGGAGTTCAACATCTTTTGGGGGGCCACAAATCAACCCATATAGGAGATGGCTGACTTGCCTGTCTACCCCTATTATTTAAGGAAGTGCTTGTATATCCGTAGTTGGAACTGCTGTAACTACTTCTCCACTTGACCCTATTTATCAGATTATGGAAAACAATGCTTAAAGGCACAGCATATGAAAAGTATATTGCAGGGGTGACTGGGTGGATGAGTCAGTTAAGCGTCTGACTCTTGATTTCACCTCAGGTCATAATCTCAGGGTTGTGGGATGGAGCCCCACATCAGGCTCTGCCCTCAGCATGGAGTCTGCTTAAGATTTTCTCCCTCTCACTCTGCCTCCCCCCCCCCGCCCCCCCCACAAAAGTATATTGAATAGAGATATTTCTACTCGTGAAATAAAGTTCTTATTCTTTCTTATAGTCAGAGGACCAACCCTAGGACATGAATTTTACCTACTTTTTT
This sequence comes from Mirounga angustirostris, assembly GCF_029215605.1. Lineage (NCBI taxonomy): Eukaryota > Metazoa > Chordata > Mammalia > Carnivora > Phocidae > Mirounga > Mirounga angustirostris. The sequence continues at coordinate 56,448,466 of NW_026991724.1, read as the reverse complement.
TTTTTTTGTATTTATTGGCTGGTCTTTATTGTTTTTATCATACCTGCTATAATAGAAAACATATAAGAAAGATAAGACACAATTTAAGAATAAGCACAAGGAAAATACTTAATAATTTGATTAAGAAATTCCTAAAACTTCTTCAGTATCAAAGTTTGATTCCTGATTCTCTTTTTGTTTTTTTTGTTTTGTTTTGTTTTGTTTTTTAAAGATTTTATTTATTTATTTGTGAGAGAGAATGAGAGACAGAGAGCACGAGAGGGAGGAGGGTCAGAGGGAGAAGCAGACTCCCCGCCGAGCAGGGAGCCCGATGCGGGACTCGATCCTGGGACTCCAGGACCATGACCTGAGCCGAAGGCAGTCGCTTAACCGACTGAGCCACCCAGGCGCCCCCGATTCTCTTTTTGACATAAAAACCCTAGTCTATACTAGTGAATTTTTTTTAAAAGATTTTATTTATTTGACAGAGAGAGACACAGCGAGAGAGGGAACACAAGCAGGGGGAGTGGGAGGGGGAGAAGAAGTCTTCCCACAGAGCAGGGAGCCCGATGTGGGCCTCGATCCCAGGACCCTGGGATCATGACCTGAGCTGAAGGCAGAGGCTTAACGACTGAGCCACCCAGGCGCCCCGTATACTAGTGAATTTTTTAGGAATTATTATGGAGCAACAATTTTCAATTACCGAACACTACAAAAGATATAAAATGCATGGAGCTTTCTTTGGTATTTATTCAGCTTACAGTAGTTCATGAAATCTATTAATAATGGGAATGTTTCCATTATTGATTCTTAAGGAAAACCTAAATAACATCTATATAATGGAATAAAAGGAGTATATATCAAATTAGAAAACACAGAAAATGAAGATTAAAATAATCTCATGGGGTGCCGGACTGGCTCCAGTCAGCAGAGCATGTGACTCTTAACCTTAGGGATGTGAGTTCCAGCCCCATGTTGGGCATGGAGCCTACTTTTAAAAAAATTAAAATAATCTCACACCATACAAATAACATCTTTTTAAAGAAAGACGCACTTTGTAGATATTTCATTTTGCAGCAACTTCAAACCTACACATGGTTTCCAAGTACAACATGAAAGCTTTCTGATTTGCAAACCAATCAAGAGTGCATAATAGTGATGCTCCCAACATTCAATCCGTTGTGTGATCCCTATGAATACAGCATTATCCTCTATGACCACGGGACACCTCGGAGTCAGGACTAGACACTGATCCACGACTGCCTTCTAGTACTCAGAGCTCGTCTGAATTCTGCCAATTGCTTCAGGACCTCCTTTTGCAGCAAGATGACCCAGTTCAGGGTTTCGTGTTGCATTTAGCAGCTGTGTTTCGCCTTCTTCACTCTTGAATGGTTTTCCCTTGATTTTCAGGCCCTGAGATTACAGGCCAGTTACTTTGCAGAACAGGTCTCAGGTCGGTTAGTTTCCTTTCTCCTCACATTTAGATTCAGGTTATCTGTGAATCTTCAATAGGACCTTCACAAACATGATCTTGGGTTCTCACTACCTCCTAGCAAGTGGCACACCATTTTGACTTGTCTTGTTAGATCGATGTTTAACACTTCACTTTCCCTAAAGATTTCCTAAAAAAAATCCTCTCAGAGCATGTGATTATCTACAAAGATTTGTGCAGGACTGCAGAGGGGACACTACACTCCCTGCTGCATTGACCCGGCAGAATATTCCAATGGCTCAGAGCCCATCCCCCAGGAGCTGCCAAAGGTAAGCCCTGAGGGGAAGACAGGCTTTTCTTAGTAATACGAGGTGTTTGAGCAAGGCAGGCCAGCTGAGTTCACCCTTCCCTGCACACTTTCCTGCATTCTAGTCATTAGAAACAAACCACTAAAAAATGGCCCATGTTCAAGGAGAGGAGATTTTGACTCTAACTTTTGATGTGATGAATAGAAAAGAATATATGGACATGTTTAAACCACTGTAAGTCCAAGGTAACCACAGCAGGCTCCAAGCTCCTAAATACATATTAAACTAGGATCTAGAGCTCTCACTTGGGAGAGACACAAATCTTCCCTTCCTTTCGCTTTCCTTCCTTCTTGCTTTTTAACAGTGCATATACCTATTTTGGTAAATGTTCCATGTGTCCTTGAAAATAATATACATTCTGTAATTGCTGGGTGTAGCAGGATTCCAAAAATATTAATTAGGTCAAATTGGTTAATCACGTTGTTCCAACTTCTTTAGCGTGATATTTTTGTTTGTTTCATCAATAACTATGTAGATAAAAACCTTCCAAGACAGAAGACCCTTGTGTGTGTGTGTTTGGGCAGATGGGTGGCAGCGTTTCATGGACTTTTTAAGGATGTTGATGAATGTCTCACTATAGCCATTCAAAAACTTAATTCAGCAGTGCTGATGACCTCATTTCATCCTGGTGCCCAGCATCTTTCCCACTAACTAGGGAATGGGCAATATCCTTGATATCAACCTGATTCTGTCTCCTCAAAGAGAATCCTCTGGTCCCTAAGGGCTTTTCTAAGTTAAAACTGGAACCTGCAGTTGAGTGTGTTCAGATGAGGATTTTGACAAAAGAAGTGGTTGCTTGTGGGGCTGTTCATGCACACACCTGGTTCTCACTACAGGGATGTGGGTAAGTCATGAAACCCACGAGTCACAGGAGAGGACGGAAGGGGAGGGTTGGCCAGAGATGCCACTGGGGGGGGGCTCTCCTCCCTCCCATGCTTGCAACACTGAAGCAGGGCCCCTAGAGCAGGCTGCAGGGCCAGTATGATCCCTGCGTTCCTCTTCCTTAACTGCTTTGGTAAGTTCCTTGGACTGCATATACTGGGATTCGAGACGGGGTGGACTGAGTGGGAGACCGAGGGAAGGTAATGAAGTGGGAAGGGAGTACCATCTGCTTGTCTTCATTCACAGCTCACAGGTGTCAGGGCCCCGCTGGCAACTCCAGACAGGCTTCCTCTAACAAGTGATGTCAACGTTTAAAATTTTACCTTCCGTATCCATGACTGTGCTCTGCACCCACATTGTCTCTACTTAACATTTTAGTTTTAGCGACTGGGTATTTTCTATTGGAGGATGAACACTTTCAAGCAATACTTTCAACAATAATCCAGATTCACTTACTAAGAATGGAAGGTTTCTGTAAGTGTATGCAGGAGGAAAAAGAAGAAAATGTTAGGATTTCTAGCCATGTGCAGTTGCTGGTCAAGTTTCTGAGCCCAAGATGGTTCACCTCTTGTTAGAAGGGTGATTAGCAAGACACAGAGGTGCCCATCCCTACCTGAGCCTTTATCCTCGCTGTGATAAAAGGGCTTAACGTGACTGGAAGTTACTGAAGTAACTTTCTGAAGCCGTGATCAATACTACAGAATGCTAGTCACTGAATCCCCTAAAATCATCCCACAGAGCACCTATGGTTCCTAGCTCATGCTGTGGGAAATACCACTCTAAGCAATGCAAAGTATCCTTTGTGATGGGAACTAGGCCCGTAGACATAGACGAGGTCCCTGAGACCAAAAGCTGAGGGTTCCTGCTCATGGCCACACAGAAAAGGAGCAGAGAAGTCAGCATTCAAACCCAGGCTTGGCTCCAAAATCACTGTTTCTGCCCAGTCGTAACGGGATATTAAGAGGAATGTGTGCATGGGGTCTTCAGAGTATAAATGTCCTCAGGGGGAGTGTACAGACACAGGCTGAGGAATCTAAAGAGGTGACACAGGAGTGATTCAAACAAGTGTGGGGAGGAAGTGCATCTCAGGATGTCTGCTTGTAGGCACCACGAAAGCCTGGTGTCCACAAGGGGAGTGGGCATGGTCTCCAGGCAGTGGCCGCCATGGCCTAGCTCTGTCTTCACCACATTCCTCTGATTCCAATACTCTAGACTAGATCTAAAAGTGTCATCTTGGGATGGTGAAGGGGTCCACATCGTAAGCCACCCACCTGCGTTTCCAGGAGAGGAGTGAATCAGGTGCGTGTTCTGGGCTTCCACTCCTACACATGCTGGTTGACTGCATTTGAAATACATCACATGGTGCTGGGGCTTGACTTCCTTATCCATACAATGAGGATAATTATGACCATCTGCAGGGCCATCACAGTGACTAGAGACTGTGTATGCATAGGAAGATTACTGTTATTTCCATGGGGGAATGAATCCTTCTATCATCCCCCCCTCCCTGGCTCAGGTGCTATTTCTGCTGGAAATCGCTCACAGAGAAGTCTCCATCATCTGTCACTGAAGAATGCAGGTCCCTGCTCTCTTCTGTCCTTGACAGAATGTGTGCCCGTTATCAGGCTCAGAAATCTTATCTCTTGTGAGATAAGATTTCTGAGAATGGTCTCCTCTTATCACTGTATTGGTGATGTGCAGAATTGACACGAGATGCCAGTTAGATAAGAAGCCAGGTGGTCAAGTGTGTATCCAGTCAACATGTCCTTCCAACCACGTTGGGTGAAGCCCTCAAGCCTCAGAGGGATACCCCACTTGGGAGGCAGTAGAGGGTCCCAGTTCCCCGCCCCCAGCAGTCTCTGCAGGGGTGAGTGATGGCGGGTGTTGCAAAGGCAGGAACTGAAGAGGTCTGGATGTTTCAGAACCCTGTGTGATCATCAGTCAGGATACGGCAGGGCGAGGGTACCGAGTTCCAATGGGAATCGCTTAGGACCTGCTTCATGATGCTGAGAATCTTTTCTTAACCGAGATGAACTAGACTCTCACTCCTTAATCCCTCCTCTGCCCTGATTCTCCACCAGCTCTGGGCAAACAGCAGCCTGCACATTCTCTAAGCCTTCACACTCCTGTCCACAGAGATCCCATTCACACCGCCCTGTCCGCTCCCTTTGCTCCGTGTGTGGTGTGAATCCTCCACCTTTACGCAGAGTTACACAACAGCCGAAACGGCGCACATCCTGCCCACCCAGCATGGTCATTACAACGGGGAAGGGTCTGCCGGGGGGCTCCACCTGTTGGCAGGGACTGGGCAGGAGGGACAAGGGTCCATGCCCCAGGGCTTTAGTGCACAGAGACCAGGCTCTGTCCAGTTGGGGGTCTAGCTTCTTGCTGAACGTCTGTTTTCTCCATGCCGTGCTTTCTGGAGTTCACGGAGTTGCGAACACGTCTTCTCTTGAACGCTGCGGTGCTTCCTCAAAATCCTTACTTTAAATTCTTTCTCCGGTAACTTAGAGTGCTCTGCTTCTCTGGAGTCCCTTCCTGGCAAACGGCTGTGCTCCCTGATGGTGTTGTCTGCTTGCTTTTTCACGCTGCTAGTGGTGCACGTCTGAGGGAGTGGTCGCCTCTCCCGGCCTCTCGGGTCTGGCTCGGGGGGAGGCTTTCCTCGAGGGCGACTGCCGTAGTGCCTGGGGTGTGGGCCGTGCAGGCCTCCCCGGGGACCGGGTCTCGGGAGCGCAGCCGGGTAGTGGGGCCAGCAGTAGCACAGGCCCTGGGATGACAGGGCCCGGCAGCAACTGGGGCTCCTGGGGCAGGTCCCACGGCAGTGACAGCTCCGGTCCCAAGGAGCCCCAGTGGCTGGGACTGAGGGCCACTGTCAGCCGGGGTCAGCGTCGGGTGAATACCGTGGGGCTCTTGGGGTGAGGCTTGCTGGGGTTCTCCTGCCCTCCCTTCCCCCACGCGGTCCAAGCCCTCCGAGGGGATCTCCCCCCGGCGCCCAGCTGCTCTGGCCTGGGAGTTGCAGGGCTGCAGGCCAAAGGCTGATCTCGCTTCCCTACGTGGCCACACCTGCTTTTTGAGCTCTCAGCATCTCTGCTGCCTCTCCGCTGCAGTCCAGAGATTCCCCGGAGCTATTTCCACCCGTTGGTAGCTGTGCTTTCAATTTGTTCTTGTTGTTTTTTGTTTTTTAATATTCTTTTTAAAGATTTTATTTATTTATTTGAGAGAGAGAGAATGAGAGACCGAGAGCATGAGAGGGAGGAGGGTCAGAGGGAGAAGCAGGCTCCCCGCCGAGCAGGGAGCCCGATGCAGGACTCGATCCAGGGACTCCAGGATCATGACCTGAGCCGAAGGCAGTCGCTTAACCAACTGAGCCACCCAGGCGCCCCTATTTGTTCTTGTTTTTGTGGGGGACCCGAGCACCGGGGCCCCTGCAGCCCACCATCTTGCTGATGTCACCATCTGCGCTGCGAGCTTCCACAGTGCCCCGGGGAGCCCAATGCGTAGCCAGTGTTGGAGTCTGCTGCAAACACAGCCGTTGTGTGGGACAGGGGAGAAACATGGTCTGTTCCCGAGATCTGTTTTAGGGCACTGTGCAGTGAGCTCTGTCCTGCTTGGAGAAACAAGGGATGAAAATACATAATGGAAAAGATGGGCTCAGAAACGTTTTAGCACAAAAGGCTGAGGCTGTCCTCACGAGCTCCTTCCCACAAAAGGGCGCACTGCACCGTCCAGCCACACGGACGTGGGTGAGGACGGCGTCATCCCAGGGGCCGGAGGGAGGAATGACGGCAGTTGTCGGAAGTTTGCACTGTTTGAATGAACGGACCATTTACTGTGTGGAGACTTCCAGACGGTGCCAAGAATACAACGGGATGAACGGACATCGGTCATCTCCAAAAAAAAAAAATCACAATTTAGTGGTGGACCCAGCATCAGTCAGGTTCATAAATGGAGTATCTATCTGGAAAGGCCTGTCCTTTTCTGGTCCTTGAGGATTAAGATAGGACTTAAACAGCCCTATGAGTTTGCATTTTTTACCCTCCTTATAAAATCTGAGCTGTGCTTACACAGGCATCTCGTCAGCCGGTCAGTGTGCGTTCACTGAGGTCCTACTATGTGCCAGGACCTGTGCAGACGCTGGGCACACTGAGGTGAAGAACACAGAGTCCCTGCCTTCTAGCTGCTCCCAGGTAGTGACATCTTCTGTCTCCCGTGGCATGAGCCGCAGACTTTATAAACTCGAAGACTGTATGACCCAATCGTTTCTGTCTTAATTCACGCCCCCCAGAGCACCAAGCAGCCTTCATTATGGGGGATGCTCTTATCACAGAGGAGACTGTCTGCGGAGGGGGCCAGGCCCACTCACGGTCTGGTGATCCTCAGGACTTAAACTGGCAGCAATGCTCAGTCCAGGCTCACCAATCTCCTGCACGGTCCTGCCTTCCTCCCTGGGGGACGGGGAGTCAAGGAAATAGAACGCAGACTCTAGTAGCAAAGCTAAGAATAAGGGTGGTTTGGACAGAGGATGTGAATGGAAGGGTTTGTGGACATTGCGGAACCAGGCCAGGTCCTGGGGCCGTGGGAGGAGTGAGCCGCACAGGAGACCTTCTGGGGAGTGGGGAAGGAGCCCAGAGCAGAGCTGCAGCCACAGTCCAGTGGGGAAATGAGAAGCCCCAGATGCATGACCTCCAGGGTCCGTGCTCAGCAGCAGCCCCCGGGGAGGCCCCTCGGGACGGGGCTCCAGGTGGATGCTCATGTCTCATGGACGGTTCTCTTGCAGGGCTGTGTGCTGGCCAAGGAAGCAGGGGTACCAACGGTGAGTGATTCTTGGTGATACCCTCTTCACCTTTGTTCTGCAGCCCTGATTCTTCTTCTCTGGGTCTCGTCAAGGGGCAGAGGCTTCTTCTTCCCATTTTCTTCTTAAAGAATTTATTTATTTATTTATTTGAGGGAGAGAGCACGAGCAGGAGGCAGAGGCAAAGGGAGAAACCGACTCCCGGCTGAGCAGGGAGCCCGACATGGGGCTCGATCCCAGGACCCCGGGATCATGACCTGAGCCGAAGGCAGATGCTTAACTGACTGAGGCACCCAGGCGCCCCCATGTTTTCTTTTTAGATATAACGGTCATATAACATCGTATTAGTTTCAGGTGCATAACGGATTCAAAGTTTGTATATACTGGGAAATGATCACCACAATAAATGTAGTCAACCTATATACCACACAGTTAACAATTTTTTGGTTGTTTTTTCTGGCTATGAGAACTTTTAAGATCTACTCTCTCAGCAGCTTTCAAATAAGCACTACGGCATTGCGAACTATAGTCCCCATGCTGCATGTTACATCCCCAGGACTAACTTCATAACTGGAGATTTGGACCTTTCAACCCGCTTCACCCATTTCACGCTGGCAACCATCAGTCTGTTCTCTGTATCTACGATTTCTTTCCTTCTTTTTTCCTTTTTAGATTCCACGTATAAATGACAGCATACAGTATTTGTCTTCCCCCGTCTGATTTATCTCACTTAACACAATACTTCCAGATCTATCCGTACTGACACAGTGGCAATATTTCCTTCTTTCTGTGGGTGAATAATATTCCATTATACATACACACACACCAAATTTTTTTTTTAAGATTTTATTTATTTATCTGACAGAGAGAGACACAGCGAGAGAGGGAACACAAGCAGGGGGAGTGGGAGAGGGAGAAGCAGGCTTCCCACGGAGCAGGGAGCCCGATGCGGGGCTCGATCCCAGGACCCTGGGATCATGACCTGAGCCGAAGGCAGATGCTTAACAACTGAGCCACCTAGGCGCCCCTTTTATTTTTTTTTAAGATTTTATTTATTTGACAGAGAGAGACACAGCGAGAGAGGGAACACAAGCAGGGGGAGTGGGAGAGGGAGAAGCAGGCTTCCCGCGGAGCAGGGAGCCCGATGCGGGGCTCGATCCCAGGACCCTGGGATCATGACCTGAGCCAAAGGCAGACGCTTAACGACTGAGCCACCCAGGCGCCCCCACACACCAAATTTTCTTTATCCATTCGCTCATCACTGGACATGTTTTGGCTGTTGTAAATAATGCTGCAGAGGACATGCGGTGCAGATAATTTTACGAGACAGTGTTTCCATTTCGTTCAGCTATATGCGCAGAAGTGGGGTCGCTGCATCGAAGGGTAGATCTACTTTTCGTTTTCTGAGGAACCGCCCTACTGTTCTCTGTAGCTGCTGCCCCCACTTACATTCCCAGCAACGGTGCACAGGGTTCCCTGTTCTCCTCCTTCTCGCCGACATCTGTCATCTCTCATTTTCTGGATGAGTGCCATTCTGACAGGTGTGAGGTGACATCTCATCAAAGGGCCCCCTGAGAACTGACGAGCTCATCAAATCCAGCCCCGGGCTCTACTTCTTTTCGGGGATACTCCCCAAGCCTTTCCTCAGAGCCTCACCCAGCTTTTTGGTTCCTGCCAAGAGTAACATGACCCTAAGATGCTGGACTCCTGTCAGGAATGTAGAGTTTACTTTCAGCAAGGGAAGAATCCTGCTACCCTCAAAGTCCATGGTGTCCGTGGATCATTCAGGAAGAATGGCTGAAGTCCCCCTCGTTAACCTGAGTCGGCAAGACTCGGGGAAATATACCTGCAAATATTGCCGGACAGAGGCCCCCCGCCAGTGTTCCCCAGCCAGAGATGTCCTTCTCGTGGTTACAGGTGAGAAGGAAGTGTCCCAGAAAGAGTCTGGCTTGACCCATCTGCCCCCACCCCCAGCATAAGAGGATGAAGAGGGACTCAGAGGAGAGGACAGGAAGTGGTCTCTGCTCCCACAGAGGGGCCTGAGAACAGTAGGAGCGGTCAGATTTGGAGATTAATGAAAGTGAAATTCTGATCCTCGACAAGACTTTGCCCACAGCTGGGCAAAGGTGTGTCTGGTATCCTTGGTCCCATGCTCCCAGGAAAGACCTTCGAGGACACCAGGGATGAGGGGGACCCTGAGCTTCTCCCCATTATTTCCTAAACCAAACCTAAACCAAACTTCCTCAATCAGAAGAGGCTTACGGTGACACCAGCAGAGAACGTGACTCTTCAGTGCCAGAAGACAGACCTCGAGATTGCATTTATCATGTGGGCTCTGCTGAAGCGGGGAATTCCTGAGCCTATCGACGTCCCAGAGACCATCAGGGAACGTGGCTCACCTCACCTTCGGAGAGTCAGGGACGGTGGCAGTTACAGATGTGTATACTACCAAACCGAGGCTCCTTTCTGGGCCTCACGGCCCAGCAACAGCTAGAACTGTGGGTGACAGGTAAAGATTGGGACGATTTTATAATAAAATAACCCTAACCCCTCGCTGTCATGCCTTGCATCCTTGGAGTGTTCATTTCACTTACTCGCAAACACATACACCGAAGTAAGCAAACACAGTCGAATACAGTGCCTCTGTGCTCGTTTCAAACATTTAGCTTCTAGATGACTGAAAGACAGGAAAAAGGAAACTTCTTATTTTCCCCTGCACTTATTCCTTCTACGATACTTCGCCTTTCTCCACGCGGATCTGAGTTTCTGATCCACATCACCTCCCCTCTCGCTAAAGAACTTCTGGTCACATTCCGTGCAAGGCATGTCCTGGCAACAAATGCCCTCGGTTTTTTTTTTTTTTTTTTTAAGATTTTATTTATTTGAGAGAGAGAATGAGAGACAGCACAAGAGGGAAGAGGGTCAGAGGGAGAAGCAGACCCCCCCGCTGAGCAGGGAGCCCGATGCGGGACTCGATCCAGGGACTCCAGGATCATGACCTGAGCCGAAGGCAGTCGCTTAACCAACTGAGCCACCCAGGCACCCGCCCTCGGTTTTTGTTTGTCGGAGGAAGGCTTTACATCTTCACTTTTGAAGGATAGTATCTCAGGGTCCAGGATGTTAGGTCGGTGGTTTTTTTCTCTCAACACGTTGATACTTCACTCCACTCTCATCCCACATCGTTTCCAGAAAGTCGGATACAATTCTTACCATTGCTCCTCTGCAGCTGAGGTGCTTTCTCCTCTGGCATCCTTCGGGAGTTTCTTAACCTCTGCCTTTCTAGTTTGAAAAGGATATGCATAGAGGTAGGGTTTTTGTTTTGTTTTTTGCTTCATTTCTGATGCTTATCCTGCTTGCTGTTCTCTGTTTCCGGGATCTGTGGTTTTGTGTCTGAAATTTGGAGAAAATTCTCAGTTGCTATTTCTCATATTTCTTGTTTCTCTCTCTCCCTCTCTCCTCCTGTTGATCCCATGATGCACAGGTTACACCTTGGTCCACAGCCCTTGGACACTCCCTTCTGTGTTCTTCCAGCCTTGTTTCTGTTTGCTGCTTGGTTTAGGAGGCTTCTGCTGGTGAATCCTCAGGCACCGAGCTCACTCCCTCAGCCACACCCAGTCCACCCACAAGCCCATCCAAAGGCGTTCTTCATTCCTGTCACAGGGTTTCTGGTCTCTGGAGCTTCTTTTTGAGTCTTTCTTCGGATTTCCACCTCCCTGCTCACATCGCCCATCTGTTCTCACATGCTGCCTACTCTGCCTGCGAGAGCCCTTAGCATATGAGTCACCGTGGCTTAAGTTCCTGAGATGATCATTCCAGCATTTCTGTCATAGCTGCATCTGGTTCTGGCTGCTATGTCTCTTCAAACTGTTTTTGCTTGGGTTTTCTTTTTTGGCTTTTAGTACACCCTGTCCTTTGTTCTTGATGGCCAGCCATGATGCGCCGGGCAAAGGAACTGCTGGAGACTGGCCTTGAGTGACTTGGTAGGATCTTTCCTAGGATTAGGACTCCGACTTGCACAGAGCCTGTGCCCCTGGGATGTGACCCTCACAGGGTTTCTCAGTCCCCCTGCTATGGTGGGACAGGGTGGCCAGAGCTGGCTGGGGTTGGGTGTTTCTCTTCTTCCAGGTCAGTTAGGCTCTGACAAAACCCCAGGAGGTTAGGCCCAGTGAGCTAGTTTCCCCTGGCCTTGTTAAGAAGAACACAGTGCTCTGCTGTATTTCAAAGTGAGTTTCCCCCTCTCCCTGCCAGAAGCAGGAGGGGGTTTTTCTTGGCTCTTCACTAGGAGAACCTGGTAGAACTCCAGGAGGTGAAACTCCCAGACCCCATGACCGGGACCCCGTGACCAGCTCCCCGGAGTTCCTAACTCCCAGGTTTGTCCAAGCCGAGCATCCGGACCTGGCTCTGGTCCCCAGGGAGGTTTCGGCTTGTGGGTTTTTGCTCGGCAAACTCTGATTCTCAGGACTCACGGGTTGGCCTCTCCAGTCGCGGGGCGGAGGGCTGCTCTGTGACCTCACTGCTATTTCAGATCTCACAAGACTTACAGACTTTTCAGTTTGTTCTACTTTTCCTCACTGTTACTATGGAGTAGTGACTTCCATGGGCAACCAGAAACTGGAAGCCAAGATCTCGATCCTCTCGATCTGGGGAAATCCTTGGATCAGGGACTCCGTCTTGCTCAGGGACCAGGGACTCTGTCATCAAGCAGCCCATGTACAAGTGTATTCTCTCTACAGAGCTGTCATTCTCAGTGTCATGGTGGGAGAACCGAGCCCCTGGGAGCCAGCACAAGCCAAGAATCACGTTGGAAGGGACCCTCGCATACAGAGTGTGATACAGGACGGCGACTTTCTCCCCCACAAACCTAACCTGTGACGAGCAGCAATCTCTGCCTCTGGGGGTTTTAAGACGTCCCCTCTTTCCCCATCCATTCTCCTCCTTGCATTATTTCTTCTTTGTCACGATGCATCGCATGTGTAGACTTCTCCCTTGGCCCTCACCAATGTACATTTATATATTTTTAGTTGGTTAGGAATTTTAAGAAACCATCATCCTAGGCAATGGGATACAGTGCATTCTGTGTCCTGGCGCTTCTGCTTCTGCTCTCTGACAACTCAGGATGGTAAGCTCACTGACCAGGACACACAAATGGGCTCTGACTTCTGACCGATAGGAGGGAGGGTGCTCTGTGGTCAGTGCTGAACGCTTGTCTCTTTCAATTTCCTCAAATGGGGCACCAGGAAATCACACCAAGATTAACCACCTCCGACTGGGTCTGGCGGCCCCCTTTCTGATTATTGTGGGGGCTGTCCTGGCTGAAGCCTGGCAGAGCTGCAAGGACCAAGTAAACAACTGAGCACCCTTCTTTTTCATGGGCTGTCCTAGTGATAGGGGACATGTCAACACCAAACTTGCCTTGTGGGGACCTCCTATGTTTCTCAATGTGGCATGATTGGTATTTCTGGTGGGACATTTCTTACCATGTAGGACTGTCTGGTTCATTGCAAGAACATTCAGTATCTCCCTCATCTCTCGTTAAATCAGCTGAAGCCCCAGTCACTGTGTAGACATACTAACTAACACTCCCATGCCCTCTCAACATCCCTAGATACGGAGGAGGGGGGGGAGAGTTCCACTGGTGGAGACCTGTGTTTGGAGGCCAGGAGAAATCATATCTTCCTATTCCTCCCTCGCCTGACCTCTCTCTTGGTTCTTCTCCACCTACAGGTCCCACAGCTGCTGAGGGGAATGATGACTGTTGATGAAGTTGGACCCACTGACCCTGAACAGTTTCCAGTGGATCGTGCATTCTCACCTCTGCTGAGAGCCCCTCCCGGACAAGATGATGGTTTCCTCTTCTGTACTCCTCACCTGCAGCAGAGAACAGGACGGGGCATAAAAATCCACGCAACAAATGATTATGCCACTCTGAACACTCTATATTTGGTTACACCAATATGACATGTCACTTAGGTCACACCCCAAATTTCCATACATGGATGAACCTCTTTCTGGGATCATTACTCTAGTTATTTGGTGTGTCTTTATTTTGCATTTTCCTCATAGCTAATAATAATTAGTGTCTTCCCACATACTATTGGCCTTTTTAAAATTTTTTATCAAAATACAATCAAATGGGGCGCCTGAGTGGCTCAGTGGTTAAGCATCTACCTTAGGCTCAGGTCATGATCCCCCCAGGGTCCTGGGATCCAGCCCCACGTCGGGCTCCCTGCTCTGCGGGAAGCCTGCTTCCCCCTCTCCCACTCCCCCTGCTTGTGTTCCCTCTGTCTCTCTGTCAAATAAATAAAATCTTTAAAAAAAAAATACAATCGGGGCGCCTGGGTGGCTCAGATGATTAAGCGTCTGCCTTCGGCTCAGGTCATGATCCCAGGGTCCTGGGATCGAGCCCTGCATCGGGCTCCTGGCTCAGCGGGGAGACTGCTTCTCCCTCTCCCTCTGCCTCTCTCCCTGCTCATGCTCTCTCTCTCTCTCTCTGTATCTCTGTGTCTCTGTGTCTCAAATGAATAAATAAATCTTTAAAAAAAAAATACAATCAACATATAATGTTGTATTAGTTTTAGGCACACAACATATTGATTCAACGATTCTACACGTTAGTTGATGCTCACCATGGTAAGCATAGTCACCATCTGTCACTATACGACATTTATTTTAATTCCTGATAAGGTATTTGATTAAGTATTTGCCCATTTTTATTTTTTTAAAGATTTCATTTATTTATTTGACAGAGAGAGACACAGCGAGAGAGGGAACACAAGCAGGGGGAGTGGGAGAGGGAGAAGCAGGCTTCCCGCCGAGCAGGGAGCCCGAGGCGGGGCTCGATCCCACTACCCTGGGACCATGACCTGAGCCAAACGCAGACGCTTAATGACTGAGCCACCGAGGCACCCCTATTTGCCCATTTTTAATTGGGTTATTTGTCTTCTTAATACTGAATTGCAAGAATATATACAGGGGCGCCTGGGTGGCTCAGATGGAAAAGCATCTGCCTTCGGCTTGGGTCATGATCCCAGGGTCCTGGGATCAAGCCCCACATTGGGCTCCTGGCTCAGCAGGGAGCCTGCTTCTCCCTCTGCCTCTCCCCCTGCTCATGCTCTCTCTCTCTCTCTCTCTCTGTGTCTTAAATGAATAAATAAAATCTTTAAAAATTAATATATATATATATACATATTCTGCTCACAAGTCTGTTAACAAACATCTGCTTTGCAAGTTTTTTCTTACAGTTTGTTGATTTGTCTTTTCATTTTTAACCTCTCTTAAAGAGCAGAAGTTTTAAATTTTGGTTAAGCTCACCAATTATGAATTATTTTTTCTTTATGGCTTGAGAATTTTGTCCTAAGGAATCTTTGCTCAACTCAAGGTCACAAAGATCTTTTTCCTATGTTTTCTTATGTAACTATTATAGCTTTAGATTTTACATTTAGGTCTTAATCTTTTTTTCCCTAAACATTTTATTTTTACTTATTTGAGAGAGAAAAAAGCACGTGCATGCACAGAAGCCAAAGAGTAGCCAAGAGTAAGAACACTTCCCAAAAGTTCGCATGTAGAAACCTTAAGCCCCAATGTGATGGTGTTGGGAGGTGGGGCCTTTGAGAGAGAATTAGGTCATAAGGATGCAGTCTTCATGAATGGCATTAGTCTCTTCTTATAAGAGACACAAGAAAGATGATCTCTCTTCACCATGTGAGGATACAGGGGAAAAGGCAGCAGTCTGTAAACCGGGAAGAATGCACTTGCTAAGAATCCAAACATGTTAGCACCCTGGTCTCTGATTTCTAGCCTCCAGAACTGTGGGAATAAACATTTGCTAGTGTAGGGCGCCTGGGTGGCTCAGTTGGTTGGGCGACTGCCTTCGGCTCAGGTCATGATCCTGGAGTCCCGGAATCGAGTCCCACATCGGGCTCCCTGCTCGGCAGGGAGTCTGCTTCTCCCTCTGACCCTCCTCCCTCTCATGCTCTCTGTCTCTCATTCTCTCTGTCTCAAATAAATAAATAAAATCTTAAAAAAAAAAAAAAAACATTTGTTGGTGTAGCCACCTGGTCTATGGTCTTCTGTTAGAGCAGCCTGAGCTGACGAAGACACCTACAAATGCACTTGCATGTGGGACAAGGGAAGAGTGCATGTCTTTCCCTTTCTGGAATATCCACTTGGATTTTGAGGTATGTTTTAGGACACCAAGCAGGGAGCCTTGTCCTGCTTGGAGTATCAGGGAATGAAAAGGGACGATGGAAAAGATCGGTTCAAAAACCTTTCAATGCCAGGGCTAAGACTGTCACATGTATTTCTCTGCAAGGAAAGGGTTTTCTCCATCTCCGAGCCAGCCCCTCTCCCCTCAAGTGGGTGTGGGGGACCACGGTGGGTGTTTCAAGTGGCATTCACTGGGTGGGAGGAAGACGGTTAGTTACGGTGACTTTGCATCTTTTCACATTCTTGAAAAAAATCTCTGTGAGTCGAGCTTATACCAGGCATCTTGTCAGTCAGCCATCGTGTGTTCGTTGAGGCCCTACTGTGTGCCAGGACCCATGTACACAGACAGATGCCGAGGCTGACAGCACAGTGACATCGTGTCTCCTGTGGCACGAAGAACATACACTTCTATAAACTCGCTCGAGATTTTACAACCAGAGGGATGTTAGCATTCTGGTGACAGGAGTCAGTCCTTTTCTCTCTCCCTTCCGAGCACAACAAATCCACATCTGTAACTGAACAAAAGCACCTCTGCACTGCTCACTAGGACACCAGAGATCCAACCTTGTGTGCATGGAAGGCGGGTGGCTGGGACCTGCAGGTGGCTGAGTGGAAGAGGGGGACAATGAAGTGAGGAGTGAAAGTCGGCAGCCTGGCTGCAGCTGGAGGGGCCCCTGCTCCTCAGCCACACCCCCATTTTGGAGGGGAGACCTCCAAGACTGAACAGATAGAACTGAAGGAACAGTCTCCCACTGTCTGCCCAGAAGGAGCTCCGGGATCACCCCTTCGAGGACTCCCTACAGCAGGGACACACCCAGAGCAGCAGTCCTAAGCACGCACCTCCCCCCATCTGAGCCACCCCACCTTTTCCCCAATCTGCTTTTTTTTTTTTTTTAAGATCTTATTTATTTATTTGACAGAGAGAGAGGAACACAAGCAGGGGGAGTGGGAGAAGGGGAAGCAGGCTTCCCGCAGAACAGGGAGCCCGATGCGGGGCTCGATCCCAGGACTCTGGGATCATGACCTGAGCCGAAGGCAGACATCCAACGACTGAGCCACCCAGGCGCCCCAGCCCCAACCCGCTTCTTCACATGCTCCCAAGCTTAGCTGGGAGGCAGCTCTGGCAAGAGAAACCAAGACTTGTGCCCTAGCGCCACCTTCTGGAACACAGAAGAAAGGCTCCTAGTGACCTACCCCTTGAACCATTAGATCAGAATCAAAGTGAACAAAACCTTACCCAAGTAAGAATGCGCTCACTACTTCAAGTGCAGGGGCAGGGATACTTCTCATCAAACACTATGAAGAATCACGGCAGCATAGCATCACAAAAAGCAAATGACAATTTTCCAGTAACCAACCAAATCCAAAGACGCAACACTGTGATCTGATAAAGAATTCAAAAGAGGTGAGGTGGGGCGCCTAGGTGGCACAGTTGGTTAAACGTCCAACTCTTTTTTTAAAAGAAGATTTTATTTATTTGACAGACAAGCGAGAGAGGGAACACAAGCAGGGGGAGTGGGAGAGGGAGAAGCAGGCTTCCTGCCCAGCAGGGAGCCCAATGCGGGGCTTAATCCCAGGACCCTGGGATCATGACCCGAGCTGAAGGCAGACGCTTAATAACTGAGCCGCCCACGCGCCCCAAGCGTCCAACTCTTGATTTCAGCTCAGGCCATGATCTCAGGGAACTGAGATCGAGCCCCGCATCTGGCTCTGTGCTGGGCGTGGAGTCTGGTTAAGATTCTCCCACCTTCTCCCTCTGCCCCTTTCCTCCCCACCCCTCCAGCTCTGCTCTTGTGCTCTCTTGAAAGAAAGAGGAAAGAAAAGAAAGAAAGAAAGAAAGAAAGAAAGAAAGAAAGAAAGAAAGAAAGAAAGAAAGAAAGAAAGAAAGAAAGAAAGAAAAGAAAAGAAAAGAAAAGAAAAGAAAAGAAAAGAAAAGAAAAGAAAAAAAGAAAGAAAAGAAAAGAAAAGAAAAGGAAAGAAAGAAAGAAAGAAAGAAAGAAAGAAAGAAAGAAAGAAAGAAAGAAAGAAAGAAAGGAAAGAAAAGAAAAGAAAAAGCTGGGGCACATGGCTGGCTCAGTGGGTGGAGCATGCAACTCGACCTTGGGGTTGTGCTTTCGAGCCCCATGTGGGGTGAAGCCTACTTAAAAATAAAATCTTAAAAAAAAAAAAGAATTCAAAAGAGCTGCTATGAGGAAATTCAGTGAGCTACAAGAAAACTCAGAAAGTCAGTACAACGAACTCAGGAATAAAATTAATGAACAGAAGGAATATCTTACCAAAGAGATTGAAATTATAAAAAAGAGCCAAATGGAAATTCTGGAGCTGAAGAACTCAATAAATGAGATGGATAATACATTAGAAAGCACTGGAAATAGAGCAGATCACCTGGAAGAGAAAATAGGTGAGCCTGAATATGGGGATCTAGAAATGATTCAGGTGGAAGATGAGAGAGAACTAAGATTTTTATTTTTATTCTTTTTAAGATTTTATTTATTTGACAGAGAGAGAGAGCGCACACACAAGCAGAGGGAGTGGGAAGCAGTGGGAGGCAGAAGGAGAGGGAGAAGCAGGCTTCCTGCTGAGACGGGAGCCAGATGCGGGGCTCCATCCCAGGACCCTGAAATCATGACCTGAGCTGAAGGCAGATGCTTAACCATCTGAGCTACCCAGGCGCCCCAAGAACTAAGATTTTTAAAGCAAATAAACCCTACAGGAGGGGTGCCTGGCCGGCTCAGTCGGTGGATCATGTGGCTCTTGATCTCGGGATTGTGGTTTTGAGTCCCACACTGGGTTTAGAGATTACTTAAAAAAAATAAAATCTTAAAAACAAAACAAAACAAAAAAACCCTACAAGAACAATCAGGCTCCATTAGAGGAAAAAGCACAAGATCAAGGGTATACCAGAAGGAGAAGAGAGGGAGAGGGAAGGGGAACCTGTATTTAAAGAAACAAAAGCTAAGAATTCCCTAATCCTGGGGTAGAAACTAGACAGAAAAGTCTACGAAGCAGGGACACCTGGGTGGCTCAGTTGGTTAAGAGTCCGCCTTCGGCTCAGGTCATGATTCCAGTGTCCTGGGATCTAGTCCGGCATTGGGCTCCTTGCTCGGTGGGGAGCCTGCTTCCCCCTGTGCCTGCCGCTCCCCCCCCCCCCCCCCCGTTTGTGCTCAGGCTTCTCCGACAAAAATAAATAAATAAACAAACAAACCTACAAAGCTAACAGAACACCTTACTATCTTGAGGCAAAAGACCTTCTCTAAGACACATTACAATGCTGTCAAAAGACAGTGATAAAGAATTGTAAAGGCAGCCAGGAGGAAAAGGTAGTAACCTATAAAAGAACCTCCTTGAGGCTATAAGCAGATTTCTCACAGAAATTCTACAGGACGGGAGAGAGTGGAATGACAAATACTGAAAGACAAAAATTGCCAGCCAAGAAAACTCTTCAGATATTAAGGAGAGTAAAGACTTTCTCAGACAAACAAGAGCTCAGGGAGCTCACCACCACCTTTCAAGAAATGTTGAAGGGGGTTCTTCAAACTGAAACAGAAAGACAAAAATACACAAAATTCTGATTAAGGTGATAGTCACCATTAGAAAAGGGTAACATTTTCCCTGAAAAAAAAAAAATAGAAAAGGGTAACATTTTTAGAACAGTATATCGAACACTTAAATATAGGATGAAGGTTAAAGAAAAAAGAGCATTAAAAATCACCAATTCGGTAATGAAATCACGGCATAAAAAGAAATCATTTGTGGTATCAAAAATATACAAGGGGAGGAGTAAAAGGATGGGACTTTGACAGACAAACTGCTATCAGCAGAAAGGGGACTATGTTATCTATGAGATGTTTGATGTAAACCTCACAGTAACCATAAAGCAAAAATCTAGAGCAGACACGAAACACGAAAAAATGCGCAGACTGAGCAAATCACAATGGAAAACAACCAACTTACAAAAGTAGACAGAAACAGACGGGGATACCAGATAAGGGAGTAATCTCCAAAATATATAAAGAACTCACACAACTTAGTAACAACAACAAAAACAATCCGATTAAAACACGGCCGAAAGTAAATAGACATTTTTTCCAAAGAAGACATCCAGATGGTCAAGAGACAGTGAAAAGACGCTCCACATCACTCATCGTCAGGGAAATGCAAATTGTTTTTTTTGGGGGGGGGGGGAAATGTAAATTGAAACACAATGATATGTCACCTCATCCTGTCAGAATGACTATCATCAAAAATGTAAGAAATAACAATGCTGGTGAGGATGTAGTGAAAAACAAAAACCAAAACCAAACCCTTGTTCACTGTTGTGGGAATGTAAATTGGTCCAACCGCTATGGAAAACACTAAGGAGATTCCTCAAAAAACTTAAAAGAGAACTATGAAATGATCCAACAATTCCACTTCTGGGAATATATACCCAAATGAAACGAAAACAGGATTTCAACGAGATCTCTGCACACCCATGCTTATCAAAGCATTATTCACGTCAGCCGAGATATGGAAACAACCCAAATGCCCACCAACTGGTGAATGGATATAAAGATGTAGTACCGGGGTACCTCGCTGCCTCAGTCCCCGGAGCATGTGACTCTTGAGCTCGGGGTTGTGGGTTCGAGTTCCACGCTGGGTGTAGAGATTGCTTGCAAATACTCTTTTTTTTTTTTTTAAAGATTTTATTTTTTATTTGAGACAGAGAGAATGAGAGAGAGAGAGCACATGAGAGGGGGGAGGGTCAGAGGGAGAAGCAGGCTCCCCGTCGAGCAGGGAGCCCGATGCGGGACTCGATCCCGGGACTCCAGGATCATGACCTAAGCCGAAGGCAGTCGCTTAACCGACTGAGCCACCCAGGCGCCCCATCTTTCTTTTTTTTTTTTAATAAAGATTTTATTTATTTGAGAGAGAATGAGATAGAGAGAGAGCATGAGAGGGGGGAGGGTCAGAGGGAGAAGCAGGCTCCCCGCCGAGCAGCGAGCCCGATGCGGGACTCGATCCCGGGACTCCAGGATCATGACCTGAGACGAAGGCAGTCGCTTAACCAACTGAGCCACCCAGGCGCCCAGCTTGCAAATACTCTTAAAAAAAAAAAGTAATACATACACCCAATGTAATGTTAAAGGAGGATATCCTGCCATTTACAACAACACGGATGGACCCTGAGCACATTATGCAAAGGGAGGTAAGCCAGACAGAAAGACAGGTACCGTATGCTACCACTTATAGGTCGAATCCAAAGAAGTCAAACTTATAAAACAACAGAGCGTAAATGGGGATTAGCAGGAGACGCAGGGATGAGACTAACGTGTTTCAGGGTACAAAACTGTAACGAGTAGTAAATAAACCATGGACCGCATAATGAATACAGACCGTAACATTCTCCTGTAATTATACAAGGGGATAAATGTCGCTACAACGATGTTACAACAATGTATCAAAATCACAGCTGTACGCCACCACCTTACACAATGTTACACGTCAAATTTATTCAAGAAGCATCAAAACGTCTGGCACGCCCTCCTCGAAGACTTCCAAGCATTAAATGGGTTACACTGAGGGAGAGCTCTGGAGAGGAAAAGACCCCCTTGCGTATTCGGGGCGCTCCCGGAGATGCCACACCCAAGGCGCCTGAAACCCAGGAAGCCGCCCTCCCTCTGCGAGGCGGAGGCGGGGGGCCAGCGCAGGCGGGTCCGCGGGGCGCCCCGGCCCTCGAGCCCGCGTCGACGGGGCGCACCCCAGGGCGCGGGGCGCGCTCCGCAGGGCCGCCTCAGGGGCGTCCTCCGGGGAACGCCCTCTCACCTGGCGACGCGGGAGCTCGGGGCCGGTCCTCGCCAGACGCGACAGGCTGGGCTCCCACCGCCCGGGACGCCGCTCTCAGGCCTCTGCCGGCACGGACCCGCAGGGCGCCGGGGCGCACAGGGCGGCACCGAAGCTTCCCGAAGGCGCACGCGGCGCGCACGCTGGGGCGGCCGGCGGGGCGGCCTCGGGCCGAGCCCCCACCCCCTGCGGCCCCGGGGCGAGCGCGCGCGCGCGGCGGGCGGGGCGCAGGTCGGGAGCGCGCGGGCCGCAGCTGCCCTCTGGGGTCCCGCCCCCTGGCCGGACTGCGCACCCGTGCCCTGTGCATCCAGGGGAATGTGGAACTGCCCCCGGGCTCGGCCCTGCACGGCGTCCGGCTGCAGCCCTGCTCAGTGCGCCTGACCTGCGGGGCCCCCGGCCACAGGCTCGGGCCCGCACGGGCCGCTGGGACTTGTAGTCCCCAGGGCGGGCCCGACGCGTCAGTCCTCCCCCCCGGGAATCGGTAGGGCCGGCCGCCTCTCCGTCTCGCAGCGCTGGAGAGCACAGTGCTTCACTTGCATCACACGCGGGTCCCTTGTGACTTACTGAGCGCCCGCTGAAGGCCGCACACCTTAGCTGGCCTTGGGGGAGAGTCGGTGGGAGCTCCTGCGCGCTTTAGGCAGAAGGATGAACTTGCAAGGAAGAACGTCAGGAACAAAAATGACAAATTCTAAGTGCTGCTGGGGGTCACACGAGGGCCGGAGAGTTAAACATCTGCCTTCGGCCCAGGGCATGATCCCAGCGTCAGGGTCCCTGCTCAGCAGGGGAGTCTGCTGCTCCCTCTTCCTCTGTTCCTTCTCTCTCTCTCTCTCTCTCAAATAAATAAATAAATAAATAAAATCTTTAAAAACGTGGAATGCTCTAGATGAGGGGGAGGTGGCAGGGAGTAGAAAGGAGTGTGGTCTGGCTGTAGTAAGTGGTTTATGTCAGACAATGGTGAGCAAGGCTTAGATGGGGATGTGGTCACCAGCGTCTTTGGGCCTCACTTTCAGGAAGGGCCTCCGAGGGACACCTGGGTGGCTCAGTCACTTAAGCATCTGCCTTCGGCCCAGGTCATGATCCCAGGGTCCTGGGATGGAGTCCCACACTGGGCCCCTTGCTCAGCAGGGAGCCTGCTTCTCCCTCTGCCCCTGCCTTGCTTGTGCCCCCCCCCTCTCTCTCTCTGAGAAAATAAATAAATAAATAAATCCTTAAAAAACAAACAAAAAAAGGAGCCTCAGTTTTGAGTTTGCCTCCAAGAGAGACCATCAGCACAGGCAGGGAGATGCCTCTTCAGACTTAAATAAAAGAGGACATCTCACTGCTGGTTTCCAGTTTCTGGACCTCAAGGCCCCTATTGGTCTAAGAATCGATTTGCGGGTATAAATCCTATCATTAACTTGAGAGTACCACAATTAGATTGAGACATAAGCTTTCAATAATGCTACCATTTTTTGTAAACGGTTTTGGCATTTATTCAATGTTTGTGTACCAGAAGTCTTAAGGGAAGCGGACCTAAATCTTTCTTGACCTAAAGGAGCATGTTGATGCTTTGGGGCTTGGTCCTGAGAGCAAGGGATGATTTATGAGAGCAGTTTTGATGCCTTTCAATGGCTCAGACATAAACCCACAGTTCAGAAAATCCTTTTCAAGACCACTGGTTCTTAGCTTTTGATTTCAGAAAACAAGATCACACTTAAGTAAAAGATATTTATTCTCAAATTTCTCAGGTAATGGAACACCAGGATGTCATGATGCTTTTACTTTTACTAAAACACTGTGGAACACTGTATCACACTTAACTGGTATGGAATTTGTGGTTAAATTCCACCTTTTCTGTATCGTATTAACAGTAAAAGTGAGCTGGTACCATATACTTTATTAATTTTGATTTTGACGCACAAATAATTTAACAACCAAATGATACTATCTTACTTTATGTCATCCTGAGCACCAAGAAGCCTTCAAAGTGGGGGACAGTTCCTGGTCACTCCTGTCACTACCCTAGATGATACTGTCAGAAGATGCAGGGGCCACGTTGGGTCTTAGATAATGTCAGGAAATGAGTGAGATCACATCTCATCTGCAAGCTTCCCAAATCTCCCTCATGTGCACCTCCTGTCCCAGGGTAGAGGAGAACCAGATCTCACACAAGCTGTTAACTTGATCAAGGACGCATCATTCCCCCTGGACAGCTGTGGAGCCTATGTGTAGAAGGACAGATGTGAGATCAGGAAGGGAGGAAGAGAAGAAATATTTCTCCTGGCCCCCAAACACGGGCTCTCCGCCGGGGGGACACCACCCCACTCCCATCCTCCATATCTAGGGGTGTTGGAAAAGTGCAGTAGTACTTGCTTGTTATCATCTTCCACAGTGATTTGGGGCTTCAACTGCTCTTTAATGGGAAAGAGGAACGGTGCTAAATGTTCCCACAACGAACAGGATGGCCCCATATGGTGAAGAAATATCCCACCAAAAATGCCATCTGTGCCCATGTTGAGAAACACAAGAAGTCCCATGGTAGAGTTTGGTGTTTAGAGAACCCCATGTCAGTACAGCAGCCCATGAACAAGAGAGGCGCTCAGGTGTTTCATGTGGATCCACGTGGAGACTCCTTCTGGCTGCACCAGGCTTCCACCACAAGAGCCCCCATAATCACCACCATTATGGCAGCTAGACCCAGTCGGATGAGGTTGCCCATGGTGTAATCCCCCGACGTGGCATCTGGGGGAGCTGGGAGAGAGAAGAGGATGAGCACCAGCCGGAAAGGAGCATCCCTCCTTCTCACGTGGATCTGCCCAGTGTGACTCTCCTGCACCTGCTTGTGCTTCCTGGCCAGTGGTCAGCTGCACCTTCACTGACGTTGTAATCACTCAAACCACATGTGGGATTTCCTGAGAGTTGTGGTGGGTCTTCCTTTGTCTCCTTTCTATTCTCTCTGCCTTACCGCTCTTCCTTCATTTCTTTGCTCTTCATCTCATTTCCATCCTCCCACACTGCCCTTTCCCCTTCTCCTTCCTTGTAGTAGGAATCAGGCTAAGGAGCAACCCCAAAACCCAAAGGTGCTGCACGGAGAATGAAAGTAGTTCAGGGCTTCCGTCTGCTCCCCTCCTCAGAGCAAAGACAGTGCAGCCAGTGAGCTCCAGAAAATTCAAGCTTAGTAGCTGAGCATCAGAACCACCATGTATTTCATTTCAGCTTCATCCAAGAAGAGCTAGGGCTCGCCATTGGCCCTGGCTCCTAGACAGAACCTGCACTTGAATCTTCCAGCTCACACGTGCCATGAGTGCAGAGTTCATGTCTGAAGACATCAGCAACAATGCTCCCTGGAGACAGAGTCCATGGGGAGAGACCCGTGATGACCCCACCAAGCCCAGGATGCCCTCTGCATCCCTCAGCACCGCCTGCCCGGACCTTGCTTTCCAACTACAGAACGTTCGCTGACCACAGCGCACACGCAAACATTTACACCACTGAGGAAGCAGGGTGTAGCATCCAATGAAGCAAGAAGAAGATCAATTTAGAAGATCCCACATCTATGCCAGAAAAGCAGGCAGCTGGGGGAGCACCGTGTTCTAAGCGCGAGAAAGGTACCGCCATGAAGTTGCCATCAGCAGGATGCACCACAACTCTAAGTGACGCCCAGGGTGGCAGGAGGGGCTCTGGTGGTGGCGGGATGGATCGTTTGGAAGAACAGCCTGAGACATTCTCCAAGAATGCAAAGCAACAAACGCCAAAGACTAGAAAGTAGGAAAGGAGAGATTTAAAAAGGAGATGCTCAGGAAAGTGAAGGAGAAACAGGAATCAGAAAGAGAAGAAATGCTCTCCAGTTTAAAAAAAAAAAAAAGACGCACACCTTAAACTAATACAGTGTTATAAGCCAGTTATAGGTCAACAAAACAGGAGAAAGAAAATAAATAGCCAAAATAAAAACAAACTAATTAATGAATTAATTAAATTTTTTAAATGTCCTAAGAGGGGCGCCTGGGTGGCTCAGTTGGTTAAGCGACTGCCTTCGGCTCAGGTCATGATCCTGGAGTCCCGGGATCGAGTCCCGCATCAGGCTCCCTGCTCAGCAGGGAGTCTGCTTCTCCCTCTGACCCTCCTCCCTCTCATGCTCTCTGTCTCTCATTCTCTCTCTCGCAAATAAATAAAATCTTAAAAAAAAAAATTTAAAATGTCCTAAGAATCATGCAAAACTTCACCTGTCACCCGGATCTCAAGATGATCACTAGGCTGTGAGGTCAGGAAAGGAGCCTTCATCAGAAAGTACACACAACTGTAGTTCCCCGCATCACTGACTGTCACAGTCCGGAAGGAGAAGTCCGTCTCCTTCCCTGCAGGACTCTGGACCTGTATGGGCCCTGCTGCTCCTGCCTTCAGTAGAGCGAACATTACA
The DNA here is from genome assembly GCF_029215605.1 of Mirounga angustirostris. Lineage (NCBI taxonomy): Eukaryota > Metazoa > Chordata > Mammalia > Carnivora > Phocidae > Mirounga > Mirounga angustirostris. Next base: position 56,422,589 of record NW_026991724.1, on the reverse strand, counting down.
GGCACGAAAATATTGTCTGGCCTCTGGCACTGCAGGGTCACAGTGTCTCCTGCGGTCACCTCACCCCTTTGGTGGGCTTGGAGGGAAGGTTTTGATAAATCTCCTGGAAGAAAAGGAGGGCACCAAGGTCATGGGGAGCAGCCCGGGGCCCCCCACCCTCCCTTGTTCTCCTGGCAGGGGTTCCCGCCAAGGGGGGGAAATGACAGATCCCTGGTCTCACCCTCTTTCCACTCTGGCTGTGGGAAGATTTCCCCAGCAAGCCCTGGATGAAGCTGAGCCAGGTCAGTGTGTTCTGTGTTTCTCCATCTCCCCTTGTTCCCTCCCTCCCTCGGGTTCCTCCCCCACACCTGTCCCTGCAAGACCCTATGTCCCTCCGAGGCACCTCCTCACCTGTCACCAGCAGTAGGAGGACGTCACTGGGCTGTGAACGTATGTACGGGCTCCCTCGTCTGTAGTACTCACAGGCATACTCTCCAGCATTGTCGGTGTTTAGGCCAGTGAGGTGAAATTCAGCCAGGCCCTCTGTGGAAGCCCGTGATTGCACAGACTGCAAATGAACTTTTCCCTTTCTGAGAACAAAGTTGACATTCTTGGTAGAAGTCCAGCATTGCAGCGTCACATTACTCTTGCGAGACACCACCGAGCTGGGCCAGGCCCTGAGGGAGGGCTTGGGAAGGGACTCTGGAAGGAAGCAGATTTGGGGATGGGATTTGGTGCCCTTGTCTGCTCTCAGGAAACCCCTTGAAGGAAAGAGAAGGGACACAGGGAGTTTGGAGTGAAGGGGAGGGAGGGTCTGACTGAAGGAACTCACCATCAGTTGTCCTGCTTCCTTGGCCAGCACACAGCCCTGCAAGAGAACCGTCCATGAGACATGAGCATCCACCTGGAGCCCCGTCCCGAGGGGCCTCCCCGGGGGCTGCTGCTGAGCACGGACCCTGGAGGTCATGCATCTGGGGCTTCTCATTTCCCCACCTGGACTGTGGCTGCAGCTCTGCTCTGGGCTCCTTCCCCACTCTCCCAGAAGGTCTCCTGTGCGGCTCACTCCTCCCACAGCCCCAGGACCTGTCCTGGTTCCCCAATGTCCACAAGCCCCTTAATCCTTAAGAGTGTTTGTGTACTCATGCCATGGGAGACACAAGGCATTACTGTCTTGTCAACACCTGCAACATGGCTACTCTATTCTGTTCTCCTTAGCATCCCCAGTGTCTACACAATCCTGGAACATAGTAAGAAGCACCTTGGCCAACAGAAGAGATGCCCCAAGTTAACATGGCTCAGATTTTTCAAGGCTGGTAGAAAGATTCAAACTTCTAATACTGTCCTTTCCTCATTTCACCAGATAGACCAGCCTGAAGGCAAAGAAAGCCCCAGGGATTACCCTAGAATCTAGGGATCAGAGACTATTGTGAAGACCAATCACATCGCTGGGAGCCAATTAAGCTAAGACCCACACTGTCCCTATTTGTGCCAAGAAGGCTTTCTTAGCACCAGCAAACAGACATCCTGAGTTGTCCCCAGCTCTGTGCCCCGGGATAGTTTGAAGCATTCTGCTTTCATCTCCTTATAATTTTCCCAACCTGGCACTTGCTGACTCACCCCAAGGACTTTCCCATTATGAAGAGCCCACGCCTCATTCTTAATATCCCATCATGACCAAGTGGAAACAACAGTGACTTTGGAGCCAGACAGGCCTGGGTTTGAATGTTGAGGTTTCTGCTCACTCACTGTGTGGCCCTGAGCAGGAACCCTGAGCTGTCAGTCTCTGGTCCTCATTTATCAACACGGGTCTGATTTCCATCACACAGGTTGTTTGCAAGGGTCAGAGCAGTATTTCCCGCAGAATGGAATACAAACCACGGGGGCTCTACAGATGATTTCAGGGGATGCAGTGACATGGTATTCTATAGCATTGATCACAAAGGTATTACCCTTTCAAATCATGTCCACTCCTTTGATCACAACAAAGAATTACTCAAGCTAGAGATCAACCTTCTTACACATCTGTCTCTGGCCAACTGCCATTTATAATAAAGAAGTAGCTGGGGGCTCAGAAATGTGATGGCCAACAGCCCATGGCTAGAATGTCCTAATGTCTTCTTCCTTTGCATTGTATATATGTTTACATTAACCTTCTATATTTTGCTAAGTGACCCTGGCTTTTCTTGTAAATTTTATTTTTTTTAAAGATTTTATTTATTTATTTGAGAGAGCGAGAATGAGAGAGAGAGCACATGAGAGTGGGGAGGGTCAGAGGGAGAAGCAGGCTCCCCGCCGAGCAGAGAGCCCGATGTGGGACTCGATCCCGGGACTCCAGGATCATGACCTGAGCCGAAGGCAGTCGCTTAACCAACTGAGCCACCCAGGCGCCCGCCAATAGCTTAAATTAAAAAATAAAATTTAGGGGCGCCTGGGTGGCTCAGTCATGATCCTGGAGCAGGGAGCCTGCTTCTCCCTCTGACCCTCCCCACTCTCATGTGCTCTCTCTCTCATTCTCGCTCTCTCAAATAAATAAATAAAATCTTTAAAAAAAACATTAATTTAAGCTATTGGCATAAAATTTCCATCTTCAGAAGAATGGGCCTGTTTAAAATAAAGATATTAAGGGGTGCCTGGGTGGCTTAGTCGGTTAAGCATCTGCCTTCAGCTCAGGTCATGATCCCAGGGTCCTGAGATCGAGCCCCACATCGGGCTCCCTGCTCGGCGGGAAGCCTGCTTCTCCCTTTCCCGCTCCCTCTGCTTGTGTTCCCTCTCTCGCTGTGTCTCTGCCAAACAAGTAAATAAAATCTTTGAAAAAAAATAAAAATAAAATAAAGATATGAAAAAATAAATAAAACAAAATAAAGATATTGAGTCAATAAAATTTTAAATAAGTAGGGATGGTAGATGCATACATGACAGTTATGGACGTGAAATGTATTTGCATACTGGAGAACATTTGATGGGTAAGATGTATCTAAAGTCTCCCTCAAGGTTCCTGACACACATGAAGCAATCAGTAAAGATAAGCAGATGTTACCACTTTTCTTTCCAATTCTAGTGGTCACATCTTTCTCCACCCACCTTTATCTCTAATCCCAGTCGACGGGCCCAAGGGACTTACCAAAGCAGAGGAGGCAGAGGAATTCAGGGATCATACTGCAGCCTGTTCTAGGGACCCCTCTCTGGTTTCGTCCACAACAGCGAGGGAAGGCGGATGTGGGGGGTGGCATCTTTCGCCAACACTTCTCTTCCTTCCTCTCATGTGACCTTTAGGTTCTGTGTTCCAACCACATTTGGAAAACAAGAAGAAATAAAATGCTCCATGAGGTCATAATTTACGCAAACTCTTTATGCGAACACAGTGAATTCAGGCCTCAAATTCTAACCCACCTAGAAAAGCCAGAGGTGCTAGACTCCTGGATCCAAATGATTCCACTGAGGAGATGGAAACAGGTTGGTGCAGAGACTGCTGGAGATTCTCTGGTCTATAGAAAAGACGCTGGGCTTTGGAACTGAATGAAGGAGTCAGTGTTAGTGACTATTTTTGAGTGACTGTAGTGGATGAGGTATTTCTCTGAGGTCCATGCGCAGTGAAGGAGCAAGACCAATGGTTCATGGGGACGCCTGGCTGGCTCAGTCAGTGGAGGCTGTGCCTCTTGATCTCAGGGTTGTGAATTCAAGCCCCACGTTGGGTGTAGAGCGTACTTAAAAAAAATAAGACTATGGTTCATGCATTTGAAAACAAATTGAGTCTGGAGAGTTACACTGTGTAAAGTTTTCTTGTAAAGATTTTATTTTTAGGTACTTGTCAGAGAGAGAAAGAGAGAGAGCACAAGCAAGGGGAGGAGCAGACAGAGGGAGAAGCAGACTCCCCGCCAATCAAGGAGCCCGATGTGGGACTCGATCCGAGGACCCTGGGATCATGACCTGAGCTGAAGGCAGATGCTTAACAACTGAGCCACCCAGGTGTCCCTAAAGTTTTTTTGTTTTAAGTGGGATAATTCAACACAGTTATTAGTAAGTCCAGCATAAATGCTTCTATCTATTGGGTAATCACTAAAAGAATTGTACAAAAAGCAAATAGATGGAAAAAAATAGGGGAGTTAAAATGGCCTATTAGAAAAAACAATATATATTTTTTAAACAATGATATTGGAGGGGCACCTGGGTGGCTCAGTTGGTTAAGTGTTTGACTCTTGATTTTGGCTCAGGCCATGATATCAGGGTTGTCAGACTGAGCCCTGCATCAGGCTCTGCCCTGAGCCTGCTTAAGATTCTCTGTCTTTCTCTCCCTCTGCCCCTCGCCACCCCACTCACATGCTCTCTCTCTCTCTTTCTCTCTCTAAAAAAAAAAATTGGAAATGAGGAAACATAAAAGAGATGTGCAGATAGAATAATTAGCAAGATGATAAACTTACATCCTACAGATAAGTAATTACATGAAATGTAAATGGGCTCAAAAAGTCAATTAAAAGACTATTAGACTGGGTGTTTTAAAAAGACCTAAATGTATGCTGCTCTTTAAGGAGAAACACTTTTAAAAGATAAAGTAAAGAGAAATACTTTAAGTATATGCACAGAGGAGTTGAAAGCAAAAAAATAGAAAAAGATATAACATGCAAACACCAGCAAAAGAAAAGTAATATGGCCGTATTAGTATCATATAAATAGATTTAAGGCAAGACATAGCATTACATATGAAGAGGAATACTTCCTAAGATAAAAGAGTCAATACAAGAGGAATACATAATAATCCAAACTTTGTATGCACCTACTAACATAGATACAAAAATCCATAAAAGAATTGTTGACACTATTAAAGGACCTAAATAAACCTATAATCACATTCTCTTTTAACACATCTCTCTCAGTAACTGCATTCCACGTGAAAAAAAAAAGTCAAAACAAAGAAACAAAAGAAATACATTCACTATCTCAAGCAATCAAACCCATGAAAAGTAAAGATGCCATTTCACTCTCTATCTGATAAAAAGGTTTTAAGTTAACATGTCATGTTGAACAGAATTTGGGAAAATTACATGTGCATCATCAGTTTTTAGGATGAAAAATCAATATTCTTTACCAAACGGCCACTAGGTTATGAAGCTTATCAGCCCCCCGCCCCCACCACCACACACAACACTTATAGCCTTCCATCTGGGAGTTTAAATCCCAGTAGTTTTACCCTGAGGAATAATTAAGGTTATCCAAAAGATTTATAATAATTAAAGTTGTCCAAAAGATCAGGTTGTCCATAATCATTTTATTTATTTATTTATTTATTGGGAGCAATATAAATGTGCAGAAGTAAGAGATTGGTTAGTTACAAGTTCTTACTTCCATAGAGGGGAAAACTATGCATCAATTTAAATCACATTGTGGAGCATAAAAATAAAATTTCAATTTTCTAAGAAGATATGAAAATGTATATACATATGTATAAACAAATAAAGGAACCTCAAAATTTAAAAAAATTTAGAAATAAATCACACTGTGGAAGCCATTTATAACTATGGTGTGAGAAAGTACTCATTGGCATGGAACACTCTTTAAAATGTGTTGGTTTGTGGGGCACCTGGGTGGCTCAGTTGTTAAGCATCTGCCTTCGGCTCAGGTCATGATCCCAGGGTCTTGGGATCGAGCCCCACATCGGGCTCTCTGCTCGGCGGGAGGCCTGCTTCTCCCTCTCCCACTCCCCCGGACTTGTGTTCCCTCTCTCACTGTCTTTTTCTGTCAAATAAATAAATAAAATCTTAAAAATAAATTAAATAAATAAATAAATAAATAAATAAAATGTGTTGGTTTGTGACTAAAGAAGATAACCATATAGGATATGTAGATCATACATATGTGTGTGTGTGTGTATATATATATATACACATATACATCTATGTACATATATATTATCCTATATCAGATATCTTGTATAAGAAAAAAATTTCTCATATATATATACACACACACACACACACACACACATATATATATATAATAAATTTTTTAGGATATATCACCCCAAACATTAGGATATATCACCCTAAACATTCTAAAGAAGTTAGCCTTACAGGGGCGCCTGAGTGGCTCAGTCATTTAAGCGGCTGCCTTTGGCTCAGGTCATGATCCCAGGGTCCTGGAATCGAGCCCTGCATCAGGCTCCCTGCTCCGTGGGAAGCCTGCTTCTCCCTCTCCCACTCCCCCTGCTTGTGTTCCCTCTCTCACTGTGTCTCTCTCTGTCAAATAAATAAATAAATAAAATCTTTAAAAAAAGGAAGTTAGCCTTATATTAATAAAAAGAAAGAATAAGAACCATATGATCCTCTCAATAGATGCAGAAAAAGCATTTGACAAAATATAGCATTCTTTCTTGATAAAAACCCTCAACAAGTAGGGATAGATGGAACATACATCGACATCATATACAAAAGACCACAGCTAATATCATCCCCAGTGGGGAAAAACTGAGAGCCCTTCCCCTAAGGTCAGGAACAAGACAAGGATGTTCACTCCTACCATTACTATTTAACATAGTACTGGAAGTCCAAGCCTCAGCAATCAGACCAGAAAATGAAATAAAAGGCATCCAAATTGTCAAGGAAGAAGTCAAACTTTTACTATTTGCAGATGACATGATACTCTATGCAAAAAACCCAAAAGACCCCACCAAAAAACTGCTAGAACTGAGATATGAATTCAGCAAAGTCACAGGATATAGAATCAATGTGCAGAAATCTGTTGTATTTCTATACACCAATAATGAAGCAGCAGAAAAAGAAATCAAGGAATGGATCCCATTTGCAATTGCACCCAAAACAATAAGATACCTAGGAATAAACATAACTAAAGAGGTAAAAGATCTGTACTCTGAAAACTATAAAGCACTTATGAAAGAAATTGAAGAGGACACAAAGAAAAAAGCATTCCATGCTCATGGACTGGAAGAAGAAACATTGTTAAAATGTCTACACTACCGGTAGAAATCTACACATATATTGCAATCCCTATCAAAATACCACCAGCATCTTCCACAGAGCTAGAATAAAGAATCCTCAAATTTGTATGGAACCACAGAAGACCCTGAATAGCCAAAGCAATTCTGAAGAAGAAAAACAAAACTGGAGGCATCACTTCAAGCTGTATTACAAAGCTATAATCATCAAGAGAGTATGGTACTGGCACAAAAACAGACACATAGATCAAGGGAACAGGATAGAGAATCCAGAAATGGACCCTCAACGCTATGGCCAACTAATCTTTGACAAAGCAGGAAAGACTATCCAATGGAAAAAAAGACAGTCTCTTCAACAAATGGTGCTGGGAAAACCGGACAGCAACGTGCAGAAGACTGAAACTGGACCACTTTCTTACACCATACACAAAAATAGACACAAAATGGATGAAAGACCTAAATGTAAGACAGGAAACTATCAAAATCCTAGAGGAGAACGCAGGCAGCAACCTCTTTGACCTTAGTCACAGCAACTTATTAAACATGTCACCAGAGGCAAGGGAAACAAAAGCAAAACTGAACTATTGGAACTTCATCAGGATAAAAAGCTTCTGCACAGTGAAGGAAATAAACAACAAAACTAAAATGCAGCCTACAGAATGGGAGAAGATATTTGCAAATGACATATCTGATAAAGGGTTAGTATCCAGAATCTCTAAAGAACTGGGACGCCTGTGTAGCTCTGTTAGTAAGTGTCTGCCTTCAGCTCAGGTCATGATCCCAGAGTTCTGGGATCAAGTCCAGCGACGGGGCCCTTGCTCAGTGGGGAGCCTGCCTCTCCCTCTGCCTGCTGCTACCCCTGCTTGTGCTCACTCTCTGACAAATAAAGAAATAAATAAAATCTTAAAAAAACCCAAAATCTATAAAGAACTTACCAAACTCAACACCCAAAAAACAAATAATCCAGTTAAGAAATGGGCAGAAGACATGAACAGACATTTTCCCAAAGAAGACATACAGATGGCCAACAGACACATGAAAAGATGCTCAACATCACTCATCATCAGAGACATACAAATCAAAACCAGGATAAGATACCACCTCACATCTGTCAGAATGGCTAAAATTAACAACACAAGAAACAACAGGTGTTGGCAAAGATGTAGGGAAAGGGGAACACTCTTATAGTGTTAGTGGGAACACAAACTGGTGTAGCCACTCTGAAAAACAGTTTGGAGGTTCCACAAAAAGTTAAAAATAGGGGCACCTGAGTGGCTCAGTCGATTAACTGTCTGCCTTCGGCTCAGGTCGTGATCTCAGGGTCCTGGGATTGAGCCCCATGTCGGGCTCCCTGCTCAGCAGGGAGTCTGCTTCTCCCTCTCCCTTTTGCCCTCCCCCCACTCAAGCTCTCTCTGTCAAATAAATAAAATCTAAAATTAAAAAGTTAAAAATAGAACTACCCTATGTTCCAACAATTGTACTACTAGGTATTTATCCAAAGGATACAAAAATACGGATTTGAAGGGGTACATGCACCCAGATATTTATAGAAGCAATGTCCCCAATAGCCAAACTATGGAGAGAGCCCAAATGTCCATCGAAAAGATGTGGTGTATATATACAATGGAATATTACTCAGCCATCAAAAAGAATGAAATCTTGCCATTTCCAATGGATGGAGCTAGAGTGCTAAATGAAATAAGTTATTCAGAGAAAGGCAAATACCATATGATCTCACCCATATGTGGAATTTAAGAAACAAAAAGATGAAGATATGGGAAGGGGAAAAAGAAAAAAGGAGAGAGGGAAGGAAACCATAAGAATATTTTTTATTATTTTTTTATTAACATGTATTATTTGTTTCAGGGGTACAGGTCTGTGATTCATCAGTCTTACACAATTCACAGCGCTCACCATAGCACATACCCTCCCCAATGTCCATCACCCAGCCACCTCATCCCTACCACCCCCCTCCACTCCAGCAAGCCTCAGTCTGTTTCCTGAGATTAAGAGTCTCTTATGGTTTGTCTCCCTCTCTGGTTTCGTCTTGTTTCATTTTTCCCTCCCTTCCCCTAGGATTCTCTGTCTTGTTTCCCAAATTCCTCATATCAGTGAATCATATGATACTTGTCTTTCTCTGATTGACTTATTTTGCTTAGCATAATACCCGCTAATTAGAGAACAAACTGAGGGTTGATAGAGGGAGGTGGTGGGGGATGGGCTAGATGGGGGATGGGGATTGAGGAGGGCACTTGATGTGATTAGCAGTAGGTGTTGTATGTAAGTGATCACTGAATTCTGCTCCAGAAACCCTGAGATCATGACCTGAGCCAAAATCAAGAGTCCGAGGCTTAATCAACTGAGCCACCCAGGTGCCCCAAAAGCTACAATGGTTTTGAGAGCTACACTGGCAAAATTGCTGCCAGCATAACCTTAGAGAAATTATACAAAGACTTGAAGGCTCAGGGCGCCTGGGTGGCTCAGTCGTTAAGCGTCTGCCTTCGGCTCAGGTCATGATCCCAGGGTCCTGGATCGAGCCCTACATTGGGCTCCCTGCTCGGCAGGAAGCCTACTTCTCCCTCTCCCACTCCCCCTGCTTGTGTTCCCTCTCTCGCTGTGTCTCTCTCTGTCAAATAAATAAAATCTTTAAAAAAACAAAACAAAACAAAGACTTGAAGGCTCAACTTTCTATGTGCAGAAAGCAAGCTGAGAAACTGGGCCATCCATCAAGAGGGTCATATTCTCCAAAGTCCTCTTCAGAAGTGGACAGGAAGGTTGATAAAACAAAGACATCTCAGAGGGAGGAACCAAGACCTCACAGGATAGTGGGCTGAGAAACTCCTAATAGAGAACAGAACTGAAACTTTATGAAGCAACATTTCCATCCCCAGAATTGTGGCATCTAGTGGCATTTTCCCAAAGTGATTTTGAAACTGCTGCAAACCAGTGACTGCTTTATGTCACCCACACACCTAAGGAGGAAGCTTTTTCCAAGTGAGAGTATTGTGGTTATCCCACTTCTGTTTTGTCATCATATGGCAGATGTATGGGGCACCTAATTTCTCCTTTTAGTTCATGAGTCCTGGATCCAACGGAGCCACCTATAGACTTGATAATGATCATTAGGTCCTGGATTTAAAACCTGACACCATTATTGGATGGAAATTTGGGGGAACAGGTCCTGGGATGGGAATGAGCATATTTTGTACATAGGATGTATATGAATAACTGTGGCTAAGAAGTCATAGTGCAATAGGTCACGTCACACTAATAGCCCTTCAACTATGGATTCAGCTGTGTTATTTGCTTTGGTCAACAGGATAAGGTGCAAATGGCAATATTTTAACTGCAGCCCAGGTCTTCAGGGGCACAGCATATTTTGATTTAGCCCCTGTGCATCTTCCATTTCCATGAGGACATGTGAGAGCTAGCCCATCGTTCTCAGGGGGAAGATGAAGTACATGTGAACTAGAGCCAAGTCACCCCATCTGAATGCAGAAATAAATGGATCTGGGAGATGTGGAGAGCATGGAGCACACATACATTCCCATTACTAGTTAGGGTTGAACTTTGGTGATTTCAAATCTTAATAAAAATCAGGACTCACTTTCCATTGGTGTTGTGTTGGAAAGTTAACTTACGAAAAATTGTACTTAAAAAATAATTGCAGGACAAGGTTGAGGTTGAATCAGAAGGCGGTGAGTCTGTATAAGCTTCAAACAAGGTGTCTTTAATAGACATGTAGTGGTCCAGAGTTGTAGTGGCCCAGAATTGGGGCTTTGCTCTGCTTACTCTGTCTTCCCTTCCAATCTTAATCCCTACAATAATTTCAATCCAACCCGAGGGACTTGATCTATTTTGCCCTCTCAGAGAATGTATGAAAATCTACTTTTTGTTTCTTGCTCAGCTGTGTGTTAACTCTGCTAGGGTATTGTGTATCTGAAGTGCTGACATCTGCTTTGAGATGTAGTATAGGATTTTTTAACCCTTGTAACATTGTGTATCAGCAGACAACCATGTTTCGTCCCACCTCTCATACCTCCAGGCAGGGGACCTAATAATTCTAGAAAACTGATGTATAGTTATAATAATAACATTATGGCATCTGCACATGCTTTCAGCAATCTCATGGTTAAAGACTCATGGTTAAGGGAGAGAAGAATCATAGATTAGTTCTTGGAAGGAGACAAAATCTTGCCTGGGCATAGCCTGAAATGGGCAGATGAAGGCACAGAGTGGACAGTATTGACTTATTGCATATCCAACTATTCATAACCAGTATATCCTGGTATGACTATCTTCACTGAGACATTGGCCACCTGTCACTTACTCTTTGTGGTTAAATGAGACTGATCCAGCTTTCTAGCTGCAGGTGTGCTCATATGTCCCAGAAGGACCAATTAGTGCAATCCATCACCTTGGCTACATCGATCAATTTAGGAATGGACATGCAAACCAGGATCAAGCAATGTTGAGTCTGCCTTATGAGTTTTGTTGCAAGTGTTAGTGCTAGCGCACTATTTCTGCCTGGAGATGCCAGTGCATAACTTCCCAGCACATGAAGAGAACCAACCTGAGAGTGAAGTCTACACAGTGGAAAGCGGCACCTAAACATGGAGAAAGACAGATTCCCAGTACCATTATTTGAGCATTTGGATCTACCCATGCTTGAACACAACCCTAGTGTTTTCAGTTACATGAGGCAATCAATAATCAACAAGAGTTCTTAACAGACTTGGGAAGCAATGAGTAGCTGGGAAGGAAGGATGAGTGTTGTACCTCTAGAGAAGAATTTGCTCCCTTAATTTTTCAGTGTTTCTTCCTTTGTTCCTGGAAAATGGGATTATACTCTTCCCATTTGGGAAAAAAATTGAATAGAGGCTTTCCAGTTTCCCTTGATTACTTTCTCTTCTATAAAAGAAAGCACAGCAAAAATCTGATATTGTGTGACCCATTTGTCAAGATTTACTAAAAGACAAGTTGTTCAGACTTAAAGACAGACATCCACTTCTGTTTTCTTGTTGAACCCCCTGCTCTCAGGAGCAGTGGGTGCCCAGCATTACCAGAGACTCCCACACTTTAGACGTTACCATGTGCTTGCCCAGCCATCTTATTATGCCCATGCCAACTTTCTGGTTTTCATAATGTACTGTAGTTCTATTACCAATGGGAAAGCTGGTTGATGGGTATGTGGGAACTCTGTACTACTTTTTTGCAACTCTAAAACTTTTTCCAAAACAATTATTTATTTTTTTTTTAAAGAAAATGTCTTGGTCAGGACTTCAGATGCGATAGGACAGATCTCAGGGTGGGTGGTGCTGGAGCCACACACACTGTTTATGAGGGCGATGTTGTCATTGATGGTTTCCTGCCTTGGTTGTGAGAAGGAAACTGTACACCAGGCAGTGGAGAACCAAAGCGTCACAGTAAAACCTCTATCCACACAACCTGGAGACAAAGTCGGCAGGAAAGACCCGCGATGGCCCAATTCCCCTTCTTCCTTTGAACTGTAAAACTGAAGGTGGGATCTTGGTCTGAGTGGAAGGGACACTATGCTCAGAGAATTCCTGCCCCTGCTTTGCCTTGGTGAGTCTCCAGGACTGGGACAGATGGGTTTGGGTGGTGAGAAAATTCACGGTGAAGCGGGGGTTGATGTGAAGTGATATCTTCTGTGTACTGGACACAGGCTACCTGTCAGAGTTTCATGGGCTGTGGTTACACGCCTCTGTTTTGGTGCCTGCACACAGGAGATGGGGAAGTGAGGTTCAGAGACGTGGGTTGATACCCTCATTTACTCAGCTGAGCAATGCAGAGCTCCCATGAGGTCTCCAAACCTGATTTGTCCAAACACCAGTCCTCCCAGGAATGTTTGTTGGCATATAGGAGGACAGAATACATAGGGTGTGGAGCTGTGGGTTTGGGTACAGACCAAGATTACAGAGAAGGGCTATGTCTGGGGACAATGGATGAAAAGAAAATTTTCTGACCAGCTGTACCCTCTACTGATTTTAACTGTCTTCAACTTGAACATGATGTAATCAAAGGGACCTCAGCCTGTAAAAAGGAAGACCTGGGATTATGACCTTGGCTTGGTCTCATGGGGGCTCTAGGCTGTGAACCAGCAGCTCCACTGACCAAGCCCCCAGTTCCTCTTTCGTGAGGTGGGGCTGAGGGGTGTGTGTGGAAGATATCAGGACTTGTCATCTGCCCCAATTCCTTCCTCCCTCTTCCGAGATACAGCCCTTCCTTTGGGGTAATGCTCCTCTCACACACACATTTGAGCTTTAGGGGTGGCTGTCAGTCACTATACCCCAAACCTCCAGCTGTAGGGCAGAATAAGTTGGACAGTCAAGAGACTGACCTCATCCTGCTTGTATTCATTTCCCAGGGCTGCCATGACAAAGTGCCACACAGCAAGTGGCTTAAAACAACAGAAATCTATTCTCTCACTTCTGGAGGCCAGAAGTCCAAGATCAAGGTGCCAGCAGAGTTGGTTCCTTCTGAGGGCTCTGAGGCTCCCAGGGAGAATCTGTTCCAGGCTCTCCTCACTTCTGGGGATGGCAGGCAGTCGTTGGGTTCCTTATTTGCAGATGCTTTGCTGCAATCCCTCATGTCTTCACATGGCTCTCTTCCCTCTGTGTCTGTCTCTATATCTCTCCACCTCTTCTTATGGGGACACCAGTCATACTGAATTATGAGACCAGCCTACTCCCAAATAATGCAATTCCAAATAAGTTCACATTCACAGGTACTGGGGGTTAGGACTTGAACATACCTTTCTGGAGGACACAAATAATCATTATTCCATGGATAGGTCTATGATTCAAAGCAAGCTAGTCCAGTTCTGTCAGGAAGGTTCTCAAACTGGCATTGAGACACAGATAAATTTTGGTCCTCTGAGTGTGACCTTCCAAAGATGCCAGACCGTAGTTGCCTACAGCCCTGCTTCCAGGCTCCTGGTCCTGTCCTGACAATATTCAGAGGGAATGACACACGGCAGCTGAGAGAAAAGCCTGCAACAGCACTGAATCCCTGGGTCAGGCTGCTCTGGAAACATGATCTACCATTGCACTTAATGGAGGTTGCTTGTCTAAACTAACACAACTAGTCATTTCCACTTCATCTGATTTCAGGCAGACTTCTGATATTTGAATCTTTATACATCTGAATATTTATACATCTTTAGTACAGAGGGTAAGTGTACCCAACTTACATAAAATTTTAAAAATGTATTGCGATACAATGCATATGAGAGTAACCACTTTAAAGTAGACAATCTTGTGACATTTTAGACATTCACAATGCTGTGTAACCACAACAAAATGTTTTCATCAGCTGTCAAGGAAATGCTGTACCCACAAAGCAGTCACTCGCCATCCCCCTTTCCTGGGGGGTAACCACCCATCCACTTTCTGTCTCTCTAGATGTAGCTATTCTGGATATATCATGTAAATGGAATCATGCCATGTCACCTTTCATGTCTGGCTTCTTTCTCTTGGAATGATGTTTTTAAGGTCCATCCATGATATATCACTGCAACATTTCTTTCTATAATAGAATAGGATAATATTTTATATAACATAATCTGAATAATGTTTTACATAAAATTTTTAAGCTTTCCAGATGATGAGTTCAAAGGATCTGTTAAATTAAAATTTAACAGTAATCTGGAGATCCAATTTTGACACCCAATTCCAATGTGTGAGGGTGGGGCCCTGACACCACCAAGCAATTCTTGAACACCAGTTGGGTGTTCTATAATTTAATTCAGTTCTGACACTACCTGGAGTTAGCATCAGATCCTGTAGGTAAGGGCTCAGTCCCATAAAACTGCCTCCTCCCCATTTTAGATGCCAATGGCAAGTCTGGGTTATCACCTGATCAATTGGCTATATATCAGGAGTTCCCATGACCCCCTCTTTGGGTTCAATTAATTCACTAGAGAGGCTCACAGAACTCACAGGAATATTTAACTTACTGGATTACCAGTGTATTATAAAAGGATATATCTGCACAGCCAGATGGAAGAAATATGGAGGACCAGGTATGGGGAAAGAGCACAGAGCTTCCACGTCCTCTCCAGGCACACCACTCTCCCTGCACCTCCATCTGGTTCATCAACCTGCAAGCTCTCTGAACCTATCCTTTTGAGCTTTTATAGAGTCTTCATTACATAAACACAACTGATTAAATCATGGCCATTGGCTATTGATTCCATCTCCAACCCCTCTCTCCTTCCCAGAGGTCAAGGAGGTGGAATTGAATGTTCCAACCTTGTCATCATATGGTTGGTTCCCCTGGCAACCAGCCCTCATCCTTATGTGTGGTCCAAAAGTCACTTCATTAACATAATGAAAGACACTTGTATAGAAAATTCCAAGGGTGGGTGTCTGGGTGATTCAGTTAGAAGAGCATGGGTCTCTTGATCTCAGGGTCATGAGTTCGAGCCCCACGTTGGGTATACAGATTACTAAAATAGATAAATAAATAAATAGACTTAAAAAAACATGGTTAAGAAAATTCCAAGGATTTAGCAGCTGTGTGCCAGGAACCAGGACAAAGACCAAATGTGCATTTATCATAAATCACAGTATCACATTAGTTTTTAGGGAGCTGTGGTTTCTAATGTTCCCACTCCTTCCTACACCCAGTGGAAGGTGTAGCATCTAATGAGGCTGGTTGTTGTTCAGAGCAGGTAGCTGTAGGGTAGATGACAGCTGTCTGCCAAGGACCTGCTAAAGAATATAAGCATGTCAGTGGTCAGTGTCTGTAAAGAGTCAGCCAAAAGACAGATACTTAATAATTGGTGGGTTTTTATTGTACTTCTTTACTGAGAAATATGCTTTTTTCAAGTTATCCTGCATTCCCCTCAATGATGATTTCCTCTGTGCGGCCGGTCTTCCTTGTCTACATCCACTGTGGTCCCTTGTTAGGAAAGAGGGGCACGTTCTAAGGAATCAAATGCACAGCATGGAGACTGTAGCTGATGATTCTGTGTTCTCATCACAGATACACACGCACATACACACCAAGGGTGACTGTATGAGCTGATGGATGTGTTAACAGGCTTGATTGTGGCAATCATTCTATATATGTATATATCATCATGTTGTGTAACTTAAGTATATACAGTTTTATTTGTCAAAGAAAGAGAACCTCTCCCTCACTTTTACACCCTATTCTCCAGTAGGGTTTCACAAGGCAAAATGAACTAACGGCACCTGTGTGCTTACTTAAAAAAAAGGGGGGGGGGCGGGAATCACTGAGCAGAATATTGGCTGATACCAGAGCTGAGACAACATGAGTCTAAAAACAGGTTTGTGGGGGAGAGGGGACTTAAAAGAGACCATGAGACCTAGGACCCCCTGACCACCCAGATGATGATTTCTACCTACAAATCCCAGCCACTGTCACGGCAAGTTTGGCCTCAGTGCACCATGAGACCCCTACCTCCTTTCTTCTTGGTGAAACTTGGGGGGTCCGTGTTGTGAGTTGACCCCTGAGTTTAAACAAGGGCCAGATGTTCTGAGACATTCTCGCATCTAGAGAAATTCTAGCTTCACCTCTTGACAGACCCCAAGACTGGTTTCCCATATTTCCATCCAAGGGATGACCTTCCTATCCCAGAATGAAATACATAGAATGGAACACAGGAGAGGTAGGGTCTGACGTCTGTAAAAATCAAAGCCACATGTGGAAAGAGCATTTAGGACCATGAATGTCTTGAACTCCTTGTGAAAAGAAGAACCTGGTCAGAGAGAGCAACTTCTGTCTGTTTGAATCAGGGAGGAAACCCTCTGCTCACACTCCACAGTAAAATAACCTTTGTGTTATTTAAGTGGCAAGGGTGAAAAGTGCAGTCATAAAAAGTAGGAGAGGAAAATATAGGTAAAGGTGCAATGATGTCTAGATGGTGAAAGAAAGCCCGATCATGAAAGCAACATGATAAATCAGAAAAGTTTGCTGGAATTTTGTACATAATCGTAACTCCTGAATAAGAGACAATGGGACTTAAGTAAAAGGTAAAAAATCAATCCAAGGAAGTGCCTTTAAGAAATAGAATGGGGGGCGCCTGGGTGGCTCAGTCATTAAGCGTCTGCCTTCGGCTCAGGTCATGATCCCAGGGTCCTGGGATCGAGCCCCGCATCGGGCTCCCTGCTCTGCGGGAAGCCTGCTTCTCCCTCTCCCACTCCCCCGGCTTGTGTTCTTTCTCTCGCTGTGTCTCTCTCTGTCAGATAAATAAATAAAATCTTTTAAAAAAAATAGAATGGATCTTCCATCAAAATCCTTGAGAACACAGGTAGCAACCTCTTCCACTTCAGCCGCAGCAACTTCTTCCTAGAAACATTGCCAAAGGCAAGGGAAGCAAAGGCAAAAATGAACTATTGGGACTTCATCAAGATAAAAAGTTTTGCACAGCAAAGGAAACAGTCAACAAACCCAAAAGACAACTGACAGAATGGGAGAAGATATTTGCAAATGACATATCAGATAAAGGGCTAGTATCCAAAATCTATAAAGAACTTATCAAACTCAACACCCAAAGAACAAATAATCCAATCAAGAAATGGGCAGAAGACATGAACAGACATTTCTACAAAGAAGACATCCAAATGACCAAAGACACATAAAAAGTGCTCAACATCACTCAGCATCAGGGAAATACAAATCAAAACCACAATGAGATACCACCTCACACCAGTCAGAACGGCTAAAATTAACAAGTCAGGAAACGACAGATGCTGGCGAGGATTCGGAGAAAGGGAAACCCTCCTACACTGTTGGTGGCAATGCAAACTGGTGCAGCCACTCTGGAAAACAGTATAGAGGTTCCTCAAAAAGTTGAACATAGAGCTTCCGTATGACCCAGCAATTGCACTACTGGGTATTTACCCCAAAGATACAAATGTAGTGATCCAAAGGGGCACCTGCGCCCCAATGTTTATAGCAGCAGTGTCCACAACAGCCAAACTATGGAAAGAGCCTAGATGTCCATCAACAGATGAATGGATAAAGAAGATGTGGTACATATATACAATGGAATATTATGCAGCCATCAAAAAATGAAATCTTGCCATTTGCAATGACGTGGATGGAACTAGAGGGTATTATGCTAAGTGAAATAAGTCAATCAGAGAAAGACAATTATCATATGACCTCACTGATATGAGGAATTTGAGAAACAAGACAGAGGATCATAGGGGAAGGGAGGGAAAAATGAAACAAGACAAAACCAGAGAGAATGACAAACAATAAGAGACTCTTAAACTCAGGAAACAAACTGAGGGTTGCTAGAGTGGAGGGGGGTGGGAGGGATGGGGTGGTTGGGTGATGGACATTGGGGAGGGTATGTACTATGGTGAGCACTGTGAATTGTGTAAGACTGATGAATCACAGACCTGTACCCCTGAAACAAATAATACATTATATGTTAATAAAAAAAATAAATAGAATGGATCTTTAACAAATTAATCATGCATTCTCTGCCTGATATGTAGTCAAAGATGACTATATAATCCATGTCTCATGAGGGTTTCTCTTCCAGGGCTTGGCCTGGGCTTTGAAGACGAGAAAAAGAATGGTGAGTTTTCTTGCATAAAATCTATCTGTTCCTGCAACCCAAATTTTCTCTTTAATCCTCTGAATTCTGGGAGGGCACTGGTGGCCATCATGATGAAGAGTCAGACTAACTCTGAATTCTTTCCAGAGACGCTTCCCAAACCCTCCCTCAGTGCCTTGTCCAGCTTAGTGGTTGGACACAGAGATAACGTGACTCTGAGGTGCCAGTCTCACTTCCAGAATGTGACATTCATGCTGGGGAAGCTGGAGGACTCTGGGTACAGGCAGGAGCAGAGATCCACAGGACACAAGGCTGAATTCCTCCTCACTCACCTGGAACCGAAGGATGCTGGGATGTACTTTTGTGCCTACAAGACAATGGTCTCCCAGGAGTGGTCAGAGGAGAGTGAATACCTGCAGCTGAAGGTCAAAGGTGAGAAAGGCAGCTTCAGGTTTGCTCTTGAGGCACATATTCCTTTTCCTGTGATGGAACCTGGCTGGGGAAGGAAAAGTCCAGGAAACAGACAGATGTGACCACTTGAGTGTAAAGTATGGGGGAAATGGGAAGTGAGTGTGGGGACAGGCTCTCATCAGAGATTCTGAGTGTGTATCAATGAGGTGGATGTGGGAGAGTGTTTTCGAATATAGGTATTAGGGGCTCCTGGGTGGCTCAGTTGGTTAAGCGTCTGCCTTCAGCTCAGGTTGTGGTCCCAGGGTCCTGGCATCAAGCCCCGCATTGGGCTACCTGCTCAGTGGGGAGCCCGCTTCTCCCTCTTCTTCTGCTTCTCCCCCTGCTTGTACTCTCTGTGTGTGTGTCAAATAGATAAATAAAAATTAAAATATATATATATAGGTATTAATAGAAAATTTCAAGTAGAGTATGGCTAAAGATGAAGAGATGATTGTCATTGAGAAAAAGATATTTTGGGGGCACCTGGGTGCCTCAGTTGGATAAGTGTCTGCCTTTGGCTCAGGTCATGATCCCAGGGAGCCTGCTTCTCCCTCTCCCTCTGCCCCACCCTGCCCCCTGCTGATGCTCTCTCTCAAGCTCTCTCTGTCTCTGTCTCTCTCTCTCAAATAAATAAATAAAATATTTTAAAAGAGAGAGAGAGAAAGATAGTTTGTTAGAGTTCCCAAGAAGAGGGGTATGCCATGCCATGCAGGATCACATAGAGAAGCACCAGGGTCACTCAGGAAACAGAGGGAGGAATAAGACTGGGCAAGAGCCTTTACCATGGTTTCTGTGGGAAGGAACAGGCTTAAGGATTGGCTCTGGGGTATAGAGGCTGTCCTTGATTGTCTGGTATCTGGCCCTGGAATGATTAGGGCAGGGGAATAGTGACTCAGAGTGTGAGAGCCATAGAAGAGGTGGTTGGGAGTGTGAACTGGATTGGTTGGTTTGCACTTGAGAGGCACACTTGGGGAAATGGATACCCTTGGGGGGGAATCTCTCCAGGGTCAGCAAGGTCCCAAGATATCAAAGGGTCAAATTCAGAAAATAAAATATGTGGTTAATAGACAGATGTGTAAGAATGTCCCCAGGTGCATTGGAAAAGGGAAATCCCTGGTCCTTTCCTTCACCCCTATTGCTCTGTCCTCTTCAGGATCAGTCCTAAAACCTTCCCTCTTACTCAACATAGACCCCGAGATGACTCCAGGTCACAGTATGAGACTCTGATGTCTGATTGCATACAACAGACCCAATTGTATTGTTGTTGTTCTGCTGAAAACAGGAATGCCAGAGCCACTACAAGTCGAGAAAATAAGAAAAATCCAAACTATCAGGACAGCATAAGACATCCGTCATTTTTTTTTAGTTAATAACATTTAATATTTTTTATTATGTTATGTTAATCACCATACATCATTAGTTTTTGATGTAGTGTTCCATGATTCATTATTTGCGTATAACACCCAGTGCTCCATTCAGTACGTGCCCTCTTTAATACCCATCACCAGGCTAACCCATCCACCCACCCCTCATCCCTCATTTTTGACCCCCCACTTCAACAACAGAAGTTTGGCATCCAGGGCACCTGGGTGGCTCAGTCGTTAAGTGTCTGCCTTCGGCTCAAGTCATGATCTCAGGGTCCTGGGATCGAGCCCCACATCTGGCTCCCTGCCCAGCAGGAAGCCTGCTTCTCCCTCTCCCATTCCCCCTGCTTGTGTTCCCTCTCTCGCTGTGTCTCTCTCTGTCAAATAAATAAATAAAATCTTTAAAAAAAAGAAGAAAAAGAAGCTTGGCATCCGTCCACAAACAAAAGTGCGTTTGTGGGAGTTGTGGGATCTGGCACCATACAGCAAGGGACCCGAGAGGAGTCTCACCCACCTGAGTAATAGGCAGACAGACCTCAGTGCCAGCTGTGGAACCTGCAGGAGACTGTAAATTAGTTCCAGGCCCTGTTGGCCATGGCCTAGAAGCACCTGGAGACTTGGGCAATCACGCACGGATAAGAGAATCTTTGTAGAAGTATATAAACCAAGACTGAATCATGAAGAAATAGAAAATCTGAACAGATCCATAACAGATAAGGAGATTGCCTCAATAATCAAAAACCTCCCAATGAAGGAAAGCCCATGAACAGATGGCTTCACTGGTGATTTCTACCATGCATTTAAAGAAGAAATTATGCCAATCCTTCTCAAACTCTTACCAAAAATGGAAGACGTGGGAGTGCCTGGCTGGCTCAGTCAGTAGATCATGTGACTCTTGATCTCAGGGTGATGAGTTCAAGCCCCATGTTGGGTGTGGAGCCTACTTAAAAAAAAAAAAAACTGAAGAAGAGGGAACATTCCTACACTCATTTCATGAGGCCAGCATTATCCTGATACCAAAGCCAGATAGTGACACTAGAAGAAACCTACAGATCAATATCCCTGATGAACACAGATGCAAAAATTCTCAACAAAACGTTAGCAACCAAATTCAACAGCCCATTACAAAGATCATATGCTATGGTTAAGTGGGATTTATCCTTGGGGTACAAGGATGTTTCAACATATACAATCAATGTCATAGACCACATTAATGAATAAAGGACAAAAATCATATGATCATCTCAATAGATGCAGAAAAAGCACTTGACAAAATACAACGTCCTTTCAAGATCAAAAACCCTCCACAAATCAGGTATAGAAGGAATGCATCTCAACATAACAGTACATACACAACAAGTCCACAGCTAGCATTGTACTCAAAGGCGAAAGGTCAAAACCTTTCCTCTGAGATCAGAAACAAGACAAGGATGTCCACTCTTACCACTCCTATTCAACATAGTACTGGAGGTCCTAGCCAGAGCAATCAAGCAAGACAAGGAAATAGAAGGCATCTGAACTGGAAAGGAAGAAGTAAAACTGTCTTTATTTGCAGATGATATAATCTTATATATGGAAAATCCTCAAGACTCAACCAAAACCTGCTAGATCCTGAACAGCCAAAGCAATACTGAGAAAGAAGAATAAAGCTGGGGATATCATACACCCTTTTTTCAAACTATACTACAAAGCTATAGTAATCCAAATGGTGTGGCACTGGCATGAAAATAGACCAATGGAACAGAATCAAGAGCCCAGAATTAAACCCTCACATATACAATCAACTAGCATTTGGCAGGAGAGCCAAAAATACTCAACGGGGAGAGAACAGTGTCTTCACTAAATGATGTTGGAAAACTGGATAAACATGCAGAAGAATGAAATTGGACCTTCATCTTACACCACTCACACAAATTAACTCAAAATGTATTAAAGACTTAAACATAGGACCCCAAGGCATAAGACCCCAAGAAGAAAACGGGAAAAGCTCCTTTGCACGATCTTCGCAATGATTTTTTTTTTGATATTACACATAAAGCACAAGAAACAAATGCAAAAATAAATAAGTGGGTTTGCATCAAGCAAAAAGCTTTTCTGCACAGCAAAAGAAATAGCAAGATGAGAAGACAACTTACCAAAGGGAGAAAATATTTGCAAAATGGTAGTGCTCTTTCCTGGAATAGGGAAGACTGGCAAGGAATAGAATTGGAAGGGGAGAAATCAGTGGGATAATTTATAAATGTTTTTGTTATTAAAAATAATATCAAACTCCAGGAGTATTAAAAAGAGCCACCAGGGGATGCCTAGGTGGTCAGTTGTTGAGCATCTGACTTTTGATTTGGGCTCAGGTCATGATCTCAGGGTTGTGAGATCGAGCCCCGTGTCAGGCTCTGTGCTCATCATGGAGTCTGCTTGAGATTCCCTCTGCCTCTCCCCACCCCTCAAATAAATAAATAAATAAAATCTTAAAAAAAAAAAAAAAGAGCCATCTAATGTTCTGGCCCTGGTTTGGGGACCCAGTGAGCATCCCAAGAGTGGAAAAGACATTGTCTGCTTCCCAAAGAGGGCTTAGAGTCCATAAGCAGAATATGAGGACCTAGGTCCCCAAGGTTTCCACTCAGTCATTGTGACTTTTTTCCTCCTGCATCCTGTTTTCTAGATGACCACAATGGACGTGGAGCTACTGGAGTAAAAAATGGTAAGATAATTTGAGAGATGTTTTTCAAAATTATATCCACCTCATGAGGCAGGTGTTCCCCTTTGAATAAAAGGCACAGAAGAAGAATCGTGATGCCTGCTTTCTCACTGTGATTGGGAGAATGCCTGCCTTTCTGGGAAGATGACCCCCAAGCTCCTCATTGGTTAAGGAAAAGCTGATGAGTAAAACAGCTAGAGGTGGGTCGCTTGTCATTTTACATAATGAAAAACCATGGCGGAGTTTTGTGAAGAATGGGGATGAGCTTGTGTGTCTGGTTTAGGCAACGGGATGGGGACCCATAGAGCCCAGGTGCTTTGGGAATGTGTGTGATCAAGGATTTGCTAAAACTTTAAAGTTCTCAAAAACAGGTGAATATTAAGTTATTTTTCTATGATGTTGTTTTTCCATGAGGAATTGACTAAGAGTCTATCCTTGGAGATGCCTGTAAGATAGAGCTTTTGGCATCTTTGGATGAAAATAGCAGCTCATCCAGATTTTAATGGCCAAATATATAATGTAAGTTGGCATCTAGTTGCTTACTCATCCTTAATTTCTGCAACTCATAACCTCCCTGTAATCTACTCCAAAGAGCCAAAATTGTTCAAGGCTGTCATTAGAGTCTATGCTGGAATAACCAGGTTTTTTTTTTAAAAAGTATCTCCCAAAATGTCCTCGCAAAATAAGTAATAGCCTTTGAAAATGTTTTTATTCAGTATTAGCCGACTTGGGAAATGATTTCTTTTTTTTTTTTTAAAGATTTTTATTTGTATTTATTTGAGACAGAGAGAATGAGAGACAGAGAGCATGAGAGGGAGGAGGGTCAGAGGGAGAAGCAGACTCCCTGCCGAGCAGGGAGCCCGATGCGGGACTCGATCCCGGGACTCCAGGATCATGACCTGAGCCGAAGGCAGTCGCTTAACCAACTGAGCCACCCAGGCGCCCGGGAAATGATTTCTACTCCAGCTTTATGAACATAATTCATAACAGGAATGTTTTCTGGGAGAGATCTGAAATCTGATAGGGTCAAGGATCATGGACGTATCAGAAATAAGGCGGGAAGCCTAGTGATGGGCAAGAGGGGAAAGAGAAAGCGAAGTGTTCATGTTTTTAGCTCTCTCATTACTTATTTTCTTTCTTTTTTATTGATCCATAATTCACATTCCATAAATCCACCCTTTTAAAGTACATAATTCAGTGGCATTTGGTATATTCACAAGATTGTGCAACCATCGGGCGCCTGGGTGGCTCAGTTGGTTAAGCAACTGCCTTCGGCTCAGGTCATGATCCTGGAGTCCCGGGATCGAGTCCTGCATCGTGCTCCCTGCTCGGCAGGGAGTCTCCTTCTCCCTCTGACCCTCCCCCCTCTCATGTGCTCTCTCTCATTCTCTCTCTCTCAAATAAATAAATCTTTAAAAAAAAAAAAAGATTGTGCAACCATCACCACTCTATAATTCCAGAACATTCTCAGACCCCAAATGAAATGTCCTACCCTGTAAGCCGTCTCTCCCCATTCCAATCCCCATGATGGACATTGGGTTTTTCATACCTTTTGGGTATCGCAATTAATGCTGTCCTGAGCATTGGTGGGCAAGTACCTGTTTGAGTCCCTGCTTCCAATGTTCTTGGATATCCACCTAGGAGTAGAATTGCTGGGACATATGGTAACTCTATGTTTAACTTTTTGAGAAACTGCCAAATTGTTTTCCAATGTGGCCGCACCAATTTACATTCCCACCAGTAATACATGTGGGTTCCAATATCTCCACGTCCTTGCCAACACTTATTTTCCTTTTATTTTATTATAGACATCCTAGTGGGTGTGTGGATCATTTCTTGAGAGGTACTTTCTGAGTTCAAATTTATACCGCAGCAATTCTAAATGGAATAAAGTCTCTAAGCGCAGATATGGTGCCCCCAGCCTGTCTATTTGGATGCACATGTGCACACGAGGCCAGGCTTCCTCTCTGCTGCCTGTGACCTCTTTTACACCCCGTGGCAAGCTGTATCCCACTGCTCAGTGTGATTCCTTCACACTGACACCAGAGACTCCTCGTAATTTATTCTGGCAGTTTGTAAAGAGTGATGTGAAATTTGGCCAGGAAATGTGGACATCTCAGGGTGAACTCAGATCAGCGGGTTGTGGCACCATAGGAAGGGGAAAGTCTTATGACAGTTTACTTCTCATTTCTAGTGAGTTGTTGTGTGAGAGAAGCCGTAGGCTAGATGAAGTGTAAGGCAGGGCTGATGTTCCTCTTCTTCCATTCGGGCCCCACTAGTCCGGGAACACCTGTTCCCACCCTGTTTTCTTATGTCCTTGGAGATGCACTGATAGTTTGCTGCTTTTGAGGGTCTCTTGGATTCAGTGCCACCAACAGACTCAAATAAGTATTAATGTCAAAGTGACATTGTAGGAAGTGCAGGGGGAGGAGGGCTGAGAAGAAAAGGACTGAGCAAGAGTAGGATATTCACGTCCCTCCGTGGTGTCTTTTTTTTTTTAAGATTTTTTTATTATTATTATTTATTTGAGAGAGAGAATGAGATAGAGAGAGCATGAGAGGGGGAAGGGCCAGAGGGAGAAGCAGACTCCCTGCTGAGCAGGGAGCCCGATGCGGGACTCGATCCCGGGACTCCAGGATCATGACCTGAGCCGAAGGCAGTCGCTTAACCAACTGAGCCACCCAGGCGCCCCCTTCCGTGGTGTCTTTTGCTCAGTGCTGGGCCAGGGCACTCATGCTCCCGCAAATGGCAGTCACAGTAAAGAGGTATCCCTGGGATACATAGATCCCGAGGCATTTGGGGTCCTTTCTGGCAGTCCCCCAACAAAGAGATGCAAATGTTCGCATCGGAAAGTGAAAGAAACCATGATCCAGGGTGCATAAAAATGGCAAAGGGATCTGGGGGAGCAGGGGTGGAGGAGACCTGGCATCATCTGTTACAGAGGGAGACAGGTGTGGGTGGGATATCGGGGGAGAAAATAATCATTATCGCTGCAATCTCATTATCCTACACAATGAGTCAAATTCTAGACTTTGAAGCATTTTGCAGCCAGCGCTTTCCATCATTACCCAAGCTCTTCAAGTTCGGTGTTCTCATCCCGCCCCTCGCCTCCTTACCCCACCTTCTTGAGGTATAACTGACAGAAGCGTACAATGAGATGGTTTGATACATGTGTCCACTTGTGGAAGGGTCAAGTTAGTGAACGCATCCTCCCCTCACATATCTACCTTTGGTTTTTGTGTGAGGATGCTGAAGATCTACTCTTAGCAAATTTCAGTTATACACTTGTCAACCATTGTCACCATGCTATTCGTTGGATCTCCAGAACTTACTCATCCGTTCACTGGAAGCTGGTAGCGTTCTGCCAGCCTCTCCCCACCTCCCCAGCCCTCGACCCCTGGCAGCCACCACTCTACTCTCTGCTTCTATGAGTTCAGTTAAAAATAATTTTTTTTTGTTTTGTTTTAGATTCCATGCATCAGTGGAATCTAATCATGTAGTATTTGTCTTTGTCTGGCTCATCTCATTTAGCATAATGCTCTCCAGGTCCATCTGCATGTCCCAGATGGCAGGATTTTCTACCTTTTTATGACTGAATAATATCCCAGTATATGTACCATTTAAACAACTCTTGGACTGGGAGAGAGTTTGGATTTTCGTTCATCTGAGATGGGACTTATTGTTCCTTCTGCAGCATCACAGCTATTTGGGTAAATGTGCATCTCCCCAAGCCGTGAGGTCACTTCTCTGGTGTTTCCACACCCAGAGGCCAGCACGGAGTGGCCCCGACCTGTGGCCGACTGGCCTAAAAGGTTACACATACCAGGATGCGAAGCCCATCCCGACCGTGTGACTTTGAGCAATTCCCTTAACTTCTGGATACTTTGTTCCCGTTGGGATGAAATGGGAACAGTAAAGCTATCTTGTATGCTTTTTTTTTTAATTTAATGTTATTTTATTTAAATTCAATTAATTAACATTTAATGTATTATTGGTTTCAGAGGTAGAGGTCAGTGATTCATCAGTCTTATATAACACCCAGTGTTCATCCCATCACATGCCCTCCTAAATGTCGATCACCCAGTTACCCCATCCCTCCCCCTCCTCCCCTCCAGCAACCATCAGTTTGTTTCCTATGATTAAGAGTCTCTTATGGTTTGTCTCCCTCTCTGACTTCATCTTGTTTTATTTTTCCTTCCCTTCCCCTATGATCCTCCGTTTGGTTTCTTAAGTTCCACATATGAGTGAAATCATATGATAATTGTCCTTCTCTGACTGACTTATTTTGCTTAGCATGATACCCTCTAGTTCCATCCACATCTTTTCAAATGGCAAGATTTCATTTTTTGATGGGTGAGTAATATTCCATTGTGTATATGGACCACATCTTCTTTATCCATTCATCTGTTGAAGGGCATCTGGGCTCTTTCCACAGTTTGGCTATTGTGGACATTGCTGCTATGAACATTGGGGTGTAAGTGGCCCTTCTTTTCACTACATCTGTGTCTTTGGGGTAAATACCCAGGAGTGCAATTGCTGGGTCATGAGGTAGCTCTATTTTTAACATCTCGAGGAACCTCCATACTGTTTTCCAGAGTGGCTGCACCAGCTTGCATCCCCACCATCTCATGTGCTTCTTGTCAAGGTGAGAAGAACATGTGTGAAGCGCCTAGCAGAGAGAGGCTCACAACAAATAATCAGAATTATTGATATGGCTGAAACATTTACTGGAGATTTCCCTTGTACGAGGCCCTCTCTGGGAGTGCCCACCCAGTTAACCCCCTGCCATCCAGTCCAGCAGCTACTGCTCTTATCCTCACTTTGAATGGGAAAATAGAAAGTCAGGGAGATTAAGGAAATTCCCATAGTAATCGGAAGTTCCAGCTCAGAAGTGGTAGCTGCCAGATTGGAAGCCAGATTGTCTGGCTCCTCACACCTGTTGGGCTAAACTTGATCAGGGTATCTCAGGAGCCAAACTGATTCTCCGACCTGCTCCTCTCCCACCAGCCAATGGATTAATCTTTGCTGTCACCTTCAGCTGCCTCTCCATTTTGATCCTCTTCGTGTCTGTCTTCTTCATCAACAGATGTACCCAGCATGGTGAGTTCAGGAAGCACTGGTTTGTTTGTTTGCTTGCTTGCTTGTTTAATAAGTAGGCTCCAAGCCCAGCATGGAGCCCAGTTCAGGGCTTGAACTCACGACCCTGAGATCAAAGACCTGGGTTGAGATCAAGAGTTGGACGTTTAAGCGACTGAGCCGCTCAGGCACCCCAGGGAAGCACCAGTTTTATACACTATATAAATTCCTCCTTGTATTTTTTTGTTTTGTAGGTTCGTCACAGGAAGAATCCACCAAGAGGTAGATATACTTCACATATCGCCTGCCCCTCTCTTCTTCAGATACCCTGTTTGTATGTCTGTGATTCCCATGCCTCTTCTCTCTAACGCCCCATCTTCTCCCTCAGTCTTCAGATCCCATACTTTAATGTGTTTTTGTCTCTCAGAACCAGCCATTCCGAATTTCCCAAGCAGGAGGCTACAGGTGAGTGGTAAGGGAAAAAACCATAAGAGAATCGTGGGATGGAAAGAATAAGTCTCACTCCTGCAATCTGGGAGCTGATTTTTTCCCCTTTCACTCACATGCAGATTTATCCAACCTGGAAAGGATATCTGTCTCAGTGAGTTCTCCCCACGAGGTCACTTACCACCATAGGCTGACCCTGTCTGCCTCTTGGTTTAGCCCATACTCTAGTTACTTGGATGCCCCAGCTCACACGATTGACAAGAGGCCAATTAACACTGTGTTTAAAAACATGTGCTTTGACCAAACTAAAAAAAAAAAAAAAACAGAGAGTAGAATGGTGGTTACCAGGGGTGGGAGAACTGGGGAGATGTTGGCCAAAGGGTACAGACTTACAACTAGCAGATAAGTCAGTCGTGGAGATGTAAGGCACAGCATCATGATTATAGTTCACAACACTGTATTATAAACCCCAGAGTTGCTAAGAGACTAGATCTTAATTGTTCTCACTGCAAAAAAGAAATGATAATTATGTGGCAGGATGGAGGTATTAGCTAACCTACGGTGGTGATCATGTTGCAACATATGAATGTATCAGATCAGCACGTGGTACCCCTTAACCTCATACAGTGTTATATGTCAATTATATCTCAGTAATTCAACAAGGAAACACGTGCTTCGTATTCCATAGTAGCTGGGTTCCAACTCCCCATGGCTACTATTTATTGCCAGTATGGTCTGAGACAACTCACGAAACCCCTGTGATTTGGACCCTTCATTCCCTCCCTTATCTATGGGGGATCAAAATCCCCCATGACAGGTCTGTGTAATCCAGTGATGCACTAAACATAAAGGGTTCACTGGAATTTCTGGCAAATTTTAAATGTCAGATGGATGGCATGAAACCATCAATTAACAAATGTTAATCAATGTACATCAATCAGTTTTTTCTATTTAAAATACTGCTTGTGATTTAACATTAATTACCATTACCTCTAAGAGCAATTATCAGGTGATATTTATACATTTTCCCATAGGACACAGAGGTTTATTGGTTCATTCTTTTTTTTTTTAAGATTTTATTTATTTATTTGAGAGAGAGAATGAGAGAGAGAGCACGAGAGGGAGGAGGGTCAGAGGGAGGAGAAGCAGACTCCCCGCCGAGCAGGGAACCCGATGCAGGACTCGATCCCGGGACTCCAGGATCATGACCTGAGCTGAAGGCAGTCGCTTAACCAACTGAGCCACCCAGGCGCCCTTATTGGTTCATTCTTTATGCCAAGGCAAGTAAAAAGAGGCATTAACAAAAGGTGCAAATTGTTCACTGTTGTATTTAAAAAATATCTATGCACATGGTATTCATTTAGATACATATATTTTTTAAAGGTATGGAAAAACACAGTTCACAGGTTCACAAATGAACCATCAATGAACAAATCTAGTCTATTTTAAATGTT
This sequence comes from Mirounga angustirostris, assembly GCF_029215605.1. NCBI lineage: Eukaryota > Metazoa > Chordata > Mammalia > Carnivora > Phocidae > Mirounga > Mirounga angustirostris. The sequence continues at coordinate 56,392,618 of NW_026991724.1, read as the reverse complement.
GGATAAATGACATTGATTAACAAGTTGTTGATAATAATAATATTATAATAACATAATATTATGATGTGGTACCTCCATACAATGAAATTCTATTCAGCAATTTAAAAAAAGGAAGAAACTAGTGATAGATCCATGTGGTAAATGGATGCACTGCAAAAACACTTGCTAAGTTATGAAAAAAGCCAGATACAGGGGACTGGCCATTGTTCCATTTATGTAAAACGTCCAGAAAAAGCAAATCAATAGTCGCCTATGGCTGGAGCTGGGAGAGGCGATGTAACCGCACCCAGGCACAAGGGAACTTTTTGGGTGACGAATGTTCTAAAACTTAAGTGTGGCGAGGGCTACATCATTCTACAAGTGCACTAAATGTCATCAAATTGCACACCTATATTAGGGGAATTTCATGGTGTATAAATCATATCTCAATAAGGTTTTAAAATAGCATAATAGGGCGCCTGGGTGGCTCAGTTGGTTAAGCGACTGCCTTCGGCTCAGGTCATGATCCTGGAGTCCGGGGATCGAGTCCCGCATCGGGCTCCCTGCTCGGCGGGAAGCCTGCTTCTCCCTCTGACCCTCCTCCTTCTCATGCTCTCTCTCTCTCAGTCTCTCTCTCTCAAATAAATAAATAAAATCTTTAAAAAAAATTTAAAAAAATAAATAAATAAAATAGCGTAATATTACATAACCAGTAGGTATTCTTACGGGATGGTAGTTCTTATTTTCAACACCATACGCTTGCAATGACTGTTCTTAGTACCGGTTGTAGTTATTAGTATCGTATTATTAAAACTAGAGTCCAAAACCCTCATCCTCCCCGAGACACAGCCGTTCCTGGAATGGCGCTGTCCAGTAGGACTTCCCGCAATAATGGATGTGTCCTATGGCTGTGCTGTCCAGTACAATAGCCCCTGGATACACGTGGCTTTTGCACATGCCAAATGCATCTGGTGCCACTGAGGACCCAAGTTTTAAATTAAATGTAATTTTAATTCACTTAAATGTAAATAGCTATATGTGGCTTGCAGGTACCATACTGGACAGCTAAGCTCTCAATGCCCATCTCTTTCCCCCAGAGACTGAAAGACCCCCGGGGAGTGAGCCATGCTGATCCATACCTGAGGCAGCTTCTGTCCCCCGCCAAGGAGCCCCCAGGATCTTTTGAATGTGCAGTGCGGCAGGCGAAGGAGGACAGCCAGAGCCCTGGAGGAAGGAGAATGTGGGTTAAGATGGTGGGATGACTGGACACATGGAAACCAGGTCATTCCACGTCCTTGGCTCATAATCCATAGTAATAAAGTTAAGTTTCTGCCTTTTTGCTTCCACACCTCTCAAGAATTACTGGTTGGGTTTTCCCAAAATCTGGAGTGTGACTTTAGTATGGATTGACTTAAAACATGTCCTACATCTATGGGCTGATGATACTGTAATACGCACTTAGGGGATTCTGAACGGCACCCCATAAGTAGAAAGATTTTTCCCCGGAAAAGCCCACTGGTTGCTGTTGGATGAGGCATCCCATAGACAGAGGGATTTTGAAAAGGAGCACAAGAGGGGCACTTCGGGGACGCAGTTGGTTGAGCGTCTGACTCTTGGTTTTAGCTCAGCTCATGATCTCAGGGTCGTGGGATCTAGCCCCACTTCTGGCTCCTCGCTCAGCGCAGAGTCTGCTTGAGATTCTCTCTCTCCCTCTTCCTTTGCCCCTCCCCTGCTCATGCTCTCTCTCGCTCTCTCTAAAATAAATTAATTAAATCTTAAAAAAAAAAGAAAGAAAGAAAGAAAAGGAGCACAAGATACAAGCCACAGAGAGGGACCCTCGACTGTGAACTAATAAAAGCGACTCTGAGTGGCATGCACCAGGGTAAGCAGCTAGCTGTGTTTGGTTCATGATCCTTCCAAGGTGTGCTGGGCAGCCCTCTAGTCTTAAAGCCAAGACCAGTTTCCTTGCTGACATGAATGGAAGCATCTTCTCAATGCCATCATATTTCTGTTCATTTTATTTCTTGAAAATCAAAGGATGCAATGAAGCTAGACTTACCAATATATGTGGATTTTGTCACTTGGCACCCATAACTTCATTAATTTATGTCTTATGTCACTGTAAGGATTTTCCTGAGCATGGACTTTTTTCTGTGACAATGACACAGAATGGCCAGTTACATACAAACATAAATAAATGAGCTCTGCTTCAAAAGTTATGTCACATGATCAGGATTGAAAGTCATTTTTTAATATATGAATGAACGAAAGTGTAAGGATTTGGGATGCACATATAAATATTCTTAACTCATAAGCATATGCTGGGTAACTCTTCTCTTTTTAGGTTTTTAATTATGAAATAATTTGACCATAAAGGAAAATACCAAATTATATAAATAGAAATATGCACACTGTCCTTACTTTCTAGACATTTTTTGCTGTGTTTCACTTCTTTTTTTTTTTTAAGATTTTATTTATTTATTTGACAGAGAGACACAGCGAGAGAGGGAACACAAGCAAGGGGAGTGGGAGAGGGAGAAGCAGGCTTCCCGCTGAGCAGGGAGCCCGATGTGGGACTCGATCCCAGGACCCTGGGATCATGACCTGAGCCGAAGGCAGACGCTTAACGACCGAGCCACTCAGGCGCCCCTCTGTGTTTCACTTCTACCACTCCTGATCTGTTGTCCTTCCTCTCTTCCCCAGAGGTGAAGCTTATCCATGTTATTATATGTTATTCTTATGCATTTTTTTGTATTTTTACTACACAGACATTTATTGATAGTCAATATATGGCAGTAGTCTATGTGTTAGTAACATATACACATATATATGGAATCCTATTGTATATTATAATTCTGTGACTTTTTATTGTCCCCCATATTATGCTGCTGAAAATCATTCAGGTGAATTTTGTGGGTCTAGCTCATTCCCCGCGGTATACAATTCAGCTATTAGCCATACCACGGAATATTGCTCAGCCCCAAAAAGGAATGAAGCACCATGACATGCCACAACATGAATGAACCTTGAAAACATTATGCTCAGTGAAAGAAGCCAGTTACAAAAAGCTACATAAATACTGTAGGATTCCATTTCTTTGAAATGCCCAGAATAAGCAAACCCTCAGACACAGAGAGCAGATTCATGCATGCCAAGGGGCTGAGGGAAAGGAGAATGAGTATGGGGGTGTTTTTTTTTTTTTTGGTTTTTTGGTTTTTTTGCTGGTGACAGAAATGTTGTGGAATCAGAAACCGGTGACGGTTGCACATCCTTGTGAATATACTTTTTAAAAAAAAATGCTGAATTTGATGCTTTAGAAGCAAAGATTTTATGGTATGTGAATTATATCTCAATAAACCAAATGTGTAAAAAGAACTGGTTGGACGCACCAACCATGGCTTCTCTTTAATTCTTTCCTCGACGGCTAGATGTTTGGGCTCTTACCGGGGCTATGTTATCAGCAAAATGCTACAATAGACATCCTGTTCACAAGTGTGATCTCTCGGTGGCATATTTAGAAGTAAAACCTGTATTTTGTGATGTCCACATCTTTAATCCCACTAGGAGAGCCAAACTGAGAACTAAGGTAGTTTTCCCTATTTATACTTCCACCAGGGATGAATAAGTTCCCAGTTCCCCACGTCCTTGCCAATTCAGAAATATATTAAACTTGATAATTTTTGCTGATTAAAATAGATGAACTCATAACCCACTTTAAGCTGCCTATATAAAGATATCTCATGGTTGCTTTAATTTGCATTTTCCTGATTATGAGTGAGGCTTATTGACCATTTGGGGTTTCTTTTCTGTAAACTGATGATTTGTACCCATTGTTCACTTTCCAGCTGAACTGTTGGTCTTTTCCTTTCTGATTTTTATATATATAGCAGGCACACCTTTCCTTTGTAAGCTGTGTGCTGTAAACATCTCCTTGAAGCCTGTGACATATTTTCATTCCGTCTGTATCTTTTAATGTTAGCTAGTCAAAGTAATTCATCTTTTAATTTATATGTTGAGGGACTTCTCATTGTCTTGACTAACTTTACATGATGAATATACTCTCCTATATCTTCTAAATTAAAATGTTTTAATTTTGTTTTTCATATGTAATGCATCTGATATTAATTTTTGTCTAAGGTGTGAGGTAGGGATCTAATTTTTCCACTTGGATAACCAACTACCCTAGTACCCTTTATTGAAAGACCCGTTCCTGATGAAATATGCTCACTTCTATTTCATCGGCACTGCCTTCCATTATTAGCGTACTTCAAACTCTTGGATGGAAATGATGAAAGGAGAAACTTGATTTGAAAAGACTTGAAAACAATAAGGAAAAAGGTGGGACACCTGGCTGGCTCAGTTGATAGACTCCTGGGGTTGTGAGTTCAAGCTCTACCTTGGTTGTAGAGATTACATTTATTTTTTTTAAGATTTATTTATTTATTTATTTATTTATTTATTTATTTATTTATTTATTTATTTATTTGGGAGAGAGAGAATTCACATGCATGAGAGTGGGAAAGAGAGAATCTCAAGCAGGCTCCCCAAGGAGCACGGACCCTGACATGGGGCTTGACCTCAAGACCCTAAGATCAGGACTTGAGCAGAAACCCAGAGTCAGATGCTTAATCAACTGAGCCACCCAGGTGCCCCTAGAGATTACATTAAAAAAAAAAAAGAGGGAGGGAGGGAGGGAAAGAAAGAAGAAACTGAGTCATGTAAACTAACTAAGGAAAAGACAGAACTAGAGATACCTCAGACAATTACATCCACAGGCTCAAATATCATTTAGACTTTTCCTCTCTGTATCTCTCATCCCTGTTTCTATTTCTGTGTTATCATTATTATTCAGACCAGCTGTCCTGAGGAGTCTGGGACTGACAGTGACAATTCTAGGCTCACAGACTTGCAGACTTTTAGCCAAAGAGGTAAGGGGGGTTTTCACTTACTGGATCAATTTAGAAAAAGATATTACTGGCTACCTTTGGAACATGCTAGAAACCCACTCACAAAAGACTTAAGCACAGAGGAAAGAAATTAAGCATTTATCTCGCCTTTCATTTATAACCAATACGTTAGCACAACCACAGAGCTGAGGAGGCCAAGCTTCTACTTATACATTACTACAACTAATACATAAAGAAGAAACCTCCAAGACTATCTTTGGCTAATGCATGCCCACCTTATCAGGAATAATAACAGAGGATATGGTTTAGCATCTTTCATCCATGTATCTACACGGTAGGTAGAAAACTCGGGCCTGGGGCGCCTGAGTGGCTCAATTGGTTAAGCGACTGCCTTCGGCTCAGGTCATGATCCCAGGGTCCTGGGATTGAGTCCCACATCGGGCTCCCTGCTCTGCGTGGAGCCTGCTTCTCCCTCTCCCACTCCCCCTGCTTATGTTCCCTCTCTCGCTGTGTCTCTGTCAAATAAATAAATAAAATCTTAAGAAAGAAAGAAAGAAAGAAAGAAAGAAAGAAAGAAAGGAGGGAGGGAGGGAGGAAGGAAAGAAAGAAGAAAGAAAGAAGAAAGAAGAAAAGGAAAGAAAGAAAGAAAGAAAAAAGAAGAAGAAGAAGAAGAAGAAGAAGAAGAAGAAGAAGAAGAAGAAGAAGAAGAAGAAGAAGAAGAAGAAAGGAAGGAAGGAAGGAAGGAAGGAAGGAAGGAAGGAAGGAAGGAAGGAAGGAAGGAAGGAAGGAAGGAAGGAAGGAAAGGAAAGAAGGAAAGGAAAGAAGGAAAGGAAAGAAAGAAAGGAAAGAAAGAAAAGGAAAGAAAAGAAAGAAGAAAGAAGAAAGGAAAGAAAGAAGAAAGAAAGAAAGAAAGAAAGAAAGAAAGAAAGAAAGAAAGAAAGAAAGAAAGAAAGAAAGAAAGAAAGAAAGAAAACCCAGGCCTGCCAAGCCCTAGACTGGAGGTCCACAAACTTTTTCTGAAAAGTATTTTCAGCCTTTGTGGACCATAGGCTCTCTATGTTGCATCATCTCTGCTCTTGAACCATGAAGGCAGCCATATCTGTTATGTAAACAAATAGGTGGGTCTGTGTTCTAATAAAACTTTATTTACAAACACAAGTGATGGGCCTATCGCCAACATCTGTCCTAGACCAACGCTTTTTGAAATCCGAATGAATCACCAGAATAAGAACTGAAGTAAGCCAGGAAATATGTGTTCTAGGATGCAATGGGAGACTTTTTTTGCCCCTTCCTCAGTTTTCAGATCTGTAAAAGTGGGAAATGGGGCGCCTGGGTGGCTCAGTCATTGAGCGTCTGCCTTCGGCTCAGGTCATGATCCTGGGGTCCTGGAATCAAGCCCCGCATTGGGCTCCCTGCTCGGCGGGAAGCCTGCTTCTCCCTCTCCCACTCCCCCTGCTTGTGTTCCCTCTCTTACTGGGTCTCTCTCTGTCAAATAAATAAATAAAAAATCTAAAAAAAAAAGTGGGAAACAAGCAGGATAGGATGGTTTCTGGGGTCCTCTCTGTCCTGACGTGCTGAACTTCTGGAGCCATCCATCCTACCGCAGAGGTAGTTTTGCCTAAGGGAGGGGGCCCAACCAACATCTCTTTGTGAAGAGACCCAGCCAGCTCTGCAACCTGCATGGGGCTTGTTTCCCAGGAACTTTGCAGCTTGTCCTTCACCCTATAGCCTGAGTCAGTCTGTAAAGTACAGTCAAGGCGACTGGGTTGGGAAGAGGGTGAAGGGGTCCAAGAGCAGAGAGGCCTCCTGAATCCAGGGGCCCTGGCCTGTCCCAGACTCTTCAACCTCCTTTGGGTGTGTCAGTCTCTCTGCTCTCAGTGTGTGCTTGGGGGCGGGGGGTGCACTGTGAGGAGTGAGGACAGAAAGCAGAGGAGAGTGAGGGGTCAGTAAGCCTGGAGGAAGGGAGAGAAGACTCAGTCTGGATTTCCATGAAAGGCACACATGATGAACCTACAGGGGCCTCTGCTCTACAAAGAGTCCCTTTCTCTCTCTCTCTCTCTCTCTCTCTCTCTCTCTCTCAGACACACACACACACACACACACTATTAGACCCCTCCAGCCGCCACAGTAACACCCTGTAGATTGGGTGATTTAAACAATAGACATTTATTTATTTCCTTAGTTCTGGAGGCTGGAAGTCCAGGATGGGGCGCTGGCCAACTCAGCTTCTGGTGAGAGCCCTCTTCCTGGCTTGCAGAAGCCACCCTCTCGCTGTGTCTTCACATGACCTTCCCTCTGTGCTCATGCAGTGGGTGGAGAGAGAGAGAGAGAGACAGAGGGAGAAAGAGACAGAGAGAGAGGGCGAACTCTCTGGGGCTCTTCTCATAAGGACACTATCAGATCAGGGCCCCACTCCTATGACCTCATTTAACCTTAATTACTTCCTTAGAGGCCCATCTCCAATATAGCCACACTGGAATTTAGGGCTGCCACATAATGCGTTTTGGGGGAGCACGAATACTCGGTCCATAACACACACACATACACACTATTCTATGCAGACACCCACAGAGAGAGCTACACAGACCCTCTATGTGTGCACAATTACACAAACCGATTCACACTCTTGTGGGTTCAGCTCGTGTACCCCCAAAATTCATGTGTGTACTAACCCCCCTGTATCTCAGAATGTGGCCTTATTTGGAGATGGGGTCACTGCAGACCTCATTTGAAAGATGAGGTCCTACTGGAGGAGGGCGTGGGCCCTTCGTCCAATATGACTATGTCCTTATAAGGGAACTTTGGGCACAGAGATGCACACAGGGGGAACACCGTGCGAACATAAAAGCAGAGATCGGGGTGACGTGTCTACAAGCCGAGAAGCACCAGAAGCCAGGAGAGAGGCCTGAGACAGAAGGAACCAGTCCTGCTGACCTTGGTTCCTCCAGAACCAAGAAAGAATAGACTTCTGCTGTTTAAGCCCCCTCCCCACCCTCCACCCCCAGTCTGTGCTGCTTTGTGGTAGCAGCCGGGAGAACAGGCTAACCCAGGGAACTAGGGAGGCAGCTGGAGGCCGGCTGGCAGGAGGGCAGCATGGCTCTAAGCCCTGGGCATATGCTACACTGTCCCATATGCTACACTGTCCCGTAGGAATTCATTAGCAAAACACAGATCCCAAGATAAACGACTAAGAACTTCAAGATGGTGAGTGCAGAGCACGAAGCCCTGAGCACAGGGTCCCTGCTGAATGTGAGGGCCCGCAGCACTAGTTGGAACTGGCCAAGCTGGTGCCCCAGCATCAGTCAGCAGCTCCCAGGATCGGTGCACCCGAAGGCGCCTCCCCTTTGCTCCCCTCCGCTCCCTGCACAGCCCACGGCTGACCAAGTGCTGAAGCCCCCGGGGGAGTCGCTGGGCGGGCGGGGGAGCGGTACCTCTGTTCCTCTTGTCGGGGAAGTCATTCTCTTTAAAACTTGGGAGCTCTTGGTGGCCATCTGTCTCACCATGTGGAGGAAGCCGGTCTTTAAGGAGAAACACGAAGATGACTCAGAGCATCCGCCGAGGAGCTGGGATGCCTGCAGCTTTTGTTTTCTTGCTTCTGACTGCTTCCAACACTCAGCATCCTCCCTCACCGTGCAGCTTTCTTGTTCAGTCATTCTGGGAACCCTCGGAGCCAAAAAAAAATTAAAATAAATGACACCCGAGAAAGTTTTCTGAGTCGGAGCTAGTCTGAGAATGGATTTTGTTCTGGACAGAGTCTGGACAAATATTGTTAAAATCGCTGGCCCTAAAAGATATCATTTATGGACATCCACTCTGGTATTCATCCTAAATCACTACAGTACACCTTTCATTGTAATGAAGTGACTCCCAACCGTTTGTTCGCTAAAATTCCAAATGCAGTATGGCGAGGGTTGCCCACTGGTGTTTTCCTAACTTGTGTCTTCCGGGGTGTGTGTGGGGGGCATGCTGGGGAAGAGGCCACGGCTGAGGAAAGGGGGTGTCCTTTGTTTTCAGATGGTGTTGGGTCTACGTTCAGCTTATGTGAACCTAAGGAAGATTTCTTAAAATCGCCAGGACTCCACGTCCTCACCATAAAGAGAGAGAGATACCAGATAGGGTTGTTACCAGCAGTAGGACCTACTGTCCCTGTTACCCTGGGACTGGGGCTGGGGCAAGGGCTGCCCCAGGATGTGGGAACGAGGAGTTTCACAGGACATGGACATTTCAGGGCTAAGACTGAGAAAGCTCTGGGCAAATGGGAACAAGTTACAAGTTCGTTCGTCACCCTCATCATAAGCGTAGGAGCTGTAAGCAGGCGTGATCAGAACACTGGCACTCTCCTTCCGCCCCCATTACCCTAACACACCCCCGTCACAGGTCTGTGCCCTTGGGAGACATCCAAGGCAAGTCTCATGACCTTCACAGTCATCTTAGGTAATAAAGGTGTCCAATTAGTCACATGCAAGGGAAAAATAGTGTCAGTTCAGTAATTGAAATGCTTTTGGCAGGTTGCCTGCAGCAGCATTGGGCATGGTCAGCTTTTTCTTTATTTCCCCACCTGGAGCTTCTGCTCCTCCGCTCCTGCTCCTCAGGCCACCGTTCTCACCTGCATACCCCCCGGTGCCTGTAAACGCATCTCCTCCAGGTGCTCACAGAAGGACCGCCTGCTCTGTCTTTGGGGTCCATCAGCCCATTTCCAGCCTCTCTGCAGGGTTCACCTTCCACCTCCAGGTGGCGCTGGTGGAAAGCACAAAAGACACCTGATTCCTTCATTCTGTCCCAAATGTCTGCAGAGCTGTGAGCCACAACCTTGAGCCCTCGAGATGGTTCAAACTTGAGCCGGACCCCATTCCTCTCTGAGCCTGCCCTGACCCCATACTGAATGCTCTGAGCGGTCCAGTGGAAGCTCTCCCCCTCGGAGCTTAAAGCCAGGAACTGGGGTGCTTGCTACCCTCCTGCGTGGGGACTCACAGCTCTTGGACACAAACACACAAAAACAACATAACTCTTCTAATTCCAACACCGCTCTTCCACACCTTCAGGTGAACATGAACCCCAGCCCTGACACCTGAGCAGCACTCCTCAAAACCATCAAAGTCATTCAAACCATCAAGGTCATTCGAACCATCAAGGTCATTCAGAACAAGGAGTCTGGAAACTGTTGCAGTCAAGAGGAGGCATGTTGTATCAGTGTCATGTATCCTGTAACAGAAGAAAGGACATGAAGTAAAAACTAAGGACATCTGAACACAGCATGGACTCTAGTCAGCAGCAATGTATCGAGTTTGGTTCATTAATTGTGACAAATGTACCCTAGGATATTGACAATAGGGGGAAGTGGTAACAGGTCAGAGGATAAATGGGCGTCTCTGTATTCTCTTTGCAATGTTTTTGTAAATCTAAAACCATTCTACAATTAAAAGTTTCCTTGTTAAAGGGTGAGGGAAAGCAGCACGAGCGCAGGGTCTGGGACCAGGTAGAGGATGATTCGGCTCGATGCCTGGACCCTGCCACCCACGTCTCTCTCTGCCATGCAGGTCTTCCCAGCGGAGGCCGGGATGCTGTGGAGCAGATACTACCCTCCCCACTGCGCTCTGCCCAAATTCCCAACCTTACAATCCACGGGCATACTACAATGATGGCTGTTTTATGTCCCTAAGTTTGGGCTGGTTCGGTATAAAGCGCTGGCTAACCAGAAGAGAGAATCAATGCTGGGAGCCGGCATGGCTCCTGCTGGCTGCCAGTTTTTGCAGCTAGGTGGCGGCCAATGATTGTCTCCAGCCCAAGGAAGACGGAGAAGAAGCAAGGCACCCACTGTTGTCGCCCAAAATCTAACGTCCAACACAACCTCACTGAGGACTGTAATGGTGATTTCCTTGCAGAACCCCAGTCCCATCCTGCCCGCCTCCACACCAAGACCCTCATTTCCAGCCTCAAGCCGTTTGCCCAACCCCAGGAGGCTCCCCAAAGCGGAGCAGGAACCACACACACGGGGGTCCCTTTGCCCTGTTCCAAAGACCCCCGTTCCGGTTCTGCAGTTTGAGAAAGGGGGCAAAGCTGTGGCAAAGCACGCTCTCCCTGCTCTGTTTTCAGCCCCACAGTTGGTCTTTTGCTGACCCTTCAGGAAATGAGATATAGTTTATTGCGACATCACTCCCCAGAGCCATCCCCCGCTGAGCTTCTCTCACTGTGAGTCCTCACTGACCCAACAAGAATTCGGACCGTCAGATTCCAACTCATAAACTAGCATTACCATATGCTCCAACTGCTGCGTCTGGGCATGAGCCTGAAAGAATCGAAAGCAAGGGACTCAAAGGTGCATATTTGCATCAGATATTTGCACACCCGTGTTCACAGCAGCACTGGAGGTAGAAGTGATCCGTCAGCGGATGAACGGATAAACAATGTGCTGTATACATGGGCATTAATCAGCTCAGACTGCTATCATAGAATATCAAAGCTGAGTGGCTGAAGCAACAGAACTAGAGGCTAGAAATCTAAGATTTCTACCGGCAGGGCTGGTTTCTTCAAATACAGTCACATTGGAGGTGAGGGTTTCAACATACGAATTTGGGCAGACAAGGGGATATTAGACAGCCTTAAAAAAGGAAGGAAATTATACATTTCCCCTGCTACAACACGGATGAGCCTCGAGTAGATCATGATCAGTGAAATAAGCCAGGACCCGAAAGTACAAATACTGGACGAAACCACTTACATGAAGTTCCTAGAGTTGTCAGATTCATAGAGACAAAAAGTAGCTACCCCGGGGCCAGAGGGAGAGGGGAATGGGGGGTGACTGCTTCACAGAGAGTTTTGCTTTGGGAAGACAAAGTTCTGGAGGTCGACAACAACATGAACGGACTTCATGACACCGAGTCAGTCCGCTTGAGGGCTTTCCTTGCTCTTGGCGGGCATCGTACCTACGGCAGTTAGACCCTGGTCTGGGAGTCAGGACAGAAGCCTGGGGCAGGCTCCCTGTCTTGAGCAAGCCCCTCCCATTTCTGGAATTGTCTTATTTATCCAGCTATTTAACAAACATTTATTGAGCACCTACAATGTACCGGGCTTTTTTTTTTTTTTTTTTTTTTTGGAAGGGTTATTACTATTTTTAAAAAGTAGCCAAGATCCCCACCTTCATGGAGCTTATATTCTGCTTGGAAAGAGGGACAGAACCAAGTAAATAAATATTTATAGATTGCGATGAGTGTTCGGCTGGCTATAAGCAGGGTGATACAATATAACATAATGGGTATGTGGAGAATATAACATACTGGGTGTGTGGAGGGGAGGTCTTCCCTTTAGGAAGGGAGTCAGGGAAGGCTTGGAAGGAAGTGTGTTTACGAAAATTAAAGACTGCAAAGTATCCAGCCCTGAGGAATGTAAAGGGAATGCCCCTCAGGCAGGAATTTCAACAGATGCAAAGGCCCTGAGGCAGGGGAGAGTTGGTATGTTCTAGTTCTAAGATCTGAGCATGAGGCCAGTGCCGCTGGGGGCAAAGCAGGCTGGTCAGAACAAAGCACAGGAAGAAAGGTACGAAGCCAGATCACACAGAGCCATGAGAAATCTGAATTTTTATCTAAGTGGTAAAGGAAGTAGAGCATGAAATTTGCCTTCATAACACTGAGAAGGAAGACACGCAAAGTCCTAAGCCCTCCTTATCTTATCTTTGGCTTTTCACATCTCACACTTGAGTGCCCCTTGTTTTTCCTTGAGGAGTCAGTGAATAATGTTTAGAGTAGATTCTGCACCGTCCCCTCCTCTGACTCCCCGCAGAGATCTTTAGGCTCCTGTGAATGGTGCTGCTGGGAACATTCATGTACAGGTCTTTGTCTGAACACCTGTTTTCAGTTATACGAAACACCCGGAATTGGTCAATCCACAGAGACAGAAAGTAGATGAGCGGCTAGGGGAAATGGAGAGTAGCTGTTTGGTGCAGACAGGGTTTCCTCTGGGGTCATAAAACGTCTTGGAACAACACTGAGAATGTACTAAATGCTGCTGGATTGTTTGTTTAAAAATGGCTAATGGATGGGGCACCTGGGTGGCTCAGTCGTTAAGCGTCTGCCTTCGGCTCAGGTCATGATCCCAGGGTCCTGGGATCGAGCCCCGCATCGGGCTCCCTGCTCGGTGGGAAGCCTGCTTCTCCCTCTCACATTCCCCCTACTTGTGTTCCTTCCCTCGCTGTGTTTCTCTCTGTCAAATAAACAAATAAAATCTTAAAAAAAAAAAATGGCTAATGGTTAATTTTACATTGTATGAATTTTCCCTCCATTAAATCATTAAATAACCTTGTAAACATCGTGAAGGCTAAACAAATATGTCTGTGGGTCTCATCTGTCCCTCTGGCCATGAGCTTGAATCTTCTTCAGGCTTTAAAAAAAAATAGAAAGACAAACATTACACAGAAAAATATACATGGTTAGATTCCATTTACATGAAGTTCAAACATAAGCAAAATGAAACAACATTTTCTTTAAAGAGTAGAATTATAGTTTGCAAAACTACAAGGAAAAGGGTAGGACTTACTCAAAATCCAGGTTGTGGTTGGTAATCTTGGAGCTGGAGGTGGGGATGAGCTCAGCTAAGAACATGAAAGCAGCTTCCAAGATCCGAGTTCTTTTCCTCAGCCAGGGTTCTGAGAAAGCGAGTGTTTTTTATTCTGATTCTTTAAATGGGATGTTGGGTTCTTACACACACTTTTGCATATCTGATGCATTCCACATTTAAAAATAAACGTTTGCTGAATTTCAAAAAGACACATGGACGTAGGGTAAAACGTTAGCAACAGGGGAACGTGAGTGAAGAGTATGTGGGTCTTCTTTGCATTATTTTGATTCTTGCAACTTCTCTGTAACTTTGAAATTATGTTTGAAAAGTTTTAAAATGTATTTAGAAAGGACAGGATTGTAGATTTCAAGAAGCTTCTATTTTCCTTTACTGCAAAAAATATAAGATGAAGAGAAGCAAGTTAATGTTTCGGCAAATTATCCCACAGTACGATGTGGTTCCAGTTACTAGTCGTTGGTGGGTCTCTATTCCCTTCCCCCACCTCTGAGAAGCCCACACAGACCCTGGGTAGGAAAGAGGGTGCAGAGCACAGGCCCCCTGCACTAACAGCCATTCCCAAAACCAAGCGGACATCTCTCAGAGCCTTCCCGAGCCAGCTGGCCTCAAAGTCAAGTAGGGAAAGAAAAAAAAAACGTATTGCTGATCCCATTCCCTGGCTTTTATCTGAGTTTATAATTACACGTTCATTAGCGTGATTATGTGATGAATATCTGTTTCCATCACCAGACTGTCAGCTCTTTGGGGGTCCCATTTTTGCTCTCTACTGTATGCCGGGCCCAAAGTGCCACTCGATAATAAGAGCAGCAGGGCTGATCTGAGTCATGCCCGGGCGCCAAAGCTCTGCAGGGAGTAGGACGGTACCGCTCTTGGCAATGGCTCTAGAAGGTAAGCCCTGAGAGGAGCTCTCTGAAGGGATGAAGAAGTGGAAGCCCAGCAGTCCAGCAACGTGCTCGGGCTGTGGAAGGTGGAGCTAGGGTTTCCCTGGCCACTGCCCCACGCCTCCTCTACCTGTCGAAGGAGGATGGGAACCCCACCCATCCTCAGCACGATGCTGACTTCAGTACAGAAAGGAAGGAAGAGAGTGTCCTACCAAAGAGTGCCCCACTGACTCTGAGATGGGGGTGCGGTCTCAGTGAACCAACAGAAGGCCACTCCACGTTTCCTGGATGAAAAGGAATCTCCCCAGTGAGGAGGTTGCTGGGAGCCCTGGGATGATAATTGCAATTATAGCTACATAATTATTTATGTCCTATAACACGCCGTGTTATAGAAATACTATGTGGCGGGGCGCCTGGGTGGCTCAGTCGTTAAGCATCTGCCTTCGGCTCAGGTCTGGATCCCAGGGTCCTGGGATCGAGCCCCACATCGGACTCCCTGCTCTGTGGGAAGCCTGCTTCTCCTTCTCCCACTCCCCCTGCTTGTGTTCCCTCTCTCACTGCGTCTCTCTCTGTCAAATAAATAAATAAAATCTTTAAAAAAAAAAAAAAGAAATACTATGTGGCATGTTATATTATATATATTATGATATATTTATACATTATATATATTATGTTCCATATATGTAATATTATGAATCCTATATTTATATAACATGATAGGCTAGTAATACAACATTCATATAAAGATTACTATAATATATAATTATGTTACATCATATAGTTATATAATATATAATTGTATTTATAATGTATAATCAAATATAGAAATGCTTAAGAGAATGTTAACATGTTAAATATAATATCCATAGTATTATTAATAACCAAGTGATTATAACATAAGCATAGCTATATATAATACT
The DNA here is from genome assembly GCF_029215605.1 of Mirounga angustirostris. NCBI lineage: Eukaryota > Metazoa > Chordata > Mammalia > Carnivora > Phocidae > Mirounga > Mirounga angustirostris. The sequence goes on along the minus strand of NW_026991724.1, from coordinate 56,377,363 downwards.
GGTATAATACATAATATTATATACGTAATTATATTTATAATTAAATATAGCAACACTGAAGAGAATCAAACTCTGGGTATTAACACATTTGTATTCATAAGGCAGCACATAGTCCCAATTTAAAAAAGTTTTTTTAAGATTTTATTTTTAGGGGCGCCTGGGTGGTTCAGTCGGTTAAGCGCCTGCCTTCCGCTCAGGTCATGATCCCAGAGTCCTGGAATGGAGCCCCACAGACTGCTTCTCCCTCTCCCTCTGCCCTCCCCCCCACCCTGACTTGTGCTCTCTCTCTCTCTCTCTCAAATAAATAAATAAGATCTTTAAAAAAAAAAGATTTTAAGATTTTTTTTTTTTAAAGATTTTATTTATTTATTTGACAGAGAGAATGAGAGGGGGGAGGGTCAGAGGGAGAAGCAGACTCCCTGCCGAGCAGGGAGCCCGATGCGGGACTCGATCCAGGGACTCCAGGATCATGACCTGAGCCGAAGGCAGTCGCTTAACCAACTCAGCCACCCAGGTGCCCAAAGATTTTAAGATTTTAATTTTTAATCTCTATGCCCAATGTGGGGCTCTTGGACTCGTGACCCAGAGACCAAGAGTTGCATGCTCTACCCACTGAGCAGCCAGGCATCCCTACCTTAAGTATCTTTAAATGTTGAGAAATTGAGAAATAACAGATCGGCTTCGGCTATTCTGTGTAACTGAAGAATGTACTCGAGTTGTGATTTTTGGGTTGAAATACATACCTGGTCTTCACAAGGTGCAAGGCCGGCCCTTTGGCCCGAGGGACGGGAACCCTTGACCCGGGCCTTCCTTCCCCTTGGTTTCCGCAGCAGCTGTTCTAGTTCCTACCAGCATTCTGTTCACATGATCACTGCATTCCCTGAGGAGACAGCTCTCCCGCACGCACATCCCCTCCCGCAGTCTCCTGGGGGCCATGGAGGCTCTTCCATCATGCACCTCAGCAGTCCCCAGCCTCTCCTAGGCCCCCTGTCCCAGAGCCATGTGCTCATCTTTAGCACCCGTTCCCAGGTCCTGGACTCCATGCTAGTCTGCTGGGGCCACCCTAACAGAGCACCACAGACTGCACTGTCCCGGTTCTGGAGGCAGGAAGCCCGAGGTCAGTGTGTCTCAGGGCTTCCAAGGACCAGGGACCGCGAGGGAGAATCTGCGCTGGAGTCTCTCTCCTGGGCTCACAGGTGACTGGCCGCCTTCTCCCTGTCTCTTCCCTCGGGCCTGTCTGCGTCCTAATCTCCCCTCCGTATGAGGACACCAGTCACTGGAATAGGGCTTAATCACGTCTGTACAGACCCTCTCTGCAGATCAGGCCTCATGCTGAGGTCCTGGGGATTAGGACCCCAACACAGACATTTGGGAGGGATGCAGTTCAACCCACAGTGTTTGTGTCCTAAATTGCTGCATTTTCCTGTCACTCTCTGTGGGTTTCTTGACATGTGACTCTGGGGCTGCCAAGAAGCATGCCACAGGTTTCTGGAAAGCACGAGGGGGTCACTTTTCTCTACCCCGGGACGCACAATCACACCCAGACAGACTCCAAATAAAAGCTGTTAAATTTCCAAACTTTTAATCCCAAGCTGACCATAGCAAGGTCAGACCCAAAGATTTCCCCACCCCCTCCCGTTTCCCCAAGGTTCAACTGAGTTGGAAGAAGTCTCTCCCACAGGTGAACACATCCAGATCTGGGAAATGAATCGGTCCAACTCCCTCCTCCCAAGACCCCCTGACCTCATCCCCCCACCCCACTCCCTAGTCACCCCATCAGGTCGCCCCCAGCCTTCCCTGGGGACGCTCGTTTGCAAAAAGCCTCTCCCCATCCTACCCCCAAGCATCCCAATTCAGCCACAGAAAAGAACATATTCACAGAGGGAAAAGACGAGGCAGGTTTGTGCAAACCATGTGTGCCCACAGTTTCTCCAGGACGGCGTGGGGGGCAGATTTTGGGGGAGAAAATGGAGAAAAGGAAAGGTTTAGAAGGAGCTTGCAGAAGGCAGAGTGGTGGCTCTAGGCGGCCCTGTGCCCCTGCTTGGGGCAGAGTGAGCCCCAGGGCCAGGGAGGCAAGGTGAGCAGGAGAAAGCAGCCGCCCCCCAGCAGCAGGACCAGGCTGGCCCCCACGCCACAGCCCAGGGACCAGGAGTATTCATAGGTCAGGGCGGGGGCCGGGGGAGGCTCAGGGCTGACTCTCTGCAGGAGGGCTTGCACGGAATGCCGGAACACCTCCAGGCTGACCAGGAGCAGCAGGCCTGTAGGGGGAGGACAGGCACGGTGCTCAGGCCCTGGGGGACCCGGGCCCGGGTCTGAGCATTTCCCTAACACACCCCACTCGTGCTCGCTCAAACAGCAACCTGGGGGACCCTCAGCACCGCCCCACCCCATTCATCCAACAGCTCTTTACCAAACACCTACTACACAGCACGCACAGTTCGGGAAGCTGGAGATAAAGAAGGAACACAACACAAGCTGGTAGGGACAGAAGGACAGAGGGACAGAATGGTGGCCGCCGGGGCTGAGGGCCAGGGGAATGGGGGCTACTGCTTCACAGGGACAGAGTTTCAGCTGGGGAAACACGAAAGTGAAGAAGTGGTGGAGATGGATGACGGGGCTGGCTGCACCACAGTGTGAGCCTACTTAACGCCACAGAACCGAAAACAAAAATGGTTGAAATGGTCAATTTTGTGTTATGTGCATTTTATAGGCTTAAAAAAGAGAAAAAGCAGGGGCGCCCGGGTGGCTCAGTCGGTTAAGCGTCCGGCTTGTTTTAAGCTCAGGTCATGATTTCAGGGTTGTGGATCGAGCCCCACGCTGGGCTCCACACTAGACAAGGAGCGTGCTTAGGATTCTCTCTTTCGCTCTGCCCCTCCCCCTCCTTCAAATACATACATACATAAATATATAAATAAACGGAAAAAGCAAATCCTGGAATCAAGAATAGCAAAAATCAAATGAAGATTCCATAAAAAAAAAAATATTAAAAAAAATAAAAGGGGTGCCTGGCTGGCTCAGTTGGTAGAGCATGCAACTCTTGATCTCGGGGGCGGGGGCGGGGGGGGGTGATTTCAAGCCCCACATTGGATGTAGAGCTTTGTTTGTTTCAAAATAAACAAACAAACAAACAAAACCAAACAACAACAACAAAAAACTCCATCAAGGCTTTTGGAAAGAGTGATGATGGAATCTGAAACAGTCCAACTCATAAAAGCACAGAGTAGAACATGGTTGCCAAAGGCTGGGGGGAGGGAATATGGGGAGATGTGGGGCAAAGGGCACAGAATTCAACTATGCAAGGCAAATGAGTTGTGGGGATCTGATGTACAGCTGGGTGACTATAGTTAGCAACACAATCATACACTCGAAATCTGCTAGGAGACTAGATCCTCAGAGTTCCCACCACATACACAAAGGTAGCCATGTGGGGTGATGGATAGCGTGAACTAGGCTGACTGTGGTGATCAATTCACAACATGCATGTATATCAACACATCAAGTTGTACACCTTAAAGATCTACAATTTCCATTCATCAATCATACCCCAGTAAAGCCCATTAATCATACCCCAATAAAGATGAGGGATCATAAAATGAAAAGAAAGGCAGTCAAGTTGCAATGCAGTTTGATTAAAAACAACAATGGCAAGAAAAGAAGAAAGAACAAGACAGACAAAGACCCTAACCTCATGGAGCTTATATTCTACTTGGACAAGAGAGGTGGTGAGAAAATAAACCAAGGCTTGCAAACCTCAGATGCCTGCAGGAGGCGACGAGAGAAAGCATAAATCAACGAGGCAGGTGAGTGTGGTGGGAAATATGACAGAGAGTAGCCAAAACTCAGCTTTGGCCAACTGCAACCCTTCAGAAATGGGGACTTCAATTGCCAGACCTTCTGATTTTTCAAGGATAGCTGGAATTTTTAAAATGATGACTATTTTTATGGAAATTTGCCCAACACCTTTAAATATTTGCTCAGAGAAATCTTTATGCACTGTCCGTCAAAGTACACTTACGGGTCATTGTTAGCTGTGGGCTGCCAGGTTGTAGCTTCCAAAGTAAACACATGAGAAGACAAGATTATTTCAGAGAGTGATGTGTGCCCGGAAAGGAGATAAAAACAGCGTGATGGGAAGGGGAGTGACATCCAAGGTAGAGCAGGGACTTTAAGATGATGTCACCAGGAAAAGCCATTTGAGTAAGACCTGGAGAATGAAAAGAAGCCAGTCATGCACCAAACTAAGCGATGGCTGTTTCAGAGAGGGAACAGCCGCTGCAAAGGTCCTATGGTAGAATGAATACAGTGTGTTTGGGGGAAAGAAAGAAGGTCGGTATGGTTGGAGCAAAGAGAGTGGGGAGGGGAGAGTGGCAGGTGATGGAAGTAGAGAGGCCGGCAGGGGTCAGATCATGTAGGACCATCTGATGGTCATCCATGAGTCATGGGTCCCAACTGTCTCCTCTCTCAGACTCTGGAGTCTGGCCCCAACCTCAGTCCCAGACCCTCCTTCCTCCCGGCACTCTGCTTCCCTGTGAAGTTTTTAATCAGGGGCCTGGAGAATGCAGCCAGGAATCTGTGTCCTGTGGGTCACTGGCTCGCCTCTGGGGCCCCACGCAGCTCAGCTTAGGGCACTGGAGGAGACGCTCTCCAGTCCCCTTTCTTCTTTTGCTACACGCATCTTTCATTCATTCAACAGATCTTAACTGAGCTCTCATTGTAAAATATATAAACAAGACTATGGGCGCCTGGGTGGCTCAGTTGGTTAAGCGACTGCCTTCGGCTCAGGTCATGATCCTGGAGTCCCAGGATCGAGTCCCGCATCGGGCTCCCTGCTCGGCAGGGAGTCTGCTTCGTCCTCTGACCCTATCCCCTCTCATGTGTTCTCTCTCTCTCATTCTCTCTCTCTCAAATAAATAAATAAAATCTTTAACAAAAAAAACCAAGACTAACAAAGGCCCTGTCCTCCTGGACTCCCATCCCAGAGGGAGAATTGGACAATAATCAGGTAAATGTATTGCTGTAGGCTGAATCATGGCCCCAAAAGTTCATGTGTTAGCATCCTGACCCTGTACTTTCTCAGAATGTGACTATATTTGAAGATAGGGTCTTTAAAGCAATAATTAAATGTAAATGAGGCCAATAGGGCCCTAATCCAATATGGAGGGCAATACTGCTGGTGTCCTTACAAGAAGAGGTGGTCAGGACACAGACACACAGAGTAACGACCTCGTGAGGACACAGGAAGAAGACGGCCATCTACAAGCCAAGGAGAGAGGCCTCAGAGGAAACCAGCCCCGCCTACACCTGGATCTCTGACTTCCAGCCTCTAGAACTGTGAGAAAATACATTTATGTTCTTTAAGCCCCTTCCCCACTCCCAATCTATGGTACTTTGTTATGGCAGCCCAAGCAAATGAATACATACATAAATATATAATTCCTGGTAGTGATCGATTCTATAGGGGGAAAAAAGGCAAGGTAGGGACACAGCAGGTAATGGGCCTACTCTAGACAAGGTGGTCAACAGTGGTCTCTCTGAGGAGGTAATATTTGATCAGAAACTTAAATGATATGAAGAAACGAGACATAGGATGATCTAGTGGGAGAACATTCCAGGCTGAGGGGACAGCAGCGCAAAATGCTCTGAGGAGGAAATGAATGTGGAGTATCTGAGGAACAGTGGAGAAGCCAACGTGGCCAGAATGGAGGGAGCAAGTGGTAAGAGATGAAGTCCCACGTAGCCAGGAGCCAGGCCACATAAGACCCTGGAGCCATGTTATTCTAGTGGTAGTAATTTATTGTTCATTTACTGGCTTTTGAACCAGGCAGGAAATGGTTAAAAAATATGACTAACCCCAAAGCAAAGAGGTAGGATTTGGCCATGGGCTGCAGTCTGCGGACCCCTAGCCTTGACACACTAGCTTTGTGCCAAGAATCCAACCAGATGCTCTTATGTCTCATCTCTTCCCACTAGACCTAATGAGGTACATATTATTATCATCCCCATTTTACAGAAGAGAACATTAAAGCCTGGAGAAGTGGAGCTTGGGTTTGAGCGCAGCCAGATCTACTCCGTTGACTATTCTGTTAGGCACATCACTGTACCTCCTCAAAGATCAAGCCTGACATCCCTTGTATGATCTAGAAGGGCCCATGTGATCTGGCCCCTGCCTACTTCTTCGGCCTCCTTTCAGCTGCTCTTCCCACCCTATAATAGTAGAGAGTAGGACTTCTTTCAGCCTTTAGATGCACCAAATTCTTTCAAGCCTGGAGATCTGTATGCATCCCTACTTACATTACACTTCTTCTGAGAAGCCTTCCCTGAGCACTGCCACTTAAGTCAACATCAGATTTCCCTATGATACATTTTCCTCTTACTTTTTTCATTTATAGCATTTATCATAGCTGGAATTATTTTTATTTATTTATTTATTCATGAGAGACAGAGAGAGAGAGAGAGGCAGAGGGAGAAGCAGGCTCCCAAGGAGCACAGAGCCCGATGTGGGACTCGATCCCAGGACCCTGGGATCATGACCTGAGCCGAAGGCAGACGCTTAACCATCTGAGCCACCCAGGCGCCCTGGAATTATTTTTTTAAAGATTTATTTATTTGTCAGAGAGAGAGCACAAGCAGGGGGAGCTGCAGGCAGAGGGAGAAGCAGGCTTCCCGCTGAGCAAGGAACCTGATGTGGGACTCGATCCCAGGACCCTGGGATCACAACCTGAGCCGAAGGCAGATGCTTAACTGGCTGAGCCACCCAGGCATCCCCACAGCTGGAATTATTAACATATATTAATTTATATTAGTACTGTCTGTCTGGCCAATTTCTATCTCTCTCAGTAAACTATAAATCCATGAGGGCAGGAACCTTGTCTGTCTCAGATCTCTAAAACATGAACAAACACCTGACGTATTTATTTTATGGAGAGAAACAGTGTAACCCAAATATGTCCCTTTATCTAAGGAGAACTTAAAAACACAATCTGCCCAGTCCCTGATACCCAATATAACCAAAGTACTTACAGCAGCAAATCCACCCCCTCACTTTCATTTGGATGTACAATTTGCACAGAAAAATTTCATGCCTGAGATTTCCATAAAACACTTTTATATCCACACCTTCATGGCACCCCCAGGAATAACCCAGGTATGAGTTCAGTAATAACAGTAGCACCAAATTCCTACCATGCCATAAATTACACAAGAACAGGGATCATCTTAATCTTATTCATCTTTCTATCCCCAGTGGTACCTAGCACAGCATCTGGCACTTACTAAATATAAAAAAAATACTTGTTGAATAACTGGATGGATGAACAGATGGAAAAATAGATGGAGGGAGAGAGGGAGAAAGGAAAGGAGAATGGAAAAGGGAGAAGAGAGTGGGAGGGAATTAATTAATGGGTGGATGGATGGATGGGATGGACAGATGGATTAATGGGATGGATGTTTAACAAATGGTTACTTGGATGAGTGAGTTCAGGGATATAAAAATACCTGAGCTCAGAGATTTAAAAAAAAAAAAAATCTGCCCAAGATCACATGTCTTCAGAAGTTGGGATTCCAACCCAGATCTTTTGATTCCCTGTTGATTTACTGGCCCATCTTTTATACCAGTATCCTCCTCACTCTCCATGCTCCAGCCACACTGGCTTTCTTTCAAGATCTTAAATTCACTGAACTCTGTCTAGCTTGGTTACTCATGAACTCCCTCTCTAACTCTCTGCTTCAAATCAAGTGCTCTTATTATGCACTCTCATAGGATTCTACTTTTCCTTTTCCTTTATAGCACCTAGAAGTTTATAATTGTGGGATGATCTGTGATATTTCTGTGTCCTTAACCAGATGATAATCTCCATAAGGAAAAGCACCTTTCTGTCTTGTACACTCTTATATTACACCTACATACATGTACAAACGTGTTGTGTACAATGTGTCTGTGTGTGTACCAATGCATAAAATGAACACATGAATTAATGAAAGAAAGGAAAGAAGATGACTGATTTCCCCCCCTTATTTAGGAAGATATCTAAGGCAACAAAACAATAAGAATTGGTCCTTATTATTTTCCATTCATATGCCCATGCTCTTGAAGACTCATTGTGTCTCTTTTATCCTGCACCAGGCTCTACCTCACTTGTTAGTTAGGGTTACCATGTACATTTGTGCAAGATTTGGCCTGCTTTATGCTCTGATCTTCATTCTGTTCCTCAAGCTTGTTAAGTCTTCTACAGCCTCTGCAGATGCTATTCCACCATCACCATCATCACCACCATCACCACCAACACCGCCAACATTGCCAACATCGTCACTGTCACCACCATCATTGTCCCCATCACCACGACCACAAACATCACCAATATTGCCACCACCACCCTCTGGATGATTCCTGTTCATCCTTCAATTACCCGCTTAAATATCACCTTCTCTGAGTTCCTCTGACCCACCCTCGCTGCAATGCATACCCCTAACATGCTTCATCATAATTCTCATCACAATTATGGTTGAATTAGCCTACGTGTAAATACTGGTTACTGTCTAATTCTTTTTATATATTTTATTTATTTATTTGACAGAGTGAGGGAGCACAAGCAGGGGGAGCAGCAGAGGGAGAGGGAGAAACAGGCTCTCCGGGGAGCAGGGAGCCCGATGCGGGGCTCGATCCCAGGACCCTGGGATCATGCCCTGAGCTGAAGGCAGACGCTTAACGGACTGAGCCACCCAGGCACCCCTGGTTACTGTGTAATTCTGTCAGAATCTAGGCTCTGTGAGGGGAAGATACTATCTGTCTTGTTGTTAGTCTTATATCTCCAGCCCTTAGCACAGCGCATGGAACATAACAGGTGCTCAGTAAATACACAAAGGATAAATAAATGAAGCTTATATAATTAATGACCTTTCTATCCACCTTAGAAAACATTTGATCCAATGAGGACTACATTAACAAGATGCAGCATTTTTCTGTACTATCAACTCCAAGAATGCAACAGTCCTTAAAGACCCCAGTTCCAAATCTAAAAGAGTGTTTGGACACCTTCCAATTCCAGCTAATAATAAGGCTTAGAACTCCCACATTTGAGCCTACTAAGCCCTTGTGCTTCCCAGAATGCAACAGTGATCAGAGATGTCCTCCAACTTCCCAGCATGCAACAGTGCTTAAAGGCTCCACGCTGAAACTGGAGACGCACCACCCCCCTCGCCCCGCAGTACCCAACGAACAACAGGGCTCAGAATTCTCCTATGTGTGAGACCTCTATAGCCCTTGAGCTTCCTCCCATCACCAGCATACAACCCAGCATGCAACAATCATTGGAGACCATTGGTCCAAATTTAAAATAGCGTTTGGAGACCCCTTTAATCTCTAGGCAACAGCATAGCTTGGAATTCTCCCATTTTTGAGCCCACTATAGCCCATGGGTTTCCCTCAACTCCCAGCATGCAACAGTGCTTGGACACCCTACTTCCCAGCATGCAACAGCGCCCGGAGATCCAACCTCCCAGCATGCAACAGCGCCCGGAGATCCAACCTCCCAGCATGCAACAGCGCCCGGAGATCCAACCGCCCAGCATGCAACAGCGCCCGGAGATCCAACCGCCCAGCATGCAACAGCGCCCGGAGATCCAACCTCCCAGCATGCAACAGCGCCCGGAGATCCAACCGCCCAGCATGCAACAGCGCCCGGAGATCCAACCGCCCAGCATGCAACAGCGCCCGGAGATCCAACCGCCCAGCATGCAACAGCGCCCGGAGATCCAACCGCCCAGCATGCAACAGCGCCCGGAGATCCAACCTCCCAGCATGCAACAGCGCCCGGAGATCCAACCTCCCAGCATGCAATTCCCTCAGTCTCCAGGCTCCCAACCCTCACCTGAGAGGCCAAAGCAGACGGCCCCAACTCGGAGTAGGAAGTCTGCACCTTTGCTGAGCACCATGATGATACAGAGGCACCCCAAGGCCATGACTGCCAGGCCTAGCACTGCTATCACTGCAGCTGCCAGATTTACCTCTGCAAGGAGAGGAAAGGGAAGAAGCAGAGGACGTGGGAAGTAGGAAGAACTCCCCTGTAGGGACCCAGAACCAGGAAGATGGAAGATGCAGAACTAGACAAGAATTTTCAGGTAGATCATCCAGTCCAATATTTTGCTTACACTGTTAAAGGAACTAAGACTCACAGAGGGTCAGCGATTTGCCTGAGGCCACAGAGCAAAGAGGAGACACTGCCAGGATTAGAAGGGAATGGGAACTGCCCATCGTTACTTAGGATCCGGTCCCTGTTTGCTTACAGGTGAAGCAGCTGAGGCAGTGGGCGTGTGGGTGACAACAGAGAAGGCGGTATGTTACAGTGGAACGGCCCAAGTCTGAATTCTCCCCAGCCACTTCCCCCCTGGAGGATTTTGGTGAAGTCACCAAACCTCTCTGAGCCTCGGTTTCCTTCTCTAGAAAATCAGGATTGAAATCCCTATTCGATTGGGCTGCAGTGAGAATTAGAAATTGCTTATGTAAAGTGCCCAGTGCAGCGCCTGGGCACACAGCAGGTGTGCCGAACATGCGCACTGTGATTATTTACTCTCCCGGACCGGGCTCACTGAGCACAAAGACAAGAGAGAAAGGAGGGAGACCAGTTTACTATGTACCGGGCACCACATTGTCTGTTTTAGCGGCATCGTCTCATTAAATCCTTGCAAAGACCAGATAAGAGTCATGACACGATCACAATCCCTTTACTGGTGGGGAGGGATACTGAGATACAGGGGTGATGGAGAGGCTGTGGTTATAGCAGAAAGGGGAAAGTCCTAAGAGTCCCATTGTTCAGTATGGTTGCCACGAGCTACGTGTGGTCTTTTAATTTTAAATGGATTTAACTTAAAACAAAATTTAGGAGTGCCTGGGTGGCTCAGTCAGTTAAGCGTCTGCCTTCTGCTCAGGTCATGATCCCAGGGTCCCGAGATCGAGTTCCGCATCGGGCTCCCTGCTCAGTGGGGAACATGCTTCTCCCTCTCCCCTTGCTCCTCCCCCTTGCTCATGCTCTCTCTCTGTGTCAAATAAATAAATAAAATCTTAAAAAAAAAAAAAAAACACTAGCCACATTCCAAGTGCTCAGCAGCCACATGGGGCCAGTGGCTACCATATTGGTCAGCAGAGATCAACAGCATTTCCATTTCACAGAAGGTTCTATAGGAGAGCATCGCTTTAGAGTCAGGATTATTTGGGTTTGAACTCTGCCTCTGCCACTTCCCAGGAAAAGTAAATGTAACCATTTCTGGGCTTCCATTTTCTCATCTGGAAGATGAAGATAAAGCCGCTGCTCCACAGGGTCATGCAAGGGACCGAAAGAAATACATCCAAATGAAATACTCGGGGCTGTGCTTAGCACATGGCAGATGCGCATCTTTAAGATGTTAAAGTACTGTTCTCGGAAAGGGGCTGTGACTTGCCCAAAGCCACACAGCACGTGGCAAAGGCAGAGCTGGGGCAGAAGCATCAGGCATGAGGCTCGGGAGAACCGCCTGTCCCCAAAGATGGGACCTCCCCAGGGCAAAGCAGAGAAGAAGACAATGCTATCAAGAACTCCTCTGGCATGGTCAGCATAACCTCCCCCCCACCCCCGCCGTCCCCACCACCACACCGCGTGGGGTACAGTTCTCACCTTTCTTTGTAGTTCTCTGGAAGATGCGTGCATTCTCCCCCGTAGTAAAGAATTTAAAATAGGTACAGTTTGCTTCTGTGGGAGCAGGAGAGAGAAAGAGGTGATGACATGGAAGTTGCCAGGGTAAGCTCAGGACTGGACATTTAACATCGCTCACAGCTGCCTAAAAACAGGACATCCACATCCCTGACATACTCAGGAGACAAATGATGTTCAGAGTAGCAAAAACCACCTGCTGTCACCCAGCTATACAGGAGCTGGAATTCCATTCTGGAGCTCTGAGATCCAAATCTGTGGCCTTATAAGGGTTATTGACCTCTCTGGGGCCTCTGAATCTTTCTCTATAAAATGAGATAATAGTCTTGTTCCTGGCTCCATCATATGGGTTTGCTGAGGGTCAAGTGGGATTAGAAACAATGAACGCTTTATTCAACCAAGATACAGGGAACAGAAGGCTAACAGACTCGGAAAAGATTCTCATCTCAGAGAGAATTCCTAGCTAGAACACACAAAGAACTCCTGCAGGCCAGCAAGAAATGAGAGGGAAAGCAATTGAAAAATGGGCAAAGGACAGGAATAGTCAATTCACAGAAGAAGTCTGAATGACTCACAAGTATATGAAAAGATGCTCCACCTCACCAGGGATCACAGAAATGCAACTTAAATCAGCAGGGGAATGCCACTTTAGATCAATTAGATTGGCAAATATTAAAAGGATAATATCAAACACTGGAAAGATAAGAGGAAACAGCTGGGAGTATAAACTAGTCTTTTTTGGAAAGCACTCTGACATACTTTATGAAGTGAAGTACATTTATACCCTATAACCCAACAATTTCATCTCTGGGTATGTATCCAGACAAAAACTACAAGCAGGAACATATATGTGGATGTTCTCTGCAACAATGTTTGTAATAACAGGGAGTCAGAATCAACCCAAGTATCCATCTCTAGGGGATCAAGTAAATGTGAGGGATGCCCTCTTGTGCAAATCTCCACAGCACATAGTAGCCGTGAACTAGAATAACAAAGAAATATGGGGAAATCTGAGCAAGTGTTAAGAAAAAAAAATCATAAACAGGAAAAAATCCACAGCATGGTATCATTTATGTAAATTAAAACACAGACAGGTGTAAAAGAACGCTACATATTTCCAAGTTAACATATATATTCGTGGATGCATCTCAAACACATTAAAGAGCTGAGTTAGAAAGGAACCGGGAGAATATCATGTAAAATAAAGCCCGAGAAGGATCTTGGGAAGGCCGGTGACAATTGTGATATAAGCCAAAGAAGAGTCAGATTCATCCAACTTTGTGTACTTGAGGTCCAAGGAAACCTAAACTTTAAAAAGGCGGGGGGGGGGGGGGGGGAGGGTGCTTTCCAAACTGCATTTCAAAGCCAGCACTTCCCACAGAATTCACCTGGCCCCATGATCTCATTCTACAGATGGGGAAACTGAGGCATGGGAAGGGGGAAGAGAGGTAGACAGCAAGAGGGGTACAAGAAGTGGGAGAGGGGCCAGCTGGTATGGAGAAGGAGAAAGGAACTTTCCAAATTGAAGGAGGATGTGCAGAGACAAGAACTAAACTGCTGAGTCAGCTGAGGGTGGGGGAAGGAGAGGGGCAGGAGGGGTCCCATCAGGAGCAGTGGGAGGGGAGTCCTTACCCCACAGCAACAGCAATCCTGCAGCAGCAAGAAGTAAAGGATGCTTCATGCAGCAGAGCAAAGGGTGAGGATGCTATTTGTAGCAGTCAGTGGGGGACACATGGTCTTCATCATGAGGGAAATGTGAAGTCCCATCTAGAGAGTAAGGTGTGGTACATCTTTCTGAGAGAGTGTGGGGTGTCTGGCCTCCTGTTTGGGCTACTAATGCTTGAGGACATCTCGTCTCTGACTCCAGATGGCATATCCCATTTGGAAAAGAGTAGGATGGGTCACACACACCCTCTCCCTGTGCAGCCCAGGGAAATATGGGATATCCTTTGATGGGTAGGGCAATGTGTGGGATGTTTCGGAGATAATGGAAGTTGTGAGCTTCTGGAGGGTCAGGACTGGGGGATGATGGAGACGGTCCTGTGAGGAGGTTGAAGTCCTTTCTGACCAATAGTGGGGCATCAAGGGATGTGAGGAATCCTGCCTTATGCAGTGAGGTTGGGGCAGGGGACATTCCCTCCAGGACAACGAGGACCTTTGGGACATCTTTGTGGGCTAGTGAGATGCCATATAGTGTAGTTGTTAAAAACAGAGACAACCAGCGTTCAAATCCCATATGACTAGCCTGGGTGCATAGATTAAGCCACTTAACCTTCCTCACTCCTCATTTCTAACTTCTGTAAAATGGGGATGATAATAACTATTTGGAAGGTTGCTATGAGGATACAAGGATTAATGAGTTCATGCATGTGAAGTACTTCGAACAGAGCATGGGTACCACATAAGCATCTAAGCATATTACACAAGCATATGATTACCAGGGCATCCCATTCTGCAGAAGTTTGGGAACTTCCCGCTTGAGACTCTAAGGGGCAAAAAAACCTAGCCCATCTGCAGAGGTGAAGTGTTTAATCCAGACTCTGAGTGGGTGGGAAACTCACACACCAAGGAGTGCTGGGCATCCCACTTTGCTATCAAGGATTTGGGACGTCCTATCTGGGATCCTATGGATGTAAGATACCATATCTAGGTAAGTGAGGAGGGAAATCCCATCTGGAGCCCAGAGGCGTAAATGATCTTCTTTGAGGGGCACTGAGGTTATGGGACATCGGTTACGGGAGAGTAGAGTCTTGCAGATCTCATGTGGATGATCAAGCCTGTGTCATCCCAGATGGACTGTGAGGGTTGTCAGATATGGAGCCAGAGCCCGTTCCTGCTCCCAAGGGGTATAGGATGTCCCACTGCTATACGTGAAGGGCATGGCATGTCCTGTCAGGGCGAGTGCGAGCTATGGGATAGCTCTCTGGCGTCGCCAGGGGTGAAAGGCCGTTCTGTGGAACAGTGAGGGCTGTGGGGCACAGGAAATGAAGAAGCACGTTTCCCGGAGGCACAAGGTCTCCGCTGGGACGCTGGGGGGGGGGGTTGGCGAGAGCTGTGCTTGGTGGAATCAGTGGGGAACGGGCACTAATTCCATGTTGGGGCTGGCGTCAAAATGGTCTGTCTCCCAGGGCCTGCAGGATGGGAGCGTGGCCTGTCCCCAGCGTGGGGAACGCAAGCGGACCCCAGGCACTCAGACTCTCTCTCCAGGGGCACAGGTTGTCTCAGTAAGTGCGGGTGCTTCTGGGGAATGCAGGCTCTTTGAGGTTACCAGCTGTGTGTGGAGAACAGGCTAGGTCTCAGGACACAGGTGCAGGCAGAGGTACAAGATCCCTCTAGGGAACACGGGCTCTGTCTGGGGTACAGGCTGCTCTGGAGACACAGAAATGTCTGTGATCACATGCTGCGGTCTGGGGGTCCAGGCTGGTCTGGGGCTACGGCCTGATCTGGGGGCACAGGCTGGTCTGAGACTACAGGCTGGTCTGAGGGTACAGGCTGGTCTGGGGGTACAGGCTGGTCTGGGGTACAGGCTGGTCTGGGGGTACAGCCTGATCTGGGGCTACAGCCTGGTCTGGGGGTACAGACTGGTCTGGGGGTACAGGCTGGTCTGGGGGCTACAGACTGGTGTGGGGGTACAGCCTGGTCTGGGGTACAGGCTGGTCTGAGACTACAGGCTGGGTCTGGGGGTACAGGCTGGTCTGGGGCTACAGGCTGGTCTGAGTGTACAGCCTGGTCTGGGGGCTACAGCCTGGGGGTACAGACTGGTCTGGGGGTCCAGGCTGGTCTGGGGGTACAGGCTGGTCTGAGACTACAGGCTGGTCTGGGGGTACAGGCTGGTCTGGGGGTACAGGCTGGTCTGAGACTACAGGCTGGTCTGGGGGTACAGGCTGGTTTAGGGGTACAGGCTGGTCTGGGGCTACAGCCTTGTCTGGGGGTACAGGGTGGTCTGAGAGTCCAGCCTGATCTGAGGGTACAGGCTGGTCTGGGGGTACAGGCTGGTCTGGGGCTACAGCCTGGTCTGGGGGTACAGACTGGTCTGGGGGTCCAGGCTGGTCTGGGGGTACAGGCTAGTCTGGGGGTACAGGCTGGTCTGAGACTACAGGCTGGTCTGGGGGTACAGATTGGTCTGGGGGTACAGGCTGGTCTGGGGGCTACAGCTTGGTCTGGGGGCTACAGCCTAATCTGGGGCTACAGCCTGGTCTGGGGGCACAGGCTGGTCTGAGAGTCCAGCCTGGTCTGGGGGTACAGACTGGTCTGGGGGTACAGCCTGGTCTGGGGGCTACAGGCTGGTCTGAGACTACAGGCTGGTCTGGGGGTACAGGCTGGTCTGGGGGTACAGGCTGGTCTGAGAGTACAGCCTGGTCTGGGGGTACAGGCTGGTTTAGGGGTACAGGCTGGTCTGGGGCTACAGCCTTGTCTGGGGGTACAGGGTGGTCTGAGAGTCCAGCCTGATCTGAGGGTACAGGCTGGTCTGGGGGTACAGGATGGTCTGGGGCTACAGCCTGGTCTGGGGGCACAGGCTGGTCTGAGAGTCCAGCCTGGTCTGGGGGTACAGGCTGGTCTGGGGGTACAGCCTGGTCTGGGGCTATGGCCTGATCTGGGGGTACAGGCTGGTCTGGGGGTACAGCCTGGTCTGGGGCTATGGCCTGATCTGGGGGCACAGGCTGGTCTGAGACTACAGGCTGGTCTGAGGGTACAGGCTGGTCTGGGGGTACAGGCTGGTCTGGGGTACAGGCTGGTCTGGGGGTACAGCCTGATCTGGGGCTACAGCCTGGTCTGGGGGTACAGGCTGGTCTGGGGTACAGGCTGGTTTAGGGGTACAGGCTGCTCTGAGTCTACAGCCTGGTCTGGGGGTACAGGGTGGACTGAGAGTCCAGCCTGATCTGAGGGTACAGGCTGGTCTGGGGGTACAGGCTGGTCTGAGGGTACAGGCTGGTCTGGGGGTACAGGCTGGTCTGGGGTACAGGCTGGTCTGGGGGTACAGCCTGATCTGGGGCTACAGCCTGGTCTGGGGGTACAGACTGGTCTGGGGGTACAGGCTGGTCTGGGGGCTACAGACTGGTGTGGGGGTACAGCCTGGTCTGGGGTACAGGCTGGTCTGAGACTACAGGCTGGGTCTGGGGGTACAGGCTGGTCTGGGGCTACAGGCTGGTCTGAGTGTACAGCCTGGTCTGGGGGCTACAGCCTGGGGGTACAGACTGGTCTGGGGGTCCAGGCTGGTCTGGGGGTACAGGCTGGTCTGAGACTACAGGCTGGTCTGGGGGTACAGGCTGGTCTGGGGGTACAGGCTGGTCTGAGACTACAGGCTGGTCTGGGGGTACAGGCTGGTTTAGGGGTACAAGCTGGTCTGGGGCTACAGCCTTGTCTGGGGGTACAGGGTGGTCTGAGAGTCCAGCCTGATCTGAGGGTACAGGCTGGTCTGGGGGTACAGGCTGGTCTGGGGCTACAGCCTGGTCTGGGGGTACAGACTGGTCTGGGGGTCCAGGCTGGTCTGGGGGTACAGGCTAGTCTGGGGGTACAGGCTGGTCTGAGACTACAGGCTGGTCTGGGGGTACAGATTGGTCTGGGGGTACAGGCTGGTCTGGGGGCTACAGCTTGGTCTGGGGGCTACAGCCTAATCTGGGGCTACAGCCTGGTCTGGGGGCACAGGCTGGTCTGAGAGTCCAGCCTGGTCTGGGGGTACAGACTGGTCTGGGGGTACAGCCTGGTCTGGGGGCTACAGGCTGGTCTGAGACTACAGGCTGGTCTGGGGGTACAGGCTGGTCTGGGGGTACAGGCTGGTCTGAGAGTACAGCCTGGTCTGGGGGTACAGGCTGGTTTAGGGGTACAGGCTGGTCTGGGGCTACAGCCTTGTCTGGGGGTACAGGGTGGTCTGAGAGTCCAGCCTGATCTGAGGGTACAGGCTGGTCTGGGGGTACAGGATGGTCTGGGGCTACAGCCTGGTCTGGGGGCACAGGCTGGTCTGAGAGTCCAGCCTGGTCTGGGGGTACAGGCTGGTCTGGGGGTACAGCCTGGTCTGGGGCTATGGCCTGATCTGGGGGTACAGGCTGGTCTGGGGGTACAGCCTGGTCTGGGGCTATGGCCTGATCTGGGGGCACAGGCTGGTCTGAGACTACAGGCTGGTCTGAGGGTACAGGCTGGTCTGGGGGTACAGGCTGGTCTGGGGTACAGGCTGGTCTGGGGGTACAGCCTGATCTGGGGCTACAGCCTGGTCTGGGGGTACAGGCTGGTCTGGGGTACAGGCTGGTTTAGGGGTACAGGCTGCTCTGAGTCTACAGCCTGGTCTGGGGGTACAGGGTGGACTGAGAGTCCAGCCTGATCTGAGGGTACAGGCTGGTCTGGGGGTACAGGCTGGTCTGGGGGTACAGCCTGGTCTGGGGGTACAGGCTGGTGTGGGGTACAGCCTGGTCTGGGGGCACAGCCTGATCTGGGGCTACAGCCTGGTCTGGGGGTACAGGCTGGTCTGGGGGTACAGCCTGGTCTGGGGGCACAGGCTGGTCTGGGGGTACAGGCTGGTCTGGGGTATAGGCTGGTTGGGGGTAGGCTGGTAAGGGTATGAGCTGGTTTTAGGGTACAGCCTAGTCTGGGGGTACAGGCAGTTTGGGGCACTGGATCTAAGTGGGACAGGCTGCTTGGGGGGGTGGGTACAGGAAGGTCAGTTACAGGCTAGTCTGAAGTACAGACTTTCTCTCTTCTCCCTCTCCCCTACTCCCCCCTCCCCCCAGTTCACGTCTGGGGCAAAGGTTATTCCAAGGAGCACAGGTTGGTGTGGGTATAGGCTGCTTCTGAGGGTGCAAGTTTCCTTCTTGGGGCTCAGGCTCCCTCTGGGGTGTGGGTTCCGCTGACCCCGACTACTCTCGCTACCTTGGGGTACAATCCCGGGACTGGGGGCGTGGCCTCTCACCTCCAGGCAGCTCTGCGGGGCCGCAGGTGTCTCTGCCCGCGGGCACGTCGGCCTGCCACAGTCGCTTGGTGCACATCTTCCAGAGCCCCAGGTGGGCAGCATCGCAGATAGCGCTGCCATTGGTCTTGTAGGTGTTGAGCTCTACCCAGAACTCGGTGCCCACGGCCAGCACGGCCAGCGTGGAGCCCACGGCGCTCAGCAGCAGCCCCAGCTTGATCTTCCCCTCCCGCTCCGGCGTCAGCTGGTGCTGCCCCTGAGCCAGCCGCCGGCCCACAGCCTCCCGACGCCGCCGGTCCTCCTCTTGCATGAAAAAGTTGGACCACATCATCATCCTAGAGGCCGCAGCCCACGGGGCTCAGAACAGGTGCAAAGGACGCAGAGCTGGGGAGCGGGGAGGGGAGCGCCTGGGGTCCTGAAGGAGGTGAGGGGCTCAGTTTCCACTGGATTCTGAGAAAGGAAGATGGGAATCTTCCCTGGAACCTCCAGTGGGGGAGTCGAGGTCACCTCTGGAGCTTAGAAGAGAAAAAAATAGAGCCTCCTGCCCCGGAAACCCTCTAAATTCCGAGGAGGGCCTGGGGAGGCCGCAAAAACTCTGCAAGGAAGGTGGGACCCAGAAGAAAAGCAAGGGACCCCCAAGGCCCAGAGCTAGAAGCTGGGTCTCTAGGAGGGGGACCTCACGGCTCCAGAGGAAGGAGAACTGAGCACTGGCTGAGGCTCTGAGGGGCTGCTCTGGGTCCCCACTGGGGTGAATCACCAGAGGGAAACTGGGTGTCCTGGGGGGGAGGGGATCTGAGCACCCCACTAAGGCTCAGAGCTTGGGGTACCCAGGGAGGGTTGCTGAGGTCCTCTGAGTGTCAGAGGAGATGCCTCCTGGTTCCTTTTGGGCTCAGAGTCTGGGGAGGGAGAGGTTGGTTCCCCTCTGGGGTTCAGAAGAGATCAGAACTCCTGGGTCTCCGCAAGGCTGTAGGACCCCCAACATTCACACAGGGGACAGTGGAGTCCTGGCTTGGCTTCAGGAAAAGGGGGTGGGTGTCTCCCAGGCCATTCAGAGAAGAGAGATCAGAGCAAGTCTCCCTGGGTCTGAGAGAGGGGACTAGTGGCTCAGAGACACAGTGGGGTCCAGAGAAGGGGGCTAGGGGACGCCCCCAGGCTCAGGAGGGGGACCTGGGGTCCCTATCGGGGTCAGAGGGAGGGTCTGTGGTCCCCACTGAGGCTCAGGAAACAGGGACGAAACCCCCCAGGATTCAAAGGACAACTGGGACCCGGGAGGGACTCTGCGTCCCTTCGGGATCACTTGGCTCCTCCTCCCCCGGGCTCCCAGGGCCTGCCGGGCCGGGACCGCTCCAGGCTCAGCTCCAGGCCAGCTGCCTCCCGCAGGCCTCCCACCCTGGTCTCCCGGGCAGGGCCCCCTCTCGCTCTCCTGCCTCCGCGCCGCGCCGGCCCCCGCTCCGCGACGCCTCCGAGCCGTCGGGTCCTGCACGCCGCCGCCCGCTCCGCCCGGACGCGCCGCTCGGCTCACTCCGGCCTCGCCCCACCCGCCTACCCCCGCGCCCTTTCGGGCTATTTCAGGCTTGACCCGTAAATAACACCCGCACCTGTCGCCCAGCGCCTGTTGCCATAGGAACCCCGGGTATTTTAAGGGGACGCGGGCGGGGGAGGCGGGAAGCTGCCCCGGGCGGAGGGCCTGGGGGCGGGGTCCTGACCCGGCTGGAGCCTGAGGGGACTTTCATTTCCTTAAGGGGCAAGCGCCTGAGCCGAGGGTCCCATCTCCATGGTGGCAGAACAGGGGGCAGGGCACCTGGATTTTTGGTCCGGAGCAGGCCTGGCTGGGAGCCTGAATTGCTAGGTCTGAGGGAGGAGGGACTGCGGGCCCTGACTCCTTGGTCTGAGGGAGGAGGCGCGCTGGGGTTCAGGACTCCTGGGTCTGAGGGAGGAGGCTGGGGGCCTGGACTCCTAGGTCTGAAGGAGGAGGGGCTGGGGGCCTGGGCTCCTGAATCTGAGAGAATAGGGGGCTGGGGTCCTGGACTCCTGGGTCTCAGGGAGGAGGGCTGGGGGTCTGTACTCCTGGGTCTGAGTGGGGAGAGCTGGGGGGGGTCTGTACTCCTGGGTCTGAGGGAGGAGGGAACTAGAGGGTCTGGGCTCCTGGGTCTGAGGGAGGAGGGCTGGGGGTCTGTACTCTTGGGTCTGAGGGAGGAGGGGGCTGGGGGCCTGGACTCCTGGGTCTCAGGGAGGAGGGCTGGGGGTCTGTACTCCTGGGTCTGAGTGGGGAGAGCTGGGGGCCTAGACTCCTGGGTCTGAGGGAGGAGGGGGCTGGGGGGGGTCTGTACTCCTGGGTCTGAGGGAGGAGGAGCTGGGGGTCTGGACTCCTGGGTCTGAGGGAGGAGGGCTGGGGGGTCTGGACTCCTGGGTCTGAGAGAGGAGGGGGCTGGGAACCTGAACCCCTGGGTCTGAGGGAAGAGGGGGCTGGGGGCCTGGACTCCTGGGTCTGAGGGAGGAGGGGCCTGGGGGCCTGGACTCCTGGGTCTGAGGGAGGAAGGGCTGGGGGCCTGGACTCCTGGGTCTGAGGGAGGAGGGGCCTGGGGGCCTGGACTCCTGGGTCTGAGGGAGGAAGGGCTGGGGGTCCTGGATTCCTGGGTCTGAGGGAGGAGGGGGCTGGGGACCTGGACTCCTGGGTCTGAGGGAGGAGGGGGCTGGGGCCCTGAACCCCTGTGTCTGAGGGAGGAGGGCCTGGGAGCCTGAACCCCCGGGACAGAAGACTGAGCCCAGACCCCTGGGTCGTGGCGGATGCAAGCGCTCGTCTGATGCTGGTGTCTTCAGCTCCCCAGGGGCGCAGGGGGAGGTCTCGGGGAGAGGCTGGGTGTCAGGGGTACTGGAACCAGAGCCACAGTCCTCGTCATCGAGTTTATTAGACGGGCGCCCCCAGGGGACCTTCCATGCAGTTTCAGCTCCCCCGGGGGCAGGGACAGGGACAGCCATGTGGAATGGCAGCAGGGCCTGATCTTCACCCCTTCACCCCCTCCCTCAGCCCTGTGCAGACGGGCCAGGTGGGACCCACCTTGCACCACCTCCTTGTCCGTGGTTGGCTGCTCTGGAGCGCCCTGGCCCTGTCTGTCCACCCTGCTGTGGACGTGCACAGCCCCCTGTGTGGCTTGCCTTGCCTTGGAACACAAGTTGCTCTGGAATGTGACTCTGTGTGTCCAGCTGTCCCACCAGCCTGGGGCAAGGCCAGGGTACAGGAGGAACTCATCTTTGTCCTCAACACCGCCCAGCCCAGGACTGGGCACACAGGAGGCCTTGGGAGATGGGCATCAGGTGACTTAGAAGGATGGACGGATGGATGAAGTGAGATGTGACACACAGACATGTCCTCCCACGCAAGGGGAAGGTGCCCCCATCAGGGCGCGACTCCCTCTGCGTTCTAACCGGCCTCGCTACCAGCAGCTGTGAGATTGTGCAGCCAGGCTCCTGGAAGGCCTGGGACCCCTTCTTAAATGAGTGACACCTGTTCTCTCCTTCCCCAGCCCTGACAGGACCCAGAGGGGAACCAGAGCATTCTGGCAGACACGGCCCCCTGCAGCACCTGCCTGTCCTCTGACTCCATCTTCCCCTCTCGCCCGGTCGCCCACCAGTTCTGCATCTCACCTGGGCTAAGTGACTTCAGAGTGCGTGGTTCTGTCTTCCCTCCCCTTGCTCTCTTTTCCCAGAAAGAGTATGGACTGTCTTTGGTATGAAAGCTCTTGTTATTTTCACGCTAAAAAGACGGCTTGCCCCTTTTCTTTCTCCTTCCACACAAGCAGGGCTCTGGTCTCTACCATTGCCCTGAAATGACCCCTGTCCTCTGGCTCTTGGGCTCTCTCTGCAGTTCTCAGCCCTGCTGGCCACTTCCTCCTGGCCTCTGCCTACCCTGTGGTCACCCCCTGTGGCTCCCTTTGCTACATCCTCTTCTCCCCCGACACAGATGTCCCTGAGGCTCTAGCCAAGGTCACTTCTCTGTCGGCATCCTCCCTCTGGGTCACCCCGTCCAGCCCTGTGACTTTCAATGTCTCCTATATGCTGACGTTTCCAAAAACTTATATTTCCAGCCATGACTTCTCTCTGAAGCTCACATATCCAACGGGTTACCAGATACCCTGACTTGGGTTTCTGGCAGGCATCTCCAACTTGACATGTCTGAAGGAGGACGCTTGGTCCCTCCCACCCAAATCCCAATTCCTTGTTCTGGGAGCCCCTTCCAGGCAACACACCACCACTCGGTGCTGCACAAGCCCGATTAAGAGTTCCTCTTTGTGTCCCTCTGGCTTCTCACCCTGCATCCTGCTACCTACGCTCCGCTCACCACTGCTGTCGGCTCTGCCTCCAAACTCCCAGACCCGGTCCTCCATTTCTCTCCATCCTCACTGACTCCACTCTGGTCCAGGCCACTGTCGGTCTCGACCGGACAAGGACAGCAGCCCCTAGCTCTTCGTCTCCACTCTTCACTCCTAATCTAGTCTCAGCACAACCGTGCAGTTCTGTTATTTTGTTGTTGTCAAAAATAAAAAATATGTCATGCCTGTGCTCAAAACCCTCCAAAGGTTTCACAGGAAGTGTAGAAAAATGCAAATTTCTTCCCAGGACTGCAGGATGGGCACCCAGCCTACACTCTGACCTTGCCCCAATGTTGCTCACCCCCATTAATCTGCCTGCCACGGGGCCTCCTCCCAAACCTGTGACTCCCGGGGCTTCTGGGCTGCCTCGGGTGGCCTGAATGCTTGTCCTGTCCCCTCTCCTCGTGACGAGTCCCGTATCTGTTCAGATGTCAACACTGCAGTGAGGTCTCCTCGGGGCCCCTCGTCTGAAGTCAACTGTGTCCCATCACTATCACGTCACCACATCCTGCTTAGGGTTAAAGCACTTCTCAGTAACTGCAGTGTTTATCGTTTGTCTCTCCTGGGGATCCAGGAGAGCAGGACATTGACCATCCGCCCACCACACTCCTTGGGCCTCGCCTGGGTCCAGAACGGGTTGGCACTCAATACTTCTTGCATACTAATCCTGAACACGGAAGAAGTGGGTCATTCCTATCCTGTCTGCTGTGCTTGCTTTCGAGTCTCCACGCTTGCTTCTGGGCAGATCTCTGGATCTTTCTCTGTGGTTCCACCTCTCCATCTCTGTGTAGTTTTGTGTGTCTCTGAGACATCCCTCCTCCGACCTGTGCACTCTGCCCCTCTTCCTGTCCCCTCTGGGTCACCCTCAGTGTCTTCAACTTTCCCTGTCTCTGTGACTCACCCTCACTCACTCTCTTACATCCTCATCCTTACCCCCTCCCCCATCTCTCCACTCCTCCCCATCCCCCCTCTTTCTTGCTCTATACGGGGCCTTTGGACTCTAGAATCCACTTCCCCCAACCAGTTCTACCCCCTCCTCCACCAAAGAATCCCCCCCTCCCCAACTTGTCTCTTCTGACTCTGCCTCTCCCTGTCCTGTCTCTCCATTTAGCTTCCCTACACCCCGTGCTCCTGTTTTGTAATCCTTCCCCCACATTTTCTATCCACTCTCCCTGAAACTGCCTCCAGGGAATTCCTCCCTGGTCCCCTGCCCTCCAGGCTCTCCCTTTTTCTAGTCCACCCACAGGGCCCCTGAGGGGAACTCCCAACTCCCAGTCTGATTCCATCCCTCCTTCTGCTGCCTCATATCATCAGGACAGAGGCTGCCGAAGCCCCTGGGCACCACCAATAACCACTTCCTCGCCATCTGTGTCCCAGGCTGTCTTCCTACCAGACTGGGAGCCCTAGAGGGCCGGGCAGGGTCTGGAGCATCTCCAAACCCCAGCACATTCGGCACACAGGCAATATTTACTGAGCAGATGAAGGGACATGCACTAATCAACGTCCCTTCTGCATGCTCAGCGGCCTTCAAATCCATCCCCCTCCACCCCCACAGCCCTTGCTCAGCTCACCTGACACCCTCTTCTCGCCTATCCCACAGCATCAGCCTCCTGTTCACCACTTCCCCCCAGTGGCTCCTTCTAACACTCACATCTGGTCCTGGACTTCTGCTGCTCAAAACTCTCCCGTCTCTCCTCACTACCCTCAGAATAAAGCCCAAACTCCTCCTCCTGGAACTCCAGCACCTTTCAATTCTGGCTATCTAGCTGCTTCTCTGACCTGACCTCCCACCCCAACCCTGTCCTCCAGCGTCCCAGAACTTTGAACCCTGTCCCAAAGACAGCACGCTATGTCACTCCCCATGGCCTTTGCCTGAGGCACTCCCTTCATCGCTTGACAGGTTCCTACACATCCTTTTTAAACTTAGGCTGGGCATTAGGTTCTCCAGGAAGTTTCCCTGAGTACAGCCCACTGCTGGAGCTCAGTCACTGTGTTCTCTGTTCAAGGTGCCCGTCATGGTCCCTGTCACAACACCGATCGCCCTCCTTGGATTACAGTTTTTGGCGACTCCTCCTCGACAGCAGGGGTAGGGTCTGTTTCATTTCGGGGGATCCTGATCCTATAACACACTGCCTGGTATGTTAGCAGAGGCAAAGAAATGTCAACGAGTCAATGGCTGAATTAATGAATGAATGAAACACAAATGTCTAAGTCCCACAAAGCTTCTCTTGCACACCAGACACCCTGCCTGTGCTTTAGGATTTTGTGTGATTACTTGCTTCCTCCCAGGAATGTGAGTTTCAAGGGCCACTGCCTGTGTTTGATGCTGAATTTCAGCCTGCCTCTGCCTCACTCTCCTCTTTGATTTCCTGCCTCCCTTTTGTGCCCTATTCACATTATGCTCCTGCTTAAAGCCATTCCATGGCTTCCTGCTGCCCTCAGAATGAAATCCAAACTCCTGACCTAACCTACAAGTCCCTGGGCAGTCTGGCTCTGTCTACATCTCCAGCTTTGTCTTGTCCCATCTGCACCTGGCTCACTACACCTTAGCCCTCCCTGGAAGCTCTTCCTGCCCCAGGGCCTTTGCATATGCTGCTCCCTGGCTGAGACACTTCCCCCAGCTTCACCGGCTGGTGTCTTGTCATCTTTTCAATGTCAGCTAAAATATTCTTTCCTTTTAAACTGGGTTACACCTCCCTAACAGAGCATTTCAGATTTCTCCTGTGTTCTAACTGTAACTTACTGTTTGTATATACAGTTCTTTGATTAATGTCTGTCTCTTGCACAAGATGCAAACTCAATGATGACATTGGGGAACGCTGTCTGTCTTCCTTCCTTCTGTAGGCTCAGCATCCAGCACAATGCCTCGTGCTTAAGTATACAAATAAATTTCGGATAATGAATGAACGAGTCACTCTCTGTGCCCGTTATGTTCCCTCCCCAGTACCTTCCTGGTACACAACAGGCACTCAATAAACCCTTGTGGAATAATGAATGAGAAAGTGAATGAATGCCCACGTCCATTCCGTGTTACTTTGCCTTTCTGCAAGCCTTCTCTTAACCTTTCTGCCTCTTTACATAGGGCATATATATAGTTTGTAGGTATAACTATATATTCGTGTGTTATGGGCCCCTCTCCAGGAGTTGGGCTGGGCTGGGAGTCCCTCCCTCCCCCCCGCCCCGCCCCCACATGCACACAGCAAAACATTAAAAAGAAAACATCTCAAAACTGCAAAAAAACTCCACGGCCCTCCCCCCTCCCCCATCCCCCAAAAAAATAAAACACGACGCCCCCTCCCAACGGCCCCCTCCCTCGGGGGGGGCCCCGATCGGAGCGCGGGGCGCGGGGGAAGGCCAAGCAGTCTCCAGCGCGCTCGCGGGGTGGGAGGGCCGCCCCCGGCCCCCGGCAGCCTCGTTGCACGCGCGCCCGCGCACGCGCCCCGGACACGCCCCCTCGGCGCCCCCCGGCGCGCGCCCCTACACCGGCGTGGTTTTCCTGTTGAGCGTGTTGGTGTTGGAGGCGGCGGCCTCTTTGGCCAGGGTCCCAGGGGCGGGCGCGGCGGGCGCGGGCGGGGCGGGCGCGGCGGGCGGCCCGGTGACCGTGACCGTGACGCCACCGCCCGCCTCCTTGGGGAAGGCGTTGTGCAGCGTGAGGAAGCCGGGCGCCCCCCCGCGGTCCCGCTCGGCGCCCGCCCCGCCGCCGCCCGCGCCCGCGCCGCCGTACGCCCCGCCGCCGCCGCCGCCGCCGCCGCCGCCGGCCCCCGCCAGCCCCGCGGCCACGCTGCCCTTGGACGGGTCGCGGCTGAGCGTGTACATGGAGATGTCCGTGGAGGCGAAGCCCGGGCCCCCGGCGCCGCCGGGAGACGCGTCCCGCGACGGCGACGGCTCGCTGGAGCGGGAGCTAGAGCGGGAGCGGCGGCGGTAGCGGAAGCGGTAACTGGGCAGACGGAGGATGGCCGAGGGGCCGCTCCCGCCACTGCCGCCCGCGCCCCCGCCGGCCTTGAGCAGGTCCGAGCGAGACTGGCAGTGCGCCTCGCGGCTGCGCTCGATGTAGATGTTGACGGCCAGCACGCCGATCACCTCGGCCAGGATGAACGACAGCCCGCCGAAGTAGAAGGACCAGCCATACGAGTAGTGGTTCTTCTTCTCCTCGTCCCGCTTCGGGCCCGGCTCGCCCGCGTTGGCCGAGATGTACACGATCACGCCGATGATGTTGCTCAGGCCTGGGCGGGGGACGGTCAGACGGGAGCCTGGAGGCCACCGCCGGCCCCGCCCCGCCCCGCCCCGCCCCGCGGTCCCGCCCGGACAGTCAGAGCCCAGCCCCAGATGCTCCAGCTCCTCTGGAGCGGGCCCAGGCCCCGCCCCGCGCTGGTCTAAGCTCCACCCCCGGATGGTCTAGGCCCCGCCCCAAACGAGCTCTGTCCCGTCCCAGGTGCTTTAAGCTCCTCCCGAGCTGGCCTAGGCCCCGCCCCACACTGGTCTAACCTCCACCCCCGGGTGGTCTAGGCCCCGCCCCAAAGCTCTAAACTCCCCCCGAGCTGGCCCAGGCCCCGCCCCGCGCTGGCCTAATCTCCACTCCTGAGTGGCATAAGCCCCGCCCCAAATGACCCCGTCCCGTCAAGTGCTCTAAACTCCTCCCAAGCTGGCCCAAGCCCCGCCCCGCCCTGGTCTAAGCTCCACCCCCGGGTGTCTAGGCCCCGCCCCAAACGAGCTCTGTCCCGTCCCAGGTGCTTTAAGCTCCTCCCGAGCTGGCCTAGGCCCCGCCCCAAAGCTCTAAACTCCTCCCGAGCGGGCCCAGGCCCCGCCCCGCGCTGGCCTAATCTCCACTCCTGAGTGGCATAAGCCCCGCCCCAAATGACCCCGTCCCGTCAAGTGCTCTAAACTCCTCCCAAGCTGGCCCAAGCCCCGCCCCGCCCTGGTCTAAGCTCCACCCCCGGGTGTCTAGGCCCCGCCCCAAACGGTCCTGTCCCGTTCCAGGTGGTCTAAACTCCCGAGCTGGCCCAGGCCCCGCCCCACGCTGGTCTAATCTCCACTCCTAAGTGGCATAAGCCCCGCCCCAAATGATCCCTGTCCCGTCTCAGGTGCTCTAAACTCCTCCCCAGCTGACCCAGGCCCCGCCCCGCCGTGGTCTGAGTTCCACCCCTGGGTGGTCCAGGCCCTGCCCCAAATGCTCCATGTCCCGCCCTGGATGGTCCCTGTTCCACCTCAAGCGGTCTAAACTCCTCCCGAGCTGGCCCAGGCCCCAGCCCTTGCTGGTCTAAGCTCTACCCACGGGTGATCTAGGCCCCGCCCCCAAATGCTCCGTGTCCCGCCCCGGGTGGTCCTTGTCCTGTCCCAGGTGCTCTAAACTCCTCCCTGGCTAACTGGGGCCCTGCCCCAAGAAAGCCTAGTCTGGATCACGCCCCAGTGGTCCAGGCCCTGGCTGGCCCAGACCTAGTCACGGACGGTCTAAACTCCTTCCCAGTTGATCTAGGCCCCACCTAGATCAACTGGGGGGTCGAAGTGGGGGGTCGAAGCCCCACTCCCAGCTAGCCCGGCCCCACCTCCACTAGTCTGGTCTAAACCTGGCCTCAGCTGGTCCAGGCCCTGTTTGGTCTGGTCTAAACCCTGCCCGTGATGACGTAATCCCGGCCTGGGTTTCCAGGCCCTACCCTGAGTAGTCTAACTCAATCCTTAACGTTATAAACCTGGGTTTTCTCCTGAGTCCTACACTCGTTTAAACTGTTCGTATGGTAATTCCGCTCTGATTCTCTAGGCTCGGTCCCTTGCAGATCTAAACTCTTCCTTTCGTGATATCAATCCAGACTGGTTATCTAGTCTAGGCCCTCCCCCCGGTGGTCTAAAATTAGCTCCTACTGGATCAAGTCCCCCTTCTACCCCAAGCCCCGCCTCCAACCCATCAAACCCCGCCCCCTGCGGGTCCAGACGCGGCTTCTCCGCTTGTCACCCCCCTTTCAGTCCTCTGGCTCAAAAGCAGATCTTGACCCATCCCCAAAGCACCCCTGCTCTTTATGCTAAGTCCTCCCCCTTCCCTGGATTCTGCCCCCTGGAATTTCCCAGCACTATTCATTTCACGTAGAAAAGCAGGGAAGCACCTGCGGGGGTAGGGGAGAGCGGGGAAACCTCACTCGAAGTTGGTCTAGATGGTTTCCCAGGACCAGCCTCTTCCTGGATCTACCGGGGTTCACGAGGCCCCGCCCCCTAAAACAGGTTCCTCCCCTCCATCTGCCGCTCAGTCACCGGGATGCCAGCCCCGCCCCTCTATCTCCAAGACCCCGATTGTCTCAAGGCCCCACCCCTCCCCCAAGCCCCGCCCCTTCCGTCTGCAGAACCGCGGGCTTTGGAACGTAAGCTCCCGGCACCCCTGATTACGCGCTAGACACCTGTCAGTGCTGGGCTTGTTCCCCCCAAAGACGGCGCGAAGGCGACACCTACCTTGCCCAGCGGGTGGCGATGGAGCTTAGGAAGAGCCTAGGAAGGCTCCAGGCCCCAGCAGGCGCCTGGGGCAGGGTGGCTTTGCAAACGCACAGGCACACACACACACACACGCTCACGCACACACACATAACACACACAAGCGCCCGCGCAGGTGGCCGCCCCAGCCGGCCGCCCCCTCCCTCTGCCTCTCACCTGCTGCCACGAACAGGATCCCTGCGCCCAGAATGATGTTCCTCTTGGACTTATAGACCCGGGAGGCCGCCACGCACACGCCCCCGAGCAGCAGTAGGATGGCGCTGAGGATGGGGAAGATGCTGGAGGCCCGGACGACTCCTGCGAGGGAGAGGAGAGGAGGGGAGAAGGCGTGGGAGCCAGGGCGTCAGGTGCGGCCCTTTGCGCCCCTCGCGCGCTGCGCTTCCTGCCCGCTTTCGTCTCCGCTCCTCTCGCTAGAAACCTCCAAGTCTCCCTCTCTGCCGGTGTTCTGGTCATTTCCTTTTTTCTTTCATTCTCTCTCCTCTTTAAAATTTCTCTATTTTTCGGTCTGATCTCCTCTCCCGCCTTTTTTCTTCCTCCTTTTCTTTCTCCCTCGGCCTATTTTTCTCTCTCCTGGCACATTTTTTTTTTCCTTTTTACTTCTCAAAATCACTCTCCCTCTCTGTTTTTCTCTGACCTTCTCTGTGGACCCTCCCTCTTTTTCCTTCTCCTTTGCATATTTCTTCCCTTTCTCTAGATCTGTCAAATCTCTTAATACCTTACCCACCCCCTTTCTGCCCGGCTTCATCTCTCTCTCCGGATTCCCCGCCCTTCCTCCCTCTGTGCCCCACCCCCTATCCTTCTGCCTGGCTCCATCTACTGCTCTGGGCTTCGCGCGCGCGCGCGTGTGTCTGTCCGTCTGTCCTTCTCTAGCTGCAGTCCTTTCCACCCACCCTCCAGACCCCAGCAAACGGATTTTGCGATTTCTCAGCCCCGCTGAGGCCGCAGCCAATCACAATTCAGGATTTGCCGCGGTCTCGGCGTAGCTACCAATCGCAGCACCGGCTTCCTCAGCCCGCTCGCGAGAGTGGCCCGTGCGCGCCGCAGGTCGCCTCAGTGGCCAATCCAGCCCAGAAACCGACAACGAGTCACGGAGCAGTGTCGCCGCGAGCCCGGGGCAGCAAGGCGGCCAATCACCTCCCGGGCTCGCCCCCCACCGCCCCTCAGCCCGCCCCAAGGTGAGAGGCGGGGGCGGGAGAGGGATCACTAAACCAGTTGGGATCCAAGGGATCTCAACATCTAGATTCGGATTGGCCGTCTAAGTGCCGCTCCCCAGCGCCCCCCTCCGCGCTCCGGCCCCGGCCCAGGCCCGGCAGTCCCCCCGACTCTGACTCAGACCCCCACGTACGGAGCAGATACTCCGCGCTGTCATGATCGTAGTCCGTGTCCTCCGGGAAATGGTTGATCTTCACGCAGACGCCTCTTTTCAACCCTGGAGGGGGATGGGGGGTGATGGTGGGGGGCGGGGCTTTAAGAGTTGAGAGAACCCCCGGTGAGAGAAGACTCCCCCTCCTTCCCCAAACCTCTCCTCTCTCTGGGCCTATTGGGAGACAGGAAATCCTGGCTCCTGAGCCTATCAGCATCTGGGACAAACTCTAAACTTCTCTGGACTCGGTTTTCCCAGCAGTTAAACAAAGAAAGAAAAAAGGAAAAGGGGGGGGCGGGGAACACCCATGCAACACTCACTAAAAGGCCACAAAGACCTTTGCCCTGTAACCCGGGCTAGGACACTCAACCCCTCCGGCTTTCCGTTTTCCCCCCGCTATGAGAAAGAAGGCACTGGCTTCGGCAATGTCAAGGCGCTCGGCAACTCTGCACTTGTCGCCGGGTCTGAAAATGCGTGGGAAAACGAAGGCGCGCACAGAAGGCGAGGACTACATTTCCCATGAGGCCCTATGAAGTCTTGAGTCCAACGGTGAGAGCGCAGCCCCACTGGACCATGGGAGTTGTAGTCTCTCCAGTTCTGCCTGTAGGGCGAGGGCTTCCCAGTCTCTTACCTGGAATCCTCTGGAAGGAGATGGAGTGGCTGGAGCAAGTAGAGGCATGTGAGGAGGTATGCCTCTAGGCGTCATGCAGTCTCACCCCCTTCTTCCATCCCAGAATCCTCATTCTCACACCCTTTGGGGACCCATCTTCTCAACTTTGGGGCAGTTCCTATTCTACTACCTCTATCACCTAACTGGAGATGGATATGTAAATAAATATAAATATAGATACATTTAGTTTCCTCGATTCTCCAGGCTCCTTCCAACCTGCAGGCCTTTGCCCATGCTGTGGATTCCGTTCACAGTCTTCACTGATGAAAAACTTAGCCTGCAAGGGGGCAGCTCACAGGGTACCTGCTTGAGGAAGCTTCCCTGTGTACACGCACGCGCGGGCACGCACACGCACACGCCTCCCACCAAAGTTGGGTCAGTGTCCCCCTCTAGGGTGGATCAGCTCCCTGCGGTACACACACACACACACACCTTTTTTTTGGGGGGGGGGCATGCATAGGGTTGCTTTATGAGCTTCTTCTTCCTCAGTAAGCTGGGAGTTCCCTGCAGGGGGAAGACAGGGAGTCTGATTCCTCTGTGTGTCCCTAGCATCGCCTGGCACAAAGGAGGCCTCAAGACATGGGTGTTGAATGAATGAATGAAATTATGAATGAATATAGGTATAGCAGAAGGGGAGATTGGAGGCAGAAGATGACAGGGAAAATAATGGGGATAAAGGAAAGGATTGGGAAGAAGGAATATAAGGCAGTGAGTAATTCCACTAACAGCTAATATTTGCTAAGTGCTTCCTAGGTGGATTAACTCATCCGGAGCTCCCAAGAGTCCCATGAAATAGATAATGTTATTGGTGTTGTGCAGTGGCCAAACGTTGGGAATTGGACTCACACTGCTCGATAATGAAACCCAACTCCATCATGTCCTGATTCTGTGACCTTGTTGGTGTTACTTAGGCCAATTTGCTTCAGTCCTTTCACCTATAAAAGGGGATAACAGGACCTACGTCATGGGATTGTTGTGAGGATTGAATCCAGGTAAAGAGATTTAGCACTTTGCCTAGAACATAATTAAGTGCTCAGTTGATATCAATCTACCCACTGTCCAGATGAGGAAGCAGAGCCACAGAAAGGATTAATCAATTCACAGCTGATAGGTGGTGGAAGCAGAATTAAAACACAGCAGTTTGCCCTATGGTATATAAGGTTACAGGCTGTTCAGTTCACCACTAATCTTCCAAGCATCTAGAACAATACCTAGCACTTACTGCTTAATAAATATTTTTATGAGAGTATGATTGAATGGGCCGAGGACATGAAAAGATGCTCGACATCACTAATCATTAGGGAAATGCAAATCAAAACCACAATGAGATACCACCTCATACCCACCAGGATGGCTACTATTAAAAAGCAAAACGGGGGCGCCTGAGTGGCTCAGTTAGTTAAGCATCTGCCTTTGGCTCAGGTCATGATCCCAGGGTCCTGGGATCAAGTCCCAAGTCTCAGCGGGGAGTCTGCTTCTCCCTCTCCCTCCCGCTCTGCCTACTTGTGCTCTCTCTCTCTGTCAGATAAATAAATAAAATCTTAAAAAAAAAAAAAAAAGCAAAACAGAAAATAACAAACATTGATGAGGATGTGGAGAAATTGGAACCTTTGGGGCGCCTGGGTGGCTCAGTCATTAAGCGTCTGCCTTCGGCTCAGGTCATGATCCCAGGGTCCTGGGATCGAGCCCCGCATCAGGCTCCCTGCTCCGCGGGAAGCCTGCTTCTCCCTCTCCCACTCCCCCTGCTTGTGTTCCCTCTCTCGCTGTGTCTCTCTCTGTCAAATAAATAAATAAAATCTTAAAAAAAAAAAAAAAGAAATTGAAACCTTTGTGCACTGTTGGTGGGGATGGAAAATGGTGTCAGCTGCTACCATTTTAAAAATTAATTTAAAAATTTTTAAATTAAAAACAGTGTTACTATATGACCCCGCAATTCCACTTCTGGGTATATACTCAAGAGAATTCAAAGCAGGGTCTCTAAGAAACATGTGTACACTCATTTTCATAGCAACATTATTCACAACATCCAAAAACAACCCAAGTGTCCACTGGTGAATGAACGGATAAGCAGAATGTGGTCTATACATACAATGGAGTATTATTCAGCCTTAAAAAGTGAGGGAATTCTGACTATGTGCTGCAACATGGATGAACTTTGAAGACATCATGCTTGAGTGAAGTAAGCCGTCACAAAAATACAAATATTGTATGATTCCACCTATATGGGGTGTCTGGAGGAGTCAAATTCATAGACAGAAGGTAGACTGGTGCATGCCAGGGGCTGGGGGAAGGACATGGGGAGTTTTCGTTTAATGGGGACAGTTTCATTTTGCAAGATGAGAAGAGTTCCGGAGAATGGGCGCACAGCAATGCGAGTGTACTTAGCACTACCATATTGTACCCTTAAAAATGGTTAAGATGATAAATTTAATGTTATGTTTTGTTAGATTTTACCACAATTTTTAAAAAATGAATGAATGATTGATTATACAACTCTCAAGTGCAAATTCTTATCCATCAGCACATCCATCATGGTGTGATCAGTAAGACTGTGGGTTCAAGTTCTCTCCTTTCTTGAATGGGATCACAGTATGTCTCTCCAAACAGTTATCATAATTAAATGAGGTTGAGCATGTAAAGCGCACAGCACACAGACCCTCTCAACAGATTAGCGATGACAGCCGTAATGACCAGTACGTACTGAGGGCTAACCGCTCACCAAGCACCTCTCCGAGCATTTGTCCGGTATTAATGCACTCGGTAATTATGACAAACCCTAGGGATACTGGACAATAATGACATCCCTGCTTTATAGATGAGAAAACTGAGCATAGAGTGAAAGAAGTTGTTTAGTCCCATGTAGGTGTTAATTTGGGGTGGGGGGAGGAGATTAAGTGCAGCTGGGCTTCAGAGAATGAGTATATTTAAGACAGTGGAGCATGGTCCCTGGAATCACATTCTCTGGACTCAGTGCCAGGACGGCCACTTCCCACCTGTGTGGCTTTTGGGACTTGAATGCTCTTGAGTCTCAGCTTCCTCATTTGGGAAATGAGGACAATGACATGACCTCATAGGGTTTGATAAGAGTTCAGTGAAACAGAGTCAAGGGCAGAATACAGGGGGCTATGCAACATGGCAACATGCTTCTGCATATGATCTGATTTGACTGGGCTGAGCCAGGAGCTTTTTATGTGCAGGGATGGCAGTAATGTGTCCCTGGGTCTCCCCCGAACTTGCCCAGCACAGACCTGGGTAGGCAGGAGTGAGGGGGTGGGGGTGCTGCAGTGAGGGTGCATGGGGAAGTGGGTTCCAGCCCACTCTGCCCCTCACATGTTGGGTGACCATGTGGCTGACTCACTTCCCTTGCTGGCCGTCAGCTTCCTCCTCATACCACTCCCCCCCCCCCCCCCGACACAATTGGGAGGATTTGGTGAGATAATAAGACATGCAAAGTGCTGAGCACAGGGGCTTTAGATAACCAGCTTGAATAAATGGAGCTGTGGGTCCAGGGTCTTGATTCCTGAGGAGGGGGCTACACCCACACGGATGCCACCAGCCCCAGGTGGCTCTTGGGCACTTGAAACGTGGCAATTGAGATGAGGTGTGAGCATAAAATACGCACCGAATTTCAGTCTTAGTATGAAAAAAATGCATAATATTCCATCAATAATTTTTATATTACATATTAAAATGATAATATTTGGCTATGCTTGGTTAAAGAAAAGATATTATTAGCTTTTATATTGATTTATTATAGTGTATAAATTCTATTTATTAAATTATATATTCATTGAAACTTTTCCTTTTTCCTTATATGAATGTAGCTACTGGAAAAATTTAAATCCTATATGCGGCTTGTGTGATGTTTCTATTGGGCAGTGCTGGGTAAGAGGCTGGGATTTCTGGGCTATCAAGGAAGATGAGGCTCAGGGCAGTCACCTGAATTCTGAATAATTAGAAGAACACCAACAACAAAATATAAACGACATAATCTAGCCCTTACTCTGCCTGCTAGCCTTTTAAATGCCTTACAATTGCAGCTCATTGAACCCCTCCACAATCCCTGTGGGTCAGGGGTTATTGCAATTCCCAGTCCTCGGAGGATGGAAATGAGGCACAGAGAGGTTCAATGTGTGGTCCGAGGTCACCCTGTTGTGCTCGGCAGACAGGAGGTAAACCTAATCCTAGTCTTGTCCCAAAGTCTGTGTCTCAGCCACTCCATCTACTGCATCTGTCGGGGAGACTCACAGGGACATGGGGACGGAACCCGAAAATCCACGGGAATCCAGTGCCTTCAGGAGGCAATGGTCCAGGGGGCTCAGTTTCTACATTCCTGGGTCCCACATGGGCTGGAAGCTGGTGGATGCATTGCTTTGTTCTCCTAGGAAATAAAACAGACCTGGATTCAAATCCAGACTCGACTACCTATTAGTCATGTGACCTTGGGAAAGTCGCTTCACTTTCTCTGAGCCTTTGCTTCCATTTCTAGAAGGTGGACATAACATGGGTAGCTATCACAGGGCTATTGTGAGCATTCCGTGGCACACACACACCTTCATTTACACTCTCCTTGCAACATTTCCTTTGGCTTCTGGGATACCCACTTACCTCATTTTCCCTAAGTCTCTGTGGCTCCTGCTTTCTGAGCTCCTTTTGCTGGCTTCTCTCATCTCTTTTTTCATAGTGGACTAGCTCAGGCTGCAGCCCTTCATCTAATTGTTTGGTATGTTTCTCTCTTCGCATTCTCTAGGTGACCTCATCCATCCATATGCAATGACCCCCCCAATTTATATCTCCAGCCCGGACTGTCCCCTGAACTCTGGCCTCATACATCATATCGCTCACAGCTTAGATCGGGGGGTCAGCAAACTACAACCCGTGGGCCAAACCCAGCCTGCCAAATCCAGCGAAGAATGGGTTTTACATTTCCTAAGTGATTGGAAAAAAAAAAAAATCAAAGGAGAGTGTTTCGTGGCACGTGAGAAAGATACGAAATTCAGATGTCGGTGTCCACATACGAGTGTAACCGGAACACAGCCACGCTGATTCACTCACGTGTTGTCTTTGGTTGTTTTCAGGAGTGGCTGTGACAGGGACAGGTCCACAGAGCCTAAAATATTGACTGCATAGCACTTTGCTATGCCCACCCCTGTCCTAGGTGGTATCCCTAATAGGCATCCCAAATGTAACATGTCCAAAATGGAGCTCCTGATATCTCTGCTCACAATAAATTAGATCAGAGACAATAAAATAAATGAAATGAAACGCCCACTGTACCATCCTCCGGGGGCCCCCTGCCTGCACCCCCACCCCCACCCCCACCATGCTCAGGCGCTCAGGCCACAGCCCTGGGTGCAGTGACTCTCAACCGGGGGCGAATTTATTCCCAGACCAGAGACAGTTGACAGTTTTGGTTGTCACGACGTGGGGACTGCTCCTGGCACGGAGCAGAGAAGGTGGAGGCCAGGATGCTGTCGAGCCCCCCTACAGTGCGCAGGACGGCCCCCACAGCTCCGAACCATCCACGCCAAAGTGTCAACAGCGCTGAGGTTGAGAGATGCTGTTTTAGAGACACCCCGACCTCTCTCTCTCTCTCTCTCTCTCTCTCTCACCTCCCACAGCCACCCGGCCGGCCGGCAATGCCACAACCCCCACCTCCACTCTAGCTTTGGGACACGCTCTGAATTCAGATCACGTCTCCGACTCCGCCCACCCCCAGCCCAGACAAGCCTCCGCCCGCCCCTTCAGTCTCTCCCCCCGGGCCAGAGCGCTCCTGCCCTGGTCCGCAGTGTAAGCCAGCTCAGGAACTCTGGACGGGAAAGGCAAGTCACCACCTTCCAGCACCCAGAACGTGTGAAATCGGGGCCTGTTCTCTCTTGGATTGCATCTCCCACCACGTCCCCTCACTCACTCTGCGGGGGGCCAGACACACAGGCTCCCACCTCAGGGCCTTCGCTGTGGCTCTTTCCTCCAGAGAGCCGTGTGGCTCCATCTCTCACTTCCTTCAGACCTCCACCCCGAGGTCACCTGCTCAGCGAAGCCCATCCTCGTCTCCTCACCTGCAACTGCACACGTGTGTCCTAACACATTCCATCCTCTCCCCCGTCCTCCTTAGCACCTAGTGCCAGCGAGCACCGTAAAGGTTTTGTTTACTTAAATTTCTTATTATTTGTCTCTCCCTCTTGAATAGAACACATATAAAAACAGGGATCTTTTGTTTTTCGCTGCCATAGCGCTGCAATTAAGAACAGTGCCTGGTGCATAGTATAAACCCAATAAATATTGGTCGGGTGGATGGATGGATGGATGGATGGATGGATGGATGGATGGATGGATGAATGGATGGATGGCATTCTTAT
The DNA here is from genome assembly GCF_029215605.1 of Mirounga angustirostris. NCBI lineage: Eukaryota > Metazoa > Chordata > Mammalia > Carnivora > Phocidae > Mirounga > Mirounga angustirostris. Next base: position 56,339,548 of record NW_026991724.1, on the reverse strand, counting down.
TATATGCTGTACCCTGTCCTAGGGGTTTCAGGATGCAAGCCCCCACACGCAGCCGGTACCCGGTGCTTGGTCAGGCCAGTGAATGGACATGGATTCGAATGTCCACAGGAGAAAGGAAGTACCATAATGAGAGAGTGGACGGGTGTGAGGCGATAGGGAGCAGAGGCGAATGTGGGGACCCACAGACCGCATGCCTGATCTGAAGGAGCAGCTGCTGCTTGGATGGGCCAGTCGTGGCCACTGCAGAATGAGGCCCTGCGTTGTCAAATCTTCCACTAGTTCAAAAGAAGCCGGAAATCAGATTTTCAATGTGAAGTCTCCCTATTTTTAAATGTTGGCAACTGATTCGGATTTTGGTTTCAGTTTTAAACACTTGGCACACCAGACAAAGCATATCTGCACATCCCATCCTTCAGACCTGAGTTCTCTTGGCTCTGCCCCAATCACAGCTGGGCGACCTTGGGCAAGTGGCTTAACCTCTCTGAGCCCCGACAGGAGGGTGCACCTGCCTCACAGGATTAAATGAGACAGTTGCACTCCTTGCTCACCATGAGTGCTCAGCAAAAGAGAAAAGGAAAGCATGGGGAAAGAGAGCGATGAGGAAGTGGAGGGATCTTGGTCTTTTTGATGCTGGAGGCGAGGTTTGGGATTGTGTAGTTGCAGGTGAGAGCTGTGAGGCTCAGGGAGGCGAAAAGAGAGCATTCACACAGGGGACAGACGCATGGTGGGCCTGGGACCCAGACGTCCTTCCTCTTGCCCGGCGGCCCAGGGCTGTGCAAAGACACAGCAAAGCTGAGTGGGAGGGAGGAAGAGCTGGGGAGGGAGAGAGCGGCAGTGGGCTGGTGAGTGGAGGTTGAGGCAGAGGGCGCCAGCTAGGAGAAGGGCTACAAGAGGGAGAGCAAGACCCAAGGACAGAGCAGAGACAGAGACTGGAAGAGGCGGTGGTCTTAGAGTCCAGAAGTGGGGTATTCGAGGAGGAGGAAGAGGTGAAGGAGGTGTGAGTGGAGGGAAGATGAAGCAGAGGAGGCCTAGGACCAGGATGGGAGGCTGGAGGCAATCCTAACGGGTAGAGCCAAGCATGACTGGAGTCTACAGGAGGGAAGAGAGGAGAGGGTCATGAGCTCTGCCCAGAGAGGGCATGACCATGACGTCTGCGGGAGAAACAGCCCAAGAGGAGGAAGAAGGGGCAGGGGGAACGGTGGGGACTGGGGTAGGGTGGTGTCTGTGGAGAGAAGCTGAGAGGGGGCCTAGAGGAGGCGAGACTGCCCCGGAGAGGAAGGGAGGGTCCAGGGGCAAAAGTGAGAGGGAAGAAGACTGAATGCTGAGGGCGCCGTGGAGGGAGGAGGCAGAGGGACCGATGGGAGCGGGCAGGAGGCGCCCAGGAGGCAGGACCAGGCGCCAGGGCCAGAGGGGAGGGGAGAGTGTGCGGGGCGGGGGATGCGGGAGGGGGCCGGGGTCCCAGGAGAGGTGACAGGGCGGGGGAGGGCGGGCAGCAGCCGGCGGAGAGGGGCCTGGAGTCCGGAGGGGAGGAGGGGCGCGAGGCAGGGGCCCCCCGCACCCTACCTTCCAGGCAGCAGATCCTCCAGAGCCCCGAGTGGGTGAGGCCGCCGGGGTCCTTCTTCTCCGAGGAGCCGCCGCCCCCGCGGTGGGCAGGCGCCTCGTCGCCGGCCGTGAGGTTGGTGGTGTTGCAGATGAAGGCGCGCGTGTACAACCAGTAATCGGTGCTGATGGCGATGGTCATGAGGCCGAAGGCGGCGAAGGCGCCCACCGTGGTCAGCAGCACCTGCACCCCCTTCTCGCACCAAAGGCCCCTCTCTTCGTTCCAGCGCTTCAGCGACTCCAGTTTGACCACGGGCAGCCGGGGGGCCGTGGGCCACCACCGGGGCAGCGGGGGCGGGGCCGTGCCGGCGGCTGGGGGGGACACAGCGCAGGCAGAAGTGGGGGCCCGGGGCCGGCCGGGCTGGGCGGGGGCGGCGAGGAGGAGGCGCGGCCCCGGAGGGGGTCAGAGGGCGGCCATGGTCGCCGGCTGGTGGGGGCGGGGAGCAGAAAAGGGATTAGTCCCGAAGGACGGAGCCGCCCCCACCCCACAAAGAACCCCCACTACTTCCTAGGTTGAAGAAACTCCTCCCACTCGGGTTCTCCCTGCCTCCCTTTCTCTGAAAAAGTCTCCCTCGGCCCAGGGCGGCCTTCCCACTAAATCCCACTGGGAAAAATTCCCCCCACCGGGCCTGACACAGCAGACACTCCTCCTGCGCCTTCCCGCTCCTCCCCCTGGTCCTCCAGTCTTCCCCACCGCGAAAGCCACCCCACCCCCACTCTGGCCCCAGGGCTTCCTCCTCCCAAGGAACCTACAAGATCCCCATCACCATTCTGATCTCTCACAGTTCCGTCCGCCCCCCACGTCCCCTGCAAGTTTCACCTCCTCACCTACTCTGTCCTGTACTCAAGAAACATAAATTTCTCAATCCCTCCTCAGCTAACAAAAATCTTCCCAAGGAATCCTGACTGTTTGCACAACTAAGAAGAACCACATGGTCACCACCACTACCACCCCCATCCCCCTACAGTCCCTTCTGGGTCGGAACCCCCTTCCCCACTCAGACCTCTGTGTCTCTGGACCAAGGTTCTGAACCTCAAACGCACTGTGAAATCACCAAAGGACCTTAGAGATCAGGATACCTGATCTTTAGGATACCCACCTGAGCCCCACCTGAGCTCCACCTCAGCCCCATCAGAGAAATTCCGATTTCATTGCTCTGGTGGCCCCAGAGCATCTAGGTTTTTGAAAAGTTCCCTGGGGGATTCTAATGGGCAACCAAAACGTTGGACCCTCTGGTTTAGAAGAATGCCCCCATCTCCCTCATACTTACTCTACAGCACCCACTGTCTCCCTTGGACCAACCCCAATCCCCTACTACATCTTGGACTCAAGCAAAATCCCCCACCCTCTGCTTTGCTTAAAAAAGTCTTCCGAATCTGGCCCCCACTGTCTCTACAACTTAGGCAAACTCATCATAGCCATCACTTTCTCTCCTCCTCCATTAAGAAAAATTTCCTCCATGAGCTCCACAGAGGAGCTACTCACAGGAATCCCTTCCCCCAGACCCACATTTCCTCTCCATTCAGAAATCTCCCGAGGTTTGATCCAAACTCCCACTGCTGTCCAGGGAGAGCCCCCCCTCTCTGCCCAGCATCTCTCCCACCCCATTCCTCTGTCCTTCCATCATCTCCCACTGCCTCCAAATCCCCTGACTGGAGCACTGGTTCCCTGTTATCTTCATCACATGGATGAACCCCCCAACTCCAGATCTCCCCAACTCACTTGGACCTCCCACTCTCTTCAATTTACAAGAACCTCCCCGCTAACCTGACTTCTCTTACACCACCAAGAATCCCCTTCCTCCACCAACATCTCCTCTACTCAGGAAAATTCCCTTCAGGAGCCCCCACCAACTTCCTTTCTTGGGAACCCCCCAACTCCCCTTACTCTTTCATCTGTGCAGGAACATGCTCTGCAGCCCTACTTACTTCTAAATGTAAATGGAGCCCCCCCATAGACAGTGCCCCTCAGAAAAATTTCATCCACGAGGCTACAAACTCTCTTTTAGTTGGAAATAATTTCCCACTCAGCAAACCCCCCCCCCCCCCGTCTCCTCATTTCCCTCTTCCCCAGCATGCCCACCACCACACCCCCAGCCCTGCCTTCTCCACCCCAACCCTCCTTCCAGGCACAGGACCCTTACCTGCTTCCACCACTCACTGTTTCCTAGACTTCTTTCCCAAACCCCCTGTTAAGGTTCAGAGCCTGGAAGCCAACAGGATACCCCCCCACCCCCCGTCCTAGTACCAGGGTGACCTTGGCCTTTTCCACCCCCATCAGCTGGCCCTGCCTGGGTCTGCTCCTAGGAGGGGCTGCTGAGAAAGGTTGTCTATGGGGGGTGTCTCCATGGCAACTGGGCCTAGTGCCCCACACATGTGTTCCCTCCCCCACCTCTACTAGCCTGCCCACACACAGCCCCTACCCATCCCCATTCATCAGCCCACTGGACACTGATATCCCCCAGCCCCTGTCCTCAGTTCTGGCCCCTTCCTCTTTCCTTTCCAGACAAACGCCGAGTTTCCTTATCTCCTGGCTTCTTCTCCCCCATCTGTACCCCTCACCACCAGCACCACCACCTCCACTGTCCTAGCAAATCTCTGCTTCCACCCCAGGGTGAGCCCATGACCCCGAGGTGTACCCCTCCCCCTGCTGGCCCCCCACAACCAAAAATAAGCAGGGGATGGAAACGGGGTAAGTGAGGGAAATTCTCCATCAAAAAAGATTTGAAGATCTTTTCATTTTGTCGATTTGAGGGGCAATCTGTTTGGTTTTAGGGACTCTTCCTTTAGTCCATCTGTCAGCAGCAGCAAAAGAGGAGGGAGCAGGGGACCCCCAATCCTAAAGCTTCCGGATATGAGAGGGGTCACCAGCCCTTCTCCCTCTGAAGGGGCTGGCTCCTTCCTCCAGAATTAGGGGGGTCACAGAACCTTCCTTCTACACCCACCCACCTCCGATTAATAAAAAGATCTGTCTCACCTCTGTTAACGATAGGTCAACTCTCCGATGCACTGGGGAGGGGACGATGAGCCCCCCTGTCTGCACCCCCCCAGAAAAACCCTTGTGGCTCCCAGTTCTCACTGCTCCCCCTCCCCCAGCAGCGAGGGACCCAGGCGTCCGACCTGGTTGGGGGTTGGAGATGAGGAGGCGTATGGGGAATGAGGGTGTTGAGGTGGGAGGGGAGGCTGAGGGGCAGCTCTGAGCTCGGGCCCCAAGGGAGTGGGGGTCGGGGTGAAAAAAAAAAGGTGAGGAGACAATTTGGTTCTCGTGTCGCTGGGTAAAGTGCGGAGCTGGAGGACGAGAGAGAGAGGGAGGAGGGAGGGAGGGGGAGGGGAGCCGCTGAGGATGGGGGAGCCACGGAGAGGAGGTGGGGGGAGGGAAAGGATTGGGGGGCAGGGTCTGGGTGGCAGAAGGAAGCTGAGGAAAAAGAGAGAGAGGGACCCAGAGAGGGAGGGAGAGAGACAGAGAGAGACAAGGAGAAGCGGAAAGAGAGGAACCCAGAGACTGTGAAACAGAAATGGGGGAGGGAGAAATTTGGGGGAGGCAGCGGCTGGTAGCAGAAGGAAGTTGGAAAGAGACACACACACGGAGAAATATCCAGAGAGAGAAGGGGACAGAGACAGAGACACAAAGAGAGAAACCAAGAGACTGGGGGACAGATGGGGGATGGGGTAAGGGAGAGGATGGGGGGGTCAGAATGGGATAACAGAAGGAAAGAAGAGACAGGGACAGAGTCATCCAGAGAGGGGGAGGAGAGACAGATGGGGAGAGACAGACAGAGACTGAGGGTTGGGAGGGGAGAGAGAAAGGGAGAGAGAAATGGGGGGGTGGGGGCAAGATCTTAATGGAGAGGAGGATGCTTTAGAGAGAGAAAAAGATGGAGAGAGAGAGAGAGAGAGGGAACGGACAAGAGAGTAAATAATAAGAGAAATTTAGGGGAGAAGGCTCTGAGTGGCAGAAGGTGGCTGGACACGGAAAGGCAGGTGCAGAAGGAGAGAGAGAGACCCAAAGAGAGAGATAGGTGGAGAGCGCTTGACTGGGAGAGACCCCGGGATCGAGACACAGAGAGACACTGAGGAGGCACCAGAAGGAAGCTGGAGGAAAACAGGAGAGGGGCCAGGCTCCGATGGATGAAGGAGGTCAGAGCTCGAGGGCACCCGCGCCCCCTCCCCCACCACATCCCTCGCCCCTGATCCCTACCCCCATCCCCATTTCAAAGCCACCACCCCACCCCCACTAGCCTCCATCTCTCCACAGCATCGCCTGCCGCCGCCGCCTCTTCCTGTCGTCATAGCAACAGGATCCAGGCGCCCAGCCAAGGCCGGCTGCAGCGCCGGAAACGAGGGGAGGGCCTTTCCAAAAGGACCCCAGGAGCTGTCCCCTTCCCCCAAATCCAAGGGACAGCTCCACCTCCCCAGGCCCCCCCCCCCCCAACAGCTGCCAAGGGCAAAGAGCCCCTGAGAATGAAATTCTCTTCTATTCAAGTTACGAGGGTAGTAAGCCCTTAGTTTCACTGACATTTCATCTCCCCACCCCCCCACCCTACCCGTCACTTGCTCCAGGAGCTAGGTTCCCCCCCAAGATAGGAACGGGAGTGAGGGGGCAAACAGGAAGTGAGAAACTCGGGGGGGAATCGGTCTTGAACTCTGCCTGGGGCTGGGCGGGACAGCTCTGCAAGTTTGAAGAATAATGGTTGTTGGAGTTCCAGGACTAGCTAGTGGGCAGGGGGTGGGACAACTCGAGGCAGAAAATCTGAGAGTCAGAAAGTTTGGTCTTGGATTCAAATCTCAGAGATGCCTGTAGCCAGTTTGTGACCTTGGACAAAACATTTCCTTCTTTCTAGACTCAGTTATAATGGAATCAAAAACTGCCTCCAATGTATGGAGAACGTGGATGAGAAAAGGTCTTTGCACACTGCTCTAGACAGGCAGTTATTTCAAGACTCTGTCCTCCGGCAAATGCTATCCAAAACCCAAAAGCTAGCCATGACCATAGACTTAGGCTAGGGAGTTTGCATGCTTCGATGTCTCGTGGAATTCTTACAGAATCCTTGCGACGTGGGCACTGACGTTCCCATATTACAGATGAGCAAACTGAGGCTCAGAGATGTATCGCAATGTACCCAATAAAGGCAGAGTTGGAATAAAAGGCAGAGTTGGAGATGAAGCAGCCTCTTTGTGGGGCTTGGCAGGGGTGGACAGCAATAGGGGAACTTCAAAGCCACTTAACATGCCATTTGGGGGTCAGCTCCTCCCTTTTGGGGACTGGCAGAGACAGAGAAAACCTGTATTCCCCACACACCCAATCCCCTCACCCTGGAGGAGCCATATCCTTCTGTACCCAGCATCTCTCATTTCCACTTGGAATTTCTAGAGGTCAGTTTACTTAATTCTCACCATGGCCACGGGGGGAAAGGAGTTTAGAGAAGCATTCTGACACCCCTTGTTTGGAAGCAAAGAAACACCAGCCTCTAGGGAAGGGGCCTGGAATTCATTCATTTGAGAACTATTTGTCCCGCCTCTGTTCTTTTGCCAGGGAGAGGGACGCAGCTGCGAACAGTGATGGTCACCGATATAAATTGAGCGCCAAATATTACAGACTTGAAGTCATTTGCAGGCATTGCCTCGGTCTTCCGGCTTCTGTCATTAGCCCCCATTTCAAAGATGTGGAGACTGAGACTGAGAGAGGTAAGCCCATCACCAAGGTAGGAAGTGGTTGCCCTCAGAGCCGGGGCTTCAGATCCCAGAGCCTGCGCTGTCTTCTAAACTGCCTCTGCTAAAAATAAACAACAAAAACAGAAACTTTCAAAGGGTGAAAACAACTATGAAGCTAATAAAACAAGCCAGGGTTTCTAAACCTCAGAACTAGTGATCCTCGAGGGGCAGTTCTCTGTGGCGGGGACCACCCTGTGCCAAACGCCAGTAGCAAGGGGTTATAATAAAAAATAATTTAGTCTGTCCCACTTCAAATCCTGTTCCTTTTTGGAAAAGCCTCTTAACGTTTTTAGCTGTTTCTTCTCTTACTTGCCTTTCCATCTGTAAATAATAATTATCTTCTGGATGTGTCAGCCTTATACATTATAGATTCCTTTTCTCTGATAGATAAGGTTTTAATTCCTGTCGACCTCATTTTTCCCCTCCCTTCTTCCCCGTGTAAATAGTTTTAGTTCTTCTGTTGGTTCATTTTGTGGCAGGAAGCGATAGACTTTACATCGTGATTGCTTGTTTCAGAGGGCGTATATCTGGTTTCTTTTTAGCAGCTTTATTGAGATAGAATCCACATACCAATACAATTCACCCAGGGAAAGTGTACCACTCAATGGCTTTTAGCTATAATCACAGAATAGGGCAACCATCGAGTTTAGATCCATTTCAGAGCATTCTTGTTAGCCTGTGGATTTACCACCCACCCTAGCCAGCCATCACCCCCCACCACCCCCCACACTCTGCCCTAGCCCCAGACAATCACTAATCTACTTTCTGTCTGTGTAGATTTGCCTATCCTGGACATTTCATATGAATGGAGTCATACAATATGTGTTTCTTTGTGTCTAGCTTCTTTCTACTGAGCATGTTTTCCAGGTTCATCCTGGAATAATGATACATGTTGTGATATGTATCATTATTTCACTTCCTTTTACTGATGAATATCATTCCATTGTATGGATATATTACATGTTTTTTATCCATTGGATATTCGGGTCATTTCCCCATTCTGGCTATTGTACATAATACTGCCATGAACATCTGTGTTCAAGTTTTTGCATTGGGCACATGTTTGGGTTTTTTAAAAAAGATTTTATTTTATTTTTTTAAAGGATTTATTTTTATTTTTATTTTTTACACTTTATTTATTTGAGAGAGAGAGAGCATGGGGCGGGGCGGGGGGGTGCGCAGAGGGAGAGGGAGAAGCAAGTTCCTTCCCACTGAGCAGGGAGTCTGAGGAGGGGCTGGATCCCAGGACCCTGGGACCATGACCTGAGCCAAAGGCAGATGCTTAACTGACTGAGCCACCCAGGCGCCCCCAAAGATTTTATTTTTTAAAAGTAATCTCTACACCCAACGTGGGGCTCAAACTCGCAACCCTGAGATCAAGAGTTGCATGCTCCACCAACTGAACCAGCCAGGCACCACGGACATAAGTTTTCACATCTCTTGGGCATATACCTAGGTGTGGCATTTCTGGATCCTATGTTTATCCTTTTGAGAACTGAGATAGCATCTCTGAACTTTGTGTTGTAGGACAGAAATGTTAGACCCACTGATCAACCCTTCAGTTCATGGAAGGACCCTTCAGAAGAGGTGTCACAGAATGTTCCAGTTATGGCCCCTTTCAGATCTCATTCCTATATTTGCTCATGAATTTATGTCACATTATCCAAGGTCTCGGGGTGCCTGGGTGGCTCAGTCGTTGAGCGTCTGCCTTCGGCTCAGGTCATGATCCCTGCTTCTCCCTCTCCCACTCCCCCTGCTTGTGTTCCCTCTCTTGCTGTCTCTCTCTGTGGGATAAATAAATAAAATCTTAAAAAAAAAAAAAACATTATCCAAGGTCTCCCATGGGTTTGACCCAGAGATCTAGAGGCTGTAGAATCAGAGATAAGTCTGCTAAGCCCCTAGGCTCGAGAAGGTCCTCTGCCCTTACTTCCCCTGATCCCATGTGGTTGGCAGAACTCTAAAATGACCCCCAATATTCTCACCCCCAGCATACACACTCTTTAGAATTGCCTCCCCTTGAGTATGGGCAAGCTTGTGAATAGGGTAAAGTGTCATTCCCATGATTAGATTACACTATGTGGCAAGGTGAAGGGATTTTGCACATGTAATTAAGGTCCCTAATCAACTGACTTGTAGTTAATCCTGGGTGGGCCTACCGTAATCAGGCAATCTCTTCGCAAAGGGTCCAGAAGTGGCAGAGATTCAGAGCAAGCAATTCTCCTGCTGTCCTATGTCAGAGAGGGCCACGTGGTGAAGACCCGAGGATGACATCCGCTAGCAAGAACACAGGAACAACGTCAGCTGTACAATCACATGGAAATGATCTCTCTCTCCTGAGGGAGGTTGGGAGTGGACCTCTCCCTAATCGAACTTCCAGATGAGGATGCGGCCAGCCGGCATCTTGACTGCAGCCTTGGGAAGCCCCGAGCAGAGGACCCCGTGCCCTGTACTGGCATCCTGCACCATGGAAAGTGTGAGATAATAAATACATGCTGCTTTTAACCATTTGTGGTCCTTTGTTACACGGCAGCCAATCACTAATAGACCCTGTATATCACATTGCACTGTGAAGGTCACACAGGGACAGCTCAGCCAGGGGCGCATTAATGCCACCTCTCCATGTCTCCCTCTCCCCCACTCCCACAACCAGTCAGTCAGTTCCCGTGTGCGGGCCCCTCTCCCTCCTGGATCCCTTTCATATCCACCCCCTTCCCTCTGTCCTGCTCTTGTCTGGACTGTCCCACCAGCCGATGGATGCCACCGGTCTCCCTCCAGCCCGATTTTCACTCGGTCCCTAAAGGCTCTCCAACACTCAGAGCAGACCCTTTCCCTCCTCTGCTCAAAATTCTCTTATGGCTCCCTATTGCCCTCAGGAGAAAATATAAGCTCTTGATCTATGTCCTTTGCCAAGAGCACCAGTCTTGTCTTCTGCCATCCCCACAGCTGCCTCCTGCAGACTGGAGTGGTTTTCCCCACTCTGCTCGGCTCCTTTACACTTCCAAGGTTCCTGAGTGTGGCTCCCTCACCTGGAACCCCTTCCACCTTGTCCATCTCTTGGAATCTTCTTCCATCTCCCACATGAAGACTCAACTGAAATGCTCCCTCCTCTGGGAAGCCTTCCCTGACCTCCCAAGGCTGCATCAGAGGATACAGATGCAGGCTGCATCCCCCATGCCCTGTCGTGCCCCCATTAGAGCAGGGTGACTACCCTGCATTGTGACTGGCATGTCAGTCTGTCCCTCGCAGCAGAGTGGGGGCCGGTTCACTTCGCTATCCCCATAGTGCCCAATTTGGGTAAATAGGAAGCGTCGATCTGCAGGTGCGAATGGATGGACGGAGAGATGGATGGAGGAAGGAGTGAAAGACTCGGGGAACAAGTGGATACATATTCTAGGGTCCTCGGGCAGCCAATTACAACCTCCCATCCCTGTCCAACCCCTCTCCCGCCTCATATCCTGCGTGTGCGTTCTCCCTCCCAGGTGCTTGAGTGTGTCTCGTCAACAACAGCTGGGGCCTTTGTGTTTTCTCAAGAGGAACAGAGTGGTGGTGGCGTGTTTTCCCGCTGTACCAGGAAGAGAAGATCAGCGTTTCTAAAATGTCCTCATTCAGGGTGAAGTGGAAATATTCCAGCGCTGAGGAATCAGGTGGCCCAAGTTCCAGTCCTTGCTTTTCCTTGCCTCCCTAAGGGACCCCAGAACCAAACACTTGTGCTCTGGGCACTTTGTCCTCCTGTCTGTAGAGGGGATGGGGAGGGGGTGTGGGTAGTGATCTCACTCCAGATGGGACGTCCTGGGATGATGATTCAAAGTTACACATCCAAGGAATTGTGGCAGGGTTTTGGGGATATCTGTGAAGCTCTGGAAATTGCCTATGAAATTTTGTGAATATGGGTACTCTTTTCTGGAGGTCTATAGCTTTTATCCGGTTCTTGGAGGGACCCCTGATCTCCTACGAGTTAAGATTCACTGCCTATTGACAGATTTAACCAAATCTCATTTGTGTCAGTAAAAATTTAAAAAAAAAAAAGAAAAGAAAAGGCAAGGGAGAGTACGTGAATGCAAAGATATTGTTTAAGGCAGGTTTCCTCAACCTGAGCACTAGTCACATCTTGGACCAGATCATTCTTTGTGGTGGGTGTCATCCTGTGCATCAGAGAGCATTCAGTAACATCCCTGGCCTCCACCCACCAGAGGACAACAGCACCCCCTCCCAAACTGTGACACCCAAAAATGTCCCCCCAGGGGCATAATCAAAAATGATAACAATCGTTCCGTTGGGAAATGAGGCTGGGGTTGGGATCAGTGAGAAGATGAAAGGCACTTTTTCTTTTGGTCCTTCTCTGCTGCTTACATTTGAAATTCATGACTAGGCATTAAACTTATAATAAAAGTGAGTTTATTGCTAAAATAAGTTACGTCCATTCAAGGGACACACACAGCTGTTGAATAAAATGAGGTGAATCTCTACATCTGACGTGCTTCTGCTTCCATAACAAACAATAGCAATGCTTAACACGTTTGGTCTCAGGACCCCTCTATACGCCTAAAAATTACAGGGGACCCCAAAAGCGTTTGTTTCTGCGTGTTATGTCTATTGATATGTAACATAATCAAATTTCAAACAGAGGAGACTTAATCTGTACTAATTTCAGGAAAATAATAAACTCATTGAATGTTTACATAAACAACTTATTTTAGTGAAAAATAAATGTGTTTTCCCAAACACACACACAAAAATATAGTGGTCTTGGCTTATATTTTTGAGAGTCTATTCAATGTTTGGGCTACTAGAAGAAAGCGGGGTTCTCATATCTGCTTCCGCATTCAATCTATTGTGGTACCGCCCATCATGAAGCCACAAAAAGACTCTGGACCCTATACACTCATGAGAGACTAAAAGTGAAAAAGGCAAACCATACCTTCGTATTCTTGCAAAGGTGGTTTTGATCTCATGGACCCCGTCAACAGGTCTCAGGGATGCCCCAGGGTCCCTGGGCCACACTTCGAGAGCCACTAACATGTGCATGTGGTATTGTTCTGTAAAATAACTGACTGGGTAACACGGTGTAAGAATAATGATAGATGGGGCACCTGGCTGGCTCAGTCAGTAGAGCATGCGACTCTTAATCTCAGGGTCTTGAGTTCAAGCCGGAGACTTCTTAAATCAAACAAAGAAAATGATGATAGGTAAATAGATGGAACTATGAGGCTTCAGCATACTCAGAGTTGTACAGCTTAGTGGTTAAGTGTGGTCGGTTCAGGAGACCCCCAGGATTCAAATCTTAGCTTGACCACTTACTAGCTGTGTGACCAGGAAAAGGTTAATTTATCTCTCTGCACCTCTAGGACCTCGTTTATAAAAATGGGTTGAATAGAAAAGCACCAGTTTCCCTGGGTTATTGAATGCAAAGTGGCTGGCACATAGGAAGCCGTCGATAAATTATGCAATTAATTTATGCAAACTGTCGTTATTAAGCATCCTTGAAAAACAATAAGTTAGCATTATATAACGGATACTAGATATCCCCCGTAATACATTGCCATGTGAAATTGGGAGGTGCAGAACTATGTGTATCTGATGATAAATGCTGTGTCCAATAAACATGTATGAGCTACATATTCACCTGTGTGGGAACGTCAGCTGTACAATCACATGGAAATGATCTCTCTCTCCTGAGGGAGGTTGGGAGTGGACCTCTCCCTAATACACTTGTATATACTTCAATATGCAAATAGATTCTTGAAATTTTACATGATATGATGAAAATACTTCAGGGTGTGGGGGACTTCTGGATGTCAAGAGGTCAGAAGGACTGACTTTTCACAGCATTTTTTAAAAAGATAAACAAATCTTTAATCTTTAAGATCCCGTTCCATTTTCAAAAGTAAAAAACAAAACAACAACCAAAAAAACCCCCACAAAAACTTGGTTGGTTCTTTTTTAAAAAGAACATAAGCTTTAGTACATTAGGTTGTTAAGTTCTGGACAAAATGAGCAAATGTCCATCACTTGCACCGAAACTGCCCTTTCGGCAGGCAAGACAGACAGCACCAATCAACCCAATCAACGGGGACATCCTTTCCCACGGAGCAGGTAGATATTCAAAATCCCTCTCCACACCATGCTCCAGGCAGCCAGTAGGAATCGATTCGTCTTGACAAAGGAGCTGAAACATCTTTGCCATCCCAGATCTCAAGCATGACCTCCAGAAATTCCTGAAACCATTGGAAATGACTCAAAATATTTCCCTCAGGGAGTCTGATCCTGCTGAATCTTATTCTTCCCTGCTAACCTGCCCCCACCATTCTCCCTGTTCCAGAGGGATTTGGAGTCCTTCTAGCTCACCCCCCCCCTCCTTTTTACAGAAAAAGAAACTGAAGCCCCAGAGATTAAAAGACTTCTCAAGGTCACAGGATGAGTTTGCATCAAAGTCATGGGTGAAATAGAGTGGCTTGAGAGAGGAGGTTCTGGGACCAGGCAGGCCTGGGTGGAAATTCTCCTCTGCATCTCACGAGCTGGGTGATCTTATCGTCCCAAGTGCTAGTTTCTTCATCTACAAAATGGGGCTGTGTGCAATGCCTAGTTCCAGGAGGTCTGGGAGAATCCAATGAGCTAACACATGGAAAGTGCTCAGCACAATGTCTGACACCTAATGATAGCTTGGTGAGTGTGGTCGTGATGGTGGGAGCTGTCCTGACCGCCCCCAAGAGCCTAAGTCCCAACAAGGCGAAGGAGCCAAAGGGCTAGCACTGTTTCCTTTTCAACACACTTCAAGAAGAAGCTTATTAAACATTCAGGCTGTTTTCAGGCCCTCTGTGGAGTAGGTGAGATCACAGATGTTAGGGCCCACTTGGAAGCCTCGGACAGGGGGCTGCTGGGAACATCTCATCAGATCACATTCGGGAGGAAAGTGTGCAGGGAGGAAAGTGTGCGTCTCATAGTAGGTGTTCAATCAACGCAGCAGTGATTGCTCGATAGAGCATTAGGAGAATCCACTGCTCCCCAGTGAGCAGGGAAGGAAGCTGAAATCGTTGTGCCTAGGTGACCCTGGGTGAGTCATTTCACTTCCACGGCCCTATCTGCAAAATGACTTCAGTAAATTCAACATGTAGGCTTGGGGAGAAAACCCAATGAAGCAATAAATGTAGAAGGAAGGCAAGCAATAGTAACAGTACTCTAAGTGGTCAGGGTAACACCAAGAGTTAGTTTTTATTGATCCTGACGGGCGTCACTTGCTGTCCTACATGCTTTACACGGACTGAATTATCAAGTGCTGCTGTTAATAATTAAGATGATTAAGCAACTTAACAAAGACCAATCTAACCTTGTTCTGCAGGACTCGAGGCCCCCACCCTTGGGGCAGAGACCAGGACCCAGACCCTCTATCCAATCCCCTCCCCCTCGGCAGGCGGAGACGTGTTTGAAATAAAGTTTATTGATGTTTCTGTCGGTATTTACATATGATACACGGCAAATATCAGGGCCAGGCCCCCCACCCCCCCTCCCCACCCCCAAGCCCCCCCTCCCCCCAGCCTCGTTAAAAATCGCTGCGTAAAGACAGGTTAACTGCTGCGGTCCCCCCTCCCCCCTCCCACCTAAGATGCAAACTAAAAGCCCCCGTCCCTCCCCTGCCCCCCTCCCCCCACCCCGGGGGCCTTTCTGGTTCCGTGTACAACACTGTGCTACCTCGCCCCCGCTCCCCTAATAAGGGGGGAGGGCGAGTTTCTGGTGACCTTCCCCCCAAATCTGTCCAAGGGGGCGGACGGACCCTTGAAAGAGGCCAGAGTTGGGGGTCTGAGATGGGAAGGGGGACTTCGATGAGGGGGAGTGCCAGAAAATGGAAGACTTGGAGGTTTGGGGGGTTTCGACCCCCGCTACTGCCTCTCCCTCCCCCGACGGGGCCTCGAGGGGGAAGAGGCGGGCACAGGTGTGGAAATGGCACGGAGGAATTCCCTCCACCCTAGGGTCTCCATCCCTGTCATGTGGCGTGCGGGGCTAGATGCACCTAGGGGCGTTGGGTGAGCGGGGAGAAAGGAGGGAGGCAGAGCTGGAGGATGAGGAAGAAGAGGAAGAAAAAGAAGCCAAGGGCAGCTGAGAAAACAAGGAGATCCTTCCGACGGCGCCCGCTAAAAGGCTGGTGACCTTCAGGAGGCCGAGAAGAGCCCAGCCGGTGGGGAAGAAAGGGGCCTCCCAGGGAAGCAGAACTGGGAGGGGGGGACACCAGGTAAAGCACGCCCCGGCCTCCCGCTCCCCACCCCACCCCGCAGCTGCGGGCGCAGCAGGAACGCCGGCCGCTGCACCCGCGGGCCCGGAAGGTCCGGAGATGAGATCGTGCGGGGAAAGAGAGAAGTCGGGGCCGAGGCGAGAAGAGGATGGCTGGCATTCCAGGCGGCCGCCGAACCTACGCTCCAGCCCGGCGCCCCCGCGGCGAGGCAGCAGGCTGTGGGGCTCGGGGCGGGGGGGCGCCGGCCCCGCGGGCCCCCCGCGCGCACTGCGCGCACCAGGGAAACCGCGGCCGGGAAACTGGAGGGGAGGGGCGGGGCCAGAGGGAAGGGGCGGGGCCGTCCGCGAGTGGATCGGACCGAGGAGGTCGAGAGGCCCCGAAGGGGGAGGAGCCCTTGGAAAGTGGGAGGGGCTAGGACGGCGGGCGGGGCCACCAGGAAGAGGGCGGGGCCGAAGCGTACGCAGCATCCTCCCCGAGGGATCGAGAAGTCCCGAGGGAGGGAGCGGAGCTGTGGGGCCCGGAGACCGCGGAGGAGGAGGAGGGGGAGGAGCAAGAGAAGGAGGAGGAGGGAGCGCCGAGGGGCGGGCCTCAGCAGGGCGAGGTGGAGATGTGCAGGTGGTCCGGGTACTTGATGGCGGGAGGGTAGTTCTGCGTCATCTGGATGGAGACGTCGCTGGAGATGTCGGAGGGGCTGCGGCCGCGGCGCCACGCCTCGGGCTGCAGAAACTGGCCCGAGTAGTCGGAGCAGTCGCTGAGACGCGGGCGGTAGAAGGCCGGGTGCGGACGGTACATCTCCTCCTCCGCGTAGCGCTTGGTGAACAAGTACACGGACATCACGCCAGCCCCCTGTGGCAACGCATGGTCAGGGTCCCAGAGGCTGGCCCCGAGGTCCCAAGGACCCCAAGACTCCAGACCCCCCAGCCCCTCCTCGCTCAGACCCAGGAGTCCAGGCCCGCAGCCCCTCCTCCCTCAGATCCAGGAGTCCAGGCCCCCCAGCCCCCTCCTCCCTCAGACCCAGGAGTCCAGGCCCCCCAGCCCCCTCCTCCCTCAGACCCAGGAGTCCAGGCCCCCAGCCCCTCCCCCCACCAGGACCCCAGAAGTTGGGAGCTGTTAGACTCCTCCTCCAGGTCCCAGGGGTTAGGCCCTCAGCCACCACCTCCCTTTTAAATCCAGAGTCTATACCCCCAGTTTCCTCTTCGTCCTGGACCCAGGAATGAGGTCCCCGCAGACCCCTCCCCATTCACGTCTGGGCCCCACAGACATCACCTCTTTGAGTAGGAAGGAGGAAGCAGCGAAGGCAAAAGACCACCCGTAGCGGTAGTGGAAATACTGCTCAGAGCTGCTGGGCCTGTTCATGACCTCGTCATTGATGCTGGAAATGTAGAGAACCAAGCCCACCACCAAGGAGAGGCCTGAGGAGCAGAGGGTGCCCTTGGTCCGTTAGCAGTGGACCCCTCTCCCATCTCACTGCCATCCCCTCCCCTTTCCTCCCTGCTCTGTCCTGAACTAAATTCCATTTTTTGAAGACCCTTGTGTGCTGGGCCTTGGCTGGCTGCAGGGGTCCCAGAGATGAGTGAACTTCCCCTTCCCCCTCCCCTAATCTCCCATCCAGGAGTTCACAGTGCAATTGGGGAAGGCAAATATGGACATTGGTGGATAGTCACATACACGGTGACATGCGCAGCAAGGAGGTAGTAGCAAGAGTTCTGTGGGTCCAGAAGAGGCACCAACCCACCTAGGGGAGGGGCAGGGGAAGTCAAGGAAAGCTTCCTGGAAGAAGGGCCTTTGTCCAAGTCCTAAAGGATGAGGCCCGTGGAGAAGAGTACACAGTTATGCCACTCCAGGCAGAGGGGACAGCATGGCCAAAGGAGAGGGAGCACCGAACTGATCCATCCACATAGCCAAAACATGGGCCACAGCCACAAAATATGAGGCCAGAGAAAGGGGCAGAGACACGGCCATGATGGGCCTCAAATGCCAAGCTGAGGAGCTTGGCATCGATGCCAAGGGCATTAGGGAGCCATGGAAGGTCTGGAGCAGAGGAAGGACAGGGTCAGATAGGAGTGTCAGAAGAACCCTTGCAGGACGGTTGGTTCTGGGAAGAGACTGGAGGGAGAGACTAGTTGCGACATTCCAGGGGGAAGAGGATGAGGCCGGAGTTGAGACTGTGTGAATCATAGCAACAAATCAATAATAATATTAATAAAACAATAGCAACTGCTTATATAGGTCTTGCCCTGTGCCGGGCACCGTTCTCAGTGTTGTACATGTATTAACTTATTGAACCCTACCAACGGTCCTTCCACAGAGGTACTACCTTTATCAACACTGACAGTTGAGGGAATAGAAGCACATGGAGAAGGTGGGGAGGAGGTGTCTGGCTTGAGAAATCTCTAGAGTCAGATATCACGTCCTCAAGCTGGACGTCTTTTAAAGAGCAGCCATGCCAAGTGTGGCTTACGGAGGTTATAGGGTCCCCTGCCCTAAATCCATCCAAGTCATCCCTATCAGCATCTTCCCCCAGATAAACATTTGCGTGCCCATCACACCCAAAATAAATCTAAATTCCTTCCACTGCCTACAACAGGGTTCAGCCAATGGCGGCCCATGAGCTCCATCCAGCCCACCTCCTGTTTTTGTAGGGTCTACTAGCTAAGAATGGCTTTTACACGATCAAATTGTTGAAAAAAAAAATCGAAAGAAGAATGATATTTTGTGGCATGTAGAAAAGTATATGAATTTCATTTGGCAGTTCCTCAAAGTGTTAAAGATAGAATCACCACATGACCCAGTGATTCCACTGCTAGGTATCTCTACCCAAGAGAATAGGAAACATATGTTCGCACAAAAACTTTGCATGAATGTTTGTAGCAGCATTCTTCATAATAGCCGAAAAGTGGAAACAACCCAAGTGTCTATCAACTAAATGGATAAACAAAATGTGGTATAGCCGTATAAAGGAATATTATTCAGCCAAAAAAAGGAATGAAATACTGATTTACACTGCCACATGGATGAACTTGGAAAATAAGCAAAAGAAAGAAGGCAGATACATACTGTATGATTCCATTTATATGCCATGTCGAAAATAGGCAAATCCATAGAGAGAGAAAGTGGATTAGTGGTTGCCAAGGAGCGGGGTGGAGGGGAGATTCCCACTGGCTGTCGTTAAAGGGTATGAGGTTTCTTGCTGGGATGATGAAAATGTTGCGAAACCAGGTAATGGGGATGGTCGCACAACCTTGCAAATATACTCAAACCCCCGAATTATGTGAACTTTATGTTTTGTGAATTGTAACATCTCAGTTTAAAAAGTATACGGATTCCTCATGTCAGGGTCTATAAATAAAATGTTGCTGGCACCCAGCCACAACCCTTCGCTTCCGCGTAGCCTCCGCCTGCAGTCGCAAGGTAAAACAATTGTGGCAGAAACTGTACAGCCAGGAAAGCCGAAAATGTTCATTAACAGGCCTTTTACAGAAAAACTTTCCTGACCCTGGACTGCAATGCCTATGCGGCCTGTGCCCCACTGGCCTCATCCCTGGACAGTTTCTCCTTGTTCCCTCTACTTAGATCACATGACTTCCTCACGCTTCCTTGAACACATCAAGCTGATTTCTGCCTCAGGGCCTTTGCTCTTGCTGTTCCCCCCAACTGTATTGCTCTTCCTCCAGATTTGTCCACGTCTCTCTTTCACTTCATTTACATCTCCCCTCCCTTGTCACTTCTTTAGAAAGGCCTTCTTTGAGCTCCTTGTTTAAAAAGAAAAATGTGGGGGCACCCGGGTGGCTCAGTCGGTTAAATGGCTGACTCTTGATTTTGGCTCAGGTCATGATCTCAGGGTCCTGGGATCGAGCCCCATGTAGGGCTCCACGCTCAGCAGGGAGTCTGCTTGAGGATTCTCTCTCTCTCCCTCCACTTACTCCCTCCACAAACCCCCCCAAATAAATAAATACATATTTTTTAAAAATGCTCCTTTACTTAGAATAAGAAAAATGTTGATGGAAACTGTGAAGAGATGTCCTTTCTCATCCATCAGGTCATCAAAAGTTAAAAAGCTTCACAACATACTCTTCTGGTGAGGCCGGGGAAACAGAAGCTCTTACGTGTTGCTGGTGGGAATGCAAAATGGCCCAACCCGAGTGAAGGGGAATCTGGCCATATCTAGCAAAACCACACATGTATCTGTCCTTTAACTCCACAATCTCACTCGTAAGAACTTACCCTGCAGCTATCTGTCCAACCACACAAAAGCACACAGAGGCATGCTAATTCACCTCATTACCCATAACTGCAAAATCCTAGAAACGACCTACGTGCACTTACACAGAGGATTAGTGGGATAAACTGTCAAACATCACAGAGTAGAGTACTGTGCCATTGTGAAGTGAGAACGAGGAAGTTCTCTGTGAACTGGAGCGGAGTTCAATGATAGTTCCAGATGCTATCACTCAGTTAAAAAAAAAAAAGTAATGCACAAAACAGTATACAGGATGCTAGCTTTTAAGCAAAACTAAATAAATAAATAAAATACATATATGCATCTGCTGATTTTTGCAAAAAGAGACACAGTAAGGAAACCCAACAAATGAGGTTGATCACCTACAGGAGGTAAGTGAGAACAGGAAGGAAGTGGCCCTCCTCTGAGTACGTATTTTTGTGTGATTTGGACTCTTGATTTCAGCTCGGGTCATCATCTCAGGGTCATGGGATTGAACCCCCCAGGGTGGGCTCCATGCTCAGTGGGGAGTCTGCTTCTCTCCCTCTCCCTCTGCCCGTCCCACCCAGTGGGGATGCTCACATGTGCACCACACTCTCTCTAAAATAAATCAATAGGGCACCTGGGTGGTTGTTAAATGTCTGCCTTCAGCTCAGGTCATGTTCCCAGGGTCCTGGGATCGAGTCCTGCATCAGGCTCCTTGCTCAGCAGGGAGCTGCTTCTCTCTCTCCCTCTGCCACTTCCCACCCCGCCACCGACAAATAAATAAATAAAATCTTTAAAAAAAAAAAGAAATGGCATATAACATGCTGAATTTTTAAAAATGTGAACCCATACTGATATATTTTTTAAAAAATAAGCAAATAATAAAAGAATGAGAAAATTCTTCTTTTCGGTGGTATACCTGTAGATGGAACAGCAGATTTAGAAAACCCCATTTTGCAACCCTACGAGTAATATTAGGATTTCGGCCAGCATCATCAGTGGCCATTAAATCACTGCACAACAGAATCTCCCCCTGGAATATCTATTAATTCATAAAGAGGATTTTTAAAAACTTCCTTTATCATAAAGGAACCCAACACACCATCTCAAGCAAGTGACTAAAACTAACATCACCAATAACAAGGCAGACGGACACCATTACCTCCTGATGCGAGCCTGCCACTACTCCATTTGCGTAGGGTTCCTGCTGAAAATGTGTAACCTGAATCCATTCCTAAGAAAACCGTGGGCATTCTACTAGATGCCTGGCTGCTCTCTTCAAAAAAAAGTCAACATGAAAGATATTTCTTTTTTAAAAAGGCACAGGTACTATATAAAAGATAAAAGGCAACAAAGGAGACAGGACAAAGACATACGAAGTGTGATCCTAGATTGGATACTGAATGGGGGGAAAATGACGATAAAAGACAGTCCTGGGACAATTGGTGAAATTTGAATATGGACTGTGCTTTAGCTATAATACTGTATAAATGTTAAACTTCCTGAATTTGATTATTATACTGTGTTTAGAAAAGGGAATGCACTTGTTTTTAGGTGATACTTGCTGAAATATTTAGGGATGAGGTGTTTGCAACTTATGTTCAAGTGGTTCATATATTTATATTTATAAACATCTAGATACAATACACACACACACACAGAGAAAGCGAATGTGGCAAAATGTTAAAATTTGGTCCAGATGAAGGGTATGTGAGAGTTCACTGTGTTATTTTTGCAACTTTTCTGTAGGTTTAAATTTTTTTCCCCCAAATTTCAATAAAATAGGGGAGGGTTTTACCTCCCCAAGTTACCAAAGTATTACCCTGCAAATTACTTATTAATTGGAAAGAGGAAAATGTACAATTTCAATGAACAGCCCTGATGATCACTGCCTTTATCAAGGGTTCAAAGTTTGCTCCCCTCCCGGTGCGAACAACCAACAACCGGACAGTATTTGCCACTGAAGGGCTGGGATATAAAGAACAGGCACCAGCTCTGCATCTGCTTGCCAAACCTGTTTAACCCGAATCTAATAAAACCTCTAGTCTAGACAGAACTTCCGGGTTACAGAGAACATGAGGAAATAGGAGCATATCATCAAATGATGGCATGGGAAAACAGTCAAACTAACCTAGGATGTGGGGCATTCTACACGATACCCTGGCCTCCAGTCTTCAAAAGGACAGTGATATGGGCCAAGCTGGTAATACCCGAACCAGTGATCATCCTTAACATCTCAAGAAGAGAGCCAACAGGGAGATCTTATGTCTCTGGATGCAATGCGGTAGGATGTACACAGCACCCCCATCTATGAAATATTTTTTGCCAAAAAAAAAAAAAACCACAAAAAAACCACAAAACCAAAACAACAGCAGCAACAACAAAAACCCCACAAGTCTGGATCAGATAAACAACAGTTTTATAGGAAAACACAGGGATGAATGAGCACATTAAACCACAACGGGAGAGAGAACACAGTGAGAAAACTCAGGGGTGTAGGCATTCTACGAGACAAATGACCAGATTTCTTCAACAAATAAATGGTAAGGAAGAAATAGGAGAGAGACTATTATAGATTAAAAGAGGCTTCCGAGATCTATCAGCTAAATGCACAAGTGGAATTTGAATCTTGATTTGCAACAAACTAACTGTAAAAAAGCATTTATTTATGAGACAAGCGGGGAAGTTGAACACTAACTAGATATTAAATGATATTAATGATATGTTTGGGCGCCATGGCTATGTTAAATAACAAAGTACTTATTTCTCAGGGATATACTGAAATATTTGTGCATAAAATGATTTAATGGCTGAGTCTGCCTTAAAATAATGTACTGAAGTGCAGAAGGGAGATACGGCAGTGCGACTAAAAAAAGATTCGCCATATGTTGATAACTACTGAAACTGAGGGAAGGATACATGGGATTTCATTTATTTATACTATTCCTTCTATATTTTTGTAATGAAATTCATTTTAGAAGTCAGTGTTGTAAAAAAAAAAATAGTGGGGGAACTAGTCTGGAGTAAAAGAGACATGAACTAAATGCTGTGTGTGAACCAAGACTGAATCCCAGTTTTTTTGTGGGGGGAGCTATAAAAGGCATTCTTGAAACAATGGGACAGTCTACAAATGGAATAAATTATGCTGTGGAATTACTGTAAAATTTCTTGGTAGGAGACGAATGTCCTTCCTCTTCAGAGATGCATACTACAGTGTTTGCAGATGAAATATCATGATGCCTGTGACTTATTTTGAAATGGTAAAGACCCAAAAAAGTATGTGTGGAGAGAGAGAGAGAGAAAGAGAGAGGGAGAGAGAATATGGCAAAAACATCAGCAAAATGCAGGATTTAAGTGGAGGAAGGTATTCCAGTGCTCGTTAGACTGTTCTATCAATTTTAAAGTTTTCATGAAAAAACTGGAGTGATTGAGATAAAATAATGCCCCCCATCACTCTCCCCACCAGGATACTTGGAACTAACTTACCTTGTTCCCTCTTGCACCCCTACCACCTAGCACAAGATCCAGCACATAATAAACACCAGTTGAATGGGTAAGTGTACTTGGCAAGCAACTGGAGCTTCTAGAAAAGCTCGTTAGTTGCTTCCCCTTTTTGAACCCACAATAAATCCCACCATTCCTCCATTTCCTCTAAGAATCAACCTTCCCTTTCTCTGAACTTCCATAGCACTTTCAATTTCTAGTATTCCATAATTTTGATATTCAAGAAGAGAGGGCCCACAAAGTGTCACATGGTGGAAAATCATCTCAGATAGGTCTAGAAAGATGAGCAAGTTAAAGAAAAGAGATAGCAGAGGAATCCCACAATCCACACTCACTCAGGTACCCTAGTCCAATGCAGGGGAATCCTCTTGATTTTACTCTCTCTCTTTCATCCAGCAAAGATGCTCAGTCATCAGGTCAAGTCCATTTTACTTCCTGCATCTCTCATAAATCAAAACCCCTTCTTACAACCACAAGTCCTCTGACCTAGTTAAGGCTTATTGTCTATGCTTTTACCATTACCCCTAAATCCTTGTCCCCCTGCTCTAGATCCTGGTTCTTTCTAAAACCCATATAAAGTCTATCCTTCTCTCAGCAAAATTCTTCCTTTGGGGGTGCCTGGGTGACTCAGTCAGTTCAGCGTCTGCCTTCGGCTCAGGTCATGATCCCAGGGTTCTGGGATCGAGCCCTATATCAGGTTCCCTGCTTGGCGGGGAGTCTGCTTCTCCCTCCCCCACTCTCCCTGCTTGTGTTCCCTCTCTTGCTGTCTCTCTCTCTGTCAAATAAATAAATAAAATCTTAAAAAAAAAAAGATTTCTTTCTTGGCTCCCTACTGTCCAGAGGAGAAGGTTTTCATTCTTCAGTCTGACATTCCAGACTCTGTGATCTGATTCCTGCTAACCACCCAAACACACCTTAAGTTCCATGTTTCACATTATAGTTCTAAGTAACAAACATTCTCTGTAAGGTGAGTCAGGAGCAAGTGTTGATAAGGAAATAAATATTTCCAAAGAGAAAGAATCTTTTGCTGTTCTTTTTTGCTTTGTGTGTGTGTGTGTGTGTGTGTTCAGTAATTGAAAATCACGTGAAAACAATTGCAAAAGGTAAGTTATTCTTGCCATTCTTTCTACTGCCTGGACATTTTATTTTTTATTTTTTTTTTTAAGATTTTATTTATTTATTTGAGAGAGAGAGAGAATGAGAGAGAGCACATGAGAGGGGTTAGAGTCAGAGGGAGAAGCAGACTCCCTGCCGAGCAGGGAGCCCGATGCGGGACTCGATCCAAGGACTCCAGGATCATGACCTGAGCCGAAGGCAGTCGCTTAACCGACTGAGCCACCCAGGCGCCCTGCCTGGACATTTTATAATGACTCTGGTTCTCCAAAAATAATCTTCTTTCGCCCTTTTTCTCCCTCCTTTCCCCTTCCTTTCTCTGTAATCCAACTCCCACTCCCTCTTCCCCCTCACCCCACCTCTGTTTCAGGATTGTGCAGTAGGCAAGAATCACCTACATCCTAGGCTGAGTAGAAACAACCCAGCCTTAGAACAATAGGGTTTCAGGACCATGGAGAGCTGCACACCAGTCTACCGGTCTTCGTGCTTTCTAGGGCATTAACACATGCTGTGACTTCCACCTCCATACAAGGCACTATTCTTTCTTCACTTGAAAAATTCTCCCTCACCCTTTCAGCTTCATCTACTCAGATGTCACCTCCTCTTGGAAGCCCTCCCAGGTCATTCCCCCCCTCCCCACCACCCTACCGTGCCAAGTTAATGCATCCTCCCCTTTCCCAGAATGCCCTAAATTGTCCTTATCATTTCTCTCTTATACAAATACTTCAATGTGTACTTTGTACCAGCAACTCATCTAGGCTCTGTGGACACAAATGGGAGCATGCCTGTAAAGGTCCATGTATTTAGGAGTTTACATTCTAGTAGGAGACGGAAAACGTGTAAGATGACAATAGCTATGAATCAAATATAAAGCATGCAAAGTGATGGTATAGCGGGGGCATGGCAACATTACATACTGTTGTCAGAGAAAGAAAGTCTGAAGAGAGAAATTTCGAGCTCTTTGAGTATCAGGAGGAAGAGACTTCCAAGCACGGAGGGTTAATGAATGTAAAGTCCTCATGTGGGGCTGAGATGAGCATTTTTAAGGAATAGGAGAGGCCAGTGTGGCTGAGGTTGTAAGCAATGGAGAGAGTGTTAGTGGGTTAGGAAATTAGGTCAGAGATCTGAGCATTAGCTAAATCCTGGAAAACCTTGTAAGCTAGCATGGAGAGTTTGGATGTACTCTATGTGCAATGGGAATCCATTGAGCATGGAAGGGATTGAAGCAGGTGTGTAGTTTTGACTGATGGGTAATTGGGGCTGTTTTGTATTTGACTGAATGTGAGCTCTCACCTAGGATTCAGCCACATCTTCAGTGCTCAGTGCTGGGCTTGGCAATATAGGGTGTCTGTGTAAATGCTTGATGAGCAAATGAAGGAGCAGATGCATAGAACATGTTGAGGGTCAGGGGTTAGTATGGGCTTTGCATGGGAAGCATGCTTCTTATGACCTGGAAAAAGAAAGTCAATGTCATTCCAGCTTCCTCCCTGCTTCTCTCACCAACCATATCCAGCCAGTCATCTGGTTCCATTGATTCTTCTGTCGATATCCTTCTCTGTCAAAGCCATGCACTTGCCTTTATCTTTCCAACCCCAGCCCCAGCTCAAGCCCCAGCTGCTCTTGCCCAGAGCACTGCATAAGCTTCCTCCTTGGTTTGCCCATTTCCTGTTTCTTTCCTGCTAGTCCATCCCTGAAGGATGCTTAACACCCAGGTGACCCTGTCCCTCCTCTGCCCCAACCCTCCCACTGCTTTCTCCAGAACTGAATGCCAAAGCCACTATTCACCAGCCCTCAGGCAACTCCTGTCTCTCTCTCTAAATCTTGGGAACATGAACTAGTTGGACTAGATTGTCCTGTTCCCAGATCTAAGATACTGGTACTGTCATCTTTCCCTCTCCTTTTAAATCTCCTTCATTTTTATGATTTTTTTTTAAGTAGGCCCCATGCCCAGCATGGAGCCCAATGCGGGGCTTGAACTCACGACCCTGAGATCAAGACCTGAGCTGAGATCAAGAGTTGGATGCTCAACTGACTGAGCCACCCAGTGCAGTGCCCCCATCTTTATGATTTTTAAAAACTTTTTATTTTTTATTTATCCTACTTTTTTAAGCAATCTCTACGCCCAATGTGGGGCTCAAACTCATGACCCCGAGATCAAGAGTTGCATGCTCTACTGATTGAGCCAACCAGGAGCCCCATTTTTTGGTGATTTTTAATTGTCGTGGGGCAATATAATGTCACGGCGAAGGCCTGGTGGGCATCCTGCTTCCACTATGGAGCAACTTAACCTCTAGGCGCTTCCATTTCCTCAGCTAGAGAATGACAATAACAATGATATCTGCCTTAGTAGGTCAAGAAAAAGAAATACCTTAATTTACGTAAAGCGCTTAGAACTTCCCCCAACCATGTCTCTTGATTATTTGGTTGCTGTTATCACCACCACTATGGATGTACATATGTACGTGTTTACCAGGCACTGGGTCGGCCCTTCACATCTATAATGGAGATCAGGGGTCAGCAACCTACCAAGTGCCCCAGCACCTGGTTTTGCATGGTTTCCGAGCTAAGCATGGTTTTTACATCTGTAAAAGGTGTAGGGGGTTGGGGTGGGGGACAAAATGAAAGAAGAATATTTCATGGCTCCTGAAAATTACATGGAATTCAAATTTCAGGGCCCATAGGTAGGATCACTGGCACACAGCCATGCCCATCGCCTCACCTCTGCTTCCTTTGGTATTACAATCCTATGGCTCACAAAGCCTGAAACATTTACTATTCGGCCCTACACAGGTTTGCCAACACTTGACCAGGATTTGTCCTCTCAACAACTCCTTTCCCCCTTCCTTTCTCTGTCATCCAACTCCCACTCCCTCTCCCCCTTCACCCCACCTCTGTTTCAGGATTGTGCAGTAGGCAAGAATCCCCTACATTCCAGGCTGAATAGAAACAACCTGGCCTTAGAACAATAGGGTTTCAGGACCATGGAGAGCCCATGCGGTTCAGGCGAAAAATTCGCACCCAGTCTTTCTAGGTTCACAGCAGCATGAACTGTCAGTCACCTCACCCCACAACCTTGAAAGCACATGACAGACTCCTTGAAGTAGGGCACACAGGCCATAGTCTATGACATGAACTCGAGGAAGGGCTTCAGGAAGCGGGGTTCAGTCCCCCCAAATTTCTCTGTTACATCGGAGGCCCGACCTCCAGCCCTGACAGCACCATTGATCCTCAGCCTGACCCTGGGAAGTCAGGTCCTGGGACATCGCAGGAGCGTTGAGTGTGGGTTTGGGGATGAGAATACCCTCTGGGGGACGCCTGGGTGGCTCAGTCGGTTAAGCGTCTGCCTTCGGCTCAGGTCATGATCCCGGGGTCCTGGGATCGAGTCCCGCATCGGGCTCCCTGCTCCGCGGGGAGCCTGCTTCTCCCTCTCCCTCTGCCTCTGCCTCTCTCTCTCT
This sequence comes from Mirounga angustirostris, assembly GCF_029215605.1. NCBI lineage: Eukaryota > Metazoa > Chordata > Mammalia > Carnivora > Phocidae > Mirounga > Mirounga angustirostris. Next base: position 56,311,737 of record NW_026991724.1, on the reverse strand, counting down.
CTCTCTCTCTCTCATGAATAAATAAATAAAATCTTAAAAAAAAAAAAAAAACCACCCTCTGGGCCAACCGCCCTCTACCACTGAGCTATGTTGCCCCTTCTGTGAACAGCAAAAATGGGATCTTCCTTCTAGTGTTTTGGGTGGATTGAATTAGAGTCTCCATGCTTCCTACCCTTGTCCCACTTCCTCTCTCTCTAGGCCACTATTTTTCCATATGAAAAATGATAAGACCGGGGTGCCTGGGTGGCTCAGTTGGTTAAGTGGCTGCCTTCAGCTCAGGTCATGATCCCAGAGTCCTGTGGTCGAGCCCCATGTCAGGCTCCCTGCTCAGCGAGGAGCCTGCTTCTCCCTCTCCCTCTGTCTCCTGGCTTGTGCTCTCACTCTCTCTCTCTGTCAAATAAATAAATAAAATTTAAAAAAGAAAAGAAAAATGGTAAGACCTTTCTGCTCTGACACTCCGGGATGGTGATATTGTATGGGTCTTATTTCAGCTCTGTGTCCAGCTCCACACGCCACGATTCAAGTTAACAGGGAGGCTGCACCCTGGTTTCTCTGGAGAAGGTCTCATCAGGTTAGGTTGGAGGCACGGGGGACGTTTAGCTGGGTGAGGAGCAGGGACGAGACTGGGGATAGTCAAAGATCCATCTTCAACTCTTTGCGGAGCCAACTCTAAAGAGGGATCTGGGTGCAGGCCCCAGGGGACAGAATGGAAATGAGCCATAAACGGGGTTTGTTCATAAAGTATCAACTGAATGAAAAGGACCCGAACGGAGTTCTTTCTTCGCCTGAACCGCATGGGCTCTCCATGGTCCTGAAACCCTATTGTTCTAAGGCCAGGTTGTTTCTATTCAGCCTGGAATGTAGGGGATTCTTGCCTACTGCACATTTACTGAAATGATGCTGAATTAATTCGAATGGAGTCAGAATGGACTGGGGTGAGCTGGACCAGATGGATGAGTTAAATGTGTTAGGGCCGGGTTGGCCTGGCCTGACCTGAGCCGAGAGGGACTGAATTGGATCAGACGGTGCTGACATTGGAGGGGGGTGACACCTGAGAAAGAACTCTGCTCTGGAGCTCAGGACACTTGGTCCCCCGGCTCCAGTTCAGGCTGGTGTCTTGGGCAACTCCCTGCACAACTGTGGGCCTCGGTGCCCCCATTTTATCAAGTGAGTGCTAATAATAACTCTGCGGCAGAGATGTTATGGGAAGGGTGTGAGATCGCTCATGCACAAGAGCCTCGTATCTCAAAAGAAAAAAATAAAAAACAAAGACAAATACTGCAATGTAGCTAATGACATGCAAGGTGACATATTCAGGGTGAAGTGTATGGACACCTACAACTCCCACTGAACTGTGTAAGGAGATAATAATAAGGTGGACTGATGGATGGGCAGGAATACAGACAGATGGACAGATACAGGACAAAGCCAGGCTAGTAATGGGGTAATGGTTGACTCTAAGTGGTGGGCACATGGATGCTCACTCCAAAATTCTTTCCACTTTTCTGTTTGAAAATTTTTCAAATAAAATGTTGCACAGGAAATAAAAAGCCCTGAAATATGTGAACTGCTAAAATATCAGGGGCGGTGAAAAAACTCAGCCTCTGGAGGTGAACGGCAAGTGTCTGAGTCCCAGCTCTGTGTCTCCCTGGTTGTGCGGACCTGAGCAATGACTTCAGCTCCCTGAGCATCTGTTTCTGTATCTGTACAATGGGACTATTAATAGCATTTCCCTCACAGGGTTGTGGGAAGTATCAGAACAGAGCCCAGCACCTAATCAGCACCTAATAAACACTCGCTATGATTGGGTCCTCCCGACAAGCTGTGAAATGGGTGCTTGCTATCTCCATTTCACAGAGAAGGAAAGTGGGGCTCAGAGAGGTTGGGCAACCCCTCCAGGATCACACAGCAAGGAAGCGGCTTTCTTAGTGGAGGAGGGACCGCAGATTCCTGGAACGGAAAATAGTCCCCAGGCCCTAAGTCTTTTCGTTGGGCTCACCCGATAGGATGAAGAAGATGCCAGAAACGAAGGCCAGAATGGTCCTCTGTGGGCGGATGTGGCCGATGTTACTGATGACGAAGGCCGTGAACACTAGGAAGAGACTGACCATGGGGAACGGGGTGGCCGTGCGCACCGTCTCTGAGGGAAAGGTAAAGGGAGAGACAAGGGGTGAGGGGGACTCTGCGAGGGGTGACATCTCCCCATTCCCCTGGCCTCTCCTCCTGCACCGGCCCCGCCCCTTTATGTAGCTCCTCCCCTTCCTGATACTTCCATTGATGACCCCACCCCTTCACCCAGGCCACACCCCTTGAGTTTGACCCCACCCTGTTCCCGTGGACTCCACCCACTGCCCAGGCCCCGCCCCATCAACCTGGCTCCTCCTCTTCACCCAACCACTGCCTTGTTTCAAGCCCCCACTCCTTCTCCTCCACCCCACCCCTTTCCTGGTGCTGCCCTTTCTCCCAGGACTCGCCCCCGCTTTGTCTAGGCCCCCTGCTTCCCCCTCACTCAGAATATTCTCCGTGTTCTCCGTCACCAAGTTGATCTCCGGTTCAAGGAAATACTCCGAGGCCACGCAGCGACCCTTCTCCCTGCCTGGGGGTAAAATACGAAGGCAAAGCTGGATGAGGGGCTCCTGAGCTCTGGAGAGGCAGTGAGGGGCAGGTGGCACAGTGGGGAGACCCCGGGATGGGTATGTGAGGCTGAATCCAGGGGTTACTGTCTATATTATTCTTAGCGGGTCAAGAAGGGGATGCACAGGAGGTCTGGGAGTTCCTCTTCCAAGCTTCCCTGGAGACCCATGGATGGACGACAGGGCTGGAACCCTGGGTCCCAAAGGGGTGGGGTGGGGGCCGTGGGCGAGGACTCCTTAATCCCTAAAGAGGATTGCGGGGGGGATTCCAAGGAGGAAGGTCTCTGTGGTCTCTGGGGGGGGGGTGGATTTTTTATTCTGCCCATTCAACACTGGAACTGTGCAGGAGACAAGCTCCGATGCTAGACTCTTGCTTCTAAGAGTGGACTCTCCAGCGATTAGGGACTTGGCATGGGGGGCTCTTAGATCCAGGAAATACAGGGCTAGAAATCGGGTCTCCAGGTAGAAATTTGTCTCTCCAGGAAAGAAACAGGATCCGTTTCTGGATTTCTGGAAGCCCAGGGATGGAACTGTGGATAAGGACCCTCGGGTCCCAGGCAAGGCAGAGACAGTTGAATGGAGGGCACGTGGGGTCTGTACCTGCGAAGAAGCAGACTCGCCAGAGGCCGGCGTGCAGTGCCATCTTGACCTCCGTGGTCTGGTTCTGCGGCAGGACCGTTCCCTCCTCCATGTACAGCCAGTAATCAGTGCTGACCGCGATGCCCACGAGCAGCAGGCCACACGCCCCAAACACGCTGCTCAGCAGGGTCAGGGCGCGGCTGCTGCAGTGACCCATCCTCAGCGGCGGGGGGCGCCCTGCGGGGCCTGAGACACGCGAAGCTGCTGCCTTGGAGAGCCCTGAGGGGACTAGCTAGAGTCCCCAACCCCAGGCAGCCACCTGGGACACCGATCCCAAGCCAGAGACACCATTTCTTAGACTGAAACTTCTCAAATCTGACCTCTGTGCTTAACCCATGACCCCATTTCTGCATTTGAACCAGTGACATCAACTGTTGACCCTCAACCCCAGGACTGGACTTCCCAAACCTGACACTTGTGTTCTGGCTCTGGATCCTGATGAGAGACCCACCACACCAGATCCCTGACCCCAGGATAAGATTTCAGATCTTATCCCCAGATCCAGAGATTGAACCTTAGCTCCAACTGTGTGCCTGGACCTGGGTCCCAAATATCATAACGCTGACTAGAAACTCAACATCTATATTCTCAATGCCAGAACCAGGCCCTCCAACCCTAACCTTATGCCCTAACCAGAGACCTTAATCCTAGACACCAGCCCTCACCAGAATCCTTAACCTTGAGCCTGGACTCAGAAACTATTACATGGATCAGACATTTCAACACTAGAACCAGGGGTGTCTGGGTGGCTCAGTCGTTTAAGCGTCTGCCTTTGGCTCAGGTCATGATCCCAGTGTCCTGGGAACAAGCCCCGCATCCAGCTCCCTGCTCAGCGGGAAGCCTGCTTCTCTCTCTCCCTCTCCCCCTGCTTGTGTTCCCTCTCTCGCTGTGTCTCTCTGTCAAAAAATAAAAATAAAATCTTTAAAAAACCAAAACAAAACACTAGAACCAGGCATATCCCCCCAATCCTGACTCCTGGTACCCTGACCCCTTTCTTTTGGACCCTGCTAAATAATTACCAGAAATCCCCCAAGTAGGTCACTAACCAGAACCCTAACTAAGTGTCCTACTAACCAAGGACCCACTAATCAAGACCCGAGCAGAGGTCTAAACCTAAGTTTAAATCCTTTGACTCTTATCTTGACCTTTAATACCCAATTCTAACACCAGGACCATGACCCATGACCTTCTAACTTTGATCCTGTGCCATGACCTCAATTTGGTTCCCCAATCTGAGATCGCGGCTCACGACTCAGATCTCAGGTTCCAGAACCCTAATTCCCCCCATCCCAGATCCGGGCAGGCCCCTGAACCTAGGATGCTGGGACTCCATCTCAGACTGCTGGATCCAGAACACTGGGATCCCGAGACCTGGAGCCTGGATTTTGGCTAGAGACTCCAGAATGTCAAAACCATGATCTGGGACCCCCCCCTTCCCCTGCAACTCAGCACCCGAACCAGAGTATCCTAGACCATCCTTGAACCTAGGGATCAGTGCTCTGAACACTAAAATTCCAAATCAGGAAGCCCAGGATCCCCATCCCCCTCATGGGCCATCACAAGATCCCCAAATTCCTTACCAGAGATTCTGGACTTCAACTTCCACGCTAGGACTCCCAATTACAGACCCTCTTCAACATCTAGTCTGGAACTCTGACCCCTCTAACACCAGGCCCTCAAAACAAGAGATCACCAGTTCATAGCTGTGCCCTTCCAGATTCCAGTCAGAGATCTAGAGATTCTAACTAGGGAGTTCCTAATCTCTTATCTACCACTCTTGCCCCCCCACCCCGCCCTTAACTTTTCCCTAAACTACACAATCCCATGATCCGGGGGACTCAACTTGGGATCCCCATCCTTCCTCAGCCAAAGACATCTATATCCCTGAATATCAGCGAAATACCAGCGATCCCCATCATCTTATTTATCTATGAAGGTTAAGACTCCTAAACACTCCCCAACAATGCAGCCAAGACTTAAGACCCGTTTTTCTCTAATAGGAATTCTTGGAGCCTTGAAACTCTGCCCCATGCCAGTGACGATCTTGGAGTCAGACAACTTTCATCAGCCCCCCCCCCCCCCACACACACATCTCAGCATGCAGAGCCCCCATCCCACCAGGCCCCACCCCCAGCCTCCTGGAGGAGTCAGGGATCCGAGTCTGGCAGAGCTCTGACCAGCTTTTCCTCCCATCCCCCGTCCCAAGCCCTGACCGCCAGCAGCCGGCTCCTGTTCCAGCCCGCTCAGCTCAGAAACAAGCACCAAAAACCCAGCCACTCTGATTGCCTGAGTCCAGGTAGCGGACCTCAGCTCCCCCCGCACCCCCACCAAGGCTCCTAGGACTCCTAGGACAGCTGGGACCTTGCCCATTGACACCTTTCTCACTTCCCCTTTGAACCCCCTCCTTTGCTCCGATTCCGCCTCCCTCCAAATGGCCCGCCCGGATCTCCTCATTTTCCTCCAACCCTTCCTCCTTGGGGACCCTCCCCCAGGCCTGCAGCCACCTCCTTTTCCTTCTTTATCTATCGCAGTCTCTCCGGGATTCAGGCATTCGGATCCCAGGGGTCCCGTTCTCCAAGCCCCAAGTCCAAACTCCGTCTCCCTCCAGTCTCTTCAGCAACGCATTCCCCGTTTCTGGGGACCCCTTCTCAGACACAACCTGCTCTTACCGGGCCCGGGCCCTCCCGCCTTCCTCCAGCACCGCCTCCCTCAAGGACCTGGCCGGCACCCTCCTCAGGGCTCACGGTCTCTAAGACTCGGACATTAAGAGTATAGTTGCCCCACTCCAGGACCCTAGGACCCCGTCCTACCGGATTCCCTAGGCCCAATGTCCCCCCACCCCTCACTGCCTCCCGAACTCGGGCGTCCTGACCGCCAGAATCCCACACCCCGGGGCCACTGAGGTCCCTCTCAGCCCCAACGCCCGGCTCCCAGCCACCTCAAGGGGAGCCCCCACTCCTTCCAGGACCCTCCCCTCGCGCTCACCTCGCTCAGGGCTGGGCGCACGCTCCGGGCCGCGGGCCCCGCAGCCGCATGACCGGCCCCGCGGCTTCCCCCGGCCGCCGCCGCCGCCACCGGGGTCGCCGGTGCCCACGCCCCCCGCCCCCGCCCCGGAGCCCGGCGTCCCGGCCCCCTCCCGGCCTCCCACCCCCCACCCCCCGCGCCCGCGGCCTCACTCGGCGGACGGCGCCGGGAGCTGGGACCGGCGGCCGCTCATTGGCTACTGCGGAGGAGGGGAGGGGCGGGGAGGGAGGGAGGAGGAGGCTGCAGGGAGAGAGGGAGATGGGCCTTGAGAATGGGGGAGGCAGGGAGGGAAGGAGAATAGAAACAGAGGCAGAGAGCCCGAGAGGGGCAGGGGCACACAGAGAGGCAGAGAGGCAGAGCCGAGGATCTAGAGTCCCACCGAGACCTCGAGGCTGAGAAATTCTGAGACTCGCAGGTCTGGAGACTGGGGGAAACACAGAGGTGGCCTAAAAGAGAGAGAGGGAGAAAAGAAGAGGCAGAGATCAGGTCTAAGACCCCCGCTGCCCTCGGGCTCAGAGATTCTGGGGCTCTGGAAGTGGACAGGTCAGAGAGACAGAGAGACAGGGAAACGCTCACAGGCCCTGGGCTGAGAGAGGCTGAGACCCAGACACCTTGAGCTAGGGAAAGAGAGAGAGAGAGAGACAGAAGGAGAGAGAGACCCTGAGAAGGAGAGAGAGCAGGGGCGATCCTGGGGCTCCCCTGATAAGGACTGGGGCTCTGGCCAGGCCTGGGGCGGAGCCTGGGGTCTGGGCAGCTGGAGGAGGCGGGAGGGGGCGTCCCGGGCCGGGGTCCCCAAAGCAGCAGGCGGGCGCAGAGCGGAGCCGGGTCCTGCAGCCGCCGCGGAGCCGGGAGCCGGGCCAGCCCCCCCCCCCTCACCCGCCGTGATGTCAGCGGGGCCACTCTTAAAGGGGCAGGCCGCCCGCCGAGGGTCGGAGCTGGGGCTGGGGGCCGCGGGCAGAGCATGGGGGTACCGCCCCGGTGCTGAGGGAGCCAAGGGGAGCCCCAGCATCCAACTGGACCGAGTCCCGGAAGCCCAAGAGCCTGCAGAGACGAAGAGACACCGGGGCTCCCCGAGGGAGCCTGCGAAGCTTTGGGGCTCAGTCCCCTCCAAACACACAGACATGGGCACACCATTCAGCTGGCCTGCCCGGGTCCGGGACTACATTTTCCATCAGCCCTGGCGGTGAGGGGCCGCACTTGGGGGGAGGGTCCACCGCGGTGTCTGCTGGGAACTGTAGTCTGTCGGGACTGTTTTTCCACCCCCGCCCCCCGCCCCCGCAAGTGGGTCAAGGCGAAGAGGCCCGGACGCGCGTCGGCCTGTCTCCGGCCTCTCTGGCTAACTCTTAAGCTCACGGGCTCTGCTTGCTTGGTTTCTCTGTCGTGGGGTCTCCCAGGGATCACTTCTCCAGGTCTCTCCCTAGGAGGTTTGCCTTTCATCTCCCCTCTCAGGACTGCCCCCACCCCCGCCCCAGTCTCTGGGTCTCAGTGTGGGTCTGTGAGCTTCTGTATGGCTCTGGGTGAGTAGGTGCGTGCCTGGGTCTCTGCGCCGGGGGGTCTCTACCTGACACTCCCAGCGGTCTGCGTGTCCATCTCTACGTCCTTGTGCACGTGCCCACTTCGCTCCTCTCCGCGGCGCTCGTGCCTCCCCCCACGCCCGGCTCTGCTCTTTCCCTCTGGCGCTGTGGGTACCTTCTCCCCACTTTGTGGGTCTCTGTGCTTCCCCCCCTCTCTGTCGCCCTGCCCCCAGCCTCTGGGTGTGCGTTTCCGTGTACAGTCACTGTCCCACCTCCACACCCCCTTCATTCTGCAAGCTTAGAAGAAAACATCCAAACACTTCAGCATCAGCATCCCAAATTTATTCTCCAGTAGCTGTGGCCGGGTGGGAGAGCCAAAGAGAAGAGTGGGCGTGGGGAGGAGGAGAGAGTCCCGGAGAGTGGCAGGCACGGGGTACGGCGGGGGGGGGGGGGGGACAGGAGGGAGGAGGGGTTCCGAGCAGGACTGGAGCCATGCACCTGGCAGGCGAGCAGTGATGGGTTTAGGGTGGGGGCGTCTAGAACAAAAGCTGATTGAGAACAGCTGGGGTAATAAGAATCCTTCATACATCCCAGGAATCCCTAGAGTGTAGAAGAGGAACGCTGGAGCATGGGGGCACAGCCTCCCACTTACTCCAGAATGGAGTGGAGATGGGGGGTCGGAGGTGGGGGTTTGTTCTGGAATCCAAGTCTGGAACAGCGCACCCCATGAGACTATTTCCCAGAAAGGAAAAAAAAAAAAAAAAAAGGAGAGGCACAGAGTCTACCAAAATGGAGTCTAGAACCCCATGGAATTGGGAGAGTGGTAGTGGTTCTGGAACCCGGTAGAGCAGAGGCCAGAACACTGAGGTGGGGGAGAACCCAGGGCTCAGCACAGCAGCATCTAGAACGCGGTAAGGCTCTAGAGACTGTATGGAGTGTAGAATGCCAGGAACGCTGCGGAGGGGCATCTAGCACCCACAGGGCAGAGGCTAGAATGCTGGGGAGCAAGAACAGAATGGGAGAGGGGGTGAAGAGGGGCTAAGGCTGGAGCGGGGAGGGAGCGATGGGGACACCTAGTGGCGGCAGGACAGATTACATGACTGGCACAGGCGGGGGGCTGATGGGGCTGCGGGCGTCCGGGTGCACAAAATCCGGGTTCACGTAGGTGAAGCCTTGGAAGTCGGCCTGGTCGATGCTGGCCAAAACTAGGCGGTCTGGCGGGGTCAGTGCTGGCGCCGCCCGCGTGAAGAATTTGTCGAAGTTCTCGCCGCTGCGTCCACACTGTGGGAAGCACAGGGGAAGGAAAGATGAAATTCTCTTGGCTCCTTGGGTGTCCCTCTGCGTCCCCTCTGTGCATCTCCTGGCTCCTTTGGAATGTCTGCACATCCTTCACGTCCTCTGCATCTCCCGTTAGGGCGTCTCCACAGAGGGAGCCCCACCCCACCTCCACATATAGGAACTGGAGCTCCTGGGTACCCCCACCCCGAGGGACCAAGGTTTGTTCCCGAAAGGTGCCTGACCGGACGGGGTCTGAACGGAGGGGCGATCTCCAGTCGCTCCAAGCGCTCCCAGTCCATCCAGCGGAAAAAGCCATGAGCACGGATGGCGGGCTCCCCGTCTGGCCCTGAGCCCAGGCGCTTCGCTGGATGCTTAGTTAGGAACTGTGGAAAACACAGAGACACACAGACAGACAGAGTCCCGGACAGGGAGGCACAGAGAACGAGCAAGAGAGAAAGACAAAAACAGAGGAACAGAGACACAGCATAGAGACCCAGAGAGAGGAGAATAGCAAGGGGGAACAGGGGTGGGGGAGGTGGAGAAAGAGGAATGGGGGAGAATAAATGAGAATGAGATAAATGAACTCCAAACCCAGAGACCCGAGGACAGACAGAGAGAGAGAGAGAAATCAGGGTATCAGGGTATGAGGGGCAAGAAACCCAGAAAGAGGAAGGGGACAAGTGAAGAATCCCCAAAAGGGATGGAGGAGAAGGAGGAGACAAAGAGAGAGAGGAGAGGAAAAGGGAAGGATGAAGGGAGGGAGAGAGAGAGAAAGCGGTTGGAGACCCAGAGCAAAGAGGGAACAGAGATCCCGAGAGAGGGGGAGATAGAGACCCAGGGGAAGGGCAGAGACCCAGAGAAGGTGGGAGATAGAGCAGATGTTCGGGGGAAGCAGAGATGCAGAAAGAGGGTGGAGATTCAGGAGACAAACCCCCAGAGAGAGGGGTAAAGATACAATATGAAGGCAGAGACTCAGAAAGAGAGAAGGAGAGTTCCAGAAAGAGGACAGAGACCCAGAATATGTGTGTATGGGAGTTGGGGGTAAGAGGGGAATAGACACCCAGATAGAGGGGGACAAAGATGCAAGAGGTGCATCCCCAGGGACACAGAGAAAAGGTGGAGACACAGGAAGCCCCATCGAATGTAGATGGAGGCAGAGGCGGGAGACAGAAGCCAGAGAGCGACAGTCAGAGAGAATGGAGACAGGAGCCAGAAGCAGAAGGGCGCTAATGCTTGTTGAAAAGCTGCCACGGGCTAGACTCTTTCTCTTGCACTAACTCCATGACCCCAGTAGAGGAGGCAGGCTCCCGGAGTTTTGGTGGCTTGCCCAAGATCCCACAGGAAGAGAAGCGGCAGGTGTTAGGTTCACCTGACCCACCCGGTTCTGGAGAGGCAGACCCTGGCCTTCCAGCACTCCACACAGTGAGCTGGGGAGTGGGTGCAGCGGAGGGGAAGGAGACAGAGGCCATCCTTGGACTGGAGGGGATAGCAGGGCAGTCAATTAGTGTTCTAATGACATCTCTGTATTATACAAACTTTGCCAGCAGATGGAAGGGCAGTAACTTGAGGGGTGGGAGCCTTTTTCTAATGTGCACAGAACCACTGCATGGGAAGCCCAGGATGGTGATGGTAGGGCACAGGGGTTGTCTGGAGGCTCTGGGGGTCAGGGGGCTCTCACCCCCTTGCAGATCGCCACAGCTTCCCGGGAAAGCGACTTGGGGTAAGTGACAGTTTGTTCCATGATGGCCTGAAACAGCTCTTCCTCATCCTCCCCATCAAAAGGGGGCTGAGGAAATAGAGGGATAGAGTCAGAGACTTGACAAACTGCCTCTCCCCCACCTTCCACACCCTCATCATCCACCAAGAACACAAACACCCCCCTCCAACATCCTAGGGAAAAATTGGACCAAGCCACCAAAGCTTTCTCTCTCTCCATCTCAGACTCTCTGCTTTCCCATCTCAGATGCACCAGCTCTCTGCACCTCCTTGCTGTTCTGTCTTTCTCTGCTATGCAAATCAGCAGGGCATTAATTAGACAATATGTCACTTAAATAGAAGAGAGACCAAAAAAATGCAGGAAAAACTGTAAAAGCATTCTCTTGGTTAGATGAGTGGCTTCCAGTCTTCTGGGATTAGGAAAAGCAATACCAAGGCAAGAATTCTTTTCTTTCTTTCCTTTTCTTCTTTTTTTTCTTTTCTTTTTCCTTTTTCTTTCTTTCTTTCTTTTTTTTTTTTTTTTTTTTTTTTTGAGAGCATGCAGGAGCAGGGGAGGGGATGAGTGAGGAGCAGAGAGAGAAAGAATCCCAAGCAGGCTCCACGCCCAGCGAGAAGCCCAACACAGGGCTTGATCTCAGGACCCTGAGATCATGACTTGAGCCGAAATCAAGAGTCAGATGTTTAACTGACCGAGCCACTCAGGGGCCTCCCAAGGAAAGGATTCTTAATGTGGGGTCTAGGAAGTCTGTTTATACAATTGAGAGGGTCCATGAGTTTGAACAGGGGGAAAAGTACATCTTTATTTTTAAAAATCTCTAACTGAAATTTAGCATTCCCTTATAAACGTAGGCAAAAACCACAACAGTAGTACTTTGACTTCATCACCAACAGAAACCACAGATATTTTCTTAGCACATTAGATTTGCAGATACCTCAAAATGTAGGTCATCTCAACTTCAAGATTCCTGGTAGACCTTCCTGTTTATTTCCCACCATTGTGAGACATTACCATTTAATTCATTAATAGGAAATCACATATATGTCCACATCCCAGTGTTCAATATTTACCTAATTGTGTACCTTTAAATTAATTTAGTTGGCTGAACTAAGTTAAATTAAAATTTTAAAGTTTTGATAGCCATTTAAATATAATTGATTTCCTTTGTAATCCTATTATTTTAGTTCAGGCATTTAAACACATTGTTCTGAGAAGGGGTCCTTGGCACCAAAAAAGTTTTAAGAACCTCTGGCCTAAAAAAAAGAAAAAGAAAAGAACCCTGGCCTGTGGGAAAATAATGCTTCAGGACCAAGGACAGCACTATCCAGGCAGGACATTCCCAACTGCTTAGCACCCCTCCTTAGATGGCAGACATCCCTTCCTAACCAGCTCCTTTGAGAGGCCATGTAACAGATGCCATCCCACACCGTGTTGCCTTTAGCCAGGCCAGCCTCTCCCAGCTTCCCTTACCTGTCCTGCCAGCATCTCATACAGCAGAACCCCAAAGGACCACCAATCCACAGACTTCCCATAGGGCTGGTAGGCAATGATCTGGTGAGGAAGGATGGAAGTCAAGGAATCCTGGTTTGTGCTTTAAGAAGCCTAAGACCCCTTCTGGCCTCACCCCCCTGGGAACCCTACCCACTCGAAGTGTTTTCAACACAAACTCTTCCCACTCGGAACACTTTGGCCAGAGCTCCATCTTTTTGGACAATTCACAAACAGAATTTACCTACTTAGAATATTCCTTTGGTCCCAAAAATAAAGACCATCTAAGGACCAAGTCAAAAGTTCCACCCAGCTAGAATATTTAGGTAACTGGACCTTCTCCTTAAGGAGAGGGTAAAATAAGGGCTAAATTTCAGAGACCAGAGAGTCTTAAATCTGGATGCATTTAAGATTCATCTAGGGGGCTGTTCCTAGCCCTAAGAATTCCAGTCTCAATAGGTCAGAGTCAACAATATGTGTGTTTTTCAAAATCTCCGCAGGTGATTCTGACTCCCAGCCATGTTTTGAAACCATGGGCATTGATCACACGATGCAAAGGCATTAGCATTGAATCACCCTGGAAGATTAAGAAAGGCAGCACTAACACCACACCCTCTCTCAACTGAGACCCTCTACCTACTTACCTAAGGTCAGATCATTAGCTCCACCCCCTTAACAAAGTCCGAGTACACTCCCCCCCTTGAAATGTTCAGGAGACAGCCTCCACATGCCCAGTGTTCTGGGGGGACGGGCCCCACCCACTCAGAGTACACTCGAAGTTGTCTCTACCTTCTAGAACAGTCCTGCAACAGGTCCTGCTCTCTGAGAATTCTTAGGAGCCGAGCGGGTCCTGCTCTTTTAGAACACTCACCCACCTGTCCGCCCACTTTGCCAGCTTAGGGACCCAGCTCCGCCCACTGGGAATGCGGGGCGCACAGGCCTCTCTGAGCTGCTTGCTGTTGGACCACCCACGACTCATGTAAAGACCCCAGGGTCAGGACCCCCACATTCCGAATGTTAGGCAACCAGCCACACACACACACCACCCGCCCCTGCGAAGTTGCACAGCGCCAAGAGCAGCACAGGGAGGGTACCTCGGGGGCTATGTAGTCTGGGGTCCCGCAGAAGGTGCGGGTCGTGGTCCCGGGGAAGACGTTCTCCTTACACATGCCGAAGTCAGTGATTTTGATGTGTCCTTCGGCATCCAGCATCACGTTGTCTAGTTTCAGGTCCCTGGTGGGTGGGAGGCAGGATGGATAGTTGAGGGACGGGTGGAGTTCCACAGGCTGGAGCAGCAAGCTTTTGGTTTTTGTTTGTTTGCTTTGTTTTAAAGTAAGCTCTATGCCCAACGTGGGACTTGAATTCATGACCCCGAGATCACCAGTCGCTCGCTCTACCCAGTGGGCCAGCCAGGTGCCCCTGCAGCCGTGAGTTTGATCCCTTTCCCTCTAGGGGCCTGATGACCTCCAGTGAAAGGCCCAGACCACTCACCGGTAGATGATGCCCTGATTGTGAAGGAAGAAGAGGCCGATGGCGATTTCCGCTGCATAGAACCTGGAGAAGGGGGCGGGGAGTCAGAGGTCAAAGACTGGGGCCCCTCCTCCCCCCACCCCTCCTCTCTTGGGCGAGACTCACGCTGCATGGGGCTCCTTAAACTTGCCCAACTGCTGAATGTGGTACATCAAGTCGCCCCCGGTGACATACTCCATCACAAAATACAGGCGATCCTGGGGGGAGGGGGGCGGACGGGCGGGGGGGGGGCCTTAGAGGAGGGGACACGCTGACCAGAGGGTAGGACGCGTCCATTCCCGCCCCCTCCAGACAAACTTGGAAGGCTCCGGATCCACCCAGTCAGCAACCCAGAGCATCTGGCAGGTCCGGAGGACTCTAAGCCAGCCCCACAGAATCTCCACCTGCCCTATCCCCTGCTACTCGGAACTGGTCCCGCCCTCTGCGAATGGAAGACTGAGGCCCCCACATTCCCTGGAAATCCCAGGGGCACCGCCACCTCTTCCCGCACCTCCTCACGCAAACGCAACCCTGACCACCTGTTAGGAACCAGAGGTGTTTCGGGCCTCACTTGCAATGGACAATAATGTTTCTTTAAATCCAGGAAGCTGACTACGTTTATCCAGAGCTCTTTGAAGGAGTCATGCCCTCTCCAACCTCAGGTGGTTCTCACTCCTTGTCCCGTCCCACGAACTGCGGGACACGCCCCATGTCTGATGAGACCTTCTCTCAGAATCCAAGAGTGACGACCTCGTTACCTGGAGCCCAGCTGTTGGCAGGCCACTCAGAAGCCATTCTCCTCCCCACACTCCCTTTACTCAAACCTCCTTGGCTCAGAACACCCCCACTCAAGACCCCGCTGGCTCAGGCCACGCCCAACAGGCTCCCATCCCTCTGGCCACGCCCAGTCAGCGTGCAGGAGGTTCTTTTGCCTCGCCAGAATCTCGGAATCCCGGAGCAGATGTCTGACCTGAGCCAGCCTATGCACCTCCCCTTCCTTACCGGGGTCTGGAAGGTGGAGTGCAGCTGGGTGAGAAAGTGGGGCCGCCCCCCCGGGCCTCGGCCCCCCAGGGCCAGCACTCGCTTCTCCACCAGGGTGCAGTCCACGTCATCATCCTGAACAATCACGTCTTTCTTCAGGATCTTGATGGCGTAGAGCTCATCAGAGCCCCTGCGCTCAGCCAGCATCACCTAGGGACAGAGCCCCAAAAGGCCCAGTCCATCTTGGGAACAAACCCAGTGATGCAGGTCCCTACCCCGCCCTTTCAGGGACACAGAGAAAGGGAATCCCAGGTCCTTCCTCTCTCTCTCTCTCTCTCTCTCTCTCTCTCTCTCTCTCTCTCAGGGGACCAGGTGCCCTGATTTTGCTGAGCACTCCCTCAGGGAAAGCATCCGAATCTTTATGCCTGTCCTCTCAGGGGAACTCAGGGGTCCCATCGAGCCCTTTTTGGGGACTCAGTTGCCTAGTGTCCCTCCCTAAAGACCAGGAATCTGATCTCCCCCCAGACATCCTCCCCTTTCCCCCCTAGGACCCCAGGAATCCAACCTTCCCAAAACTGCCTTTTCCTAGAACCATGAGGAAGCTGAAGTCAGAGATGTGCAGACGTCCAGGGCTTGTCCCAAAGAAACAGCGCTTGGAGTCGGTGGGACTGGGGGATGGGGAAGGGATGGGAGAGGAAGAGGGACCCATCCGCACCCGCTGTGAGAAAGGGGAGAGATGCAGAGGTAGTTAGACCCCAGACGGGCATATGCCCCCGAGAGAGAGCATCCAAGAATGAAAGGGATGTGGAGAGACAGAGAGAAAAAGAAAGTTGTCTCTGCCCCCTCCCCATCCCCCAAGTTGGCTTAAGAACTTGCACTGGTTTTCCACAGCCTGGAGGGTTGGTCATTTAACTAACACTCAGACATTTACTATATGCCATTAGATAACCTGTTATCACCCCCCCCCATTTTATTTTTTATTTTTAGGTAATCTCTACACCCAACATGGGGCTCAAACTCACAACCCCAAGATCAAGAGTCTCATGCTCCACTGCCTGAGCCCGCCAGGTGCCCCCACACCCACACCCATTTTAGAGAAGAGGAAATTGGCACAGAGACATTATTAAATAACTTGCCCAATGTCACACAGCAGATTAAAAAGCAGAGCCAGAAATCAAAATCCATTAAAGCCAGAGACGGCGTCTCGCCCTCCTTTTTGTGTCTTCAGCATCGTCCAGCACTGAGGGTGCTGAATGGACGAAGGTCTCTCAGGACACAAGCGCTGAGCGCATTTCCTATTGCTCAACCTTCAGAGCACACCCAGAGTCAGAACACAGACACGACCACTGCTTTCTGCTCCTCCCACCTGCGTCTGCACAGAGCCTCCTCTCCCCTTCCCCCTCTGCCTCTGTTCTCTACACAGAGCTCGTGTCCTGTTCAGGCCTAAACCACCTCAGGCCACCTTTGATGCTCCCACCCCCCCACCCTATCTCACCCAGTTTAAAAGCTAAAATCCTGGGGTGCCTGGGTGGCTCAATCCTTAAGCATCTGCCTTTGGCTCAGGTCATGATCCCAGGTAGCCTGCTTCTCCCTCTCGCACTCCCCCTGCTCGTGTTCCTGCTCTCGCTATCTCTGTCAAATCAATAAGTAAATAAAATCTTTAAAAAGCTAAAATCCTTCCAGTGAATGACAAGTCACACCCCTTCCCTCTCTGATTTAATGTCCTACTTTTTCCCACCCTCTCCCCCTCTTCAGCCCCACTGTCCTCCTTGCTTTGCTACATACACTCCCAGCCTGCTCCCACCACAGGGCCTTTGCACCTGCTCTTCCCTCTGCCTGGAAGGTTTTCCATCCTTCAGCTTTGAAATCTGGTCTCTCTCTCCTGTGCCTGGAGAATCCCGCACTCCCTCCTGGACTCACCACCCCGCTCAGAAGCTTTCTCTGGCTCTCCCAGGCTGAGCAGCTGCTTCCGGCACTCCCCAGTGCCTGAGGCTACTACCTCCATTATCAAACATAGTCCTTCTGGATGGATGTCTCTATCTGTACCTTTCTCCTACTTTGAAATTGGAGCTCCCCAGGGAATGGACTGATTCTACTCCCAGAACAGGGTTCGGCTTATGTGACACCTCAGGAAATAGGTGTTGAGTGAGTGAGAAAAGGAATGGAGGACAGAAGGCCACAGTGATAAATAGAAAAACTCAAGGATCCGTTCAGGTGTCACCTCCTCAGGGAAGTCCCTCCTTGGCCACTCCCCCCCCCCCCCCCCCGCCCCCCAGGCTGGCTGAGCAGCTCCTCCAGGCTTCTCGGTGCCCTGGGCTACCTCTGATGTAGTACATCAGGGCCAGGTTCCCTTCCGGGCTGCTAGGTTTGCTCAGCAAGCACAAGACCGGCCACCAAGTCTGTGCTCAGCCCATGGGAGTGGAAATGAAAGCAGGTATCAGGGGAGCGAGACGTGGGGACAGACATGCAGACCACAGGAATGAAACTCTCCATTCCGGGCCTGAGCTCTACTCACCTCATACAGTTCCAGGGGGTAGTTACAGGCCTGGGGGAGAAGAAAGCCAGAGTCAGAGCACCCAGGGAGGTAGGAGGTTGCCCTAGAGCCTAGGGTGGCGACTCCAAACCCCCAAGCCATGGGAATGGATAGGAACTCTAATTCCCATCACACCCTGGGGCAGGAGTCCCGAGAAAGGCAGGGGAAGGAGCCCCGGGGTCTTCTGGGAATTGTAGTCCCAGTTCGCGCAGGCACCCAGCCGCTCTGAACTGTGGCAGGCAGGGCTGGACTCCCCCTGGGGGAAGCCGGGCCGAGTACCTCAAACTTCTGGAGGAGGCTGCAGTTGTCAGCATCAGCCACCGGCACATTGTAATATTCGCCCTCCTCTTGGTTCAGTAACTTGTACCTGACATACAGACGGAGACCGGAACCGGGCAGGAGGCGGGGTCGGGGTGAGGGTAGGGGGTGGGGGGGATGCACCCGAGGGAGAGGCAGAGGGATCGGAGGGCGGAAAGAGACACAGAAAGAAGGACACAGAGATGGAGAAAGAGTGAGAGAAGGAGAGAAGGGCGGGGTGGGGGGACACGGGGTGGGGGGGAGAGGGACAGGGGAGGAGGGAGAGAGAAGCGCAGGGAGGCAGGATGCTGGTGGTCCGGAGGAGAGAGACCACGCCCCTGCCCCGTCCTCACCAGCCGTCCACCGGCGCCTTGAGCAGCTCCGAGACACCGAAGGACATGGCACCCATGAAATCGTTGCGGGAAGTCCGGTCCCAGTCCCACACCTCCACGCTGAGCCGGCGCTCCACGTCCCCCGGCTTCAGGTTGCTGCGGGAAGGGTGGGGCGGAGTGAGGGTCTAGCTCCCCACTCCCCCAACTCCCCCATCCTTGGTGCTGGAGGAGGACGCAGGCCCTTCTGGGGTGAGCTGGGGTCTGTTCCTACTCCCTAAAGTGTCCTGTCATCTCTGAGCCTCCCGAAGGGGGTCTTCCCCAATATCGGGACCTTGAGTACATCTGGACCGCGCTCAGTCTCTCTCCCTTCCTCCCACATTCTTGGCTCCTTCCGATCCCTGCGTCCTGTCCTTTCTCTCCAGATCTCTCTCCTATCTGAGTCTCTGTGCCCCCTCCTTCCTCTGGGTCTCTGTCCTTCTGTCTTTCTGTTAACTGGCTTCTTTTCTCTTCCTGCCACCCACCCACCACCCCTCTGCTTACACCCCACCCCCCTGCATTCTGTCTATGTGTCTCTTTGGGTTTGTGTCTCTTCTTCTGAACACCCGCCATCTCTGTCTCACTCTAAAGTAGTGGGCTTTGATGGAGATTAAATGCACAGATCTCTCTCTCTCTCTCTCTCTCTCTCTCTCTCTCTCTCGGCTTCTGTAACTCCATCACTCTCCCTCAGTCACTCCATTCCCTCTCCCACCGCCTTTCTCTGCCCTTTTCTTGGGTTCCTTCTATCCTAACACCTCCCACTATCTGCTCTCTGGGGTCTTGTGGGCCACCAAGACCCTCAGATCATTCTCTGTCAGCCATCACAGCGTCCCCTGCACCCGAGGCTCACAACACAAAGGTCTCGTTCCACACAGGGTTTAGTGTGGCTTTCACCGTCCGGGTCTTCTGTTTTGTCAAGTTCCGAGGGTCTGGGATAAGCTTCAGCTTCACATAGGGATCCGACAGACCATTGGGATCCATTGGGATGAGGTTACGGGCCTCGCCAACTGAGAGGAGAAGTGAAGGAGGGTAGACCGGGTTAGAGATCCAGGAAGAGGCCCCTAAGTCTCTCCCTGTCGGCAATCAAAAATCCAAGCTCATAGCCATTCTGACGACCCAGGTGTCTTTGGTCTCTTACCTCTCCAGTACCCAGAAGACAGGGCCTAAATCCTTTTTCCCAGCCAGGGACCCAGAAATCAGACCCAGAACCCCCTCCTACCTGAGGACCCTGGAGTGAGGACCCTGGCCATATCACCAATAGTAATCCCAGGCCTCCCTCAGAATCAGGTTTTCTCTCCTCCCTCCCTCTCAAGGACCTTCATTTAGAATGGCCATTAAGAGGTGCTGAAAGGGGGGGGCTCCTGGGTAGCTCAGTCGTTAAGCATCTGCCTTTGGCTCACGTCAGGATCCCGGAGTCGTGGGATTGAGCCCCGCATTGGGTCCCTGCTCAGCGGGAAGCCTGCTTCTCCCTCTCCTACTCCTCCTGCTTGTGTTCCCTCTCTCGCTGTATCTCTCTCTGTGTCAAATAAATAAATAAATAAAATCTAAAAAAAAAAAAAAAGAGGTGCTGAAAGGGGGCCCTTGGGTGGCCCGGCATCGGGCTCCCTGCTCAGCAGGGAGTCTGCTTCTCTCTCTCTGCCCTTCTCCCTGCTTGTGTGTTCTCTTTCTCGCTCTCTCTCTCAAATAAATAGATATATTTTTTAAAGATTTTATTTATTTATTTGAGAGAGGGGGAGAGGGCGAGGGAGAAGAAGACTCCTCGCTGAGCAGGGAGCCCGATGCGAGGTTCCATCCCAGGATCCTGGGATCATGACCTGAGCCGAAGGCAGACGCTTAGCCGCTTAGCCGACTGAGCCACCCAGGCGCCCCAGTAGATAAAATCTTTAAAAAAAAAAAAAAAGGCGCTCGGGGTGCCTGGGTGGCTCAGTCGTTAAGCGTCTGCCTTTGGCTCAGGTCATGATCCCAGGGTCCTGGGATCGAGCCCCACATCAGGCTCCCTGCTCGGCGGGAAGCCTGCTTCTCCCTCTCCCACTCCCCCTGCTTGTGTTCCCTCTCTCGCTGTCTCTCTCTCTGTCAAATAAATGAATAAAACCTTAAAATATAAATAAATAAATAAATAAACAAACAAACAAATAGGGGCGCCTGGGTGGCTCAGTTGGTTGGGCGTCTGCCTTTGGCTCAGGTCATGATCCCAGGGTCCTGGGATCGAGCCCCACATCGGGCTCCCTGCTCGGCAGGAAGCCTGCTTCTCCCTCTCCCACTCCCCCTGCTTCTCCCTCTCCCACTCCCCCTGCTTGTGTTCCTGCTCTCGCTAACTCTGTCAAATAAATAAATAAAATCTTAAAAAAAAAAAAAAAGGCGCTGAAAGTTGCAAGAGTCAAGGCTGGGGACTCCGCTACAAGGTGGAAGGGGCGTGGCGGGGTGGTGCTCAGCCTTTGCAGGTGGGGTCAGGAGGGTGGGCGTGACCCTCAGGGGGTGTGGCCTTCTCTGTAGGGTTGGGTGGGCCGCGCAGGTGAACACCTTGAGCCCTTCCCCCTGGGTAAGAGGGCGGGACCAGACGCAGGAGCCGGGCTTCACCTGTGACGTGTATCTCATCTGCAGTCGGAGCTCGGATTTCCAGCTGCAGGCGCCCACGGCGCTCCGTGTGGTCCACCCCGCACAGAGAGGGCACGCTGCGCACACAGCGTCGGTGCACGTTCATCTCGCAGCCTAGGGGGACAGAACGTGAGGTAGCGTGTCCCGCCGCTCCCCCACCCCCAGACGGCATCCTCCAGCACTACCCGGAACCCAGACACTGCGCTTTGAAAGGGGCCCCGAGGGGCACCTGGGTGGCTCAGTTGGTTGGGCGACTGCCTTCGGCTCAGGTCGTGATCCCGGAGTCCCGGGATCGAGTCCCGCATCGAGTCCCGCATCGGGCTCCCTGCTCGGCGGGGAGTCTGCTTCTCCCTCTGGCCCTCCCCCCTCTCATGTGCTTTCTCTCTCTCTCTCTCTCAAATAAATAAATAAAATCTTTTAAAAAGAAAAGAAAAGAAAGGGGCCCCGGAGCTCCAGGTTCTGGCAGGAGCCGCAAGGGTAGACTCACAGGAGCATTTCATGCCCTGGTGCACCAGCCCGTAGAGAAGGGAGCCGCAGTGGTCGCAAAAGGTGGGGCTGCTATAGCTGTGCAGACGGAACTTGTGCTTGTTTCGGGGGTCCTGGAGGCAGAGAGGAGACATCAGAGGGGGTTTAGGAGGGGGGGTGCCCTAGACCCCTGGCAGAGAAGCCCTTTGAACCCTGCCTCCTCTGCCTTGCTCTCCCAGTCTTCTGCGGCTCCACCTCACTCATTTGCTCTACAATATTTATTGAGGGCCTACTGTGTGCCAGGCACTGTTCTTTGTGCCAGGACCAGCCGTGAACAAACAAAAACTCCTGTGCCCATGGAGTTTCCTTTCTAGTGGAGGGAGACAAAATAAACAGTGAATAAATAAAATAGTTTGAGAGATGGTAGCAGGTGCTTTGGAGAAAAATGAAGCAAGAAAGGGGATTGCCAGGGGTGGGGATTGAAATTTGCAGAAAGTGATCAGGGAAGGCTTCACTAACAAGGTGGCATTTGGGCAGAACCCGCAGGAGGTGGGGGCTCCTAATGTTCCAAGTCCCTATGCTCCCCCCCACCTCCCAAAAGCTGTTCTCTGAGGACTTGTGGGCCACAATGAACTCCAGATGGTTCACTGTCAGCCTCTGTCAATGTCTGCCCACTGACGATCTGCCTTCTCTAAGCCCCTTGTGAGATGGAGAATATGACCTCTCAGTCAATGAAAGACCAAGTGTAGGGGCGCCTGGCTGGCTCAGTTGATGGAGTGTGCGACTCTTGATCTTGGGGGTGTGAGTTCAAGTCCCATATTAGGTGTAGAGATGAAACAAAGAATGAAAAGAAAGGAAAAAAGAGAGAAAAAGAGGAAAGAAAGAAAAGAGAAAGAAAGAAAGAAAGAAAAAAGGAAGAAAGAAAGAAAGAAAGAAAGAAAGAAAGAAAGAAAGAAAGAAAAGAAAGAAGAAAGAAAGAAAGATTAAGTGTAAACTGCATAGCAGGGCCTGGCATGCTAAATGTGCTCAGTACTGTTATTTGTGCTGCTGTGGTTACTACTCATGATTTTATTGCAGTCTCCACATAGCCCTGGGTTTAAATAAGAGCTGGGCCATTTACCAGCTGTGTCATTTGGGGCAAGTTAGTGGCCAAATTTGAGCCTCAGTGTCCTCTTCTGCCCAGTGGAAATCAACAGTCTATCTTGAAGCAATGCTGAATGTCCAGAGTCCAATTAAGCATGAATTTAGGACACCGGTAAAGCATTCCTTCCCCACCCCTGGCAGTGTCTGAGTGTTAAATAATTTGGTATTTGCCTTTTTCTAGGAATGCATTGCGAGAGTTATCACTAGGGTGAAAATTCAGGATATTCTTGGACTTTTATTTATTTTTGCAGTTTAGTGGGGATTCTATTTTGAATGACACTGGGCGGGTGGGGTAGGGTGTGATGATCTCTTTCAACTCTCTGGGCCTCTAACGATCTTCAGCTGACCCTAACTCAAAGGGTGCCTGTCGCTGTAAGTGATATACTATGTAAAAGTTCTCAGCAGGGTGCCTGACTCACAAGCTCCATCGCTCCACGGAGAGAAGCTGTTTTTATTCTCAAGGTGAAATCACCATTACAAAGGAGACAGAGCTGCAGCTCCAGTTAGATTAACATCCACATTTTGACTCTGCCCACTACCCAGCTAGTGGCTTCCCTCCACGCTGTGCTTTGCAGAGACTCAGCCTTCCTTCCTATAAAATGGGGCCGCAAGGCCTCCCTGAAAGGGGTCTAATGGAAATCATGCTTGCCAAGCCCTTCCCACTTCTTTAGCCCCTGATCCATGTGACTGACAACAAGATCAAAAGAATTAAGAAGGAAAAAAACGTCAGAGTGAGGTAGAGGAAGATCCCTCCTCTGCTTTTTCATCGGTAACAGCAACAATTGTACTAGGATAATAATCGATATGTTGTCTCTCGCCATGTACCAGGTACCATCCCAAGCATTTGACTCATTTAGTCCTCAAAACAATCCTTTAAAGTAGGCATGGTCATCATCCCCATTTTGCAGATGAGGAGCTCAAGAGGTGCAGAGAAGTAAATTAAAAACTTTGGAGGGTCACAGAACCTCTGTGTGGTGGAACTGGGATTCAAGCCCAGGTTTTTGGCTCAGGAGCCTCTGCTCAGATGGGGACAGGAACAACATCTCATCTTATATGTTGTGCAGACTCACTCCTGTACTGTCTGCCAGATACCTGCTGAGTGCATGCAATGAGCACTGGATAAATCAGAAGTATTGTTGGTGGTGCAGGTGGGCAGGTGAGGTGGCTAATCATGGACATATATGGGTGCTAGTAGACAGTGGTGCTCAATAGATGTCCTATGAAATCACATCCTTTATGTAAATTTCAATTTCCTTCACCTAACCAGCTGGCAAAATGTCCCATGGAGTTCTGGAGATCTCTCTGCCCCTTTCTCTCTCTCAGGTTCTCATTCTGTCCCTTTCTTCATCTGCTAATCATAAAGCTGGCTCCAACCTTATGTCAAAACCTGGGCTAGACCCTCAAGCCACCTGGCTTCACTGAACTATCAAAACAAGCCGGGGGCTGCCTGGGTGGCTCAGTCGTTAAGCGTCTGCCTTCGGCTCAGGTCATGATCCCCGGGGTCCTGGGATCGAGCCCCACATTGGGCTCCTTGCTTAGTGGGGAGCCTGCTTCTCCCTCTCCCACTCCCCCTGCTTGTGTTCCCTCTTTCGCTGTGTCTCTCTCTGTCAAATAAATAAATAAATAAAATCTTAAAAGAAAAAAAAACAAGCTGGGGGAGGTCGAGATTTATGCTGTCGCACCCAGTATCCACTAACTGCACATGGCTATGTAAATTTAAATCAGTTCAAATTAAATGGAATTTAGATTTCCGTTCCTCAGGCACGGTAGCCCCTCTCAAGTGCACCTCTAGCTAGCTGGGTGTGGCTGGTGGCTTCCGTCATGGACAGCACACGTAGAGGGGAAGTGGAGGCTCAGAGAGAAGAGCCCCAAGGCCAGACAGAAAGCGAAGGAGGGATCAGGAACGGGCCACAGGGTCGACTGTTCCTGTAAGTCGACCTGACATCCCCCCCACCCCATGTGAAGCGGAGGGAGGGAGGGAGAGCTTGTGCGTGTCTCTGTGTGTGTGCATGAGGGATCTGTATATGCACGTGTGTGTGCTCATGGGGATATGTGCATGCACGTGCAGCTGTGTGTGTGTGTGTGCATGCGAGCGCACACGCGTGTGCACTGAAGGGTCTCCCTGGGCCTCCCTCTCCGCGTCTCAGAAATCATTCTCCATATCTACCATTTTCTATTCTAGCTTGTCTCTCTGGGTCTCTGCAGCCCTGTTTCTCTGAGTTTCTTGTCTCTGTCTGTCTCTCTCAGTCCCTGTGGCTCACCTTTTCCTCCCTCCTGGGTTTCTGTCTCTGTTCCATTCCTCTCTCTTTCTCTGTCTGGGTCTCTATCTTTTTCTGCATTTCTGAGATTCTCTCTGTCTTATCTCAGTGCCTGCATCAATAGTTGTCTCTCTCTCTCTGTCCCTCAACTCTCTGTTGTTTTTTTTAAATCTCTTGATCCCTGGATGACAGCCCACTTCCTCCAATGCTCTCTTTGGTCCTCTCACCCCTGCCTCTTCTTGGTCCCCCACCTGTGTCCCCAGCCTGTCTCAGCCCCCTCTCATTTCCCCTTTCCAGGCCAAGGGCAGGGAATCTGGGCCAGACTAGCTCCCCCTATCTCTCCAGCCCCCCTCCCCTCCCAGCCTTAAAAATAGCAGGAGAAATTGGGACGGACGCCGAGGGGGTGAGGGCGGGGGCGCGGCCCAAAGAGAAAAAATCAGGTGTCCGGGCACTCACATCCGTCTGGGGGCCCTTCCCAGCGCCTGGACACTCGAAGGTCACAAATTCGTGGCATCGTCGATGAACCACAAAGCTGCAGACTGAAGGTGAGAATCATAGAGACATAGAGACAGAGAGAGAGCCCAATGGATAGAAAATCGGAAAGACAGAGACCCCTACAGAAAGAAAACCAGAGGGGGGGACCCCAAAATCAAGAGAGTTTAATAGACAATCAAAGGAGAGACCCCCAACATGGAGTGGGGAAGGGAAACCAGGAGACAGAAATTCAGGAGATGGACCCAAAGACAGAAACAGATACACAGAGCATCACAGAGCAGAGAGACCCCAGTGCCTACACACAGCCAAAGGGAGACACAGAGACCGAGAAAGACAGACACAGGGACACAGAGAGAAAACAGGATCCCATCGACAGACACAAGCCCACCGAGGCAAGAAAGCAAGGAAAGAGGCAGGCTGAGGAGGAGAGCAAACAGAGAAATGTCCTCCGACAGAAGAGAGAGAGCAGTGACTTGGGCAGAAGTGAGTCTGGGGGCTGCTGCAGGCCTCCCCCTCCCTGACTCACTCTGTTCTCAACAGTAGCAGCTGGTGCTTTAGGACTCGCCCCCCTCTCCCGCCCCCCATAACTGCCAGCCCCGCCCAGCCCCCACCCGCCCATTGGTGACCCCACCCGGCCTGCCCCTGCCTAGGACTGTTGGTGTCGTCATGGCGACAGCAGCTTGAGGGGGGGGCTCTGACTTCTCATCTCTAGCCCCTCCCTTTCAGCTCCCCTTTTCCAAATCTCCCTGTTCCCATGGCAACAGATTCTCCAAATATCTGTCCCCACCTGGAGCCGGCCGAGGGAGGGGCCCCCAGCACCACCTCCGCGGTGGCCCCGCCATCAGAGCTCCCTCCCCACCACAGGCTGTGTCTCTGCCACACCCCCCGCCCCGGGCTCCCCCGCGCCTCTCTGGGGACCGAAGAACACGTGTGTCAAGCCTCCTGGGCTGTGGGGCCCCAGCCTCCACCCTCCTGAGGGTCCCAGGAGTCTGGGTCCCCAGCTCTTACCTTGACATTGCAGGCCCTGTTTTCCAATCCCCCTGCAAGATCAAGGATCAGAGGTCAGTGCAGAAAAGGGTACCCGGTCTCCCACCTCTGCCAGACTTACTGCACCTTGCTCCCCCCGTGAGCAGGACCCCAGCTGCCTCTTATTCTAGAACCCAGACATTCTAGTCCTCAGCTCTTCTTCTCTCAGACGCAGGAGCCCAGGCCCCCAACCCCTCCTCCCTCAGGCCCAGGAGTCTAGGCCCCCAGTCCGTCCTCCCTCAGACCCAGGAGTCCAGGCCCCCAGCCCCTCCTCCCTCAGACCAAGGAGTCCTCACCCCCAGCCCTCCTCCCTCAGACCCAGGAGTCCAGACCCCCAGCCCTCCTCCCTCAGACCCAGGAGTCCAGCCCCCAGTCCCTCCTCCCTCAGACCCAGGAGTCCAGACCCCCAGCCCCTCCTCCCTCAGACACAGGAGTCCAGACCCCCAGCCCCTCCTCCCTCAGACACAGGAGTCCAGACCCCCAGCCCCTCCTCCCTCAGAAACAGGAGTCCAGACCCCAGCCCCTCCTCCCTCAGACACAGGAGTCCAGGCCCCCAGCCCCTCCTCCCTCAGACACAGGAGTCCGGACCCCCAGCCCCTCCTCCCTCAGACACAGGAGTCCAGGCCCCCAGCCTCCTCCCTCAGGCCCAGGAGTCCAGACCCCCTAGTTCCCTCCTCCCTCAGACCCAGGAGTCCAGACCCCCCCAGCCCCCTCCTCCCTCAGACCCAGGAGTCCAGGCCCCCAGCCCCTCCTCCCTCAGACCCAGGAATCCGGGCCCCCAGGCCCTCCTCCCTCAGACTCAGGGTTCTGGGTCCCCAGCCCCTTCCTACCCTAGGACCAGGAGCCAGGGCTGCAGCCCTCTCCTTCCCCAACCCTCAGGGGTCTGGGGTGACAGGAGTCTCCATCCCTCGTTCCCTCCCTCCTCAGGCCCCCAGCCCTTCCCTCACCAGATGAAGTCGGTGCAGTGGCTGCAGAAGGTTGGCTGCTTGAAGAAGCGGGCGGTGAACTTGTGGCTCTTGACTTCGTGGACCACCTTCTGCCTCAGAGCCCCCTTTCTGCAAAACAGGGGCCGGGGTCCCCCCTCTGAATCGCCTCCGCCGGGGCCCAGGCCTGCCATGGCCCCAGGAACGTAGCAGGGACCAGGATCCTGCCTTTCTGGGGAAACAGGTGGAAGGGCGAGGAGCCGGAGACTCGGGAGAGCACTGAGCCACGGGGAGATTGCGAGGAGGGAAGGAGAGGGGCGAGGCACCTCCAGGCGCGGAGCGCAGGGCGGGGAGCGGCACCCCGGGGCGCGCCGGCTCCGCCAGGGGGAGCGGGCGGGCAGGGCGGAGAGCCGAGGGCAGGGGCGCCGAGGAGCCGGAGGCAAGGGCGGCGGCAGCGGCGGCGGGAGCTCCAGCTCAGGCACCTGCTGAAATGTGGGAGCCCCGGCGGGGGGGAGGCGTTGCCATGACGACCGAGGGGCGGGGTTTCAGTTTAAAGGCGCCCCCCCTCCCTGAGACTGGGGACAAATGCCCTCCCCACCCCCGACACACGTGCGCACACCCACTCCGGGGGCTGGCTGGAGGGAGGGCGCATCCTCTGAGCGGTGCCCTGCCCCCACCTCCTGCTGCCACCCGGCTGGGCTTCCTCCCCACTAGGTGCCTCGGTGGGTCCCCTGAGCCCGCTGAGACTCCACTCGGATCCCTGGGTTTCTGACTGTGTCACTCTGCTTCATTACACAAACTTTGTATTCAGTGCCGGGGACCCGGTGGTGTACGGGGAGGCCTGCTGTCTCTCTCTGCTGCTCTTCAAGTCTTGATTGCTCTCTGGGCCTGGGTGAATGTGTATGTCTGTGTCTCCCTCTGGGATTGTCTCTCGCTCTCAGTCTCTGTCCCTGTCCCAGTGTTCCTGGCTCCCTGTCCTGTGTCTCTGTCCCTGTCCAGTGTTCCTGGCTCCCCATCTCTGTGTCTCTGTCCCTGTCCAGTGTTCCTGGCTCTCCGTCTCTGTGTCTCTGTCCCTGTCCAGTGTTCATGGCTCCCCGTCTCTGTGTCTCTGTCCCTGTCCAGTGTTCCTGTCTCTGTGTCTCTGTCCCTGTCCTGTGTTCCTGGCTCTCCGTCTCTGTGTCTCTGTCCCTGTCCAGTGTTCCTGGCTCTCCGTCTCTGTGTCTCTGTCCCTGTCCAGTGTTCATGGCTCCCCGTCTCTGTGTCTCTGTCCCTGTCCAGTGTTCCTGTCTCTGTGTCTCTGTCCCTGTCCTGTGTTCCTGGCTCTCCGTCTCTGTGTCTCTGTCCCTGTCCAGTGTTCATGGCTCTCTGTCCTGTGTCTCTGTCCCTGTCCAGTGTTCCTGGCTCCCCGTCTGTGTCTCTGTCCCTGTCCAGTGTTCCCGTCTCTGTGTCTCTGTCCCTGTCCAGTGTTCCTGGCTCCCCATCTCTGTGTCTCTGTCTCTGTCCAGTGTTCCCGTCTCTGTGTCTCTGTCCCTGTTCCCTGTTCATGGCTCTCTGTCCTGTGTCTCTGTCCCTGTCCAATGTTCATGGCTCCCCATCTCTGTGTCTCTGTCCCTGTCCAGTGTTCCCGTCTCTGTGTCTCTGTCCCTGTTCCCTGTTCATGGCTCTCTGTCCTGTGTCTCTGTCCCTGTCCAATGTTCATGGCTCCCCATCTCTGTGTCTCTGTCCCTGTCCTGTGTTCCTGGCTCCCCATCTCTGTGTCTCTGTCCCTGTCCAGTGTTCCTGGCTCTCTGTCCTGTGTCTCTGTCCCTGTCCAGTGTTCCTGTCTCTGTGTCTCTGTCCCTGTCCTGTGTTCCTGGCTCTCCGTCTCTGTGTCTCTGTCCCTGTCCAGTGTTCATGGCTCTCTGTCCTGTGTCTCTGTCCCTGTCCAGTGTTCATGGCTCCCCGTCTCTGTGTCTCTGTCCCTGTCCAGTGTTCCTGGCTCTCTGTCCTGTGTCTCTGTCCCTGTCCAGTGTTCATGGCTCCCCGTCTCTGTGTCTCTGTCCCTGTCCAGTGTTCCTGGCTCTCTGTCCTGTGTCTCTGTCCCTGTCCAGTGTTCCTGTCTCTGTCCCTGTCCAGTGTTCCTGTCTCTGTCCCTGTCCAGTGTTCATGGCTCCCCATCTCTGTGACCCTGTCCCTTGCCTCTATTTCTCTGGGGTTTTTGCTCTGTGTCTCCGTCTATGCCTGTGGCCATCCTGTGACCCTCTCTGGGTCTCGGTGTCCCTCTTTCTGTGGTGTCTGTCTCATCAGTGTTCCTTGGCCTCTCGCCGGAGGTCCCATCCATTCCTGTTTCGGTCTCCCTGACTCTCTCCCTCTCCTCGCCTCTATCTGTCTCTGTGGCTCTCTCTCGGTCGCTCTCCACCGGGCTGTGACTCTGGGCCTCCGTGTCTCCGTCCCTCTGTGTCTCTCTCTTGGAGGGTCAGTCTCTGTCTCCCGCACCCCTCAGCCCTCCTTCTCCCCGTGCCTCTGTGTCTGCGAACCTCCCTGTGCTCGCCTCTTCCTCCTCCTCCCGGCCCGGCCCCCTCTCTGACCCACTCCCTGGCTCTGCCAGCGTCTCCCTCGGTCGCTGGGGGTCTCTCTGGATGTTGGAGCTCAGTGTCTCCCGCCCCCACCCCGCCCCCCATCTTTATCCCTTTCTCACCCTTCTGGCTAGGAACCTCTCTCTCCGCGCCTGGGGGTCTCCCCGTCCCTCCACGCCCCCCTCTGGCCCTGGAAAACCCTGTGCATCCCCGTGCCTCCGAACGTCGGCCTCGCCGGGCTCCGGCCTCCGCTCTGTCTCTCCGCCCGCGTCCCCACCCCTCGCCAGTAGCGCCCGGCCCTCCCCCAACTCCCGAGCGCGTCCGGCTCCCGGCTCCCGGAGACCCGCGCTGTTGCCAAGGGCAACCACGGCCCGCCCCGCGCGGCGAAGTGCGGTGCATCCTGGGATTTGGAGTCTGAGCCTGAGGACTACCTGTTGTGGCGACGCGGCCGAGAACTTCCTCTCCCGGCGTGCCCCGCGAGGCGGAGGCGGGGCGCCGCGGCGGCGCCTGGGGACCCGGCCCCCCGCACCTTCTTCGGGAATTTTGGGGGTCCGGGGAGGCTTCCCGAAGCCGAAGGGGAGGTGAGGGAATCCGACTCTTCTCCAAACCCCTCAGAAGTGGGGTGCTCTTGCCTGCCAGCCACCTCCAGGCGTCCGGCCTGCCCAAGGGCAAGGATATGGGGTCGGGGTGGCCCTGGAAACTGACCTAGGATCGATCCCACCTTGCCCTGCTTGGCTGCTTTTCCCGCATCACCAACATATCACCCCCGAGCTCTGGAGCTGTTCTCTCTGGTCCCTTCCAGAAGGGGTTCAAGCGGGGGGTGGGGGGGAGGGGAGGGGGGCGAGACGCCCTTGGAGGAGGCAAGCATGGGTGTGGGTCGGAATTCCGGGGTGGGCACTGCAGAGATCAAACGGAGGCTTCTCCTGGAGAAGGAGTTTATCTATTCCCGTTAGCCCTTCCTTCTCTTCCGGGGGGGCCTCCTCCCTCCCTCGACATATCGCTTGCCATTGCTTTTGCGGGTGTTAAGTGCAGAAAATGGGTTTCATGATCCTGGGATTTTTGCGGGTTTGTTTATGTATTTGTGATTCTCCTCAAGCAACAGGACCTTCTCTGGGACAGATTCATTGTAGGCGTAATTCGTTTGCTCTTTATCAAGGTCTTCTATGGACAGGTTGTGTCAGGGAGCTTGGAACTGGGGGTAGGATGGAGCGGAGGGTGGGCATGTAGGCAGCGTCAGATCCTGAAGGCCCCTGGTATCACCTGTAGGCAGATATGGATTTGAGCAGGGGAGGGCAGTGTCAGAGGTTAGAAGCATCCCCCTGGGGCCAGGGTGGGCAAGAGGTGGGCTAGTCAAGGAAGAGGCTGGGGCTCAGAACAAACAAAATGATACCTGAGCTGGGTCAGGAGCCTGGACAGACAGTGTCTGGTGAGCGACTGACAGAGCCGATGGGAAGAACCAGAGCCTGGGTTTGCAGGCTCGGGAGCCTATTACTGAGATGAGGAACCCAAGGAGTTGATTTTGGGAAGAAACGTTGCACTCAGATGGGGACACTGTATTTCTGAAATGCTCATTGGATTCCAAGGAGGGACAAATCTTATCCATTTCAATCCTAACTAGTTATCCTGGCTTGAGAGAGTAAATTTGGGAGATCCAAAGGCCAAAGTTTTCTTGGCCCCAGGCTCCCTCTTCCACCAGACCCAAGAATCTGGACCTTGCCCTCTCTCCTGGAGCCCTCCTCCCCAGCAATAAAGCAAGCACAGTTTTTCTTTTATCTTTATATTGATGTAAAAAAAAAACCAAAACCATTATGGATGTGGGAGTGAGGAAACGGACAAGTCTTCCCTCTGTGGTTGACAGCGGGGACTGATGGGAATCAGAAGCTCCAGGGAATTTAAAAAAAAAATAAAATATATATTTATACATTTATATATATGACGTTACGCGTGTGAGTCCCGGAGAAGCAGGAAGCAGCTACAAGAAGGAACGAGCATGCAGAAACACACGTGTGTGTGTGTTTGTGTGTGTACCACACTCAAGCAATGCAATTCAATTCTTCTGACTATGGCAACAGCAATCCCCACCTACCCAACCCAACCACCCCCCCAGAAAAAGACGTTGAAAAGAAACTTCCCTTTTAGAAGAGGGCCACCCAGTACATTTTGCCCTCGTGACCAGGAAAAGGAAAAAAAAAAACAAAGAAACAGAAAACAAACAACCAAACAAACCCAGGCTCACATTGCCTTTAAGGCTGGCAGTGGCCAACCTCTTCTCCCAGCAAAGGCAGTCCATGCTGTTTTTAACAGAGGCGGGAGGGCCACATCCCTGCCCCTATAAATACTTCAGACAGTTGTCCTTAAGACCATGCAGTTCTTTGCTAGCCACTTTTTCGATAACCCAGACAGCACTTGGGATGGAAAGCATTCACCCTTTACTTCCTTTAAGATGACCTCCAGGCAGTGGAATTTTAGTAAGCCTGGCAAAAATTCTGGTCAGTAAGCCTGGCAAAAGTTCTGGAGCCAATCTCAGGTGAGGCTGGGGGCCGGGCAGGGCCTGGGGACCCAAGGCCTGTGCTTTAAGCCTCATGCCCGTTGGAGATCACTGGCCTCCAGAGATTAAAGGGGACATGTGCTGTACACCGCCCTCCACTGGGAGAAAGGGAGCCCCATCCCTAGCTACCCACCCCCACCCCCACAAACACACATGTACACACCAACTAAGGCACAGCCAGGGCAGGCAGGCATGCTTTGGCAATGAGGCCCCTCGGGAGGCCCAGGGTATGAACAGCTGCAAAGAGGGGGGTGGGACGCGGAGCTCAGCACCTTTGGAGGTGGGGGGACAGTGGAGTGGTGGCAGAGAAGAAAGAAGTCTCAGAGCTCCCAAGGAAATCGGAAGAAAGAAACCAGGACAGAGATGGCCAGGATACAGGCAGATGAGAAAACAAACAAGAGGACCAGAATAGAGCCGAGAAACAAACAGGTAGGAAAGAAGAGGTGAAAACAGAAAGAGGCAAACAGGCAAAACAGGATGTGGGCAACCCAACAAAACAGGAAGGAAAGGCGAGAGCAACAGGAGAGAGGAGGCAGGAGCTAAAGGAACAGAGAGACGAGCAGGATGAATCGGGGAGGAAATGAGAAAGGTAGGAGAGAGGGAGCCAGGAAGAGCAAATGAGGGCGTGGGAAAGAAACCTCTGCGGACAAGAGGGAATTGAGAGCTCCCGTCGCCGTCGCCGGAGCCTCAGACCCTAACGAAAACCAGGCGGGCCGAGTACACCAGGTCAGCCAAGTAAGCCAGCAGGTTGATGGCCGTCAAGATGGCCACGGCCAGTCGGCAGTCCCAGGCGCACACGTAGTAGGTGTGACGGGCGCTGCAGCTCGCGTCCCATGACCGACGGGGCTGGCCGCCGTGCTTCTCGCTGAACTGGTAGAGCGGCCAGAGAACAATAGCAGTGGCGTACAGAAGGACAGAGAGCAGGGCCAGGCCCGACAGGAAACTGGGGAAGGAGATGGGCAGCATGTTGGTGCATTCGCCCAGGTTCAGCAGGATGGCCACGGCCGCCAGGATGAAGCAGATGGAGTACACGGCCACACACCACTCCAGGGCCGGCTGGTGCTGGTACAGGGAGGGGCTGCTGATGAAGGCGAAGATGATGCAGGCCACGAAGGTCTCCAGCACCTTGAGCAGCCCGGGCACGGTGGCCATGTAGCCGGTGATCTCCCCGGGGCGGGCCCGGGTCCAGGCCACTTCGGTGGCGTAAGCCACGCAAGCGATGCAAGAGAAGGCGGTGGCGGCGATGGCGTGGTCCCGGGAGCGGCCGTGAGGCAGGAACTGGACGTAGGTGGTGGGGTAGATGATGGAGGCCGACAGGCAGAAGAGGGCAGCGTAGCACGCATAGGTGATGGGGAAGTTTCTCCAGGACAGGGGGAAGCGGGACTGGAGCCCGCATAACTCGACCACGAGGATGATGAGGGTCACAGAGAAGCAGAAGCACCAAGTGAACATGGACCAGTTACCCATGATCCCGGTCCAAGCACCCACACTGGCCACCAGGGAGAAGGCCACACAGGTGCAGAGCAGCTGCAGCAGGCGGAGGAGGCCCAGGGGCTGGGTCAGCGCCCGAGGGGACCCCACGATGGCTGGGGAGCCCAGGCCTGAGGATGACGACATGGTGGTCGTGACGGTCGTGCGGGTCACCGTCACCGGCATGGCTGGGAAGAAGGGAAAGGAAGTGTCCGCCAACGGTTCCGCACGTGGGAGTCCAGGCCCTCAGCCCTTCCTCCCCCGGGAACAAAGTGACCTGGACTCTAGCTGGGGGTGGAAACCCAGGGTGCAGGCTTTTCAGTTTTCAAAGTGGGACAGTTGCAGGCCTATGGGGATGAGTTGGTTACCGAGGTCCTAGCCCCCTCCTCCCTCTGGACTCGGGTTTTCTACCTCTCGTGTCAGAACCCAAGAGTCTAGGCCGTCTTTCTCCTTTCCTCTCTCTGCAACCCAACAACTACAAAACCATCTATCTTTCTTCCCACCCGGGGCACTCAAAGCTGCCCTCATTCCCCTAGGGACTCAGCTACCCAGCCACTCAGGACTCTGCTCTAAAACCTCCCAGACCATGGTCAGAATGAGAGGCCCCGCTTCGTGAGCTCTACCTGCTCCCTCTGGCTACCAGGGGCTCTGCACCCCTGGCTCCTGCATCCACCTGCATTTCCAGCCTCCAGACATTCAAGAGTCCAACCTCCAAGTGGGAACGTTCTCAGGGACCCACATGTGATCAGAGCTTCCAACCTCCCAGCCTATCTCTGGAACTGGGTCTGAACTCTCGGGAACACGCCCTCTCATGCCCACCCCCCACCTCAGAGATCAAGGGTCTGTGCCCTCCATCTGAATCCCACCTGGGATTTGGTTCTGGACTACTGCCCCCAAGGACACTGAGCTTCCTCCTGCCTATGCCCCTCCCCCACATGGAGCCCAACCTCCAAGTTCCCCAGCTTCCAAAAAACTCAGCGCTCCAGATTCTTGACTGTCCAGTGCCCCAGCCCCTTCCACTTAAATCTCCAGGCCTCTCACGTCAGATTACATAGCTTCAGACCTCAGGACTCTGGGTCCTCAGCCTTGAGTTCACCAGACACCTGTATTCCGGGAAATCAGCTTCTTTCTTCTGTCCCTCCAGAACCTACAACTTCTACCTCCTTGTCCTAAAGACCCTCAGGGATAGAGGGCCCAGCCTCTTGGGGACCAGGTGTCCAAATCCTCCCTCAGGCCCTAGGACATCTAATCTCTCAGCTGCCACCCCTAAAAGGCTCAGAAGGCCTTTCTTAGCGGCAGGGAAATAAAACTTCCTCCTTCCAGGATCAGGCACAGGAGGGCCTAGAGGACAGCAGAACAGGCTCTAACCTTGCCCAGCTGTCCCTGCAAGAGGCCCTGAGGACCCAGGAGCCCAGTTCCTCGACACACTTCTTTCCCAGGTACACAGGTCCAGGTCCCCAGATGTTCGTCCCTCTGACACAAAAGTCTAGGTGGGAAGCTCCCTCCTCCCTCAGACCCAGGAGTCCGGGCCCCCAGCCCCTCTTCCCTCTGACACGGAGTTCAGGCTCACTCACCTGCGGTCTTTGCCGAGAACCCCGACCGAGAAAGATCCGGCTCTGGAGGTGGATTAAGTCCGACACCTGGAAAAGGCTAGTCAGAACACAGGAGGGAGGGAGAGAGAGTCAGCGTCCAACTCGGCCCCGGCTCCGCCCTACGGGGACCCAGGCCACCAGCCCGCCCAACGCGGGGACTCGCCCAGAACTCGCGGCCAGGCTCTGCAGCCCGGGCGCCCTCCCAGCGGGGGCGGGGATTTGGCCGCGAGCCTGAGAGGTCCCGGAGGTGACCCCAGGGAAGCCCAGCCCCTTCTTCCTCCCCAGTCCCCAAACGGCGGGGGCAGGAATGGAGGGAACCCGGTAAAAGTGCACGCCCTGCGGGCCGGCGTGGGTGTGAGTGATCTTAACCCTGCCCAAGCCCAAGAAAGCCGCGGGGCCGGCGGGCGGGAGGGCCCTGGGCGGCGGCTGCGGGGGCGGACGGCCAGGCCGGGCGCAGCGTCTCCGGGCCTTATAAGGGCTTCAAGTCATCCCAGCCATCAGGAATGTGGCGGGACCGGGGGGGGGGGGAGGGGGCGGGGCTAGGGCCTCCGCCCCGCGCGGGCCTCCGGGAGGGCCCGCCCCACTCGTGGATTTCCGGAGAGGAGGGTCCACCTAGGACGAGAGGCCTGAAGCCTGGATTTCAGGGTCCTTCTGGGTCCCTAGAGCAGGGGCTGGGAGCCTGGACCCCAAGAGGGTCTCTGGGAGACGAGTGGCTAGGAAGCCGGACCCCTGGGTTTGCGCAGCGGAACCCCCCCGACCCCCTCGAAGCAGGAAACTGCGATGTTGGAATCCAGTCCAGAGATTAGTAGCCACACCTCCCGCCACCCCTCGGAAGTCAGGTCCCTGGGCGAAGGCTGGGCCTCCCGGGCCACCTGGGAGGTGCTACGCGGGACTCGGCCACCTCCTCCCCCCACACGCCCTTTGAAAACCCGTTAGGAGGAAGTCGGGACCGGCCTACACTCTGGCGTTCTAGAAAGCGGGTACTGCTGGGTCCCAAGCAGGGAAGGAGGAAGAGCGCGAGCCACAACTCCAGAAGTGCCTCAAGGAAGGAGGTGGGTAGCTCAGGGACCACCCGGAGGGGAGGGGTCCATCTCCTTCCGCCCGGCTTCCGGCCGCCCCCTGAGATCAGAACTCAGGAATGCACAGCCAAAGACAGCCGGAGAGGGGACACACCGCTCCGGCTTCTCCGCGCTGCTTAAGGGCTCCCCCGGCCACGCCCATCCCCTCTCGCCACCTCCACGCCAAACACCACACCCCATCACTCAGGCTGAGAATCGCGTCCCTAAACCCCAGCCTCCACTCTCAGCAACCCAAGGACGCTGGCCTCAGCCTTGGCTTCTCTCCGCCCAGGACACCAGCCTCCCAGTCCTCGCTTTTTGGCCTCTGGGGCCCAAAGTTCGAATTCTGTCCCCGGAATGAAGGGGTGGGGAGCGGGGAAGGCCACTCTCTTTCCCAAACCCAAACTCCCAACTCCAAGCTCCTCCCCTCCTGAAGACCTTCTTCTACTAGGTATCAGCCCCTTTCAACCAGAGCACAGAGGGGTTCCCATCCCTCTCAAACCCAGGAGCCCAGACACCCAGGTCCCTCCTCCCTCAGACCCAGGAGTCCAGGCCCCCAGCCCCTCCTCCCTCAGACCCAGGACTCAGAGCCCCAGCCCCTCCTCCCTCAGACCCGGGAGTCCAGACTCCCAGCCCCTCCTCCCTCAGACGCGCAGGATTCAGGACCCCCGTTCCCCTCCTCTTTCAGATGGATGACCTGTATGAGTGCAGGTCTCAAGCCCTGTCCTCTCCAGAACCCGACTCCTGCTCCATGCCCTAGTCTTTCTAGAGAGTCAGACACTTCCGACCCCAGCCCTTCCCACCCTGTGCACCCAGGAATCCTGACCGCGGCTTCCACGCCGGGGATTCCGCAGCCTCACCTCTCCCGCAGGCGGCTGCTGCCGAGCAGAGGCGGCAGCTGCAGACTGTAAGGGTTTGCTTACTGGGTGGGGTCAGCGGGCTGGGGCGGGGCCGGGGGCGGGGCCGGGGGCGGGGCCGGGGACCCGGCGGGAGCGCGGGTTTCGGGCTGAGATAGGGACTCCCCGAGCCGGGGTATCCCAGCCCCACCCCCGAGGCGGGGCCAAGAAAAGACCACGCCCCTCCCCGGATACAATGGACCGAGCCTCCCCAGCCAAGCCAGTGGTGGGGGTGGAGGGCTGAGGTCACTGTTGCCGTGGTGACAAAACAGGAAGACACAACAGCTGGCGGTGTGGAGGCTCCTGGGGGCTGCCCTCCCCGACTCGGCCCTCGCGCAGTCTCCAGGCGCGGCCCGAGAAGGCCGTTGCCATGGCAACCCCTCTGTTTAGCGTCTGTTTAGGACGGAGCCCCCCGCCCAGGTCCCCCACCCCAGTCTCACCTCACTCAATCCTCCCTCTCCCTTCCGGCCCCCTCCCCTCCCCGTCTGCTCCAGCCCCGCTCTTCCAGGACGCATGAAATCTTGGACATCTGGGTGGCAGCCGGTTGGGAGACTAGGCCTCTCAGTTTAATGGGGTCTGTGGGCTAGGGTCTCTGAAAGGCGAAATAGTTGAGGCTGCTGATCTCTAGGCTTTAAGGGGTTTCTGCGCTGAGGTCCCCGACTCCTGGGTCCCCAAATCTTCATTTATACTGGGACTCGCGGTGTTAGGGATTGGTGGGCGGGACTCCTGGGTCCCAGATGTCACAGTCGATGGGGGCAGGGGAAGGGCTGTTGATCGCAAAACGCCTGGATCTAGGGCGGTGGGAGTCGGAGGCACGGACTCCCAGGTTCCAAATGACGCCTAGGCTGGAGGCCCAGATTCTTGGCGCAAAAAGCCATCAAAGCTCAGACTCCTGGGTTTTCATCCGCTCAGATGTGGGCGCAAGCCGAGCCTCCTAGGTCTGGAACGGAGAGATATTTTGGCCTGCATTCCTGGTTCCCGGATTGAGGGAGGGGCTCAGGAGCTCGATGAGGACCGGGCTGGGAGGCAGGGGGCTTCAGATTCCTGGTTTCTGCAAAAAGGGAGGGGCCCGAGTCGCCGGTCTGCCCGAGGCCCACAACAGGGAGGGGCTGCGGGGTCCTTTCTTAGGGCGACTCGGGGGCCCTGAAACTGAGGGACGGAGTCCAGAAGCAAGCTG
Source organism: Mirounga angustirostris (assembly GCF_029215605.1). Taxonomy (NCBI): domain Eukaryota; kingdom Metazoa; phylum Chordata; class Mammalia; order Carnivora; family Phocidae; genus Mirounga; species Mirounga angustirostris. The sequence goes on along the minus strand of NW_026991724.1, from coordinate 56,273,558 downwards.
AAGCTGAAGGTCGGGATGCCTGCCCGGGGTAGGGGCGGGGACCGGGACGCCTGGGTCCCTCCCTGCTGGCCCTGCTCACTCACCGCGCTCTGCAGTCGTCCCCGGTGCGGCCTTGCTGGCGGCTGCCTCTGGGCGGGGCCTGGTGGCGGCTGCGGACGCTCCGCGACGCTGAGCTAACGGGGCGCTGCTGGGTGCCTTCCAGGAGGACAACTAAGGAGGCTTTGAGACCCAGCCCTAGGGTGGAAGGCGCGCGAGTCGCGACGGGGTGGGGTGGTGGGAAGGGGTCCGGGAGCCTGTCTAGCAGGCTGCGTGCCCTACGGAGGTGGGAGGGGCTGGGGGGCCTAGAATCGGTGAGCTCGGCAGTATGGGGGGGGCATGGGGGGGAGGGATGAGGAGCGTGCCTGCCCACTTTTGTGCCCCCGCAAAGGGGATAGGCACAGACCCTCTCTGTCATTTCTGTGCTCTGCATAGGGGAGGGGGTCTCCATGAGCCAGGCATCCCGGCCCTGCCTAAGGAGTCAGGACACCGTGCGAGTTGGAGGTTCTCCGGCGTGGTCCCCGGGTTCCACTCAGACACCTCCTTGGCCCCCAGTGCAGAGGCATCTCTCTCCCGCTTCCTGCCCCAGTCAGTCACCCTCTTTGACCCCCATAGCGGCACTCAGATACCCCAAATAGTCCAGGGGTAGCCTCCACCCACACAATTTACTATGTTGTACTCTCTGGTGGAAATGTTTTTCTTTAGGCACGAAAAGTCCAAAACAGCAGAGTTCAGGGTAGCAGGAAGAGGAAGCAAATATTGAAAGAATGAGTCACTGGGTGTGATCTTGAGAAGTGATACCTTAGGGTTCCTGGGTATGTAATCTGGCACCATGCATGTGCCCCTGGTTCGGAGTGTTTGCCCATCCTGTAGGACGGCCCCCAACACCAAGGATGTTGTCTCCAACCTGGCACTGTAATGCACTCTCAAACAGGCTATACCTCTGTTTTATGAAGCTCACTGCTTTGGGGGGATGGGGTACATGGGCCTGCCCACCCACTTCCTAATAAATGGAATTCCTTGATCAGAAGCAATATTGTGTGGGTCAACATGATGGTGAATAGGGCCATTCAGTGGGTACACAGATGCTGCTGTTGGTGGGAGTGGGTAAGGAAAGGAAAGCAAATAAAACCCAGATTTAATTATTCCAGGGAGGAAAAAGTCATTGCTCAATTCATGATGGTGGGAGCCCAACATAATTCTCAGGTGACCAGGTGTTTGGCTGGTGTCCCTAGGAAACCTACCACGCTAGGGGCTCAGCGCTGCTCAAGGAAGCACTTTACTTAGTATTACTGATTTATTACAAAGGATGCAACTCCAGAACAGCCAAATAGAAGAGACACATAGGGCAAAGTATGGAAGGAGAGATGGAGAGCGTCCATGTGGAAATACCACCTCCCAGCACCCTGATGCATTTACCAACCTGTTTAGGAATTTTATGGAAGTTCCATTACATGGGATGGTTGATTAAATCATGGGCTATCCATGATCAAGCTCAATCTCCTCCAGGGAGGTCAGGGCTTAGGGCTGAAAATTCCAACCTTCCAATCACAGGATTGGTTTCTCTGGCAGTCAGCCCCCATCCTGAGCCACCTAGGGGCTCCCCGTGACTCATCTCATTAGCATAAACTCAGGTAGGATTGAAAGGGGCTTATATTGAATAAAAGATTCTCCTCTCACCCCAACCACTCAGGAATTACAAGGGTTGGGAATGCCTGGGTGGCTCAGTCGGTTGAGCGTCTGCCTTCAGCTCAGGTCATGATCCCAGGGGCCTGGGATCGAGTCCCACATCGGGCTCCCTGCTCAGCGGGGAGTCTGCTTCTCCCTCTGCTGCTCCCCGTGCTTGTGCTCTCTGTTTCTCTCTCTATCTGACAAATAAATAAATAAAATATTTTTTTAAAAAAAGGAATTACAAGGGTTTTAGGGAGCTCTGTTCCATCAATATCACATGGATCTTTCCATACATACTCCAGGTCCATCTGAAACTTGCATTCATTCATCAACAAATATTTATGAGTGAGCACAAAGCAGGCTAAGGAATACCTCCTCTCATGGAGATTTTATCTCATTTGTTAGTGGCAAAGGGCTTGAGATGCAGTAACTTCATCTGAATGGGATATTCCCACTGTCATCAGACTACCTGATTCTCAGGTAACTTCCTTGAGGCGACAGGCTCCCGATTTTCATGGTGTTTATCTCCCATGCTCTGGCATGTGTGTGTCTTAATAAGACATACAGTATATCTATCTGCTCCGTCCTGCTTTTCAGGTCTTATCTTCTCAGGTGTTATCAGCATTAGATCATATATGTGGTTCAAGTATCTTAAAAAAATAGAGAATTAGTGTAACCCCAGGGGAAGGTAAGACAATATTGCTGTTTACCTGTGTTACTGTTCTCGGGCTGCAGTAACAATCGTCACAATCCCGGTGATTCAGAACACAGAAATTTATTCTCTCGCCATCCTGGAGGCCAGAAATCTGAAATCGAATTATCAGCAGGGCCTCACTTACTCTGAAGGCTCTAAGGAAGAATGGGTTCCTTGCTTCTTCCAGCTTCTTGTAACTGTGGGTTCCTTGTCTTGTGGCCTCATCACTCAGGTGTCTACCCCCTGTTGTTATGCACCTTCTCTTCTCCTCTTCAGTCTGTCTCAAATATTCCCATCCACCCCTTATTAGGATATTAGGACATTTACCATAACCCAGGATGATCTCCTCTCCGCAAGATCCCTAAGTTCATCATCACATCAGCAAAGACCCTTTTCCTAAATAAGACAGCATTTATAGGTTCCAGAGATTTGGATGTGGACATATCTCTGGGGCTACTATTTAGCTACTACACCATCCCTAATGAAAGCAAACTGCATCTAGTTCCTCTGTCTATTGTGATAGAGATAAATGGATTGGCCATTCTAGATGCCACGGGCTGGGTTGATTTCATCCAGCAGGGAGTTCGCACCTGGAATAGCAGCTGCAATTGGAGTTACCCTGCTGGTGTCCCGTATACCCAGCTGTGAACCTTGTGGAAGTGGGGAAGAACGAGGGGCATTAGGGTCCTGTGTGTCCAGATCTCAGTTTTCCCCAGAGAGGTTGGGTTTCTTGAGATGATGGAAACCCATGACTCCGGCACCATACAGGCGGGAGACTCCTAGATGCTGGCTCTCAGTCACCACTACCCTGCTCCAGCTCCTCCCTGCTCAAAGCCTCAGAAACCCTTGCTTTAAGTCCTGTGGAAGTATTCCACAATCAGCAAATCAAATTCCCCTATCAAAGCAACTTCAGCCTCTTCTTCTCCTTCTTCTTCTCCTCCTCCTCCTCCTTCTTCTTCTCCTCCTCCTCCTCCTTCTTCTTCTCCTCCTCATTCTCTCTCTTTTTTTTTTAAGTGGGCTCTACACTCAACGTTAGAGTTGATGCTAAGAGAGAGTTTATGCTAATGGGCTTGAACTCACAACCTTGAGATCGAGAATCACAGGCTGTACCCACTGAGGCAGTCAGGCACCCCAAAGCAACTTCTTTAAGTGTTTTTCTCTTGCCTTCAATGAAACAAATACACCCCTGGAGCACCTGAGTGGCTCAGTTGGTTAAGCATCTGCCTTCAGCTCAGGTCATGATCCCGGGGTCCCAGGATGGAGCCCCACATAGGGCTCCCTGCTCAGTGGGGAGTCTGCTTCTCCCTCTCCCTCTGCCCTTCTTCCTGCCCCCCATGCTCTCTCTCTCTCTCAAATAAATAAATTAAATAAATAAAATCTTAAAAAAGAGAGAGAGAGAAACAAAGTCCGCCTGCCCCCCAGCCTGTTCTCTGGCCATACCACCTTTTTGTCACATCTACTGACCTCCCGGTCACTTGCCCTCATTTTCCACATGGTTTTCTGACATTCTCTAAAGAGCTTCCCATGAGCAGGTCATAGGTGGGCTGGGGGACATTGATTTCCTCAGCCCTCAGAGTGGCCTGATTGCCTCTGTCTATGGCAGGCTTATCTGTTTACCTCAATGAGCTGTAAAAATATCATCGTGTTTCTATTTTCCACATGATGGGAAGGCCTTTGGGAGGCACCTAGAGGAGATGCAGCGTTGATGGTGCTCTCCACTCCATCATCTGCTCAGTTTTCCACGCCCCTCTGACCTCAACCATTCCTCCTTCTGCCTTGCTTTCTCAGGAGCCCCCACCATGACCTTTTCTTTTTTTTTTTTTCCACCATGACCTTTTCTTAACTTGATATGAACCCGCATCTGCCCACCCTCTCTTTCCTTTGGGTATGATTCCAGGGTCCATCATTTCAATAATACTCTTGTCATGTTAGGCATCTAACACTCCTTTGCCCTTCTGTCTTTGTTTTGTTTTGTTAAGATTTATTTATTTATTTATTTATTTATTTATTTATTTATTTATTTTAGAAAGGCAGGGAGGGGCAGAGGGAGAGGGAGAGAATCTCAAGGAGACTCCCCGCTGAGTTCAGAGCCCCACATGGGGCTCAATCTCAAGACCCTGAGATCATGACCTGAGCTGAAATCAAGAGTTGGACGCTTAACCAACTGAGCCACCCAGGCGCCCCTGCCCTTCTGTATTTGTAAGGCCCCAGTCTTGGAGAAGAACTAGCCCATCGATCAGGTTTCGTTTTGTTTTTCCAAGCTTATCCCTAAGCAACTGAGCGTTACTGAAGAAAGTCACCTTACAGTGCCGAATGTTTCCACCATGAATATGTGGTGGCCGAACCCTCCATGAGCTCTCAACATTGCCCACAGTCCCACTGCTATCACCTGGTCAACTCATCCTCGTTTCCATGGTGACCAGTGCACTATTTTTATCCTCTTCAATCTCGGACACACTTTCTGCCTCCAGCCCTCCCCCCTCCCATTCTCAGCCTATGACCTGCCTCCTTTATTTGAGAGATGATAGAAAACATCATCTGGGAAGTCCCCCAGTCTCCTAAAACCACAGACCTGACTCTATTTCCAGGACTACCTTCCTCTAACAAGTACAGAGTTGTTCTTTTTACCTCATGCCAATCCTTCTTAGCTTCGTGATTTTTATTTTTATTTATTTTTTTTTTAAAGATTTTATTTATTTGACAGAGAGAGACACAGTGAGAGGGGGAACACTAGCAGGGGGAGTGGGAGAGGGAGAAGCAGGCTCCCCGCGGAGCAGGGAGCCCGATGCGGGGCTCGATCCCAGGACCCCGAGATCATGACCTGAGCCGAAGGCAGACGCTTAACGACTGAGCCACCCAGGCGCCCCGCTTTGTGATTTTTAAATACATCCTTCTCCTCATACCCTTGCTATTGCTATTACTATCCATCTTCTTTTTGGATAGTCAGTATCTCCCACTCAAAGAATCTTTCACTGACTTTTCAAAAAATGATAGTTATATTTAATTGTGGTAAAAGTGCACGTAACATAAAATTTACCTTTTAGATCATCTTTAAGTGTACAGTTCAGTGGCATTGGGTATAACCACGCTGTGACCATGTGAAGACGCAGAAAAGATGGCAGTCTACAAGCCAAGGAGAGGAACTTCAGAAAAAAAACAATCGCACATTGATCTGGGGTTTCTAACTTGCACAACTGTGAGGAAATGAACTTCTGTTTATTTCTGTAAATTCTGTAAATTTCTATATCACCCAGTCCATGGTACTTTCTTATGGACCCTCTCCCCCCCGCCCCAGCAAACTAATATGGATAACTGATGCTGTTGGTATCTCCTTCCAACCTGAAACACTGTCCTCTAGGATTACGTGGCACATCATTCTCCTGGTTTTCCTTTTGCCTCTTTGGGCTCCTTCTCTGACTCCTTTGTAAGCTCATGCTCCTTTGATACTAGAGTTCCTCAAAACTCTTCCTGAGCCCCTGCTCTTCTCATGACCCACTCTTGCTAGGGGATCCCATACACACCAGACTTCGGGTGGAACCAATGGGTAAACAACCCATGTACTAGTGAAGATCCTAGCTGAGCAAAGGCAAGATATCAGTGGCTGAAACAAGGGCTGACCAATAAAAACAATAATGTGAGCCATGTGTGCAATTTTAAATTTTCTAGTAGCCACATTAAAATGAAATAGAAGGAGGGGCGCCTGGGTGGCTCAGTTGGTTAAGCGACTGCCTTTGGCTCAGGTCATGATCCTGGAGTCCCTGGATCGAGTCCCGCACGGAGCAGGGAGCCTGCTTCTGCCTCTGACCCTCCCCCCTCTCATGTGCTCTCTCTCTCTCATTCTCTCTGTCTCAAATAAATAAAAATTAAAAAAAAATATTAAAAAAAAATGAAATAGAAGGAAAGGGTTAATCTTAACAACATATTTAATCCAATACATCAAAAATTTCAACATATGACACTAGCCACGTTTCCAATGTTCAACAGGCCCATGTGGCCAATGGCTGCCGTATTAGACAATACAGACCTACGCAAGATAATGATATATTTCTCTCTCTTCTAGCAGTCCAAGAGTTAGCAATCCAGGGTTGATATGATACCTCCACCGTCTCGAGGAACCATTCTCTCTTGTTGCTTCAACAAGGGCTTCTGTCTGGGATCCAGCATGTGATCCAGATCATACCCCTATGTTGGCATTGCCTCCAGCAGGAAGAGGGGAACAGGGAGAGGTTGGCATTCTTCCTTCTTTTCGAGGGTGTAATCCTGAAATTGCATTGTCCAGAACTTAGCTGCATGACCACGCGGAGCTATAAGGGAGACTGGGGGAATCTAGTCTTCAGCTGGGGAGACATATGTCCAGATAAACCTTCTATTACAGAGGAGAGAAATTGGGGAAAACTACTGATAGGAATAGACTACAACTCATAGAAATAGACTGCAACCCAGATCTGTGCGCTCCAGATGTGTGTTTCCAGGTGCCCCCGTGCCTCCCCGCGGATGACACAGAAGTCCAAACTCAACACATCTACAATGAACAGAAGACCTTTCCTCCAAAAAGGAGGAACACACAGCACACACCACCAGTGAGTATCGCCAGCCCTCATCCAGTTGCAGAAGGCAGAATGCTAAGTCATCACGGATCACCTCAGCCCCTACATCCAGGACACCCCTAAGTCCTGTCATGTTTGCTTCCTGTATTTCCTCTCAGATTCACCAACTTCTGTACATCTCTGTACTAGTCACATATTGCTGGATAATAAATTTCTCCAGAACTCAGTGTGGTTTTGTAATACTTTTTTTTTTTTTTGAGAGAGAGAGAGAGAGAGAGCGAGCGGGGGAGGAGCAGAGGGAGAGGAGAGAGAATCTTTTTTTTTTTTTAAAGATTTTATTTATTTGCGAGACAGAGAATGAGAGACAGAGAGCATGAGAGGGAGGAGGGTCAGAGGGAGAAGCAGACTCCCTGCCGAGCAGGGAGCCCGATGCGGGACTCGATCCCGGGACTCCAGGATCATGACCTGAGCCGAAGGCAGTCGCTCAACCAACTGAGCCACCCAGGCGCCCGAGAGAGAGAATCTTAAACAGACTCCATGTCCAGCATGGAGCCCGACTTGGAGCTCCATCCCAGGACCCTGAGATCATGACCTAAACCGAAACCAAGATTGAGGCGCTTTACCGACTCAGGCACCCGGGCACCTCAAAACTCAAGTGTTTTAAAGGAAGGAAATTCAGACACCCGCTACAACACAGATGAGCCTGGAGGACATTATGCTACATGAAATAAGCCGGACACAAAAGGGCAAATACTGTGTGATTCCACTTACATGAGACATCTCTAGTAGACAGAGGTATGGATACAGAAAGTGGAATAGTAATTACCAGGGGCTAGAGGCAGGGAGGAATGAGAGTGTTTAAGGGATACAGAGTTTTAGTGTGGGATGTTAAAAAGTTCTGGAAATGTGCAGTGGTGAAGGTTACACAACCATGAGAATGCAGCGGGTCCCGGCTGGCTCAGTGGGAAGAGTGTGCAACTCTTGATCTCAGGGTCATGAGTTTGAGCCCCACAGTGGGTGTAGAAATTACTTAAATAAACCAAAAAAAAAAAAGACTTACTTTTGAAGCCAAATACTTGAGTGAGTGTTGTGTTGGCACAAAGCTACATGAATAACACAATGGAACAGACTGGAGCTTTCAGAATAGAACAGGAGAAAGTGGAAAAAAGGAAGCACTCTGAACCCCCCCCCTTTTTTAAGGAATGTTTGAGTATTGCAGTGTGATTTGTAAGAAATCTATATTTAGTCCCTCCGATGACCAAACAGATATTTCTCCTATCATCCACAGTTCTGGATCACAACTCCTGAAAGCCTTGGGATTTCCTGTGATAAGAATGATAAATTATCTTTTGTTAATTAAAAGGAGATTTTGGGACCCCACCCAAGGGCGGGGGCTGGTGGCCAGGAGGACCAACCACGTGACTAGAGGGTTGGAATTTTCACTCCCCCTGACCTCTGGGGAGGGGAGAGGTTGCAGGTGGAATCAGCCAGTGGCCAATGAATCAGTCAATCATGCCTATGTAATGAAGCCTCCAAGAGCCCCGAAAGGACTGGGTGGATTCAGAGAGAGCTTCTGGTTTGGGGAGCGTGGGGGGACCTGGGAGAGTGGTGATCCAGAGAGCAGCACGGAAGCCCCACGCCCTTTCCCCACACCTGGCCCCATACATCTCTTCCATCTAGCTATTGATAAATATCCTTTAAAATATCCTTTGAACCTAAGTGTTCCCTGAGTTCTGGGAGCTGCTCTAGCAATTTAAAAGAACCTAAGGGGGGTGTCTGGGTGGCTCAGTTGGTTAAGCATCTGCTTTTGGCTCAGGTCATGATCCCAGGGTCCTGGGATCCAGCCCCGCATCAGGCTCATTGCTCAGCGGGGAGTCTGCTTCTCCCTCTGCCTGCCGCTCTGCCTACTTGTGCTCTCTCTGTGTGTCAAATAAATAAATAAAATCTTGTAAAAAATTAAAAGAATTGGGGCGCCTGGGTGGCTCAGTCGTTAAGCGTCTGCCTTCGGCTCAGGTCATGATTCCAGGGTCCTGGGATCGAGTCCCACATCGGGCTCCCTGCTCCGCGGGAAGCCTGCTTCTCCCTCTCCCACTCCCCTTGCTTGTGTTCCCTCTTTCGCTGTGTTTCTCTCTGTCAAATAAATAAAAAAATCTTTAAAAAAAAATTAAAAGAACCTAAGGAGGAGGTTGTTGGAACCTCCAATCTATAGCCATTGGTCAGAAGCACAGACAATGGGTTGGGGTGTTGCGGCGGGCATCTGTTGTGGGGGTGGGGGCAGTCTCTGTAGAACTGAGCCTTTAACTTGGGGGATCTGGTGCTATCTCTGGGTAGATAATGTCAGAATTGATTTGAATTCTTGGACACTAGCTGGTGTCCAAGAACTTGTTGTGGGGTGGGGGAACCCCTCCCATGTTGGAATAGGTCCGGGAACCCTAAAAGAGTTGGTGTCAATAGAAGTATGGTAAATAGAATTATCCAAATTTTACTAGAATGGATTTTTGCAAGGTCCACACTTGCTGGACTGGACTGGCCTACAGCAATCCTCAAGAGTGAATCAGTCCTTAATGTTCTCACGATGACCGGGAAACCCACCCCCTCAGAAGTACCTCTCCAGAGTTCTCAGTATCTCTAGTTCTTAGACCATCTAGCACCAAAGCCTACGAATGAATTTCTGCTTTCTTCCAGAGCAGCACCGTCCAATAGAAATATAATGCGAACCACAAATGTAATTTAAACATTTCTAGTAGCTACATTTTAAAAAGTAAAAAGAGACAGGTAAGTTAACTTTAATAACATATTATATATAACCCAAATTATTGATGAGATGTTTTATATCTTTTTTTTTTTTTTTTTTTAGTAATCTCTATACCCAATATGGGGCTCAAACTCACAACCCTGAGATCAAGAGTCCCGCATTTTACCGACTGAGCCAGCTGGGTGCTCCTACATCATTTTTTTTTTTTTTTGAAGATTTCTCCGTAAGATCTAGCTGTTGGCCATGGTGATGATGCTGGCCTGTACTCTCTTCAAAATTCAGGGACTATTTTGCATTTTTTTTTAAAGATTTTTTATTTATTTGAGAGAGAGAGCACGAGCCAGGGGGAGGAGCAAAGGGAGAGGGAGAAGCAAACTCCCTGCTGAGCAAGGAGCCTGATGCAGGCAGATTCCAGGAACCTGGGATCATAATCTGAGCCGAAGGCAGATGCTTAACTAACTGAGCCACCCAGACGCCCCACTATTTTGCATTTAGAGCACATCTCAATCTGGATGCTAAGTTTTCAAGGGAAAACGCTTCATCTGTAGGTAGAATTCATAAAATAGCTGAAAAAGTAAATCCCTACGCCCAAGTTGTCCAAACATACTTGGAAGTTATCTAACCGTATCAAGTATCAGCTTTTATTTTATTTTTTATTTCTTAAATTTTTAAAATTTATTTACTCGACAGAGAGAGACACAGAGAAAGAGGGAATACAAGCAGGGGGAGTGGGAGAGGGAGAAGCAGGCTTCCCGCGGAGCAGGGAGCCCGATGTGGGGCTCGATCCCAGGACCCTGGGATCCTGACCTGAGCTGAAGGCAGACGCTTAACGACTCAGCCACCCAGGTGCCCCAAGTATCAGCTTTTAGATTAAACATCAGTAAAATGTTAAACCCAGTTCTTTAGTCCCACTGGCCAAAGCTCAAGACACTCATCATGGCTATCGTATTGGATAGCTCATCCTTAAAGCGTTACTTCCTCACGCTCAGAGTGGAACTCTGTGTTTTTGAAGTGTGCCAGCCTAAACCAGCAAACAGATTCCAGCAGTACTTTTAAAAAATAACAATATAATTGTGGGGCGCCTGGGTGGCTCAGTCGTTAAGCGTCTGCCTTCAGCTCAGGTCATGATCCTAGGGTCCTGGGATCGAGTCCGGCATCGGGCTCCCTGCTCTGCAGGAAGCCTTCTTCTCCCTCTCCCACTCCTCCTGCTTGTGTTCCCTCTCTCGCTGTGTCTCTGTCAAATAAATAAATAAATAAAATCTTTAAAATATATATAATTGTGACCAAGTGGAGTTTACTCTGGAAATGCAATAGAGAATGGCTCAACATGGAAATGGCTCATATTCAGAAACCATTAATGAGATGTTATCACATTCGCAGAGCCGGGTAGGAAGAAAAGCCTATGACGATCCCATCTATACGAAAAGAGTATTTGGCAAAATTGAATCTCTATTAGTGCTTAAAAAACAACAACACTGAATGAGTAGGAAGTTATAGTTGCCAAAGCTGTTAGACATCTGTGGTCCTCCAAGGTTGCTGTTCTGGGAGGGACTTCCCTGGTCTCTGGTATCAGGGCGCGCCTACGGCCCCTACTTCTCGGAATGCTCTTTGCAGGACGTCAGCATATATAAACGCTATAGAGAACACCAGGTATTTTGGGGGCTTCCCGGTATCTAGACCCCCCACCTTCTTACTTTGGGAGTAGTTCCTCGCTGTGGGTACTGTGGTGGGGGCTGGTGTCTGATTTTTTAGGAAGCCTAGGGGAGCCAGACCTGCCTTCTTCCTAACCCTTCGGACGTAGTGATAATTGAAAGCTTCCTCCTGGGCCTCTGATTAGGCAGGAAAGGACATGGGGACATTCAGAGTGCAGGCGGAAGGGAGAAGGCTTCGTTCATTGGTCAAGCGAGGAGAGGAGGGGTTGTCCAGTGGAGACGGTGGGCGGTGGCCACCCCGTGGCAGCTTCCCAGCTGCCTGTGGTTTCACATGACTTTAGGGACACTCTGCTGGTCTATTCTTGGCTTCCCACCAAATTCCCAAGCTTGATTGTCTAGCCTTCCCATGCATAATGTGATTTACTCAGGGTCCCTCCCATAAATGCCTTCCCTGCTTCTTAAACCCAGAAGCAATGTCATTTGCAAACCAGGACCTCAGTAGGGAGGAGCCCTCGATGCCGATGCTACCCTGCAGGAGACCCTCAGGAATTACCCTTCGTGGGATCTGAAAGGAGATGTCATGGCCATGAGACGATTTTCATTTTCCCCCATAATGCAGATTGGATTAACAGATGGTGACTTTCATCCTCCTTAAGTAAAACAGACTGGAGTCTTCTGTTTTGAAGATGTAGGCTGCATTTGTGGGGCGGAGGGGAGGAGGTGAGGAAGGAAATCTAGTTGATTTGTAAAACTCCCCTGCTAAATGTTCTTATCGGATGGGAAACAAATCAAGTCCCCAGCTATAGGGGACTGGATAAGCGAAGGGAGGTACCTCCAGATAATGCAACAATGTGCATATCTTAAAAAAAAAAAAAAAAAAGGAATTGGAAGAGCTCTGTTTACCTAAGTGGAAAATTTTCCAGGGTATGGATTTAATGAAGAAGGCAAGATGCAGAACGGTGTAAGAGGATTTAACCTTTTGTGTGAGAATATTTAAAATTAGAATAGGTCTATTTGCTGATTTTTTTTTAAGATTGTATTTATTTATTTGATTAAAGAGAGAGAGAGCGCACGCACAAGCAGGGGGGAGGGGCAGAGGGAGAGGGAGAAGCAGGCTCCCCACTGAGCAGGGAGCCCAATGCGGGGCTCGGTCCCAGGACCTCAGGATCATGACCTGAGCCGAAGACAGACTTCACTGACTGAGCCACCCAGGTGCCCCTATTTGCTGATGTTTGTCCCTAAAAGCTGAAGCTTGCAAGGGTGGGCAGAAAATGCAATGTGGAGTAGAAGAGGGTGGAAATGGGACTTCTTCATGTGTATGGATACATTGCAAAATTTAAACATATTAACCGATTATTTCCAATTATATCTAAGTGTAGATTATATGACTCAATGCACGTGAAATGCTTAGAAGGATGACTCCATATCGGCAGACATTAATAATGGTACAATACCTAACATATCCTAATATTGTATAAAATACGCTGTGGAAAGTTCCGGGAAGATACAAAAGAAATCGGGTCTGACCAGAGGGACAGGATAACAGGGCAACTGGCAGGCGGGCACGGGCAAGAGACTTATTTTTCACTACCCATCCCTTTTCTGTATTTTCTGAATCCTCTGCCGGGGTAAATATATTACCAAGTCAAAAACGTGTAAGTACGCATGCATGCAATTTAACGGGCTATTTTTAATCTGCCAGGCAAGGAGCCTTATGATGATAAATGAATACAGATGCCTTTTCCTTATTGAGCTCCCTTTCTCCGATTAAAATAGTGGGGATCAAACACGCACAGTTGGAAGGCTTGGAGGCCCAGGCTGATTTATCCCGGTGTCCGTGATCTGCAGGCGTGAGATGCATCCCATACTTGCTGTGGGGTCCCAGGGCTCTGTGAGCCAGGCTGTGGCTCTCGAGGCTGGGGTCACCCCCACCATGATGACCACCTGGCCCCATTAACTTCTGCATGCCTCTGGGGGACCTAGCGTGGGGCCCAGAGTCAATAAAAATTACCCATCTCGGGTCACCTAGGGCTGAACCTTGGCTTCCACCATTTGTGGTCTCTTTCTAAATCTGTAGTTAAAAGGCGCAGTTCAGGGAAAACTCACAAAAACAATTCCAGATGGCCCAGCCCTGCGGGCGCATCCGTGATAGGCCGCCCTCTAGGGGACTGTGAGGGTGGAATGCATTCATCCTGGATTTGGAAGAGGTGCCTTTTCCTTCTTGCTCGTTCCAAGCGAAGGCAGCACCCGGAGGAGAACAGGGCACAGGAGAACAAGACACAAGATCCTCACTGCTCTGTGCACACGATCCTGGGATCGAGTCCCGTATCGGGCTCTTGTGAGAGACGGTGAAGATGCAAACAGACAGTTTGTGTCTGAGAAGTGACATAAAGTATGTGCAGAATATCGGGGGTCTGCTTTAGACAGAGTGGTCAGAGAAGGGCCTCGGGAGGGTGTGACACGTGAGCTCAGTGCTGGAGGATGAAGAGAAGCTGCCTCCCAAAGAGACCGAGGAAGGCGGCACATTCCAGAGCAGGTGCAGGTGCCCTGAGGGAGAGAGAAGAGCAGGAAGGTGACGTGGCTGAGTCCAGAGCCACAGAGGAGCTGGTGGGAGGGAGGCCTCTAATGTGCTTTTCTCACAAAGACAGATGCACAGGTGGATGAAACAGATACACACATAGAAAGTCACTTGGGGGCGCCTGGGTGGCTCGGTTGGTTAAGCATCTGCCTTCGGCTCAGGTCATGATCCCAGGGTCCCGGAATCAAGTCCTGCTCAGCGGGGAGCCTGCTTCTCCCTCTGTCTGCTGCTCTCCCTGCTTACGCTCACTCTCTGACAAGTGAATAAAATATTAAAAAAGAAAGAAAGAAAGTCACAAGACTTACGAACAAACATACACCACATTGCATTGGAGAAAGGAGGGGCTTTTTTTTTTTTTTTTGAGTCTTGCTGAGCCAATGCCCCTGAGGGAGTTCAGACCAAGTCTCCCCAAAAAGGTCCCACTTTGGCATGTGGACTATTTGGGGCTGAAGGCAATCGAGACCCTGCAGGCTCAAGAGAAACTTTTGCCCCTCCCTTCACTACCTAGAAGACTCTAAATTGGGGGTCTTCCCAGAATTAGAGCTATTACCAAAGATAAGTTTTATCTGAATGCCCATCTGCACGGCAGGGCAAACATCTAGTTACCAAACGTGTTCTTATTGCCCTGCTCCCCTTTGAGGCCCCAGCCCCCAGCCCACTCCTTAGCTCAGCATGGCACAGATACCTACCTCATCCTGCCTCTCTGTCTTGGAACCTCTCGTGTATGTGGGGATCCTGTATCTGTAAAATTAAACTTCATTTTCCCCTGTGACTCTGCCTTGTGTCAGTTTAATTCTTTGACCAGCCAGAAAAACCTTGGAAGGGTAGAGAATTTACCCCAAACAACCCCCACCCATACCATACCCTCGAATAAATTTCCAGATGGCTCTGAGCTAACCGTGAAATATAAAGCAGGGGCGCCTGGGTGTCTCAGTTGGTAGGCCTCTGCCTTTGACTCAGGTCATGATCCAGGGTCCTGGGATTGAGCCCCACATCCGGCTCCCTACTTGGTGGGAAGCCTGCTTCTCCCTCTCCCACTCCCCCTGCTTGTGTTCCTGCTCTCGCTATCACTCTCTCTGTCAAATAAATAAATAAAATCTTTAAAAAAAAAAGTTTAAGTTGAGCTATCTTAAAACAGAACTTTTATTGCTATAGATTAAATGTCTGTACTCCTCAACCTACCCCCCACCCCCGCCCATATACTGAAATCCCCAATGTGATGGTTTGGGGAGGTTTAGATCATGAGGGTGGAGCCCTCGTGAATGGGATTGATGCACTTATAAAAGAGACCCCAGAGATCCCCTTGCCCCTTCCTCCATGTGAGGACACAGGGAAAAGACAGACAGCCCTCTCCAAGCCAGGAGGCGAGCCTTCGCCAGATGCAAAATCGGCCAGCACCTTGATCTCGGGCTTCTCGCTTCCAAAAGTGTGACAAGTAAGTTTGGACTGTTTGTAAGCCACCTGGTCCATGGTATTTTGTTAGAGGGGCCTGAATGGACTAAGGCATCCGCTCATCAAAAGCTACCTTTGAGGGATGCCTGGGTGGCTCAGGTCATGATCCCAGGGTCCTGGGATCGAGTCCCGTATCGGGCTCCCTGATCAGTGGGGAGTTATCGGGGAGTCTGCTTCTCCCTCTACGCCTCTCCCCTGCTCATGATCTCTCTCTCTCTCAAATAAATAAAATCTTTATTTATTTATTTATTTTTAAAGATTTTATTTATTTATTTTGACAGATAGAGACATAGCGAGAGAGAGAGAGAGAACACAAGCAGGGGGAGTGGGAGAGGGAGAAGCAGGCTTCCCGCTGAGCAGGGAGCCCGATGGATGTGGGGCTCGATCCCAGGACCCCGGGATCATGACCTGAGCCGAAGGCAGCCGCTTAACCGACCGAGCCACCCAGGCGCCCCTAAAATCTTTTTTTTAAAAAAAGCTACCTTTGATAAGGATCTGGCCCCCAGATTATCCATACCCCACATCCCCATATCGCCCTTCCACACTCAAGTGGTTTTCAGATATGTCCGTGTTACCGGGCGTCTTTGGAGTCAGGAACCACGAAACTCTAACGGGTAACTGGAGGAGCGTTTAGCAATTTGCAAATGTGTGGTCTTGTCAAAATGGAGACAGCAGGTCCAACATGGAGTCACTTGTGCTAAAACCCCAAGACTTAACCCGTAACCTAAATGCAATGCCAGCCCCCAAGAAGGTGACTTTTAATCAGTCAGCTTGGAATGGGATGGGCCCCTCCGTTTCCCTCAGGAGGGTGACCTCGCCTAAAACAATGCATTCTTTGCTAATAATTTACTTTTTTCTGCCTTTAAAAACCCATCCTTTTCTGGGACGCCTGGGTGGCTCAGTCGGTTAAGCGTCTGCTTTCAGCTTGGGCATTGACCCCAGTCAGGGTCCTGGGAGGGAGCCTTGTACTGGGCTCCCTACTCGGTGGGGAGCCTGCTTCTCCCTCTTCCTCGGCTGCTCCCCCTGCCTGTGCTCTCTCTCTCTCTGTGTCAAATAAATAAATAAAATCTTAAAAAAAAAAATAAATTTACTCAATTGAACTTTTGTTTCTATTTTTAAAATTCTTTTTCAAGTAATCTCTATATCCAACATGGGGTTTGAACTCATGACCCTGAGATCAAGAGACATGTTCTACCAACTGAGCCAGCCAGATGACCCTACTCAGCTGAGCGACTGTTATTTAACTGAATAGAGCATAGGAAAATCTCCAGGATCTATTTTCTAGTAAGATAAGCAAGGACAGACTAGGATTACATCATCATTTGTGTGAGGAAAGGTTTAAAATGGGAATATATTTTCCTATCTTCTGGGTTTTGCATAAATACTGGAGGGTTGCATAAGAAACTCACCAACATGGTGGCCTGTAAGGGAAGGACGCCTGGCAAGCGTTTAGGTTATGACAGCTCGGGTAAGACCTTTTGATGTGTACCTTTTTGCATTATTGGGGTTTCTTAAACCCATAAATGTGTTTCCCATTTAACAGTTAGGTATTAATTATGAAGCTTAAACCAAGGAGAGCATTTAGGACAGTGCCTCCAAATTGTGACATCTTGTCACTTGCTAACCACTAAATACATTCTTGTATATGCAGTGAATTTCTGGAGAAGATAATGAAGTGGTAAGGGGTGGGGGATTGAGAAACTGGAAAACGGGGATGGGTGGGGGACTTATTCAACTTAAAAAAAATTATTTTTATTGAGATATAACTGACATATAACACTGTGTAAGTTTAAGGTTTATACCATGTTGATTTGATTGATTGATTTTTGGTTTTGTTTTAAGTAGGCTCCACACCCAGTATGGAGTCCAACACAAGCTTGAACTCAACAATCCAGGATCAAGGCGTAAGCTGAGATCAAAAGTCTGATGCTTAACCAACTGAGCCACCCAGGCACCCCAATACATTTATATATTGCAATATTATCACCTGATTTGATACATTCATATGTTGCAATATTGTTACCTGATTTGATACATTTATATATTGCAATATTATCACCTGATTTGATACATTTATATATTGCGATAGCATTAGCTAACATCTCCATCATGTCATAACACTTACCATTTCACTATAGTGAGAATAATTAAGATCTAGTCTTTTAGCAACTCTGAAGTTTATAATACAGCATTACGAATTATAATCACAATGCTGTAGGTTACATCTCCAAGACTTATTTATCTACTAGTTGCAAGTTTGTACCCTTTGACCACATCTCCCCACTTTTCCCACCCCCTGGTAACCGCCATTCTACTCTGAGTTTCTAGGAGGTCAGCTTTTTTATTTTTATTTATTTATTTTTAAGATTTTATTTATTTATTTATTATTTTTTTAAAGATTTTATTTATTTATTTGACAGAGAGACACCCACAGCGAGAGAGGGAACACAAGCAGGGGGAGTGGGAGAGGGAGAAGCAGGCTTCCCGCGGAGCAGAGAGCCCGATGTGGGGCTGGATCCCAGGACCCTGGGATCATGACCTGAGCCGAAGGCAGACGCTTAACGACTGAGCCACCCAGGCGCCCTTATTTATTTATTCATAAGAGACAGAGAGAGAGAGAGGCAGAGGGAGAAGCAGGCTCCCAACTGAGCAGGGAGCCCAATGCAGGATCCGATCCCAGGACCCTGAGAACATGACCTGAGCGGAAGGCACACGCTTAACCATCTGAGCCACCCAGGCACCCAGAGTTGTGCTTTCTCAGATTCCACATGTAAGTGATATCATACGGTATTTGTCTTTTCTCTGGCTTATCTCGGTTTGCATAATGCCCTACAGGTCCATGCATGTTGTTGCAATCTTCTGTTCTTACATGTTGACCATGTACAAAAGTACTTTATTCTTTGCAGTTTACCATGTAAATGATTACTGAGTCAAAGCTGGGCACGGAATAGAATCTGACCAACAGGGAGCCTTATGCTGGAAAAGGAATGCTTCTGGAAAGAGACTGCAGTGGGCTTGCCCCAGGGGAGAAGACACCTGGGCTCATGGCAAAGGTAAAGATAGTGATGAATAGTAGCAGCTGATATGTCCCCAAACAGGCAGCTGGAAGCAAGGCCAGACTTTGACCCCAAGGGTCCATGATCTCCAGACTGGGGCTCCGCCCCGGCATCTGTTGCTGGGACCCCGTGTTCTGTGAGTCAGGCTGTGGCTGCCTCAGCAGACTGGGAGCGGTTCCAGGGCTGGTAAGGGTCCGAGGAGGTTTCCAGAACCACGCCTCATTTCCCAGATAAACTTAGGCCTGGAGGATGAGAGACCAGGCAGGCCCTGGGGCTCTCTCTCCTCCTTAGGTCTCCTGCTATATTGTCAGACACGAGTCTGGGCTGGGGCATTTCGGGAAAGCGGCTGGGTGAATCTGGGTCCTGTGAGGGCTCCTGCATGCTGAGATCTTGCTCTAAGAACTGTGATGAGAAAGTGCATGTACCCTAGATATTGATGAAGATGACAAAGGTTTTTTTATTCTTTCCTTCAGCAAGAATCGGTTGGCTGCGTAGGACGGGCAGATGGCCGTGGATAAGACAGACGTGGCCCATCCAGGGCACACATGATCTGAGGAGAGAGGCAGACAATACAGACGGCAGGGACGTGGATCGGATCCTTTCAAACATGAAAGACGCAACGTGAGGATGCACGAGGGTCCTGACCTGGTGGGAAAGATCACTCGGAGCTGGTGACATCCAAGCCAGAACTGAGGGATTAGGAGAAGCCAGCCACGTAGAGAGTGGAAGAGAAGGAGTCTGGACATTTCAAGCACGGGGAGGAATCAGCTTCAGGACCCTGCATAAAAGGGGTGCAGTCGCAGTGTATGGAAAAAGAGCTTTTAGGCTAATGCAGTGTGGGACAGAGATGGGCAACCGGGAGGCAGGAAATGAGGCCGCTGAGGTGAGCGGGAGCCGGATCGTGGAAGGTGTTTCAGGACATGATAACGACTCTGGCTTTTGTTCAAAGTGGAAAAGGAAGCAATTAGAGGCTTTTTTTTTTTAAGATTTTAATTATTTATTCATGAGAGATAGAGAGAGAGAGAGAGAGAGGCAGAGGGAGAAGCAGGCTTCCCACGGAGCAGGGAGCCCGATGCGGGACTCGATCCCAGAACCCTGGAATCATGACCTGAGCCGAAGACAGACGCTTAACCATCTGAGGCACCCAGGCGCCCGCAATTAGAGGCTTTTATTTTTTATTTATTTTTTTTTTAAAGATTTTATTTATTTATTCATGAGAGACAGAGAGAGAGAGGCAGAGGGAGAAGCAGACTCCCAAGCAGCAGAGAGCCCGATGCGGGACTTGATCCCAGGACTCTGGGATCATGACCTGAGCCGAAGGCAGACGCTTAACCATCTGAGCCACCCAGGTGCCCCCAATTAGAGGCTTTTAAACCTGCAAATGACATAATCTGATTTCTGTGCTTTATTTATTTTTTTATAAAGACTTTTTTTTTAAGATTTTATTTATTAATTTGACAGAGAGAGACACAGCGAGAGAGGGAACACAAGCAGGGGGAGTGGGAGAGGGAGAAGCAGGCTTCCCGCCGAGCAGGGAGCCCGATGTGGGGCTCGATCCCAGGACCCTGGGATCATGACCTGAGCTGAAGGCAGACGCTTAACGCCTGAGCCACCCAGGCGCCCCTGATTTCTGTGCTTTAAACCATCTTGCTAGGCAGAGAAAAGCCAGCAAAGTGGCTGGAGTAGAGACAAGAAGTGAAGTGAGTGAGGAGGCCAGAGCAGGCAGGGGCCCCGGGGAAAGATGCCGGATGGCTGCAGGGGAGTGGGGTCAGTATACTGACCGGGGCGACACCCACCCAGCGGTATTAACAGAGAGCACTGTCCCCGTTACAGGGCCTGCAGGTGAGGCCATGAGGTCCTCATGGGGTCGGACAATATGGAGAAACAGAAAACATCACATGATAGGAGTGACCAGGTGCGGCTCCAGGGTAGGTGATCAGAGAAGGCCTCTCTGCCTGGGGCCTGAATGCCTTAGAGCCGAGCATTCCTGGGAGTGGGAAGAGCAAGTTGAGGTGTGGGGGGTAGGTGTGTGTGGGGGGGGGGTGTTTGCTCGGTCTAAAATGAGTCAAATGGGGGCGCCCGCCTGGCTCAGCAGGTGAAGCATGCGACTCTCGATCCTCGGAGTTGTGCGTTCGAGCCCCACGTCGGGTGTAGAGACCACGTAAAAAAATAAACCTTTAAAAAATAATCATAAAATAGGGGCACCTGGGTGGCTCAGTCGTTAAGCGTCTACCTTCAGCTCAGGTCATGATCCCAGGGTCCTGGGATCGAGCCCCGCATCGGGCTCCCTGCTCAGCGGAGGAGTCTGCTTCTCCCTCTCCCTCTGCCCCTCCCCCTGCTCATGCTCTGTCTCTGTCTCAAAAAAATAAACTCTTTAAAAAAATAAAATGAGTAAAATGAACGGTGTCGTAAGAGGAGAGTGGGGTCTGAGAACAAGCAGAATTTGAGGGAGATACAGCTGAAAGGTCCCCAGGGAGTTCGTTGGGGGCGGTCTATAGGGAGAGACACACACACACTGAAGGAGGGGACAAGAAGCAGGATTATAGATTCTTTCTGTAAGGACACATCCATCCAGGGTTTGTGGGTGAGATCATCTGAGGGGTCCCCTAGCTCCAGGCAATGCTGCCTCAGTGTTTTGATGACCAGGAGGCATCCATTCATGACAAGGTAGCCCAGTCATCCAGCCAGCTGTTTAGGGGCCATGTTGTTGGGAGGGGGTGTCCGTGCGAAGATGCATGGCCCTCCACTGTTCATCGGGCCATTTCTCAGGGCCCGAGCTTGCCACAAGCAACCTTGGAGGGTGAGGGGCTGTCTCCTTCCAGGACAAAGTGTAGAGGCTTGCTCTACCAGAGGTGGGCCCCCAAACCCCCGAGCTCGTGTTCTTCAGCTGTCCCCTCTGCTTGCACAGACGGGACATGGGGGATCCGGAACAACGTGGCACAAACGTGCAGCTCGTACTGTTTGCGGTGCTGTGAGAATAAACCCTTTGGTGGGTTTTTGTTTTGTTTTTTAAGATTTTATTTATTTACTTATTTATTTGTCAGGGAGACACAGCGAGAGAGGGAACACAAGCAGGGGGAGCGGGAGAGGGAGAAGCAGGCTTCCCGCTGAGCAGGGAGCCTGATGCGGGGCTCGATCCCAGGACTCTGGGATCATGACCTGAGCCGAAGGCAGACGCTTAACCAACTGAGCCACCCAGGCGCCCCGAGAATAAACTCTTTGTGACTCAGGAGTGCAAGTTTTCTGCCAGCAGCCATGAAACAGGGACACGACAACTCATGAGTCTGTAAGAATTATAAAATGCCAGACCTTGACATGCATGTCCTTGAGGAGTGAACTGCCAGTTCCTCCAGTCTCCAAGGCTCACCAGGGAGGTGGGCTCAGATGGGACTGTGGTCTTCCTTCCCATTCAGAGTTAGGAGCTCAGTCTCTCAAAAGATTTGGAAGAATGCCTGGGACATAGTAAAAAAGGTTAAGAGAAAGGAGCTATTCTTGGAGTTATTAAATGGTTGTTCTGGAGGCAATGCAGACACACACTGTAAGAGGAAGCAGGGCTCATCTGGGGATATTCTGGGAAGCAAATGAATGCATCCAGGGGATCTGGGCTACAGTTTTATGGGAAGCAGATGAATGCACTTGGGAGTTTGGTCTCCCCCACTTGGAAGAGTTGCTCCTCCAGTGTTCATAGCTGATAGGATGATGACAAGCATGGTTATCTGTGCTTTTATATATATATTAAATTATGTATGTATTTATATGTATATAACATATATAAAATTATGGGGACCAACATGTCCCAAGATCTGCATCCAGCAAACTAGAGACCCAGGAGAGCCGGTGGTGCAGATCTGGTCTGAAGGCTGACAGGTTCGAGACCCAGAAAGAGCCAAAGGCAGGAAACAAAAATGAATTTCCCAGCCCAACGGCAGGCAGGCAGAAAGAATTTTTTTGTTCTATTCAAGTCTTCAACTGATTAGAGGAGGCCCACCCACATTGCGAAGGGCCCATCTGCTTAACTCAGTGTGCTGATTCCAGGGTTGATCTCCTCCAGGAACACCGTCACAGACATGCCTGGAATAATGCTTGACCAAATATCTGTGTACCTCGTGGTCCAGTCAGGCTGACACAAAATTAACGTTCACCTACGAGACTTTATCGGGGACTTCAGAGGAGGTGGCTCTGCTTCTGAGCTATCCTTGACACATGGCTTTGGAAGTGTGCAGGGAGAGGCTGGAGAGCATCACGGTCAGGAGCAGGGGTGCTGGTCGAGGTAGCTGAGCTTCCAATCCTGGCTCCACCATTTAAAGGTGACATGCCTGTTGTATACTTTCTTACAAAGATGGTTGCAGACCATTCCTTCCAAATCTGTGGAATCGTGTTGCTTGCCCCACGGAGAGGTGGCGTTTGTTGACCTTCACGTGGTCCGATGACTTGCCTTGGCCAACAGAACATGCTGGGAATGCTACTGTGTCACTCCTCAGCCTCGGCCGTACCAGACGTCGCAGCTTCTGATTACATCGGGTTGGAAGCCAGCCACTAGTTACGAAGCCTGGGCTAGACTCTGATGAGTGTACTGGAGAAAGATCCCCGTGCTCCCGTCATTCCCACCAAGGCTCCAGGCATTTGAGGGATGCCATCTTGGACTTTCCGGCTCAGCTTAGTCACCCACTGAACGCAGCTTCCTGAGTCCCTCTCGTCGGCACCGCACGGAGCCGAAGAACCAGCCGGCCGAGAGCCCAGCCAACCCCGGCAACCGTGGGAAGTAAGAAATCATTATTGTTTTAAGCTCTTCCAATTTTGAGAACTCTGTTGCATAGCAACAGATGACTAGCAGATTACTTCAACTCTCTGTGATAACACATACCTCAGATTAAATTATTTAATGCGTGGATAGGATTTGGATCAACTCCTAACACAGTCGGTGCTCAATAACTGTTACCCTATTATGGTTACTCAAGCTTGATGAATAGGAGACATGCCAGGCAAGGACAGTCTCTATCAGAAGTGTGTTTCCGGCTGTCCCCTCGGGGCTTATTAATCCTGTGCAAATAAGAAATACGGATGATAAGCCCTATCCTTTATCAAAATTATCGTGGAAACCAGAGGCCCTGAGTTTCAACATGCAGTTACTGAGGAAAACCATCAATTTAAAAAAAAAATTTTTTTTTTTTAAAGATTTTAGTTACTTATTTGAGAGAGCTGGCACACGAGCGGGGAGGGGGCGCGCTGGTTAGGAGCAGAGGGAGAAGGAGAAGCAGGTTCCCCGCTGAGCAGAGAGCCCAACACGGGGCTCGATCGCAGGACCCTGGGATCATGACCTGAGCTGAAGGCAGTCGCTCAACCAACTGAGCCACCCAGGAGCCGCCCCCCCCCCTTTTTTAGATTTTACTTTTTTTTTTTAAGGTTTTATTTATTTATTTGACAGAGAGAGACAGAGCGAAAGAGGGAACACAAGCAGGGGGAGCGGGAGAGGGAGAAGCAGGCTTCCCGCGGAGCAGGGAGCCTGATGTGGGGCTCGATCCCAGGACCCTGGGATCATGACCTGAGCCGAAGGCAGACGCTTAACAACTGAGCCACCCAGGCGCCCCTAAGATTTTACTTTTTTATGTAATCTCTACTCCCAACGTGGGGCTCAAACTCACGACCCTGAGATCAAGAGTCGCACGGCTCCTCTGACTGAGTCAGCCAGGCGCCCTCAGACAATCTTTAAGAAGTGGTTGACAGGAGTGAGCCCACATAGCTGGGTTAGTCATTAACCTTTGTGTAAATGGCTCAGAAAAAAAGTGAGCAAACATTGACATACCAAATGTCTTAAAATTAGAGTCCAAATTATATTTATCCCAAAACTCGCCATCATAAAATACTTGAATAACAGGGCGCCTGGGTGGCTCAGTTGGTTAAGCGACTGCCTTCGGCTCAGGTCATGATCCCGGAGTCCCAGGATCGAGTCCCGCATCGGGCTCCCTGCTCGGCGGGGAGCCTGCTTCTCCCTCTGACCCTCCTCCCTCTCGTGCTCTCTGTCTCTCATTCTCTCTCTCTCAAATAAATAAATAAAATCTTAAAAAAAAAAAATACTTGAATAACATTCGTAGATTTAAAAAAAAATAGTCCTGAGGATCATCACCTCGAAACCTCGAAACTGTGACTCTTAGTAATGGACAGTTAATGTTTGTTGAAATGTTTGTTGTGAAATAGTCTGCCGATCTGAAGCTGTGAACCAAGTTTACAAAAGGAAAGGGAGCTTGCGTAACAAACTTGTGATAATTGCAGATGCCGGCGACGCTTGGAGTGAGCACGGCGTAATGTATACACTTGTGGAATCACTTTGTTGTACCCTTGAAACTACGGTAACATTGTATAACTGTTCTTCTGTTTAGGGGCGCCTGGGTGGCAAGTCAGTTGAGCATCTGACTCTTTTTTTTTTTTTTTAAAGATTTTATTTATTTATTCATGAGAGACAGAGGGAGAGAGGCAGAGGGAGAAGCAGGCTCCCAAGGAGCAGGGAGCCCGATGCGGGACTCGATCCCGGGACCCTGGGATCATGACCTGAGCCGAAGGCAGACGCTTAACCATCTGAGCCACCCAGGCGCCCGAGCATCTGACTCTTGATTTCCGCTCAGGTCACGATCTCAGGGTCATGAGATCGAGCCCCACATGGGCCCTGCGCTCAGTGTGGAGTCCGCTTGAGAGTCTCTCTCTCTCCCTCTGCCCCTCCCCCAACCCGCCCTCTCTCTCTCTCTCTCTCTCTCTCTTAAAAAAAAGCCAAAATAAAAAGTATACTTCAATTTTTTTTAAAGATTTTATTTATTTATTTGACAGAGAGATAGACAGAAGAGCACAAGCAGAGGGAGTGGCAGAGGGAGAGGGAGAAGCAGGCTCTGCACTGAGCAGGGAACCTGATGCGGGACTCGATCCCAAGACCCTGAGATCATGACCTGAGCCAAAGGTAGACACTTAACCATCTGAGCCACCCAGGCGCCCAGTATAGTTCAATTTTTAAAAAATGGAAAAAAACACATAAAAACTTGTGATAATTAACCACTGGCTGTGACTTTGCTGATACAGTTTTAAGTATCTCAACCCATATAGAATATTGGGGAGGAAAAATTCTCCCCTACCCTTCAAGGGCTGGTCCAAGAATTAAACCGACATGAGATAGATTAGCAGGAAAAATCAAATTTACTTTCGTACGTATGAGGTTCCAAGACAGAGAGGCAGGATGAGGTAGGTATCCGTGCCATGCTGAGCTAAAGAGTGGGCTGGGGGCTGGGGCCTCAAAGGGGAGCAGGGCAATAAGAACACGTTTGGTAACTAGATGTTTGCCCTGCCGTGCAGATGGGCATTCAGATAAAGCTTATCTCTGATAATAACCTTTATCTGGGGGAAGATTCCAGTGTAGATTCTTCTAGGTAGTTAAGGGAAGGGCAAAATTTCTCTTGAGGCTGCAGGATCTCAACTGCCTTCAGCTCAGAATAATCCACATGCCAAAGTGGCACCTTTTTGGGGAGACCCGTTCTGAATCCCCTCAAGAACACTGCAGAGAGGGGGCGCCTGGGTGGCTCAGTCGTTAAGCGTCTGCCTTCGGCTCAGGTCATGGTCCCAGGATCCTGGGATCGGGCCCCGCATCGGGCTCCCTGCTCGGCGGGAAGCCTGCTTCTCCCTCTCCCACTCCCCCTTGCTTGTGTTCCCTCTCTCGCTGTCTCTCTGTCAAATAAATAAATAAAATCTTTAAAAAAAAAAAAGAAGATCGCTGACAGGGGTTTCTGGTTGGCTCACTAGAGATCTCAAGGTCATGAGTTTGAGCCCCACATTGAGCATAGAAATTATTTTTTAAAAAGCTAACAAACTTAAACTAGACTTGGGGCGCCTGGCTGGCTCAGTCAGAAGAGCATCACACAACTCTTGATCTCTCTGGGTCGTGAGTTCAAGCTCCACATTGGGTGTAGAGGTTACTTAAATAAATAAAACTTAAAAAAAAAAAAAAGATTGCAGGGGCACCTGGGTGGCTCAGTCGGTTAAGCATCTGCCTTCTGCTCAGGTCATGATCCCAGGGTCCTGGGATCGAGCCCCACATTGGGCTCTCTGCTCAGCGGGAAGCCTGCTTCTCCCTCTCCCACTCCCCCTGCTTGTGTTCCCTCTCTCGCTCTCTGTCAAATAAATAAATAAAATCTTAAAATATAAATAAATAAATGAATAAATAAATAAACAAACAAACAAATAGGGGCTCCTGGGTGGCTCAGTTGGTTGGGCGTCTGCCTTTGGCTCAGGTCATGATCCCAGGGTCCTGAGATCAGGTCCCACATCAGGCTCCTTGCTCAGCGGGGAGCCCGCTTCTCCCTCTGTCTGCTGCTCCCCCTGCTTGTTCTCTCTCTCTCTGTGTCAGATAAATAAATAAAATCTTTAAAAATAATAATAAACAAACAAATAAATAAAATGGAGGTTTTACATATGATTTCACTCATAAAACAAATGAGTAAAGGGAAAAAAAAGAGAGAGACAAACCGAGAAACAGACTCTTAACTGTAGAGAACACACTGCCGGTCACCAGAGGGGAGGGGGGTAGGGGGGAACCAGATGATAGGGATGAAGGAGTGCACTTGTTCTGATGAGCACCAGGGGTTGTATGGAAGTGAATCACTATATTGTACACCTGAAACTAATATAACACTGTTGACTAACTGGGATTTAAAGAAAAAAAAATAGAGGTTTTATTATTCTTCAGGTATGGTGAGGCCAACAGATCAGGACGATTGTCTGCCATTGAAAACGTAGTTTAGGGGGGCGCCTGGGTGGCTCAGTCGTTGAGCGTCTGCCTTCGGCTCAGGTCATGATCCCAGGGTCCTGGGATCGAGCCCCGCTTCGGGCTCCTTGCTCCACGGGGAGCCTGCTTCTCCCTCTCCCACTCCCTCTGCTTGTGTTCCCTCTTTTGCTGTGTCTCTCTCTGTCAAATAAATAAATAAAATCTTAAAAAAAAAAAGAAAGAAAGAAAAAGAAAAGAAAACGTAGTTTAGGGGTGCCTGGGTGGCTCAGTCGTTAGGCTGCCTTCGGCTCAGGTCATGATCCCAGGGTCCTGGGATCGAGCCCCGCTTCGGGCTCCTTGCTCCGCGGGGAGCCTGCTTCTCCCTCTCCCACTCCCTCTGCTTGTGTTCCCTCTCTCGCTGTGTCTCCCTCTCTGTCAAATAAATAAAATCTTTAAAAAAATAAATACATAAAAAATACAACTGCTGTAATTTCCTGAGTGATAGGGGAGGATAGGAGCATCTTTTGTTCTAATATTTGGTCTTTGTGGGCAATTCCTGGCACTTGGCTCCCAACAGCCTTGGACTCTCCGGAGTGGTGTCTTTTGCACGCTAAGGAGCTAACTGGTGGCCCCTACATGGCTTCAGCATGGGGACTGGCTGCCACCAAGATCCAGGCGTGGTTAAAGGATTGGAGCCTTCAGCCCCTGCCCCGGGCTGGAGGTCGAGTCCATCACGGATGGCAGGGGGCATGAAGCTCTGTGTCTGCCCCACCCCCCCAACACCTTGCTCTATGCATCTCTCTCTCTTTTTTTATAGAGGTGTTAGAGTCTGGGCACATGGGTCCTTCTAGGAGGCTGTATTTCATTTATTTTTTTAAGTAAACTCTACGCCCAATGTGGGGCTTGAACTCACCACCTTGAGATCAAGAGTTGCACACTCTATCGACTGAGCCAGCCAGGTGCCCCTGTGCATCTCTCCTATTTGGCTATTCCTGAGTTGTATCTTTGATAATAAACTAGTTATCAGCAAAGCACTCTCCTGAGCCCTGCGAGCCATTCCAGCAGATTGTCAAACCCGAGGAGGGGCTCGCGGGAACCCCCGGTTTATAGCCATTCGGTCAGAAGTATGGGTGGCGAATTGGGACTTGTAGCTCCATCTGAAGGTGGGGGGCAGTCTGGTGGTACAGAGCCTCAACTCACAGGGTCTGATGCTGTCTCCAGGTACATAGGTTCAGAAGGGACCTGAATCACCGGACACTCGGCATCTGGAAAGTTAGACAACTGGTGGTGGGTGTGGGAATCCTCCCCACGTTTGCTGTCAGAACTGCCCGTAGTAAAAACAGTCCAGGGAAATTCCCAGATCCCAGGAGGAGGGGGCACGCCACACCAAGGGGAAACACCAGGGTAAGACGTGGGAGGGAGGGGAAGGGGAGGGGAGGGGAGGGGAAGGAGGGGAAGACGTGGGAAGGGGAGGGGAAGACGTGGCCAAGAGCCTGACCGTGGGTTACTGTGGGAAGGCACAGGGGAGGCAGGGTGAACAGATTTAGGATGGGCTCTGGGCCATCAGGGGAGGTCCCTGGTTGTCTGGGCCGTGAAGGGGGGCTTCTGCCCAGGAAGGGCACACGCAAAGGCCAGTTTGCTGTTTCTAGGAATTAGCTAGACCAGACAAGGGCGGTCCCTCCAGAGCCAGCCAGACCCCAACATGTCAAAGCATCACAGAATAAAAGATGATTAATACACCCCTCCCTCCAAGGACTTCAATGTCTTGAGACAGTTTGGGGGGTCTCAGTTAGCGGGGAGGGAGCTACCGGCACGCAGGGGATAGAGGCCAGACCTGCGAGCAGCCCCCCAGCCCCCGCCATAACCCGCCACAGAATGACTCAGCTCCAGATTCCAGTTATGCTGAGCTTGAGGAACCTTGCTTGAGAACAAACCCAAAGAGCTTATTTTTTCCACAGCTGATTCACAGAATTCAGGAGACTTTTCCCAATGCCTCCCGTGTTCTGGGCCTCGTGCTGGAGCATGAATGGCAGAACGACCCAGGTCCTGCCTTGGGGAGCCCTGTAATCTGCGGGCGCTGGCTGGTCCATACCCGGGAGGTCTGAGAGGCCCTTGACAAGAGCCCTAGAAAGAGTGGAATGAAGCGAGGGTTCTCTGTGCCAACTGTTCATATTCTTCTTCCTGAGACTTTGATTTGATGAGAAACGTGAGTAATTGTTTTGTTCTGCCGAGCACAGAACAATACTTGCCTGCTCCTTCTTGCATCTCCTGAGCTTGCCGTGCATCCTTGGGATGCACTCCGACACGCACCTGTGACCGGCTCTGTGTCTGTTGCGTGTATGAGTACCCTGTGAGTGAGTGAGTGAGTGAGTGAACGCATGCCCACGAATCCTGAGTACGTCCCCGAGGAATAATGAATACATGCAGGGAGAGGCAAGAACGATTTGGTTTTGCATCTCCCTCATTCCTTCCTTAACTACAAACACGGCAGAGGAAAATAACCTACAGACAACATCTGCAGGAAAACTAGGTGGGCAAGTGTCCCGATGAACCCTGAAACGCAAGCAGAGGGGCTCAGCCAAATACAGACGTCTTATTCGAAATCACAGCATCACAGAGAAAAGATGATAGCACTCAGGAAATCTCAGGAGGTACCCAAAGAGGCACTGATGGGGGTCAGGAGAGGACTAGGAATGTTTAAGAAGATATCTTAAATGTAAATTAAAAAAAAAAAAAAAGGAAGATATTTTAAAAATGACAGCTGAACTGTAATAGGAATGAACAGACCCACAGAACACATGGTAGGTGAAATTGAGGATGGAAAGAAGAAGAAGAAAAAAAAAACAGATATAAATGAGGAGGCTACAAACCATTCCCCAGAAAGTGAGAGGAAAGAGGAGAGACGAGGAAATAGCTAAAGAAGAAAAGCCAAAGCAAGGGAGGGAAACAATGAGTAAAGTCAGAATCTAAAAAAAATTTTCCTGAAACTCAAGATTTGGGCCTTCAAACTGAAGGACCGAGGATGTAACTAGAAAAGCCAACCAAGGGGCACCTGGATGGCTCAGTTGGCCAAGCATCTGCCTTCAGCTCAGGTCATGATCCCGGGGTCCTGGGATGGATGGAGCCCCGCATTGGGCTCCCTGCTCAGCACGGAGTCTGCTTCTCCCTCTCCCTGTGCCCCTCCCCCTGCTTGTGCTCTCTGTCTCAAATAAATAAATAAAATATTAAAATTTAAAAAAAAAAGCCAACCAAAACCAATCGTCAGAATGAGGCATTCTAGAAAAACTACTACTTGGCTTTTTTTTTTTCTTTAAGAGGAAAACAATTATTTAGACATCTGAGCAATAGATCAAGTTGACTTAGAAGGGAAAGAAAATTAGATCAGCATCAAAGGTTTCGACCACAGCACTGTGTTCCAGGAGCGAGTGGTTTGGTAGGCATAGGATACTCAGCAGCATATTAAAACAAGGGAACAAAAATACATCTTGGCTGATTGGGGGATGCAAGGATGACCCAGATTAGGAAATCAGTAATTTATCATCTTAACTGAGATAAGTAGAAACAAAAGCCTACGATCATCCCCAGACACGCTAAAGGGGCATTTGACAAAATGTAATATCTATTCTTGTTCGCACACAATGTATTAGAATGTGATGGTTCTTTAAAACATTAGATAGCTTGGCCTAAAATTCAGGATCTCAGGGGTGCCTGGGTGGCTCAGTTAAGTGTCTGCCTTCGGCTCAGGTCATGGTCCCAGGGTCCTGGGATCGAGCCCCACATTGGGCTTCCTGCTCCGCAGGAGACCTGTTGCTCCCTCTCCCACTCCCCCTGCTTGTGTTCCCTCTCTTGCTGTGTCTCTCTCTATCAAATAAATAAAATTTTTAAAAATAAAATAAAATTCAGGATCTCAGTGAATAAATATTCGGGTAAATAATACACCAGAAGCTAAACCTAAGTCGGGCACAAGATGAGAACCCCACTGCCTGGGGACAGCATGTTTTCCATTGTGTGCCGGTGAGGAGGACTTCCTACCCACATGTCAGCATTTGGGAAAATGTATTGATTTTTCGGGTCTGCCTGCAGGTTTCCCCACGCTTCGTGCAACCAACCGACCAGTGAAAGGAATCCAGTTGCAAATGACCCAGCACGACCATTTGCCCCATATTCTGTGCCCGCCTGCAGTGCATCAGGAACTCGGCCAGGGCGAGCCCCGACCGATGGGGGCGGGGATGGGGGGTCATGGTGACAGCTGGCCACCCATCTTATCTCGCTTCCTGGAGGGGTTCTAACGGCACAAACCGCGGCTACTTTCCTCCTGACTCCAGATGAGATTATCTGCATCTGGGGAAAGCCATCTAGGGGGACGCAACCTTATCCTTTTGCCCCCACCATCTCCTGGGTGATCAGTCTCCTGAGGGCATTGTGGGCTGCTTAGTGCCAGCCACGGTCTAGGGGACAAAGGGACGCTTGCCCAGCCGGTGCTCTCTTCCTCTCGCTCCCTGGCTCCTTCCCTCCTTCCCCCCCTTGGGTCCGTCTCCCTTCCAACCTCCCTGTCTCCCTTCCTCTTTACAGAAGTTAATGGCTGGGGGCGCCTGGGTGGCTCAGTCGGTTAAGCGACTGCCTTCAGCTCAGGTCATGATCCCAGGGTCCTGGGATCGAGTCCCGCATCGGGCTCCCTGCTCTGCGGGGAGCCTGCTTCTCCCTCTCCCACTCCCCCTGCTTGTGTTCCCTCTCTTGCTGAGTCTGTCTCTGTCAAATGAATAAATTTTTTAAAAATCTTAAAAATAAATAAATAAGGGGCGCCTGGGTGGCTCAGTCGTTAAGCGTCTGCCTTCGGCTCGGGTCATGATCCCAGGGTCCTGGGATCGAGCCCCACATTGGGCTCTTTGCTTAGTGGGGAGCCTGCTTCTCCCTCTCCCACTCCCCCTGCTTGTGTTCCCTCTCTCGCTGTTTCTCTCTCTGTCAAATAAAATCTTTTTTAAAAAATCCTTGATTTAGGGGTGCCTGGGTGGCTCTGTCGTTAAGCGTCTGCCTTCGGCTCGGGTCATGGTCCCAGGGTCCTGCGATCCAGCCCCGCATCGGGCTCCCTGCCCAGCGGGGAGCCTGCTTCTCCCTCTCCCACTCCCCCTGCCTGTGTTCCCTCTCTCCCTGTGTCTGTCAAATAAATAAAATCTTCTTTTAAAAAAAGAGTTGGGGGGCGCCTGGGTGGCTCAGTTGGTTAAGCGACTGCCTTCAGCTCAGGTCATGATCCCAGGGTCCTGGGATCGGGCCCCGCATCGGGCTCCCTGCTCCGCGGGAGGCCTGCTTCTCCCTCTCCCACTCCCCCTGCTTCTCCCTCTCCCACTCCCCCTGCCTGTGTTCCCTCTCTCGCTGTGTCTCTCTCTGTCAAATAAATAAATAAAATCTTAAAAAAAAAAAAAAAAAAAGAAGTTAATGGCTTGCCCTGCCTTTAAATCACCACGGTATCCGCTGGCATTGAAAATACCTGTTTCCTTACTCAGAGTTGCATCCTTGATGGGAGTCCCCTCCGCACATGGTCTGCTGAGTAAAGCTGTCTCACCTGCTGCCCAGGTCCCACCCTCAGTTTTGCCCAAGAGAACGGTGGCAGGCTTCCACCGGCATTCCTCAGCGTTTTATCCTGTTACGGGAACTTTGCTTACCTTGCCTCTTGGCCACTAGCCTCGCTGCTCACAGATGATTTCCAGGAGCGGCCGCTCGGGTTACCCAGCCGGGAGTCATTTGCAGATTGACGGGTCCGCTCACCTGGCTTCCGCTCCCACCGCGAGAGCGGCCGGGTTGGCACCTGCTGTGTCGGAGCGCCCTCTGCTGGCGGCGCGGGCCCTCTGCAGCCGCGGGCGGCCGCGCGGCGGAGGTCACAGGTCAGCCTGCAAAACCCAGCCAGGGCCCGCCCGCCACCCCCCACCCCGCAACCGCCGCCTCCTGGGCCCCTAGGGGCGTAACCCCGAATCTGGAGGCCACTGTCCTCGGGAGCTCGGCGGCTTTTGTTTTCTTTTTTTCTTTTTCAAATTTATTAATTTTCTAATTTTTTATATTTTTAATTTTTATTTTGTTATTTTTTGCCCTGATTGACTGCTGGGCAATTCGACTTAAGATAATATCCTGTAAGGGGTGCCTGGCAGGCTCAGTCAGAAGGGCATGCGACTCTTGGGGCGCCTGGGTGGCTCAGTTGGTTAAGCGACTGCCTTCAGCTCAGGTCATGATGCTGGAGTCCCTGGATCGAGTCCCATATCGGGCTCCTTGCTTGGCAGGGGGTCTGCTTCTCCCTCTGACTTCCCCTCTCTCATGCTCTCTGTCTCTCATTCTCTCTCTCTCAAATAAATAAATAAATAAATAATCTTAAAAAAAAATGTAGTTTTTAGGGGTGCCTGGGTGGCTCAGTTGGTTAAGCAACTGCCTTCGGCTCAGGTCATGATCCTGGAGTCCCGGGATCGAGTCCCGCATCGGGCTCCCTGCTCGGCGGGGAGCCTGCTTCTCCCTCTGACCCTCCCCCCTCTCATGCTCTCTATCTCATTCTCTCTCAAATAAATAAAATCTTTATTAAAAAAAAAAAAGAAAGATGGGGCGCCTGGGTGGCTCAGTCGGTTAAGCGACTGCCTTTGGCTTGGGTCATGATCCTGGGGTCCTGGGATGGAGCCTCTCTGCTCAGTGGGGAGCCTGCTTCTCCCTCTCTTGCTCGTTATCTCTGTGGCTATCTCTGTCTCTCTCACATAAATAAATAAAATCTTAAAAAAATAAAAAATAGGGCACCTGGGTGGCTCAGTTGGTTAAGCGACTGCCTTCGGCTCAGGTCATGATCCTGGAGTCCCTGGATCGAGTCCCGCATCGGGCTCCCTGCTCGGCGGGGAGTCTGCTTCTCCCTCTGACCCTCCTCCCTCTCATGCTCTCTGTCTCTCATTCTCTCTGTCTCAAATAAATAAAATCTTTTTTTTTTTAAAGATTTTTTATTTATTTATTTGACAGAGAGAGACACAGCGAGAGAGGGAACACAAGCAGGGTGAGTGGGAGAGGGAGAAGCAGGCTCCCCGCAGAGCAAGGAGCCCGATGCGGGACTCGATCCCAGGACCCCGGGATCATGACCTGAGCCGAAGGCAGTCGCTTAACCGACTGAGCCACCCAGGCGCCCTCAAATAAATAAAATCTTTAAAAAAAAAAAAAAAAGAAGGGCATGCGACTCTCGATCTCCGGGCTGTGAGCTTGAGCCCCACGTTGGGTATAGCGATGGCTTCAGTAAATAAATAAACACACAAATATATGTAACATTGTTTATGATTTTCAGCGACCGTTAACTATGTGACTCGCACCCCACTGTGCTCAGCTGTAAAGGATGACTCCCACCTGCCCTGCGTTGTGTCCATTAACTTTCTCGACTGTGCAGATGTGCGGGGCGGGCGCTGGTCCGAGCAGGTTTTCATACTAACTTTGACCAGTAGAATTGCTCCTAAAACTAGCTGGATGGAAGAGTTAATTCTGCGGAGATCAGTCTCCACTCGGCAATAAAACCAGGGCACTTTTTATTGGAGGCCCGAATCGAGAACACGCAACATTTTGGATAAGACGACTGAATGCTTTTTAAAAGGTCTGCAATATTGGGGCACCTGGGTGGCTCAGTCGTTGGGTGTCTGCCTTCGGCTCAGGTCATGATCCCGGGGTCCTGGGATCGAGCCCCGCATCGGGCTCCCTGCTCCACGGGGAGCCTGCTTCTCCCTCTCCCACTCCCCCTGCTTGTGTTCCCTCTCTCACTGTGTCTCTCTCTCAAATAAATAAATAAAATCTTTAAAAAAAAAAAAAAAGGTCTGCAATATGCTTTTAGAGAATCAATTGATTTTTTTCCCCATTTGTTGGGCTCCACATATGGACCTTTGTTTTTTCGTTGCTAAGCCACTTTGAGGGAGTTAGAGTGTGAGCCCTCTCTTGTTATAAATCATAATATCACAGACCCTCGTTCACTGCTTCCCAAGGCACTGGGCCAAGATAACATTCGCTTACCTACACGTCCTCACCCAGCTAAGAAGGGCCATATCAGCAGTTATGTCCTCCGAGCACCCCAGCAACAAACATACCTTCCTTTCAAGGCTTCTCATCAAATCCCCGTGCAATGCAGGGTATCCGTTCATTTTAACCAAAGCTAATTCAGATTTTTTAAAAAATATTTTATTTATTTATTAGAAAGAGAAAGAGAGCAGGAGCCTGGGGGAGGGGCAAAGGGAGAGGGAGAAACAGACTCCCTGCTGAGCCGGGGGCTCAATCCCAGGACCCGGAGATCACGACCTGAGCTGAAGGCAGGCACTTAACTGACTTAGGCGCCCAGGCGCCCCAAGCCTAATTCATATTTTTAAGGCTTAGAGGATAATCTTTTCTGAAATGTGAAATCATAGTGTCCATACGAATGTAAAAAGGAAATGTGTCAAAGATTTTATTTAATTAATGAATGAGGGAACTAGTAAGATGTTATCAGTTCCGAGTGTTTTTTTATAAACAACATATATATGCATATATGTGTGTGTGAATACATATCCCAGATTTTTTATTTATTTTATTACTATTATTATTGGTGCAAAAAAAAGTGGTTTTATTAAAGCACGGGGACACGACCCATGGACACAAAGTGCTGTCTTCCCAGATATCTTATAAGATGACACCCCAGCCAGCCCACCCTGTGGAGCCAGGCCTGGATATCGTCTGTGTATAATGAATGAAGTCCATAATGAACCTGCATATGATGAATGGAATATGCAATGAATATCTAATGAGTGAAGATGCTGGCCAAGACAGAGAGCCGGCTCAAATGCAGGTGGCCGCCTCCTGGGCTGCAAACCTACCCATCAGTCTCTGCTCCAGCCAACCCCAGCCCCCTGCAGCTGGAGCCCTTCCTGGTGGCCATGGCCAGCCTGTCCCACAGTGACATCCCCAGCACTGTCCGTCACCTGCCTTCCTCAGGGGCTCCTCATTGGCCTGCTCCTCCTGCATCCCGGTGGCCTCCCTCATCTACGGGAGCTGCCTCATCACGTCCCTGAACCCCATGCAGACCTCAGCAACGGGGCTGCATTCTCCAACACCACAGTGTCCCCCCTGTGAGCCCCTCCGTCTGCTGCCTTAGCAAATGAGCTGGTGCAGGGATTTGCTGATCACGGGAAGAAGGTTTTCTTCTAAGAAGCTCAGGGCATAAGCTTTGCAGATGACTGCTTGTTACTTGCTTTTTGTTTTTGTGTGGTTTTTTTTTCCCAACGAAGGCAATTCCTCCCCACCCCCCAACTTGAATAGGGAGGAAAAAAATCGCTAGTTTAAGAGCTGACTGTGGTTATAGTTGTGCATTCCAGGAGAATGGAAGATGGAAAAAAAAATTGCTTTTTTGCTTCGGAAAACATAACCTCTGGCATAATGCTGGAGGCTGTTAGTCACTCCACCCCCCCTCCCCCCAGTCTCTAGCAAAAGAACACTTTGAATTTTATCTGGGCACCTGATGGCCCATTAGAGGCATTTGCCATTCCCCACCTTGCAGCTACCTTGGTCATGTGACTGGGGGATTGGGGTAGAAGGGGGATGATCTGTGTAATGTATGGACCGTGGTTTCCTAAGAAAATTGCTTGCTCTCCGTTTTTTGTTTTTTTTTCCTTCCGTCCGCCTGCAGCCTGGGATCTGGTGAGAGCCAGTGGCTGCCTTAGGCTGGGGCGTGGAGTCAATCAGGCTTCCAGCAGCCTGGTCCCCGATGAGTCTGGAACAGAGCCACCTGCTGGCCTTGTACCAAACACAGACTTCTCTTGGGGGAGGAAGACAGGCCTGTCCTAGCTAGCCGTGTGGATTCTGGGATCCTGCGTTACATCAGCTTGGCAAGCTTTCCCCTACTCATTCGGCTCGCAAAGCTGATTCCCAGAGCAGAGGCCGGAGGGGGCAAGTCCGGATGAAGGGACAGAATGGACAGGGTGCAATCCTGGAACTCGGGGAGAGCGGGTGGGAGGGGTCCACTCTCCACTCCCAGAGCTTGATCCCCAGCTCAGGCCTCACCCCACTTCTCCTGGAACCAGCCTGTCTTAGCCGGCCGACGGGTGGGCTCCTGGTGGTCGTAGACTAACTGGGCGAGGACAGTATGGAATTCTATGCCACGCTCACTTCTGCAAAGTGTCCCCCTCCTGCATTTGCGAAGAGAGCTTGTAACGGAGAGGCGTGACCTGGTTGGAGGCGTTAGGAACGGAACAGACTGTCTGAGTGCCTCGCACTACTGTGTTTTAATGTCCTCAGCAAGTGGCCTACTCCGCCTGGCTGGTCAGGGCAGAGTCAGTGGGATCCCGGAGGGCTGGGCTCGGGAGGACTGTCCCTGAGCCCCGTGGGGGAGGGGCCCGCCGGGCTGGGCACTTCCTCCAGGGTCTGTGGTCAGAGCTGGTGAGGACACAGCTGTGTGGGAAGTTTCACAACCCCGTGCACAGGCCCCCGGTGAACAGTGACTGTGACCGCTGGACAGAGAGGCCCTGGGCACTGGGGACTGGTGACCTCGGCAGCTTTGGGGTGCTAAAGGATGGCCTGCAGGTGACTTCGCTTCTTCAGGCCCCAGCGGACCCCAAATTGGAGGAGTCGCCTGGTAGGTCTGTAAGTGTCCTTCCAGCGGACAAGGCGTGTAAACGCTGGACTGCGGAGCCAGACAGATGTGAGTTCGGAAGTCATGTCCCCTCATTGCCGGGCTCTGCCAAACAGGTGTTCTCTGGGGCTCCCCCCGGGCCTTGGCTTCCCCATCTGTAGGCTGGAAGGATGACTTCCATCTTATGGCCAGCTGCCCAATGGTGGTGGTGACCCCAGTGGTGAGTGCCCGAAGGGTGACACTCGATGTCCTCCTACGTGACAACGGGGTGAGGGTTAACCGCCCCCTGTGGCCCCCGGCAGGGCGGCCTCTGGTCTCATCCAGTGCCGCCTACGGACTTGGCATGCTGTCACATGCAGATCGTGCTGCTGACGGGAGTGGGGGCACAGAGAGCTTTCATCGTTCACCATAGAGCACAGCAGTTAAAACCCCCGTGAGTCACCTCCATAAACCCACCAAAAGTTCCCTCCAGTCACCTGACACCTATTTCTTTTCCCTCTGGCTTTCCCCACCTGGCTTCTAAAATTCCTTTTTACCCTGGATGATTTAGCACTGTCTGCAAACACTCACGCCTCGCACCTCAAAATCTGTGCGGTGAACAGGTCTCGTACCTAAGTGACTTTTCAAAATGTTCCCTCGACAGAAACGGATCTCTTCTAGGACAGGGACAAGGGAATTCTATTGCTAGGAAAAGTATAATTTCTCTGTGCCTTTACGGTATGAACATAAATATGTGCTTCTCGGCAGAATTACTTGGGGAGTTTTTTTGAAAACGTGTATTGGATGGCCTCACATCCCACCCTCCAGGCTCCCCAACAAAGATGCTGACTCAGGAGGGCGGAGAAGGGGCCAATTTAATATATATATTATGTTCATATATTTATAAATTATGATTTATATATAATTATAATTTCATATATAAATATAAAATATTTACACTGTATGTGTACATTTTAAAACTTTATATATGTGTATACACACATATATACAGATATACATATACATATATTATTATATATAATTTTTTAAAATTTCCCTGGGGGCGCCTGGGGGGTCTGAGTGGAGTGTTGGACTCTTGATTTCGGTTGAGGTCATGATTTCGGGATCCTGGGATTGAGCCCCGCATCGGGTTCCCCGCAGAGTGCGGAGTCTACTTGAGATTCTCTCTCTCCTTCTCCCCCTCCCTCCTGCTCTCTCTCTCAAATTAAAAAAAAAAAGAAATTGTGCGCCTGGGTGGCCCAGTCCTGCCTTCAGCTCAGGTCAGGATCCCAGGGTCCTGGGATCGAGCCCCACATCGGGCTCCCTGCTCGGCGGGAAGCCTGCTTCTCTCTCTCCCACTCCCCCAGCTTGTGTTCCCTCTCTCGCTCTCTGTCAAATATATAAATAAAATCTTAAAAAAAAAACAAAAAACAGAAAAAGAAATTTCCCTTGGCAATCATGATCTTCACCTCTAGCTGAGAACCAAGAGAAGGAAGATAACACTAGCTTTGAATGGGTTTAGACCTGGATCGGCCTTTTACTATATTGGTCATGTGACATTGATCAAGTCTTCTTTATGGACTTATTTTCTCACACATACAAGGCGTCGACAACAGTCCCTGCTTAAGGGCTATAGTGCAGATTCCGTGAGATAATATCGTCATGTACTCTGTGCCTGGCACACATTCATTTATTGATCCACTCATTCACGCATTCATCTATTTATAGAATTCATTTATTCGAGCAGTGAGAGAATCTCCTGTATGCCAGGTGCTGGGAAAACGGTGGTAAATGTGGGCAGACACCATTCTGCTCTCATGCTGGAGACGGGGAGTCTGTGTCACCCAGAAGCCCATGGCCAGCCTCACCCACTGTCTGCTGGCTCCCACTATAAGAATCAGTCACAGGAGCGCCTGGGTGGCTCAGTCCTTAAGCGTCTGCCTTGGGCTCAGGTCATGATCCCGGGGTCCTGGGTTCTAGCCCCACAGCAGGCTCCCTGCTCGGCGGGAAGCCTGCTTCTCCTTCTCCCGCTCCCCCTGTTTGTGTTCCCTGTCTCGCTCTGTCTCTCTCTGTCAAATAAATAAATTAAATTAAAAAAAAAAAAAGAATCAGTCACAGCAAAAACAAACACCTGACGTTTATAGACGACCTGTCATGTAGTTCATTAGATCTTCACACCGATACTATGAAGGACGTGATGTTATCATGCTCATTTTTTCAGGGAGGAAACTTGCAGAAGGGAGTGGTTTGCCCAAGGTCCCAGGGCTAGCACAAGGCAGAGCCGAAATTCACACTCAGCCTGTCTGACTCCAGGACCGTGGTCTTTCCACTGCATCACACCATTGCAGGCTTGAACTTTCGTGACAAGAATTTTAGAGTTTGTCATCATGACCACCTTGACGCTAGATTCAGGAATTGAGGACTGGGTC
Organism: Mirounga angustirostris; assembly: GCF_029215605.1. NCBI lineage: Eukaryota > Metazoa > Chordata > Mammalia > Carnivora > Phocidae > Mirounga > Mirounga angustirostris. The sequence continues at coordinate 56,233,378 of NW_026991724.1, read as the reverse complement.
AGTCTTGAGTCTGGAAACATGATAGGAGCAAATGGACTGAGGTGGAAGAGCATAGCAAGAATCCTTTTACCTGTTGAACTCTACACCAGGTGCCAGGTGCCCGGTTTGGCCAGTGAAATGTAAGTCAAAGTATGCTGTCTTCTGAGCAGGAATTGGCTCTTCCTGATAAAATGATAGCACCCTTTCCTACTGACGTCTGCCCTGATCATGGTTGGGATGCTCAAAGCTGTGGCAGCCATCTTAGGATGAGGCGTCAAGCATGACGATGGAGGTAGATGCCAGGGATGGAGAGGAATACACAATGGAAAGAGCTGGGGTCCCTGAGAGTGCCGGTGAGCAACTGAGCAGCTAACCCTCAGCTTTGTTATACAGGAAAAATAAAACCTACTTACTTAAATCACAGTGGAATTGACGGGTAAATACCAAATCTAAGTTGTATAAATCATCAAAATTTATGGTGCGCCCAATGAGACAAACCATGAAATACGCTATTTTTGTCATATCTAAAAGCAACCCTATCTGGATAGTGGATGATATTCTTAACCTTAATGTTGGCTTCCTTGACCTTGATCTAAGAAACTTCTCTTGAACCTCTGCCAACTACATTGCTCTCTAGCAAAGTGTCTACAAACGGTGGAAGGATTAGAATGTTCTAGAGCTTCCTTTGCCTACTGGGGGTATTATTTCACACATGCGTTCCCTGATTCCCCAAAAAGGAGACTCAAGGGAAATCTACTCACACAAAACATTCCTGAGAACAGCAGACTTTACTGAAGACTTCGTGGAGGAACAGAGGAGGGATTTATACCACTGAAATGACAGAGATATTGTAATGACAATTTGCAGAACATCCATCACTGTTAAAAGTGTTTGCAAGAGGGGACGGGGGGGGGATGGGGTAACTGGGTGATGATGGGCATTAAGGAGGGCACCTGTGGTGATGAGCACTGGGTGTTATACCCAACTGATAATTTACTGAACACTACACCTGAAACTAATGATGTACTATAAGCCGGCCAACTGAACATAATAAAAAAATTAAAAAATAGGGCACCTGGGTGGCTCAGTCGTTAAGCGTCTGCCTTCGGCTCAGGTCATGATCCCGGAGTCCCGGGATCAAGCCCCACATCGGGCTCCCTGCTCGGCGGGAAGCCTGCTTCTCCCTCTCCCTCTCCCCCTGCTTGTGTTCCTGCTCTCGCTATCTCTCTCTCTGTCAAATAAATTTAAAAATATATTTAAAAAAAATTAAAAAATAAATAAAAATAAAATAAAATAAAAAATAAAGTGTTCGCAGGGGCTCTCATGGGTACCTCGACTTGTTCTAGCCTCTCCTTCTGTCTTTCATTCCCCTTCTCGCCATCGTATGGACACCTGCTCAGCATCTGGATCCCACTCTTCTGGTTACAGAAGTGTCTCCCAACCCCCCAACCCACCTCCCCCTAACTTTCAGGCCACGTGGAGCACAGCCTTTGGCACCAGGCTTTGGCTGATCAATCAGAAGCAGGTGGGCATGTGACTGAATCTGGCCAATGAGAGCTGTGGGAAAGCGGGGCTCCCCTTCCGGGACACAGGCGGCAGAATCTTACCTGGCAGGTGTTGCTCAGTGAGCTGACATGGGATGCGGAGATCTGTAGGCAACGAAACAAATGCAGAAGAAAGCAGAGCAAAGAGCTTCCCCGTGGCTAGGTTGTCTACCTAGGTCAGCTGTGCCCCTAGCAAGGACTGTCCCTGGACTTAACTTTTTTTTTTTTTAAAGATTTTATTTATTTATTTGAGAGAGAGAGAATGAGAGAGAGAGAACACATGAGAGGGGATAGGGTCAGAGGACGAAGCAGACTCCCTGCCGAGCAGGGAGCCCGATGCGGGACTTGATCCCGGGACTCCAGGATCATGACCTGAGCCGAAGGCAGTCGCTTAACCAACTGAGCCACCCAGGCGCCCCAACTTTTTTTTTTTAAGATTTTATTTATTTATTTGAGAGAGAGAGAATGAGAGACAGCATGAGAGGGAGGAGGGTCAGAGGGAGAAGCAGACTCCCTGCCGAGCGGGGAGCCCAATGCGGGACTCGATCCAGGGACTCCAGGATCATGACCTGAGCCGAAGGCAGACCCTTAACGACTGAGCCACCCAGGTGCCCCCAGAATCCTTATTTTAATAAGATCCCCAGCTGATTCATGTACAATTGAGGCTTGAGAAGCACTGGGCTCATGATTTTGAGATCGTACCCAGCAGTGATCACTAATCCCAATCCCACTCTTTAAATAACCTCCTCCAAAGCTATGGTCTTTGTGTATTGTGAGTGCTGCTGTATTCTGAGTCCAGAAAGCATTTACTGGCTCTCATAGTCCCTCCCCTCCCCTTTGAGCATAGCTGTCCCGTCCCTGCCTCTAACAGCAAATGCGGCTGGACGGGTAGCCTCATGGAGGACACAGTAGTTAGTGAAAGTAGGAAAAGTAGGTCACATTTGAGGGTCAGATCCCAATACTTCACCTCTGAGATTCCCATTTTACATAGGTTATGTAAAGACTTGTCCTGCGTCCTATTTCTTCATTCCTTGGCTGAGCCTTCAGAGGTTTGGAGTGAAGGTAAGGTGACTCTTCCAGGGGCACACTCCTAACGAGGTGGTGGGGTACAGGGTGGGGGAGAGAGACACGTGCGGGGATCTCCACGTTGCACTGCTGTCCCCAGAAAGTCAGGAGCAGGAACTCCCCCAAATGCTGTCTTCACGTTGTTGGCATGCGCAGAAGCACTCACCGACTCCCTGCTACCTATGGGAGCCACTCACATTTATGAGTCCTGGTGGAAAAACATTCCTAATCCCCTGTCTCCTGTTTCAGGTCGATCATTTTATCTTCCTAAGCAATCCAGACCAATAATAAAAATATAAAAATCCCTTCACAACTTTCCACCAGAGTTCCCCACCCCCATCAAGCATTCCACAATTTTCATATGCAAGTGAGGAAGGTATTATCATCTCACAGAAAGCCTTCCCCACTTTCTCTATCCCCTTCCCCCCATTTTTCTCTGCTTTCCTTTTCGCACGCAGGATGATCTAGCCTGCACTGCCCATAGGCTGGACATAGCTTTAAGGTCTCCTTTTCATTCCAAGTAGTTTAACAAAATACATATATTTTTTCTTCAAATACTGTGCCCTCCCTTAGGTGATGTCTCCACCTTGGGTCACATAAAATGTTATATGTATGTGTGATTCATTCATTATATATCTCATCAAACACAACGGGGCATTTACAGCATTTCCAGTGCTGGTCTAGTTGTCGGGAAGAGAATGGCGATCAGAACTGTTGGGGCTGAATTGGACCCCCTTCCCAGGGCAACTGATACCTTAACTCCTAACACTGTTCATTGGTTTTACCTGTTTTTGAATTTCATACAAATGTAATTATATAGAACACACTTCTTAATATCTGCCTTCTGTTGTTTAACATTATGCCCATAGGATCCATCCATATTATTTCTTGTAGTTGTAGTTTGTTTCTCCTTATTGTTTAAGGCACTGAAATTAGGATCCCTAGTTTCAGCCCAAGGCATCCTAAGTGAAGCACTGCTGCTTTGACCACCCTCCCAAAATCATTAAATCCCTATGCCAGTCAGTCTTGGCCGAGGTACACCGCAGTAAGGAACAAGCCCTTCCTCTTCGTGACCTACATCAACATGTTTCCCTACAAGTTCACTGTGAGTCTGTTAGCCCTGATTACATCTACGTTCTTTTCATTTCTGGTCAAGCGCAGACAAAAGAGTCTGTATCCGTTTTTTATGCTGCTGTAACAAATCCCCACTACACACATCAACTATTTTACAGTTTGGGAGGTCAGAAGTTCGAAAGGTGGCTAAAATCAGGGTGTTGGGGCACCTGGGTGGCTCAGACCGTTAAGCGTCTGCCTTCGGCTCAAGTCATGATCCCAGAGTCCTGGGATCAAGTCCCGCATCGGGCTCCCTGCTCCTTGGGAGCCTGCTTCTCCCTCTGCTTCTCTCTCTCTCTCTGTCTCTCATGAATAAATAAATAAAATCTTAAAAAAATATATTTAAAAAATAAAATCAGGGTGTCAGCAGGCTGTTCCTTTGGAGGTTCCAGATGAGAATCCATTTCTTGCCTTTTCCAGCCAGATATCAGTCATATCACTCCTTCCTCTGCTTCCATCTCTCTTGCCTCTGACTCTGGTCCTCTTTGTGATGACACCAAGCCCACCGGGACAATTCACGGCGATGTCCCTGTCTCAAGAGCCTTACATTTAATCACGTCTGCAAAGCAGCCCCTTCTGCTACCTAAGGTAGCATTTCAGAGATTCGGGGATTGGAACACAGACATCTTTGGGGGACCATTACCCTACCATACAGTGGTAGGTATATGGCAGTGTTGGGGCCAAGAAAAGAGAAAACAGCAGGCCCCTGCAAGTTAAGGTTCTTCATGCTTCTACCTGGAAGGGGGGTTTGCTCACATTTGCCCGCATTTCACGTCCCTCTGGCTCAGGGGCCATCTGCCATTTCAGGTTCCCTGTCCAAGTCCCATACCAGCAGAGAGGATCCCGCGAGGAGGGGCGGTAGCTCGTTTGATCATAACCCGAAGGACCACAGGCACAGGAGCGCCAAGAGAAACAGCCGGAAGGATCAAGGAAGGAGTAGGGCTCTTGGCCAAGGGACCCGGGAAGAGGGGAGCAGAAGTGAAAGCCTTTCTCGCGGTGGAATGGCTCCTGGGATTTCCTAATCTGACCAAGTTCCTCTTCTTGGAAGGGAACCCCACTGGTGCGTCGTGGGGCAGGGCAGGCGTCCCCTGCGGGTGGCGGGGGGGGGGGGGGGAGGGGGCTCTATTTCAACACTAGGACTTGGCTCTCTCGCTCCTGCAGCCCGGCCTGAGGAGCGGCAGACGGTGGGCGTGCTGGCATCGCTCACGCTGGGCTCCGGCTTCTGCCCTTCGCGGGGCACGACACCCCCATGCCCCGAGCCCCGGTCAGCGACGGCCTCTGTCGCCTCTCGGCCTACCTGGAAGAACTGGAGGCCGTGGAGCTGAAGAAATGCAAGCTGTACCTGGGCACCGAGGTGGAGGCGGGCAGGATCCCCTGGGGGCGGCTGGAGGCGGCCGGGCCGCTTGACACGCGCAGCTGCTGGTGGTGCACTGCGGGCCGGACGCCGCCTGGCCGCTGGCGCTGGGCCTCTTCCAGCGCATCAACCGACGGGACCTGTGGGAGAGAGGACAGAGGGAGGACCCGGTGAGGGGTAAGGACGCCGCAGGCCCCGCCGGGGGCCCTTCCGCCAGCGACAGTCGCCGCGCGCACGAGACCCGGCTCTCGCTTCTGCCCTTGGCCTTGCTCGCGCTGCGTTCTGCCCGCGACGCCCTCGCTCTGCCCGGAAAACCCCTGCTTCGCCATCAGAACCCAGGAGGCACTATCTCGTGCGCGGGTTCTTTCCTCCCCCCACCCCCCGGGCCTGCCCCTGGCCCTCAACCACCCCGGCTGGCTTCTGCAGCGCCCGGATTTCTCTTACTGTATCTCCTGTCCTATGAGATAATCCGGGTGCTGCCAACACCCACTCCCTCCCATAACACGCGTCCGTGCTTTCCACGGTGCACAAGGACGCGCGCTCCGCGCTTTCCACGGCGCACAAGGACGCGCTCCGTGCTTTCCACGGTGCACAAGGACGCGCGCTCCGCTTTCCACGGTGCACAGGGACGCGCGCTCCGCGCTTTCCACGGTGCACAAGGACGCGCTCCGTGCTTTCCACGGTGCACAAGGACGTGCGCTCCGCGCTTTCCACGGTGCACAAGGACGCGCTCCGTGCTTTCCACGGTGCACAAGGACGTGCGCTCCGCGCTTTCCACGGCGCACAAGGACGCGCTCCGTGCTTTCCACGGTGCACAAGGACGCGCGCTCCGCGCTTTCCACGGCGCACAAGGACGCGCTCCGTGCTTTCCACGGCGCACAAGGACGCGCGCTCCGCTTTCCACGGTGCACAGGGACGCGCGCTCCGCGCTTTCCACGGTGCACAAGGACGCGTCCGTGCTTTCCACGGCGCACAAGGACGCGCTCCGTGCTTTCCACGGTGCACAGGGACGCGCGCTCCGCTTTCCACGGTGCACAGGGACGCGCGCTCCGCGCTTTCCACGGTGTACAAGGACGCGCGCTCCGCGTTTTCCACGGTGCACAGGGACGCGCTCCGCGCTTTCCACGGTGCACAGGGACGCGCGCTCCGCACTTTCCACGGTGCACAAAGACGCACTCTGTGCTTTCAGTGCTGTGTGAGAGATATTGTTATGATCACCCCTGTTATAGAGATAAGGAAACTGAGGCTCAGAAAAACACGATTTGCCCCCAGACGAGAGCTCCTGGGTTAAAACCCGCAGAGGGTTTCAGGCGGCGCGCAGCGGATACCAGCTGCTGTTGAGGGTGGCGCGGATGAGAAAACAGAGACCCTGCTTTGTAGAATTTGCTACTCTGCCTGGTGTAAATACTCCCCGGAGGGCTGATTTGAAGTTCCCAATGTGATGCCCACTGGCTTGTAATTCATAGAAATTTAGCGGCAGACTCTCTTGAGCTGGTGAGGCGTGATGACAAGAGGCCTCCTCAGATCCGGTCTCAGGTGGCTCCTTCTCTCCCTGTCTCCATCGTTGGAGAACATTGCAGAGGCCTCGGACTGCGGGAGTGTGAGACATTCCATCTTTACTCAAGGACACCTATGAAAATGAAAGCGCTATCAGCAATAAAGAAAAAAGGATAAATGTATTCACTTATGATCTCATATAATTGTTCTACTTATAGAAGTTCTACATACTCCTTATAGGAAATTCAAATAATATACAAGTATGAAGTGCCCCCCCTTCTCCCACTGCACCTAAACCTCTCCCCAGCATCACAACTGATGACTTTGGCAAGCATCCTTTTCCAGACCGTGTCGAAAGGCAGCCCCATGGTCTGAAGCTTAGCTTATTTCCAGCTGTGTGGTGCTGGAAAATCGGTGTACCTCTCTGGGCCTCTGTTGCCTCATCAGTAAGACAAAAGGGACTGGATTAGTTCAGGGGTTCTCGCATGTTAATGTGCGTGGGAATCATCCAGACACCCTGCTGGGAAGGTAGAATCCAAGACCAGCAGGTTAGGGGCAACAGGAATCTGCATTTGGATGTGGGTGGTGTTCATGGCACACTTCAGAAAATACTAAGCTAAAACATCTCTGGGGGGGCGCCTGGGTGGCTCAGTTGTTAAGCGTCTGCCTTCAGCTCAGGTCATGATCCCAGGGTCCTGGGATCGAGCCCCGCATCGGGCTCCCTGCTCCGCGGGAAGCCTGCTTCTCTCTCTCCCACTCCCCCTGCTGGTGTTCCCTCTCTCGCTGTGTCTCTCTGTCAAATAAATAAATAACATCTTTAAAAAAAAAAAAAAAAAGAGGTAGGATGACTTCTTTCTAAAAAAAAATCTCTGGGGGCACCTGGGTGGCTCAGTCAGTTAGGCGGCTGCCTTTGGCTCAGGTCATGATCCTAGGGTCCTGGGATCGAGCCGCACATCGGGCTCCTGGCTCAGCAGGGAGCCTGCTTCTCCCTCTGCCTCTGCCACTCCCCATGCCTCTCCCCCTGCTCGTGCTCTCTCTCTGTATCTCTGGGTGTCTCAAATGAATAAATAAAATCTTAAAAAAAAAAACCAAAAAACCAAAAAAATATCTCTGATGTCTTTGTCAGCTGTAATATTCACTGATTGCCTTATTTTATTTTATTTTATTTTATTTTATTTATTTATTTTTAAAGATTTTGTTTATTTGACAGAGAGATAGAGAGAGCACAAGTAGGCAGAGCGGCTGGCAGAGGGAGAGGGAGAAGCAGACCCCCCACTGAGCAGGGAGCCCGACATGAGACTCAATCCCAGGACCCTGGGATCATGACCTGAGCCGAAGGCAGACGCTTTACTGACTGAGCCACCCAGGCGCCCGCTTTTTTTTTTAATTGTGGTAAAATACACATAACAAAATTATTATAAATGAATTGGACTCTTCTAGATATGTCATAGAAGTGGATTCTTTTTGTGACTGTCTTATTTCACCCAGCATAATAGTTTCAAGATTCATCCATGTTATAGCATGTGTCCGAGTTTTCTTCCTTTTTAAGGCTGAATAATATTCCATCGTGTGGAATACACACACACACACACACACATTACATTTTAATTCATTTAATTCATTCATCTCTTGATGAGCCCTTGGGTTGCTCTTACCTTTTGGTTATTGTAAATAACGCTGTTGTTAACATGGGTGTACAAATATCTCTTCTAGACTCTGCTTTCAATTATTCTGAGTGTGTACTCAGAAATGAAATTGCTGGATCAAATGGTAATTCTATTTTAATATTTTAAGGAATGCATAGTTTTCCATCGTGGCTGCCCCATTTTACATTCTACCACAGTGCACGAGGTTTCCAATTTTCCCACATCCCCACCAACACCTATCTCTAGATTTTTGTGTCTTTTTTTCCCCCCCCATTTTTTAAAAAGAGTAATCTCTGTGCCCCAGGTGGGGCTCAAACTCATTGCCCTGGGCTAAGGAGCTGCACAATCCACCCGTTGAGCAGCAATGCTAGCCCTCTGTTATATTTGTTTAAAGCAGCCATCCTAATGAGCGTGAAGTCTGATTTCTGTCATTTGTGATTAGTTTTCCCTGCGCATCACCTCAAGTCCTTGTTTCCTACAACCTCACACATCCGGTTTGGGGCAAATCCCAGTACTTCCAGCTCCAAGCATTGCCTCCCACTCTGCTGCCACCCAGTGGGTAACCCACCTTGCACTTGGCTAACTGCCCCTAGCTGGGCTTTGCTTCCCACCCCACCCCCATCCCCCACGGCTTCTTACAGGCTTTCCCCACTCAGCAGGCACAATAATCTTTACAACCATTGATTAAATCATTCCCCTCCCTTGTTTTGAATCCTCCAAAGGCCTCTGTTGTGAACAGAATGTAATCCAAACTCCTCAACCTGCTCCCACAAGATCTGGCTGAGCCTGTCTCTCCAAACCCACCCAGCACTTACCCTGAAGCTCATTCCACTCCAACTTCATTCCTCTCTTGTGTCATTGTGTTCTTCCCCAGGACTTTTACCCTTGCTGTGTTTTTTGTTTTTTGTTTTATGTTTCCTGCTTAGAACAACTTTGCTCATATATCTGGCCCCTTGCCATTTGGATCTTGGATTAAGTGTCTTATACCGTGTTCTGATTACCCCCCTATTCACCCCATTGATGGAGGAGGGATAGCCCTCCCTAAATGGTTTTGGATAGCTGGACACATGACACCAAACCCAGGACAGATGAGACTGACAACAGTCACATGCACTCACAGCCCAGGGGAGGAGACCCCATGCACCACGCAGGTCTCACAGGGCTGCACTCAGGAATACAGTGAACCCGCAGGGGCTGTGCGAGGCAGGCTTTGTAGACACAGGAGCATGGGGTGCTTTGTGATTCCTGAAAAAAGGATGAGATTGACTTGTTTGAATGATTTCATGGGCCCGCAGGGAACTGGAACTTTCGAGAATGAGGGCCACCAGGTGAGGTGGACTGGGTCTAGGAGATAGGGGATGAGGTGGGGGGCAGCTGGTCAACTTCTGCTAGGAAAACTAGTCAAGTGGGGAGGCTGCCCCACTAGGTGAGCGCATACCTGGCCAGAGCACCAGAACTCACACTTAGGCTCACATTTTGGGGTCCAGTGAGGCTCAAAGATGCCCAGGAAACATTGGCAATTTTTGATCTTACAATACATCCACAGAAAAGCCTTTCCTGGCCACCTAAACCAAAATACTACTTTCAATCACTCTGTTATGTACCCTTGTTTAATTGTAGATAACAACTTTCATCATTATCCGAAGTTATATGAAGTGCTTATTTGTAAAATTTTTTTAAAGATTTTATTCAGGGCACCTGGGTGGCTCAGTTGGTTAAGCGACTGCCTTCGGCTCAGGTCATGATCCTGGAGTCCCCGGATCGAGTCCCGCATCGGGCTCCCTGCTCGGCAGAGAGTCTGCTTCTCCCTCTGACCCTCCTCCCTCTCGTGCTCTCTGTCTTTCATTCTCTCTCTCTCTCTCAAATAAATAAATAAAATCTTAAAAAAAAAAGATTTTATTCATTTATTTGAGGGAGAGACAGAGCATGAGCAGGGGGAGGGGCAGAGGGAGAGGGAGAAGCAGACTCCCCGCTGAGCCCAGAGCAGCTAACCTGGGTCTGGATCCCAGGACCCCTAGATCATGACCTGAGCCAAAGTGAGGTGCTTAACTGCCTGAGCCACCCAGGTGCCTGAAGTGTTCGTTTTTGATGTACTCAACTCCCCACACCGCTAGAATGTAAGGTCCATGGAGCAGAGCCCTTGTTTATTGCTGTGTATCCAATGCTAGCAAAATGCCTGGATAACATTGGTGCCCAATATATGTATATTTGTTGGATGGATGGATGGATGGATTGATGGATGGGTAGGTGGGTGCATGCATGGATGGATGAGACATGGCCAAGGACTGAAGGAGAGGGAGGGAATCCAAGCTGACTCACAACTTCCTGCCTGAGGGGATTTGTTGGATGGATGGAGGTGCCAATCACCATGATGTGCACCCAGGAAGGAGAGTGGGTTACGAAGCACAAGTGTTTTCAACAGTGCATGTGAGGTGACTGCCAAACATTCGGGGTGTGGGTGGGCAGAGAATTATCATGTAGACAGTTTGATGTAATAGTAACTAATATTTTTAAATTGACATATGAGTTATATTTGTTTCAGGCATGCACAGTAGCTAATATTATAGCGAGCTAGCCAGAAAAATACTAGCTGATCTCCTAAAATGTCTCTTCCAGATACTCCGCCTGGTGGCCCATCCTCACTGGGAAGCCAGTCAGCATGTTCTCTGGAAGTCTTTCCTGGACCTCCAAGAAGAGGTGAGCTATGAGCCATGTAGCTTGTAGAATGCACAAGCCACATGAATCAGACTACCCGACACAGTAGATCAAGCAAAAAAAAAAAAAAAGACATTTATTTAATGTTTGCATATAATAAGAAATCTTGGGCTGGGTGGTTGCAGAGTTGATGTAGTAGATCAACAACACCGTAGGGGCACCTGGGTGGCTCAGTCGGTTAAGCGTCTGCCTTGGGCTCAGGTCATGATCCCAGGGTCTTGGGACCGAGCTCCGCATCAGGCTCCCTGCTCAGTGGGGAGCCTGCTTCTCCCTCTCCCTCTGCCTGCTTGTGCGCTCTCTCTCACTGTGTCTCTCTCTGTCAAATAAATAAATAAAATCTTAAAAAAAAAAAAACACCATCAAAGCCCCAACTTCTTACTGGTTCATTTGTCCTGAGACTTGTCACCTCATGTTGCAGGGTGGCAACCAAACCATGCAAGTCAATTCCAAGCAGGGGAGAAAAGAGAGACAGAGGTTTTCTTCCTCGACAGGGTATCGTTTTATTCAGGAATAAAATCCTTTCAATGCGCTTCCCCCTTCCCAGTGGTCATCCCCCTCCCCCCCTTGGTGGGGACTGGGGCACATTCCCAGACTAGCCACTGGCAACAGGCAATGAGATTGCTCACTACTGGTTTAGCCAACATTCATCCTCCCGGGCTTGTGAAGGGACAGCATTCACTGGAACCAAGGGATCAGCACCATTACCTTAATAAAATCAGGATTGTTGGCAAGGAACAAATGAGAATGGGTTGCGGGACAGACAGCACCATCAACAATAACACCAATGATTCTGGACACTTTTCAAGGCTCCTTAATGCACTGGGCATAGCACATGGCCAAATATTGTAACTCCATCTTTGTTCTCATCCTTATTTTAAGCTTTTCTATTTTCCTAATGTTCTCTGTGTCTCAAAATAAGAACACTTTCTCTACAGGAAAAGACTAAGACTTTTACAGAATCCGAACATTACTGTCACAATTATCTTTGTTCAATTGAAAAATGTTTTCTACATGAAATAGAATCACTGTTGACAAAAGAGAAGGACAATTGGTGTGTATTTATGAATCTAGAAGTATTAATATTTATTAATACACATTAAGGGAGCTAATAAAATGACTTTATCAACAGATGAATGGATAAACAAAATATGGTGTATATATATATGTATCTATTCCATATACATGTATACCATATGCATACAATGGAATATTATTCAGACTTAAAAAGGAATGATATTCTGATACTTGCTACAGCATGGATATACTTTGAAAGCATTATGCGGGTGCCTGGGTGGCTCAGTTGGTTGAGCGACTGCCTTCGGCTCAGGTCATGATCCTGGAGTCCCGGGATCGAGTCCCGCATCAGGCTCCCTGCTCAGCGGGGAGTCTGCTTCTCCCTCTGACCTTCCCCCCTCTCATGTGCTCTCTCTCATTCTCTCTCTCTCAAATAAATAAATAAAATCTTAAAAAAAAAAAAAAAGAAAGCATTATGCTAAGTCAAATGAGCCAACACAAAAAGAGACTGTGTGATTTCACTTATATGAGATACCTAAAGTAGTCATATTCATGAGACAACAAGTGGTCGCCAGGGGCTGGGGTAGAGGGAGGAATGAGGAGTTAGCGTTTAATAGGCACAGAGTTTCTGTTGAGCATGATGGGAAAGTTCTGGAAATGCATAGTGGTGATGATTGCACAAGTTTGCAAATGCACGTAATGTCATTGAGTCCATCAAACACTTTTTAAGTAAAAATGCTAAATTTTAGGTTGTGTATATCTTACTACAGTTAAAAATATGAGTACACGCATTCCTTTCGAGAGAGTCCTGGGATCACATTTAGATCTCTTGTTTACCTTCCTTTGGGCAGACAGTATGGGCCTCTGGTGACATCCAAATATAAAAGGATACATTATTATCTGGACCAGGGTTCCCCCGCCTGGGCACCACTAGCAGTTTGGGCTGGATCATTCTCTGGTGTGGGGTATCCTGGGCACCGTAGGATGTTGAGCAGCATCCCTGGCCTCCACCCACCAGATGGCAGGAGCCTGTCCGCCCCCCATTCCCTAGTTGCTGCGGCCCAAAATATCTCCAGACTGTGCCAGAAATCCCCTAGGGGGGACCCCATCACCCTGCTGAGCACCCCTGTTCTAGGTTACGCATTCACTTCCATACCAAGTTGATTTCCCAAAGAGACTTTAAGCACGGAACTTACAGAACAGGTAAGTTCTCTGGTGCAGATACGAATCTGCCTTTTTTCAAAGGGGGCAGCCCTGCCTTCTCAAACTGAAACGTGCATGCAAATCACGCAGCAGTCTTGTTAGAAATGCAGTTTCTGATCCAGCAGGTGGGGGAGTGAGGCTCACGTTTGCATTTCCCACCAGCTCCTTGTGAGCCCACAGGGGATTTCAGTGTCTCTTCACCGGGAGGACCCGAGCGAACCGGTGGCTGAGATTGACGCGTGCCTTAGGTGCCCTTGTGGTCTTCCATCAGCTCCTGGGCGTGGACCACCGTTTGAGTAGCAAGGATAGAATAGTCTGTAAGGATAGTTCCCATGTTAGCGCCTCTGCTTCCCAAGTAAAGGGGAGATCTTGATAGAGAAGTACCAAGGTTCCCAGGCTCCATCCAGAAAACCGTCCCATGGATATTGCAGAACAAGTAGGCACTAGACTGTGGTTTGCTTTAACTCATGAGTCCGTGAACGGTTGCTGATGAGTGTCCCACGCACCCCTCATTCCTGCCCATTAGATCCCCGGGAAGCCTACAGGGACTATGTCCGCAGGAAGTTCCGGCTGATGGAAGACCGCAATGCGTGCCTAGGGGAGTGCGTCAACCTCAGCCACAGATACACCCGTCTCCTCCTGGTGAAGGAACACTCAAACCCCATGTGGGCCCAGCAGAAGCTTTTGGACACTGGCTGGGGACAGGCGAGAACCGTGGGACACCAGGCCAGCTTCATCCAGATGGAGACCCTCTTTGAGCCCGACGAGGAGCGCCCCGAGCCGCCACGCACTGTGGTCCTGCAGGGAGCAGCGGGGATGGGCAAGTCCATGGTGGCCCACAAGGTGATGCTGGACTGGGCCGACGGGAGGCTCTTCCAGGACAGGTTTGATTACGTCTTCTACATCAACTGCAGGGAGATGAACCAGAGCACCACCGAGCAGAGCGCCCAAGACCTCATCTCCAGCTGCTGGCCTGAGCCCAGCGTGCCCCTCCAGGAGCTTGTCCGAGTGCCTGAGCGCCTCCTATTCATTATTGATGGCTTTGATGAGCTAAAACCCTCTTTCCACGACCCTCAGGGCCCCTGGTGCCTCTGTTGGGAGGGGAAACGGCCCACAGAGCTTCTCCTTTGCAGCCTGATTCGGAAGAAGCTGCTGCCCGAGCTGTCGGTGCTCATCACCACCAGGCCCACCGCTTTGGAGAAGCTCCACCGCTGGCTGGAGCACCCCAGGCATGTGGCGATCCTGGGCTTCTCTGAGGCAGAAAGGAAGGAGTACTTCTACAAGTATTTCCACAACGTGGAGCAGGCTGACCAAGTCTTCCATTTCGTGAGGGACAACGAGCCCCTCTTCACTTTGTGCTTCGTCCCCATGGTGTGCTGGGTCGTTTGCACCTGCCTCAAGCAGCAGCTGGAGGATGGGGGGCTCCCAAGGCAGACATCCAAGACCACCACAGCGGTGTACATGCTGTACCTCCTGAGTCTGATGCAGCCCAAGCCGGGGAGCCCAACCCTCCAGCCCCCACCCAACCAGAGAGGGCTGTGCTCCTTGGCAGCAGACGGCCTCTGGAATCAGAAGATCCTGTTTGAGGAGCAGGACCTCCGGAAGCATGGCCTAGATGGGGCAGACGTATCTTCCTTCCTCAACATGAACATCTTCCAGAAGGATATCAACTGTGAAAAGTTCTACAGCTTCATCCACCTGAGCTTCCAGGAATTCTTCGCTGCCATGTACTATCTCCTGGATCCCGGGGAGGGTGGGTCCGGCCCAGAGCAGACCGCGACAAGGCTGCTGGCTGAGTACGGGTTTTCAGAACGGAGCTTCTTGGCCCTTACCGTCCGTTTCCTGTTTGGACTCCTGAATGAGGAGATGAGAAGCTACCTGGAGAAGAGTCTTTGCTGGAAAGTCTCGCCTCACATCAAGGTAGAGCTACTGCGGTGGATCCAAAGCAAAGCTCAGAGCGAGGGCTCTACTCTGCAGCAGGGCTCCCTGGAGCTCTTCAGCTGTCTGTACGAGATCCAGGAGGAGGATTTTATCCAACAGGCCCTGAGCCACTACCAAGTGGTCGTGGTCAGCAACATGGCCACCAAGATGGAGCACGTGATTTCCTCCTTTTGTGTGAAGAACTGCAGGAGCACCCTGGTGCTGCATTTGCACGGGGCTGCCTACAGCATGGACGAGGACGATGGGGGGAGATGGGCTTCGGGGCCCCAGACGCTGCCGGCACAGTCGTAAGTACTCGGTGGGGCTCACTCTCCAAGTTCTTGCTCTCAACCGCGTTGGTGTCCTCAACTGGGGTTGATGTTGTCGCCACCCCAGGAGATACTTGGCAATATCTGGAGAAATGTTGGGTCGTCACAACTAGAGGAGGTAGGGGGTTGCTGTGGCATTTGGGGGATGCAGGCCAGGGATGCTGCAAAGACACCCCAGAGTGCCCAGGACGGCCCCCACCACAGAGGATGGTCTGGCCCCCCAATGTCAACAGTGTCCAGGTTAGTGTCCTATCTTAAACAGTACCCATTTGGACTAAATTGGGGCCCCAGTCCAGGACAGCGTATCCAACCGACAAATATTATCCAGGGTGTTTTTCTATCAGGTGCAGGCAGTGTGAGTAAGCCAACAGTGCCCCCGCCAACCCAGACATCCTAATGGGAAGGGAGAGAGACAATGAACAGTAAATAAAGAAACAGGCAAACAAGCAAAAAAAAAAGATCATTCAGGTAGTTTCAGATGGAGAGAAGCATTATAAGGACAATAAAATAGGGTGGTGTTAAGAGAAAGTGATCTGGAGGGCTGGGGGATGGAAGAAGGAAGCTCGGAAGAAGTGACTCTTTTGGCTTTTTGGCTAAGACCTTGTGTTGGTTTGGGTTCCCCAAGGAGTAATCTTAGACACAAAGATTTGAATGTAAGTAAAACAGAGGAGGGAAATCATCCTTTTTCCTTCTACCCTCTTAGGTCTTGTATGGAGGCCTGTAAATTAAACAGACAAAAGACAGATTAACAGAGAAAAGCAAAGATGTTATTAGATGTTTATTAGTTCTGGGTGGTTCAGTCAGTAGAGCATGTGACTTTTAATCTCAGGGTCATGAGTTCAAGCACCACATTGGGCATAAAAAAAAAAAGTGAATTAATTCGTCCTCACTTACACCTGGGAGTCCCCAGAGATGAGTAACTCAAAGGGCTGGTTAGAACCTGGGCTTTTATAGCGTCCTAACACAAGAACAATACATTTTTAGAGAAGTGGCAAGACAAAGGAAAAGGACACTGAGTTTCTCCGGAGGTTAATTGTGGGAAGGCAGAAATATGGGGGGAACTAATGGCTGATGTGTTTGTGCAGGTTTGTCTTGGAGCTGTAGGGGTGGAAAATTCTCTTCTTCTCTCTTTGGGTCTCTGGCTGGGCCTAAGAACTAAACTGACATATGACAGATTCACAGGAGAAAAGCAGACACAGTTTATTGAATTTTCACATGTGCTTGGGAGCTTGCACCACAGCAGGAAGCTCTCATTCATTCGGATAAAAAACAATCAACTTGGAAAGAATTGACAGGCCATCTGAGGACACGTCAGGCTGAATTTCCAATCAGCTTTATCATGTCACTACATAGAAAGCTACATTAAAGGATCTCTGAAATTAGGGGCTCCTGGGTGGCTCAGTCAGTTAAGCGTCCGACTCTTGATTTCGGCTTGGGTCATGATCTCAGGGTCCTGGGATCGAGCCCTGCGTGGGGCTCCCCGCTCTGTGGGGCGACTTCTTGTCTCCCTCTCCCTCTGCCCCTCCCCCACTTCACATGCACTTGCTTGGGTGTGCCCTCTCTAAAATAAATAAAATCTTTAAACATAAATAAATAAAATGAAAGATCTTTGCAATTAGGGGTGCGCCTGGCTCAGTCAGTGGAACATGTGACTCTTGGACTTGGGGTCATAAGTTTGAGCCCATTGGGTGTAGAGCTTACTTAAAAGAAAAAAGAAAAGAATTGACAAGACAAAGGGCTTTGGGCTGGGGGGCAGTGCAAGGTGACGAAGTAACAAGGTTGTTTATATAGACTTCTTGGCCCGAAATTCACTCTCTGGTGATCAGCACGCCCCTCTTCCTTCTGGTACAGGGAGGAGACCCTTCACGACGGAGATTGATCCGCTCTCAGGGAAGAAGGGCCAGATGGTGGTGGGGTAGGGGGTCAGTGACCCTCCTGCCTCTGCCTCTTTCTCAGACTCCTTCAGCTCAAGACATCTGAGGTGCCACCACCTCTTGGGGTAGTGTGTTCTGAGCCACCCAGGCGCCTCTAAACGTAGGTTTTAAGACAGACTGTGTAACTGGAAGTAAATCAGGAGGCCCTACTGGCCGCATGTCATACCCTGTGCCGTGTGGTTCAGCCCGTTCTCCATCCCAGGCTGATTCAGAGGGACTGTCATAAAGATTTTAGAGATTCCAAAATTACATATCTCCCAAAATTCCCCAGAAAGTGCAAAGCTTCTAATTATAGCTTGGTCTTTCTGGTCACCAGCCCCACCCAGAAGCTCACCCCAAGTCACCTCATGAGAACAAAAGCTTCTCCTATCACCCAAAAAGTCCAAAGGATTTAGGAGCCCTGGGTCAGGGATGGGGTCAAAGACCACATATTAGAATGAGATGGTCCTAGTGCCCTTACCACTTAGGAAATCACAAAAGTATTAGGGGCTCTGTGCCAGGAACCAGAGGCAGAGACCAATATATATACTTTCTATTCTCTCCTAAGTGGTAATTATAAATGCAAATGCTCGCCAAGGCTAGAGTGGGGGGTGGAATAATGCCCCTGCCCCCAAAGACACCCACACCCTAATCCTGGAATCTGTGACTAGGTCACCTCCCAGGTTAAAAGGGACTTTGCAGGTGTGATTAAATTCAGGATCTTGAGCGGGGGAGATTGTCTTGGATTATCCAGGTGAGACACCCGCCTGGACGCTCACCCCGTGAGACTCCTTTCAGACTTGGGACCTCCAGAACTAGAAGATAACTGACTGAGTTGTTTCAAGCTGCTATGCTCGGGGAACAGGAGTCAGATATCGGCAGGCTGGCCACCATGAAACCATTGAGGTTTCATGGAGCAAGGTCATCACACACCCGGCTAGGGGGCTCCGCAGTTGCCTCGTGCTCATGAGGTCCCTGTGCAGCTGGACTTGTTGTTTGTTTTTTTTTAATGTTTTATTTATTTATTCATGAGAGTCAGAGAGAGAGAGAGAAAGAGGCAGAGGCAGAGGGAGAAGCAGGCTCCCCGCCTAGCAGGGAGCCCAATGCAGGACTCGATCCCAGGACCCTGGGATCATGACCCGAGCCGAAGGCAGACGCTTAACTGACTGAGCCACCCAGGCGCCCGGACTTGGTTTTTGAAGAAAGTGTGGAAACCCCTATTTTCACGTGAGGCCTCCTGATGTATAAATCATTGGAGGAATTCAGTTCCCAGGCCACAGGCTCATGATTTCGGGCTCTGGATCTTCAGTAGAGACCTTTGTAATTTCATTAGCTGGGAAGAAAGGGAGGGACTACAGAAAACCAGTAGGTTCATCTGTGTTTCTGGAACGCGAGCAGAACCCCCGGGAGGCTGTCCGAAACACAGATTTCAGGGATGCACCCCGAGAATCTCTGATGAAGTGGGGCTCAGTGCCGGGGCACCTGGCCTCCCCCCCCACACTCTGCTGATTAGTGGAAAAGGATGGAAAAGGGTGGAAAAGGGCTCCCCGGTGTTAAATCAACAAGGAGCAAAGCCTGAACATTTTCTGCCCTGTCTGGGTGGGCTGCTAATGCTTGTGAAAAAATATATATAAAATAATAATAATTACAGTGGGATATTTAAAATACACGCATGAGGGGCGCCTGGCCAGCTCAGTCCGTAGAGCGTGCAACTCCTGCCTCAGGGTTGGGAGTTCAAGCCCTGAGTGGGGCTGGAGCCCACTTCAGAAAAGTAACCAGTAAAGATGACAAACGCTTCGCAAAGCGGGAGGTGACACACGGTCCCCGCACAATCGCTGTGCCGCGTCGGGCACAGCCAGGCTTTGTCCTGTGTCCCCTCCTTGCAGACCCGAGAAGAACGTTTTGCCAGAGGCCTACAGCAAACAGCTTGCTGCCTCTCTGAGCACCAGTCCGAACCTGACGGAGCTGGTTCTGCACCGCAACGCGCTGGGCAGCCGGGGCGTGAGGCTGCTGTGTCGGGGGCCCCGACACCCCGACTGCAAACTTCAGAACCTGAGGTGAGTCCAGGCGGGCCTGCACCCCCGTCTTCAGGGGGCCCCGTCAGAGAGACTAGACGGTGGTGCTCGCGCTCACTGCCCTCACGAAGCACCACAGACTTGGGGGCTTAACCAACAGAAACTCATTTTCTCACCATTCCGGGTCCAGGTGTGGGCGGGGCTGCTGGGTTCCGGGTCCAGGTGTGGGCGGGGCTGCTGGGTTCCGGGTCCAGGTGTGGGCGGGGCTGCAGGGTTCCGGGTCCAGGTGTGGGCGGGGCTGCTGGGTTCCGGGTCCAGGTGTGGGCGGGGCTGCTGGGTTCCGGGTCCAGGTGTGGGCGGGGCTGCAGGGTTCCGGGTCCAGGTGTGGGCGGGGCTGCTGGGTTCCGGGTCCAGGTGTGGGCGGGGCTGCTGGGTTCCGGGTCCAGGTGTGGGCGGGGCTGCAGGGTTCCGGGTCCAGGTGTGGGCGGGGCTGCTGGGTTCCGGGTCCAGGTGTGGGCGGGGCGGCTGGGTTCCGGGTCCAGGTGTGGGCGGGGCTGCTGGGTTCCGGGTCCAGGTGTGGGCGGGGCTGCAGGGTTCCGGGTCCAGGTGTGGGCGGGGCTGCTGGGTTCCGGATCCAGGTGTGGGCGGGGCGGCTTTCCCCTCTGCAGTCTCCTTGCTGTGTGTTCACACCTGCGTGTCTGTGTCCATTTCCTCTTTCCGTAACGACACCAGGCACAGCGGTGACCTCATTTTAATTACTTCTTTAAAGACCCTATTTCCAAATACAGGCACACTGGGAGGTACGGGGGTTAGGATGTCAGTGTATGAATGTTGGGGGACACGACTCAGCCCATACCTACCAGAAGCAGTCAGTAGAAATTCCAGCATCATTATCTCCTGCTTCTCTTATTTTATCTCCTCTTTTCCAGGCTTCCCACCTCAAATCACACTCCCCGATTTCAAAGCGGAGTGCACAAAGCCTTAGTAATTAAAACAGTCTGGTGCTGGGGGCGCCTGGCTGACCCAGTCGGAGGAGCAGGGGACTCTTGACCTCGGGATCCTGAGTTCCAGCCCCACGTTGGGCAGAGATTACTTAAAAAAAAAAAAAAGTGAAGATGGTAAATTTTACGTTATGCATATTCTACCGTGCTGTTACCAAACATGGCACTATTAAGGCATGGCTTAGAGAAATTAGATGACAGCCGGCTGAGGGAACCAGGGGTGTCTGGACCCTGACCCAGAACACAGCCCTGCTCCCCTAGCCCGAGTCCTGAAGGGCAGACACAGGGATCAGAGCCCAGTAAAGCAGGCAACCATTTTGTGAGCAGGATATGGGTCCGATCCCAAAGACATAATAATAAATAATACCATACTTTCTTGAACTCATG
The DNA here is from genome assembly GCF_029215605.1 of Mirounga angustirostris. Lineage (NCBI taxonomy): Eukaryota > Metazoa > Chordata > Mammalia > Carnivora > Phocidae > Mirounga > Mirounga angustirostris. The sequence goes on along the minus strand of NW_026991724.1, from coordinate 56,212,683 downwards.
CCACGTGCAAGGAACCGTGCCAAGAACTTACATTATGTATGTCACCAGCTCATTCAGGTCAATGCCATCAGCCTTGCTTTCCTGCAGCTCAGGGAGAGATGCAGTGATGAGCGAGCTTCCACGGGGCGGGCGCGTTCCTTGGGACCCACTGGCCACACGCACCTCCTTCTCCAAGTGAAGGAAAAGCCGCAGAACAGAGCCAGTAGGACGGTCTCGAATTCCTCTCTAAGGGCACCTCTGTGACAGCATTTCCTTCACTGCAAAGCACCAAGACATCTTATGTCATTCTTGTTGCTTTTATTTATTTATTTATAATTTTTTTATTCTTATGTTAATCCCCATACATTACATCATTAGTTTTAGATGAAGTGTTCCATGATTCATTGTTTGTGCATAACACCCAGTGCTCCATGCAGAATGTGATATTTATTTTTTTTATTGGCGTATCATTGACATACTGGAAAACTCAGCGGTGGTTTTTCTTTAGGGTATGCACAAGCTTGTGCAAATGTCCCCACAAACTCCAGGCAATCTTCCCCACAGCAGAAAGAGACACCCTAGCCCTTAGCAGGCACTCCCCAATCCCCCCCCCGCCCCTGGCACCCCCTGATCTCCTTTCTTTTACTTTAGAAAAGGGGGAGAATAGGTATAGACCAAAGGAAGCGGGGAGACAAAGGACGAGGGGCAGAATCCACCACCATGGTGACCTGGCCCTTCTCCCCTCCCTCCCACCCAGCCTGAAGAGGTGCCGCGTGGCCAGCTCTGCGTGCCAGGACCTCGCGGCCGCCCTGATGACCAACCAGAACCTAACGAGGGTGGACCTAAGCTGCAACGGGCTGGGGCTGCCGGGCGTGAGGCTGCTCTGCGAGGGGCTCCGGCATCCCAGATGCAGGCTGCAGGTGATCCAGTGAGTCTCCGCACCCTCTTGATGCAAGCCACCCAGCATCCCCTGGGGGGCTGCTTCTCTCCCCTCTGACACTTCTGGTCACAAATGTGTGGGGTTTCCCGCAGCAAGCAACTCTGCCACACCAGTGGGGGGGGGGGGGGGTCCTACAGTTCCCTAACTGTTCAAGTCCATTCTGCCACCATCTACCTGGAGGTGGCGTCATGTCCCACAGGTGAGGGCTTGGTCCCCTGAGATGGCCCCCCACTTCCCCCCACCCCCAGCTTCACTGTCAGTTACAAACCCCGGTTGTCACCTGGCTTCTTTTTTTTTTATTTTATTTTTTTATTTTTTAAATTTATTTATTCGACAGAGAGAGAGAGAGAAGCGAGAGAGGGAATACAAGCAGGGGGAGTGGGAGAGGGAGAAGCAGGCTTCCCGCCGAGCAGGGAGCCCGATGCGGGGCTCGATCCCAGGACCCTGGGATCATGACCTGAGCCGAAGGCAGCCGCTTAACGACTGAGCCACCCAGGCGCCCCTGTCACCTGGCTTCTGAACCTGCCTCGGGTTTGATTAACCTTCTGGGGTGGCTCAGCGAACTCAGGGAAACACTTACCTGTTTATTAAAGAATATGGTGAAGGATGCAGATGAACAGCTGGTGGAAGAGCCACATGGCGTGAGGTCTGGGAGGGTCCCAGAGCAGGAGCTTCTGCCCCACGGAGCTGGGGTGCATCACTCTCTCAGCATGGACGTGTTCACCAGCCTGGAACCTCCGAGCTGTGTGCTCTTGGGGTTTTATGGAGCCTTCCTCTGTGGGCCGCAGATCATTAACTCCATTTCCAGCCCCTCCCCCCTCTCTGGAGGAGGGTGGGGGGCAGGGCTGAACGTTGCCAGCCTCTCATCCTGGCGTGGTCTCTCTGGTGCCCAGCTGCCCACGGGAGCCCACCTTTTAGAACCAGAGACACTCCTAGCGTTTTTGTCATAAAGAAAATGCAGGGGTTTCAGGAGCCCTGTGTCAGGAACGGGGTGGGGGCAGAGACCAGCACATGAGTTTTCTACTGTCTCCTGCCACGTCTCATCCCGTTGCTGACAGTGAACTCCTACTCAGCCTTTCGAGAACCATCTCAAACTCCCCAGAGAGTCTTCCCTAACTGTGCACGGTTTGCCAAGCCTGAGTTAGGCGTCCCCTCCACCGTGATGGTTTTATTTATTTATTTATTTATTTGAGAGAGAATGAGAGACAGAGAGCACAAGAGGGAAGAGGATCAGAGGGAGAAGCAGACCCCCCGCCGAGCAGGGAGCCCGATGCGGGACTCGATCCCGGGACTCCAGGATCATGACCTGAGCCGAAGGCAGTGGCTTAACCACCTGAGCCACCCAGGCGCCCCACCGTGATGGTTTTAATAAACAGTAGCTCACTGTCTGAGCACCTACTGTGTGCCCTGCATGGTTCTACACCCTGTCCCTCTAGTAAAGTATGTAGTCCTTGCAACAACCTTAGGAAGCAGGTGCGATTGTTATCCTTATTTTAGAGGCAACGAACCTAAGGCACAGCGGCAGCTCCCTGAAACATGAAACAGACTTGCTGACCGCTTGCTGGAGGGCGCAGGGCTAGTGAGCGGCAGAGATGGACGTACCCAGGTCTTGAGCTCTAGAGGCCCCACCCTGAGCCATGGTGCACTCCAGCCTCAATGACATCACCTTCACTAGAGGATACTTGCTTACCCCTCTGCATCATCAGACGGGACGCTCCTTGCTGGAAATGATGAAGTCTTGTTCATCTCTGAGCTGTAGTGACCCGTGTAGGTTTGTGTTGGGTGATTCAAGGGGCTAGGGGATGAGCCGGCAGGATAGAGGACAGCAAGATGGCGGCCTCTTCAACGTGTCTTTCCTCCTGAGGTTGAGGAAGTGTCAGCTGGAGCCTGGGGCTTGCCAGGAGATCGCCTCCGTGCTCAGCACCAATCGACACCTGGTGGAGTTGGACCTGACGGGAAACGCCCTGGAGGATTTGGGTCTGAGGCTGTTATGTCAAGGCTTGAGGCACCCAGTGTGTAGGCTGCAGATCCTGTGGTGAGTTCTTCATGGGGTCAACTTAAAACACAAGTCTCCTTGTATTGAGGGATGGTATAAAAATCCATCCACTGTCTGTGCACCCGTTTGTAACAGCCTTATTCACAAGAGCCCAAAGGTGGAAACAGCCCAAATGTCCATCCACAGGTGTATGGGTAAACAAAATATGGCATATACATACGAGGGATATTACTCTATCTTTAAAAAAAAGCGTGAAATTCTGACGCATGCTCCGACGTGGGCGAACCTGGAAGACATGATGTTAAGTGAAATGTCAATCACAAAAGGACAAAGATGATATGATTCCACTTATGACATCCCTAGAATAGTCAAATCCAGACAGAACGTAGAACAGTGGTTGCCATGGGACCAGGGCAGGAGGGAATGGGGAACTGTGCAGAGTTTGTGTTTGGGACCATGCAAAGTTTTGGACATGGATGGTGGTAATGGTTGCAGAGCCTTGAGAATGTACTTAATGCCGCTGAGTCTTACACTTAAAAATGGTTAAACGGGGCTGGTTCAGTTGGAAGAGGGTGTGACTCTTGATCCTGGGGGCATGAGTTCGAGCCCCATATTGGGTTGGGTATAGAGATGACTACATAAAAAGGTTAGAATGGTATAAAGTAAGCTTTACACTCAACGTGGGGCTCAAACTCAAGACCCCATCAAGAGTTGCACGCTCTGGGCACCTGGGTGGCTCAGTCATTAAGCGTCTGCCTTCGGCTCAGGTCATGATCCCGGGGTCCTGGGATCGAGCCCCGCATCGGGCTCCCTGCTGGGCGGGAAGTCTGCTTCTCCCTTTCCCACTCCCCCTGCTTGTGTCCCCTCTCTTGCTCTCTCTGTCAAATAAATCAATAAAAAATATATATATATATTTTTTAAGATTTTATTTATTTATTTGAGACAGAGAGAATGAGAGAGACAGAGAGCACATGAGAGGGGGTAGGGTCAGAGGGAGAAGCAGGCTCCCCGCCGAGCAGGGAGCCCGATGCGGGACTCGATCCCGGGACTCCAGGATCATGACCTGAGCCGAAGGCAGTCACTTAACCAACTGAGCCACCCAGGCGCCCAAAAATATATATTTTTTTAAAAAAAAGAGTTGCACGCTCTACCGACTGAGCTAGCCAGGCACCCCACATGATATATATTTTACCACAATAAAACATAAATAAACAAACATCAAGGGGACAGTAACATCAGTGACGAGCACCATAGAGCCCCCTAAAATAAAGTCCTCCCGCAAAAACTCCTGTGGTCGCCAGTGACAGACACCCCATCTCAGTGTGGTTGAAGACAAGTGAATTTGTTGGCCTCTGTGACCAAGAAGTCCGGAGGGAAATACTGGTTTCAAGCACAGCTGAATCCAGGGACTCACGTGGTAAAATCAGGACTCTGTCTCTGTCTTCCCTTTCTATATATAGGAAGACACTTTGCTAAATGTCAACCAGGGACATCTTTGAGGGACAATAGTGTTTTCCTGCTCTATATTTGTATAAGTTAAGGCACTTCTAACAGCACCCCAAACACATCACTACAAACTTACAGCATAGCACCAAAGATAGGTTGAGGAATCACAAGTGACGAGCACAGAAATGTGGTTCTGTATTTTCTTGATTATTTTAGCCAAGAAAATGCATTGCACTAAAAATAAAATAAAATGCACATGTCATAAAATTTACTGTCTTACGATTTTTTTTTAAAGTAGTCTCTGCACCCGGGCGCCTGGGCGGCTCAGTCGTTGAGCGTCTGCCTTCGGCTCAGGTCATGATCCCAGGGTCCTGGGATCGAGCCCCGCATCGGGCTCCCTGCTCAGGGGGGAAAGCCTGCTTCCCCCTCTCCCACTCTCCCTGCTTGTGTTCCCTCTCTCACTGTGTCTCTCTCTGTCAAATAAATAAATAAAATCTTAAAAAAAAAAGTAGTCTCTGCACCCAACGTGAGGCTCAAACTCACCACCCCAAGATCAAGAGTCGCACGCTCTACCAGCTGAGCCAGCCAGGCGCCCCTATCATCTCACCATTTTGAGGCACATAGTTCCGTGGTATTAAGCATTAACATTCACACTGTTGTGCAAACATCACCACCGTCCATGTCCTGAACTTTTCATCTTGCAAAACTGAAACTGTCCGTTCAACACGGACTCCCCATCTCCCTCCCCCGGCCCCTGATAACCTCTGTTCTACTTTCTGTCTTTATGAATTTGACTACTGTAGGTACCTCTTATAAGTAGAATCACAAAGTGTGTGTGTGTGTGTGTGTGACTGGTTTATTTTCTCAGTATCTTTTCAAGGTTCATCCACACTGTAGCGTGTTTTAGAGGTTCCTTCCTTCTTACGGCTGAATAACATTACGTTGCATGGATATACCACAGTTTGCTTATCCATTCAATTCATCCACCGATGGACACTTGGGTTGCTTCTACCTTTTGGCTATTTTGAATAATGCTGTAAACACTGGGGTACAAATATTTCTTTGAGCCCTTACTTTCAATTCTTTGGGATATGCAACCAGAAATGGAATGGATGGATCATGTGGTTATTCTTTAATTTTTTTTTCTTTTTTTTTTAAAGAGAGAGAGGCAGAGGGAGAAGCAGGCTCCCCGCTGAGCAGGGAGCCCGATGCGGGACTCGATCCCAGGACCCTGGGATCATGACCCGAGCCGAAGGCAGACGCTTAACCATCTGAGCCACCCAGGCGCCCATTTTTTAATTTTTTTTAAAGTTTTCATTTATTTATTTATTTGACAGAGAGAGACACAGCGAGAGAGGGAACACAAGCAGGGGGAGTGGGAGAGGGAGAAGCAGGCTTCCTGCGGAGCAGGGAGCCCAGTGCAGGGCTCGATCCCAGGACGCTGGGACCATGACCTGAGCCGAAGGCAGACGCTTAACGACTGAGCCACCCAGGCGTCTCTATTTTTTAATTTTTCATGGAGCTGCCATATTGTTTCCCACCGCCACTGTACCATTATTCATTCTTACCGACAGTGCATAAAGTTTCCAATTTCTTCACGTCCTTGCCAACGCTTGTGATTTTCAGGTTCTTTTTTTTTTAATTCTTAAAAAAACTGTATTATTATCATTTTTTATAATGGCTATCCTAATGGATGTGACTTGGTGTCTCGTGGTGGTCTTGATTTGCATTTTCCTAGTGATGAGTGGTGCCGAGCATTTTTCATGTGATTTTGGACCACTTGTTTCCTCTCTGTGGAGAAATGTCTATTCAAAGCTTTTGCCCATTTCTTAAAAAAATGAGTTGTTTGTTTGAAAACTATTACGATTGGGGATAGGGAGGATAAAATTGGCGCTGTGTGGAAAACACTCCATGATGCATGCTGAATTGGATTTTCTGCAGGTTGAAGATTTGCCGCCTCACTGCGGCTGCCTGTGAGGATCTCGCCTCCACCCTCACTCAGCGTGAACCAGAACCTGATGGAGCTGGATCTAAGCCTGAATGACCTGGGGGACCCTGGGGTGCTGCTGCTGTGTGAGGGCCTCAGGCATCCCCAGTGCAAGCTTCAGACCCTCCGGAAGTGAGTCCTGCTTTGCTCACCATCATCCGAGTCCAAATCCACAGTCCTTGCTCTTATATCTGGGCTCACTGGGGTCATGCTCACTCCCCTCTTCTCGTAACTAACCTCTTAAGATTTTTCTGCCACAGGGCCTTTGTACAAGCTGTTCTTTCTTCCTGGGATGCCCTTCTGCTTTGCTAACCCCCCTTTTACCCTGGTGACATCTGTTTTATCTGTTAGGACTCAAAACAAATGCTTCTTCCCCATGCATGCCTTCCCTAACCCTTGAATAGGGTCTAGATTCCTAGCTGTGGGATTTAATTTGATCTTATGCTTCTCAGCATCACTCATTAAAACTCGTCATTCTTGTGCATGGGTGTGATCTTCCAAAAGTGCAGGAGCTGTGTCAGTTCTATACTCTCATGGCCACTATAAGACCTGGCTCAGGGGTGTTTGGAAATACATATATTTTATTTTAATTTTTTTATTAAGTTTTTTTGTTTTAAGTCCAAGTTAGTTAACTTATTTTTTTAAAGATTTTTATTTATTTATTTGACAGATAGAGACATAGCGAGAGAGAGAACACAAGCAGGGGGAGTGGGAGAGGGGGAAGCAGGCTTCCCGCGGAGCAGGGAGCCCAATGCGGGGCTCGATCCCAGGACACTGGGATCATGACCTGAGCCGAAGGCAGACGCTTAACAACTGAGCCACCCACGCGCCCTAGTTAGCATATTTTTAAATGAGTGAATGCATGAATACACCCAAGGAACAAAAAGAAAATGCAGAAGGCTGTCAATTTTCAGAAAATCATTTTTGGGGGCGTCAAAGGAGAGTCTGTCTGTCCTACAAAAGCCTCATCTACTATCTGATGTCGTTCACGCTGGAGGGATTTTTTTTCCTTTCGAGACATTGTGAATCGCGTAGCTTCTATTGCTTTTGTTACGTTTGGAGAAGTGCCCTGTTTCTTCCCATTCTTCTCTCCACCTCATCCGGTACCACAATATCACTATGGACCCACACATGCCTCTGCTTTAATTCTGTCTCCTTCTTTGGCACCCCAAAGCTCATCTGCAGGCATGCCTGTCTCAATTTGATGTAAACGATACATCTCACCAATGTCCCCGCCCCACTTACCATTATCCATTCAGGATGTGCTGACCTGGTCCAGACATATCTACCGCGTTCCTTTGAGCTGACCTGCATGCCATCCTCTGCAAACACCAGAGGCTGTGGAGTTGTGCCCCTCCCCCCACCCCCACTCTGCTGTTCCTTCTTGTCCGTGTCCCTTTCTGAACCCCAGTGAGATCCCACCCCAGGGGCAGAGTCGCACACTCAGCCTTCATTTGCATCCTTGGTATCGCAACCCTTCTGAATAGCTCTCTAGAAAGATCGGCAGTTTACTCTTCCACCCGCAATTTAGGAAAGCTACTTTGCCGGTTATCTTTATGGTTATTCGACTTTCTATCTTTAAAGCCCTGGTGGGTGTAAAATGTTCTTAAATGGCATTTCCGTGTTGAGTATCTCTTCATGTGCTTATCAGCTTTTTCGGTTTCCCCATTCTGTGAATTGCCTATTCGTGTAATTTATTGATTTCTTTGGTATGTGTCCTACATTTCTCTTGATGTGCAGATGTTCCCTGTTTCAGACGTTAATCTTTTGTTGACTGCATACCTTGGAAGTGTCTGCTCAGCAGGTCACCAATCTGTCAAATTGTGGATGCTTTCATCAAACGTTTGAGGTCAAATCCATATGTATTTCTATGATTTATATTCTTTTTTTTATTCTTATGTTAATCCCCATACATTACATCATTAGTTTTAGATGTACTGTTCCATGATTCATTGTTTGTGCATAACACCCAGTGCTCCATGCAGAACGTGCCCTCCTCAATACCCACCACCAGGCTAACCCATCCCCCCAGCCCCCTCCCCTCTAGAACCCTCAGTTTGTTTTTCAGAGTCTATCGTCTCTCATGGTTCGTCTCCCCCTCCGATATCCCCCCTTCATTCTTCCCCTCCTGCTATCTTCTTTTTTTTTTTAACATATAATGTATTATTTGTTTCAGAGGTACAGATCTGAGATTCAACAGTCTTGCACAATTCACAGCGCTTACCAGAGCACATACCCTCCCCAGTGTCTATCACCCAGTCACCCCATCCCTCCCACCCACCCCCCACTCCAGCAACCCTCAGTTTGTTTCCTGCGATTAAGAATTCCTCATATCAGTGAGATCATATGATACATGTCTTTCTCTGTTTGACTTATTTCACTCTATGATTTATATTCTTGTGACAGGTCTAAGAAATCCTTTGCCAGGCACCTGGCTGGCTCAGTTGGTGAAGCAGGCTGACTCTTGATCTCGAGGTTGTGAGTTCAAGCCCCACGTTGGGTGTCGATTACTAAAATAAATAAGTAAAACTTAAAAAAAAAAAAAAAGGAATTCTCTGCTAGTACACTATCGCAGGTGTATTCAGTTTCTTCTTTGTGTTTACAGTTTGCTTAGGCACGGTTCAATTTTCTATTTCTAATTTTTGCGATGCCATTTAATAAAAGACCCATGCTTTCCTTGCTGATTTGTGACGCCAGCCCTATTGCAAACTATCTTCCCATATTGCAGTGTTTTTTTTTTAGGTTTATTTATTTAAGTAATCTCTACATCTAACACAGGGCTCGAACTCAAGATCCTGATATCAAGAGTCCCTTGCTCTTCCGCCTAAGCCAACCAGGCGCCCTCTCCCTCAGTCCATGCTCTCCACGTGTCTGTGCTCCTAATCTAATTTCCTGTCGTTGTAATTTCTGTAATTTGTTACATGCTCCACTGTTAGGAAGAGTCTGTCTTTTGCTTTTTGTTTTTGCAGATTTTCAGTTATTCATAGATATTTATTCTGCCATTAAATTTTATTTTATTTATTTAAGAAAAATATTTTATTTATTTATTAGAGAGAGAGAACGAGCAGTGGGGGGAGGGGCAGAGGGAGAGAGAGAAGCCAACTCCCGGCTAAGCAGGAAGCCCAACGTGATGTGGGGGTGGTGGTGGGGCCTCCGGCTGAATCCCAGGACCGGGAGATCATGACCTAAGGCGAAGGCAGATGCTTAACCATCTGAGCCACCCAGGCGCCCTTCTGCCATTAAATTTTAGGATGCATTAAAAAAAAATTCTTTTTAGAACACATCGGTCCAGTTATCCCAGCGTGGCTCTTACTGACTGAGGCCAGGCTCCTTCTCTTGTCCAGACACATCAGGCCAGCCAGACGTTTACATTTACACAGATCCTGCGCGTCACCCTCGAAGGAAAGGAGAGTTCAGGGTTTCACCGCATGGGAGCTCTATCTCAGGCAGAAATGTCTGAAAACTAGAAAAAAAATACTATACTATGAAATATAGCACTTCTGGCTCTCTGAAGCTCCTGCACAGTCTTCCGACCGTGGCTGAGGGCGCCCCAGGTCTGTGACCTTGAGCAGTGCATGGCGTCTGTCTGTCGGGGCCTAGGAGCTCACAGGTGTCGTAACAACAGGTGTGACACCATTTTCCACCCAGCGGCTATCGCCAGGAGCAAAGGAAGTAATGCTTACAAATCACTTGCTGTTAGGGAGCCTGGCTGGCTCAGTCAGAAGAGCATCTGACTCTTGATTTTGGGGTCGCGAGTTTGAGCCCCACGTTGGGTGTGGGGATTACTTAAAATAAAGACAAGACAAGACAGGGAGACCTATGTAAATCACTTGTTGTTACCGGTCCATGTGTTCAGAAAATCCCCGTGTTGAAGTCTCAGCCTCCAGGCCCTCAGGGGGTGGCCTCCGGTGGAAATTCGGTTCTGGAGGCTGGAAGCTGGGAGATCAGGTGTCGGCTAGGGCTCCATTATCGAAATTGGGAGGGGCACAACCCAGCCCATTACGGGGCTGTTGCAGATAAAATTAGTTCAGGTGGGGCGCCTGGGTGGCTCAGTCGGTTGAGCGTCTGCCTTCAGCTCAGGTCATGATCCCGGGGTCCTGGGATCGAGCCCCATGTCAGGCTCTCTGCTTAGCAGGGGAGTCTGCTTCTCACTCTCCCTCTGCCTCTCCCCCTACTTGTGCTCTCTCTCTGTCTCTCTCAAATAAATAAATAAAAACTTAAAAAAAATAATATAGGGGCGCCTGGGTGGCTCAGTCGTTAAGCGTCTGCCTTCGGCTCAGGTCATGATCCCGGGGTCCTGGGATCGAGCCCCGCATCGGGCTCCCTGCTCCGCGGGGAGCCTGCTTCTCCCTCTCCCTCTGCCGCTCCCCCTGCTTGTGCTCTTCTGTCTATCTCTCTGTCAAATAAATAAATAAAATCTTAAAAAAAAAAATTAGTTCAGGTGAGGGCCTGCTGGAGCGGGCCAGCCCTGGATAAGGTGTCCTCACGAAGAGGGAAGAGGGGAAATTCGGACACAGGGCACACACAGGAGGCCGCAGTGCGAACGTGGGGGCAGAGATCGGGGTGATGCTTCTACAGGGCAGGGAACGCCAAAGACCCCCCGGGGCAGAGCCTGGAGCAGGTTCTCAGGGCCGCGGGGGGAACCAGGCTCCCAGCGCCGTGAGACAGTCAGTTTCTACCATGTGAGTCACCAGCGGGGGTACTTGTTACAGTAGCTGCCGGACGCTCATACCCTAGCACCCATCCGATGCCCAACCCATACCAAATATTCCTGTGTTCCTTCCTTCCCGCTCCCCTCTCTCTTTCTTGTTTCTCTCTCCCTTCTGCCTGCCCACCCGCCTGCCCCTTGCTTCTCCCTTCTTCTGTCTGGGGGCGCCCGGCACGAGAGCCCTCCCCGGGGACGTCTGCGGGCCGAGTGCGCTGGGCTCTGGGCGTCCTGTCTTCCAGGTTGGGCATTTGCAGGCTCAGCTCGGCCGCCTGTGAGGGTGTCTGCTCGGTGCTCCAGGTCAACCGCCACCTTCGGGAACTGGACCTGAGCTTCAATGACCTGGGGGACGCGGGCATGTGGCCGCTGTGCGAGGGGCTGCGACACCCCACCTGCAGGCTCCAGAAACTGTGGTGAGCCCCGGGCGCTGGGACGGGTGGGGTCCCGGTGGTGGGGGGCGTCCTTGTCCTTGTGTTCTCTTCATGGAAGGGCCATCCCTCCACGGCCCTGGAAGACACCGGGAGCCCCGAGAGGTGGACAGAAAAGCTGCAAACAGCTCACAGAGGAATTCGTTCTCTGTGGGGTGCAAACGCAAAATGCCTCACTTTCCCTTCGCCCATTGCCTGTAAACATTTTCTGTAAAATTCCCCTTTCTGTTGACATTTACTTGCGCAGATGCCTGGCTCTTCAGTGGCCTTTATAGAATAAAAAATCAGTCTGCTGCAGTGTGAATTCCAGCCAAATGTGAATGGTCCCTTCCTCCCTCTTCTTTCTCCCTGGAACCTGCCTGGCCCCCACCCCAAATGACTGTTTCTACTGTGGGCGTTTCTGAGTCTCTCGATTATCTGGGGCCCTGGGTAGGTGGGCATCGAGACGGGGGCTCAGGGACAGCACTTTCCCCTTATTGGTGCTGCTAGGGTCCCGGGGTGTCAGTATCTCCCCCCCATCTGGCAGGTATCCAAAGGCCACCTCTGTCTTTGGGATCACATGCGTGTTCTTACGGGACCCCCCCCCACAGGAAGTGCCCCAACTGCCCAGTCTCCTGACATGGAATCTGGGTCAACGTCCTTGCATAGCCCCTCCCCCACCACGGGTCTCACCCTAACCTTCCTCTCCTGACCCTTCTGCACCACGCTGGTTTTTTCTCTTCCTCTGCAAGTCCAGAGCTGTTGTCTTGTACCTCCTTTTGGAAGCTGGTGTCTCTTGTCTCACAAGCTCAGCCAAACTAAGATTAAAATATTTCCACTTAGCATCCCAGCTGTGATGGTACTGCTTTCCGACGGTTGCTGTGAGGAATAAATGACGAAGCAAACAAAGCCCTTAGCAAGGTGCTCAGCACAGAGTTGGCCTTCAGCATATCCTGCTACCTGTTCTTATTGTAACAGCAGAGAATGCAGGGAAGAAACACAATGGGAGGCAGATCGGAAATCAGAGAGAATCAGATGGCACACTGTTCGGGCAGGTGGCAGCCCAATTCATACTGGCTCCTGGGGGAAAAAAAAAGGAGGGCTTATTGACGTGTCACTGATCTTGCTTCAGGCATGGCTTGATCTAAGTGTTTGGACACTTTTTTTTTAAGATTTTATTTATTTATTTGATATAGAAAGGGAGAGCACAAGCAGGTGGAGTGGCAGGCAGAGGGAGAAGCAGGCTCCCCGCTGAGGAAGAAGTCCGACGTGGGGCTCGATCCCAGGACCCTGGGATCATGACCTGAGCCAAAGGCAGCCCTCCACCGCCTGAGCCACCCAGGCGCCCCTAGGTGTTTGGACTTGTGATCTCTATTATCTTCCGTACTTTTTGCTGTATTGATTCCTCTGTTGAGTAAGTTTAGCCTTGATCCTGCTTGATGGCAAAACACCTGCAGCTCTAAGGAGGACTTCTTCTTACCAGGTCTAAGTTCTGAAAGAAAAGCTCCAGGAAGCAAGTAAGGTTCTGATTCACCCGTTTTGGGTGGGTTCTCTGTCCACCTGAAACCATTCATGGTAACTGGAGACATGGAAACCAACCAACTCAGGCCTGGATCCTGAGCTTAAGGACAGTGTGAACCCCAGATGGACAGAGACTGAGGTTTCAATGAGAAACTGGCTCCTGGGGTAGAATTACCAGGAAGGGAAGTGGGTACTTGACTGCAAAATCAGTGGGCATCCTAGAGAGATGGAGCTGTGAATTAACAAGCGTCCTTAAATGCCTCTCTTAAATGTTTTCCATCACCACATTGGCCTTAACCAGGACCAGCTGGGTTCTACTCTGCTTTCTCTTAAATTGGTCCCCTGAAAACATCACCCTGAATCCCTCTCAAGAGACTTTCCAAAATAGCTCCTATGTTTCTTTAACCACTCCTGGTCTTCCACAGGCTGGATAGCTGTGGTCTCACAACCAAAGCCTGTGAGGATCTTTCTTCCGCCCTCGGGGTCAGCCAGACCCTGACGGAGCTCTATCTGACCCACAACGCCCTGGGGAACGCAGGGGTCAGGCTGCTCTGCAAGGGGCTGAGTCATCCCGGCTGCAAACTTCGAGTCCTCTGGTGAGAGACGGGTTTCTAGTTCTGAAGGAGGCAGGGGCGTGGGGCTTGGGGGTGGGAGTGAGGGTCAGTAATCGAGATCCATGGTTCAGATGGACAAATAAGCTAGAAAATTTGGAAACATTTCCTTCGTGCGCTAATGTGTGCAATTAGCGTGGATTGCCCTCGCCAGCTGGGTGACTTTGGGTAATTCACTGGGGACCGACCTCCTAATCTGTCAGATGAGGCCGTTGTAGCTTAGAGAGAATCTGGAATTACTTAAGCAGGCCTCAAGTTCTAATTCTGTCACTTGGCAGTTTTGTGATGGGTTTCTGCAAATCGTTCCACCTCTTGGCTCCTCAGCATCCCCCAGACTGAATGAGCCGGCACAGCTCAGGGACATACGCTGGTGTATAGCTTAGAGTCCAGCCTGGTTCCCGATGAGATCTGGTTTCCAACGAAGTACCAGATAATGAAATTATCGTAATAAGGCAGGAGGCGTGATAGATTCGAATGCCACAGCAGTGGCCTGGAATAATGTGTCCCGCTCTGTGTCCTAAGGTTATTTGGAATGGACCTGAATAAAATGACCCACAGAAGACTGGCAGCCCTTCGGCTAACGAAACCTCACCTGGACATCGGTTGCTGAACAACCACTGGCTGTTCTCTTGGGAGTCAGGACAGAGGAAGGTGATCCCAGGACCAGCGCGTTAGTCAACGTGATGATCAGGCTCTTTTAGCTCCTGCAAACTCCCACGCAGGATAAATCCCTTCTGCTTGGGGACTGTCATCAATGTGTGATGGAGCGTGGAGCATTAGTTTTGGGAATGCGGATGTCATGGAGAGAACTTAGGACAGGGCCCCAGATGGTTCTCAGCAGAGGGTGATTTTGCACCCCTGTCCCTCCCCGGGGCACTTGGCAATGTCAGGAGACATTGGGGTGCTGCTGGGAGCTATTGGATGTAGTGGGTGGAGGCCACGGATCCTCCCAAACATCCCGCAAAGGACAAGACAGCCCCCTACGGCTAGAGTGTTTAGTTAAAATGACATTTGTGCGAGGCTGAGAAACCTCGTTCAAGGACCAGCGGTGCAACGGGAGTGCCAGGCAGCGTGCCTTAGGACGCTGGTCATGCCAGCGGGCACACCCGCACCCTCGCAGTCTTGTTCTGCAGGTGGTCCTGCCGCCGGGCTGGAGGCAGGTGCACGGCGGTTGGACCCCTTGCCAGGGTTAGCCGACTGTGGGCCGGCCAAGCATCTGTACTGTGCTGTGGATAAGAACTCGAACAAACCCAGGTTTTCCCTGTTGGGAGATAGGGAACCTCAGCCCCAGCCGGTGACGGGCAGGAACCCCCAAGGACACCGGGAGCATGCCGCTCGCACTGAAGCCCTAAGTGAAGGTGTCTGGGAAAGACTGGAACTTCCTAGGAAGCAGAGGTAATTTGTCGAGGAACCCGTGACTTGTAATCCATGGATGTCTGGAAAGGGAGGTAAATCAGATTCCTCAGACGTCATTCCTGTGGGCATCAATAAACGTCCCACGAATGGTCACATCACACTCGGCTCCTGGAAATCCAGCCCTTTCCATGACTGAGCTCCCTGTAGCGTGTCTGGCCTCCAGCCCCCCCTCCCAAAGAGCCCCACGGGTCATGACCGAGGCACTTAGAGCTGAAGCAGAAACATGGGCCCGATGCCCGGACTCTGGGCTGCCTCTCGCGGAGAGCCCAGTAAGGTCCGTGGGAGGCTCTTGGGAGGACTAAGGTTCAACAGGATGCCTTGTAAGGCGGCGTTTGGGGATCCTGGTTAGTGGCACGGTGGAAGGGACGAGGCAGCTCCCTAGGCCTGACTTTGGGGACCATACTGCAGTACTTTGGGGAGACCCACGGGGCATAACCCTCCAGGACCAGGGAGGGTCTGTTCCATTGAAATGGTTATGAAGCCTAGCAGTCCATTCCCAGTAAAAGCTCTTAAAAACCAGCAGCTAAGTTTAGCGTGTGCTGAGCATTTTTTCCGTTAACAGGGAGGAAAAATGGCATTTTAGGACAGCCTAAAATAGCAGCCCTGCTGGATGCACCCCCCAGCACAGGCAGCATTACATTTTCCCACTGTGAAACTCGAGGTCCTGCATCCACTTGAATCCTACAAAGGGGAACCACAAGGCGCTCATTCCTGACACCCTCCTTCCATTGCCCTTTTCTCAGTATGACCACTGTCTTGAGCTTAGCTTATTATCTCGACCCACTTGGGATTGTGGAGGTGGTGCAGGAGGGGGGGGAAGTTATTCTCTAAGTATCAGGGTGACTCCTTAATGGGAGAATAGACCGTGGCACGTGTCCCCATGTTGGGGTGGGGAACTGCAGCCATTTGGGGCTTCCCGTGCACGTTCTTTCACACCTGCACGTGAGCAGGCATTTCTTTTACAATAGTGTTAAGCATACACAGATGTGAAGCCCAAGAAGCAGCTCCTCCCTCCCCTCCCCAATGCACAGGGCCAATTCTCAGGCTAGTCAAACCACACAGAAGCAACGTACTCAGTTCGTATTTTATTGGACTGATTCGACTGATTCGACTGATTTTCACCATTTGACACCATTTGAGATGTAAAGGTAACAGGACTGAGAATGTCAGCAGCAAAGAAGCCACCACCCACAGGGCGCCTTGGTGGCTCAGTTGGTTAAACGACTGCCTTCGGCTCAGGTCATGATCCTGGAGTCCTGGGATCGAGTCCCACGTCGGTCTCCCTGCTCAGCAGGGAGTCTGCCTCTCTCTGACCCTCCGCCCCTCATGCTCGCTCATTCTCGCTCTCAAATAAAATCTTAAAAAAAGCCACCCACAAAGGAGCCAACTGGAAAGGTTCATGTTAAATCTTTGGATTGGAATGGAGGGGAAAAGCTGTTCAGAGCTGGAGGAAGGTCCTTCAATCTCAAGACTACTGATACAAGGGTCAGTTTGTGGAAAAAAAGTCCCGAATTGCACAAATACCCACTAGGCAGGACAGAAGGGCGTGGGCTGTGGGGACAGCTGTCTGCAGCAGGGTCGGCTGGGCTGTGCCCCAGAGGTAGGAGGCTGGAAGTCTAGAGGCAGGTTGCCACATTCACCCCAAAATCCTTGCTTCCCAGTCCGTCTCGAGGATGCAGCCGTTTTCCTCAGACAAGGATACACAAAAATGGGAGCACTTTCCAGACAAGAGAACGGGGAGTGCCCTCATTTTGTGTATCCCAGTGTGAGCAGTTGGGTTCTGCTCCTGGAAGCCAAAGGGAAAGCGTGCCGAGCCACACGCGGCATTGGGAAGCCTAAGAGAGAAATAGGTTAAACACGTTAACACTGAAACGTCCCCAGCTCCACGGTTGGGTGTGCGTGTCCAGAGGTTTCCTGAATGCTAAAAACCCCATTTCCCCACGGATAGAGGTCTCAGTTGTTGATCCAGAAAGCCCCCGAAGACAGCTGGGACCAGAGCAGGATCGGGGGTCCCCTGATGGTGCCCACCAGTAACACCCAAATGTTGTAGCACTTTTCACTGAGTTATCCGAAGAGTGCTTCCACATTTGAGTGACACGGGAGAGCTGCAGGGACGTGGCCTGGATGGGGCTCCCGCTTGACCCAAGCCGTGGCTCAGGACGGTCAAGGAGCAGAGCTGCTCAATCGGGGACCCTCAAAAAATGGCGGCACTTCCCTCCTTAGAACAGAAAGTGCCCCCACAGTTTGAGTGCCACAGGTCGAGTATCCACGGGTGGCCACGAAGGGAACCACTCAGCAGGAGGAAGCCCTGCGGGGCCAGTGATTAGACCCGCCTTGCCCCTAAAGGTCTGGCAGACGGAAGGGGACGATGAAGCAAACAGATAAAAGGTCACCAACACCCCCCCAAGTTTAGCACATTAAACATCCATTGAAAACACATTACATATGGGCGCCTGGGTGGCTCAGTTGGTTGAGCGACTGCCTTTGGCTCAGGTCATGGTCCCGGAGTCCTGGGATGGAGCCCCGCATCGGGCTCCCTGTTCTGCGGGGAGCCTGCTTGTCCCTCTCCCACTCCCCCTGTTGTGTTCCCTCTCTCGCTGTGTCTCTGTCAAATAAATAAATAAAATCTTAAAAAAAAAAAAAGAAAACACATTACATGTAACCCCACTCAAGGTCAAACACTTAAGGTTTGGTGACGTTGAACAGGCCTGGTTCGCAGTTTTTGCTGACACTGCACATGTGAGATTGAAAGAACTGCCTTTATCACCCCAAAGGGCACGGAAGAACCAACTTTCCCACTCATTAACATTGTAAAAGAACCCCACACTCACACCCATTCATCTGAATAGAAACCCACAGGGGAACCCACAGGATATGGCAAGGTTGCAGAAGCTGGGGTGGGGGGGACTCAGGGGAAAGCGGTAGAGAGTGGGAGAAAGTTGGCAACCTCAGAAATGAAAGACCTTGGAAGGGAAAGCCCTACAAGACGGGAAGAGGGAGGAGGAAGGAGCAGAAGAGGAACAGGTCATACTCACAACGGAAGAGAAGGCGGTCACGCGGCTTCCCAGGGCAGGTAGCGCTGCTGGGCTCTTATAAAGGCTGATGGCCCGCTCTCCCTTGACTCTGGGGGAGGACCCTTCCCTCCTCCCCTTCTCCGCCCAGACCCACCTGAGTGCCTCTGATTGGAGCTGGTCTGGGTCAGACACTCCCTTACCTGTTTGTTAAACAGTTTACCCATTTGTTGGATGTCTCTCCTGGGGAAATGCGGACAAGTGACCGGAGGAAAGTAATTCCGTCTCCTGGGGTGGGGGTCGGTTATGGATTCAGCAAACATTTAAGCATGATCTGTATTAGATTTACTGAACTTACGAGATTTACCAGGCACTTTGCTAAGCTCTAGTGGTGGGAGGAATGAATAAGACCATGGGAGGTATCGTCTAGAACAGTGGTTTCCAACCAGGGGTGGGTTTCTTTCTCCCCAGGGGAGAGTTGGCAATGTCTAGGGACCTTTTTGGTTGTCAAAATTGGGTTGTGGGGGGCAGAGTGTGCTCGGAGCTTCTAGTGCCTGGGGGCCAGGACTGCTGGTAAGCATCCTCCAGCGCGGGCAGCCCCTCGAAGAGGAGTCCCCAGCTCCAAAGATGAGGAACTGATTTAGCACAAGGCTGATTACCAGGAAAAAAAAAATACAGCTCCCCCCATAACAAGCACACATACATATAATTGCTGTTAAACAATTTCATCTCAGTGTTGCAGCATACTCGTACAAATGTTGGTGTTGGGAGTTCACCTCTGCGTTCTTAAAATTCAATAGTCTGCTACAAAGTATTTAAAAGGGGCACCTGGCTGGCTCAGTCCATGGAGCAGGAGAAGCTTGATCTCGGGGGTTGTGAGTCTGAGCCTCGTGTGGTGTGTAGAGATTACTTACAAATAAAAAATTTTAAAAATCCTAAAAAGTGGGCGCCTGGATGGCTCAGTTAAGCGTCTGCCTTCAGCTCAGTTCATGATCTCAGGGTTCCGGGATCGAGCCCCACGTCAGGCTCCCTGCTCTCGGGGCCTGCTTCTCCCTCTCCTCCCAGCTCAGTGCTCTCTCTTGCTGTCTCTCTCTCTCAAATAAATAAGCAAAATCTTAAAAAAAAAAAAAAAATCTTAAAAAAAATGTTTTAACAACCATAAATTTGATACCTTTTAAAAGCGTGCACCAGGGGCATCTGGGTGCCTCAGTCGTTAAGCGTCTGCCTTTGGCTCAGGTCACGATCCCGGGGTCCTGGAATCGAGACCCGCATCGGGCTCCCTGCTCCGCGGGGAGCCTGCTTCTCCCTCTCCCACTCCCCCTGCTTGTGTTCCTTCTCTCGTTGTCTCTGTCAAATAAATATCTTAATACATACATACATACATACATACATACATACAAGTGTGCACGTTTTACTCAATTCATGCACCTTGCTGAGGTCTGAGGCCTTACTGGAATTCTCCCCATGGCAGATCTTGGAGGTATACCTGAAGCCCATG
Organism: Mirounga angustirostris; assembly: GCF_029215605.1. Lineage (NCBI taxonomy): Eukaryota > Metazoa > Chordata > Mammalia > Carnivora > Phocidae > Mirounga > Mirounga angustirostris. The sequence continues at coordinate 56,193,166 of NW_026991724.1, read as the reverse complement.
GGACCTGCTAAAGGAGGTTGGGGGAATTAAAATATGTAAGTAAAACAATAGAGAAATAGATAAAATGTATTTGGGGTTTTTTTTTAAGATTTTTATTTATTTATCAGAGAGAGAGAGACAGAGAGAAGGCAGGCAGAGGGAGAAGCAGGCTCCCTGCTCAGCAAGGAGCCCGATGTGGGACTCGATCTCAGGACCCGGGGATCATGACCTGAGCCGAAGGCAGACGCTTAACCGACTGAGCCACCCAGGCGTCCCGATAAAATGTGTTTTAAAGGCTGAAGGGCAATGTACAGAATGCTTTTATTGTAATTTCATGAATCCCCTAATGTTAGACATTTTCAATTTTTAAAAGAATTTAGGATAATTTTTTTTTAAGTATGCTCCACGCCTACTGTGGGCCTGCAACTCTGACCCCGAGATCAGGAGTCGGATGTTCTACCGACTGGGCCAGCCGGGCACTCACTCCAAAATTTTAGGATAATTTAAAAAAACTATCCAAACTTTTCTGAGAGCATTTGTAAGAGTGCAGTCATTTCTGATGTCGTCTAGGAATCCGAGTTAACCCTCCAAAGGCTGTGGGCAGTTGACAGGTGCGACCATGGAGATGCAGTGATTCGCCCGGGGAAAGCAAGGGCCAGAAAGAAGCAGGGTGTTGTAGAAGTGCAGGCTCCGAATTCTTGCTCTGGTCCTTGTCGTGTTGCTGGAGAGCCCTGCTTATGACCTGCTCCAGATTCAGATCCGAACTGGCCACTCTCCCCTCCCACCACACCTGGACGCCTGGACCTTCAGGTGTTTCTCCAAACTCAGCAAGCTCTCTCCCATCATGTCACCTTGTCCTTGCACGTTTCTGGGCCAGTGGCAGCTTTCTGCTCCCGCCCTTGACCCCCATAGGCCTTTCTCCTCCTACTGAAAGTCACCTGGTCTGGGGGGCTCCCCTGGGTGCTGCACAGATAGCATCCTGTACCCCGCGTTGACTGCAGACTCCACCAGCTTACCAGTCCTATTTCTCTAATAAAGCACTTACCACTTCTGGTTATTTGCCAGTTTTTTTACTTGCCTCTCGTGCTTAGCTCCTGGGGAACCGTGGCTTGTCTGTCTTATTCACCTGCCCACCCCCCAAATCCCCATCCCCAAAATCAGTCCTGGGTCTGACACACGGTAAAGATGCAGCGAGCATTTTTCCCCCAGGGTGATACATGTGGTCAATGCAATTGAATTTAAGGAACATTAAACAAAGACTATATGCAAAGATGATTTTAAGTGAATTGATAGTAAAAGACCCCATTTGAAACTTTCCCCAGCGATCTGTGATGTTTGTGGTGAGACAGTGCAAGAGCCCCTCTCGCCTTCCTCAGGTGCGCCAATTCCAAGCTGGTCTAACCCTTGCTATTTTGACAATTTAACGAGTCCATTGGAAGTTTCAAGTTAATATCATTGTTAGCTATTTTACCCCCCAGCGTTTTGCTTTCTTTTCTTCCCCAGCTTGATTGACTTAAAGTCTCAAGTTAATATGCTAAAGATTTTTGGGAGTGGTTTTTTTTGGGGGGGGAGGGAATTCCTGATGGAAAGAATCAGAAATTCCATAGACTCAATTTGATAGCCTGAGGTGGAGGTGGTTGGGGGAGGTCCGGGATACACCGAAGCAGTTTTGCCTAATCAGGAATTCTTCCGGCAGAATTGGAAGACCTTCATTTGCAAGTCACTAGATCTCGTTGTCATTACAATCACCCTGGACGCCTTCCCCTGCACCCTCCCCACCCAGTCCTCAGCACTATCTGGCTGGTCTCCATACCAATGAGAATAGATTCTTTTGTGACGATCGCGACGGTTTTTGAAATCCTTTTACGTTGGTATTGTTCCCTCTAATCTCATATCTATCGGTCCACAGTTACCCGCAGCCCCAGGGGTGGGGAGGGTCGATAATCCTATTTATGACATTAAGAGAATCCTGCCAATTTATCTAAACGTACTGCTTTGGGACGAGGTTTGGGAGACAACGTGGGGGAAGGATTCTTTCCTGAGTAGCTGAGATGCTTCTCAAGGGCACACAGGACGTCTGCTGATGCCTATCCTGTTTACCTGTGTGCCCGACCTCGCCAAGACTCAGTACACGTCCCTTCATATATCCTGAGACTTAGGGGTGCTGCCCTCGGGCCTGAGTGCTGGCAATACAGTGGTACCTAAGAAACACTAAAGCAAAGTCCTGACTCTCCTGGAGTTGGCATTCGAGCGGGGAAGAGAGTGGGCAAGGAGCATCATCAACCAACAAAGCATGCGGTTACATTTGGACGTCACACCCCATGGAATGGACATCGGGACGCCTGGAACGGTGGACACGCAGACACGGGAGGGTCCACGTGTCCGAACGTTACCTCCCTGGCCCCACGCAAGGCTGCGGATCAAATCGTGCCTCCTTCTGGAAGCTTCCTCCAGTGGGATTTTCTAGAGGAGCAGTTCCTGATGCTCTCCCCCACGCTGCGTCTATAATACGTGTGATTATTACACTGACATCATAAACCCACATGTTTATTTGTTGTCTGTCTCCACAACTAGAATGGGAGCTTGTTGAGGGTAGAGCGTTCTCCTGTTTTGTTCAGGGATGTATTTCCCAGTGCCTGGGATGTCATAGAGGCTCGAGAATATTTACCGAGTAAAGGAATCTGTCAAATGAAAACAAAACAAAACAAAAAGATAAAGTCTGGGGGAACACTTTAGTAACTGAAGGAATCCAGGTGAATGTGCTGTGGTGATCATTTGAAAAGCATAAGCAAGCCTCTACTTTTAGGAACAGCCTCTGAGCACCTAGCAGAAGCCTTTGGGAGCACAGGGCTTAGAGCGTGGTGGGCATTGAATGAAACAGCCCATTTGGAACATTTTGGGGGGCATCTTTTTTAGTAGAGCCCAGTGTGGGGTCAGTGGGGTGGGGGGGCTCGAATTCATGACCCCAAGATCAAGAGTCGCATGCTCTACCCACTGAGCCAGCCAGGAGCCCCTTGCTTAGAGGCATCTTTGCAAGTTTTGTGCTGGTTTTCACCTTGATACATTGTATTTCCGCCAGGATGCATGCATACCTTGTGTGGTTAGGAAATCAGGAAAGAGGGTGAGTTTCTGTCTCTCTCAGATGTGCTGAGGGGCTGAGGGAAGGAAACTCAGCATCTGTAATGTCAGGCCTCCCGACCCCAGAGTCGCTTTCAAAGACTGAAAGATGCTGAAGTTAAAAAATGGACATGACCCACAACATGTAAGTCCGTTACATTCCCAGGCCGGTGGAGGTAACCCCCAAGAAGTTGACTTGGTAGGAAATCGAGGTTTCTGGTGCTAGAATGGGGGGCCCCTCAGACCGGGGTGTCCCCTCAGACCGGTGGTGGTCCTGCCCTCTGGATTGAGGGAATTGGGTAAAGCAAGTCCCTTTGGTCATCAGCCTGAAGTGCTCAGTTTGAGGCCGACAAGGATCTGGCCTCCAAGGTTACTCCAGGTCCCTGGACCTCTGCGTCCATCTGAGGAAGCCGGTGATGATACTCTGCAGGTGGTCTGGGGGTCTTGTAGGCAATCCTGTTGTGGACACCGTCCTGGGGTCTGTTCACTCACTGGGTTAGGGTTAGGGTAACCCTCTCCCATCCTTCAAACCTTCCCTGAAATACCCCTCATGAGAACGTCCATGACCTCAGGATCCTAGCCTGCCACCCCCCATCCCGCCACCTCACGCCGCTTTATTTCTCCTCAATACCCTCGTTGGATGAACTGTACATTTTTGGTTTTGTGGGCCAGTGTTGGGCTTTCCCAGTGTTCTGAAAGCAGGGATGGTGAAGAAGTCCCTTCCGGACACTTCCGTGTTCCGGGAAAAGACTTTCTGCAAACCACTGCCCTTCTCCATATGCCCAGGGAACGCCCCTGTCCCAAGACAAGGCCAAACACTGACCTCTGCCCTTTCAGCCTGAACCCGCAGACAAGGCCAAACCCAGACCCCAGGTTCCCTATTCTGTGTTCCCAGGATGCTTTAGCTGAAGTGAAAATCCTAGAACAAGAGAGGGTACTTAATGCTCCCTGGCTGGGGGCCCCCTCAGACCTGTGATCACACTATCCTGCCCGTTCCTTCCTAAAATCTTCCCTGGCAAAGCCACTCTGCCCAGATGCTCCGATCATTGCTTGGGCCTGAAATGTTCTTCCAGCTGCAAGAGCGTGAATACAACCAGTTTCCTTCTGTGTTTGGCTCTTGTCCTTGATCATTGCTTTGTTGACTTTCTCTCCCACCAACAACCAAAATGTTGTCAGAAAACGGCTATTCTGGGGACACCTGGGTGGCTCGGTCGGTTGAGCGTCTGCTTTCAGCTCAGGTCATGATCCCGGGGTCCTGAGATCAAGTCCTGCATCATCGGGTTCCCTGCTCAGTGGGGAGTCTGCTTCTTCCTCTCCCTCCGCTTCCTCCCCTCTGTTCCTGCTCTCTCTGTCAAATAAATAAATAAAATCTTAAAAAAAGAAAACGGCTGGGGCGCCTGGGTGGCTCAATTGTTAAGCGTCTGCCTTCGGCTCAGGTCATGATCCCAGGGTCCTGGGATGGAGCCACACATGGGGCTCCCTGCTCAGTCTGCTGCTCCCTCTGCCCTTCCCCCCTGCTCATGGGCTCGCTCTTTCTGTCTCAAATAAATAAATAAAATCTTAAAAATATATTATTTTTTTCAGTATGAAGGGGCAGCGGGCTTGCCTCCATTGGTGGAGACTCTTGATCTCGGGGTTGTGAGTTCAAGTCCCACATTGGGCATAGAGAGTACTTAAATTACACACACACACAAAACAACCCCCCCTCCACTCTATCATTGTCATCTGCAAGAGAAGTGCTCATCCATGGCAATTTATGTAACAATTTTTAATTTTTCTGTGACCCTTGTTCTAAGTGTGAAATCGGAGACTTCTGGCCTGGGTTGTCATTACAAATCTGTTGGTTCAGAGGTGACCAGACAAAGCCACATACATTCCACTTTAAGTGAAGAGTAAAATCCAATTTCAAAAGGACATGATAATGAGATGAACAGTTTCTCTCCCAAATAGATGACGTAGCTAGACTAAAAGAGAGTTCCATATTTCATTCTTATTTTTCACTTCCATGATGTCAGTTCTCAGAAAGTTTGTTCACGTAAGTAGATGAGAATGGGAGAGTTTGGGCACAGTGAAATGCTCCTCAATATTTTTAATTATTTTTATTTTTATTTTATTTTATTTTTTTAAAAGATTTTATTTATTTATTTATTTGAGACAGAGAGAATGAGAGAGACAGAGAGCACATGGGGGGGGGAGGGTCAGAGGCAGAAGCAGGCTCCCTGCCGAGCAGGGAGCCCGATGCGGGACTCGATCCCGGGACCCCAGGATCATGACCTGAGCCGAAGGCAGTCGCTTAACCAACTGAGCCACCCAGGCGCCCTAAAAATTTATTTTTTTTCCCACAAAACTGAGTGCATTTTATTTTTTATTTTTATTATTTATTATTATTATTTTTAGTAAAGCCATAGAAGTTTATTAAGTGAAGATACAGAAAAAGCTCTCCAGAGTGAGAGGGGTCCCAACATGGTTGCCCAAAAATTAAAAAAAAAAAAAATCTTTAAACATGTTCACCTTTTATATGTGGCTCACACTCTTTATTTCCACCGGGCAGCCCCGGGCTGTGTCTTTGTCAAGTTTCCAGAAACACACGTGTGGCCTCACAGGCTGCTGGCTCCAGCTTGCAGGATGTGTAGTGTTGGGGAAACCTGAAGATTTGAGAGGCTGTAGGCAGGGGCTGGGGTGGGGGCGGGGAGAGACTGCGGGCTTTAAAATCCGGGCTCTGGCACTGACCACCTGTGGGACCTCCACCCTCCACGTCCCCATTCATGAAATAGGGACAGTCCCAACTTCTCACGCTGGACAACAGTATGGCTTTCCTTCGGAGAGGGAGAGGACGTCATCTTTCATCCGGAAATTCCATCTCCCTCTTTTCAGAAAAAAAAGAGTGCTTTTTTGTGGATTTGCTGTGTTTCAGGTGTCTTTCATTCGAAATAGCCAATAATGCAGAGCCTAGCGGCTTAGTTTGGCATGGCACGTTCTGAAATCCCTCAGGGTCCAGACTCAGTGGAGCAGACAGATTGAACTCAACGCTCAACGTAACAGGGAGAAGTGGGGATTTGCAGCTGGGGAGGGGGTCAGCGGTTGGAAATTTGTGAGAGGGACACCTCGGGTCCAGGGGGATTCCTACTGACCAGGCCTCACAGGCCTTTGGCAGAGGACGGGGACATCAAGAGCAGGGATGGGAACTCCATCAGATATCGAGGGTCATCAGATATCCAGGGTGGGGGTGACAGCAGGATTCTTTATCAAGACTGGGCTGGGCAGGCCTAAAAGGTCGGACGCCAAGGTCGAGGTCAGGGGAGCCCGGGTACAGTCCGATCAGGGACAGAGTCCTCATGCTCAAAATACATGAATCCCAAAGGAGGAAGAGATCCGAGAGCTTGGGCTAGAAGCAAAGTGGGTGCCGAGCCTTGAGGACCGTCTGTGACCGGCCGTCTCCTCACCCACAAAGTCCCATCTCTGGGGCCTCGGGAACCCACGGATGGCCCAGGGTGATGGGGGTGGGGCGGGGGTGATCTAAACGGGACTGGGAACCAGAGGTGGGAACTCCTGCCTCCACAGGATTCGGGAAAAGAGAGTTGGACCCTCATTCCGTGCAAAGGAGACTTGAGGTGTTTAGGGAATATTTCGAATACCAGGGAATACAAAGGGTAGGCATGCGTCAGTTAATAATGGAAAATTCAGTTCTGTTTACTAAGCCCTGGGGGTTGGAGGGTTGGGGGGTTGGGGGTGGGGAATGAAAGACACTCCCAGTCGCTGGATTTCTAAGAATTTGCCAAGCCAGAGACCTTTTTTTTTTAATTTAAAGATTTTTATCTTTAAGTAATCCATACACCCAACGTGGGGCTCGAACTCAAAACAATCAAGAGTCTCACGCTCCAGCAACCGAGCCAGCCAGGCTGGTCCTCAGACTTTTTTTTTTTTAAACAAAACTTTAAATTTTAGAACAAGTTTAGATTTATAGAAAACCTGGAAAGATAGCACAGAGTTCCCATGACACTCTGTATGGCCAGTTTCTCCTATTATAAATACATTCGTATTTGTTACAATTCAAGAACCAATATTATTAATCTTGACCATGGATCATAGGTTTTTCAAATTCCTTAGGGCTTTTGGTTTTTTTTTTTTGTTTCTTCTCCTAAAGTCCGGGCTCCCACCCAGGAGACAATACATTTCGTCTTCATGACAATTCCTCAGACTTCACTTCTCTTTGATGACAATGACTGGGCTGAGGCATCCTGGTCAGACTTTGTAGAAAGTGCTTCTATTGGGATTTTTTTTTTTTTTTAAGATTTTATTTATTTGAGAGAGAGAGAATGAGAGAGAGAGCACATGAGAGGGGGGTAGGGAAGAGGGAGAAGCAGACTCCCTGCTGAGCAGGGAGCCTGATGCGGGACTCGATCCCAGGACTCCAGGATCATGACCTGAGCTGAAGGCAGTCGCTTAACCAACTGAGCCACCCAGGTGCCCTCTATTGGGATTTGTCTTGTCTTTTTGGTCCTGATTAGCCTGGGATCATGGGTTTTGGGGAGAACGACCATGAACATGCATGCTTTTTCATCACGCCTCAGCTTCAAGGGGACATCCTGACCCAGACGCTTCCCATGACCAAACTTGAGTCGGGCTCCCCAGTCCTCCTAACTAGGCCTTGACCTTGGCCCCAACCTGTCTGGGGCCTGCCCCACCCGTTTTAGCAAAGAATCCTGCTGTCACCTCCTCCCACCCTTGGTATCTGATGACCCCTGATAGCTGATCGAGTTGCTCATCCTCCACCTTTGATGTCCACATCCTCGCCTACCGTCAGCAAGAAGCCTGAGGCCAGTCCTGCAGGAATCGCCCTCCCTGTGGCCCCCCTCAGTAATTTCCTACCCACGGACCCCCTCACTCTGTTCCTTGGCTGTACCTTCCTCCCTGCCTTCCTTATGCAGTTGAGCCCAGCCCAATAGCGCCCCACTAATGCAATCCTCATGACCCTGTAGGGTTCAGAATGTGTCACCCTAAAATAGACCACTTTGTCATATTGCTTATTTTGAATTAAAGGTACATGAGGGACCTGCAGGTGCAAGAATGTCATTTCGACCTTCCTCTGTCCCCCTGAAAGCAGGACATAAATCTCTCAGGGGAAGGACACCTTCCAGCGCAGGAAGGCACACAACCACCTTCCCCAGCAGAGAGGGGGAACCGAGGGCCAAGGGGGCTGTTAACGACCCCAAGCCCAAACCCCTTTCTCTTGTCAATTCTTCACAACTTTCTTTTTCTAAAAGGTCTAATAGCTTCCCACTCTGGTCACCTTTGAGTCTTGTATCTTTGTGGGCCTCCCACATGTACGTTATGGGCACACACCAATTTGTTGTACCTGTTCATTTTTTTTATTATGTGCGGGGGTCCAGCTGGGGGATGTCTCAGCCCAGAACCTGGAAGGGTCCTAGAGAATTATTAAGAATTATTTACCCTTCCTGGGACGCCTGGGTGGCTCAGTCGGTTAAGCGTCTGCCTTCGGCTCAGGTATGATCCCAGGGTCCTGGGATCGAGTCCCACATTGGGCTCCCTGCTCAGTGGGAAGCCTGCTTCTCCCTCTCCCACTCCCCCTGCTTGTGTTCCCTCTCTCGCTGAGTCTGTCTCTGTCAAATGAATAAATTTTTTAAAAAATCTTAAATAAATAAGGGGCGCCTGGGTGGCTCAGTCGTTAAGCGTCTGCCTTCAGCTCAGGTCATGATCCCAGCGTCCTGGGATCGAGTCCCGCATCGGGCTCCCCGCTCCACAGGGAGCCTGCTTCTCCCTCTGCCTCTCTATCTCTCATGAATAAATAAATAAAAAATCTTAAAAAAAAATTATTTATCCTTCCTGACAATCCCTAGTCATTTGTCTTGAATACACTCTTAACATCTTTTTTTAAAGTAAGGTCTAGGCCCAACGTGGGGCTCACCCTCACGACCCCAAGATAACGAGTCACCTGCTCCATCGGCTGAGCCGCCAGGCACCCCTGGTGTGAGTTTTTAGTTCCAAGGAGAGCAAGCCTGCCTGAGGCGCACGTGTGCCCTAAAGCTGAGGGCCCTCCTCAGGCACCGCAGCCCCGGCTAGGCTCGACTGGACACCAGAGGCTCGTGCCCCGTGCAGGACAGGATGGATGCACATCTGCATCCTCGCTGGAGGTCTGGATGGGTAGGGAGGTGCCAAGTGGCTGGTGTGGACACCGTCAGACGTGCAGACGTGGAGGGACAGGGCAGAGGGGACAGAGCCGGAAGGGAGGGCAGGGATGGCGGCGGTCTGGGAAATGGGAGGAGACTGCAAGTCACGAATCACACAACTTACAGCTTCTGCAAAAAGAGCTTTCAGGTGCTGGTGCCTTCAAAGAATAGCTTCTGATGAGCTTGATGCAAAAAGGTCTTTTGTTCTGTTCTGCTTTTTTTAAGTGCACAGATCAGCAACAGCTCTGTTCACCACGGGGAAGTCCTTTCAGATTACTGCAGAAACCTAGAGAGGATTGAGGTGGGGCAGAAATTTCCTTTCTGCCTCTTGAGGATTTGCTAGGCGGGACCAGGTTTAAGTTTCCAGAGCCCACTCTTTTTTTTTTTTATTTGCGAGAGAGAGAATGAGCGAGAGCACGAGAGGGAGGAGGGTCAGAGGGAGAAGCAGGCTCCCCGCCGAGCAGGGAGCCCGATGCGGGACTCGATCCCGGGACTCCAGGATCATGACCTGAGCCGAAGGCAGTCGCTTCACCAACTGAGCCACCCAGGCGCCCGTCCAGAGCCCACTCTTAAAGATTCCTGTGATGCACTTAGCTGTTCAGCAAGTATCCCTCCACATCTACCACTTTCCAGGCCCAACAGTAAAGGAGAGATGGAGTTCCTTCATACCTGGGGCCCAACGTCCAGAGCTCAGAATCTGAAAAGGCTGGGAACTGAGGCAGTGGGGGGCAGGGTAGCGCCCTGGGGCTTGGGAAGTTGCGGAAGGTGTTCCGGAGAAAAGGTCGGGAGGGAAAACTTTCCTCTTCCAGCCCGAGTCCAGTGCTTGGGGGCCTGGAAATTAACTGACAATGGTTAGATTAACAGGAGAAAAGACAGGTTTATTTACACGTGCATGAGGGACCTCCCAGTAAACTGGAGGAATGGCCTGAAGGAAAGTTTGTATGTATCAACTTAACAAAAGGAGGGGTGTTGGGGCTTCAATGGGAGAGGATGGAAGATTCTTTGGGGCTTTTTGATGCTAACCGAAATGGGCAGACGAGTCCATCCTGGCAGCCGACTTTGCCGGAAACTCCCCCGGAGCGGGGTTGAAGGCAGCTGGGGTTTTTTGTTTTGTTTTGTTTTTTTCCCAGGAGGGAAGTTCATCTAAGATTTCTTTCTGCATCTTCTCTAGCTCAGATGTTTTCACTAGGGGACAAAGATACAATAATCTCGAATGGCAGCTCCGGGGCTCCACGTGGGTCCCTGCTTCCCAGCCTGGTGAGACAGGCAGCCAGGTGCGTGGGGGTGCGTGGGGGTGGTTTGTAGGAAACGCTGCTAACATTTGCATTAGCGGATAAAGGGCTGGTTCTGAAAGACTGGAGTGTTTTCTCAGGGCATTATGCTAAGTAAAGTTAAGTATGGCAGAGAAAGACAAATACCATATGGTCTCACTTATATGTGGAATCTAAGAAATTTTTTTTAAAAAAGTAGAAACAACCCAAACTCATCAATACAGAGAACAGATTTGAGGCTATGGGGTGCGGGGGGTGGGGAATGGGAGAAGGGGTTAAAAAGTACCAACTCGCAGCTATATGGTCAGTCAGTCATGGGGATGTAATGCACAGCATGAGGACTACAGTTAATAATACTCGGTTGTATATTTGAAAGTTTTCATCACAAGGAAAACAAGATCACAACTATGTATGGCGATGGAAGCGAATGCTGGAGGAGACCTTCCTGAGGCTGGGGATGGAGTAGTGGGGCCCGTGAGCAGGGCTGAAGCTTCATGAATAGGAACCTGGTCTCTGAAACAGAAGCTCCATGAGAGGAACAGAGATCAGGCCTGAATGAATTAACCATGTCTCCCCAGCGCAGTTGCATCTGTGATCAATATCTGATGAGTCATTTATGAGTATTACCCTAAGGGTTTTTTTTAATCGTGTGTCAATTGGAAATTCAATAAACTATGTTCCTGCTTAGACTACTGCTGTCCCCATTTTGCAGATGGCTCACTGAGATCCCGGCAGGGAGGGTGTGAGGTCCCAGTTGCCATCTCAGGTAACGGACCAGGGAGCACATCTGGGGGCCCACCGGGAAGAGGCCGGTGGAGACTAGAAATAAGCCCCCAGGAAGATGCACATCTGCAAATACAGTTCCTTTTGGGGTGAGGACTTGTGTTTATTTTGTTTAGAAGTGTCCTTTGTGACTCACTTTGTCCACTGCTCGGGCCACCCTGGGCTGTGGCTGCCTTCCCCTCAGTCGGGGACTGTCTCAGACACATCCCTGGTGTCATTTGGCTTCGATGCTGGCCTGCAGAAAGCTGACTGAATGTGCACAGACGGATGGCTGGATGGACGGATGGACGGACGGACTGATCAGTGAGTCAAAGAGCCCCACTACAGCAGATCCCAGGGAGGAGCCACCAGCCACAAGGACCCCACTAGGTGGCTCAGTTAACGGAGACTCCGTTTCCTGAGTAGGGAGTGTTTGCTAATTGGCATGCCCAGCGCCCGAGGCACATACTTTCCTGTATTTGTCCCCCCAGTGAGGAAGGCATGGGGTATTTGAGAAGTCAAGCCGTTTGCTCAAGGTCATGGCGGATGGAGGCTTCCTACAGTTCTTGGTCAATGGCACGCCTGGTACCTCAGGGTGTAGTCCAGGAAGTGTAGGAAAATCTCCGTCCCTGCCCAGCTCAGAGCTAACGGCTGGGGAGTGTCTCCTTTGGCCGGAGAAGGAGGGCAGGGCAGAGAGTGGTTGGTAGAGTCTTCCTCCAAGGCCCATGAGACTGGAATTCAGAAAATAATAGTGATATTTATTATACTACGTAATAATAAGAGCAACGGTGATAATACTAATATGTTACTAGAAAAACAGCAACACTTCTTGGGGCGCCTGGGTGGCTCAGTCGGTTAAGCGACTGCCTTTGGCTCAGGTCATGATCCTGGAGTCCCGGGATCGAGTCCCGCATCGGGCTCCCTGCTCGGCGGGGAGCCTGCTTCTCCCTCTGACCCTCCTCCCTCTCGTGCTCTCTGTCTCTCATTCTCTCTCTCGCAAATAAATAAATAAAAAATCTTAAAAAAAAGAAACAAAAAAACCCAGCAACACTTCTAAGGAATAACTAACAGTGATAACGGTAATGCTTATGACTATAATAACAGTAACACTGTGATAGTCTAGTAACACTGTATCGTCTTCCAGTCAGTGAGAACTTATTACAAGAAAGACAAGATACCAAGCGGGCTGCGCAGAGATGCTTTCCCCCATGCACAGCCTCATTTCGTACATCTCCCGAATGGGGATCCTAAAGATGGTGATTTCGTGGTGTTACAGTGAGGGCCAGGAGGTGCGAAATGAGATAAGGAGGTGTCAGGCTTTCAGATCAGTGTCCCGTGAAGTGAACAGAGATGACTGCCCCCCCCAAAACAGATGGTCAAACATTTGGAATTCTGGGTCCCCAGTGGGCAAAGGATATGAACAAGCAGTCTGTGGAACTAAACTCACTCTGTTGGAAGAGCAGCGAGGAAACAGAATTGCTCACTGAGGCTATAGTGCACAATGGCCAGAAGCTGGGGTGGGGGGCCTGGTCATTAAAATGACAAAAGCATTTGCCCTTTTTACCATTTCTTGCTACTTAGCCTGCAGGTACAACAGCACAAACACAGAATGTAATGAGCACGAGGTTATTAACTGCAGCATAAATAGGAGGAACAATCTGTCAGGGCACCTGGTGGGCTCCGACGGTGGAGTGTGCAACTCTTGATCTTGGGGTCGTGAGTTCGAGCCCCAGGTTGGGTGCAGAGATGACTTAAAAAAAATAAAACCTTAGAAACAATCTGTCAATGAGGGACTACATAAACATGATGATCCACACACACATACTGGAATGGAATGGAATTGCTATGCAAAAAAGTGAGGAAGCTCGGATTTGGAAAGTTCTGCAGACACTCCTGAATTAAAATTTTTTTTAAAGATTTTATTTATTTGAGAGAGAGAGAGAGAACAAGCAGGGAGAGCAGCAGAGGGAGAGGCTGGCTCCCCGCTGAGCAGGGAGCCGGACATGGGGCTGGATCCCAGGAAGGATCATGACCTGAGCCAAAGGCAGATGCTCAACCAGCTGAGCCACCCAGGCGCCCCCCACACCCAATTTTTTTAAAAGGTGTAGGCGAAGGCATATAGTAATGGGAGAAAATCCTGTTCAATATGGGGCAGCAGGAGATACAGTAAGTGGGGCCCGCAGGGCCTACATTTGTATGGGGGGGGGCGCTGCGCATGACTGAGAGCAGAGAAACAAGGTGGATGGGAGAGACGCCTGTCAATTTTCATCTTCTACAAACCCTTTTAAAAACCTGGAACCAGGTAAATGTAATCAAAGATATCCTTTTATTTATCAAAACGTAGAGAACAAGAAAACAGATTGGGTAAATGCTGGATCCTACTTTCTCCCTTTTGGAGAGTCACAACTACAGGGGTGAGGACAGAAGAGAAAAACAGGGCGCCTGGGGGGCTCAGTGGTTAGGCGACTGCCTTCGGCTCAGGTCATGATCCTGGAGTCCCGGGATCGAGTCCCGCATCGGGCTCCCTGCTCGGCGGGGAGCCTGCTTCTCCCTCTGACCCTCCCCCCTCTCATGCTCTCTCTCAAATAAATAAAATCTTAAAAAAAAAAAAGAAAGAAATATATTTGGGGATTTATGCAAAGGCAGTAACATAAAGATGAGCAAGGGAATACATACTCATAGGGACAACAGTAGTCTCCACTTGGGGTCTGCAGGCAACACCTGTAGGTACAGACATGTATTGTAGGGCATTTAATAAACTTGTAATGGGCCTGGATGGTGAGTATGTGGCTCTTAAGACTTCTGTGTATGGGGGCGCCTGGGTGGCTCAGTCGTTACTGCCTTTGGCTCAGGTCATGGTCCCAGGGTCCTGGGATCGAGCCCCGCATCGGGCTCCCTGCTCTGCAGGGGGTCTGCTTCTCCCTCTGACCCTCCCCCCTCTCATGCTCTCTCTCTATCTCATTCTCTCTCAAATAAATAAAATCTTTATTAAAAAAAAAAAGAAAGATGGGGCGCCTGGGTGGCTCAGTCGGTTAAGCGACTGCCTTCGGCTCAGGTCATGATCCTGGAGTCCCGGGATCGAGTCCCGCATCGGGCTCCCTGCTCGGCGGGGAGCCTGCTTCTCCCTCTGACCCTCCCCCCTCTCATGCTCTCTCTCAAATAAATAAAATCTTAAAAAAAAAAAAAAAGAAATATATTTGGGGATTTATGCAAAGGCAGTAACATAAAGATGAGCAAGGGAATACATACTCATAGGGACAACAGTAGTCTCCACTTGGGGTCTGCAGGCAACACCTGTAGGTACAGACATGTATTGTAGGGCATTTAATAAACTTGTAATGGGCCTGGATGGTGAGTATGTGGCTCTTAAGACTTCTGTGTATGGGGGCGCCTGGGTGGCTCAGTCGTTAAGCGTCTGCCTTCGGCTCAGGTCATGATCCTGGAGTCCCGGGATCGAGTCCCTCATCGGACTCCCTGCTCGGCAGGGAGTCTGCTTCTCTCTCTGACCCTCCTCCCTCTCATGTGCTCTCTCTCAAATAAATAAAATCTTAAAAAAAAAAAAAAGAAATATATTTGGGGATTTATGCAAAGGCAGTAACATAAAGATGAGCAAGGGAATACATACTCATAGGGACAACAGTAGTCTCCACTTGGGGTCTGCAGGCAACACCTGTAGGTACAGACATGTGTTGTAGGGCATTTAATAAACTTGTAATGGGCCTGGATGGTGAGTATGTGGCTCTTAAGACTTCTGTGTATGGGGGCGCCTGGGTGGCTCAGTCGTTACTGCCTTCGGCTCAGGTCACGGTCCCAGGGTCCTGGGATCGAGCCCCGCATCGGGCTCCCTGCTCTGCAGGGGGTCTGCTTCTCCCTCTGACCCTCCCCCCTCTCATGTGCTCTCTCTCTCTCTCATTCTCTCTCAAATAAATAAATCTTAAAAAAAAAGAAGAAAGGGGGGTCATGTGGTCACCTGGGGGCCAGGACTCAGGGGCTAACATCTGCGCACAGCTGAACAGGGTCTGGCTCGTTTTATAACAGGAGGAAATGAAGCACAGAGGTAGATACTAAAAGGCGTCCGTGGCTGGCCTGGGGGCGCAGCCGGTCTCGAACCCAGGACCCTGGCTCCGAAAGCGTGCTTGCGCCGCGGGGCGAGTCCGGCCTGGCTCTTGTTCTCCCCCTACTGGCGGAAGAAGGAAGGGCCCGCGGCCTCGGCGCCTCCGCTTTACCGGACGGCCTGGCTCGGCGCGCCCCCTGGTGGCCGCGGCGGGAAAGCGCATCCCGGCTCCGGGGCTCGCCAAGCGCTCGCCGCGATCTGCACGCAGGCAGTTCGGTTTCCTGATCCGCATCCACACGCTCCCTCTGGTGTGGAGCACTCTCATCTCCTGTGAGCCTCTCATCTCATGTGCCTGTGAGCCGCCCCCCCTGCGAGCCCCTCCCCACCCCCGCGGCCTCCCGCGGGGCGGCCCGGTCGCACCTGCGGACCCATCAGCGCGCTGCGCTCGCCCTACATCCAGGCAGGCCTCCCCGGGATCCGTGCTCGAGCTGGACCAGAATGTTCTCCAAAGGCAAATAATTATCCTGACATGAAACCAGCCAGAAAGACCTTACTGGTCCCCGGTGTCCTTGGAAAAGCGCATTCTCCCCCGCGCTCGCAGGTTAGACCTCAGTCACCTTGTCCCTGTTAGTTCTCCAACGTAATTACCTGCTCTCGGCCCCCTCCTCGTTCCGTTTCAGCCGCGCGGGCTGCCCTTCATCCCTTTTCTGACCGAGGGCCGTCAGCGTAGGATTTTCTCTGCCTGCCACGGTTTTCCCTAGCTCATCACCGGGCCGGCCTCTGTGCATCTCTTACACCGAGAGGCAATGCGATTTCCTTAGAAAAGCTGCTCCCCCCACAAAACCAAGTGCCCCATTCTTCTCTTCTGCAAAACCGATCACTGTCTCGTTTTGTTCTTAATTCTCAGAAGCTTCTATTATAGCTCTGCTTTATTTCAGACAAAACGGTGCAGCATGAACAAGAGCATACTGGGCATGCTGACCTTGCTGTTGCTTGGCAGGACATTTAGAAGACACGGGAACAGAGTGAATCACACTGAGGGTGCGCAGCCAGGAAGATGCAGACCCCGGGACACCTTTATAGTCATGGCTCAGGTGCCCCTGCGCGGACAGTAACAAAGGCAATCGGATGCCCAGAAGGGTCTGGCTGGTGGAGCGGCATCAGAAAAGGAAGAAATATTCTCTCTCCATGCATGCTTTAGGGTGGTGCTCACCTTCTCTATTTTTTTTTTTTTTTAAGATTTTATTTATTCATGAGAGACAGAGGCAGAGGGAGAAGCAGGCTCCCCGCGGAGCAGGGAGGCCGATGCGGGACGCAATCCCAGGACCCTGGGATCATGACCTGAGCCGAAGGCAGACGCTCAACCGACTGAGCCACCCAGGCGTCCCGCACCTTCTCTATTTTAATGGTGTGTTTCTGTATCCCGCTGGGACCATAAGATCCTCGAGGACGGATGTGAATTTGGAGTCCCCCATCCACACAGAGGGGACAGTGTTTGGCACGGGGTATCTCTCAGAAACACTTCTCTCAATCCGTTCCCTAAACACTGAACGCCGAGTCTTCTGTGTGAGACTAAGCGCCATCTGACCACATCAGCAAACGCAGGGAGACCGTTCTGACAGACAAGGGCACTCACAGGCCACCGTGCAGCGAAAGAAGGCCACACAAAATACAAGATGCCCAGTTACATCTGGGTTTCAAGTGAACAAGGAAGGCATCTTCTAGTCAAAGAAACACATCTCCTGCATTGCAGGCTCAAATAACAATTTCCACACCTCAACAGCAAGTGATTTTTCCTGTATGTCCCATGCATGCAATATATATGGGACATATTTATACTAAAACATTGTTGATCTGAATTTCAAATTGTACCAGGCATCTGGTAATTTACTTGCTCCAGCTGGTACCCCATCCTGGAGAGCTCCCCTTGGGAAGGCAAGGAGGCATCTCTCCAGATGGTTTGCACCTTGAGCAGGGACTACGGATGCAAGACCCCAGCTAAGGGTGTGGATCAGCAGGATCTCCATCACTCTTCAGAACCCCTGTCGGATCCATAAATTCTGCACAAGAGTGGGAGTCTGGGTGGGAAGGATGGCTGGGCTGGAGAGATGGGCTAGGTCCTGGCCCTGGGGAGAGATGTCCAGGAGGACAGACGGGGAATCCAGGTGGCTTGCTCTCCCCATTCAGCTCAGAGCAAACCCCAAACTGCCTCCTGCTAGACGTCCTGCAGCCCTCTTTCCCACCCCCCACCCCCACCCTACACTGTGCAGTAGGGCAATGCCCTCATCATCCAAGCCCGGGTCATTTGCCACCTTCTACTCTCCCTGCCTCTCCCCGCACCCCCTGCACTGGTCACTTCAGAGACTCCAGTGACCAGAATGGGGTTTCCACCCTCATGACCATCATCAGGGTCTGCCTATACCCCTCAATTCCCAGGGCGGGTCATCCTGCCCCAGATTCTCCCAACCACGTGCTCCATGTTCCAAGGATCTCTCCCCAGTTATGAGTCCCATCATCAGACAAACCAAAGCAAACCAAACCACAGTATTCCAAGTGAAAAATGCCAGACACAAAATGCCATATATTGTGGTGTGGATTTCACTTCCATGAAATGCCCAGAAGAGGCAAATCCATACTGACCAAAGGCAGACCTCCTCCAGGGCTGGGGGAAAAGTGGACTGGGCAGTGGCAGCCGATGGTTACGGGTTTCTTTTCGGGGGGATAAAAGTGTGTCAGAATTAGAGGGTGATGATATCACACGACCCCATGAATATACGAGTAATACCCGTGGAATTGTATGCTCTTAAAATGGTGAAAGTTATGGTGAATCTTTTCTCCATGAAGACTATGAAAACGAAGCAGAACCGTAAAGAGCAGAAGGAAAAACCAGACCTGTTGCTTCCTTTTTTCTCCTCGGCTTCTCTCTTCCTGAGAATCATTCTGAACTCGGTGGAGTCTTCCCTGTCCCTCAGGGCTCAGGTGGTGAGGTCAGGGTCCCAGGGAGCCCAGCTCTCCATCAACTCTCATCTTCCCAAGGCCATTGACTCGGGCGATCAGCCATAGTGATGCAGAGAAGACACCGTGGAGAGAGCCTTGCCCCAGACAGCTCACAAACACGGTGAGGGGCTGGGTGGTAAGGAGGCTGTGTGGGCCGGGAGTGGGGAGACCCAAGTTCCTTGGCTGGTCGAATAATTAAATTGACACGAGATGGATTAACAGGAGAAAAATAAACATAATTTTGTAGGTACCTGGGCCCCATAAAAATAGGACACTGAAAGAAATGGCCAATGGAGGCAGCTTTTATTACAGTGAATTTGTGAAGAATTGACAAGACAAAGGGGTTTGGGGTCTGAATAGTACATTGGAGAAGAAGTAATAAGGCTACTTAATTCAGGTTCATCCAGCCTTCCCGGCTCTGAATTCTCTCTCTGGTGATAAGGAAAAAGACAATGTGCATTTCTCTTGCACAGAAAAGGCTGACTCATCACTGGGACGGGCTTACCAGTGGGTAGAACAGAGCCTTCTATCAGGATCCAACCACCTATTAAAGTTAATTTCTGGGGCACCTGGGTGGCTCAGTTGGTTAAGCGTCTGCCTTCGGCTCAGGTCATGATCCCAGGGTCCTGGGATCGAGCCCCGCATCGGGCTCCCGGCTCAGTGGGAATCCTGCTTCTCCCTCTGCCTGCCGCTCTCCCACTCTGATAAATAAAATACATAAAATCTTAAAAAAATAAAATAAAATCACATTTGCGTCTGCAAATCGGCTTGGTGGTCATTGCGAACTTCCGCTGTGGTTCAGAGCTGTTTCCCTCATTGGGGGCTGTTCATCTGGGAAGTACTTTCCCCCTTTTAGAAAACAGGAAACAAGCCAACAGAAAACGCTTCTCAAGTGAGCAGGTGTTTTGGCTGCTGGCCTCTGGGTGTCGTCCGGGTTGGAATGGAAGGGGTTTGGGACAGCCCCCGCCCTGCACCTTTGGGCTACTCTGGCATGTGGATTATTCTAAGCTGAAGGCACTTGGGACCCTACAGGCTCAAGAGAAACATTTGTCCCTCCCTTAACCACACAGAAGAATCTCATTTGGAGATCTGTCCCAGAATAAGGGTTTTTACCAGAGATAAATCCTATCTGAGTGACCCATTTGTCTGGCAGGTCAACCTCTAATTACCAAACATCTGCTCTTCTTATCGCCCTTCGAAGTGCATTCCTTCCCTCCGAAGTCCCAGACTCCCGCCCCTTCTTGGATCAGGATGACACATATACCTCATCTTGCCTGTCTCTGGAAATTTCCGTGTGTGTGTGGATTCCCCAGACGTACGCTATTAAATTTGATTTTCTCCCGTTCATCTGTCTCATGTCAATTGGATTTTTTTTTTTTAAGATTTTTTATTTTTAAGTGATCTCTACACCCAACGTGGAGCTCGAACTCACAACCCCGAGATTAGTAGGAGTTGCATTCTCCACCGATAGAGCCCGCCAGGCGCCCCTGTCATTTTGATTCTTGGTCCAGCTAGCGGGACCTTTGAGGGGACAGGAATTCTTGCTTCCTGACAGATCTTTCCACAGATTCTAGGACTTTGAACTTTCCACAGGATATTATAACCTGGGGGTATAGACCCTCAGAAACTGCTGTTGGAAGTGTCACTCCCCAATTCCATGATTTTCCCAAAGGAAAATCCTGCTTATTTATATATATAAATATATAATATATATAAATTATATGTATTTATATATTTAATAATTTTTAAAAGATTTTATTTATTTATTCAAGCCCTACGTTGGGTGTACAGATTACTTAAAAATAATTTTTTTTAAAGATTTTATTTATTCATTTGAGACATACAGAGAGAGAAAGAGAGAGAGAGCATGAGCAGGGAGAGAGGCAGAGGGAGAGGGAGAAGCAGGCTCCCCACTGAGCCAGGAGCCCGATGTGGGGCTCGATCCCAGGACCCTGGGATCATGACCTGAGCCGAAGGCAGACGCTTAACTATCTGAGCCACCCAGGTGCCCCCCAAAATAAAATCTTTAAAAAAAAATCCCTATCATAATCCTTTAACATTACTTTGAGATTGTTGACCTGGCACATTTGGGCACAGAATAAATGAGATTTTATTTTTAAGTAGATTTAGCAACCTTCCTACCCTATCTAACCTTTCCCATGGCTCAGGGCAATAACAAACTCTTACCCTTGTATACAAGACTTTGGGTATTTTTGTCTTTGCTTATCTCTTCATCTTCATCCCCTTAAAATATAGAGGTTCTTATCTTTTCTCCCAGGAACCATACACTCATTGCTTACATAGCCTCGAAATGCACAGGGCACTATTCTTATTCATATTATGTCAACTTATTTAATCCTCACAAGAACCCTGTGAAGTTTAACAATTGTTTCCACTTTGCTGAGGAGTCCACGGAGAACCTAAAATAAGTTGACCTTCATGTTCTGGTCCATTCCAGAAATGGAACTTCAACCATCACGGTCAAGGTCCAGGGTCTGGTTTTGTGTGTGGTTTTTTTTTTTAAGATTTTATTTATTTAAGGACACCTGGGTGGCTCAGATGGTTAAGCATCTGCCTTCGGCTCAGGTCATGATCCCAGGGTCCTGGGATCAAGTCGCGCATCGGGCTCCCGGCTCAGCGGGGAGCCTGCTTCTCCCTCTGACCCTCTCCCCTCTGATGCTGTTTCTCTCTCACTCGCTCTCTAAAAAATAAATAAAATCTTTAAAAAAAAATAAGATTTTATTTATTTATTTGACAGAGAGAGTGAGCACGAGCAGGGGGGAGTGGCAGACAGAGGGAGAAGCAGGGTCCCTGTGGAGCAGGGAGCCTGATGTGGGGCTCGATCCCAGGACCCTGGGACCATGACCTGAGCTGAAGGCAGATGCTTAACTGCCTGAGCTCCAGGCGCCCCTGTTTGTTTGTTTTTTTTTTTTAAAGATTTTATTTATTTATTCATGAGAGATAGAGAGAGAGAGGCAGAGGCAGAGGGAGAAGCAGGCTCCCCGCAGAGCAGGGAGCCGGATGCGGGACTCGATCCCAGGACCCCGGGATCATGACCTGAGCTGAAGGCAGACGCTTAACCGACTGAGCCACCCAGGCGTCCCGCCCCTGTTTGTTTTTAATGTGGTGAAAAACACCTAATTTTAAATTACCATCTTAGCCATTTTTAAGTATACAGCTCATTAGTGTTAGGTTCATTACATGGTTGTGTAGATCTCCAGAAACTAGATAGATCTCCTAAAACTGACTCTATTCCCATTACACACTAATTCCTCCCCTCCCCCAGCCCTTGGCAACCACTTCTCTACTTTGTTTCCGTGATTTTGACAACTTTGGATGCTTCATGAGTGGATTCACACCATATTTCCCTTTTGTGATTGGTTCACTTCGCCTAGTATAATGTCCTCAAGTTTCATCCATGTTTTCCCATGTG
Organism: Mirounga angustirostris; assembly: GCF_029215605.1. Classification (NCBI taxonomy): domain Eukaryota; kingdom Metazoa; phylum Chordata; class Mammalia; order Carnivora; family Phocidae; genus Mirounga; species Mirounga angustirostris. Next base: position 56,171,365 of record NW_026991724.1, on the reverse strand, counting down.
ACAAGATTTTCTTTTAATTTCTGAGGAAACTTCATATTTTTTTCCATAATGGGTGCACCGTTCCACATGCCCACCCACAATGTGGAAGGGCAGGTCTTTATTTTTAATCCCCCCAAAATTCTTAGCAATCTACTTTTGAAAAATACATGCTCATATTTACAAAGAGGCACACACATTTAAGTTCATGCCAGGATCCATGTAAGCGGAATCATGGAAACAATCTAAATGTCCACGTGTATAGTTCTGGTAACTTACATCATGGTACATTTCTTTTGTGGAGTATATGTGGCTCTTAAAGTCTGGCCACAGACCAATGCTCCAGACTTATTTTTAAGAAGAATATTAGTTGCTAAACAAGACGTAGAGCATGATAAAATTTGTACTTAAGTTGGCTCCCTTTAAAAAACATTTTTAGTTTGAGAATTTGATTATACAACTGTTACAAAAATAGTACAAGACTTACTGTAGACTCTTTCTCCAGCGTCTCCTGATGTTATGATCTTTTTTTTTTTTTAAGATTTTATTTATTTGTGAGAGAGGGAAGGAGAGACAGAGAGCATGAGAGGGAGGAGGGTCAGAGGGAGAAGCAGACCCCCCGCCGAGCAGGGAGCCTGATGTGGGACTCGATCCCGGGACTCCAGGATCATGACCCGAGCCGAAGGCAGTCGCTTAACCAACTGAGCCACTCAGGCGCCCTATGATCTTTTATTCTTAACATGTTTTTAAGATTTTATTTTTAAGTAATCTCTACACCCGACGTGGGGCTCAAACTCACAACCCTGAGATCAAGAGTCACACGCCCCACTGACTGAGCCAGCCAGGCGCCCCCCGATCTTTTATAATCATAGTACAATTGTCAAACTAGGAAGTTAACACTGGATCAGTACTATTAACTGAGCTACAGACTTTCTCTGCATTTCACCAGTTTTTCCCAACAATGTCGTTCTAATGTCGAGGGATCAAATCCAGGATCTCACTTAGCATTTAGTTCCCCTGTCCCCTTCCTCCTCCTCCAATCTGACTTTTCCTCAGTCCTTTCTTGTCTGCGGTGACCTTGACACTTTGGAGGGGTAGTGGTCAGTAACTTTGTATAAAATCCCTCAGTCTGATTTGCCTGATGTTTTCTTGTGATTGCATTCAGGTTATCCTTTTTTGGCAAGAAGACTTCAGAAATGGTGTGTGTCCTTCTCCGGGCATCACAACCAGGGGTACATGATGCTGATAAATCTTATCATTGGTGATCTCTTGGCTAAGGTGGTGACTGCTGAGCTTTTCCACTGAACGTGACTACTTTTCCTTTTCAATGAAAAACACTTGTTGGGGATATGCTGTGAGAGTATGGAAATAATCTGCTTCTCCTCAAACATGTGCTGACTGATTTTAGGGTTCACTGATGAATCTTGCACACAACAATCATTACTGTGGTTGATTTTGTATTTCCCTCATTCTCTTTGTATTTATTCACTGGAATGCTTCTGTAAGGAAGAGGTATCCTTTTTTTTAAATTTTTTTTTAAAGATTTTATTTATTTGAGAGAGAGAGAAAGAGCGCGCATGAGCACATGAGCAGGGGGAGAGGGAAAGCAGACTCTCTGCTGAGCAGGGAGCCCAATGTGGGCTCGATCCCAGGACCCTGGGATCATGACCCAAGCCGAAGGCAGACGCTTAATGACTGAGCCACCCAGGCGCCCCAGGAAGAGGTATCCTTGAGATAGGAATTCTATTCCTATTTTAAAGCTTTTAATTTAATCTCTACACGCAGTATGGAGCTTGAACTCATGACCTCGAGTTCAAGCATTGCATGTTCTTCTGATTAAGCCAGCCAGGTATGCCCTTCTATTCCCATTTTAAATTAAGACCTAAAGAGGGGCGTCTGGGTGGCTCAGTCGGTTAAGCATCTGCCTTCTGCTCAGGTCACAGTCTCAGCATCCTGGGATTGAGCGCCAGTTCTGATTCCTTCTCAGCAGGGAGCCTGCTTTTCCCTCTCTCTCCTCCCCTCTCCCCTGCTAAGGTGGTGCAGGACTCAATCCCAGGACCCTGGGATCACGACCTGAGCAAAAGTCAGACGCTTAACCGACTGAGCCACCCAGGCACCCTCCGTGTTCCAAGAAGCAACACCATGAACCTCTGGCTTTGGTTGTAGCTCATTTTCCAGAGGAGAAGCAAGTGAAGGCTCCAGAGGGGTCAAGAGGGAACCTGCTGGCGTTCTACATATGTAGAATCTTTCTACATATTCCCAGGGCAAGTCAGGTTATTGCCTCTCTCTAGGAAACCAATTTTCCAATGCAAACAAAAACTACATTTTAACATTTAAACTATAATCAATAGTCTTTTTTTTTTAAAGATTTTATTTATTTGTTTGACAGAGAGAGAGAGAGAGCGAGAGCAGAAACACAAGCAGGGGGAGTGGGAGAGGAAGAAGCAGACTTCCCGCCGAGCGGGGAGCCTGATGCAGGGCTCGATCCCAGGACCCTGGGATCATGACCTGAGCCGAAGGCAGACGCTTAACGACTGAGCCACCCAGGCGCCCCTATAATCAATAGTCTTAACGGGGTTGGGGGGACTTCAAACATGAGGAGAAATCAAAAAAGTTTCCCTTGAGACTCCTGTCTAAGCCCCAAGCTTTACCCCTTCCCAGTGCCTGTTGTTCTGTAGGTGGCTGTTCGAATACGATTTGGTTACGCCAGAGGTAACCGTTTGGTATGGATTGTGAATACGCAATTCATAAACTCTCCCAGCATACATTCCATCTTCACTAAAGAAGCCTCAACACATCATGCAACTGATCATACGGACCATATTTTCTGAAGCCATGCATGTAACAAAAATGTAACACCATAGCCAAAAGGTGGAGACAATCCACATATCAATGGCATGAATGGATAAACAGAACGTGATATATACATAGAATAGAATAGAATACTATCCAGCCTTAAAAAGGTAGGACACGCTGATACATGCTACAAGGTGGACGTGGACGTGGACGGACCCCGATGTTATGGGAAACACTGCTGGGTGAAATAAGCTGATCTGCAAAGTACAAATATTGTACAAGTTCACTTATACAAAGTATCTAGACGAGTCAAATTCCTAGAGACAGGAAGTAGCATGGTGGTTGCCAGGGGATTGGGGGAATGTGAAGTTATTATTTTATTAATGGATTCAGCGTTTCAGTCGGGGATGATGAAAAACCTCCAGAGAGGGTCGTACAACAGTGTGAATGCCCTCCCTAGTGGCACGGAACTGGACAGTTAAAAATGGTAAATGGAATGTATATTTTAACCACACACACACACACACACACACACACACACACACAAAAGCTGTAATGCAATAAAAAAACAGAAGAGGACTCCTAAAGATGGCCACCCCCATTCATCTGGGAACTGAAGAAAATGAGGAATGCAGGACCAAGTGACAGCAAAGTAATTACGCTTTAGAGCTTGTCAGGTTCAGCCAGAGCCTTTATAAACGTAAAGACATGGGAGTGATGAGTCAAACGGGAAAGTAGGAAGTGATAAAAGTAAGAGCAGAAATTAATTTAAAAGAATACTACAGCGAGTACCTGCTTTTGCGTTGGTTTCTGTGGTGCTGGGTTTGGGATGTGGACGGACAGGAGTTCGTTTACAAGGAGACTGCAATAACCCAATTTGCCGAGATCTCTCTCTCTCACCGTTTGGAAGGATTTTGTGGAGAAAGGTATGGACAGCACGTGGTTGAAGTAATCAAGGGTTCTAACCCTGCAGACAAGTGCAGATTAGACCCCAACGAGGAATATATTCAGATTACCTAAATGGAGCCATACTCTGATGATACGTATGGGATGAAGGACAGAATCACATATTTTGACCAAAATTACGATCTCTGCTATTTCATGTACTGTATACCCTTCACTTCAGATGGTCGTGTCCATGGGGATCTTCATGAACAGTTCAACCTTCCCTTATGTTAAGACAAGGGCCATTGTCGGGCGCCTGGGTGGCTCAGTTGGTTAAGCGACTGCCTTCAGCTCAGGTCATGATCCTGGAGTCCCTGGATCGAGTCCCTCATCGGGCTCCCTGCTCGGCAGGGAGTCTGCTTCTCCCTCTGACCCTCCCCCCTCTCATGTACTCGCTCGCTCTCATTCTCTCTCTCTCAAATAAATAAATAAAATCTTAAAAAAAAAAAAAAGACAAGGGCCATTGTCACTCACAGAGAGATCACCTAAACCCAACTGAAGCTGGCTGTGAAGGTATGCAGAAGACCCAGCAGGTGGCATTTGCAACCCTTCGGGATCCAGGAGACCCCAAAATGCTTCAGACGGCACTCTAGGGATCTGTACGTACAACAGGAAATCAGGGGCCTTTGGAAGTTGCCTAGGTGTTTCTATCTGAAATAGTCAGTGACCCCAAACTCTTCAGACTTCATAATAAACTACCAGTCTGCTCTGCAGATTTTACTAAAAGGTGTGTGAGGATGCCTTAAGGAAAAAACTGGCTGGTTGAGTTGCTAGAGCGTGCAACTCTTTTTTTTTTTTTAGCATGCAAATCTTGATCTTGGGGTTGAGTTCAAGCCCCATGTGGGGTGTAGAGCTTACGTTTAAAAAAAAAAAAAAAAAAGAGGAAAACAAACAATAGCTTAACCGGGCCAGATCAAAAATAGTATCAAAGGGACCTGGAGAGAAACTGTCATTGCCTTATAGAGGTTCTCACAGCCTCTGAAACAGAGAGATCCCTTAGTCGTACAAGGTCACCTGCCAGAGATTGCTTCAGTCCAGCGAGCCTGTGGACTCTCTAAATGGATCTCTAAAACAGATCCACTTTGCCTCATTCATTTAAGAAGAGCCATGTATTCAACACTGAGTGTGAAAAGAAGTTAGGATCTATTGAAAGGTAAGACTTGGGAATTTAATTCTGGAAATCATAGCGTTAATTTACCACCCACTGAAGAACGCAATGGCCAACACGGTATCAGGTGTAGATCATGCAAGTCTGAGAATCACGGCCACATGGTTTCTAACGTGCTGGTAAGATGCTGTCATCCTGTTTAAAGACATTTTAACGACTCACAGGCAATGATTCACTGTGCTTAACATTTCTGATACCATAGCTAAGGTTAAATTTAAGTCTGTATTTTTAAATTTATATTACCATTTTGGAAACTTTTAAAATGTAGTGATGCTTATTTTAAAGGTGTTATTAAATGTGAGAATGCTTGCATTAAAAAAAAAAGAAAAAAAAAAGAAAAAATAAACATCTACAGATACTGAACAAGAGCATAGAAAAAGGCACCAAAAAACATTATCAGAAATAAAAAGGTAGAAATATCTTTTGGCTAATAAATGCGAAAAATAGAAAAATCAGACAATTTTCTAGAAAAATATTAACGACCACACAGACACACACACAAAAAGAGGAAAAATACCAGTGACCACATTGACTGACCTATAACGACCAGGGGTCAATGAGAGCTTTTTCTATGAGGGGGCAGGTGGTATTTTCTGTTTTAAAGACCAGACTATGGGGCGCCTGGGTGGTTCAGCTGATTAAGCGTCTGCCTTCAGCTCAGGTCATGATCCCGGGGTCCTGGGATAGAGCCCTGCATCGGGCTCCCTGCTCAGCGGGAAGCCTGCTTCTCCCTCTCCCACTCCCCCTGCTTGTGTTCCCTCTCTCGTTGTCTCTCTCTGTCAAATAAATAAATAAAATCTTAAAAAAACAAAAAACCAGAAAACTTTCTTTAAAAAAAATAAAGACCAGACTATTTACAGAACGTAAACAAATGGCCAACAAATTGGTCAACTTTGGCCAATGGGCAGCAGGCTGTCAGTCCTTCAAGTTCTTTTTTTTTATTTTTTATTTTTATTTTTTAAAGATTTTATTTACTTGACAGAAACACAGCGAGAGAGGGAACACAAGCAGGGGGAGTGGGAGAGGGAGAAGCAGGCTTCCTGCGAAGCAGGGAGCCCGATGCGGTGCTCAATCCCAGGACCCCGGGATCATGACCTGAGCCGAAGGCAGACGCTTAACTGACTGAGCCACCCAGGTACCCAGTCCTTCAAGTTCTTAACTAAATGAACTCGGATCTCGATGGCTAGATAGTATCACTAACTCAAAAAAAAAAAAAAAAAAGAAAAGAAAAGAAAAAGAAAAATCAGTCAAAACCTCATGAGCCTGGAGTCATCTGGACAACAAATTTAAAAAAATACTATGGGGGTGCCGGGGTTGGCTTAGTTGGTTAAGCGTCTTCCTTCTGCTCAGGTCATGATCTCAGGGTCCTGGGATGGAGTCCTGTATAGGGCTCCCCGCTCAGCGGAGAGTCTGCTTCTCCCTCTCCCTCTGCCCCTTCCCACACTCATACTCTCTAATAAATAAAATCTTTTAAAAAAATATTATGAAAAAGAAAATTATACACAGACACATTTCTGAATGCAGATGCAAAGTAAATTCAGTAAAATTTGGGTTCAGGCCAGTGATTAACAAAAGTTAAAATTTAACATTAACGTAATGACTGCTGACAAGGGGCACATTAGCAGCCCAGAATTGGTTTCGTATTATAAAATCTATGTATGTGATTAATGACAGAACAGGGTAATTACTAACAGTAACGCATGACTTCCAACAGATTCAGAAATGTTTTGTTTTTTTAAGAGATTTTATTTTATTTGACAGAGATAGAGAGCACGAGCAGGGGGAGAAGCAGGCTCCTTGTTGAGCAAGAAGCCCGATGTGGGGCTCAATCCCAGGACCTCAGGATCATGACCTGAGCTGAGGGCAGACGCTTAACCCACTGAGCCACCCAGGCGCCCTAAGATATATATATATTTTTAAAGATTCTATCCATCTATTAGAGAGAGAGAGAGAGCACTCGTTCACGTGAGTGGGGGGAGGGGCAGAGGGATAAGCAGACTCCCGCTGAGCAGGGAGCCCAATGCAGGACTTGATCCCAGGACCCTGAGATCATGACCCAAGTTGAAGGCAGACGCCCAACTGATTGAGCCACCCAGGCGCCCCCAGAGATATTTTTGATATACTTCAAAATTAAATATTAGCCAAAATATCTGGATTAGATGAGGGTTTTGCAGCCCAGGCACTATTGTCATGGGGCGTTGGAGGATTTTCTGTTGCAGGGGGCGGTCCTCTGCATCCTTAGTAGCATCCCTGGCTCTGAATTCTACACCCTCCTCCCCACTCAGTTGTAGCAACCAAACACGTCTCCAGAATTAGTCCCCTAAGAACATCTCATCTTGTGCCAGGGCTGTGAGGAAATCCAGCCAAGCTGGCCTCTCTCATTTATGCATGTGTTTACTGTTCCCTACTGTACTAGGGGGCTACTAAGGTGGCCACTGGGTGGGGTTCTACCGTACTCCAGCGTTCTTCATGGAGCCAGGGCTCTGGAAGCTTTATTGAGTGGACGGAGGGTGGATGCCAGGGGGTGGCCCTTCAGAAGGGGCAAGGGGAGATCTGGGGAAGTGCAGGGCATTTGGATTTACATCCTTTGCATTCCCACCCAAGGAACCTATGAGGACAGCAGGAAGACTGAGGACAGACTCCCTACTAACCAAGCAGAAGGGTAAGGGGCCCGAAATTTGTATTGTTTGGCAATTAGTGATGCAAACCCTCCGAAAATGGTGGATTTCAAGCTGCCGATGCACCGAGGTTTGCAAAACACGTGAAAATTTAACAATTGCAAGCCAGTTTGAGTTGACTTGAGCATACCACTTGAAGGTGATGGGTTCCCAATGTTGGTTGGGAGGCTATCACCTTTTTTTTTTTTTTTTCACCTGGAATAGCTTATTATATCATGGAGTGGTCTTCCCTTAAAAATTAGGAGATCTTACCCATTTTATCCCCCCATGTAATATTTTGGGTGGAATTGTGATTATTTCTCTTTTGAGGTTAAGAAAGCCTCAGAGTCCATACTATTTGTTTGGCCAAATTTGGTAAACATACATTCTCTTAGAAAGAAAGAGCCCTTCCTCTGATTACGGAATCTCACTTCCTTCTAAGAGGCACCCAGAGATCCAGGAGACTGGTTGGGATCCCAGTCCCAATGGGACTGTTGCGAGCCCAGATTAAACGGGGAGAGAGGGACACCCTGAGGCACACGGTTTCCTTGAGTCAAAAAATGGGAAAGAGAAAGTAGACACGATGCTCAAGAAACTGGTCTTTTCTTGTTCAGAACAGATTTTCTACATAGTGCAAATCAGAGCTGGGTGGAAAACAAAGTGCCAGGGCAAAGAGCTGGGATGATAAGGGGCCAGACTGAGTTCTGGAGTCTGTGCTCATGCTCCACGGAGAGATGGCGGGTTTGGGCTAACCAAGTGTCCCTCTCTCCTCAGCCCAACCGAAGAGAAGCCAAGAACGTACCTCGTTCACCTCCCATCAAAAGGCAGAGCTGGAAGCCTTGTTTAGTCTGACTCAGTTTCCAGATTATGTCACCCAGGAGTCGTTGGCATCAAAAATCAATTTACAATACACCGTAGTGCAGGTTGGATCCCCTGGGGGGTGTGCCAGGCCCGTCCCGTGCTCCCCAGACCCTTCTCCTGCATGTTTGCTCCCTCTCCCTTCCCTTTGCCCCATGATCAAATAATCGTGACTAATCCTCCTTTATGGAGCAAGGATCAATAACCTGACTCTTGTGCTAGAAATACAGACCTACTTTACACAGGAGATAAACTGAGGCACAAAATGGCACGGGAGCTTCCCCAGGGTTGTCAAGATGGAATTCTCCTACGTGTGGAACACTTGTCCTACACTGTGCCTTACAAAAAACCCCAAAGACGAGAAGGGCCATCCTTTAGAGTCGGACACGCCACTGTTTGCTGAAGCTTGTCCCTGGGACTTGCTCGGTGAGGTGACTAAGCAACCAGACCAGAGGTCTCCAGCTAGAATCACACTGAGGGCATTGCAGAGCCCTTCCGGAATGCTCCTTTTTTGTGTGGGTCCATCAGAGAGGCTACCAAAGATACTTCTCGAGGACGTCCTCAGCCAGACTTCATACTCTATTCTGTCCTATGGAGCCCTGACCCCCTGTCCCGCAGAGAGCTCCTGGCATTCGGCAGTACCCCCTACTCCTGCTGTGGGGTCCAAGCCCTGCCTCATCCCCTTCTGTCATCTTTCTCCATCCGTGGGTGAGAAACAGTTCCTACCCTGCCTCGGGTACAGCAGGCAGAAGCCCCCCTTGCCTCCCCAAGGAAGCCTGGTTCCCAAGAAGATGAACGGTCACCATCCTGAGTCCCTTTCACTTTCTGGATTCACAACCCCACTGAACCCCTGATCTCCCCTCTTCACTCCACAGGTCTGGTTTAAGAACCGCCAAGTTCAATGGAGAAAGAGTGTCGAGAAAGAGCAAGAAGCAGGGCTTCCAGCCCCTGCCCCTGCAGCCCCAGGACCCAGACACCTTGCCCACAGCAGGTCCATTCTCCCCAGACTTTCCCATCCCCCAGAGGCAGGCGCTGGAGACCCAGCCTGGGCTTCTCACCAGTGTGACTCCGAGCTGGACAGGCTGGTGGCCATAGTGCTGCCTTGTCCTCTGCCCCTTATGACATAAGCCAGGTGATAGAATCTTATGGGTGTCTGGGAGAGGAGGAGAGTTCCAACATGTTCGCTTGCCTTTATCCGTACCTCCCCTAGTCTGAGCGCTAGCGAGAGCCAGAGTCCCCCTAGCTGGTCCAGTCTGAGCCTCTCTGCTCCATAAGGCTATTGATCCCTATAGCACAAGAGCAAGCTGGAAATTCCAAAGAACTGCCAGGATGGTTAAGCCTGTAGATTTCAAAAGTTACGGCTTTAGGGGCGCCTGGGTGGCTCAGCTGGTTGTCTGCCTTCCGTTCAGGTCACGATCCCAGGGTCCTGGGATTGAGTCCTGCATCGGGCTCCCTGCTCAGTGGGGAGCCTGCTTCTCCTCTCCCCCTCTGCTCCTCTTGTTCTCTCTCAAATAAATAACATTTTTAAAAAATTACAGTTTTAGGTCACACCAGAATTTCCAGGGGATCTCTCCACCTTTTCTTCTCTCACCCCTGTTTTCCTTTGGCTATGCTCCCATGCCCAAAGCTTTTTTTTTTTTTTTTAAGATTTTATTTATTTATTTGAGAGAGAGAATGAGAGAGAGAGAGCATGAGAGGGGGGAGGGTCAGAGGGAGAAGCAGGTTCCCTGCCGAGCAGGGAGCCCGATGCGGGACTCGATCCAGGGACTCCAGGATCATGACCTGAGCTGAAGGCAGCCGCTTAACCAACTGAGCCACCCAGGCGCCCCATGCCCAAAGCTTTTAAAGTCATCTTTACACCCGATGTGGGGCTCAAACTCACGACCCCAAGATCAGGAGTCGGGTGCTCTACGGACTGAGACAGCCAGGTGCCCGCCATCTTAGCCATTTTTAAGTGTATGGTTCAGTGTGTTAAATACTTCGTGTCATTATGCAGCTCACTTCCAGACCTCTTTTCATCTTGCAAAACTAAAACTATGCATTAAATAGCAACCCCCTATTCCCTTCCCCCAGCCCCTGGGGCCACCTGGCGCCCACCATTCTACTTCGTCTCCATGAACGATGACTCTAGGAACCTCACTCAAGTGGAATCATAAGCTCCTTGTTCTTTTGTGAATGGCTTATTTCGCTGGGCTTTTCTTCAAGGCTCATCCACGCTATAATTTGTGTCACATAGTTTCCTTCCTTTTTAATTCAATTTTTATGGCCTGTTGATTTCGAGTCATACTTAGAAAACTTGAGCCTACCTGCAGTAAATACCAGAATTCACCCGTGTTTTCTTCTTGCGCGTTTGCTGTTTTTTTTTTTTTACATTTAGATCCCTGATCTACTTGGAATTTATATCTTGTGTAGGGTGTAAAGCAATGGCCTAATCCTATTTTTTCAAATGGCTAACCAGACGTCCTAGCCTCATTTGTTTAAAAGCTCACATCTGGGTGTTGGGAAAACTTATAGCCACATGCAAAAAAATGAAATTGGACCGCTATTTTACATCATCTACAAAAATGAACTCAGCGTGGATTAATGACCTGAAACCATAGAACTCCTAGATGAAGGCAGGGGGTCAGCGCCTTGACATTGTCTTGCCAAGAATTTTACTGGATTTGACACCAAGAGCAAAGGCAACAAAAGCAAAAACAAACAAAACTACATCAAATTAGAAAGCTGCTCACAGCAAAGGGAGCCAACAACAAAATGAAAAGGCAATGTATCACATGCAGCAAATATTTCTAAAGCATATGGAGAACTCATATAGATCAATAGCGAGAAAAGCTAAAAAAAGAGAGAAAAAGAAAAAAAGAAGAAATAAAACTCAGTCTAATTAAAAAATGGGAAGTGAATCTCAATAGATATTTTCCCTAAGAAAACACACAGTTGGCCAACAGGTCCATGAAAGGGTGCTCAACATCACTCATCATCAGGGAAATACAAATCAAAAACCACAGCGAGGGGCTCCTGGGTGGCTCAGTCGTTAAGCGTCTGCCTTCAGCTCGGGTCATGATCCCAGGGTCCTGGGATCGAGCCCCACATCGGACTCCCTGCTCCGTGGGAAGCCTGCTTCTCCTTCTCCCACTCCCCCTGCTTGTGTTCCCTCTCTTGCTGTCTCTGTCAAATAAATAAATAAAATCTTAAAAAAAAAAAAGAAAATGTGGTCTATACCCATAATGGTATGTTATTCAGCTATAAAAAGGAAATTCTGCCATTTGCAACATATCGGTAGACCTTGAGGGACTTATGCCAAATGGAAGAAGTCAAACAAAGATGGATAGCCTATGACTTTACTTATCTGTGGCATCTAAAAAAACCCTGAATGCATAGATACAAACAGAATAGTGGTTAACAGAAGCAGTTGTGGGGTGGGTGAGGAAGGAACTGGATGAAGATGGTCAAAAGGTACAAACTTTCAGCCATAAAATAAGTAAGTCCTGGGGTGCCTGGGTGGCTCAGTCAGTTGAGCGTCTAAGACTCTTGATTTTGGCTCAGATCATGATCTTAGGGTTGTGAGATAGAGCCCCATGTCAGGCTCCGCGCTCAACGGGGAGTCTGCTTGTCCTTCTCCCTCTGCTCCTCGCCCTGTGTGCGCTCTCTAAAATAAATAAATAAATAAATAAATAAATAAATAAATAAATAAATAAATAAAATCTTAAAAAAAAAAAAGCAAGTCCTGGGATGTAATGTACAGCATGGTGACTATAATTTACAATGCTGCATGGTATATTTGAAAATTGCTAAGAGAATAAATCCTAAAAGTTCTCATTACAAGGAAAAAACATTTTTCATAATTATTTAAAAAAAAAAGATAAAAGGCCACATTTGCTTCTGTGATTTCAGATGAGGCTTTTATCCTACAACTACGTATCCTTGCATGTTTCTATTCCACAGCCTGTCTGCCTCTGTACGTACCAGTATCTCACTGTGTTCTATGAAAAGTCTGCTCCCCCTTTTTTTCTTAAAGATTTTATTTATTTGTCAGAGAGAGCGAGCAAGCACAAGCAAGGGGAGGGGCAGGCAGAGGGAGAAGCAGGTTCCCTGTCAGGCAAGGAGCCTGATGCTGGACTGGATCCCAGAACCCTGGGATCATGACCCGAGCCAAAGGCAGATGCTTAACCGACTGCGCCACCCAGGCGTCCCAGTCTGGTCGCTTCTAATAGCTTTTTTTTCCTTAGTGTTTCCCTTGCTATTTCAGTGAGCAAATTACTGATGCTGATAATACCTGGACAATATTTGCATGTCTCCAATGCAGCTTTAATATGCTGGAGATAGATCCAGAAAAGATAAGAAAAAAAAAATCATGTTCTCAGGTTAATTAGAAGGCAGAGAATGACCAAACTTCAAAGTACAGGTAAGAAGAAGAAAAAAAAGAACACATCTGAATCCCCAAACGTTCCCTTCTGAGCCTTTGCCGTGAGCGAGTACGGTCCAGGACAAAAAAATGCACGGAGGAGATAAAAGAAAAGGTCCACCCTAACTGTGAAAATGCAAAGTGCCCCAGCTGTTAAGTACCTGGAGTACAGGAAGGGACTTCTACATCAGCGTGCATCCAGATGGTTCTCTCAGAATTCAGCGCATCTGGGGGAGAAGCAGGGTCCAATGGAAGGAAGACCAGTTCTTCAGAGATTAAATCTGGGAGGGGGAAAAAGAAGCAGAGGGAAAGCATTAGGGTCCCACAGAACAAATAGAATTAAACAAAATCATCAGAGAATATAGAAACCCTTCCCCCCAAATCAGAATCTAGTGAAGAAACTGTCCTTTGCTGGACTGACAGAATGGGGTGGGGGGGTGTAGGGAGGTAGCATTTCAGAACCTACATCCACAAAACGAGAGGAAAAAGGAGTCTTTATAAAATGCAGACTTATTAAAGATGATAAAAATTTGACTTTATAAAACATATACTATGTAACAATAGAATTTAAAACATGCTTATGAGTCAGTAGGACAAAATTAGAGTTGTCATTTTTTTAGATTAGCCAAAGAACATAACATAATCACATCTCAGTAGGGGTGCCTGGCTGGTTCAGTCAGTAGAGCAGGGGACTCTTGATCTCAGGATTGTGAGTTCAAGCCCATGTTGGGCATAGAGATTACATTTGTTTGTTTCTTTGTTTGTTTGTTTTTTAAGATTTATTTATTTCAGAGAAAGAGAGAGGAGGGGAGGGGCAGAGGGAGAGGAAGACAGAGAAACTCAAGCAGACTCCACACTGAGCACGGAGCCTGATGCAGGGTTTGATCTCACAACCCTGAGATCACGACCTGAGCTGAAACCAAGAGTTGGACACTTAACTGACCCTGCCACCCAGGCGCCCCAAGATTACTTAAAAAAAGAAAGAGAGAGAGAGAGAGATCTATTCACCAGTAACAATTAGGGGGGAAAAAAGGTTTAAGGCTCTATGTACAAATCTGCAAATAATCTTCAAGGTCATTCTGCATAAAGTGGTAAACTTTTATTGGGGGGCATTAAATATTTGACAATACAGGGAGATATAACATGCCCATGATTGGAAAAGTCTAATGAGAAGCAGATTCTTCCAAATTCATTTGTAAACTCTGAACAATTCTGATCAGAATGCTAATTAGGCTTTCTTGGGGTGGGTGGGTGGGGACTTGTTGAAGTTTTGCCCAAAAATCACATAAAAGAATAATATGTAAGAAATTCTCAACTATTATAAAAGGTATATGAAAATATTTTGAAAGCCATGAAGCAAGGGACTGGTCTGTCTGCCCTTTAGAAAAGATAAAAACGATCAAAGGTTGATAAATGGCGTGGGTTGATCAGGGCTAGAGGGTGGAGTATGGACCCGGGTAGCCTACTGGAGAGCAATCTAGAAGGATTTTTTTTTTTTTAAAGATGTTACTTTTAAGTAATCTCTATACCCAATGTGGGGCTCACACAACCCCAAGATCAAGAGTCACATGGTCTACCCACTGAGCCAGCCAGGAGCCCCTAAAAGGACTTTTTAAAATTAATTACATATTTAAAACACAACCAAGCAGCCGGGGTCCTGGAAATGGATAGGGAAGGAAATCTCCAAATGTTTTTGTAAATTGGGAGAGTTGTCTGTGGTGGGGAGGAAAATGAGACAGGATGGGCATAAAAACCAGTAACAGAGATGGAATCAGCCCTGCAGAATGTCAGCAGAGAGCAGGGTGTTTGTCTGGGGAGAAGACCACCCAGGGAGATGCACCCAGGAGCAGGGCCTGGGGAGAAGACCACCCAGGGAGATGCCCCTGGGTGTCTGAGCAATGCCCTAGCGCATCCTGCGGTTCCATGGAGGGTCTGGTGTCTAACTGAATGCAATGCAGTGTTAACCCCAGGCACCACTTGCTGTTACAGACAACACAAGAAATATTGCACCATAGTTCACTTACCTCACTCAGGTGACCTTCCTGGGGAGAGGGGTCCTGGAGGCAAGGAGAACGGAGGACGAAGTCCTTTGAGACCTCCTGACTCCGTGTTGGAAGCCAGCGGACGACGTGGGTAGCCTGAACATGCACGTGGGGTGGCAGGCAAAAAGAGGGGTGTAAGCAGGAGGGGGACCCTTGGGTCTGGGCCAGTCCTGGTTGGAGCTCTGACCCCACTGCGTCATGGGGTCTAGTGCGCCCGATGGTGCCGGAATTCCAGGTTGGGTGGAGGGCTGCAGGGTGCAGAGCTCTGAGTGGGGAGCATCAAAGGAGCGGTGCATGGGGACCCACTCAACTAGTGGGCTTTGGAGAGGGCCTGAGGGTAGTGCATGGGGGCAAAGATACCCATCCCGGCGTAGAAGCCGGACGACACCGCAGAAGAACCCAATTCCGAGGTCGGAACAGACGAGCAGAAGAAACCAAACGAGCCAAGTGCCAATTGCACAAGCTCGGACCTCTCAACAAGCTCCAGGTTCCAGGGGCCAGGGAGAGGCCCGCAGTTGGTGCGTGTCGGGCGTGGAGGGGCTGGCAGACAGGGGTGGC
The DNA here is from genome assembly GCF_029215605.1 of Mirounga angustirostris. Taxonomy (NCBI): domain Eukaryota; kingdom Metazoa; phylum Chordata; class Mammalia; order Carnivora; family Phocidae; genus Mirounga; species Mirounga angustirostris. The sequence goes on along the minus strand of NW_026991724.1, from coordinate 56,155,963 downwards.
GGAGGAGACGCGCGCGGACACGGCGAGGGGACGGTGAGGGGCGTCGCGGGGTGTGTGTGTGTGGGGGGAGTCACCGTGCAGCTGCTGGGAATGTTGGCATCACGACCGCCACCTGTCCCTGGGGTCGCAGGGGAGGTGTCGTCGGTGGGACGGGGTGGTGCACGGGAGAAGCGCTCCCCGCGGCGGGCGGCCGGACAGCCGGGGCGTGCGGACGCACGAGGAGACCGCGGGGGCGGGGCGCGGAGAGGGCCCCACGGACGCGGCGGGCCGGGGGGGCGTGCGTGGGGGGCGGGGGGGGCGGGAGCGGCGCTGGGGACTTGGCGCAGCGCCGGGACGCACGCGCGTACGTGGGGAGCCTGGGCGGAGACCGGCCTCCCGCGGACGCGGGTGCAGGCGGGCGGCGAGCAGCTGGGCCGCTGAGCGGCCGTCGAGGGGCTGGCGTCAGGGGCCCGTCGGGGGTGCTGAGGGCCTGGGGACCCCGGCCCTGCGGACGGCGGCGTGGAGACGCGAGCGCCCTGCTCTCTGGGTAAGGAGCCCTGCTTCGCGGCGAGGCGCGCGGACCTCGGGGTGTGGGGACAGGCAGCAGAGACTGCGGTTAGCAGGTCTGTCCGCCTTCTGCGCTCTGGCCCGCTCCTGGCTTTGATGCTGCCGGCGTTCTTGCTCTGGCTCTTTTGTTCTGAGACCAAACCTGGGGAGGAGGGAGAACGTGTGAGTCAGGGTGAGTGAGTATGGAAGGGTCCTCGGGGCCGCGCCCGTGTTTCCCAGGGCAGAAGCCGCCTTGCCCAAGAAGCGCAGAGCAGCCCCCGCCTCTTCCTCTGGATCCCGCTGGGGGCCTGGCGTCCAACTCCTGCTGATACTCAAGTTCCAGAAGGCAGGCAGGGGGAGGTGGGAGCCTCGGGGTGGTGCAGGGGCCCGCCGGGTGCCGGGGGTTCCCGGCGAGGCTGGCGTCGTGTTGGAAGGCGAGAAGCCACGCTCTCTCCCCAAGGGGCTCTGTGGTTAGGGAGATGGGGTGGGTCTGGGCAGAAAGATCGTGCCTCGGAGATGAATGGAATGGGATTGGCGTAGGAGCCCTTTACGTTCTTCTGGTGGTGTTTCTGGACACCTGTTTTTATAGGAATAAAAATCTGGAGGACCTTGTCTCTGCAGACCTTAGTTGCATGATTGTGCAGAATGAGTTTTAAAGATTTTTTATTTTTTTAAAGATTTTATTTATTTATTTGACAGCGAAAGAGGGAACACAAGCAGGGGGAGTGGGAGAGGGAGAGCAGGCTTCCCGCAGAGCAGGGAACCCGATGTGGGACTCGATCCCAGGACGCTGGGATCATGACCTGAGCCGAAGGCAGACGCTTAACGACTGAGCCACTCAGGCGCCCCTGGACACCTATTTTTATAGGAATAAAAATCTGGAGGACCTTGTCTCTGCAGACCTTAGTTGCATGATTGTGCAGAATGAGTTTTAAAGATTTTTTATTTTTTTAAGGATTTTATTTATTTATTTGACAGAGAGAGACACAGCGAAAGAGGGAACACAAGCAGGGGGAGTGGGAGAGGGAGAAGCAGGCTCCCCGCCGAGCAGGGAGCCGGATGCGGGGCTCGATCCCAGGACCCTGAGATCATGACCTGAGCCGAAGGCAGACGCTTAACGACTGAGCCACTCAGGCGCCCCTGGACACCTATTTTTATAGGAATAAAAATCTGGAGGACCTTGTCTCTGCAGACCTTAGTTGCATGATTGTGCAGAATGAGTTTTAAAGACTTTTTTTTTTTTTTATTTGACAGAGAGAGACATAGCGAGAGCAGGAACACAAGCAGGGGGAGTGGGAGAGGAAGAAGCAGGCTTCCCGCAGAGCAGGGAGCCCAGTGCGGGGCTCCATCCCAGGACGCTGGGATCATGACCTGAGCTGAAGGCAGACGCTTAACGACTGAGCCACCCAGGCGCCCCAGAATGAGTTTTAAAGATTTCTTTTTCTTATCTTTTTAAAAGATTTTATTTGAGAGAGGGAGAGAGAGAGAATTTGAGTGGATGGGGGAGGAGGAGAGGAAGAAGCGGACTCCCCTCTGAACAGGGAGCCTGACAATGCGGATTCGGACTTGGGGCTGGATCCCAGGACTCTGGGATCATGACCTGAGCCGAAGGCAGATGCTTAACCGACTGAGCCATCCAGGTTCCCCTAAAGATTTCTTTAAATATTATTCAGTCATGAGAAAGAAGGAGATCCAGCCATTTGTGAAAACGTGGATAAACCTGGACGGCATTATGTTAAGTGAGACAAACCAGACAGAGAAAGACCTACTGTAAGACCTCACTTATATGTGGAGTCTGGAAATGTCCAACTCCTAGAACCAGCCAGTAGAATGGTGGTTGCAGAGTGGAGTGGGAAATGAGGGATGTTGGTCAAAGGATACAGACTTCTTCTAACTGTAAGATGAATTCTGGGGATGTAATGTACAGCATGGTGATGACCGTTAATACTGCTACATTGATCATATAACTGAAATCTGCAAAGAGAGTACATCCACATGGAAACTATGTGAGGTGGTGGACGGGTTAATTAGCTTGATAGTGGTGGCCATTTTTTTTTAAGAGTTTATTTATTTATTCATGAGACAGAGAGAGAGAGAGAGAGAGAAGCAGAGGGAGAAGCAGGCTCCCAAGGAGCAGGGAGCCCGATGCAGGACCCGATCCCAGGACCCTGGGATCATGACCTGAGCCAAAGGAAGACGCTTAACCGTCTGATCCACCCAGGCGCCCTGGTCATTTTTTTTTTTTTTTTTTTTTAAGATTTATTTATTGGACAGAGACACAGCGAGAGAGGGAATACAAGCAGGGGGAATGGGAGAGGGAGAAGCAGACTTCCAGCGGAGCAGGGAGCCCGATGCGGGGCTCGATCCCAGGACCCTGCGATCATGACCTGAGCCGAAGGCAGATGCTTAACGACTGAGCCACCCAGGCGCCCCAGTCATTTCTTTTTTTATGGGGGAGAGGGAGAGAGGGAACCCCAGACAGAGGCGGGGCTTGATCTCACAACCCTGAGATCATGACCTGAGCTGAAACCAAGACGCTTAGCCTGCTGAGCCACCCAGGCTCCCCACTGTGATCATTTCACAGTGTGTACAAATATCAAACCATCATGCTGTGTGCCTTAAGTATATACAATTTAAATCTTTTTTTTTTTTAAGATTTTATTTATTTGCAAGAGAGTGAATGAGAGACAGAGAGCATGAGAGGGAAGAGGGTCAGAGGGAGAAGCAGACTCCCTGTCGAGCAGGGAGCCCGATGTGGGACTCGATCCAGGGACTCCAGGATCGTGACCTGAGCCGAAGGCAGTCGCTCAACCAACTGAGCCACCCAGGCGCCCCCAAGTATATACAATTTAAATGTGTCAGTTGGACCTCCTTAAAGCTGGGGAAAAATACCGACAGTTCCTTAAGTTGGGAGTTGGATAGGTATGCAGTCTTACTCCTTAGCTGGTCTTAGATGAACCATGGCTATTGGCTGGGCTGTGCCCTCGCTGTCCTAGGAAGGAGGGAAACAGACCAGGGAAACTGAGTCACCACACCAGATCCACCATCAGCCCTCCCTTCCTCCTGGGGCCAGAGACCAGGAGACCCTAGAACCCTAGGACGTGCGGTGTGCATTGTCCAACCAAACCCTGTTCACTTCAGCTCTAGCCCTTGTCTTTGCTCTGGGTGCCCTGCAGTAGTGTGGAGCCTTGCCCAAACCATGCAGCCTGTCTGCCTCCAATTCTAGTGGGAGGAGAAGAGTACGAGCCAGCCATATGTAGGCACCATCCTTCCCACATCGCCGCACTTAAACTCTTGTAACAGATTTACAAACCAGCCACCATTTCTGTTCCCAGTTTCCGATTAGGAAGTTGAGGCAGAGAAGTTAACATAACAAGATGAGGAAGGACAGTAAGAAATAAGAGATAACAAGATTCCCTCCCAATCTCATTTATACTTTGATAGATGCCCTTTCAGAAGATGTGTCCTCAACCCTTCTAGATAGGATAACTAACGCATCCTGATTTGCTGGGGTGGGGGGTGGGGGGGCGCTTCTTGGTTTTAGCACAGAAAAGGGCTGCATTTGGAAAACCTCTTAGGCGCAAACAAACTAGGACAGTGGGTCACCCAGGTTCTAGACCACAGGCTGGCAGATTTTCTTTCTTCTTGGCCTGTTGTGTGGCCAGTGAGTGAAGACCGGTTTTGCATTTTGTAGAGGTTTAGAGGAGGGTGAACAGGGAGGATGAGGGCAGGGGTGGGGGTGAGGTAGGAGTGGAGTTGAGGGTGGGGTCTGGGTGAGGGTTAAGGGAAGGGTGGAGGTGGTGATGAGGGCAGGGTGGGGACAGACTGGGGGATGAGGAGGAGGATGAAGAAGGGGACAAGAATATCGGACAGATTGCACGTGGCAGAGAAAGCTGAAAATATTTCCCATCTGACTGGTTAGAGTTGGAGCCCCAGCTGAGGGGGGAGCAGAGGGGAGAACGGAAGCCAGAGCAGCTCAGACTCACTGGAAGGATGGGAGGGCTTTCCTGCTGGGGTTGCCCTGGGAGCCACAGAACCGCCGTGATAGCCTTCGGACAGGGCAGGTGTCCTCGAGGACTGGATGGCATGCAAGTGGCCTGTGGGACAGACGGGCTGTTGGCTTTTTAAGATTTTATTTATTTGACAGACAGCAAGAGAGGGATCACAAGCAGGGGGAGTGGGAGAGGGAGAAGCAGGCTTCCCGCCGAGCAGGGAGCCCGATGCGGGGCTCGATCCCCAAATCCTGGGATCACGACCTGGGCTGAAGGCAGATGCCCCTTGTGACTCCTTTTAAGGGGCAGCGGGGACAGGGCCTGAGGAATCCAGCACCCACCGGTTCCTTGTCCTTGGATCAAGGTCACCTTCCTGAGCTTTAGTTCCTCTTGGTGTGGGGGTGTTAATAGGTGATTCTCATTGAGATCCACACTGTCCTTCTGTTAATAGGTGATTCTCATTGAGATCCACACTGTCCTTCTGCCCAGAGTAAGCTGTTCCAAGTCAGTCCTCCCAGTGAGGATCATTATTCTCATTTATCAGCTGAGAAAGTTGGGTAAAGCGGGAAACCCTTCGTGAGGGGTGCTGGACTCAAGATACAGGCACTGCTCTTGCCATGAGATCACTGGTCTGCTGGGAGCCTCGGGTACCCAGGCCCGAGTCCGCCAGCCCCCGGTTCACGGCCCACGCCTACCCAGACTTTTCTCCATCCATAATCCTCCCCAGTCCTGCTTACCCTGACAACTTGCTCTGTGAATTCCCCTCTCTCCAGCCCACCCGATAAACCCAGTTCAAACACAGCAGTTGTTACAGGATTTTCTTGGTCACACCACTTCAAAGAATGAAGAGATAGACCAGACAACCAGACAGAGTGGTGGGCAGCAAAGCGATCGTATAGCCCTCCCAAAGACGGAGGGGACCGGGAGGGGTTATCACTAGAGGTTCTCAGTCTAGGGGTTTTTATGGGCATGTTGGCCGGCTGTTTTAATCTGATTAACCCTCCCTGCGCCTGTCATCCAATCAGATTTTTGTCATCTATCACGTGGGAAAGGGTGGAGGGCTCATGGGGTGGTGGAAAATCCTTTTAAGGGTGGTTTCCTCTTAGGGTGGGGCCCCGTGTCCCTGCCTGCCTGCCTTCCAACGATCCTTCATCAGCAGGTGCAGGTGCGAGTGATCAGGGAGGTGAGGATGGGTCTGGAAATGCGGAGACAGTGCACATAGAATGGTAAGGAAGCTCCCTTAGGCGTCACTGTTTCTACCGAAAGGGGAGAGAGGAAGGGACGGTCCCGTGAGAAGAGAATTTGGGGCAATAGGAAAAACCTGGACAGAACTTGGTATACTTGTGAAGCCAAGTGAAAACATGGGTGGCCCGTATTTTAATGAGAGCTTCTGAGCGTTCCCAGTACCTGTTAGTGTTTCTACATACACACACACACACTCAGAGCCCCCCTGCAGGTGAGACGTCCCGGAATCTGGTTTCAGAAGCTCTCCAGGTGATTCTCGTCATCAGGCAGTTTTGGGAAGACTGCATTAGAAGGTGGTAGAAAGGGATGGAGCAGGATTTGATGGAAAAAAAAAAAAGAAAGGCTCTCATTCTGAGGAGGGTAGGAAACCATTCTCTCCTTCCTTTCTAGAATATTCCTTGAAAACTTTGTGACATTGTATTTCCTGTGTGAATTCTACGGCCTCATCAATTATTACTGTTAGTGATAATTGATGAGGAAAAGTTCTTACAAGCAGAAACTATCTAGGAATTGTGGAAGGAACGACTGAATCTGTTTCCATGCATTTAAGTCCTGACACATATTACTTGCATACTGATTTAAACAACCAGCTTTGGCAGCCCTTTCTGCCCACAGGTCCTGTCCCCGTGCTTTAATAAAACCACCTTTTTGCACCAAAACAAAAAACAAACAAAACCAAAAACCCGCACTAGCTTTAAGAAGTTGCTTTGGGGACCATCAGGGAAATCTGAAAATCACCTGGCATTAGGTTTACCAAGGGCTGTTTCTATTTTTATTTATTTATTTTTTATTTATTTATTATTTTTTTTAAGATTTTATTTATTTATTCATGAGAGAGAGAGAGAGAGAGGCAGAGGGAGAAGCAGGCTCCCAAGGAGCAGGGAGCCCGATGCGGGACTCGATCCCAGGACGCTGGGATCATGACCTGAGCTGAAGGCAGTCGCTTAACCAACTGAGCCACCCAGGCGCCCTCTATTTTTATTTTTTTAAACATTTCAATTTTTTTTTAAAAGATTTTATTTATTTATTTGACACAGAGAGACCGCGAGAGAGGGAACACAAGCAGGGGGAGAGGGAGAGGAGAAGCAGGGGGAGTGGCAGGGAGGGGGAGAAGCAGGCTCCCACTGAGCAGGGAGCCCCATGTGGGGCTCGATCCCAGGACCCCGAGATCATGACCTGAGCCGAAGGCAGACGCTTAATGACAGCCACCCAGGTGCCCCTAATTTTTTTTTTTTTTAAGTAAACTCTACACCCAGCATGGGGCTCGAACTCATGACCCTGAGATCAAGAGTCACATTCTCTACTGACTGAGCCACCCAGGCGTCCCTACCAAGGGCTCTTTTTATTTTATTTATTTTATTTTTTTAAAGATTTTATGTATTTATTTGACAGAGAGAGAGTTAGCAAGAGCAGGAACACAAGCAGGGGGAGCGGGAGAGGGAGAAGCAGGCTTCCTGCCGAGCAGGGAGCCCAAGGGCTCTTTTTAATACTGTCCTCACTTTAACACGAATGAGTCTCACCAGTGAGATGGTGAGTGGAAGAAGCCACACACAGACACACGAGTTCCTATGTGTGGTTCGGTTTTTTACAAGCTCAGCCACAGGCAAAGCACAATAGGGTAAGCAAATCCCCACAGTGGAGACGGTCTCCCCCACTCATCACTTGCCAGGGGTTAGAAGGCAGGATGCAAGGCCCAGCGTCGGGTCTCCAAGTATTCCCAGCCTTGGGGCTTCGAGAGGCGTCTGGCACTGAGCCCCCCAACCCCAGGGGTCCTAGTCTCGCACCCACCTGGTGGGCTCCAGCCTTAGCCCTCCCCTCCAGCTCACCAAAGGGACTTCCTCTGGGGATGTCTCTGATTCTTCTCAAGAGGTGCATCTCTCTGGACCCTTCAGGCATGGGTGTGTCTCTTGACTTTGGACCCTCGTTTAAATACAGCCCTGGGTAAACTCGTGCCCACTTCTGGGGTCGGCTCTTCTTCCATTCCTGCAGTCTGGGCTTTGAAAACTCCTCAGGTGTTCCTTATCACCTCAGCCTGTTTGGGCCACACCGGGCTGGCAGGTGGTGGGAGGGGCTTAGATATAAGAAAGGACTCTTATCCGAAGGCACTAAAAAGCCACTCATTGCCTCCACCAATCTCCCTCTCCGCCTGTTTTTCTTTCAAAAACATTTCAAAAACCTGCTTGGTGGCAGGCTCTGTTCTGCGAACTGGGGTAGGGCAGGACGCGGAAGGGAGCTCCTGCTCACAGTCAGCCTGCACTCTCTAGTGAGGTCCCAGGCAATCGGTGCGTACCTGCGTTCGAAGAACATATAAAAATCCGTGGGTTCCAAATGAAACTGAAAAAAAAAAAAAATCAACCCGAAAAAGAATAATCAAACTCATTTTTCATCATTGGAATAAACAAGGATGTAGAGTTCTTCATTCTGATCAAGAAAGAAGTTTTGGGGGCACCTGGGTGGCTCAGTCAGTTGAGCGTCTGCCTTCAGCTCAGGTCATGATCTCCTGGAATTGAGCCCCACGGGCTTCCTGCTCAGCGGGGAGCCTATTTCTCCCTCTCCCTCTGCCTCTCTCCCCAGCTTGTGCACTTGCTTTCTCTCTCTCTTAAATAAATCTTAAAAAAAAAAAAAAGGAAGAATTAAGTTTTTAACCTGTAGTTCTGTATGGATCCTACTTCTCCATCAGCTATCATTGTTTGTGATAATGAGAAATGTCCCACAAGTAGAAGTATCTCTCTGCTGTTTGTGGGAGGAGTGGCAGAATTATTTAACACCCCAATTATCTAATTATGGGTACCCTATGTGATTGGTGAGAGGGACATATTTGGCTTTTTCTGGTTGGTCCTATGGTGAAAGTGAGGGTAGGGGCAAACATTAGGAAAGCTCTCCGTCATTGACCTGGTCCTGGTGGTTTGGGGCCCTTTTGGGCTGATGGCTACAGAGGTTATGGGTCAGAGTTCTCTTCTCAGCTCTGTTCTGGCCCCTGCCCACTTGCATAGCCAGTCTGTCAGGCTATCCCTGAGCTTCTCAGCCTGGCACTATGGACACTTTGGGTGGGGTAACTGTTTGTGGTGGGGGGACTGACCTGTGAATTGTTGAGATGCTCAGCATCCTTTTGGATACATGCCAGAGGGTGCCGCTCCTTCCCCAGCAGGACAACCCAAAATGTCTCCTGCCAGATGTCACCCCACCCCTGGTTGGGAACCACTGTGTTAGACCAGGAGTCCTTATGTTAACCCTGTACTGTCCACAATATGTATGGACTTCATTTGTAATGTGTAAGTGATGGAAGCCACACGGAAGGGTTCCTGCAGAATGATTCAGTCATGTGGAATTTCTGAACAGGCAAAAAACTCAAAGCAGCCGTTCCTTCTGGGGTGAGGGGGGTGCCACAGAGGCTTAGAGCATATTGTGGAAGAACACACACTGCGGGATGAGACACAGGACGATGCATGCTGGAATGGTGGTCTCTGGCGGGAAGACAATGGGGGCGGAAAACTAACCCTCCTAAAGCCACATCTGCCCCAGGAGGGGAGCACGCACTGTGTATTCTCTCTGACAAAATCTTGAAAAAAAAAAAAAAAATAGAGGGAGAAGCTGAAAAAAAGTAATTGGAGGATTGGGGGAATGGAGATATTTGGGTGTCAGGACATAAAATGATACCTGGGGAAGTGACCAAAAAAAAAAAAGAAAGAAAAACTAGGAAGTAGAAAAAATAAGCCAACTGCCCACTTACAGACATTGACTAAGTCTTTTTAGCTGAACAATGGTGAAGAAAAAACAAAATCAAGACAAAGAAGCAGGAAAAAAACAAACTGTCCTTAGTAGTCTCATTGTATGTATTTATTGAGATATAATTTAAAAATTGTCTCCAGCTTGGCTGAGATACAGGTGTAAGGTGTATGATGTGTTGATTTGATACATTTATATATTGCAAAATGGTTACCACCGGGCATTAGCTGACGCTTCGTCCTGTCACGTGATTGTTTTTTTGTGGTGTATGTTATACAATATTACAGTTCTGTGTCTTTGGATGAATTTATACATGCAGGTTCCTGCCATCCGAATTACAACATGAAACATGCCCATCGCAATAGTTTGTTGAGCGACTCTTGCCACTCAATTCCACCCCACAGGCACTTGTGGGTCTTCTTTCGTTTTCGTGAAGCCCGTTTCTGAAATGCCTCCATGTTGCGTAGATCCCAACTCTGTCTCTCATCTGGAATCATTGCGAATCGTTACAGTAGGTGACCTTTTGTGTCTGGCTTTGCTCACTAAGTTCTTGGTGGAGATGAAGAACCCAAAGAATTAGCAGTGAAGCTTGTGGAAAGAATTTGGGATTCCGTAATGGGACATAGGGAGTAGATGTTAGGATCTCGGCAGCAGCCGAAATGGACTATTTTGTGGCCAAAAGAATGGTCTGGGAGAGCCTCAAAATTGGAGCATATGCTGAGTTGGAAGGAAGGTATGGGGTGGTCTGTATAAACTAGGGAAGCAGGGTGGGCACCATCGGGGGCTCCTGGAGTGGCATCCGTGTGTCTCTTGGAAGAGCTGGTCTTGACTTCCACCCCAGCTAACTGCTGTTGTTTGGCTTTCTTGACTTTTGCTCTGTGGTTCTTGAACCAAACCTAAGGAGACAAGAGGAGCAGTGGGTTGATGAACGCAAATGAGGCTCCAGATGTTTACCGTGGATACTGCTCGGTGAGAACAGTTAGTTCCACTTTTCTGCCACTTAGATCCTGTTGCTGGAAACTCCCAGCCTACGCCCAGGAGGGAGTGGAAATGAGGGGTGATGGGGACAGAGAGTGAGGCAGGGATCAGAACCCCCAGAGCAGGAGAGACTTAGGCTCATGGCCGGATCGGATCTGCAACTATGATTTTGTATGGCCCATGAACTAAGAACAGGTTTTTTTGGTTGTTTTTTTCCCCCCAAAGTTTTTATTTACTAAAGTAACGTCTACACCTACCCAGTGGGGCTCGAACTCATGACCCTGAGATCAAGAGTCATGTGCTCTTCCGACAGAGCCAGCCAGGCGCCCCAAAGGACAGGTTTTACATTTTTAAATGGTTGAGGGGAAAAAATAAAACCCACCGTAAGAATATTTGGGACTTGTGTAAGTTATATGAACTTCAAATGTGTGTCCATCAAATTTTATAGGGATGCAGCAGGTACACCCATTTCTTTGCATATGGTTGATGGCTGCTTTCAGGCTATCCCTGCAGAGTTGAATAATTTTTGGCGGAGACCATATGGCCCACAAAGCCTAAAATATTTACTGCCTGGCCCTTTACAGGAAAAGTTTTCTGATCCTTGCTCTCGGGGTCGGGGAGAGGGTTTTAGGGTAGGAGTCTGGGTCTTTGGAGTCTTGGAGACTGGAGTGGTATGAAGCTTCAGGAATTGTCCCAGGGTCTCTGAGCATAGGGTCTTCTGGGGAGGTGGCATGGCAGGGTGGGGCTTTGATTTTCCAACCTGCAGTACGGTGGGATGTATCTCCAGTTTCGAGGCCATTTCTCTCTGAAGGCTGGGAGCGGGGTATGGGTTCTTGCTGAATAAGAATTCTAAATCTGCCAGTTGTTTCTCAGTGAACATGGTTCGTTTCCTTTGTGAATGTTTCTGATCCTTTCCTGGGAAGGAGAGAAGGGCACAGATGAGGTGCTAAGAGAGTTCCATCCTCAAAAACCGGAACTCGCCTCCGTCTCCACAGAGGTCAAGCTTGGCCGTCAAGTGATGAAGATACCGAGATACTCAGGCATGGCCTGGATGACTTTCCTGCCAGGTTTCCTAAGCCTCACTTTGTTGCTCCCCCATCTATTCAGCATAGAAAAGGGTTACGTATTTATTTATTTAAGGTATTTAAAAGATTTTAAGTATCTCTATATCCAACCTGGGGCTTGAACTTAAAACCCTGAGATCAAGAGTCGCATGGTCTTGGGGCGCCTGGGTGGCTCAGTCGTTAAGCGTCTGCCTTTGGCTCAGGTCATGATCCCAGGGTCCTGGGATCGAGCCCCACATCGGGCTCCTTGCTCAGCGGGGAGTCTGCTTCTCCCTCTCCCTCTGCCTGCTGTTCTGCCTACCTGTGCGCTCTCTCTCTCTGTGTCAAATAAATAAAATCTTAAAAAAAAAAAAAAAAAAAGAGTCGCATGGTCTGCCGACTAAACCAGCCAAGTGCCACAGGACAGGGTTATTTAAATAAGGACCCCTTCTGTGTCCACTCTTAGATTCTGTGTGTGTGTGTGTGTGTGTGGTGGGGAGAGGGGTATAAGGGAAATCTCTGTACCTTATGCTCAGTTTTGCTGTGAAACTAAAACTGCTCCAGAAATAGTCCATTAATAGTAATAAATCGTTGCTGTCATGGATATCATTTAGCGAAGACCTACATACACAAACCAAAAGTGTTTAAGTACACAGTACATTATTTAGCGCTAAGTACTCTATAGAGAAAAAAATTAGGGACAGGGGATAAGGAATTTGGGTAAGGGGGTTTAGTTTTAATGACCTATGAGTGAAGGTCTTTCTGGAGGAGGTGAGGGAGTGAGCCATGTGCTCATCTGCAGGAAGGGAAATGCAGAATCCCTGAGGAACAATAAGAGATGAATTATTATTGCATAGGGGAGGAGCACTTCCACCCAGCATGGTACCCGACTTGGTCTGGGTCGATGGCTGCTTTCAGGCTATCCCTGCAGAGTTGAATAATTTTTGGCGGAGACCATATGGCCCACAAAGCCTAAAATATTTACTGCCTGGCCCTTTACAGGAAAAGTTTTCTGATCCTTGCTCTCGGGGTCGGGGAGAGGGGTTTAGGGTAGGAGTCTGGGTAAGAGTACAGGAAACGCCATGAGGTGTTGCTTCTGAGCTTATAAAAGTCTCTGTGCCTTCTGTCTTGGACACTTTCCCTCTTTTGGATCACTTGCTTCAGGGGAAACCATATTGATTGACCATCCCTACGGCAAGGCCCTCTTGGCAAGGACCTGAGGTCTAAAGTCAGTGAGGAACCGACGCCCCTAGCCAACAACTTTGTGAATGAGCCATCTTGGAAGTAGATCGATCGTCCGGGCTCAGTTCAGCCTTAGCTGACTGCATTCCTTGTTGACGGCTTGTTGGCAACCACATGAGACTCTGAACTGAACTCCACCATTTATTTTTAATGATTTTATTGAGATATAGTTGACTATTAATAAACTCCATATTTAAAGTATGCAATCTCAGGACATTTTGTTATGTGTTTATTGACACTCTCAATAAGTCATCTCCACAATCAAGACAATGCATATACCCATCTATCCTGTTTCCTCATCCTTTTCAAAGTCATCCACCTGATTTTCTCAGGTCAGTGTGGCCTTGACTCCCTACCAGTTAAGGACAATAAGGAAAGATAAAGAAATAAAGAACAGGAAAAAGGAAGAGATGAATATAGGCCAATTTCACTTAGGAACATAGTTTCAAAAGTCCTTGAACTATGTGAATTGAACCCAACATTGTTTTAAAATAAATATATCAAGAGCAAGTAAGTTTTATCTCAGAAGGGAAAGGATATTTAATATCAGAAAATTCACCATGTTAATAAATTAAGGCATAAAAATAATATAATTATGATCAGTGCAAAATATTTCTCTGTGAAGATTCACCACCTATTTATGATTTTAAAAAGCAAGATTGGACAAAACGTAGGAAACTGTTTTCAGATGTGCAGGGCTGTGATCCCTGAGATAAGGGAAATTTTATGAAAATCTTATGAGCCAGCTTGATTATTTATATTTATAGGTCACTACGTCCAGCAATGGCAGAAGTTGTATTCTTTCCAGTGCATATGGTTCATTCATCTGGACAGAGTATATGCTGTGCCGCAAATCAAGTCTCAGGACATTTTAAATGATTTAAATCATCCAAAATATGTTCTCTGAAAATAGTGGAGTTGGGATAGAAATATGTAACAAAATAACATCACTCCCCCAGTGTCTGGAGATTAAACACATTTCTGAATCAAACATGCGACAAAGAAGAAATCAAATGGTGTTGGATCAACTGGATATCCATATGGGAAAAAAAATGAACCTCAACCTCATCTTGAGCCATATGCAAAAATTAATTCCAGGTAGATTTCAGACACAGATATAAAGTCTAACTCTAAAACTTCTGGGAGAAAACTTCAGAGAAAACTTTGGGTCAGGCAAAGCTGTCAAGAACACAAAGCATAAAAGTAAAAATGGATGAACTGGGTTTATCAAAAATAAAACGTTTGTTCTTCAAAAGACTGCCTTAAGGAAACGGAGAGTGCATAATGGAAGAAAATACTCATAACACGTGTATCGCACAAAATTTGTGTCTAGAATAGTCAAGTAATCCTATGACCTCACAATTCTACTCCTAGATACACACCTAGTTACATAAGAGAAGTAAAAAAACCCATAGAAGGCTTGTATATGAATGTTCCCAGCAGTTTTATTCATAGTAGCCCAAAATTTGGGGGAAAAAATCCCATATTCATCAGGAAGTAATGGCTAGCCAAATTGTTTTTTGGTGTTTTTTTTTAAGATTTTATTTATTTGAGAGAGAGAGAATGAGAAACAGCATGAGAGGGAGGAGGGTCAGAGGGAGAAGCAGGCTCCCCGCCGAGCAGGGAGCCCGATGCGGGACTCGATCCCGGGACTCCAGGATCATGACCTGAGCCGAAGGCAGTCGCCCAACCAACGGAGCCACCCAGGCGCCCCAAGGTACCTGCTCTCTTGTAACTGATCTGAGTTGCCTCCCTGTTCTTCCTCTCACCTCTCCCAACACCTTTTTTTTTTTTTTAAAGATTTTATTTATTTGAGAGAGAGAATGAGAGACAGAGAGCATGAGAGGGAGGAGGGTCAGAGGGAGAAGCAGGCTCCCCGCCGAGCAGGGAGCCCGATGCGGGACTCGATCCAGGGACTCCAGGATCATGACCTGAGCCGAAGGCAGTCGCTTAACCAACTGAGCCACCCAGGCGCCCCTAGCCAAATTGTTTTATTCCTATAATGGAATAGCACTCACCTATTAAAAAAAGCTACGGCTACATACAACACAAATGTATCCCCAAAACATGCTGAGCCAAAGAAGGCAGGTACAAAAGAGCATATACTCTACATATTGATTTACATACAACCCTAGGCCGGCAAAAGTAATAGTCTGTAGGGGCAAGAAAGCAGATCAGATAGTGCCTGGGGCTAGTGGTAGAGATGTGTTGTGTGTTGGGATAGGGGTGGGGAATGATGACCACACTGGGATGTGAACTTTTTTAGGGTGATGGAGATGTTCTGTGTTTCCACTGGGATGGTGATTCATAGGCATACACATTTGTCCAAACTTACTGAAGTGTCCACTTAAAATGGGTAGACTCTATTATAAATTACACATCAATAGAGTTGGTTTTTTTTTTAACCTGGAAAAGAAAATCTTAACAAATCAAGGAGTAAAACATCTTGCTACACTTTGAAAGTTATATACCAAATCCCTCCGGCAAACATTATATACCTAATGGAAAAAACATGCGCATTTCTTTTTAGCGTCAGGAGCATGAAAGAGGTATTTATAAGCACCCTGACAGTGTAATGTAGTTCCACTAGAAGAAGAGGAAAAATGTATTAAGATCAGAAGGGAAGAGATAAAATGGATCTTTGTAGATAATATGATTATTTACTAAAAAATCCATCAGAATCAACAGGTGGGCTAACTATTGAAGAGTTAAGCAATTTTGCTAGTTAGAACACCTACAACATTTCTCCGTACAAACCATGTTCAACTTGAAATAAAAGTGAGGAAGAAAAAACGACATTCATAAAAGCAACCCAAAACTCCAAGATATCTAAGGATGAAATTAACCAAGAGGACATAAGACCCCAGGGCCTGAGTGAGAAAGTCACAGCTTAAAACCATTTGAGGACATTTTTTTGGATACTATCTTTATGACCTCTGACTAGGGAAGGATTTCGAAATATGATGCAACATGAGCAAACCATGAAAGAGAAAAGGATACATTTGACTACCTTATAATTAAGAAATTCTATTCAAAGTTTCCTTAAGGGAGTGAATCAAACCGGGAAGATCTTTGTAATGAGTAGAACTAGCAAAACTATCTTAGCTGTGGTCTTGTGAGTGAAACCAGACTCGTGAATCTGTGAGAAAAAGGTAGGAGGTTCCTCAAAAAATTAAAAATAGAACTGCCATATGATCTAGCTGTTGCACTTCTGCGAATATATCCGAGGGAAACAAATGCTACATCAAAAAGAAGTCTGCACCCCTGTGTTCACTGCAGCCTTACTCACAATGGCCAAGACATGGAAACAACCTGTCGACAGCTACATGGATACAGAAAGTATATGAATATAAATATTTATGTACATTTCTCAATGGAATGGAGTCTTCATCCAAGAGGAAGAAGGAAATCCCGCCATTTGCAACAACATGGATGGATCTTGAGGGCATTATGCTAAGTGAAATAAGTCAGAAAGACAAATACTGTATGGTACCACTTACGCGTGGGATCTAAAAAAGCTGAACTTGTAGAAACAGAATGGTGGTTCCCAGGCACAGGGGGTGTTGGGTGGGTTGGGAAGACCCTCTTATAGGGTACAAACTTGCAACTAATAGATAAGTAAGTCCTGGAGATCAAATGCCCAGTACAGTGATTACAGTCAACAGTTCTCTAGTATAAACTGCAAAATTGCTAAGTGACTAGATCTGAAATGTTCTCACCACAAAAAGAAAAGGGTAATTATGTGTTGTGATAGAGGTGTTAGCTAAGAGGTGGTGGTCATCATATCAAACGTATAAACGTATCAAATCAGTGCATTGTAACAACCTTACACAGTGTTATATGTCCATTATTTCATTCCTCAAAAACAAATCCAAAGCCTCACTGCATACCAGGCACTTTTCTAAGTGCTTTGTGAATATTAACTGACTCAATTCTCGTCGTTCCCCATGTGGTTGGTACAGATGTGTAAACTGAGGCACCGGGAGACTAAGTGATGGGTTTGAGGTTGTGCTATGCTCCGTCTCTCGAGAACCAGCGGCCAACACATACTTACTAGTGTAGTTTATTGAATTGGGCTCCGGTGTTTATGACAGAGAGTCCTAGCGTTCCTGTTTACCCGCTGTGTGGGGCTTTGGAGCAAGCATATCATCTCCCTCAACGTTCTCTGTAAAATTGAGACTTTCGGCTGTAACCGCTTTATTATTTTTAAAAATATTTTATTTGTGGGCGCCTGGGTGGCTCAGTCGTTAAGCATCTGCCTTCAGCTCGGGTCATGATCCCAGGGTCCTGGGATCCAGCCCCGCATCGGGCTCCCTGCTCGGCGGGAAGCCTGCTTCTCCCTCTCCCACTCCCCCTGCTTGTGTTCCCTCTCTCGCTGTGTCTCTCTCTGTCAAATAAATAAAATCTTTAAAAATATTTTATTTGTAAGTAATCTCTACACCCAACGTGGGGCTGGAACTCACGACCCTGAGATCAGAGTCATATATGCTCCACCACTGACTGAGCCAGCCAGGCACCCCTGGTTGTAACCACTTTAAAAGATTTTAATGGTTGGTTGTGCCTGAAAGTGGTTTAGCACAAGCCCGGGGAATCAAGTAAATGCTTGGTGGAATGAGGAGATTTCCAGAAATCTTAACCAGACTGCTTGGTTAAGCCTCCATTCTTTGACTTAATCATCCCAGTAGGGATCAGAGGCCCCATTTCCGAAGGATCAGCGGAAATGTGAGACAGCTAACAAGGGGAAGATTTGCAATTCAAAGACAGAATTGGGTTTCCCTCTACTGGGTTTGCCTTGGAGGACAGCCTCGTCTCTACTACCCGTGTCAGCTGCTCTCCACGCCTTCACATAATGTCCTTCAGTTCCCATCCCTCGGCTTACCTTTAGGAAGGTCCCCTGCGCCTGCCTTCCCATCTAGCTGGGTCCCCATGCTCTGGTCCTGTGTCAAGAGCTGGCAAAGGTGGCATGGAGACTTAAATATATTCCTCAGCAGCCAGCCACACCCCAGTCCCACCCCCTCCGCCTTTCCCCTCCACCCCAATCCATTAATCTGATCCCTGGGTCCTCAAGCCCCTGGTTGTCTGCTCTTTGTCTGCTGTGAAGTCCACACCCAGCAGCGTCATCGTCACCTGGGAGCTTGCTCAATGCAGAATCTTCGCCTATTGGTCAAAGGGTGCGAACTTCCCGTTAGAAGATGAACAAGTTCTGGTAATCTAAGGTACAGCATGGTGATGAGCTAAAAATGCTGTATTATAGACTTGATAGTTGCTGAGTGAGTAGATCTTAAATGTTCCCACCACAAAAAAAAGAAATGGTAAGTATGTGACAGGATGGAGGGCTTAGCTACTATCGATGGCTAAGGGGTCATGTTGCAACTTTTCGAAACTTGTACACGGGTTAGAGCACATCTCAATGAAACCAGAAACAAAGGCAGATTTTGCAGAGCTGCCAAGTCTGAGTCTGCTGTTCCCAAGAGCCCGGGTGATTTGAGTGCACCGTAGAGACTGAGGAGCATCGCCGTGCCTCAGATCAGTGCCTCTGAGCAGGAGGGAGCTCAGGATCACCCAGAGCCCTTGCTGAAACACAGGTTGCTGGGGCCTGAGGATTATGTTACCTAAGGAGCTCCCAGGTGATGGTGCCCGGTGATGGGGACTGGTTTGGTCCCAGGTGATGGTGCCCGGTGATGGGGACTGGTTAGGTCCCAGGTGATGGTGCCCGGTGATGGGGACTGGTTAGGTCCCAGGTGATGGTGCCCGGTGATGGGGACTGGTTAGGTCCCAGGTGATGGTGCCCGGGGATGGGGACTGGTTAGGTCCCAGGTGATGGTGCCCGGGGATGGGGACTGGTTAGGTCCCAGGTGCTGGTGCCCGGTGATGGGGACTGGTTAGGTCCCAGGTGCTGGTGCTCGGTGATGGGGACTGGTTAGGTGGCTGTTAGTAACAGAGTCACTCTGGTAGCATGCGGAATGGTTAGGATATGCCTGCCATTGTTCCAAGCACCTACATGTTCGAATTTATTTAATCCACTTAATCTCATTTTACAGATGAGGAAACCGATAAAAAAGGAAATTTAATTGACTTGGCCAGTGTCCCATAACCAGTAAGTGGCAGAGGTGGTATTTTTCCCAGGCCATCTTGCTCTGGTTACCCTGCTTTAGCCAGTGAGGTGCTATTGCTCCTAAATCGAGTTGGGGGAGCCGAGGGAACCCACAAGTAAGCAAAGAACAGTGATTTAACACGGATAATTGCATAGAGAGAAACATGCTAAAATAAAGGGGTAACGATGCGTTAGAAATAGTGCTTCTCGGGCGCCTGGGTGGCTCAGCCGGTTAAGCATCTGCTTTCTGCTCAGGTCATGATCCTGGAGTCCCGGGATCGAGTCCAGCATCAGGCTCCCTGCTTGGCAGGGAGTCTGCTTCTCCCTCTGACCCTCCACCCTCTCATGCTGTCTCTCTGTCATTCTCTCTCTCTCAATAAATAAATATCTTAAAAAAAAAAAAAGAAATAGTGCTTCTCGCTGTGAACTGTGTAAGACTGATGAATCACAGACCTGTCCCCTGATACAAATAATATATGTTAATAAAAAAGTAAATAAAAAAAAAGAAATAGCGCTTCTAGTAAGCCTACTTATAACTAGATTTCTGCCTCCCTTGTGTCTTGGGTTTTGTGTTTTGGGCCAGAAAGCATCCAGCCAATTCACCTATCCTCTCTCAAAAAAAAAAAAAGATAATCGCATAATGAGACATGATGATCAGACAATGAGAAATAATCACATCAGCATCATTATCATCAAACAATCAGCCTCATCTCCTGTTAACCGGATTAGCAAATAATGTATCTGAGAGGCAGTGAATACCTCTTTAGTGGTGAATGAGACACACCGAACCATAGTTTATAAGCCATAATTTTTCATCTTCTGGTAGTGTCAGACCAATTTTATTTTATTTATTTTTTAAAGATTTTATTTATCTGAGAGAGAGAGAGACAGTGCGAGCGGGAACACAAGCAGGGGGAGTGGGAGAGGGAGAAGCAGGCTTCCCGCCGAGCAGGGAGCCTGACGAGGGGCTCCATCCCAGGACCCTGGGATCATGACCTGAGCCCAAGGCAGACGCTCAACCTACTGAGCCACCCAGGCGCCCTCAAACCGATTTTAAAAGAGCCACCATTCTGCTTTGTTTTTCTGGATTTACGTATTGGGGATATTTCGCATAAATGGGATCATACGCCACGTGACCTCTTGTGTCCCAGCTTTCACTGAGCATAGTTTTCTTTTTTTTTTTTTAAAGATTTTATTTATTTATTTGAGACAGAATGAGAGAGAGAGCACATGAGATGGGGGAGGGTCAGAGGGAGAAGCAGGCTTCCCGCAGAGCAGGGAGCCGGATGCGGGACTCGATCCAGGGACTCCAGGATCATGACCTGAGCTGAAGGCAGTCGCTTAACCAACTGAGCCACCCAGGCGCCCGAGCATCTGTTTTCAAGGGGGATCCTTCATTCCTTTTTGTGGCTGAATTATACTACTCCATTGCACAGATCTACCAAATTTCTTTTTTTTTTTTTTTGAAGATTTTATTTATTTATTTATTAGCGAGCGAGAGAGAAACAGCATGAGAGGGGGGAGGGTCAGAGGGAGAAGCAGGCTCCCCGCCAAGCCGGGAGCCCTATGCGGGACTCGATCCTGGGACTCCAGGATCATGACCTGAGCCAAAGGCAGTTGCTCAACCGACTGAGCCACCCAGGCGCCCCCCAGATTTGTTTCTTTATTCATCTGTTGATGGATGGGCTGGGGCCAGAGGGAATGGGCAGGAACTGCTTAATGAGCACAGGGATTATTCTGGGGTCGTGAAAGCATTTTGAAACTAGGTACAGGTGGTTGCACTAAATGCTGCTAATTGTGGACTTTAAAATGGTTAACTTGGTGGCTCAATTAAATGTCTGCCTTCGGCTCAGGTCATGATCCCCGGGTCCTGGGATCGAGTCCCCAGTCGGGGCTCCCTGCTCAGAGGGGAGTCTGCGTGTCCCTCTTCCTCTGCCCTCCCCACTCCACCTCATGCTCTCTTTCAAATAAATGAATAAAATCTTTAAAATGTTTAATTTTACTTAAGTGCAGTTCACCTCAATAAAAAAAGCCGCTAAGAAAGTCACATAGGGGTGCCTGGCTGGCTCAGTTGGAGGAGTGTGCAGCTCGATTTCGGGGTCGTGAGTTTGAGCCCCATGTCAGGTGTAGAGATTACTTAAATAAATAAAACTTAAAAAAAAAAGTGTCACACAAAGTCCAGTTATCGGAGTTGCAAAAGCTTGCTTTCCCTCAAGTGGCTACCATCAGTCCATTCAAAGTGGCTAAACCCATAGCTTGCTTGCTTCTGTCTTTGGAGACAATTTCTCCCTCTTTCTTGGGAAAGGAGCAGCTGGTCTAGGTTGGCCTCAGGAGAACCCAAATGCTACAGAAAACTTGCTTTTATTTTATTTTTTAAAGGAAAGGGGCACCTGACTGGCTCAGTCAGAAGAGCATACAGCTCTTGATCTCAGGGTGGTGAATTTGAGCCCCACGTTGGCTGCAGAGATTACTAAAAAAAAATAAACTATAAAAAAAAAAGACAGAAGGAAGATAATCTTTATATTCCAAGCCTTTCTTGAAGTAGCTCACTCCTCTTTTCAGAGGTTTCCCTGCACTTATTTATTTCACTTCATATTTTATATTCTATTTATTGTCTTTTAAATTTTGTTTTATCTTGAATTTAATATTTTATTTATTATATTTTAAAGAATTTCACTTGTATTTTAGTTTCATATGTGATTTATTTACGTGGGCTGGGAACCGTGTACTTTATTGATAGCAGTGACAAGGTGGCAAACCCTAAGCCCCTCCCTGGCTCCAGGGTGTCTGGGATGGAAACTGTGAAGGATGGAGATTCTCTGTGTGTTGGGGGATCGAACTGGGGCAAGGACTTTCCAGCAGCCGAGGGCCCCTGTCTTCCTTTTGAGCTCTCGCTAGGGCCCGTGGTCTGGGACTCTTACGCCTTGGGGGCCACACTGTACTCAAATTCGTTGTCGTACCAGGAAATGCATGAGCTTAACAGGTGCCAGACCCCACAGCAGAGGTGGAAGAGTGGGTGTCCCTTTTTTTTTTTTAAAGATTTTATTTATTTATTTGATAGAGAGATAGACAGAAGAGCACAAGCAGAGGGAGTGGCAGAGGGAGAGGGAGAAGCAGGCTCTGCACTGAGCAGGGAACCCGATGCGGGACTCGATCCCAGGACCCTGAGATCATGACCTGAGCCGAAGGCAGACGCTTAACCATCTGAGCCACCCAGGCGCCCCAGTGGGTGTCCCTTTTAAAGACTCAGGAGACAAGCTGGTCCTCCGTGTAACCCAGGATGCCCCTGAGGGGGCTTGCCGGTCCTGACTCCACCACCTTCTGGATGTCTTCACGTTGAACAGCTTTCTTCAGATGGCAGGTCAGATCCAGGACCCACGATGGCTGGCCATGAACGAGCTTCGCGTTCAGCTCAGGGGTGACCTTGCCAACAGTCTTGGCAGTGCTGACAGAAGCAGGGAGGATATTCTGGGAAGCCCTTTGCTCATCGTGCACCACAGCTTCCCAGAGGGGCCCTCCGTGGTCTTCTGGGTGGCAGGATTGGCACAGACTGTGGTCATGAGTCCCTCCGTGATGCCAGAGTCGTCATGGGTGACCTTGGCCTGGGGGGGCCAAATCGTTGGTGGTGCAGGAGGCATTGCTGACGGTCTTCAGGGGGCTGTCCTACTTCTCATGGTTCATGACCATCACAAACATGGGGCATCAGCAGATGGGGCAGAGAGGATGACCCTCTTGGCTCCACACTTCAAGCGAGCCCCAGCCTTCTCCAGGGCAGTGAGGACTCTGGCCGACTCCACAGTTTGTTTGGCACCAGATTCACCCCGTGTGATGCTCTCGATCCTGGAAGATGGAGGTGGGCTTTGCCTTGATTGTGCCGTTGAGCAGGCCATGGGTGGAATCATATTGCAACATGTAGCCCATGTGGTTGAGGTCAGTGAAGGGGTCATCGATGGCGACGGTGTCCACCTTGCCAGAGTTAAAAGCAGAGCTGGTGGCCAGACGCCCAATATGGCCAAATCCGTTCACTCTGACCTTCACCATTGTGCGAAAGTCACGCATCTCAGAGATGGTCACCGGCACCTCACAAGAAGACTCGGTGGCCTGCCGAATGGGAGGAGCAAAGGGCCTAAATTTTTTAAATTAAATGGTTTCAGAAATTCCACCTGAGTCTGAAAAAGCACCCCTCAAGGATAAGCCTGCAGCTTCATGGGGAGACGGGAAGACATTAATGAAATTGAGTTAGTGGCGTTTTCACCCGTGGCTATATATTGTCCACCCCAGGGTCAGTAAACCCAAATCTCTGCAGGTGGAGCCTGAGCATAAAGATATGCGTGCAATCCTCAAGTGCTTCTAGAGCCCAGGTAGGACTGGAAATTGCTTAATCTTTAGAAGGATTAAGCGGGTGTCTCCAGGAATTCACCTTGGAGCCTGGGGAATCCAGGTGTGCCACAGAGTACTTGGGACGCCCTGTGACTGCATCACTCTCTAGCTAACACTCATTTTTGTTTTTTAATTTTTTTTATTTTTTTTCTAAAGATTTTATTTATTTATTCATGAGAGACAGAGAGAGAGACAGAGGCAGAGGGAGAAGCAGGCTCCCCGTGGAGCAGGGACCCCGATGCGGGACTTGATCCCAGGACCCTGGGATCATGACCTGAGCGGAAGGGAGGCACGTAACGGACTGTGCCACCCAGGCGTCCCCCTAGCTAACACTCATTGCCTACCTGGAGGACCAGTCCAGGAAAGGAGGCTGGCCGCTACTTCCCCAAATCAATGGGATTAAGCTCTTATCAGTGCCTGGCTTGTCTCTAATCTTATCATGGCTCTCAGAGCTTTTATAATCTGAGGCAGTCCCCTGCCCACCTTTCCCGGTAAACCATTTCCCCACGCCTGAACTTCAATTACCCCCACTGGCATTTTCAACCCTCTTCTCTGACTCATCTTTCACACTCTGGCTCTAAAGTTCCCCAAGATCTGGTTTACCCTCTAAAGTGAGTGGAGGGTATTTATCCGTCCACATCCCGTTGGTGGGTGGGATATGTACTCACTGCTCTTCAGTGCTGAAATCTGAGTATTGTTCATCCTTCATCCTTAAACAGAGCCCACGAATTTGAAACATGCTCTTAGATCTGCTGCCTAGACCGATGGCTCTTGACTAGGGTAAATCTTGTCCTTGGGTAGACCTTCATGATGTCTGGAGACGTTTGGTTGTGACACCCAGGGAGGGGAGGATTCGACTGCCATCTAGTGGGTTAGAAGCCAAGGATGATGCTAAACATCCCACAATGCACAGTACAGCCCCCCACAGGGAAGAATCATGTCCCCAAATGTCAGTAGTAACAAGGTTGAGAAACTCTGCCTTAGATTCTACCATCCACTGGACTTCCTTAGTGAGGTTCTCTAGCCTCATCTTGATTACCTCTTTCTATAGACTGAAGACTAGAATGTTCTACCGGACAGTCACATGGCTTCCCTCAACTTCATCCAAATCTCTCTCACCTCCTCAAAATAAAAATGACAACAGATCCCCCTCCATCTCCAAACCGAACCAAGTAAATGCTCAGGGAAGCATCCTATCTTAACAGCATCCATCAGTCTTCATCCCTCTGCCTTGCCTTATTTTTCTTTAGCACATTTATCATTTCTTGGCATTAAATTTTATATCTCTTCATTGCCTGTCTTGTTACTGGAACATAATATCTATGAAATCAGGGTCTCTTTTGTTTCCCACTGAATTCAGCAGATATTAACTGGCTGACAATACCTGTCACTGTTGTAGACACCAGAGATCAGAACACACAGACAAACCCATGTCAGTTTATGGTTTAAGGAGATTGCGTCCTATTTTAAGGGAGAATGCAACGAAAGGACCGGAATGTTCTGAGCTGATTCAGGCAGGCAGTTAACTCGTCCATGTGCTCTTCAGTA
The DNA here is from genome assembly GCF_029215605.1 of Mirounga angustirostris. Lineage (NCBI taxonomy): Eukaryota > Metazoa > Chordata > Mammalia > Carnivora > Phocidae > Mirounga > Mirounga angustirostris. The sequence goes on along the minus strand of NW_026991724.1, from coordinate 56,131,190 downwards.
ATTAATGAGCTCCGGATGCAAGTATCTGGGGAAACAGGAAGGATCAGAGTCCTTGTCCTCATGGTGGCTTTTTACTTCCTGGAGGAGCACTCTGCTGATAAGTTAATAATAAACGTTTGGAAATTCATAGTTTTAGAAAGCGATGAGTGCCGGAGAGAACAGAGTGGGATGAAGAGATGGAGTATGCCCGGGAAGGAGTGTGGGGTCAGGGCAAAATTCTGTGCTTATCAAGGACGCCCCTCACGGGAGAGAATTGAAGGTTAAGAAGGATATATCCTGATGCATATACTGGGTCCTAATCTTCCCCAAATAATTGGTACCAAAAGACCCCTTAAGATGGTTCCATTTGGAAAGTCTCCCCCAGTTCATTTCTAGGTGACGCGAAGCCTGCTGGTTTGGGGCAGACCCTGCACTGTGTCCAGGCTGGTGGCATGAAGTCCTTGCTGCTTCTGTGCTCCGGCATCTCCGGCCATGTCCGGTGGTGTCTGTGGTCGTGAGGACACTCCCGGGCGGGCGTCTCTGGCAAGCGTCGGTTGCAGAGCCCTTACCCGGGGATTCTAGATTCTGGAGCAAGGCCGTGCCTTCCACGACGGAACTCCTCACTGTCGGAGACGCCGCTCCTGGAATGTTGAGTCCTGATCGATCCTGCGCCTCTGAACGAGGCCAGAAATGCCCATCGTGATCTGGGTGCGGTTAGACCCCCCGACGACCGGGTCGGAACCGGCTGGGTGCGGCCGCTGTTGCTTGCTCCGTGGAAGAGGTGCGCCGAGGAACTGAGCAGAGAAGGTCCCGAGGGCACCAGTTAGTCACATGAAAAATTGGCAACGGATCCCGGGGTTTCTAAGGCCGTTACATCGGTGCCTCTTCCTCAGCGCACACTGTGGCCTCACGGGGTTTCCTGAGAGCAGCTGAGGGAGGGGAGAACTGCAGCCTGGCTCACAGAGGGGACTCCATAGGGAATTCTCCCAGCGGCCAGAGCTGTGAGCAGTACCCATGGCTTCCCACTCTCTATGGAGGGAGACCTGGCCTGAAATCAGGTTATACGTGGACTTCTGGGACGTGGAAAATTGCCCGGCTTATTGGTCGGGGAAAGGAAGACGTCTGAAAGATGGGAGTCACGGCGGTCTGTGAACAAGGCAGGTCAGTGACCTGTGAAGAAGCACACAGAGCGTGTAGAACTTTGTGTCTCCCGTTCATGCCCCCCAGGGGGTATGCACCGCACAGAAGGCTCTCAACAGCTGGGTAGAGATGATGCTCTATCTAGCAGGTGTGTGGTCGTCTCCTTCCTCAGGCCACTGCTTGCATCTTGAGCCCTGATGTGGGATCTGACAAAACACCAGCTCACGCCGAGGGGTTCATTTTGGGCTGCAGAGGGTGCGTCGGTACATGCGGGACTGAATCCACCGTTCATGTCATGGATTGCGTTCTACAGAACCAGCTGCCATGGCGGAGTGGCCTGTGAAAGGCTCGGCTCGGGGATGACACCTCGTGCAGGGAGGGGGGTGCTCTGTGCGTTGAACTGACAAGGCTCAGTGTAAGGTGCTGTGTTCCTCACAGCTGGAATACACAACTCTAGTTCTCAAGGGGTGAAAAGAGAATTGGCTTTCATCACTCTCATTTCTAAGGACTCACTTGAAGAATTTGTGCTTCCTGTCCTCCAACCTCAGGATCTGTCGGGTGAGGTGTCTTCATTTTCAGAAGGGCGACCCTTCTGCTGGGAACCAGGAAGTGTTCCTGCCTGGTTACTTTGGCTTTCCGTGCTGATTAACCAGTGGGCAGAGAAATGAGTTCCTTGACTGGCATGGATAGTGAGAACCATGACGACTACCGGGGACTAGGGTTACTGCTACATAATGGGGTCAGCAACGCCTCTGTCTGGGACCCAGAGGATGCCCTGTGCCCTGCAGTCATGGGGACAAGGAAACTGCATGTCTGCGACCCAATAAAAGCAAAGTTACTGAGATCACCCCAAGGGATGGTGAAATAAGACTCAGGTGAATCAGAGAGTTTTGATACCTGGCATCAAACTTTAAAATTCCAAGGATACAGATAATTGCAAGACATAGGCAAAGCACGGAGAACGTCAGAGGCAACCACCTTAGCTGCTCCAACCTTCCTCGTCATATTAGAACGACTCCTGCTTCCAGATATGAGGTCCTCATTTAAGTGATGTATGTTGGGGCTTCAGTTACACAAAGGAGTTCCTTTGATCAATGACTTTCTCTCCCGCCCCTCCCATTCTCTGATAATTAAATAGGAGTCACATTTTCCAAGGCTTGCTGCCCCGTAAACGCATACATCCCGGCTGTGTTAACTATAAGCCATCTAGAAAGCCCAGGTATGTCCTGTGAAAAGCATTTCATAGATAAGGAGTCTAGTTGGGTTTCCTCTGATACCACAAGAAAGTCTGATTAGCGTGTTTACAAGCCAGGATAGGAAGAGTGGATTACAGACCAGCTGCTAACTCTTTCCTTCCTAGCAGCCCACGATTCAGCCCTTTCGGAAAGGAAGGCCCATAGCCAAACTATGGGAAGGGTCCAGATAGTCCATTGACAGATGAATGGATAAAGATGTATATGCACAATGGAATAGTACTCAGCCATCAAAAAATGGAAATCTTGCCATTTGCAACAACGTCGATGGAACTAGAGGGCATTATGCTAAGCGAAGTAAGTTAATCAGAGAAAGGCAATTATCATATGATCTCACTCACATGTGGAATTTAAGAAACAAGACAGATGAGCACAGGAGAAGGGAGGGAAAAATAAAACCAGACAAAATCAGAGAAGGAGACAAAGCATAAGAGACACTTAACTACAGGAAACAAACTGAGGGTTCCAGGAGGGGCGGGGTTGGGGGGATGGGGTAACTGCGTAATGGGCATTAAGGAGGACACATGATGTAATCAGCACTGGGTGTTACACGCACCTGATGAATCACTAAACTCTACCTTTGAAACTAATAATACACTATATGTTAATTGAATTTAAATAAAATTAAATAATTAAATAAAATTAAATAAATTTAAAAAGAGGAAGCCCAAATCACCCCACCAGACAAACGACCTAGGCAAAAATACAGTGCTGACGCACCACAAGAATCTAGAAGGCGTGACAGAAAGGGAGAGATGAGTTACAGTAGTAGTCTTGGGTCCAAGGTACAGTGGGCACTGTGGCTTGTTCCACTAACCGTACTGAAGAACTCCGTGTAGACTGGCTGGAGCCATAAGCACTCAACAGCTGGGTGGACTGAAGGTAGAAGTGAGTGTACTTGAGAAGTGCAAGGCTTGTGCACTTGCAGATGCACACGGTACCCCTTGGTGCACCTGGAACACCAGTCTGGGCTTCGATGTACATTCTCATGCAAACACGGACTCCCCTTTCTGCCACGATCTTACCTCAAGCATGGGCCATTCATCCTTCTGTATTCATCCCCGGAGTCTTTTCTGGTGCTCTTTACCCCATAGAAAATATTAGCCCAGAACTGCAGGAAGTCAGTGCCTCTGAGGAAAACTCCTAGCCAGTGGGGGAGGGGCTAAACTTGGCACATAAATGCCCCAAACTCCCATCTTTCCCGCAGGGGATTATATGAGGCATCATATATGCTCTACAGTAGGATTCAAAGGCATGAACCGCCCCACCATCGCTCACAGCATGGATTCCAATCACTTATCCTTACATTGGCTCCCTTCCTGTCCCTGACTACTCTCCTTGCTACCTCCTTCCTATTTTAGGGGATCATTTTCCAAATAAACATCTTGAACTCAAGTCCCTGTATCAGGCTCTGATTTGGGGAATCCAGATTAAGGCAGTATCATTCTGATAAACAGGATGAGGAAGAGATGCAAGAAACAGAAGTGAGGGGCGCCTGGGTGGCTCAGTCGTTAAGCATCTGCCTTCGGCTCAGGTCACGATCCTGGAGTCCCTGGATCGAGTTCCGAGTTCCGCATCGGGCTCCCTGCTCTGCGGGAAGCCTGCTTCCCCCTCTCCCACTCCCCCTGCTTGTGTTCCCTCTCTCGCTGTGTCTCTGTCAAATAAATAAATAAAATCTTAAAAAAAAAGAAACAGAAGTGAAAGATCTCCATCTCCCTAAAAACAAACAAACAAACAAAAAATCAGTTATGGATAAAATCACCAGAGTACAAAAGACTCAGGGACAGAAAAATGTAAAGAAATGGGTTAGTGCAATTGCTTTTGCAACTCTCTTCTTTCTCCCCAGTTGTTCATACCGCCTGTGAATTCTTACACTATACTTAAAAATAATTCCTCTAAGGGAAAGATTTGGTGCATCAGGAGTCTATTGACGTATATATGGTGAAGACAAGAACTGTTTATATGGAAATGACAAAGTTCCCCCAGCAGCCCCAAGTCTGTCCCTGCATCCTTCTGCAAGTCAGTTCAAGAAAACCTATCTGTGGTGATTCCTGTTCTGATTGAAGATAATGCAGTTCACGGGTGAGATCGCAAATCAACAGTAGAACTTTGGAGTTCAAAATGCCAGGGGTAAAAGAAAATAATAATAATTAAAAAATAAAAATAAAGGGGCGCCTGGGTGGCTCAGTCGTTAAGCGTCTGCCTTCAGCTCAGGTCATGATCCCAGGGTCCTGGGATCGAGCCCCGCATCGGGCTCCCTGCTCCGCGGGAAGCCTGCTTCTCCCTCCCACTCCCGCTGCTTGTGTTCCCTCTCTCGCTGTATCTCTCTCTGTCAAATAAATAAAATCTTAAAAAAAAAAAAAAATAATAAAAATAAAAAAAGCCGGGGCTAGGGGGTTACACACTGTGGAGCCGGGAACCAAATGTGAGGTCTGGTGGTTCCCAGGCTGGCCTGCAGGGATCCCGTGGCCACAAAACAGACAGCAGTGTCCACAGAAGTGAAGGCAGAGAAGGCTTGTGTGCAGGTGTGACAATGTGTGGCGGGGGGATATTTCTGGGGCAGGAGGTGTAGACTATGTGGGTGAAATATTTGCCTTGGTCTTGTCTCACCATCCAAGTATTTACTGCTGTTCTTCCCGCAACAGCTTTTATGTCCCTCCTCTATCCGGATGGAGTCCGTATCCTCTTAGATCAGGACTGGAGAATGTGCAGAGGGTGGGCTGCACCCAGAGAGTTCTCCTTATCCTTCAGGAGGCGGCTGCCGCCGGGCACCAACATTTGGTGCACATCTCTTCATCCCAGATGAAATGAAGAGGACCCCTCCACACTTGCTCCTAGCTAGGTATTTCCAGAAGGAGTAAAGGAGACAGGAAGTAGAAGTGAAGAGACTGCAAGGAAGGGGAAAGATCAAGAGCTCTGCAGGAGGATGGAAAGAAAGAAAAATGAATCCGTCCCAGAGGCTCTTCTGGGGCGTGTTCAGTAAGGGCTCTGTGGTGTGGTCAGCAAGATCCAGCTTAGAGAACTCTGAATGTGATCTGGAGTCTGGGGTCCTCAGGGATTATCTTAAAGGGTTTTGGGGCCTTGGAGAGACCCTGAGGAAATCCCTGGGATAGGGTCAAGACTGCATTCGATAGACCCCTAGTAGGAACAGGCTGTGTACTCAAGAAAGCATCTTGGTAGTTGAAAATACCCTCGTTGAACAGAGTCCACAAGAGCACAGAACACATAACTGGTGAGCCTGTGTATCAGTGGTTTTCCGATTCTTTTGCCTGGGTCTCCTAGTAACAAATGTATTTTCCAACATGACCCAGTACACAAACACATGCATAACCACACACTTTGACAATTGTGCTTTGATGTTTCTAATCTACACTTTGTGTTTCAAAAAGTCTGAATATAACTAACACTGATTTCATGATCCACTAATTTGTCATGGTGAGCCGTTTGAAAAAACACTGCTGGAATGGAGAAGGACGGTCTTTCTAGTAAGTGGTGCTGGGACAACTGAATATCCAAAAAGGTATTGGACCTCTACCTCACCCTATCCACAAAATTAATTCTAGTTGGTTGTAGGACTTAAATGTGAAAGGCAGGACCTGAAAGCTTACAGAAGAGCTTCCTGACTTCAGGACTAGGGAATCGTCTCTTAGAAGGCAAAAATATTAACCATAAAGGAAAAAGAATGAAACACTTTCTTATGTTAAAATTAAGGATTTGTGTTAATCAAGACTATTTAAGACATTCCCTATAGCATAATGGTAGACACCTAAAGCTGACTCTCCATACATCCTTTAAAAATGAGATCAGCAGAACCAATAAAATCACCCCTTGCCACACTTTAGGGCATAACAAAAGAATCTTGACCCTATCTTTCCCCTTACACAAAAATCTAATACGAATGATTTACAAACCTAAAGTCAGAAGGCAGAACAGTATGTTTTTAGAAGACAACATAAAGAACATTTTGATGATCTAGGAGTAAGCTAAGAGTTACTGAAAAAGACAAAGTTTTACAGTGAAGATACATAAATTAGAATATATTAAAATTAAGGATTTCTGTCCTTAAAAACAAAAAACAAAACACCCTTGAGAAAGGGGAAAGGCAATCCACGCTGTGGGAAAACACACAGGCAACAGCATATAAAGAATTTGCAGGGGCGCCGGGGTGGCTCAGTCGTTAAGCGTCTGCCTTCGGCTCAGGTCATGGTCCCAGGGTCCTGGCTCAGGTCATGGTCCCAGGGTCCTGGGATCGAGCCCCGCGTCGGGCTCCCTGCTCAGTGGGAAGCCTGCTTCTCCCTCTCCCACCCCCCCTGCTTGTGTTCCCTCTCTCGCTGTGTCTCTCTGTCAAATAAATAAAATGTTAAAAAAAAAAAAATTGCAAATCAATACAAAAAAAGACAATTCGGCACAAGAATGAGCAAAAGCCGTGGCCAGAGAAAAAGAAGGCAAGAGTGGGTGACACCACGGCATCGGGGCAGCGAAAGCAGTCCCTCCCTTTCATCCCCTTGGGACCGCGAGTTAGACACCCACCCGGGAACCGAGGCGCTTCTGTGGGGGCTGCAGGATCCACGCTGTCCCTGGGCGCAGGCCGGGGGAGCCTCGCACACCTGCGCCTCGGGAGACGGGCACCTGCGGAAGCAGCGGATCTTGGGGAGCCCGGGAGAGTGCAGGCCTGGGCAGAGTGTCGCCACCGGCGAGAATCTGCCCAAGTGCAGCCTTCCTGGAGGGAGGCGCGCAGCAGGGGCGCGGCGGGGCCTGGAGCGCAGGACGCCGCGGGGGAGGGGAGGTCTCCGGGGCCGCACCGGGCGCGCGGTGGGACCCCCCTGACCAGATTTCAGGGGCATTGGAGGGAGTGCTCTCAGGGAGCCCCTGGGCCCCGGCGCCAACCCCAAACCTCCCAGCTCCGCGCGCGGACCCGGAGCGCGCTCGGAGAGCCGGCCCCGGAGGGGGACCTTAGCTGGAGCCACGGCGCCGCCTTTCGGAACACGAGGGAACGCCTTCCAGGAGCCCGCCTGCGGAGTTGAAAGGACCCCATCAAAGCTTAGGAATTCTGCCCCAGGAGAGAGCAAGAAGAGTGGGGCAGGTGCATCCATACAGAGACAGAAGACCCCAGACAGTACCAGTGCCATCGAACAGATGAAAGAGGTGTGTGCGAATTCAGATGTGAAAGCACCAACGCAAAGCTACAAGGAACATGAAAAATCAAGGAAACATGCCAACATAAAGAAAAAATGATAATTCTCCAGTACTTGAGCTCCAGGGCGCAGAATTCTGTGATCCCCCTGATAAAGAATTCAAGATTGCAGTATATAAATGGATCAGATCAACGCCTGAAATTGTACATCTTAAATTCACACAATGTTAATATGTAAGTTCTTTCTCAATATAAAACACTTGCCCAAGACCAGCCACCGTAGGTATTTAAGAGGATTTCAGGAATTAAATGGGAATTGTATACAATGGGTGCCAAGCTTTTCTGAATTAGGAAGGTGTGTGTAATTTTTTTTTTTAGAGATTTTATTTATTTATTTAAGAGAGAATGAGATAGAGAGCATGAGAGGGGGGAGGGTCAGAGGGAGAAGCAGACTCCCTGCCGAGCAGGGAGCCCGATGTGGGACTCGATCCAGGGACTCCAGGATCATGACCTGAGCCGAAGGCAGTCGCTCAACCGACTGAGCCACCCAGGCGCCCCAGGTGTGTGTAATTTGACTAAAACCATTCAGAGCCACTCCCATGGAACCCAACCTGGAAAAGCCTACCTTAATCTAAAAATATCTCTCTCAGTACCACTTACACAGGTGTCCTGAGTATCATAAACCTTTCTTTTTGTATATACGTGAAAGATTTGCCCGTGATCTTGTGGTATAAACTCCATGTCATAGCGCACATCAAAGACCTATTATAACCACTCCCCTGATCTCTATCCAAACGGATCCTCATTGCTCAGCAGTTGTGGGTGGTTGGAAGCATCTTTGGATCTTGTACTAGGATGATAATTTTACCCAGTGGTACCATATGCAGCAGAGTTCCTTTTCCTAGCTAAAATCAGTATTTTCCTTCTAGGTGATATTAATCAAGTATGATTTTTTTTCTCTTTCGCAGATGACTATACACTGCTTTGACACTTAGTCAAGTGACTTTATTTTCCTTATCCAATGAAAGAGGATCTCATGATTGTGTTTCTGTAGTTTGAGAACTATCCGCATCCAGAAGAGATTTTCTGGATACTTGCATACCAAATCTTGACTGAATATATGTTTATTGATGAGTTACATTGTTGAAACGCTGTAAACCTTGCTGCTGTCAAGTGGAAGAGCTTTTCCTCTATCCTTTTAGGGTCTGTGAGTAGGGTCCGGCAAAATAGACAAAAGACAGATTAGATTAACAGGAGAAAAAAGATTAGATTGGAGCTAACAAAAGTAGTCACCTTGCTAAATGGTAAGTTAGAGGCTTATACACCTAATTTAGGGGATGCCTGGGTGGCTTAGTTGGTTAAGCATCTGCCTTCAGCTCAGGTCATGATCCCAGGGTTCTGGGATCGAGCCCCGCATCGGGCTCCTTGCTCAGTGGGGAGCCTGCTTCTCTCTCTTCCTGCCGCTCCCCCTGCTTGTGCGCTCTCTCTCTGACAAATAAATAAAATCTTAAAAAAAAAAAACACCTAACTTAATAAGGGAAGGGAGTAGGGAGAAAAGGCTTTTATGGGAAGAACAAATAGGTTTCTTCAAAACAGGCAAATAGGTTTTTAAGAGAACAAACAGGAGATCAGAAACTTTGTGATCGTGTTTGTCTATGCAGCTTTGGTCTTTTGATCTTCAGGGAATTATAGTCAAAGTTTATTTTCCTTCTTTGGGAGCAGCTCTTCCCTGCCTTATATTGTAAAATATTCTGCTTTGAGTCAGTTAAGGGAAGTGCCAAGAAGGTTTCTTTCTGCCATCTATTGAGTCTCAGATGGCTTCCCTTTAAAATAATCTTCGACCCTGGGGTTCTGAGTTGGTTTCCACACAGCCAAGCACAACTCCCCACAACAGCGTAAGCCACTTCACTCCATCTTGTGTGGCTGGCTTTTTGAAAGTCAGTGAAAGAGTTAACTGCATTTAAATCCCCTTTTGGTGGCTCATACCCTGTGTTTCAACATGTTGGGGATTTGATTTTTCAACATGTTGGGCATGTCGTAATCTGGTCAGTCCTTCACCAGCGGCCTCCGCTGTGTGCCCGTTCCTGCACCCAGGTCTCTCCTTTCTTGGCGTGCATGCTCTGCACGCTATGCTTTCCCAGCGAACCGAGCTCCTTGAAGAATAGGATCAAGTCACACTCATCTGTCTTTTCCCGTCCCCATGTGTGAGGCTGGGTGCATGCACGATGCTTGTTTCATGCTTTGGCTGTGTGAATTAACAGACATCAGACCTCCCCTTCTTCTGGTTGGGGCCCAGCTCGGCTTGGGGGTCCCCTGCACTCGAGTACCCAGGCATGGGCAGATGGTGGACAGTCAAGGAGCCAAAGAAGACTGGGAGGGAAGAGGGTTGTGAACCGGGTCCGTGTTATACGGCCCCTACTTCTCGGGGGCCTTGATGATCAAATGGATTCAAGCATTTAAACATCTTAGGAATATATTGAAGGGGTTCAGGACAGCACCCCTACAACTACATAGAATAATCTAAATTGGAGAGTCTTTCCAGAATAAAGGTTATTAGTAAAGATAAATTTTATCTGGGGCGCCTGGGTGGCTCAGTCGTTAAGCGCCTGCCTTCAGTCAGGTCATGATCCCAGGGTCCTGGGATCGAGCCCCGCATCGGGCTCCCTGCTCAGCGGGAAGCCTGCTTCTCCCTCTCCCACTCCCCCTGCTTGTGTTCCCTCTCTCGCTGTGTCTCTTTCTGTCAGGTAAATAAATAAAATCTTAAAAAAAAAAAAGATAAATTTTATCTGAGTGACCCATCAGGATGGCAAGGCAGACATCTAGTTACCAAACATCTGCTCTTCTGCAGTTCTTTTTTTGAGAGGGGGGATGCGGAGAGAAAAAGCATGCCCGAGCAGGGGTAGGGGCAAAGAGAGAATCTTAAGCAGACTCCCCACTCAGTGCGGAGCCCGATGGAGGGCTCGATCTCATGACCCTGAGATCATGACCTGAACCGATATCAAGAATCAGATGCTTAACCGATTGAGCCACCCAGGCATCCCAAAACATCTGCTCTTCTTATTGCCCTGTGAACTATATCCCTTCCCTCTGAAATCCCAGACTCCTACCCCCTCCTCCTTCATTCAGAATGATATAGCGCCTCATCTTGCCTGTCTTTGGAATTTCCATGTGTGTGTGGATGCCCAAGACACATGCTATTAAATCTGATGTTGTCCTGTTAATCTGTCTCATGTCAATTTGATTCTTAGTCCAGCTGGAAGGACTCTTGAAAGGGACAGGAATTCTTGCTTCTCAACACTATGACCCAGAAATTCCACTTCTGGTTACATATCCTAAAGAATGGAAAGCAGGGTCTGGAAAAGATATTTGTTTGTTTTTCTTTTTTTAAAGATTTTATTTATTTATTTGAGAGAGAGAGAATGAGAGACAGAGAGCATGAGAGGGAGGAGGGTCAGAGGGAGAAGCAGACTCCCTGCCGAGCAGGGAGCCCGATGCGGGACTCGATCCCGGGACTCCAGGATCATGACCTGAGCCGAAGGCAGTCGCTTAACCAACTGAGCCACCCAGGCGCCCTGGAAAAGATATTTGTACACTTGTGGTCATAGTAGTATTCTTGTCAATACCTAAAACATGGAAGTTACTCGAGTGTCCATTGACCAATGAATGGATAAGCAAAATGTGGCATGCACATACAAAGGAATATTACGCAGCATTGAAAAGGAAGGAAATTCTGACACACGGTAAAACATGCGTGAGCCTTGAGGATGTTCTACTAAGTGAAATAAGCCAGACACAAAGGACAATTATTGTATGATTCCACTTCTATGCAATACCTAGAGGTCAACCTCATAGAGACAGAAACTTGAATAAGCTGAACGGTGACCCCCAGGGGCTGGGGGAGGGGGGCGTGTGAATTATTGCTTAATGGGGACAGAGTTTCAGTTTTGCAAGAGTTCTGGAGACAGATGGTGGTGATGGTTGTACAGAATATGAATGTACTTAACACGACTGAACCGTACATTTTTTTTAAAAAAAGATTTTATTTATTTATTTGACAGAGAGAGAGACAGCGAGAGAGGGAACACAAGCAGGGGGAGTGGGGGAGGGAGAAGCAGCTTCCCGCGGAGCAGGGAGCCAAATGCGGGGCTCAATCCCAGGACCCTGGGACCATGACCTGAGCCAAAGGCAGATGCTTAACGACTGAGCCACCCAGGCGCCCCGCACCGTACATTTAAAAATAGTTCAGATGGCAAATTTTACGTTACGTGTATTTGACCACAGTTGAAAAAAAAAAGGCTTTAAAACTCTGTGGAACCACGGGAGCATCCCTGTCGGACTGCATTGTTGCAGAAGAGCCCTGCCCCACCCGTCCCCACCCCACCTACCCAGCAATAAGAGTTGTCTTTTGTGCCTGTGGGCTCCCTGCTTCGCTGTTAGGGCTAGATCAGCTCCAGCCCAGCTCGGCTGAACTCCCCTCTGCTGACCGACCCCGCGCTCCAGGGTCTGCTCCCAACACCTGGGTAAGCTTTGGGTGACCCCTCTTCTGTAGGGGACCGGGCGCACAGTGCAGATACTCCTAAGGAGACCTGCAACCCCGCTGTGGGGTTGCTTGGCCAGGCTCCGGGTGGAGGGTGGAAGAACCCGTTTTCCATATGGAAGAAGGAGCTGGGGGCTGTGTGTGTAAGGGATGGGGGTGGGGGAGACTGGATAGGTGTCCGGAGGCTCTAAGACTCGCTTTCTTTGACTTGTGTCCCAACAGTATTAAAGATTAAACCTTATAGGGGTTTGTGATTTTAGCCTCACATTTGGGCATTCGTTTGGTAGACCCAGAAATGCGGTGAGGCTGCTTGCATTATTACCATTGGCAACATTTTATTTCATTTGTTTATTTTTAGATTTTATTTATTTGTTTGAGAGAGAGAGCACAAGCCGGTGGAGGGGCAGAGGGAGAGGGAGAAGCAGACTCCCCACTGAGGCTGAGCAGGGAGCCCAATGCGAGGCTCCATCCCAGGACCCTGAGATCATGACCTGAGCCGAAGGCAGAGGCTTAACCGACTGAGCCACCCAGGGGCCCTATCAGCAGCATTTAAAAAAAAAAAAATGGTGGTAAAATACACATAAAATTTACCACCTTAAGCCATTTTTTTAAATGTACGTTGGGCAACCAATCTCCAGGACTCTTTTCATCTTGCAAAATGAAACTCATTAATGAAACCCATTAAACAACGCCTACCCCCGCTCCCTCTAACCTGTGGCAACCACCATTCTACTTTCGTTTGGATATGCATACCCAAGTGGAAATGCTGGATCATGCGGTAGTTCCGTTCTTAATTGTTTGAAGAACCACACCTTACCCACTGCAGCTGGACCCTCTCGCGTTCCCAGGAACGGTGCACGAGGGTTCATCTGCAGCATTAGGGAAGGAAGAAGGAGATGGCCACGTGGTGCCAAGATTCTTCTAATCTGGTTCCTGGCTCTTGAGTCCTTGCTCTTCACCAACACGCTCAACTTGTACTTTGGATTATCATCGACAGAAGCCCCTGACGATACTGGGCATTGACTGGCTCAGCCTTGCCCTGCAGAGCAGAGCAGTGAGACCACCTTCCGTTGCCCCAAAGGAGCAAGCAGCAGGCCTGTCTCTTCTGCCTCGGAGAGGTCAGTCCTCCCTCCAGGCAACCGGGAGGTCCCTCAGGTTTCCTGCTCTGCCTGAGCCAGGCTAGTCTCTCCCTCCCTGCAAATTCCGTCTCATTCTGCCCCAGCTCAAAATTCCAATTCCATTTTGCTCCGCAGGCGAATGAGGCAAAGCGGACAGGTTGCAGGATCCTTGGCGTAGAAATGTGTGGAGTGTGAGCTCTCTCTGATCACCAAGCCCCGCCAAGCAAGTGTCGCGTCGCTTCGCACGTAACGAGGGAGGGAGGGAGGAATGACAATCATGATGATTTTTCCCTGTTTTACGGAGGGGAGGGCCGAGAGTGGCAGGTAGCTTGTGCGAGATCAGATGGCTGATGTGAGAACCTGGATGGTCTGGCTTCGGAGGTCAGGGCTCTTGTCCCCCAGCTCACGGGGATGAGCTTTACCGTCCGGCAAGCTTTTGCTTGCTTCTTTTCAAGTAACCCTCCAGGTAACTTTGAAACATATTAAACGTCTTCTTAAATTTGAGGAAACAGGAAACGGAGGCGCAGAGATGGGTGACTGGCCCAGGATGTCCTGTCATCACTGCTCTGTGGGATGGTTTTCTGCCCGACGACGCCCAGGGCCACGGGGGATGGACGTTCTTGACGGCGTTCTCTCGTTTTCTCCGCAAACCGTGGCCTCCGCCTCCAGTCCTCAACTCCACCGAGGATGCTGTGTCAGCACGTTTGCTGGTTTGGCCGGAAGCTGGTGCGCAGGCAGCCCCTGGGGCCGAGGGAGGGGGCTGCGAGTCGCTTGGCCCGGTGCCTGAGCACCCTCAATCTGGTGGCCTTGGGCGTGGGCAGCACCCTGGGAGCGGGCGTGTACATCCTAGCGGGCGAAGTGGCCAAGGACAAAGCGGGGCCGGCCATCACCGTCTGCTTCCTGGTGGCCGCCCTGTCTTCTGTGCTGTCCGGGCTCTGCTATGCGGAGTTTGGGGCCCGCGTGCCGGGCTCTGGCTCTGCGTATCTCTACAGCTATGTCACAGTGGGACAATTGTGTGCTTTCGTCACTGGCTGGAACCTCATACTCTCCTATGTCATCGGTGAGGTGGGGGGGAAGGTGGGGGGAGCGAGGGACTGAAGGTTGGGAAAAGAGGCTTCACTGCGTCGTGAGCGTTTTGTTATCTGCCTTGTGGGGGGAGGTGGGTCATAGCGCAGGAAAACCCCAAAACTTCATTCTACTCAACTCTGTCCTGCTTTCCTAGAATGATAGGACCGGGAGCCAGGAAGGCATGGGGACCAAAGGATGGGGGGAGGCGGAGCTCCGGTGGGAGAGAGGGAGACGAGTTTGGGAAGGCCCATCCTCCCCAATTCCCCGCTTCCCTGTTTTCTTGCCCGGCATAACCTCGATCTCTTTCTAACCATATTAAATAGTTGACCTATTTTATGAATCCTCTTTGTCTGCGCTCCCTACCCCATGAAAGGAAACTCTTAGAGATTAGGTATTTTGTCTGGTTTCTTCCTGCCCACCCCCCCCCCGAAGATATCCCATGGCACATAGTAGGAGTTCACTTTACGTTTGTCAGTGAACATTCCTCCTCCTCCGCCCGCAGGTGCTGCCAGCGTGGCCAGGGCCTGGAGCTCCGCCTTCGACGACTTGACTGGGAACCAGGTCTCTCGGCTCCTGAAGGGAGGTTTCTCTCTGCGCGTCCCCCGCGTGCTGGCCACACACCTGGACTTCTTCGTGCTGGGCCTGGTGTTGCTGCTCACTGGTGAGGCCCGCGTCGTCTAGGATGGGAAGAGCGGGGTGCGGAGGGGGAGCCGTGCACAGAATGGGGGACAGCCCTGGGAGGGAGGGTCCGTGCTGAGAAACGGGAAGGCCAGTCTTAGACCACTGCTTCTGTCCCTGGGCGTCACTGACATTTTGGGCTGGATCAGTGTCTTTGGTGTGGAGGGCTGTCCGTGCATTACTGGTGTGTGTGTACGTGTGTGTGTGTTTTAATCATTGCTGCATGTTGAGTAGTGTCCCTGGCCTCTACTCCCTAGATGCCAATGGTACCCACCCCCCAAACTGTGACAGTCAGAATGTCTCCAGACATTGCCAGATGGCCCTTGGGTAACAAAGTCACGCCCAGCTGAGAATCATTCATTTAGACTGACAAGTCTTCCTTTGTACTGAGACCAAAGGTTTTTTCAATTGAGTTGAAATTCACATAACATCCAGTTAGCCACTTCATTTTATTATTCCCAGCTTGACTGAGATTTAATTGACATACAGCCTTGTGCAAGTTCAAGGTGTACAGCATGATGCTTTGGTGCGCTTGTATATCACAGGCTGATTACCACAATAAGAAATTAACCATCTTAGAGGGCATGTCGTTCCAAACCCCAAAAGGACCAGTACCCCCAAGAAGGAACCCTCGTACCTACTAAGCAGGCACTGCCCATCCCCTGTCCCCCCAGCCCCTGGCGACCACCGGTCTGCTTTCTGTCCGTAGGGGTTGAGTTATTTTGCGTATTTCGTATTCCATCTTTCCCATAGGACTCCTGGTCCTGGGAGCTAGTGAGTCGGCCCTGGTTACCAAGGTGTTCACGGGCGTGAACCTTTTGGTTCTTAGCTTCGTCATCCTCTCTGGCTTCATGAAGGGAGATCTGCACCACTGGCAGCTCACTGAACAGGACTACAAACTGGCCATCTCTGCATCCAATGACACTTCTGGGTTAGGCGGGCACTCTTGGCCACAGTAGAGAGTGGGGGGGGTACAGCTGGGAACGTGGTGGGGAATAAAGAGGACTGTGGTGGGCCGGTGGATCCAGATGATGAGCAAGGGGAATGGAGCCCAGGACTTACGGGACTGACGGAACCGTCAGTAGAGATGGCTGAACACTTGCCCCCGTGTCCTTCCTTATTCCTTCTCACCACAGCTTGGGCCCTCTGGGCTCTGGAGGGTTTCTGCCTTTTGGCTTTGAGGGCATTCTCCATGGAGCCGCGATGTGTTTCTACGCATTCATTGGTTTTGATTGCGTTACCGCTACAGGTAACAAGGTCACTCTGCCCATCAGGGCGGACGGTTGGTAGGCGGGGTAGCCTGCTTCTGAAGGTTGACGAGGGACGAGGATTTCGTGCCTTCACCCCAGTGTTTTCCTGACCCAGTACATCCACCCATCCTGCAGGGGAAGAAGCCCGTAATCCTCAGCGTTCCATCCCCTTAAGCATCATAATCTCACTCTTCATCTGCTTTTTGGCGTATTTTGGTGTCTCAGCTGCACTTACCCTCATGATGCCCTACTACCAGATTCATCCCAGCAGCCCCTTGCCACAGGCGTTTCTCCATGTGGGATGGGTCCCTGCCAGATACACCGTGGCTACTGGAACCCTCTGTGCTCTTTCATCCAGGTCAGTGTCTGCCTTCTCCCTGTCTGGGAGATTCTCAGGTATCCCAGCCCTTGGGATTGAGAGACGAGAGGGAGAGACACCTGACCTCACGCTGGCTGGGGTCTGTCGTGCTCCTCCACGAGCTCACGTACTTTCCCGTTTTCTCCTCCAGCCTCCTGAGTACCATGTTCCCCATGCCTTGAGTGATCTACACAATGGCAGATGAGTGGGCTCCTTTTCCAGGGACTCGCCTGGATTCATCCCCGCACACACACCCCCATCGTGGCCACCATAGTGTCTGGAACTTTTGCAGGTGAGGAAACAAAACCCATTCCTTCGATCAGTTTCCTTACCTTGGATATTTCCAGTGGTTCTTCATCCCCCTCCCCCACCTCGTTTGTGCCTCATTCTAGCATTCATGGCATTCCTCTTCGAGCTCAGTGATCTTGTGGACCTCATGTCAATTGGGACCCTGCTTGTTTACTCCTGGTGGTCTTTCCCGTTCTTGTTCTCAGGTGAGACTCCACTGCATCTTGACGGGGGGTTCTTGGACTCATGGGGATTGATGAGGAGCTAATCCTCCTCTGCTCCATGCTGCCTCCTAAGTGTCCTATGGCTCTCAGAGCGGGTAAAGGTGGATCGGGCTGCCCGATGTTGGATGAGTAGGGGCTGGTGTTCATATTGCCTAAATACCTCTCATTCAGGTACCAGCCAGATGAGAATTTAAGCAAGAACGAGAGAACAGAGGTGGAAATAAGTGAGATAAAGCCTGCAGCTCAAGCAGGTTCTTCACAGTCTGTACCTGAATTGGGAACCGCACAGGATCTGCCGAGTCTGCATAACCCGGTCAACACCACCTCGACTCTGAAATCCGGGCGCATTGTCCATACATGTACCTTAGTGCTTGGTGAGCAGTGGGGTTTCGGTCTGTGGCGGGATGGCGTGGGAGTGTGTCTTTGGACCTGAGGAGGAGGCTCAGAGAGATGGTGACCCTTCTTGATGGGGGCAGTTTTGGGGTGGGGTGTGACCCAAGGTCTTGACATATTTGGCGTCTGGAGTTGGACCTGTTCTCCTGCCACTTGACCCTTGCAGCTCTCCTGCTGACGATCCTGTGCCTGATACTGGCCCAGTGGCCCAGCCATCTGCTGTCCGGAGACCCGGTGTATACCACAGGGGCCGTGTTGCTCCTGATGCTCATTATTGGGCTCACTTTCATAATCTGAGACAGCCCCAGAACCCCACTCCCCTTCACTTCAAGGTAGGTGACCTATGTCCCCCAGACTCTCCACCTTGAGTGAATGAACTCTGTATGCTTTGAAGTCTACCACTCTTGGCTGGGTCAGGGAAGAAAATGGTCAGTTGCTAAGACAATGAACTATTTCCTAATCCGCACTCAGTACTTGGTTACCTCCATTAGCCAACACCCACTCCTTCGGGAACACTCAGTGGGCTATGAGTAGGCACCGAAGGCGCAGCCTAGGAGTGGAGTCTTCCTTCCCACCCAGGTGGGGTGGGGATCTCCCTTGCAGACATCCGTGCTGTGTCCAGCGATTAACTGACTTTGCCCACAGGTCCCTGCTTTGCCTGTGCTCCCACTGCTGAGCATCTTTGTGAATGTTTACTTGATGATGCAGATGACCGCTGGGACCTGGGCCCGATTTGGCATTTGGATGGTGATTGGTAAGTGGCTTTCTGGGAAAAACAGGCTTCTCAGGGGCTGCAACTCAATTCTCCTCCTACTACCTTTCCCCAAAACTGTCTCAGAGGCCATAGTAGAAGGCTTGTTGGGTACTTCTAAGTGGGGGGAGTACCTACTTTTCCATCAGTTTGTCTCATTTCTCTACTAGGATTTGCCATATACTTTGGATATGGGATCCGACACAGCTTGGAGAATGACAGTGATCAACAGCCACCAGTCTCCAGCTCCCACACTTTTTTTTTTTTTTTTAAAGATTTTATTTATTTATTTATTTTGAGAGAGAGAATGAGAGACAGAGAGCATGAGAGGGAGGAGGTTCAGAGGGAGAAGCAGACTCCCCGCCGAGCAGGGAGCCCGATGCGGGACTCGATCCCGGGACTCCAGGATCATGACCTGAGCCGAAGGCAGTCGCTTAACCAACTGAGCCACCCAGGCGCCCCAGCTCCCACACTCTTGACAAAAACATCCCGAGTGCTGAATTAGCTTAACCACAGGAAATAGATGCTCTGTGGAATCCCTCCATACACTGGAGATATCTTCTGGTTCAAGGGAGACTTTGAGCCTCTATGGAATGTGAAGGTGGGATGCGTTTAGAGCACTGTATTTATTGCCAGTGGACAAAAATGCCTTTAATCTTGTTTAATTTTTAAGTAAACTTTTAAAAGCATAATATACATAAAATTGCATACTTCATAAATATGCAGCAAGATGAATTTTCACAAGGTACCAGCAATGTAACCAGCAACCAGAGGAAGGAATAAAATATTACCTGCACATAAGAAGTGCCTTCTTGTGCCTATTTCCAGCGAAAACACAGATTGCCACATGGGAAGAAAATGCAGGTTTCACCTCTATGTTGTGTCAAGAATTGTACTTTTTTATTTTTTTAATTAAAAAAATAATCTCTATCCCCAGTGCAGGGCTCAAACTCAACCCCCCGCCCCCCGCCCCGAGATCAAGACTCATGTGATCTACCGACTGAGCCAGCCAAGCACCCCTGAAGAATTGTACTTTAAATATTAGGGCCCAAACAGACTGGAAGTAAAAGGAAGGGAAGAGACACATCTTGCAAGTGGTCACAGAAAGCTGGCATACCTATGTTAATATTAGACAAAGGAGACTCTAAGAAAGAGCATAATATCAGATGAAGTCGATCATTTCAAAATGTCCAAGAGAACTGGTCATTTTTATTTTCCCGCCAGCTTTATTGAGATATGATTGATTTATATCCTTGTGTAAGTGATCATCTTTCTTTACATTTCTGTGGTACGCTTAGAAGAAGGCCTGTTGTGCACTTCTAAGTGGGGGGAGTACCTACTTTTCCATCAGTTTGTCTCATTTCTCTACTAGGATTTGCCATATACTTTGGATATGGGATCCGACACAGCTTGGAGAAGGACAGTGATCAACAGCCACCAGTCTCGAGCTCCCACACTCTTGACAAAAACATCCTGAGTGCTGAATTAGCTTAACCACAGGAAATAGATGCTCTGTGGAATCCCTCCATACACTGGAGGTGTCTTGTGGTTCAAGGGAGACTTTGAGCCTCTATGGAATGTGCAGGTGGGGTGGCTTACACCAGGGAGTAAGCAACCCTACACAGTAGGGTTGATGAGGAAAAGTTGTGAGTTGAAGAAAACAGCATTGCGAGAAATGGGGGCGGTGTGCGAAGTCATGGTGGTTGATCAGTGGGTGCCGTTGGGTGGAACTGAAAGACAAGACAGCAGAACACAACGCTTGAAACTGAGATTCTAGATGCTGCAGGTGTTGGTAATAGCCAAGGCCAGGATTGTCTGTGGGGTGAACAACTCCAGGAGAGTGACGACTGCAGGGGTGGAGGTCAAGAAACTGAGTACCGAAGTTATTCGGTGAATTTGAAAACATAGATGGAGGAGGATTAACAGCGTTAGAAATATTGCC
The DNA here is from genome assembly GCF_029215605.1 of Mirounga angustirostris. Lineage (NCBI taxonomy): Eukaryota > Metazoa > Chordata > Mammalia > Carnivora > Phocidae > Mirounga > Mirounga angustirostris. Next base: position 56,111,077 of record NW_026991724.1, on the reverse strand, counting down.
ATTTTGCTCGTCCTAGCGAAACTAGGCAGACTGGCTGGGGTTGAGCCCAGAGTCACTGTGCAGTATTGGTGTGACCTTCAGCAAGTTACGTAACCTTAACTGCATCTCTGTGTCCTCATGGCAAATCGGAAGAACGATACCTACGTCAGAGTGTTACTGTAATCATTGTTGAATGTGAGTTTTATTAAAGACAGGGCTGCAGGGATGAGTAATGTGGATTCTGGGGCCAGCGTGGTACAGAGCAACCCAAGGGTCTTACACGGGAGCTGTGGGTAATGCCCTTGACCTGTAGGTTAAAAACATGCTCAAGATCCCTGCGGGGAGAGCTAGTGATGAGACGTGTGCTGAGCATGTGGCTGGGATTCATCTCTATCGAAGTTTAACACTGTGATGGTACAATTGAAACTTGTATCTGCATTTTTGCTTTCTACAAACGTTCTCTGAAACCTTTTCTTGGGACACCGGCATCTATCTCGTATTTATTCAAAAGCCACATTCTCAGTGAAGCCGCCCCTGTATGTCCTGAAAAGATCCCAAATTCCAGACTCCCTCAATCTCCCGCCACATCTACAGCAGCGTGTCTCTTGTTTACCAGCAGGGCCAGAAGCACGAGGCCCTCCTCCGCTCATGCTTTCGGTCTCCCACTGAGGTCCTGCCTGGAGACCTCTCGGTCCAAGCCCAGACTTGTCAAAGTGTGTGTGTGTGTGTGTGTGTTTTTAAAATGTAGTTGACAATGTGACATTAGTTTCAGGTGTACAATGTATTGATTCGACAAGTCTATCAAAGTATTTTTCTTGGGGCGCCTGGGTGGCTCAGTCGGTTAAGCATCTGCCTTTGGCTCAGGTCATGATCTCAGGGTCCTGAGATCAAGCCCTGCATCAGGCTCCCTGCTCCCTGGGAAGCCTGCTTCTCCCTCTCCCTCTCCCACTCCCCCTGCTTGTGTTCTTGCTCTCGCTATCTCGCTGTCAAATAAATAAAATCTTTAAAAAAAAAAAGTATTTTTCTTGACTAAAAAATCGTTTAAAAAGCTTTTTAGGGGCACCTGGGTGGCTCAGTCAGTTAGGCGTCTGCCTGCAGCTCAGGTCACGATCCCAGAGTCCCGGGATCATCTTCTCCTCCCTCTGCCCTTCACCCAACTCGATCACGCACACGTGTGCTTTCTCTCAAATAAAAATCTAAAAAAAAAAAAAGCTTCTTTTAGCCAAATGAAACATACTTCTTGAGCCGATTCACCACTCAGGCTGTGAGTTCCCAGCCCTCTTATCTACAATCCAGTTCTGCTCTTCTGACGTAGAAGTTGTAAAGAAAAGTATAGGAGTCCCTTAAGGGCTTCTTAAGACCTAGCACTGGGTTGGGCACTGAGGAGAGCAGTGGTTAGAAACACAGGCTTTGGTGTCCAGCTCTGTTTTGGCTCTATTTTAGCTGTAGGACTGTTGGGTAGGTTACTAAACCTTGCTAGAGATTTGCCAGTGTATTTAAATGTATTTGAAATTCACAGTTGGCTAGTTTACTCATTATATAGTAGTTGAAAGGATATGAAGTCTGTCTAGCAAAAGACAGTGCGCAGGTTGTCCTTCCTAGTAACCAGGTATAACCAGATGTGGAAATGTTTGATGGACCTGTCCGTGAGTTTGCCTCATACCAACGCTCCGATGCCCCCTCCCACGATTCTCCAGGGGAAGTCAACGATTAATGTAATTTTCACCAAGGAGACCCTGAGAATAAGAGGAGATTCTATGGGAAAGTTGATATGTGTAATGCTATAAAATACATTCTTCTAAGTGGAAATGCCGAGTCAAAGCATATACACTTAAAAGTTTTGGCAAATATTGCCAAATAGCAGCAGTAGAGAATAGTGCTCTCCAAACAGATACAAAGAGAGCCACATAGGTGATTTAAAATGTTCTAGTATCACGTAAAAAAAAAAAAGCAAAGAACAGGTAAAACTAATTTTAGTAATAGATTTTATTTAGCTCAGTATATCCAAAATGTTATTTCAACATATAATAAATGTTATTTGAAAGAGAGACAACAAATGGGGAGGAGAGGCAGAGGGAGGGAGAAGCAGGCTCCCCATTGAGCAAGGAGCCTGACACGGGGCTCGATCCCAGGACCCTGGGATCATGACCTGAGCCACCCAGGCGCCGCAAATGTAAAAATTATTAATGAAGTATTTTGCTTTTTTATTTCTGGACAGTCTGCAAATTCCAGTATATATTTTTACACTTACTTTACCACCTAGCCACATTTCAAGAGCCCGATAATGGTATGTAGCTACCGGCTACCATGCTGGATGATGCTCTAGAATCTTCTCCCATGCTCACACGTTGGTGTAGTTCAGTACTCAGGTAAACTATAGTCCATGGCCTAAATATTGCTTGTGGCCCTATTTTTGTATGGTCTAGAGGCTAAGAGTGGTTTTTGTTTTTAAAAGCTTGTAAAAAAAAAAAAAAAAAAGAGGAATATGTGACTCAGAGTATATGTGGCCTGCAAAACCTAAAATATTTACTATTTGGTTCTTGGTAGGCAAAGCCCTGGGTTTGGTGGAATGGAACGTGCTCAGCTGTGTTGATGCATTCAGATTCACCTCGTGTTTTGAGGGGCTTCACTTTAGCCACCTATGCCTACAAGAGACTGGAAGGATCGCTAGTGATCTCTGGCTTTTCTTTGTATAATTACTTTATTACTTTCTTCTCTTAGTCAACCTAGCCAAAGGCTTGTCAATTTTGATTTTTTCAAAGAACTAACTTTAATTCTTTGTATTTTTTTTTTTTTTAAGTAGGCTCCACACCCAGCATGGAGCCCAACACAGGACCTGAATTCATGACCCTGAGATCAAGACCTGAGCTGAGATCAAGAGTCGGATGCTCAACCGAGCCACCCAGGTGCCCCTTTGTACCATTTTTCTATTCTCCATTTCATTTTTCCTCCACTCCAGTCCGTTATTTTCTTCCTTCTGCTAGCTTTTCCTGGTTTCCTATCTTTTCAAATGTAGGTGTTTACTGCTCTAAGTGTCCTTCTGAGCACTGCTTTCATGTCATCCCACACGTAATTTCCGCTCCTGTTTTCTAGTTTCCTTGTGAGCTCTTCTTTGACCTGTTTGTCGTAGAGTGTGGTTTAATTTCCATACGATTTTCCTCTCCTTCTGTTGATTTCTAGTTTGATTCCATAGTGGGTGGAATAGATGCTAGGATTCCAGTGCTTTTCAGTTTGTTGAGACTTGCTTTGCGGCCTAACATATGGTCTGTCCTGGAGAATGTTCTCTGTGTGCTCTGTTGCTGGTGGTGCTGTGTCTGTTAGGTCTACTTGGGTCTGTAGTGTAGTCTTTTATTTTTTTGTTATTTTTAAATAGATTGATTTATGAGTATGTGAGCAGGGGGAGGGGCAGAGAATTTTTTTAAAAAAGATTTTAGTGGGGTGGTGGGGAAGCGCACGTGTGAGTGCACGAGCAAGGGAAGGCAGAGGGAGAGAGAATCCTTAAGCAGACTCCCTGCTCAGTGTGGAGCCCGATGTTGGGCTCAATCCCACAGCTCTTGAGATCATGACCTGAGCCAAAACCAATAGTCAGATGCTTAACCAACTGAGACACCCAGGTGTGGGTCTTCTATTTTTTCAAATCAATCTCTTGTCCAGATGTTCTAACCATGATTTAAAGTGGGGGTACTGAAATCTTTAACTATGACTGCAGAATTATTTCTCTCGTCATTTGTCAAAGTTCATGTATTTTGAGGTTCCTTTGGTGGGTATATACTTGGTATATGAATTTTATTAATATATGATGTCCTTGTTTCCTGTAAAAGTTTTAGACTTGAAGCCTGTTTTGTCTGATTAATGTAGCCACTCTAGCTATCTAAAGGACAAGGAAGGAATTCATGTTTATAAAGATATATATATTTTTAAGATTTTATTTATTTGAGAGAGAGAGAGAAACAGCATGAGAGGGGAGCAGGTCAGAGGGAGAAGCAGGCTCCCCGCTGAGCTGGGAGCCCAATGTGGGACTCGATCCAGGACTCTGGGATAATGACCTGAGCAGAAGGCAGTCGCTCAACCAACCGAGCCACCCAGGCGCCCTATAAAGATATTTTCTTAATGATTACCATAGGGATAACTGACATCCTAAATTTATAACCATCTATTTGAACTGATGCCAACCTAGAATCCGTAATGGAGACACTGCTCCCACCCAGCTCTTACCCAATTCCTGCTTGTCATGGTCAGTTACAGCTTTGTATGTTCTGTGCCCATTAACACAGACTGATCATTTCTTACGCATTTATCCTTTAAATCATGTAGGAAATAAGAGGGATTATAAACAAAAGGTGTATCACTCACTGGCTTTTATACTCACCTGTGTAGTTACTGTTTCTTTATATGTCTTCAAGTTATAGTTGAAGGTCCTTTCATTTCAGCCTGAAGGACTCCCTTTGGCATCTCTTGTAGGGCAGATCTGTTAGCAAGTCACTCCTTTACCTTTTGTCTTAATTTCTCTCTTGTTTTTGAAGGACGGTTTTGACAGATAAAGAATTCTTGGTTGGAAACCTTTCCTTTCAGCGCCTTGTATCATTCCTCCCTGCCATGAGATCTCAGGAAGACTTGCAACAACTTTTAGACATATCCTTAATGATAAAGTATGTCTTATGCTCATATATTTGAGAAGGGAATCATCAATTAATGCATCACTGAAGCTCAATAAAACTCATTTGTTCAACGGACATTTCTTGACTGCCTATAACGTACATGGTGCTTACTGTTCAAAGGGGTTAGGAGTCAAATGTGAACAAGCCAAAAAGGGTCACAGGATTCAAGAACTCACACTCAAACGGAGAGCACAGACAATAAACCAGTGAACCAGTAGAAACTTGTTTTGGATATGCACCAGAGGCAAACGAATAGTGATTTAACAGAACTGCATGAAGATGCTTTAAACCTTATTCTCTCAAAATCTGAGCCTGAAGCAAGGATTATGTACTGACACTTTGATGGGCAGCAAGAAAAAACTCGTCAGAACTCTGACGCCAGAGTGACAACCACTGGGAGATTACAGTCTTCAAAACGAGATTAAGAAAACAGTCCAAAGAAAGCAGAAGGTTTTTAATGTTGAAATTGTGGAACAAAGGGGGCCTTTGTTGTAAAGGGAATGGAGGTCAGATGTAGAGGACAAAATGCTGGGATGGGACTGGCTACCAGGCAAAAAAATGGAAACCCTGGTTGAATGGCATGATACTGGGAACTTCGGCAATTTTCAGGCAAGCCGTGCAAGCGCTAGAAGAAGAACCTGAACTGTGTGCAGGATGCTAACAAAGTAATAGTGTGCTGGAGGCCTAGAAAGGAGGCCCACTTTCAGATGACACTTAGAAAGTATAAAATACGGTGTTAGAAGTTACACAGGACATTCAGACAGCATATGCTTCTAGCCTCTTGGACTAGTGGAGAACATGAACCGTTCTGTGTAAACTGGAAGTTGCAGGCAATTTTACGACAAACTCTGGAGCGCTAGTGAACAGAAAAGGAGGCCAGGCCAAGGTTGCACCATGCCACTATCGACTTGAACTCCTGGATTTATGGACCTCCCTCCATCCCCAGATCCAGTGTTGTACTGCTCTTTGTAAGGGTGACTTTATTTTATTTTTTAAGATTTTATTTATTTATTTGAGAGAGAGAGAATGAGAGAGAGCATATGAGAGGGGGGAGGGTCAGAGGGAGAAGCAGACTCCCTACTGAGCAAGGAGCCCGATGCGGGACTCGATCCCGGGACTCCAGGATCATGACCTGAGCCGAAGGCAGTTGCTTAACCAACTGAGCCACCCAGGCACCCTGTAAGGGTGATTTTAAAACTGAAGAGGGACAGAAGGGCTGAGATGCTGCCTCCACCCGCCCCACCCCTACACAGACCAGCAAAGGGGCGGCCAGCCTCTCCCAAATCCATGCCTTCATCCGGTTGCAGGAATGTTCTCCTGGCCTGCTGTGGACAGCTGCCGACTCTGCCTGCCCGGTAGCCGGTCACTGTTCCTGAGAGCTCCTGCTGTTAAAATCGCCAGCCCCACCCTCTGTCTGGGAGCCTTAGGTGAGCTCCAGGGTGGTCGTAAGGCTTGGGGGGCACCTGGGGTGTTTCCAATCCACCCTGCCATGGGCAGTTTCCAGGACAGACTCCTGCACCAGCCAGTCAGCAAGACTCCATTCTGCAAAAGCTGTGGAGTGTCTGGGAGACTTTTTCTAGCCGGTACTGCAAGTCCTAGGATGACGGACCCTGGTGTGGTCAGGACCGCCGCGTGCAGCCTCAGCACAAAGGCTACCCTAAGGAAGCAGAGGCCAAGCTCACGGCAGAGCCTGACGTTCTGTGGGAGCCTGAGTCCACCGGAGGCTAAAACGGAGTGACTCCTCTGCACCCTACTCCCCTCGGCTGCTTGAATTAGGTTTTTGCTCCTTGAGCCAGGAGTCTTGACAGATACATGCTCTCCCCATTTCCTTCTGTGGATCGCCCCCGTGCATGCAGGCAGTGTTCACCGAGGCCTGCAGACTACTGCCTCTCCCCCTGGGGCTTCCAGTTTGTTAGTGCTTTCTCCACTGTGACCTTCGTGTTCCCCTTTATGGCCCCCCCACTACCCTTCCAGTTCTGTCCCCTCATGTCCCTCCCCCATCATACTCCTCCCCTTGCCCTCACCCCTCCACCTCCTCCATTTATTCAGGACAGCACCCACCCACACCTGTGGTCTGTGGATACTGGCACCCCAACCCTGAGGCAAACCACACAGAAGCCCGACTTTGACCCGCGACTCTGGGTCCCGTGGGCCTTTGCGGGACGCTTCTCTGTGCTCTAACCGCACTGCCAGCCCAGGGCCAAGGCTCTCTTCAGTCTCCCAGGCCACACTCATGAGCCTTCGAGTCTTCCAGCTCTCCAAGGCTCCCTGGACTCTCCTTGAGTCTCCCAGGACCTAAGCACTAGCCATTCCTCCCCCAGCTTCTCCGCTCACTCCTGTGGGCTCTGGTCCTTTCCACAAAAGGACCCACTCACTTCCCTCCAGGACTGACCACTTGAGATGGCTCGGGCCCCTCCTAAGTCTAACTGCTGCCTCAACCCTTCCAGGACTGGATCCCGGGCCCCGGCCCCTCCCCCAGGACACAGTCACTCGCCCTCCTCAAGCATCACCTCTTTGCCCTTGCTGCTGGTGGAGGTCCCATGTGCTGGCCCCATCCCTTCCTGGACAGGTCGCATGTGACCACCCAACAAAGTGCCAGGCTCATATGTCATTTTAATGTTGGCTATTCTAGTGATTGTCTAGTGAAACCTCATGGTGGTTTTACTTTGCGTTTCCTTGATGAGAAATGATGTTGAGCCTGTTTTCACTTGCTCACTGACCATTTGGCCATCTTCTCTTGTAAGTGCTTATTTAAGTCCCCTCACTCCTCCATTTCCTTGATGAGAAATGATGTCGAGCCTGTTTTCACTTGCTCACTGACCATTTGGCCATCTTCTCTTGTGCTTATTTAAGTCCCCTCACCCCTTTAAAACGGATTTATTACTGACTTGGGGGATTCTGTTTTCTATGTGAGTCCTTTACCTGGTGCATGGAGATTAAGTATTACTTCTCCCAGTCTGCCTCTTGCTTTTTTCAGTCTTCATGGTGTCACTTGATGAACAGAACTTTGTCCTTTCGAGAAAGTCCAACGTATAAACTTTCTATTTTATGTTTAGCATCTTCTGTGTACTAAGAAACACCATCCACCCAGGGCTGTGACCGTAATCTCCTATATTTTCTTCTACAAGCTTGACCGTCTCTTCTAATTCTTTGTACCCACAGAGGGTATTCCTGTAGGAATTCACTAAGAGCAACACTAACAGTCGTGATGGTAAGAACAACAGCAGCTAATATTTATTGAGCTTACACAATGTTCCAAATACACCTCCAGAGAGTTTACGTGTACCAAACTCAGTCACCACAACAGCAGTATTAGGTACATGTGATTATCCCCATTTCACACACAACACACAGGGGTAACAGGTCATTTTCCCAGTGTGTCACAGCAGTAAAGAGGTGGGATGGTGATGGTAACAGGGAGGGTGTGTACCATGGCGAGAGGCTTTTCCACATATGTTACATCAGCAGTTATTCCCTAGAACAAATGTGAAGTGAGGCGGAGCTCGAATGGTAGCGGGAGGCTTCTATCCACTCATTAAACCGATGTGGCAAAACGAAAAAACAAGTCTACACTGAGTGTGTTGTGATCACTAAGAAAAAGTGATCTCTCCATTCTCCAAATTTGTCTGGAGCATGACTATTCTGAGATGCTTATAAGCAGGAGAGTGACCACTGAAGGCTTTCTTATGTTAAACTGTATCATGGATTTTCCTTGTGCTGTGGAAGGAATGAATGTTGTATAGAAGCTTCTGCACCTTCTTCTTGTTCAGTAGGTTTTTCAGCAGTGTGAACTCTCTGATGGTTCACGTGGTTACACGCCTTCCCACATTCCTTACACTCAAAGGATTTCTCCCCAGTGTGAATTTTCTGATGCTGTGTAAGTTGATGGCCATGACTAAAGGCCTTCCCACACTCTTTACATTCATAGGGTTTCTCCCCTGTATGAATCCTCTCATGTTTAACGAGGCTTGACCCATAGATGAAGGCCTTCCCACACTCCTTACACTTGTAAGGCGTTTCACCAGTGTGGATTCTCTCGTGCTGGGTGAGGTGGTAGCCACAATTAAAGGCCTTCCCACATTCTGTGCACTTATATGGCTTCTCACCAGTATGAATTCTCTCATGTTTAACAAGGCTCGAACCCCAGCGAAAGGCCTTCCCACACTCCTTACATTCGTGGGGTTTCTCACCAGTGTGGATTTTCTGATGCTGAGTGAGATAATTGACTCGAGTAAAGGCCTTCCCACATTCCTGGCATTCATAGGGCTTCTCGCCAGTATGAATTCTCTTATGCTGAACGAGGCTCGAGCCACAGATAAAGGCCTTCCCACAGTCCTTACATTCATAGGGTTTCTCGCCACTATGGATTCTCTTGTGCTGAATGAGTTTATACACACGGCTAAAGGTCTTGCCACAGTCTTTACATTCATAGTCTTTCTCCCCAGTGTGAAATCTCTGATGCTGAGTGAGCTCGTCACCACGTCTAAAGGCTTTCCCGCAGTCCTTACATTCATAGGGTTTCTCACCCGTATGGATTCTCTTATGAATGACGAGGCTTGAACCCCATCTAAAGGCCTTCCCACAGTCCTTACATTCATAGGGTTTCTCACCAGTGTGGATTTTCTGATGCTGAGTGAGTTGATTACCCCAACGAAAGGCCTTTTTACATTCCTTACATTCGTAGGGTTTCTCACCCGTGTGAATTTTCTGATGCTGAGTGAGCTGGTAGCCACGACTAAAGGCCTTCCCACATTCCTTACATTCATAGGAATTCTCCCTAGTATGAAGTCTTTGATGTGGCCTAACAGAGGTATTTTCTCTACAAGTGGGCGTTTTCTCACAGTTGATTATCAGTTGATTGAAACAGCCCTCTTGGCCCCGTGGTCCTTCAAACTCACCTTCACACATCCAGTCAAGGCCAAGGGATTTACTTCTTCCATCTGAGTTCCATTTGGATAAATTTATTTCATAAATGCCCTTTTCTGTAGGTAAACTCTTGGTCCCATACGGTGACTCTAAATCTGGAAAAAAATAACATTTTGTTTCCTTTTAAGGAAAATGAAAACACAAACGAATCTAACCACAAAACAAAAACTTCTCAAACAGAAATTAACTTCTCTAGGAGAACAAACACGAATCACCTAGGGCTCTCGTTAAATGTTCAGTCCACTTCCGGCACCACAATACTCAACGAGGAAACACCGGGGACACTCCTGCTAAAGTCAGACAAGGAAAAGGAACTGCCTCTTAGCCCTACTATTTCCTATCAGCTGACACAATTAAGCAAACAGCAAACGGAGGGGCAGATCTCAAAAATAAAGATGAAAAAGAGCACAATTTGCAGATGATGTGATGACATACCTGGAAAACCCAGGAAAATCAAATATAGAACAAATGTGAAAAACAATATATACGGCTGGTTACCTGGGTATAAAATTAATATTCTGAAATTAATATATATGTCAGTCATATAATGAAAAGTGATTCTGGACAAAAAGACCGACCATCAAAGGCAATAAAAGGGACAACGTGTAGGATTAACTGTAACAAACACGGTAAACGCCTGTGGGGGAATGTTTAGTAGGAGGATCTGACCATCAGTGAGGACGCTAACTCCAACGGGCTGCAAAACCCGCAACATGCTTAAATTCATGAGTTCATAATGATGCCACCAAGTGTTAGACGATCAGCTTTGGAGCATGCTGGCCAACCAGCCCTTTATTATTAGAACTCATAATTTTCCCTTTAAAAATGTTTTTATCCACCATGAACAGTGTCACTACATGACCAACTAGCCGACGGAGCACAGTTTCTCTATAAAGCATTAGTAGAGCAAACAAATGAAGCAGTGACAGAAGATCACCATGGTGAATGCCCGTTGAGCACTGGATCTAGGCACCGAGTGTCAGTAAGCCATACCGGGTAACGTCCTGTGATATTAGAACGTAACAGCACGCAGGAAGAAGTATTAGCGAAAATCAGATAAAAGGAAAAACGCATTCGAAGCTAGGATGCCAACGAACTTGCAGGAGCTACAAAGGGCACGGGATCACGTTGTCTATACCCCTGCTCCTCAAGGTGTGGTCCACGGACCAGCAGCATCAGCAGCATGGGAAGCAGGAGCAAAACAGGAGACCAGTGGGAGGGACTGGGGCAAAGATCAGGTTCACGGTGGTGACTTCTTCCCCAGAGGCCATCCGTGGCCTTCTTAGGGAGCCTTCCATGCCCCAGGGGTGCACCTGCTCCCTGCCTTGCCTGGCTGCTTACTACAGCGATGGCTTGTCCCAGCCAGTCCGGCTGTCACTCTCCTCTGTACTGTCCTCCCTCTCAACCATCACGGCTCTTTCCCTCACTCCTCAGCAAGTCACATCTGGCTTAGAAATGGAAGGTCCTGCTTTCAAAAAAATGCCACCTGGTGTAGAATTTAAGAAAAAAATTATATGCTCAAAAATTCATTGTAGGGACATCTGGGTGGCTCAGTCGGTTAAGCGTCTGCCCTCGGCTCAGGTCGTGATCTCCAGGTCTTGGGATCGAGTCCCACATCAGGCTCTGTGCTCAGCGAGGAGTCTGCTTCTCCCTCTCCCTCTGCCTGCACTCCACCCCCTCTGCCACTCATGCTCTATCTCAAATGAATAAATAAAATCTTAAAAAAAAAAACCTTTGATGGAGACTTAGTCAAATTTATGACAAGCTAAAAGTCAAAATGATAAGACTTCAGAAAAGAGAAAGGATTAAAGAACAGGCAACCGCAACCAGATAGGAAAGGTCTTAAACTTCCGAGGGCCTTACCCATGGAGGCAAGTACAAGAGGGTAGGTGACAGTGTGGATTCTTGGTTCGGCCTCCCCTGTCTGATCAAGTCACTCCACGCCTGAGTATACGCACCTACAAATTAGACCTAGCAGTCGTGCCTACCTCGTAAACTGGTGGGATTAAGGTGAAGTGTATTTGCTCACACACACAGTGCTGCCAATGCCTGGTACAGGGTGAGCACATTAGCCGTGACTATTATGGCTGTTATTTCTCTAACAGAAAAACAAGACCTAACCGGAGACATTTACAAGATGTCATCCAACGTGTAACTCAGAATTCAGGAATTGTAACTTTCTTTCTTTTTTTTTTTTTTAAGATTTTATTTATTTATTTGAGAGAGAATGAGAGAGAGCACATGAGAGGGGGGAGGGTCAGAGGGAGAAGCAGACTTCCTGCCGAGCAGGGAGCCCGATGTGGGACTCAATCCAGGGACTCCAGGATCATGACCTGAGCCGAAGGCAGTCGCTTAACCAACTGAGCCACCCAGGCGCCCAGGAATTGTAACTTTCAACCTCACTTCAGGTACAATGCTTGCTTTGGTTTTACGTGAATGCTGTCCATTCAATCCACATCAAACACAGGCTTGTTTACTGAAGGAAGTCAAGTTCCCTGAAGGGGGGTTCTGCAGAGTACCACAGGCCATCAGTAGCAGTCTGGGCGTGAACATACTATCATAGTATGAAGCTCAGCTCCTTGAGGATGGGTGTGAAGTAAACAGCCCAGAATTTGAATTCACCCTTTGCTCACTAAGGAAGAGAGAGGATTACAGGAAGGGCCAGACAAAGGTGGGAAGAGGACAAGGAGATGAAGGTGCGAGGTGCCCATTTTAGATACGACAAGGCTCAAGGCACTTCTTGAGAAGAGGAAGGAATTCATTTCTTGAAGTCAGTCCTGACATTCCCAGTGGAGGCAGCTGACATTCCAGGGGGCAGGCAACTCACCCAGGGAGACCAGGTTACTGTAGTTCTCCAACATCACATCCCAGTACAGATCCCTCTGCGTGGAGTCCAGGCATGCCCACTCCTCCTGAGAGAAGTCGATGGCTACATCTGAGAACGTCACCAAACCCTGAAAACACAAACCCACACGTCCCGGAAATGAAGGACAGCACAAAAAGGGCTCTTCTGCTCTGGGTTGGGCTGGACACAGCAGCAGACCACAGGCCTGTGACGTGCACAGGGCACAGTGGGGACTGCGACGGAGCAGAGCTCCTAATGTTCCTGAAGAGCCCGTTACCTGGTAACATCTCGGCAAGTGTGGACGCCTGCGGCACCCTTTCCATCCTTCAAGGGAAGGAAAATGCCTAGGGTTTTGTTTCTGTTGTGTGAAGGGAGATCTTTTATTTTTGAAACTAGGGTTTACGTGTCTGAATGTTCTCAGCCTCAAGGTCATCATTTTGCCAAGGTTTTAAGCAGTCTTCTATGTAACCACAAAAGCATTTTCTTATTCCATCGTAGAGATGAACTGGACTTCATTCTTACAGTTGTACACTTAGGTAAAACCAAACATCTAAGGTTTTCCCCAATTCTCGGGGTATATGATCACCTGGGACTTCTGTACCGAGTGACCTTCTTAAGACCATTACGACCCACCACCCCTGCCTTTTCTCTGATTCTGATTTAGGCTATGGGTGTCAGATGATGTGGATGCACACAGAGGTCTGGAGGGTCTGCTCGACAACACGCACCCCTCAAATCCCCTAGTAACATCATGGCTCTCAGTGCTCAGGCCCCAACCACAGCCCTATCCAATCCCAAGAGCCTCACGGAGCTCCAGCTATCACCACCACTGACACAGAGACCAACCAACGTGAGCATTCTCTCCTCTCTGCCTGGGAAAAACATCCGTGGAGAACAGCAGGGAGTTTTAGTTTCTGCATGTGGTCAAATGGGACCACCATCTGCAACTCATAAGCCGCACACGTGACTCAAGTATTTCTTTCAAGGGACTCTCCTCCCCCACTGCTCCAGCGTTACTCTTGACAAGGTGAACGCAGAGGAGACACTGAATCCCCAGCTCAGTGGTGAAGTGGGCATTAGCCACAGGTGGGCACAGGGCTATACGGCATTGTCGTTCGCCGGAACAGGAAGAACTGGGCAGTGGGTAATTATATGGGCCTCAGTTGGGCAGGAGGCTTCAGGATAGTTCACAAAAATAGCCACAGGACCCAAATATCACATTTCAAGAAGGAAAGAGAAATACATACTTACGTGCGCCATAGTTTTAGAATCAAGAACTGATCAGTCCTCTTGGGGTTTCTTTTACCAAAGACACAAAATCCACAGAAGCCAGAGATATACGAGAAAAAAAGAGGCATTAAAATAAGTGCACCTTGGTCCCAAAATGACTTAATACAAGCTTCCTGCTCCTCCATCTTTGCTTCCAAACCCCCCGACCCTGGCCGTTTCCTCCCCCACAACATGCACACATCAACACGATGCATCGGAGAGGATGAAGAGGGATCTGGACAAAAGGGAAAAAAGCTCTCCCTGAAGCCCTATGAAACCCAGCTGTGCACACAGTAGAAGAGTTTTTATTTGTTTTTGCCTTGAAGTCAGACCTACTTTCATCTGTCGTTTCTCAGTATAACTTAAAAAAAAAATTTTTTTTTAAACTAGGCTCTACCCCACACATTGGGCTTGAACTCACAACCCTAAGATCGAGAGCCCCTCAAAAGTTTTTTAACTGAAGTATGCGGACACATGATCACATCAGTGTCAGGCATACAACCTAGCGACTCCACTGGTCTGTATGTTACGCCATGTGCACCACAGATGTAGCTGCCATTGGGCGCCACACGACGCTATCACGGTACCACGGACTATGTTCCCTATGCTGTGACTTTCTTCCCCATGACGCACTCCGTACCTGGAAGCCTGGGCCTCCCGCCCCTCTGGCAACTATGCTAGTCTGTTCTCTGGATTTATGGGTTTGTTTCTGTTTTTGTTTGTTCGTATGCTTTATTATTTAGATTCCACATATAAGTTAAGTCATGTGGTTTTTATCTTTCTCTTTTCATTTAGCATAATACTCTCTAGGTGCATCCATCTTGTTGCAAATGGCAAGATCCCATTCTTCTTTGTCTTTTGCCCCCAACTTCTAAGAGGTAATCTACATTATACCTGATAGGAATGTCTTTGTTTTGGGTGAAGCTGGCCATCCCCAACCAGTCTTACTTAGGGTGGGAACTGGCTACACCAAGAAGACCAACCAGGTGATTCAGGGTGGGTGCTTTGGGTCATGGGGTATCAACTAGCCTGGGTACTGAGATTAACATGTAGACAATGAGTCAGTCATGTCTGGACCATCAATCATTCAATCAATCAACCGTGCCTATGTGCTGAAGCCCCAGTGGAAACTCTGGACCTCAAAGCTCACGTGAGCTTCCCTAGTTGGCGATACTCTATGCATATTGTCCTATCATGATGCTGACAGAACACCCAGTCCTAACTCCAGGGGGACAGGACACTGGAAGCTCCATGCTGGGGACACTCCTGGACGTTAGCTTATGTGCTTGTTTCCCTGGCTGGTTAATCTGCATCCTCTCCCTGTAATTACCTGGAACTGTGAGTAGAATGGCTCTCAGTGAGTTCCAGGAATCCTTCTAGCCCTGAAGGTGCTTTCACGAAAGTCCTGAACATGGATTTGGGTGTCAGAACTGAGGGTAATCTCGTGTGGATACTGTGCCCCCAAACCTCTCAGTCTGGCTAACTCTGGGCAGGTGCACTGTGATCCTGGACCTGAGATGGGGTGCACTTAGGGTGCTTGGTCTGACGCTGAGCAACATCCCGCCCCCTCCAGCCACACCACCCAGGGTGAAGGGGGGCTGCACATTCAAACCTGAACCTCTCCTGGCCTCTAGGTAGGGTGAGGTCGGTCAAAACATGGCAGATGGACAGGATGGAGAAGCAAAGGCCCAGGCAACATTCAGCACCCTGCACCCAGAAAAACTCACTGCAGAAATACACGCAGAATATTGATGTAAGAGTCAAGGATCATGAAATGTTCAAAGAAATCCTTACAAGACAATGAATAACACTTCAGATACACTGTCAGTAGAGAAATCAGGCTACCAAAACAGGATACAACAACACACTAGTAAAAGTCTACATACGAACATATGTGTACGTATATAGGATACATGTGTGTGTATATATATAGAGAGAGAAGAGACACATACAGACGGAAGCAAACCACAACATCAACAGATAGATAGATCCCTTGTGCAGAAAGAGTAACGAGCAGGTCTGAAACTGCCTGCAAGACTGGCCCTTAGCTGGACTTCCAGAAGGTCCCCGTGGTTCCCTAATTGACAAGAGTGGCTCACTGCTCTTCGACTGTTTGTATAAAAGATGTGGTTTATACTGAGCCCTTGCTTTCCTCTGGGAGTCTGGAATTTTGGTATGTGCCAGAGAGAGGGTGTCTCTGTGACTGCCCCCTGATAAAAACCTTGGCCTCCCTTGGCCCAGATGAGCTTCCCTGGTGGACAAGGCTTCGCATGTCTTGCTGTAACTTGCTGCTGGAGGAATTAAGCATGTCCTGTGTGACTGCACTGGGAAAGTGCCCTGGGAAGCATGTGCCTGGCTTCCTCCCGATGTCGTCCGTCCTCTGCGGCTCTCCCTCTCCTGCTGACGGTGCTGTGTGTCACTGTAATAAATCCTGGCCTGGAATAGGACTATGTGGTGAATGCTGTGAGTCCACCCAGACAATCACAGAAGCTGGTGGTGGTCCTGGTGATTCTGACACACCCTCTGACCTTGATTTTCTTTTTTAAATACACCTCACTGGGTGTGTAACAAGAGCCAGGCTTTGGCCTGACATATGTATGTATGTGTGTTTATTTCTTTTCAATTCATAAATGACAGACTCTCAGAGAAACTTCTCTTTAAACAGTTTCCTTTTGAGGTACCTTTGCATTATTTTATGCACAACTTTTGTTTCCTTTTGCTTAATACCTAAGCCAACTCTCTGATGTCTACCTATACCCACATATGTCGGGGCACTGACTGGAAAAATGACTAAGATTCCAAGGGACGACCTGTACATACTGACTGCTATCTTGGTGGGAGGGTGAACTTGACTTCTGAGCTTGTCCTTCCAGCCACGGTGCCCTGTGGAATTCTAAACCACCTGACCCTGTTAGTCTTCACTTTGCGTCAACGTCATTAGAGAAAACATGTACGGTATAGAACTTAGAAAACAAATTCCATGTATGCCGCACAGAGCCCATGTGTTCAGAATTGTCTGGTCATGACCTGCCAACAGTGGCCACAGTAAGAATGATGTCCCCTTCCCGGCACTTCTCAGGGCACAGTCACCTATAAGTCTCCACAGGCCTTGACCGCAGGCTGCCCTGGGCTTCCATCCAGTTTCCCTTTCTGGCTGGCTCATAAGCAATGTGCAGGTAACAATGTCCTCTTAGTCATCTGCTGTCCCACGTACTCCTATCGTATTGTAAGCACTTAACAGACATATAGTTTTGAGGCGACATTCTACTTTTTGAAACTTATCCCAAGGAAATAGGTACAGTAGTGCACAAATACATATACCAGAATGTTCAAGGGCTAGGTTCCAAAAAATTTTTTGAGGTAAGTGTAGATTCACATGCAGTTTTAAGAAATAATACAGCGGGATCCTGTACTCTTTACCCAGTTACCCCAATGGTAATACATCAAATCTGTAGTACAATATAACCACCAGGACATTGATACTGATGTAATCCATCAATTTTATTCAGATTTTCCAGAGAATCATTTTTTAAAATGAAAAAAAAAAAAAAAAAAAAGTAGAAATATCTCATGGTAGAGCATAAATAAATTATGATCCAGTTATGGTCTGCTATAATGGCATCCAATATACTTACTAATAATGATACTGATTTATACTATTTGAGAAAGAAATTTAAGCTGAATTACTAAGTGAAGAAGGTAGCTTTAATAATGTATGCATAATTTGGGAGGAGAGCTCTTTTTTTTTTTTTTAAAGATGTTTTATTTATTTGACAGAGAGATACACAGTGAGAGAGGGAACACAAGCAGGGGGAGTGGGAGAGCCCGATGTGGGGCTCAATCCCAGGACCCCGGGACCCTGGGACCATGACCTGAGCTGAAGGCAGACGCTTAACGACCGAGCCACCCAGGCGCCCCAGGGAGGAGAGCTCTCGATCAAAGTAAGAATAAGCCTCTGTGGTCTGACTTTCAGGATTCAGGATGTGAATCTGAGCTCTGACCATTACTAACCTCACACTGTCTGCTCCCCACAGTTAAGACTGGGGTAGAAACAATACCTGCCAGGTAAGACTGCATCAAACTTTTAGGAAGCTAATCTACATAAAACACAATAATATTAACAGTTACTTAATACAAGTTAGCAGTTATGACTGAAAATCAATAACACTACACAACCCTTAATCTGATTTTATAGAAAAAACTCAAGCCTGCCTTTTCCTTTCTTCTTGTGCTTCTCACACCTGTCTATATAATCCACACTAATTAAAAACTTTCAGAGCCTCTTAAAAATGAAATTCTTTTAAATTAACAGTAGCCAAAAAAAAAAAAAAAAAAGAGTATAAGACATAGAAGGAAGAAATGTTCCCTCTCCACCAGCAGAGAGGGACAGACATGATTCTGCATGGAAAATCCAGCTCAAAGAATGTAAAATGAGGGGCGCCTGGGTGGCTTAGTCAGTTAAGCATCCAACCCTTGGTTTCAGCTCAGATCCTGATCTCAGGGTTGTGAGATCGAGCCCCCCCATCGGCTCCATGCTGAGCGTGGAGTCTGCTTGAGACTCTCTCTCCCTCTCCCTTTGCCCCTCCCCTGCTCGCACTCTGTCATAACTAAAATAAAATGAAAAATTAAATTAATTAAATTAAAACAAATAACAAATAAAATAAAATAAACATAAACTGAGAAGATGCCAAACTGAGAACACTAGCAAGCGGCTGGATCTTGTATTCCATGTGATATGGAAGATTTCTTCGAACACTTTAATTAAAAAAAAAAAAAAAAGCAATCTCTATACCCAACATGGGGTTCGAACCCATGACTCTGAGATTAAGAGTTGCATGCTCCACTGACTGAGTCAACCAGGTGCCTCTGTTTATGTGAACGTTTTAAACTACTGTCATCTTACTCATATACCTGCCCATGGAAATGTTATAGTATAGTTCATACTTGTAATAAGTCAGTGACTCCTGTCATGTTCTGTGAAAGAAAAGTTAAAATCCCAGAAAATCAAATTTTGAAAGCCTGTCTTTATTGATCATTTATTCATGGGATTAGTTTCAAATGATGTCTTTCTAATCCTTTAAGGTGTAAATGTGTGAGAGATTTTTTTAAAGCTTGGATTCCTCTATAAACTAAGATTTGGAGAGTGTTTGGCTCAATTACGTGTTGGTTAGCAGGATCCAGTGCTCTGGAAACAAAACCACACACATATGCATTGGGGGGAGGGAGGGAAGGGCTGGAATCATACATACCAAAATATCAACAGCAATTATCTCTGGATGGTACAGCTATGGGTAATTTCGAGTTTCTTCTTTACGAGCTCCTTAGGAAGCTGAACCTTTTGCTGCAAACCAATATTAATTCCATGATAAGAAATATAATTTAAGCTAGTCCCAAATTTAAAACAAATCAACAAAGAAAAAGTCCACAGTTATGGGGCAGTGGGTATATTTCGGTCATCAGGGGAACTGTGGATGGATAGGCCTGTGGCAGGCAGGACAACTGCCTCCCAAACACGTCTGTATCCTAACCCTGGAGCCTGTGACTATGTTATGTTACATGGCAAAGGGCAGTTAGGTTGCAGGTGGACTTGGGGTCGCTCATCAGCTGACCTCAAGATAGGAAGGTATCCTGAATTATGCCAGGTGGGCCCAAAGTAATTGTGGGGGTCCTTACAAGCAAATGAGGGGGTGGGAAGAGAGAAAGACGTGACCACCAAAGCAGGATCAGACTGACTAGGCTCTAGTAACAGGGCTTCTGAAACACACAGCTGTCACTTGGGGAGACCCAGTCTTTGAAAAATGGGAGTAAGCTCACAGTAGAGAAAACGGACAAACCACCTCAGCCAAACGATCAAGTTCACACTCAGCAATCATAAATCATGCTGACAGTTTGTGTTCTTGCCATGATAGGATAAAAGTAGTGATCTTCCACCCCCAAAACCATAAACCCAGTCCAATCACGAGAAAAGCATCAGGTTCCAAGAGAGGGGCATCCTACCAAATACCTGTACCTCTTAAAACCTTCAAAGTCATCAGAAACAAGGGAAGTCTGAGAAACTGTCACAGCCAAGAGAAGCTTAAGGACACACGACAATGAAATGTAATGTGATCTCCGGGATGGCATCCTGGAACACATGAAGAATGTTACTGTAAAAACTAAGGAAATCTGAAAAAAGCGTGGACTTCAGTTAATGACAATGTATCAGAATTGGCTCACCAACTGTAAATAACATCCCATACTAATGTAAGTTGTTAATAATAGGGCACAGCGGGTACAGGGTACCTGGGAATTCTCTGTACTAACTTCGCGATTTTTTTCTGCAAATCTAAAACCACCCTAAACATTAACAAGATCAATTAAACAAGAAGAATATGGAACCATATGTAGCCCACGAAGCACGAACTGTTCAATATATGACCTTTTAGAAACTCTGCCAAGCCCTCTGCTCTAGTTCCAGAACTCACTCAGCATCAAACCATGTTGCTTCTTGCAGTTCATACGAAAATGGAACTGGAACAGACTGAAGCTGTCACGCTTCCGACAAGATGTGGATAATACAACAGATTTCTACTGATCACTGAAAAAAAAAATCCCTGCCTTTGATGACAAAGCCCTTTGCTCAAACCCCACTTTTATTTATTTACTTATCAAAATAATGGCTCAATTCCTTTGAATTTTATTTTACTTTTTTTTTTTTTTTTTTTTAATTTTAAGTAGGCTCCATGGCGAACGTGGGGCTGGAACTCACGACCCCGGGATCAAGCGCTGCACGCTCTAGTGCTCGCTCCAGCAGCACGTTTCCTAAGAGCTGCACACTCTACCGACTGGGCCAGCAGGACGGCCCTCAAACCCCACTTTTAAAAGCATCACCAAGCTGGTAACTTTGTCATTTACTGGCCCAAACCATCAAACCTTCTCTGTTCTCACTGTGCTCTGAAAGTCAGGCCGGTGGGCAAGACTGCGGATCCCACCTAAAGACAAGGATCCTCCTGACCAAATCTCAGGCTGCAATAAAGCACAACACGAACCTCCCCACCGCATTCTTCTGTTCTGTGTTCTCTGCAGACACCTGCACGGCCCCATCACACCTCTCCGGAAAGGATTAGTCACTGTTGGGGAGAACATCTCAGGCCAAGGGAAGCAAATGTTCTCAAGTCCTATAAACACAAGACATTTACTGAACAAAACAGGTAACTCATCTGAACCTTGGCTTTAAGACGCGTAACAAGGGTCTTCCTCTCCAGGATGCCTGTTCCGGAGGACGGCTGGCCTGCGGGAGAGAGGAGGAGACTCTAGGGCCTCTCCGGAGAACAAGCTGGATCGGAAAGCACCCTCCAGGCCCGCACGTCCTAATTGAAACCCGTCGGGAACGAGGGGGAGCAGGGATCCGAGGATCTCGGAGCTTCTGGGGACCAGGCCGCAGGGAAGAGGTGTTCCGAAATAGGCAGCAGCCCCCGCCCGCATCTCCCCTTCCCGCCCTGCTACTCGGGGTGCCCGGAAGGAGAGCGCTGCTCGCCCTGGGTCACCTCGGCGCTGTGCCTGTGCCCTGCCTGCTGGTCACTTTCTCTGCCCTCCCTCGGGGCCGCGGCCGGGTAAGCCGCCGCGACCGCACAGCTGCAGGCTGCACGCTGCCCGCCCCCCCCCCCCCCGGCCCGCGGCCACCCCCGCAGCGGCGCAGGGGCCCCTCCCACCGCGGGGCAGTGGCCGCCGGGCCGCGCCGCCCCGCCCCCACGCACTCCCCGAGGTGCGTCACGGCCACAGAGCCGCGGCCTGTCCCCTCCCCGGGGTCCCCGGTCCCCGACACCCCCGCGCACCCCTGCACTTCTCTCCGGGGCCGCGGGCCCGGGCTTCGCGTCCGGCCTCCTCCCCCGGGGCGCCCTCCTGGCCGCCCTTCCCTCCGCAGAGTGCGCGGCTTCCCTCCCAGGAGGCCAGCCACTCACCGCTCGGGGCCCCACGGCCCACAGGGCGTGAGGACGGGGCGCAAGGCTTGAGGTCAACTCGGCACCGGGGCCGCGGGATGCTGAGCGCAGACAATCCTCGGCTCGGCAAACCTCTCCCAGCAGGCACCTCGCTGCGCTCCGACTCTGGGGACGGGGCGGCGCACGGGCCTCTGGGAAATGTAGTCCAGCAGCCCGGGAATACAAGGAGCTGGGCCCCCGGTGGTCCACTTCCCCGGCTTGCAACCCTACACGCCCCGAAGGACCTGTGCCTCACAGACTTCTGGGAAATGTAGTTCAGGGCAAAGAACTGCGTAGTGAATGGGAGGCCGGCCCTGCTCCCAACAAGCGTTTCCGTCCCTTACATAAGGGTGGCTAGTCATCTGTGCGATGTTACTCATTGCTAAATGGTTGATTTGATTTGATTTTTTTAACGATTTGCGTGGGGGATGGGTTAGCCTGCTGATGGGTATTAAAGAGGGCACGTATTGAATGGAGCACTGGGTGTTACACTCAATGAATCATGGAACACTACATCAAAAACTAATGATGGTGATTAACATAATGTAATAAAATAAAATTTAAAAAATAAAGATTTTATTTAAGAGAGAAAGAATGAGAGAGAGAGAGAGTATGAGAGGGGGGAGGGTCAGAGGGAGAAGCAGACTCCCTGCTGAGGGGGGAGCCTGATGGGGGGCTCGATCTTGGGACTCCAGGATCATGATGTGAGCCCCAGGCAGACGCTTAACTGACTGAGCCACCCAGGCACCCTAAATGGTTGATTTTAGAGTGATTGAGACTTGTCCCTCAGATCATTATTTATTTAAAAAAGTTTTTCTAATTCTGACATTCCTTCTACATCCATTAACTGAGATATATCTATAAAGTAAGGCTTTCCCTTATAAAGGCAAACTTCGTGGTTCCACTCTAGTATTGATCCCTTGTAAAGGCAGCATATTTGTCTCTTTAACACATTCTAGAGAAATCGGTCTTTTTAAAAGCTACCTTGGGGCGCCTGGGTGGCTCAGTCATTAAGTGTCTGCCTTCGGCTCAGGTCATGATCTCAGGGTCCTGTGATCGAGCCCCGCATCGGGCTCCCTGCTCAGCGGGAAGCCTGCTTCTCCCTCTCCCATTCCCCCTGCTTGTGTTCCCTCTCTCGCTGTGTCTGTCAAATAAATAAATAAAATCTTAAAAAAAAAAAAAAACTACCTTGAGTGATGATAAGTTATTTCTGGCTTTTTCTTGTAGGCACGCTATTTTTTATTTTCTTAGTTTTATTTATTTATTTTTCAGAGAGAGCACAAGCAGGGAGATTAGCAGGCAGAGGAAGAAGCAGATTCCCGGATGAGGAGGGAGCCTGATGTGGGACTCAATCCCAGGACCCTGGGATCATGACCTGAGCTAAAGGCAGATGTTTAACCAGTTGAGCCATCCAGGCATCCTTTTTTTTTTTTTTTTTTAAAGATTTTATTTATTTATTTGTCAGAGAGAGAGAGAGTGCACAAGCAGGGACAGCAGTAGGCAGAGGGAGAAGCAGGCTCCTGGCTGAGCAAGGAGCCCAACATGGGACTCGATCCCAGGACCCTGGGATCATGACCTGAGCTAAAGGCAGACATTTAACCGATTGAGCCACCCAGGCGTCCCCACACTTTAAAAAATTTATTTAAAAATAAAAATTTTTTTAATATTTTATTTATTTATTTGACAGACAGAGACATAGCAAGAGAGGGAACACAAGCAGGGGGAGTGGGAGAGGGAGAAGCAGGCCTCCTGCCAAGCAGGGAGCCCAATGTGGGGCTCAATCCCAGGACGCTGAGATCATGACCTGAGCTGAAGGCAGTCGCTTAACCAACTGAGCCACCCATGCGCCCCGAAAAATAAATTTGAGAGAGAGCGTGCATGAGTCAAATAAATTTATTTGAGAGAGAGGGTGAGGGGGGTGAGGAAGGGCAGAGGGAGAGGGAGAAGCAGGGTCTCCACTGAGCAGGGAGCCCGCTGTGGAGCTCGGTGTGGGGCTAGTGGGACTTGATCCCAAGGTCCTGGGATCATGACCAGAGCCCAAGGCAGATGCTTAACTGACTGAGCCACCCAGGTGCCCCTAAAATCTTAAAAAAAAAAGAATGGGTAAAGTCAAGATACTGTAATGTCTCTTCATCAGTAATGAACTATTTAAAGATGTTGGAATGACAGAGTAGTTATTTGGAGAAAGATCAAATTCATTCACTATCTCAAACTATATATCAGAAAAAAGTACAAATGGATCAGAGATGTAAATGTAAAAAAAATAAGCCCTCAAAAAGTTAAAAATAGAACTACCCTACAACCCAGCAATTGCACTACTAGGTATTTATCCAAAGGATACAAAAATAGTGATTCAAAGGGGCACATGCACCCCAATGTTTATAGCAGCAATGTTCACAATAGCTAAAATATGGAAAGAGCCCAGATGTCCATTGACAGATGAATGGATAAAGATGTGGTATACATCTATCTATCTATCTATCTATCTATCTATCTATCTATATCTCTATATCTATATATATCTACAATGGAATATTACTCAGCCATCAAAAAGAATGAAATCGTGCCATCTGCAATGACGTGGATGGAACTAGGGGGTATTATACTAAGCAAAGTAAGTTAGTCAGATAAAGACAAATACCATATGGTTTCACTCATATGTGGAATTTAAGAAACAAAACAGATGAACATAGGGGAGGGGAAGGGAAAGGAAAAGAAAATACGATAAAAACAGAGAGGCAAACCATAACTCTAGGAAACAAACAGAACTGCTGGAGGGGAGGTGTGGGGGGATGGGGTAACTGGGTGATGGGCATTAAGGAGGGCACCATTGAGCACTGGGTGTTGTTTTTTTTTTTTAAGATTTTTTTATTTATTTGACAGAAAGAGAGAGACAGCGAGAAAGGGAACACAAGCAGGGGGAATGGGAGAGGGAGAAGCAGGCTCCCCGCCGAGCAGGAAGCCCGATGTGGGGCTCGATCCCAGGAACCTGCGATCACGACCTGAGCTGAAGGCAGATGCTTAATGACTGAGCCACCCAGGTGCCCTTGAGCACTGGGTGTTTTATGTAACTGATGAATCACTAAATTCTACCCCTGAAACTAATAATACACTATATGTTAACTAAATTGAATTTAAATTAAAAAAATTTTAAAAATAAGTCATAAACTTAAAATGTGTCCATAACAGGGAAATAAGGAGATCATTTCTAACTACAGTTCAAAATCCAGAAGTTGTAAGAGACACATCATAAAGTGTTGAAAGCAAAAGACAGAAAAAATCCTGAAGCAGTGAGAGAAAAGACTCATCCACATTGAGGGTAACAACAATAGGACCAATGCCTGGCACTTCACCAGCAATAGTAAACAAATGAAGGCAGTGGAATAAAATATTCAAAGTGCTGAAAGAATAAAAAAAAGTCAAACAGGAATGCTATATCCAGCAAAACTATCATTAAAAAATTAGGGCAAAATGAAGACACTTCCATGTGTAAAAAATGCAAAGAATTTTTACAGCTTATGAACAACCCAACTGAAAAAGAAATGGGAAAAAGCCTTGAATAGACATGTCACCAAAGATACATGAATGGCTCATAAGCAAATGAAAATATGCTCACCATCCCCAGGCATTAGGAAAATGCAAATCAAAACCATAATGCAATATTACACCCACTGCAATGGCTACAATACGTAAGAGTGAAAGCATTGTTATGAAGGCTGTGGAGAAACTGGAAGCCTAAAGTATTTCTGCTCAGAATGTAAAATTGTAAAGCACCTTCTATTTTTAAAAACATCTGTATTTTTAAGGGAAATCCATTATTTTCTAGATTATGTTGCAAATCCTGATTAAAAAAGAAAACAATGTGGGGGCATTTGGGTGGCTCAGTAGGTTAAGTGTCCAATTCTTGATTTTGGCTTGGGTCATGGTCTCAAGGTCATGAGATCAAGCCCTGCATCAGGCTCCATGCTCAGTGGGGAGTCTGCTTGAGATTCTCTCTCTCCCTCTCCTTCTGCCCCTCCTATCACACACTCTTTCTCTCAAATAAACAAACAAATAAATAAATAAAATATTAAAAAAAAAGAAAATCTGAATAACCAAGTTCAATATACAGATTAAAAGGCATTGGTGGTCTCTGAATCTAATAAGGTCTGATTCATTTTAAGCCAGATACAGTTCCAATGTGATGTGAACTCTTTTAAGGAAGAAAAATTTGTTCACATTATTATATTAGGCTATTAAAAAACAACAAAATGAGGGGCACCTGTGTGGCTCAGGCTCAGTTAAGGCTCCAACTCTTTGCTTCGGCTCAGGTCATGATCTCAGGCTTCTGGGACAGAGCAGGAAGTCTGCTTCCCCTCTCTCTCCCTCTGTCCCCCCCACCCCTGCCACGTTTTCTCTCTCTCAAATAAGTAAACAAATCTTAAAAAAAAAAAAAAACTAAACAAAATGAAAAAAGAAAATTCTAACTTGAATCTCCTTTAAACGCATAATGTAAAGATATAAATACGACTTTAGCCATTTAAATTTAGCCAGTTAGCACTTAATATTAGCCAAATTCACTTTATTCCATTAATGAAAGATTCCATATTAGAACACTGATTAATGCGATACATCAAAATGACAGATTTAAAGAAAACATATTTGAGCACTGCAGATCCTTCAGTAAGATATCTGATAGTTAAATCATGCCAAATATGGCATTTGAAAAATTACTTTTCAGCAAGAAAATTTCAGCAAACATTATGATCAGCAGTCCACACTGGGAGCATTTTCATCAAAGTGAGGCTGAGACCAGAAGCCCAGTCAGGGCTCTCCCCATTCACCATAGAATGCCTGAGTGGGGACCCAGAGGAAACAGGTAAAGGCAGAAACAAGACAAGGGAAGCAGGATTCACGGATGGCACGATGACATACCTGAAACAGCAGAGATTCTATTTTGACTGTTAGACTAATAAGAGCATTGAGAATGTCAGGGAGGGAGACCTTCCTTGCCCTGTGGTCCTTCTAGCTGGACTCAGAATCAAACTGACATGAGACAGATTAACAGGTGAATGTACGGGGAATCCACACAGACACCAAAGTCCAAAGACAAGGCACCACGAAGCTCACTTGAGCTAAGGAGAGGGGTAGGGGAGAAAACTCATTAGCAAGGTGAAAAGAGAGAAGTTTGGAAAAACAAGATTGTTCTATTATGCAGAGGAGGGGCCTCGGTTAATACTTGTCTTCCTGTTGCAGGCTCTCCTTTCCAATGTATACGGAGGCAGTTATGGGGGAAGCCGAGTGCCTTTCCTGCATCTGCTGGAAGATCCTGAGGGCAAAGCATCCTGGGGGAAACTGAAACTACCCCCTCAAGCAGTAAGGATGGCTGGGAGCCAGCAAGTCCCCACCGGTGATTGACTCACAGACACCATCGCTTCGACTTCCACTGCCTACCTGCACTACTCACCCACCCACCTTTGCCCTACATTTTCCTTAAAAACCTGGGAGTATTTTTAGCACTTTGGAGACAAGTCTTTGAGAGGCTATTCTGCTGTCAGCCTCCCGGAAGTAAATCCCTTTCTCCTTTCGCCACCACTGGTTTCTCTGCCTTTGAATTTTGTCACTGGGCGTGGCGGAACCTGCTCTGTCTGGGACCCCAACAGACGCGGATCCCAGGCCTCAGCTGTGATGTGGGACCGAGGCAGAAGAGAAGTTAAAATTCCCTTACTCCCCTACAGCACATGGACGAGTCCTTGGAACAGGCAGAGTGACATTCCTCTAGGAACTCAGCTGCCCCGATGTTACTTTGCTGAGGGCAAGAGGCAATCCTCGCCCGACCGCCTGGACCCTGTAAGTCTACTTTAACATATAAAGATTCCTTTGGAGACTTCCGTCATCTCTACCCCCGAGATACGTGCGGGCAATCGTCTTCCCAGGCATATGGCCCACCGATATACATCTGAAGGGTCTCACGACTCAGGTTTTATTAGGCGGTCCTAAGTGACCTTTTCCCAACAACAGCCAGCCCCCTCAAGGTCCCGGAAACCGTGCTTCTGAAATTCCTCAGACACTTAGGCTCCCCCTAACGCCCTCCCGACGTGGAAGTGTACAATGGGCACTCCTCGTGACCCCAGGGCATCTCTTTCTGCCCGTGGGTCCCGTCCCCGGGCTGTAATTAAACCACCTTCTTGCACCAAAGACCTGTCAAGAATGCTTTTTTGGGGCGCCTGGGTGGCTCAATTGGTTAAGCAACTGCCTTCGGCTCAGGTCATGATCCCAGGGTCCTGGGATCGAGTCTGCATCGGGCTCCCTGTTCAGCGGGGAGCCTGCTTCTCCCTCTCCCACCCCCCCGGCTTGCGTTCCCTCTCTCGCTGTCTCTCTCTGTCAAATAAATAAATAAAATCTTGGGGCACCTGGGTGGCTCAGTCGGTTAAGCGTCTGCCTTCGGCTCAGGTCGTGATCCTGGAGTCCCGGGATCGAGTCCCGCATCGGGCTCCCTGCTCGGCGGGGAGTCTGCTTCTCCCTCTGACCCTCCCCCCTCTCATGCTCTCTATCTCATTCTCTCTCAAATAAATAAATAAAATCTTTATTAAAAAAAAAAAGATGGGGCACCTGGGTGGCTCAGTCGTTAAGCGTCTGCCTTCGGCTCAGGTCGTGATCCTAGGGTCCTGGGATCGAGCCCCGCATCGGGCTCCCTGCTCTGCGGGAAGCCTGCTTCTCCCTCTCCCGCTCCCCCTGCTTGTGTTCCCGCTCTCGCTGTGTCTCTCTGTCAAATAAATAAATGAAATCTTTAAAAAATAAAATAAAATAATGTTTTATGGGGCGCCTGGGTGGCTCAGTCGTTAAGCGTCTGCCTTCAGCTCAGGTCATGATCCCGGGGTCCTGGGATCGAGCCCCCCATCAGGTTCCCTGCTTCTCCCTCTCGCACTCCCCCTGCTCGTGTTCCCTCTCTCGCTGTGTCTCTCTCTGTCAAATAAATAAATAAAACCTAAAAAAAAAAAAAAAAGAATGCTTTTTTGGCTGCGGGCGTGGAACCCAGCGCTCCCGCACGCGGCACCCCAGCCACACCACGACCAGCCAGGTCAGGAGATGAGGCTGGGGACGGACCAAACACGACTTTTCACGGGGCAGGAGCCGCTCACCTTCCGCAGAGGGAGCAACGGTGAAGAGCAGCCCGGGGTAAGGGGCGGTTGTGACGCTGTGGGGGCGGCGCCTCAGGCCAGGATCGGGGAGGAAAGCCGGCAGGGGCCCGACACGCTCAGGGAGGGCGCCGCTGGACGGGCGAGAATCCCGGCGCCCAGAGGGGGCGTCCCACGGCCCCGGGTGCGTCAGGACGGCCGGCCAAGGGTCCCAGGCAGAAAAACGACGAGGCAGGCGGGTCCCCACGCCAGAGGCCGAGAAGAAGCGGGGATGCCCCCCGGGCGATTTTAACCGGCAACGGACGCGGACCCCGGCCCTCGGATCGCGTCGCCGCGACGGGGCAGCTCGCCACCCGAGTCTGGCGGGGGCCTTAGGGTCCTAGCGACCCGCGCACCGGCGCACGGACGACTGCGGACTGAGGGGCCGCCGCGCTCGAGCCTGAACCGGAAAGACAGGGAGACTGCCACTTCTCTGGATCCGCTTCCGGGTCTGCCGGAAATGCGTAACGGCCGTGCTGGGCGGGGCGCGGGGGCGGGGCGGCGGCTGGTGCGGGGGCGGGGTCTGGGAGGAGTGGGCGGGGCATCGGCTCACGGTGGGCCCCGCCCCCGGGGCGTTTCTGGATCTGCCAGACCTAACTTGGTCTTCGGGTTTGGATCCTTAGTGCTTCCCCGGCGTAACGCGGAGCGTGGGTGCCTCCTGCCTGTTCTTCATAAATGTTTCCAGGATTTTGGGGAAAAGCTTACGGTGCTGGGGACGCTTAGAAGATGAGATGTTTTCCTCCTACTGGGCTGGAAAGGGTTTGAGTCAGAAGCTGCCGTTGCTAGCGGTGGAGACGAGAGGGGGCGCTGGGACCTGGGCGGGGGTCGGTGTAGACCGTGGCTCCCCGCCGGGGATAAGCTGCAACCCAGACAGGGAGAACGGCTCGTTTAGGTGATGGAGGACTGGAGACGTCTGTCCAGGGGACACGAGCTGGAAGGGGACGTGCAAACCGTGCCCGTGCGGAATGTGAAGCTTTATACCCACTTGCACCAGAGCACAGCTTCTGTTCTTCACCACCCGCAGGGCAGATGAGCAACCAGGGGCTTCAGGTCCAGCAGCTTTAAAGGGAAAAGGATAGGTGGGTGGGTGGAGAGGAATCTGATAATTTAGCTCACTAATCTATTGCTTTAAAACATCAATTAGGGGCACCTGGGTGGCTGGTGGGTTGAGCGTGGGACTTGTGATTTCAGCTCAGGTCATGATCTCATGGATCCTGAGATTGAGCCCCTCGTAGGGCTCAGGGCTCAGCGGGGAGTCTGCTTGAGAGTCTTTCCCTCTGCCCCTCCTCCAACACACGCTCCCTCCTCTAACATAAAGAAATCTTTTTAAAAAATCAATTAAAAAAAGATATTAGTTTCTTGGTTCATCTACAGTGTGTTGATCTATTTTTTTTTTTTTTTAAGATTTTTATTTATTTGACAGAGAGAGACACAGCGAGAGAGGGAACACAAGCAGGGGGAGCGGGAGAGGGAGAAGCAGGCTTCCCGCTGAGCAGGGAGCCCGATGCGGGGCTCGATCCCAGGATTTTGGGATCATGACTCCAGCTGAAGGCAGACGCTTAACCGACTGAGCCACCCAGGTGCCCCGCCTTTGATATCTTGACTGCAGTTAAAGGAGGTCCAGAATTAGATGAATGTCTTCTAATGGTACCCAGTGGCTATTTGGCTTTAATTTGTGTCCATGGCTTCCCTCAGGCTGGATAAGCCACTGTACTCTGGGTTTTGCCTGGATGCACAGAGCATTATTAAAACCATTACCAACCCAGCCAACCTTCTAAATGTATTTTTATTTCTTTAATTAATTAATTTATTTGACAGAGAGCACAAGCAGGGGGAGCAGGAGAGGGGGAAGCAGGCTCCCCGCTGAGCAGGGAGCCTGATGTGGGGCTCCATCTCAGGACCCTTAGGTCATGACCCAAGCCAAAGGCAGATGCTCTAACAACTGAGCCACCCAGGCACTCCTAAGCTTATGAATTTAAAACAATCGTGAACACATTCTTTGTCTCATAGGTATGGCCACCTAATTTTTTTTTCCCTCTTTGGGACTGGAGGTTGTTTGACACATGAAAGCTCTTAATAAATACACAACCAAAGCCCTGAATGACACTCAAATAGCATTTCTCTACTAAATACTGAAGTAACACAAATGTATAAAGCAATTTTACAAAATAGAGAAGCGTAAGATGTTGTAATTGCTGCACAAATCACAAAAACAAAATGCTGTGTATACAGTCCAGATGACCACAAAAGTATTTCTGGGTTTCTAACAGACATGGACACTCAAATTGGCACTTTAAACAATCCCTCTCTTTCCTTTAATGCTTAGGTAAGCTCCTGGAGTCAGAAGATTTTTGTCAACTATCAAAGGACTCTTACTGGGCATTTTGTTTTGTTATTCTAATCATGTTTTGCTGTTTTCTCCCATGTCTCCCCACTTGGTGCCAAGACTCCTTAACTGTCATAACTTCAAGCCCACAGATGGCCCTTTCCACTCAGGATATCTACACATGCAGTCTCCCTTGGATTCAGCTGCCTCTGTTTTCATAACTCATATCTATATAAGCCCCAACTGACCAACGTTGACCCATAGGTAGGGATATCTCTGTGTACCTATTCAGCAGGAAGAAGTTACAAAAGATGAGAACTTGCACTCTCAGCAACCTCAAAGATTTAAGGGTCGAGAAACTGTTGGGGGGGAGTGGCGGGAATGATGTGGGAAAAAAGGCAGAAGAAAAATTACTATATTTCCTTACTATCTACAGCCCATTGACAAGTCCTTGAAACAGGAAGAGTGACCTTCCTCCAGGGACTCAACTGCCTCCAACTTAATACTTTGCCAAGGGCAAAGGCAATCTTATCCCAGCCCCCAGGATCCTCTAAGTCTCCTTTAACATATAAAAACTCCGTTGGAAACTTCCTTTATCTCTACCTGGCAAAATACATGTTGGCAATCAACCTCCGAACATAGGACCCCCCAATATACATCTGAAGGATCTCATGACTGAGTTTTTACTAAACAGTAATAAATGACCTTTCCTAAAAATAGGGGCGCCTGAGTGGCTCAGTTGGTTAAGCGACTGCCTTCAGCTCAGGTCATGATCCTGGAGTCCCTGGATCGAGTCCCGCATCGGGTTCCCTATTCAGCAGGGAATCTGCTTCTCCCTCTGACCCTCCCAACCCTCCCCCCTCTCATATGCTCTCTCTCTCAGTCTCTCTCTCTCAAATAAATAAATAAAATCTTTAAAAAAAAAAAAAATACCTAGCTCCCTCAAGGTCCTGGAAACCCTGTTTCCAAAATACCTGGGAGGCTTAAGCTATCCTTAACCCCCTCCCAACTCCAAAGTATATAATGGGCCACTCTTCATGGCCCCAGTGCAGCTCTTTTTCTGCCCACAGGTCCTGTCCTGCTTTAACAAAACCACCTTTTTGCACCAAAGACCTCTCAAGAATTCTTTCTTGGCTATCATTTTGAACCCTAATGTCTTTTCTACATCATCTATTAAGAAGAGAGATGATACCAGAAATTAACTTTTCAGATCATAAAGAGTTGCCTGCATGGAGTGGTAAGCCGTTGTTTGACATACATTTCCTCTTTCCTGTGAATATATGTCCCTGCTTTGAAATTCTACATTCCTACTTACTCTGTCACAGTGGCATGTAAGCTTCAATCACCTGTCTTTGAGCCTCATGTCTTTCAGTTTCCCATAATTAAAATTCTGTTTTTTATCTTGTTAGATGTCTTGAATCATTTTAATTATTAGACTGGCCAAAGAATTGAGAATGGAGCAAGAAAAACAAATTTTCCTCTCCTAACATTCATTTCTGTTTTTTTATTTTTTTAAAAAAAATATTTTATTTATATATTTGAGAGAGAGAGAATGAGAGAGAGCACAAGAGGAAGAAGGGTCAGAGGGAGAAGCAGACTCCCTGCCGAGCAGGGAGCCCGATGCGGGACTCGATCCAGGGACTCCAGGATCATGACCTGAGCTGAAGGCAGTCGCTTAACCAACTGAGCCACCCAGGCATCCTTAACGTTCATTTCTGTTGTATGAACTGACCTCCATGCTTTAGACCCAAAATATAATGTGAAGAGTTGGGGATAAGGAGGAACAGCAGCTTTATTGCTTTGCCAGCAAAGGAGGCTGCAGCAGGTCAGGGTCTTCAAAACTGCAAGCCCACCCAGAGGAAGGGGTTGGGCTTTTGTAGGGAAATACAGGATCTAGCCGGTTTCTACAGGAACTGTGTGTTGCCAACCCTGTTCATCACGTTGTCAGGGTGGAAGAAGGTTCCTGAAACAAAGGCTCCCTTCCCTCCTGAGAAAGGAAGTGGGAAGGATTTGCACAGGGGAGGTTTGGAGGGGAGAGGAATAACCTGAAACAATGCAGCCATTTGGATTTTTGTTCAACTTGATGCTTTTAAGTGGTTTCCATTTCAGTCACCAGGACAACTATAGGAAGACTACTTCATATTTCACAGTGAGAAACCACTCAGTATTTTCTAGAATGGGTAAAATAAAAAGGATAAAACACCAAATTTCAGGGAGAATGTTGAGGAATTCTCATATCTTTTTTTTTTTTTTTTAAGATTTTATTTATTTGCGAGAGAGAGAATGAGAGACAGAGAGCATGAGAGGTAGGAGGATCAGAGGGAGAAGCAGACTCCCTGCCGGGCAGGGAGCCCGATGCGGGACTCGATCCCAGGACTCCAGGATCATGACCTGAGCCGAAGGCAGTCGCTCAACCAACTGAGCCACCCAGGCGCCCCGAGGAATTCTCATATCTTGCTGATGGTATGGTAAAAGTACATTCAGTTTGGAAAACCGTTTTGGAGTTACATATGAAAATAAACATTTACCTAATGAAAGGGAGCTTTTTGTCACCCTAAAATGTCTCTGGCCTAAGGATTATATTAGGCTGGTATATATATATATTTTTTAAGATTTTATTTATTTGACAGACACAGAAAGGGAGGGAACACAAGCAGGGGGAGTGGGAGAGGGAGAAGCAGGCTTCCTGCCGAGCAGGGAGCCTGATGTGGGGCTCGATCCCTGGACCCTGGGGTCATGACCTGAGCCGAAGGCAGACGCTTAACAACTGAGCCACCCAGGCGCCCCTTATTTATTTATTTTTAAGATTTTTTTTAAATTTATTCATTTGACAGAGACAGACTCAGCGAGAGAGGGAACACAAGCAGGGGTAGTGGGAGAGGGAGAAGCAGGGAGCCTGATGCGGGGCTGGATCCCAGGACCCCGGGATCATGACCCGAGCGGAAGGCAGACGCTTAAGGACTGAGCCACGCAGGCGCCCCTAGACTGGTTATTTTAAATATCCATTAGATTAAGGTGCCTGGTCACCTCCCCAAATGCTTCCCAATAGGATCACGTGTGGAATTTCAAAAAGGATCACATCTGCTGCCCTCCCCCTCAGATTCTGTCAATTGGTTTGGCTGAAAACTACAGTGTTGTGTTAATTAAGGGCTCCAGGTGATTCTAAGTGAGGCCAGGTTTAAGCACAAGGACTCGAGGTGAGAGCGGGCTCTGGCTCAAGGAGAGGTAACAGGGTCTCCACTACGTGAGTCTGGGAGGGTCAGGTCCTTGGAGCAGAGGGTTCCTAGGCTGTAGATGAATTTGTGGGTGCCTGTGGGAGGGGAGGCCCCCTGAAAGCAAAGAAGGAAAAGTCAAGGATTAGTCTCCCAGTAGGAGCTCAGAGTTTTTGAACAGCTCCTGACACAAAGGACTAGGAAGTTGGGCTTTTTCTGCGTTTCAGGGTCCTGCCTTCAGGGAAGCAGTTTCAGGTGAAGAGGCTCTGTTGTTGGCTTTAAGGGCATTTTCTCCTGATGTTGCTGTGATTTCTCCACAAATAACTTGTGAGAAAGAAATCTAGAGGACGAGGTGAAAGAAGAAATGGCCAGTTCTCAGGTAAGCTTGGTGTTCCAGGAGAGGCCATGTCATGTTTTTCTCCTGAAATTCCTTGCATTTAGAAATTGCCTATGTTAATTCCTGTAGTTCTGATGTTTCCCCCTTATGTTTTCACCTATTTTTAAGATCTTTTCAGAAATGATACTCAAGGTGAGGTCTTCAGAACACTTCTCTATATCCCAGAGCCTTCTCTTCTGTGTCTCCAACCTGGCTTATAATAGGGCATCAACAGTTGTTACTTTGAATTAAAGTCCTCCAAGTATTGAAAATATTTTCTTGGTGACAGATCCACAGGGGAAGGCATTGAGTCTTAAGATTCCTATTGCTGATGAGGTTTGTTCCTGGGATATCAGTGAAGGAAAACATTTCTAATTTAGGTCCCATGTGGTTACTTTATCAGCTCTGTGTAGACCAGGGGTAAGAAAATTAAGAAATAAACCCGATGAATTTGAGGTCCAGAATAACTCCAAAAGTTCTCTGAAAGAAAAGTGGGACGGGGGGGGGGGGGGTGCTTGAGATTTGCTCTTTAGAATGTGAAACAGATATTCTATTTAAAATAACCCTAGAGGGGGAGCTGGGGGGCTCAGTTGAGGAAGCCTCAAGACTGTTGATTTCAGCTCAGGTCATGGTCTCAGTCCTAGAATGGAGCTCTTCCTTTGGCTCCATGCTCAGAGGGGAGTCAGCTTGAGATTCTCTCCCTCTCCCTCTACCCCTCCCCTGCACTAAAATATAAATAAATCTTTAAATAAAATACACTGGCTATTACAGGACATGGAAACTGGTGTCTAAATGTGGTGTCTCTGCCAGTCAGATGGGGACCCCAAACGTGGGTCCATGATTGGGTGGAAGTCAAGTGGGAATTGAAAAGAATTCACCTGAGGCAGAACCACGCTGTTAGAAGTTTCCTGAATACACTGCGAGAGAGCACCAGGCAGGACAGCCGAGGAGCGGCTGTCTGCAAGGAGCAGTGGGTGGGATGGGGGCTCTTTTAAAAGCAGGAAGGTGAGAAATTATGGGGATTTACCGAATTTTCCCTTCCCTTTTCTGGTCACTGAACCTGGTTGTCAGTAGCCCGTTGGTTAATGGGCCTATGGCTATCTTGAGGTGGGTCATCTGTTGGGCCAGTCTCTGTTCAGCCAAGGGGTCACTGTGGGCTCTTGCCTAAAAGCAGCCTCTATAGAAACTATGGGTGATTGAACTGTATATATATCCACTGTATTTTCATAATTAGATTTATATTCTGAATTCCTGTTTTCAGACAACAAGGAAACACCAGTGATGGTGTGTCCTTGATGTGCCTTAGGCACTGATAACAGTTTATTTCCATACAACTGATGCTAACTGCTTTTATTGTCTTGGTGCTCTTTGTCAGATTCCTCCCCTGCAATGTTCATATTTCCCCTCTTAGTCATTTGTAAGGAACTTGGATGTACTCAGCAATATGCAGAGACCATCACAGTTCAACTGGAAACTTCTTTGTTCTGAGCTACTCTTGTAGTTTTTTTGTTTTTTTTTTTTTTAAGATTGATTTTTAGAGAGAGCACATGAGTGGTGGTGGAGGGGGACAGGGAGAAGTAGACTCCCCACTGAGCGGGGAGCACAATATGGGGCTCCATCCCAGGACCCTGGAAACAGGACCTGAGCTGAAGGCAGATACTTAACCAAGTGCCCTTGCTTCTAGTTTCTGAGGAAGAGAACAAAGTCAAAAGAAGTGTGGATAAAATTAAATTTCCCTCAACTTGCAGCCCATTGATAAATACTTGAGACAGACAGAGTATGACGTTCTTCATGGAATTCACAACTGTCTTAATGTTTTATTAGAGGGGAAAAGCAACCTTAGCTTGACAATAACCAGAGCTCTGGGATTCTGGTAAGTCCTCTTTAACATAAAAAAATGCCCTTGGAATCTTCTTTATCTTTCCCCCCAAATATGTTGGCCATCCTCTCCGCATAGCACCCACTGATACATATCTGAAGGGTCTTAGGTTTTTTACTCGACCATAGTTAAGTGACCTTATCACACCAGGGAGGCCCTCAAGGTCCTGGAAACCTTGCTTTCAGATTCCATAGAGATTGCTGCTATTGCTCACCCACTCACCATTTGTAAATATAGGATAAATTACTGCTCACAACCCCAGTGCAGCTCTTTTGACCCGTGGGTCCTGTTCCTGTGCTTCAGTAAGACCACATTTTTTTGTACCAAAGACATCTCAGTAATTCTTCATCATTCACTTCTGAACCCCAGCATTTCACATCAAAAACATCTCAAGAATTCTTCCTTGGGGTGCCTGGGTGGCTCAGTCATTAAGCGTCTGCCTTCGGCTCGGGTCATGATCCCGGGGTCCTGGGGATCCCCCTCCCTGTTCCGCGGGAAGCCTGCTTCTCCCTCTCCCACTCCCCCTGCTTGTGTTCCCTCTCTCGCTGTCAAATGAATGGATAAAATCTTAAAAAAAAAAAAAAAAAAAATTCTTTCTTGACCGTTGGCTCCTATCCCACATCCCATCAATTTCCACTGGACAATGAGGACTCTCACCTTGGTGAAGTTGATACATTTGACTTCTGGGAGTGGAGGTTCTCAGTCAGCCAGCTCTCTGTCCCAAGGGTCTTTCTTTTATTCCACACTCATGTCACAGAGCAAGGAAAGTCAGGTCTTGGGTCTAACTGATGACATTAACTCCCTTCTCTTTCATCTTAGGGACCATTGTGAACTCTGCCTATGACTACTTGGTGACTGTGGTATTTATTGCAGGGACTGCTGACATTCAGGGATGTGGCCATAGAATTCTCTCAGGAGGAGTGGGGATGCCTGACCCACACTCAGCGGGAATCGTACAGGGATGTGATGTTAGAAAACTACAGACACCTCCTCTTCTTGGGTGAGGATGACTCCTTCCAGATTTCCCAAACCATAACTAAGTGTTTTCTTCCTTCCTGTGAAGACTGTCTCTTGGAAGATTCCTCCGTGAATGACTGGAATTCAGATCTAGGCAGCAAGGGAAATGAGGGGTTTGTAGATGTAGAGAAAAATGTTCATGATGTTTCCTTTTCAGCTTTAGCTTCCCCTTCCTTAAGGTAACATCATCACTTCTGTAGATTACTGGCAATTCTAAACACTGAGTGGCATAAAATGGTACTGCTCACATTTTTTTTTTTTAAGATTTTAATTATTTGAGAGAGAGCATGAGTGGGGTGAGGGGCAGAAGGAGAAGCATACTCCCCACTTATCAGGGAGCCGGATGCAGGGCTGAATCCTGGGACTCCGGGATCATGACCTGAGCTGAAGGCAGACCCTTAACCGACTGAGCCACTCAGGTGCCCCGGCACTGCTCACATCTTAAGCTAAGCTTAAATTTCCACTCCTTATTATTGTGTCTACTACTTGGAAGTGGAGGTCAGAATGTGAATATTGGAAATCCGTTCTTCGTGTTCTAAAGGGGCTATTTGGCGACAACATTTGGGAAATTATTTTCTAGAATTTTACAATGTCTTCTCTACTGAGCACAATCATGATTGAAAGTTGAATCCCCAGCAGTATTCATTTTCTTTTTATCTAATAAACAGGTCTCATTGTGTCAAAGCCAGACCTGATCATCTTTTTGGAGCAAGAGAAGCAGCTCTGGGATGTGAAGAGAAAGGAGACAGTAACCTTCCATCCAGGTAGGTGGGAATGAAGGAGGCAGATGACAGAGGTGAGGTTTAAATGTAAAGGTGGAAGATCGACCTTAAACTGTGGTTCGAGTAGCTCTCCTTGGATGGAAATGCGTTTGAGAAGCCTGTCACACATGTTCTGGGCATTTATCATGTCCGCGTTTTCGTAATTTCCCAGTTTAAGAAAGTGGAGTGACTACTTTAGAACGCATGATACCTTCCTCTCTGTCTTCAGCTCTGGAGTCTCTTCATTGTTTGAGCAAGTGCTCACGTTTTGTCTGAGCAGCCAGCACACTGCATCCAGAGGGTGCTCTCATTCCGTCTGTTTTCTGTGTCAGGCAGGTGAAAGAAGCCAGATCATTCAATATTCAGGTCACTCATTTGTTTCTCTTTTGAGGAGAGGTAGGAGTTTACTCACAGTGTTGCCATGGAGTGTCAGAGGGTGAACAGCTGTTGTGAGAAAGTGTCACAAATGCTCGCTGTCTCCGATGTGCCTCTTGTTCATTTGTATTGTCTGGAGATGCTGTGTTCTCCTAACTGACTTCTGGAACATTCTAAAAGGTAATTTGGTCCATTTTTGTCTCCATGGGGGAGCAAAGTCCTGGTGGTTCCTATTTCTCCATTCTGTTGCTGTCCTAGGATGGCTATTAATTTGGTATGCATGTGAATGTAGTAAGTGAGATATCTTGTTTTTCATCTGTTCATGGTGTCTTTCTTTAACACCCCAAGCTTGTTGGCAAAGACCAGCAAAGAAGATTGACTGCATAGAGTGATAGGGGAAGATGTGGCAGCAGTGGACCTGAGTATTTATACTTAATGAATGACTGGGAAGGGGATGGAGCTAGTGAAGGGCAAGAAGGATGCTATGATGTATATAACCAGACTGGGACAATTAACCGTAATTAAATCCTTACTGCCAGAAGAGAGCAAGGATATGAAACATTTGGGGGGAAACCCCACCTTAAGTCAGTTATATTTGCAGAACAATGTCATTCATCCCAAGGGCCCAAATCCATTAAAAAAATATATATATAGGGGCGCCTGGGTGGCTCAGTTGGTTAAGCGACTGCCTTCGGCTCAGGACATGATCCCAGGGTCCTGGGATCGAGTCCCACATCGGGCTCCCAGCTCGGCGGGGAGCCTGCTTCTCCCTCTGACCCTCTCCTCTCTCATGCTGTTTCTCTCTCGCTCGCTCTCCAATAAATAAATAAATAAAATCTTAAAAAAAAAAAAATATATATATATATATATATTCTGAAAGGACCTTTTGAAGTTTTGGAAAGTCACCTAGTCCATGCTGAAAGTAATCCTTCAAAGCATTTCAAATGTGAGATTGTATTAATCATTCACGGAAACATTTCTGAAAGT
Organism: Mirounga angustirostris; assembly: GCF_029215605.1. Lineage (NCBI taxonomy): Eukaryota > Metazoa > Chordata > Mammalia > Carnivora > Phocidae > Mirounga > Mirounga angustirostris. The sequence continues at coordinate 56,071,352 of NW_026991724.1, read as the reverse complement.
TAGATATTTAAACGTGAAGATAAAAATTCTAAATGTGATTGACTGGAGAAGTCCTTTTTCAGAAAGTTCATTGTTCTCCCACCAACACATAATCCCTCCTTGTTCCAAAGTCTCTAATTTTGATAAACATAGGAGGGCCTTTATTGAAACATTACTGTTCAATAGTTATCACATAATACTTAACTTGGAGCAAGTTTTCGTGTGTTGTGAACTTAGGAAGATCTTTACCGAGGACTCTATCTTTCATAATTACAGAGGTATTTATAATGGAGACAGAACTTACCAATGCAATGGATCTAGGAAAAAACTTAACCAAGGGTCAAATCCCAGTAATCCTCAGAGAACTTAGTCTTCAGAGAACCAGTATCAAAGTAATAAATGTGGGAAAGACTTACGAAAGCGCAAATCTCATTGTACATCATTTTATCCTCACTGGAGAGAGTACTTAGAAATGTAGTAATTGCAGCATAGCTTTTGACTTATATTCAAAACCTCAACAGCAGAGATTCTGTAATAGGAAGAAACCTTACAAGTGTATAAAGCCTTTAACTACCACTCGAAACTCACCACGCTAAGGTAAGATACAGTGGGGAGAAGGCTGACAAATGTAAAATGTGACAATGCCTTTAAGCAGAACTACCAACTTTGTGAACAGCAGATGCATAGTAGAGAGAAGCCCTTAAATGTAAAGAATGAGGCAGGGTATTTAATTCATAAGCAAAACTATTCAACCTGAGATAATATATCCTGTGGAGATAGCTTACAGTTGTCCAGAATAGTGGCAAAGTCCTGGAACTGCACCCTTAGTGAACATCAGACGAAGCATACTGTATAGAAACCCTAGAAATGTAAAATTAATGCAAGACTTTTGGTTTTAATACACACTTCAGAAAAAAAAAGTTATTTATGTCTTTAATGATTTTATCCTTTATAACTGGCAAACTGTGTAATGGAAAGGCAAATCTTAACACCAAAAAATTGGCAGCAGAAAGCAGTAAGTCAATACCACTTTTCAGACATAATTCAAAATCAGAGTATTTTTTTTAAGATCTTATTTATTTATTTGACAGAGAGAGACACAGCGAGAGAGGGAACACAAGCAGGGGGAGTGGGAGAGGGAGAAGCAGGCTTCCCGCCAAGCAGGGAGCCCGATGCAGGGCTCGATCCCAGGACCCCAGGATCATGACCTGAGCCGAAGGCAGACGCTCAAGGACTGAGCCACCCAGGCGCCCCACATTCTGAATTTTAAATACTTTGCCAGTTGGGTTTTAAGGAGAATACAGTGGTGGTTTATTAAAAGTTGGATGGGGGTACCTGGGTGGCTCAGTTGGTTAAGCATCTGCCTTCGGCTCAGGTCATGATCCCAGCGTCCTGGGATCGAGCCCCACATCAGGCTCTCTGCTCAGCGGGGATTCTGCTTCTCCCTCTGCCTTTGATCTGCCTACTTGTGCTCTCTCTCTCTCTGTCCAATAAGTAAATCTTAAAAAAAAAAAAAAAAAAGCTGGATGCATCTTCACTATAGGAATTGTTACAAGTCAAGAATATTAGTTTATGCAGTTAAAATAATAAAAATTTCACAGACAACTGAGAAAAGTATAGCTGACTCTTCCGTAAAAGGGTGTAAAATCATTGTAAATCCACATTTACTCAATGAAGACCCTCAGTTTGAAAAGCATGGAAACTACAACTCACAGATCATTGTATCAGAAGAACAAGAATGGTCCTTCCTTGAGTGACTGTCATGGTATTTTTTTATTTTATTTTATTTTTTTTTAAGATTTTATTTATTTGCAAGAGAGACAATGAGAGACAGAGAGTATGAGAGGGAGGAGGGTCAGGGGGAGAAGCAGACTCCCCGCTGAGCAGGGAGCCCGATGTGGGACTCGATCCCGGGACTCCAGGATCATGACCTGAGCCGAAGGCAGTCGCTTAACTAACTGAGCCACCCAGGTGCCCCTGTCATGGTATTTTGACCAATGATCATACAGTGATTTTGCAGTGGTTTGTTTAGAGTGTTTCAACTTTATGTATTTGAATTAATAACACTAAATGGATTTTAATGTGTTAACACTGATGCGTAATAAACAGTGATCCTGCACCAACCTTAGCCTGCCCCAATTTCATCAAGGTTGCGGGTAAACAGACAGTAACACAAAGTACACTTGACCCTTGAGCAACATGTTTAACTGTGTGGGTTCCCTTATAGTCAGATTTATTTATAGTACAGTACTATAACTGTATTTCTCTTCCTCTTGATTTCCGTAACATTTCCTTTTCTGGAGCTTCCTTTACTGTAGGAATACCATATATAACATAGGTAACATAAAATATGGGTTAAGTGACTGCTATAGGTAAGGTTTCTTTTCAGCAGTTGATTAAAATTAACCATTGGAGAATGGAAGTTACACATGGGTTTTTTCTTTCTTTTTTTTTTAAGATTTTATTTATTTGGGGGCACCTGGGTGGCTCAGTCGTTGGGCGTCTGCCTTCGGCTCAGGTCATGATCCCAGGGTCCTGGGATCGAGTCCAGCATCGGGCTCCCTGCTCGGCGGGGAGCCTGCTTCTCCCTCTCCCACTCCCCTTGCTTGTGTAAAAAAAAAAAAAAGATTTTATTTATTTGACAGAGAGCGACACAGTGAGAGAGGGAACCCAAGCATGGGGAGTGGGAGAGGGAGAAGCGGGCTTCCCGCGGAGCAGGGAGCCCGATGCGGGACTCGATCCCAGGACCCTGGGATGATGACCTGAGCTGAAGGCAGATGCTTAACGACTGAGCCACCCAGGCGCCCCTACATATGGGTTTTCAACTGCATGGGTGGTGGGTACACCGAACCCCTGCATTATTCAAGAGTCACTTGTACTTGTTAAAGCAGTGGGATGATATCACTAATAATTTTTCTTCCCAGTGGCCCTAAACCTTGAATTATTTGTGATTAATTTTCCCCCAAGATTCTGTATTCTATCTTTTCTTTTTGAAACTGCTGGGACATTAGGGTGCTTTTAATGATGATGATAGAGTAGTAGTATGGATACTGTGAGTAACAAATGGGTGATACTACTGACTTGGAATCCAGTTTCTATAACCAGACTGCCTGCAGGGAATTTGAAATAACTGTAGCTCCACCCATTAGCAAATACACTAGATAACAGCCCCTATAGTCACAAGCAAAGGTAATTTCCTGATCTGACTTCCCCAGTAGCCTTTTTGAAAGTGTCCGATCCCAGTGTATTTATCATGAGCATCCCTTAGAGAAGACTCCTGCAGTGTTGACCATCCTCATCCACTCATTCTGGTTTGAATTGTGCATTCTAGACTTGGCCCAGAAAGTGAAAAGCACTCCTACCAGGAACCCTAAAAAGACATCTACCCCAGTTCCTGCCACACTCTCTGCCTGCACTCAGTCTTGACCTCTTTATGTTGTCCCTCAAGGCATATTGGGTACATCCTCCAGGATCTATGAGTAGTAAACTTTATTTCAATTTCTTTGTTTCTTTTTGTTGAACCATGGCTCACCATCTAATACCCAGGTGTTCTGCCTAACTACTGCTAATTGAACAAAGTCACTACAAATATAATTAGAAGCCATATCTACAGAATTCTTAATCACTATAAAATTTTACCCTAGATTTTTCTTTCCTCATGTTTTTTTTGTTTGTTTTGTTTTTGGGGTTTCTTTCTTTTTTCTTTCTTTTTTTAGCATACAGAACACAGTTTTATGGTTTAGATATTGACAGAAAGGAATATATTACATTAAGCTAAAGATAGATTTTGGAGTAACAGAAATAACTAGGAAGGAGTATGAGTGTGCTTATGTATTTATGTGTATGTGTATTTATATCTTCAGAAGGAAAGGGAATATGGGATCAAGAGATAATTTGCAAATTTCAAGTTGATGATTTCCTAGCAAAGGGAAATGTTATAGATTATTTAGTGGGAATAATTTTCTCTACAGTATATAGAATTTATTTCTCCTAAATACACCCTGTATCTTGGTGTGAGGATCTCCCCATGCAAATCCTGTCCTGTCTACCTGCCTATTACTCATGTAGGATCTAGTGTTTCCCTTGTTCCAGTATTCAGGACCTATTGCTTATATGCCTTGATCAGGGATTTTAAGAATAGTTTGCACGAAATGACGTGTTCAAAAATTGATTTGAATGGGGGAGTAATTCTACAGTAAAGATATTAAATTACATGTAGTTCAATTAATTGTATTTACTCCTTCCTTCTTGATGGGAGGACACTCAGTAAGATTTCTTTAATTATGTTATTTTCCCATCTTGGAAGTGACATCCAAGTTCCTCACTTTACTATAAGTTTGATTAGGTGAAAACGTGGAGACTTCATGAGTCATAGGTTGTTTTACATTTATTTGAAGGGACTAAGCATGGGACAGGGCTGGGTGCTGAGTAGATGTTCTAGCTTAGGAAGAAAACAATCTTCTATTCAGAATGATGAAGTAGCCCAAGGTAAGAGGTAAACACATCTAGGCTGACGTATTGGCATGAATTTTCATGTGGGGAGAGGACCCCTGTCCAAGGCTGCACTACTGACTGAATCTAGAAAGATAAGGTTTTGTTGTTTTTTTTTTTTTAAAGATTTTATTTATTTATTTGAGAGAGAGAATGAGACAGAGAGAGCACGAGATGGGGGAGGGTCAGAGGGAGAAGCAGGTTCCCCGCCGAGCAGGGAGCCCGATGCGGGACTCTATCCCGGGACTCCAGGATCATGACCTGAGCCGAAGGCAGTCACCCAGCCAACTGAGCCACCCAGGTGCCCTATTTTTTTTTTTTTTTAGGATTTTATTTATTTATTTGACAGAGAGAGACACAGCGGGAGAGGGAACACAAGCAGGGAGAGTGGGAGAGGGAGAAGCAGGTTCCCCGCAGAGCAGGGAGCCCGATGCGGGGCTCAATCCCAGGACCCTGGGATCATGACCTGAGCCGAAGGCAGACGCTTAATGACTGAGCCACCCAGGTGCCCTAGTGAATCTTTTAGATTTGTTTTTTCATGAAAAAGGTAGTCCACAAGTTGTTTCATGCTGAATCCTCTATTATTATTATTATTATTTTTTAAGATTTTACTTATTTATTTGACAGAGTTTGCGAGAGAGGGAACACAAGCAGGGGGAGTGGAAGAGGGAGAAGCAGGCTTCTCGCGAGCAGGGAGCCCGATGCGGGGCTCGATCCCAGGACCCTGGGATCATGACCTGAGCTGAAGGCAGACGCCTAAGACTGAGCCACCCAGGCGCCCCTGAATCCTCTATTTGAATGTGAATATTGAACCTTGGAAAACAACCGAAATCCTGTACGTATGTGAAAATTGGAAGGACCTGGTCCCGTTTAATTGGAATCCTGCAGAATTTCTCACTCTTGTGTCTGTGCCTCTTCCTTTACTGAAATGGTATGAAGGCAAGTTTGAGAGGTTTTATTCTCCGTCATCTCAGTGTACCCAATGTTTGTCATTCCTTCTAGAGGTATCCCAGGGACCATAGCAGCTTCTAGTTTAAAACATTTGCAATCATTTCAGACGTAAACTTATTCTCTGTGATCACAGAGGGCCAGACATAAGTCCACTGACAATTGTGGTACCCTGAGTGGTTTCCTAATGTATGCTGGCAATTCCGTGGTTAGGTAGGGCCAGAGGGATATTCAGACTTTGGCAGGATGAAGGCCATTCTCTTTTTTTTTTTTCTTATGTTAATCCCCATACATTACATCATTAGTTTTAGATGAAGTGTTCCATGATTCATTGTTTGTGTATAACACCCAGTGCTCCATGCAGAATGTGCCCTCCTCAATACCCACCACCAGGCTAACCCATGAAGGCCATTCTCTTTTGCTGGCCAGTACCATCGGCTAGGCCTGAGAATGCCAAGATTCACTATTTAAGCTCCCTGCTCATGCAGAGAGAGGTTATGATCAACATATGGACAAAGCTGCTGGCTTGGCGCTGTCCCCATAGGCCTATAAGATAGGCTTGATGGTTGCCCAGGGCCTTTGTTCAGGCTTCCGGGTGCAGTGGGAGTGGAGGCTATGCTCAGCAGTGGTAAGTGACTTCGAACTTGCATACCTACCCAGACAGAACCATAGAATGCTCTCCATGCTCTAGTTCAAACTATTGGCTGGAGACCCAAGTCAGGCACAGTTGCTGACAAATCTCCTTAACCATCTCCACTCTGCAAGTGGGCAGATTCCTGGGGATCTCTTGTTGGGTGTGAAGTACAAGGTGGAACACCATCTGGTCCAATAGTTCTAAGATCTGAGCACTGGTTGCTGTAAGCCCTACCCACCTTCTCCATGTCTATAGGATCCCCAGCGGTCCAGCACCACAGATTTCCAGTGGGATCCCCATAGGTGAGATCTCACTGGGCCACCCAGTATGTGGCTTGCCATTTAGGGAATATTGGATACCTACCATGTCTTCCCTTTTTTTTTTTTTTTTTTAAAGATTTTATTTATTTTTTTGACAGAGACAGACATAGCGAGAGCAGGAACACAAGCAGGGGGAGTGGGAGAGGGAGAAGCAGGCTTCCCGCAGAACAGGGAGCCCGATGTGGGACTCGATCCCAGGACCCTGGGATCATGACCTGAGCCGAAGGCAGACGCTTAACGACTGAGCCACCCAGGCGCCCCATGTCTTCCCTTTTTATTGGTGGAGCAATTGTACTTCCTGCTGGACCCTCGTAGTGCACTGTGCCATTCCCGTGGTAGATGCATTGTGACCAACGTGGTATTGCTCTTCTTTACCCTTCTAATGTCCTTCTTGTTCTCAATGCTCCAGGGATGCTTAAGCCTAACCCCTGAGTACTGAGAGTTATCCATTGATGACTTAGGTGAATAGTTGCTAGTTGAGCTTATTTTCAAAAGTACTGACGTGGGAACTACTTTTTCACTATCTTGATTAGTTCATCCCTCTGTGATGAATGGTTTTATATCTCACAGCCTAAAAAATAAATGTTTCCCTACGTACATGTATTTGTGTGTGTGTGTGTGTGTGTGTGTGTGTGTGTGAGAATGAATATGGACAGATGTTTGCTTTCCATGAAATAGAATATTTAAATAATGTAACTTTTGATATTGAAAAATAACACTATTAATAACAGTGAAAATTCCTTTCATGTTAAAGATTATTTTATATGTTATTTATATTGCCATGCTGGTTATTTGATTGGTTTTCACTACAGGGGTTGTTTTTTGTTTTGTTTTTTGATTTTTATCCTCCTGTTTTAGTTACAGCTCTAGGATAATTCCAGTGGCATATACTCAAGCAAAGTTTACTGTTACCAGGAACATTTGGTTTATTTATGTTTACTATTCGAATGGAGATGTTGGGATTTTTTCACATCTCTGTAAGCCAATGAGATCACGAAACAGAGTATTGTCCTCTGAAATTCCCCTTGAGCTCCTTAGTAACTTTCCCCAAAACTCAGTACTCTTTTGTCATGTAAGGTAAAGAGATTGCTGTGTGCATTTTTGTACTTTATATAAATGTAATCAGGAAATGGTACTCTTCTATGCTCAGAGTCTCACAGATAGGACATAAACCCACTCCACGTGCAGCATCTCCCTGGGTCAGTTGGGTGTGGGCAGTTGGCAAGTGAAATTAGTGTGATGAAGGAGTTTATGATGTTTGCTATGTCAGGAGCCATAAGATCCTTGGACTTTGACCTGGGAACCTCCTGTCTTCTGCCAGGATTGAAAAATTGTTACAGGCCAACTGGTCACATTATAGAATGTGTGTAATCTTGGAATTTTTATAGTTCCTGAGATTATCCATGGACTTTATTCAAAACAAAACAGATATTGGGTCTGTTTCTGCTCCTGTTAATTTGTTTTGTTGTTTTGACTGCACATATAAGTGAATACGTGTGATAATTTATCGTTCTCTGACTTATTTCCCATATAAGTCTGGGTCTATCCACAGTGTCAGAAATGGCAAGAAACAATGAAAAAAGAAACTGATCCTTAAATACAATGAATAACCTGATTGTTACCAGTGTGGAATGGAGAAGGATGTTGGGCAAAATGTGGAAATCGGAATGAGAAGTACAGGCTTCTAGTTACAGAATTAATAAGTCACGGGGGTAAAAGATACAACATAGGAAATACATTCAATGGTATTATGATGGCATTTTATGGTAACCGATGGTAGCTCACTTGTAGTGAGCATAGTAGAACCTATGTAGTAGTCAAATCCCCATATTGTACACCTGAACTAATTTAACATTGTATGTCAAGTATACTTTGATAGAAAAGAAAGCAAAATAGATACCGATGTGCATATCCCTATATAGGTTATACTACTTTTTTAGGAAGTTGCACGTAAAGAAAGCTAACCTACTGTCCAAATGAAGCTAATTCTATGTATTCATACTAATTAAAGACTTAGGGGGGCACCTGGGTGGCTCAGTTGGTTAAGCGACTGCCTTCAGCTTAGGTCATGATCCTGGAGTCCCGGGATCGAGTCCTGCGTCGGGCTCCCTGCTCAGCGGGGAGTCTGCTTCTCCCTCTGACCCTCCCCCCTCTCATGCTCTTTCTATCTCATTGTCTCTCTCAAATAAATAAATAAAATCTTAAAAAAAAAAAAGACCTAGGAAAGCAAATTGATGTGTATCACATTGGAGATAAAAGTTCATTGTTGGAAGGAGAGGGCACGGGAAAGAGGAGAGTTTGCCCAACACAGTGAGGAAGTGGAAAGGAAGACACAGAAGAGCCTGTGGTCCTCATAGGCTGAGAAGCCCGGGAGGTACATGGAAGAACAGTCATTTCTGTCTTCGTTTAAAGATTTTTTTTTTTTTTTTGAGACAGAGAACGAGAGAGAGAGCACACATGAGAGAGGGGAGGGTCAGAGGGAGAAGCAGGTTCCTTGCTGAGCAGGGAGCCCGATGCGGGACTCGATCCAGGGACTCCAGGATCGTGACCTGAGCCGAAGGCAGTCGCTTAACCAACTGAGTCACCCAGGTGCCCCATTTCTGTCTTCTTAAATAGTTCCTTGTAGTGTGCTCTCTCTCTCACACCTTTCACCATTCACATGTATGTAGTAATGGCCACATGTCTCATGAAGACTTTTCTGTATAGGCAGATTCAGTTGGGGTTACCAGAAGCCCGAGTTGAAAATAGAAGAGATCCTGTAGTTTGAAGGCACAAGAATTAGTAAAAGTGTAGGGAAAACTTAATATTTATGAAGACTACCGGAATCCGTGGGGTCCAAGCTAAGAATTCCAGCCTTGCAACCAGAAGCAGATTGTACTTGAATTACTTATCAAAGAGGGAGCTATTTCCAGGAATATGTTTTTCATGGTGACTTGAAGAAGGATAGATAAAAGGAGATCCAGAGAAGAGTGAGTGGTCAAGTTTGTCGTGCAGGGGTGGAGTTAGCTTGAATGAAAAGTGAAGGGAGGGAAGGCCTCCAGACTCACCTCTTTTATCCTCTTCCCCATGTTTAGGAACCCTTTGAAACTTTTCATCTTCTGTGATACAGGCCTGGAATTCAGTTTGGGGCGTATATTCTGAAAGTTTGACATCAGTTGCACATGTGTGAAATGTAGAAACTCAGACCCCACCCAAATATCAAAATCGGAATACGAATTTTAACAAGGTTTTCAGTTCATTGTCCTACACAGTAACATTGGAGAAGGACGCATCTATCTCACCTATACACTTCCATTATTCTATTCCTGTTTTCGTGTCTGTAGGACATTATTTTGATGCCTGTGCCTTAAATCAGGAAGTGAGCTCTTCATTTTCCCCAGATTATTATGGTATGTGTTATCCTGTGACATTCATGTAAAGTTAGGGTGGATTTTAATCTTTTTGCAAAAATGGCATTGGAATTTTGGTAGACATTGCATTAAATACTTTAAGTTTTATTGTATTCCATTTATAAGTATTCCAGTGAGACCTTAGATATGTTTCCAGTTATTTCTTCTTTCAATTCCTACACAATATTTTATAGTTTTCATTCCGTGGTTAGACCTCCATCATCATGTTAAAATGCAAGCATTTTATTTTGGGAGATGTCACTCTAAATGTATTATGTCTCTTTTGGAAATTGTTCTTTGTTATATAGAAACAAAACTAATTTATTTTATTTTATTTTTTTAAAGATTTTATTTATTTATTTAAGAGAGAGAATGAGATAGAGCATGAGAGGGGGGAGGGCCAGAGGGAGAAGCAGACTCCCTGCTGAGCAGGAAGCCCGATGCGGGACTTGATCCCTGGACTCCAGTATCATGACTTGAGCCGAAGGCAGTCACTTAACCAACTGAGCCACCCAGGCGCCCCGAAACAAAACTAATTTTTATGTGTTGGGTTTGTGTACCAACTTTGTAAAATCCATTTGAGTTTTAACAGGATTATAACAATAAGGATTCCCCAGGAAAGGAAATGACAGCAGAGGAGGAGGATCCTAGACTCATCACATACCCTGAACACCACGAGATAACTATCAGATCATCCTAAATACCCCAGAGATTGGGCTGAAGACTGACAGGACAAACTCCCAAAGAAAAGGAGAGAAGAGGTAACACTGAAGATGGCAGACAGTTTGGAGACATGGTTTAGGGAGAAAAGGAGTATATCGCTGTGGAGGGCAGGGAATTGTGGTTGTGGAGAAAATAGCATGACAGAGGAGCTCACAGGGGATCGCATAAGGAGAAGGTTTCCCCAAAGCCATTGGCTTGGAAAGGGAGAGGGGATAAATTTCACGAGTTCATGGAACTCGCATGTCTTAAAGCCTGAAGTTTTAATGGTCAGCAGGTTTGGATGAGATAGTCAAGAGGGCACTGTGCTCCTGGAGAGAAGGCAGGCAGACAACGGGGAAACAGCCATCTAAAGAACACCTGGGGCACACAGTGGGGAGAATATTCACAAGTCTAGGAGCACTTTACTTTGCGGAAACATTCAGCGAGACATGTCTCCAAGAACACAGGAGTTGGATGGTACCATTTTCCTCTTCCAGCCTGTAGCATAAACACAGAGCCCCACTCAGTGAGGACACCGGCTGTTTGCCTAGCTTGCACCAAGCCTCACCCCCCTGTGATCTGATGGGACTGCCCTTCTCAGTGAGGCTTGCCTCAGGCTCAGCAAGGTGCACCCCTACCCACATCACATCTCCTGAGCAGAGAGTTCTGTAGGGCCTCAGCTCGGGTAGGCTTGATGTCAGGTCACCTTTGACAAGCAGGCCAGAGCTCACCTAGTTAAAACCAGCCACATTCAGGCCAGGCACCAAACACTGCCCATAGCAGGCAAGGAGAGTCTCTGCAGACCACTGGCTTTTCTAACATACAGATGAAGGCAGAGACTTAGACAAAATGCCAAGATGAAAGAATTTATCCCAAATGAAATGAGATATGGCCATGGCCAGAGATATAAAGGAAATAGATATGAGTAACATGCTTGATGGAGAATTCAAGGCAACAATCATAAGGATACTCACAGGGTTGAGAAGAGAATTCTGAGAACCTTACCAAGAGATAAGAAAAAATTGGGGCACATGGGTGGCCCACTCAGTTAAGCATCAGACCCTTAGTTTTGGCTCATGTCTTGATCTCACGGTCCTGCGATCCAGCCTCAAGTCAGGTTCTGCACTCAGTGCGGTGACCCTTGCAATTCCCTGTCTCCTTCTGCAGCTCTCATTCCTGTTCTTGCTCTCTTTCTCTTCTCTAAAATAAATTATTAAAAAAATCAGAGATGAACAGTGCAATAAACGAGTTTGGAAACAGGCTTGATGCAAAAACAGCAGGCTGGAAGAAACAGGAATGACTTTGTGACCTAGAAGACTAAATAAAGGAAAATAATGAATCTGAACAAAAGAGAGCTAGAAGAATCCTGTAGCACAAGGTTTGATTTAGGGAACTCAGTGACTCCATCAAATGTAGTAACATTCCTAGGTCTTGGGCTTTTCTGTGCTGGGAGAGTTTTGATTACAACTTCAACTTTCGGGGCCCCTGGGTGGCTCAGTTGTTAAGCGTCTTCCTTTGGCTCAGGTCATGATTCTGGGTTCCTGGGATCAAGCCCCGCATCGGGCTCCTCGCTCAGCAGGAAGCCTGCTTCTCCCTCTCCCACTTCCCCTGCTTGTGGTTCCCTGTCTGGCTGTGTGTCTCTGTGTCAAATAAATAAATAAAAAATCTTAATTAAAAAAAAAAATTCGACTTTCATTCTTTTTTTTTTTTTTAAAGATTTTATTTATTTATTTGACAGAGAGAGACACAGTGAGAGAGGGAACACAAGCAGGGGGAGTGGGAGAGGGAGAAGCAGGCTTCCTGCCGAGCAGGGAGCCCGATGCGGGGCTCGATCCCAGGACCCTGGGATCATGACCTGAGCCGAAGGCAGACGCTTAACGGCTGAGCCACCCAGGCACCCCTCAACTTTCATTCCTGTTATTGGTCTAAGATTTCCCATTTCTTTGGTTCAAGCTTCTTAATTCAGTCTTAATAACCTGTGTATTCTTAGGTTATTAACTTTTTTTTTTCTAAATTATCTGATTTTTTTAGTATGTAATTGTTTATGTAGTTAAAGCATTGATAGTTGTGTTTATTATTTTGGCTAAAATGGGTATTACTTTCAATGTTCTTTTATTGTTTATTCTGGTAGCTATTTTATTTATATCAGATTTTTTTTTTAATCCATTTTATTCAGCTTTTTTTTTTTTTAAAGATTTTATTTATTTGAGGGAGAGAGAATGAGAGACAGAGAGCATGAGAGGGAGGAGGGTCAGAGGGAGAAGCAGACTCCCCGCCGAGCAGGGAGCCCAATGCGGGACTCGATCCCGGGACTCCAGGATCATGACCTGAGCCAAAGGCAGTCGCTTAACCAACTGAGCCACCCAGGCGCCCCTATATCAGATTTTTCTTTGTTACTTCCTTCCTCTACTAAATTTCAGCTAAGTTTCTTCCTTTTCTAGAACTTTGTGGTGGGAAGTTAGATTGTTTATTCCAACTTTTTTCTTAACCATGTATAGCCTAAAAAAAAAAAAAAATTGAGGGCGCCTGGGTGGCTCAGTCGGTTAAGCGACTGCCTTGGGCTCAGGTCATGATCCCAGGGTCCTGGGATCGAGTCCCGCATCGGGCTCCCTGCTCTGTGGGGAGCCTGCTTCTCCCTCTCCCACTCCCCCTGCTTGTGTTCCCTCTCTCACTGTGTCTTTCTCTGTCAAATAAATAAATAAAATCTTAAAAAAAAAAATTGAAAATGGAAAGTCTATTAGAAAAAACTAGCAAAAATAAACAATGTTTACAATGACCAAAAAAGAAAAACAGCAAAAACATTAAAATTAGGATTCTCTAGGGTTTTCAATAGATCATGTCATCTGTGAACAGAGATATTTTTTCCATTTCTTTTTCAATATGGATTCCTTCTATGCATTTTTTTGTTGCCTGATTCTTCTGACTAGAATACCCAGTACTTCATTCAAATCATTCAAAGGCAGTGGTGCAGTTACTTCATTACAGTGTTTCTGATCTTTGAGAAGCTTGCAGTCTTTTACTATATAGTATTTTAGGTTTCAGCTTTTCATATGCATATGGCCTTCATTAGGTTGAGGGGGTTTCCTTCTGTCTCTATTTAGTGTTTTTATTTATAACATGTTGTCCAATATGCTCATATTTGTGTTCTGTCTCAATATCATGTCTTTTTTTTTTTTTTTAAGATTTTATTTGAGAGAGAGAGTGCACAGGCAGGGGGAGCAGAAGAGGGAGAGGGAGAAGCAGGCTCCCCGCTGAGCAAGGAGCCTGATGAAGGGCTCAATCCCAGGACCCTGGGATGAGGACCCGAGCCGAAGGCAGACGCTTAACCAACTGAGCCACCCAGGTGCCCGTGATCATGTCATGTCATTTTTGATCATCATTCTATTAATGTGGAGTCCTCAATTTATAGTTTTCTATATGTTGGAACACCCTTAATTCCAGGACAATTTCCCACTTAACATACGTTGTAAAATGGTAAAATGTGCTTTTGATTCAGTTTGCTCTGTTTAATTGTGGACTTTCCATGAATATTCCTCACAGGTAGTGGTTTGTAGCCTTTTTTATTTGTAGTGTGTTCCCCTGGCTTGGATAACCTGGTAATGCTGGTACCCCAGAGAGAGTGTTTTGCTAATTTCTCTTATGTTTTCTCTTTGGACATGTTTGAGGAGATTTGAAGTCCTTTCTCATTAAGTGTCTGTCTGGGCACAGGACTTGTCTTTGTTGGGAGTTTTTTTTTATTACTCTTTCGATCTGCTTAGTAGTTGTGATTTTTTAATACTTCATGATGGTAATACCTTTTTTGATATTTATTGTTTTCTTTTGGTATCACTTTGTTGGCAAATGATTATCCATTGTCACCTCATATCATTACTTTTATTTCTATGGTATTAGTTACTATGTCTGCTTTTACTTCTTCACTTCTTATTTTAGTTGGTCCTTTCTCTTTCATTCTTACTTGATTATTTGATGGGCTGTCAATTTTGTTGATCTTTTCTGACAACCAACTCTTCCTATTGTTGATTCGTTCCTATTTTTACTATATCCGGTTTGGTTCATTTCACTTTTACGTTTAAATATCCTTCCTTCTACTAATTTTGCACTCATGTGACACTTCTGATTATTTGAGATGTAGGAAAGTGATTTGTGCTACAAAATGACAATACCACAGAATTATCTATTAGGATATGGTCAGTATATTGTGTGCAAAGTTACGTGTCCATGGATAAATGAAGTCCTGATGATTCCTTCTCAGCCATCTTTCTGACATTGTCTGATTGACTTGAAGCATGTAGTTAGAAGTCATCAGTGTATTTATCTAAAAATAATAAGTGAAATGATTTTCTCTTATTTCTTATCATTTAGGCATATCTTTACATACCCAGTGCTTCTTGCCAAAGCCAAGCATAAAAAGTTCTTTCCAAGAAGTGTCAATGTGGACATACACAAATAGTGTCCCTGAGAATTTATACTTAATGACAGATTGGGACAATGATGGGGAGAGTGAAGGGCATCAGAGATATCATGAAGGACCTATTCAAACTGAGACACCTGCCTTTAATAAGAAACTCACTGCCCCAAATGGTGAAGGATATAAAACTATATGGACAACCTCCCTTTTTAAGTCAGCTGTTTCTGAAAAACAGTGTGATTCTGCAAGAAAAAGCTACTATCAAATATTCAAACATACATGTTTGTGGAAAGAAAATTTGGAAGATCGGGAAAGTTATCTAGCCCATGCTGAAAGTAATGATTTGAACCATTTTGAAGATAGGATTGGATTGACCTATCAGTCAAATATTTCTGATAATCAGAGATTTAGAAATGAAGAACAGTATGCTAAGTGGGATCTATTTGAGAGGTGCCGCAATGTGGAGTTGACCCTACAGAATTACCAGAGCCTTTTCAATGGAGACAGAATTGCTCAATGCAGTGAATCTGAGAGAACATTTAACCAGTGCTCTAGTGTTAATAGACGTGTGATGACTCCATTTCCAAAGAACCATAGTGAATGTCATAAATGTGGGGAAGTCTTTAATCAGAGCTCTAACCTTACTATACATGAGACTATCCATGTGGGAGAGAATCCTTATGAACATAATCAGTGTGGGAAGACTCTTAAGCAGTCCTCCAGTATTGGTGATCATCAGAGAATTCATGAGGGAAAAAACCCATTCAGGTGTAATAAGCCAGGGAACATGTTTAGTCAGTCATCAAGACTAAATATAAATAATACAATCTCTACTGGAGAGAAAAAGTACATTTTTAAAGAAAGTGGTAAAGCCTTTGACTTGCACTCAACACTAACTCAACATCAGCAAATTGGAGAGAAAACATATAAATGTGAAGAAGGTGGTAAAAGCTTTAAGGACTGCTCATCACTAAATAGACACAGGCAAATCCATACCGGAGAGAAACTTTACATGTGTAAAGAATGCGGCAAGGTCTTTAAGAGGCTACACCACCTTACTCAACATCACAGAATTCATACTGGAGAGAAACCTTACAAATGTAAAGAATGCGGCAAGGCCTTTAACCATCAATCAAACCTTATGAAACATCACAGAATTCATACTGGAGAGAAACCTTACCTATGTAACAACTGTGGCAAAGCATTCAGATTTCGCTCAGTCCTTACTGAACATCACAGAATTCACACTGGAGAGAAACCTTACAAATGTAAAGAATGTGCCAAGGCCTTTAACAGTCAATCAAACCTTACTCAACATTATAAAGTTCATACTGGAGAGAAACCTTACAAATGTCAAGAATGTGGCAAGGCCTTTAACCACCACTCAACACTTACTGAACATCACAGAATTCATACTGGAGTGACGCCTTACAAATGTAAAGAATGTGGCAGAGCCTTTAAGTTTCACTCAAACCTTACCAAACATCACAGAATTCACAGTGCAGACAAACCTTACCAATGTAAAGAATGTGGCAAAGTCTTTAAATTACGCTCAACCCTTACGGGACATCATAGAATTCATAGTGCAGAGAAACCTTACAAATGTAAAGAATGTGGCAAGGCCTTTAAGAGGCAGTCAGCCCTTAATCGACATCACAGAATTCATAGTAGAGAGAAACCGTACAGATGCGAAGAATGTGGTAAAACCTTTAAAGACTGCTCATCACTAAATGCACATAGGCAAATCCATACTGGAGAGAAACTCTACAAATGTAAACAATGTGGCAAAGCCTTTAACGGGCACTCAAACCTTACTCAGCATCACAGAGTCCACACTGGTGAGAGACTCTACAAATGTAAAGAATGTGGCAAAGCCTTTACGTTGCACTCAGGACTTACTCAACATCACAGAGTTCATACTGGAGAGAGACCTTACCAATGTAAAGAATGTGACAAGTCCTTTAACCAGCTCTCAATGCTTACTCGACATCACAGAATTCATACTGGAGAGAGACCTTACCAATGTAAAGAATGTGGCAAGGCCTTTAACAGACAATCAATCCTTAGTCAACATTACAAAATTCATACTGGACAGAAACTGTAAAAATGTGAGGAATGTGGTAAAGCCTTTAAATTACACTCAACCCTTGCTCGACATCACAGAATTCATACCGGAGAGATATGAGATGCCCTTCTTCATTAGGTGGAACTCATGCATACCTAATTTTCCATGGATGATGGACAGTATAATACACAAATATGCAGAAAAACTAAATGGAGATGCTATTTATGGTTATAACATTGATGTGAGTTACCATGAAATAGCTATTCAGCTGTACGATACTCCATGTATTGTAAACTAAAGAACTTCCTGAACATTAGAAATACAAGATTTTAATAAAATTAAAAAAAAAATACAAGATTTTACTAATAGCTCTTTAAGGAAAAAGGTGGCAGTCCAGTAAAGTACTGATAATATCTTCAGAGCAATCATTAGAGTGTGAGGTGATGTGGTTGAAATGAAGAAATCCTGACACACCAGAGGGAGGATAACTGGTTTGTTTGGACTGGAGAAGGGAGGCACTGGGCAAAGTGCGCATGGAGTGGGGAAGGGGCGCTGCCTGTGTAGATTCGTAGGCTGCCGACCCCGCTGCCGTGCACTGGGGTGACATGCCAACTAACACCAACCATGACAACTAACGCCAACCATGAAAGATCCAAGTCACAGCAGTACTAGCCCAAGCATCATCAATGAAGATGTGACTTTATTAATGGTCATTCTCATGAAGATGACAATCCATTTGCAGAGTACATGTTGATGGAAAATGAAGAGGAATTCAACAAATAGAAGAGGAGTTATGGGAAGAAGAATTTATTGAACACTGCTTCCCAGAAATGCTGGAGGAAGAAGAAGAACGTGAGTGGCTTATTCCAGCTCGAGATCTCCCACAAACTATGGACCAAATCCAAGACCAATTTAATGACCTTGTTATCAGTGATGGCTCTTCTCTGGAAGATCCTGTGGTCAAGAGCAATCTGAATCCAAATGCAAAGGAGTTGGTTCCTGGGGTGAAGTACTAAAATATTTGAGTAGACGGGGCCCTTTTTTGGTGGATGTAGCACAATTTCCACACTGTGAAGGCAGTATTAGGAGTCTTAATTGTAAAAGCCCTCTTGTCACTGTGTTACATTTATGCATTGCCAAAGTTTTGTTAGTCTTGCATGCTTAGTAAAAGTGCTGAGACTGTTACTAAGGATTAAGCTGTCATTTCACTTTTACTGAGCTGTATGGCACTCTAGGGAAGAGTTAGCTGAAACGTTTACTGAAAATAGAATTGGCCCCATGACTTGATGTGAAGACAGCGAGAAAAGAAGCACTAGTAAAGTTGTGACAAAGCACCAAATTAAAATGACCCCTAAATCTTAGTGAATTGTCTTTTAAAGCTAAACTAGTCCCTTAGGGTTAGCGAATGCTAGTTAATATCTAAACTTTATAAAAACGAGTACATTTAAATGAAGTTCTAGTTGTTAGGCATATTTCTCAGTTCAGACTTAAATTTGCATTTGTAACAAAAAGGATCTCCTTTTTCTGAAGAAGGCCTTGTTAGTTAATTTGAAATAATTCTTTACAGACAAGTATATCTTTGGTGTACTGAAGTTATAAGGTAGTAATCAGATGAGAACTAGTCCTGACTTCGATGGTATTTTATCATGTAAGAAATAGTGAATTCTGGGCGCCTGGGTGGCTCAGTTGGTTAAGCAACTGCCTTCGGCTCAGGTCATGATCCTGGAGTCCCTGGATCGAGTCTCGCGTCAGACTCCCTGTTCGGCGGGGAGTCTGCTTCTCCCTCTGACCCTAGCCCCTCTCATGTGCTCTCTCTCATTCTCTCTCTCAAATAAAATCTTTAAAAAAAAAAAAAGTGAATTCTTCTAATGTTACATCTGAGGAAGTATGTAATTTGAGAATTGCATCTTCTATGGAGTCACTGCATCATAGCTATGCCTATGTGAAGTGCAACGTTTGACCCACCATAATCCAACTGAACAAAGTAATGGTAACGTGATTTGAGTGGTGCTTTTCCTTGCTTTGTTAACCATCACAATAGTCTACATCACAACTTTTCTTTTAACAAAGCTAGAACAGTTTTGGCTTCTTAAACTTCATACTTGGGTAGGTTAAGCTGCCATACATGTTCAGTGTGAATAGTGTTTAAGTTGAAAATATTGTAAAAAAATTATATATTTTTAAAAAATATTTAAAAAAATAAATAGTACAACTGGGGGGCCGGGGGCGGAAGGATAGCTAACTCTTCCCTAGAGTGCCATACAGCTGTACTTAACACCTTTCTTAAAAATGACCTCAGGCCTGAAATCTATGGAAATTACTGCTCCCACATCATGATAGCAGCACTTGAATGCTTTTTAAAGCTTGTATTCTGTATTTTGAAAGGTGATAATAGAGTGGATTTGAAATGCATAACTTAGTCTTTGTGTGAACTTAAATATATTTTAATAAAACAATTTTTTTTTAAAGATTTTATTTATTTATTTGACAGAGAGAGACAGCTAGAGAGGGAACACAAGCAGGGGGAGTGGGAGAGGGAGAAGCAGGCTCCCCACTGAGCAGGGAACCCAACTGGTGTTCCATCCCAGCACCCTGGGATCGTGACCTGAGCTGAAGGCAGATGCTTAACCTACTGAGTCACCCAGGTACCCCAAAACATAATTTTTAACGTGTTAACATGGATGTGTAATGAATGACATGTTATCCCACCACCAATGTGAATCCATCTCATTTTATTGAAGGTTGTAGGTAACTGATGGTATCATCTATTTGGTAACGGTGTGGAATAATATACTTACAAATCCATTTTCTCAGTGATCTTAAGGTTTATATGATGTGATTATTTTCCCCCTAGTCTGTCATACGATTTTCTCTTTGTGAAAACTCTGGTATTATTATGCATATATTAGAGAGGGGTATAATATAGAGGTGTTGTTGAGGTTTTTGCTCATGTACTCTATGCAATTGCTACTTAGCGTCCATTTGGTGTAGGCAGTATTTTGCAGTGGCCTTGAATGACATCAGCCATTCTCACTAGTGAATCCCAAGACAACACGCTGCAGAGTCCCAAGTTAATGTAACTGCTGATATGACATCTTCATTCCATTCTTGTAAGCAACCCTCTCTCCTTTTTCCCAAAGCATTCCCCTCCCGTATCCCTTAGAGAAGACACCCACAGAGCTTACCTAAGCCTGCTTTAGTTTGAATGGCCTAGTCTGTACTTAGTCCTAGGACTCTGAAGCACTTCACCATGGCCCCAAATAAAGATATGTGCCCCACGTCATAGGTGGAGGTGTTTTTTTGATGTGTATATGAAATATATGTGTGCATATGACTGTTGGGTGTGTAATTGATAACCCATAAATAAGTGAAACCTATCCCAATGAGAGTGATATGGTAGCCCACATAAGAGATAGAAAATCTTTAAGATGAAGAATTAGCATGTGGAGAAGGACAACTGTCCGAAGGTGCACAACTGATTCCCTGTATTTAGAAAATATCTTCTTTTCTCCAGTTTTATTTTTCTTCATTATGTTTCCACGTACAAAGGCATCACAACCATTCTTTTTTCCTGTGTTTTGCCGAGAGAGTCCTCTCTAAACACTTGAGATTAGAGTGATGGAAGGCCAGTGGGTACTCAGACATTCACAGTGGGATGTGACATGTGAATCTAAGAAAGACTTGATGAAGCACCAACTTGAGACAGGTAAGACCTATTAAAATGTGAAGAATTCTTCCAATGTGGTGAGGAAACTGGAGGTGGCTCCCTTTAGTCAGTACAAAGTCACAGGGCACTTACAGGTATCATTGGATGAATGCCTATAACGGGGAAAAGGAATTGGCAAAGGTGATGGGTTTCTAAGGAGTAGCAAAGTCCTGCTTTATCTTCATGAACTGATTGAATTCCTGTGTCTTAGCTGAGGACTAACGATGTTGGATGTTAATGATTACTGAGTTTCCCCAGGCCTAGATCAGTGCCAAGTGATGGATGAGGGTATTGGATGATGCAATGCAATTATTTGTGCAGAGCTTTAAAAATGTCACAGGGCAGAATAGATGTTCAAGATGAAGTTTTCTGGACAGTGGAATAGGCAGGATGAGCAAGGCATGTGCTGTGGTTAAACCCAAGCACTTGTTGCCCAGGTAGATAACCCCAGTCAAGGTAAGGGCCCTGTAGTTGGGCGATCTTTCAGGGAAGGTGATGCACTGCTGTGTGGGACCTTCCTCCCTTTAGTCAGTGTCATGATGAGTGTAGTCCCGAGCTCTGGCTCTGCCCATGGCAGGGATTTGTTGGAGGAACAGTTCCAACAGTGAGAGGCAAGAAGCATTTCTGTTCAAACAGTCTAGCGCAAGTGTTCACTGACTACAGAATGAATAAAGATGTGGGGTATATATAGTAGGGAATATTTATCAACTTATAATTAATGAAATCTTGGCATTTCCACAACATGGAGCTAGAGAATATTCTGCTAAATGAAATAAGTCAGAGAAAGTCAAATACCATATGATTTCACTCATACTTGGAATTCAGAAATCAAAACAAGTGAGCAATGGGAAAGAAAGAAATGGAGAGGTAAACCAAGAAACAGACTCTTTAGAGAACAACCTGATGGTTGCCAGAGTGGATGTGGGTAGATGGATGCCTTAAATAAGTGATGGGGACTAAGGATTGTCCTTATGATGAGCACTGGGTGTTGTATGGAATTGTACAATCACTATTGTAAACCTAAAACAAATGTTACCTTGTGTGTTTTAAGTGAAATGCAAACAAAAACCTTAGAAAATGTTTTGTTTTTTTTACACATTTAAGAGACTTTTTGTCTTTGGTTGACTGACTTGCAGTAGTTACACAAAATATACCTTTGTAAACAAATTGAAACATTCATCTTTTCTCCCTTTCTGATTCCTCCCCAATTCAGAATTCTCAGTAACTATTCTTAATTTTTTATGCCATCATATGTATATGCATAATTTCATAAGAATCTGTTATCCATATGACAAGAAATCGTTAGAAATACTGTTATATAACCAAGGTTTTTGTGAAGATTTCATTTGAGAGAAAGCCTGAGTGAGCACGAGTGTGGGTGGGGGAGTGACTCAGCAATCCAGGCACCCCTGTATTACCAAAGTTTTGACTGGAATGTCACAGCTCAGAAAGAGCTGCATAAACTCAGATATGACGAGACAGGTATAGGGACTGAGACTGAATTTATGGAGTCAGTAAAGCCCCCTTGTAAATATCAGCCTGATACCTTGTTTACAGAGTTCCCAGCAGCCTTACCAGGTAACCAAAGATCATTTCCCCATTTTTTTTTTTTTTTTAAGATTTTATTTATTTGAGAGAGAACACAAGCAGGGACGGGCAGAAGGAGAGGGAGAAGCAGACTCCCTGCTGAGCAGGGAGCTCAAGCCCAGGACCCTGGGATCACAACCTGAGCCGTAGGCGGAGGCTTAACTGACTAAACCCCCTCGGTGCCCCAAGATCATTTCCTAATAGGTGCAGGAACCTGGTTATCTGGGAGACCTCAAGAAGAGCGAAATTCACCCAAATCTATCGATATCACAGGCAATGTCTGGTGACCTATATTTGGCTTGGCTTCTGGCCTAGAGTAGCTATTAAAAGTTCAATATAGAGATTCGTTATGAAACGTTCAACAAAATGATCTGTCCATCAAACCTTTCTTCCTGGTACACTATGTAAATAATCAGGCCAAGTTTTCTTCCTTCAACTAGATTTATTTTCAATGAAATTAATGTTAATTTGGTATGCTTGGTATGATTATAGAGAAAAATATGTTTCAATAACACATGTTTGTAGATAAAAGATTTTAATACTATTCATTATAATGTGGACTAGATTCTGATTTCTCCTAGTGTCATCCAGTGGCTGGCTACAAATCCCCAAACTAATATTCTCATTTTTCTCCCACCCTTCTGACCTGAAATTGTGTGAGAACTAAAACTGCCTTTTTTTTTTTTTTAAGATTTTATTTATTTATTTGACAGAGAGACACAGCGAGAGAGGGAACACAAGCAGGGGGAGTGGGAGAGGGAGAAGCAGGCTTCCCGCTGAGCAGGGAGCCCGATGCGGGGCTCGATCCCAGGACCCTGGGATCATGACCTGATCGATCCCAGGACCCTGGGATCATGACCTGAGCCGAAGGCAGACGCTTAACGACAGAGCCACCCAGACGCCCCTAAAACTGCCTTCTTCCTGAAGCTCTGCAAGCTTAATATAAATGTCTCGATGTATTGGAAATTACAAGTTACAAAAGATGAGGCCTTCACCTTCAACAACCTTAAAGATTGAAGGACCAATATATACAATGCAATATTACTCAGGTATAAATAATAATGAAATCTGGCCATTTGCAATGACGTGGATGGGGCCAATGTATTATGCTAAGTGACAAGTCAGAGGAAGACAAATACCTTATGAGTTCATTCATGTGGAAATTAAGAAATGAAACAGATGGGGGCGCCTGGGTGGCTCAGTTGGTTAAACTGCTGCCTTCAGCTCAGGTCATGATTCCAGGGTCCTGGGGGGATAGTGCCCCGCATCGGGCTCCCTGCTCATGCGGGAAGCCTGCTTCTCCCTCTGCCTGCTGCTCACCCTGCTTGTGCTCTTTCTCTCTCTCTCTCTCTCTCGCTCTCTCTCTCTGTGTCAAATAAATAAATAAAATCTTAAAAAACAATTAAAAAAAAAGAAACAGATGAACATGGGGGGAAAATGATAGGGAAACCACAAAAACTCCTAACTACAGAGAACAAACTGAGGGTTGTTGGAGGGGAGGTTCAGATGGGGGAGGTAGGTGATGGGTGTTAAGGAGGTCACTTGTGATGAGCACTGGCTTCTGTATATAAGTGATAAATCACTAAATTCTCATGAAACTAATGTTACACTATATGTTAACTGGAATTTATTTATTTTTAAGATTTTATTTATTTATTTGACAGAGACACAGAGAGAGAAGGAACACAAGCAGGGGGAGTGGGAGAGGGAGAAGCAGGCTTCCTGCCGAGCAGGGAGCCCGATGCGGGGCTCAATCCCAGGACTCTGGGATCATGACCTGAGCCAAAGGCAGACGCTTAACGACTGAGCCACCCAGGTGCCCCTGTTAACTGGAATTTAAATAAAAACTTGAAAGTCCAAAATAAAAAATTTAAGGACAAAGAATTGGTCATTGGTGAAAGGATAAGAAATAGAAACAGAAAAATGTTCATTTTAGCCCAGGAGGCTGACCTATAGCCTGCATAGTTTTTGTTTTTGTTTTTTTAAAGATTTTATTTATTTGAGACAGAATGAGAGAGAGCACATAAGAGGGGGGAGGGTCAGAGGCAGAAGCAGGCTCCCTGCTGAGCAGGGAGCCCAATGCGGGACTCGATCCAGGGACTCCAGGATCATGACCTGAGCCGAAGGCAGTCACTTAACCAACTGAGCCACCCAGGCGCCCTAGCCTGCATAGTTTTGATAAGGATCCGATGTGTGCAGATTTCTACATTCTTAAATGGTCTAATGAGTCCTGTACATCTCACCAATAGTTAATATTGAACTGAATGATAAGCACCTTAGAAATTTTGCAAAAGTAGGTTTATGAGTATAAATCCGAGGAGGAGTGCTGGGATGCCTCAGTCTGTTAAGTGGCCTAGTCATGATATTGCCTCAGGTCATGATCTCAGTATGGTGGAATGAACCCTGTGTTGGGCTTCCAGCTCAGCACAGTGTCTGCTTGAGACTGTCTCTCCTCTCCCTCTGCCCTCCCACCACTCTCACTCCATCTCTAAAATAAATCCTTAAAAAAGAAATTTGATGAGGGGTGCCTGGGTGGCTCAGTTGGTTGAGCAACTGCCTTTGGCTCAGGTCATGATCCCAGGGTCCTGGGATGGAGCCCCGCATCGGGCTCCCTGCTCAGTGGGAAGCCTGCATCTCCCTCTCCCACTCCCCCTGCTTGTGTTCCTGCTCTCGCTGTCTCTGTCAAATAAATAAGATCTTAAAATAAAATACAATAATACGTACCACCTTGGGGCGCCTGGGTGGCTCAGTCAGTTGAGCATCTGCCTTGGGCTCAGGTCATGATTCCGGGGTCCTGGGATCGAGCCCCGCATCAGGCTCCCTGCTCCTTGGGGAGCCTGCTTCTCCCTCTCCCTCTGCTGCTCCCCTGCTTGTGATCTCTCTGTCAAATAAATAAAAAGAAAAAAGAAATTTGATGAAACATTTATGATCTAATACTCCATGCACAACCCCACCCCTCAAGCACTAAGCATATAACCACCTGCTGCAAGCACTAAAATTGTCACTCTTGGGGGGCTTGGTTGGCTCAGTCAGTTAAGTGTCTTACTTCCACTAGGGTCGTGATCTCAGGTTCCTGGGATCCATCCCTCAGGCTCCCCACTCAGCGTGGAATCTGCTTCTTCCTTTCCTTCTAACTCTGCCCCCCCCCACACACACACTTGTGGCCCCTCTGCCCCCACCCTTCAAATAAATAAGATCCTTAGAAAAAAGTAAAAAAACAAAAAGTGTAGCTCTTCCTGAGGACAAGTCCTGTCCCTGTGTTACTTGAATAAACTTACTAAGTTGCACCATAAAACATCTCAAGAATTCTTTCTTACCAATGTGGTCAATGATTCCACAATTTTGTTGTGGAAAAAACCCATGTTCCACTGCTGGCCCTTCAAAAATCCAATAGTCAAGGCATGATTTTTGATTGGAAAGGTATATGAGCTTTATTCAGGAGGCCAGCCACTTGGGAAAAAAACAGACTCATGTCCAAAACCAACTGCAAGTTTTCTGCCTTGCCCTCACATTTTTTAAAAGAACTTGAGGGTAGTTAATCAGTAGGAGGGCAGGGTAGTCTGTAACACTTTTTGATTGCCTGCAGACTCAATGGTGCCACCTACAGATGTTATGGAGGTCCTCGGAGGTTGTGTATGAGTGCTCCAGGGGGAGATTGTGCTAGAAGGTTTGATTATCAGGCTTTCTAGGGAACAATGCATGATGTATAAATGTACAAAGGAAGTTTTAGTTCATCAATCATGAAGGCTAACGGTGTTTACTAAAATTTAAAGACACTTAAGTTGGCCAGAGGGGCTGAGGCATGGCTTCTAAGTAACTTTAAAAAAGTGTTTTCTAGGTGTATTCTGTTCCTGCAAATGAAATTTGTTCCTGTCTTTTGTGAGTCTGATATATATACCAAGAATAAATTAGATGGTGAACTCTATCAGGAAGAGAGCTAATGCCAGAGATTAACTTTTCATACCATAAAAAGTTGCCTGCCTGGAGAGGCAAACCATTTTTTTGACATATATTTGCTCTTTCCTTTTTCCTGTGAATATGCATCCCCTTGTTTGAAATTCTAAATCCCTACCTCCTCCTTAAGTCATGGTGGCATGTAAGCCCTGTCTTTGAGCCTCATGTCTTTGAGGTTCCCTTTCTTTTCTTTTCTCTTTTATTTCTTTTCTTTTCTTTTCTTTCTTTCGAGTCTGTCTTACATAAGGTTGATTATTAGACCATCCAAAGAATTGAGAATGGAGGAGAAAAACAAGTTTTCCTCTCCTCCACATTCATTTTGTTGTATAAACTGACCTGGGGGGAGGAGGAATTATGATGGCAGAGGAGTAGGAGAACCTAATTTTGTCTGGTTCCTGGAATTCAGCCAGATAGTTATCATTCTGAAAACCTGCCAAATCACCCAGAGACCTGATAAAAGAATTGCTACAAGTAGTGAAGCGACCACTTTTTGCAAGGTAGGAGGTGAGCAGAAGTGAATCTGGAGGCAAATTATTGGACGATAAACTGCAGGAGGATGGAGCCTCAATAAGCCGGGTCCCGGAATGTGCTATAAGCAGCAGAGTACAAATTGAAACTTTTAGAAGTCTGCCTGGAAGGTGCTCACGTGGCAAAGAGGCATGGAATCCCAGATGGGACAGTGTGGCCTCAGGATCCCTGGGGTCACACAAAGAACAGGGTGCTTGAGTGTGGCAGAGTTCCAAAGCACTGGAGTGGGGAAGTTGGCTAAAAAGAGCGAGTTCAGGCACCAGTGTTCTGCTCGATGTTGACAAAAACCAAGAACTGCTGCACAGTGGGGGACTGCTTTCCAAGCAGGGGACCAGCAAGAGGTTGAATTATGGCAAGACCCCTCTCCTTACCTCAGGAGGAACAGTGCAGGTCCATGCCTCAGAAGGCTGTAATGTTTGGAGACTTGAAATGGGATCACATGCCTGAGTAAAAAATGCTTGGTCACAGGCTGGGTGAACACAGAATTTGGATGGAAACCAGGGAGACCAAGAGTGATTGCTTTTCTGTGGGTAGCTACAAACTGTCAGCTCTGGGGCTAGAGATTGGGACATCGTCATTTTCATCCTCCCCAGTGGTGCTGAAAGCATTTAGGCATCAAAACAGCAATATACCACAATCCAGAGCCACCTCCACTGAGCCTGGCCCCCTGGCAAGGGCAGTGCAATTCCATCCAAGAGACACCTGAGAATCAGTGCAACAGGACCCTCCCCAAGAAGACCAGCAGGAACTTCCTCTTTTACCACATATACTGATCATAGAGAAATCCAAACTCCAGTTCTTGGGGAAAAAACAGTATATAGCATTTGTGGATTTTTCTCATTATTCTTTAGTCTTTCAGTTTTATTTTTTTTTTCAGTTATCAATTATTTTTAAAGTCATTTTGAATTTTCATTTTTACATTTACGTTTTATATACATTTGTCATTTTTGGCTTCCTTTCATTGTACTCAATTTTATTTTCGTATATATATGTTTTTCTTTCTTTCCTATTTTGGGATCTAGTTTCTTCTACCAAGCCAACCAAAATACACGCAGGATCTAGTTTCTGGATCTAGTTGTGTTGTACTTCTTGTTTGATTTTATTTTCTCTCTCTTTTTTTTTTTTGTTTCTGTTCTCTTCTGATTAGTGTATATTTTTTTCTAGTGTCATTGTTGCTATTTTTGTATTTTTTCCCTCATCTATTCTTTTCTGGACATAATGACAAGATGGAAAAACTCACCCCAAAAGAAAGAACAAGGGGCAGTACTGACTACCACGGATTTAATCAATATGGATATAAGTACACAGTCAGAACTAGAATTCAAATCAACGACTATAAAGATACTAGCTGGGCTTCAAAAAAGCAAAAAGACAATAGAAAATCCCTTACTGGAGAAATAAAAGAACCAAAATCTAATCAAGTTGAAATCTAAAAGGCTATTTACTGAGATGTAATAAAAAAAAGGAGGCTCTAACTGCTATCTATGATAAGTGAGGCAGAAGAGAGCGTCAGTGATATAGAAGAAAAAATGGAGAATAAGGAAGCTGAGAAAAAGATAACTACTGGATCACAAAGTGAGGATTCAAGAGATCAGTGATACCACAAAGTAAAACAATATTAGGATAATTGGGATCACAGAGGAAGAGGAAGGTGGGGGGTGGGGAGAAGGTTTATTTGAACAAATTATAGCTGAGAACTTACCCAATCTGGGAAAGGATATAGGCATTCAAGTCCAGGAAGCACAGACAACCCCCCTCAAAATTAATAAAAATAAGTCAACAGGCTGACATAGGATAGCGAAGCTTGCAAAGATCAGAAATAAAGAGAAATCCTGAAAGCAGCTCCAGACAAGAGGTCAGTAACCTACAAGGGTGAAAAGAGAAGGCTGGCAACAGATGGGTTCACAGACAACTGGAAGGCGAGAAAGGACTGGCATGATATAGTCAATGTGCTCAATGAGAAAAATATGCAGCTGAGAATACTTTATACAGCAAGGCTGGCATTAGGAATAGGAGAGATCAAGATCTTCCAGGACAAACAAAAACTAAAGGAATTTGTGATCACTGAACCAGTCCTGCAAGAAATATTAAGGGGGATCCTTTGAGCAGAGAGAGAGTTCAAGAGAAGAAAGACCAGAAAGGAACAGAGACAATACACAAAACAGCGACTTTATAGGTAATACAATGGCGCTAAATTCGCATCTTTCCATAATTACTCTGTGAATGGAATAAATGCTCCAATCAAAAGGCATAGGGTATCAGATTGGATAAAAAAAAACAAACAAGACCCATTGATATGCTGCTTGCAAGAGACTCATGTTAGAGCCAAAGACACCTCCAGATTGAAAGTGAGGGGGTGGAGAACCATTTATCATACTAATGGACATCAAAAGAAAGCTGGAGTAGCAATCCTTATATCAAACTAGATTTTATTTTTTATTTTTTTTAAGATTTCATTTATTTGTGAGAGAGAGAATGAGAGACAGAGAGCATGAGAGGGAGGAGGGTCAGAGGGAGAAGCAGACTCCCTGCTGAGCAGGGAGCCCGATGCGGGACTCGATCCCGGGACTCCAGGATCATGACCTGAGCTGAAGGCAGTTGCTTAACCAACTGAGCCACCCAGGCGCCCTCGAACTAGATTTTAAACCAAAGACTAATAAGAGGTGAAGAAGGACACTATATCATAATAAAAGGGTCTATCCAAAAAGAAGATCTAACAACTGTAAATATTTATGCCCCTAACTTGGGAGCAGCCAATTGTATAAACCAATTAAGAACAAAATAAAAGAAACACAATGATAAGGATACATTAATAGTAGTGGACTGCAACCTCCCCTCACTGAAATGGACAGATCATCCAAGCAGAAGATCAAGGAAACAAGGGCTTTGAATGACACACTGGACCAGATGGACTTCACAGATATACTCAGAGCATTTCATCCTAAAGCAACATAATAAACATTCTTCTTGTGTTTGCATGGAACATTCTCCAGAATAGATCACATACTGTGTGACAAATCAGGTCTCAACTGGTAGCAAAAGACTGGAATTATTCCGTGTATATTTTCAGAGAACAAGGCTTTAAAACTTGAACTCAATCACAAAAGAAAACTTGGAAGGAACACAAACACTTAAAGGTTAAAGAGTGAATAGTGAAATATTTATTCATACTGAAGAATGAATAGGTCAACCAGGAAATTAAAGAAGAATTTTTTTAAAATCATGAAACAGGGCGCCTGGGTGGCTCAGTTGGTTAAGCAACTGCCTTCGGCTCAGGTCATGATCCTGGAGTCCCAGGATCGAGTCCTGCATCGGGCTCCCTGCTCGGCGGGGAGTCTGCTTCTCCCTCTGCCCTCTTCCCTCTCATGCTGTCTCTCATTCTCTCTCTCTCAAATAAATAAATAAAATCTTAAAAAAAAAAAGATTTAAAAAATAAATAAATAAAATAAAAATCATGAAACAAATCAAAATAAAAAAATACAACAGTTCAGAACCTTTGGGTGTAGCAAAGGTAACCCTAAGAGGGAAATATTTACCAATGCAATTCTTTACCAAGAAACAAGAGAAGTCTCAAATACACAGCCTAATCTTACACCTAAGGAGCTGGAGAAAGAACAGCAAATAAACCCCAAATCCAGAAGGAGAAGAGAAAATAAAGATTAGAGCAGAAATCAATGAAATAGAAAGCAAAAGAAGAGTAGAACAGATCAATGAAAACAGGAGCTAGTTCTTTGAAAGATTTAATAAGATCAATAAACCCCTAGCCGGACTTCTCAAAAAGAAAAGAGAAAGGACCCAAATAAATAAAATCATAAATGAAAGAGGAGAGATCACAACCAAAACTGAAGAAATACAATTATAAGAACATATTATGAGCGGGCGCCTGGGTGGCTCAGTCGGTTAAGCGACTGCCTTCGGCTCAGGTCATGATCCTGGAGTCCCGGGATCGAGTCCCGCATCGGGCTCCCTGCTCGGCGGGGAGTCTGCTTCGTCCTCTGACCCTATCCCCTCTCATGTGTTCTCTCTCTCTCAAATAAATAAATAAAATCTTAAAAAAAAAAAAAAAAGAACATATTATGAGCAAAAAACAAAAAACAACACATTTTATGAGCAATGTATGTCAACAAATTAGGCAATCTGGAAGAAATGAGTGCAGTCCTAGAAACATATAACCTATCAAAACTGAACAGGAAGAAACAGAACACCATAACCAGCAAAGAAATTGAAGCAGTAATAAAAAAATCTCCCAACAAACAGAAATCCAGGACTAGAGGGCCTCCCAGTGGAATTCTACGAAACATTTCAAGAACTAATTCGTATTCTTCTGAAGCTGTTTGAAAAAACAGTAATGAAAGGAAAACTTAACAAACTCATTCAGTGAGGGGTGCGTGGGTGGCTCAGTCAGTTAAACCAAACTCATTCAATGAGGCCAGCAATATTACCTTGATCCCCAAATCAAACAAAGACCCCACTAAAAATGAGATTTACAGACCAATATCCCTGATGGACGTGGATGCAAAGATTCTCACCAATACACTAGCCACTATGATCCAACAATATATTAAAAGGTTTATTTACCATGACCAAGTGGGATTTACTCCTGGGCTGCAAGGGTAGTTCAATATCCACAAATCAATCCATGTGATATACCACATTAATAAAAGAAAGGACAAGAACCATATGATCCTTTTTTTTTTTTTTAAATATTTTATTTATTTGACAGAGAGAGACACAGCAAGAGAGGGAACACAAGCAGGGGGAGTGGGAGAGGGAGAAGCAGGCTTCCCACTGAGCCAGGAGCCCGATGTGGGGCTCGATCCCAGGACCCTGGGATCATGACCTGAGCTGAAGGCAGACGCTTAATGACTGAGCCACCCAGGCGCCCCCCATATGATCCTCTTAATCGATGCAGAAAAAGCATTTGACAAAATACAGGATCCTTTCTTGATAAACACTCTCTGCAGTGTGGGGATAGAGGGAAAATACCTCAGTATCATAAAAGCCATATATGAAAATCCCACAGCGAATATCATGCTCAATGATGAAAAACTGAGAGCTTTCCCCCTAAGGTCAGGAACATTATAGGGATGTTCAATTTCACTACTATTGTTCAACATAGTACTAACAACTTCTTCCTAGACACATTGCCAAAGTCAAGGGAAGTCAGGGCAAAAAGGAACTATTGGGACTTCATCAAGATAAAAAGCTTTTGCACAGCAAAGGAAACTCGGTTGACAAAGCCAAAAGACAAAGGACAGAATGGGAGAAGATATTTGCAAATGTCTTATCAGATAAAGGACTAGTATGCAAAATCTATAAAGAACTTATCAAACTCAACACCCAAAGAACAAATAATCCAATCAAGAAAAGGGCAAAAGACATGAACAGATATTTCTCCAAAAAAGACATACAAATGGCCAAAAGACAGATGAAAAAATGCTCAACATCACCCAGCATCAGGGAAATACAAATCAAAAAACCACAATGAGATACCACCTCACACCAGTCAGAATGTGTAAAACAAGTCAGGAAACAACTGATGTTGGTGAGGATGCAGAGAAATGGGAAGCCCCTTACAGTGTTGGTGGGAATGCAAGCTGGTGCAGCCACTCTGGAAAACAGTATGGAGGCTCCTCAAGAAGTTGAAAATAGAGCTACCCTATGACCCAGCAATTGCATTACTCTGTATTTACCCAAAGGATACAATCATAGTAATCCAAAGGGGCTCCTGCAACCCAATGTTTCCAGGAGCAATGTCCCCAATAGCCAAAATATGGAGAGTCCAGATGCGCAGTGACAGCCAAATGGATAAAGAAGATGTTATATAGACGATGGAATATTACTCAGCCATCAGAAAAATGAAATCTTACCATTTGCAGTGATGTGGATGGAACTACAGGGTATTAGGCTAAATGAAATAAGTCCATCAGAGAAAGATTATTATCCTGTGATTTCACTCATATGTGAATTAAGAAACAAAACAGGGTCATAGGGGAAGGGAGGGAAAAATAAAATAGAAAATCAGAGAGGCAGACAAACCATAAGAGACTCATAACTATAGGAAACAAATTGAGGGTTGCTGGAGGGGAAGTGGGTGGGGGATGGGGTAATTGGGTGGTGGGCATTAAGGAGGGCACATGATGTAAAGGGCACTTGATGTTGTATGCAACTGATGAATCACTAAACACTACCACTGAAACTAGTAATACACTATATATTAATTTATTGAATGAAAAAAAATAAAGAAACTGACCTCTGTGCTTCAGATCCAAAATATAACAGGAACACAGAGTTGGGGGTAAAGAGGAAGAGTAGCTTTATTGTTTTGCCAGCAAGGAGGCTGCAGCAGGTCAGGGTCTTCAAAACTGCAAGCCCGCCCAGAGGCAGGGGCTGGGGGTTTCGTAGGGAAATGCAGGATCTAGCCGGTTTCCACAGGAACTGTGTCTGTGTTGCTAGCCCTCTTAATCAAGTTGTCAGGGTGGAACCAGGTTCCTAAAATAGGCTCAGAGGTAGGAAGGGAGGTTTGCAGAAGCGAGAAAAAAAAGCTTATTTAGTTTGAAATGGAGTCTCACTGAAGCCTTAATGCAGCCATTTTGGTTTTTGTTCAACTTGATGCTTTTAAGTGGTTTCCGTTTCAGTCACCTTGACAACAATAGGAAGCCCACTTCATATTTTACAGTGAGAAACCAGTCAATATTTTCTAGAATGGGTAAAATAAAGAAAAAAGATAAAACACCAAATTTCAATGAGAATATTGATGAATTAGAATTCTCATATTGCTGATGGGAGGGTAAAAATTACATGCACTTTGCAAAACTGTGTGGCAGTTACTTATGAAAATAAATGTTTAGGAATATAGGAATACAGGAAAGGGCGCCTGGGTGGCTCAGATGGTTAAGCGTCTGCCTTCGGCTCAGGTCATGATCCCAGGGTCCTGGGATCGAGTCCCACATCGGGCTCCCTGCTCCTTGGTAGCCTGCTTCTCCCTCTGCCTCTCTCTCTCTGTCTCTCATGAATAAATAAATAAAAATCTAAAAAAAAAAAAAAAAAAGGAATACAGGAAAAGCTCTGAAACACAGTATATATTTCCTTTTGTGATAGATGTTTGTATTTATACAGGAAAGCTCCATTTATAAGGGTGTCTCCCTCCATGTAGCGGGAAGAGGGAGACTGTGTCAGTTTCCAGAAACTCTCATCAGTGGAGAAGGCATGGATCTAAATCTGCTCACAACCACAGCCTTGGTCACCGTGCTTTGCCTGGTCCCCTCCCCAAATGCTCCCCAGTAGGATCACGTGTGGAGTTTCAAAGATGATCATCACTGGTGCCCTCTGCCTCAGATTCTGTCAATTGGTTTGGGTGGAAACAACAGTGTTAATTAAGGGCTCCACGTGATTCTAAGTGCGGCCAGGTTTAAGCACGAGGGCTTCCTGTTATTTTGCAAAAGTTGAGAGCTGACTTTGGCTCAAGGAGAGGTAACAGGGTCTCTGCTACGTGAGTCTGGGAGGGTCAGGTCCTTGGAGCAGAGGGTTCCTAGGCTGTAGCTGAATTTGTGGGCATCTGTGGGAGGGGAGGCCCCCTGGAAGCAGAGAAGGAAAAGTCAGGGATTGGTCTTCAAGTAGGAGCTACTGACAAAACGGACTAGGAAGTTAGAACTTTTCTGCATTTCAGGATCCTGTCTTCAAGTGAGCGGTTTTACAGGTGAAGAGTTTCTATTGGTGGCTTTAATGGCATTTTCTCGTGATGGCAGCTGTGATTTCTCTACAGAAAGCTTGTGAGAAAGAAATCTAGAGGACGAAGTGAAAGAAGAAATGGCTAGTTCTCAGGTAAGCCTGGTGTCCCAAGTCAGAAGCCATGTAAGGTTTTTTTCCTGAAATTCCTGAAATTTGCAAATGCTGGTTCCTCTAGTTCTTATGTTTCTGCCTCATGTTTTCACCTATTTTTAAAATCTTTTCAGAAATGATACTCAAGGCTAGGTCTTTAGAACACTTCTCCCCAGTATCCCAGATCCTTCTCCCTTTTCTCCAACCTGGCTCCCAATAGGCCATCAATATTTGTCACTTTGAATTAAAGTCCTGCAAGTATTGAAAATATTCCTTGGTGACAAAACCAGAGGGGAAAGTGTTGAGTCCAAGATTCCTATTGCTGGTGAGGTCTGTTCCTGGGATTTCAGTGAAGGTAAACATCATTTAGATCCCACCTGGATACTTTATCAACTCTCTGTAGCCCAGAAGTAAGAAAATGCACAAATATACAGGATGGGTATGAGGTCTAGAATAACTCGCAAAGTTTTCGGACTGCAAATAGGTGTGGTGTGTGAGTCTTGTTCTTTAGAATGTGAAAAAGATGGTCTATTTAAAATATAATAGAGGGGCGCCTGGGTGGCTCAGTCGGTTAAGTGTTGGACTCTTGATTTCTGATCAGGTCGTGATCTCAGGGTCCTAGAATAGAGCCCCATTTCTGGCTCTGCATTCAGAGGCGAATCTGTTTGAGATTCTCTCTCCCTCTCCCCTGCCCCTCCCCGCCTCTCTCTCAAATATAAATAAATCTCTAAATAAAATTAGAATTAAAATAAAATAACTTCCCCAATAGACTTTCTGAAAGAGTTCCACCCCCAATATATTTCAGGAAAACCTATGTCTCGCTCCATGGCAATGGATTGGCAGATATGCAGGATGTAGCTTTAAGCTATTGGCGTTTCCTGCGCTCAGGGTCTACAGATGTGACAGAAACCCACTGCAAGTTCAGCATCTCCCTGTATCAGTTGGGGGTGGGGAGCTGACAAGTGAAATTAGTGTGATGAAGTTTATGGTTGTTACTGTGTCCTGAGCCATAACGTACTTTGCACTCTGCTAGGAGCCTCCTGTCTTCTGCCACGATTGGAAAATTGTGAGAGGCCAGCTTGTTACATTATAAAATGTGTGTAATCTTGGAATTTTTATGGTCCTCAAGATTATCCATGGACTTTATTCAAAACAAAATAGATATTTATGGGTCTGTTTCTACTCTTGTTTGTTCATTTGTTTTTAGTTTTGATTTTGTATATATGTGAATTCATATGGTATTTGGCCGCCTTTGACTTATTTCAAATAGCACAATACCTTCTGGGTCTATCCACATTGTCACAAATGTCAAGAAACAACAAAAAAACAGAAAGAGACCATAACAACCGTGGTTACCAGAGTGGAATGGAGAAGGATGATGGGCAAAATGGGGAAATGGGACTGGGAAGTACAGGCTTCCAGTTATGGAATTAGTAAGTCATAGGGGATAAGATACAACATAGGAAATACATTCAATGGTAGTATAATAGCATTTTATGGTGACAGATGGTCGCTCACTTGTGGTGAGCATAGTAGAACATACACAGTTGTCAAATCACCATGTTTTTCACATGAACTAACGTAACATTGAATGTCAAGTATACTTTAATAGAAAAGAAAGCAAAATAGGTACGGATAAGCTTATAGCTATACGAGTTAAACTACTTTCTTAAGAAGTTGTAGGAAGGGGCGCCTGGGTGGCTCAGTCGTTAAGCGTCTGCGTTCAGCTCAGGTCATGGTCCCAGGGTCCTGGGATCGAGCCCCGCGTCGGGCTCCCTGCTCTGCAGGGAGCCTGCTTCTCCCTCTCCCACTCTCCCTGCTTGTGTTCCCTCTCTCACTGTGTTTCTCTCTGTCAAATAAATAAATAAAGTCTTAAAAAAAAAAAAAAAGAAAATCCCCTGGGTACTGCAGTTATTTTCACTAATGAAAATAATTGTGGCAAACAGCAAAGCTCCATGCCTGATTATAGTATATTGATTCTAATACATTTTTCCCCACATTTTAAACAGCTCTTCAATCCATGAG
Organism: Mirounga angustirostris; assembly: GCF_029215605.1. Classification (NCBI taxonomy): domain Eukaryota; kingdom Metazoa; phylum Chordata; class Mammalia; order Carnivora; family Phocidae; genus Mirounga; species Mirounga angustirostris. Next base: position 56,034,795 of record NW_026991724.1, on the reverse strand, counting down.
GATTACACTCAATGGAATGTCACAGTTTAATTAACAGGGGATCTCCTCCCCTCCTGCTGCTTGGTGGCACATAAAATAAACACTCATCTCACAATTAAAGATTTCTTAGTGTTGAGATCATCATCTTAAAAATAATGCAATATGAGGGTGCCTGGGTGGCTCAGCCCTTGAGTGTCTGCCTTCGGCTCAGGTCATGATCCCAGGGTCCTGGGATCGAGCCCCGCATCGGGCTCCCTGCTCAGCGGGAAGCCTGCTTCTCCCTCTCCCTCTCCCTCTCCCACTCCCCTTGCTTATGTTCCCTCTCTCACTGTGTCTCTCTGTCAAATAAATAAATAAAATCTTAAAAAAAAAAAGGCATTGGAAGTTTGATAGAGATTGCATTAATCTGTAGATCACTTTAAGTTTTATTGACAGCTCAGTGGTTTTAAGTATTCCAATGAAAGAACTAGGATATGTTTCCACTTATTTCTTCTTTCAATTCCTGCACAATAGTTTATAGTTTTCATTATTCCAGGTCTGAACTCTATCATTATGTTAAATTGCAAGCATTTTATTTTGGAGGAAGTTACTCTATATTATGTCTCTGTTTTGGGAATTGTTCTTTGTTGCATAGAAACAGAACTAATTTTTATATGCTGGGTTTGCGTTCTCCAACTTTGTAAAATTTGTACGAGTTTTAACAGGTTTATAACAATAAGGATTCCTCAAGAGAGGAAAATAGTAGTGGAGTAGGAGGACCCTAGGCTTATCACATCTCATGAACACCACTAGGCAACTACCAAATTATCCTAAATACCCCAGAAATTGGTCTAAAGACTGGTGGAACAAACTCCCCAAGTAAAAGGAGAGAAGAGGCCACATCAAAGATTGCAGATAGATTGGAGACATGGTTTGGGGAGACAAGGATTATAGTGCTCTGGAGGGCAGGGAGTGGTGTTTGTACAGAAGGTGGCATGACGGGAGCTCACAGGGGAATGCTAAAGGAGAAGGTCTCCCAAAAGCCACTGGCTTGGTAAAGGAGAGGGGCTGAATTTACTAGACATCACAGAATTCATACTGAACAGAAACCTTACAAATGTAAAGAATGTGGCAAGACCTTTAAATTACGCACAAATCTTACTCAACATCAGAGAATTCATACTGGAGAGTAACTATACAAATATAAAGAATGTGTCCAACCGGGGCATCTGGGTGGCTCACCTGGTTAAGCGTCTGCGTTCGGCTCAGATCCTGATCCCAGGGTCCTGGGATGGAGCCCCGCGTCGGGCTCCCTGCTCAGTGGGAAGCCTGCTTCTCCCTCTCCCTCTACCTGCCGCTCCGCCCTGCTTGTACTCTCTCTCTGTCAAATAAATAAATAAAAATCTGAAAAAAAAAAATGTGTCCAACTTCTCACTGGAACTCCAGCTTATTCAAGTTATCATAGAGGAGCAAAACTGTAAAATTTAAAGAACGTGGCCAAGCCTTCAGCTGCCACTCAATCCTTACTCAATATTACAAATACCCACTAGATTCAAACCCTAGAAACATAATGAATGTGGAAAGACCTTTTTTTTAATATATACTGTAGGAAACACCAGAGAGTGCATAAAAAAAAGTAAACTGAAAGATACCAATGTTTAAAAAACTATTTAATTGAACATCAATGTCAATAAATGTCACAGAAATTAAGAAAGCAGTCCATCAGTCAATCTAGTCAGACAGTACTACTTTACATGAAAATAGTTATAAGGAAAAAAAAAAAGTTAAACACTTAAAAATATACCTGCTATTATGTTTCAAAAGATTTAGTGGGAGGATTTTTACTTAGGCATAATTTCAATTTGTGCTTTTTTGTTACATTGACCCTCTTTGAGTTTTGTGACTAACAAATATTAAAGTATTTTGCCCTCAAATCACTTCAGAAAATTCCTTTTTTCCTAGTCGTGTATAAAACGGTGAGGCTGATTGTTGCTACATCAAAGATATTAGATGCCCTGCTTCATTAGGTGGGAATCATGCATACCCAATTTTCCATGGAAGATGAAGGATAGTATAATATACAACATAGGAAGAAAATCTAAATGGAGATGCTGTTTATGGTTATAACACTGATGGAATTTACCACGAAATAGGTGTTCAGAACACATTCTTCTCCATGTATTAAAACTAAAGTACTTCCTGAATATTAGAAATACAGAGTTTTAGGGGCACCTGGGTGGCTCAGTCGTTGGGCGTCTGCCTTCGGCTCAGGTCATGATCCCAGCGTCCTGGAATCGAGCCCGGCATAGGGCTCCCTGCTCAGTGGGAAGCCTGCTTCTCCCTCTCCCACTCCCCCTGCTTGTGTTCCCTCTCTCACTGTGTCTCTCTCTGTTAAATAAAATCTTAAAAAAAAAAAAAAATAGAGTTTTACTAATTGCTCCTTCAGGAAAAAAAGGTGGTAGTCCAGGAAACTATTTATATATTCATAATAGCAATCGTTAGAGTAGAGAGTATGCCTTGATAGGGTTGAAATGAAGAAATCCTGACAGATATCTGAAAGAGCGTAGCTAAGTCTTCCCTACAATGCCATACAATTTTTTTTTTTTAAAAGATTTTTATTTATTTGAGAGAGAGAGTGAGAGAAAGAAAGAGCACAAGAGAGGGGAGCGGGAGAGGGAGAAGCAGACTCCCTGCCAAGCAGGGAGCCCGATGCGGGACTCCATCCCGGGACTCCAGGATCGTGACCTGAGCTGAAGGCAGTCGCTTAACCAACTGAGCCACCCAGGCGCCCTCCATACAATTTTATATACACATTTCTTAAGAACTACCTCAGGCCTGAAATTTATGGAAATTACTACTCCCACATCATTCTAACAGCCCTGGAATGCTTTTTACTGCTTCTATTCCGTATTTTGGTGATAATAGAGTGGCTTTGAAATCCATAACATAATCTATGTGTGAACTTAATCTATTTTAATTAATAAAACACAATCGTTTTTAATGTGTTAACATGGATGTGTAATGAATGATGTGTTCTCCCAGCGCCGAGGTGAACCCATCTCATTTTATTGAAGGTTGTAGGGAACTGATATCTATCAACTATTTGGTAATGGGATGGAATAATATTCCTAGGAATCCATTGTCTCAGTGGCCTTAAGGTTTATTTATTTATTTATTTATTATTTTTTAAAGATTTTATTTATTTATTTGACAGAGAGAGACACAGTGAGGGAGGGAACACAAGCTGGGGGAGTGGGAGAGAGAGTAGCAGGCTCTCTGCGGAGCAGGGAGCCCGATGCGGGGCTCGATCCCAGGACCCCGGGATCATGACCTGAGCCAAAGGCAGACGCTTAACTGACTGAGCCACCCAGGCGCCCCTGGCCTTAAGGTTTAAATAATGTGTGGTTATTTCCCCCCCAGTATTGTATCTTCTTCTCTTTGTGAATACTGCGATATTATTATGGATATATTGCAGATTATGTGTAGGTACTGTTGATGTTTTAGCTCATGCACTCCATGATACGGCTACTTGGCATCCCCTTGGTGTAGGCAGTATTTTTGCAGGGGCCTTGAACTGACACCTGCCCTTCTCACTAGTGTGTTCCCTAGACAATACTCTGTAGAGTCACAGGGCAGTGTAACTTGAGACGTGACAACCCAGTCCACTCTTGTGAGCAACCATCTCTCCTTTTTCCCAAGGCTTTCCCCTCCTGTGTCTCCTGGAAAAGACTCCCACAAGGCTTACCTAGACCTGTTTTAGTTTGAATGGCCTAATCTGGACTTAAACTGGGACTCTAAAGCACTCCACCATGGCCCATAATACAGGTGTGTGCCCCACTTTATATGTGGGGGTGTTGCCTGGACGCTTCCGTAAAGTACATGTGGGCATATGACCATGCTGCGTGTGTAATGGATACCCCAGAAGTAGGAGAAACCAACCCCATAGGAGTGATATTGTAGCCCAGGTAAGAGATAGAAAATATTGATATGATGAGCCCTGGGTATTCTACGCAACTGATAAATAATTGAACGCTACATCTGAGACTAATGATGTGGTATATATTGGCTAATAAAATTTAAAATTAAAAAAAACACATAAGATGAAGAATTAGCATGTGGAGGAGGACAACTGTCGTGAGTTGGACAATGGACTCCCTGGATTGAAAAAAATAACTCCTACTTGTTTTGTGTCCTAGTTATTTCCGGATCTCCAGTTGTATTTTTCCTCATTTTTGTTTCCAGCTACATAGGCACCACAACCTTCTTTTTTGCCTGAGTTGTGGAGAGAGTGTCCTCGCTAAACACTTAAATGAGATTAGAGAGATGGATGGCCAATGGGTATGAATTCAGACATTTAGCCCTGGGACGTGGGATGTAAATATAAGTAAAACACAATGAAGCCACTCTTTTTTTTTTTTTTTAAAGATTTTATTTATTTATTTGAGACAGAATGAGAGACAGAGAGCACGAGAGGGAGGAGGGTCAGAGGGAGAAGCAGACTCCCCGCTGAGCAGGGAGCCTGATGCCGGACTCGATCCCAGGACTCCAGGATCATGACCTGAGCCGAAGGCAGTCGCTTAACCAACTGAGCCACCCAGGCGCCCCCCTTCATGATCTTCTAAAACCTAACTTTCTGATATGCAAAGTCCTTAAAAAATTTTTTTTCTTAAATATTTTTATTTATTTGAGAGAGCTAGAGAGAGAGAAAGAGCATGACTAGGGGGTGGGGTAGAGAAAGGGAGAAGCAGACTTCCTGGTGAGTAGGGAGCCTGATGCAGGACTCGATCCTGGGACCCTGGGATCATGACCTGAGCCAAAGGCAGACACTTAACCAACTGAGCCACCCAGGTGCACATGCACAGTCCTTTTAAACTATCCTTTTAATTCATTCTTTTTTGGTTTATGTCAGTTCAATCCTATATTTTATTTTTGACCTTTAAAAAAGAAAAATTGGGTTTTTTTTGTTTTGTTTTTGTTTTTTTTTTTAAAGATTTTATTTATTTATTTGAGAGAGAGAATGAGACAGAGAGCATGAGAGGGGGGAGGGTCAGAGGGAGAAGCAGACTCCCCGCTAAGCAGGGAGCCCGATGCGGGACTCCATCCGGGGACTCCAGGATCATGATCTGAGCCGAAGGCAGCCGCTTAACCGACTGAGCCACCCAGGCGCCCCAGAAAAATTGGTTTTAAGAAAAAAAAAAATTAAGATTGAGACTGCCTGTGAGTTAGGGGGAGTGGAGGAAAGGGGAGGGGCAAAGGGAGAGGGAGAGAATCTTCAGCAGACTCTTTGCTCAGCCTGGATCCCATCACTGGGCCTGGATCCTGACTCAGGGCTCCATCTCAGGGTTCTGAGATCATGACCTGAGCCAAAATCAAGAGTTGGATACTAACTGAGCCACCCAGGCACCGACTTTTTATTTTATTTTCATTCTAGTTAGTGAACATAAAGTGTTTTCTTAGTTTCTGGTGTACAATATAAGGATTCCACAATTCCATACATCACTCAGAGCTCATAATGACAGGTGCACTGCTTAATTCCCATCCCCTATTTAAGCCTTCCCCAAACCCACTTTCCCTCAGGTAACCATCAGTTTGTTCTCTATCCTTGAGTCCGTTTCTTGATTTTTCTCTCCTTCTCTACATTGTTACTTCATGATTGATTAAATTCCTGGTGGAGAGGTGGATTATGATCACCCCTAAGGGTCTTCTCCTTATTGCTCTTCTGATTTTTCATTATAGTGATAATTCTAATCTGTTCTCTCTTTTGCTTTTGTTGAGATATATGCAAGCAGATCCTGTTCCTTCACCCAGCCAACAGATGATGCTTACTACTCAAAACAAATTCACCGCAGTGTCCCCTCTGGACTCTACAAGAATGGCCTTCTGTAATAGTTACACGTAGGGACAGAGAGGGACCAATTTCGGTCCATGGGTAGGGATATCTCAACAATCCCTGTCACCATGAAGAAGTTACAGAAGATGAGCCCTCACCCTTCCACAGCGTTAAAAACCAACGGACCTATCTATACAATGAAATATTACTCAGCTATAAAAAGTAATGAAATCTTGCCATTTGCCACAGCATGGATGGATGGAGCTACTGTATTATGCTAAATGATGTAAGTCAGCCAAAGACAAATACCTTATAAGTGCACTCATATGTGGAATTTAAGAAATGAAACAAACATGGGAAAAAAAGAGGGGGAAAAAAAAACCCAAAATCAGACTTTTTTTGTTTAAAAGATTTTATTTACTTATTTGATAGCACAAGTAGGCAGAGAGGCAGGCAGAGGGAGAGGGAGAAGCAGGCTCCCCACTGAGCAGGGAGCCTGATAGGGAGCTCGATCCCAGGACACCGGGATCATGACCGGAGCCAAAGGCAGACGCTCAGCCAACTGAGCCACCCAGGCGCCCCTACCAAAATCAGACTCTTAACTGTAGAGAAAAAACTGAGGGTTCTTGGAGGAGGGGGTGCGGGCTGGGTTCAATGGGTGATGGGTGTTAAAGAGGGTACTTGTGATGAACACTGTGTTGTATAGAAGTCATGAATACTACATTCTGCTGAAACTAATATGCTATGTGTTAATTAACAAATTTAAATAAAACTTGAAACTACAAAAAAATAAGGACAGAAAATTGGTCATTGGTGAAATGATGAGAGAGAGCCCAGAAGGCCTGCATAGTTATGATAAAGATCCAATAAGTGCTTGTTGCTACATTCTGAAAGGGTCTCATGGCTTCCTATACATCTCACAAATAGTTAAAATGAATGATAAGCACCTTAGAAATTTTTCAAAAGTAGTTTTATGAGTACAAATTTAAGTAGGGGCGCCTGGATGGTTCAGGTGGTTGAGCTGCCAACTCATGATTTTGGCTCAGGTTATGATCTCAGGTTGTGGGATCGAGCCCTGTGGAGTCAGGCTGCCAGCTCAGTGCAGAGTCTGCTTGAGACTCTCTCCCTCTCCCTTTTCTTTATTTTTTTTTTAAAGATTTTATTTATTTATTTGACAGAGAGAGACACAGTGAGAGAGGGAACACAAGCAGGGGGAGTGGGAGAGGGAGAAGCAGGCTTCCCGCGGAGCAGGGAGCCCGATGCGGGGCTCGATCTTAGGACCTTGGGATCATGACCTGAGCCAAAGGCAGACGCCTAACGACTGAGCCACCCAAGTGCCCCTCAAATAAATTAATCTTTTTTTTTTTTTTAAAGATTTTATTTATTTATTTGACAGAGAGACATAGCGAGAGCAGGAACACAAGCAGGGGGAGTGGGAGAGGGAGAAGCAGGCCTCCTGCGGAGCAGGGAGCCCGATGTGGGACTCGATCCCAGGACCCTGGGATCATGACCTGAGCCGAAGGCAGACGCTTAACGACTGAGCCACCCAGGCACCCTCAAATAAATTAATCTTTAAAAAAATGTAAAGAGGGGCGCCTGGGTGGCTCAGTTGGTTAAGCGACTGCCTTCGGGTCAGGTCATGATCCTGGAGTCCCGGGATCGAGTCCCGCATCGGGCTCCCTGCTCGGCGGGGAGTTTGCTTCTCCCTCTGACCCTCCTCCCTCTCATGCTCTCTGTATCTCATTCTCTCTCTCTCAAGTAAATAAATAAAATCTTAAAAAAAAAAAATGTAAAGAAATTGGTGGAAACATTTATAATCTATTACTCTCTGCATGAGCCCACCCCCTTGAGTGCTAAGCATATAACTACCACCTTCAGACATTAAAAGTGTAGCTCTTATGGGGTCTGGGGGGCTCAGTCAGTTAAGGGTCTGACTTTGGCTTGGGTCATGCATGATCTCAGGTTCCCGGGATAGAACCCTGCAGTGGGCTCCCTGCTCAGTGGTGAGTTGGTTTGTCTCTCTCCCTCTGCCCATCCCCCCGCCCCACAAGTGCCTCACAGTTCATCAGTAGGAGGGCAGGGTAGTCTGTACCAGTTTTTGATTGCCCGCAGTCTCACTGGTGCTACCTACAGATGTTAGGGAGGTGCTTGGGGTTGGGTATGGGAGCTCCAGGGGGAGGTTGTGCCGGAAGGTGTGATTACCATTCTTTATAGGAAACAAAGCATGATGATGTATAGATGTACAAAGAAGGGTTTAGTCCATCATTCATGTAAAGGTGCATGCAGAAATGTAAAGACTACTAAGGGGGCCAGAGGCGCCAAGGCAGGGCTTCAGTGTAAGTTAAAAAAATGTCTTCTAGGTTTGTTCCATGACGCAAATGGCATTATTTCCTTCTGTTGTGAGGCTGATATATATACCAAGAATCAGTCAGATGGAGGACCTGTATCCGGAACAGAGCTGATAATGATGTGGTAAACAAAGGCAGCTGAAAAATAAATTTCCCTACTACTTACAGCCCATTGACAAGTCCTTGAAACAGGAAGAGTGACATTCCTCTAGGGACTCAACTGCCTTGATGTTAATACTTTGCTAAGGGCAAAAGGCAATCCTAGCCTGAACCCTCCCAACCCCCACCAGGATCCTGTAAGTCTACTTTAACATACAAGAATTCCTTTGGAAACTTCCTTTTTCTCTAAACCCACCAAGCTATGTGTTGGCAACCATTCCCCAAGCAGATGGCCCACCGATGTACATTGGAAGGGTCTCATGACTAAGGTTTTATTAGATGGTAATAAATGACCTTTTCGCAACAACCACTACCCCCTCAAGGTCCTAGAAACCTTACTTCCAAAATTCCTTAGAGATTTATGCTATCACAAACCCCCTCCAACTTGAAAGTGTATTATGGGCCACTCCTCATGACCCCAGTGCAGTTCTTTCTGCCCACGGGTCCTGTCCCCAGGCTTTAATAAAATCACCTTTTGCACCAAAGACGTCTCAAGAATTCTTTCTTGGCTATTGGCTTCGAACCCTAACGTTCTTTCCTACATCAATACCAGAGATTCACTTCTTACATCCTAAAGATTTGCCTGCCTGGAGGGACAAACTATTGTTTGGCATACATTTCATCTTTCTTCTCCTTTGAAATATAAGTCCCCTCTTTTGAAATTCTAAATCCTACCTCCTTCTTCTTAAGTCACAGTGACATGTAAGCTTCAATCACCTGTCTTTGACCCTCATGTCTTTCAGGTTCCCATAATTAAGAAATTGTTTTCTCTTGTGAAACTGTCTTACATCATTTTAATTACTAGACTGGCCAAAGAGTTGAGAATGGAGGAAGAAAAGCAAGTTTTCCTCTCCTAACATTCATTCTGTTGTATAAACTGACCTCCCTGCTTCATATCCAGAATTGAACGTGAAGACAGAGTTGGGGATAAAGAGGAACAGTAGTTTTATTGCTTTGCCAGCAAAGGACGCTGCAGCAGGTCAGGGTCTTCAAAACTGCAAGGCCACCGAGAGGAAGGGGCTAGGGTTTTGTGGGGAAATGCAGGATCTAGCCCGTTTCCACAGGAACTGTGTCTGTGCGTCCAGCCCTGTTCATCACGTTGTCAGGGTGGAAGAAGGTTCCTGACACAAAGAGCTGAGAAGTGAGGAGAAGAGGTTTGTGGAGGAGAAGAGAAAGGTTACTTATTTTGAAATGGCGTCTTGCTGAACCATTAATCTAGCCGCTTTTTTCTTTGTTCGTTAAACTTGATGCTTTTCAGTGGTTTTCATTTCAGTCACCAGGACAACTGTTGTAAGAAGACTTTATATTTTACGGGGAGAAACCACTCAATATATTCTAGAATGGGTAAAATAAAAAGGATAATATCAAATTTTCCTGAGAATGTTGAGAATTAGAATTCTCATATATCGCTGATGGGAAGGTAAAAAGCACGTTCGCTTTGGAAAACTGTGTGGCAGTTACTTATGAAGATAAACATTTACATACTGAAAGGGAGCATTTTGTCACCCTAAAATATGTTTCTTTGGCCTAAGCATTATTTTAGGCTGGTTATTTTATTTAAAATTTTTTTTTTCTTAAAAGATTTTATTTATTTATTTGACAGAGAGAGACACAGCGAGAGAAGGAACACAAGCAGGGGGAGTGGGGGAGGGAGAAGCAGGCTTCCCGCTGAGCAGGGAGCCCCAGGCGGGGCTCGATTCCAGGGCCCTGCGATCCTGATCCAAGCCAAAGGCAGACGCTTAACTACTGAGCCACCCAGGTGCTCGTAGGCTGGTTATTTTAAATAAAAGGCAGATAAAGGAAAAGCTCTCAAATCCTGTGTTTACTTTTGAAAGGGACATTTACATTTATTTATTTTTTAAAGAGCCAGGTTTTTGGGGTTTTTTTTTTAGATTTTATTTGACAGAGACACAGCGAGAGAGGGAACACAAGCAGGGGGAGTGGAGGACGGAGAAGTAGGCTTCCCGCCGAGCAGGGAGCCCGATATGGGGCTCAATCCCAGGACCCCGGGATCATGACCTGAGCCAAAGGCAGACGCTTAACGACTGAGCCACCCAGGCGCCCCGGGACATTTGCATTTATAAGGGAAAGCTCCATTTGTAAGGCGTCTCCCTCTGTGTAGCAGAAAGAGGGAGAATGTGTTAATCATCAGAAACTCTGATCAGTGGAGAAGGCATGGATTTAATCTGGACACAACCACATCCTTGGTTACCATGCTTTGCCTGGTCACCTCCCCAGTTACTTCCCAGTAGGATCACGTGTGGAGTTTCCAAAAGGATTATATCTGGTGGCTTCGCCCTCAGATTCTGTCCATTGATTTGGGTGGAAACAACAGTGTTGTGTTAATTAAGGGCTCCAGGTGATTTTCAGTGAAGCCAGGGGTAAGCACGAAGCCTTCAGGTTATTTTATGAGAGTTGAGAGCAGGCTTTGGCTCAAGGAGAGGTTAACAGGGTCTGCCACATGAGTCAGGGAGGCTTAGGTTCATGAAGCACAAGGTTCCTAGGCTGTAGCTGAATTTGTGGGTGGCTGTGGGAGGGGATTTCCTCCCCCCACCCCACCCCTGGAAAGCCATTAAGGAAAAGTCAGGGATTGGTCTCCAAGTAGGAGCTCAGAGTTTCTGAATAGCTCCTGATGCAAAGGACTAGGAAGCTGGGCCTTTTCTGCATTTCAAAGTCTTGCCTGCAGGTTAGCAGTTTCAGGTGGAGAAGCTCTGTTGGTGATTTTAAGGGGATTTTTCTCCTAATGAGGCTGTGATTTCTCCACAGACATCTTGTGAGAAGGAAAACTAGAGGTCGAGGTGAAAGAAGAAATGACCAGTTCTCAGGTAAGCCTGGTGTCCCGGGAGAGACTGTGTCATCTTTTTCTCCGTAGATTCCTTGCATTTAGAAATTTCAAATGTTATGGGGTGGCTGGGTATGGACACTGGGGAGGGTATGTGCTATGGTGAGCGCTGTGATTTGTGTAAGACTAATGAATCCCAGACCTGTAGCTCTGAAACAAATAATACATTATGTGTTAATAAAAAAAGAAAGAAATTGCAAATGTTGATTCCTCTAGTTTGATGTTTCTCCCTTATGTTTTCACCTATTTTTAAGATCTTTTCAGAAGTGATACTCAAGGTTAGGTCTTCAGAATATATCCCAGAGCCTTCTCGCCTGTGTCTCCAACCTGGCTTCCAATAGGGCATCAACAGTTGTCACTTTGGATTAAAGTCCTGCAAGTATTGGAAAATATTCCCTTGGTGGCAGATCCAGAGGGGAAGGCGTTGAGTCCAAGATTCCTGTTGTTGATGAGGTCCGGTGCTGGGAAATCAGGGAGGGAAAACATTTCTCATTTAGGTCCCGTCTGGATGCTTGATCAGCTCTATGTAGCCCAGGAGTAAGAAAATGCACCAATATACCATCCCAAATGGGTATGAGGTCCAGAATAACTGGGAAAGTTATATTCTAAAAAAAGGGGGTGGGAAAGTCTTGGTCTTTAGAATGTGAAAAAGATATTCTTTTCAAACACACTAGAGGTTCCCCCGGCTGTCTCAGTCGGCTAAGCTTGGACTGTTGATTTCAGCTCAGGTTGGGATCTCAGGGTCCTAGAACAGTATCCCGCTTCTGGTGCTGTGCTCAGAGGGGAGTCAGCTTGAGATTTCTTTCTCCCTCTCCTTCTGCCCCTGCCCATCTCCTCTAAAATAGAAAAAAGTCTTGGGCCCCAGGGTGGCTCGATCGGTTAAGAGTCTCCCTTCTGCCTTGAGCTCAGGTCTTGATCCCAGGGTTCTGGGATCCAGCCCCACACCGGCTCCCCGATGGACGGGGAGCCTGCTTCTCCCTCTCCTTCTCCCTGCCGCTCTGCCTCCTTGTGCTCTCTCTTTCACATAAAAAAATACAATCATTTTTAAAAAAATTTTATTTCTTTGTCAGAAAAAGAGTGAGAGCGAGCACAAGCAGGGGGAAGTGCAGGCAGAGGGTGAAGCAAGCTTCCTGCTGAGCAAGGATTCCCCATGCGGGGTGTGATCCCAGGACCTTGGGGTCATGGCCTGAGCCAAAGGCTGATGCCCAACTCACTGAGCCACCCAGGCGTTCCAATAAATACAATCTTTAAAAAGAACAAAATATAGATCTTTAAAAATCAAAATAAAAAAATGAAATAAACTAGCTATTACAGCACATGGACTCTGTGGTGTCTCAGCCAGTCAGATGGGAGCCCCAAACGTGGCTCAGTGATTGGGTGGAAGCCAGTCAAGCGGGCACGGAAAAGAATTCACCTAAGGCCGAGCAAAGGATATAAAAGTTTATGGAATACACTGCAAAAGAGCACCAGGCAGGAGAGCAGAGGATAGGCTGCAAGGAGCACTGGGTGGGGGGTTTTCTTTTTTTTAAAGATTTTATTTATTTGACAGAGAGAGATACAGCGAGAGAGGGAACACAAGCAGGGGGAGTGGGAGAGGGAGAAGCAGGCTTCCCGCGGAGCGGGGAGCCCGATGCGGGACTGGATCCCAGGACACTGGGATCATGACCTGAGCCAAAGGCAGACGCTTAATGACTGAGCCACCCACTCGCCCCCCAGGGTGGGGCGTTATGGCGACAGATGGAACTTTCCCTTTTTTGGTCTATGTCCCTGGTTGTCAGAATCCCATTGGTTAGTTAGGGCCTATGGCTACTGTGAGGTGGGTTGGGCCTGCCCAAACCCAGCCAAGGGGTCGCTGTGGGCCCTTTCTCCATCCCTTTGCTCAAGCCTGCTTGCCTAAAAGCAGCCTGTACAGAAACTGTAGGTGATTGGATTGTGTGTATATGTATATCCACTGTATTTTCATAATTAGATTTATATTCTGAATTACTGTTTTCAGACCACAAGAAATACCAGTGATGGTGTGTCCTTGATGTGCCTTAGGGACTGATACCAATTTCTTTCCGTGCAGCTGCTGTTAACTTCTTTTATTGGCTTGGTGGTCACTGCCAAATCCCTCCCCTGTAATGTTCATATTTTCCCTCTTGTCATTTGTAAGGAACATAATATACTGAGCAATATGCAGAAACTATCACATTTCAGATGTAAACTTCTTTGTTCTGAGTTTCTCGCTAGGAAACATTTTCATATTTGAGAGAGAGAGAGAGCGCGCGAGAGCACATGGGTGAGGAAAGGGGGAAGAGGGAGAAGCAGATTCCGCACTGAGTGGGGAGCCGAACTCAGGGCTCTATGCCAGGAGCCTGGGATCATGACCTGAGCTGAAGAGAGACCCTTAGCCAACTGAGCCATCTAGGTGCCCCTTGCTTGTAGTTTCTGATGAGGAGAACAAAGTCAAAAGAAGTGTGGACGAAATTAAATTTCCTTCAACTTCCAATCCGTTGATAAATACCTGAGATAGGCAGAGTATGACATTTCTCAGGAATTCACAACTGCCTCATGTTAATGTTTTGTTGGAAGCAAAAACAGCCTTAGCTGGACAATAGCCAGACCTCCAGGATCCTGTCATTCCTCTTGAACATAGGAAAATCCCTTTGGAAATGTCCTCTATCTACCACCAAATAGATGGTGGCCATCATCCTTCAAGCATATGGTCCACTGAAAAATACCTGAAGGTCTCATGACTAAAGTGTTACTAGTCAGTAAGTGACCTCCTCATAACACCAGCTAGGCCCTCATGGTCCTGGAAACTTGCTTCCAAATTCCTGAGAGCCTTGTGCTATCCCTCACCCCCTCCGCACTTGAAAGCATATAATCAGTCACTGCTCACAACTTCAGTTCAGCTCTTTCTACCGTCGGGTCCTCTCCCCGAACTTTAAGACTACATTTTTTGCACCACAGCTGCCTCAACAGTTCTTTCTCCATCATTCACTCCTGAACCCCAACATTTCCATCAGAAATGTCTCAAGAATTCTTTCTTCACCATTGGCTCCGCTCTCACATCCCAACAGTTTGCACCGACAAGGAGGGCGCTCTATCAACTCTATCAACTACACAGAGGTTGTGTAGTTGATAGAGTTGACTTCTCGGAGCGAAACTTTCCAGTCAGTCAGCCCTCCATCCCATAGGTTTTTCTTTGACTCCGCACTCACGTCACAGAGAAGGAAACGTCAGGTCTGGTTCTGGGTGGTGACATTAACTCCCTCTTTCATCTTAGGGACCATTGTGAACTCTGCCAGTGGCCACTTGGTAACTGTGGTATTTATTGCAGGGACTGCTGACATTCAGGGACGTGGCCATCGAATTCTCTCAGGAGGAGTGGGGATGCCTGAACCTCGTTCAGCGGGAATTGTACAGGGATGTGATGTTAGAGAACTATGGAAACCTTCTCTTCTTGGGTGAGGATGACTCCTTCCAAATTTCCTAAAGCCCACTCTGGGATTTCTTCCCTCCTGTGTAGACTGTCTCTTGGAAGATTCCTCTTTGAATGATTGGAATTCAGATCGAGGCAGAAAGGGAAATAAGTAGAGGTTTCTGATGTAGTGAAACACCTTCATGGTGTTTCCTTTTCAGCCTTAGCTTCCCCTTCCTCAAAGCAACATCATCACTTCCGTAGATGAGTGGCAATTCTAAACACTTAGCGGCATAGAATGGTACTGCTCACATCTTAAACTGACATTTCCAGTTCTTATGTCTACTACTTGGAAGTGGAGATTAGGATGTGAACATTGGAAATGCCTCCTGTGTGTGTGTGTGTGTGTGTGTGTGTGTTAAGATGTTACTTATTTATTTGACAGAGAAAGCGAGAGCAGGAACACAAGCAGGGGGAGTGGGAGAGGGAGAAGCAGGCTTCCCGCCGAGCAGGGAGCCCGATGTGGGACTCGATCCCAGGACCCTGGGATCATGACCTGCGCGGAAGGCTCAGCTTAACGACTGAGCCACCCAGGCGCTCCTCCTGTGTGCTCTAAAGGGACTGTTGGGCAACAGCTTTTGGGAAACCATTTTCTAGAATTCTACAATATCCTCTCTTCTGTACTGAACACAATCCTGATGGAAATTTAGAATCTACAGCAATACTCATTTTCCTTTTTCCTCATAAACAGGTCTGATTCTGTCAAAGCCAGACCTGATGATGTTTTTGGAGCAAGAGAAGCAGCTCTGGGATGTGAAGAGAAAGGAGACAGTAGCCTTTCATCCAGGTAGGTGGGAATGAATGAGGCAGATGACAGGGGAGGTCCAAAACTGAAGGAGGAAGGTAGGTGTGGTTTGAGTAGCTCTCCTTGAATGAAAATCAGTTGGAGACGCCCAGTTTTATTTCTCTCTCTCTCACAAAGAGACATCTGCTAGCCAACATTCTCATGCTCTTACATTCTCTAGGGATTCTCCTTCAGCTCCAGTGATGGTCCATCACATCCACAGGGAGGGCCAGGGGACTCTCCTGGGAGTGGGAGATCCTCCATAGCCTGAGAGCTTCTCCATAGCTGTGAGGGCCCTGGGAAAATCCTCCTATTTCTGAGGAACTCTATGCTAAGCCCTTGGTAAATTCTATTTTTCCTCATGGGAGAAGTAGGTCAGGGTAGTTGTATGCACATTGGGGTTTGGTGGAGAAATTCCGGGAATACTTGAGACAGATATCTAATGTTTTCTGGTTTATGCTTTCCAATGTCACGGAGGCTTTAATCTTAATCTTGTAAAATTGAGACTCAGTAACTTCATCAGATAACAAAGCACCTCCCTAAAATGAGAAAATGTACTCTTTTATTTCCCTTCAAAAGTTCATTCTTTTTCATATTAACTAATATAGAAGTTTCCACTCTATGAGTTCCATTCCTCAATGATGAAATAATGTAATGTCTCTATTTGTTTCCTAGATTTCCAACATAAATAATGCTATTGTGGAACTAGCACATTTAGAACTCAGAACTTGTAGCCTTAATAAAGTTTCAATGATTACCTTATTTTTTTTATTTTTATTTTTTAAAGATTTATTTATTTGACAGAGAGAGACACAGCGAGAGAGGGAACTCAAGCAGGGGGAGTGGGGGAGGGAGAAGCAGGCTCCCCGCGGAGCAGGGAGCCCGATGCGGGGCTCTATCCCAGGACCCTGGGATCATGACCTGGGCCGAAGGCAGACGCTTAACGACTGAGCCACCAGGCGCCCCTGATTACCTTATTTTTTAATAATCGCATCATTTTATAATTCTGTCTTATATGAAGTTCTTGTGACTTTCTCATGTGTCTTTTCACTTTCTAATTAGTTAATATGAGATTTTTAAAAGATTTTATTTATTAGTGCGAGACAGAGCGAGTGAGAGAGAATGAGCAGGGGAAAGGCAAAAGGAGAGGGAGAAGCAGACTCCCTGCTGAGCAGGGAGCCCAATGTGGGGCTGGATCCCAGAACCCTGAGTTCCTGACCTGAGCCGAAGGCAGACGCTTAACCAACTAAGCCACCCAGGCATCCCAAACCCCATATTTCAAAAGTCGTTTTGTTCAGTAATGTAATTTTACTTCATGGGAATTTAATGATTAGGATTTTCTTTTTCTTTTTTTTTAAAGATTTTATTTATTTATTTGACAGAGAGAGACACAGCGAGAGAGGGAACACAAGCAGGGGGAGTGGCAGAGGGAGAAGCAGGCTTCCCGCGGAGCAGGGAGCCTGATGCGGGGCTTGATCCCAGGAACTTAGTACCATGACCTGAGCTGAAGGCAGACGCTTAATGACTGAGCCACCCAGGCACCCTACATCTTTTAGTTGTGTCTTGCAATCATACCCTAGGTGTGTTGGCAAAGACAGGCAAAGAAGATTCTTGGCATAGAGTGATATGGGAAGAGGTGGAAGCAGTGGCCCTGAGTATTTATACTTAATGAATGACTGGGAAGGGGATGGGGGTAGTGAAGGGCAGGAAGGATGTTATGCTGGGCATAACCCAATACGGATAGTTACCCATAATGAAATCTATTTTATTTAACATTTTTTTTAATTTATTTTTAAAATTTTATTATGTTTTTCAGCATACATTACATCATTAGTTTTTGATATAGTGTTCCATATTCATTGGTTGTGTATAACACCCAATGCTCCATTCAATATGTGCCCTCTTTTAATACCCACCACCAGGCTAACCCATCCCCCCGCCCACCTCCCCTCTAAAACCCTCAGTTTGTTTCTCAGAATCCACAGTCTCTCATGGTTCGTCTCCCCCTCCGATTTCTCCCCTTCATTTTTCCCTTCCTACTATCTTCTTTTTCTTTTCTTTTTTTTTGACATATAATGTATTATTTGTTTCAGAGGTACAGGTCTGTGATTCATCAGTCTTACACAACTCACAGCACTCACCATAGCATATACCCTCCCCAGTGTCTATCACCCAGGCACCCCATCCCTCCCACCCCACACCACTCCAACAAACCTGTTTGTTTCCTGAGATTAAGAATTCCTCCTATCACTGAGATCATATGATACATGTCTTTCTCTGATTGACTTATTTCATGTAGCATAATACCCTCTACTTCCATCCATGTCGTGGCAAATGGCAAGATTTTGTTTTTTTTTGTTTTTTTTTGTTTTTTGTTTTTTTTTAACGGCTGCATAGTAGTCCATTGTATATCTATACCACATCTTTATCCATTCATCTACCCATAATGAAATCTTACTGCCAGAAGAGATCAAGGATATAAATCATTTGGGGGAAAACCCCACCTAAGTCACTTATATTCGTAGAACGATGTCTTTGAACCCAAGGACCCAAATCCACTTTTTAAAACATGAATTCTCTGGAAGGACATCTGGTAATCGTGGCGAGTCACCTAGTCCATACTGAAAGTAATCCTTCAAACCACTTTAAATAATTTATTTTTAGTTATTTGACAGAGCAAGACACAGTGAGAGAAGGAACACGGGCAGGGGGAGTGGGAGAGGGAGAAGCAGGCTTCCCGCTGAGGAGGGAGCCCGACGCGGGGCTGCATCCCAGGACCATGGGATCATGACCTGAGCCGAAGGCAGACGCTTATCGACTAAGCCATCCAGGCGCCCCAAGAACAGTCTTTATAAAGGCTAAAACATAAAGGACATAAATAATTGGTAAACTGTAATGGAAAACAAATCTAAATAACATCAGAGAATTCACAACAGAAGTGAAAACCACTTTTCAGACATGATTACTTTTCTTTTTTTTAAGATTTTATTTATTTGAGAGACAGCCCATGTGCGGGGGGAGGGGCAGAGGGAGAGGGAAAAGCAAACCACTCCCCTCCTGCTGAGCAGGGAGCCCAATGCATTGCTGGGTTGGATCCCTGGACCCTAAGATTATGACCTGAGCTGAAGGCAGGCACTTAACCAACTGGGCTACCTGGTCACCCCTCAGATGTGATTCTTAATCAGAATCTTTATTATAGAGAGAAAACACTAGATCAATTTACATTTTAGCTATGGACAATGTAGGAATGAGGGGAGCTAACCCCTCCACAGTTGAAAATTTCTGTGTATCTTTTGAGTCCCCAAAACAAAACCATACCTACTTTTTTTTTTTTTAAAGATGTTATTTATTTATTTTGACAGAGAGAGAGAGACAGTGAGAGAGGGAACACAAGCAGGGGGAGGGGCAGAGGGAGAAGCAGGCTTCCCGCCAAGCAGGGAGCCCATGTGGGACTTGATCCCAGGACCCTGAGATCATGACCTGAGCCGAAGGCAGACACTTAACGACTGAGCCACTCAGGCGCCCTAACCATACCTACTTTTGCATGGAAATAGCCTCTTGCTGACCAGAAGCCTTACCTAGATCGTGAACAGTCATCGCATTCTTTGTATGTGGTCTGTAATATATACCTTATTTTTATAATGAAGTAATTTGAGGAAATAAAATATTAAGGCAATCATAATGAAGAGAAAACACATTTACAGGAGTGCAGTGTATTTATCAAAACAAACTCATCTGTGTATATAAATGGACCCTTACTGATCAAAAGCATGTTAACTGTGTTTGTTAATATATCTGAAAGGATCCAGGCGGAGATGGTTAACTGTGTTTGTTAATATATCTGAAAGGATCCAGGCGGAGATGGATATCTAGAGATGGATAATTATTTTCAGTGTGTTTCTTTTTTTTTTTTTTTGACTATATTTGAGATTTTCTACATGCAAATGGATGTCAAAAGAAAGCCATAGTAGCAAAACTTTTATCAGATAAACTAGCCCTTTATCTTTTGGTATTGTGTATATCCTGCTTTGGTATCAGGGTAAGGCTGACCTCATAGAATGGTTTTGAGTGTATTTCTCTATTCCAGTATTTGTTTTTGTTTTTGTTTCTTTTAAAGATTTTATTTATTTGACAGAGAGACACAGCGAGAGAGGGAACACAAGCAGGGGGAGTGGGAGAGGGAGAAGCAGGCTCCCCGTGGAGCAAGGAGCCCGATGCGGGGCTCGATCTCAGGACCCTGGGATCATGACCTGAGCCGAAGGCAGACGCTTAACGACTGAGCCACCCAGGCACCCCTCTATTCCAGTATTTGTAAGATTTTTTTTTTTTGCTAAGATTTTGAAAAAGATTGTCATGAGTGATTTTTTTTTTTTTTAATATTTTATTTATTTATTTGACAGGGAGAGAGAGACAGCGAGAGAGGGAATACAAGCAGGGGGAGTGGGAGAGGGAGAAGCAGGCTTCCCGTGGAGCAGGGAGCCCGACGTGGGGCTCAATCCCAGGACTCTGGGATCATGACCCGAGCCGAAGGCAGACGCTTAACGACTGAGCCACCCAGGCGCCCCTCATGAGTGATTTTTTTTTTAAGATTTTATTTATTTGCGAGAGAGAGAATGAGAGACAGAGAGCATGAGAGGGAGGAGGGTTAGAGGGAGAAGCAGGCCCTCTGCTGAGCAGGGAGCCCAATGCGGGACTCGATCCTGGGACTCCAGGATCATGACCTGAGCCGAAGGCAGTTGCTTAACCAACTGAGCCACCCAGGCGCCCATGAGTGATTTTTTTTAAATGTTTGTTTCTTTTTCTTGTACTGAACCATGGCTGACCATCTAATGTCCAGGGGTACTACTTGACAACTGCTAACTGAACAAAGTCACTACAAATATAATGATAAGCCATAGCTACAGAATTCTCAAGGACTATTATTATAAAATTTATAAAATTTTACCCTATATGTTTCTCCTGTTCTTGTGAGCATAGAGAACACAAGCAGAGTTTCATGGTTTGGATATGCACAGAATGCGATGTGTTATATGAAGCTAAAGATAGATTTTGGAGTAACATAACTAGGAGGAAGCACAAAAATATTATAGATTCATAATAGGAATAGTTTTCCCTATATTGTATTGAATTTATGTTTCCTAAATCTCCTGTATCTTGGTTTGAGACTCTCCCCATGCAAATCGTCTCTTACATACCTGGTATTACTCCTGTAGGATCCACTCTGTGTTCCTTATCCCAGTGTTCATGAACTGTTGCTTACCTACCTTGATCAGAGATTTTAAGAATAGTTTCCATGGAATGACATGGTATTCAAAATTTAATTTAAATATGGGGGTAATTCTCTAGGGAGCATATTAAATTCCATGTAGTTTAATTGATACACTTCACTCTTTCCTTTGCTATTGGAGAAGTAAGATTTCTTTATTTACTGTTCTTTTCCCTTCTTGGAAGTGACATCATTCAAGTTGCTCAGTTTACTGTAACCGTTTGATTAGGTGAAAACCTGGAGACTTCATGAGTCTTTTTTTTTTTTTTTTAACATTTATTTGAAGGAAACAAAGATGGGACAGGGCTGGGTGCTGAGTAGATGTTCTAGCTTAGGAAGAAAGCAGTCTTCTATTAGGAGTGGTCGTGCATCCCAACATAAGAGATGGAACCTGTCTAGGTTTAAGCATGGGCATGAATTCTTCATGTGGGGAGAGGACCCCTGTCCAAGGCTATACTCCTGACTCTGAATCTAGAAAGATAAATGGTACTTGTTTTCTTTCTAAATCCTCTCCAGTTCTTCTGACTCCTCATCTCCATTCCAGTGATGTAGGCTTCACAGCTGACCTTCCCTCCTGTGTTATGGAAACCCCATTGTCACTGCTCTCCCCATCCCCACCTAAGCCAGACAGGGTCTTGCAGGGCTTTAGGAGTAGCTTGGAACTTTCTAATTCAATGGTAAATGGTTGATAACAGGATCACTTGAGGCCATATCTGAGAGACTATGGACTGTGAGAAACAAACTGAGGGTTCTATAGGGGAGGGGGCTGGGAGGATGGGTTAGCCTGATGATGGGTATTAAAGAGGGCACGTTCTGCATGGAGCACTGGGTGTTATACACAATGAATCATGGAACATTACATCAAAAACTAATGATGTAGTGAATGGTGATAACATAATAAAAAAAAAAAGCCTGTGTGCATTTGAAAATTGGAAGTATCTGTCTGATCCTAATTTTCATTGGAATACTGCAGAATTGCTCACTCTTGTTTCTATACCTTCTCCTTTACTGAAATGGAATGAAGGCAAGTTTGAGTGGTTTTATTCTCAGTCATCAGGATGTAGCCAACTGTTTGGCATTCCTTCTAGAGGTATCGTGGGACCTTGGTAGCTTCCGGTTTAAAACATTTGCGATCATTTTGGATGTAAACTTATTCTCCTATGAGCACAGAGGGCTAGACCTATATCCATTGACATCTATGGACTCCTGAGTGCTTTCCAAACCTATGCTGGCAACTCTGGTTAGCTGGCCGAGAGTCACCAAAATTTGGCAGGACTGAAGGGCATTCTCTGTTGCTGGGCAGTACCATAGGCGAGGCTCTGAGACTGCCCAGATTCACTGATCAGGCTCCCTGCTCATGCAGGGCAAGAGGTTATGCTCAATACTTGGTCAGTGCTACCGGCTTGGTTTTCTCCCCATAGTCCTATAAGAGAGGCTCTGTGGTTGTCCAGGGTCTTTGTTGAGGCTTCCTAGTGGGGCAGGAAGGGAAGCTATGCTCAGGAATGGGAAGTGACTTAGACCTTGCATACCTACCCAGACAGAGAACATAGAATTTTCTAGTTCAAACTATCAGCTGGACACCCAAGTCAGATTTGAAGAAGGATAAATAAAAGGAGGTCCAGAGAAGAGTGACTGGTCAAGTTTGTCATTCAGGGGTGGAGTTGGCTTGAAAGAAGGGTCAAGGGAGGGAAGGACTCCATGCTCACCTCTATCCTCTTCCCCCTGTGTAGGAACCTTTTGAAACTCTTCATCTGCTATTCAGGCCTGGAATTCTGTTTGAAGTATACAGTGTTAATGTTTGACATCAGTTGCCCACGTGTGAAATGTGGAAACTCAGACCCCACCCAAATATCCACATCAGAATATGAATTTTACCAAGATCTTCAGTTCATTGTCATACACATTAAGATTGAAGTACACCTCTAGCTCTCCTACACTTTTCCATTATTCTACTCCTGTCTTCATGTGTATAGGACATTATTTTGATAACTGCCTTGTTGTATGCCTTAAATCAGGAAATGTGCTCTTCATTTCCCAGATTATTTTGGGTACGGTTTATCCCGTGACGTCCATGTAAAATTAGGGTGCATTTTGATCTTTCTGCAAAAATGGCATTGGAATTTTGGTAGAGATTTCACTATTCTGTAGATCTCGGCAAGTTTATTGTGTTTCAAGTATTCCAGTGAAAGAACTTGGATGTGTTTCCAACTTATTCCTTCTTTTGATTCCTGCACAATATTTTATACTTTTCATCATTTCAGGTTTGACCTCTACCATTATGTTAAATTGGAAGCATTTTGGGGGGGGGGTGATGTTGCTCTAAATGTATGATGTCTCTGTTTCAGGAATTGTTCTTTGTTGTACAGAAACAACTAATTTTTATGTGTTGGGTTTGTGTACCAACTTTGTAAAATGCATATGAGTTTTTTTTGTTGTTTTTTTGTTTTTGTTTTTTTTAAGATTTTATTTATTTATTTGACAGAGAGAGCACAAGTAGGCAGAGTGGCAGGCAGAGGGAGAGGGAGAAGCAGGCTCTCCGCTGAGCAGGGAGCCGGATGTGGGGCTCGATCCCAGGACCCCAGGATCATGACCTGAGCCGAAGGCAGCCGCTTAACCGACTGAGCCACCCAGGCGCCCCAAATCCATATGAGTTTTAACAGCAATGTAACAATAAGGATTCTCCAGGAGAAGAAATGGCAGTGGAGGAGGAGGATTCTAGACTCATCACATACCCTGAACACCACGAGATAACTATCAGATCATCCTAAATACCCCAGAAATTGGGCTGAAGACTGACAGGACAAACTCCCAAAGAAAAGGAGAGAAGAGGCAACATTGAAGATGGCAGATAGTTTGGAGACATGGTTTAGGGAGAAAAGGAGTATATCGCTGTGGAGGGCAGCGAATTGTGGTTGGACAGAAAGTAGCATGACAGAGGAGCTCACAGGGGAACGCATAAGGAGAAGGTTTCCCCAAAGCCATTGGCTTGGAAAGGGAGAGGGGATAAATTTCACGAGTTCATGGAACTCGCATGTCTTAAAGCCTGAACTTTTAATGGTCAGCAGGATTGGATGAGATAGTCAAGAGGGCACTGTGCTCCTGGAGAGAAGGCAGGCAAACAACCTGGAGGCAGACAACGGGGAAACAGCCATCTAAAGAACACCTGGGGCACATGGTGGGGAGAATATTCAGTAGTCTAGGAGCACTTTCCTGAGAGGAAACATTCAGTGAGATGTGTCTCCAAGAACATGGGAGTTGGATGGCACCATTTTCCTCTTCCAGCCTGTAGCATAAACACAGAGCCCCACTCAGTGAGGACACCGGCTCTCTGCCTTGCTTGCACCAAGCCTCACCCCCCTGTGATCTGATGGGACTGCTCTTCTCAGTGAGGCTTGCCTCAGGCTCAGCAAGGTGGGCCCCTGCCCACATCACATCTCCTGAGCAGAGAGTTCTATAGGGCATCAGCTCTGGTAGGCTTGATGTCAGGTCAACTTTGACAAGCAGGCCAGAGCTCACCTAGTTAAAACTGGCCACATTCAGGCCAGGCACCAAACACTGCCCATAGCAGGCAAGGAGAGTCTCTACAGACCACTGGCCTGAAGGATATAGTAGGACCCATCACTGGCTTTTCTAACACACACAAGAAGGTAGAGACTTAGACAAAATGCCAAGATGAAAGAATTTATCCCAAACAAAAAAGCAGATAAGGCCAAGGCTAGAGGTATAATGGAAACAGAGGGGAGTAACGTGCTTGATGGAGAATTAAGGCAACAATCATAAGGATACTCAAAGGGTTGAGAAAAGAATAGAACTTTATCACAGAGATAAGAGTTAAAAAATAATTGGGGTGCTTGGGCACTCACTTGGTTAAGCCACTGACTCTTGGTTTCTGCTCAGGTCTTGATCTGAGGGTCCTGTGATCCGCCTCAAGTCAGGCTCTGCACTCAGTGTGATGACTGCTTGCGATTCCCTCTCTCCCTCTCCCTCTGCAGATCCCATTCATACTCTTGAGATCTCTCTCTCTCTCTCTCTCAAATATATAAATCTTTTAAAAAAATCAAACAGATGAACAATGCAATAAGCGAGAATAGAAACATGCTTGATGTAAAGAGTAGGCTGGAAAAAGCGGAAGAATGACTTTGTCATATAGAAGGTGAAATAAAGGAAAATACTGAGTCTGAGCAAAAGAGGGAGGGAGAAGAATCATGCAACGCAGTATTTGATTTAGGGAACTCATTGACTCCATCAAATGTAGTAATATTCCTAGGTCTTGGGCTTTTCTATGTTGGGAGAGTATTGATTCCAGATTGAACGTTCATTCTTATGGGTCTAAGGAGATTTCCCATTTCTTTGGTTCAAGGTTCCTAATTCAGTCTTAATAACTTGTCTATTTTTGGGAATTAATCTGGTTTTTTTCTAAATTACCTTATTCGTTAGTATATAATGGTTTAAGTAGTTAAACCATCACCAGTTCATTTGTTTTGTTGGTTAAAATGGACATTACTTTCAGTGTTCTATTAGTGTTAATCTGGTATCTATTTTATTTATTTCAGATTTTTCTTCATTATTTCATTCCTCTACTAAATTTCATCTAAGTTTCTTCCTTTTCTAGTTCTTCTGTTGGAAGTTGTTTATTCCAACATTTATCTTTATACTGTATAATAAAAAAATTGAAAATGGGAAGTCTAGTAGGGAAAAACTTGCAGAAATAATACAAACAATGACAAAAAACAGTAAAAAAAATTAAAATTAGTTTTTTTAGGGATTTCTATAATCATGTCATCTGTGAACAGAGATAATTTTACTGTTTTTCTTTTTTTTTTTTTTAAAGATTTTATTTATTTATTCATGAGAGACAGAGAGAGAGGGAGAAGCAGAGGGAGAAGCAGGCTCCCAAGGAACAGGGAGCCTGATGTGGTACTCGATCCCAGGACCCTGGGATCATGACCTGAGCCGAAGGCAGACGCTTAACCATCTGAGCCACCCAGGCGCCCTACTGTTTCTTTTTCAATTTGGATTCTTTTTATGTATTTTTGGATGCATAATTGTTCTGTCTAGAATGTCCAGTACTGTATTCAAAGACAGTGGTGTGGTCACTTCTTTATCTTGTTTCTGATCATACAGGAGAAGCTAGCAGTCTTTTACTATTGAATAGGTTAGATTTCAGCTTTTCCTACATCTATGGTGTTCATTAGGTTGAGGGGTTTCCTTCTCTCTCTACCTATGGTGATTTTAACATGACATGTTGTCCAATGTGCCCATATTTGTATTCTGTCTCATTTAACATGATCGTGTCATTTTTAATCTTCATTCTATTAATGTGGAGTCTTCAAAAAATGGTTTTCCATATGTTGGAACACCCTTAATTCCAGGATGATTTCCTACTTGATTATCTTATAAAATGGAAAAATGTGGTTTTGATTCAGTTTGCTCTATTATTGTGGACTTTGAGTGAATATTCCTCACAGGTAGTAATTTTTAACCTTCTTTACTTGTAGAGTCTTCTTCTGGCTTGGATAACCTGGTAATGCTGGTACCCCAGAGAGAGTGTTCTGCTGATTTTTCTTATCTTCACTCCTTAGAAATGTTTGAGGAGATTTGAAGTACTTTCTCCTTAACTGTCTGTTTGAATATCCAACTAATTCATTTGGCACACGATTTTTTTTTTAAATAAAGATTTTATTTATTTGACAGAGAGAGACACAGCGAGAGAGGGAACACAAGCAGGGCGAGTGGGAGAGGGAGAAGCAGGCTTCCCGCGGAGCAGCCCCGATGCGGGGCTTAGTCCCAGGACCCTGGAATCATGACCTGAGCCCAAGGCAGACACTTAAGGACCGAGCTACCCAGGCGCCCTAAGACTTTTCTTTGTTGGGAGTTTTTGTTCGTTTGTTTTTGTTTTTATTCCTCTTTCATTCTGCTTTGTGGTTGTAGATCATTTTTTATCTTTTTTATATTTCTGAATGATGGAGTCTAAATTGGTTATACCTTTTTTGAAATTTATACTCCTCTTTTGGTATCAGTTTGTGGGCACTGATTATCCATCATTGCCTTATAATTACTTTTATTCCTATGGTCAGTTATACTGTGTCTGCTTTCACTTCTTCATCTCTCATTTTAGTTGGTCTTTTCTCTTTTATTCTTTTAATTTAGTTACGGGCTGTCAATATTGTTGATCTTTCCTGACAAATACTCTTCCTATGGTTGATACATTCCTATTTTTACTATATCCTATTTGGTTCATTTCACTTTTCTGTTTATCTTTTATTTTTTTTAAGATTTTTTAATTTATTTGACAGAGACCCCATTAGAGAGGGAACACAAGCAGGGGGAGTGGGAGAGGGAGAAGCAGGCTTCCCGCGGAGCAGGGAGCCCGATGCAGGGCTCAATCCCAGGACCCTGTGATCACGACCTGAGCCGAAGGCAAATGTTTAACGACTGAGCCACCCACACGCCCCTCACTTTTCTGTTTAAATATCCATCCTTCTACTAATTTTGTGCTCATGTGACACTTTTCCTGATTATTAGAGACATAGGAAAGTGATTTGTGCTACATCGTGACAATAACACAGAATTATCTATTGAGATATGTGGTCAGTACGTTGTATGCAGTGTTATGTGTCCATGGAGGGATAAAGTCCTGATGATTCCTTCTCAGCCATCTTTCTGACATTGTCTGATTGACTTGAATATTCTATCGTAGAAGTTCTTAGTATATTCATCTGAAAATAGTAAGTGCAATGGTTTTACTTTTATTTGATATCTTTCAGCTTCATCATCACATGACACCCAGAGTTTCCTGCTAAAGCCAAGCATAGAAGGTTCTTTCCAAAAAGTATCAGTGCATAGATATCAAGATAGTGCTGTTGAGATTTTGCACTTAAGTACAGACTGGGACAATGATGGGGGGAGTGAAGGGCATCAAAGATTTCCTGGAGGCTATACCCAAACCAACGCAGTTGCCCTTAATAAGAATCTCACTGCCCCAAATGGTGAAGGAAATAAAACATTGTGGAAAACCTCCCTTTTTAAGTCAACTCTTTCTGCAAAGCATTGTGTTTCTGTAAGCAAAAGCTCCAATCAAATATTCAAACATACATATTTGTGGACAGACCATTTGGAAAATCTGGAAAGTTACCTAGTCCATGCTGAAAATAATGATTTGAACCATTTTGAAGATAGAATTGGCTTGACCTTTCAGTCAAATATTTCTGATAATCAGAGATTTAGAAATGAAGAACGAAGTGCTAAGTCAGATCCGTATGAGAGGTGCTTCACTGAGGAGTCAACCGTACAGAATTACCAGAGCCTTTTCAATGGAGACAGAATTGCTCAATGCAGTGAATCTGAGAAAACATTTAACCAGGGTTCCAATGTTCATAGATGTGTGAGGACTTGGTTTCCAGAGAACCATTATGGATGTCATAAATGTGGGGAAGGCTTTAATCAAAGCTCTAACCTTACTATACACAAGAGCCTCCCTTTGGGAGATAATCCTCATAAATATAATAAATGTGGGAAAGCTCTTAAGCAGTCCTCCAGTATTGGTGATCATCAGAGAATTCATGAGGGAAAAAACCCATTCAGATGCAATAAACCAGGGACCATGTTTAGTCAGTCAACAAGGCTAAATATAAATAAGATAATCCCTGGGGGAGAGAAAACTTCCATTTTTAAGGAATGTGGTAAATCCGTTGACTGCCACTCAACACCATCTCAATATCAGCAAATGCATACTGGAGAGAAAATATTCAAATGGGAAGAATGTGATAAAACCTTAAAGGACAGTTCATCAATAAATGGACATAGGCAAATCCATACTGGAGAGAAACTTTACAAATGTCAAGAATGTGGCAAAGCCTTTAAATGGCCCTCAAAACTTATTCGACATCACAAAATCCATACTGGAGAGAAATCTTACAAATGTCAAGATTCTGGAAAGGCCTTTAACCAGCAGTCACACCTCACTCAACATCACAGATTTGATACTGGAGAGAAACCTTACAAATGTAAAGAATGTGCCAAAGCCTTTAAATCCTGCTCAACCCTGACTGAACATCACCGAATGCATATTGGAGAGAAACCTTATAAATGTAAAGAATGTGGAAAGACCTTTAAGAAGCACTCAGTCCTTACTTATCATCACAGAATTCATACAGGAGAGAAACCTTACAAATGTCAAGTATGTGGCAAGGCCTTTAATTGGCCCTCGAACTTTAGTGAACATCACAGAATTCATAGTGGAGAGAAACCTTACAAATGTCAAGAGTGTGGAAAGGCCTTTAACCGGCACTCCCACCTCACTCGACATCACAGACTTCATACTGCAGAGAAAACTTACAAATGTAAAGAATGTTCCAAAGCCTTTAAATCATGTTCAACCCTGACCGAACATCTCCAAATGCATACTGGAAAGAAATTTTACAAATGTCAAGAATGTGGAAAGCTCTTTAACAGACTCTCAACCCTTACTCAGCATCACAGAATTCATACAGGAGAGAAACCTTACAAATGTCAAGAGTGTGGAAAGGCCTTTAACCAGCACTCACACCTCACTCGACATCACAGACTTCATACTGCAGAGAAGACTTACAAATGTAAAGAATGTTCCAAAGCCTTTAAATCATGCTCAACCCTGACCAAACATCTCCGAATGCATACTGGAGAGAAACTTTACAAATGTCAAGAATGTGGAAAGCCCTTTAACAGACTCTCAACCCTTACTCAGCATCACAGAATTCATACAGGAGAGAAACCTTACAAATGTCAAGAATGTGGCAAGACCTTTAAGTGGCCCTCAAGACTTATTCGGCATCACAGAATTCATACTGGAGAAAAACCTTACAAATGTCAAGAATGTGGCAAAGCCTTTAAGTGGCCCTCAAACCTTACTGGACATCAGAGAATTCATACTGGAGAAAAACCTTATAAATGTCAAGAGTGTGGAAAGGCCTTCAGCAGGCAGTCATACCTCACTCAACATCACAGATTTCATACTGGAGAGAAACCTTACAAATGTCCAGAATGTGCCAAAGCCTTTACATCATGCTCAAACCTGACTAAACATCACCGAATGCATACTGGAAAGAAACCTTACAAATGTCAAGAATGTGGCAAGGCCTTTAATTGGCCCTTGGACCTTACTCAACATCACAGAATTCATACTGGAGAGAAACCTTACAAATGTCAAGATTGTGGAAAGGCCTTCAGCAGGCACTCATACCTCACTCAGCATCACAGATTTCATTCTGGAGAGAAACCTTAAAAATGTCCAGAATGTGGCAAGGCCTTTTACAGGCACTCAGTCCTTATTAAACATCATAAAATTCATTCTAGATAGAAACCTTACCAATGTAAAGAATGTGAGAAAATGGTTAAGGAGTGCTCACCCCTTAGTACACATCAGAGAATTCATATTGGACAATAACCTTAGAAATAGAACAGATGTGGCAAGGCCATTGACCAGCATGCATACCTTACTAAACATAGAATTCATACTGGAAAGAAAGCTGACAAATGAATAGAATGTGCCAAAGCCTTTAGCAGGCAAACAACCCTTACTGGACATCACAGAATTCATACTGGAGAGAAACCTACAAATGTAAGGAATGTGAGAAAACACTTAAGGACTGCTCTCTCCTTACTCCATATCAGAGATTTCATATAGGAGAGTAAGTATACAAATATTAAAGAATGTGTCCAACCTCTCACTGGATCTCCCAACGTACTTAACATCATAGTTATCATATAGGAGCAAAACTGTAAAATGTAAAGAAAATGGACAAGCCTTTTCTGGAATTCAAACCTTAATATCACAAAATGCATCCTAGACTCAATCCATTGGAACATACGGAATGTGGAAAGACCTTCAATTTAATATACACTGGAGTATACACCAGAGTGCATTAAAAAAAGTAAATTGAAAGATACCAATGTTTAGAAAACTACTTAATTGAACATCAAATACCAATAAATGTCACAGAAATCAAGTAAAAGGAATGCATTAGTCAGTCTATTCAGACATTACTCTGTATGAAAATAGTTCTAAGGAATAATCACACTTAAACATTTAGAAAATGTATGCTATTGTATTTCAACAGATTTGGTGGATGGACTTTTACATATGTATAATTAATATGTGTTTTTTATTTTTTCATCAACCCTATTCGAGATTTGTGACTAACAATATTAATGTATTTTACTCTGAAATCACTTCAGAAAATTCTTTTATTCCATTGGGTGTGTACGGCCATGTGGCTGATCGTTGGTACCTCAAAGATACTAGATGCCCTGCTACATTAGGTGGGACTCATGCATCCCTAATTTTCCATGGAAGATGAAGGACAGGATAATACACAACATATGAAGTATATCTCAATGGAGAGGCTGCTTACGGTTATAACATTGACGTAAAATACCATGAAATAGGTGTTCAGAGCACATGCTTCTCCATATATTAAAACTAAAGAACTTCCTCAATATTAGAAATACACAGTTTTACTAATTGTTCTTTAAGGAAAACGAGGTGTCAGTCCAGTAAACTACCAATGTATATTCATAACTGCAATCGTTAGAGAGTATGAGTTGATGTGGTTGAAATGAAGAAATCCTGACAGATAACTGAAAGAGGATAGTTGACTCTTCCCTACAAGGCCATACTGTTGTATATACACATTTCTTAAGAATTTACCTCAGTCATGATATTTTTGGAATTAAGTACTCCCACATCCTTCTAACAGCACTCGAATGCTTTTTCACGTGTGTATTCTGTATTTTAAATGGTGATAATAGAGTGGATTTGAAATGCATAACTTAGCCCATTTGTGAGATTAATATATTTTCATTAAGAAAATATGCTGGTTTTTAACGTATTGACATGGATGTGTGATGGATGACGTGTTATCCTACCTCCAGTGTTAACCTGTCTCATTGAGGGTTGTAGGTGGCAGATGGAATCAATCACCTGTTTGGTAATGGAGTAGAATAATATACCTAGGAATCCATTTCCTCGGTGGTCTGAAGGTTTAAATGATGGGTGATTATTTTTCCCCTAGTCTATTATACGATTTTGTCCTCTTCGTGAATACTATGATATTATTATGGGTACATTACAGAGGTATGTAACATAAGAGGTGTTGTTGATGTTTTAGCTCACATACTCCATGATAGTGTTATTTGGCATCCACTTTGTGTAGGCAGTAGTTTTGCAGGGGCCTTGCACTGACAGGAGCCCTTCTCGCTAGCGCATTCCCTGGACAACACGCTGCAGAGTCACAAGTTAATGGAACTTCTGGTATCACATCGGCAATCCATCCTTGTGAGCCACCATCTCTCCTTTCTCCCAATGCTTTCCCTCCATGTCCCTTAGAGAAGACTCCCACAGAACTTCCCTAAACCTGTTTTGGCTGGAATGGCATATTCTGGACTTAGCCTTGGGACTCTAAAGCATTGCACCATGGCCCCAAATTAAAGTATGTGCCCCTCTTTATGCATTGAATTGTTTCGATGTGTCTATGAAGTTCACATGTACATATGACCATGCTACATGTGTAATAGATACCCCATAAGAAAGAGAAATCTATCCCAATAGGAGTGATATGGTAGCCCAGGTAAGAGAGAGAAAATATTTAAGATGAAGAATTAGCATGTGGAGGAGGACAACTGTCCCAAGTTGCCCAACTGACACCCTGGATATAGAAAAATAACTTCTCCTTGTTTTATTTCCTAGTTCTCTCAAGATCTCCAGTTGTATTTTTCCTCATTTTTGTTTCCAGCTACATAGGCACCACAACCATTCTTTTTTGCCTGTGTTGTGGAGAGAGTGTCCTCAATAAACGCTTCATTGAGACTAGAGAGATGGAAGGTCAATGGGTATTAATTCAGACATTTATCACGGGGATGTGGGATGTGAGTTGAAGTAAAATTTGATGAAGGCACCATCCTTAGAAAGATAAGACCTATTAATAGGAAATGTAAAGAAGTCTTTCCAATGTGGGGAGGGACCCAGAGGGGGCTCCCTTTAGTCACTGCGAAGGCACAGGCAGCTCTTGGTGATGTTATCTAATAAATACATGTAACGGGGAAAAGGAATTGGCAAATGTGGGTTTCTCAGGAGTAGGGAAGTCCTGCTTTATCTTGATGATTTGATTGATCTCCTGTGTCTTACTGAGGACTAATGCTGTTGGATGTCAATGATTACTGTATTTTCCCAGGCCTAGATCAGTGACAAGGGATGGCGGAGGGTATTGGATGATGCAATCAATTTGGCATAGTTTTAAAATGTCACATGGTAGAGTAGTTGTTGGAGATGAAGAAGCCTTCTGGACAGTGGAATAGGCAGGATCAGCAAGGCATGTGCTGTGGTTGAACCCGAGCACTTGTTTCCCAGGTAGATAACCCCAGTCAAGGTAAGAGCCACTATAGTTGGGTGACCTTTCAGGGAAACTGCTTCACTGCTGTGTGGAACCTTCCTCCCTTTCCTCAGCACCATGATGAGTGTAGTTCCATGCTCTGGCTCTTTGCATGGCAAGGATTTGTTGAAGGGGCAGTTCAACAGTGAGAGTCAGTGAGACTTTTTCTTCAAACAGTCCAGCTAAAGTGTTCATTGACTCCTCAATGAATAAAGAGAGAGATATATATATAGAAGGGAATATTTATCACCCTAAAAGGAATGACATCTTGCCATTTGCCACAACGTGGATGGAGCTAGAGAGTATTCTGCCGAGTGAAATAAGTCCGAGAAAAACAAGTATCATATGATTTCACTCGTATTTGTAATTCAAAAAAGAAAACAAGTGAGCAACGGGAAAGAACAAAGAAATGGAGAAGCAAACCAAGAAACAGACTCTTAACTTTAGAGAACAACCTGATGGATGCCAGAGTGGATGTGAGTAGATGAATGCATTAAATAAGTGTTGGGGATTAAGGACTGCCCCTGTGATGACCACAGACTGTTACATGGAATTGTACAATCACTATTGTACACCTAAAATATTACTTTGTATGTTAACTAAGTAGAATGGTAAGATAAAAACCTTAAAAAGTATTTTGTGTTTTACAGATTTAAGAAACTTTTTCTTTTAGATCACCTGACTTGCAGCACTTGCACAAAATACACCTTTGCAAACAAATGGAAATATTTATGTTTTCTCCCGTCCTGACTCCCCCCCCAAATTCAGAAACTCTCAATGACTATTCTTAGTTTTTATGTCATCAGAGGTTTTAGCTATGATTGAATGTGCTAATTTGAGTGGTCTTGCTCCTTCAGGTGTCACCCTGGAGATGGTGGATTGTTTCTTGTGTCTTGGTTTTCTCTGGAGTTAGCCTGACTAAATTGAAAGTGCTCAGCATGCTAAGGGGCTGATTCTTCTATGTTTCCCCTGATGCAGCACCTAAATTATTTGTATCACGAATGGGAATCCCTGTGGGATGGTTGCTGGGTGCTGAAGTTGTCTCTCCCACCCTCTAGTGAGAGGAGCTAATGTCCTTTTTGTCCTTGGATTCATTCAGAATCTCATTTACAGAATGCAACAAGCATTTAAATGGGCCACATTGTGAAGAATTTTAAATTTCTCAGAGGCAGATGCATCTGTGCCCACAGACCTCCAATCTGTGCTTCTGACACTAAAGTGAATTGTGGCCATGCAGTATTCCAAGAGAAAATCATCTATTCCTATTAGTAGAGTGATAACTTAATGCCAAGTGATTCTTTTAACATGCAGCCTGTTGGGCTGCAAGTTGGGATGCAGCTCAGAAACAGTGATTTCTGTTGCTGGCCAAAAAACAACTTCAACTACATAAGCACTTAAGCAGAACCACAAACCCTCTCAGATTCTGTGACTTATTATAACCAGAAGAGGACTAGTCCTCACCAGAATGAGGTTATGAGGAAACTCAAACCAAGTAACAAATTTCTCTGGTGTCTTCACATGCCAAGTTATTTACCAATAGAGGTCTTCCCAATCAGATGCCTTATTTCTCCCACTGCAGACTGGAGGCACCATACTCAGGAAGCTTTGCACTTTTTTCTTCATAGTCTTTTAATGCTTTTTGATATGCACAGTCCCTGTAACTTTTTAATTAATTTTTTTTCTTTTTGGTTCATGACAGTTTAATTCTACATTTTATTTTATACTGTTAAAAGAATTTTAGCAGTTTTCTTTTATGAGAGAGAAAGCACACCTGTGACTGGTGGTGTTTGGGGAGGGGAATGGCAAAGCGAGAGGGAGAGAATCTAAAGCAGACTCCACACTGGGCCCAGAGGGCAACCTGGGGCTCCATCTCTCGATCCTGTGATCTTGACCTCAGTCCACAAGAGTCAGCCAAGTAACCAACTGAGCCACCCAGGGTCTCTGACTTTATAATACTTTATTTTAATTCTATTTAGTTAACATAAAGTTTTCTTAGTTTCAGGTGTACAATAGAGTGATTTCACAGTTCTATACCTCACCCCTTGCTCATCAGGACAGATGCGCTCCTTAATCCCCAACCCCTCTTTAACCCTTCCCCTCACCCACTTTCCACCGGTAACCATGAGTTCTGTGCCATTAAGCATCTGTTTCTTGATTTCTCTCTCTCGCTCTCTGTACTTTGTCAGTTACTGATTGTTTAAATTCCTGTTGGGGAGGTGGACTATCTATGGTCATCCCAATGGGGCTTTTCATGCCTTTTCTGATTTTTCATTATATTAATAATTCTAACATGTTCTCTCTTGTGCTCTGTTCCCTCCTATTGTTGAGATATATGCAAGCAGATCCTGTTCCTTCACCCAGCCAATAGATCATGCTTACTACTCAAAAGAAATTCATCCCAATATCCCCTCTGGACTCTATGACAATGGCCTTCTATGAAAGTTACATGTAGGGACAGATAGTGACCAATTTCAGTCCTTAGGTAAGGAAATGTCTACGACTCCTGTCACCATAAAGAAGTTACACAAGATGACCCCTTCATCCTTCAACAGCCTTAAGGACTGAAGGACAAATATATACAATGATATATTAAGCAGCTATAAAAAATAATGAATGGAACTAGTGTATTCTCCTAATGACATAAGTCAGAGAAAGACAAATACCTGATGAGTTCGCTCATGTGGATTTTAAGAAATGAAACAGATAGACATAGGGGAAAGAAGAGCAAGGAAAACCACAAAACAGACTCAACTGTAGAGAACAAACTAAGGGTTGGATAGTGAGTGGGTTGGAGGGGTGGATGAAATGGGTGATTGATGGGCTGGGTGGCTCAGTCGTTAAGCGTCTGCTTTCAGCTCAGGTCATGATCCCAGGGTCCTGGGATCGAGCTCCGCATCGGGCTCCCTGCTCTGCGGGAAGCCTGCTTCCCCCTCTCCCACTCCCCCTGCTTGTGTTCCCTCTCTCGCTGTATCTCTGTCAAATAAATAAAATCTTTAAAAAAGGGGGGGGGGGGGCGCCTGGGTGGCTCAGTCATTGGGCATCTGCCTTCGACTTAGGTCATGATCCCGGGGTCCTGGGTTCGAGCCCCGCAGCGGGCTCCCTGCTCAGCGGGGAGTCTGCTCACTCTGACCCTCCCCCCTCTCATGCTCTCTATCTCATTCTCTCTCTCAAATAAATAAAATCTTTATTTAAAAAAAAGTAAGATGGGGCACCTGGGTGGATCAGTTGGTTAAGTGTCTGCCTTCGGCTCAGGTCATGATCCCAGGGTCCTGGGATCGAGCCCCGCGTCGGGCTCCCTGCTCTGCGGGAAGCCTGCTTCCCCCTCTCCCACTCCCCCTGCTTGTGTTCCCTCTCTCGCTGTATCTCTGTCAAATAAATAAATAAAATCTTTTAAAAAAGGGGGGGCGCCTGGGTGGCTCAGTCGTTAGGAGTCTGCCTTTGGCTCAGGTTATGATCCCCGGGGTCCTGGGGTCAAGGCCCGAATTGGGCTCCCTGCTCTGCGGGGAGTCTCTTCTCCCTCTGACCCTCCCCCTTCTCATGCTCTCTATCTCCTTCTCTCTCAAATAAATAAAATCTTTATTAAAAAGAAAAAAGAAAGATGGGGCGCCTCGGTGGCTCAGTTGTTAATAGTCTGCCTTCGGCTCAGGTCATGATCCCAGGGTCCTGGGATCGAGCCCCACATCGGACTCCTTGCTCAGCGGGAAGCCTGCTTCTCCCTCTCCCACTCCCCCTGCTTGTGTTCCCTCTCTCGCTGTGTCTCTCTCTGTCAAATAAGTCTTAAAAAAAAAAAATGGGTGATAAGTTAAGTAGGACACTTGTGATGAGCACTGGGTGTTGTACTTAAGTGAAGAAAAGTAAATTCTGCAGAAACTACTAGTACACTATGTGTTAACAAATTGGAATTTAAGTAAAACTGGAATTTAGTAAAACTACAAAATTTAAGGACAGAAAATTGTTCCTTGGTGAAAAGATGAGACATAGAAAACAGAAAAATGTTCACTTTTAGCCCAGAAGGCTGACTTACAGCGTGCATAGTTATGATAATGATCTAATAAGTGCTGGTTGCTACATTCTTTTTTTTTTTGGATTTAATTTATTTATTTGACAGAGCACAAGCAGAGGGAGTGACAGGCACAGGGAGAGGGAGAAGCAGGCTGCCTGCAGAGCAGGGGGGACCCGATGTGGGACTGGTTCCCAGGACCCCAGGATCATGACCTGAGCAGAAGGCAGTCACTCAACCAGCTGAGCCACCCAAGTGCCCTGGTTGCGTCATTATTAAAGGGTCTCATGACTTCCTCTACATCCACCAATAATCAATATCAAACCTGATGGGGTTTTGGAATATGGGTAAGGTTCAGTGGGGTGGAGTCCGGAGCCGACGACCAAGAAAGAATTCTTGAGGCGTCTTGGGCGTAAAATGTTGGTTTATTAAAGCACGGGGAGAGGACCCGTGGGCAGAGAGAGCTGCTGCCTGGGGTTGTGAGGGGTGGCTGATTATATACTATGGGGTTGGGGGAGGTAAGGAATAAGGGAGGTTTCTAGAAAGCTCTTTCATATGTTAAGATTCACAGGATGCTGGAGGCCTTCCTATTGTCAAGTGAAGGTTATTTTCCCTCTAGCAAGGTATTAACATGAAGATAGTTGGGAACTTCCTGGAGGAGCATTACATTCAGGCTGCCTCAGGTATCTGTCAATGGGCTGCAGGTTATAAGGACATTTAATTGTATCTGCATTTCCTTCTGGAAGCGAGGCCATTGGTAGAAATGCTTTGTTCTTGTAAATTGCTAAGACATTTGTGAACTGAGGGAGACTCAGGTCTTGCAGGAATGTGATCTCTACAAATTAACTTTGTTTTTCCTTTCCGTAGCTTTAGGGCAGCCAAGAGTGCTGGCTCCCTATGGGGGGATGGGTTGTGCGGCGTCAGCTTCTGCTTTGTCCTCAGCTTGCCTTCTCTTCCCCCACCAGAACTGAATGAAAAGCACCGTAGAAAATTTTCAAAAGTAGTTTTAGGAGTAGAAATTTGAGGAGGGGCGCCTGGCTGGCTCAGTTGTTAAGCATCTGCCTTCGGCTCAGGTCATGATCTCAGGGTCCTGGGATCGAGCCCCGCATCGGGCTCCCTGCTCCGCGGGGAGCCTGCTTCTCCCTCTTCCACTCCCCCTGCTTGTGTTCCCTCTCTCACTGTCTCTATCTGTCAAATAAATAAATAAAATCTTAAAAAAAAGGGGGGGGGCGCCTGGGTGGTTCAGTCGTTAAGTGTCTGCCTTCGGCTCAGGTCATGATCCCAGGGTCCTGGGACTGAGCCCTGCATCGGGCTCCCTGCTCCGCGGGAAGCCTGCTTCTCTCTCTCCCACTCCCCCTGCTTCTGTTCCCTCTCTCGCTTTGTCTCTCTTTGTCAAATAAATAAAATCTTAAAAAAAAAAATTTGTGGAAACATTTATGATCTAATGCTCCCTATAGGAGCCCACCCCGTTGAGCATTAAGCATATAACCACCAGCTTCAAACATTACAAGCGTAGCTCTTTTCGTCCCTGGGTGGCTCAGTGTGACTTTGGTGGGTCAGGATCTCACGTTCCTGGGATAGAGCCCTGGGGTGGGCACCTTGCTCTGCAGGGAGTCTGCTTCTTCCTCTCCCTCTGCCCCTCCTCCTGATGGAGTTTTGGAATATGGATGAGGTTCTGTGGTGTGAGGTCCGGAGCCGACGATCCAAAAAGAATTCTTAAGACATCTCTGGTGCAAAAAAATGATTTTATTAAAGAACGGGACAGGACCTGTGGGCAGAAAGAGCTGCTCTGGGTTTGTGAGGTGTGGCTGATTATATACTTGGGAGCTGGGGAGGCGAGGTCGAAGGGGGTGTCCAGAAGGACTGTCATATGCTAAAGGAGACTCTCAGGATAATGGAGACCTGGTTATTGTTGAGCCAAGGCTGTTTTTCCTTCTAATGAGGCACTAACATGAAGACAGCTGGAAGTTTCCTGGAGGGATGTTATATTCCTCCTATAACACATCCTTGTCAGTGAGCTTCAGGTTTAGAAGAAATTCAATTTTATGTACATTTCCTTCTGCCTCAGCCTCCCTCAATTTTATGGAGGGGAGGATGATGTTAGGGCTTCAGGAAACTGAGTTATGGGTCTCTGGAAGTTAGGCTATTGATGAGAAAGCTTCTTCCTTGTAAATCACTAGGATGTTTGTAAACTGAAGGAGACTCCTGTCCTGCAGGACTGTGATCTCCAGTTAACCATTTCTTTTTCCTTTAGGGCAGCCAGCAGTGCCTGAGGAATGTCACATATATGGGGGGGCGGGGGGAGGAGCAGTGTAGGGTGTCAACTTCTGCTTTGTCCTCAGCTAGCCTTCTGCTCCCTCATCATTCCCAACTCATGGCTGTGCACGCGCCCTCTCTCTGTCTCTCACATAAATAAAATCTTTAAAAAACAAAAGTGTATAGCTCTTTCTCAGCACAAGTCATGTCCCCGTGCTACTTCAATAAACTTACCAAGTTGCTGGGTGCCTGGGTGGCTCAGTTGGTTAAGCGTCTGCCTTTGGCTCAGGTCATGATCCCAGGGTCCTGGGATTGAGTCCTGCATCGGGCTCCCTGCTCCTTGGGAGCCTGCTTCTCCCTCTGTCTCTCATGAATAAATAAATAAAACTCTTAAAAAAAAAATGAAAATAAAAATAAACATAAATTTACCAAGTTGCACCATAAAACATGGCGAAAGGGGCACCTGGTGGCTAAGACTCCTAGAATTCTATAATGACCTGTCCTCTACCAAGCACAATAATGATTGAAAGAATCTCCAGCAATACTCATTTTCCTTTTTTCTAATTAATAGGTCTCATTGTATCAAAGCCAGACTTGGTCTCCTTTTTGGAACAAAAGAAGGAGCTCTGGGATATGATGAGAAAGGAGACAGTAGCCTTTCATCCAGGTCAGTGGGAATGACTGAAGGAGACGACAGATGGGAGGACCAAATGTGAAGGAGGAATATAGACCTTAAACTTTGGTTCAAGTAGCTCTCCTTGAATGGAAATTAGTGTGAAAAGCCTAGTGTTGGAGCACCTGGGTGGCTCAGTCGTTAAGCGTCTGCCTTCTGCTCAGGTCATGATCCCACAGTCCTGGGATCAAGCCCTGCATCGGGCTCTCTGCTCAGTGGGGAGCCTGCTTCTCCCTCTCCCACTCCGCCTGCTTATGTTCACTCTCTCTGTCAAATAAACAAAATAAAAAAAATCTTAAAAAAAGAAGAAAGGAAGGAAAGTCTAGTTTGTTGGTCCTCCCTCTTACAGAGGGACACCTGCTATCCAACATTATCAAGCTCTTACATTCTCTAAGGATTCTCCTTCAGCTTCAGTGGTGGTCCATCACATCCACAGGGAGGGCCAGGGGACTCTCCTTGGAGTGGGAGGGCTTCCATAATCTGAAAGCTTCTCCATTGCTTTGGGGGCCCAGGGGGAATCTCCTTATTTTGAGGATCTTCATGTTAAGCCCTGTGTAAGCTCTCTTTTGCCTTGTGTGAGATGTGTGTCAGGGTAGTGGTGGGCATATGGGGTTTGGTGCAGAAATTCTGGGAACGCTAGAGACAGACATT
This sequence comes from Mirounga angustirostris, assembly GCF_029215605.1. Lineage (NCBI taxonomy): Eukaryota > Metazoa > Chordata > Mammalia > Carnivora > Phocidae > Mirounga > Mirounga angustirostris. The sequence continues at coordinate 55,994,155 of NW_026991724.1, read as the reverse complement.
CCATGTTTTCTGCTTAATGCTTTCCAATGTCATGGAGGCTTTAATCTTAACTGTACAAAATTGTAATTCAGTAACTTCATCAGATCACAAGGTAGCTCCCTAAAATGAGAAAATCTAATCCTATATTTCTCTTCAAAAGTTCAATTTACTTCATATGAACTAATATCAGAAGTTTTCACTCTATGTGTTCCATTCCTCAGTGGTGAAATAATGTAATGTACCTATTTGCTTCCTAGAATTCCTACCTAAATAATGCCATAGTGGAGCTAGAACATTTAGAATTCACAATCTGTAGCCTTTAATATAGTCTCAGTTGTTACCTTATTTATTAATAATTGCATCATTTTATAGTTTCATCTTATATGAAGTTCTTGTGACTTTGTCGTGTGTGTTTTCACTTTCTAATTAGTTGTAGATGAGATTCATTTCTGATTTTTTAGATCCAGAGTTCTGATAGGACATGAGCATGTGCTTTAAAAGAAGTGAAGTTGAGGGCGCCTGGGTGGCTCAGTTGGTTAAGCGACTGCCTTCAGCTCAGGTCATGATCCCGGGGTCCTGGGATCGAGTCCCACATCAGGCTCCCCCTGCTCTACGGGGAGCCTGCTTCTCCCTCTGCCTCTGACTGCCACTCCCCTGCTTGTGCTCACGCTCTCTCTCTCTGTCTGTCAAATAAATAAAATCTTTAAAAAAAAAAAAAAGAATTCCTTAATAAAAAAAAATAAAAGTGAAGTTGATAATTAATACAATCCACATATTTAAGAAAAACTTTTGTTTATAAATGTAATTTTACTTCAGGGAAAATTAGTCATTAGATTTTTCTTCTACTTTCCTTAGAATGTACCTGAATTCATCCAAATACTTTTTTTTATAATAGTATTGTCAATATATTTTACATGTTGGTGGTATTGGTTTATATAGAAATGAAACCATTTTGTTTTCTTGGTTCGACAGAATGAATTGTGGCCTTACATTCTTTATAAAAGAGGACTATATAACATGATACATTTTTATGTCTTTTAAGTACTTATTCATAAAATTTTTCTTTAGCCTTTTTTATTGATTTTAATGAGTACTTTTTATAATTTGACTGTCAGTGAAGTCATGCCAACAATTCCAATGCTTGTTTTTCATGGGGTCACAATCACAGCTTAAAAATGCAGTTACATAGTGGTTTTCCTGTTAAATAATTTGTCTATTTTTTTTTTTAAAGATTTTATTTATTTATTTGAGAGACAGAGAATGAGAGAGAGCACATGAGAGGGGTGAGGGTCAGAGGGAGAAGCAGGCTCCCTGCCGAGCAGGGAACCCGATGCTGGACTTGATCCAGGGACTCCAGGATCATGACCTGAGCCGAAAGCAGTCGCTTAACCAACTGAGCCACCCAGGCGCCCTAATTTATCTATTTTTTATGTAGACTTTTTTTTTTAAGATTTTATTTATTTATTTCACAGAGAGAGAGACAGTGAGAGAGGGAACACAAGCAGTGGGAGTGGGAGAGGGAGAAGCAGGCTTCCCGCCGAGCAGGGAGCCCGATGTGGAGCTCGATCCCAGGACCCTGGGATCATGACCTGAGCGAGAGGCAGATGCTTAATGACTGAGCCACCCAGGCACCCCAATGTAGACTTTTTCGGATTAAATTTTGTCTTATTCTGGTTTTATAATTCCATAATAATGTGCTTCCTTTTGTATGGGACCTTTCACAACATTATTTAGTTACCTGTGTATTTTATTATAGGATGACAATTTTTACCTCACTAGATTTTAAGACAATGTGAGTTTACCTGAAATATGTATCAGCTTGATGCCCTTTGCCAGTAAAATTATGTATGTATTTGTTTGTATCAATATTACCCATACATACTTTGTGACTCATCTTGTGTATTTCTTTCTTTGGTTAGTGGTCAGTATATGTTGTATCATGTCTACGTGAGTTGTCATAGTAATAGAATCAATTTCATCATCTATCTATTAGTGAATATATATACTCCTTGCATGAGAGAAACACTTTTTGAATTGAAAGTAATTTGGAGGGGCTCCTGGGTGGCTGAATCGTTAAGCGTCTGCCTTCAGCTCAGGTGATGATCCCATGGTCCTGGGATCGAGCCCCGCATCGGGCTCCCTGCTCGGCGGGAGGCCTGCTTCTCCCTCTCCCTCTCCCCCCGCTTGTGTTCCCTCTCTCGCTGTGTCTCTCTCTGTCAAATAAATAAATAAATAAAATCTTTAAAAAAAAAAAAAAAGTAATTTGGAAGCATTTCCTACCTCTGTATCAAGTTTAGGTACTATATTTTATCCTTAATTGTGCTGTTATATTAAGTTTTGTGTCTTCTGTATGTATTTTCGTTGTGCTTTCACACAGATTACTTAAAACAACTAAAAGTTTCAAAAACCGTTTTAATTTTTTTTCTTTTTTTTTTTTTTTTTATTCATGAAAGTCAGAGAGAGAGAGAGAGGCAGAGGCAGAGGGAGAGAAGCAGGCTCCCCGCCCAGCAGGGAACCCGATGTGGGACTCGATCCCAGGACCCTGGGATCATGACCTGAGCCGAAGGCAGACGCCCAACCATCTGAGCCACCCAGGCACCCCCAAAAACCGTTTTAAACTGAGATTCTCAATTGTATACAAAATTATTCTACTTATCTCCATTCCTGCACATACCTTGTTTCTGATATCACAAATTCTTTTATGTTGTTTACTTTATTACCTACATTTATGATTTTTATGCTTTGATTTAAAAACATTTTGTAACAGAAATAAAAATAGTTTATGCTACCTCATTACAACACTACTGGTTTCTATAATTTTGAAAATATTTATAATTAGCGAGCTTTATGTTGTCATAAAGTTACTGTCTTTTAATTTATACTAGAAGGACTAGAAGCACTTCCTTTAACATTTCTTGTAGGACAAGTCTACTGGTAAACTTAACAGCGGTTTCTATGTGGGAAAGTCTTCATTTCTACCTTCATGGAAAACAGTTTTCCCAGATAGAGTACTCCTGGTGGATATTTTGATCTTTCAGTACTTGAATACACTGTCCCATGCAATTCTTCGAATCAGGTCTGCTGAGAATCCCAATCCTAATCTTGTAGGAGCTCTCTTGTACAAGATGAGTTGCTTCTGTCACACTGTTCCAAAATTCTCTTTCACCTGTGACTTTTTTTCATAGGTTAATTATAATGAATCCCTGCGTTCATGTCTTGACCTTTATCCTACTCTGAATTTCCTGAGCTTCTTGACTTTATCTCCTTTCCACATAGTGGAAGGTACAAGCGCTTAGATCTTCATGTAAACCCTCTGCCCCTTTCACTCTCCTCTCCTTTTGTGGTCCCCTTTTAAAATTTTTTTTTTAAAGATTTTATTTATTTATTCATGAGCAACAGAGAGAGAGAGGCAGAGGGAGAAGCAGGCTCCCAAGGAGCAGAGAGCCCGATGCGGGACTCAATCCCAGGACCCTGGGATCATGACCTGAGCCGAAGGCAGACGCTTAACCATCTGAGCCACCCAGGCGCCCTTTTTGTGGTCCCCTTAATGTATATATGGGACCACTTGTTGGCGTCCCATGCATCCCTAGACTCTGTCCTTGTCCACATTTTTCTTTGGTCCTCTCAGCAGATAATTTAACACCGGGGTCATTAGGTTGTCTGATTCTTTCTTCCGCTTGATCAAGTCTGTGGGTGACTCTTGGTGTGTTTTTAACTTCAGTAATTGTACTCTTCATCTCCCAATTTCTTGTTGATTGTCTCATATTTTCTGTATCTTTGGGTTTACATTTTGGTCATGCATCGTTTTCCTGATAACATTTGGTTATCTATCTATTTTTCTTCTTCCTCCATGAGCACCTTTATGACTGATATTTGAATTCTTTGTCAGGCAGTAAGTAGTGCTTTATTAATTCAGGGCCAGCTTTGGAGACTAATTTAATTCCTCTGATTGAAACAGTTTCCTGACTCTTTGTCTACCTTATTATCTTTTGTTGACATTTGGGAATTTAAAAAAAGAATCCTCTGGGCCCAGGATTATGGACTTGCTTGTACAGAGGAACACAAATTCTGGGGCCTGTTACACATGTTCTGGGCATTTGTCATGTCCAAGTTGTTGTAGTTTCTCAGTTTTCAAAGTGTAGTTACTTCTTTAGAGCCCATTGCCTTCCTCTCTCTGTCTTCAGCTCTGTAGTCTCTCCATTGGTTGAACAAATGCTCTGAGCAGCTACTAGAATGCATCCAGAGGGTGCTCTCATTCCTTCCACCTTCCATGTCAGGCATGACCAAAACAAGTCCCTCAGGCAGCAGCCAAGAAGCCAGATCACTGAACGTACAGGTTGCTCATTTGTGACTTTCCTGAGGAGATGTAAGCGTTTTCTCACAGTGTTGCCATGGAGTGTCTGGGAGGGTGAGGAGCTGTTGTGGGCAAGTGTTACAAATTTTCCTTTTCTTCTGATATGGTTCTTCTTCATTTGTACTTGCCTGGGGGTGCTTGTTTTCCTAACTGGCTTCTGGAGCACTCTAAAAAGTAATCTGATCCATTTTTGTCTCCATGGAAGAGGAAAGTCCTGGGGCTTCCTATTGCTGACATCCACTGAGGAGCTATGATGGGCATTTATTTTGCACATGAGCATTTTAACACACATGCATGTCAGTGTAGTAAGTGTGATAACTTATTTTTTTTGTTATTTGTGTCTTTCCATGACACCCAAGGCCTGTTGGCAAAGACAGGCAAAGATGATTCATTTCTTAGAGTGATATGGGAGGATGTGGAAGCAGTAGCCCTGAGTATTTATACTTAAGAATGTCTGGAAAGGTGACGGTGGGGGGCGCGGGGGGGGGGCAGGGGGAGTAGTGAGGATGTATCTTGGTTTGAGAATCTCCCCATGCAAATAATGTCTTGTGTACCTGGGTATTACTTGTGCAGGATCTACTCTGCTTTTCTTATTCCAGTGCTCATAAACTCGTGCTTACCTACCTTGCTCATTGTGTGAAGGTCAAGTGATTGCATCATTCTCCTGTTAATGGGAGGGGGTTGGTCCTCATTGTAGGACTGTCATGAATAGTACTGTCATGTAAAATCTATAATTTGTCTTTTAATGGAACATGCACACATAACCTCTGGCTATTTATGTGGGAATGAATTGTTGGTAAATGTGTTTAGATATGTTCAACTTTTTTTTTTTTTTTTAAGATTTTATTCATTTGACAGAAATAGATACAGTGAGAGAGGGAACACAAGCAGGGGGAGTGGGAGAGGGAGAAGCAGGCTTCCCACAGAGCGGCAAGTTTTCATCATTCCAGATTTTATCTCTATCATTATGTTAGATTGTAAGCATTTTATTTGGGGGGATGTTACTGTAAATGTATTATATCATATCATATCATATCATATCATATCATCATATCATATCATATCATATCAATCATATCATATCATATTCCCACCTGATCCCAGGTGCCCCTAGATATGTTCAATTTTAATAGATACTACCAAACCCTTCCCCAAACACCTCTACCAATGTTCACATTCACCAGCAGTGCATGGGATTTCTGGCTTATCTACAGACTTTCCAAAACTTGGTAGCTTATGTGATTTTGATGTTGGGCTCCTGGTTGGTATGTGACATTACCAAGTCATGGACTTACTGGCTTTTTTGTTGGTGGTGTTACTCTCTGTTACTATGGAGTTAGGCATTAACATTTGGATAATCTCTTTGTCAAACTGTCTAGTTAGTTACTGTGCCCATTTTTTCTGCTGTGATATCTTTTCCTTGAGTCTTTGTACTTCTGTATATATTATGAGAATGGGTCCTTTGTCTCCTCTCTCGCTCTACCTCTATTTCTATCTCTTGAGATTGTGATACAGAGAAGTTCTTAATTTTCTTTTAATGAATTTTGTCATTTCAACCTTCATGGTTAGTGTTTTTTATTGTTTTTAGAAAACTTTCTTCTACCGAGACCACAGAGATAGAATGCTTTGTCTTTCTCTAAACACATCATTATTTTTAAAATTTGAATCAGAAATGTATTAAAAATCAATGTGTTGTGGGGCGCCTGGGTGGCTCAGTCGTTAAACGCCTGTGTTCGGCTCAGGTCATGGTCCCAGGGTTCTGGGATCGAGACCCGCATCGGGCTCCCTGCTCAGAAGGAAGCTTGCTTCTCCCTCTCCCACTCCCTCTGCTTGTGTTCCCTCTCTCGCTGTGTCTCTCTCTGTCAAATAAATAAATAAAATCTTAAAAAAAAAAAAATCAATGTGTTGTATGATTTCTGTTCTTTCTTTTTTCCTTTTTTTTTTTTTTTAATATGGTAGTGATGAGCCACCTGGGTTTTTTTTTTTTTTTTTTTAAGATTTTATTTATTTATTCATGAGAGACAGAGAGAGAGACAGAGGCAGAGGGAGAAGCAGGCTCCCCGCGGAGCAGGGAGCCCGATGCGGGACTCGATCCCAGGAGCCTGGGATCATGACCTGAGCCAAAGGCAGACCCTTAACCGACTGAGCCACCCAGGCGTCCCTCTTTTTTCCTTTTTTAAAAGATTTGCCCAGGGACTCCTGGGTGGCTTAGTCTGTTAAGCGTCTGCCTTCGGCTCAGGTCATGATCCCAGGGTCCTGGGATTGAGTCCCACATGGGGCTCCTTGCTAAGCAGGAAGCCTGCTCTCCCTCTGCCTACTGCTCCCCCTGTGAGCTCTCTTTCTGACAAATAAACAAAATCTTAAAAAAAATATTATCCATTCACTTTAGAGAGACAGAAAGAGTGGAGGGGTAGAGGCAGAGGAAGAGGGAGAGAAAAATTCTTGCAGACTCTATGCTGAGTGGGTAGCCTGACGCAGGGCTCCATCCCACGAACCCAAGATCAGACCCAGGTGAAAACCAAGAGTTGGATGCTTAAGTGACTGTGCCACCCAGGTGCCCCTATTGTGTGATTTCTGTAGTGACTAGTGTTATATATTCTTTTTTCCCCCCAACATGGCTAACAAATGTATTACGAAACTATTGTATTGTGTTTTCTTTTCATTTGCTTGCACAAGTCATTTCTTGATATAGATTCACATCACCACAATCTTGGAGTAGACTTCTTCTGTGATTTGTCTCCATCTTGTCCTGTCTGTAGTGATGCACAGAGTCCATCATGGAGCTCAGTCCCAGGACCCTGAGATCATGACCTGAGCTGAATTCAGATGCTTAACCAACTGAGCTACCTAGGCACTCCCATCCATGATTTATTTTATTTATTTTTTATTTTTGGAATTTGTAAGTGTGGCTCTGAAATCAAAGATGTTGACATCAGTTGCACACTTGTGAGAAACTCAGACCCCACCCAGAAATCCAATTCAGAATATGAATTTTAACAATTTCTCAGCTCATTGTACACATTAATATTGGAGAAGTACATGTCTAGCTCACCTACACTCTTCCATTATTCTATGCCTGTTTTTATGTCTATAGTACATTATTTTGATAACTGTGGATTTGTAGTGTGCCTTAAATCAGGAAGTGTGCTGTTCATTTTCCAGATTCTTCTGGGTATGTGTTATCCTGTGACACCCATGTAAAGTTAGGGTGGATTTTGATCTTTCTGCAAAAATGGCATTGGGAATTTGATAGAGACTGCATTAAATCTGTAGACCACTGTAAGTTTTATTGACACATCAGTAGTTGTAAGTATTCCAGTGCAAGAACATGGATGTTTTTCCACTTATTTCTTCTTTCAAATCCTGAACAATATTTTATAGTTTTCATCATTCCAGATTTTATCTCTAACATTATGTTAAATTGTAAGCATTTTATTTGGGGGGATGTTACTGTAAATGTATTATATCTCTATTTTTGGAATTGTTCTTTTTCATGTAGAAACAACAAATTTTTTTTTTTTAAGATTTTTAAAATTTATTTATTTGAGAGAGAGAGAACGAGAGAGAGCACATGAGAGGGGGGAGGGTCAGAGGGAGAAGCAGACTCCCTGCCGAGCAGGGAGCCTGATGCGGGACTCGATCCAGGGACTCCAGGATCATGACCTGAGCCGAAGGCAGTCGCTTAACCAACTGAGCCACCCAGGCGCCCCGAAACAACAAATTTTTATGTGTTGGGTTTGTATTCTCCAACATTGTAAAATTTTTATGAGTTTTCACAGCTTTATAACAACAAGGATTCCCGTGAGAGGAAAATGGCCGTGGAGTAGGAGGACCTGAGACTCATCATGTGTTTCTCTAAACACATCATTATTTTCAAAATTTGAAATTTAGGAAAATGTCAGGAACACAACTAGATAACTACGAAATCATCCTCAATACCCCAGAAATGGACTTGAAGACTGACAGAACATACTTCCCAAGTAAAAGGAGAGAAGAGGCCAGAGCAAGGATGGCAGAAAGATTGGAGACATGGTTTAAAGAGAGAAGAGTGAGAGTGCTATGGAAGACAGGGAACTGTGGCTGTAGGGAAAGTGGCATGACAAAGGAGCACTCAGGGGAACACATAAGGAGAAGGTTCCCCCAAAGCCATTGGCTTGGACAACAAGAGGGGGTTGAATTTCATGAGTTCTTGGAGCTAGTATGTCTTAAAGCCTGGAGTTTTATTTATTTATTTTTAATTAATTTAATTTAATTTTATTTATTTTTTTAAGATTATTCATCTATTTATTTATTTGACAGAGAGAAAGACACGGCGAGAGAGGGAACACAAGCAGGAGGAGTGGGAGAGGGAGGAGCAGGGAGCCCGATGCGGGACTCGATCCCAGGACCCTGAGATCATGACCTGAGCCGAAGGCAGACGCCCAACGACTGAGCCACCCAGGCACCCAAGCCTGGAGTTTTAATGGTCAGCCTGCTTGGCTGGGTTAGAGCGAAGAGGGCCATGTGCTGCTTCTGGACTAAAGGTCGGTCAACAGCCTCAGGACAGACAACCTAGAAACAGTTATCTGAAGAATTCCAGGGGCACACCCTGGGGAGATTATTCAGTAGTCTAGGAGTGTTTCCCTGAGAGAAAACATTCAGTGAGATGTGTCTCCAAGAACACGGGAGTTGGATGGCACCATTTCCCTCTCCTGCCCTGTAGCATAAACACAGAGCCCCACTCAGGAGGACACTGGCTATCTGCCTTGCTTGCACCAAGCCCGACCCCGCTGTGCTCTGGTAGGACTCAGGCCCAGCAAGGTGGGCCCTGCCCACATCACATCTCCTGAGCAGAGACTTCTGCAGGGCCTCATTTGTGGTGGGATTGATGTCAGGTTTCATTTCACAAGCAGACCAGAGCACACCTAGTTAAAACTCCCCGTAGTCAGTCCAGGGAGCAAACATTGCCCAGAGTAGGAAAGGAGAGCCTCTGCAAACCACTGGTATGAAGGATAAAGCAGGACACCTCACGGACATTTCTAACATACAGAGGAAGGCAGACTTAGACCAAATGCCAAGACAGAAGAATTCATCCCAGATGAAACAACGAGATATAGCCATGGCCAGAGATCTAAGGGAAATAGTTATTAGTAACATGCCTGATGGAGAATTTAAGGCAACAATCATAAGGATACTCTCAGGGTTGAGAAAAGGATAGTGAGAACCTTACCACAGAGAGAAAGTAGTTAAAAAAAATGAATCAAACAGATTAACAATGCAATATAGGGGATTGGAAAGAGGCTTGCAATGAACAGCAGGCTGGAAGAAACAGAGGACCGACTTGTGACCTTGAAGACCAAATAAAGGACAATACTTAATCTGAACAAAAGAGAGAGAGAAGAATCATGCAGCACAGGATTTGATTTAGGGAACTCAGTGAGTCCATTAAATGTAGTAACGTTCTAGGTCTTGGGCTTTTCTGTGCTTGGAGAGTTTTGATTCCAGACTCAACTTTCATTCTTGTTGTTGGTCTAAGAAGATTTCCCATTTCTTTGGTTCAAGGTTTATAATTCAGTCTTAATAACTTGTACATCTTTAGGAATTATTTGTGGGGTTTTTATCTTAGTTATCTGATATGTTAGTATATAATTGTTTATGCAGTTAAAGCATTGCCAGTTTTGTTTATTATTTTGGTTAAACTGGGCGTTACTTTCGGTATTATTTATTCTGGTCTCTATTTTATTTATTTCAGATTTTTCTTTGCTATTTCCTTCCACTGTATTCTGTTGTGGACTTTGCATGAATATTCCTAACTGGTAGTCGTTTGTCACCTTCTTTACTTGTACTGTCTTCCCCTGGCTTTGATAACATATTAATGCTGGTACCACAGAGAGAGTATTTTGATAATTTCTCTTATCTTCCCTCCTTGGAAATGTTTGAGGAGATTTGAGGTCCTTCCTCCTAAGTGTCATTTGGAATTATCCAGTGAATTCATCTGGCACAAGACATTTCCTTGTTGGGAGTTTCTTCATTACTCTTTCAATCTACTTGGCAGTTGTAGATCAGGTGTGATTTTTTTATATTTCTTCATGGTGGAGTCCAAATAAGTTATACCTTTTCTGAAATTTATTGTTGTCTTTTGGTATCAATTTCTGGGCATATAATTATCCATTGTTTTCTCTTATAGTTACTTTTATTTCTATGGTATCAGTTCTACTGTGTCTTCTTTCACTTCTTCATTTCTCATTTTAGTTGGTCTTTTTCATTCTTACTTGATTTAATTAAAGGGCTGTCAATTTTGTTGATCTTTTCTGATAGCCATCTCTTCGTATTGTTGATATGTTCCTATTTCCAGAAGATCCTGTTGTGTACATTCCAGTTTTACATTTCAAATTCCTTCTTTCTGGGACACCTGGCTTGCTCAGTTGGTTAAGCATCTGTCTTTGGCTCAGCTCATGATCCTGGAGTCCCAGGATCTAGCCCCATGTCTGGCTCCCCACTCAGTGGGGAGTCTGCTTCTCCCTCTACCCCTCCTGCCCCCCTGCTCTCTATCACTCTCTCTCTCTCTCAAATAAAGGAATAAAGTCTTTAAAAACACAAAATTCCTTCTTTCTAAATATTTTGTGCTCATGCGGTACTTGTCCTGATTATTTGAGGTATAGGAAAGTGATTTGTTCTACAACATGACAATACCACAGAATTATCTATTAGGATACATGGTCAGTACATTGTGTGCAAAGGTACATATCCATGGAGGAATGAAGTCCTGATGATTCCTTCTCAGCCATCTTTCTGACTTTCTCTGATTGATTTGAAGCTTGTACATTAGAAGTCATCATATCATCTGAAAGTGTAAGTGGAATGAGTTCGCTTTTCTCCTTTTTGATATCTTTCAGCTATATCTTCACATGACACCCAGAGCTTCCTGCCAAATCCAAGTATAGAAGATTCTTTCCAAAAAGAATCAATGGGTAGATAAAAAATAGTGCTGTTGAGAAGTTACACTTACTGACAGAATGGGACAATGATGGGAAGAGTGAAGGGCATCAAAGGCATCATGAAAGACATATCCAAACTGAGACAACTGCCTTTAATAAGAATCTCACTGCCAGAAGTGAAGGATATACAACATTTTGGAAAACCACCCTATTTTAGTCAGCTGCATCTTACAAAGCATGTTTCAGTAAGCAAAACCTCCAAGTATTCAAACATACCTCTTTGTGGAAAGACAGTTTGAAAAATCTGGGTAGTTACCTAGTCCTTGCTAAAAAGAATGATTTGGACCATTTTCAAAATAGGATTGGATTGACCTTTCAGTCAAATATTTCTGATAATCAGAGATTTAAAAATGAAGACCCAAATGCTAAGTGGAATCCATTTGGGAAGTCCTTCACAGAGGACTCAACCCTACAAAATTACCAGAGCATTTTCAATGGAGACAGAATTGCTAAATGCAGTGAATCAGAGAAGACATTTAACCAGGGCCCCCATGTTTATAGATGTGTGAGGATTCAGTTTCCAGAGAACCATTATGAATCTAGTAAAGGTGGGGATGTGTTTTATGAAAGCTCTAACCTTATTATACATGAGAATGTCCATTTGGGAGAGAATCTTTTTTTTTTTTTTTTTTTAAGATTTATTTATTTATTTATTTGACAGAGAGAGTGAGAGACAGTGAGAGAGGGAACACAAGCAGAGGGGGTAGAAGAGGGAGAAGTAGGCCTTCCGCCGAGCAGGGAGCCTGATGTGGGGCTCGATCCCAGGACCCTTGGATCATGACCTGAGCCGAAGGCAGACGCTTAACGACTGAGCCACCCAGGCGCCCCTGGGAAAGAATCCTTATGAGTATAATCAATATGGGGGTGCACTCAAGCAGTCCTCCAATGTTGGTGATCATCAGAGAATTCTTGAGGGGAAACACTCATTCAGATGCAATGAACCTGGGACCATGTTTAGTCAGTCATCAAGACTATACATAAGTAAGACAGTCCATACTGAAGAGAAACCTTACAAATATAAAGAATGTGGGAAGGCCTTTAACTGACAACATCACAGAATTCATACTGGAGAGAAACCCTACAAATGTACCTACACACATACTTTCAGACATTATTCACAAGCTCAGGTTATTACCCGTATTTGTGAATGACTGGGTATAGATTAGAGGTTCCAACAGTCCTTGTTGGGTTCAATTAATTTGGTACTGTGCCTCACAAAACTCAGGGAAACACTTATTATTTCCAGCTTATGAAAGGATATGGATAAAGGATACAGATAAGTAGCCAGATGAAGAGGTACATAGTGAGGTCTGGGAGGGTCCAGAGCTCAGGAGCTTTTGTCGCTGTGAAGTTAGGGTATGTCATCCCCTGTGTGGATGTGTTCATCAGATTGGAAGCTCCCTAAACTCCATATTATTGGGATTTCATGGAGCCTTCTTCATGTAGGCATCACCAGTCATAACTCCATTTGCAGCCATTCTCCCTTCTCTGGAGTAAGGGGGGTGGGGAGATGAAGCGGAATGTTCCAACCTTCTGGTTATGGTCTGGTCTTTCTAGTGGCCAGCTCCCATCCAGGAGCCCATTGAAAGCCACTTCCCTAGAATAAGAGATACTCCTACTACTGTGATCACTTAAGAATTTACACGTTAGGGGGCGCCTGGGTGGCTCAGATGGTTGAGCGTCTGCCTTCGGCTCAGGTCATGATCTCAGGGTCCTGGGATCGAGTCCCGCATCGGGCTTCCTGCTCCTTGGGAGCCTGCTTCTCCCTCTGCCTCTCTCTCTCTCTCTCTCATGAATAAATAAATAAAATCTTAAAAAAAAAAAAAAAAAAGAATTTACACGTTAGGAGCTTTGTACCAAAACCAGGGGCAGAGACAAATATATATGTATTCCATCATGACATCAGTAAAAAAGGAATAATATTAGTCCAAAAGCATAAATTCATAAACATTAAAAGCATTAGTAACAGTTGACCATACATTGTAAACACGATATAATGTCTTTAGACTTTGGTGAATATTGCAGATTAAATTTTTCATGGAAAAAGTGTACCACAATTCATGTTTCCACGCTGATTTCTCTGGTTTTGAATGTAAATATTGGACCCTGGAAAATGGCAGGGGAGTATTTGACACTGGGAATGATCTTCCTGGTCCAGATTTTCCCTAGAAACATGCTGGAGTTCTACCTCTTATGTCATCATTTTCCTTTACTGGACTGGAACCAGGACAAGTTTGAGAGGTTTTTCTCAGTCATCTGAATGTAGGCAAGTGTTGGTCATTCCTTCTAGTGGAATCCCAGACACCTTGGTAGCTTTTGGTTTGAAACATTTTCTCCATCATTTTCTAGTTTCACAGAGTATCCAGAGGTTGTTCATTGGCCACTCTGGCCCCTTGAATATCTTCCAGGCCATCACTATCAGTCCAGGTAGGCAAAGCATTAAGGAACAGTTCCACATTCCATTGGCCACTCCAATGTCCTTTGCTGGATCCTACCTTGGCTGGTCAATATGACAGTTCCTTTGTATGTATGGGAGAAGAAGATGAACAAATACATCACAAACATTATAGACTTTGGATCCTGTTCTACTATACCTTGTGAGGAACACATAGACTTACTCTATGTAGCATTCAGATGTACCTCAAATGTTTTGTGTGTAGGACTCATTATGGTTTTCATTCTGTGCATGCACAAGCTGAGGGGCCAACAACTTCATAGGAAATATCACACCTAGATCCTCCCCTGAGATAACAGTTACCCAAACATTCTTGTCCTTGGGAGCACCTTTGTCACTTTATATTCTCTCTGCCATTATTGTAATTTCTCTCTTTTTTATTAGACCATGTGGAGGGAAATGAACAGCTGGGTCTTAATGCATGTTTCCAACCTGCCAGCCCTTTACTCTGTTGAGTGATGACCACTGTGTATCCAGGTCCTTCTCTGTATCCTGGAGAAATTATAAAACTTCCTCATCTCATGGGAAAAATGTAGTCTGTTTTCCTCGATGTAAGTCATTTTTTTTTTTTTAAAGATTTTATTTATTTGACAGAGAGAGACACAGCGAGAGAGGGAACACAAGCGAGGGGAGCGGGAGAGGGAGAAGCAGGCTTCCCGCGGAGCAGGGAGCCCGATGCGGGGCTCGATCCCAGGACCCTGGGATCATGACCTGGGCCAAAGGCAGACGCTTAACGACTGAGCCACCCAGGCGCCCTGATGTAAGTCATTTTTATGTGCATGCCTCAAAGAGTATATACAATTACAAGCCAGTCACATTGTATGTAAAATTGTGATTGAGATAATCTATCATAGTAACTAATAAATTATAACCATAGAATGAATCCTTTTATAATTATTATATAATTATCCATACAATTGTTATATTTATGGTCCCAGGAGATAAGGTCAGAGTCCAATCAGTGATGAAGTAGTTTCTCCTGAAAGAATGCAGAGATACTCAAAATGTCTTTGAATGTGTATCTTTCAATATGAGATGTTATATTTACCTAACATTTACCTGGGTGTTGGGTTCTGAAGACAGTTTCACAAAGATGGTTAACAAGTTTGATGGTCCTTCAAGAAACTGGTGCTTCTGATGGTCAGAGCAGAATGTCTACATGACAACAAGCATAGGCATTAAAACCTGCCACATTAGGTCCTGCCTAAGTGCAACCTCAGGAGTGGAGAAGATCCTTTAACAGTGCAAAGTTAAGACCCACAACAAATCTAGAATCATGAACACAACTACAGCTACCTGTAACCCATGTTAACTGAAGTACAGGCTTCTTACTCCAGAGAGCCCTGCCCAGGGACAGGATACATCACACCTGCATCAGAGCATGCTGCTCCACCAGGATAGGTCTGTGCTCTATCTGATGACCCAGACTCAGCCTAAGGTTTCTGCTCCCTGGATCCCTATGGGGGCAGTCTCACTGGGGACACACTCCTCAGTCCCAGGGACTCTTTGGAATACATAGGGATGTCCTGTGTAGACTGGAGTTAGGCTGGCACCAGAATCTGAATCTGCTTTCATCTCCAAGAAAGATGAATGAATCATCCAGGGTCCTCTTCTCCCTCCATAGGAGGAATCTCCTTCTGGGTTCCTCATACTGTGGTAACAAACACTGAGCAAGTATAGAGATGTAAACAGATAGAAACTGATTATTTCCATAGCATCCCATTATTAGAAAAACAGATGAAGAGTCATGATCCATATCATCCAGGAATTTTTAGATTAGGGCAATTGGGTACATTGTTGAATTCAGGATTGTGGAGTCAATGTGAGGAAGAAGAGTGGTATAAAGGGGACTTTCAATTGGGCCACTTCCCTGTCTGTGTTGTTGTGTGCGTTCTGGTGTCACCCCTGATGGGTCATCCATGGACCAAAGAGTATTTATTATTAGTAGTAGCAGCATTTATTTGACATTCTTCTTAAAAAAAGCTTTCTAGGGCGCCTGGGTGGCTCAGTTGGTTAAGCGACTGCCTTCGGCTCAGGTCATGATCCTGGAGTCCCTGGATCGAGTCCCGCATCGGGCTCCCTGCTCGGCAGGGAGTCTGCTTCTCCCTCCGACCCTCCCCCCTCTCATGTGCTCTCTCTCATTCTCTCTCTCTCAAATAAATAAATAAAATCTTTTAAAAAAAATTTTAAAAAAATTTTAAAAAAAAGCTTTCTAATATAATTGTCCCAGAAAATTCTGTTTATGTTAAGTTGCTGTTTCTTTTATTTTATGAAATAGAAAGGAAAGAGACTAAATAGATTAAAATAATATGAACTCTGTGTGTTCATCTTCTTTTGAGAGGCTTAGGAATGACAGCTGGAAATATCCCAGAGGCAGGGAGGTTAAAGCCTATAGCCAGCTCCCTCCCTAGGTCAAACCAGATCTACCTCCTTCTGAGGCTGTGTCCTTGTTTGGTTTGGCCCTGGCATCTCCTCCCTTCCCAGGACAGATTAGAGAACAGATTCTGAGTGGCTGTTCCTTTCATCTCTCCCGGGCTGGAGCTCACAATTCCCAAAACCCCAAACCGGATAAATGGGAGAGCAAAGGACTATATATCTTAGTGCCTTCATTTCTGTTTTTATTATTAAATCCCATGCTTCACAAACCTTTCACTCAGAATCCTGTTTTCCATTCCTGCAGATTCAGTAGTTGCTCAAGTAACAAAACATAAATCTATGTATACATTATGACATGATTAAAATAACCTAGCTAATTAACATCCCCACCACCTCATAGTATTAGAATTTTTTATTTTTGGTGTTTCAATTAATTTTTGTAAGAACATCTTAAGATATACTCTCTTAGCAAGTTTCAAATATAAAAGACCTAGAATTATGTGTAGTCACCATGCTGTACTTCAGATCTCCAGAACTTATTCATCTTGCGTAAGTGAAATTTTGTACCATTTGACCAACATCTCCCACTTTGCCATCAGCCACCTCTTGGCATCACAATTCTACTCTGCTTTTAGGAGTTCAACTTCATTAGATTTCAGATATAATTGAGATAATACAGTGTTTGCCATTTTGTGTGGCTTATTACATTTAGCATAATATCCTCCGTGCACGCCCACATTGTCCAAATGGAAGGGTGTCCTTCTTTTAGGACTGAGTTTTGTATAGATAGACACATAAATAGATAAATATTATAATATATATTATTTATGATACATATTTTGATACATATATCATAAATAATATTATGTAATATATATATAATTATCTTTAATCACTCCTCCTAGAAAGCAGGGAAATGACTCATCCTATTTGCTAGAATAACTAAAATTGAGGGAAAAAAAATAGAAATTTGTAACACCAAGGATGCCTGGGTGGCTCAGTTGGTTAAGTGCCTGCCTACGGCTCAGGTTATGATCCCAGGGTCTGGGATCAAGTCTCACATCATGCTCCCTGCTCATCAGAGACCTTCTTCTCCCTCTGGCTGCCACTCCCCCTGCATGAGCTCTCTTTCTTTCTGTGACAAATAAATAAAAATAAAATCTTAAGAAATTTGTAACACCATTGTGGAGGAATTAAAATAAGCATATATTGATGAAGAGAATATACATGGTACAGGAAAATTGTCATTTACTTATAAAATCAAACATTTTTCTTTCCTCTTAAAAACGCATAAATGCAACAATGAAAACTCTCTGAACTACTCCTCCTTTCTGTATTTTTACATTCATCCATATTTCACTCATATAGAATACAAACATTTCTTTTAATCGATAGGGAAAAGAAGATGAAGCAGAATGGTGGGGCCCAGTATCTAATCTTCTTGGTTATTATAGGACCCCTAGTGCCTACCCAGCTCGCAGGGTATTATGGGGTTGAAATCATATGTGTGAAGTTGCCCACACGGTGCACCATAACTTCCTTGTGAACAGAAAATCAGTGCTCAATCAACATTGCAGTAATCGATGTATACACGTTGTTTTCCAAATAGAGACTTGCTCAGACATCAGTGTATTCACTAGCCTTCTTTCTGTAAACTTTAAAGTGCTATGAAAGATGTAGTCCTTCAGGATGGTGATGGTGATCTTTGCTGTAAACTGTAAACTGTGTAAACTCACACTAGTGAAAAGTAAATAGTAAATTCTTAACCTGGGAACTCCCCAGGAGTTGTGTTGACGTAGATGGTGGGTGTGGGGGGCTCAGGTGCGCTGTGCCTGCATTCTCTAGTGTCGCCACTAAACGAGGGTCCCCAGGAACAGCATCAGCACTAACAAGTACTTGGGAAAGATGCCAATTCTCGGACCCCATTCCCAACCTGCAGAATCACCATTTCTTCTGTGGGACCTGGAACACCGAATGATTTCTGTGCACAATGAAATGTGAAACACATCATCGTTTATCAGCCTGGATTTACAGTAAAGATCCCAGGGTGAGTTTTAAGAACCACCATCACCTGGGCCCTCTGCCAGAGTCTGTCTATTGGTCAGGGTGAGAACATCAGTGCTGCTTTAACTATGCGATTCAGGTGCTTCTCGTGTAGACCAGGGTGAAGCCCAAGGATTCGCAGACACACTTGTGAGAGCAGAGTCCGGCTTTCTGGTGAAGAGAAGCTAACAGACTGTTTGGTCTGCAATTGGAAGGGGCAGGTCCGTGCAGCCCACGTTCTTGGTGCTGTGGCAGGATTTGGTTTTCTATGGGAGGGGAGGACATCTGAAACCAGGAAGGATGAACTCACACGCAAGTGTCCACGTAGGAGCTCTTTTTTTCTGAATCTTCCCTGTGAAAAAGTAAAGGAGTGGGTAGCCTTTTGTGCATTTCAAGTTCCTTCTGCCTCTGAGCTGATGATAGCAGGTGAAGAGGCTGTGCTGAGGCCTTTAAAGGCTTACAGGTGTGATTTCTCTTTATAAGCTCACCCGAGAAAGAACCCTGTAACAGAAGCGAGAGGAAGAAATGGCTGCCTCTCAGGTAAATCTTGTCTTGACTTAGCTCAGGTTTTCTTTTTCTTTCTTTCTCTCTTTCTTTCGAGAGAGAGCGAGAGAGAGAGCACAAGAGGGGTAGGGTCAGAGGGAGAAGCAGATTCCCTGCTGAGCAGGGAGCCCGATGTGGGACTCGATCCTGGGACTCTGGGATCATGACCTGAGCTGAAGGCAGACGCTTAACCAACTGAACCACCCAGGTGCCCTTCAACCAGGTTTTTCTGTGCAGTATGAATTCCTACCAGCCTTGCTGTCTAGCTTGCTTCAAGGAAAGACTTCCTGGGACACCTGGGTGGCTCAGGCAGTTAAGTGCCTGCTTTCGGCTCAGGTCATGATCCCAGGGTCCTGGGATCAAGTCCCGCATTGGGCTCCATGCTCAGCAGTGAGCCTGCTTCTCCCTCTGCCTGCCTCTCCCCCTGCTTGTGCTCTCTCTCTCTGACAAATGAATAAATTCTTAAAAAAAAAATATTTGAAATACATTGAAGATTATAGGACATGAGAGCAATCTGTGGCTTGAAATTTCATAAAAATACTATTTTTTCACAATTGGAATCCTGTTAGGAGTTGCCTTTTTTTTTTTTTTTGTACACAGAATCACAGCAGTGATGAGTCTTTCTACATGCTTCAGACCACTAGTATCAATTTGTCTTGTTACAGCTGATGTTAAATTTGTTCACTTGGTTCAGGTTTCTCCACTGGATGCCCCCAGAAAATGAAGGCTCTAACCTTTGTTTACTGGAGATCCTGGCCTTTGTAAGTAAAGATTCTAAATTAGTCATGGACCTGTAAGTTTCCATTTTATTCTGTACACTATGACAGATATTCTCTCCTTTATTTTTATTTTCAGCAAAAGGAAACAAGTATCCTATAATTACTGTATGTTCACATGTCTTAAAATTGTATCGTGTAACTCAGCAAAAATGACAAATGACATGATTTCAAGGAAATAATCAGACATTGTTGGTGTAAAGAAGGAAGTATTCACAATGTTTTCTCATCACGTGAAACTTTTCCTTCCCTGGTTATCTGTAAACTTCACTCTACATTCATGATAA
This sequence comes from Mirounga angustirostris, assembly GCF_029215605.1. Lineage (NCBI taxonomy): Eukaryota > Metazoa > Chordata > Mammalia > Carnivora > Phocidae > Mirounga > Mirounga angustirostris. The sequence goes on along the minus strand of NW_026991724.1, from coordinate 55,974,365 downwards.
TTCTAGAAACTTAAGTGGCATAGAATTGTTGCCCACATCTTAAAAAAAAAAAAATCTATTCCTTATTTCTGATTCAGCAGTACTTGGAAGTGGAGTTCAGGAGCTGAACATTGAAAATCCTAAGTATCCTAAAGAGGCCATCAGGAAACAGTGGAGAAATAATTTGCTATGTCCTTCTGTAATGTGCTCTCTTCTCTACCGAGCATAGTGCTGGATTTGAAATTGAAGATTCTCCAGCAAGAGTCATGTTTCTTTTTCTTATAAACAGGGCTTGCTGTCTCTCATCTGAATCTGGTCAACTTCTTTGGAAAAGGAAAGAACCCTGGGATGTGACGAGAAAAGGAGACCGTAGCCACACACCCAGGTAGGTGGGAATGAATGAAGCAGAGGACACAGGTGAGAGCCAAAGATCAGAGGAGAAAACCCAACCTTAAAATGTGATTTGGGATGCTCTGCTTGAATGATTCTGGTGGTCAAAGAGCGACATCTTCTGTCTTCTCACTCTTCACATGCTCCTACATCCTCTAAGGACTTACCTTCTGTTCTGGTGTCTTCCATGGCATTCACAGTAAGAATTGAAAGCCTCCCCATAGCCAGTGAGGGCATATGTGATCTGATTGCTATTCCATTGCTTGTGGAGGTCACGGAATTTCTAAGTGGAGGCCCCAATATGATTTACTCCTCTCTGATTTTTTTGGGTGCACTTGTGTCCTGGAGACCCACAGTCTGGTACAAAATCAGGAATATGGGGTACATTGACCCTCTCCTATCAAATCTTGTGCAGAGCAGCCCTACCCGTGGAGATTTCCCCATTGACCAGACTCTGTGCTCCGTCCTCAGAAGTGTACCTGGAAGCTTCACTGTTTACATTGGGCTCACAGTAGAATAAGTTGGGCCCCTTCATTAAGACCTAATTGATGCTAAGCCTCATCAAGGACAAAGTGCCAGAATCTGGGGATGGGACCCTGGAGATGGTAGTTGTAAAATCTACACACGGGATTCCAGCATGAAGCCAAAGCTGAGAATGATTTTTCTAAATATTGCTTGTCAAAATTTCATGTATAAAAAAGGGTGCTTGTCTGGCTTAGTTGGTAGAATATGTGACTGTTGATTGTGGGGTCATGAGTTCGGGCCCCACATTGAGTATAGAGAATGCTGAAATGAGTGAACTTAAAAAAATTTCATGTGTATACGAATCACTTGAGGTTTACATTAAAAACAGATTCTGGGGCCCCACACTCAGATATCAAGACTCCCTAAATGTGGATGAAGCCCATGAATTTGTATTTTTAACAAACCTTGTGGTTGCTGTCCCTAGAATTCATTTCTAATAACACTAAGCTAGAGAAAGCAGAAGAGCACACCTGAGTCCCTTGTATGCAACCACCCCTATCTCAACACAAAGACTGCCATTCCCAGGGAAGACTAAGTTTCTGGAAAGATGACATTCTCTGCTCATCCCCTGTGAGTTGGGAAAGGACTAGATAAGGCAGACTGAGTCTGAACCTCAGGAAAGTGCCAACTTGGGCCACCCAGGAGATGGACCTGCCAGGAACCCTGTTCCCTGAGCTGTTCTGTGAAGGGAGGTGCGGGGACTGGCAGCAGAGCCAGGGAGGGCAACTTTGTGGTGTGAGCTCATTTTTGACAGAAGCTGAATTGAAAATTGTCTGTTACGCTCTGCAAGCCACATTTGGGCAGGACTATTTTCAGTGGAAATTCTGGGGTACCTGAGCTCTGTGCCCACTGTGTGAGGCCCAAAGTATGAAACAGGAATCCAAGGCATCAGAAGGTCTGTTGGACATGATGGGTATCTTATGTGTTCATACTGTACCAGGTAATCCTGGATGACCTTCCCCATTCCCCATCTGCTTTGGGGCCCTCTGCACTCTGGCAGGTGCGGGACTCAGGACTTTGAGGGTTTCACCTGCTCTTTGTGAGCATTGTGTGAAGTTTTGGCAAGAGGAAAGGCAGAAATGGGAGAAAACATCAGAAACTCTGGGTGTGATAACAATGTTGGTCAGAGGGAGGACTGATCTGTCCATGGACTCTGGTTCCAGCTTGCCTGAACGGTGAACTCAAGTGTGAGCTTGGTTTAGATAGGATTCAGGTGTAGTGCTCTGGAGACCTGAGCTGGTGAAGGGAGGGGCACATGACTGCACGTCTTGGCCCTAAGAGGGGTGGTATGCACCATGAGTCCTCTATGTGCATGTGTAGCACTTGCAGGTGCTGTAGGGAGCCATTACCAAAAGAGAAGTCTGGGCAAGTGAAGGCAGAGTGCTGATGGTTTCTTGTGCACATGTGTGAAGCTGAGTGAGGGGAGGCAGGGAAAGAGGTCACACTGAGTCCTGACCCCACATTGCAATCAGGTGAGATATTTAGGCTAGATGAAAAAAGTGCTCAGACTGAAAGGTGGTACTGCGTGGTAAAAGATGAATTGATGTACAAATTTTTTAAGAGTTACTTTGAGCAGTCTATTCAAATGGTTAGGCATGCTCCACCTGTAGGAGATAGCAAGGAGGTTTTTATAGAGAGAATATGGAAGCAAAGCAAGGGGAGTGTTTCACTGGATATACCTTAAGCAGTTGCCTTTTTTGTCCCTAAGTTCATTTTCTTCCATTCCAGTGCATTGGCTGTGAATTAAAATGTGGTTTGCTTACAGAGGCTACTGAAACCTTAGAGCCATGTCAGTCTATGGCTTCCTGGTTTAATTTAACAGTGGAAACACAGTATTGTTTTTTTCTTAAATCGATTTGCAAGTGTAGTTCAGCAATTGTCCACTCATTGTAAGAATGCAGTCATGATGGTGCAACAATCTCATGTCTCAGAACCACCGAGTTAAGGCACATGTGTACAAATCAGAGATCCACATTTCATGATGTGTGTGATACAGGTACATTTAATTATAAAAGTGTACAAACAAGGGGGTGTTTCACCAAGGGCCCTGTATTTACAATTACCATGGGGTATGTTGTGTTTTAGGAATGCAGTAGATTCATTACTATTGGTGTGAAAACACCTTCATATAGCATTAGTTAAGGAAAGGGATTTGACTGTAGGATAAGACAATATTTATGTAATCACTGAGCAAGGTACAAGATATTTTAGTGCCTCATATAATTTCAAATAGCACTACATATGCACTTTGAAATTGCACAAGGAGGATACCCTTCAGACTGATGAGCTGTTACGTCTGAAGATGAAACTCTTACTGGGGGCAATTAATGGGCATTTTTACTTAAATGTTTTCTAAGTTTGTATCGTATAATTCTTTACAATTAAAGTTATGCCTATGTGTAGATGTTTTCTATCTCTAGCCTTTTTAGGAGCTAAAAAAGAACACTGCTGTTTATGTCTGAATCTCAGCAGCCTTTAGGGGGATCTACTCCAGTACGGATGTGGTTTTGGAATATAGGTGAGGTTTTGTGGGGTGAGGGCCAGAGCCAACGACCAAGAAAGCATTACTGAAACATCTTTGGTACAAAAGGTGGTTTTATTAAAGTATGGGGACAGGACCTAGGGGCTAGACAGAGCTGCTGCACCAAGGTTGTGAGGGGGTGGCCGATTACATACTTGGAAGTTGGGGGAGGTAAGGAAAACGGGAGGTTTTCAAAAGGATTTTCATATGTTAAAGATGACTCACCAGAAACCGGAGGTTTTGCCAAGTTAAGGTTGTTTTTCCTTCTAGGAAGGCATTAATACCTTTGGGAGCTTCCTGGAAGAATATCACCATATCCCACCCAGGAATGTGTGTGTGTGGGGGGGGGGGGAGAATAGGTTGCAGGGTGTCAGCTTGTGCTTTGTCCTGAACTAGCCTTCTGCTCCATTTCCCCCCTGAAATCTTTAACATTGTTGAAGGTAGAAGGTCTCATCCTCTGTAACATCTTCCTGCTAAATAGGGCATAGAGATGTCCCTACCTATGGGTCAATATTGGTCACTTGGGGAACATACAGGGGAGTTAGGAGAGGCAGCTGAATCCAACGTGGACAATATCTATGAACCTCCTTGAGTAGAAAGAATCATCTGTCAGCTGGAAGTTATGTCAGTGAAGGAATCTTGACAGGCAGGGAGGCACCAGAAATAAGAAAATAAGGTTAATATTGTAATGAGAAAGAAGGCTGAATAAAGGACCTTTCAAATTTAACCTGAAAATTTTCCTCTAGTCCAGGAGTTTAAAGCAATTACTAAAGGAAAGAGATCATTTAAACCACCAATTTGAGTATTCATGGCAATTAGAATCCCAGGAATATTTTTGTGGTAATCTGGAATGTATACACAGCGTTGTTTTTATGATGCACAAATTAGAACTTGCACTAACAGTTAAAACATCTAATGCATTTTATTTTGTAAAACCGCTTAACATATTTGTATTTGGTATTTAATAGAGAAATGTTAGAGTATCATTTAGGGCTTTGAACGTGTACTTGTTTTTTAAGATTTTGAGTGTGTGAAAAAACAGCATGAGAAGGGAGAGGGTCAGAGGGAGAAGCAGGCTGAGCAGGGAACCCGATGCGGGACTCAATCCCAGGACTCCAGGATCATGACCTGAGCCCAAGGCAGTTGCTCAACCAACTGAGCCACCCATTATTAAAAGCATTCATCTACCAAACATTCTCAAAGAGGGAACAGAGATGGATGCTAGGTGGTCATACAAATGAAAAACAGAACATGTCCATCATTGTTTCAAATTTGGAAGGTTGGCTGGGTTGGTAATGGTTTTAATAATGTGTCTGTGATTCCGGGCAAACCCCAGAGTACAGCCTATCTGGCCTGGGGGAAGCCAGGGCCACAAGTTAGAGTCACATAGCCATTGGGTCCTAGCCAGGAGCCAGCCATTTAATACTGGGCCTCCTTGAAGTGCACTCAGGATTATCAAGGGCTAGTCGGTTTTGAAGGGCCGTCCTTTGAATTTGTGTGATAATTTCAGGCCCATATTTGATTGGGGAGTTAGGGCTTGATAATCCCCTTTTTCTTCAAATTGCTCCATGGGCATAAAGGACTAGGAAGGCATCTTTAGAGTCCATATAAATATTTTTAAGGCTTTTGCCAATTGTAAAGCATGGGGGGGGGTGTTAACTCTGCTTTGGGGGAAACATATTTGCTGACAGGGCTTTGTCCTCAACAGTCTAAGACTGACTAGCATACCCAGTTTTTACCCTCCTTTTCCATGAAACTACTGCCATTTAGTAAACCAGCTGTTATTTGCATTTTTAATAGAGGCATCTTTTAAATCTGGTTGACTAAAATAAACAAGATCAATAACCTCTGAACAGCTATGCTCTATAGAAGTTATGATGGTCGGGGCGCCTGGGTGGCTCAGTTGGTTAAGCGACTGCCTTCGGCTCAGGTCATGATCCTGGAGTCCCGGGATCGAGTCCCACATCGGGCTCCCTGCTCAGCAGGGAGTCTGCTGCTTCCTCTGCCCCTCCTCCCTCTCATGCTCTGTCTCTCTCACAAATAAATAAAATCTTAAAAAAGTTATGATGTTCAGGTCCAGGCAAAAGGGTAACTGGGGTTAAAGTTTGACAGGTTTAAGTATTTCAGGCATATCTATAAGCGTTACCTGGTGTTTAATAAGTCAGCTTCCCATCATCCATTGGTGGGTTTTGGCTGTGAAGTCATTAGTCAGGGATTGTCCTAGTGAGCTTTGAGGCTCCTTTTACCAGGACGGCTGTTGTATGCTTAGCTAAACCCTTGGTTTGCAACTGTACCTCAATAGAGGCGGCTTCTAGGATAAATAGGACTAGGAGGGATGAAACCATGAAGCAGCCCTTTTGAGGTCCAGCCTTAACAATTTCCTAATTACAAGGAATCACTGGCAAGTGGGAGAAAACTTGTAAGAGATAAGGGCATCCCCAAGTACATTATCCAATCATAAAGTGGGGTCATCCATTATCTCCATAAGTACATAGTTAACCCATAGAGTGGGGTATGTGCTGGCTTTTAAGGAGGGATTTTGTCATCCCAGCCACACAAAATTGGTAAAGATGCTAGTTGAGTTATACAGTTGTTGGGGGATTAATCCCCTTTTCCCATTGTTTAAATACTTATGTTATATCCGCAGAAAAGCATGAAGATTATCTATGCATGAGCTATTGTGTAGAAATAAAAAATATTTCTCTGAAGTTTACCTCGAGTTGTCTAGCTTAGGCAAACAACATTTAAGGACAATCAAAACTAGGATTTAACATCCACAAAGGTGGGTTATTGAAACTTTTTTTTTCTAAAATAACCCTCATTTCCAGAGGTAGCCAAATCAAGACTAATTTGTTTGCAAAACCAATTTTAACAAACGTGGCCTAATTATTTACATAAGCTCAGCAAGAATAATGAGCATATAGATCTTTTTAAAATTTGCTTTGCTGCAAGTTTTTCCAAGGAATCTCTAGGTTGAACTTTTAGTAGCCTCTCCAGGCCAGAAGCCAACCCCAGTACTTGCTATCAGACATGCCTGCAATACCTACAGACTTGGGTGACTTCTTCTCGAGGTCCCCAAAGTATCCTGAGGTTCCTGTACCTGCCAGGAAGTGACATTTCTTTACTCACCTGGTGAGGCTGTTGGGAACTCTAAGAAAGGCATCAGGCCAACCTTTCCAAGGGACTTTATGGCTCCAGGTTTCATAAAGTCAACCTCAGTTCTTTAAAGCTCTTCGGTCATATCTGAGTCTACGCATGTCTCTCTCAAATAAGACATTCCAGGCAAAGCCTTGGTAAAATAACCAACATTTCTAATGGTGTCCTGTTACAAGGAGAACAGATTCTTATTGAACTTTTGCAAATGACTGACTGCCATGGAAGAAATACTTACATACTGAGACCTTTTTTCATTTTGCAAGACAATAAGAACAGTTAGAAATGACAACTCAGAATGGACATGGTTAAAGATCTGATAGGAGTTTACAACATTGCTGGCAAGGAAATCAGGTTATTTCTGTGACAAATAACTTCAATCAAAATATCAAGTGATGATCTTGTATTAAAACATTAAGGGGCGCCTGGGTGGCTCAGTCGTTAAGCATCTGCCTTCGGTTCAGGTCATGATCCCAGGGCCCTGGGATCGAGCCCCGCATTGGGCTCCCTGCTCCGCGGGAAGCCTGCTTCTCCCTCTCCCACTCCCCCTGCTTGTGTTCCCTCTCTCGCTGTCTGTCAAATCAATAAAATCTTTAAAAAAAAAAAAAACATTAAAACTTTAAGAATTGCATATCCTCTCTAGAATAATTATAGCATTTATCCAAATGTAACCTAAGGCTCATTATTTGTTTAACAGTGCTTCCAGAGAAACTTAACATGCCAAATAGAAAGGCCTAATGAGTTAGAGACTTCATTTACAATTTAAATCTTGGGAAATTTGTTAAAACCTTAAAGTTTTAAAGCCTATGCCTAAATAGGATTAGGGATCCTCAAAGATCTCATAAAGGCAAAACAAAACACACACTATTTTTCTGGGAAGACAAAAGAGAAAGAAGAACTTTTTTTTTTTTAATCAAGAGCAGACTGACAATTCAAGAAACTTTTGTCTTTTGAACAATGAATTTCAATCTTCTACCACTGTACTTTTAAAATCCTTCTCTTAAATCTCAGTCCATCCTGACCACACCTAAAATTTTCTAAGGATTTCCCTTCACAAACCTTCTGCAACTTTCTTCTGCATTAAGATTTTGTGCCAAGCCATTTCTTTCCAAATAACCATCTTACTTAGGACAAAATTTTTTTAACCTTTGACAAAAATGCATTCCCATTCCTTTTATCTTTCTTACTCATCTACTTTTCTGCATAGTAGCTTCCCTTGTTTCCATCAGTTTTAATTATACTTAGCAACTTTTGCACTCCTAGAAACCTTAGTCTCCAGTGAAAACTAAGTAGTAACCAATTGTCAACTGTCATACCAGAATTCTTTAGATGGCAAATTTGCGAATCCGTTAAGCACAAAGCATGTTACCAACAGACTCATATCCTCAGGTTTTTGCAATTAGTCAAAAGCACAAACCTATGTCCAGTACTCAATGCTTTAACACTTTATCCTAGTTGGATGAGACCTAGATGTCCAAGGAATTCAATCCCATTTATCATCCAAGCAAAACTCTAAAGTTGGCCAGGTTACCAAAGACTTTGATGAAAGCTATCTTAAAAATTTCCTATGAAAACTTTTGAGACAGACAAAATGAACCATTTTATTTATTGCTAACAAATGGAAACGAGATAACATGAGCTTATTTGACCTTCAGACCTTGATAGAATAAAATTTTCATGTTTACTGCTAAAAGACAGGTCTATCTTAATTAAACCAAGAAACTTAGCTTAAATAGCGAATTGTGTTCCACCTGGGCCCACCCCATTTTCAGTTTTTACCTGAGACTGGTGGGGAAGTCCAGGGGGTGCTCTTCTTTGCTCCTTGACGGCCAGTTAGGAGGAGGAGCCAATGGTGCAGGAGGCACTGAGGATGGCACAGAAGCCAGTCATGCAGGCCGCCCTCAAGGTGGTGCAGAAACAGGAAGAGGGATGGGGGAAACAGAAGAGGCAAAGTGCTGCCAGAAGGCAGAGAGAGGGCTTCCAGTTCTAGAGCTCATCAACTCCAATAGAGGAGCAGACTCCATGTTTTCCCACAAGCAAGGGGGAATAGGCAGTCCGTGTCAGGCCAGAGAAGACAGGGAATATCCCCAAAACAAAGGGAGTTTCAGCAGCTGCTTGGGAATATTCCTTAAAGTCCCTGTCCCGAGGTAGAGTAACAGTTGGTTCCTTATAGCCATTAACGCAGGAAATGAGGGAGGGAGAGAAGCTCCCACATCTATTAGGAACAGTGAGAGAGAGAGAGAGAGAGAGTCAGAGTCCCCTTTGTCTGGGCCGGCCTGTGCTTCCTCCAGCAACCTAGGTTTACTTAGAGGCGGCCTCATTAGATAATTATCATCTAGTATGTCAGGAGTTTACTAGCCAACACATTCTGCAAGAGGCCCTTAGGTTGGGGTCCCGGTGCAGAGCGATGAATGCCCAGGTATGAGCAATGAAGGTACACTAGGTCCATTTGCCCTATTTACTGCAAAAGAGACCTAACTAATAGATCCCACTGCAACCACGCAGTGTTACAGGAGCTCAGTCCTTTCCTAAACTTTGCAATCCGAATGGTTTCCAATGGGTTAAAAAGCATCCCAAAGGAGAATCCTTCGGGACTGAATAAGCCCACTGAGGCCATGCTAGAGAAGTTCCATTACCAAAGAAAATCTGCACCCCCCCCCCCCCGTGCCCAGCTCCCAGGTGGTGTCCCACTCACAGGATAGGTCAGAGGTTCCTTGTGTCAAAGCAACCTGAGGCATCCCCCAAACAAAATCAGTATGATCACAACTGCCGTTAAAGACCCCAGTAGGAGGGAGGCCTGCCCTCCCCCCACTTCCCTATTGCATTCTAGACTATTATGGGTGCTGGTGTATAAACCACCATTTTAAACCCATGGAAAACACTAGAAAAGTTGAACAAGGGGAAATTACCCAATTTTGTAGCTTACGTAGTTAGTAAAGGACACTGAAAGAAAACAGTAAAGATAGAAATTCATCATGGTTCTAAGCAACATTCCAACAAATGTAGTCTTTACAGCCAACTTCCCTAGGTAATGGTCCCTGGTTGGTTTTTAATTCCATTGGGGACTGGTTTTGGCTGACTCCCAGTGGAGGTCCCATGGCCAGAAGTGGCTAGACCAGGGATGTGGAGGGCATCACATTAGATCAAGAGGAAACCTCACACGGGAGTCTGAAGATTGGCAGCCATGCTAGTCACTTAGGTGGCTGTCCCATGCCCAAGACAGACAAGTTTGTATAAGGACAGGAATAAAGAGAGGGCATCAAGTTTCTGGGTCTTAGTACCTCCCAGCCAGGGTACTAACTCCTAGCCAGAAGGCAGAGTTTCTCCTCCCGATAGAGTAGCCACAGGCTAGAGGATTGCAGCCTGACCAACCAACATGAAAGTGGTACAATAAGACCATACTCCCTGAAGAGCCCCTGAAATGAGAGTAAGGAAGAGAGAAGGTACTCAAGTTTGCACCAAAGCTAAGTCCAGATATAAAGACTCAAAGCCCCACGTTCAGGCAATAAGTGGTGGGATTTTGGAATATAGGTGGGGTGAGGTCTGGAGCCAACGACTAAGAAAGAATTCTTGAGACCTCTTTGGTGCAAAAGGGTGGGTTTTGTTTTTAAAGATTTTATTTGACAGAGACAGCGAGAGAGGGAACACAAGCAGGGGGAGTGGAAGAGGGAGAAACAGGCTTCCCACCTAGCAGTGAGCCCGATGTGGGGATTGATCCCAGGACCCCGGGACCATGACCTGAGCCGAAGGCAGACGCCCAACGACTGAGCCACCCAGGTGCCCCAAAATGGTGGTTTTATTAAAGCACGGAGATAAGACCCATAGGCAGAAAGAGCTGCTGCCCTGGGTTTGTGAGATGTGGCTGATTTTATACTTGGGTGTTAGGGGAAGTAAGGAGAAGGGAGGTTTCAAAAGGATTTTTGTACGTTAAAGGAGACTCACAGGATACCAGAGGCCTTGCCCTTTCAAGTATCTGAAAAGATGAGTGCCAAGTACGTCCTGGATACAGTGGAATCATGGCTCATTACAATAACAGAGCTGAGAATTAGGAACCACATAGGAAATAGGGCAGAGGTAGTTACCACCCATCAATGGGGAATATTAAAAAGAGTAACATCCACATATAAGATGGAGGAGAGGGGCACCTGGGTGGCTCAGTCGTTAAGCATCTGCCTTCAGCTTGGGTCATGATCCCAGGGTCCTGGGATCGAGCCCCGCATCGGGCTCCCTGCTCTGCAGGAAGCCTGCTTCTCCCTCACCCACTCCCCCTGCTTGTGTTCCCTCTCTCGCTGTCTCCCTCTCTCAATTAAAAGAACACACATAGATTTTTTAATACATTTCTAATAGAAATTTTAAAGATAATGATGGATTTAGAGAAACACAGGATTCTATCTGTGTGGTCTTAGTATAAGTAAAAACTTCTAAAAGCAATGAAAAACTAACCATGAAGGCTGAAATGGCAAATTAGTTTACAAAAATATTAAGAACTACTTTGCGTCACAAGCTCAAGAGAAAGAAATAGAAGTAGGGTGAAAGGAGACAAAGGACTCAATATATACAGAACTACAAAGACTCAAAGATGTCACAACAGAAGAAATTAGACCCTTTGACAAAGAGATTATCCAAAGGGTAATGACCAACTCTATAGTAGAGTAGTAACACCACCAACAAAAAAGCAACTAAAACCACAACTTGGTAACACTGCATATCATCCAGGAGCCCAACATCAAAATTACATAAATTACCAAGTTTTAGATTGTATGTGATAAGCTAGAAATCTGATATACCGCTGGCAGATGTGAAAATTGGTACAAGGTTTTGGGGAAGGGCTTAGTAGTGTCTATTAAAGCTGAACATACCTAACCATATTTACCAACAATTCAGTCCCACATATATCGCCAACAGATATGTGTGCATGTTCCACTAAAACAAATTATAGATCTTACATGCCAGCACTATTCATGACAGTCCTGCACTGAGAACCTCGCCCTCCCATTAACAGGAGAATGATGCGATCACTTGATATTCACACAATAGAATCGATTTTTTTTTTTTAAGATTTTATTTATTGACTTGACAGACAAAGCGAGAGAAGGAACACAAGCAGGGGAAGTGGGAGAGGGAGAAGCAGGCTTCTCGCTGAGCAGGGAGCCCGATGCGGGGCTCGATCCCAGGACCCTGGGACCATGACCTGAGCCGAAGGCAGACGCTTAACGACTGAGCCACCCAGGCGCCCTGGATTGATCTACTCTAATGAATGATGCACAGTAACATGCAGGAATACACATTTCACAAAGAGAAAGCAAAAAAGCCAAATACCAAAGAGTCCCCATTACCTGACTACATATAAAGTACAGAAGTGAGTACAGCAGTTTCTTACGTTACATGGTAAAAGAGTGCTGACCTTAGGGAAAAGTTACTGAGGAGCTCAAGGGGAATTTTATTTTTTAAGATTTTATTTGACAGAGACAAAGCGAGAGAAGGAACACAAGCAGGGGGAGTGAGAGAGGGAGAAGCAGGCTTCCCATGGAGCAGGGAGCCCGATGCAGGGCTCGATCCCAGGACCCCGAGATCATGACCTGAGCTGAAGGCAGACGCTTAATGACTGAGCCACCCAGGCGCCCCTCAAGGGGAATTTTAGATACAATAGTTTCTTTCTTGATCTCATTGGCTTATAGAGATACCAGTTTGTGAAAGTCCATAGCACTGTTCACTTGTGATCTACACATGTGACTTTAAAAACAAAAACATCAAAAACATACAATAGGTATCACAATATAAATGGACTAACAAATTGGAATTAAAAGTAGGAATTTCACACTGACTAGATTTTAAAAGCAATCTTTAATTTCTAGCTAAAGCAATATGTTACTGAATGCACAATCACAGAAAGAAACAATTGTTTTCTTACTATGAACACAGGAAACAAAAGATAGTAAAAAAAAATAAGGTGTTAGGAAAAACATTAAAGAACTTGGAAAATCCAAACACCAATATATCCATTGGAATATCAAATATAAATAAACCACATGTTGCTGATAACAAACTTTGCTTGAGGGGCGCTTGGGTGGCTCAGTTAAGTGTCTTTGTCTCAGGTCATGATCCCCGGATCCTGGGATCAAGCCCCACATCCAGTTCTGGCCTCAGTGGTGAGCCTGCTTCTCCCTCTCCACCCTGCTCATGCTTTCAAATTAAAAAAAAAAAAAAAAAAAATCTTTGCTCGAATATATTCAACTGGAATTATCCTATAGCTATAATTAAAACAGGAGGATAAAATCAACAAAACAAAAACCATGTAGTGATAACCAAATAACCAGCACGACAATACAAATACCATATAGAATAATCTTTAACATGAAAGGAGATTATCACTATTAGTGTTATTTTACAATATCAAAAGTTACACTATTTAAATATTCTTCATGGATAACATCTGTATCACATGTATAAAGACACACAAATACTTATATATAGGGAAACATTCATTTTTACTCATGCAATATAAATCCATTCATCACAGAGGGATGACATCATCAAGATGGTGAAATAGGTAGTTCCCACTTCAGTACTTTGAAAATAAGCTCAGTGGCGCCTGGGTGGCTCAGTCATTAAGCGTTTGCCTTTGGCTCAGGTCATGATCCCAGGGTCCTGGGATCGAGCCCCGCATCGGGCTCCCTGCTCGGCGGGAAGCCTGCTTCTCCCTCTCCCACTCCCCCTGCTTGTGTTCCCTCTCTCGCTGTGTCTCCCTCTGTCAAATAAAATCTTAAAAAAAAAAAAAAAAAAAAAGCTCAACTAGCAACTATTGACATAAGACATCAATGGGCAAACTCTCAGTACTCAGGGGTGAGGCTGAAGAACCCCCCTGGACCACAGAGACCAAGAAGGGCAACATTAGAAGGGTAAGAGGAACAATTTTACATTGATCACAATGCACCTTCCCAGAGCCAGCACAGTCCCACCATAAAGGACCAAAAGAAACTGCAATTGCTCCACCAAGGAAAAGAGAGCCCATGGTGGGCATCCAGCATTCCCGAAATGGCAAGCCCCTTCCTGGGTGGCCCACTGAGATCTCACCTCATGAGCATCCCTGGGGGAATCTGTGATGCTGGACCAGTGGAGAATCACAGACATGGAGAAAGTGGGTAGGGCTTACAAAACCAGTGCTGAAATCTTGAAAGACTGCCAGACAAGACTGTATTCCACCTTGCAGTGACACCCAGTCCAAGATCCCAGTGACTCTGCTCACGTGCAGAGTGGAAATGAACCCTCCTGGTTGAGGAGATTTAGCAGCCGCTATGTCTGACTTGGTTCTCCAGTCAATAGGTTGAACTAGAAAATTAAGGCCGTTCTGTGGCTCTTCATGAGTAGGTAGGAAAGTTGGAAGTCACTTCCCACTGCTGAGCATAGCCTCTACTCCTGCCCCTCCAGGAAGACTGAACAAAGACCCTAGGCAACCACAGAGCCTTTTTTTTTTTTTTTTTTTTTAAAGAATTTGACAGAGACAAAGCGAGAGAGGGAACACAAGCAGGGGGAGTGGGAGAGGGAGAAGCAGGCTTCCCACTGAGCAGAGAGCCCGATGCGGGCCTCGATCCCAGGACTCTGGGATCATGATCTGAGCTGAAGGCAGATGCTTAACTGACTGAGCCACCCAGGCGCCCCCCCCCCACCGCAGAGCCTCTCCTATAGGCTTATGTGGAGAGAGCCAACCCAGCAGTGTTGCCCTAGTGTTGAGTTTAACATCTGACTCTCCCTGACCAGGGAACTTGAACAGTGAATCCAGGCAGTCTAGAGCCTAGCCAAGGGTACTGCCCAGCAACAGAGAATGTCCTTCAGCCCTGCCAAATCTGAATATCACCTCTGGCCCCAGCTAACCACGGAGTTGCCAGCATAGGTTTGGAAACACGGGACCACAGTGTCAATGGACATCTATCTGGTGGTCTGCAGTCCTAGAGAATAAAATTACACCCAAAATGATTGTGGGGCACCTAGGTGGTTCAGTCATTGGGCATCTGCCTCCAGATCAGGTCATGATCCCAGAGTCCTGGGATTAAGCCCTGCATCAGGCTCCCTGCTCAGTGGGGAGTAGGCTTCTCCCTCTCCCCCTCCCCAACCTGCTGATACTTGCGCTCGCTCGCTCTTTTGTGCTCACTTGCTCTCAAATAAAATCTTAAAAAAAGATTGCAGGTGGCATCTGGGTGGCTCAGTAGTTAAGCGTCTGCCTTCGGCTCAGGTCATGATGCCAGGGTCCTGGGATCGAGCCCCAAATTGGGCTTCCTGCTGCATGGGAAGCCGCCTTCTCCCTCTCCAACTCCCCCTGCTTGTATTCTCTCGCTGTGTCTCTGTCAAATAAAATCTTAAAAAAAAAAAATTGCAAATATTTTAAACCAGAAGCTGCCATGTCCCTAGGGTAACTAGAAGAAATTACAGTTGGCTACCTTCAGATGACAGAATAAAACCTCTCAAACTTGCCTTTATTCCATTTCAGTAAAGGAAGAGGTACAGATACAAGAGCGAGAAATTCTGCAGAAGTCCAATGAAAAGTGGACCAGACAGATCATTCCAGTTATCAAATTTTCCAAGGTTCAATATTCACATTCACGTAGAGAGGACTCAGCATGATTGTGGACTATCTTTTCATGAAAAATAAAATCCAACATATTCACTAGAGTCTGACATGTTCCTTTGCATAAAATGTACAATGTATGTTCCATACTTAATGCTTTATCCACTGTAATGTATTTAATGTTCTTGATTCTGTGTGTTAGTGCTAATACTATTGTCCTTTTATGGACAGAAAGGATTTAGATAAAAAGGTTTAGTGAGCCTCTCGATATTGGTAGAGTCAGTGTTTAAATATGGATACCTTAAAAGTCAACATGGGGCAGCCAGGTCAAATGCCCTTCCAGAAGGTGACCTGTGTTTGGATTCTCTTTCCTCTTTAAAACTCAATGATTCACCCAGAAGTCTTCACACAGAACAACTTCCATGAACTGAGACTCCAAACTGAAAATTCTAGGCCACATTACACACATATAGCCTGAGTGGCTTTCTGGTTAACTACTCTAAACACACAGGAAAGGCCCAGCAATGAGTCCACTTTCATACCTGGAGAACCAAGACTATATACCTGTGTATCTGACTACATTTTGGTAGGGCAAATACCTTTATGAAGAACACAACTATAAATGTGTCCTCAGACATTGGTTCTCAACATCTGTTCCCTAGACAGGCACCTGAGATTGGGTAAGAAAGGTAAGTTGGGGGGCTGTACCCCAGAACTATTGACATGGTAATGTGGGGCTAGGCACAACAATCCAAGATTTATGGATCCTCCAGGTGACTCGGACTCAGGCTAAATTTGACAGCCTCTGCAGGAACTAAGTCACTGTCAATCCTCAGTTATCCAAACAAGTCACTCTTAGAAACCCTCTATGCTTGGGGATGCCTGGGTGGCTCAGTCGTTAAGTGGTTGCCTTCAGCTCAGGTCATGATCCCAGGGTTCTGGAATTGAGACCCACATCAGGCTCCCTGCTCAGTAGGAAGCCTGGTTCTCCCTCTCCCACTGCCCCTGCTTTGTTTTCCCTCTCTCGCTGTGACTGTCAAATAAATAAAATCTTAAAAAAAAAAAAAAAAAAAAACCCTCTATGCTTGTGGCCATGTTAACTGTTGTGACATACAAACACAAACACACATTTTCTTTATTCATAAAGGAATCTAACAATCTGTCTGGTCTTCCTCCTCTTTTCTTTTCTCTCTACCCTCTTTGAGCTTGCTGAGATCACCCCAAATACATATTAGTTCACAATCCTGAATGAAAGCAATTCACATTTATGTTAAATAGAACAGGGGTGTGTGGGTGGCTCTGTTGGTTAAACGGCTCAGGTCATGATCTCAGGGTCCTGGGGTCGAGCCCTGATTTGGACTCTCAGCTCAGCCAGTAGTATGCTTCAGGATATTCTTTCCCCCTGCCCCTCCACCTACTCACTTGCTCTGCTCTAAAATAATCTTGGGGTGCCTGGGTGGCTCAGTCGTTAAGCATCTGCCTTCAGCTCAGGTCATGATCCCAGGGTCCTGGGATCAAGCCCCGCATCGGGCTCCCTACTCAGCAGAGAGCCTGCTTCTTCCTCTCCCACTTCCCCTGCTTATGTTCTCTCTTGCGCTCTGTCTCAAATAAAATCTTTAAAATAAATCTTTTTAAAAAAATAAAGTGGGTCTCCTGGATGCTCTGTTGGTTAAGCATCCAACTATAAGTTTCAATTCAGGTCATGATCCAAGGGCTGTGAGTATAAGCACAATGCCTGGGGGTGGACAATACCAAAGAGTAGAAATGGAAAAATCAGGATACCCTAGGGTGTCTAATCTATTTTATAAGACCCGAGTGTGTACCTACTCATTGTGTACCTAACAGAAAATATACACAGTCTTTTCTATATTTACACATCAGCCTTTTCATTATATAGCGGACCACAAAGGGTACTGAAAAATGAATCCTCTTCAATTGATGTAATGTTAAATATGACTGTAACATGCTAACCAACTTAATTTCATCAGTTTCTACAACTGATGAAATCCTCTTTCCTCTCAGTGCAGGAGGAGTGTAGGGACAGCATGGGCTGTGAAACAACATAGGGACAGCTAGCCCCAAAACTGGGCAGGCTGTTTAAAGCAGAACTGGTCCCTGTGGGGATAGATGACCTGCTTCTCAGTCACTGCCTTGCACATAGCTCAGAGCACAGGACTAGACTCAAAATGGGGCTGAGTAGAAGTGAGGGAGGGCCCTGCCGACCTCAGGTCAGCTTCCTTGGAAGGTCACCCATCTATACTGGAACAGACCTACGTTGGGGTTACATTCCTGGGATACCAGGGCCTTGTGGAACCACAACACACACCTTGCTGGTTCTGACTAGTAATGTCCAACAGCATTAATCTTCAACATCCACTGTCATGTGACATCTTCAAGCTATGCACACAATATTTAAATCATCCAATACCCCCCTCTATACATCAGTCCATGAATCTGGGCCTGGAAAAGTACAGTTATCTCTGTCATCCAACAGCAACTGGTCCTCAGGAGCACCAGAGAATTAATTAAATCATGGGAAAAGCATCAGACTTCCCAGAAAAGCACCATAATTCGCAAGAATGCATCTCTGTCACATTTGCTCATCACAAGTACCTTCCTAAGGCCTTGCAGTGACCAAAGAACTTCCCCACATTTCAAGAGTTCTCCATATTTGGTTTTCGTAGGATTTATCTTCCTCTCGAACTGTGTCATCATCATGTTTTATCTGTCCTCAACTCTCAAAGTGCTAAGTACCTAAATTAATCCTGGGGCCCATCGATGGAGTTTTCCTATGCTTCCAATGAAGAGGTGACAATATTGTATTTAAATCTCACTTATGGCCTAAAATGATCCTGTTACCAACCATTTACCATTGAATTAGAAAATTCCAAGCTATTCCTAAGGATCTACAAGGGCCTGCAAGGCTTAGACGGGAGGGGGAGAGCAGTGACAACGGGGTCTCTGAAACACAGGAACGAAGGTCAGTTTTGATACCTGCATCACTGCAATGGAGATGAAGAGACAGAAGAACTGGAGAGGATTGAGAAAAACAAAATTTACCTTTCTAGATTCAGAGTCAATAGTGTAGCCTTGGACAGGGGTCCTCTCCCCAATGAAGAATTCATGCCAATGCTTCAGCTTAGACATGTTTCATCTCTTACCTTGTGCTGCATCATCACTCCTAATAGAGTATTGATTTCTTCCTGAGGTACAACATCTACTCAGCAACAGAATACACATTCTTCTTGAGTATACATGGAACATTCTCCAGAATAGTTTACATACAGGGTCAAAAATTGGGTCTTGAATGGTACAGAAAGATTGAGATTATTCCCTCCATTTTTCAGACAACAATGCTTTAAATTTGAACTTAATCACAAGAGAAAATTTGGAAGGAAAACAAATGGAGATTAAGGAGAATCCTACTCAAGAATGAATGGGTCAAACAGGAAATTAAATTAGAATTTAAAAAAAAATATGGAAACAAATGAAAATGAAAACACGACTGTTCAGGACATTTGGGATGCAGCAAAGGCAGTCCTAAGAGGGAAGTATATAGCAATACAGGCCTTTCTCAAGAAAAAGACAAATCTCAAATACATGCTCTAACCTTCCATCTAAAGGAGCTGGGGGAAAAAAAAAAAAAAAAAACAGCAAATAAAGCCTAAATCCAGCAGAAGAGAAATAAAAGATTAGAGCAGAAATCAATGATATAGAAATAAAAAACAAACAGTAGAACAGATCAACAAATCTAAGAACTGGATCTTTGAAGGAATTAATAAGATTAATAAACCAACCCCTAGCAGGAATTTATAAGATTGATAAAGCAAACCCCTAGCAGACTTACCAGAAAGAGCAGAAAGAGGACCCAAATAAAATCATGAATGAAAAATGAGAGATCACAACACTGAAGAAATACAGTTATAACAAAATATTGTGAGTAATTATATACCAACAAATTAGGATATCTGGAAGAAAGATGGATGCATTCCTCGAAAACTCTAACCTACCAAAACTGAAGCAGGAAGAAATAGAAACCTGAGTAGACCCATAACCAGCAAAGAAATTGAAGCAGTAGGTCAACAATCTCCCAACAAACAAGAATCCAGGGCTGGATGACCTCACAGTGGAATTGTATCAAACAATTCAAGGAGAATTAATACCTATTCTTCTGAAACGGTTTCAAAAAGTAGATGTGGAAGGAAAACTTACAAACTCATTCTATGAGGCATTACCCTGATTCCAAAACCAGACAAAGACCCCACTCAAAAGGAGAATTACAGACCAATATCCCTGACGAACGTAGATGCAAAAACTCTCACCCAGATACTAACAATAGGATCCAAAAGTGCATTAAAAGGATAATTCACCAGGACCAAGTGGGATTTATTCCTGGGCTGTAAGCATGGTTCAACATTCACAAATCAATCAATATGATAAACCACATTAATAAAAGAAAGGACAAGAACCAGATGATCCTCTCAATCAATAAAGAAAAAGCATGCGACAAAATACAGCATCTTTTCTTGATAACAATCTGCAGTGTAAGGATAGAAGGAACATAACTTGACATCATAAAGGACATATATGAAAAACCCACAACTAATATCAACACAGAAAAATTGAGAGCCTTTCCCCTAAGGTCAGGAACATGGCAGGGATGTCCACTCTCACCACTGGTGTTCAATATAGTCCTGGAAGTCCTAACCTCAGCAATCAGACAATAAAAAGTAAAATAAAATGTATCCAAATCAGCAAAGTAGTAAACTCTCACTCTTCACCGACGACGTGATACTCTATGTAGAAACCTCAAAAGACTCCACACATGGGCGCCTGGGTGGCTCAGTCGGTTAAGCGTCTGCCTTCAGCTCCAGTCATGATCCTGGGGTCCTGGGATCGAACCCCACATAGGGCTCCCTGCTCTGTGGGAAGCCTGCTTCTCCCTCCCCCACTCCCCTGCTTCTGTCCCCTCCCTGGCTGTGTGTCTGTCAAATAAATAAAAATCTTAAAAAAAAAAAAAGACTCCACCCAAAAATTGACAGAAGTGACACAGTATTCAGCAAAGTTGCTGGATATAAAAATCAATGCATAAGCTGGTTGCATTGCTATTCACTAACAAGGCAAAATAAAGAGAAATCAAGGAATTGATCTCATTTTTTTTTTTTTTTAAGATTTTATTTGACAGAGAGACACAGCAAGAGAGGGAACACAAGCAGGGGGAGTGGGAGAGGGAGAAGCAGGCTTCCCGCCGAGCAGGGAGCCCGATGTGGGGCTCGATCCGAGGACCCTGGGATCATGACCCGAGCCGAAGGCAGACGCTTAACGACTGAGCCACCCAGGCACCCCAATTGATCTCATTTATAATTGCACCAAAAACCATAAGATACCTAGGAATAAACCTAACTAAAGAGGGAAAGGATCTGTACTCTGAAAACTACAGAACACTTAGGAAAGAAATTGAGAAGGACACACACACACACACAATAAATCAATGGAAAAACATTTCATGCTCATAGATTGGGAGCACAATATTGTTAAAATATCTGCAACCAAAAGCACTCTACACATTCAATGCAATCCCTATCAAAATGCCATCAGCATTTTTCACACTGGAATAATCCTAAAATATATATGGAAACAAAAATTAGCAATAATCGTGCCTCGGATAAACCTCATTGGCTACAATACTGCCACTGCGCAAAGCTATATGGAAACAGACTCCAAATATCTGAAGTAATGATGAAAAGGAACACCAAAGCTGGAGGCATCACAATTACGGACTTCCAGCTCTATTACAAAGCTGTCATCATCAAGACAGTATGGTACTGGCACAAAAACAGACACCTAGGGCGCCTCGGTGGCTCAGTTGGTTGGGTGACTGCCTTTGGCTCAGGTCAAGATCCTGGAGTCCCAGGATCAAGTCCCGCATCGGGCTCCCTGCTCAGCAGGGAGTCTGCTTCTCCCTCTGACCCTCCTCCCTCTCATGCTCTCTCTCATTCTCTCTCTCTCAAATAAATAAAATCTTTAAACAAAACAAAACAAAACAAAAACCAGACACCTAGAACAATGCAACAGAAGAGAGAGCCCAGAAATGGGCCCTCAACTCTATGGTCAACTAATCTTCAACAAAGCAGTAAAGAATATCCAATGGAAATTGGACAATGTCCTCAAAAAAATGGTGTTGGGAAAATTGGACAGCCACATCAAGAAGAATGAAACTGAGCCATTTTCTTACACCATACACAAAGATAAACTCAAAATGGATGAAAGACCTAAATGAGAGACAAGAATCCATCAAAATCCTAGAGAACACAGGCAGTAAACTTTGACCTTGGCCGCAGCAACTTCTTGCTAGACACGTCTCCAAAGGCAAAGGAAACCAAAGCAAAAATGAACTATTAGGACTTAAGATAAAAACCTTTTGGGGCGCCTGGGTGGCTCAGTCGGTTAAGCATCTGCCTTTGGCTCAGGTCATGATCCCAGGGTCCTGGGATGGAGCCCTGCATCGGGCTCTCTGCTCAGTGGGAAGCCTGCTTCTCACTCTCCGCTCCCCCTGCTTGTGTTCCCTTTGTTGCTCTCTGTGTCAAATAAATAAAATCTTAAAAAAAAAAAAGATAAAAACCTTTTGCACAGCAAAGGAAACAGTGAACAAAACCAAAAGACCAGATGTCCATTCACAGATGAATGGATAAAGATGTGGTGTTTGTGTGTGTGTGTATACACACACTCACACGTGTGTATATGTATGTGTGTGTATATTTGGATATATACATATTTAATGGAATATATATATATACACACACACACACACACACATCAGGGAGACAAAGATTGTGACACTTGCCCACAACAGCAGTTCACCCTCCCTGACACTCCAGGACAACACTGAGAAAATTCTTACCTCTCCTCAAAAGAGAAACAAATGAGTGACCTGTATGTTCAGTGATCTCACTACTTTGCTACTGCCTGAGGACATGTTTCTGTCATGCAGGACATAGAAGGAGGAAGGAATGACAGCACCCTCTGGATGCAGTGTGGTGGCTGCTCAGCCCAAAGGTGAGCATTTGTTCAACCAATGGAGAGACTACAGAGGTGAAGACAAAGAGAGGAAGGTATCATGGACTCTAAAAAGTAACTACACTTTGAAAGCTGGGAAATCAAATTTTCAGACATGACAAATGCCCAGAACATGTGGGAGAGGTCCCCCAATTGCTATTTGTGTTGATCTGCACAAAGCAAGTCCATAATCCTAGGCCCAGAGGCTTTTTAAAAAAATTCCCAAATGTCAACAAGAGATAATAAGGCATGCAAAGAACCAGGAAAACGTGTTCTAATCAGAGGAATGAAATAAATGTCCAATACTGGCTCTAAATTAATTACGAACTAGTTATTGCCTGATGACGAATTCAAATAACCATCATAAAGGTGCTTCTGGAGGAAGAAGAAAAACAGGTAACTAAATGTTATCAGGAAAGTATGCAGGACCAAAATGGAAATCCAAAAAAAAAGACAATAAAACAAACCATCAACCAGAAATTGGGAGCTGAAGATAAAAACACACCAATGGGTCACCCACAGACTTGATCAAGCAGAAGAAATATTCAGACAACTTAAAGACCTGTTTGTTGTTATTGTTTTGTTTTTAAAGACCCCTTCTTTTAAATTATCTGCTGAGAGGACCAAAGAAAAATGTGGAATAGGATAGCGTCTAGGAACTCATGGGACACCAACAAGTGGTCCCATATGTACATTAAGGGGACCCCAAAAGGAGAGGAAAGTGAAATGGGGCAGAGGGCTTACATGAAGATCTAAGGGCCTGTATTTCCCACGCATGTGGAAAGAACAACTTCAACAAGCTCAGGAAATTCAAAGTGGGATAAATGTCAAGACATCAACACAGTGACACCTTATAATTAACCTATGAAAAAATCAAAGGTGAAAAGAGAATTTTGAGACCATATGACAGAAGCAACTCATCTTATACAAAAGAGAGCTCCTATAAGATTAGTAGTGGGATTCACAGCAGACCTGATAGGAAGAACTGCATGGGACAGTGTATTCAAGCACTGAAAGATCAAAATATCCACCAAGAGTACTCTATCTGGGAAAACTGTTTTCCATGAAGATAGAAATGAACACTTTCCCACATAGAAACCCCTGTAAGTTTACCAGTAGACTTGTCCTACAAAAAATGTTAAAGGAAGCACATCTAGTTGAAATAAGAGGATTCTAAACAGAAACTAAAACCACAGGACAACATAAAGCTCTGCTAAATATAAATATTTCCACAGTTATAGAAACCCGTAGTGTTGTAATGAGATACCACACGTTTCTTACATTTCTACCTCAAGATACATTAAAAATCAAGGCATAAAAAATCATAAATGTAGGTAATAAAGTAAACAACATAAAAGATAGAATTTGTGATATCAGAAACAAGGTGTGTACAGGAATGGAGAGAAGTAGAATGATTTTGGATGCAATTGAGAATCTCAGTTTAAAATGGTTTTTTAGGGGCGCCTGGGTGGCTCAGTTGGTTAAGCGACTGCCTTCGGCTCAGGTCATGATCCTGGAGTCCCAGGATCGAGTCCCGCATCGGGCTCCCTGCTCGGCGGGGAGTCTGCTTCTCCCTCTGATCCTCCCCCTCTCATGCTCTGTCTCCCATTCTCTCAGATAAATAAAAAAATCTTTAAAAAATAAAATAAAATGGTTTTTTATACCTTTCAGTTTCATTCTGAAAGCACAATGAAAATATGTACAGAAGACACAAAATTCCCTGAGAATGGTATCAAAACATGTTGGGGGTATAACACCACAACTAAGGATAAAGTATACCTGAACTTGATACACAGGCAGGAAGGGTTTCAAAGTTACTTTCAATTCAAAAGTGTCTTTCATGCGAGGAGAATAAAAATCCACCAGTAAATAGATGATGAAATTATTTCTATTATGACAACTCATGTAGGCATGATACAACATACACGGACCACTAACCAATGAAAGAAATACACAAGATGAGTCACAAAGTACGTATGGGTAATAATGATACAAATACAGAATGTTCTTGGCAAAGGGAATAAAGCTGATTCATATTTGAGGTAAACTCACATTGCCTTAAAATCTACTGAGTTAAAAATGGTCATCCTAGGGCGCCTGGGTGGCTCAGTTGGTTAAGCGACTGCCTTCGGCTCAGGTCATGATCCTGGAGTCCCGGGATCGAGTCCCGCATCGGGCTCCCTGCTCAGCAGGGGGTCTGCTTCTCCCTCTGACCCTCCCCCCTCTCATGTGCTGTCTCTCTCATTCTGTCTCAAATAAATAAAATCTTTAAAAAAAAAAATGGTCATCCTATACCAAAATACACAGTAAATAAGGAAACCAGAAGTAACTACTGTTGTGGAGAGTCCCAGACAAAAGGAAGCACATGATTATGGGATTGCAAAACCAGAGTAAGACCAAATTTAACCCAAATTTCTACATAAAAAAAATTTAGTAAGAAAACTACTATATAACTACAATTTTAAACTGTGACTGTATGCAAGAAAAACAAGCATTTGAATTACTGGCATTTCTTCACGGACAAATTTTAAATTATATTCATTAAAATCCACAAGAAGATCTAATGATAATTTTACAAATAAGCAGTTAAGGGCGCCTGGGTGGCTCAGTTGCTTAAGCGACTGCCTTCAGCTCAGGTCATGATCCTGGAGTCCCGGGATCGAGTCCCCCATCGGGCTCCCTGCTCAGCAGTGAGTCTGCTCCTCCCTCTGACCCTACCCCCTCTTGTGCTCTCTCTCTCTGAAATATATAAAAAATAAAATCTTTAAATAAGCATTTAAAAGACTTGAAAAATGTTATTTCACTAATATATTCCTTTTACCCAGAATGTAAGGTATAATTCATTCCTTAGAGCCAAGCAAACAAAATCCTTTCATTTCTATTTTTTTTTAATATTTCATTTTTTTGACACAACATACAAGCAGATGGAGTGGCAGAGGGCGGAGGGGAAGCAGGCTTCCCACTAAGCAGGAATCAGACTTGGGGCTCAATCCCAGAACCCTTAGATCAAGACCTGAGGGTGAAGGCAGATGCTTAACTGAGCCACCCAGGCACCCCAATCTGTTCATTTCTAAATTGACACCAATAATGTATAAAATATACTGACAACTTTATAAAAAGTAAATATTTGGGATGACTCAGATACATTCTGAGGAAAGAAGAAAAATACATAATTTTTAGTGAAGTAAATTTATGAACAAAACTTTTTCCTTAAATATTGGGATTTAACTAATTACTTCACTTCTTATAAAGCACATGCCCATGTCCTATCAGAACTTTTGATCTTAAAAAAAATAAATCAGAGGACTCTCGTATACAACCATTTAGAAAATGAAAACACCTAGTAAAAAGTCACAGGAGCTTCATACAAGACAGAATTATGAACTGATGCAATTTTAATAAGGTAACAATTAGAGACTTTATTAAAGGCTACAAATTCTGAGATCTAAATGTTCTACCTCCCGAATGGCATTCATTTAGGTAGGAATTCTATGTTATTTCAACATTGAGGAATGGAACACAGAGTGGAAATTTCTATATTAGTTAATATGAAAAAAAAAACTTTTGAAGGGAAATAAAGCATTAGATTTTCTCATTTTAGGGAGGTGCTTTGTTATCTGATGAAGTTACTAAGTCTCAATTATGTACAGTTAAGATTAAAGTCTCCAAAACACTGGAAAGCATAAACCAGAAAACATGTAATATCTGTCTCCAGTGTTCCTGGATTTCTACACCAAACCCCAATATGTCCACCATAACCCTGACACATTTCTCAGATGAGGGAAAACACAACTTGCAAAGGGCTAAACCTAAAGATCCTCAGAAATAAGATTTCCCCAGGGCCCTCAAAGCAATGGAAAAGCTCTCAGATTATGGAGGCCCTCCCAGTGGATGTGATGGACCACCACTGAAGCTGAAAGAGAATCCTTAGAGAATGTAAGAGCTTAATAATGTTGGATAGCAGGTGTCTCTCAGAGAGGGAGAGAAATAACACTAGGCTTCTAAACTAATTTCCATTCAGAGAGCTACTCGAACCACAGTTTAAGGTCTATCATCTTCCTTTGCATTTGGACCTTGCCTCTATCATCTGCCTAATATGAATCCCACCTACATGGATGGAGGGATAGGATATCCTTTCTCATCATATCCCAAGCTCCCTCTTTGGTTCTGAAAAGGAGACCAAGTCTGGCTTTTACATAATGAGACCTATTTATTAGAAAAAAGGAAAAGCGCACTGGTGGGGATTCTAACTTTTAAATACGATTGTGCTCAGGAGAGAAGAGAGGACATTGTAAAATTGAGAACATTTTCCCAAATGCTGTTGAAAACAGCCCCTTTACAATAAGGAGGGATTTCCAATGTTCACATCCTGAGCTCCACTTCCAAGTATTAGATACAATAAGGAGTGCAAATTGGAGTAGAAGATGTGGGAAGTACTTTTATGCCCCTTAGTGTTTAGAACTGCAAGTAATCTACAGAAGTGATAATGTTACCTTAAGGAAGGGAAACTAAAGCTAAAAAGGACAGACACATCACAAAGTTTTTTCTCTACATCTGCAAACCCCTACTTATTTCCCTTTCTGCCTGGATCAGAATTCCAGCCATTCAAAGAGGAATCATCTAAGAAAGTCTTCACAGGAAGGAAGAAAACCCAGAGTGGTATTTAGGAAATCTGGAGTCTTCCTCACCCAAGACAATGAGGTGTCTAGTTCTCTAACATCACATCCATGTACAATTCCCACTGAGTGTGGTTCAGGCATCCCCACTCGTCCTGAGAGAATTCTATGGCCACATCCCTGAATGTCAGCAGTCCCTGCAATAAATACCACAGTTACCAAGTGGCCATTGACAGAGTTCACAATGGTTCCTAAGATGAAAGAGGGAGTTAATGTCACCAGCTAGACCCACGACCTAACCTTCCCTGGTTACCTGCTTGTACCCTCAGATCTTTGTCCCACATATTACTTAACCTCTTCTTTCCACCTTATCTTTTGCTTCTAGCAAAGCACCTCATGGGCAGAGTCTCCTGTGAGGAAAACAAAAAATATCCAACAAAAGTAATGACTGTCCTGAGGAAGAGCTTGGCCTTTCCCAGTTTGAGCTTAACCCCGGACTTAAACGTAAGCAGATGGGCCAGGGAGTAACCCATGGAGTGATCTACAGGTCCCTCTCTCTCATTATAGTTGAGAATCTCCACCCGAGGAAGAGCACAAACCTCATTTAGGTGAAATACAAAGTATGTAGAGAAGGGTTTTCTTGAAGCACTTGTGTACCTTGTGCCCAGCTCTACATAAGATGACACGGATCCATTTTCTAAATATCTACCCTAACCCCAAATAAGAAGAAAATATTTCTCCCTTGCTCTGGGTCTCTACTTTGGAAGTTATTTCCTGTTACCTCCTTATTTGCTGCAAATCCAATTTCCATTGTGGGACAACCGCTACCCAGTATAGTTTCTGTGACTCACCAAGCAGTGAACTCATGTGAGTTCAGTTATACCAGGACAACTAGTTCTGGCTTAGGTGCATTTCCTACTTTACACAGTAAGATAATTTTTAACACAGTAATATGCTCTAACGTTTTCTCTAACCTTGAGGTGAGAGGATGTCATATGATCCACCAAACCAGGATAAATACTGTGTTTATCCAAAATAACTTGTCAAATAAAGAAATCAACACATGCATAGACATTTTTGACTACTGTGTTTACATCACAAAGAAGTTGTGTCTACTTCTTAGGTGGAATGTTTTAGTGGGTTACAAATGTACTCATCAAAATTTTTTTCAGCTTTTATTTATTCATTTGAGACAGATACTAAGAAAGAGAGAGCATGAGCAGTGGAGAGGCAGAGGGAGAGGGAGAAGCAGGCTCCCTGCTGAGCCAGGAGCCAGACATGGGGCTCGATCTCAGGACCCTGGGGCCATGACCCAAGCCAAAGGCATATGCCTAAGGACTGAGCCACCCAGGCGACCCTGTACTCATCAAATTCTGATGTGAATTAGAATTTCAAAACAGTGAATTGGAGATCTTGTGAAAATGCAGATTCTGTTCAGGAGTACTGGGGTGGGATCAGAGTCTGCATTTCTAACAAGGCAGTAGCCTATGGACCAAGGGATAAAGTTTTGAATAAGAGGCAGGACTCCAAGGCAAGAATTCTTGGAGTATTTAGAACAGGCAAAAAAGGCTTTTATTTTTTGTAATCGGTTTTTATCTTTTGAGAGAGCGCAAGAGAGCTTGAGGGGGACAGGAGTTACAGAGGGAGAGGGATAAGCAGACTCCCCCCTGAGCAGGGATCCCAACACAGGGCTCTAGCCCCGGACACTGGGACCATGACCAAGCTGAAGGCAGACACTTAACCGACTGAAACACCCAGGTGCTCCCTGAATGGGTTTTACAGTCATAGCTTCTACTGGATTAGCAAGAAAGCCAACAACAATCCTTTCTCACCATTTCCTAGTTACCCAAGACCATTTAACAGTCATTCATAAATTAATGGGTAGGAATAATAAAAATCTCAGAACACACACATTATTCTTCTGTTTTTATGGGAATATTGTCAAACATCCAGTAACATGGAAGGGATCAGGTTTTCACTCAGGTTGTCTGACCTAGAGTCGATCTAAAATGACACACAGGTCAATATACAGAGAGGACTCTAAAGCAGTGTTCATAGCAGGTGTCAAACCTGAGAAGAATGAGGGGAAACAAGGGATCCACACAACACTCGTCTTTTTACATTCATGCGCACATCCATACATTCAGAAAGTAGTTAATATACATATTAAAAGTGATAGAGTAGAAAACTGTCCTGGTAACTACTATGCAACATTTTCAATGACATGACCCTCATAAATCCCTTTGTGGATGATGATGCTTCTTTTATTCACATTATCAACACAAACACACAGAATGACAGAAATGAAACAGCTCTTATTTCTGAGTCTACTATGATGAGGGCTAGAAGCAAAAAATGTTCACCTGCAGCCCAGAAGGCTGACCTATAGTCTCCATAGTTCTAGAACCATTAAATAAGGGCAAACTGCTACATTCTCAATGGATCTCATGACTGCCTGTACATCTCACCTATAGTTAATATTGAACTGAGTAGGGCGCCTGGGTGGCTCAGTTGGTTAAGCGACTGCCTTTGGCTCAGGTCATGATCCTGGAGTCCTGGGATCGAGTCCTGCATCGGGCTCTCTGCTCAGTGGGGAGTCTGCTTCTCCCTCTGACCCTCCCCCCTCTCATGCTCTATCTCATTCTCTCAAATAAAATCTTAAAAAAATATATATTGAACAGAGTAAGTGCCTGAGAAATCTTGCAAAAGTAGTTTTACAAGTACAAATTCCAAGAAATACTTAGGATCTTATGCTCCCTGCACACCCCCTCCCTAGTGAACACTAAGTATGGAACCATGAGCTTCATGCAGCCCAAGTGCAGCTCTTTCTACCCATGGATCCTGTGCTACTCAAATGAACTTACTTTTACCATACAAGCTTTCAAAAATTCTTTCTTGGCTATTTTAATCCATGATCCCTCAACACAGTATTTCATTGAAAAGTTTTGTTTCAGTTATCATTCACGTTCTATTACATCTCAGGATTTTAAGACACTTAAAATGTTAATTAGGTGATAGTTTTCTTTTTCTGAAAACACAAAGAAGTAAAAAGAAGTGTATGTCCGTGCTAGGGAGAAGAGATATGTAACCTACAATGGTAGAAACATTAGATTGGCAACAGACCTATCCACAGAGACCTGGCAGGCCAGAAAGGACTGGCATATATTCAGAACACTAAATGAGAAAAATATGCAGCCAAGAATACTATATCCAGCTAGGCTGTCACTGAAAATAGAAGGAGAGATAAAAAGCTTCCAGGACAAACAAAAACTAAAGGAATTTGCAAACACAAAACCAGCCCTACAAGAAATCTTGAAAGGGGTCCTCTAAGCAAAGAGAGAGCCTAAAAGCAACATAGACCAGAAAGGAACACAGACAATATACAGTAACAGTCACCCTACAGGCAATACAATGGCACTAAATTCGTATCTTTCAATAGTTACCCTGAAGGTAAATGGGCTAAATGCCCCAATCAAAAGACACAGGCTAGGGGTGCCTGGGTGGCTCAGTCGGTTAAGCGTCTGCCTTCGGCTCAGGTCATGATCCCGGGGTCCTGGGATCGAGCCCCGCATTGGGCTTCCTGCTCCGCGGCAAGCCTGCTTCTCCCTCTCCCACTCTCCCTGTTTGTGTTCCCTCTCTCACTGTGTCTCTCTCTGTCAAATAAATAAATAAAAATATTTTTAAAAAAGACACAGGCTATCAGATTGGCTTAAAAAAGACGACCCATCGATATGCTGTCTGCAAGAGACTCATTTTAGACCCAAAGACACCCCCAGATTGAAAGTGAGGGAGTGGAAAACGATTTACCATGCTAACGGACACCAAAAGAAAGCTGGGGTGGCAATCCTTATATCAGACAAATTATATTTTAAACCAAAGAGTATAATAAGAGATGAGGACGGACACTATATCCTACTTAAAGGGTCTATCCAACAAGAAGATCTAACAATTGTAAATATCTATGCCCCTAACATGGGAGCAGCCAGTTATATAAGGTAATTAATAACAAAAGCAAAGAAACACATTGACAACAAAACAGTAGAAGTGGGAGACTTTAACACCCCCTCACTGAAATGGACAGATCTAAGCAAAAGATCAACAAGGAAATAAAGACTTTAAATGACCCACTGGACCAAATGGACTTCAAAGATATATTCAGAACATTATATCCCAAAGCAACAGAATACACCTTCTTCTCTAGTGCCCATGAAACATTCTCCAGAATAGATAACATCCTAGGTCACAAATCAGGTCTCAACCAGTACCAAAAGATTGGGATCATTCCCTATTTTCAGACCATAATGCTTTGAAACTAGAACTCAATCACAAGAGGAACGACAGTAAGAACTCAAATACATGGAGGCTAAAGAGCATCCTACTAAAGAATGAATGGGTCAACCAGGAAATTAAAGAATTAAAAAAATTCATGGAAACAAATGAAAATGAAAACACAACTTTCAAAATCTTTGGGATACAGCAAAGGCACTGAGAGAAAAGTATATAGCAATACAAGCCTTTCTCAAGAAACAAGAAAGGTCTCAAATACACAACCTAACCCTACACCTAAAGGAGCTGGAGAAAGAACAGCAAATAAAGCCTAAACCCAGCAGGAGAAGAGAAATGATAAAGATCAGAGCAGAAATCAATGAAATAGAAACCAAAAGAACAGTAGAACAGATAAACAAAACTAAGAGCTGGTTCTTTGAAAGAATTAACAAGATTGATAAACCCCTGGCCAGACTTACCAAAAGAAATGACCCAAATGAACCAAAATCATGAATGAAAGAGGAGAGATCACAACCAACACCAAAGAAATACAAACAATTATAAGAACATATTATGAGCAACTATATACCAGCAAGTTAGATAACCTGGAAGAAATGGATGCATTCCTAGAGATGTATCAACTACCAAAACTGAACCAGGAAGAAATAGAAAACCTGAACAGACCTATAACCACTAAGGAAATTGAAGCAGTCATCAAAAATCTCCCAACAAACAAAAGCCCAGGGCCAGATGGCTTCCCAGGGGGATTCTAAAACATTTAAAGAATTAATACCTATTCTTCTGAAACTGTTCCAAAAAATAGAAATGGAAGGAAAACTTCCATACTGGTTTTATGAGGCCACCATTACCTTGATCCCAAAACTAGAAAAAGACCACATCAAAAAGGAGAATTACAGACCAATATCCTTGATGAACATGGATGCAAAAATTCTCACCAAAATACTAGGCAATAGTATACAACGGTACATTAAAAGGATTATTCACCACGACCAAGTGGGATTTATCCCTGGGCTGCAAGGTTGGTTCAACATCTGTAAATCAATGTGATACAATACATTACTAAAAGAACGAACAAGAACCATATGAGCCTCTCCATAAATGCAGAAAAAGCATTTGACAAAGTACAGCATCCTTTCTTGATCAAAACTCTGAAGAGTATAGGGATGGAAGGTAAATACCTCAATATCATTAAAGCCATCTATGAAAAACCCACAGTGAATATCATTCTCAATGGGGAAAAACAAAGCTTTCCTCCTAAGATCAGGAACATAGCAGGGATGTCCACTATCACCACGGCTATTCAACATAGTATTAGAAGTCTTAGCCACAGCAATCAGAAAACAAAAAGAAATAAAAGGCATCCAAATCAGCAAAGAAGTCGTCAAACTCTCACTCTTTGCAGATGATATGATACTTTATGTGGAAAACCCAAAAGACTCCACCCCAAAACTGCTAGAACTCATACAGGAATTCAGTCAAGTGGCAGGATATAAAATCAATGCACAGAAATCAGTGGTATTCCCATACACCAACAAGACAGAAGAAATTAAAGAGTCAATCCCATTTACAATTGCACCCAAAACCATAAGATACCTAGGAATAAATCTAACCAAAGAGGCAAAGAATCTGTACTCAAAAAACTATAAAATATTCATGAAAGAAATTGAGGAAGACACAAAGAAATGGAAAAACGTTCCATGCTCATGGATTGGAAGAACAAATATTGTGAAGATGTCAATGCTACCTAGAGCAATCTACACATTCAATGCAATCCCTATCAAAATACCATCCACTTTTTTCAAAGAAATGGAACAAATAATCCTAAAATTTGTATGGAACCAGAAAAGACCCCGAATAGCCAGAGGAATGTTGAAAAAGCAAAGCAAAGCTGGCGGCATCACAATTCCAGACTTCCAGCTCTATTACAGAGCTGTCATCATCAAGACAGTATGGTACTGGCACAAAAACAGACACATAGATCAATGGAACAGAATAGAGAGCCCAGAAATGGACCCTCAACTCTATGGTCAATTAATCTTTGACAAAGCAGGAAAAAATGTCCAATGGAAAAAAGTCTCTTCAACAAATGTGTTGGGAAAATTGGACAGCCACATGCAGAAGAATGAAACTGGACCATTTCCTTACACCACACACAAAAATAGACTCAAATGGTTGAAAGACCTCAATGTGAGACAGGAGTCCATCAAAATCCTAGAGGAGAACACAGGCAACAACCTCTTCGACCTCAGCCACAGCAAATTCTTCCTAGAAATACCACCAAAGGCAAGGGAAGCAAGGGCAAAAATGAACTACTGGTGTTCATCAAGATAAAAAGCTTTTCACAGCAAAAGAAACAGTCAACAAAACCAAAAGACAACTGACAGAATGGGAGAAGATATTTGCAAATGACGTTATCAGATAAAGGGCTAGTATCCAAAATCTATAAAGAACTTATCAAACTCAACACCCAAAGAACAAATGATCCAATCAAGAAATGGGCAGAAAACATGAACAGACATTTCTCCAAAGAAGACATCCAACTGGCCAACAGTCACATGAGAAAGTGCTCAACATCGCTTAGCATCAGAGAAATCCAAATCAAAACCTCAATGAGATACCTCACACCAGTCAGAATGGCTAAAATAAACAAGTCAGGAATCGACAGATGTTGGTGGGGATGCAGAGAAAGGGGAACCCTCCTACACTGTTGGTAAGAATGCAAGTTGGTGCAGCCATTCTGGAAAACAGTATGGAGGTTCCTCAAAAAGTTTAACATAGAGCTACCATACAATCCAGCAATTGCACTACTGGGTATTTACCCCAAAGATACAAATGTAGGGATCCGAAGGGGCACCTGCACCCGACATTTATAGCAGCAATGTCCACAATAGCAAACTGTGGAAAGAGCCAAGATGTCCATTGACAGATGAATGGATAAAGAAGATGTGGTATCTATATACAATGGAATATTATGCAGCTATCAAAAGGAATGAGATCTTGCCATTTGCAATAATGTGGATGGAACTGGAGGATATTATGCTAAGCGAAATAAGTCAATCAGTGAAAGACATGTATCATATAATCTCACGGATATGAGGAATTCTTATTCTCAGGAAACAGGGTTGCTGGAGTGGTGGGGGGTGGGAGGAATGGGGTGGCTGGATGATAGACATTGGGGAGGGTATGTGCTATGGTGAGCACTGAATCGTGCAAGACTGTTGAATCACACATCTGTACCTCTGAAACAATACATTATGTTAAAAAAAAAGTTAGCAGGAGGGGAAAAATTGGGGGGGGGGAACAGGAGGGGGAGACGAACCATGAGATGATGGACTCAAAAACAAACTGAGGGTTCTAGAGGGGAGGGGGTAGGAGGATGGGTTAGCCTGGTGATGGGTATTAAAGAGGGCACGTTCTGCATGGAACACTGGGTGTTATACACAAACAATGAATCATGGAACACTACATCAAAACCTGATGTAGTGAATGGTGATTAACATAACAATAAAAATTTTTTAAAAAGAAGTGTATGTCCATGACATGAGCGTGGAGAAGAGAAAAACCTATGGGACAATAGGCTGACTGCCAGAACCACCGCTCCCAGAAGTCAAATATATCAACTACACAAAAGTGAGAGCTCTCCCTGTTCAGTGCAAACTGATGGGATGTGGGACAGGAGCCAATGGTCAAGAAAGAATTTCTAAGATGTTTTTGATGTGAAATGTTGGGGTTCAGGAGTGAATGATGAAGAAAATCATTGAGAGGTCTTTGGTGCAAAAAACATGGTATTATTAAAACACAGGGATAGGACCCGTGGGAAGAAAGAGCTGTACTGGGTTTGTGAGCAGTGAGGGATGATAGGATTTCAAGTGGGGAGGGGGTGAGGGAAAACAGAAGTCTTTAATGAATTTGGAAGCAAGGTTTCCAGGATCTTGAAGGACTAGCTGGTATGATGATGAGGTCACTTACTACTATCTAGTAAAACCTCAGTCATGGAACCTTCAGATCTCTCTCAGTGGGCCATATGCTTAGGGGATGATTACCAACATATATCTGGGGGGAGAGGGGGTAGAGAAAAAAAGTTTCCAGAGGGATTATCCTATGTTAAAGGGGACTTACAGGATCCTAGAGGTCTGGCCACTGTCAAGCTAAGGTTGCTTTTGGCCTCCAACAAAACATTAACATTGCCACAGGTGTGGATTCCTCGAGGAACGTCACGCCGTGCCTGTCTCAAGAATTTGTCAATGGGCTGCAAGTCAAAGGAAATTTAATTTTATCCACACTTCTTGATTTTGTTCTCCTCGTCAGAAACTACAAGAAAGGGGCGTCTGGGTGGCTCACTTAACTGTCCGCCTTCAGGTCAGATCACGATCCCAGGGCTCTGGGATGGAGCCCCACACCTGACTCCCTGGTCACCCTCCACCACGGTGCATTTGCTCTCTTGATCAAATAATAAGTGTAATATTTCAAAAAGAAAAGGAGCCCCGGCGCCCGCCCCGTCCCGACCCCAGTGCTGCCATGGCCGGGGCCACTGCCCGCTCTCCTGCGGGGCGCCCGGGGAGCCGGCGCGGGGCCGCTTTGTGCGGCCCAGGCGAGGGGTGGCGGGACGCGGGCCAGGCCACCTCCCGCTCGCCTGGGGCCGAGGCGGGGGCGACGGGACACCGTCGGACCCCTCTCGGCGGCGCCCCAGCCTGCTCCATCTTGTGCGGAGAGCCGGGCTGGGAACACTGGCCCAGACCCAGTCCCAACCCTGCGCCCTTGGCCCGGCTGCTGCGCTGGGCCCCCGGGGGACAGCGCCATCCAGCCGCGGGCAGGGGGCAGGGCCGGGCCGGGCAGCTGTCTGTCCCGGCGGCCCGGGAGGGTGGGTGGGTGGCTGGCAGGGGTTGGGCGAGGGCCGGGGGCCTGGCCGGGCGAGTCGGGGGATGCGCGCCAGGGTTGGCCGGCCGCCGATCGGGGCGGTGGGGCCGGGGCCAGCCCGCGTACCCGCATGGGGAGGGCAGCGAGGTGCCCGGGAGGAAGGACTGGACTCGGTTTACTCCGCAGTCCGGCTTACACGTAAAGGATGCATCCATCTGGCGGCTTGCGGTCCCTGGACTTGCCTCCAAGGCTGAAGTTGGGCGAACATTAGACCCCTTTTTATTTTTATTTAAAAATTTTTTTAAGATTTTATTTATTTGCAAGCGAGAGAATGAGAGACAGAGAGCATGAGAGGGAGGAGGGTCAGAGGGAGAAGCAGACTCCCCGCCAAGCAGGGAACCTGATGTGGGGCTCAGCCCCAAGACCCTGGGATCATGACGTGAGCCCAAAGCAGACACTTAACTGAGCCACCCAGGTGCCTAGGATGTTGGATTTTATTTTTTTTTAATTTTTAATTTTTTTTTTAAATTTGAGAGAGAGAATGAGAGAGAGAGAGAGCACATGAGAGGGGGGAGGGTCAGAGGGAGAAGCAGGCTCCCCGCCGAGCAGGGAGCCCGATGTGGGACTCGATCCCGGGACTCCAGGATCATGACCTGAGCCGAAGGCAGTCGCTTAACCAACTGAGCCACCCAGGCGCCCGACAAAAAATAATTTTTAAAATGAGCCAAGAATGAAGACCACATATCACAGAAGAAATAATCCAAAAAAGCAACAAAGGGACAAGAATCTGAACAAGTGATTGGGAAAATGCAAAATAAAATAAGGCAAGAGAATATTGGTTCATACAGACCGTGGAAAATATGCAATTTGATAACATAATAACAAGTGTTGACAAGCTGAGGAGCACTGGATGTTCTTACATAACGCTTTCTATCAACCAGGCACTCTTCTAGATGCTTTGTCTAGATTAATTCATTTTATTTTATTTTATTTTTTATTTTAAAGATTTTATTTATTTGAGAGAGAGAGT
Organism: Mirounga angustirostris; assembly: GCF_029215605.1. Taxonomy (NCBI): domain Eukaryota; kingdom Metazoa; phylum Chordata; class Mammalia; order Carnivora; family Phocidae; genus Mirounga; species Mirounga angustirostris. Next base: position 55,937,388 of record NW_026991724.1, on the reverse strand, counting down.
GAGAGAGAGCATATGAGAGGGGGGAGGGTCAGAGGGAGAAGCAGACTCCCTGCCGAGCAGGGAGCCCGATGCGGGACTCGATCCCGGGACTCCAGGATCATGACCTGAGCCGAAGGCAGTCGCTTAACCAACTGAGCCACCCAGGCGCCCGACAAAAAGTAATTTTTAAAATGAGCCAAGAATGAAGACCACATATCACAGAAGAAATAATCCAAAAAAGCAACAAAGGGACAAGAATCTGAACAAGTGATTGGGAAAATGCAAAATAAAACAAGGCAAAAGAATATTGGTTCATACAGACCGTGGAAAATATGCAATTTGATAACATAATAACAAGTGTTGGCAAGCTGAGGAGCACTGGATGTTCTTACATAACGCTTTCTATCAACCAGCCACTCTTCTAGATGCTTTGTCTAGATTAATTGAATTCATTTTATTTTATTTTATTTTTTATTTTAAAGATTTTATTTGAGAGAGAGAGAGTGAGAGAGCATATGAGAGGGGGGGAAGGGTCAGAGGGAGAAGCAGACTCCCTGCTGAGCAGGGAGCCTGACGTGGGACTCGATCCCGGGACTCCAGGATCATGACCTGAGCCGAAGGCAGTCGCCTAACCAACTGAGCCACCCAGGCGCCCTGATTAGACCCCTTTTTAGAAAGGTGTTCCTGAGCACCACTGACAACACGGTTCTGACAGTATTTCACGACCACAGATGGCGACAGTGCTCTAACTAGGCATCTCTGCGGACTACATGGGAGGAAACCACCATGGGATACAGCCTCCTGATGATACGGAGGACGGCATGAATGATCACGAAGACGTTTACAAATGATTCCAGCGAAAGTTTGAGAGCAAGAGCTCGGTCTTCCAATTGCAAATGTAGCAAGGATAATGAAAAATGTCATACGTCAAACGTGAAAGACCGTGAAAGATGCCAAAGGCCGTGTTCAACAATGTGAGTTCATCAGCTTTCTAACATCGGAAGTGAAAAATGCCATCAAGACAAATGGAGGACAATCAAAGAAGATAGTCTTTGCCACACTGACCTTAGGTTTTGACAGTTATGTCGAACCTCTAAAATTATACCTTCAGAATTTCAGAGAGGCTCTGAAAGGAGAGAAAGGAATTTGGGGAAGAGTTACAGCTACACATGGACTAAGTGAAGCGCTTAGAGGAGGCATTTACCAGCCAGTTACCAGCTGGCTTAACAATGCAGAGGATCAAAAACAAAGCCTTACGGTTCATACAATGTCCTATCAACAGACTTCTGGTGTTCAACAAATGCACTTTTCAGGATCTGAAAAAACGGTGGCATGGGGAGTGGAGAGAAGCAAAGGAGTCTGTACGATTCTGGAAACAGACATTAGAAAGAAGTGACTGGGGAAAATGAGGTTTCTTTGTATATTAAATAGAGGTAATGTAGCTTCCCAATGCTTGACTGAGGTGTTAATTCTGACTTAAGAATCTTTCATGAATGATTTTAAAGAAAAATTTGGATTTTAAATATTTTATTTAACAGAGACATAGCGAGAGCAGGAACACAAGCAGGGGGAGTGGGAGAAGGAGAAGCAGGCTTCCCGCTGAGCAGGGAGCCTGATGCGGGGCCCCATCCCAGGACTCTGGGATCATGACCCGAGCCGAAGGCAGACGCTTAACGACTGAGCCACCCAGGCGCCCCAGAAAAATTTGGATTTTAAAGGTATTAAAATATTTTTGTTTTGTACGAGAGTTTGTTGCTCTGTAGGACTCCTGTATGAATTGCATTGTATATTGCAATATATTACTGTCAGATTTGAACAGTTTCTTATTTTCATGTTGAATCAGGTTACTTTTGTAATTCAGCTCAACTGCTGGGTTAATTCATGGTATTTGCCCTTTTAATGAAATATAAGGGTAGAGGGGCACCTGGGTGGCTCAGTCATTAAGCGTGTGCCTTTGGCTCAGGTCATGATCCCGGGGTCCTGGGATCGAGCCCCGCATCGGACTCCCTGCTCAGCGGGGAGCCTGCTTCTCCCTCCCCCACTCCCCCTGCTTGTGTTCCCTCTCTGTGTCTCTGTCAAATAAACAAAATCTTTAAAAAATATATATAAGGGTAGAGTTCGGGGAGAAAAAAAAAAGTAAGCGAGAAACAGAAAGGGAAAGAGAAAAAGAGAAAAGAAAAAAACTCCAAGCAAAAGAAACTCAGGAGTAAAAAGCTTCCATTTGAAATGTGATGGTTTCTGCATATCGCTCAGTACATCTAAGGTCCGTGCAAATGTAAGAGGGAAAATATGAACACTACAGGGGAGGAATCTTGCAGAGAGCACCAAGGCAATGAAAGAAATTAACACCAGGTGTATGGAAACAAATGTTATCAGTGCTTAAGGCACACCGAAGGACAAACTATCACTGGTGTTTTCTTGTGATCTGAAAACAGTAATTCAGAATATAAATATAATTACGAAAATACAGTGGATATAAACACAGTTCAATTACATATAGTTTCTGTGGAAAGGAATGGAGAAAGGGCCCACAGCAACCCCTTGGCTGAGTCCAGACAGGCCCAACAGGGGACCCACCTCACAAAAGCCATAGGCTGGGTGCCTGGGTGGCTCAGTCGGTTAAGCGACTGCCTTCGGCTCAGGTCATGATCCTGGAGTCCCGGGATCAAGTCCCGCATTGGGCTCCCTGCTCGGCGGGGGGTCTGCTTTTCCCTCTGACCCTCCCCCCTCTCGTGCTGTCTCTCATTCTCTCTCTCGCAAATAAATAAATCTTTAAAAAAAGCCATAGGCCCTAACTAACCAATTCTGACAACCAGGTACAGTCACCAAAAAAGGGAAAACTCCCTAAGTCCCCATAACTCACCTTCCCCCTTTACACACAGCCCCCACCCCCTACTATCTCCTTGCAGACAGCCTCTCTGCTGACCTGCATGCTGCTCTCTTGGAGTGTATTCAATAAACTTCTAAGAACTTTGTTCTGCCACAGGTGAATTCTTTTCAGTGCCCACTTAACTGGCTTCCACCCAATCATCGACCCACATTTGGGGTCCCCATCTGATGCTCAGAGACACCACATTTAGACACCAGTTTCCATGTACTGTTAATACCTAGTATATGCTTTTACTTAAATTTCTATATTTAAAGAATTATTTAGGGCGCCTGGGTGGCTCATTCGTTAAGCGTCTGACTTTGGCTCAGGTCATGATCCCAGGGTCCTGGGATCGAGTCCCACATCAAGTCCCACATCGGGCTCCCTGCTCAGCAGGAAGCCTGCTTCTCCCTCTCCCACTCCCCCTGCTTGTGTTCCTGCTCTATGTCTCTGTCAAATAAATAAGATCTTTAAAAAAAAAAAAGATTTATATTTTAGGAGGACGGGAGGGGCAGAAGTAGAGGGAGAGAATCTCAGACTCCCCTCTGAGCAGGGAACCAAAAGTGGGGCTCCTTCTAGGACCCTGAGATCATGACCTGAGCTGAAATCAAAGGTCCAGTGTTTAACACACTGAGCCACCCTGGTGAAACTCTAGTGTATTTTACATAGAACATCTTTTTCACATTATAAAGAACAAGACTCCAAACCCCTCCCTCCATTTTTTAATCTGAGAAACTTCCGAGTTATTCTGGATGTTATATCCATCATTTTTATTTGAGCATTTTCTTACTCCTGGGCTACAGACCTGATAAAGCATTTAGACGGGACCTAAATTAGAAATGTTCCCCTCAGGGGCGCCTGGGTGGCTCAGTCGTTAAGCGTCTGCCTTCGGCTCAGGTCATGATCCCAGGGTCCTGGGATCGAGCCCCGCATCGGGCACCCTGCTCGGCGGGAAGCCTGCTTCTCCCTCTCCCACTCCCCTGCTTGTGTTCCCTCTCTCGCTGTGTCTCTGTCAAATAAATAAATAAAATCTTTAAAAAAAAAAAAGAAAGAAATGTTCCCCTCAGACGAACCATGAGAGATGATGGACTCTGAAAAACAAACAGGGTTCTAGAGGGGAGGGGGGTGGGAGGATGGGTTAGCCTGGTGGTGGGTATTGAGGAGGGCACATTCCGCATGGAGCACTGGGTGTTATGCACAAACAATGATTCATGGAACACTTCATCTAAAACTAATGATGTAATGTATGGGGATTAACATAAGAATAAAAAAAAAAATGAAATGTTCCCCTCACCACCCCCACCCCAGATATCCCAGGACCAGATCTGATCAGCAATAGGACTCTTGGACTCAATACCTTCCCCTCTGGATTTGTCACCAAAGGAATATTTTCAATACATGCAGGACTTTAATTCAAAGTGACAACTGCTGATGGCCTTTTGGAACCCAGGTTGCAAAGGGAGAGAACGCTCTGGGATATAGGATAGAAGTGTTCTAAAGACCTAGCCTGTAGTATCATTTCTGAAAACAAATACCACATTCATGAAAACATATGCCAGAAACTTCAGAACTAGAGGAATCAACATTTGCAATTTCTAAATGCAAGGAATTTCAGGAGAAAAACATGACATGGCCTCTGACTTAGGACACCAGGCTTACCTGAGAACTGGCCATTTCTTCTTTCACCTTGTCCTCTGGATTTCTTTCTCACAAGGCATTTGTCGAGAAATCACAGCTCCATCAGGAAAAAAAACGCCCCTAAAGCCACCAACAGAATCTCTTCACCTGTAAACTGTTCACCTGAAGGCAGGACCCTGAAATTCAGATAGACCTAACATCCTAGTCCTTTGCATCAGGAGCTTTTCAGAAACTGTGAGTTCCTACTTGAAGACCAGTCCCTGACTTTTCCTTCCCTACTTTCAAGAGGCCTCCCCTCCCACAGGCGCCCACAAGTTCTACAGCCTAGAAGCCGAGTGCTGCCCGGACCTGACCCTCCCAGCCTCACGTCCCAGAGACCCTGTTACCTCTCCTTGAGCCAGAGCCTGCTCTCCACGCTCATAAAATAACCTGAAGCCCTCGTGCTTAACCCTGACCTCACTTAGAATCACCTGGAGCCCTTAATGAACACGACACTGTTGTTTTCGACCAATTCAATTGACAAAATCTGAGGGGGAGGGCACCAGATAGGATCCTTTTTGAAACTCTACACCTGATCCTACTGGGAAGCATTTGGGGAGGTGACAAGGCAAAGCACGGTGACCAGGGCTGTGGTTGTGAGCAGATTTAGATCCATGCCTTCTCCACTGCTCAGAGTTACTGGGATGACACATTCTCCCTCTTTCTGCTACACAGAGGGAGGAACCTTACAAATGGAGCTTTCCGGAGCGCCTGGGTGGCTCAGTCGGTTAAGCGACTGCCTTCAGCTCAGGTCATGATCCTGGAGTCCCGGGATCGAGCCCCGCATCAGGCTCCCTGCTCAGCGGGGAGTCTGCTTCTCCCTCTGATCCTCTTCCCTCTCATGCTCTCTCTCTCTCATTCTCTCTCTCTCAAATAAATAAATAAATAAATAAAATCTTTAAAAAAAAAAACAAAAGGAGCTTTCCCTTATAAATGCAAATGTCCCTTTCAAAAGTAGACACAGGATTTCAGAGCTTTTCCTTCATCTGGTGTTTCTTTAAAACACCAGCCTAGGGCGCCTGGGTGGCTCAGTTGGTTAAGCGACTGCCTTAGGCTCAGGTCATGATCCTGGAGTCCTGGGATTGAGTCCCACATCAGGCTCCCTGCTCAGCGGGGAGTCTGCTTCTCCCTCTGACCCTCCCCACTCTCATGCTCTATCTCATTCTCTCTCTCAAATAAATAAATAAAATCTTAAAAAAAAAAATTCCACTTTATTAAAAAAATAATAAAAAATAAAACACCAGCCTAAAATAATCCTTAGACCAAAGAGACACATTTTAGGGTGACAAAAAGCTCCCCTTTTGTAGGTAAATGTTTCTATCTGACACACATTTTTCCAAACTTAATGTACTTTTTACACTCCCATCAGAGATTTGAGAATTTTTTTTTTTTTAATTTTATTTGATAGAGACACAGCAAGAGAGGGAACACAAGCAGGAGTGGGACAGGGAGAAGCAGGCCTTGCGCTGAGCAGGGAGCTCAATGCGGAGCTCGATCCCAGGACCCCGTGATCATGCCCTGAACCAAAGGCAGATGCTTAACGACTGAGCCACCCAGGTGCCCCAGATATGCGAATTCTAATTCCTCAACATTCTCACTGAAAACTGGTGTTATCCTTTTTATTTTAGCCATTCCAGAAAATACTGAGTGGTTTCTTATTGTAAAATATGAAGTGGTCTTCCTATAATTGTCCTGGTGACTGAAATGGAAACCACTTAAAAGAATCAAGTGGAACAAAAGTCAAATGGCTGCATTAATCCTTCAGTGAGACTCCATTTCAAAGATTAAGGGGTACACATACCTGATGAGTACTGAGTGAGGTATAGACCTGTGGAATCACTATATTCTACACCTGAAACCAAAAACACTTTGTGTTAACTGGAATGAAAATAAATCATTAAAAAGTCGGAGAACCTGGGGGGCAGGGTTAGATTGGCAGCTGACTCTTTATGCGGCTGAGGTCAAGATCTCAGGGTTGTTAGAAGGAGCCCAGGGATTGGCTCTGGCCCCAGTGTGGAGTCTGCCTAAAACTGTCTCCCTTTGTCGCTCCCCTCCCCCAACACCGCCAGTAACAGGTGCACTCTTTCATAACCATTTTTAAAAAGCAATTGTTCTATTTTAAGGGTACAAAATAAAATCTAGAATTAAACTGTCATAAGCCAAAAAAAAAAAAAATTAAAAAGTTAGTTTCAGGGACTATATATATCAAAAACTTAGCATGAAGAACACTAGGAAGGAAAAAAATAACTTGAGTATGGTGCCTTCAGTCTGCAGTGGGAGAAATAAGGCATCTGACTGGGAAGACCTCTCTTGCTAAATAACGTGGCATGTGAAGACAATACAGAAAAGTCTTGTTACTTGGTTGGAGTTTCATCATAAACTCATTTTGGTGAGGACTGGTCTTCTTCTGGTTTTAATGGGTCACAGAATCTGAGAAGCTTTGTGGTTCTCCTTCTCTGCGTGTGTACTTGCCGTTGTTTCTTGGCTGGCAATGGGAATGGGTGTTTCTGATCTACCTCCCAACTGGCAGCTCATTAACCTGCATGTTAAAAAAAAATCACTTGAGATTCAGTTATGGCTCTACTAAAAGAAAGGTGATTTTCTTTTGTAATACTGCATGGCCAGAATACGCTTTAGTATCAGAAGCACAGCTTGCAGGCCTGTGGAACAGACCCATCTGCCTCTTAGAAACTTAAAATTCTTCCCAATGTGGTCCATTTAAATGCTTGATGCATTCTTTTTTTTTTTTTAAGATTTTATTTATTTATTTGAGAAAGAGAATGAGATAGAGAGAGCATGAGAGAGGGGAGGGTCAGAGGGAGAAGCAGACTCCCCGCCGAGCAGGGAGCCCGACGCGGGACTCGATCCCAGGACTCCAGGATCATGACCTGAGCCGAAGGCAGTCGCTTAACCAACTGAGCCACCCAGGCGCCCTGCTTGATGCATTCTTGCAATGAGATTCTAAATGAATCCAAATACAAAAAGGACATTAGCTCCCCTCCCTAGAGGGTGAGAGAGTCAACTCCAGCACCCAGAGATTCCCATTCACAGTACAAATGATTTAGTTGCTCCATCACGGGAAGCATAGAAGAATCAGCCACTTAGCGGGCTGAGCACTTTGAATGTAGCCAGGCTAAGTCCAGAGAAAACCAAGACAGGAAAAACAGTAAGATGACTAATTAGCACATTCATTCAGAGCTGAAACATATGATAGCATAAACATCACGACTAGTCACTGAGAGTTTCTGAATTTGGGAGGAAGCAGGAAGGGAGAAAAGATAAATATTTCCACTTGTTTGCAAAGGTATATTTTGTACAACTGCTGCAAGTCAGTCCACCAAAGACAAAAAGTTTCAATTTGTAAAACACAAAATACTTTTTAAGGTTTTTCTTTACACTCCACTTAACTAACAAAGTAATATTTGATTTAGCTGCACAATAGTGATTGTACAATTCCATAGAACATTCCATGCTCATCACAGAGGCAGTCCTTAAAACCCACTTACTTAATGCACCCACCTACCCATGTCCACTCCGGCAACCATCAGCTTGTTCTCTAAAGTTAAGGAGTCTGTTTCTTGGTTTGCTTGCCATTTCTTTTTTCTTTCCCGTTGGTCACTTTTTTGGTTTTTGAATTCCAAACATGAGTGAAATCATACAATACTTCTCTTTCTCTGACTTATTTCATTTGGCAGAATACTCTCTGGCTCCATCTATGTTGTGGCAAATGGCAAGATTTCATTCCTTTTAGGGTGATAAATATTCCTGTTTAGATAGATAGATGGATAGATAGATTTCCTTATTCACTGAGGAGTCAATGAACACTTGGGCTAGACTGAAGCAGTGTACCTCAAGTGTATACTTCATAGACACATCAAAACACCACCTCAATGCATAAAGTGGGGCACATACTTTAATTTGGGGCCATGGTGCAATGCTTTAGATTCCCAAGGCTAAGTCCAGAATATGCCATTCCAGCTAAAACAGGTTTAGGGAAGTTCTGTGGGAGTCTTCTCTAAAGGACATGGAGGGAAAGCATTGGGAGAAAGGAGAGATGGTGACTCACAAGGACGGATTGCCGATGGGATACCAGAAGTTCCATTAACTTGTGACTCTGCAGCGTGTTGTCCAGGGAATGCGCTGGCGAGAAGGGCTCCTGTCAGTGCAAGGCCCCTGCAAAACTACTGCCTACACAAAGTGGAAGCCAAATAACACTATCATGGAGTATGTGAGCTAAAACATCAACAACACCTCTTATGTTACATACCTCTGTAATGTACCCATAATAATATCATAGTATTCACGAAGAGGACAAAATCGTATAATAGACTAGGGGAGGGCGCCTGGGTGGCTCAGTTGGTTAAGCGACTGCCTTCGGCTCAGGCCATGATCCTGGAGTCCCGGGATCGAGTCCCGCATCGGGCTCCCTGCTCGGCAGGGAGTCGGCTTCTCTCTCTGACCCTCCCCCCTCTCATGTGCTGTCTCTCATTCTCTCTCTCTCAAATAAATAAATAAAATCTTAAAAAAAAAAAAAAAAAGAAAACTATGCATGACCAAAATGTAAACCCAATGAGACAGAAAGTATAACATCCATGAACAAGAAACTGGGAGCTGAAGAGTACAATTACTGAATTTAAAAATACACAGGGATCAGCAACACTCTTGATGAAGCAGAACAAAGAATCAGACCTCTTAAAGACACCTTTGCTAAATTCTCTACTGAGAGGAGCCAAGAAATATGTGAAAAGGTTGGACTCTAAGGGATTCATGGGACACTGACAAGTGGTCCAGTATGCACATTAAGGGGACCTCATAAGGAGAGGAGAGTGACCTATGTGGAAAAAAGAGACAAATTCAAGCTCAGTAAATTCTAGGTAGGATACATGTCAAGACACGAACCCAGTGACACGTTGTAATTACCCGAGCAAATACAGGGGAAGAGAGACTTTTGAAAAAGCATGACAAATGCAACTCGTCTTGTACAAGAGAGCGCCTAGGAAATTAGTAGTGGGATTCTCAGCAGAGCCAATAGGAAGAGGGGCATGGCGTAATGTACTCAGGTACTGAAAGATCAAAAAAGCCACCAAGACTACTTCACCTGGCAAACTGTTTTCCATAGATGTAGAAATGAAGACTTTCCCAAGTAAAATCCCCTCTAAGTTTACCAGTAGACCTGTCCTACAAGAAATGTTAAGGGAACACTGTCTAGATGAAATAAAAGGATTCTACACAGTAACTGAAACCACATGAGAACATAAAGCTCTCTGCTAAACATATTTAGACACTTATACAAACCTGTAGTGTTGTAATTCGATACCATTCCTGTTTATTTCTGCTACAGAATTTTGTTTTAAAAAAGGTATAAAAATCTCAGTGTAGGAAATAAAGGACACAACATAAAAGGGTTTGTGATATCGGTAACAAAGTGGGTACAGGGGTGGACATAGGAAAAAGAGTTTTGTATGCAATTGATAATATGAGTTTTTTTTTTTTTTTAAGATTTTATTTATTTATTTGACAGAGAGAGACACAGCGAGAGCAAGAACACAAGCAGGGGGAGTGGGAGAGGGAGAAGCAGGCTTCCCGCGGAGCAGGGAGCCCGATGTGGGACTCGATCCCAGGACCCTGGAATCATGACCTGAGCCGAAGGCAGACGCTTAACGACTGAGCCACCCAGGCGCCCCGACAATATGAGTTTTATTTTTATTTTTATTTTTTTTTTTTAAAGATTTTATTTATTTTTTTGACAGAGAGAGACATAGCGAGAGCAGGAACACAAGCAGGGGGAGTGGGAGAGGGAGAAGCAGGCTTCCCGCCGAGCAGGGAGCCCGATGTGGGACTCGATCCCAGGACCCTGGAATCATGACCTGAGCCGAAGGCAGAGGCTTAATGACTGAGCCACCCAGGCACCCCGACAATATGAGTTTTAAATGGTTTGTTTTAACTCTAAGTTGTGTTAAGGAATCGCTAAGCTAACCACAATGAAAATACTCACAGAAGACACAAAAGTTAATGAGAAAGGTACCAAGGCCTATCGGGGGCATAACACCACAATTAAGGATAAAATGTAATACCAAAACCTGATACAGAGATATAAAATGTTTCAAAATTACTTTAAATTCAAAAAAGTCTTTCTCTCATGCAAAGAGAATAAAAATTCACCAACAAATACATGATGAAATTAATTCTGTTTTTCACAGCTCGCCTAGACATAGTAAACATTCACTGACCACAGACCAAGGAGACAAATAGTAGGAGTCATAAACACAGTATGTATGTGTGATATACAAATACAAGACAAATACACACAATTTTATGGGAAAAAGCAGAAAGCTCATTCTTTTTTGAGTTATACTCACATGGTCTTGAAATGTACTGCGTTGAGAATTCTCCTCCTAAAACAAAATACACAGGTAAAACCCAATCCACACCTAATTAATGTTGTCAAAAGTCCCAGACAAAAGAGCACATTATTATGGAATTACTGAACCAGAATAAGATAAAATTTAACCCAAGAAATTCTAAATAAAAACTTGATGTATTACATAAAAGAAAAACGTCTATATAACTATAATTTAAACTGTGTTCATATCATGAAAAATAAGCATTTGATTGGCATGTCTTCATTGACCATAAAATTGTAAATGTTCATTAAAATCAATCATTAAAAGCCATAAATGAAAATTTTATGAACACTTAAAAAGGTTGAAAGAAATGTATTTCATTATTAATATATTCCTCCTCCTACACAGAATGTAAGGCTATAATCCACTCTTCAAGACAGAGGACACAAAAAACATCTTCATTTCTAAATAAACAAACATCATGAAAGTTGTAAAATATGCTGACAAGACACTGTATCTGAAATTAATATTTGGGATTAAATTCTGATACATTCTAAGGAAAGCAGAAGAAAAACCTAATCATTAAATTCCCATGAAGCAAAATTACATTACTGAACAAAACGACTTTTGAAATATGGGGGTTTGGGGTGCCTGGGTGGCTCAGTCAGTTAACCGTCTGCCTTCAGCTCAGGTCAGGATCTCAGGGTCCTGGGATCGAGCCCTGCATTGGTCTCCCTTCTCAGCAGGGAGTCTGTTTCTCCCTCTCCTTTTGCCTTTCCCCTGCTCATTCTCTCTCTCTCTTTCTCTGTCTCGCAAAAATAAAATCTTTTAAAATCTAATATCAACTAATTAGAAAGTGAAAACACATACGACAAAGTCACAAGAACTTCATATAAGACAGAATTATAAAATGGTGTGATTATTAAAAAATAAGGTAATCATTGAAACTTTATTAAAGGCTACAAGTTCTGAGTTCTAAATGTGCTAGTTCCACAATAGCATTATTTATGTAGGAATTCTAGGAAACAAATAGAGACATTATATTATTTCATCATTGAGGAATGGAACTCAGAGTGGAAACACTATATTAGTTAATATGAAAAAGAATGAACTTTTGAAGGGAAATAAAAGAGTACATTTTCTCATTTTAGGGAGGTGCTTTGTTATCTGATGAAGTTACTGAGTCTCATTTTTACAAGATTAAGATTAAAGCCTCCGTTACATTGGAAAGCATAAACCAGAAAACATTAGAAATCTGTCTCGGGGGGCGCCTGGGTGGCTCAGTTGGTTGGGTGACTGCCTTCGGCTCAGGTCATGATCCTGGAGTCCCGGGATCGAGTCCCACATCGGGCTCCCTGCTCAGCGGGGAGTCTGCTTCTCCCTCTGACCCTCTTCCCTCTCATGCTCTCTGTCTCTCATTCTCTCTCCCTCAAATAAATAGATAAAATCTTTAAAAAAAAAAAAAAAGAAATCTGTCTCGGGGGGCGCCTGGGTGGCTCAGTTGGTTGGGTGACTGCCTTCGGCTCAGGTCATGATCCTAGGGCCCTGGGATCAAGTCCCACATCGGGCTCCCTGCTCAGCAGGGAGCCTGCTTCTCCCTCTGCCTCTCTCTCTCTCTCTTATGAATAAATAAAATCTTTACCAAAAAAAAAAATAAATAAATAAATAAAATAGAAATCTGTCTCAAGCGTTCCCGGAATTTCTCCACCAAACCCCAATGTGCATACAACTACCCTGACCTACTTCTCCCATGAGGAAAAATAGAATTTACCAAGGGCTTAGCATAGAATTCCTCAGAAATAGGATGATTTTCCCAGGGCCCTCAGAGCTATGGAGAAGCTCTCAGGCTATGGAGGCTCTCCCGCTCCCAGGAGAGTCCCCTGGCCCTCCCTGTGGATGTGATGGACCATCACGGGAGCTGAAGGAGAATCTCTAGAGAATGTAAGAGCATGAGAATGTTGGCTAGCAGATGTCTCTTTGTGAGAGAGAGAGAAATAAAACTGGGCGTCTCCAACTGATTTTCATTCAAGGAGAGCTACTCAAACCACACCTACCTTCCTCCTTCAGATTTAGACCGCCCCTATGTCATCTGCCTCTTTCATTCCCACCTACCTGGATGAAAGGCTACTGTTTCCTTTCTCTTCACATCCCAGAGCTGCTTCTCTTGCTCCAAAAAGATGATCAGGTCTGGCTTTGACAGAATGAGACCTGCTTATGAGGAAAAAGGAAAATGAGTATTGCTGTAGATTCTAACTTTCCATCAGGATTGTGTTCAGTACAGAAGAGAGGATATTGTAGAATTCTAGAACAAGGTTTCCCAAAAGCTGTTGCCCAACAGTCCCTTTAGAGCACACAGGAGGGGCGCCTGGGTGGCTCAGTCGTTAAGTGTCTGCCTTTGGCTCGGGTCATGATCCCAGGGTCCTGGGATCGAGCCCCACATGGGACTCCCTGCTCAGCGGGAAGCCTGCTTCTCCCTCTCCCACTCCCCCTGCTTTTGTTGCTGCTCTCGCTTTCTGTCTCTGTCAAATAAATAAGTAAAATCTTAAAACACACACACACAGAGGAGGCATTTCCAATGTTCACATCCTAATCTCCACTTCCAACTAGTAGACATAAGAACTGGAAATGTCAGTTTAAGATGTGAGCAGTACCATTCTCTGCCACTAAGTATTTAGAATTGCCACTCATCTACGGAAGTGATGATGTTACTTTGAGGAAGGGGAAGCTAAGGCTGAAAAGGAAACACCATGAAGGTGTTTCACTACATCAGAAACCCCTACTTATTTCCCTTTCTGCCTCGATCTGAATTCCAGTCATTCAAAGAGGAATCTTCCAAGAGACAGTCTACACAGGAGGGAAGAAATCCCAGAGTGGGCTTTAGGAAATCTGGAAGGAGTCATCCTCACCCAGGAAGAGGAGGTGTCCGTAGTTCTCTAACATCACATCCCTGTACAATTCCCGCTGAACGAGGTTCAGGCATCCCCACTCCTCCTGGGAGAATTCGATGGCCACATCCCTGAATGTCAGCAGTCCCTGCAATAAATACGACAGTTACCAAGTGGCCACTGGCAGAGTTCACAATGGTCCCTAAGATGAAAGAGGGAGTTAATGTCACCACCCAGAACCAGACCTGACGTTTCCTTCTCTGTGACGTGAGTGCGGAGTCAAAGAAAAACCTATGGGATGGAGGGCTGACTGACTGGAAAGTTTCGCTCCCAGAAGTCAACTCTATCAACTACACAGAGGTTGTGTAGTTGATAGAGTTGATAGAGCGCCCTCCTTGTCAGTGCAAACAGTTGGGATGTGGGAGCGGAACCAATGGTGAAGAAAGAATTCTTGAGACGTTTCTGATGGAAATGTTGGGGTTCAGGAGTGAATGATGGAGAAAGAACTGTTGAGGCAGCTGTGGTGCAAAAAATGTAGTCTTAAAGTTCGGGGAGAGGACCCGACGGTAGAAAGAGCTGAACTGAAGTTGTGAGCAGTGACTGATTATATGCTTTCAAGTGCGGAGGGGGTGAGGGATAGCACAAGGCTCTCAGGAATTTGGAAGCAAGTTTCCAGGACCATGAGGGCCTAGCTGGTGTTATGAGGAGGTCACTTACTGACTAGTAACACTTTAGTCATGAGACCTTCAGGTATTTTTCAGTGGACCATATGCTTGAAGGATGATGGCCACCATCTATTTGGTGGTAGATAGAGGACATTTCCAAAGGGATTTTCCTATGTTCAAGAGGAATGACAGGATCCTGGAGGTCTGGCTATTGTCCAGCTAAGGCTGTTTTTGCTTCCAACAAAACATTAACATGAGGCAGTTGTGAATTCCTGAGAAATGTCATACTCTGCCTATCTCAGGTATTTATCAACGGATTGGAAGTTGAAGGAAATTTAATTTCGTCCACACTTCTTTTGACTTTGTTCTCCTCATCAGAAACTACAAGCAAGGGGCACCTAGATGGCTCAGTTGGCTAAGGGTCTCTCTTCAGCTCAGGTCATGATCCCAGGCTCCTGGCATTGAGCCCTGAGTTCGGCTCCCCACTCAGTGCGGAATCTGCTTCTCCCTCTTCCCCCTTTCCTCACCCATGTGCTCTCGCGCGCTCTCTCTCTCTCTCAAATATGAAAATGTTTTCTGGCGAGAAACTCAGAACAAAGAAGTTTACATCTAAAATGTGATAGTTTCTGCATATTGCTCAGTATATTATGTTCCTTCCAAATGACAAGAGGGAAAATATGAACATTACAGGGGAGGGATCTGGCAGTGACCACCAAGCCAATAAAAGAAGTTAACAGCAGCTGCACGGAAAGGAATTGGTATCAGTCCCTAAGGCACATAAGGACACACCATCACTGGTATTTTCTTGTGGCCTGAAAACAGTAATTCAGAATACAAATCTAATTATGAAAATACAGTGGAGATATATATATACACACAATCCAATCACCTACAGTTTCTGTACAGGCTGCTTTTAGGCAAGCAGGCTTGAGCAAAGGGATGGAGAAAGGGCCCACAGCGACCCCTGGGCTGGGTCCAGACAGGCCCAATGGGGACCCACCTCACAACAGCCATAGGCCCTAACTAACCAATGGGACTCTGACAACCAGGGACATAGACCAAAAAAGGGAAAGTTCCATATGTCGCCATAACTCCTCATCTTCCCCCTTTAAGAAAACCCCCCACCCTTGGGGCGCCTGGGTGGCTCAGTCGTTAAGCATCTGACTTTGGCTCAGGTCATGATCCCAGGGTCCTGGGATGGAGCCCCGCATCGGGCTCCCCACTCCATGGGAAGCCTGCTTCACCCTCTCCCATTCCCCCTGCTTGTGTTCCCTCTCTCGCTGTATCTCTCTCTGTCAAATAAATAAAATCTTAAAAAAAAAAAAAAAGAAAGAAAACCCCCCACCCACTGCTCCTTGCAGCCTATCCTCTGCTCTCCTGCCTGGTGGTCTTTTGCAGTGTATTCAATAAACTTTTATATCCTTTGTTCGGCCTTAGGTGAATTCTTTTCCGTGCCCGCTTGACTGGCTTCCACCCAATCACTGAGCCACGTTTGGGGCTCCCATCTGACTGGCTGAGACACCACAGAGTCCATGTGCTGTAATAGCTAGTTTATTTCATTTTTTTATTTTGATTTTTAAAGATCTATATTTTGTTCTTTTTAAAGATTGTATTTATTGGAACGCCTGGGTGGCTCAGTCAGTTGGGCATCAGCCTTTGGCTCAGGCCATGACCCCAAGATCCTGGAACCACATCCCGCATGGGGAATCCTTGCTCAGCAGGAAGCTTGCTTCACCCTCTGCCTGCACTTCCCCCTGCTTGTGCTCACTCTCTTTTTCTGACAAAGAAATAAAATTAAAAAAAAAAACAAAAAAAGATGTATTTTTTATGTGAAAGAGAGAGAACAAGGAGGCAGAGGGAGAAGCTGGCTCCCCACCCATCGGGGAGCCGGTGTGGTGCTGGATCCCAGAACCCTGGGATCAAGACCTGAGCTCAAGGCAGAAGGCAGACTCTTAACCGATCTAGCCACCCTGGGGCCCAGGACGTTTTTTCTATTTTAGAGGAGATGGGGAGAGGCAGAAGGAGAGGGAGAAAGAAATCTCAAGCTGACTCCCCTCTGAGCACAGCACCAGAAGCGGGATACTGTTCTAGGACCCTGAGATCCCAACCTGAGCTGAAATCAACAGTCCAAGCTTAGCCGACTGAGACAGCCGGGGGAACCTCTAGTGTGTTTGAAAAGAATATCTTTTTCACATTCTAAAGACCAAGACTCTCCCACCCCCTTTTTTAGAATAGAACTTTCCCAGTTATTCTGGACCTCATACCCATCTGGGATGGTATATTGGTGCATTTTCTTACTCCTGGGCTACATAGAGCTGATCAAGCATCCAGACGGGACCTAAATGAGAAATGTTTTCCTTCCCTGATATCCCAGGACCGGACCTCATCAACAACAGGAATCTTGGACTCAACGCCTTCCCCTCTGGATCTGCCACCAAGGGAATATTTTCCAATACTTGCAGGACTTTAAACCAAAGTGACAACTGTTGATGCCCTATTGGAAGCCGGGTTGGAGACACAGGCGAGAAGGCTCTGGGATATAGAGTATTCTGAAGACCTAACCTTGAGTATCACTTCTGAAAAGATCTTAAAAATAGGTGAAAACATAAGGGAGAAACATCAAACTAGAGGAATCAACATTTGCAATTTCTTTCTTTTTTTATTAACACATATGTATTATTTGTTTCAGGGCTACAGGTCTGGGATTCATCAGTCTTACACAATTCACATCGCTCACCATAGCACATACCCTCCCCAGTGTCCATACCCAGCCACCCCATAACATTTGAAATTTCTAAATGCAAGGAATCTGCGGAGAAAAAGATGACACAATCTCTTCTGGGTCACCAGGCTTACCTGAGAACTGGTCATTTCTTCTTTCACCTCGACCTCTAGTTTTCTTTCTCACAAGATGTCTGTGGAGAAATCACAGCCGCATTAGGAGAAAAATCCCCTTAAAATCACCAACAGAGCTTCTCCACCTGAAACTGCTAACCTGCAGGCAAGACTTTGAAATGCAGAAAAGGCCCAGCTTCCTAGTCCTTTGCGTCAGGAGCTATTCAGAAACTGTGAGCACCTACTTGGAGACCAATCCCTGACTTTTCCTTAATGGCTTTCCGGGGGCTGGGTGGGGAGGGAGAATCCCCTCCCGCAGCCCCCACAAATTCAGCTACAGCCTAGGAACCTTGTGCTTCATGAACCTAAGCCTCCCTGACTCATGTGGCAGAGACCCTGTTAACCTCTCCTTGAGCCAAAGCCTGCTCTCAACTCTCATAAAATAACCTGAAGCCCTCGAGTTTAATCCTGGCCTCACTTAGAATTACCTGGAGCCCTTAATGAACACAACACTTGTTTTAACCCAAACCAATGGACAGAATCTGAGGGGGAGGCCACCAGTGATGATCCTTTTTTGAAACTCCACAGGTGATCCTACTGGGAAGTAAATGGGGAGGTGACCATGCAAAGCACAGCCTTGCCTTCTCCACTGATCAGACTTTGTGGAGATTAGCATATTCTCCCTCTTTCTGCTACACAAAGGGAAACTCCTTACAAATGGAGCTTTCCCTTATAAATGCAAATATCTCTTTCAAAAGTAAACACAGGGGGCGCCTGCGTGGCTCAGTCGTTAAGCGTCTGCCTTCGGCTCACATCATGGTCCCAGGGTCGTGGGATCGAGCCCCGCATCCGGCTCCCTCCTCAGCAGGAAGCCTACTTCTCCCTCCTCCACTCCCCCTGCTTGTGTTCCCGCTCTTGCTGTGTCTCTCTCTGTCAAATGAATAAATAAAATCTTTAAAAAAAAAAAAAAGTAAACACAGGATTTCAGAGCTTTTCCTTTATCTGCCTTTTACTTAAAATAACCAGCCTAGGGTGCCTGGGTGGCTCAGCTGGTTGGGCGACTGCCTTCGGCTCAGGTCATGATCCTGGGGTCCTGGGATCGAGTCCTGCATTGGGCTCCCTGCTCAGCAGGGAGTCTGCTTCTCCCTCTGCCCCTCCTCCCTCTCGTGCTCTCTGTTTCTCATTCTCTCTCTCTCAAATAAATAAAATCTTAAAAAATAATAATAAAAAAATAAAATAAAAATAACCAGCCTAAAATAATGCTTAGGCCAAAGAGACATATTTTAGGTTTTCCAAAGTGATTATATTCTTTACCATCTCATCAGCGATATATTAGAATTCTAATTCTCAGCACTCTCAGGTAAATTTGGTATTATCCTTTTTCTTTATTTCACCCATTCTAGAAAACATTGAGTGGTTTCTCACTGTAAAATATGAAGTGTTCTTAAAACAGTTGTCCTGGTGACTGAAATGAAAACCACTGAAAAGCATCAAGTTTAACAAACAAAAAAAAAGCGGCTAGCTTAATGCTTCAGCAAGATGCCATTTCAAAATAAGTAACCTTTCTCTTCTCCTCCACAAACCTCTTCTTCTCACTTCTCAGCCCTTCGTTTCAGGAACCTGGTTCCACCTTGACAACATGATGAACAGGGCTGGCCGCACAGACACAGTTCTTATGGAAACGGGCTAGATCCTGCGTTTCCGTACAAAACCCTAGCCCCTTCCTCTGGGTGAGCTTCCAGTTTTGAAGACCCTGACCTGCTGCAGCATCCTTCGCTGGCAAAGCAATAAAGCTGCTGTTCTGGGCGTCTGGGTGGCTCAGTGGGTTAAGCATCCGCTTTTGGCTCAGGTTGTGCTCCTGGGGTCTTGGGATCGAATCCTGCATTGGGCTACTTTCCCAGCGGGGAGTCTGCTTCTCCCTCTTTGTCTGTCCCTCCTCTCTCTCACTTGTGTGCTCTGTCTCTCTCTCAAATCAATAAATAAAACCTTAAAAAAAAAAAAAAAAGACTACTCTTCCTCTTTATTCCCCACTCTGTGTTCCTGTTATATTTTGGGTCTGAAGCAGGGAGGTCAGTTTATACAACAGAATGAATATTAGGAGAGGAACACATGTTTTCCTCACTCCATTCTCAATTCTTTGGGCTGTCTAATAATTCAAATAATTTTTTTTTTTTTTAAGATTTTATTTATTTATTTGAGACAGAGAGAATGAGAGACAGAGAGCATGAGAGGGAGGAGGGTCAGAGGGAGAAGCAGACTCCCTGCTGAGCAGGGAGCCCGATGCGGGACTCGATCCCGGGACTCCAGGATCATGACCTGAGCCGAAGGCAGTCGCCTAACCAACTGAGCCACCCAGGCGCCCTCAAATAATTTCTAAATTATGGGAACCTGAAAGACATGAGGCTCAAAGACAGGCGATTGAGGCTTCCATGCCACTGTGACTTAAGATGGTGTGGGATTTGCAATTTTGAAAATGGGACATACATTCATAGGAGAATGGAAAGAGGAAATCTACATCAAACAATGCTTTGCCCCTCTAGGCAGGCAACTCTTGATGATATAAAAAGTTAATCTCTGGTATCAGCTTTCTCCCCGATATAGGTCCCCCATCTAATTGATTCTTGGTGTCTATATCATCCTCACAACAGAAGGAAATAATGCCATTGCAGCCACAGAACAACCTAGAAGACATTTTTTTTAAGCCATACTGAAGCCCTGCCTGGGCCCCTCTGGCCATCTTTGTAGTCCTTAAATTTCAGAGTGCGCCTTTAGCCTGTGTGAGTGATGAACGAAACCGACCTTTGTACATTTATACATCATGCATTGTTTCCTAGAAGGACTGGTAAGCATACCTTCTGGCACCACCTATCCCCGAAGCACCCATGCCCAACCTCCAAGTGAGTCGGTCACCTCGCTGGTCACCACCAGTGCGTCGGCAGGCAGTCAAGAAGTGTTTCAGACTGGCCTGCTCCCCTCCTACTGATTAACTGCTCCCAAGTTCCTTAAAAATCTCAGGGCCAGGCTGAAACGGTGTTGGTTTTTGGATACGAGTCCTTCTTCTTCCCAAGTGGCTGGCCTCCTGAATAAACCTGATACTCCTTTCCCATCAAAACTCATGCCTTGTGCATTAGTTTTTGAAAGGGATTTCGGTCAGCTTGGGTTTTTTGGTAACAAAATTGTGGGATCCTTCACACAACAGTAAGAAAGAATTCTTGCCATGTTTTATGGTGCAACTTAGTTTATTGAAGTAGCATGTGGACAGAACTCATCCTCAGAGAGCTACACTTTTTTTGTTTTTTAAGGTTTTGTTTATATGTGTGTGGGGGGTGTGTGTGTGATTGAGAGAGAGAGAGAGAGAGAGAGAGATCAAGCATGAGTGGGGAGGAGAGGCAGAGGGAGATGAACAAGAAGACTCCCCCCGAGCAACAAGCCCACCCCAGGGCTCTATCACAGGAACCGGAGATCATGATCCAAGCCAAAGTTGGACCGTTAACTGACTGAGCCATCCAGGCATTCTAAGAGCTACACTTCTAATGTTTGAAGTAATGGTTACATGTTCAGTGCTCAAGGGGGTAGGCTCCACTCCACAGGGCTCAATTCTACGACCTGAGATACTAACCTGAACCAAAATCACGAGTCAGGGGCTTAACCAACTGAGCAACCCAGGCGCCCCTCATCAAATTTCTATTCCTTTTTTTTTTTTTAAGATTTTATTTATTTATTTGACAGAGAGAGAGACAGAGAGGGAACACAAGCAGGGGAACAGCAGAGGGAGAGGGAGAAGCAGGCTCCCTGCAGAGCAAGGAGTCCGATGCGGGGCTCGATCCCAGGACCCTGGGATCATGACCTGAGCTGAAGGCAGACACTCAAGGACTGAGCCACCCAGGCACCCTCATATTGCATTATTTTTAAGATGATGATGATGATCTCAACACTAAGAAACCTTTAATTGTGAGATGAGTGTTGATTTTATGTGCCACCAAGAAGCGGGAGGGGAGGAGATCCCCTGTTAATTAAACTGTGACATTCCGTTGAGTGTAATCCTCATGGATTGAAGAGCTGTTTAAAATGTGGGGGAAAATGTATTAGAATCAATATACTATAATCAGGCATGGAGTTTTGCTGTTTGCCACAATTATTTTCTTTAGTGAAAATAACTTTGCAGTACCCAGGGGATTTTTTTTCTTCTTTCTTTCTTTTCTTTCTTTTCTTTCTTCTTTCTTTCTTTTTTTAAGATTTTATTTATTTCTTTGACAGAGAGAGACACAGTGAGAAAGGGAACAGAAGCAGGGGGAGTGGGAGAGGGAGAAGCAGGCTTCCCGCGGAGCAGGGAGCCCGATGCAGGGCTTGATCCCAGGACCCTGGGATCATGACCTGAGCCGAAGGCAGACGCCGAACCAACTGAGCCACCCGGGCGCCCCTCCAATTTCTACTCCTAAAACTAGTTTTGAAAATTTTCTATGGTGCTTATCATCCAGTTCGATATTAACTGTTGGTGAGATATACAGGAAGTTATGAGACTCTTTAAGAATATCCCAACAAGCACTTATTGGATCTTTATCACAACTATGCAGACTATAGTTGAGCCTTCTGGGCTTTAAGTGAGCATTTTTCTGTTTCTCTCTCTCATCATTTCACCAATGACCAGTTTTCTGTCTTTAAATTATTATTTTTTTTTTGTAGTTTCAAGTTTTCTTTAAATCCCAGTTAGTTAACACATAGCATATTAGGTTCAGCCATAGAATTTAGTATTCATCACTCATATACAACACCCAATGCTCCTCACAAGCACCCTCCTTAACCCATCACTCATTTCATCCTCCCACCCACTCACTATCCAACAACCCTCAGTTGTTCTCTCTACTTAGGAGTCTGTTTTGGGCACCTGGGTGGCTCAGATGGTTAAGCGTCTGCCTTCGGCTCAGGTCATGATCCCAGGGTCCTGGGATCGAGTCCCACATCAGGCTCCCGGCTCCTTGGGAGCCTGCTTCTCCCTCTGCTTCTCTCTGTCTCTCATGAATAAATAAATAAAATCTTAAAAAAAAAAAAAAGAGTCTGTTTTGTGGTTTCCCTAGCTTTTTTTCCCCCTGTGTTTATCTGTTTCATTTCTTAAATTCCACATATGAGTGAACTCATTAGGTATTTGTCTTTCTGTCACTTAAGTCACTTAGCATAATACAGTAGCTCCATCCACATATTGCAAACAGCAAGGTTTCATTATTTTTTATAGCTGAGTAATATTCCACCGTATAGATGGGTCCTTCGGTCTTTAAGGCTGTGGAAGGGTGAAGAGCTCATCTTGTGTAACTTCCTCACAGTGACAGGGTTTGTAGACACGTCCCTAACTATGGACTGAAACTGGTCACTATCTGTCCTACATGTAATTACTACAGAAGGCCACCGTCACAGAGTCCAGAGGGGTATTGGGGGTGAATTTGTTTTGAGTAGTAAGTATCATCTGTTGGTTGCGTAAAGGAGTCAGAAACGGCTTGGTATATCTCAACAATTGTAAGGAACAAAGCAAAACAGAGAACACATTAGAATATTAGTATAATGAAAAATCAGAAGAGCAATGAGAAGACCCTTTGGGGAGACCATAGTCCACCTATCCACCAGGAATTTAATCAATCATGAAGTAACAATGTAGAGAGGGAGAGAGACAAAGCAAGAAAAAGACTCTTTTTTTTTTTTTCTTTTTTTAGGTTTGATTTATTTATTTGACAGAGATAGAGAGGGAGAGAGCACAAGCAGGGGGAGCGGCAGGCAAAGGGAGATGGAGAGGGAGAAGCAGGCTCCCTGCTGAGCAGAGAGCCTGACATGCGGCTCGATCCCAGGACCCTGGGATCATGACCTGAGCTGAAGGCAGCCCCTTAACGACTGAGCCACCCAGGCACCCCAAGCATGTGACATTTTAAAGCTGTGCCTGCAATGATTGCCTCAACCAATACCCCTCTTCAAACCACTGCCATTGATCTAGGCCTGGGCAATCACAGTAATCATTGTATTCCAACAGCATCTGTTCCTCTGTAATTCAATTAAATCATGAACATAAAATAGGACTTCCCTAATCCTTAGAAACCCACCACATTTGCCAATTCCTTATCTCTATCACATTTACTCATCAGAGGACACCACCAAGAGCTGTCTGTACCTTTGGAGTGACGAAAGGGAGTCACTGGAAAGAGGTCTTCACACTTCCTTTCTTTTTTTTTTTTAAGATTTTATTTATTTATTTATTTATTTGAGAGAGAGGGAGACAGAGACAGAGAAGGCAACAGAGATAGTGAGAGAGAGGATGAGCGGGGAGGAGAGGGAGAAGCAGGCTTCCCACTGAGCAGGGAGCCTGATGTGCAGAACCCTGGGATCATGACCTGAGCCGAAGGCAAACGCTTAACGACTGAGCCACCCAGGCGACCCTTTCACATTTTCTTTTAATAGGTCTTATCTTTCTCTCTTCATCATGTTTTACTTATAATTCAGATCCCACATTCCAGTGCTAAATATCTGAATTAATATTGTGGTTCACTGGCCTTACATATCTTTAATCTCCCTTAAGAGGTCAGTGAGGTCACTCTCATCACAACACAGGCAAAGAAGTATGGTTCTGATGCCTATGTAGATGGAAAGAAAAATGAAACAAAATACAACTGGAGATCTGAATATAACTAGGAAATAAAATGAGTAAAAGATATTTTTCTAAATTCAGGGAGTCAGCTGTAGAACCCAAGACAGGTGTCCTCCCCACATGCAGAATTTTTTTGTTTTTTGTTTAGATTTTATTTATTTGACAGAGAGAGACAGCGAGAGAGGGAACACAAGCAGGGGGAGTGGGAGAGGGAGAAGCAGGCCTCCTGCCGAGCAGGGAGCCCGATGCAGGGCTCGATCCCAGGACCCTGGGATCATGACCGGAGCCAAAGGCAGATGCCCAACTGACTGAGCCACCCAGGCACCCCCGCACATGCAGAATTCATGCCGGTTCTTCATGTTGTATATTTTCTATCCTTCACCTAGAGCTAAATTTTCACTCCTATTGGAATATGTTTCTGCTAATTATGGGATATCTATTACACACCTAGCACTCTCAAATGTGTATGTTTACTTCATAGAAACATAAAACACCACCCTCATTCATGATGTGAGGCACGTACTTTCATTAGGGTCCATGTGGAGTGCTTTAGGGGTCCTGGGCTTCGTCCAGATTGAGCCATTTGAACTAAAACAGGTTTAGGTAAGCTCTATGGGAGTATTCTCTAAAGGACACACGAGGGGAAAGTCATGGGAGACAGGGGAGTTGGTTGTTCATGTGGGCCGATTGGAGATGTCATATCAGAAGTTACATTTACATGGGACTCTGCAGTGCTGTCTAGAGAACACGCTAGTGAGAAGAGCTGATGTCAGTTCAAGGCCCCTGCAAAACTACTGAGTTCCCATGATGCATGCCAAGTAGCACTATAATGGAGTTTGTGAGCTAAACATACATCAATACCTCTGTATAATGTGTAACATATCCATTATAATATCCTAATAGTCCCAAAGAGGAGAAAAATGATACATTAGATAGACTAGGGGAAAAATAATCACACATTATTTAAACCTTAAGGCCATTACTAGGTCCATTCTGTTCCATTACCAAATATGTGATGGATTCCATCAATTACCTACAACCTTAAAGTAAGAAAGATAGGTTAACACTGGTCGGGGGATAACACCTCATTCATTACAGATTCATGTTAACACTTTAAAAACCATTACGATTATTAATTTAAATATATTAAGCTCCCATATTGACTAAGTTATTCATTTGAAATCCACTGTATTATCATTGTTCAAAATACAGAATCTAAGCATTCAGAAAGCATTCATGTGCTTGGGCACTCCCTTACCTCATTTATCTGTGAGGTTTAACCAAACAATGACAAAAATTTATTCCTTTCTAGGTGGTGGGAAAATAGAAGGAAGAGGTGCACCTCACATGGGAACCAGGAAACTGATAAAGGATGAATAAAGGATGCACGGAATCCAGCTTGAGTTCACTCAAAGGCACTAAGTGTATTCAAAAAACAACCCCCCCCAAAATATATATGTTTTTTATTATTTTTATTATTTATTATTATTATTATTTTTAAAAGATTTTATTATATTTTTTGACAGAGAGAGAGACAGCAAGAGAGGGAACACAAGCAGGGGGAGTGGGAGAAGGAGAAGCAGTCTTCCCGCAGAGCAGGGAGCCAGACATGGGGCTTGATCCCAGGACCCTGGGACCATGACCTGAGCTGAAGGCAGACGCTTAACGACTGAGCCACCCAAGTGCCCCAGCTTTATTTTTTCAAATAAGTGTGGAAATATTTTAATAAGTATGTATCGTTTTTATTTTTAAGAAATACGTGTTTTTATTTTTAAGAAATTTACCTTTTTTTTCAAATAAGTGTGGAAATATTTATTTTTTTTGAAGATTTTAATTATTTATTTGACAGAGACACAGCGAGAGAGGGAACACAAGCAGGAGGAGTGGGAGAGGGAGAAGCAGACTCCCCACTGAGCAGGGAACCCGATGTGGGACTCGATCCCAGGACCCTGGGATCATGACCTGAGCCGAAGGCAGACGCTCAACAACTGAGCCACCCAGGCGCCCCTATATATATGTTTTTTAAAGATTTGTTTATTTATTTATATGAGACAGAGAGAGAGAGAGAGAGCGCTTGCGCCAGAGAGCACAAGCAGGGGGAAGGGCAGAGGGAGAGGGAGAAGAGGCTCCCTGCTGAGCAGGGAACCCCGCCCCCAATGCAGTCTTCATCCCAGGGCCCTGAGATCACGACTAGAGCTGAAGGCAGATGCCCAACCAACTAAGCCACCCAGGCACCCCCCCAAAATATACTTCTATAATCTGAAACATACTGCTGCACTGGGAAGTCAAACCTTGAGAATGTATGTTGCACACAAAATTCCAGGCCTCCATCATACAAGAAGAAAAGTTTCAAGGCTTCCTAAACATGGGGAAGAAAATAAAATAGGTGAGCTTGGAGTCCTTTCATCCCTTCACTTTTCATTCACGCTAACTCCGCCCCTGAATGACAAACTTGATCAGTCACTCTTCTCTTGACCTCCTTTTATTTCTTCTTCTTCCAGTCAGCATGCCAAACATCCTTAGAAATAGCTCCCACTTTGGGCACCTGGGTGGCTCAGTTGGTTAAGCAACTGCCTTCGGCTCAGGTCATGATCCTGGAGTCCCAGGATCAAGTCCCACATCGGGCTCCCTGCTCGGCGGGGAGTCTGCTTCTCCCTCTGACCCTCCCCCCTCTCATGTGCTCTCTCTCTCTCATTCTCTCTCTCTCAAATAAATAAATAAAATCTTAAAAAAAAAAAAAGAAATAGCTCCCACTTTGACAAGTAAGGTCACATACCACTGTTAGCGGTCGCAACACTGGATTTCTCAGCTTGGATCCCTCTGATTCCAAAGTCTTTTTTTTTTTTTTTAAGCATTTTTATTTATTTTTTGCACACATGCACACTCGAGAGAAAGAGAGAGGGAGAACTCGAGCATGAGCCGTGGGGAGGAGCAGAGAGAGAAGCAGGCTCCTCAGTGAGCAGGGAGCCTGATGCAGGACTTGATCCCAGGACCCCGGGATCATGACCTGAGCTGAAGGCAGACGCTTAACTGACTCAGCCACCCAGGCGTCCTCAAAGTCTTTATCAATTTCCCCTGTACTTTTGCTAATTACCACAGCTTCACACTACAATGTTATATTAGTTCGGGTGTACAACATAGTGATTTGACAGCTCCATAGGTTGTACTATGCTGAACCCAGGTGAGCTACCATCTGTCACGATATAATGTTATTATAACAACATTCAATGTGCTCCCTAGGCTGTGTCTTTTATCCCCATGACATACTAATTCCATAAATAGAAGTCTGTACTTCCCATTCCTCTTTACCCATTTTTTTTTTTTTAAGATTTTATTTATTTATTTGAGAGAGAGAATGAGATAGAGCATGAAAGGGTCAGAGGGAGAAGCAGACTCACCGTCAAGCAGGGAGCCCGATGCGGGACTCGATCCCGGGACTCCAGGATCATGACCTGAGCCGAAGGCAGTTGCTTAACCAACTGAGCCACCCAGGCGCCCAACACGTTTCTTTCTTTCTTTTTTTTAAAAGATTTTATTCATTTGTTTGAGAGAGAATGAGCTAGAGAGAGAGCATGAGAGGGGATAGGGTCAGAGAGAGAAGCAGACTCCCTGCCGAGCAGGGAGCCGATGCGGGACTCGATCCCCGGACTCAAGGATCATGACCTGAGCCGAAGGCAGTTGCTCAACCGACTGAGCCACCCAGGCGCCCCTCCTCTTTACCCATTTTGCCATTCTCCCACCCTGGTTCACTCTGGCAACCAGCGGGTTGTTCACTGTGTTTTGGGGTCTGTTTCTGCTTTTTTGTTGTTGTTGTTTCTTGCCATTTGTAACAACATAAACAGACCCAGAAGGTATTATTCTACGCAAAATAAGTCAAAGAAAGATAAATAGCATATGAATTCATTTATATGTGCAATCAAAACAACAAATGAGGGACACCTGGGTGGCTCAGTTGGTTGAGCATCTCAGGTCATGATCCAGGGGTCCTGGGATCAGAGTCCCAAGTTGGGCTCCCTGCTCAGTGGGGAGCCTGCTTCTCCCTCTGCCTGCCACTCCCCCTGCTGTGAGCTCTCTCTCTGACAAATAAATAAAAATTTAAAAGCAACAATAACAAAACAAATGAACAAAAGCCGAAACAGACCCAGATACACCTGTTTTACTTTGAATAAAGTCCATGGATAATCTCGAGAACTATAAGAATTCCAAGATTACACAAGGTCTATAATGTCACAAGTTGGACTGTAATAATTTTCCACCGATGGCAGAAGACAGAAGACTCCT
Organism: Mirounga angustirostris; assembly: GCF_029215605.1. Classification (NCBI taxonomy): domain Eukaryota; kingdom Metazoa; phylum Chordata; class Mammalia; order Carnivora; family Phocidae; genus Mirounga; species Mirounga angustirostris. The sequence goes on along the minus strand of NW_026991724.1, from coordinate 55,909,228 downwards.
AGATCAAAGTCCAAGGATCTTGTGGCTCGTGACACAGCAAATACCATAAACTTCTTCATCACATTAATTTCATTTGCCAGCTCCCCACCCCCAATTGATACAGGCAGATGTTGCACATGCAGTGGGTTTCTGTCACATCTGTGAGACCCTGAGATAGGAAATCCCAATATCTTCAAGGAACATCAAGCTTATCTGCCCGATCCTTTGCCATGGAAAGAGACAGCTGTTTTCCTGTAAAATAAACAAATCTGTCCTTTACACAAGAGCAAGATGCTATCACTATATCCCAAAGCTTTTTTAGGCACAAAAATCAATGGAAAGACAAAATAAAAACTTTCAGTGTCTCTATCCATAACACAGAGAAAAGGAAACCCAATGAGAATCATCTCCCAACAATATCCACCCGTCAGTTTGAACCTGGCCTGTCCCCTGCCTAATGTTCCCATGTGCACCACCATGTCAAACACTCACTAATCTGACACAGGATCTGGGATAAAATCTATTCAATTTACATCATGAAACATTTTCCAAGGCTGTGATTGGAAGGATACAATACAGAAGAATTAGGTGACCTGTAACATTCATTTTTGCAATGCCTTCATTGGTCTTGCATTCAACCAGGTAAAGAAATCCCAACACCCATGAGGGTCTACCTTAAATTTCTGTAGTGAATTTTCTAAGGGAGATGGGTGCAGGAACACATAAACTGTGCAATAGCAAAGAATTTACATTTATCTCATAAGATGAGAGGATTTTGTACTCCTATCCAGGCAAAGCAGGTCCTGGATACAGTGGAATCATGGCTCATACCATAAAAGGACTGAGAACTGGGAAACAAATAAGAGTTAGGGTAGAAGACTAGGGCAGAGGTGTTCACCAACCATCGACAGGGAATACTGAAAACAGCAACATAGACTTAACAGGTAGAGGAAATTGTTTAAAATGAAACAGAGGTGGTCACAAGGACAAAAATACTTGGAGTAGCCCTCAACTTAGGTGAAGATCTGGAGGAGACATTAATCCTATGAATACATTTGACCCACTGCTTGTGGCCTGTACTGGATAAAAATCAAGGAAGAGCTGGTCCAGATCATGAGGTAACAACATGATTTCAAGGAAAATAACAATGCTGTATGCAGCAAATGTCTGATTTTGTTCTGATAACCACAACAGTATCCAAAATACATTTTATTTTGTGATGTTTGGCTGCTCATCTGACATAAAGAGGAAAATTGAAAACTCAATACGCAGAAGCTTTTACATTAAGCTCCTTCTAACCAGTGTCCATAGGGCTAACATTAATGGTCTGGAACACACCCAAGATGCACATTGTACCACAAAACACACATCCCTGACCACTCTGTAAACGTACCAAAAACGTGTGCATCCAAAATCATGGCAGAAATCTTTTCACCCAAAAGCTGTCACTGGTGGTAGGACTCCTTCAGAGACAATGTCCAATGAGTTGACTATACTCGTGTTCGGCAATAAGATCTGGATAACTTACCCTACCTCCAGTGAAGTAAAGAGAGTCAATGGTAGGGCGCCTGGTGGCTCAGTTGGTTAAGCGACTGCCTTCGGCTCATGTCATGATCCTAGAGTCCCAGGATCGAGTCCCGCATCCGGCTCCCTGTCAACAGGGCGTCTGCTTCTCCCTCTGACCCTCCCCCCTCTCATGTGCTCTCTCTCTCTCATTCTCTCTCTCAAATAAATAAAATCTTTAAAAAAAAAGAGAGAGTCAATGGTAAACCAGCTATCAGGTTGCCAAGATTCCAGCTACAATCTATAACAAGTAAATTTTTGCTACTGCCAAACCTCTGGAGGCCATTCTACTATGGGAAATAGGAATAATCATTCATCAGAGCAAAGAGGTACATGGAAGGTTTATGACATCAAAACTGACATTGTGTGTGTGGTCTGGGAGATGGCTAAACATCCCTAGAGGCAGGAAAAGATGGAGACAGATCACAGGAGCAGTCTGCTCTAAGATCGAGGTGATTTTTATCCATGCAAAGAAATGACTTGTGTAAGCAAATGAAAAGAAGGCACAATACAACATTTTCAGAATACATGTCAATTTGTTAGCAAATTTGGGGAAAATATGAAAAATAATAGAAAAGCTCATTTACTACAGGAACCACACAAAACACTGATTTCTTAATAGATTTCAGATTGAAATTGTAAAGATAATTGATGATATTTTTAGAAAAACAAATGATTCTCTGTGCTCTTACTATAAGAGAAGATTTCTATTTTTTTTTTTTTTTTAATCTGAGAGAGAGAATGGGAGACAGAGAGCATGAGAAGGGGAGGATCAGAGGGAGAAGCAGACTCCCCGCTGAGCAGGGAGTCCGATGCGGGACTTGATCCCGGGACTACAGGATCATGACCTGAGCCGAAGGCGGTTGCCCAACCAACTGAGCCACCCAGGCGCGCCAAGAGAAGATTTCTAAAAATCTCTAAAAACAAAACAAAACAAAACAAAAACACTAACCATAAAGGATGAAATGTCAAATAGAATTACACTAAACTTGGGAACTTGTCTGCATCAAGGGGCACCTGGGTGGCTCAGTTGGTTAAATGATTGACTCTTGATTTCAGATCAGGTCATAATCTCAGAGTCCTGAGATCAAGTCCTGTTTTGGGCTCTGAGCTGTGTGTAGGGCTCTGTGCAAAACAAAGAGTCTGCTTGTGATTCTCTCTCTCCCTCTCCTCTGTCCGGCTCCCTGTCCCTCTGTCCCTCCCCCATACTCTCTCTCAAGAAAAAATAAGTAAAAAATTTTTTTAAATGTTTTAAAAAAAAGTTCTCTTGGGGCGCCTGGGTGGCTCAGTCGTTCGCCTGGGTGGCTCAGTCGTTAAGCGTCTGCCTTCGGCTCAGGTCATGATCCCAGGATCCTGGGATCGAGCCTCACATCGGGCTCCCTGCTCCGCGGGAAGCCTGCTTCTCCCTCTCCCACTCCCCCTGCTTGTGTTCCCTCTCTCGCTGTGTCTCTCTCCGTCAAATAAATGAATAAAATCTTGAAAAAAAAAAGTTCTCTGAATCACAAGCTCAAGAGATAGGAAAAGAGGTAGAGTGAGAGAGGAGACAAAGAACTAATTCTCACCAAACATACAGAACTATAAACCCTGAAGAAAAAGATATAACAGAAAAAATGGTCACAATAAATAAACACTCTGAAAAGGAGATTATCCAAAAGGTTAATGACCAACACCATAGCAACAGGAAGTAACAACAACAACAAAGCAAACAAAACCATGTCTTGGCAACATCATATACTAACCAGGTGCCTAACATGAAGATGACATGAACTACAAAGTTTTGGGAAGTTTGTGGATAAGCCAAAAATCCCAAACACTACTGGTGGGTGGGAAAATTGGTACAAATTTTGTCAGTGTTTGATAGTATCTCTAAAAGCTGAACATATCTAAACATACCAAAAATTTGGTGCGACATAAATAGCCAGCAGATATGTGTGCATGTGCCACTAAAACATAAATTATAGATCTTACATGCCAGCACTATTCATGACAGTCCTGCACTGAGAACCATCGCCCTCCCATTAACAGCAGAATGATGCAAGCACTTGATATTCACATAATGGAATCAGATCGACCCATTCTAATGAATGATACACAATAACATGCAGGAATAAAATAAATTCACAGGGGCGCCTGGGTGGCTCAGTCGTTAAGCATCTGCCTTCAGCTCAGGTCATGAGCCCAGGGTCCTGGGATCGAGTCCCACATCGGGCTCCCTGCTCAGTGGGAAGCCTGCTTCTCCCTCTCCCACTCCCCCTGCTTGTGTTCCACCTCTTGCTGTGTCTCTCTCTGTCAAATAAATAAATAAAATCTTAAAAAATAATAATAATAAAATAAATTCATAAACAATAGATGGAAAGAAAAGAAGCCAAATCCAGAAGAGTTCCCATTGTCTGATTACATTTATATAAAGTACAAAAGTGAGCACAGCAATCTCTTGCCTTACATGTTAAAAGAGTGCTGAGCTTTGCAGAAAGTTACTGAGGAGCTCAAGGGGAATTTTAGAGGACAAACAATATTCTGTTTCTTGATCTCAGTGGCTTATAGAGATGTGATCAGTCTGTGAAATATCATTCAACTGTTCACTTATGATCTGCATGTGACTTCACTTTAAAAAAAAAACCTCAGGGGCGCCTGGTGGCATACTCGGTTAAGCATCTGACTCTTGGTTTCAGTTCAGGTCATGATCTCAGGGTCTTAAGATCCAGGCTCCCTGGGCTGAGCACTCAGCAGGGAGTCTGTTTGGGATTTTCTTTCTCCCTCTTTCTGTCCCACCCTCCATGTGATCTCTCACTCTCTCTTAAAAAAAAAAAAGTTAAAAATACATCAGCCAAATGTTCCTGGTAACAATAAACTTAGCTTGAATATATTCCATTGGGGGGCGCCTGGGTGGCTCAGTTGTTAAGCGTCTGCCTTTGGCTCAGGTCATGATCCCGGGGTCGTGGGATTGGGCCCCGCATTGGGCTCCCTGCTCAGCGGGGAGCCTGCTTCTCCCTCTCCCACTCCCCCTGCTTGTGTTCCCTCTCGCTGTGTCTCTCTCTGTCAAATAAATAAATAAAATCTTAAAAATATATATATATATTCTATTGGAATATTCCTTGAACTAAAACAGGATAAAATGAAACAGTGTAATGATAATCGATCAAATAACCAGCATGTCAATATAAATATCATATAGAATAATCTTTAATGCTAAAGAAATTTGTCGCTATTATCCATAGTGTTGTTTTTCAATATCTAAATGTACACCATTTCAGTATTGTAACTGCAGGATAAGAACCCTAATCTGTGTTTGTGTGTGTGCATATTTATACACATATATAAATATACACATATAATTACATGTAAATAGGGAAATATTTTTATTTATTTATTTATAAAGATTTTATTTATTTATTTGAGAGAGAGAGAATGAGAGCTAGAGAGCACGAGAGGGAAGAGGGTCAGAGGGAGAAGCAGACTCCCTGCTGAGCCAAATGTGGGACTCGATCCCAGGACTCCAGGATCATGACCTGAGCCGAAGGCAGTCAGCTAACCAACTGAGTCACCCAGGCGCCGGGGAAACATTTATTTTTAGCTCATGAGACATTATAATAATCATCACAGAGCAATGACATCATCAAGATGGTAAAATAGGGGGCGCCTGGGTGACTCAGTCAGTTGGGCATCTGCCTTGGCTCAGGTCTTGGGATGGAGCTCCATGTCGGGCTCCCTGCTAGGCGGGGAGCCTCCTTTAACCTCTCACTCTGCCTGCAGCTACCCCTGCTTGGGCTCTCTCTCTCACTGTCTCTCTCTCTCTTTGTGTCAAATAAATAAATAAATAAATCTTAAAAAAAAAAAGATGGTAAAATAGGTAGTTCCTGTTACAGTACTTATAATAAGCTCAACTCCAACTATTCACAAAAGACATGACTGGGCAGATCTCAGTACTCAGAGATGAGGCTGAAACACCCCCTGGACCACAGAGATCAAGAAGGACAACATTAGGGCGCCTGGGTGGCTCAGTTGGTTAAGTGACTGCCTTCGGCTCAGGTCATGATCCTGGAGTCCCGGGATCGAGTCCCGCATCAGGCTCCCTGCTCGGCAGGGAGTCTGCTTCTCCCTCTCCCGCTCCCCACTCTTGTGCTCTTTCTCTCTCTCACTCTCTCTCTCAAATAAATAAATAAAATCTTTAAAAAAAAAAAAGAAGGACAACATTAGAAGGGTAAGAGGAGCCATTTCCTGTTGACCACAATGCACCCCTCCCCCCAACCCCAGCAAGCAAGAACAGTGCCCCACCATGAGGGACCACATGGAACTACAATTGTTCCACCAAGAAAGAGAGAGCCCATGGTGGGTGTCCACGATTCCCCAAATGGCAAGCCACTTCCTGGGTGGCCATTGACATCTCACGGACCTCATGAGGCTCCCTGGGGGAATTTGTGGTGCTCAAACACTCTGGATCCTATAAACATGGAGAAGGTGGGTAGAGCTTACAGCAACCAGTGCTCAGATCTTGGAAAAGTACACAACCAAAAGAGAAGAGTATGTGATTTTAGTAACATAAAGTGTGTGGAGGGATGGAGATAATAAATAGAAGAGTTTTATATGCAATTGGCAGTATCAATTTAAAATGTTCTTTTAGGGTGCCTGGGTGGCTCGGTCGTTAAGCGCCTGCCTTCGGCTCAGGTCATGATCCCAGGGTCCCTGATCCACGGGAAGCCTGCTTCTCCCTCTCCCCCTCCCCCTACTTGTGTTCCCTCTCTTGCTGTGTCTCTGTTAAATAAATAAATAAAATTTTTTTTTAAATTTTTTTAAGATTTTATTTATTTGAGACAGAGAGAATGAGAGACTGAGAGCACGAGAGGGAGGAGGGTCAGAGGGAGAAGCAGACTCCCCACCGAGCAGGAAGCCCGATGAGGGACTCGATCCCGGGACTCCAGGATCATGACCTGAGCCGAAGGCAGTCGCTTAACCAACTGAGCCACCCAGGCGCCCAAAAAGGTGGTTTTATTAAAGCACGGGGACAGGACCCATGGGCAGATAGAGCTGCGCTGGGGTCATGAGCAGTGGCCCAATATATACTTTAAACTTAGGAGGGGTTTAGGGATAGTGTAAGCCTTGCACGTATTTTGGAAATAAGGTTTAACAGGATCCTGAAGGGGCTAGCTATTGTTGGGAAAAGGTCATTTGTTACTGCTTAGTAAACCCTCAGTCATGAGACCCTTTAGATGTATAGCAGTCAGTCATATGCTTGGGGGATGATTGCCAACATGTAGCCTGGGGGGTAGACCGAAAGGAAGTTCCCAAAAGAATTTTTAGATGTTAAAGTGGATTTACAGGATCCTGGGGGCTGGGATAAGATTGCCTTTTGCCCTTAGCAAAGTATCAATATCAAGATGGTTGAATCCGTAGAGGAATGTCACCCTGCCTGGTTCAAGGACTTGTCAATGGGCTGTAGGTAGTAAGGAAATTTAATAAATTTTCTTCTGCCTTTGTTTTCCACATCAGTTAATAGAAGGGTATTTCTGTGACCTGAGTGTGGAGTAAAATAAAATCTTACAAGATGGAGTTCTGATTTAGAATCTCCACTCCCAGAAGTCAGTATCTCTAGTATATGAAGGTAAGCCCCTCATTGTCCAGAGCAAACGGATGTGATGTGGGCTGGGAGCCGAGATTCAAGAAAGTACTCTTGAGAAGTTTTCAGTGCAAAAATCTGTTTTATATAAAGCATGGAGCATGACTCATGGATAGAAAGACTTGCACTGTCCTTGTAAGAAGTCTTGATAAAATACTTTTAAGTTGGGGGGGGGGGGGCAGGTAGAGATAAAGGAAGTTTCCAAAAAGATTTTCATATGTTAAAGAGGACTTATAGGATCCTGGAGGTCTGGCTAATGTCAAGCTAAGGTTGCTTTTTACCTCCAGCAAAACATTAACTTTGAGGCAGTTTTGAATTCATTGAGGAATGTAATGCCCTTCCGGCTCAAGTGTTTATCAATGGGCTGCAAATTGAAGGCAATTTAATTTTATCTACATTTCTTTTGCTTTTGTTCTCCTGATCAGAAACAATAAGCAAGAGAAACTTGGAAGAAAGTTTCCAGTTTAGGGCGCCTGGGTGGCTCAGTTGGTTAAGCGACTGCCTTCGGCTCAGGTCATGATCCTGGCGTCCCGGGATCGAGTCTGGCATCGGGCTCCCTGCTCGGCAGGGAGTCTGCTTCTCCCTCTGACCCTCCTCCCTCTCATGCTCTCTGTCTCTCATTCTCTCTCTCGCAAATAAATACAATCTTAAAAAAAAAAAGAAAGTTTCCAGTTTAAATTTGATAGTTTCTGCACATCATTCAGTAAATCCACCTAAGATCTTTATGAATAATAAGAGAAAATATGAAGGTTATAGGGGAGAAATCTGGTAGAGAGAACCAACCCAAGTAAAAGAAGGTAGGGACGCCTGGGTGGCTCAGTCGGTTAGGCGGTTGTCTTCGACCTGGGTCATGATCCCAGGGTCGTGGGATTGAGTCCCACATCGGGCTCCTTGCTCAGCGGGGAACCTGCTTCTCCCTCTCTCTCCCTCTGCTTGTGCTCTCTCTGTCGAATAAATAAAATCTTAAAAAAGAAAAGAAAAGAAAAGAAGGTATTACCAGCTGTACAGAAACAAATTGATATCAGTGCATAAGGCCCACCGAAGGACACATTATCACTCCTCTGTTCTTGGGGCCCCCAAATAGTAAATCAGATTATAAATGGAATTATGAGAACACAGTGGATATATACAAAATTCAATCACATACAGTTTCCATGTCCTGTAATATGTAGTATATTTTAAATAGAGTCTCTTTTTCACATTCTTTTTTTTTTTTAAAGATTTTTTTTTTTTAAGATTTTATTTATTTATTTATTTATTTGAGAGAGAGAGAATGAGAGAGAACACATGAGAGGGGGGAGGAGGGTCAGAGGGAGAAGCAGACTCCCTGCCGAGCAGGGAGCCCGATGTGGGACTCGATCCAGGGACTCCAGGATCATGACCTGAGCCGAAGGCAGCCGCCTAACCGACTGAGCCACCCAGGCGCCCTCTTTTTCACATTCTAAAAAGCAAGACTCCTCTTCTTTTCAAGAACTTCCCCAAAAAAAGAAAAGAAAAAAAAAAAAGAACTTTCCAAGTTATTCTGGGCCTTATAACTATTGGGTTTATTTGTGCATTTTCTTACTCCTGGGCTACACAGAGCTGATAAAGCATCCAGATGGGGCCTAAATGAGAAATGTTTTCCTTAACTAATATCCCAGGACCTGACCCCATCAGCAATAGGAATCTTGGACTCAACACCTTCCCCTATGGATTTATCAAGGGGATATTTTCAATACTTGCAGGACTTCAATTCAAAGTGACAATAGTTTTTTTTTTTATTTTATTCATCCATTTGAGAGAGGGAGAGTGTGTGAGAGAGAGCATGAGAGGGTCTGAGAGGGTCTGAGGGAGAAGCAGACTCCCCAGTGAGTGGGGAGCCAGTTGTGGGACTTGATCCTGGGACTCCTGAGCAAAAGGCAGTCACCTAACCAACTGAGCCACCCAGGGACCCCAATGTGACAACTGTTGATGGCCTACTGGAACTGAGGCTTGAGAGAAAGGAGAGAAGGCTCTGGGTTATAGGGGAGAAGAATTCTTTTTTTTTTTTTTAAAGATTTTTAAAATTTATTTATTAGAGAGAGAGAGTGAGAGAGAGAGCACAAGAGGGGGTAGGGTTAGAGGGAGAAGCAGACTCCCCGCCGAGCAGGGAGCCCGATGTGGGACTCGGTCCCGGGACTCTGGGATCATGACCTGAGCCGAAGGCAGTCGCTTAACCAACTGAGCCACCCAGGCGCCCGGGGGAGAAGAATTCTAAAGACCTAAGCTTTAGTATCATTTTTTTTTAAGTTTTTTTTTTTTTTAAAGATTTTATTTATTTATTTGACAGAGACACAGCGAGAGAGGGAACACAAGCAGGGGGAGCGGGAGAGGAAGAAGCAGGCTTCCCACGTAGCAGGGAGCATGTTGCGGGATCCCAGGACCCTGGGATCACGACCTGAGCTGAAAACGACTGAGCCACCCAGGCGCCCCCCAAAGAGAGAGTTAATACTAGAGATTAACTTTTTATAGCACAAAGAGCTGCTTGCCTTGTGGGCAAACCATTGACAAACATTTGCTCTGTCCTTTTTTCTGTGAATATGCTTCTGTTTTAGAAATTCTATCATTTAAAAAAATATTTTAAGTAGGATCCATGCTCAACGTGTGGTGCGCCCACGGGACCCAGAGATCAAGAGTCATGTGTTCCACCGACTGAGCCATCCAGGTGCCCTCCTTCCCACCCTTTTTTTTTTGAAATTCAAAATCCTACTCACTTCTTAAGTTGCAATTGCATATAAGAATTGACTGCCTTTCTTTGAGTTTCCAATCTTTCTGGTTCCCATAGGTAAGAAATTGTATTTTTTTTTCTGTTGAGAAACAGTCTTATGTCAGTTAATTGTTACAGCAGCCAAGGAATTGAGAATGGAGAAGGATAAGTGTTTTCCTCTCATACTGTTCTGAACAAAAGTTTCATAACAGCCATCTTTCAGTTTCAAAAATGAAAGAAAACTTTATCATTATGATAGAAACCTAATAGAAGAAGAGGAAAGGAATCGACGCATAGATGAAGGTAATGGCAGGGAATAACTGAGAATAAGGCAAAGTTACATCAAATCGGGTACTTAGCGCATCCAGCCTCAGAAGCTGAGGGAGGCCTGTGGAGACAGCCAGGCTGGAGTCCTGACTGAGAGGCCTGGGTGGAGAGTCCTCCCCTCAGCTGAGACTTCCAACCGACCGTGCCCCTGAGGGCCATATTTATAGGGCAAATGACAGGGTTTGAAATTAAACATTTGTTCACCTATGTGCAGTCTGGAGCGAGCTGCATTTCCCTGTTATCATGTTTCTGTATTTTCAAGGAGCCTGGGCTAAGTGTGTCTGCTTCCCCTCCTGGATTCCATCCCAGGGGGCCAGCCCAGCCTGGAGCAGGAGGGGATATTCATTGTAGGAAAGTTGTTAGGGTTCGAAGCTGACGGCCAAGAAGGAATTTTGGGGATATCTTTGGTGCAAAATGGTGGCTTTATTAAAGCCCAGGGAGAGGACCCATGGGCAGAAAGGGCTGCACCAGGGTCATGAGGAATGGCCCATTATATACTTTCAAGTTGGGAGGGGGCTGGGGATAGTGTAAGTCTCTAAGGAATTTTGGACGCAAGGTTGACAGTGCTGAGGGAACAGAAGGCTGGCTGAAGACAAAGCATAAACTGACACTTAACAACTGAGCCACCCAGGAGCCCTAAAAGGTTTTAAAAATTAGGTGAAAATACGAGGCAGAAACTTCAGCACTGGAGGAATCAACATTTGTAACTTCTAAATGCAGAGACTTTCAGGAGAAAAAGATGACATGGCCTCTGATTTGGGACACCAGGCTTACCTGAGAACTGGCCCTTTCTTCTTTCATCTCGTCCTCTAGAGCTTTCTCAGAAGAGATTCGAGAAGAAATCACAACTGTTTCAGGAGAATATGCCTTTAAGACCACCAACAAAACCTCCTCACCTGAGAACTGCTAAACTGCAGGCAGGACTTTGAAATGCAGAAAAGGTCCACCTTCCTGGTCCTCTTTGTCAGGAGCTATTCAGAAACTGAGCTCCTACTTGGAAACCAATCCCTGACTTTTCCTTCTCTGCTTTTTGGGGGGTCTCCCCTCCCACAGGCACCCACAAATTCAGCTACAGCCTAGGATCCCTGTGCTGCCCGGACCTGACCCTCCCGGACTCATGTCGCAGAGACCCTGTTTCCTCTTCTTGAGCCAAAGCCTGCTCTCAACTCTCAAAATAACCAGAAGCCCTCCTGCTTAACCCTGGCCTCACTTGGAATCACCTGGAGCCCTTAATGAACACGACACTGTTGTTTTCGACCAATTCAATTGACAAAATCTGAGGGGGAGGGCACCAGCAAGGATCATTTTGGGAACTTCACGCTGTTATCCTATTGGGAAGCATTTGGGGAGGGGACCAGGCAAAGCACAGTGACCAAGGCTGTGGTTGTGACCAGATTTAGATCCATGCCTTCTCCACTGATCAGACTTTCTGCGATGACACAGTCTCCCTCTTTCTGCTACACGGAGGGAGACACCCTTAAAAATGGAGCTTTCCCTTATAAATGCAAATATCTCTTATAAAAGTAAACATACTGGGTGCCTGTGTGGCTCAGTTGGTTAATCTGCTTTTGGGGGCACCTGGGTGGCTCAGTTGGTTAAGAATTTGTTTTCGGCTCCGGTCATGATCCCAGGGTCCTCATATCTAGTCCCATGTCTGGCTCCTTTCTCAGTGGGGAGCCTGCTTCTCCCTCTGCGCTTCCCCCTGGCTTATGGTCTCTCTGATAAATAAATAAAATCTTTTTTTTTTCAAAGATTTTATTTATTTATTTGAGAGAGAGAGAACGAGAGAGAGCATGAGAGGGAGGACGGTCAGAGGGAGAGGCAGACTCCCCGCCGAGCAGGGAGCCTGATGCGGGACTCGATCCCGGGACTCCAGGATCATGACCTGAGCCGAAGGCAGTCGCTTAACCAACTGAGCCAGCCAGGCGCCCCTAAAATCTTTTTTTTTTTAAGATTTTATTCATTTATTTGACAGAGAGAGACACAGTGAAAGAGGGAATACAAGCAGGGGGAGTGGAAGAGGGAGAAGCAGGCTCTCCGCAGAGCGGGGAGCCCGATGCGGGGCTCGATCCCAGGACCCTGGGATCATGACCTAAGCCGAAGGCAGACGCTTAACGACTGAGCCACCCAGGCGCCCTAAATAAAATCTTAAAAAAATATAGGGAGTAGTCTTATTACAATTGTCCTGGTGACTCAAAACCACTTAAAAGCATAAAGTTGAACAAAAATCAAAGTGTCTACATTAAAACATCAGCAAGGCTTGATCTTAAACTAAGTAACCTTTTTTTCTCTTTCCAGAAACTTCCCCTCCTCACCTTAGCCCTTTTTTTTTTTTTAAGGAAACTGGTACTGCAAGGCTAGCAGCACAAACACAATTCCTGTTGAAACTGAAACCGGCTAGATCCTGCATTTCCCTAGGAAACCCCCAGCCCCTGCTTCTGGGGGGCTTGCAGTTTTGAAGGCCCTGACCTGTTGCAGCCTCCTTTGCTGGCAAAAGAATAAAGCTCCTCTTCCTCTTTATCCCCAACTCTGTGTTCCTGTTATATTTTGGATCTGAAGCACAGAGGTCAGCTTTTGACAACAGAATGAGTGTGTAGGTATTCTGTATGGATAGATGTTTCTGGGTTTTATCCCACGTAACCGACCACCTGGACCTGCAGGTACACAGGCAGGCTAAGGAATGTTTGTGAGACTCATGCTGTGTGAATAAGCTTGGGAGCCTGGTTGTTTGAAATATTATCTGGCCTCTAGATCAGAACTGGCTCTTGTTTCTGGACACCAAGGGCTGCAAATGTTTCATATTGTTGTGGGAAACAAAGGCAGAAGAAAAATTATTAAATTTCCTTACTACCTACAGCCCATTGACAAGTCCTTGAAACAGGCAGAGTGACATTCCTCTAGGGATTCAACCATCTTGATAGTGATACTTTGCTAAGGGCAAAAGGCAATGTTATCCCGACCCCCAGGATCCTGTAAATCCACTTTAACGTCTAAAAATTCCTTTGGGAACTTCCTTTCTCTCTACCCCCCAAGCTACATGTTGGCACTCATCCTCCAAGCATATGACCGACTGCTATACATCTAAAGGGTCTCATGACTGAGGGTTTACTAAGCAGTAACAAATGACCTTTTCCCAACAATAGCTAGCCCCCTCAGGATCCTGTTGATGGGGTTTTGGGATATACATGAGGTTCAATGGGGTGCAGTCCAGAGCCGATGACTAAGAAAGAATTCTTGAGACGTCTTTGGTACAAAATGGTGGTTTATTAAAGCACAGGGACAGGACCCGTGGGCAGAAAGAGCTGCTGCCCTCGGGTTGTGAGGGGTGGCTGATTATATACTATGGGGTTGGGGGAGGTAAGGAAAAGGGAGGTTTCTTTTTTTTTTTTTAAAAGATTTTATGTATTTGTTTGACAGAGACACAGCGAGAGGGAACACAAGCAGGGGGAGTGGGAGAGGGAGAAGCAGGCTTCCCGTGGAGCAGGGAGCCCGATGCGGGGCTCGATCCCAGGACCCTGGGACCATGACCTGAGCCGAAGGCAGATGCTTAACGACTGAGCCACCCAGGTGCCCCTGTTTAAAAAAAAAAAAAGATTTTATTTATTTATTTGACAGAGAGGGAACACAAGCAGGGGGAGTGGGAGAGGGGGAAGCAGGCTTCTCGCTGAGCAGGGCCCAATGTGGGACTTGATCCCAGGACCCTGGGATCACAACCTGAGCCGAAGGCAGATGCTTAAGGACTGAGCCATCCAGGTGCCCCTACAAAGGGGGGTTTCTGCTTTCATATGCTAAAGAAGACTCACAGGATACCAGAGGCCTAGCTATTGTCAAGTTAAGGTTGTTTACCCCTCTAGTAAGGCATTAACATTAAGATAGTTGGGAACTTCCTGGAAGAATGTCACACAGGTCCCACCCAGGAGTGGGGTGTGGGGGGAGCTTGCAGGGTGTCCACTTATGCTTTGTCTTCAGCCAGCCTTCTGTTCCCTCAGCACTGTCAACCTTGCGTCCAAAATTCCTTAGAGACTTACACTATCCCCAGCCCCCTCCCAACTTGAAAGTATATAATGGGCCACTCCTCATGACCCCGGTGCAGCCCTTTCTGCCCATGGGTCCTCTCCCTGGGCTTTAATAAAGCCACCATTTTGCACCAAAGATATCCCCAAAATTCCTTCTTGGCCGTCAGCTTCGAACCCTAACAACTTTCCTACAATGAATATCCCCTCCTGCTCCAGGCTGGGCTGGCCCCCTGGAATGGAATCCAGGAGGGGAAGCAGACACACTTAGCCCAGGCTCCTTGAAAATACAGAAACATGATAACAGGGAAATGCAGCTCGCTCCAGACTGCACATAGGTGAACAAATGTTTAATTTCAAACCCTGTCATTTGCCCTATAAATATGGCCCTCAGGGGCACGGTCGGTTGGAAGTCTCAGCTGAGGGGAGGACTCTCCACCCAGGCCTCTCAGTCAGGACTCCAGCCTGGCTGTCTCCACAGGCCTCCCTCAGCTTCTGAGGCTGGATGCGCTAAGTACCCGATTTGATGTAACTTTGCCTTATTCTCAGTTATTCCCTGCGATTACCTTCATCTATGCGTCGATTCCTTTCCTCTTCTTCTTCTATTAGGTTTCTATAATAATGATAAAGTTTTCTTTCATTTTTGAAACTGAAAGATGGCTGTTATGAAACTTTTGTTCAGAACAGTATGAGAGGAAAACACTTACCCTTCTCCATTCTCAATTCCTTGGCTGCTGTAACAATTAACTGACATAAGACTGTTTCACAACAGGAAAAAAATACAATTTCTTTTTTTTTTTTTTAAAGATTTTATTTATTTGAGAGAGAGAGAATGAGAGACAGAGAGCACGAGAGGGAAGAGGGCAGAGGGAGAAGCAGACCCCCCACTGAGCAGGGAGCCCCATGCGGGACTCGATCCCGGGACTCCAGGATCATGACCTGAGCCGAAGGCAGTCGCTTAACCAACTGAGCCACCCAGGTGCCCAAAAAAATACAATTTCTTACCTATGGGAACCAGAAAGATTGGAAGCTCAAAGAAAGGCAGTCAATGCTTATATGCAATTGCAACTTAAGAAGTGGGTAGGATTTTGAATTTCAAAAAAAAGGGTGGGAAGGAGGGCACCTGGATGACTCAGCCGGTGGAACATATGACTCTTGATCTCTGGGTCCCGTGGGCGCACCACACGTTGAGCATGGATCCTACTTAAAATATTTTTTTAAAGGATAGAATTTCAAAAACAGAAGCATATTCACAGAAAAAGGGACAGAGCAAATGTTTGTCAATGGTTTGCCCACAAGGCAAGCAGCTCTTTGTGCTATAAAAAGTTAATCTCTAGTATTAACTCTCTCTTTGGGGGGCTCCTGGGTGGCTCAGTCATTAAGCATCTGCCTTCCCTTCAGGTCATGATCCCAGGATGCTGGGATCAAGCCCTGCATCAGGCTCCCTGCTCTGCGGGAAGCCTGCTTCTCCCTCTCCCGCTCCTCCTGCTTGTGTTCCCTCTCTCGCTTTCTCTCCCTGTGTGTCAAATAAATAAATAAAAATCTTATAGAAAAAACCACCTCTCTCTTTGGTATAATTCCCCCATCTAATTTGTTCTTGGTATTTATATCAGCTTCACAAAAGAAGGAAATCCTTCTGTTTGCACCAACAGAATAAACGTAGAGGACCTTTTTTTTTAAGTTACATAGAAGTCCCGCCAGTGCCCCTTTGCCCACCTTAGTAGTCTTTAAATTTTAGCAGGTACCTTTAGCCTGCGTGATTGATGAAACAAACCTTTCTTTGTGTATCTATAGATCATTGTTTCCTAGAAAGACTTAGAACCAAACCCTCTTACACAACTGTCCCTGGGGCACCCATGCATGACTTCCAGGAACCGAAACCACAATAACATCTTAAGCTGGCAACATGGAATCTGCAAGCAGTCAAGAAATGTTAGAGACTACCGTGCTCATGCTCTGCTTTTACTGATTAACTACCCTAAGTTTCCTTTAAAAATCTGAGGGCCAAGGGGCACCTGGGTGGCTCAGTTGGCTTCTCCCCGTCCCCCTGCTCATGCTCTCTCTCTCGCTCGCTCACTCTTTCAAATAAATAAATAAAATCTTAAAAATAAAAATAAAAAAGTAAATAAATAAAACCCTGAGGGCCAGGCAAAAACCTTGGATCTGGATTTTGGATATAAGTCCACCTTCTTCCCAAGTGGCCAGGTTCATGAATAAAGCTCATATTTCTCCCTAATAAAAATTCGCGTCTTGAGTTTTGGCATTTTGAGCGACTGGCAGCCAAACTTAGGTTTTTTGGTAACAAAAATGTTGTGGGATCATTGAGTGCTGGTGTCAGGAAAGAATTCTTGAGACGTTTTATGGTGCAATTTAGTAAGATTTTTTAAGTAGCATAGAGGTAGCACCCTTGGGCAGAAAGAGCTCCACGTTGGCTCTATGAAGCTGGTGGTTACATGCTGAGTGCTCAAGGGGGAGGGGTCATGCAGGGAGTATTAGATCATAAATGTTTCTTCAAATATCTACGCATAAAACTACTGCAAAATTTCTTTCATGCTCATCATTCAGTTTGATATTGACTATCAGTGAGATGTATAGGCAGTCATGAAGCCCATTAAGAATGTAGGAACTAGGGGTGCAGTCTTGTAAGCATCTGCCTTCAGTTCAGGTCATGATCCCAGGTCCTGGGATCGAGCCCCGCATCGGGCTCCCTGCTCAGAGGGAAGCCTGCAGAGAAGCCTGCTTCTCCCAGTCCCACTCTCCCTGCTTGTGTTCCCTCTGTCACTGTCTCTCTCTCCGTCAAATAAATAAATAAAATCTTAAAAAAAAAAAAAAAAAAGAGGGGCACCTGGGTGGCTCAGTCGTTAAGTGTCTGCCTTCGGCTCAGGTCACGATCCCGGGGTCCTGGGATCGAGCCCCGCATCGGGCTCCCTGCTCCTTGGAGAGCCTGCTTCTCCCTCTCCCACTCTCCCTGCTGTGTTCCCTCTCTCACTGTCTCTCTCTCCATCAAATAAATAAATAAAATCTTTAAAAAAAATGTAGCAACTAGCACTTATTTGATCCTTATTAAAACTATGGAGACTATAGGTCAGCCTTCTGTGTTGAAGGTGAACATTTTTCTATGTCTATCACTCATCTTTTGCCCCTTGACCAACTTTCAGTCCTTAAATTTTTTTAAAGATTGTATTCATTTATTTTACAGAGAGAGTGCACATGAAGGCAGAACAGGAGGGAGAGGGATAGGGAGAGGCAGGCTCCCCACTGAGCAGAGAGCCTGATGTGGGACTGGATCCCAGAACCCTGGGATCATGACCTGAGCCGAAGCAGGCGCCCAACTGACTGAGACACCCAGGCACCCCCGGTCCTTAAGTCTTTAAGGTTGTTGAAGGGTGAAGATTTCATTTTCTGTAACTTCTTCAGACAGGCAGGTGTCATAGAGATGTCCCTGCTTATGGAGTGAAATTGGTCACTCTCTATCCCTACATGTAACTCTTACAGAAGGCCATTGTCATAGAGTCCAGAGGGGACATTGGGGTGAATTTGTTTTGAGTAATAAGCATCATCCTTTCTCTAGGTGAAGGATTCAGGAACTGCCTGCATATATCTCAACAATAGGAGGGAACTAAGCAAGAGAGAGAACACCCTAGAATTATTATAATGAAAAATCAGAAGAGCAATGAGAAGCCCTTTTGGGGTGCTCATAGTCCACCTCTCCACCAGGAATTTAATCAGTCACCAAGTTGCAATGGTGAGAGAAAGAGACATACCATGAAACAGACTCGTAACCATAGAGAAAAACTGATGGTTACCAGAGGGAAGGTGGGTGGGGGAAGGGTTAAATAGGGGATGGAAATTAAGGAGTGCACGTGTCCTGATAAGCACCAACTGATATATGGAATTATGGAATCACTATATTGTACACCTGAAACTAAGAAAACATTTTTGATAACAAACTAGTATGAAAATGAAATCTTAAAAAGTCGGGGCACCTGGGTGGCTCAGTCTTGTAACCATCTGCCTTTGGCTCAGGTCATGATCCCAGGGTCTTGGAATGGAGCCCTGTATCTGGCTCCCTGCTCAGTGGAGAGCCTGCTTCTCCCTCTCCCTCTGCTGTTTCCCCTGCTTGTGCTCTCTCTTTCTCTGGAAATAAATAAATAAAACCTTAAAAAAAATCTTAAGTCAAAAACAATGAAGTGAAAGTGGTACAATCCATTAAAATACTGATATATCTTTAAAATAGCAAAAGACAGGTGCCTGGGTGGCTCAGTCTGTTAAGCATCTGCCTTCGATTCAGGTCATGATCCTAGAGTCCTGGGATTCAGCCCTGCATCAGGCTCCAGGGAGCCTGCTTCTCCCTTTCCCTCTTCCTGACGCTCCCCCTGTTTGTGCTCTCTCTGTCAAATAAATAAATAAAATCTCTAAAAAAAGCAAAATGGAAAACCAATAGACAGACATAGAGAATATTTAGTTGATATGGTTGAAATGAAGAAACCTTCCCAGTATCAGTAGAGGATAGCTAACTGTTCCCTAAAAGGGCATATGATTGTACATTAACATTTTTTTTTAAAGATTTTGTTTATTTATTTGACAGAGAGAGACACAGTGAGAGAGGGAACATAAGCAGGGGGAGTGGGAGAGGGAGAAGCAGGCTTCCCGCTGAGCAGGGAGCCGGATGTGGGGCTCGATCCCAGGACCCTGGGATCACGACCGGAGCTGAAGGCAGACGCTTAATGACTGAGCCACCCAGGCGCCCCTGTACATTAACATTTCTTAATAATTACTTCAGGCCAGAAAATTATTGAAATTATGACTCCTAGGTCATTATATCAGAACAAAAATGTTTCTTGAATGCTCTTTTTTTTTAGTGGTTTTCTTTTTTTTTTTTTTGCCTTTCAACACAATGTTCGTGGAAGAAAGAAGCATATTGTTATTTATTTATTTTTAAGATTTTATTTATTTATTTGACAGAGAGACACAGCGAGAGAGGGAACACAAGCAGGGGGAATGGGAGAGGGAGAAGCAGGCTCCCCGCCGAGCAGGGAGCCCAATGCGGGGCTCGATCCCAGGACCCTGGGATCATGACCTGAGCCCAAGGCAGATGCTTAACCATCTGAGCCACCCAAGCGCCCCATGAGTTAATATAACTTCTTAAATGACACCTCAACCACTGCCCTTGTGAACAACCATCTCCCCTGGCACTCTAGACATTCCCCTTGTGCACACTTTAGAGAAGATTCCCGCAGAGTTTACCTAAACCTGTTTAAGTTTCAGTAGCTCACTCTGCACTTACCCAGGAACTCCCGAGCACTCCACCCATGGAACCTAATAAAGGATTGAGCCCCATGTCATAATGGAGGGGTTCCTTTGATGCTTAAATGAAGTGAATATACACACATGGCAGTACCTGGGGTGTAAGAGATACCCCTTGAGTAGGAGGAAAATATTCCAACATGAGGCAAGGCATGAGAGAGAAAAAGTCCAGGGAGAAGAACTGTGTGAATTCTGCATGTGGAGAGGGGACACCTGTTTCCAGGTTGCATACCTGAATGTGAATACAGAAAGATACATTGTATTTGTTTTATTTTTTAATTATCCCCAGTTCTTCTGAATCTCCTCAATTTCTTTCCCAGCTACATATGCATCTCAATTTTTTCTTTTTTGTCTGTGTTGTAGCAAGAGTCTCCTCACTGACCTCTTAATTGAGATTAGAGGAATGCAAGGTCAACGGATCACAGGATTAATTCAGACATTTAACCCTGAGAGGGATGTGAAAATAGGTAAAACATCTATTTTTTTTTACCTATTGGTAAACTGATAGAACACTCCCTGGAGAGAAAGTTAAGACCTATTAAAAGTTCGCCTGGAGAACTCTTTTGAAATGTGGGGAGGGAGGCTGTACACACTCCAAAGTCCAAGGAAGCTCCTGACGGTTGTCATCTGATGAATACAAGTAATGGAGATGGGGACTTGGCAACTATGGTGAGCTCCTGAGGATCAGGAAATTCTTTTTTTTTTTTTTTTAAGATTTTTTATTTATTCATAAGAGACAGAGAAAGAGAGAGGCAGAGGGAGAAGCAGGCTCCCCGCCGAGCAGGGAGCCCGATGCGGGACTCGATCCCAGGACCCTGGGATCACGACCTGAGCTGAAGGCAGACGCTTAACCATCTGAGCCACCCAGGCGCCCGAGGATCAGGAAATTCTTATTTTTCTTAATGATTTAACTGAATTCGTAGGTGTTACTGACAAGCAGATGCTGTTGGATGACAGAGATTACTGATCTTCCTCAGGCCTAGATTATAGGCAGTGGATGGTGACAGGTATTGGATGATGGAAGCACTGTAGACATAACTTTAAGATGTCACATGGCAGAGTAGATGTTGGAGATGAAGAAACCTTTGGGACACTGTAATAGGCAGGATCAGCAAGGCATGGGCTGTGGTTCTACAAAGTACTAGTATCCCAGGTGTATAACCCCAACGTAGGTTTGATCCCCTATAGACGGGTGATCTCCCAGGGATGCTGACTCACAACTGACAGGCACCTCCCTCATTCCACTTACCCCATGATAGGCTGGGTAATCATCTGCTCTGGGCTCTGTGCTTGTTACTGATTAGTGGAGACACAGTTCAGCAGTCAGAGGTATTGAGCATCTCTGTTTCAAACAGTCCACCCAAATTTTAGGCCAGAAATCCCCATGACCTTTCACAACCCTTGCTGTTCTCCCCCTGCTTGTGTTCCTTCTCTCGCTTTGTCTCTCTCTCTGTCAAATAAATAGATAAAATCTTTTTAAAAATTTTTATTTCTTTATTGGAGAGAGAGCAAGCAAGAGAGAGAGAGGGAGCATGAGGAACAGCGAGGGGAAAAGGGAGAGGAAGAAGCAGACTCCTGGCTGAGCAGGGAGCCTGATTCGGGACTTGATTCCAGGACCCCAGGATCACGACCTGAGCCAAAGGCAGCCACTTAACTGACTGAGCCACCCAGGCGCCCTCCAACACAGATAGTTTTTATGCTTTGTATAGAATGAGACAATACATCTGTGAGGATTGGACAGCAAAGAGCAAAGTCATGTTTGGGCCTTAAATTAGTATGGAATTCTAAAGGGAATTTGGGTGATGGTTAGTAGGCTAATGTAAAGTAATAAGGTTTGTTCATGCAGACTTCTCAGCTCTTAATTCCCTATCCATGGAGATAAGAACACCTCCTTACCTCTCTGTGCAGGAAAGGTATCTTTGCATGGGAGATTGATTTTCTGCTTTCTGGACACAAATGGGGGTCAGAGTGTTCTTTTTGCATTGGCTGTTTCCTAAGTACCGTTTATTTCAAGATAATCAATATGGCAAAGGGCACATTTTAGGGCAGCCTACCATTGTCCCCAACACAAACTCAGGAAGATGAACTGGCAATCCACCATTGCAGGGAGATCAGAAGCCTAGAACCCTCACCCTCCACAACCTGACCCAGATCCATCTTCTTCTGAAGATTTTCCAGGTGTGGCCCCATTTTGGGCTCTCTCCTCACTGAACAGATTGAAGGAGATCAAAACTTTGGCTGCTTATTTCCAATCTCAGTAGTAGGTGCTCACTTTCTGTTGCAACCCAAAAGCAGATATATGGAAGTAGAGAACTGCACGTCTGGGTGCCTAAGTTTCTGTCTTTCTCATTGAAGTCAGTGCTTCTTATGTGTACTCATTCAAGACCTTGTTTTCCATTTATGAACATCCAGTTGTTGCTCAAGGGTAAAACAGTAAATATCTATGTACATTGTGACATTATAACACCAAGGTGATTTCACCTCTTGGTGCATGTTGAGCCAAAAGATACTGCAAAGCCAAAAAAGCAGGAAAAGGACAGGCTTCACTGGCAACAAGTGAAGAGAACACCAGGACATTTCCCAACCTAGCTACCCAAGCAACAAAATAGGGTGAATTTTAAGCTAAGGGCACATACGTATTTATCAAGGGGCCTGGCAAAGGACATTTCAGTATAAAATCAGTCAAAAGGCATCCTAAATTGACAAAGTCTAGGTCCTAGTTGCTTGAAGTCACAGGACCAGATAGGGAGGACATCATGAGTTTTCTGGCTCCTTTAGTCCATTATTTGGGTGCTCATAGCGGTTTAATTCCCACAAAATCCACTGGGGAATCTGTTCAGTCAATCCTTACTTTGGAAATGGGTAGAAGTTTTACCATGGATTTATTGTCTCTTATGTGGTTAGAATATCTCCTGGTCTGGTAGTGGCTCCTTGTGTTTACATTCTTTTTCTGCCTTAAAATCATTAACTACTGATGACTGCTTTTCTGTAATTTTGACCTATCCCAGGAAGTTGTCCAGACAGGTGCCTGGGTAAGCAGTGCTTGCATAGATCATAAATAGGCATAGATCATAAAATGGCTGGGATCCTAAAGTAAGTTCTCTTATGTTAAGAAATCTGTCTTGGGGCGCCTGGGTGGCTCAGATGTTTAAGTGTCTGCCTTCGGCTCAGGTCATGATCTCAGGGTCCTGGGATCGAGCCCCGCATATGGCTCCCTGCTCAGCGTGAAGCCTGCTTCTCTCTCTCTCTCCCTCTGCTACTCCCCCCTGCTTGTACTCTCACTCTCTCTGTTGAATAAATAAGTAAAACCTTAAAAAAAAAAAAAAAAAAAGAAATCTGTCTCGTCTTCCCTGTTCTGTGTGGACCCCTATTGTTATTTGTCCACAAAATGATGACCACAATCAAAATAATGAACATATTCCTCACCCCACATAATTAAGATTTTTTGCGTGGGTGGTGAGCATGCTTTAGATGCTTTTATGTAGCAAATTTCAAGTTTACAATACATTAACTATAGTCACTGTCCTGTGTACAACTCCAGTATTTATTCATCCTGCATAAATGAACCTTGTTCTATTTAACCTTACAAATAAAAACTGCTAGTTATTTTACTACCAAAAGATGGGTTTATTCAGGAAAAACAGAATTGCAATTAGGAACAAATAGGCTGCAGTAAAACCGTAGGCAAGACCAGGGAACAAAGAAGAGGCATGGTTTTTTGAGAAGGCAAGGGGTTAAGTTGAGAAGTCTGTTCCTGAGGAAAATGTTTTGGAGTAATTGGTAGTTTGAAGGATGGTGGGTTTTCATTGGTTGAGCTGTTGCCTGGGAGGAATAAGAAAAGCATCTCTTCCTCTGGCTGGAATAGTAGAGTATTGACCTTGGATGTGGATTATACCTCCAAGTTTGTGTAAGGTCAAGACCTTCCCTTCCCACTGGATCTGCTATTGACTTCAAATGATAGAGCTTGAGAGCTCCCCCTGCTGAAACCTCCTGACTACATTTTAGTGACAGTTCCCATTACTAAGTTTCATCTTATCACATGATCAACATCTCAACATTGCCTTCATTCAAAGGTGCTAGAAGCAAACATTCTAAACTTCACTTTGATGATTTTAACTTTGTTTAGATGCCATGTAATTTCATACAGTATTTTTTTTTTCTTTCTGTGTGTGTCTTATTTAATTCAACAAAATAGCCTACAGATTGTATGGGCTAAACCCAGGCTGCCCCCTGATGGACCACTTTGGCAGAAAGATTATTTTGAGTTAAAAAGCAATCAAAATCAGCACTACCTAAAATTTTGAAGACGAAGCTGCCCCAGAATGAGACCTATCACCATACATAACTACATTATAATATAAACTAGGCTTGATAAACAGGGAGGAACCAGTAAGTCCTGTTTGAACAAAGTTCTCTATATCCTATATTTTTGAGTGGCCCAGGGTGTATTTGTTTACCAAATATTTATTCTTTTTTGCTTTCCTGTGAATTTCATTTCTTCCCTTGGAGTTGCCAGACTTCTGCCATCTTCTTCTTTTCCTTCCTCTTCTCTTCTCCTGAAAGACAAATATACCTTACTTTGCCAGTCTTTTCAATTTCCTCATCTGTGTGGAGCCTCCATACGTATGCTATTAAATTTGATATTTTTTCCTGTTTATCTCATGCCAATTTGATTCTTAGTCAACAATGAGAACTTCCTCATACATTCCACTTCATGCTTTTTTTTTTCCAGTTCATGCTTTTGTATATATATTCCTCCAATTTACATTTAGCTCCTATTTTATACACTTAATATTAAAAAAGAAAAAGAAACAAAAAGGCAGGGCCCAACATCCACATTCTCAAGGAAAATAGGGCAAACCTCGTATCAACCCCTAAAGTATTGTGAGGATTAATTCACCTACATGTTCCTGAGGTCCCAGCACAGCACCATGGATCCTATGTGTGTGCAGAGAGTAAAAGTCAATAAATACTGCATTAATAATGTATCTATGTTATTTTCCAAATACAGACATTCTCAGACTATAACTGTTCCAAGCACTATAATGGCTACATATGTCTAACTCACTGACCTATGCTCTCTACTTTAAGGCTTGACTAATTGTAGCTTCTTTGAGATTTAAACAGACCTATGATGCAGAGGAAACACAGAACCCAGTGTTTCTAGAAGATCAAGACTGACCATGTTAGAAGTTGGCCTTCCTGAGGCCAATGAGTTTCCTTGAGATCATATCAAGAATGATGAAGCCCTGTAGCCCTGCTTCCCCTGCATGTATCAATGCTCACTATTCCTGTGTGCCTCCCCCTTAAACACTTCCTGCTTGGTATGTAACTTTCCAGATTATCTTTGGACATAAATCCATATGTTCCCCATCAGCCAACCTCCTGAAAAAAGCAAATTTTCCTTTCCAACTGTGAAAATTAGTAATGGGATACTTTGCTAAAATGGAGTCAGAGGATTTAGGCCAGAGGAACTATCTTCTACTATCACTGGTAGTCAACTGCAGACCCAAAAGGAGGAAATGGACTTGATTTTTTTTTTTTTTTAGATTTTATTTATTTAGGGGTGCCCAGGTGGCTCAGTTGGTTAAGCGTCTACCTTCAGCTCAGGTCATGATTCCAGGGTCCTGGGATCAAGACCCATGTTGGGCTCCCTGCTCAGCAATGAGTTTGCTTCTCCCTCTCCCTCTGCCGCTCCCCCTGCTTGTGCTCTCTCTCTCTGTCAAATAAATAAATAAATAAAATCTTATAAAATAAAATGGATACTGCCTGTTCCCTACTCATGACAGCATCCTGACCACCCCAAACTCAGACCTACCTGCCATTCCCTGACAACCATACAATTGTACACCTCAGTCCCTTAAAAAAAAAAAAAAAGATTTTATTTATTTATTTGAGACAGAGAGAGCAGAGAGCACAAGTGGGGAGGGGTACAGGGGGAAGGGCAGAGGGAGGGGGAGAAGCAGACTCCCTGCTGAACTGGGAGCCTGACTCAGGGCTCCATCCCAGGTCCCTGAGATCATGACCTGAGCAGAAGGCAGACGCTCAACTGACTGAGCCACACAGGCACCCCTGAACTTGATCTTTTTTGGATTTGATCTTGCTCCACTATACTACTCCTCTATTCCAGCAGAAGGAAGAGATGCCTGCCTTGTGCATAAAAAATACTTTCCCTTCTCATGGGCATTTGTATATAAATGGACTGACTTAACAACAAGTAGTTTAGAATGTCAATGGCCATAAGTGGATTCTTCAATCTTTCCAAAGTTATATTTATCAAAGATGAGTTGGACATACTTCGTTCTAACACTGACAAAAACTGAATGGGATTCCTATTTTAATTGGTATTTTGAAGGTTCCAAACTCTATCAGGAACATCATATTGCCTTATTCCACCATATAATTTTTCAAATCAATAAGGCAAGTGATTGCAAACACAAAAAAGGGCTTCTGAGGTCTCTTCTTCCCCTCCCATACCTTCTGTGTCAACCAACAGATACTACACAGCCACCTTGTGCTCAGGCCCCACTTCCAGGGCCATCTTCCTCTGTTCTCTCCCTTTTTCATCTTCACTCTCATTCTATCCTATTGCTGTACCTACCTTTTCCTCTGAAGATCCCTCTGCTACATCCTCTCCTGAACTTATTAAAACCTGTCCAGTTGGGGCACCAGGTGGTTCAGTCAGTCGAACGTCTGACTCTTGATTTCAATTAAAGTCATAATATCGGGGTTGTGGGATTAAGCCCAATATCAGGCTCTGTGCTCAGCAAGGAGTCCGTTTGAGAGTCTCTCTCTCTTTCCTCTGCCCCTCCCTCACTTTCTCTCTCTCTCTAAAGTGAGTAAATATTTTTTTTTTAAGATTTTATTTATTTATTTGACACAGAGAGAGAGAGGGAGGAGAGAGAGGGCAGAAGCAGGGGTAACATCAGGCAGGGGAGAAGCAGACTCCCTGCTGAGCAGGGAGCCCGATGCGCGGCTCGATCCCTGGACCCTGGGATCATGACCTGAGCCGAAGGCAGTCGCTTAATGACTGAGCTACCCAGGCGCCCAGGAAGTGAGTAAATCTTAAAACAACAACAACAACAACAAAACCCTGTCCCCTTAAAGTTAAGTCTTCTGAAGATGTAAAGGACACAAGTTTATTTTCCTTGGAGTAATGCTGAACTGTGAGCCATAGTTAAAGAGTTCCCTAAAATGACTGAAGATTCCCATATGTTTGCTGAAGAGTTTAACATAGTTATTCAATCTTCTCAAGGTGGTTTCTCAGATTTGTATCAACTGGTCCACATGCTTGTTGGTGAGGGTCAGACCAAATATTGGATGTAACTAGCCCAATGGGAACATCATGAATAGGATCCAAAGAAACAAACCCCTAACTTTTGGCAAAATGCTAGAAAACTTGCCGGAGGACCCCAAATATCAATTATAATGGCTTTTCCCAATCCTGCGGATCAGAACAAAATTCAGGCTTGTACATAGAAGGTTAATGAATCCCTTCATAAACATTAGCGTCAAATCCAATTTTTCTTTAAAGATGGATTCTGTCAAGAACTTGAATGGTTGGGGCGCCTGGGTGGCTCAGTTGTTGAGTGTCTGCCTTTGGCTCAGGTCATGATCCCAGGATCCTGGGATCGAGCCCCGCATCGGGCTCCCTGCTCGGCAGAGGGCCTGCTTCTCCCTCTCTCACTCCCGGTGCTTCTGTTCCCTCTCTTGCTGTGTCTCTGTCAAAATAAATAAATAAAATCTTGGGGCGCCTGGGTGGCTCAGTCGGTTAAGCGTCTGCCTTTGGCTCAGGTCATGATCCCAGGGTCCTGGGATCGAGCCCTGCATCAGGCTCCCTGCTCAGCGGGAAGCCTGCTTCTCCCTCTCCCACTTCCCCTGCTTGTGTTCCCTCTCTCACTGTGTCTCTGTCAAATAAATAAATAAAATCTTTAAAATAAATAAATAAATAAATAAAATCTTAAAAAAAAAAACCAACCTGGCTTACAGGGGAAAACACTATTATTTCATTAAAAAAAAAAAAAAAAAAGAACCTAAATGGTCCTGGAAGTAGATTCCCCCCTAGAGGCTGCAGAGAAAATCCAGTGCCTCATGAAACCTTGATTTTGACCTTACAGGACCCTAAACAGAAACTCAGCAAACCCACTGAATGTCAGACATATAAAGAGCAGAGTATTCTTTTTTAGCGCCTAAATGTGTGCAAACTGGTTACAGTAAAGTTGGAAAACACCTATACATAGGCATAACTTTAATTGTAAAATAAAAATTATTTATTCATTTTTAATTTAAAAGTAAAAATCCCCATTCAGTGCCCCCAGTCAGTAATAGTTTGATTTTCAGATATAACAGCTCATCAGTTTGAGCTGTATCTTCCTTCTTGTGCAATTTCGGAGGGTATGTGAAGTTCCATTTGAAATTGTATAACACACACACAAATTAAAATATTTTGCACTTCCTTTAATGTTTACATAAATATGGTCATATCAAACTTACCGCCAATCAAATTGCTCTCCTTAACCAATGCTATCTAAAGGTGGTGTTTTCATACCAGTAGAAATGGATTTACTGCATTCCTAAAATACCATATCTGGTGGTAATTGTCAATATAACACCCTTGTTGAAACACGTCCTTTTTTATACATTTACATACTTAAGTGTATCTGTTTCCTGATGTCACACACATCATGAAATATGGCTCTTTGATTTATATACATGTGACTTAACTGGGTGGTTCCTGGACATGAGATTGTTTTATCATCATGACTGCATTCTTACAATGAGTGGACAATTGCTGAACCATGCTTGCAAATAGATAAAAAAATAAATAAAAAGGCAGAAAAATCAGTAATATCCTACCAACTGTGTTTTCACTGTTAAAGAAATTAAACAAGGAAGCCATTGACTCAGGTGGCTCTAATATCTTGGTAGCCTCGATAAGCAAATCACAATTTAATTCACAGTCGCTGCATTGGAAAGGAAGAAAATGAACCTAGGAACAAAGAATTGCGGTCATGCGAAAGTAGTAAGTGGAATGACTTTACTTTTGTTGTTTGATATCCTTCAGCTGTATCTTCTCATGACACCCAGGGCTTCTTTCCAAAGCCAGGCATAGAAACTTCACTGCAAAGAGCCTCAGTGGGAGGATAGAAATGTAGTGGCCTTGAGAATTTACACTTCGTAATAGACTGGGACAATGATGGGGAGAGTGAAAGGCAGCAAAGATTTCCTAAAGAACATACCCAAACTTAGACAGCTGCCCATAATTAGAATCTTCTTGCCAAAAATGATGAAGGATACAAAACTTCTTGGGAAAACAACCTTTTTAAGTCTGCTACTTTTCCAAAATAGTCTGTTTCTGCAAGCAAAGACCGAAATCAAATATTCATATTCAAGGAAAGAAAATTTGGAAAATGTGGATACTTACCTAGTTCATGTTGAAAATAATAGTTTAAACCATTTTGAAAATAGGATTGGATTGACCTTTCAGTCAAAT
The DNA here is from genome assembly GCF_029215605.1 of Mirounga angustirostris. Classification (NCBI taxonomy): domain Eukaryota; kingdom Metazoa; phylum Chordata; class Mammalia; order Carnivora; family Phocidae; genus Mirounga; species Mirounga angustirostris. Next base: position 55,880,207 of record NW_026991724.1, on the reverse strand, counting down.
ATTTCTGAACATCAGAAATTTGCCCTTTCCTGAGGGTTCTTAGTCTCCCACCAACAAATAACAACCTCCCAGTTCGGAAATATACAAACTTGTAAGTGTTGGAGGATCTTTTTTTTCCCCCCAAGTTTCTTTTATTTTTTTATTAATATATAATGTATTATTTGTTTCAGGGGTACAGGTCTGTGATTCACCAGTCTTACACAATACAAGCGCTCCCCACAACACATACCTTCCTCAGTGTCCATCACCCAGCTACCCCATCCCTCCCACCCCGTCCACTCCAGCAACTCTGTTTCCTGAGATTAAGAGTCTCTCATGGTTTGTCTCCTTCACTGCTTTCTTCTTTCATTTTTTCCTCTCTTCCCCTATGATCCTCTATAGGATAGTTTTATTTTCAACTTTTTGAGGAACCTCCATACTGTTTTCCAGAGTGGCTCCACCAGCTTGTATTCCCATCAACAGTGTAGGAGGGTTCCCCTTTCTCTGCATCCTCGCCAACATCTGTCTTTTCCTGACTTGTTAATTTTAGCCATTCTGACTGGTGTGAGGTGGTATCTCATTATGGTTTTGTTTTGTATTTCCCTGATAACAAATGATGTTGAGCACTTTTTCATGTGTCTATTGCTTATTTGGATGTCTTCTTTGCAGAAATGTCTATTCATGTCTTCCGCCCATTTCTTGATTGGATTATTTGTTCCTTGGATGTTGAGTTTGATAAGTTCTTTATAGATTTTGGATACTAGCCCTTTATCTAATATGTAATTTGCAAATATCTTCTCTCATTCTGTCTGTTGTCTTTTGGTTTTGTTGACTGTTTCCTTTGCTGTGCAAAAGCTTTTTATCTTGGTGAAGTCCCAATAGTTCATTTTTGCCCTTGCTTCCCTTGACTTTGGTGATGTGTCTAGGAAGAAGTTGCTGCGGCTGAAGTCGAAGAGGTTGCTGCCTGTGTTCTTGTCAAGGATTTTGATAGATTACTGTCTCTCATTTAGGTCTTTCATCCATTTTGAGTCTATTTTTGTGTGTGGTGTAAGGAAATGGTCCAGTTTCATTCTTCTGCATGTGGCTGTCCAATTTTCCCAACACATTTGTTGAAGAGAATGTCTTTTTTCCATTGGACATTCTTTCCTGCTTTGTCAAAGATGAGTTGACCCTAGAGTTGAGGTCCATTTCTGGGCTCTCTCTTCTGTTCCATTGATCTATGTGTCTGTTTTTGTGCCAGTACCATACTGTCTTGATGATGACAGCTTTGTAATAGAGCTGGAAGTCCAGAATTGTGATGCTGCCAGCTTTGGTTTTCCTTATCAACATTCCTCTTGCTATTTGGGTTCTTTTCTGGTCCCATACAAATTTTAGGATTATTTGTTCCATATCTATGAAAAAAGTTGATGGTATTTTTTTTTTTTTAAAGATTTTATTTATTTATTTGCGAGAGAGAGAATGAGAGACAGAGAGCAGGAGAGGGAGGAGGGTCAGAGGGAGAAGCAGACTCCCTGCCGAGCAGGGAGCCCGATGCGGGACTCGATCCTGAGACTCCAGGATCATGACCTGAGCCGAAGGCAGTCGCTTAACCAACTGAGCCACCCAGGCGCCCCAAGTTGATGGTATTTTGATAGGGATTGCACTGAATGTGTAGATTGCTCTAGGTAGCATAGACATTTTCACAATATTTATTCTTCCAATCCATGAGCATGGAACTTTTTTCCATTTCTTTGTGTCTTCCTCAATTTCTTTCATGAGTATTCTATAGTTTTCTGAGTACAGATCCTTTGCCTCTTTGGTTAGATTTATGCCTAGGTATCTTATGGTTTTGGGTGCAATTGTAAATGGGATCCACTCCTTAATTTCTCTTTCTTCTGTCTTGTTGTTGGTGTATAGAAATGCCACTGGGGCGCCTGGGTGGCTCAGTTGGTTAAGCGACTGCCTTCGGCTCAGGTCATGATCCTGGAGTCCTTGGATCGAGTCCCGCATCGGGCTCCCTGCTCGGCAGGGAGTCTGCTTAAAAAAAAAGGAAAAAGTCACTGATTTCTGTGCATTGATTTTATATCCTGCCACTTTACTGAATTCCTGTATGAGTTCTAGCAGTTTTGGGGTGGAGTCTTTTAATTTTCCAAATAAAGTATCATATCATCTGCAAAGAGTGACTGTTTGAATTCTTCTTTTCCAATACAGATGCCTGTTATTTCTTTTTGTTGTCCGATTGCTGAGGCTAGGACTTCTAGTACTATGTTGAACAGCAGTGGTGATAGTGGACATCCCTGCCGTGTTCCTGACCTTAGGGGAAAAGCCCTCAGTTTTTCCCCATTGAGAATGATATTCGCTGTGGGTTTTTCATAGACGGTTTTTATGATACTGAGGTATGTACCCTCTATCCCTACACTGTAAAGAGTTTTAATGAAGAAAGGATGCTGTACTTTGTCAAATGCTTTTCCTGCATCTATTGAGAGGATCATATGGTTCTTGACCTTTCTTTTATTAAAGTGGTGTATCACATTGTTTGATTTGGGGATGTTGAACCAACCTTGCAGCCCAGGAATAAATCCCACTTAGCCGTGGTGAATAATCCTTTGAATGTACTGTTGGATCCTATTGGCTAGTATTTTGGTGAGAAATTTTGCATTCATGTTCATCAGGGATATTGGTGTGTAATTCTCCTTTTTGGTGGGGTCTCTGGTTTGGGGATCAAGGTAATGGTGGCCTCATAAAATGAGTATGGAAGTTTTCCTTCCATTTCTAATTTTTGGAACAGTTTTAGAAGAAAAGTTATTAATTCTTCTTTAAATGTTTGGTAGAATTCCCCTGGGAAGCCATCTGGCCCTGGGCTCTTGTTGGGAGATTTTTGATGACTGCTTCAATTTCCTTGCTGGTGATAGGTCTGTTCAGGTTTTCTATTTCATCCTGGTTCAGTTTTGGTAGTTTATACATCTCTAGGAATGCATCCATTTCTTCCAGATTGTCTAATTTGTTGGCATATATTTGCTCATAATATGTTCTTATAATAGTTTGTATTTCTTCGTTGTTGGTTGTGATTTCTCCTCTTTCATTCATGCTTTTATTTATTTGGGTCCTTTCTCTTTTCTTTTTGATAAGTTTAATTCTTTCAAAGAACAGCTCCTGGTTTCATTGATCTGTTCTACTGTTCTTTTGGTTTCTATTTCATTGATTTCTGCTCTGATCTTTATTATTTCTCTTCTCCTGCTGGGTTTTGGCTTTATTTGCTGTTCTTTCTCCAGTTCCTTTAGGTGTAGGGTTAGGTTGTGTATTTGAGACATTTCTTGGTTTTTTGAGAAAGGCTTGTGCTATATACTTCACTCTTAGGACTGCCTTTGCTGCATCCCAAAGATTTTGAGCAGTTGTGTTTTCTTTTGTGTGTGTGTGTTTTCATTTTTGTTTGTTTCCATGAATTTTTAAAATTCTTCTTTAGTTTCCTGGTTGACCCATTCATTCTTTAGTAGGATGCTCTTTAGCCTCCATGTATTTGAGTTCTTTCCAACTTTCCTCTTGTGATTGAGTTCTAATTTCAAAGCACTGTGGTCCGAAAATATGCAGGAAATGATCCCAAACTTTTGGTACCAGTTGACACCTGATTTGTGACCCAGGATGTGATCTATTCTGGAGATTGTTCCATGTGCACTAGAGAAGAATATATATTGCTTTGGGATGGAATGTTCTGAATATATCTGTGAAGTCCATCTGGTCCAGTGTGTCATTTAAAGCCTTATTTTCTTGTTGATCTTTTGCTTAGATGATCTGTCCATTTCAGTGAGGGTGGTGTTTAAAGTTCCCTACTATTACTGTATTATTGTTGATATGTTTCTTTGATTTTGTTATTAATTGGCTGCTCCCATGTTAAGGGCATAAATATTTACAATTGTTAGGTGTTCTTGTTGGATAGAACCTTTAAGTACGATATAGTGTCCTTCCTTATTTCTTATTACAATCTGGTTTAAAATCTATTTTGTCTGATAAAAGGATTACCACCCCAGCTTTCTTTTGATGTCCACTAGCATGGTAAATGGTTTTCCAACCCTTCAGTTTCAATCTGGAGGTGTCTTTGGATCTAAAATGAGTCTCTTGCAGACAGCATATCGATGGGTCTTGCTTTTTTATCCAATCTGATACCCTGTGTCTTTTGATTGGGGCATTAGCCCATTTATATTCAGGGTAACTATTGAAAGATATGAATTTGGTGCTATTGTATTGCCTGTAACATGACTGTTACTGTATATTGTATCTGTTCCTTTCTGGTCTATGTTACTTTTGGGCTCTCTCTTTGCTTAGAGGACCCCTTTCAATATTTCTTGTAGAGCTGGTTTGGTGATTGCAATTTCTTTTAGTTTTTATTTGTCCTGGAAACTTTTTATCTCTACTTCTATTTTCAATGATGGCCTAGCTGGATAAAATATTCTTGGCTGCATATTTTTCTCATTTAGTATATTGAATATATCATGCCAGTCCTTTCTGGCCTGCCAGGTCTCTGTGGATAGATCTGCTGCCAATCTAATGTTTCTACTGTTGGAGGTTACAGACTTCTTGTCCCAAGCTTCTTTCATGATTTTCTCTTTGTGTCTGAGATTTGTAAGTTTTACTATTAGATGTCAGGGTGTTGATGATTTCTATTGATTTTGAGTGGGGTTCTCTGTGCCTCCTGGATTTTGATGCCTGTTTTCTTCCCCAAATTAGGGAAGTTCTCTGCTATAAGTTGTTCCAATACCTTCTGCTGCTCTCTCTCTTTCTTCTTCTTCTGGGATCCCAATTATTCTAATATTGTTTGGCTTTATGGTATCACTTATCTCTCAAATTCTGCCCTCGTGATCCAGTCGTTGTTTATCTCTCTTTTTCTCAGCTTCTTTATTCTCCATCATTTGGTCTTCTGTTTCACTAATTCTCTCTTCTGCCTCATTTACCCTAGCAGTTAGACCTCCTTTTTTATTTTTTATTATTATTTTTTATTTATTTATTTTTAAGATTTTATTTATTTGTGAGAGAGAGAATGAGAGACAGAGAGCATGAGAGGGAGGAGGGTCAGAGGGAGAAGCAGACTCCCTGCTGAGCAGGGAGCCTGATGTGGGACTCGATCCTGGGACTCCAGGATCATGACCTGAGCCGAAGGTAAATTTGGTAGAGTACTCTTCAGTTCCTGATCCATTTTTCCCCCAGGCATGTTCTTTGTTTTCTTTTGTCTGCGTCTTTATGTTGCTTGTTGTCAGCTCCTGATGGACAGCTTTGAAACCAAAATCACAAAATTGATAGGCACAGATCTAGTACTTAAAAGGTATTAGAGAATCCACCACTTAGGAAGACTCCTGTTATAAGATAAATTGCTCATGGAATGGGTTAGATTGTCATTAGGTCACCTGACAACCTCAATAAAACGTACATGCAACAAGGTACATGATAAAACAACACACATTTTCAGCCCATGGCTCATCCCTCTTAGGTATTAGTTTGACTGCAAGAGGCCCAAAGTTTAGATAAATCTGTTATATTTTTTCTTTTGTCTTGCTCCATCTCCTAAGAGCTTGACTTTGTGACCAATGAGAATATCCTCTTTGTTTTCCATCATCCAGAGGGTACACTTACTGGGGTACTCCATGGTGACCAGTTGAATAGACTAAGGATCCAAGCCTCTCTCACTCTCTGGCTGTGCCAGCTCTCAGAGGTGTTTGTCAAGAGAGGTTCCAGCCCATAGGAACTTAGGTCATCTCAACCTTCATTCCTTGTTAGTGTTGGAAAGTCCCATTCCAGAAGGATCTGCCTGGTGTCACAGATTAGCAGGTCAATGACTGGAGGCATCTTACCTTTGTTTTTTTTTAAGATTTTATTTATTTATTTATTTATTTATTTATTCTTATGTTAATCCCCATACATTACATCATTAGTTTTATTTATTTATTTATTTATTTATTTATTCTTATGTTAATCCCCATACATTACATCATTAGTTTTATTTATTTATTTATTTATTTTTAAAGATTTTATTTATTTATTTATTTATTTGAGAGAGAGAATGAGATAGAGAGAGCATGAGAGGGGGGAGTGTCAGAGGGAGAAGCAGACTCCCTGCTGTGCAGGGAGCCCGATGTGAGACTCGATCCCGGGACTCCAGGATCATGACCTGAGCCGAAGGCAGTCGCTTAACCAACTGAGCCATCCAGGCGCCCTACATCATTAGTTTTAGATGAAGTGTTCCATGATTCATTGTTTGTGCATAACACCCAGTGTTCCATGCAGAACGTGCCCTCCTCAATACCCATCACCAGGCTAACCCATCCTCCCACCCCCTCCTCTCTAACACCCTCAGTTTGTTTTTCAGAGTCCATCGTCTCTCATGGTTCGTCTACCCCTCTGATTTCCCCCGCTTCATTCTTCCCCTCCTGCTAACTTCTTCTTTTTTTTTTTCTTAACATAGATTGCATTATTTGTTTCAGAGGTACAGATCTGAGATTCAACAGTCTTGCACAATTCACAGCGCTTACCAGAGCACATACCCTCCCCGGTGTCTATCACCCAGTCACCCCATCCCTCCCACCCAAGATTTTATTTTTAAGTAACCTGTACACCCAATGTGGAACTCAAACTCACAAACCCGAGATCAAGAGTTGCGTACTCTGTTGATTGAGGCAGCCGGTTGCCCTGCATCTCACATTTTTTGGGGAGACTGGAAACACCATCCTTACCACCTGTGCAATGAAGATCTTTGCTTTCTTAGATAAATTTTGGGAATAAACTTCTGGATCGTGAGAGTTGCATCATCTATGGTCTCTCTGGATACGTCTTGCATCTTTTGTTGAGCCATTAAAAGACTTACTGGTTGAGTTGCTATTGGTAGATCTTACTCATCCATGGCCACATGATGGATCCTTTAAATATATATATCCTTTATATTGGCTATATTAATATACATATGAAATTATAAATCTTATCATGGCTTTGAAATGTAAACAGAGCCCACAATCTCTCTCTTTTTTTTTTTTTTTGGTGGTTTAAGATCATTTTATTGAGGGGCAAGAGGCAGGGAGAGGTGGGGGACAGCTACAGCCCCCTCAGCCCCACCAGGGGGAACAGACTAAAGAAAAAATTAAAAAAAAAAAAAAAGCCGGGGGGGAGTCCTTTTAAAATACAACCTGCTGAGAGAGCTTTTATGCCCAGACTTTAGCATCTCTGATAACAGGCAGATATGCTCCAAATATCTACCTTGGAGAAATTAGATACTCTCTCTCTGCCCTTGTTACAAATTTTCTACCCCCATCTTCTCTAGGACCTAAGAGCCAATCTTTGACATGAGAGCTTTAGGGAGAAGTTTTTCATAAAAATGAATGAATGAATGAATGAATAAATGAATACAGAGAAGTATTTAAAAATTGGGCCTATAATGTCCTCTCCACAAATAGGAAAACAAAATTGAGATTTTGTTTACATCTCGTCTGTGTTTCCATATATGCTGTAAATGTAAGATATTTTCTCTATCTCTGAGTGGTATTGCTAAAATTAATATGTAAAGGAACTCTAGTTAGTTGGTTTGAAGGCAAGTTCTTGCAAGGATTGGACATTCTAAAAGTCAGAAAGATAGGAACTAACCCAAACATTTTTCAAGTTCATGTGATCTGGGAAAATATTCTGTATTAAAGCTAATTCAAGGTTGTTGGTTTAACTAAAATAGACATGTCTTGGGGTGCCTGGGTGGCTCAGTCTGTTAAAAATCTGACTCTTGATTTAGGCTCAGGTTATGATCTCAGGGTCGTGAGATGGAGCCCTACTTCGGGCTCCACGCTGGTTGGGGAGGGGGAGGAGTCTGCTCCTCTTCCTCTTCCTCTCCCCCTGCCGCTCCCCCCACCCATGCCCCTGTGTGCATGTGAGTGCTCTCTCTCTCTCAAATAAATAAATCTTTAAAAAAATACATAAATAAATTAGACATGTCTTTAGAGCTATCAGCATTAAATATAAGTTTTTTATTCTACTTGTGTTTACTGAAAGTTAAATAAGTTCATGGTATTTCTGGTGCAAAATTTATCCAAAAAAAATTAGAATAATGTTAGACTATGCCTAATGCCTCAGAGTGTTAGTGGGTGGTCTAAGCATAATTTTAACACCAAGTAAATTAAATAGATGTGGGGCACCTGTTTGGCTCAGTCAGTGGAACATGCAACTCTTGATCTTGGGGTTGAGAGTTCAAGGCCCATGTTGGGCGCAAAGCTTACTTTAAAAAAATTAAATAGATGTAAGTAAAATAAAAACGTTTGTAGGTAAACTTCTAATAGCTTTCTAAATCTTTGGTAACCTAAAATTTTAAAGTTCTGCTAAGTTAAATGATGAGTAAAGTTTAGTGCATGGATAGTCCAGATCATTTCAGAATAAGATAAAATATTAAAACATTAAGTACTGACCATGGTTTATCTACTTTTATCATAAAGAAACTAAAGATAAAATTGGGTCTGTTAATAAACATATTTTTTGCTTTGTTAAAAAATTATCGGGGTGCCTCGGTAGCTCAGTCATTAAGCGTCTGCCTTTGGCTCAGGTCATGATCCCGGGGTCCTGGCATCAAGACCCGCTTCGGGCTCTCTGCTACGCAGGAAGCCTGCTTCTTCCTCTTCCACTACCCTTGGGTGTTCCCTTTCTCGCTGTGTTTCTGTCAAATAAATAAATAAAATCTTTTTAAAAAAGTTGTACTATGAAAATGTACGTTTCTAGAAATTTTGAATTATATCCATAAATTGGCAATCTAAAGAATTCTGGTTTAACAGACATTTCACAATTGCTTCCTACTTAGTTTACACCAGAAATTAACATTTCTAAGCGTTAAGAATTCTAATGAATGTAATTAAGACTATTGGAAATAATAAGGGAAATAACTCTGTAGGCAAGGAAAGTTAAGAGCTGAGTTTTTGCTAAGAAAAATTATAAGGTATAAACATACATATTCATTGAAGGAAAAGAAAATAGTTTTGTCCCAAAATAAGACTGGTCCTTTAAAGAGGAAAAAATTTAGGACAAAATCTGAATGTGAAAAAGAAAGTTGTAGGTTTCTGTTGAAAGAATCTTTGGAAAAAATTTTATGTGTGGTCAGGATTGCATGTGTCCTGCCCCATAAGCTGAAAATCAGATACAACTGGGGGCAGCAGGACCGGTCTCTATTCTAGAGCTTCTGTCCTTAACAATAGTGATTGGCCACCAGTCCTCAACACAATTCCAGTATCTCAGAATTGCCGATGAGGAGATATCCGCCTGGCAGTGAACAGAAAACGAAGAAAGAGAGAGAGTTTGGAGCCCAGACTCTATTTCAGGGAGATGGGTGATGGATCAGGTGGGGAGAACTTCCCAGAGAGCCACCAATGGGCTGATCTTCCCCCTCTTTAAGTCTGTCAGATTCTTCCAGCAGCTATCTAGAACTGCTGTGGGAACTTGGAGCGCTGAATGATCTAACCTTATGTGTGCATCCGCTGGTGATCCAGAAATCAATCATCATGGGGGCATTTCCCTAGGAGACCACAGGCAGCAAGGAATAACTTCAGACGCTTTCCCTCGGTTCTTAGTCGCCTAAGAACGCCTTTTTGGTGGGAAGGAGCAAGTGTCCCTTTTCTCTGGAGCTGAGCGAGTCTCCTCCCAACTAACAGCCTTGAAATTGTCCAGGAGTCGGGATAAAGAAAGTTTGCAGTTATTATAGTGAGAGTGAAGCCCCAGAGCCGGTTAAAGTAGCACCAAGGAAGTGGGGAGCAAGTTCCAGGAGTTGTCCAAGTTCTAGTCTGGGCAACAGATGAGTGAGCCTGGGTGCCGGCTTCCAGGGCTGACTCTTCTGCCTGGGGATTCCCAGAGGAAGCCTACACTACAGGGAGGCAGAGCAAACTGAAGTAATTCAGCGCACAAAGGGAGTGGGAAGTAAGAACAGGTTCCCAGGCCCGTTCTTCCAGTTTTCCTCCTTCCCTGGAGAACAGACCAATTACACAGAAAAGCACAGATAGAAATCACATTGCTGGTAAAGCAGCTCTGTTTCCCAGATGAGGAACTTTGCAGGGCCCGAAAGTCAAAACGCTACACAGACTCAGTTTGGGGGTATAATTGCTGTTCCTCTGAATGTCCCTTCCTGGTCGCCAAGAGGATGCAGGTAGGCTCGGTCCAAGGACCCAGAGGGGGTCCCGCAGGACCAGCCAAGAGGGTCTCTCTCTGGCCACACACAGGATAGAAATGAAATGTGAGCCAGTGGGAGGTGAGAGCAGAGTTTACTGAAGGAATAGAGAGACGGTGCAAGTACACACTGTCTGGGAGACTCAGAAAGGAAAGGAGAGAGAGTCTCATCTTTGCTTAGGGCCTGGGGATTTTATTGAGGATTGTGGTCTGGTATATACGTCCTCTCTGGCATCCAGGAACTGGTTAGGACAAGGATAAAGGCCCAGGTACCCCCCGTAAGTCAGTGATTGGTGTCCAGATGTCTAGCTTCGGTGCTCTCAAATACGTGCATGATGACTTCCTCTGGTCATTCTCACCTGGCCACTCCATAGGTGTTATCTATTGAAAAAATCATTAGCTAAGAAATCATTAGTTCCGGGGCGCCTGGGTGGCTCAGTTGGTTAAGCGACTGCCTTCGGCTCAGGTCATGATCCTGGAGTCCCGGGATCGAGTCCCGCATCGGGCTCCCTGCTCGGCGGAGAGTCTGCTTCTCCCTCTCCCACTCCCCGTTTGTGTTCCCTCTCTCGCTGTGTCTTTCTCTGTCAAATAAATAAATAAAATCTTTAAAAAAAAAAAAAAAGAAATCATTAGTTCCTTGTCCCATACAAGGAGGACATACCTTATTTGTCCTATGGGACATGTGTAAAGTGGGGGTGTAGGTCCTGGCAAAAAGAGAAGCGGGAAAAGGAGCAAAAAGCAGATTTTTATGGAGTCCTTCAGGTTCCCGGTCTGAACACTACTTTTTCTATCTCAGTGACCAGAACGTTGTCCTATGGCCACTCAAAGCAAAAATATATGTCTAGGGGCTCCTAGATGGCTCAGTTAAGCGTCTGCTTAAACTAAAGAACACTCTGACCCCCATCAGTCTCCAGAAAGCAAGAAATCAATCTTCCATGTGAGAAGTGCCCTCCCTGTACCAAGAGACAGAGACATTCTTATCACTAGAGGTAGAAAATTTAGAGCTGAGAAGTCTACATGAACAAACCTTGTTACTTTTCACTAATTTACTACTCCAGCCCAAATTCTCTTAAGAATTCCTTACTAATTGAGGCCCAAACACAAGTTTTCTTTATCCTGCCAATTCCTCACAGACTTGTTTTTTTTTAAAAAAGTATAAAAACTGGGGCGCCTGGGCGGCTCAGCCGTTAAGCGTCTGCCTTCGGCTCAGGTCATGGTCCCAGGGTCCTGGGATCGAGCCCCGCGTCGGGCTCCCTGCTCGGTGGGAAGCCTGCTTCTCCCTCTCCCACTCCCCCTGCTTGTGTTCCCTCTCTCGCTGTCTCTCTTTCTCTGTCAAATAAATGGATAAAATCTTAAAAAAAAAAAAAAAAGTATAAAAACTGTCTGTCCTGATCAGTTCTTTGGGTCTCAATTTCATTATTGGTCTTTCATGTGTATGTGATTGAAGTTTTTTTCTCCTGTAACCAGTCTCAGTCATTTTAATTCTTTTTTTTCTTAAAGATTTTATTTATTTATTTGACAGAGACAGGGAGCGAGCACAAGCAGGGGGGAGGGGCAGAGGGAGAGGGAGAAGCAGACTCCCCGCGGAGCAGAGAGCCCCACGGGATCAATCCCAGGACCCTGATATCAAGACCTGAGCCAAAGTCAGACGCTTAACTGACTGAGCCACCCAGGTGGCCCAGAGTGTTCTTTCTGCATTGGCTGTTTCATAAATAACTCAATTCAAAACAATATGCCAAAGTGGCCCATTTTAGAGCAGCCTGCCCTTGTCCCTTACCCAAACTTCGGAAGACAGAACTGGCAATGCCCCGTAGGCAGGGAGATCAGAAGCCTCGAGAGCTCTCCCTCCACAGCCCCACCCAGATCCCTGCTCCTCTGAGGCTTTGTCCAGGCCTGGCCCCACCCTCATCTCTCCCCTCCACTGAACAGATTAGAGGAGATGAGAGTTTTGGTTTGTCGCTCCTCCCACATTGTAAGCAGAGAGAGTTAGGGGTCCTCAGCAAAAGAAAGGAGTCCTTTTAAGTCCCCAGCTATTTTCTGTGATCTATGCCTTACGGGCTCTGCTTGTCCTAGCACACTTCCTGCAGAACTTCCTAGAATGTGTCAGAATTACAGAGCAGTGCAAAGACCTCAGTAGTTCAGGACTTCAAGGGAACAAAGGGAATGAGAAAACTAACAGTCTGGCCTAACCATATCAGACATCAGTAGCACAAATTTCCAGCGCTGTTTTCAAAGAGTAGGCAAGGCCCTGCATTCCTGTCCTGAGATAAGGAGCCCAAAGCTCCACTCAGTTTGCACAGGCTTCTAAGAGCTCGCTCCTCAACCCTTCCCCTAGACTGACAGTTACTTGTGCAACCTGATACCTGCCTCTCCCAGTGATGACAGAACTCCTCAATCTGAATATTCATTCTAACCCTAAAGAAAAGGAACCCACTCACCCCTGCTCAGGGAGTCAAGGCTTTGGAAGTTATTCCAAAATAACTTTTTATTCGCTGCAAATGAGTTTTCCTTTTTTTTTTTTTTAAAGATTTTATTTATTTATTTGAGACAGAGAGAATGAGAGAGAGCACACGAGAGGGGGGAGGGCCAGAGGGAGAAGCAGACTCCCTGCCGAGCAGGGAGCCCGATGCGGGACTCGATCCCAGGACTCCAGGATCATGACCTGAGCCGAAGGCAGTCGCTTAACCTACTGAGCCACCCAGGCGCCCAAGTTTTCCTTTGTGTGACAACTCCACCGGGTGTAGCTCGTACTCTACCTAGAATTCACCAAGGAGCGAACTCACCTGAGTTTGGTTACAACATCTCAATGGCAGGTGCTCAGGTTTTGCTGAAACCCCAAAGCTGATATATGGGAGGAAAGAACTGTATGTTTTGGTTCCCAAATTCTGTCTTATTAGATTCTGTGCTTTTTTTTTTTTTTAAAGATTTTATTTATTTATTTGCGAGAGAGAGTGAGAAACAGAGAGCACGAGAGGGAGGAGGGTCAGAGGGAGAAGCAGACTCCCCACTGAGCAGGGAGCTGGATGCGGGACTCGATCCCGGGACCCCAGGATCATGACCTGAGCCGAAGGCAGTCGCTTAACTGACTGAGCCACCCAGGTGCCCCTAGATTCTGTGCTTTAAGAGCCAACCCATTTAGCACCCTGTTTCCTACCTCTGAACATCCTGTAGTTGCTGAAGTTTTTTTTTCTTTTAAGATTTTATTTATTTGACAGAGAGAGAGAGCATGAGCAGGGGGGAGGAGCGAGGGGAGAGGGAGAAGCAGACTCCCCACTGAGCAGGGAACCCAGGAGGGACGTGGGACTCGAACCCAGGACTCTGGGATCAAGACCTGAGCTGAAGGCAGACACTTAACCAACTGAGCCACCCAGGCGCCCAGTTGCTCAAGTGTTAAAAAGTAAATACAAAGACTACCACAATCAGGCTAATGAACATATACCTCACCTCACATAGCTAAGATTTGCATGTGCGGTGAGAACACTTTTAAGATGCTCTCTCCTAGCAAATCTTAAGTATACAATACACTACTATTAATTATAGCCAGAGTGATGTGTATTAGGCCTGTAACTGACCTATTTAGCATCACTCCTAACTCAGGAAATGAACAGACAAGCTCTGGTACGCTGCCTTGGCCAAGTGCGCTGTCCAAGGGAATGAATCCCTAGGGGGCTGGACAAAATGAAAGGATAGCTCCTGGCTGGGTTTGCCCACACTGTTGCTGAAAAAACTCCTATAAACTCATCACAAGAGAAGCCAAGAACTCAAGAGACAAGGGATTGGAAAAGCGAAAGGGAGAAATTTATTTTGGGGAGAGAAGGTAGATTCAAGCCTTAATAACTGATCTCTCTACCAATAGGATGGACACCTAGTGTTTTATAGGGAGAGGTTCAGGGGGGCACATGCAAGAGAGCAGGCAGGGAGCACGCGATCCTGTATGGGGGTTGGTACGTGTTCAGTGCACAGTCATGAGCTGAGAAGGAGCAGAGATGGGGATGAGTTCTTGCAGGCATTCTGTTGCTATGAGGATTCTCTGGCCTGGCAACTGGAATGTTCTGGTCATTTTAAAACATCTTCAAGGCCTAAAAAAGTGTGATAAAAAGTACAAACGAGGGGTTTCACAGCGTGAGATAAGTGGTCTTCTTGTCTATTTCTGGTTTTAACTGCTGGGGCCTGCGGTTGAGCAAGAGGGCTAGCTGACAGACCTTCAGTAATTATTTATCTTGCCCAAGTGCATCTTTTTACCATTTGACTAGCATCTCAACTGTTTCCCTCACCTTCAGCCCCTGACAACAAACATGCTAGTCTTCACATTTATGATTTTAACTTTTTATTGATTCCACATATATGTGGATTATATGTGATTATGTACAGAACTGGTTTATTCCTGTGCGTGGCTTATTTAACTTGGCAAGATGTCCTCTGAGTACATCCTGTTGCAAATGGAAATATTTCCTTCACTTCTGAGGCTGAAATAGGTATATACATACAACACACACACACATACATACACACATTACCTTTTTCTTTTCTTTAAGTAGGCTCCATGCCCAGCATGGAGGCCAATGCAGGGTTTGAACTCACAACACTGTGATCAAGACTCAAATGCTTAACCAACTGAGCCACTTTTTCTTTATTCATTTGGGAGAGAATATGTGATGTCAAAAATAAATCACTTTGCATGTGGACTGTTTTGAGTTGAAGGCAATTAGAACCCAGCAGACTCAGGTTATGTTATTTTGCCTCTCATTTAACTGACAAAAGAAATTAGATAGGGGACCTCAATCTGGAAGAGAGCTAATACTAGAGATATTTTTTTTTATGAGAAAGATTCACCTGCCTGTTGTGGAAAACATTTGCCAGCATTTGCTCTTTCCTTTTTCCTGTGAATATACTTCCCCCTTTTTGAAATTCTAAATTCTATCCCCTTCTCCTTAGGTCAGAATGGCATTTGAGCATCATTTGCTTGTCTTTGAGTCTAATATCTTTGGGGTTCTTATAATGAAGAAATTAAATTTGTTTTTCTCCTTTGAATAATCTGTTTTATGTCAGTTTAATTATTAGACCAGCCAAAGAATCTAGAAGGAAGAAAAGAGTTTTCCTCTCCTACACATTCATCCCAATCAGTAGGACAACAGCAAGACCACTTCATATTTTACAGTGAGAAAGCACTTACTATTATCTAGAATGGCTAACAGAGAGCAAAAAAGGATAACATCAAATTTCAGTGGAAATGTTGAGCAATTAGAATTCTCATATATTGCTGATAGGAGTGTAAAAAGTGCATTCACTTTGGAAAACTGGCAGTTACTCATGAAAATAAACATTTACCTACTAAAGGATGATGTAGAAAATATGTTGGGGGTGCCTGGGTGGCTCAGTTGGTTAAGCGACTGCCTTCAGCTCAGGTCATGATCCTGGAGTCCCGGGATCGAGTCCCGCATCGGGCTCCCTGCTCGGCAGGGAGTCTGCTTCTCCTTCTGACCCTCCCCTCCCTCATGTGCTCTCTTTCTCTCTCTCTCAAATAAATAAATAAAATCTTAAAAAAAAGAAAGAAAGAAAATATGTTGGGGTTCAGAGCCCACGGCCAAAAAAGAATTCTTTTTTTTTTTTTTTAAAGATTTTATTTATTTATTTGAGAGAGAGAGAATGAGAGACAGAGAGCATTAGAGGGAGGAGGGTCAGAGGGAGAAGCAGACCCCCTGCTGAGCAGGGGGCCCGATGCGGGACTCGATTCCGGGACTCCAGGATCATGACCTGAGCTGAAGGCAGTCGCTTAATCAACTGAGCCACCCAGGCGCCCCAAAAAAGAATTCTTGAGTCATCTTTGGTGCAAAAAGGTGGTTTTATTACTCACCATTTTTATTAATGGGACAGGATCCTTGGGCTGAAAGAGCTACACCGGGGTCATGAGGAGAGGCAGATTATATACTTTCAAATAGGGAGGAGGTTAGGGATAAGTAAGTCTCTAAGGAATTTTGGAAGCAAGATTTCCAGGACCTTGAGGGGTTAGGTAAAGGGCATTTATTTCCATCTAATAAGACCCTTAGTCATGAGGCCCTTCAGATGTGTATCAGTGGGCCATATGTTTGGAGGATGATTGCCAACATATATCCTGGGGGGGTAGAGAAAACGGAAGTTTCCAAAAGAATTTTTATATATTAAAGTAGACTTACAGGATCCTGGGGTGAGGGTGGGTGTTTGGGATAATGTTAAGCTAAGATTGGCTTTTGCCCTTAGCAAAGTATTAACATAGAGGCCGTTGAGCTTCACTCTACCTGTTTTAAGGACTTGTCAATGGGCTGTAGGAAGTAAGGATATTTAACTTTTTCTCCTGCTTTTGCTTCCACATGAAGGGGAGCATTTTGTAACCCCCAAATATGTCTTTTTTGGCATAAGGATTATTTTAGACTGGTTATTTTATTTATTTATTTTTAAGATTTTTATTTATTTATTTATTTGACAGAGAGAGACACAGCGAGCGAGGGAACAAAAGCAGGGGGAGTGGGAGAGGGAGAAGCAGGCTCCCTACTGAGCAGGGGGCCGATGCGGGACTCGATCCCAGGACCCTGGGATCATGACCTGAGCCTAAGGCAGACGCTTAACGACTGAGCCTCCCAGGCGCCCCTTATTTATTTATTTTTAAGATTTTTAAAAAATTTATTCATTTGACAGAGACAGACTCAGTGAGAGAGGGAACACAAGCAGGGGGAGTGGGGGAGGGAGAAGCAGGGAGCCCGATGCGGGGCTCGATCCCAGGACCCCGGGATCATGACCCGAGCCGAAGGCAGACGCTCAACGACTGAGCCACCCAGGCGCCCCTTATTTATTTATTTTTAAGATTTTTTAAAAATTTATTCATTTGACAGAGACAGACTCAGCAAGAGAGGGAACACAAGCAGGGGGAGTGGGAGAGGGAGAAGCAGGGAGCCCGATGCGGGGCTCGATCCCAGGACCCCGGGGTCATGACCTGAGCTGAAGGCAGAGGCTTAAGGACTGAGCCACGCAGGCGCCCCAGACTGGTTATTTTTTAATTTATTTTTATTTTTTAAAGATTTTGTTTATTTTTATTTATTTGACAGAGAGAGAGAGAAACAGCATGAGAGGGGATAGGGTCAGAGGGAGAAGCAGGCTCCCCGCTGAGCCGGAGCCAGATTTGGGACTCGATCTGGGGACTCCGGGATCATGACCTGAGCCACCCAGGCGCCCGTAGACTGTTTTTTTTAAATATCCAGTAGATTAAGGTGCCTGGTCACCTCCCCAAATGCTTCCCCATAGGATCACGTGTGGAGTCTCAAAAAGGATCCTATGTGGTGGCCTCCCCCTCGGATTTTGTCCATTGCTTTGGGCGAAAACACCCCTGTTGTGTTCATTCAGGGCTCCAGGTGATTCTTTTTTTTTTAAGATTTTATTTATTTATTCATGAGAGACAGAGAGAGGCAGAGGGAGAAGCAGGCTCCCTACTGAGCAGGGGGCCGATGCGGGACTCGATCCCAGGACCCCGGGACCATGACCTGAGCCCAAGGCAGACGCTTAACCGACTGAGCCACCCAGGCACCCCTAAATCAAGGATTTTTTAAAAAAGATTTTATTTGACAGAGAGAGAAACAGCGAGAGAGGGAACACAAGCAGGGGGAGTGGGAGAGGGAGAAGCAGGCTCCCCACTAAGCAAAGAGCCCAATGTGGGGCTCGATCCCAGGACCCTGGGATCATGACCCGAGCCGAAGGCAGACGCTTAACGACTGAGCCACCCAGGCGCCCCTTATTTATTTATTTTTAAGATTTTTTAAAAATTTATTCATTTGACAGAGACAGACTCAGCGAGAGAGGGAACACAAGCAGGGGGAGTGGGAGAGGGAGAAGCAGGCTCCCCGCTGAGCAGGGAGCCCGACGCGGGACTCGATCCCAGGACCCCGGGATCATGACCCGAGCTGAAGGCAGACGCTTAACGACTGAGCCACCCAGGCGCCCCTTATTTATTTATTTTTAAGATTTTTTAAAAATTTATTCATTTGACAGAGACAGACTCAGCGAGAGAGGGAACACAAGCAGGGGGAGTGGGAGAGGGAGAAGTAGGCTTCCCGCGGAGCAGGGAGCCCGATGCGGGGCTCGATCCCAGGACCCCGGGATCACGACCTGAGCCCAAGGCAGACGCTCAACCGTCTGGGCCGCCCAGGCGCCCCGCTCCGGGTGATTCCGAGCGCGGCCAGGGTTCAGGTTATCTCATGAGCGTGGCGAGCAGGCTGTGGCTCAAGGAGGGGACACAGGGTCTGTGCGACACGAGGCCGGGAGGGTCCGGCCCGGGCAGCACAGGGCTCCAGGCTGTAGCTGAATCTGCGGGCGCCTGTGCGAGGGGAGGCCCCCTGAAGGTGTTGCCGGGCGCACCGGGGCGACGCGGGGCCTCGATGCGGCGCGTCCCAAATATACAGCCCAAGTGTCGTCCTCTTGTCCCAAGAAAGAATTCAGGGACGCGCAGAGCACAGCAGAAGCGCGACACAGACGGGGAAGCCTGCCGGAGCCACGTCCGCGCTCGGCCTGTGCGAGCCGGAGGCCCCGACGGAGACCGCGCCGCTCCGCGCGACCGGCGGTCGTCGGCCGGGGGCCGGGCCGCGGGCGACTCGGGCTGGGCCTTTCTCGCGAGCAGCGCTTCCGCGCCTTTTCTTCCTTATTTGGTCGCGCGCTTCCGGTCATGGCGCCCGCCATCTTGGGCCCGGCCGGCGCGATCCGGCTTCCTGTGGCGCGCGGCGCGCGCGGGCCCCTCACTTCGCGGGCGCGTGGGCTCGCCGCGCGGCTTGCGGTTCTCGGCGAGCGCGGGCCGCACGCAGCCCGCCGCCTGCCCTGACGGCAGCGGAGACGGGGCGACGGGGCGACGCGGGGCCCGGGTGCGACCGCGAGCTCGTCGTCTGCGCACGGCCCCTGACACAAAGGCCTGGGAGGTCGGGCCTGGGGCGCGTTTCGCGGCCCCGCCTGCGGGCGACCGGGTCGCGGGGGCGGAGGCCCTGTCGGCGGCTCTGAGGGCGGATTCTCCCGCGGCGGCTGTGCTTCCCGCTCGAGGCCGCCTCCGAGGAAGGAGCCCGCAGACCGAGGGCCGAGGAGAAGAAATGGCTGATGCTCAGGTAGGCCTCGCGTCCCGCGTCCGAGGCCTCGCCGTCGGTCCCGCCCGAGATTCCGAGCGCGCCGAAGTTGGAAGCTCGCTTCCTTCAGTGCGGAGGTCGCGGTCTCGGGCTTTTCACCCGTTTCTGAGGGCCTTCCTCAGGGGGTCCCGAGGGGCGCCTGGGCGGCTCAGCCCGTCGGGCGCCGCACTCCTGGCGGCTCCGGGCGCGATCTCGGGGCGCTGAGGCCGAGCCCCGCTCGCCGCGCCCCTGCTGCTGCCCTTCTCACCCCTTGCCCCGCTCAGGGCGCACGCACGCGCCCTCCCTCTTCCCAAAATAAAGTCAAATCTGGTTTTTTTTAAAAAAGCGTAGCTCTTTAGGATACTTTCCTGTATTCCGGAGCCCTCGTTCCCTTCCCTCCGACCTGCTTCCAGTAGGACGCGAGCGGTTGTCACTTCGAGTTGATGTCTTGTATCCGTCAGAAATGTTCGCTCTGTGACAGAGTCACGGGGGAAACCATTGAATTAAAGATTTTTTTTTTTAAGATTTTTTTTATTTATTTGACAGAGAGAGACAGCGAGAGGGGGAACGCAAGCAGGGGGAGTGGGAGAGGGAGATGCAGGGAGCCCGATGCGGGGCTCGATCCCAGGACCCCGGGATCATGACCTGAGCTGAAGGCAGACGCTTAACGACTGAGCCACCCAGGCGCCCCATAAAACATTTATTTTATTTATTTTATTTTATTTTATTTTTTAAAGATTTATTTGACAGACAGAGACACAGCGAGAGAGGGAACACAAGCAGGGGGAGTGGGAGAGGGAGAAGCAGGGAGCCCGATGCGGGGCTCGATCCCAGGACCCCGGGATCATGACCTGAGCTGAAGGCAGACGCTTAACGACTGAGCCACCCAGGCGCCCCATAAAACATTTATTTTATTTATTTTATTTTATTTTATTTTTTAAAGATTTATTTGACAGAGAGAGACACAGCGAGAGAGGGAACACAAGCAGGGGGAGTGGGAGAGGGAGAAGCAGGGAGCCCGATGCGGGGCTCGATCCCAGGACCCCGGGATCATGACCCGAGCGGAAGGCAGACGCTTAACGACTGAGCCACGCAGGCGCCCCTAGACTGGTTATTTTATTTTTTTTTAAAGATTTCATTTATTTATTTGACAGAGGGACATAGTGAGAGAGGAACACAAGCAGGGGGAGCGGGAGAGGGAGAAGCAGCCTTCCCGCTGAGCAGGGACCCAATGCGGGGCTCGATCCCAGGACGCTGGGACCATGACCCGAGCGGAAGGCAGGCGCTTAACGACTGAGCCACCCAGGCGTCCTATCTCACACAATTCTTAATTTGGAGTAAGGTTTCAAAGTGTTGTGAACTTAGGAAGATTTTATTTTATTTTATTCATTTATTTTTAAAGATTTTATTTATTTATTTGAAAGAGAGAAACACAGTGATAGAGGGAACACAAGCAGGGGGAGTAGGAGAGGGAGAAGCAGGCTTCCCGCCGAGCAGGGAGCCCGATGCGGGGCTCGATCCCAGGACCCTGGGATCCTGACCTGAGCCGAAGGCAGACGCTTAACGACTGAGCCACCCAGGCGCCCCGAATTAAAAGATTTCTGCCGTGGATGCGGTCGAGCCCTGGGGTGTCCGTCAAGGGGAACATTTCACGGTTAGGTCGCATCCGGATACTTGAGTGGCTGTGTGTACACCGGGATTAAGAAAATGCACAAAGAGGCAGGATGGGTATGTGTCCCAGATAACTCCGAAAGTTCTGGAAAAGACACAGCCTCGCTGTTTAGAACGTGCAAGAGAGATGCGCTATTTAAAATACACGAGAAGGGCGCTTGGGTGGCTCAGTCGGTTGAGTGTCAGACCGACGTTTGATTTCAGCGCAGGTCATGATCTCAGGGTCGTGGGACTGAGCCCAGCGTCGGTCTCCCACGCTCAGCGGGGGGTCCGCTTGAGCTTCTTTCCCTCTGCCCCTCCCCCCACTCGCGCTTTCTCGCCCCCTGTCTCTCAAATCGTTAAAAAAAAAAAATACACTGGACGTTACAGGATGTGGGCGCTGCATGTGGCTTGTAATTTGTATAAATCCACTCTTTCCTCGTAATTAGATTCATAATTTTGATTTGGGGGCAGTGATGATAATAAGTCCTTCCCTGTGCTGCAGGCAATGATAACAGTTTGCTTATTATTACAGCTGGTCGTAACTTCTTTTACTTGGCTTGGTGCTCTCTGACAGATTCCTCCTATATAACGTGAATTTCTCTCTTAATCATTCATAATGATTGGATGGCTTTACTGCAAGGTGTGCAGAAGCCATCACATTGAAACTGGAAACTCCTTTCTTCTGAGTTTCTCTTTGCTTGTAGTTTCCAGTGGAAAATGAGGGCTCTCTCTCTTGTGCACCGGAGGTAACGGACTGCTGGGAGTGGTGTTTGTAAAGAATTCAGGCCGTTGTCCTACGAATTTCTGTTTCACTCCACGCCCATGTCTCAGACACACTCTATTCTTTGTATTTTCAGAAAAGGAAAACCAGAATCACGTAACTAACATGTTTGCGTACCTTAAAATTCTAAAACCTAACATAGCATAAATGGTTATTGGAAGAAAGCTTTCAGTGAAATACTAGACTCAGAAATGTTAGCGGTTTTCTTTTTTCCCCCAGATTTTTATTTAAATTCTAGTTAGTTAACATACAGTGTGTAGCTGTTTTCTTTATAGCATTCTGTGTGTTTGTCTTTATAGTGTGATTAAAAGAAGCATCATCATCCACACATGGATTTGTAAGTTTTATGCCATTGAGAATGTTTCTTCAGTTACTATGACAGTTTTATACTCTGTCACTTTTAATGTGTATGTAATGGCTTTTTACATGTGTGGATGTGTGCATAAAATGTAAAAAGTAGATCCATTTTGTGTCGGTGCCCTCTTGTTTCCATCACTCTGCTCAGATTGCAGCAGGCTTGTCTCTGTATTACTGTCCCGGGTGTCATTTTAGATCGATTCTAGGTCAGACAGCCTGGATTAAAAACTAATCCCTTCCATGTACTGGATGTTTGTTAAAATATTCTCATAAAAAGAACATGTTCTGTTAGATTATTATTACTTCTTTGTGCATTAATTTATGAAAAGTCATTAGAATGCTATCTGGTAACCAGTAAATGCTCAAAAAGTATTGTTGTGCTGTTCTTGCTAAATAAAATGCCTTCAGTTCCAAGTTCTCCAAGAATTCTTAGAGTTCTACCTTTTTGTTATTAAAAAAAAAAAAAGTATCCCTTGGCCCATAGGCTCCTGCCTCCGTTAGAAATGCAGACTCCGATCCCACTCCAGAAGTCTGGAACAGAATCTGCATTTTCGCAAGATCTGCAATGCCTGTTGTGAAATTCTAACTCATATTAGAATTTGATAAGTACATTTGTAATCCACCAAAACTTTCCATGTAAGAAATAGACACAACTTCTCCTGTGTGATATAAATGTAGTTCTCAAAAACGTGTATGCCTGTATTGATGCCTTCGTTTGACAAGTTATCTTGGGTAAACACAGTATTTACAATGGTTTTGTGGTTCATATGCCATCCTCTTACCTCAGGGCTAGAGCACATTAGTGTGTTAAAAATTATCTTATGGGGGCGCCTGGGTGGCTCAGATGGTTAAGTGTCTGCCTTTGGCCCAGGTCAGGATCTCAGGGTCTTGGGATAGAGCCCAACTCAGCAGGGGGTCTGCTCCTCCCTCTTTAGTATTATCATGAGGTAAAGGTAACTGTCCATCTGCAGGTGTGATTTGGAGGTTAAGCTCAAACTGGTTTGGGCCACTGGAGCTCTTTGTCAGAGCCCAGTCCTTAATCCTTGAGGAAGTTTCCATTATTGGGGGGCTGTGCCCATCAGGTCTTTTGCCTGAGTTGAAAGATAAGCTGGAAAGAAGAGCTTAAGGAAAATGTGGGACAAAGCTCGCTGGGTACAGGCAGGTGGGCAGTAAAGGTCCGGTCTCAGGGTCTAGCTGGTGACAGATCCCTCCTCTGGTTTTATTCCCCTCATTCCTGAGGGGCACAAGGAAAAGGTCTATCTTTAGGAGCTACTTTCCTGCTAGACATGGGCATGTCCTAAGGATTGACTGAGGAGCAGAATTTTTCCTCCGCTAGCTTTAGATATGCTTGTGGGTGTCCAGGTTTAACCCCAAGCTGCTCATATCCCCGTGTTACTACCATTTGTAATTTTATAGCCTCAGTGTGCTTGGACACAAATTGCACCAAGCAGTTAAGTACGCAGGGTACAAACAGCAGTAAGAGCAGTGTTGTGTTAGTTTCTTTGTTAATAGTCCTACTGACATTTACTAGGGAATTTATCCCCCAGGGATGGCCCACTGTGTTTATAGCTTTTAGCATCTCTAGGATAATAGTGACAACAAGTAAAATTAAGGTGTTCATTGTGGGGCGCCTGGGTGGCTTAGTTGGTTAAGTGCCCGGCTCTCGATTTCGGCTCAGGTCATGATCTCAGGGTCGTGGGATTGAGCCCAGCATCTGGCTCCCACGCTCACTGGGGAGTCGGCTTGAGATTCTTTCCCAATGCCCCTCCCCCCGCTCACACTCTCTCTTCCTCTCTTTCTGTCTAAAATAAATAAGTCTTTAAAAAAGCCCCCCAAAACAAATAAGTACACTAGACATTACAGGGCATGGATGCTACGTATAGCTTATAATTTATATAAATCCACTGTTTTCTGGTAAGCGATCAAGCTCTGCGCTCAGTGCAGTCTGCTCGAGATTCCCTCCCTCTGTTCCTCCTCCCCCACCCCCGCTTGCTCACTCTCTCTCAAATAAATAAAATCTTAAAAAAAAAAGAAAAAAGGTGTTCATTGTAAAATCAGACCAAGTCAGAGGGGTCTAGGGCATCTATTTGCCATGTATTAACAATAAACTGTGGTATTTATTACTCAACAGTCAGAATGATTTAATCTGTTAAAGGGGCCTGGCAGCAAACAATAAGGCTGAAGAAACCAGAACAGCAGAACTAGTGTCCAACGGATAGAGATTATTAGGGTTTAAATTTGAGAGCCCTTACGCACTGAGGCTCTACTAACCTTGTGAGCTTCTCCAACAGAAGTTTCAGGTCAGTGAATGGCTCACAGGAATATTTGTTGTTACCTGGTGCTAGTAACCGCCCCCCCCGCCCCGCCCCCGGGTCTCTGGGTAGATGCCTGTTTTACTCTCCTAGGGTGGATTCAAGGTAGGGCTCCCTCTAACGGGAAGGAAGAGCATGTTAACCACATGCACCGGGTATTACTACAGTCCCCAGTTTCATTTGGGTGAAGCTTAATTTCAGTGGGTAAAGGGAGGAAAAATTTTCATATTTGTTGAGTGTATCCATCACCTGTCAGAGATTAATTATACGCTTAATGGCTTGAGAAACCTGTGGGTCTGGAGGTGAGAAGGAGTCAGGGCATTTTGGAAAGCCCTCCCGTACGTCATCCCAAATGGGCCAAGATTTTAGTTTGCCCTTTGGGGTAGCTCTCACTCTGGTGAGAGCTGTTGGTAGTAACTTTAACCAATGTTCCTGTTTCCTGGCACAACTTTGCCAGAGTCTGGTTTAGGGTTCTGCTCTCCCGTTCTGTCTTCCCGGAAGACTGAGTCTCCAGGCAGAGTGTAACCTCTACATGACACCTCAAATGATTTTGGATATAAAGCCTGGCCCATTGTCATTCTGGATTGACCTTGGCAACTGAAATTGAGGAATTTTCTCCTTTACTAAGGGCCTAGTTACTTTGTTAGTTCTTTCTGTCCTTCAGGGAAGGGCCTTAGTCCATCCAGTGAATGTATCTACAAACACCGGGGGCCATTGGCATTACAGTAAAGTCTGTTCACCAATCCTCCCCTGGCATTGTCCAAAAGACAGGTCTATTTTAGTTAAACCAACAAGCTTAAACTTTAATTTACAAAAATGACCCCAGATATGTAGATGTGAAAAAATTTGGGTTACTTTATATTTTTGTGGATTTTAGAATGCCCCCCCCTTTTTTTTAACAAGCATTTGTCTTTTAACCAGCTAAATAGAACTCTTACTGTGCCAAGTGCATGCTTCCAGTGACCCAGGGAGTTGCTGCCTCCTTTTTTCAGGGTTAAGGGAAAGGAGGAAGTGCTTACGGACCAAGCAGCCAGGGTGGACATTTAAACTGGGAACAACAGACAGACCAAACAACCAGGTGAGATGGAGGTTTCAATCTCACAGACCTTAGACTAGTCTCCGTTAGGTCACTCCCATTTTGCTAGGTTAGATCATCCCAAGCCTGTGAAAGGCTGAATCCTGTGATCTGTCATCAGGGATGTCTAGACTCAAGTTGAATGAGTATTCAATTTCCCCAGAGTATTCTGACCTAATATGCTGGCTTGCCCAGACTTTGTGAGACAACTCTAGTTTACCTCAAAGCTGTGTCACAGGGCGCCTGGGTGGCTCAGTGGTTAAGCGTCTGCCTTCAGTTCAGGTCATGATCCCAGGGTCCTGGGCTCGAGCCCCTCATTGGGCTCCCTGCTCAGCGGGGAGTCTGTTTTTCCCTCTACCCTTCCCCCTGCTCATGATCTGTGATCTCACTCTCTCTCTAATAAATAATTAAAATCTTAAAAAAAAAAAAAAAAGCCGTGTCACATACCTGTTGTTAACTTACCCCAACAGAAGTCCTTCTGAGTAATAGTAGTCAGAGTGGATGCTGGATTTCAGGTGATGTCAGAACCCCAGGCTGGCAGTCACAGGCACGAAGAGTGAGAGCCCCCTTCCTCCCTCAGGGAATCTACCCCCGGCCCCAGTAACTTGAACAGTTTAGCCGGGGTGAGCTTGTGGTGCTCACTGCTTCATCTGTTGGAAGCCAGGGAACCAGAGGCCAGAACCTGGGAAAGACACCTGTCCCATCTGGATCGCCAAATTTGTAACTGAACTAAAGTGAATTTGCTTCCCGGTGATTCACAGACAGAAACTACACAGTGGAGTTGTCACACAAAGGAGAATTTATTTATAGTAAATAAGGAGATCACAGGGAATAATTTCCAAAGCCAAGACTCCCAGAGCAAGAGTGAATGAGTTCCTTTTATTTAGGCTTAGGATGAATATTTAGAAAGGGCAGCCTTGTCATCTTATGAAGAGGTGGGCATAAGGTCATGCGTCTGCTTTAAGGAAACCATTCTAACCACACTTTGTGTGTTATGTAAATGAGCTTTGTACTCCTCCTTGGGGGAGAATTTAGTATTATAATGAGGTAAAGGTAACTGTAGGTCACTCCATGGGTCACTCCGAGGTGCATCTGCGCAAGTGTGAGTTGGCAGTTAAGCCCAAACTGGTCTGGGTGGTCTGGGTGCTGGAGCATTTAGTCAGGGTAGTATTTACTACTTGTGTAGTAGTTTTTGTTTCCATTGTGGGAAACTATGTCCCTGGAGTTTTTTTTGCCTGAATTTAAAGATGGGCTGGAGGGGTGCCTGGGTGGCTCCAGTCCAGTCGTTAAGCCTCTGCCTTCGGCTGAGGTCATAATCCCAGGGTACTGGAATCGAGCCCCGCATCAGGCTCCCTGCTTAGCGGGAAGCCTGCTTCTCCCTCTCCCCCTCTCCCTGCTTGTGTTCCCTCACTCCCTGTGTCTCTGTCTGTCAAATAAATATATAAAATCTTAAAAAAAAAAAAAAAGGCTGGGAAAAAGAGCTTAAAGAAAATTTGGGACAAATTCAAGGGGTACTAGCAGGTGAGCAGTAAAGGTTAGGTCGTGGGTCTAGCTGGTGACATTAACTCCCTCTTTCATCTTAGGAACCATTGTGAACTCTGTCAATGGCCACTTGGTAACTGTGGTATTTATTGCAGGGACTGCTGACATTCAGGGATGTGGCCATAGAATTCTCTCAGGAGGAGTGGGGATGCCTGAACCTCGTTCAGCGGGAATTGTACAGGGATGTGATGTTAGAGAACTATGGAAACCTTCTCTTCTTGGGTGAGGATAACTTCCTTCCAGACTTCCCAAACCACACTCAGGGTTTTCTTCCTTCCCTTGAAGACCGTCTCTTGGAAGATTCTTCTTTCCACGACTGGGATTCAGATGGCTGCAGTAAGGGAAGTAAGTAAGGGTTTGTAGGTGGAGAGAAAAATCTTCATGTTTCCTTTCCAGCTTTAGCTTCCCCTTCCTTAAGGTAACATCATCATTTCTGTAGATTAGTGGCGATTCTAAATATTGAGGGGCATAAAATGGTACTGCCCACATCTAAACTCCAATTTCCACTCCTTATTATTGTATGTAGTACTTGGAAGTGGAATCCAAGATCTGAACATTACAAATCCCTCCTTTATGTTCTCAGTGGGCTGTTAGACCACAGCTTCTGGGAAGTCATTTTCTAGAATTCTACAGTGTCTTCTCTTCTCTAGTGAGCATAATACTGGATTGAAAGCTAGAATCTCTAGCAATACTCATTCCTTTTTTCTAATAAACAGGTCTTGTTGTGTCAAAGCCAGACCTGGTCATCTTTTTGGAGCAAAAGAGGGAGCTCTGGGATGTGAAGGGAAAGGAGACAGTAGCCATCCACCCAGGTAGGTGGGAATGAATAAAGCAGATGACAGAGGTGAGACCCAAAGGTCAAGGAGAAAGCTAGACCTTACACTGTGGTTTGGGTAGCTCTCTTTGAATAGAAATACGTTTGAGAAGCCTTGGTGTATTTCTCTTGCTGTCAGAGGGACACCCCCTGTCCCACCACTCATCATGCTCTTACATCCTGTGAGGATTCTCATTCAGCTCTAGTGATCTTCCATCACATTCACAGCATAGACAACACCCTCCACTTGGATGGTGAAGGCCTTCATGATCTGAGTGCTTTTCCATGGCTTTTGGAGGCCTGGGGAAATCTGTTATAGGAAAAATCTGCCTATTTCTGAGGAACTCTGTTAGACCATTTCTTTTTTTTTTATTTCTTTTTTATTTTTTTAAAAGATTTTATTTATTCATTTATTTGAGAGAGTGAGAGAGAGAGAGAGAGCACATGAGAGGGGGGAGGGTCAGAGAGAGAAGCAGACTCCCCGCCGAGCAGGGAGCCCGATGCGGGACTCGATCCCGGGACTCCAGGATCATGACCTGAGCCGAAGGCAGTCGCTTAACCAGCTGAGCCACCCAGGCGCCCCTGTTAGACCATTTCTAAGTTCTGTTTTGCCTCATGTCAGAGGTGTGTGCGGGGAGTGGTGGGCATATTGGGGCTTGGTGCAGAAATCCCAGGAACAGTGGAGACAGATTTCACCTCTTTTCTGCTTTATGATTTCCAATTTTATGGAAGCTTTAAACATAACTGTACAAAATAGAGACAGTAATTTCTTCAAATAACAAAGCACCTCCCTAAAATGAGAAAATCTAACACTTCATTTCCCTTCACAATTTCCTTTCTCTTGTCTGGACTAAGAGTAGAAATCACAACTCAATGGGATCCAATTCCTCAATTTAATGTTTCTGTTTGTATCCCAGAGTTCCTACATAAGGTAATGCCATAGGGGAGCTAGAACACTTAGTACTTAGTACATAATGTCCCAGTTGTTACCTTATTTCTTAATAATTGCATCATTTTATAATCTTGTCCAGTTTAATATGAATTTCCTGTGACTGTGTCCTATTTTCACTTTCTGATTACTTTTATAGGAGATTCACTTGATTTTGAAATGAGAAGTTCTGCTATGACAAAGGCATGTGCTTTATAAGAAATGAACTATATAATTAGTAAAAGTCCCATATTAAAAAAAAAAGTTTTGTTCATGTAATTTATTTCAGGAAAAATTAATCTTCAGGTTTTTCTTCTTCTTTTCCTAAGAATGTATCTGAATTTAATCCCAAATATTTATTTTATTATTTTAAAGATTTTATTTATTTATTTGACAGAGAGAGAGGGAACACAAGCAGGGGGAGTGGGAGAGGGAGAAGCAGGCTTCCCGCCGAGCAGGGAGCCTGATGCGGGGCTCGATCCCAGGACCCTGGGATCATGACCTGAGCCGAAGGCAGACGCTTAATGACTGAGCCACCCAGGCGCCCCTCTGTGTTTATTTAGAAATAAAGGGCTTTTGTTTGTTTGCTTGGTTCTAAAGAATGGATCACAGCTTTACATTCTTTGTAAGAGTAGGAGGAACATATTAATAACATAATACATTTCTTTAATGTCTTTTAAGTGCTTGTTCATAAAATTTTCCATTAGAGATTTTTATGACTGATCATAATGAATTTCCTTCACAGTTTTACTGCCATATAGGACATAGCAATGGTTCAAAATGCTTGCTTTTCATACATGCACAGTCACAGTTTAAAATTATAGTAAAATAGAAGAATTCTTTTTTAATAATACATGTTTTTGTTTGCTGTTTTGTTTTTTTTTCTTATTTTTTGAGAGAAAGAGAGATGGTAGAGGGGAGGCACCCAGGTGCCCCAGAAAGAATCAGACATCTTGGGACGCCTGGGTGGCTCAGTTGGTTAAGCGTCTGCTTCAGCTCAGGTCATGATCTCAGCGTCCTGGGATTGAGCCCCGCATCGGGCTCCCTACTTGGTGGGGAGCCTGCTTTTTCCTTTCCCTCTGCCCTGCCACTCCGCCTGCTCATGCTCGCTCTGTCTCTCTCAAATAAATAAATAAAATCTTAAAAAAAAAAAAAAAGTCTGAATCTTCCGCTTAATCAAGTCTGTTGCTGATTCTTCAGTTTATTTTTTTTTAGATTTTATTTATTTATTTGACAGAGACATAGGGAGTGAGGGAACACAAGCAGGGGGAGTGGGAGAGGGAGAAGCAGGCTTCCCACTGAGTGGGGAGCCTGATGTGGGGCTCGATCCCAGGACCCTAGGATCATGACCTGAGCCGAAGGCAGACGCTTAACGTCTGAGCCACCCAGGCGTCCCCAGTTTATTTTTAAATTCAGTAATTGTACTGTTTAGCTCCCAATTTCTGTTTTTGTTTTTGTTTTTTATTTGACAGAGAGAGACACAGCAAGAGAGGGAACACAAGCAGGGGGAGTGGGAGAGGGAGAAGCAGGCCTCCCGCCGAGCAGGGAGCCCGATGCAGGGCTCAGTCCCAGGACCCTGGGATCATGACCTGAGCCGAAGGCAAATGCTTAACGACTAAGCCACTGAGGCGCCCCTCCCAATTTCTGTTTTGTTGTCTTTTATACTTTCTGCCTCTTTGGATTTTTGTTTTGATCATGCATAGTTTTCCTGATATCATTTATTTTCCTATCTCTTTTCTCTTCCTGTATGAGCATCTTTCTCATGGTTATTTGAATTCTTTGTAGGCATTTAATAGTTCTCTATTTATTTAGGGCCAGTCTGGGGTCTTTATTTTGTTCCTTTGATTGGGACTTATTTTTCTGTTTTTTTTTCTTTTTTTTTTGTATGCCTTGTGATCCTTTGTTGAGATTTGGGAATTAAAACAAACAAACAAAAGAAATGGCCTCTGGTCCCAGGCTTTATGTACTTACTTTAACAGGAGAACACAAATAACAGTCAGCTGTGCTGCTAATTCTGGGGCTTGTCAACATGCTTTGGGGATATGTAATATCTGAGTTTTTGTAATTTTCCAGTTGTAAAAGTGTTTTTGTTTTTTTTTCCTTCTTTGGAGCCCATGATACCTTCCTCTCCCTGATGTTTGCCTTCAGCTCTGCCGTTTCTCTGCTGTTTGAACAAGTACTCGGGTTTTCTCTGAGCGGCCACCATAGTGCATCCAGAGGGTGCCCTCAGCCCTCCATGTCATGCACGAGAGTTAGAGGTCTATCAGGCAGCTGCAAAAGCCAGATCATTAAATGTAAGAGGTCACTTACGTCTTTCTCTCCTGAGGAGAGGGGAGAGTTTTCTCACAGTCTTGTTATGGAATGCTATGCAGCGTGAACAACTATTGAAGGCAAGTGTAACAAAATTCTGGTCTCTTCAGTGTGACTCTCCTTCATTTTGTGTCTGCCTATGGTGCTGTGGTCTCCTGACTGGCTTCTGGAGCACTGACAAAGGTAGTTTGGTCCATTTTCGCCCCCATGGAGGAGCAAAGTCCTGGTGGTTCTTATTTCTCCATTCTGCTGATGTCCTATGACGGGTATTAATTTTGTACATTAGCATTTTAATGTCTATTTACGTTAAGTGTAGTAAGTGGGATAATTACCAGGTGTCTTTCAGTTATATCTTCTGAAGCCCTAGGCTTATTGGCAAAGACAATATTCTTTCCATAGAGTGATATGGAAAGATATGAAAGCTGTGGCCCTGAGTATTTATACTTAATGAGTGACTGGGGCTGTGCCTGGGGAGGGAGGAGGGTAGAAAAGGGCAGGAAGGATTTTATGATGGATATAACCGAAGTGGGACAATTACCCATAATGAAATTTTAGTGCCAGAAGAGACTGAGGATATGAAACATCTCGAGGAAAGCCCCACTTTAAGACAGTGTGTCTTTCTTTTTTCTTTTGACCATATTTGAGTATTTTTGAATGGCAAATACCATTAACTTTACTCTTAAATTATTTCATGCCTTTATTGCTAGTGTGCATTTAAAGTCATTTGTTTGTTGCTGTCTCACAGATATGAGGGGCATTTATATAGTAAGAATCCATTCAATACCTACTTTTCCATGGAAAGTTATGGACACTAATGTGCAGTGTGAAGAAAATCTAAATGGAGATGCTGTTTGTGCTTGACCTATATAACACTGGTAAAAGTTACCATGAAGTATGTGTTCATCATTCTTTGCATTCAAATAAAACAGAGGAACATTCTCAATTTTCAGTAGTTTTACCCACTGCTGTTTGAGGAGAAAACGCTGGCAGTTCATCAAAATCTGGATGTGTCTTCATAATAGCAAGAGATAGAAGTCATTTTTTTTTTTAAGGATTTTATTTATTTGTCAGAGAGAGCGAGAGAGAGAGAACACAAGTAGGGGAAGCGGCAGGCAGCGGGAGAAGCAAGGAGCCCGATGTGGGCCTCGATCCCAGGACCCTGGGATCATGACCTGAGCTGAAGGCAGACGCTTAACGTCTGAGCCACCCAGGCGTCCCAAGAGGTAGAAGTCTTGGTGTCTGTGGTCGAGGTGGTGCTTCAGCCTCACTCCTGAGTACTGAGATTTGCCCAGTGGTGTCTTGTGTGGATAGTTGCTAGTTGAGCGTTCTGTGAGAAAGACTGAAGTGGGAACTACCCATTTCACCATCTTGGATGATGTCACCCCTCTGTGATCAATGCTTTTATGTCTCATGAGCTAAAATCAGTATTTCCTACATACCTATATGCATGTGTGTGTTTATATCTTACATACATATACACATAGATTGTTTTCCATCATGTAGACTTGTTTTCCAAGAAGTAGTGTACATTTAGATATTAAAGATAACACTATTAATAACAGTGACAAACTCCTTTAGTGTTAAAGATTATTCTATATAATATTCATACTGCCATTTTGGTTGTTTGATTGGTTATCACTGCATTAAAAATGTGTTTTTGTTTTTGTTTTCACTTTAATCCTCATGTTTTAGTTATAGCTCTAGGAATATTCCAGGGGAATATGTTCAAGCAAAGTTTGATGGTACCAGGAACATTTGGTTTATTTATTTATTTGTTTGTGTATTCTAATGGATATAGTGGGGTTAGGATTTATCCGTTTTTTTATGCTTTTCCTTACACCCAGTCTGTTACTTCTTTCTTGACTTTTCCTGTGTGCTTTTTAAGAAAATAATTCTACATATTACTCTGTTACTTGGAACGTTCTGTTCTCAGCATCTCATATGATTTAAGCTAAAAATTAGAACACGCTTTTATTTTTATTTTTATTTTTATTTTTTTTTTAAAGATTTTATTTATTTATTTGACAGAGAGAGACACAGCGAGAGAGGGAACACAAGCAGGGGGAGCGGGAGAGGGAGAAGCAGGCTTCCCGCCGAGCAGGGAGCCCGATGCGGGGCTCGATCCCAGGACCCTGGGATCATGACCCGAGCCGAAGGCAGACGCCTAACGACTGAGCCACCCAGGCGCCTAGAACACGCTTTTAAAAACCAGTCACAGTGTGAAGTTACTTCCTATCTTTAATTTTATATATTGTCTATTTAAGTGTATTGTGACACTAATCTGTTTACTTCCAATTGTTTTTTGTAATGATGAGTATGTTTTTTTTAAAAAATAAAGTCACTTGTACAAATCATAAAGAGCTGAATGGAAAATTGCAACCTGATTACATCTCCAGAAACCACTGAGATCAAGAAAGAGAATATTTTTGGTCCTGTAATACTTTTCTTTAGCTCCTCAGGGACTTTCCCCAAAGTTCAGCACTCTTAACATGTAAGGCACTAGATTGCTATCTTCATTTTTATACTTTGTATAAATGTAATCGGGCCATGGGAATTCTTTTGTATTTGGTTTTTTTCTTTCCATATGTTGTTTGTGAACTACTGCATGTTGCTGTGCATCATTCATCAGAATGGATGGATCCAGGTCCATTGTGTGAATATCAAACAGTTGATGGCATCATTTTACTGTTAAGAGGCATGTGGATGGATTTCATTGTAGGACTATCGTGAATATACTGGTATATAAAATCTACAACTTGTCTTTTAGTGGATCATGCATTATAGGTTGGGAGGGAGTTAGTGGCAATTGCAAAATCTCCCCTTTTGACAAAATTTTTCTTGGAAAAACATCATAGATCAACATTGTTTCCTTCTACCTGGAGTTTAAATGTTCCGCTCTGAGCCTTAGGTAAGAAGTTTGGTTACTATCTTACGAACCAGTCTTTGTCTTCAAAATAGCTTAGTTCAGTTGAACAGTTGTCTCATTTCAGGAGGCGTCATGGAGGCGGATTCTTTTTTTTTTTTAGATTTTATTTATTTATGTGAGAGAGAGAGAGTGTGTGTGTATGAACAGTGGGGAGGGGCAGAGGAGAGGGAGAAGCAGGCTTCCCTCTGAGCAGGGAGCCCGACCTGGGACTCGATCCCAGGACCCCGGGATCATGACCCGAAGGCAGATGCTTAACACCTGAGCCACCCGGGCGCCTCCACTAAGGGGATTTTCACATGTCAGGCTTGAGGCCCCCTCCAGTGCAGTAGGAACAGGCAGAGGCAGTCCGATAGGTTGTGCTGGCCTGTTCTTCACATGTCTCTGGGGGTCTTTCCAAGTGGCCCATACAGCAACAGGCATGAACATTGTGTAAACACGGGCCGTGTGGCAGGTTCTGTGAAGTTCACCTCAGTTGTTTGGTTTGCAGGGCTCCAGGAAAAAGGGTGGTTGTAGTTCTCAGTGATTCCAAGTCAAGAGAATGAGAGAAAATTAGAAACCTCAGTTTGGAGAGTCATAACCAGATTTTTGAGGAAGCCAGTAGAGTTCAGGATCCAGCCCTATTTTATAGGCAAACAAACGGATAATCAGAACTACAATCTGACATCCACAAGCATGTGTTATTAAAACATAGTGTTTCTCTCTAAAATCACCCTCATTTCCATCAAAGGTACTGAAATGCGCATTAGTTCATTTGTAACAGAATTCCAAGTTGAACAAATTTGGTCTAATTATTTACATAAGCACAGCAGCTTCTCCCTCTCCCTCTGCCCCTACCCCCTGCTCCTTCTCTCTTTCTCTCTCTCGTGCATACTCTGTCTCTCAAATAAATAAATAAAATCTTTAGGGGGATAAAACCCTTTAATTATTTATTTAACCAGGGTGGCAATCAGTGGTTCCATATGTTACATAGTTGTTAGCAAAACTTACCTCCTATAATATTGAGAAGTTTTAACTTTCTAAAGTAAACAAAGACCCAATAAATAGAAAACATAGAAACTCTGGTTTTCTGGGCAGATAAAGAAGGGAAAAAAAACTTTGTTTACAATTTTTTTTTTTAAGATTTTATTTATTTATTTGAGAGAGAGAGAATGAGAGAGAGAGCATGAGAGGGAGGAGGGTCGGAGGGAGAAGCAGACTCCCTGCCGAGCAGGGAGCCCGATGCGGGACTCGATCCCGGGACTCCAGGATCATGACCTGAGCCGAAGGCAGTCGCTTAACCAACTGAGCCACCCACGTGCCCCCTGTTTACAATTTCTTACCAAGAGATGACCAGCAATTCAGGAAAACTATGTCTTTCTAACGGGGTGAAAGCCGAATGTCCATCTTATACCCATGTACTTTTAAAACTGTTTCATCCCAATCTTAGTCAGGCCATACCACGCATAAAATTTTTTTCCAAAGAAACACAAGCAGGGGGAGCTGCAGGCAGAGGGAGAAGCAGACTCTCCACTGAGCAGGGAGCCCGATGTGGGACTCGATCCCAGGACCCTGGGATCGTGACCGGAGCCGAAGGCAGATGCTTAATGACTAAGCTACCCAGACATCCTGTCTTCGGAGGAGTTTAATCCATTTACTGTGAAAGTAATTCCTCAAAGGGAAGAGCTACTCTTGCCATTTTTAAATAGTTTTCTGTACATCTTGTAGCTCTTTTATCCCATTTTTCTTCTGTTACTGTGTTCCCTTTTGTTTCTTTGATTTTTGTAATGAAATGCTTTGATACCATTCTCATTTCATTTTTGTGTCTTCTGTAGGTGTTTTCTTTGTGGCTACCATGGAGATTATTTAAAACCTCTTAAAAGTATAACAAACCATTTATTTTTATTTATTTATTTTTAAGATTTTTTAAATTTATTTGACAGGGAGACACAGCGAGAGAGGGAACACAAGCAGGGGGAGTGGGAGAGGGAGAAGCAGGCTCCCCGCTGAGCAGGGAGCCCGATGCGGGGCTCGATCCCAGAACTCGGATCATGACCTGAACCAAAGGCAGACGCTTAATGACTGAGCCACCCAGGCGCCCCTATCACAAACCATTTAAAACTGATATTGTCAATTGCATCCAGAGTTCTACTACTGAGGATCACCACCCCTGTATACACTTTATGTTACTGATATTCCAAAATTTATCTTTTATGTTGTATACTCTATAACCTAGATTTATGATTTTTATGCTTTTATTTTTAAAGAAATTCTGTAGCAGAAATAAAATTGATTTGTGCTACCTCATTATTGTACTTCACATTTTATATTTGTGTAAATATTTGCATTTACCTGAGAGCTTTATATTTTCATGTGGTTTTAGTTAGTGTTTAGAATCCTTTTACTTCAAGTAGAAGAATTCCCTTTAGGGTTTCTTGGAGGGCAGATCTAGTGGTAAACTTCCAGGGTTTTTACCTCGGAAAGCCTTCTTTTCTCCATATTAGAAGGATAGTTTTGCCAGATAGAGTATTCTTGGTGTGTGTGTGTGTGTGTGTGTGTGTATTTTTTTTTCATTGCTTTAATATATTATCCCATGCACCTCTTGGGATTTGCTGAGAATCCGACTAATTTCATAGGAGCTCTCTTGTACAAGATGGATTGCTTTTGTCATACTGTTTCAAAATTCTCTTTTCACGTGTACTTTTTGATAGGTTAATTACGATGTGTTGCTGTGTTCATGTCTTGACATTTATCCTACATAGAATTCACTGAGTTACTTGAATTTGTCTCTTTCTTTCCATAATTGTGGGAGGTGTAAACCCTTAGTTCTTCATGTAAGTTTTCTGCCCCATTTCACTCTCTTTTTTGTGGGGACCTCCTTAATATGTAAAATGCTCCAATGTCAGTGTCCCGTGAGTCCCTTAGGCTCTGTCCTTTTCCGTATTTTCTTTGTTCCCGACAATGGATAATTTAAAACAAGGGGCCTTTAATATGTCTGATTCTTTCTTCTGCTTGGTGAAATCTGTTTCTGACCCGGTTGTGTATTTTTAAATTCAGTTATTGAACTCTTAGCTCCCAATTTCTGTTGAGTTGTTTTTTATACTTTCTGTCTGTTTGGATTTTTATTTTGGTCATGTACGGTTTCCAGTTATCATTTATCTACCTATTTGTTTTCTCTTTCTCCATGAGCACCTTAGTGATCATTGTTTTGAAATCTTTGTCAGGTAATGAATATTCCTTATTAATTTAGAGCCAGTCTTGAGTTTTATTTTGGTCCTTTGATTAGAACACATTTTTCTGTTTCTTTGTATGCCTGTGATCTTTTGCTGAGATTTGGGGATTAAATAAAAAACAGCCTCTGGCCCCAGGCTTTATAGACTTGCTTTGTACTGGAGAATAAAAATAACACTCAGCTGTGCATTAGCCTGCATAGTCCTGCATAATCCTGGGGCCTGTCAAACATATTCTGGGGATGTGTAATGTCTGAGTTTTTTAAATATCCCAGTTAAAAAATGCTCTGTTGTTTCTTCTTTGGAACCCATGATATATTATTTTCCCTGATGTTTGTCTGCAGCTGTGCAGTCTCTGCAGTGCTTGAATAAGCGGTCAGCTTTTTTTTCTGAGCAGTCACCACAATGGATCCATCTCACCTCAGTGGAATCCTGTAGTATCTGTCTCTTTGTGAGTCATTTATTTCACTAAAAATAATGTTTTCAAGCTTTACCCAAGTTGTATCATGTCACAAAATCTGTTTCTTTTTCAGAGTTGAAAAATATCCCATGGTATGTGTATGCTACATTTTCTTCATCCATCCACCTAACCATTAGCATTTGGGTGGGTTCTACCTGTTACTCGCTTTTGTGGGTCAAGCTGCAGTGGATGTGGATGTGCAAATACCAATTCCAGATCTTCCTCTGAATTCTTCTGGATATAAACCCAAAAGTGGGATGGGTAGATCATAGAATAATTTTGTTTTTAATTTTTTGAAGAATCTCCATGCTGTTTTTCACACTGGTTCCACCATTTTATCTTCCCTGCAATGGTGCATATGAGTTCTAACTTCTCCACATCAGTTACCAAGCCATGTTAATTTTGATATGTTTCATAATGGTCATCCTGTTGCATGTGAAGTGATACCTCGTTGTTTCTCATTTGTATTTCACAAATCATTTATCAGATTTGGAACATCTTTTATATGCATCTTGGCCATGTGTGTACCTTTTGGGTTGATTAATGTCTATTCAGTGCTTTACCCATTTATTATTCAGGTTGTTTCGGATGTTGTGTTGTATCATTACTTTATAAATTCTGGATATTAACCTTTTTACACACGGGTGCTTTGTAAAAATTTGTTCCCATCTGTAGTTTCTGTTTTCACTCCATTCTTTCCTTTACTGTGTACAGGTTTTTATGTTTGTTATAATCTCACTGGTTTATTTTTAATTTTGTTGCCTCCAACGTGGGTGTCATATCTAAAAAATCATTGTCAAATCAAAAGTCACGTAGCTTTTTCTCTATTTTTTCTAGGAGCTTTATATTTATATGTTTATGTTTAATTAAGTGTTCAACCCATTTTGAGTTAATATTTGTGTGTGGTCTTCAGTAGGAGTCCATCATCATTCTTATCATGTAGGCATCTGATTTTCTCAACACCATTGTTTTAAGATGCTGTCTTTTATCTATTCTGTGGTATAGGCAGGAGGTCTTGTTGAAGTTCCTTTGAAATGAGAGTTTATATCTGAGCTCTTTGTTCTGTTCCAGTGTTCCTTATTTTTCATGCCTCTTAAATTCTTTTGCTTACTCTGGCTTTGTAATATGCTTAACATCAGGAAGTGTGATGTCTCCAAGGTACTGATTTTCAAGATTATTCTGGATATGTGGGACGCCTGGGTGGCTCAGTCGGTTGTTTTCCTTTGGCTCAGGTCATGATCCCAGGGTCCTGGGATCGAGCCCCACATCAGGCTCCTTCTTCCTCTGCCTGCCGCTCCCCCTGCTTGTGCTCTCTCGCTCTCTCTGTCTCTCTCACAAATTAATAAATAAAATCTTTTTTTTTTCTTAAAGATTTTATTTATTTATTTGAGACAGAACGAGAGAGAGAGAGCACATGAGAGGGGGGAGGGTCAGAGGGAGAAGCAGGTTCCCTGCCGAGCAGGGAGCCCGATGCGGGACTCGATCCAGGGACTCCAGGATCATGACCTGAGCCGAAGGCAGTCGCTTAACCAACTGAGCCACCCAGGCGCCCCTAAATAAAATCTTTTTTAAAAAAGATTATTCTGGGGGCACCTGGGTGGCTCAGTCGTTAAGCGTCTGCCTTCGGCTCAGGTCATGATCCCAGGGTCCTGGGATCGAGCCCCGCATCGGGCTCCCTGCTCTGCGAGGAGCCTGCTTCTCCCCCTCCGTCTCCCCCTGCTTGTGTTCCCTCTCTCGCTGTGTCTCTCTCTGTCAAATAAATAAATAAAATCTTAAAAAAAAAAAAAAAAGATTCTGGATACGTGATATTCTGTGACATTCTGTATGAATGTTATAATATGGGTTTTGATCCTTTTGGCAAAAATGTCATTGGGATTTTGAGAGAGATTGCATTGAATCTGTCCATCACATTGGGTATTATTGACATCTTAATAATATTATGTATGTTACTCCAATACCATTAGATTTTAATTCAACACCATAGATGTTTTCCTACTTATTTTGTCTTTAGTTACCTCTGCAATATTTTATAATTTTCATCACATAAGATTTTATCTCTATCATGTTAAATCTTAAGCATTTCATTCTTTGTGATGCTACCATAAATGTAATTATATTCTTAATTTTTTGGTTGTTTTTTTTAGTAGAATCAACTAATTTTTACATGTTGACCTTGTATTTTGAAACTTTGTAAAATTTGTTTGGCTTTTAAATGGTTTTTATTTTATTTATTTATTTAAAAAAATATTTATTTGAGAGAGAGAGAGCATGAGCAGGGGGAGGGGTAGAGAGAGAGAGAGAGGAGCAGACTTCCCGCTGAGCAGGGAGCCTGACATGAGGCTTGATCCTAGGAGCCTGGGATCATGACCTGAGCTGAAAGCAGCTGCTTAACCAACTGACCCACCTGGGCACCCCTAAAAAAGTTTTTAAAATGTGGATTCTTTTTGGCTTTTCTATATATAAGAGTATATCATCTGTGAACAGAAATAATTTTACTTTTTCTTTTCCAATTTGGATGCCTTTTATTTATTTTTGCCATCTAATTGTTCTAAGTGAAATATCAAGTAGTATGTTGAATGGAAGTGTTGAATTTGCTTCATTCTCTTCTACCTGATCATGGAAGAAAAGCTTTCAGTCTTTAACTAGAGTATGATGTTACCTTTAAGATTTTCATATATGGCCTTTACTACATTGAGGTGCTTACCTTCTCTTTCTATTTTGTTGAGTGTCTTTATCATGAAACAGTGTTGAATATGGTCAAATTCTTTTTCCACATCAGTTCAAGTGATGTTATTTTTGACCTTTATTCTGTTAACGGGATGTCTTACATATTGTTTTTAGTATGTTGAAACTCTTGAATTTGAGGAAGTATTCCCACTTGTTCATGCTTTAGAATGTTAAAATGTGCTTTTGCCATCAGCTCCTTGTATTTTATTTTATATTTTATTAAAAGTCTTATGTATGTATGTATGTATTTATAGAACAAGCAGTGGGAAGGGGCAGAAGGAGAGGGAGAGAGAATCCCAAGCAGGCTCCCTGCTGAGCGCTAAGTCCAAAGGAGCTGGATATCATGACCCTGAGATAATGACTTAAGTGGAAACCAAGAGTCCGATGCTTAACCAACTGAGCCACCCAGGCGCCTCTCAGTTTGCTGTATTTTATTGTGGACTTTTGCACGAATATTCATCTTGGGTAGTAGTCTGTATTCTTCTTTACCTGTAGTGTCTTTGGCTTTGATATCTGGATAAGGCTGGTGTCATAGAAAGGGATCTGATAATTTCTCTTCTCTTCATACGTTGGTAGTGTTTGAAGTTTGATGTAAGTTTTCATTGAATGTTTCCTTGAATTAGCCAAAAATTCATCTGGGTTAGACTATTTCATAGTTTTTGGTTACTTTTTTCTATTTAGTAGTTGTTGGTCTGTTGTGAGGTGTTTTCTCATTTTGTTTTTTTTTTTTTGGTCATGATAGAGTACAGATTGGATCTTTTTTTTTTTTTTTTTTAAGATTGATTTATTTGAGAGAGTGACAGAGCACAAGCAGGGCGAGAGGCAGAAGGAGAGGGAGAAACAGACTCCCCGCTGAGCCGGGAGCCTGACAAAGGGCTGTGTCCCAGGACCTGGAGATCACGACCTGAGCCCAAGGCAGATGCTTAACCATCTGAGCCACCCAGGTGCCCTAACAGATTGTATCTTTTATGAAATTTATACACATGGTTTTTGGTATCCATTTGTTGGCATATAATTTTTCTTTATAGCCTCTTACAATTATTATTTCTATGGCATCAGTTTTTTGTTTTGTTTTGTTTTTTAGATTTTAGTTATTTATTTGCCAGAGAGAGAGCAGAAGCAGGGGGAGTGGCAGGCAGAGGAGAAGCAGACTCCCTGCTGAGCAGGGAGCCTGCTATGAGGCTCCATCCCAGGAACCTGAGATCATGACCTGAGCTGAAGGCAGACGCTTAACCAACTG
Organism: Mirounga angustirostris; assembly: GCF_029215605.1. Lineage (NCBI taxonomy): Eukaryota > Metazoa > Chordata > Mammalia > Carnivora > Phocidae > Mirounga > Mirounga angustirostris. Next base: position 55,838,644 of record NW_026991724.1, on the reverse strand, counting down.
AGCCACCCAGATGTCCCAGCATCAGTTTCATTTATTTATTTATTTATTTAGATTTTATTTTTTTGAGAGAGAATGAAAGAGAGCACATGAGAGGGGGGAGGGTCAGAGGGAGAAGCAGACTCCCCGCTGAGCAGGGAGCCCGATGCAGGACTTGATCCCGGGACTCCAGGATCATGACCTGAGCCGAAGGCAGTCTCCAAACAACTGAGCCACCCAGGCGCCCCTGGCATCCGTTTTAATGTGGTTTTACTTGAGTCTTCTGTTATTTTTACTATTTTTAGTAAAGGGTGTGTCATTTTTCTGGATCTTTTCAGAAAACCAACTCTTTGTTTTATTGATGGCTTTTTATTTTTTCCATATCCTATTTCTTAAAATAGTTTATTTACTTATTTATTTATTTAGAGACCGAAAACAGGGGGCGGGACAGAGGGAGAGGGAGAGAGAGAACCCGAAGCAGACTTCCACACTGAGCACAGAGCCTTTTGTGGGGCTCAATCCCACGACCCTGAAATTGTGACAGGAGCCGGAATCAAGCGTTGGACGCTCAACTGACTGAGCTACTGAGGTGCCCCTTGCTATATCTTATTTTGTTGATTTATGTTACATGTTAAAATTTCCTCCCCTCTGCTAATTCTTGGGCTAGACATCCTTCTTTTTCTTTTTTTTTTAAAGATTTTATTTATTTATTTGACAGAGAGAGATACAGCGAGAGGGGGAACACAAGCAGGGGGAGTGGGAGAGGGAGAAGCAGGCTCCCCGCAGAGCAGGGAGCCCGATGCGGGACTCGATCCCAGGACCCTGAGATCATGACCTGAGCCGAAGGCAGACGCTTAATGACTGAGCCACCCAGGCGCCCCGACATCCTTCTTTTTCTGATTCTTTTTTGTGTAATAAAGTGATTTGTGCTACAGTATGACAGTGTTAGAAAATTCTCTGTATGTACGATATCTTAGCATTTTCTGTAGGGCTAGTCTAATGGTGCTGAAATTGTAACAAGTAGTTCTCTGGGAAATTTTTTACTTGTCCTTCATCTTGACGGAGTATTCTTGGTAATTTGCTTCATTCATGACTATTAATAGATTGTATACTGTTTTCTTTATATGAGGCTGTTGCTGAGAAATCTACTGATAATGCGTAGAAGCTCTGTTGTACGTCCTGAGGTGCTTATTCTTGTTCCTTTTAAATTTCTTTTTGTTTGTGATTCTTGATAGTTTGATATATTGTGTATCTGTGTGGATATCTTTCAATTTATTTTATTTGGAATTCATTGTGCTGCTTGATATTTTAGGCCTGTTTCTTTCCTCAGATGAGGGACATATAAGCCATTAAGTCTTCTTTTAAGCTCTCTGCCCCCTTTTCTTTCTCTTTACCTCATTGGGTCCCCTTGATGTGTATATTGGTCTCCTTGATGGTGTCCAGTGAGTCCCTCAGGCATTTGTCCCTTGTCTACATTTTTATTTTGTGCTCCCTGTAACTTCATAATTTTAGTGAATTATCTTCAGGCTTTTTCTTTCTTTTGCTTGATCAAGTCGTCATTAAGCGCTAGTTAAGTTTCAGGTGTAGTTGTTGTACTACTGTCAGCTCTCATTTTTTGTTTGTTCCTTGATTGTACTTTCTGTCTCATTGATATTTTGATTTTGTTCTAACATAGTTTGAATATTTTGTTTAACTCTTTTAGCTATTTAATCATCATTTAGATGGTTATTTTAATTGTGTATCAGGTAATATAGGTGTCCATTACCTACAGCCAATTTCTGCAGATGTATTTCGTTTCTTTCAGCGTGCCTTGTTTTTCTTCTTTGTATGATTTTTGATCTTTTGAGATTTGGGAATTTAAACAGCCTAGGTCTCCTAGTCTTTATGGACTTGCTTTTTTCAGGAGAACACCAATAACAGTCATAGGATGCAGAAAATTTGCAACTTGTCAAACCCATTTGGTCAGGTATATTCTCTGGGCATGTAACTTCTCAGTAACAAAAATTTCTCTGTTTCTTACGAGTCCATGATATATTGCTCTCCCTAATGTCCGTCTTTAGATGTACAGTCTCTGCTACCACAGTGTTCACTCGTGACAACAAATGGTGCTTTGATGGTGTCTGCCATTCTGTGTTGTACTCTGTGCCAAGTGAAATAAAATCAGTTTATGTACCCATATGAAAAGTCACAGCTTTGGACACAGAGACACTTCAGTATGTTAACTATATGATTCATGTTTTCTGGAAAATACAAATAAGTAAACAAAAGAATGTGTCTGTGATGTGAGTGTGAAATACAATGAAATCTTACAAGTTGGAGGCCTCATTGACTTACAACCAACACTCCCACAGGTCAGAATCTTAAGTGCACAAAAGAGAGAGCTTTCATTTTCCATTGGAAACTACAAGCAAAGAGAAACTCAGAAGAAAGGAGTTTCTAGTTTGAATGTGATGGATTCTGCACACCTTTCAGTAAAGCCATCCAATCATTATGAATGATTAAGAGATAAATTCACGTTATATAGGAGGAATCTGACAGAGAGCACCAAGCCAAGTAAAAGAAGTTACCACCAGCTGTAATAATAAGCAAATTGATATCAGTGCCTGAGGCACACTGAAGGACACAGCATAACTTCTGTGTTCTTGTTGCTGCCCTAGAGTAAATCAGAATATGAATCTAATTAAGAGGGCCACCTGAGTGGCTTAGTAGCTGAAGTGTCTGACTCATGATTTTGGCTCACTTCATGATCTCATGGGTCATGGGCTTGAGCCCTGCGTCGGCCTCTGTGCTCACCAATGCTGACATTCAGCGATGTGGCCATGAAACTCTCAGGAGGAGTGGGGATGCCTGAACCATACATACTCAGAGGCAGTTGTACAGGGATGTGATGTTAGAGAACTACGGACACCTCCTCTTCCTAGGTGAGGATGGCTTTTTCCATATTTCCAAACCACACTCGGATTTGTTCCTTCCTTTGAAAACCATCTCTTCAAAGAGTCTTTGCACGACTGGAATTCAGATCCAGGCAATAAGGGAAATCAGTAGGGGTTTGTAGAGAAAAATTTTCATGATATTTCCTTTTCAGCTTTAGCTTCCCCTTTCCTTAGGGTAATATCATCAGTTCTGTAGATTTGTGGTAATTCTACATATTCAGTGACATAAAATGGTACTGCCTACATCCTAAACTCCAATTATTACTCTTTGTTATTGTATCAATAGTACTTGGAAGTGGAGGTCATAATGTGAATATTCAAAACCCCTACTGTGTGTTCTAAAGGGATCGTTGGTTAACAGCACTTGGGAAATAATTTTCTAGAATTCTACAATGTCCTCTCTTCTCTGCTGAGCACAATTTTGGATTGAAAGTTAGAATCTCCAGCAATACTTTTTTCTATTAAACAGATCTCGTTGTGTGGAAGCCAAACCTGGTCCTCTTTTTGGAGCAAGAGAAGGAGCTCTGGGATATGAAGAGAAAGAAGAGAGTAGCCTTCCACCCAGGTAGGTGAGACTGAATGAAGCGGATGACAGAGGTGAGGTCCAAATGTGAAGCAGGAAGATTGACCTTAAAGTGTGTTTTAAGTAGCTCTCCTTGAATGGAAATTAGTTTGAGAAGCCTAGTTTTATTTCTCTCCCTCTCACAGAGGGACATCAGCTATCCAACATTATCAAGCTCTTACATTCTCTAAAGATTCTCCTCCAGCTCCAGTGATGGTCCATCACATCCACAGGGAGGGCCAGGCAACTACCCTGGGAGTGGGGGCTTCCATAGTCTGAGAGCTTCTCCATTGCCGTGAGGGCCCTGGGAAATCTCCCTATTTCTGAGGAACTCTATGCTAAGCCTTTTCTAAGTTCTGTTTTGCCTTGTATGAGAAGTGTGTCATGATAGCAGTGGAATACTGGGGTTTGGTGCAGACATCATGGGAACACTGTTGATAGATATCTGGTGTTTTCTGGTTTATGCTTTCCAATGTCATGGAGGCTTTAATTTTAATTGAACAAAATTGAGACTCAGTAATCTCATTAGATAATAAAGCACCTCCCTAAAATGAGAAAATCTAATCCCTTATTTCCCTTCAAAGGTTCATTTTTCTTTGTATTGACTAATATTAGAAAGTTCCACTCTGTGTTGCATTCCTCAGTGGTGAAATAATGTATCTTTTTGTGTCCTAGAATTCCTACATAAATTATAAATTAATGCCATAAGGGAGCTAGAACATTTAGAACTTAGAACTTGCAGCCTATAATAAAGTCTCAATTGTTATTTTATTAATAATTCCATCATTTTATAATTTTGTATGATATGAAGTTGTGATTTTTGTCATGTGTTTTCACTTTATTAGTTATATGTCAGATTCATCTCTAATTTTTTTATATGAATAGTTGGGATATGACATGGGCGTATGCTGCTAAGAAGTGAGGTGGATAATTAGTAAAATCCCCATATTTTATTTATTTATTTTTTTAAAAGATTTTATTTATTTATTTGAGAGAGAGAAAATGAGAGAAAGCACATGAGAGGGGGGAGGGTCAGAGGGAGAAGCAGACTCCCCGCTGAGCAGGGAGCCCGATGCGGGACTCGATCCCAGGACTCCAGGATCATGACCTGAGCTGAAGGCAGTCGCTTAACCAACTGAACCACCCAGGCGCCCCAAATCCCCATATTTTAAAAAAAAGTTTTGTTTATAAATTTTATTTTACTTTAGGAGAAATTTACTGTTAGGCTTTTCTTCCTCAGAATGTATCCGAACTTAATTCCCAGTATTTATTTTTTACAAAGTGATTGCTGGCATATTTTACAATTTTGATACTCTATATTTCAAAATGAAGGGTATTTCTTCGGGTGCTTGGTTCTTTTTAAAAATTTATTTATTTATGAGAGACAGAGAGAGAACGAGCCAGCACTAGTATGGGGAGGGGTAGAGGGAGAGAATCCTAAACAGATGCCCTTAGGGGCTCAATCCCACAACCCTGAGATTGTGACCTGAGGTGAAATCAAGAGTTGGATGTTAACCTACTGAGTCACCCAGCACCCCAGCCTGCTTGTTTCTAAAGAATGGATTATAGCCTTGCATTTTGTGTAAGAGAAGGGACATGTTAATAACATGATACATTTTTTAATGTCTTTTAAGTGCTCATTCATAAGATTTTCTATTAGAGCTATTCATGGTTGATTTTAATGAATATTCTTTATAATTTTACTGTCAATTTAGGCATGACAGTAATTCAAAATACTTGTTTTTCATGGGTACATAGTCACAGGTTAAAATTACGCTTATACAGAAGGTTTCCTTTCAGAAATTCATGTATTTTTATGTAGACTTACTTGGGTTAAATTTTGTCTTCTTCTGCTTTTGCAATTCCGTAATAATGTGCTTACTTTTGTATGGGACCCTCCACAACATTATTTAGTTGTGATATTGTTGTTGCCTGTGTATTTTATTATAGGATGACAATTTTCAACTCAGTAGATTTCAAGACAGTGTGAGTTTATCTCACATATGAATCAGCTTTATGCCCTTTATCAATAAAATTATGTATGTATTTGTCTGTATAAATACCACCCATGCATACTGTGATTATGACTCATCTTGTGAATTTGTTTTATTGGTTAGTGTTCAGTGAGTGTTGTATCATGTCTAGGTGAGTTGTTACAATAATAGAATTAATTTCATCAGCTGTTGGTGAATTTATATTCCCTTTGCATGAGAGAAACACTTCTTGTGAATTCAGTGTAATTTTTAAACATTTTATACCTCTGAATCAAATTTTGGTATTGCATTATATCCTTAATTGTGGTGTTAACCCATGATATGCTTTGATACCATCCTCACCAACTTTTGTGTCTTCTCTGTACTTACTTTCATAATAGTTACATTAGAGATTACTTAAAACATTTTAAAGGTATAACAAACCGTTTTTAAGTGCTCTTGTCATTTGCATACAAAACTCTTCTACTTATCATCTCCACCCCTGCACCCACTTTGTTACCAATATCACAAATTCTATCTTTTATGTGGTGTACTTTGTTACCTAGGTTTATGATTTTATGCTTTTATATAAAAAAAATTCTATTGCAGAAATAAAAGTGACGTGTGCTACCTCATTACAACACTACAGGATTCTGTAATTGTGTAGATATTTACATTTAGCTGAGAGCTTTATGTTGTCCTGTGGTTTCAGTTACTGTTCAAAATCATTTTATTTCACCTGGAAAGACTTCCTTTAACGTTTCTCGTAGGACAGGTCTACTGGTAAACTTAGGGGGGTTTTTACTTGGGAAAGTCTTCACTTCTACATTCATGGAAAACTGTGTTGCCAGGTAAAGTATTCTTGGTGGCTCTTTTTTGATCTTTCAGTATGTGAATATATTTTCCCATGTAGTTCTTCTTGTCAGGTCTGCTGAGAATCCCACTACTAATCGTATGAAGCTCTCTTGTACAAGATGCTTGGTTTTGTCAGGATGTTTCAAAATTCTCTTTTCACCTGTGATTTGTGATGAGTTAATTATGATGTGTCACTGTGTTCATGTCTTGAGATTTATCCTATTTTGAATTTACTGAGCTTGTTCAATTAGTCTCTTCCCACATACATGGGACGTACAAGCCTTTAGTTTTTCAGGTAAACTCTCTGCCCCCTTCACTCTCCTCTCCTTATGGGGTCCCCTTAATGTACATATTGGTCCACTTGTTGGTCTCCCATGAGTCCCTTAGACTCTGTCCTTTTCCACATTTTTCTTTGATCCTTTCAGTAGAGAGTTTAAAATAAGGTGTCTTTAAGATGTCTGATTCTTTCTTCTGATTAATCAGGTCTATGGCTGACCCCTTGGTGTATTTTTAAATTCAGTGACTATTCTCCTCAGCTCCCTATTTCTGGTTCATTGTTGTTATACTTTCTGTCTGTTTGGATTTTCATTTTGGTCATGCATAGTTTCCCTGATATCATTTAGTTAACTATCTGTTTTCTTCCTCCGTGAACATCTTTATGATGGTTATATGAATTCTTTGTTAGGCCACTAATAATGGTTCTTTATTAATTTAAGGCCAGCTTTGGAGATTTATTTCATTCCTCTGTTTGGAACACATTTTTCTGTTTCTTTGTATGCTATATTATATATATATATATATTTTAAGGTTTTTTATTTATTTATTTGACAGAGAGAGACACAGCGAGAGAGGGAACACAAGCAGGGGGAGTGGGAGAGGGAGAAGTAGGCTTCTCACTGAGCAGGGAGCCCGATGGGGCCTCGATCCCAGGACCCCGGGGATCATGACCTGAGCCTAAGGCAGACGCTTAACGACTGAGCCACCCAGGCGCCCTATGCTTTATTATATTTTGTTGACATATGTGGATTTTAAAAAAGCATCCTCTGAGCCCAAGATTATGGACTTGCTTTGTAGGGAGGAACACAAATAATAGTAATTCTGGGACCTCTCACACATGTTCTGGACATCTATCATTTCTGAATTTTTGTAATTTCCCAGGTTTAAAACTGTAGTTACTACTTTATGTCTGTGATCGCTTCCTCTCTGTTTGTCTTCAGCTCTGTGTTCTCTCCATTGGTTGAACAAATGCTCACCTTTGGTCTGAGCAGCCACCACACTGCATCAAGAGGGTGCTCTCATTTCCTCTGCCTCCCATGTCATGCATGACAGAAACAAGTCCCTCAGGCAGCAGCCAGGAAGCCAGATCATTGAACATATAGGTCACTCATTTGTTTCTTTCCTGAGGAGAGGTGAGAGTTTTCTCACAGTGTTGCCATGGAGTGTCTAGGAGGGTGAATGGCTATCGTGGGCAAGTATCACAAGCTTTCCTTGTCTCTTTGATGAGGCTCTTCCTTTGTACTTACCTGGGGGTGCTGTGTTCTCCTAACTGGCTTCTGGAGCACTCTGAAAGGTAAGTTGTTCCGTTTTTGTCTCCATGGAGGAGCGCAGTCCTGGTGGTTCCTATTTCTCCCTTCTGCTGATGTGCTAGGATGAGTATCAGTTCTACACATGAGCATTTTAACATATATGCATGTCCGTGTACTAAGTGTGGTAACTTATCTTGTATCTTTTAGTTGTGTCTTTCATAACACCCAAGGCCTGTTGGCAAAGAGAGGGAAAGGAGATTCAGTTTGTAGAGTGATATGGGAAGCTGTGGAAGCTGTGGAAATAAGTATTTATACTGATGAGTGACTGGGAATGTGATGGGGGTAATGAAGGACATTATGATGGATATAACCAGATTGTGACAATTACTATAATGAAATCCTTATTGCCACAAGAGATGAGGGATATAAAACATTCGGCGAAAACCTCACCTTACGTCAGTTATATTTGCAGAACAATGTCTTCGAACCCAGGGATGATAATCCGTTTTTTAAACATACATATTTTTTTGAACGGTATTTGGAAATTCTGGAAAGTCACCTAGTCCAAACTAAAAGTAATCATTCAAACAATTTCTTTTTTTTTTTTTTTTAAAGATTTTTATTTATTTATTTATTTGAGAGAGAGAGAATGAGAGACAGCATGAGAGGGAGGAGGGTCAGAGGACAAAGCAGACTCCCTGCCGAGCAGGGAGCCCGATGCAGGACTCGATCCCGGGACTCCAGGATCATGATCCGAGCCGAAAGCAGCCGCTTAACCAACTGAGCCACCCAGGTGCCCCCAAACGATTTCAAATACAAGATTGGTTTCATCGTTAACTGACAAATTTCAGAATGTTAGACGTTTAAAAGTGAAGATAAAATGTCTAAATAGGATTGATTTGAGAAGTGCTTTCCAGAGGGTTTGTTACACTTCCACCAACACATAATCCCTCCTTGTTGCAAAGTTTCCAGTTCAGATGTACACTGGAGGGTCTTTATCCAGACATCACTTAGTAATACTTATCTCACACAATTCTTTTTTTTTTTTTTTTAAAGATTTTTATTTATTTATTTGTCAGAGAGAGAGAGAGCGCACAAGCAGGGGGAGCAGCAGAGGGAGAGGGAGAAGCAGGCTCCTCACCGAGCAAGGAGCCCGATGTGGGACTCGATCCCAGGACCCTGGGATCATGACCTGAGCCGAAGGCAGCCACTTAACGACTGAGCCACCCAGGCGTCCTATCTCACACAATTCTTAATTTGGAGTAAGGTTTCAAAGTGTTGTGAACTTAGGAAGATTTTATTTTATTTTATTCATTTATTTTTAAAGATTTTATTTATTTATTTGACAGAGAGAAACACAGTGATAGAGGGAACACAAGCAGGGGGAGTGGGAGAGGGAGAAGCAGGCTTCCCGCGGAGCAGGGAGCCTGATGCGGGGCTCAATCCCAGGGCCCTGGGATCATGACCTGAGCTGAAGGCAGACGCCTAACAACTGAGCCACCCAGGCACCCCAGAACTTAGGAACATTTTAGTCAGGGCTCTAACTTTTATAATTATGGAGGTGCCTATAATAGAGACAAAACTTACCAATGCAGTGAATCTGGGAAAAACATCAATCAAGGGTCAAATCCTATTAAACATCAGAGAGCTCAGTTTCCATAGAACCAGTATTATAGTAATAAATGTGGGAAAGTTGTTTATGAAAGATCAAATCTTATTGTACATCATTGTATCCTTACTGAAGAGAAGACTTAAAAATGTAATAAGTGCGGCAAACCGTTTAACTGCCTTCAAGATTCACTCGACAGCAGGCATTTCATAATGGGAAGAAATATTACAAATGTAAACAATGTGCAAAACCTTTAACTACCACTCAAAACTTATCAGTATAAGGGAATACATAGTGGGGACAATGCCAACAAATGTAAAAAAAAAAAAATTGTGGCGATGTCTTTAAGCAGAACTACACACTTTTGAACTTCATAGAGTGCATACTGTATGAAACCCTACAAATGTAAAGAATGTGGCAAGGAATTTAATTCATAATCAGAAGTATTCAACGTGAGATAATATATCCTGGGGGTACCTTACAAATGTCAAGAATGGTGGCAAAGTCTTTACCTGGAACTGAACCCTTACTCAGCATCAGAGAAAGCATAGTGGATAGAAATCCTAGAAATGTACTGATTGATGAGTGACCTTTGTGTTTAATATACAGAGTCTTCATAAAGGATAAAAATATTAAAGATGTAGATAATTTGCAAAGTATGCAGTAGAAAGGAAATCTAAATAAGAACATTCACAGTAGAAAACAATAAGTCAGTACCACATTTTAGACATTAGAAATCAGAGTTTTTATTACAGAGAAAAATCCGAAGTTTAAACTCTCAGATCAATTACATTTTAGCCTTGGACAATGCAGGCTGGAGGGGTACCAACCCCCTCCAGAAGGGGAAATCTGTGTGTAATTTTTTTTTTTTAAAGATTTTATTTATTTATTTGAGAGAGAATGAGAGAGAGCACATGAGAAGGGGGAGGGTCAGAGGGAGAAGCAGACCCCCTCCTGAGCAGGGAGCCCGATGCGGGACTCGATCCTGGGACTCCAGGATCATGACCTGAGCCGAAGGCAGTCGCCTAACCAACTAAGCCACCCAGGCGCCCTGTGTGTAATTTTTTTGAAAGATTTTATTTATTCATTTGAGACCGAGAACACCAGGGTATGGGGGGGCACAGAGGGAGAGGGAGAAGCAGGCTCCCTGCTGAGTAGGGAGCCCAAAGCGTGGCTCCATCCCAGGACCCCAGGATCATGATATGAGCCGAAGGCAGAGCCTAAGGTAGACGCTTAACTGACTGAGCCTCCCAGGCACCGTTTGAGTCCCTAAAACTCAAAACCATACCTACTTTTCCATAGAAATAGCCTATTGTTTGGCTGGCGCCTGGATGGCTCAGTCGGTTAAGCATCTGCCTTTGGTTCAGGTCATGATCCCAGGGTCCTGGGATCGAGTCCTGCATCAGGCGCCCTGCTCAGCATGGAGTCTGCTTGTCCCTGTTCCTGCTCTTGCTCTCTCTCTCAAATAAGTAAATAAAATCTTTTTTTAAAGAGCCTATTGTTGACCAGAAACCTTACCTAGAATATGAATAGTTAATCATCCCCTTCTTTTTATGTTGTCTGTATCCTATGCAATATTTTTATAATAAAGTAAGGTTAATAAAGGAAAATATTAAGGAAATCATAACAAAGAGAAAACATGTCTATAGTACTACACTATATTCAAAAAAAAGAAAAAAAATCTATAAATTGACCCACGCTGTTCAAACCCGTGTTATCCAATGGTGAACTGTCTCTGTTAATATGCCTGAAAGGATCAAGGGTGGATAGATACCTGGAGAAGGATTATTAGTTTCAGTGTGTCTCCTTTTTCTTTTGACTGTATTTGCGATATTTTGCATGGCGAATATTAATTTTACTCTGAAATCAACTCATGTTAAGCCTTTATTGCTTGTGTGCGTGCAAAATGATTTGATTCTTGCTGTGTCACCAACATGAGGGCACTGTGATGGGGAATTCATTCATAACCTACTTTTCCATGCAACATTAAGGAGGCTACAGCATGAAATATATGAGGAAAGTCCACATGGAGATGTGTGTGGTTGACATATAAGAGTGAAATAATTCCTGATGAAGTAAGGATTCAGGGCATTATTATTTGCATTAAAGTAAAACACAAACATTCTAAATTTTAAGTGGTTTTGTCATTTGCTGTTTAAGGAGAATACAGTGGTAGGTTATTTAAAGCTGAATGTATCTTCATCATCATAGCAGTTGATACTTGTAAATATTTGTTATTCAGTTGAAATAAAAGAAATATTCACAGATAACTGAGGAAAGTATAGCTAACTCTTCCGTAAAAGGGTGTAAAATTACTGTAAATCCTCATTTACTAAATAATTAGCCTCAGTTGAAAAGCATGGAAAGCACAACTCACAGATCATTCTGTCAGGTGAACAGGGATGGTTCTTGAGTGATGTAATGGGCATTTTGACCAACGATCATATAGTGATTTTTCAGTGGTTTGTTTACAGTGTGTTTGAACTTAATTTTTTTTTTTTTAAAGATTTTATTTATTTATTTGAGAGAGAGAATGAGAGAGAGAGAGCACATGAGAGGGGGGAGGGTCAGAGGGAGAAGCAGACTCCCTGCTGAGCAGGGAGCCCGATGCGGGACTTGATCCCAGGACACCAGGATCATGACCTGAGCCGAAGGCAGTCGCTTAACCGACTGAGCCACCCAGGCGCCCTGAACTTAATATATTTAATTAATAACACTGAATGAATTTTAATGTGTTAACACTGATGTGTAATAAAAGAAACGTTATTCGACACAACCTTAGCCTACCCCAGCTTCATCAGGTAAACAGACAGTAACACAAAGTACACTTGACCTTTGAACAACATGGGTTTGAAGTATGGTCCATTGTGGTCAGATTTATTTATAATACAGTATCGTAAATATATTTTCTCAACATTTTCTTCTCCTGAGCTTCCTTAATTGTAGGAATACCGCATATAACACACAGATAAAATACATATTAATTGACTGTTTTTGATAGATTAAATTGACTGTTCTTGTCAACAGTAGGCTATTAAGTGTTAAGGAGTCAACGTTATACACGGATTTTCAACTTCATGGGTGGTGAGTAAGCTGAACCCCTGTATTATTCAAGGGTCACTTGTACTTGTTAAAGCAGTGGGATGATATCACGAATAATCTCTTTTCCCCAATGACCTTAAACCTCAAATTATTGGTGATTAATTTTCCCTGCATTTTATATTATAGCTTTTCTTCCTTTTTGTGACTGCTGGGACATTATGGTGCTTTTAATAAGGATAGTGTGGAAGTACTATTGAGGGTGTAGGTAACACATGAGTGCTGCCATTATACACACTAAGAAAATGGACATGTCGGACTTTATTCTTCATGAGAACGGTAGCCCGTAAGTCACGTTTCATGCTGAATCCTCACTATTTGAATGTGAATATTGAACTTTGAAATATAACCAAATAGCCTGTGTGCGTTTGAAAATTGTAAAGATTTCTCTGGTCCAGGTTTTTCTTGGAATCCTTCTTTTTATGTTCACAGAGGGCAGACGTGTGTGCATTGGGAACTGTGGGCTCCTGAGTGTTTTCCAAGCCAGTGCTGGCAAGTCCCTATAAGGTGGGACCAGACGTTACGCTCAAACATTTGGCAGGACTGAAGGCCATTCTCTGTTTCTGGGCAGTATAATAGACTTCACTCTGAGACTGCCCTGGTTCACTGTTCGAGCTCTCTGGTCCTGCAGAGTCAAGGTTATACTCAACACTTGGACAGTGTTGCTGGCTTGGCTCTCTCCCCATAGGCCTATAAGATAGGCTCTGTGGTTGCCCAGGGTCTTTGTTCACACTTCATGGTGGAGGGCGCCGGGACTAGAGGCTGTGCTCAGCAGTGGGAGTGACTTCCAACTTGCACGCCTTCCCAGATAGGGTCATAGAATGGCCTCTATGCTGTAGCTCAGCCTGTTGGCTGGAGACCCAACTCGGGCATAGCTGCTGTAAAGCTCCTTGACCAGGTGCGTTTATCTCAGCCCTACAAGAGGGCAGAGTTACTGGGATCTCTGAATGGGTGTGACTGCAAGGTAGAACACAGTCTGGTCCGGGAGTCTTCCAAGATCTGAGCACTGGTTGCTGTTAGTCCTACCCACCTTCTCCATGTCTGTAGGATCCCCAGTGTCCAGCACCACAGGTTCCCCCAGAGATCCCATTGAGATGAGGCCTACGTGGCCATCCAGGAAGTGGGTTGCCATTTGGGGAATACTGGGTGCCCAACCATGGGCTCTCTTTTTCTTAGTGGAACAATTATAGTTCCTGCTGGTCCCTCATGGTGGGGCACTGTGCTGGTCCCGGGGAGGTGCATTGTGATCAACCTGAAATTGCTCTTGCTCCTCTTACCCTTCTAATGTTTTCCTTCTGGGTCTCTGTGGTCCAGGGCGTGTGTTTCAACCTCACCCCTGAGCACTGAGAATTGCCCAGTGATGTCATATGTGAATAATTGCTAGTTGAGCTTATTATGAAAAGTACTGAAGTGGGGGGGGGTGGTGCGCCTGGGTGGCTCAGTTGGTTAAGCATCTCCCTTCAGCTCAGGCCGTGATCCTGAGGTTGTGGGGTCCAACCCTGAGTCAGGCTCCCTGCTCAATGGGGAGTCTGCTTTTCCCTCTGCCTTTCCCCCCTCCATGCTCGAATTCGCTCTCTCTCTCTCTCTCTCTCGCTGAAGTAAATAAATAAAAGAAAAGGAAAGAAAAGTATTGAAGTGGGAACTAAGTATGTCACCATTTTTTTTTGATTGGGAGAGAGGGAATCTCAATTAGCCTTCATTCCCAGCTTGGTGCAGGATGTGGGAGCCAGCTGTGAGGCTCTGTCTCAAAACTCCGAGATCGTGATCTGAGCTGAAATCTAGAGTCAAACACTTAACCTGATTGAGCCACCCACTGGACCTTATTCACCATGTTGATGATACCAGCTTCTGTGATGATTGTTTTAATGTCTCATGAGTGAAAAATGAAGGTTTCCCTATATGTACGTGTGTGTGTATTTTTACATATATGTGTGTAGATATGCACACATACGAACAGATTGTTATTCTTCACTTAGAATATTGAAATGGCATATATTTAGGTATTGAAAACACTATGAATAACAGTGACAAATTCCTTTAGTGTTAAAGATTATTCTGTATGATATATTGCCATGCTGGTTGTTTGTTTGGTTATCACTACATGAGGGTGTTTTTGTTTCTTTCTTTTTGTTTTTGTTTTTGTTTTTCCAGTTCTTTCCTCCTGTTTTCGTTATAGCTCTAGGAAAATTCCAATGGGGTATATTCAAGCAAAGTTTGGCAGTGCTAGGAACATTTGGTTTATTTATGTTTAATATTACAGTGGAGATAATGGGGTTTGGATTTACCAAGTTTTTGTTTTTCTTCATACCCTAATCTATTTTTTATTATTAGTTTCTTACGTTTTCCTGAGTAGATTTTATTTAAATAACTCTACTTTTCATTCTATTTCTGTGAATTGTGTCCTCAGTACCATATTGTTTGTTTTTTTTTTTTTTAAGATTTTATTTATTTATTTGCAAGAGAGACAATGAGAGACAGAGAGCATGAGAGGGAGGAGGGTCAGAGGGAGAAGCAGACTCCCCGCCGAGCAGGGAGCCCGATGTGGGACTCGATCCAGGGACTCCAGGATCATGACCTGAGCCGAAGGCAGTGGCTCAACCAACTGAGCCACCCAGGTGCCCCAGTACCATATTGTTTTAACTAGAAATTAAGGCATGCTTTAAAAAAAAAAAAATGTTTTTTAAATCTAATCACAGGGGCGCCTGGGTGGCTCAGTCGTTAAGCGTCTGCCTTCGGCTCAGGTCTTGATCCTGGGGTCCTGGAATCGAGCCCCGCATCGGGCTCCATGCTCAGTGAGAAGCCTGCTTCTCCCTCTCCCACTCCCCCTGCTTGTGTTCCCTCTCTCACTGTGTCTCTCTCTGTCAAATAAATAAAATCTTTAAGAAAATAAAAATAAATCTAATCACAGTGTGAAATTACATCGTACTGGGGTGCGTGGGTGGCTCAGTCCATTGAGCGGCTGCCTTCGGCTCAGGTCATTATCCTGGGGTCTTGTGATTGAGCCCCACCTCTGGCTCCCTGCTCAGCGGAGAGCCTGCTTCTCCCTCTCCATCTGCCTGCCACTCTGCCTACTTGTGCTCTCTCTCTGTGTCAAATAAATAAAATATAAAAAAAAAATTACATCATACTTTATTTATAAAATAAAAGAAAGAGAGTGTTTTTATTTCCTTTTTTTTTGTTTGTCACTTCTTTTTAGTATGGAGTTGGGCATTAAACTTTGGATAATCTCTTTTTCAAAGTGTTTAATTGGTCATTGTGCCCATTTTTACTGTTGTGATATATTTTTCTTCAATCTCTGTAGTTTTGTATATATGATGAGAGTAAGTCCTTTGTCTTCTCTCTATATCTCTGTTTTGTTCTCTTGAGCCTGTGATGCAGAGAAGTTCTTAATTTTATTTTATTTTTTTAATTTTTTTTAAAGATTTTATTTATTTATTTGACAGAGAGAGACACAACGAGAGAGGGAACATAAGCAGGGGGAGTGGGGGAGGGAGAAGCAGGCTTCCCGCCGAGCAGGGAGCCCGATGTGGGACTCGATCCCAGGATCCTGGGATCATGACCTGAGCCGAAGGCAGACGCCTAACGACTGAGCCACCCAGGCGCCCGCGAAGTTCTTAATTTTAATGTAATCCAATTTGTCAGTTCACCCTTCATGGTTAGTGATTTTTATCATTTTTGGAAATCTTCCCTTATACCAAGAACACAGAGATAGAATCCTTTTGTGCTTTTTTTTTTTTTTTTAAATGATTTTACTTATTTATTTGAGGAGAGAGAATGAGAGAGAGAGCACATGAGAAGGGGGGAGGGTCAGAGGGAGAAGCAGACTCCCTGCTGAGGGACTGGCTGTGGGACTCGCCTCGAGACTCGATCCTGGGACTCCAGGATCATGACCTGAGCCAAAGGCAGTTGCTTAACCAACTGAGCCACCCAGGCTCCCCCTTTTGTGCTTCTCTAAAAACATCATTATCTTTACAGTTTTGATCAGAAATCTATTAAAAATGAATGTGTTGTGTGGTTTGTGTAGTGACTGAGGTTTTCTATTCATTTTCTTTTTTTCCATCAAATTTGATAACAAATTGAAATATATTTTGAAAATGTTGCATTGTGCTTTTAATTTGTTTACCAAAGTCATTTCTTCACATCAATAAACATCTCCTCGATCTTGGAGTAGACTTCTCCTATGATTTCTCTCCATCTTTTCCTGCCTCTAGTGATGTTTACAATCTCATAGGACCACACACTCAGTGTCAGTTTTGATGTCAAAAACCTTCCATGGGCTTCTTTGCTCAGATGAATTATTCCTATATTCCCATAGCAAAATGGCTTCCAGGGGCTTGGCAAATGAGCAGTCATCTTCTTGTTAATACACTGTAGCAAAAATCCTGGCAAACTGATAGCTTTTTTACCATTATATCTCTCTTTAGTTCACGAGGTGTAGGTTAAGTTCTACAGATTTTATTGCCAAACATGAGTATATACGACTCATGGGTCATTGTCTCTAAGGGAGTCCCACCAGCCATGACAGCTTTTGGGTGAAAAGATTTCTGCCATGGTTTTGGGTGGATACTTTTGTATGTTTACAACGTGGTCAAGGGTGTGTCCAGTGTGGTAGAGTGTGGGTCTTGGGTGTCTTCCAGATCATTAATATTAGCCCTATGGATGCTTGTTGGGAGGAGCTTAACGTAAAAACTTCCAAGTACAGGAGTTTTTAATTTTCTGCTGTATGTCTCTGCCAAATGAGCAGTAAAATATGGAGGAAAATGTATTTTGGATACTGTTTGGCATTTTAGAACCCAATCCTACATTTGTTGTATACAGTATTGTTATTATTCCTTGAAGTCATGTTGTGAGCTCATGATCCAGACTAGTGGTTCCATGATTTTCATCCAGTACATGCACAAACAATGTGTCAAGTGCATTCATAGGATCAGTGTTCTTCACATAAGTTCAGGGCTACCCACACTTTTTTTTTTTTTTTTAAGATTTTATTTATTTGCGAGAGAGAGAATGAGAGACAGAGAGCATGAGAGGGAGGAAGGTCAGAGGGAGAAGCAGACTCCCTGCTGAGCAGGGAGCTTGATGTGGGACTTGATCCCGGGACTCCAGGATCATGACCTGAGCCGAAGGCAGTCGCTTAACCAACTGAGCCACCCAGGCGCCCAGGGCTACCCACACTATTTTTGTCCTTGTGACCACTTCCGTTTCATTTTGCACAATCTTCTACATCTTTTAGGTCTATGTTGGTCTTTCTAATATTCTCTGTTGATGGTTGGTGAACACCTTTGCTCTAATCCTCTGCCCTAATTCCTCTGCTTTCCAATTCTCATCCCTTTTATTGTAATAAGCCATGATTCCACTGTATCCAGAACCCGCTTTGCCTGGGTAAGGAGTACAAAATACTCTCATCTTTTCAGATAATTTAAATTGTATGTTTTTTGCACAGTTTCATTCTTTCTCTCCCATCTTCCTTAGAAAGATCACTACAGAAATTTAAGGTAGACCCTCATGGTTATTGTGGTTTCTTAACCTGGTTGAATGCAAGGCCCACAGGGACATTGCAGAAGGGAACGTGATAGCTCAACCGATTCTCCTGCATTGCATCCTGCTCATCATAGCCTTGAAAAATGTTTCCCAGTGTAAATTGAGTGCATTTTATCCCAGATCCTATGTAAGATTAATGAGTGTTTCACAAGGTGGTATACACATGGGAAAATTAGGCAGGAGCCAAGCCGGGATCAAACTGAGTGGTGGCTGCTGTTGGGACATGATTTTCTATTGGTTTCAGTTTCTCTGGGTGTTATGGATAGAAGCATTGAAGGTTCTTATTCTAATTGTTTTTTCATTGATGTTTGTGTAGAAAAAGGCTTTGGAATATAGTGATATCTTGCTCGTGGGTAGAGGACAGATTTGTTTACTGCACAAGAAAATGGAGAGGTCTCCTTCAAATGGCAAAAGATGCAGGCAGATATGCTAGTTGTTCCTTTAGTATGTTGTGGTTTCCTGTGTCTCATATGTGCATGTGCTTAGGGGGCTGGTAAGTGAAATTAATGTGAGCAAGAAGATGGTATGGTGATTGCTCTGTCATGAGCCAGAAGATCCTTGGACTTGGATCCGGATCTCTTCTGCCAGCCCTGGAAAATTGTTACAAGCCAGTTTGTCACATTATGAAATATGTGTAATCTTGGAATTTTTATAGTTTTCAAGATTATCCATGGACTTTATTCAAAACAAAATAGATATTCATGGGTCTATTTCTGGGTTTGTTTGTTCATTTGTTTTGTTGTTTAAAATGTACATATAAGTGAAATCATACGGTGTTTTTCTTTGACTTATTTCACATAGCATAATATCTTCTAGGTCTATCTACATTGTCATAAGTGGCAAGAAGCAACCAAAAAAGCAGAAAGACCCATAAATACATTTAACAACCTGCTGGTTGCCAGCATGAAACGGAGAGGGACAATGGGCAAAATGGGTAAAGGAGATGGGAAGTACAGGCTTCCAGTTATGGAATGAATACGTCATGGTGATAAAAGACACAGCACAAGGAGTATGTTTAATGGTATTCTTATAGCGTTGGACGGTGACAGACAGTAGCTCACTTGTGAGCGTAGAAGAACCTACAGAGTTGTCAAATCACTGTGTTGTACATCTGAACCAGCTTAACAATCTGTCAATTATGCTTTGATAGAAAACAAAATAGCAGAAATATGCATATACATGTATAGGTTCAGCTACGTTCTTTAGAACTTGCATGTAAAGAAGGCTAACCTCCAAATGAAGCTGAACCTACGTATTCATAATAGGATATAGACTTAGGAAAGCATATTTATCTGTAACACAATGGAGATAAGGCTAAATTGCTGGAGAAAGAAGACATGGGAGAGAGGAGAGAGTTCTAGCAGGGTGTAGAAGTGAATAGAAGGACATGGAAGAGCCTGGAGTCCTCACAGGCTGAGCAGCCTAGGAGATACATGGAAGAACATGCATTTATTTCTGTGAGAGTTTCTTAAATAGTTTTCCCTGCAGCGTGCTTTCTCATCTCTTACCATTAACGTGTATGGAATAATGGCCAAATATCTCATGAAGGCTTTTCTGTATAAGTGGAGTCTTTTGAAGATACTGGAAATTGCGACTGATTTTATTTCCTGAGCTCAATTCAGGCAAAGTCAGTTTTTAGGAGGAAGCCTGACATGAAAACAGAAGAGCTCCTATAGCACTGAGAATTAGTGAGAGTGTAGGGAAACCGTGGTATTTTTAAAATCTATGTGATCTGTGGGGTCCAAGCTAAGAAATCAGCATTGTACCATTAGCAGATTGCACCTGTGTGACTTGTCAACGTGGGAGCTCTTTCCACGAATATATGTGGCATGGTGACATGAAGAAGGATAGATAGAGGTCCAGAAAAGAGTGGCTGATGAAGTTCGCCCTGTAGGAGTGACGTTAGTTTGAATGAAAAGCGAAGGGAGGGAAGGACTCCAGGCTCACCTGTTTTATCCTCTTCCCCGTGTTTAGGAACCCTTTACATGGTTCATCTTTTGTGATGTAGGCCTGGAATTTTGTCTGGAGCAGACATTTTCAAAATTTGCCTGCCCAGATGCAGTGTACTTCAAATTATAGAAGTAGTTTTTTATTTTGTCTTGTTTTTAAAAATACACTTAGTGCCCTTGACGAACTGAAGCTGGATTCTGTGCAGCCTTGATTCAGCCTCTTGGTTCCCCTGTGAGGTGTGCCTCTTTCTTGTTTTTCCACCACCTAGAAAGGAATCCGTTTTTATCATTCTCTGGTTAAACCTGAGAGGTAAATGACGTAAGGGAGCCATAGATTTAGCCCTGGTGGGACGCCTGGGTGGCTCAGTCGGTTGAGCGTCTGCCTTCAGCTCAGGTCATGATCCCAGGCTCCAGGGATCGGGTCCCGCATCGGGCTCCCTGCTCTGCGGGGAACCTGCTTCTCCCTCTGCCTCTGCCTCTGCCTCTGCCTCTCTCTCTCTCATGAATAGATAAATAAAATCTTAAAAAAAAAAAAAAAAGATTTAGCCCTGGTGTTAAATGAACTTTGCCCGTTCCTCTTCCACTTGACCTTGCTATGGACGCTCTCAGGAAACAGTAGAAGAACATTATTTTTGAGAGACAGAAATTGGACAGGACATCGGTCAACATGAGGACTAGGACTTGTATCTAAACTCCCAGTCCATCTGTGTTGCAGTGGAGAAATCCCACAGTGTTTCAGGAACCCTCGAGGGCAGCGTCCCTACAGGAGGAGAGTTCCATGATTCTTGTACATGGGTTAACCTCCCATATCTGGGTCTCTGGAAAAGCCTCTGATTGAGCTGATTAAAATCACAGGCAGAGGAGCCTGTGAAAGCCTGTGATCGCACACGAAAGACATAGTTTACATACACTATTCCAGATTACAGAGTGTGGGCAGTATATTTGGCTTGATATTTGAATGAAAGGGAAGTTCTCATGTTTACATTTAATTATGATTTACTTGCTTCTGGACATTTATTTCACAGTAGTTATTATGTGTCCTTTGAAGACTGTTAGGCACCATCACCAGTGTGACCCATTTGAGATTCATGCACTTCATGTCCTCGGTGTTCCCTGCTGGATCCCTCCACTATAAGGTTAATAATTTTTCTCATTTATTTTTATGTACTTTGGGAGGATTTACTGAAAGATGTGCATAAGTCATCTTACTTAATGAGGAAACTCCCTTCTCTGTTTCACTTTGTAGTCGGCTTTGAAAATGAAGGCTCTCCTGTGTTGGCCTAAGATACCATTGTTTGAAGTAGAGATTATAAATAAATAACGGCTTGGCCCTACACATTTCCATTTTATTCACACTCATGTCACAGACATACCATTTCTTTTTTCTTTCTTTTTTTTTTAAGATTTTATTTATTTATTTGAGAGAGAGAGAATGAGAGACAGAGAGCATGAGAGGGAGGAGGGTCAGAGGGAGAAGCAGGCTCCCTGCCAAGCAGGGAGCCCGATACGGGACTCGATCCCGGGACTCCAGGATCATGACCTGAGATGAAGGCAGTCGCTTAACCAACTGAGCCACCCAGGAGCCCCAGCATAGCATTTCTTATCACTTCTCTGTTGCTCTGGAGAAAGAAAACATGCATCATATATGTTCCACTGCCTTAAAATTGTAAAATATAACTCGGCACAAAAGCCACATGAGACCAATACATTGAATGCTATAAGAGACTCAAAAACAGTCGTTATTTTAGTCATATACTTGTGTGTTTGTCTTTGTGGTGTTTTCGCAAGACACAAAAACCTTCATCCACAAATATATTCATAAGTTTTTATCACTGAAAGCATTTCTCAGTTTAGTGACAATAAAGAAAAACTCTAGTCTATCATTTTTATTCTTTTTTATTGAATCTATAATTTTTTATGTTTTATCCTCACTTACCTGTTTTAGTTGATATGTTCTGTGGTTTAATTGTGTTTGCATTCCCATTGTCCCTTTGAAACCTGCTGTGAACCTTCTTTTAGGGTTACTTCTGTATAGTGGTCTGTGTGTTTGTCTTAAAGTAATTCAATTTCAATCTGGGATAAAACTCAGGATATACTATTACTGAAGTTTTGCCAAGATGTTTTTTGAAAGGTGAAGAACAATTCTACTGTTCTCATAGGTTAGTGTGGATTCATGGGTGAATTTATGAAAAAATGTTAGAATGTGATGTAGTGGGTAGTAAATGTTCAAAGACGAATTGTTTTGTTCTTGAAATTAGAAGTTGTAATTTCCACAATATTCTTTACGTTCAGAGTCATCCATTTCTTTTCTTTTTCTTTTTGGAATTTAAAAGTGTGGCACTTGAGCTAAGATATGGGCGTCACTTGCAAGCTCGTGAGAAATGTGGGAACTCAGATCCCACCTAGAAATCCAAATCAGATTATAAGTTTTGACAGGATCTTCACTTCATTGTCCTACACATTAACATTGGATGAGGACGGGTCTGGCTCACCTCTGCTTTTTGGTTAGCTATCCCTGTATTTATGTCTGTGGTATATTGTGATAACTATGGCGTTGTAGTATGTTTTATTTTATTTATTTATTTATTTTTAAAGATTTATTTATTTATTTGAGAGAGCGAGAATGAGAGAGAGTACATGAGAGGGGGGAGGTCAGAGGGAGAAGCAGGCTCCCCGCTGAGCAGGGAGCCCGACGCGGGACTCGATCCAGGGACTCCAGGATCATGACCTGAGCCGAAGGCAGTCACCCAACCAACTGAGCCACCCAGGTGCCCCTGTAGTATGTTTTGAATCAGGGAGTGTGGTGCCTCCAATGTACTCTTCAGTTTGAAAATTATTTTGGGGGTGTTATACTGTGGCATCCACATGAATGTTAAGAGGGGTTTTGATCTTTTGCCAAAGAAAATGACATTGGAATTTTGATAGAGATTTTCAGTGTTACTTTTTATTCTGATCTCTGTTTTTTTTATGTCTGATTTTTCTTCCTTATTTCCTTCCTCTAAATTTCATGTTTGTTTCTTCTTTTTTATGTTCCTTGTAGTATAACGTTATGTTGTTTATTTGAACTTTTTTTCTTTTTTTTAAAGATTTTATTTATTTATTTGAGAGAGAGAGAATGAGAGAGAGCATGAGAGGGAGGAGGGTCAAAAGGAGAAGCAGACTCCCCGCCGAGCAGGGAGCCTGATGCGGGACTCGATCCCGGGACTCCAGGATCATGACCTGAGCCGAAGGCGGTCGCTTAACCAACTGAGCCACCCAGGCGCCCTGAACCTTTTTTCTTAACTCAAGCATTTATAGCATTAAAAAAATTGAAAATGGAAAGTCTAGTGGGGAAAATCAGCAGAAATATACAAGTGATGACCAAACAATAAAATAGCATAAAAATGAAAATAGGCATTCTTTATGGTTTTCTATAGATCATGTCATCTGAACAGAGATAGTTTTCTTTTTCTTTTTGAATTGGATTCTTTTTATGTATCTTTTTCTTACCTGATTGTTCTGACTAGAATATCCAGTACTATGTTGAATGGAAGTGCTGAAGTCATTCCTTTACCTTGTTTCTGATCATACAGGAGAAGCATTCAGTCTTTTACTATTGAATATGTTAGATTTCAGCTTTCAGTACGTATGGCCTGTATTATGCTGAGGTGGTTTCCTTCTATTCCTACTCTCGAGTGTTTTTAATCATGAAACTGTGTCCGATATGCTCACATTCTTGTTCTGCTTCAATTAATATGAACATGTCATGTTTGACCTTCATTCTGTTAATGCACACTCTTAAATTTATAGATTTCCATATGTTAAAAGACCCTGAACTCCAGGAAGAATTCTCACTTGATTATGTTGTAAAATAGTAAAATGTGCTTTTGATTCAGTTTGCTTCATTTTATTGTGGACTTAGTATAACTATTCCTCATAGTTAGTAGTTGGTAGTGTTCTTTGTTTGTAGTGTCTTCCTTTGGCTTTGATAACCTGGTAAAGCTGGTGTCTCAGAGATTGTTTGATAGTTTCCTTTCTCTTCACTCCTTGGAAATGTTGGAGGAGATTTGAAGTGCTTTCTCTTTAAATGTTTGTTTGAATTCTGCAGTGAATTTATCTGGCACAGGACTTTCTTTGTTGGGAGTTTTGTTTTGTTTTGCTTTTTCAATGTGTTTAATAGTGGTAGATTATTTGATATTTGTACTTTTTAATTATTTCTCCATAATGGAGTCAGGTAGGTTATACACTTGTTGAGATTTATACAAGTTTTTTTTAATATCTGTTTGTGGACATGTAATTATCCATCATCACCTCTTATAATTGTTTTTATTTCTTTGGTATCAGTTGTATTGCATCTGCTTCCACTTCTTCTGATTTTACCTAGTCTTCTTGCTTCCATTCTTTATTTAAAAGTATATTGATTTTGTTGATCTTTTCTGAAAATGCAGTCTTCCTATTGATGTTTTCCTGTTTTTGCTATCGTGTTTTGTTGATTTCTATTTTAAGTTTAAATTTCCTTCCTTCTGCTAGTTTTGGCATCAGATGGCACTTTTCCTGATTTTTTGAGGTATAGGATCGTGATGTGTGCTCCAGCATGACAAGACTATGGAACTGTGCGATAGGCTATGTGATCTGTACGTTGTCTGCGCGTTTGTCTCCCTGGAGGAATGAAGTCCTGATGATTCTTTCTCAGCCATATTGCTGAAGTTCTCTGATTGATTTTAATTTTGCGTATTAGAAGCTTTCATTATATTCATCTGAGAATAGTAAGTGGAATGATTTTACTTTTCTCTTATTCAATATCTTTCAGCTGTATCTTCACATGGCACCCAGAGTTTCCTGCCAAAGCTGTGCATAGAAGCTTCTTTCCAAAACGTGGCAGTGGGTAGATATAAACATAGTGCCCTTGACAATTTACACTTAATGATAGACTGGAAAAATGATGGGGAGAGTGAAGAGCATCAAAGATATCATGGAGGACATATCCAAACTGAGACAACTGTCCATAATATGAATCTCACTGCCCAAAATGATGAAGAATGTAAAACACTTGGGAAAATATCCCTTCTTAAGCCTGCTACTTCTGCAAAGCAGTGTCTTTCTGTAAGCAAGGGCTCAAATCAAATGGTGAAACATACATATTTGGAGAACGAGAATTTGGAAAATCTGGAAAGTTGCCTAGTCCATGCTGAAAATAATTATTTGAACCATTTTGAAAGTAGAATTGGATTGACCTTTGAGTCAAACATTTCTGAAAATCAGAGATTTAAAAATGAAGAACAAAGTGCTAAGTGGGATTCATTTGAGAGGTCCTTCACCGAGGAGTCGGCCCTACAAGATGACCAGAGCATTTTCAATGAAAATAGAATTGCTCAATGCAGTGACTCTGAGAACAAATTTAACGAGGGTTCAAATGTTAATAAATGTGTGAGGACTCATTTTCCAGAGAATCATTATGAGTGTGATAAATATGTGGAAGTCTTTTATCAAAGCTCCAACCTGATTATACATAAGAGTATCCCTATGGGAGAGAATCCTTATAAATATAATGAGTGTGGGAAATCTGTTAACCAGTCCTCCAGTGTTGGTGATTATCAGAGAGTTCACATGGAAAAAAACATATACAGATGTAATAAACCTGTGAACATGTTGAGTCAATCATCAGGACTAAACATACATAACACAGCTGCTACTGGACAGAAAACTTACATTTGTGAAGAATGTGGTAAAGCCTTTGACTGGCACTCAACACCATCTCAACACCAGCCAATGCCTACTGGAGAGAAACCTTACAAATGTGAAGAATGTAGCAAGGTCTTTATCCACCACTCACACCTTATTCAACATGACAGAATTCTTCCTGGAGAGAAACCTTACCAATGTGAAGAATGTGGAAAGGCCTTTAACCAGCACTCAATGCTTACTCGACATCAGAGAATTCATACTGGAGAGAAACCTTACCAGTGTGAAGAATGTGGCAAGGCCTTTAACCAGCACTCAAACCTTATTCAACATCACAGAATTCATACTGGAGAGAAACCTTACCAATGTAAAGAATGTGGCCAGGCCTTTAACCATCACTCAAGCCTTACTCAACATCACAGAATTCATAGTGGTGAAAAACCTTACATATGTAAAGAATGTGGCCAGTCCTTTAACCAGCACTCAAACCTTACTCGACATCACAGAATTCATAGTGGAGAGAAACCTTATATATGTAAAGAATGTGGCCAGGCCTTTAACCAGCACTCAAAGCTTACTGAACATCTCAGAATTCATACTGGAGAGAAACCTTACATATGTAAAGAATGTGGCCAGGCCTTTAACCGGCACTCACACCTTACTCGACATCACAGAATTCACAGTGGAGAGAAACCTTACCAATGTAAAGAATGTGGTAAGGCCTTTAACCAGCAGTCAAAGCTTACCGAACATCACAGAATTCATACTGGAGAGAAACCTTATATATGCAAAGAATGTGGTCAGGCCTTTAACCGGCATTCACACCTTACTCGACATCACAGAATTCATAGTGGAGAGAAACCTTACATATGTAAAGAATGTGGTGATACCTTTATCCAGCACTCACACCTGACTCGACATCACAGAATTCATACTTGAAGGAGTCCTAACCAAAATAATGTGCCAAGGCCTTTAAGCAGTGCTAAAGTCTAACTTCTGATCAGAGGATGTATACTGGAGAAGATTTTGCAAACATAATGAATTTGGCAAGCCCTTTAATCAGAAGTCAAGCTTCATTGACCATCAGAGAATTCGTATTGGAGAAAAAAACCTTAGAAATGTAAAGAGTGTGGTAAAACTTTTAGGATTGCTCAACTCTTACTCAGCATCAGAGTTCATACTGAGGGGAAACATTACAAAGGTAAAAGAATGTCTCAAGCCTCTAGCTGGAACTCCCAACTTACTGAACATCATAGTTCTCATCACAGGATAGAAACTAAAATACAGAGAAATTTGCAGTGCCTTTAAATGGAATTCAATCCTTAATATCCAAAAATTCACACTAGAGTTAAACCCTACAAATTTATGAATGAGGAAAGACCTTCATTTTAAATACACACATTAGTAAACACTCGTGAGTGCATAAAGGACAGTAACTTGAAAGATGTAAATACTTAGAAATGTATGTAACTGAACATCAAATGTCAATAAATGTCACAGAAATCAAGTACAAAGCACTACGTCAGTCAGTCTATTCAGATATTACATCAGAATACTCATGATAAGGAATAATAACAAAGTTAAACTGTTAGAAATGTCTGTCCTGTTCTTCAAAAGATTAAGTGGATAGATTTTTGCATAGTTCTAATTAATATCAATATGTGCTTTTTTTTAACATTGGCCCTATCTGATATTTGTGTCTAGCAAATATTAATGTATCTCTACTCTCAAGTCACTTCAGAAAATACATTTATTTTTAGTACGTGTGAAATTGTGTGACTGATTGTTGCTTCCTCAAAGATAGGAGCTCTCTCCTTCACTAGGTGGGACTCATGATATCTAATTATCCATGGAAGATGAAGGACAATATAATATACAATATATAAAGAAAATCTAAATGAAGATACTGTTTGTGGTTATAACATTAATGACGGTTGTCATGAAAAAGGTGTTCAGAACATCAGTCTTTTCCATTTATTAAAACTAAAGAACTTTCTGAATATTACAAATAAAATATTTTACCAACTGGTATTAGAGGAAAAACAAGTGGCAATCCAGTAAAATTCTGATGTATCCTCATGATAGCAATAGTTAGAGAATATTAGTGGATGTGGTTGAAAGGAAGAAATCCTCACAGATACCATAAAGAGGGTAGCTGACTCTTCCCCAACATAGCATACATCCACATTTGTTGAGAAGGACCTCACACCTGAAAACTGTTGAAACCATTACTCCCACATCATTATATCAGTGCTTGAATGCTTTTTAATGCTTATATACTGTATTTTGAGCAAGGATTATAGAGGGGATTGAAATGCATAACTTAGTCTATGTGTGAACTTAATATATTTTAATTAATAAAACACAATGGTTTTTATCATGTTAACACGGATATGTAATGAATGAAGTGTTATCTGACTACCAATGTTAACCTATCTCATTTTATATAAGCTTGTAGGTAACTGATGGTATCTATCACCTATTTGGCAACAGAGTGGAAATATTATCTAGTAATCCGTTTTTGTCATTGGCTTTAACGTTTAGATAATGTGTGATTGTTTTTCCGTTAGTTTATCTCTTGTATCATTTTCTCCTCCTTGGGACTAGTGGGAAAGTATAACAGATGTATTATAGATTGTATGTGGGTCTTATTGATCAACTAAGTGAAGTACTCCATGACAGTGCTACTTAGCATACATTTTGTGTAGGCAGGAGTTTTGCAGGGGACTTTAAGTGACACAAGAGAATCTTACTAGTGCATTTCCTACACAACAAACTGCAGAGTCAGAAGTTAATGTACCTCGTGATAGGGCATTCCCAGTCCACCCTTGTGAGCAAACATTTCTCCTGTCTCCCATGACTTTCCCCTTATGTGTCCTTTAGAGAAGACTCCCACCGAGCTTACTTAAACCTATTTTAGTTTGAAAGGCTATCTGGACTTCTCCCCGGGACCCTAAAGCACTCTACCATGGCCCCTAATAAAGTTATGTGCCCCACTTCATACATGTGGGTGTTGTTTTCATGTTTCTATCTAGTAAACATACACTTACAACAATGGTTTGTGTGTAATAGATACCCCATAAGTTAGAGAAATATATTCCGGTAGGAGTGACATTGTAGCCCCAGTTAAGAGAAAGTACAGAGGATGAAGAATTGGCGTGAATTCTGCATGTGGAGAGGGGACACCTTTCCTGGGTTGCACAACTGACTCCCTGGATTTAGAAAAATAACTTACACTTTTTTATTTTCCTGGATATCTGCAGATCTCCATTTCTATTTATCCCCAGTTTTATTTCCACCTACATAGGCATCTCAAACGTTCTTCTTTGCCTGTGTTGTGGTGAGAATGTCCTCACTGACCTTTTAATTGAGATTAGAGACAAGTAAGGCCAATGGGTGTCAATTCAGACATTTAGCCCTGGCATGTGGGATGTAAATATAAGTAAAACACAATGATGGCAGCATCCTTAGAGAGAAAGGTAAGACCTGTTGGAAGAAAATGTGAAGAATTCTTTTCAGTGTGGGTAGGGAACCTAACGTGGCTCCCTTTAGTCATTCAAAAGACACAGTTACCTCTTGGTGGTGTCATCTGATGAATAAATGCAATGGAATAAAGGAATTGGCAAGTGTGGTGGGTTCCTGAGGAGTAGGGAAGTCCTATTTTATCTTCATGATTTAACTGAATTCCTGTGTGTTAGTGAGGACCAGATGCTGTTGTGATGACTCTGTTTGCCCAGGTCTAGATGAGTGGCTGTGGATGGAGGAAGGGTATTCGATGATGCAGTCATTTAGTGCATAGCTTCAAAATATCACATGGTAGAGTAGATGTTGGAGATGAAGAAGCCTTCTGGACAGTGGAACAGGCGGGCTCAGCAAGGTGTGGGCTGTGGTTTCACCAAAGCGCTAGAATCCCAGGTATATAACCCCAACATAGTTTGAATCCACTGTAGATGGGTATCGTTTCGTGGAAGCTGATGCACTGCTGTGGGGGACCTTCCTCCCTTTACCACGTGCCATGATGAGTGTAGCCCTGTGCCCTGGCTCTGTGCCATGGATTTCTCGGAGGAGTGGTTTAACAGTCAGTGACAGTGGGCATTTCTGCTTCAAACAGTCTGGTGCAAGTGTTTATTGACCGATAATAAAGAAGATGGGTATCTCTATAGAATGGAATATTAGCCTTAAAAAGGAATGAAATCTTACCGTTTGCAATGACATGGATGGAGCTAGGTTATTATTGCTAACGTAAAGAAGTCAGAGAAGGACAAATACCGTGTGTTTTCACGCATACGTGGAATATAAGAAACAAACAAGCAAAGGAGAAACAAAAGCAGACAGGCAAATCAAGAAATAGACTCTTAACTATAGAGAAGAAACTGATGGTTACCAGAGTGGAGATGGATTTGAGAGATGAGTTAAAGAAGTGATGGGAATGAAGATGTGCATTTGTTGTATCGAGCACTGGGTGTTGTATGGAATTGTTCAATCACTATTGTACACCTGAAACAAATATGACAGTGCATGTTAACTCACTATAATTTAAATAAAACCTTTTAAAAAATACTTTGGTGTTTACAGATTTAAGAAATTTTATCCCTTATGTTAACTTACGTTACACAAAATACACCTTTGTAAACAAATTGGAACGTTTTGTCTTTTCTCCCTGATTCCTCCAGAATTCAGAGTGTCTCAGTAACTATTTTTATATTTTTTAATGCCTGTATATATATGTATACGTATAATTTTAGTAAGAATCTGTTCTCATGATGACAAGACACAAACACTGTTTATACAACCATGGCTTTGACTGGGATGTCATAGCTGAGAAAGAGCTGCATAGACTCAGATACGACAAGACAGCTATAGGGAACTAAGATTGACTTTATGGATCAAATAAGGCCCCCTTGGAAATGCCAGCCTGATACCTTGCTTAGGGAGTTCCCAGCAGCCTTACCATGTGAGCAAGGAAGATTACTTACTAGCAGGTGCAGGAACCTCAGGATATTTAGGGGACTTTCATGAAGAGAGGAGTTCACTGAAATCTGTAGTTACTGTCCATAAAGTCTGGTGCACGAAAATGGCATGGACTCTGACCTGGAGATGCTATTAAAAGTTCGATTTAGAGATTCCTAATGAAAAGTTCCTGCAAAACTGTTTTTAAAGTGTCTGTAGCTCAACCTCCGTTCTACCTGCAGTTATGTAAATAGTCAGGCCAAGTGTTTTTTTCTTAGACTATTTTGTAATCAAATTAGTGTTAATTTGACTATCTTTGGTAAAAATTTGTTTCAGTAACATTTTGTAGATCCTAGATTTTAATAGTATTCAGTATTAACTGGACTACATCCTGATTTCTTCTAATGTCGACCAATGCATGGCTACAAGTCCCCAGACATTTTGAGTTTCCTCTCACCTTCCTACTTGGAATCATTTGAGAACTAAAATTTTTTTTTTTTTTTAAGATTTTATTTATTTATTTGACAGAGAGAGACATAGCGAGAGCAGGAATACAAGCAGGGGGAGTGGGAGAGGGAGAAGCAGGCTTCCTGCCGAGCAGGGAGCCCGATGTGGCGCTCGATCCCAGGACCCTGGGATCATGACCTGAGCCGAAGGCAGACACTTAACGACTGAGCCACCCAGGCGCCCCGAGAACTAAAATTGACATTTTTCCTGAAGCTCTGCAAACTTAATATGAATGACTTGTAAAGAAATTGTCGTAATAGCTCATGTATAGACAGTCTTAGTACTGTGGCTCTGTGGACCACTGAAACACTACCAACGTAGTATTTAAACTATAAACCAGGACAAAATGTTAGGTTTCCCCTGCCTGCCCTCACTCTATCTTAAGATGCTTGAAATCTAACATATAGAAGTCTGCTCAGCTGGCTACCCTCAGAAATCAGAACCTGCCTTAACATTTGATCTAATCATTAATCGTAGTTCATTTGTTTTCATATAAATGCCTCATTTAATCACAGTACTTAAGCTACAGGGCTACCTTTGAAAATACACCTGTATCATTGCCTTCTGAAACGAGTTTGGCCAAACTGCCCTATTGGCAGGGTAAAATGCTAGATCAGTGACATGAAGTAATCTACCAGATCAACATGTAATACTTGAAACTCCCAAGGAAGTTTTAGATGGGGGAACTGAAGGAGCAGGACAAGCCTCTCTCTCCACCCACCGCCCCCTGCAAAATGCCCCTTTGGATCATTGAAGTTGAAGGTACTTGAGAACCTGCAGGTTGCAGAGGACATTCTACCCCTCCCCTGCCATTAACAACCCAGAAGAATCTAAATTGGGCGGGGGGTGGTTCTTTCCAGAACATGAGAGATTAACATGAAAAAGTTTATCTCTGAACCATCTTTAAGGTAAGACAAATACCTAAATACCAAAGATGTGCTCTTATTGCCCTGTGAAGTGTTTTCCTTTCCTGTGAAGCTCCTGACCGCCACCCCTTCTTTCCTTATTTCAGGATGACATTTGTACCTCCTCTTCCCTGACAGTCTGGAACTTCACTTCTGTGTGGATTTCCTGTCCATATACCTATTAAATTTGATTTTTCTCCTGTTAATCTGTCTCATATGAATTTGATTCTAAGTCCAGCTAGAAGGACCTTTGAGGGGACAAGAATTCTTGTTCTCTGACGGGATTTAATTTAATGCCTCATTTCCTGGCATCCTATTTAAGTTATAAAAAGGTGCTGTAGCAGTAGAAAGTAGTTGTACAGGAGTTGATATTTTTGAGCTCAGGTTTTGGCCCTATTTCAGAAGGTCCTGTATTTGTTTCCTGCTTAGATAGTACATTATCAGTGTCTCCTTTAAAAGCTTCTGCGTAGAGGTTCCTGGGTGGTGCAGTTGGTTAAGCATCTAACTCTTGGTTTTGGCTCAGGTATGATCTCGGGGTCATGAGATGGAGCCCTGGTGTCGGGCTGTCAGGCTGCATGTGGAGTCTCCTTAAGAGTCTCTCCCCTGTCCTCTGCCTCTCCCCCACCCTGTGTTCTCTCTTTCTCTAAAATAAGTAAATCTCTTAATAAAAGCTGCTAAGTAGCAATCAAAATATGTATCCCTCTCTATTTAATAGATGGCTCCCTTGAAGGGGATGCATAGGTACACAAATGAAGTATCCGAGGGATCCTCATTTAGACCACTTGAGCATTAAAATCCTTTGTATATTCTACTTATTTAGATGCTTGCAGATATGTAATCCATGTGTATTAAACATGAGTCCCACCAGATTGTATGAAGGGGGTTTTCCATCCCATTTTTCCAGTTGTGATGGTTTATTTTCTGTCCCTGTTGGTTGACATGCCAGCACTAGGTAAGGGAATTTAGCTGTGAAAGAATGTGCTAATTAGGGTTTAATCTCGCTGCTTCAGGTGTCACCCTGGAGATGGTGGATTGCGTTTTGTGTCTTGGTTTTCCCTGGAGTTAGCCTGGCTGAATTCAAAGTGCTCAACATGCTAAGTGGCTGATTCTTCTATGCTTCCCCTGATGGAGCAACTGAATTATTTGTGTGGGATGGCTGCCGGGTGCTGAAGTTGACTCTGCCACTCTCTACTGAGAGGAACTAATATCCTTTGTCTTGGCATTCATTCAGAATCTCATCTACAGAACGTGTCAAGGATTTAAATTGGTCACATGGTGAAGAATTTTAAGTTTCTTTTTTTTTTTTTTTAAGATTTTATTTATTTATTTGAGACCGAGAGAATGAGAGAGACAGAGAGCACATGAGAGGGGGGAGGGTCAGAGGGAGAAGCAGGCTCCCCGCCGAGCAGGGAGCCCGATGCGGGACTCGATCCCAGGACTCCAGGATCATGACCTGAGCCGAAGGCAGTCGCTTAACCGACTGAGCCACCCAGGTGCCCCCAGAATTTTAAGTTTCTAAGAGGCAGATGCATCTGTGCTTCTCCTGACTTTACAGTGTTTTGTGGCCATGCAGTATTGTAGAAGAAAATCATCTTCTGGGACGCCTGGGTGGCTCAGTTGGTTAAACATCTGCCTTTCGTTCAGGTCATGGTCCTGGGGTCCTGTGATTGGGCCTGCGTCAGGCTCCCTGCTCTCGGGGAGTAGGCTTCTGGTCCCTACTGACTTCCAAATTGGATCACTATAGGAAGTTATCTGTGCTGGTACCTCTGAAAGTAAGCCCTAGGATCCATATTTGATTTGTGTTTTTATTTTTATTTTTTTAAAGATTATTTATTTCTTAGAGCAGAGTGAGCAAGAGAGAATAAGGGGGGGCGGGGAGAAGCAGGCTCCCCACTGAGTTGGGAGCCCACCCAGGGCTGGATCCCAGTGTGCTGGGATCATGACCTGAGCCGAAGGCAGACGCTTACCCACTGGAGTCCCCCAGGCGCCCCTGATTTGTGTTTTTAAATCAGCAAGAATGATTAATTTGATGGTGTGAAATTGGAAATGTGAAGGGCTTTCTTTAGTGACTGAGCAAAATGTCTTATCATTTATTGTAGCCTGTTTTCACTGTATGTGCTTTGTTTAATATTCTATTGATGTGAAAATCAAATTGATTGGATTTAAGCAGATATGAAATTGCTATGTTACATAGAATTCAGCCTTTCATTTACCTTATTGTTTGAATAAGGTGATTGTGAACAATTCTGTTGTCGTAAACGCTTCACAAATAATAGAAGTGGTGTAATTTTGTGGCTTAAGGTGAAACTGGAAAAAACAGAAAAAATTTATAGACCCATGAGGTCATGTTAGCAGATGTCCTTAATAACTTCTGGTGTCACTTCACCTTATACCCTAGAGGTGTATTCCTTCTCAAAACACTTTGAATCAGAAAAATATCGTTCTTCTTTATCTGAGAGGTTTTATGAGGTGTATCCTGTAATTATATCTGTAGGCTAGTGCTGATTAACTACTTGTAAGCTAGTGGGGTCACATGCCTATGTCTTGAGCCTAGGCTACATGTCCCTTGTCTGGAACAGCTGTGCCTGGGAATATATGACCTGTAGTTTGCTTTCTTACATCTGAACTGACAAGATCAATGCTGGCTTCATTAGATCAATTTTGTGTTGATCCTGCCAGGGAGCATGAATTTCTGTTCCCTTCAAGGTCCTTCTACCTGGACTAAGAATCCAATTGAAATGAGACAGATTAACAAGAAAGATCAGCTTAAATTTTATAAGTGTAAGGAACCCTCACAGGCATGGC
The DNA here is from genome assembly GCF_029215605.1 of Mirounga angustirostris. Classification (NCBI taxonomy): domain Eukaryota; kingdom Metazoa; phylum Chordata; class Mammalia; order Carnivora; family Phocidae; genus Mirounga; species Mirounga angustirostris. The sequence continues at coordinate 55,803,793 of NW_026991724.1, read as the reverse complement.
AATCCCAAAGGCAGTCAGGCAAAATGAGGTATTTATGTCTTCCTGAACTAAGAAGGGGGACCAGGGATTTTCAAGTGGAAAAACGTACTTCACAAGGCATTAAGAAGAGTAGATGTTTGATACTTAGATGTTTTCCACGTCACAGGTGGGTCACTCAGATAAAATTTGTCACTACTAATAACCCATATTCTGTGAAGACCCCCAGGTTAGATCCTTCTACAAAGTTAAGGGACGGTAAAAAGTTTCTCTTAAGCCAGGGCGTCAATTACCTTTAGCCCAAAAGAATGTTCATCTTGGAGGGCAGCCTACCCTTGGTCCCTACAGAACATTGCTATGTGTGTCTCTGTATGTAGACTTGTGTGTCATGTTATATAAACTCATATAACCTTGGTTAAAACCTCATTTCTTCCATTTACTGGACGTTTGGCAAAATACTCTCATAAGAGAAAAAAAAATATGTTTGGTCTCATAAATTATTTTGTTGTTTTGGTTTGTTTCCTTGCATTAACTTACAATACTACCTGGTTTCTAGTAAATTTTTTTTTTTTTTAAGATTTTATTTATTCATGAGACACAGAGAGACAGAGGCAGAGGGAGAAGCAGGCTCCCCGCGGAGCAGGGAGCCCGATGCGGGGCTCGATCCCAGGACCCTGGGATCATGACCTGAGCCGAAGGCAGATGCTTAACCGACTGAGCCACCCAGGCGTCCCTCTAGTAAATGTTTAAAAAGGATTGTTGTTGCCATTCTTTGTGTTCTAGTAGCACGTATAAGTTCCATAAAAACATTCCATTCAAACTCATCAAATAACAGTATTTGGGGAAACCATTTTCTAGAATTCTACAATGTTCTCTCTTCTGTATTGAGGACAATACTGGGTTGAAAATTAAAGAATCCAAAAGAACTCCTATTTCTCTTTTTAAAACAAATGAGTCTTATATCTAAGTGACACCTGTTCACCTTTCTGGAGCCAAGAGAGAGCCCTGGGATGTGAAGAGAAAGGAGCCTTACATCCAGGTAGGTGGGAATGAGTAAAGCAGATGATGCAGGTGAGGTGTAATGGTCAAAGCGGAGAACACACCTGAATGTGTGATTTGGGAAGTGCTACTTGAAATGATTATCTTAAAATACATTTGAACTGTGGTATAATTTATACCTAAATGCTTATTTTATTTATTTATTTTTAAAGATTTTATTTATTTGAGAGAGAGAGAGAGCACATGAGAGCGGGGAGGGTCAGAGGGAGAAGCAGGCTCCCCGCTGAACAGGGAGCCAGATGCAGGACTCGATCCTGGGACTCCAGGATCATGACCTGAGCCGAAGGCAGTCGCTTAACCAACTGAGCCACCCAGGCGCCCAAAATGCTTATTTTATATAGCAGTGATACTCAGCATATTGTACAGCCATCATGGTCTTTCTCTGTATGTTTGTTCGTGATGTCGCTTCTCAAGGATGAAGTACAGCCTTGGCATTCTTTGTAGAAGTGGCAATATCTCTTAACAAATTCTCTAGTGTCATTTAATGAAGCTCATCCATAAAATTTTTATTAGAACATTTTATGATCGACTGTGATGAATTTTCTGTGCACAATTTATGCCACATAACACATGCTAATGTGTCAAACATTAGCAGAAACTAAACAAAGCAGAAAATGCTTGCTTTTCTTGAGTGCCCGGTCTCGATTTAAAACTATCGTTATATGGAAGGATCCTTGTATAATAGCGTATCTGTTTTATTCAGAAGTATTACAGGTAACATTTCTCCTATTGTTTTGCATTCAGTAAAACTTCATTTGTATTGATAGTTTCTACAGCATTAGTGAATTGTGCTTTTGTTTTTTTATCTGTTTTATAGTTTTGGATAACAATTTTCAACTTAGGAATTCAAAGACAATGTAGGGTTTAATTGAAATAGGAATCAGCCATATGTCAAATGCCAATAAAAATATGTGTGTATTTGTTTGTACAAATATTACCTGTACATTGTTGGTTCATGACTTACCTTGTTTGTTTCTTTTCTTGGTTGGTTGTCACTGGTGGTTTTATATTGTGTGTTTATCCTGGGTAAGTTGTTATATGGAATTAATGTCATCATCTATTTGTGGATGAATTCATATTCTCTTTTGAAAGAAACACCTTTTTGAACTAAAGGTAATTTTTTTAAAATTTGTATCTCTTCAGTTTTAGGTGTCATTATTCTTCATTGTGGTCAAAAATATATGCCACGAAATTTACCATTTTAACCATTTTTAACTAAAGTGTTAAGTGTGTTGACATTATTGGAATACCAATTTCTAGAATTACCTCATCCTATAAAACTAAAACTTAGTAACTGTTAAGTACCCACTTCCACAGTTGCGTCTGAGATCCTGGCACCCTCTCTTTCTTTCCTTCTCTCTTTCCTTCCTTCCTTTTCATGAGGTTCACATTAGGTTTAGTCACTTAAATGAAATCATAGTGTATCTGTTTCTGTGACTCATTTATTTCACTTATCACGTTTTAACCATGTTGTATAAAGTGACAGTATGTGTCTCTTTTCAAGGCTGATTATTATTCTAGTGAATGTATATGCTACATTTTCTTATGCATTCATAAGTATTTCTGTTGCTTTCATTTATTATTGGCTTTTCTGAATAATGCTGCTGTGAATATCCCTGTGCAAACATCTCTTGTGGATTCCACTTTGAATTGCTTTGGTTATATACTGTCAAGTGGGATGGCTGGATCATATGGTAATATGATTTACAACTCTTTGAGGAACCCCCATTCCGTTTTCCATAGTGATTGCTTCATATGCATTTCCTCTAGCAGTGTATAAGGGGTCCAATCTCTCCTCATCCTTTCCAGCACGTGTACTTTTTTTTTTGTTGTTGTTCGTGCTTAATAGTGGGATCTGGACAGGTGAGGGGTGATGACTCACTGTTTGATTTATATTTTTCTAATGAATAGTTAGGTTGAGCATCTTTCCTGTGCCTTGTCCATTTGTATATATTTCTTGGATTGTGCCCATTGAAAATTTTGTACAGTTACTAATCATGCTAGTTGCTGTTTGGTTGTCATTGCAATAGTTCTTTCTCTGTTCTAAATGTTAAATCCTTCTGCTCTAGACGCTCTGCAAAAAAAATTCCTTGCATTTTTCAAGTTGCCTTTTCACTCCACTGACTGTTTCCTTAGAATTACTTTCTCTGGGGGTGCCTGGGTGGCTCAGTCAGTTAAGTGTCTGACTTAGGCTCGGGTCATGATCTCAGGGTCCTTAGATTGAGCAACCCTACATCCAGCTATATGCTCAGCAGGGAGTTTGCTTCTTCCTCTTCCTCTGCCCCTTCCTCCCGCTCATGCCCTCCCTCTCTCCTCTCTTTCTCTCTGAAATAAATAAAATCTTAAAAAAAAAAAGAATGACTTTTTCTGATTTCAATATGTTTGAATATATTGTTTCATTTCATTACTCTCAAGGTATTTACTGGTTATTTTCTTTATAATTTCATTTTGACCCATTGATTGTTCAAGAGCATGTTGTTTAATGTCCAAATATTTGTGGCATTTCCAATTTCCCATCTGCTCTTCATTCTTTGTTTTATTCCATGGTGATCAGAAATGATACTTACGATACTAATCTTTAAATTTGTTAAGACGTGTTTTGTAGACAGTCTGTGCTAAAGAACATTCTGTGTGTGACTGAGAAGATTTGTGTATCCGACTCTTGCTTGGTGGAGTGGTCTGTATACGTCCGTCATACGTAATCAAGTGCTCCCCTTCCTGGACTTGAATGTGGGCTTTCTGTCCAGTTAAATCAAGGTATTAACCTCTGCTCCTATAATGATGCTGTTGATTTATTCCTTCAGTTCTGCCTTTTGTGCTTCACATGTCTGGGATCTCTGTTGTCAGGTGCACACATAATTGTTAGCAGTATCTGGGTAGTTTCGTTTCCTTACGTATGTATGTTTTTCTCTTCTGAAACTCTATGAATTTACATGTATTTGTATGGTATTAGTATGGCCTCCTGTGCCCTCTTTTGGTTTCCGTTTTCATGAAATGTGCTTTTACGTACTTTTACTTGCATCTTAGGTGTGTCCTTAGACTTAATGTGACTCTCTTGTAGACAGGAGGGTGTTGCATCTTGTGTTTTACTCATTCAGCCAATTTATGCCTTTTAATGGGGGGCGTTTAATCTACTTACCATCAAAGTAATTAGGAAGGGGAAGTACTTCTGCTGTCTTTTCGTAGTTTTCTGTATTTCTCGTGGCTGTTTTATCCTCCTTTCCCTCCCAGTGTGCCTCATTATATTTGTTTGATGTTTGTAGTGACATGCTTTGATACGATCTCCTTTCCTTGTTATATCTTCTGTTGTTGGTTTTTTTTCCCACCCCGGTTACCATAGGGATTACTTAAAACCTCTCAAAGCTGTAACAAACCATTTTAACCTAATATCGTCAAGAGCATGCAAAACTACTGCTTATCCTGTCCATCCCTGTACCCACTGTAGGTCGCTCGTAACCCTATATTTAATAATTGTGTCTTTTCTGTTGTATACTCTGTAATTTAGATATATCATTTTTATTCTTTTTTTTTTTTAAAGATTTTATTTATTTATTTGAGAGAGAGAATGAGAGACAGCTTGAGAGGGAGGAGGGTCAGAGGGAGAAGCAGACTCCCTGCCGAGCAGGGAGCCCGATGCGGGACTCGATCCCGGGACTCCAGGATCATGACCTGAGCCGAAGGCAGTCGCTTAACCGACTGAGCCACCCAGGCGCCCCTCATTTTTATTCTTTTATTTATTTTTTTTTAAGGAAGAGAGAGAGCATGCATGTGAGTGGGGGGAGGGGCAGATGGAGAGGGAGAGACTTAGAGCCCAATGCAGGGCTTGATCTCACAACCTGAGATCTTGACCTGAGCCAAAATCAACTACGTGCCCCTGTGTTTTTATTCTTTAAAATAATTCAGTTCAGTAAGAAAATAGCAGTCTGTGCTACCTCATTACAATATTCTAGGTTTCTATATTTGTGTAAACATTTACATTTACCAGAGAGCTTTATATTTTCATGTGGTTTTAATTACTGTCTAGAATCTTTGTGCTTTAACCAGAAAGACTTTCTTTAGTGTTTCTTGTAGGACAGGTCTAATGGTACACTTCTAGGGGATTTGACGTGGGTATGCCTTCATTTGTCCATTTTTGAAGGACATTTATGCCACATAGTGTTTTTGGTTGATATTTTTTTTGGTCTTTCGGTACTTGAAGATTTTATCCCTTGCATTTCTTTTTGTAAGTTCTGCTGAGAAACCATTAATGTTCTTAGAAGAGCTCTGTTACACAGGAGAAATTAGTTTTGTCATGGTGTTTCAAAGCTCTCTGTTCACTTGTGATTTCTGATAAATTAATTATAATGTGTCTGTGTCCTCATGTCTTGACATCTATCCTACTTAGAATTCACTGAGCTTCTTGAACATGTCTCTGTTTTCCCACAATTGTGCAAGTATAAGCCAGTTGTTCTTCATGTAAGCTATCTGCCCCTTTCCACTCTGCTCTCCTTGGGGGGAGTCCCCCTTAATGTGTATATTGGTCTACTTGTTGGTGTCCCATAAGTCCCTTGGACCCTGTCCTTTTCCACAAGTTTTTTATTCTCCTCAGTGGATAATTTAAAATGAGGGATCTTTATGTTGTCTAAGTCTTTCTTCTACTTCATCAAGTCAGGTGCTGACCCTTTAGTGTACTTTAAAATTTAGTTTGTACTTTTTAGCTCCTAATTTCTGTTAGGTCGTTTTTTAAACTGCCTGTCTCTGGATTTTCATTTTGGTCATGCATACTTTACTGGATTTCATTTAGTTACCTGGTTTCTACTCTTCCTTCATGAGCACTTTTATGATAGATAGTTTGAATCCTTTGTCAGGTAATTTATAGTTCTTTATTAGTTTAGGGCCAGTTTTTGGAGGTTTGTCTTGTTCCTTTAATTGTAACACATTTTTCTGCTCCTCTGTATGCCTTGTGATCTTTTGGTGATGTTTGGAAATTTAAAAACCAGCCCTGGACCCAGAATTTATGTACTTGCTTTGTAATGGAGAACACAGATAACAGCCATCTGTGCGGTAATTGTGGGGCCTATCAAACATACTCTGGGGATGTGTAATGTCTGAGTGTTTGTACTTTCACAGTTAGATCATTGTTGTTGTTTCCTGTTAATTACACATGATCTTCAGCACTGCAGTCTCTGGCTTTTGAGCAGGTCTTACCTGTTCTGTGAGTAGTCACCGCAATGCATCAAGTGGGTGTTCCCATTGTTCCCATTCCCTCAGCCTTCCATGTCATGCATGAAAGAAACAAGTCCTCCAGGCAGCTGTAAAGAAGCCAGATTATTGCCCACAGAGTTCACGCGTGTCTTTCCTGAGCAGAGTTGAGAGTTTTCTCGCAGTCTTGTCATGGAGTGCCAGGTCGGGTGAACAGCTTACTGGGGCAATGGAACAAACTTTCCTTCTCTCTTCAAACAGGCTTTTCTTCATTTGTGTTTGCCTGAGGGTGCTGTGTTCTCCCAGCTGCTTCTGGAGCACTCAAAAAGGCAATTTGGTTAGTTTGTGTCTTCATGAAGGAGCAAAGTCCTCCTCCTTCCTATTTCTCCATCTTACTCATGTCATCTGATGAATATTAATTTTATACATTAGCATTTTAAAGTATATACTTGCAAGCATACTATGTGGGATAATTTATTTGGTATTTTTCAATTAGGTCTTCTCATGACACCTGGGATTTTTACAAAAAACAGTCAACGAAAATGTATTCCATAACCTGCTACTGGGAAGACAGTGGAAGCTGCATCTTTGAGATCACAGTTAATGAAAGACTGAGAAGGAGGGCAGAAACAGTGTTATAATGGATATAACTAAACCAGGACCATTACCCTTAATCGAATCCTTCCTGCCAGAAGAAATAGAGAGTAGAAAACATTTTGGGGAAAATCCCGCTTTAAGACCATTATGTTTGCAGAACTCTGAATACAAAGCCTCAGCTCCTTTTTTTATACATACGTTTTCTCTGAAAACAAAAGCAGACATTCTGGAAAATTACCTATTCCATGCTGCAAGTAATGATTTGAACCATTTCAAATATAGGAGGTATTAATTATTCAAAGGTTTCTATAAATTAGAAATTTGAAGACTAAAAGTCTAATAATCGATTTCAGAATTCCCTTCCGGAGGGTTCTGATTCTTCTACCAACAAATAGTCTGTCCTATTCCAGAGTCCCTAATTTTGATACATTTGGAGTGTCTTTATCCAACCGTCACTGTTCAATAGATACCACATAATACATAATGTGGAGCAGCATTTTGTGTGTGATGAACTTTGGCTGGCCTTTTGTGAGGACTTGATCTTCAATAATTACCAAGGTGTTTATAATGGAGAAAAAATTTATGAATGTGATAAATACGGAAATAAACATTAACAAGGGTAAATCCTAATAAACTTTAAAGAACTCCGTTTCCAGATACCAGTATATAAAACAAATGCATGTTGGAAAGTCTTCTATCAAGCTTTAACCTTTTTATATGTCGTCATATCCTTCCTGAAGAGATGATTTACTAATGTAGTAAATGTGTCAGAGCTTTAAAGCAGTTCAAAACTCAACAGCATAGACTTCATACTGAGAAGAAACCTTACATGTGTAAGGAATATGGCAAAGCCTTTACCCAGCATTCAAGACTTCCTGGACATCAGAGAATCAGATACTGGGGAGAAACCTCAAAAATGAAATGAATGTGACAAAGCCTTTTACTGGCACACAAAACTTTCTAAACATCAGAGAATACATACTGGGAAGAAATCTTACAAATGTAAACAATTTGGTGAAACCTTTAAGCATTGCTTAAAACTTCTTTGACATCAGAGTATACATATGTAGGAGAATCCCAACCCCTGCATTGTACCAGAATCAACTGTACTTATGAATGCAATGGGATCGCCTAAGAGGTATTACGTCTTCCCAGTAGAATTAAGCCTCAAATGATTTGAGATTATCTTTTCCAAATTTATATATTGTATATTTTCCTTCCTTTTGTAACTACTGGGACCTTATGACTGCTATAATGCAGATGATATAGAAGTATTATCGAGAGGGGTGCCTAGATGGCAGTCAGTTAGGCCTCCAGCTCTTGATTTCAGCTCAGGTTCATGAGATCGAGCCCTGTGTCAGACTCTACACTCAGTGCCCAGTCTGCTTGAGATTTTCTCTCCCTCTCCCTCTATCCCTCTTGCTTGTGCTCTCTGTCAAATAAATAATAAAGTGAATCATTAAAAAGTATAATAATGTAGCTATCTCACTTTTTGGTATTGCTGCCTTGGACCCCGTTTGATATAACTAGGCTGTTTGCAGGAGGTTTGAACTGACTTGCTCCTCCTGATAGCGAGTATATTCGGTAACAGTCCTCACAGTTACAAGCTAGTGTAAGTTCCTGATATGACAACCCCAGCAGTCCTTGTAAACAACAATCTCCATTCCCAGTATATTTCCCTTGTGCATTCTGTAGAGAAGACCCCTACAGAGGTTATCATACTCCACATATTTTGGTTTGAATTGTGCCTTCTAGACTTGCCCATGAAGTGCAAGGTGTGCCAACCATGGACCCTAATAAATGTATCTGCCCCAGTTCCTGCCTCTTTATCTGCCTGCACTCCTTGACTCCATCATGTACTTGTCAAGGCATATTGTGTACATCCTCTAGGATCTATGAGTAATGAACTTGGCTATTTCATTTTCCTTGGTGTCCTTTTATTGAAACTTGACTCACCACAAAAGCCCAGGGACTCTACAAATGCTAGTGTAACGGGCGCCCGGGTGGCTCAGTCATTGAGCGTCTGCCTTCGACTCAGGTCATGATCCCAGGGCCCTGGGATCGAGTCCCGCATCAGGCTCCCTGCTCCGCGGGAAGCCTGCTTCTCCCTCTCCCACTCCCCCTGCTTGTATTCCCTCTCTCGCTGTGTGTCTCTCTCTCTGTCAAATAAATAAATAAAATCTTTAAAAAAAAAAAAAAGGCGCTCGGGGTGCCTGGGTGGCTCAGTCGTTGAGCGTCTGCCTTCAGCTCAGGTCATGATCTCGGGGTCCTGGGATCGAGCCCCGCATCGGGCTCCCTGCTCCACGGGAAGCCTGCTTCCCTCTCTCCCACTCCCCCTGTTTGTGTTCCCTCTCTCGCTGTTTCTCTCTCTGTCAAATAAATAAAATCTTAAAAAAAAAAAAATGCTAGTGTAACAAAGTCACTAGAAATATACTTAATAAGCCATACCTGCAGAATTGTAAATCACCATTTATAAAGTTTTATTCTATACTATTCTTTGTTCATGAGGTTTTTTTTGCGTGTCCTGAGCAAAAAAGATTCCCATGGCTTTGGTATGCATGGAATGCAAATTGTAAATACACAGAGCTTAAGATATAATTTAGGTGTAAAAGAACTAAGGAAAATGTTTGTGTTTGTATGTGTATCAACATTTAACTATTAGTAGACTACTGTTGACCAGAAACCTTACTGAGAACATAAACAGTTTGATCACATATTTGGAATGTTATTAGTAAAACCATGGGGCCACAACTCTCTGATCACAAAAGATGAACAAAACTGCTTGTTCAATGCTGGTAATCTGTATTTTGACCTAGGATCATACAGTGGTTTTGCAGTAGCTTATTTAGACCATGTTTGAACTTACTTAATTAATGAAACTCAATGTTTTGTGTGTGCATGTTAATACTAATGTGTGGTGAATGATATGTTATCCTTGCACTAATTTTAATCTACTCCACATTAAACAAAGTTGTACGTAAAGAGACTAACTATAATGTATTGTTGAACCTTGAACACCATGGGATTGAACTGTGCATGTCCACTTACATGTACATATTTTTTATAGTACACTACTGTAAGTGTATTTTCCCTTTTTTTTTTTAAAGATTTTATTTATTTGAGAGAGAGAAGGAGGGAGAGCACGAATTGGCGGAAGGGCAGAGGGAGAGAGAAAGGGAGATGCAGACTCCCCACCAAGGGCAAAGCTCCATACCAGGCTTGATCCCGGGACTCTGAGATGGTGACCTGAGCTGAAGTCAGACGCCTAAACAACTGAGCCACCTAGTCGTCCCTCCTCATGATTTTCTTAGTAGCATTTTCTTTTCCCTACCTTCGGAGAAGTCAGATCCTGTCTTCATGATTTCATAAATTCCTATGTAGTATTGAGGACAGATGCTGTTGGATGATAGAGATTCCTGTACTTTTCAGGCCAAAACCCATGGGAGTGGAAGGAGAGGGGTTGGTGGAAGATGCAAATGTTGTGGCCATACCCTTCAAATGTCACATGGCAGAGTAGTTGTTGGAAATGTAGAAGCCTTGTGGACACTGGAAGTATCAGGAAGGTGTGTGCTGTCATTTTTCAAAGCACTAGAATCTTAGGTATATAAGCCCAACGTCAGTCTGGTCCACTGTAGATGGATGTCATTGCAGTGAAGCTGATCCACAGCTGGTAGGAAACTCGGTTCTGCTTGAGCCCCATGTCAACTGTTATTCTTTGAGGTCTGTTCAAGGCACTGATTAGTTGGGGGACAGTTCACCAGTCAGAGAGAGTGAGCATTTCTGCCTCAAAACAGTCCACGTACTTTTTAAAAATAGATGTTCCTATGTTCACTCACAGCTCATGCTGCATTTTTAACCATCCTATGGGCAGCATGAAAGAGGGTTTCTGTCCGTTGTGAAAACTGATACCATGAAGTTGGGTAGTAGTAGGTTGTGCTCACATTTAACATTGGTACAAGTGAAGCATAATGATGCTTTTTTGGGTAGCTGTTGTTTGTGTTCAGCTACACCATGAAAAGGCAGATGTGTCCTTATAGAAAAGAAGATGTATATTGTGTATTATGTATGTAATGAGTAGGTGGATGCTCATGTCTGATAAAATGGCTCATACACACTATGGTATACTCTACTTGTTCCATTTCTTCTCTCTGCTATTGTCTAGCAGCAGACATCGTGGTAACACTTGTTGTCATGGCCAAAGACGCTTGCCCCACCTTCAGGCATCAAACCATGTTCCATGCATCAAGGAGGTGGTGGTAATCTGCTAGGACTCAGGGAATTTGTTTTAGAACCACTCCTTTCTCTCTCAGAGCAGGCCAACCTCTTTCAGGTGCTTCTCTCTTCATCTCACTGACCAGAACGCTGTCATGAGGCCACTCTGAGTAACCACATATCTGTACACAGGTGGACGTGTGAGCTTGTTGGGAATGGCCAGCGTTACCTGAATGGTTTCAAGGCATCTGATACAAAGGACATGCCTTGCACTAGAATCAGATGTTATGAAAAGGCCCTGAAATCTAGAGTGTGCCTACTGAGATTCACAATAATTTTATCATATATGGAAATAAAGTGCTGATTCTTCAGAGGTGAGCATGAGGAGCTTTTTATTTTATTTTATTTTTTTAAAGATTTTATTTATTTATTTGAGAGAGAATGAGATAGAGAGAGAGAGCACATGAGAGGGTGGAGGGTCAGAGGGAGAAGCAGACTCCCTGCTGAGCAGGGAGCCTGATGCGGGACTCGATCCCGGGACTCCAGGATCATGACCTGAGCCGAAGGCAGTCACTTAACCAACTGAGCCACCCAGGCGCCCCAATGAGGAGCTTTTTAGTCTGTAGTCATTTATGTTCTCATAGTAGAAATCATCAAATGCAGATTCATAGAATTCTATATTCGACTCCATTATAAATTATAACATCTGTTTTTGGCTATATGTATTTCTATCCTATTTCATATCATATATATACATATACATTGATATATGTATACATATCTTATTATCTTAGTTCATCTTATTTGATGAAATATTTGAATAAATTCCAATTCATTCTAAGTTGGATTATTTTGATGAAAGAGTGTGATGAGAAGTGTATTCATGGGTGATCCCAGGAAGCTGGAGGAGGGCACTGAAGGAAGTGACATGTGGAAGATGAGGTAGCCAAGACAGACTATGTTACGGTACTATTTATTTATGAATACGGTAAATGTCTAGGTTGTGTGTATGTGTCACATAAGTAACATCACCACAGAGAGAATATCTAAGAGTGACTATCTGCATTATTCAGGAATGATCTTTGACTTAGTTACTGTAGAGGCTATCAAATTTATTTTGCATCAGAACGACCTGGACCACTTGTAAAATCTCAGATTTCCAGGCCTCTTCCCATGTTACCATTTCATTATTTCTGGGCTGGGCTGTAGTCCCCCCAATTTTCCGTTCTTAAAGTTCTCAGGTTATGCCAATGAGGCCTGTTTGGGGAACCTGCTTTGAGCATGACACTCTGGGGGCATCTTTATGGTTGGCCTCTTCAATGAAGTTGTTAGCCCATGAAGAATGCAGTCAGATATACAGATGGTCATGAATTGTTTTAGGTAGACTGTGGTCTTGGTTCTCCAGATGTGAAAGTGGGTCATGTGTAGGCTGGACTTCTGTGTTTAAACTCTGGAAGCTGGACCTGTGTACCTGGTCTTCAGTGCTCAGTTAAATACCCATTCAGGGTATATGTAGGTGTCCAGGGCTGGATCTTACACTCTTAAGTCTTAGACCATGGAGGCTGTTCTGTGTGAAGATTTCTGGATGAAGCATTGCTTGTCAGACAGAGGAGATAATCCAAGAACAGGTCTTCTGGAAGGGCCTCTTGTTGCTGTAGGTACAGGTTCAAATGTTGACTCTACCAATATTATATGATCATTAATCCTTTTTTTTAATTAAACTATTTTCATCAGTTATAAGAAAAAAAACAACCTATTTCTGTTCTATGAAGAGAAAAACCCAGTTCTTCCCTAATGTGTTTCTCTGCTCTGTGTCCCTCTTAGTACATAGAGCACTTCTGACACTTCTGGTCACAAATACATAGTGGAGGTGCTTTCCCCAGAACAAAAAGCAAGTCTCCAATACCATCTGGATGTCTTACGATTTAACTTAATTTGAACACTATTTACCGAGGTATCTTCAGGTCCCACAGTTAAGGGTTCAGTTCCACAGGACTGCCCTCCCGCCTTACGTAATATTTGCAGGCACTATTCACGAGCTCAGGCTATTACCCGTATTTGTGAATGACTGGGTATAGTTTAGAGATTCCAATAATGTATTCCTTGGGTTCAATTAGTTTGCTAGAAGGGCTTGTAAACCTCAGGGAAACACGTTTACCAGCTAGTTAACCATAAAGGTGGGCACCTGGGTGGCTCAGTCAGTTAAGCGTCTGCCTTCAGCTCAGGTCATGATCCCAAGGTCCTGGGATCGTGTCTCGCATCAGGCTCCCTGCAGGAGTTCTACCTCTTATGTCGTCATTATTTCCCTTTACTGCATGGGAACCAGGACAAGTTTGAGAGGTTTTTCTCGGTCATCTGAATGTAGCCAAGTATTGTTCCTTTCTCTTGGTGTTATCCTAGACACCTTGGCAGTTTTTGGTTTGAAACATTTTCTCCATGATTTTGGATGCGGATGTATTTTTAGTTCCACATAGTGTCCAGAGGTGTGTCCTTTGGCAACTCTGGCTCCTTGTCTTCCAGGCCATCACCATCAGTCCCAGAACCCCAGGTGGGCAAAGCATTAAGGAACAAACAGTCTCGCATTCCATTAGCCCTTCCAGTGTCCTCTGCTGGAATCTATAGGAGCTGCTAAATATCACCATTACCATGTTTGTGTGTTACAAGAAGATCAATAAATACATCACAAATGCTGTAGATAATTGGCACCTGTTCTGCTATATTTTGTGATAAACACGTGTAGACTTTATGCAGCATTCAGATGTACCTCCGGTGTTTTTTGTGTAGGATTCATTATGGCTGTCATTCTGTGCAAACACAAGCGTAGGGGCCAACATGTTCATAGGAACAGTATCACACCTAGATCGTCCCCTGAGCTAACACCTACTACATTTCTGTCCTGGAAAGCACCTTTGTAACTTTTTTTTTGATTTTTTTTTTTTAATTTATTTATTTGAGACAGAGAGAGAGTAGGAGCTGTGGGGAGAGGCAGAGGGAGAGGGAGAAGCAGACTCCCCACTGAGCAGGGAGCCCAACATGGGGCTCGATCCCAGGACCCTGAGATCATGACCTGAGCCGAAGGCAGACGCTTAACGACTGAGCCACCCAGGTGCCCCCACCTTTGTAACTTTTTATACCCTCTCTGCCGTCATTGTAATGTTTCTCTTCTTCATCAGACCACCTGGTAGCAAGTGAACAACTTGGCCTTGATGGATGTATATTTCCCAACTGCCAGGCACCTTTATTCTCTTGGGTGATGACCACTGTATATCCAGGTCCTTCTCTGTATCCTGGAGGAATTCCAAGACTTCCTCATCTCATGAGAAAATGTAGTCTGTTTTTGTCTATGTCAGTCATTTCTATATTCATGTCTCACAGGGTGTTATGTACAATTACAAGCCAGTCACATTGTAGGTAAAATTGTGAATAAAATAGAAAATCTGTTTCAGGGGCGCCTGGGGGGCTCAGTCGGTGAAGCGTCTGCCTTCGGCTCAGGTCATGGTCCCAGGGTCCTGGGATCGAGTCCCACATTGGGATCCCTGCTCCACGGGAAGCCTGCTTCTCCCTCTCCCACTCCTCCTGCTTGTGTTCCCTCTCTCACTGTGTCTCTCTGTCAAATAAATAAATGAAATCTTTAAAAAATAAAATAAAATAAAATAAATAAAATAAATGTTTTTTGGGGCGCCTGGGTGGCTCAGTCATTAAGCGTCTGCCTTCAGCTCAGGTCATGATCCCAGGGTCCTGGGATCGAGCCCCACATCGGGATCCCTGCTCAGTGGGGAGCCTGCTTCTCCCTCTCCCACTCCCTCTGCTTGTGTTCCCTCTCTCGCTATGTCTCTCTCTGTCAAATAAATCAATAAAATCTTTAAAAAAAAATCTGTTTCAGTAATAAGAAATTACAGCTGTACAATGAATCCCTTGTAATTATATAATTATCCATAGGATATGTTGTATTAATGGTCCCAGGAGATAAAGGTTACAGTTCAATCAGTAATGAAACCGTTGCTCCTGAAATAAAACAGACATACTCGAAATACATTTGAATGTGGGGATTTCAACAAATAGTTCCCTGAACCAGAACCTTCCATGTGAAAGATGGCTGGGCATTCAATCTTGCTGGCTGCTGTCTCAGTCCAGTCGGCCTGTCAACAAAGTTATTTTGCTTTGCATGTAGGAAAGGCAAGATTAAAATACGAAGTCACACCTCTGGCAGTCTCTGGGTCACCAGAGTTTGAAAGAATATTTTGTGCACAACAAAACTGTGTGGAGTTTTACCCCATATTTCTGATTACATTGTGGATGGCTGGATGGTATTTTAATCAAGTTTTTGCTACTTGTCTGGGTCTGGTCTACTACATACGTCGCCAGTATTTCTGGGGATATTCAGAAGCAGCTAAAAAAAGGATCACCGGTTTCCGGCTGAGTCTGGGGAGTCTGGCCTTGCTGACGGTCCTAGGCGTCCTGGGGATTGCAAACAGCTTTCTGGATGAATACCTGGACCTCAATGTCGCCAAGAAACGGAGACACTTCTAACGTTCCCCCCTCCCTTTGCCGAAATGCTTGCAGAAGCTATTTCCACCCTGAAGGTCATGTGGGGTCAATTGATCAATTCTTAAAAAGAAAAAAAAAATACATTTGAATGTGTGGGGTTTTTTTTTTAAGATTTTATTTATTTATTTGATAGAGACAGTGAGAGAGGAAACACAGTAGGGGGAGTAGGGGAGGGAGAAGCAGGCTCCCCGCCGATCAGGGAGTCCGATGCGGGGCTCGATCCCAGGACTCCGGGATCAGGACCTGAGCCAAAGACAGACCACCCAGGCGCCCCATTGAATTTGTATCTTTCAATATAAGATATTTTACTAATATATACCTGGGCATGGGGTTTTGAAGACAGTTCCACAAAGATGGTTAACGTGTTTGGTGGTCCTTCAACAAACTGGCACTCCTGATCATCAATGCCAAATCTGTAAGTTTTAACGAGCATAGGCTTAAAACCTGCCACACTAGGTCCTGCCTTAGTACAGCCTCAGGAAGGAGATCCATTAACAGTGCAAGGTTAAGACCCACAACAAATCTAGAAACATGAGCACAACTACAGCTACCTGTAACCCATGTTAACTGAAGTAGAGGCTTCTTACTCCAGAGAGCCCTGCCCAGGGACAGGATACATCACACCTGCATCAGAGGATGCTGCTCCACCAGGATAGGTCTGTGCTCTATCTGATGACCCCGACGAAACCTAAGGTTTCCACTACCTGTATCCCTATGGGGGCATCAATTCAGTCTCACTGGGGACATACTCTCCAGTATCAGGGACTCTTTGGAATATATAGGGATGTCCTGTGTAGACTGTGTAGAATTTGAATATGTTTCCCATTCAGAGAAAGTGGAGTGAGTCATCCAGGGTCCTCTCCTCCCTCCATAGAAGAAATCGCCTTCATGGTCCAGGTGGGAGTCCCTCCTGTGGTTAAAGAACACTGAGCAGGTGTAGAGATGCAAATAGATAGAAACTGATTGTTTCCGTGGCAGTCGAGTCATGATCCATAACATCCAGAAATTTTTAGAGCAAATGGGTACATTTTTGAATTCAGGATTGTGGAGTCAATGGGAGGAAGCAGTGGTATACCGGGGACTTGACTTCAGTTGAGTCAGTTCCCTCTCTGTGTTGTGGTGTGAGTTCTGGTGTCACCTTTGATGGGTCATCTGTGGACCAAAGAATTCTTAGTAGCAGTAACATTTATTTTGCATTCTTGTAAGAATAAAAGCTTTCTAATATAATTGCCCCCGAAAATGCTAAGTGTTTATGTTAAGTTGCTTTTTATTTTATTTTCTGAAATAGGAATGAGACTAAATAGATTAAAACAATATGAACTCTGGGTGTTGAATTTCTCTGGGAAGGCTTAGGAATGACAGGCCTAGACATACCCCAGAAGCAGGGAGATCAGAGCCTACAGCCAGCTCCCTCCCAAACCCAAACCAGATCCACCCCCTTCTGAGGCTGTGTCCAGGTCTGGCCTGGCTCTGGAGTTCCTCCCTTCCCAGGACAGATTGGAGATCCGATTCTGAGTGGCTGTTCCTTTCATCTCTCCAGGGCTGGTGCTCACAATTCCCAAAACCCAGAATCCGATAAATGGGAGCAAAGGACTAAATATTTTAGCCTTCATTTCTATCATTAAATCGTGTGCTTTACCAGCCTTTCACCCAGAATCCTGTTTTTCATTCCTGCAGATTGAGTAGTTGCTCAAGTAACAAAACATAAATCTATGTATACATTATGACATGATTAAAACAATCTAGCTAATTAACATGCCCATCACCTCATAGTGTTATGATTTTTGATTTCTGATTTTTTAATTAATTTTTGTTGAGAATATTGAAGATATATTCTCTTAGAAAATATCAAGTATAATAATAGACACAGAATTATCTGTATTCACCATGCTGTACTTTAGATCCCCAGAATTTATTCGTCTTGCATAAATAAAATTTTGTACTATTTGACCAACATCTCCCACTTCTCCCTCAGCCATGTCCTGAAATTGCAGTTCTACTCTGCTTTTAGGAGTTCAACTTTATTAGATTCCAGATATAATTGAGATAAAGCAGTATTTGCCATTTTCTGCGGCTTATTCCACTTACAATAAGATCCTCCAGGCTCACCTACTTTGTCTGAAATGGAAGGATGTCTGTCTTCTTTTTTTAAGACTGAATGTTGCATCCATATATCTTATGTATTATTGATGATACATAATATATTCTATGATATATGTATTTTATATCTTAAATAATATTATATAATGCATATATGTTATATTTTCTTTAACCACTCCTAGAATGCAGGAAAACTACAGGGAGATGACACTTTCTATTTGCTAGAATGACTAAATTTGAGAAAAAAATAAATTGTTAACACCAATGTGGAGGAATTAAAATGACCATACGTTGCTGATGAGTGTGGATAAAGTACAGGAAAACTGGCATTTACTTATAAAGTCAAACATTGTCTATCCTATAATGTGAACACAAGAATGAAAACTCTGTGAACCACTAATCTACCTTTCTGTATTTTTCCATTCATCCATATTTTGTTCCTATTATATAAAAACTTTTTTTTTTTTTTTTTTTTTGCTGGGTACAGTATACTTTATTCTGGTATATGATAAGGTAGGGCTCCCCCAGCCCCTCCCCTTCTTCAGGGGGTCTGAGATGGTAATTGGAGGTCAGGAGATTCTCAGTGTGTTGGGGGATGACTTGGGGCAAGGACTCCCCAGCCACTGAGGGCCTCTCTCTTCCTCTTGATCTTGCTCAGGCTGGTGGTCCAGAGGGCTCTTAGTCCTTGGAGGCCACGTGGACCATAAGGTTTGGCTACAGTTGCTATAGCCAAATTCGTTGTCATACCAGGAAATGAGCTTCACAAACTGGTCATTGAGAGCAATGCCAGCCCCAGAATCAAAGGTAGAAGAATGGGTGTCCCTGTGAACGTCACAGGAGACAACCTGGCCTTCAGTGTAGCTGAGGATGCCCTTGAGAGGGCCATCCAATGCCTGCTTCACCACCTCCTTGATGTCATCATATTTGGCAGCTTTCTCCTGGTGGCAGGTCAGATCCACAAATAACACACTGAGGGTAGGGACACAGAAGGCCATGCCAATGAGCTTCCCATTCATCTCAGGGATGTCCTTGCAGTGCTGGTAGAATCAGGGATAATGTACTGGGCAACCCCTCAGCCATCATTCCACAAATTCTCAGAGAGGCTGTCCATGGTCATCTGGGTAGCAGTGATGGCATGACGTGTGGTCATGAGTCCCTCCATGATGCCAAAGTTGTCATGAATGACCTTGGCCAGAGGGGCCAAGCAGTTGGTGGTGCAGGAGGCATTGCTGACAATCTTGAGGGAGTTGTCATATTTCTCATGGTTCATGCTTATCACAAACATGGGGGCATCAGCAGAAGGGACAGAGATGATGACCCACTTGGGTCCAACATTCAAGTAAACCCCAGCCATCTCCATGGTGGTGAAGATCCCGGTGGACTCAACAACATACTCAGCACCAGCATCACCCCTTTTGATGTTGGTGGGATCTCACTCCTGGAAGATGGAGATGGAGTTTCCATTGATTATAAGTTTCCCATTCTCAGCCTTGACTATGCCGTGAAATTTGCCACGGGTGGAGTCATACTGAATATGTAGACCATGTAGTTGAGATCAATAAATGGGTTATTGATGGCTACAATATCCGCTTTGCCAGATTTAAAAGAGCCCTGGTGACCAGGTGCTCAATTGGCCAAATGTGTTTACCCCAACCGTCACCATCGTGTCTTGGGGATGCGGCTTGCACTACCAGAAGACATGGCTGTCTGCTGATTGAGGGGGAGCAGAGAGCCACAAACTTTTTTTTTTAATCGATAGGGAAACAGGAGGCAAAGCAGATAGGTGGGTCCCAGTATGTACATCTTTGTGGTTATTATAGGACATCTAGTGCCCAGCTCGCAGGGTATTATGGGGATGAAATCATATATGTGAAGTTGCCCACACAGTGCACCCCATAACTTCCTTGTGAACAGAAAATCAGTGCTCAATCAACATTGCAGTAATCGATATATACACGTTGTTTTCCAAATAGAGACTTGCTTAGACATCAGTGCATTCAGTAGTCTTCTTTCTGTAAACTTTTTTTTTCTTTCTGTATACTTTAAAGTGCTATGTAAGATGTGGTCCTTCAGGATGGTGATTGTAGTCTTTGCTGGGAACCCACAGTAAACTCACAACAGTGAAAAGTAAATGATAAACTCTTTCCTGGGAACTCCCCAGGAGTTGTTTGTGTTGACGTAGATGGTGGGTGTGGGGGGCTCAGGTGCGCTGTGCCTGCATTCTCTAGTGTCGCCACTAAACGAGGGTCCCCAGGAACAGCATCAGCACTAACAAGTACTTGGGAAAGATGCCAATTCTCAGACCCCATTCCAAACCTGCAGAATCACCATTTATTCTGTGGGACCTGGAACACCGAATGATTTCTGTGCACATTAAAACTTGAAAGCACATCATTGCTTATCAGCCTGGGTTTACAGTAAAGATCCCAGGGTGAGTTTTAAGAACCACCATCACCTGGGCCCTCTGCCAGAGTCTGTCTATTGGTCAGGGTGAGAACATCAGTGCTGCTTTAACTATGCGCTTCAGGTGCTTCTCGGGTAGACCAGGGTGAAGCCCAAGGATTCGAAGGTATATTTGTGAAAGTTGACTTCAGCTTTCATTTGAAGAGAAGGTAACAGACTGGTCTGGAATTGGAAGGGGCAGGTCATTGCAGCCCACGTTCCCTGTGGCAGGATTTGTGGCTGTCTGTGGGAGGGGAAGACATCTGAAACCGGGGAAGGAGAAACTCACACGCAAATGTCCACGTAGGAGCTCTTTTTTTCTGAATCTTTTCCTGTGACAAAGTAGAGGTTGGCCTTTTGTGCAGTTCAAGATCCTTCTGTCTCTGAGCTGATGATAGCAGGTAATGAGGCCGTGTTGAGGCCTTTAAAGGCATACACGTGTGATTTCTTTACATAATATCACCCGAGAAAACAATCAAGAGCAAGAGGGAGAGGAAGAAATGGCTGCTTCTCAGGTAAGTTTCGTCTTGACTTAGCTCAGGGCAGTGTCCCCATTTCTTACCCAAATGCCATGTGTTTAGAATTTGCACATTTACTTCTCTACCTCTTGTCCTTCCTAGCAAATTTGTTTTGGACTGCAATTTATCCTTTTTTTTTTTATCTTTTTGCCTTGATTGGTCTTTTTTTTTTTAATATTTATTTATTTGAGAGAGAATGAGAGAGAGAGAGAGAGAGAGCATGAGAAGGGGGAGGGTCAGAGGGAGAAGTAGACTCCCTGCTGGGCATGGAGTCCGATGCGGGACTCGATCCCGGGACTCCAGGATCATGACCTGAGCCGAAGGCAGTGGCTTAACCAACTGAGCCACCCAGGCGCCCAACCATTTATCCTTTTAATGATAGTCAAAGTCAGCCCTTTAGGATATTCCCATCTTACATCCCTGGGGCCGTCTCTCCATTCTCTCCACCTGGGCTTTCTATGCAGCATGAAGAATTCCTACCATGAATTCATGACCTGCAAGTATTGAAAATATTCCCTTTGTGACAGATCAACATGGGGATGTGTTGATACCCAAGATCCTCACTGGGGATTTGTTGGGTTTTGGAATCTCAATGAAGGAGGAAATATGTAATATTTAGATTCTGTCTGGGTGTAGCCTGAGTCTATATAAACTGAACGACCATGAACAAACAATCCAGGTGGCTATCAGGCCCAGAATAAGTCAGTGTTCTGAAAAAGAAAGCCTTGCTGTCTAGATTGCTTCAACGAAGGAATTACTATTTGAAATACGTGAAAGATTACAGGATATGGGAGCTGTCTCTGGCTTGAAATCTCATAAAACTGCTATATTTTCATGATTGGAATCATAATATGATTTGTTTGTTTTGTAAACTTTATCACAATAGTAAAGAGTCCTCCGTGCATCAGGCCACTGATACGTTTGTCTTGTTAACTGATGTTAACTTTGTTCACTTGGTTCGGGGTCTTTCTGCTAGATTCCCCCAGAAAATGCGGGCTCTCACCTTTCTTTACAGGAGATATTGGCCTTTGCAAATAAAGGTACTAAATGGTCTTTGGTTTCATGAGTTTCCATTTAATCTGCATAGTGTCACAGATATGCTCTCCTTTATTGCCTTTTTTTTATTTTCAGCAGAATGAAACAAGTACTTTGTAATTTCTGTATATTCAAGTTTCTTAAAATTCTGTAGTGTAATTCAGCACAAATGATTATTTCCTTGAAATAACATTTGTTGGTGTAAGGAAGGAAGTATTCATGATGTTTTGTCTTGATTTCAGCCTTACCATTCCGTGAGGTTATCTGTAAACTTCACTCTAGTTTAGTGATAATTCTACAAACTAACTGGCATAAAACACTGTTGCCCACATCTTAAAATCAAGTATCTATTCCTTATTTCTGATTCAGCAGTACTTGGAAGTGGAATTCAGGAGCTGAACATGGAAAATCCTTCCTAAGTGTTCTAAAGAGGCCATCAGGAAACAGTGTTTGGAGAAATAATTTTCTATATGCTTCTGTAATGTGCTCTCGTCTCTACCGAACATAGTGCTGGATTTGAAATTGTAGATTCTCTGGCAAGAGTCATGCTTCTTTTTCTTGTCAATAGGTCTTGCTGTCTGTAGTCTGGATCTGGTCAACTTCTTTGGAAAAGTAAAGAACCCAGCACATGAAGAGAAAGGAGACAGTAGCCACACACCCAGGTAGGTGGGAATGAATGAAGCAGATGACACAGGTCGGGGCCAAAGGTCAGAGGAGAAAACTTGACCTTAAAATGTGGTTTGGGATGCTCTGCTTGAATGGAATGATTCTGGAAGTCAACGTTTAATTCTCTGGTGGTCACAGAGGGACATCTCCTGTCCCACTCTTCACATGCTCCTACATCCTTTAAGGACTTCCCTTCTGTTCTAGTGTCTTCCATGGCATTCACAGTGAGATCCAAAAGCCTCCCCATGGCCACTAAGGGTCTATGTGACCCAATTACTATTCCATTGCTTTCGGGGGTATGGGAAAATCTGCACACACAGGGAGTTTCTAAGTGGAGGCCCCAATGTGATTTACTCCTTTCCCAATCCTGGGTGCACTTGTCTCCTGGAGACACGCACAAATTCTCATACAACATCATGAATGCGGGGGTATTGCGAGGACTGACCCTCCCCTATCAAATCTTATGCAGAGTAGCCTTCCCTATGGAGGTTTCCCCATTGACCAGACTCTGTGCTCTGTCTTTAGAAATGTACCTGGGAGCTTCAGTGTTTACATTGGCCTCACAGTGGAATATGCTGGGCCCCTTCATTAAGACCTAACTGATGCTAGGCCCTATCAAGGACTAAGTGACAGAATCTTTGTGGTTGGGATGCTGGACATGGTAGTTCTAAAAACTACACAGGAGATCCCAACATGAAGCCATAGCTGAGAACTACTTTTCAAACATTGTTTGTCAAAATTTCACGAATATACAAACCGTTTGAAGTTCCCATTAAAAACAGAATCAGGGGCCCCATACTCTGGTATCATGACTCCCTAGGTGTGGATGAAGCCCATTAGTGTGTATTTTTAACACTCATGAGGTTGCTGTCCCCAGACTTCATTTCCAGTAGCATTATGTTAGAGCAGAAGAGCACATCTGAGTCCCTTATACCAAACTATCCTTTCTCAACACAAATACTGCCCTTCTCAGTGATGACTACTAACAAGAAAGATGACATTCTCTGCTCATCCCATACAAGTTAGGAAGGGACTAGATAAGGTTGTGTTGTCTGAGCAAAGTTGTTTTGGATAAATAGTATGTGCTCATTCATGAAAGGAATGTTTATTGAGCATCTACTACATACTCCAGGTATATGAGGATGCACCGTGTCCAGGATACTGTGCTGGGAATCTTACATGCATTCTGCATGTTAATCGTTCTAGAGCCCTGGGAATTGGGTACTATATGATCATTTTTTCGAGAAGGATTTGGATGCTGGGTGTGCCTCCCTGGGATTGTAGAGGTTCTTTCTCTTTTTCATTATCATTAATCTTAAAAATAATCTTGGGTGTTATAGCACAAATACAGAGAGCAGACTGGGAGATAGGAAGGGTGGATTAGAGGCTCTGAGATAAATTTGAGGGGTCCATCATTTGCATTTATGTATTTGATTAATTTTAACGTGTGGACTATCAGTGGACATCCCAGGAATGGAAAGTGGGATGCTATGCGTTATCTTGGAAGCGGTGTTTTAACCAGAAAGGTGAAACTGCCTCCCCAAATTTTAAGTCTCTTGCTTGCTTTATCTGAGTCTGCACCTCAGGAAAGTGTGAATGCTAGTTTGGGCCACCCGGGTGGAGTTGCCAGAAACTCTGTTCTCTGAGTTGTTCTGAGAAGGGAGGCACAGGGACTGACATTGGAGTCGTGGAGGGCAATTTCGTGGTCTAAGGTTATTTTCCACAGAATCTGAACAGACAATTCCCTGTAAGTCTCCGTAATCCCCATTTAGGCAGAGGGACTATTCCCGATGTAATTTCTGGGCACCTGAGCTCTGTGCACACAATGCTAGGTCCAGAATAAGAAACAGGAATCCGGGGGCTTCAGTGGTTCCACTGGAGGTGGGATTGACCGGCGCCATATGCATTCATACTGCACAGGGTGATCATGGATGTCCAGTCCCTGATCTCCATCTGTTCTGGGATCCTCTGCACTGTGGCAGATGACATACTCAGGACCTTGAGGGGTTCACCTCTGTTTTTAGTGTGCACATGTGTGAAGTTTTGGCAACAGGAAAGGCAGAAACGGGAGAGGGCAGGTAAACTCTGGGTGCAATAACAGTGTTGGTCAGAGGGAGGACTGGGCTGAACATAGACTCTGGTCCCAGCTTGCCTGAACTGTGAACTCAGGTGTGTGGGCTTGGTTGAGATGAAATTCAGGTGTGGTGCTCTGGAGACCCCCCCCCCCCCCCCCGCTGGTGAAGGGAAGAGCACAGGACTGCAGGTTGGGGCCCAGAGAGGAGCTGGGCGTACCACAAGTCCTCTCTGCGCATGCGCAGCACTTGTTGGGCAACTCTATCTGCGCAGGCGCTATGGGGAGCCATTACCAAGGGTGAAGTCTGGGGAAGTGAGGGCAGAATCGCATTGGTGTGTTGTGCGCATGTGCAAAAGTGAGCGGAGCGGGGCGGGCACATCTGTCGCACTGTCTTCTGCGCACTTGCAATGTGGGTGAGGAGTTTAGGCCACTTGAGAAACTGGTCCAAAGGAAAGGTGGTACCGTGTGATCTTTAGCGATGAAGCGATTTACGTTCAAATTTTCCAGAGTAAATTTGACCAGTAGGTTTGTGTTTTCAAATGGTTAGTCTTGCGCCACCTGTAGGAGGTTGCAGTGAAGTTTTTATGGAGAGCTTGTGGAAGGGCAGTATTTGATTGGATATACCCTAAGCAGTTGCCTTATTTTTGGAAGGCCTAGTTGACGTAATTGTTTGTTCTTAAGTTCATTTCCTTCCTTTCCAGTGCAGTGACTGTGAATTAAGTTGTGGTTACTTTCAGAGGCTACCGAGACATTAAAGCCCCCTGAGTCCATGGCTTCCCTGTTTAATTTTTTTAATAGTGGAAACACAGTTGGTGGGATATTATGTGTTTGTGTGTGTGTGTGTGTGTGTGTGTTTTAATCGATTTGCAAGGGTAGTTCAGCAGTTGTCCACTCATTGTAAGAACGCACAGTCATGATGGTGCAACAATTTCAATTCCCAAAACCACCCAGTAAGTTACATGTGTACAAATCAAAGATCCACATTTCATGTGTGTGATAGCAGGAGACAGATATATTTGCGTGTCAACACTGAAGGAAGTGTTTCAACAAGTGTGTTACATTTACAATTACAGCGGGATATGTTTTAGAAATGCAGTAGACGACACCACCTTCCTATGGCATTGATTAAGGAAAGCAATTTTTTTTAAAGATTTTATTTATTTATTTATTTGACCGAGCACAAGTAGTGGGAGATGGAGAAGCAGACTCCCTGCTGAGTAGGGAGCCAAGGAAAGCAATTTTATTGGCAGTAATATTGATATGACAATATTTATGCAAACATTAAGTGCAAAATATTTTAATTTGTATGTGTGTTACACAATGTCAAATGGAACTTCACAGGGCACCTGGGTGGCTCAGTCGTTAAGCGTCTGCCTTGGGCTCAGGTCCTGATTCCAGGACCAAGCCCTACATGGGGCTCCCTGCTCCGCGGGAAGCCTGCTTCTCCCTCTCCCACTCCCCCTGCTTGTGTTCCCTCTCTCGCTGTGTCTCACTCTGTCAGATAAATAAATAAAATCTTTTAAAAAAAAAACCCAAAAACAAATGGAACTTCACACACACTCTGTAATTGCACAAGAAAGAGGATACACCTCATACTGATGAGCTGTTATGACAAGATCAAAGTGTTACTGCCTTGGGGCACTAAATGAGGATTTTTACTTTATTTAAATGTAAAATAAGAATTATACAATATAAACGTACAAAATAGTTGATGTTATGTCTATGTGTAGATGTTTTCTATCTCTACTGTGACAAATCTCCACACATTTAGGAGCTAAAAAAGAACACTCTGCTGATTATATATTTGAATTTCAGTGGGTTTTCCAGGTTTTCTGCTTAGGGTCCTATAAAGTCAAAATCAAGGTTTCATGAGGCATGAGATTTTCTCTGCAGCCTCTAGGGGATTATCTGCTTCCGGGACCATTCAGGTTCTTGACAGAATACACCTTTAAAGATATTTATTTATTTATTTAGAGCAGGAGCAGTGGGATGGGCAGAGGGAGGAGAGAGAGAATCTCAAGCAGACTCTGTGCTGAGCCTGGAGACTGAATCGGGGCTCAATCTCACAACCCTGAGATTATGACCTGAGGGAAATCAAGAATCAGACACTCAGCCACCTGAGCCACCCAGGCACCCTGACAGAATCCACCTTTAAAGACAATTGGAGTTGATGCTAATCCTTATGAAGGGACTTATCTGCCTCCTGTGTACAGACCTGAATTTTGTTCTGATCTACTGGATTCAGAAAAGCCATTATAATTGATTGTTGATGTCTTCTAGCAAGTTTTCTAGCATTTTGCCAAAAGTTACATATCTTTTTCTTTAGATCCTGTTCATGATATTTCCATTGGGCTAATTTCATCAAATGTTTGGCGTGGCCCTCACTGCAAGCATGTGGACCAATTGATATAAATCTGAAAAACCAGCTTGGCAACTTTGAATCAATATGTTAAATTCTTCTGCAAACCTATGGAGATCCTCAGTCACTTCGGGGAACTCTACTCAAAGTTCACCCTTATTCCAGTGAACGTAAACTGTGTCCACTTAGATCTTCAGAAGTTTTAACTTTAAGGGGGCAGATTTTAATAGGTTCAGGAGAGGAGGTAGCAGAGGGAACTTCAGATGAAAAGGAAGGTGCAAAAAAGGATAGAATGAGAGTGGAGATGAAGGGAGAGCCCAGAGGAAGATGGTTTTGGACACGGGGCCTGAGCACAGGATGGCTTCCTACTGACTGTTGACAAAGAAGGTGGGGGAGGGGAAGAATAGGCTTCAGAAGCCCTTTTCTGTGTTTGTAATTGTTTTCTTACCTTTTTCAGTTGAAAAATTATATATTGGTATGAGGCAATATGATGTTCCTGATAGGGTTTGGAACCTTCAGAATACCAATTAAAATAGGAATCCCATTCAGTTTTGTCAATTTCAGAACCATGTTTTTCCACCTCATCTTTGATAAAAGTAACTTTGGAAAGAGCAAAGAATCCAGTTATGGCCGTTGAAGTTCTAAATTACTTCTTGTTAAGTCAGTCCGTTTATATACAAAAGCCCATGAGGAGGGAAAGTATTTTTTATACCTAAGAAAGGCATCTCTTCCTTACACTGGAATAAAGGAGCATCTTGGAGCAAGATCAAGTCCATGTAAGATCAAGTACATCTCTTTCTGTTGGGTCTGAAACTGACTTCCAGTGGTAGGGCAAGAGGGCTCTTCCTGCCAAAGACCTCTGACTCCATTTTAGTGAGGTATCCCATGACTAATTTTCACAGTTGGAAAGGAAAATTTGCTTTGTTCAGGAGGCTGGCCAATGGGGAACATGGTAGATTCATGTCCAAAGACAATATACAAAGTCACAGACCAAGCAGCAAGTGTTTAAGGGGGAGGCACACAAAAGTAGTGAGTTTTTTGCCTTTTTTTTTTTTTAAGATTTTATTTATTTGACAGAGAGAGCACAAGTCAGCATAGCGGCAGGCAGAGGGAGAGGGAGAAGCAGACTCCCTGCTGAGCTTGATCCCAGGACCCTGGGATCATGACCCGAGCCAAAGGCAGTCGCTTAAGCGACTGAGCCACCCAGGTGCTCCGAGAAGTAGTGAGCTTTGACATGCTGGGGAAGCGGTGCTACAATGCTTCATCATCCTTGATCTCTCAAAGGAGCCTCACTAGCATCAGGGATGCCACTTTCTAGCATGATGAAGCTTGGTCTTCTAGGAACATTGGGTTCCTGGTTTCCCTAGCATCAGAGGTCTGTTGATCTCAAGAACCTACAATTAGTCAAGCCTTAAGTTAGAGAGCATAGGTGAGTGAGTTAGACTTACGTAGCCAACCATGCTGGGAGTAGTTACAGATTGGAAAGTTTATATTTTTGGAAAATAACATAGATACATTATTAATGCAGTATGTATTGAGCTTTTACTCTGTGCACACACATAGGATCCCTGGTGCTGTGGGACCTCAGGAACATGTAGGTGAGTTAATCCTCATAATATTTGAGGGGTTGGTACTAGATGTCCCCTATTTTCCCTGAGAATGTAGATGCTGGGCCGTGCCTTTTTGCTTCTTTTTCTTCCTTAACATTAAGTGTATAAAATAGGAGCTAAGTATAGGTTGGAGGAATATATAAAAACAAACTGGAACTTAAAAGGAAGTTCTCATTGTTGACTAAGAATCAAATTGTCATGAGATAAACAGGAGAAAATCAAATTCAAACCATATGTATGGAGGGGCACCTGGGTGGCTCAGTCATTAAGCGTCTGCCTTCGGCTCAGGTCATGATCCCAGGGTCCTGGGATCGAGCCCCGCATCGGGCTCCTGCTCAGTGGGAAGCCTGCTTCTCCCTCTCCCACTCCCCCTGCTTGTGTTCCCTCTCTCGCTGTGTCTCTGTCAAATAAATAAATAAAATCTTAAAAAAAAAAAAAACAAAAAACCCATATGTATGGAGACTCCACACAGATGTGAAAGTTTCAAAGACTGGCAAAGTAAGGTATATATCTCTTTGAGGAGAAAATCAGAAGAAAAGGAAGAAGAAGGGAGAAGTCTGGGAACTCCAAGGGAAGAGATATAATTCACAAGAAGAAAAAATGAGTAAATATTTAGTAAAATATTATTCTCTTGGCTACTCAAAAAAATAAGAAAGGGCACTTGGGTGGCTCAGATGGTTGGGCGTCTGCCTTCGGCTCGGGTCGTGATCCCAGGGTCCTGGGATCGAGTCCCGCATCGGGCTCCCTGCTCCTTGGGAGCCTGCTTCTCCCTCTGCCTCTCTCTCTCATGAATAAATAAATAAAATCTTAAAAAATAGGACAGAGAATTTGGCTCAAACAGGTCTTACTAGGTTCCTTTGTGTTTTTCGTACCTAGTATATTATCATAAGGTAGTTATGTATGTTGATAGCTCTCATCCTGGGGCAGCTTCTCTATCTAAATTATTTTTAGTCAGGAGGGTGGAAAAGACTTTTCCTTAATCTGCTGAATTTTGATTGCTTTTTAACTTAAATAATATTTCTGCCAAAGTGGTCCATCATGGGGCAGCTTGTGCTTTGCCCATACAATCTGTAGGATATTTTGTTGAATTAAATAAGACATGGAAAAAAGAAATACTGTATAAAATCACATGGAATCTAAAAAAAGTGAAATCATCAAAGTGAAGATAGAAGGTTTGTTGCCAGCAACTGCCAGTGAAGGAAATTTTGAGATGTTGGTCAAATGGTAATGTGAAATTAATTGGAACTCTCACTAAAATGGAGTCAGGGGGTTTCAGCAGGCGGAGCTCTCAAGCCCTATGACTCATAGTCATTGGCAGATCCAACAGGAAGGGAAGGTCTTGACATTATACAAACTTGACCCTGGAGATGGACTATACTATTCCAGCCAGAGGAAGATATGCTTTTCTTATCCCTCCCAGGCAACCACTGAAAAATGACCATCCTTCAAACTACGATTTTACTCCAAAGAACTTTAGTGTGTAACAGAGTTCTCAACTTACCCCTTCTCTCCTCAAAAAAGCCTCCTCCTTTGTTTCCTAGACTTGCCTATCATTTTGCCATAGCCTGTATGTCCCTAATTTGATACTGTTATTCCTGAATAAACCCATCTTTTTGTGGAAAAAATAACTGGCAGTTTTTGTTTATTTTTATTTATTCTTTTATTTGTTTACTTATTTTTAGAGAGAACAAGAGCACGAGCAGGGTGTGTGTGCGGGGGTAGAGAGAGAGGGATAGAAGGAATCCTTAGCAGTCTCCACGCTCATCGAAGAGCTGTTGGAGGGCTCAATCTCATCACCCTGAGATCTTGATGAGAGCCAAAATCCTGTCAGACGACCAACTGACTGAGACACTGAGCCACCCCTCGCAGTTTTTATTTTTAATGTTAAATATAACAACACTCAGGACACCTGGGTGGCTTGGTTGGTTGGGCAGCCAGCTCTTGATTTCGGTCTAGGTCAAGGTCTCAGGATACGGGGATTGAGGCCCATGTTGGGCTCTGCCCTGAGTGGAGACTCGGCTTGGAGATTCTTTCTCTCCTTCTGCCACTCCTCTTCTTGCTCTCTCTCTCTCTAAAATAAATAAATCTTTAAAAAATCCATAAATATAACAACACTCACTTAGATGAATAAATACTGGTGTTCCATTGTGCAGCACACCGAATATAGTGATGTATTTTACACTTGAAATTTGCTAGAATGCATCTAAATAAAGCATTATCAGCACACAAAAATCTTAACTATATGGAGTGATGGATATGTTCATGAGCTTCATTATGGTAAACGTTTTGTACGTAAATAAGGTTAAGGGGGGGCGCCTGAGTGGCTCAGGCGTTAAGCGTCTGCCTTCAGCTCAGGTCATGATCCCAGGGTCCTGGGATCGAGCCCCGCATCGGGCTCCCTGCTTGGCGGGAAGCCTGCTTCTCCCTCTCCCACTCCTCCTGCTTGTGTTCCTGCTCTCGCTATCTCTCTGTCAAATAAATAAAATCTTAAAAAAAAAAAATTAAAAAGAAATAAGGTTAACGGTCCACAGAAAAAGGGAGAAAAGACAAAGATTTCTTCACATAAGAGAAGTCCCTTTAGGCCCCCAGCCATTTTATGATGTATGCCTGCTTATGATCTATGCTGGCACCACTTACCCAAGCACCTCTTTGATGAATGTCCTGGAATATGTCAAAATTACAGAAAGACCTCAGTAGTTAATGATTTTAATGCTGCAAAAGCATGTAAATACAAACAGCCACCACAAGCCCAGAAGATAGTCTAACCATACCAGAGACAATTAATCCATGGTGAAACTCCCGTTGCTGTTTCCAAAGTAAAGATTGTCTTAACAGAGATTCTGTAGTGGCTGTTGTGGGAATTAAATCCCTTTGAGCACACAAATAATAAAGGAGCCAGAGAACTGATGATCCCCACCCTTACAGGTCCTTTGACTTCAACCAACTGGGCTTTGTGCTTTGCCCATACAATCTGTAGGATAGCACAAAGTCCAGTCGCCTGGACTGTCAATTTAGGATGCCTTTTGATGGATTTCATTCTGAAATGGCCTTTTCCAGGCCCCTTGATGAATATGCATATGCCATTAGCTTAAAACTCACCCAATTTTGTTGTTTGGGGAGCTAGTATTGGGAAATGTCCCTGGTGTTCTCTTCACTTGATACAATAAAACCTGTATTTTTCTTATTTTTGTCTTGGCGGTGTTTTTTGGCTCAACACCCACCATGAGGTGAAACCAGTTTCAGATGATAATTTCACCATGTATGTGGATATTTACTGTTTTAACCCTCAGCAACAACTGGATGTTCATAAATGGAAAACAAGGTCCTGAATGAGTACTTAAAATTAGCACTGACTTTAATGACAAAGACAGACATTTAGGCACTCAAACACATTTCTCTGCTCCCATGTGTCTGCTCTGGGGTTTCAGCAAAAAGTGAGCACCTGACATTGAGACTAGGAATAAGCAGCCAAAGAAAACTTTGCTCTCCTTCTATTTGTTCAGTGAGGGGAGAGTCTAGAGTAGGGACAGACCTAGAAAATCTTCAGAAGAAGGTGAATCTGGGTGGGGCTGTGGACGGTGAGGATTGTATAGAGGACAATGGCAGACTGCCCTAAAATGTACCCCTTGGCTGTATTGACTATTTTGAAATAAAAGCTACTTAGGAAACAGCCAATGCAAAAAAAGAACACTCTGATCACCATTTGTGTCCAGAAAGCAGGAAATCAATCTCTCATGTAATGGATAACTTTCTTGCAGAGAGAGAGAAAGAGGTATTCTTATCTCCATGGGTAGGGAATTAGGAGCTGAGAAGTTTGCATGAACAAACTTGTTACTTTTCACTACTTTACTTCCACTACCTAAATTCTGCTCAGAATTCCATACTAATTGAAGGCCCAAACAGGAGTTTTCTTTTTGCTGTTAAATTCTCACAGATGTATTGTGTCTTCTTTTTCCCGAAAACACCATAAAAACTATCTACATCAGTTATTTCTATGGGTCTCAATTTCATGATTGGCTTTTTGGGTGCATGTAATTATACTTTTTTTTTCCCTCCTGTAATCTATCTCAGTCAATTTGATTCTTAGACCAGCTAAAATAATCTTAAATGGTAATGGAAAATTATTTCTCCCCAACAATTTTTCCATAAAATCCTAAATATCGTAAGTTCAGTGTTGAAACTCTGTCCATGCCTACCTCAAAAGAAGCATTCTACTTACATACATAATAAGATTCTTGTGCATCTGAGTTAAGCATATTCTAAATTTGAGGGATTTTCATAACACCTCATTATAGTGAAAAGGGAGATGGCCATCGTGTCAGACACGGTGACACAGTGTGGGTAAAAATGGCCATTTTTAATGATATTCTTGGGTGTCCACTTACGCTACACACACGGTGTTGCTTAAATGCCATCGGAGAGAGCTCTGGTCAGTGAGATGGAGAAGTGCCCATGGAGGCAGGACTGCCCTGGATGAAAAAGAAATAACTTCCAATCAAAATCTCTATGTGCTATCAGATTTTTTTCTTACTCCTCCTTAATCTCGAAACAGGGTTTGGTACCTAGTGGTAGGGCAACCATTTGGGGGCCATGAGAGATGAAAGAGGAGCACAGCGCTGCATATCAATAATATCAGAGCAAAAACGAGGAAAAAGAGGGTACCCTGTGTGATGTCTCAGTCATTTCATCAGACATGGGCTTCCTACATATTCATTGTGTACCTAAAATATACATCTTATTTTCTATAAGCATTACTCTTTCCTGGTATAGCTGAACACATGCACACAAGCTACAAAATGAAATGGATTATTATATTTCACTTGTAATAATTTAAATGGGCATAACCTGCTACC
This sequence comes from Mirounga angustirostris, assembly GCF_029215605.1. Classification (NCBI taxonomy): domain Eukaryota; kingdom Metazoa; phylum Chordata; class Mammalia; order Carnivora; family Phocidae; genus Mirounga; species Mirounga angustirostris. Next base: position 55,770,563 of record NW_026991724.1, on the reverse strand, counting down.
CAACTTCTTTGCAGTGGATTCCACAACTGCTAGAAATCCCAGTTCCACTCTGGATAGGATGAGTGTAAGAACAGCAAGGGCTGTGAAATACCATGGGGATTTCTGGCCAAAATATGGGTGGATCATTTGAAGCAGAGGTGGTCACTGCCTCTGACTACTAACCTGTGTCCCCACTAATTGGCAACAAGCATAGAGCCCAGAGCACATGACTACCCTAATCATGGGCTATGTGGAATGAAGGAGGTGCCTGTCAGCTGTGAGTCAGCATCCCTGGAAGATCACCCATCTATAGGGGATCGAACCTATGTTGGGGTTATACACCTGGGATACTAGTACTTTGTGCAACCACAGCACATGCCTTGCTGATCCTGCCTATTAGAATGTCCTGAAGGCTTCATCTCCAGCTTCTACTCTGTCATGTGACATCTTTTTTTTTTTTTAAGATTTTATTTATTTATTCATGAGAGACAGAGAGCGAGAGACAGAGGGAGAAGCAGGCTCCCAAGGAACAGAGAGCCTGATGCGGGACTCGATCCCAGGACCCTGGGATCATGACCTGAGCCGAAGGCAGACGCTTAACCATCTGAGCCACCCAGGCGCCCTGTCATGTGACATCTTAAAGCGATGTCTACACTGCTTCCATCATCCAATACCTATCACTATCCACTGCCAATAATCTAGGCCTCAGGAAGATCAGTAATCTCTGTCATCCAACAGCATCTGCTTATCAGTAACACCCAAGAATTCAGTTTAATCATGAAGAAAAATAGGAATTCCTTGGTTCCAGGAGATTACCGTATTTCCCAAGTCCACATGTCCATTACTTTAATCATCAGATGACACCATGAGCAGCTGACTTGGCCTTTGGAGTGAGTACATGTTCCCTCTAGTTCCCTCCCCACATTTCAAAAAGAGTTCTCCATGTATGCTTTTTTTTTTTTTTTTTTTAAGATTTTTATTTTATTTATTCATGTGAGACAGAAAGAGAGGGAGAAGCAGGCTCCCAAGGAGCGGGAAGCCCGATGCGGAACTCGATCCCAGGACCCTGGGATCATGACCTGAGCTGAAGGCAGACGCTTAACCATCTGAGCCACCCAGGCGCCCGTCCATGTATGCTTTTAATAGGTCTTATCTTGGGGCCTCTAGGTGGCTCAGTCAGTTAAACATCTTTCTTTGCCTCAGATCATAATCCCAGGATCCCAGGATCTAGCCTACTTCTCCTTTCCCTCTGTTGCTCTCCCTGCTTGTACTGTCTCTTTCAATCTGTGAAATAAATAAAAGCTTTTAAAAAGTAGTCTTGGGGGCGCCTGGGTGGCTCAGTTGGTTAAGCGACTGCCTTCGGCTCAGGTCATGATCCTGGAGTCCCGGGATCGAGTCCCGCATCGGGCTCCCTGCTCAGCAGGGAGTCTGCTTCTCCCTCTGACCCTCCTCCCTCTCATGCTGTCTCTCATTCTCTCTGTCTCAAATAAATAAATAAAATCTTAAAAAAAAAAAAAAAAGTAGTCTTGGCCACCTGGGTGGCTCAGTTGGTTGGGCATCTGCCTTTGGCTCAGGTCATGATCCTGGGATCCTGGATTCGATCCGCGTTGAGCTCCCTGCTCCGCTGGAAGCCTGTTTTTCCCTTTGCCTCTGCCACTCCCCCTGCTTGTGCTCTCTCTCACTTCAGTCTCTCTCAAATAAAATCTTAAAAAAATGAAAAATAAGTCTTCTCTTTCTTTCTAGAAGTATAGATCATCATTTTTACCTATGTTCACATTCCTCTCAGTGCTAAATGTCTGAATTTATACTGTGGCCCATTGTCCTTGTATCCCTCTAATCTGAATTAAGAGGTCAGTGAGGACTCTCTAGCCACACCACCTACAAAAAACTTTCTCAGATGGATTTGTAGCTGGGAATGAAACTGAGGAACCAAGAAGAAATGGAGATCATTAAAAAATAAGACAAGTAGAATTTATCTTTCTATATTCAGAGACTCAGGTGGGCAACCTGGAAACAGGTTATCCTTTCTCCACATCCAGAATTCATACCAATTCTTCTTCCTGTAATCTTTTTCTCTCTTGCCTTGTCTCATATTGGAATATTTTCCTCCTACTCAAGGGGTATCTCTTACACCCCAGGTACTGCCATGTGTGTATATTCACTTCATTTAAACATCAAAGGAACCCCTCCATTATGACATGGGGCTCAATCCTTTATTAAGTTCCATGGGTGGAGTGCTCAGGAGTTCTTGGGTAAGTCCAGATTGAGCCACTGAAACTTAAACAGATTTAGGTAAACTCTGTGGGTATCTTCTCTATAGGGTACACAAGGGGAATGTCTAGGATGCCAGGGGAGGTGGTTGTTCAAAAGGGCAGTGGTTGAGGTGTCCGATCAGAAGTTACATTTAAAAAAAAAGTATTTATTTATTTATTTGACAGAGAGACAGTGAGAGAGGGAATACAAGCAGGGGGAGTGGGAGAGGGAGAAGTAGGCTCCCCATGAGCAGGGAGCTCGATGCGGGCCTCGATCCCAGGACCCTGGGATCATGACCTGAGCTGAAGGTAGATGCTTAACGACTAAGCCACCCAGGTGCTCCTATCAGAAGTTATATTAATGTGTGCCTCTGCAGGGTGTTGTTTAGAGAATGCACTAGTGAGAGGGGCTGGTGTCAGTTCAAGTCCCCTGCAAACCAACTTGGCTACACAAAACGGCTGCCAAGTAGCACCATTATGGAGAAGTTTACCTACAGTCCCCCTATATAATCTATAATATATCCATGTTGATCATCCATGATGATCATGTCCCAGGAGTTAAAAGGAGGAGATAACGATGCAATAGATAAACTGTTGGAAATATAACCACACATTATTTAAAGTCTGAGACCACTGAGAAAGTGGATTACTAGTTATATTATATCACCATTATCAAATGCGTGGTAGATACCATCTGTTGTCTACATTCTTAAATAAGGTGAGGTAGGTTAATATTGGTGGCAGGATAATACATCTATCCATTACCTGTCAGTGTTAACACATTAAAAACCAATATGTTCTATTATTAAAATATCTTAGGATCACACATAGACTAAGTTATGCATTTCAAATCCCCTGTATGTTCCTTGTTGAAATTACAGATTACAATCATTCAAGAAACATTCTTGTTCTGATATAATGACCTAGGAGTCATAATTTCAATAATTTTCAGGCCTCAAGTAATTGTTAAGAAATGTCGATGTACAATCATATGCCCTGTTAGGGAAGAGTTAGCTATCCTCTACTGATATCTGGGAAGTTTTCTTCATTTCAACCACAGCAATTAATATTCTGTACATCTGTCTATTGCTACTGTAAAGATACATCAGTATTTTGATTGATTGCCACCACTTTTTTTTTTTACTTTTTAAGATTTTAATTCCAGTTAACAAAAAGTGTTATATTAGTTTCAGCTATACAATATAATGGTTAAACAATTCCATACATTATCAGGTGGTTATCACAACAAGTGCAGTCCTTCATTACCAAAACCTATTTAACCCTTCTCCCCACCCACCTTCCCTCTGGTAACCATTGGTTTGTTTTTTATCATTAAGAGTCTGTTTCTTGATTTCTCTCTCTCTCTGTCTCTCTTCACTTAAGAATTGATTAAATTCCTCGTGGAGAGGTAGACCATGGTCACCCTAAAGAGTCTTCTCATTGCTCATTATAATAATATTCTAAGTGTTTTCTCTTTTGCTTTGTTCTCTCCTATTGTTGAGATACATGCAAGCAGTTTCTGACTCCTTTACCCAGCCTACAGATCATACTGACTATGTAAAACAAATTCACCGCAGTGTCCCTTCTGGACCCTACAACAATGGCCTTCTGTAATAGCTACACGTAGGGACAGATAGAGACCAATTTCAATGCATGGACAGGGACATCTCTACAACCCCTGTCATCTTGAAGAAGTTACAGAATTTGAGCCCTTCACCCTTCAACAACCTTGATGATTTAAGAACCGATAATTGGTCAGGGATAAGGTGATGAGGGAAGAAACAGAAAAATGTTCACCTTTAACCCAGAAGGTTGACCTATAGCCTGCATAATTTTGATAAGGATCGAATATGTGCTGGTTGGTACATTCTTAAAGGGTCTCATGACTGCGTAGTTAATATCGAACTGAATGATAAGCACCAGAGTAATTTTGCAAAAGTAGTGTTTTTTTTAAAAGAGTTTATTTGTCAGAGAGAGAGAGCACAAGCAGGGGGAGCTGAAGGCAGAGGGAGAAGCTGACTCCCTGCTGAGCCCGATGCAGTGCTCGATCCCAGGACCCTGGGATCATGACCTGAGCTGGAGGCAGATGCTTAACCGACCGAGCCACCCAGGCATCCCAAAAAGTAGTTTTATAAGTAGAAAATTGGAGAAACATTTGTGATCTAATACTCCCTGCATGTCCCCTCCTCCTTGAACACTAAGCATATAACCACAAGCTTCATGTAGCCAAGGTGCAACTCTTTCTGCCCAGGAGTCCGGTCTCCCTGCAACTTGAATAATCTGTAAAAAAAAAAAATCTCAAGAATTCTTTCCTGCTGGATGGGCTCAACAATCCTACAACAATTTTGTTATGGAGAACCCCATTTTTGGCTGCTGGTGGCTCAAAAAGCCAATACACAAGACAGGAGTTTTGATTGGAAATGAATATGAGCTTTAATCAGTTCGGTAGAAGTCTTGTCCAAAAACCAACTCCATGGTTTCAGCCTGGCCCAAGATTTTTAAGGGAACTTGAGGCCAGTAATTGGTAAAAGAGGAGAATGGGAGTCTCTAGCACTTCTTGGTTCCTGCAGACTCAATGGTTATTGTGGTTCTTGGGGGTGATGCATTGGTGCCCCAGGGGAGGTTATGCAAGAGGATTCCGATCCACGTCTTTCTGGGAAGCAATACATGACCTATAGATATACAAAGAGGTTTGGTTTATCAATCACACACGCTAAAGGTGCATGCTAAAATTTAAAGACTACTAAGTTGGGCAAAGGGGCCCGGGCAGGGCTTTTATGTAACTTAAAAAAAAGGTCCCCTAGGTTTATTCTGTCACTGCAAATGGAAGGATTTCCTTCTTTTGTGAGGTTGATTATATACCCAGAATGAATTAGATGGCAGACCTCTATCAGTAATATAACAAATATCAGACATTAACTTTTTATATTATAAAGAGTTGCCTGCCTGGTGTTGCAAACTATTGTTTGACAAAATTTGCTCTTTCCTTTTTCCTGTGAATATGCTTACCCCCTTTTGAAATTCTAAATCCTTATGCTCTTCTTAAGTCACAGTGGCATGTAAGCATCAATTTCCTGTGGTTGAGCCTCATATCTTCGAGGTTCCCATAATTAAGAAATTATTTTTTTTCTCTTGTGAATCTGTCTTATATCAGTTTAATTATTAGACCGGCCAGAGAATTGAGAACAGATGAAGAAAAATGGATTCCTCTCCTAACATTCCTTCTGTTGTTGAAAACTGACTTCTGTGCTTCAGAGCAAAACTTGAAGACAGAGTTGGGGGGTCAAGGAGAACAGTAGCTTTATAGTTTTGCTGGACAGAGGAGGCTGGTGGAAGTTGAGGCCTTCAGAACAACAAGCTCACCCGGTATCAGGGGCTGAGGGTTTTGTAGGGATATACAGGATCTCGCCTGTTTGAACAGGAATTGTGTCTGTGTTCCCAGCCTTGTTCAGGCTTTCAGAGTGGTCCTGGATTCCTGAAAACAGGAAACAAAGGCTAAGAAGCGGGGAGGGGGGAGTTTGGGGAAGAGAGGGAAAAGCATACTTTATCCCATCAAGCCTCACTACTGTTTTAATGCAGCCATTTGATTTTTGTTCAACTTCTGCTCTCAAGTGGTTTCAGTTTGAGTCACCAGGGCAACTGAAGTAAGACCGCTTCCAATTTTAAGTCTGAAACCACTCATTATTTTCTAGAATTCCAAAAATAAGAAGAATAACACAATTTTAGTGAAAATTTTGAGGAATTAGAATACTCCTATATTGCTGATGGGAAAGTAAAAAGTACATTCATTTTGGAAAACTGTTTTGCAGTTACTTACGAAAACAAACATTTACCTACCGAAGGGCAGCATGCTCTTAGCACAAAATATGTCTCTTTGTTTAAGGGTTATTTTAGGCCGGCTGGTGTGTGTGTGGGGGGGGGGGGGTTGAGGTAGAGAGAGCGTGAGTGAGCATGCGCACGCAAGCGGGGAGGGGGGAAGGGGGGGCACAGTGACAGAATCTTAAGCAGGCTCCTTGCTCAGTGAATGCTGACCTCATGACACTGAGATCACGACCTGAGGTGAATTCAGGAGTCACATGCTCAGCCTACTGAGCCGCCCCTGCGCCCCTCCACTTGTTATTTTAAAGAAATGGCAGACAAAGGAAAAGCCCTGAAACCCAGTATGTTTACTTTTGTAAGAGATACTTGCATTTATAAGGGAAAGCTCCATTTGTAAGGGTGCTTCCCTCTGTGTAGCAGAAAGAGGGAGAATGTATAAATCTCCAGAAACTCCGATCATTGGAAAAAGCATCGATTTAAATCTGGTTAGCAACCACAGCCTTGGATACTGTGCTTTGCCTGGTCACCTCCCCAAATGCTTCCCAATAGGATAACAGCGTGAAGTTCCCAAAATGATCCTTGCTGGTGCCCTCCCCCTCAGATTCTGTCAACTGGTGAAAACAACGGTGTTGTGTTAATTAAGGGCTCGAGGTGATTCTCAGTGAGGCCAGGGTTAAGCACGAGGGCTTTCCGTTATTTTATGCGAATTGAGAGCAGGGTTTGGCTCAAGAAGAGGAAACAGGGTCTCTGCTACATGAGTCTGGGAGGGTCAGGTCCTTGGAGCAGAGGGTTCCTAGGCTGTAGCTGAATTTGTGGGCATCTGTGGGAGGGGAGGCCCCCTGGAAGCAGAGAAGGAAAAGTCAGGGATTGGTCTTCAAGTAGGAGCTCGTGGTTTCTGAAAGGCTCCTGACACAAAGGACTAGGATGTTGGGCCTTTTCTGCATTTCAAAGTCCTGCCTTCAGGCCGAGCAGTTTAGAGGTGCAGAGGCTCTGTTGGTGGCTTTAAAGGCATTTTCTCCTGATGCAGCTGTGATTTCTCCATGAATCTCTTCTGACAAAGAAATCTAGAGGACAAGGTGAAAGAAGAAGAAATGGCCAGTTCTCAGGTAAGCCTTGCATCTGAGGTCAGAGGCCTTGTCATCTTTTTCTCTTGAAATTCCTTGCATTTAGAAATTGCAAATGTTGATTCCTCTATTTCTGATAATTCCGCTTTATGTTTTCACCTAATTTTTAAAACCTTTTCAAAAGTGATACTGAAGGGTAAATCTTTGGAACAATTCTTCCCTATATCCCAGAGCCTTCTCTCCCTTCTCTCCAACCTGGCTTCCAATAGTCCATCAACAATTGTCACTTGGAATTAAAGTCCTGCAAGTATTGAAAATATTCCCTTTGTGACTGATTCACAGGGGAAGTCTTTGAGTTCAAGATTCCTGTTGCTGATGGGGTCCGGTCCTGGGATATCAGTCAAGGAAAGCAGTTCTTATCTAGGTCCCATCTGGATGCTTTTTCAGCTTTCTGTAGACCAGGAGTCAGAAAATGCATAAATAAACATGATGGATATGAGGCTCAGAATAACTGGGAAAGTTCTTGGGGGGGAAAAGAGGTGAGGTGGAGGGGAAGGGGGGTGGATTCATGTTCTTTAGATTGAAAAAAAAATGCTTAAAATATAATAGATATTACAGGACTTGGAAACTAATTGTGAAAAAAATGCTTAAAATATAATAGATATTACAGGACTTGGAAACTTATGTGTGATTGAACTTTGTATAAATGCACTGTTTTCTCATAATTCAATTTATATTCTGATTTAATGTTTGATGACCACAAGAACATACCAGTAACAATAGGTCCTTTGGTGTGCTTTAAGCACTGGTATCAGTTTGTTTCCTTAGAGCTCATGTTACCTTCTTTTTTTTAAGATTTTATTTATTTATTTGAGAGAGAGAGTGAGAGACAAGAGAGCACGAACAGGGAGGAGGGGTAGAGGGAGAAGCAGGCTCCCCGCTGAGCAGGGAGCTGGATTCGGGGCTTGATCCCAGGAGCCTGGGATCGTGTCCTGAGTGGAAGACAGATGCTTAACTAACTGAACCACCCAGGTACCCTCATATTACCTTCTTTTACTTGGGTTGGTGCACTCTGACAGATTTCTCCCTTATAAAGTTCATATTTTCCCCCTTAGTATTCATAAGTGTTGGGGCGCCTGGGTGGCTCAGTCGTTAAGCGTCTGCCTTCGGCTTCAGTCATGATCCCAGGGTCCTGCGTCGAGCCCCGCATCTGGCTCCCTGCTCAGCGGGAAGCCTGCTTCTCCCTCTCCCACTCCGCCTGCTTGTGTTCCTGCTCTCGCTATGTCTCTCTCTGTCAAATAAATAAATAAAATCTTTTAAAAATATATTCATAAGTATCTTAGATGGATTTACTGAGTGATATGCAGAAACCATCACATTTAAAGTGGAAACTTCTTTCTTCTGAATTTCTCTTCTAGTTTCTGTTGAGGAGAACAAAGGTAAAAGAAATGTAGATAAACTGAAATTCAACTTCCAGACCCTAGATAAATACTTGAGACTGGCAGAGTATGACATTCCATCAGGAATTCACAACTGCCTTAATGTTAATGCTTCTCTAGAGACAAAAAGCAGCCAGCTTGACAATAGCCAGACCTCCAGGATCCTGTAAGTCCTCTTTAACATATGAAAATCCCTGCAGAAACTTCCTTTATTTTTGCCCGCCAACTTAAAACTATTTTATCAATGGCTTCTCACTAGGACAGTGAAGGTCTTTCTGCCCAGGGGTCCTGTCCCTGTGCTTTAATAAAAACAGTTTTTGCACTGAAAATGTCCCAAGAGTTCTTTCTTGACCCTTTAGCTCGCAGGCCCCTTCACATCAGTTTCCACTGGACAATGAAGACTGTCACCTTTGTGTAGCAGAGATAATGATTTCTAGGACTGGAGGTTCTAAGTCAGACCTCCATCTTGTAGGTTTTTATTTTACTCCACACTTAGGTCACAGAGTTACTGTTTTATTTACCTCTTTGTATTTTCAGAAAAAAACAAAAACAGGGCGCCTGGGTGGCTCACTTGGTTAAGCGACTGCCTTCGGCTCAGGTCATGATCCTGGAGTCCCTGGATCGAGTCCCGCATCGGGCTCCCTGCTCGGCAGGGAGTCTGCTTCTCCCTCTGACCCTCCCCCCTCTCATGTGCTCTCTCTCAAATAAATAAATAAAATCTTAAAAAAAAAAAACAAGAACCACTTAACATGTTTGAGTGTCTTAAAATCCTGAAATATAATAGAGTCACAGATAGAAATTATATCAGGTAGGCTTGTGATGCAAAGGAAACTTGATTTGCAGCCAGTAAGGAGATCACGGGGAATAACTTCCAAAGCAGAGACTCCCAGAGCCAGGGAGAATGGTTTCCTTTTATTTAGGGTTCAAATGGAAATTTAGAAAGAGGGGCTAAATCATCTTGTATAGAGCTGGGCATGAGGTCAAACAGGTACCTGAAGACAACACTTCCATACATACATGGTATGTTATGTAAGTGAGGTTTGCGCTTCTCCTAGGATGGAGATTTTCATATTATAATGAGGTAAAAGTACCATGGGTTACTCTTTGGTCCATCTACACAGGTGTGAGTCAGGGGTTAAGCTCAAACTGTGCCAGCCCAATTTCATCCTTTGGGCCGTCATTACCTTTATTTGGATAGTTTTCGTTCCTTGACAGGAGACTAGACCATGGGGTCTTTGCCTGGAGTAAAAGATAAGGTGGAAAAAGAGGTTAAGTAAAATGTGGGACAAAGATCGGAGGGTATAATCAGGTAACTGGGGAAGGTCAGGTCTTGGGTCTAGCTGGTGACATTAACTCCCTCTTTCATCTTAGGAACCATTGTGAACTCTGCCAGTGGCCACTTGGTAACTGTGGTATTTATTGCAGGGACTGCTGACATTCAGGGATGTGGCCATAGAATTCTCCCAGGAGGAGTGGGGATGCCTGAACCACACTCAGCGGGAATTGTACAGGGATGTGATGTTAGAGAACTACGGACACCTCCTCTTCCTGGGTGAGAATAACTCCTTCCAGATTTCCCAAACCACACTCAGGGTTTTGTTCCTTCCTTTGAAGACTGTGTATTAGAAGATTCCTCTTTGAACGTTGGGAATTCAGATCCAGGCAGTAAGAGAAATAAGTAGGGGTTTGTAGATGTAGAGAAAAATCTTCATGGTTTAGCTTCCCGTTCCTTAAGAGAACATCATCACTTCTGTAGATGAGTGCCAGTTGTAAACAGTGAGTGGCAAAAAATGGTACTGCCCACATCGTAAACTGAAATTTTAAGTCCTTATTTTTGTATTGGAAGTACTTGAAAGTGGAGGTCATGATGTGAAAATTTGAAACTTCTCCTGCCTGTTTAATGGGGCTGTTGGTCAACAGTGTTTGGAAAATCATTTTCTAGAATTCTACAGTGTCCTCTAGTGGATTGAAAGAATCTCCAGCAGTACTCCTATTCATTTTTTCTAATAAACAGGTCTTATTGTGTGGAAGCCAGACCTGGTCATCTTTTTGGAGCAAGAGAAGCAGCTCTGGGATGTGAAGAGAAAGGAAACAGTAGCCATCCATCCAGGTAGGTGGGAATGAATGAGGCAGATGACAGAGGTGAGGCCCAAATGTGAAGGAGGAAGACAGACCTTAAAGTGAGGTTCAAGTAGCTCTCCTTGAATGGAAATTCGTTTTGGAAGCATAGTTGAATTTCCCCCCCTCTCACAGAGGGACATCTGCTATCCAACATTATCAAGCTCTTAAATTTTCTAAGGATTCTCCGTCAGCTCCAGTGATGGTCCATCACATCCACAGGGAGGGCCAGGGGACTCTCCTGGGAGTGGGAGGGCCTCCATTGTCTGAGGGCTTCTCCATTGCTATGAGGGCTCTGGGAAAATCATCCTATTTCTGAGGAACTCTATGCTAAGCCCTTTGTAAGTTCTGTTTTTCATCATGGGAGAAGTGTGTCAGGGTGGTTGTAAGCACATTGTGGTTTGGTGCAGAAATCCTGGGAACACTGGAGACAGGAATCATATGTTTTCTGGTTTATGCTTTCCTATGTTATGGTGGCTTTAATCTTAGTTGTACAAAATTGAGAATCAGTAATTTCATCAGATAACAAAATACCTCCCTAGAATGAAAAAATCTAATCCTTTATTTCACTTAAATTTCATTTTTCTTTGTATTAAATAATATTAGAAATTTTCACTCTATGTGTCCCATTCCTCAGTGGTGAAATAATTAAATGTATCTGTTTCCTGGAATTCCTACCTAAATAATGCCATAGGGGAGCTAGAATATTTAGAACTCAGAATTTTCAGTCTGTAATAAAGTTTCAGTTGTTACTTTATTAATAATTGAATCATTTTATAATTTTGCATGGTATGAATTTGCTGTGACTTTGCCATGTGTGATCTTACTTTCTTATTAGTTATACATGATATTCATCTTTGATTTTTTTATATCAAAAGTGGAGTTATGACATGGGCATTTGCTTATAGAAAGTAAGGTGGATAATTAGTAAAATTCCCATATTAAAAAAAAAGTTTCGCTTATAAATTTAATTTTACATCTGGAAAAATTAACCATTAGGCTTTTCTTCTACTTTCCTCAGAATGTATCTGAATTTAACCCCACATACTTATTTTTTACAAAGTGATTGCTGCCATATTTTAAAATTGTGACGGTATTTCTTTATTTCAAAATGAAGGGGTTTTTTTGGGTGCTTGATTCTTATTTTTCTCTTTTTTTAAAAGATATATTTATGAGGCAGAGAGAGAGAGTGCATGCGCTCTATTGGGGTGAGGGGCAGAGGGAGAGGTAGAAGGAAAGGGAGAGAATCCCAAGCAGACTACCTGATGAGTGTGGACACCCCTGAGGGACTCTATTCCACAACCCTGAGATCATGACCTGAGCCAAAATCAAGAGTCAGATGCTAAACCAACTGAGCCATGCAGGTGCCCCACGGTGCTTGGTTCTAAAGGTGGCCTTCTAGTCTGTGTACAGGAAGGATATATTAATAATAATACATTTTCCAATGTCTTTTAAGTGCTTATGCATAAGATTTTCCATTAGAACTTCTCATGGTAGATTTTAATATATATTCTTTCCTATTTTACTGTCAATAAAGGCATGCCTATAATTCAGAATGCTTAGTTTTCATGAGTACACAGTCTCAATTTAAAGTTACAGTTCTATAAAAGGTTTCCTTTTAAAAATTCATTTTTTTCCCTAAAGATTTTATTTTATTTATCTGTTAGGGAGAAAGCACGCAGAAGTGGGTGGGGGGAGTGGGGCAGAGGGAGTGAGACAAGCATACTTCCCACTGAGCAGGGATCCCACACTGGGCTCCATCCCAGGACCCCGAGATCATGAGCTGAGCTGAAGTTAAACGCTTAACAGCCTGACCCACCCAGGCACCCCAAAATTCATCTATTTGTATGTGGAATTCTTTGGGTTAAATTTTGTCTTACTCTGGTTTTATAATTCCATAATAATGTGCTTCCTTTTCTATGGGACCTTTCACAACATTATTTAGTTACCTGTGTATTTTATTATAGGATGACAATTTTCACCTCAGTAGATTTCAGGACAGTGTGAATTTAACTCAAGTATCAATCAACTCTTTAGTCTCTCCAGTGTTTGAACAAATGCGCCCCTTTTGTCTGAGCCGCCACCATAATGCGTCCAAAGGGTGCTCTCATTCCTTCTTCCTCTGTGGCATACATGACAGAAACAATTTCCTCAGGCAGCATCCGCACAGCCAGATCATTGAGCATACAGGTCACTCACTTGATCCTCTCTGAGGAGAGGGAAGAGTTTTCTCACGCTGTTGCTGTGGAGTGTCAGGGAGGGACAAGTGTCCCAAACTTCTCTTGTCTCTTCGATGAGCCTCTTCTACCTTTGTACTTGTCTGGGGTTGCTGTGTTCTAACTGGCTTCTGGAGCACCCTAAAAGGTAATTTGGTCCATTTTTGTCCCCATGGAGGAGCAAAGTCCTGATGCTTCGTATTTCTCCATTCTGCTGATGAGCAATGATTAGTATTAAGTTTGCACATTAGCATTTTAATATATATGCATGTGAGTATAGTGAGTGTGATGACTTATTTTGTATCTTTTAGTCGTGTCTTTCCATAACACCCAAAGGCCTGTTGGCAAAGACAGGGAAAGAAGATTCGCTTTTTAGAGTGATTTAAGATGTTGAAGCAGTGGCCCTGAGTATTTATACTTAATAAATGACTGGGAGGGTGACAGAGGGTAGTGAAGGGCAGCCAGGAAGGATGTTATGATGGATATAACCCAAGTGGGACAGTTACCATAATGAAATCCTTCCCGCCAGAAGAGATGAGGCATAGAACACATTCAGGGAAAATCCCACTGTAAGTCTGTTATATTTGCAGAACAATGTCTTTGAACCCAGGGAATATAATGCATTTTTTCAACATACATATTCTCTGGAATACGAAAATTCTGGAAAGTCACCTAGTCTGTGCTGAAAGTTTCATTCAAACCATTTCAAATATAAGATTCGTTTAGTCATTCACTGATGCTTTTCTGAATGTTAGACATTTAAAAATAAAGATAAAAATTCTAAATGTGGGGCGCCTGGGTGGCTCAGTCGTTAGGTGTCTGCCTTCGGCTCAGGTCATGATCCCAGGGTCCTGGGATCGAGTCCCACATCGGGCTCCCTGCTCTGCGGGAAGCCTGCTTCTCCCTCTCCCTCTGCTGTTCCCCCTGCTTGTGTTCCCTCTCTCTCTCTGTCAAAGAAATAAATAAAAATCTTTAAAAAAAAAAAATAATAAATGTGGGAAAGTCTTTTATGGAAGCTCAAATCTTATCGTATATTACTGTATCTTTACTGAAGTGAAGACTAAAAAGGTAGTAAGTGTGGCAAACCTTTTAACTAGTCTTCAAGACTCAATAGCAGACATTTCATAATGGGAAGGAGTATTACAAATGTAAACAGTGTGGTAAAGACCTTAACTGCCACTCAAAACTTATCAATATAAGGGAAAATACAGTGGGGAGAAGGCCGACAATGTAAAAAAAAAAAAAAAAAAAAGGCAAAGTCTTTAAGCAGAACTACAAACTTGCTGAATATCAGAGAGTGCATGATGTATGAAACCCTACAAATATAAGGAATGTGGTGAAGCATTTCATTCATAATCAAAAGTATTCAACAGGAGATAATACATCCTGAGGTGATACCTTAAAATTGTCAAGAATAGTGGTAATGTCTTTACCTGGAACTGAACCCTTACTCAATATCAGATAAAGCATACTAGATAGAAACCTTCATGTAATGGCTGATGAATGACCTTTGTTTTTAATATACAGTATGGAAAGAAAGAGTCTTTATAAAGGATAAAAATATTAAAGATGTAAACAATTGGCTAAGTATGTGCAATAGAAAGACATATCTAAATAAAATCAGAGAATTAACAATAAGTTGTTAATAAGTCAGTGCCATTTTAGAGAAAAATCCAAATTTAAATGACCTAGATCAATCACAGTTTAGCCTTGGACAGGGCAGACATGAGGGGCACCAACCCCCTCCAGAACTGAAAATCTGTGTGTAATTTTTGAGTCCCCAAAACTTAAAACCATTCCTACTTTACCATGGAAATACCATATTGTTGAAACCTTACCTAGAACATTAACTGTTAATCATCCCCTTCTTTTTATGTTGTCTGTATTCTATACAGTATTTTTATAATAAAGTAAGGTGGAAAAAAAATATTAAGGAATGTGTAATGAAGAGAAAACATGTTTATAGTACTACACGATATTTACAAAAAAGAAAAAAAATCTTTGTATAAGTAGACCCACGCTGTTTAAACCCATGTTATTCAATGGTCAACTGTATTTGTTAATAAACCTGAGAGGATCAAGGTGGGATGGATGTTTGGAGAGGGATAATTAATTTCACTGTGTCTCTTTTTTCTTTTGACCGTATTTGAGTTATTTTCTTTTTTTTTTTAAGATTTTATTTATTTATTTGAGAGAGAGAAAGAGAGAGAGCACATGAGAGGGGGGAGCGTCAGAGGGAGAAGCAGACCCCCTGCCGAGCAGGGAGCCCGACGCGGGACTCGATCCAGGGACTCCAGGATCATGACCTGAGCCGAAGGCAGTCGCTTAACCAGCTGAGCCACCCAGGCGCCCCTTGTGTTATTTTCAATAGCAAATATTAATTTTACTCTGAAATAGTCTCATGCTAAGCCTTTATTGCTTGTGTGCATGCAAAATAATCTAGTTGCTGTCTCAAAGGCTCTTGTGTGATAGGGAATTCATACCTACTTTTCCATGAGATTAAAGACACTGTAGGGGCGCCTGGGTGGGTCAGTTGGTTAAGTGTTTGCCTTTGGCTCAGGTCATGACCTCGGGGCCCTGGGATCCAGCCCCATATCGCATCTGGCTCCCTGCTGGGCGGGGGGGGGGGAGTCTGTTTCTCCCTCTCTCTCTGCCCCCCCCACCTCGTGCGCTTGCGCTCTCTCTCTCTCTCGAACGCATGCACTTGCGTGTGCACTCTCTCACAAGTATGTAAATAAAATCTTTTAACAAAATAAAAAAAATAAACACACTGTAAGGTACAATGTGTGACGAAAGTCCACATGGAAATGCTGTTTGTGGTTGTGTGTAAGAGTGATAATAAGCCACAGTGAAGTAAGTATTCAGGGCATTGTTATTTGCATTAAAGTAAAACAGAGGAACATTCTAAATTTTAAATAGTTTTGCCAGTTCCTGTTTAGGAGAATACGGTGGTACTTTATTTAAAGCCTGGATATATGTTCACAGTAGTAATTGATACAAGTCAAGAACATCAGTTATATGGTTGAAATAAAGAAATTTTCATAGATATCTAGGAAAGTATATCTAACATTTTCATAAAAAGGTGGAAAATTACTGTAAATCCACATTTACTCGATAAGTAGCCTCAGTTTGAAAAGCATGGAAGGCACAACTCACAGAGCATTATGTCAGAGAAACAAGAATGGTTCTTGAATGATGTAATGGGTACCTTGACCAAGGATCATACAGTGATTTTTCAAGGGTGTGTTTAGAGTGTGTTTGGACTTAGTATATTTAAAATAATAACACTGAATGGATTTTAATGTGTTAACACTGATGTGTAATAAAGTGTGATCCTGCACCAACCTTAGCCTGCCCCAATTTCGTCAAGATTGCAGGTAAACAGACAGTAACACAAAGTACACTTGACCCTTGGACAACATGGGTTTAAACTGTGTGGGTCCCGTTATAGTCAGATTTATTTATAGTGCAGTGCTGTAATGTATTTTCTCTTCTTTCTGATTTTCTTTTTTTTTTTTTTTAAAGCTTTTATTTATTTATTTGACAGAGGGAGACACAGCGAGAGAGGGAACACAAGCAGGGGGAGTGGGAGAGGGAGAAGCAGGCTTCCCGCCGAGCAGGGAGCCCGATGCGGGGCTCGATCCCAGGACCCTGGGATCATGACCTGAGCCGAAGGCAGATGCTCAACCTACTGAGCCACCCAGGCGCCCTCAAACCGATTTTAAAAGAGCCACCATTCTGCTTTGTTTTTCTGGATTTACGTATTGGGGATATTTCGCATAAATGGGATCATACGCCATGTGACCTCTTGTGTCCCAGCTTTCACTGAGCATACTGTTTTCAAGGGGGATCCTTCATTCCTTTTTGTGGCTGAATTATACTACTCCATTGCACAGATCTACCAAATTTGTTTCTTTTTTTTTTTTTTGAAGATTTTATTTATTTATTTGACAGAGACACAGCGAGAGAGGGAACACAAGCAGGGGGAGTGGGAGAGGGAGAAGCAGGCTTCCCGCCGAGCAGGGAGCCCGATGCGGGGCTCGATCCCAGGACCTGGAATCATGACCTGAGCCGAAGGCAGACGCCCAACAACTGAGCCACTCAGGCGCCCCAACAGTAGGCTATTTAAATAAACTATTGGGGAGTCAAAGTTATACACACATTTTCAACTGCATGGGTTGTAGGTACACCGAACCCCTGCATTATTGAAGGGGCACTTGTAATTGTACTCTCACATCACTAGTGATGATATCACTAATAATCTTTTTTCCCAATGGCCCTAAATCTCAAATTATTTGAAATTAATTTTCCCCACATTTATTTTTATAACTTTTTTGTTTGTTTTGTTTTGTGGTTTTTTTTTTTAGTTTTATTTTATTATGTTATGGATTGTGTAAGACTTTTCTCCCTTTCTGTAACTGCTAGGACATTATGGTGTTTTTATTTTTTTTTAAATTTTTAAATTTTTTAAAGATTTTATTTATTTATTTGAGAGAGAGAGAATGAGAGACAGAGAGCATGAGAGGGAGGAGGGTCAGAGGGAGAAGCAGACTCCCTGCTGAGCAGGGAGCCCGATGTGGGGCTCGATCCCGGGACTCCAGGATCATGACCCGAGCCGAAAGCAGCCGCTTAACCAACTGAGCCACCCAGGTGCCCCCAAACGATTTCAAATACAAGATTGGTTTCATCGTTAACTGACAAATTTCAGAATGTTAGACGTTTAAAAGTGAAGATAAAATGTCTAAATAGGATTGATTTGAGAAGTGCTTTCCAGAGGGTTTGTTACACTTCCACCAACACATAATCCCTCCTTGTTGCAAAGTTTCCAGTTCAGATGTACACTGGACGGTCTTTATCCAGACATCACTTTGTAATACTTATCTCACACAATTCTTAATTTGGAGTAAGGTTTCAAGGTGTTGTGAACTTAAGAAGATTTTATTTTATTTTATTCATTTATTTTTAAAGATTTTATTTATTTATTTGACAGAGAGAAACATAGTGATAGAGGGAACACAAGCAGGGGGAGTGGGAGAGGGAGAAGCAGGCTTCCCGCGGAGCAGGGAGCCCGATGCGGGACTCGATCTCGGGACTCCAGGATCATGACCTGAGCCTAAGGCAGTCGCTTAACCAACTGAGCCACCCAGGCGCCCATTATGGTGTTTTTAATAAGGATGATATGGAAGTATTATTGAGTGTGTAGGTAAACAAATGTGTCATACTGCTGACTTGTATTCCAGTTTGTGTAACTAGACTGCCTGCAGGGATTTGAACTGACTCTGGCTACACCTAATAGCAAATACCCTAGATAACAGTCCCCACAGTCACACGCACATATAAGTTCCCAGTCTGACTTCCTCAGTAGTCTTTGTGAAAGAGTGTCCACTCCCGGGCGCCTGGGTGGCTCAGTCGGTTAAGCGACTGCCTTCGGCTCAGGTCATGATCCTGGAGTCTCTGGATCGAGTCCCGCATCGGGCTCCCTGCTCAGCAGGGAGTCTGCTTCTCCCTCTGACCCTCCCCCCCTCTCATGTGCTCTCTCTCTGTCTCGCTCTCTCAAATAAATAAATAAAATCTAAAAAAAAAAAAAAAAAAAGAGTGTCCACTCCCAGTATATTTACCGTGAGCATCCCTTAGAGAAGACTCCCGCAGAGTTTACCATACTCCACTCATTTTGGGTTGAATCATATATTCTAGACTTGGCCCAGGAACTCCAAAGCACACCAACCATGGACCCTAAGAACGACATCTGCCCTAGTTCCTGCCATTCTCTCTGCCTGCACTCAGTCTTGACCTCTTCATGTTGTTCCCTCAAGGCATATTATGTACATCCTCCAGGAACTAAGAGTAGTAAACTTTATTTCAATATCTTTCTTTTCTTTTATTGAACCATGTCTCACTATCTAATGCCCAGAGGTTCTACTTAACTACTGCCAATTGAACAAAATCACTCTTAATATAAGGCATATTTACAGAATGCTCAGTATTTTAAACATTTTACCCTATATTTTTCGTTGCTTGTGTTGTTTTTGTGAGCATACAGAACACAGAGATTTATAGTTTTGACGTGCACAGAGTTCAATATGTTATATTGAGCTAAAGATGTATTTGGAGTAAAAGAACTAACTAGGAATAAGTAAGTGTGTGTGTGTGTACCTGTATTTTCAGAAGGAAAGGGAATATTGGATCCAGTGAGATAATTTCCAAATTTCAAAATTGCTGATTGCCTAGCAAAGACAAATATTATAGATATCATAATGGGAATAATTTTCTCTGCATTATATAGGATTTATTTCTCCTAAATCTCTTGTATGTTGGTTTGAGAATCTCCCCATGCAAATCTTGTCTTGTCTATATGGCTATGACTCATATAGGATCTACTCTGTTTTCCTTGTTCCAGTGTTCAGGAAGTGTTGCTCAGTTGGCTTACTCACAGATTTGTGAACAGTTTGCATGAAATGACATGGGTTCAAAATTAATTTGAATGTGGGCTAATTCTACAGTGAGTATATTAAATTCTATATAGTTGAATTGATCCATTTCTTCCTTCTGATTGGAAAGAACCCTAAGCAAGATTTCTTTAGTTATTCTTCTTTTCTCTTCATGGAAGTGACATGATCCAAGTTATGTACTATAACAAGTTTATTAGGTGAAAACTTGGAAACCTCATAAGTCATGGGTGGTCTTAACCTATATTTGAAGGGACCAAACATGGGACAGTTTTGGGTCTTAGTAGATGTGCTAAAGTTAGGAAGAAAACAATCTTCTATTACGAGGGATGATGCAGGCCAAGGTAGGAGAGGAAAAGCATCTAGTCTGACGCATGGATTTTTCATGTGGGGAAAGGACATCTGTCCAAGGCTGCGCTCTTGACTCTGAATCTAGAAAGATAAATTTTACTTGTTTTCTTTCTAAATTATCTCCAGTTCTTCTGTCTCCTCATCTCCATTCCAGGGATGTAGGTATCTCGGCTGTCCTTCCTTCTCGGCTGTCCTTCCTTCCTGTGTAATGGCGACCCCATTGTCACTGCTCTCTCCATCCAACATAAGCCATTCAGGCCCTTGTAGGTCCTTAGGAGTAGCTTGGAATTTTCAAATTCAATGGTAAATGGTTGGTAACAGGTTCATTTGAAGCTATATCTGAGATGTAAATACAATGTTGTCACCACTTCACTGGAAGAACAGGAAAATGCCATCAGTGGTCCACAGGATTAATTTAGGCATCTGGCACTGAGAGAGTTGTGAGGGCAGATAAAACATGATGTTGATACAGTTCGAGTGGAAGATAAGTCCTACTAAAAGCAAATATGGAGAATTCTTGAAACGTGAGTAAAGATCTGGTAAGGAGCTCCCTTTGGTCACTGCAAAGTCTTTTTTTTTTTTTTTTAAAGATTTTATTTATTTATTTGAGAGAGAGAATGAGATAGAGCGTGAGAGGGTCAGAGGGAGAAGCAGACTCCCTGCCGAGCAGGGAGCCCGATGCGGGACTCGATCCCGGGACTCCAGGATCCTGACCTGAGCCGAAGGCAGTCGCTTAACCAACTGAGCCACCCAGGCACCCGGTCACTGGAAAGTCTTAAGAAGCTTTTGGTGATGAACAAATGTGACAGAGATGGGGACTTGGGAAATGTGGTGGTTTTTTGGAATTGAAGGAAGTCAGACACTTTCCTCATGATTTCGTGAATTTCCTGGTGGCGCAGAGGACCAGTTCCAAGAGGAACTGTTGGATGGCAGAGAAACTGTACTTTCCCAGGCCCAGATGTGTGGTGGTGGATGGAGAGGGGGTATTGGATGATTTAAATATTATAGGTATTGCTTTAAGATGTCACATGACACAGTAGATCGTGAAGATGATGAAGGCTGCTGGACCCTAGTAGTCGGAACCAGCCAGATGTGTGTTGTGGTTCCACAAAGCCCTGGTATCCCAGGAATATAACCCCAATATAGGTCTGATCCAGTATAGATGGGTGACCTTCCAAGGATGCTGACCTGCAGCTGCAAGGACCTCCCTCTGAACTGTGTTCGAGGCAGTGATTAGTTGGGAAGCAGGGCACCAGTCACTGGCAGTGAGTATTTCTGCCTCAGTCTACCCAGTTTTTAGGCTAGCTGTCCCAGTGTTGTTTCACAGCTCATGCTGTCCTTACACCCATCTTGACCTGAGTAGAGAAAGAATTTTTATCACTTGTAGAAATTGGTAAAATGAAGTTGTGTCACAGTGATATTCACATTTGACGTTTGTTCAATTCAGGGATAATAATTCATTTTCGGTAGCTATTATTTGGTGGTCACCTAGATCATGAGAAGACTGCGGTATATGTATAGAAAAGATGTTTATTGGGGTGCCTAGGTGGCTCAGTCGTTATGCATCTGCCTTCAGCTCAGGTCATGATCCCAGAATCCTGGGATCGAGCCCCGCATCGGGCTCCCTGCTCGGCGGGAAGCCTGCTTCTCCCTCTCCCACTTCCCCTGCTTGTGTTCCCTCTCTCGCTGTGTCTCTCTCTGTCAAATAAATAAATAAAATCTTGGGCGCCTGGGTGGCTCAGTTGGTTAAGCGACTGCCTTCGGCTCAGGTCATGATCCTGGAGTCCCGGGATCGAGTCCCGCATCGGGCTCCCTGCTCGGCGGGGAGTCTGCTTCTCCCTCTGACCCTCCTCCCTCTCATGCTCTCTGTCTCTCATTCTCTCTCTCTCAAATAAATAAATAAAATCTTTAAAAAAAAAATCTTAAAAAGAAAAGATGTTTATTTTGTGTTATGTATACAGTGAGTAGGGAGATGCTCAGATCTGATAAAATGGCTCAGATATCTTAGAGGGTACTCTGATTTTTCCATTTCTTCTTTCTGGTATTTTCTACCTGTAGACATTGTGCTTATACTTGCTCTCTCATGGCCCCAGGATACCTGCCCTACCACCAGGCTTTAAACCATGATCCAGGCAGCAAAGGAGGCAGTGTAAGTCTCATAGGACTTAAGAAATTTGAGGGTTTTTTTTTTTTTAATTACTTGAATGAGAGAACGCGGGAGAGCACAAGCAGTGGGAATAGCAGAGGGAGAGGGAGAAGCAGGCTCCCCACTGAGCAGGGGGCCCTATGTGGGCTCAGTACTGGGACCCTGGGATCATGACCTGAGCAGAAGGCAGACGCTTAACCGACTGAGCCACGCATGCATGCTAGGACTTAAAAAAGTTGATTTGAAGACTTTCTGGTTTTTTTCGGGGAAGGTCATCCTCCCCAGGGCACTAGTCCCTCCATGCCAGTAACCAGTACTTTGTCAGTTTCCAGTCTCAGTAGAAAGATATCACTCTAGCACAGGTGGACATAGGAGATGTTTGCGAAGGGCTCTTGTTCTCTGAACTTTTTCCCAGCATCTGACAGAAAGGCAATCACACTTTGCCTTGAAACCAGACGTCACAAAAATCCCCTGAAATTTAGAGTATCCTTAACCTTAATGCACAGGTCTTTTATTCTGCCTGTAAATGGCGTGCTGATGAAGAGCTGCTTAAGCCTGCAATTATTTATGGTCTTATGGTAAAATCATCAAATACAGCATCATAGTGAGAATGCTATATTCAATCCCATTTTAATATATAATATGTATTAATGTCTTGAATGCATTTCATAACTTGATAAAGTATTTATGTAAGTTCCAATTCACTTTAATTTGGATTGTTTTCATTTAGGAATGTGAAGAGAAGTGTTATTGGGCGTGATCTCAGGAAGCTCAAGGAGGGTATTGAGAGAAGGGAGGCATGGAAGTGGAGGAAGCCAAGATAGAGTGTGTTAGAGTCGGATTCATTAATGAATAAAGAAAATATGTATTGTGTATTTTGTGCGTGTGTGTGTATGTATGTTGTGTTTGTGTGTCACAACAGTAACATGACCACAAGCACAGAGGGTTTCTCAGAGTGACTTCTGTTTGGGTAACTCAGGATTGACTTGTGACTTAGTTCCTGCAGAGGTTGTCAAATGTAGCCTGAGTCAGAGTCACCAGAAGTACTTGTAAATCTTGGATTGCTGTGCCTTGCCCCACATTATCATGTCAGTGGTTCTGGGGTCCAGCCCCAAAATTTCCTTTCCTGTATGTTCTCAGGTGCCTGTCTAGGTAACACATGTTGAGAACCCACGTCTGGGGACACGTTTATAGTTGTGTTCTTCAGGAAGGGTATTAGCCTATGCAAAATGTAGTCAGGTACAGAGGTGTGTAGTCTTGGTTCTCCAGGTGTGAAAGTGGACTCATGTGTGCTGGGCCTTTCCTGTGTTTCTACCTTGGACACCTGATCTCTGGTTCTGGTCCTTAGTACTCAAGTGAAAGCCATTCATTTGCATGTGTTTGGTTTGGGCTGGAGTTTTCGCTTTGAAGTCTCATGGAGGCCGATGTGTATAAAGACTTCCCGGGGAACAAGAGGAAAGAGAATCCAAGCACAGGTCACCTTCTGGAAGGGCATTTGACCTGCGTGCCTCATGTTCATGTGTAGGGTGTCCAGGTTCAAACCCTGACTCTACCAATATTGAAATGATCACTATACCTTCTTTTAACTATTTTTGTCAATAAGAGGAGAATAATATTAGCAGGAATACATTAAGATAGATAAAGCATTAATAACCATGGGACATACATGGTACGTACTATGCAAAGGAATGTGTGAGACTTCAGTAAATATTTTTGAATGTAGTTTTCATGAAAAAGGTAGCCCAGAAGTCACGTTTCATGCTGAATCCTCTCTGTTGGAATGCAAATACTGAGCCTTGGAATAGAACCAAATAGCCTGTGTGCATTTGAAAATTGGAAAGATTTCTCTGGTCCAGATTTTTCTTGGAATCCTTCTTCTTATGTTCACAGAGGGCAGACATGTGTCCATTGGGTACTGTGGGCTCCTGCGTGTTTTCCAAGCCAATGCTTGCAAGTCCCTAATCAGGTGGGACCATGGATTATGCTCAAACATTTGGCAGGACTGAAGGCCATTCTCTGTTGCTGGGCAGTACGATAGGCTAGGCTCAGAGACTGCCCCAGGTCACTGTTCAAGCTCCCTGCTCATGCAGAGAGAGGTTATGCTCAACACTTGGGCAATGCTGCTGGCTTGGCTCTCTCTCCCGTAGGCATGTGACGTAGGCTCTGCGGTTGCCCAGGATTGCTGGGGCGGGGGTGACTAGAGGCTATGCTCAGCAGTGGGAAGGGACTTCCAATTTGCATACTTGCTCAGATAGAGCCCAAGAATGTCCTCCATGCTCTAGTTCACCCTGTTGGCTGGAGACCCAAGTCAGGCCCAGCTGCTGACAAATTTCCTTAACCAGGTGGGTTCATCTCTGTTCTGCAAGTGGGCAGTCACTGTGATCTCTGATTGGGTGTCGCTGCAAGGTGGACTGTAGTCTGGTCTGTCAGTGTTTTAAGATCTGAGCACTGGTTGCTGTAAGCCCTACCCACCTTTCCATGCCTCTATGATCCCCAGTGGTCCAGCACCACAGATTCCTCCAGGAATCCCCATGAGGCCAGACATAGGTGGGCCTCCCAGGAAGCAGCTTGCCATTTGGAGAATGCTGGATGCCCACCACCCTCTTTTTCTTGGTGGAGGAATTAATAGTTCCAGGTGGTGAGTCATGGTAGGGAACTGTGCTGGCCTGAGGCCAGGGGTGGGGGCGGGGGAAGTAGGTGCATTGTGGTCAATGTGAAATTAACCCTTAATTAACCTAAATTAACCTCTTAACCCTTCTAATGCTGTGCTTGTTGATCTCTGTGGTCCAGGGGGTGTTTCAGCCTCACACCTCAGTACTGAGATTTATCCAGCGATGTTTTATGTGAATAGTTGGTACTTGAGCTTATTATGAGAAGTACTGATGTGGCAACTACGTATTTGAGCTTTTTTTTTTTAAGAGAAGGTGAGAGACATGTGGGAGAGGCAAAGGGAGAGAGAGAGAATCCCAAGCAGGCTCCATGCCCATCATGGAACTGGATATGGGGCTCAATCTCACAACTCTGAGATCATGACTTGCGCGGAAATCAAAGTTTAGACACTTACCTGACTGAGCCACTCAGGAGCCTCTGTTTCACCATCTTGGTGATGTCAACCCTTTGTGATGATTATGTTAATCTCTCATGAGCTAAAAATAAATTTTTCCCTATATACATGTATTTATATGTCTATATTTTTATATATGTGTGTGTATAAATATGCACACACATATAGATTATGTTATCTTCCAATTTGAATATTGAAATGCTGTATATTTAGATATTGAAAAATATCACTATGAATTACAGTGACAAACCCCGTTAGTGTTGAGGATTTTAATATATGATATTTATATTGCCATACCAGTTGTTTGATTGGTTACCACTATATGGGGTGTTTTTATTTGTTTCTTTTTTCCAGTTCTTTCCTCCTGTGTTCGTTATGGCTTTAGGAAAATTCCAGTGGAATATATTCAAGCAAAGTTTAGTGTTACCAGGAACATTTGGTTTATTTATGTTTAATATTCTAATGAAGATAGTGGGGTTTTTATTTACCAAGTTTTTTATGCTTATCCTTACACCCTATTTTTTCATTATTTGTTTGCTATGTTGTCCTGTGTGTATTTGAAGAAAATAATTATACATTTCATTCTTTTTCTGTGAACTTTGTATACTCAGGACTATATTGCTTCAGCTAGAAATGAAAGCAAGCTTTAGAAAAAAAGGCTTTTTAAATATAGTCACAGTGTGAAATTACATCCTTTTAATTTCAACTTGTCAGTATATGTACATTGTGATACTTATCTATTTACTTACCTGTTTTTTGATAGTGCGTGCTTTTTTTTAAAGTAAATATGTGGAAATCATAAGTAAACAGCTCAGGGGAATTACACAAACTGATTACATCTGTATAAGCCACTGAGATCAAGAAACAGAATATTATTTGTCCTCTAAAATTCCCTTTGAGCTCTTCAGTAACTTTCCCCAAAGCTCAGCACTCTTTTAACATGTAAGGCAAGAGATTGCTGTCCCCGTATTTGTACTTAATATAAAAGTTTAGGCAACAGGAGCTCTTTTGTATTTGGCTTTTTTTCTTTCCATCTATTGTTTGAATTTATCTGTATTCCTGCATGATACTGTGCATCATTCATTAGAATGGATCTATCCAATTCCATTGTGAATATCAAATGACTGCATCATTCTACTGTTACTGGACAGGGGGATGGTTCTCAGTGTAGGACTATCATGAACAGTACTGGCATGTAAAATTGGTAATTTGTCTTTTAGTGAAACATGTACAAATGTCTGCTGCCCATATATGTGGGAGTGCATTGTTGGTAAATATGTTTAGATATGTTCACCTTTTAGAGATACTACCAAACACTTTGCAAAAATTTTGTACCAATCTTCACACACACCAGCAGTGTATGGGTTTCTGGTTTATCCACAGATTTTCTGAGACTTGGTAGTTTATGTCATTTTCACAATCAGCTTCTGGTTGCTATGTGATGTTACCAAGTGGTGGTTTTATTTGCTTTTTTGTTGTTGTTCTTGTTTCCTGTTAGTATGGAATTAGGTTAACCTTTGGATAGTCTCCTTTTCGAAGTGTCTAGTTAGTTGTCCCTTTTTACTGTCGTGATTTTTTTTTTTAAGAGTTACTTATTTTTTAGACAGAGACAAAGTGGGAGGGACAGAGGGAGAGAGAATCTGAAGAAGACTCCACGCTGAGCATGGAGCTTGACGTGGGACTCGATCTCATGAGCCTGAGATCACGACCTGAGCCGAAACCAAGAGTCCCACACTTAAGGGACCATGCCACCCAGGGACCCCAATTGTTGTGATATCTTTTTCTTTAGGCTTTGTAGTTATATATGTATACTGAGAATGAGTCCTTTGTCTTCTTTCTTACTCTACCTGTATTTTTATCTTTAGAGATTGTGATTCAGAGAAGTTCTTATATTTTTTTAAGATTTATTTATTTATTTGAGAGAGAAAGAGTGCGTGCACGGGGAAAGGACCAACGGAAAGGGAGAGAATCACAAGCAGACTCCAGCCAAGCCTGGATCTGGATGCGGGGCTCTATCTCATGACCCAAGCTGAAATCAAGAGTTGGACGCTTAACTGACTGAGCTCCCAGGTGCCCTGAGTTCTTAATTTTAATGTAATCCAATTTTTCATTTCACCCTTAATGGTTAGTGATTTTTCTCATTTTTAGAAATCTTCTCTCATACCAAGACCACAGAGATAGAATCCTTTGTGTTTTTCTAAAAAAAAAATCATTATCTTTACAATTTCAATCAGAAATCTATGAAAAATCAATATGTTGCATGGTTTGTGTAGTAAATTGAAGTTTTATATTCTTTTTTCCCCATCCAATTTGAGAACAAATTGACATGTATTCTGAAAACGTTCTATTGTGCTTTCTTTTCATTTGCTTGCACAACTCTTCACATGCATTAACATCACCACAGTCTTGGAGCAGACTTCTGTGATCTGTCTCCATCTTTTCCTGTCTCTAGTGATGTTTAGCCATCTCCCAGGACCATACACACAATGTCAGTTTTGATGTCATGCACCCCTTTGCTCTGATGAATGATTATTCCTATTTCCCATAGCAGAATGGCCTCCAGAGGCTTGGCAGTAGCAAAAATTTACTTGTTATAGATTGTAGCTGGAATCTTGGCAACCTGATAGCTGGTTTACCATTACCTCTCTCCTTACTTCACTGGAGGTAAAGTTCTACAGGTTTTATTGCCAGACACAGGAGTATAGTGAACTCATTGGTCATTGTCTCTAAAGGAGTCCCACCCACAGTGACAGATTTTGGGTGAAAGTGTTTCTGCCACGGTTCTAGATACACACTTATTTGGTATGTTTACGGAGTGGCCAGGGGTGTGTTCCCTGTGGTACAATGTGTGCCTTGGGTGTCTTCCAGACCATTAAGATTAGCTGCTTGTTAGAAGGAGCTTAACGTAGAAGCTTCCAGGTACGTTGAATTTTTCATTTTCTTCTGTCACTGCCAAATAGGCAGCAAAACAGCATACAGGAAAATGAATTTTGGATACTGTCGTGAATAGCAGAAGAAAGTCATACATTTGGTGTGTACAGCATTTTTATTCCTTGAAATCATGGTGTGAGCTCATGATCTGGATCAGAGGTTCCTCGATTTTCATCCAGTAGAGGCACACATAGTAGGTGAAGTGTATCCATAGGATCGTTTCCTCCAGATCTTCACCTATGTTCAGGGCCACCCAAAGTATTTTTTTCCATGTGACCACCTCTGTTTTACTTTACACCATCTCGCTCATCTTTTAGGCCTGTGCTTTAATATTCTCCCAATAATGGTTGACAAACCCCTCTGCCCGAATCCTGTGCCCTAATTTCTATGTGTTTTCCATTGTTCAGTCCTTTTACTGTAATAATCCATGATTCCAGTGTATCCATTATGTACTTTGCCTGGGTAAGGAGTACCATATCCTCTCATCCTGTACATACCTCTCGTACCTGTAAGGTGTAAGCTTTCACACAGTTTAGTGTTTATTTACCTATGTCCCTTAGAAAGCTCACTATAGAAATTTAAGGTAGACCCTCAGGGGTATTCGGATTTCTTCACCTGGTTGAATGCAAGACACATGGTGACATTGCAGAAGTGAATGATACAGCTCACCTGATTCTTCTGTGTGTTTCATTCTTTTGCTGATCATAGCCTTGGAAAACGTTTCTTTTTTTTTTTTTTTAAAGATTTTATTTATTTGACAGAGAGATACACAGCGAGAGAGGAAACACAAGCAGGGGGAGTGGGAGAGGGAGAAGCAGGCTTCCCGCGGAGCAGGGAGCCCGATGCGGGGCTCGATCCCAGGACCCTGGGATCATGACCTGAGCCGAAGGCAGACGCGTAACGACTGAGCCACCCAGGCGCCCCTGGAAAACGTTTCTTGATGCAAACTGAATAGATGTTATCCCAGATCCTGTGTCAGATTAATGAATGTTTAATGAGGTGGTGTACACATGGGAAAATTAGGCAAGAGCTATGCCAGGGTCAAAGTTACTGGTAGATATTGTTGGGAGATGATTCTCTATGGTTTTAAGTTTCTCCATGTGTTACGGATGGAGGCACTGAAAAAAAATTTTTTTTTAAAAGATTTTATTTATTTGAGAGAGAGAATGAGATAGAGCACGAGAAGGGGGAGGGTCGGAGGGAGATGCAGACTCCCCACTGAGCAGGGAGTCCGATGCGGGACTCGATCCTGGGACTCCAGGATCATGACCTGGACGAAGGCAGTCGCTTAACCAACTGAGCCACCCAGGCGCCTGGCACTGAAAATTTTTATTCTAATTGTCATTCCATTGATGCTTGTGTATAAAAAGGCTTTGGACTATAGTGACAGTATCTGACTTTTGGGTAGAGGACAGATTTGTTTATTGTACGAGAAAATATGTCTCTTTTCATGACAAAAGTTTGGACAGATATGCTAGATGTTCCTCTAAGATATTGGGGTTTCCTATGCTCAGAGTCTCACAGATAGGACACAAACCCACTGCACGTGCAGCATCTACCTGTAGGAAGTGTGGGTGGGAGGCTGGCAAGTGAAATTAGTGTGATCAAAATGATGATGTTTGCTGAGTCAGGAGCCATAAGATGCTTGGACTTTGATCTAGGAGTCTCCTGTCTTCTGCCAGCACTGGAAAATTGTTAGAGTCCAACTAGTTATATTACGGAATGTGTGTAGTCATGGAATTTTTATAGTTCTCAGGGTTGTTGATGGACTTCATTCAAAAGAAAGAAATACAGGTATACATTTATTTATTTATTGGTTCAACTACTTTCTTCAGAATTTGCATGTAAAGAAAGCTAATCCTAGGTATTCATGGTAGGATTTAGATTTAGGAATGCAAATTTATAAATAACACAATGGATAAAATGTAAATTGTGGAGGAGAGTGTGTGTAGCCGGTTGGAGAAGTAAATAGGAGGACATGGGAAAGCCTAGAGTCCCCACAGGCTGAGCAACCCGGGAGGTAAATGGAAGAACAGTAATTTTTGTTAGAGCTTCTTAAATTGTTTTTCCCACAAGGTGCTCTCTCTCATTTCTCAACCATTAACATGTATGTAATAATGGCCACATGTCTCATGAAGGCTTTTCTGTATAAGTGAATTCTTTTGGGGATATTGGAAAGGGCAACTGATTTTCCTGGCTGTGTTGATTTTAGGCAAAGTCAATTTTTAGGAGGAGGCTCGCATGGGAAACAGAAGAGATTAAGTACCCTGAAGCAGTGGGCATTAGTAAAAGTATAGGGAAAACTTGGTACTTTTAAAGACTATGGAATCTGTGCGGTCCATGCTAAGAAATCCACTGTTGCCCCAGAAGCAGATTGTTCCTGTATTACTTGTCAAAGTGGGAGCTATTTCCAAGAATATGTTTGGCATGGCGACTGGAAGAAGGAGAAGTAAAAGGAGCCCCAGGGAGGAGTGGCGGATCCTGTTCACCCTGCAGGAGTGACATTAGGTTGAATGAAAAGTGAAGGGAGGGAAGGACTCCAGGCCCACCTCTTTGGTCCTCTTCCCTACGTTGAGGGACTCTTTGTTCATCTTCTCTGATGCAGACCTGGAATTTTGTGTAGAGCATACATTCTCAAGGTTTGACTGCCCGGAACTGGTAGGGTGCTTCAGATTACAGAAGTATTTTTTGTTTTTGTTTTAAGTATATTTAGTGCTCTTCATTGAACTGAAGCTGGATTCCATGCAGCCTTGATTCAGTCTCTTGGTTCCCATGTGAGGTGAGCCTCCTCCTCCTTTTTCTCCACCACCTAGAAAGGAATCATTTTTATCACTCTTTGGTTAAACCTGAGAGATAAATGAGGTAAGGCCTTGAGCCATAGATTCAGCCCTGGTGTTAAATGAACTTTGCCTATTCTTCTTCCACTTGACTAGATCAATGACTTTGTGTTTGTTTGTTTGTTTGTTTGTCTTAAAGGTTTATTTATTTATTAGAGAGCAGGGGGAGGTGCAGAGTTACAAGCAGACTCCCTGCTGAGCCCAGAGCCCTATGCGGGGTTCCACATGGGGTTTCACCGGGTGCTCAATTCCAGGACCCTGAGTTCAGGACCTGAGCTGAAGTCAGTCTCTTAACCAAGTTAGGCACCCAGGCGCTCCTAGATCATTCACGTTTGTACACAGATGTACCTTGCTATGGGCCCTCGCAGGTTAGAATAGAAGAACATCATCCTTGAGAGACAAAAATTGGAGAGGACATCGGTCAACATGAGGACTAGGACTTGTATCAAAACTCCCAGTCCATCTGTGTTCCAGGGGAGAAATCCCACAGTGTTTGAGGAACCCTTGAGGACATTATGAAGTGAGGGCAGGGTACCTACAGGAGATGAGTGTTCCACGATTCTTGTACATCGGTTAACCTCCCATGTCTGGGTCTCTGGAAAAGCCTCTGTGATTGAGCTGATCAAAATGCAGAGGAGCCCGTGAAAGCCTGTGATCACACACGAAAGACATAGTTTACATATACTATTCCAGATTACAGTGTCTGGGTCCTATATGTGACTTGATATTTGAATAAAATGGATGTTTTCAGGTTTCCATTTAGATTATGATTTACTTAGTTGTTGTTTTAGACATTTATTTCTTAGCACTTGTTATGCTTCCTTTGAAGAACCTTAGGCACCTGACACCAGTGTGACCCATTACAGGTTCATGCACTTCATTTCCGCTGTCCTGTATGTCACATTCCTCCGCTATAAGATTAGTAATTTTTCTCAGTTATCATCACATACCTTGGGAGGATTTACTGAAAGACGTGCATAAATCATCTCATTTAATCTGGAAACTCCCTTCTGTTTCACTTTGTAGTCTGCTTTCAAAGTGAAGTCTCTCTCCTGAGACCAACTCTTCCTTAGCATTTCTCTGTTGCTCTGTAGAAGGAAAGCATGCATCATCTATGTTCCACTGCCCTAAAATTTTAAAATATAACTCGGCACAAAGGTAAATGAGCAAAAACTTTCAATACTATAAGAGACTCCAAAACAATAGGTATTTCATTTCTATCATTGTGTGTTTGTCTCTGTGGTGTGTTTGCAAGACACAAAACCCTTCATCCACAAATAGATTTGTAAATTTTATGCCCCTGAAGACATTTCTTAGATTCAAGGACAATAAAAACATTTTGATCTATCATTTTTATTCTTTTTATTTTTATTTGTAATTTTTTCTGTGTTATGTTTTAGCCTTACCTCTTTTAGTTGATATGTTCTGTGATTTAATCATGTTTGCATTCCCATTGTCACTTTGCAACCTACTGTGAACCTTCTTTTAGAGGTGCCTCTGTATACTGGTCTCTGTTCCTCTTACACGAATTCAACGTCAGACAATCTGGGTAAAACTCAGGCTCTACTATTACTGAAGTTTTGCCAAGATATTTTTTTGAAAGATGAACAG
The DNA here is from genome assembly GCF_029215605.1 of Mirounga angustirostris. Taxonomy (NCBI): domain Eukaryota; kingdom Metazoa; phylum Chordata; class Mammalia; order Carnivora; family Phocidae; genus Mirounga; species Mirounga angustirostris. The sequence continues at coordinate 55,738,290 of NW_026991724.1, read as the reverse complement.
TTCTACTCTTCACATAGGTTAGTGTGGATTCATGGGTGAATTTTTGAAAAAATGTTAGAATGTTACATAGTGGGTAGTATATGTTCAAGAAGAATTGTTTCTGTTCTTGATGTTAGAAGTTGTAATTTCTACAATATCCTCTAAGTTCAAAATCATTCATGATTTCCTCTATTTTTTTTTTAATTTAATATTGTGGCTCTTGAACTAAGATGTTGGCATCACTTGCTAGCTTGTGGGGAATATGGAAACTCAGACCCAACCTAGAAATCCAAATTAGAATATGAATTTTAACAAGATCTTCAGTTAATTGTCATACACATTAACACACTCTCCCATTAGTCTATCCCTATCTTTATAGTTCATTATTTTGTTAACTGTGTCTTTGTAATATGTTTTAAATCAGGAACTGAGGTGCCACCAATGAACTCTTCATTTTCAAGATTGTTCTGGGTATGTGTTATCCTGTGACATCCATATGAATGTTAGGAGGGGTTTTGTTCTTTCTGCCAAAATTGGCATTTGGATTTTGCTAGAGACTGCATTACTTTCAATGTTATGTTATTATTTATTCTGATCTGTATTTTGTTTATTTCTGATTTTTCTTTGTTACTTCCTTCCGCATCTAAATATCAGTGATGTTCCTTCTTTTCTAGTTCGTGGTGGTATAATATTAAGTTGCTTATTTGAACCTTTTTTTTTTTAAGATTTTATTTATTTATTTATTTATTTAAGACTTTATTTATATGACAGATAGAGACACAGCGAGAGAGGGAACACAAGCAGGGGGAGTGGGAGAGGGAGAAGCAGGCTTCCCGCCGAGCAGGGAGCCGGATGCGGGGCTCGATCCCAGGACCCTGGGATCATGACCTGAGCCGAAGCCAGACGCTTAACGACTGAGCCACCCAGGCGCCCCAGTCCCAGATATTTATTTTATATAAAGGAACAGTGAGCATATTTCATAATTTCTGTGTTTATTATTATTATTTTTTTAAGATTTTATTTATTTATTTGACAGAGTTAGCGAGAGCAGGAACACAAGCAGGGGGAGTGGGAGAGGGAGAAGCAGGCTCCCCGCCGAGCAGGGAGCCCGATGCGGGGCTCGATCCCAGGACCCTGGGATCATGACCTGAGCCGAAGGCAGACGCTTAAGGACTGAGCCACCCAGGCACCCCTGAACCTTTTTTCTTAAGCATTTAAGCATAAGAAAATTAAAAAATGGAATGTCTACTAGGGAAAATTGGGAGAAATAAACAATATAAGTGATGATAAAAAAATGAAAGAGCATAAAAATGAAAATAAGGATTCTATAGGGTTTTCTTTTTTTTTCTTTAAGATTTTATTTATTTATTTGACAGAGAGAGACACAGCGAGAGAGGAACACAAGCAGGGGGAGCAGGAGAGGGAGAAGCAGGCTTCCTGCGTAGCATGGAGCCCCATGCAGGGCTCAATCCCAGGACCCTGGGATCATGACTTGAGCCAAAGGCAGACGCTTAACAACTGAGCCACCTAGGTGCCCCTCTTTAGGGTTTTCTATTGATCATGTCATCTGTGAACAGAGATAGTTTTCTTTCTCTTTTCATTTGGATTCCTTTTATGTATTTTTTCTTGCCTAATTGTTTTGATTAGAATATCTAGTACTATGTTGATCTGGAAGTGAGGAAGTCTCTTTATTACCTTGTTTCTGATTATAGAGTTTTCAGTCTTTTACTATCAAATATGTTAGATATCTGCTTTTTGTACATATATGGCCTTTATTAGGTGGGGTTAGTTTCTTTCTATTCCTACTATTGAGTATTTTTAATCATGAAATGGTGTCCCGTATGCTCACATTCTTGTTCTACATGAATTAATATGATGCCATGTTTGATCTTCATCCTATTAATGTGCAATCTTAAGTTTGTAGATTTCGGCATATTGAAACACTTGAATTCCAGGAAGAATTCTCACTTGGTTATGTTGTAAAATAGGAAAATGTGCTTTTGATTCGGTCTGCTTCCTTTTATTGTGGCATTTACATGGCTATTCTTTAATTTAGCAATCTGTAGTTTTCTTTGCTTACAGTATCTTCCTTGGCTTTGTTAACATGGTAATTCTGCTGTCACAGAGTGTTGATAATTTCCCTTCTCTTCACCTCTTGGAAATGCTGGAGGGATTTGAAGTACTTTCTCATTAATTCTACTAATTCATTACTTTGAATTATCCAGTGAATTCATCTGGCACAGGACTTTTTCTTTGTCGGGCTTTTTTTTCCCCTTCTTTTTCAATCTACTCAGTAGTGAGAGATCAGGGTTTTCGTTTTGTTTTGTTTTAAATTCATGATGGAGTCAGGTAGGTTGTACTTTTTTAAAAAATTTATACACCTTGTTTGGTTATCTATCTCTGGGCATATAATTATCCATCATCACCTCTTTTTTTTTTTTTTTTTTAAAGATTTTATTTATTTATTTGAGAGAGAATGGGAGACAGAAAGCATGAGAGGGGGGAGGGTCAGAGAGAGAAGCAGACTCCCCGCCAAGCAGGGAGCCCGATGCGGGACTCGATCCCGGGACTCCAGGATCATGACCTGAGCCGAAGGCAGTCGCTCAACCAACTGAGCCACCCAGGCGCCCCCATCATCACCTCTTATAATTTTTTTATTTCTATGGTATCGGTTATACTGTGTCTGCTTTCACTTCACTTCTGATTTTAGTTGGTCTTCTCTCTTTCATTCTTACTTGATTTAGTTAAAAGTATGTCAATGCTTTTGCTCTTTTCTGCAAACCAACTCTTCCTATTGTTGATATTTTTCTGTTTTTGCTATATCTTATTTTATTTGTATTTTAAGTTTAAATTTAGTTCCTGCTGCTAATTTTAGGCTCAATTGGTACTTTTCCTGATGTTTTAGGTATAGGAAAGTGATGTGTGCTCCACCATGACAAGATTACAGAACTGTATGTTAGGCTATGTTACGGGTATATGTCTGCAAGTTTATGTGTCCCTGGAGGAATGAAGTCCTGATGATTCCTTCTCGGCCGTCTTGCTGAAGTTCTCTGATTGATTTTATTTTTCCATATTAGAAGCTTTCATTATATTCATCTGAGAATAGTAAGTGGAATGATTTTACTTTTCTCTTATTCAATATCTTTCAGCTGTATCTTCACATGGCACCCAGAGTTTCCTGCCAAAGCTGTGCATAGAAGCTTCTTTCCAAAACGTGGCAGTGGGTAGATATAAACATAGTGCCCTTGACAATTTACACTTAATGATAGACTGGAAAAATGATGGGGAGAGTGAAGGGCATGAAAGATATCATGAAGGACATATCCAAACTGAGACAACTGTCCATAATACGAATCTCACTACCCCAAATGATGAAGGATATAAAACACTTTGGAAAACATCCCTTCTTAATCCTGCTTCTTCTGCAAAGCAGTTTGTTTCTCTAAGCAAGGGCTTAAATCAAATGGTCAAACATACGTATCTGGAGAACGAAAAGTTGGAAAATCTGGAAAGTTATCTAGTTCATGCTGAAAATAATTATTTGAACCATTTTGAAAGTAGGATTGGATTGACATTTGAGTCAAATATTTCTGAAAATCAGAGATTTAAAAATGAAGAACAAAGTGCTATGTGGGATCCATTTGAGAGGTCCTTCACCAAGGAGTTGACTCTACAAAATTACCAGAACATATTCAATGAAAACAGAATTGCTCAATGTAGCGAATCTGCAAAAAAATTTAACCAGTGTTCAAATGTTTATAAACCTGTGAGGACTCATTTTCCAGAGAACCATTTTAATTTTGATAAATTTGAGGAAGTCTTTTATCAAAGCTCCAACCTTATTATATATAAGAGTATCCCTTTGGGAGAGAATCCTTATAAATATAATGAATATGGGAAATCTGTTAACCAGTCCTCCAATGTTGGTGATTATCAGAGAATTCACATGGAAAAAAACTCATACAGATGTAATAAACCTGGGGACATGTTTAGCCAAGCATCAGGACTAAACATACATAACACAGCCGTTACTGGACAGAAAACTTACATTTGTGAAGAATGTGGCAAAGCCTTTGACTGGCACTCAACACTATCTCAACATCAACCAATGCCTACTAGAGAGAAACCTTACCAATGTAAAGAATGTGGCAAGGCCTTTAACCAGCTCTCAATGCTTACTCGACATCAGAGAATTCATACTGGAGAGAAACCTTACCAATGTGAAGAATGTGGCAAGGCCTTCAACCAGCACTCAAACCTTACTCAGCATCACAGAATTCATACTGGAGAGAAACCATACAAATGTAAAGAATGTGGCCAGGCCTTTAACCATCACTCAAGCCTCACTCAACATCACAGAATTCACAGTGGTGAAAAACCTTACATATGTAAAGAATGTGGCAAGGCCTTTAACCTGCATTCAAACCTTACTCAACATCACAGAATTCATACTGGAGAGAAACCTTACATATGTAAAGAATGTGGCAAGGCCTTTAACCGGCACTCATACCTTATTCGACATCACAGAATTCATACTGGAGAGAGACCTTACCAATGTAAAGAATGTGGCAAGGCCTTTAACCAGCACTCAAAGCTTACCGAACATCACAGAATTCATACTGGAGAGAGACCTTTCGTATGCAAAGAATGTGGAAAGGCCTTTAACCGGCACTCACACCTGACTCGACATCACAGAATTCATACTGGAGAGAGACCTTACATATGTAAGGAATGTGGCCATGCCTTTATCCAGCACTCACACCTGCGTCAACATCACAGAACTCATACTTGATGATGGAAACCATACCTAAGTAAAGAATATGGGAAGGCGTTTAATCACTGTTCAACCTTTACTCATTACCACAGAATTCATAGTAGAACAAACATTACAAATGTAAAAGAATGTGAGAAGACATTTAAAGACTACTCACCCCTTACTCCACATCAGAGAATTCATAGTGGAGAGGAGTCATAAAGTTGTTAAGAATGTGGCAAGGCCTTTAAGCAATGTTAAACCCTGATTCCTGATCAGAGAATGTATGCTGGAGTGGATTTTGCAAATACAAAGAATTTGGCATTGCCTTTAATAAGAGGTCAAGCCTCATTCAACATCACAGAATTCATACTGGGGAAAAAGTTAGAAATGTAAAGAACATGGGAAACTTTTAAACTGCTCAACCCTTTTCTGTATCTCAGAGTTTATACTGAGGAGAAAGAGTGCTCACTTCGGCAGCACATTTACTGAGGAGAAAGATTACAATATAAGGAGTGTCGCAAGCCTCTAGATGGAATTCACAAATTGCTCAACATCTTAGTTATCATACAGGATAGAAACTGTAAAATGCAGACAAAGTTGCAGTGCCTTTAACTGGAATTCAGTCTATACTCAGTATCCCAAAATGCATCCTAGATTCAAACCCTAGAAACATAATGAATGAGGAAAGACCTTCATTTTAAATATTCACTGTAGCAAACACCAGAGAGTACATAAATGAGAGTAACTTGAAAGATGTAAATATTTAGAAATGTATGTAAGTGAACATCAAATGTCAGTATCACAGAAATCAAGTAGAAGGCAGTATAGGAATTAATCTATTCAGATGTTACATAAAAATATTCCTTATAAGGAATAATATAAAGTTAAACACTTAGTCTATGTGCTATTATGCTTCAAAGGTTTAAGTGGATGGATTTTTACATAAGTATAATTAATTTCAATATGTGCTTTTTTTTTCATTGATCCTATCTGGGATTTGTGACTAGCAAATATTAATGTATTTGTACTCTCAAATCATTTCATGAAATTCATTTATTCCTAGTGGGTGTGTGAAGTATGTGGCTGATTGTCACTGTATCAAAGATACGAGATGCCCTTCTTCATTTGTTGGGACTCACATATCTAATTGTCCATGGAAGAAGAAGGGCAATATAATATACAATATATGAAGAAAATCTAAATGGAGATGCTTTTTGCGGTTATAACATTAATGTCAGTGTTCATGAAAGAGGTGTTCAGAACAACATTCTTCTTTTATTAAAGCTAAAGAACTTCCTGGATATTATAAATAAAATATTTTACCATCTGGTTATTGAGGAAAAAGAGGTGGCAGTCCAGTAAAATACTGATGTATCCTTATAAAGCTATTGTTACAAGTAGAGAATGTCGGTTGATGTGGTTGAAATGAAGAGATCTCCACAGATATTAGAAAGAGGACAGCTAATTCTTCCCTAAAATGGTATATAATTATATGTACACAAATTATATACCAATTTTTTAAGAATGACCTCATGCCTGAAAATTATGGAAATCACTACTTCCACATCATTATATCCGCATATGAGTGCTTTTTAACATTTGGATTCTGTATTTTGAATAAGGATCGGAGTGCATTTGAAATTCATAACTTAGTTCATGTGTGGTCTTAATAAAACAATAATTGATTTTTAATGTATTACCATGGATGAGTAATGAATGAAGTGTTATCCTACCACCAATGTTAACCTATCTAAAGGTTGTAGGTAACTGATGGAATCTCACATATTTGGTAATGGAGTTGAATAATATACCTAGTCATCCATTTTTTAATTGTCCTTAACGTTTAAATAATGTGTGATTATTTTTACCCTAGTTTATCTATTGTATCATTTTCTCCTCTTAGGAAATAGTGGGATATTATCATGGACATATTACAGATTATATGGGGGTCTTATTGACAAGTACTCCATAATAATGCTACTTGGCATCCCCTTGGTGTAGGCAGTATTTTTGCAGGGGCCTTGAACTGACACCTGCCCTTCTCACTAGTGTGTTCTCTAGACAACACTCTGCGGAGTCACTTCTGTTCACATCCCCAGTCCACCCTCATGAGCAAACATGTCCCCTGACTACCTTGACTTTCCCTCATGTGTCCTGTAGAGAAGACAGACCCCCACAGAGCTTACCTAAACCTGTTTTAAGTTTGAATGACTCAATCTGGACTTAGTCTTGGGATGTTAAAGCACTGTACCATGGCCCCAAATAAAGGTATGTGCCCCACTTCATATGTGGGGGTGTTGTTTTGATTTTTCTATGAAGTAAGCATACACTCTTACTAATGCTCGGTGTGTAATAGATACCCTATAAGTAGGAGAAACATTCCAATAGGAGTGATACTATAGCCTCAAGTAAGAGGTAGAAAATACAGACGATGAAGAATTGGCATGAATTCTGCATATGGAGAGAGGATACCTTTCCTGAGTTGCACAACTGACTCCTTGGATTTAGAAAAATAACTTCTACTTCTTTTCCTAGTTATCTCCAGATCTCCAGTTCTATCCTCAGTTTTGTTTCCAGCTCTTTAGGCATCACAAACATTCTTCTTCGCTTGTGCTGTGGCTAGAGTTTCCTAAGTAAACACTGAATTGAGATTAGAGAAATGGAAGGCCAATGGGTATTCAGACATTTAACACTGGGTTGTAAAACACAATGATGGCACCATCCTTAGAGAGAAAGATAAGATCTATTAAAGAAAATGTGAGGGGCGCCTGGGCGGCTCAGTTGGTTAAGCGTCTGCCTTCCGCTCGGGTCATGATCCCAGGGTCCTGGGATTGAACCCCACGTCGGACTCCCTGCTCAGCAAGGAGTCTGCTTCTCTCTCTTTCTTGGCCTGTCTCCCTCCACATATGCAGTCTCTCTCTCTCAAATAAATAAAATCTTAAAAAAAAAATGTGAAGAACTCTTTCCAATGCGGGGAGGGAACCAGATAGAGGTGGTTCCCCTCTAGCCACTGCAAAGGCAAAGGCAGCTCTTGGTGGTGTCTTCTGATGAATAAATATAATGGACATAAGGCTTTGGCAAATGTGGGTTTCTGAAGCGTAGGGGGCTTCTGTGTTTTCATGATTTAATTGAATTCCTAGGTGTTACTGAGGACCAGATTCTTTTGGATGACGACGATGACTGTTGTTTGCCCAGTTCTAGATCAGTGGTAATTGATGGAGGAAGGATATTGGATGATGTAATCATTTGGGCGTAGCTTTAAAATATCACATGGTGGGGACGCCTGTGTGGCTCAGTCAAGCGTCTGCCTTCAGCTCAGGTCATGATCCCAGGGTCCTGGGATCGTATCCCGCATTGAGCTCTTCTCTCAGCGTGGAGCCTGCTTCTCCCTCTGTCTGCTCTGCCTGCCGCTTCCCCTGCTTGTGCTCTCTCTCTGATTAATTAATTAATTAAAAGTCTATAAAAAAATATCCCATGGTAGGGGCGCCTGGGTGGCTCAGTCGGTTGAGCGACTGCCTTCGGCTCAGGTCATGATCCTGGAGTCCCAGGATCGAGTCCCGCATCGGGCTCCCTGCTCGGCGGGGAGTCTGCTTCTCCCTCCGACCCTCCCCCCTCTCATGCTCTCTCTCTATCTCAAATAAACAAAACCCTTAAAAAAAAAATACCCCATGGTAAAGTAGGTTTGAGAGATGAAGAAGCCTTTTAGAGAGTTGTGTAGGCAGGATCAGCAAGGCATGTGTTGTGGGTGCACCCAAGTGCTGGTATCCCAGGTGTGTAACCCCAATCAAGTTTAGATCCACCGTAGATGGGTGGCATTGCGTGAAAGTTGATGCACTGCTCTGCAGGACCTTCTTCCCTTCAGTCAGCCCCATTGTGGGTATAGTCCCATTCTCTGGCTCTGTGCCATGGATTTCTCGGAGGAGCGGTTCAGCAGTCAGTGGTGGTGAGCATTTCTGTTCAAACATTCAGGCCCAAGTATTCACTGATCAATGAAGGAAGAAGACATTGTGTGTATGTGTGGGTGGGTGGGGTAATGGAATATTGCTCCGCCATAAAAAGGAATTTAATCTTGCCGTTTGCAATGACATGGATGGAGCTGGAGAGTATTCTGCTAAGCGAAAGAAGTCAAAGAGAAACACCATATATTTTCACTCATGTGGAATATAAGAAACAAGCCAAGAGAAAAACAGAAGACAGGCAGATCATGAAACAGACCCTACGTATAGAGAAGAAACTGATGGTTACCAGAGTGGAGGTCGGTTGGGGGATGGGTGAAATAAATGACGGGCATCAAGGAGTGCATTTGTTTTGAGCACTGGGTGTTGCAGGGAATTGTTGAGTCGCTATTGTACACCTGGAACTCATATTACATTGTATATTAACTAACTGGAATTGAAAAAAATCCTTTTAAATGTTTTGTTTTTTACAGATTGAAGAAAACTTTTTTTTAAAAGATTTTATTTATTCATTTGAGAGCCAGTAAAAGCGCAAGCAGGGGGAGGGGCAGATGGAGAGGGAGAAGCAGGCTCCCCACTGAGCAGGGAGCCGGATGCCAGACTTGATCCCAGGACCCCGAGATCATGACCTGAGCCGAAGGCAGATGCTCAACCATCCGAGCCACCCAGGTGCCCCAAGTAGACTTTTCTCCTAACTGACTTGCACCAGGGCATAAAATATACCCTTGTAAACAAATTGAAATATTTATCTTTTCTCCCTACCTGATTATTCCAGAATCCAGAAAGTCGGAGTAACTATTATATTTTAGCGAATATATGTATTTGCAATTTCAATAAGAATCTGTTTTCATTGGGAGGAGACACAATTGAAAACACTGGTTATATAACCAAGGCTTTGACTAGAATGTCATAGCTGAGGAAGAGCTGCATAGACTCAGATATGATGACAGCTATAAGGGACTAACGTTGACTTTATGGGGCCAATAAAGGCCCCTTGGAAATATCAACCTGACACCTTGTTTACGGAGTTCCCAGCAGCCTTACCAGGAGAGCAAAGAAGGTAATTTCCTAAGAGATGCAGGAACCCATGGATAGTCAGGGGTCTTCATGAAGAGAGGAATTTACCCAGATCTGTTGTTATTGTAGGCAAAGTCTGGTGGCAAGTTTATGGCATGGCTCCTGGTGTGGAGAGGCTATTGAGTGTTCACTCTTGAGATTTCTTATGAAAAGTTCCAGAAAAGCCATTTTTAAAGATTTGATAGGTTAAACTCTATTCTTCCTGCATTTATGTAAATAATCAGGACAAGGTTTTTTGTTTTTTTGTGTTTTTTTTATGGTTTTATTTATTTGAGAGAGGGAGAGCGAGAGAGACAGAGAGAACGAGCACAGGAGAGGGGTGAGGGGCAGAGGGAAAAGCAGGCTTTCCACCCTACAGGGAGCCTGATGCAGGGCTCTAACCCAGGACTATGAGATCATGGCCTGATCCAAAAGCAACCACTTAACCCACTGAGCCACCCAGGTGCCCCCAGGACAAGTGTTTTTGTTAGGCTTCCTTTGCAATCAAATCAGTGTTAGTTTGGCTATCTTTGGTAAAAATGGAGAGGACTATAGAGAAAAATATGTCTCAGTAACATGTTTATATTTATTAGATTTTAATACTATTCATCATCAACTGGCCTACATCCTGATTTCTTCTAGACTCCTCCAATGCCAGGATTTAAGTCCCCAAACTAACATTTTGATTTTTTTTTAAAGATTTATTTATTTTAGAGAGGGTTGGGTGGGGCAAGGGACAAAGGGAGAGGGGAAGAGAGAATCCCAAGCAGACTCCGTGATGAGCGTGGAGCCTGATGCGGGGCTCGAGCTCACAACCCTGAGATCATGACCTGAGCTAAAACCAGGAGTCTGATGCTTAATGGACTGTGCCACCCAGGTGCCCCTAACATTTTGATATTTCTCCCACCTTTCTTATATGGAATCATTTTAGAACTAAAATTGCCTTTTTTCCTGTAGCTCTGCAAACTTAATATAAATATCTTAATGTAAAGAAATCGTCATGATAGGTCATGTATAGACAGTGTTAGTGATGTGTCTCTATGGTCCACTCAAAGTATTACCAGATGCATTTGAAAAATAAACAAGGAACATCTGTCAGTTTGCCCTTACTTACTCTCACTCTATCCAAAGATATTTCCAATGCATCATCTAGAAGTCTGTTCAACTGGCTACCCTTAGAAATCAGAACCTGGCAGGGCTTTGGGTGACTCAGTTGGTTAAGTGTCTGCCTTCAGCACAGGTCGTGATCTCAGAGCCCTGGGATCGAGCCCGGCACCGCACTAGGCTCCCTGCTCAGCAGGGCGTCTGCTTCTCTTTCTTCTGCCCCTCCCTCTCCCTCTGCCCCTCCCCCTGCTCATGCTCGCTCGCTCGCTCTCTCTCTCTCTCATAAAGAAATAAAATCTTAAAAAAAAAGAAATCAGAACCTGGCTTAACATTTGATCTAATCATTAAGTAGAGTTCATTTGTTTTCATACCAATGTCTCATTTAATAACCTTACTTGAACCCCTGGGCTAACTTTGAAACATAGACCTGCATCATTGCCTCCTGAAATGATTTTGACTTTTACTGACCTATTGTCTGGAGGAAAGTCCTGGATCAGTGACATGAAGCAATCTACCAGGTCAACTTTTAATACGTGAAAGTCCCAAGGAAGTTTCATATGGGGGAACTGAAGGGGTTAAGGACAGCTTCTTCGCCCCTTCTTTACCCCCCAACCCAATGTGCCAGTTTGGCCTTCGGATAATTTGAGTTGAAGGCACTTAAAAACCTGCAGACTCAGGAAAACATTCCCTCCCCCCCTTAACCACAGAGAAGAATCTAAAATGGGGCGTCTTTCCGAGAATTAGAGTTATTAACAGTGAGACAGTTTACCTCAGTGACTCATCTGTAAGCACAAATATCTGCTCTTCTTACTGCCCGGTGAAGTGTTTTCCCTTCCTGTGAAGCTCCAGGCCCTTACTGTCTTTTCCTTAGTTCAGGTTGACATTTGTACCTCATCTTGCCTGACAGTCTTTTGAATTTCTGTGTCTATATGGATTCCCTGTATTTACACATACTTAATTTGATTTTCTCCTGGTAATCTGTCTCATGTTAATTTGATTCTTAGTCAAACTAGAAGGACCTTAGAGGGGACAAGTATTCTTGTTCCCTGGCAGAGGATTTAATTTTAATGCCTCATTTCCTGGCATCCTATTTAAAGTATAAAAAGAAGGTGCAGCAGTGCGAAGTACTTGTCCCGTACTTGACATGTCTTCGCTCTGTTTTTGTCACTATTTCAGAAAGTCCATTATTTGTTTCCTGCATGGTTCCTATCCTCTCAGTGTCTCCTTTAAAAGGTCCTAAGTAGTAGTCAAAATAGGTATCACACTTGATTTGTTTAGCTTAATAGTTGGCTCTCTGGATGATGATGCATAAGTACACTAATTATTTCAAGGGGTCCTCATTTAAGCCACCTCAGCATTAAGATCATTAGTATAATTTTCTGTTTACTTAGAGACTTGAAACTATGTAATGTATGTGTGTGAAACATCAATCTCACCAGATTGTTGGAAGGCCTTTCTCCATCACTTTTTTCCCCATTGTGATTGTTTATTTTCCATCCTAGTGGGTTGAGATGCCCAGCACTACCTATGGGGTTTTATTTGTATATGAATGTGCTAATTTGAGTGGTCTTGCTCCTTCAGGTGTCACCCTGGAGATGGTGGATTGTATTTTGTGTCTTGGTTTTCTCTGGAGTTAACTTGCCTGAATTCAAAGTGCTCAGCATGCTAAGTGGCTGATTCTTCTATGTTTCCCCTGATGGAGCAGCACCTAAATTATTTGTATCATGAGTGGGAATCCCTGTGGGATGGTTGCTGGATGCTAGAGGAAAGTTCTCCAGTCAATTGAGAGGAGCTAATGTCCTTTGTCTTTGGATTCATTCAGAATCTCCTTTTTTTTTTTTTTTTAAGATTTTATTTATTTATTTGACAGAGAGACAGAGAGCACAAACAGGGAGAACAGGAGAGGGAGAAGTAGGCTCACTGTTGAGCAAGGAGCCCAAAGTGGGACTCGATCCCCGCTTAACTCACTGAGGCACCCAGGAGTCCCCAGAATTTCTACAGAATGTATTAAGGATTTAAATTGGCAACATTGTGGAGAATTTTAAAATTATAAGAGGCAGATGCAACTGTACCACACATCTGCAGTCTGTGCTTCTCCTGACTCTAAAGTATATTGTGGCCATGAATTGTTCACCTTCCTTTTCATAGAGTAGTAACTGAACACCAAGCAGTTTTGTAACAGGCACCCTAATGGGCTGCAAGGGGGTAGATATATCAGACACACCGTTTCCCATTGCTATCCAAAAAAACAACTTCAACAACACAAGCACAGAATCAGAACCACAAAGCCTCTCAGATTCTGTAAAGTATTATAAGCAGAAGAGGACTAGTCCTCAACAAAATGAGGTTATGATGAAACTGTCACATGCTAAGTTACTTACCAAGAGAGGTCTTCCCAGTCAAATGCCTTATTTCTCTCATTGCAAAATGAAAGTGCCATACTCAAGAGTCATTTCACATTTTCCATCACAGTCTTCTTAAAGGTAACTTTTGGATATGCACAGTCCTTTTAAACTAAGCTCCTTTTTTTTTTTATATTTTTGGCTCATGACAGTTTAATTCGAAATTTTATTTTGTACATTTAAAATAGAGCAATTGCGGGCGCCTGGGTGGCTCAGATGGTTAAGCGTCTGCCTTCGGCTCAGGTCGTGATCCCAGGGTCCTGGGATCGAGCCCCGCATCGGGCTCCCTGCTTCTTGGGAGCCTGCTTCTCTCTCTCTCTCTCTCTCTCTCATGAATAAATAAATAAAATCTTTAAAAAAAATAAAAATAAAATAAATAAAATAGAGCAATTGCTTTTGATATGAATTTTTGCTTACATATATATTCGTAGGTTGAGACCAAATGGGTCAAGTCTTAGACAACTGACATTTTGTGATGTGTCTAATCAGAAGAAATGTAAAAGGGTGACTAATGTTAGAGTCCTAACAAACTCTTTGCTTTATAATTGCATACTTCTGGTGCTCTATATAATGGAATATATTAAACTAACAATTTGTATATATAGTATGTCCGCATTTCCTAATAACTTCTCTTGCATCCATTTTTAATAACAATTATTGTACAAGTTTGACAGTTACACTCTTCAGGCCAATACAATCCAGATTGTATAAATTTATAAAAGAAATTTTAGGGGCGCCTGGGTGGCTCAGTTGGTTAAGCGACTGCCTTTGGCTCAGGTCATGATCCTGGTGTCCTGGGATCGAGTCCCGCATTGGGCTCCCTGCTCAGCAGGGAGTCTGCTTCTCCCTCTGACCCTCCCCCCTCTCATGTACTCGCTCTCTCTCATTCTCTCTCTCTCAAATAAATAAATAAAATCTTTTAAAAAAAATTAAAAAAAAAAGAAATTTTAAAACTCATCATTCTTCTATACTCAAGACCAAAGCACATCAGTGTTAATGTAGGGCACAGAGGGAAAATATATTTCTCCTGAATATTTGAGAAAATGTGAAGTCCTTTTGAGAAAATCTAGTAACATAATAATCCTAGCCTGACAGCCCTAATGGAAAAAGGACTCATTCACTTTCATGCTGTGATTTACTGGTCCCTACTGACCTTAAATTGGATCACTGTAGTGATTTATGTAACCTCTGAAAGTTAAGCCCTGGGATCTGTATTTGTTTTGTGTTCTAAATCAGCAAGAATAATTAAATTTGATGATGTAGGATTGGAAGTGTCAGCAGCTTTCTTTAGTGACCGAGCAAAATGATGTCTCCACTTTCATTTATTGTGACCCATTTTAACTATATGTGCTTTGTACATGTAATATTTATTTCAGTACAAATTGAATTATTCTTCCTCTGTATTTTATATTAATATTTCATTGATGTGAAAATCAAATTGTGTCATAAAAACCTCTCTATATTTAAGTATATTTGAAAATGTTATTACAAAAAAACATTACAGCTAGAATTCAGCCTTCCATTGCACTTCATTGCCTTATTGTTAGAATGAGGTGAATGTGAACAATTCTATTGTCATAAACTCCTCACAAATAATACAAGTGGTGTAATTTTGTGCCCTAAGGTGAAACTGGAAAAAAACAAAAAAACAAATTATAGACCCATGAGGCCATGTTAGCAGATGTTAATTGATACCTTCTGCTGCCGCTTTACCTTATACCCCAGAGGTGTATTCTACTCAAAAGACTTTAAATCAGGGGGCGCCTGGGCGGCTTAGTTGTTAAGCCTCTGCCTTCGCCTCAGGTCATGATCCCAGAGTCCTGGGATAGAGCCCTGCATCAGGCTCCCTGCTCAGTGGGAAGCCTGCTTCTCCTTCTCCCACTCCCCCTGCTTGTGTTCCCTCTCTTGCTGTCTCTCTCTCTCTGTCAAATAAATAAATAAAATCTTAAAAAAAAAAAAAAAAGACTTTAAATCAGAAAAAATGTTTCTTAATGTTAAAGATTTCATTAGTTGCATCTGGTAGTTATATCTGTAGGCTAGTGCTGATTAACTACTTGTAAGCTAGTGGGGTCACATGCCTATGTCTTGAGCCTAGGCTACATGTCCCTTGTCTGGAACAGCTGTGCCTGGGAATATATGACCTGTAGTTTGCTTTCTTACATCTGAACTGACAAGATCAATGCTTGGCTTCATTAGATCAATTTTGTGTTGATCCTGCCAGGGAGTATGAATTTCTGTTCCCTTCAAGGTCCTTCTTCCTGGACTAAGAATCCAATTGAAATGTGACAGATTAACAGGATAGATCAAATTAAATTTCATAAGTAGAAGGAACCTTCCCAGACATGGAAATCTCAAAGACAGTTGGGTAAAAGGAGGTATATATATGTGATCCTTAAATGGAGGAGGGTCTGGCACTTTGAAGTGGAGAAATGCACTTCACGGAGCAATAAGACGAACAGCAGATGTTTGGTAATTAGATGTTTGCCCTGTCATACAAATGGGTCACTCAGATAAAATTTGTCTCTGGTAATAACTAAAGTGTTATGTGTATTTACATTATTGGAAAAACAATTTCTGGGATTTTCTCATCTTGCTGAGTTGAAACATAATACCTGTTAAGCAGTCACTTCCACATTTGTCTCTATTCTAAGACTCGGGCACTCATTCTCTTTTTCTCTCTTTCTCTTTCCTTTCCTTCTTTTCTCCCTCCCTTCTTTCCTTCCTTCATGCTGTTCATGACACTAGGTCAGTCACTTAAGTGAAATCATAGTGTATCTGTTCCTGTGACTCATTTATTTCACTTAACATCACGTTTAACCATGTATAAAGTGACAAGATGTGTCTCCTTTTTCAAAGCTGAGTATTATTCTAGTGCACGTATATCTACATTTTCTTTATGCATTCTTGAACATTTCTGCTGCTTTCATTTATTATTGGCTTTTCTGAATAATGCTGCTTTGAATCCGCTTATGCAAATATCTCTTGCAGATCCTACTTTGAATTCTTTTGGTTATATACTGTCAAGTGGGCTGGCTGAGTCATATGATAATATGCATTAAAAGTTTTGAGGGGGCGCCTGGGTGGCTCAGTCAGTTAAGCGACTGCCTTCAGCTCAGGTCATGATCCTGGAGTCCCGGGATCGAGTCCCGCATCGGGCTCCCTGCTCAGTGGGGAGTCTGCTTCTCCCTCTGACCCTCCCCCTCTCATGTGCTCTCTGTCTCTCTCATTCTCTCTGTCTCAAATAAATAAATAAAATCTTAAAAAAAAAAAAGTTTTGAGGAATCTCTATTCCATTTTCCATAATGATTGCACCATTTGCATTTCCTCTAACAGTGCATAAGGGTTTCAATCTCTCCTCATCCTTTCCAACACAAGTAGGTTTTTTGTTTTTTTACTAGTGGGATCTGAACATGTGTGAGGTGATGACTCACTGTTTGATTTGTATTTCTCTAACGAATAGTGATTTTAAGCATCTTTCATATCCTTGTCCATTTGTATATCTTCCTTCAGTTGTCCCCACTGAAAACTTTGTCCAGTTCTTAATACTAGTTGCTGTTTGGTTGTTGTTGCAAAAGTTCTTTCTATATTCTTGATATTAAATCCTTATGCTCTAGAGACTCTGTGACAAATTACCTTCCATTTCTCAGGTTGCCTTTAAACTCCACTGAGTGTTTCCTTATAATTATTTTATCTGATTTCCATGTGTTTGAATATATTTTGTTTCATTTCATCAGTCTCATGATATTTACTGGTTATTTTTTAAATTTCATTTTAACCCATTGATTTTTCAAGAGCATGTTGTTCACTTTCCAAATATTTGTGGCATTTCCAATTTCCCGTCTGCTATTCATTCTTAGTTTCATTCCACGGTGGTCAGAAAAGATACTGGTATGATATTAATCTTCTTAAATTTGTTAAGACTTGTTTTGTAGGCAAACAGGTTGTCTATACTAGAGAATGTTCCATGTGTGATTGAGAAGATTGTATATTTTGCTCTTGCTTGATGGAGTTGTCTGTTTATGCCATTATATGTAATTGGTCTTTTATGTTTGTTTTTTTTAAAGATTTTATTTATTTATTTGAGAGAAAGAATGAGAGAGCGAGCATGAGAGGGGTGAGGGTCAGAGGGAGAAGCAGACTCCCCGCTGAGCAGGGAGCCCGATGCGGGACTCGATCCCGGGACTCCAGGATCACGACCTGAGCCGAAGGCAGTCGCTTAACCGACTGAGCCACCCAGGCACCCGGTCTTTTATGTTGTTCAAGTGCTCTCTCCCTAATGGGCTTGAGTGTGGTCTTTCTATCCAGTTAAATTGACGTATTAACTTCTGCTGCTATCGTGACGCTGTTGATTTCTTGCTTCAGTTCTGTCTTGGATGCTTCACATACATGGGATCTCTGATGTTACGTGCACACGTTATTATAGTTGTTGTTATCCAGGTAATTTCTTTACATATATGGTCGTTTCTCTGTACTGACACTCCATGAACTTAATGTGTATTTGTCTGATAGTAATATGGCTACCCGTGACCTCTTTTGCTTTCCATTTGCATGAAATGTGCTTTTACATACTTTGACTTGTATCTTATGTGTGTCCTTAGATTTAATGTGACTCTTGTAGATGGGAGGTTGTCGGATGTTGTGTTTTACTCACTCAGCAACTTTATGGCACTTTTTTTTTTTTAAGATTTATTTATTTATTCCAGGGAAGGGGAGGAGGGGCAGAGAGGGAGGGAAGAGGGTCCCAAGCAGACTCCACACTGTGTGTGGAGCTGACTCGGACTCTATCCCATAACCCTGAGATCACACCGAGCTGAAACCAAGAACTGGATGCTTAACCGCCTGCACCACCCAGGTGCCCTTATTTTATGCCTTTTATTTATTTATTTATTTTTAAGATTTTTTATTTATTTATTTGAGACAGAGAGAATGAGAGCGAGAGAGCACATGAGAGGGGGGAGGGTCAGAGGCAGAAGCAGGCTCCCTGCCGAGCAGGGAGCCCGATGCGGGACTCAATCCAGGGACTCCAGGATCATGACCTGAGCCGAAGGCAGTCGCTTAACCGACTGAGCCACCCAGGCGCCCTATTTTATGCCTTTTAATGGAGGGAGTTTCATGTACTTACCGAGAACATAATTACTGAAAGAGAAGGACTATTGCTGTTGTGATTTTGGTTTTCTATACTTCTTGAGGATATTTTATCCCTCTTTCCCTCTCTTATTGTGTTCCATTATGTTTGTTTGACGTTTGTAATGACAGCTTTGATACCATTTTCATTTCCTTTTTATGTCTTTTATAGTTTTTTTTTTCCTGTTACCTTGGAGATTACTTAAAACCTCTCAAAGCTGTAACAAACCATTTTAACTTGATATTGTCAGTAAGATACAAAATTCTCCTACTTTTTCTGCCCCCCCTTACCGTCTTTATGTCACCAATAACTCAAATCCTATCTTTTATGTTGTGTACTCTATAATTTACATATATCATTTTTAAGCTCTTCTTCTTTTTGTTTTCTTTTTTAAGAGGGGGAGAGAGAGAGCTTGCGCCTGAGTAGGGAGAGACGCAGAGAGAATCTTAAGCAGGGTGCACACAGGGCTGGATCTCACAACCCTGAGATCAATGATCTGAGCTGAAATCAAGCACACAGGGCTGGATCTCACAACCCTGAGATCAATGATCTGAGCTGAAATCAAGACTCAGGCGCTTAACATACTGAGCCACCCAGGCATCCCGTTATTTATGCTCTTACAGCAAAAATCATCAAATGCCGATTCATAGTGAGAATTGTATATTCAAGTCCATTATAAATTATAACATTACCATTTGGCTCTATGTGTTTCCTATCTTATTTGATGAAATATTTGAATACATACCAATTCATTCTAAGTTGGATTATTTTGATGAAAGAATGTGATGAGAACTGTATTTATGGGTGATCCCAGGAAGCTGGAGGAGGGCATTGAGGGAAGTAAGACCTGGAAGACCAGGAAGCCATAACAGACTGTGTTAGAGTCAGATTTATTTATGGCTAAGAAAAATGTGTTTTGTGTGTATTTGTGTGTGTGTCACACCACTAACATCACCATAAATATAGAAGATTTGTAAGAGGACTTATCTGTGCCTAATTCAGGGATGACCTGTAACTTAGTTATTGCAGAGGCTGTCATATCTTGCATCAGAACCATCTGAAACACTTGTAAAAATCTCAGATTTCTAGGCCTCCTCCCATATTATCATTTCAATAGTTCTGGGCTGGGCTGTGACACCCCCAATTTTCCATTCTTGCAAGTGCTCAAGTGATGCCAGTGGGGCCTGTTTTGGGAACCTGCTTTGAGAATGACACTCTGGGGACCTCCTTATGGTTGTCATCTTCAGTGAAGATATTTGCCCATGAAGAACGCAGTCAGATATAGAGATGAGCATGAATTGTTTTAAGTGGACTCTGGTCTTGGTTCTGCAGATGTGAAAGTGGGTCACGTGTAGGCGAGGCTTCTGTGTTTTAATTCTGGAAGCTGGACCTGCCGTATCTGTTTTTCAGTCGTCAATTAAATACATATTCAGGCTATATGTGTGTGTGCAGGGCTGGAACTTACACTCTCATGTCTCAGACCATGGAAGCTGTTCTATGTGAAGTCTTCTGGATGAAGGACTGATTGTCTAATGGGAGAGAATCCAAGAACAGGTCTTCTGGAAGGGCATTTGAATGCCTCTTGTTGCTGTAGGTACCCAGGTTCAAGTGCTGACTCAACTGATATTTAGATGATCACTAAACCTTTTTTAACTAAACTATTTTGGTCAGTTGTAAAAAAAAAAAAAACCTATTGTTTCTTTTCTATGAAGGGCTAAACACAGTTCTTTCCTTTATGTATATGTCTTCTGTGTCCCTCTTACTACATACACAGAGCATTTTACTTCTGACACTTCTGGTCACAAATATGGGTTGGGGGTACTTTCCCCACAGCAACAAGCAAGTCTCCAACACCAACTGGATGTTTTGCAATTTAATTCAATGTGGACACTATTTACCCAGAGATATTCTCAGGTCCCACAGATAAGAGCTCAGTCTCACAAACTGCCCCCACCCCCAAAATACTTTCACACCCTATTCACAAGCTCACACTGTTACCTATACACATGAATGACCAGGTATATATTGGAACTTCTGATAATCTCCTTCTTGGGTTCAATTAAATTGCTAGAGTATCTCACAAACCTCAGGGAAACACTTATGTTTACCAGCTTATTAAAGGATACGATAAAGGATACAGATGAATAGCCAGATAAAGAGATACATAATGTGAGTCTGTGAGGGTCCCACAATCATGAGCTTTTGTCCCTATGAAGTTAGGTGTGTAACCTTCCCTGTGTGGATGTGTTCACCAGCCTGCAATCTCTCCCAAATCCATACTATTGGGATTTTATGGAGCCTTCTTCATGTACACATGAGCAGTCATAACTCCATTTGCAGCCCTTCTCCGAAGTAAGGGTTTGGGGAGATGAAACTGATGTTCCAAGCTGCTGATCATGGCTTGGTCTTTCTGGTGGCCACCTCGCATCCAGGATCCCACCCAGAGCCACTTCCCTAGAATAAGAGATACTCCTAGCGCTGTTATCATTTAGGAATTAAAAGAGTTTTAGCAGCCCTGAGTCAGGGAGAGTTCAAGGACAAATATTAGAACATGGATACTCCTAGTGCTCTTATCACTTGGGAATTTACAAGAATGTTAGCTTTGTGGGCGCCTGGGTGGCTCAGTTGGTTAAGCGACTGCCTTCGGCTCAGGTCATGATCCTGGAGTCCCGGGATTGAGTCCCACATCGGGCTCCCTGCTCGGCGGGGAGTCTGCTTCTCCCTCTGACCCTCCTCCCTCTCATGCTCTCTGTCTCTCATTCTCTCTGTCTCAAATAAATAAATAAAATCTTTAAAAAAAAAAAAAAAAGAATGTTAGCTTTGTGCCAAAATCAGGGGCAGTCAGATTATATATGTATTCTATTATATGACACAGTAAAAAAGGAATAATAGTCCAAAAGCATAAAATCATGAACATTAAAATCATTAGAATAAAACATTAGTAACACTGGGCCATATCTTGTAAACACTATAGAATGACTTTAGACTTTGGCCAACCTTGTAGATTTCATTTTTTCATGAAAAACATGGCCCACAACTCATGTTTCCCTGCTGATTGTTCTGCATGTGAATGTAAATATTGAACCCTGGAAATTAGCATTTGAGTATTTGACATTGGGAATGATCTTCCTGGTCTAGGTTTTCCCTGGAAAACTGGAGGAGTTCTACCTCTTATGTCATCATTTCCCATACTAGACGGGAACCAGGGCAAGTTTGAGAGGTTTTTCTCAGTCATCTGAATGTAGCCAAGTGTTGGTCATTCTTCAAGAGGAATCTCAGACACATTGGCAGCTTTTGATTTGAAACATTTTCTCCATGATTTTGGACACAGACTCATTTTCTAGTTGCACAGAGAGTCCAGAGATGTGTCTGTCCATTGATAATTCTGGCCCCTTGAGTGTCTTCCAAGCCATCACCATCAGTCCCAGAAACTCCAGGTCTGCAAAGCATTAAGGAACAGCCCCACATTCAATTGGCCCCTCCAATATCTTGTGCTGGATCCTCCCTGAGCTGGTCAATACCACAGTTCCTATGTATGTATGGGATAAGAAGTACAACAAATATGCACAAACATTGTAGGCTTTGGATCCTGTTCTGCTATACTTTGTGAGGAACACATAGATTTACTTTATGCAGCATTCAGATGTACCTCCTATGTTTTCTGTTTGGGACTCATTCTGATTTTCTTCTGTGCATGCACATTCGGGGGGCTAACACTTGCATCAGACCAATACCACACCAAGAACCTCTCCTGAGAAAATATCTACCCCAGGCATTTTTGTCCTGGAAAGCACTGTTGTAATTTTTTGTATCCTTCCTTTTTCCATCATTGTAATTTTTCTCTTTTTCACTAGACTATGTGGAGGGAAGTGAACAACTTGTTCTTAATCAACATGTTTCCAAATTGCCATCCCCTTTACTCATTTTTCTTAGAATGACTGTTTTTTCAAAGATTTTATTTAAATTCAAGTTAGTTAACAGATAGCATGTTAATAGATTCAGGGGTAGAATTTAGTAGTTGGCCAGTTGCTTATAACATCTAGCCCTCACTACATCAAGTGCCCATCACCCAATTACCCCATCCCTCACCCACCTCGCCTCCAGCAGCCTTTGGTTTGTTCCCTGTAGTTAACAGTCTCTTGGGCGCCTGGGTGGCTCAGTCATTAAGCGTCTGCCTTCGGCTCAGGTCCCGATCCCAGGGTCCTGGGATCGAGCCCCACATCAGGCTCCCTGCTCAGCGGGGAGCCTGCTTCTTTCTCTCCCACTCCCCTTGCTTGTGTTCCCTCTCTTGCTGTGTCTCTCTCTGTTAAATAAAAATAAAATCTTAAAAAAAAAAGTTATTGTTGCCTCCCTCTGTTTTTATCTTACTTCATTTTTGCTTCCCTTCCTCTATGTTCATCTCTTTTGTTTCTTAAATTTCACATATGAGTGAACTCATGGTGTTTTTCTTTCTCTGACTGGGCTGATTTCACTTAGGGTAATACACTCTATCCACATCGTTGCAAATAGCAAGATTTCATTCTTTTTAATGGCTCAGTAACATTCAATTGTATGTATATACCACATCTTTTTTTTTTTTTAATTTTTTTTTCTAAAGATTTTATTTATTTATTTGAGACCGAGAGCATGAGAGGGAGGAGGGTCAGAGGGAGAAGCAGACTCCCTGCCGAGCAGGGAGCCCGATGTGGGACTCGATCCCGGGACTCCAGGATCATGACCTGAGCCGAAGGCAGTCGCTTAACCAACTGAGCCACCCAGGCGCCCTGTATATACCACATCTTTAACCAACATCCATAGAGGGACATCTGGACTCTCTCCATAGTTTGGCTATTGTGGACATTGCTCCTATAAACATTGGGGTACATATGCCCCGTCAAATCACTATTTTCATATCCTTTAGATAAATACCCTGTAGTGTAATTGCTGGATCATAGGGTATTCTATTTTTAACTTTTTAAGGAAACTCCATAGTTTTCCAGATTGGCTGCAGCAGTTTGCATTCCCACCAACAGTGTAGGAGGATTCTCCTTTCTCTGCATCCTCCCCAACACCTGTTGTTTCTGGAGTTGTCAATTTTATGCATTCTGACAAGTGTGAGGTGGTATCTCATTGTGGTTTTGATTTTATTTCCCTGATGATGAGTAATGTTGAGCATTTTTTTCATGTGTCTGTTAGCCATTTGTATGTCTTCTTTGGAGAAATGTCTGCTCTTCTGCCCTTTTCTTGACTGGATTTTTTGTTTTTTGATTAATCAGTTTGATAAGTTCTTCATAGATTTTGGATGCTAGCCCTTTATCTGATATGTCATTTGCAAATATCTTCTGCCATTCTGTAGGTTCCCTAGTAGTTTTATTGATTCTTTCCTTTGCTGTGCAGAAGGTTTTTATCTTGATGAAGTCCCAATAGTTCATTTTTGCTTTTGTTTCTCTCATCTCTGGAGACATATCTAGTAAGTAAGAAGTTGCTGTGGCTGAAATCAAAGAGGTTGTTGCCTATGTTCTCCTCTAGGATTTTGATGGATTCCTATCTCACATTTAGGTGTTTTATCCATTTTAAATTTATTTGTGTATATGGTGTGAAAGAGTGGTTCAGTTTCATCCTTCTGCATGTTGCTTTCCAGTTTTCCCAACACCATTTGTTGAAGAGGTTGTCTTTTTTCCATTGGATATTCTTTCCTGTTTTGTTGAAGATTCGTTGACCATATTGTTGAGGGTCCATTTCTGGGTCGTCTTTTCTTTTCCATTGATCTCTGTGTCTATTTTATTTTTAAAGATTTTGTTTATTTACTTGACAGAGAGAGAGCACAAACAGGGGGAGTGGCAGGCAGAGGGAGAGGGAGAAGCAGCTCCCCTGCTGAGCAAGGAGCCCAACGCAAGGCTTGATCCCAGGACCCCGGGATCATGACCCGAGCCGAAGGCAGATGCTTAACCCACTGAGCCACCCAGGAGCCCCTGTGTCTATTTTTGCCAGTACCATACTGTCTTGATGACTACAGCTTTGTAATATAGCTTGAAGTCTGGAACTGTGATGCCTCCAGCTTTGGTTTTCTTTTTCATCATTACTTGGGCTATTTGGGGTCTTTTCTGGTTTCATATAAATTTTAGAATTGTTTACTCTAGCTCTGTGAAAAATACTGGTGTTATTTTGATAGGGATTGCATTGAATGTGTAGATTCTCTGCCCCTTTATTCTCCTTAGTGATGACCGCTCAGTATCCAGGTCTTCCTCTGTACCCTGGATGAATTAGAAAACTTCCTCATCTCAGGAGAAAATGGAGTCTGTTTTCCTCCATGTCAGTCATTTATATATTCATGCCTCAGAGTGTTATGTACACTTACAAGCTAGTGACATTGTAGGTAAAATTGAGAATAATATAGAGAATCTATTCTAGTAATAGGTAACTGTAGCTATACAATGAATCCTTTAAAATTATTATTTTAATTAATTATACAATTATGATGTATTAATGGTCCCAGGAGGTAAGATCAGAGTCCAGTCAGTAATGTCACAGGGTCTCCTGAAAGAATGCAGAGATACCCAAAATATCTTTGAATGGGTATCTTTCAATATGAGATGTTATATTTGCCTAACATTTTCCTGGGTGTGATCTTGTGAAGGCAGTTCCACAAAGATGGTTAACAAGTTTGATGGTCCTTCAACAAACTGGCACTCCTGATCATCAATGCCAAATCTGTAAGTTTTAATGAGCATAGGCTTAAAACCTGCCACACTAGGTCCTGCCTTAGTACAGCCTCAGGAAGGGAGAAGATCCATTAACAGTGCAAGGTTAAGACCCACAAAATATCTAGAATCATGACCACAACTACAACTACCTGTAACCCATGTTACTGAGGTAGAGGCTTCTTACTGCAGAGATCACTGCCCAGGGACAGGATACATCACACCTGCATCAGAGGATACTGATCCACCAGGACAGGTTTATGCCCTAGCTGATGGCCTAAGGTTTCTGCTCCCTGAATCCCTATGGGGGCATCAACAGTTCAGTCTCACTGGGGACACTCTTTTCAGAACCAGGAACTCTTTGGAATATTTAGGAATGTCCGATGTAGCCTGGGGTTAGACTGGCATCACAATCTGAATCTGCTTCCATCTCAGAGAAAGAAGAATGAGTCATTCAGGGTCCTCTCCTCCCTCCATAGAAGGAATCTCCTTTGTGGTACCCTGGTGGGAGGTACTCCAGGTTCCTCATACTGTGGTAAAGAACACTGACTGAGCAAGTGTAGAGATGCAAACAGATAGAACCTGATTATTTCCATGGCATTCAGTCATTAGAAAAACAGATGAAGAGTCATGATGCCTACCATCCAGGAACTTTTAGGTTAGAGCAAATTGTTGAATTCAGGATTGTGGAGTCAATGTGAGGAAGAGGTGGTATACAGGGGGCTTTGCTTCAGCTGGGCCAGTTCCCTCTCTCTGTTGTGGTGTGAGTTCTGGTGTCACCTTTGATGGGTCATCCATGGACCAAAGAATTTTTAGTAGCAGTAACATTTATTTTGCATTCTTGTAAGAATAAAAGCTTTATAATATAATTGCCCCTGAAAATGCTAAGTGTTTATGTTAAGTTGCTTTTTATTTTATTTTCTGAAATAGGAATGAGACTAAATAGATTAAAACAGTATGAACTCTGGGTGTTGAATTTCTCTGGGAAGGCTTAGGAATGACAGGCCTAGACATACCCCAGAAGCAGGGAGATCAGAGCCTACAGCCAGCTCCCTCCCAAGCCCAAACCAGATCCACCCCCTTCTGAGGCTGTGTCCAGGTCTGGCCTGGCTCTGGAGCTCCTCCCTTCCCAGGACAGATTAGAGGAGATCAGATTCTGAGTGGAGTGGCTGTTCCTTTCATCTCTCCAGGGCTGGTGCTCACAATTCCCAAAACCTAGAAGCTGATACATGGAAGGAAACGACTGTATATTTTAGTGCCTTCTTTTCTCTTTTTATCATGAAATCGTGTGCTTCACCAACCTTTTACCCAGAATCCTGTTTTCCATTCCTGCAGATTCAGTAGTTGCTCAAGTAACAAAACATAAATCTATGTATACATTATGACATGATTAAAACAATCTAGCTAATTAATCTCATAGTGTTAGGACTTTTTATTTCTGATTTTTAAATTAATTTTTGTTGAGAACATTGAAGATATACTCTCTTAGCAAATGCCAAGTATAATAGACATGGAATTATGTGTAGTCACCATGCTGTACTTTAGATCTCCAGGATTTATTCATTCTGCATAACTGAAATTTTGTACCATTTGACCAAAATCTCCCACTTTGCCCTCAGCCATGTCCTAGCATCTACTCTGCTTTTAGGAGTTCAACATTATTAGATTTAGATTAGATTATTAGATTATTAGATTTAGGATATAATTGAGATAGTATTTGCCATTTTGTGTGGCTTATTCCACTTAGCATAAAATCCTCCATGCTCACCCACATTGTCCAAATGGAAGGATGTTTTTCTTCCTTTTTTAAGGCTGAATTTTGTATAGATAGATATTATAGTATATTTAATAAATTATTTATGATACATAATATATTCTATAACAGAGGCACCTGAGTGGCTCAGTCATTAAGCGTCTGCCTTGGGCTCAGGTCTTGGTTCCAGGGTCCTGAGATCGAGCCCCACATCGGGCTCCCTGCTCAGCGGGAGGCCTGCTTCTCCCTCTCCCACTCCCCCTGCTTGTGTTCCTGCTCTCACTGTTTCTCTCTCTGTCAAATAAATAAAATCTTAAAATATATATATATTCTATAATACATATTTTATATCATAAATCATGTTAAATAATATATATAGCACATTTTCTTTAACCACTCCTAGAAAACAGGGAGATGTTTTCTAGGAAACATACAGGAAAATGACTCCTCCTATTTGCTAGAATAATTAGATTTGAGGGAAAAACAAACTTGGTAACACCAATGTGGAGGAATTAAAATGATCCTATATTGCTAATGAGAGTATACAAAGTAGAGGAAAACTGGCATTTGCTTATAAACTCAAACATTTTTCTATCCTGTTAAAAACATGTAAACCCAACAAAGAAAACTCTTGGAACTACTAATCTACCCTTCCTTTCTCTATTTTTCCATTCATCCATATTTCGCTCCTGTAATATACAAACTTTTATTTTTTAATCGATAGGGAAAAAGATGAAGCACATAAGTGGGGCCCAGTTTGTGCATCTTCATGGTTATTATAGGACACCTAGTGCCCAGCTCACAGGGTATTATGGGGATGAAATCACATCATATATGTGAAGTTGCCCACACGGTGCACCATAACTTCCTTGTGAACAGAAAATCAGTGCTCAATCAACATTGCAGTAATCAATATATACACGTTGTTTTCCAAATAGAGACTTGTTCAGACATTAGTGCATTCACGAGCTGCCTTTCTATAAACTGTAAAGTGCTATGAAAGCATGTGGTCCTTCAGGGCAGTGATGGAGGTCTTTCCTGGGACCAACAATAAACTCACAACAGTGAAAAGTAAATAGTAAATTCTTTCCTGGGAACTCACCAGGAGTTGTTTGTGTTGACGTAGATGGTGGGTGTGGGGGGCTCAGGTGCGCTGTGCCTGCATTCTCTAGTGTCGCCACTAAACGAGGGTCCCCAGGAACAGCATCAGCACTAACAAGTACTTGGGAAAGATGCCAATTCTCAGACCCCATTCCCAACCTGCAGAATCACCATTTCTTCTGTGGGACCTGGAACACCGAATGATTTCTGTGCACAATGAAATGTGAAACACATCATCGTTTATCAGCCTGGATTTACAGTAAAGATCCCAGGGAGAGGTTTTTGTTTTAAAGATTTTATTTATTTATTTGACAGAGAGACACACAGCCAGAGAGGGAACACAAACAGGGAGAGTAGGAGAGGGAGAAGCAGGCTCCCCGCTGAGCAGGGAGCCCGACGCGGGGCTCGATCCCAGGACCTTGGGATCATGCCCTGAGCTGAAGGCAGATGCTTAACCAACTGAGCCACCCAGGTGCCCCCTCCAGGGTGAGTTTTAAGAACCACCATCACCTGGGCCCTCTGCCAGAGTCTGTCTATTGGTCAGGGTGAGAACATCAGTGCTGCTTTAACTATGCGCTTCAGGTGCTTCTCGTGTAGACCAGGGTGAAGCCCAAGGATTCGCAGACACACTTGTGAGAGCAGAGTCTGGCTTTCTGGTGAAGAGAAGCTAACAGACTGTTTGGTCTGCAATTGGAAGGGGCAGGTCCGTGCAGCCCACGTTCCCCGTGCTGTGGCAGGATTTGGTTTTCTATGGGAGGGGAGGACATCTGAAACCAGGAAGGATGAACTCACACGCAAGTGTCCACATAGGAGCTCCTTTTTTTCTGAATCTTTCCTGTGACAAAGGAGAGGGCGGCCTTTTGTGCATTTCAAGATCCTTCTGCCTCTGAGCTGATGATAGCAGGTAATGAGGCCATGTTGAGGCCTTTAAAGGCATACAGGTGTGATTTCTCTACCTAATATCGATAGAGAAAGAAACCTAGAACAGAAGGGAGAGGCCGAAAGGGCTGCTTCTGGGGTAAATCTTGTCTTGACTTAGCTTAGGGCAGTGTCTTCATTTCTTACTGAAAGGCCATGTATTAGAACTTGCAAACATTCACTTCTCTACTTTTGGTGGTCCTGCCTAGTAAATATGTTTCGGACTACTATTTATTCTTTTAATGATAGTCAAGTCAGCCCTTTAGGATATTCCTCTATTATCCCCGGGCTGTCTCTCCATTCTCTCCAGCCGGGTTTTCTGTGCAGCATGACGAATTCCTATCATGAATTCATGACCTGCAACTATTGAAAGTATTCCCTCTGTGACAGATCAATATGGGGATGTGTTGATACCCAAGATTCTCACTGGAGATGGGTTAGATTTTGGGATCCCAGTAAAGGAGGAGAATATATAATATTGAGGTTCTGTCTGGGTGAGGCCTGAGTCTATGGAAACTAGATGAACAAATAAACCAGTTATCAGGCCCAGAATAAGTCAACGTTCTGAAAAAGACTTGCTGTCTAGATTGCTTCAACGAAAAGACTTACTATTTAAAATATATTAAAGATTACAGGACATGGGAGCAATCTGTGGCTTGAAATTTCAGAAATATGCTATATTTTCATGATTGGAATCATATAAAGATTTGTTTTTTTTTATTTTTGTAAGCACTGTCGCAGTGATGAGTCCTTTGTGCTTCAGGCCACTGAAATCAGTTTGTCTCATTACAGCTAATATTTTGTGCACTTGGTTCAGGGTCTCTCTGCCAGATTCCCTTAGAAAATGAAGGCTCTCAGGGCGCCTGGGTGGTTCAGTTGTTAAGCGTCTGCCTTCGGCTCAGGTCGTGATCCTAGGGTCCTGGGATCGAGCCCTGCGTCGGGCTCCCTGCTCAGCAGGAAGCCTGCTTCTCTCTCTCCCACTGCCCCAGCTTGTGTTCTCTCTCTCGCTGTCTCTTTCTCTGTCAAATAAATAAATAAAAATCTTAAAAGAAAAATGAAGGCTCTCACTTTTGTTTTCTGGAGATCCAACTCTTTGCAAGTAAAGGTTCTAAATTATTCCTTGGTTTCATAATTTTCCATTTCATCCTGCATAGCATTACAGAAATTATCTCCTTTATTACTTTTCTATTTTCAGGAAGAGGAAAGAAGTATAGTATAATACTATATGTTCAAGTTCTTAAAATTCTATATTGTAACTCATCACAAATGACATGACATCATTTCAAGGAAATAATCAGGCTTTGTTGGTGTAAGGAAGGAAGTATTCATGATGTTTTATCTTGACTTTAATGTTCCCATCTGCTGAGGTTATCCGTAATCTTCACTCTAGATTAGTGATAATTCTAGAAACTAACTGGCATAGAATCTTAAAATTAGACATCTATTCCTTATTTTTGATTCAGTAGTACTTGGAAGTGGAGTTAAGGAGCTGAACATTGAAAATGCTTCCTAAGTGTTCTAAAGTGGCCATCAGTAAGAGCGTTTGGAGAAATAATTTTCTACATCCTTCTGTAATGTGCTCTCTTCTCTACCGAGCATCGTGCTGGATTTCAAATTGAAGATTCTCCAGCAAGAGTCATGCTTCCTTTTCTTATAAGTAGGTCTTGCTATCTCTAGGCTGTATTTGTTCTTTTTCTTTACAAAAGGAAAGAGCGCAGGCACATGAAGGGAAAGGAGACGGTAGCCACACACCCAGGTAGGTGGGAATGAATGAAGCAGGCGACACAGGTGGGGGCCAAAGGAGAAAACATAGCCTTAAAATGTGGTCTGGGGTGCCCTGGGTGGCTTGGTTGGGTGTCGAACTCTTCATTTCGGCTCAGGTCATGATCTCAGGGTCCTAGGATCCAGCCCCACTGCTAGAGGATTCTCTTTCTCCCTCTACCTCTCCTCCCACTCGCACATGCTCTCTCTCTCTCTCAAATAAATAAATAAACCTTTTAGAAAAATAAAATGTGTTTTGGGAAGCTCTGCTTGAATGGAATGATCCTGGAAGCCAAGATTTATTTCTCTGGTGGTCACAGAGGGACAGCTCCTGTCTCATTCTTCATGTGCTCCTATATCCTCTAAGGACTTACCTTCTGTTCTAGTGTCTTCCATGGCATTCACAGTGAAATCCAAAACCCTCCCCATGGCCAGTGAGGGAATATGTGATCTGATTGCTATTCCATTGATTGTGGAGGCATATGAAAATCTGTACACTTAGGAGTTTGCAAGTGGAGGCCCCAATGTCTTTTACTCCTCTCTCTCTCTCTCTCTCTCTGTTTTGGTGCATTTGTCTCCTGTAGACACACACAAATTCTGCTACAACATAAGGAATGTGGGGTAGACTGACCCTCCTCGATCCAAACTTACATAGAGCAGCTCTCCCCATGGAGGCTTCCCCATTGATGAGACCCTGTGCTCTGTCCTCAGAATTGTACCTGGGAGCCTCAGTGTTTACATTGGCCTCACAGTGGAATAAGTTGGGCCGTGTCATTAAGACTTAATTGATGCTAGGCATTATTGAGGACTAAGTGACAGAAGCTTTGGGGTTGGGACCCTGGAGATTGCAGTTCTAAAATCTACACAAGGGATCCTGATGTGACGCCAAGGCGGAGAACGAATTTTCTAAATATTGCTTTTCAAAATTTCATGTATATATATGGGCGCCTGGCTGGCTCAGTTTGTAGCGCATGTGACTCTTGATTGTGGGGTCATGAGTTCAGGTCCCTTGTTGGGTATTGAGATTGCTTAGATGAATAAACTTAAAAAAATTTCATGTATATACAAACCATTTGAGGTTCCCATTAAAAACAGATTCTCTGGCCCCCACACTCAGATATCACTACTCCCTAGGTCTGCATGAAGCCCATTAATTTGTGTTTTTAACAGCCATTGAAGTTGCTGTCCCCAGACATCATTTCCAGTAGCACTGAGAAAGCAAAAGATCAAGCCTGAGTCCCTTATACCCAGTCATCCTTTTTATTTTTTTTTTAAGGATTTTATTTATTTATTTGACAGAGAGATAGCTAGAGGAGGAACACAAGCAGGGGGAGTGGGAGAGGGAGAAGCAGGCTCCCTGCAGAGCAGGGAGCCCGATGCGGGGCTTGATTCCAGGACCCTGGGATCATGACCTGAGCCGAAGGCAGACGCTTAACGACTGAGCCACCCAGGCAGGCGCCCCATACCCAATCATCCTATATCAACACAAGTATTGCCATTCCCAGTGAAGACTGACATCTCCCGGAAAGAAGACTCTGCTCATCCGCTGCAAGCTGGGAAGGGACTAGATAAGGCTGTGGTGTCTGAGCAAGGCTGTTTTGGATAAATAGTATGTGCTCATTCATGAACGGAATGTTTTTTGAGCATCTACTACATACTCCAGGTATATGAGGATGCACTGTGTCCAGGATACTGTGCTGGGAATCTTGCATACATTATGCATTTTAATCTTACTAAAGCCCTGGGAACTGGGTACTATATGTTCATTTTTCCCAGGAGGATTTAGATGCTGGGTGTGCCTCCCTGGGATTGTAGAGATTGTTTCTCTTCTTTTTCGTTATCATTAACCTTAAAAATAATGTCATGATAGCACAAATATAGAGAGCAGACATAGAAAGGAAGGGTGGATTAGAGGCTCTGAGTGAAATTTGATTCATCAATCATTTGCATTTATGTATTTGGTTAATTTTAATGTGTGGACTATGAGTGGACATCTCAGGAATGGAAGGTGGGATGTTATGTGTTACCTTGGAAGCATTGTTTCAACCAGACATGTGAAACTGACTCCCTGAATTTTTAGTCCTTTACTCTGCTTTATCTAAGTCTGAGCCTCAGGAAGGTGTGAATGCCAGTTTGGGCCACCCAGGTGGAGCTGCCAGGAACTCTGTTCTCTGAGCTGTTCTGAGAAGGGAGGCACGGGGACTGACAGTGGAGCCGTGGAGGGCAGTTTCGTGGTCTGAGCTCGTTTTCTACAGAATCTGAAATGAAAATTCTGTGTTAGAGTCTGCAAACCCCATTTAGGCAAAAGTACTATTTCTGATGAGAATTCTGGGGCAGCTGAGGTTTATGCTCATAGTGTTAGCCCCGAAAAATGAATCCGGAACTAGGATGTCAGAAGGTCTGCTGGAGAGGTGGGATTGATGGGCACCTCATGCGTTCATATTGCACAGGGCGATCCTTTTTTTTTTCTCTGAACTTTTTATTGACATTGGCAAATTAAAATAGAATAAATTAACAAGTATTTTTTCAAAAAAAATGTTTTGCACAAAAATACTGTCAAAATTTCCTAAAACGCTTTCAACATAGTAGTATCTTTTCATGTACTGAATATAACTATTAGCACCGTGTCAAAAACGTTGAGGACAGAGGGGCGCCTGGGTGGCTCAGTCGGTTAAGCGACTGCCTTCGGCTCAGGTCATGATCCTGGAGTCCCAGGATCGAGTCCCGCATCGGGCTCCCTGCTCAGCAGGGAGTCTGCTTCTCCCTCTGACCCTCCTCCCTCTCATGTGCTCTCTCTCAAATAAATAAAATCTTAAAAAAAAAAAAAAGAAATATATTTGGGGATTTATGCAAAGGCAGTAACATAAAGATGAGCAAGGGAATACATACTCATAGGGACAACAGTAGTCTCCACTTGGGGTCTGCAGGCAACACCTGTAGGTACAGACATGTATTGTAGGGCATTTAATAAACTTGTAATGGGCCTGGATGGTGAGTATGTGGCTCTTAAGACTTCTGTGTATGGGGGCGCCTGGGTGGCTCAGTCGTTAAGCGTCTGCCTTCGGCTCAGGTCATGATCCTGGAGTCCCGGGATCGAGTCCCTCATCGGACTCCCTGCTCGGCAGGGAGTCTGCTTCTCTCTCTGACCCTCCTCCCTCTCATGTGCTCTCTCTCAAATAAATAAAATCTTAAAAAAAAAAAAAAAAGAAATATATTTGGGGATTTATGCAAAGGCAGTAACATAAAGATGAGCAAGGGAATACATACTCATAGGGACAACAGTAGTCTCCACTTGGGGTCTGCAGGCAACACCTGTAGATACAGACATGTATTGTAGGGCATTTAATAAACTTGTAATGGGCCTGGATGGTGAGTATGTGGCTCTTAAGACTTCTGTGTATGGGGGCGCCTGGGTGGCTCAGTCGTTAAGCGTCTGCCTTCGGCTCAGGTCATGATCCTGGAGTCCCGGGATCGAGTCCCTCATCGGACTCCCTGCTCGGCAGGGAGTCTGCTTCTCTCTCTGACCCTCCTCCCTCTCATGTGCTCTCTCTCAAATAAATAAAATCTTAAAAAAAAAAAAAAGAAATATATTTGGGGATTTATGCAAAGGCAGTAACATAAAGATGAGCAAGGGAATACATACTCATAGGGACAACAGTAGTCTCCACTTGGGGTCTGCAGGCAACACCTGTAGGTACAGACATGTGTTGTAGGGCATTTAATAAACTTGTAATGGGCCTGGATGGTGAGTATGTGGCTCTTAAGACTTCTGTGTATGGGGGCGCCTGGGTGGCTCAGTCGTTAAGCGTCTGCCTTCGGCTCAGGTCATGATCCTGGAGTCCCGGGATCGAGTCCCTCATCGGACTCCCTGCTCGGCAGGGAGTCTGCTTCTCTCTCTGACCCTCCCCCCTCTCATGCTCTCTCTCAAATAAATAAAATCTTAAAAAAAAAAAAAAAGAAATATATTTGGGGATTTATGCAAAGGCAGTAACATAAAGATGAGCAAGGGAATACATACTCATAGGGACAACAGTAGTCTCCACTTGGGGTCTGCAGGCAACACCTGTAGGTACAGACATGTGTTGTAGGGCATTTAATAAACTTGTAATGGGCCTGGATGGTGAGTATGTGGCTCTTAAGACTTCTGTGTATGGGGGCGCCTGGGTGGCTCAGTCGTTAAGCGCCTGCCTTCGGCTCAGGTCATGGTCCCAGGGTCCTGGGATCGAGCCCCGCATCGGGCTCCCTGCTCGGCGGGGAGCCTGCTTCTCCCTCTGACCCTCCCCCCTCTCATGCTCTCTCTCTCTCTCATTCTCTCTCTGTCGAATAATAAATAAAATCTTAAAAAAAAAAAGTTGAGGACAGAAACAAAATAAAAATCTGTGAGATGTTTGCCCCTGGCGAAATTCCACACCCTATTACTGTCTGTACACACGGGGGAGGGAGACCGCCAACTTGGAAGTGAACAGTAGGACTTTTGCACATGGTGATCCTTGATGTCCAGTCCCTTATCCCCACCTGCTCTGGGTCCCTCTGCACTGTGGCCGGTGCGGTGCTCAGGATCTTGAGGGTTCACCTGCATTCTCTGCGTGCGCACGTGTGAAATTTTGGCACTCGGGAAGGGAGAAGCCGTCAGATCGTCTGGGTGTAGTAACATTAGTCAGAGGGAGGACCGGTCTGTCCGTAGACTCTGGTCCCAGCTTGCCTGGACTGCGAACTGAGGTGTGTGGGCTTGGTTTGGGTGGGATTCAGGTGTGGTGCTCTGAAGACCTCGGCTGGTGAAGGAAGGAGGAGAGGACTGCAGGTTTCGGCCCGAAGGGGCTGTGCGCGCCACAAGTCCTCTGTGCGCATGCGCGGCACTTGTTGGGCAACTCTATCTGCGCAGGCGCTGTGGGGAGCCATTGCCAAGGGTGAAGTCTGGGGAAGTGAGGGCAGAATCGCATTGGTGTGTTGTGCGCATGTGCAAAAGTGAGCGGAGCGGGGCGGGCACATCTGTCGCACTGTCTTCTGCGCACTTGCAATGTGGGTGAGGAGTTTAGGCCACTTGAGAAACTGGTCCAAAGGAAAGGTGGTACCGTGTGATCTTTAGCGATGAAGCGATATACATTGAAATTTTCAAGTGTTAATTTGAGCATTTGATTTGCCTACTCAGTTTGTGAGGCATGGGGAACCTGGGTGGCTGAGTGGGTTAGGTCTCCGACTCGGTTTTGGCCCAGGTCATGATCTCAGGGTGGGGAGATCAACACTGGCATTGGGCTTCTGGCAGGGCTCTGTAGGTAGTCTGCTCGAGATTCCCCCTCTCTGCCCCCTTCCCCTCCCCCCCTTAATCAATTAACTGAATGAGTAAAATATAAATAAAAATATGAATATATAAAGATAGAAGTAAGTAAAAATCAATCTATCTTTAACAAAAAAATTAATGATGTCCCACCTGTAGGAGCTACTAGTAAGATTTTTTTTTTTAATATTTTATTTATTCATTTGAGAGAGACAGAGAGAGAGCTGGAGCAGGAAGGAGGGGGAGAAGCAGGCTCCCCGCTGAGCAGGGAGCCCGACGCAGGACTCGATCCCAGGACCCCGGGATCATGACCTGAGCCGAAGGCAGAGGCTTAACCATCTGAGCCACCCAGGCGCCCCGTTAGTAAGGTTTTTATTGAGAGGGTATGGAAGCAAAGCAAGGACACTGCTTGATTGGGTATACCTTAAGTAGTTGCCTTATTTCTGGAAAGCCTAGCTGACTGTAATTCTTTGTTCTCAAGTTCATTTTCTTCCTTTCCAACGCAGTGACTGTGAATTAAGTTGTGATTTGCTTATCGAAGCTACCGAGGCATTAGAGCCCCCTGAGTCAGTGGCTTCCCTGTTTAATTTCTTTAACAGTGAAAACACAGTTGGTAGGATATTACTGACTTTCCTGCTCTCTTTTTTTATCCATTTCCAAGAGTAGTTCAGCAGTTGTTCACTCATTATAAAAATGCAGTCATCATGGTGCAACAATCTCATGTCCAGGAACCACCCAGTTAAGTCACTTGTATCTAAATCAAAGATCCACATTTCATGATGTGTGTGATAGCAGGAGACAGATATATTTAAGTATGTAAATGTATAAAAAAAAAGTGTTTCGGGGAGCCTGGGTGGCTCAGTTGGTTAAGCGACTGCCTTCGGCTCAGGTCATGATCCTGGAGTCCCGGGATCGAGTCCCGCATCGGGCTCCCTGCTCGGCGGGGAGTCTGCTTCTCCCTCTGACCCTCCCCCCCCTCATGTGCTCTCTCTCATTCTCTCTCTCTCAAATACATAAATAAAATCTTTAAAAAAAAAAAAAAAAGTGTTTCAACAAGGGTGCTATATTGACAATTACCACCAGATATGGTATTTTAGGAATGCAGTAAATCCATTTCTACTGGTATGAAAACACCACCTTTAGATAGCATTGGTTAACAAAAGCAATTTGATTGACAGTAAGTTTGATGTGACCATATTTATGTAAACATTAAAGGAAGTGCGAAATATTGTAGTTTGTGTGTGTGTTATATAATTTCAAATGGAACTTCACATACCCTCTGAAATTGCACAAGAAGGAAGATACAGCTCAAACTGATGAGCTGTTATATCTGAAAATCAAACTATTACTGACTGGGGGCAATGAATGGGGACTTTTACTTTAATTTATTTAAATTAAAAATGAATAAATAATTTCTATTTTACAATTAAATTTATGCCTATGTGTAGATGTTTTCCAACTTTACTGTGACTAATTTCCACATATTTAGGAGCTAAAAAAGAGTACTCTGCTATTTATGTGTCTGACTTTCAGTGGATTTGCTGTTTCTGTTTAGGGTCCTGTAAAGTCAAAATCAAGGTTTCATGAGGCATTGGATTCTCACTGCAGCCTCCAGGGGGGAATCTACTTCCAGGACCATTCAGGTTCTTGACAGAATCCATCTTTAGGGATGCCTGGGTGGCTCAGTCATTAAGCTTCTGCCTTCGGCTCAGGTCATGATCCCAGGGTCCTGGGATCGAGCCCTGCATCGGGGTCCCTGCTCCGCGGGAAGCCTGCTTCTCTCTCTCCCACTCCCCCTGCTTGTGTTCCCTCTCTCGCTGTGTCTCTCTGTCAAATAAATAAATAAAATCTTAAAAAAAAAAAAAAAAAGAATCCATCTTTAAAGACAAATTGGAGTTTTGACATGGGGCTAAATTCTTTATTCGGATCCGTGGGTGGAGTGTTTTGGAGTTCCTGGGTAAGTTCAGGTTGACCTATTGAAACTAAAACAGTTTTAGGTAAACTCTGTGGGGATCTTCTCTACAGGGTGCACAAGGGGGATGTCTAGCGTTCCAGTGGAGATGGTTGTTCACAAGGGCAGTGGCTGAGGTGTCCTATCAGAAGTTATATTAGCATGTGACTCTGCAGGCTGTTATTTAGGAAATGCACTGGTGAGAGGGGCTGGTGTGAGTTCAAGTCCCCCGTAATCCAACTGACTACACAAAATGGATGCCAAGTAGCACTACCATGGAGGAGTTTACCTAAACTGTCAACAGTCCCCCTATATAATCTATCATGTATCCATGTTGATGTCCCAGGAGTTACAAGGAAGAGAAACCAGTGCAATAGATAAACTGTTGGAAATATAACCACACATTATTTAAAGTCTGAGGCCACTGAGAAAGTGGATTACTAGTTATATTATATCACCATTATCAA
The DNA here is from genome assembly GCF_029215605.1 of Mirounga angustirostris. NCBI lineage: Eukaryota > Metazoa > Chordata > Mammalia > Carnivora > Phocidae > Mirounga > Mirounga angustirostris. The sequence goes on along the minus strand of NW_026991724.1, from coordinate 55,700,006 downwards.
ATGCGTGGTAGATACCATCTGTTGTCTACATTCTTAATTAAGGTGAGATAGGTTAATATTGGTGGCAGGATAATACATCATCCATTACCTATCAGTGTTAACACATTAAAAGCCAATATATTCTATCATTAAAATATCTTAGGATTATACAAAGACTATGTTATGCATTTCAAATCCACTGTGTGATCCTTGTTGAAAATACAGATTACAAGCATTCAAGAAGCATTCTTGTTCTGGTATAATGACCTAGGAGTCATAATTTCAATAATTTTCAGGCCTCAAGTAATTTTTACGAAGTATCGATGTACAATTATATGCCCTGTTAGGGAAGAGTTAGCTATCCTCTACTGATATCTGGGAAGGTTTCTTCAATTCAGCCATATCAACTAATATTCTGTACATCTGTCTGTTGCTATTGTAAGGATCTATCAGTATTTTAATGGATTGCCACCACTTTTTCTTTGTTTTTGACTTTTTAAGATTTTAATTCCAGTTAGTTAACATAAAGTGTTATATTAGTTTCAGCTGTCCAATATAGTGGTTAAACAATTCCATACATTACCCAGTGGTTATCACAAGTGCAGTCCTTAATTCCCATCATGTGTTTAACCCTTCACCCAACCCACCTTCCCTCTGGTAACCATCGGTTTTTTCTCTATCCTTAAGTGTCTGTTTTGTGATTTGTCTCTCTCTCTTTCCATTGTTCTTTCTCTGTTCCATTGTTCTTCTGATTTTTCATTATAATTTTGATGTGTTTTCTCTTTTGCTTTGTTCTCTCCTATTGTTGAGATACATGCAAGCAGTTCCTGACTCCTTTACCCAGCCAACAGATCATACTGACTACTCAAAACTAATTCACTGCAGTGTCCCCTCTGAACTCTACAACAATGGCCTTCTGTAATAGCTACACGTAGGGACAGATAGGGACCAATTTCAATGCATGGGTAGGGACAGCTCTACAACCCCTGTCACCTTGAAGAAGTTACAGAATATGAGCCCTTCACCCTTCAACAACCTTAAATATTTATGGACAGAAAATTAGTCAGGGGTGAAATGACAAGGAACAGAAACAGTAAAATGCTCACCTTAAGCCCAAAGTGCTGACCTATAGCCTGCATAGTTTTGATAAGAATCAAATGTAGTTGATTGCTACATTCTTAAAGGGTCTCATGACTGCCTGTACATCTCACCTATAATTAATATTGAACTGAATGATAAGCAACAGAGAAATTTTGCAAAAGTAGTTTTACAAGTAGAAATTTGAAGAAACATTTATGATCTAATACTTCCTGCATGACCCCACCCCCTGAGGTCTAAGCATATAACCACCAGCTTTATGCAACCAAAGTGCAACTCTTTCTGCCCAGGGGTCCTGTCCCCCTGCTACTTGAATAAACTTACTAAGCTGCATCTTAAACATCTCAAGAATTCTTTCCCACCGGATGCACTGAGTGATCACACAACAATTTTGTTACCAAAAAAAAAAAAAAAAACAACAAAAAAACAAGATTGGCTGCAGGTTGTTCCAAAAGCTAATACTCAAGACACGAGTTTTGACTGGAAAGAAGTATGAGGTTTATTCAGGAGGCCAGCCTGAAAGAGAGAGAGACAAATCACAAAACAGACTCTTTATTTTTTTTTTTTAAATTTTGACAGAGAGAGACAGCAAGAGAGGGAACACAAGCAGGGGGAATGGGAGAGGGGGAAGCAGGCTTCCCGAGGAGCAGGGAGCCCGATGTGGGCTCGATCCCAGGACCCTGGGATCATGACCTGAGCTGAAGGCAGACGCTTAACGACTGAGCCACCCAGGCGCCCCCACAAAACAGACTCTTAAGGATAGAGAAAAAACCGATGGTTACCAGAGGGAAAGTGGGTTGGGTGAAGGGTTAAACACATGATGGGAATTAAGGACTGCACTTGTGATAACCACTGGGTAATGTATGGAATTGTTTAACCACTATATTGGACAGCTGAAACTAATATAACACTTTATGTTAACTAACTGGAATTAGGTAGAGGAAGAAGGTAGAGTCTTGTCCAAAAACCAACTCCAAAGTTTCAGCCTGTCCCAAAGATTTTTTTTTCTTACAAATGAGTTTTATTTGCATTTCTGACCCAAGCACAGACCCCACATACAGATTTCTCATCCAAAGATTTTTAAGGGAACTTGGAGGCCAGTAATTGGTAAAAGAGGAGAATGGGAGTCTCTAGCACTTCTTGGTTCCTGCAGACTCAGTGGTTATTGTGGTTCTTGGGGGTGATGCATTGGTGCCCCAGGGGAGGTTATGCAAGAGGATTCCGATCCACGTCTTTCTGGGAAGCAATACATGACCTATAGATACACAAAGAGGTTTGGTTTATCAATCACACACGCTAAAGGTGCATGCTAAAATTTAAAGACTACTAAGTTGGGCAAAGGGGCCCGGGCAGGGCTTTTATGTAACTTAAAAAAAAGGTCCCCTAGGTTTATTCTGTTGCTGCAAATGGAAGGATTTCCTTCTTTTGTGAGGTTGATTATATACCCAGAATGAATTAGATGGCAGACCTCTATCAGTAATATAACAAATATCAGACATTAACTTTTTATATTATAAAGAGTTGCCTGCCTGGTGTTGCAAACTATTGTTTGACAAAATTTGCTCTTTCCTTTTTCCTGTGAATATGCTTACCCCCTTTTGAAATTCTAAATCCTTATACTCAAGAATTCTTAAGTCACAGTGGCATGTAAGCATCAATTTCCTGTGGTTGAGCCTCATATTTTTGAGGTTCCCATAATTAAGAAATTATTTTTTTCTTGTGAATCTGTCTTACATCAGTTTAAATATTAGACCGGCCAAAGAATTGAGAACAGATGAAGAAAAATGGATTCCTCTCCTAACATTCCTTCTGTTGTTGAAAACTGACCTTCGTGTTTCAGACCCAAAATATAATGTGAAGACAGAGTTGGGGATAAAAAGGAACAATAGCTTTATTGCTTTGCTAGGCAGACGAGGCTGCCGCAGTTCGGGGCCTTCAAAACTGCAAGCCCACCCAGAGGAAGGGGCTGGGAGTTTTGTAGGGAAATGCAGGACCTAGCTGGTTTCGACAGTAATTGTGTTTGTGCTTCCAGCCTTATTTACCAGGTTTTCAGAGTGGTACTGGATTCCTGGGGTGGGGGGTGCAGAGAAGACGGAGAAAGGGGGAGGGGAAGGTTGCTGAAGAGAGGAAAAAGGGTATTTAGTTTAATATCAAGCCTTGCTGACATTTTAATGCAGCCATTTTGATTTTTGTTCAACATTATGCTTTTAAGTGGTTTCACTTTGAGTCACCAGAATAACTGTATTAAGACCACTTCATATTTTATAATGGGCAATCACTCAGTATTTTCTAGAATGGCTAAAATAAAGGAAAAGGATAACACCACATTTCTGTGAAAATATTGAGGAACTAGAATTCTCTTATATTGTTGATGGGAGTGTAAAAAGTACATTCAGTTTGGGAAACGTTTGGCAGTTCCTTAGGAAAATAAACATTTGCCTATTTAAGAGGAGCATTTTACCATCCCAAAATAATGTGTCTTTGTCATAAGGATTTTTCTATGTTGATTTTTTTGTTTGTTTGTTTTTGTTCTTTTTGGTTTTTGAGGGAGAAATTGTGAGTGAGCTGGAGGGGGGGAGGGGGGAAGAGAGGAGAGGGAGAGAATCTTAAGCAGGCTCCTGGCTCAGCAGAGCCCGACCTCATGACCCTGAGATCATGACCTGAGCTGAAATCAAGTCTGACTCTCATCCAACTGAGCCACCCAGGCGCCACTAGGCTGTTATTTTAAAGAAAGGGCAGACAAAGGAAAAGCTCTGAAACCCAGTATGTTTACTTTTGTAAGAGATATTTGCATTTATGAGGGAAAGCTCCATTTGTAAGGGTGTCTCCCTCTGCTTAGCGGAAACAGGGAGAATGTATAAATCTCCAGAAACTCTGATCAGTGGAAAAGGCATGGATTTAAATCCGGATAACAATCATAGCCCTGGTTGCTGTCCTTTGCCTGGTCACCTCCCCCAAATGCTTCCCAATAGGATCACGTGTGGAATTTCAAAACCGATCATTGCTGGTGCCCTCCTCCTCAGATTCTGTCTATTGGTGTGGGTGGAAAGGACAGTGTCGTTTTAATTAAGGGCTCCAGGTGATTCTAAGTGAGGCCAGGATTAAGCACGAGGGCTGCCCATTAATTTATGAGAGTTGAGTATAGTTTTTGGTGCAAGGAGAGGCAACAGGGTCTCTGCTACATGAGTCTGAGAGGGTCAGATCCTTGCAGCTCACAGTTCCTATGCTGTAGCTGAATTTGTGGGCGTCAGTGGGAGGGGAGGCCCCCTGAAAGCAGAGAACGAAAAGTCAGGGATTGGTCTCCAAGTAAGAGCTCACAGTTTCTGAAAGGCTCCTGACACAAAGGACTAGGAATTTGGGCCTTTTCTGCATTTCAAAGTCCTGCTGTCAGGCCGAGCAGTTTAGAGGTGCAGAGGCTCTGTTGGTGGCTTTAAAGGCATTTTCTCCTGATGCAGCTGTGATTTCTCTACGAATCTCTTCTGAGAAAGAAATCTAGAGGACAACATGAAAGAAGAAGAAATGGCCAGTTCTCAGGTAAGCCTTGCGTTCCAAGTCAGATGGCGCGTCATGTTTTTCTCCTGAGATTCCATTCATTTAAAAATTGCAGATATTGATTCCTTTAGTTGTGATGTTTCTGCTTCACGTTTTCCCCTAATTTTAAAACACTTTCAAAAAGTGACTCAAGATTAAGTCTTTAGAACACTTCCCCCCTATATTCCAGAGCCTTCTCTCCCTTCTCTCTAACCTGTCTTTCAATAGTCTATCAACAACTGTCCCTTTGAATTAAAATCCTGCAAATATCATAAATATTCCCTTGGTGACAGACCCACAGAGGATGGCGTTGAATCCAAGATTCCTATTGCTGATGGGCTCTGGTCTTGGATATCAGTCAAGGAAAACATTTCTTATTAGGTTCCATCTGGATGCTTTATGAGCTCTGTGTAGACCAGGAGTAAGAAATTGCATAAATAAACACAATGGATATGAGATCCAGAATCACTCAGAAAGTTTTAGAAAAAAAAGGGGAGGCTTGCTCTTTAGAATGTGAAAAAGATACTCTATTTAAATGTACTAGCTATTACAGGACATGGAAACCTTGTGTGATTGAACTTTGTATAAATCCACTGTATTCTCATAATACAATTTACATTCTGATTTACTGTTCCCGGGGCACAAGAACACACCATTAATAATAGGTCCTTCAGTGTGCCTAAGGCACTGATACCAGTTTGTTTCCTTACAGCTCATGTTACCTTCTTTTACTTCGGTTGATGCTCTCTGACCGTTTTCTCCCCTATGAAGTTTGTATTCTCCCCCATTACCATTCTTAAGGATCTTAGATGGATTTACTGAGAGATATGCAGAAACTATCACATTTAAAGTGGAAACTTCTTCCTTCTGAATTTCTCTTGCTTCTAGTTTCTGTTGAGAAGGAAGGTAAAAGAAATGTAGATAAACTGAAATTCAACTTCCAGACCCTTGATATATACTTGAGACAGGCAGAATATGACATTCCATCAGGAATTCATGACTGCCTTAATGCTTTGCTAGAAGCAAAAAGGAACCAGCTTGATAATAGCCAGACCTCCAGGATCCTGTAAGTCCTCTTTAACATATGAAAATCCCTGCAGAAACTTCCTTTATTTCTACCCCCCAACTTAAAACTATATTATCAATGGCTTCTCGCAAGGACAGTGAAGGTCTTTCTCCCCAGGGGTCCTGTCCCTGCGCTTTAATCAAAACAGCATTTTGCACCACAAATGTCTCAAGAATACTTTCTTGACCCTTCACATCACTTTCCACTGGACAATGAAGACTGTCACCTTCATGTAGCAGAGAGAATGATTTCTAGGACTAGAGGTTCTAAGACCTCCATCTTCTAAGTTTTTATTTTACTCCACACTTAGGTTACAGAGTTACCTTCTATTTATTTCTTTGTATTTTCAGGCAAAAAAAAAAAATACAAGAATCACTTAATTAACATGTTTGAGTGTATTAAAATCCTGAAGTATAATAGAGTCACAGATAGAAACTACACTAGATGGGCTTGTGACACAAAGGAAACTTGATTTTTAGCCAATAAGGAGATCACAAGAAATAACTTCCAAACAGAGACTCATAGAGCCAGTGGGGACAGTTTCCTTTTACTTAGGGTTCAGATGGAAATTCAGCAGGAGGGGCTTCATCATCTTATATAGAGCTGGGCATATGGTCACACATGCACATGAAGACAACACTTGCATACATACTTTGTATGTTATGAAAATGGTGTTTGTGCTGCTCCTTCCATGGAGATTTTCATATTGTAATGAGGTAAAGTAACTGTTGGTCACTCCGTGGGTTACTCCTTGCTTCATCTACACAGGTATGACTCAGGGGTTAAGTTCAAACTGGTCAGGCCCAAGTGCTTCCTCACAGCAGTCATAACTTTTTGTTGGATAGTTTCTGTCTCCAACACAGGAGACTCTGCCCATGGGGTCTTTTGATTGAAGTAAAAGATAAGGTGGAAAGAGGAGGTTAAGTAAAACGTGGGATAAAAGTTGGTGGGTATAAACAGGTGAGCAGTGAAGGTCAGGTCTTGGGGTCTAGCTGGTGACATTAACACCCTCTTTCATCTTAGGGAGCATTGTGAACTCTGCCAGTGGCCACTTGGTAACTGTCGTATTTATTGCAGGGACTGCTGACATTCAGGGATGTGGCCATAGAATTCTCCCAGGAGGAGTGGGGATGCCTGAACCACACTCAGCGGGAATTGTACAGGGATGTGATGTTAGAGAACTACGGACACCTCCTCTTCCTGGGTGAGAATAACTCCTTCCAGATTTCCCAGACCACACTCAGGGTTTTGTTCCTTCCTTTGAAGACTGTGTATTAGAAGATTCCTCTTTGAACGTTGGGAATTCAGATCCAGGCAGTAAGAGAAATAAGTAGGGGTTTGTAGATGTAGAGAAAAATCTTCATGGTTTAGCTTCCCGTTCCTTAAGAGAACATCATCACTTCTGTAGATGAGTGCCAGTTGTAAACAGTGAGTGGCAAAAAATGGTACTGCCCACATCGTAAACTGAAATTTTAAGTCCTTATTTTTGTATTGGAAGTACTTGAAAGTGGAGGTCATGATGTGAAAATTTGAAACTTCTCCTGCCTGTTTAATGGGGCTGTTGGTCAATAGTGTTTGGGAAATCATTTTCTAGAATTCTACAATGTCCTCTCTTCTCCACTGAGCACAGTAGTGGATTGAAAGAATCTCCAGTAATACTCCTATTCATTTTTTCTATTAAACAGGTCTCGTTGTGTGGAAGCCAGACCTGGTCATCTTTTTGGAGCAAGAGAAGCAGCTCTGGGATGTGAAGAGAAAGGAGACCGTAGCCTTCCATCCAGGTAGGTGGGAATGGATGAAGCAGATGACAGAGGTGAGGTCCAAATGTGAAGCAGGAAGATTGACCTTAAAGTGTGTTTTAAGTAGCTCTCCTTGAATGGAAATTTGTTTGAGAAGCCTAGAGTTATTTCTCTCCCTCTCACAGAGGGACATCAGCTATGCAACATTATCAAGCTCTTACATTCTCTAGGGATTCTCCTTCAGCTCCAGTGATGGTCCATCACATCCACAGGGAGGGCCAAGAGACTCTCCTTGGAGTGGGAGGGCCTCCACAATCTGATTGTTTCTCCATTGCTGTGAGGACCTCGGAAATCTCACTATTTCTGAGTATCTCTATGCTAAGCCCTTTGTAACTTCTGTTTTGCCTTTTGTGAGAAGTGTGTCAGGGTAGTGGTGGGCATATTGTGGTTTGGTGTAGGAACCCCAGAACACTAGAGACAGATATCAGATGTTTTTTGGTTTATGCTTTTCAGTGTTATGGAGGCTTTAATCTTTTTCGTACATAATGGACACTCAGTAAGTTCATCAGATAACAAAACATTTTCCTAAAATGGAAAGTCTACTCCTTTATTTCACTATAAAAGTTCATTTTTCTTTATATCAACTAAAATTAGAAATTTCCACTATGTAATCCATTTCTCAGTGGTGAAGTAATTTAATGTATCTATTTGAATCCTAAAATTTCTATGTAAATTAATGCCATTGGGGAGCTAGAACATTTAGAACTCAGAACTTGCAGGCTATAATAAAGTCTGAATTGTTACCTTGTTTATTTATAATCACATCATTTTATAATTTTGTATGATATGAAGTTCTTTGACTTTGTGAAGTGTGTTTTCACTTTATTAGCTATATATCAGATTCATCTCTGAATTTTTTACATGAAAATTTGTGATATGAAATGGGCATTTGCGGGCGCCTGGGTGGCTCAGTTGGTTAAGCGACTGCCTTTAGCTCAGGTCATAATCCTGGAGTCCCGGGATCGAGTCCCACGTCGGGGTCCCTGCTCAGCAGGGAGTCTGCCTCTCTCTCTGACCCTCCCCCCTCTCATGTTCTCTATCTCATTCTCTCTCTCTCAAATAAATAAATAATAAAAATCTTTAAAAAAAAAAAAAGGGCATTTGCTTAGAAGAATTGTGGATAACTAGCAAAATTCCTATATTTAAAAAAAATCTTGTTTATAAATTCAATTTTATATTTACAGGAAAAATTAACCATTAGTCTTTTCGTCTGCTTTCCTGAGAATATATCTGAATTTAATCCCAAATATTTATTTTTTATAAAGTGATTGCTGGCACATTTTACAATTTTCATGTTGTTTTCCATTTCAAAATGAAAGGTTTTTGTTTGGGTGCTTGGTTCTAAAGAATGGATTATAGCCTTGCATTCTGTGTAAGAGGAGGGATATATTAATAACATAATACATGTTTTAATGTCTTTTAAGTACGTAGTCATAAAATTTTCCATTAGAGTTCATATATGTTTGTATTAATGAATGTTCTTTACAAGCTTACTGCCAATGAAAGCATGTTAATAATTCAAAATGCCTGTTTTTCATCAGTACACAGTCACAGTTTGAAGTTATAGTTACGTAGAAGGTTTCCTTTTAAAAATTTACCTATTTTTCAGATAGCAGGAAGGGAAAAATGAAGGGGGGGAAATCAGAGGGGGGTACGAACCATGAGAGACTATGGACTCTGAGAAACAAACTGAGGGTTCTAGAGGGGAGGGGGGTGGGGGGATGGGTTAGCCCGGTGATGGGTATTAAAGAGGGCGTGTACTGCAAGGAGCACTGGGTGTTATACGAAAATAATGAATCATGGAACACTACATCAAAAACTAATGATGTGGGGCGCCTGGGTGGCTCAGTTGTTAAGCGTCTGCCTTCGGCTCGGGTCATGACCCCAGGGTCCTGGGATCGAGCCCCACATCGGGCTCCCTGCTCCACAGAGAGCCTGCTTCTCCCTCTCCCACTCCCCCTGCTTGTGTTCCCTCTCTCGCTGTGTCTCTCTCTCTGAAATAAATAAAATATTAAAAAAAAACCCAATGATGTAATGTATGGTGATTAACATAATAAAATTTTTAAAAATTTCAAAAAAAATTTACCTATTTTTTACATTGAAATTTTTTGGTTACATTTTGCCTTATTCTGGTTCCACAATTCCATAATAATGTGCTTCTTTTTGTATGGGACCTTCCACAACATTATTTAGTTGTGGTATCATTTTTATCTGTGTATCTTATTATGGCATGACAATCGTCAACTTCGTACAATTCAAGACAGTGTGAGCTTAACTTAAATATGAATCAGCTTTATGCCCTTTACTTATTATGTATGTATTTGTACAAATACCAGCCATACATATTTGATTGTGACTCATCTTGTGTATTTCTTTCATTGGTTAGTGTTCAGTGAATATTGTATCGTGTAGGTGAATTGTCATAATAATATAATTAATTTCATCACCCCTTCTGAATGTATATTCTCTTTGCATGAGAGAAACACTTTCTATGAATTGATAGCAATTTTTAAACAGTTTATACCTCTATCATGTTTACATATTTTATCCTTAATTGTGGTGTTATACCCATAATATTCTTTGACTTCATTCTCATTAACTTTTGTGTCTTCTGTACATATTTTCATTGTGGTTACCTTGGAAATTGCTTAAAATATGTTAAAGGCATAACAAACAATTTTAAACTGATATTGTCAATTGCATAGAAAACTCTTCTACTTATCATCTCCACCCCTGCACCCACTTTATGTTACTGGTATCACAAATTCTATCTTTTATGTTGTGTACTTATTTACCCAGATTTATTATTTTCATGCTTTTATTTTTTTAAAAATTCTGTAGCAGAAATAAAAGTGATTTGTGCTACCTCATTACAATACTATAGATTACTGTAATTGTGTAAATATTTATGTTTAGCAGAGAGCTTTATGTTGTCATGTGGTTTCAGTTACTGTTTAGAATCCTTTTATTTCACCTGGAAAGACTTCCTTTAATGTTTCTTGTAGGACAGGTCTTCTGGTAAACTTAGGGGGGGTTTTTTAATTAAGAAAGTCTTCATGTCTACATTCATGGAAATCAGTTTTGCCAGATAAGAGTATTCTTGGTGATTATTTTTTGATCTTTCAGTACTTGAATATATTGTCCCTTGCACTTTTTCCTATCAGGTCTGCTGTGAATCCCGCTCCTAACCTTACAGGAGCTCTCTTGTACAAGATGAGTTGCTTTTGTCACACTGTTCCAAAATTCTGTTTTCACTTGTGATTTTCTATAGGTTAATTATCAGTGTCACTTGTATTCATGTCTTAACATGTATCCTACTTTAAATTTACTGAGCTTGTTGCATTTGTCCCTTTTTTCCACATACGTGGGAAGTACAAGTCTTTAGTTCTTCATGTAAATCCCTCGTCCCTTTCACTCTTCTCTCCTTTTGGGGTCCCCTTAATGTACATATTGGTCCATTTGTTGATGTTCCACGAGTCAGTTAGACTCTGTCTTTTTCCACATTTTCTTTTGTCCTCTCAGTAGATAATTTAAAACAAAGCATCTTTAAGTTGTCTGATTCTTTTTCTGCTTGATCAAATTTGTGACCGACCCCTTGTTGTGTTTTTAAATTCAGTGATTATATTCTTCAGCTCCCAATTTCTGGTTGATTGTCGTTATATTTTCTGTCTCTTTGGATTTTTATTTTGGTCATGCATGGTTTTCCTGATAACATTTAGTTACACTACCCATTTTCTCTTCTTTCTCCATTAGCATCTTTGTGATGGTTATTTGATTTCTTTGTCAGGCTATTAAGAGTTCTTTGTTAATTTAGGGCCAGTAATTTTGTTTCTCTGGTTGGAACATATTTTTCTATTTCTTTGTATGCCTTGTGATCTTTTGTTGAAATTAGATAATTTTTAAAAAAGAGAAAAAAGCCTCCTAGCCATGTATTCTGAACTTGGTTTCTACAGGAGAACAGATATATTAGTAATTTCAGGGACCTGTCAGACATATTCTATATTCTGTCCATTTATATTGTCTCAATTTTTGTAATTCCCCAGTTTAAAAAAATGTAGTTCATGGGGTGCCTGGGTGGTTCAGTTGTTAAGTGTCTGCCTTCAGCTCAGGTCATGATCCCAGGGTCCTGGGATCGAGCCCCACATCGGGCTCCCTGCTCGGCGGGAAGCCTGCTTCTCCCTCTCCCACCTCCCCTGCTTGTGTTCCCTCTCTCTCTGTCTCTCTCTCTCTGTCAAATAAATAAATAAAATCCTAAAAAAAAAAAATTGTAGTTCACATTAGAGCCCATGGTAGCTTCCTCTCTCTGTCCTCAGCTATGTAGTCTCTCCATTGTTTGAACAAATTGCTCACCTTTTCTCTGAGCAACCATTACAGGATATTCAGAGGGTGCTCTCTTTCCTTGTGCCTTCCATGTCATGCATGACAAAAACTATTCCAGCAGGTAGCAGGCAATAAGCCAGACCAATGAAGCCTTGAACATGTCACTCATTTGTTTGTCTCCTGAGGGGAGGTAAGAGTTTTCTCACAGTGTTGCCATGGAGTGTCAGGGAGGGTGAGCAGCTTTTGTGGTCAAGTGTCACAGACTTTCCTTGTCTCTTCCATGTGTCTCTTCATTTGTACTTACTTGGGGGTGCTATGTTCTAAATGGCTTCTGGAGCACTCTAAAAGGTAATTTGGTCCATTTTTGTCTCCATGATGGAATAAACCCTGGTACTTCCTTTTCCTCCATTGATGAGGTACTATAGTGTTTATTAATTTTTCACATTAGAATTTTAACATATATGTATATGAGTACAGTAAGTGGTATAACTTATTTTGTATCTTTTAGTTGTGTCTTTCCACAACACCATAGGCCTATTGAGGAAGATAGGCAAGGAATATTTATTTTCTGGAGTGATATGGAAAGATGTGGAAGCACTGGCCGTGAGTATTTATACTTAGTGAATGACTGGGAAGGTGATGGTGGTAGTGAAAAGCAGGCAGGAAGAATGTTACGATGGATATAACCCATGTGGGACAGTTACCATAATGAAATCCTTACTGACAGACCAGATCAAGGATGGGAAACATTCAGGGGAAAAAACCCACCTTGAGTCATTTGCAGAGCAATGTCTTTGAACCCAGGGATGATAATCCATTTTTTCAACATACATATTCTCTGAAAGGACATTTGGATATTCTGGAAAGTCACCTAATCTGTGCTGAAAGTTTCATTCAAACCGTTTCAAATATAAGATTGGTTTAGTCATTCACTGATACATTTCTGAATGTTAGAAATTTAAAAATAAAGATAAAAATTCCTAATGTGATTGATTTGAGAAGTCCTTTTCAAAGGGTTCTTTATTCTCCCACCGACACATAATCCCTCCTTGTTACACACTCTCTTAATTTGATTAACACAAAACGGTCTTTATCCAAACATCACTGTGTAATACTTACCACATAATACTTAATTTGGAGCAAGTTTTCATGTGTTGTGAACTTAGGAAGGCCTTTTGTGAGGACTATTTTCTATAATTACCACGTTGTTTATAAAGGAGACAAACTTGACAATGTAATGAATCTGGGGAAAATGTCCATCAAGGGTCAAATCCTAATAAACATCAGAGAACTCAGTTTCCAGAGAACCACAGTGGGAAAGTCTTCAGAAAGCTCAAATCTTATTGTACCTCATTATATCCTTAATCAAGTAAAAACTTAAAAAGGTAATAAGTGTGGCAAGCCTCTTAACTAGTCTTCAAGACTCACTCAATAGCAGACATTTCATAATGGGAAGAAATCTCACAAATGTAAACAATTGGCAAAGTCTTTAACTACCACTCAAATATTATCAGTATATGGTAATACATAGTAGGGAGAATACAGACAAATGTAAAAAAAATGCGGCAAAGTGTTTAAGCAGAACTATAAACTTTCTGAACATTATAATGTAAACAATGTGGCAATATTTAATTAATAATCAGAAGTATTCAACATGAAATTATATATACTGGGGAGATACCTTACAAATGTCAAGAATGGTGGTAAAGTCTACTTGGAACTGAAACCTTACTCAACATCAGAGCAAGCATACTGGATAGAAATATAATGATTGATGAACAGCCTCTGTTTTTAATATAGAGTTCAGAAAAAAACTTTTATAAGGGATAAAAATATTAATGATGCAAATAATTGGCAAAGTATACAATAGAAAGGGAAATCTAAATTCAGAGAAGTGGTGCCTGGGTGGCTAGCTTTGTTAAGTGTCCGACTCTTGACTTTAGCTCAGCTCATGATATCAGGGTCTTGGGATCGAGCTCCAGTTCAGACTTGGTGCTAAATGCTTGGTATTCTCTCTCTGCCTCTCCTTCAGTCCCCCGTCCTGTTCTCCCTCTCTCTCCAAAATAAATAAATAAATCTTTAATAAATAAAGAAATAAGATCAGGGAATTCACAGCAGAAAGTAGTAAACCAGTACCACTTTTCAGACTTGATTCTAAATCAGAGTATTTATTATTGAGAAAAATCCAAATTTAAATGACCTAAATCAATTACATTATAGCCTTGGACAGTGCAGTCTGAAGGGCACCAGCCCCCTCCAGAACTAAAAATCTGTGTGTAATTTATAGTACCCAAACTTAAAACCATTCCTTCTTTGTCATGCAAATACAGTATTGTTGACCCGAAACCTTACCTAGAACATGAACAGTTAATCATCCCATTCTTTGTTTATTGTACATATTCTCTACAGTATTTTTATAATAAAGTAAGGTGGAGAAAAGAAAATATTAAGGAAATATGTTTACACTGCTGCGCTATGTTTATTTAAAAAATATCTGTGTATAACTAGACCCACACTGTTCAAACCCATGTTATACAATAGTCAAATGTATTTGTTAATATTCCTGAAAGGATCAAGGGGGATGGATGTCTGGAGAGGGATAATTAGTTTCACTGTGTCTCTTTTTTTCTTTTGACCATATTTGAGTTATTTTGGAGGCAAATATTAGTAATTTTACTCTTAAATCCTCTCATGCTAAGCCTTCAGTGCTCCTGGGCATGCAAAATGATTTCATTGTTGCTGTCTCACAGACATGAGGGTTATTGTATGATAGGAATTCATTCCTACCTACTTTTCCACGGGAGATTAAGGACACTGTAATGTCAAATATATGAAAAACGTCCACGTGGAGATGTTGTTTGTGGTTGACACATAAGAGTAAAATAAGTCATGATGAATGAAGTATACAGGGCATTATTATTTGCATATTAAAACAAACACTCTAAATTTTAAATATTTTTGCTCGTTGCTGTTTAAGACGAATATGGTGATAGTTTATTCAAAGCTGAATGTATCTTCATTATAGGAATTTCTGCAAGTCAAGAACATTAGTTATTTGGTTGAAATAACGAAATTTTCACAGATAACTGAGGAATGTATAGCTAACTCTTCCATAAAAGGGTGTAAAATTATTATAAATCCACGTTTACTCAATAATTAGCCTCAGTTTGAAAAGCATCGAAAGCACAACTCAGAGATGATCATATTAGAGGAACAAGAATGGTTCTTGAATGCGTGTGATAGGTATTTTGACCAATGATCATACAATGATTTTGCAATAGTTTGTTTACAATGTGTTTGAACTCAATATATTTTCACTAAAAACACAAAATAGATTAATGTGTTAACACTGATGTATATTACATGAAGTGTTATCCTGCACCACCTTATCCTACCCCAACATCATCAAGGTTGCAGGTAAACAGACAAAGTACACTTGATTCTTGAACAGCATGGGTTTGAACTATATAGGTCCACTTATAGTCAGATTTACTTATAGTACAGTACTATGTATATATTATCTCCTTATTTTCTTAACATTGTCTTTAATTGATCTTCCTTTTTTGTAGGAATACCAAATATAACACTTATATAAGTACATATATACATACATATGTTTTTTAAAGATTTTATTTATTTATTTGACAGACACAGCAAGAGAGGGAACACAAGCAGGGGGAGTGGGAGAGGGAGAAGCAGGCTTTCCGCGGAGCAGGGAGCCTGCGGCGGGGCTCGATCCCAGGACCCTGGGATCATGACCCAAGCCGAAGGCAGACGCTTAACGACTGAGCCACCCAGGCGCCCCCATATAAGTATATATTAATTGACTGTTTTTGCTAAGGTTTCTTTTGAACAGTAAGCTATCGTGTTGGGGAGTCAAAGTTACAAACATTTTCAACTGCATGGGGATGGATACCCTGTACCCCTGCATTATTCAAGGGGCACTTGTTAAAGCCGTGGGATGGTATCATTAATAATGTTTTTTCCCAGTGACCCTGAATCTCAAATTATTTGAGATTAATTTTCTCCATGGTTTATGGATTATATCTTTTCTTTCTTTTTGAACTGCTGTGGCATTATGTTGTTTTTAATAAGGATGACATGGAAGCATTATTGAGAGTGTAGCTAAACAATTTCTTGATGCTGCTGATTTGGATTCCAGTTCGTGTAACCAGACTGCCTGCAGGGGATTTGAACTGAATGTAGATCCACCCAACAGCAAATACATTAGATAAAAGCCCCCACAGTCACAGGCAAAAGTAAGTTCCTGTATGACTTCCCCAGTAGTCTTTGTGAAAAAGTGTCCACTCCCAGTATATTTACCATGCGCATCCCTTAAAGAAGACCCCACACAGTTTACCGTACTCCACTCATTTTGGTTTGAATTGTGCATTCTAGACTTGGCCCAGGAACTACAAAGCACACCAGCCATGGACCCTAAGAAAAACATCTGCTCTAGTTCCTGCCCGGGGGAGGTACATTATGGTCAACATGAAATTGTTCTTCTTGGGGCGCCTGGGTGGCTCAGTTGGTTAAGCGACTGCCTTCGGCTCAGGTCATGATCCTGGAGTCCCGGGATCGAGTCCCGCATCGGGCTCCCTGCTCGGCAGGGAGTCTGCTTCTCCCTCTGACCCTTCCCCCTCTCATGTGCTCTCTCTCTCATTCTCTCTGTCAAATAAATAAATAAAATCTTTAAAAAAAAAAAAAAAGAAATTGTTCTTCTTACCCTTTTAATGTTGTCCTTCTTGATCTCTGTGGTCCAAGGGGTGTTTCAGCCTCACCCTTGAGTACTGCAATTTGCCCACTGATGTCTTATATGAAAGTTGCTAATTGAGCTTATTATGAGATTACTAAAGTGTGAACTATGTATTTCACCATCTTTTATTTTTTTTAGAGGGAGGGAGAGAAAGATGGGGCAGGTTAGATGCCCAGCATGGAGGAGGACATGTGAGCCTGATGTGGGGATTGATCCCACAATCCAGAGATTATGACCTGAGCCTAAATCTAGAGTGGGACACTTAACTAAGTCACCCAATACCCCCCTTTTACCATCTTAATGATGTCAACCCTCTATGATGATTTTAATGACTCATGAGCAAAAAATAAATGTTTCCCTATATACATGTATTTCTATGTGTATATTTATATGTGTGTGTATAAATATGCACACACATATACATAGATTATGCTTGCTATCCTCCAATTAGAATATTGAAATGGTGTACATTTAAGCTATTGAAATATAACACTATGAGTAACAACAACTTTATGTTTTTATGATATTGAGGAGTTTAACAAACTCCTTTAGTGTTTTTTGTTTTGGTTTTTATTCTTCCAGAGATAATTTAATTTTTTAATTTTTTAAATTTAAATTCAATTAATTAACATAAAATGTAATATTGGTTTCAGAGGTAGAGGTCAGTGATTCATGGGTCTTATATAATACCCAGTGCATGTTACATCACATGGCCTCCTTTATGTCCATCACCCAGTTACCCCATTCCTCCACCCCGCTCCTCTCCAGCAACCCTCAGTTTGTTTCGTTTGATTAAGGGTCTCTTATGGTTTGTCTCCCTCTCTGGTTTTGTCTTGACTTGTTTTTTCCTCTCTTCCCGATCCTCTGTTTTGTTTCTTAAATTCCACACATCAGTGGGATCCTATGATAATTGTCTTTCTCTGATTGATTTATTTCTCTTAGAATAATACCTTCTAGTTCCATCCACATCAATGCAAATAGCAAGATTTCATTTTTTTTTTTATGGCTGAGTAATATTCCATTGTGTATGTGTGTGTGTGTGTGTGTGTAGGTGTATATATATATATATATATATACAACATCTTCTTTATCCATTCATCTGTGAATGGACGTCTGGGCTCTTTCCATAGTTCGGCTATTGTGGACAGTGCTGCTATAAACAATGAGGTGCACGTGCCCCTTTGGATCACTACATTTGTACCTTTGGAGTAAATACCCAATAGTGCAACTGTTGGATTGTAGGGTAGCTCTACTTTCAACTTTTTGAGGAAATTCCATACTATTTTCTAAGTGGCTACATCACCTTGCATTCTCACCAACAGTGTAGGAGGGTTCCCCTTTCTCTGCATCCTAGCCGACATCTGTTGTTTCCTGACTTGTTAATTTTAGGAATTCTGACTGGTGTGAGGTGGTATCTCCTTGGGGTTTTGATCTGCATTTCCCTGATGCTGAGTGATGTTGAGTATTTTTTCATGTCTGTGTTGGCCATTTGTATGTCTTCTTTGGAGAAATGTCTGTTCATGTCTTCTACCCATTTCTTGATTGGATTATTTGTTCTTTGCGTGTTGAGTTTTATAAGTTCTTTATAGATTTTGGATACTAACCGTTTATCTGATATATCATTTGCAAATATCTTCTAATATTATGTTGGTTGTCTTGGTTTTGTCGACTGTTTCCTCTGCTGTGCAAAAGCTTTTTATCTTGATGAAAACCCAATAGTTCATTTTTTACTTTGTTTCCCTTGCCTTTGGAGATGTGTCTAGCAAGAAGTTGCTGTGGCCGAGGACATAAAGGTTGCTGCCTG
The DNA here is from genome assembly GCF_029215605.1 of Mirounga angustirostris. Classification (NCBI taxonomy): domain Eukaryota; kingdom Metazoa; phylum Chordata; class Mammalia; order Carnivora; family Phocidae; genus Mirounga; species Mirounga angustirostris. The sequence goes on along the minus strand of NW_026991724.1, from coordinate 55,681,653 downwards.
TGTTCTATGATTTTGATGGATTCATGACTTATATTTAGGTCTTTCATCCTTTTTGAGTCTACTTTTCTGTACAGTGTAAGGAAATGGTCCAGTTTCATTCTTCTGCGTGTGGCTGTCTAATTTTCCCAACACCATTTGTTGACGAGACTGTCTTTTTTTCCATCAGATATTCTTTCCTGCTTTGTCGAAGATTAGTTGACCATAGAGTTGAGAGTCCATTTCTGAGTTCTCTATTCTGTTCCATTGATCTATGTGTCTGTTTTTGTGCCAGTACCATACTGTCTTGATGATTAAAGCTTTGTAATAAAGCTTGAAATCTGGAATTATGATGTTACCGCTTTGGTTTTCTTTTTCAACATTCCTTTGGCTATTCAGGGTCTTTTTAGGATTATTTGCTCCAACTCTGTGAAAAAAGTTGATGGTATTTTGATAGGGATTGCATTGAATATGTAGATTGCTGTAGGAAGCATAGATATTTTAACAAAATTTGTTCTTCCAAAACATGAGCATGGAACATTTTTCCATTTCTTTGTGTCTTCCTCAATTTCTTTCATGAGTGTTCTATAGTTCTCTGAGTACAGATCCTTTGCCTCTTGGGTTGGGTTTATTCCTCAGTATCTTAACAGTTTTGGGTGCAATTGTAAATGGGATCAACTCCTTAATTTGTCTTTCTTCGGTCTCATTGTTAGTGTATAGAAATGCAACTGATTTCTATACATTGATTATATATCCTGCCACTTTGGTGAATTCCTGTATGAGTTCCAGCAATTTTGCCGTGGTGTCTTTTGGGTTTTCCTCATAGAGTATCATGTCACCTGCAAAGAGTGAGAGTTAGAATTCTTTTTTGCCAATTCTGATGCCTTTTATTTCTATTTGTTGTCTGGTTGCTGAGGCTAAGACTTTCAGTAATATGTTGAACATCAGTGGTGAGAGTGGACATCCCTGCCATGTTCCTGATCTTAGAGGAAAGCTCTGTTTTTCCGCATTGAGAATGATATTGGCGTGGGTGTTTCATAGATGGCTTTCATGATATTGAAGTATGTACCCTCTGTCCCTACACTATGAAGAGTTTTAATGAAGAAAGGATGCTGTACTTTGTCAAATGCTTTTCCTGCATCTACTGAGAAGATTATATGGTTCTTGTCCTTTCTGTTATTGTGATATATCACATTAATTGATTTGTGAATGTTGAACCACGCTTGCAGCCCAGAAATAAATCCCACTTGGTAATGGTGAATAATCCTTTTAATGTACTGTTGGATCCTATTAGCTAGTATCTTCGTGAGAATTTTAGCATCCATGTTCATCAAGGATATTGGTCTGTAATTCTCCTTTTTGGGGAGTCTTTGTCTCGTTTGGGATCAAGGTAATTCTGGTCTCATAGAATGAGTTTGGAAGTTTTCCTCCCATTTCCATTTTTTGAAACAGCTTCGGAAGAATAGGTATTTGTTCTTCTTTAAATGTTTGGTAGAATTCCGCTGGGAAGCCATCCGGCCCTGGACTCTTGTTTGTTGGAAGACTTTTGATTACTGCTTCAATTTCCTTGCTGGTGATGGGTCTGTTCAGGTTTTCTATTTCTTCCTGGTTCAGTTTTGGTAGTTTATAGGTCTCAGGAATGCATCCATTTCTTCCGGATTGGTTGGCATATAGTTGCTCATAATATGTTCTTATAATTGTATTTCTTCCGTGTTGGTTGTGATCTCTTCTCTTTCATTCATGGTTTTATTTATTTGGGTCCTTTCTATTTTCTTTTTGATAAGTCTAGCCAGAGGTTTATCCATCTTACTAATTCTTTCAACAAACAAGCTCCTAGTTTCGTTGATGTGTTCTACTGTTCATTTGGTTTCTATTTCATTGATTTCTGCTCTAGTCTTTATTCTCTTCTCCTTCTGGGCTTAGGCTTTATTTGCTCTTCTTTCTCCAGCTCCTTTATGTGTGAGGTTAGGTGGTGTATTTGAAACTTTTCTTGTTTTTTGAGAAAGGCTTATATTGCTCTATACTTCCCTTTTAGGACCTCCTTTGCTGCATCCCAAAGATTTTGGACAGTTCTGTTTTCATTTTCATTTGTTTCCATGAATTTTTAAAATTCTTTAATTTCCTAGTTGACCCATTCATTCTTTTTTTTTTTTTAAGATTTGTTTATTTATTTGACAGAGAGAGAGGGTGCAGGCAGAGGGAGAGGGAGAAGCAGGCTCCCGACAGAGCAGGGAGCCCGATGTGAGACTTGATCCCAGGACCCTAGGGTCATGACCTGAGCCAAAGTCAGATGCCTAACGACTGAGCCACCCAGGCGCCCCTCCAAATTTCCTCTTGTGATTGAGTTACAGTATCAAAGCATTGTGGTCTGAATATATGCAGGAAATGATCCCAGTCTTTTGGTACTGGTTGAGACCTGACTTGTGACCCAGTATGTGATCTATTCTGGAGAATGTTCCAGGTGCACTTGACAAGAATGTGTATTCTGTTGTTTTAGGGTGAAATGTTCTGAATATATCTGTGAAGTCCATCTGGTCCAGTGTGTCATTCAAAGCCCTTATTTCCTAGTTGATCTTCTACTTAGATGATCTGTCCATTTCAGTGAGGGGAGTGTTAAAGTCCCCTACTATTATTGTATTATTATCAATGTGTTTCTTTAATTTTGTTATTAACTGGCTTGTATAATTGACTGCTCCTGTGTTAGGGACATAAATATTTATAATTGTTGGATCTTGTTGGATTGATCTTCCTGTTTAATTCTGATATAGTGTCCTTCCCCATCTCTTATTACAATCTTGGGTTTAATATCTAATTTATCTGATATAAGGATAGCCACCCCAGCTTTCTTTTGATGTCTATTATCATGATAAATGGTTTCCTAACCCTTCACTTTAAATCTGGAGGTGTCTTTGGGTCTAAAATGACAACCTATTGATGGGTCTTGCTTTTTTTATCCAATCTGATACCCTATGTCTTTTGATTGAGGCATTTAGCCTATTTACATTCAGAGTAACTAATGAAAGATATGAACTTATTGCTATTGTATTACCTGTAATGTGAATTTTTCTGTAGATTATCTCTGTTTCTTTCTAGTCTATGTTACTTTTGGGCTCTCTCTTTGCTTAGAGGATCCCTTTCAATATTTCTTTTTTTTTCTTTTTCTTTTTTTTTTTTTTTAAAGATTTTATTTATTTATTTGACAGAGAGAGACACAGCGAGAGAGGGAACACAAACAGGGGGAGTGGGAGAGGGAGAAGTAGGCTCCCCGCAGAGCAGGGAGCCCAAAGCGGGACTCGATCCCAGGACCCTGGGATCATGACCTGAGCTGAAGGCAGTCGCTCAACCAACTGAGCCACCCAGGCACCCCTTCTCAATATTTCTTATAGGACTGTTTGATGTTCACAAATTCTTTTAGTTACTATTTGTCCTGGAAGCTTTTTATCACTCCTATTTTGAATGACATCCTAGCTGATGAAGTATTCTTGGCTGCATATTTTTCTTTTTTCTTTAAAGATTTTATTTATTTATTTATTTGACAGAGAGAGACACAGCGAGAGAGTGAACACAAGCAGGGGGAGTGGGAGAGGGAGAAGCAGGCTTCCTGTGGAGCAGGGAGCCCGATGCAGGGCTTGATCCCAGGACCCTGGGATCATGACCTGAGCCAAAGGCAGACGCTTAATGACTGAGCCACCCAGGCGCCCCTGGCTGCATATTTTTCTTATTTAGCATCCTGAATATATCATGCCCATCCTTTCTGGCCTGCCAGGTCTTGTGCATAGGTCTGCTACCAATCTAATGTTTCTACCCTTGTAAGGTACAGACCTCTTGTCCTGAGCTTTTCTCAATATTTTCTTTGTCTCTGAGAATTGCCAGTTTCACTATTATATGTTGAGGTGTTGACCTATTTTTATTGATTTTGTGGGGTTTCTCTGTGCTTCCTGGACTTTGATGCGTGTTTCCTTCCCCAGATTAGGGAAGTTCTCTGCTATAATTTGCTCCAATATACCTTCTGTCCCTCTTGCTCTTTCCTCTTCTAGGATCCCAATTATTCTAATACTGTTTCGCTTTATGCTATCACTGATCTCTCAGATTCTCCCCTCCCCTTGTTTATCTCTCCTTTCCTCAGCTTCTTTATTCTCCATCGTTTTGTCTTCTATGTCACTAATTCTATCTTCTGCCTAATTTATCATAACAGAGTCTCCATTTTTTATTGCATCTCATGAATAGTCTTTTTAATTTCTACTTGGTTATATTTTAATTCTTTTATTTCTCCAGAAAGGCACTCTCTAGTGTTTTCTATGCTCTTTTCAAGCCCAGCTAGTATCATTATAATGTTATTCTGAACTCTAGTTCAGGCATCTTACTTATGTCCATACTGATTAGGTCCCTGGCAGTCAGTACTGCCTTTTATTCTTTTTTGCAGTGAGTTTTTCTGTCTTGTCATTCTTGCAGAAAGTGGTCGCTTTTCTATTTGTATAGCGGCAGCTATTCTTTTCTTAGATCTCTGGTTGAGTTTTCAGGTGTTCAGATTTATTTGATAGCTTTCTAGCTGAATTCCCGGGACCAGACAAAACTATGGTCTCTTACTCTTCCACCATCTTGGACTCAGTCCCCCAAACTCCTTTAGTGTTAAAGATTTTTCTATATAATGTTTATATTACCATGCTGGTTGTTTGATTGATCATCACTACATGGGATGTTTTCTTTTTTTTCTTCCAGTTATTTCCTTCTGTTTTAGTTATAGCTCTATGAAAATTCCAGTGCAATATATTCAAGCAACAGTTAGTGTTACTAGGAATATTTGGTTTATTTATATTTAATATTCTAATGGTGATATTGGTGTTTGAATTTACCAACTTTTATGCTTTTCCTTACACCCAATCATTTTTTATTACTTGTTTCTTATGTCTTCTTGTTTACCTTTTAAGAAAATAATTCTACATTTCATTCTTTTACTGTAAATTTTGTATACTCAGTATCATATTGCTTTAGCGAAAAATTATTTTTTTAAAAAGAAACATGCTTTTTAAATCTAGTAACTGTGAAATTATATCCTGCCTTAATTTCAAGTTGTCAATATATGTACATTATGATATTTATTTACTTACATCTATTTTTAATGATAAAGATTTTTTTTTTTTAAGATTGTATTTATTTATTTGACAGAGAGAGACACAGCGAAAGAGGGAACACAAGCAGGGGGAGTGGGAGAGAGAGAAGCAGACTCCCCACTGAGCAGAGAGCCCAATGTGGGGCTGGATCCCAGGACCCCGGGATCATGACCTGAGCTGAAGGCAGTCGCTTAACTGACTGAGCCACCCAGGCACCCCAATGATAAGGATTTTTTAAAAATAATGTAACATGTTGAAATCATAAGTAAGGAGCTCAAGAGAATTTCACAACTGATCCCATCTCTAAGCTACAGAGATCATGAAACAGGATATTGTTTGTTGTGTTGAGCTCCTCAGTAACTTTCCCCGAAGCTCTGCAGTCCTTTAATATATACGGCAAGAGATTGCTGTCCTCACTTTTGAACTTTATGTAAAAGTAATCAGGCAATGGGAGCTCTTTTGTATTTGGCTTCTTTTCTTTCCATCATTTGTGAATTTATCTGTATTTACCACAGGTTATTATGCCTCATTCATTAGAATGGATGGATCCAATTCCATTGTGAATATCACCTGACTGCATCATTCTACTGTTATTGAGTAGGTGGATGGTTCTCAGTATAGGACTGTCAAGAATAGTACTGGCATGTAAAATGTATAATTTGTCTTTTAGTGATATGCACAAATGTGTGCCGGCTATTTATGTGGGACTGAATTGTTGGTAAATACGTTTAGATATGTTCAGCTTTAATAGATACTAGCAAACACTTTGCCAAAATCTTTATACCAGTTTTCCCACCACCAGCAGTGTACTGGATTTCTGACTTATCCACATACTTTACAAAACTTGGTTTTTTTAATGTAGTTTTTTCACAGTAGTTGTCTGGTTGCTGTGTGATGTTACCAAGTCGTGGTTTTATTTGCTTTTTTGTTGTTTGTTACTTCCTGTTAGTATGGAGTTTGGTTAACCTTTCGATAATCTCTTTTTTCAAAGTGTCTAGTGGGTTATTTTGCCCATTTTTTTTCTGTTGTGATATCTTTCTCTTCTGGCTTTGTGGTTTTGTATATATCCTGAGAATGAGTCCTTTGTCTCCTCTCTCACTCTACCTCTATTTCTATCTCCTCTTTTTTTTTTTTTAAGATTTTATTTATTTATTTGACAGAGAGAGACACAGCGAGAGAGGGAACACAAGCAGGGGGAGTGGGAGAGGGAGGAGCAGGCTTCCTGCTGAGCAGAGAGCCCGATGTGGGGCTCGATCCCAGGACCCTGGGATCATGACCCGAGCCGAAGTCAGACGCCCAATGACTGAGCCACCCAGGCGCCCCTATTCCTATCTCTTGAACTTGTGATGCAGAGTAGTTCTTAATTGTAATGTAATCCAATTTGTCAGTTCACCCTTTATGGTTGTGTTTTTATCATTTTTAGAAATCTTCCCTATATCAAGACCTCAGAGACAGAATCCTTTGTATTTTTCTAAAGACATCATTACATTTACAATTTTGTTCTGAAACCTATTAGAAATCAGTGTGCTGGGCGCCTGGGTGGCTCAGTTGGTTGAGCGACTGCCTTCGGCTCAGGTCATGATCCTGGAGTCCCGGGATCGAGTCCCGCATCGGGTTCCCTGCTCGGCGGGGAGTCTGCTTCTCCCTCTAACCCTCCCCCCTCTCATGTGCTCTCTCTCTCTCTCTCATTCTGTCTCAAATAAATAAATAAATAAATAAAATCTTAAAAAAAAAAAAATCAGTGTGCTGCGTGTTTTGTGTAGTGATGGAGGTTTTCTGTTTTTCTTTTTTTCCCATCAGGTTAGCTAACAAATTGAAATGTATTCTGAAAATATTGTATTGTGCTCTTTTCATTTGTTTGTACAAGTCTTCATATGCATTAACACCATCATAATCTTGGATCAGACTTCTCCTGTGATTTTCTCCATCTTTTCCTGCCTCTAGTGATGTTTAGCAATCTCACAGGACCACACACTCAATGTCAGTTTTGATGTCAAAGACCTTCCATGGGCATCTTTGCTCTGATGAATGATTATTTTAATATTCCCATAGCAGAATGACTTTCAGGGGCTTGGCAATAGAAGTCTTCTTCTTGTTATACACTGTAACTGGAATCGTGGCAATCTGATAGCTGTTTAATCATTATCTCTCTCTTTAGGTCACTGGAGATAAGTTCTATCAATTTTATCACCAAATATGAGTATAGTCAACTCATTGGTCATTGTCTCTAAATAAGTCCCACCCATAGTGACAGCTTTTGGGTGAAAAGATTTCTGCCATGATTCTGGATGCACACCTCTTTCACATGTTTACAGAGTGGCCAGAGGTGTGTCCATTGTGGTACAATGTGGGTCTTTGGTGTCTTCCAGGCTATTCAGATTAGCTGTATGGACACTGGTTGGAAGGAGCTTAAAGCTTCCAGGTACATTGAGTTTTTAATTTTCCTCTGTATGTCACTGCCAAATGAGCAACAGAGCAGCAAAAAGGAAAATGAATTTTGGATACTGTCATGAATATCAGAAGAAAATCATACATTTGCTGTGTACCGCATTGTTATTATTCCTTGAAATCATGCTGTGAACTCATGACCTGGAGCAGAGTTTCCTTGATTTTCCTCAGGTACAGGCAAACAGAGTAGGTCGTGTGCATTCATAGGCTCAACATTTCCTCCAGATCTTCACCTAACTTCAGCTCAATCCAAAGTACTTTTATCCTTGTGACCAACACTGTTTCATTTTACACAGTCTTGTCCAGCTTTTAAGTCTATGTTGCTCTTTTTGATATTCCCATTGATGGTTGGTGAATACCTCTGCCCTAATTGCTATGTGTTTCCCAATTCTCTGCCCTTTTTTTTTCATGAGCCATGATTCCACTATATCCAGGATGTGCTTTGCCTGGATAAGGAGTAAAAAATCCTCTCATCTTTTCAGATAACATGTAAATTCTATGCTTTTGCACAGTTTAGTTTAGTTTTTTCTTTGTTTGTTTGTTTGTTTTTTACCATGTCCTTTAGAAAGCTCACTATAGAAATTTAAAGTAGACCCTCATGGGTATTGGGATTTCTTTACCTAGTTGAATGCAAGACCCATGGAGACATTACAGAAGTGGAAGTTACAGCTCACTCAATTCTTCTGTATTGTATCCTGCCTTTCATAGCCTTGCAAAATGTTTCCTGATGTAAATTGAATAGATTTTATCCCAGATCCTGTGTCAGGTTATGAATGTTTAATGAGGTAGTGTGCATATGGAAAAATTAGACTGGAGCCCAGCTGGTATCATACTGAGTGGTGGATATTGTTGGGAGATGAATCTCTATGAGTTACATTTTCTCCATGTGTTATGGGTAGATGCTTTGAACGTTTTTATTCTAATTGTCTTTCCATTGATGTTTGTGTATTAAAAATCTTGGGAATATAGTGATAGTATCTTGCCCTTGGGTAGAAGACAGATTTGTTTATTGTACAGGAAAATGTATGTCTCCTTCCATGGCAAAAGTCTGGGCAGATATGCTAGATGTTCCGTTAAGATATTGTGGTTTCCTATGCTCACAGTCTCACAGATGTGGCACAAACCCACTGCACGTGCAGCATCTACCTGTAGGAAGTGTGGGTGGGAGGCTGGCAAGTGAAATTAGTGTGATCAAGTTGTTGGTGATGTTTGCTGTGTCATGAGCAATGGCCTTTGGTCTTCAATCTAGGAGTCTTCTGTCTTCTGCCAGCAGTGGAAAATTGTTAGAGGCCAACTTGTTACATTTATAGAATGTGTGTAATCTTGGAATTTTTATAGTTAAGATTATCCATGGACTGGGGCACCTGGGTGGCTCAGTTGGTTAAGCGACTGCCTTCGGCTCAGGTCATGATCCCGGAGTCCCAGGATCGAGTCCCGCATCGGGCTCCCTGCTCAGCGAGGAGCCTGCTTCTCCCTCTAACCTTCCCCCCTCTCATGTACTCTCTCTCTCTTATTCTCGCTCTCTCAAATAAACAAATCTTTAAAAAAAAAAAAAAAAAAAGATTATCCATGGACTTTATTCAAAACAAAATAGACATTCATGGGTGTGTTGTTGCTTTTGTTTGTTCATTTGTTTTGTTTTTCGTTGTACATATTAGTGAAATCATATGGTATTTGTCTCTGATGTATTTCACATAGCATAATACCTTCTAGGTCTGTCCACGTTGTAACAAATAGCTAGAAACAACAAAAAATGCAGAAACAGACCCATAAATACATTGAACAACCTGCTGGTTACCAGAGTGACCCCAATGGTAGGATGGGCAAAATAGGTAAAGGGTAATGGGAAGTACAGAGTTTTAGTTATGGAATTAATGAGTCATGGGGATAAAAGATATAGCATAGGGAATACATTCAATGCTATTATAATAACATTGTATAGTGACAGACAGTAGCTCACTTGTGGTGAGCATCATAGAACCTATAGAGTTGTGAAATCACTGTTGTACACCTCAACTGATGTGATATTGTATGTCAGTTACAATTTTTTTTGTCAGTTATACCTTAATAGAAAACAAAATAGGGGGATGCCTGGGTGACTCAGTCGTTGAGCATCTGCCTTTGGCTCAGGTCATGATCCCAGGGTCCTGGGATTGGGTTGCACACCGGCTCCTTGCTCCACGGGGAGGCTGCTTCTCCCTCTGACTGCCGCTGCCCCCTGCTTGTGCGCTCACTTGCTCTAACTCTCTGACAAATAAATAAAAAAAGAAAAGAAAATAGACACAGATAGGTTGAACTACTTTGTTAAGAAGTTGCATGTAGGGCTCCTGGGTGGCTCATTTGGTTAAGTGACTGCCTTCGTCTCAGGTCATGATCCCAGGGTCCTGGGATCAAGTTCCACATCAGGCTCCCCCTACTCTGCGGGGAGCCTGCTTCTCCCTCTGCCTCTGCCTGCCACTCCCCCTGCTTGTGCTCTCTCTCTCTCTGTCAAATAAATAAATAAAATCTTAAAAAAAAAAAAGGTGCATGTAAAGAAAGCTAACCTACTCTCCAAATGCAGCTAATCCTAGGTATTCATAGTAGGATATAGAGTTAGGATAGCAAATTTCTATGTAACACAATGGAGAAAATGTAAATTATGGAGAAACGGGAGTATATAGGAGAGAAGAGAATGTGGCCAGCAGGGTGCAGAAGTGAATAGGACATAGAAGAGCCTGGAGTCCTCAAAGGCTAAGCAGCCCAGGAGATACAAGGAAGAACAGTAATTTCTCTCTCTTTTTTTTTTTTTAAAGATTTTATATATTTATTTGACAGAGAGAGAAACAGCAAGAGAGGGAACACAAGCAGGGGAAGTGGGAGAGGGAGAAGCAGGCTTCCCGCCGATCAGGGAGCCCGACCTGGGGCTCGATCCTAGGACCCTGGGATCATGACCCGAGCTGAGCTGAAGGTAGACGCCTGACGACTGAGCCACCCAGGCGCCCAAGAACAGCCTTCAGCTGGAGTCATGATCCCAGGATCCTGGGATCGAGCCCCGCATTGGGCTCCCTGCTCCATGGGAAGCCTGCTTCTCCCTCTCCCACTCCCCCTGCTTGTGTTCCTTCTCTTGCTTTGTCTCTCTCTGTCAAATAAATAAATAAAATCTTTTTAAAAAAATTTATAATTTTTCTCATTTATCACCACGTACCTTGGGAGGATTTACTGAAAGATGTGCATTAATCATCTCATTTAATCTGGAAACTCCCGTCTCTGTTTCACTTTGTAGTCAGCTTTGAAAATGAAGGCTCTCTCCTGTGTTTACTGGAGATAATGGAGATTGTAAGTCAGTCAGCATAGGTCCTCCAAGCTTCCATTCTATTACACACTCATGTCACAGACCAACTCTTCCTTAGCATTTCTCTTTTGCTCTGTGGAAGGAAAGCATGCATCATATATGTTCCACTGCCCTAAAATTGTAAAATATAACTCATCACAAAGGTAAATGAGCAAAAATTTAAACAATACGTATTTCATTTCTATCATTTTGTGTTTGTCTCTGTGGTTTGTTTGCAAGACACAAAACCCTTCATTCACAAATAGATTTATGTTTTATGCCCCTGAAGACATATCTTAGACTCAAGGACAGTAAGGAATTTTTGGTCTATCATTTTTATTCTTTTTAATTTAATTTGTAATTTTTTTCTGTATTTTATCCTCACTTACCTCTTTTAGTTGATATATTCTATGATTTAATCACGTTTGCATTCCCATTGTCACTTTGAAACCTGCTGTGAGTCTTCTTTTATAGTTGCCTCTGTTTACTGGTCTGTGTGTTCCTCTTAGACCTATTCAATGTCACACAATCTGGGGTAAAACTCAGGCTCCACTATCACTGAAGTTTTGGCAAGATATTTATTGAAAGATGAAGAACAATACTGTTTTCATAGGTTACTGTGGATTCCTGGATGAATTTATGAAAAAGAGTTAGAATGGCATGTAGTGGGTAGTAAATGTTCAAGAAGAATCGTTGTTTCTGCTCATGGTGTTAGAAGTTGTAATTTCTACAATATTCTTTAATTTCAAAGTCATCCATGATTTCCTCTATGTTTTTTAATTTTTGGAATTTAATAGTGTGGCTCTTGAACTGAGATGTTGGCATCACTTGCAAGCTCATGAGAAATGTAGAAACTCAGACCTCACATAGAAATTCCAATACAGGGCGCCTGGGTGGCTCAGTTGGTTAAGCGACTGCCTTTGGCTCAGGTCATGATCCTGGAGTCCCTGGATCGAGTCCCGCATCGGGCTCCCTGCTCAGCAGGGAGTCTGCTTCTCCCTCTGACCCTCCCCCCTCTCATGTGCTCTCTCTCATTCTCTCTCTCTCAAATAAATAAATAAAATCTTAAAAAGAAAAAAGAAATTCCAATACAAATATGAATTTTAATAAGATGTTCACTTCATTGTCATACACATTAACACTGGAGAAGTAGACCTCTAGCTCACCTTTACTTTTCCATTATTCTATCCCTGTCTTTATGTTTGTAGTACATTATTTTGGTAACAATAGCTTTATAGTATTCTTTTCATCAGTAAGTGTGGTACCACCAACATACTATTCAGTTTCAAGATTGTTCTGGGTATGTGTTATCCTGTGACATCCATATGAATGTTAGGATGGTTTTGATCTTTCTGCCAAAATTGGCATTGGGATTTTGATAAGATTATTTTAAAGGTTATGTTATCGCTTATTCTGATCTCCATTTTATTCATTTCTATTTTTTCTTTTTTAATTCCTTCCTTTACTAAATTTCAGCTATGTTTCTTCTTTTTCTAGTTCCTTGTAGTGTAATGTTAATTTTACTTTATTGCAAATTTTTCTTTTTTTTTAAAGATTTTATTTATTTATTTATTTGAGAGAGAGAATGAGCAGGGAGAGGGGCAGAGGGAAAGGAAGAAGCAGACTCCCCACTGAGCAGGGAGCCTGATGTAGGGCTCCACCCAGGACGGTGGGATCATGACCTGAGCCAAAGGCAGGGGCCTGACCGACTGAGCCACCCAGGCGCCCCTGAATTTTTTCTTAACTCAAGCATTATGTCATAAGAAAATGGAAAAATGAAAGTCTAGGAAGGAAAATTCACAGAAATAAACAATAAAAGTGATGTCCAATAAATAAAATAGCTAAAAAATTAAAATACGGATTCTTAGTGTTTTCTATACATCATGTCGTCTGTGAACAGAAGTAGTTTCTCTTTTCCTTTTTCAGCTGGATTACTTTTATATATTTTTTTCTTGCCTAATTGTTCTGACTATAAAATCCACAACTATGTTGAATCGAAGTGGTGAAGTCACTTCAGTACCTTGTTTCTGATCATACAGAAGGCTTCATTCTTTTACTATTGGATATGTTAGATTTCAGCTTTTAGTACATACATGGCCTTTATTAGGCTGAGTTGATTTCCTTTTATTCCTACTACTGAGTGTTTTAAATCATGAAACAGTGTCCAGTATGCTCACTTTCTTCTTCTGCACGAATAAATGTGATCATGTCATGTTTGATCTTCATTCTTTTCATGTGCTATCCTAAATTTATAGATTTCTTTTTGTTGAAACACCCTGAATTCCAGGAAGAATTCCCACTTGATTATGTTGTAAAATTTGCTCTTGTTTCAGGTTGTTTCCTTTTACTGGGGAGTTTACATGACTATTCGTCTCAGTAGTAATTTTTAGTCTTCTTTGCTTATAGTGTCTTTCTTGGCTTTGTTAATGTGTCATAGAGAGTGTTTTACAATTTCCTTTCTCTTCACTCCTTGGAAATGTTATAGGAGATTTAAAGTACTTTCTCATTAATGTTTGTTTGAATAATTGAGGATATTCATCTCGCATAGGACTTACCTTTGTTAGGAGCTTTTTTTTATTACTCTTTCAATCTACTTAGTAGTGGTAGATCAGTAGAGATTTCCCCCCTCCCCCATGATTGAGTCAAGTAGGTTATACCTTTTTGGAAATTTACACACTTTTTTTATATATATATATCTCTTTGTGGGCGTATAATTATCCATCACTGCTTCTTTTAATTGGCTTTATTTCCATGCTATCAGTTACTCTGCTTTCACTTCTTCACTTTTGATTTTACTGGTCTTCTCTCTGTCATTCGATTTACTTAAAAGTATGTCAATTTTGTGGATCTCTTCTAAAAATCACCTCTTCCTATTGTAGATATTTTTCTGTTTTTGCTATATCGTATTTTGTTGATTTCTATTTTAAGTTTCCTTCCTTTCTTCTAGTTTTGAGCTCAGATAGTACTTTTCCTGATTTTTTGAGGTAAGGAAAGTGATGTGTGCTCCAGCATGACAAGACTTCAGAACTATGTAGTCAGTATGTTGTCTGCAAGTTTATGTCTCCCTGGAGGAATAAAGTCCCAATGATTCCATCAGCCGTCTTGCTGAAGTTCTCTGATTGATTTTATTTTTCCATATTAGAAGTTTTCATTATATTCATCTGAGAGTAGTAAGTGGAATGATCTTACTTTTCTCTTATTCAATATCTTTCAGCTGTATCTTCAAATGGCACCCAGAGTTTCCTGCCAACATTGTGCATAGAAGCTTCTTTCCAAAACGTGGCAGTACGTAGATATAAACATACTGCCCTTGAGAATTTACACTTCCTGGTAGACTGTAACAATGATGGGGAGAGTGAAGAGCATCAAATATATCATGAAGGACATATCCAAACTGAGACAACTGCGCATAATATGAATCTCACTGCCCAAAATGGTGAAGGATATAAAACATTTTGGAAAACATCCCTTCTTAAGTCTGCTACTTCTGCAAAGCAGTGTGTTTCTATTTACAAGGGCTCAAATCAAATGATTAAACATACATATCTGCAGAACGAAAAGTTGGAAAATCTGGAAAGTTGCCTAGTTCATGCTGAAAATAATTATTTCAACCATTTTGAAAGTAGGATTGGATTGACCTTTGAGTCAAATATTTCTGAAAATCAAAGATTTAAAAATGAAGAACAAAGTGCTGAGTGGGATTCATTTGAGAGGTCCTTCACCGAGGAGTTAACCCTACAAAATTACCAGGGCATTTTCAATGAAAACAGAATTGTTCAATGCAGTGAATCTGAGGAAAAATTTAACCCAGGTTCAAATGTTAATACATGTCTGAGGACTCATTTTCCAGAGAACCATTATGAATATGATAAATGTGTGGAAGTCTTTTATCAAAGCTCCAACCTTATTATACATAATAGTATCCCTATGGAAGAGAATCATTATGAATATAATGAATGTGAGAAAGCTCTTAACCAGTCTCCCAGTGTTGGTGATTATCAGAGTATTCATGTGGGAAAAGACTCATACAGATGTTATAAACCTGGGAATATGTTCAGTCAGTCATCAAGACTAAATATACATAACACAATCGGTACTGAACAAAAAAGTTACATTTGTAAGGAATGTGGCAAAGCCTTTGACTGGCACTCAACACTGTGTCAACATCAGCCAATGTATATTGGAGGAAAACCTTACAAATATGAGGAATGTGGCAAGGTTTTTATCCACCACTCACACTTTACGCAACATGACAGAATTCGTACTGGAGAGAAAATCTACCAATGTAAAGAATGTGGCAAGTGCTTTAACCATCACTCAAATCTTAGTCGCCATTACAGAATTCATACTGGAGAGAAACCTTACCAATGTAAAGAATGTGGCATGGCCTTTAACCAGCACTCAGTGCTTACTCGACATCACAGAATTCACACTGGAGAGAAACCTTACCAATGTAAAGAATGTGGCAAGGCCTTCAACCAACACTCAAACCTTACTCAACATCACAGAATTCATACTAGAGAGAAACCTTATCAATGTAAAGAATGTGGCCAGGTCTTTAACCATCACTCAAGCCTTACTCAACATCACAGAATTCATAGTGGAGAGAAACCTTATCAATGTAAAGAATGTGGCCAAGCCTTTAACCAGCACTCAAACCTTACCCGACATCACAGAATTCATACTGGAGAGAAACCTTACCAATGTAAAGAATGTGGCAAGGCCTTTAACCAGCACTCAAAGCTTACTGAACATCACAGAATTCATACTGGAGAGAAACCGTTCATATGTACAGAATGTGGTCAAGCCTTTAACCGGCACTCACACCTTACTCGACATCACAGAATTCATACTGGAGAGAAACCTTACCAATGTAAGGAATGTGGCAAGGCCTTTAACCAGCACTCAAAGCTTACTGAACATCACAGAATTCATACTGGGGAAAAACCTTACATATGCAAAGAATGTGGCAAGGCCTTTAACCGACACTCACACCTGACTCGACATCACAGAATTCATTTTGGACAGAAACCTTACATATGTAAGGAATGTGGCCATGCCTTTATCCAGCACTCACACCTGAGTCAACATCACAGAATTCATACTTGAGGGAAAGCTTACCAAAGTAAAGAATGTGGGAAGGCCTTTAATCACTGTTCAACCTTTACTCATTATCACAGAATTCATAGTGGAGCAAACCTTACAATTTTAAAGAGTGTGAGAAAACTTTTAAGGACTACTCACCCCTTACTCCACATTAGAGAATTCATAGTGGAGAGTAACCATAAAATTGTAAAGAATGTGGAAAGGCTTTTAAGCAGTGGTAATTCCTGATCAGAGAAAGTGTATTGGAGAAGATTATGAAATATGAAGAATTTTGCAAGCCCTTTACTCAGAGGTCACGTTTCATTCAACATCACAGAATTCATACTGGGGAAGAACTTATAAATGTAAAGAACATGGGAAAACTTTTAGAACTGCTCAACCCTTTCCAGCATCTCAGAGTTTATACTGAGGAGAAACATCACAAAGTTAAAGGGTGTCACAAGTCTCTAGCTGGAACTCACAACTTACTCAACATCAAAGCAATCATACAGCATAGATAAATGTAAAATGTAGAGAAAGTTGCAGTGCCTTTAACTGGAATTCAGTCTATACTCAGTATCCCAAAATGCACACTAGATTCAAACCCTAGAAACATAATCAATGAGGAGAGACCTTCATTTTAAATATTCACTGTAGCAAACACCAGAGAGTACATAAAGGTAAGTTACTTGAAAGATGTAAATATTTAGAAATGTATGTAAGTAAACGTCAAATGTCAATAATATCACAGAAATCAAGTAGAAAGCAGTACATGAGTCAATCTATTCAGACATTATATCAAAATACTCATTATAGGGACTAATACAAAGTTAAACACTTAGAAAATGTATATGCTATTATGCTTCAAAAGAACAATTGGATGGATTTTTGCATAGATATCATTAATTTTGATATGTCCTTTTTTTTGTTTTTGATTATGTTCTTGTTTTTTGGGGTTTGTTTTTTGTTTTGTTTTGTGTTTTGTTTTGGTTCATTGACCCTATCTGGGATTTGTGACTAGCAAATATTAACGTATTTGTACTCTCAAATCACTTGAGAAAATTCATTTATTCCTAGTGGGTTTGTGAAAGTATGTGGCTGATTGTTGTTGCATCAAAGATATGAGATGCCCTTCTTCATTAGGTGGGACTCATGCATATCTAATTGTCCATGGAAGAAGAAAGACAATATAACATATAATATATGAAGAAAATCTAAATGGAGATGCTGTTTGTGGTTGTAACATTAATGTCAGTTATGATGGAAGAAGTGTTCAGAACATCATTATTCTCCATTTATTAAAACTAAAGAACTTCCTGGATATTATAAATAAAATATTTTCTCATCTGGTCTTTGAGAAAAAAGAGGTGTCAGTCCAGTAAAATACTGATGTATCTTCATAATAGCTATAGTTAGAAGTAGAGGATGTCAGGTGATGTGCTTGAAATGAAGAAATCCTCAAAGATACCAAAAGAGGATAACTCTTTCCTAAAATGGCATAGGATTACACATAAAATTTTTAAGAATGATTTCATGCCTGAAAACAATGGAAATCACTACTCCCACATCATGATATCAGCACACAAATGCTTTTTAATGCTTGTATTTCGTATTTCCAAAAAGGGTTATACAGTGGATTTAAAATGTATAACTTAGTCTGTGTGTGAACGTAATATATTTTAATTAATAAAACATAATGATTTTTAACATGTTATCATGGATGAGTAGTGAATGAAGTGTTATCCCACCATGAATGTTAACCTATCTCATTTTACATAAGGTTGTAGGCAACTGATGAAATCTATCACTTATTCAGTAATCGTGTGGAATAACATACCTAGTAATCCGTTTCCTCGGTGGCCTTAAAGTCTAAATAATGTCTGATTACTTTCCCCCTTGTTTATCTACTGTATCATTTTCTCCTCTTTGGGACTAGTGGGGTATTATAACAGACATATTACAGATTATATGGGGGTCTTATTGAGTGATTAGCTCAAGTACTCCATGATACTGCTACTTGGCATCCATTTTGTGTTGACAGTACTTTTGCAGGGGACTTGAATTGACAGCAGCTTCTCTCGCTAGTGCATTCCCTAGACAATACCCTGCAGAGTCACCAGTTAATGTAACCTCTGACATGACATTCCCAATCCGCGCTTGTGAGCAACCATGTCCCCTAACTACCATGACTTTCCCCTCGTGTGTCCCTTAGAGAAGACTCTCACAGAGCTTACCTAAACCTATTTTAGTTTTAATGGCCCGATCTGGATATAGCCCTGGGACTCTAAAGCACTGCACCATGGCCCCTAATAAAGTTATGTGCCCTACTTCATACGTGGGGGTGTTGTTTTGATGTTTCTGTGAAGTAAAGACACACTTATATCAGTGCTTGGTGTATAATAGATCCCCATAAGTAGGAGAAACCTATTCCAATAGGAGTGATGCTGTAGCCCCAAGTAAGGGATAGAAAATACAGAGGATGAAGAATTGGCATGACTTCTGCATGTAGAGGAGGACACCTGTCCCAGGTTGCACAACTGACTCCCTGGATTTAGAAAAATAACATCTACTTGTTTATTTCCTAGTTACCTCCAGATCTCCAGTTCTATTTATCCTCATTTTTATTTCCAGCTACATAGGCATCACAGACATTCTTCTTTGCCTGTGTTGTGGCTAGAGTATCTTCAGTAAATGCTTCATTGAGATGAGAAAGATATAAGGCCAATGGGTATAAATTCAGACATTTAGCACTGGGTTGTGGGATGTGAATATAAGTAATACATGATGATGGCACCAAACTTAGAAAAATAAGACCTATTAAAATGTGAAGAACTCTTTCTGATGTGGGGAGGGAACCAGAGGTGGTTCCCCTCTAGCCACTGCAAAGGCCCAGGCAGCTCTTGGTGTTGTCTTCTGATGAATAAATATAATGGACATAAGGAATTGGCTAATGTGGGTTCCTGAGCATTAGGGAAGTTCTCCCTTATGTTCATGATTTAATTGAATTCCTTTGTGTGGATGAGGACCAGATGCTGTTGGATAACAATGATGACTGATTGCTCAGGCCTAGATCAGTGGCAGTGGATGGAGTAGGGGGAGTTGGATGACGCAAACATTGTGGGCATAGCTTAAAAATGTCACATGGCAGCGTGGCTGTCGAAGATGAAGAAGCCTTCTGGACACTGTAATGAACGGGATCAGCAAGGTGTGTGCTGTGTTTGCAGAAAGCGCTAGTATCCCAGGTATATAACCCCAACGTAGGTTAGATCCACTGTAGGTGGTGACTTTTCAGGGAAGGTGATGCACTGTTGTGCGGGACCTTCCTCCCTTTAGTCGGTGCCATGATGAGTGTAGTCCCGAGCTCTGGCTCTGGCAGTTGCATGGATTTGTTGGAGGAGTTCAACAGTCAGTAGCCACGAACATTTCTACTTCAAGCAGTCTAGCCCAAGTGTTCATTGACTGAGAAATGAACAAAGAAGATACGAGATATATATAATGAAATTTTGCATGGCCATAAAAAGGAGTTCAATCTTTCTATTTGCAATGACATGGAGGGAGCTAGAGTGTATTATGCTAAGTGAATGAAATCAGAGAAAGACAAATACCATAGGATTTCACTCATGTGGAATATACGAAACAAACAAGCAAAGGGGAAAAAAGAAGACCAGCAAATCATGAGAGACTCGAATGTCAACTATAGAGAAGAAACTGATGGATACCAGTGTGGAGCTGGATTGGAGAATGGGTTAAATAAGTGATGGGAATGAAGCTGTGCATTCTCTTGTTGTTGAGAACTGGGTATTGTATGAAAATGTACAATCACTATTGTACACGTGGAACTAATATTACATTGTATGTTAACTAACTGGAATTTAAATAAAACCTTTTTAAAAATGTTTTGTTTTTTACAAATATAAGAAAACTTTTAACTGACGTGCAGCCGTGGCAGAAAATATACCTTTGTAAAAAAAATGAAAGATTTATCTTTTCTCCATTCCTGATTCCTCCAGAATTCAGAAAATCTCAGTAACTATTCTTACATTTTTATGCCAATATGTGTATTTGCATAATTTCAGTAAAAAATCTGTTCTCATTGTGGTAAGACACAGTCAAACACTGGTTATACAACCAAGGCTTTGACTAGAATGTTCATGCTAAGAAAGAGCTGCATAGACTCAGATATGATGAGACAGCTGTAAGGAACTAAGATTGAACTATATCGAGTCAATAAAGCCTCCTTGGAAATGTCAGCCTGATACTTTGCTTATAGAATTCCCCACAGCTTACCAGGTGAGCAAGGAAGATCACTTCCCAACAGCTGCAGAAACCTCAGGATATTTAGGGGACTGCATGAAGACAGAAATTCACTCAAATCTGTAGTTATTGTAGACAAAGTCTGGTATCAAGTATTTGGCTTGGCTTGTGGCCTAGAGAAGCTATTAAAAGCTCAATCTAGAGATTGCGTATGAAAAGTTCCAGCAAAGCTGTTTTGTTTTGTTTAAGATTTATTTATTCATTTAAGAGAGAGAGAGGATCAGGGTAGAGACAGAGGGAGAGGGAGACAAGCAGACTCCCACTGAGGAGGGAGCCCAAGGTGGGTCTTGGTCCCAAGACCCTGAGATCATGACCTGAGCCGAAACCAAGACTCAGACGCCCAACAGACTGAAAACAGCCCTGAAAGCTGTTTTGAAAGAGTCTATAGGTCAACCTCTATTCTTCCTGCACTTATGTAAATAATCAGGCCATTTTTTTTTTTTTTTTACTTAGACTTGTTTTGCAATCAAATTATTATCAATTTGGTTATCTTTGGTAAAAATGCAGGTAAGTATAGAGAAAAACTGTATTTCAATAACACATCTTTATAGATACTGGATTTTAATACTATTCTTTATCAACTGAACTACATCCTGATTTCTTCTAGTGTCTCCGGTGCTGGCTATAAGTCCCTAAACATTTTTATTTGCCTCCCACCTTTCTGACTTGGAATCATTTGAGAACTAAAATTGCCTCTTTTCCTGAAGCTCTGCAAACGTAATATGAATGACTTGATAGGGGCACCTGGGTGGCTCAGTCGTTCAGCGTCTGCCTTCGGCTCAGGTCATGGTCCCGGGGTCCTGGGATCGAGCCCCGCATCGGGCTCCCTGCTCAGCAGGAAGCGTGCTTCTCCCTCTCCCACTCCCCCTGCTTGTGTTCCCTCTCTTGCTATGTCTCTTGTCTGTCAAATAAATAAATAAAATCTTTTTTAAAAATATGAATGACTTGATAAAAAGGAATTGTCACAATAGCTCATGCATAGACAGTCTTAGGGCTGTCACTCTATGGGCCACTGAAATATTACCAACGGCATTTAAACTATAAACAAGGAAGGTCTGTCAGGTTGCCCCTACCTGCCCTCACTCTGTCTGAAGACACTTCAAATCTGACATCCAGAAGTGTGCTCAACTGGCTACCCTTAGAAGTCAGAACCTGGCTTAATAGTCTATCTGATCATGAAGCATATTTCATTTGATTTCATATAAATGCCTCATTTAATCACATTACTTGTGTCACTGGGCTAACTTTGAGAGAGAGCTTGTTTGGAGGTTCCAGCAGGGGAGCACAGCTACTCGTATACCCTTGACCGGAGAACGGTCCTCCTCTATCGGGG
This sequence comes from Mirounga angustirostris, assembly GCF_029215605.1. NCBI lineage: Eukaryota > Metazoa > Chordata > Mammalia > Carnivora > Phocidae > Mirounga > Mirounga angustirostris. The sequence goes on along the minus strand of NW_026991724.1, from coordinate 55,660,076 downwards.
AAGGTCGTCCTCTTCGACCGAGCGCGCAGCTTCGGGAGGGACGCACGTGGAGCGGTGAGGGAGGAAGGGGACACCCGTCTAGCCAGCCAGATCAGCCGAATCAACCCTGGCGATCAATGGGGTGACAGATGTCGCAGCCAGATCGCCCTCACATCCCACAGGGCTAACTTTGAAAAGTACGTCTTTATCACTGGCTCCTGAAATGAGGTTAACTAAACTGACCTATTGTCAGGAGTAAAATGTTGGATCACTGACATGAAATAATCGATCAGGTCAACTTTTAATACGTGAAACTCCCCAGGAAGTTTCAGATGGAGGAACTGAGGAGGAGGGATCAGATGGAGGGATCAGGACAGCCTCTCCGTCCTCCCAACCCCCCGAATGTGTCATTTTGGCCTGTGGATAACTTGAGCCGAAGGTACCTGAGAACCTGCAGACTCCAGAGAACATCCCCACCCCCCCTTAAACCCATAGAAGAATCTAAATTGCGGGGGGGAGGGTCTTTCAGTGACAAAGTTTATCTTAGTTACCCATCTATAAGGTAGGACAAACATCTAATTACCAAATAGTTGCTCTTCTTACCACCCTGTGAAGGGTTTTTCTTTCCTGTGAAGCTCCAGGTCCCGACCCTCTTTTCCTTAGTTCAAGATGACATTTTTACCTCGTCTTACCTGACAGTCTTTTGAATTTCCATGTCTCTGTGGACTCCCTGTATTTTCACATATTTAATTTGATAGTTTCCTGTTAATGTCTCCTGTCAATTTGATTCTTAGTCCGGGTAGAAGGGTCTTTGAAGGGACATGAATTCTTATTCTCTGACAGAGTATTTAATTTTAGTTCCTCATTTCCTGGCATCCTATTTATTTATTTGAGAGAGAGCGCACAAGCTGGGGGGAGGAGCAGAGGGATCAGGAGTAAGGAGCCAGACAAGGTGCTCCATCCCAGGACCCCAGGGTCATGACCTGAGCTTAAGGCAGATGCTTAACTGGCTGAGCCAATCAGGCACCCTTCCTGGCATCTTAATAAAATAAAAATATGGTGGAGCAGTATGAAGTACTTTTACAGGAGTTGACATTTTTGAGGTCAATTTTTGTCACTGTTTCAGTAGGTCCCTTTTTTGTTTCCTTCATGGATACTATCTTGTCAATGTTTCCTTTAAAATCTTCTTAGTAGCAATCAAAATAGGTATTCCACTCAATTTGTATAGTTTAGTAGATTGCTCTCAAGGAGGATGCATAAGTACACAAATTAAGTATTTCAAGGGGTCTTCATTTAGGCCACTTCAGCATTACTTTAATCATTAGTGTAGTTTTTATTTAGATACTTGCAAATATCTAATCCTTGTGTGTAAAACATGAATCCTACCAGATTGCTGAAAGGTGGTTCTCCATCACTTTTTTCCAATTGTGATGGTTTATTTTCCATCCTAGTGGGCTGAAATGCTCAGCACTACCTAAGGGGATTTAGCTGTGAATGAATGTGCTAATTAGAGTGATTGGTCCCTCAGTGTCACCCTGGAGATGATTGATTGTATTTTGTGTCTTGGTTTTCTCTGGAGTTAGCCTGGCTAAATTTTAAGTGCTCAGCATGCTAAGTGGCTGATTCTTCTATGCTCCCCCTGATGGAGCAACTAAAGCATTTGTACTGTGAATGGGAATCCCTGTGGGATGGCTGCCGGGTGCTAAAGTTGACCTTGCCATACTGAGAGAAGCTAATTTTCTTTGTCTTTGGATTCATTCAGAAACTCATCTACAAAATGACACAAGCATTTAAATTGGCCTCATTATGAAGAATTTTAAAATTCTAAGAAGGAGATGCATCTGTGCCATAGACCTGCAGTCTGCTTCTCCTGACTCAAAAGTATATGGTGCCCATGCAATATTAGAAAGAAAGTCATCTTCCTTTTATTGAAGTCATAACTGAACACCAGCCTATTTTGTAACATGCAGCCTAATGGGCTGCAAGTGGAGAGCTAGATCAGACACACTGATTCCCATTGCTGGCCAAAAAACAACTTCAACTACACAAGCACACAACCAGAACCACAAAATTCTCAGATTCTGTAACCTATTATAACCAACAGAGGACTAGTCCTCACTGAAATGAGTTTATCATGAAACTCCAACCAAGTAATAAGAAATTTGTTATTGTTGATCCTCTACCAAGAGAGGTCTTCCCAGCCAGATGCCTTGTTTCTCTCATTGCAAAATGAAAGTGCTGTAGTCAAGACTCATTTCACTTTTTCCTTCATAGTCTTTTTTTTTTTTAGGATTTTATTCACTTATTTGACAGAGAAAGACACAGCGAGAGAGGGAGCCCAAGCAGGGGGAGTGGGAGAGGGAGAAACAGGCTTCCAGCTGAGCAGGGAGCCCGATGCGGGGCTCGATCCCAGGACCCTGGGATCATGACCTGAGCCAAAGGCAGACACTTAATGACTGAGCCACCCAGGCACCCCTCCTTCATAATCTTTTTAAAGCTAAATTTTTGATATGCACAGTCCTTTTAAACTAAACTTTTTTGTTTTTCATAACAGTTTAACTCTAAATTTTATTTTGTTCATTTAAAATAGAACAATTGGGGTGCCTGGGTGGCTTGGTCAGTTGGGCGTCTGCCTTTGGCTCAGGTTGTGATCCCAGGGTCCTGGGAGTGAGCCCCATGTCGGGCTCCCTGCTCAGTGGGGAGTTTGCTTCTCCCTCTCCCTCTGCTTCTCTCCCCAGCTTGTGCTCTCTCTCTTTCTCTCTCAAATAAATAAAAAGAACTTTAAGAAAAAAAAAAGTTAAAATATAATAACTGTTTTTGACATGAATTTTTGATTACATATATATTTGTAGGTTGAGACCAAATGGGCCAAGTCTTGGGCCGGTGACATTTGTGATGTATCAGAATAAATGTAAAGGGGTCACAAATATTACAGTCCTAAAAAGCTCCTTGCTTTATAAATGCTTTACTTCTGGTGTTCTATATAATGGGATATATTAAACTAACAACTTGTATATATAGTATGTCCGCATTTCCTAGGAACTTGCCTTGAATCCATTTTTAACAACAAATATTGTGCAGGTTGGGCAGTTATACTTTTCAGGCCAGTTTGGATAAACTTTTAAAGGAAATTTTAAACTTCAGTGTTCTTCTGTATTCAAGCCCAAAGCACATCCGTGCTAGTGTAGGACTCAGAAGGGAAATATGTTTCTCCCGAGTATTTGAGAAAATGTGAAGTCCTTTTGAGAAAATCTAAGAAACATAACAATCCTAGCCTGACGGCACTAAGGAAAAAGGACCTCATTCACTCTTTCCCGCTGTGATTTACTGGCCCCTACTGACTTCCAAATTGGATCACTGTAGTAAGTTATCTATGCTGGTATCTCTGAAAGTAAGCCCCGGGATCCGTATTTGTTTTGTGTTCTTAAATCAGCAAGAATAATAGATTTGATGGTGTGAAATTAGAAGTGTCGAGGGGTTTCTTTAGTGACTGAGCAAAATGATGTCTCCGACTTATTGTGACGTGTTTTCACTATATGTGCTTTGTACGTGTCATATTGTTTCATTATAGATTAAATTCTTGTTCCTTCATTTGTATTGTTATATATCTAATATTTTATTGATGTGAAAATCAAATTGTGTCATAAAAATCTCTCTAGATTTAAGCAGATTTGAAAATGTTATGTTAAACAGGATTGCTGGAGGGGAGGGGGATGGGGTATGATTCAAGGAGGGCATGTGATGTAATGAGCACTGGATATTATATAAGACTGATGAATCATAGGCCTGTACCTCTGAAACCAATAATACATTATATGTTAATTAATTGAATTTAAATAAAAATGTTTTAAAAGAAAGAAAAATGTTATTTTACAAAGAAACATTTACAGGTAGGATTCAGCCTTCCATTGCCCTTCATTGCCTGAATTGTATCCCATCTCAAAAGACTTCAAATGAGAAAAAATACCTTTCTTCTTTATGTTAGAGGTTTTATTAGTTGCATCTGGTAGTTATATCTGTAGAGTAGTGCTGATTAAATACTTATAAGCTAGTGGGTTTCCATTCCTATGTCTTGAGCGTAGGCAACATATTCCTTGGCTGGTACGGCTGTGCCTGGAGCCATATGACCAGTAGTTTGAATTCTTTCATCTGAACTGACAAGATCAATGCTGGCTTCATTTTTGTGTTGATCCTATCAGGAGCATTAATTTCCATCCCCTTCAACGCCCTTCTAGATGGACTAAGAATCCAGTTGCAATGAGACAATTAACAGATCATATTAAATTTCCTAATTATAAGGAACCCTCAAAGACATGGAAATCCCAAAGACATTCAGGCAAAATGAGGTATTTATGACATCCTGAAGTATGGAGGTGAGTCTGGGACTTTCAAGTGGAGAAATGCACTTCCAGGGAAATAAGAAGAGCAGGGATGCCTGGGTGTCTCAGTCATTGAAGTGTCTGACCCTTGATTTTGGTTCAGGTCATGATCTCAGGTGGTAAGATAGAGCCCCGTGTCCAGCTCCACACTCAGCAGGAGTCTGCTTGAGATTTTCTCTCTCCCTCTCCTGCCCTTCCCCCCTGCTTGTGCGCACTATAAATAAACAAACAAACACTTAAAAAAAAAAAGAGCAGATCTTTGTTAATTAGATACTTGCCCTGTCACCCAGATAAAATTTGTCTCTGGTAATATCCCATATTCTTTGAAAGACCCCCCAATTTAGATTCCTCTACATAGTTACAGAGGGGAGTATGTTTCTCTTGGGCCTCCAGGGTATCAATTGCCTTTATTCCCAAAGAATGTTCATGCCAAGGTATCCTATCTTGGGGCAGTGTACCCTTGGTCCCTACAAAACTTTGCTTTAATGTTGTCTCTGTATGTAGACCACTGTGTTATATAAACTCTTGGTCAGATAACCCTAGTTAAAACTTACTTTCTTCCATTTATGTGTGTCAAAATACTCTCATAAAAGAGAAACAAATTATCTTGGTGTTTTCTTTTTTGTTGTTTGTTTGAATTAACTTGTACAAATTGTTATGATGCTATCTAGTGACTAGTAAATGTTTAAAAGGGATTGTTGTTGGGGCGCCTGGGTGGCTCAGTCATTAAGCGTCTGCCTTAGGCTCAGGTCATGGTCCCAGGGTCCTGGGAGCCTGCTTCTCCCTCTCCCACTCCCCCTGCTTGTGTGCTCTCTCTCTCTCTCTCTGTCGAATAAATAAAATCTTTAAAGAAAAAATAAATTAAAAGGATTGTTGTTGCCATTCTTCATAGTCTAGTAGAGCCTATAATTGCCATGAAATCATTCCATTCGAACTCCTCAGTAACAGTATTTGGGGAAACCATTTTTCTAGAATTCCACAATGTACTCTCTTCTCTACTGAGGACAATACTAGATTGAAATGTAAAGAATTCAACAAAATTCATATTCCTATTTTTAAAATAAATGAGTTTTGGGGCACCAGGGTGGCTCAGTCGGTTAAGCATCTGCCTTCAGCTCAGGTCATGATCCCAGGGTCCTGGGATCGAGCCCCACATTGTGCTCCCTGTTTAGCGGAATCCTGCTTCTCCCTCTCCCACTCCCCCTGCTTGTGCTCTCTCTCTCTCTGTCAAATAAATAAATAAAATCTTTAAAAAAATAATAAAATAAAAATTAAAAAAATCTAAGCCAGACCTGTTCACCTCTTTGGAGTCAAGAAGGAACCCTAGGATGTGAAGAGAAAGGAGCCTTACATCCAGGTAGGTGGGAATGAGTAAAGCAGATGACGCAGGTGAATTGCAAAGGTCGAGCAAGAGACGACACCTTCAAATATGATTTGGGAAGCACTACTTAAAATAATTTTCTCAAAATGTATCTGAATTGTGGTATGATTAATACTCAAATGTTTTATATAGCAATGGTACTCAGCAAATTTTAAAGCAATCATGGTCTTTCTTTATTCAGCAATGTCTGTTGTGGTTGTTGCTTCTAAATGATGAATTATAGCCTTGGCATTCTGTGTCAGAGTTGGAATATCTCTTAATAACAAATTCTCGGGTGCCTGGGTGGCTCAGATAGTTAAGTGTCTGCCTTCGGCTCAGGTCATGATCTCAGGGTCCTGGGATCGAGTCCCACATCGGGCTCCCTGCTCTGCGGGGAGCCTGCTTCTCCCTCTGCCTCTCTCTCTCTCTCTCTGTCTCTCATGAATAAATAAATAAAATCTTTAATAAAAAAAAAAATAACAAATTCTCTGAGGTCATTGAAATGCTCCTCCATGAAATTTTTATTGGAGCATTTTATGATTGACTGTAATGAAACTTCTGAGCTATTTGTGACACATAAAACATGCTAGTACTTCAAATGCTTGCTTTTCTTTAGTGCACAGTCTCAGTTTATAATTATTGTTATATGGAAGGATCCTATTATAATAACATATCTGTTTTATTCAGAATTATTGCAGTTGACATTTATTCTTTTACAATTCAATAAGAAAGCTTCATTTTTAATAGTAGCTTCTACAGCATTAATGAATTGTGCTTTTCTTTTTTAATCTATGTTTTATAGTTTTTTTTTTTAAGATTTTATTTATTTATTTTATTTATTTACTTGACAGAGACACAGTGAGAGAGGGAACACAAGCAGGAGGAGCGGGAGATCATGACCCGAGCCAAAGGCAGACGCACAACGACTTGAGCCACCCAGGCGCCCCTCTTCTTGTTGTTTCTTTTGGGATGAATTCCTCTGTCTTGGCATTTTGTCTAGGTCTGTCTGTTGTGTGTTAGGAAAGCCTGTGCCTGGTCCTATTTCCACTAAAGTCGAAGCTTTGCAGCACTCCATGATCAGTAGACCTGGTGCTTGCGGGGTTTGTGCTGGTGTTCTAGGGGAGGGGAGCTGTTGCTGCTCTGGGGGCCTATCACACTGGCCCTATTTAAAAAAGGCACCTGCAGAGGGCACTGCACCGTGTGCACTGTGCCCCTTGTTGAAGTCTGTCCCTGCTGATGGGAGGGATGAAAAATGGCATTGGCCCACTCTCTTCCCCAGGAGGGGAGTTTGCACCTGCCACTGTTTAGGAAGCCCACATAAAGGAGCAAATAATCTCCCCTCTGTGTCCAAGGCTTCCGTCAGATCCCTGCCTTCACCCCATCTCTGTCCATGCTGTCTGCCTGCAGGGCAGCATGGAGCGGTACTCCTGTGTTTTATCTGAGGCACTCAGCTGGGTTTCAGAAGGAGAGGTTGACATAGTCTTTGAGACTTTAAGTCTAAAAAACTCCCCTACCCTCGGACACTCTAATAATCAACTTCCCTTCTTCCTCTTTGTATATGATAGGGAAAGGAATGCCCTTGGAGCTCTCCCCCAGAAACATGGGGACCATTTCCCCAGAGGGTATGATAGCCATCAACAGGACCCTGTGGCTTGGCAATGTCCCCCTGGCTTCAGAGCCATTCCTGCCACTGCCCCTTAGTTAAGACCACTGAAAAAATAGTCATGGGGTCCCCTTTAACAATGTTGTGCTCTCGAACTCCAGGAAATAGACGCTCGGATCATGTGACACGTGTAAAAAAGGGCCAAATCCTAACTGGACCTGCACACCATCTGGTGATCTGAAGGCCAAGATTTCCCAGAATTGGAACAGATAACATCTGGGGACACAGCTTCCCCAAGATTTCCAGACCAGGCTGGATACCTTTTCTCACTGTTGCTTCTTTTATCTCTTTTTTTTGGGGGGGGAAAGAAAATGCCTTTTATCTGCACTTCCCGATCTCTTGCAAAATCTTGAAACCTCTTTTGGTTATGACCTTTACAGAAACAGTCACATTATAATCCCGTCCACATTTCTGAAGGTTTAGAAGTTGCAGACTTCGGGGCGCCTGGGTGGCTCAGTTGGTTAAGCGACTGCCTTCGGCTCAGGTCATGATCCTGGAGTCCCGGGATCAAGTCCCGCATCGGGCTCCCTGCTCGGCAGGGAGTCTGCTTCTCCCTCTGACCCTCCTCCCTCTCATGCTCTCTCTCATTCTCTCTCTCTCAAATAAATAAAATCTTAAAAAAAAAAAAAATTGCAAAGGTTTATTTCTCTAAGTTCTGATATTCCTGTCTTATGAGTGTTTTCATAAGAAAACTTTTAAAATCTTTTAAGAGGGCACCTGGGTGGCTCATTCGGTTGAGCGGCTGCCTTCAGCTCAGGTCATGATCCTGGGGTCCTGGGATCGAGTTCTGCATCGGGATCCCTGCTCAGTGGGGAGTCTGCTTCTCCCTCTGCCCCCTCCCCCAGCTTGTGATTTCTTTCTCACACTCGCTCTCTCTCTCTCTCAAATAAATAAATAAAATCTTTTTAAAAAATCAAACACATTAGTTTATTTTAAAAAAATATTTTAAGAAATAATACTGGGGGCACCTGGGTGGCTCAGTGGGTTAAGCGTCTGCCTTTGGCTCAGGTTATGATCTCAAGGTCCTGGAATAGAGCCCTTCTCCCTCACCCTCTTCCTCCCCCCGCTCATGCACTCTCTCTCTCTCTCAAATAAATAAAATATTTTTAAAAAATGATACTGAAGGTTAGGTCTTTAGAATACTTCTTTGCTATATTCCAGAGCCTTTTCTCCATTTTCTCCAACCTAGCTTCCAAATAGGCATGAACAGTTGTCACTTTGAATTACTGTCCTGAAACTTTGAGAAATGTTCTCTCTTTCTTTTAAGATTTTATTTATTTGACACAGAGAGAGAGAGAGCACAATCAGGGAGAGCAGCAGAGGGAGAAGTAGGCCCCCCACTGAGCGGGAGCCTAGATAAATTCTAGGTCAGAGATCTTAGGTTAAAATCTAGTTTCTTACATTTACTGGAAGTGTAACAAAATCTTTTCTCTTTTTTTTAAAGATTTTTATTTATTATTTATTTGACAGAGAGAGACACAGCGAGAGAGGGAACACAAGCAGGGGGAGTGGGAGAGGAAGAAGCAGGCTTCCCGCGGAGCAGGGAGCCTGACGCGGGGCTCGATCCCACGACCCCAGGATCATGACCTGAGCTGAAGGCAGATGCTTAACGACTGAGCCACCCAGGCGCCCCAAAATATTTTCAAAAAAGAGGAAGAATAATATGTTTGGTTTTCTAGATTAATTTTCTGTGTTTTTTATTTTATGCGTGTGTGTTAATCTATAAAAACTGTTAGAATCTAGTAACTGCTAATGCTCAGAAAGTATTGTTGCCTTTCTTGCTTTTATAGTAGAAGCTGTAATAAACCCATTGATTTCCCATACTCTGAAAATTCTTCTCCTTGGAGTCCTACCTCTTTGTTATTCAAAAGTGTATCCTTTCATCCTTAGGCAAATACCTTGTTATAAATGAGACTCAGTTCCCATCCTAACTCCTGAATCAGAGCCTGCATTTTAACAAGATCTCCAAATCGCTGCTGTGAAATTCTAATGTGAGTAAGATATATTTTTGGGTGCCTGGGTGGCTCAGTTGGTTAAGCGACTGCCTTCGGCTCAGGTCATGATCCTGGAGTCCCTGGATCGAGTCCCGCATCGGGCTCCCTGCTCGGCAAGGAGTCTGCTTCTCCCTCTGACCCTCCCGACCCTCCCCCCTCTCGTGTGCTCTCTCTCTCAGTCTCTCTCTCTCAAATAAATAAATAAAATCGTTTTTAAAAAAATTAAGATATATTTTTAACCCACTCAAACTTTTCATTTAAGAAATATACACAACTTATACTCTATGATATAAATACAGTACTCAAACATGTGTATGCCTCTATTGAAACCTTCAGTTTCAACTTATCTTGGAGAAATACGGAGGATTTATAGTGGTTCTGTGGATCATATGCCACCTTGTTACCTAAAATTTAGAGAATAAATAGAAGTATATTACTCTGTTAAAAATTATCTTACTGGATAAAGCAGGACACTCACCTCAGCCAGAACCATTTGTCCTAACTCCTTCTTTTCACTTTGGGTAAAATTATGAACTCTGTCAATGGCCACTTGGTCACTGTGGTATTTATTGCAGGGACTGCTGACATTCAGGGATGTGGCCATCGAATTCTCTCAAGAGGAGCGAGGATGCCTGAACCACACTCAGAGGGAACTGTACAGGGATGTGATGTTAGAGAACTACGGACACCTCCTCTTCTTGGGTGAGGATAAGGTCCTGTAACTGAACTAACATGAGTTCACTCCATGGTGAGTTACAGGTAGAAGCTACACAATATGGAGGTCTCACTCAGTGGAAACTGTATTTGCAGCATATAAGGAGATCAAGGGAATAACTTCCAAAGCTGTGACTCCCCAAGCAAGGGTGAATGGGTTCCTTTTATTTAGGGTTAGGATGAGTATCTGAAAGGGGAGTTTTATCATCATACGTAGTGTTGGGCATAAGGTAGGCACACAAACACATGTGTACTTAGGAAACAAGCCTAAACATGTATCCCATGTTGTATTAATCAAACCAGGGCTCCTTCTCGGGTGGAAATTTTATTATAATGAACTACAGGTAAGTGTCTGACACTTCACGGTCCACCTCTTAGGTGTGAATCTATCCAGGAAGCTCAAACTGCTCTATGTTGGGCAGAGCTTTTGTCTTGTCCTAAAGATAAGAGTAGCATTCCTTAAATAAGAGGGAGGGTCAGTGGGGGTCTTACTGGTGACGGTTTTAGCCTCATTAACTTCATGGGGCATGGTTCCAAATCCACACTCAGGGTTTTGTTCCTTCCTTGAAGAATGTCTCTTGGAAGATTCTTTTTTGCATGAGTAGAATTCAGATCCCTGCAGTAAGAGAAAGAAGTAGGGATTTGTAGGTGTTGAGATAAAACTCTTCATGATGCTTCATCTTCAGTTTTAGCTACCCCTTCCTTAAGGTACCATCATCATTTACTGTAGATGAGTGATAATTCTAAATATTGAGTGACATTAAATGGTATTGCCCACATCTTGAATTCTAATTTCAATCCCTTGTTATTGTATCAGTAATACTTGGCTTAAGATCTGAAAGTTGGAAATCTCTCCTTTGTGTTCTAAAGGAGCTGTTGTGCAACAATGTTTGGGAAATCATTTTCTAGAATACTACGATGTCCTCTTTACTGAGTGCAAAACTGGATTGAAAATTAGAACCTCCAGCAATACTCATATTCTTTTTTTTTTTTTTAATATTTTATTTATTTACTTGACAGAGAGAGACACAGCGAGAGAGGGAACACAAGCAGAGGGAGCGGGAAAGGGAGAAGCAGGCTTCCCACTGAGCAGGAAGCCTGATGCGGGGCTCGATCCCAGGACCCTGGGATCATGACCTGAGCCGAAGGCAGACGCTTAACGACTGAGCCACTCAGGTGTCCCCATATTCTTTTTTTTTTTTAATAAACAGGTCTTGTTGTGTCAAAGCCAGACCTGGTCACCTTTTTGGAGCAAAAAAAGGAGCTCTGGGATGTGAAGAGAAAGGAGAGCATAGCCACACACCCAGGTAGGTGGAAATGAATGAAGCAGATAATGGAGGTGAGGCCCAACGTTCAAGGAGAAAGCCAGACAGACCTTTAAGTGTGATTTGCTCTCTTTGAATGGAAATAAGTTTGAGAAGCCTAGGTTTATTTCTTTTGCTGTCACAGAGGGACATCTGCTATCCAACATTATCAAGCTCTTACATACTCTAAGGATCCTCCTTCAGCTCCAGTGATGGTCCATCACATCCACAGGGAGGGCCCAGGGCCTCCCCTTGGTCTGTGAGGGCCACAGAGATCTCAGTGCTTTTCCCTTGTTCTTGGGGCCCCAGGGAAATCTGTGCATATTTTCTGAGGACCTGTATGAGAAGCTGTTTCTATTTATGCCTCATGTCCAAAGTGTGTGAGGGGAATGCTAGGCATATTGGGGTTTTTTGCAGAAATGCCAGGAACACTGGATACAGACCTCACATGTTTTCTCTTTTTGATTTCCAATCTTTGGGAGACTTAAAGCTTAATCATACAAAATTGAGACACATTGTTTTCATCCAAAAACAAACCACCTCCCTAAAATGAGAAATTCTAATGCTTCATTTCACTTCCAAATGTCCTTTTTATTGGGGTACCTGGGTGGCTCAGTCAGTTAAGTGTCTGCCTTTGGCTCAGGTCATGATCCCAGGGTCCTAGAATAGAGTCCCACGTCAGGCTCCCTGCTGGGGCGGAGGGGGCTGCTTCTCCCTCTGCCTCTGTCTCTCATGAATAAATAAATAAAATCTTTTTTTAAAAGTCCTTTTTATTTATACACAGTATCATTAGAAATTTTGTTTATATGCTCCAATCCACAATGATAAAAGAATTAATCCATTTACCTCATGAATTCTGAAATAAATTAAGGACATAAAGGAGGTTAAAACATTGCCCACCATTATAGTACAGTCTCACTTGTTACCTTATTTCTGAATAACTTGTGTCACTTTATAATTCTGTGTTGTTTAGTACAAAGAGATTCGAGACTGTGTCCCATATGTTTTTTACTTTTTGATTGGATCTATGTCAAACTTAGGTGACCTTTTAGATTGAAAAGTTTTGATAGGAAATTCTTGAATGTGTACATATTATGTAAGAAGTAATAGTAAGTATCTGTATTTATTAAAATATTTAGCTCACAAATTTAAATTTATTTTAGTAAAAAAGTTACTAGGTTTTTCATTCATGTCCCTCAACATGTAACTGAGTCTTGGTATAACTTAATCCCAAATATTTATTTTATTTAATGCTCAGCATTTTTACAACTTTCACTTCTTCCTTTATTTACAAATGAAGAGGTTTATTTGTTTGTTTGTGGGTTTGTTGTTTTTTTTTTATCCTTCTACAGGGTGACTTAAAGCCCTTATTATTGTGTTAAGAATGGGAACACTAAATTAATACCATAATAAATTTCTCCAGTGTCTTTTTTTTTTTTTATTTGCGAGAGAGAGAATGAGAGACAGAGAGCATGAGAGGGGAAGGATCAGAGGGAGAAGCAGACCTCCCGCTGAGCCAGGAGCCCGATGCGGGACTCGATCCCGGGACTCCAGGATCATGACCTGAGCCGAATGCAGTCGCCTAACCAACTGAGCCACCCAGATGCCCCTCCAGTGTCTTTTAAATGCTTAGTGAAAAACTGTTATTTCAAACTGTTGCCTTTACTGTGAAATGTTCCTGCCCTACAATACAGACTCATGATTTGAAAAGTTTGCTCTCTATGATTTCACAGTCATGGTTAAGACTTCTAGTTATATGGAAGAAATCTTTTTTAATAGTACATCTATGTTGTATTCAGAATTTAGATGATGAATTTTCTCTTGTTTTTCCATTTACAACTCTGTATCTCCAATTTTGGGTAGGATCCATGATATTAGTCAATCGTGTTTTAAATTTTTACAAATATATTATGATTTTGGATCAAAATTTTCTTTTTTTTTTTTGGTTTTATTTATTTATTTGACACAGAGAGAGACACAGCAAGAGAGGGAACACAAGCAGGGGGAGCGGGAGAGGGAGAAACAAGCTTCCCATGGAGCAGGGAGCCCGATGCGGGGCTCCATCCCAGGACCCTGGGATCATGACCTGAGCCGAAGGCAGACACTTAATGACTGAGCCACCCAGGTGCCCCTTGGATCAAAACTTTCAACTCACTATTTTTAAAGAGATCTGGGGTTTAATTCAAGTGTATATCCCAGCCATGTGTCTATTGCAAACAGAATTCTCTGTCATTATATCACTCCGACTCTGCTCATAACTTCTTTATTTCTATTCTTGGTTAATGGTCAATCATTACTTTATCCTGAATAGTCATGAAAATTAAATCTATTTCATCATCTATTTATTCTCTTTTCGTATTTTTTTTTAATTCTAATTGTGGTTAAAAAAATGGCATAAAAGGGGCGCTTGGGTGGCTCAGTCATTAAGCGTCTGCCTTCGGCTCAGGTCATGATCCCGGGGTCCTGGAATCAAGCCCCACATTGGGCTCCCTGCTCCGCAGGAAGCCTGCTTCTCTCTCTCTCCCACTCCCCCTGCTTGTGTTCCCTCTCTAGCTGTATCTCTCTCTGTCAAATAAATAAATAAAATCTTAAAAAAAAAAAAAAGGCATAAAATTTACCATCAAAGTATTGTGGACTGAACATTTCGAATTATTGTGTGAACAGTAATTACTTCACCTATCACATTACTGGGCAAACAAGTTCTGTTACTTTCTCTTCTTGCAAAAGTAAAACTTAATACCTGTTAAACAATCACTTTCTCATTTCCCTCTACCCTAAGTCCCTGGCAGGTACCGTTTTAATTTTTTATGAGTTTCAGTACCTTAGATTACTCACACAAGTGGATTCCTACAGAATCTGTCCCTTTGTGACTCATTTGTGTCACTTGATATAATGTCCTCAAGGTTTATCCAAGTTCTATTATGTCACAATATCTGTATCTTCTCAAGGCTCGAAAATGTTTCATGATGTGTATATGCTGCATGTTTTCTTTATCCCTTTAACTATGCATAGGTATTTAAGTTGATTGTACCTATTTTGGGCTCTTGTGTGTAAAGCTGAAATGGCTATAAATGTGCAAATATTAATTGAATTCTTTTCTAACTTTTTAAATTTTTTTTAAAGATCTTATTTGTCAGAGAAAGAGAGAGAGAGAGCACAAGCAGGGGGAGCGGCAGAGAGAGAAGCAGGCTCCCCGCTGAGCAAGGAGCCTGACGCGGGGCTCGATCCCAGGACCCTGAGATCACGACCTGAGCCGAAGGCAGACAGATGCTTAACCAACTGAGCCACGCAGGCACCCCAAGCCATCTTATTTTGTAAAAAAAAAAAAAAGCTTTTCTCACTTGTGGGATTTCTGAGTGTATCAAAGAAATTGCATGATTAAAACAGAGGTAAATGGTTGAAAGAATGATAAACTCAATGTCGGAATCCTGAGTTCTGCCAGTGGGAAGATTTCTAGATGTCAGGCTTCAGGCCTCTTCAGATGGAGTCCAGGCAGTGGCAATCTGACAGATTTTCCTGGTCTGCCGTTGAGCTTTCTGAGTGGTCCACAGAGCAAGAGGCAAGAAGATTGTGTAAACATGGGCCATTTGGGCAGTTTCTCTGAAGTTTACGTGGAGTCAACTAGCTTCAGTTTGTAGGAACAAAGGGAAGTTTTGGTCCTCAGTGAATCCAAGTCAAGGGAATGGGATAAAATTGGAAAACTTAGTTTGCAGAGTCATAGCCAGATACTAGAGGAAACCAGGAGAATTCAGGATCTAGCCAGTTTTATAGGCAAACAACATCACAATTGGAATCTAACATCCATAAAAGTTTGTTATGAAAATAGAATTTTTCTCTCTAAAATTAACCTCCTCTTTAACAAACATAGTGAATTGAGACTATTTGTAAAATAAGCCTAGTTTTATTTTTTTTTAAGATTTTATTTATTTATTTGACAGAGAGAGACACAGCAAGAGAGGGAACACAAGCAGAGGGAGTCGGAGAGGGAGAAGCAGGGTCCCTAAAGAGCAAGGAGCCTGATGCGGGGCTCGATCCCAGGACCCTGGGACCATGACCTGAGCTGAAGGCAGACGCTTAACGACTGAGCCACCCAGGCGCCCCAAAAAATAAGCCTAGTTTTAACAAGCTTGGCCTAATTATTTATATAAGTGCAGCATGAATAGTGACTGGCTATATAGGGTCTTTGAAATCTGCTTTGCTGGAACTCTTTATAAGGAATTTCAGACTGAACTTTTATTTAAGTGTTTTTGTTTGGTTGATTTGCTTGTTTTGTTTTTTGTAATCTTTACACCCAGTGTGGGCTCAAACTTATGACCCCAAGGTCAAGAGTCGGATGCTCTTCCAACTGAGCCACCCAGGTGCCCCTCAGAATGAATTTTTATTTTTTATTTTTTTATTCTTATGTTAATCCCCATACATTGCATCATTAGTTCTAGATGAAGTGTTCCATGATTCACTGTTTGTGCACAACACCCAGTGCTCCATGCAGAACGTGCCCTCCTCAATACCCACCACCAGGCTAACCCATCCTCCCACCCCCCTCCCCCCTCAGAATGAATTTTTAAAGCCTTGTGAGCTTAAGAAGCCAGGCCAAATACTTGCCATCAAATTCACCTGTAATACCTATAGATGTGGGTACTTCTTCTCTTCTTGAGTCCCCAAAGTATCTTCAGGTTCTTATGCCTGCCAGAAAGTGAACTTATTTAATCACCTGGTAAGGCTCTTGAAAACACTGCAAGCAAGGTACCATGCAGATTATTTCAAGGGGCTTTATTGGTTTCATAAAGGTGACCTTAGTTCCTTAAAGCTATCTGTTCACATCTGAGTCTATAACGCTCTCAAATATGACATTCCTATCAAAGCCTTGGTAGTATAACCAACATTTCCCATGATGATCCATTGCAAGGAGAAGAGATTCTTATTAGCCCAAAGGCTGATGGCTTGTTAGAAATGCAGACCCAGATCCCACTCCAGAACTCCTGAATCAGAATTGATTTTTTTTTTGAGTTGACATTTTTTTTTTAAAGATTTTATTTATTTATTTGAGAGAGAGAATGAGATAGAGAGAGCATGAGAGTGGGGAGGGTCAGAGGGAGAAGCAGACTCCCCGCTGAGCAGGGAGCCTGATGTGGAACTCGATCCCAGGACTCCAGAATCATGACCTGAGCCGAAGGTAGTCGCTTAACCAAATGAGCCACCCAGGGGCCCAGAGTTGACATTTTTAATAAGGTCTCCGATTCCCTGTTGTGAAATTGGATTTCACATTAGAATTTTATAAGTTCACTTCTAAACTATTAACATTTTGGGTGCCTGGGTGGCTCAGTCGTTAAGCGTCTGCCTTCGGCTCAGGTCATGATCCCAGGGTCCTGGGATCGAGCCCCGGATCGGGCTCCCTGCTCAGAGGGAGGCCTGCTTCTCCCTCTCCCACTCCCCCTGCTTGTGTTCCCTCTCTCACTGTGTCTCTCTCTGTCAAATAAATAAAATGTTTAAAAAATAAATAAATAAAAAATAAACTATCAACATTTCCTTCTAATAAATATACACAACTTTTACTGTATGACATAAATACTCTAAAATGTACATGCTTGGGTTGATACCATTATTTTATAATACATGTAGGAGAAACATACAGTATTTTTATTGTTTTGGGGGGTCATATGCCATCCTCTTACTTCAGAGCTAGAGAATACATTACAGCATATTACTGTGTTGAAAATGATCTTATTGGATAAAGTAGGGAAAACACCTAAGCCAGAAACAGTTCTCCTAATTTCATCTTCAGTAAATTTGAATCCTACCCATCACCACTTGGTCAATGTGTTACTTATTTCTGGGGCTGCTGACCTATAGGGATGTGATGTTAGTGACCTACGGACACCTACTCTTCGTGGGTGAGGATATCTTCCTTCCAGATTTCCCAAGCCACACTCAGGGTTTTGTTCCTTCCTTTAAAGAGTATGGCTTCAAAGATTCTTCTTTGCGTGACTGGAATTCAGATCCCTGCAGTAAGGGACATAAGTAAGGGTTTATAGGTGCAGAGAAAAAAATCTTCACGGTGTTTCATCTTTAGCTTCCCCTTCCTTCCTTAAGGTAACATCATCATTTACCGTAGATTAGTGGTAATTCTAAAAATGCAGTTGTATAGGGATCCCTGGGTGGCTCAGTCAGTTAGACGTCTGCCTCTGGCTCAGGTCATGATCCCAGGGTTACGGGATTGAGTCCTGCATGGGACTCCCTGCTCAGTGAGGAGCCTGCTTCTTCTTCTGCCTCTGCTGCCCCCTACTTGTTCTCTCTCTCTCTCTCTCTGTAAGATAAAAAAATAAAATCTTTTTAAAAAATGCAGTTGTATAAAATGATACTGCTCCCAACTTAAACTCCATTTCCCGCCCTTTGTTTTTGTTTCTATTATACTCGGAAGTGGAGCTCAAGATCTGAACTTTGGAAATCCCTCCTGTGTGTTCTAAAAGGGGCTGTAGAAAACAGTATTTTGGGAAATTTTCTAGAATTCTACAATGTCTTCTCTACTGAGGAGAATACTGGATTGAAAATTAGAGACTCGGGTGCCTGGGTGGCTCAGTTGGTTAAGCGACTGCCTTCGGCTCAGGTCATGATCCTGGAGTCCCTGGATCAAGTCCCGCATCGGCCTCCCTGCTCGGCAGGGAGTCTGCTTCTCCCTCTGACCCTCCCGACCCTCCCCCCCTCCTGCTCTCTCTCTCTCAGTCTCTCTCTCAAATAAATAAATAAAATCTTTAAAAAAAAAAAAAAAGAAAGAAAATTAGAGACTCTCCAGCAAAATTCATATTCATTCCTTTTTTTAATAAGTGGGGTCTTGGGGCACCTGGGTGGCTCAGTCCGTGATGCATCTGCATTTGGCTTGGGTCGTGATCCTGGGGTCCAGGGATCAAGCCCCACATGGGGCTCCCTGCTCAGTGGAGAGCCTGCTTATCCCTTTCCCCCCTGCTCGCACTCTCTCTCATTATCTCTCTCAAATGAATAAATAAAATCTTTATAAATAAGTAAGTAAGTAAGTCTTGCTATACCTAAGCCAGACCTGGTTGCCTTTTTGGAGTCGAAGAAGGAGGCTGGGATATTAAGAGAAAGGAGAGAGTAGCCTTACATCCAGGTTGGTGGGAATGAATGAAGCAGATGACAGATGTGAGGTCCAGAAGTCAAGGAGGAAGCCAGACCTTAAAACGTGGTTTGGGAAACTTTGTTGAATGAAAATAATTTTCTGTAAGATTAAGCTCATTTCCCTTGCTATCACATGGCGACAATCCCATCTAACACTCCCCATTCTCCTACATCCTCTAAGGATTCTCTTTCTGCTCCCTTGGTCTTCCATCATATTCACAGTAAGGGCCAAAGAACTTTCCATTGCCTGTGAGGGCCTGCATGATATATCTGTGTTTCCATTGCTTTTGGGGACCTGGAGAAATCTGTGCATATTTCTGAGGAATTTGTGTGAAGTCATTTTTAAAACTTCATTTTGCCTCATGACAGAAATATGTAAGGGGAGTGGTCAGAACATTACGTTCAGAAAAGTTGTAAACACTGGAGACAGATATCACGTATCTTCTACTTTATGATTTCCAATCTTATGGAGGCCTCAAACATCATCTTACAAAATCGCAGTCAGTAATTTCATCCGAGTACAAGGCACCTCCCTAAAATGAGAACATCTAATCCTGTATTTCACTTCAAAATTTCCTTTTTCTTGGGTGCCTGGGTAGCTCATTTGGTTAAGCAGCTACCTTCTGCTCAGGTCATGATTCCAGGGTGCTGGGATCGAGTCCTAGGGAGCCTGCTTCTCCCTCTGCTTGCTGCTCCCCGTTTGTGCTCTCTCTCTCAAATAAATAAAATCTTAAAAAAATAATAATAGGGCGCCTGGGTGGCTCAGTCGTTAAGCGTCTGCCTTCGGCTCAGGTCATGATCCCGGGGTCCTGGGATCGAGCCCCACATCCTGCTCCCTGCTCAGCGGGAAGCCTGCTTCTCTCTCTCCCACTCCCCCTGCTTGTGTTCCTGCTCTCGCTGTCTCTCTCTCTGTCAAATAAATAAAATCTTTAAAAACAACATTAATAATAATAAAACTACAGTTATACACATGGATCATTTTTAAAAAAAATATCTATAATTTATTCAGAAATTTGGGGGGTTAAAATTTCTCTCATTCTTATTTTACAATTCCATAACAATGCTTCCTTTTGTATGACAGTTTCCACAACATTAATTAATCGTGCTTTTATTTTTTATCTCTGTTCTGTTTGTGGATGACAGTTTTCAACTTAGTACATTTTAAGGCTGTGTAGGATTTACTTCAAATAGGAATCAGCCATCTGTCAATTGCCAATAAAATTACGTGGGTCTTTGTTTTGTATAAATATTACCCATACATTGTTGGTTCATGAATTATCATGTTTCTTTTCTCGGTTTAGTGGTCAGTGGCTGTTTTATCCTCCCTTGGTGAATTGTTAGAATTAAGGTCATCATCTATTTAAGGATGAATTTATATTCCCTTTGTGAGAGAAATGCCTCTCTGAATTGAAGGTAATGTTTTAAAACTCAATGTTGTATCAATTTTAGGTTTTATAGTTTACTCTTAATTGTGGTTGTAAACATATGCCATAAAATTTTCCATTTTAACCATTTTATTTATTTTTATTTTTTTAAGATTTTATTTTTGCGAGAGAGAGCGCACGAGTGGGGGAGAGGGGCAGAGGGGAAGCAGGCTCCCTGCTGAGCAAGGAGCTGGATGCAGGACTCGATCCCAGGACCCCAGGATCATGACCTGAGCCAAAACAGACGCTTAACCGACTGAGCCACCCAGGCGCCCCCATTTTAACCACTTTAATCTGTAGAGTGAAGTATATTTATGTTGTTGTAAAACCAACCTCTGGAATTTCTCATCTTGCAAAGCAGTAAATCAGTACCTCTTAAACAACCACGTCTGCATGTTTCTCTATTCTAAGCTCCAGCAACTATACTTTCCTCCTTTTTTTTTCTTCGTACCTTCCTTGCCCTCGCCTTTCCTTCCTTCCTTCCTTCCTTCTCTTTCACTACATTAGGTTATTCACGTAAGTGAAATCAGTGTTTCGTTCTCTGTGACTCATTTACTTCACTTAGCGTAATGTCATAGATACGGGAAACAGCGGCAAAAGAAAAAAATTTTTAATTTCCTTACTGCCTACAGCCCATTGACAAATCCTTGAAACAGGTATGATGAGGGAGCAGAAGGCTGGCTGAAGACAAAGCATAAGCGGACACCCTGCAACCTCCCCCCACACCCCACTCCTGGGTGGGACCTGTGTGACATTCTTCCAGGAAGTTCCCAACTATCTTAATGTTAATGCCTTACTAGAGGGGTAAACAACCTTCACTTGACAATGGCAAGGTCTCCTTGCCTGTGAGTCTTCTTTAATATACAAAAATCCTTTTGAAACTTCCATTTCCCTTACCTTCCCCAACCCCATAGTATATAATCAGCCACCCCACACAACCCGGGGGCAGCAGCTCTTTTTGCCCACGGGTCCTGTCCCTGTGCTTTAATAACCGCCATTTTACACCAAAGATGTCTCAAGAATTCTTTCTTAATCGTCAGCTCCGGACTCCACCCCACTGAACAGCACTTAACATTCTAAAACTTCATCAGGTAGCATGACCTTCTTCTGGGAGCTCAGCTGCTTCGATGTTAATACTTTGCTAAGGGCCAAAGACAATCTTTTTTTTTTTTTTTTTTTAAAGATTTTATTTATTTATTTGAGAGAATGAGAGAGAGCACAGGAGAGGGGGGAGGGCCAGAGGGAGAAGCAGGCTCACTGCCGAGCAGGGAGCCCGATGCGGGACTCGATCCCGGGACTCCAGGATCATGACCCGAGCCGAAGGCAGTCGCTTAACCAACTGAGCCACCCAGGCGCCCAGGCCAAAGACAATCTTACAATAACATTATCCCAACCTCCCAGGATCCTGTGAGTCTACGTTAACATATAAAAATTCCTTTGGAAACTTCCATTATCTTTACCCCCCAAATATGTTAGCAATCATCCTCCAGGAATATGGCCCACCAATATACATCTGAAGGGTCTCATGATCAAGGCCTTATTTATTATTTATTTTTTTAAGAGAGTGTGTGAAGGGGGGTGAGGAGCAGAGGGAGAGGAAGAGAGAGAATGTCAAGCCGACTCTGCAATCAGCATGGAGCCTGACTTGGAACTTGATCTCTTGACCCTGAAATCAAGAGTGTGATGCTTATCTGACTGAGCCACCCAGGCACCGCATTACTAAGGTTTGATTAGACAGTAACAAATGACCTTTTCCTAACTACAGCTAGACCCCTGAAGGTCCCAGAAACCTTGTTTCCATAATACCTTGGGGGCTGGTGCTGTCCCAAACCCCATCCCGACTTGAAAGCATAGAATCTATGCTTTAAGAATAGCATAAGAATCTATGCTAATCTAAGCGCAGCTCTATCTGCCCATCGGTCCTGTCCCGTGGTTTAATAAAACCACCTTTTTTGCACCAAAGACATCTCAAAAATTCTTTCTTGGCCATCGGCTCTGAACCTCAACATTTCTATGTCATCATCACATTTTAACCATGTTGTATCATGTGACAAGATGTTTCTTTTTTCAAAGCTGAATATTATCCCAGCAATTTGGAGACCATCTTTGAGATGTTACTCCACTGACCACCACTCATCTGTTTGCTGTTGGCCAGGGCGCAGGGAGGGGTGCAAGATCCCGTGGCTCCTGGGGTCCCAAACGGACCAGTTTTGGCCACTCACTGCTGACAAAATCCAAGGCAGAAAGACACATTGGCGGGGGGGTGGGTAGACAAGAGAGGAAGTTCTTTCAGGGAGGCCCACACCGGGAAGACAGCCAGGTAATGTCTCAAAGACTGTCTCCAAAGTGCTGGAAATATTTCCAGGTTTATATAAGAAAAATGGGGGGGGGGCAAAAGTGAGGGGGTACCTGCAGGCAGGCAGCCAAGGTCAAATCTGTCCTTGTCTGGGAGTCCATCGGGGGTGGGGTCTTTCTGGCTCGGGGCGGTCCCGGTTGCTTGACCAGTAGCTTCAGTTCCCTTCAGGGGATGCTTTGCCCTCAGGGTCTTCCTGCTGAGCCAGGAGACAAGCTGGAAGGAACCCAGCGGGAAAGTCTGAGGTCAAACCTGAGGCAGCCAAGGTCGTCTTTCTTGCCTTTGGATTTTGTCAGCCGTGAGTGGCTGAACTAGGTGTGGGACCACTGGAGCCAGGTGTTCTTGCACCCTTGGGTCCTGGTTACAAAATAATTATGGCAGTCAATGGAATAGGATGTGGGAAACAAAGGTAGAAGAAAAATTACTAAATTTCCTTACTACCTACAGCCCACTGACGAGTCCATGAAATAGACTGACATTTCCCTAGGGACTCAACTGCCTCAACGTTGACACTTTGCTGAGGGCAAAAGGCAATCCTAGCCCAACCCCACCCCAGGATTCTCTTAAGTCTACTTTAACATATAAAAATTCTTTTGGAGACTTCCTTTATCTCTAAACCCCCAAGACACACGTTGGCAATCATCCCCCAAGCATATAACCCACCGATATACCAAAGCTTCTCCTGATAAGGTTTTATTAGATGGTAATAAGTGACCTTTTCCCAACAATAGCTAGCCCCCTGAAAGTCCTGAAAACCTTGCTTCCAAAATTCCTTAGAGACTTACACTATCCCCAGCCCCGTCCCAACTTGAAAGTATATAATGGGTCACTCGTCATGACCCCAGTGCAGCCCTTTCTGCCCACAGGTCCTGTCCTTGTGCTTTAATAAAACCACCTTTTTGCACCAAAGATGGGTCAAGAATTCTTGGCCATTGGCTTTGAACCCTAATGTTATTTCCTACATCATAATAAACACATTCCTTGGGTGCCTGAGTGGCTCAGTTGGTTAAGCGACTGCCTTGTGCCCAGGTCATGACTCTGGAGTCCCAGGATCAAGTCCCGCATCCCCCCCTTCCCTGCTCAGCGGAGAGTCTGCTTCTCCCTCTGACCCTCCCCCGTCTCATGCTCTCTCTCTCTCATTCTCTCTCTCAAATAAATAAATAAAATCTTTTAAAAAAATTAGAATGAAGAATTATTTTAAAAAATAAACACATTCCGGGCGCCTGGGTGGCTCAGTTGGTTAAGCGACTGCCTTCGGCTCAGGTCATGGTCCCAGAGTCCCGGGATCGAGTCCCACATCGGGCTCCCTGCTCAACGGGGGGTCTGCTTCTCCCTCTGACCCTCCCCCCTCTCGTGCTCTCTGTCTCTCACCCTCTCTCTCTCAAATAATAAATAAATAAATAAAATCTTTAAAAAAAAAGAAAGAAAAATTTTTTCTTTTGCCTTTGTCCTCCACATCAGTGAGAACACTTAACATGCTCTCTCCTAGCAAATTTCAAGGGCACGATACACTCCTATTAACTGTAGTCGCCATGCTGTACATTGAACAGTGCTCATGCATCCTGCATAATTAACCTTTTTACCATTTGATCAACATCTCAACATTCCCCCCATCCACAACCCCTGGCAACAAAAATGCTAATCTTCTCAATTTTGCCTTTTTTCCGATTCTGCATATATGTGATTTCATATAATGTATCTTTTTTTCTATGTGTGGCTTATTTAACTTAACAAAATGTCCTCCACTTTTATTCTGTTGCTGCAAACGGAAGGCTTTTCCTCTTTTCTGAAGCTGATATTAGATGAGAAGAGAGAGAATACCAAAGATTAACTTTTTATTTTTTATTTATTTATTTTTTAAAAGATTTTATTTATTTATTTGACAGAGAGAGACGCAGCGAGAGAGGGAACACAAGCAGGGGGAGTGGGAGAGGGAGAAGCAGGCTCCTCGCGGAGCAGGGAGCCCGATGCGGGACTCGATCCCAGGACCCCGGGATCATGACCTGAGCTGAAGGCAGACGCTTAACCGACTGAGCCACCCAGGCGCCCCATTTCCCACTTTTACAGATCTGAAAACTGAGGAAGGGGCAAAAAAAGTCTCCCATTGCATCCTAGAACACATATTTCCTGGCTTACTTCAGTTCTTATTCTGGTGATTCATTCGGATTTCAAAAAGCGTTGGTCTAGGACAGATGTTGGCGATAGGCCCATCACTTGTGTTTGTAAATAAAGTTTTATTAGAACACAGACCCACCTATTTGTTTACATAACAGATATGGCTGCCTTCATGGTTCAAGAGCAGAGATGATTCAACATAGAGATCCTATGGTCCACAAAGGCTGAAAATACTTTTCAGAAAAAGTTTGTGGACCTCCGGTCTAGGGCTTGGCAGGCCTGGGTTTTCTTTTTTCTTTTTTTTATTTTTTATTATTTATTTATTTATTTATTTATTATTATTATTTTTAAAGATTTTATTTATTTATTTGACAGAGAGAGACACAGTGAGAGAGGGAACACAAGCAGGGAGAGTGGGAGAGGGAGAAGCAGACTCCCCGCTGAGCAGGGAGCCCGAAGCGGGACTCGATCCCGGGACTCCAGGATCATGACCTGAGCCGAAGGCAGTCGTTTAACCAACTGAGCCACCCAGGCGCCCTATTTATTTATTTTTAAAGATTTTATTTATTTATTTGACAGAGACACAGCGAGAGAGGGAACACCAGCAGGGGGATTGGGAGAGGGAGAAGCAGGCTCCACGCAGAGCAGGGAGCCCTATGCGGGGCTGGATCCCAGGATGCTGGGATCATGACCTGAGCCGAAGGCAGACGCTTAACGACTGAGCCACCCAGGCGCCCCTCAACAGGATTTTCATATGTTAAAGACGACTCACAGGATATTGGAGGCCTTGCTATTGTCAAGGATGTTTTCCCTCTAACAAGGTATTAACATGAAGATAGTTGGGAGATTCCTGGAGGAGCATTACATTCAGGCTGCCTCAGGTATCTGTCAATGGGCTGCAGGTTATAAGGACATTTAATTGTATCTGCATTTCCTTCTGGAAACTAGGTTATTGATAGAAATGCTTTGTTCTTGTAGATTGCTAAGACATTCGTAAGCTGAGGGAGACTCATGCCTGATCAAAGTCAGCTATTTGTTTTTCCTTTCCTTAGTGTTTGGACAGCCAGGAGTGCCTGAGGAATGTTACATATGTCCCATGGCGGGGGGTTGTGGGGTGTCAGCTTCCCTCATCAACAGCATGTGCTCTTTCCTTTTTCCTGTGAAGGACTTCCCCCGTTTTGAAATTCTAAATCCCTGTGCCCTTATCTTTAAGTCACAGTGTTTTGGTACCATCAATCACCTGTCTTTGAGCCTCCTATTTTTGAGGTTCCCAAACTTACTTTTTCCCTTGTGAATCTGTCTTATGACAGCTTAATTATTAGATGAGCTAAAGAATTGAGAAGAGACAAAGAAAAGCGTTTTCCTCTCCTACACACTCAGTTTGTTGTTGAAAACTGACCTCCATGCTTCAGACCCAAAATGGAAGGTGAAGACAGAGTTGGGGAGAAAGAGGAACAGCTTTATTGTTTTGTCACCAAAGGAGGCTGCAGCAGGTCGGGGCCTTCAAAACTGCAAGCCCCCCCAGAGGCAGGGGCTGGGGTTTTGTGGGGAAATGCAGGATCTAGCCGGTTTCAGTTTCAACAGGAATTGTGTTTGTGCTTCCAGCTGTGTTGATCATGTTATCAGGGTGGAACCAGATTCCTGAAACAAAAGGCTGAGAAGATCAGCGGGGAGGTTTGCGAAGAGAGAAAAAAGTTCTCACGGCACTTGATTTTTTTTTTTAAGATTTTATTTATTTATTTGACAGAGAGAGACACAGTGAGAGAGGGAACACAAGCAGGGGGAGTGGGAGAGGGAGAAGCAGACTCCCCGCCGAGCGGGGAGCCCGATGCGGGACTCGATCCCAGGACCCTGGGACCATGACCTGAGCCGAAGGCAGACGCTTAATGACTGAGCCACCCAGGCGCCCCGGCACTTGATGTTTTAATGCAGCAATTTTGGTTTTTGTTAAGCTTCTTTAAAAGATTTTATTTATTTGAGAGAGCACGAGCGGGGGGTGGGGCAGAGGGAGAGGGAGAAGCAGACTCCCCCCTGAGCAGGGAGCCTGATGCGGGACTCGATCCCAGGACCCTGAGATCCTGACCTGAGCCAAAGGTAGACGCTTAACCGACTAAGCCACCAGCCCCCACGGTTTTTGTTCAACTTCATGCTTTTAATCAGTTTCAATTTTCGTCACCAGGACAAATATAGTAAGACCGTTTCGTATTTGACAGTGAAAAAACACTCAATATTTTCTAGAATGGCTTAAATAAAGAAAAAGGATAACACCAAAATTCAGTGAAAATGTCGAATTAGAATTCACATATATTGCCGATGGGAGTGTGAAAAAGACATTCACTTTGGAAAACTGGAGGTTACTTTCGAAAATAAACATTTACCTATGGAAGGGAAGCATTTGCCACCCCAAAATATGTCTCTTTGGCTTAAGGATTATTTTAGGGTGTAACTTTAAAGAAGCAATAGAGAAAGGAAAAACTCTGAAACCCAGTAGGTTTACTTTTTTTTTTAAGATTTTATTTATTTATGTGACAGAGATAGAGAGATTGCGAGAGAGGGAACACAAGTAGGGGGAGTGGGAGAGGGAGAAGCAGGCCTCCCGCCGAGCAGGGATCCCGATGAGGGGCTCGATCCCAGGACCCTGGGATCATGACCTGAGCCGAAGGCAGACGCTTAACGACGGAGCCACCCAGGCGCCCCACCTTTATTTATTTATTTTTTTGAAGATTTTATTATTTATTTGAGAGAGAGAGAGAAACAGCATGAGAGGGGAAAGGAACAAAGGGAGAAGCAGGCTCCCTGCTGAGCCAGGAGCCTGATGTGGGACTCGATCCCAGGACTCCGGGATCGTGACCTGAGCGGAAGGCAGTCGCTTAACCAACTGAGCCACCCAGGTGCCCAGTATGTTTACTTTTGTAAGAGATATTTGCATTTATAAGGGAAAGCTCCATTTGTAAGGCATCTCCCTCCGTGTAGCAGAAAGGGAGAATGTGTCATCCCAGAAACTCTCATCAGTGGAGAAGGCATGGATCTAAATCTGCTCACAACCACAGCCGTGGTCACCGTGCTTTGCCTGGTCCCCTCCCCAAATGCTCCCCAGTAGGATCACGTGTGGAGTTTCAAAGATGATCCTCACCGGCGCCCTCTCCCTCAGATTCTGTCCACTGGTGTGGGTGGAAAGGACAGTGTTGTGTTCATTGAGGGCTCCAGGTGATTCTAAGTGAACCAGGGTTAAGTACGAGGGCTTCAGGTTATTTTATGAGAATTGAGAGCAGGGGCGCCTGGGTGGCTCAGTCGGTTAAGCGTCTGCCTTCAGCTCTGCTCATGATCCCAGGATCCTGGGATCCAGTCCCACATCGGGCTCCCCCTGCTCCCTGGAGAGCCTGCTTCTCCCTCTGCCTCTCTCTCTGTTTCTCATGAATAAATAAAGAAAATCTTAAAAAGAAAAGGGAGAATTGAGAGCTCTGACTCAATTAGAGGAACACGGTCTCTGCGACATGAGTCTGGGAGGGTCAGGTCTGTGGAGCACAGGGTTCCTATTCTGTAGCTGAATTTGTGGGCGTCTGTAGGAGGGGAGGCCCCCCAAAAAGCAGAGAAGGAAAAGTCAGGGATTGGTTTCCTTGTAGGAGCTCAGTTTCTGAATAGCTCCTGACACAAAGGACTAGGAATTTGGGGCTTCTTTGCATTTCAAAGTCATGCCTGCAGGCGAGCAGTTTACAGGTGAAGAGGCTCTGCTGGGGGCTTTAAAGGCAAATGATCCGGTTGCAGCTGTGTGAGTTTTCCACAAATATCTCAAGAGGAAGAAATCTAGAGGACGAGGTGAAAGAAGAAATGGCTGCGAGTCAGGTAAGCCTTGTGTCTGGGGCCAGAAGCCGTTGTCACCTTTTTCTCCTAAAATTCCTTGCTTTTGGAAATTGCAAATGTTGGTTCCTTTACTTCTGTTGTTTCCTGCTTTATGTTTTCAGGTAATTCTTATTTTATTTTAATTTTTTATTTAAAGATTTTATTTATTTATTTGACAGAGAGAGACACAGCGAGAGAGGGAACACAGGCAGGGGGAGTGGGAGAGGGAGAAGCAGGCTTTCCGCCGAGCAGGGAGCCTGATGCGGGGCTCGATCCCAGGACCCTGGGATCATGACCCGAGCCGAAGGCAGACGCTTAACGACAGAGCCACCCAGGCACCCCTAAATCAAGGATTTTTTAAAAAAGATTTTATTTGACAGAGAGAGAAACAGCGAGAGAGGGAACACAAGCAGGGGGAGTGGGAGAGGGAGAAGCAGGCTTCCCGCTGAGCAGGGAGCCCGATGCGGGGCTTGATCCGAGGACCCTGGGATCATGACCTGAGCTAAAGGCAGATGCTTAACCAACTGAGCCACCCAGGCGCCCCTAGGCTGAAATATAAAAAAAAATAACTGAAGCAAACAACTTCACAAAAACACAGATGTTTGAGTAATGTCACTAACGTGGCCTATAAATATGAATTCAGAATCACATTTACATATTGGCCATAATAGCAGTCATCCCAGTAACAACAAATTCATGAAGAAACTTCACCTGTTCATGTCGGACTCCCGAGGCAAGGAGGAGGCACAGAGAGAAAGGAGACCACCTTACCCCCCTGGCCGCTCCCCCCCAACCCAAGAGGCCGTAGGGGCAGCCAAAGTAGGACTGAGCCCACTCCTGCTCAGATCTTCGGCTTCGTGATCACTGGAGGGCTCATCAAAAAGGACTGCTGGGTGCTGCCTCAGTTTCTGATTCGTGGAGATGGGGACCAAGGATTTGCATTTCTGGTAGGTTCCTAATAGGATGCTGTGGGCTCAAAGGTCACCCTTTGAGACCCCCCCGCCCCCCATGCTTGGGGCTGCCTCTCAATGAAGACCTTCATTCCTGTCTTCCTAAGGCCTCCGTCCCTGCCTGTCAAGAGGAAAAGCCATTCCTAACCAGCTCTCTGTCCTGGCTTACCTGAACTTCGTCAGTGGGGGTCCTGTTTTTGACCAGGCAGAATAATAGCCAAAGTGGTAAAAGACTCATTCTGGATCTGAAAACAACATGCATGAAGGAAAATAAAAGCATGGCAGCCCCCAGCCCGGTGCCATCCATAATCCCTGTTCTCAAGCTTTTAATACTGACTCAAAACCCCGGGAGGTTCAAACCCTGGGAATTCGCTTCTCAGTCCACTGACAGCTCATGCAGTTATTTCCTGAGTCCCTGGTGACATCTGCAACAGAAAACAGAACGCCAGAGCCCTTGGCCTCCTGGAAAGGCCAAAGGACGGGTGGCCGTCAGCCCTGCTCCTGGGCTTCCTGAGGGAGGAGGCTGCTGCCCGAACGCTGGACCTGAAGCCCGTGGTGGCCGGAGCTGCCCAGGACGGCACTGATCCCAGGGAAGCAGGTCTTCGCCATCGCCCGGAGGTTGTCATGCATTCTAACGGCCCGCAGACACAGGCCATCCTTGGGCAGGGCCCAGGGGAACAGAAATTTTAATAATTGACCAGCAGTTGGGAGGCCGTGCCCTGCACTGCAAACGACACTGAATTGAGAGCTGAGCCTTTTTTTTTTTTTTTAAAGATTTTATTTATTTATTCATGAGAGAGAGAGACAGAGGGAGAAGCAGGCTCCCAAGGAGCAGGGAGCCCGATGCGGGACTCGATCCCAGGACACTGGGATCATGACCTGAGCCGAAGGCAGACGCTCAACCATCTGAGCCACCCAGGCGCCCCAAGGGAGCTGAGCTTTTTATTCTAGTTTCACCGTCCTTATCTGGCTGTGTGTGATCCTTTCAGTTTCTGAACCTCACTACCTGTCTGTGGAAGGGGTGAAGGGGGCAGGGACTGGTGGATCTCCAAGGTCTTTACAACTCTGACAATGTTGAATTATATAAAAATGCTATAAAGTCCAGTTTCCAGTCAGGAAGAGCAGAGGGGACTGGGCCTGAGGCGCTTGAACCTTGGGGTCTGGCCTGGGGGTGCTGGGATCAGGAAGGGCTTCCTCTTTGCTGTGTGCTTTCCCACTCACAGGGGCAGGCCCTGGCCCAGGTTACCGGGCCTCTCCGCCTCCGGGCCTCGCCCTCAAGTCCCACCTCCCCACGTTCAGGCTGTAAGACCAAAGGCACCAGACTGGCCATGTGAAGAACAGACACTGGGGCCCAGAGACTCCAGGAGGGGCCTGGAGAGTCACACATTAGTGTGGATGTTTGGGGTCCCCCATCCCCACCTCTGTCCTCACTCCTTCCTCCTCTAGGTCCTTCCTCCACCACGTCCCAGCTTATCTCTGAGACACGTATAGGACATTTGCACATAAGGGTGACTGCGACAGCGCTCCCCCCGCCCCTCCGCCTTTCATAAAAAGGCTTCCTTAAAGTTTCAAAATAAAATACAAAGAGCAAAAAGGGCCTGATCTCGGGGCCACCTGTTCTCCCCAGGAGAACGAATCTACACCTCCCACTCGGACCTGCCTGGGAGTTCGCGGGGCCCCTTCCCGGCCCCAGGCCCCTGGGCACGTCCACCGTGTACGAAGGGGGACAGGGAGGGGACGGGAACAGAAGAGTCAACTGCCGGGACCTCCCGTGACGGAGACCAGAGAGCAGGGGTGCCTGACTGGGGGGACAGGAGGTCTTCGGGAGGAGCAAGGGACAAAGGTGCCCAACGCCTTGCCGAGATCGGGGTCCGGGGAGGCGGGAGCGGCCGCGGGGCGCGCGGTCCCCAGAGCCCGCCCGGGAGGCTGGCGCCGCTGCCGGGGCCGCGGCCCGGCCCAGCCCGCCTCGGCCTCCAGGCCGCCCTCCCGCCCGCGGTCCAGGCGTCCCCCCCCGCCCCCCCGCCCCCCCGCCCCGGGCGGGGCCGTGAGCGCGAGCCCCGCCCTCCGCGGGAGCGTCCAGGCCTCCGAGTGGCCGGGACGCCAACGAGGACCCGGCCCGCGCTCAGCAAGCGGAGCTCGGTCCCGGCCGGGGACGGGGTCGGCGCGGCCCTCCTGCCCTAAATCGGACCGTCGGCACCGCCCCCCGCCCCGGGCGGGGCCGTGAGCCCCCGAGCCCCGCCCTCCGCGGGAGCGTCCAGGCCTCCGAGTGGCCGGGACGCCAACGAGGACCCGGCCCGCGCTCAGCAAGCGGAGCTCGGGGTCGGCGCGGCCCTCCTGCCCTAAATCGGACCGTCGGCACCCCCGCCCCCCCCGCCTCGCGAGGCCCGGGGCTGGCAGCCCTCCGTGCCCGCGCTTGGGGACCCCTCGGGACACGGGGGGCCCGGCGCGGGGCCGCCCGCGCTGCAGAGCCGAGGGGGGCGCGCGCCTCCCGCAGGGCAGCGGCCCGGCCGGGGGGCTCCGGGGGCTCCGCGGGGCCGCCCCTGTCCTGTGTCCGCCCGGCCGGGCCAGCCGGGGCAGCGGCGGCCGCGAGCGCCGCGGGAGGCGGGGTCGGCGCCGGGGGGCGGGCCGGGCCGGCGAGCAGGGGGCGGAGCCTCCCCGCCCGGCCGCCCGCCCGCGAGGCCTCTGCGGCCCGGAGCCCTGCTGCCGTCGCCGCGCAGCGCCGCCGCCCGTGGGCCCGCGGGGTGGTCCGGCGCTCCCGGCGCGCGCGGAGAAGGGATGCGCCTGCACGAGGGGCCGCCGGAGGGTGCCGACCTTGCGCGCGGCCCGCGCGCCCCCGCGCCCCGCGCCCCGCAGGCCGCGCCGGCCGCCGCCTCGGGGCATCAGGTACTGGCGCGCCCGCGCGGCGGGTAGCGCGGCCTGGGCTCCGGGCGGCCGGGCGGGCGGGGGCGGCGGGAAGGCGCGGCCCGGGCCCTTCGGCTCCCCGGGCAAGCGGGGCGTCGCCTAGGAAGGAACAAAGGACCGCGGGGGAGCCGGCAGGGGCGGGCCGCCCGCCCCTGGGGTCTGGGCTCCAAGCCGCCGTCCTCCGCAGTCTCCGCTGGGACCGTCCACTCTGCGCGCCCGCTTCAGCCCAAGCCCTCCGGGCCCCGGCCCCGCCTGGCCCGCGTCCCTACCCCCCCTCTCTTCGCACCGGTTTGTTTTTTAAGATTCTATTTGAGAGACAAGCCGGGGGGCAGGGGCAGGGGCAGGGGCAGAGGGAGAAGCCTGCTTGTCGCTGAGCAGGGAGCCAGGTGCTCGGCTGCACCCCGGTACCATGACCAGGATCATGACCCCAGCTGGAAGGCAGAGGCTTAAGCCCCTGAGCCACCAGGCGCCCATCAGTTGTCAGTTGGAAGTCCTGCAAGTACCAAAAATGCCCCCTTGGTGATCGTTTCCCAGGGGAAAGTGTCGAGTCCAAGACGCCTATGGCTGATGGGCTCCGGTCCTGGGATATCAGTGAAGGAAGCCAATTCCCATTTAGGCCCCAACTGGTTTATCAGCTCTGTGTAGACCAGGATTAAGAATGCACAGATACCCAGCATGAATTGAGGACCAGACCAACTCTGAATGTTCTGGAAAAAGGGTGACTCTTCCTCTTTAGAATGTGAAAAAAGGTATTCTGTTTAAAAAGTACTAGATATTACAGGGCATGGAAACTGTACGTGATCGGAGTTTGCATAAGTCAACTGTTCTCTCATCATTCGATTTATATTCTGATATACTGTTTGGGGGCCAGGAGAACACAGCAGTAATAATAGTTCCTTCAGTGTGCCTTAGGTGATGTAGGAAAGACACTACGGTTCGAAGCCAGTGGCCAAGCTGACCCATCTTTGGTGCAAAAAGGTGGTTTTATTAAAGCACGGGGACGGGACCTGTGGGCAGAGAGAGCTGCCCCGGGGTCATGAGGAGTGGCCCATTATACACTTTCAAGTTGGGAGGGGGTTAGGGATAGCATTGGTCCCTAAGGAATTTTGGAAGCAAGGTTTCCAGGACCTTGAGGGGGCTGGCTGTTGTTAGGAAAACGTCGTTTATTACTGTCTAATAAAACCTAAGTCATGAGACCCTTCCGGTGGATATCAGTGGGTCATATGCTTGGGGAATGAGTGCCAACAGGTATCGGGGGGGCGGTTAGAGATAAAGTTTCCAAAGCAATTTTTAAAGTTTTTTTTTTTTTTAAGATTTTATTTTAAGATTTTATTTTTTAAGATTTTTTTTAAAGATTTTATTTATCTTTTGACGGAGAGAGACGCAGTGAGAGAGGGAACACAAGCAGGGGGATTGGGAGAGGGAGAAGCAGGCTTCCCGCCGAGCAGGGAGCCTTTTTGCAGGGCTGGATCCCAGGACCCTGGGATCATGATCTGAGCGGAAGGCAGACGCCTAACGACTGAGCCACCCAGGCGCCCCCCAAAGCAATTTTTATATGTTAAAGTAGGCTCACAGCGTCTTGGGGGTTGGGCTAAGATTGCCTTTTGCCAGTAGCCAAGTATCACCATCCAGGCAGTTGAGTCCCTAGAGGAATGTCACTCTTCCTGTTTCAAGGACTTGTCAGTGGGCTGTAGGTAGTAAGGAAATGTAATAATTTTACTCCTTTCTTTCCCACATCATTAGGCCCTGATAACATTTTTTTCTCCTTACAGCTAATGTTACCTTTTATTGGCTTGGGGCTCTCTGCCAGATTTCTCCCCTGTATTGTTCATATCCCCCCACCCCTTATCATTTGTAAGGATCTTAGATGGGTTTACCGAGCGATGTGCAGAAACCATCCCATTTAAACCAGAGACTTCTGAGTTTCTGTTCACTTGTAGTTTCTGCTGAGGAGAACAAAGGCAAAAGAAATGTGGATAAAGTGAAATTTCCTTACTACTTGCAGCCAGAGACAGAAAGCAACCTTAGCCTGACAAAAGCCAGACCTTATGAAAATCCCTTTTCAAATTTCATCTGTCCCCTCACTAACTTAAAACTGTACAGGCAGTGGCTCCTCACAATCACACTGCAGCTCTTTCTGCCCACGGGCCCTGTCCCTAAGCTTTACTAAAAACAGGTTTTTGCGGGACATCTTAGTGGCTCATTGGGTTAAGTCGAGTCTTGATCTCAGCTTAGCTCTTGATCTCAGGGTCTTGAGTTCCAGCTTCTTCACGTTGCGCTCCACCCTGGGCGTAGAGCCTTCTTTTTTTTTTTCTTTTTTTTTTTTAAGATTTTATTTATTTATTTGAGAGAGAGGATGAGAGGAGAGAGAGAGCACATGAGAGGGAGGAGGGTCAGAGGGAGAAGCAGACTCCCTGCCGAGCAGGGAGCCCGATGCGGGACTCGATCCAGGGACTCCAGGATCATGACCTGAGCCGAAGGCAGTCGCTTAACCAACTGAGCCACCCAGGCGCCCAGGCGTAGAGCCTTCTTAAACAACAAAAAAACAGATTTTGCACTGATGATATCTCAATAATTCTTTTCTTGACCTTGGGCTCCTGGCCCACATCACATCAGTTTTCACTGGACATTGAAGACTCTCACCTTTGTGTGCTAGAGAGAGTGACTTCTGGGACTGGAGGTTCTAAATCAGCCAGACCTCAATCCCATAGGTTTTTATTTTGTTCCACACTCATGTCACAAACATACTCTTTTTTTTTTTTTAATTTAAAGATTTTATTTATTTGACATAGAGAGAGAGCGAGCCCAAGCAGGGGGTGTGGCAGGCAGAGGGAGAGGAGAAGCAGGCCTCCCGCTGAGCAGGGAGCCCGATGCGGGGCTCGATCCCAGGACCCTGGGATCATGACCTGAGCCGAAGGCAGACGCTTAACGACTGAGCCACCCAGTCGCCCCGCAAATATACTCTTTACTTCTTTGTATTTTCAGAAAAAGAAAACAAGAATCACATAATTAACATAAGTTTGAGTGTCTTAAAATCATGAAATAATACAGCGCACAAACGATGATTGAAACGAGAGTTTTCAGTGAAACACCATGTTGTGCGGTTAGTGAGCACAACAGTCAAGAAGGAAATCTTGATACCTTTAAAGGCACCAGTTAGTAATTTTATTTAAGAACCATGGGGACAGGACCTGTGGGCAGAAAAAGATGCACTTCAGCCTGCTGGAAGCTGGTAGTTACATGCAGAGTGTGCAAGGGGCCGGGGACATGCAGGGAGTATTAGATCATAAGTGTTTCTTTGAACCTCTACTTGTAAAACTACTTTTGCAAGATTTCTGTGGTGCTTATTCAGTTCGATACTTTCCGTGAGAGGTACAGGCAGTCAAAAGACCCTTTAAGAACGTAGCTACCAGCCTTTATTTACTCCTTACTAGTATGCGGGCTCTAGGTCGGCGTTCTGGCTTAACAGTGAACCTTCTTCTGCTTCTAGCCCTCATCATAGTCGACTTAGAAATAATACCTCTTTTATTTATATCATTCAATGTGTTTGTGTTGAGAGAGTGAATAAAAGAAGCATCATTATCCAGAAAGAGCTTTAGAAGTGTCATGTCTTTGAAATGTTTCTTTAGTCACCATGACAGTTCTGTACTCTGTAACTTTTCATGTGTATATATCTACTTTTTGAATGTATGGATGTGTGCATGAAATGTGAAAAGGTACATGAGTGTTGTGTGGATCCCTTCTTGTTTCCCTCATTCTTCTCAGGTTTGACACCTGCTATGAATATGCTTTAGAGTCCTTTCTGTATATTGACCTGTGTGTCATTTTAGATCGACTCTAGGTCAGACAACCAGTGTGAAAGCCTGATCCCTTCCGTGTTACTAGATGTGTGACAAAATCTCATAATAATAGAAGAACAATGTGTTTGCTCTCTTAGAGTAATATTATATATATATATATATATATTTTTTTTTTTTTTTTAAGATTTTATTTATTTGACAGAGAAAGACACAGCGAGAGAGGGAACACAAACGGGGAGTGGGAGAGGGAGAAGCAGGCTTCCCGCCGAGCAGGGAGCCTGATGCGGGACTCGATCCCAGGACCCTGGGACCATGACCTGAGCCGAAGGCAGACGCTCAACAACTGAACCACTCAGGCGCCCCGATTTTTTTTTTTTTTTAAGATTTTTTATTTATTTGACAGAGAGACAGTGAGAGAGGGAACACAAGCAGGGGGAGTGGGAGAAGGAGAAGCAGGCTTCCCACCGAGCAGGGAGCCCGATGTGGGGCTCGATCCCAGGACCCCGGGATCATGACCTGAGCCGAAGGCAGATGTTTAGCGACTGAGCCACCCAGGCGCCCCAATAAATAAAATCTTAAAAAAAAAAAAACACTTCACTACATGCTTCGTATGTTATGTAAATGAGCTTTGTGCTCCTCCTCCGGTGGAGATTTTAATATTACAATGAGATAAAAGGAACTGTAGATGACTCCATGGGTTACTCCGTGGTCCATCTGCTTAGGGGTCATGGGGATTAAGCTCAAACTGGGCCAGCCCAAGCTCTTCCTCAGAGCAGTCAGTACCCTTTGTTGGGTAGTTTCTCTTTCCCTGGAAGGACGCTCTGCACAGGTTTGAATAAAGGAAAAGATAAGGTGGAAACGAGGTTAAGTAAAATGTGGGACAAAGGTCGGAGGGTACTAGCAGGTAAGCAGGGAAGTTCAGGTCAGGTCGTGGGTCTAGCTGGTGACATTAACTTGTTCTTTCATCTTAGGGACCATTGTGAACTCTACCAATGGCCACTTGGTCACTGTGGTATTTATTGCAGGGACTGCTGACATTCAGGGATGTGGCCATCGAATTCTCGCAGGAGGAGTGGGGATGCCTGAACCACACTCAGCGGGAATTGTACAGGGATGTGATGTTAGAGAACTACGGACACCTCCTCTTCCTGGGTGAGAATAACTCCTTCCAGATTTCCCAGACCACACTCAGGGTTTTGTTCCTTCCTTTGAAGACTGTGTATTAGAAGATTCCTCTTTGAATGTTGGGAATTCAGATCCAGGCAATAAGGGAAATAAGTAGGGGTTTGTAGATGTAGAGAAAAATCTTCCTGATGCTTCCTTTTCAGCGTTACTGTCTCCTTCCTTAAGGGAACATCATCATTTCTGTAGATGAGTGGCGATTCTAAACAGCGAGTGGCAAAAAATGGTACTGCCCACATCTTCTTCTCCAATTTCCACTCACTACTGTCTAGTACTTGGAGGTGGAGGTCAGGATGTGAACATTGGAAATCTCTTCTGTGTCTTCTAAAGGGGCTGTTGATCAAGAGCATTTGGGAAGTCATTTTTAGATGCTACAAATGTCCTGTCTTCTGTATTGAGCACGATATTGGATTGAAAATCTCCAGCAATACTCCTATTCATTCCTTTTTTTCTAATAACCAGGTCTCATTGTGTCAAAGCCAGACCTGGTCATCTTTTTGGAGCAAAAGAAGGAGCTTTGGGATGTGAAGAGAAAGAAGACAGTAGCCATCCACCGAGGTAGGTGGAAATGAATGAAGCAGATGACAGAGGTGAGGTCCAAATGTGAAGGAGGACAATGACCTTCAAATGTGGTTTGAGTAGCTCTCCTTGAATGGAAATCTTGAGAAACCTATTTTTCTCCCTCTCACCAAGAGATACCTGCTATCCAACATTATCAAGCTCTTACATTCTCTAAGGATTCTCCTTCAGCTCCAGTGATGGTCCATCACATCCACAGGGAGGGCCAGGGGACTCTCCTGGGAGTGGGAGGGCCTCCATTGTCTAAGAACGTCTCCATAGCTGTGAGGGCCCTGGGAAAATCTCCCTATTTCTGAGGACCTTAGTGTTAAGCCCTTCGTAAGTTCTGTTTGCCTCGTGTGAAGAGTGTCAGGGTGGTTGTAGGCATATTGGGGTTTGGTGTAGAAATCCCAGGAACACTGATGACAGACATCCCATGTTTTCTGTTTTATGCTTTCCAGTGTTATGGAAGGTTTAATTTTAATTGTACAAAATTGAGACTCAGTAATTTATCAGATGATAAAGCACTTCCCTAAAATAAGAAAATCTAATCCTTTATTTCACTTCAAAAGTTAATTTTTTGTCTGTGAACTGAAATTAGGAATTATCACTGTGTTTTCCATTCCTCAATGGTGAAATAATGTAATGCATCTATTTGTATCCTAGAATTCCTACCTGAATTAATGCCACAGGGGAACTAGAACATTTAGATCTTAGAACCTTAGAACTCACATCCTATATTAAATTCTCAGTTGTTGCCTTATTTCTTAGTAATTGGATCATTTTATAATTTTGTATTCTTTTGACTTTGTCATGTGTTGTTTTCACTTTCTTATTAGTTAACATGAGAGATTCCTCTCATGTTTTAGATCAAAATTTCTGATATGACATGGGCATGTGCTTTATAAGAAGTGAGGTAGATAATTAGTAAAATCCCCATATTTTCTTTTTTAAGATTTTCTTTATTTATTCATGAGAGAGAGAGAGGGGGAGGCAGAGGGAGAAGCAGGCTCCCTGCCCCGTGGGACTCGATTCCAGGACCCTGGGATCATGACCTGAGCTGAAGGCAGGCGCTTAACCGACTGAGCTGACCTGGTGCCCCACACCTGTGATTTTTGATAAGTTAATTTTAACGTATCACTGTGTTCATGTCTTGATTTAGCCTATTTAGAATTTACCAGAGGATGAATTTGTGTCTTTGTTCCCCATATGTCACTCTCTCCTTATGGGGTCCCCTTAGTGTACATATTGGACCACTTGTTGGTGTCCCAACAACCCCTTAGAATCCTTCCTTTCCCACATATTTCTTTGCTCCTCTCAACATAGAATTTAAAACAAGGGGTCTTTACGTTGTCTGATTCTTTTTCTACTTGATCAAGTCGTTTGCTGTCAACTTCGTGTGTTTTCAAATTCGGTGATTGTTCTCTTCAGCTCCCACTTTTTTTTTTTTTTTTAAGATTTTATTTATTCATTTGAGACACAGAGATACAGAGAGAGAGAGAGAGAGCGAGAGCATGAGCAGGGAGAGAGGCAGAGGGAGAGAGAGAAGCAGGCCCCCTGCTGAGCCAGGAGCCCGATGTGGGGCTCGATCCCAGGACCCTGGGATCATGACCTGGGCCGAAGGCAGACGCTTAACCATCTGAGCCACCAGGCGCCCCAGCTCCCAATTTCTAGTTCATTATTATACTTCCTGTCTCTGAGTTTACATTTTGGTCATGCATAGTTTTCCTGATACCACTTAGTTAACCTGTTTTCTCTTCTTCCTCCATGAGCATCTTTATGATGGTTATTAGAATTCTTTGTCAGGCAATTAATTGTTTGTTGACAATTAATAATTCTTATTAACTTAGGGCCAGTTTTGGAGATTTATTTCATTCCTCTGATTGGAACACATATTTCTATTTCTTTGTATGCCTTGTGAACTTCTGTTGATACTTGGTAATTTAAAAAACAGCCTGTGGGCCCAGAATTATGGACTTGCTTTCTTTTTTTTTTTTTTAAGATTTTATTCATTTATTCATGAGAGACAGAGAGAGAGGCAGAGGGAGAAGCAGGCTCCCAAGGAGCAGGGAGCCCGATGCGGGGCTCGATCCCAGGACCCTGAGATCATGACCTGAGCCGAAGGCAGACGCTTAACGACTGAGCCCCTCAGGTGCCCGGACTTGCTTTCTTTAGGAGTACACAAATAAGAGTAATTCTGGGGCCTGTCACGCATGTTCTGGGCATTTGTCTTGTCTGAGTTTTCGTAATTTCCCAGTTTAAGAAAGTGGGGTTACTTCTTTAGAACGCATGATACCTTCCTCTCTCCGTCTTCAGCTCTGGAGTCTCTTCATTGTTTGAACAAAGGCTCACCGTTTGTCTGAGCAGCCAGCACACTGCATCCAGAGGGTGCTCTTATTCCCTCTGTGTCCCATGTCAGGCATGACAGAAGCAAGTCCCATAGGCAGCTGAAAAGAACCCAGATCATGACCATATAGGCAACTCATTTGTTCTCTCCTGAGGAGAGGTAAGAGTTTTCTCACCGTGTTGCCATGGAGTGTCTAGGAGGGTGAATGGCTATTGTGGGCAAGTATCACAAGCTTTCCTTGTCTCTTTGATGAGGCTCTTCCTTTGTACTTGCCTGGGGGTGCTGTGTTCTCCTAACTGGCTTCTGGAACATTCTAAAAGGTAATTTAGTCTATTTTTGTCTCCACGGGGGTGCAAAGTCCTGATGCTTCCTATTTCTCCATTCTGTTGCTGTCCTAGGATGGGTATTAATTTTGCACATTAGCATTTTAACATATATAGCATTTTAACATATATGCATATATGTGAGTTCAGTAAGTGGGATAGCTTATTTTAAATCTTTTAGTTGTGTCTTTCCATAACACCTTAAGCTTGTTGGTAAAGACAAGCAAAGAAGATTCATTCCATGGAACGATATGGGAAGATGTGGAAGCAATGGTTCTGAGTATTTATACTTAATGAATGACTGGGAAGGTGATGGGGGGGTAGTGAAGGGCAGGGAGGATGTCATAATAGATATAACCAAACTGGGACAAATACCCATCATGAAATTTTTACTGCCAGAAGAGATAAAGGATATAAAGCAATTGGGGGAGAACCCCACCTTAAGTCAGTTATGTTTGCAGAACGATGTCTTTGAATGCAAGGACCCAAATCCATTTTTTAAACATACAGATTTTCTGAAAGGACATTTGTTAATTATGGAAAGTCACCTAGCCCATGCTGAAAGTTATCATTCAAACCATTTCAAATATAAAATTGGATTAATCAAGCAATCAAATATTTCTGAAAGTTAGACACTTAAAAATGAAAATAAGAATTCTAAATGTGATGTCAACCCTCTGATAAAATTTGTTACATCTCATGGGCTAAAAATAAATGTTTCCCTATGTACATATGCATATGTTTATATATTTGAGTCCATGAAATACATTATTGAAATCGTGTACATTTAGACACGATCGGGTGTGTTCAGGGTGGTATGGCTGTAGACGAAATCATGTACATTTAGATCTTGAAAAATAACACTACTAATAATAGTGACAAACTCCCTTAGTTTTTTTTTTTTTTTAAGATTTTATTTTTTTGACAGAGAGAGACACAGCGAGAGAGGGAACACAAGCAGGGGGAGTGGGAGAGGCAGAAGCAGGCTCCCCGCCGAGCAGGGAGCCTGATGTGGGGCTTGATCCCAGGACCCCGGGATCATGACCTGAGCTGAAGGCAGACGCCCAACTGAGCCACCCAGGTGCCCCCAAACTCCTTTAGTTTTAAAGATTATTCAGTAAGATTTATTTTACCATGCCAGTTGATTATCACGGATTGTTTTGTTTTCTTTTTTTCAATTTCATCCTCATGGTTTAGTTCTATCTCTAGGAAAATTCCAGTGGCATATATTGAAGCAACGTTTAGTGTTACCAGGAACATTTCGTTTATGTTTAATACTCTAATGGAGGGGCGCCTGGGTGGCTCAGTCGTTAAGCGTCTGCCTTCGGCTCAGGTCATGATCCCAGGGTCCTGGGATCGAGCCCCACATCGGGCTCCCTGCTCGGCGGGAAGCCTGCTTCTCCCTCTCCCACTCCCCCTGCTTGTGTTCCCTCTCTCGCTGTGTCTCTCTCTGTCAAATTAATAAATGAAATCTTTAAAAAAAAAAAAAAAAACTAATGGAGATGTTAGGACTTGGATATACCACATTTCTATGTTTTTCCGAACACCCTCCCTATTTTTTTCTTGTGTTTTCCTATATGCATTTTAAGAAAATAATTCTATATTCCCTTCTTTTTTCTGTGAACATTGTCTACTCAGTACCATATTGCTTTAGCTAGAAATTAAAGCATGCTTTGAACATCTGGTCCTTTCTACGTTTAGTTTCACCTTGTCAGTATATGTACTTTATGACACTTTTCACATACATCTCTTTCTTTGCTTTTGAGTATTTTTTTTTTTAATTTTATTTTTATTTATTTTTAAGATTAGGAGGTCAACATCTTTTTTTTTTTTTTTTAAGA
Organism: Mirounga angustirostris; assembly: GCF_029215605.1. Lineage (NCBI taxonomy): Eukaryota > Metazoa > Chordata > Mammalia > Carnivora > Phocidae > Mirounga > Mirounga angustirostris. The sequence goes on along the minus strand of NW_026991724.1, from coordinate 55,617,918 downwards.
CCCCATTTCCTAGCAAACTCTACCCCCAACACAGGGCTCGAACTCACAACCCCTAGATCAAGTCTCGCCTGCTCCACAAACTGAGCCAGACAGGCGCCCCATGTTGAATATTTTTTAAAGTAAAGTCACACGTACGGAACATAAGTGAACAGCTCCATGGAATTTCACAGACTGATCACATCTCTGTAAGCCATTGAGGTCAAGAAACAATATTATTTGTTCTCTAAACGTCCCCTCAAGCTCCCCAGTAACTTGCCCCAAAGTTCTCTTAACGTGTAGGGCAAGAGATTGCTGTCCTCATTTTGTACTTTATATAAATGTAGTCAGGCAATGGGAACTCTTGTATTTAGCCTTTATTCTCTCTGTGAATTGATCTGTATTCTTCCATGTTACTGTGCATCCTTCATTAGAATGGGTTGATACGATTCCATTGTGTGAATATCAAATGATTACATCATTTTAGTGTTAATGGGAGGGGGGATAGTTCTTAGTGGAGGACTGTCATGAATAGTGCTGGCATGTAAGATCTATAATTTGTCTTCTGGTGGAACATGCACGCATCTGCAGGCTATTTATGTGGGAGGATTGTTGGTAAATATGTTTATATATGTTCAGCTTTACTAGATACGACCAAGCCCTTCCCCAGTCACTTGTACCAATTTTCACAGCCACCAGCAGTGTATGGGGTTTCTAGTTTCTCGACATACTATCCAAAATGCGGTAATTTATGTGATTTTAACTTTGGGCTCCTGTTGTTACATGATGTCACAAAGTCATGGTTTTTTTTTTTTTTTTTTTAAGATTTTATTTATTTATTTGAGAGAGAGAGAATGAGAGAGAGCACATGAGAGGGGGGAGGGGCAGAGGGAGAAGCAGACTCCCCGCTGAGCAGGGAGCCCGATGTGGGACTCGATCCCGGGACTCCAGGATCATGACCTGAGCCGAAGGCAGTTGCTTAACCAACTGAGCCACCCAGGCGCCCCACAAAGTCATGGTTTTATTTGCTTTTTTGTTATTGTTACTTCTTACTACTATGGATTTGGGCATTAACCTTTGGATAATCTCTTTTTCAGAGTGTCTAGTGGGTTCCTGTGACTATTTTTTCTGTTTTGGTATTTTTTTCTTCAGGCTTTGTGGTTCTGTATGTATTATGAGAATGAGTCCTTTGTCTCTTCTCTCGGTCTACCTCTATTTCTATCTCTCGAGCTTGTGATGCAGAGAAGTTCCTAATGTAATCCAGTTTGCCATTTTATCCTTTATGGTTAGTGTTTTTTACCATTTTTAGAAATTTTCACACAAAAAATAAATTTTCTCATATACTAAGTCCACAGATAGAATCTTTTGTGTTTTTCTAAAAACATAGTTATCTTTACAATATCGATCAGAAATGTATTAAAAATCAATGTTCTCAGGGGCATCTGGGTGGCTCTGTCAGTTAAGCGTCTGCCTTTGGCTCAGGTCATGATCTCAGGTCCTGGGATTGAGCCTCGCATTGGGCTCCCTGCTCAGGGGGGAGTCTGCTTCTTCCTCTCCCTCTGCCTCCCCCCCGCCCCCGCTCTCTTGCTCTCTCTCCTCTCAAGTAAATAAATAAAATTAAGAAAAAAAGCAATCTCTAGTTTGTGTGGTGACTGAGGTTTTCTATTCTTTTTCTTTTTTCCCCCCACATGGATAACAAATTGAAGTGTATTCCGAAAATGTTATATTGTGCTTTCTTTTCATTTGCTTTAACTAGTCATTTCTTCACGTGGATTAATGGCACCACAATCTTGGAGCAGACTTCTGTGATTTGTCTCCATCTTTTCCTGCCTCTAGTGATGTTTAGCCATCTCCCAGGACCATACACCCAATGTCACTTTTCTTTTTTAAGATTTTATTTATTTATTTGAGAGAGAGAATGAGATGGGGGGGGAGGGTCAGAGGGAGAAGCAGACTCCCTGCCGAGCAGGGAGCCCGATGCAGGACTCGATCCAGGGACTCCAGGATCATGACCTGAGCCGAAGGCAGTCCCTTAACCAACTGAGCCACCCAGGTGCCCCCCAGTGTCACTTTTCATGTCAAAACCTTCCATGCGCCTCTTTGCTCTGATGAGTGATTATTCCTATATCCCATAGCAGAATGGCCTCCAGAAGCTTGGCAATAGCAATCATTTACTTGTTATATAGATTGGAGCTAGAATCTTGGCAAACCGATAGCTGGTTGACCATTCTCTGTCTCCTTCCTTCACTGGAGGCAGGGTAACCCTTTCTACAGACTTTATTGCCTAACACATGAGTATACTCAAGTCATTAGACATTGTCTCTAAAGGGGTCCCGCCCACAGGGACAGCTTTTGGCTGAAAAGATTCCTGCTATGATTTTGGATGAATGCTTCTTTGGCATGTTTACACAGTGGCCAGGGGTGTGTCCATTGTGGTACATGCGGGTCTTTATCTTCAAGACCATTAATGTTAGCCCTGTGGACTCTTGTTTGGAGGGAGGTTAAAGTAAGAGCTTCCAGGTACGTTGACTTTTAAATTTTCGTCTGTGTGTCACTGCCAAATGAGCAGCAAAAGATCATGAAGAAAAACATATCTTGGATACTGTTGTGGATATCTTCTCAAAATCATACACTAGCTGTAGGTAGCATTTGTTGTTATTCCTTGAAATCTTGTTGTGAGCCCAGTGGTCCCGTGATTTACATCCACTCAAGGTACAAAGAGTAGGTCAACTGTAGTCACACGATCAACATTTCCTCTGGATTTTCATCTAAGTTCAGAGCCACCAAAAGTATTTTTTTTTTTTTTTAAGATTTTATTTATTTGACAGAGAGAGACACAGCGAGAGGGGGAACACTAGCAGGGGGAGTGGGAGAGGGAGAAGCAGGCTTCCCGCTGAGCAGGGAGCCCGATGCGGGGCTCGATCCCAGGACCCTGAGATCATGACCTGAGCCGAAGGCAGATGCCCAACGACTGAACCTCCCAGGCGCCCCACCACCAAAGTATTTTTGACATTGTGACCACCTCTGTTGGATTTTACAAAATCCTTCATCTTTTTCTTTTTTTTTTAAAGATTTTATTTATTTATTTGTCAGAGAGAGAGAACAAGCAGGGGGAGCGGCAGGCAGAGGGAGAGGGAGAAGTAGGCTCCCCACTGAGCAGGGAGCCCAATGCGGGACTCGATCCCAGGACCCCACGATCATGACCCGAGCCGAAGGCAGTCGCTTAACTGACTGAGCCACCCAGGCATCCCTCCCCTTCATCTTTTATGTCTATGTTGCTCTTTATAATATTCCCTGTTGATGGGTGGTGAACACCGCTGCCCTAATTCCTATGTGTTTCCCAATTCTCAGACCTATTATTGTCATGAGCCATGATTCCGCTGTTTGCAGGACCTGCTTTGCCTTGGTTAGGTGTACAAAATCCTCTCATCAGATACGTGTAAATTGTATGCTTTCACACAGTTGAGGTGTTCTTCACACATCTCCCTTAGGAAGTTCATTACAGAAATTTAATGGAGACCACCATTGGTACCGGGATTTGTTTACCTGGACCCACAGGGACAGTGCAGAAGTGAATGCTATAGCTCACCCAATTCTTCTGCATTGTATCTTGCCAATTACAGTCTTGAAAAATGTTTCCTGATGTAAACTGATTTTTAAAATTTTTAAAGTTTTCATTTATTTTACAGAGAGAGCGTGAGCACATGACGGGGGGGGGGGGTGGGATGGGGAGAGGGAGAAATCTCAAGCAGACTTCATGATGCGCACTGAGCACGGAGTCTGTTGAAGGACCTGACCCTATGACCCTGAGATCATGACATGAGCCAAAATCAAGAGTCAGACACATAACCGACTGAGCTACCCAGGTGACCCAAATTGAGTAGATTTTATCCCAGATCTTGTGTCAGATTAATTAGAGTTTGATGAGATGGTGTACATATGGGAAGATTAGGCAGGAGCCAAGCTGGGGTCAAACTGAGTGGTGGATATTGTTGGGAGAGAATTGTATGGTTTTTAAGTTTCTCCATGTGTTAAGGATAGAGGTATTGAAAGTTTTTATTCTTAATTGTCTTTCCTCTGGTGTGCGTGTATTAAAAAGCTTTGGAATATAGTGATAATACCTTGCCCTTGGGTAGAGGACAGATTTGTTTACTGTAGAGGAAAACAGAGATGTCTCCTTCTATGGCAAAAGTTCAGGAAGGTATCCTGTATGTTCCTTCAAGATACTGGAGTTTGCTGTGCTCAGGGTCTCACAGATAGGACACAAACCCACTGCATGTGCAGCATCTACCTGTGTCAGCTGGGGCTGGGGAGCTGGCGAGTGGAATTAGTGTGATCAAGAAGCTTAAGCTGTTTGATGTGTCGTGAGCCATAAGATCCCTGGACTTGAGTCTGGGAATCCTGTCTCCTGCCATCAGTGGAAAATTGTTATAGGCAAACTTGTTCCATCATACAATGTGTGGAATGTGGAATTTTTATACTTCTTGGAATTATTCATGGACCTTATTCAAAATGAAATGGGTATTTATGGGTCTGTTTCTGCTTTTATTTGTTCATTTGTTTATTAGATTGCGCCTATAAATGAAATCATACGGTATTTGTCTTTTTTGCCTGACGTATCTCAATTACCACAATACTTTCTAGGTCTATCCACATTGTCATACACGGTAAGAAACAACAACAAAAAAAGCAGAAACAGACCCATTATAAAACAGAAAACCAAACTGCTGCTTACTGGAGTGGAACGGAGAGGGATGATGGGCAGACTGGGTAAAGGGGAATGGAAGGTACGGGCTTTCAGTTATGGAATTAAGAGGTCATGGGGATAAAGGATACAGCAGAGGGGATATGCTGAGTGGTATTGTAATAGCGTTGTGCCAGATGGTAGCTATGCTTGTGATGGAGAAACATTTCTGATGCAAATGGCCATCAACAGAAAGCCATGTAGGTGTATCAGCACCTACATGGAGTAAACTAGACTTTTTTGTTCTTGTATTATGTTTATCCTGCTTTGGTACCAGGGTAATGCTGGGCCTCATAAAATGATTTTGAATGCTTTCCCTCCATTCCACTATTTGTAAGATTTTGATGAAGATTGTCATTAATTTCTTTTTTTTTTTTTTAAGTTTGATAGAATTAACCAATGAAGGTATGTAGTCCTGGGCTTTTCTGTGTTGGGAGTTTTTTTTATTCCACATTCAACTTTCATTCTTGCTAATGGTTTGAGAAGATCTCCTATTTCTTGGGTTTAAGATTCATATTTCAATCTTGGTAACTTACGTATTTTTACGAATTATCTGCGGGTTTTTTAAGTCACCTGATTTGTTAGTATGTGATTGTTGATAGCAATCTGTTATCACACTGTATATTTCTGTAGTTATCTGTTGTGTTTTTTTCTCTTCCATTTCTCATTTTGAGTTTTGAGACTTCTCTTTTATTCTTAGTTAATACAGTTAAATTTTTTATTATTTTTTGGACAATCTGGGCATTAATTTCAATGTTATTATTTATTACAGTCTGTGGTTTATTTATTTCTGATATTTCTTTGTTATTTCCTTCCTCTACTGAATTTCAGCTAAGTTTCTTCTTTTTCTAGTTCCTGGTCTTAAAGTGTTAAGAAGCAAAGTTTGGGGTGCCTGGGTGGCTCGGTCAGTTAAGCATCTGACTCTTGATCTCAGCTTAGGTCTTGATCTCAGGGTCTTGGGTTCAGGACTGGGTGAGCTGATTAGGCTCCATGCTAGGTGTGGAACCTACTTTTAAGGAAAAAAAAAAAAAGGAGAAAAAGTTGAAAAAAGCAACTTAACTCAAGCATTTATAGCATAAAAAAATTGAAAATGGAGTGTCTAGTTGAAAAAATTAGTAAAAATAAATAATGCTAGTGATGACCAACAAAATACCAAAAAAATAAGGTTTCCTTAGGGTTTTGTATAGATCATATCATCTGTAAACAGATAAATTTGCATTTTCTTTTCCAGTTTGGATTCCATTTATGTATTTTTCTTGCCTGTTTGTTCAGACTAGAATATCCCTTACTGCGTTGACTGAAAGTGGTAAAGTCCTTTCATCACCTTGTTTCTGATCATACAGGAGAAGCTTACAGTCTTTTACTATTAAATATATTAGATTTCAGCTTTTCATACATATATGGCCTTTATTAGGTTGAGGTGGTTTCCTTCTATAAAGTATAAATACTTTACTGAGTATTTCTAATAATGAAACGTTGTCCAGTATGCTCATACTCTTGTTCTGTATCAATTTGATGGTCATTTTTGATCTTCGTTAATGTGGAGTTTTAAATTTATAGTTTTCCATATGTTAAAACACCCTCAAATTCCAGGCAGAATTTCCTGTTAATTTTGTTGTAAAATGGTAAAATGTGCTTTTGATTCAGTTTGCTTTATTTTATTGTGGACTTTGGATGACTACAGGTAGTAGTTTATAGCCTTCTCTGCTTGTCGTGTCTTCCCTTGTCTTTGATAACCTAGTAATGGTGGTGTCACAGAGAGTGTTTTGATAATCTCCCTTCTGTTCACTCTCTAAAAATGTGGGAAGAGATCTGAAGTACTTTCTCATTAAATCTCTGAATTATCCAGTGAATTCATCTGGCACAAGACTTTTCTTTGTTGGGTTTTTAAATTACTTTTTCAATCTAATTAGTAGTTGTAGATCAGTTGTGAATTTTTAAATATTTCTTCATGATGGGGTCTGCCAGGTAGCTTACATCTTTTTTGAAATTTATACACATTTTTGGTATCTATTTCTTGGTATATAATTATCCATTGTCACTGCTTATTTGTATTTCTGTGGTATCAGTTACACTGTCTGCTTTCACTTCTTCACTTCGGATTTAGTTGGTTTTCTTTCATTCTTTTTCTTTTTTAAGATTTTATTTATTTATTGGAGAGAGAGAGCGCGCGCACAAGCAGGGGGGAGGGGCAGAGGAAGAGGGAGAAGCAGCCTCCCCCTTAAGCAGGGAGCCCCATGCGGGACCCGATCCCAGGACCCTGGGATCATGACCTGAGCTGAAGGCAGATCCTTAACCAACTGAGCCACCGAGGGTCTTCTTTCATTCTTTCTTGATTTTGTTAAAGGTCTGTTAATTTTTGTTGATCTTTCCTGAAAACCAACTCTCCCAATTGTTGATATTTTCCTATTTTTGCTATTTCCTATTTTGTCCGTTTCTGTTGTATGTTTAAATTTCCTCCCATCTGCAAATTTTGGGCCCATATGGGACTTTTCCTGATTTTTTGAGGTATAGGAAAGTGATGTGTGCTCCCGCATGACAAGACTACAGAACTGTATATTAGGCTATGTGGTCAGTATGTTTGCAAGTTTGTGTGTCCTTGCAGGAATGAAGTCCTGATGATTCCTTCCTAGCCATCTTGCTGATGTTCTCTGACTGATTTTCAGGTTGTATATTAGAAGTTGTCAGCATATTCATCTGAGAGTAGTAAGTGGAATGATTTTACTTTTCTCTTATTTGATATCTTTCAGCCATATCTTCACATGACATCCAGAGCTTCATGCCAAAGCCGAGCATAGAAGCTTCTTTCCAAAAAGTGTCAATGGGTAGACACAAAAATAGTGACATTGAGGATTTACACTTAATAATAGACCGGGACAATGATGGGAAGAGTGAAGGGTATCAAAGATATCATGAAGGACATATCCAGACTCAGACAGCTGCCCATAATAAGAATCTCACTGTCCAAAATGGTGAACGATACAAAACATTTTGGAAAACCTCCCTTTTTAAGTCAGCTGTTTCCAAAAACCAGTGTGATTCTGCAAGTAAAATCTCAAATCAAGTATTCAAACATACATATTTAGGGAAAGAAAGTTTGGAAAATCTGGAAAGTTACCTAGTCCCTGCTGAAAGTAATTATTTGAACCATTCTGACAAAAGGATTGGATTGACTGTTCAGTCAAATATTTCTGAAAATCAGAAATTGAAAAATGAAGAACAAAGTGCTAAGTGGGATCCATGTGAGAGCTGCTTCACCAAGGAGTCGACCCTACAGAATTACCAGAGCATTTTCAGTGGAGGCAGAATTGCTCAATGCATTGAATCTGAGGAAACATTTAAGCAGAGCTCAAATGTTGATAAACATCTGAGGACTCATTTTCCAGGAAACCATTATGAATGTAATAAATGTGGGAAAGTCTTCTATCAAAACTCTAACCTTATTATACATAAGAGTATGAATATGGGAGAGAATCCTTATAATAAATGCGTGAATGCTCTTAACCAGTCCTCCAGTGTTGGTGACCATCAGAGAATTCATGTGGGAAAAAACCCATTTGGATGTAAAAAACCTGGGAACACGTTTAGTCAATCATCAAGACTAAATATACCTAAGACAATCCATACTGGAGACAAAAGTTTCATTTTTAAGGAATGTGGCAAGGACTTTAACTGGCACTCAGCACTACCTCAACATCAGGGGATGCATACTGGAGAGAAACCGTACAGATGCGAAGAATGTGGTAAAACCTTTAAGGTCTGCTCATCAGTAAATAGACATAAGCGAATCCATACTGGAGAGAAACCTTACAAATGTGAAGAATGTGGCAAGGCCTTTAACCAGCAGTCAAGCCTCACTGAACATCACAGAATTCATAATGGAGAGAAACCTTACAAATGTGAAGAATGTGGCAAGGCCTTTATCCAGCGCTCACACCTTATTAGTCATCACAGAATCCATACTGGAGAGAAACCTTACAAATGTCAAGAATGTGGCAAGGCCTTTAACCACCACTCAGGCCTCACTCAGCATCACAGAATTCATACTGGAGAGAAACCTTATAAATGTAAAGAATGTGGCAAGGCCTTTAACCATGACTCAAGCCTTACTCAGCATCACAGAATCCATACTGGAGAGAAACCTTACAAATGTAAAGAATGTGGCAAGGCCTTTAATCAGCGCTCACACCTTATTAGTCATCACAGAATTCATATTAGAGAGAAACCATATAAATGTAAAGAATGTGGCAAGGCCTTTAGCCAGCACTCACACCTTATTCGACATCACAGAATTCATACTGGAGAGAAACCTTACAAATGTGAGGAATGTGGGAAGGCCTTTAATAGGCATTCTTACCTTACTCAACATCACATAATTCATACTGGAGAGAAACCTTACCAATGTAAACAATGTGGCAAAGCCTTTAACCAGCACTCAAGCCTTATTCACCATAACAGAATCCATACTGGAGAGAAACCTTATAAATGTAAAGAATGTGGCAAAGCCTTTAAACATGACTCTACACTTACTCAGCATCACAGAATTCATACTGGAGAGAAACCTTACCAATGTAAAGAATGTGGCAAGGCCTTTATCCAGCACTCACAACTTATTAGTCATAACAGAATTCATACTGGAGAGAAACCCTACAAATGTAAAGAATGTGGCAGAGCCTTTAATCACAACTCAAGCCTTACTTACCATCACAGAATTCATACTGGAGAGAAACCTTATAAATGTGAAGAATGTGGCAAAGCCTTTAAACAGCACTCAAAACTTACTCGACATCACAGAATTCATACTGGAGAGAAACCTTATAAATGTAAAGCATGTGGCAAGGCCTTTAAACAGCAGTCACACCTTACTAATCATTACAGAATACATACTAGAGAGAAACCTTAACAAATGTAAAGAATGTGGCAAGGACTTTAAGCAATGGTAAACCATGATTCCTGATCAGAAAATGTATTGTGGAGAGCATTTTACAAATAAGATGAAAGTGGCAAGCCCCTTACAGTACTTAATAAGCCTTACTCAGCATCGGAGAGTTCCTATGGATGAGAAACATTACAAAAGTAGAGGATGTGGTAAACCTCTAGAGGCACATACTCAACATCATAGCTATCATACAGGATAGTAGCCGTAAAGTATAAAAGTTGCAATGCCTTTAACTGGAATTCAATCCTGAATCAGTATCCCAAAATGCACACTAGATTCAAATCCTACAAACGTATGAATGAGGAAAGACCTTTTTTTTTTTTTTAAAGATTTTATTTATTTATTTGACAGAGAGAGACACAGCGAGAGAGGGAACACAAGCAGGGGGAGCGGGAGCGGGAGAGGGAGAAGCAGGCTCCCTGCAGAGCAGGGAGCCCGATGCAGGACTGGAGCCCGATGCAGGACTCGATCCCAGGACCCTGGGATCATGACCTGAGCTGAAGGCAATCGCTTAACCAACTGAGCCACCCAGGCGCCCAAGACCTTCTTAAATATACACTTTAGAAAACATTAGGGAGTACAGAAAGGAAAGTAACTTCAAAAACATAAATATTTAGAAATGTATTTAATTGAACATCAAATGTCAATAAATGTCACAGAAATCAATAGAAAGCAGTGCATCAGTTACTCTGTTTAGACAGTACTCTACATCAGAATACTTAATTATAAGGAATAATACAAAGTTAAACATATAGATGACGTATATGCTCATATGCTTCAAAAGATTTACAAGGGGGGCGCCTGGGTGGCTCGGTCGTTAAGTGTCTGCCTTCGGTTCAGGTCATGATCCCGGGGTCCTGGAATCGAGCCCCGCATAGGGCTCCCTGCTCTGCGGGAAGCCTGCTTCTCCCTCTCCCACTCCCCCTGCTTGTGTTCCCTCTCTGGCTGTGTCTCTCTCTGTCAAATAAGTAAATAAATAAAATCTTTAAAAAAAAGAAAAATAATAAAAAAGATTTACAAGGGATGGATTTTTGCATAGGTACAATTAATTTCAGTATGTGCTTTTGTTTTATACTGACCCTATGTGAGATTTGTGACTAGTAAATACCAATGCATATCTACTCTCAGGCCACTCTAGAAAATTAACTTATGCCTAGTGGATGTGTGAAATTATGTGGCTGAATGTTGCTTCATCAAAGATGCAATAGGCCCTTAGGTGGGTTTTATGCATATCTAATTTTACATGGAAGGTGAATGAGAGTATGATACACAGTATACGAGGAAAATCTAAATGGAGATGTTCTTGGTTATAACATTAATGTAAATTACCATGAAATAGGTGTTCAGGATATCATTCCCCATTCATTAAAACTAAAAAAACTTCCTGGATATTATAAATAAAATGGTTTACTAATTGGCCTTTAAGGGAAAAGAGATGGCAGTCCAGTAAACTACTATGTACCTTCATAATAGCAATCGTTGTAAGATGAGACTGTCAGTGGATGTGGTTGAAATGAGGAAATCAGCACAGATACCAGAAAGAGAACAAGTAACTCTTCCCTAAAATGACATACAATTGTGCATTCATATTTTTTGAGTTACCTCGGGCCTGAGAATGTTTTAGTATGGACATTGAGCTGTTAAAAACTTAAAATCAGCCACTACAAGATGCCTTCTTTTAAGCCTCATGGTAACCAGAAAGCAAAAACCTGTAGTAGATACACAGTAGATAGGGAAAAAAGAATCTTAAGTATACCCCTATAGAAAATCATCAAATCACAAAGATACAGAGCAAATGAATAAGAAAGGGCAAATAATTCTAAAACAGACTGGAAACAATGTAAAGAATGACAACAGTAACTCCATACCTGTATCAATGCTTACCTTAAATATAAAGGGACTAAATTCTCCAATCAAAAGTTATAGACTGGCTGAATGGAAAGAAACAGAAGACCCAAGTATATTTTCCTTCAAGGGGACTCACGTCAGCCTTAAGAACACACACAGACTGAAAGTGCAGGTGTGGGAAGAGCTGTTCCATGCAAAAGAAGCCAAACGAAATCAGAGTAGTTATGCTTACATCAGACAAAATAGACGTTAAGCCAAAGACTGTAGTAAGACACAGCAGTGTTTGTAATTATGTGATGTTTTGCAGAATAGCAAAAAGGATTTCCAGCGTTCTGGTTTGTACACTGTTTATGTACCTCTGTATCTCAATGTGTCCCCTAAATGGCTAGTTGATATTCAAAAACCTATTTCTGTGTTTTGAGGGTTGGGGAAAAAACACTAAATGACAATTTGAGAAAAACTGACTGCTTCCAGATTTGGATGTGTGTGGAAAAGTACCATTGCAATGATAGTCTTGGTAATTTACTGTAACAAGTAGCTGGTAGTTTATTAAAACTGACTTGCACAAGCTAATAAATCTTTTCCACAGTACTCAGGTTTCTAACCTCTGGCTGTTACACATTGCGTACTTTTTCACACTTTATTTAATTTACAATGTTCTCTGCTATTTAAAGCCCCCAAATAACTAACTTGTCCTTTCAGGAGGGTTATCATAATACCCTTTAGTAAGAGTCCTGATACTATTTCTGAGCAGCTTTTCTTTGTTTACAAGCAAATGGTAGGCATTGTATGGGTCACTTTTGCAATACTTCTGGTAGTGGATTTAGTTCAAGTTGGGTTGTTTCTGAAATGTACATCTTCACATAAGAAAACCTTACATTCTGCTTTGATTTTTAGACTACATGTGAGTAAAGGTTTTATACATACACTATATATGCATTTACCAAATACAAAACACTCATTTCCTGTTCACAAAAGTTGGCTAATGTGTACTTACGAATTGCTTATAGTGAAGCTGTAGGTTTGTATATTTACGTAGCATCTTTATTAAGAAGACATTTACTTCTGTGTATTGCCTTTTGCGCTTTGAGCTATATAATCTTCTGTGCACTGCATTGTTGTGTTGATTTGGTCAAAGATTGGATGCATATGAGTCACTTCTAAAAACTAGTTTTGTTCGATAAATATAGTAGTAGTCTATGTTTTTCAAATATAACCTGCTTTCCCTAAAAAAATAAAATAAAGGAGTCAATTCAGCAAAAGGGTCACTTTTGGAATACTTAACGTACCCAACATCAAAGCACCTAAATATATAAAGCAACTATTAATAGACAAGAACAGAAAAAGAGACAGCAATACAATAGTAGGAGACTTCAATACTGCACCTTCAATAATGCACAAAAAATCAATAAGGAAACATCAGACTTAAATGACATTTAGCAGATGGACTTACAACATTCCATCCAACAACAGCAAAAAACATATTCTTACCACATGCACAAGGAACATTCTCCAGTATGGATTATATATTGGGCCACAAAACAAGTCTTAATAAGTTTGATTGAAATCATACCAAGCATCTTTTTCAACGACAGTGGCATGAAACTAGAAGTCAGTTGCAAGAACGAACCTAGAAAAATTACAACCATGTGAAAAATAAAGAACATGCAGCAGCATTACTCCTAATAGGCAAGACATGGAAATAACTTGTGTCTGTTGTCAGATGAGTAGATAACGAGGTGCACATCTAGAATATATGCTGACTATAATTAACAATACTATATTGCCTATTTGAAAGTTGCTAAAGAGTAGCTCTTAAAAATTGTCACACATGCAGAGAATTGTAACTGTGAGGTAACGGATGTTAACTGTGGTAAATGTTTTGCAAAATATATACATAAATCATTAAATTGTACACTTTTAAACTTACATGTCAGTAATATTGAAGAAAACTGGAAAAAAGTTAAATAAGCAGATTAGGTATGAGGTTAAGATGAGAGTGGTGATAGCTAAAGAGTATGAAGTTTCTTAGGTGGTGGTAAAATGTTTGACAATGGTTTGCTTATACCTATGTGTGAATTGGTTAAAAAGCTGTCAATTGTACACATTCAGTGGGTAAATTATATGGCATGTAAATTATATCCAAATAAAGCTGTTTAAAAAGAACCAAAATAAGAAATCCCTGCATAAGAAGACCTAGTATTAATGACAAATACCAAAGACTAAATAAATTCAAATATTAATTAAACACAAGTATGTGCGCGCACACGTAAGATTTCAAATGGAATTTGGCATTTAACTTTCTCCTCTGTTTTAGTATTTGTGATAATACAAAAATAATTTTTCAAAGAAGTACATGGTATGGACGTTCTGTCAGATTAGATATACAGTGTTACTAGTGTTAAGTTCAGCAGGCTGATGTTGGATGAAGAAAATGTGCGGAATTAAAATCTATATTAGTTTTCTCCAAAGAATCAATAGAACGGACATGCACATATCTATGTATATTTTTTATCCATATTTCTATAGATCCACAGATAGAGAAATAGATACAGGTTTATAATATATAGAAATCAGAGTGGAAGATTTCCTTTAATGAATTTGCTAATACGATTGTTGAGAGTTGCCAAGTTGGAAGTCTGCAAAGAAGGCCAGCAGGCTGGCGACCCAGGGAGGTGCTGATGTTGAAGCTTGAGAATCTGTAAACAGTCTGGAGACAGACATAGGTGAGTAGGAAAAAGTACCTCTGAAATACACAGGTAATTCCTACCTTCTCTAGAATGGACTGTCTAGTAAGTGATATGGCCTTATTTGGGTAAAACTTTAATATAAACTAAATGGAAACAAACCAGAATTACGGGAGGGTGTTTAATTACATTGTTTAATAATATCGTCAAGGACCATATTCACAATGTGTGCCGCTGAAAGGAGTAAGCACTGCCACTTTAGGTGGAAATTCATGGCCTGAAGATGTGGAGTGATACTGTGGGGTAAGAATGAGGGCCAGGGAATAAATGGAGAATACAAGAGTTTGGGAGCTTGGGGTAACAGAGCCACAAGGGAAGAGAGGACAGGATCCATGATAGTTTCTTAGGGCTGCTGTACAAATCTCACAACTGGCTGGTTAAAAAACCTGAAGAATTGTTGTTCCACAATTCCGGAGGTGTTGAGACGTCTGAAGCCAAGCTGTTGGCAGGGCCACACTTTATCTCAAGAATTAAGTCTTTCGGGGCGCCTGGGCGGCTCATATGGTTACGCGTCTGTCTTTGTTCCGCTCAGGTCATGATCCCAGGGTCCTGCGATCCAGCCCTGCATCAGGCTCCTTGCTCAGCAGGGAGCCTGCTTCTCCCTCTCCTCCTGCCTCTCCCCCTGCTCATGCTCGCTCTCTGTCTCAAAGGAATAAATCTTTAAAAAAAAAAAAAAAGTCTGTCTTCTAACTTCTGAGGACTGTCAGCTATCTTTGACCTTCCCTGGCTTGTAGATGCATCGCTCTGTCCCTGCCTTCCTTTTTACACACCACTCTGTGTCTATATTTCCCTCTTCTCTTGATGCCCGGGTGGCTCAGTCGGTTAACTGTCTGCCTTCGACTCAGATCATTATCCCAGGGTCCTGGGATCAAGTCCGGCTTCGGAATCCTTGCTCAGCCGGGAGCCGTCTCCTCCCTCTGCCTGCAACTCCCCCTGGTTGTGCTCTCTCTCTCTCTGACAAAATATTTTTTAAAAATAAAAAATAAACTTCCCTCTTCTCAGTAGGACAGCAGTCATTGAATTGGGTTTACCTGAATCCAGTATGACCTCATTTTAGCTTGATTAAATCTGCAAAGATCCCACTGCCCAATAAGGTTACAATTACATGTAGTGAGGATTTCGACGTGAGCATATTTGATTGAGGCACGCTATGTAACACAGCATGATGAAAAGGCATTAGGTTAAATGCCCCGGAGGGATTAAAGTGCACTACGGGTTTTAAGGTTGGGGGTGGGTGTATGCAGGGACATTAAGAACATGAGGGATATGTGTGTTGAGGGAATAAGAGGGTGAAGGAAATCATGGGAAGGAAGGGGATGATGGATGAGGAATTGGCAAAGGGAGTTTAAAGGCAAGGTTGGGTAAAAGGCATGCAAACCTTACTGCCTAGGAAGCGTTACAGAACATAGGGGTGGAAGGGGGATAGTTGCTTGTGAATGGAGGTCTGGGGGTGTTCAGTGTTTCAACCAGAGATAAAGGGTGGAAAGAACAGATGATGCCTGGGGAACATAATGGGCATAGAGAGTTAATGAGGTGGAGGGGGATCATTGGAACTGGGAGAATAGTGGACATCAGTAGACGAAAGGGCCCATGAGAAAGAGGGAGTGTAGGGTTGTGGGTAATGGGTTCAGGGTCATGAGGAAACTAAGGACTCCTGATAAATGATGGCTCGGATATTGAGGACAATGGACATAAAAGACAATAGGCTAAAGTTACTGGGTTTGGGGGTGGGGAGGGGATAAATGACAATAGAGGAGGAGGAAAGAATGCTTGGAGGTTCTTGGTACAATGGAGGAAGTTTGGACTGAGGGCTCTAGAATCAGGCAAAAAATGGGTTTATTGGTATAGAGGTCTAAAATGCTACTGGTGGGCTTAGAAGAGCAATGAAGAAGACTAGGAGGGTCATTTTCAGGGAGAGAGTTAGGTTTCATGGAAATCTAAAGGTCCCAGGTGGAGAGATTGAGGTCACAATGGGGGATAGAGAGGAAGGACAGGACGGTTGAAGCTGGGGGTGATGGAAATTGCAGGGGTACATTTGGAGGTCACTAATTCTACACATTAATTCTCTGATTTGCACTTGATTCAAATCTGTCAACAGTTTGTAATTCCAGCCCATGCCAATAACCTTACTTACATGTAATACCTAGTACTCCTTTCAGTTGAATAGGTAGTAAAGGACCATAGGTAAAATTTTGAGTAAACAGTGAGAGTCAACATTTTCTCTCTACATGGAGATACCGTGCACAAGGTATGACCTTGAAGGAGATCATGTGAAAACCATGAGAAAAATTGGATTCTGCCAACAACCTGAATGCTCCTGAAGTGACTGCTGACCTAGGTTCCTGAGAAGATCCAATGCTTCATGAAACCTTGATTTTTTTTTTTAAAGATTTTATTTATTTATTTGAGAGAGAGAGAATGAGAGACAGAGAGCATGAGAGGGAGGAGAGTCAGAGGGAGAAGCAGACTCCCCGCTGAGCAGGGAGCCTGATGTGGGACTCGATCCCGGGACTCCAGGATCATGACCTGAGCCGAAGGCAGTCGCTTAACCAACTGAGCCAACCAGGCGCCCCATGAAACCTTGATTTTAACTTTACTGAAATTCGGACTCAATAACAGCAGAAATATATATTTAGGAGCTCCTAAATACTTGAAATTGGTTATGGAACTGATAGAAAACAAATACACATAGGCAAATCATTAATTGTAAAATTAAAATTACAGACTTGAGATGCCTGGGTGGCTCATTCCGTTAAGCATCTGCCTTTATCTCAGGTCATGATCCCAGCGTTCTGGGATCGAGTCCCATATCAAGCTCCTTGTTGAGTGGGGAGCCTGCTTCTCCCCCTGCCGGATGCTCCCCCTGTTTTTGTGCTCTCTCTTTCTCCCTCTCTCTGACAAATAAATCTTAAAATTAAAAACTTATAAAATACCTAATAAAGTAAAAATTTCCATTATCACCCCCAATCATAATAGCTTGATCTTCAGGTATAACAATTTGTGAGGTTGAAGTGGAGCCTCCCTCTTATGCAATTTCAGAGTAACAGACACTGAAATATTTTGTATGTGGTTCAATGTTTACATAAATAATGTCATACCAGACTTACTGTCAAATTGCATTCCTTAATGCTGCACGAAGCTGGCATTTTCACACCAGTAGAAATGAGTCTACTGCAGCATGAAAACACATCCCACAGTAAGTGTAAATACAACATCCTTGTTGAAATATTCTCCTGTTTTTACAATTTAGTTGAATGTATAGATCTGCAATTATGCACATGCTGTGTGGATCTTTGACCTGTACACATCTGTCTTAACTGGGTGGCTCTGGGACAGAATATTGTTGCACCATCATGACTTGCATTCTTACACTGAATGGACAGTTTCTACATTACCTATGAAAAAACAAAACAAAACAACCCTGTAGTGTCCTACCAACTATGCTTCCACTGTTAAAGAAATTAAACAGGGAAGCCATAGAGGGAAGTGTCTCCAATGCCTCAGTAGTGTTTGTAAGGAAACCACATCTTAATTCACGGTCATTACACTGGAATGGGAGAAAACTTAGGAGCAAACAATTACAGTCAAATAGGCCTTCCAAAAATCAGATAACTTCTTAAGGTATATCCAGTCAAACACTGTCCTTGCTTCCCTTCCACATCCTCTCATTAAAGACTGCGCTCGAATGGGCACCTGGGTGGCTCAGTTGGTAAAGCACATGCCTTCCGGTCAGGGTCATGATCCCAGGATGCCGGATCGAGTCCCACAGCAGGCTACCTGCTCAGCGGGAGCATGCTTCTGCCTGCCATTCCAACTGCTTGTTCTGTCAAATGAATAAATAAAATCTTTAAAAAAAATAAAAATAGGGGCGTCTGGGTGGCTCAGTCATTAAGCATCTGCCTTCGGCTCAGGTCATGATCCCAGGGTCCTAGGATGGAGCCCCACATTGGGCTCCCTGCTCTGCGGGAAGCCTGCTTCTCCCTCTCCCGCTCCCCCTGCTTGTGTTCCCTCTCTCGCTGTGTCTGTCAAATAAATAAAATCTAAAAAAAAAAAAAATCATAAGGAAAATACATTTACAGTGCTCTACTGTATTTATCCAAAAAAAAAAAAAAAAAATCTCTGTGTAAGTAGACCCATGCACTTCAAACCCATGTCTTTCGAGGGTCAACTTCAGTTTCTAATAGTATTGTCCCGGAAATCTCTACGTGTTTATGTTAAATTGCTCATTATTTGTGTTACAAAATAAACAGGAAATTGGTTTAGGTAGAATATAATCGTACAAAAAGTTTCTGCTAGGCAAATTTAGGAAGAGAGAACTGGGAATATCCAATTAGCAAGGAGATCAGAAGTCTAGGAAAAAAAAAAAAGGAAGCCTAGAGCCCTCTGCCTCTCCAGCTCCACCCAGAACCCTCTCTTCTGAAGCTTTTCTAGGTCTGGCCCCACCCTGGGTTCTCCCGTCATTGAACAGATTAGAGCAGGTCAGAGGTTTGGTTCACTGCTCCTCCCACATCTCAATGGTAGGTGCTAATGTTTGACACCCCAAATCAGATATGTGGGAGCAAGTAATAAGGGAGCAGAAGGCAAGGTAAGGACAAAAGCAGAAGCTGGACCCCACAGCCTCTGTACCACCATACTCCTGGGTGGGACATGTATGACATTCCTCCAGGAAACTCCCAACAGTCTTAATGTTAATGCTTTGCTAGAGGGAAAAACAACCTTAACCTGACAATAGCAAGGTCTCCAGTATCCTGAGGGTCTTCTTTAGCCTATGAAAATCCTTTTGGACACCTTCCTTTTTCCTTACCTCCCCCAACTCCATAGTGTATAATCAGCCGTTCCTTACAACCACACTGCAGCAGCTTTCTTCCCATTGGTCCTGTCCCTGTGCTTTAATAAAATAACCTTTTTTTTTTTTTTAAGATTTTATTTATTTATTTGAGAGAGAGAATGAGAGAGAGCACATGAGAGGGGGGAGGGTCAGAGGGAGAAGCAGACTCCCCGCCGAGCAGGGAGCCCGATGTGGACTCGATCCCGGGACTCCAGGATCATGACCCGAGCCGAAGGCAGCCGCCCAACCAACTGAGCCACCCAGGCGCCCATAAAATAACCTTTTTTTGCACCAAAGACATTTCAAGAATTCTTTCTTGGCCGTTGGCTCTCAATCTCACCAACATTCCAAAACTACATCACCAAGATTGTATGTTTGTTTGGTGCCTTACTTTCTCATTAAATTCTGTGCCTGAAAGGGGTTGGGACAGGCCCCACCAGAACGTGCCACTTTGGCATGTGGATTATTTGGACCTGAAGGCAATCAAGACCCTGTGGGCCCAAGAGAAACTTTTGCTCCTCCCTTGACTATAGAGAGCAATCTAAATTGGGGGCCCTTTCCAAAACGAGGGTTATTACAGGAGATAAATTTTACTTGAGTGATCCCTCTGTGTGGCAGAGCAAACATCTAATTACCAGTGTCAGGGAGCAAGAACTCACGTCCTCTTCAAGGGTCTTTCTAGCTGGACTAAGAATCAAATTGACATGAGACAGATTAACAAGAGAAAATCAAAGTTAATGGCATTTGTACAAGGAATCTACATAGACGTGGAAATTTTAAAGACAGCCAAAATGAGGTATATATGTGATTCTGAACTGAGGAGAAGGGGGTAGGGATCTGAGATTTCAGAGGAAAGGAATGTAATTCGCAGGGCAATAGGAAAAGCAGATGTTTGGTAGACATTTGCCCTACAATAGAGATGAGTCACTCAGAGAAAATCGATTTGTTAATAACCTTTATTCTGGAAAAGACCTTCAATTTAGATTCTTCTATGTGGTTAAGTGAGGGACAAACATTTCTGCTTTCAGCTCAAAATAATCCATACACCGGGCGCCTGGGTGGCTCAGATGGTTGGGCGTCTGCCTTCGGCTCAGGTCATGATCCCAGGGTCCTGGGATCGAGTCCCGCATCGGGCTCCCTGCTCCTTGGGAGCCTGCTTCTCCCTCTGCCTCTCTCTCTCTCTCTCTCTCTCTCTGTCTCTCATGAATAAATAAATAAAATCTTAAAAAAAAAAAAAAATCCATACACCAAAGTGGCACATTCTGGCGGGGAGTGGGGGCAGCTGTCTGGAACCTCTTCACCAAACACCTGCTCTTCTCCTTATTACCTTGTCAATTGCATTTCTTTATCTTGAAATCCCACACTCCTACCCCCTTCTTCTTGGTTCCGGGATGACATACATACCTAATTTTGCCTGCCTGACTTTGGAATTTGCATGTGTTTGTGGATTCCCCTATGTCCATATGTGTGCTATTAGATTTTATTCTCACTTGTTCATCTGTCTCATGTCAATTTAATTCTTAGCACAGCTAGAACGACCTTGTAAGGGACAGGAATTCTTACTCCCCAAAAAGGGAACAGGGCATTCTTGTTCCATGACAGCTTTAAGAGCCAACCCGTTCAG
Source organism: Mirounga angustirostris (assembly GCF_029215605.1). Classification (NCBI taxonomy): domain Eukaryota; kingdom Metazoa; phylum Chordata; class Mammalia; order Carnivora; family Phocidae; genus Mirounga; species Mirounga angustirostris. Next base: position 55,597,212 of record NW_026991724.1, on the reverse strand, counting down.
CACCCCGTTTTCCATTTCTGAACATCTAGCAGTCACCCAGGTTTTAAAGAGTAAATATACATATATATTGTGAAATGGAAAGAGGACCAGGTAGTACTTTTCAACTGTCTCCATTTCGACCTTAAGTCTCTACTTTGTAATGGATTCCGTTCTTGCTAGCTTATCTTTTAGCTCGGGCGGAAGGCCCAGTAGGCAAAGCATTCCAGGAAGGGAAAGGAAACTACACTGTCAAACAATAGGGCCTGCCCTGAGCCAGCAAGACCCCAAATGCCTAACACCAATACAGTGACCGGCCTGACCTCTACCTCCCACCTGTATGTATCACCACCCTTTGCCCTGTATTTTCTTTATCCAGATCCGGAAGCACATTCAGCAATTTGGAGACCATCTTTGAGCTGTTGCTCCACCGCCTTCTCTGTGGTGGCCTTCCTGAAGTAAATTCCTTTCTTGTTTTGCTGCTGATGGGGTTTTGGAATATAGGTGAGGTTCAGTGGCGTGGAGTCCGGAGCCAATGACTAAGAAAGAATTCTTGAGACATCTTTGGTGTAAAATGGCGGTTATTAAAGCACAGGGACAGGACCCGTGGGCAGAAAGAGCTGCTGCCCCAGGCTTGTGAGGGGTGGCTGATTATATACTATGGGGTTGGGGGAGGTAAGGGAAATGGAAGTTTCAAAAGGATTTTTGTATATTAAAGAAGACTCACAGGCAAGGAGACCTTGCCATTGTCAAGTGAAGGTTGTTTACCCCTCTAGTAAGGCATTAACATTAAGATAGTTGGGAACTTCCTGGAAGAATGTCACACAGGTCCCACCCAGGAGTGGGGTGTGGGGGGAGGTTGCAGGGTGTCCGCTTATGCTTTGTCTTCAGCCAGCCTTCTGCTCCCTCATCATTACCACTCATCTGTTTGCTGTTGGCCAGGGCGCAGGGAGGGGTGCAAGAGCCCGTGGCTCCTGGGGTCCCAAACGGACCAGTTTTGGCCACTCACTGCTGACAAAATCCAAGGCAGAAAGACACATTGCGGGGGGGGGTGGGGGGAGACAAGAGAGGAACTTCTTTCAGGGAGGCCCACACCTGGGAAGACAGCCAGGTAATGTCTCAAAGACTGTCTCCAAAGTGCTGGAAATATTTCCAGGTTTATGTAAGAAAAATGGGGGGGGCAAAAGTGAGGGGGTACCTGCAGGCAGGCAGCCAAGGTCAAATCTGTCCTTGTCTGGGAGTCCATCGGGGGGTGGGGTCTTTCTGGCTCGGGGCGGTCCCGGTTGCTTGACGAGTAGCTTCAGTTCCCTTCAGGGGATGCTTTGCCCTCAGGGTCTTCCTGCTGAGCCAGGAGACAAGCTGGAAGGAACCCAGCGGGAAAGTCTGAGGTCAAACCTGAGGCAGCCAAGGTCGTCTTTCTTGCCTTTGGATTTTGTCAGCCGTGAGTGGCTGAACTAGGTGTGGGACCACTGGAGCCAGGTGTTCTTGCACTCTTGAGTCCTGGTTACAAAATAATTACTGCAGTCAGTGGAATAAACACATCCTTCACCTGCCATAGTTAAGATCTGTGTGTGTGTGTGGTGAGAACACTTAAGATAGCCTCTTCTAGCAAATTTGAAGTGTACAATACACTCCTATTAACTACAGTCACCATGCTGTGCATTAAACATTCAGTGCTTATGCATCCTGCATCATGAACCATTTCACCATTTGACCAACATCTGAACATTCACCCCGTCTTCAGCCCCTGGGAACAGACATGCTAATCTTTTATAATTTTGCCTTTTTTTAGATTCTGCATATATGTGATTTCATACAGTATCAGTTTTTCTGTGTGTGGCTTATTTAACTTAACAGAATGTCCTCTAGGATTATTCTGTTGCTGCAAATGGAAGGATTTCCTTCTTTCTGGAGGCTGATATATGTACAAGAATATATTAGATGAGGTACCTTTGCCAGGAAAAGAGCTAATACCAGAGATGAACTTTTTTTTTAGACTTTATTTATTTATTTGAGAGAGAGAGCATGAGTGGGGTTAGGGGCAGAGGGAGAAGTAGACTCCCTGCTGAGCAGAGAGCCTGATGTGGGGCTCAATGTGGGGCTCAATTCCAAGACCCTGAGATCATGACCCCAGCTGTAGGCAGATGCCTAAACGACTGAGCCCCTCAGGCGCCCCCCAGGGATGAACCTTGTATAAAGAGCGGCCTGCCTGGTGTGGCAAACATTTGTTTGACAAACATTTGCTCTTTCCTTTTTCCTGTGAATATACTTCCTCCTTTCTGAAATTCTAAATCCCTAGCCCCTTCTCCTTGAGTCACAAGGGCATGTAAGCATCAATCGCCTATCTTTCAATCACCTGTCTTTGAGTCTCATATTGTTGCAGGGTTCTTGTCTCAGGGAGTCAAGGAATGAATCTCATGGACACGAAAGGGTGAAGTGAAAGTTTATTAAGTGAAGGTGAGAACAGAAAGAGAAAGCTCTCCAGAGTGAGAGGGGTCCTGAATGGGTTACCACTAAAGGCTTTTATGGTTGGTCTTTTATTTATTTTTTCTTTTTTAAGATTTTATTGAACACTGACCAGGGAACTTAAATCTTTTTAAAGTCTCTACCACTGATAGCACTGTGATTACTTCTCTTTTGAATATATCATCTCTGACGTTTAAGACAAACACGATGGTCTGGTTATGTTCCCTTATGTCTGATTTCTTTACACCTCGGTATTTCTACACATCTAGGATTTCTGTGAGCCTGGTCGTGTAGCCCCCTACCTATCTCTTCCTACCTAGCCCCACCTGTCCCTTACTCAGTATCTTTTTTTTTTTTTTAAGTTTTTTTTTTTTTATTTATTCATGAGAGATAGAGAGAGAGAGGCAGAGGCAGAGGGAGAAGCAGGCTCCCTGCGGAGCAGGGAGCCCGATGCGGGACCCGATCCCTGGACCCTGGGATCATGACCTGAGCTGAAGGCAGACGCTCAACCGACTGAGCCACCCAGGTGTCCCCCTTACTCAGTATCTTTGAGGTTCCCATATTAAGAACTTTGTTTTCCTCTTGTGAACCTGTCTTGTGTCTGCTTAATTATTAGAAGGACAAAGAATTATGGGGCACCTGGGTGGCTCAGTCGATTAAGCATCTGCCTTCGGCTCAGGTCATGATCTCAGGGTCCTGGGATCGAGCCCCACGTTGGGCTCCCTGCTCTGTGGGGAGTCTGCTTCTCCCTCTCCCTCTGCCTCTCTCCCTGCTTGTGTTCTCTCTCTCTCTCACTCACTCACTCTCTCAAATAAATAAATAAATAAAATCTTAAAAAAAAAAGGACAAAGAATTGAGAACAGATGAAGAAAAATGTTTTCCTCTCCTACACTTTCATTTTGTTGGCAAAAAATGACCTCCGTGCTTCAGAGCCAAAACAATGCAAAGGCAAAGTTTGGGATAAAGAGGAACAGTACCTTTCTTGCTTTGCGAGAGGGTGCAGCAGTTTAGGGCCTTCAAAACTGCAAGCCACTCAGAGGAAGGGTCGGGGGTTTTGTAGGGAAATACAGTGCTGTGGGAAACAAAGGCAGAAGAAAAATTATTAAATTTCCTTACTACTTGCAGCCCTTTGGCAAGCCCTTGAGGTGGGCAGTTACATTCCTGTAGGGACTCAACTGCCTGGATGTTGACACTTTACTAAGGGCAAGAGGTCATCTTAGCCTGACCCCCAGGATCCTGTAAGTCTACTTTAACATATAAAAATTCCTTTGGAAACTTTTTATTTTTTTATTTTATTTATTTGCGATTTTATTTATTTGCAAGAGAGACAATGAGAGACAGAGAGCACGAGAGGGAGGAGGGTCAGAGGGAGAAGCAGACTCCCCGTCGAGCAGGGAGCCCGTTGCGGGACTCGATCCCGGGACTCCAGGATCATGACCTGAGCTGAAGGCAGTCGCTCAACCGACTGAGCCACCCAGGCGCCCCCTTTGGAAACTTCTTTATCTCCTGCTCCCCCTCCCCCTAAGATACATGTTGGCAATCATCCTCCAAATACCTGTCCCACTGATACACATCTGAAGGGTCTCATTGAGTTAAGAGACATGTGGGGCTGGGTAGGGAACGATAGGTATAGGGCTACATGATCAGGCTCACAGAAATCCCAAAAATGCTCAGGCACAAGGAAACCAGGGATAAGGAAACAAACCAGACCATCTTGCCCTTGGGCATCAGAGGTGGGGTCTTTTTATGGCAGTCACATTGTGACCAACAAAGAATAACCAGGCCCCAAAGAAGAAGTGAGCCATTAAAGATGTTATCACCAGCCCTTCCTCAAACCCAGACTTCAGGGCGCCTGGGTGGCTCAGATGGTTAAGCGACTGCCTTCGGCTCAGGTCATGATCCCAGGGTCCTGGGATCGAGTCCCACATCGGGCTCCCGGCTCAGTAGGAAGCCTGCTTCTCCCTCTGACCCTCTCCCCTCTCATGCTGTTTCTCTCTCGCTCGCTCTCTAAAAAATAAATAAAATCTTTAAAAAAAAAAACAAAAAACAAACCCAGACTTCACAGGAATGTTAAGGCCACAAGCTCCCTGGTCAGTTCTAAATAAAAGACTGTCAGTGGAGGCCCACGTTGGCAACCCTGTCGGGACCCCTCTTACTCCTGAGAGCTTTTTCGGTATCCTTGCTTAATAAAACTCTTATCACTTTATTCAGTCTCCTTTGTCCTGGAGATTTATTCTTTGACTCCCTGAGATAAGAACCTCACACTCCCGCTTCAACAGGATCTAGCTGGTTTCGACAGGAATTGTGTTTGTGCTTCCAGCCTTGTTTATCATGTTTTCAGTGTGGTACCAGGTTCCTTAAAAGAAAAAAAAAAAGGGGGCTAATAAGGGAGGAGGGGAGGTTTCTCAAAAGAGAAAAAAATTAGTTTAATATCATGCCTCAGGGATGTTTTAGTGCAGCCATTTTGATTTTGTTCAACTTGATGCTTTTTTTTAAAGATTTTATTTATTTGCGAGAGAGAAGGAGAGACAGAGGGCACGAGAGGGAGGAGGGTCAGAGGGAGAAGCAGACTCCCCGCCGAGCAGGGAGCCCGATGCGGGACTCGATCCAGGGACTCCAGGATCATGACCTGAGCCGAAGGCAGTCGCTCAACCGACTGAGCCACCCAGACGCCCCTAACTTGATGCTTTTAAGTGGCCTCAGTTTCAGTCACCAGGAGAACCATAGTAAGACTACTTCATATTTTACAGTGAGAAACCACTGACTATTTTCTAGAATGGCTAAATTTCAGTGAAAATATTGAATTAGAATTCTCATTTACTACTGATGGTGATGTGGGAAACAAAGGCAAAAGAAACAATTAAGCCTCTTTACTGCCAACAGCCCCTTGCCAAATCCTTGAAACAGGTAGAGTGACCTTCCTGTGGGAGCTCAACTGCTTGGATGTTGACTCTTTGCTAAGGGCAAAAGACAACCTTACAATAACGTCCCTACCTCCCAGGATCCTGTGAGTCTATGTTAACGTATAAAAAATTCTTTGGAGACTTCCTTTATCTCTACCTCCCAAGATACGTGTTAGTAATTATCCCCCAAGCATATGGCCCACCAATATACATCTGAAGTGTCTAATGACTGAGGGTTTACTGAACAGAAATAAATGAGCTTTTCCCTAAAAATAGCTAGCCCTGTCAACATCCTGGAAGCCTTGTTCCCAAAATGCTTTGGAAACTTGTGCTGTCTTTATTGCTCTCCCAACTTGGAAGTGTATAATCAGTCACCTGTTGCAACCGAAGCGCAGCTCTATCTGCCCACGGGTCCTATCCCTGTGCTTTAATAAAACCACCTTTTTGCGTCAAAGATGTCTCAAGAATTCTTTCTTGGCCATTGATTCCAAACCACAACATTCTACATAAATGGGAATTTAAAAAGTACATTCAATTTGGAAAATTATTTACCTACGGAAAGAGCACATTTTGTCACCCCAAAATATGTCTCTTTAGCATAAGGCTTACTTTAGGCTGGGTTTTTTAAAAAATTTTTTTCCTTAAAGATTTTATTTATTTATTTGAGAGAGAGAGAGAGAGAGAGAACATGAGAGGGGAGAGGGTCAGAGGAAGAAGCAGACTCCCCACTGAACAGGGAGCCCGACGCGGGACTCAATCTGGGGACTCCGGGATCATGACCTGAGCCCAAGGCAGCCGCCCAACCCACTGAGCCACCCAGGCACCCCTAGGCTGGGTATTTGAGAGAAAGAGCAGACAGGAGTGCCTGGGTGGGTCAGTCGCTTAAGCGCCTGTCTTTGGCTCAGGTCGTGATCCCAGGGTCCTGGGACCGAACCTGCAATGGGTTCCATGCTCAGTGGGGAGTCAGCTTCTCCTTCTCCCTCGCTACTCCCCCCTTTGTGTTTTCCCTCTCTCTCAAATAAATAAATAAGAACTTAAAAAAAAAAAAAAAGAAACAGCAAAGAAAAAGCTCTGAAACCTAGTCTGGTTATTTTGTAAGAGACACTGGCATTTCCAGGGGAAAACTCCATTTGTAAGACTGTCTCCCTCCGTGTAGCAGAAAGAGGGAGAAAGTGTAAATCTCCAGAAACTCTGATCAGTGGACAAGGCATGGATTAAATCGGAATATCAAACATGGCCTCGATTATTGCTTTTTGCCTGGTCACCTCCCCAAATGCTTCCCAATAGGATCATGTGTGAGTTTTAAGAAAGGATCATATCCGGTGCCCCCCAGCCCAGATTCTGTCAAGCCGTGTGGGTGGGAACAACAGTGTTGTTTGAATTAAATGCTCCAGGCGATTCTAGGTGCAGCCAGGGTTAATTGGAGGGCTTCCCATGAATAGAAGACAGCTGAGTGTAGGCTTTGGCTCAGGGAGGAGTAACATGGTCTCCTGTGCGTGAATCTGGAAGCTTCAGGTCCATGCGTCACACTTTTCTTCTTTCTTTCTGCTCCAGCAGAAGTTGTGTGTGTCTGGTTGGGGAGGCGCCCTGAAAGCAGAGAAGGAAAAATGCAAAGATTGGTCTCCAAGGAGGAATTCATTGTTTCTGAATAGCTCCTGACATAAAAGGCTAGGAAATTGGGCCTTTTCTGCATTTCCAAATCCCACCTGCAGGTGAGCAGTTTACAGGTGAAGAGGCTCTGTTGGTGGCTTTAAAAGCATTTTCTCCTGATGCAGCTGTGATTTCTCCTGGACTCTCTTCTGAAGAAGAACTCCAAAGGAGGAAGTGAAAGAAGAAATGGCCAGTTCTCAGGTAAGCTTTGTTCCTGAGTTCAGAGGCCCTGTCATCTTTTTCTCCTGAAATTCCTCACATTTAGAAGTTGCAAATACTGGGCGCCTGGGTGGCTCAGTCGGTTGAGCGGCTGCCTTCAGCTCGGGTCATGATCCCAAGGTCCTGGGATTGAGCCCCACTTTGGGCTCAGTGCTCAACCGGGAGCTTGCTTCTCCCCTGCCTGCTGCTCCCCCCTGCTTGTGCTTGCTCTCTCCTTCTCTCTCTCTCTCTCTCTGTCAAATAAATAAAATCTTTAAAAAAAAAATAAATTTCAAATACGGATTTTTCTAGTTCTGATGTTTCTGCTTTATGTTTACACCTAATTTTTAAACCTTTTCAGAAATGATGCTCAAGATTAGGTCTTTAGAACACTTCTTCTCTGTAAGCCAGAGCCTTCTATCCCTTCTCTCCAACCTGGCTTCCAGTAGGCCATCAACAGTTGTCACAGTGAATGAAAGACCTGCCCACCATTATTGAAAACACTCCCTTGGTGACAGATCCACGGGGAAGGTGTGGGGTTAAAGATTCCTATTGCTGAAAAGGGTCTGGGCCTGCGATATCAGTGAAGGAGGATGGTCTTATTTAGGTCCCATCTGGAAGCTTTATCAGCTCTATGTAGACTAGGAGTAAGAAAATGCATAAATAAACACAGTGGATATGAGGCCCAAAATAACTTGGAATATTCTCTGAGAAAAAAAAGGGGGGGTCGTACACTTTAGAATGTGGAAAAGATACTGTATCTAAAATAAACTAGATATTACAGGACAGGGAAAGTGTAGGTGATTGAAGTTTGTATAAATCAACTGTATTCTCATAATTTGACATTCTGATTTACTGTTTCGGAGCCACAAGGATGTGGTGCCTAAATGGAGTGTCTCTTGATCGGATGGGGGCCCCCAAATGTAGGGCAATGATTAGGTGGAAGCTGTTGGCAGGGGAAGTGAGAATTGACCTGAGGCAGAACAAAGGAGATAGAAGTTCATTGAATCCAGAGCAAGGGAGCTGTGGACAGGACTGCAGAAGGGCTGTCTGCAAGAAAGTGGGGGCTGTTAATTAAAGGGGAAAGATATGGCGGTATTCATACAGATGGAATCTTCCCATTTTGGGGAAATGAACCTGGTTGTAAGTAGTTAATTGGTTAGTTAGGGCCTAGGGATATTTCAGGGTGGGTCACCTGATGGGCGTGTGGTGTTCAGCCAGGTGGGTCACTGCCCCTTTCCGCATTCCATTGCTCAAGGCTCTTTGCCTAAAAGCAGCCTCTGAAGAACAAACTGTTGCAGGTTCTTGTCTGGTGGCAGGATGAAAGAATGAATCTCAAGGACACAAAAGGGTAAAGTGATAGTTTATCAAGTGAAGGTGAGAACAGAAAAACAGAAGCATCATCATCCACAAAGTGATTTATAAGTGTCATGTCATGGAAAGTGGTTCTTGAATTAATCACCATGACAGTTTTCTACTCTGTCACTTTTAATGTGTATATAACTACTTCCTAAATGTATGGATGGGTGCATGAAATGTAAAAAGATAGATAATTTCACGTGCATAACTTTTTGTTTCCATTATTCTTGTCAACGTTTGACACCTGCTATGAACATTGGTTTAGAGTATTCTCGGTATGTTGACCTGCGTGTCCTTTTCAGTTGACTCTGGGACCCATAACCTGGGTTAAAACCTGATCCCTTGAATGTACTGGATGTCCTGGATATTTGACAAAATACTCACAAAAAATATAAGAATAATGTGTTCACTCTCTTCGATTATTATTATTTTTTATTAATATATGAAAAACTGTTAGATGCTATCTACTACGAAATGCTCAGAAAGGCTCGTTGTTGCCTTTCGCGCTATTCTAGTAGAACCTAGAACCAATTGCTATAAAACCCATTCAGTTCCAAGTCCTCCAAGAATTCCTTCCTTCTGAGTTCTACCTCTTCGTTATTCATAAATGTGTTCCTTGCCCATAGGCTAAAGCCTTGTTAGAAATGCAGAGTCCTATTCCACCCCAGAACTGTTGAACAGAATCTGCATTTTCATGATACTGCCAATGCACAATGTTGTGAAATTCTAATCACATTAGAATTTGATAAATACATTTGTAACCCACCAACACTTTGCATGTAAGAAATAGACACAACTTACAATGTATGATAATAAACAACAGTACTCAATAATGTGAATGCCTACATTGATGCCTTCAATTTACAACTTCTCTTGGATAAACACACAGTATTTATAATGGTTTTGTGGATCATTGCCATCCTCTTACCTCGAAGTTAAACAGTACATGAGAGCATATTATTGTGTTAAAAATTACCTTACTGCAGATAACAGGAAACTCACCTAAGGAGAACCAGTTCTCCTAATATAACTCTACTAATAGGAGTTGACTCCTTGTTGAGTCACAAATAGAAACTACACCAGGTGGGGTTGTAACACAAAAGAAACTTGATTTGTAGGAAATAAGATTACAGGGGATAACTTCCAAAGCAGAGACTCACAAAGCAAGGGGAAATGATTTCCTTCTCTTTAGGGGTAGGGTAGATATTTAGAAAGGGGAGCCTGTCATCTTATGTAGAGCTGGGCATAAAGTTGCACATGGACCTTAACAAAACACTTCGCACATTAGGTAAATGACGTTTGTGCTTCTCCGTAGGTGGAGAATTTTAGTATTACAATGAGGTAAAGGTAACTGTAGATCACTCCATGGGTTACACCTTGGTCCCTCTGCCTCAAACTGGGCCAGCCCAAGCACATCCCCTGGGCAGTCATTACCTTTTATTGGATAGTTTCTGCTTTCACCACAGGAGACTCTGCCCATGGTGTGTTTTGGTTGAAGTAAAGGATAAGGCGGAAAGAAGAGGTTAAGTCAAATGTGAGATAAAGTTTGGTGGGTACAATCAGGCAGTGAAGGCCAGGTGTTGGGGAGTCTAGCTGGTGACATTAACTCCCTCTTTGATCTTAGGGACTATTATAAACTCTGCCTATGGCCACTGGGTCACTGTCGTATTTATTGCAGGGACTGCTGACATTCAGGGATGTGGCCATAGAATTCTCTCAGGAGGAGTGGGGATGCCTGAACCTCGTTCAGCGGGAATTGTACAGGGATGTGATGTTAGAGAACTACGGACACCTCCTCTTCCTGGGTGAGAATAACTCCTTCCAGATTTCCCAAACCACATTTGTATGTATCTTTGAAGACTCTCTTGGATGATGATTCTTTGCACAACTGGAATTCAAAGCACTGCACTAAGGAACAAAAGTAAGGGTTTGTAGATGTAGACAAAAATCCCTGATGTTTGCATTTCAGCTTTAGCTTCCCCTTCCTTAAGGTAACATCATTTCTGTAGATTAGTGGCAGTGCTAAACCCGGAGGGGCATAAAATGGTGCTGCCCGCATTTAAACTCCAGTTTTTCGTCCTTACCATTGTATCGGTAGTACTTGGAAGTGCAAGTTAGGATGTGAATATTTGAAACTCCTGCATGTTCTGAAGGGGCTGTTGGTCAGCAGTGTCTGGGATGGGAAATCACCTTTTAGAATTCTGCGATGTTCTCTGTTCTCTCCTGAGCACAATAGTGGATTGAAAGAATCTCCAGCAATAGTTATATTCCGTTTTTCTATTAACCAGGTCTCATTGTGTCAAAGCCTGATCTGGTCTCCTTTTTGGAGCAAAAGAAGGACCCTTGGAATGTGAAGAGAAAGAAGACAGTAGCCTTTCATCCAGGTAGGTGGGAATGAATGAAGCAGATGACAGAGGTGAGGTCCAAATGTGAATGATGAAGACAGACCTTAAAATGCGGTTCAAGTAGGTCTCCTTGAATGAAAATCAGTTGGAGGAGCCCAGTTTCATGTCACTGTCTCTCACAGAGGGACATCTGCTAGCCAACATTATCATGCTTTTATATTCTCGTATAAGAGTGATATAAATCATGGTGAAGTAAGTGTTCAGGGAATCATTATTTACATTAAAGTAAGATACAGAGGTGTACCTGGGTGGCTTAGTCAGCTTAGCATTCATCTCTTCATTTCAGCTTGGGTCATGATCTTCGGGTCTTGGGAAGGAGCCCCATGTTGGGGCTCAGCAGAGTCTGCTAGGGATTCGCTCTCCCCCTCTCCCTCTGGTCCTCCCCTGGTAATGCTCTCACACGCTCTTTCTCTAAATAAAGGATAAAATCTTTTTAGAAATATGATGAAAATAAAGTAAGATAGAGAAACATTTTGATTTTTAAATAGATTGGCCAGGGAGCTCCCGGGTGTTTCAGTCAGTTAAGCATCTGACTCTTGGTCTCTGCTCAGGTTGTGATCTCGGCGTCATGAGGTGGAGTCTGTTAGGGATTCCCTCTCCCTCTATCCCTCCCCCCACTCCTGCTCACTCATTTACTCTCTCTCTCAAATTAATAAAAAATCCTAAATAACTTGCCGGTTGCTGATTAAGGAGAATATGCTGGCAATTCATTAAAATCTGGATGTATCTTCATTTTAGCAATTAATAGAAGTCAAGAACATTAGCTGTCCCACTGAAATGAAGAGATTTTCATAGACATCTGAGGAAAGTATAGATAACTCTTCTGTAAAGGGTGTAAAATTAGCATACATCCACTTTTACTCAATAATTAACCTCAGTTTGAAAAGCATGAAAAGCACAACCCACAGATCATTATCTCAGAGGAACAAGAATGGTTCTTGAATGCTTGTAATGGGTATTTTGAACAAGAATCATACAGTGATACCGCAGTGGGTTTTTTAGAGTGCATTTGAAATTAATATGTTTTAATTAGTAGCACTGAATGGATTTTAATGTGTTAACACTGATCTGGAAAGCAGTGTTACCCTACACGAACCTCAGCCTGCCCCACGTTCATCAACATTGTACGTAAAGAGACAGAAACACAAAGTACACTTGACCCTTGAACTACGTGGGTTTTTGAACTGTGTGGGTCTACTTACAGTGAGATTTAATTATAGTACAGTTCTGTAAATGTATTTTCTCTTCCTTCTGATTTTCTTAACGTTTTCTTTGCTTGAGCTTCCTTTATTGTAGGAATATCATATATAACATACAAAATATATATTAATTGACTGTGGGTTTTGTTTTTTTTTTTTTAAAGATTTTATTTATTTGAGAGAGAGAACATGAGATGGGGGAGGGTCAGAGGGAGAAGCAGACTCCCTGCCGAGCAGGGAACCCGATGCGGGACTCGATCCCGGGACTCCAGGATCATGACCTGAGCTGAAGGCAGTCGCTTAACCAACTGAGCCACCCAGGCGCCCTGGGTTTTTTTTTTTTAATGAGAGAGAGAACAAGCAGGGGGAGCAGGAGAGGGAGAGGGAGAAGCAGGCTCTCCACTGAGCAGGGAGCCCCATGCAGGGCTCAATTCAGGACCCTGAGATCATGACCTGACACGAAGGCAGGTGGTTAACTGACTGAGCCACCCAGGCGCCCCTAATTGACTGTTTTTGATAAGGTTTTTTGTCGACAGCAGGCTATTGAAATTAAATGTTAGGGAGTCAACCTTCTACATGGATTTTTACCTGCATGGGGTTGGGTACTTTGAATCCCTGTTTTCCTCAAGAGTCAAGAGTCACCTGTATTTGTTAAAGCAGTGGGGTGATGTCACTAATAATTTTTTTTCTCTGTGGCCTTTAACATCATTATTTGAGATTAGTTTCCCCAAGTTTAGGTAATACATATTTTCCTCCTTATTGTAATTGCTAGAGCAATATGATGCTTCTAAGAAGGATGATACAGATGTTTTTTATTAGAGTGTGGCTAAACAATTTCTTGGTACTGTGCCTTGGAATTCATTTTGTGTAACCAGACTACCTGCAGGGGTTTGAGCTGACTCTAGTCCCACCCAGTAGCAAATACACTAGATAAAAGCCCCCGAATGACAAGCAGAGGTGACTTCCTCAGTAGCCTTTGTGAGCGTGTCCACTGGCAGTATATTTACCTTAAGCCCTCCTTAGAGAAGATCCCCGCACAGTTTACCATACTCCACTCATTTTGGTTTGAGTTGTGCATTCTCGCCTTCGCCTGGGAACACTAAAGCACTTCAACCATGGACTCTCAGAAAGGCATCTGCCCCAGTTCTTGCCATTCTCTCTGCCTGCACTTAGTCTTGACCTCTTCATGTTGTCCCTCAAGGCATATTATGTACATCCTCCAGGATCTATGACTAGTAAACTTTATTTTACTTTCCTTGTTGTTTTTAATTGAACCATGACTCATCACGCAATCCCTAGGGGTCCTACTTAACAACTGCTAATTGAATAAAGTCAATACATACATGATTACAAGCCATATCTACAGAATTTTCAATTACTGTTTATAAAAGTTTACCCTATATTTTTCATTGCTTGTTTTCATGAGTATACAGAACACAACATTTTATGGTTTTGATATGCACAGAATGTAAAGTGTTATATTAAGCTAAAGATATATTTCGGAATAAAAGAATAATTAGGAAGGAGTACGTATGTGTGTATGTGTGTGTGTTCCTATATCTTCAGAAGGAGAGGGAATATTGGAGCAAAGAAGGTTTTTTCCAAATTTCAAAATTCATGATTTCCTAGTAAACAAAAGTGGGATAGATTCATAATGGGAATAATTTTCTCTACATTGTGTTGAATTTATTTCTCCTAAATCTCATGTACCTTGGCTTGAAAATCTCCCCATGCAAATCATGTCTTGTTTACCTCCCTATTTCTCAGGTAGGATCTACTCTGTTTTCCTTGTTCCAGTGTTCAGGAACTATTGCTTATATGTTTTAGTCAGGGATTTTAAGAAGACTTTGCATGAAATGACATGGTGTTTAAAAATCCACCTAAATAGGGGAGTAATTCCTCACTGAGCATATTAAATTCCATGTAGTTTAATTGCTCCATTTCACTTCTTCCTTCTCAAGTAGAGAAGAACACTAAGTGAGATTTCTTTACTTACTATTCTTTTCCCTTCTTGGAAATGACATCATCCAAGGTAGTCACTTTATTCTAACAGTTTGATTAGGTGAAAAGTTGGAGACTTCATTGAGTCATGGTTGTTTTAACATTCATTTGAAGGGACTAAGCATGGGACAGTGGTCAAGGCTTAGTAGATGTTCTAAACTTAGGAAGAAAACAGTACTGTATTGGGAGTGATGATGCAGCCCAAGGTGACATGAAAAATATCTAGGCTAAAGAATTGGCATGAATTCTTCATGTTGGGAGAGGACACCTGTCCAAGGCGGCACTACTGAGTCTAAACTTAGAAAGATTAATTTCACTTGTTTTCCTTCCAAATCTTCTCCAGTTTTTCCATGTCCTTCTCTCCTTTATGACCTAAGGCAACACAGCTGTCCTCCTTTCCTATGTTACGGAGACTGCCTTGTCACTGCTCTCTCCCTCCCACACAGGCTCCACAGCCCCTTGTCGGTTGTTAGGAGCAGCTTTAAATTTTTAATTGAATGGGAAGTGGTTGGTAACTGGATCATTTGAGACCATATGTAAGATTTAAATCGTATGCCATCACCACATCCTTGGTAGAATAGGAAAACACCATCAATGGGCCACAGGATTACTTCAGGCACTTGGTACTAAGAGTTGTGAGGACAGATAAAACATGATGATGGTATCCTTCGAGAGGGAGATAAGGCTTACTAAAGCAAATATGGGCAATTGTAAGAGATTTGATTTATTTACTTATTTGAGAAAGTGGAGGGGGGAGAGAGTGAGAGTGAGAACAGGGGTAGAAGGAGGGGCAGAGGCAGAGGGAGAGGGAGAAGCAGACTCCCCCTGAGCCTGGGATCATGACCTGAGCTGAATGCATACGCGCAACTGACTGAGGCACCTAGGTGCCCCTGGAAAACTCTTGTAATGTGGGGGAAAGAACTGGTAGAGAGGTCCCTTTGGTCACTGCAAGGTCTTAAGAAGCTTCTGGTTGGGGGCGCCTGGGTGGCTCAGTCATTAAGCATCTGCCTTCAGCTCAGGTGGTCCTGGGATCAAGCCCCGCATCGGTCTCCCTGCTCAGCGGGAAGCCTACTTCTCCCTCTCCCACTCCCCCTGCTTGTGTTCCCTCTGTCGCTGTCGCGCTCTCTCTCTGTCAAAATAAATCTTGGGGAAAAAAAAAAGGAATCTTCTGGTGATGACAAATGTCACAGAGTTGGGGACTTGGGAAATGTGGTAGTTTTCTGGGATTCAGGGATGTCAGATCCTTTACTCATGATTTCATGAATTCTCTGGTGGTTCTGAGGGCCAGGTGCTATTGGGTGACAGATTAACTGTACCTTTCCAGGTATAGGGATGGGAGTGGGTGGAGAGAGGATATTTGTGGGCATAGATTCGAGATGTCATTTGACTGAGTTGACGCTGAAGATGAAGAAGGCTTTTTGGATACTACTAGGCAGAAGCAGCAAGGCTGTGGTCGCACGAAACTCTGGTGTCCCAGGTATATAACTGTAACATAGGTCTGATTCACTGTACATGAATGACATTCCAGGGATGCTGACCCACAGCTGGCAGGGACCTTTCTCACTTCCACTCAGCCCGTTGATGAATCTAGTCCTGTACTCAGCACTGTGTGCAGGGCACTGATTACCTGAGGAGCAGATCATGAGTCCCCTGCAGTGAGCATGTCTGCTTCAGACATTCCGCCCAGTTTTTAGTCTTTTTTCTTTTTCTTTTTCTTTTTTTTTTTTAAGATTTTATTTATTTGACAGAGAGAAACACAGCGAGAGAGGGATCACAAGCAGGGGGGGTGGGAGAGGGAGAAGCAGGCTTCCCAAGGAGTAGGGAGCCCGATGCGGGACTCGATCCCAGGACCCTGGGATCATGACCCGAGCCGAAGGCAGACGCTTAACGAGTGAGCCACCCAGGCGCCCCACCCAGTTTTTAGTCTTAATGTCCCTATGTTGTTTCGTAGCCCATGCTGTTCTTCATACCCATCCTGATCTGAGGGGAAAGAGGATTTTTTTTTTTTTAAAGATTTTATTTATTTATTTGACAGAGAGAGACACAGGGAGAGAGGGAACACAAGCAGGGGGAGTGGGAGAGGGAGAAGCAGGCTTCCCGCTGAGCAGGGAGCCCGATGCGGGGCTCGATCCCAGGACCCTGGGATCATGACCTGAGCCGAAGGCAGACGCTTAATGACTGAGCCAAACAGGCGCCCCAAGAGGATTTTTATCATTTGTAGAAACTGATAAATTTGGGTAGTATGTTATACTCATATGTCACAGTGGTTCAATTGAAGGATAATAATGCATTTTTCAGTACCTGTTACTTTGTGTGAAGATACACCATGAAAAAGTTGAAGTGTACTTATAGAAAAGATGTGTACTTTGTGTTAGGTACATAGTGAGTAGATAGATGCTCATATTGGATAAAACGATTCAGACACCCTAGAGTGTACTCTGATTCCATTTCTTCCCTCTGGTATTGTCTACCTATAGGCATCGTGTTTATTCTTGCTCTCTCATGGCCCCAAGATACCTGCCCCCCCCCCGCCCCCCCCCAGGCATCAAACCGTGTTCCTTGCAGCCAAGAAGGCAGCGTAAGTCTGATAGGACTTAGGGAATTTGATCTGAAGCCTTTCTGTTCTCATTCGGGGAAAGCCATCCTCCGCACGGCACTCTTCCCTCCATGTCATTGAGCATAACTCATCCTTATATGGGCCAGTTTAAGTAGCCATATATACGTGTAGGGCAGGTGGCCATGTAAGGCGTTTGTGAATGGCTCTTGTTCTCTGATCTGTTTCACAGCATATGACAGAAAGGCAATCACACATTGCACTGAAACTAGCTCTTTCGTAAAGGCCCTGAGATTTAGCCTATCTTCATCTTAATGCACAGGGCGTTTATTCTGCATCCAAATGGAGTACTAATTAAAGGTCCTTCAGCGTGCAATATTTATGGTCTTAGGGTAAAATCATCAAATACAGCATCATAGTGAGAATGCTATATTCAATGCCATTATAATATAACATGTATTAAAGTCTTTTTTTTTTTTTAAGATTTTATTTATTTATCTGAGACAGAGAGAATGAGAGAGACAGAGAGCACATGAGGGGGGAGGGTCAGAGGGAGAAGCAGGCTCCCTGCCGAGCAGGGAGCCGGATGCGGGACTCGATCCCGGGACTCCAGGATCATGACCTGAGCCGAAGGCAGTCGCTTAACCAGCTGAGCCACCCAGGCGCCCTGTATTAAAGTCTTGTATGCATTTCATAACTTCATAAAATATGTAAATAAGTTCCAGTTCACTTGAATTTGGATGGCTTTCATTCTAGAATGTGAACAGAAGTGTGTTTGGGGTGATCCCATGAAGCTCGAGGAAGGTATTGAGAGAAGGGAGAGATGGAAGGACTCTAACACAAGGTAGACTGTGTGAGAGTCAAATTCATTTATGATTAAAGAAAACATGCCTTGTGTAGGTTGTGTGTGTTTGTCCCAACGCTAGTGTGACCACAGACAGTTTCTAGAGTGACATATCTGTGGACAAGTTGCAGATGACCTGTGACTTAGTTACTACAGAGGTAGTCAAATTTAGCCCATGTCAGAATCACCAGGAACAGTAGTAAATGTTGGATTGCTGGGTCTATCACCACATCACCATGTCAGTAGTTCTGGGGTGCAGTCTCCCGAATTTCCTTTCTTACACTTTCTCGGGTGCCTGTCTAGAGAACCCACTTTCAGAACCAATGTCTGGGCACACGTGTATGCTTATGTTCTTCAGTAAGGAGGTTAGCCTATGTAGACGGCAGTCAGTTACACGGGTCTGGAGTCCTGGTTCTCCAGGTGTGAAAGTAGACTCATGTATGTGCTGTACCTTTCCTGTGTCTTTACCTTGGACCCCTGAACTCTGTGTCTGGTTCTCCATAGTCAAGCAGAATGCCACTCGGGCTGTGTGTCTGGTTTGGGCTGGAAATTTCACTTTCACAGAGGCTGTTTGTGTGTGAAGACTTCGGGTGAACCACTGAGTGTCAGAGAGGAAAGAGAATCCAAGCACAGGTCGCCTTCTGGAAGGGCATTTGACCTCTGTGCATCATCTTGATGTGTAGGGTATCCAGATTCAAACCCTGATTCTACTAATAATTGAGTGGATCAGTAAACCTTCTTTGAACTAAATCCTTTGTGTTAGTAAAAGGACAACAATATTAGCACTAACCCACAGAATCAAGAACTTTAAATACATTACAGTAGATAAAAAGCATCAGTAACACGGGACATACATTGTACATACTACGCAAAGGAACATGGCAGGCTTTAGTGACTATTTTGGTTTTTACTTTTTATGAGAGAGGTAGCCCACAAGTCATGTTTCATGCTGAATCCTTTCTATCTAAATGTGAATATTGAACTTCGGAAAATAATCAAATAGCCTTTGTGCATTTGAAAATTGGACTGATTTGACTGTGCCAAGTTTTCATTGGAATACTGCAGAATTTCTCACTCTTGTATCCGTACCTTTTCCTTTACTTAAATGGAATGAAAGCAAGTTTGAGAGGTTTTTTTTTTCCCTTCCTTAAGGATTTGTTTGTTTATTTGATAGAGAGAGCACAGGCAGGTGGGGCAGAGGGAAAAGAGGAGAGAATCCAAAGCAGACTCTGCTCAGCATGAAGCCCAAGGCAGTGCCTGATCTCAGGACCCTGAGATGAGGGCCTGAGCAGAAACCAAGAGTTGGAAAGTTAACCAGCTGCACCACCCAGATGCCCCAAGTTTGAGAGGTTTTATTCCCAGTCATCTGAATGTAGCCAATTATTTGTCATTCCTTCTAGAGGAACCCTAGGCATTATGACAGCTTCTCGTTTAAAATATTTGCGTAATTTCAATGTCAGCTTATTTTCTGCATTCACAGAGGGCCAGACCTGTGTCTGTTGACAACTGTGGGCCCCTGCGCAGTTGCCAAGCCAATGCTGGCTAGTCCCTGGTCCAGTGGGACCAGAGGTTATGTTCAAAGGTTTGCAGGACGGAAGGCCATTCTCTGTTGGTGGGCAGTGCTATAGGCAAGACTCTGTGACTGCCTGGGTTCATGGTTCAAATTCCTGGTCATGAAGAGTAAGAGGTTTTAGTCAATACTTGGGCAATGCTGATGGCTTGGCTTTCTCCCCAAGTAGACCTAAAAGATAGGCTCTGGGATTGCCCAGGGTCTTTGTTCAGGTTTCCTGATGGGGCAGGAGTGGAGGTTATGATCGGCAGTGGGAAGTGACTTCCAACTTGGATGCCTGCTCAGACGGGGCCATCAAATGGCCTCCATGCTCTAGTTCAACCTACTGGCTGGAGCTCCAAGTCAGGTACACCTACTGACAGAGCTCCTTGACTGGGTGGGTCCATCTCTGCTCTGCAAGTGGGCAGAGTCACTGGGATCTCTGATTGGGTGTCACTCCAGAGTGGAAGACAGTCTGGTCTGGCAGTCTTCCAAGATCTGAACACTGGTTGCCTTAAGCCTTACCCACCTTCTCTGTGTCTATATGATCCACAGTGGTCCAACACCACAGATTTCCCCAGGGATCCCCATGAGGTCAGACCTGAGTGGGCCACCGAGGTAGTGGCCTGCCATTTGAGGAATGTTGGAGGCCCACTTTGGGCTCTTCTTGGTGGAGTAATCATAGTTCTCCGTGGTCCCTCATGGTGGGACACTGTGCTGGCCCACTGTGTGGTCATAGTGAAACTCCTCCTCTTAACTTTCTCATGCTGTCCTTGTTGATCTCTGTGGCGGTCTGGGGTTTGCTTCAGTCTCGACACCCATGAGTCCTGAGAATTGCCCAGTGATATCTTATATGAATAGTTGCTCTAGAGCTTATTATGAGAAGTACGGAAGTGGGATCTACTTATGTCACCATCTTGATGGTGTCAACCCTCTGTGATGAATATTGTTATGTCTCACAAGGGAAAAATAATGTTTTGCTATATACAAGTATGTATATGTATATATGTTTTTATATGTGTATAAATATGCATACACAAATTGTGTTACCCATGAAGTAGAAAAGAGTATACATTTAGATACTGAAAATAACACTACTAAGAAGAATGAAAACATTCTCTCTCTCAAATAAATAAATAAAATCTTCAAAAAAAAAAAAAAAAGGGCGCCTGGGTGGCTCAGTTGGTTAAGCGACTGCCTTCGGCTCAGGTCATGATCCTGGATTCCCAGGATCGAGTCCCACGTCGGGCTCCCTGCTCAGCAGGGAGCCTGCTTCTCTCTCTGACCCTCCCCCCTCTCATGCTCTCTATCTCATTCTCTCTCTCAAATAAATAAATAAAATCTTTAAAAATAAAAAAAGAAGAATGAAAAAAATCCTTTGGTGTTAAAGATTATTCATTATGATACTTATTTTTGCCATGCTGCATGTTTGATTGGTTATCACTACATGGTTTGTTTTTCATTTTGGTTTTTCCAATTTCATCCTCATGTTAAAGTTACAGCTCTAGGAAAATTCCAATGGAATATATTCAAGGAAAGTTTAGTGTTACCAGGAACAATTGGTTTATTTATGTTTAATATTCTAATGGAGATACTGGGGTTTGGAAGTACCACGTTTTTTTAATATTTTTCCTTATACCCTATCTATTTTTTAAAAATTTTTCATGTGTTTTAAGGAAATAATTCTACATTTCATTCTTTTTGTGAATATTGTATACCTAGTACCATATTGTTTTCGCTATTATTAACATATAGCATGAAAATCTAGTCACAGTGTGAAGTTACTTCCTAACTTTAATTTCAACTTGTCATTATATCTACGTTATGACACTTATCTTTTAACATACATTATTTTTTAATGATTTTTCTTAAAAGGAAAGTCAGATAAGCAGATCTTAGGTTAACAGCTCAGTGGGATTTCACAAACGGATCACATCTCTATAATCCAATGAGATCAAGAAACAGAATATTGTTTGTCCTCTAAAATTCCCCTTGGGGGGGCACCTGGGTGGCTCAGTCGTTAAGTGTCTGCCTTCAGCTCAGGTCATGATTCCAGGGTCCTGGGATCGAGCCCCGCATCGGGCTCCCTGCTCGGCAGGAAGCCTGCTTCTCCCTCTCCCACTCCCCCTGCTTGTGTTCCCTCTCTCACTGTTTCTCTCTCTGTCAAATAAATAAATAAAATCTAAAATAAAATAAAATAAAGTTCCCCTTGTGCTCCTCAGTAACTTTCCACAAAGCTCAGCACCCCTTTAACTCGTAAGGCAGTGGATTCCTGTCCTGGTTTTTGTAGTTTATGTAAACGCAGTCAGGCAGTGGGAACTGACTGGAACTCTTTTGTAATTGGAAATTTTTTTCTTTCCATCTATTGCTTGTGAATTTATTTGTATTACTGCACGTTGTAGTGCACCATTCATTAGAGTTGGATGGATCCATTTTCATTATGTGACTATCAATTGGCTGCAGCATTCTACTATTAATAGGCGAGTGGATGGTTCTAAGTCTATGACTGTCATGACTAGTACTGGCGTGTAAAATCTATAATTTGTCTTTTAATGAAGCATGTATAAATACCTGCTGTCGAGGGGCGCCTGGGTGGCTCAGATGGTTAAGCGTCTGCCTTTGGCTCGGGTCATGATCCCGGGGTCCTGGGATCGAGCCCCGCATCGGGCTTCCTGCTCAGCAGGGAGCCAGCTTCTACCTGTCCCTCTCCTCTCAACTCCTGCTCTCTCTCTCAAATAAATTAAAAAAAAAAAAAAATCTGCTGTCTCTATATTTGGGAGTGAATTGTCATTAAATAGTTTAGATATTCAACTTTAACAGATATTACCGAACCCCAACCCACAACCTTTGTATAATTTTTCACACTCGCTAGCAGCGTATGGGAGATCTGGCTTAGTCACATAATTTTCAAAACTTGGGAGTTTATGTCCTTTTCACAGTAGGCTTCTAGTTGGTATGGGATGTAACCAAGTCTTGGTTTTATTTCCTTTGTTATTGTTACTTCCTTTTACTACGGAGTTGGGCATTAACCTTGGGATAATTTCAAAGTGTCTAGTTAGTTACTATGATTCTTTTTTTCTGTTGTGATATCCTTTTCTTCAGACTTTGTAGTGTATATA
Source organism: Mirounga angustirostris (assembly GCF_029215605.1). Lineage (NCBI taxonomy): Eukaryota > Metazoa > Chordata > Mammalia > Carnivora > Phocidae > Mirounga > Mirounga angustirostris. Next base: position 55,574,989 of record NW_026991724.1, on the reverse strand, counting down.
TGCTAAGAATGAGACCCTGTCTTTTCTCTCATTATACCTCTACTTCTATCTCTTGACTTTGTGATGAAGAGAAGTTCTTAATTTTAATGTACTCCAGTCATTTCACCCACTATGGTTAGGGTTTTTTACCATTTTTAGAAATACTCTTGGGCATCTGGGTGACTCAGTTGTTTAAGCGACTGCCTTCGGCTCAGGTCATGATCCTGGAGTCCCAGGATCGAGTCCCGCATCGGGCTCCCTGCTCAGCGGGGAGTCTGCTTCTCCCTCTGACCCTCCCCCCTCTCATGTGTTCTCTCTCATTCTCTCTCTCTCAAATAAATAAATAAAATCTTTTTTTTTTTTTTTTTTTTTTTTTTTTTAAAGATTTTATTTATTTATTCATGAGAGACAGAGAGAGAGAGGCAGAGGGAGAAGCAGGCTCCCAAGGAGCAGGAAGCCCGATGCGGGACTCGATCCCAGGACCCTGAGATCATGACCTGAGCCGAAGGCAGACGCTTAACCATCTGAGCCACCCAGGCGCCCTAAATAAATAAAATCTTAAAAAAAAAAAAAAAAGAAATACTCTCTTATACCAAGACCACAGAAATATAATCCTTTATGTTTTTCTAATAACATCATTAAGTATCTTACAGTTTTGCTTGGAAATGTATTAAACAACGTCTTCTGTGGCTCGTGTAGTGACTGAGGTTTTCTGTTGTTTAAGATTTTGTTTTTAAGTAATCTCTGTAATCAACACCGGGCTTAACCTTAAAACTTTGAGATCAAGAGTCACATGCACTACCAACTGAGCCATCCAGCTGCTCTATGAATGATTATTCCTATATTCCCATAGCAGAATGTCTTCTAGGTCTGGGCAATAGCAATAACGTACTTGTCATAGACTGTAGCTGGAATCTTGGCAAACTGATAGCTGTTTTTCCCATTCTCTCTCTCTCTTTACATCACTGGGCGTAGGTTAAGTTCTACAGATTGTACTTCCAAACATGAGTATAGTCAACTCATTGGCCATCGTCTCTAAAGGAGTCCCACCAAGAGTGACAGCTTTTGGGTGAAGAGATTTCTGTCATGATCTCGGATGTAGACTTCTTCGGTATCTTCACAGAGTGACCAGGGATGTGTCCATTGCAGTGCAGTGTGGGACTTGGGTGTCTTCTAGACCATTAAGATTAGTCATATGTACGCTGCTTGGAAGGAGCTAAAGTAAAGCTTCCAAGTACACGAGCTTTTCATTTTCCTCCGTATGTCACTGCCAAATAAATCATGAAGGAAAACCTATTTTGGATACTGTTGTGGATATCAGAAGAAAATTACACATTTGCTATATCCAGCATTGTTACTGTTCCTTGAAATCATGTTGTGAGCTCATGGTCTACACCAGTGGTTCCTTGATTTTCATCCAGTAGAGGCATAAGCAGTAGGTCAAGTGTATTCATAAGATCAGCATTTCCTCCAGATCTTCACCTAAGTTCAGAGCCACCCAAAGTATTTTTGTCATTGTGGCACTTCTGTTTCATTTGATTCAATCTCCTGCAACTTTTATGTCTACTTTGCTGTTGTTAATATTCCCATTGGCGGTTCCCGAACACCTCTGCCCTTATTCCTGTGTGATTCCCAATCCTCAGCCTTTTTACTGTAATGAGCCATGATTCCACTATACCCAGGGCTTACTCTTCCTGGGTAAGAAATATAAAATCGTCTCATCTTTTCAGATACATCTAAATTGTATGCTTTTGCACAGTTGTTTCTTCACCCCTCCCCCTTAGAAAGCTCACTACAGAAATTTAAGGTAGATTCTCACGAGTATTGGGATTTCCTTACGTGTTCAAATGCAAGACCTATAGGGACATTGAGAAGTGAATGTTACAGCTCATGCGATTGTTCTGTATTGGGTCCTGCGGATCATAGTCTTTTCACAGTGCATGATGTAAATTGAATAGATTTTCTCCCAGATCCTGTGTCAGATTAAGGAGTATTTGACAAGGTGGTGTACACATGGGAAAATTAGGCAGGAGCCAGGCTGGGGTCAAACTGAGCGGTGGATACTGTTGGGAGATGATTCTCTATGGGTTTATGTTTCTCCATGTTTTATTTTTATTTTTATTTTATTTAATTATTTGTGAGAGACAGAGCACAAGCAGGGTGAGGGGCAGAAGGGAGAGATACAGGCACATTCCATGTAGAAAGGGGAGCTGGATACAGGGCTCGATCCCATGATCCCGAGATAATGACGTGAGCTGAAATCAAGAGTCAGACGCTTAACCAACTGAGCCACCCAGGTGTTCCTGATCATGCCATTTTTGATACTCACTCTATTAATGTGCAGTCTCAAACTGATAGTATTCCGTATGTTGAAACAGCCTTGAATTCCAGGAAGAATTCTTACTTGATTGTGTTGTAAAATGGTAAAGTGTGCTTTTGATTCAGTTGGCTTTATTTTATTGTTGACTTTGCAAGAACAGGTAGTAATTTGTACCCTTCTTTACTTGTAGCATCTCTCCTTTGGCTTTAATAACCTGGTAATGCTGGTGTCAGAGAAAGTGTTTTCAACGTCTCCCTTCTCTTTACTCCTTGGAAATGTTTGAGGAGATTTCAAGTACTTTCTCATTATATATTTGTATGATTTATCCAGTGAATTCATCTGGCACAGGACTTCTCTTTGTTGGAGGTTTTTGTTTCTGTTTTTAAAAGACTTTATTTATTTGACAGAGAGAGATACAGTTAGAGAGGGAACACAAGCAGGGGGAGTGGGAGAGGGAGAAGCAGACTCCCCACTGAGCAGGGAGCACTATGCGGGATCATGACCCGAGCCCCCCGACCCGAGCCGAAGGCAGGTGCTTAACAACTGAGCCACCCACGTGCCCCTGTTGGAGGTGTTTTTTTTTTTTTTTTAATTACTTTTTCAATCTACTAAGTAGTTGTAGATCAGTGGAGATTTTTAAATGTATTTCTTCATGTTGGAGTCCAGGTAGGTTATATTTGTTTTGATATTTATACCTATTTATTGGTATCTACTTCTTGGCATATAATTATATATCATTTCCTTTTATAATTATTTTTATTTCTGTGGTATCAGTGATACCGTGTCTGCTTTCATGTCTTCCAATTTTAGTTGGTCTTCTCTTTCATTCTTACTTGATTTAGTTATAGGTCTGTCAATTTTGATTTTTTTCTTTTTTTCTGAAAACCAAATCCTCCTATTGTTGATATTTTTCTATTTTTGCTAAATCCTATTTTCTTCATTTCTGTTTTATGTTTAAATTTCCTTTCTTGCTGTCGCCAGGATGGCTGTCGTTTAAGCCTTAAGACTTCAACTCAGGTCATGATCTCAGGGTCCTAGGATTGAGTCCCGTGTCAGGCTGCCTGTTCAGTGAAGAATCTCCTTTGCCCCTCTCCTTTTGGCCCTCCTCTTGCTCATGCTCTCTCTCTGTCTCTCTCTCTCAAATAAGTTTTTTTAAAAAATTCCTTCCTTCTGCTGATTTTGGGCTCATAATGGTACTTCTCATGATTATTTGAGGTAGAGGAGAGTGATTGGTGTTACACCCTGACAATACTAGAGAATTATCTGTTACGCTTTGTGGTCAGTATGTTGTCTGCAAGTTTATGTGTCCTTGGAGGAATGAAGTCCTGATGATTCCTTCTCAGCCATCTTGCTGACGTTCTCTGATTGATTTTATGGTTGTATGTTAGACATCATCCATATATTTGTCTGAAAGTTGTAAGTGGAATGACGTTACTTTTCTGTTATTCAATATCTTTCAGCTGTATCTTCACATGGCACCCTGAGCTTCCTGCCAGAGCTGTGCAAAGAAGCTTCATTTCAAAATGTGTCAATGGGTCGATATAAACATAGTGTCCTTGAGAAGTTACACTTAATGATAGACTGGGATAATGATCATAAAGGATATATCCAAATTGAGACTACTGCCCATAATAAGAATCTCACTGCCCACAATGGTGAAAGATACAAAATATTTTGTAAAACCTTCCTTTTTAAGTCCACTAGTTCTGCAAAGCAGGGTGTTTCTGTAAGCAGAATCTCCAATCAAATATTCAAACGTACATATTTATGGATAGAGAATGTGGAAAATCTGGAAAGTTACCTAGTACATGCTGAAAATAACGATTTGAACAATTTTGAAAATAGGATTGGATTGACCTTTCAGTCAAATATTTCTAAACTTCAGAGATTGAAAAATGGAGAAACAACTGCTAAATGGGATCCATTTGAGAGGTCCTTCACCAAGGGCTCAGTCCTCCAAAATTACGAGAGCATTGTCAATGGGGACAGAATTGCTCAAGGCAGTGAATGTGAGAAAAAATTTCATCAAGGCTCAAATGTTAATAAACATCTGAGGATTCATTTTCAAGAGAACCATTCTGAACATATTAAATGTGGGGAAGTCGTTTATCAAAGATCCAACCTTCTATGTAACAGTATGCATATAAGAGAGAATCCTTACAAATTTAATGAATGTGAAAGAGATTTTAACCAGTCCTCCAGTGTTGGTGATCATCAGAGAATTCATGTGGGAAAAAACCCATACAGATACAATGATAAGCCTGGGAACATGTTTAGTCAGTCATCAGTAATATGTATACATAAGACAATCTGTAGTGGAGAGAAACCTTACAAAAGTAAAGAATGTGGCAAGGCCTTTAAGCAGTGCTCAACCCTTACTCAACATCACATAATTCATACTGGAGAGAAACCTTATAAATGTAAAGAATGTGGCAAGGCCTTCAACAAGCCCTCGACGCTTACTCAACATTACAGAATTCATACTGGAGAGAAACCTTACAAATGTAACGAATGTGGCAAGTCCTTTATCCAGCAGTCACACCTAACTGTACATCACAGAATTCATACTGGAGAGAAACCTTATAAATGTGAAGAATGTGGCAAGGCCTTTAGCTTTCAGTCAAGCTTTATGAAACATCACAGAATCCATACTCGAGAGAAACATTACCAATGTGAAGAATGTGGCAAGGCCTTTGAGCAGGAACCAGACCTTATTCAACATCACAGAATTCATACTAGAGAGAAACCTTATAAATGTAAAGAATGTGGCAAAGCCTTCAGGAAGCAATCACAACTTACTCAACATCACAGAATCCATACTGGAGAGAAACCTTATAAATGTCAAGTATGTGGCAAGGACTTCAGCTTTCAGTCAAGCTTTATTCAACATCACAGAATTCATACTGGAGAGAAACCTTATAAATGTCAAGAATGTGGCAAGGCCTTTAACAAGCCCTCGACGCTTACTCAACATCATAGAATTCATACTGGAGAGAAGCCTTACAAGTGTAAAGAATGTGGCAAGTCCTTTATCCAGCAGTCACACCTAACTGTCCATTACAGAATTCATACTGGAGAGAAACCTTACAAATGTAAAGAGTGTGGCAAGGCCTTTAGCTTTCAGTCAAACTTTATTCAACATCACAGAATCCATACTCAAGAGAAACCTTACATATGTAAAGAATGCGGCAAGGCCTTTAGGCAGGAAGCAAACCTTATTCAACATCACAGAATTCATACTAGAGAGAAACCTTATAAATGTCAAGAATGTGGCAAAGCCTTCAGGAAGCAATCACAACTTACTCAACATCACAGAATCCACACTGGAGAGAAACCTTACAAATGTCAAGAATGTGGCAAGGCCTTTATCCATCGTTCAAGCTTCACTCAACATCATAGAATTCATACTGGAGAGAAACCTTACAAATGTAAAGAATGTGGCAAAGCCTTTAACCAGCAATCACACCTTAATACACATCACAAAATTCATACTGGAGAGAAATCCTACAAATGTAATGAATGTGGCAAGGCCTTTAGCTTTAAATCGGGCTTCACTCAACATTGCAGAATTCATACTGGTGAGAAACCTTACCAATGTACAGAATGCGGCAAGGCCTTTATCCAGCTCTCGCACCTGAATCGACATCACAGTGTTCATCATGTAGAGAAACCTTATAAATGTAAAGAATGTGGCAAGGCCTTCATGCTCCTTTCAGGCCTCACTCAACATCACAGAATCCATACTGGAGAGACCCCCTACAAATGCAAAGAATGCGGCAGAGACTTTAAGCAGCAGTCAGACCTTATTAAGCATCACAGAATCCATACTGCAGAGAAACCCTACAAATGCAAAGAATGTGGCAAAGCCTTTAAGCACCATGTGCACCTGAGGCAGCATGACAGCGTCCACACTGGAGAGAAACCTTACAAATGCAAAGAGTGTAGCCGGGCCTTTATCCACCAGTCAGGCCTCACTCGACATCGCAGAATCCATACAGGGGAGAAACCCTACAAATGCAAAGAATGTGGCAAGGCTTTTAACTGGCACTCAGCCCTTAGTCTACATTACAGAATTCATACTGGAGAGAAACCTTTCAAATGTAAGTATTGTGGCAAGAGGTTTATCCAGCAGTCAAGCTTTACTCAGCATCACAGAATTCATACTGGAGAGAAACCTTACCAATGTCAAGAATGTGGCAAGGCCTTTATCCAGCAATCACACCTGACTTTACATCACAGAATTCATACTAGAGGAAGTCTTACAAATTTGAAGACTGTGAGAGAATTTTAAGGACTGCTGAACCCTAACTCCACATCAGAGAATTCATATTGGAGAGTAACTATACACGTGTATAAAGAATGTGGCAAGACCTTTAAGCAATGCTCAACCCTCATTCCTTATCAGAGAATTTATAGTGGAGGTGATTTTACAGATATAAAACTTTGGCAAGCCCTTTCATAGTGCTCAAGCTGCTTCCAGCATTACAGAATTCATACTAGAGAGAAACCTTAGAAGTGTACAGAACGTGGTAAAGCTTTTGGATTGCTCAACTTTTTTTTTTTTAAGATTTTTTTTATTTAACAGAGACACAGTGAGAGAGGGAACACAAGCAGGGAGAGTGGGAGAGGGAGAAGCAGGCTTCCCGCTGAGCAGGGAGCCCGATGCGGGGCTGGATCACGACCCGAGCCGAAGGCAGACGCTTAATGACTGAGCCACCCAGGCACCCCCGGATTGCTCAACTTCTACTCAGCATCACAGAGTTCATACTGAGGAGAAATAACTACATACGACAAATGGAAAGAATGTGGCAAACCTCCAGCTGGAAGTCATAACTTGCTCAACATCATCCATCCTTATCATACAGGAGCAAAACTGTAACATGTAAAGAAAGTGGCCAAGCCTTTAAGTGGAATTCAATCCTTACTGGGTATCTCAAAATGCAGTCTTGGTTCAAACTGTCCAAACATAATGAATGAGGAAAGACTTTCTCTTAACAGTTTAGAAAACATCAGAGTTGAGAGAAGAAAAGTAACTTGAAGATAAAAATATGTAGAAACGTATTAAACATCAAATGTCAATAAATGTCATAGAATTCACAGTACAAAGCAGTATATCTGTCACTCTTCAGAGATTACATCAAAAAAGGAAGACAAAGTTAGATAATGTACATGCTGTTGTGCTTCGAAATACAGAAGAGAGGGATTTTTTAAACATTTGGTCAGTATTTTATTTTTAAGATTTTTTTTACTTGACAACACATGCAGGGGATCGGCAGGCAGAGGAAGAGGGAGAGGGAGAAGTAGGCTCCCCGCTGAACAAGGAGCCCAGTGTGGGACTCAAATCCTGGACCCCAGGATCATGAAATGAAGAAATCCTCATAGATACCAGAGAATAACTAACTCTTCCATAAAATGAGATGCAGCCACATTTTTAGAGAATGACCGGAGTCCTGAAAGTGTTTTAGTATGCAAAATTAAGCTGGTAAGAAGTTAAACTAGACTGCTATATAAGAGGTCTTCTTTAAGCCTCATGGTAATCACAAAATGAAAAAATGTAGATACACAAAAGATAAAAGAGAAAATAACCTAAGTATTCCTGTATAGAAAATCATCAAATCACAAAGATAGCAAATGAATAAGAAAGGGACAAATAATTTTAAACTGCTAAACAAAAGAATGACAACCGTAACTCCATACTTGTATTGATACTTGCTTTAAATATAAAGGGACTAAATTCTCTAATCCAAATACATTGCCTGAAGCGAAAGAAATATGCGACCCAACTGTAGTCTTCAAGAGACTCACTTCAAGTTTTAAGAACACAGACTGAAAGTGCAGTGGAAAAAGATACTCTATGCAGATGGAATCGAAAAGAAAGCAGGATAGCTATGTTTGCATCAGTCAAAATAAACTTTAAGCCAGAGAGTGTAGTAAAACATGGCAAAGGTCATTATATAAAGGGCTCACTTTGTGCAGTGTTTTTAATTATGTGGTGTTTGGCATAATGTCAAAAAGGATTTCCCCCATTTTAGATTTGGAAGGACTGGAATAGTACGATTATGTAACTTGTGTAGTCCTTACCACTCTCAAAACCAACACCTTTTATACGACCTATTGCTGTGTTTTGAGGGTTGGGGGAATAAACACTGGACAACAATTTGAGAAAGACCTATTGCTTTCAGATTGTGATGTGTGTGAAAAAAAATATGGGTGCAGTGAAAATCTTGGCAATTTAACAAGTAGCCAATAGTTCATCAAAACTAACTTGTACAGGCTAATCTTTTCCACAGTATTCAGTTGTCTAACCTCTTGCTATTATACATTGCATATTTTTTTTCACATGTTAATTTAATTTACATTGTTACCTGCTACTTAAAGTCCCTAAATAAATTACTTGTACTTTCAGGCAGGTTACCATGATGCCTTTCAGTAAGATTTCTGATATTATTTCTGGGCAGTTTTTCTTTATATATAGTTGCAAATGATAGGCTTTGTATGGGTCACCTTCGTCATAATTGTGATAGTGGATTTAGTTCAAGCTGAGTTTTTTTCTGAAATGTACATCTTCCTATAAGAAACCCTTACATTCCAGTTGATTCAAAGTTTCTAGCATAGCTTACATGTGACTAACAGTTGTATACATTATATATGCATTTATTAAATATAAAGCATTCACTCCCTTAATGTTGGAGAAAGGTAGCTAATATACTTAGGATTTGTGTTACATTAAAGCTGTAGGTTTGTATATTCATGTAGAGTAGTTGCTTTCTGCTCTCTGAGCAAAAAACAATTGGATTGTTGTGTTGATTTTTTCAAAGTTTGGATGCATAGGAGTCACTTTTTTAAATAAGATTTTATTTTATTTTATTTTTTTTTAAAGATGTTATCTGAGGGGCGCCTGGGTGGCTCAGTTGGTTAAGTGACTGCCTTCGGCTCAGGTCATGATCCTGGAGTCCCGGGATCGAGTCCCGCACCGGGCTCCCTGCTCGGCGGGGAGTCTGCTTCTCCCTCTGACCCTCCCCCCTCTCATGTGCTCTCTCTCAAATAAATAAATAATATCTTTAAAAAAAAAAAAAAGATGTTATTTGACAGAGAGAGACACAGCGAGAGAGGGAACACCAGCAGGGGGAGTGGGGGAGGGAGAAGCAGGCTTCCCGCAGAGCGGAGAGCAGGATGTGGGCCTTGATCCCAGGATCCTGGGATCATGAGCAGAGCCGAAGGCAGACGCTTAATGAATGAGCCACCCAGGCGCCCCAGGAGTCACTTACTTTTAGAAACTAATTTTGTTTGATCTATAGTAATTTTTACATTTACATTTTTCAATTAAATATATGTGCTTTTCCTTAAAAAAATAAAAAGTAATAAAGCCGTCAATTCAACAAACGGATATAACTTTTATAATTGTCTGTTCACCCAACATAAAAGCAAGTAACACATAAAACAACTAGTAGCAGAAAAGAACAGAGGAAGAGACAGCAGTACATTAGAAGGGGACTTCAATACTGCGCCTTCAGTAATGGGTAGCTTATCCAGACAGAAAATTTATAAGGGGACATCAGACTTCCAACACTGCATCCAGCAACATCTGAAAACACATTCTTCTCACATGCACATGGAGCATTCTCCAGTATAGCGTATATGCTGGGCCACAAAACAAATCTTAATAAATTTAAGAAAGAGGTGATACCAAGCACCGTTTCCAACCACTATGGCATGAAACTAGAAGTCAAGTACAAAACTAGAAAATACACAAATACGTGAAAAATAAACGTGAAATTATTCATAATAACCAAAATAATGGAAATACCTTGTCCATTGTCAGATGAGTAGATAATGTGGTACATATATACAATGTGTACTGGATATAATTAACAATACATTTGAGAATAGCTCTTAAGGATTCTTATCACATGAAAAATTGTAACTCTGAGGTGATAACTATGTTTTGCAATATATACTTCATAATGCATCTTAATGTTACATGTTAGTTATATCTCAATGAGACTGAGGAAAAGTGAAATAAGCAGATTAGTGGTTTCCTAGCCACAGGGGTGGTGACAGTTAAAGAATATCAAGTCTCTTTAAGAAGTGATTCAGTGTAAAATTGACTATGGTTTGCTTGCACCTGTGTGTGAATCAGAAACCTAACATTTGCACATTTTAAAAAAAGATTTTGACAATACAAGCAGGGGGAGAGGGGGAAGCACCCTCCTTGCTGAGCAGGGAGCCCAACATGGGGCTCCATCCCAGGACCCTGAAATCGACCTAAGCCAAAGGCAGGAGCTTAACCAACTGAGCAACCCAGGTGCCCCATCGGTCCATCTGTACATTTTAAATGGGTGAATTATACATTATGGAAATCCTATGCAAAAGCTGTTACAAAGAACCCTAAATAAGAAATGCCTGCATAGGGGCGCCTGGGTGGCTCAGTCGTTGAGCATCTGCCTTCGGCTCGGGTCATGATCCCAGGGTCCTGGGATGGAGCCCCGCATCGGGCTCCCTGCTTGGCAGGAAGCCTGCTTCTCCCTCTCCCACTCCCCCTGCTTGTGTTCCCTCTTTCGCTCTTTCTCTGTCAAATAAAAAAAAAATTTAAAAAAAATGCCTGCATAAGAAGACTAGTATAACATAACATACCAAGACTCTATAAGTGCAGCTCTTAAACACACACGTGTAAGATCTCAAATGGAATTTATGATTTAACTTCCGTGTTTTAAGCACACAGGAAGTTTTGTCAAATTACACATACATAATTATTAGTATGAGTTATGTTCAACACTTTGATGTTGGATGAAGAAAATGTACAGATGCTAATCTGTATGGGTTTCTCCAAGGAAAAAGTCAATAGAATGGATATCTATGTAATCTCTTTGTATTTCACTATCTACATTTCTATAGATCTGTAGATACAGAAATAGATAATAGGCATATCAGAAATAGATCTCGCTTTCTCTGTCTCTCTAATGAATTGGCTAACCGGATGGTTGAGAGCTGGCAAGTCTGCAATCTGCAAAGAAGTCCAGCAGGCTGGAGACCCAGAGAGGCACTGATGTTGAAGCTGGAGAATTTGAAGACAGTCTGGAGACAGAGTTAGGAAAAAAGCACCTTTGGAATATACAGCTAATTACTGTGTTCTCCAGAATAGACTGTCTAGTAAGTGGTATGGGTTTATTGGCATATAACTAATAACAAACTAACTGAAATAGAAGAAAGTGCAAATAATTTCTAAAAGGAGTTAAACTTCATCTTACAATATTTTGACTAAATGTAAGAATATAAAGCATTTTCAAGTATGCACTAGTTCATACCTTCCACAAAAGACAAAATCAGAATTATGGTAGGATGTATACATTTAACAATGTAATCAAGAGCATATCCATTTTTCATAGGTAGCATAAGTAAAAATTTCGTGTTAGCCGAGGAGAAAATTATTATTTTTTAAAGATTTTTATTTATTTATTTGATGGAGAGAGAGAGCACAGCAGGGGAGTGGCAGGCAGAGGCAGAGGGAGAAGCAGATTCCACGCAGAGCAGGGGAAGCCCAATATGGGACTCGATCCCAGGACCCTGGGATCATGACCTGAGCTGAAGGCAGTCGCTTTACCAACTGAGCCACCCAGGCGCCCGAAAATATTTTAATTATTACATAGGATTAAAAGACAACACCTCTGCAATTGAACCTTATTTTTCTAAGTACAGAAGTTAATTGACAGAATAACTTGAATATTCAATAATGAATTGCTCAAATTTCACAGCTAGTAGAACACAAACACAGAGACATCACTTTTAGCCTCATGATAGACGAGATTAAAATGAGTGGTAATAAAGAGGTTGCTGAGGCCAGGAGGAAAAACATACACTATGTATAAAATGGGATATAAGTGTAACTTTGGGGAATAGCTCCTGTACAGTATCTATAAAAATTTTGAATTCATTCACCTTTGAATCAGTAATTACAGCTCACATTCTACTACTAATAGAAATAAATAGGGGCGCCTGGGTTGCTCAGTCAATTAAGCACCTGCGTTTAGCTCAGGTCATGATCCCAAACCTGGCATCAAGCCCCATGTCTGACTCCCTGCTCAGCAGGGAGCCTTCTTCTCCCTCTCCGTCCGTCACTCCCCCTGCTTGTGCGCACTCTCAAATAAAAAAAAAGAAATAGATTCAAATCTGTCTGAAACGTAAATCCCATTCTTTATATGGAGGAACTTAAAAATGCCTTCTATGTGATCAATAAGAAAATACATGGATATTTTAGGGTATATCCTCATTCCATTTTTACTACTAATAAAACATCTCTAAAATAGATCACATAAATGTTGAGAAAAGCTGCATCACATTATACAACACAATATGCAAGTAAAATGGCATGCATACTTTTAACTCAATATCTGTATGTATATTTATAAAAGACTTAAAATTATACAGCTAGGAAAATCTGAGTGTATGTTTCCATAGAGAGGGATTCATATTGCATATATAAAGTGCATAACTTACCTCTCATTTGGAAGTATTTGAAATATTTGCCCAAAAAGAAATGTTCCATTGGTAACAACTGTTGGAAGCATACTTGAAACTGTAGATCTGCTCACAAAGCCAAAGTTCTAGGTTGTTTCCTAGTTGAATTGTAAGCATTTTTCTCTCATTTATAATGAATGACCCAGAACAATTACTCGATATACAATTGGCCTTCAGTTCAATAGATGAAGTATAGATTATTTCACAGACCAACAGTTTTTAGATATCTAGGTTGATTCTATTTTTTTAATTCTGTAATCAAGTTTGTTATGATTTTTTTAAATTTTTTAAATTTTTTATTTTTTAAAGTTTATTTTTTTTTTTTTTTACAGAGACAGAGAGAGCGAGAGAGGAACACAAGCAGGGGGAGCGGGCAAGGGAGAAGCAGGCTTCCCGCTGAGCAGGGAGCCCGATGTGGGGCTCGATCCCAGGACGCTGGGATCATGACCTGAGCCTAAGGCAGACGCCCAATGACTGAGCCACCCAGGTGCCCCAAGTTTGTCATGATTTTAAAGGCAGTGTTAATAAGAACTGATTTCAGGTTATGGAATGATTTATTCTATTCCCTATAACACCTCTGTTTGGTATTCAGTGTTCAGTAATGCTCTCGTTCATCCTCTAATGAGGTTCTTAAATTCTGGCAGAGGTAAGTACTCTGCATTTTTCAGGACTTTGCACTTTTTTGGGGCCATTGACCCCCATCTGGATTGCATGTGCAGTTTCTGTAATCCCGGTCTACACGGAGCAGCCCAAGTATCCAATGTCCATCCACTAAGCACGACAGGCTGTCCTCTTTGATATCCAGAAACTGACTGCCAACTCCAAAAGGAATCTTGGGCATCAAAACTGATCCACCCCCAACGCAAAGCTTCTCAAAGCTTTAGGTCATTACTTCATGGTGAGAATTGTTCAGGGCACGTAAAAAGCCTGAGGAGAAAGAAGTGAGAACTGACAGATTCTGTGATAAAGGGAAGAAATATTCAGAGAGCCAGCCTTCAGTAGAACAAGAAAATAAGGAAACAAGTCGATGAAAAGAAGCCCATTGGGCAGAACACCTCAGAGGAAGAGAAGTAAAGGTTTTCAAGTTGTAAAAAGAACAGTCTCTGAGTGAAAGTTTCAAAAATGGAAATACTTTTCTCTAACTATGGGTTAGGATGCACGTAAGGGAGACATTGAAACTGTCCCTACCCTAACATCCATTTTCTGATTAATATCAAGAGACTTTTGATGTGAGGAAAAAGTATTTAAAAAGCTTTGCATCAGAGCGCCTGGGTGGCTCAGTTGTGAAGCATCTGCCTTCGGCTCAGGTCATGATCCCAGGGTCCTGGGATCGAGCCCCACATCGGGCTCCCTGCTCAGTGGGAGGCCTGCTTCTCCCTCTCCCACTCCCCCTGCTTGTGTTCCCTCTCTCGCTGTGTCTCTCTCTGTCAAATAAATAAATAAAATCTTTAAAAAAAATTTTAAAAAGCTTTTCATCGTGTGTTTCATAGAGCAGCTGTTAGGCTCAAATGCATTTTGTGACATTTTGTCTTCTTTAAAAAATATTTTAGTACCAAGTGCAAGCTCATCATGCATTTTCCCCAACTTTCTACCATGCACAAGACTTCACACATCTCACTCTTTTTTTTTTTAAAGATTTTATTTATTTATTTGACAGAGAAAGACACAGCGAGAGAGGGAACACAAGCAGGGGGAGTGGGAGAGGGAGAAGCAGACTCCCTGCCGAGCAGGCAGCCCGATGCGGGACTTGATCCCGGGACTCCAGGATCATGACCTGAGCCGAAGGCAGTCGCTTAACCAACTGAGCCACCCAGGCGCCCCTCACTCTTTTGATAATAGTTTTATTTTCCTCAGGTGTGAATGGAGAAATAGGTGATCTGATAATACTAATAACTTCATTTCTACCCAATATTGTGTCACAAGTTGAAGTTTCACAGTTAGGGTATCACGTTGATTGTTTCATACTGTGAATACTCTTCACTTACTGTGAGATCTCACATCTCACTTAGACACTGCTGTACACACAGATGAGTACTGTCTAATAATTAAGTCATTCTGGGGCGCCTGGGTGGCTCAGTCGGTTGAGCGACTGCCTTCAGCTCAGGTCATGATCCTGGAGTCCCGGGATCGAGTCCCGCATCAGGCTCTCTGCTCGGCAGAGAGTCTGCTTCTCCCTCTGACCTTCCCCCTCTCATGCTCTCTCTCTCTCGCTCTCTCTCTCTCTCTCAAATAAATAAATAAAATCTTTAAAAAAAATAATTAAGTCATTCTGTTTTCATGAAATCCAAGTTGGTCTTGGGGCAGATTCCTTTTCCTATTATACTGCAGTAGTTCACCTAACATAATAAAAAACCCAAATGTTTCTTCATACTTCATACTGACCTGTAGAATATTTCTACCTAAGAATATTGTGAAAACAAAATTTAAAAAATACTATCTAATTTGAAATGTCAAGGTATAAGAAACAAAACTAAATGGAGATCTAAATTAGTTGAAAACCCAGCTGTCATGATTTATTAGCATAGCACGGTGAAAGTACCGTCTTTGTTACAACCCAGCACTCTGCCCCTAAGCAGTGTGCACATTTTCACATAGTAGCTAAAATCGTGTGTCCGTATAATTTTCTCTGCAAATTAAAACTATGTATGGGCCCATATTACAGAGTCGTGAAGATTTTTAGAAAGTAACACACGCACATTGTTCATATCGGTGTTGCATACAAATTATTTCTTCAAGGCTAATGTGGTTGAGGTTTGTAAGTCTTTTGACAATGATCTACTCTTTGAGTAGGAACTAGTAATAAAGGCAAACTATTGGCTTTCAGCGGACCTGCTCCATTTAACTCCGGCCTCATATTTCCAACAGGAATCTGGCAACAAAGGTGAATACGCAGTCATCTGGAAACCAGCAGAATAGCCTCCAGACACTTGACAATAGGAGTATCATTTTTATTATAGTTGAAATCCTGAGGAATTTTTCTCTTGTTTACCATTATACCTTCCTTTTCTTGCCACTGGGAGCAGGTAGGTCCCCGGATCTTATTCTCAGACACCTGACCACAGCCAACTCCTTGGTTATTCTTTCTAAAGGAATCACCCAGACAACGGCAGGTTTGGGGTTGAAAAGTTTTTTTAATGATTTTGGATGCCAAACTTGTGTTCTATGTTCACAAAGTAGGCAGGGGTGTGTCTGTCGGCACCACCTGCCTCCTGAGTGTATTTCAAATGATCGGGGTCAGTCCTGGAACTCCAGGTGGGCAGAATTTAAAGTGAAAGCTCCCAAGTACATGGAGTCCTATATGTTCCTTTTGGGATGCTATACACACGGATAAATTTGATTTTTCCTGTATATGTGACTGCCAAATTGAACAGCTTTAACATCCCAAAGAAGAAAGATTTGGGATACTGTTCTGTTACATTTCAAGGAGAAATCACCGTGCCACTATTCCTGAATGTCTATTAGTCCCTGGTGTTTTACCTTTGGGGTGTTTTACCTTTGGGGCTCATGATCTGGGCCAGTGGCTCCCTGCTTTTCAGGCTGCCCAGGAAAAAGAGGCAGGGGTCCAACACATTCATAGAAATTGGGTTTTCCCCAGATCCTCCGAGGAGACCACAGTTACCCAGAACATCCTCGTCGTGCTGAGCACTTTTCTATCATTGAACACCCTCACCTCCATCTTCCAGGTGTGTATAATAATAACCCCAATTGGTTGATGGTGAACATCTCTGCACTGTTTGCTGCATGTTTCTCAACTGTCTGCCCCTTTCTTCTCATGAGTCATGACTCCAGTCTATCTGGGCTCTGCTGGGACTGGATAAGGAATACAAATCCCTTAATATAATTAGAGAGATATAAATTCTAGATTTTAACAATGTTAAAATGTTCATTCATTCATCTCCCACCGAGTCCTAACCTCTGTTATTCAACACATTACAGGCAAGTAGTGACCAAGACAGACTGAGCCCTGCCCCAATATATTGAAAGTAACCTGTAATAGCAATTGTAAGGGAAATGTTATGTATTTATTGTGTCCTTGTATAACTCGAATGGTTACTGTTTACAGCGGAGGAGCTCAGAGTCTATGTGCTAATGAAATGTTAGGTCCTAAAACAATCTGTAGATTATAGAGAAATATTGGAGTGTGTAAATTTCAGTGTGACAAATGGGAATTCAGGACAATTTTATCCATAAGGAGGCACATATGAGATGGCCATTCAAGAGACTGAAGAAAACTGTGGACGCACAGAATAATGAAATAGGCTGTGGTGCAGCTGGATGGCAAATTCAGTTTGGGGCAGCAGAGAAATAGTGGGTCTACTTTCAAGCCTTGCACAATGGATCCTAGAGAGATGGTATTCACTTGAAATGTGAAGTTATGGAGGAACCTTAGTATATTAAATTAGTATATTTAGTATATTAAATTAGTATATTTAGTATATTTAGTATACACAGTCTTTGATAAAGGCATAATTTGGGGATCTATAAAAGGTAATTATTTTTCTTTATTTAGTGATTATATCAATTGACCATATTGGTATTATGACCTTTAGATTCACCCGCATGGTGAAAAACTTTAATAAGTAGTCATTAAATTTGGAGTAGGTGATTAACATACATAAAGGATATTCCTCCACTCTTCAGAATTATTTTCCTCCACTCTTCGAATTTATTTTAATACAGCTCTCTCTGTAATAACATTGTAAGCCTGATTCAAAATATTAAACATTCAAGAAAGTAGACAGCTCACTTTGACCTATTGATCTATGTCATTTTCTAAATATTTATATATATTTATATACATTATATACATTTCACTTATATACATATAAAATGATATATAGAATATATATAATGATATATATAAAATATATACAGGCTAGAATGATATATATATATGATACATATATTTATGATCCTGTTTAATAATGAGGTTGGTGGTTTGTGGAGGTGAGAATATTTTTAAAAATATTTTTCTCATTTGCTAACTCCCAATTACAAGTTTCTATTGTGAGGCCATACACCTGCAACCAGACGGTTAAGAGTGTTCAATAGAAAGTGTTTCTCTTTCAACATCCCTGGAGAGCAAAAATGCTGTCATATGGAGGACAGCAGACCATGCTAAAGTCTGACACATGAGGGATGGGCACCAAGCTTGCGTATTTTGTTGGATTCTATGTTTCCCTGAGAAATTCTTGTAGTGTAATTTCAGTTCCTTCCTGATCTTCAGGCCACTTAGTTGTGCATAATTCATAAGCAGACAAAAGCAATCAGACAAATAACTTGATAGACTCAATGATGGAACAATTAAAATGAAATGACAATAATTTCTTTTTTTTTTAATTTATCTATTTGTCAGAGAGAGAGAGTGAGCATCAGGTGAAGGAGAGGCAGAGGGAGAGGGAGAAGCAGACTCCCCGCTGAGCAGGGAGCCCAAGGCAGGACTCAGTCCCAGGACCCTGGGACCCTGCCGTGAGCCAAAGGCAGATGCTTAACTGACTGAGCCACCCAAGTGTTCTGATAATAATTTCTGTTATGTTAATTTGCATAAGTGAAAATCAGTTTGCAGAGTAAATATGAAGGAAATTTGGTAGGAAAGTATAACCTCACAATATTGATCCCAGGAGTAATAGCAATTCTAAACAGAACAATATCCATGAAGACCACAAATGTTATAAAAGAGCCTTTCACGGGCGCCTGGGTGGCTCAGATGGTTGGGCGTCTGCCTTCGGCTCAGGTCATGATCCCAGGGTCCTGGGATCGAGTCCCGCATCGGGCTCCCTGCTCCTTGGGAGCCTGCTTCTCCCTCTGCTTCCCTCTCTCTGACTCTCATGAATAAATAAATAAAACATAAAAAAAAAAAAAGAGCCTCTCACAACAAAAGGACCAGGAGAAGAAAGTTTAATAAGCAGATTCTGCCATTTAAAAAAATATCAGTGAAGTCATTTCTACATGGAGAGCCCTGAATGGTTAACGTGGTTCCTACTTTTTAAATTTTGTAATAGGCATTAATTTCTTAATTATTGAACCAATACTAAAACTTACATGATCCTTTGATATTTCAAGGAAACAAATCCACATCTGACCCCGTCTCCTTCCCAAAGCCACCACAATTGCCAAAGCGTGGATTAGAGCTATAACTGGGGACAACTTATATTCTACACACACACACACACATACCACATCTACACACTCAAACATTCAAATACACAATCACGTATACTCACATACAGTCACTTCCATACAAACACGTTCAGTCCCACATTCACAGACACCCATGCAGACACACTCATGATGAAACATACTTGCAACAACATAAGCTCACAGGGTCACACTGGGATTAATAAAATCTCATTTAGTCACACGAGGGAGCGTATCTCCATGACGTGTTTGTAGATGGAAAAAATGGGATCAAGTATAGTACTCTGGGCGCCTGCAAACAAAGGCTCTTTGCACTCTTTATACTCCTTCCAACACAGCAAGACTCCACAGGGACCATACTCACAACATGTGCCACTGAAAGAACAAGGAGCACTGCCCCTTTAGGTCGAGGTGCGTGGCAACAAGACAAGGAGTGATACGGTGGGGTAAAAATGCGGGGCACGGGGATAAATGGAGTGCACAGAGTCTGGGGGCTTGGGGTAACAGAGCCACAGGGGAAGAGGGGACAGGACCTGGGTTAGTTTCCTAGGGCTGCTGTAACAAATTAGCACAACTGGGTGGCTAAACAACCCAAAAAATTCTGTCTCACGGTTCTGGAAGTTCTTAAGTGTCTGAAGTCAAGGTATTGGTAGGGCTACACTGAATCTCAAGAATTGAGTCTTTGGGCGCCTGGGTGGCTCAGATGGTTGAGCGTCTGCCTTCGGCTCAGGTCATGATCCCGGAGTCCTGGGATCGAGTCCCGCATCGGGCTCCCCGCTCTGCGGGAAGTCTGCTTCTCCCTCTGCCTCTCTCTCTCTCTCTCTCTCTCTCTCATGAATAAGTAAATAAAATCTTTAAAAAAAAAAAAAAGAATTGAGTCTTTCCTCTTTTCAGTTCTGGGGACCATCAGCTATCCCGATCTTCCGCAGCTAATAGATGCATCTCTGTCTCTGCCTTCATCATCACACACTGTTCCGTGTGTCTCCACTTTTCTTCTTCTCATTAGGACAGCAGTCATTGAATTCGGGTTTACCCGAATCCAGTATGACCTCATTTTAGCTTGATTAAATCTGCAAAGATCCCGCTGCCCAATAAGGTTACAATTACATGTAGTGAGGATTTCGACGTGAGCATATTTGATTGAGGCACATTATATAACCCACAACGGGGCTGAAGGGCATTAGGGAGTTAAATGTCACTGAGGGATTAAAGTGCACTACAGGTTTTAAGTTGGGGGTGGGTGTATGCAGGGATGTTTAGGATATGATGCGTATGTGTGTTGAGGAAATAAGAGCATGAAGGAAATCATGGGAAGAAAAGGGATAATGGGTGATGAATTAATTGGCAAAAGGGAGTTAAAAGGCAAGGTTGGGTAAAAGGCATACAAACCTTATTGCTTAGGAAGGGTTAAAGAACAGAGGGGTGGAAAGGGGATAGTTGCTTGTGAATGGAGGCCTGGGGGTGTTCAGTGCTCTAACCAGAGATGAATGGTGGGAAGAAAAGGTGATGCCTGGGGAACATAATGGGCACAGGGATTTAATGTGGGTGGAGGGGATCTTCACAGCTGGGAGAATAGTGGGCATCAGTAGGCTTACGGGCCCATGGGAAAGAGTCAGAGTGTAGGGTTGGGCATAACGGGTGCAGGGTCATGAGGAAACTAAGGACTCCTGATAAATGATGGCTGAGATATTGAGGGCAGTGGACATAAAAGACACAATAAATAGGCTGAAGTTATTAGAATGATGTTGTGGGGAGGGTGATAAATGACAATGGAGGAGGAGGAAAGAATGGAGGATTTGGGGACAATCGAAGTTTGAACTGAGAGCTCTAGAATTAGGTGAAGAGGGATTTATTGGTATAGAAGTCTTAAATGCACAAGATAAATGTAGAAGAGCATGAGGAAGCCTAGAAGGGTCATTTGGAGGGAGAGTGCCAGGGTTCATGGATGTCTCCAGGTCATGGGGGGGTGCAGAGATTTAGGTCACCATGGGGGATAGAGGTAGAGGGTGGGGAGGGGTGGAGCTGGGGTGATGGAAGTTCCAGGAGTTTTATTGGAGTCACTAATTCATTCTCCTCCTCACTAATTCCCTGATTTGCATTTGATTCACAATTGTCAACAGTTTCTAATTTCAGCCTATGAGGCACTAATAACCTTACTTATATAAAATACTCAGTAAGCTTTTCAGTGGAATATACAGTAAAGGACCACAGGTAAAATTGTAAGCCAACAATGAGAGTCGATATTTTCTCTCTTCTTTGGGGATACTATGGACAAGGTGTCACCATGGAGAGGGCACGGGTCAACCGGGAGAAGGAGATGGATGCTGTCAACAATCTGAATAGTCCTGGAGGTAGATTCCCTGCTAGAGGCTACAGAGAAGGTCCAATCCCTCATGAAACCTTGATTTTGACCTTGTTGGACCCTGAACAGAAAACCCAGCCAAGCCCACTGCAATTCAGACACATAAACAGCAAAGTTTTCTTTTTTAGCTCCTAAATGTGTGAAAATTGGTTACAGTAGAGATAGAAAACATCTACACATAGGCATAACTTTAATTGTAAAATAAAAATTATATAATACAAACTTAGAAAAGATTTAAATAAAATAAAAATCCTCATTGATTGCCCCCAGTCAGTAATAATTTAATCTTTAGACATAACAACTCATCGGTTTTTTTTTTTTAAGATTTTATTTATTTATTTGACAGAGACAGAGACAGCGAGAGCAGGCACACAAGCAGGGGGAGTGGGAGAGGGAGAAGCAGGCTTCCCGCCGAGCAGGGAGCCTGATGCGGGGCCCGATCCCAGGACCCCGGGATCATAACCTGAGCCGAAGGCAGACGCTCAACGACTGAGCCACCCAGGCGCCCCAACAATTCATCAGTTTAAGGTGTATCCTCCTCCTTCTGCAATTTTAGAGTATATGTGCAGTTCCATTTGAAATTGTATTAACACAGGCACTGAAATATTTTGCTCTTGGTTCAGTGTGTACATAACTATGGTCATATCATACTTCCTGTCAACTGAATTGCTTTCCTTAACGAATGCTATATGAAGGTAGTGTTTTCGTATCAATGTAAATGGAATTACCGCATTCCTAAAACACATCATTTCCCATGGTAATTGTCAATACAACACCCTTGGCGAAACAACCCCTTGTTTATGCACATACCTAGTTAAATGTATCTGTCTCCTGCTATGACACACATCAGGAAATGTAGATCTTTGATTTGTACACAGGTGACTTAACTGCGTGATTCTGGGACATGAGACTATTGCACCATAATGACTGTATTTTTTTTTTTTTAAAGATTTTTATTTATTTATTCATGAGAGAGAGAGAGAGAGGCAGAGGGAGAAGCAGAGTTCCCGCAGAGCGGGGAGCCCGATGCGGGACTTGATCCCAGGACTCCGGGATCATGACCTGAGCCGAAGGCAGTCGCTCAACCATCTGAGCCACCCAGGCGCCCGACTGTATTTTTTTTTAAGAATGTTTATTTATTCATTTGAGAGAGAGAGAGCATGAACAGGTGGGAGGGCCAGAGGGAAAGGGAGAAGCAGACGCCCCGAGGGGGGAGCCAGATGTGGGTCTCCAACCCAGGACCACCGGATCAGGACTTGAGCCCAAGGCAGAGCTTAACCAACTAAGCCACCCAGGTACCCCATGCCTGTGCATTCTTACAGTGAGTGGACAGTTGCTGAACTACCCTTGCAAATCAATTAAAAACAAAACAAAACAAAAAGAAACAAAAACGTAATATCCTACCAACTGTGTTTCCACTGTTAAAAAAATTAAACAAGGAAGCCATTAGACTCAAGTGACTCATGTCTCTGTAGCCTCTGTCAGCAAACCATATCTTCATTCAGTCAGTGCACTGGGATGGAAGAAAATGAACTTAACTCTTACAGTCAACTAGGCCTTCCAAAAACAAGGCAACTGCTTAAGGTCTATCCAATCAAATACTGGCCTTACGTTCCTTCCATATTCTTTTTTTTTTTTTTTTAAGATTTTATTTATTCATTTGAGACACAGAGATAGAGAGAGAGAGAGCATGAGCAGTGGGAGAGGCAGAGGGAGAGGGAGAAGCAGACTCCCGGCCGAGCCAGGAGCCCGATGTGGGGCTCGATCCCAGGACCCTGGGATCATGACCTGAGCCGAAGGCAGACGCTTAACCATCTTAGCCACCCAGGCGCCCACGTTCCTTCCATATTCTGTCTGTAAACACCTCACTGCTACCTCCTACACGTGGAGCATGCCTAACCATTTGAATAGCCAGTTAACTGGTCAAAGTAAGTCCTGAAAATTTGAACGTACATCAGTTCGTCTCTCAAATCTTGCCCATGTTGCAAGAGGGCAGTAGACCCAATATTACATATTTCCCTGTCCTGCTCTGCGCACTTTTGCACATACACACAACACAGCACTGCGACTCTGTCCTGTTTCCCCAGCCTTCACCCTTGGCAATGGCTCCTCACCGTGCCTGGCCAGAGAAGTTGCCACCAAATGCTGCACATGCACACAAAGGACTTGTGACACAGCCCCTCTCAAGGCCAAAACCTCCCTGCAGTCATGTGCTCGTCCCTTCACCTGCTCAGCTTTCCAGAGGACCTGCCTCCAATCCCATCTCAACCAAGCCCAGACATCCGAGTTCATAGTTCAGGCGAGCTGGGGCCAGAGTCTATGGACAGACCGGTCCTCCCGCTGACCAACGTTGTTACCACATCCAGAGTTTTGGCCGGCCTCTCCGGTTTCTGCCTTTCCTAGTACCAAAACCACACATGCGCAGGAAGAGAACGCAGGTGAACCCTTCAAGGTCTTGAGTCAGCCACCTGCCACAATGCAGAGGACCCCAGAGCAGGTGGGGATCAGGGACTGGACGTCCACCATCACCCTGTGCAATATGAACGCATAAGGCGCCCATCAGTCCCACCTCTCTAGCGGGCCTTCTGACGCCCCCGGATTCCTGTTTCATACTTTGAGCCCTAATATTATGGGCACAGAGCTCAGCTGCCCCAGAATTCCCACCGGGAATAGTCCCTCTGGCTAAAGGTGGCTGCCAGAGCCTAACAGAGATTTGTCAGTTTAAATTATGTGGAAAATGACCTCAGACCACAAAACTGCCCTCCACGGCTCCTCTGCCAATCCCCGATCCTCCCTTATCAGAACAGCTCAGAGAGCAGAGTGCCCGGTGGGTCCACCTCCTGGGTGGCCCGAGTTGGCATGCCCACTGTCCTGAGGGTCAGACTCATATAAAGGAAAATAAAATACAATTTGGTGGTCAGTTCTGCCTTTCTAGTTAAAACAGTGCCTCCCACCTTCTATTCCTGGGATGTCCACTGATAGTCCACACATTCAAAGTAACCAAATACAGAAATGCAAATGATTGGTGCATCAATTTCCCTCAGAGCCTCTTACCCACTCTTCCTTTCCCTCTCCCAGTCTGCTCTCTATATTATGGCCATCACATCCAACATGACTTTTAAGATTACTGATAATGAAGAAGAAAGAAGGAGATACTACTCCCAGGGTGGCACGGCCAGCATCCAAATCCTCCTGGAAAAAATGAACATAAGGTACCCAGTTCCCAGGGCTTCAGAAAGATTAACTTACATAATGTATGTAAGATTCCCAGCACAGTGTCCTGGGCCCAGTGCATCCTCATATACCTGGAGTAAGTAGTAGATGCTCAAAAAACATTCCGTTCATGAATGAGCACATACTATTTATCCAAGACAGCCTTGCTCAGACACCACTGCCTTTTCTAGTCCCAAACTCAGCTTGCAGGAGCTCAGCAGAAATGATCTTTATTGGAGATGCTAGTAGTCTTCACTGGGAATGGCAGTATTTGTGTTGACATAGGATGGTTGGATATAAGGGACTCAGGTGTACTCTGCTTTTTCTAGCTCAGTGCTACTGGAAATGAAGTCTGTGAACAGTGACCTCAATGATTGTTAAAAATACAAATTAGGGATGCCCTAATTTGGGTCCTGGGATCAAGCCCGTGTCTGAGTCCATGCTCCATGGGGAGTCTGCTTATCCCACTCCCTCTGCCCCTACCCCCACTCGTGCTCTCTCTGTCTCTCTCTCTCTCAAATAAAATAAATAAAATCTTTTAAAAAATACAAAATAAAAACAGGAATTAATGTGTTTCATCCAGACCTAGGGATTATGAAATCTGAGTGTGGAGCCCCAGAATCAGTTTTTAATGGAAATCCCAAGTGATTTGTATATACATGAAAAATTGACAAACGCTGTTTAGAAAAGGGGCTGGCATTTGGGAAACATGCATCGATTAAGGCTGAGTTGTTCACTTCCCCCACATAGTCTAATGAAAAAGTGAAAAATTACAATGATGGCAGAGAGGATATAAAAATTTCCAAAGGTGCGGGCACCTGGAAGGTGGCTCAGATGGTTAAGCGTCTGCCTTCGGCTCAGGTTATGATCCCAGCATCCTGGGATCGAGTCCCGCACCGGGCTCTCTGCTCCTTGGGAGCCTGCTTCTCCCTCTGCTTCTCTCTCTCTCTGTCTCTCATGAATAAATAAATAAAATCTTTAAAAAAAAAAAAATTCCAAAGGTGTTCCCAAGGACAAGAATGCTTGGGGTCACAGCCGTTCTCTCAGAGAGGATTTAGGTGAGATATTTTTTCTATGATAGTGTTGGCCCCTCAGCTTGTACATGTGCAGAATGACAACGATGATGAGCCCTAAACACAAAACATCTGTGGTACGTCTGAATTCTGTACAGAGTAAGTCTATGTGTTCCTCCCAGGGTGTATGAGAACAGGATCCAAAGCCTGTAATGTTTGTGAAGTATCTGTTGTTTTTGCCTTGTACATACATAGGAACTGTGATATTTACCAGCTCGTGTGGAATCCCGCACAGGATACCGGAGGGGCCAATGGAACGTGGGACAGTAGCTTAATGCTTTGCCCGTCTGGAGTCCTAGGACTGATGATAATAGCCTAGAAGCCACTCAAGGGGCCACAGCTGTCAATGGAAACACCTCTGGACTCTCGTTGAAACTAGAAAAGAAGTCTCAGTCCAAAACCATGGAGAAAATGTTTAAAGCTGCCAAGGTTTCTGGGATTCCACTTAGAAATTATGACCAACAGGTGGCCACATTCAGATGACTGAGAAAAACCTCTCAAACTCACCCTGGTTCCATTGGTGTAAAGGAAAAAAAATCCATAAGATGTAGAATGCTGCAAGTTTCCACTAAAAATCTGGACCAGGTTGGGCGCCTGGGTGGCTCAGTTGGTTAAGCGACTGCCTTCGGCTCAGGTCATGATCCTGGAGTCCCGGGATCGAGTCCCGCATCGGGCTCCCTGCTTAGCGGGGAGTCTGCATCTCTCTCTGACCCTCCCCCCTCTCATGCTCTCTCTCTTTATCTCATTCTCTCTCTCAAATAAATAAATAAAATCTTTAAAAAAAAAATCTGGACCAGGTTAATGTTTTAAAAAGTGGTATATATATAAAAAAAAAAGTGATATAGGCTTAGTACATTCTGCTGTGAATCTCTGAAATTTATTTGGATTTCTTTTTTCATTACAGAGATTGCCATTTTTATTACACCTTTATAAACTTGTTTTTTTCCCCAAAATGTATATTTAAAACAAGTTTATCTGCATTTATTATGCAGTCTCTGATGTTGAGTAAGTGTTAAGTTCAGGGTAAAGACATTACCACATTCTCTACACTTGTAGGGTTTCTCCCCTGCGTGTATTGTCTTCTGTCAAGGAAGGCTTGAAATCCAGACAAGGGTTTGCCGCATTCTTTACTTTTTTTTTTTTAAAGATTTTATTTATTTATTTGAGAGAGAGAGACAGATAGTGACAGAGCTAGCGAGAGAGAGCACAAGCCGGGAGGAGAGGGAGAAGCAGGCTCCCGCCGAGCAGGAAGACTGACGTGGGGCTCGAGCCCAGGACGCTGGGATCATGACCTGAGCCGAAGGCAGACGCTTAACCGACTGAGCCACCCAGGCGCCCCCATTCTTTCCATTTTTAAAGTTTCTCCCAGTGTGCATACACAGGTGTTTACTTAGGTTGTCATTCTGTTTAAAGGCTTTGCCATATTGTCTGCATTTGTTGGGTTTCTCCACAAGTATGTGTACTCTGATGTCAAGGGAAGTCTGAGCAAAAATTAAAGTTCAGCAAATTCTTTACATTGGCTTTTTTCTTTTCTTTTCTTTTCTTTTTTAAGATTTTATGCATTTATTTGACAAAGAGAGACAGAACAAGCAGTGGGAGCAGCAGAGGGAGAGGGAGAAGCAGGCTCCCTGCTCGATCTGGGGCTCGATCCCAAGGCCCCAGGATCACGACCTGAGCCGAAGGCAGATGCTTAACTGACTGAGCCACCCAAGCGCCCCATTTGCTTTTTTCATCTTTGTAATTATCTGCCTTTTCATCTTTGTAATTATCTGCTTACCTTATTTATTGGAAAAATGATATGTTGTAATGAGGAAATATTACATTCTTTTTAAATTTTTTTTTGGAAATATCACATTCTTTATAGGGGTTGAAACCTTCAAAATACCAATTAAAATAGAAACCCATTTAGGGGCTCCTGGGTGGCTCAGTCGTTAAGCGTCTGCCTTTGGCTCAGGTCATGATCCCGGGATCCAGGGATAGAGCCCTGCATCGGGCTCTCTGCTCAGCGGGGAGCCTGCTTCTCCCTCTCCCACTCCCCTTGCTTGTGTTCCCTCTCTCGCTGTCTCTCTCTGTCAAATAAATAAATAAAAATCTTTAAAAACAAAAAGTAGAAACCCATTTAGTTTTGTCAATTTTAGAACCATGGTTGTCCAACTCATCTTTGATAAAAGTCCCTTTTGGAAACATCAGAGAATCCAGTAATGGCCACTGAAGTTCTAAATTACTTCTCATTAAATCAGTCCATTTATGTTCAAATGCCCATGAGGAGGGAAAGTATTTCTCAAACATAAGTGTCTCCTCCTTCGGCTGAATAGAGAACTAGTATCCATAAGCAAGATCAAGTCCATATAAGATCAAGTCCATCCTTTCCTGTTGGATCTGCAACTGACTGCCAATGGGAGGGCAGGAGAGCTTCTCCCACCAAAATCCTCCATTTTACAAGTGTCTCATGACTAATTTTCACAGTTGGAAAGGAAAAGTTGCTTTGTTCGGGAGGCTGGCCAATGGGCAACGTGGTAGATTCACGTCCACAGTTAATCTACAAAGTCAGAGACCATGCAGGAAGTGTTTAAGGGGGAGGCACACAGAAGTAGTGAGCATTAATATGCAGGGGAAGCAGTGCTACAGGGCTTCATCATTCCCAATATGATGTCAAGGAGACTCTCTGGACTCAGGGAAGGCTACTTTCTAGCATGGTGAAGCTTGATCTTTTAGAAACATTGGGTTCCTGGTTTCCCTAGCATCAGAGGTCAGTTGAAATCTCAAAGAAGCTACAATTAGTCAAGCCTTAAAGTAGAGAGCATAGGTCAGTGAGTTAGACATATGTAGCCATTATAGTGCTTGGAACAGTTATAGTCTGAGAATGTCTGTATTTGGAAAATAACATAGATACATTATTAATGCAGTATTTATTGACTTTTACTCTGTGCACACACATAGGATCCATGGTGCTGTGCTGGGACCTCAGGAACATGTAGGTGAGTTAATCCTCATAATACTTTAGGACTTGGTACTAAGTATCTCACATTTTCTCTGACAATGTAAATGCTGGGCCCTGCCTTTCTGTTTCTTTTTCTTTCTAAATGTTGATTGTATAAAATAGAAGCTAAATATCAATTGGAAGATTATACAAAAGCATGAACTGAAACATAAGAGGAAGTTCTCATTGTTGACTAAAAAATTGGCATGAGAAAACAGGAAAATCAAATTTAAACTGTACATATGGATACTCCACACAGATGGGAAAGTTGCAAAGACGGGCAAAGTAAGGTATATATGTCTATGAGGAGAAGAGAAGAAGGAAAAAGAACAAGGTAGAAGTCTGGGCACTTCAAGGGAAAAAATGCAATTCACAGGAAGAAGAAAAAGAGGAAATATTTGGTAAACAAATACTCTCTGGGCCACTCAAAAACAATAGGCTATAGAGAACTTTCCTCCCTGTTTCTCAAACCTAGTTTATATCATAATGTAGTTACATATGGGGATAGCTCTCATCCTAGGGCAGGTTCTCTCTCTAAATTCTTTTTAGGTAGTGGGGGGTGAGGGGTGGAAGAGACTTTTCCTGAATCCGCTGGATTTTGATTGGTTTTTAAGTCAAAATAATTTTTCTGCCAAAGTGACCCATCACGGAGCAGCCTGAACTTGGCCCACACGAAATGGAGGATATTCGGTTGATTTAAATAAACCACACCCAGAAAAAAAAAATACTGTATGAAATCACATGGAATCTAAAAGAAAAAAGTTAACACCATCAAAGTGAAGATTAGAATGTTTGCTGCCATCAAGTGAGAGTGAAGGAAATGTTTTTGTTTTTTAAAGATTTTATTTATTTGCGAGAGAGAGAATGAGAGACAGAGAGCACGAGAGGGAGGAGGGTCAGAGGGAGAAGCAGGCTCCCCGCCGAGCAGGGAGCCCGATGCGGGACTCGATCCCGGGACTCCAGGATCACGACCTGAGCCGAAGGCAGTCGCTTAACCGACTGAGCCACCCAGGCGCCCGGGAATGAAGGAAATGTTGAGATGTTGGTCAAAAGGTGATTGAGTTAGTAAATGGAACCCTGACTAAAATGGAGTCAGGAGGTGTCAGCAGGGGGGGCTCTCAGGCCTTATCACTCATAGTCAACCAGAAGGGAAGGTCTCGACCTTATACAAGCGTGACCTTGGAAGTAGATTATAGTGGACTATTCCAGCCAGAGGAAGAGATGCTTTTCTTATGGCTCCCAGGCAGCAGCCTCACCAGTGAAGACCCACCATCCTTCAAACTACCCTTTTATTACAAAGGACTTTTATTTGTAACGGACTTCTCAACTTACCCCGTATCTCCTCGAAAAAGCATGCCCCTTATTTGTTCCCTGGACTTGCCTTTGGTTTTAGCACAGCTTGTATGTTCCTAATTATAATTCTCCTTATTCCTGAGTAAACCCATCTTTTGGTGGAAAAATGACTGGCAGTCTCTATTTTATTTTATTTTTTTTTAAAGATTTTATTTATTTATTTGACAGAGAGAGACACAGCGAGAGAAGGAACACAAGCAGGGGGAGTGAGAGAGGGAGAAGCAGGCTTCCCGCAGAGCAGGGAGCCCGATGCGGGGCTCGATCCCAGGACCCCAGGATCATGACCTGAGCCAAAGGCAGTCGCTTAACCAACTGAGCCACCCAGGCGCCCTGGCAGTCTCTATTTTTAATGTTAAATATAACAAGGCTCACTTATATAGGATGAATAAATACTGGAGTTCTATTGTAAGGCACAGTGACCATAGCTAATGTATTGTGCACTTGAAATTTGCTAGCAGAATGCATCTAAAGGGTGTCTGGGTGGCTTAGCCGGTTAACTGTCAGGCTTGTGGTTTTGGCTCAGGTCACGATCTCAGGGTCATGAGATGGATCCTCATGTGGCCAGACTGTGCTTGGGATTCTCCCCCTTTCCCTCTCACTCTTCCTCTGCCCCCCTCCCCACTCATGTTCTCTCCCTAAATTAAATTAATAAAATCTTTTTTAAAAAAAGAAGAAAGAGGGGTGCCTGGGTGGCTCAGTCGGTTAAGCGTCTGCCTTCGGCTCAGGTCATGATCCCCGGGTCCTGGGATCGAGCCCCGCATCGGGCTCCCTGCTCCGCGGGAAGCCTGCTTCTCCCTCTCCCACTCCCCCTGTTTGTATTCCCTCTTTCGCTGTCTCTCTCTCTCTGTCAAATAAATAAATAAAATCTTTTAAAAAATAAAAAAAAATAAAAGAGAAGAAAGAAAGAACGCATCTAAAGCATTCTCACCACACAAAAATCTTAACTATATGGAGTGATGGGTGTGTTCATTAGCTTGATTTTTGGTAATCATTTTGAAGGCAGATAAGGCTAAGGGCCCACAGGAAAAGGAAGACAAGACAAAGATTTCTTAACTGAAGAGAAGTCACTTTAGCCCTCTGTCTATTTTAGGCTCTACGCCGGCGCTATCTCCCCAAGTACCTGTTCGGTGAATGTCCTGCAATATGTCAAAATTGCAGAAAAATAAACACAAGTAATGCATGGCAGCAAAAGAATGTAAAAACAAACAGCCACTACCAGGCCAGGAGATAGTCTAACCATATCAGAGACAATAAATCCGTGGTAAACCTGGCACTGCTGTTTCCAAAGTAGAGACTGCCTCAATACAGAGTCTCCAGTGGATTTGGTGGGAATTAAAGCCCTAGGAGCACCCAAGTAACCGACTGCAGGAGCCAGAGAACTCATGATGGCCACCCTTGCAGGTCCTGTGACTTCAATCAACTAGGACCTAGACTCTGTCCATTTAGGAGGATGTTTGACTGATTTTATACTGAAAGATCCTTTGCCAGGCCCCTTGATAAATACGAATGTGCCCTTAGCTTAACATTCACCCAGTTTTGTTTTGTTTTTTAAAGATTTTATTTATTTATTTGAGAGTGAGAGAGCACAAGAGGGGGGAGCGGGAGAGGGAGAAGCAGACTCCCCGCCGAGCAGGGAGCCCGACGTGGGACTCGATCCCGGGACTCCAGGATCATGACCTGAGCCGAAGGCAGTCGCTTAACCAACTGAGCCACCCAGGCGCCCAACATTCACCCAGTTTTGTTGTTTGGAGAGCTAGTTTGGGAAATGTCCCTGGTGTTCTCTTTACTTGTTGCAAGTAAAACCTGTCTTTTCCTCTTTTTTGGCTTGGTGGTATCCTTTGGCTCGACATCCAAGAGGTGAAATCATTTTCAAGGTATAACGTCACAATATCTATGGATATTTACTGTTTATAAACGATTAGCAATAACTGAATGTTTGTAAATGGAAAATAAGGTGCTGAATGCATACGCACAAGAAGCACTGACTTTAATAAGAAAGACAGAAATTTAGGCACCAAAACATGCAGTTCTCTGCTCCCATGTATCTGTGGGGGTTTCATCAAAAAGTGAGCACCTAACATTTAGACTGGGAATAAGCAGCCAAACAAAATTTTGATCTCCTTTAATTTGTTCAGTGAGGGGGGAGCCCAGAGTGGGGCCAGACCTGGAAAATCTTCAGAAGATGTTGGATCTGGGCAGGGCCATGGACGGCGAGGGTTCTAGGCTTCTGATCTCCCTGCTATGGTGGATTGTCAGTTCATCCTTCTGAGTTTGTGTTGGGGACAATGGTAGGCTGCCCTAATATGTGCCCCATGTCATATTGAATGTTCTGAAATAAAAGCTACTTAAGAAGGAGCCAATGCACAAACAACACTCTGACCCCCATTTGTCTCCAGAGAGGAGGAACTCAGTGTGCCAAGTAATAGAAACTTTTCCTGCACAGAAAGGTAAAGAGGTATTCTTATCACCAGGGATAGGGAATTTAGAGCTGAGAAGTCTGCATGAACAAACCTTGTTACTTTTCACTACTTTACTACCACTACCCAAATTCCGTTCAGAATTCCATACTATTTGAAGGCCCAAAGAGGTTTTCCTTATTTTGTCAAATCCTCACAGATGTATTTTCTCTTTTTCTAAAAAGCATAAAAACAATCTGCATTAGTTATTTCTATGGATCTCACTTTCATTATGGGGTTTGGGTGCATGTAATTATAGTTTAGGATTTGTTTCTCCTGTAATATTTCTTAGTCAATTTGAAATTTAGTCCAGATAAAATAATCTTGAATGTTAAAGGAAAATTATTACTCCCTCCAAATTTTTCCATAAAGCCCTTAATAACACAAGTGTAGGTTCGAACATCTGTACCTGCCTACCTCAGAATTAGCATTCTAGTTGCATACAAAATGAAATCTTTGTGCATCTGGGTTAAGCATATTCTACATTTAAAAAAAAGATTTTATTTATTTACTGATTTGAGAGAGAGAGTGCGGGAAAGAATGCATGCTGGGGGAGGGACGGAGGGTGTGAATCTCAAGTAGACTCCCAGGTGAGCACAGAGCTCACTGTGGAATCGATCTCACAGCCCTGAGATCATGGTTTGGTACCTAGTGGTGGGACAGCCATTTCGGGGCCATGAGAGATGAAAGATGAGCACAAGGCTGCATATGGATAATACCAGAGCAAAAACAAAACAAAAAAAGAGTGTAACCCACATGATGTCTAAGTCATTTTATCAGACATGGGCTTCCTACATATTCATGTGAACCTAAAATAAAATATACATCGTATTTTCTATAAGTATTACTCTTTCTTAGTATAGCTGAACACAAGCTCACAGCTACAAAATGAAATGGATTTTTATTATTTTTAAACATTTATTTGATAGAGAGAGAAAGTGAGAGAGAGATGGAACACAAGCAGGGGGAGGGGCAGAGGGTGAAGCAGTCTCCCCACTGATTAGAGAGCCTGATGTGGGGCTGGATCCCAGGACCCTGGGATCAAGACCTGAGGCAAAGGCAGACGATTAACTGACTGAGCCAGCCAGGCGCCCCTGAAATGGATTATTATATTTCAATTGTAATAATGTTCAGTGTGATTAACCTGTTATCCAACTTCGTTGCACCGGATGCCACACCTGATAGAAATCCTATTTCCACTCCTAGCAGGATGCGTGTAAGAACAGCAAGGGCTGTGAAAGACCATGGTGATTTCTGGCCAAAAATTGGTGGACTCGTTGAAGCAGAGATGCTCACTGTCTCTGAACGCTGATCCGGGACTCCACTAATCGGTAACAAGCACAGAGCCCAGACCAGGTGATTACCAACCCTATCATGGGGTAAGTGGAAATGGGGGAGGTACCTGTCAGCTATGAATCAGCCCCTGGAAGATCACCCATCTATAGTGGATCAAACCTACATTGGGGTTATACACCTGGGATACTAGTACTTTGTAGAACCACAGCCCATGCCTTGCTGATCCTGCCTATTACAGTGTCCCGAAGGTTTCTTCATCTCCAACATCTACTCTGCCATGTGACATATTAAAGCAATTGTCTACAGCATTTCCATCATCTCATACCTCCTCACTATCCCCTGCCACCAGTCTAGGCCTGAGGAAGGTCAGTAATCTCAGTCATCCAACAGCATCTGCTTGTCAGTAACACCCAGGAATGCAGTTCAATCATGAAGAAAAATAGGAATTCCCTGATCCTCAGAAACTCATCCTAGTGGCCAAGTCTCCATTTCCATTACGTTTCTTTATCAGATAACTCCATTAGGAGCTGGCTTGGACTTTGGAGTGAATACAGGCTCTCTCCAGTTCCCTCCCAACATTTCAAAAGGGTTCTCCAGGGGTGCTTGCAATAGGTCTTATCTCTCTCTCAAGGGAGTGTTCCATCATCATGTTTTACCTATTTTCACATCCCTCTCAGGGCTTAATATCTGAATTAATCTGTGGCCCACTGGCCTTGCATCCCTCTAATCTCAGTTAAGAGGTCAGTGCAAACACTCCAGACACAACACAAGCAAAAAATTGTCTGAGATGAATATGGAGTTAGGAATGAAATTGAGGAGATGCAGAGGAACTGGGGATAATTAAAAAAATAAAAGAAATACAATGTATCTTTCTGTATTCAGAGTCAGGTAGGCAACCTGGAAACAGGTGTCCTCTCTACATGCAGAATTCAAGCAATTCTTCTTCCTGGAATTTTTCTCCCTCATGCCTTGCCTCATGTTGGAATATTTTCCTCCTACTCAAGGGGTATCTCTTACACCCCAGGTACTGCCATGTGTATATATTCACTTCATTTAAGCATCAAAGGAACCCCTCCATTATGACATGGGGCTCAATCCTTTATTAGGATCCATGGGTGGAATGCTCGGGAGTCCAGATTGAGCCATTGTCACTAAAACAGATAGGTAATCTCTGCGGGGATCTTCTCTAAAGTGTGCACATGGGGAATACCTAAGGTGCCAGGGGAGATGGTCGTTCACAAGGGCAGTGGTTGAGGTGTCAGTTTAAGAAGTTATATTGACTTGTAACTCTGCAGGGCGTTGTTTAGGGGATGCCCTAGTGAGAATGTCTTGTGTCAGTTCAAGTCCCCTGCAAACCACCTGACTACACAGAATGGATGCCAAGTAGCACCATCATGGAGGAGTTTACCTAAACTGCCAATAATACCCCTGATATAATCTGTAATATATCTATCCTGATGTCCCAAGAGTTCCAAGGAGGAGAAAACGACACAACAGATAAACTGTGGGAAATATAACTATATCATACAAAGTGTGAGGCCACTGAGAAAACGGATTACTAGTTGTATTATGTCACTCTGTTACCAAGTGGTGATAGATACTGTATGTGGTCTACATTCTTAAATAAGGTGAGGTAGGTAATTACTGGTGGCCGGATAATACATCATTCATTACATATCAGTGTTAACACATTAGAAAGCATTATATTCTATTCATCAAAATACATTCAGATCACACATAGACTAAGTTATGCATTTCAAATCCATTGAGGGATCCTTGTTCAAAATAAAAATTATAAGCATTCAAGAAGCATTCTTCCCCCCCCCTTGTAATTATTTATTTTTGCAAGACAGACAGAGAAAATGAGCTGAGGCAGGGGCAGAGGGAGAAGCAGACTCCATGCTGAGCAGGGAACCCCAGGATCATGACCTGACCCCAGGACCCCAGGACCCCAGGATCATGACCTGAGCCAAAGGCAGTTGCTTAATCGACTGAGTCACCCAGGCACCTCACTATTCATTAAAATTTATTTAGATCACACAGAGACTAAGTTAAGCATTTCAAATCCACTGTGGGATCCTTGTTCAAAATACAGATTTAAGCATTCAAGAAGCATTCTTGTTCTGATATAATGACGTAGGTGTAATAATTTCCATAATTTTCAGGCCTGAAGTAATTATCAAGAAATGCCAATGTACATTTCAATGCCCTTTAGGAAAGAGTTAGCTAACCTCTCCTGCTATCTGGGAAGTTTTCTTTATTTGAACCACATGAACTAATATTCTCTACTTGTGGCTTTTGGTTATTATAAAGATACATCAGTATTTTCATGGATTGCCACCACTTTTACTTGTTCTTTTTCTTTTTTTTTGACTTTTTAAGATTTTAATTCCAGTCAGTTAACACACAATGTTTTCTTAGTTTCAGATGTACAATATAAGGATTCCACAATTCCATACATCACCCGATGCTCATCAGGACAGGTGCATTCCTTAATTCCCCTCCCCTATTTAAGCCTTCCGCCCACTCACCTTTCCTCTGGTAACCCGAAGGTTGTTCTCTCTGGTTAAGCCTCTGTTTCTTGATTTGTCTCTCTTTCTCCCTACACTGTCACTTATTGATTGATTAAATTTCTGGTGGAGAGGTGGATTATGGTCACCCTAAAGGGTCTTCTCACTGCTCTTCCGATTTTTCATTACAGTAATAATTGTAATGTGTTCTTTCTTTTGCTTTGTTCCCTTCCATTGTTGAGGTATATGCAGGCAGTTCCTGTCTCTTTCACCCAGCCGAACAGATGATGTTTACAGCTCAAAACAAATTCATCCCAGTGTCCCCTCTGGATTCTACAAGAATGGCCTTCTGTAATAGTTACATGTAGGGACAGATAGTGACAAATTTCGGTCCACATGTAGGGACATGTCTACAACCCCTGTCACCCTGAAGAAGTTACAGAAGATGAGCCCTTCATCTTTCAACAACCTTAAAAATTGAAGGACTAAAAATTGGTCATTGGTGAAATGATGAGAGATAGAAACAGAAAAATATTCGCCTTTAACCCAGAAGGCTGACCTATAGCCTGCATAGTTTTGAGAAGGATCAAATATGTGCTGGTTGGTACATCCTTAAAGGGTCTCAAGACTGCCCGTATATCTCACCCATAGTTAATATCAAACTGAATGATAAGCGCCAGAGAAATATTGTAGAAGTAGTTTTATGAGTAGAAATTTGAAAAAAAAGTTTATGATTGGGGCACCTGGGTGGCTCAGTGGGTTGAGCATCTGACTCTTGATTTCTGCTCACGTCATGATCTCAGGGTCCTTGGATTGACAGCCCCCTCATTAGGCCTGTGCTCAGAATGGAGTCTGCTTGTCCCTCTCCCTCTGCTCCTCCCCCCCCAGCTCTCTCTCTTTCTCTCAAAGAAATAAATAAGATCTTGAAAGAAAAAAAAGATCTAATACTCCCTACATGACCCCTGTCTCTTGAGCACTAAGCATGTAACCACCAGCTTCATAGAGCCAACGTGGAGCTCTTTCTGCCCTTAGGTCCTGTCCCATGCTTCTTGAATAAACTTACTACGCTGCACCATAAAACATCTCAATAATTATTTCCTGATGGGTGTACTCAACAATCCCATGACAATTTTGTTACCGAAACACCCTGGCTGCCAGTCTCATGAAAAGCCAATACACAAGGCATGAGTTTTAATTAGAAAGGAATATGAGGTTTCTTCAGGAGGCTGGCCACTTGGGAAAAAGGTGGGAGTCTTGTCCAGAAGCCAACTCTAATGTTTCTGCCCAGCCCAAAGACTTTTAAAGGAACCTTAGGACAGCTAATCAGTAAAAAGGGGAACAGAGTAATCTGTAACACTTTTTGATTGAGTGCAGACTCAGGGCTGCTACCTATAGATATTAAGGAGGTGCTTGCAGGATATGTACTGGTCCCCCAGGGGAAGCTTGTGCAAGAGAGTTCAGTCCCAAGGCTTTCTTTCCTTTTTTTTTTTTTTTTTTTAAGATTTTGTTTATTTATTTGAGAGAGAGCATGAGAGAGGGGAAGTCAGAGGGAGAAGCAGACTCCCTGCTCAGCAGGGAGCCCGACGCGGGACTCGATCCAGGGACTCCAGGATCATGACCTGAGCCGAAGGCAGTCGCTTAACCAACTGAGCCACCCAGGCGCCCCTGCTGATGTTTTAATGTAGCCAATTTGATTTTTGTTCAACTTTATGTTTTCAAGCGCTTTCAAATAGTCACCAGGACAACTGTAGGAAGATCACTTCATATTTTACCATGCGAAACCACTCAATATTTTCTAGAATGGATAAAATAAAAAGGTTAACACCAAATTTCAGAGAGAGTGTTGAGGAATTAGAATTCT
This sequence comes from Mirounga angustirostris, assembly GCF_029215605.1. NCBI lineage: Eukaryota > Metazoa > Chordata > Mammalia > Carnivora > Phocidae > Mirounga > Mirounga angustirostris. The sequence continues at coordinate 55,536,933 of NW_026991724.1, read as the reverse complement.
CATATATTGCTGATGGAATCAAAAAATGTACATTCACTTTGGAAAACTGTGTTGCAGGTAGTTATGAAAATAAATATTTACCGGGGCGCCTGGGTGGCTCAGTCGTTAAGCATCTGCCTTCCACTCGGGTCATGATCCCAGGGTCCTGGGATCGAGCCCTGCATGGGCTCCCTGCTCAGCGGGGAACCTGCTTCTCCCTCTCCCACTCCCCCTGCTTGTGTGCCCTCTCTCGCTGTGTCTCTCTCTGTCAAAATAAATAAATAAATAAATAAATAAAAAAGAAAAAAATATTTACCTACTGAAGGAGCACATTTTGTCACCCCAAAATATGTCTCTTTAGCATAAGGATTATTTTAGGCTGGGTTTTTTTTTTTTTCCTTTAAAGATTTTATTTATTTGAGAGAGAGAGAGTGAGAGAGAACATGAGAAGGGAGAGCGTCAGAGGAAGCAGCAGACTCCCCACTGAACAGGGAGCCCGACGCGGGACTCAATCCGGGGACTCCGGGATCATGACCTGAGCCCAAGGCAGCCGCCCAACCCGCTGAGCCACCCAGGCGCCCCTAGGCTGGGTATTTGAGAGAAAGAGCAGACAGGAGTGCCTGGGTGGGTCAGTCGCTTAAGCGCCTGTCTTTGGCTCAGGACCGAACCCGCAATGGGTTCCATGCTCAGTGGGGAGTCAGCTTCTCCCTCTCCCTCTGCTACTCCCCCTCCTTGTGTTTTCTCTCTCTCTCAAATAAGTAAATAAAAACTTAAAAAAAAAAAAAGGAAACAGCAAAGAAAAAGCTCTGAAACCTAGTCTGGTTATTTTGTAAGAGACATTGGCATTTCCAGGGGAAAACTCCATTTGTAAGACTGTCTCCCTCCGTGTAGCAGAAAGAGGGAGAAAGTGTAAATCTCCAGAAACTCTGATCAGTGGACAAGGCATGGATTAAATCGGAATATCAAACATGGCCTCGATTATTGCTTTTTGCCTGGTCACCTCCCCAAATGCTTCCCAATAGGATCATGTGTGAGTTTTAAGAAAGGATCATATCCGGTGCCCCCCAGCCCAGATTCTGTCAAGCCGTGTGGGTGGGAACAACAGTGTTGTTTGAATTAAATGCTCCAGGCGATTCTAGGTGCAGCCAGGGTTAATTGGAGGGCTTCCCATGAATAGAAGACAGCTGAGTGTAGGCTTTGGCTCAGGGAGGAGTAACATGGTCTCCTGTACGTGAATCTGGAAGCTTCAGGTCCATGCGTCACACTTTTCTTCTTTCTTTCTGCTCCAGCAGAAGTTGTGTGTGTCTGGTTGGGGAGGCGCCCTGAAAGCAGAGAAGGAAAAATTCGAAGATTGGTCTCCAAGGAGGAATTCATTGTTTCTGAATAGCTCCTGACACAAAAGGCTAGGAAATTGGAACTTTTCTGCATTTCAAAATCCTGCCTGCAGGTGAGCAGTTTACAGGTGAAGAGGCTCTGTTGGTGGCTTTAAAAGCATTTTCTCCCGATGCAGCTGTGATTTCTCCTGGACTCTCTTCTGAAGAACTCCAAAGGAGGAAGTGAAAGAAGAAATGGCCAGTTCTCAGGTAAGCTTTGCGCCTGAGTTCAGAGGCCCTGTCATCTTTTTCTCCTGAAATTCCTCACATTTAGAAATTGCAAATACGGATTTTTCTAGTTCTGATGTTTCTGCTTTATGTTTACACCTAATTTTTTTTTTTATTTATTAGAGAGCGAGCGAGCGAGAAACAGCATGAGAGAGGAGAGGGCCAGAGGGAGAAGCAGGCTCCCCGCTGAGCCGGGAGCCCGACGTGGGACTCGATCCCAGGACCCTGGGATCATGACCCGAGCCGAAGGCAGTCGCCCAACCAACTGAGCCACCCAGGCGCCCATGTTTACACCTAATTTTTAAACCTTTTCAGAAATGATACTCAAGATTAGGTCTTTAGAACACTTCTTCTCTATAAGCCAGAGCCTTCTATCCCTTCTCTCCAACCTGGCTTCCAGTAGGCCATCAACAGTTGTTACAATGAATGAAAGACCTGCCCACCAGTATTGAAAAGACTCCCTTGGTGACAGATCCACGGGGAAGGTGTGGAGTTAAAGATTCGTATTGCTGAAAAGGGTCTGGTCCTGCGATATCAGTGAAGGTGGATGGTCTTATTTAGGTCCCATCTGGAAGCTTTATCAGCTCTATGTAGACTAGGAGTAAGAAAATGCACAAATAAACACAGTGGATATGAGGCCCAAAATAACTTGGAATATTCTCTGAAAAAAAAAAAGGGCCAGGATTATACCCTTTAGACTGTGGGAAAGGTACTGTATCTAAAATATCCTAGATATCACAGGACAGGGAAAGTATAGGTGATTGAAGTTTGCGTAAATCAACTGTATTCTCCTAAGTTAATTGACATTCTGATTTACTGTTTAGGGGCTACAAGAATGTGGCATCTCTTGATCGGATGGGGGCCCTCAAATGTAGGGTGATGATCCGGTGTGGGCCGGTTGCAGAAGTAAGAGAATATGCCTGAGGCAGAACAAAGGAGCTAGAAGTTCATTGAATACACAGCAAGGGAGTGGGGACAGGACAGTAGAAGAGAGGCTGTCTGCAAGAAGTTAGTGGGTGGGGCCTATTTTTAAAGGGGGAAGATGAGGAGGTACGGGGACAGATGGAATCTTTCCTATTTGGGGAACTGAACCCGGTTGTAAGTAGCCCATTGGTTAGTTAGGGCCGATGGATATTTCGGGGTGGGTGGCCTGATGGGCCTGTCCGTGTTCAGGCAGATAGTCACCGGCCCTTTCCCCATTCCAGCGCTCAAGCCTGTTTGCCTAAAAGTGGCCTCTACAAAGAACACACTGTTGGGCGCCTGGGTGGCTCAGTCGGTTAAGCGACTGCCTTCGGCTCAGGTCATGATCCTGGAGTCCCTGGATCGAGTCCCGCATCGGGCTCCCTGCTCAGCGGGGAGTCTGCTTCTCCCTCTGACCCTCCCCCCTCTCATGTGCTCTCTCTCGTTCTCTCTCTCTCAAATAAATGAATAGAAATTAAAAAAAAAAAAAGAACACACTGTTGCAGGGTTCTTGACTGGCGGAACGGAAGAATGAATCTCAGACACAAGAGGGTAAAGTGGTAGTTTAGCAAGTGAGGGTGAGAACAGAAAGCAAGCTTTCTAGAGTGAGGGGGTCCCGAATGGGTTGCCACAGAGCGCTTTTATGGCTGGTCTTTTATCGAAAACTGCCCAGGGAACTTAAATCTTCTTGATGTCACCAAGGAAAGCACCAGGATTACGTCTCCTTTGAATATCTCATCTCTGATGTTTAAAACAAACAAGGTGGTCTGGTTCTGTTCCCTTATCTCTGGTTTCCTTATGCCTCCTCATTCCTGGGATTTTTCGTGAGCCTGGTCACTTAGCCCCCTACCTATCAATCCCTACCTAGCCCCACCTGTCCCTTACTCAACACCAATAGTAATAGGTCCTTCAGTGTGCGTTAAGCACTGGTAACTTGTTTCATTACAGCTGATGTTAACTTCTTTTAATGGCTTAATAGCCAGATAGCTCCCCTGTAATGCTCATATTTTCCTTCTTATATTCATAAGGGTCTTGGATGGATTTACTGAGTGATGTGCAGAAACCATCACATTTCACCTGGAATCTTCTTTCTTCTGAGTTTTTCTTTGCTTGTAGTTTCTGATCAGGAGAACAAAGCAAAAAAAAAAAAATTTAGAGAAAAATGAAATGTCCTTACAACTTGCAGCCCACAGATAAATACTTGAGACATGCAAAGTATGACTTTCCTCAAGGAATTCACAAGTGCCTTAGTGTAATGCTTTGCTAGAGGCAAAAGGAACCTTAGTTTGACAATAGCCAGACCTCCAGGATCCTGTAAGTCCTCTTCAACGTATGAAAACCCCTTTAGAAACTTCTTTTATCTCTATCCCCCCTAACTGAAAAGCATATAATCAGTACCTTCCCAAAATCACACTGCAGCTCTTTCTGCCAACAGGTCCTGTCCCTGAGGTTTAAATAAAAACAGATTTTTTTTTCACCAAAAATGTCTCAAGAATACTTTTTTTTTTTTAAGATTTTATTTATTTATTTTTGACAGAGAGAGACACAGCGAGAGAGGGAACACAAGCAGGGGGAGTGGGAGAGGGAGAACAGGCTTCCTGCGGAGCAGGGAGCCGGATGTGGGGCTTGATCCCAGGACCCTGGGACCTTGACCTGAGCCAAAGGCAGACGCTTAACCATCTGAGCCACCCAGGCGCCCCTCAAGAATACTTTCTTGACTATTTGCTCCCAACCCACCTCACATCAGTTTCCACTGCAGAAATGAAGACTTTCACCTTCGTGTAGTTGATAGTATTGACTTCTGGGAGTGGAGGATCTAAATCAGTCAGACCTCCATCCTGTGAGTTTTTACTTTATTCCACATTCATGTCATAGACATACTCTTTATTTAAAAAAAAAAAAAAGATTTTATTTATTTCTTTTAGAGAGTGAGAGAAATAGTGTGTGTGTGAGAGAGAGGGATGGATGATCCAGGGTAGAGGGGGAGGGAAAGAATTTCAAGCAGACTGTGCTGAGTGATCCCAGGACCCTGAGACCATGACCTGAGCCAAAATCAAGAGGAAGATGTTTAACCCACTGTGCCACCCAGGCGCCCTATTTCCTCCTTTGTATTTCAGAAGAAAACAAGAATCATATAATTAACATGTTTGAGTGTCTTAAAATCCTGAAATATATCGCAGATGATGATTGAAACAAAAGCGTTCAATGAAATACTATGTTGTGGAATCTTTGAGCATGATGGTCAAGAAAGAATTCTTGAGATGTTGTATGGTGCCAGATAGTAGGTTTATTGAAGTAGCACAGGGACAGGATCCATGGGCAGAAAGAGTTGCACATTGGCTGCGTGAAGCTCGTGGTTACATGCTTAGTGTTCTAGGGGGAGGGTAGGTGCCCAGAGTATTAGATCAGAAATGTTGCTTTGATTTTGTACTTGTAAAACTACTTCTGCAAGATTGCTCTGCTATCTTTCAGTTCAATATTAACATTGGTGAGATAAACAGGCAGTCGAGAGAACCTTTAAGAATGTAGCAAGTAGTATATATTTGATTCTTAGCAGAGCTATGCAGCCTATGGGTCAGCCTTCTGATTTATTTTTTATTTTTTAAAGATTTTATTTATTTATTTGTCAGAGAGAAAGAGAGAGAACACAGGCAGGGGGAGAAGCAGGCTCCCCACTGAGCAAGGAGCCCGATGAGGGACTCGATTCCAGGAACCTGGGATCATGACCTGAGCCAAAGGCAGACACCCAATGGACTGAGCCCCAGGTGTCCCCAGCCTTCTGATTTAAAGGTAAACATTTTTCTGCTTGTATCCCTCATCATACTAGACTCATAAATAACAGCTGTTTTATCTGTATCATTCTATGTGTTTGTGTTGATAGTGTGAATAAAAGAAGCATCATCATCCACAAAGTGATTTATAAGTGTCATGTCATGGAAAATGGTTCTTGAATTAATCACCATGACAATTTTCTACTCTGTCACTTTTAATGTGTATATAACTACTTCCTAAATGTCTGGATGGGTGCATGAAATGTAAAAAGATCAATTTTGCATGGATAACCTTTTTGTTTCCGTCATTCTTGTCATGTTTGACACCTGCTATGAACATCGGTTTAGAGTCCTCTCTCTATATTGACCTGTGTGTCCTTTTCAATCAACTCTGGGACCAATAACTGGGTTAAAACCCGATTCCCTTTGTACATTAGGTAAATGAGGTTTGTGATTCTCCGTGGGTGGAGAATTTTAGTATTATAATGAGGTAAAGGTAACTGTAGACCACTCCATGGGTTACACCTTGGTCCCTCTGCCTCAAACTGGGCCAGCCCAAGCACGTCCCCTGGGCAGTCATTACCTTTTATTGGATAGTTTCTGCTTTCACCACAGGAGACTCTGCCAGTGGGGTGTTTTGGCTAAAGTAAGGATAAGGTGAAAAGAAGAGGTTAAGTCAAATGTGTAATACAGTTTGGTGGGTACAATCAGGCAGTGAAGGCCAGGTGTTGGGGAGTCTAGCTGGTGACATTAACACCCTCTTTCATCTTAGGGACCATTGTGAACTCTGCCAGTGGCCACTTGGTAACTGTCGTATTTATTGCAGGGACTGCTGACATTCAGGGATGTGGCCATCGAATTCTCCCAGGAGGAGTGGGGATGCCTGAACCACACTCAGCGGGAATTGTACAGGGATGTGATGTTAGAGAACTACGGACACCTCCTCTTCCTGGGTGAGAATAACTCCTTCCAGATTTCCCAGACCACACTCAGGGTTTTGTTCCTTCCTTTGAAGACTGTCTCTTGGATGATGATTCTTTGCACAACTGGAATTCAGATCACTGCACTAAGGAACAAAAGTAAGGGTTTGTAGATGTAGACAAAAATCCCTGATATTTGCATTTCAGCTTTAGCTTCCCCTTCCTTAAGGTAACATCATTTCTGTAGATTAGTGGCAGTGCTAAACCCGGAGGGGCATAAAATGGTGCTGCCCGCATTTAAACTCCAATTTTTCGTCCTTACCATTGTATCGGTAGTACTTGGAAGTGCAAGTTAGGATGTGAATATTTGAAACTCCTGCATGTTCTGAAGGGGCTGTTGGTCAGCAGCGTCTGGGATGGGAAATCATCTTTTAGAATTCTGCAATGTTCTCTGTTCTCTACTGAGCACAATAGTGGATTGAAAGAATCTCCAGCAATAGTTATATTCCGTTTTTCTATTAACCAGGTCTCATTGTGTCAAAGCCTGATTTGGTCTCCTTTTTGGAGCAAAAGAAGGACCCTTGGAATGTGAAGAGAAAGAAGACAGTAGCCTTTCATCCAGGTAGGTGGGAATGAATGAAGCAGATGACAGAGGTGAGGTCCAAATGTGAATGGTGAAGACAGACCTTAAGATGCGGTTCAAGTAGGTCTCCTTGAATGAAAATCAGTTGGAGGAGCCCAGTTTCATGTCACTGTCTCTCACAGAGGGACATCTGCTAGCCAACATTATCATGCTTTTATATTCTCTAAGGGTCTCCTTCAGCTCCAGTGACGGTCCATCACATCCACAGGGGGGGCCTGGAGACTCCCCTTGGAGTGGGAGAGCCTCCATAGTCTGAGAGATTTTCCATTGCTTTGAGGGCCTTAGAGAAATCTCCCTATTTCTGAGGGTCTCTGTGCTAAGCCTCTTCTAAGTTCTGTTTTGCTTCATGTGAGAAAGTGTGCCAGAGTTGTGGTGGGCATACTGGGGATTGGTGCAGAAACCCCCGGAACACTGGAGACAGATGTCACATGTTTTCTGGTTTATGCTTTCCAGTGTTATGGAGGCTTTAATCTTAAACGTACAAAATTGAGACTCAGTAATTTCATCAGGTAACAAAACACTTCCCTAAAATGAGAAAATAAAATCCTTTATTTCACCTTAAACATTCATTTGCTTTGTATTAACTAGAAGAAATTTTCCCTCCATGTTTTCCATTCCTTGGTGGTGAAATAATGTAATGTCTCTATTTGTTTCCTAGATTTACTACATAAATTAATGTTATAGGGGATTTAGAACTTTTAGAGCCCACAGCCTACAATAAAGTCTCAATTCTTAGCTTATTAGTAATTGCATCATTTTATAATTTTGTCTCATATAATATGAGGTTCCTGTGACTTTGTCATATGTTTTCATTTTCTTATTAGTTGTCTATAAGACTCATCTCTTATTTATTAGATCAAAAGTTCTTTTTTTTAATTTAATTTAATTTTTATTTATTTATTTATTTGAGAGAGAGAGAATGAGAGACAGAGAGCATGAGAGGGGGAAGGGTCAGAGGGAGAAGCAGACTCCCCGCCAAGCAGGGAGCCCGATGCGGGACTCGATCCTGTGACTCCAGGATCATGACCTGAGCCGAAGGCAGTTGCTTAACCAACTGAGCCACCCAGGTGCCCTAGATCAAAAGTTCTGATACAACATGGGCATGTGCTTTATAAGAAGTGGTATAGATAGTAAAATTCCCATATTGAAAAAATATTGTTCATAAATGGAATTTTACTTCAGGAAAAATTAATTATAAGGTTTTTTTTTTTACTACTTTCCTCAGAATGTATCTGGTTTTAATCCCCAATATTTATTTTTATAAAATGATTGTCAGCATATTTTACAACTTTGATGGCATTTGTTTATTTAGAAAGGAAAGTTTTTTTGCTTCTCTGCTTCGTTCTAAAGAATGGATTATACTGGGTGCCTGGGTGGCTCAGTCGTTAAGCGTCTGCCTTCGGCTCAGGTCATGATCTCAGGGTCCTGGGATCGAGCCCCACATCGGGCTCCCTGCTCAGCGGGAAGCCTGCTTCTCCCTCTCCCACTCCCCTTGCTTGTGTTCCTTCTCTCACTGTCTCTCTGTTAAATAAATAAATAAAATCTTAAAAAAAAAAAAAAAAGAATGGATTATACCCTGGAATTCTGTGTAAGAAGAGGAATATATCAATAACAGAATACATTTTTTGATGTCTCTTAAGTTCTTTTTTTTAATAAAGTATCTTTTTATTTATTTATTTTTAAAGATTTTATTTATTTTTTAACAGAGAGAGGGATAGTGAGAGAGGGAACACAAGCAGGGGGAGTGGGAGAGGGAGAAGCAGGCCTCCCGCTGAGCAGGGAGCCCGATGTGGGGCTCGATCCCAGGACCCTGGGATCATGACCTGAGCCGAAGGCAGACGCTCAACGACTGAGCCACCCAGGCGCCCGATGTCTCTTAAGTTCTTATTCAAAAATTTTTCATTACACCTCTTCATGGTTGATTTTAATGAATATTCCTTACAATTTTACTGTCAATGAACATATGCCAAAATGGAAAATGCCTGGTTTTCATGGATACACAGAGCTTAAAATTATAGTTCTATAGAAGGTTTCCTTTTATTTTTTCTTTTTTTTTAAGATTTTATTTATTTATTCATGAGAGACAGAGAGAGAGAGAGGGGCAGAGGGAGAAGCAGGCTCCCAAGGAGCAAGGAGCCCGATGAGGGACTCAACCCCAGGACCCCGAGATCATGACCTGAGCCGAAGGCAGACGCTTAACCATCTGAGCCACCCAGGCACCCTAGAAGGTTTCCTTCTAAATAATTCACATATTTTACTATGAGGAATTGTTTCAGTTAAATTTTGGCTTATTCTGATTTTGCAATTCCATAATAATGTGCTTCCTTTTGTATGGGACCTTCCACAACATTAGTTAATTGTGGTTTGGTTTTTACCTATGTATTTTGTTATAGGATGACAATTTTCAACACAGTACACTTTTGAACAATGTGTGACTCAAATATGAATCAGATTTATGCCCTTTGCCAATAACATTATGTATGTGTCTATATAAATATTACCCATACACGGTTTGTAACTCATTTTGTGTATTTCTTTCCTTAGTGGTTGTGAATGTTCTATCATGCCTCGGTGAGTTGCTAGCATTAATTTCAACATCTATTTATTGTTGAATTTATATTCTCTTTGCATGAGAAGCACTTTTGGTGAATCGAAAGTAATTTTTAAATTTTTTACGCCTCTGTATCTTGTATAGGTATTCTATTTTATCTTAATTGTGGAGTTATACCCATGATACGCTTAGACACCATTCTCTTTAACTTTTCTGTCTTCTCTATGTATTTTCATTCTGGTTACCTTAGAGATTCCTTAAAACATCTTAAAGGTATTTTATTTTATTTTTTACAGATTTTTTTTTTTTAAAGATTTTATTTATTTATTTGAGAGAAAGAATGAGAGAGAGAGCATGAGAGGGGTGAGGGTCAGAGGGAGAAGCAGACCCCCGGCTGAGCAGGGAGCCCGATGCGGGACTCGATCCCGGGACTCCAGGATCATGACCTGAGCCGAAGGCAGACGCTTAACCGACTGAGCCACCCAGGTGCCCCTCACCTCTGATTTTTGATAGGTTAATTATAATGTGTGACTGTGTTCATGTCTTGACATTTATCCTACTATGAATTTACTGATATTGTTGAATTTGTCTCTTCTTTCCACATATGTGTGAAGTAGAAGCCTTTAGTTCTTCATGTCAACCCTCTGCCCCCTTTCACTCTCCCCTCCTTATGATGTCCCCTTAGTGTACATTTCGGTCCACTTATTGGTGTCCCATGAGTCCCCAGACCGTGTCCTTTTCCACATTTTTCTTTCATCTTCTTAGCAGACAGTTTAAAACAAGGGGTCTTTAGATTGTCTGACTCTTTCTTCTGCTTGAGCAAGTCTGTGGGTGACCCATTCGTGTGTTTTTAAATTCAGTCATTGTATTCTTCAGCTCCCAATTCCTGGTTGGTTGATTGTTATACTTTGTCTCTTTGGGTTTACATTTTGGTCATGCCCAGTTTTCTGATATCATTTAGTTACATATCTGTTTTCTCTTCCTTTCTCCATGCACGTCTTTATGATGATGAATTCTTTGTCATGCAAGTAAGAGTGCTTTATTAATTGAGGGTCAGTTTGTGGGATTTATTTTGTTCTTGTGATTGGAACACATTTTTCTATTTCTTTTGTTCGCTTGTGATCTTTTATTGACATTTCGGAATTAAAAAAAAAAGAAAGCCTCTGGGCCCAGTTTTATGGACTTGCTTTGTAGAAAAGAACACAGATAATAGTAATTATGGCATGTGTCACACATATTCTGGGCATTTGTCATGTCTAAGTTTTTGTAATTTCCCAGGTTACAAAAGTGCAGTTACTTCTTTACAGCCCGTGATACCTTCCTCTCTTTGTGTCCCCTCAGCTTTATTATCTGTCCATTGTTTGAACAAATACTCACCCTTTGTCTGAGTAGCTACCACACTGCTTCCAAAGGGTACTCTCATTCCCTCTTTTCTCCATGTCATTAACGACAGAAACAAGTTCCTCAGGCAGCTGCTAAGAAGTCTGATCATTGAATACACAGGTCACTTATTTGGAAGAGTTTTCTCACAGTGTTGCCATGGAGTGTCAGGGAGGGTGAGCTACTGCAGTGGGCAAGTGTCACAAACTTCCCTTGTCTCTTTGATGTGGCCCTTCTGCATTTGTACTTGCTGGGTGTGCTGTGTTCTCCTATCTGGCTTCTGGAGCACCCTAAAAGGTTATTTTGTCCATTTTTGTCTCCATGGAAGAGCAAAGTCCAAGGGCTTCCAATTCCTCAATTGCTGATGCCCTATGATAGGTATTAATGGGGCATATTAGCATTTTAATGTATATGCATGTGAACATAGTGAGTGGGATAACTTTTTTTGTATCTTTTAATTGTGTCTTTCCATAATCCCCTAGGCCTGTTAGCAAAGACAGGCAAAGAAGATTGTGATACGGGAAGATATGGAAGCTGTGGCCCTGAGTATTTATACTTATGAATGACTATGAATGTGATGAGGGGAGGGAAGGGCAGGAAGGATGTTATGACGGATAAAACCAAACTGGGACAATTACCCATAATGAAATCCCTCCTGCCAGAAGAGATCAAGGATATAAAACATTCAGTGGGGGGTGGGGGAGAAAACCCCACCTTAAGTCAAGTTATATTTGCAGAACAATGTCTTTGACCCAAGGACCCACATCCATTTTTATACATACATATTCTCTGAAAGGGCATTTGTAAATTCTAGAAAATCCCCCTAGTCCATGCTGAAAATAATCATTCAAACCATTTCAAATATAAGTTTGGATTAGTCATGCACAGAAACATCTCTGAAAGTTAGACATTGAAAAAGGAAGATAAAAATTCTAAATGTGATTGATTTGAGAAGTCCTTTTCAGAAGGTTCATTATTCTTCAACCAACACATAATCTATCCTTTTCCAATGTCTCTAATTTTGATATACATGGGGGGGGTCTTTATGGAAACATCACTGTTCCATAGTTATCCATAATACATAACTTAGAGCAAGTTTTTTTTTTTATGTTATGTGTTCTGCACTTGGAGTCCTCACTATAGGCCTTTCTAGCTTCCATAATTACTGAGGTGTTTATAATGGAGACGGAATGTATCAATGGAATGAATCTTGGAAAAACATTAATCAAGGGTCAAATTCTATAAGCCTCAAGGAACTCAGTTTCCAGAGAACTAGTATAAGAGTAATACATGTGGGAAAGTCTTTTATGAAAACTCAAATCTTGTTGTACACCATTGTATCCTCACGGGAGAGAAGATTTCCAAATGTAACTCTGGCAAACCTTTAAGTGGTCTTCAAAACTTGGTCAACAGCAGAGATTTCATATTGGAAAGAAATCTTACAAATGTAGGGGCGCCTGGGTGGCTCAGTTATTTAAGCGACTGCCTTCAGCTTGGGTCATGATCCCAGGGTCCTGGGATCGAGTCCCACATCGGGCCCCTGGCTCAGCGGGGAGCCTGCTTCTCCCTCTGACCCTCTCCCCTCTCATGCTGTTTCTCTCCTGCTCACGCTCTAATAAATAAAAAGAAATAAATAAAAAGAAAAAAAAGAAATCTTACAAATGTAAACAATGTGGCAAAGCCTTTGACTACCACTCAAAATTTATCAACATAAGGTAAGACATACTGGTAAGAAGGCTGACAAATGTAAAAAATGAAAAAAAATGTGGCAAAGCCTTTAAACAGAACTTTCTAAACATCAGAGAGTGCATGATGACAGAAACCCTAAAAATGTAAAAAATGTGGCAAAGCTTTTATTTCATAATCAAAACTCTTCAACATGAGATAATACATCCTGTGAAGATACTGTACAAATGTCAAGAATGTTGGCAAAGTCTTCACATGGAACTTACTCTTCCTCAACTTCAGAGAAAGCATACAGGATCGAAATTCCAGAAATGTAATGATTGATGAAAAACTTATGTTTTTAATATATACTTCAGAAAAAAGGTCTTCATGAAGGATAAAAACATTAAAGATGTGAACAATTGGCAAACTATGTAATGGAATGAAATTTATATAAAACCAGAATTCATAGCAGAAAGCAATAAGTCAATCTCATTTTCCAGACATGATTCTAAATTAGGGTATTTACTATGGAGAAAAATCCAACATTCACTTAAATCAATTACATTTTAGCTTTGGACAGTGCAGACATTAGGGGTGTCAACTCTGCCACAATTGAAAATCCGCTTTTCACTTTTGGGTCCCCAGAAGTAAAATCATACCAACTTTTCCATGAAAATAGCCTATTGTTGACCAGAAGCCTTACCTAAAACATAAACAGTCAATATCCCATTCTTAGCATGTTATCTGTATTTTACACGGTATTGTTATAATAAAGTAAGCTTAAGAAGAGTCAATATTAAGGAAATCATAATAAACAGAAAACATTTTTACAATACTGCACAGTATATCAACAACAACAAAAAAATCTATATATAAGTGGACCCAGGTCATTTGAACCCATGTTATTCATTTGTCAACTGCATTTGTTTCTTTTCTTTTTTTTTTTAAGATTTTATTTATTTGACAGAGACACAGCGAGAGAGGGAACACAAGCAGGGGGAGTGGGAGAGGGAGAAGCAGGCCTCCCGCCGAGCAGGGAGCCCAATGCAGGGCTCGATCCCAGGACCCCGGGATCATGACCTGAGCTGAAGGCAGACGCCTAACGACTGAGCCACCCAGGCACCCCTCAACTACATTTGTTAATATGCCTGAAAGGATCGAGGGAGGATGAATGTCTCGGGAGGGATAATAGTGTGTCTCTTTTTTTTCTTTTAACCATATTTGAGATTTTTTACATGGCAAATACTATTTTACTCTTAAATAATCTCATGCTGTGTCTTTATTGCTTGTATGCATGCAAAGTGATTTGATCGTTGCTGTCTCAGACCTGAGGGGCTCTTGTATGATGGGGAATTCATTCATGCCATTTTGCATAGAAGATTAAGGAGGCTGTGGTGTATAGTGTACGAGGAAGGTCCACATGGAGATGCCATTTGTGGTTGAAGTATAAGAGTGATCTAAATCATGGTGAAGTAAGTGTTCAGGGAATCATTATTTTCATTAAAGTAAGATAGAGAGGTGTGCCTGGGTGGCTTAGTCAGTTAAGCATCCATCTCTTCATTTCGACTCAGATCATGATCTCGGGGTCTTGGGAAGAGCCCCACGTTGGGCTCAATGCTCAGCAGAGTCTGCTAGGGATTCTCTCTCTCTCTACACCTCTGGCCCTCCCCTGCTATGCTCTCGCATGCTCTTTCTCTAAATGATAATTTTTTTTTTTTTTAATATTTATTTGTCAGAGGGAGAGAGAGAGAGAACAAGCAGGGGGAGTGGCCCGCAGAGGGAGAAGCAGGCTCCCTGTTGGGCAAGGATCCCGATCCAGGGCTGGATCCCAAGGCCCTAGGATCATGACCTGAGCTGAAGGTAGACACTTAATTGACTGAGCCACCCAGACATCCCATGGTAGTGTCTTTTTACCACTTTTAGAAATACTCTCTTACACCAAGACCACAGAAATACAATCATTTATGTTTTATAATAACATCATTAATTATCTTACAGTTTTGCTCAGAAATGTATTAAACAATGTCTTCTGTGGTTTGTGTAGTGACTGAGGTTTTCTGTTTAAGATTTTGTTTTTAAGGGGCGCCTGGGTGGCTCAGTTGGTTAAGCGACTGCCTTCGGCTCAGGTCATGATCCTGGAGTCCCGGGATCGAGTCCCGCATCGGGCTCCCTGCTCGGCAGGGAGTCTGCTTCTCCCTCTCCCACTCCCCGTTTGTGTTCCCTCTCTCGCTGTGTCTCTCTCTGTCAAATAAATAAAAATAAAATCTTTAAAAAAAAAAAAAGATTTTGTTTTTAAGTAATCTCTCTAATCAACACTGGGCTTAACCTTAAAACTTTGAGATCAAGAGTCACACGCACTACCAACTGAGCCATCCAGCTGCTCTATGAATGATTATTCCTATATTCCCATAGCAGAATGTCTTCTAGGGCTGGGCAATAGCAATAATGTACTTGTCATAGACTGTAGCTGGAATCTTGGCAAACTGGTAGCTGTTTTTCCCATTCTCTCTCTCTCTTTACATCACTGGGCATAGGTTAAGTTCTACAGATTGTACTTCCAAACATGAGTATAGTCAACTCATTGGCCATTGTCTCCAAAGGAGTCCCACCAAGAGTGACAGCTTTTGGGTGAAGAGATTTCTGTCATGATCTCGGATGTAGACTTCTTCGGTATCTTCACAGAGTGACCAGGGATGTGTCCATTGCAGTGCAGTGTGGGACTTGGGTGTCTTCTAGACCATTAAGATTAGTCATATGTACGCTGCTTGGAAGGAGCTAAAGTAAAGCTTCCAAGTACACGAGCTTTTCATTTTTCTCCGTATGTCACTGCCAAATAAATCATGAAGGAAAACCTATTTTGGATACTGTTGTGGATATCAGAAGAAAATTACACATTTGCTATATCCAGCATTGTTACTGTTCCTTGAAATCATGTTGTGAGCTCATGGTCTACACCAGTGGGTCCTTGATTTTCATCCAGTAGAGGCATAAGCAGTAGGTCAAGTGTATTCATAAGATCAGCATTTCCTCCAGATCTTCACCTAACTTCAGAGCCACCCAAAGTATTTTTGTCATTGTGGCACTTCTGTTCCATTTGATTCAATCTCATGCATCTTTTTTTTTTTTAAGATTTTATTTATTTGAGAGAGAGAGAGACAGCGAGAACAGGAACACAAGCAGGGGGAGTGGGAGAGGGAGAAGCAGGCTTCCCGCTGAGCAGGGAGCCCGATGCGGGGCTCGATCCCAGGACCCTGAGATCATGACCTGAGCTGAAGGCAGACGCCTAACAACTGAGCCACCCAGGTGCCCCATCTCCTGCATCTTTTATATCTACATTGCTGTTGTTAATATTCCCATTGACGGTTCCCGAACACCTCTGCCCTTATTCCTGTGTGATTCCCAATCCTCAGCCTTTTTACTGTAATGAGCCATGATTCCACTATACCCAGGGCTTACTCTTCCTGGGTAAGAAATATAAAATCGTCTCATCTTTTCAGATACATCTAAATTGTATGCTTTTGCACAGTTGTTTCTTCACCCCTCCCCCTTAGAAAGCTCACTACAGAAATTTAAGGTAGATTCTCTTGAGTATTGGGATTTCCTTACGTGTTCAAATGCAAGACCTATAGGGACATTGAGAAGTGAATGTTACAGCTCATGCGATTGTTCTGTATTGTATCCTGTGGATCATAGTCTTAACAGTGCATGATGTAAATTGAATAGATTTTCTCCCAGATCCTGTGTCAGATTAAGGAGTATTTGACGAGGTGGTGTACACATGGGAAAATTAGGCAGGATCCAAGCTGAGGTCAAACTGAGTGGTCAATATCGTTGGGAGACGGTTCTTTATGGGTTTATGTTTCTCCATGTTTTATGGATGGAGGTACTGAAAGTTTTTCTTCTTGTCTTTCCATTGATGTTTGTGTATAAAAAAGCTTTAGAATATAGCAATAGTATCTTGCTCTTGGATAGAGCACAGATTTGTTTACTGTACAGGAAAATAGAGATATCTCATTCCATGGCAAAAGTTCAGGTAGATAGGCTTTCCTTTAAGATATTGGGGTTTCCTATGCACACGGTTTCAAAGATGTGATACACACTACACGTGTGGCATCTACCTGTATGATTTGGGGTGGGGAGCTGGCAAGTGAAATTAGTGTGGTGAAGAAGCTTATGGTGTTTGCTGTGTCAGGAGCCACAAGATCCTTTGGACTTTGATCTGAGAGTCCTCTGTCTCCAACGAGCATTGGAATATTGTTACAAGCCAACTTATTACATTATAGAATGCGTGGAATCTTGGAATTTTTGGAGTTCTTGAGACTATCCATGGACCTTATTCAAATCAAAATAGATATTTATGGGTCTTTTTGTGCTTTTGTTTGTTCATGTGTTTTGTTTTTTAGATTGTACCTAAAAGTGAAATCATATGGTATATGTCTTTCTCTGCCCAACTTATCTCACTTAGCACAATACCTTTCTAGGTCTATTCACGTTGTCTCAAATGGGAGAGAACAATAACAAAAAAAAAGCAAAAACAGACCCATAAATACAAACAACAAACTGCTGTCTACCAGAGTGGAATGGGGAGGGAGGATGGGCAAAATGGGTAAAGGGGAATGGGAAGTACAACTTTCTAGTAAGGGAATTAATATGTCATGGGGATAATGGGTACAGCATAGCAAATAAAGTCAGTGGTATGGGAACAGTGTCATATATTGACAGATGGTAGCTACCCTTGTGGTGAGCATAGCAAAACCTAGAGAGTTGTCAAATGACTATGTGGTACACCTGAACTAATGTAACATTGAATGTCAAGTATACTTCAATAGAAAAGAAAGAAAACTAGATATACAGATACACCTAAGCATGTATCACTTAAACTACTTTTTTTTTTTTAAAGATTTTATTTATTACTTGAGAGAGAGAGTGAGAGAGAGAGCACAAGAGGGGGTAGGGTCAGAGGGAGAAGCAGACTCCCCACCGAGCAGGGAGCCCAATGTGGGACTCGATCCCGGGACTCCAGGATCATGACCTGAGCTGAAGGCAGTCGCTTTACCAACTGAGCCACCCAGGCGCCCCACTTAAACTACTTTTTAAGAGGTTGCCTGTAAACACAAGCTAACCTACTCTGCACATCAATGTAATCCTATGTATTCATAGTAAGATATAAACTTACAAAAGCAAATTAATCTGTAACACAACACTAGAGAAAGGGGAGGACATGGCAGAGAGGTGAGAGTTCCCAGTGGGAACCCAGCGTTCAGAAGTGAATCCTGGAGTCCTCACAGGCTGAGCAGCCCAGAAGACACATGAAGAACAGTAATTTCCGTGAGAGCTTCTTAAATTGTTTCCCCTGCAGTGGGCTCTCTCTAATCCCTCACAGTTAAAGTGTATGTAATAATGGCCACATAGCTCATTAAGGCTTCTCTCTATAAGTGGATTCTTTGGGGAATACTGGAAAGTGCAATGGATTTTTATGTCCATGCTCATATTAGGCAAAGTCAGACTTTAGGAGGAAGCCTGAGTTAAAAACAGAAGAGCTCCTGTACCGTGAAACAGTGGGAACTAGTAAGGTACAGGGAAAACTTGATATTTTTGAAGGCTATGGATTGACTGGAGTCCAAGCTAAGAAATCCAGCATTGCAACCAAAAGCAGATTTTACCGCATTACTTGTCAAAGAGGGAGCTATTTCCAAGAATATGTTTGACATGGTGGCAGGAAGAAGGAAAAGGAAAAGGTGGCACAAAAGAGTGGCTGATCAAATTCATCATGGAGGGCTAGAATTAGCTTGATCAGTGAACCAGCCCTATGAGGAATGTTAAAGCAGAATCTTGAGTGCAGATAAGACAGCAAAAGTGATATGGACAAGAAAGCATCAGAGAGAATCTCCAGAAACAGTGACAAAACAAGGAATAAAATGGCAATAAACACGTATCTCTCAATAATTACTTGGGAGTATATAGTACATTTTCATTCAATCAAGACGCATAGGGTGTCTGAATGGATTAAAAAAAACCAGACCCATCTATATGCTGCATACAGAAGCCTCATTTTTATTTTATTTTTAAGACTTTATTTATTAGAGCATACGCAGAATGAGGGGCTGAGGGAGAGGGACAAGCAGACTCCACGCTGAGTGGGGAGCCCAACACAGGGCTCAATCCCAGGATCCTAAGATCATGACCTGAGCCGAAGTTAGATGTTGAACCGACTGAGCCACTCAGGCAGCCCTGTAAGAGACTAACTTTAAACCTAAAGAAACCTGCAGATTGAACGAGAGGGAATGAAAATGGATGTCAAAAGAAAGCCAGAGTAACAATACTTATATGGGACAAAAGAGACATTTTTCTTCTTGTATTGTCTTTATCCTGCTTTGGTACCAGGATAATGCTGCCCTCATAGAATTTGATTGTGTTCCCTCTATTCTGCTATTTCTAAGATTTGTCATTATTACTTTTATTTATTTATTATTATTATTATTATTATTATTATTATTATTATTATTTTGAGTATTCAAATTGACCAATGAAGGCATGTAGTCTTGGGCTTTTTTATACTGGGAGGATCTTTTTTTTTTTTTTTTAAGATTTTATTTATTTATTTGAGAGAGATAATGAGATAGAGAGCATGAGACAGGGGAGGGTCAGAGGGAGAAGCAGACTCCCCGCCGAGCAGGGAGCCCGATGCGGGACTCGATCCTGAGACTCCAGGATCATGACCTGAGCCGAAGGCAGTCGCCTAACCAACTGAGCCACCCAGGCACCCGATATACTGGGAGGATCTTTATTCCAAATTCAACTTTTATTTTTATAATTGGTCTAAGAAGATTTGCTATTTCTTAGGTTCAAGGTTTATATTTTCAAACTTGGTAACTTATGCATTTGTAGGAATTATCTTTTTTTCCCCTAATTTATCTAAATTGTTAGTATATAATTGTTTATAGTAATCTGTTATCACAGTATAAATTTCTGTGGTTATGTGTTGTATCATTTTCTTTTCCATATCTCATTTTGGTTTTTGAGTCTTCTCTCCCTTTTTTCTTAGGTAGTGTCATTAAAGCATGGCCAGTTTTGTTTGTTGTTTTGTAAAACTGGGCATTGCTTTCAGTGTTATTGTTTATTCTGGTTTATATTTTATTTATTTCTGATTTCTCTTTGGTATTCCCTCCTACTGATTTTCAGCTAAGTTTCTTCTTTTTCTATTTCCCCGTGGTGTAATGTTAAGAAAGAAAAAGTTGAGAGGTACCTAGTTGGCTTAGTCAGTGAAGCGTCTGCCTTTGGCTCAGGTCACGATCTGGAAGGCAGACGCTTCACTGACTGAGCCACCCATGTGTCCCTATCATGCCATTTTAAAAACATTTATTTATTTACTTTAGAGAGAGAAAGAGGAGTTCCCAAATGGGGGGTGGGGGGGGCAGTGGGAGAGAGAGAGAATCTCAGACTCTCTGCTGAGCATGGAGCCCAACGTGGGCTCCATCCCACGACCCCGAGATCATGACCTGAGCTGAAATCAAGAGTCAGATGCTTACCCAACTGAACCACCCCGGTGCTCCTTTTTTTTTTTTTTTTTCTCTAAAGATTTTATTTATTTATTTGAGAGAGAGAATGAGATAGAGCATGAGAGGGTCAGAGGGAGAAGCAGACTCCCCGCCGAGCAGGGAACCCGATGCGGGACTCGATCCCGGGACTCCAGGATCATGACCTGAGCCAAAGGCAGTCACTTAACCAACTGAGCCACCCAGGCGCCCCACCCCGGTGCTCCTAATCGTGCCATTTTTGATACTAATGTGCTGTCTCAAATTGATAGTATTCCTATATGTTGAAACAGTCTTGAATTCCAGGAAGAATTCCCACTTGATTATGTTGTAAAATGGTAATGTGTGCTTTTGATTCAGTTGGCTTTATTTTATTGTCAATTTTGCATGAATCTTCCTCACAGGTAGTAATTTGTAGTCTTATAGCATCTGCCCTTTGGCTTTGATAACATGTTAATGCTGGTGCACAGAGAGTGTTACCATTTCCCTTGTCTTTACTCCTTGGAAATGTTTGAGGAGATTTGAAGTATGTATATATATATATATATATATGTAGGAATAGACATATATATATTCCTACATATATATATGTAGGAATAATCCAGTGAACTCCTCTGGCACAGAACTTTTCTTTGTTGGGCGTTATTTTAAATTAGTTTTTCTTTCTTTTTTTAAGATTTTATTTATTTGACAGCAGGAGAGGGAACACAAGCAGGGGCCAGAGAGTGTAGTAAAACATGGCAAAGGTCATTTAAAATAAAGGGCTCGGGGCGCTTGGGTGGCTCAGTTGGTTAAGCGACTGCCTTCAGCTCAGGTCATGATCCTGGAGTCCCGGGATCGAGTCCCGCATCGGGCTCCCTGCTCGGCGGGGGGTCTGCTTCTCCCTCTGACCCTCCCCCCTCTCATGTGCTCTCTCTCTCTCTCATTCTCTCTCTCAAATAAAATCTAAAAAAAATAAATAAATAAAATAAAGGGCTCACTTTGTGCAGTGTTTTTAATTATGTGGTGTTTGGCAGAATGGCTAAAAAGATTTCCCCCATTTTGGTTTTGGAAGGACAGGAATAGTATGATTATGTAACACGTGTAGTACTTAACCTCTTTCAAAACCAGCACTTTTTTTCCATAAATGGTGGTGTTTGTCCACATACTTCAATTGTGGCTTGCTTAAGGTTTATGAACATTGATATCTTACAAATCCCCTGAACAAGTAGTTGATTTTCAAAATCCTTTTTCTGTGTTTTGAGGGTTGGGGAAGAAAAAAACACTGAATAACAATTTGAGAAAACCTACTGCTTTCAGATTTTGATGTGTATGGGAAAATACAGTTGCATTGAAAATCTTGGCAATTTGCTGTAACAAGTAGCCAATAGTTTATCAAAACTAACTTGTACAGGCTAATCTTTTCCACAGCATTCAGTTGTCCAACCTCTTGGTATTATACATTGCATATTTTTTTCACATGTTATTTAATTTACATTGTTTGCTATTTAAAGTTTTTTTTTTTAATTTGACAGAGTTAGCACAAGCAGGGGGAGCGGCAGGCAGAGGGAGAGGGAGAGGCAGAGGCAGACTCCCTGCAGAGCAGGGTGCCCAACACAGGGCTCCATCCCAGGAACCTGTGATCATGACCTGAGCTAAAGGCAGATGCTTAACTGACTGAGCCACCCAGATGCCCTGCTATTTAAAATCCCTAAATAAATTACTTGTACTTTCTTTCTTTCTTTCATTTTTTTTCAAGATTTTATTTATTTATTTGACAGAGAGAGACACAGCGAGAGAGGGAACACAAGCAGGGGGAGCAGGAGAGGGAGAAGCAGGCTTCCCGCCGAGCAGGGAGCCCGATGCGGGGCTCGATCCCAGGACCCTGGGACCATGACCTGAGCCAAAGGCAGACGCTTAATGACTAAGTCACCCAGCTGCCCCAAATTACTTGTACTTTCAAGCAGGTTACCATAATGCCCTTCAGTAAGATTTCTGATATTATTTCTGGGCAGTATTTCTTTATATACAGTTGCAAATGATAGGCTTTGTACGGGTCACTTTTGTCGTAATTGTGATAGTGGATTTAGTTCAAGCTGGGTTTTTTCTGAAATGTACATCTTCCCATAAGAAACCTTTACATTCTAGTTGATTCAAAGTTTTTAGCATAGCTTACATGTGACTAACAGTTGTATACATTATATATGCATTTATTAAATATAAAGCGTTCATTCCCTTAATGTTGGAGAAAGGTAGCTAACACATGTACTTATGGTTTGTTTGTGTTACATTAAAGCTGTAGGTTTGTATATTCATGTAGTGTCTGTATTGACAAGACATTTCTTTTTATTGCTTTCTGCTCCTTGAGCTATATAATGATCTTTTTGTGCATTGGATTGTTGTGTTGTTTCGTTCAAATTTGAATACATAGCAGTCACTTTTAACAAATTTTGTTTGATCTATAGTAATCTTTTATACTTTTTCAAATATATATAACCTGTTTTGCCTAAAAAAATAAAAGGGTCGGGGCGCCTGGGTGGCTCAGTCAGTTAAGCGACTGCCTTCGGCTCAGGTCATGATCCTGGAGTCCCAGGATCGAGTCCCGCATCGGGCTCCCTGCTCGGCAGGGAGTCTGCTTCTCCCTCTGACCCTCCTCCCTCTTGTGCTCTCTGTCTCTCATTCTCTCTCTCACAAATAAATAAATAAAATCTTAAAAAAAAAAAAATAAAAATAAAAAAAAATAAAAGGGTCAATTTGACAAACGGATATAACTTTTATAATTATTCACACACGCAAAATAAAAGCACTTATTAACACATTTAGCAACTATTAACAGACAAGAACAGAGGAAGAGACATTAATACATTAGAAGGGGACTTCAAGGGCGCCTGGGTGGCTCAGATGGTTAAGCGTCTGCCTTCAGCTCAGGTCATGATCCCAGGGTCCCGGGATCGAGTCCCGCATCGGGCTCCCTGCTCCTTGGGAGCCTGCTTCTCCCTCTGCCTCTCTCTCTCTCTCTCTCTCTGTCTGTCATGAATAAATAAATAAAATCTTTTAAAAAAATAAAAATAAAAATAAATAAAAAAAGAAGGGGACTTCAATACTGTGCCTTCAATAATGGGTAGATTATCCAGACAGAAAATCAGTAAGGGGACCTCAGACTTCAATGATATGAAGCAGACAGACGTCCAACACTGCATCCAACAACATCTGAAAACACATTCTTCTCACATGCACATGGAGCATTCTCCAGTATAGAGTATATGCTGGGCCACAAAACAAGTCTTAATAAATTTATAATTGAAATCATACCAAGCATCTTGTCCAACCACTATGGCATGAAACTAGATGTCAGTTACAAGTTCAAAACTAGAAAATTCACAAATATGTGAAAAACATGCAACATTATTCATAATAGCCAAAATAATGGAAATCCCTTGCCCATTGTCAGATGAGTAGATAATGTGGTACGTATGTACAATGTGTACTAGATATAATTAATACATTTGAAAGTTGCTAAGAGAATAGCTCTTAAAAATTCTTATCACACGAGGGGCACCTGGGTGGCTCAGTCAGTTACACATCTGCCTTCAGCTCAGGTCATGATCCCAGGGTCCTGGGATCAAACCCCGTATCGGGCTCCCTGCTCGGTGGGGAGCCTGCTTCTCCCTCTGCCTATGCTGTTCCCTGTGCTTGTGCTCTCTCATTCTCTCTCTCTCTCTCTGTCAAATAAATAAAATATTTAAAAAAAAAATTCTTATCACATGAAAACTTGTAACTCTGAGGTGATAACTCTGTTTTGCAATATATACATAAATCATAATGCACCTTAAAATAATGTTATATGTTACTTATATCTTAGTGAGACTGATAAAAAGTGAAATAAGCAGATTAGTGGTTTCCTAGCCTCAGGGATAAGAGGATGGGGATGGTGATAGTTAAAGAGTATGAAGTCTCTTTCAGAGGTGATTCGATGTAAAATTGACTATGTATGGTTTGCTTGCACCTATTGTGAATCAGTTAAAAACCTACCATTTGTACATTTTAAATGGGTAAATTATACAGCATGTAAATTCTATGCAAATAAAGCTGTTTAAAAAGAACCCTAAATAAGAAATGCCTGTATAAGAAGACCTAGTATTATATCAAGACTACATAAGTTGAACTATTAAACACACATACATGTGTAAGAGTTCAAAGAGAATTTAGGATTTAACTTTCTCCTGTGTTTTGAATTTTGTGATGATACAAAAACAATTTAAAAGAAGCACATGGGAAGGAAATTTTGTCAAATTACACATTATATATAATTATTAGTATGAGTTATGTTCAACACTTTGATGTTGGATGAAGAAAATGTATGGATGCTAAAATCTGGGTTTCTCCAAGGAAACAATCAATAGAATGGATATCTATGTATCTCTTTTTGTATCTTCAGTATATTTCTATAGACCTATAGATGCAGAAATAGATACAGGCATATCATAAATAGAAATAGATCTCTATTTCTCTTTATATCTCTACATATATAGAGAGAGGGAAAGATTTCTTTAATGAATTTGCTAACCCACTTGTGAAAGATGGCAAGTCTGATGTCTGCAAGGAAGTCCAGCAGGCTAGAGGGCTAGGGAAGAGCTGATGTTGAAGCTGGAGAATCTGAAGACAGGCTGGAAACAGATGCAGGTCAGTAGGAAAAAGCACCTTTGGAATATACAGTTAATTATTATGTTCTCCAGAATAGACTATCTAGTGAGTGGTATGGATTTATATATAATGGTATGGATTTAAATATAACTTTAATATAAACTATTTGAAATGGAAAAAAATACAAATAATTTCTAAAAAGAGTTAAACATCATCTTAGAATATTTTGACTAAATGTATGAGAATATGTAGCATTTTCAAGGAAGCACTAGTGCATGCCTTCAGCCAAAGACAAAATCAGAATTTTTTTTTTTAAAGATTTTATTTATTTATTTGACAGAGAGAGACAGAGCGAGAGAGGGAACAGAAGCAGGGGGAGTGGGAGAGGGAGAAGCAGACTCCCCGCTGAGCAGGGAGCCTGATGCGGGGCTCGATCCCAGAACCCTGGGATCATGACCTGAGCGAAGGCAGACGCTGAACGACTGAGCCACCCAGGCACCCCCAAAATCAGAATTATGGTAGATATATAACAATATAATAAAGAGCATATACATTTTCTTAGATATTATAAGTAAATAAAAATTAGTGGAGAAAATACTTTAATTATTAAACAGGATTAAAAGACAAAAAATACCTCTGCAATTTAAAGCTTATTTTTCTAAGTATAGGAAAAATTAATTGATAGAATAACTTGAATATTCAATAATGAAAATTGCTCAAATTTCACAGCTAGTAAGTAGAATACAAATAAATACAGAGACATCACTTTTAGCCTCATGATAGATGAAATTAAAATGAGTGGTAATAAAGAGTGTTGGTGAGGCCAGGAGGAAAAGCATACACTATGTATAAAATAGGATATAAGTGCAACTTTGGGGAATAGCTCCTGTCCAGTATCTACAAAAATTTTGAATTCATTCACCTTTGAAGCAATAATTACAGCTCACATTCTACAACTCAATGCAATATATACAAATTTGTCTGAAACAAATCACAACATTCTTTATATGGAGGAAATTAATAATGACGTAGGTGATCAATAAGAAAATACTTACAAAGGGGCGCCTGGGTGGCTCAGTCGTTAAGCGTCTGCCTTCGGCTCAGGTCATGGTCCCAGGGTCCTGGGATCAAGCCCAGCATCGGGCTCCCTGCTCCGCGGGAAGCCTGCTTCTCCCTCTCCCACTCCCCCTGCTTGTGTTCCCTCTTTCGCTGTGTCTCTGTCAAATAAATAAAATCTTAAAAAAAAAAAAAAAAAAGAAAATACTTACATGGATATTTTAAGGTATGTCCTAATTCCATTTTTACTAATAAAACATCTCTAGGGGCGCCGGGGTGGCTCAGTTGGTTAAGCGTCTGCCTTTGACTCAAGTCATGATCCCAGGGTCCTCAGATCGAGACCTGCGTCAGGCTCCCTGCTTATGGGGGGCCTGCTTGTCGCTCTCCCTCTCCCCCTGCCCCTCCCCGCGCTCATGGTCTGTCTGTTGCACTCTGTCTCTCTCTCAAATAAATCTTTTTAAAGAAAATCTCTAAAATAGATCACACAAATGTTGAGAAAACTGCATCACATTATATGACACAATATGCACATAAAATAGCATACGTATTTTTAACTAAATCTCTATATTTACAAAAGACTTAAAATTAGACAGCTAGAAAATCTGAGTGTATGTCTCTGTAGGGAGGGAGTCATAATGCATATGTAATAGTAAAGAATATAACTTATTTCTCATTCAGAAGTGTTTGAAATACTTGCCCAAGAAGAAATGTTGCATTGGTAACAACTGTTGGAAGCATACTTGAAACTGTACATCTGCTCACAAAGCCAAAGTTCTAGGTTGTTTCCTAGTTGAATTGTAAGCATTTTTCTCTCATTTATAATGAATGCTCCAGAACAATTATTTGATATACAACTGGCCTTCAGTTCAATGCATGTAGTATATATTATTTGACAGACCTCCAATTTTTAGATACCCAGGTTGATTCTATTTTTAAAAATTTAATTCTTTAATAAATCAAGTTTGTCATATGATTTTAAAGGCAGTGTTGATAAGAATTGATTGCAGGTTATGGAATGATTTATTCTATTCCCTATAACACCTGTATTTGGTATTCAGTCTTCAGTAATGCTCTCGTTCATCCTCTAATGAGTTTCTTAAATTCTGGCAGAAGTAAGTACTCTGCATTTTTCAGGACTTTGCACTTTATTGAGGTCATTGACCCCATCTGGATTACATGTGCAGTTTCTTTAATCCCGGTCTACACAGAGCAGCCCGAGTATCCAATGTCCATCCACTAAGCACGACAGGCTGTCCTCCTGTTTGATATCCAGAAACTGACTGCCAACTCCAAAAGGAATCTTGGGCATCAAAGCTGATCCACCCCCAACACAAACCTTCTCAAAAGCTCTAGGTCATTATTTCATGGTGAAATTTGTTCAGGGCATGTAAAAAGCCTGAGGAGAAAGAAGTGAGAACTGACAGATTCTGTGATAAAGGGAAGAAATATTCAGAGAGCCAGCCTTCAGGAGAACAAGAAAAACAAGTCAATGAATTAAGAAGCCCATTGGGCAGGACACCTCAGAGGTAGAGAAGTAAAGGGTTTCAAGTTGTAAAAAGATGGAATTGCACAAAGACAGGAAACATCATGGACCTGAGACATCCCGTCACTGAAAACCAGTGGGGGGGTCTCCTTCTCCCTCTGCCTGCCGCTCCCCCTGCTTGTGCTCGCTCTCTCTCGCTCTCAAATAAATAAAATCTTTAAAAAAAAAAAATTTATCCTGTTAAAAAAATGTAAACACAACAAAAACTCTCAGAACTACTAATCTACCCTTCCTTTCTGTATTTTTCTGTTCTTCCATATTTCACTCCTATAGTATACGAACACTTTTTTTTTTTAATCAATAGGGAAACAGAAGATGAGGCAGATAGGTGGGGCCCAGGATCTACATCTTCATGGTTATTATTATAGGACCCCTAGTGCCTACCCAGCTCACAGGGTGTTATCGGGATGAAATCACATCATATATGTGAAGTTGCCAACACAGTGCACCCCATAACTTCCTTGTGAACAGAAAATCAGTGCTCAATCAACATTGCAGTAATGGATATATACACGTTGTTTTCCAAATAGAGACTTGCTTAGACATCAGTGCATTCAGTAGTCTTCTTTCTGTAAACTTTTTTTTTCTTTCTGTATACTTTAAAGTGCTATGTAAGATGTGGTCCTTCAGGATGGTGATTGTAGTCTTTGCTGGGAACCCACAGTAAACTCACAACAGTGAAAAGTAAATGATAAACTCTTTCCTGGGAACTCCCCAGGAGTTGTTTGTGTTGACGTAGATGGTGGGTGTGGGGGGCTCAGGTGCGCTGTGCCTGCATTCTCTAGTGTCGCCACTAAACGAGGGTCCCCAGGAACAGCATCAGCACTAACAAGTACTTGGGAAAGATGCCAATTCTCAGACCCCATTCCCAACCTGCAGAATCACCATTTCTTCTGTGGGACCTGGAACACCGAATGATTTCTGTGCACAATGAAATGTGAAACACATCATCGTTTATCAGCCTGGGTTTACAGTAAAGATCCCAGGGTGAGTTTTAAGAACCACCATCACCTGGGCCCTCTGCCAGAGTCTGTCTATTGGTCAGGGTGAGAACATCAGTGCTGCTTTAACTATGCGCTTCAGGTGCTTCTCGTGTAGACCAGGGTGAAGCCCAAGGATTCGCAGACACACCTGTGAGAGCAGAGTCTGGCTTTCTGGTGAAGAGAAGCTAACAGACTGTTTGGTCTGCAATTGGAAGGGGCAGGTCCGTGCAGCCCACGTTCCCCGTGCTGTGGCAGGATTTGGTTTTCTATGGGAGGGGAGGACATCTGAAACCAGGAAGGATGAACTCACACGCAAGTGTCCACATAGGAGCTCCTTTTTTTCTGAACCTTTCCTGTGACAAAGGAGAGGGCGGCCTTGTGCATTTCAAGATCCTTCTGCCCCTGAGCTGATGATAGCAGGTGAAGAGGCCGTATTGAGGCCTTTAAAGGCTTACAGGTGTGATTTCTCTATATAATCTCACCTGAGAAAACAATCAAGAGCAGGAGGGAGAGGAAGAAATGGCTGCTTCTCAGGTAAGTTTTGTCTTGACTTAGCTCAGGGCAATGTCCCCATTTCTTACCCGAATGCCATGTGTTTAGAATTTGCATATATACTTCTCTACCTCTGTTTGTCCTTCCTAGCGAATTTGTTTTGGACTGCTATTTATCCTTTTAATGACAGTCAAAGTGAACTCTTTAGGATATTTCTCTCTTACATTGCTGGGGCTGTCTCTCCATTTTCTCCAACTGGGCTTTTTAAGCAGCATGAAGAATTCCTAACATGGATTCATGACCTGGTACTATTGAAAATATTCCCACTATGACAGATCAACAAGAGGATGTGTTGATACCCAAGATTCTCACTTGGGGCTGTGTTGGGTTTCAGGACCCCCGTGAAGGGGGAGAATATATAATATTTAGGTTCCGTCTGGGTGTGGTCTCAGTCTTTGGAAACTAGATAAACATGAACAAACAAACCAGATGGCTGTTGGGCCCAGGCTAAGTCAATGTTCTGAAAAAGAGAAACTTGCTGTCTAGATTCTTTCAAAGAAAGACTTACTATTTGAAATAAAGATTACAGGACATGGGAGCAATCTGTGGCTTGAAATTTTATAACTGCTATATTTTCACAATTGGAATCCTATTTGTTTTTTTTGTTTTTGTTTTTTAGTAAAATCACAGCAGTGATGAGTCCTATGTGCTTCAGGCCCATAATTGCAATTTTTCTCATTACAGCTGATGTTAACTTTGTTCACTTTGTTCAGGGTCTCTCTGCCAGATTCCCCCCAGAAAATGAAGGCTATCACCTTTGTTTACTGGAGATCCTGGTCTTTGCAAATAAAGGTTCTAAATTAGTTTTGGACCTTTAAGTTTCTGTTTTATTCTGCACAATGGCACAGATATTTTCTTTATTTTTGTATTTTTAGCAAAAGGAAACAAGTATATAATTACTATATGTTCACATGTCTTAAAATTCTATAGTGTAACTCAGCCCAAATGACATCATTTCAAGGAAATAATCAGGCGTTTGTTGGTGTAAGGAAGTATTGATGATGTTTTTATCTTGGCTTGAACATTTCCCTTCCCTGAGGTTATCTGCAACCTTCCCTCTACATTTATGATAATTCTAGAAACTACATGGCATAGAATATTGTTGCCCACATCTTAAAATCAGATTTCTATTTTTTTTTAAGATTTTATTTATTTGACAGAGAGCACAAGTAGGGGGAGCAGCAGGGGCAGAGGGAGAGGGAGAAGCAGGCTTCTCGTGGAGCAAGGAGCCCGATACGAGGCTCGATCCCAGGACTCCGGGATCATGACCTGAGCTGAAGGCAGATGCTCAACCAACTGAGCCACCCAGGCACCCCAGATATCTATTAATTTTGATTCAGTAGTGCTTGTAAGCGGAGTTAAGGAGCTTAACATTGAAAAAGCTTCCTAAGTATTCTAAAGAGGCCATTAGAGAATTGCGTTTCAAGAAATAATTTTCTATATCCTTCTGTAATATGCTCTCTTTACTGAGCATAGTACTGGATTTGAACTTGTACATTCTCCATCAAGTCATGTTTCTTTTTCTTATAAACAGGGCTTGCTCTCTCTAGACTGTGTCTGGTCAACTTTGGAAAAGGAAAGAACCCGGCACATGAAGAGAAAGACAGTAGCCACACACCCAGGTAGGTGGGAATGAATGAAGCAGATGACATTGGCGGGGGGGGGGGGGGGCGGGGAACCTTGACCTTAAAATGTGGCTTAGGATGCTCTGCTTGAATGGAATGATTCTGGAAGCTTAGGTTTAATTCTCTGATGGTCACAGAGGGACATCTCCTCTCTCTCTTCACATGCTCCTACATCCTCTAGGGGCTTACCTTCTCTTCCAATGTCTTCCCTGGCATTCACAGTGAAATCCAAAAGCCTCCCCATGGCCAGTGAGACTGTATGTGTTCTGATTGCTTGTGGAAGCATGTGAAAATCTGTACACCTAGGTAGTTTCAAAGTGGAGGCCCCAATGTGATTTACTCTAATTTTTGGGTGCACTGGTCTCCAGACACACACACAGTCTGGTACAAAATCAGGAATGTTGGGTAGACTGACCCTCCCCTATCAAGTCTTATGCAGAACAGCTCTCTCCATGGAGGCTTTCTCACTGACTAGACCCTGTGCTCTGTCCTCAGAAATGTACTTGAGGGGGTGCCTGGGTGCAGACAGCTGGGCATCCGACCCTTGGTTTCCGCTCAATTTTGATCTCCAGGTCTGGGATCAAGCTCTGTGTTGGGCTCCACACTCATTGTGGAGTCTACTTAAGACTCTCTCTGCTCCTCCCCTTTGAAATAAATGAATAAGTCTTTTTTTTTTTTTTCAAGATTTTATTTATTTATTTGAGAGAGAGAATGAGATAGAACATGAGGGGGGAGGGTTAGAGGGAGAAGCAGATTCCCTGCTGACAGCAGGGAGCCCGATGCGGGACTCGATCCTGGGACTCCAGGATCATGACCGGAGCTGAAGGCAGTCGCTTAACCAACTGAGCCACCCAGGCGCCCAATGAATAAGTCTTAAAAAGAAAAAAAGATGTACTTGAGAGCCTCAATGTTTACATTGGTGTCACAGTGGAATGAGTTGGGCCACTTCATTAAGACCTAGTAATACTAGGCTCCATCAAGGACAAAGTGCCAGAATCTTTAGGGCTGGGACATTGGGAATGGTAGTTCTAAAAACTACACAGGGTTCCCAATGTGAAGCAAAACCTGAGACCAGCTTTTCTAAACATTGCTTGTCAAAATTTCATATATATACAAACCAGTTGAGGTTCCCATTAAAAATAGACTCTGGGGACCCACACTCAGATATCATGAATCCCTAGGTGTGGACGAAGCCCATTAATGTGTACTTCTAACAGATATTGATGTTGCTGTTCCCAGGCTTTGTTTCCAGTAGCCCTAATCTAGAGAAAGCAGAAGAGCACGCCTGAGTCCCTCATACCAAACCATCCTATGTCAACACGAATACTGCCATTCCCAGTGAAGACTACTAGCAGCTTCCACAAAGATGAGATTTTCTGCTCATCCCCTGCAAGTTGGGAAGGGACTAGATAAGGCAGTGGTATCTGAGCAAGGCTATTTGGGATAAATAGTATGTGGTCATTCATGAAAGGAATGTTTATTGAGCATCTACTACATGTTCCAGGTATATGAGGATGCAGGGCTCAGGACTCTGTGCCCACAGTGTTAGGCCCGAAGTTTGAAACAGGTATCCAGGGGTGTCAGAAGGTCTGCTGGAGAGGTTGGACTGATGGGCACCTTAAGTGTTCATATTGCACAGGGTGATCAGGGATGGCCAATCCCTGTTCCCCATCCGCTCTGGTGTCCTCTGCATTGCGGCAGGTGCCTGACTCAGGACCTTGAGGGGTTCACCTGTGTTCTTTCTCTGCACACGTGTGAAGTTTTGGCCCTAGGAAGGGCAGAGATGGGAGAGGGCATCAAAAACTCTGAATGTGATAACCCCATCAAAGGGAGAT
The DNA here is from genome assembly GCF_029215605.1 of Mirounga angustirostris. Lineage (NCBI taxonomy): Eukaryota > Metazoa > Chordata > Mammalia > Carnivora > Phocidae > Mirounga > Mirounga angustirostris. The sequence continues at coordinate 55,504,708 of NW_026991724.1, read as the reverse complement.
CTGGTCTGTCGTAGATCTGGTTCCAGCTTGCTTGAAGGGTGATCTTCGATGTCTGGGCTTGGGTGAGCTGGGATTCAAGGCTGGTGCTCTGGAGACCAGGGCAGGTGAAGGGAGGAGCACGTGACTGCAGGTTTGGTCCCTGAGAAGGGCAGTGTGTGCCGCAAGTCCTCCGTGCTCGTGTGGAACACCTGGTGGGAAACTCGTGGGGAGCCATTACCGGGAGTGAAATCTGCGGAAGTGAGATGGAGTCGTGTTAGTTTCTTGTGCACATATGTGAAGGTGAGCGAGGGGAGACAGGAAAAGATGTCACACTGGGTCCTGAGCCTACGTTGCAAACGGGAGAGAAATGTAGGCTACATCAGAAAAGTGCTCCAGGGCGCCTGGGGGGCTCAGTTGGTTGAGCGACTGCTTTCGGCTCAGGTCATAATCCTGGAGTCCCGGGATCGAGTCCCGCGTCGGGCTCCCTGCTCGGCGGGGAGTCTGCTTCTCCCTCTGACCCTCCCCCCTCTCATGTGCTCTCTTTCATTCTCTCTCAAATAAATAAATAAAATCTTTATTAAAAAAAAAAAAAGATGGGGCACCTGGGTGGCTCAGTCGTTAAGCGTCTGCCTTCAGCTCAGGTCATGATCCCAGGGTCCTGGGATCGAGCCCCGTATCGGGCTCCCTGCTCGCCGGGAAGCCTGCTTCTCCCTCGCCCTCTCCCACTCCCCATGCTGTGTTCCTGCTCTCGCTGTCTCGCTCTCAAATAAATAAAATCTTAAAAAAAAAAAAAAAAATGAAGTGATATGGGCCACCTGGGTGACTCGGTTAAGCATGGGATTCTGATTTTGGCTAAGGTCAAGATCTCAGGATGGTGAGATTGAGCCCCCAGTGTGGGCTCTGAGCTCAGTGCAGAGTCTGTTTGAGACTCTCATTCCCTCTCCATCGGCCCCTCCCCGTTTGCTCTCTCTCAATAAATCTTTTAAAAAGAGATGAAGTGGGGGCGCCTGGGTGGCTCAGTTGTTGGGCGTCTGCCTTCGGCTCGGGTCATGATGCCAGGATCCTGGGATCGAGCCCCACATCGGGCTCCCTGCTCTGCGGGAAGCCTGCTTCTCCCTCTCCCACTCCCCCTGCTTGTGTTCCCTCTCTGGCTGTGTCTCTCTGTCCAATAAATAAAATATTTAAAAATAAAATAGATGAAGTGATGCACATTCAAATTTTCAAGAGTTAATTTGTCTATTCAAATGACTAGGCATGTTCCACCTGTAGGACCTAGCAATGAGGTTTTTATAGAGAGGAAATGGAAGAAAAGCAAGGACATTGTTTGATTGGATATACCTAAAGCAGTTGCCTTATTTTTGGAAGGTCTAGTTGACAGTAATCATTTGTTCTTAAGTTCATTTTCTTCCATTCCAGTGTATTGACTGTGAATTAAGTTGGGGTTTGTTTACAGAGGCTTCCAAGGCATTAAAGTCACCTGAGTCTATGGCTTCCCTGTTTAATTCCTTTAACAGTGGAAATAGTTGGTAGGGTATTATGGTTGTGGTGGTGGTAGTGGTTTTTATCTATTTGCAAGGTTCAGCAATTGTCCACTCATTGTAAGAATGTAGTCATGACAACAGTCTCGTGCCCAGATCCACCCAGTTAAGGCACATGTGTACAAATCAGAGATCCACATTTCATGATGTGTGTTATAGCAGGAGACATACATTTAACTATATAAGTGTATAAACAAGGTGTTTTAACAAGGGTGTTATTTTTTTTAAAGATTTTATTTGACACAGAGACACACAGCGAGAGAGGGAACACAAGCAGGGGGAGTGGGAGAGGGAGAAGCAGGCTTCCCGCTGAGCAGGGAGCCCGATGCGGGGCTCGATCCCAGGACCCTGGGACCATGACCTGAGCCGAAGGCAGACGCTTAACTACTGAGCCACCCAGGCACCCCAAGGGTGTTATATTTACAATTACTGTGCGATATGATGTTTTAGGAATGCAGTAAATCCGTTTCTACTGGTGTGAAACCACCACCTCAAGTCCTAATCCTCAGTACCTGTAATTGTAACTTTATTGGGCAATAGGATCTTTGCAGATGTAGTCAAACTAAAAGGTCACACTGGATTCAGGTAAACCTGAATTCAGTGACTGCTATCCTAATGACGAGGGAAATTTAGACATACACAAAACAGTGTGTAGTGATGAAGGCAGAGACTGAGCAATGCATTTACTAGCCGAGGAAGGCGAAGGATAGCTGACAGTCCCCAGAAATTAGGAAAAGGGAAGACTCAATTTTTTTTTAAAAGATTTTATTTATTTATTTGAGACCGAGAGAATGAGAGACAGCATGAGAGGGAGGAGGGTCAGAGGGAGAAGCAGACTCCCTGCCGAGCAGGGAGCCCGATGCGGGACTCGATTCAGGGACCCCAGGATCATGACCTGAGCCGAAGGCAGTCGCTTAACCAACTGAGCCACCCAGGCGCCCCGGGAAGACTCAATTCTTGAGATAAAGTGTGGCCCTACCAATAGGTTGGCTTCAGATTTCTAAGAACCTCCAGAACTGTGAGACAGTAATTTTTTGGGTTGTTTAGCTCCCATAGAAACCTAAAAATCACAAACTCCCCATAAACAAAAACTTCCTCTCCTTAAATGACTTTTTATAACCTCCAAATTTAATGACAACTTCATTATAAAACTTTGTCACTTTGAAGACCATGTGGGTGAACCACTGAAAGTCATAATACCAGTCTGGTCAGTTGATATAATCACTAAATAAAAAGAATTGCCTTTTATAGATCCCCAAATTATGCCTTTATCCATGACTGCGTGTGTATAAACTTTTCATATTCACTGGAGATCTTTAAAAGATCAAGTACATCTCTTTTTGCCCTCCGTTAACATACATTCAATTTCATATGTGCCCATTTTCACGTGAATTTAAATATAAGTTTCTTCCATAACTTCATAATTCAAATGAATACCATCTCTCTAGGATGGATTGTGCAAAGTTTGTAAGTTGACCCATCATTTCTCTACTGCCCCAAACTGAATTTGCCATCCAGCTGCACCACAGCCTACTTCATTATTCTGCATGTCCATTGTTTTCTTCAGCTTCTTGAATGACCATCATGTGCCTCCTTATTGATAAAATTGTCCTAAATTCCCATGCCTACTTAACATTTGGGAAATTTTCATTTGTCACATTGGAAGTTACACACTCAAATATTTCTCTATAATCTACAGATTGTTTTAGCACCTAACATTTCATTAACGCATAGACTCTAAACTTTCCACTGTAAACATTAATAAATTTGAATTCTACAAGTCCACAATAAATACATAGCAATTCTCTTACATTCCCTTAAATTGCTATTACAATTTACTTTTAATTATTGGGGCTGGGCTCAGTCTGTCTTGGTCACTACTTGTCTGTAATGTGTTGAGTAATAGAGCTTAGGCTTGGCAGAAGATGAATGAATAAATATCTGAACATTGTTAAAACATAGAATTTACATCTAATTAAGGGATTTGTATTCCTTGTCCAGTCCCAGCAGAGCCCAGATAGACTGGAGTCATGACTCATGAGAAGAAAGGGGCAGACAGTTGGGAAACATGCAGCAAATAGTGCAGAGATGTTTACCATTAACCAGTTGGGGTTATTAACAAGAGCACTACACACCTGGAAGATGGAGGTGAGGGTGTTCAATGATAGAAAAGTGCTGAGCACGACGAAGATGTTCTGGGTAACTGTGGTCTCCTCGGAGGATCTGGGGAAAACTCAATTTCTATGAATGTGTTGGACCCCTCTTTTTCCTGGGCAGCCTGAAAAGCAGGGAGCCACTGGCCCAGATCATGAGCCCCAAAGGTAAAACACCAGGGACTAATAGACATTCAGGAATAGTGGCACGGTGATTTCTCCTTGAAATGTAACAGAACAGTATTGAAAATCTTTCTTCTTTGTGATGTTAAAGCTGTTCAATTTGGCAGCCACATATATAGGAAAAATCAAATTTATCCGTGTATATAGCATCCAAAAAGGAACATATAGGACTCCATGTACTTGGGAGCTTTTACTTTAAATTCTGCCCACCTAGAGTTCCAGGACTGACCCCGATCACTTGAAATACACTCAGGAGGCAGGTGGTGCCGACAGACACACCCCTGCCTACTTTGTGAACATAGAAGACAAGTTTGCATCCAAAATCATTAAAACTTTTCAACCCCAAACCTGCCGTTGTCTGGGTGATTCCTTTAGAAAGAATAACCAAGGAGTTGGCTGTGGTCAGGTGTCTGAGAATAAGATCCGGGGACCTACCTGCTCCCAGTGGCAAGAAAAGGAAGGTATAATGGTAAACAAGAGAAAAATTCCTCAGGATTTCAACTATAATAAAAATGATACTCCTATTGTCAAGTGTCTGGAGGCTATTCTGCTGGTTTCCAGATGACTGCGTATTCACCTTTGTTGCCAGATTCCTGTTGGAAATATGAGGCCGGAGTTAAATGGAGCAGGTCCGCTGAAAACCAATAGTTTGCCTTTATTACTAGTTCCTACTCAAAGAGAATTACTAAAATATAGGTCCTTTTGTTAAGCTTCTAATCCTTTACCATACTAGCCTTTATATTAACAATTTGTATAAATCACTGCCATGAACACTGTCCATGTGTGAATTTTAAAAATCTGAACAACTCTTTAGTAAGGGCCCATACATAGTTTTTATTTTCGGACGAAAGTGAAGCAGGTGCAGGATGGTTAGCCGATATATGAAAACGCATACGCTGCTTAGGGACAGCGCGCTGGGGTTGTAGCAAAGATGATATGCTTAGCTACTGTGCCATGCTAGTAAATGATGACACCTGGGCTTTGAAATAAATTAGACCTATATTTAGTTTTGCTTCCTATACCTTGACATTTTAATTTAGGTTGATAGTTTTTTTTTTTTCCCAATAATTTTGGTGTTCACAAGTGTTTTTTTGTATAAATATTCTACAGGTCAGTATCAACTATGAGAAAAGACTTGGGTTTTGTTTTGTTTAAGATTTGTTTATTTATTTATTTGACAGACAGCGAGATAGGGAACACAAGCAGGGGGAGGGGGAGGGGGGAAGCAGGCTTCCCGCGGAGCAGGGAGCCCGATGCGGGGCTCGATCCCAGGATGCTGGGATCATGACCTGAGCCAAAGGCAGACTCTGCTTAGCGACTGAGCCACCAGGCACCCCAAGATTTGGGGTTCTTAATATATTAGGTGAACTGTTGAGTATAATAGGAAAAAGAATCTCCCCTGTGACCAACCTGGTTTTAATGCCAAAGTACAATGTCCGATATCACAGTGCACAGTAATATCACGTTATGAAACAATTGGCATGATACCCTAACTATGAAACTTCAGTCTTTGACATAATGTGTAGAAACGGATGTTGACTACTTTCAAATCATGTATTTCTCTGTTCACACCGGAGTTAAATGAAACTATTACGAATACAGTGATCTGTGTGAAATCTTGTGCATGGTAGAAAGTTGTGGAGTAATGCATGTTGAGCTTAGACTTGATACTAAAATACTTTTAAACCAGAGAAAATGTCACAAAATGCATTTGAGCCTGGCAGCTGCTCTATGAAGCACACGATGCAAAGTGGGTTTTTTTTTTTTTTTTTTTGATACTCTTCCTTACTTCAACAGTCTCTCCATAATTCTCAGAAGACAGATGTTCTAGGAGAGACAGAATTAATGTCTCCCTTATGTACATCATAACCCATAGTTAGAAAAAAATATAAGAAACTCTCACTTGGGCTGCCTCAGTGGTTTAGTCGTTAGGCGTCTGCCTTCAGCTCAGGTCGTGATCCCAGGGTGATGGGATCGAGCCCCACATCGGGCTCCCTGCTCAGCGGGAAGCCTGCTTCTCCCTCTCCCACTGCCCCTGCTTATGTTCCCTCTCTCGCTGTGTCTCTGTCAAATAAATAAAATCTTAAAAAAAGAGAAACTGTCACTCAGACTGTTCTTGTATAGGATTACTTGATTCCAAGAGATCCACCCTGCTCATTATTACAAGTATAAATGTATTGCACCCTTCAGTAATCCTGAAAAGTTAGTCTAGATAAACTGAAGAGATTGATTTAAGAACTGTAACCCTTGGGCGCCTGGGTGGCTCAGTTGGTTAAGCGACTGCCTTTGGCTCAGGTCATGATCCTGGAGTCCCTGGATCGAGTCCCGCATCGGGCTCCCTGCTCGGCAAGGAGTCTGCTTCTCCCTCTGACCCTCCCCCCTCTCATGTGCTCTCTCTCTCTCATTCTCTCTCAAATAAAATCTTAAAAAAAAAAAAAAAAAAAAAAAAAACCTGTAATCCTTAAGCATCTTAAAAGTCAGATTTCATTATTACTTGGATTCAACACCAACAACCACCGCCAGTAAGGAGTGTGGTAAATTACACTGAGAGCCATCAGGGATTGGTGTGGTGTCGAAAGCCCCATTTCTACCAGCTCAGCTCATGCCTCAGGGATTTTCCTCATTCCTGTGTAGCTTTTGAACTGGAGAACAGTCCACCCCAGAATTCCATTTACTCACATGATCACCCAGACTGTTGATCTGCTTCCCTCCCTTACAGACTCTGTCCCTCACGCGGAAACAGTAAATGCTTAATGCTTTTCTGCTTCCAGGAAGGTGGATTGAGTGTGAAGGTTGTAACAACTGTTGCTTGTGTGACAGGGAGGCAGCCGGACCCCGAGATACGGATCTGTGATTCTATGACCTCCCCTCGCCTCAGAACGGCAAATTATCTCAGCTGTAGTGGACATGACCGTGCAGGGTTAGGGACCTGGGAACCTTTATCAGGGGGTGGGGGGGATTCCCTGTTGCTAACTACTAAAAACCATCACCACCTTCTATTAGCATCTTTGAAGAGACTACCTTCGTGGAGTTTAGGAGAAGCTTGCCCTGGATGCAGATAGGATCTCATATAGAGGAAGCAGGAAATTCTGAGCCCTGACATGTAACGGACTGACAATGTAGCAATAAAGCTCCTTGACTTGGTGGATTCTCTCTTTGCTGAGTTGTTATTCTGCCTGAAAATGAATTTTTTTACTAATTTGTAGGCACAGAGATAAACCATCTCTTAATTTAGGAGCAGAAATTTGGAATCTGACAACATACTTGCTAAGGATATTCAAGTAAATATATATATATATCAAGTAAATATATAAATATATATATATATTGTTGAGTATAATAGGAAAAAGAATCTCCCCTGATATATATATATTAATATATATATGTAAAAAATATATATGTAAAAAACATGAAGCCACTAATGTGCATTAGAAATTATTAGATTCCTTGCACAACTCCATTCCAATGAATTTGAAAGTTAGATAAGGAATTTTTGTGGGAAAATGTGATTGAGCAGTATTGACCCCAATCATACAGGAAGTCTAAATAACGCTATGTCCAAAGATTTGTAAATAAACCAAAGCACCATCATCAAATGGTTTCACAGGCAGATTCTCCCCTTTAAAAAATGTTAGGGGTGCCTGGGTGGCTTAGTCGTTTAAGTGTCTGCCTTTGGCTCAGGTCATGGTCCCGGGGTCCTGGGATCGAGCCCCGCATCGGGCTCCCTGCTCAGCGGGGAGTCTGCTTCTCCCTCTGCCCCTTCCCCTGCTCATGCTTGAGCACTCTCTCCCTGAAATAAAATCAATTCTCATCACTCCGTTCAAGATCATTGAATAACTACCACACTACTCTTGTTGAATCTTGTGGGCACTCATTACTTTTGTAAGAAATGAAGGAAAATAAAATTTGAGTATATACCAATCCTTGATATTTCTAATAATTCCAAAATTTGATTCTGGCTCACTATCTAATTATCCTCAATTTCTTTTTTTTTTTTTTAAAGATTTTTATTTATTTGAGAGAGAATGAGATAGAGCATGAGAGGGGGGAGGGTCAGTGGGAGAAGCAGGCTCCCCGCTGAGCAGGGAGCCCGATGCGGGACTCGATCCCGGGACTCCAGGATCATGACCCGAGCCGAAGGCAGTCACTTGACCAACTGAGCCACCCAGGTGCCCTAATTATCCTCAATTTCTAAGTGAGGGACTAGAGCGTGATGGTGGAGAAACCACACACACACACACATCACGCACAGATGCAAACCCAGACATGCACGCACACAAACAGCATCATGTCCACATTTATACTTACAACTATATGCTCTCTGTCATAAGCATGATCACACATTTACCGCAACCTCAACTTGAGTCCTCACGCAACACATACACTCATATGATCAGTCACATTCACATGATCACATACCAGTCCACTGTAGTGATGTGTATCACGTTAGCATGTTCATATGTGGAAGAATAGTAAGGTTCCCAGAACTCAGGCTGATTGAAAAAAATGGGACCTTTTGCACCTTTTATACTTTCCAAACCCTCAACATCCCACCAGGAAAGTGTGTGCGATGCACCATTTAAAGAGTGCAGTGACCATTGCCTCTTCAGGATGGGGTGCATGGCAGGAAAGCTGGAGTATTTGTATAACAACGTTAAGTGTGAGAATGTGCAGGGTAAGATATAGAAAGCGGAGCGTAGGGATAGATGGGATGCGGGGAGCATGGGGGTGTGGGGAGAGGGTGCAAGGGGAGAGTGCAGAAAAGAATGAGGTTGAAGGTCACAGATATTAAAATCTATTGTGGGTTTAATGGTAGAAGGGATAACGTATGCAAAGAATTTAAGGGGTTGGGGGATTGTGGATACTGAGAGCTAAAAATGCAGAGTCCCGGTAGCAAACGGGATATCGGGGAATAATTCAATAGCATGAGAGACCACTGCATACTTTTCATCTGCACAAGCTAAATTTTGCCACATAACCACATCTTGTCTGTGTATGTTTTTGTGTTTTCACGTGAGAATAATGTTGACCTTAAAACTGAAACCGTTATTTTGCCAGTAAAAATGGGTTTATTTGGGACTAGCGGAGAATTGCAAATAGGTACAAGCAAGCTACGGCAAAACGATAGCTTAGCATGGAGAACAAAGTGGGGACCACACTTTTCCAGGGGAAGATGTGGGGTTTGGAAGGGCTGCCATAAACAAAAAGCCCATTGGAGTAAACTGCGTGTTTGAAGTGTGGTGGCTTCTCATTGGTGAGCTGGGGCAGTCTCTGGCTCTGCTGTTACCAGGCAAGGAGAAAACCCCTCTTCATCCGGCAGGGGAGGTCTGGCGGAAAGGCTTCCTCCTGTTGAGGTCTGCGATTGGAGTGGTCGGGCATGGGAGCACCCCCTTCTGGCTTCCCAACTCCTTTGGAGTGAGGCTTCCATTACTCAGCTTCACAGTAACCTGCGGGTACCCTGACATGTTGCCCCTTTCAGTATCAGAATATTTATTCCCTAACAAGATCATTCTCCTGCAAAAACACAGTACACACTTTGCACACTACCACTGTTTTTTTTTTTCTTAAGCTTTATTTATCAGAGAGCGAGCGTGCACAAGCAGGGGGAGCCCCAGACAGAGGGAGAAGCAGGCTCCCCGCTAAGCAGGGAGCCCAGTGTGGGACTCAGTCCCAGGACCCTGAGATCATAACCAGGGCGGAAGGCAGACACTTAAGCAACTGAGCCACCCAGGGGTCCCACCACTGTGATTTTATATTCATCCAGTAGAGAGTCCATATAGACATTTCCTCCAGTGATACAATCATGGTTTTCTCCATGTTTTCTTCTCCAGGATTCAGTCATGTTACACGGATTGCATTAGTCATCTTGACTCTGTCGTCTCTGGTTTCTTTCTCCTGGAACAGTTGTTTCCATTTTTTTTTTTTTTTTAATCTTGTATGACACAATTTTGTGGAATGCACATCTAGTTTCTTAGGATGTCCTGTATGAATTTCTCTTCAGAATCCAGCTACAAGGATGAGTCACACTGAGACACACGCAGTTGTATAACCCTCTTAGGATATCACACCACAGGTGGGTGTTACAGGTACTTTCCATTTTTGGTGATGTTTGGTTATAATAGAGACAGCCTGTCTGAGTCTGCAGGGCTTAACAGAAAACTGTCAGATCAAGTTTCCTCTAGAAAAGCTCTGAGACCAGGAAGTGGTACCACCCTGGCCCCTCTCCCCTCCCACTACTCTGTCTTTCTGGAAAAGCTCAGAGAACACCAGAGTTCGGGGCAGCCCCACATCCTGCTGGTCCAGGGCTGGCACTCTCCATTTCCTGACACCTGGACTCAGAGGACTTAAATTTGGTGAGCCAGTTTCTTTCTATCTGGTTAAAACATTTCTATCTGGCTTCAACGGGGCACCTGGGTGGCTCAGTCGGTTAAGCATCTGCCTTCGGCTCAGGTCATGATCCCAGGGTCCTGGGATTGAGCCCCGCATCCATCTCCCTGCTCAGTGGGGAGTCTGCTTCTCCCTCTCCCACTCCCCCTGCTTGTGTTCCCTCTCTTGCTGTGTCTCTCTCTGTCAAATAAATATTTAAAAAAATATATTTAAGGGCGCCTGGGTGGCTCAGTCCTTAAGCGTCTGCCTTCGGCTCAGGTCATGATCTCAGGGTCCTGGGATCGAGTCCCGCATCAGGCTCCCTGCTCCTTGGGAGCCTGCTTCTCCCTCTGCCTCTCTCTCTCTCTGTCTCTCATGAATAAATAAATAAAATCTTTAAAAAAAAATATATATATATATATTTAAAAAAACAACCATGCGCTTCAAGAGTAACTTACAGCACCCCACCTTCTATTTCTGGGGAGTATATTGATTGTCCTTCATGGTGAAAACAAAATACGTGAATGCAAGTGGATAATCTACCCAAATCTATCAATATCTCTATTCTCTTTCTCTTTTTAGACAGAACGGCCTTTTTCTATCCTTCTCTTCTTAGTTGTGCTTTCATGCAGGATTATTCTTTTTTTTTTTTTTTTAAGATTTTATTTATTTGATAGAGACACAGCGAGAGAGGGAACACAAGCAGGGGGAGTGGGAGAGGGAGAAGCAGGCTTCCCGCTGAGCAGGGAGCCCGATGCGGGGCTCGATCCCAGGACCCTGGCATCATGACCTGAGCCGAAGGCAGTCGCTCAACCAACTGAGCCACCCAGGCGCCCGAGACAATAGTATTTGAACAAGGCTGTATTTGGGAAACAACATTCATTCATTCATTCAATGTCTCTAGAAACAAACTGGTGGTTGCCAGAATGGAGCGGAGTCGGGGGATTGCAAAATGGGTGAAGGGAGTAGAATGTGCAGTATTTCAGTTACAGAATGAAAAAGTCATGAAGATGAAAGGTACAGCATAGGGAATAGAGGCAAGGATCTTTTAATAGGGTTGTAGGATGACATAATACACTTACGCTGAGCATAGGATAACATACAGACTTGTACAATCACTGTGTTGTACACCTGAAACTAATGTAATATTGTGTGTCAACTATACTTCAGAAAAATAGATAAGTGTTTCTAGAGCATCTACTATGTACTCACTTATATTTTCACATGCACGGTAGGGTGCAGACAGCGTGGGACACTGTGCTAGGAACTTCACATTATGTGAGCCAATCCTGAAAATACTCTGGGAGTTGGTTACATCTTTCCCAGGCGCTTATAGATGCTGAGCCTTGTAATTCTAGGCACAAAGATTCTCTGTGTCTCTTTGCTTATGTTACTGATCCTAAGAATAATCCTGCATGGGGGCACCTGGGTGGCTCAGTCGTTGGGCGTCTGCCTTCAGCTCGGGTCATGATCCCAGGGCTCTGGGATCGAGCCCCACATCAGGCTCCCTCCTCCACGGGAAGCCTGCTTCTCCCTCTCTCACCCCCCCTGCTTGTGTTCCCTCTCTTGCTGTCTCTCTGTCAAATAAATATTAAAAAATATATATTTAAGGGCGCCTGGGTGGCTCAGATGATTAAGCGTCTGCCTTCGGCTCAGGTCATGATGCCAGGGTCCTGGGATCGAGCCCCGCAACGGGCTCCCTGCTCAGCGGGAAGCCTGCTTCTCCCTCTCCCACTCCCCCTGCTTGTGTTCCCTCTCTCGCTGTGTCTCTATCAAATAAATAAAATCTTAAAAAAAAAAAAAAAAAAGAATAATCCTGCATGAAAGCACAACTAAGTAGAGAAGGATAGAAAAAGGCCGTTCTGTCTAAAAAGAGAAAGAGAATAGAGATTTTGATAGATTTGGGTAGATTATCCACTTGCATTCACGTATTTTGTTTTCACCATGAAGGACAATCAATATACTCCCCAGAAATAGAAGGTGGGGTGCTGTAAGTTACTCTTGAAGCGCATGGTTGTTTTTTTAAATATATATATATATATATTTAAAGATTTTATTTATTTATTCATGAGAGACAGAGAGAGAGAGAGGCAGAGGGAGAAGCAGGCTCCCAAGGAGCAGGGAGCCTGATGCGGGACTCGATCCCAGGACCCTGAGATCATGACCTGAGCCGAAGGCAGACGCTTAAGGACTGAGCCACCCAGGCGTCCCTATATACCCCATTTTCTTTTTTTTTTTTTTTAAGATTTTATTTATTTTTATTTGAGAGAGAGAATGAGAGGGAGTACATGAGAGGGGGGAGGGTCAGAGGGAGAAGCAGACTCCCCACTGAGCAGGGAGCCCGATGCTGGACTCGATCCCGGGACTCCAGGATCATGACCTGAGCCGAAGGCAGTTGCTTAACCACCTGAGCCACCCAGGCGCCCCCCCCATTTTCTTTATTGACTTATCTTACAATGGACACTCAGATTGTACCCATGTCTTGGTATTGTAGATATGTAATGAACATGGGGATGTGCAGATATTTCTTAAAGATAGTGATTCCCTTTTCTTTGGATATATACCCAGAAGTAGGATTGCCTGATGATAGGATAGTTGTATTTTAATTTTTTGAGGGACTTTCATACTGTTTTCCACAGTGTCTGCACCAATTTACATTCCCACCAACTGTGCACAAGCGTTCTGTTTTCTCTACATCCTTGCCAACACTTGTCATCTCTTGCCTGCTTTATGATAGCAATCTAACAGGGAGAGTGTTTAGGGCTTTCTATATATGATATGCCATCTGCAAATAGAGACAACTTTACTTCTTCCTTTCCAATATGTCTACTTTTAATTTCTTTTTTGTACATAATTTTTCAAGCTAAAACTTCCAGTGGTAATTTGACTGAAAGGGGCAAGAGTGGGCATCTTTGTTTTGTTTCTGATCGTAGATGGAATGACTTTCAGCTTTTCAACATTGCCTATTATGTTAGCTGTGGCCTTGTCATATATGGCCTTTATTATATTGAGGTACATTCTTTCTATACCCAGTTCAGAGTTTTTATCATGAATAGATGTTGAATATTGTCAGAGGCTCTTCTTGCATATATTGAGCTGATATGATTTTCATCCTTCATATTGTTAATGAGGTATATCACATTGGTTGAGTTATGGATACTGAACCATCCTTGCATGCCTGAAATAAATCCCATTTGATCATGGTGCATGCTCCTTTTAATGCCCTGTTGAATATGACATGCTAATATTTTGTTAAATATTTTTTTGTAGCTATGTTCATCAACTATGTGATTTTATCTTTTTGTAGTATCTTTGTCTTGTTTTGGTATCAGGGTAATGCTGGCCCTGAAAAATGAGTTTGGAAATGTTCTGCCCTCTGTGATATTTTGGAAGAGTTGGAAAAGAGTTGGTATTCTCTAAATGTTTGGTTGAATTCACCAGTGAGCCATCTAGTCCTCTGGACTTTAGTTTGTTGAGAGGTTTTTGATTACTCTTTCATTATCTTTACAAGTAACTGGTCCATTTAGATTTTTGTTGTTGTTGTTCTTCATGATTCATTCTTGGTAGGTTGTAGGTTTTTAGGAATTTACCTATTTCTTAGAGATTCTCCAGTTTGTTGACCTAATTTTCCATAGTAGTCTCTTTTGATCATTTATATTTGTGTGCTACCAGTTGTAATGTGTCCTCTTCCATTTCAAATTTTATTTAAGTTCTCTCTCCCTCCCCTCCCTGCTCTGGTTAATCTAAAGTTATATCAACTTAGTTCTTCTTTAAAAAAAACAGATTTTCTTTTCACTGAAATTTTCTATTGTCTTTTTAATGACCATTTGATTTCTTCTTGTTCTGATCTTTGTTAGTTCTTTCCTTATACTAACTTTGGGCTCAGTTTGTTCTTTTTCTAATTCCTTGAGGTATAAAGTTAAATTGTTTGAGTTCTTTCTTTTTTCTTAATGTAGGCATTTGTTGCTATGATAGTTCTTTTGTTGTATCCCGTAAGTTTTGGCATTTTTTCCATTTTCATTTGTCTCAGGCTATTTTTATTTCTCTTTTGAATTTTTTGACCTAATTTTTTAAAAAGTTTATTTACTTATTTGAGAGAGAGAGCATGCAGGTGGGGGAGCAGTAGAGGGAGGGAGAGAAAGAATCCCAAGCAGACTCTGTGTTGAGTGCAGAGCCTGGTGTGGGGCTCGATCTCATGACCCTGGGATCATAACCTGAGCTGAAACCAAGAGTTGGACACTTAACCAACTGAGCCACCTAGGCACCCCTTCTTTGACCTATTGATTGTTCAGTGTTGTTTAATTTCCACAAATTTATGAATTTTCTAGTTTTCTTCTGCAATTGATTTCTAGTTTCATGCCATGATGGTGAGAAAACATGCTTCATATGATTCCAGTCTTCTTAAATTTCTTGAGACTTGTTTTGTGATCTATAGAGAAAGTGTCCCATGTGCACATGACAAGAACGTGTTTTCTGTTGGTTGGGATGTTCTAAGTCCATCTGCTCAATGTGTAGTTTAAGTCTAATATTTCTTTATTGATTTTTCCATCTAGATGATCTATGCATTGTTGAAGGTGACATATCAGAGTCCCTTGCTATTGCTATTTCTCCATTCAAATCTGTTAATAGTTTCTTCATACATTTAGGTACTCTTCTAATATGTGCACAAATATGTATAATTGTCATGTTGGATTGACCCTTTTATTATTACATTCTTTGACAAAAAAATCTATTTTGTCTGACATAATTATAGTCACCATGCTTTTTAATTATTGTTGTTTCCATTTGTATAGAATATTTTTTCCATGTTTTCACTTTAAGCCTGTGTGTCCATAAAGCCTAAGTTGGTCTCTTAAAGGCAGCATAAAGTTTTGTCATGTATTTATATCCATTCAGCCACTCTGTATATTTTGATCAGAGAATTTAGTTAATTTACATTTAATCCATGATGGATGTTGACTTACTATTGACATTTTCTGGATGTTTTATAATTCTTTTGTGATTTGATGATTTTCTATAGTCGTATGCTTACAATCCTTTCTATTTTTTTTTTTTAAAGATTTTATTTATTTGACAGAGCAAGACACAGCGAGAGAGGGAATACAAGCAGGGGGAGTGGGAGAGGGAGAAGCAGGCTTCTGCAGGAAGCCTGATGTGGGGCTCGATCCCAGGACCCTGGGACCATGACCTGAGCCGAAGGCAGATGCTTAATGACTGAGCCACCCAGGCGCCCCATTTCTATTTATCTTTTATGTATCTAAAGTAGGTCTTTGCTTTGTGATTATCATATAGCTTAAGTAAAACATCTTATTCTTTTTTACACCATGCATTTGCTCACTTTTTAAAATTTTAATTCCAGTATAGTTAACAGAGTGTTATATATATATATTTTAAAGATTTTATTTAACAGAGAGAGACACACAGCGAGAGAAGGAACACAAGCAGGGAGAGTGGGGGAGGGAGAAGCAGGCTTCCTGCTGAGCAGGGAGCCCAATGTGGGGCTTGATCCCAGGACCCCGGGATCATGACCTGAGCTGAAGGCAGACGCTTAACGATTGAGCCACCCAAGTGCCCCTATGTTATTTTTTTTTCAGTTTTTATTTATTTATTTGAGAGAGAGCGAGAGAGAGCACAAGTAGGGGGAGAGGGAGAGGGAGAAGCAGACTCCCCTGCTAAGCAGAGAGCCTGACATGGGGCTCAATCCTAGGACCCCGGGATCATGACCTGAGCCAAAGGCAGACCCTCAACCAACTGAGCCACCCAGGCGCCCCATAGAGTGTTATATTAGTTTCAGGTTTACAATATAATGATTCAACACTTCCATACAACACCCAGTGCTCATCATGGCAAGTGCACTCCTTAATCCCTATCACTTATTTTACCCATTACCCCACCCACCTCCACTCTGGTAACCCTCAGTTTGTTCTCTGTAGTTGAGTCTATTTCTTGGTTTGTCTCTCTCTCTCTGTTTTTGTACTTGCTTATTTATTTTCTTTCTTAAATTCCACATATGAGTGAAATCATATGGTATTTGTCTTTCTCTAACTTATATCACTTAGCATTATATCCATTGTCTTTCTCTAACTCTTATCGCTTAGCATATATCCATGGAATATATTTACCACTTCTTTATCCTTTCATCAGCTGATGGACACTTGGGCTGTTTCCACAATTTGGTTGTTGTAGAAAATGCTGCTATAATCATCAGGATGCATATATCCCTTTGAATTAGTTTTTTTGTATTCTTTGGTTAAATACCTAGTAGTGCAATTTTTGGACCATAAGATAATTCTGTTTTTGACCTTTTGAGGAACCCCTATACTGATTTTGATAGTGGCTGCAGCAGTTTACATTCCCACCAATAATGCTCAAGGGTTCCTTTTTCTCCACATTCTCACCAGCACTTATTGTTTCTTATGTTTTTTATTTTCGCCATTCTGAGCAGTGTGAGGTGCTATCTCATGGTAGTTTTGATTTGCATTTCCCTGATGATGAGTGATGTAGAGCATCTCTTCATGTGTCTGTTAGCCATTGGATGTCTTTGGAGAGATGTCTGTTCATGTCTTCTGCCCATTTTTTAACTGGCTTGTTTTTTGGGTGTTGAGTTCTATAAGTTCTTTATATATTTTTGTTATTAACCCTGTATCGGATATGTCATTTGCAAATATCTTCTCCCATTCCATATGTTACCTTTTAATTTTGCTGATAGTTTCCATTGCTGTGCAGAAGTTTTTTCTTTTGATGAAGTCCTAATAGTTCATTTTACCTTTTATTTCCCTTGGTTCAGGAGACATATCTAGAAAAATGTTGCTAAGGCAGAAATCAGAGATATTGCTGCCTGTGTTCTCTTCTAGGAAATTTATGGTATCAGGTCTCACATTGAGGTCTTTAATCCATTTTGAGTTTGTTTTGGTGTATGGTATAAGAAAGTGGTCCAGTTTCATTTTTTTTTTTTTGCATGTACTTGATCACTTTTTCCAACACCGTTTGTTGGAGACTCTTTTTCCCATTTGATATTCTTTCCTGCTTTGTCAAAGATTAATTGATCACACGGTTCTGCATTCATTGCTTGGTTTTTTATTCTGTTCCATTGATCTATGTGTCTGTTTTTGTGCCAGTACCATAATGTTTTGATTACTATAGCTTTGTAATAGGAATCAAACTCTGGAATTTTGATACTTCCAGCTTTGCTTTTATTTTTCAAAATTGCTTTGGCTATTTAGGGTCTTTGGTGGTTCCAAATTTTAGGATTTGGTCTAGTTCTGTGAAAAATCCTTTGGTATTTTGATAGGGATTTCATTAAATGTATAGATTGCTTTGGATAGTATAGACATTTTAACAATATTTTTTCTTCTAATCCATGAGCATGGAATATCTTTCCATTTCTTTTGTGTCCTCTTTAGTTCTTTTTATCAGTGTTTTACAGTCTTCAGAGTGTCACCTCTTTGGTTATGTTTATTCCTAGGTATCTTATTATTTGGGATGCAATTTTAAATGGGATTGTTTTCTTAGGTTCTCTTTCTGCTGCTTCATTATTAGTGTATAGAAATGCAGTAGATTTCTGCACATTGATTTTGTATCCTATGACTATACTGAACTCATTTAGCAGGTCTAATAGTTTTTTTACATGGAATCTTAGATTTTTCTAAATACAGCATCATCTGCAAATAATGAAAGTTTTACTTCTTCCTTACCAATTTGGATGCCTTTTATATTTTTTTTCTTGTCTAATTTTTGTGGGTAGGTCTTGAGGTGGGAGTCTTGTTCCTGACCTTAGGGGAAAGCTCTCGGTTTTTCCCCACTGAGTATGATCTTCACTGTGGGTTTTTCATATATGGCCTTTATTATGTTGAGGTATGTTCCCTCTAAACTTACTTTATTGAGGTCTTTTATCATGAATGGATGTCGTACTTTCTCAAATGCTTGTTCTGTGCCTATTGAAAAATGATCATACGGTTTTTATCCTCTCTTATTGATGTGATGTATCACATTGATTGACTTGAGTATTGAGCCACCCTCGTGACCCAGGAATAAATCCCCCTTGATCATGTAAATTATTTTTTTTAAGATTTTATTTATTTATTTGACAGAGACACAGCGAGAAAGGGAACACAAGCAGAGGGAGTGGGAGAGGGAGAAACAGGCTTCCTACTGAACAAGGAGCCCAATGCAGGGCTAGATCCCAGGACCCTGGGATCATGACCTGAGCCGAAGGCAGATACTTAACAATTGAGCCACCCAGGTGCCCCGGTAAATGATTTTTAATATATTTTGAATTTGGTTTGCTAGTATTTTGTTGAGGATTTTTACATCTATGTTCATCAGGGATGTTGACCTATAGTTCTCTTTCTCTGCAGTGTTTTGATCTGGTTTTGGTATCAGGCTAATGCTGGCCTCATAGAATGAATTGGGAACTTTTTCTTCCTTTTCTATTTTTTGGAATAGTCTGAGAATAGATACTAACTCTTCTTTCTGTGTTTGGTAGAATTCATCCCTGAAGCCATCTAGTCTTGGACTTTTGTTATTTGGGAGTTGTTTTGTTTTTGTTGTTGTTTGTTTTGGTTTTTTTTTTTTTTACTGATTCATTCTCCTTTCTAGTAATTGGTCTGTAAATTTTCTATGTCTTCATGCTTCAATTTCAGTAGGTTATATGTTTCTAGGAATTTATCCATTTTTTCCAGGTTGTCTAATTTGTTGGCATATAGTTTTTCATAATGTTCTCTTACAGTTGTTTGTATTCCTGTAGTGTTGGTTGCTATTTCTCTTATTTGTGATTTTGATTCCTCTCAATCTCTCTCTCTGATGAGTCTGTCTAGAGGTTTATCTTTTGTTGCTCTTTTCAAAGAACCACACCTGGTTTCATTGATCTGTTTGATTTTTTTTTTAAGTTTCTTTATTATTTACTTCTCTAATCTTTCTTATTTCTTTTCTTCTGCTTTTGAGTTTTGTGTTTCTTTTTCTAGCTCCTATAGATATAAGGTTAGGTTGTCTATTTGACATACTTCTTGCTTGTTGAGGTTGGCCCATATTGCTATAAACTTCCCTCTTAGAACACCTTTTGTTGCATCCCAAAGGTTTGGGACCATTGTGTATTCAATGTAATTTGTTTCCATGTACTTTTTTTATTTCTTCTTTGATTTCTTGGTTGACCCATTCATTGTTTAGTAGCTTGTTATTTAACCTCTGTGTATTTGTGGTAGTCCTAGATTTTCTTCTTGCTCTTGACTTCGAGTTTCATAGCACTGAGGTTAGAAAAGATGCATGGTATGACTTCAGTCTTTTTTAATTTGTTGAGGCTTGTTTTGTGGCCTAATATATCATCTGTTCTGGAGAATATTCTGTATGTACTTGAAGAGAATATGTATTCTGTTTTAAGATGGAATATTCTGGATATATCTGTTAAATTCATCTAGTCAGGTGTGTCATTCAAAGCCACTCTTTCCTTGTTGATTTTCTGTTTGGATGATCTGTCCATTGATGTTAATGAGGTATTAAAGTCCTCTACTATTATCGTATTACTACTGATTAGTCCTTTTTTGTTTGT
The DNA here is from genome assembly GCF_029215605.1 of Mirounga angustirostris. Classification (NCBI taxonomy): domain Eukaryota; kingdom Metazoa; phylum Chordata; class Mammalia; order Carnivora; family Phocidae; genus Mirounga; species Mirounga angustirostris. Next base: position 55,484,945 of record NW_026991724.1, on the reverse strand, counting down.
TATTAACTGTTTTATGTATTTGGGTACACCCATGCTGGGTCCATAAAAATTTAGAATTGTTATGTCTTTTTGTTGGATTGTCCTCTTTATTATTATATAGTGTCCTCCTTTGTCACTTTTTACAGACTTTGTTTTAAAATCTAGTTTGTCCAATATAAGGATTGCTACTCCAGCTTGCTTTTGACGTCCATTTGCATGATAAATGTTTCTGCATCCCTTCACTTTTTTTTTCATTTGAAAGATCAAAAATAGGTGTTTATTGTACAGACCCTATGGTTAGTATCAAAGACTGCTTTGCTTTTTATTTCTCCCATCTATTCTTTTTTATTACGTTATGTTAATCACCATACATTAATTACATCATTAGTTTTTGATGTAGCGTTCCATGATTCATTGTTTGCGTATAACACCCAGTGCTCCATGCAGAACGTGCCCTCTTTAATACCCATCACCAGGCTAATCCATCCCCACACCCCCCTTCCCCTCTAGAACCCTCAGTTTGTTTCTCAGAGTCCATACTCTCTCATGGTTTGTCTCCCCCTCCGATTTTCCCCCCTTCATTCTTCCCCTCCTGCTATCTTTTTTTTTTTTTTTTTAAGATTTTATTTATTTATTTGACAGAGAGAACACAAGCACGGGGAGTGGGAGAGGGAGAAGCAGGCTTCTTGCGGAGCAGGGAGCCCGATGCAGGGCTCGATCCCAGGACCCTGGGATCATGACCCGAGCCGAAGGCAGACGCTTAACGACTGAGCCACCCAGGCGCCCTTTTTTTTTTTTCAAAAAAACATATAATGTGTTATTTGTTTCAGAGGTACAGATCTGAGATTTAACAGTCTTGCACAATTCACAGCGCTTACCAGAGGACATACCCTCCCCAGTGTCTATCACCGAGCCACCCCATCCCTCCCACCCCCCACCACTCCAGCAACCCTAGTTTGTTTCCTGAGATTAAGAATTCCTCATATCAGTGAGGTCATATGATACATGTCTTTCTCTGATTGACTTATTTCGCTCAGCATAATACCCTCCAGTTTGATCCACATCGTTGCAAATGGCAAGATTTCATTCCTTTTGATGGCTGCATAATATTCCATTGTGTATATATATATATATATATATCTATAGATATATAGATATATATATATATATATATCACATCTTCTTTATCCATTCATCTGTCGATGGACATCCTGGCTCTTTCCACAGTTTGGCTATTGTGGACATTGATGCTATAAACATCAGGGTGCACGTACCCCTTCGGATCCCTACATTTGTATCTTTGCGGTAAATACCCAGTAGTGTAATTGCTGGATCATATGGTAGCTCTATTTTCAACTTTTTGAGGAACCTCCGTACTGTTTTCCAGAGTGGCTGCACCAGCTTGCATTCCCACCAACAGTGTAGGAGGGTTCCCCTTTCTCTGCATCCCCACCAACATCTGTCATTTCTTGACTTGTTAATTTTAGCCATTCTGACTAGTGTGAGGTGGTATCTCATTGAGGTTTTGATTTGGATTTCCCTGATGTTGAGTGATGTTGAGCACTTTTTCATCTGTCTTTTGGCCAGTTGGATGTCTTCTTTGGAAAAATGTCTGTTCATGTCTTCTGCCCATTTCTTGATTGGATCATTTGTTCTTTGGGTGTTGAGTTTAAGAAGTTCTTTATAGATTTTGGATACTAGCCCTTTATCTGATATGTCATTTGCAAATATCTTCTCCCATTCTGTTGGTTGTCTTTTGGTATTGTTGACTGTTTCTTCTGCTGTGCAAAAGCTTTTTACCTTGATGACGTCCCAATAGTTTATTTTTGCCCTTGCTTCCCTTGCCTTTGGCGATGTTTCTAGGAAGAAGTTGCTGCGGCTGAGGTCGAAGAGGTTGCTGCCTGTGTTCTCCTCTAGGATTTTGATGGACTCCTGTCTCACATTAGGTCTTTCAATCTTTTTGAGTCTATTTTTGTGTGTGGTGTAAGGAAATGGTCCAGTTTCATTCTTCTGCATGTGGCTGTCCAGTTTTCCCAACACCATTTGTTGAAGAGACTGTCTTTTTTCTATTGGACATTCTTTCCTGCTTTGGTGAAGATTAGTTGACCATAGAGTTGAGGGTCCATTTCTGGGCTCTCTATTCTGTTCCATTGATCTATGTGTTTTTGTGCCAGTACCATACTGTCTTGATGATGACAGCTTTGTAATAGAGCTTGAAGTCTGGAATTGTGATGCCGCCAGCTTTGCTTTTCTTTTTCAACATTCCTCTGGCTATTCGGGGTCTTCTCTGGTTCCATACAAATTTTAGGATTATTTGTTCCATTTCTTTGAAAAAAGTGGATGGAATTTTGATAGGGATTGCATTGAATGTGTAGATTGCCCTAGGTAGCATTGACATCTTCACAATATTTGTTCTTCCAATCCATGAGTGTGGAACCTTTTTCCATTTCTTTGTGTCTTCCTCAATTTCCTTCATGAGTATTTTATTGTTTTCTGAGTACGGGTCCTTTGCCTCTTTGGTTAGATTTATGCCTAGGTATCTCATGGTTTTGGGTGCAAGTGTAAATGGGATCAACTCCTTAATTCCTCTTTCTTCTGTCTTGTTGTTGGTGTATAGGAACGCCACTGACTTCTGTGCATTGATTTTATATCCTGCCACTTTACTGAATTCCTCTATGAGTTCTAGCAGTTTGGGGTATCATATCATCTGCAAAGAGTGAGAGTTTGACTTCTTTGCTGATTTGGATGCCTTTTATTTCTTTTTGTTGTCTGATTCCTGTGGCTAGGACTTCTAGTACTATGTTGAATAGCAGTGGTGATAGTGGACATCCCTGCTATGTTCCTGACCTTAGGGGGAAATCTGTTTTTCTCCATTGAGAATGATATTAGCTGTGGGTTTTCATAGATGGCTTTTATGATATTGAGGTATGTACCCTCTATCCCTATACTCTGAAGAGTTTTGATCAAGAAAGGATGCTGTACTTTGTCAAATGCTTTCTCTGCATCTATTGAGAGGATCATATGGTTCTTGTTTTTTCTTTTATTAATGTATTGTATCACATTGATTGATTTGTGGATGTTGAACCAACCTTGCATCCCAGGGATTAATCCCACTTGGTCATGGTGAATAATGCTTTTAAATCTTTTTTTTTTTTTTAAGATTTTATTTATTTGAGAGAGAGCACATGAGAAGGGGGAGGGTCAGAGGGAGAAGCAGACTCCCCGCTGAGCAGGGAGCCCGATGCGGGACTCGATCCTGGGACTCCAGGATCATGACCTGAGCCGAAGGCAGTCGCCCAACCAACTGAGCCACCCAGGCACCCGTGGTGAATAATCCTTTTAATGTACTGTTGGATCCTACTGGCTAGTATTTTGGTGAGAATTTTTGCATCCATGTTCATCAAGGATATTGGCCTGTAATTCTCCTTTTTGATGGGGTCTTTGTCTGGTTTGGGGATCAAGGTAATGGTGGCCTCATAAAATGAGTTTGGGGGCACCTGGGTGGCTCAGTTGGTTAAGCGACTGCCTTCGGCTCAGGTCATGATCCTGGAGTCCCGGGATCGAGTCCCACATCAGGCTCCCTGCTCGGCAGGGAGTCTGCTTCGTCCTCTGACCCTATCCCCTCTCATGTGTTCTCTCTCTCATTCTCTCTCTCTCAAATAAATAAATAAAATATTTTTAAAAAAATGAGTTTGGACATTTTCCTTCCATTTCTATTTTTTGGAACAGTTTCAGAAGAATAGGTATTAATTCTTCTTTAAATGTTTGGTAGAATTCCCCTGGGAAGCCATCTGGCCCTGGGCTTTTGTTTGTTGGGAGATTTTTTATTACTGCTTCAATTTCCTTAGTGATTATAGGTCTGTTCAGGTTTTCTATGTCTTCCTGGTTCAGTTTTGGTAGTTGATATGTCTCTAGGAATGCATCCATTTCTTCCAGATTATCTAATTTGCTGGCATATAGTTGCTCATAATATGTTCTTATAATTGTATTTCTTTGGTGTTGGTTGTGATCTCTCCTCTTTCATTCATGATTTTATTTATTTGGGTCATTTCTCTTTTCTTTTTTTAACAATTACAGAAAATTTTTATGTCTATTTTCCAATTTTTTTTTTTTAACTGAGCATATGATGTCCTCTAAGGCTTTCTTCTTCCTCCAATACAGGATCCAGTCCAGAGTGATATATTGATTGCATTTAGCTGTCCGATCTCTGTAGACTCCTTTATTCTGGAATAGTTTTTCTCAACTAAATGCCATTTAAACTATCTGATCTTTACAAGGTATTCTGCAGGATAATATTTTAAAAGCTGGGTTCTTGAGCAAACTATACAGGGAAGGTTTATTTAAAAAAGAGATTCAGTGGATAAGTTGGGGAAGTTTCAGAAGACTTAGATGAGAATATATGAATCTTCCTATCTAAGAGTAGCTTTTAGTACATTTTAAAGTTTAAAAGGAGGCTTCTAAGTTTCTTTGAGATTGGTAATTTTTGGATTAATGGTTTATCTTGTCTCTTAAGATTTCAAAAAATAACAATATATAATCAACTCAGACAAATAAATCTGGCCAATGATTTGATGGCTATCAAGTTCTAAAGATTCATCTAAGAATAATGCAGAATTTTCCAAAGGCATCTTAAACTGTGACAGAATCAGCTTCAAAGTTTCATCGGCCTCCAAAGCACAACACTGTGATCTGTCCCCTGGGTCTCAGGAGCTTTTTTTTAATTTGGAGGATCAGCATAATAGTCATATCAACAGTGACTGTAAAACTTTCTTCTTGTGCTTTTCTTTCACCGGAGCGTCCAGGAGACACCGTGGCTCCCAGCACAAGCAGCACCCGGGGCTGTGAGTGGCGCCTCCCACCCACTTCTAAAAAAATTCACCGCTACTGCCGCCCGCTGCTCCCCCTCCCTTCCCTTCCGCTCCTCCCTCTCTTTTCTTTTTAATAAGTCTGGCTAGAGGTTTATCAATCTTGTTAACTCTTTCAAAGAACCAGCTCCTAGTTTCGTTGATCTGTTCTGTTCTTTTGGTTTCTATTTCATTGATTTCTGCTCTGATCTTTATTATTTCTCTTCTGCTGGGTTTAGGCTTTATTTGCTGTTCTTTCTCCAGCTCCTTTAGGTGTAGGGTTAGATTGTGTATTTGAGACCTTTCTTGTTTCTTGAGAAAGGCTTGTATTGCTATATACTTTCCTCTTAGGACTGCCTTTGCTGCATCCCAAAGATTTTGAACAGTTGTGTTTTCATTTTCACTTGTTTCCATGAATTTTTTTAATTCTTTAATTTCCTGGTTGACCCATTCATTCTTTAGTAGGATGCTCTTTAGCCTCCATGTATTTGAGTTCTTTCCGACTTTCCTCTTGTGATTGAGTTCTAGTTTTAAAGCATTGTGGTCTGAAAATAGGCAGGGAATGATCCCAATCTTTTGGTACCGGTTGAGACCGGATTTATGACCTAGGATGTGATCTATTCTGGAGAATGTTCCATGGGCACTAGAGAAGAATGGGTATTCTGTTGCTTTGGGATGGAATGTTCTGAATATATCTGTGAAGTCCATTTGGTCCAGTGGGTCATTTAAAGTCTTTATTTCCTTGTTGATCGTTTGCTTAGATGATCTGTCCATTTCAGTGAGGGGGGTGTTAAAGTCCCCCACTATTACTGTATTGTTGTTGATGTGTTTCTTTGCTTTTGTTATTAATTGCCTTATATAATTGGCTGCTCCCATGTTAGGGGCATAGATATTTACAATTGTTAGATCTTGTTGTTGGATAGACCCTTTAAGTCGGATATAGTGTCCTTCCTCATCTCTTACTATAGTCTTTGGTTTAAAATCTAATTTGTCTGATATAAGGATTGCCACCCTAGCTTTCTTTTGGTGTCCATTAGCATGGTAAATGGTTTTCCACTCCCTCTCTTTCAATCTGAGGGTGTCTTTGGGTCTAAAATGAGTCTCTTGCAGACAGCATATTGATGGGTCTTGTTTTTTTTATCCAACCTGATACCCTGTGTCTTTTGATTGGGGCATTTAGCCCATTTACATTCAGGGTAACTATTGAAAGATAGGAATTTAGTGCCATTGTTTTGCCTGTAAGGTGACTGTTACTGTATATTGTCTGTGTTCCTTTCTGGTCTACATTACTTTTAGGCTCTCTCTTTGCTTAGAGGACCCTTTCAATATTCCTTGTAGGGCTGGTTTTGTGTTTGCAAATTCCTTTAGTTTTTGTTTGTCCTTGAAGCTTTTTATCTCTCCTATTTTCAATGACAGCCTAGCTGGATGTAGTATTCTTGGCTGCATATTTTTCTCATTTAGTGCTCTGAATATATCGTGCCAGTCCTTTCTGGCCTGCCAGGTCTCTGTGGATAGGTCTGTTGTCAATCTAATGTTTCTACCATTGTAGGTTACATATCTCTTCTTCTGAGCTGCTTTCAGGATTTTCTTTTTGTCTCTGAGACTTGTAAGTTTTACTATTAGATGTTGGGGTTTTGACCTATTTTTATTGATTTTGAGGGGGGTTCTCTCCTGGATTTTGATGCCTGTTTCCTTCCCCAAATTAGGGAAGTTCTCTGCTATAATTTGCTCCAATATACCTTCTGCCCCTCTCTCTCTTTCTTCTTCTTCTGGGATCCCAATTATTCTAATATTGTTTCATCTTATGGTATCACTTATCTTTCGAATTCTGCCCTCGTGATCCAGTAGTTGTTTATCTCTCTTTTTCTCAGCTTCTTTATTTTCCATCAATTTGTCTTCTATATCACTAATTCTCTCTTCTGCCTCATTTATCCTAGCAATTAGAGCCTCCATTTTTGATTGCACCTTATTAATAGCCTTTTTGATTTCGTCTTGGTTAAATTTTAGTTTTTATTTCTCCAGAAGGAGTTTCTCTAATATCTTCCATGCTTTTTTCAAGCCCAGCTAGTATCTTTAAAATCATCATTCTGAACTCTAGTTCCTAAATGTCCATATTGATTAGGTCCCTGGCAGTCGGTACTGCCTCTTGTTCTTTTTTTTTTTTTGAGGTGATTTTTTCTGTCTTGTCATTTTGTCCAGAGGAGAATAGATGAATGAGAGAACAAAATGCTAACAGGGTAACAACGTCCCCAGAAAATATACACTAAACAAATTAGAAAAGACCTGAAATGGGGGGGAAAGATAGGGAAAGAAAGAAAAAAAGATAAAAACAAAACAAAACAAAACCAGAATGTGGTCAAATATGATCAGGCTGGTGCATAGATCAGTGCCACACACTATATTTTGGGTGTATTTTGGTCTGTTAGAAGAAAATGCCTCCCAAAATTTTAAAGAAAAACTTATATATGTACAAAAATAAGGGTTAATACAATCAAGGGATGGAATATGATTGTAAAGATGAAAATTATAGAAGATTTTATAAAAGGAATTGATAAGTTGGTTGATAAAAGAAAGAGAATTAAAAAAAAAAAAGGGAGAGAATGTGATCAGGCAGGAGACTAGAACAAAGCCATACACTAGAGATTTAGGGTATATTTTGATCTGTTAGAAGAAACTATCCCAAAATTTTAAAGAGAGAACAACTTATATACACCAAAAATAAGGTTAACTACTATGAAGGGATAGAATATGACTCTAAAAATGAAAAATAAAAAAGATTTTTTTAAAAAGGGATTGATAAGGGTGCCTGGGTGGCTCAGTCGTTAGGCGTCTGCCTTCGGCTCAGGTCATGATCCCAGGGTCCTGGGATCGAGTCCCACGTCGGGCTCCCTGCTCAGCAGGAAGCCTGCTTCTCGCCCTCCCGCTCTCCCTGCTGTGTTCCTGCTCTCGCTGTCTCTGTCTCTGTCGAATAAATAAATAAAATCTTAAAAAAAAAAAAAAAGGGATTGATAATATGTTAGTTGAAAAAGGGTAAAAGAAAAATTTAAAAAAAAATTTTTTTAATTAACTTTGAAAGACTAAAGAACCATGGGAAAAAAGCCATGAGTTCTATGTGCATTATTCCCCTACCTCTGGAGTTCTGCCGTTCTCATTGATTGGTAAACTTGGTCTTGTCTGGCTGTTCTCACCGATCACCTGGGGGAGGGGCCTGTTGCTGTGGTTTCCAAATATCTTTGCTGGAGACGGAATTGCCCCGCCCCTGCCCCTGCCCCTGCCCGGTCCGGACTAAGTAATCTGCTCGGGTTTGCTCTCCGGAGCTTTTGTTCCCTGCGAGCTTTCCGTACAGCTTTGGAGGCGGAGAGTGAAAATGGCGGCCTCCCAATCTCTGCCCCAGAGGAGCCGAGAACTCGGGGCCCCGCTCCTCAGTGAGCCCCCAGAGAAAAGCCGTCAGTCTCTGGCCGCACTCCGTGCTCACTCGGCCTGTGACCGCGCGTTTCTATCTCTGGCACCCGACCCCGCGTGCAGTCTCCAAACCCAGCAGATCCCTGCGGTGCCCTCCCGTGCGGCTCCTCCCCGGGGGAGGTAGGGGAGTCTCCCCGGATCTGCCGCTTGTGGGGTCCCTGCTGGAGGCGCAGGGGCCCGACTGTGCCGCGGATCACGGTTTATGGCGACCCTGAGCTGAGGGCCCGCGCCTGGGCTCCGCCTCTGCAGCCGGCTTCCCTGCTCCGTTACCTGGGAGCTCTGCCGCACTCAGGCACCCCCGGTCTTTCTGTGACCCCGAGGGCCCTGAGACCACACTGTCCCGGAGGGTTCCACCCCCCGCTTAGCCACCAGAGTGACGTCCCTCAGCGGAGCAGACTTTTAAAAGTTCCGATTTTGTGCTCCGCGGCTCTATCACTTGCCAGAAGCGGCCGACGGAGGCCCCTCCCCCGCCGTCTATCCTCCCGAATATCGCCGCGGATTCCCTTCTCTGCACGTCCTACCTTCCAGAAACTGGTCGATTTTCTGTTCAGAGTTGTTGCTCTTCTTTTCTTCGATCTCCTGTTGAGTTTGTAGGTGTTTCGAATGGTTTGATCCAGCTGAATTCCTGCGACCAGACAAAATCCGGGTCTCTTCCTCCTCCGCCATCTTGCTCCGCCCCCTCTGCATCCCTTCACTTTCCATCTGCAGGTGTCTTTAGGTCTGAAATGAAGCCGGTGTAGACAGCATATAGGCGGGTCGTTTTTTTGTTGTTTTTTTTTTAATGCACACTGTCACTCTGGAGCATTTACTCCATTTACATCCTAAGTAATTATTGATAGAGATGTTTTTATTGTCATATTGTTACTAGTTTTGTCGCGGTTTTTGTAGTTTTTCTTTAATCTTTTTTTTTTTTTTTTAAGATTTTATTTATTCATGAGAAACAGAGACAGAGAGGGGCAGAGGGAGAAGCAGGCTCCCCAAGGAGCAGGGGGCCCGATGTGGGGCTCAATCCCAGGACCCCGGGATCATGACCTCAGCCGAGGGAGACCTTCAACCATCTGAGCCACCCAGGTGCCCCCTCTAATCTTTTCTTCTTTGTCTCTTTCATGGTTTGCTGGTTTTCTTTAATGCTATACTTGGATTCCTTTTTTTTTTTTTTTTAAGTTTTTTGTTTGTTTGTTTTTGTTTTGACATAGAAAGACACAGAGAGAGAGAGGGAACACAAGCAGGGAGAGTGGGAAAGGGAGAAGCAGACTTCTTGCGGAGCAGGGAGCCCGATGCGGGGCTCGATCTCAGGACCCTGGGATCATGACCTGAGCCGAAGGCAGATGCTTAATGACTGAGCCACCCAGGCACCCCTGGATTCTTTACTCTTTATTTTTTGCATATCTATGACTTTTTTGATTTGGGGTTACCAATCAGTTTATATGTAACATCTTCTGCAGTCTATATTAGCTATATTGTAGTCTATATTAAGCCAAAACATCTTATATTAACATAACAACCTATTTTAAGCTGATAACAACTTTGAAAGCGTACTAAAGCTTTGCATTCTGTTCCCCCCTACATTTTGCTTTTGATGTCACAATTTACATCTTTTTACCTTGTGTATCAATTTACAAATCAGTATAGTTCTAGTTACAGAAATACATTTGTCTTTTTTCTTTTATGCTAGAGTTTGTGATTTACCTGCCAACATATTAGAGTCTTCTGAATTTAGCTTTGTTTATCTTTACCAGTGAGATTTATATTTTCCTAAGTTTTACTGTACTGACTAACATCCTTTTGTTTCAACTTGAAGTGCCTTTAACATTTCTTTAAAGCCAGTTTAGTACTGATGAACTCCTTCAATTTCTTCTTGTATGGAAAACTCATTATGTCTCCTTCAATTTTGAAGGACAGTTTTTCTGGGTAGAAGATTCTTGGTTTGCAGTTTTGTTCGTTTGTTCAGCAGTTTGATTATATCACGCTACCTATTTCTGGCCTGTGAAATTTTTGTTGAAAACCTAGTAGTCTCATGGGGGTTTCCTTGTATGTAGCAAGCTGCTTTTCTCTTGCTCTCCTTTTCCTTAATTTTGACAATTATAATATGTATCAATGTGGGTCTCTTTGGATTCATCTTCTTGCAACCTCTCCAGACTTTCTGGAATGGACGTCTATTTCTTTCCCCAGAGTAGGTAAGTTTGCAGCCATTATTTCTTTGAGAAAGCTTCATATCCATTTTTCTTTTCCTTCCTGGATGCCTGTAATGCATATACTGGTCCCCTTGATGGTATTCCATAAATTCCTTAAGCTAGCCTCACTGTGTTTCATGCTTTTTCCTTTTTGCTTCTCTGATTGGTTGAATTCTTCTGCCTTGCCTTCAAGTTCATTGATCCTCTCTTCTGCTTGCTCTAGTCTGTTAGGACCCCTCCATTGAACTTTTCCTATTAGTTATTGTATTCTTTATCTCTGTGATTTTTGCTTGGAACTTCCCTTCATTTTTAGTCTGTTGTTGACATTCTCACTTAGAGCCGCCTGGGTGGCTCAGATGGTTGAGTGTCTCCCTTTGGCTCAGGTCATGATCTCCAGGTCCTGGGATTGAGCCCTGCATCTGGTTCCCAGCTCAGTGGGGAGTCTGTTTCTCCCTCTCCTTCTGCCTCTCCCCCTGCTTGGGCTCTGTCTCTCTCTCTCTCTCCCTCTCTCTCAAATGAATAAATAAAATCTTAAAAAAAAAAAATTCTCACTTAGTTCAGGCATTGTTTTCCTTACCTTGGTGAACATATTTATGAACATTATTTGGAACTATCTCTATTTCATGATAGTTTGTTTTTGGGGTTTTATCATGTCCTTTGTAACATTTCTCTGTCTCTTCATTTTCTTTGCCTGTGTTGTTGTTTATGCATTAGGTAAAACAGCTACCCTCCCAGTCTTGATGGAGTGGTCTCAGTTAGGAGAATAATCTTATTGTTCAACTCTACCCAAGCTCTTGATTGTCTCTCAAATGTTCGGCGATTTTTGTTTTTCTTTTTGCGTAAGACACAAAAGCTTTTTTATTACTTGTTTTTTCAAATTTTCGTGATTGTCTAAGCTACCTTCTTTGTTCTGTCTCCACATAGTGGAGGGCATGCCCAATCCCATTTTAATGTGAGTATTTTCTTGTTTATTTGATGTGTAGGTATCAGTCAACTAGTTTCTGGAACTCTTTCAGAGGGAGTTGTTCCATGTGTAGCTGTAGATTCAGTATGTCTGTGGGAAAAGATGAGTTCAGGAGCCTTTTTCATTGTCATTCTTCAATGAAACATGCACATACACTTTTAACATCCTACATACATGGCCTCATCAGTGCCCAGGAGTCTGTGTGGAAAGTCCTTCATGATGACAAAGCACCAGTTCCCCCAAGGAATTTATTTCAGTGGCTGGTGGTGGGAGGAACCACAGGAGGTTGAATGGGAGGGAGGTATCTGCTGTTTTCTTCACATGAGGGTCAGTACAGAGCTGTTCAGAGGAGAAAAGGAGAACAACCTAAGCACTGGGTTGTTCCCCTGGAGGGGGACATATTTAAGGGAAAAAAGGATGAGTGAGGTGGGTGGGAAAGAATTGTGGCCCTTTGAATCTGCTGCTGAGCCAGGAGAGCAGACAGCTGAGAGAGAAGGAGTATGACAGTCTGTCCCCTGACTGCACCTGTATCACCTGCTTAAGAGAGAAAAGCTTGTGAAGAACATTTAGGGGCCAGGAGAGCCAGAGCAGCAGGAAATGCAAGCAGCTGGAAGAAGAGGGAGGAAGGAGCTGTGCAAGTGGGCATGGACAGAGCAGGCAATGGTGGCCTGGATCCCCGCCCCCATCCCCAGTCATGCTTATTTAACTTTTAAAATGATTTACATACATCTCAAAGGAGCAGAGACAGAAAGCTTAAATTACACATTTTATTAAATTTTTTTCATAAAGGAGAAAATGGAAGTCTCTTTCCCTTTTTGCACTAGAGGATTTGTTGTTTGTTTGTATTTCCTCTTATATGAGTCAGAATATTTTAAATTATAAAATAGATGTTTTGGGGGCAACTCAGTGGCTCAGTCAGTTAAGTATTTGACTCTTGATCTCAGCTCAGGTCATGATCTCCAGTTCATGAGTTCAAGTCCTGTGTTGGGCTCCATGCTGGGCATGGAGCCTACTTTAAAAAAAAAAAAAATAGATGTTTTTGAATTTTGTGTCCTAACACAATTGAGGATGCATGTGTAAGATTTGTTCCCAGTGTAATTTATCTGATGCTGATTTAGGGATGAGTTCTGACTTAGAGCTGTGGTTCTCAAACTGAGCCTGCAACAACCTCTGGATTGTGTTTTGCAAATGTTTTCTTCCATTCCATATGTTACCTTTTTATTTTGTTGTTTCTTTCACTGTGCACAAGCTTTTTAGTTTGATGTAATCATGCTTATATTTTTGCTTTAGTTGCTTGTGCTTTTGTATTCATATGCAGCCACAACCAATGTAAAGGAGCTTTATCCCTATATATTCTTCTAGGAGTTTTACAGTTCCAGGTCTTATGTTTACATCTTTAATATATTTTGAGGTCTTTTAAAAAATTTTTTTAAACATTTTTTTATTTATTTGACAGACACAGCGAGAGAAGGAACACAAGCAGGGGGAGTGGGAGAGGGAGAAGCAGACTCCCCGCTGATCAGGGAGCCTGATGTGGGGCTCAATCCCAGGACCCTGGGATCATGACCTGAGCCGAAGGCAGAGGCTTAACGACTGAGCCACCCAGGTGCCCCTAAAATTTTTTTTTAAGATTTTATTTATTTATTAGCGCACACGCATGACAGAAAGCACGCAAGAAGGGAGAGGGTCAGAGGGAGAAGCAGACATGATTTCTGGGCACCTCTGCAGTTTACTCTTTGAAGTAGTCCTGCATTGTGCCAGAAATTCTCCTTTTTAAGAGTCCAGGGTAATGCTACTCATGCTGGTCAAGAGATTATACTTTGAGAACCAGTGCCTAGGGGCACATTTATTGTTGTCTTCTCCAGTCGGAGTGTAGACCCATATAGCTACAGACAGGTGGTATACACGTACTTTGGTTAACCTGGATGCTGAGAGTGACTATCCAGATGTCTACGTGGGATTAATTGTGGACTGGGTTGGTTTCTTCAGTTTTCAGCTTTAAGTCTGAGGACTGACTCTGGTCCAGTAAGATCATAGAAGGGTCCACTCAAATTCTGTATGGGTAAGCCAAGCCAAAACCCTACACTCAAGGCACATGCCATAGTGGTCTTGTCTGTGTCATCACCACAACCCTGTCTTACATATATTAGCTAATTTGGTTCTCATCATGGCCCTGAAACATAGATTATACTATTATTGCTATATTATAGATGGAAAAAACTATGGTAGTGTGATTTGGCCAATGTCAATGAATCTGTTTCTGTGAGTTTGGGTTTTTTTTTTTTTTTTTTAATATTCCATGTATAAGTGATATCATATGTATGTTTCTTGAGTTATTTCATTTAGAACAATGCCCTCAAGTTCCATCCATGTGTTTGCAAATGACAGGATTTCTTTCTTTCTCATGGCGGAATAATGTTCCTGTGTGTCTGTGTGTATTCTAAATCTTCTTTAACCATTCATGGATAGATACTTAGATTGTTTCCATGTCTTGGCTATTGTAAATAATGCTGCAGTGAACATGGGGGTGCAGAGATCATTTTGAAATCTTGACATTTTCATTGGATATATACCCAGAAGTAGGGTTGTGGAATAATATGGTAATTCTATTTTTATGCTTTAGAAAGCCTCCATATTATTTTCCACGGTGGCTGCAGCAATTTGCATTCTTGCTAACAGTGCACATTTCCATTTTCTCCCCAACCTCCTCCACACTTGTAATCTCTTGTCTTTTTGAAGGTAACCATTCTGTCATGCATGAAGTGATATCTCACTGTGGTTTTGATCTGCATCTTTTAAAAAAATTTAAGCTATCCACCCAACGCCAGGCTCAAACTCATGATCCTGAGATCAAGTCGCATGCTCTACCAACTGAACCAGCCAGTTGTCCCTCATTTGCATTTTCTTGATGGTTTGTATTGTTCAGCATTTTTCCATATACGTATGTTGGCAATTTATGTGTCTGAATTGGAACATGTCTATTCAGTTCCTCGGACCATTTTTTAGCCAAATTGTTTGGTTTATGCTCTTGAGTTGTATGAGTTCTTATATATTTTGGATAATCCTTTTCTGATGTGTTTTGCAAATATTTTCTTCCATATGTTACTTTATTTTGTTTCTTTCACTGTGCACAAGCTTTTTAGTTTGATGTAGTCATGCTTATATTTTTGCTTTAGTTCCTTGTGCTTTTGTATTCATATGCAGCCACAGCCAATGTAAAGGAGCTTTATCCTTATATTTTCTTCCAGGAGTTTTACAGTTCCAGGTCTTATGTTTACATCTTTAATATATTTTGAGGTTTTTTAAATTTTTTTAAAAATATTTTATTTATTTATTAGCATGTGCGCACGACAAGAGTGTGCGAGAGTGAAGAGGGTCAGAGGGAGAAGCAGACTCCCTGCTGAGCAGGGAGCCTGATATGGGACTTAATCCTGGGATTCCAGGATCATGACCTGAGTGGAAGGCAGATGCTTAACCAACTGAGCCATGCAGGTGCCCTTTTGAGTTAATTTTTGTGAATAGTGTAGGATAGGGTTCCAATTTCATTTTTCGGCATGTCGTTATCCAGTATTCTCAGAACCATTTATTGAGGAGACTGTTCTTTCTCCATTGAGTATTCTTGGTTCCCTCATCAAATATTAGTTGACTGTATATGCAAATGCTTGCTTCTGTCTCTTCATTCTGTTCCATTCGTCTGTGTGCCTGTTTTGATGCCATACCATACTTTGTGAATTACAACAGCTTTGTAGTAGAATTTGAAATCAGAAAGTGTGGGCGCCTGGGTGGAGATATATCTATATATATGTATATATAGATATTTTTTTTTTGTGGAGATATATCTATATATATGTATATATAGATATTTTTTTTTCAAGCAAAATGGCATTGGAATTTTTTTATTATGTTAATCACCATACATTACATCATTAGTTTTTGATGTAGTGTTCCATGATTCATTGTTTGCATATAACACCCATTGCTCCATGCAGAACGTGCCCTCTTTAATACCCATCACCAGGCTAACCCATCCTCCCACCCCCCTCCCCTCTGGAACCCTCAGTTTGTTTTTCGGAGTCCATCGTTTGATAGGGATTGCATTGAATCTACAGATTGCTTTGGGCTTTTATTTTTTTTAAGATTTATTTATTTTAGGGAGAGAGAGAGTGCATATGGGGGAGGGCTAGATGAAAAGAATCTCAAGCAGACTCTCTGCTGAATGCGGGACCTGACAGGGGGCTTGATCTCACGACCCTGAGATCATGACCCCAGCTGAAACCAAGAGTCAGAGTGGGCAGAAGATATGAAAAGACACTTCTGAAGAAGACATACAAATGGCTAACAGACACATGAAAAAATGTTCATCATCATTAGCCATCAGGGAAATCCAAATCAAAACCACAAGGAGATACCACTTTACACCAGTTAGAATGGCAAAAATGGACAGGGAAAGAAACAACAAATGTTGGAGAGGTTGTGGACAAAGGGGAACCCTTTAACCAGCTAAGCCACCGAGGTGCCCCAGGTAGTGTGGACATTTTAACAGTATTAATTCTGATCCATTAACAATGAATGGATTTCTTCTTCTTTGTACCTTGCTCCGTTTTTTTTTTCATCAGTCTTATCCTTTTCAATGTACAGATCCTTCACCTCCTGGGTTACATTTATTCCTAAGAATTTTATTCTTTTTCATGATATTGTATATGGGATTAATTTAACTCTTTCAGATATTTTGTTACTAGTGTATGGAAAAACAAGTGATTTTTGTTTGTTGAGTTTGTATCCTGCAACTTTACTGAATTTGTTGATTAATTTGAACAGTGTTTTGGTCTTTAGAATTTTTAATTTTTTTAAAATTTTATTATTTTATGTTAGTCACCATACAATACATCATTGGTTTTTGATGTGATCCACGATCCATTGTTTTTGTATAACACCCAGTGCTCCATGCAGTACGTGCCCTCCTTAATACCCATCACTGGGCTAACCAATCCCCCCTCCTCCCTCCCCTCTAAAACCCTGTTTGTTTCTCAGAGTCCATAGTCTCTCATGGTTCATCTCTCCCTCCAATTCCCCTCCCCCCATTGTATTCCTTATGTTCCACAAATAAGTGAAACCATATGATAATTGACTTTCTCTGCTTGACTTATTTCACTTAGCATAATCCCCTCCAGTCCCATCCATGTGGCTGTAAAAGTTGGGTATTCATCCTTTCTGATGGCTGAGTAATATTCCATTGTATATATGGACCACATCTTCTTTATCCATTCATCTGTTGAAGGGCATCTCGGCACTTTCCACAGTTTGGCTATTGTGGACATTGCTGCTATGAACATTGGGGTGCATATGGCCCTTCTTTTCACTACATCTGTATCTCTGGGGTAAATACCCAGCAGTGCAGTTGCTGGGTCATAGGGTAGCTCTATTTTTAAATTTTTGAGGAACCTTCACACTGTTTTCCAAAGTGGCTGTACCAACTTGCATTCCCACCAACAGTGTAAGAGGGTTCCCCTTTGTCCACAACCTCTCCAACATTTGTTGTTTCTTTCCCTGTCCATTTTTGCCATTCTAACTGGTGTAAGGTGGTATTTCCTTGTGGTTTTGATTTGGATTTCCCTGATGGCTAATGATGATGAACATTTTTTCATGTGTCTGTTAGCCATTTGTATGTCTTCTTCAGAGAAGTGTCTTTTCATATCTTCTGCCCACTTTTTGACTTGATTATTTGTTTTTTGGGTGTTGAGTTTGAGAAGTTCTTTATAGATCTTGGATACCAGCCCTTTATCTGTAGTGTCATTTGCAAATATCTTCTCCCATTCTGTGGGTTGCCTCTTTGTTTTGTGGACTGTTTCCTTTGCTGTGCAGAAGCTTTTTATCTTGATGAAGTCCCAAAAGTTCATTTTTGCTTTTGTTTCACTAGCTTTTGGAGATGTATCTTGAAAGAAGTTGCTGTGGGCGATGCCAAAGAGGTTACTGCCTATGTTCTCCTCGAGGATTTTGATGGATTCCTGTCTCACATGGAGGTCTTTCATCTACTTTGAGTTTATCTTTGTGAATGGTGTTAGAGAATGGTCGAGTTTCATTCTTCTGCATGTGGCTGTCCAATTTTCCCAGCACCATTTATTGAAGAGACTGTCTTTTTTCCATTGCATGTTTTTTCCTGCTCTGTCAAAGATTATTTGACCATAGAGTTGAGGGTCCATATCTGGGTTCTCTATTCTGTTCCATTGGTCTGTATGTCTGTTTTTGTGCCAGTACCATGCTGTCTTGGTGATCACAGCTTTGTAATGTAGCTTGAAATCGGGCAGCGTGATGTCCCCAGCTTTGTTTTTCTTTTTCACATTTCCTTGGCGATTCGGGGTCTTTTCTGATTCCATACAAATTTTAGGATTGTTTGTTCCAGCACCTTGAAAAGTATCGTTGGAATTTTGATCAGGATGGCATTGAAGGTATAGATTGCTCTGGGTAGCATAGACATTTTAACAATGTTTATTCTTCCGATCCATGAGCATGGAATGTTTTTCCATCTTTTTGTGTCTTCAATTTCTTTCATGAGTGTTTTGTAGTTCCTAGAGTATAGATCCTTTACCTCTTTGGTTAGGTTTATTCTGAGGTATCTTATGGTTTTTGGTGCTATTGTAAATGGAATCATTTCTCTAATTTCTCTTTGTACAGTTGCATTGTTAGTGTATAAGAAAGCAACTGATTTCTGTGCATTGATTTTGTATCCTGCTACGTTACTGAATTCCTGTATGTGTTCTAGTAATTTGGGGGTGGAGTCTTTTGGGTTTTCCACATAAAGTATCATGTAGTCTGTGAAAAGAGAGAGTTTGACTTCTTTGCCAATTTGAATACCTTTTATTTCTTTTTGTTGTCTGATTGCTGTTGCTAGGACTTCTAGTACTATGTTGAACAACAGTGGTGAGAGTGGGCACCCTTGACGTGTTCCTGATCTTAAGGGAAAGGCTCTCAGCTTTTCCCCATTGAGGATGATATTCGCTGTGGGTTTCTCATAGATGAATTTTATGAACTTGAGGAATGTTCCCCCATCCGTATACTCTGAAGAGTTTTAATCAGGAAAGGATGTTGTATTTTGTCAAATGCTGTTTCTGCATCAATGGAGAGGACCATATGGTTCTTCTCCCTCCTCTTATTAATGTGTTCTATCACATTGATTATCAAATGTTGAACCACCCTTGCATCCCGGGGATAAATCCCACTTGGTCGTGGTGGATGATCCTTTTAATGTATTGTTGGATCCTATTAGCTAGGATTTTGTTGAGGATTTTGGAATCCATATTCATCAGGGATATCGGTGTGAAATTCTCCTTTTTGATGGGGTCTTTGCCTGGTTTGGGGATTAAGGTAATGCTGGCCTCATAGAATGTGTTTGGAAGTTTTCCTTCTGTTTCTATTTTTTGAAACAGCTTCAGTAGAATAGGTATTATTTCTTTGAATGTTTGGTAGAATTCCCCAGGGAATCCATCAGGCCCTGGACTCTTGTTTTTTGGGAGGTTTGATCACTGCTTCAATCTCGTTACTGGTTATTGGCCTATTCAGGTTGTCAATTTCTTCCTGTTTCAGTCTTGGCAGCTTATAAGTTTCCAGGAAGGCCTCCATTTCATCCAGATTGCTCGAGTTTATTGGCATATAGTTGTTGATAATAATTTCTAATAATTGTTTCTATTTCCTTGGTGTTAGTCGTGATCTCTCCCTTTCATTCATAATTTTATTAATTTGGGTCCTTTCTCTTTTCTTTTGGATAAGTCTGGCCAGTGGTTTATTGATCTTATTAATTCTTTCAAAGAACCGACTTCTAGTTTCGTTGATCTGACCTACTGTGTTTCTGGTTTCTAATTCATTGATTTCTACTCTAATTTTAATTATTTCTCTTCTAGTGTGTGGCTTAGGCATCATTTGTTGCTTTTTCTCTAGTTCTTTAAGGTGCAGAGTTAGTTGGTGAATTCGGGATTTTTCTATTTTTTTGAGTGAGGCTTGGATGGCTATGTATTTCCCCCTTAGGACCACCTTTGCAGTATCCCGTAGGTTTTGGACCGATGTGTTTTCGTTCTCTTTGATTTCCATGAATTGTTTAAGTTCTTCTTTGATTTCCTGGTTGACCCAAACATTCTTGAGCAGAGTGATCTTTAGCTTCCAAGTGTTTGAATTTCTGCCAAATTTTTTCTTGTGATTGAGTTCCAGTTTTAGAGCATTATGGTCTGAGAATATGCAGGGAATAATCTCAATCTTTTGGTATTGGTTGAGACCTGATTTGTGACCCAGTATGTGGTCTATTCTGGAGAAAGTTCCATGTGTGCTCGAGAAGAATGAGCATTCTGTTGTTTTAGGGTGGAATGTTCTGTAAATATCTATGAGGTCCATCTGGTCCAATGTATCATTCAAAGCTCTTGTTTCTTTGTTGATTTTCTGCTTAGATGATCTGTCCATTGCTGAGAGTGGAGTATTGAGGTCTCCTACAATTAACATATTGTTATCAATATGACTCTTTATTTTGGTTAACAGTTGGCTTATGTAGATGGCTGCTCCCATGTTGGGGGCATAGATATTTATAATTGTTAGATCTTGTTGGATAGACCCTTTAAGAATGATATAGTGTCCTTCTGTGTCTCTAATTACAGACTTTAGTTTAAAATCTAATTTGTCTGATATAAGAATTGCTACCCCAGCTTTCTTTTGAGGTCCGCTGGCATGGAAGATGGATCTCCATCCCTTCACTTTCAGTCTGGATGTATCTAGGTTCAAAATGAGTCTCTTGTAGACAGCATATGGATGGGTCCTGTCATTTTATCCAATCTTCAACCCTGTGCCGTTTTATGGGAGCGTTTAGGCCATTCACGTTGAGAGTGATTATTGAAAGATATGAATTAATTGTCATCATGTTGACTGTGAAGATGTTGTTTTTATAGATTGTCCCTATAAATTTCTGTTGTATATCACTCTTGGGGTCTTTCTCCTTTTATAGAACCCCCCCTTAATACTTCTTGCAGGGCTGGCTTAGTGGTCACATATTCTTTCAGTTTCTGCTGGTCTTGGAAGCCCTGCATCTCTCCATCCATTCTAAATGAAAGCCTTGCCTGATAAACTATTCTTGGCTGCATGTTCTTCTCATTTAGTACCCTGAATATGCCTTGCCAGGCCTTTCTGGCCTGCCAGGTCTCTGTGGATAGGTCTGACATTATTCTGGTGTTCCTCCCTCTGTACTGAAGGAATCTCTTCCCCCTAACTGCTCTTAAGATGGTTTCCTTGGTTCTAAGATTTGCAAGTTTTACTATTACATGCCAGGTGTTGGCCGGTTTTCCTTGATCTTAGGAGGGGTCCTCTCTGCCTCTAGGACTTGAATGTTTGTTTCATTCCCCAGATTAGGGAAGTTCTCAGCTATGATTTGCTCAAATACATCTTCTAGTCCTCTCTCTCTCTCCACTCCCTCCGGGATTCCAATTATTCTGACATTGGAATGCTTCATGGTGTCACTTATTTCTCTGATTCTATTATATTGTCTTCCAGGCCGCTTATTCACTCTTCTGCCTCAGTTACCATAGCTGTTAGATCATCTAGATTGGATTGGATCTCATTGATAGCATTTTTAAGTTCTGCCAATTCCCCTTTTATTTCTGCCCTTAGAGACTGTATGTTGCCATTAATTGATTTCTCCATTCTAGCCATTGTCTTCACAATTGCTAGCCTGAATTCCATCTCCGACATCTTGGTTATATCTGCATCCATTTGTAAATCTGCAGTATAAGTCATAATCTCTGAGTCTTTTCTGTTTTGGGGGCTCCTCCTCCTAGTCATTCTGTTGATGGGTGTTTGAGGGAATGTATAGAGTCCAAATTATTGACCAGAACCCAAGCAAGATGCACCTGTTTTCTTGGGACCTTAGGGTTGCTGGCCTCTTGTTTTCCCAGCCTGTCTTCTGCGGGAGGGGCCTGCCGCGCTGTTACTCAGGCAACCCTGTTTGGGCGGAGTTGCCCTGCGCCCCTGCGGCGGGGGATGGGCTCAGGGGGAAGCAGTTTTTGGGGCTTTTGTTCTCTGGCGCCTTTCCCTGGCGGCTTTCCGTGTCTCTTCCGCGAGTCAGAGCAGAAGAGACCGTTTCCAACCCTCTGCCTCAGAGCAGAGAGACTGCAGTCTGTTCTTCAGTGAGCCCTCCAGGCCACACCATCTCCGTTTCTGTCCGTGCTGCTATAAACTGCAGCGTCCTGGGTTGTGCGCCCCTCCGCAGTGCCCCCAGTCCTGCCTCCAGGTCGGGGCACGTCTCTGCCCTTTGTGCTTCTAAAACCGCCAGCCGCTCCCAGTTCGCACACGCGACCCCACTGGTCTGGTCCTCCACCCCGGGGGCTGCCCTAGAGTCCTTTCCCCGCCGCTACCGGTCTGCGAGTCTGTGCCCTGTCCCCAGCGTGCGAGGCTGTCACTCACCGGCAGTGTAGGATCCCCACGTCCAGGCACCCTCTCGCTGCCGTTTATCCTCCAATATCTGCCTGCAGGATCACACCTCTCCACTTTGTACCTCACAACCAACCACCTGTGATATTCTGTTTGTAGAGATCCAGATCTTCTTACATCTCAGGCTGGTTTCGTGGGTGCTCAGAGTGGTCTGGTAGATATCCAGCTCAATTCTGGGGACCAGTTGAAATAGGGTCCCCTACTCATCTGCCATCTTTCCCCCCTTCCTAGAATTTTTTATATATAAGGTCATAATATATGATTTTACTTGTATGTGAGATTTAAAAAAACACAACTGAATAAGCAAACAAATGAAAGGGAGAATCAGACCTATAAGTACAGTAAACAAATTGTTGCCGAAGGGAATGAAGGTGGAGGGATGGACCAGATGAGTGGAGAGCAGTGGGACATACAGGCTTCCAGTTATGGAATGATCAAGTCATGGGAATAAAAGGGACAGCATGGGGAATATACACTTGTGGTGAGCATAACATAATGTACAGAGATATTGAATCACTATGTTGTACACTTGAAACTAATGTAACAATGTGTGTCAACTATACTAAAAAAAAAAGATCATATCTTCAAAGAAAATGTACTCCTTTTTTTTCTGATTTTGATGACTTTTCTCTTTTTCTCACATACTTGGTCTGTTTCAGACTTCCAGCACTATGTTGAACAGGAGTGGTAAGATTGGTCACTCTTGTCTTTCTCCTGATATTAGAGGGAAATATTTCAACCTTTCAGCATTGAATATGATAGCTGTGGGCTTTTTGTATATGGTTTTTTTTTTTTAAGATTTTATTTATTTTAGAGAGAGAATGAGAGACAGAGAGCACGACAGGGAAGAGGGTCAGAAGGAGAAGCAGACAGGGAGCCCAATGCGGAACTCGATCCTGGGACTCCAGGATCATGACCTGAGCCGAAGGCAGTCGCTTAACCAACTGAGCCACCCAGGCGCCCTGTATATGGCCTTTACTATGTCGAGATACACTCCTTCTATATCCAGTCTGCTAATGGTTTTTATCATGAAAGCATGTTTTGTCGGATGCTTTTTCTGATATCTTGAGATGATCATATTTTTCCTTTCATTCTATGAATGTGGAATATCACATTTATTGACTTATATGTGTTAAAGCATAAATGGGGTTTGGTCATTGATGTGCTTTTGAATTTACTTTGTGAATATTTTGTTGAGAATTTTTCTATTTATATTCACAGATATTAGCCAGTAGCTTAGTTTTCTTGTCCTTATCTGGTTTTGGTGTCATATAATGTTTGCTTCTAAAATGAATTTGGGAGTGTTCCTTCCTCTTGAGATTTTTGGAAGGGTTTGAGAAGCATTGTTGTCAATCCTTTGCCTGGTAGAATTCATCAGGGAAACCAACTGGTGCTTTGGTTTTCTTTGTTGGGAGATTTTGATTGCTGATTTGGTCTCCTTTTTCATTACTGGTTCAGATTTTCTGCTTCATGATTCAGTCTTGGTTGATTGTATGTTTCTAGGAATGTATCTATTTCTTCTAGGTTGTCAAACTAGTTGTTCATTGTTGTCTCTTCTGATCCTTTCTATTTCTTTGGTCCCCTTTCATTTCTGGTTTTAGTTAGATCTTCTCTTTTAGTCTATCTAAAGACTTGTCAATTTTATTTACCTTTGCAAAAAAACCATCTCTGAATTTCATTGATCCTTTCTATTGTTTTTCTATCTCAATTTAATTTCTGTCTTTAATTTATTCCTGCTCTGATCATTGCTCTGTCCTTTTTTCAGTTAACTTTTGGCTTAGGTTCTTCCCCCCCCCCCCCCCAGTTCTTTTAGGTATAAAGTTAGATCATTTATTGGAGATCTTCTTTCTTTTTTTTTTTTTTAGGTTTTGAGGATCTACTTTTATTTGATCAATAAACAATAAAAAGGTAAAGCAGGTTTAAAATATAAAGTTCGTATTTTTGCAAGTGAAAAAATACTAGCTGAAGTTGTTAATTTAAGAAATAGTGGTAGAAGTAAAAACTACTTAGAATTATGGCAGCGACCACCAGAAGAAACAGAAAATGGGGAGCGGGGGGGTCCTAAGGATGAGATGGCAGGCTTTTAAGCAGAACAAGGCTGCATATTCTCCAAGACAATTGGGCTTACGTGCAGTATGCCCTACAGAAGGAGATCTTCTTTCTTAATGTAGGCATTTATTGTTATTAAGTTCTCTCTTAGAGCTGCTTTTAAAGTGTAGTATAGGTTTTGATATATTTCTATTTTCCTTTGTCTCGATGTTTTATTTTTTATTTTAAAATTTCTTCTTTGGTCATTCGTTCTTTAGGAGTGTGTTGTTTAGTTTCTACATATTGGTAAATTTTCCGCAGAATCTCTATTACTAGTGTCTAGTTTCATACCATTGTGACTAAAAAATACTTATTATGATATCAACCTTCTTAAATATGCTAATGTTTATTTTGTGGCCCATCATATCATCTATCTTGGAGAATATTCAGTGTGAACTTGAGAGAATATGTATTCTGCTGCTGTGAGGTGGACTATACTGTTTGTCTGTTAGGTACATTTGGTCTAAAGTATAGTTCAAGTCCAAAAGTTCCTTGCTGATTTTCTGTCTGGATGGTTTATTCATTTTTAAAAATCTTTTTGTATTGTCTGTTTCTCCTCTCAAATCTGTTAGTATTTGCTTAATATATTGTGGTCCCCCAATACTCAGGGCATGTCTGTGATTATTGTCTTCTTGATGAGTTGACAACTTTTTTTTAAAGATTTTATTTATTTATTTGAGAGAATGAGATAGAGCATGAGAGGGGGGAGGGTCAGAGGGAGAAGCAGACTCCCTGCTGAGCAGGGAACCCTATGCGGGACTCAATCCCGGGACTCCAGGATCATGACCTGAGCCGAAGGCAGTCACCCAACCAACTGAGCCACCAAGGCGCCCTTGACAACTTTATCATATAATAGTTTTATATTTCCCCTGTTGCAGCTTTTGGCCTAACGTCTGCTTTTTCTAATAAAAGTATAGCTAACACTGCTTTCTTTTGGTTTCTATTTGTTTGAAATGTCCTTTTCCAAGGCTTCATTTTGAGCTTATGTGAATCTGGAGTGAATCTTTTGTAGGCACCATATAGTTGGTCTTGTGTTTTTATCCATCCAACCACTCTATGACTTATGAGTGGAAAATGTAATCTATTTATGTGTAATTATTGATAGGTAAGGACTTGCCAATGCCATTTTATTTGTTTTCTTGCTATTTTGTTGTTTCTTGTATCTTCCTCTCTTGCCGTTTTTGAATTGGTTTATGTAGTAGTATGCTATGATTCTCTTCTCTTTATATTTTTTTAATCTAATGTAGGTTTTTTGTGGTTCCATGAGGCTTACATAAAACATAGATGTAATAGCCTATTTTATGCTGATAAAAATTTAACTTCAGTTAGACACAAAAACTCTACCCTTTTATTCCTCCCCTCCCCCCATTTTTATACAGAATCACAATTTAATAATGTTAAATTTAATGTTAAAATGTTACCATTAAAAATTATAGCTATTATGTTTTAGCTATATTTACTTTTAATAATTTTGTCCTTTAACCTTTATACTACTGTTAACTGGTTAATGTACAACCTTGTTATATTATTAGAATACTCTTAATTTAACTATATACTTATCACCAGAAGTCTGCTATATATTCTCATATTTTTATATTACTAATTTTTTTATTTCAGCTTGAGGAACTCCTTTTAGCATTTCCTGTAAGGCAGGTCTAGTGATGATGAACTCCCTCAGCTTTTGTTTTTTTCTTCTTCAGCTTTTGATTTTTGGGGAAAAGTCTTTATCATTCCCTCATTTATGAAGGCCTACTTTGCTGAATATTCTTTGTTGGCAGTTTTTTTCTTTGAGCACTTTGAATAGCTCATCCTCTTCTCTGCTGGCCTGAAGGTTTCTGCTGAAATATCCACTGATATTTTTATGAGGGTTTGCTTGTAAGTTAAAATCTTCTTTTCTCTTACTGCTTTTAGGAATCTTTGATATTTGACAGTTTTATTGTAATATATATTGGAGAAGACCTCTGAGTTTGATGACTAATGAGCTTCATGAACTTGGATATTCAAATCTCTGCGCAGATTTGGGAAGTTCTCAGCCATCATTTCCTTAAATAAGCTTTCTGCCCTCTTTCTGTGTATCCTCTGAGACTCCAGTAATTTGCCAAATTTTCTTCTGAGTATCACATAGTCTTCCTTCACTTTTTTGTTTTTTTCTTTGTTCTCTGACTGGATATTTCAAGTTCCTATCTTCTAATTCACAGATTAATTCTTTTGCTTGATTCTTTGATATTGTTGCTCTCTATTTTCTTGAAATATATTTGACATTTATATGTAAATTTAAGCTGTACAATGTGTCAGTTTGATATACTTGTATATTGTAATATGATTGCCATTTGTAGTAAATAGCACCTCTCTCATGTCACATAATGTCTTTTTTATGGTTAGGAAAATTAAGATGTAGTCTTTTAAAAAATCTGATTATTATAATACAATGTTGTCTATATTCACTACACTCTGCATTAGATCTCCAGGACTGACTTACTCCTAGTTTAAAGTTTCTACCCTTGAACAACATCTGTCCTATTCCCCAACCTCCTGCAACTGGTATTACCATTCTGCTCTTTGCTTTTATGAGACTGGTTTTTTTAGATGCCACATATAAGTGATACCATAAAGTATTTCTCTTTTTCTATCTGATTTATATTATTCAGCATAGTATCCTTAGGGTCCAACAATGTCCCAAATGGCAGGATTTCCTTTTTTATGGATGAATAATATTCCATTGTATATGTACACTGCATTTTCTTTAATCATTCATTTATCAATGTACACTTCAGTAGTTTCCATATCTTAACTATTATAAATAATGCTGGAATGAACATGGGGGTGCAGATACCTTTTGAAGATAGCAATTTCATTACCTTTGGAAAAATACCCAGAAGTACATCTGCTGGGTTATATGGTAGTTCAGTTTTTTTGTTTAAAGATTTTATTTATTAGAGAATGAGAGACAGCACAAGAGGGAAGAGGATCAGAGGGAGAAGCAGACCCCCTGCTGAGCAGGGAGCCCAATGTGGGACTCGATCCAGGGACTCCAGGATCATGACCTGAGCCAAAGGCAGTTGCTTAACCAACTGAGCCACCCAGGTGCCCCAGTGTGGTAGTTCAATTTTTAATGTTTTGAGGAACCTTCATATTGTTTTCCATGGCAGCTGTACCTATTTACGTTTGCACCAAAGTGTACAAGTGTTTTTTTTCCCACATCCTCAGCAACACTTATTTCTTGTGTTTTCAATAATAGCCATTATAATTGGCGTGAGGTGATCTCATTGTGGCTTTAAATTGCATTTCCCTTATGACTAGGAATGTTGAGCACCTTTTCATGTACCTATTGGCCATTTGTATGTCTTCTTGAAAAATTTTTATTCATATTTTCTGTCCATTTTTTTAATCAGTTTGGGGGTTTGAGGTTTATAAATTCTTCATATATTTTATTTTTTTTATTATTTATTATTTTTATTTTTATTTTTTTAAGATTTATTTATTTGAGAGAGAGAGAATGAGAGAGCACATGAGAGGGAGGAGGGTCAGAGGGAGAAGCAGACTCCCCACCGAGCAAGGAGCCTGATGCGGGACTCGATCCCGGGACTCCAGGATCATGACCTGAGCTGAAGGCAGTCGCTTAGCCAACTGAGCCACCCAGGCGCCCAAATTCTTCATATATTTTAGATATTAACCACTCCTTCATATATTTTGGATATTAACCAAATAGATGATTTGCAAATATGTTCTCTCATTTCACAGATTCTTTTCATTCCATTGATGATTTCCTTTGCTGTACAGAAGCATTTTCTAGGTTTAAGTATTTGAGGTATTCTGAGAAATTTATTTTTGCAATAATTTCCTTTTAAAAAATCAGTATGACTTTTATTATACCAATTTTTTACTTATTGTATAATTAATAACAAATTCCATGTATTTAAAGTGAACAATGTGATGTTTTGATATACAGTGTGAAAAGATTCTCACAATTAAGCTGATTAACATATTTACCACCTCACATTTGCGGGGAGGGGGGGGAAGAACAATTAAAATCCCCTCTCTTAACAAATATCAAGTATGCAATATAGCATTGTTAACTATAGTCAAAATATTGAACAGTAGATCTCCAGAACTCATTCAGCCTGTATACCAAAACATGGTCACAGGGTCAAGCATCTACCCATATCCCTCATCTCTATCTCTTGATAACCATTCTGTTCTCTACTTCTAAAAATTTCACTGTTTTAGATTCTACATAGGAGTGATGTCATCTAGTATTTTTGTGTTTGGCTTATTTCATTAACATAATGTCTTCCATGTTCATCTATGTAGTTCCAAATAAGATTACCTCATTTTTTAAGGCTGAGTAATATTTTAGGGTGTGTGTGTATGTTCAGGAACCTCTATAATGTTTTTTTTTTTTTTTTTAAAGATTTACTTGAGAGAGCGAGAATGAGAGAGAGTACATGAGAGGGGGGAGGGTCAGAGGGAGAAGCAGGCTCCTCGCTGAGCAGGGAGCCTGATGCGGGACTCGATCCCGGGACTCCAGGATCATGACCCGAGCCGAAGGCAGTCACTTAACCAACTGAGCCACCCAGGCGCCCTAGGAACCTCTATAATGTTTTTCATAGTGGCAATACCTATTTACATTCTCACCAAAAGTACACAATGACTTCCTTCTTTTCCCTGCACCTTTGAGAACATTTGTTTTGTCTTTCTGATAATAGCCATTTTCACAAGTGTGAAGTGATATCTCATTCTGGTTTCAGTTTGCATTTTCATGATGATTAGTGGTGTGGAGCACTTTTCATATACCTGTTTCCATTTGTAGGTCTTCTTTTGAGCAATGTCTATTCAGGTCCTTGCCCATTTTTAAAACAGTTGTTTTTTGCTATTTCGTTCCTTATATGTTTGGATATTTGTCCTATATTCGATATTGGTTTGCAGATATTTCCTCCCATTACAGTCTCTTCCCTCTTGATTTTTTCCTTTGTTGTTTAGAAACATGTTAGTTTGATGCCATCTAATTTTTTTCCCCCTCTATTTGCTTTTGTTTCCTGTGCTTCCGGGGTTGTATCCAAAAATACGTTGCCCATACCAATTTTTTCCCTGTATCTTCTAATAATTTTACAGTTTCAGATCTGACATTTAAGTCTCTAATCCATTTTGAGTTGATTTTTGTATATAGTGTGAGATAAGGGCCAATTTCTTTCTTGTGCATGTGGATATCCAGTTTCCCTCATTAAAGAGACCGTCCTTTCCCCATTGTATTTTTCTGGCATCATTGTCAAAGATCAGTTGACCATAAATGTGTGGATTTATGTCTGAGCTCTTTATTCTGATCCATTGTTCAAATGTCTGTTTTCGTGCTACTACCATACTGCTTTGATTACTATACCTTTGTAGTATAATTTGAAACCCTGCAGTGGGATGCTTCAGGTTCAGTGTGATGCTTCAGCTCTGCTCTTTATGTTCAAGATTGCTTTGGCCATTTAGGTCTTTGGTGGTTCCACATGAATTTGTTTTTTGGTTTTTTTTGACAGTTTTAGGACTGCTTTTTCTATTTCATGTGAAAACTGCCAACGGAATATTCATCATGATTGCATTGAATTTATAAATTGTTTTGGGTAGTATGGACATTTTAACAATATTTTTTCTTTTAAGATTTATTTTTAGAGAGAGGGAGTGAGTGTGCACGCCTGTGCCCAAGGTGGGTGGAGGGGCAGAGGGAGAGAATCTTCAAGCAGACTCCCTGCTGAGCCCAGAGCCTGATGCAAGGCTCCATCTCACAACCCATGAGTCAGATGCTTAACTGACTGAGCCACCTAGGCACCCCTTAATATTTTTTTTTCAGTTCGTTAACAGAGGTTATCTTTCCATTCATTTGTCTTCAATTTCTTTGAATATTTTATAGTTTTCAGTGTACACATCTTTTGCATTCTTTTTTTCCTAATTTTTTTTTTTTTGGTGCTATTAGAAATGGGAGTTTTTTCTTCTTTTTCTGAGAGTTTGTTGTCAGTGTGTAGAATCACAACTTTTTTTTTTTAAGATTTTATTTATTTGACAGTACAGGCAGAGGGAAAAGGAGAAGCAGGCTCCCCATAGAGCAGGGGAAGCCCAATGTGGGACTCGATCTGAGGACCCTGGGACCATGACCTGAGCCGAAGGCAGTCACTTAACCAACTGAGCCACCCAGGCGCCCCACAACTGATTTCATCCTGCAACTTACTGAATTCATTTACTCATTTTAACAGTTTTTTGTTTTGTGGTCCATGTTTAGAATTTTCTGAATATAGGATGATGTCATCTGCAAACAGGGACAATTTAACTTCTTTTATGATTTGGATTTTATTTTTCTTTCCATTCTGCTCTGGCTAGTACTTCAAGTACTATATTGAATGGAAGTGGCAAGAATAGGAAACCTTGGCTTGTTCCTCAACTTAGAAGAAAAGCTTTCAGCTTTCACCATTCAATAGGATGTTAGTTTTGGGCTTGTCATAGATGGCTTCTATTATGTGAGGGAAATTCCTTCTATACCTAATTTGTTGGGTGTCTTTACCATGAAAGGAAATTTTATTTCATCAAATAATTTTTCTGTATCTATTAATGTGATGGTATGATTTTCACCTTCATTCTGTTAATGTGTGAGCTATCCCTGAACCTTACAGATAAGTCCCACTTTATCATGGTGTATGATCCCTTTAATGTGATATGGAATTTTGTTTGCCAGTATTTTTTGAAGATACCTGCATCTGAGTTTTTCAGGGCTATTGACCCGTAATGTTTTGTAGTACCCTTGTTTCATTTTGCTATCAGGGGAATGATGGCCTCTTGAGTTTGGAAATGTCCCTTCCTCTAATTTTTTTTTTCAAAGATTTTATTTATTTATTTGAGAAAGAGAGAATGAGAGAGAGCACATGAGAGTGGGGAGGGTCAGAGGGAGAAGCAGACTCCCTGCCGAGCAGGGAGCCCGATGCGGGACTTGATCCAGGGACTCTAGGATCATGACCTGAGCTGAAGGCAGTCGCTTAACCAACTGAGCCACCCAGGCGCCCTTCCTCTAATTTTTTAGAAGATAAATTTTGGCTTTAATTCCTTAAATGTTTGGTATAATTCACCAGTAAAGCATCTGGTCCCAGGATTTTCCTTACTGCGAGGTCTTTTGAATACTAATTCAGTATCTTTACTCACTATTGATCTGTTCAGATTTTCTATTTATCCACTGTTCAGTCTTGGTAGGTTGTAGGTTTCTAGGAATTTGCCTGTTGCTTTCTAGGTAATTTGTTGGCATGTGATGGTTAATACTTGTCTCTTATGGTCCTTTATATTTTTGTGGTATCATTTTAATGATACATCTTTATTGTTGGTCTTTTTTCTTATTCTAGCTAATTGTCAATTTGGGTTACTAGAAAAGATCAATAAATTTTTAAATCTTTATGATCTCTATTGCTTTAACTTCTGCTTTCATCTTTATTCTAACTTTGGTCTTTATTTCTAGTTTGAGTTTTAAAGTTAGGTTGTTTAATGGAGATCTTTTTAAATTTTTTTATTTCTTATAGTGTATTAGTTAACATATAGTATATTAGTTTCAGGGGTAGAGTTAAGTGATTCATCAGTTGATATAACACCCAGTGCTCATTCCATCAAGTGCCCTCCTTAATGCCCATCAATTACCCCATCCCCCCACTCCCCTCCCCTCCAGCAACCCTCAGTTTGTTCCCTATAGTTAAGAGTCTCTTATGGTTTGCCTCCCTCTGTTTTGTTTTTCCTTCCCTTCCCCTAGGTTCATCTGTTTTGTTTCTTAAATACATAAATTCCACTTATGAGATTTTTTTTTCTTTATCACTTTCAAGATCCCTAAGTTTTGGTATACTGTGTTTCCATTTTCACTTGTTTCAAGATCTCTTTTGATTCTCCCTATGACTACTTCTCTGACACACTGGTTGTTCAATTCCCACATCTTTGTGAACTTTCCAGTATTCTTGATGTTGATTTCTGGTTTCACATCATCATGGTAGGAAACAATCCTTGATAGGCTTTCAGTCCTGTTTGTGGCTTAACAGATGATCTATCTTAGGGAATGTTCTCTGTGTACTTGAGAAGAATGGGCATTTTACTGCTGTTGGATAGAATGTATTATGTATGTCTATTAGGTACACTTGATCTAAAGTAAAATTTCAAGTCCAGTATTACCTGATGGATATTCTATTTGAGTGACCTACCCAGCATTGAAAATTGGGTATTGAAGTTCCCTACTATTATTGTAGATCTCTGTATTTCTCCCTTTATAGATGTTAATATTTGCTTTATATATTTAGGGACTCCAATGCTGGGTGCATACAAGCTTATGATTGTTATCTCTTAAAGAATTAACCCATTTATCATTATAACCTTCTCTGTTCCTTTGATAGGTTTTCACTTAAAGTCTGATTGAGGCTAGTCAGCTTGCTCTCTTTTGATTATCATTTGTGTGGAATGTCATTTTCCAACCCTTCAACTTTATCCTATATAGGTCCTCAAAGTTAACATGAGTTATATACACAGCATAGGATTGGATTTAAAAAATCCTTCAGCCACCTGTTTTATTTGGGATATTTAATCCATTTACACTTTAATTATTGATAGATGAAGACTCATCATTGCCATTTTGTTAGTGACAAAGGAACTACAATACAGGTAGAAAGCAACTTTCTTCCTCTCTCTCTTCATTTAATCTTTTAGTGGTCTCCTTTGATTCCTTTTTCTTGGTATATTGTGTATTTACTACAAGATTTTTGTTTCCCATGAGGCTTACATAAAACTACTTGTAACAGTCTAGCTTAACCTGGAAACAACTTAATTTTGATTACATACTAAAATTTTACAGTTGTACTTCTCCCAATATTTTATTGATGTTACAATTTACAAATTTTGTGTGTATCCACTAACAAATTATTATAGTTGTCATTTTAAATTCTTTTCACTTTTATGCTGGAGTAGAAAATGGCTTATGCACCACCACTACAGTATAAGAATATTCTGTATTTGACTATGTACTTACCTTCACAAGTGAGTTTTTATGTTTTCATGCTAATTAGTGTCCTTTTGCTTCAGTATGAACAACTCCTTTTAGTATTTCTTGTATAGCAGTTCTAGTGGTTAAAGAAATCCCTCAGCATTTACTTGTCTGGGAACATCTTTAGCTCTCCTTTGTTTCTAAAGGACAGCTTTGCTGATATAGTATTTTTGGTTCATAGTTTTTCACTTTCAACAGTTTGAACATATTATCCCACTCTCTTTTAATCTGCAAGTTTCTTGTGGGGCTCCCTTTTATGATATAGGTCTCTTTTGCTACTAACAAAATTTTTACTTTAATGTGTCTTGATGTAGATCTCAACTTGCAAACTATTTGGGGTCCTTTGGACTTCATGAACATGCACTTGGATTTCTTTCCCCAGATGCGGGAGGTTTTCAAGCCATTATTTCTTTACACACATTTTCTGTCCCTTTCTCATTCTCTTCTCCTTCTGACTTCCATAACTCATGAGACTACAAGTAAAACAGTGTACAAGACTTTAATTCTTTTTTCACACTTTCATTTTTTCTTTGTGCTCCTCTGAGTGGATATCAAATGTTCTGCTCAAGTCTGCTTTTGAAAGCCTATATTAAATTTTTCAGTTCAGGGATGCCTGGGTGGCTCAGCCAGTTAAGCATCTGACTTTGTTTCAGGGTCATAGGATTGAGCCCCACATTGGGCTCCCCACTCAGCAGGGAGTCTGCTTGTCCTTCTGCCACTCCTCCAACTCCTGCTTGCTCTCCCTCTCAAAATCTTTATCAGGGTAAATGAAAGAGATATATGGTTTAATCTGAAACCAGCTGCAACTTGCTCCCAGTTGCAAAAGCTGAAGCAATTTGAGCAACAAAACATAGTGTTGGATTAAAAATGTTAATGTAAGATTATATATACACACACAATTATATAAACTGCTGTGTCTTGTCTCATTCCTCTTAGGGAAGTAGTCACCTTTTCACTATTGAGTATGTTAGCTGTGGGCTATGTTGAGGTTCATATACCCATTTTGTTGAGAGTTTTTATCATGATTCTGTCAAAGGCTTTTCCTGCATCTATTGAGATGATTGTAGGAGGTTAATCCATTAATGTGCTGTATCACATTGATTTATGGATATTGAACCATCCTGCATCCCTGGAATAAATCCCATTTGATAATAGTGTGTCATTAAAAGGACACACTATTAATGCCCATTTGCTACTCTTTTCATGAGGATTTTTACATCTGTATCAGGTAATTGGCTAGTAGTTTCCATCCCTTGTAGTGTCCTTGTCTGGTTTTGGTATCAGGGTAATGCTGACCTCATGAAATGAGTTTGGAAGTGTTCCCTCCTCTTCCATTTTTTTGGAATACTTTGAGAAGAACTGGTAATCTTTAAATGTTTGGTAGAATTTGCCATTGAAGTCTTAGGCTTTTGGTTACTGTTTCAGTCTCACTAGTAATTGGTCTCTTCAGGTTTTCTATTTCTTTATGATTCCATCTTGGTAGGTTGACTCTTTCTAGGAAAGTTCCATTGCTGGGTTGTCCAATTTGCTGGGAAGTAATTGTAGCAGTCTTTTAGATCCTTTGTATTTGTGTGATGTCAGTTGTAATGTCTCTTATTTCTGCTCTAATTTTCTTCTGACTTTGGGCTTTTTATTTCCTTTGATAGGACAAAGAAGCTATCAATTAATATGATTTCTAGTCTTAACCACTGTGTTTAGAAAAGAGGCTTGATATGGTTTTCTGGCCTAGCAGATGCTAGATCCTAGAGAATGTTCCATGTGTGCTTGAGAAGAATGTTCTATAAATGTCTGTTGATGCCATCTGGTCTAATGTATAATTTAAGTCCAAAGTTTCCTTACTGATTTTCTGTCCAGATGAAGTCCCCTACTCTTATTAGTAATACTTGCTTTATGTATTTAGGTGTGCCTACATATTTATAAATGTTATATGCTCTTGTTTGATACCTTTATCATTATACAATGACCCTCTTTGTTTTATAAGAGACCTTAAGCCAAGGATTATAACTCTGGCCCCACCTGCATGGAAGATCTTTTTCCAACCCTTCATTTTCAGTCTGTATGTGTCCTTAAAGCTGAAGTCAGTGTCTTATAGGGAATATAGACTTGGGTCTTGTATTTATACCCGTTTAGCCACTGTCTTTAACGTAATTATTCATGGGTATGTGCTTACTACTATTGCCATTTTGTCCCTTTATGATTTGCTGTCTGGCATACCTAGATCTAATACAAGTTTTTCGTCATGGTTACCATGAAGATCGATAAGCTGAGAAAATTTTACGTTTTCTACTTTCCCCACCCATGTTTTGGTTTTGATGTCACAATTTACATATTCTTAACTCATTAATGGATACATAAGGTATTTTAGTTATTATTTTTAATACTTTTGTAACTTTTATACTAGTTAGGTGATTTACCCACCCCCCAACACAAGAGTATTCTGAATTTATGTATTTACCTGCTTTCCTGTTACTAACTGGTAAAGTATAAATCGAATTAGGTGTCCTTTCATTTCAGCTTGAAGTACCACCTTTAACGTTTCCCAAAAAGCCAGTCTTAACTCCTTCAGCCTACACTTGCCTGGGAAACTTCCTTCCATTTTGAAAGACTATTCTTGGTTGGCAGTTTTCTGCTTTCAGCACTTTTGGGTTTGTGATCAACTCCCGGCAGAAATGCAGTCGTCATTTCACCTGTAGTTTCAGATATAACCTAAAAAACAACTTTCCCAATCCCCATAAATGGTTAGATTTTCTACTATCTACTCAAGATCGAGTGTATGGGAAAAGTTTTTTTTTCTATATTAACAGACAAGGTCCCACATGATGGAAGCAGAATCTGCTAGATGAGAGGACCACAGCAAGGCACATGCATTTAGTTGAGAAGTTCACTGTCCCCAACATAATTATCTGTTCATCCTCCGGCTCCTGAACTTAAGTTAACAGAAACAAGGAAGGGCTTGAGAAAAATTTTCGAAGAGGAGTGGAAAAAAAGGGGGGGGGGGCATGCCATGAACTTTAGAGATGATTTATACAATTGCTGCAAATAGGAAATTTCCCAAATCTTACAAAGATTCTCAAAAATATATTTAAGAAGCCTCACATATTTAGTTTTAGCAAATATAAGATTCACTTAACCTTGTCAATATTTCTTAATGAAAAACTATTGTATAACTTAATCAAAGATGTCACTGACCCCCAGTGCTAGTTCACCTATTGAGAAATAGATAAGTCACCTCTAGGGTCAAAAAGAACACTAGGAAATCCCAACACCCTGTATTATTTAGCACCTTGAGGTATTAGTGAAGAAGTAACCACTGGAAAAGAAGGGTTCAAACAATCTCTGTTTACAGAGTATGGCCAAAGAGTCAAGGGGAAAATATTACAAGAAAATCAGACAAAATATTATAAAGCCTGTATTAATAAAATTGTGCACTCCCTATATAGAAATCTGACCAGGTAGAATAATATTACATAGAGACGT
Source organism: Mirounga angustirostris (assembly GCF_029215605.1). NCBI lineage: Eukaryota > Metazoa > Chordata > Mammalia > Carnivora > Phocidae > Mirounga > Mirounga angustirostris. Next base: position 55,448,465 of record NW_026991724.1, on the reverse strand, counting down.
GGTAACCTTTAGGAGTTATTTACAATACAGATGCACAAAGATAGAGCAAAAGGGAAGCTGCCAACAATGAGCACACAAAAAGATGTTTAACCTAACTCAAAACCACAATGAGATACCACCTAAAACACAAATAGCAACTGTTGGTAAGGATGTGGAAAAATTGGAGCCCTGTGCATTGTTTATAGGAATGTAAGTTGGTGGTGCTGCTATAGAAAACAGTATAGATACCCAAAACAATTGAATGCAGGGTCTCCAAGAGGTATCTGTAAACCTATGTTCTTAGCAGCATTATTCACAACAGCCAAAAGGTAGGGAAAAAATCCAAGTGTTATTGTTACATAAATGGGTATTGTGATATATGCTCATAATAAATTGAGCCTTAAATAGGAAGAAATTCTGGCACATGCCACAACCTGGATAAAGCTTGAAGACATTAAGCCCAGGGAAATATACCAGTAACAAAAATCATTCTACTCATATGAGATACCTAGACTAATCAAATTAATGGAGGCAGTAAATAGAATGGTGGTTGACAGGGACTGGGGAGAATAGGAAATGGAGTTATTTAATGGGCACAGAGTTTTGGTTTTTTAAATGATTTCGTTCAGCCTTTTCTATAAGTCAAATCATTCCTTAATGTTTTAAAAACATGTATCCTTGAGGGATGTCAGCACACAGCTCAATAAGCTGTCACTGCTGTATCCACCCCCCCCCATTAACAATAATTTAGCACCCATCTACTTATGAAAGTGCATTCCTGGGAGCTTTGGGATCCAGGTAGGAAAGTGTGAAATTCCTGAACAGTCTAAGACCGAGGAGAGCCCTTTAAAGAAAGCAGGCTTTCACCCAGGCAGCTCACTGACCAGGGTCCCAGATACAGAAACATTTCCACAATCCTGAGGACTTACCCACAGCCCCATTTGGCTATAGGGCTGTCACCAGTACTATATCCCAACAGCCTTGGGAGCAGTCACACCCATCTATATGTCCAGTAATAGAGACCTCGGTCTTGGCTGTGGACCCTGAAGTAGCCATGAATACTGGAGCTCTTTAAGCCCACCAGCCTCTAGCCAACTGTAGATTCCAGATTCCGAAAGGGCCCTGCAAATTGGGTCCAGCCCATCCCAGTTAGAGTCAACTAGTCCTTCCTGGCACAGGGACATTGTAGGAGAGTCTCATTTCTCAGGTCCCAGCTACAGATCTGAAAATAGCTTTGTACACTTGAGGACTTGCCTGTAGTCCTGTATGGCTTGGTTTTGTCATTTGTGCAATGGACAATAGACATTCAGACCTCAGTGCAGGCTGTGGACCCTGAAGGTGCCCTAACTTGAAGCAAGCCTGCCAAACTTGGTTAAACTGTAGATTCCCGGGGCACCTGGGCGGCTCAGTCGGTTAAGCGGCTGCATTCGGCTCAGGTCATGAGCCCAGGGTGGTCCTGGGCTCAAGCCCCACATCAGGCTCCCTGCTCAGTGGGGAGTCTGCTTCTCCCCTGCCATTCCTTGTGCTTGCTGTCTCTCTCTCACTTTCTTTGTCGGGTAAATAGGTAAAATCTTAACAACAACAAAAACCCTCAACAATATATTTAAAAACAAAACAAAAAACTGTAGATTCCCCACCATGGTACATAAATAGTATTGTTGACACAGAGAGCAGGCAGGAGAAAGGCTCATCCATGCCCCCTGAGAAATTGAAAAGGCCCCATTAATCACTGCCATAGTCTGCTAGCAGTCTGAGGGCCTTGGTGGAAGACCCAGCTATCTGTAACACTGGAGATCCTGAAGGAAACTGGTGACCAAAGGGTTAACAGCACTACTAAGTACAGCTGTAACTTTTACCCAAATTCTGTTTGTCCCCAGAATGCACTGTAAGCTAACACAGGCTACAGGACCTGCCGTGACACAGTGTTTCCACAGCTATGATTATGCCAGGCAGGAATGTTCACAAAACCTTGATTTAACTTTTTGCAGAGACTCAAAGTTTCACCAAGGACCTGGCCAGAACCACCAACCTTCTCGGTAAGCATGTGTGAGTATCCAGTGGATGAACTTTTAATATAATTCCACCCTTGGATCATGCTAAGGACCCAACTTCCTAGTCCTGAATTGCATGACAACATAAAAAGATCCACGCAAGTCCAGATAACAAATTGACTTTAGGCCTTCCCTACTTAGAAACCTCCTTTAAATAATGTGGCTCCTTTCCCTATACCACTTACTTCTAAATATTATCCCTGACTATCCCCCTTTGGGGAGGCAAATTTGAGGCTTGCCATCTTTTTGTTCGGCTGCCTCTTGGATAAATCCTTTCCTAGCTGCATACTCTGTCTCCGTGATTGATTTTGCTGCACATCAAGCTTAGGAACTCAGGTTCAGTAACATCCTCCACACTCATAGTCTGCCAGCAGTCCTGAGGGGCCAAGGTCCCAGCAGGAGACATTCCCAAATTCCTGAAATTCTGAAAGGGCCCGCTACCCAGTAGGAAACATAGCCATGCCTCTGGAATTTAGAAAGGGCCCTATACACTGTCCATGGACAATCCTGCAGGCACAGGGATGAGGCAGGAGACACCTTCGCACCTAAGGAGATGTTGAAAGGGCCCTACACTCAGGTACAAGCCCTCCAGTCATGGTCAGGGACCAGCCCACCTAGGGACCTACCAGGAAACATCCATTTGTGCCTCCAGAGTTAGGTCTGATGACAATAAACATGATTGTAGAAGTTGTAGTAGACCTGAAGCACAGTTCCAATCCCTATCTACCTGGGGACCCATCAAGTGACAAGACAGCATCCCTCTCAGAAACCATGTGGGAGCCACAATTGCCATGCACCTGGTAATGGGCTCACTGTTGGAGGACCCAATTGGGGCCCCATGTGTATGCTCACCTTAGTGACACTCTACTGAGGAAGGTAGTGGAGGCAGTCCCACCCACTCAGGGACCAGACAGGATCCATACCCATCCAGGTCCCCGATAACATGCCCACCAACCACAGACCCACCAGCAGTCTCATAACTGGCTCCACCCTAGCATGACTGTGATTTTGAAGGTAATACCATCAACCCAGAGAACAGATAGGAATATACAGAAATCCTGGACCTGAGGAATACAATGACAGAAGTGAAACATTCAGATTGCACAACAGATTTGATAATGTAGAATAAAGTGTAAGTGAACTTATTAGCATCACAGAAGTCCCAGAAGGAGATAAGCGAGAAAGGAGAACAATTAAATAATAGAACTCTGCCAAATCTAGGGAGAGATATGGGCATTCAGGTACAGAATGTTGAAAGGACCCCAACCAAAATCAACACAAGATTATTCTAAGTCAAAGACAGAGAGAATTATTAATGCAGCAAGAAAAAAAACAACTTGCTGTATTCAAGGGAATCCCTATAAGGATAACAGATTTCTTTACAGAAACTTTGTAAACAAGGAAGAAGTAGATAATATATTCAATGCTGAAAGAAAAATCTGTCAGCTGAGAATACTATATACAACAAATCAAGCCTCCAGAGATGAAAGATCTATCCAGAAAAACAAAAGCTAAGAGAGCTCATCACCACTAGACCTGCCTTAAAAACTGCTGAAGAGAGTTCTTCAGGCTGAAATAAACTTAACATCCTTTTATTTCAGCCTGAAGAACGCTCAAGTGACATGAAATATGAAAGTTAAGTTCATAATACCCTGCCACTATAATAGTTGTATGTAGATCACTTGTTTCGCTACTATAAAAGTTATTAAAAATGACTATAACTCCAATAGGGGCACCTGGCTGGCTCAGTCAGAGCATGACTCAATCTCAGAACCATGAGTTCAAGCCCCACATTGGGCATAGAGCTTGCTTAAAAATAAGAAATGACTCTAACTACAATGATTTACTAATGGCTGCACAATATACAAAGAAGTATGACATGAACAGTATAAAACAGGAAAGTAGAATTATTGTACTAAATTGATAATTATCAATTTAAAGTACCTTTTATACATGCAAGATCTTTTAAGTATGCCTCATAGAAACCACAAATAAGAAACCTAGTGTAGGGTGCCTGGGTGGCTCAGTTGGTTAAGCAACTGCCTTCGGCTCAGGTCATGATCCTGGAGTCCCAGGATCAAGTCCCACATGGGGGGGGGGGGGGGCCTGCTCAGCAGGGAGTCTGCTTCTCCCTCTGACCCTCCCCCATCATGTGCGCTCTCTCTCAAATAAAATCTTTAAAAAAAAACAGTGTAGTTCCCAGAAAGATAAAAATTCATTTGTACCACAGGAAAAAAAAAAAAAAAAACCCACAAAAATCCACAAAGGAACACTGCAAGAGAAGGAGAGGGGGGGAAAAGGAAGTAAAACAGCAGCAACAACAACCAGAAAACAATGCAAGGGCAAGTTTAAGTCCTTCTCTATCAATAAACATAAATGGTCTAAATTCTCAGTTGAATAACACAAAGTAATTGAATAAATTTTTAAAAATCAACAATATGCTACCTAAAATATACTCACTTTAACTTTAAAGACACATAAGAGGGTGAGAGTGCGGGATTAAGAAAAAAAATTCCATGCAATTGGTAACCCGAAGAGAGCTGAAGTGACCATACTCATCAGATAAAATAGACTTTCAGTCAAAATTGGTAACAAGAGACAAAGGTCACTCTACATCAATAAAGGATCAATTCATCAAGAGACTAATAATAATAAACTTATATGCATTCATTATAAGAGGACCTAGATATTTAAACCAGATCTTAGCAAAACTAAAAGAAGAAATAATAATAAAAGTAGGGGATGTCAGTATTCCATTTTCAAACAGAAAATTAGTAACAGTGGATCTACATAACACTATAGACAAATGGACCTAACAAATATATCCCAGAACATTCCATTCAGCAGCACCAGAAAACTATCTCCAGGATAGATCATATGCTGAGCCACAAAGCCAACCTTAACACATAATATTAAAACCATAACTCAAAACTTTCCAAACAAAATGGTACGGAACTAGAAATCATTAACAGGAGGAAAATTAAATTCATAAATATGTAGAAATAAATAGCCTGAAGTTAGCTATAGAAAATATTAAAGATTAGAGCAGAAATTTTAAAAAGAACTGAAAATGAAATAGAACTGAAAACAAAAAATTAAAACTAAACACTGCTTCTTTAAAAAAATAAAATTGATAAACACTTAGCTGGACTAACCAAGTGGGGGGAAAGGACCCAAATCAACAAAATTATGAATGAAAAAGACATTACAGCTGATACTATTTTTAAAGATTTTATTTATTTATTTGAGACAGAGAATGAGAGACAGAGAGCATGAGAGGGAGGAGGGTCAGAGGGAGAAGCAGACTCTCTGCTGAGCAGGGAGCCCGATGCGGGACTCGATCCCGGGACTCCAGGATCATGACCTGAGCCGAAGGCAGTCGCTTAACCAACTGAGCCACTCAGGCACCCCTACAACTGATACTATTAACAACCACATACCAACAAACTGGGCAACCAAGAAGAAATAGAAAAATCCCCAGAAACATTCAACCTATAAAGATTGAATCAGAAAAAATAGGAATCTGAACAGACCAATTACTAATAAGGAGACTGAATCCATTAACAAAAATCTCAAAAGCACAGGATCAGATGGCTTCACTGGTGAATTTTACCAAATATTTAATGGAGAATTCTCAAATTTTATGAAAAATATCAAAAAGGAGCAAGCACTCCCAAACATTTCATAAGGCCAGCATTACCCTGATACCAAAGCCAGAAAGGGACACCAAAAGAAAACTACAGGCAAATACCCCTATTAACATAGATGCAAAATCCCTCAAGAAAACAAATTGAATACAGAAGCATATTAAAAGAATCATTCGGCACAATCAGTTGGGATTTATCCCTGGGATGCAAGGATGATTCAATATACACAAGTCAATCAATGTGACACATCACATTAATAAAAAAATCTTATGATCCTCTCAATACATGTAGAAAAAACATTTTAAAAAATTCAGCACCCACTCATGATAAAATTCAACAAATTAGGTATAGAATATACATAAGCATAATAAAGACCATATATAACAAGCCTACCAGCAACCTCATACTCAATGATGAAAGGATAAAAGCTTTTCCTCAAATACTGGGAACAAAACAAGAGTGTCCGCCTTTACCAATCCTATTCAAGATAGCCCTGAGCATCCTACCCAGCTCAATCAGGCAAGAAAAAGAAATAAAAGGTAACAACATGAATGAACTAGAAGGTATTACACTTAAGTGAAATAAAGACAAATACCGTATGATTTCACTTATATGTGAAATCTAAAAAACAAAACAAACAGACTCACAGATACAGGAAAACTATTGGTTACCAGAGTGAAAAGGTTTTAGGGGTTGAAATAGGGGTGATTGAAATAGGTGAAGGAGATTAAGAGGTAAAAACTTCCAGTTAAAAAATAAATCATGGGCGTGCAGTATATTGCATAGGGAATATGGGCAATAATATTGTAATAACTTTGTATGAAGAAAGAAGGTAATTAGACTTATTGTGGGGATGTCATAATGTATAAAATATTGAATCACTATGATGTACACCTGAAACTCATAGGATTTGGTCTGTCAAATATACTTTAAGATTTTATTTATTAGAAAGGGTACAAGCACGAACAGGGGTAGGGGCAGAGAGAGAGGGAGAAGCAGGTTCCCCCCTGAGCAGGGAGCCCTACGTAGCACTTGATCCCAGGACCCTGAGATCATGACCTGAGCTCAAGGCAGACGCTTAACCGGCTGAGCCACCCAGGCACCCCAAATATACTTTAATTTTTAAAAAGCATTAAAAGTGGCGCCTGGGTGGCTCAGCTGTTAAGCATCTGCCTTCAGCTCAGGTCATGATCCCAGGATCCTGGGATCCAGCCCTGCAAAAAGGCTCCCTGCTCCGTGGGAAGCCTGCTTTTCCCTCTCCCAATCCCCCTGCTTGTGTTCCCTCTCTCGCTGTGTGTCTCTCTCTGTCAAATACATAAATAAAATCTTTAAAAAAAAAAAAAAACCACTAAAATTGTAAAGGAAGAAGTAAAATTGTCTCTATTTGCAAAGGACATGATTTTACATATAGAAAATCCTATAGACTCTGCATACGACACACACACACAAACCTGCTAGATATCATCAACAAATTTAGTAGTTACAGGACACAAAATTGACATACAAAAGCTAGTAGGAGCATTTCTATATACTAACAGTGATTATCTGAAAAAGAGTAAAGAAAAACAATCCCATTTACATTAGCATTTTTTAAAAGATTTTTTTTATTTGACAGAGGGGAAGCAGCAGGCAGAGGGAGAAGCAGGCTCCCTGCTGAGCAGGGAGCCCAATGTGGGGCTTGATCCCAGGCCTCTGGGATCATGACCTGAGCTGAGGACAGAAGCTTAACGACTGAGCCACCCAGGTGCCCCACTTAGGAATAAATTTAATGAAGGAAGAGAAAGACATCTAGAGACTTTAAAAAATTGATGAAGAATTAAAGATAGCACAAATACATGGAAAGGTATCCTATGTTCAGGAATTGGAAAAGTTAATACTGTTAAAATGCCCATATTACCCAAAGCCATCTAGAGATTCAGTGCAAATCCCTATCAAGATCCGAGTGCCTGGGTAACTCAGTTGGTTCAGAATTCAACTCTTGATTTTGGCTCACGTCATGATCTCAGGGTTGTGAGATCAAGTCCCATATTGAGCTCTGGGCTGAATGTGGGGCCTGCTTAAGATTCTCTCTCTCCTGGGGCGCCTGGGTGGCTCAGATGGTTAAGCGTCTGCCTTCGGCTCAGGTCATGATCTCGGGGTCCTGGGATCGAGTCCCGCATCGGGCTTCCTGCTCCTTGGGAGCCTGCTTCTCCCTCTGCCTCTCTCTCTCTGTCTCTCATGAATAAATAAATAAAATCTTAAAAAAAAAAAAAAGATTCTCTCTCTCCTTCTCCCTCTGTCCCTTCCCCCGCCCACATGCGCTCACTCGCTCTCAAAAACAAAATTCCAATGATATTAAATATATACGTATACTTGGGGTGCCTGGGTGGCTCAGTCAGTTAAGCGGCTGCCTTCGGCTCAGGTCATAATCCTGGGGTCCTGGATTGAGCCCCACATCCGGCTCCCTGCTCAGCGGAGAGCCTGCTTCTCCCTCTCCCTCTGCCTGCCACTCTGCCGACTTGTACTCTCTCTCTGTCAAATAAATAAAATCTTTTAATATATATATATGTATACTTAATGGAAGTTTAATTATCATGCAGTATTATCAGTTTCAGTTATACAGTATAATCATTCAACAATTCTACAATTGGAGGCTGGGAAGATGGCAGAAGTGGAGGACCTTAGGCTCACTTCCTCCCATGGACACAACTAAATAAAATTCACATCAGTGTAAACAACCCAGAAAATAACCCAAAGACTGGCATAACAAACTCCACAATTAATGTAGAGAAGAGGCCACATTTAAGAGGGTAGGAAGGGTGGAGACACAGAGGGGAGCCAAACAGATCCACAGGGCCAACTGTGGGAGAGAAGGACCCATGGCCATGGAGAAGGGACAGAAACAAGCTATCACACAGGGGAGCCCACATGGGGAAGATGAATCCCCTTAACATTTCGCTTGGAAAACTAGAGGGGCCAAATTTCATGAGTTCTTATAACCAGCAGGACTTAAAGCCTGGTACTTTAAAAATCAGTGGGCTCAGTTCTGGGAGATCCTGGAAGCCGATAAGAACGGAGTCACCCACTTAAAGAGACAGGACAACAAACAGCTCACAAAGATACAGCATAGAAACAGCATTTTGAAAAATGTCTGGGGTATACCAGAGACGTATTTGTTTATTAATCTCAGAGTGTGTGCTGGAGGGGCAGAGAACATTGGGAGGCTTCTTCAGGAACATAGGAGGTGGTGGGCAGTATTTCCCTCTCCTGTCCCTCACCCTACACAAAGCCATCTATGGGAACCAGTGCACAATTAACACTCACTACCTAACTTGCTAACATGATGCATCCTGTGCATCTCCTTCCCCTGTGTTTCTGTGGATCTGCCCCCCTACTGCCAGGCCTGCCTCAGTCACAGCAGATGCAGGTACCCCCCTCAGAGGACCAGCACAAATCATGCTAACAACACACCTCCTGCCCCACTCTTCTGCAGATCTTCCCCCTACAGTAAGCTTTTGTGTGGAGCCCATTCAAAGTGATGCCGCAAGCCTGGCAGTTCACAAGAAGCCTGAACAGGGACCAGCACCACTCCAAAGTAACCTCTGACCTGGGGAAAAAGATAACCATACACACAAATCCAACTGTGGCTCCTGCAGTGGGCTGGGGACAGACAGCTGGTCTGATTCAATATCCCACCCACCAATGAGAGCTTCTCAAGGGACAACATAGGGAAAGTGCCTAGCAGGTTGATGCTCCTACATCTCTGGCAAATGCCTGGTCTGACTCAACTCAATCCCAACACCATCCCAGACTGGCCTACTAATACCACAGGTACCAATCCCTGCCCACAACAGACGAAGAGAGCCACTGCAGATGACTGAAGGAAAAAGTGGCTCAGTCATAACAGCAAGGGGCATGCAACACACGTAAGGGACACCCCTGAAACACCAGGTTCTGGTGAACAGGGGACATTACACTGCAGGACACTACAGGGACTCTTTCATAAAGCTATTACTTTCAAGAGCAGGAGACATAGCTGACTTCCTTAACATACAGAAAAAGACACAGAATTAGACAAAATGAGGGGACAGAGGAATATGTCCCAAATGAAAGAAGAGGACAAAATCACAGCAAGAGAGCTAAGCAAAATGGAGAGAATTAACATGCCTGATAGAGATTTTAAAGTAATGATCATAAAGAGACTCAACAGACTTGAGAAAAGAGTGGAGGACATCAGTAATAGCCTTAACAAAAAGATAAGAAAACATTAAAAGTACAGATCAGAAATAAAGAACTCAGTAAATGAAATTTTATATACACTGGACGGTATAAATAGTAGACTAAAAGAAGCAGAAAAATGAAACAGCAACCTGGAGGACAGTAATAGGAAGCAATCAAACTGAGCAGGTGAGAGAAAAAAATAACAAATGAGAATAGGGGCACTGGGCTGACTCCGTAGAGGATGTGACTCGATCTCAGGGTCATGAGTTAGAGCCCCACATTGGGTGTGGAGATAAACATGCTTAAGTAAATAAAACTTTAAAAAATAACAAATGAGAGGGGCGCCTGGGTGGCTCAGTCGGTTGAGCGTCTGCCTTAGGCTCGGGTCATGATCCCAGGGTCCTAGGATCAAGCCCCACGTCGGGCTCCCTGCTCGGCAGGGAGCCTGCTTATCCCTCTCCCTCTGCCCCTCCCCCTGCTTGTTCTCTCTCTCTCTCAAATGAATAATCAATAAATAAAATCTTTAAAAACAAATGAGAATAGATTTAGGGAACTCAGTGACATTATCAAATGTAGTGATATTTCCAGTATAGAGATCCCAGGAGAGAAAAGGGGGAAGAAAATTTGTTTGAAGAAAAAATACTGAAAAGTTCCCAAATCTGGGGAAGGAAACAAATCCAGATTGAGGAGGCACAGAGATCCCCCAGCAAAATCAACCCAAGTAGGTCCACATCAAAACACTAGTAATTAAAATGGCAAAAAGTAGGGGTGCCTGGGTGACTCAGTTAAGCGTCTGCCTTCGGCTCAGGTCATGATCCCAGGGTCCAGGGATCTAGTCCTGCGAAGGGCTCCTTGCTAAGCGGGGAGCCTGCTTCTCCCTCTGCCTGCTGCTCCCCCTGCTTGTGTGTGCAAGCTCGCTCTCTCCCCCCCCCACCAAATAAATAAAACCTTTAAAACAATTTACGAAAAAAAAAACCAAAATGGCAAATAGTAGTGATAAAGAGGGAATTTTAAAGGCAGCAAGCGAAAACAGCTATATATGAGGAAAACCCCATAAGTTTATCAGCTGATTTTTCAGCAGAAACTTTGCAGGACAGAAGAAAGTGGCATGGCATATTCAAGGTACTGAAAGGAAAAAACGTGCAATCCAGCAAGGCTATCATTTACAATAGAAGGAGAGACAATGAGTTTCCCAGACAAAAGTTAAAGAATTCTTGACCACTAAAACCAGCCCTACAAGAAATGTTAAAGGAGATGGACCGGGAAGATAGTCAAGTAGGAGGACACTGAGCACACCTCATCCCATAGATACAACTAGATAACACTCACATCAGTATAAGTAACCCAGAAAACAATCTGAAGTTTGGCACAACAAACTCCACAATCAAAGATGGAAAAGTGGCCACATGGAAGAAGGTAGGAAAGGCAAAGATGCAGTCTGGGAGCAAAATGGACCCTAGCCATGTGTGGTAGGGAGGGAGCTGGTGGCACAGAGAAGGGCAAAGCCTTTCACACAAGGGAGCCCATGAACAAGGAGGACAAATCCTCATAATATTTGCCACTGAAAGCAAGCGAGGCCAGGGGCGCCTGGGTGGCTCAGTCGGTTAAGCATGTGACTCGATTTCAGCTCAGGTCATGATCCCATGATCCTGGAATCCAGCACCGCGTCAGGTTCCTCACTCAGCAGGGAGTCTGCTTGAGGACTCTCCCTCTCCCTCTGCCCCTGCTTGCTCTCTCTCTCTCAAATAAATACATAAATCTTTAAAAAAAACAATGATGCACTTCACAAACACTGTCCTAGTGGGTTGTTGCAGGTTTGGAAAAAATATAAAAGGTGCAAAAGGTCTCATTTTTTCGGTGTTCCTGAGGTCTGGAGGCACTAATATTCTTCCACATATGAATATGTGATCATAACACATACATTGATATGGTTGAGTAATGTGATCATATGAACATTGTAGAGGCCACTTTTAGGCAGCAGGGTTGAGCAGCGGAAACCTGAGTAAGGCAAAAGTCCCACAGTGACGAACAAGCTGAATGCAAACAGGCTCATTAAGTGTTCCACCTTGAAATAACCATAGACCCTAACTGACCGACTTCAGGCAAGCAGAGGCACATTTCCTAAGTAACCAAAAAAGGGAAAATTTCATCCATCCCTATGCTCCCTCCCCCTGCTCTTAACTGCAACCTCGCACCACTGCCTCATCACAGTCTCTCCTTTACTGTCCTACCCACCACTCCCTTGCAGTGTATTCAATAAACTCCTCTATTCTTCTTGAGTGAATTTGTTCACCACCCACACTGGTGGTCCTCACCCAATTGGGACACTCCACATTTGGTGGACCCCATCTGATTGGAGTGCCCCACAAATGTGAGTATGATCACATGAGATTCTGTGTGTTGTTGTGTAAATGAATCCAGTATAGAGTTTGCAGTAACTGTGTGGATGACAGTGCTTATGATAGAGAGCATGTGGTTGTAAGTAGGTATGTGTACGTGAATTTGATTGTGTGTGTGCACGTCCATGAGTATTTGCATCTGTGCTTGATGTGTATGTGTGTTTTCTCCACCATCATGACTCTAATCCCTTAGAAATCAAGGATAATTAGATAGAGAACCAGGATCAAATTTTAGAATTGTTAATTTGAAATATCAAGGATTTGTGTGTACTCATATTTTATATTCATTTCTTTCAAAAGTAATGAGTGCCCATGAGAGAAGATTCAACAAGTGTAGAGTGTGGTAGTAATTCAATGCTCTTCAACTGAGTGAGGGGAATCTTGCATTTTTTAAAGGGGAGAATCTGCCTATGAAACCATCTGATGATGGTCCTTTAGTTACTTACAAACCTTTCTCTAATGATCCTGTGTTATTTAGACTTCCTATCACTATTGGGGTCTATATATATATATATTTTTTTAAAGATTTTATTTATTTTTCAACAGAGAGAGAGAGACAGTAAGAGAGGGAACACAAGCAGGGGGAGTGGGAGAGGGAGAAGCAGGCTTCCCACTGAGCAGGGAGCCCGATGTGGGACTCGTCCCAGGACCCTGGGATCATGACCTAAGCCGAAGGCAGACGCTTAACGACTGAGCCACCCAGGTGCCCTATTGGGGTCAATATTGTTCAGTCATATCTTCCCACAAAAATTCCTCCTCATTTAACCTTCAAATTCATTAGAATTGCAATGAATCTAATAATTCATTAGAATCTGCAATGAATCTAATACTTTTTTTTTAAGGTTTTATTTATTTGCCAGAGAGAGAGAGAGCACAAGCAGGGGAACCAGCAGGCAGAGGGAGAAGCAGGCTCCCTGCTAAGCAAGGAGCCTGATGTGGGACTAGATCCCTGGACCCTGGGATCATGACCTGAGCCGAAGGCAGATGCCTAACCAACTGAGCCACCCGAGCGTCCATGAATCTAATAATTTCTAATGCACATTAGTAACTTCCTGTTCTTTTTTACTTGTATCTCAGTGAATATCCTTATCAAATATGTTGTCAGATTCTAAATTTGTGCTCATAAATTAAGAGATGGTACCTCTCTGTGCCTGCCAATTAGTAAAGAATTCATTTTCAGGCAGAACAACTCAGCAAAGCAGAGAATCCAGTGAATCGATGAGCTTCATTGCTCTATTGCAGGCCATCACGAATCAGACCTCAGAATTTCCTGCTTCCTCTGTAAGAGATCCTATCTGCAACCAGGGATCATACAAAAGGTGACCTGCTCCTAAACTCCACACAGATGGTCTCTTCAAAGATGCTAATAGAAGATGGTGATGGTTTTTAGTAGTTAGCAACAGGGATTCCCCCCCACCCCCTGATAAAGGTTCCCAGGTCCCTAACCCTGCACGGTCATGTCCACTACAGCTGAGATAATTTGCCGTTCTGAGGCGAGGGGAGGTCATAGAATCACAGATCCGTATCTCGGGGTCCGGCTGCCTCCCTGTCACACAAGCAACAGTTGTTACAACCTTCACACTCAATCCACCTTCCTGGAAGCAGAAAAGCATTATGCATTTACTGTTTCCGCGTGAGGGACAGAGTCCGTAAGGGAGGGAAGCAGATCAACAGTCTGGGTGATCATGTGAGTAAATGGAATTCTGGGGTGGACTGTTCTCCAGTTCAAAAGCTACACAGGAATGAGGAAAATCCCTGAGGCATGAGCTGAGCTGGTAGAAATGGGGCTTTCGACACCACACCAATCCCTGATGTCTCTCAGTGTAATTTACCACACTCCTTACTGGTGGTGGTTGTTGGTGTTGAATCCAAATAATAATGAAATCTGATTTTTAGGATTCTTAAGGTTTACAGTTCTTAATCTCTTCAGTTTATCTGGACTAACTTTTCAGGATTACAATACATCCATACTTGTAATAATGAGCAGGGTGGATCTCTTGGAATCACATAATCCTATACAAGAACAGTCTCTTAGTGAGTTTCTAAAATATATTTTTCTCTAATTATGGGTTAGGATGCACATAAGGGAGACATTGATTCTTTACTAGAACATCTGTTTTCTGTTTTTTTTTTTTTTTTTAAGATTTTATTTATTTGACAGAGCGAGATACAGTGGGAGAGAGAGCACAAGCAGGGGAGCAGGAGAGGAAGGAGAAGCAGACTCCCCGCTGAGCAGGGAGCCCGACGCGGGGCTCGATCCCAGGACCCTGGGACCACGACCCGGGCCGAAGGCAGACGCTTAACGACTGAGCCACCCAGGCACCCCTGTTTTCTGATTATTATAGAGAGACTGTTGAAAGTAGGAATTTAGGGGGAAAGTATTTTAAAAAATACTTTGTGTTGTGTGTTTCATAGAGCAGCTGCTAGGCTCAAATGCATCTTGAGACATTTTCTCTGGTTTAAAAATATTTTGGTATCAAACCTAAGCTCAACATGTATTTCTCTACAACTTTGTACCATGCACAAGATTTCACACATTTCACTTTATTGGTAATAGTTTCATTTAACTCAGGTGTGACTAGAGTAATAGGTGCACTATTTGCTGCATGTTTCCCACTGTCTGCCCCTTTCTTCTCATGAGTCATGAGTGTAGTCTATCTGGGCTCTGCTGGGACAGAAGGAATACCAATCCCCTAATATAATCAGAGAGATGTACATTCTCTGTTTTACACAATGTTCAGCTGTTTATTCATTCATCTCCCATTGAATCCTAAGTTCTATTATTGAACACATTACAAGCAAGTGTTGACTAAGGCAGACTGAGCTTTGCCTCAATAATTAAACTGTAATAGCAATTCTAAAGGAAATGCTAGTATTATGGACAAGTTTTAATAATGTTTACCATGGAAAAGTTCAGTGTCTATGCATAAATAAAACATTAGATTCTAAAACAATCTGGAAAATATAGAGAAATACTTGAGCACTATAACTCTCAATGTGACAAATGAAAATTTTCCCAATGTTAACTGGGCATGAGAATTTAGACAATTCAGTCAATAAAAAGGTACATATGAGATGGTCATTCAAGTAGCTGAAGAAAACAACAGAGCCACGGAACAATGATGTAAGTAGGCTGAGGTTCAGCTGGATGGCAAATTCAGAATTGCCCACCACAGAATGGTGGAGCAACAACAAGTTTTGCACAATCCATCTGCACTTGATCTTAGCCAAAAGGCTGAAAATGACTGCACAATCTTAGAAAGACAATATTCATTTGAAATAAAGTTATGATAAAATATCATTAGGTACTTAAATTATACTCATGTGAAAATGGCCATATATAAACTCGATTATGTCAAAGGAGAACACAAAAAGATGTGTTTGCAGATCTTTCAAAGATATCCAATGACTACCAAAACTTTACAAATGCAGTCTTGAGTCAAATGGCATAATTTAGGGATCTATAAAAGGTAATTTTTTCCCCTTTATTTAGTGATATGTCAATTGACCATAGTGGTTTTATGACTCTTTGGGGTTCACCGTCATGGTCTCCAAACTGATAAAGTTTATTTTTTAATTCTTTTATAAAGATTTTATTTATTTGAGAGAGTGTGTGAGTAGGGGGGACAGCAAAGGGAGAGGGAGAAGCAGACTCCCCACTGAGCAGAGAGCCCTATCGGGGCTCGATCCCAGGACCCTGGGATCATAACCTGAGTCAAAGGCAGACACTTAACCGGCTGAGCCACCCAGACACCCCTAGAACCTACACTAACTTTAATGGCAAACTTCATTATAAACTTTATCAGTTTTGGGGTGCCTGGTGGCTCAGTCAATTAAGCGTGTACCTTTGCCTCAGTTCATGATCTCAGGGTCCTGGGATTGAGGCCCATGTTGGGCTCCCTGCTCAGTGGGGAACCTGCTTCCCCCTTTCTCTCTGCCTGCTGCTCTGCCTACTTGTGATCGCTTTTTCTGACACATAAATAAAATCTTTTTAAAAATTAAAAAAAAATAAACTTGGAGTAGGTTCTAAATAGTTATTTAACTAGAGGACGTTTTGTTTATGGGGAGCTCGTGACTTTTGGATTTCTATGGGAGCATAATGGATATCACTTCAATCCTAGGAAATATTTTAACATTGTCCTCTCTGTAATAACATTATAAACCTGACACAAAATATAAGCAGTAGAGTCAGAGGGAAGATGGCAAAGGAGTAGGGAACCCTATTTCAACCAGTCCCCTGAATGTAGCTACCAAACTATTCTGAACACCCACGAAATCAGCCTGAGATGTAAGTATCTTTTTTTTTTTTTTTTTTTTTTTTTTTGACAGAGAGACACAGCAAGAGAGGGAACACAAGCAGGGGGAGTGGGAGAGGGAGAAGCAGGCTTCCGCTGAGCAGGGAGCCCGATGCGGGGCTCGATCCCAGGACCCCAGGATCATGACCTGAGCCGAAGGCAGACGCTTAACGACTGAGCCACCCAGGTGCCCCTGTAAGAATATATATCTTGATCTCTACAAACAGAATATCTCCAGCGGTCTCGAGTTATGAAGGTCAGAACCAGGATTCTGCTGGCAGGTATCAGAAGATAAACAGAAGGGGGAGGGAGCCACCATAAGCTGGTGCCAGGAAGGTTATATAACACTGGAGTGCAAAAGCATCCCACGATGGGGACCCGGCACAGACTCACAGACTGGTAGCAGCGGGGAAAGGACGTTAGTGCAGCCCCCAGACAGGATCCAGGACCTGTGGGTGCACACGTGCATGAACTGGGCCCACTCGTGGTTTTAGAAGCAAAAAGGGCAGAGACATGCTGGGCCCTGGAACTGACCTGTGGGAGAGTTGCTGTGGGACGCACAACCGGGGAGGCTGTGGTTTTTAGCAGCACAGACAGAAACAGAGACCGTATGTCCTGGAGAGCTCAGTGAAGAGCAGACTGTGATTTCTCTGTTCTGGGACAGAGGTTTCCATGTGGTCACTTGTGCTCTGACTCTGCGAAGAGATGCGGAAAGTCTCCGGGGAAAGTCACCAGAGAACAAAAGCTCAAAAATACCAGTTTTCATAGAGCCCCCTAACCCCCCCCCACACACACAAGGGGCAGGGCAACTGCACAAGCAGGGTTGCCTGAGGAACAGCACAGCAAGCCCCTCCCCCAGAAGACAGGCTGGAAGAACAAGAGGACAACAACCCTAGGGTCCTATAAAACAGGTGCACCTTGCTTGGGTCGTGGTTAATACTTTGGACTCTGTACATACCCTCAAACACCCCCCAACAAAATGACTAAGAGAAGGAACCCACAACAAAGAAAAGAATCAGACAATGGCCTCTGAAGAATGAATTAGTGAGCCAGAAGATAAGATGATAGAAAAGAAAGAAGCCGAGGAGGCCTGGGATAAACTGAAAGCCCAAGAGATCAGACAGAGAGATTAATGATGCTATGAAACTTAAATAACTAAACCTGGCCCTAAGGAAGCCCAAGTTTTGGACTTACTAAACACACGCTTTAAATCAACTATTTAAGCTAAAGGGAATGATGGACAAAAAATTAAAAAGCAATCAGGAAAACACTGTTTAAATAAACAACAGAATATCAGTAAAGAGACAGAAGATGGAAAAAGAAACCAAACACATTCTGAAGGTGAACCTGAATTGAAATATTTCAGAAGGGCACCTAGCTGGCTTAGCTGGTCAAGCGTCTGACTTCAGCTCAGGTCATGCTCTCAGCGTCCTGGGATCGAGCCCCACATTGGGCTCCCTTCTCAGCAGGGAGTCTGGTTATTCCTCTCCCTCTGCCCTTCCTCGCGCTCATGTTCTCCCTCTCTCAAATAAATAAAATCTTAAGAAAAAAAAGAAAAATTTCATAGAGAGGTTCAATATCAGGTCTAATGAGGTGGAAGTAAGATTCAGATAACTGGTAGGGGAGCAGTTGAAATTACCCTGTATGAGGAACACAAAGAAAAAGACTGAGTATAAGTGAATAGAGTCTAACGGTGCTGCAGGACAACATCATGTGGGCCAACATATGAACAATGGGAGTCCCAAGAAGAAAGGAGAAAGAGGAGGCAGAAGGATTATTGAAAGAAATATGGTAGACAATTTCTTAAATGTTAAAAGACAGGACTCTACAAATCTAAGAACTCAGTGAACATGCAATTAAGAAAAACTGCAAAAGAGACGCACACTGCAACAAATCATAATCAATATATGGAAAGACAAAGGTAAAAAAGAGAATTCTGAAAGTAGGAAGGGAGAAGCATCACATACAAAGGACGCGCAGTAACTTTCAGAGCTTATTTTTCAGCCAAACCATGAAGTCCAGAGACAATGGGATAAGATATTTAAAATGTTGACAGATAAGGGGGGGGGAGGGACAAAAAAGTCAACCAATTACAACTTCCAAGATAAACAAAAGGTGAGGAAGTTCCTTATAACTAAACCACCACAACAAGAAATAAGAGGGAACACTTCCTTTTTTCCCCCCTCCCAGTCCCCCCAAGAATGAACATTTCTTAATTCATTCTCTGAGGCCAACATTATTCTGATAACAAACCAAAGACAGCACATGAAAAGAAAATCATAAACCAATATAACTTATTAATATAGATGCAAATATCTTCATTAACATACTATCCAATTAAATACACAGATTAAAATTACACAACATAAACAAATGTGACTTACTCCAAGAATTCAAGGATTGACAATTCAACATGTAAACATCTATCAATATAATAACCTAGATTAATAGTAAAAAGAAAAAAAGAAAAACCTACATAATCATCTGTCTACAGAATATCTGAAAAAACCTAGAACTCTTTCATGTTAAAAACACCAGCATACTTAAAACAGAAGTGAACTTCCTCAACTTCTTAAAGGTCTATTATAAAAAAACCCACAGTTCATATCATAGTCAATGGTGAAAGAGTAATACTCTCCCCCTAGGATAAGGAATACGTGATGGAATACTGACTTTTATCAATGCTATCCAACACTATACTGCAAGTTTTACCAGGACCAATAAGACAAAAAAAAGAAAGAAAAAAAATTTAAATATACATATTGGGGAAGAAAAAGGACAATAATCTCTATGTGCCAATGACATGATACTATGTATAAAAAATTCCATAAAATACACACACACAGGGCACCTCGGTGGCTTGGTCAGTTAAGCCTCTGCCTTCGGCTTAGGTCATGGTCCCAGGGTCCTGAGATCCAGCCCCAGGACGGGCTCCCTGCTCAGCGGGGAGCCTGCTTCTACCTCTCTCTGCCTGCCCTTCCCTCTGCTTGTGCCCTCTGTCAAATGAATAAATAAAATCTTAAAAAAAAATACACACACACAACCTACTCTAACACTGTGTCCTAATGATGTCAGGAAGGTTGCAGGACACAATATCAACACATGAAAGCAGTTGTGCCTTATAAACTATTATGAACAATCTGGGAAGAGAATGTTAAAATATTCCATATATAGGGCGCCTGGGTGGCTCAGTCGTTAAGCGTCTGCCTTCGGCTCAGGTCATGATCCCAGGGTCCTGGGATCGAGCCCCGCATCAGGCTCCCTGTTCGGCAGAAGCCTGCTTCTCCCTCTCCCACTCCCCCTGGTTGTGTTCCCTCTCTCGCTGTGTCTCTCTCTGTCAAATAAATAAATAAAATCTTTAAAAAATATATATTCCATATATAATGAAACATCCAAGAAATAAAATACCTAGAAAAAAATCTTAACATAGACAGTGAAAGACCTGTAGACTGAAAAGCATAAAATGCTGCTGAGAGAAATTAAACACCAAAATAAACAGAAAAGACATTTCATATTTATGGGTTGGAAGATATATTTTTAAAGAGGATAACATTTACCAAAGTGGTCTAGATATTCTATATACACATTATGAAAATTCTAGAAACCTTCCTTGGAGAAATGGAAAACATGATCCAATACATATGGAACTGTGACGGGCCCTGAAGAGTCCAGACAATATTGAAAAAGAAGAAATCTATAAAGAATAAACAGAGACACAATGCAGACTGGTAATTTCAGGGACTGGCAACAAGAAAATGTGGAGAAACTGATTTATGGGTAACGGACAGTAATTTGGAGTGATGGGAATGTTGTGCACTTAGGCAGAGGTGGTAGTTGGACAACTGGTAAATGCACTAAATGCCACTGAAATGTTCACTTTAAAAGGGTTAATTTTGATTCCAGGCAAGATGGCGGAGGAGTAGCGGACCCTATTTCAACTGGTCTCCTGAATTTAGCTGGATATGTATCAAACCATTCTGAACACCTATGAAATCAGCCTGAAATGTAAGAATATCTATCTGGATCTCTACAAGCAGAAAATCTCCAGCAGTCTCGAGGTATGAAGGGTGGAGCCGTGATTCTGTGGGCAGATATCAGAAAACAAACAGAAGGGGGAGGGAGCAGCCAGGAGCTGGCACTGGGAAGGTGATAGAATGCCAGAGAACAAAAGCTCAAAAAAACGGTTTTCACTGAGCCCAACGCGCCCTCCCCCCCAACGGGGGGGACCGCAACTCTGCCCAAGCAGGGTTGCCTGAGTAACAGCATGGCAGGCCCCTCCCCCAGAAGACAGGCTGGAAGAACAAGAGGAAGACAACCCTGGGGTCCCTATAAAACAGGTGCATCTTCCTTGGGTCATGGTTAATACTTTGGACTCTGTACATTCCCTCAACCACCCTCAAAAGAATGACTAAGAGAAGGAACCCACAACAAAGAAGAGAATCAGAGACTATGGCCTCTGCCACAGACCTAATGGATATGCATATCAGCAAGATGTCAGAGACAGACTTCAGAGTAGCAATTATGAAGTCGATAACAAGACTTGAGAAAAATATTAGTGACAATATAGAATCTCTAAGGGCAGAAATGAGATCTAATCAGGCCAAACTTAAAAATGCTATGAATGAGATGCAGTCTAAACTGGATACTCTGGCAGCTGGGTAAATGAGACAGAAGAACGAATTAGTGAGCCAGAAGATAAGATGATAGAAAAGAAAGAAGCTGAGGAGGCCTGGGATAAACTCCTGAAAGCCCAAGAGATCAGACTGAGAGAGATTATTGACGCCATGAAATGTTCCAATGTCAGAATTACTGGGATCCCTGAGGGGGTGGAAAGAGAGAGAGGACTAGAAGATATATGTGAGCAAATCATAGCTGAGAACTTCCCTAATCTAGGGAAGGAAACAAGCATTCATGTCCAAGAGGCAGAGAGGACCACTCCCAAGATCAAACAGAACAGATCCACGCCTCAACATATAATAGGAAAACTCGCAAATCTTAGAACCAAGGAAACAATCCTGAAAGAAGCTAGGGGGAAGAGATTTCTTAAATACACAGGGAGGAACATCAGAGTAACATCAGACCTATCCACAGAGACCTGGCAAGCCAGAAAGGGCTGGCAAGACATACTCAGTGTACTAAATGAGAAGAACATGCAGCCAAGGATACTTTATCCAGCAAGGCTGTCATTCAGAATGGATGGAGAGACAAGGAGCTGCCAGGACTGGCAGAAACTGAAAGAGTATGTGACTGCAAAGCCGGCCCTGCAAGAAATATTAAGGGGGGTGGGGGGGTCTATAAAAGAAGAAAGAACCCAAGAGTAGTTTAGACCAGAAATTTACAAAGACAGTCTATAGAAACAGGGACTTCACAGGCAACAGGATGGCACTAAAATCATATCTTTCAATAATCACTCAACATGAACGGCTTAAAAGCTTGCATAAAACAGCACAGGGTTGCAGACTGGATCAAAAGACATGACCCATCCATATGCTGTCTACAAGAGACTCATTCTGAACCTAAAGATATATCCAGACTGAAAGGGAGGGGATGGAGAACCATTTTTCATGCCAACAGACCTCAAAAGAAAGCTGGGGTAGCAACTCTCATATCAGACAAATTAGATTTTAAGCTAAAGACTGTAGTAAGAGATACAGAGGGACACTGGATCATTGTTTTTTTAAGTTTTTTTTTTTTTTTTTTTTTTTGGACAGAGAGACACAGCAAGAGAGGGAACACAAGTAGGGGGAGTGGGAGAGGGAGAAGCAGGCTTCCTGCCGAGCAGAGAGCCTGATGTGGGACTTGATCCCAGGACCCTGGGACCATGACCTGAGCCAAAGGCAGGCGCTTAACGACTGAGCCACCCAGGAGCCTGCACTGTATCATTCTTAAAGGGTCTATCCAACAAGAAGATCTAAGAACTGTAAATATCTATGCCCCCAACATGGGAGCAGACAACTACATAAGCCAACTGTTAACCAAAGTAAAGAATCATATTGATAATAATACTTTAATAGTAGGAGACCTCAACACTCCACTCTCAGCAATAAACAGATCATCTAAGCAGAAGATCAACAAAGAAACAAGAGCTTTGAATGACACTTAGGACCAGATGGACCTCATAGACATATACAGAACATTCTACCCTAAAACAACAGAATACTCATCCTTCTCGAATGAACATGGAACTTTCTCCAGAATAGACCACATACTGGGTCACAAATCAGGTCTCAATCGATATCAAAAGATGAGATTATTCCCTGCATATTTTCAGACCACAGTGCTTTGAAACTGAAACTCAACCACAAGAAATTTGGAAGGAATTCAAACACTTGGAAGCTAAAGACTGTTCTGCTTAAGAATGTTTGGGTCAACCAGAAAATTAAAGAAGAACTTAAACAATTCATGGAAACCAATGAGAACGAAAACACATTGGTCCAAAATCTATGGGACACCGCAAAGGCAGTCCTAAGGGGGAAATACATAGCCATCCAAGCCTCATTCAAAAAAGTAGAAAAATCCCGAATGCACAAGCTAACCTTACACCTAAAAGAACTGGAGAAATAACAGCAAATAAAACCTAAACCAAGCAGGAGAAGAGAAATAATAAAGATTAGAGCAGAGATCAATGAAGTAGAAACCAGAAAAACAGTAGAGCAGATCAATGAAACTAGAAGCTGGCTCTTTGAAAGAATTAACAAGATCGATAAATCCATGGCCAGACTTATCCAAAAGAAAAGAGAAAGAACCCAAATTAATAAATTACAAATGAAAGGGGAGAGATCACAACCAAGGAAATAGAAACCATTATTAGAAATTATTATCGGCAACCATATGCCAATAAATTAAGCAACCTGGAAGAAATGGATGCCTTCCGGAAACCTATAAACTACCAAGACTGAAGCAGGAAGAAATTGACAGTCTGAATAGACTAATAACAAGTAACAAAATTGAAGCAGTGATCAAAAACCTCCCAAAAAACAAGAGTCCAGGGCCAGATGGATTCCCAGGGGAATTCTACCAAACATTTAAAGAAGAAATAATACCTATTCTCCTGAAGCTGTTAAAAAAAAACAAAAGGAAATCTTCCAAACTCATTCTATGAGGCCAGCATTACCTTGATCCCAAAACCAGGCAAAGACCCCATCAAAAAGAAGAATTACAGACCGATGTCCCTAATGAATATGGATGCCAAGATACTCAACAAGATCCTAGCTAATAGGATCCAACAGTACTTTAAAAGGATTATCCATCACAACCAGGTGGGATTTATTCCTGGGATGCAAGGGTGGTTCAACATTCACAAATCAGTGTGATAGAACACATTAATAAAAGAGAAGAACCATATGATCCTCTCAATTGATGCAGAAAAAGCATTTGACAAAATACAACATCCTTTCCTGATTAAAACTCTGAAGAGTGTAGGGATAGGGGGAACATTCCTCAAGTTCATAAAAACCATCTATGAAAAGCCCACAGTGAATATCATTATCACTGGGAAAGAGCTGAGAGCCTTTCCCTTAAGGTCAGGAACACGACAGGGATGCCCACTCTCACCACTGTTGTTCAACATAGTACTAGGAGTCCTAACAACAGCAATCAGACAAAAGAAATTAAAAGTATTCAAATTGGCAAAGAAGAAGTGAAACTCTTTCTTCCCAGATGACATGATACTTTATGTCGAAAACCCAAAAGACTCCATCCCTAAATTACTAGAAGTCATTCAGCAATTCAGTAATGTGGCAGCATACAAAATCAATGCACAGAAATCAGCTCCTTTTCTATACACTGACAAAGTGACCGTAGAAAGAGAGATTAGGGAATCGATTCCATTTACAATAGCACCAAAAAAATAAGATACCTAAGAATAAACCTAACCAAAGAGGTAAAATATCTGTACTCTAGAAACTACAGAACACTTATGAAAGAAATTGAGGAAGATACAAAAAGATGGAAAAACATTCCATGCTTGTAGACTGGAAGAATAAACACTGCTAAAATGTCTACACTGTCCAGAGCATTCTATACTTTCAACGCCATCCCTACTAAAATACCATTGGCGGGGTGCTTGGGTGACTTAGTCATTAAGCATCTGCCTTCAGCTCAGGTCATGATCCCAGGGTCCTGGGATCAAGCCCTGCATCGGGCTCCCTGCTCTGCGGGAAGCCTGCTTCTCCCTCTCCCACTCCCCTTGCTTGTGTTCCCTCTCTGTGTCTCTGTTAATTAATTAACAAATAAACAAATAAATAGAAATACCATTGGCATTTTTCAAAGAGCTGGAACAAACAATCCTAAAATTTGTATGGAACCAGAAAAGACCCCGAATTGCCAAGGAATTGTTGAAAAAGAAAAAGCTGCGGACATCACGTTGCCTGATTTCATGTTACATAACAAAGTTGTGATCACCAAGACAGCATGGTATTGGCACAAAAACGGACACATACTTCAGTGGAACAGAACAGAGGTTCAGAAATGGACCCTCAACTCTATGGTCAACTAATCTTCAACAAATGAGGAAAAAACATGCTGTGGAAAGAAGTCTCTTCAATAAATGGTGCTAAAAAAATTAGACAGCTATATACAGAAGAATGAAACTCGACCATTCCCTTACACCATACACAAAGATAAACTCTAAATGGATGAAAGACCTCAATGGGAGACAGGAATCCATCAAAATCCTAGAGGAGAACACAGGCAGTAACCTCTTCGACCTCGGCCACAGCAACTTCTTTCATGACATGTCTCCAAAGGCAAGGGAAACAAAAGCAAAAATGAAGTTTTGGGACTTCATCAAGATAAAAAGCTTCTGCACAGCAAAGGAAAGAGTCAACAAAACTAAGGCAACCCACAGAATGGGAGAATATTTTTGCAAATGACACTACAGATGAAGGGCTGTTATTGAAGATCTATAAAGAACTTCTGAAACTGAACACCCAAAAAACAATCCAGTCAAAAAACGTGCAGAAGACCTGAACAGACACTTCTCCAAAGACGACATAGAAATGGCTAACAGACACATGAAAAAATGTTCAACATCATTAGGCATCAGGAAATTCAAATCAAAACCACAATGAGATACCACCTTACACCAGTTAGAATGGCAAAAATTAACAAGGCAGGAAATAACAAATGCTGGCGAGGACGTGGAGAAAGGGAAACCCTCTTACACTGTTGGTGGGAATGCAAGTTGGTACAGCCACTTTGGAAAACAGTATGGAGGTTCCTCAAACGGTTAAAAATAGAGCTCTCCTATGACCCAGCAATTGCACTACTGGGTATTTACTCCAAAGATACAGATGGAATTAAAAGAAGGGGCACATGCACCCCAATGTTCATAGCAGCAATGTCCACAATAGCCAAACTGTGGAAGGAGTGGAGATGCCCTTCAACAGAGATGAATGAATAAAGAAAATGTGGTTCATATATACAATGGAATATTACTCAGCCATCAGAAAGGATGAATACATACCATTTGCTTCGACCTGGATGGAACTGGAGGGGATTATGCTAAGTGAAATAAGTCAAGCAGAGAAAGACATTATCATATGGTTTCACTCATATGTGGAACATAAGGAATAGCACAGAGGACATTAGGGGAAGGAAGGTAAAACTGAAGGGGGGGTGGAATCAGAGGGGGAGACACACCATGAGAAACTATGGACTCTGGGAAACAGTCTGAGGGTTTCAGAGGGAGGGGTGGGGGGATGGGTTAGCCCGGTGATGGTTATTAAGGAGGGCACGTGTTGTGATGAGCACCGGCTGTTATACACAACTAATGAATCGTTGAACACTACATCAAAAACTAATGATGTACTGTATGGTGACTAACATAATAAAAAAAATAAAGTAAAAAAATATAAGCACTAACGAAAGTAGGCAGAAAAATTAATTTCACATAATGATAATCATATGTCATTATAAGTATATATGAACATATGTATATGTGTATGATTATATGTATATATGTGTGTGTATATATATGTATATGTGTATATGCATTATATATATTTCTATCATCCTGTGCCATGAAAGGAAAAACACAAAATGAGGTTGGAGACTTGTGGAGCCAAAAATATTTCCTAAAATATTTTTCTTGGTTGCTAATTAACAATTACAAGTTTCCTTCTTTTTTCTTTAAGATTTTATTTATTTATTTGACAGAGAGAGACACAGCAAGAGAGGGAACACAAGCAGGGGGAGTGGGAGAGGGAGAAGCAGACTCCCGCTAAGCAGGGACCCTGATGCTGGGCTTGATCCCAGGACCATGGGATCATGACCTGAGCCGAAGGCAGACGCTTAACGACTGAGCCTCCCAGATGCCCCAATTACAAGTTTCTATTAGGAGGGCATACACACCTGATCAGATTGTTGGGGTTTGCAAAGAAACTCCATCCTTTCTATCATTCCTGGAGAGCAAAAAGCCTCTCATATAAAGGGGAGTAGACCATGCTGAGTGTGACACATGAGAGAGAGGCAAAAAGCTTGTGTGTTTTACTGGATTCTATGTTTCCCTGATAAATTCTTCTACTGCAACTTGAGTTCTTTCCTCATTTTCAGACCACTCAACTGTGCCATAGTTCTTTAGCAGAGAAAAGCAATCAGACAAACAGCCTGACTAGGAATTTTAGTACCAAAACAATTAAAATGAAAGGACAGTAATTTCTGTTATGCTGATTTGCACAACTCCATGAAAATCAGTTTGGACATTCAAAGAAATAATACCTATTCTACTGAAGCTGTTTCAAAAAATAGAAACAGAAGGAAAACTTCCAAACACATTCTATGAGGCCAGCATTACCTTAATCCCCAAACCAGGCAAAGACCCCATCAAAAAGGAGAATTTCACACCGATATCCCTGATGAATATGGATTCCAAAATCCTCAACAAAATCCTAGCTAATAGGATCCAACAATACATTAAAAGGATCATCCACCACGACCAAGTGGGATTTATCCCCGGGATGCAAGGGTGGTTCAACATTCGATAATCAATGTGATAGAACACATTAATAAGAGGAGGGAGAAGAACCATATGGTCCTCTCAATTGATGCAGAAAAAGCATTTGACAAAATACAACATCCTTTCCTGATTAAAACTCTCCAGAGTATAGGGATAGAGGGAACATTCCTCAAGCTCATAAAATCCATCTATGAAAAACCCACAGCGAATATCATCCTCAATGGGGAAAAGCTGAGAGCCTTTCCCTTAAGATCAGGAACACGTCAAGGGTGCCTGCTCTCACCACTGTTGTTCAACATAGTACTAGAAGTCCTAGCAACAGCAATCAGACAACAAAAAGAAATAAAAGGTATTCAAATTGGCAAAGAAGAAGTCAAACTCTCTCTTTTCGCAGACGACATAATACTTTATGTGGAAAATCCAAAAGACTCCACTCCCAAATTACTAAAACACATATAGCAATTCAGTAATGTGGCAGGGTACAAAATCAATGCACAGAAATCAGTTGCTTCCCTATACACTAACAATGTAACTGTAGAAAGAGAAATTAGAGAAACGATTCCATTTACAATAGCACCAAAAACCATAAGATACCTCGGAATAAACCTAACCAAAGAGGTAAAGGATCTATACTCTAGGAACTACAAAACACTCATGAAAGAAATTGAAGACACAAAAAGATGGAAAAACATTCCATGCTCATGGATCAGAAGAATAAACATTGTTAAAATGTCTATGCTACCCAGAGCAATCTATACCTTCAATGCCATCCCGATCAAAATTCCAACGACATTTTTCAAAGTGCTGGAACAAACAATCCTAAAATTTGTATGGAATCAGAAAAGACCCTGAATCGCCAAGGAAATGTTGAAAAAGAAAAACAAAGCTGGGGGCGTCACATTGCCCGATTTCAAGCTATATTACAAAGCTGTGATCACCAAGACAGCATGGTACTGGCACAAAAACAGACATACAGACCAATGGAACAGAATAGAGAACCCAGATATGGACCCTCAACTCTATGGTCAAATAATCTTTGACAGAGCAGGAAAAAACATGCAATGGAAAAAAGACCATCTTTTCAATAAATGGTGCTGGGAAAATTGGACAGCCACATGCAGAAGAATGAAACTCGACCATTCTCTAACACCATTCACAAAAAGATAAACTCAAAGTGGATGAAAGACCTCCATGTGAGACAGGAATCCATCAAAATCCTCGAGGAGAACATAGGCAGTAACCTCTTTGACATCACCCACAGCAACTTCTTTCAAGATACATCTCCAAAAGCTAGTGAAACAAAAGCAAAAATGAACTTTTGGGACTTTATCAAGATAAAAAGCTTCTGCACAGCAAAGGAAACAGTCAACAAAACAAAGAGGCAGGGCGCCTGGGTGGCTCAGATGGTTAAGCGTCTGCCTTCGGCTCAGGTCATGATCCCAGGGTCCTGGGATCGAGTCCCACGTTGGGCTCCCTGATAGGCGGGGAGCCTGCTTCTCCCTCTGCCTCTCTCTCTCTGTCTCTAATGAATAAATAAAATCTTTAAAAAAACAACAAAAAAACCCAAAGAGGCAACCCACAGAATGGGAGAAGATATTTGCAAATGGCACTACAGATAAAGGGCTGGTTTCCAAGATCTATAAAGAACTTCTCAAACTCAACACCCAAAAAACAATCAAGTCAAAAAGTGGGCAGAAGATATGAAAAGACACTTCTCTGAAGAAGACATACAAATGGCTAATAGACACATGAAAAAATGTTCATCATCATTAGCCATCAGGGAAATCCAAATCAAAACCACACTGAGATACCACCTTACACCAGTTAGAATGGCAAAAATGGACAGGGCAAGAAACAATGAATGTTGGAGAGGTTGTGGAGAAAGGGGAACCCTCTTACACTGTTGGCGGGAATGCAAGTTGGTACAGCCACTTTGGAAAACAGTGTGGAGGTGCCTCAAAAATTTAAAAATAGAGCTACCCTATGACCCAGCAATTGCACTACTGGGGATTTACCCCAAAGACACAGATGTGGTGAAAAGAAGGGCCATATACACCCCAATGTTCAGAGCAGCAATGTCCGCAATAGCCAAACTGTGAAAAGCGCCGAGATGCCCTTCAACAGATGAATGGATAAAGAAGATGTGGTCCATATATACAATGGAATATTACTCAGCCATCAGAAAGGATGAATACCCAACTTTTACATCAACATGGATGGGACTGGAGGAGATTATGCGAAGTGAAATAAGTCAAGCAGAGAAAGTCAATTATCATATGGTTTCACTTACATGTGCAACATAAGGAATAGCATGGAGGACATTAGGAGAAGGAAGGGGAAAATGGGGGGTGGGGATTGGAGGGAGAGATGAACCATGAGAGACTATGGACTCTGAGAAACAAACTGAGGGTTTTAGAGGGGAGGGGGGGATTGGTTAGCCCGGTGATGGGTATAAAGGAGGGCACGTACTGCATGGAGCACTGGGTGTTATACGAAAACAATGGATCGTGGATCACCACATCAAAAACCACTGATGTATGGTGACTAACATAACATAATAAAATTTTTAAAAAATCAGTTTGGAAATTAAATAATATGAGCATTTGGTGGGAAAATATAATCTAACAATATTGGTCCCAGGATTAATAGCAATTCTAAACAGAACAATATCCATGAAGACAGCAAATGTTATAAAAGAGTCACAAAAACAAATGAGGAAAAAAGTTTAATAAGCAGATTCTGAAGGGGAATAAAAGAAGATTCTGCTATTTTAAAAAATATAATTAAATTTATTTCTACTGAGTTTAAGAGCACTGAATAGTTGCCATAGTTCTCACATTTTTGTAATGGGCTTTAGTTTTCTAATTATTGAAGAAACACTGAAAAAGTAACTTCAAACCTTTCAAATTTCAAGGAAACCTATCCATATTTGATCCCTGTCTCCTTCCCAGAGTCACCACAATCCCAAGGCATGGATTAGAGCCATAATAGGAGACAACTTATATTCTATACACACAGAGACCACATCTACACACAGGTACAACCACAAGCCTGTATTAACACTCAAACATTCAACTACAGAATCACATATACTCACACACAGTCACTTGCATACTCACTCAGTCCCACATTCAGAGACACACACACACCACATACAGGCTCCCTTTCAACATACTCCTAGTGAAACACTTATGACCGCACAAACTCACACAGTCACTCTCGGATTCACAAAAATCTCATCCAGTTACATGACAGAAGTGTTTGTATATGGAAAAAAATAAGATTAACTACAGTCCCCTGGATGTATGAAAACAAAAGCTCTTTCTACTCTTTCCAACATAGCAAACCTCCACAAGGACCATATTCACAACATGTGCCACAAAGAGTAAAGAGCACTGCCCCTTTGGGTCAAGGTGCTTGGCATAAAGATGGGGAGTGATACAGTGAAGTCAGAATGAGGGCACAGGGATAAATGGAGTGCACAGAGGCTGGGGGCTTGGGGTAACAGAGCCACAGGGGAAGAAAGGACAGGACCTGGGTTAGTTTCCTAGGGCTGGTGTAACGAATTAGCACAACTGGGTAGCTAAACAAACCAAAAAATTACAGTCTCAGAGTTCTGGGGGTTCTTCAATGTCTGAAGTCAAGTTGTTGACAGGGCCACACTTTTTCTCAAGAATTGAGTCTTCCCTCTACCTTCTGGGGACTGTCAGCTATCCTTGGCCCTCCTCAGCTAGTAGATGCAGCTCTCAGTCTCTGCCTTCATCATCACACACTGTTTTGTGTGTGTGATGGGGATAAAAGGGTGAAGGAAATCATGGGAAGGAAGGGGATAATGGATGAGGAATTAATTGGCAAAAGGGAATTAAGAGGCAAGATTGGGTAAAGAGCATGCAAACCTTATTGCCTATGAAGGGTTAAAGAATATAGGGATGGAAGGGGGATAGTTGCTTGTGAATGGAGTCCAGGGGGTATTCAGTGCTCTAACCAGAGATAAAGGATAGG
Source organism: Mirounga angustirostris (assembly GCF_029215605.1). NCBI lineage: Eukaryota > Metazoa > Chordata > Mammalia > Carnivora > Phocidae > Mirounga > Mirounga angustirostris. The sequence continues at coordinate 55,416,935 of NW_026991724.1, read as the reverse complement.
AAGAAAAGCTGAGGCCTTGGGAACATAATGGACACAGGTAGTTAACGTGGGTGGAGGGGGATCATCAGACCTGCAATAATAGCAGGCATCAGTAAGTGAAAGGGCCCATGAGAAAGACTTAGGGAGTGGGGTCATGAGGAAACTAAGGATTCCTGATAAATGATGGCAGTGGACATAAAGGACACAATAAATGGGCTGAAGTCATGGAATGGGGGAAGATAAATGGCAGTGGAGAAGGATGAAATAATGGAGGATGGAATATTTGAGGACAACAGAAGGGGAGGAAGTTTGGGCTGAGGCCTCTGAGATCAGGCGAAAAGGAGTTTATTGGTATAGAAGTCTAAAATGCACCTGATGGACTTAGAAGAGCAAGGAAGAAGACTGGAAGGGTCATTTGCAGGGAAAGATTGAGGTCTTGTGGATATCTAAAGGTCAGAAGGGTGGAGATATTGAGGTCACAGTGGGGGATAGAGAGAGGTGGAACTGGGGGTGACCGAAGTTGCAGGGGTTCAACTGGAGGTCATTAATTCATTCTCCTACTCATTAATTCTGATTTGCACTTGATTCATAATTGTCAACGGTTTCTAATTTTAGCCCATGAGACAATAACCTTACTTACATAAAATACCCAGAAATCCTTTCAATTAAATATACAGTAAAGGACCAAATTTTGAGTAAACAATGAGAGTCAATGATTTCTCTCTTCTTTGGGGATACCATGCACAAGGTGTGACCATGTAGGGGGTCACATGGCAACCATAAGAAGGAAGTGGATTCTACTGACAACTGAATGGTCCTGGAAGTGACAGGTGACCCAGAGATTCCTGAGAAGATCCAATGCCTCATGAAACATTAATTTTAGCCTTATAAAGCCCTAACTAACGAGAAATCCCAGCCAAACCCACTGAAATTCAGACATATAAACAACAAAGTCATGTTTTTGTTGGCTCTTAAATACCTGCAATTGGTTATAGTAGTGATAGAAAACAACTACACACGGGCATATCATTAATTGTAAACTAAAAATTAAAAAAGTATAAACTTATAAAATATTTAAAGTAAAAATTCCCATTAATTACCCCCAATCAGTAATAGTTTGATCTTCAGACATAACAGTTTGTCAGGTTGAGGTGGTTCCTCCCTCTTATGCAATTTCAGAGTATAACACCCACAGACATGAAAACATTTTGTTCTTGGTTCAATGTTTACATTATTATCATATCAAACTTACTGTCAATCAAATTGCTTTCCTTAATCAATGCTGCATGAAGGTGGCATTTTCACACCAGTAGAAATGGATCTATAGCAACACAAAAACACATCATATCCCACGGTAATTATAAATATAACACCCTTGTTGAAACACTCTTATTTATACAATTACATAGTTGAACGTTATCTGTCTCCTATTACACACCTCATGAAATGTGGCTCTCTGATTTATACACATGTGACTTAACTGGGTAGTTCTGGGACATGAGATTGTTGCACCTTCATGACTGTGCATTCTTACAATGGGTGGACAATTGCTAAACTACCCTTGCAAATGGATTTTTTTTTTAAGATTTTATTTATTTATTTGACAGAGAGAGAGAAGAGCAGAGGGAGCAGCAGAGGGAGAGGGAGAAACAGGCTCTCCGCAGAGCAGAGAGCCCGATGCGGGACTCGATCCCACGACCCTGAGATCATGACCTGAGCCGAAGGCAGATACTTAACTGACTGAGCCACCCAGGTGCCCCGCAAATGGATTTAAAAACGTATAATATCCTACCAATTGTGTTTCCACTGTTAGATAAATTTTTTTTTTTTTTTTTAAGATTTTATTTGGAAGTGTGAGTGAGAGTGCGAGTTGGGAGAGAAGCAGATGGAGAGGGAGAGGCACACTCCCCACCAAGCAGAGAGCCCGACGCGGGGCTCCTGGGATCATGACCTGAGCCAAAGGCGGATGCTTAACTGATTGAGCCACCCAGGCGCCCCAGTGTTAAAGAAATTTAACAGGGAAGCCATTAGACTCAGGTGGCTCTAATGCCTTGGTAACCTCTATAAACAAACCGCAACTTATTCCACAGTCACTGCACTGGAATGGAAGAAAATGAACTTAAGAACAATGACAGTCAACTAGGCCTTCCAAAAATAAGGCAACTGCCTAAGGTATATCCGATCAGACACGGTCTTCGCTTTTTGTTTTTCCTCTCTGGAAAAACCTTACCGCTATCTCCTATAGGTGGACCATGCCTAACCATTTGGATAGACAGATTAACTGGCCAAATTAATCCTTAAAAATCTGAATGTACATGGGGCGCCTGGGTGGCTCAGTTGGTTAAGGGACTGCCTTCGGCTCAGGTCATGATCCTGGAGTCCCGGGATCGAGTCCCACATCGGGCTCCCTGCTTGGCAGGGGGTCTGTCTCTCCCTCTGCCCTCTTCCCTCTCGTGCTCTCTCTCATTCTCTCTGTCTCAAATAAATAAATAAAATCTTAAAAAAAAAAAATCTGAATGTACATCATCAGTTCATCTTCTACCACCACCACCTTTCATTTTGAACACTTATCATCTGGCCTGAACATCTTGCCCACTTGGAAAGTGGAAACAAGACTCAGAGTAAGGCCTTCCCCTGCCCCTCTCCACCCACTTTTGCACATGCACACAACACACCGACATAACTCTGCCCTCACTTGCTTGGACTTCACTCTTGGTAATGGCTCGCCCCAGCGCCTGAGCAGATCGTGTTCCACCAAGTGTTGCACATGCGCAAAGAGGACTTCTGGCACATAGAGGACACTGCCGTTCTCAAAGCCAAACCCACAGTCATGTGTTCCTCCCTTCACCAGCCCAGGTCCCCAGAACACCAGCCCTGAATCCCATCTTAACCAAGCCCACACACCTGAATTCCCAGTTCAGGCAAGCTAGAACCAGAGTCTATGGACGGACCAGTCCTCCCTTTGACCAAGGTTGTTATCATACTTAAGAGTTTTTGATGCCCTCTCCCGTTTCTGCCTTCCTATTGCCAAAACTTCACACATGCACACAGAGAACACGGGTGAACCCCTCAAGGACAATAATTCCGCACCTCCTACAATGCAGGGGACCTCAAAGCAGATGGGGATCAGGGACTGGCCACCCAGGTCACCCTGTGCAATATAAATGCATAAGGCACCCATCAGTCCCATCTCCCAGTGGACCTTCTGATGACCCCGGATTCCTGTTTCATACTTCAGGCCTAACATTGTGGGCACAGAGCTCAGCTGCCCAGGATTTGCATCAGATACATCCCTGTGTCAAAATGGGGCTTGCAGAGCCTAATAGAGAATTGTCAGTTCAGATTTATCAAAAATGTCCTCCGACCACAAAACTGCCAGGGCGCCTGGGTGGCTCAGGCGTTAAGCGTCTGCCTTCGGCTCAAGTCATGATCCCAGGGTCCTGGGATCGAGCCCTGCATCGGGCTCCCTGCTCCACGGGAAGCCTGCTTCTCCCTCTCCCACTCCCCCTGCTTGTGTTCCCTCTCTCACTGTGTCTCTCTCTGTCAAATAAAATCCTTAAAAAAAAAAAAATGACCTGCAACCACAAAACTGCCCTCCACAGCGCCAGTAGCAGTCCCTGATCTTCCCTTTTCAGAACAGCTCCAAGAACAGAGTTCGTGGCAGGTCCACCTCCTGGGGGGTCCTGAATTGGCATCCCCACTTTTCTGAGGCTCATACTGAGATAAAGGTGAGCAGATGACTTACAATTTGGTGAGTCAGCTTCACCTTTCTTGTTAAAACAAAACTTCCAAAGTAACAGGTAGCATCCTGTCTTCCATTATTGGGGTGTCCATTGAAAGTCCACACATCAAAAATTCCAATACACTTACCTGGGTGTATGACTACTGCCTCCTTCCTCTTTATGTCCTAGGGCTCTTTCCTCTTCCAAACAAGGTGACCAGATTCAGGCTAGAAACAGCAAGACCTGTTCATAAGGAAAAGAAACATGACTCTTGCTGGAAAATCTTCAATTTCAAATCCAGCACTATGCACAGTAGAGAAAAGAGCACATTACAGAAAGTTGTAGAAAATTATTTCTCCAAATGCTGTTTCCTGATGGCCTCTTCAGAATACTTAGGCATTTTCAATTTCAGTTCCTTAACTCCACTTTCAAGAACTACTGAATCAAAAATAAGGAACAGATATTAATTTTAAGGTGTGGGCAACAATATTCTATGCCATTTAATGAATTATCACTACCCTAGAGTGATGGTTAGAGGTAACTTCAGAAAAGGGGAAGATTCATGAGGTTTCATCTTAACATTTCCTTCTTTACACCAACAAATGCCTAGTTAATTCCTTAGAATGATTTCATTTATCATTTGTGCTGAGTTACACTATAGAATTTAAGATATTTGAACATACAGAAATTATACAATGCTTGTTTCCTTTTGCTGAAAATAAAAGCAAAGAAAGAAGAAAATGTGTGTGACATTAAGGGTAATAAAATGGAACCTTACTGGACCAAGGACTAATTTAGAACCTTTGCTTACAAAAGCCAGGATCTCCACAAATCAAATATGAGGGACTTCATTTTCCAAAGCAAACTACTAGAAAGAGAAACTAGAAGATGGGAGTTTCCACATTAAATATGATGGTTTATGCACACCTTTCAGTAAATCCCTTCCAGATTCTTATTAATGATAATGGGAACAATACTAACTTTATAGAGGGGGAATCTGGCAGAGAGACCCTCAACCAAGTCAACAAAATTAACAGCTGTAATGAGACAAATTGATATCAGCTGCCTGATGCACATACAAGGACTCATCACTGCTATAATATTGTTTGCAAAATATTAATTCATAATAGGATTCTAATCATGAGAAAACAGTTTTATGCACATTTCAAGTGACACATAGCTCCCATATCCTATAGTCTTTAATGTATTTTAAATAGTAAGTCTTTCTTTGAAGCAATCTAGACAGCAAGGCTTTCTTTTTCAGAATGTTGAGTTATTCTGGGGGCCCAATAGCCACCTTGTTGACCTTTCCTCAATCTAGTTTCCATAGACTCAGGCCATACCAAGACAGAACCTAAATATTATATATACACCCCTCCTTCACTGGAGTCCCCAAACCCAACCCATCTCCAGTGAGAATCTTGGGTACCAACACATCCCCATGTTGATCCATCACAGAGGGAATATTTTCAATAGTTACAGGTCTTGAATTCATGGTAGGAATTCTTCAGACTATATAGAAAACCTTGTTCAAGAGAATGGAGAGATGGCCCCAGGATATAAAAGACTAATATCTAGGGGCACCTGGGTGGCTCAGTCAGTTAAGTATCTGCCTTCAGCTCAGGTCATGATCCCAGGGTCCTGGGATTGAGCCCCGTGTTAGGCTCCCTGCTCAGCTGGGAGCCTGCTTCTCCCTCACCCTCTGTTGCTCCCCCTGCTTGCGCTCACGCTCTCTCGCTCTCTCTCTCTTTTCTGTCAAATAAATAAAATCTTTATTTGGGAAGAGGGAGAGCGGGAACACAAGCAGGAGGAGTGGGAGAGGGAGAAGCAGGCTTCCCGCTGAGCAGGGAGCCCGATATGGGGCTCTATCCCAGGACGCTGGGATCATGACCTGAGCCAAAGGCAGACGCTTAACGACTGAGCCACCCAGGCACCCCAAATAAAATCTTAAAAAAAAAAAACCAAAAGAATATCTAAAGAACTTACTATTATAAACAACAAATTTCCTAGGCAAGAACCCCAGAGGTAGAGAAGTCAATTTTTACACCTTCTAACTATACATTTCAGTAAGAAATGAGGACACAGCCCCTGAGCTAAATCAAGACAAGATTTACCTGAGAAGCAGCCATTTCTTCCTCTCCCTTCTGTTACAGGTTTCTTTCTCAGGTGAGATTATATAGAGAAATCCCACCTGTAAGCCTTTAAAGATCTTAGCATGGCCTCTTCACTCACATCACCTCAGAGGCAGAAGGATCTTGAAATGCACAAAAGGCCACCCTCTCCTTTGCTTTGTCACGGGAAAGATTCAGAAAAAAGGAGCTCCTACGGGGACACTTGTGTGTGTTCCTCCTTCCCGGTTTCAGATGTCCTCCCCTCCCACAGACAGCCACAAATCCTGCCACAGGGAACGGGGGCTGCACTGACCTGCCCCTTCCAAGGGAAGGCCGAACACTCTGATACCTTCTCTTCAACTGAAAGCAGCTCTCACAAATATATCTGTGAATCCTTGTGCTTCACCCTGACCTACTAAGAATCACCTGGGGCACATAGTTAAAGCAGCACTGATGTTCTCACCCTGACCAATAGACAGACTCTGGCAGAGGGCCCAGGTGATGGTGGTTCTTAAAACTCACCCTGGGATCTTTACTGTAAACCCAGGCTGATAAACGATGATGTGTTTCACATTTCATTGTGCACAGAAATCATTCGGTGTTCCAGGTCCCACAGAAGAAATGGTGATTCTGCAGGTTGGGAATGGGGTCTGAGAATTGGCATCTTTCCCAAGTACTTGTTAGTGCTGATGCTGTTCCTGGGGACCCTCGTTTAGTGGCGACACTAGAGAATGCAGGCACAGCGCACCTGAGCCCCCCACACCCACCATCTACGTCAACACAAACAACTCCTGGGGAGTTCCCAGGAAAGAGTTTACTTTTCACTGTTGTGAGTTTACTGTCGGTTCCCAGCAGAGACTACAATCACCATCCTGAGGGACTATATGCTTTCATAGCACTTTAAAGATTACAGAAAGGCTAGTGAATGCACTAATATCTGAGTAAGTCTCTTTTTGGAAAAGAACATCTATACATTGATTACTGCAATTACTGCAATGTTGATTGAGCATTAATTTTCTGTTCACAAGGAAGTTATGGTGCACCGTGTTGGGAACTTCACACATATAATTTCATTCGCATAATACCCTGCGAGCTGGGCACTAGGTGTCCTATAATAACTATGAGGATGTAGATACTGGGCCCTACCTATCTGCCTTGTCCTCAGTTTCCCTATTGGATTAAAAAAAACCCAGCTTGTATACAGTAAGAACTAAATAAATATGAATGGAAGAATACAGAAAGAAAGGGTAGATTAGAAGTTCGGAAAGTTTTCATTGTTGTGATTACATTTTTTAATTTTTATTTTTTTAAAGATTTTGATAGAGAGAGATAGCTAGAGATAGAGAGCGCACTCGAGCACAAGCAGGGGGAACAGCAGACAGGGTGAAAGGGAGAAGCAGGCTCCCTGAACAAGGAGCCTGACTCAGGGCTCCATCCCAGGACCTGGAGATCCTGACCTGAGCTGAAGGCAGATGCCCAACCAACTGGGCCACCCAGGCACCCCATGATTACATTTTTTAATAGGATAGAAAAATGTTTGAGTTCATAAATAAGAGTTTTCCTAACTGGATGTACTTTGTACACTTCCATCCGCAATATGTGATCATTTTAATCCCTACATTTTTACTAAAATTTGGTGTTACCAATTTTGTTTTGTTTTGTTTTGTTTTCAAATTTAGCCATTCTAGAAAATGCAAAGTGGCATCTCCTTGTTTCCCTGCTTTCTAGGAGAAATGGTTAAAGAAAATGTGAGATTATATGTATATATAAAATTCAGCCTTAAAAAAAAAGGACATCCTTCCATTTGGGACAATGTGGATGAGCCTAGAAGAAGTTATGCTATGTGGAATAAGCCAATACACAAGAGCAATTACTGTATTATCTCATTATATCTGGAATCTAATAAAGTGGAACTCATCATAAAAGCAGAGTACAATTGTGACTGCCATGAGCTGTCTGTGGGTGAAGTGAGAGATGTTGGTCAAATGGTACAAAGATTCAGCTCTTCAGGATGAATACATTCTGGAGATCTAAAGTACAGCATGGAGAATACAGATAGGTCTATTATATTTGAAATTTGCTAAGAGAGTATATCTTAGATGTTCTCAACAAAAATTAATTAAAAATTAAAAATCCTAACTATATAAGGTGATGGACATACTAATTAGCTAGATTGTTATAATCATATCATAATGTATACATATATTTATATTTTGTAACTTGAGCAACAGCTAAATCTACAGGAATGGAAAACAGGATTATGGGCAAAAGGCTCCTGAAACACAAGATTTAACGGGAAAAAGAGAAATTAAGACACTAATATATATAATCCTTTTCCGCTATTTATCTGCTTCTGGGTTTCAGGAGTCGTGAGCACCAGCCCTGGAGAGATGAAAGGAGCAGCCACTCAGAATCTGATCTCCTCTAATCTGTCCTGGGAAGGGAGGAGCTCCAGAGCCAGGCCAGACCTGGACACAGCCTCAGAAGGGGATTTGATCTGATCTGGGCTATGGGAGAGCTCGCTATAGGCTCTGATCTCCTAGCCTCTGGGATAATTCCAGCTTTGTCATTCCAAAGCCTGCCCAACAGAAATTTAACTCTGAGAGTTCATATTATTTTAATCTATTTAGTCACTTTCCTGTCTACTTCATAAAATAAAATAAAAATCAACTTAACACAAACATTTAGAATTTCTGGAACAATTATGTTAGAAACTTTTTTTTTTTTTTTAAGATTTATGTATTTATTTGAGAGGAAGAGAGAGAGTGAGTGAGTTTGCACAAGTGGGGGGCGGGGAGGGAGAGGGAGAGAGAATCTCCAGCAGACCCCACACTGAGCACAGGGCCCGATGCAGGGCTCGATCCCATGACTCTGAGATCACGACCTGAGCTGAAACCAAGTCGGATGCCCAACCAACTGAGCCGCCCAGGCGCCCCAGGAATCTTTTATTCTTAACAAGAATGTAAAATAAATGCTACTACTACTGCTAATAAAAGTGCTTTGGTTCATGGATGACCCATCAGGGTGAAGCAGAAACACACAACACAGAAAGGGAACTGTCCCAACTGAAGCAAAGTCCCCTGTATATTACTGCTTCCTTGCACTGACCCTACAATCCTGAATTCAACCATATACCCATTGCTCTAGATTAAAGGTTCCCGGGTGTAGGGATCATGACTCTTCATGTTTTTCTAATGACCAGATGCCATGGAAACAATCAGTTTCTATCTGTTTGCATCTCTACACTTGCTCAGTGTTCTTTACCACAGCACGAGGAACCTGGAGAGACTCCCATCTGGGTACCAAAGTCATGAACAAAGAATATATGGATAATATTTATAAGACAAATGTACACATAATTTTATTGGTAATTGATACATGGCTGATTCCTATTTGAATTAAATCCTACACTGTCGGGGCGCCTGGGTGGCTCAGTTGGTTAAGCGACTGCCTTCGGCTCGGGTCATGATCCTGGAGTCCCGGGATCGAGTCCCGCATCGGGCTCCCTGCTCGGCAGGGAGTCTGCTTCTCCCTCTGACCCTCCTCCCTCTCATGCTCTCTGTCTCTCATTCTCTCTGTCTCAAATAAATAAATAAAATTTAAAAAAAAAAAAAAATCCTACACTGTCTTCAAATGTACTGAGTTGAAAATTGTTATCCAAAAACATAAAACATAGATAAAACAAAAACACAGTAAATTAATATTGTGGAAACTATCATACAAAAGGAAGCAGTGTTATGGAATTGTAAAACAAGACTAGGAAAAAAATTAACCCCCAAAATTCCGAATAAAACATACACTCTTAATTTTTTTTTTTTTTTTTTTTTTTTTGACAGAGAGACACAGCGAGAGAGGGAACACAAGCAGGGGGAGCGGGAGAGGGAGAAGCAGGCTTCCCGCTGAGCAGGGATGCAGGGCTCGATCCCAGGACCCTGGGATCATGACCTGAGCCGAAGGCAGACGCTTAACGACTGAGCCACCCAGGCGCCCCAAAATGTACACTCTTAAAATGATGCTTCTATGTAATTATAATTTTAAACTGGGATTGTGCACCCATGAAAAGTATTTAAAGCACCAGTCAGTGTTATATGGCAGTAAAATTGCTCAGAAAATTCATTACAATCAATCATAAAATGCCCAAATAAAAACTTTATGAATAAGCATTTAAATAACATTGAGAAATTTGTTATTAATACTCCCAGTTTTACACAGAATGCAAAGGCTGCAGTTCATCCTTTAGAAACAACAAAACATTTCTGAATAAACACCATGAGTTGTAAAATATCCTGCATATCACTGGTATATAAACATTTAGGTATTAATTATGCCACATTTCAGATACATTTTGAGGAAAGTGGTTGCAAATGCTGATTGCATTTATATTTATGAAAAAACCTTTTTTTTTTTAATTTAATTTTATTTTTTTATTTATCTGAGAGAGAATGGGAGACAGAGAGCATGAGAGGGGGGAGGGTCAGAGGGAGAAGCAGACTCCCCGCCGAGCAGGGAGCCCGATGCGGGGCTCGATCCCGGGACTCCAGGATCATGACCTGAGCCGAAGGCAGTCGCTTAACCAACTGAGCCACCCAGGTGCCCAGGCGCAGAGCCTTCTTAAACAACAAAAAAACAGATTTTGCACTGACGATATCTCAATAATTCTTTTCTTGACCTTGGGCTCCTGGCCCACATCACATCAGTTTTCACTGGACTTTGAAGACTCTCAGCTTTGTGTGCTAGAGAGAGTGACTTCTGGGACTGGAGGTTCTAAATCAGCCAGACCTCAATCCCATAGGTTTTTATTTTGCTCCACACTCATGTCACAAACATATTCTTTTTTTTTTTTATTTAAAGATTTTATTTATTTGACATACAGAGAGAGCGAGCCCAAGCAGGGGGTGTGGCAGGCAGAGGGAGAGGGAGAAGCAGGCCTCCTGCTGAGCAGGGAGCCCGATGCGGGACTCGATCCCGGGACTCCAGGATCATGACCTGAGCCAAAGGCAGTCGCTTAACCGACTGAGCCACCCAGGCGCCCCGAAAAAACTTTTAACATGGGGATTTTTACTAATTATCTAACTTCTTATAAAACACATGTATATTTAAGCATGTTCTATCAGAACTTTAGAATCTAAAATCGCAGCTGAATTTCACAGAAAACTAATCACAAATTGAAAACATATAGGACACATATAGGAACTTCATATAAATAAGACAAAACTAGAAAATCATAGGTTTTAAGAAATACGGTAACACGCTGTGTCTCTGTCAAATAAATAAAAATAAAATCTTAAAAAAAAAAAAGAAATACGGTAACAACTGACGTCTGTCGTGATGCAAAAATAGAACTTAAAAAATGGCTTAGCATAGAGTTCCTCAGAAATATGCACAGATTTCCGTAGGTCCCCAAAAGTCATAGAAAAGCAGACAGATCACACAGGCCCTCACAGGCTATGGAAGGGTCTTTGGCCCTCCCTGTGAATATGATGGAAGACCAGGGGGGCAGAAGGAGAACCTTGAGGATGTAGGAACATGGGGAGTGTTAGATAGGATTGTCCCTCTGTGATAGCAAGGGAAATGTACTGAAGATTCTGGAAAATTATTTCCATTCAAGCAGAGCTTCCCAAACCACATTTTAAGTTTTGGCTTCCTCCTTGACCTTTGGAACTCACGTGTCATCTGCTTCATTCATTTCCACCTACCTGGTTGTACAGCGACTGTCTTCCTTCACTTCGCATCCCAGGACTTTTTCTTCTGTTCCAAAAAGGGTAAGCAGGTCTGGCTTAGATGTAGCAAGACCTGTTTATTTAAAAAAAGGAATATGAGTTTTGCTGGAGATTCTCTAATTTGGAGTCCAGTATTGATTGTCCTCAGTAAAAAAAGAGGAGATTGTAGAATTCTAGAAAATGATTTCCCAATATACTGTTATTTGATGAGCTTGAATGGAACAGTTTTTAGGGCAATTACAGGTTTTACTAGAACACCAAGAATGGCAAACAACAATCATTTTTAAACATTTACTAGTCACTAGATAGCATTATAACAGTTTTTCATAAGTTAATGCAAAAAAAACCCACAAAAATAATTTATGAGATCAAACATTTTTTTTAAAGATTTTATTTATTTATTTGACAGAGAGAGACACAGCGAGAGAGGGAACACAAGCAGGGGGAGTGGGGGAGGGAGAAGCAGGCTCCCCGCTGAGCAGGGAGCCTGATGCAGGGCTTGATCCCAGGACCCTGGGATCATGACCAGAGCCGAAGGCAGACGCTTAACAACTGAGCCACCCAAGTGCCCCTCAAATATACTATTCTTCCTCTTTTATGAGAGTCTTCTGTCAAACATCCAGTAAATGGAAGAAATGAGGTTTTAATCAAGGTCGTCTGACCTAGAGTTTATGTAACATGACACACAGGTCTATATACAGAGACTACCTTAAAGCAATGTTCCATAGGGGCCAAGGGCAGGCTGTCCCCAGATGGGACACTTTGGCATAAAGTGTTTTTTGAGTTAAAGGCAACTGACATCCTGTAGGCCCAAGAGAAACTTTGGCCCCTCTTAACTATGTAGAAGGATCTACATTAGGGGTCTTTCCCAGAATAAGGGCTATTATCGGAGATAAATTTTATCTAGGTAACCCATCTGTGTGCCAGGTCAAACATCTAATTACCAAACATCTGCTCTTCTTATTGCTTTGCAAAAACATTCCTATCTTCAAAGTACCAGACCATTCTTAGTCCAGGATGCCATATATACTTCATTTGGCTGGACTGACTTTGGGATTTCCATGTCTGTAGGTTTCCTTATACTTATGACATTAAATTTGATTTTTCTCCTCTTCATCTGTCTCATGTCAGTTTTGTTCTTAGTCTAGCTCGAAGGACCTTCTGTCCCCCAGCTAGGGGACAGAAATTCTTGCTCCTTGAAAGTATCAACACAAAATATATCTAATGAAGCCGGCATTGGTCTTGTCAGTTCAGATGGAAGAATGTCCCCTGGCACAGCTGTACCAGATAAGGAACATAGAGCCTAGGCTCAAGAGATAGGAATGTAAGCCACTAATTTACAAGTAATCAGCACTACCCTACAGATATAACTACCAGATGCACCTAATAAAACCTCTACGATAAAGAAGAAAGATATTTTTCGGATTCAAAGTCTTTTGAGATAGAATACACCTCCGGGGTACTAGGTGAGGTAGCACCAGAAGCTATCAAGGACTCAGGTCATGATCCTGGAGTCCCGGGATCGAGTCCCGCATCGGGCTCCCTGCTTGGCAGGGAGTCTGCTTCTCCCTCTGACCCTCCCCCCTCTCATGTGCTCCCTCTCATTCTCTCTCTCTCAAATAAATAAATAAAATCTTTAAAAAAAAAAAGAAGTTATCAAGGAACATCTGCTAACACGGCCTCATGGGTCTCCAAGGAACAGCATCCATCTTCTTAGTGATACCGAACCAAACCGTGCCCTTGGGCTCTCTGAACAATAGAATTTGACAAGAGGCCAAACAGGAGTTTCAGGCAAGGCTTTACTGGGGCTTATGCTCCAGCATGAGGGAGAGAGCACAAAAGAAAGTGTCGTCAGGCTGACTCCCCGAGGAGAGGTCAGGGAGAATTTTTAAAAAGAAACTTAGGTGGGAAAAGAGTGCTGTCTAAGCATAGAGTGGCAGGGATTTATTAGCACCTGCATGCTTAAAGATCATCATGCTTTTTTACATACTGCTTGTCTAATTAACATATTAAATCTCCACTCCTGGGCATGATTTCTGGGATTAGAATGAGGGAAAGAGTCAGAGAAATTTCAGCACTGTGGTCCCTCGTGGCACAACCTGGTTTGGTCCAACCTTCATTAGTGTTCATAGTTAGCATACTTCCTCTAAATTCCTTCAACATAACCTACTTAGGAGGCATAGAGTTTTGGCTTCCCTCCCCGCCACACCAGTCCCCCACCCCGCCTTTATGGAGGCAGCCAAAGAATGCTGGATTTCACAGTCAGCACTGAGAGAGCCTGAGTCCAGTCTCTGCTCTGTCTTGGCCCTTGCCCCCAATTTTCTCCTTAAAAATCTTCGCTTGCAAGCAATCAAGGAGTTCAGGACTTTTGAGCATTAACTTCCCTCTTCTCCTGGGTGGTACCATAACAATAGCTGGAGGAAATATAAAATGGTGGAACTTCTATGAAAAACACTATGCAATTTCCTCAAAACATTACAAATAAAATTATCCTATGATCCAGCCATCCCACTTCCAGGTTTATATACAAAAGAATTCAAAGGAAGATCTGAAATTGATATTTGCACATCCATGTCCATTGCAGTTGTATTCACAAAAACCAATAATAAAGGAAGAACCCACACAAATGCCCACGCACAGATGAATAAATAAATAAAATGTAGCATATACATATCATGGAACACTTTTCAGTATTCCAAAAGGAACAGATTTTGTGACTTGATATAACTTAGATAAGCCTTGGGGACAGTACGTTAAATGAAATAAAGGAGTCACAACAACAGATACAATAGGACTCCACTTTTGTGAGTAATCTAAGACAGTCAAACTCAAAGGAAATTATAGTGGTATGTGCCAGGGACTTACAGTAGAGGGAAAAAATGGTGGTTAAGAGATCTTAAGTTTCACTTTTGCAAAAAGAAAAAATTCCAGAGATAGTTTACACAGTAATGTGAATATACTTAACAACACTAACCTGCCCATCTAACAATGGTTTGACGGTAAATTTTGCCATGTGTTATTTTTAACCACAATTAAATTTGTTAAAATACCTAAAAGAGAACAGATGATGAAACAGTCTTCATTTTCATGACTACTCATCTAGACAGAATAAAGCAACCACTGACCATTAACCAAGAATAGAAATAAACAAGAAGTCATGAACACACCAGGTAATATTTTTATAGACAAAAGCAGATAATTTTGTTTGTAATATACATATAGATGATACACATTTGAATCAAGCCTTACATTATCTTTAAAGTTAGAGTTGAAAATTACGATCCAAAATCATAATATACAGGTAACAACCTAAATTAATCAATATTGGGGATCCTACCAAAACAACACATAGTGATAGTACTGGAACACAAGAGAAAATTTAACAACCCAAATTCTTAATACAACATAGATGTACTATTAAAAACAGTTTCTATTATAACTATAAATATTAACCATGACTGTGAATTCATGAAGCGTAAGCAGTTTGAATCATGGGTATGTACTGTATGGAAGGAACTTTTCACAGGAAATGCTTTATAATCAATCATGAAAAGCTCACATGAAAAGTTCAATGAATGAAAATTTAAAAGGCACAATAGACGCTTATTATGGTGTTAATAGATCATTCCTACTCTTACACTAAATGTAAAGGCTATAAGCCAACCTGTAGAAGAAAAAAAATCCTGTATTTCTAAATAAAGGAACAAATGAAAGCTGTATAATATGGTGAACATCACTAATATATAAAATAAATATTTGGGATTAAGTTATACCATGATACAGATACACATTGAGGGAAGTGGATCAAAAACCTAATAACATTTTGACTAATGTAAATTTAAATTTATGAACCAAATATTTTTTTAATTTTTAAGTAATCTCTATATCCAACGTGGGGCTCGAACTCATGATCCTGAGATCAAGAGTCACATACTCTACCAGGTTAGCCAGCCAGGCACCCCTAGGAACCAAATATTTTAATGAATATGCATGCCAACTATTATCTAACTTTTTTTTTTTTTTTAAGATTTTACTTATTTTTCAACAGAGAGAGTGAGACAGCGAGAGAGGGAACACAAGCAGGGGGAGTGGGAGAGGGAAAAGCAGGCTTCCCACTGAGCAGGGAGCCTGATGCGGGGCTCCGTCCCAGGACCCTGGGATCATGACCTGAGCTGAAGGCAGACGCTTAACGACTGAGCCACCCAGGTGCCCCTATTATCCAGCTTTTTTTTTTTTTTTTTAAGATTTTATTTATTTATTTGAGAAAGAGAATGAGATAGAGAGAGAGCATGAGAGGGGGGAGGGTCAGAAGGAGAAGCAGACTCCCTGCTGAGCAGGGAGCCCAATGCGGGACTCGATCCAGGGACTCCAGGATCATGACCTGAGCCAAAGGCAGTCGCTTAACGAACTGAGCCACCCAGGCGCCCCTATTATCTAGCTTCTTATAAAACATGCGTGCATTCAAGTTCTGTCATATCAGAACTTTTGAATCTAAAGGCACACACAAATTTCACATAGATCCAATCAAAAAATGAGAATATTCAGGACAGTCCCAGGAATTTTTGTACAAAACAAGACAATTATAAAATGACATAAGTTATACAGAAATAAGGTAACAGAGACTGTACTATATGGTGGACAATGTTCTAACTTCCTCTATAGCACTCATTTAAGAATTCTATGAGGTTGGGCGCCTGGCTGGCTCGGTTAGTAGAGCATGCGACTCTTGATCTCAGGGCTGTAACTTTGAGCCCCATGTTCAGTGTAGGGATTATTTAAAAAAAAAATAAAATCTTTTAAAAAAATTCTAGGAGGTAAATAGATACATTAACTATTTTATCATTGTGGATTTGAGCATATAAGTGAAATTTCAAATGATAGTGCATAACAAAAAAAGACATTTTGAAGTAAAATAATTACATTTTCTCATTTTAGGGAAGTTCTCAGTGCTATGATGAAATTACTGAGTCTGAATTTTATGGGGTCATGTTTGAAACTGCCAGAGGTTTGGAAATAATAAAGCAGACAACACATCACTTCTGTCCCCAATGTTTCTGGAATTTCTGCACCAAATCTCATTGACTGCACCACTTTTCTCACGCACTTCCAACAAATTAAACTTAAGAGATAGCTTAATAGAGTTCCTCTATGTGCACAGATGTTCACAGGTACTAAGGACTGAAGAGCAAACAGATCACTGAGGCCCTCACAGTCCAAGGGAAGTTGTTGTTTTTGTTGTTGTTGTTGTTGTTATGCACTGAGGATGTGATAGAGATCTCTGGAGCTGAAGGAGAATTCTTGGAGGATATAAGAGCACAATAGTGTTGGACAGATGACCCTCTGTGAGATGAAGAGAAATGAACTTAGGCTTCTCACAATCATTTCTGTAGAAGCAGAGCTCCCCAAATCACATTTTCAGGTCTGGCTTCTTCCTGGAACTTTGGGCCTCACCTCCATCATCTGCTTAATTCATTCCCACCTACCTGGATGGAAGGATACAGATCTGGCTTTGACACAAGATCGGTTTATTAGAAAAAAAGGAAAATGAGTATTGTTGGAGATTCTAACTTTCAATCCACAACTGAGCTCAGTAGAGAAGAGAGGACATTATAGAATTCTAGAAAATGATTTCCCAAAAGCTGTTGCCCAACAGCCCCTTTAGAACATGCAGAAGGGGGGCCCCCGGTGGCTCAGTCGGTTAAGCGTCTGCCTTCGGCTCAGATCATGCTCCCAGAGTCCTGGGATCGAACCCCCCTTTGGGCTTCCTGCTCAGTGGGGAGCCTGCTTCTCCCTCTCCCACTCCCCTGCTTGTGTTCCCTCTCTCACTCACTCCCTCTCTCTGTCAAATAAATAAATAAAATCTTAAAAAAGAAGAAGAAGAACATGCAGGAGGGATTTCCAATGTTCACATCCTGACCTCCACTTCCAAGTACTACTGCTACGATAAAGAGTAGAAATAGGGAGTTTAAGATGTAGGCAATATCATTTTATGCCACTCAATGTTTAGAATTGCCACTAATCTACACAAGTGATGATGTTACCCCTTTAAGGAAGGGGAAGCTAAAGCTGAAAAGCAAACATCATGAAGATTTTTCTGTACATCTACAAACTCCTACTTATTTCCCTTTCTGCCTGGATCTGAATTCCAGTCATGCAAAGAGGAATCTTCCAAGAGACAGTCTACAATGGAAGGAAGAAAACCCTGAGTGTGTTTTGGGAAATCTGGAAGGAGTTATTCTCACCCAGGAAGAGGAGGTGTCCGTAGTTCTCTAACATCACATCCCTGTACAATTCCCGCTGAACGAGGTTCAGGCATCCCCACTCCTCCTGAGAGAATTCTATGGCCACATCCCTGAATGTCAGCAGTCCCTGCAATAAATACCACAGTGACCAAGTGGCCATTGACAGAGTTCACAGAGTTCTCACAGAGTTCACAGTCCCTAAGATGAAAGAGGAGGTTAATGTCACCAACTAGACCCCAAGACCTGACCTTCACTGCTTACCTGCTTTGTACCCACTGACCCTTGTCCCACATTTTAGTTAACCTCTTCTTTCCACCTTATCTTTTTCTTCAGGCAAAAGACCCCATGTGCATAGTCTCCTGTGATGGAAACAGAAACTACCCTGCAAGTAGTAACAACTGCCATGACAAAGAGCTCATGCTGGTCCCTACCACCCAGCACAGTTTGAGTTTAACCCCTGACTCACACCTGCACAGATGGACCATAGAGTGACCCACAGAGTGACTGACACTTACTTTTACCTCATTATAATACTAAAATCTCTGCTCATGCCTCATTTACATAATATACAAAGTATGTATAGAACTATTTACTTAAGGCGCATGTGCAACCTATGCCCACCTCTACATATGATGACAAGGCTCCCATTTCTAAATATTCATCCTAACTCTAAATAAAAGGAACCCATTCACCCTTGCTTGGGGAGTCAAGGCTTTGGAAGTTATTCCCTGTAATCTCCTTATTTGCTGCAAATAAAATTTCATTTGTGTGACAACTCCACCTGGTGGAGTTTCTATACCTTAGTTCACTTACCGAGGGACAGGTGTCCTGAGTTTCCGCCCTCTGGTTCCCTGGTTTCCAATGGATGGAGTGTTGGACACTGGCAACTCACCCTGGTTAACCCATTCAAGCTACTGGGACAAGGGCAGATTCCTGGAGGGGATGGTGGGAGGTGGGGGGGGATACTCTCACTTTTTTCGTTTTAAGTAATCTCTACACCCAACAGGCGGCTCAAACTCATGACCCTGTGATCAAGAGTCGCATGTTCCACTGACTGAGCCAGCCAGGTGCCTCATGGGAGCTCTTACTTCCTGGTGCTTGTGACTCCCAGCCTGCTCCTCTGATCTCACCTGAAATCTAGTGACCACCCTAATGATTTTTACTTAGAAGGACATCTGTTGTATAAGTTACACCAGATCTGTGCCACAGCTTTCAGAGGTAAACTAGAGTGGTCTCACCAAGTCTGGACAAGCTGACATAACAGGATACTGTGGGGGAATTAAATACTCATTGGAGTGGAGTCTAGACATCCCCAGTGAAAGAAGACCCCATGACCAGCCATTCAGAGGCTTAGATGCTCCATCCTGATGAAACTGGAGTGATCTAACAGAGACTAGTCTAAGGTCTAGGAGAATGAAAGAAATCTCCATCCCACCTGGTTGTTTGGTCTGTTTATTGTTATTCCCAATTTAAATCACCCTGGCTGTTTGGCCCTTGTGCACCTCTTCCTTCACTTAAAATCCAAGACAAAGGAGGCAGCAGCTTCCATCACTGGAAGCATGCACTGGGAGCAGGTCAGAGCTCTATGTAAATGGTTAAAAGACAAAGGTTTAGGAGCACCTGGATGGCTCAGTTGGTTAAGCGTCTGCCTTCAGCTCAGGTCATGATCCCAGGGTTCTGGGATCGAGCCCTGCATTGGGCTCCCTGCTCAGCAGGAAGCCAGCTTCTCCCACTCCCCCCACTCATGCAATCTCATGCTCTCAAATAAATAAATAAAATCTTCTAAAAAATAAATAAATACTGGTGCCTGGGTGGCTCAGTCATTAATGGTCTGCCTTTGGCTCAGGTCATGATCCCAGTGTCCTGGGATCGAGTCCCACATCAGGCTCCCTGCTTGGCAGGAAGCCTGTTTCTCCCTCTCCCACTCCCCCTGCTTGTGTTCCTGCTAGCTATCTCTCTCTGTGTCAAATAAATAAATAAAATCTTTAAAAAAATAAAAAAATAAAATAAAATAAATAAGTAGGCCTTCTCCATAATTCATGCCCATGGAGCCGTATGGCAGGAAAGAGGGCTCCTAAATACAAAAACGGACAAATTCAACATGTCAAGGAAATCCAAAGCCTGCTAGAAGCCATACATACCCCTAAAGAAGTGGCAGCAGTTCATTGCAGAGGCCTCAAAAAGGCAATTCTGAGGTAACAGGGGAAAATAATTTGGCTAATGCAGCCATAAAAAGGATACCCAGGTCTGGGGAGACTTCGTATTTGCCAGTAACTTCTTCTCTACCATTATATAAGTGCACTTCTTCCTACTTCCACAATGAGATAAAAGAGGCTGTAAAATTGGGCTGTCAGTGGTCCCCAACAGTCAGAGGATGGATGATGAATAACAACCTGAGAAACTGGGTACCAAGGAGACAGCTTGTAGACTCCTGAAGAATGCACCTGACTCATCCCATTATGGTAAGGAAGCCTTATACCTATGGCTACTAAAGATTATGAGCACCCCAGTGGTGAAGGAAATTGAGAAAATAACGAACCAATGCGCCTACTGTAGACTAGTAATGTACAAACCAGACCTCTGGTACCCCTCTAGCTAGAGCAACTCAAATTCAGGGGGCAATGCCAGGGGAGGATTGGTGAACAGACTTTACTGTAATGCCAGTGGCCCCTGGAAGGGTCGAATCCCTTTTGGTATTTGTAGATACATTCACTAGATGGACTGAAGCCTTTCCCTGAAGGACAGAAAGAACTAACAAAGTAACAAGGGCCTTGGAAAAGGAGAAAATTCCTGTTTCAGTTGCCAAGGTCAGTCCAGAGTGACAATGGGCCAGCTTTTATATCCAAAATCATATCTGAGGTAGCCAAGGCCTGAAGTATCAAGTGGAGGTTACACTCAGCCTGGAGACTCAGTCTTCTGGGAAGACAGAATGGGCCAGCAGAACCCTAAAATAGACTCTGGCAAAGTTGTGCCAGGAAACAGGAATATTGGTTAAAGTTAGTACCAATAGCTCTCACCAGAATGAGAGCTGCCCCAAAGGACAAATTAAAATCTCAGCCCATATGGGATGATTTATGGGAGCTTAACCCCCTACTTGCCTGCACAGATGGACCAAGGAGTAACCGGCAGTTCTATTTACTTCATTATAACACTGAATCTTCACCAAAGGAGAACAAGCCACATTTATGTAACATACAAAGTATGTGTAGACCTGTTTCTTTAAGACACATGTGTGACCTTATGCCCAGTGCTACATAAGATGACAAGGCTCCCCGTTTCTAAACATTCATCCTAACCCTAAATAAAAGGAACCCACTCAGCTTTGCTTGGGGAGTCAAGGCTTTGGAAGTTATTCCTTGTGATCTCCTTATTTGATACAAAGTTTCCTTTGTGTGACAACCCCACCTGGTGTAGTTTCTATCTGATACTCAGCAAGGAGTGAACTCATGTTCATTTAGTTGTATTAGAACTGGTTCTGGCTTAAGTGAGTTTCTTGCTTTATGCAGTAAGATGATTTTTAGCATGGTAATACGCTTGAATGTATTCTCTAGCTCTGAGGTAAGAGGATGGCATATGATCCACAAAACCAATATAAATACTGTGTATTTCTCCAAGATAAGTTGTAAAATGAAGGCATGAACACAGGCATACACATTGTTGAGTACTGTGTTTATATCATACAGTATAAATTGCGTCTATTTCTTAGATGGAACATTTTGGTGGGTTACAAATATATGTATCAAATTCTAATGTGAGTTAGAATTTCACAATAGTGCATTGGAGATCTTGCTAAAATGCAGATTCTGTTCAAGAGTTCTGGGGTGGTCGGGGCGCCTGGGTGGCTCAGTTGTTAAGCGTCTGCCTTCAGCTCAGGTCATGATCCCGGGGTCCTGGGATCGAGCCCCACATCCTGCTCCCTGCTCAGCGGGAAGCCTGCTTCTCTCTCTCCCACTTCCCCTGCTTGTGTTCCCTCTCTCGCTGTGTCTCTCTCTGTCAAATAAATAAATAAAATCTTAGAAAAAAAAAAAAAGAGTTCTGGGGTGGGATCCTAGTCTGTGTTTCTAATAACGCAGTAGCCTATGGGCCAAGGGATACATTTTTGAATAACAAAGAGGTAGAACTCAAAGGCAAGAATTCTTGGAGGACTTGGAACTGAACGCGTTTTATAGCACTTACAGGTTTACTAGTATAGCAAGAATGGCAACAATACTTTTTGAGCATTTCTAGTTACTAGATAGCATTCTAGCAATTTTTTCATAAATTAATGCAAAATAATAATAATCTAAGAGAGCGAACATATTATTCTTCTACTTTTATGCAAATATTTTGTCAAACAGCTAGTACATGGAAGGGATCAGGTTATTAACCTAGCCTAGAGTGATCTCAAATGACACACAGGTCAATGTACAGAGAAGACTCTAAAGCAGTGTTTCATAGCCGGTGTCAAACCTGAGAAGAGTGTTGGAAACAAGAAGGGATCCACAAAAAATCAGCCTCCCTTTTACATTTTATGTACACATCCATATATTTAAAAAGTAATTACAAAGGGCGCTTGGGTGGCTCAGTTGGTTAAGCGACTGCCTTCGGCTCAGGTCATGATCCTGGAGTCCCGGATCGAGTCCCACATCGGGCTCCCTGCTCAGCAGGGAGTCTGCTTCTCCCTCTGACCCTCCTCCCTCTCATGCTGTCTCTCATTCTCTCTCTCTCAAATAAATAAATAAAATCTTTAAAAAGAAAAAAAAAGTAATTACATGATCTCAGGGTCCGTGGGGAAAATGTCATGGCAATTTAAATTAAGGAACATTTTCAATGACATAAAATTTATGTATCTACTCGTGGAAGATGATGCTTCTTTTAATCACACTATAAAGACAAATGGCACAGAATGATATAAAGAAAATAGCCAGTTTCTGAGTCCAGTATTTGACAGTTTTTGTTTCAGTCATTTGTGCTACATTATGTTTCAGAATTTTAAGACACTTGAACGTGTTAATTATGTTGTTTTATTTTTCTGAAAATACAAAGAGAAGAGTAGGTCTGTGACATGGGTGGAGTAAAATGGAAATTTATAGGCTCAGAACCACCGTTCCCAGAAGTCAGTCAGTATCTCCAGTGCACAAAAGTGAGAGCCTTCATTATCCAGTGGAATTCATATAAGAAAGGAATTTCCAATTTAATTGTGAAGGCTTCTGCACATCTTTCAGTAAATCCATCTCACATCCGCATGAATGATAAAAGGGAAATTATTAACATTATAGAGGAGCAATCTGGCAGAGGGCACCAAGCCAAGTCAACAAAATTAACATCAGCTGTAAGGAAGCAAAATAGTACCAGCGCCTGAGACACACAGGACACATTATTACTGCTGTGTCCTTGTGGCCCACAAAAATAAATCAGAAGATTAATCTAATTATGAGAAAACAGTGGATTTATGTAAATTTCAAGCCACACATAGCTCCCATGTCCTGTAATGTCTAGCATATTTTATTTTTTTTTTAAGATTTCTTTTTTTTTAAGATTTTATTTATTTGACAGAGAGACACAGAGAGAGAGGGAACACAAGCAGGGGGAGTGGGAGAGGGAGAAGCAGGCTTCCCGCCCACCAGGGAGCCCGATGCGGGGCTCGATCCCAGGACCCTGGGATCATGACCTGAGCTGAAGGCAGACGCTTAACGACTGAGCCACCCAGGCGCCCCTTTCTAGCATATTTTAAATAGAGCATCTTTTTTTCACATTCTGAAGAGCAAGACTCTTTCTTTTCCAAAACTTTGAGTCATTCTGGGCCTAATATCCAACCATTCTGCTTATTTGTGCACATTTCTTCCCTTGTGGAACTGTCACAAAGGGAGTATTTTCAATGGTTGCAGGACATTAATTCAAAGTGACAATTGTTGTCACCCTATTGGAAGTCAGGTTGGAGAGAAGGGAGAGAAGCCTCTGAAATATGAGAGAAGTGTTCTAAAGACTAACCTTGAGTATTATTTTTTAAAAGGTTTTAAAAAGTAGGTGAAGGGGCACCTGGCTCGCTCAGTCAGTGGAGCATGCGATTCTTGATCTTGGGGTTGTGAGTTTGAGCCCAACATTGGGTATACAGATTACTTAAAAATCTTTAAAAAGTAGGTGAAAACACTCATGAGGCAGAAACGTCAGAACTAGAGGAATAAACATTTGCAATTTCTAAATGCACAAAAATTCAGAAGGAAAAGATGACACTGCCTCTGACCTGGGAAGCAAGGCTTACCTGAGAACTGGCCATTTCTTTTTTCCTCTTCTGGTCCTTTAGCTCTCTTTCTCGCAAGATACTTGTGGAGAAATCACAGCTGCATCAGGAGAATATGCCTTTAAAGTCACCAACAGAGCTTCTTCACCTGCAAACTGCTAGCCAGTGGGTCAGATTTGCAAATGTAGAAAAGGCCCAACTTCCTAGTCCTTTGTGTCAGGAGCTATTCAGAAACTATGAGCTCCTACTTGGAGACCAATCTCTGACTTTTCCTTCTGTTTTCTGGGACTTCCCTCCCACAGATGCTCACAAATTCAGCTACAGCATAGGAACCCCTTCAGCATAGGAATCGTGTGCTGCTTGGACCCGACCCTCCCAGACTCATGTAGCAGAGACCCTGTTACCTCTCTTAGAGCCAAAGACTGCTCTCGACTCATAAAATATTGCAAAGCCCTCGTGCTTAACCTTGGCCTCACTTAGAATCACCTGGAGCCCTTAATTAACACAACACTGTTGTTTTCACCCAAACCAATGGACAGAATTGGAGAGGGGGGACAGGCACCAGCAATGATCATTTTTGAAACTCCACACATGATCCAGATTGAGATCCATGGCTTCTCCACTGGTCAGTTTCTGGGATGACACATTCTCCCTCTTTCCGCTGCATGGAGGGAGGCACCCTTACAAATGGAGTTTTCCCTTATAAATGCAAATGTCTCTTTCAAAAGGAAACTTTCCCTGGGTTTCACAGCTTTTCCTTTGCTCTTTCTTTAAAATAACCAGCCTAAAATAATTCTTACACCAAAGAGAACTATTTTGAGATGACAAATTCTGCTCTCCTTCCAGTAGGTAAATGTTTATTTTCCTAAGTAACTGCCACACAATTTTCCAAAGTGAATGTACAACTTACCCTCCCATCAGCAATATATGAGAATTTTAATTCTTCAACATTTTCAAGGAAATTTGGTGTTATCCTTTTTTCTTTATTTTAGCCATT
Source organism: Mirounga angustirostris (assembly GCF_029215605.1). Taxonomy (NCBI): domain Eukaryota; kingdom Metazoa; phylum Chordata; class Mammalia; order Carnivora; family Phocidae; genus Mirounga; species Mirounga angustirostris. Next base: position 55,391,944 of record NW_026991724.1, on the reverse strand, counting down.
CTAGAAAATATTAAGTGGTTTCTCACTGTAAGATATGAAGTGGTCTTGCTATATTTGTCCTGGTGACTGGGATGAATGTGTAGGAAAAGAAACTTTTTTGTTCTTTGCATCTAGATTCTTTGGCTGGTCTAATGATCAAACTGACATAAGACAGATTCACGGGACAAAAACAAATTCATTTATTACAGGAATCCCAAAGATATGAGGCTCAAAGACAGGCAATTGATGCTTATATGCCATTCTGACCTAAGGAGATGGGGGTAGGGATTTACAGTTTCAAAAAGGGGAAGTACATTCACAGGAGAATGGAAAGAACAAATGTTTGGAAAACAAATGTTTGCCACACCAGGCAGGTAATTCTTTCTGATATAAAAAAATTCTCTCTGGTATTAGCTGTCTTCCTGGTAGAGGTCTCCCATCTCATTTCTTCTTGGTATATATATCAGCCTCAGAAAAGAAGAAAATCCTACTTGCAGCAACAGAATAAAACTGGAGGAGACATTTGTTAGGTGAAAGAAGCCACACAGAGAAAAACAGGTACTGTATGAAATCACATATACGCACTGATATGGTTTGGAGTTGTCGGTCTGGAGCCGATGACCAAGAAAGAATTCTTGAGAAGTCTTTGGTGCAAAAAGGTGGTTTCATTGAAGCACAGGGACAAGAAAGAGCTGCACTGGGGTTGTGAGGAGTGACTGATTATATGAGATTTTCTATCCTATGGAGGGGATGGTGATGTTAGGGCAGGAAATTGAGTCTACAGGTTTCTGGAAGTTTGGTTATTGATGAAATTGCTTTTTTTCTTGTAAATCTTTAAGACAGTTGCAAACTGATGGATACTCCAGTCCTGCAGGACTGTGATCTCTATCAGTTAACCATTTGTTTTTCCCTTTCCTTTATTCTAGGGCAGTCAGGGGGCCTGAGGAATGTCACAAGTATCCCACCTGGGGGGGTGGGTAGGGGGAGGTGGCGTTGCGGGGTGTAAGCTAGTGCTTTGCCCTCAGCTTACATTCTGCTCCATCATCATGTGGGATCTTAAGTCAGAATCATAAAAGTGAAGATGAGCATGTTTGTTACAAGGGGCTAAGGCGGTGGGGGGAGTATGTTCAGGTGTTGGTCAAATGGTAAAAAGGTTCATTATGCAGGATCCATGAGCACCAACCATCAAATGTACAGCATGTATAGTTAATAATACTGCATTGTACACTTGCAATTTGCTGGGAAGAGCCTCTTAAGTGTTCTCACCACACACACACAAAAGATCTTAACTGGGGCGCTGGGTGGCTCAGTGGTTAAGCGTCTGCCTTCGGCTCAGGTCATGATCCCAGGGTCCTGGGATCAAGCCCCGCATCAGGCTCCCTGCTCGGCGGGAAGCCTGCTTCTCCCTCTCCCACTCCCCCTGCTTGTGTTCCCTCTCTCGCTGTGTCTCTCTCTGTCAAATAAATAAATAAAATCTTAAAAAAAAAAAAAGATCTTAACTATGAGAGGTGAGGGATATAATCGTTAGCTTGACTGTGGTAATCATTTTTTTCTTACAGATTTTATTTTTAAGTAATCTCTACACCCAAAGGTGGGGCTCAAACTCACAACCCTGAGATCAAGAGTCGCATGCTCTACCAATGGAGTCAGCCAGTGCCCTGAATGTGGCAATCATTTTGTAGCTGGGGCACAGGGGGTTCCCAAACAGACCAGGTTTGGCCATTGGCCCCTGACAAAATCCAAAGGCAGAGAAACAAGCGGTGGTGAGACAAGAAAGGAATTTACTTCCGTGAGATCAAAGGGGATATGCAGGTGGGCAAAACTCTAATTTCCAAACACCTGTTTTTCTTATCACCCTGTGAGGTGCATTCCTTCCCTCTGAAACCCAAGATCCCTACCCCTTTCTCCTTACTCCAGAATGACATATACATCTCATTCTGCCTGACTGTATTTAAAATTTCCGTGTCTACGTGGTATTCCCCATAGGTATGCTATTACATTTGGTTTTCTCACGTTAAGCTCTCTCGTGTCAATTTGAGTCCTTTTTTTTTCCTTCCAATTTGATTCTTAGTCCAGCTAGAAGAACTCTTGAAGGGGACACGAATTCTTGCTCCCCCACAGTGGTAGATTTTTGTCCTGCCAACAGATGGGTCACTCAGATAAAATTTATCTCCTGTAATAACCAGAAAGAGCCCCCAATTTAGATTCCTCTATGTAGTTAAGGTAGGAGCAAAAGTTTCTCTTGAGCCCACAGGGTCTCAATTGCCTTCAGGTCCAAATAATCCACATGCCAAAGTGGCACATTCTGGTGGGGCCTGTCCCAACCCTTTTCAAGGCACTGAACTTAATGAGAAAAACAGAAATCAAGGCACCAAACCATACAATCTTTGCTCTCATATATCTGATTTTGGATTTCAGCAAAATGTTAGCATCTACCAGAGACACAGGAAGAACAGCAAACCAAACCTCTGACCTGGTCTAATCTGCTCACCGAGGGGAGAGCCCAGTGGGGCCACACATGGAAAAGCGTGAGAAGAGAGGATTCTGGATGGAGCTGGGAGGCAGAGGGCTCTAGGTTTCTGATCTCCCTGCCTATGGGATATTCCCAGTTCTGTCTTCGTAAATTTGCCTAGCAGAAGCTTTCTATGATTGTGTTCTACTTAAGCCAATTCCCTGTCCATTTTATAATATAAAATAATAAGCAATTTAACATAAACACCAAAGAGTTTTCTTTCTTTCTTTTTTTTTTTTTAATTTTTGTTTAATCAAATGGTGGAGCTTCTACTGGTCTTTCAACTCTTTTGGTCTTCTGATGGCCGACTTTACTGTGATGGCAGAACTTACTGTGATGGCAGAAGTGGTGTTGTAGGTCCAGGTGCCACCAGTGACAGTTTTCATGCAGGAGCCACAGTGCCAGATCCCCACAGCCCGTCTTTTCATCTTGGTTTTGCCACAGAAGGAGCAAGTGTGCTTGGCGTGCTGGCTTATTTTATAATCTTCACCATTTTCCTGAGGGAAGCACCATAACCGGTCCTGTATTTACCCACGATTCCGACCTTCTTGGTGCGTTTAGCCATGTTGCCGCAAGCCCAGAAAGAACATTCCTAGAGGGCACATGGGTAGCTCAGTCTGTTAAGCATCCGCCTTTGGCTAGGGTCATGATCCCAGCGTCCTGGGATCAAGACCCACATCAGGCTCCCTGCTCAGCAGAGTCTGCTTCTCCCTCTCCCTCTGCACCTCCCCTCTACTCGTGCTCTCTCGCACGCTCTCTCTAATAAATAAAATCTTTAAAAAAAAAAAAAAAGATTCCTAGAGCTGAAAGTTGAAAGAAGTTTCTTCAGCTTGAAAGGATTTACGTATATTTCAAAGATACGGAGAAGGAAATTACAAGATTGCTAAACCGAATATTCTAAGAAAAAGGAGGTGAAGGAAATCTTTTCCCTTGAGCTCAGAGTATTACACTTCCTGTGTTGTATGTGTATTTGTTCTTAGCACAACCAGGTCTAGGGCCCTGATCACCTAGGGGTGGTGGACATCTAGATTCCCACAGGCACAGGATTTGGATAGCTAGGGGTGGCCTTGAGCTCACTGGGCTCCTGCACAAGGGTTTGAGCAGGAAGGAAGGGGTAGCACTGGACAAGGCTCAGCAAGGACACAGGAGTGGGGAGGCAGCACAGGCTTGGTGGAATGACTGCTTTGTGCTGCAGACGCTGACTCAGGTTGAGGCTGTGCTCGGCCTTGTTCCTGTGTGCCTGCAAGCAGATGGCATCATGAGGGGTGGTCCACAGCCCAGGCTGATGGAGGGCCAAGGTTGCTGCAGGAGACTCAGGGCCAGGTTTCCTGTGGGCACTTGTGAGGGTTTGGGTGGAATCTTAGGAGCACAGGCTCTGTAGCCCCACTTCGCAAGAGGGAAGCTGTGTGTGTGTGTGTGTGTTGTGGGGGAACACTGTGTCATTGCTTAGTGTGCATGTGAGTGGGCAGAAGTCACATGGTGACAGCATAGTGGGTGAGGGGGACTCAGTGCCAGAATTCTGTCCTCCAGAAACTCCCCAGTCTGCAGGCCCGGATGACTCCAGGGGAGACATGGAGTCACAGGATGATGAATGATTTGAAGGCCTGGAGCAGGTAGCAGGTTTTCCCTCCAGCCCAGGCCCCCCCGCAACCAGGTCGGATCCAGGGTAATGCACTCGTGTCCTGCCCTAACCAGGCTCACTGGCTGCACACATTGGGTCTAAACGTCAGAGCCTTAGAGCGACAGCACTTCTTTCCTCTGGGAATCCCCCAGGGGGTGGCATCAGGAATTATCACAGCGGAGCATACAGGCGTCTTCACCACAGCTTTGTTTGAAATGAGCGAAGGACCACAACAGGGGACAGTTTAATCATCCGTGGTGGGAACGAAAGGAAGCCTTTGATGGTGGTGCCATAAACACATATTTGATTGTAAATTATGACTGATGTTTAGTAATAAAGCAGGATATAACTGCACTAATGGACCAGATTTTGCTCACTGCTGCTTTGGTTGTATGTGCGTCTGTGTTCTCTGGGAGTTGTGCCACCATAGGTCTTTCATCTCCATCCTTTAGGGACTTGTATTTCCTCACATCTTGAAATAGGTAATAAAAAACTCGTTGAGGAAATACGTGATTCTAGGTCTGGGACACAGAAGAGAGTCTGGAGCATCCTGTACTGGTATAAATATGGAAATTTCCCCCCCAAAATACTGGAACGTATCAAAGCCACATGAAAGAGAAACTTAAAAGGGCTCCTGATGGCCAAAGCTGGAATAATTTGGGCAACAAAATAAACAGTATCATACTGAATTATAATACCTAGTGTAAGTTAGTATATACCAGTTTATACTGACATGAATAAATAATTGAATAAACAAAAAAATGATGGAGAGACAAATCTTCCCGGCAGAAAAATGCTAGAGAATACACACGCACTCACACACACGTGTGTATTGGGTCCAGGGAATAGATATTAACTTAATTCCCCCCAGCTGTTTTTTTTTAAGACTTTATTTATGTATTTGACAGAGAGCAAGAGAGTACACGTAGGCACAGAGACAGGCAGAGGCAGGAGAAGCAAGCTCCCTGATGAGCAAGGAGCCCGATGGGGAACCCGATCCCAGGACCCTGGGATCATAACCTGTCAAACAAGCAAAATTTAAATACATTATGGAGACCCATGTCCCATTAACCACCACTCACCCAGATCTGCCTTCCCCTTCTTTCTCCCTCCGGAGGATTTCTGTCTATTACTCTGTTCATGTCTTTCTCTTTCCTGATTCTCTCCACTGTTTCTCCTTTCCTGTGATTCCCCCGTCTCCTCCCTCGCTTTCTCCCCTTTTCTCTCTTCCTTTCCCTACACCTACACTTTCCGGGGAACTCCTGAGACCTCTTCCACCTTCCCTCACTCTTTCAGCCCAAGCTTCCCGACTGCTCCGATCTCCGTCAATTTCGGCCTCTCTCCCCGCCCCGCCCCGCCCCCATCTGTGTCCTGGGCTCCCCCAGTTCCGTCCCCTCCGCCCCGACTCACTGGCGCCCCCTCTGGCTAAGCTCTCGCACCGCTGTGTCCCTCCGGGCGGTCATCCCTACCGATCGCAGGCTCGCAACCATTTCCTCCCCGCTGTCTGCGCGAAGCACCTCGCCCTGTTGCCCCACTTCCGATAACCAGGGCCCCGACTGTTCCGCTCCCCTTCTTCTGGAGCGCCTCCCTTTCCTCCACACTTCGCTCTTTTCCTTTCTCCGCTTGCGACCTTCCTGAGTTACTGTCTTCGCTCCCACGGCCTCACTGGCAGGTCCCTCCCGCAGCCTCTCTCTTGCCGTCTCTTCACGGGCCGTCTCACGGGTCTTTCCTCCGCCGTTCTCTCTCTCGGGCTCCCCCTCTCTCCCTCGCCGGCCGCTGCCCGGGCCTTCCTTCTGCAGGCACGGCTTCCACGAGGCCCCCCATCCTCGCGGCGGGGAGGGGACGCGCTCCGTGACTCCCCGCGATCTTCCGCCCGAAAGCCCGCACCGAGGACGGCGCCGTCCCCGGGCATCGGTCCTCTCACTGCACGCGGGGCTGCACGGGGGGGATCTCAGCAGGGCGGCGGGGTCTGCGCGATCCCAGGGCCAGGGGGAGACTCCGCGCCTCTCTGGGCCGAGCCGGGCACTCGCCCATCTCCCCGGACCCCCACGGCGCGGGTGCGAGCGGTGCCCAGGGACGGCGTGGAGCAAGGAGACAACGCGGCAGGCGGCGTCTGAAGGCCCGAGGGCCGGGAGACCACAGGCGGGGACCGACTCCGAAAGATGGGGACCTGAACGCACCCGGACCCCCGCGCCGGCAGCGCCGCTCGCAGGGCTCCGTGCGTCTCTCCGCGACGCCCTACTTACCGCGGTGGGAGGCGGGGCTGAGGCGACTCTAACGTGCGCGGAGACCCCAGGCCCCAGGGGTGCAGGCCTGGGGACTGAGACGCTCACGTACAGAACAGAAAGGACCGAAAACAGGCGAAGCCGTCGTAACCTTCTAGGCGACCCAGCCGCTTGAGGGCCCGGAAGTCTGTAAAAAACCGCGCGTGCGCGCTGACGGAAGGGCGGCGCTATGGCGTGGCCTGCGCCGAGCGCTTCCGGCAAAGGGAGGGGTAAGGTAAGTTTCGGGCCAGGGCGAGAATTCAGTGACCACGGGGTGGAGCGTGCCTGACGGAGCGAGCCCGGCAATCGGCGGGTTGTGAAACGTGGCCTGGCCCGACGCTCACCGTCTGAGGGCGGGGCTCGAGCGGGGCCTGGGTGCGGCGCTTCCGGGAACGACCCGGGCACACGCACAGGCCCGAAGTGGGCCGCAGTTCCGGGAGACGGGTTGGGGCGAGCGCTTCCGGTAATGGGAGGGAAACGGATAAGATCCGTCGAGACGGGAGGGCGGGGCCGGGCGGAAGCTGGGCTGAGAGTTTCGGGCTCTGGGCGCGCCCCAGCTATCCCCCTGGCTGGACCTTCAGGGGCGAGGCCAGGACCGCGGGACGGGGGCCTGGGTGGGGCCTGGTCTCCTCCGGCCCGCCCCCAGGACCTTCTTTGGAATTTCTTTCTTTGGAATTTCCAATCCTTTGAGTTTCTGTTGCGTCCTGTGGGACAGGAGTACTGCCTGCCTATTTTAAGTTGATGTCTCCAACAGTCTAAGGTAGAGCTATAGTCGTTTGGACCACTTGTGTTGAAAGCTAACGTGTTTACGTTTTCTCAAGGTGAGACGGTTTTCGTTAAAAACGGTTTTGTCCTAGAGGTAGAGACGCTGCTCCTTGGAGAGGCCACCCAGACTCCGTGGTCTGGGACCCCGTCGTCGGTGGGGAGTCGATGTGGGGCCTCGGCTGGATCCAGGAACTTAGGCTGGATCCAAAATGTGGGGCCAGGGCTGGATCCAGAATTTAAGCAATTTAACTAAGGAAGGAGTGCACCTGTCTGTACAAGGGATGCAAATGGGAATGTGAAATGTGAAAACCTACCGATGCAAAATATGCCATTTTTACCAACATTTTTCCAGCCACAATGCTATGAAACTAGAAATCAGTCATAAGGAAAATTCTGGAAAGAACACAAATACATGGAACATGCTACAATCAATGAGTCAAACAAGAAATCAAAGAAGAGATCAAAACTTACATGAAAACAAATGAAAAAAACCAATAGTCCAAAATATTTGGCGTGCAGCAAAAGCAGTTCTAATAGGAAAGTAATACAGGCCTACCTCAAGAAGCAAGAAAATCTCAAACAACTAACACTTGAGGGAGCTAGAAAAAGCAGAACAGACAAAACCCAAAACCAGCAGAAGGAAGTAAATAATAAAGATTAGAGCAGAAATAAATGAAATAAAAACTAAGAAAACAATAGAACAAAGAAACCAGGAGCTGGTTCCTTGAAAAGATCAACAAAATCAATAAACCTGTAGCTGGACTCCTCAAAAGAAAAAAAAAAAAAGGAGAAACTGTACTCTGATAAACAAAACCAGACATGAAAGAGGAGAAATAACAACTGACACCACAGAAATACAACTGTAAGAGAATATTATGAGAAACTATATGCCAACAAATCAGACAACCTAGAAGATATGGATAGGTTCCCAGAAACTTATAAATTACCAAAACTGAAGCAGCAAGAAATAGAAAATTTGAGCGACCAATTACCAGCAATGAAACTGAATTAGTAATCAAAACACTCCCAATAAACAAAAGTCCAGGACCATATGGCTTCACAGGCAATACTCTGATACCAAAACCAGATAAATACACCACAAAAAAAAAAAAAAAAAAAGGAAAAATACAAGCCAATATCCTTGATGAACATAGATGCAAAAATCCTAAACAAAATACTAGCAAACCAAATCCAAAAATACATTTAAAAAATCATTCACCACAATCAAGCAGAATTTATTCCTGGGATGCAAGCATGGTTTGATATTCACAAATCAATTTGATATATCACATCAGTAAGAAAAAGTATAAAAAACATATGATTATTTCAATAGATGGAGAAAAAGCATTTGACAAAGTACAATATCCAATCATAAAAACCCTCAACAAAATAGGTTTAAGGGGAACATACCTCAACATAATAAAAGGCCTTATATGGAAAACCTGTAGCTAACTCAATGGGGAAAAACAGAGCTTTTCCCCTACGGTGAGGAAAACGACAAGGATGTCCACTCGCACCACCCTTATTCACCATAGTACTGGAAGTCCTAGCCACAGCAATCAGACAACAACAACAAAAATAAAAGTCCTCCCATTACTAAGGAAGAAGTAAAACTTTCACTATTTGCAGATAACGTGATACTATACATAGAAAAACTGTAAACACTCCACCAAAAAACTACTAGAACTTATACATTCAATAACGCTGAAGGATATAAAACCAATGTGCAGAAATATGTTACATTTCTATATTCCAGTAATGAAGCAACAGAAAGAGAAATTAAAACAATCCCATTTACAATTGCACCAAAAATAATAAGATGCCTAGGCATAAACTTAACAAAAGAGATGAAAGACTTCTACTCTGAAAACTATAAAACACTGCTGAAAGAAACCAAGGACAACACAATGAAATGGAAAGACATTCCATGCTCATGCATTGGAAGAATATTAAAATGTCTATACTACCCAAAGCAATCTACATATTTAATGCAATCCCTATCAAATTATCAACAGCATCTTTCACAGAACTAGAACAAACAATCCTAAAATTTGTATGGAACCACAAAAGACCTTGAATAGCCAAAGCAATCTTGAAAAAGAAAAACAAGGAGGGGAGGGGAAGGGAAATAAAAAAAATAAAGAGAAAAACAAAACTGGATGTATCACAATACCAGACTTAAACTTATATTACAAAACTGTAGGAATCAAAACCTTATGGTACTGGCACAAAAACAGACACATAGATCAATAGAACAGAATAGAAAACCCAAAAATAAACCCACAATTATATGGTCAATTAATCTTTGACAAAGGAGGCAAGAATATGCAATGGGAAAAAGACAGTCTCTTCAGCAAATGGTGTTAGGAAAACTGGACAGCTATACATAAAGGAATGAAATTGGACCACTTACTTAGACCATACACAAAAACTCACAATGGATCCATGATGATCTAACTGTGAGACCTGAAACTAAAAATCCTAGAAGAGAGGCAGTGATTTCTCTGACATTGGCCATAGCAACATTTTTCTAGATATGGCTTCTTAAGCAAGGGAAATAAAAACAAAAATAAACTATTGGGACTATATCAAAATAAAAAGCTTCTGCACAGTGAAGGAAACAATCAACAAAACTAAAAGGCAACCTATGGAATGGGAGAAGATATCTGCAAATGTCTTATCTGATAAAGGGTTAGTATCCAAAATATATAAAGAACTGATACAACTCAACACCCAAAAAACAAATAATCCAATTAAAAAATGGGCAGAAGGCATGAATAGACATTTCTCCAAAGACGACATCCAGATGGCCAGCAGATACTTGACAAGATGCTCAACATCACTCATCATTAGGGAAATGCAAATCAAAATTACAATGAGCTATCACCTCACACCTGTCAGAGTGACTAAAATCAAAAACAGGAAAAAAACAAGAGCTGGTGAGGATGTGGAGAGAAAAGAAACCCTCTTGCACCATTGATGGGAATGCAAACTGGTGCAGCCACTGTGAAAAACAGTATGGGGGTTTCTCAAAAAGTTAAAAATAGAACAACCCTATGATCCATTAATTGCACTGCTGGGTATTTACCTCCAAAATACAAAAACAGTAATTTTCAAAAGGATACATGCACCCTGACGTTTACTGCAACATCATTTACAATGGCCAAATTATGGAAGCAGCCCATGTCCATCAACAGATGAATGGGTAAAGGAGTTGTGGTGAATGTATACAATGGAATATTTTTCAGTCATAAAAAAGAATGAAATCTTGCCATTTGTAACGACATGGTTAGAGCAAGAGACTACAATGCTAAGTGAAATAAGCCAGTCAGAGAAAGACAAATGGCATATGATTGCACACGTATGTAGAATTTAAGAAACAAAACAAACAAGCAAAGGGAAAAAAGATAAACTAGGAAACAGACTCTTAACTATTGAGACCAAACTGATGGTTACCAGAGGAGAGGTGGGGGGGAGGTGGGCTAAATAGGTGAGGGAGATTAAGGAATGCACTTCCAGATGAGCACTTGGTGAGGCATGGAAGTGTTGAATCACTATATTGTACAACCTGAAATTTTATTACACTGTATATTAACTGGAATTTAAATTTTAAAAACTTAATAGAACAGTAAAACAAAACAAACAAAAAACACCTAGCACCAAACAATTTCAAGTTTCTGTCTTTACAGGGAGAGGAGAGAAAAAAGAAAGCAAGACTGATGCTAATTTATAAGGCAAATAACTTTTTTTTCTTTCAGCTCTTAAAAATCTGCCTGAAGACCACCAAAGAACACTGCCACATATTTAAAATATCAGCCTGGTTCTCCTGCTCACTCTCCACTCTATGCACTATAATTCAATAAGGGCAGAACGGTGGAAGTGTGCAAGGGTGAGAGGAAACTGGAGACAGATGGCCTCAGGGTGACAGGTAACCCCTGAAACCTGATGGCCCACAACAGTCGATCATTGCACACCTACACGACCTTAGTGCCTCACCCCAAACTCGCAGAAGAGTGCCCATTGAAAAGAAACCACTTTTCTTTGAGGGTTTATCCTGTTTCCTCCAGACTTAAGATTTCAAAGGAAGGTGAAAGGGGGGAAGAGGACTTAAAAAGGATGGTGGAGTAATTAAAAAGAAGAGATGATTTTTCCAAAGCTGTAGCCTCTGCCCTAAAAGTGATCAATCCATACTAACCTGGGAGAAAGTGTTAAAAAGAGCTCCATCTAAGACCCCAAAGGAATACACCCTCGAGAAAGTACAGGAAGACAAAAATGTCAACTTGATTTTCAAGAAGCATCACTCCGCTGGTGTGACCCAGACACCACCACCCAGCACCTGGACCCTGCCGTGCCCCCAGTGAAAGTGGGAAAGGAACTACATGGAAGGTTCCAAGTGCAGACTGTGAGGCCTCCAAGCACCCCGGACTCCAGGAGGCCCTGGTGGGGCCACCATGTGCCAGTTAAGGCCTGGGACTGGAAGGCTCTCCTGTGGCCGCCCCTGGTGGCAGTGAGCTGCAGTTTTCCATCCCAGCATGCTTCCTCCCTCACAGGAGCCTGACTCCCCCTCAGGACGCCCCCCCCCTTTCCCCAAAACATTCAGCTTTCAGCTAAGTTGCTCAGGAAACAGGCCAGCTTTCTCAATGCCAAGCCTCAGTCCTTAGGGCTCCCAAGGGTGTTGGGTGTGGGCAGGCATAGCATCCCCATGTCCTCCCTGGGGTCCAGCCAACACTGGCTATCATGATCACTCAAGTCCCCAATTCCCAGGGGCTTTGGTGGCTACTGGCAAGCTCTCCGGGATCCAAGTGGCTACATCTAGAAAGCGTTCATGCAGCCACCACTGGGGTGGGTGGTGTGCCTACCTGGTTCCAAGGGAGTATGAAAAGGGGACTGTGGATGGGCTCCCAAAGAGTCCATTGTGAGAAAGGGAGAGTCCCAATATGTGGACCCATCGCAGGTACTGGAAAGCAGGAGCTAGGGGAAGTGAAAGTGAGAAGTGCTGCTACTTGTGGGAGTTTTCCTCGTGATAAAAATAATAATTACTGGGCGCCTGGGTGGCTCAGTTGGTTAAGCGACTGCCTTCGGCTCAGGTCATGATCCTGGAGTCCCAGGATCGAGTCCCGCATCGGGCTCCCTGCTCGGCAGGGAGTCTGCTTCTCCCTCTGACCCTCCTCCCTCTCATGCTCTCTGTCTCTTATTCTCTCTCTCTCAAATAAATAAAATCTTTAAAAAATAAAAAAATAAAAACTTAGACTAGTAACATTAACAATAAACATGTCCAGGAACTTATAATATCTTTGAATGACACTAAAGGACCCTGCACTTTGATATGGCTGTTGTGTCTGTTCCTCTTATGTACAAACACATCACCAAGGGGAGAGATGCTGCTAAAAATTATAGAACTATGATCATTTCTAATGGGGAACCAATGGTAAGTGGAGAATATTGAACTGCAGTGGACATGATAAATGCAGCCCATACATCATATTCCCATGCAGGATCCTCTGACTCTGAAGACAAAAGAATTTTATCAGTCACTGTAAGCTGGCAGAATGGCTTCAGGAATGTGGCCGTCGGAACAATCTTCGTATCACAGACAGGATTCACAATCACTGGAAATTTCTCTCTTCTCTACCATTATCTCCTCCTTTACTCTACTGGGCGCAGGGTGAGATCCACAGATTTGATGCTCAAGCACCTGATTAGAGCCAACTCTAGCCCTGCTTTCTAAAGGAGTCCCCAGACAGTGGCAGCTCTTGATTTGAAAGATTTCCTTGATGATGTCAGATGCAAACTTGTTTTCTATCTTCACAGGGTGGGAATGGGTGTGTCCATCAGCAGCACCTGCCTCTTGAGTATCTTCCAGGCCATCACAATCAGCCCCAGAAACTCCACATGGGCAGAACTTAAAAGTAAAACCTCCCAGGCGCATTGGCTCCTTTGTTGCGTTGTGCTGGATCCTGCCAATACTGGTAAATCTCTCTTTTCCTGTGTGTGTGACTGGCAAATGGAACAATGCAAACATCACAATGCAAAAGGATTTGGGATACTGTTCTGGGGTAGGTAAATAACAAAACCACACTATCACTACAGGCAACATTGTTATCATTCTCTGATATCTGCTGCTTGGGGGTCATGCTGTGAGCCAGTGGCTCCATGGTTTCCATCTTGCATAAGCACAAGCAGTGGGTCAGGCACGTTCATACAAACAGTCTCTCCCCAAGATGCATTCCCGGGTCCACAGTCACCCAAAGAATCCTTGTCCTTGGGAGCACCCTTGTATCATTTTATACCGTCTTCCACCTTCCAAGTCTGCACTGTTCTTATTAATAATCCCAGTTGGTTGCTGGTGAACATCTCTGCCTTGAACAACAGATTTTTCCCAACTGTAGGCCCCTTTGTTCTCATGAGCCATGGCTCCAGTGTGTCCAGGCTCTGTTTTGTCTGGTCAAGGAACTAAATCTCCTGATGTCATCAGAAATGTAAAGTGGGCACCTGGCCAGCTCATTCAGTAGAGCATGCAACTCTTCATCATGGTCATAAGTTCAAGCCCCACACTGGGGCTTGAGTTTAACATAAAAAAAAAAAAAGAAATGAAACACAGTTATGTTCATGCACAGCATCCATTGTTTATTCACTCCTCTTCACAGAGTTCTACAGTGATGATAGTCACCTTACAAAAGCTCTTGGACTGAAGTTGTGTCCAATAATAAACCATAAATACAACAACTGTAAATGGAGTACTATGTAATTATTATTTAAATCCTTACATAATTGTTAGTCATGTTTATAGTGGAGCAGTTCGAGTCTATGAAATAAAAAAGACGTGGATCTCACACAACCTGGATATTATGGGGATGTCTCTGAGCATAGAACTTCCAGTTTGACGTAATGTATTTATCCAGAAATTAACTAAGCATGGAATGTCTGGTAAAGTTCCATGGAAAAGGAACAGTATGTGAGATGGCCATTCAAGAAACTGAATAAACAAAATGTTCTCTGGGAAAAATGAAACAGAATGGGGTGAAGTGAAAATGGAAATCAGGTTCAGGTAGTAGGTGTATTTGGGGCCAAGGTATGAAATTAGTACATTACAAACTTATAGAGATGGTGGTTGTTGGAAAGATAATTATATGAAGGGAGAGAAGCACAGTATTTTTTTCCTGTAGATTAAACTGCAGCGGGAAAAATGACAGCACGAAGATGTATGGCTAATTGTTTAAACGACATCAGGTGAGTGAGAGACAAAAAGGCAAAACGTGAGGGTAAAGTGGCATGGATTTTGGCAACTGCAGAGGACAGACTTTTCTGTATCACGTGAAGATGACAATTCTCATGTTGGAAAGAAAGAAACCTGGGGGCACTCATGTCTGTCAGGAGGAAGGAAGTGGAGTTTTTGACTGAACCTGTAGCAGCTCAGGACAGTCATTCAGAAGGAAAGTCAGGAATCCTGTTTGTTTATGTGCAGTCTGTGGCAGGAGGCTTTCCACAAGGACAAAACAGTTGTTACTCAAGTACAGGAAAAATTACAATATAGCTAGCACTGTATTTACCTAATGAAGCTGCAGTAAAATATTAAGGATTCAATAATTTGAAGAGAATTCGTTGGACATAATGAATCTTGTTATATTGAACCCTATGGCACAAAAATAGAGAAATACTATTTTTAAGATTAGAGCCACTCAGAAATATTTATCATGTTAGACCACAAATCAAGATGCAATACACACACACACACACGTACATGTCTCTGTGTCTGAATGTGTACGTGCGGTGCGTTGTTAGATTGTTATTCATCAATAGTACTGGAAAACTGTACATTAATATGAGAATAGTACCACTTGCAATGATTATAATGACAACCTACATTAATCTTATTATACAGTCCTGTTGGCAGTTTACTAGGTTGAAATGCCATGAGATTATATTTCATTATTTTACTTTAATCCTAATGTTTTAACTTGTGAAAAAAAAAATCACTGAATAGGGTCAAACAATATTAGATTGTAACAAGAGCTATTACCAATTTATGTTCAATACAACAGTGGTAAGTCGGGATTAGATTTACCAATATGCAATAGCATGTTCTTCATTACCCATGGTCTATTTTCTTATTTTTCTATCTTCTGTGTAAATTTTCAGTAATTCTCTACTTTACCTTAATTTAGGAGGTTTTACACTCAATATCTTCATATTTCACCTAGGAATTAGAGCACATCTTTTAAAAACAAATTACAGTACTACTTAGTGTCTTTACAATAACAAAAGGACATGAAAACATTAATCTACTTACCTTCTCCTGAATTTTTAAAAATTGGTGATAGGTATTTAAAAACAATTTTCAAGATACACATATAGGTCTTAAGTACAAAGCACAGTAAAATAGCACAAAGTGAACACATCTCTGTATCTATTTTGTAGTTAAAAAAAACCAGAAGATTTTCAACCCAAAAAACCTCCCAGTTACTATCTACCACAGTAAACAGTAATGTGACATTTAACAGCACAGATCACTTTTCAAAGTGCCTGTTCGGCACTTTATAGAAATGGACCCATACAGAATAGAATCTTCTATTATTTGGCTTCACATTCCAAATGGTTTCATGAACTCATTCTTATTAACACATGTTGTAGGTCATTTACTAGCATTAGTTCCATTGTGTGGACTCGTAACATTTAATAGAATTCCATTGTATAAACATCTAACAATTACTTTTAACCCTTCCACTCCTGATGCACATGTGGGTGGTTTTCAGTTTCGGGCTATCGTGAATAGCTCTGCTATGTAAATTCTAGAATTTGTGCTTTGGTGACACATGTACAAATTTCTGTTGGAATAGTAAATTTCATGGTCATAGGCTTACATCTGTTCAGCTTTCATTCATACTTCCAATACTTTTCAAAATGTTTTGCCAATTTTCACAACCATCACCATCTGTATGAGATTCCGTATTTATCCACATTCTTCAGGGTGGGCTGAAGGGAGAACAGTGTTAGTGAAGCAAACTCCCCAGGCATTTCCCTTCAGTGTGTGGGTGAGAATATAGCACATTTATCTCAACCCTCTGCTGTCAGTGTTTCCCTATGTGGATGAATTGTTTGTTGGAAAGTTAGACATTAGTCTCAATAGGCCTGTCTAGGACATTCCTTCTCTGCCAGTAGGTAAGGCTGATAAAATGTAACAAATTCAGAGTCCTTTTCCAATTACAGTTTATTGGAATTATATGGGCAATGTGCAATGCTCATTCTAGCAATAAAGAAAAATACACTGTTGTATCTTGCCCACGACCACCATCAAAAAAACCCCAAAGAGGCCCAGCCCTTTAACAGACTTCTGGAGTATCGGAGACAATGCAAAACTGTGCCAGATTCCACCATTTGGAGTCTCTGACAAAGGCAGGCAGTCTCCATCTGGAAGGCTCCCTTGGGGTTTGGACTCAGGTTTGTTTGTTTTTTAAAGATTTTATTTATTTGAAAGACAGCACGAGCAGGGGGGAGGGGCAGAGGGAGAGGGAGAAGCAGACTCCCTGCTGAACAGGGAGCCTGATGCGATGCGGGGCTCAATCTCAGGACCCTGAGATCATGACCTGAGCCGAAGGCAGATGCTTAACCATCTGAGCCACCCAAGTGCCCCTGAACTCAGGTGTGACATAACTAACAGGTAAATTGCTTTGGAAAAGCAGCCATTAGCTTGCTACCAAACATTTGTCAGAAGTGAAGCATGACCCATTCAGGACTTGTGACTGTCTGGTGTTAACATTCCCATGTTGATGAGGCAACTTGAACCCTACAAGCAACAACGCAGAGAGATCCTAAAAGACTTGCTGGTCAAATGGAGACGGTATGTTTAAGGATGAATCCTGACTGGCATCAGTAACATCTCAGCTCTATAGGAATAAGTCATATCTGCAGCCTGAAGCAGAGCCCCTGGCACCGTGAGGACCTCAGTGATCCCAGATTCCCCTCATTGTCTGACACTGGTCCACTGATGATTCACCAAAGCTAAAACCTCATGGATTCACTGGGCTGGATGTTTAGCCTCTCTGTTGGACATGCAGAAATGAGAGCTGATGTGGTTGTTTTACTCAGTGGTCAGAATCCAGGATCTTGGGCTACTGCCCAAGTTGGAGTTATTTGACCTGCCACTTGAAAAACTACAGACTGAGATTAAGGGCACCAATCTTTGTGTAAGATACAGAAACAAATCATCGGTACTGACATAATCATCTGCGTTCACTCATTCAGAAGCCATGGTGGGCGAACGCCTGTTCACTAAAGAAATGGACTATATTCAAGCTATTGATCAAGCCTGTATTTTCGTTTTTAAACTTTCATTTTTTTTTTTTTTTTTAAAGTAAACTCTGCAGTCAACGTGGGGCTCAAACTCCCAACCCCGAGATCAAGACTCACATGCTCTACCAGGCCAGCCAGGTGCACCAAATCTGTTTTGTAACTGCCACTGCATGGTACCATTGTGGGTCTTCTGTAGGCTGACATGTTTGGGAGGCCCTCATCTGTTTAAAAAGTCCTCTTATTCTCTATCCTAAAGCTTTCTTTCTTCTAACATTCCCTATGAATTCTCTCTCCTATGACAACCCCAGGCTCTACTGCAGTCCTGGGACTGCATCGATCATGTGAGGAAAAGGGATATAGGAAAAAAGAGATTAATCAGCTGTGTCTAAGAAATCGCGGGGGACATGTTACCTCACTTTTATCCTCAGGCAAACCCTCCAGGTTAGGACAACAGGAGATTAGGTTACAAGGGTGAAGGCAGAATGCAGAGGGATGACATGGGAGACTGAGAATAGCTTTTGGGGTGGTATGCTCACAAGATGAAACTGAGAAGCACCTGAATTAGGATACTACATCCCATGACCTGTAACTAGTATAGGAAGGCACATGCATGTACAATGCCTTCCATCAATCATATGATTTCACAGAAAGGTCCCCACACAATGTGCAACTGAGCCTTACAGGGAAGGCACCACCCTGAAGGAGCTATCTGAAACTTACAAAGGTCAAACTTCTCCAAAGTCAGGACCCAGAAGTTCTGCCACCAAACTCAAGTAATAATCCTCACGCTACACCAGAACCAATCCTTATACTCCTATTCTTGTCTCATAATGTGTGAAAACAAAAGAATCTTCCCATTGCCACTTTAGGAAATGTATGTCTGTGTGCGTGCATTTCATTTCAGGGACTGGGGCATTCACCAGTACTCCACAGTATCCTCCTAGAACACAGGGACTGCAGAGACGCTGCTCAGAGAGCTTATGTGCACAGTCATGATATTAGAGACCTACAGAAAGCTGGTTGTCTTGTGTGAGGCTAGCTTCCCTCCCCAAGGCAGGACCTCACCTTGTGTAGATCTGCCTCTTCTATCGCGTCTCGGAGAACTCTGTCCAGAATGAGGAGTTTCTGACCCTGTTCTTAAGGGAAAGATGGAAGCTTCATTCATGCAGACAGTAAGAGAATTTCAATGGTACTTCCGGACTCATCTTCCCCTTTCCTCAGATCATCTGCCCACTTCATGCAAGATTAGAGGTGGTTCTAGAACAAAGTATCCACCAATGCATAATAAAGCAAACACTTTAAACACCCAATCCTTTGGTTCTACTCCTGGGCTGCTGATTCAGTTCTTAGAAGCAGAGTAAGCCGCATGTTATGTGGGGTGGAGGCATATCCCATTTACGGTGTTCTGGAAAATTACCAAGGAGGTGACAAGTTTTAAGAATTTAAGTTTTAAGAAGGATTTTTGGATGTACCTATAATGTCCTTTATTCTCATATGAACAAAGAGCTGCACCTGAACTTTCTAAAAGCCACAGCATATCATGTTGCCTTTCGTTACTCTTTATTTTGAAGTTATTACAGATACGCAAAATGTGCAAAAATTGTATGAAAAAGTCCTTGTAAACTTCATCCCTTCACCCAGGTTCCTCAGTTACATGTTACATAATATAGCACAGTATCACTCTATGACCCAGCAAACAAATTTACATCCAAAATCAGGGAAATGTTCCTACCCAAAAGCTGTCACTGTGCTCGAGATTCCTGTAAAGATGATGACTAAGGAGCTGGCTACAAACAGGTGCTTGACACTCAAATCTGTGGACCTTAACCTTCACCTATGACAAAAAGGAAGATATACTGGTAAAGGAAGAAGAAAGAAATTCCCCAGGATTCTAATCAGCATCTGTGATTAAGAAGACCATTCCTACTGCCAAAAACCTGGAGGCCATCTGATGGTTCGCAATGAGTGACGTTCTTCCTTTGGGGGATGCTGCATGGGAACCTGAAGTTTCGCCTATATTTACCATTTCAAGTGTAAACCAATATTCTTCACTTATGCTTACTTCCCATTAAGACATACTTACTTTAGGGGTGCCTGGGTGGTTCACTGGGTTAAGCATCTGCCTTCGGCTCAGGTTATGATCGTGGGGTCCCAGGATTGAGCTCCACGTCAGGCTCCCTGCTCAGCAGGGAGTCTGCTTCTCCTTCTACCTCTGCTCCTCCCCACTCTCTCGTGCTCTCTCCCTCTCGAAAATAAATATAATCTTTAAGAAAAAAATATTTAATTTTAGCTTCATTAAGAGCCTTCTAAGAGTTGAATGGGGAATTCTAAAGAACACTCACAATGTAAGAATCTCTGCTGTCAAGGCACTTAAAGTCTTCATTCATCAAAAATCAGGGATGGGACTACTACTAGTTTCATTCTAAGGAGGAGAACTTAGGCACACAGGGTTGAGTGATTTCACTATCTCCACTCCTTGTTTAGCAGCAGACTGGGGACTTAAAGTTACTGGAGGAGGTATCAAAGCACATGATTTAACCATTATGATATACTGAAAAAGCTGGATAGCTATGTTCTTATAATAATCTAGATCTACACTTAGGTGTTTTCATAACTTGTACTCATATTTCAGATTACTGGCATATTATTTATAATTTTGGCTGTGACCAGTTTCCATTTATGTGCAAAGATTTTTTTTTTATATGCCAATACCAATGATGCATGAAGCTTCCAAGACCTTAATAAACCGGATACTCTGATTGCAACACAATACGTCCAGAATTTGCACCATGACCAAGTTGAACTTAATGACTGCAAGACTCAATCAGTATTAGTATGGTAACAGAGTCCTGTGTTTTTATGCCAGGAACAAGACACCTGTCACCAGAACTTCAGAACTATCTCATACAATGCGCCACAGTATGGTAGAGAAAATACTAATGTGCAATTATACCAAGACTGCAAGATACAAGGTCATAATACAAAAGTTAACTATCTTCCTAGATATCAGCAAGAAACAAGTGACTTGAAAATTAAAAAAAACCAACATTCACATTAGGACCAAAACAAGAAGTTCCATTACAGACACCACTGTGGCAACCCATGGAAAGTCTGTGATGAAGACATAACATCATTCACAGACTTCCAACTACAGGTCCAAATTCAATAATAAAGTAAATAAACCTCATCACGCAATCTAAACGAATAAAATGACTGTATAAACTGAAGATAAGTGGGCATTTCCATAGATGCCCCTGCTCCTTTGATACCCATTGTCTCAGGAATTTTAAATCATTCTTTTAATTTTCCCACAGAGTCTGACATTTGATTTATCTTCAAGAACTAGATTTAGTTCTCACTAGTAAGAATTCTCTCATGCACAGTACAGTGTACCACCTACTTAAGCAATTTACCACACGTTGTGTTTCTAGGGTTTTCCCCAACATGAAATCTTTGGTGATTCCTGAGGTCAAGTCATGGCACGAAGGCCATGCCATTGTTTTGTAAAGTTTCTTTGCAGTATGCATTCCCTCATGACTCCAAATGTGAGAACATTTAATAAAAGCCTTACCACAGTTTCTACATCTTTATCTTCATTCTATGTATATTCTGGTGTCTACTCAGGCTTGAATACTGCTTAAAGGCTTTCCCACATTCATGACATCTGTAAGGCTTCTCCCCAGTATGAATCCTCTGATGAACTGTAAGGCTTGAATTCTGACTAAAGGCCTTGTCACATACATTACATTTATACGGTTTCTCTCCAGCATGAATTCTCTTATGTTGAGTAAGATTTGAACTCCCGGAGAAGGCCTTTCCACACTCATTACATTTGTAAGGTTTCTCTCCAGTGTGAGTTCTCTCATGACCCCAAAGGTGTGAACGAGTGATAAATTCCTTACCACACTGATTACATTTATAAGGTTTCTCTCCAGAATGGATTCTTTTATGTTGAACAAGATTTGAACACTCAGAAAAGGCTTTGCCACACACATTACATTTGTAAGGCTTCTCTCCGGTATGAATTCGCTCATGTCCCCAAAGGTGTGAACGTATCATAAAATCCTTACCACATACATTGCATTTATATGGTTTCTCTCCAGTATGGATTCTCTGATGCCTCGTGAGGTTTGAGAACCTGTTAAAGACTTTGCCACACTCATTACATTTGTAAGGTTTCTGCTCAGAATGAATTCTTTGATGAGTAGCTAAGGTTGAGCAATGGCTAAAAGTCTTCCCACACTCTTTACATTTGTAAGGTTTTTCTCTTTTCGGTGTTTTTTGGTGTTGTGTCTGTAATGAAGAATGTGTAAGAACCTTCCCATATTTGTTAAAAATGTTGGTTTTGACACTAGAAGGAATTTTTTGAAGTGAAACTGAAGTCTTTTTGGTAGACTTCTCAACTTGATTACTTTCATGAATTTCCTCTTCGGTTTGAAATCTTTGCAGTTCAGCCAGATGTGAATGAAAGCTTAATCCAAGCCCACTGTCCAAACAGTTCCTATACTTGTTTCCTGAAGAGCCTACCTTGTTTTTTAGTGCCTTATTCGTCATATCATGTTTATAATATTGAGATTTACTATTTCTTATGGAAACACTATGCTTTACAGCGAAATTATTCCAGAATTTGTGATGTTGTTGGTCTTCTCTACAAGTGAGATTTTTATAATGGGATGTAGTCATTCCTTTGTAATTTTTTTCTTCATATAGCCACTGAGTCTCAAATTTGTTCACATCTTGCTGGACTTCCCTCAAACCAAAGTCATCAAAGTCATGACTTACATGTCTTTCCAAAATCAACGCTTGGAATAATTCTCCATTATTAATGTTGTCTTTTGGTGGTAATTCTTTGCTCATACATCTAGTAGATATATCTGTAATATATAAATAATGACAGGCTTCATATTAACCAGAGTTTAAAGACAGATATTTTATATGAAAAAGTATTACACCAGGGGCACCCGGGTGGCTCAGTCATTAGGTGTCTGCCCTTCAGCTCCGGTCATGATCCCAGAATCCTGGGATCAAGCCCCGCGTCGGACTCCCTGCTCAGTGGGGGGCCTGCTTCTCCCTCTCCCTCTCAAATAAATAAATAAAAGATTAAAAAAGAAAAGAAAAGAAAAAGTATTACACCAAAAGTAGAATTCATAATTAACAGAGTTATCAAGCTTCTCAACCATGGTGTGCAAATGTTCAGAAACACAAAAAAACATAAGATTCCTCAGTAATGAAAGAGTAATTACATGTAGTTCAAATTATTTTCAGGGAAGCCTATTTAAATGCTCTGTGATCAAAAGTTCCAGTGCCCTGAAAGACAGGAATTTTCCACAGGCACCCCAAAGCCTAAAAGCCTGATAGGAGGGATAGAGGTGAATCATACTTGAAAAAAATATATATATATATTAAAGTCAATTCTGGAGGGGCGACTGGGTGGCTCAGTCGGTTAAGCGTCTACCTCTGGCTCAGTTTATGATCCCAGGGTCCTGCGGATCGAGTCCCACATTGGGCTCCCTGCTCAGTGGAGAGCCTGCTTCTCCTTCTCCCTCTGCACCTCCCCCTGCTCATGCTCTCTCTCTCACTCTGCAATCTCTCTCTCAAATAAATAAAATCTTTAAAAAAAAGGTCAATTCATTACATAACAATAAAAAAATTTTTAAAAAAAGGTCAATTCTTGAATACTTGTTGTCTACAATATTAAAATAACATTCAAGGATAATAAAATATTCTTCTGAATACTTCTTCCAAAAATATAGCCAGGCAAAAGAGGCATACTGCAATGTAATAATCAGTGAATTGTGATTATATATCATAATATATGTAGAAATTAATTATGTGTTAATCATAATAAAAAATAATAAACATGTTAGTAACCCAAGGCAAATCCAGAAGTAATTAATAAATACATTCATTTATTTAAAAATGTATATAGACTTCAGAATTCTAAAGAGCTCACCCATAAGAGAAAAAGAAAGAGGCTGAATTTCAGGAGAAGCACACAATATCATAAACGGAAAATATGTTGAAATCATCCATTGTGAAACAGAAGTTCTGATAAACATGTAATAGTATAGAGATTAACAGTGGGGCTCTGTGACATGGAAATGGCAAAGAAGGGAACTCCAGGAGACTCCAGCAGGAGATGAACTACCAAAAACTGTCAGAATGAACTTTATAAGAACCCTGGAAATTAATCATGGGATTCCAGCAACAAAGGCACACTCTTAATCAAGAAAAAGGTAGCTGTTTTAACTTGCCCTGACTCTGTGCCCTGCATCCCAGCTAGGAAGTGGCCTTGAAGATGGCAGTGTGCAAGGGATACAGGCTTCCCAAACCTCAGGGAAGAGATGGCATCTTCAAAGAATTCTGACTGGTTATTTGTTTGTTTCTTTAATCTGCCTGCTGGCTCCCTGAAGGAGTGGCTCAAAATGCTTGCTTTCTTTGGCCTACCTCAGATCTCTACCTAAATGGAGATAATGACCAGGTGCCATTCGTCACAAACATTTAAAGGTAAGTCTAGTAGCCACTGCCACCTAGGGCAGGGATAACAACCGAGGCAAACAATGGGCAAACTGAAAACCCTGAGGAAAACACTGGGGAGTGAGGTGCACTGGGGAGTAAAGGCTTTGAAAATCCCCCACATATTCCAGGGACCCTAGAAGGTTGCAGGCATGCCCAGGACTAGACACATGAGAAAAGACCTGAGAAACCCCCAAGCATTCCTGCTGACCAGCAGATTCTGAGCAAGCAGTAGTGAAGGATAAGGCACTAAGGCACTGTTGTCTTAAACTTGTACCCTGTATGGTTCATGCACTCCCCAACACACACACACACACACACACACACACACACACAACTCATCTACAAAGGGTGAAAAGTTGGTTTATTTTGTGTTTGGTTCCAGCAGTTTCAAGAAATCTGCTGAATCACTAGCTGACCAATAAGCTAACCAAAGGCACCAATGGCTACACGTAACAAAGAAAATACGCCACACAAAATTTGTTGAGGGAAACAAACACACACACAACAACAATCACAAGAGACATAAAAAAAATACACCACCCTTGGAGGGAGAATATTATGATTTCCAAAGTTTCAACATATTCAAAATGTCTCATTTTAAACAGAAGTTACAAAGAGGCAACACAACAATAAAGCAGGACCCATACAGAAAAATAAATATTTAATAAATAACAAAACTTGGCCCTAAGGAAGCCCAAACTTTGGACTTACTAAACACACACTTTAAATCAACTATTTAAGCTAAAGGGAATGATGGACAAAGAATTAAAAAGCAATCAGAAAAATACTGTATCAATAAACAGAGAATATCAATAAAGAGATAGAAGGTGGAAAAAGAAACTAAACATATTCTGAAGCTGAAATGTAAAATACCTGAATTGAAAAATTTCATAGAGAGATTCAATATCAGGTCTAATGAGGTGGAAGTAAGATTCAAATAAGTGGCAGGGAGATCAGTTGAAATTACCCTGTATGAGGAACACAAAGAAAAAGACTGAGTATAAGTGAATAGAGTCTAATGGTGCTGCAGGACAACATCATGTGGGCCAACATATGAACAATGGGAGTCCCAAAAAGAAAGGAGAAAGAGAAGGAGGCAGGATTATTGAAGAAATATGGTAGACAATTTCTTAAATGTTAAAAGACAAGAGTCTACAAATCTAAGAATTCAGTGAACATGCAATTAAGAAAAACTGCAACAGAGACGCACACTGCAACAAATCATAATCAGTATGTGGAAAGACAAAGGTAAAAAAGAGAACTTTGAAAGTAGGAAGGGAGAAGCATCACATACAAAGGACGCACAATAACTTTCAGAGCTGATTTTTTAGCCAAATCACAAAGTCCAGAGACAATGGGATAACGTATTTAAAGTGCTGACAAAGGAAAAAACAAAACAAAAATCTGTTAATCAATTCTATCCCCAGAAACACCGTCCTTTGAAAATATGGGCGAAATTAAGGCTTCCAAGAGAAACAAAAGGTGAGAAAGTTCCTTGTAAGTAAAACAGCACTATAAGAAATAAAAGATGGAACACTTCTTACTTTATTCTCAGAGGCCAACGTTAATCTTATTTCCCCCCAAAGATTATTTATTTTAGAGAGAGAAAGTGAGTGAGTACTGGAGGGGAAGAGCAGAGGGAGAGGCATGGAGAGTCTTAAGCAGACTCCACGCTCAGCATGAGAGCCCGACAGGGTGCTTGATCTCATGACCCTGAGATCAGGACCTGAGCTGAAACCAAGTTGGACCCTTAACCGACCGCACCCCCTTGGTGCCTCTGAGGCCAACATTATTCCAATACCAAACCAGACAAAGACATCACAAGAAAAGAAAACTACAGAATAATATCCCTTATAAATACAGATGTAAAAGTCTTCATCAAAACACCAGCCAACTGGGGGTGCCTGGGTGGCTCAGTTGGTTAAGCGACTGCCTTCGGCTCAGGTCATGATCCTGGAGTCCCTGGATCGAGTCTCACATCGGGCTCCCTGCTCGGCAGGGAGTCTGCTTCTCCCTCTGACCCTCCCCCCTCTCATGTGCTCTCTCTCATTCTCTCTGTCTCAAATAAATAAATAAAATCTTTAAAAAAAGAAAAACCACCAGCCAACTGAATAGAAAGTTTTATTAAAATTATACAACAAAGGGACACCTGGACGGCTCAGTGGGCTGAGCGTGTGCCTTTGGCTTGGGTAGTGGTCTTGAGTCCATGCTGGGCTCCCTGCTCAGCAGGGAATCTGCTTCTCCCTCTTCCTTTGTCCCTCCCCCTCCATGCTCTCTCTCAAATAAATACATAAAATCTTAAAAAAAAAAAAAAAAGAAAAAAGAAAAAAACTTACACAACATAAATAAGAGGGACTTGTTCCAAGAATTCAACAGTGGAAGGTTCAACCTATAAACGCTTATAAATGTAATAATCCATATTAACAGTAAGACAAACAGAAAAAACCGACATAATGATCTCATTCTATGCAGAATATTTGAAAAATTCTAAAACTCTTATGACAACACTCAGCATACTCAGAAGAGAAGGGACTTTACTCAACCTCTTAAAGATTATTTATTAAAACCTATAGCTAATATCCTAGATGAAACAGTAAAGATTTCCTCCTGAGATAAGAAATAAGACATGGACATCCATTTTCATTGATGGTATCTAACATTATTCTGCAAATTCTAACCAGAACAATAAAACAAGAAAAAAAAAAAAAAAGCACAGATATTGGAGGGAAAAAGGAGAATTATCTGTGTGTGAAGATGTCATAGATTTACATATATAGAATTCCATGAAATATCCCCTGAAAGACGTAAACACACACACACACACACACACACAAAATCTTATGTTATAAGTGATGTCAGGAAAGTTGCAGGATACTCAGTTGTGCTTTATACAATATAACGAACAACCCGGAAAGGAAATTTTAGAAATGATACCATGTAAAATGTACCATCCAAAGAATAAATGCCATGAAATAACCAAGGAGGTGAAAGACCTGTAAGGCTGAGAACTGTAAAATGCTGCTGAGAGAAATTAAACATGTTTACATAAAGGGAAAAGACATAGCATACAATGGATTGGAAGATTTCATATTTTTAAAGATGGTAATATTGACCAAAGTGGTCTGGAGATTCTACACAGACACTATCAAAATTCCAAAAACTATTTTTGTAGAAGTGGAAAAACATGATCCAATAAATATGGAACTGCAAAGGGCCCCTAAGAGTCCAGACAATATTGAAAAAGAAAAATTCCGTAGAATACATAAACAGAGACAAAACACAGGCTGGTAGTTTCCAGGGACTGGGAACAGAGGAAAATGTGGAGAAACTGCTTAATGGGTAAAAAACAGTAAATTGGAGGGTTGGAAATATACAACCAGACAGAAGTAGTAGTTGAACAACTGCTAAATGCGTGAAATGCCAATGAACTATTCACTTTAAAATGGCTAGTTTCATGTTATGTGAATTCCACTCTAATAAAGCGTTCCTTTTATTTTATTTATTTATTTTTTAAGATTTTATTTATTTATTTGAGAGAAAGAGCACGAACAAGGAGAGAGGCAAAGGGAGAGGGAGAAGCAGGCTCCCCACTGAGCAGGGAGCCCAACACGGGGCTAGATTATGACTGGAGCTGAAGGCAGACACCTAATGGACTGAGCCATAAAGGCACCCCTAAAGTGTTCTTTTTAAACTAGCTAACAATCTAAGTGATTTATTTTGCAACAGATCTAAAAATAAATATTTTCCAATTTTAATATGTTAAATTTTGAAACTAAGTCTGATTATATTAGGTAAAAATAATAGTTTTTCTTAGGCTGGCTTCCTCTCATTACCTGAAATTCTATCATGGATCTCTCAACATAATTCCCCGCACATGAAACAGAAATGACGTGAGGGAGGCTTTTACTATATTAGTAAACATATAATTATCATGAAGAAAAATTACTGTGCACGTGCCCAAAATTATTAAATCCTGAATTCACGAAGATTATCAGGAGACTATAGGTAACCTGAAGAGTCACTGCATCGAAAACAAGGAATAACTTCTAATGAAGGCAGTATTATCAGCAGCAGTTAAGGGCAAAAACAGGATTTGCCAGTTCCAGGAGATTCATGCAGCACATGGCTGTGCAGAGGTAACCCAGCAACATAAGAAACAATAGTGGCCAGAGAACAATAGAACACTGAGATATGGGTCAACAAGGACAATGTGAACACTAATTAGAGTTCAGGTTAAATAAAAGATGGAAAACAAAACAATCATCATGAGTTAGCTGAAAAATGGGGATTTCCAGAACCTTACAAAATTTTGTGGAAAACTGTATCATAAGAAACAGTGATGAAGTACATGAAGTGCAAGAAATTGGTATTTATCTATAAAATAAAATTAGATATTTAAGTATTAGTTCAGTGTACGAAGAGTTTCATGGCAAATCTAGATAGGGAAATGATTTCTTAAAATAAAACACCTGAACCAAAATAAAAGTCTATACAACTCCTATAAAACCCAACAAGATATGTTTAGACAAATTAAAATAAACCATAGAAAAATGAAGGTATCTTATATAACTAATTATGGATGAATCACCTCTAATTCTGGGAGGAACACAGTCACTTCAAAACAAAAGTATATTCTCAAGATATCCAAGTTTCCCCATTTAAAAAATCCAAATTCATTCAAATGAGAAAAGTATTTTCTTAAGCTTATTTTTTTTAGCAATCTCTACACCCAAAACGGAGTTAGAACTCATGACCCTGAGATCAAGAGTCACATGCTCTTCCGACTGAGCCAACCAGGCACTCCAAGAAAAGTGTTTCTTAATAACCAATTATAAAGTCAAGCAACACTCATGGAAAAATTTAACTATGAATATATTTTCTCTATTCTAGAAGTTATATAGGTTTTGGGAAAACAGCTGATCAGCTATAACCCTTAACATTCAGGAAAGAAATCTTTTTTTTTTTTTTTTAAAGATTTTATTTATTTGACAGATAGAGACATAGTGCTCCCCAAGGTTGAACCAGTAAAGGGCCCTGGGGGGGCAGGGAACAGCATGTCTGGGTCATGTTAAATACTGTCCTTGTCGCTACAAGAGTGGGAACACAAGCAGGGGGAATGGGAGAGAGAGAAGCAGGCTTCCCGCAGAGCAGGGAGCCCGATGTGGGGCTCGATCCCAGGACCCTGGGACCATGATCTGAGCCGAAGGCAGACACTTAACGACTGAGCCACCCAGGAGCCCCAGGAAGGAAATCTTATAAAATATATGAACCAACATTCATTCTTTGATCAAACAGTCCCACACAAAAAAAGGGTATAAAATAAAGAACACCGAGAAGTGTCATCAAATACATAACCAATGATTAAATACAAAAATAACAAGTTTATAATACATGGAACCCTGCAGATCAAAGTACAAACATTTTCAAATATAGAAATGCGGTAGAGTTCAATAAGGTAGGCATCATGAACTCATAAATTCCCTCAACACAATAAATCAAATCTTATTTGTTGAAGAAGGAACACAGCACACACATGGAATGAACACTGTTGCATGAACGATAGTTTGGACAGCAGCCTCACAGATGAGGTTATGAAGGCAGAAAATTTTCTCCCTAGAATAAATTCCTGTACCTGTTCACAGGGCCTGGATGGCTCAGTTGGTTAAGCCTCTGCCTTTGGCTCAGGTCATGATCCCAGGATCTTGGGATCAAGTCCCTCATTGGGCTCCTTGCTAAGTGGGGAGCCTGCTTCTCTCTCCCTCTCTCCTCCTCTCTCTGGTAAATAAATAAAATATTTTTTAAAAAATAAAGGGGGTGCCTGGGTGGATCAGTCGGTTAAGCATCTGCCTATGGCTTGGGTCATGAACCCAGAGTCCTGGGATCAAGTCCTGCATTGGGCTCCCTGCTCAGTGGGGAGTCTGCTTCTCCCTCTACTCCCCCACCCCGTTCGTGATCTCTTTCTCTCTCAAATAAGTAAAATCTTTAAAAAAAAAAAAAAAAAAAATTCCTGTACTTGTTCATGCAAAATCAAGTATACTCCTTAATGTACTCCATCAACATTGCCACAATGTCCTCAAGACACACTTTGGTGACACACCAAAAACCGGAAGGACAACTGGAGCCATAAGCCAGGCTCTTATGCTACACTCAATGTCAGCATCCTGGACCATGCTGACCACACTACTCAGATGCTTCAGGGCCCACGTCTCTACTTAGCAGGATGATGCTCTGACATCTAAATGTATGTGTTCTCCATCCAGAATGTTCTTTTACCCAGTAAAATTCCTCCTGGCAGAGTTCACCACAGAGCCCAGTTGTCCAAAATATGAGGATAAAATTTCAGATGCTAAGGAACTGTATTTCAGAACCAAGAAAATTTCACAGGCAACACCATACAAACTTAGGAGACCAGGAAATCAGGGACAGCCAAGGGTTTCCCACACTCCCAGACTAAGGAGGAGCTACAAGAGGGAGACAAAGACAGGAAATTAAGGAAGGGGGTCTGATGTTGTGGGATGTTCAAACAGGCCTAGGGTCTGCCTACGGACTCCAGGCTGAGGGCCCAAAGCCTGAGATACAGTCCCCTTGAAAGACTGGGAATCAAAGGTTTTCCCCACCTTCTCTATATATAGCACTGCTGAATAGCAATTTCAAAACACCCTTCTATTCCCAGTACACATGCTCCTGAAGGGCGAAAGTGGAAATGAGGATATGGTAGAGGCACGGAATAGGCAGAGGGCCTGAGACAGCCCATGCTCCTGCCTGGAGTCCCAGATGCAAAAGAGCAGCCGATGTTCCCATCATGACAGGTCACTCAGCACATGAAATGGGATGCAAGCTGGAGAAGGCCTGCAGTCAGGACGAAGGGGAGCTTCAGATCAGATCTGTGTGGACTGAGTAGGGAAGGAGAGGCTAAGGAAGGAAAAATACCCCTTACAAAGAGCCCTTCATGTGTTCCCCAAGGTTGAATCAGTAAAGGGCCCTAGGGGGGGCAGGGAACAGCATGTCTGGGTCATGTTAAATACTGCCCTTGTCGCTACAAGAGCAGCAGAACCACCGAGGAGGGCAGGAAACACACATACAAAGAAGAGAGTGAAGGAGAGGGAGAACGACAAGTTCCTTTGAGAGCCCATGAGAAATCAACTCTTCTTTTCCAACCACCTCTCCTATCCGGGGGGAATGTTCCAAATGACATTTCTGGAAGTCACTTTCTCTCTGCCATCTATCCCTACTTGTGTTCACATCTTTGACACCTTCCCACCCACCTGGGCTTTGTTGCTTGTTTTACCCCACTCTTAGCATTTCAGAGCAAGTACTCTCCACAGTGGAGATAATATTCAGCTCAGAAAGAGATTCCTGCTGATATGGAAAACAGCAGATGATGTCCTGGGGTTTTCCCAGTCCTTTGTCAGCTGAGACCAAGGACATTCATTACAGGCGGGTCTAGAATAGCATTTCACAAATTTGTTCAGTGACATTCTTCTTCCTAATGCTTGAATGTTTGACATATACAGATATCCAGCTCTCTTCCCACAACGACCAAATCAAAATTACGGGTGTAAAACCAGGGAATGTGGTATTTTAAAGTTTTGACATAAGGTCTTGTTCCTTCTAGCACCACCACTACCTGCATGATCATCTGCGTTTAAAATCCAGATACCACACTGGGAAGCTTTTCATTTCTGAATCAGCAGGGCTTCGATCTCAGTCAAGCAGGAAAGGGGCTCCCAAGAAATCCCCAAGAAAAACACAGATACACCAGAGCAGTACCCAACCTCTGTAGGGAAACTAATCCTCACCCAGGAAGACCAGGTTCCTGTAGTTCTCCACCATCACGTCCCTGTACAAGGCCCTCTGAGCAGGGTCCAGGCACTCCCACTCCTCCTGAGAGAATTCTATGGCCACATCCCTGAAGGTCAAGCGTCCCTGAAATGAAAGCACATTTCACCAAGAGGCCATTAGGGAACTACTTATTTCATAAAAATGAGAGGAGGAGAGAGGTGTAAGGGTCAAATAGAAATGAGGGCTTCAATAGGTCCACAAAAGATCATTTTGAGCAAGTCCTATATCCCTGATTTGGATTTGTTACACTTTTCCATCACAGGATTTCCTTCAGCTAAACTGAGGATTTTACAATATCGTGCCAGATAAAATACACAAATGCAAAAACATCTACAAATGGTAAACTATATGCAAGTTCTAGATAGTATGTTGTACGCACCAAATGACAAGCAAATTTCTGCATGAGCAGTGTCTTCAGGGTTGACAAAGTCTATAGTAGTGTTAATGAAAGGTGTACATTGCAAAATGGGAATCTCATAATAATAAAACCATCTGAAGTTCTGAACACTTCCCGTACGGTAAGCATTACTCTAATGCTTTACAAGTGTTAACCTGTATAAGGACATTGCATCCCATTAAATTAGTATTTGTTCCCATCTTACACAGGACCCAACTCTGTCACACACACTCTAATGTACATGCTTCTGGTCAAAGAGATATAAATGGCAGAGCCTGCACCTGAACCAAGTGGTCAGGCTTTAGGATGGAACTCACAGTGCCACACAGTGAAGTAATGCATGCAACAATAAACGTGTGGTGACAGAGGGTTTGCTAATGAAGAAAACCTGAAACAAGTTCAAGGCTGAAACATAAGCCTGGATAAAAGGTCAATATATATGCCTGCACACACATATGCACATACACCATATTCCTACTGCTATTATCTCATTTCCATGATGGTGTAGAAATAAATTTAAGGCCATGGAAAATGTCTGACGTACTTCCAATGTTAAAATAAATAAAAGTTATTTATGAAATGTCGTCTTTTTTACACACCATGGGCTAGTGTTCACACACACGTGTGGACAGAAAACACATACATTGAAAATAACTGAAATCAAAACACTAGTTTCTAAATGACATCTTTTTTTTTTAAGATTTTATTTATTTATTTGATAGAGACACAGTGAGAGAGGGAACACAAGCAGGGGGACAGGGAGAAGCAGGCCTCCCACTGAGCAGGGAGCCCGATGTGGGACTCGATCCCAGGACTCTGGGATCATGACCTGAGCCGAAGGCAGACGCTTAACCGACTGAGCCACCCAGCCGTCCTTAAATGACATCTATTTTTACATACATCTTTATTATCTATCATTTTTTACTCATGTGCATTTCTGGTACAAGAACATGTGCAAATTGTATTAGATGTAAATAAAACTGTCAGTGTTATTCTACTTAGTCTGCTTACAAAAACAACCGTGTAAACACAATTTTTTTAAAAAGTATTTTATTTATTTGAGAAAGAGACAGAGAGAGTGCGAGAGAACATGAGCAGGGTGAGGGGCAGAGGGAGAAGCTGACTCCCTGCTGAGCAGGGAGCCCAATGCGGGGCTCGATCCTGGGACTCCAGGCTCATGACCTGAGCCAAAGGCAGACGCCCCTAAACACAATTTTTTTTTTAAAGTAATCTCTACCAACATGGGGCTCAAACTCATGACTTCCAGATCAAGTCTCATGATCTACCCACCAAACAAGCCATGCACCCCCTGCAAGATTTTTTTTAAAACTAGAAACAAGTGGGGCGCCTGGGTGGCTCAGTCGTTAAGCGTCTGCCTTCGGCTCGGGTCGTGATCCCAGGGTCCTGGGATCGAGCCCCGCATCGGGTTCCCAGCTCAGCGGGAAGCCTGCTTCTCCCTCTCCCACTCCCCCTGCTTGTGTTCCCTCTCTCGCTGTGTCTCTGTCAAATAAATAAATAAAATCTTTAAAAAAAATAAAAAATAAAAAAAAATAAAACTAGAAACAAGTACTTTTGATCTCCATTAAATTGATACATGGAAGTGTATGAGCTGCAATCTGCAGGCAGACAGAGGGGCTGAGGGCAGGTCCTGGGGTGAGCATGAGCAAACATGTCAGGAGGGACACTTCAGAGTGTGAGAAGCCCAGCCACGTGGAGGTTAGGACACAGAGGACAGAACAAGGAACTGAGATATGACTTTACCTGAGAATGAGTCATTCCTGACTCTCTGGGCTTTCCTCCTCTCCCTCCTCTGGGCTTCTCTGCCAGGCAAGATGGGTCTTGAGACGTCAATCCTGAGTGTCAAATATATGCTGTTTAGAACTTGGTCAACATACACCTTCCTGTACCACAACCACACACACAGGGAGATCCCCCCGCTCTGCTGCCCACTGCCACAGGAGGGATTCAGGGACAG
This sequence comes from Mirounga angustirostris, assembly GCF_029215605.1. NCBI lineage: Eukaryota > Metazoa > Chordata > Mammalia > Carnivora > Phocidae > Mirounga > Mirounga angustirostris. Next base: position 55,357,780 of record NW_026991724.1, on the reverse strand, counting down.
TGTACTGCTACATGGAGACCAGCAAGTGAGTGTTGTGACCTCTTCCTGCAGAACTCACTCCCCTCCTGGGGAAGCACACACGAGCTGCAGCAGTGGGGATCTGGGCTGCACTAACCCTCCCTTTAAAGTCACAGACCTGCCCTGATAACACTCCATGTAGAGAACAACGCCCCTCACCTCTCTCGAGATCAGGGGCTGCTTTTAGTTCTCATTAATGGATGAGCTGGAGTCCTGGTGCTCAATGCTGGATATAGATTAGAATCAGCTGGGGCACTTTCAACACCACTGAGGCTGAGCCCCATAACCCCAAACACAAGAAGAGAAATCTCTGGGGACTGGGCACAGGAGGAATGTGCAAAATGCCTCACAATCCCATGGGAAGTCAGGGTGGGGCACCAGAGGAGACCAGTCCAGCACCCCACCCACCTGTGGCTCTGCTCCCTCCTAGGGCCCTGTCCCCTGTATCCAGACAGTGGAAGAGCAAGGAGCAGAGAGACCCATGCAGAGCAGGCATTACACGCCAGAGTGGGACGCTCGTGTGAGGCTGGAATGGGACATGGCAGTGTCCCAATGGGCCATCAGAGATGGCCCCACGAGAAGGTGATATCACAACCAATACCTAGTGCACCACCTGCATTTGAAAAGTCAGAGAATTCTAGACAGAGGGACCACCCTTGGGAAAGCCCTGGGGCAGTGCTGACCCTGGCCTCAAGAGCAGCAAAGACATCTGTGGGCCTCAATCCCAGTGAGGGAGGAGGAGACAAGCAGGGGATCAGGTCACAGAAATAGATCAGGAATGTCCAGCCATGGACTTCAGGCAATGTTCTCCTCCATCTCAAGTGAATTTTGGAAGCCCTGTAGTCTTTCACCCAGATTAAAGTCTTTTTTTTAAATTCTATCATAAGTGAAAACACACACAAACAATATACTGTGTATTTTGAAAACATGCCAAGATGGTCACCTATGCCCCAGGAAGGATGGCACTGCTCTTAACTGGGAGGTGGAGGACTGGAGGGAACACAATTGGGGGAGTTCAGGAGGTCATGTTTGGACACTAAGGTGGAGATGCCTGTTAGATGTCCCAGCAGAGATGTAGAGTAGACAGCTTAGAACACAATTTGGCGTCTAGGGCAGAGGTCTGAGATGGAGTGTGAACCTAGGAGACCTCGGGGTGTTTAAACCCTGAGATACGGTGATATGGAAAGTCACCAAGTGTAGACAGAGAAGAAGTCCAAGACTAGCCAATGGGGTACTCCTCCAATCAGAGTGTTGAGGACAAATATGCAGAGGAAACTGAAGTTAACAAGGTGGAGAGGAGAAAACTGAAACACACACACACACAAATGATAGGTAAGATATGTCAATACTGTAATGTCCGGAAAGCCATAAAAAAAAAAATGTCTTCAAAGGAAGGAGTGTTCACTGTTCAACATTTTGCTGATCAGATGAAAAAAGTCAATTACCCAGTAGATTTAGAAAACTGGAGGGCATTACTGCCTCTGACAAGGGGAATGGAATGGTAGATCAAAGTCTGTTTGACGGTCAAGAGTCAAATTCAAGCCCAACTGCAGAGTACAGACAAATTTTCAGTGTTCTGCATAGAAGAGCTCTTTGTAGCTTTTCTTTTCTTTTTTTTTTTAAGATTTTATTTATTTATTTGAGAGAGAGAATGAGAGAGAGAGCATGAGAGGGGGGAGGGTCAGAGGGAGAAGCAGACTCCCTGCTGAGCAGGGAGCCCGACGCGGGACTCGATCCCGGGACTCCAGGATCATGACCTGAGCCGAAGGCAGTCGCTTAACCAACTGAGCCACCCAGGCGCCCCCCCCGTTTTTTTTTGTTTTTGTTTTTTTTTTGTATCTTTTCATTATTGTGAGTAATGCTATGAACATAGAGTACAAATACGTGTTCTGGTCCCTGTTTTCAACTTCTTTGTGAATATATACAGAAGTAAATTTGGTGGATTATATGGTAATTCTATGTTTAATTTTTAAAAGCTATTTTATGATGCAAATAATTATAAAATGCACGAGCCTTATAAACAGTAATTCTCTTTCTCAACTGTCCAATTCAAACGAGCAAATTTAAAGTTAAATACATTATGGAGACACAGGTCACTGCATCACAACTGAATCACCCATGACTCATTAACCACCACTCACCCAGATCTGCCTTCCCCTTCTTTCTCCCTCCGGAGGATTTCTGTCTATTACTCTGTTCATGTCTTTCTCTTTCCTGATTCTCTCCACTGTTTCTCCTTTCCTGTGATTCCCCGGTCTCCTCCCTCGCTTTCTCCCCTTTTCTCTCTTCCTTTCCCTACACCTACACTTTCCGGGGAACTCCTGAGACCTCTTCCACCTTCCCTCACTCTTTCAGCCCAAGCTTCCCGACTGCTCCGATCTCCGTCAATTTCGGCCTCTCTCCCCGCCCCGCCCCGCCCCCATCTGTGTCCTGGGCTCCCCCAGTTCCGTCCCCTCCGCCCCGACTCACTGGCGCCCCCTCTGGCTAAGCTCTCGCACCGCTGTGTCCCTCCGGGCGGTCATCCCTACCGATCGCAGGCTCGCAACCATTTCCTCCCCGCTGTCTGCGCGAAGCACCTCGCCCTGTTGCCCCACTTCCGATAACCAGGGCCCCGACTGTTCCGCTCCCCTTCTTCTGGAGCGCCTCCCTTTCCTCCACACTTCGCTCTTTTCCTTTCTCCGCTTGCGACCTTCCTGAGTTACTGTCTTCGCTCCCACGGCCTCACTGGCAGGTCCCTCCCGCAGCCTCTCTCTTGCCGTCTCTTCACGGGCCGTCTCACGGGTCTTTCCTCCGCCGTTCTCTCTCTCGGGCTCCCCCTCTCTCCCTCGCCGGCCGCTGCCCGGGCCTTCCTTCTGCAGGCACGGCTTCCACGAGGCCCCCCATCCTCGCGGCGGGGAGGGGACGCGCTCCGTGACTCCCCGCGATCTTCCGCCCGAAAGCCCGCACCGAGGACGGCGCCGTCCCCGGGCATCGGTCCTCTCACTGCACGCGGGGCTGCACGGGGGGGATCTCAGCAGGGCGGCGGGGTCTGCGCGATCCCAGGGCCAGGGGGAGACTCCGCGCCTCTCTGGGCCGAGCCGGGCACTCGCCCATCTCCCCGGACCCCCACGGCGCGGGTGCGAGCGGTGCCCAGGGACGGCGTGGAGCAAGGAGACAACGCGGCAGGCGGCGTCTGAAGGCCCGAGGGCCGGGAGACCACAGGCGGGGACCGACTCCGAAAGATGGGGACCTGAACGCACCGGGACCCCCGCGCCGGCAGCGCCGCTCGCAGGGCTCCGAGCGTCTCTCCGCGACGCCCTACTTACCGCGGTGGGAGGCGGGGCTGAGGCGACTCTAACGTGCGCGGAGACCCCAGGCCCCAGGGGTGCAGGCCTGGGGACTGAGATTCTGACGTAGAAATGCGAAAGTTAAAATCCCTCAGCTGCCGATTTGACCTTCGCTCCCGGCTAGCCGCTTCCGGGTCGGCGAAAACCTGCGCGTGCGCGCAAGTGGGACGACGGGACTGGGAAGGGTCTGTGGGGAGTGCTTCCGGTAATGGGCGGGACGCGAAGTGTGGCCTGGCCAGGACGCTCACCGCCTATGGGCGGAGTTGGGGCAGAGCCTGGGTGGAGCGCCTCCGGCAGCTCGGGGAAGCTTGTACTGGCCAGGCCTTCGCCCTGAATTCGGTGGGCGGGTTGGGGCGGAGATTCGAAGAAGCATTTCCGGTAATGGGAGGGAAACAGATACGATCTTTGGGGCCAGGGCGGCGGTGGGGCGGAGCCAGGCGGAAACTGGGCGTAGAGCTTCCGGAGGGGTGGCCCTGTCTGGGCCGTCGGAGTCGAGGCCACGGCCGTTGGGCGGGGCCTGGGTAGGGCGTCGCCGGGGAGATTCGGGCCTTCTGGGAGCCCCAAGGACCAGGGCCTGGATCCTGGGGACGTAACCGGGATCTCGGGTAGGATCTGGATGGGGCCTGGTTTCCTCTTCCCCTGCCCCCAGTACGTGCTTTTTAAATTTCCATCCCTTCCAATTCCTGTCACGTCTTGCGTAACAGGACTGTTGCCCGCTCATTTAAGTTGACGTTTTCAAAAGCTTGAGGTAAGGTTGGAGTTTTGTGGGCCACTTGTGTTGAAAGCTAACGTGGGGGCGCCTGGGTGGCTCAGTCCTTAAGCATCTGCATTGGGCTCAGGTCATGATCCCAGAGTCCTGGGATCGAGCCCCGCATCGGGCTCCCTCCTCGGGGGGAAGCCTGCTTCTCCCTCTCCCGCTCCCCCTGCTTGTGTTCCTGCTCTTGCTATCTCTCTCTCTGTCAAATAAATACATAAAATCTTTAAAAAAAAAAAAGTAAGAAAGCTAACGTGATTACCTTTAATTAAGGTGAAAGTGGCATTCCTGAAAAACTGTTTTGAGGACAAGGAACAAGTGTTGGCAAGGATGTGGACAAAAAGGAACCCTCCTGCACTGTTTGTGGGAAATCAAACGGGTACAGACTCTGTGGAAGACAGTCAGGAGTCTCATCAGATAAAAGTAGAACTACTTTCTAACCCGTAATGGAACTACTTGGTATTTACCCAAAGAATATAAAAACAGTAATTCAAAAGGATACATGCACCTCTATGTTTATTGTAGCATTATTTATAATAACCAAGTTATGGAACAGAGACGTAATGGATAAAGAAGTTGTACATATATATATACACACACACATCATGGAGTATTACTCAGCCATAAAATAGAGTGAAATCTTGCCGTGTGTAACAATAATGGATCCAGAGAGTATTATGCTAAATGAAGTAAGTCAGAGAGACAAATAGCATATGACTCAGTAATATGTGGAATCTAAGAAACAAAATAAATGAACAAAGGGAAAAAAGAGAGATAAACCAGTTTAGGACTTTGAACTACATAGTACACACTGAAGGTTGCGGGGGAGGGGGGGGAGTGGGGAGGGGGATGCGAGAAATAGATGACGGCCATTTAAAGCACCCTTGTCATGATGAGCACTGTGTAATGTATACAATTGATGAATCATTAAATGGTATACCTGAAACTAGTATAACAGTATTAACTATATTTGGTATTAAAATAAAAAACTTGGGGCGCCTGGGTGGCTCAGTCCATTAAGTGTCTGCCTTTGGCTCAGGTCGTGATCCTAGAGTCCTGGGATAGAGCTCCATGTCAGGCTCCCTGCTCAGTGGGGAGTCTGCTTCTCCTTCTCCCTCTGCTTCCCCACCCCTGCTCTGTGCTCTCCCTCTCGCTCTCAAATAAAATAAATAAAAATAAAATAAAAAACTTAATGCAAAAAAACTTCACTTAGAGATAGACATGTGCATCCTGCGACAGGCAAAATGTACTGACTGAGTGGTCTGGGACCAGGTCCTCTGTGGGGAGTGATGTGGGGCCATGGCTGGATCCAGGAATGTCTCCTGCATTAGCATGTAAGCAATTGAAGTAAGAAAGGAGTGCAGCTTTCTTTGCAAGGGATGCAAACTGAAATGTGAAATGCAATCTCTACCAATGTGAAATATGCCATTACTGACCAACATTTTTCAGAATTTCATTTCCATTTCTAGCCCCATTCATCATGGGCTCAATCCTGTGTTCATATCTAGAGCTGTTCATAGGCACAAGACCTGGTGTGTGGGAGATGGGGGTTGAGACATGTGATATTTAGGTCACCATTCACTGTTTAGAAAAAAAATTTTTTTAGAGTATATATCTAATTTGAGTTCTTTATGTTTATCAACGTATTCCACACTTTAAGTGACAGATAAACTCGAGGTAAACTTTTGTGACCTCATAATTCATTTCTCAGTAATTTCTAAATATAATTGCAAATTCACTTTAGTTTTTTTATGGAGATTTTTGTATTGAGAAAGTTAAGACGGGTACATAAAACCCATTTTGGGGAGAAAATGAAAACACACAATAGAAAAAGTAAATACTGTTTGGGCCATAGCAGAACCCAGAGAATACATTGTTTTAATTGAAAAATTCTAGGCACTTCATAATTGACCTTTTGGTACAAAATGACCTATTAAATTTACTTTTATCCAGAGTATCACTTTCATAAAAAATTATGTTAGCATTTTTGTTTTTCTATTTCTAAATGTTCTGTCAGGTGTGGATTATAATCTTGCTCTTTTGAGTATATATTCTCTCGAAGACTTGAGTTTGATGTCAGTTAAAGAATACTTTTGCAATATTTCCAAGGCCATTTGACAGGCATGTGAGTTTTCTTTATATGAACACTAAGGAAAGTGAAGTTAGACTGTCAATTTTCCAAAGGTCTGATTTATGCCTTCAATAATCTTTAAGGCAATATCCATGAGTTAATATCCACGTTTCTCTAAAATCCATACGTGTTAAAGATGAATTCTACAGTAAGAACTGAGGAGATAAAGGCATTTTGGATAAAAAGGCTTTTAATATATTAAATTTGTAAGGTTTCACTCCTGTATACATTATGTGGTGTTTCATAAGTTTTAAGCCTGCTTATGGCTTCTGAAGTTTATAATATTTGAATTACTTAACATTTACTAAGGCTTGAGTATCATTACTCATAAAATTCTTAAGTTTTCATTCCAAAATTAATATTGTGATAACCTCACAAGGATTGAATTTTGGATGAAAACGTTGCGCTATATATTACATTTGAAGATTACTCTGAGGTATTTATTTATGGAATGTTTAATAATGTTTGACTTGGTTAAATACAGTGCCCCACTGTGTATAATTTTAAGATCTCTCCAGTATGAATTTCTGATTAGTAAAGATTCATCCTGTCTAAAGATTTTCCAAGTTCATTACTTTTGCAGTTTCTTTGTAATATGTAGAACTATATTATTTTGCTATCAACAAAAAAGGGATCAAAACTTGCCCACCCTTATGCAAATGTTGGTTTTGACACTAGGAAGGATTCTTTCAGGTTGTGACACTAAAAACCTTTTTGATGGATTTCTTTGCTTGAGTACATTTACAATGTGTATCCTGTTTTAAATGTCTTCAAATAACCTAGATATAACTGAAAGAGAATCCAGTCCTATTATCAAATCATTCCATGCATTTGTTTCCTGCATATTAAAAAAAATACAGTGCTGGGGATAGATGAGAACCTTCAGAAGGTAATTATGTAGATTATGCTGTATTATATAATATTGCCTACCAGCCATGTTGGCATGAAAGAGGTTTCACAGCATGGACTCCCATGATCACAAATAAGTGACTTGTAGAACTTTCAACAAACTCTCAACAGTTGGGGAGAAGGCAATTATACGTGGAAGTCATGGATCCATTTTGTTTACGGGGAATTTTGCTGCTTGTGAAATTTATATTATCCTGCATCGTAAAGATTTCCATCATGTTACATTCCCTATGAATTCTCTCTCCCATGATGACCCCAGGCTGTACCACAGCTGTGGAACTGCATCAGCCATGTGAGGAAAAGGGATACAGGAAAAATCAATCAGGTTTGTCTAAGAAATGGCAGGTACCATGTTACCATTTTTCCCCCTCAGGCAAACTCTTCAGGAAAGGACAAACACCTACAATGTCAAGAATCTGTGCTGCAACGACAGTTAACTCTATTCATCACAAATCTGGGGGTGGAAACTACTACTTCCATTCTAAAGAGGACTATGAAGCATAGTATTAAGTGATTTCAGTAACTTCATATCCTGTTTAGCAGCAGACTGGGGACTTAAACCTACTGGGGGTGGTAACAAATCACATCATGTAATCAACACGATATACGGAAAAAGGTGGTTGATGATGTTCTTCCAGTAATCTAGATCTACATTTAGCTGTTTTCATAAGCTGTCCTTGTAGTTTAGATTCTGGTATGCTATTTATAATTTTGTCTGTGACCAGCTTCCATTTATATTTAGAGATTTATTCTATATGGCAACACCAATTATGCATAAAGCTTCTGAGATTTTTTTCTAAGACATATTTATTTATTTAGAGCAAGAAAGAGACTGCGGGGGCGGGGGCGGGGGGGGGCTGGGCAGAGGGAGAGAGTGCCTTAAGCTGGCTCCACACTGAGTGCAGAGTCAGACGCAGGGCTTGATCTCATGACCCCGAGATCATGATCTGAGCAGAAACCAAGAGTCAGATACTTAACTGACTGCCCCACCCAGGCGCCCCAGCTTCTGAGATCTTAATAAACTGCAGATACTCCGATTGCCACAGAATACAATAGGAACCTGCCCCATGACCAAGTTGGACTTAATGACTGCAAGATTTGCTTAATATTAGTATAGTAAGAGAGAGTCCTTTCTTTTTATTCCAGGAACAAAACAGTGGTACCTGTCAACACAGCACTGAACAATTTAATGATGCCCCAAAGTATGGTAGATAAAACACAATATGGAAACTATAGCAAGGCAGCAGGATACAAGGTTAATGATCAAAAGTTAACGGCCTTCCTAGATACCAGAAATAAACAAGTGAATTAAAAATTAAAAACAAAATACCATTTACATTAGGACCAAAACAAAAGGAACCATCACAGACACTAGTGGCAATTCATGAAAGGTCTGTGTTGAAGACATAACATCATCAACAGATTTTCAACCACAAATCCAAAGTCAATAATCAAGTAATCTCATCAAGAAATAGAAAATAAAAAGATCGTATAAGCTGAAGATAAGCAGGTTGTTCCACAGATATCCCTGCTCCTTTGACACCCATCATTTCATGAATTTTAAAACATTTTGACTTTTAATTTTCCTGCAGAGTGTAACATTTGATTTGATTAATCTTCAAGAATTAGACTTAGTTCATACTACTAGAATTCTCTGATGCATAGTGTATTGTGAAACCTGCTTAAGCAATGTACCAGCACTCATTGTATTTGTAGGGTTTTCTCCGACATGAAATCTTTGGTGAATCCTGAGGCATGGCATGAAAGCTGTGCTACATTCTTTGGTGAGATTTCTTTGCAGTATGCATTCCCTCATGACTCCAAATGTGAGAACATTTAATAAAAGCCTTGCCACATCTATATCTTCATTCTATGTATAATCTGGTGTCTACTCAGGCTTGAACAGTGCTTAAAGGATTTGTCACATTCATGACATTTGTAAGGTTTCTCTCTGGTATGAATTCTCTCATGATTCCAAAGGTATAAACATTTAATAAAAGTCTTTTTTTTTTTTAAGATTTTTTATTTATTTATTTGACAGAGAGAGAGAGAGCGAGAGAGGGAACACAAGCAGGGGGAGCAGGAGAGGGAGAAGCAGCCTTCCCGCAGAGTGGGGAGCCCGATGCGGGGCTCGATCCCAGGACCTGAGCTGAAGGCAGACGCTTAACGACTAAGCCACCCAGGTGCCCCCATTTAATAAAAGTCTTACCACACACTTTATATTTGTATCTTTACTCTATGTGTATTATGGTGTTTATTGATGCTTGAGTAGTGCTTAAAGGCTTTGCCACACTCATGACATTTATAAGGTTTCTCCCCAGTATGAATTCTTTGGTGAACAGTAAGGCTTGCATTCTGACTAAAGGCCTTGTCACATACATTACATTTATAGGGTTTCTCTCCATCATGAACTCTCTTATGTTGAGTAAGATTTGAACTCCTGATAAAGGCCTTGCCACATTCATTACATTTGTAAGGTTTCTCTCCAGTATGAATTCTCTCATGACTCCAAAGGTATGACCGTGTGGTAAAATCCTTACCACACTGATTACATTTGTAAGGTTTCTCTCCAGAATGGATTCTCTTATGTTGAGCAAGATTTGAACCACTAGAAAAGGCTTTGCCACACTCACTACATTTGTAAGGCTTCTCTCCAGTATGAATTCGCTCATGACCCCAAAGCTGTGAAGGTATCATAAAATCCTTACCACATACATTACATCTAAATGGTTTCTCTCCAGTATGAATTCTCTTATGAATACAGAGATGTGAACGTGTGGCAAAATCCTTGCCACATTGATTACATTTGTAAGGTTTCTGTCCAGAATGGAAATTCTTATGTTGAGCAAGATATGAACCATCAGAAAAGGCTTTGCCACACTCGTTACATTTGTAAGGCTTCTCTCCAGTATGAATTCGCTCATGACCCCAGAGATGTGACTGTGTGGCAAAATCTTTACCACATATATTACATTTATATGTTTTCTCTCCAGCATGGATTCTCTGATGCCTTGTAAGGTTTGAGAACCTCTTAAAGGCTTTGCCACACTCATTACCTTTGTAAGGTTTCTGCTCAGAATGAACTCTTTGATGATTAGCTAAGGTTGAGCAATGGCTAAAAGCCTTCCCACACTCATTACATTTGTAAGGTTTTTCTCTTTTGGGTGTTTTCTGGTGTTGTGTCCGTAATGAAGGATGCATAAGAACCTTCCCATATTTATTAAAAATGTTGGTTTTGACACTAGAAGGAATTTTTTGAAGTGAAACTGAAGTCTTTTTGGTAGGCTTCTCAATTTGATTACTTTCATGAATTTCCTCTTGGGTCTGAAATCTCTGCAGTTCAGTCAGATGTGAATGAAAGCTTAATCCAAGTGTACTGTCCGAACAGTTTCTATACTTGCTTCCTAAATAACCTACCTTGTTTTTTAGTGCCTTACTCACTGTATCATGTTTGTAATATTCAGATGTATTTCTTCCTATGGAAACATTGTGCTTTACAGGAAAATGATTACAGAATTTATGGTGTTGTTGATGTTCTCTACAGGCGAGATTTTTGTAATGGGTTGCAGTGTCTTCTACATAATTTTTTTCTTCATAAAGCCACTGAGTCTCAAATTTGTTCACATCTTGGATTTTTCTCAAATCAAAATCCTCAAACTCATGTCTTATGTGTCTTTCCAAAATTAATGTTTGGAATAATTCTCCATTATTAATGTCTTCTTTTGGTGGTAATTCTTTGCTCACACATCTGGTAGAGATATCTGTAAGATATAAAGAATCATAGGCTTCCTATTAACCAGAGTTTGAAGATGGGGATTTTATAATGAAAAGTATTACACCAAAAACAAAACTCGTAATTACAAAGCTATTACATTTGTCAACCATTGTATGCAAATGAACAAAAACACAAAGGATAAGATTTCACAATAAAGAAAGGCTGATTACAGGTAGTTCAAATTATTTTCAGAGAAGCCTATTTATAAATGCCCTATGATCGAAAGTTACAACAGCCCTGAAAACTTCGGAATTTTCTACAGGTATCCCAAAGATCATAGCAACCTAGAGGAGGCATAAAGGTGGCTCATATTTAAAAGAAAAATACCTATCAAACTCAATTATCAAATACTTACTGTACACAACATTAAAACAAAGCTTTAAGAATAACAAAATATTCTGAATACTTGCTATAAAACTGCATCCATGTAGAAGAGGCATACTGCAATGTTAATAATAACCTGTACTTATATTCCATAATCTATGCTGCAATTATCTATTAATAATGAAAAAATAAACATGTTAGTAACCCCAGACAAATTCAGCAGTTATTAAGGAATATGTATATTTGTAAGAAATATATATAGGCATTAGAATTTTAAACAATTCACCCATAAGAAAAAAAAGAAAGAGGCTGAATTTCAGGAGAAGCACACAATATCATAAATGGAAAATATGTTGAAATCATCCATAGTGAAACAGAAGTTCTGATAAATATGTAATAGTATAGAGATTAACAGTGGGTCTCTGTGACATGGAAATGGCAAAGAAGGGAACTCCAGGAGACTCCAGCAGGAGATGAACTACCAAAAACTGTCAGAATGAACTTTATAAGAACCCTGGAAATTAATCACGGGATTCCAGCAACAAGGCACACTCTTAATCAAGAAAAAGGTAGCTGTTTTAACTTGCCCTGACTCTGTGCCCTGCATCCCAGCTAGGAAGTGGCCTTGAAGATGGCAGTGTGCAAGAGATACAGGCTTCCCAAACCTCAGGGAAGAGACGGCATCTTCAAAGAATTGTGACTGGTTATTTGTTTGTTTCTTTAATCTGCCTGCTGGCTCCCTGAAGGAGTGGCTCAAAATGCTTGCTTTCTTTGGCCTACCTCAGATCTCTACCTAAATGGAGATAATAACCAGGAGCCATTCGTCACAAATATTTAAAGGTAAGTCTAGTAGCCACTGCCACCTAGGGCAGGGATAACAATTGGCACAAACAATGGACAAACTGAAAATCCTGAGAAAAGCATTGAGGAGTGAGGTGCACTGGGAAATAAGGCTTTGAAAATCCCCCACATATTCCAGGGACCCTAGAAGGTTGCAGGCATGCCCAGGACCAGACACAAGAGAAAAGACCGGAGAAGGCCCCAAGCGTATACCTCTAGCTGACCAGCAGATTGTGAGCAAGCAGTAGTGAAGGATAAGGCACTAAGGCACTGTTGTCTTAAACTTGTACCCTGTATGGTTCATGCACTCCCCAACACACACACACACACACACACACCCTCAGCTACAAAGAGTGGAAAGTTGATTTGTGTTTGGTTCTAGCTGTTTCAGGAAATCTGCTCAATCACTAGCTGACCAATAAGTGAACCAAAGGCATCAATGGCCACACGTAACAAAGAAAATACGCCACACAAAATTTGTTGAGGGAAATAAATACGCAACAATCATAAACATAAGAAACCCTGGGAAGGAATAATATTATGATTTCCAAAGTTTCAACACATTCAAAATGTCCCGTTTTCAACAAGAAGTTACAAAGGAGGCAACACAACAATAAAGCAGAACCCATACAGAAAAATAAATATTAAATAAATAACTAAAATCTGGCCCTAAGGAAGCCCAGTTTTGGACTTACTAAACACACACTTTAATTCAACTATTTTTTTTTTTAAGATTTTATTTATTTGTTTGAGAGAGCAAGAATGAGAAAGAACACATGAGAGGGGATAGGGTCAGAGGGCAAAGCAGACTCCCTGCCGAGCAGGGAGCCCGATGCGGGACTCGATCCCGGGACTCCAGGATCATGACCTAAGCCAAAGGCAGTCACTTAACCAACTGGGCCACCCAGGCGCCCTTAATTCAACTATTTAAGCTAAAGGGAATGATGGACAAAGAATTAAAAAGCAATCAGGAAAACTGTTTAAATAAACAACAGAATATCAGTAAAGAGACAGAAGATGGAAAAAGAAACCAAACACATTCTGAAGCTGAACCCGAATTGAAATATTTCAGAAGGGCACCTAGCTGGCTCAGCTGGTTAAGCGTCTGACTTCAGCTCAGGTCATGATCTCAGGGTCCTGGGATCGAGCCCCACATTGGGCTCCCTTCTCAGCAGGGAGTCTGATTATTCCTCTCCCTCTGCCCTTTCCCACGCTCATGTTCTCCCTCTCTCAAATAAATAAATAAAATCTTAAGAAAAAAAGAGAAGAAAAATTTCATAGAGAGGTTCAATATCAGGTCTAATGAGGTGGAAGTAAGATTCAGATAACTGGTAGGGGATCAGTTGAAATTACCCTGTATGAGGAACACAAAGAAAAAGACTGAGTATAAGTGAATAGAGTCTAATGGTGCTGCAGGACAACATCATGTGGGCCAACATATGAACAATGGGAGTCCCAAAAAGAAAGGAGAAAGAGAAGGAGGCAGGATTATTGAAGAAGTATGGTAGACAATTTCTTAAATGTTAAAAGACCAGAGTCTACAAATCTAAGAACTCAGTGAATATGCAATTAAGAAAAACTGCAACAGAGATGCACACTGCAACATATCATAATCAATATGTGGAAAGACAAAGGTAAAAAAGAGAACTTTGAAAGCAGGAAGGGAGAAGCATCACATACAAAGGACGCATAATAACTTTCAGAGCTGATTTTTTAGCCAAATCATGAAGTCCAGAGACAATGGGATAAGATATTTAAAATGTTGACAGATAAGGGGGGGGGGACAAAAAAGTCAACCAATTACAACTTCCAAGATAAACAAAAGGTGAGGAAGTTCCTTATAACTAAACCACCACAACAAGAAATAAGAGGGAACACTTCTTTTTTTTCCCTCCCAGTCCCCCCAAGAATGAACACTTCTTAACTCATTCTCTGAGGCCAACATTATTCTGATACCAAACCAAAAACAGCACATGAAAAGAAAATGATAAACCAATATAACTTATTAATATAGATGCAAATATCTTCATTAACATACTGTCCAATTAAATACACAGTAGGTTAAAATTACACAACATAAACAAGTGGGACTTACTCCAAGAATTCAAGGATTGACAATTCAACATGTAAACATCTATCAATATAATAACCTAGATTAATAGTAAAAAGAAAAAAAGAAAAACCTATACAATCATCTCATTGTCTACAGAATAGCTAAAAAAACCTAGAACTCTTTCATGTTAAAAACACCAGCATACTGGGGTGCCTGGGTGGCTCAGTCGTTAAGCGTCTGCCTTCGGCTCAGGTCATGATCCCAGCGTCCTGGGATCAAGCCCCACATCGGGCTCTCTGCTCTGCGGGAAGCCTGCTTCTCCCTCTCCCATTCCCCCTGCTTGTGTTCCCTCTCTCGCTGTGTCTCTCTCTGTCAAATAAATAAATAAAATCTTTAAAAAAAAAAAAACAAAAAACACCAGCATACTTAAAACAGAAGTGAACTTCCTCAACTTCTTAAAGGTCTATTATAAAAAACCCACAGTTCATATCATAGTCAATGGTGAAAGAGTAATACTCTCCCCCTAGGATAAGGAATACGTGATGGAATACTGACTTTTATCAATGCTATCCAACACTGTATTGCAAATTTTACCAGGACCAATAAGACAAAAAAAGAAAGAAAGAAAAAATTTTAAATATACATATTGGGGAAGAAAAAGGACAATAATCTCTATGTGCCAATGACATGATACTATGTATAAAAAATTCCATAAAATACACACACACAGGGCGCCTCGGTGGCTTGGTCAGTTAAGCCTCTGCCTTCGGCTTAGGTCATGGTCCCAGGGTCCTGAGATCCAGCCCCAGGACGGGCTCCCTGCTCAGCGGGGAGCCTGCTTCTAGCTCTCTCTGCCTGCCCTTCCCTCTACTTGTGCCCTCTCTCTCTCTGTCAAATGAATAAATAAAATCTTTAAAAAAAACACACACACACAACCTACTCTAACAATGTGTCCTAATGATGTCAGGAAGATTGCAGGACACAGTATCAACACATGAAAGCAGTTGTGCCTTATAAACTATTATGAACAATCTGGGAAGGAAATGTTAAAATACTCCATATATAATGAAACATCCAAGAAATAAAATACCTAGAAAAAAATCTTAACACAGGCAGTGAAAGACCTGTAGACTGAAAAGCATAAAATGCTTTTGAGAGAAATTAAACACCAAAATAAATAGAAAAGACATTTCATATTTATGGGTTGGAAGATATCATATTTTTAAAGATGGTAACATCTACCAAAGTGGTCTAGGTATTCTATATACACATTATGAAAATTCTAGAAACCTTCCTTGGAGAAATGGAAAACATAATCCAATACATATGGAACTGCGACAGGCCCTGAAGAGTCCAGACAATATTGAAAAAGAAGAAATCTATAATGAATAAACAGAGACACAATGCAGACTGGTAATTTCAGGGACTGGCAATAAGAAAATGTGGAGAAACTGATTTATGGGTAATGGACAGTAATTTGGAGTGATGGGAATGTTGTGCACTTAGGCAGAGGTGGTAGTTGGACAACTGGTAAATGCACTAAATGCCACTGAAATGATTCCGGGCAAGATGGCGGAGGAGTAGGGGATCCTATTTCAACCGGTCTCCTGAATTTAGCTGGATATGTATCAAACCATTCTGAGCACCTATGAAATCAGCCTGAAATATAAGAATATCTATCTGGATCTCTACAAGCAGAAAATCTCCAGCAGTCTCGAGGTATGAAGGGTGGAGCCGTTGATTCTGTGGGCAGATATCAGAAAACAAACAGAAGGGGGAGGGAGCAGCCAGGAGCTGGCACTGGGAAGGTGATAGAATGCCAGAGAACAAAAGCTCAAAAAAACAGTTTTCACTGAGCCCAACGCCCCCCCCCCACGGGGGGGACCGCAACTCTGCCCAAGCAGGGTTGCCTGAGTAACAGCACAGCAGGCCCCTCCCCCAGAAGACAGGCTGGAAGAACAAGAGGAAGACAACCCTGAGGTCCCTATAAAACAGGTGCATCTTGTTTGGGTCATGGTTAATACTTTGGACTCTGTACATTCCCTCAACCACCCTCAAAAGAATGACTAAGAGAAGGAACCCACAACAAAGAAAAGAATCAGAGACTATGGCCTCTGCCCAGACCTAATGGATATGCATATCAGCAAGATGTCAGAGACAGACTTCAGAGTAGCAATTATGAAGTTGATAACAAGACTTGAGAAAAATATTAGTGACAATATAGAATCTCTAAGGGCAGAAATGAGATCTAATCAGGCCGAACTTAAAAATGCTATGAATGAGATGCGGTCTAAACTGGATACTCTGGCAGCTAGGGTAAATGAGACAGAAGAACGAATTAGTGAGCCAGAAGATAAGATGATAGAAAAGAAAGAAGCTGAGGAGGCCTGGGATAAACTCCTGAAATCCCAAGAGATCAGACTGAGAGAGATTATTGACGCCATGAAATGTTCCAATGTCAGAATTACTGGGATCCCTGAGGGGGTGGAAAGAGAGAGAGGACTAGAAGATATATGTGAGCAAATCATGGCTGAGAACTTCCCTAATCTGGGGAATGAAACAAACATTCATGTCCAAGAGGCAGAGAGGACCACTCCCAAGATCAAACAGAACAGATCAGCGCCTCAACATATAATAGGAAAACTCGCAAATCTTAGAACCAAGGAAACAATCCTGAAAGAAGCTAGGGGGAAGAGATTTCTTACATACACAGGGAGGAACATCAGAATAATGTGAGACCTGTCAACAGAGACCTGGCAAGCCAGAAAGGGCTGGCAAGACATATTCAGGGTACTAAATGAGAAGAACATGCAGCCAAGGATACTTTATCCAGCAAGGCTGTCATTCAGAATGGATGGAGAGACAAGGAGCTGCCAGGACCGGCAGAAACTGAAAGAGTATGTGACCGCCAAGCCAGCCCTGCAAGAAAGGGGGGGTCTATAAAAGAAGAAAGAACCCAAGAGTAGTCTAGACCAGAAATTTACAGAGACAATTTATAGAAACAGGGACTTCACAGGCAACAGGATGGCACTAAAATCGTATCTTTCAATAATCACTCTCAACGTGAATGGCCTAAATGCTCCCATGAAACAGCACAGGGTTGCAGACTGGATAAAAAGACATGACCCATCCATATGCTGTCTACAAGAGACTCATTCTGAACCTAAAGATACATCTCACTGAAAGTGAGAACCATTTTTCATGCCAACAGACCTCAAATGAAAGCTGGGGTAGCAATTCTCATGTCAGAAAAATTAAGATTTTAACCTAAAGACTGTAGTAAGAGATACAGAGGAACACTATATCATTCTTAAAGGGTCTATCCAACAAGAAGATCTAACAGTTGTAAATATCTATGCCCCCAACATGGGAGCAGCCAACTACATAAGCCAACTGTTAACCAAAATAAAGGAAACCTCAACACTCCACTCTCAGCAATAAAGAGATCTAAGCAGAAGATCAACAAAGAAACAAGATATTTGAATGACAAATTGGACCAGATGGATCTCATAGATATATACAGAACATTCCACCCTAAAACAACAGAATACTCATCCTTCTTGAACGTACATGGAACTTTCTCCAGAATAGACCACATACTGGGTCACAAATCAAGTCTCAATCAATACCAAAAGATTGAGATTATTCCCTGCATATTTTCAGACCACAGTGCTTTGAAATAATTTGGAAGGAATTCAACACTTGGAAGCTAAAGACCATCCTGCTTAAGAATGTTTGGATCAACCAGAAAATTAAAGAAGAACTTAAACAATTCATGGAAACCAATGAGAACGAAAACACTTGGTCCAAAACTTATGTAATACTGCAAAGGTGGTCCTAAGGGGGAAATACATAGCCATCCAAGCCTCACTCAAAAAAGTAGAAAAATCCCAAATGCACAAGCTAACCTTACACCTAAAGGAACTGGAGAAGAAAAAGCAAATAAAACCTAAACCAAGCAGGAGAAGAGAAATAATTGAGATGAGAGCAGAGATCAATGAAATAGAAACCAGAAAAACAGTAGAGCAGGTCAATGAAACTAGAAGCTGGTTCTTTGAAAGAATTAACAGATCAATAAACCTGTGGCCAGACTCATCCAAAAGAAAAGAGAAAGAACCCAAATTAATAAAATTATGAATGAAAGGGGAGAGATCACAACTAACACCAAGGAAATAGAAACCATTATTAGAAATTATTATCAGCAACTATATGCCAATAAATTAAGTAACCTGGAAGAAATGGATGCCTTCCTGGAAAGTTATAAATGACCAAGACTGAAACAGAAAGAAATTGACAATCTGAACAGACCAATAACCAGTAGCATAATTGAAGCAGTGATCAAAAACCTCCCAAAAAACAAGAGCCCAGGGCCAGATGGATTCCCAGGGGAATACTACCAAACATTTAAAGAAGAAACAGCACCTATTCTGCTGACACTGTTTCAAAAAAATAGAAACAGAAGGAAAACTTCCAAACTCATTCTGAGGCCAGCATTACCTTGATCCCAAAACCAGGCAAATACCCCATCAAAAAGGAGAATTACAGACCAATGTCCCTAATGAATATGGATGCCAAGATACTCAACAAGATCCTAGCCAACAGTACTTTAAAAGGATTATCCATCACAACCAGGTGGGATTTAATCCTGGGATGCAAGGGTGGTTCAGTATTTGCAAATCAATCAGTGTGATAGAACATATTAATAATAGAAAAGAACCATATGGTCCTCTCAATTGATGCAGAAAAAGCATTTGACAAAATACAGCATCCTTTCCTGATTAAAACTCTTCAGAGTGTAGGGATGGGGGAACATTCCTTAAGTTCACAAAAACCATCTATGAAAAGCCCACAGTGAATATCATTCTCAATGAGGAAAAGCTGAGAGCTTTTTCCTTAAGATCAGGAACACCACAAGGATGCCCACTCTCACCACTATTGCTCAACATAGTAGTAGAAGTCCTAGCAACAGCAATCAGACAACAAAAAGAAATAAAAGGTATTCAAATTGGCAAAGAAGAAGTCAAACTCTCTCTCTTCCCAGATGACATGATACTCTATGTGGAAAACCAAAAAGACTCCACCCCCAAATTACTAGAACTCATACAGCAATTCAGTAATATGGCAGGGTACAAAAATCAATGCACAGAAATCAGTTGCTTTCCTATACACTAACAACGTAACTGTAGAAAGAGAAATTAGGGAATTGATTCCATTTACAATAACACCAAAAACCATAAGATACCTTGGAATAAACTTAACCAAAGAGGTAAAGTATCTGTACCCTAGAAACTACAGAACACTTATGAAAGAAATTGAAAACACAAAAAGATGGAAAAACATTCCATGCTCATGGATCAGAAGAATAAACATTGTGAAAATGTCTATGCTGCCCAGAGCAATCTATTCTTTCAATGCAATCCCAATCAAAATACCAATGGCATTTTTCAAAGTGCTGGAACAAACAATCCTAAAATTTGTATGGAACCAGAAAAGACCCCAAATCGTTGAAAAAGAAAAACAAAGCTGGGGGCATCACATTGCCTGATTTCAGGCTGTATTACAAAGCTGTGATCACCAAGACAGCATGGTGCTGACACAGAAGCAGACACATGGATCAATGGAACTGAATAGAGAGCCCAGATATGGACCCTCAACTCTATGGTCAACTAATCTTCAACAAATCAGGGAAAAATATGCAATGAAAAAAAGACAGTCTTTTCAATAAATGATGCTGGGAAAATTGGACAGCTATATACAGAAGAATGAAACTCGAACATTCCCTTACACCATACACAAAGATAAACTCTAAATGGATGAAAGACCTCAATGAGAGACAGGAATCCATCCAAATCCTAGAGGAGAACACAGGCAGTAACCTCTTCGACCTCAGCCACAGCAAATTCTTTCAGGACATGTCTCCAAAGGCAAGGGAAACAAAGGCAAAAATGAACTTCTGGGACTTCATCAAGATAAAATCTTCTGCACAGCAAAGGAAACAATCAACAAAACTAAGAGGCAACCCACGGAATGGGAGAAGATATTTGCAAATGACATTACAGATAAAGGGCTGGTATCCAAGATCTATAAAGAACTTCTCAAACTCAACACCCAAAAAACAAATAACCAGTCAAAAAATGGGCAGAAGACATGGATAGACACTTCTCTGAAGAAGACATAGAAATGGCTAACAGACACATGAAAAAATGTTCAACATCATTAGGCATCAGGAAATTCAAATCAAAACCACATTGAGATACCACCTTACACCAGTTAGAATGGCAAAAATTAACAAGACAGGAAACAACAAATGTTGGAGAGGATGTGGAGAAAGGGGAACCCTCTTACACTGTTGGTGGGAATGCAAGTTGGTACATGCACTTTGGAAAACAGTATGGAGGTTCCTCAAACAGTTAAAAATAGAGCTCCCCTATGACCCAGCAATTGCACTCCTGGGTATTTACCCCAAAGGTACAGATGTAGTGAAAAGAAGGGCCATATGCACCCCAATGTTCATAGCAGCAATGTCCACAATAGCCAAACTGTGAAAGAAGCCAAGATGCCCTTCAAAAGACGAATGGATAAAGAAGATGTGATTCATATATACAATGGAATATTACTCAGCCATCAGAAAGGATGCATACGCACCATTTGCATCAACAAGGATGGAACTAGAGGGGTGGAACATAAGGAATAGCACGGAGGAAACTGGGGGGAAGGAAGGGAAAACTGAAAGGGGAGAAGTCAGAGGGAGAGATGAACCATGAGACACTATGGTCTCGGGAAACAATCTGAGGGTTTCAGAGGGGAGGTGGGTGGGGGATGAGTGATGGTTATTAAGGAAAGTACGTGTTGCAAAGAGCACTGGGTGTTATACACAAATAATGAATCATGGAACACTACATCAAAAACTAATGATGCACTGTATGGTGACTAACATAACATAATTTAAAAAAATAAAACATAAATGGTTAATTTTATGTCATGTGAATTCCAGTTTGATTAAAAGTTCATTTTTTTTTAATTTTTTTTTTAAAGATTTTATTTATTTGACAGAGATAGCGAGAGCAGAAACACAAGGAGAGGGAGTCGGAGAGAGAGAATCAGGCTTCCCACCGAGCCAGGAGCCCAATGTGGGACTCGATCCCAGGACCCTGGGATCATGACCTGAGTCGAAGGCAGACACTTCACGACTGAGACACCCAGGCGCCCTAAAAGTTCATTTTTTAAATAACTAAAAATGTGAGTGATTAATTTCACAGTAGATTTAAAAAATAGGTATTTTCTGATTTTAATATGTTAAAATTTTGAAGCTAAGTCTGCTTATATTATGTAGAAATAACAGTTTCTCTTAGGCTCGCTGCCTCTAATTACCTGAAATTCTGTTACTGAATCTCTCAACATAGTTTCACACACGAAACGGACATGAGGTGAGGGGTGTTACTGTCATATGGATTTGTAAACATAAAGTTATCATGAATAAATAAAAATTAATGTCCAGTTGCCCAAATTAATAAATCCTGACTTCACAAAGATTACCAGGAGACTATATACAACCTTAAGGGTCATATGACCAAGATCAAGGAATAATTTCTAAGGCGTTATTATCAGTAGCACTTAAGGGCAGAAACAATATTTTCCAGTGCCGTAAGATCCATGTGCAGAGGTGGTCAACATAAGAAACAATAATAGCAAGACTATAAAACACCTGAGAACATAACAGTCTTCATGGGTTATGAATAAAAGGATTTCCAGAACTTTACACATTTGGTGGAAAACTGCGTCAAAAGTCATAGTGACGTAAAGTACATGAAATGTAAGAAATTGGCTATGTTTCTATAAAATAAACTTAGATATTTAGGTATTAGTTTAGCATACCAAGAGTAACATGGTGAATCTGGATACGGAAATGATATAACAATAAAGCATCTGAATTGAACTTTAAAATATCTCTATAAAATTCATATAAAACCTAACAAGTCATGTTTAGTAAACTTAAGATATACTATAGAAAAACCAAAATATAAAAGAAATTATTAATGAATTTCTTTGTGTATTTCTGAGGTTGAACACAGTCACTTCATAACAAAAGCATATTCTCAAGATACCCAATATGCTCAATTTTAAAAATCCAAATTCATTCCAATGAGAAAGGTATTCGTCAATAAGCAGGTATTAACTCAAGAAAAACAGATATAGGAAAGATATCTATGATTTTATTTTCACCAAATTCCAGATAAAGGTTTTTGGACTAAGACTGCTCCTCCATATCCCTTAGTACTCAGGAAGGAAATCTTGTAAAATACATGAAACAACATTCATTCCCTGATCAAGCAGTCCCACAAATTACAGGTATAAAACAAAGAACACTGATGAGTGTCATCAAAAACACATAATCAATATTCAAATACATATATAACAAGTTCATTTGTAATACATGGAACCCTGCAGATCAAAGGAACTTTCAACTACAGAAATGCAGTAGAGTTCAATAAGGTAGGCATCATGAACTCATAAATTCCCTTAACACAATAAATCAACATCTTATTTGTTGAAGAAGGAACAATGGCACACACATGGAATGAACACTGTTGCATGAATGATAGTTTGGTCAGCAGTCTCACAGATGAGGATATGAAGGCAGACATTTTTCTCCCTAGAATAAATTCCTGAACTTATTCACGCCAAATTAAGGGGGATGATCCTTACAGTACTCCATCAACATTGCCACAATGTCCTCAAGACACACTTTGGTGACACACCAAAAACCGGAAGGACAACTGGAGCCATAAGCCAGGCTCTCATGCTACACTCAATGTCAGCATCCTGGACCATGCTGACCACACTACTCAGATGCTTCAGGGCCCACGTCTCTACTTAGCAGGATGATGCTCTGACATCTAAATGTATGTGTTCTCCATCCAGAATGTTCTTCTACCCAGTAAAATTCCTCCTGGCAGAGTTCACCACAGTGCCCAGTTGTCCAAAATATGAGGATAAAATTTCAGATGCTAAGGAACTGTATTTCAGAACCAAGAAAATTTCACAGGCAACACCATACAAACTTAGGAGACCAGGAAATCAGGGACAGCCAAGGGTTTCCCACACTCCCAGACTAAGGAGGAGCTACAAGAGGGAGACAAAGACAGGAAATTAAGGAAGGGGGTCTGATGTTGTGGGATGTTCAAACAGGCCTAGGGTCTGCCTACAGACTCCAGGCTGAGGGCCCAAAGCCTGAGATACAGTCCCCTTGAAAGACTGGGAATCAAAGGTCTTCCCCACCCTCTCTATATATAGCACTGCTGAATAGCAATTTCAAAACACCCTTCTATTCCCAGTACACATGCTCCTGAAGGGCGAAAGTGGAAATGAGGATATGGTAGAGGCACGGAATAGGCAGAGGGCCTGAGACAGCCCATGCTCCTGCCTGGAGTCCCAGATGCAAAAGAGCAGCCGATGTTCCCATCATGACAGGTCACTCAGCACATGAAATGGGATGCAAGCTGGAGAAGGCCTGCAGTCAGGACGAAGGGGAGCTTCAGATCAGATCTGTGTGGACTGAGTAGGGAAGGAGAGGCTAAGGAAGGAAAAATACCCCTTACAAAGAGCCCTTCATGTGTTCCCCAAGGTTGAATCAGTAAAGGGCCCTAGGGGGGGCAGGGAACAGCATGTCTGGGTCATGTTAAATACTGCCCTTGTCGCTACAAGAGCAGCAGAACCACCGAGGAGGGCAGGAAACACACATACAAAGAAGAGAGTGAAGGAGAGGGAGAACAACAAGTTCCTTTGAGAGCCCATGAGAAATCAACTCTTCTTTTCCAACCACCTCTCCTATCCGGGGGGAATGTTCCAAATGACATTTCTGGAAGTCACTTTCTCTCTGCCATCTATCCCTACTTGTGTTCACATCTTTGACACCTTCCCACCCACCTGGGCTTTGTTGCTTGTTTTACCCCACTCTTAGCATTTCAGAGCAAGTACTCTCCACAGTGGAGATAATATTCAGCTCAGAAAGAGATTCCTGCTGATATGGAAAACAGCAGATGATGTCCTGGGGTTTTCCCAGTCCTTTGTCAGCTGAGACCAAGGACATTCATTACAGGCGGGTCTAGAATAGCATTTCACAAATTTGTTCAGTGACATTCTTCTTCCTAATGCTTGAATGTTTGACATATACAGATATCCAGCTCTCTTCCCACAACGACCAAATCAAAATTACGGGTGTAAAACCAGGGGATGTGGTATTTTAAAGTTTTGACATAAGGTCTTGTTCCTTCTAGCACCACCACTACCTGCATGATCATCTGCGTTTAAAATCCAGACCCCACATTGGGAAGCTTTTCATTTCTGAATCAGCAGGGCTTCGATCTCAGTCAAGCAGGAAAGGGGCTCCCAAGAAATCCCCAAGAAAAACACAAAGATACACCAGAGCAGTACCCAACCTCTGTAGGGAAACTAATCCTCACCCAGGAAGACCAGGTTCCTGTAGTTCTCCACCATCACGTCCCTGTACAAGGCCCTCTGAGCAGGGTCCAGGCACTCCCACTCCTCCTGAGAGAATTCTATGGCCACATCCCTGAAGGTCAAGCGTCCCTGAAATGAAAGCACATTTCACCAAGAGGCCATAAGAAGAGTACTTATTTCACAAAAATGAGAGGAGGAAAGAGGTAGAAGGGTCAATTAGACAGAAATAAATAATCAGATAAATACATTAAAGATAATTTTGAGCAATATGGATTTGTTCCACTTTTCCATCAGGGAATTTCCATCAGCTAAACTACTGAATTTTATAATACTATGCCAGGTAAAACAGACAAATGAAAAAACGTCAACAAATGGTAGACTATATGTAGGTTCTAAATAGTATGTTGTATACACCACATGACAGCTAATTTCTACATAAGCTAGAGCATGAATTAGGTCTTCAGGGATGACCAAATGCATAGCAGTGTCAATGAAGGATGAAAACTGGAAAAATGGAAGCTGATGAGAACCAAGCGGACTAAAAGTTTTGAACACTCCCCATATGGTAAGCATTACTCTAATGCTTTGCAAGTGTTAACTTGTTTAAAGACATAGCATCCCATTAAATTAGTATTTGTTCCCATCTTACACAGGACCAACTCTGTCACACACACTCTAAGGAATGTGCCTCTGGTCAAACAGGTAATAAATGGCGGAGCCTGCACCTGAACCAAGTGGTCAGGCTTTAGGATAGAACTCGCAGCAATCAGAGAGTAAAGTAATAGATACAACAGTAAAAGTCTGTTGACAGAGGGTTTTCTAATGGAGAAAACATGAAACAAGTTCAAGGTTGAAACATAAGCCTGGATAAAAGGTCAACATATCTGCATGCACACACACATGCATAAACATAGTTAGTATTCTTACTGCTATTTATTTATTTATTTATGTGGTGGTGTAGAAAAAATTTAAGGCCATGAAAAATATTTCAAACAGGGCGCCTGGGTGGCTCAGTTGGTTAAGCGACTGCCTTCGGCTCAGGTCATGATCCTGGAGTCCCTGGATCGAGTCCCGCATCGGCTCCCTGCTCGGCAGGGAGTCTGCTTCTCCCTCTGACCCTCCCGACCCTCCCCCTTCTCATGTGCTCTCTCTCTCAGTCTCTCTCTCTCAAATAAATAAATAAAATCTTAAAAAAAAAAAATTTTCAAACATACTTTCAAAGTTAAAATAAAATTTATTTATGAAATGATGACATCTTTTTACATACTATAGGCTCCTGCCCATACACATGTGTGCACACGTAAACACACACTGAAAGTAACTGAAATCAAAGCTGGAGTCTCTAAATGACATCTATTTTTAGAATAAATCTTCATTATCTCTCATTTTTTACTCATGTGCATTTCAGTATTTCTGGTACAATAAATGTGAATAAATTGTATTAAATGGAAATAAAATTGTCAATGTTATTCTATTTAGTCTGCTTACAAAAACAACCCTGCAAAAAATTTTTTTAACATAACATTTAACTTCGATCTCCATTAAATAGATATATGGAAATGTATGAGCTGGAATCTGCAGGCAGATAGAGGGGCTGAGGGCAGGTCCTGGGGTGAGCATGAGCAAACATGTCAGGAGGGACACTTCAGAGTGTGAGAAGCCCAGCCACGTGGAGGTGAGGACACAAGATGACAGAACAAGGAACTGAGATATGACTTTACCTGAGAATGAGTCATTCCTGACTCTCTGGGCTTTCCTCCTCTCCCTCCTCTGGGCTTCTCTGCCAGGCAAGATGGGTCTTGAGACGTCAATCCTGAGTGTCAAATATATGCTGTTTAGAACTTGGTCAACATACACCTTCCTGTACCACAACCACACACACAGGGAGATCCCCCCGCTCTGCTGCCCACTGCCACAGGAGGGATTCAGGGACAGTGTACTGCTACATGGAGACCAGCAAGTGAGTGTTGTGACCTCTTCCTGCAGAACTCACTCCCCTCCTGGGGAAGCACACACGAGCTGCAGCAGTGGGGATCTGGGCTGCACTAACCCTCCCTTTAAAGTCACAGACCCGCCCTGATAACACTCCATGTAGAGAACAAACCCCCTCACCTCTCTCGAGATCAGGGGCTGCTTTTAGTTCTCATTAATGGATGAGCTGGAGTCCTGGTGCTCAATGCTGGATATAGATTAGAATCAGCTGGGGCACTTTCAACACCACTGAGGCTGAGCCCCATAACCCCAAACACAAGAAGAGAAATCTCTGGGGACTGGGCACAGGAGGAATGTGCAAAATGCCTCACAATCCCATGGGAAGTCAGGGTGGAGCACCAGAGGAGACCAGCCCAGCACCCCACCCACCTGTGGCTCTGCTCCCTCCTAGGGCCCTGTCCCCATATCCAGACAGTGGAAGAGCAAGGAGCAGAGAGACCCATGCAGAGCAGGCATTACACGCCAGAGTAGGATGCTCATGTGAGGCTGGAATGGGACATGGCAGTGTCCCAATGGGCCATCAGAGATGGCCCCACGAGAAGGTGATATCACAACCAATACCTAGTGCACCACCTGCATTTGAAGAGTCAGAGAATTCTAGACAGAGGGACCACCTTTGGGAAAGCCCTGGAGTAGTGCTGACCCTGGCCTCAAGAACAGCAAAGACATCTGTGGGCCTCAATCCCAGTGAGGGAGGGGGAGACAAGCAGGGGATCAGGTCACAGAAATAGATCAGGAATGTCCAGCCATGGTCTTCAGACAATGTTCTCCTCCAACTCAAGTGAATTTTGGAAGCCCTGTACTCTCCCACCCATACTGTCTTTTTTTTTTTCTTTTCCACTCCTTAAGGGAAAACACACATGGATAATGTAATATACCGTATATTCTGAAAATATGCTGTGTATTTTGATGGTCACCAAAGCTCCAGGAAGATGGCACTGCTCTTTTCTGGGAGGTGGAGGACTGCAAGGAACACAACTGGAGGAGTTCAGGAGGTCATGTTTGGACACCGTAGGTGGAGATGTCCCAGCAGAGATGTCAAGGAGACAAGTGGACAACACAAACCGTTCAGGGCAGAGGTCTAAGATGGACTGTGAATCTGGGAGACCCCTAGGTATTTAAAGCAATGATATATGGTCACATGGAAAGTCACTGGGTATAGAGAAGAGAAGAGGTCCATGACTATTCTGTGGGGTGCTCTTCCAATCAGAGAGCAGGGAGTTAAGGAAAAATCAGGAGAGGGTGGAGAGAAGAAAACTGAAACAGACGCACCGATGATAGATAAGATTTTTCATAGCCATGAAAAAACATGTTTAAAGTAAGGAGTGATCACTGTTCAACATGTTGCTGATCAAAGACAGTGAATTAACCAGGAGATTTAGAAAATGTAAAAATACCTGATCACTTTCCTGTTTACAATTTCTTGGGGTATGTACCCACCATAATTCTATGTTTACTTTTTTAAAGAAATCACTAACTTTTTTTTATGGGAATGCACCATTTACAGTGCTTGGGGCAGTGTACAATACTTTTAGTTTCACCCCATTCTCCAGGGCTTGTTCTTTTCTGAGCCATACCCCTTTTTTGAATATAGTCACACAACTGGGTATGAAGCAGTATCACCCTGTGGTTTTGATGTGCAGTCCCCTAATGATTAGGATCATTGAGCATGTTTGCATGAGCTTATTGGCCATCCATCTGTGTATCTTCTCTGAAGAAATGTCTATTGTGGTCTTTTGCCAACTTTTTTACCATTTACCTATTTTTCTTTTGTTGTCTTGCTTTCCACTGTCATACCCAGGAGTCTGGATTTTTTTCATGCGGGTGATGGGAAGCCAATGGAGAATTAAATGCTGGGAACTGACATGATCTAACTTCAGATTTACTCTATGTAAATTTATTCTCTGGCTCTGAGCTACGCCTTGCCTCTTTCCTCACAGTATTTTTTGTTGTTGTTGGGCTAGGCCCAACTTAATTTTCTAATTACAACTGGTAACCCTCCAGCAGAAAAATGCCACACAGACACACATGCAAAATTTCAATCACTTTAGGGATCGTGGTCACTCAGATTTCCTGCTCTTGTACTTCATCTCCATGACTGAGGCCTAAGAGGGAAGCCTTTTCACAAGTTACCTTGAGAACATGAGTTCAGTGAGAACTGCATGTAACTGGAATTTTGAAAGGGTGGCCTAAATGAAGCATGGGGCACTTTGTCTTTATCCTTATCATCTCAACTCCTTTTCAAAAATTCAAAGATCAGGGTGCCTGGCTGGCTCAGTAGGTACAGCATGAGACTCTATCTCAGGATTGGGAGATCAAGCCCCACACTGGGTGTGGAGCTCACTTAAATAAGTAAGTTAAGTAAGTAAGTAAATAAAAATAAATAAAGTGCACTCCTTAAAATAAAAAATAACATTAGAAAAGAAAAATTCCAGGATCATCCAAAATATGCCTGACCAAAAGAAACTTCTTTTGTTGTTTTAATCAATGGGGAAATATTTATTTATTTTTAAAGATTCCACTTACTTATATGAGAGAGAGAGCAAGCAAGGAGAGGGAGGGAGAGGGAGAAGCAGACTCCCCGCTGAGGAGGGAGCCCAAGATGGGGCTAGATCTCAGGATCCCAGGATCATGACCTGAGTGGAAGGCAGAGGCCCAGCTAGCCGACTGAGCCACCCAGGTGCCCCATCAATGGGGAAATATTTTAAACATATAAAATGATAAACACAGAGATTTAGTACTGAACACTTTGAAAGAGAATCAGCTACAGAAGTAAGCTCTGAGCATATTAACTTACCATGAATAGGTCAGTTCTACTGGAACAAAGTTCAGAGTCAATCCAGCCCACCTTCAATATGTTCATACAATGGACCTGAGGGACCTGAAGGGACATCTCCTTTGGAGCTGACACCTCACTAAGTAGACAAATGACATCAAGGAAGAAGAGACCCTGTGGAATATTACACTAACTTACTAAACTAGGTTGTGACTGTTAAGATTATGGGCACCCTTACCAGATTCACACTGAAATAGTCCAGAGTTATTTACTAACTACCAAACAATGTTCCAATATATGATGATGAGTAGAAAGAATGCAAGGGTTCTCACCTGAATTACATACAATATATTTTTTAAAAAACCAGGTTGGAATTTTTTTAAAAATCTAGTATCTAACGGGGTCAAAGCTTTTATTGGTTGACTGAGAGGGAGAGAGAATTCCAAGCAGACTCCATCCCCAGTGCAGAGCCCTGGCTGGGGATGGATCTCACAACCCTGAGATCATGACCTGAGCTGATATCAAGAGTTAGATGCTTAACTGACTGAGCCACCCAAGCAATGCTTGGGGGTCAAAGCTTTTAACATTATGCAACTACCTAATATTTAGAAAAGAATCATAAGAGCTGGTTTAAGATTTTACCAAAACTTATTGCAGAAGTTAATGATTATTTACAGAATAGCAAATATCCAATACACTAACATTTACCTCAATTTGGCTTAAAAAATGAATTAAATGCAAGAGACGTAGAAAGAAAAAGTAAATCCATTTCAAAGAAAAAGAAGCACTTTTAATATTGCTTTAAAAATCATCATGCAAGGAGCGATTCAGGAATTTCTAGTTCTAGTCCATCTCCCCATAGGATCCCAGGATAAGAGGGTGACCCATAAATGACTGACACAGGTCTCTCCCCTCTCTCTGGCTGATTAAGGGTTGCAAATGCAAGCTATCTTATGATGCTAATAATTATAAAATGCACGAGCCTTATAAACAGTAATTCTCTTTCTCAACTGTCCAATTCAAACGAGCAAATTTAAAGTTAAATACATTATGGAGACACAGGTCACTGCATCACAACTGAATCACCCATGACTCATTAACCACCACTCACCCAGATCTGCCTTCCCCTTCTTTCTCCCTCCGGAGGATTTCTGTCTATTACTCTGTTCATGTCTTTCTCTTTCCTGATTCTCTCCACTGTTTCTCCTTTCCTGTGATTCCCCGGTCTCCTCCCTCGCTTTCTCCCCTTTTCTCTCTTCCTTTCCCTACACCTACACTTTCCGGGGAACTCCTGAGACCTCTTCCACCTTCCCTCACTCTTTCAGCCCAAGCTTCCCGACTGCTCCGATCTCCGTCAATTTCGGCCTCTCTCCCCGCCCCGCCCCGCCCCCATCTGTGTCCTGGGCTCCCCCAGTTCCGTCCCCTCCGCCCCGACTCACTGGCGCCCCCTCTGGCTAAGCTCTCGCACCGCTGTGTCCCTCCGGGCGGTCATCCCTACCGATCGCAGGCTCGCAACCATTTCCTCCCCGCTGTCTGCGCGAAGCACCTCGCCCTGTTGCCCCACTTCCGATAACCAGGGCCCCGACTGTTCCGCTCCCCTTCTTCTGGAGCGCCTCCCTTTCCTCCACACTTCGCTCTTTTCCTTTCTCCGCTTGCGACCTTCCTGAGTTACTGTCTTCGCTCCCACGGCCTCACTGGCAGGTCCCTCCCGCACCCTCTCTCTTGCCGTCTCTTCACGGGCCGTCTCACGGGTCTTTCCTCCGCCGTTCTCTCTCTCGGGCTCCCCCTCTCTCCCTCGCCGGCCGCTGCCCGGGCCTTCCTTCTGCAGGCACGGCTTCCACGAGGCCCCCCATCCTCGCGGCGGGGAGGGGACGCGCTCCGTGACTCCCCGCGATCTTCCGCCCGAAAGCCCGCACCGAGGACGGCGCCGTCCCCGGGCATCGGTCCTCTCACTGCACGCGGGGCTGCACGGGGGGGATCTCAGCAGGGCGGCGGGGTCTGCGCGATCCCAGGGCCAGGGGGAGACTCCGCGCCTCTCTGGGCCGAGCCGGGCACTCGCCCATCTCCCCGGACCCCCACGGCGCGGGTGCGAGCGGTGCCCAGGGACGGCGTGGAGCAAGGAGACAACGCGGCAGGCGGCGTCTGAAGGCCCGAGGGCCGGGAGACCACAGGCGGGGACCGACTCCGAAAGATGGGGACCTGAACGCACCGGGACCCCCGCGCCGGCAGCGCCGCTCGCAGGGCTCCGTGCGTCTCTCCGCGACGCCCTACTTACCGCGGTGGGAGGCGGGGCTGAGGCGACTCTAACGTGCGCGGAGACCCCAGGCCCCAGGGGTGCAGGCCTGGGGACTGAGACGCTCACGTAGAAAAGAGAAAGTTCAAAACCCTCAGAGGCCAATTTGACGTTCGCTCCCTGCCAGCTGCTTCCGGGTCGGTGAAAAGCTGCGCTTGCGCGCCGGTGGAACGGCGGGATTGGGCAGGGCCCGCGGAGAGTGCTTCCGGTAATGAGCGGGGTGCGAACAGTGGCCTCGCTCTGACGCACACCGCCTGTGGGCGGGGCTGGGGCGAGGCCCAGATATTGCGCTTCCGGCAATAGGGGAACTCACGCCCTGCCCACACCTTGGCCCTAAACCCAGGGGGCAGGATGGGGCGGAGCTATGGAAGAGCGCTTCCGGTAATGGGAGTGAAACTGAAATGTCCCGCGGAGCCAAGATGTTGTGAGGGCGGGGCCAGGCGGAAACTGGGCGGAGAATTTCCGGCACTTGCCGAGTCGTCAGGTTTGCCCTAGCTAGGATTTCCGGAGAGAGGCCAGGACCCCTCAGCGGGGTGGGCGGGGCCTGGCTTCTTCTGGGGCCCGCCCCCAGGTCGTGTCTTTCTTGGAATTTCTAGTTTCTATTTCTTTTGCGTCCAGTGGGACGGGAGTACTTCCTGCCAATTTAAGTTCATGTTTTGAACAGTGAGGTAAAGATTGGAGTTGTGCAGTGAAATAAGTCAAACAGAGAAAGACATGTATCATATGACCTCACTGATATGAGGAATTCTTAATCGCAGGAAACAAACTGAGGGTTGCTGGAGTGGGGGGTGTGGTGGGAGGGAAGGGGTGACTGGGTGATAGACACTGGGGAGGGTATGTGCTCTGGTAAGTGCTGTGAATTGTGCAAGACTGTTGAATCTCAGATCTGTACCTCTGAAACAAATAATGCAATATATGTTAAGAAAAAAAAGAAGAAGAAGAAGAAGGTAGCGGGAGGGGAAGAATGAAGCGGGGGAAATCGGAGAGGCAGACGAACCATGAGAGACGATAGACTCTGAAAAACAAACAGGGTTCTAGAGGGGAGGGGGTGGGAGGATGGGTTAGCCTGGTGGTGGGTGTTGAGGAGGGCACGTTCTGCATGGAGCACTGGGTGTTATGCACAAACAATGAATCATGGAACACTTCATCTAAAACTAATGATGTAATGTATGGGGATTAACATAAGAATAAAAAAAAGAAGATTGGAGTTGCGCAGGACACGTGTGTTGAAAGTTAACATGGTTACATTTTAAGGGTGAAAGTGGCTTTCCTCAAAAACTGTTGTGAGGGGCGCCTGGGTGGCTCAGTCATTAAGCGTCTGCCTTTGGCTCAGGTCATGATCCCAAAGTCCTGGGATCGAGCCCCACATCGGGCTCCCTCCTCGGCGGGAAGCCTGTGTCTCCCTCTCCCACTCCCGCTGCTTGTGTTCCTGCTCTCGCTGTCTCTGTCTCTGTCAAATAAATAAATAAAATCTTTAAAAAAAAAAAAACAACAACTGTTGTGAGAATAAGAAACAACTTTTGGCAAGGATGTGGAGAAAAAGGAACCCTCCTGTACCGTTTATGGGAATGCAAACTGGTGCAGACACTGTAGAAGACAGTATGGATTTACTCCAAAATAGAAGTACCTTACTACCCAGTAATCGAACTAGTGGGTATTTACCCAAAGAATAGGTAAACACTAATTCAAAAGGATATATGCACCCATATGTTTATTGTAGCATTGTTTATAATAACCAAGTTATTGAAGCAAAGAAGTGTCCATCGACTGATGATTGGATGAGAAGATGTTATATATATATAATATATATATACGGAATATTACTCAGCCTTAAAATAGAGTGAAATCCTGCCATTGCAAGCATGCACAGCATGGATGGAACTAGATGGGATAATGCTAAGTGAAATAAGTCAGCCAGAGAAAGACAAATACCATATGATTTCACTCATATGTGGAATTTAAGAAACAAAGCAAAACAAAGGAAAAAAGGAACAAAAAACCAAACTCTTAACTACAGAGAAAAATTAATGGTTACCAGCAAGGAGGTAGGGGTGGGGGATGGGAAAAATAGGTGATGGGGATTAAGACTAAACCTATCATGAGTAATTTATAGGGTTGTCAAATCACTATATTGTACACCTCAATATAACACTGAATGTTACCTATATTGGAATTAAAATTAAAAACTTAATTTAAAAAAACCTCTTTTGATGAAGAGATAGAGATGCATGTCTTGGGAGAGGTGAGCTGGAATCGGTGGTCTGGGACCAGGTCCTCCATGGGGAGTTATGTGGGATCATGGCTGGACTATCTCCTGCATTAGAATTTAAGCAATTTAAGCAAGCAAGGAATGCACCTGTCTGTGCAGCATATGCAAACTGAAATGTGAAATGCAAAACTATGCTAAATGTACCATTATTTACCAACATTTTTCAGAACGTAATTTCCATTTCTATCCCCATTAACCATGTACTCAATCATGTACTCATTTTCAGAGACGTTCACAGGCATAAGACCTGGAGTGTGGGAGATGAGGGATAGATTTAGGTCACCAACTACTGGTTTAAAAAAAAAATTTTTTTTAAGGTAGATCTAACTCAAGTTGTTCTTTATATTTATCAACACATTCCACACTTGAGGTGACTGATAAACTCAAATTACTTTCAAGTAAACCTTTGTGACATCATAATGCATTTCTAAACATTATTTCTAAACATAATTTCAAATTCACTTTACTTATATATAGTTTTATTAGTATATATAATTAGTATATATTAGTATATATATTAGTATTGTATTATTAGTCTATATATTAGTATTATGTTATATTAGTACATATATTGGTATATAAGTATATATATTAGTATTATATTAGCAAATATACTAGTATATGTTAGTTTATATTAGTATATGTTATATATAACTATATGTAGCTATAGTTTAGTATTATGTTATATATTATAGCATATTATATATAATTATATATATTATTTTATAATTATATTTATAATATAATTAATATAAATAATTATATTATGGCAAGATTTCACTCTTTTTTATGGCTGAATAATATTCCATTGTGTGTGTATATAAATCAATATGTATTATATATTTTAATTATATATTTTATATATATATATCTCACATCTTCTTTATTCATTCAATTCTCAATGGATACTTGTGCTGCTGCCATATCTTGGCTATTGTAAATAATGCTGCTTTAATCATATGGGTACATATATCCCTTTGAATTAGTGTTTTTGTATTCTTTGGGTAAATACTCAGTAGTGTGATTGCTGGATCGTTAGGTAATTCTATTTTTAACTTTTTGAGGAATCTCCATACTGTTTCCACAGTGGCTGCACCAGTTTGCATTCCCACCAACAATAGTGCGCAAGGGTTCCTTTTTCTCCAAGTCCTTGCCAACACTTGTTGTTTCTTGTGTTGTTGATTTTAGACATTCTCACAGGTGTGAGGTAATATCTCATTGTAGCTTTGATTTGCATTTCCCTGATGGTAAGTGATGATGAACATCTTTTCATGTGTCTCTTGGCCATCTGGATATCTTCTGCCAAATTCATTTTACTTTTATCCAAAGTAAATAATGTATTTTCATTAAAAAATTATTTTATATTTTAGCACTTTGTTCTTTTTCTATTTCATTTTGTATAAAAAGACTTTTAATATATTAAATTCATAAGGTTTCATTGCCATATACATTATGTGGCATTTCATAAGCTTTAAAGCAATGTTTATAGTCTTGATGTTCGTTACATTTGAATTCCTTAGCATTTACTAAAATTTGAGTTATTATTGCTCATAAAATCTTAAGTTTTCATTCCAAAATTAACATTGTGATGATCCCACAAAGATTGAATTTTGGATGAAAACATTGCCATGTATATTACATTTTATGATTTCTCTGAGGTAGTTATTTACTGATTTTTAGTAATGTTTTACTCTTGCTTAAATATAGTGCCCATTCAGTATAATTTTAAGATCTCCCCGGTATGAATGTCTGTTTAGTGAAAATTCATCCTAAAGGCTTTGCAAGTTAATTACTTTTGCAGTTTTTTTTCTAATAACTGTGATATTTTGTTATCAATAAAGAACCTTTATGCAAATGTTGGTTTTGACACTAGGAAGAATTCTTTCAGGTTGTAACAGTAAGGAACCATTTTGACATATTTCTTTACTTGATTACATTTATAATGTGCATCCTTGTTTTTAAATGTAAGTCACCCAGATATAACTGAAAAGAGAATCCAATCATATTGTCATATCATTCCATGAATTTGTTTCCTGCACATTAAAAAAAAAATAGTGTTGGGGATAGATTTGGGGATCTTGCAGAAGGTAGATTATAGAGATTAGCTGTACTATGTAATATTGTCAACCATCCATGTTGGTTTCAGCATGGACTCCCATGTTCACAAGCAAACTTCCATCAAACTCTGGACATTGTGGAACTTTCATCAAACTCTTAATTGGGGGGAAGCCAATTATAGGTGAAAGTCATGAACCCATTTTGTTTATGGGGAATTTTGTTGCTTATAAAATTTACAAGTCAGCAAAATGAACACATTCACAGGGGGAAAAAGAATATTTCCTCAGTCACAGGAAAACATTGATATGTGTCGTCCTGTTATATCATTATAAAACAGATGCAAATTATTAAAAATTGAAGATTTCAAAATCATTAGACTTCAAATTTTACTAGTTTAACTAGGTGAACTAAAAATTAAACTCTATCACAAAAACAGAGTATACATTTTTTAAGCACACATGGGACATACGATATTTATCACTATCAAAATTTTAAAATCTAGGGGCACCTGGGTGGCTCAGTCATTAAGCATCTGCCTTCAGCTGAGGTCATGATCCCAGGGTCCTGGGATTGAGCCCCACATCCAGCTCCCTGCTCAGCGGGAAGCCTGCTTCTTCCTCTCCCACTACCCCTGCTCGTGTTCCCTCCCTCGCTGTCTCTCTCTCTGTCAAATGAACAAATAAAATCTTTTTTTTTAAAGATTTTATTTATTTGAGAGAGAGAATGAGAGAGAAAGAGTGTGACGGGGGGAGGGTCAGAGGGAGAAGCTGACTCTCCGCGGAGCAGGGAGTCTGATGCGGGACTTGGTTCTGGGACTCCAGGATCACGACCTGAGCCAAAGGCAATCACTTAGCCAACTGAGCCACCCAGGCGCCCATAAATAAAATCTTTTAAAAAAATTAAAAATCTAGGCTTAGATAAGGAGAGACATATACAAAACATTCTTGCAATAGAGAAATTTCTCTGATCACAAAATGTACACAGGTCTCAAGGTCAGACAGAAGAAAAGGTTTTCTTTTCTAAAAAGGAGTAAACAACACTAGCAAGAAGAAGAGATGTGGTAGCATATGAGCAGCAACCTATAGTTGATCAGGGAAAAGATTTTTATTTATTATAGAGAGAGAGTGGGGAGAGGGACAGAGGGAGAGGAAGAGAGAGAATCCCAAGCAGACTCCCTGATGAGTGCAGAGCCTGAAGCAGGGCCTGATGCAGAGCCATGGGGGGTTTGATCCCAAGAACCATGAGATCATGACCTACACCGAAATCGCAAGTCAGACACTTAACTGACTGAGCCACCCAGGTACACTGATCAGGGAATATTTTACCCTGAGGTCAGCCCTCTCTTTTCAGGGGCTATTAGCAGGAAGGGTTTTTCCTAATTACAATGCTTAAGGATAGGCCAATGTTCAGGGACCTTGGGAGAAGGAGAGAAAGAAAGAAAGAAAGAAAGAGAAAGAAAGAAAGAGGGAGAGAGGGAGGGAAGGAGGGAGGAAGGAAGAAAAGACATTTCATGCTAAGGGATTGGAAGAACAAATATTGTTAAAATGTCTATACTACCCAAAGCAATCTACACATTTAATGCAATCCTTGTCAAAATATCAGCAGCATTTTTCACAGAACTAGAGCAAACAATTCTAAAATTTGTATGGAACTGCAGAAGACCCTGAAGAGCCAAAACAATTTTGAAAAAGAAAAGCAAAGCTGGAGTCATCACAAGTCTGGACTTCAAGTTATATTACAAAGCTGTAGTAATGAAAACAGTATGGTACTGGCACAAAAATATTCACATAACTCAATGGAACAGAATATAAAGTCCAGAAATAAACCCATAATTATGTGGTCACTAAATATGAGATCTGAAACTATAAAAATCACTATGAGACCTGAAACTGTAAAAATCCTAGAATAGAACACAGGCAGTAACCTCTTCCACACTGGCCATTGCACTTTTTCCTAGATATGTCTCTTGAGGCAAGGGAACAAAAGGAAAAATAAACAAATGGGACTTCATCAAAATAAAAAGCTTCTGCACAGAGAAGAGAACAGTCAACAAAAACTCAAAAGGCACCCTACAGAATGGGAGAAGATATTTGCAAATGACATATCTGGTAAAGGGCTAGTATCTAAAATATATAAAGAACTTATAAAACTCAACACCCAAAAAACAACTAATCCAAATTAAAAATGAGAAGACATGAATAGACATTTCTCTAAAGAAGACATCCAGATGGCCAAGAGACACATGAAAAGATGTTCATCATCACTTACCATCAGGGAAATGCAAATCAAAACTACAATGAGATATCGCCTCACACTTGTGAGAATGTCTAAAATTAACAACACAAGAAACACGTGTTGGCAAGGACTTGGAGAAAAAGGAACCCTTGTGCACAGTTGGTGGTGGGAATGCAAACTGGTGCAGCCACTGTGGAAAAGAGTATGGAGATTCCTCAAAAAGTTAAAAATAGAAATACCTAATGATCCAGCAATCACACTACTGAATATTTACCCAAAGAATACAAAAACATTAATTCAAAGGGATACAAGCCCTCCTATGGTTATAGCAGCATTATTTACAATAGCCAAGATATGGAAGCAGCCCAAGTGTCGACTGATTGATACATGGAGTGTGGTATATATGTACCTTGAATTATTCAGCCATAAAAAGAATGAAATCTTGCCATTTCCAATGACACGGGTGGACGTAGAGAGTATAATGCCAAGCAAAGTAACTCAAAGATAAATAACTTATGATTTCACTCATATGTGGGATTTAGAAACAAAACAAATGAGCAAAGGGAAAAAGGAGGGGAGGAGGGGACAAACAGAGAAACAGACTCTTCATTATAGAGAACAAGCTGATGATTACCAGAGGGGAGGAGGGTGGGAGGGATGGGTTAGGTAGGTGATGGGGTTTAAGGAGCGCCCTTGTGGTGAACACAGGGTGATGTATGAAAGTGTTGAAACACTATATTGTACACCTGAAGCAAATATAACACTGTGTTAACTAACTGGAATTTTAAAACTTTTAAAAAGTAGTCTTCAGTTCCCTTAATCTTTTCTATTGTTTTTTCCTATTTCATTTATTTCTGTGCTGATCACTGTTATTTCTTTCCTTCTGCTAACTTGGGGTTATTTTCTTCTTTTTCTTGTGCCTTGAGGGGTGAAGTTTGAAATTTTTTTTCCTTAATGTAGGTATTGTTATCAACATTCCTCTTAGAATTTCTTCTGATCCATCCCATAAGTTTTGTCAGGGTGTGTTTCTATTTTCATTTGTTTCAGAATATTGTTTCTCTTTTGATTTCTTCTTTGACTCCTCAGTTGTTGAGTAGTGTGTTAATTTCCACATATTTGTGACCTTTCCATTTTTAATCCTGTTATCATTTGTTTCATACTATTGTGTCCAGAAAAGATAATTGGTATGATTTCAATCTTATATTTACTAAGATGCATTTTGTAGACCTAACATAGGACCTATCCTGGGCAATGTTGTGTGTGTGCTTGAGAAGAATGCATATTCTGGTTCTGTTGTATGAAATAAT
The DNA here is from genome assembly GCF_029215605.1 of Mirounga angustirostris. Taxonomy (NCBI): domain Eukaryota; kingdom Metazoa; phylum Chordata; class Mammalia; order Carnivora; family Phocidae; genus Mirounga; species Mirounga angustirostris. The sequence goes on along the minus strand of NW_026991724.1, from coordinate 55,318,259 downwards.
CTGCATATGTCTGTCAGGTCCTTTTGGTCTGAAGAATAGCTCAAGTCCAATGTTTTTGTGTTGATTTTCTGTCAAAATATTCTAGCCATTGTTGCAAGTAGGGTATTGAAGTTTCCTACACTTACTGCTATTTATTATTGCCTTTAGATCTGTTAGTATTTGCTTGATATATTTAGGTACTCCAGTGTTAGATGTATATATGTTTACAATTGTTATATCCTCTTGATGAATCGATCCCTTTTTATTATATAATCACTTTGTCTTGTTACAGCTTTGGACTTGAAGTTTATTGTATCTCATATAACTAGAGCCACTCCTGCTTTCTTTTGGTTTCCATTTGCATGGAATATCTCTTTCCATCCCCACACTTTGAGGCTATGTGTATCCTTAAATCTCAACTCTTTTGTCAGCAGCATTCACTTGAGTGTTTTTTGTTTTTGTTTTTTTGAGTAAAGTGATAGTAGTTTATTAAGTGAAGATACAGAAAAAGCTCTCAGTAGTGAGAGGGGTCCCAACAGGGTTGCAAAGGGAGAGGTTTTTTTTTTTTTTTTTTTAAGCCATCCAGTCACTGTATGTTGATTGGATAATTCATTCATTTACATTCAGACTAATTATTGATAGGTAAGGGCTTAGTGATGCCATCTTACCAATTGCTTTTCTGGCTAATTTGTAGTTCCCTTATTCCTCTTTTTCCTCCTTCTGACTTTCTTTAGGAATTGATAATTTCCTATAGGGGTATGTCTTAATTTCCTTTTCTTTTTATGTGTATGTATTGTAGGGTTTTGCTTTGTTGTTATCACAAGGCTTACACAAACCATCTCATAGATCAAAGTCTATTTTATGCTGATAACTTAAATTTGATTGCACATAAAAACTTTACTATTTGGGGCACCTGGTTGGCTCAGTCGATAGAACATGCAACTCTCGATCTCAGGGTTGTGAGTTCAAGGCCCACAGTAGGTGTAGAGATTACTTAAAAAATGAAAAATTTTTTTAGAAAAGAACTTTATTCTTTATTCCCAACATTTTGTTTTTGATGTCACTCTTTTTACATTGTAAGTGCATTAATGAACATTGTGTGTGTGCGTATATATATATGTGTATATATATATGCATATATTTTTTTTCTTTTGCCTTTCATAAAGTATTCTGAATTTGACTATATACTTTACCAGTGTTTTCTATTTTCATATTACTAATTTCATTCTCATTTCAGTTTGAAATCCAAAGTCTGCGCATCCTCAAAACAGTTTCTCTTAATTTCTTTCTTCTCCTCCTTCTTTTTCTTCTCTGTGACTGAGCCATACTTTTGTTTCTTTGCATTCCTCACAATTTTGTTGAAAACTTGCTTTTAAAATATAATGAGGAACTCTAGAAATCAGATTCTCCTTCTTCTTTAGGGTTTGTTTTTGCTGATTGTTGTGGGTTATAATTTGTTTAGTGACTTTTCCAAACAAATTTTGTAAAGGCTCTCTCCATTATCATGTGTGATAAATGTAGTCTCTCTTCCATTAGCTTAGTTATCATATTGTGGTTTGACAGAAATTTCACCAAATGCCTAGAGCTAAAAGAAAGAAAAGAGGAAAAGAAAAAGAGGAGGAAAAGAAAACAGATTATTTTCCATTTGTTTGCAGATTTGCTCTTAGTTGTGATACTCCAACTCTTAGCCAGGCTATTTAACACTCTGTCTTTACCTTCACTTTCTGTGTGTGCAGAGCCAGATGAAATAGCTTATGGTTTTCTCAGGTACTTTATTCTCCAGTATCTGTGGACTTTATTCCACACACATTTTTTTCTCTTCAGTCTCTCCCCATGCGTTTGGTCTTTCTAATGCTTGTCCCATCATCCCTTGTCCCAGTCTGCTATGGTCCATACTTTTGCTTTTAAATGCTGTATGATTCTCACTGAAGTTTGCCAATGAGAAAAACCTATATGGAATTTGGAAGGCAAAAGTGAAGCAGAAAATGTTAATCTCAGGAGAAACCAGTGACCAGATAAAGATTTTGCAGACCTTCTCACCAGCTCTAACTACATATTTAAGGCAACCAGAGGCAGTAACTTCTCAAACATATGCATGATCTTTGGCTTCTCCACCCACCATGGGGCTTTAGGATGTAGTTACCAGTGACTTACTCTATGATCCACCAGTTTTTCATACATTTCACTGCTCAAACTCCTTCTAAACTCTTGACTTAATTTATATAATTCTTACTCTTATATAATTGTATGTATATGTTCTCCTGACCAAACACAGATTGTTACAATACCTCAGAATATTACTATTTCTGTATTTTCAAAGTCTAAAAATCTCAACCAGCATGACTGTATTGGTTCCATGGCCCACTGGTCCTATCAATTCATCCCAATGAAAGAGCAATTTTGATATTTCAAAATCTAGTAAAGGAACTCTGATGCTTAAAAATATTGAATGGATGGGACAACTGGAAATCTACATGGAAAAGAATGAAGCTGGACCCCTACCTCATACCATATACAAAAGGTAGACACAAGAGGCCACACATTATATGATTTCATTTATATGAAATGCCCAGAATTGGGACAAACATAGAAATTACAGTGCTGGTTTCCAAGGGGTGGGGGTGTGGAGTGTTAAGAGTATGGGGTTTTTTGTAGGGTGATGAAATTGTTCTGGAGTTAGTACTGATAGGTTTTACAAAATTGTGAATAAACAAAAAGCCACTTAATTGCACACTGTTAAGGTATCAATTTTATGGCATGTGAATTATATATAAATAAAATGAACAAATATCTAATGTATTTACATTGAATTCAGGAAAACATTCTGACAGACTGACTCTGGGCTCAAGACCTTGGAGATATAGGGCCCAATCTCCACTGCAGAAGTGATGATGATAGCAATTTTAATGGCAGGAAAAGAATGAATTTTATATACTTTTCCAGTGAAATGAGCATATTTTTAACCAAAATTCCAGTGTGACTTTCAGGGAAGCATTTAGATCTCCTGCCTTCACATTTCAAGATGTCAGTTCATCTTGTACCACTGCAGTTATTAACACTGAACTAAAGACATAAAGGACCCTCTTTCTTTACATTCACAAAGCACTTATTTTGTACCTCCCATTTTTATGTTACAGAAGTTTCAAAACCACCCCTTTGTCATACAGCCTCCAAATTTTTTACTGACTAAAGGGGTGAAATGTAAATTACATATATAAAAATTGATTTAAAACACGTGGAGGGAAAAGTGGTAAGGAAAAATTTTATAAGAAAATTAAAATGAATTTCCAACACAGTTGAAAAAGAACCATGAACCATAAGGCTTGTTACCATAATTTCAAATTTAGATTTTTCTAGGCTTTAAAAAATTGCTCTCCTAGTAAAATCCTTAAATCATATTTATTGTCTGATAAAACTTCTACACATTAATTTTCATGAAAATACCACAAAAATATCACAATTTATCTAAAGAGTATTTCACAAACATGTTCAATAACATATTGTATAAAGAATCCTACCTGTGCAGCAGCAAAGGAAATGCAGTTATTAGCATGAGGAAAATTGTGGTCTTTCCCAACCAAGGAGTGAGACACTTCAAAAGTAAATGTTCAGTGTTGAATTAGTCTAACCTCATTTTTATTATTTGACTATTAACAGCTTTAAGTCTCCCATCCCTCCTCCCATTCTACCTCACACCTATGTAGGCTGATTAGAAAGGCTGTGTACTCTTTCTTTGTCACCGGTGGAAAGTTTAAGCCACATTCAGTACCCTCTCCTCAGCTCCACCATAAAAGCCCCATAACAACAAATCTGGAGAAGAGGGTCCTTAACACATTAATCATGACTTAGATCATAGTTTTACATCTCTTATATGCCACTCATGCTGTCATTCAAATTTATATTATATTGGATTATAAATTCAGTGTTCTTGTTCTTCCAGGAAATTCTGGACATGAATGAACATCACCTAATGAAGTCTGCCCTTTTATCTTATTAAACCTTTCCAAGAGATCTTCATGGTAACATGAAAGGACTGTAATGAAAGTATATTATCAACAGATTTCAAACCTCAGGATGAAAATCATTGATAGTAATTTGGCCTTTTCAAGAAACCCGAAAGAAACTATTTAATAAAATGAAGGTAACAGGACCTTTCCACGGGGATCCTTGTAACTTTGACAGCCATTATAGGTATTATAATTTTGATTTTTAATTAATCAATTATCAATTATTAAATTTATTTAGAATTTAATTGAATAATCTTTCAGAAGAAGAGACTGTTTTCTCTACTATGAATTATCTGATGTGTAGCCGATTGTGAGAAATGGTTAAATAATTTATCACATTCATTACAGTTTTAAGGTTTCTCTACAATGTAAATTCTTTGGTGAATCCTGAGGTCAGATCGTTGTCTAAAGGCCTTACCATTTTCAATACATTTTTGTTTTCTCTCTGATGTGAATTCTCTCATGACCCCTTGGGTAAACATCTGAACATCTCATAAAAGTTTAACACATTCATTACATTTATAAGGTTTCTCTCCAGTAGGGGATAATATTACATATGCTTGATCTTTGGATAAAAGCCTTGCCACACCCATTACATTTTTGTGCTTTCTTTCAAAGATGCATATTCTGGTGTCTAATTAACTCTGAGCCCTGGTTACAGGCTTTGCCAAATACATGACTTTTACATGGCTTCTGTTCAGTATGGATTCTTTGATGTCGAGTAAGGCTTGAACACACATTAAAGGTTTTGCTACACACATGACATTTGTGAGGTTTCTCTTCACTACAAATTCTCTGATAATCCCCAGTGCTTGATCTTTGGATAAAAGCATTTCCACATATATTAGGTTTACAATGTTTCTTTTCAGTATGCGTTTTCTGATGTCTAATAAGATTTGCAAATTGGGTAAAGGCCTTGTCACATTCATTACATTTATAAGGCTTCTCCCCAGTATGGATTCTTTGATGTCGGGTAAGGCTTGAACACACATTAAAGGCTTTGCCACACTCATTACATTTATAAGGCTTCTCTCCAGTATGAATTATCTGATGTATGACAAGGTTAGAGGACTGGTTAAAGGCTTTGCCACATTCCTTACATTTGTAAGGCTTTTCTCCACTATGGATTCTCTTATGTTGAGTAAGGCTTGAACGCTCCATAAAGGCTTTGCCACACTCATCACATATGTAAGGCTTCTCGCCTGTATGAACTCTCTGATGAATTATAAGATTTGAATGTTGACTACAGACCTTGTCACATATATTACATTTATATGGTTTCTCTCCAGTATGGATTCTCTGGTGTCTAGTGAGGTGTGATATGCGGTTAAAGGATTTGTCACACTCATTACATTTGTAAGGTCTCTGCCCAGAATGAATTCTCTGATGATTGGTGAGATTCGAGCTTCCTCTAAAAGTCTTCCCACATTCATTACATTTATAAGGTTTCTCTCCAGTATGGATTCTCTTATGTCGAGTAAGGCTTGAATACTCAGAAAAGACTTTGCCACACTCATTACATTTGTAAGGTTTCTCTCCAGTATGAATTTTCCAATGCCGTGCAAGATTTGAATTTTGACTACAGCCCTTGCCACATATATTACATTGATATGGTTTCTCTCTGGTATGGATTCTCTGATGTCTAGTAAGTTTTGCAAATTGGGTAAAGGCTTTGCCACACTCATTACATTTGTAAGGCCTCTGCTCAGAATGAATTCTCTGATGACTAATGAGGTTTGAGCTTTCTCTAAAAGCCTTCCCACAGTCATTACATTTGTAAGGTTTTTCACTAAGAGGTGTTTTTTGATGTGTAAGTAATGAAGCATGCATAAAAAGTTTCCCAGATTTATTACAAATGTTCATGTTGATGCTAGGAGGAATTCTTTGAAGGGGTGAAACAGAACTACTGTTGATCAACTCCTCAACTTGATTATATTCATAAATTTTCTCTTCAGTTTGAAAATTCTGAAGGTCAGCCAGATGCAACTGAAACTTTAATCCAATTCCATTTTCAAAACATTTTATATACTTGTTTCCTGCACAGGTTATGTTATTTTTTAGTTTTAACAAATACCTTTTATATGACTTCTCATGTTTGTAATATTGATAAGTACTTTTTCTTACAGAAACACTCTGCTTTAGAGGGAAATCATTCCAGGATTTGTTATGCCGTTGATCTCTTCTACCAGTGAAATTTTGGTTATGGGCTGCGGTTACTCCTTTGTAATTTGTTTCATCATATGTATACTGACTTTCAAACTCATGCATATTTTGCTGGACTTCTCTGAAACCCAAATCCTTGATGTCATTTCTTTTGTGTCTTTCCAACATCAATGTTTGGAATAATTCTTCTTTGTTAATATCCTCTTTTGGTGATAATTCCTTAATCATACTTCTAACAGAGATATCTGAAAGATATAAAGAACCATAGGTTTCCTATTAATAGAGTTATAAAGTGAATATTTTATCTTGAAAACATAATATTAGGCCAAAAGTAATGCTTATATAGTTATAAAACTTCTCAACCATAGTATGCAAATATTTAGGAATAAAGGGAATCGGATTCCTCAATCAAGAAAGGGTGTTTACACATAGATAAAATTATTTTCAGGAAAGCCTAGTTCCAACACCCTATGATCAAACCACTTAGAGTATTTACATAAGCCCTGAAACAAGTGGTATCTTTCTGTTGCCACCCCAAAGTACTCACCAATTGGCACTAGACATTTGGGTGTTTCATATTTGAAGGAAAGCAATATTATATTAATGCATATACACATACCTAATTATTTAGGTACAATTATAAAGGCTAAAGGAGAGGACTACATACTGTAATGGTAAATACTATCTTAAACTTATCTAACAAAAAATGGCAATTCACAATTATAAGATAAAAATAGCACTGAGAAAATGAGAACCTGATAAAACACCATTGTAAGAATAACAAAATATTGGTCTGAATTTCTATAATTAAACTATCTATATTCATGCAGAATAGGCATTTTACAACATTAACCATTGGTGCATGACAGTCATAATACATAAAAGATATTTAAAAACCATTACCTGTAAGTCATAGTAAAAATGAATCACACATTTTAGAAACCCACAGTAAATCCAGAAGATAAATAATAAGCCAACACAATTACAAACCATTATAATCTGTGGCATTCTAAAGACTTCTTCCTTCAGAACAAAGGATAGGGCTCCTATTCCAGAAGGAATACATAATATGAGCATTGAAACCTATGTTAAGAACCACTGACTTTTTAAATATCTGGTTCAGGTACATACATAATATTTTAAGATGAAGAATTTGGGAAGGCAATCAGAAATCAGAATTATGATTTCATACCTGCAATTAACAACCAATAGAGCTATTTTCTTTTCCTTTTCTTTTTAACTTAATTTTATTATATTATGTTAATCACCTTACATTACATCATTAATTTTTGATGTAGTGTTCCATGATTCATTGTTTGCGTGTAACACCCAGTGCTCCATGCAGAATGACCCTCTTTAGTACCCATCACCAGGCTAACCCATCCACCCACCCCCCTCCCCTCTAGAACCCTGTTTGTTTCTCAGAGTCCATAGTCTCTCATGGTTCATCTCCCCCTCCAATTTCTCCCCCTTCATTTTTCCCTTCCTACTTTTTTTTTTTTTAAACATATAATGTATTATTTGTTTCAGAAGTACAGGTCTGTGATTCAACAGTCCTACACAATTCACAGCGCTCACCATAGCACATACCTTCCCCAATGTCTATCACCCAGCCACCCCATCCCTCCCACCGCCCCCCCCCCTCCCGCAACCCTCAGTTTGTTTCCTGAGATTAAGAATTCCTCATATCGGTGAGATCATATGATACATGTCTTTCTCTGATTGACTTATTTTGCTTAGCATAATACCCTCTAGTTCTATTCACGTCGTTGCAAATGGCAAGATTTCTTTTTTTTTTTTTTTTGATGGCTGCATAATATTCCATCATGTGTGTGTGTGTGTCTTGGCTCTTTCCATAGTTTGGCTATTGTGGGCATTGCTGCTATAAACACTGAGGTGCACGTACCCCTTTGGATCATTACATTTGTATCTTTGGGGTAAATACCCAGTAGTGCAATTGCTGGGCCATATGGTAACTCTATTTTCAACTTTTTGAGGAACCTCCATACTGTCTTCCACAGTGGCTGCACCAGCTTGCATTCCCACCAACAGTGTAGGAGGGTTCCCCTTTCTCTGCATCCTCGTCAACATCTGTCGTTTCCTGACTTGTTAATTTTAGCCATTCTGACTGGTGTGAGGTAGTATCTCATTGAGGTTTTGATTTGGATTTCCCTGATGCCGAGCGATGTTGAGCACTTTTTCATGTGTCTGTTGGCCATTTGGATGTCTTCTTTGGAAAAATGTCTGTTCATGTCTTCTACCCATTTCTTGATTGGATCATTTGTTCTTTGGATGTTGAGTTGGTAAGTTCTTTATAGATTTTGGATACTAGCCCTTTACCTGATATGTCATTTGCAAATATCTTCTCCCATTCTGTCAGTTGTCTTTTGGTTTCGTTGACTGTTTCCTTTGCTGTGCAGAAGCTTTTTATCTTGATGAAGTCCCAATAGTTCATTTTTGCCCTTGCCTCCCTTGCCTTTGGCGATGTTTTTAGGAGGAAGTTGCTGCGGCTCAGGTTGAAGAGGTTGCTGCCCGTGTTCTCCTTTAGGATTTTGATGGAGTCCGGTCTCACATTTGGGTCTTCCAACCATTTTAAGTCTATTTTTGTGTGGTGTAAGGAAATGGTGCAGTTTCATTCTTCTGCATGTGGCTGTCCAATTTTCCCAACACCATTTGTTGAAGAGACTGTCTTTTTTCCATTGGACATTCTTTCCTGCTTTGTCGAAGATTAGCTGACCATAGAGTTGAGGGTCCATTTCTGGGCTCTCTATTCTGTTTCATTGATCTATGTGTCTGTTTTTATGCCAGTACCATACTGTCTTGATGATTACAGCTTTGTAATAGAGCTTGAAGTCCGGAATTGTGATGCCACCAGCTTTGCTTTTCTTTTTCAACATTCCTATTCGGCTATTCGGGGTCTTCCCTGGTTCAATACAAATTTTAGGATTATTTGTTCCATTTCTTTAAAAAAAGTTGATGGTATTTTGATAGGGATTGCATTAAACGTGTAGATTGCTCTAGGTAGCATTGACATCTTCACAATATTTGTTCTTCCAATCCATGAGCATGGAACGTTTTTCCATTTCTTTGTGTCTTCTTTAATTTCTTTCAAGAATATTCTATAGTTTTCTGAGTACAGATTCTTTTCCTCTTTGGTTAGATTTATTCCTAGGTATCTCATGGTTTTGGGTGTAATTGTAAATGGGATCGACTCCTTAATTTCTCTTTCTTCTGTCTTGTTGTTGGTGTATAGAAATGCAACTGATTTCTGTGCATTGATTTTATATCCTGCCACTTTACTGAATTCCTGTATGAGTTCTAGCAGTTTTGGGGTGGAGTCTTTGGGGTTTTCCACATAAAGTATCATATCATCTGCAAAGAGTGAGAGTTTGACTTCTTCTTTGCCAATTCGGATGCCTTTTATTTCTTTTTGTTGTCTGATTGCTGTGGCTAGGACTTCTAGCACTATGTTGAATAGCAGTGGTGACAGTGGACATCCCTGCTGTGTTCCCGACCTTAGGGGGAAAGCTTTCAGTTTTTCCCCATTGAGAATGATATTCACTGTGGGTTTTTCATAGATGGCTTTTATGATATTGAGGTATGTACCCTCTATCCCTATACTCTGAAGAGTTTTAATCAAGAAAGGATGCTGTACTTCGTCAAATGCTTTTTCTGCATCTACTGAGAGGATCATATGGTTCTTGTTCCTTCTTTTATTAATGTATTGTATCACATTGATTGATTTGCAGATGTTGAACCAACCTTGAAGCCCAGGGATAAATCCCACTTGGTCATGGTGAATAATCCTTTTAATGTACTGTTGGATCCTACTGGCTAGTATTTTGGTGAGAATTTTTGCATCCATGTTCATCAGGGAGATTGGCTGGTAATTCTCCTTTTTGATGGGGTCTTTGTCTGATTTTGGGATCAAGGTAATGCTGGCTCATAAAATGAGTTTGGACATTTTCCTTCCATTTCTATTTTTTGGAACAGTTTCAGAAGAATAGGTATTAATTCTTCTTTAAATGTTTGGTAGAATTCCCCTGGGAAGCCATGTGGCCTCGGGCTTTTGTTTGTTGGGAGATTTTTTATTACTGCTTCAATTTCCTTAGTGGTTATAGGTCTGTTCAGGTTTTCTATGTCTTCCTGGTTCAGTTTTGGTAGTTGATACATCTCTAGAAATGCATCCATTTCTTCCAGATTATCTAATTTGCTGGCATATAGTTGCTCATAATATGTTCTTATAATTGTATTTCTTTGGTGTTGGTTGTGATCTCTCCTCTTTCATTCATGATTTTATTTATTTGGGTCATTTCTCTTTTCTTTTTGGTAAGTCTGGTCAGGGGTTTATCAATCTTATTTATTCTTTCAAAGAACCAGCTCCTAGTTTCGTTGATCTGTTCTACTGTTCTTTTGGTTTCTATTTCATTGATTTCTGCTCTGATGTTTATTATTTCTCTTCTGCTGGGTTTAGGCTTTATTTGCTGTTCTTTCTCCAGCTCCTTTAGGTGTAGGGTTAGGTTGTGTATTTGAGACCTTTCTTGTTTCTTGAGAAAGGCTTGTATTGCTATATACTTTCCTCTTAGGACCGCCTTTGCTGCATCCCAAAGATTTTGAACGGTTGTGTTTTCATTTTCATTGGGTTCCATGAATTTTTTTAATTCTTCTTTAATCTCCTGGTTGACCCATTCATTCTTTAGTAAGATGCTCTTTAGCCTCCATGTATTTGAGTTCTTTCCGACTTTCCTCTTGTGATTGAGTTCTAGTTTCACAGCATTGTGGTCTGAAAATAGGCAGGGAATGATCCCAATCTTTTGGTACTGGTTGGGCCCTGATTTGTGACCTAGGATGTGATCTATTCTGGAGAATGTTCCATGGGCACTAAAGAAGAATGTGTATTCTGTTGCTCTGGGATGGAATGTTCTGAATATATCTGTGAAGTCCATTTGGTCCAGTGGGTCATTTAAAGTCTTTACTTCCTTGTTGATCTTTTGCTTAGATGATCTGTCCATTTCAGTGAGGGGGATGTTAAATTCCCCTACTATTATTGTATTGTTGTCGATATGTTTGATTTTATTAATTAATTGCCTTATATAATTGGCTGCTCCCATGTTAGGGGCATAGATATTTAAAACTGTTAGATCTTCTTGTTGGATAGACCCTTTAAGTAGGATATAGTGTCATTCCTCATGTCTTATTATAGTCTTTGGTTTAAAATCTAATTTGTCTGATATAAGGATTGCCACCCCAGCTTTCTTTTGATGTCCATTAGCATGGTAAATGGTTTTCCACCCTCTCACTTTCAATCTGGAGGTTTCTTTGGGTCTAAAATGAGTCTCTTGCAGACAGCATATTGATGGGTCTTGCTTTTTTATCCAATCTGATACTCTGTGTCTTTTGATTGGGGCATTTAGCCCATTTACATTCAGGGTAACTATTGAAAGATATGAATTTCGTGCTATTGTATTCCAATAGAGCTATTTTCTAACTGTGAAGCAGCCTTTAATAATGCAATCCTGCAGTCACAGAATACATATACTACAGAGTATGTGCCTTGAAAATTTACTAAGACAAACAATATTGAGATGAAACAAATTATAAAATGAATACAAACATAATATAATGTAGGCAAAGGTCAATCACATATTAAACATAGGAGGAGGTCAAGAAGTATTAGTAAAGAAAGGTAAATTTCCAGAACTTGCTATATGTTATACAATGTTCAAAATCTAACAGCATTAACATATTTAAAATATTCTCAAGACACATCATCATATTTCAGATAAAAACAACGGGCCCATCGTGTTTACGTACCCAACACTAATTCACACAGAAAAAAATGTGAAAGCCAAAATTTGAACCTGGGCCTGCAGGCTCAGACCACATGTTCTTGAGCACTAAACATTACTACCCACTCAGGAAGTGAGCAAAGGTCATAGCAAACCCCACCAGCATACAGGGAAATGCTTCAAGAAAACTACAGGAATTGAGTTGTGTTACTAATATCATTACTGACTCATCCCACCTGGATAAGAGCATCTGAGTCATCACTTCCTGAATGTGTTGATTTAGACAGTAACCAGGCATGGTGCTATCCTGAACTAGCTGTCCTCTGGAAGAGTAGGGATCTTTATAAAATGCAGAAGGGGTAAGGATAGGGGGCGCTGAGGAGACTGGGGGGTCCAAGGGCTCAAAATTAATATGCTAAGGAGAAAACAGTGTGCTTCATCCAGATCAATGAAGAATATGAGGGAAGGTGGAAGAACAGAGCCTGTGCTTGCAAATTTATGGGAATACAATTGCACTAGGGCGTAAAAATCTTTATCTTAGAAGACATGAACTGGGCAAGTGGCACAATACTGACCCATTCTGTGGGAAATGTACTATGGGTGAGGGGGGACGGGAGAGAATGGAAGCGATGAGGAAGGCAATTAGCATGATACGGTGGAAGGAATACAGGTTTACCTCTATTCTAACATCTTCCCTGAAATTTCTCAAATGGGATATCCTTGGCTTTCTATTTATAAGCATTTACTCAAGAGAGTCCTACATATATATTCCATGAGACATGTAAAAAGTGTTCTTAAAAGGCAAGCAAAAGTCTGGACATGGCCATCAAGGGGAGAATGGATGAACTCACTCTACATACACATACAGATGCCATTAAAGTCTGTCAAGAATTCAGCAATGGAGAGTGACATGGATGCAAGATGATGAATCCCTGGTGGGGAGGACAAAGAGTTTGGTGGAGGGAAACAAAGTTAGCAGGTTTTGTCAAGGTCTGAACTTTGGGGGAGATGTGGATAGATTAGCTAAAAAGAAATAACATACCAACCAAATTATTAATTACATAATGTTTTATAAATAGAAATTTACCAATTTGGCGTGCTAACCTTTTTGAGGCTAAGTGTCCTTGTTTGTTATATAAAAATGATAGTGCTTCTTGGGGTGCCCGGGTGGCACAGCTGGTTAAGCATCCAACTCTTGGTTTCAGCTCAAGTCATGATATCAGGATCCTGGGATTGAGCTGCACGTCGGGCTCCATGCTCACTGCAGAGTCTGCTTGAGAGTCTTCCTCTCCCTCTGCCCCTCCTGCTCATGCTCTCTCTTCCTTTCTCTCTCTCAAATAAATAAATCTTTAAAAAAATAATAATAGAGCTTCTCTTGCAGCCTCCTCTAATTATCTGAACTCATATATTTGGATCTCTCCACACAATTGCTGGCATAAGGAGACATGAGGTGAGGGACGGTCTTACCATATATAAGTGGATATATAGTCATTATTGTGGATCAATGGAAGTTATGTGTACTTATCCAAAATCAATAAATTCTGACTTTGTTAACTATCACCACAACATAGGCAACCTCAAAGGGAAAATAACTTAATGACACACAGTGAGGAATGGATTTTACTGAAGGGCAGTGTTAGCAGAAGGGGACTGCAGGAGCAGCTTCTGGCAGTGCCATGCAGGAGTTAGATGTGCACAGAGATGGCCAGTAACATAAGGAGTTGGCTGTGGTCAGAGAGCAGGAGAGTACTGACATGTGGGTCAACAAGGACCAGGTGAACTTTTTATGGAACCCAGTTTAAAAGATGAAGATCAAAACAGACTTCAAGTGTTAACTGAAGAATGTAATTTCCAGAACATGAAAAATTTTGTGGAAAACACAACGAGTTATAAGCAATAGTGGTGAGGATGTACATGGAGTGGAAGAGATTATCTAACTTCCCAATAAAATACAGTGAGAACGTCAAATACTAGTTTAGTATACCAAGATGTGTACATGATGAATCTAGACAGGGAAATTAATTATTAGAATAAAGGATTTTGTACCAAAATACAAAAAGTCAGTAAAATTCAAATAAAATCCAAGAAGTTATATTTAGAAAACTTAAAATATACTATAGAAAAAGCAAGATATCCTATATAACAAATTATGGCAAATCAATTTAATGATTTCTGGGATGAACACAGTAATTTAATTAAAAAAATATTTTATCAAGATACCCAATATTCCCAGGCGCCTGGGTGGCTCAGTTGGTTAAGCGACTGCCTTCGGCTCAGGTCATGATCCTAGAGTCCTGGGATCGAGTCCCACATCGGGCTCCTGGCTCAGCAGGGAGCCTGCTTCTCCCTCTGACCCTCTCCCCTCTCATGCTGTTTCTCTCTCTTTCAAATAAATAAATAAAATCTTAAAAAAAAAAAAAAGATATCCAATACTCCCAATTTTACAAATCCAATCAATCTGAGAAAGAGCTACTTTAATAATAGGTAAATCATGTGAAAGAGAAACAAAGGGACTAAGATAATTTTTTCACAAAATTCAGGAGTTTGAATAGGTTTTGGGGAAACTGTTGCTGAGCCATAACCATCAACACTCAAGAAGCAAATCTTGTAATATATATTTTAAAATATTTACTCCTTGATCCAGCAGCCCACAAACCAGAGCTATAAAACAGAATTCTGAGTGTCATCAAAAATATGTAATTAATGATTAAATTTTTTAAAGTTCATTTTTAATTCATGGAAATGTACATGATGAAAACTGTAGGAGTTTAAACATAACAAATTAGAATTTAAAAATGGAGGCATAATATTGTACACCTGAAACTAATATAACACTGTATGTTAACTATCCTGGAATTAAAAAAAAAAAAAAAAGAAAAAAGAAGCATCATTTAACTTCGTAAGTTCCCTCATATGCATCACAATCATATTTGTTTGGAGGAAAGAACACTGTTGCATGCAGTGGGTGAACAATTTGGCACAAACCACAATTTGGTCAAAGCCTCACAGATAAACGATTGCAACAATGTTCTCCTTGGGATAAGTTCGTACATCTATGATTGCTGGCTCAAAGGGAATAATCCTTAGGTATTTGATCAACATTGCCACACTGCCCTTGAGAGACTCTGTGACACTCCACAAAGAGCAGAAAGAGAACTACAATCACTCATCAGTCAGACTCTCCTGATACTTTCTATCTCAGCCTCCCTCGGACTTGCTGACCACGCCACTCAGTGGCTTAACTGGGCACTTCTGTAAGTGGCAGGACAGCACTGTAGTACATTAATCAAAGTGTTCTTCAAAAATTTTGTTACCCAATAAACCCCCTCCACAGATAAGTCCACCAGAAGTTGTCCGTCAACTAAAAGTGGGTTATCACAGCAGAAAAAGAGGATATTTCAGACCCTAGGAAAACATGTTTCAAAAGCAAAATTGCAGACTTAGGAAAATATAAAACCTGTCCGAGCCAAATTTTGTCTGCATCACTAGCCTAGGCAGAGCGCAGGAAGGAGAATAAGGCAAGATAACAGAAGTAAAGCAATGGGGTTCGATTTTGCAGGGTCTTTGAGAAAACCAAGAGATGTAGGACTGGGTTTCCAGGAGACAACCTCTCTGTCCACTGTCTGTAGAGTACTGCTGACTACCCATCTCAGAAGATCCACCCCATTGCCTGGTTATACTCTTGATGTGTGCCAAAAGCAGGCCTGACAAAATGGCTAGGAGGCCTTGAGACAATCCCATGCAGCCTTAGGGCCCCAAGTGCAATGGAGGAGGAGCCAATGTTTTCCTATCTCCCAAACACAGGAACTGAGGATGAAACCCGGACAGGTCCTGGAGTCAGGACTGTGGAGGAACTGATGGATCAGCTGGAATCAGATGGCATCAAGTATGGAAGGAGAGACCAGAGGAAAAGAGGACCCCTATGAAACAGCCCTTCTCATCCCTCTCAAAGCCAAGGGATCAAAAAGGTCACAGCAGCCAGATAACAGTGTTGCAGGTCATGATAAAGACTGCCACTGGAATGTCATGTCTGCAGAACAGAGTAATGGGGGAGATTTCCTTTGAGTGCTCACAAGTACTTTTCTTTTCTCCTAGACCTCTCCTCTTTGGGGAATGTTTCTCAAACAATATTTGATGAAGCAGTTTCATCTCTGACCATCTCAGCTGTTACCAGTGTTCACATCTTTGATATAGTCCCACCCACTTGGTTTTTTCTCTATTTTCACCTCACCCTCCACAGCCCTCGGCTCTGTCCCTTGCTCCAAAATGGAGATAACGTTCAGGTCAGAGAGATTCCTGCTCACAAAAAAGGAGAGTTACGTGCTGGGGCTTTTCCAGAATATAATCCCAGCCCTTTGTTCAGCAGAGGACGGAAGATGTTACAGATGGGTCTACACTAATTTCGTCCACTGACTGGCTTAGGAAATATTTTACATATACAGACATCTAGCTCTCTTCTGGAATTACTGACTCAAATGCAGGAGAGTAAAACCAGGGAATCCAATACTTTAAAATTTTGCTACAAGGTTTTGTGATTACTCAAGTGGAAAAAGCAACACTAATCTAGTGAGGAGTGGGCAGATCGTCTGAAGAAAGGAGATGAAAGTCCAGGTGCCACCTCATGAAGCTTTCAATTCAGAGTCAATATAGCTTCAATCACAGTCTAGTAGGGCAGGGGCCCCCAAGAAACTCACTAGGGCAGATCCCAACATTTAGAGGGACATTATCCTCACCCAGGGAGACCAGGTTCCTATAGTTCTCCAACATCACGTCCTTGTACAAGGCCCTCTGAGCAGGGTCCAGGCACTCCCACTCCTCCTGAGAGAATTCTATGGCCACATCCCTGAAGGTCAACAGCACCTGTAACGAAAAACACATTAAACTAAGAGACCACAGGGAGAATTCTTATCTTCACACAAATTATAGGAGAGCGGTGTAAGGACTGATTTGGCTGTGGTGAAAAATCAGTATAAGGTAATTTTGAGCAAATCATATATCCCTAATTTTGTGTTATTATACTTCTCAACCAGAATACATAAATCCACAAAATCACTGTGCATTCCACAATTTTGTGAACAACAAAATATATAAATAAAAAATGCATCACAAGACGGACTATATAGAAGTGCTAGATAATACATTTTACACACCAATTATTCTCTGATGAGCTACACTGAGTAGTGTCTTTAAAGATTACAAAGTTGACAATGCCTTTTAAGAAAGCTTAAAATGTAAGAATGTGATGACGATTATAATGGCAGAAACAAAAAGTTTTTAAACATTCATGATGTGCTAAACATTACTCAAATGCGTATTATTTTGTGTAATAATATTAGAGAAATATCTGTGTCCACCTTATAGAGGAGGCAACTGTCACAGAGACTCTAAGAAACTAGCCTCGGGTCAGATAACTAAGAAATGGCAGAGCCGGCACCTCAACCAGGTGTTCTGAACTTAGAATTGAACCTGAAGAATCACACAGTTAAGTGACAGATACAGTGTTAAAAGTAGTTCTCTACTTTTAACGGGTTTCCTAAGTGAGAAAACATGAAACAAGTTCAAAGCTAAAAACAGGGACCTGCAGAAAATGTCATTATCTATGCATATATGTAGTATTTTATTATTGTTACCACTATTAATTCACTAATGAGTTAGTATAGAAAAAAATTTAAGGCCACGAAAAATTCGTAAGAACAATTTTCAAAGCTTAAAATAAATATAAAAGTTATTTATGAAACAATGCATCTTTTATACACACCATAGGCTTCTGCTCGCATACACCCACACACACATAAACACAATTTCAGTAAAAGTAGTCCTTTCAGACAGATTTTTGGGATGAATTTTTTTTAAATATATCTTTTTTTTTACTCGTGTATTTCAGTATTTTTGGTAAAACGGACATTTAGAAATTGTACCTTTTTTTTCTTTAAAGATTTTATTTATTTATTTGACAGAGAGAGACACAGTGAGAGAGCGAACACAAGCAGGGGGAGTGGGAGAGGGAGAAGCAGGCTTCCCGCCGAGCGGGGAGCCTGATGCAGGGCTCGATCCCAGGACCCTGGGATCATGACCTGAGCTGAAGGCAGACGCTTAACGACTGAGCCACCCAGGCGCCCCTGAAATTGTACTTATTTTTAATTAGGTTGTTGTCAACATTACTCTGTACTAGCCCAGTTAAAAAAATACAAAAATGAAAATAGAAAACTTTACCTTTTCCACTAAACACCTGTATGTAAATATCAAAATTTTGTCCATTTAAATGTCCATTTAAACATAAGCCAAGTGGAGTTTATCCAATAATAAAACAATGCTTGAAGATTATAAAATTTATTAATATTCTACATTATTTAATAAATTAAAATAGAAAAAAATGAAAGCATTAATCTTTTAAGAAATTATTGGATAACTAAAAATCATGCTAAAAAAAAAATTAGAGGCATCAAGTAAGGAAATTCCAGTAAACATCATGATTGACAGTAAACAACAGAAGCATTTCCACGAAAACTGAGGCTGACACAAGGGATGATGGCCAGGACTCCTGCTATTCATCACTGCACACAATGCCTGGACATTGTGAACCACGTGGGATCCATGTGTCTTCATCCAGAGAATGTTTTAATGAGGATCTAAAAGAACAAGCTATCTCTATGTGTATTAGCACAAAAACAACTCCAAGATATGTATACAGAATAAAATATCACAATATAACATTCAATGAAGAATTTTAACTAAAATCTGCTAATGACAGGCAAATGCATTTTTATAAGACATACACTTAATCTTCCACAGAACAGGCAATAGTGATTACAAAGGTGGTGAGTGATGATGGAGGGCATGACAGGGAAGGAGATGTTTTACTTCTTAGTCCAAAATGTGCAACACTGTTTGTGGAGTCTGACCTCAAAACAAAGATACATGGCATGTAATGTTTAAAACAGGGGCACCTAGGTGGCTCAGTCGTTCAGCGTCTCCCTTCGGCTCAGGTCATGATCCCAGGGTCCTGGGATCGAGCCCCGCATCGGGCTCTCTGCTCAGTGGGAAGCCTACTTCTCCCTCTCCTGCTCCCCCTGCTTGTGTTCCCTCTCTCACTGTGTCTCTCTCTGTCAAATAAATAAATAAAATCTTAAAAAAAAAAAAGTAATATTTTAGTAACAATTGGTGGAAACAGAATTTGGTTCCATCCACTCTGATGACAAAGACTAATTTTTTGCTCCAGTGTAATGGCTGAAACATTTTTAGGTAAAACACCTGCTACACAAAAGTCCCTGAATGAACAAGGGTCTTCATGGGATGGATACGCTGTGAGTGATATTAAAGAACGTACTGTTAAAACAAATTATACAATAAAACATCCTTTATCATTGATATGTTTCAGAACTTCCCACTGTAATCCAAATCATTAATATTTTAGAGACAGAAACATGCTGATTCACTTGTTTAGCTTCAAATGCCTTGTAAAATCAGGGACAATAGGTTTTCCCTTCTCAGTCTTATTTTCCAGCTGTTCCTGCACATTAATATGGCTCATTATTGTGCAGTTCTTTTTTTTTTTTCCTTTTTTTTTTCAAATTTGTATTTAAGTTCTAGTTAGTTTACATGTAGTGTAATATTGTTTTCAGGAGAATTTAGTGATTCACCGCTTACATGTAACACCCAGTGCTCAACGGGACAAGTGCCCTCCTAAATACCCATCACCCACCTACCTCCCTCCATCACCCCTAAGTTTGTTTTCTATCATTAAGAGTCTTTTATGGTTTGTTTCCTTCTCTCTTTGTTTTTCCCCTTCCCATATGTTCATCTGTTTTATTTCTTAAATTCCACATATGAGTGAAACCATGTGATATTTGTCTTTCTCTGCGTGACTTATTTCGCTTAATGCTGTTTTTCTTTTTTTTCTTTTTTTCCTTTTTTTAAAAGATTTTATTTATTTATTTGAGACCGAGAGAATGAGAGACAGAGAGCATGAGAGGGAGGAGGGTCAGAGGGAGAAGCAGACTCCCCGCCGAGCAGGGAGCCCGATGCGGGACTCGATCCCGGGACTCCAGGATCACGACCTGAGCCGAAGGCAGTCGCCTAACCAACTGAGCCACCCAGGCACCCGATAGGTCTTCTGGTTTTGTTTTGTTTTTTTTTTTTTTAAGATTTTATTTATTTATTTGAGAGAGAGAGAGCATGAGAGGGGGGAGGGTCAGAGGGAGAAGCAGACTCCCTGCCGAGCAGGGAGCCCGATGCGGGACTCGATCCCGGGACTCCAGGATCATGACCTGAGCCGAAGGCAGTCGCTTAACCGACTGAGCCCCCCAGGCGCCCCTTAATGCTGTTTTTCTTAATGCAGTTCTTCTTAATGCTGCTCTACAACGAACTGACCGTGCATTCACATGCAACTCCTAAAACAATCCCCTTTGCCAACCTCACTGACACCAAAGTCCCACCCCCAGTTTCTGATTCACACCAGAGTATGAAACCCTCCCCAAGAAAATCCCCCAACAGGGCCTCTTCCCAGGTTCCATGCCTCTGGGTCATGGTGAGATGGACTGTAAGTGGAGATGCGAGGCACTGAGGCGAGGCCGGGGTGAGTTCCAGCAAACGTTAGGCAGGACCCTTGAGTGCTTGAGAGTACATCACCAAGTCCAAAAACCCAGCATTTCAGGAAAGAGAGAAGCAACAACCAAGAATGTGAATTTTACCTGGGAACGCGACATTTTGGCCTCCTCTTCCTTTCCTCTTCTCCTGGACTTACTTCTCGGATAAGATCAGTCTTGACAAGTGGACGGTGAGGGCTGAACACGGGCTGTTTAATGCCTAGAATGCACATCCCCCTTCCCGGGACACAACCACACACAGAGGGAGGACCTCAACACGCGGAAAGACACTCCTCCGCCGCCCACTGCCCCGGGAGGGCCCGTGAACAGAGACAGGCCGGCGAGGCGGAGTCTCCCCTTTTCCTCGCAACTCCCTGCCCGGCTGTGAAGCCCACGCGCTCTGCGGCCGCACCGGCCCTCGGCAAGCGCCGCACACAACGGGGCCCCGCCCCCCTGGATCCGGGACGGAGGAATGCGAGGGCAGGGAGGCACCGGAAGCGGCGGTCTCCACGAACCGAGGCGGTCTCCACAAGGACGCCGCGACCCGGCGCTACCAGGCCTCGGCACGTCTCACGGCGACGCCGGGACTCATCGTGGGCAGGAAGGCGAGGGCCGCCGCTGTAACCTCCAGAGGGCCCCAGTGTGGACGGCTGGAGGCTGTGGGGCCGCGGAGCGCGGCGGGCTTGAAACTGACCATCCGGAATTCACTCACCCGAACGTTCCTGTCGCTCAGCCCAATTCACTTCCGGGTCTGCCGGCAACTGCACACGCGCAGACGCGAGAGGAGGTTACGGGGGGCGGGGCTTGGGCAGGGCCGCCAGGAATGGTCGAGACTGGGCCGGAAGCGCGCGTGGGGGCGGGGCGAGCTTGTGGGTCTGTTCGTCCCTTCCGGCTGTGCTTGTTTCTCAGCCTTGTGATCGCGGTGGGGGAGAGCTGCTTCCTGCCTGTTCCAAGTTAATGTTTATAAATTTAAAGTAAAAGAGTAGAGTTATGAGGGCCGCTTGTATTAGAGGCGGAGGTATCCTCAACAAGTTGAGAATGGCTAAATGGCTAAATTCAAAATCTTTTGGTGCGAGCAGGTGGAGATGTGTGTCTTGCAAGCGGTGGAAACTGGAATGTGATCACTCAGGTGATCGTCGGGACGAAGCCTCTCCTTGGACCTGCTTACAACAGGGCAGCTGGCTTCCCCCAGGGCAAGGGGCTCAGGAAAGAAAGAGGGGATCTCGGGGGAATCCATTATCTTTCATAACCTAACCTCAGAAATGACAGACTCTTACTTCCGCCAGATTCTGCTGGGTCACACAGGCTCTCCTGTAATTGCCGCAGCTCAGGCAACCAGCTGTCCTGCTTTTCCCTGGCCTGACCAGGTTCCTGAGAAACAGGACTTTTCGTCCTAAAACTGGGAAAGTCCCGGGCAAACTGGGCCAGCGGAGCACACTAGCTGATGTGCCACTCACCTTCGCAGCCACACTCCACCCAGTCTGTTTTCTCTCCTTCCCTCCTCTTCTTTTCCCCACCTCCACCCCTTCTGTGTTCTCTCCTCTCCTTTGCTCCCCTTCTCTTCCTTTTTTGTCACCTCCAGGTGTGAAGAGAGGGTGGAAAACATACTCCTGGCCTGGGTCCTAGTGAAATTTTTGGATGCTGGGGTATGATATATACCATCTGAGATAGTTACTAGCTTGCTACTGGGTGTTAGTTAAGATGGCCCCTGGGACTGAAGGACACAAAATAATATTGAGACATGAAATTCTGATAAGGTTTTGGACAATGTTGGAGAAACGCTGTAATATGGGACGCAGTGCCCATAAGTATTCCACAATGAAAAGGAAACCATTTTTACAACAAAGAATGGAGAGGTGGGTGTCACCCTCAAATGTGTAGAGCTTGTCAGGGGGCATGACAGGGAATAAAAGCTGACCATGAGAAGCAAGCCCTCAGAAGTTCTTCTAACGTGAAAACAAGCACAAGCCAGACAGGCTCTTCCCACTTTGGGCCATCCTTGTGTCCCAATACCTGCAGTTGGTACCCTCACCCAGGATGTTCACAGACACTTACTGCCTGTGGGATGGGGTGGGTGGTCAATTATTCCTTTACCAACCAACTCATCAACTGATGGAATTAATGAAGTTAATGTAAGGTGTTTCCTGGAGGTCCCCAAACAGAGTGAGGTGATAAAGGGTCTGCCTACTGTAGCAAACTGACAGAAATTTGAGAAGGAACATACTGTGGGTTTTAAGACTAGGTTACAACATCTATTTGGCTAGCAGAAATCTCATCCATTAGACAACAGCCAAAGCTGTGCTTTGTTTAGATGCTGTGAAAATTAATAATGAGAAACCTCACTAAAATGGAGTTAGGAACTTTTGGCAGGGGGAGCTCTCATGCCCTACCCCTCCTGATCAATTGCAGACCCAATAGGAAAAGACGGACTTGACCTTGCACTTGGATACCACTCTACTACTCTAATCCCCCCAATCTGGGCAACAGCTCAGCCAATGAAAAGCTGCCATACTTTGAACTCCCAGTTGACACCAATGGGCTGTTAGTTTGTTATGGCCTTTCCAACTTAACCCTTTTCTCCTTAAAAAGCATATCTTAAAAACAAACAAACAAACAAATCTCTCCTTTGTTCCCCATTCTTGCTTAGGGTTTTGCAGTAGCTTGTTTGTCCCAGATTGCAATTCTCTTTTATTCTCAAATAAACCCATCTTTTGTTGTAAAATAACCAGCAGTTTTTATTTTTAAGGTTAACAATGCTAAATTTTATCCCTACATGTGTGGGAAACACAACCCTACAGGAAGCAAACACGCAGAAAGAAATGTGGTGGCACTGAGGGGCAGCTGCCATTACAGGTCATCTTCTAATGGGAGGAGGAAAAAGCTGTGGGTGGTAGGATTTGTTGGTGCAGAGTTTAGTAAAATCCAGTCTGTTTCTAACTTGAACATGGTGGAGAAAGGTGGAAAGGTGATGAGGCTAAGTGGCCACGAGCCACGCTGGGACCGTTGTGAACTTTACTTTTGGAAGAAGAGTTCATTAAACTCAACCCACCAGCTAGAAAATAAAGATGACGATGAGAAACCTGACCTTACCTTGAATCACCAGGGACCATGGGACCATAGTCTGCTAAATTAATCAGGGTGAAGAATGAAGCAGCACAGACTATCCTGGTGACATGTGTGAAGCTGGCATGCTGGTACCAACAAATTCTCTGTACAATAGCCCTGTATGACCCATGAAAAAAGTAGATGGCTCATGGAGACGAACAACAGACTACTGAAGCTTAAATAAAGCAATGCCACCCATAGCATCAGCAGTCCCCCACATGATTCCAACAGGGCAAGAATTTCAGCAGGCTAAAAGAGACTGGTCCTCACTGATTGTGCAAATGTTTCTTTTCTCAGCCTTATCTCAGAAAAGAGCTAACTACAGTTTAGTTTCATGTAAGAAGGATCATAGTTTACGTTTGCTCCATTGCCACAATTACTTGAATTCACCAGTTAGCTGTCTCAATTTGGTTAGAAGGGATTTGGCTTTAATATAGGTCCTGAGTGTAATAATACGCTATACTGGTGATATAAGAATTTCAGAAACTGAAGAATAAGCTAGGTGGAACTGACCTAAATGCATTAGTGGCACCAAGAGACTCGTTAAATCCAAAAGATCTAGGGACTTGCCCAAATGGTGAAATTGTTAGGAATATTCTGGGCAGAAGCCACCCATGATGATTCACGGATGACTAAAAAGAAACTGATATCTTTACCTACCCCTAGAACTAAACAAGAAGTCCACTGTTTGGTCTATTTGTACTGGGGAAGATGCATATTCTACATCTGGGAATATTGCTAACTCCTAGCCATGAAACTGTTTCCCAAAGGAGTCCATATTTGAATTAGGACCCAATAATGACAGGTCATTTCTGGTTTATAAAAAGTAGTGTCTCTCAATCTCTGTCTGTCTGTCCTTGGACCCCTGTGATCCATTCAGAAATGATTTTGGGAATGGTTGCAATGCATAGTAATGCAAATTGGAATTAATGGCAAAAGCCTTTGAGTGTCACCTAGTGGTGACCACTAAGATTTGGGATCAGAAAATTTTGGGGTGCTGGGGTATGATATATACCATCTGAGATAGTTACTAGCTTGCTACTGGGTGTTCATTTAGATGGCCCCTGGGACTGAAGGACACAAAATAATATTGAGACATGAAATTCTGATAAGGTTTTGGACAATGTTGGAGAAACGCTGTAATATGGGATGCAGTGCCCATAAGTATTCCACAATGAAAAGGAAACCATTTTTACAAGAGCATCTACAGGGGGAATGCAAGCAGGCAGCCATCATATCCACAGTCAGAAACCTCTTTTCTCATAGGAACAGCTTTAGAATCCTCTGAGTTGCTGCCAGAGCCTACGGTCACTTGTTTTTGTGGATGGAAATCTATTAAACAGAATAGGGGTAAATGATGGGTTTCTGACAACCAGTAGGCATCTTACAGTGGGTCTGAATTCCCCTGGAAACTGCCACACCCTGAGCCTAGGAAGGCAATGGGAAACCCAGTGACATACTCAAACTAAATTTCATCTAGGTGTAACTACTATGCATTTAACTCTAGTATGGGGGATTCAACATTTTTGGATACAAAACATGTAACACCCCCACATACATACACATATGTTGGTGGGCCTTTATTCGTATTGCATTGAGTTTATAAATTACTATTGTTAAGAATTTATATATTCGTGTCATAATGTCCTCTCATTGACAAAGATGATCTTTATTCAAGTCTTTCTCATATCCCTTCCCTCTGACACTAACTTTCTTTGAGACTTGTCCCACATAGATAATCTAAGATATTCTCTTCATCTCAAGATCCTTAATTTAATCACATCTCAAGCAGGCTCCCCACTGAGTGTGGAGCCCAACATGGAGCTCAACTTCATGACCTGAGATCATGACCTGAGCTGAAATCAAGATTCAGATGCTTAACCAACTGAGCCACCCAGGCACTCCCACACATATTTACATATTTTTAAAATGCAGAAAAATTAATATACATTTATACTCTACCCCTCTAATTCTGAAAAGTCTGTCTCTATAGTCCAGAGAAGATTCATAGCCACAAACCTTTAATAGCATTCTATTTTGAGAAACATCTATATTTTTCAGTTTGATGAGTGAAATCACCATGTCACTGCTGTTTGCTTTTCACTCCCTCTAGTAAAAACTAAATCAAAGGTTATTAAATGTTTATTGAGCATTTTCACTTATTCTGCAAAGTGCCTGGTTATATTTTTGTCTACTTTTAAACTTTCCTCAATTTTATAGATTTCAATTAGTCCTGACTTTATTGTAAGATATTTAATCCAATATAGATATTGTTGTTTTACATACTATTATATTTATTTTATATAGTTTGTATATTATCACTTTGAACATTCCACTAGTATCTTGGAATCTTCATATGTAATTATATACATGATAATATAATAATTATTATGTATCATATAATTACATCTATATAATTATACATTATATGTACATAACATGTATATAATTTTCATTCCCCTACTGAACCCAGCATTTTGACCTTTGCTTATTTCTTTATTACATAATGAAATAAATATTAATATTTTTCTACATTTTTTTACATTTTAAGTTATTATGGATTTCATCCATGCAGACTTCATTTTACTACATATGTGAGGTAAAGAACAGCTCTCCCCTCACCTGCCTTCATTTCTACTCTGTGCTCCCTGGGCCCCACAGCTCTTATAGATATGGCATAGCCATTTATCATCCCAGTGGAAAGGGCAATTCAAATCAGTTTAAACCCATGATAGGACTTCAAATCATACTAAGCAAAAATGGACAGAGTTAAAGTGAGAAACAGGTGAATTCACAACAGCAGGGTAAGAATATAATATCCCGAACTCATGAACTAATATAACAAATAGATTTTTTTTTTTAATTTAATCTGTAAGACCGGGAAGCCTGGGTGGCTCAGTCAGTTAAGCATCTGCCTTTGGCTCAGGTCATGATCCCAGGGTTCCGGGATCTAGTCCCTCATCGGGCTCCTTGCTCAGTGGGGAGCCTGTTTCTCCCCCTGCCTGCTGTTCCTCCTGCTTGTGCTCTCTCTCTCTGACAAATAAACAAATAAAATCTTTTTTAAAAAATCTGTAAGAATGCAGGAAATGTGAACAACCCATTCACCATCTTGACCTAATGGACAAATACACATCTCTGTCCCCATCAGTGAAAAATCTACTTGTTTTTTTTCCCATGCGTATGTATTATAGCTACTAAAATTGATTACATGTTGGGCTATAAAGAAAACTTCAGCAGATTCTGATAGACTGATTTCAGATTGGGTCATGATCTCTATGTCGTGAGATCAAGCCCTTCATCCGACTCTGCACAGCGCATAGAGAGCCTGCTTAGGATTCTCTCTCTCCTTCTTTCTCTGCCTCCACCCTGCACACGCTCTCTCTCAATAAAATAAAATAAAATAAAGTAAAATAAAATAAAATAAAAATAAAAGTACATGTTGTCCTGAATAAAACTGCATGGATTTAGGGATCTGTGGGAGTTACATCTTGGTCTACTATGCAAAGATGTCATTTGGGCATGTTGGCAAAAAACAGTTTCTGTGGTGCACTCGCTGGTCTCTGTGGTGAGGAAATAAGTTTACTTAGGGGCCTTTCATTAAACCTGAGTAATGGGGAGTAGCCATTGGAAGAGTACGTCATGGATCTATTTTGTTAATTTGGAGTTTTTGGAGTAAGGTTGTCAAAAGATGAAAATGGATATTTCTTCAAGTTTATATAGAGAGAGGCCTTAACTGGGCTCGGTCATGTATACCGTGTGGGTATTCTCCACATCACATCACCATCTCAAGACTATGTCCTTAGAGCAGCTTCTGGGAGCAGGAAAGGCAAGTGGAACCCACATTCCAAGGACAGGCGAGCAGGTGAGGAGCCTCTGAGTGCCCAAGTCAGTGGTCACATTTTATCTTTTTTTTTTTAAGATTTTATTTATTTATTTGAGAGAGACAATGAGAGACAGAGAGCATGAGAGGGAAGAGGGTCAGAGGGAGAAGCAGACCCCCCGCTGAGCAGGGAGCCCGATGCGGGACTCGATCCCGGGACTCCAGGATCATGACCTGAGCCTAAGGCAGACGCTTAACGACTGAGCCACCCAGGCGCCCTATACTTTATTATATTTTGTTGACATATGTGGATTTTATTTTATTTTATTTTAAGATTTTATTTATTTATTTGAGAGAGAGAGAATGAGAGCGAGCGAGTACATGAGAGGGGGGAGGGTCAAAGGGAGAAGCAGACTCCCCACTGAGCAGGGAGCCCGATGCGGGACTCGATCCTGGGACTCCAGGATCATGACCTGAGCCGAAGGCAGTCGCTTAACCAACTGAGCCACCCAGGCGCCCCACATTTTATCTTTTTGATGACGTTCCCCAACACTCCTGCACTCCCCCACCATCATTCCCCATGGTGTCTGCACCCTCCCTGTATGCCCATTCCCCGTATCTTCATTTTACCTTGTGCTTGTTCACTCTGTCTCTGTCTCTCTCTTGCTCTCTCACTCATACAAACACACACACACAGTCACTCCCTTAACATTCCACCCTTCCTGCTATGTACCTAGACCTGAAGTAGCCATGCTTACCGCACCTTCTAATGTTGCACATTCTAAATAATATCTTTGTGGGTTGTTCAGGGATAGAAAGAGTAAAAACAGTAAAAAGGGCTCCCCTTTCTGTACCTCCAGAAGTCTGGACGTACCATGATGCTGACACATGTGAACACCTTTCTGAGATACAAATGTCTGTGTTGATGGTGTGAGTGTGACTTTATGAATATAAGTGAGCTGTGTGTGTCATAATGTGCATGACACACTGTGTCTTTATATAGTGTGTGTGTGCTTGTATATAGTGAGTTTTGGATGAGTGAGAGTTTGTTACAGAAAGTGCATGTATATGTGTGAGCATGTGTGACTGTATTTGTGTATGAATACACATGTGCATGGTATCTGTGTATAAGGCTGTAAAACACATATAGACTAGAGACTGAGCACCATCAGGATTCTAATCTTGCACTGGGAAACTGGGGGCTCTGGATAGTGGAGCTGGATCAAATTGTGCATTTGTATGAAAGAAAAACAAAAGGATTGGGGAGCCTGGGTGGCTCAGTTAAGCATCTGCCTTTGGCTCAGGTCATGATCCAGGGGTCCTGGGATTGAGCCCTACATTGGGCTCCCTGCTCAGCCAGGAGCCTGCTTCTCCCTCTCCCTCTGCCTGCCGCTCCCCCTGCTTGTGTTCCCTCTCTCGCTGTGTCTCTCTCTGTCAAATAAATAAATAAATAAAATCTTTAAAAAAATAAAAATAAAAAAATTAAAACCACGTTGCTTTAAAAATCCTTCTAAGGCACGTTGTCTGGTTTACATTCTCAACTTACCACTTAAATGATACAACAGAGTAGTGGTCTGAAAATTAGTTCAGGCTCACTTTTGGGAGGAACAGCTTCTCAGGGGAGTAGAGAATCCAGTGAGCACCTAAGCCTCCCTGCTGGTCCCACACGTGTCTGACCTCAGTATTTGTTCCCTCGCTGTGAAACCCTGTCTACCTTCACAGATCAAGGAGATAATGACTAGAAACCCATCAAACCTGTTGTTGTTTTTGGTAACCACCGGCTGGGAGAGGAAAAAAAAAAAAAGTTTTTTACAAATATTCTCAGTTCCCCAAGCCTGTGCTTCCACTGTGGCCACAGGCAAAAAGATAATTCTGCAGGGAGGTGAGGTCACAGAACTGCAAGCCCATATCCCACGGTCTGGATGCCTCCCTCCCTGTCCCACAAACACTGCTGGTTGTAACCAGCACATGGAGCCCACCGTCCCGGCAGCTAGAGGGAGTCAAGTGAGTATTGTCTATTTCAACCTGAGAGGCAGAGTCTGCAAGTGCAGTGAGGTATCAGGAGTCTTGGAAAGTGATTATATCAGAAAAAGAGATTCTTCTGGTCCAGTGCCAAGCCACATGGGAAGGAGGAATAATTCTGAGGCATGAGCTGAGTTAGTGAGGGGAGATGGGTTTCTAGACCTACATCAACCCCTGATGGCTCCTGATATGATTTCGTGTAATTCTCACTGATGGTGACTGTTGGCGTTTAATGCAAGTTATAAGGACACATGACTTTAAAGTGCTTAAGGACTGTCATACTAAGATCAATCAGCCTGCCTTCCAGGAATTAGACTGCATTTTCAGACTAGGATCAGTGTGACTGTAATACCTCCATGCTTGTAATAAGGATTAGGATAAATCCACAGGAGTTCTCTACATCTGTGCAGAAACCATACATCCAAATGGCAATTGCTGGAATGGAAATGATTTCTCTAATTCTGGGTGTCTGAAGAGCTTATGGAGATAATAGCTGTTTCCTCCTGATTATGTCCTTGGTCTATCGATTCCGGGGAGACTGTTTTCCATCTTCAAATTAAGGGGGAAGCAATTAAGAACATGGTAACATTACAAAATGGGTTTCGGATATCAACTATTAGCCCGGAAAGATCTTGTGATGTCTTCTCTGGTTTAAAACTATTTTCATGTTAACGCCAAACTCTACAATTTCTTTTTAACTCTACAATTTCAACTTGTAAAATACGCAGACTTTCAAGCTTAGAAATTATTTTGTATATGTCTTATATTTTGATTTTTCACAAATCTTATTGCTCATACTTTTTCTTAAGTGATGTTAAAGATATGAGCTTAAGATTTGAGATTAGTAGTATTGAGTTGCTGTTCTACACTAACTTATCATATATTGGCATTTCAAGTCTCACAATTTAGGGCACGACATTGGAATTCAGTGGTTCCCATGGTAGGTGTCATAAAAGCAAAATAATGGGTCAGTTGCCAATACACTATAAAGCTAATAGTGGACTCTTTAAACACAATTTGTCATGGAACAGGTCCTTAGAATTTTACTATAATCCGTGAGTCTACATTTTGTGGAGGTATTTAAATATTAATTCATTATTGTAAGTGGTCAATACAATAAATCTTTAAACATAAATGAAAAATTGTTAGAAAAAAATAACTACTACTTATCTAAAATAAGATAACGAGGTATGAGAATGTCCTAATCTGCACCTGTATTTTGAAGAATACATCTAACTAGCTTTGTTAGAACAGCATTGTGTTTAAATGCATTGCCATAACGCCAGACCAGTCAGGGGCAAATCTCCCCATTCCCACAAAAACAACTTGAACTTGACAAATCACTGAACTTTCTCTGCCTCGGTGCTCCTTATCTTTTCCATGAAAATACTAACACTGACTCTCATCAATTTATGAAGAATACAGGATGGACTACATACACGTCCTTTAGAGCAATGATCTAGATTGTGTAAAAAGCTCTTTTAAGTGTTACAAATTCAGCCCTTGGAAACTTGTTTAAAGCAAATATTGTAAAGAATTGTTTCCAAAGCGGAACTACAGGACGTAGAGAACATTGGATTTTAGCCAACATGATGCATGTATCTCACGCCTCGTGTTCCCATGCAGGAATCTGGCTCAGAAGAATCTCACTCTCTGGGATTTTACAGAATGACCACCAGGGATTCGGTGTTGGGAATGAGCTTTTATTGCAAACTATAGTTGGAATTCTGGGGAATTTCTCTGTTTTTTTTTTAATCATTATCTCTTCCTTTATCTGACAGGATACAAGCGTAGGTCCACAGATTTGATTCTCAAACACCTGACTGTAGCCAAACTCTTATTTTTTCTAAAGGAATTCCTCAGACAATGGCCGCTTTTGGGTTGAAACATCCCCTTGATGATTTTGGATGCAAACTTGTTTTCTATGTTCACAGAGTGGGCAGGAATGTGGCCGTTGGAACCACCTGCCTCCTGAGTGTCTTCCAGGTGATCGTGATCAGTCCTGGGGACTCCAGGTGGGCGGGTCTTCAAATAAAAGCTCCCAAGTACCTGGGCACCACCAACATCCTCTGCAGGATCTTGACTATAATGCAAAGTATTTTGGTTCCTTTTCATGTGACTGACAAAAGGAATAGCACAAACATCATAAGGAAAGCAGATCATGACTACTGTAATGCAGTATATTACAGCAAAATCACAGAGTCACTCTATGTGCCATTCCTATTATTCCATGATGGTTTCTGCTTGGGGCTCATGGGCTGGTCCAGGTTTTCATCCTGCAAAGGCACAGGCAGTGAGTTCAATACTTTCATAGAACACTGTCTCCCCGAGATCCTCCCCTGAGACCACAGCCACCCAAAGCATCTTTGTCCTGGTATGCTTCTTTCTTTTTTTATGGACACTGTCCTCTATCTTCCATGTTTGTCGGTTATTAACAACCCCCGTCTGTGGCTGAGGAATGCTTTTACACTACTCGCTGCATGTTTTCCTACTGTCAGTCCCTACATTCTCATGAGCCATGACCCCAGAATGTCCACCCTCTGCGCTGCCTGGATAAGGAAACAAAATCCCCTAAACTTATAAGGAATATGTAAGTTATATGCATATTCACAATGGTTGTTTATTTATTAGCCCCTTTCAATGTATAAGCACATTTATAAAATATCTACATTACAAGAGAGGGATAAACAAGACAAACTGAGCTCCTGCTACTAAATAAACAACATCAGTAGCATTTATAAATGAAATGTGGTGTATTCATCAGGTTAATGTTTAGTAGTCCTCCTTACCCAAAGTCTCACTCTCTGCAGTGAGTTCCCTGAAGTCAACTGCAGCCCATGAGCAGACAATCCTTCCTTCTGATTTATTGTCAGAAGGTCAATAGCAGCGGAGTGCTCAATCACAAGCCTACCATATTCATCACACCTCATCTCATCACATAGGCATTTTTATCATCTCACATCATCATCATCAGAAGGGTGAGTACAACACAATAAGATATTTTGAGAGAGGGAGAGAGAGAGGGACCACATTCACACTTTTATTACAGTATATTGTTCTAATTATTTATTTTATTATTACTTATTGTTGTTAATCTCTTACCATGCCTGATTCATAAGTTAAACTTTATCATACATATGTATGTATGGAAAAAACAAAGTATGTATAGGGTTCAGTACTATCTGCAGTTTCAAGCATCCACTGGGGGTCTTGGAACGTATCTCCTGTGGCCAAGGGGAAACAATTATGTATTTATATGTATATGTTGTCAGATTAATATTTTCCCATCAAATAATATTGGATAATTGCACATTCAGGAACATCAAAATAATTCTTATTCAAATAATTGCAAACTGCTTTTTCTTTAAATTCTTTTTTATCTGATATTTATCTCACCATGCTGTTAGGAGTTAATTGGACACTTAGGACCAGGGTCCCCAACAAGAAAACAGGGGGCCAGGACAACTAAGACAAAACCACACTGGCATCCTGTTTGACAGCTTAAACAAGACCAGGATAGCATCCTGTTGAGCAGCCTCTGCAGAAGTAACTTTTGCAAAACATCCCGAAACAAAACAATTAACCGTAAAACATTGATCACTATCACAAAGTCGAGGCAGTTAGTCACCATATGTCAGCCCAAAAGACCATCAACACATGAACAATAACCCAATAGGTAGACAGGGGCATGATCAGAGTCCTGACTGGCACACCTTAGTGGCCAATCCACAGGGGCCCACTCTCAGGATGCTCAAGATAGTTCTGCAAAAGAGCTTACAAAAACCCCTAGATTTGAATGCCAAAATGGCAACCCTCTCAGGTCCCCTCCCTCTCTGGGAGCTTCGTACTATGGCTCAATAAACTTTGCCTTGCTGCCCACCAGTCTTTAGCTGGTCTACCTCTTAATTCTTCAAAGTGGCTTAACCAAGAACCGCAGGTTCTAAGGCAATAAAAATCCTGTAACACTAATTAATTTGGAAGTGGAGGTGATATGGAAATTTTTTAGCAACACAATTTATGAATATTGACCTTTCCCAACCTCCAGTAGGGATAAAAAGTCTAAACAGAATATCCATGAAAGAAATGGAAAAGTGTCTCTTACAAATAAAAGCCCTGGAATCAGAGGGTTAAATGGACATTCTAGAAGCCTGGGATAAGCAATGCTGCTTACTCATTTAAATAGCATTGAGTGGTTACCACATTTTTCCACACCTACTTTTTGCTGAATGTGCAGTAATCACCTGGGATTGCTTTTGTAATTAAGAAACATAAAAGGCGTTCAAATTAATTGTTTTTCCCTAAAAAGTAAATACACAATTTGATGTCCACTATCAAGTACTCCTCATATCCTAGTCAGAGACTAGAGGTATAAGGGTAGATAACCCTTAACTGAACACACATGCAAACATTTGCACATAAACAACACATGTGTATACACAACATATATTCAGATACAATCATATACCCTCACATCTCACACACTCTCAAGTATTCCTCCATAACTCCCACTGAATACACCCACCCTGACCACACCCACCACCATTCACATTCGTAAAACCACATTCATGCAATCAAGGTGCAATTGTGTATCTTGATAGTATGGGCATAAATGGGAAAGGAGGGTGTGTTATAAGGTATTTGCTCATGAGACTAATGGAGGCTGAGAAATCCCAAAACCTGTAGTTTGTAATCCAGAGACGCCACCTGTCCAAGTCTGAATGCAAGAGAAAACCTATGTCCTGGCTCAAAGACAGGCAGAGAGGACAAATTTTCCTTTACTCAACATCTTTGTTCTATTCTGGACTTCAAGGAATTGGAGGAGGCCAACCCACACTGGGGAAGGCAATCTGCTTTAGTCTATTGATTCAAATGTTAATCTCATCCACAAACACCCTCAGAGACACACACAGAATGATGTTTAACTAAGTATGGGGGCACCCCATGCCCCAGGCAGGCTGACCAATAAAATTGACCATCACATCATTTAACGAGACAGCTATCTTGCCACTCAGAGAGAGAGCCATGTGGTGATGGGGTGGAGTGGGAAGAGAGGAGGCTGGGTCTGACAACTTCCTGGAATACCTGTCACATCTGAACGGCAACCTCTAGGCATCCTATTACATGAGATGATAAACCTTCCTCTTGGTTTAGTCATCACTGCCCAGGTGTTCCTTCCTCCTCAAACCTCCATCACCGTCCACGTGCTCTTTCCTCCTCAAACGTCCATCACCGTCCAGGTGCTCTTTCCTCCTCAAACGTCCATCACCGTCCAGGTGCTCTTTCCTCCTCAAACCTCCATCACCGTCCAGGTGCTCTTTCCTCCTCAAACCTCCATCACCGTCCAGGTGCTCTTTCCTCCTCAAACCTCCATCACCGTCCAGGTGCTCTTTCCTCCTCAAAACTCCATCACCGTCCAGGTGCTCTTTCCTCCTCAAACCTCCATCACCGTCCAGGTGCTCTTTCCTCCTCAAACCTCCATCACCGTCCAGGTGCTCTTTCCTCCTCAAACCTCCATCACCGTCCAGGTGCTCTTTCCTCCTCAAACCTCCATCACCGTCCAGGTGCTCTTTCCTCCTCAAACCTCCATCACCGTCCAGGTGCTCTTTCCTCCTCAAACCTCCATCACCGTCCAGGTGCTCTTTCCTCCTCAAACCTCCATCACCGTCCAGGTGCTCTTTCCTCCTCAAACCTCCATCACCGTCCTGGTGCTCTTTCCTCCTCAAACCTCCATCACCGTCCAGGTGCTCTTTCCTCCTCAAACCTCCATCACCGTCCAGGTGCTCTTTCCTCCTCAAACCTCCATCACCGTCCTGGTGCTCTTTCCTCCTCAAACCTCCATCACCGTCCTGGTGCTCTTTCCTCCTCAAACCTCCATCACCGTCCAGGTGCTCTTTCCTCCTCAGACCTCCATCACTGTCCAAGTGCTCCTGACCAACCCCCTCCGTGGGTTTGATCAACTTGTTAGAGCTGCTCCCAGAGCTCAGGAAAACAGTTTACTCACGAGATTAGGGGTTTACTATAAGAGGGTAGAACTCACGAACAGCCAGACGGAAGAGGGGCCCAGGGCCAGGTATGGGCAATAGGCACAGAGCTTCAGTGTCCTCTCCAGGCCTGGGAAGCTGCCCGAGTCCTGGGAACATTAGGATTCTGGTGAAGCAAAGGCAAGCCCTTCCCTTACCTTGAGGCAGATGGGTCCAAATGTTCAAGCACAATTCTTTGAGAGGAGGTTCGAATTACTCTTTCTGGCATCAGCAATAAGAACAGAAGTGAGGGGCAGGCTTGTGACAACAGGCAGGCCATTTAATACACCCCAGTGCTCTTGCTTTCCTAGATCAAAGCACCATCTTCTTCCGATAGAAAGCCTTCTGGTTGGAATTTTTTCTTTGTTGCACATTTCTGCAAAAGTTGATTCTGACAATGTTTGCCAGCTCATCCGTTACTTCTGGGGACAGAGGGAGCCTGGAGTTTCATTCAGTCATGCCACCATTTGTTTTGTTTGCGGCAAAAAGCTTAATTGTTTCCATTTGGTCCACGGGGCTTGGGAGAGGGCTCCAGGGTGGTTAAAAAGCTGTCTCGTGGCTGCAGGGAGAGGCTGAGGCACAAACTCTGGCACCAGGGGGCTGTCAGAGGGGCCCCCTCAAAGGCTGCTGGTCTCCACCTAGTCGTGCTTGAGAGTGAGCCTCTCGAAGAGATGCTCGCCCAGTCCAGCCTGGGGGCCGGCCAGCCTGCGGAGGTTAGTCAGGTGGTCGCCCATCTTCTTGATGAGTTTCACCTCCTCATCTAGGAAGTGGTTCTCCAGGAAGTCACAGAGCTGAGTGACAGAAGAGGAGAAAACGTTGGCCATTTACGCATCCACAGTGTGACAGATGGGGAAACGAGGCTCAAAGGGAAATTTGCCCATTTAAATGTGGATGAAAGGAGTACTTACATGGGGGTCTGCACGGGCAGAACCCAGGGCATGCAGATCCAAAAGGGCCTGGTTCAGGCTCTTCTCCAGGACCACAGTGCCCCATTTCATTGGAACTCAGCTACGCCCTGTGTTTACATACTGCTGATCCAACCAGGGCAGGATGGAGTGGTTGCCCAGAGACTGCACAGCTTACAAAGAGTAAAAGATGTACTATCTGGACATTTATAGTAAAAAATAAATGGCCATTTCTGAGGCGGATTCACATTTTGTCATGTACATGGAAAGCTATAAAACTTCAGAAATATAACACAGAAAAATCCACTTTAGAGTAAATATTAAGTGAGGATGACACAAAATTGGTCTCAGCTGGAAGAGGAAACCTGCATTCATTCAGAGCCACAAGGTGTTGTATTGAAAAAAGGGAGACTAGAGAGAGGAGGGCTTATATTGCAATTTGGTTGAAACTACAATTTTTTTTAAGATTTTATTTATTTGACAGAGAGAGACACAGCGAGAGAGGGAACACAAGCAGGGGGAGTGGGAGAGGGAGAAGCAGGCTTCCCGTGGAGCAGGGAGCCCAGTGCAGGGCTCGATCCCAGGACCCTGGGATCACAACCTGAGCCGAAGGCAGACGCTTAACAACTGAGCCACCCAGGCGCCCCTACCAGGTGGATCTTTAAGTCAAGATTTGCCAGTGGGTTTTTCGTAGTTCTTGTCTCTAGATCACCTGCCTCAAGAACACTCAGGACACTAACACAGATCACAGGTTCCTGGATAAACGTAATGAGAATTTCTTTTGTGGAACCTGAATTTCCCATTTATCAAAGCACTGCTGGTGATTGTAGGACTCACGTTTCCAACTGCTCTTGGCTTTCTCCAACATGCTGAGCAAGCCCAGGGACAGAGGAGCCTGGGGACTCACTGAGACTTGGAAGCTAATGGCTGTATCATATTGTTATTCTGCAGTCCCTGATGGGGGCTCTGGAGGTGTTATTTCTGTTTCAAAGGAATCCTCATTAAAGCAACCTGGGGAGCCCCAAGTTGAAGAACCCGCACGGGTAAAGAGTCTCTTGATTTCCCTCCATCTTTTCCTGGGTTTGGGGCCCCCGACCAGGAGGCAGCCTGGACAGTCCTATCACACTGCCTGTTAGGAATATGGCCCTGGCAAGACAGAGAAGCTCTCCTGAGACAGAATCTCACAGGGAGAAAGGGGACATCTGGTTTGCTCCCCGCCCCCCCCCCCGGGAAATCCCACACTGAAGAGAATGTGAAAGTTGAAATGACATGGTGTCACTTATGCCCAGTGGTTTTCAAGTGGAGCCAGGAGGTCATTCAGGAGGCGGGCCTTATGCCTGTCCTCACCTGGTGGAACCATGAACTTTGAATGGGCCAACCCACAAATATCTCAAGGACTATGCACGAACACACCTGCAAGTTCTTACAGTAATGGACTTTAGCAACCAGTTATGGTAAGCCAAGATTCGTTTTCTGCCATCGACACCAATCAAAATTCTTTGTAAGCAACGTATTCAAGCATTCACTTTTGTCCTTAAAAACCCCTGACTTCTGCTCCCTAGTGAGACACTCTTTGGGTTGCCACCCACATCTCTGTACCCTGCATTGCAATTCTTTGATCCCAAATAAATGCTTTTGCTTCGATATTGTCTCCTGACAATTTTAGGTTGACAAGTGTCATTTGCTCTTTTTGATTCAGGACAGAGTGTTCCCCAAAACAGTTTCATGTAGTGTTCTCTCTGTGCTCTACCTCCAGCTTCCTAACCTTTGCTGTGCATTACAAATAACCACAAAAGGGGGCGCCTGGGTGGCTCAGTCGGTCAAGCATCAAGCATCGGACTCTTAATTTCAGCTCAGGTCATGTTCTCAGGGTTGTGGGATCAAGCCCCGCTTAGGGCTCCACGCTCAGTGGGGAATCTGCTTGGAATTCTCTCTCCCTCTCCCTCTGCCCCTCCCCCTGCTCACTCTCTGTTCTCTCTCTCTCTCTCCCTAAAATAAAATCTTTAAAAAACAAACAAACAAAAACCCCCAAACCACCACAGAGGGTTTGACACTCAACTTCCACACAGGCAAGGAAACAGTTTCCACCTCCTGTGTCCCCTTTACTGTCACACGGAGTCCTTCTGACACTTTTGCACTCCCCCCCCCCCAACCCCACCGCACCAACAAGCAAGCCTCCAACCAGCTGGGTGTCCAAGAATTCAACTCAATTCTGCCACCGTCTACCCCAAGACACATCAGGTCCCACGGGTGAGGGCTCAAGTCCCCACGAGAAGCCCCCCCACACACACACATTTTGGGCTTCTGAGCGACCAGCTATAGATCAGAGGTTCCAACAACCCCCTCTTTGAGTTTGATTAATTTGCTAGAGCAGCTCACAGAACTCAGGGAAACACTCACGTTTATCAGTCTCTTAAAGGACTGAGGTGTGTCCCTCTCCTGGTGTGGATGTGTTCGTCAGCCTGGAAGCTCTCCAAATGCCCTGCTACTGGGATCTTATGGAGGCTTCCTCTCGTGGGCATAATTGACCATTGGCTCCATTTCCAGCCCCTCCCCTCTCTAGAGAAGGGGGATGGGGGTGGGTCTGCGAGTTCCCAAGCTTCTGATCATGGCTTGGTCTTTCTGATGACCAGCCCCACCCAGGAGCCCACCCAGAGTTGTCTCATTAGCACAAGAGATGCTCCCAGGGCCCTCATCACTTAAGAAATTGCAGGGATTTTAGGAGCTCTGTATCAGGAACCAGGGGCAGAGACCTATATTTATATTTTTTCTATTATCTCATGCCACGTTTCAAACCAAACCCAACAAATGAATATCCCTGGAGGGTAGGAACCACTCGTTATGGTATTTAAAGCTCACCAGGTGATTCTGATGTGCAGACTGAGAACCAGTCTCTTTTTGCACTTATCACACTTCAACCTGCATATGAAACACCTGGAATTATTATTAAGAACCCCCAGATACTGGTTCAGTAGGGCTGGCTTGTGCCTGAGAGTCTGTATTTCTTAAAAGTTACAGATCCGGGCACCTGGGTGGCTCAGTTGGTTAAGCGACTGCCTTCGGCTCAGGTCATGATCCTGGAGTCCCTGGATCGAGTCCCGCATCGGGCTCCCTGCTCGGCAGGGAGTCTGCTTCTCCCTCTGACCCTCCCCTGTCTCATGCTCTCTCTCTATCTCATTCTCTCTCTCAAATAAATAAATAAAATCTTAAAAAAAAAGTTACAGATCCTTGGATTAGACTGTATGAACCTCCTCTTTACTCAGGTAAAACTGGATGAAGAAAAAATAAATGGACCCGAGGTAATAAGGAGGAATAAAAAAAGCCGTAATACATGTTCTGTTTCAGAGAATTTTATTAATCCTGAAAGTAATCAACCATAACACTGCAATGGTTTTTTAATAACAAAATGTAAAGGTTAAAAGAACATCCCCCATTCCCCAAGGCAAAGAGAATTCCCACTGAAACACTCCCTCAAAGTGGAAAATTCTACACCCAGGAGGGGGCACTGTTCCAGGGGTGCAGCGCTTCTCCACAATCATCTCCCAGTTACCCAAGTTTTCGTTGTTTGCCCACCCACACAGACGAATTTCATAGCTTTCTATTATTAGGGTATAACACGGCTTCCCCATGTTGACTCAGTTTCTTAAACACCTGATTTACAAAGGACAACAAGTGACAACTTCATAAGCTCCATTTTAAATACAACTTAAAGGCACAAAATTTAAAGGCGGTGTCTGCCTGGTGACCCCCAGTGTCACCTCCACAGGTGCCTGACTCACAGGACACAGAAAAGAGGTGCTCCTGCCTCTTTTCCCGTCTTTTAGCCACTTCCAGTGAAGGGACACTGGATGCCCAGTCTTCTCTCCACGGGGCCACCCTCAGGCATTCTCCTCGGTGGGGGAAGAGAAGATCCTCTCACTGGGACCCTGGGACCCTGTCTTTCTGACGCCTCTAAGATGTGAGGGCTCTGACCAGCAGGTGTAGACTTCTCTGGAGGGAGACAGGAGCAGTTGAAAACCTGGAGCTCCGCCATCCCGTGCCCCATCTCATGTCCCATCCTTGCCCCCACTGGCCTGGAACATGCCTGGGTGGTGGAGGTTAGGGCCGGCACAAGCCTGGACAGGGCTCAGACCAGGTGAGTTGGGTGGGGCTTGGGGGTCAAAGCTGGGCATCTGGGCTGGTGTCTTCCCGGTCACTTGGGGTATCTGTTTGGATCCAAGAGAAGTGTACTGGGGAGAAGCTGAAGAGCCCGGACAGCCCCCAGACCAGGTCACCGGGAACTCAGCTTGGGGGTTTAGAAGAGGCTGAATCTTGCTTTCTTTGGAGGGTTCTGGCAAGTCTGGAGAGCGACCTGAGGAGACGTCTTACCCGGCGCCTGGATGCCGAGTTTGGCCTTCTGGCCACATTTTCCCACGATAGGCTGCGGGTGGGGCCTCGAGGCCACGGGAGGATGCTTGGCTTCTGTCTGGGCCAGTGTCTTCCTGGAAGGCTGGGGAACATCAGGGGAGACAACGTCAGGCCTCCTGGCTGTCAACTTGGCAATGAGAGGCGGGTCCTGGCAGGAGCTTTTTAGAGCTTGGCAGGGCAAGTCCACCCCACACCTTTGGGCTGGTTCACAGGCACGCACTTCCGGGGCTTTACTGAGAGGCAGTGTAGACCGCATGTCAGGTGTCACGACTGGTGGCTGACCTGTGGGGACGGGGCCCAGGACAGATGGCTTAGTATTTGTTTGGACGGGCAGTGGCCTGGTGGGGCGCTGTGGGAGAAGGAAACTCGTGTTAGACCCTCAGGACTCACAACTCAACCATCCGTCACACAGGACTGACGCACTCAGCCCTATCACAGTAGAAACTGGAAATCAGAAGCAACGGAGGACAAAGGTAAAACAGCAGACTCAGATAATAAATAGGGGGAAGTACGTAATACTCAGGATTTTCTCTACATCAGAAGGAAAAAAAGGAGCAACCCAATTTAAGCAGACAGCACATACAAAACTAAACGTCACAGCAAAAGACGTGCAAACAGTCATCACACATTTGCAGAGATACGCTCCTCAGAGGTGGGGGGGGACAATTACAATACCCGTCTAGTTTTTGTTGCCTATCAGATATGACAATTAAAACTTTCCTTATGCCGTTTGTTGTTAAGATCCAGGGAGCATACAACGCGCAGAGTGTAAATGGCAACCATCCTTTTGAAGGGTAATTTGGGAGTATTTACAGAATTTTGAAAGATGCCTTGTCTTGATTTAAGATCACAGAAGGCATCTGATAGAACCCTTCGCCTGGGCACAGAGACGCCTCCACAAACACTTGCCGGCCAGACTTGCACAAAATAGAAAAAATACGTCCTTCAAATAAAGAAACTGGAATAGGAAAAATACGGAGGAGTCCTAGGCGGTCCCTCCAGGCCAGCCCGGGTTTGAATGTAACCCCGCACACCCGAGCGGCACAGAATGAAGCGGAACGCAGATGGAGGCCCGGAGCAGGGAAGCAGAGACTCACCCTCAGGTGGGCACCCACGTCCGAGGGCTCCTTCCCGGAGCTCTGCTGCTTCTGTGGCCGTCTGACGGGTGGTCTCAGTGGCCGAGCCTCCCTCTTCTGCTCTCCTGGCCTGCAGAGCAAATCATGTGAACTGTCCGGACGCCCCTGACCTTCCTGCCCACACAGAGACCGGGAACCAGGAACACTCCTGGGGCCCAGACCTTGCCCTTGTTTGGGGGAAAGGGGGGCTCCACTGCCCACGAATCGCTCTGACCCTGTGATTCCGCACCTCTGTCTTGGTTCCCTCCTGCTGTCCGTCCTGTGGAAGGACCCTGGGATCTGTAAGTCCTGAGGCCTCTTGGGTTCCAAGTTTTCATTCTTACTGGAGCCCAAGGGCTGGGGGGCAAGGTCCCATGCCCAGCACTTCACGGGGCACCTCCTGCTGCTGGCCAGGTGCCCGAAGGCCCCACAGTTCTTGCACTTCACCTGCGGACGGAGGGAGAGAGTGCTCAGTGAGACAGCAGAAATCAGGGGCGGCTTTCAGAGGTTCATGTCAGGACAGATATTTGGAGTTGGATATTCGTTTGGGGGAGAGGACACAGACCCAGTGCCCATGTTCCTGAAACACTCAAGCTCCCACTTACCCTGGTATATGCCTCTTCTGGGGAGGGATTCCTTTGCCCCACTGGTCCCCTCTGTAGCTTCTTCATGTTCTGAGCGATAAGGGGTCTTGGGGGCCGCTGGTATATGCAATCCCCTGCCAGACCCTCGGGCTTCTGGTCTTTCTCCCTCAGGGACGGATTGTTGGATTCTCTACTCACAAGAAAAGGACCAAAAAGAAAAAAAAAAAAATTATGTAGACACAGAGACAGAAGTCCCTCATACCCCTGCTTCTCTGCCTGGATTGGATGGGGGGCTCACTGATCACTAAGTACACCCACAGTGATGTGGTCTCTCATGAACTCATGTCCCATTCTGTGCCATTCTGTGACGTTTTTCCATCATTACTTACTCCCAGGATAGGACACTGCCTGAGAAAAGGCCACTTGGTCTATAAATGGTGAAATTAGATTTGCAACCTGAACGCCTGTCCAGGTCCTCCCTGAAAACATCACTGTAACTCAGGCCGGCGACCTGGGTTTTCGTCCAGCCGCTCCCTCCAAGCTTAAAGCCTCGTCCCGTATTTATCGAAACCAATAAGCAGGGGCGCCTGGGTGGCTCAGTCGGTTAAGCGACTGCCTTCGGCTCAGGTCATGATCCTGGGGTCCCGGGATCGAGTCCCACATCGGGCTCCCTGCTCGGCGGGGAGTCTGCTTCTCCCTCTGACCCTCCTCCCTCTCGTGCTCTCTGTCTCTCATTCTCTCTGTCTCAAATAAATAAATAAAATCTTTAAAAAAAAAAAAAAAAGAAACATGTTGGGCGCCTGGGGGGCTCGGTTGGTTAAGCGACTGCCTTCGGCTCAGGTCATGATCCTGGAGTCCCTGGATCGAGTCCCGCATTGGGCTCCCTGCTCGGCAGGGAGTCTGCCTCTCTCTCTGGCCCTTCCCCCTCTCATGCTCTCTCTATCTCATTCTCTCTCTCTCAAATAAATAAATAAAATCTTTAAAAAAAAAAAAAAAAGAAACATGTTGGGCGCCTGGGGGGCTCGGTTGGTTAAGCGACTGCCTTGGGCTCAGGTCATGATCCTGGAGTCCCTGGATGGAGTCCTGCATCGGGCCCCCTGCTCGGCAGGGGGTCTGCTTCTCCCTCTTACCCTCCCCCTCTCAAGCTCTCTCTCTCTCATTCTCTCAAATAACTAAATAAAATCTTTAAAACAAACAAACAAAAACCAATACGCAGGCCAACAACTAGTGATTCTTTCCCTACCGTTTCCCAGAAAACTCCGTTTCCACAGATCAAGATCTCGCCGA
Organism: Mirounga angustirostris; assembly: GCF_029215605.1. NCBI lineage: Eukaryota > Metazoa > Chordata > Mammalia > Carnivora > Phocidae > Mirounga > Mirounga angustirostris. The sequence continues at coordinate 55,274,471 of NW_026991724.1, read as the reverse complement.
GAAAACCTGCCACCTCCTCTGACAAAGGTTTGCAGGGATTTGGTGCGGTGCTAACGAACACCCGTGACACTTGACACGGGACCCCCGTCACCAGGACAACAAGCGCGTTTTGCGGCAGGGGCACAAAGCCGCGCGGGGACCCGCAACCTGAGGTTGCCGCGTCAGCTCACGAGCACGGGCCAAGCTCGCAAAGAAGAGCCCGGGTCACGGAGAGGGTCACGCAGGGCAGAAGCCGCCCGGCAGCTGTGCGCCCAAGTCCGCAGCCCGCACCCGCGCCCCACAGGGAGGCCCCGCCCCCGCCCCGGCCCCGCCCCCGGGCCCGCCCCGGCCCCGCCCCGGCCCCGCCCCCGGCCCTCCCGACGTTCGTCCCACCTGTCCTCTTGGTCTTCGTGTCTCCGCACGGCTGTGGGAGGCCGGGCCCCGGAAGGCTGACGTGTCCTGCTGGAGACACAGCGCGCACTAGGGTCCTCTCCCGGCATCAGCGGAACCCGCAGCATTACCTCCAGGGCGGCAGCGACGACCCATTTCTCGGTCATCAAGTCAAGCTGACGCAGAGGAGAGAGGATCGAGGTACGGTCAGAGGTCTGCACACGGCAGGAAGCCTTAGGTCGTGGAGGATCAGAGACTCCCAGGGACGCCTGGGTGGCTCGGTCGGTTAAGCGGCTGCCTTCGGCCCGGGTCATGGTCCCGGGGTCCTGGGGTCGAGCCCCGCATCGGGCTCCCTGCTCGGCGGGGGGTCTGCTTCTCCCTCTCCCACTCGCCCTGCTTGTGTTCCCTCTCTCGCTGTGTCTCTCTCTGTCCAATAAATAAATAAAATCTTTAAAAAAAAAAAAATGACCAGGGCACCTGGGTGGCTCAGACGGTTAAGCGTCTGCCTTCGGCCCAGGTCATGATCCCAGGGTCCTGGGGTCAAGCCCCGCATCGAGCTCCTTGCTCAGTGGGGAGCCTGCTTCTCCCTCTCTCTCCCTCTCCTTGTGCTCTCTCTGTCAAATAAATAAAATCTTTTAAAAAAATTAAAAAATAAACAGACTCCCAATTCTTTGTGCGCTCTTGAACACAGCGCTGATCAGAGAGCAAAGGCTCTTCATCCAGTTCAACAGTGAGTTTGCCGACGGCCTGCACGAGGGGGAGCTGTGGGTAGAGGGAACGCCGGTGGTCCCCGGGTGGAAACCAAGGCCGCCACAGTCGCCTCTGCTTGCCATCTGATCACTGCACGTCCCTGTAATTGGCCAGCGCCCAAATATCCACGTTGCTAATCATGGGCTTTCACCCCGGGGGCATGGTCATGGGAGGAGAAGCTGGCTCAGCACTAGACCGGGAGGCCACCTCCTTCCTCCTCATGTCGCCTGCCCAACCTCTCCCACACTTACGTCTCTCTGTGGAATCCCAAGCTGCTTTAAGAATTCTTTCCCCTGTTCCATCGAGAGCCTGGTGGGGTCCATCGGGGTTGGTCCGGCCCAGGGACTCTGTTGCCCTGTGGGGGACAGAAAATGAAACCACTGAATTCTGCACATCCCTGGACTCCCCAATGCACAACGCGGCCTGCTCCCACCTCTCTGCCCGCCGCCGTCTCCCCTTTTACCTTTTGTTCAAACTACACCTACATAATCTTCTACTAGTAACACAGTACCAATTTGAATGAGAAATAAGGCAATGGATTTTTAAAAAATTTCTCCACTAGACTTAACATGTTTTATATATATGTGAAATGCAGATTCCATATTTAGGGACCTTATACTGTACCATAAAACACTTGGAAAAAGTGATCATGTAATTGGGTTCAAAAAGAAAATTCAATATATTAGAAAACTGGATATCTTACACTCTATAGTTCCCCTTTGTCATAATTAAACAAAAGTAAATATAACTACACTATTTAACTTCTTTATAAGATTAGGTATGGCCAAACTATTCACTACATTTCCAGAAATTCTGAAATCAAATTCCTTAAAATCAAAAATGAAATTCAAATGGAAATTATAGAGAAGGAAATAAAAGATCAAGCACTTTATGCCAAAACTTAGGAGCAGGGCAAAACCTGGTTCAGGGGGAAATTCCTTAGTCTAAATGGCCATATTATATACAAATATAAAATTTATAGGAAGTGTTCATCTTAAGATATTGTAGCGGGGGGCGCCTGGGTGGCTCAGTCGCTAAGCAGCTGCCTTCGGCTCAGGTCATGATCCCAGGATCCTGGGATCGAGCCCCACATCGGGCTCTCTGCTCCGCGGGAAGCCTGCTTCTCCCTCTCCCACTCCCGCTGCTTGTGTTCCCTCTCTCGCTGTGTCTCTCTCTGTCAAATAAATAAATAAAATCTTAAAAAAAAAAAATATTGTAGTGGGGGGGGAAAGAAACTGAAGCAGAAAAACAAAAGATTACAAGAGGGGGGCGCCAGGGTGGCTCAGTCGTTTAAGCATCTGCCTTTAGCTCAGTTCATGATCCCAGCCTGCTTATCCCTCTCCCCACACCCCACTCATGTGCTCTCTATCTCTCTCAAACAAATAAATGAAATCTTTAAAAAAAAAGAAGAAGAAAAAAAATGAAATTAGTTAATCAAAAACTAAATGGGATTAGGAGTACCTGGCTGGCTCAGTTAGTAGAGCATGCAACTCTTGATCTCAGGGTGGTGAATTCAAGCCCCACATTGGGGCAGAGTTTACATACATACATACATACAGAAATGGGATCTAATGGGAAAATAGAGTATAATAGGAAAATACATTATTTCTTTGGAAACAGCAATAGAACACATTACCACAGACTGTCATAAAAGGATAGTAAAATTTATCATAATAGATTATATTAGAAGAAATGCCGTATGTAATCTTGAGGCAAACATATTTGAAAATCCAGTGTAAAGTACAATTTCCTCTTCGAATTTTTTTTTTTTAAGTAAACTCTGCACCCAGTGTGGGGTTGGAACTCTCCACCTCGAGATGAAGAGCCACATACTCCAGCGACTGAGTCAGCCAGGCGCCCCTCCTTCAAACTTTAAATGACCAAAATTGAGTAGCGCGAAGCATTTCCCAAGGACAAATTAAGGTAGGATAATTCTTGCCTCTCTGTTGGACTGGGAGCTGCTCTGTTTCATTTATGGCTTCATGATCAGGGCTCTGAATTTCAACCAGCTCCAAACAAGTTCTCATGAACACACCGGCATAAAAGATAAATTAATATAAGTCACTTACACTTTTTTAAAAGCCCTGGGTCTGGGTGATCATTCTCTGCAATGATCTGAAAGGTAACACTTGTCTAAAAATTAACATTTTTGAAATAGTTTTTGAATCAGGATCTGCCCGAAGAAATTCTATTAAACGATTAATGAATCTTTAACACCTAAAATGGCCCCCGCTCCCTATTTTCTTCTATTTCTGTGAGGGGTACACAGAGGCCCCAAATAGTCGTGGAAACTAACCTGTGGTTTTGTGTCTGTTGGTGGCCACTCAGATATGTGGATCCTGGGCCAACTCCACTGGAGACAGAGGACTTTCTGGGATGACTGAGAAGGCCAGGTCTTCTGCTGGGCTTTTATACAGCTTGGAATCCCCAGGAAATCCCTTCCCACTAATGCAATCAGCCTAATCTAATCTTGTGTGAGCTCATCTTTGTGTGTGAGCTAATCTTTGCCTGCCTGCCCAGGATTGGAAAGGATATTTGCTTTATTGGAAGAAATGTTTTATTGTTTACATCCTCAGCACTTTCATTGTATCTCATGTGTATGTATCTGAAACAATACACTATAATTTGGTTTTTGCCATTCCCAGGGATTTGTAAAAGATACACATATAACTATATATTTTCTAACACTATACACAATGCTAAAAATGTTTATGCACATGTTGCTGGTGGGAGAGGTTGCGCATGCGTCGGGGCATGGGCTATGTGGGAAATCTCTGAACCTCTGCTCAATATTGTTGTGAGCCAGAAACTGCCCCAAAGAATAAAATCTATTTTTATTTATTTGTATTTATTTTAAAGATTTTGTTTATTTATTTGACAGAGAGAGACATAGCGAGAGAGGGAACCCAAGCAGGGGGAGTGGGAGAGGGAGAAGCAGGCTCCCCACTGAGCAGGGAGCCTAATGTGGGGCTCAATCCCAGGACTCCGGGATCATGACCTGAGCTGAAGGCAGAGGCTTAACGACTGAGTCACCCAGGTGCCCCTAAAATCTATTTTTAAAAAATATTTACGACTATGCCAACATACTGGCTGATTCATTCTACATCTTGCTACGGACGGGGTAACTTAGTCTCCCCAAGCCAAGGAGCTCATTGGCAACCAGGGCTTTGAAAACCGAGGTGAAGAATGGTTCTGTTTATCCACAGAATTAGAGCCCGCTTCAGCTGCTGAGAATGCCAGCAGGGCCAGGGTCAGGGCCAGATTCTGTCATGGCGCAGGCAGGATGCTGCTCTTCAACCCCCAGGAGACCTGGAAGCCAGGAGGCATCCCAGGCCTGGGCAGGGAGGGAGATGCTCTGCCAAGGAGAAGGATCCCAGGAGGATTTCAGTATGAGGATGCAGTGGATGAAGAAGGAGATAGGTAGAGCTCAGGAGAGTTCTCAGGGAGGGTGTTCCCTGGGTGGGGTCTGCATTCAGGTGGGTTTCTCCACCCACATGCTTCCTGACTCTCTCCTAGGACTGGGGAGAGGGAATGTTTTGCACTTGGGAGTCCTTCTGCCGGTGGGTGGGGGGGTGGCATGGAGAAAGGGTATATTGATGACTGCATTTCTCAAAACTCAGGTGTGATTTCTAAGATAATCTCATCTGAAGACAAAGCTCAGAGAATTTAGGAGGAGAAAGAGAAGGGGTAGGAGGAGGGAATGACTGGCTTTTGGGTAAATGTCCCATCCTGGACATAGAATACTGTGTTCTCTCTTCCTCTACAAACACTGTGTTTTTAGGGCTTGAAAACCTTTACTTCTCTACCTCTGATGTTCCTGCCTAATGAGTTTTTAAAACCACTTTGTTCCTTTGATTTTCATTCAAGTGAAGGTCAATTCACTCAAAAAATAAAAATAGATGATTTTTGTGGTTTTATGCATTCTAATGTGAAAAGCATTTAGAATGGTTCCCAGTAAATGGTAAATGGTAAAATTCTTTGTTTTTGCTCTTCTCAAAACCACTTTAAACCCTATTATTTCTCTAAAATTTCTTGATTACAAAGTCATTCGTTAAGTCCTTCCTCAGTCTCTTAATTCCCTGTCACTCAGGGTGTGAACCATAGATTGGCAATATTGGAATAATCGGAAATCTTCTGAAAATGGAGAATCTTGGGTCCCACCCAGCATCTTCTACATACATGTCTGCCATTTAACAAAATCTCCAGGTAATTATTTTGTACATGAAAATTTAAAAAGTACATTTCCAAATCACCCTGCTCTCTCCTGAGAAATAGACAATTACTCTGTACGATTAAAAAAAAAAGCTCTTAGATACACATGTAGGTGGGCAATAAATAGGTAGATAATCTGTGTTGCTTCCATGCCTGTAGGTTTTTTTGATCTCCAAAAGTATCATACTGACAGTTTAACGAATCTCATGTTACCTTCTTTCCATCAGTATCTAAGACTGAATTAAATAATGTTATTTTCCCAAAAAAGTGATTTTTTTAAATTAATCAGATCGCTTGTGTCAACTGAAATGGTTCGTACAACCCTCTCCTTTTGTCTTGGGACACATTAAGTAGTCTTCTCTTGAGTCATTGCCAAAAGTGTTTTCATTTCAGGAAATGTTGCCCTTCAGATTTTTATGTCTATATGAAATGGAAAGTGGAAATGCCTGGACTCCGTTTAACCTTAAGCTGAGGTGGAGACACTGTGTCCGGATTTCATCCTTGAGCGCTCTGCTATGCATAGATAGATCTGGAGTTTGGGACAGAAGCCTTATCTCTGTTCTCATCGAAACTTCACCCTGCTCACACTGCTTCTTAGAAGGACAATTTTGTAATCTGTCCTGAGATTCCCCGCCTCGGTTGTCTCCTCACTGCAGCATAATTGATTGTAAAGTGGGAAAAGGAAAATTCTGGCAGCTGAGAGGAGAGTTGTCTTACTTGACTATTCTCCATTCTACCCAAATTCTGGTTTCTTCAAGAAGCCATTCCTCTATAGGCAGTTGGGAAACAGAAGGAGGTGCTCCACCCCACACAGGATCCGTCAGGCACAGAGTCCAGCTTCAACTCAGCCACGGGCACGAGTCTCCTCAGAAAAAAAACATAGCAGTTTTCTGTCGTGAGAAACACATACCTTTGGGTAGAGATACACTAACAGTGCAGACTGGAAACGAAAGTCTCAGGCTTGCATCACAGAGGGATGGAACCGTCATGAAGGAGTCTCAAGTATGGAGGCTGGAGCAAAAAAGAAGTGGACGCTCCCCTCACCCATCCTGGACCCACTTGACTCCTCCTTCTTCTCCAGTCTTGAAGACGCTTCACCTCCCGTCTTGTCATATCGTGCATAATATTTTATATTGACTCTATTTATTCCACATGCAACCCATAACATCACGGGGGTCTACCTTCACTCCATGGAAATCTTGCTTTATGATCTCATCCTTTCCACAACCTTCAAGTTCAGAAGATTCACCGAGAGTTTTTTGACAATTCTCAGGGATCAATGCTCTCATGATTTTCTCTGTTCCCACCTTACAGTTCCCCACAAAACCCATCTTTGCCTTATATCCACGCAGACATAGCCCTCAGCCCCCAGCATCGTCAACCCGAAACAATCCACGTGAAGACAAAATGAGTTAGTTAGCCACGGGACCTTTATTAAAGACTCTGAAAGTACGATGGTGGGGGAGGAATGCTGGCATTCCCAGCAGCAAGTTGTGTGATGAGTTCTCACAGAAGTTGTTTCATTCCCAAGGGCCTCCTTACTGCTCTACCATGAGAATCCTTCGTTCTTCTGCCCCAACTACCCAGTGCCCTCACTCACAGCCCCTTCTCCTCTATACCGGACACTCTCTTGCCCCGTCATTTTGCACTGGTCTTCTGTTTTTATTTATTTATTTATTTATTTACTTACTTAGTTATTTTTTTTTAAGATTTTATTTATTTGTCAGACAGAGAACAAGCAGGGGGAGAGGCAGGCAGAGGGAGAAGCAGGCTCCCCACTGAGCAAGGAGCCCGATGTGGGACTCGATCCCAGGATCCTGGGATCATGACCTGAGCCGAAGACAAGACGCTTAACTGACTGAGCCACCCAGGCGTCCCTGGTCTTCCATTTTTAGAGAACAATATTCTCCCAAGGTTTTTCTGCAAACTGCTCACTAAATTCTTCCTGACTTAAGGAATGAGTGTGTTTTTTGCATTATTCAAACACTTAAGACAGCGATTTTTTTTAAAGATTTTATTTATTTATTTGAGAGAGAGGATGAGAGAGAGCGAGCATGAGAGGGGGGAGGGTCAGAGGGAGAAGCAGGGTCCCTGCCGAGCAGGGAGCCCGATGCGGGACTCGATCCCGGGACTCCAGGATCATGACCTGAGCCGAAGGCAGTCGCTTAACCGACTGAGCCACCCAGGCGCCCAACAGCGAATTTTATAAGTTACTATATATATAATATATATATATATATATATACACACACACATACATATATATACACATCTATATATTTCAATATATACATCTACATACATATATTTTTTGCTCATATATATAACTTCTTACAACCTCTGGTAAGTATCAAGAATGTGAAGGGTCTTCGATTTTACCCTGCATGCAAACTAACAGCTTAAGATCCCACTGAGTCATGGTGCTACCAGGAAGACTCTGACTCTCCTGGGTGAGAAACAAGGACTTTATTACTCACAGCACAGCAGGAAACACGAACGTCATTTTCCCAGGAGTTCCTCTGTCCCTCAGGGCCCATGGGCCATGCGGAAAGGCTCAGGCAGATCCTGCACAAGCAGTGTGTTTAAGTCACATCTGAGGAAACATCAATATTTGAAAGGGAGCACCTAAGGCCACCTGCATACTCTTAACTTTTTTTTTTAAGAGCGAGAGAGAGAGGCGGGGGAGGGGCAGAGGGCGAGTGAGAGAGAGAATCTTAAGCAGGCTCCATGCCTAGACAGAGCCCAGTGCAGGGCTCGATCTCACAACCCTGAGATCACAACCTGAGTGGAAATCCCGAGTTGGATGCTTAACTGACTGAGCCACCCAGGAGCCCCATACACTTAACTTTTGAGGGAGGCTTTATATATATTTTCCTGCACAGCAAATAAATCTGCTCCTTGCCCCCAAAAGAGATACTGTATTTTCCAAGTTTATTTGCTATATGGTCTAGAATGAAAGCCGTCATTGCCTCCTCCAAGAAGATATCACAAGTATGAGAAACCCAGAGAGCTTTTCAACAATGCCCACTCCTCATTTCTACACTCTCTTGGCTTCCGGTTAACTTTCCCATGAGTACAACATCCCATTGGTCACTTTGACTAATCTCACTGACAGGGGCTGAGATTAAATCCATTCCATGTTTCTCATGCAGTCTTTAAAGCATGATCCGTCCACTGATGTCCCTCAGGATTCTGGACACCTTCAGCCTTACAAATTCTGTAAAAAAAAAATCAGGGTTTAACTTTGAAGACCAGATAACTATCCTAAATTTTACATTTGACATTTAAAATTAAATCCACATACAGCGTGATACATTAGTGATTGCATCCACTCCGCGTATGCTAGAAAGGAGGACATCCAGGACACATGCAACATCAGATCGCCAACACTCCAACTTTTCCACTTTGTGCCTTAACCTAGAGTAGCAATACTCACATCACTTTTTTTTTTTAAGATTTTATTTATTTGCGAGAGAGAGAGAATGAGAGACAGAGAGCATGAGAGGGAGGAGGGTCAGAGGGAGAAGCAGACTCCCCGCCGAGCAGGGAGCCCGATGCGGGACTCGATCCCGGGACTCCAGGATCATGACTTGAGCTGAAGGCAGTTGCTTAACCAACTGAGCCACCCAGGCGCCCCTCACATCACTTTTTATTCATTGCACATCATGATATCCTTGTGAGCGGTTGCAAAGTGGGAAGTTTTATAAAAGGTGGATTCATAAAGGGGCATGAATTACTACCATTCTTCCATATGTGAATACGATGGCTAGATACACAAGCTGTGTGAATGTCATTTTCGAGTGTCGATGGGACTGTGTGAATCTGTGTGAGTGTGTGTCATAGTAAGTGTGTATGATTCTAGCAGAGAGTTTGTACGTGTGGCTGGGCGTGAGTTTGTGATAGAATATGTATGTATATGAGTATGTGACAAATGTATACATTTGATTGATATGGCATTGCGTGCATGTGTTTGTATTGTGTGCTTTTGTGCGTGTGCTCACAGGCATGTGTGGAAGAGGTTGCCCACTCCTCTGCACCGTTATGGCTCTCATCCCAGGCTGGGAAATTGAGAGGCACTGGATAGTGGACCTGGATAAAATGTAGATTTGTTTGTAGGAAAAACCAAAGGGTTCATTTGAAGTCCTATTTTATATTTCTTCACGTATTACAAAAGCAACCAGTGCTCATTCCTGAAAATTCATCAAAAAGTAAGTGTGGAAGACTGTGGTGATCATCCAGTGCACTTGAACTGTGTACTCAGCATTTGCTTATTTCATAGAAAAGGAGCCATCTGGTGCTTAATCTAGACTTCCACATTAATTGGTGTTGAGTGCTTGTCTTTGGGTTCCACCTTTCACTTTGAAAATCCTCAGGTACCAACTTTTCGCGTATAACGTAATGACAGTTCACTTCAGTGGTCTGACGATTTAGGAAGAAATCACTTTTGGGTGGAAGAACTTGTTAGCAAAGCAGATCCAGGGAGACACACCGACTCACTGCCAGTCCCTCGGAGCCGTCAGACCTCTGAAATTTTCCGCTCCCCTCCACGTGAGAGCTGTCTGCCTTCAGAAATAGAAAACAGTCTCTACCAGTCATTTCAACCGTCCCTTTGTAGCGATTAACTAGAGACTTATAACTGGTTTTGGTAATTACCAGCTTCAAAAAAAAAGTTCTTCGTAAATGTTCTCAGGTCCCCAGCCAGCACTGTCATTGCCTGGAAAGGTGAAATGGTAATTGTTCTTCTGAGGGATGGTGAGGTCACAATCACTGCTCCATATCACAGGGTCCAGGGCTGCCTCCCCCCACAGGCACGAGCTCTTGTGACCATGTACTGTGAGCTCTATTTGATGATCCCAGTTGGTGGGTGGTGAGCATCTCTGCCTTAATCAGTGGATGTTTCCCAACTGCCTGTCCCTTTGTTCTCATGAACTGTGACTCCAGAGCATCCAGGTTCTACCTAGCCCGGATGAGGAACACATCACCCACTAAACTCCCGACAAATATGTAAATTGTATGTTTTGGCACAGTGTATGGTTATTTATTCATTCAGCCCCCAAATTGCAAGCATAATTATGTAACAATCACACCACAAGAGAGAGGTCAGCAAGCCAGAATGAGCTTCTTACTCATAAGAAACAATAAATAGTAATAGTAAATGTAAATGAAACATTATGGGATTGTTATGAAGATACTTATATAATTGAAATTTTATTCACACTTCTAGTGAAGTAATTTGGAATCTGTGCAATTAAAAAATTGTTCCTGAAACAATCCAGAGATTGTGAGGAGATCTTTGAGTGTGTAACTTTTAATGTGACAAATTAAATATATCCAGAAATTGACTAAGCTTCGAATTTTTGGAAAAGATTCAAGAGAAGTTAACATGTGAGATGGCCATTCAAGAAAGTGAAGAAGAAAATGTTCTTGGGGTGCCTGGGTGGCTCAGTTGGTTAAGCATCTGCCTTCAGCTCAGGCCATGATCCTGGGGTCCTGGGATCGAGCCCCACATTGGGCTCCCTGCTGAGCGGGCAGCCTGCTTTTCCCTCTCCCTCTGCTGTTCCCCCTGCTTGTGCTCTCTCGCACTTTCTGTCAAATAAATACAGATAACACTGTACCACTTTACAGATGGTGAAGATGCCTCAGGACAGAATATTTACAATTCCTCCCTCCCATTCCTTACAATATTGCTGTCATTTATTTTGCTTATCCATAAGCTGTAATCACCCAGTACCTTGTTGCTATATTGAGTTTGAACAGTTATCTATTACATCAGTTAAGAATAAGAAAAAAATAAAAATAAATAAAATCTTTTTAAAAAGAAAAGAACATGTTCTCAAGTAGCATGGGGTGAAGGTGGAGTGCAAATTCAGGTTCAGTTAGGAACATTTTGTAGGTCACAACCTTAGAGATAGTAGTTTTAAAAACAGGATTACATGGAGGGATATTAGCATATTTAAAACATTTTAATGTAGGAATAGACAAAGGACCTGGGTTAGGACAAAGGAGAGCACAAAAACTTATTTTCACTGATTAAAAAAAATGAGATGAGTGGTGACAATTAAAAAAAAAAACGCATCAGGCAACCAACTATGGGAGAAGATATTTGCAAATGATATACCTAATAAGGAGTTAATACCCAAAATATATAAGAACTCACACAACTCAACCAAAAAAAAAAAAATTGATTTAAAAATGCACAGAGGGGGGCGCCTGGGTGGCTCAGTCATTAAGCATCTGACTTCGGCTCAGGTCATGATCCCAGGGTCCTGGGATCGAGCCCCGCATCGGGCTCCCTGCTCCGAGGGAAGCCTGCTTCTCCCTCTCCCACTCCCCCTGCTTGTGTTCCCTCTCTCGCTGTCTCTCTCTCTGTCAAATAAATAAATAAGATCTTTAAAAATAAATAAATAAATATAAAAATGCACAGAGGACCTGAATAGACATTTTTCTAAAAATGACATACAGATGGCCAACAGACACATGAAAAGATGTTCATCATCACTTACCATCAGGGAAATGCAAATCAAAACCACAATGAGATATTGCCTCACACCATTCAGAATGGCTAGTATCAAAAATACAAGAAAGAGGGGCGCCTGGGTGGCTCAGTTGGTTAAGCGACTGCCTTCGGCTCAGGTCATGATCCTGGAGTCCCGGGATCGAGTCCCGCATCGGGCTCCCTGCTCGGCAGGGAGTCTGCTTCTCCCTCTGATCCTCCCCCCTCTCGTGCTCTCTGTCTCTCATTCTCTCTCTCTCAAATAAATAAATAAAATCTTAAAAAAAATATATATATATATATAAGAAAGAAAAAGTGTTGGCAAGGAGGTAGAGAAAAGGGAACCCTTGTGCACCATTGGTAGAAATGTCAATTGGTGCAGCCACTCTGGAAAACAGTATGGAGATTCCTCAAAATATTAAAAATAGAAACATGATACAACCCAGCAATTCTACTTTTGAGTATTTACCCAAGGAAAATGAAGACACTAATTTAAAAAGATACACCCATGCCTATGTCCACTGATAGGCAAATAGATAAAGATGTGATAATACAGGGGCACCTGGGTGGCTCAGTCATCTTCTGCCTTCGGCTCAGGTCATGATCCCAGGGTCCTGGGATAGAGCCCTGCATTGGGCTCCTTGCTCTGCAGGAAGCCCGCTTCTCCCTCTCCTCCCTGCTTGCACTCTCACTGTCCCTCCTTCTCTCTCAAATAAATAAAATCTTTAAAAAAAAAAAGATGTGATCTACATACATGATGGAATATTACTCAACCATAACAAAGAATAAAATCATGTCATTTGTGACAACACGAATAGACCTAGAGGGCATTATGCTATGTGAAATAAGTCAGAGAGAGAAAGACAAATACCATATGATTTCACTTATTTGCAGAATCTAAAAAACAAAACCAATGAACAAACAACAACAAAAAAGAAACAGACTCACAAATATAGAGAATGAACTAGTGGTTGCCAGTGGGGGTGAGGGTACAGGGATAGGTGAAACAGATGAAGGGGACTAAGAGGTACACATTTCCAGTTATAAAATAAGTCACAAGGATGAAAAGTATGGCATAGGGAATATAGTCAATAACATTGTTAATAACTTTGTGTGGTGACAGATGGTAACTATACCTATCATGGTGAGCATATCCTAATGTACATAGTTGTCAAATCACTATGTTTTACACCTGAAACTAGTATAATATTATGTGTCAACTCTACTTCAATAAAAAAATTTTTAGAAATTTTAAGAACACATGCGATCTGGGATAAAATCGCATGAATTTTTGGAAGGTAGATTTTTCTTTAAAGTGTGAAGGTACCAGTTGGCCACATTGGAATGAAGGAGATTTGGGGGGAGCACTCTCAAATCTCTAAAGTGAGGAAGTAAGTGGAGCCTTCTACTTTATTGAAATTCACTTCAGTGGATAAAGAAAATGTGGTATATATACACAATGGAATATTATCCAGCCATACAAAATAAGGAAATCCTGCCATTTGCAACAACATGGATGAATCTTCAGGACATTCTACTAAGTGAGACAAGTCAGAGAGAGAAAGACAAATAAATACATGATATATATATATATATGATATTGCTTACATGTGGAATCTAAATAAAACCAAACTCCCAGAGAGTTGAATGGTCATTGTCAGGGATGGGTGGCAGGTGAAATGGGGAGATGTTTGTCAAAGGATACAACCTTCCAGTTACAAGATGAACAAGTTCTTGGGTTCTAATGTATAGCAAGTATAGTAAGTATAAGATGGATCCACATGGATGGATCTCATCCCAGATTTCTTGACAGGTGGGTGACTTGTGAGAACAGATCCAGTATAGATCTATTCTTGGATAGGTGAATGGACATCAGCCCTGTAGGATGTTGTAGAAAAGACACCGTTCAAATAAAATATGTTTTACTCTCAATGAAGAGTAAAAAGACAACTCAAAAAGAAGAAAAAAAGACATAGGACCTATGGAAACATTTCACAGTAAAAGAAATGCAAATGGGCATTTCACATATAAAGAGGTACCCATCTTCAACGGAGGTCAGAGAAAAGTAAATTAAAAAATACCATGTTTGTTGTGTGACCACCAGCTTGTTAAGTTAAAAGGTTGCTGGGGCACCTGGGGGGCTCTGTTGGTTAAGTGTCTGACTCTTGATTTTGGCTGAGGTCTTGATCTCAGGGTCATGAGGTCTAGCCCCACATTGGGCTCCATGCTGGGTATGGAGCCTACTTTAGATAGATAGATAGATAGATAGATAGATAGATAGATAGATAGATAGATAGATAGATAGATAGATAAAAGTTTGCTGATATGGTCTTTCTGAGATTGGTAGAAACACACCACTTCATACATGAATGTAGGGAATATCAATGATCAGTGATTTTGAGAGACAATTAGGGATTCTTTATCAAGAGTTGAAAGATACATATTCTTGCATATGATTCTACCCGCTGGAAGACATTTGAACATGTACTCAGAAATGCCCCCACAGCTGTTACTGATGGGCATGCAAATAATAGCACAAAAACAAAGAAAAATACATATAAATCAGGGATCCCTTTGATTATCCTAGACTTTGAAGATAATCCCCTTACACGGGCGCCTGGGTGGCTCAGTCTGTTAAGTGTCTGCCCTCGGCTCAGGTCATGATCATGGAGTCCTGGGATCGAGTCCTGCATTGGGCTCCCTGCTCAGAGGAGAGCCTGCTTCTCCCTCTACCCCTTGCCCCGCTTGTGCTCTCTCTCTCAAATAAATAAATAAAATCTTAAAAAAGAAAGATAATCCCCTTACATGAGGGACACAGAAGTAAAGCAAATCAGGAGGCCTGTGAAGGGCAACAGAACAGGGCAAAAGAAGGGGAAACACCCTCAGAGTCACAAGGTTCTGTCATTTCCTTCCTTGTTGCTTCTCTGGAAGTCTCCTGGGAATCTTCTGGAGTCAAATCATCCTCTTCACCTCTTCTTGCTTACAGAAGAAACCATGTTAAGTGTCTGGACCTGCCCCAGCTTCCTGTCCCTATCTGGGCACTGGGAAGCAAGGGCACAGTCCTTACTCATTTTATGGGGTGAGAGAGGCATTGAAGGTTCTATGAACTTTGTCAAGGATTCTTCTTCCCTCATGTCAGATCCAGCCCCCAACTCCAGGCAGCTCCCCATGGTTTCTTGAGGTACAATGAAGAGATGATGTACTTCCATTTAGACTCTTTTGCTATTCTGCCCAATGTATGCAGTTTCAAGATTTCCCTATATATCGCCTCCCAGATGACCCTCCAGGACTACAATGAATGAATGTTTGTCTCTCCCAAGCATTTAAGAAATTTTAACATACATATATTTTTTTAATTTTATAATTTAATTTTATATTTTTATATATTATATATAATATAAAATTTAAAATATATAATACACAATAATATATAAAGTTTCAAACATGTTAAATATATATAACATATAAAATATATACTATAAAATTTAAAATGTTATATATTTTATATATTTTTATAACATATATATTTATATATACAATATCTAAATTTTTATATATTATATTGTATATTATATATACTATTATTATATATCATTTTATGCTCCTGAGTGAGGAACCCTGAAAGATATTGAGCTCTTTGTATGTTTCTGTTGCATTTCTCTGTCTGAGCTTGGAGATGGCTGTGCATGCAGGATAAAGAAAAAGTGTCCTTGGATTCCAGTTCTAAGGATGGTTTCCCGTACCCAGATTCCTCACCTCACCTGATCCTGCTGTCAGTCTTGCTAAAAGGCCTGTGGTCTGGAGTTGCTGAGGCTTCCTTAGTTCCAGATTCTCTTCCTCATTTGAGCCTGAGGGCTGGGAAACAAATGCCCCACGCCCCACACATCATGGGACACCTCCTGGTCCTCTCCGTGTGTCCAAAGGCCTGACAACAGTTCTTGCACATTATCTGTGGGTCGAAGAGAAGGGTGGTCAGTGAGTCAGCATCAATCACAGGCAGCTTCCAAAGGTTATCATCAAGACATATTTTTTGATGTGGGAATTGGTTTTTCTGGAGGGGACACAGACACATGGCTTGTGAAATTCATGATGCAATCAACAGTCATATCCACAACCCATTTTATATAGGGACACAAGGGAGGCACCTGGGTGACTCAGTCAGTTAAGCGTCTGCCTTCGGCTCAGGCCATGATCCCAGGGTCCTGGGATGGAGTCCCACGTCAGGCTCCTTGGGAGCCTGCTTCTTTCTCTCCCTCTGCCTGCCACTCCCCCTGCTTGTGCTCTCTCTCAAATAAAAAATCTTAAATAGGGACACACGGAGAAAAGATTAAAAGGTCCCAAGATGATGATAATGATTCAGTTGTCCTTATCAGCTCAGATCGTGGATGCTGAGCAAATTCCACGGAGCACAATGTAGCTTCCAGGATCACTGAGGAAGGATGAAGATGAAGGGGAGCCTCAGTTGGTCTTTATGTTGCCAAAGGAGGCCCCTCTCAAGCTCTGGCGCTAACCTAATCAGCTCGACACAGTCAACTTTGATCTAATCATCCCCCAAGATATAAAGGATTATTTACTTCCTGTTTACTTTTCCTCCGCATTTTTATTTTACCACGCCTGTATGTATCTGATATCATCAACCATAATTTGATAAGTCTAATTTCCAAGCATTTAAGAAATTTTAACATATATGCACATACTTTTTTTTTTTAGATTTTATTTATTTGAGAGAGACAGAGATAGTGAGATAGAGAGCACAAGTGGGGAGGAGAGGGAGAAGCAGGCTCCCCACAGAGCAGGGAGCCCAATGCGGGACTCGATCCCAGGACCCTGGGATCATGACCTGAGCCAAAGGCAGACGCTTAACCGACTGAGCCACCCAGGCGCCCTTAACATATACGCACATACTTTTAAAGCTAGATATTACTTCCTGCAAGTGCAAGATAGGTACACACGTCAATAGACTGTTTAATTCTGTATCATGACTTTTCTCTCAATTGTTTCTGGAAAATCCCCTTTTTACACATATACCTCTAGTTCACCCCATTTCACCACTGTTGGTCATTTATTTGTGTCGACGAACTGCACTTTTTGGTTTTAATCTCTGATCCTAGTCATTGGGCATTTGTTGTTTCTAATATTTTCCTTCCACTGGCAATGCTGCCACGAACATACTTGGGATATGTTCTTGTTTGCTATGATCTTCCCTGTTGCTATGAACAGAAAGTAAGGAACTAAATTTCTGCATCATCGTGCTCATGAATCTTCATGTTTAAACAGATTTTTAAATTTTTTTTTTAAGATTGTATTTATTTTGAGAGAATGAGAGAGAGAGTGGGAGAGAGCATGAGAGCAGGGTGAGGGGCAACGGGAGAAGCAGACTCCTCGCTGAGCAAGAAGCCCAATGCAGGGCTTGATCCCATGACTCCAGGATCATGACCTGAGCCGAAGGCAGACTTAACCGACTGAGCCACCCAGGCGCCCCCATGCATCTTCATGTGTAGCGACCATATTGTCCCCTGGGGTGGTTAAGCCAATCACACCCACACTAACCCTGGAGGAGAGTCTTCGATTCCCCACATCATTGCTACACCCAGTAATGTCTGAATTTTCACTGCTTGTATGTATATGAAATAGTGGTGGTTTTATTTCCATTTGTTTTATTATCAGCAATGCTGTATGTAACATAATATAATATCCATTACAGGTGAATTGTCTTTTTGAATTTCTTTTCCAATTTATTGTGGATTGTTTTCCTTTAGTTTTAATGGGTAGATATTAGTTTTTACATATTCTGGATATATTTCTGAGTGATGGGAATTGCAAGTATGTGCTTCCATTTTGTAACTGGTCTTAAATTATATTTTCAGACAGAAGGTACCAGTTTTAGTGATATAATAAGCGACAGTAATGTAGGAACTTTGTTTAGATCCTGGTTCAAAAAAATAATTTAGAGAATGTGTTTGAAAAAAAAGTGTGGTGGGGCACCTCGGTGGCTCAGTCGTTAAGCGTCTGCCTTCGGCTCAGGTCATGATCCCAGGGTCCTGGGATCGAGCCCCGCATCGGGCTCCCTGCTCTACAGGAAGCCTGCTTCTCCCTCTCCCACCCCCCCACTTGTGTTCCTGCTCTCGCTATCTCTCTCTCTGTGTCAAGTAGATAAATAAAATCTTTAAGAAAAAAAAAATTTTTTTTAAGTGTGTTGGAGTAATTTGAGAGAATGGATTATGAACTGGGTATTAGATGATATTAAGCAATTTAAAAATAGGAGCACCTGGCTGGCTCAGTCAGTAGAGCGTGTGACTCTTGATCTCAGGGTTGTAAGTTTGAGCCCCACGTTGGGTGCAGAGAGAATTTAAAAATAAAATCTTTAAAATAAAAAATAAATTAAAAAAATAATTTTGTGTTGTGATAGCCTGGGAGTCTTTTTTATTATCTTTTTAAAAAAGATTTTATTTATTTACTTGAGAGAGAAGGAGAGAGAGCACGAGCAGGGGGTGGGGCAGAGGGAGAATCAGACTCCCTGCTGAGCAAGGAGCCAGATGCAGGACTCGATCCCAGGACCCTGGGATCATGACCTGAGCCGAAGGCAGATTCTTAACCAACTGAGCAACCCAGGTGCCCTTTTTATTATCTTTTATATACTTGAATAATTATTTATTAGAGATGAATCTTATGGCTCATAACTTGTTTATTAGAGAAATACAGAATTCTAGGATTCCATCAAAGTATTCCAGCTCCATTTCCCACCCAACCCTCATCCCAAAGGAAAAGTTTGGAGTGGATGATACAAGACTGGCAAAACGCTGACATATCTTGAAGTGATCTTAAGGGTAAATAGAGATTGAATTTATTTTCTTTAATTGTGTGAATGCTTGAAACTTTCATATTAAAAGCTTTAAAGAAAATAAATCAATATTGGGAAACTATCTTCACCATTAATTATTTTTAGTTCGTGCTGGCTTCATTTTTATATAAAGATGCATGTCAGATGTACTCATGGGTAAGACTGACTTGTAAATTTACCTACAGAGACATCCAGTCCTTAAAGATCCAGGGCCGAGTTCCTGCTCTCTTTTGCCAAGAATGGGAAGACGGGAGAGAAATACTCCACTTGGGTAATGGGTCTGGTAGACATTTTTTTTTAAGGTCTGATTTTCCTGTCACTCATAATGAAATTATCAGTGAGAAGAATACTGAAAACATGTTTTTCATTGATACGGAAGAAACCCTTCTGATGAGCCTACGTAGTAATCCTTGTACCCTTCCTTGGGCAGCACTCACTTCTCATTTCACGGTGGAAGAAGCAGCAGAAATCTCGCAGGGTCTTAAATAGTTGTGGGTGGGAGCTGGGCCAGAAATAAGATAGGGAGGAGTCCCCTGTCTTCCAGGCCCTCTGCCCCCTGGCTGTGCTGTCCCGCTTTCTGACACCACGACAGGACCCTGCGAAAGTCTCGCCTTAGCTAAGTGTGGGGCTCTGCACTGGAAACACAGCCACCAACATCACTTCCCTCAGACCAGCCCAGGTTCTGAGGAGCGGCAGGAAGATGGAATTTTTCCAGCCAATAGGAGTGAACTGGGCCCTGCGAGGGGCCTATAAAAGGCAGGTCCTAGAGGCCAGTCCACACTGGCAGAGAGAGCATCGTCCCTGGGGGCTTCAGGATGGACCTGGGAACTGAAGGCGCAGACCCGCGCAGCCCCTCCATGCGACAGCCCACTGACCAGCCGCCCTGCCAACACAACTCCTTTAAAGAAAGGGGCTCAGGGGCGCCTGGGTGGCTCAGTCGTTAAGCGTCTGCCTTTGGCTCAGGTCGTGGTCCCGGGGTCCTGGGGTCGAGCCCCGCATCGGGCTCAAGAAGCCTGCTTCTCCCCTTCCTTGTGTTCCCTCCCTCACTGTCTCTCTCTCAAAAAATAAATAAAATCTTAAAAAAAAAAAAAAAAAAAAGAAAGGGGCTCAGATGTGGCAGAGAAACCACTCGAAGGAAAAGAAGGGACGTTCTCTTCCGTGTTAAGAGAGAGCTGCACCCAGCGGCAAGGTAGGGATCTGGGCAGTTTGTGTATGGAGGCTGGAAGGAGGGGTAGGGGTCGGGGGTTTTTCTGAGATAGGTGATAGGAAATGTCACCCAGTCCTCAGAGGGGCTTTGAGAAACATGGCAACGACCCCCTGGAACCACATTGCTCTGGTCCACCTCTGACACTGGCTGACAACCTCAGTTAAGAGAACTGTCCACAAAGTCGGTCGGGGATGGACTAGGGAGGTCTGT
The DNA here is from genome assembly GCF_029215605.1 of Mirounga angustirostris. NCBI lineage: Eukaryota > Metazoa > Chordata > Mammalia > Carnivora > Phocidae > Mirounga > Mirounga angustirostris. The sequence continues at coordinate 55,254,389 of NW_026991724.1, read as the reverse complement.
GGGCTTCGAGGGAGGCCAGTCACCGAAGCTCCCTTTTCCTCCAGGGTCAGTGCCCAAGACCGATGAGAATTCCAAGGAAACTGAGCTCAAAAGAGACGGCGGCGTCTCTGGATCAGGTAAGAGTTTATATTCGTGGGGAGGAGGGGCAGGACATAGGGTAACGCAGTCTCCCCGGTCAGAGCACTGGGAGCCCTAGGAACAGCCGGGAACCTAGTTCTGGTTGCCAGCTTTGGTCCTTGTGTGTCCGGGATGGACTGGGGTGTTGAGGCTGTCCTGTTGGAGACTCTCCTTATCCACAGGGTCGGAGGGCTCCAGTTAGAGGGAAATCCCCTCCAGGCTCTTGCTCTGGGCCTGCAGGTGTGCGGACAGAAACGCGGGTGAAACACGCAGGGCGTGGGCACGGAGGGGGTATGTTGAGTTGCTGAAGCGGGTTAGGAGGCTCTGGAATACAGGGAGCACTGGGGACCCTCGATGGGCCCGGCGGCGCCTCATCCCGTCGGAGGATGGGGCGGGACGGAGTGGGAGACAGGCGGCGTTCACCCGAGGGGGCGGGGGTCCTGGGAATCCATCTGGCAGGGGGTTCGCGCACGTGCTTCCTCGGCAGGGGCCCCTCTAGCAGCTGAGCGCGGTGTGACCCCGGGGAAGAAGAAACGGGGGGCGCCGGGCGAGGACCACGGCTGCGAGGGCGAGGTCACCGCGGAGCGCGGTGTGACCCCGGGGAAGAAGAAACGGGGGGCGCCGGGCGAGGACCACGGCTGCGAGGGCGAGGACACCGCGGAGCGCGGTGTGACCCCGGGGAAGAAGAAACGGGGGGCGCCGGGCGAGGGCCACGGCTGCGAGGGCGAGGACACCGCGGAGCGCGGTGTGACCCCGGGGAAGAAGAGACGGGGGGCGCCGGGCGAGGACCACGGCTGCGAGGGCGAGGAGACCGCGGAGCGCGGTGTGACCCCGGGGAAGAAGAGACGGGGGGCGCCGGGCGAGGGCCACGGCTGCGAGGGCGAGGTCACCGCGGAGCGCGGTGTGACCCCGGGGAAGAAGAGACGGGGGGCGCCGGGCGAGGGCCACGGCTGCGAGGGCGAGGAGACCGCGGAGCGCGGTGTGACCCCGGGGAAGAAGAGACGGGGGGCGCCGGGCGAGGGCCACGGCTGCGAGGGCGAGGAGACCGCGGAGCGCGGTGTGACCCCGGGGAAGAAGAGACGGGGGGCGCCGGGCGAGGACCACGGCTGCGAGGGCGAGGTCACCGCGGAGCGCGGTGTGACCCCGGGGAAGAAGAGACGGGGGGCGCCGGGCGAGGACCACGGCTGCGAGGGCGAGGACACCGCGGAGCGCGGTGTGACCCCGGGGAAGAAGAGACGGGGGGCGCCGGGCGAGGACCACGGCTGCGAGGGCGAGGAGACCGCGGAGCGCGGTGTGACCCCGGGGAAGAAGAGACGGGGGGCGCCGGGCGAGGACCACGGCTGCGAGGGCGAGGTCACCGCGGAGCGCGGTGTGACCCCGGGGAAGAAGAGACGGGGGGCGCCGGGCGAGGACCACGGCTGCGAGGGCGAGGAGACCGCGGAGCGCGGTGTGACCCCGGGGAAGAAGAGACGGGGGGCGCCGGGCGAGGACCACGGCTGCGAGGGCGAGGACACCGCGGAGCGCGGTGTGACCCCGGGGAAGAAGAGACGGGGGGCGCCGGGCGAGGACCACGGCTGGAGGGCGAGGAGACCGCGGAGCGCGGTGTGACCCCGGGGAAGAAGAGACGGGGGGCGCCGGGCGAGGACCACGGCTGCGAGGGCGAGGACACCGCGGAGCGCGGTGTGACCCCGGGGAAGAAGAGACGGGGGGCGCCGGGCGAGGGCCACGGCTGCGAGGGCGAGGACACCGCGGAGCGCGGTGTGACCCCGGGGAAGAAGAGACGGGGGGCGCCGGGCGAGGACCACGGCTGCGAGGGCGAGGACACCGCGGAGCGCGGTGTGACCCCGGGGAAGAAGAGACGGGGGGCGCCGGGCGAGGACCACGGCTGCGAGGGCGAGGAGACCGCGGAGCGCGGTGTGACCCCGGGGAAGAAGAGACGGGGGGCGCCGGGCGAGGACCACGGCTGCGAGGGCGAGGTCACCGCGGAGCGCGGTGTGACCCCGGGGAAGAAGAGACGGGGGGCGCCGGGCGAGGACCACGGCTGCGAGGGCGAGGAGACCGCGGAGCGCGGTGTGACCCCGGGGAAGAAGAGACGGGGGGCGCCGGGCGAGGACCACGGCTGCGAGGGCGAGGTCACCGCGGAGCGCGGTGTGACCCCGGGGAAGAAGAGACGGGGGGCGCCGGGCGAGGACCACGGCTGCGAGGGCGAGGTCACCGCGGACGCCCGCGCCGGGAGACGCCGGGCGCGGCGGGCGCGGCAGACACGGGTCCCCGGGACACCGGGCGCCTCCACTTCGGAAGAGGCTGGTGACCACCCTGCGCGCCCTGTCGGAGGCCATCGCCCAGCACGCGGCCCAGGCGTGCGAGCAGCGGGAGCACTGCCCGCTGAGCCGGGAGCAGCGCTCGGGGCTCGGGGAGCTCTGGGGACCCCGGACGCGGCCTTGCAGGCCGTCCTCGCCATGGCCGGCCAGGCGGCCTGCGTCTTCCCGGCCGAGAGCCGGCTCGTCCCAGGCCCGCCGCCGGGCCCCGGGGCCCCCGCTCGCGGTGGGGGAGAAGCCCGGGGCTCCCCGGGGCCCGAGCTGGGTTAGGCCCGGGCGTGGGAACAGAACCCTGCTCCGGCTCAGAGTCTCCCCCCAAACGAGCAGGGCGCGTTCTAGACACAGTGTGGCAGTAAGTGCCAGAGGACCCTGGGGTGGTCCGAGGAAAGGTACTCCCGACATGGACTCAGAATGGGGAGACAGACATTTTCGTGCATTTTGAGTATCTTGGGACAGCCCTGCCTTATTTTATAATGAGAACACGTATCAGGGTGTAATTCATGCGTCTTTGCGCATTTTAACGTGTGGCGAAGGAAGCAGACTTACATCCTCCCCTTTGATGCTGAAACGGCTCTAAGTCTTCGGCCTCCCACCTGCAGCACTGAGGCCACAGGCCTGGGGTAACATTCTGTGGGGAGAGATGGCTGTATCGTTCAGTTTGATGAAATCGTAAGACCTGAGTCGAGATGTATTCATGTTATTGACCGTATGTATTTATTCTTACAGCTGTCTCATATTATATGCCTAATTTTGAATTGTCTTCTCTTTTATAGATTTCAAGTTATCCTATTTATGAGAGGATATTAAAACTAACGTAGTCATATTTTATATATTTTCTTTTATACAGTTTCCTATTTGTATTTTATACGGGGATCACAGAGTCTTTCATCGTATAAATGTATATAAATTCTCTGTAAGAAAAATAAACATTTTTGGGTATTGTCTTATATTTGGTTCATAATTTCCATATTACATGTGATGAAATAAAAATTAATACCTCATGTATTCTACTTATCGAGATGGAGTTTGTTTTATGGCAGGTGTGGGTTAGGAGGCTGCTTCCTTTTCACCTCTACTACATTTCCACCTTGACTTTCCTCCACCTAGAAGCTCTTATTGTAGGTAGGGGATAGCAGTTAATCATCCTCATGAATGGGGCAATTCAATGATAATATATTACAGATCAATTTGAACCCATGACATGACTTCAAATTATATAAAACAAATGCCTGCATATGAACAAAAATTACAATTTGCAAGTTATATTTGGGGATTGAGGATGCAATTACAAAAGGATCAAAAAATAAAATCTTAAAATAGTAATACAACAGAATAAGATAAAATATCAGAATAAATCAATGAAAATGTATCAAATGTATATGAGAAACTAACTAAAATTTCTGAAATATATGAAAGTAGACATCAACAAATATAAAATCACATCAGTGAAAATTCCATATTATCAAACATCAATACCTAAACTAATTACACAAATTTAATTTGGTCTATCAGTTACTCATTGGAGCTAGGCAGCTTATTGCAAAAAAATCCTACAGATGAAAATACAAATAAGGATAGGCAAGAAAACTCTGAAAAAGAAAAAAAATGAGGATAAAGTTTTAGTTAAGCAAGATGAATAAGCTCCAGAGATCTGTATAATATTGCACATATAGTCATCAATGTATTGTACACTTAAAAATCCATTAAGAGGACAGATTTCATGTTAAGTGTTCTGAAGAATAAAGAAAAAAGAGGAAAAAATAAGGCTAGCTAGCTCTCTGAAACATGTTTCTTGAACGAGACAGGTCAGTAGAGATAAAAATTCAAAAACAGACCAAAGTATTTGAGAAAGTTAATAAGCAAGAAAATATTGGGGATGGCATCATTCCTACTTGGGGTTTGGGAACTTGATATTACCATCACAAAGGTAAGAAATTGATTTACTCTTCACATTCTATAACAACGACAAATACAACCGCATGGCCAAAAAAAAACCCCCAAAAAACAAACAAAAAAACCTCTTTTCAATACAGACTCTGCCTATTAAATTGAAATAGAAAATACACACTGACTCCCTCCTGCTGCCAGGACAGTGGGCTCCGTGAAGGTCATGGCAGCCAGGACACGTGGGAGAGAGGCAGCCAGATCCTAAGATAGGGGTGTGTGATTCTGTGACCTCCCCTCCCCTCAGAACTGCAGTGAGAGGTCAGGCTTGGGGAACTGAGAATATCATTGGAAAACTTTTTTTTTCCCCCCAATTGCTACTTGCCAAAAAAGAATTACAAATTCCCAGTTAGCATCTCTCAAATGTTTGGGAGAGGCTTTCTCTTTTCCACAAGCCCTGGAGGTAGACAAGTGTTCAGGGGGAGGGCAGGAAATGCTGAGGTCTGATAGTTGAGGGACTGTTAGTGAAACACCTGAATTTCCCTGGATTCTCTGCTCTGCTGAGAAATTCTACCCAAAATGGAGTTCTTTCTAATACTCAGACCACTGAGATGCCGTATCATTTAAGTTATAAGCATAGACATGAAATCAGATAAAGTGTCCAAAAAAGATTTGCAGAGTTATAATCACAAAGAGAAGAATATGCAGATGAGGGGCGCCTGGGTGGCTCAGTTGGTTAAGCGACTGCCTTCGGCTCAGGTCATGATCCTGGAGTCCCGGGATCGAGTCCCGCATCAGGCTCCCTGCTCAGCGGGGAGTCTACTTCTCCCTCTGACCCTCCCCCCTCCTCTCACGTGCTCTCTTTCTCTCTCTCAGATAAATGAATAAATAAAATCTTTAAAAAAAAAAGAATATGCAGATGATAATTTACATTGGGACTCATTGGACGTATTTGCCAATATACTTGAAAGTGTAGATGATACCGAAATTTGTTAGGAAAATATGCTTTGCCAATACTGATCTCCCTAGTGGTAACAGAAAGTCTGAACAGAGTAATAACTACCCAAAGGGAGAAGTTTATGAGACCCTCACAAATGAAAGCACCAGGATCAGATGGTTATTTTTTTTAAGATTTTATGTATTTATTTATGAGAGAGAGAGGCAGAGGGAGAAGCAGGCTCTCCACAGAGCAGGGAGCCGACGCGTGACTAGATAGATCCCAGGACACCCTGGGATCATGACCTGAGCCGAAGGCAGACTCTTAACCGACTAAAGCCACTCAGGCGCCCCAGGATCAGATGGTTAAATGGGCAGATTCTATCATTCCTTTAACTCTCTTATGAGCCAATACTCATTTAAATAGCATTGGGTGGTTACCACATCCTTCCACAGCTATATTTTTGCCGAGTTTTCAGTAATCAGCTCTGATTGCTTTTATAATTAATTAAGAAACCTGAGTTCAAAGTAATCATTCGTTTTCCCTACACACAAACACACAATTTGGTCCATGCCCACTATCAAATACTCCGATACCCAAGTCGGAGATCAGAGCCATAGTGGTGGACAACCCTTAGTTCCCAGACACACAAATACACAAACATTACACGCAGGTGCAAACACCCACGCATACGTACAACACACTCAAATGCACAGCCGTATACCCTCACACAGGTATACACACTCACAAACACTCCACAGCAAACCCACACTCATGCACACATTCATCAAATACAAGCATACACTCACATTTACACACCCTCACCCCTGCACTCACGTCCCCAGTCCCCCGTATGGGATCGCATTCATAGTCAGCATGCACATGTGTATCTCAATGTGCTCAGATGTGGGAGAATACAGGAATCTCCTGACCGTGGATGCCTGAAGATGGGGGAGAGGAGCACTTTCCACCTTTTTCACTCCTTCCATCCCTGCAACAACCCACAAAGATGATACTTACCACATGCAATATTTTAGAGTGCTGTGAGCATTGCCCGGGCAGAGCTGGCACGTGCAGGCATGTTGTAGACCAGGGTACAAATGAGGACAGAGGGAGGGGCTTAGAGGTGGTGTGCAGAGAGCATGGGAGTGTGGAGGATGCAAAACTTCATAGGCATGTCGTGCCATAACACTCGATAAATGCAGATAGGTACAGAAAAGCAAGGGGGAAGGCTAAATGAACCCTGAAGTCCTGGATCAGAGTCAGGGACATATGAACACACACTTAGCTGTGGGGACACGAGTAGACAGGTGGATAAAGAGAACTACAGATATATGTGTAAAGAGATCTCGTAGGTCTACTCAGAGGGCCTAACAGCAATGAAATGCCAGGAGAAAGGAGCACACCCAGCACCCACATCTTTTATCTAACACTGTTCTCTAATCAAAGCCTCCTTGGAGATATGGCTGAATCTATGGCAGGAGCAGGGAAAATACAAGATGAGCCTGGAGCATCTTGCAGTGACAAAATGTAAGAGTAAGGAAGTGCTCAAAAAACAAAAAACTGGGGGCTGCCTGGGTGGTCAGTTGGTTAAGCCATTAAGGGTCTACCTTCTGCTCAGGTCATGATCTCAGGTTCCTGGGATGGAGCCCCGCATTGGGCTCCCTGCTAGCGGGGAGCCTGCTTCTCCCTCTGCCCCTCCACTGCTTGTGCGCTCACGGGCACACTCTTACTCTCTCTCAAATAAATAAAATCTTGAAAAAAAAAAAAAAAACCTGGGGACATAGCAAAGGGACACAGTAGCGAAACCTGAAAGGACTCCCGCACTGCACCCTGTCAACAATTCTCTGATACCAGCTGGGTGTCCTGCAATTCCATGTAATTCTGACTTTCTTTGCTTAGTACAGACCGCACAAGTTAAGGGCAAGGCCCTTCCCGAGACTGCCCCCAGTCACAAATCACCACCTACAAGGCAGGCATTCCCAAACCCAGGCATCTGCCAGCCAGCTACAAATTTAAGGCTTCCCACAATCCCCTCTGGCTGGATATTTGCTGGGAAGACTCACAGAACTCAGGAAAGTACTGTATGTATGACGATCCTCGATAAAGTTAATTTGTCTATCGGGACCCCTAAAACAGAGGCCACCCCAGTAGCCCGACCCGCATCACAAATCTAAACCTAAGTTAGACTGCTCTTACGTGAAACACCCTGCAAGGAAACCTAACATACACCAATGACAATCCTCCAACTCAGCTTCAGCTAGCTGACCTTACCATGGAAAACAGTGCCTGCTGGCTTTATAAGGACATCCCTGACTTTCTAGTCAGTCATGCCAGGTTTCTGCATCGCCTCTTCTAAAACTCGCTCTCGCCCCAAATCCCTCAGGAAGAGCGCTCCACCCTTGTGAGGCTCTGTCCTCCCCCAGATCAAGGGTTGTCTTCCCTTGAATAACAGACAGCAAACTCGTTACTAAATTGTTTTAGTTTTGTCGTTTGACATCATCTTATTATAAAGGACAGCAATAAAAAGCCAAATGAAGGCATCCATAGAGCAAGATCTGGGAGGGCTGCCCACATAGTAGCTTCTGTTCCCCACCAAGAAGCTCCCTGGAGGTTCTCCAGATTTTTAAATTAAGGTCTCATTACCTAAGCATGGTTGGTTAAATCACTGGCCGTATGACTGAACTCAGTCTCCAGTCAGCCTCCTTCCCCTCCCCAGAGGTTGGGCAGCTGAGTATTCCAATCCAATCATGCAGTTGGTCTTTCAAAGGTGTTCAGTCCCCTGTTCTGAAGCTATGTGGGGAACCCCTGCCCACAGTTGCCTCCTTAATATAATACAGACACTCCTACCACTCAGAAAATCTCAAAGGTTTTTGGAGCTCTGAGCCAGGAACCTGAGACAAAGACCAGATGTACATGTTTTATTATACCATGGCTCCCAGTGACCAAAGCTGGAAAAATTTAAGCAACAAAATAAATTACATAGCATTGAATTATAGCACAAAGTATAAAATACGTATAAATGAGTTGAAGAAACAAATAAACAAGGGAGAAGTGACACAGCTTCCACACAGAAGAATGGCAAATAATATACGGGGCTACTTTGCCCTCCAGGAGGAGGTGCTTAACTCAACACCCCACCCCCACCCTCAAGCATCCTCCCTCCCTCCCCCGACTCCACACTTGGCTGTGGGCTGTGCTTAGAGTCTCCCAAAGAACAGAATATGGAAAGGCATGCAGAGTAATTTCACAGTGGAGAAGCCTGGTAAACACTACCTTTGCTAACTGATCAAGATTAACATCATCCAAGATAACTCATGTTAATTGCATGAACCTCTCAGGCCAGATGCTGTGATGAGATGTGATATTCTTCTCAAAAACCCATAAACCCAGTCTATCCATGAGAAACACTTCAGACAAATTCAACTTTAGAGGCATTCTAAAATGTATGGGACCAGTACTCCTCAAACCTGTCATGATAAAGAAGGGAAGTCTGAGAAAATGTCACAGAGCAGAAGAGACTGATGACATATAACGTGATGTCCTGGATTGGATCCTGACAGAGAAAAATGACAGTGTTAAAACAACTGGAATGTAAATAAAGTCTGGAGTTTAGGCAATAGTAACATACCAATGTTGGTTCCTTAGTTTTGACAAATAAACCATGGTAAAGTTAAGATGGTAACATTTGGGGTACTGGGTGAGAGATATTTTGGAACTCAGTGTTATCTTTACAAACTTTCTGCAAATCTAAAGTTATTCCAAAATAAAATGTTTACTTTAAAAAACTGCAAATGTTTATGATTTAATAACAGAATTATATTAAGGTATTTCTTTTTAAAAAGATTTTATTTTTAAGTAATCTCTACACCCAATGTGGGGCTTGAACTCACGATCCCAGGATTAAGAGTCACATGCTCTACCCCCTGAGCCAGCCAGGCGCCCCTAAAGTATTTCTTTCTTTTTTAAAAAAAATTTTTTTATTTATTTGACAGAGAGAGACAGTGAGAGAGGGAACACAAGCAGGGGGAGTGGGAGAGGAAGAAGTAGGTTTCCCGCTGAGCAGGGAGCCCGACTCGGGGGCTCGATCCCAGAACCCTGGGATCATGACCCAAGCCGAAGGCAGAGATTTAACGACTGAGCCACCCAGGCACCCCACCCTAAAGTATTTCTATGTTTGAGTTAATACCCTTTTATTTTTCCTTTCAAAGGTGTCCATTTTGCTCCGGTGGGGATTTCAAAAGGGATAATACTCCTCGTTAAACAAAATATATTCACATCATCCAGCTTCAGATTGCTACTTATCTACTGCCCCAAGCTTGGTGAAATGCTCCTCTGTAACCTCTTGTAACCTCAAGTTGGAAAAGCAGAAGTCCATCTTGAAATGTCTTTTTCGCCAACATAGCTAACTGCCACCAAGATTTAACACAGAACAATCTACCTTCTAAACATCCCCAAAGTCCATTCAATCTTTTCCTATACACCCAATCTGTTTACTGGCTGCCTACCACCTGCACCCTTTGTTTTTTGTTTGTTTGTTTGTTTGTTTTTTTAAAGATTTTATTTATTTATTCATGAGAGAGAGAGAGAGGCAGAGGGAGAAGCAGGCTCCCCACGGGGCAGGGAGCCCGATGCGGGACTCGATCCCAGGACCCTGGGATCATGACCTGAGCTGAAGGCAGATGCTTAACCGACTGAGCCACCCAGGCGTCCCTTCCACCTGCACCCTTTGTAAAATTCAACTGACACATCTTCCTATGTTCCTCTTTGTCCCCTGCAGTTTACTCTTCAAATGTTGACCTGAAAATATTTTAATATGCTCATCTTTCTCCATTAGCGTTATCGTATTTCAAATGTCCCCAGTTTCTCTTAGGATATAAAGCACAATATTTGCAACACAGCCTCCAAAGCCAGCAATAAGTAAAACCTGATTTTTCCCTCCAGCTTCACCCCAGGCCATTTGCATCACAAATCAGGACCACCGCTCCCATCCCTAGTTTCTGGGAAGACTACCCACATGCTATTCCCTCTTATCTGACTGTCTTTACAGTTCCAAGCTCAGGTACATCTTGGGAAATTTTAATATATCTCAATTTGAAAGTTACACATTCAAAGATATTTCCAGTATCCTCACATTATTTCAGGACTGTTCTATGGAATCTTAACTTCTGCACTGTAACTGTTAATAAAAAAACAACTAAGTATACACATGTTAATTACAGAAGAGTTCATGTACCGTGCTGTTGTTATTTACTATTTCATATTAGGCCATTGTCAGTCTGTCTTGCTCACCCCTCTCTCTGCAGTGAAACTGGTTCATAATTGTTCTTAACATGCTTTGAGGTCTGAGTGCATCCACGATTGAACAGGAGGAGGACAATTCATATTTCTCTGATGAGATGAGGGAATTATGTATTTCTTCCACAGCAGACACAGTAGAGCCCGGATATGCTGGGGTCATGGCTCAGGAGAACAAAGGGACTAACGGTTGGAAAACATGCAGTGATGAGTACAGCGGCGTTCGTTCACCAGCCACCAACTGGAATCATCAAAGAGAGCCAAGTAAACATAAATGATGGAGGAGAGGGCAAAAAATGATACAAAGGTAGTCACCAAAACAAGGATGTTTTGAGTGGCTCTGGACTCAGGGGAGGGTCTGGGGGAGAGACTGTTCTTATGGATGTGTTGGACCCTCTGCTTGTGCCTGGAAAGGAGGAAAACCATGGAGCTGCTGGCCAAGGTCATGAGTCCCAAACCCAAACTGTCATGGAAAGATGTCACTGCTGCATATGCTGAGTCTGCGATCTTGGCACGATGCTGTGAAGAACAATATCCCAAATCTCTTTTCTTTGTAATATTTTTGTTGTTCCATTTACCAGTCACATAAATAGGAAAAAACATATTTACCCCCATGTGCAGCACCCAGCACAGGATACTGGAGGAGCCAATGTACTTTGGAGCTTTCACTTTAAGGTCTACCCACCTGGAGTTGCCAGGGTGGATCATGATAACCTGGAAGACACTCAAGAGGCAGGTGGAACAAATGGACATACCTCTGGCTACTCTGTGAGCATATAAAAGAATGTAGCATTCATAATTGGTGAAATGTTTCAACCCTAAAGCTGCCATGGTCTCTGGGACCCCTCTAGAGAGAATGACCAAGGAGTTGGCTACAGTCAGGTGCCTGAGAATCAAATTTGTGCATCTTGGCTTGCATCCCCTGAAGTAAAGGGACGTGTGATGATATAAGAGTGAGAAGTTCCCCAGGACTCCAACGACTATCTGGAATAGCAAGATCATTCCTATATTCAAATCCACCGAGGCCATTCTGTCATTCTCCAGAACTCAATATTCAAATTCACAGGCAGAGGGTTCTACATGAAAACATGAGTTTTGGGCTGCATTTTCACAGGAAATAAAATCATATCCAAAGGACCATTGGAGTGTTTGAGAGAGACTCTTCCTTTTCCATTATTCCTTCCCCCTGAAAATTAATATCTAAAATATATTCTCTTTTATTAAGAGATTTCCCATTTTGTGTGTTTCTTTTTATAGCCCTTACAACGTGTGGGGAACTGTTATTAATGCTCTACCTATTCTAACTTATTTAATATTAACAACCCTATGAGTAAGGAACTAATATAACTCTCATTTTATAGGCGAGGAGAATTTAACCATGGGCAGTAAAGTGACTCATCTAAATAAAAGTAGAGGGGCGTCTGGGTGGCTCAGTTGGTTAGGCCTCTGCCTTTAGCTCGGGTCGTGATCCCATGGTCCTGGGATCGAGCCCCACGTCGGGCTCCCTGCTCAGCGGGGAGTCTGCTTCTCCCTCTCCCTCTGCCTGCCGCTCTCCTTGCTTGTGCTCTCTCTGCGTCAAATACATAAATAAAATCTTTAAAAAATAAATAAATAAATAAATAAAATAAAAAAATAAAAGTAGAATCAGGATTTGAACCTGGGTAGCCTAGTTGCAATGACATTAGTGTTTACTACTATACTATACTATGCCAAGTACCTAGTTATGGGTGCACACACACACAACACCTTCTCATATTTTAAATTTACTTTACTATATAAACTTGGTTTGACAGTTTCCCATTTTTGTCTAAGTATTTCTTTTATAACCAATATACTTAAGGAGTGAGGATTCAGAGGCCTTAATAAATTATAGATGCACTGAGTAATTTTATATGAGCCAATTTGATTTATTTAATGTAGACAAATGTTAAGATGGCAGCAGAAAAACTCATTTCATTTTTTGCCTGAACCAAAAAGACAATGGCACCCATAACAGAAATTACTGCACAAAACTGCTAAAATATGGGGCATGAAACATAAACAGTGATAAAGTATATCAGGGCAGGAAATAAATTAATCCCATAAAGATCACATCACTGTATGTTTATTATTTTAGAATAAACAAACTGAAACTCAAACTGATATTTGATTCGGAAAAGCTATTAAAATACAATACAAACATGCAAAATGGAATTTGAAGACTTGGAACCTTGAGCATTTAATAACTGAAAAGCAAGAGAGGTGAATAGTGAGCTGGTAATAATAATATTGAAATGATTTTTTAAAAGATTTATTTACTTATTTCAGAGAGAGGGAGAGAGAGTACGAGCATGGGGAGGAGCAGAGGGAGAGGGAGACAAGCAGACTCCCCTCTGAGTAGGAGGCCCGTCGCGGGGCTGGATCCCAGGACCCTGAGACCACAACCTGAGCCGAAGTCAGGAGTCGGACACTCAACCAAATGAGCCACCCAGGTGCCCCTGAAATGATTTTGAACCAGAGAAAATACAGCAAGAAACATTTGAACCTTAAAATTGTTTTTTTTTTTCTGATGAGATTGTATTTTTAAATTAATTCCTTATTTTAAAATTAAATTAAAATATAAAAATAAAGTCCTTAAGTTTTTGCTCTTTGCAACCCTCTATTATGATGCTAACTTTTCTTAAGGGACCTTTCCTAATTTCAGGGAAGAAAATTGTCTCACAGAACAATAGACCACAGATATTTTCCGTAGACACACATTTACTGTCTCCATTAAGCTCGTCACACTCAAGTTACAGAAGAATAAATTTCAGCAATTCCCATTCAGTCACACCTTTTCTGCTGTGAATCAGGTAATTTAATTCGTTCCATCATATTCGTTATCACACGTACATGCCTTTATAGAAATCTCAATATTGCTCCTGAAAATGTCCCTGTGACTCTCGCACACTATACCGAATAGCAGACTAATTCTGAAGTTACAATCTTGAAGCATCTTAAAATTCAGACTCTGAAAGCACTTGGGTCAAACACGAAGAACCCCTTTAAAGGAGGATATCGTTAAATTACATTAGCAGCAGTCATGCATTGACTTAGTGGCCTCTCCCCACAAGTTCAGCCTGTGCCTCAGGACTGCTCTCCCAGACCTGCTCACCTACCCAGATTCCTGCTGCATCTCCCCCTAACCTTCGAGACTCTAGTCTCAGACTAAACTAGGAGATACTCACAGACTCCTTCCTGCTGCCAGCACTGTGAGCCGGGTGTAAAGTAGCAGCCAAAGCATGTGTGGACGGGAGGAAGCCAGACCCTGAGACATGGGTTAGTGATTCTGTGACCTCACCTCCCCCAAGAAATGCAATCATCAATGTCACCTGTAGCGACAGTAACAGTTCACACTTGGGCAACAGTTCTGAAAAACTTCTTAATTACCAGGATCTATTAGAAGTTTCTAATGAGCATATCCAAAGGACCACTGGAGTGTTTGAGAGAGACTCTTCCTTTCCCATTATTCCTGGAAGCAGACAGGGTCTCACATGGAAGGAGGAAATGCTGTTTGTACCAAACCTAAAGTCTGTACCAGAAAGAATACCACAGAAAGATCTCACATCAGCCTACAGATGGTACCATCTAAAATAAATATTGCCAAAACCCCTGAAAAATAATATACAAATAACATATGATGACCAAGTAAAATTTACGTCTGGAATTCAAGAATGATTCACTATTAGAAAATTCATTAATATCGTTCATCATATTTATTAAGAGAAATCAAGAGATCTTACTTGTAGTTACAAAAACATTATTTGGGAGAATTCAACATGTATGGATATTAAATTAAAACACTCAAAATTGGGAATTGATGGATCTTTCCCAACTTGATAAAACAAAGTGTTCATCTTGCTCGCAGGGAAACACACTAGAGATATTCATTCCACTGAGACCAGAAACCACACTAAAAAAGCACATGATCACCTGTTCTATTCATTTATCATTGAGTCGGAGGTTTAGCCAGGCAATTTAAAATGGCAAAGGAATTAGAAACAAGGATGTAAAACTATGCTTGTAGATGATACAAGTATATATCTGGAAACACAAAGAACTGATAGAAAATCTATTAAGAAAAATAATTCAGTAAGCTAATAGGATATATTGTTATATAAAACCAACAGCCTTTTTGTACATAGGCTATTTTATTTTTAAGTAACCTCTGTTACTTAACTCTGTTACTTAACTGAGCTCACGACCCCAAGATCAAGAGTCACACCATCTACTGCCTGAGCCACCCAGGCACCCCTGTACAAAGGCTTTAACAATCATTTACAAGTTACAATGGGAGGGCCTGCAATTACAAAAGCGTAACATAAAATGAAATACACTAACCAGGAATAAATACAACAAAAATGTGTAAAGCCTATATGAGGAAAACTATAAAACATTCCTGAAATATATGAAAGTAGAAATAAATGAATGTAAATTTACATCATGTTCTGGGGTAGAAAAACTCAATATTGTAAAAAGGTCAATTTCCCTTAAGCTAATTTATAAATTTAAGTTTGATCCTGATATAGATACCATCAGTTTTTCAAACTAGCGATGTTACTACAAAAACCTTATAGAATAACAAATAAGAATAGCCACAAAAACTCTAGAAAAGAAACAAAATGAGTATGGCTATCCTTATGAGATATGTTTATTTATGAACAGACTATTAGATTAGTGAAGCTAAAAATTCAGAAGTATGCCAAAGTGCATAAGAAAAGTTAATAATCAGCAAAAACTACAGTGGGGATAACATCATTAATGCCTGGCATTTGGGAAATGGGAATTCCTATCACAATGACAATAAAAGAGGGGTGCCTGGCTGGCTCAGCCAGAAAAGCACGCAACTCTTGATCTCTGGGTCATTAGTTTGAGACCCACACTGGGTGTACAGATTACCTAAAAAAATAAAATCTTTTTTAAAAATGACAATAAATGGTCTTATTCTTCACATCCTATAGCAAGGTAAAGGTCAAACAAAAGAGAATATGGTAAAAAATCAGTAAAACATGGTTGAATTCCTTCCTACGACCTGCTTCTCGACCACCTGACTGTAGCCAGTGTCTGGCTCATTGTCCTTAAAGGAATCACTCGCTGACAGCTTTGGGGTTGAAAAATGTCCTTGTTGAGTTTTGATACAAGTTGGTTTTGCATGTTCAGAATGGCCAGTGGTGTATCCATTGGCACCACTGCTTCTTGAGTGTCTTCCAGAGCATCACGATTGGCCCCAGAAACTCCAAGATAATAGAGCTTAAAATAAAAGCTCCCCGGTACCTCTCTAACAAACAGCTACTTGATCCTGGACATGCTGGTAAAATGCCACTTTCCCTCCTCCCGTGACTGACAAATGAACAGCAAAAACGTCACAAAGAAGTATGGCCAGGGATTCTGAATAAGATCACACAATCACCACTTGCTGCACTTTCAATCTTCCCTCATGTCTTCGGTTGGGATTGGTGATCTGAGCCAGCATCTCCATAGTTTTCAACCTCTTAAGATATAAGCGGCGGGTCGAGCATATTCATAGGAACAACATCTCCTCCAGAATTTCCCCTGACATGAGGGCTACCCAAAGCATCCTTGTCTTGGTAACACCTTTGTATCTTTTTATGCTCTCTCTTCTACCTTTTCATTTTATTTGGCTCCTTCTGAAAATCCCAGTTGGTGGCTGCTGAACCCCTCTGCCCTGATCACTCCCTGTTTCCCAACAATCAGCCCTTTTGTTCTCTGGAGCCATGACCTTATTGTGTCTAGGGTCTTCTCTGCATGCAGCAAAAGGAATACACAACTCCCTAAAACGATACAATAGCCAAAAACTATTATAAATTGTTTAAACGATGTGTAGTCATTTGTTCATCCACTCCTTGCAGAGATTTAAGCAGGGAGTGAGCAGTCACCTAACAGAGAGGGTGTGAAAAGCAGATCCAGCCACACCAGCCTCAGAATTCCACAGGAAACAGAAGAGGAGCTAGTAACTTGCATATTTCATATGCAATTATGAAGTGTATATGATGGTACTGAAAATGTGAAAAAAAAAACCCCAGTTTTATTATTTGCTTGTATTGTTCACATAAAGAACAGACATCCTTATCACATGTCTCTAGAAATACTTCCAAACTAATATTTCGTCAGTACTAGGAAAAGTTAAATATCTCTGAAAGAGTACACCTTTTACAAGGCTCCTTATCTGCACTTGATAGAAAGCATTTAGAGGGGCGCCTGGGTGGCTCAGTCGTTAGGCGTCTGCCTTCAGCTCAGGTCATGATCCCAGGGTCCTGGGATCAAGCCCCACATCGGATCCCTGCTCGGCGGGAAGCCTGCTTCTCCTTCTCCCACTCCCCCTGCTTGTGTTCCCTCTCTCGCTGTGTCTCTCTCTGTCAAATAAATCAATAAAACCTTAAAAAAAAAATATTAATCTTGGGCGCCTGGGTGGCTCAGTCGTTAAGCGTCTGCCTTCGGCTCAGGTCATGATCCCAGAGTCCTGGGATCGAGCCCCGCATCGAGCCCCGCATCGGGCTCCCTGCTCCGCGGGAAGCCTGCTTCTCCCTCTCCCACTCCCCCTGCTTGTGTTCGCTCTCTCTGTCAAATAAATAAATAAAAATTTTTAAAAAGCATTTAGAAACTGAAAGAAAAGGTCGGTTAAAATACCTAATCTTCAAGTTAAAAATACTCTTCCAAATAACTGAGAATAAAGATTTTAGAAACTTGAGGGGCGCCTGGATGGCTCAGTCGTTAAGCGTCTGCCTTCGGCTCAGGTCGTGATCCCAGGGTCCTGGGATCGAGCCCCGCATCGGGCTCCCCGCTTGGCGGGAAGCCTGCTTCTCCCTCTCACACTCCCCTTGCTTGTGTTCCCTCTCTCGCTGCCTCTCTCTCTGTCAAATAAATAAATAAAATCTTAAAAAAAAAAAAAATAAAATAAAATATTTATAAAAAAAAAAAAAAAAAAAAAAAAAAAAAAGATTTTAGAAACTTGAAATTGCAACGGTACTTAGTAATTAATGCCGTAAGTAAAATACAGGATGCCACCCGGTAGGTCTCAAAGGCGATCTGTAATTCATCTTGAGAGGTGTGGATTCCGGCATCAAGTTTAAAGAGAGAGAAGTTAATTTACATCCACCCAGGCGCCCAGTTTTGGTTCTTTTAAAGGAACGTGCCAGCCCTCCGTCCCCGCAGCCCAAGGTCTGTCTGGCCGGAAGTCCCAGGAGCGCAGCCCAGCGAACGGGGGAGCGGAAGTGACAATTCCGCGAGAAAGAAGAGCTCTGGTGGACGTTAGTACAAAACCCACGTTCCCCAGAGCAGTTCCGCATTGCCCATCCGTCCTAGCTTCCCTCACCCCCACTCGCCCCTCCGGCTTTTGCTCAGTTAAGCGAGGAGCTGCCACTGTCAGCTCGGCCGCTCCACAAGGACCCCCGTCCCGCCCCAGGTCCCCGCGCTGCTCGGCCTCCCTCGCAGGAGGCGCGTCTCCACCACTCGCCAAAGTTTGAACGGGCACCGTGCTCGCTTGTCCAATACCGCCGCTTCAAATAAAAGCGGCCCACACTTCCCTGATGTCGGACCCAGCCTCGCTCCCAAAGACAGCAGCGGAGCGCGAAGGAACCCAAGAGCTGAAACTGAAACCGCCGGGCGGGAGAGACGAACGGACGCGAAGACGGCGCCACCCCGCGCGTTCCAGGCCCCGCCCCCAGCCCCGCCCCGCGGCGCACGCGCGCTCGCCTGCAGACCCGGAAGCGGATCGCGCGGAGCGACGGGCGCGCTCGGGAGAGGGAGTCTCCGTTTTTCTGGTTCGTGCCGCCGGCGCGCTCTTCAGGCCCCTCCTCCGCACCCAGTTTCGGGGGTCGCCTGGTAAGGTAAAGTCCTTGAGCCCCCTCGTCCCTCTCGCTGGGAGGTCGTCCCTATCGCCTCTCGCGGCGTCGCCGTGTGACGTCCCGAGTCCTGGCGCGCGGTGCGGGAGCCGGGAGTTTGCGATTCCGGTTAAGATCGCTCTGAGGCGGGCGCGGGCGCCAGCAGTGCTGCCTTCGGCCCTTGTAGACACCGATCGCGCTGCCGGTCGCTTTCCGGCTCAGAACCTTTCTCGGACTCCCGACTCTGCCCCCACCCCACCCGCGTCGGTACAGGGGTGCCTCGGTCCAGTGGATGCAGGCCCCTCGCTCCGCTCCAGGGAGGGCAGGGGGCAACAGAGATGGCGGGGAGGACGCAGGACCCTGCGCAGTTAGGGGGCCAGCAGAAAGTCTGGGGAGAAAGGACGGCAGGGATTGAAACAGGTTGCCGCAGAGCGGGGTCGAAGTGTTGGAGGAGGAATAGCGGCGGGGGGGACAGAAGGATGCGGAAACGGAGAGGGAAACACAGATGGACAAAAGGAGAGAAGAGAAACGAGGACAGAGAGACACACACAGAGACCAAAACACACAGTGTTTGGACCCAAACCCAGGTGAGTATTGAGTTGCCTGGATGTGGAATACTGAGTTGTGAAGTACTGATTTGTGGCTCTGTAATTAAAATTGGTTGAATTGTTTCAGTTATGCGGAAGAGAATGAGAGTTGTGAAACCAGGTGTTTGAGGCATCTGCACGTTCTAATTATTGCATCAGAAGAAGATTCCATTTGCAGCCCCTATTCATTTAGAGGGCAGAGGCCTAGCTTAGTCGGTTCCAGGTCATCCTCTTCCCTTCCAAGAAATGGGGGAAGACTTTCTGTCACCACATGGTGCTTTCCAAAAAGGCCATTATTAACAGTACCGTTTCTCTTTCCCCCTTTTTTCTGTGGCTCGTGTCATTCTTTTCTAAATTTGATGTATCCTCACACTTGTTTAACTTTAATCTCAGAATCCACTGGATATCTTTTAATTTCCAAATTATTTTCCTTCTTAATTTTTTGTTCAGATTATGAATTCTATGTGCTTTCTACTTTACCGTGTAGTGGAATTATTGTTTGATGTCTGGTAAATAATTTTATAGTATTTCATTATGCATCCGTTAAGGATGTGGGTAACTTTTTTTTTTTGACACTCAGAATCTAGTTTAGCCAGTTAATTTCATATTCAGCAGTTCCCTTCCCTTAAGTGATCTGATGAAATTACTGAACTCTGAGCAGAAGCTTCCAACTAAGTAAATGGTCCCCTCAAGTCCCCTTTGTCTTTTCTGTGCAGATGTTGGGAGGATGGGCTGAATTGATGTGGAACTTTATTCCAACAGAGCCCATCTGTTTATGATGCAGAGATTGCTCAGATCTCATCTCCACAGGTGACCCTTCTTCATGTTTTTCAGGACTAGTAACTATTTTCAATTTCATACATTTTTTTATTATATTTTTTCTGGAAAAGAGGAATTAAATTAACTTGGGTTTGATTAAACCCATTAAAGAGAATCTTCTCTTGTTCAGGAACATGAAAGGTAAGCTGGAATTAGGACAAGTCCTTTCTACTTAAACTTGTCTGGGCTACCATTTCAGAATTTACTTACACCCAGGTCTGCTCACTTAATTCAGACCTCTTAAAGGTAACTTGGTAAAAATATTCCCCCTCTGAGACTCAGTGCACCCGCCTGTGAAATGGAGACGATAGACCAGGAATTCTGAATCTGAGCTAATAAGATCCCTGAAATGATTTTGGGAGGAGCTCTGGAGCTGGGGTGGCCCTTAAGATTAAGAGTTGGTCCAAACTGATGGAAGACAGGCTTCTGTATCCTGCATCAACCATTCATTGGATGCTGGCTGCCTAGGGAGGAGCCAAGAGCTTGAATGGGGCAGTTCCTTTGGCCAAGTGCCAAGGGGACAAAAGACAGTGCAGTTTCAGTAGAATGTGTGGGTTTCAGCAGGAGGGGAGGGCTTTCTGAAGACATGGGTGAAAAATGTACTTGTTGCCCTCCATATAGGAGTTACTGTCCCTGTCTCCCTCCTGTTGCAGTTAGCAGCAAAGGACTTGTCTTTCCACCATATTAAGGTGCTCACATTATGTATATTGTGGCAGAGGAAGGGGTTATGTTGATTCTGAGCATTAAACAACATACTTTTTGTCACACAGAATAACCTTATCTGAGAAAGAAGCCCAGAAGAAGAGGGAAAAAAGGAGGAATGGCTCTTTCCCAGGTAAAAGTCGTATTTTTAGTTGATTGTTCTCCTGCCTAAAGTATTCACTCACACTTTCTCCCAATCTCCTCTCATCTCCATGCAGATTCCATCTCACTGTGACCCAGTGACATGGAACTTGGGAAGAGGCTCCTTTTAGGTGCTCATCCTGTGAAGGATTTTCTGTGCAGGCATTGACTGGAGATAGGGAGTAGGCTCTGTGGTGTCAGTGAGGTTGGACATTAAGGATTCTTCAGAGACCCCTTCTGGATGCCCTTTCAGCTCATATAAATAAAGATTAAAGAGATTACATATGTAAGTGATGTATTAATGTGTACAAATACTTGAGAAACTCTGGAAAAGAAGACTGACGGGGGATGTTTGCTTTTTCTAATTTTATAAATGTCTTCTGACGTTAAGGAAACCAGTATATTTCTGACTTCAAAATACTAATACTTTGGAAGAGAATGGGAAATTCAAAGTAGGAATAAGGAATAGAGAGGGTGTTTTGTTTTATTAACATAATTGGTTTTAAAACTTAGAATCAACCAACTTGTCTAACAGTAAGTGTTCTTTAAATTATTCATTGCACACCCATCTCGTAAAGACCATGAGGTCTTTATGGAACTCTTGAGGTCTTAGGAACTCTTACACAGCAGATCTTTTAGATAAAAATGTTTATAATTTAGCCAACACGTAAGAGCAGAACTTTCTGTCATTAGAGAGGCTGGGGCTAAATCTTGATTTTACTAATTATTGTTAAATGTTGTTTTTTGTTTGTTTTTTGTTTTTTTGTATTAAACCTCTCTGGTATATATTTCTGTGGTTCAATTCCACACATTGATGGAGTTTAGAAACTAAGAAGTAAAATATCCCCTTCCCATCTTATCTTCCACCATCACTGATTGTCTTCACCAGGAACCAATATTCTCTTTAGTAACTATTATAAAAATCTTATAAAAATGCATTTATATATTAATGTGATTTGAGAAAATATTCTTTTTTTTTTTTTTTTTTAAGATTTTATTTATTTGCGAGAATGAGAGAGAGGGAGCATGAGAGGGAGGAGGGTCAGAGGGAGAAGCAGACTCCCCGCTGA
This sequence comes from Mirounga angustirostris, assembly GCF_029215605.1. Taxonomy (NCBI): domain Eukaryota; kingdom Metazoa; phylum Chordata; class Mammalia; order Carnivora; family Phocidae; genus Mirounga; species Mirounga angustirostris. The sequence goes on along the minus strand of NW_026991724.1, from coordinate 55,232,657 downwards.
GCAGGGAGCCTGATGCGGGACTCGATCCCGGGATTCCAGGATCATGACCTGAGCCGAAGGCAGTCGCTTAACCAACTGAGCCACCCAGGCGCCCCGAGAAAATATTCTTCAGTAAATGTTTAAACATCATATTTTCTAAATTTAAATATTTACATACCATGTGTCTTGGAGTTGTTTTCATGTTAGTAAACAGAGATAGCTGCTTTTTTAGATCCTCATTGGACTAGTATCTAAATGAAGATACATGGGTCCTCTACAATTTCTTACTGTTACAAAGAATGCCTGCTTCTGAGCAGGCTGACTTCACTACAGATATCTAAGGATATCTCCAGATTGTATATCTTAAGCATGATTACCCGGTTAACCTGATAATGATAGTGTTCCTGAGGAGGCCAGACATTCCACTTACTAAGTAAAGATTTTAAATCAACTGTATTAAACATACTCGGCTAAAGGAAGCCGTGGAAGAGAACTAAGAAGTAGGAGATCAATGTTTCAACAAATAGAAAATACTAATAAAGAGAGAGAAATTATGGTAAAGGGATAGAATAGAAATTCTGGAGCTAAAAAGTAAAATAGCCAAAATTGAAGCAGATTGACAAGAAGAATAAAGAATCAGCGAACTTAAACATAGGTTAATTGAAATTATCCAGTGTGAGCAGAAGAAAAGGGGAAAAAAGAAAAATGAACAGAGACTAAGAAACCTTTGGGACACCATAGACACTATCAAGAATACTGATATAGGGGCACCTCGGTGGCTCAGTCAGTTGAGCAGCTGACTCTTGATTGCGGCTCAGGTCATGATCTTGGGGTCCTGGGATTGAGTCCTGCGTCGGGCTCCACACTCAATGGGGAGTCTGCTTGACAATTCTGTCTCTCCCCCTCCCTCCCACCCCCTCCCCGCACACATACCCTCTCTCTAAAATAAATAAATAAAACTTAAAAAACGGGGCGTCTGGGTGGCTCAGATGGTTAAGCATCTGCCTTCGGCTCAGGTCATGATCCCAGGGTCCTGGGATTGAGCCCCACGTCTGGCTCCTGGCTCAGCTGGGAGCCTGCTTCTCCCTCTCCCTCCGCCTCTCCCCCTGCTCATGCTCACTCTCTGTATCTCTGTGTCTTGAATGAATAAATGAAATCTTAAAAAGCAAAAAGAATACTGATATACATATAATAGGAGTCCTAGAAGGAAAGGACAAAGAAGAAAGAGCAGAAAGAATATTTGAAGAAATAAGATCTGAAAACCACCCAAATTTATCGAAATCATTAACCTTACACATCCAAGAAACTCAATGAACTTCAACTATGATAAATGCATGGAGATCCCTGGCAAGCATATAATCAACTTCTCTAAGACAAAAAGAATGTGGAAAGTAGCAAGACAGAAACAACTTCTGATGGATTCTCAAGAAGTTTAAGAGCTTATTTCTCATCAGAAACTGAAGGAAGCAATCTCATGAGATATTTAAAGTTTGAAAGATTAAAAATAAAATCTACCAGGAATTCATTATCAGGCAAACTATGCTTCAAAATTGATAGTGAAATTAAGAGACTCCTAGATAAACAAAAGCTGAGGAAGTTCACACTAATATCCTTAGCCTACATGAAATACCAGATGGAGTTCTTCAGACTGAAATGAATGGAAACTAGCAGTACCTCTAAGCCATAGGAACAAATAAAGAACACTAGTAAAGGTAACTATATAGGTAAATATAAAAGCCAGTGTTACTATATTTTTGTTTTCTAACTCATTTTTTTCTATGTGACCTAAAAGACAAATGTAGAAAACAATAATAAAAATCTGCTTTTGAGTGTATTAAACATCTGTCCATCTGTTTATAAAGAAGTAGTTTTTGAAAATAAGAACATAAAGGAAGACTATATAGGAGCAGTTATATGCTCTTAAAGCTAAGTTAATATCAACTGAAATTCAGATATTATTAGTTCAATATGTAAAGTGTAATCCCCAGAGTAACCACTCAAAAAATAACTTAAAAATATACAGAAAAATGACAAAGGCAATCAAAATGGTATGCACGCAAAGACACACAAAGAAGGAATTATGAAACAAAATATTAGACATACAGAAAGCAAATAGCTAAATAGGCAGAAGTCATACTTAGCAGTAGTAACTTGAAATGTAAATTGATTAAACTCTTCAATAAAAGACAAAGGAGTTAATTTTTAAAAATGATTTCACTCTAGATCTACAAAAGCCTCACTTTAGATACATGAATAGGTTGAAAGTGAAAGGATGGGGGCGCCTGGGTGGCTCAGTTGTTAAGTGTCTGTCTTTGGCTCAGGTCATGATCCCAGGTTCCTGAGATCAAGCCCTGCATCAGGCTCCCTGCTCTGCAGGAAGCCTGCTTCTCCCTCTCCTACTCCCCCTGCTTGTGTTCCCTCTCTCGCTGTGTCTCTCTCTGTCAAATAAGTAAATAAAATCTTAAAAAAAAAAAAAGTGGAAGGATGGAAAAAGATACTCCATGCAAATAGTAATGAAACCTAGGTGGGTAGCTATACAGATGATAGATCAAATAGACTAAGTTGTTTAATTGTTACCAGAGATGTTGAAAGACATTACATTTTGAAAAAAGGGTCAATCCATCAGGAAGATAAAACAACTATGAACAATATGTACATAACAACAAAGCCCCCAGTTTTTTGAAGCAAAAATTGAGGAGCTCTACTATAATAGTTGGAGACCTCAATACTCCCCTTTTAATAATGGAAAGAACAACCAGACATAATATCAGTAAGGAAATAAAGGACTGAGCAACACTAAATCAACTAGACTTAGCAGACATAAACAGAACACTCCCAACAAAAACAATGCACTAAAAAATTAGGAATAGAAGGGAACTTCATCAGTCTGAAAAAAAGGGTATTACTAAAATTCCACAGCTAACATTATACTCGATGGTAAAAGACTGAAAACTTACACCCTAATACTAAGAACAAAATAAGAGTGCCCCATTTTGTCACCACACTTTAACACTGTACTGAAGTTCTAACCAGAGAAAATAGAAAAGATAAATAAAATGTGTCAAAACTGGAAAAGAAATCAAACTATGTCTATTCACAGAATACATGATCTTATATTTAGAAATAATCCTCAAAAGAACTATTAGAGATACTACAGTGGATTAGTACAATATCAGCACTCAAAATTCAGTTGTATTTCTGTACACTAGCAATCAACAAATTGAAAGTAAGGAAACAATTCCATTTACAGAGCATCAAAATGGATGGGAATAAGTTTAACCAAGGAAATGGAAGATTTATACACACTGAAAACTACAAAGTTGCAGAGAAAAATTGAAACCTAAGTAAATGTCAAGATAGCCTGTGTTTGTGGATCAGAAGACATTAAGATGGCAGTACTCCCCAGAGTGAGATAAAGAGTAATGCAATCCCCAGCAAAATCTCAACAGCCTTTTTTGCACAAATGGGAAACCTGATTCTAAAACTCATCAATTTGGTTAAGGACCCCAAATAACCAAAATTAACATGAGAAAGAACAAGGTTGGAGGACCTAGAATTCCCAACACCAAACCTTTTTTTTTTTTTTTTAAAGATTTTATTTATTTGACAGAGACATAGCGAGAGAGGGAACACAAGCAGGGGGAGTGGGAGAGGGAGAAGCAGGCTTCCCGCTGAGCAGGGAGCCCGACGCGGAACTCGATCCCAGAGTTCCGCGTCAGGCTCCCTGAGCCAAAGGCAGACGCTTAACCGACTGAGCCACCCAGGCGCCCCCCAACATCAAACCTTACTACAAATCTTGAGTAATCAAAACTATAACTCCAGCAGAGGCTAGAAATATAGATCAAAGCGATAGAACTGAGCATCCATAAATAAACCCATACACCTATAGTCAATTCCTTTTTTATAAGGGTGCCAAAAACAGTCAGTGGAAAAAGAACACTCTATTAAATGGTGTTGGCACACTGGATATCCATGTGAAAGAGAATAAAATTGAAACTAACTTGTACCATATAAATAATTCAGAATTAATCAAAGACCAAATGTAAGAGCTAAAACAAACTCTTGGATGAAAACATAGAGGTAAATCTTCATGACCTTGGAGTTGGCAGTGGGTTTAATATATGACACCAAAAGCAAAAGAGAAAGAAAATAGATAAAGTGGTCATCATCAAAATTAATAATGTTTGTGCACTGAAGGACATTATCACAGAAGTGAAACATAATCTACCAAATGGGAGGAAATAGTTTGCAAATCACATACCTAGTAAGGATCTAGAACCTAGAATATATGAAGAACTTCTACAGTTCAACAACCAAAATAAAAAGAACCCAATTTAAAAAAATGGTTAAAGGATTTTAATAGACATTTCTCCATAGAAGATAAACAACTGAAACAGGCCACTGAAGAGAGGTTCAATGAAATTAGTCATTAGTGAACTGCAAAGTCAAAACCACAATGAGATACCATTTCACACCCACTAGGATGAGTACAGTAAAACAAAAAGTGTTGGTAAAGATGTGGAGAAATTAGAATCATGACACATTCTGTTAAAATGTTGTAGCTGCTGTGGAAAACAGTGGCAGATTCTTGAAAAATTAAACAATGTGACCCAGTAATTCCACTCCTAGGTATATAACCAAAAGAATTGAAAACAGGTATCCAAACATCTACTTGTACTTGAATGTTCATAGCAACATTCATTAGCAACATTAGCCAAAGGTGATAACCAAATGCCCATCAATAGATAGTGAATACAGTCTAGTCCTACAATGGAATACTATTCAGCCATAAAAAAGCAATGTACTGATACATACTACATCATGGATGAACCCCAAACATTATTCCAAGTCCAAGTGGCCAGATGCAAAAAAGTCACACTTTATACCATTCCATTTACATGAAAAATCCAAAATAGGTAAATCCATAGAGAAAAGCATTAGTGGTTGCCAGGGACTGGGGAAGAAAGGGGGAATAGGAAGCACTTGCTTAATGGGTAAAGGATTTCCATTGGGAATGATAAAAATGTTTTTGATCTAGACTGAGGTGATGTTTGTTCAACACTGTGAATGTACTAAATGCCACCGAATGGTACTTAAAAATGGCTAATTTTGTTATGTTGAGTTTCACTTAAGAAAATTGGAGAATTATAACTTGCTCAGAATTATCTTACACAGATCATTCGGAACACTCACTCCAGTCAAGTCAGCCTTTACACATCTCTGCTTCTTTTATTTTGTGTCAAAATCAGAACACTCTGCCTGTCCGCTTGGTGAAATGTGTTTTCATTTCAGGGACAGGTGACCTTCAGGGATGTGGCCATAGAATTCTCTGAGGAGGAGTGGGAGTGTCTGGACCCTGCTCAGAGGGCCTTGTACAGGGACGTGATGGTGGAGAACTACAGGAACCTGGTCTCCCTGGGTGAGGATAGTTTCCCTCCAGAAGTCGGTAATTACTTTTGTATATTTTTGCGTTTTCTCTTGAGAGCCCCTGACTTGATTGTATGAGTTTCAAATCCCTGTTCTTAAGGGAGTGATTGAAGCTGTTTTGATTGAGAATGGAAAGGCTTCAAAATGTCAAGTGGACTCTAACTTTCCTTTTCTTCAGAAGTTCTGCATTTTCATGCTTCATTAGGTGGTTGCAGAACATTAATGTCAGAAAACCGGGCGCCTGGATGGCTCAGTCGTTGAGCGTCTGCCTTCGGCTCAGGTCATGATCCCAGAGTCCTGGGATCAGGCCCCGCATCATGTCTCCTTTGTCATAAATTAATTGACCATGTGTGTGGGTTTATTTCTGGGTTCTCTTCTGTTGATTTCTGTGTCTGTTTTTATGCTAATACCATATTGTTTTAATTACCACAGCTTTGTAATGAAGGAGTTTGAAATCAGGGAATGTGATGCCTCTAACTTTGTTCTTCTTTCTCAAGATGCTTTGGCCATTCAGGGTCCTTTGTGGTTCCATACAGATTGTAGGATTTCTCTATTTTGTGTCCAGGTTTTTACATGGACATAAATTTTCAACTTATTTGTATAAATACCAAAGAGTTTGATTACTAAATCGTATTTAAGAGTATATTTAATTCTGTAAGAAAGTGGTATGGCATTTTGCATTCCCACCAGCAGTGAATGAGAGTTCTTATTATTCCACATCCTCAGTAGTATTTGGTATTTCAGTGTTCTCGATTTTGGCTATTCATAAATGTGTAGTGGTATCTCATTGTTTTAACACACATTTTCCTCAGTTGAATATATGACATTCTTTAAGCTGATAATTTGTGATATCTTGAGGACATACTTTTTAAGTTACTGCCTTAGTCACAGAAATACCATTCAATTGACTTGCCTTAGCTTTTTGTATAAGATACATTATTTTTTCCCTTTATATGTAGTTTTCTAAAAATAACTTTTGAATTTAATTTTCATTTTTTTCTTGCTACAAATAATTTATTCTAATATTCTTGTTTAGATTCATCATGTACATCTTGGTATACTAATCTAATATTTAAATATCTCATTTTATTTAAGGAAACAAAGGAAGTTTTTTTTATACTCCATGGTTTCCTTATTACTACTGCTCCTAATACTTGGGTTTCCCAGAAAATTTCTTAAGCTCTTGAAATTACATATTTCAGTTAACCCATGAAGCCTGCTTTGTTCCTGTCCTCATTTTCAACTGAACTCCATAAAAAACGTCACCTGGTCCTTGTTGACACACATCCCATTGCTGTCCTGTTTTTCTATGATTGGCTGCTTATGTTGCTAACCCCATCTATGCACATAGATGTCTGCTGTGGACCACAGTGATACAGCCAAAGATTGTTTCTATGTTTAAATACTGCTATTAACACTGTCCTTCCATATAAACATTCTGTGTTCTAGATCATTTAGTAATGCTCCTTAGGGGCACTAATTTCTGATGATGTTTTTGAAGTCAGATTATGTAACTATGTACACACACAACACACACATCTAGTTAAAAGCACTTCTCACCTGATGTCTCTTGAATGTTTGGGATTGGAATGTTAAAAGAAGATACGATTTCAGATAATTTACAAATTCCAGGAAAAGACATTGTTATTTTTCTATAACAAGCAAGGACATTTGGATTAAAAATCTTATCTAAATTGATGTTTCTCTTGTGCTCGCTTTGGCAGCACATATACTAAATTGATGTTTCTCTTTTTAAAAATACATAATTTAGTTAATATGTTACTTTTTTACCAAATATAATAACATCCCCAAAGAATTTAAACCTTGGCAAATGCTTCCTGCTAACTTATTTTCCACCATATAACCTTTGTGCCCCTAGCCAGAAGATTGTCAGTCATCCAGTACCCATGATCATCTTCCATTGCTGTACCTTTGAGAGTGTTTTATTGTATCTGCATGTGTTTATACAGTGAGTTTATCCATTCTCCTCTTGATAGCCATATCCAGGTTTTTGTTAAGAACATTCTTAAATGTGTCTGGAATATATCTATATGTATCTCATATAGTGTGTGTGTATACATATATAAGTGTATATATATAATATGTATAACTCTCTTGACTGTATACCTAGAAATGGAATTTGTGGGATAGTCAGTTTGATTTTTTTAGAGAGGTGTGAGCTGGGGTGGAGAGATAGGGGGAGGAGCAGAGGAAGAGGGAGAGAATCCCAGGCGGACTCTATGCTGAGCATGGAGCCCAACATGGGGCTCCATCCCATGACCCTGAGATCATGACCTGAGCCGAAATCAAGGGTCAGGTGCTTAACTGACTGAGCCACTCAGGTGCTCCAGAGTTTGATAGTTTTTGGAGCCAATACTGAAATAAATGCAAGCCTACAATCTTCCTGTAACACCATACTGTCTCCCTGTGGAATGTCTTCCACTTTCACCTCATACCCATGGTGTCAGTTCTGACAGAATGAGTCCGTATTCTTCCTGTTGCTCAATCGGCTCCTCTCTTTTTTCAAGGTCAGGCTTTTAACTGTCATAACACAATCATATCACCATAGATGTGCAAAGCACAAGCACTGCTCCCACTTTTCCTGTTGCTCCTTGTGCTTCACTCTTGCTTTTCTGAACCCAAATCCTGGCCTTTGCTCAGCTTTTTCATTGATCTAAACAAACTATTGGTATCTCCTGGTATATTAATTTTGAGCACCAACGCACCTCAGTGTCCACAGGACTTGCCCCTCCCCACACTGCCTTACCTACATAAGGAAAGACCCCTGTTCATACGCAGTACAGCTTGCTCAATACAGCAGTGTGATCTGGTGTTTAATAATAATGTATGCGGATATGATGAAAGAAAAAAAATACTTTAAGAAATCTGTGTGTTACAATTAAACAGTTGATAAATCTAGCAGGTTAAGTAACCAGTTACACAAAATAACAGTCTCTGGAATTCTAAAGAATTCTTCCCTGAGAACTAAAGAAAGAATTTACATTCCATAAGGAACACACAGTAGGAGAAATGAAAGACATGTTGAGAATCACTGAATTATGAAATATCAGGTTCAGGTAAACACATTTTTATTTTTTATTTTATTTTATTTTATTTTTTTTAAGATTTTATTTATTTATTTGAGAGAGAGAGAATGAGAGAGAGCACATGAGAGGGGGGAGGGCCAGAGGGAGAAGCAGACTCCCCGCCGAGCAGGGAGCCCGATGCGGGACTCGATCCAGGGACTTCCAGGATCATGACCTGAGCCGAAGGCAGTCACTTAACCAACTGAGCCACCCAGGCGCCCCCAGGTAAACACATTTTTATAAAGATTAAGAATTAGGGAAGACAGGGGCGCCTGGGTGGCTCAGTTGTTAAGCGTCTGCCTTCGGCTCAGGTCATGATCCCGGGGTCCTGGGAACGAGCCCCGCATGAGGCTCCCTGCTCGGTGGGAGGCCTGCTTCTCCCTCTCCCACTCCCCCTGCTTGTGTTCCTGCTCTCGCTCTCTCTCTGTCAAATAAATAAATATAAAAAATAAAAAAATAAAAAAATTAGGGAAGACAGAAACCTCAATTATGATCTCATGTACAGTTATGTAATAGCCAGTATATAGATCAGCTCCCTAATCATGAAGTATCAATTATCCAGGTGTCTGGCCAAAAAATATGTATAGTATATAAGGTATGTTTTGAAAACTTACCTTAAGATCAGAGAAAATAATATGGAAAAATTTATAAAAAGAAAACTTAAAAACATTATATATTACAGTAGTGTTTGTATATTACAATAGTGTTTGAAGACTGTGCTTGAGAAATTTCTTAGGTTCATTATAAGCATTTTTTTTGTAGGAGTATGTAATTCAGTATAAAATATTTACCTTCTGTTTGATAGGAAGCCTTTCTGCTGGATTTGCAATCAAGGACTTATCACCAATAGAGGACATTAATAAAGGAGAATTATACCACTTAGTGATACTGGAGAGAAATGAAAGCCATAGCCTCAAGGATTTTGATCTCAAGGAAGTCTGGGAAAATATGCATGAGTTTGAGAGTCACTGGAGATACGATGCAAGAAATTACAAAGAAGTGCCTTTGACACATAACAAAAATCTCATTCATAGAAAAGATCAACAGCTTAATAAATCCTCAGTTACTTTTCCTCAAAAGCAGAGTATTACTGTAAAAAATAATACATACCAATATTTCATGCATGACGAGCCATTTGTAAGGCATTTGTTAAAACTGGAAAATAACATAAGTGGTCCTGGAAACTGGTACATAAACTGTTTGGAAAATAGAATTGGATTAAGTTTGCAGGGACACCTGGCTGAACTGCAGAGATTTCATACTGAGGAAAAAATGTATGAATGTAATCAAGTTGAGAAATCTGTCAACAATGGTTCCTCTGTTTCACCACTTCAGAGAATTCCATCTAGTATCAAAAACATTTGGAATAAATACAGGAAGATTTTAAAATATCCTTTGTTACCTGCACAATACAGAAGAGCATACACTAGAGGAAAATCTTACAACTGTAATGACTGTGGGAAGGCTTTTAGCAAAAGTTCAAATCTCATGAGTCATGAGAGAATTCATTCAGGACAGAGACCTTACAAATGTAATGAGTGTGGCAAAGCCTTTACAGAGCGTTCACATCTTACTCAACATAAGAAAATCCATACTGGAGAGAAACCTTACAAATGTAATGAGTGTGGCAAAGCCTTTAACCAGTGTTCGAACCTCACTAGACATCAGAGAGTCCATACAGGAGAGAAACCATATAAATGTAACGTATGTGGCAAGGTCTGTAGTCAAAATTCAAACCTTGCAAATCATCAGAGAATGCATACTGGAGAGAAACCTTACAAATGTAATGAATGTGGTAAGGCCTTTATCCAACGTTCACACCTTTGGAGTCATGAGAGAATTCATACTGGAGAGAAACCTTACAAATGTAATGAATGCAGCAAAGCCTTTGCTGAACGTTCAGGCCTTACTCAGCATAAGAAGATCCATACCGGAGAGAAACCTTACAAATGTAATGAGTGTGGCAAAGCTTTTAAGCAGTGCTCACACCTCATTAGACATCAGAATACCCATCCTGGAGAGAAACCACACAAATGTAAGGTATGTGGCAAGGCCTTTATCCAAAGCTCTAGCCTTATAGAACATCAGAGAATTCATACAGGAGAAAAACCTTATAAATGTAATAAATGTGATAAGGCTTTTATCAGACGGTCACACCTATGGGGTCATGAGAGAACTCATACTGGAGAGAAACCTTATGAATGTATTGAGTGTGGCAAAGCCTTTGCTGAGCGTTCAAATCTTACTCAACATAGAAAAATCCATACTGGAGAGAAACCTTACAAATGTAATGAGTGTGGCAAAGCTTTTACCCAATTTGCAAACCTTACTAGGCATCAGAAAATACACACTGGAGAGAAACCACACAAATGTGATGTTTGTGACAAGGCTTTTATCCAAAGTTCAAGCCTTATGGAACATCAAAGAATTCACACAGGAGAAAAACCTTATAAATGTAATAAATGTGATAAGGCTTTTATTAAACGTTCTCACCTTTGGGGTCATGAGAGAACTCATACTGGAGAGAAACCTTATAAATGTAATGAGTGTGGCAAAGCCTTTACGGAGCGTTCACATCTTACTCAGCATAAGAAAATCCACACCGGAGAGAAACCTTATACATGTAATGAGTGTGGCAAAGCTTTTACCCAGTTTGCAAAACTTAACAGGCATCAGAAAATACATGGTGAAAAGAAACATTATAAATCTAGTATGTGTGGCAGTGGTTTTATTCAAAGCTCAAGCTTTGGGGATCATCAAAGAACTCACAGTAGCAAGAAACCTTACAAATAAAATGATTAAGCAAGTGTTCAAGCCTTATTCAACATCAGAATTCCATTATGGAGAGGAACCATATGAAACTAATGTGGCAAAGCCTGTAACCAGGGGTTTACACCTCTCTTGATATCAGAATATAAATCTCTAAAAGAAAGCACACAAATGTAATGTATGGCAAGGCTTATCCAAAGTTTATACGTTGTGGAACATAACAGTTCTTACTAGATAGAAACCTTACAAATGTAGTGAGTGTGATCAGCTTTATAAAAAATGTACAACTTGGGGGGTGGGGATAGGGGAATGTGATTAAGAGGTACAAATTTCCAGTGATTAAAAAAAAAAAGTACAACTTTGTGGTCATGAAAGAATTCATATGAGATGGAAACCATATAAATGTGTCAAGGTCCTTACCTCAGGAAACACCAAAGAATTCATACTGGACAGAAACATTACAAATATAATGAAGGTGATAATTTATTTAGCCAATTCTCTCAATGGACTACAATAAGAAAATTCATACTAGGGGAAGTAAGTCTATTTTGAGAATTAACCAATCTTAGATGTTAAATTCCACAGAAAATTTAAATTATTTAAAACTGATGAGATGATGTGTATCAGTAGAACAAGGATATCTGTGGAAAGACCTACTAATTATCTTCAGCTTACCATTTTTAAAGATATTTTAAGTAATATCAACACCCAATGTGGAATTCAAACTCACAACCCCAAGATCAAGAGTTGCATGCTTTTCTGACTGAGCCAGCCAGAAGTCACTGTAAATTTTTTTTACTCAATTACTTGAGGTTTCCTGAGGCTGCATTATTATTGATGACTTACAACCTGAAGTTTGGGACCCACTGATGTTATACTTTAATTACATGCATTTCATGTGTCACCATAATGGTCTCAGAAGGGATCAGTAAGGTGAAAGGACCTAGTTCATTAGCTGGGGCTTATTCATACCTATGTAACCTGGAAAAACTAGGACACTAATTTTAAGATACAGTAGGGTGTAAGTTTGAGAGCATAGGGAGTGGCAGGGAATAGTGTAAAACTGTTATCTAAATTGCCATGTTTTCTGTGATCACAGCCTCTTCTCTAGATTTGTTGGTATGACTGAGGGCCTTTGTTGATGATGATTACAGGAAAGGATGATGATGAAACAGTAGGCCAGGACATTGAGAGAATGAGACTTTCATGTGAGTAGAAGGACAGGTTACTAGGGATGGCATATGTGGTAGAAAAAATGGAGGGGGAATGATGATCTCTCCCTCTTTTGAAAGGTAATAGTTGTGTATCACAGATTAGTAGAAATTAGTCTTATTTTTGGAAACTGAAGAGAAAGTTCTAGAGGACATTTTAATCAAAAGAACCAGAGTAGTATGCTTGTGAAGGATTCAAATTTGGCCACTGAAATTGTGTTTTGATACCATTTTATTTAGGATATTATAAATTCTCATATCTAAATAAGTAAAATAGAAACCTTTTTTTGTAACACTGAATGAACCACGTGCCTTTTATTAGCCCAAGTGTATCCCACACCTCATTGGGGCATTTCATAATGAACACTAATAATACATCCTTGGGCTCCATAGGTTGAATGTCATCCCTAACAACTTTTTTCCATGTTAGATTCACACAACTTACAGTCTTGGAAATTCATATTCATAATTTCAACTTGAAAGTTACACAATTTCAAACTCTCACCCTCTAAAACCTGCCTCCCTGTTCATGAACACACACTGTATGATGATTACATTTCTACATGCCTTTCTTTTGTGCTGAAATGAGACCCATGGGTTGCACCTTTACATTAAATGAAAATAGAAAAATAGTAAGCATATGAAAAGTATTAGGAAATAAAATGTCGGAAATAAGGATAAAGATAATCTCTTTTGTGCTGGAGTGCTCAGGGAAATAAGTTGAAAAGATCAGTGTTCGTTGAGTTTACTCTCAAGAACAAATATTGACACAATGGGAATCTTTTGATAACTAGCAATCTCCGATATTTACCCTCTAAAACATTTTTTGCTAGTTTGCACTTGTGCTTACTTTGCTGGAAGAGGATGTTTGGATGTCATGAATGAGGACTTCATACAATAAAGTGTTACGAGAACGTTTATTACATAATGATGCTTTCTGGGGAGAGCAGGATAGACCTCCTCAGGTTGTTCTAAAAATGGCTAGAGAACGCAGGGAATGATGACTGGTTTGTTATGATGGTTACTATGTGGGGCTGGGGTGATGGCACTCACTTACGGTGTGCACTTTCAACTAATGCCAAGGGAAGGGGCACTTGGGCTTTATTAGCTTGCCTTGCCCAGATGGGCAGCATAGTAAGAGGTTATAATGAGGCTTAACAGGTATTGTTCGTCAGACATCAGAAATGGAGTCAGACTAACTGAATGTTTACTCCTGACTTGGTAGGGAAAAGACCACAATCTTCCTTATGCTAACACACTACCTTCATTTCCCTGGTACACATACAGACCCCGCTGCACAATATGATTGTTGAAAATGGTGAAATACTGTTTAGATAAATTATCTAAGGTATTTTTAATAAACTTAATGATGTCACAATTATATTGCTATTAAGTTACAGTCTAATATTAAAATATATGTGGAAAAATAGATGTGGAAGTGATAGAATATGTCCCAACTACAAGCCTGTTGTAGATCTCTCACTTTAAGGTAGAATGGAATGAATGGAATCTCAAAATCAGTCCTTTCATTTCTCTACCAAGATACTAGAATCAGAATATCTGTATTGAAACTTGGCAAATTATTTTAGTTTTAGGTTCAGATAAATAAATTAACTTAAATTTCAAAGGAAATAAATCTTTAAGTTAGAAAATGCTGAACTAGTAATTGTTGAATCTCATTTGGAACACCTATCAAGTCATGGGTTGCACAGAACATACTCAGGATAAAGAACAAAGTTCGCTGATAAAATCTGTCTCTCCCCACAGTTACCCTTGACTACCTTGTCATTTAATATTAATAAGGGGTATTTTTAATTTGGTCTGCAAAATGTTTTCTCTAACACCTTTTTCTTTTACCTTCTGTTGTTTAGGCGTGAATATGAAATTTGAAAAATCCCTAATATCCTTATTAAAATTGCATTATTAAAATTTCTAGCTGATTGGAAAAACTTACTGGGATTATCATTTCCATGTAAGCAAGACAAAACCTAATGATGAAAAGGGCTTTGCCCCTCACCATTCACCCTTGGTCATACAGTGGCTGTCCTGCTGTAAGGAGAGAGGGCTGCTAACGGAGGTAGAGCAGGCAGAGAACTGCCCAGGGGACCTGTCACATCCAGCACTACAACGAACACTACAACTCTGGGCTTCCTGTTACTTGGGAAATGATAAACCACCTACTTGTCTCAGCCACTGTTTTCCAGGAGGTCTGTCACTCAAAAACTGTCCTACCTGACAAATAAGATTCATATTTTGTATTGAGAGTAGAATGGAACATTTGAGAGGGGTTCCTGAATTTAAAATTTTGTAGCTTAGAAAAGCTTTATTAAAACATCCCTTCAGGGGCGCCTAGGTGGCTCAGTCAGTTAAGCGTCTGGCTTTTGATTTTGGCTCAGGTTATGATCTCAGGGTCACGAGACAGAGTCCCACATCGGGCTCTGCACTCATCGGGGAGTGTGCCCAAGATTCGCCCCCTCTCTCTGCCCTTCCCCCCCTCAAATAAACAAATCTTAAAAAAAAAAAAAAACCTTCACTGATGAGTTAGAGCTGTTTGGAACGTGTTGCCTAAAATTCACAATGTGAACAAAATATAGCATGAGAATTTATGACAAAATGTTCAGAACACTAAGAAAGTTACAGGAATAGGGAATTTGGCTCCACAAACAAAATTACATGTTTACTTATATTCCATAAGGGATAAGTCTATAAGCATAAAATATGATAATGCAAAGTTCATAAGTATGTTCATGTACAGTGATAGACTTGTAGGGTTTCCTAATTTAAACAGTTTTCTGGCAATGCCCATATGATGAGGTGATATCTGAGCAGAATCACTGAAAATGTATCATGCAAATACAAATAAGGGCAAATGGGTAGAGGAAACAGAAGGAGAAGATTGTCAGAATGGGAACATATTTACCGCAATTAGTATGTGGCTTGGTGAAATATTAAGTTTCTACTGGAGACATTTAAAATCTGGGACTCCTTAGAGTTACAATTTAAAAAATTTTAACAAAATTCCCCAGAGTACATAAGATGATATGTAATAGATCCAAAATAATGATGACCTGTTTGGAGAATGCACATATTTCTTTATGGTAGCCTTACCATTACCAAGAGAACGCAGGGGTGGGGTGGGGTAATGAATTAAAGGAAAGATAGTAAATACCATTTGTCAAAACTATCTGACAGGACGGGTCGCCTGGGTGGCTCAGTCATTAAGCGTCTGCCTTCAGCTCAGGTCATGATCCCAGGGTCCTGGGATCGAGCCCCGCATCGAGTCCCGCATCGGGCTCCCTGCTCGGCGGCAAGCCTGCTTCTCCCTCTCCCACTCCCCCTGCTTGCGTTCTCTCTCTCGCTGTCAAATAAATAAAATCTTAAAAAAAAAAACACAGAGGTTTGATCCCAGGACTTCTTAAGATACACACTTTTCCTTTTGTCTACACCCCTGTAGCCAGCCAGGGGTATATTGCTACTTCCACTTATGAATGTGTATCAAGTAAAACTGGTGGGTCTTTTACACCTCAGTTATATCTTAATGCCCGTATCATAAATTTTTTTTACCATATAATAAAATATTATACTTTGAAACTGAATAGTAACAAAACACATATTTCATATGTTTTCCTCATGAGTACAAGACCTACTGACTCCCATTTATTCCTAGTTTTACTCTTCAAATTGAGACCAGTCTTGTGTTACCAGTGCCTAATATTTGACTACAAAATTGACTTTTCAGTTATGTTTCAGATACCAAATTTTATACTAATTCAGATGTGATGAGAATGTGACTGTGTGTGCAAGGTTGGCAAACTTTTTATGTAAGGAACAGATAGTAAATATTTTATTCTTTGTAGGCCATACTGTTTCTGTTACAGCTATTCCAATATGTCCTTGTTGGATCAAAAGTACCTAAATATAGGTGTGGCTGCATTCCTATTATACTTCATCTAAAAACAGATGGTAGGCTGTATTTGGCTCATGTTCTGTAGGTTGGAGACTCCTGATCTACACAAAGGAATTAAGAGCACCAGAATAAGTACATGTGTAAATTAAAAATGACTTCCTATTTGCAAATCTCTTTAAAATACAGTGGGCTGTTTAAGAAACTAACAGTCTAGTACATATGTTTATAGCATATGTAATAGTAAACCTATAATAATGATAGCAAAGGGCAGGAGTGGAGAAATGGAAGCACACATGGAAAGGAAGGGTCTGATGCTCTATATGAGTTAAGTGTCAAGTCACATGAAGGTAGACTGGTAAGTTGTGTAGTACAACCCCTGAAGCAAGCACTTAAAAAACAGCTATAGCTAACACCAGTAAACCAAAAAAGGTTTCAAATAAAACCATTTCTAAAAATTCAGTTATTTCAAAGAAGAGAGAAAAAGGGGAAAGAACAAAGGAGACATGATGAAACCAATAGCAAGATAATTTAAATCTATATAATATCTGTAAAAGGAAATGGTCTAAAGACCCCAATGAAAAGCTAAAATTGTCAACTGTAATTTTCAAAGACCGACAACAATATGTTTCCTACAAGAAATTCAGTTCAAAAATTAAAGGACACGGGGCGGAGCAAGATGGCAGAGGAATAGGAGACCTGGATTTCGTCTGGTCTCAGGAAGTCAGCTGGATAGGGATCAAACCAATCTGAACACTTACGAACTCAACAGGAGATCGAAGAAAAGAAGAACAACAACTCTCTGAACAGAAAAGCAACCACTTTCTGGAAGGTAGGACGTGCGGAGAAGTGAATCCGAGGCGATATTCAGGAGGATAGATGGCGGGGGAGGGGCCTCCGTCAGCCGCTTCTGGCAAGTGACAGAGCCAGGGAGCACAGAATCGGAACTTTTCGAAGTCGGCTCCGCTGAGGGACGTCACTCCGGTGGCTAAGCGGGGGGTGGAACCCTCGTGGGACAGTGTGGTCTTAGGACCCTTGGGGTCACAGAAAGACTGGGAGTACCTGAGTGCAGCAGAGCTCCCAGGTATCGGAGCAGGGAAGCGGCTGCAGAGGCAGAGCCCAGGCGCGGGCTCTCAGCTTGGGGTTGTCATAAACCGTGATCCGCGGCACAGTCGGGCCCCTGCTCCTCCAGCAGGGACCCAACAAGCGGCAGATCCGGGGAGACTCCCCTTCCTCTCCCGGGAGGAGCGGTGTGGGAGCGCACCGCAGGGATCTGCTGGGTTTGGAGACTCCACCCAGGGTCGGGTGCCAGAGATAGAAACACGCGGTCACAGGCTGGGTGAGCACGGAGTGTGGCCGGAGACCGGGGAGACGGGAGGGACTGGCGGCTTTTCTCTGGGTGCTCACTGAGGAGTGGGCCCCGAGTTCTCGGCTCCTCCAAGGCAGAGATTGGGAGGCCGCCATTTTCACTCTCGGCCTCCAAAGTGGTACGGAAAGTTCGCAGGGAACAAAAGTTCTGGAGAGCAACCCGAGCAGATTACTTAGCCCGGACCGGGCAAGGGCGGGGCAATTCCGCCTCCGGCAAAGACACTTGGGAACCACGGCAACAGGCCCCTCCCCCAGAAGATCAGTGAGAACAGCCGGCCAAGACCAAGTTAACCAATCAATGAGAATGGCAGAACTCCAGCACTAGGGGAATACTGCACATAGAATTCATGGCTTTTTCCCCATGATTCTTTAGTCTTTCAAAGTTAATTTTTTTTAAACTTTTTTTAAATTTTTCTTTTTCCCTTTTTCAACCAACATCTTATCAATCCCTTTTTAAAAAAAAAATTTATTTTTTTTATTTTTCATTTTTAGAGTCATATTCTATCCCTTCATAGTAGTTACCCGTATTTTTGGCATATGTATATAAGTTGTTCTCTCTTTAAAATTTTGAGATAGTTTCTTCTAACAGATCAAAATATACCCTAAATCTCTATTGTATGGTTTTTTTCTACTCCCCTGCCTGATCACATTCTCTCCCTTTTTTTCTCTTTTTTTAAATCCTCTTCTTTCTTTTTTCAAACAACTTCTTATCAATTCCTTTTATAAAATTTTTTATAATTTCCATCTTAACAGTCATATTCCATCCCTTCATCTTATCAACCCTTATTTCTGTACATATATAAGTTTTTCTTTCTTTAAAATTTTGGGAGGCACTTTCTTCTAACAGACCAAATACACCCAAGATCTAGTGTGTGGCACTGATCTATATACCAGCCTGATCATATTTGATCATATTCTGGTGTTTTTTTTTGTTTTTTTTCTGTTTTTGTTTGTTTTTATCTTTTTCTTTTTCTTTTCCTTTTTTTTTTTTCTTTTTCTTTTTTCTCTCTTTCCCTTTCTTTTCCCACTGCTTCAGGTCTTTTCTGATTTGTTTAGAGTATATTTTCTGGGAACGTTGTTACCCTGTTAGCATTTTGTTCTCTCATTAATCTATTCTCCTCTGGACAAAATGACAAGACGGAAAAAATCACCTCAACAAAAAGAACAAGAGGTAGTACCGACTGCCAGGGACCTACTCAATACGGACATTAGTACGATGTCAGATCTAGAGTTCAGAATCATCACTTTAAAGATACTAGCTGGGCTTGAAAAAAGCATGGAAGGTATTAGAGAAACCCTTTCTGGAGAAGTAAAAGAACTAAAATCTAACCAAGTAGAAATCAAAAAGGCTATTAATGAGGTGCAATCAAATATGGGGGCACTAACTGCTAGGATAAATGAGGCAGAAGAGAGAATCAGTAATATAGAAGACCAAATGATGGAAAATAAAGAAGCTGAGAAAAAGAGAGGTAAACAACTACTGGATCAGGAGGGCAGAATTTGAGAAATAAGCGATACCATAAGATGAAACAACATTAGAATAATTGGGATCCCAGAAGAAGAAGAAAGAGAAAGAGGGGCAGAAGGTATAATGGAGCAAATTATAGCAGAGAACTTCCCTAATTTGGGGAAGGAAACAGGCATCAAAATCCAGGAAGCACAAAGAACCCCTCTCAAAATCAATAAAAATAGGTCAACACCCCGATATCTAATAGTAAAACTTACGAGTCTCAGAGACAAAGAGAAAATCCTGAAAGCAGCTCGGGAGAAGAGATATGTAACCTAAAATGGTAGAAACATTAGACTGGCAACAGACCTATCCACAGAGACCTGGCAGGCCAGAAAGGGCTGGCAGGATATATTGAGAGCACTAAATGGGAAAAATAGGCAGCCAAGAATACTATATCCAGCTAGGCCGTCACTGAAAAAAGAAGGAGAGATCAAAAGCTTCCAGGACAAACAAAAACTAAAGGAATTTGCAAACACGAAACCAGCCCTACAAGAAATCTTGAAAGGGGTCCTCTAAGCAAAGAGAGAGCCTGAAAGCAACATAGACCAGAAAGGAACACAGACAATATACAGTAACAGTCACCGTATAGGCAGTACAATGGCACTAAATTCCTATCTTTCAATAGTTACCCTGAATGTAAATGGGCTAAATGCCCCAATCAAAAGACACAGGCTATCAGATTGGATTAAAAAACAAGACCCATCGATATGCTGTCTGCAAGAGACTCATTTTAGACCCAAAGACACCCCAGATTGAAAGCGAGGGGGTGGAAAACCATTTACCATGCTAATGGACACCAAAAGAAAGCTGGGGTGGCAATCCTTATATCAGACAAATTAGATCTTAAGCCAAAGACTGTAATAAGAGATGAGGAAGGACACTATATCCGACTTAAAGGGTCTATCCAACAAAAAGATCTAACAATTGTAAATATCTATGCCCCTAACATGGGAGCAGCCAATTATATAAGGCAATTAATAACAAAAGCAAAGAAACACATCGACAAAAATACAATAATAGTGGCGGACTTTAATACCCCCCTCACTGAAATGGACAGATCATCTAAGCAAAAGATCAACAAGGAAATAAAGACTTTAAATGACACACTGGACCAAATGGACTTCACAGACATATTCAGAACATTCCATCCCAAAGCAACAGAATACACATTCTTCTCTAGTGCCCATGGAACATTCTCCAGAATCGATCACATCCTAGGTCATAAATCTGGTCTCAACTGGTATCAAAAGATTGGGATCATTCTCTATTTTCAGACCACAATGCTTTGAAACTAGAACTCAATCACAAGAGGAAAGTTGGAAAGAACTCAAATACATGGAGGCTAAAGAGCATCCTACTAAAGAATGAATGGGTCAACCAGGAAATTAAAGAAGAATTAAAAAAATTCATGTAAACCAATGAAAATGAAAACACAACTATTCAAAATCTTTGGGATGCAGCAAAGGTAGTCCTAAGAGGAAAGTATATAGCAATACAAGCCTTTCTCAAGAAACAAGAAAGGTCTCAAGTACACAACCTAACCCTACACCTAAAGGAGCTGGAGAAAGAACAGCAAATAAAGCCTAACCCAGCAGGAGAAGAGAAATAATAAAGATCAGAGCAGAAATCAATGAAATAGAAACCAAAAGAACAGTAGAACAGATCAACGAAACTAGGAGCTGGTTCTTTGAAAGAATAAGTAAGATTGATAAACCCCTGGCCAGACTTATCAAAAGGAAAAGAGAAATGACCCAAATCAACAAAATCATGAATGAAAGAGGAGAGATCACAACCAACACCAAAGAAATACAACCAATTATAAGAACATATTATGAGCAACTCTATGCCAGCAAATTAGATAACCTGGAAGAAATGGATGCATTCCTAGAGATGTATCAACTACCAAAACTGAACCAGGAAGAAATAGAAAACCTGAACAGACCTATAACCACTAAGGAAATTGAAGCAGTCATCAAAAATCTCCCAAAAAACAAAAGCCCAGGGCCAGATGGCTTCCCAGGGGAATTCTACCAAACATTTCAAGAAGAATTAATACCTATTCTTCTGAAACTGTTCCAAAAAATAGAAATGGAAGGAAAAGTTCCAAACCCATTTTATGAGGCCACCATTACCTTGATCCCCAAACCAGACAAAGACCCCATCAAAAAGGAGAACTACAGACCAATATCCCTGGTGAACATGGATGCAAAAATTCTCACCAAAATACTAGCCAATAGGATCCAACAGTACATTGAAAGGATTATTCACCACGATCAAGTGGGATTTATCCCTGGGCTGCAAGGTTGGTTCAACATCCGCAAATCAATCAACGTGATACAATACCTTAACAAAAGAAAGAACAAGAACCATATGATCCTCTCAATAGATGCAGAAAAAGCATTTGACAAAGTACAGCATCCTTTCTTGATCAAAACTCTTCAGAGTATAGGGATAGAGGGTACATACCTCAATACCATAAAAGCCATCTATGAAAAACCTACAGCGAATATCATTCTCAATGGGGAAAACTGAGAGCTTTCCCCCTAAGGTCAGGAACGCGGCAGGGATGTCCACTGTCACCACTGCTATTCAACATAGTGCTAGAAGTCCTAGCCACAGCAATCAGACAACAAAAAGAAATAAAAGGTATCCAAATTGGCAAAGAAGAAGTCAAACTCTCACTGTTTGCAGATGATATGATACTTTATGTGGAAAACCCAAAAGACTCCACCCCAAAACTACTAAAACTCATACAGGAATTCAGTAAAGTGGCAGGATGTAAAATCAATGCACAGAAGTCAGTGGCATTCCTATACACCAACAAGACAGAAGAAAGAGAAATTAAGGAGTTGATCCCATTTACAATTGCACCCAAAACCATAAGATACCTAGGCATAAATCTAACCAAAGAGGCAAAGGATCTGTACTCAGAAAACTAGAAAATACTCATGAAAGAAATTGAGGAAGACACAAAGAAATGGAAAAACGTTCCATGCTCATGGATTGGAAGAACAAGTATTATGAAGATGTCAATGCTACCTAGAGCAACCTACACATTCAATGCAATCCCCATCAAAATACCATCCACTTTTTTCAAAGAAATGGAACAAATAATCCTAAAATTTGTATGGAACCAGAAAAGACCCCGAATAGCCAGAGGAATGTTGAAAAAGAAAAGCAAAGCTGGCGGCATCACAATTCTGGACTTCCAGCTCTATTACAAAGCTGTCATCATCAAGACAGTATGGTACTGGCACAAAAACAGACACACAGATGAATGGAACAGAATAGAGAGCCCAGAAATGGACCCTCAACTCTACGGTCAACTAATCTTTGACAAAGCAGGAAAGAATGTCCAACTGAAAAAAGACAGTCTCTTCAAATGGTGTTGGGAAAACTGGACAGCCACATGCAGAAGAATGAAACTGGACCATTTCCTTACACCACACACAAAAATAGACTCCAAATGGTTGAAAGACCTCAATGTGAGACAGGAGTCCATCAAAATCCTAAAGGAGAACACAGGCAGCAACCTCTTCGACCTCAGCTGCAGCAACTTCTTTCTAGAAACATCGCCAAAGGCAAGGGAGGCAAGGGCAAAAATGAACTATTGGGACTTCATCAAGATAAAAAGCTTTTGCAAAGCAAAGGAAACAGTCAACAAAACCAAAAGACAACTGACAGAATGGGAGATGATATTTGCAAATGACATATCAGATAAAGGGCTAGTATCCAAAATCTATAAAGAACTTATCAAACTCAACACCCAAAGAACAACGAATCCAATCAAGAAATGGGCAGAAGACATGAACAGACATTTTTCCAAAGAAGACATCCAAATGGCCAACAGACACATGAAAAAGAGCTCAATATTGCTCGGCATCAGGGAAATCCAAATCAAAACGTCAATGAGATACCACCTCACACCAGTCAGAATGGCTAAAATTAAGAAGTCAGGAAATGACAGATGTTGGCACGGATGCAGAGAAAGGGGAACCCTCCTACACTGTTGGTGGGATTGCAAGCTGGTGCAGCCACTCTGGAAAACAGTATGGAGGTTCCTAAAAAAGTTGAAAGTAGAGCTACCATATGATCTAGCAATTACACTACTGGGTATTTACCCCAAAGATACAAAAGTAGGGATCCGAAAGGGTACGTGCACCCCGATGTTTATAGCAGCAATGTCCACAATAGCCAAACTGTGGAAAGAGCCAAGATGTCCATCGACAGATGAATGGATAAAGAAGTGGTATATATATACAATGGAATATTATGCAGTCATCAAAAGGAATGAGATCTTGCCATTTGCAATGAAGTGGATGGAACTGGAGGGTATTATGCTGAGCGAAATAAGTCAAACAGAGAAAGACATGTATCATATGACCTCACCGATATGAGGAATTCTTAATCTCAGGAAAGAAACTGAGGGTTGCTGGAGTGGGGGGTGGGGTGGGAGGGATGGGGTGACTGGGTGATAGACACTGGGGAGGGTATGTGCTCTGGTAAGCGCTGTGAATTGTGCAAGACTGTTGAATCTCAGATCTGTACCTCTGAAACAAATAATGCAATATATGTTAAGGAAAAAAAGAAGAAGAATAAGAAGATAGCAGGAGGGGAAGAATGAAGGGGGGGGAATCGGAGGAGTAGATGAACTATGAGAGATGATGGCCTCTGAAAAGCAAACTGAGGGTTCTAGAGGGGAGGGGGGTGGGAGGATGGGTTAGCCTGGTGATGGGTATTGAGGAGGGCATGTTCTGCATGGAGCACTGGGTGTTATGCACAAACAATGAATCATGGAACACTACATCTAAAACTAATGATGTAATGTATGGGGATTAACATAACAATAAAAAAGATGCAAAAAAAAAGAAAATTAAAGGACACAATGAAAAATCATGGAGAAAAGATAAACACTATTAAAAATAGGGTAGCTATATTAAGATCAAAGT
Organism: Mirounga angustirostris; assembly: GCF_029215605.1. Lineage (NCBI taxonomy): Eukaryota > Metazoa > Chordata > Mammalia > Carnivora > Phocidae > Mirounga > Mirounga angustirostris. Next base: position 55,208,454 of record NW_026991724.1, on the reverse strand, counting down.
TAATTAAAGAGCAAATAATATGGGGCGCCTGGGTGGCTCAGTCATTAAGCATCTGCCTTCGGCTCAGGTCATGATCCGAGGGCCATGGGATCGAGCCCTGCATCGGGCTCCCTGCTCGGCAGGAAGCCTGCTTCTCCCTTTCCCACTCCCCCTGCTTGTGTTCCCTCTCTCGCTGTGTCTCTCTCTGTCAAATAAATAAATAAAATCTTTAAAAAAGGAGAGAGCAAATAATAAGACCAGGAGTAATTATGAAATCTCTTTCATAGTTATAAAGGGATAAAGTCACCAGAATGGCACGAGAATCCTAAACCATGCACCCAGCAGCAGAACTTCAAAAACCTGAAAAAATGGACAGGACCACAATTACAGACCAATCCACAGTCACAGTCAAGAAATTTCCATGCCCCTTCTCTCCATAATAGAACAAGTAGACAGAAAATAAGGACCTAGACAGTTGTAACATGAATGTCAAGGAAACTGACCTAATTGACATTTACAGAGCCGTGAGATAATAGAAAATACATATTGGCTCTGCCTTTGGTTCCTGCACAGAGCTCCTTAAACCCTTATATTTTCCCAAGTGATAAGAGCACTAGGAGCATCTTTTGTTATACTGAGGCGACTCTGGGTGGGCTCCTGGGTGGGGCTGATCACCAGAAAAACCAAGCCATGATTAGAAGGTTGGGATCTTCAGCCCCATCCCCTCAACTACAGAGAGAGGAGAGGGGCTGGAAATGGAGTTAATGATCAGTCATGCATATGTGAGGAAATCTCCTTAAAATCCCAATAGTTGGAGGTTTGGAGAGCTTCTAGGCTGGCGAACACAGCCACTCCAGGAGGGTGACACACCCCAACTCCATGGGGACAGAAGCTTCTGCACTGAGGACCTTCCCAGACCTCACCCTGTGTACCTCTTCATCTGACTGTTCATCTGTATCCCTTATCATATCCTTTAATAAACTGGTAAATGTGTTTCCCTGACTTCTGTAAGCTGTTCTAGCAAACTAAAGCCAATGGGGGGGGGGGCGGGGATTGTTGGAACCTCCAATCTATAGCCAGTTGTTAGAAGCACAGGCCAACCAGGACTTGCAACTGGTGTCTAAAGTGTCTTGAGGGGCAGGAGGTATCCAGGTAGATAGTGTCAGAGTTGAGGTACATTGTAGGACACCCAGCTGATGTCGGAGACTGGCCTGTTGGTGTGGGGAAAAACCTCCCCAAGTTTGTGACTAGAAGTGTCAGATGTGCAGTGTTCTGTGTGAATAGTAAGGGAGACACAGAAGAAAGCAGCACACAGTAGAGAAGAACCAGATTTTTCCCTACACTGGAGGAGGAAAACTGACTTTTTCCTTTATAAGAACACTCCACTTAACAAGGGGATTATACACAACCTTTAAAAGTGCACGCAGTACTTTACCAAGAGAAACCATATTCTCGGCCATCAAAGTAGTCTTGCTAAATTTTAAAAGAATTCACATCACCCAAAATATGTCTGTGACCACAGTGGAATTATGATAGAAATCATTAACAGAAAAATATCTGGAAAATCCACAAATATTTGGAAAATAATGACCTCCTTGTGACTAACCCTGGGACAAAGAAGAAATTGGAAAAGAAATTAGAATGTATCCTGAATTGAATGAAAATGAAAGCAGAACATTTCATAATTTGCCACCACAGCAGGAGAAATTGAAAAACACCCTTGGGAAAGGGATAGCAACAGAACATCTATAAGCCTAAGGTATCTTTCATTTTTTTTTGTTTGCTTGGGATGTTGGACGGATCACTGTGAGCCTCCTGCTTGTAATGGGAAGTAAACTGGTAAGTGAGCTCATCTGGTTCTGAGGCTTGCTTAGTCAGGTGAACACAGCACAGTGAAAGAAGGCAAGTTTCTTGAGATTATTTGTAAATATCTGATTATGATAAACCAGTCAAGAATGTTGTAACTGAGAACAGTCCACTGGGGGTAGTTAGATGATGAAAGGCAATATGTTTATAGATGAATTAAAAATATATGGATAGGGGCGCCTGGGTGGCTCAGATGGTTAAGCGACTGCCTTCGGCTCAGGTCATGATCCCAGCATCCTGGGATCGAGCCCCACATCGGGCTCCTGGCTCGGTGGGGAGTCCGCTTCTCCCTCTCCCTCTGCTTCTCCCACTGCTCATGCTCTCTCTCTATATATATCTTTGTGTCTCAAATGAATAAATAAAATCTTAAAAATATATATATATGGACATGCTAATGGAAGTAGAAAATATAAAATGGAAGAGACAAGGGTGATAATACAGGAAGGGAATTACTGAAAACATGATTTCAAAGGTGGTACAATTACTGGAGATAATGACTTCGGGAGGTTAAGATGGGTAAGGAGAAAAGAAAAGGTCACTGAAAGTACCAGTCAGCTTTCTAGAAGATTTTCTATGGTAAAAAAAATATCCCTGCATTCTCATGCTCTTATAACAACAAACATTTATTTCTCCCTCCTGTCACATCTATCACCTCTTGCTTGGTTCTGTCATTTAAGTCTGGGATTCAGGGTAAAACTTGAGTGTACGTGGGATAGACCATTCTTGCACCAGAGAGAAGAGAGGATTAGAAGGAGCAAACAAAGCTTTTAAAGCTTACATTTACAATTAAAATACGCCAAATCAGCCAAGCTGGCCAAATTGGCCAAGCTGGCTATAAACTGGGCTACCCTCAAAGAGAAGGGTTACCTAAGTCAAGAGGGGACATGCATACTCTCACAAGAGGGTGATAATTAATTGGAAATGATATTACAATATATGATAGTACAGCTTCTACTGGAAGTAATTTTCCCTTCTTTGTTTACACAAAATAGACTTACCTTTGTCCCAAAAGAAAAAAAAAAAAAAAAAAACTCTACCCAAACATGGCTTCAGTAACATACGAGGGTGTCATAATAGTCTCGTGAGATTGTTCTTGGTTGAGAGCCTCATGTGGAGTCCTCGCTCATAACACATTATGGTGGAGCAGAGAAAAACCTCAATAAACCCTCCCATTCGGAAAAGAAAAAGAAAGGAGGGACCCAGTAGTCTCTGGTTCACAGCAAACAGGGGTAGGAATGAGGAATGATCCTTTCCTCAGCTCCTGCTTTTTTCCTGAGAATAGCTGTCCAGTCATTTGTCCTTTGTGTTTCACTATTCTTGACTTCAACTAATTACACCTGCTAGAGTATTAGAAACTCTGCCTTCCTCATACAACATTTCCCCCGCTACTTCCTTCCCATCACATTGTACAGTCCCAAAGATTATTGGACATCGACGAGATCAGTTTCTTTATAGTGCAAACTCGGTGTTCCGTCAACAGCGCGATATTTTTAAATAGCACTTATGTGATACCAAACAGCTACATTTTCCATTAGCTACAACCATGTTTTGCCAGACATGCTGAACTCTTCAGATTTCTTTCAGGGTCTTTGAGCTTCTCAGGGTCCTCTAGCAGAGCCATACCTGTGCTTTCTATTCCCTAAGCCATCTTGTCCAAAAGGAGCAATTCCACAGGAGACACTTTAATCAACTGCAGGTTACTTCAAAGGATATTAGGCCGTGTCCTTCATTTAGACTTGGCCATGATTTAGCATTTTAACTGCCCTGGACCCTCAAAAGTATTTTTTTTTTTTAAGATTTATTTGTTTGTGACAGAGAATGAGTGGGAGGGGCAGAGGGAGAGGGAGAGAGGCTCTCAAGCGACTTGGGGCTTAATCTCACAACGCTGAGATCATGACCTGAGCCGAAACCAAGAGTCAAACGCCTAACTGACTGTGCCACCCAGGCACCTGAACCCTCAGAGTATTTCTTAATTGTAAGTTTTACCCACTGGAGATGAGGCACAGTCACATCCTTAAATCCTGCCGGCAAGTCAGCTTGTTCATTTCTGATGTCAGGTCTTTACTGTAATACTGTGTTAAATGCAGTTGAGAACAAAGTGGCATGTTAGTATCTTTTGCTTTCCTGATCTCTATGTTGGTGGAGGTGATATACAGGCATGATAACATTTGCAAAGGAAACATTCGCCAAGATCTGGAGACATTTTTTTTATGTCATAATTGTGGTGGTTCTATTGGTATCTAGTGGGTATAGGACAGCGGTGCTGCTGAATATCCTCCAATGCACAGCTTCACACATCAGAGAATTATCTGACCCACAATGTCAACAGAATAGTACAACTTAGACCATGTAACATCAATCAAAAGAAAGGAGGAATGTCTATATTAATACCACATAGATTTCAGAGAAAATAAAATTACTGAGTAAAAAGGGGGAAAGTACATAGTGATAAAAGGGTCAATCAAAGCAGGTGACTTAGCAATCGTGAGTGTATATGCACCAAAGAACAGCTGCAAAAGATGTGAAGCAACAACTGATAGAAACTTACAGGAGAAATAGACAACCTTCACAGTTACAGCCCGAGACTTCAGTGCACATCTCTCAATAATTGATAGAACGATGACAGAAAACCAGCAGGACACTGATGAATTTTACACCACCAAGTCACAGGATCTAATCAGCATTTTTGTAACACAACCCAAACACAGGAGATTATACATTTTTTTTTTTTTTTTGAAGAACATGTGCCAGGACAGATCATATCCTGGGCCATAAAAACGCCCCTCAACAAATTTAAAAGAACGGAATCACAGACTCTGTTCACTGCCCACAATGGAATCCAACTACAAATCAAAAACAGAAAGCTAACGGGAAAATCTCCAAACACTTGGAAACTAAACAACTTACCTTCAAACAATCCACGGCTCAAAGAGGAAGACTCAAGGGAAATACATGGGCTGAAAGAAAATGAAGACACAACATGTCATAATCTGTGAGGTATAACTAAAGCAGCCCTGAGAGGGAAATTGATAGCACTCAATGTTTACGCTAGAAAAGGGGGAAAATAGCCAAGAATAATCTAAACTGCAGTTAAGAAATCAGAGCAGGGGCTCCCGGGTGGCTCAGATGGTTGAGCGTCTGCCTTCGGCTCAGGTCATGATCCCAGGGTCCTGGGATCGAGCCCCGCATCGGGCTCCTGGCTCAGCGAGGAGCCTGCTTCTCCCTCTCCCTCTGCCTCTCTCCCTGCTCATGCTTTCTCTCTCTCTCTCTGTATCTCTGTGTCTCAAATGAATAAATAAAATCTTTAAAAAAATTAAAAAAAAAAAAAGAAATCAGAGCAGAAAAAAATAAACACAAACCACACAAAAGGAAGGAAATAGTAAAGGCAAGAGCAAAAATAAGTAAAACTGAAAACAGGAAAACAGAGAAATAAAACAAAGAGCTGGTTCACTGAAAAGATCAATACAATTCACAATTCACTAGCAAAACTACCAGAGATAATAAGAGAAAACACAAATTACACATAACAAATTAAACAGGGACTTTTACTCCACAACTTGCAGACATCAAAAGGATAGTAAGGGACGAATACAAAACTCTGCACACGTATACTTGAAAACTTAGGTGAAATGGACCAATTCCTCTACACGGACGCCCTACCACAAATCACCCATGTGAAATAGATGATAGGAATACTTTGAATTGCGAAGTAAATTTGTAATCTTAAAATACCCTCCCAAAAAAGAAACCTGCAGGCAGTGAGTGGTGAGAGTTGAGCTAATATTGGTGCCTTATCATCCATTCTGTGTGGCCAGGTGGCCTGCAGCCACCTTGAACTGACATTACCTCCTCCCTTGAGCACATGCCCTAGATATGAGCCCACAGAGTCATAGGCAAATGTTGGTTCCTGATACAACTCTCCCAGCCGTCCCTATGATAAGCATTCTCCCCCACCTCCCAGGGCCTTCCCTTTGGCCCCTTTAGATAAGACCCCCCCACCCCCAAAAGCTTACCAAAACCTTGTTGCGTTTGGTTTGAGTTGACCAATGTGGCCTTAGCCCAGAACCACAAAGCGCTCCACTGAGGGACACTGATAAAGGCATGTGCCCCAGGTCCTGCCCTAAGCTCTCTGCCTGCACGCTGCCTTAACCTCCTCACATGACCCCTACAGGTGTGCAGAACAGCTCCCCCAGATCTGTGAGTAATAAACTTCTCCACTTCACTTTCCCTTACAGCCTTGTCATGGCTCACCATCCGACATCTAGGGCTCTACTTAACAAATGTTAATACAACAAAGTCACAATAGCAACACTAGACAATTCTATCAAACCTACAAATTGACAGAAATTCTACACAATTTCTTTCAGAAAATAGAAGGGGAAGCAATACTTTTCCCAGCTAAATTTATGAGGCCGATATTAGCATAATACCAAAACTACACAAAACATTAAGGGGGGGGGGGGAAGAGATAACTACCAACTAAATCCCAAATGAAGATGCAAAACTTCTTAGCCAAATATTAGCAGTAGAAATCAACAGTACACAGAAAGAATTGTACACCATGACCAAATGGGTTTATTTGAGGACAGAAGGCAGTTTCAAGTTCTAGCCAGTGAAGCAAGGGAAGAGTAAATAAAAGAGATAGAGAGAAAAGGAAGATAAAAGAATGGATCCATTTGCAGAAGACATCATGGTTGTGGTAGGCTGAATAATGCCCCCACCCCAAAGGATGTTCATGTCCTCATGCTTGTAACATGGGAGTGTTACTGTAAATGTCATAAGGGAGTTTGCAGATGTGCTCTGGTGAAGATCGTGAGGTGGGAGATTATCCTGGATGATCTGGTAAACTCGATATGGTCCTGAGGGTCCTTATAAGAAGGATGCAGGAAGAGTCAGTCATGTAGAAGCTGGTGAAGTGATGGAAGCCAAAGGGCAGAGCTAAACAAGTTTTAAGATGCTATCTTGCTGGCTTAAGATAGAGGAAGGGGACCATGAGGGAGAGGATGTAAGCAGCCTCTGGATATGGGGAGGTAAGGAAACAAATTCTAACCTGCAATATCCAGAAGGAGCACAGTGCTATGGATCCATGTTACACATCTGGCCTCCAGAACTGTAAGAGAATAAACTTGTTAGTTTAAGTCATTCAGGTTGTGGTAATTTGTCACAGCATCAATAGGAACATTTTTGAAGTTGCGTATGTAGAAAATCCAAAGGAATGCACAAAAATTTCCAGAAAAAGTAAAATTTGCAAGGTGTTAGAATACAAAAGCATGCAAAAATCTATTGCATTTCTATATACTAGCAATTTACACCTGGCAACTGAAATTAAAAATGGAGTAGTACCATGTATAATTGCTCAAAAAAGAGAAAGTACAAGAAATATGAGCCCAGGGCGCCTGGGTGGCTCAGTTGGTTAAGTGACTGCCTTTGGCTCAGGTCACGATCCTGGCGTCCCTGGATCGAGTCCCGCATCGGGCTTCCTTCTCAGCAAGGAGCCTGCTTCTCCCTCTAACCGTCCCCCCTCTCATGTACTCTCTCTTTCTCGCTCTCTCAAATAAATAAATCTTAAAAAAAAAAAAAAAAAAGAAATATGAGCCCATGTTCCAGTGCAGGGTCCTCTGGATCTGAGACAGATATCAGTCACTGGGAAATGTCAGAGTGACTCTAGGCATTTGGTAATACAGATTATCTCCTTTTCAGAAACTACAGTTGGAATCTCGATGACTTTCTATCTTATTCATCATTATATTTTCAGGTACTTCACTGTGTGCTTGTTAACCTCCACACACTTGATTTTCAAGCACCTGACTAAAGCCAACTATCACAGTAAGAGATTTCAGTTAACCATCTGGCCATTCAAGTTACTTCACATAAGACCTGAAAGAACTCTTCATATTTTGTACCTACTACTTTCTACCTGTCACTGCCTTATGTTCATTTTCATGTCACAAAAGTCTCAAAACAACCCACTGATTTATGTATCCCTTGGTGTAAAACAGGGGGGAAAAATGCAAACTAAACATATAATCTGGGTTACAATGTGTGGAAGGAAAAATTGTATTAAAAATTGGGGGTGGGGGGCACCTGGATGGCTCAGTTGGTTAAGCGTCTGCCTTTAGCTCAGGTCGTGATCCCAGGGTCCTGGGATCGAGCCCTGCGTTGGGCTCCTTGCTCAGAGGGGAACCTGCTTCTCCCTCTCCCTCTACCTGCTGCTCCCCCTGCTTGTGCTGTCAAATAAATAAAAAATCTGACTACAGTTGAAAATGGATCAGGTAACATATTGCTTAAGACCCTAATTTGAAATTGACCTTTTAAAATCATTGGTAGAATTGCTTCTAGTAATATTATCTAATAAACATTTCCAAACAACTTGCATTAAACTAGTGTAAGAATATCTTAAGGCAATTTATCTAAATAGTATTTTATAAGCATTTTCAACAACCACATCATACAATGGAACCTATGTGTAGAGGGGGAAAGGGAATGTAATAAATTATTAGCATGAAGAAAATTTTGTCTTTCCCAACGGAGAAATCAGGAGTTTCAAGAGTAAATATCCAGTGTTTTACTAAAGAGTATCCATTTCTTGATGGTTGACTACTGACATCTTTTAAGGCTCACTACTGCCTCTATTCTGCCCATCTGGGCAAGCTGATAAAAAAGTCCCTCCTTTAATACCAGCTGGAAGTTCAAACCACAGCAGGTACCCTCCCCCCAGCGCCACCCAGTAACCACCTTAACACACCAAACTGGTCACCATTCCCTGTTCCCTCAAGTCATTTTTGGACCAGCTTGGAAGTCTACTGTGCCCGCCCCAGAAATCTTCATTAGGTAACACATGTTCTCATAATGCTGTCAGCTCATGGCATCACCAATCTCGATATCCAAAGCCAACTTTGGTTAGGGTTCCACTGTTCCAGTGGATGGCCAAAGTGCAAATTAACAAATGTGTTGGAAGGTATATATATGAAATTTTTAGTTTATCTATTAAACAAAGGTTCCCATTATATTCTGTTCATCCTAAATTATTTCATGAGTGCTCCAAGTTCATATTTTTAATTTCTGAAATTATTTTATTTCTAAATTTTTCATGCTATGTTCCTACTTTCACTTTATTTAAATCAAGGTGCATACCATGGGTTTTATTTGGGCACAAAACACATGAAGAAATATAATCATATGGTGCAAATTCATGGATTGGGGGCAGATTTTAGGGGATCAGAGTCTTGAACTTGCACTGTCATGGCATTTTCATTATTGCCACATAAATACCCTGGGGTAGAGTGTATGTAGAGAATAACTTAAGTGCAAAGTGTAAGTATATAATCCCCAAATTGTTCTTTGATTCCATCATGGAGAGAAATTGTTATAGATTCCCTCAACTTTGAGAGCTTAATGGTGCATTGTTAGTGTGTGTTATGAAGTACTCTACAGAGGTGGTTAGATAAACTGTGTTGGAAAAAGAACATGACTCCTTCAGGGTTACGGGGAAAAAGCTTTATTAATTATAGCATGAGAGCTACAATACATTTTGAAGAAAACAGTAGCAAAATGTAATGGCAGGAGTTAACTATGAATCACGCACATACTGTTCTGGTTCTTTCCATTCCACTGCCTTCTCAGATAACTGCTCTCTTCAATTTCCAAGAAAAGGGAAATCTGCCAATAATATATCAATTTGTCACTGACAGTATAGAACAGCTATTACCATCTTCCCCTGTGTTGTTTCTATCACATAATCAGTCCCTAGTAAACAAACTATCACTGTCATCCCATGAAAGGCCAGTCCCTATAATTCATCTAGAGAAGGGGGCCCTGAAGGTAACAAGCATGATGACTTATGTGGAGGTTTGCATTATTCTCTGGCCCTCCCCAATGCTCACACGATAGTGAATCTGACAACTGTGTCCTTGTTCCAGGAAATGTGGATATGAGTCACACCCAATGAAGCAGACCCTTTCATCTTGATTCCTCCTCAGAGACCATCAGGAAAGGCCTATAAGGAAGGCTTAAGATCAATAGATTTCAAACTTCAGGTTGAAACTCGTAAGTAGTAATGTAGCCTTTTCAAGAAAACTCAAGTAAATACCTTGTACACAGAAAATAATGAGCTACTTCCACACATGGCCTTCTTCCCATGATATGAGAATTTTAACATTTTTTGACATAATTATTCTCCACTAACATCTCAGGTTAATCTCAAGAGAACTAAAGACTTAATTATTCCAGTTATATCCAGTTATTCCTGGATTCTCTAATGTGTGGTCTGTGAATTGGTCAAAAAATTTATCATATTTGTAAGAATTCTCCCCAGTATGACTTCATTGGTGAATCCCAAGAACACACTGTTCCTTAAAAGCATTTCCACATTTGGCGTATTTAAATAGGTATAGTTTCCCCTGCATAAATTCTCTCATTACTCCAAAGGTATGAACATTTGATGAAAGCCTTACGACATTCTTTACATTTGTAAGGTGGCTCTCCAATATAAATTCTCTGATGTTCCACGGTTTTGACGTTGGGGCAAAAGCCATAGCATACACGTTACTTTTGTGTGGTTTCTCTGAAAGATATATATCTTGATGTCACTGTGAGGCCCAGATAACAGCTCTGCCACATTTACATGGTTTCTTTTCAACATGGACTCTGTTGTTAAAAAATACTTGGAACTCAAGGTAAGGGCTTTGCCACACTTGTTGCATTTATAAGGTATTGCTCTAGTACGTTCCCCAATTTTGATCTTTGGGTAAAATCCTTGCCACACACATTACTTTGTGTGGTTTCTCTACTGGATATTTAATCATATCTAGTGAACAGTACTAATTTAAAACTCTGCCACATTTGTTACACTTGTAAATGTGAGCTATTTGGTGAACTCTGAGTTTAAGGCAATACCTAAAAGCCTTGCCATGTTCAGTACATTTGTAAGGTTCTCTCCAGTGTGGATTATCTGATGACTGGTGAGGTGTGACTCTCGAGTAAAGACTTTGCCACACTCGTGGCATTTGTAAGGTTTCTCTCCAGAATGAATTCTTTGGTGAATCCTGAGGTCAGACCACTGCCGAAAGGTCTTGCCACATTCAATACATGCATATGGCTTCTCTCCAGTATGATTTCTCCCATGATGCCTAAGGTGTGAACGCTTGGCAAAGGCCTTGCCGCATTCATTACATCGGTAAGGTTTCTCTCCAGTATGGATTACCTGATGGTAAATTAGGCTTGACCGCACACAAAGGCTCTACCACATTCACTACATTTGTACGGTTTCTCCCCAGTATGGATTCTCCGATGACTTGCTAGGTGTGAATTTTGATTGAAGACCTTCCCACATATATCACATTTATATGGTTTCTCTCCTGTACAGATTATCTGACGTTTGGTGAGGTGTGAGCCCTGAGTAAAGGCTTTGCCACACTCGTGGCATTTGAAAGGTTTCTCTCCAGCATGAATTCTTTGGTGAATCCTGATGTCAGACCATTGTCTGAAGGCCTTGCCACATTCAATACATTTGTAAGGTTTCTCTCCAGTATGGATTATCTGATGGCTTATTAGGCTTGGACGCACAATAAAAGCTTTGCCGCACACATTACATGTGTATGGTTTCTCTCCAGTATGACTTTTCTGATGGTCAACAGGCTTGAACTTTCGATAAAAGCTTTACCACACACGTTACATTTGTGTGGTTTCTCTCCACTATGTACTCTGTGATGTTTTACAAGCTTCGAACTTTGGCAAAAAGCCTTGCCACATTCATTACATTGGTAAGGTTTCTCTCCAGGATGTATTCTCCGGCGATTTGCAAGGTGTGAATTTTGACTAAAGGCTTTGCCACATTCGTTACATTTGTAAGGTTTTTCTCCGGTATGGATTCTCTGATGACTTGCAAGGTTTGAATTTTGACTAAAGACTTTCTCACATACATTACATTTATATGGTTTCTCTCCTGTATGCATTATCTGATGTCTAGTGAGGTGTGAGCCCTGATTAAAGGTTTTGCCACAATCATGACATTTGTAAGGTTTTTCCCTATGTGCTTTCTGCTCTTGCATCAGTGTCAAAGGGTGAATAAAGTCACCCCCACATTTACTAGCAATGTTGGTTTGGACCGTAGGAGGAATTCTCTGAAGTGGTGAAACTGAGGAACCACTGTTGATGGACTTCTCAACTTGATTACATGCATAAGTTTTCCCTTCAGTTTGAAACATGTGTAGTTTATCCCCAAAACTTAATCCAAGCCTATTTCCTGCATCACTTTTACCATGCTGATCTCTTCTATCAGTGAGACTGTGTTTATGGGTTACAGACATTTCTTTGTAATTTATTTCATTATCTCTCCACTGCCACTCAAAGTCATGCATTTTTTTCCTGGATTTCCCTGAAGTAAAAATCTTTGATTTCAAGGCCTTCATGCCTTTCCAACATCACTGTTTGGAATACTTCTCCTGTATTACTGTTCTCCTTTGGTTATAATTTATCTATAAGATATAAAGAGCCATAGGTATCCTATTAATTACAGTTCACAAATAAACATTGTGTGTTGAAAACACAGTATTACAACAAAAGTAATACTTATACCGAACACAGTTACAAAACTTCCCATGATGTTAAAAATTTTAGGAACACTAAAGGAATAGGATTTTTTTTTTTTTTACTAAAGAAAGAGTACTCATCTGTAAGACAAATTAATTTTAGGATAGCCTAGTTTCAAACACTCAATGACAAAAACACTCGTGCTGTACAAAATTATGTTAGCTCTCAAAGAAAGGGTATTTTTCTTTCTTTTTTAACCCCGGTACAGTTAACATACAGTGTTATATTAGTTTCAGGTGTACAACAGAGTGATTCAACAATTCCTACAACAAATGCACTCCTTAATCCTTATCACCTATTTAACCCATCCCCCACCCAACTCCTCTCTGGTAAAACATCAGTTTGTTCTCTATAGTTAAGAGTCTGTTTCTTTGGTTGTCTCTTTCCCTCTTTTTTCCCCCTTTGCTTGTTTGCCTTGTTTCTTGAATTCCATATATGAATGAAATCATATGGTATTTGTCTTTCTCTGACAGACTTATTTCACTTAGCATTATACTCTCCAGCTCCGTCCATGTTGTCGCAAATGGCAAGATTCGTTTTTTATGGCTGACTAGTATTCCGCTGTAAATATATGCCATATCTTCTTTATCCATTCGTCTACCGATGGACATGTGAGCCACTGCCATCATTTGGCTATTGTAAATAATGCTGCTATCAACATAGGGGCGTATGTATCCCTTTGAATTAGTGTGTTTGTAATTTGGGGGTAAATATCCAGTAGTGCAATGGCTAGATCTTAGTAGTTCTATTTTTAACTTTTTTTTTTTTTTAAAGATTTTATTTATTTATTCGACAGAGAGAGACATAGCGAGAGCAGGAACACAAGCAGGGGGAGCGGGAGAGGGAGAAGCAGGCTTCCCGCAGAGCAGGGAGCCCGATGTGGGGCTTGATCCCAGGACCCTGGGATCATGACCTGAGCCGAAGGCAGACGCTTAACGACTGAGCCACCCAGGCGCCCTATTTTTAACTTTTTAAGGAACCTCCATACCACAGTGGCTGCACCAGATTGCATTCCCAACAACAGTGCAAGAGTTCCTTTTTCTCCACATCCTCACCAACACTTGTTGTAAGATAGGGTATTTTCCCACCATGATCCCAAAGCACATACCAACTGGCAGTAAATATATGTCTCATAACTGAGAAAAAAATATTGTAATTTTCCGTATACTTGTCTATAAATAAATGCTGAAGAACAGATAATCTATTACAATGGTAAGTAATCCAAAACAAGTTTATCTGATGAATAATGTAAATAAATGGCAATCTAGAACTGCAAAACAAATATAGCATTGAGAAAATGAAGAATTTTTTTTTTTTAAGATTTTATTTATTTCAGAGAAAAACAGAGGTAGAGTGAAAGGGAGGAGACTCCCCACTAAGCAGAGAGCCTGATGACTGGCTCAATCCCAGGACCCTGAGATCATGACCTGACCTGAAGACAGATACTTAACCGACTGAGCTACCCAGGCACCCCGGAAAATGAAAAATTTAATAAAACAATGTTTACAAAATGGAATTGTATAAATACGTGTTATAAAATTATCTGTACCCATGAAATATAGGCATTTTACAACATTAACAAGTGGTGCATGTCAGTTATATTGCATAAAATATCTGTAAATCACAATAAAAATTAATAAATAAAATATTCTAGTAACCCTTGATAAAACCAGCAATAAATAATAAGTAACCATGTTATAGAAAATTATACTCTGTGGAGCTCTAAACAAGAATAAAAGAAAGCAGGGCACCTGGGTGGCTCAGTTGGTTAAGCGTCCAACTCTTGGTTTTGGCTCAGGTCATGATCTCAGGTCGTGAAATCGAGTCCTGTGCCAGGCTCCACGCTCAGTGCGGAGTCTGCTTGTGACTCTCTCCCTCTCCTTCTGCCCCTCCCCCCACTCACATGTTCTCGCTCTCTAAAATAATAAAATAAAATAAAAATAAAAGAAAGATTTCTATTCTAGAAAGAGCACACAATATGAAAACTGGAAAATATGTTGGGGTCACTGACTTCTAAAATATTAGGTCAGAAAAATACATTATAAAAGAACTGGAGAAAGACGTCAGAAGTCACAATTACGATTTCCTGCCTACAGTTATGTAACAACCAAGCAACAGAGCAACTCCCTATCTATGCAGTGCACTCTAGTTATCCAGTTCATTGGCTCCAAATACATGTAGCTCAGAGTGTATTCTTTGAAAATTTATTAACTAAGATCAGAGACAAAATTATTGAGAACTGCAAAATGAAAACACAGAATATAATGCAAAGGGAGATCTCATAATAAACATGACAAAGTTAGTATCTCTTATTAAACAAAAGTAACTTTTGAGTGTACTATAAAACATGCAATATTCCAAACCATCTAAAAGCACTAATCTGTATTTTTAGAAAGATTTGAGAGAGAGCATGTGTGAGAGAGTGAGCTGGGGGAGGGGCAACGGGAGAGGGAGAATCACAAGCAGACTCCCCGCTGAGCGTGGAGCTCCACATGGGGGTCAATCTCACAAGTGTGAGATCATGACCTGAGCTAAAAGCAAGAGTTGGATGCTTAACCAACTGTGCCACCCAAGTGACTCATCTGAAGCCTGAGTGATACATGAACGAGGAGAAAAATTTCCTCCGAGAGCTCACAAGAAAGACACCTTTGTTTTCCCACAGAACTCCACCACTGCAGAGTTTCTCAAACACTACTAAGGTGCGGCCCCCTCGCTGCCCTTCTGAGCTCTTCTCTGTGTTCCCACCTGTCACACATTCCCACCTGTTTGGTTTTACGCTATTTGCTCTTTGCCCTCCACAGTCTAGGACTCTTTCCCTTGCTCCAAAAGGACATAATATTCAGGTCAGAAACAGAAATTCCTGCTTATAAGAAGAAAAGAACATGAACATGATGTGCTATGGCTTTTCCAGAATCCTAGCTCTTTGTTGAGCTGAGGAGAGAGGATATCACAGATGGATCTAGAACAAACGAATCACAAATTCCTCCACTGCTTGCCTCCTAAGGGCACAGGAAACAGTATAACATGCAAATTTATAGCTATCTTCCAACACTACTGAATCCAAAGCACAGGGGAAGAAAACAGGAAACTGGATATTTTAAAAGTCTGCCATATGGTTTTATACATTCTTAAACTCTAGAACCCCTGAAGAAAGGAAAGTAGAAGTCAGGATGCCACATTGTGAGGCTTTTCATTTCTGAGTCAACAGGGCTTCGATCTCAGTCAAGCAGGGCAGGGGCTCCCAGAAGACAAACAAGGGAAAATGCAAAGATACGCAAGGGCAGATCCCCACTTCTGGAGGGACGTTTTCCTCACCCAGGGAGACCAGGTTCCTGTAGTTCTCCAACATCACACCCTTGTACAATTCCCGCTGAGCAGGGTCCAGGCACTCCCACTCCTCCTGAGAGAATTCTATGGCCACATCCCTGAAGGTCAACTGTCCCTGAAATGAAAACACATTGCACCAAAAGGCCATGGGGAAATTTCTTCACACAAAATAAGAGAGAAGTAAAAGTATCAATTTGGTAAAGTGAGTATTCAACAGATCCGTGTTATGGTATTTTGAGCAACTTATGTGTTTCTAATTTTAATTTCTTATGCATTCCCCTAAGAGATTATGATACCCTCCAAATTAAGTGTGGATTTCTCATTTTTGTGGACAATACATGAAATGAAGCATACACATAAAAAGTCAATACTGCATTATCTCTACAAAGTATTAGATATTATGTTCTATATGCTGAGTGATATCAATGAGCTATCTTCAGATGACAAAATTGACAGTGGCTTTAAAGAGAGGTCAGAATCCAAAAACCGTGATGAGGATAACAACGGCAATAACTTAGAAGTTTTGTTTTTTTTTTTTTTAAGATTTTATTTATTTATTTGACAGAGAGAGCAAGCGAGCACAAGCAGGGGGAGTGGCAGGCAGAGGGAGAGGGAGAAACAGACTCCCCACTGAGCAGGGAGCCTGATGCAGGGCTTGATTCCCTGGGATCGTGACCTGAGTTGAAGGCAGACGCTCAACCAACTGAGCCACCCAGGCGCCCCTAAACATGACTATTCTTACTACTATTCTACTATTTAAATCATTAGCCTGACAGTGTAGAAAGAACTGAAGGCCATGGAATATATTTAAGATATAATTTCCATTGCTAAAAAATATGAAATTTATTACGAAATGATGTCTTTTATAGAAACTATGGACTTTCACATCCATGCACTTGTACACACACATATAAATAATACAAAGTAGCCAAAATAAGAAGAGTTTTCTCAACATAATTTTGAATGACTTTCTTCATTATTTTCATTCACATGTATTTCAGTATGTTTGGGAAAATGAAAATGTATAAACTGTACTTAATTCAGTTTGTCAATATGACTGTATAGTAGGCTAGTAAAGAGATGGTACAAACATGAAAAAAATACAGACTACTTTAACTCCAGTCTCTATAAAATACCTGAATTCAAAAATATAAACACAATTTTATCCATTTAAATGTAGGTGTGTAAGCATTAACAAAAGCCAAACAGTTTGTTTATTCCACTAATAAAGCAACAGTTCAAGATTAGAAAAGTTATCAGTGTTATACACTAACTGAACAGATTAAGATTAAAAAAACATATCACTAATAGATACCGAAAAAAAATGACAAAAAGGAAACTGGGGAAAAAACTATTATTAAGCAAGAACATTTAACCAAATGTCATGACTCAGTCAAAACACTGTATGCATTTCCTCTGAAATTATGGTGGAGGAAAGAGGCTAGCCAGGGCCCCTGCCATTCCCCATCCTACAGCATGCGTGAGCAGGGATCAGAGGAAGAGGCTAAAGGAGGAAAAAACAGTGAGAGAGTCAAAGACCTGGAACTGTTGAAATTCACAGATCTAAGGACAGAAATAGGCTAAAAATGAAAGAGAGACAAAGATATTCCATGCAAGTGGGATCCTAAAGAGAGCAGGGGGCCTATATTGTGTCAGACAAAACAGACTATGAGACAAAAACGGTCACAAGAGACAAAGGACATTATAATAAGAGGGTCAATTCACCAGGAAGATGGAACAATTAGAAACACATAGGCAAGGACGCCTGGGTGGCTCAGTTGGTTAAGCGACTGCCTTCGGCTCAGGTCATGGTCCCGGGGTCCTGGGATCGAGTCCCTCATTGGGCTCCCTGCTCTGCGGGGAGCCTGCTTCTCCCTCTCCCATTCCCCCTGCTTGTGTTCCCTCTCTCGCTGTGTCTCTCTCTGTCAAATAAATAAATAAAATCTTAAAAAAAAAAAAATGTTTAGAAACACATAGGCATGTATCATTAGAACCCTCAAATATATGAAGTAAATAACAGTAGACTTCAATACCCAGTTTCAGAAGCTCTAGAAGGAAACAGAGGACCTAAACAGCACTATTACCAAATGCACCTACCAGACAGAACACTCCACCCAACAACAGCAGAACAGTCTTCTAAAGCACACATGAAACATTCTCCATGACAGACCACATGTCATGCCACAAAACAAATCTTTTTTTTTTTAAAGATTTTATTTGACGGAGAGAGAGAGACAGCGAGAGAGGGAACACAAGCAGGGGGAGTGGGCGAGGGAGAAGTAGGCTTCCCGTTGAGCAGGGAGCCCGATGCGGGGCTCGATCCCAGGACCCTGGGATCATGACCTGAGCTGAAGGCAGATGCTTAACGACTGAGCCACCCAGGCGCCCCGCCACAAAACAAATCTTAACAAATTTAGGAAGACTGAAACCATAAGAAGCATCTTCTCTAACCATAGTGAACTGACACTAGAAACAAAGAGCAAAAAGGAACCAAATGTGTAAATTAAAACAATTCATTCTTCAGCAATGGGTCAAGGAAGAAACCACAAGGAATTTTTAAAGCATCAGATGAAAATGAAACTACCACATACCCAGATGTAGGGATGTGGTGAAAGCAGCACTGAGGAGCGTCTCTATGGTGAATATTTACAAGAGGAAAGATCACAAATCAGAAATCTTATTTTACACCTCAAGGAAGCAGAAAAATAAGAACAATCTGAACCCAATTTAGCAGAAGGAAGAAAGATTACAGCAGAGGTAAATGAAAGAGGATAAAAAATATAAAAATCGACAAACCAAGAGTTGGTTTTTTGAAAAGATTAACAAACTGACAAGCCCTTAGCTAGACCAATTTAAAAAAAAAAAAAAGAGGCGCCTGGGTGGCACAGTTATTTAAGTGTCTGACTCTTGGTTTTGGCTCAGGACCTGATCTCAGGGTGGTAAGACTGAGCCCCACATGGGGCTCCACACTCAGCGTGGAGTCTGCTTAAGAATCTCTCTCCCCCGGGACGCCTGGGTGGCTCAGTTGGTTAGGCGACTGCCTTCGGCTCAGGTCATGATCCCGGAGTCCCAGGATCGAGTCCCGCATCGGGCTCTCTGCTCAGCAGGGAGTCTGCTTCTCCCTCTGACCCTCCCCCCTCTCATGCTCTATCTCATTCTCTCTCAAATAAATAAATAAAAAGAAAAAAAAAAAATCTTAAAAAAAAAAAAAAAGAATCTCTCTCCCCCTCCTTCTACGCTCCCCTCCCCACGCTCTCTCTCTCTCTCTCTCAAATAAAGGTTAAAAAAAAAAAAAAGAAGAAATGAAAGAGGGGACATTACAACTAATGACACAGAAAGTTTTAGAAAGGACTCTAAGGGTGCCTGGGTGGCTCAGTCGGTTAAGTGTCTGCCTTCGGCTCAGGTCATGATCCTAGGGTCCTGGGATCAAGCCCCACATCGGGCTCTCTGCTCAGTGGAGAGCCTGCTTCTTTCTCTCCCTCTGCTGCTCCCCCTGCTTGTATTCTCTCTCTCTGTCAAATAAATAAATAAAAAATCTTAAAAAAAAAAAAAAAGGACTCTAAGAGGGTACTAGAAACAACTCCATGCCAACAATACATAATCTAGAAGACAAAGGTAAATTCATGGAAACATACAACCTATGAGACCTAATCACCTAATCATGAAGAAATAACAAATATGAACAGAATTATACCTACAGAGGACATGCTGGCAGGAATCAAAGATCTCCAACAAAGAAGAGTCCAGGACCAGATGGCTTCACTGAAGAATTCTACCAAACATTTACAGAAAAATTAACACATATCCTGCTAAAAGTCATCCAAAGAATTGAAGATGGAACATTGCAAACTCATTCTATAAAGTCTGCATGATTCTGATACGAACCCCAGATAAAGATACAAGAACAAAACTACAGAATATCCCTGATGAATACTGAATCAAAAATCTTTAACAAAATACTAGCAAACCAAGTTCAATAGTACATTAAAACGGGTATCCATCATAACCAAGTGGAATTTATTCCTCCAAGATAAGGATGATTCAACAATATACAAAAATCAATCAAGGCAATACACTAATAGAATGTACTAACAGAAAGAAGGAAAAAAAAACCAAAAAACCCTGAACATCTCAATTAATGCAGGAAAAGCCTTTGACAAAATTCAACAACCTTTCAGGATAAAAACACTCAACAAACCAGGAAGAGGTAAACTACCCCAACATAATCAAAGCCGTATATGAAAAGCACACTGCTAACATACTCAATGGTGAGAGACAGAAAGCTTTTCCTCTAAGATAAAGAAGAAGGCAAGGATTCACGCTCTCAGCATTACTATTCCACAGAGTACCAGAAATCCTAGCCACAGAAATTACCAAGGAAAAGAAATAAAAGCCCTCCAAATTCAAAAAGGTTGATTTCATATTTTTAAATTGATGATAAATAAAATACTTTCCATTCCATTCCCAATCCTTAAAATTTTGAGTTTTGGTTTTTTGTTTTTTAAGTAATCTCTACACCCAACGTGGGGCTCGAACTCATGACCCTGAGATCAAGAGCACATGCTCTTCCGACTGAGTCAGCCAGGCACCTCTAATCATTAAATTTTGAAGGCACTGACTCATTTGTTCAGCTTCAAATGTAGTATAATAACAGGCAGAACAGATTTCTCCATATTGGTCTCTTTTTCTATTTTTTTTTTTTTTAAGATTTTATTTATTTATTTAACAGAGAGAGACATAGCGAGAGCAGGAACATAAGCAGGGGGAGTGGGAGAGGGAGAAGCAGGCTTCCCGCGGAGCAGGGAGCCCGATGTGGGACTCGATCCCAGGACCCTGGGATCATGACCTGAGCCGAAGGCAGACGCTTAACGACTGAGCCACCCAGGCGCCCAGTCTCTTTTTCTAGAAGTTACCAGGTTTTTGTGGACATTAATATATGATTTTCATGTGCAGTTTCTTCTACCCTAGCTTACAAAGATCTAGCAGTGCATCCAGATGCGGCCCCTGAACAATCCCTGCTGCCCAACCGCACTGACACCATGGAGTCCACACCCATCTCCAATCCACACCTGGTGTGAAGCCCATCAGGATGCGCCCAATGGAGTCTCCTCACAGGTTCCACGTCACTGGGTCACGATGAGATGAAATCTAAGTGGAGATGGGACTGAGGGAAAGCCTGAGTATGAATGAACATGTGTCAAGGGTCCTTTGGAGAGTAGCAAACCCAATAGGAAGGAGAAACAGAACATCAACCAAGAATACGAGCTTACCTGAGAAAAAGCCATTCTGGACTCTTTCTTTTCTCTTCCTCCTTTTCTGAGTCTCTTCCTCTGAACATGAGTCTTTCTTAAAAGTCAACCTTGAAAGTTGAAAATATGCCGTTTAATGCTTAGAATGCTCATATCCCATCCTATGCCACCACCACAGACACAGGGGAAGTCCTCACCATGTGGGAGAGACGGCCCTCTGAGGCCCACTGCCACAGGAGGGGCTCACGGACAGTACACTCCTACTCAAACACCAACAAGTAAGTTTTGCCCCCCCTCCCTTCAGCTCACATTCCCTTGCTGGTGAAGCCCTCACAAAAACTGCAGCAGTGGGAACCTCAGCTGCACTGACCCTCCCCTTCAAATCACAGACCTGCCCCGATCAAACCCCATGCCAAGCAGAAACCCATTCACCCTCAGCCAGGTCTCAGCCCTCAGATAGGAAGGACCCAGAGCCTTGGGGCTTAATGCTGAATATAGGTCAGAAACACCCGGGCCACTTTAAATATTATCGAGGCTGCTCCCCCCACCAACTATCTGAAAGGGAATCTGTAAGGGGGGCACAAAAGATGTAATTACAAAATGTCTGAGCAATCTCACATAAAGCTGGATTGAGCACCACCCAGAAGAGGCAAGATCAACACACCTCCCACCGTTTTTTCTTTTCCAGCTTTACTGAAGTATAATTGACAAATAAAAATTGTGTATATCTAGGTATACAGTGTGATCATTCAAAATATGTATACACTGTGAAATAATTATCACACTCAACTTATATCCATCACCTCACAATTACCATTCTGTGTACGTGTGGTGAGAACACTTAAGATGTGCTCTCTAGGCAAATTTCAAGTATATAATATGGTATGATTAACTACAGTCACTATTCTTTACATTATATACCCACACTGTTCATTTTACAATTGGTAGGTTGTACCTTTGACCAACATCTCCCCAATTTTCCCCACTTCCCAGCCCCTTGTAACCACCAAACTACTCTATGGTTCCAGGAGTTTGAAGTTTTTAGGTTCTACGTATCCACAAGATCACATAATATTTGTCTTTCTCTGGCTTATTTCACTTAGCATAATGTTCTCCAGGTTCATCCAGGTTGTCGTAAATAGTAGGATTTCCTTCATTTTTATGGTCAAATAATATTTCATTGTATACAAATATATCAGATTTTCTTTACCCATTCTTCTGTCGACATTTAGGTTGTTTCCATACCTTGGCTGTTATGAATAATGAACCAATAATGCACATGGGAGTGCAGATATTGCTTTAAGATACTGATTTCATTTCCTGTGGATATAGATCCAGAAGTGTGGTTGCTGAATCAATGGTAGTTCTATTTTTAATTTTTTGAGGAACCTCCATGCTGTTTTCCAAAATGGCTACACCCATTTACATTCCTGCCAACAGTGTACAAGGGTACCCTGCTCTCCACTTCCTCACCAACACTTCTCTCTTGTCTTTTCCTGATAGCCATCCTAACAGATATGCCACCTCCCACCTGCTCTCCCCTTGGAGCCTGCTGTCACCAGGACCCAGATCTGGAAGGGGAAGGAGCAGAAGGGAACATGAAGGGCAGGCGGCAGAGGTCAGGGGGAGGCGGCCAAGAGGCTCCCTTGAGAAGGCAGTATCAGATCGAGGACCTGGGCGAAGGAGGGTATTTGCCCCCTGCATCTGAGGGGCCAGACAGTTCCAGGCAGAGGGACAGGCCCTGGGAGGGCCCTGAGGCAGGAGCAAGCCTGGGCCCAGGAAAGGGGAAGAGGACAGCATGGCTGCATTAGGGTGAGGGGGGACCAGCAGGAGAGGAGGGCAGATCAGGAAGGGTGTGGTCTTCTAAAGAATTTTAGAAACTGATTTCTTCCTGTCATTTTAAGTAAACATTTAACTTTTTCTTATCTTATTAACACTTGCAAATAATGTAATTTCTTACATATTTTATGTTCATGCCAAGATGTGTATCTAAGCCCCAGGAAGTACAAGATGGCCCTTAATCAAGAGGTACAGGACCTTCAGAAAAGGTCAAGACCATTTTTGGACAAATTAAGGGGGAGACACCTGTTAGACATCCTAGCAGAGATGCAGAGCCCAGGGCACAAGCTGGGTACAGAAGGGAAAGAGAATCAGTCTTTCAAGGAAGACGGAGCAATCAACTGAGCCACATGCTGGTGACAGGAGCGGGGAGAAGAGGAAGCCAATCACTGGACTGACCAATGGGAGGTCCCTGGACAGTCTCAGCAGCACAGTGGCTGTGAAAGCTTGACCAGATGGGGTCTGAGTGGTGACCAAAAGCAAGGTTTGAAGACAGAGAGTGTTTCGTGTACTGTGCTCTGAAAAGGAACATAAAAATGGATGGTTAACGGGCGCCTGGGTGGCTCAGTTGGTTAAGCGACTGCCTTCGGCTCAGGTCATGATCCCAGGGTCCTGCAATAGAGCCCCGCATCAGGCTCCCTGCTCTGCGGGGGGTCTGCTTCTCCCTCTGACCCTCCCCCCTCTCATGTGCTTTCTCTCTCTCTCTCATTCTGTCTCAAATAAATAAATAAAATCTTTAAAAAAAAAAAAAGGATGCTTAACAAAGGGGAAACAGTTCATTGAGAATGTTTTGTTCCACAGATGGAAGAAGAGCGAATAAAAAGGGTCTGGGACACATGTGTCTCTGCGTCTGTTTCAGACACTACCACCTGTGCTTGCTGACCAAGTAGCTTCCGAAGAGCAGAAACGTACAATGAGGTGCAGGAAGGACGCCCAAAAGACCCCACAGAGGTCCCCGTGTGGAGCGGACGCTGGGGGGCAGCTCCCGATCCACCCCCTCAGGACCAAGGCACCATCCCGCTGCAGCCAGCTCTCCCTGGGCACACAGCTCAGGCCTCGGTTCTACCAACAGCACTGGGTAACGTGTCTCTGCCGAAGCCCAGTCCCTTCGTGCCTCCTCGGCTGTCATCCCGAGTCTCCCGATAAACCCCAGCGGGCAAATCTGTCTCAGCGTCTGTGTCCCTGGGAACCCGCGCTAGGACAATGGCACCCCACACGGACCCGTGCAGCCCCACAGCTACCCATAAACCCACTTCCAGGTGCTCCTGCTAGAACCGAGACACCCCTGTCCCACGGCTGCACCCATCCCTCAACCCCACAACCATGCTTGGGACACGTGCCCATGCCGTTCACCGGGCCATCTAGAGGCCCACACTTGCTTCCACGTCGCTCCTGCAGACCCCTCCAGGCTCACTTCCATTCCCCCCATGTTCCTACCTCTCCTGCAGGCACACACGAGCAAACTGGGCTAAGGCACAGGGACCACAGCAGTAACGGAACAAGGGCAAACTCAAGGGCGCCGGGCCTTCAGTACGGACACCAAGAGGTTGGCCCTGCTGGGAACACTTGTGAGCAACCGGGGACAACACGGAGTCCAGTTTAAAAACAGTCGAAGATTGGCTGGATGCAGTTCAGTGAGGACGTCAGAGACAGAGAAGCCCCCAGATCTCCCCTCCTCGCCCCACTCACAGCCGATTACAAGAGCCTCTAGTTCTTCAGCGTGTCTGTTTTATGCCCCCTTAGGCTCCTGACCTTGTCCCCAGCCTTCCTGAAGGGAAATTAGGATCCTTGACCCTGAGCAGATCAGTGCTGGAAGGCAAAGCCCCTGCCTGAGATGCAGTGGCTCCCTGGTGACGTGCACGGTGCGGATGACGCGGGGGCCAGCAGAGGGCAGTGACACCGCGGGTGACACATGTGGGGACCCTGGTCTGCAGGGTTTTCTGGGCGTCAGTACATCCCGTAAAATAAGCAGCCATGTGAGGGTTAGATCAATTGGTGCTGAAATTTCCAGAGTAATGGGCACCATCCTCATCACCTGCCCCAGCTCCTCGGTCTCCCTGAGGACTACTCAGCGCAACCCACAGCCCTAGCATCTAAACACGGCCCCAGAAGAAGGTGCGGCAGCCAGTCTGGGCGCCCTCCACTGTAGGGAAAACGGGAAAGACTCTAAACAGTCAACGGAGAAGAGCTTTTCTCATCTGGGTGACAGACATGGAGAGAAGTCAACCTGCCTAACATGGCAGTCTGACTCAGGGAGAGCACTTCAGATGACAGGTGGGCAGGAGAGACTGGAGACACATCTCTGAGCCTCTACCTGAAGGAGGAGAAAGGGCCAGAGCCGAGATGATTTAGAGACAAAAGGTAAGAGAGGGACCAGGTCCTGTGACAGAAAAGGTTGGCATCTGGGAACAGAGACAAGGTGAACGTGACTGGGGCAGAGTGAGCTGTGTGAACTGTGTAAGTTCCCAGGATGAGGCTGGAGACCCTGACAGGGGCCCTGATGACACAGGGCTGTGTAGCCACGGCGAGGGGTCTGCATTTTGTCCTGATGACAATGGGAGGCCAGCAGAGGGTCCAATGCCAGGGAGTGACATCATCTGCCTACAGATTTACCCCACTGCAGAGAAAGACATCTGATGATGGTCTAGGACTCGGGAGCCTGCGTCTCTGCCTCCATCCTAGTGTTTTTGTGTTTCAGTTTTGGAGGACTGGGGCCCATTTAAAATTTTAATGACAACTGGGAATTCCACCCACAAAGAACTGCCACATACAGACCCAATCTGACCAATCATTTCAGGAGTCAGTATTGCTCAGATTCAGTTTCTGGTCTAGTGTCCCATCTCCATGTTACAAGCAGGCTCACTGAGGCCCAGAGTGGGAGATCTTTCTGACCAGGTCTGAGTTGAGTGAACAGAACCAGGGGTACTGAATTCTGAAACGGAGTCTCATGGGCCAGAAGCAGTTTGTCCTTGTCCTCCTCCCCCTTAAGGCACCAAGACCTTCTTTCAGATGCCCCAGCAAAAGGTAAGTTTCTTTGAAAGTCTGATCACACTGATACCAAGCATTTAATTCCTCTTTTCCAGAAAATCACAGTAGAACATTTAAAAATCAGAATTGCAAAAACATAACCAAGGGTGCAGAACACACTGAAAGAGGGTCAGCTATAGAAATAAACTTTGACCGGCGCCTGGGCGGCTCAGTTGGTTAAGCGACTGCCTTCGGCTCAGGTCATGATCCTGGAGTCCCGGGATCGAGTCCCGCATCGGGCTCCCTGCTCGGCGGGGGGTCTGCTTCTCCCTCTGCCCTCTTCCCTCTCATGCTCTCTGTCTCTCATTCTCTCTTCAGGAAATGAATAAAATCTTAAAAAAAAAAAAAAATTAAAAAAAAAAATAAACTTTGACCACATTTTTTTAAATTTCAGTTTTGTTAGAGATTCCTTTGTTTACTTTGTGAGCAAATTTATTAATCATAAATAGATGAGCTCTTTTGGAAAAAAGTTCCAAGTCAATCCAGCCATCCTTCTATTTGCAGAGAAGCAGACAAAAGGGACTTGAGGACATCGACTTAGTGCTCACAGCTCACTGTTTTAAGGCATCACATAAGGGAAGAAGACAGAGCATTAGGCAGCTGGTTAAACTAGGTTTCAAATGCCAAAACCACTGACAACCTTACCAAGTACTCACTGAAACAACCTAAGAATATGTAGTAATTACCAAAAAATTTTTCTAACATATAAGATAGAGAAGAGGAATGTCTGGGTGGCTCAGCTGACTCTTGATTTTGGCTCAGGTTATGATCTCAGGGTTGTGGGATAGAGCCCCGAGTCAGGCTCTGTGCTCAGTGCTCACACGCGCTCTCCCCCTCTCCCTCTCACTGAAAAATAAATATTTTTTAAAAAGAGAGGAGAAAGCACACAGGCTCAATCTAAACCAGAAACAAATTTTTTTTTTTAAGATTTATTTATTTATTTGAGAGAGCGAGAATGAGAGAGAGAGAGAGAGTACATGAGAGGGGGGAGGGTTAGAGGGAGAAGCAGGCTCCTCGCCGAGCAGGGAGCCCGATGCGGGACTCGATCCAGGGACTCCAGGATCATGACCTGAGCCGAAGGCAGTCGCCTAACCAACTGAGCCACCCAGGCGCCCTAAACCAGAAACAAATTTAAAAGGCAAACAATTTTTAATTTTTAAAAATCTAAATAATTCTGGTGTCAAAGTAAAAAAAAATTAAGCATACCTCATATTGACTGGGTGATTAAAATAAAAACTTAAAAAAATATATATCATACTGAGAAAAGAGTAACATGACTTGAGTATAGGAGGCCACCAAAGCTTATTTCATAAGTTAATAATTGGGGCGCCTGGGTGGCTCAGTCATTAAGCGTCTGCCTTCGGCTCGGGTCTTGATCGCAGGATCCTGGGATCGAGCCCCGCATCGGGCTCCCTGCTCAGCGGGAAGCCTGCTTCTCCCTCTCCCACTCCCCCTGCTTGTGTTCCCTCTCTCGCTGTGCCTTTTTCTGTCAAATAAATAAATAAAATCTTAAAAAAAAAAAGAAGTTAATTATTTATAGAAAGGTGACAATGAAAAATAAAATGATGAAATCAGAGAGGGAGACAAACCATAAGACTCTTAATCATAGGAAACAAACTGAGGGTTGCTGGAGGGGCGGGAGGTGGGGGGATGGGATAACTGGGTGATGGCCATTAAGGAGGGCATATGATGAAATGGGCACTGTATCTAAATCGCTGAACTCTACCTCTGAAACCATTTGTTAATTAATTGAATTTAAATTAAAATAAATAAATAAATAAATAAATCGACGGGAAAAAAGAAAAGTGGCAACTGAGATTTATCTCAAGCTACAACAAGAATACCGAATCAAATAAAAGAGAAGTAGGGGGGGAAAAGTAAATCCATTACCAAAAAAACCCCCACAAAAAAAACCACAGTTAAGTGTAACGTTTCTTTTTTTTTCTTTTAAGATTTTATGGGCGCCTGGGTGGCTCAGTTGGTTAAGAAACTGCCTTCAGCTCAGGTCATGATCCTGGAGTCCCGGGATCGGGTCCCACATCAGGCTCCCTGCTCAGCAGGGGGTCTGCTTCTCCCTCTGCCCTCTTTCCTCTCATGCTCTCTGTCTCTCATTCTCTCTCAAATAAATAAATAAAATCTTAAAAAAAAAAAAAAAGATTTTATTTGACAGAGAGAGACACAGTGAGAGAGGGAATACAAGCAGGGAAGTGGGAGAGGGAGAAGCAGGCTTCCCGCTGAGCAGGGAGCCCGATGTGGGACTCGATCCCAGGACCCTGGGATCATGACCTGAGCCGAAGGCAAACGCTTAACGACTGAGCCACCCAGGCGCCCCAAGTGTAACGTTTCTTTACAAAGGCAGTGTGTAGTGAGTCACCGCTTGCCCCACTTCTCCCCTCCCCCACCCAGTCCCAGCCCAGGCAAAGGGAAGAGGGTGACCCACAACTGTCTGAGTCAAGTCACTGCCCCCTGACTGAAGAGGGTTTGCAAATGGAAATTATTTTCTGATGCAAATAAATATAAAACCCATAAGCCTTACAGACAGAGGAGTTTTGAAATTGTCATCCTCATCCATATAATTTAAACAAACTTTAAAGCCACAAATCAGTATTCCACAACTTAAATCTATATCCAGTCAAATCAGAATCATCTGGATTGAGGTCCACCCTCTTTTTTGGCTACAGTGTGTTTTCCTCTCTCATTCTATCTACCTCTGCGTTGATCGTTTTTTTCTTTTCTGTATTCCCCATGGGTTTCTGCTCATTGTTCCCCCCTCCTGTCCTGCTGTCTGTCCTGCTCTGGATCCCTTCTCTCACACCTGTCCTGCCCCACTCTGCAACTTGTTTCTCTTCTAGTTCCTATTTCTCGCCAATCTTTCTGATTATCCCCAGTCTCCATGATTTCTCCCCTTTCTTCTCCCATCTGGGCTCCTTTCCTGCTCTTCCTTACATTCCTCTCTTCTTTCCCTGATATTCCCTTGGTCCCCACTCTCTGGCACCCCCAGGTAGCTATACTCCCATTCTGGTCTGTTTCTTCCTCTGCTTTTCTTGTCACCTGTTTCCTCTGTCTCAGCTGCCCGTTGCTCAGACGGCCAAGGCTTTAACTCTTTTGTCCTCTCCCCCAGCCCTCCATCTGAATTCCCTCGCCAGTGTCGCCTCCGGCCCTGCCCCTGAACAGGGCCCTTCTACGTTGCTCTCCTTCACGTCCCTGGAGATCCCGCTTTCCTCTAACTGCTCTCTTTTTTCCACCTGCTTTCTCAGCTTATTCTCCTACTGTCGCTTTGCAGGTCCCTCACCCATCCTCTACGTTTTCTTTCAGTCGCAGTCTTTCTACCAATCTCCCTCGACCACACATGAAGTAGGCGTGGGATGGAACAAGGCGCTCGCCTCCCACAAGAGCGCACTACCCGGGCGGGAGGAATTGGGGACAGGACAGCGAGCGTCACTAGGCAGGCCCAGGTCACCCACCGCACTGCGGGGTCGGGGGAAGAGGGGACCAGGGACAGAGGGGACCAGGGACAGAGGGGACCAGGGACAGGAGCCTGGGAGCTGCTCAGAGGGGCGCGATTCTAGAAGCGGGCTGAGCTCTCCAGAATCCCAGGACCTCTCTCCCCCCCGAGGGGGCTGCAGGGGCTGCCGGCCGGGCCGAGACCGCGACGCTGGGGGGCTGGGGGCGCCAAGGGCATAAATCCACCTCGCGACGGGGGCTCTACGGGGCCGGGGCGGGCGCCGGGGTCCGAAGTCGGCTCCAAGCAGGACGCGGACGCGGAAGCCGGCGTCTGCGTGGACCCAACACGGAAGCGCCGAGGGCGGGGACCAGCCTGGCCGCGAGTTTCAACCCGAAGGGACGCGCGCCCGGCCTCCCACCGCGACGTCGGCATGTACTCGGCTGCAGGAGCGGGTGCGGGGATTTTACGGCCCGTAGCGACCCCCACACCCCGTCTATGGAGGACAGGGGACTGCGAAGACCAGAAACTCACGCTGCGCAGTGAGACCTTTGCTCCGCGCTTTCCGTTTCCGGGGCTACAGGAACTTGCTCGCGCACAGTGAAGAGGAGGGGCGGGGCGCAGAGGGAGGCGGGGCCTACGCAAGAATCGCGGGGGCGGGGCCTAGGCGGCACGCAACCGTCAAGGGGCGGGGCGCGGACCGGCGAGGCCAACACTGGGCGCGAGGAAGCGGACACGCAGGTGGGCCGTCGCTCGGAGAGGCGAGGCTTGCGCAGGTACCTCGAGAGGACGGGGCGAGGCGGGGGCGGGGCCTCGGGGGCGCGACCGTCAGAAGGCGCGGCCTCGGGGGCGCGACCGTCAGAAGGCGCGGCCTCGGGGGCGCGACCGTCAGAAGGCGCGGCCTCGGGGGCGCGACCGTCAGAAGGCGCGGCCTCGGGGGCGCGACCGTCAGAAGGCGCGGCCTCGGGGGCGCGACCGTCAGAAGGCGCGGCCTCGGGGGCGCGACCGTCAGAAGGCGCGGCCTCGGGGGCGCGACCGTCAGAAGGCGCGGCCTCGGGGGCGCGACCGTCAGAAGGCGCGGCCGGGGCGCGGAGTTGGGAGGCTGGCGCACGTTCCGCGAGACAGCGGGTGGCGCTCCAGCCGTTCCCAAGGTGTCACTTCCGGAGGTAAAAAGGATTCTTTCCTGTCTTCAGGAGCAGCCTTGCTTCCTGCTTATTTCACTATCTCTAACAGTTTTAAGGTAAAATCTCGTGAAGCTGAAGTAATTCGGGGGTCAGGGAACTGGGATCTCGGTGGTTGTGGGGACGTGGTGGGTCCAGGAACATTTTCCGACAGTTAGAATCAATTTAAGAGTTTAATTACACATGGGGCGCCTGGGTGGCTCAGTCGTTAAGCGTCTGCCTTCGGCTCAGGTCATGATCCCAGGGTCCTGGGATCGAGCCCCACATCGGGCTCCCTGCTCGGCGGGAAGCCTGCTTCTCCCTCTCCCACTCCCCCTGCTTGTGTTCCCTCTCTCGCTGTATCTCTCTCTGTCAAATCAATAAAATCTTTAAAAAAAAGGTTTAATTACACAGCTGGAGCTGTCTGTGTAGGGATTACAAATTAGAATGTGAAACACGAAGCTCCCCCTGGAGAGAAAGGGCAATGCTATACTGACACCCAACAAAATAGTGTTTCTTTTTCTAGTCCCCATTCACCCTGGAAGCTAAACTCCACGCTGAGCTCAGTTCTGAAGACTTTCATAGGGAGGAGACCTGGGCTATGAGGCGTGGAGGGCTAAGGCGTATGATAATTTGGGTTACCAACCACTGCTTTAAAAACAACAGGAAATTAAAAAAAAAAAAGTTTGTTTCTTTTTGTGTGTGAGTGAGAGAAATTGCGAGTGGGGGGTTGAGGCAAAGGGAGAGAGAATCTCAAGCAGGCTCATGCCCTGCGCAGAGCCCGAGGTGGGTCTAGATGTCAGGACCCAAGATCACGATCTGAGCGGAAATCAAGAGTCAGATGCTCAACCGACTGAGCCTTCCAGGCGCCCCAACAACAGTAACTTTTAAAAAATTTTGTTATAAATTGCCTAATATAATTTCTAATGTTTGTTATAATTATTCTGCTACACACTTGAGATGAATTACCTTCAAATACCTGAGATTAACTTGTCTACATCATAATACACTTAAATCAGTATCTAAATATAATTTTAAAATCACTATACATCAATTCTGAAATTATTTTTTGTTTACAAATTGTAATATATTTTAGCTTTTCTTCCTGAATACTTACAAAGCCTGTAAAACATGTAGTCTTTGAAAGACATTGGGACTTCTTTTCACTTAAAGAATAATCAATTTTGCAATATTTCTAAGGGCATTCAGTAGGGAAGTGTATGCTCTTTAATATGAACCCTAAGGAAAGTAAAATTAGATTATCAAATATCCAATAAATTTATATCTACCCTGAATTATTTTTCTGGCAGTATCTGTTAGTTAACATCTACTACAAATATGTTTTCTCTCATCCCTACATATTGAAGATTTCATCCATAGAGAACTGGCAGTCAATCAAAATATAATGTTTAGATAGGGAAATTAGCATATAAAATATTTTCAGGTAAAATTGAGCAGAATGTCCTGACATAGCACACATATGAATAGAAGAAGATATATCATCCCATTTTTAAAAGATGCAGTGACTATGCCCCCTCCCCTCCCCTTTAGAGGGGATGAGGCAGGAGCCATGTGACCTCGCTTCAGGCCACTGTCATATGATCCCAGAGGCAACCCCATTAGTTTGAGGACCTAGCTGGAGAGGGATTTTGCTTGCCAAAACTGGTCTGCAAAGTCTGAAAGAGGTGACTGCTCCTTCAAATGCACTGATTTATAAAGAAATCAATCAGGGGGGCCTGGCTGGCTCAATCTGTAAAGCATACAACTCTTGATCTCGGGGGTCATGAGTTTGAGCCCCAGGTTGGGTGTAGAGATAACTAAAAAAAATAAACTTAAAAAAAAAATCAGTTAATTAAATCAAACTCATAGAAACACTAGAAAAGTGGTTCCCAGGGCTGGGAGTGTGGGGAAACATGGAGAGGTTGGTTAAAGGGTACAAGCTTTCAGTTCCAAGACCAACAAGGACTAAGGAGCTAATGTAGAATATGGCAACTACATTCTATTGTATAATTGAAATCTATGAGAGAACTTAAATGTTCTCACACACAAAAGATAAATATGTGAAGTGATAGCTGTGACAACATGGGGAAAATCCTTTTACAATGTATATCAGATCATCACAATGTACACTTTAAGTATCATACAATTTTATTTGACAACTATACTTCAATAAAGGTGGGGGGAAAAGTAGCAAAAGTTATACCAGCACTTAAATGTGAATCATATACATGCATAAACTATACTGCTTCTTTTGATTAACTCTCCTGGTAACTGTTCTCTCTTCAACTGTCAAAAATAAGACTAATTTTCATTAATCTTTGAAACAAACCGCTATTACCATCCAAAGAACATAGCCACTGTCTCCTGTATTATTTCTATTATTACTAATCAGTAACCTATTCCTATCCTTCCATATAAATCCCAATCTCTTAATGTCTTGGCCTGCTTTATTTCATGGTCATTTGGAAGAACATTCCTTTCCTATAAACCACAGTGAGCCTGTCTAGAGAAGGGCACCCCTGAGTACAATAAGCACGATGACTTATAGCATCATTTTTCTACAGTATTCTCCCACATCCTCCCTAATTCAAATAATACTGAGTTTTAAAAGGAAAAATCCTTGTTCTAACAGGGAACATAAATATGAATGAACCTCAGCTAATGAAGTAGTATCTTCCATCTTCGTGATTCCTTCCCAGAGACCATGATGAAAGACCAGAAAGGGAAGCCTATCAAGAGATTCCAAATGTCAGGTTGAGACTCATAGATAATGAAGCAGCCTTCTAAAGAAATCTCAAATGATTGAATAAAATGCCGTGTAAAATTAAGAGAACTGGGCATTTGCACATATTTGTTCTTTTGATGCATATCATGTTGTGAATTTTAACATTTTGACTTGTATTTATTCTGCAGTATGTGATGTCTCAGATTAATCTTAAGAGAATAGAGACTTCAGTTATTCTTTGTATAAATATTTTGATGTGGAGTCTGTTGTGAAAATAAAATTAACATGTTCATTTTATTTGTAAGGTTTCTTTCTAGTATGAATTCTTTGGTCAATCCTCAGGACCCAAAACCTTTCCAGTTCAGTACAGTTGTATGGTTCCTCTCTGGTATGATTCTCTGATACCAAAGGTATGCGTGTTTGAAACAAAGCCTTACTACAAACTACCTTTGCAAGACCGCTCTACAATATAAATCCTAATGTTTTAGTTTTGATCTTTGGGTGAAGACTCGGCGTGCACGTTACATTTACGTGATTTCGTCAAAAATGCATATTCTAATGTCTAGGGACTTGTGAGGACCAGGTATAGCCTCTGATACATTTTTATAATTTCTGTTTAGTATGGACTCTCTGGTGTCAATTCATGCTTGCCCTCATGTTGAAGGTTTTCTACAGTTATTAACATTTATAAGGTTACTTGGTAGGCTGAATTCTCTGATGACTTGCAGGGCATGGATTCTGACTGAAGACACTGGTACGTTCATTACATTTATGTTTCTCTCCAGTATGAATCACCTGATGTCTAGTGAGCTGTGATTTCCCAATAAAGGCTTTGCCACATTCATTGCATTTGTAAGGTTTCTCTCCAGTATGAGTCATCTGATGTCTACTGAGATGTGATCCCCGAGTAAAGGCTTTGCCACATTCATTACATTTATAAGGTTTCTCTCCAGTATGAATTATCTGATGTCTAGTGAGCGCTGAGAACCAAGTAAAGGTTTTGCCACACTTACTACATTTATAACGTTTCTCTCCAGTGTCTATTACCTGATGGTTAGTGAGTTCTGAGCAGCAAGAAAAGGCTTTGCCACAGTCATTACATGTGTAAATTTTATTAACAGTATGCATTCTCTGATGACTTGCGAGGCTTGAATGTTGACTGAAGGCTTTGCCACACTCATTACATTTATAAGGTTTCTCTCCAGTATGCATTTACCTGATGGTTAGCGAGTTGTGAGCAATAAGAATAGGCTTTGCCGCAGTCATTACACTTGTAAAGTTTAACATTATGAAATCTCTCATGACGTACAAGGCTTAACTGTTGACTAAAGACTTTATTACACTTACTACATTTGTAAAGTTTCCCTTCAGTATGAATTCTGCGATCATGTGCAGGGTATGAACTGTGACCGAAGACCTTACCACATTCATTACATACAGTATGTACTGTATGGTGGTTATTAAGGCTTGAATGCACTGTAAAGGTTTTGCCACACTCATTACATTGATAAGGTTTCCCACCAGAATGAACTCCCTGATGACTTGCCAGATGCGAATTTTCACTGAAGACCTTACCACAGTCATTCCATTTGTAAGGTCTCTCTCCAGTACGAATCATATGATGTCTACTGAGGTGTGAGACTTGATAATAGGCTTTGCCACACTCATTACATTTGTAAAGTTTTTCCTTTTTTGCTTCCTGGTCTTGTGTCAGTCTTGAAGGATACATAAAATCACTCCCATCTTTATTAGAAATATTGGTTTGGACACTAGAAGGAATTCTTTGAAGTGGTAAAACTGAGGAACCATTGTTGACAGACTTCTCAACTTGATTACATTTGTAAGTTCTCCCTTTGGTTTGACATATGTGCAGTTCATCCTGTAACCTTAATCCAAGCCTACTTCCTATATCCCTTCTCCCAGGTTGATCTCTTCTACCACTGAGATTATTTTTATAACTCACAGGAAATCCTTTGTAATTTCTTTCATCTCTCCAATGACACTCAAAGTCATGCATGTTTTCCTGGATTACCCTGATGCAAAAATCTTTAATGTCATGGCCAGCATGCCTTTCCCACATCACTGTTTGGAAGACTTCTCCTATATTATTGTTCTCTTGTGGTGGTGATTTCTTGATGACAAGCGTAGGAGAGATAGCTATAAGATATAAAGAACCATCAGTTTCCTATTATAGCTGCTAAATATAAATATTTCATATTAAAAAACAGTATTTCACCAAGAGTAATACTTATATTGAACAGACTTAAGCAACTTCTCAACCATGATCTTCAACTTCTAGAAACACAAACGAAATAGGATTTTTTAATAAAGAAAGGGTGATTACATAGAAGTCAAGTTAATCTGGGGGAAGCCTAGTTTCAAAAAAATCTATGACCAAAACACTTTGTGGAAACTTAGGTTAGCCCTAAAAAAGGGATGGTTCCATTAAAACTCCACAGCACCGACAGCTGTCAGTAAACACATAGCTGCCTATTATTGGAAGAGGAAAAATACTGTATGTATATACTATATATGTGAATTAATGAGTGCTAAAGCAGGGGCTTAGCCAGTTAAGCATCTGACTCCTGGTTTTGGTAAAGGTCATGGTCTCATGGGGTGTGGGATTGAGCCCCACATCAGGCTCTGTGCTCAGTGGGGAGTCTGCTTGAAGATTCTCTCCCTCTGCCCCCCCCACTCGCTCTCTCTCATGCTGTCTCTCTAAAATAAATAAATCTTAAAAAAAAAATGCTAAAGCACATATGGTATATTGTAAAACCAAATGATCTCTACCATTATCTGATGAATAAATAAGTTTCAACACAAAATTTCAAATCAAGAATAGCAATAGGAAAATAAGGAAGTATTAATAAAAATTATAGAAATAAATTTTTTTTTTTTTAAGATTTCATTTATTTATTTGAGCGGGAGAAAATGAGAGATATCATGAGAGGGAAGAGGGTCAGAGGGAGAAGCAGGCTTCCTGCCGAGCAGGGAGCCCAATGTGGGACTCGATCCCAGGACTCCAGGATCATGACCTGAACCGAAGGCAGTCGCTTAACCAACTGAGCCACCCAGGCACCCGAAATAAATTTTTTTCTCAATACTGTTATAAACAACACCCATGCAGAACAGGCATTTTGCAACATTAAATCA
This sequence comes from Mirounga angustirostris, assembly GCF_029215605.1. Lineage (NCBI taxonomy): Eukaryota > Metazoa > Chordata > Mammalia > Carnivora > Phocidae > Mirounga > Mirounga angustirostris. Next base: position 55,172,097 of record NW_026991724.1, on the reverse strand, counting down.
TTTAGTGGTTCATGTCATGACAACTAAACCAGCCCTACAAGAAATGTTAAGGGAACTCTCTGAGTGGAAAGGAAAGAGTAAAAAAAGTAGGAAGCACAAAAGCAGTAAAAATAAGTAGATCTGTAAAACTCAGTCAAGGGAGTTGCAAAATAAAAGGATGTAAAGTGTGACACCATATACCTAAAATGTGGGGAGGAGGAAACAATGAGTTCAAATGAAAGTGACCATCAACTTAATATAGACCACTATATGAAGAAGATGTTATATACAAACCTAGTAGTAACCACAAATCAAAAACCAGTAACAGATTTGCAAAAAAAAATAAAGAGAAAGGAATCTAAGTACATCACTAAAGAAAGCCAACTTACGGTGAGAGAAGAGAGTAAGAGAAGAAGGGATCAGAGAAGAACTATAAAAACTTCAAAACTACAAAAACAACCACAAAACAAGTAAGAAGAAAATAAATACATACCTATCGATAATTACTTTGAATGTTAATGGACTAAACACTCCAATCAAAAGACACAGGGTGAAGAAATGGATTAAAAAGAAAAATCTATATGCTGCCTAAAAGAGACTCATTTCAGACCTACAAACACATGCAGCTGGAAGTGAGGGGATGGAGAAACATTGATCATGCACATGGATGTCAAAAGAAAGCCTGGGTAGCAATACTTTTATCAGACAAAATAGACTGTGAAACAAAGACTATAACAAGAGAAAAATAAGGATACTATATAATCATTAAGGGGACAATCTAACAAGATGATACAACAATTGTGAATCTTTATGCACTCAACATGGGAGCACTCAAATCCTTAAAGCAGTTAATAGCATAAAGGAAGTAATTGATAGTAATACAATAATAGTAGGGGACTTTAACACCCCACTTACATCAATGGATAGACCATCTAAACAAAATCAACAAGGAAACAGTGGCTTTGAATGACACTGGGATTCGAAGGAGGAAGATGGCGGAGGTGTAGGGGACATTAGTTTTGTCTGGTCCCTGGAATTCAGCTAGACAGTTAGCAAATCATTCTGAACATCAGTGAACTCAACCAGAGATCTAAGAAAAGAATTGCTGCAATTCTACAAATAGAAAAGCGACCACTTTTTGCAAGGTAGGAGGTATGGAGAAGTGAATCTGAGGGGATATATCGGAAGATAAGCCATGGGGGGAGGGAGCCTCTGCAAGCTAGCTACCGGAAAGTGATATAGCAGCAGAGTGCAAAATTGGAACTTTTAGAAGTCTGCTCCCATGGGGAATGTCCCTGCCTGAAAGGTGCTTGGGTGGCGAAGCAGGGCAGAATCCTAGGTGAGATGGTGTTGTCTCAGGATCCCTGGGGTCACAGAAAGAACAGGGGTGCCTAAGTGCAGCAGGGTTCCCAGGCATCAGAACAGGAAAGCTACTACCAGTGAGTCCAGGAATGGGCTTTCAGCTGGTATTGCCATACAACCATGAACTGCAGCATGGTCAGGTCACTGCTCTCTGAGCTAGGGTCTAGCAAATGGCAGAACCTCGGGAAGATCCCCCTCCCTCTACCGGGAGGAGTGGCATGGGTGTGCACCCCAGGAGTCTGTAGGGTTTGGAGACTGGAAGTGGGGTTGTGTGCCTGAGATAGAAACGCGTGGTCCCAGGCTGGGTGAGTACAGAGTACAGATGGAGACCAGGGAGACAAGAGTGATTGCTATTCCCTGAGGGTGCACTGAGGATTGTGGGGCATGAGCTTTTGGCTCCAGGGCTAGATACTGGGAGGCCTCCATTTTCATTCTCATCCTCTAGAGCGGCACTGAAAGCCTTCAGGGAACAAAGCCACATAGATTAATCCCGAGCCATTTACATTTAGCCCAGCCCCCTGGCAAGGGCGGTGCAATTCCACCTGGGCAAAGACAACCAAGAATCAGCACAACAGTTCCCTTGGAAGATAAGCAAGAACATCTGGCTAATACCAAGTTTACTGATCACACAGAACTGCAAAACTCCAGTGGTAGAGGAAAGTAGTATACAGAATTCATGGTTTTTTCCTCATGATTCTTTAATCTTTCAATTTTCTTTTTTTTTCTTTTTCCTTTTCAACCAATTGCTTATTTTATCAACTCTATTTTTAAGTTCTTTTTAGTTTGCATTTTTACAGTTACATTCTATCCTTTCATTATATTTAATTTTATTTTTGTATATTTAAGTTTTTCTTTCTTTACAATTTTCGGATGTAAAGTTTCTTCTAACAAACAAACCAAAATAAACACAGGATCTACTGTATTGCTCTGTTCCATTCACCTGGTTATAGTTTTTTTGTTTTGTTTTTTGGGTTTTTTTTTCGGTTTCAGGTCTCTTCTGATTTCTTTAGTGTATATTTCTCTGGGGTCATTGTTGCTATTTTAGTATTTTATGCTCTAATTCATCTATTCTTCTCTGGATAGAATGACAAGACAGAAAAACTCATCTCAAAAAGAACACGAGGCAGTACTGACTGCCAGGGACCTAAAAAGGATGGATATAAGTAAGATGTTGGAACTAGAGTTCAGAATAACAATTATAAAGATACTAGCTGGGCTTGAAAAAAGCATAGAAGACACTACAGAATCCCTTTCTGGAGTAATAAAAGAACTAAAATCTAATCAAGTCAAAATAAAAAAGGCTATTAATGAGATGCAATAAAAAATGGAGGCTCTAACTGCTAAGATGAGGCAGGAGAGAGAATTAATGATATAGAAGACAAAATGATGGAGAATAGAGAAGCTGAGAAAAAGATAAATAACTACTGGATCACAAGGGGAGAATTTGAGAGATAAGTGATACCATAAAGTGACACATTAGAATAATTGAGATCCCAGAAGAAGAGAAGGGGGGAGCAGAAGATATATTTGAGCAAATTATAGCTGAGAACTTCCCTAAACTAGGGAAAGAAATAGGCATTCAAGTCCAGGAGACAGAGAGTACCCCCCTCAAAATCAATAAAAATAGGTCTACACCGGGGCGCCTGGGTGGCTCAGTTGGTTAAGCGACTGCCTTCAGCTTAGGTCATGATCCTGGAGTCCCTGGATCGAGTCCCGCATCGGGCTCCCTGTTCGGCAGGGAGTCTGCTTCTCCCTCTGACCCTCCCAACCCTTCCCCTCTCATGTGCTCTCTCTCTCAGTCTCTCGCTCTCAAATAAATAAATAAAATCTTAAAAAAAAAATAGGTCTACACCTTGACATATAATAGTAAAGCTTGCAAATTTCAGAGACAAAGAGAAAATCCTGAAAGCAGCTCAGGGCAAGAGGTCCATAACCTACAAGGGTAGAAATATTAGACTGGCAGCAAACCTATTCACAGAGACCTAGCATGCCAGAAAGGACTGGCATGATATATTCAGGGTGCTAAATGAGAAAAATATGCAGTCAAGAACACTTTAGAAGGAGAGGTAAAGAGCTTCCAGGACAAACAGAAACTGAAAGAATTTGTGATCACTAAAGCAGCCCTGCAAGAAATATTAAAGAGGATCCTTTAAGCAAAGAGAGAAACCAAAAGTAACATAGACCAGAAAGGAACAGAGACAATATACAGAAACAGTGCCTTTACAGGTAATACATGGCACTAAATTCATAGCTTTCAATAGTTACTCTGAATGTAAATGGGCTAAATGCCCCAATCAAGAGACACAGGGTATCAGATTGGATAAAAAAGCAAGACCCATCCATATTCTGTCTCCATGAGACTCATTTTAGACCCAAACATACCTCCAGATTTAAAGCGAGGGGGTGGAAGATGTTTTATCATGGTAATGGTCCTCAAAAGAACCCTGGGGTAGCAATCCTTATATCAGACAAATTAGATTTTAAACCAAAGACTGTAGTAAGAGATGAGTAAGGACACTATATCATAATTAAAGGGTCTATCCAACAAGAAGATCTAAAAATTGTAAATATTTATGCCCCTAACATGGGAGCAGCTAATTATACAAACCAATTAATAACAAAATTAAACTCACTGATAATAATACAATAATAGTAGGGACTCCCCCACTCACTGAAATGGACAGGTCATCTAAGCAGAAGATCAACAAGGAAACAAGGGCTTTGAATGACACACTGGATGAGATAGACTTCGCAGGTATAGATAGGCAGAGCATTCCATCCTAAAGCAACAGAATACAAATTCTTCTTGAGTGCCCATGGAACATTCTCCAGAATAGATCACATACTGGCTCACAAATCTGGTCTCAACTTGTACTAAAAGACTGGGATCATTCCCTGCATATTTTCAGACCACAATGCTTTGAAACTGGAATTCAATCTCAAAAGGAAATTTGGAAACAACTCAAATGGAGGTTAAAGAGCATCCTACTAAAGAATAAAAAAATAAAAAAAAAATCTTTAAAAAATGATCAACCAGGAAATTAAAGAAGAATTTTCAAAATTCATGGAAACAAATGAAAATGAAAACACAACTGTTCAAAATGTTTGAGATGCTGCAAAGGCGGTCCTAAGAGGGAAGTATAAGCAATACAGGCCTTTCTCAAGAAACAAGAAAGGTCTCAAATACACAACCTAACCTTACATCTAAAGGAGCTAGAGAAAGAATAGCAAATAAAGCCTAAATCCAGCAGGAGAAAATAAAGATTGGAGCAGAAATCAATGAAATAGAAATCAAAAGAACAGAACAGATCAACGAAACTAGGAGCTGGTTCTTTGAAAGAATTAATAAGATCAATAAACCCCTGGTGAGACTTGTCAAAAAAAGAGAAAGAACCCAAAAAAATAAAATCATGAATGAAAGAGGAGAGATCACAACCAACACCAAAGGAACACAAACAATTATAAGAACACATTATGAGCAACTATATGTCAACAAATTAGGCAATGTGGAAGAAATGGATGCAATCCTGGAAATTTATAAACTACCAAAACTAACCAGGAAGAAATAGAAAACCTGAACAGACCCATAACCAGCAAGGAAATTGAAGCAATAATCAAAAATCTCCCAACAAACAGAGAGTCCAGGGACAGATGCCTTCCCAGGGGAATTCTACCAAACATTTAAAGAAGAATTAATACCTATTCTTCTTAAACTGTTAAAAAAAATAGAAAAAGGAAGAAAACTTCCAAACACATTCTATGAGGCCAGCATTACCTTGATCCCAAAACCAAAGACCCCACCAAAAAGGAAAATTACAGACCAATATCCCTGATGAACATGGATGCAAAAATTCTCACCAAAATACTAGCCAACAGGATCCAACAGTACATTAAAAGGAATATTCATCACGACCAAGTGGGATTTATTCCCGGGCTGCAGCACAAATAAATCAATGTGATACACTACATTAATAAAAGAAAGGACAAGAACCATATGCTCCCCTCAATAGAGGAAGAAAAAGCATTCTTTCTTGATTAAAACACATCACAGTGTACGGATACAGGGAACATACCTCAATATCATAAAAGCCATATATGAAAAGCCCACAGTGAATACCATTCTCAATGGGGAAAAACTGAGAGTGCTTCCCCTAAGGTCAGGAATATGACAGGGGTGCCCACTCTCACCACTGCTGTTCAATATAGTACTAGAAGTCCTAACTTCAGCCATCAGACAACAAAAAGAGATAAAAGGGCATTAAAGAGGGCACGTGACAGGATGAGCACTGGGTATTACACTCAATTAATGAATCATTGAACATTATAACAAAAATTAATGATGTACTATAACTTGGCTAATTGAATTTATATAAAAATAAAAATAAAATAAATAAGAAGGCATCCAAATGGGCAAAGAAGTCAAACTCTCACTCTTTGCAGATGACATGATATTCTATGTGGAAGACCCAAAAGACTCCACCACAAAATTGCTAGAACTCATACCAGAATTCAACAAAGTGGCAGGATATAAAATCAATGCACAGAAATCAGTTGTATTTCTATACACTAACAATGTGAAAGAAGAAAGAGAAATTAAGGAGTTGATCCCATTTACAACGGCACCAAAAACCATAAGATACCTAGTAATACCCTAACCAAAGAGCAAAGGATCTGTACTCTCAAAACTATAGAACACTCATGAAAGAAATTGAGGAAGACACAAAGAAATGGAAAAACATTCCATGCTCATGAATTGGAAGAACAAATATTGTTAAAATGTCTAAGCTACCTAGTACAATCTATACATTCAATGCAATCCCTATCAAAATACCATCAACTTTTTTCACATAGCTGGAACAAATAATCCTAAAATTTGTGTGGAATTAGAAAAGACCCAAAATAGTCAAAGGAATGTTGAAAAAGAAAACCAAAGCTGGTGGCATCACAATTCCGGACTTCAAGCTCTATTACAAAGCTGTCATCATCAAGACAGTATGGTACTGGCACAGAAACAGACACATAAATCAGTGGAACAGAACAGAGAACCCAGAAATGGACCCTCAACTCCATGGTCAACTAATCATTGACAAAGCAGGAAAGAAAAGAATATCCAACAGAAAAAAGACAGTCTTTTCAACAAATGGTGTTGGGAAAATTGGACAACCACATGCAAAAGAACGAAACTGGACCATTTTCTTACACCATACACAAAAATAGACGCAAAATGGATGAAAGACCTAAATGTGAGACAGGAATCCATCAAAATCCTAGAGGAGAACACAGGCAGCAACCTCTGTGACCTCAGCCACAGCATCTTCTTCCTAGACACATCTCCAAAGGCAAGGGAAACAAAGGTAAAAATGAACTACTGGGACTTCATCAAGATAAAAAGCTTTTGCACAGCAAAGGAAACAGTCGACAAAACAAAAGACAACCAACAGAATGGGAGAAGATATTTGCAAATGTCTTTTCCGATAAAGGGCTAGTATCCAAGATCCATAAAGAACTTAATCAAACTCCATACCCAAAGAACAAATAATCCAGTCAAGAAATGGGCAGAAGACATGAACAGACATTTCTGCAAAGAAGACATCCAAATGGCCAACAGACACATGAAAAAATGGTCAACATAACTTGGAATCAGGGAAATACAAATCAAAACCACAATGAGATACCACCACACACTTCTCAGAATTGCTAAAATAAAAAACTCAAGAAACAACAAGTGCTGGCAAAGATGTGAAGAAAAAGGAATCTTCATGCACTGTTGGTGGGAATGCAAACTGGTGTAGTCACTGTGGAGAACAGTATGGAGGTTCCTCAAAAAGTTAAAAATAGAACTACTCCACAATCCAGGAATCAAACTACTGGGTATTTACCCTAAGAATACGAGAACACTAAATCGAAGGAATATATGCATCCCTATGCTTATTACAGCATTATTTACAAGAGCCAAACTATGGAAACAGTCCAACTGTCCATTGATAGATAATGGATAAAGAAGATGTGGTATATATACATATATGGATATATATATTATATAGAGAAATATGTTTTATATGTTGTACCATATATAGTCATATACAGTCATATATATTCATATATATATATATGAACTACACTGGTATTAAAACTTTTTTAAAAATTAATTTAAAAAAGTACAGAGGGTACTGGCATAAAAACAGGCATTTAAACCAATGGAACAGAATAGAAATAAACCCCTGCATACATAGTCAACTAATTTTTTTTTTAATTCCAGTAGAGTTAACACACAGTGTTACATTAGTTTCAGGAGTACAATACCACAATTCAACAAGTCCACACAACACCCAATGCTCATCAAGACAAGTGCCCTCCTTAATCCCTATTTCACCCATCTCCCCCCACACACCTCCCCTCCAGCAATCACCAGTTTGTTCTCAATAGTTAGTCCGTTTCTTGCCTTGTCTCTCTTTTTTTCCTTTGCCCATTTGTTTTGGTTCTTAAATTCCACATATGAGTGAAATCATATGGCATTTGCCTTTCTCTGACTGACAGATTTTGCTTAGCATTATACTGTCTAGTTCCATCCATATCATTGCAAATGGCAAGATTTCATTCTTTTTTTTTTTAAGATTTTATTTATTTATTTGACAGAGAGAGACAGCGAGAGAGGGAACACAAGCAGGGAGTGGGAGAGGGGGAAGCAGGCTTCCCCACCAAGCAGAGAGCCCGATGCGGCGCTCGATCCTAGGACCCTGGGATCATGACCTGACCCAAAGGCAGACACTCAACGACTGAGTCACCCAGGTGCCCAAGATTTCATTCTTTTTTATGGCTGACTAAGAATATTCCATTGTATACATATATATATCTCACATTTTCTTTATTCATTCATCTACCAATGGACACTTGGGCTGCTTCCATATCTTGGCTATTGTAAATAATTCTGCTATAAACACAGAAGTGCATGTATCCCTTTGAATTAGTACTTTTGTATTTTTTAGGTAAATACCCAATAGTACAATTACTGGATACTGGGGTCGTTCTATTATTAACTTTTTGAGGACCCTCCATACTGTTCTGCACAGTGGCTGCACCAGTTTGCATTCCCACCAACAGTGCAAGAAGTTTCCTTTTTCTCTGTATCTTTGATAGCACTTGCTGTTTCCACAGTCAACTAGTTTTTGACAACCACACCAAGAATACACAATTGGGAAAGGATAGTCTCTTCAGTAAATGTAGGGAAAACTGGTTATCTATGTGCACAAGAATGAAGCCAGACCCTTACCTTACAACATATACAAAAATCAACTCAAAATGGATTAAAGATTAAATGTAAGGTGTGAAACTGTAAAACTCCTAGAAGAAAATACAGGGGAAAATTTCCTTAACATTGGTTTTGGCAATGATTTTTTAGAATTGGAAACAAAAGTGCAGACCAAAACAACAACAACAACAACAAAAAATACATAAGACTACATCACACTAAAAAGTTTCCAAAAAGCAAAGAAACAATAAAATTAAAAGGCAACCTATGAAATGGGAGAAAATATCTGCAAAAGTTCAAGATGATAAGGTGTTGGGACGCCTGGGTGGCTCAGTCGGTTAAGCAACTGCCTTCGGCTCAGGTCATGATCCCGGGGTCCTGGGATCGAGTCCCACATCGGGCTCCCCCTGCTCTGCAGGGAGCCTGCTTCTCCCTCTGCCTCTGCCTGCCACTCCCCCTGCTTGTGTTCTCTCTGTCAAATAAATAAATATTTAAAAAAAATGATAAGGTGTTAATATCCAAAATATATAAGAACTTATAAAACTCAATAGCAAAACAAACCAAAAAGAATACAAAATACAACTATTAAAAAATGGACAGAGGACATGAATAGACATTTTTCCAAAGACATACAGATGGCCAACAGCCACAAGAAAAGATACTCAACATTGCCAATCATCAAGGAAATGCAAATCAGAACCAACATGGTATATCATCTTCTGTTAAGGCTATTATCAAAAAGTCAAAAGGTGACAAGTAGGGGCGCCTGGGTGGCTCAGTTGGTTAAGCGACTGCCTTCGGCTCAGGTCATGATCCTGGAGTCCCTGGATCGAGTCCCGCATCGGGCTCCCTCCTTGGCAGGGAGCCTGCTTCTCCCTCTGATCCTCCCCCCTCTCATGTGCTCTCTGTCTCATTCTCTCTGTCTCAAATAAATAAATAAAATCTTAAAAAAAAAAAAAAAGGTGACAAGTATTGGAGAGGATATAGAGAAATGAATCCTGTGCCCTATTGGTAGGAATGTAAATTAATGCAGCCACTGTGGAAAACAGTATGGGGGGTTCCTCAAAATATTAAAAATAGAAATACCATATGATCTTATAATCCTACCGGATATTTACCCAATGAAAACAAAAACATTAACTTGAAAACATAAATGTACTCTATGTTTACGACATGCAGAAGAATGAAACTGGACCACTTTCTTATACCACACACAAAAATAAATTCAAAATGGATGAAAGACCCAAATGTGAGACAGGAAACCATCAAAATCCTAGAGGAGAACACAGGCAGCAACCTCTTTGACCTTGGCCAGTAGCAACTTCTTTCCAGACACGTCTCTGGAGGCAAGGTTGTTTTCCACCTCACACCCGTCGGAATGGCTAAAATTAACAATGCAAGAAACAACAGGTATTGGGCAAGGATGTGGAGAAAGGGGAAACCTCGTGCATCGTTGGTGGGAATGCATACTGGTGCAGCCACTCTGGAGAATAGTTTGGAGGGTCCTCAAAAAGTTAAAAATAGAACTACCCTCGGATCCAGGAATTACACTACTAGGTATTTAGTAGATACAAAAGATGCAGAAGATACAAAAATGCAGACTTGAAGGGATACAAGCACCCCAATGTTTATAGCAGCATTCTTTACAATAGCCAAGACATGGAAGCAGCCCGAGTGTCCATGGATAGATGAATGGATAAAGAAGATATAGTATACATATACAATGGAATATTATTAGTCAGCCATAAAAAAAGAATGAAACTTCACTATCTGTGCAACATGAATGACACAGGGTATTATGCTAAATGAACTAAGAGAGAAAAAGACAAATACCATGATTCCACTTCTATCTACAATCTAAAAAACAAAATAAATGCACGAATGAATGAACGAACAGAAACAGACTCGTAAATACAGAGAATAAATTGTGGTTGCCAGAGGGGAGGAGATGGGCAATGAGCAAAACAGGTGAAGGGGACTAAGAGGTATCAACTTCCAGTTAGGAAATAAATAAATCACACGTATGAAAAGTATAACACAGGGAATATAATCAGTAATACTATAACAATGCTGCATTGTGACGCAGGGTAACTACATTTATCATGGTATTTTGTACTGTACATAATTGTAGAATCATCATGTTATATGCCTAAAACCAATATAATAATGCATATCATCCATACTTCAAGAAAAAAAAAACGCAATCTACCATAGAATCTTTAACTGGAAAATAGTATTGTATTCAACAAATAATTCATTAAGAAAAAAAAGCTTTGCCTTCATCTCTGTTGGAGCTGCAGCACCACTGGGGTGTGAAAGGGTAAATTTCACATGTCTGAAGAAGTTCGATATGGAGAGAAAAAAATTTCCTCCGAGAGCTCACAAGAAAGAAGCTGTTGTTTTCCCACAGAACTCTCCCACTGCGGAGAGTTTCTCGAACACCATTAATGGTGAGGCTCCCTCGCTGCCCTTCTGAGCTCTTGCCTGTGTTCCCACCTGTCAACATTCCCACCCATATGGTTTTTTTCACTTTGCCCTCCACAGTCCAGGGCTCTTTCCCTTGCTCCAAAGAAGAGATAATATTCAAATCAAAAGTGAGATTCCTGCTTATCACATAATGGAAATGTGATGCACTGAGGCTTTTCCAAAATCCAAGCCTTTTATTCAGCTGAGGAGCGAGGACGTTACAGGTGGATCTAGAAAAAGTATTTCACAAATTCCTCCACTGCTTGCCTCCTCCTGGATGCACAGAAGACAGTATAATTGTACACAAACCTCACTCTCTTCTACGAACCACAAGGCTGGAAAACAGGGAATTGGATATGTAAATGTTTATAAGGTTTATGCATACTTAAGTTCTGTAACACTCCTGATAGATCATGAAATGGGCAAATGATCTGAAGAAAGAGGAAGTGTAAAGTCCAGATGCTGCATTTCTTTTTAAAAGTGGGCTCGTGGAGCCCAACATGGAACTTGAACTCATGACCCTGAGATCAAGATTTGAGCTGAGATCAAGAGTCAGATGCTTAACCAACTGAGCCACCCAGGTGCCCCAAGAAGTTTATCACTTCTGCATCAACAGGGCTTCGATCTCAGTCAAGCAGGGCAGGGGCTCCCAGGAGGCAAACAAGGAAAAATACAAAGATACCCAAGGGCAGACCCCCACTGCTGGAGGGACATTTTCCTCACCCAGGGAGACCAGGTTCCTGTAGTTCTCCACCATCACGTCCCTGTACAAGGCCCTCTGGGCGGGGTCCAGGCACTCCCACTCCTCCTGAGAGAATTCTATGGCCACATCCCTGAATGTCAAGCGTCCCTGAAATGAAAACACATTTCACCAAGGAGCTATGGAGAGAGTTCTTATCTTCACATAAAAAAAAACAGAGATGGGAAGGATGGATTTTGTTTGAAGTAGTGTTCCTACAGATCCATATAAGATTTTTTTTATAGTTATGTTATGTTAACCACCATATATTACATCATTAGTTTTTGATGTAGTATTCCATGATTCATTGTCCATATAAGATATTTTTGAGCAAGTTATGTGTCCCTAATTTTGTCTTATTGTACTCTTCCCAGAAGAGGTTAGGATGGTCTCTAAATTGTGGAGTTCTCATTTTTGTAGATAATACAAGAAATACACACAAGTTCAACACAGTGTTAGCCATCTAGAAATGTGAGATATTATGTTCTACACACTCAGTGATATTCCACATCTAGATGACCTACAGCAGGAGTGGTATCTTCAGAGATGACAACTGCCCATGGTGGACTGAGGGTGCAGCAGCTCTTTCTGCCCATGGGTCCTGTCCCCATGCTTTAATAAAACCACCATTTTGCACCGAAAAAGAAAGAAAGAAAAAAAGGGGGATAAAGAGAAAGAAAAGAAAGGGTGAAATCTAAAACTTGTAATAATGAGAGTGACAGCGATGATTACCGGTTTTTAAACGTGTCCCACGTACTAGGCATTACTCTAAATGCTTTATACATGCAAGCTGATCTAACAAAGGACAAGCCCACTGAAGAAAGATCGGTCCTCAAATCACTGAAATTACATATTTCACCTGTATCACAGCTACTCTAAGAAACTTGCCTCAAGTCAAACAGCTAAGAAATGGCAGTCAGGGGGCGCCTGGGTGGCTCAGACGGTTAAGCTTCTGCTTCAGCTCGGGTCATGATCCCAGCGTCCTGGGATCGAGCCCCGCATTGGGCTCCCTGCTCAGCTGGAAGCCTGCTTCTCCCTCTCCTGCTCCCCCTCCTTGTGTTCCTTCTCTCTCTGTCAAATAAATTAAAAAAAAAAAAATCTTTAAAAAAATAAAAAAGAAAGAAAAGAAATGGCAGTCAGCTTCTGATCCCAGACGTCTGGACTTCAGAATTGAACTTAAGAATTAAACACTTAAATAACAGATACAGCATCTAAAGCGCATTCATAGAGGGTTCTCAACTGAGAAACCTTGAAACAAGTTCAAGGGTAATAACAAGGAACTGCATGACAGGTCACTGTAAATACACACACGCAAGAACACAACAAGTTATTATTCTTACTACTATTTTAATGATTGGCGAAAGAGTGTAAAAAAAATTTAAAGCCATGGAAATTATTTCAAATGTAATTCCAACTGTTAAAAAAAATATAAAACTTATTCATGAAAGGATGAGGTGTCTTTTATAAAAACCATGAGCCTACACATCCATGCATGCATTCATGCACACACAAAAATACACACTTAACTGAAATAAGAGTTGTCTCTCGACTATTTTTTGGGTGAATTTTTTCATCATTTTTGCTCACGTGTATTCAGTCTATTTGGGTCGATGAAAATATATACATTGTACTTCATTTAGTTTGTCAACATTATTCTATATATTAGGCCTTAAAACAAGTGATAAAACATGAAAAGATACATATAGACATTTTATTTTTTTTTAAGATTTTATTTATTCATTTTAAGAGAGCACAAGCAGCAGGGAGAGTCAGAGGAAGAAGCAGACTCCCCACTAAGCAGGGAGCCTGATGTGGGGCTTGACCCCAGGACCTGGAGATCATGACCTGAGCTGAAAGCAGATACTTAACAATCTGAGCCACCCAGGCGCCCCATATATAAACACTTTAACTCCAATCTCTATTAAATACCTCTGGTCAAAAGTATAAATATAATTTTACTATCTTAAATGTAGACATTTAGGGATTAAAAAAGAACAAAATCGAGTTTATTGGTTCATTCCACTAATAAACTAATAATCTGTAAGAATTCAAGGGTAGAAAATTTATTACTGGCATGCATTAATTTAACAGAATAAGATAAAAAATTTGGATTGCAGCAGTAGACACTTGAGAAATAAGTAGAAAATTAACAATCATGCAGAAAAGTTGAGGGAAAAAAAAAAAGCCATGTTTTTAAGCAAGAATATTTCATCAAATATCATGACCAAGAGTACACACTGGATGTATTTCCTCCAAATTAAGGCAGAGAAAAGGGGCCGGCCAGGCCTCCCTCAATTCACCACTGCACAGGATGCCTGAGGAGGGACCAGTACAAGACGGAAGAGGGAAAGAAAAAAAAGGAGGGGAGGGGAGAGAGTCAAAGACCTGGGTGTGTTAAATTCATGGATGACGTGATTGCCACTCAGCACAAGGTGGTCGCTGAAGCATGAGAATTAAAGCAAGATACTAAAAATGATATTCCTTCTTTAGTGGCACAGATTTCCTCTCATTGGTCTCCTTTTGAAGAATTTACCAAGGATTTGTGCCCATCCACAAACCCTGCTGCCAAACCAGACACCACGGGGCCCACACTTGTCTCCAATCCACGCCTGGTGTGAAGCCCATCATGGTGCGCCTGGGGCGGGGGGTTGGGGGGGGCTCCTGAAAGGCTCAACACCACTGGGTCACCATGAGGAATCTAAGTGGAAGGAGAGGGACTGAGGGAAGGCCTGGGGGCGTGTGGACAGACACGGCTCAGGCGGGACACTTTAGACTCAGAGAAGATTAGCGAGTCCAGCAAGGGCACAGCAGGATTGAGAGACAGAAAATCAACCAAGAATATGACTTTACCTGACAAACAGCCATTCCTGACTCCCTCCTTTCCTCTTCCTCCTCCTCTAAGCTGCTTCTTCCTCAGACAAGATCAGTCTTGAGAATTCAATCCTAAGGATCAAGAATCTGCAGTTTAATGCTTAGAATCCATCTACGTCCTTCTTGCAGCACAACGTCCCACAGGGAGACCTCTCCGTGTGGCAACGACAGTCCTCTGCTGCCCACTGCCACAGCAGGGGGGCTCAGGGACAGTGACCTGCTCCAGACACCAACAAGTGAGCGTCCGCACCCCTTTCTTCACAACTGGCTCCCACCCTGGTGAAGCCCCCCCCGCCAACTGCAGCAGTGGGGACCTGGGCTGGACCCGACGTTCCCCTCCAGGTCACAGACCCGCCCTGATCACACCCACGCAGAGCAGGGCCCCCTCCCCTCTCCCTCAGAAACAGAGGACCAGAGCCTTGGTGCTCAATGCTGGATACACATCAGAAGCACCTGGGACACTTCAACTGGTACTGAGGCTGGGCCCTATCCCCCCTTGACCACTGGAAGGGGACTCTCTGGGAGGGCCACCAGAGCGGTATCTGCAATCCAGTGTGAGGCTGGCTGCAGCGCACTCACAGGAGGCCAGCCCAGCACACCGCCCACCTTCTGGCTCTGCTCGCCCCTGGGGCCCTGTTGTCACCAGGACCCAGGCCTGGAAGGGGAAGGGGCAGAAGGGAACATGCAGGGCAGGCGGCAGAGGTCGGGGGGGAAGGGTGGGCAAAAGACTCCCCCGAGAAGGCGGTATCAGATCGAGGACCTGGGCGAAGGAGGGTGTTTGCCCCCTGCATCTGAGGGGCCAGGCAGTTCCAGGCAGAGGGACAGGCCCCCACACCCTGTCTATGGAGGACAGGGGACTGCGACGAGCAGGTTCAAACGAGAAAGACAGAAACTCACGCTCCCCGGCGGGACCTTCGCTCGCTCCGGGGCTACAGGAACCCGCACGTGCGCAGTGAAGAGGCGGGCGGCGAGAGGCGGAGCCTGCGCGGGAAGAGTAAGGGGCGGGGCGAGGCCGGGGCGGAGCCTTTGGTTGGGGCGGGGCCTGGGACCGGAGTCACGCCTCTCAGCTCGCAGGTCTGTTTCCCTGCTTTGGAAACCTGTCTTTTCCGTGGAGATGCCTTGCCTCCTGCCTAGCTCAGTTATGGTTCAAACAGCTTGAAGGTAAAGTTTAAAGGTGTGGGGGCCATTTATGTTGGAAACCAAGATTCTTTTGTTTTCGGGGGCGCCTAGGTGGCCCACTTGGTAGAGCGAGCAACTCCGGGTCTCAGAGTTGTGAGTTTCACCCCCAAGCTGGGCGAAGAGATTACTTAAAAATTAGAAAAAAAATAAGATGCTTTCCTTTACACGGTTGAAAATGTCTCAACAGTTATAAATTATAACAAGGCAATTTTTAACAATTTTTTTCAAGTTACTAGGGTTTTTTTGTTTTATTTCTTTTTTAAGATTTTATTTATTTATTTGAGAGAGAGAGAGCACAACTAGGCAGAGGGACAGGGAGAAGCAGGCTCTCCTCGGAGCAGGGAGCTCGACGCGGGGCTCAATCCCAGGACACTGGGATCATGACCTGAGCCGAAGGCAGACGCTTAACGACTGAGCCACCCAGGTGCCCCTAAGTTTATTGATTTTTTTAGTAATCTCTACACCCAATGTGGGGCTTGAACTCATGACCCAGAGATCAAGCACTGCATGCTCTTCCGAGTGAGCCAGCCAGGTGCCCCATGAGATGAGTAAATTCTGAGTACACAAGATCAACATTTTAAAAAATCTGTCTTGGGGTACCTGGGTGGCTGAGTCAGTTAAGTGTCTGACTCTTGATTTTGCCGCAGGTCATGATCTCAGGGTCGTGAGATCAAGTCCCATGTCGGGCTCTGTGCTCAGGGCAGAGTCTGCTTGAGATTCTCTCTCTTCCCCTCCCTTCGCCCCTCCCCACACTCATGCTCTCTCTAAAATAAAATCTTTCTAAAAATCTATCTCATTTCAATGCAGTAGCAATTAACAAGTGGAAACTGAAATCAAAAATACAGTATGTTGGGCGCCTGGGTGGCTCAGTTGGTTAAGCGACTGCCTTTGGCTCAGGTCATGATCCTGGAGTCCCGGGATCGAGTCCTGCATCGGGCTCCCTGCTCGGCAGGGAGTCTGCTTTGTCCTCTGCCCCTATCCCCTCTCATGTGTTCTCTCTCTCTCAAATAAATAAATAATTTAAAAAAAATCTTAAAAAAAAAAATACAATATATATGACTGCTCAAAAAGGAAAAAGTACAAACATACGTTAATTTAACAAAACACTGACAGGATTTTGATGCTAATAATCTATAAAAGATCACACAAATAGAGACATACCACAGCCATTTATTGGAAGATACAACATAGAAATGATGTCAAATGACCGCAAATTGATACACAGGCTTAACACAACTTCTATCAAGGTATCTTGCAGACACAAACAAGATTCTTCTAAAAGTTATAAGGAAAGGCAAAGGAACTAGAAGAGCTAAAACACCTGAGAGCGCCTGGGTGGCTCAGTTGGTTAAGCGACTGCCTTCGGCTCAGGTCATGATCCTAGAGTCCCGGGATCCAGTCCCGCATCAGGCTCCCTGCTTGGCGGGGAGTCTGCTTCTCCCTCTGACCCTCCCCCCCTCATGCTCTCTCTATCTCATTCTCTCTCTCAAATAAATAAATAAAATCTTTAAAAAAAAAATTTAAAAAAATAAAACCACCCTAAAAGGAAGAATAAAGTGGTTGGAATCACTCATTCTACATTTCTAATATGGTAGTCAAGACTACATTGTATTTGTGGAGTAAGAGACATATAGATCAATGGAAAAGGCCAGAAATGGCCCCACACAAGTACTTCCAACTGAGGTTTGACAAAGGTACCAAGGAAACCGAATGAAGAGAGAATTAAAAAAAAAAAAAATGATGGTGGACCACTTGATTTCCCATAACAGAAAAAAAATGTCTGCAAAGGGCGCCTGGGTGGCTCAGTTGGTTAAGCAACTGCCTTTGGCTCAGGACATGATCCTGGAGTCCCTGGATCGAGTCCCGCATCGGGCTCCCTGCTCGGCAGGGAGCCTGCTTCTCCCTCTGACCCTCCCCGCTCTCATGTGCTCTCTGTCTCTTTCATTCTCTCTGTCTCAAATACATAAATAAAATCTTAAAAAAAAAAAAAATGTCTGCAAAAACTTCACACCTGTACAAATAGTAGCTCAAAAATGATCATAGTTTTAAATGTGAAATGTAAAACAATAATACTTTAACCTAGAAAAGATTTAGAAAAGAAACAACAGAATTATATCTTTAGGATCTATATACCTTTGCTGTATCTCTATGTATCTTTTTTTTCTATCTAGAGTTGTAACACATTTTGGCTTTAAATTATTCTGTGGTATGTACTATCTCAGGTTAAATTTAGAGAACTTGAGAGTTAGTTATTTTAGTCCTCGTAAGAATTCTCTGCTGTGGATTCTGTTGTAAAAGTCATGGAAGAAATATAAAAATATTCATTACATTTGGAAGACTTCTTCCTACTTCGGATTATTTTGTTCTACGATGAACTGGTGAACCCCGAGGACACAGTGTTGCTTTAAAGGCCTTTAGATGTTCAGTAAATCTGTAGGTTTCTCTCTAGTATACTCTCATGACATCAAAGGCATGAATGTTTGCCAGAAAGCCTTCAGATTCATTAAACTTGCAAGGCTGCTCTCCAGTATGAGTGCTGTGATGTTCTGCAGTTTTGATCCATGGGCAAAAGCCTTAGCATGCACATTACATTAATGTGGTGTCATCAGAGATGTATATCCTGATGTCTAGTGAGTTGTGAAGCCTGTGTAAGTCCTCTGCCGCATGCGTTACATTTATATGATTTCTCTTTAGGGTGGCCTCTCTAATGCCAATTCATGCTTGAACTTACAATAAAGGCTTTGTCACACTCATTACGTCTGTTACTCCCCAGTATGAATTCTCTGATGACTTGCAAGGCTCGAATTTTGACTGAAGACCTTCCCACATACATTACATTTATATGGTTTCTCTCCTGTATGAATCATCTGATGTCTAGTGAGGTTTGAGCGTTGAATAAAAGATCTGCCACACTGATTACATTTGTATGGTTTCTCCCCAGTATGAATTCTCCGATGACTGGGAAGGCTCGAACTCTGACTGAAGACCTTGCCGCATTCATTACATTTGTAAGGCTTCTCCCTCGTATGGATGACCTGATGATAAGTAAGGCTTGAGTACATACTAAAGGCTCTGCCACATTCATTACACTGGTAAGGCTTCTCTCCAGAATGAATCCTGCGATGACGGGCAAGGTGTGAATCGTAACTGAAGACCTTCCCACATTCGTCACACTTGTAATGTTTCTCCCCTGTGTGGATTATTTGATGTCTAGTGAGATGGGAGCTCTGATTAAAGGCTTTGCCACACTCAGTACATTTGTAAGGCTTCACACCAGTGTGGATTACCTGGTGGTTAGTGAGTTGTGAACTATACGTAAAGGCTTTGCCACACTCAGTACATTTGTAAGGTTTCTCTCCAGTATGGATTCTTCGATGGCTTGCAAGGCCTGAACTCTGACTGAAGACCTTGCAACATTCGTTGCACTTGTAAGGTTTCTCCCCAGTATGGATTACCTGATGGTTAGTGAGACTTGAACACTCACTAAAGGCTTTACCACACTCATTGCAGTGGTAAGGTTTCTCCCCAGTGTGAATCCTGTGATGACGCACAAGGTGTGAATTGCGACCGAAGACCTTGCCACACTCGACGCACTTGTAAGGTTTCTCTCCGGTGTGAATTCTTCGATGACATGCAAGGTGTGAGTTGTGATTGAAGACCTTCCCACATACATCACATTTATATGGTTTCTCTCCTGGGTGGATTATCTGATGTCTAGTGAGGTGTAAACTGGGATTAACTGCTTTGTCACACTCATCACGTTTGTAAGGTTCTTCCCTAAGGTGTGCTTTCCGGTCTTGTGTGAGTAACGAAGAACGCAAGAAATCATTCCCACGTTCCCTAGAAATGCTGGTGTGGACACTAGGAAGAATTCTGGGATGTGGTGAAACTGAAGACCCAACGCTGACAGACTTCTCAGCTGGGTGACATTCATAAATTTTCCCTTCAGTATGAAGTATCTGCACTCCAGCCAGATGTGATTGAAAGCTTAGTCCAAACCTGTTTTCAATTGGCTTATTTCCTGCATCTCTTCCACCATATCGATCTCTTCCACCATTGAGATTTTTGTTAAGGGTCACAAGCACTGCTTTGTAATTTCTTTCACCGTCTCCCCACTGACACTCAAAGTCAGGAATATTTTTCCGGATTGCTCTAAAAGCATAATCGTCGGTGTCACGGCTTTTATGTCTTTCCAATATAACTGTCTGCAATACTTCCCCTGTATTACTGGTTTCTTTGGGTGGTAATTCCTTGATCATATATTTGGAAGAGATAGCTACAAGATATAAAGAACCATAGGTTTCCCATTAATTACAGAAAAATTTCATATTGAAAAACAAATTACACCAAAAGTACTACATATTTTGATCAGTTATGAAATGGAACCATGATCTTCAATTTTTAGGAACACAAAAGGAATAGGATTCTTTAAGATAAAAGGGTGACTCCATGGAATTCAAATTAATTTTAGAGAAGCCTACTTTAAATAATCAATGGCAAAAAAAAACAATCAGTGTACAAACTTACACTAGCCCTGAAAGAAGGGGTATTTTTCCATCATGGCCCCAAATCACACACCACTTCACAGAATATATATGGCTCTTTCCTATCTGAAGAGATAAAAATACCATCCATATTTACTGCGTATTTATTGTGCACTAATGCTCAAGTCCATCTAATGCTAAATAATCCGAAACAAACTTATCTAGTGAGTAATCTAGTAAATGGCAATTTGGAGTTGGAAAACCATAGCAGCGCTGGGGAGATGAGGAAGAATTTAATCAAACAACGTTACAAAAATATTTTTCTCAATACTGGTTATAAAACTGTAGTCACCATTTGGCGATATTAACAAGTGGTTTAAGTCAGTTATGTTGCATTATACATTCAGAAAAACCATCATCTATAAATCATGACAATTAATAAAACATTCTAGTAACCTATAGTGAAACCACGATAGAAATAATAAGTAAACACAATTACACAAAATTAGTTTGTGGAATTCTTAACAGATCTCTCTTAAGAAAAAAAGCAAAGGGACGCCTGAGTGGCTCAGTTGGTTAAGCGACTGCCTTCGGCTCAGGTCATGATCCTGGAGTCCCTAGATCGAGTCCCGCATCGGGCTCCCTGCTCGGCAGGGAGCCTGCTTCTGCCTCTGACCCTCCCCACTCTCATGTGCTCTCATCTCTCATTCTCTCTGTCTTAAATAAATAAATAAAATCTTTAAAAAAAAAAAAAGATCACAAGCTCTGAAATAAATACTTCGATGGAGACACCAGAGCTGAGTTGTGTTGCTAACAGTGTTACTCAGCCATCCTGAGTACCTCGTCACCCCTTGCACATATAAATTTCCATAGTGTCCTGAAACAGTGATACAGTGGATAAACAGGGATCTTTCCTTATACAGTGAGAGCAGTGTGGCTGGTGAGGGGGTCCTGTGGGAATGAGGGTGTTTAAGAGGACAAAATTAATATGCTAGTAAGCAATACTGTAGTCCATCCCGATGGAGGTACCATGTAAGGAAAGGCCAGAAGGAAGGTGAGGAGTGGAGGGCAGGAAGTCAAGAGCGCATGGGAGAAGTGACTGAACTTGCCAATCTATGGGAAGATAAATGTACCAGGGCAGTTAGAATTGCGGCCTTGGAAAAAAAGAAGGAACTGATGTGGCAAATACTATCACGCTGTCCCATTCTTAACTGCAGGAATTATAGTATGGATGTGGGACAAAAATGGAAGACATTTAACACGGAGGGAGCGTGATGACGAGGGAAGAAGCCATGTTTAGAAACAAGGGAGGATGGGTGGGTGCTGAGGGCGAGGCAGAGGGGAAATGGCAAAACGCTGGTAAAAGGGGACAAAATTTCAGCTCCATGGTGAATAAGGTGTGAGGAGCTAATGGACAACATGGTGACTATAGTTGATAATATGATATAACTGAAATTTGCTCAGAGAACAGGGCTTAAGTGTTCTCACCAAAAAAAAGAAAGAAAGAAAAAACAAGTGAGGTAATGCGTCTTACTTGATTATGGAAATCCTTTCACAATGTATGTGTATTTCAAATCATTGTGGGGTACACTTTAAATATATTACAATTTTCTTTGTCAATTACACCTCAGTAAAAACTGAAAAACAGTTTCAAAATTTTATCCACCCACTGCCTCCTCTGAAGACTTAGAGAACAGTTTATATAAATATCTCACTTTCTTCTAAGAACTACGGAATCAAAAGCACAAGGGTAGAACAAATGGAACTGGATATTTTGTTTTTCATAATATGGTTTTATGCATCCTTGAGCTCCGGCACCATGCCTGATTAAGTGCGCTGATCATCGGAAGAAAGTGTAAATGAAAAGTCCAGATGCCACATTCATTTCTGAGTCAACAGGGCTTCGATCTCAGTCAAGCAGGGCAGGGGCTCCCGGGCAAACAAGGGAAGATACAAAGATACCCAAGGGCAGACCCCCACTGCTGGAGGGACAGTTTGCTCACCCAGAGAGACCAGGTTCCTGTAGTTCTCCACCATCACGTCCCTGTACAAGGCCCTCTGAGCAGGGTTCAGGCACTCCCACTCCTCCTGAGAGAATTCTATGGCCACATCCCTGAAGGTCAACCATCCCTGAAATGAGAACACATTTCGCCAAGGAACTATGGAGAGAGTTCTTATCTTCACATAAAACGAGAAGAGGAGAGATGTGTAAGGATGGATTCAGATGAAGTGGGTGTTCTTACAGATCCACATAAGGTATTTCTGAGGAAGTTCTGTGTCCCTTGTTTTGGCCTATTATACTTTTCCATACGAGCTTAGGATGGCTTCTCAATCAATATGGCTTTTTTCAGTTTTGTGGACAATATAAGAAATATAAAAATAGGAAATCAGGGGTGCCTTGCTGGTTCAGCCAGGGAAGCATGTGAGCCTTAACCTTGGGGTTGTGAGTTTGAGCCCCACATTGGGTGTAGAGATTACTCAGAAAAAATAAACTTTAAAAAAAAATAGACAATCAGTACAGGGCTACCTGTAAGAAGTGTCATTTCTCGTGTTTTACACACATATTCAATATCTTAGATGAGCTAGGGCACGAGCGGTATCTTCAGAGATGACAATGTCCACAATGACTTTAGAGAAAGGCCAGAATCTAAAAATTGGGATAATGATAGCAACAGCAATGAACAAAAGCTCTTGAATGCTTCCCATGTGCTAGGCATTACACTAAATGCTTTACACGCACTAATTGTAACAACATCGTCACTCATTAAAGACAGATCTGTTCCCATCATCCTGAGGAGACTGTCACACACATTCCCCGAAACCCACCCAAGGTCAAATGCTAAGAAATGGCAGAACAAGCTCCTGAATCCAGATGTCTAGGCTTTGGAATTGAACTTGAACAATTAAACATATATAGCAGACGACATCCAGAGTACGCTAACAGAGGGTTCCCTGAGACAATCTGAAACAAGTTCAAGGCTAAGAACGTGGACATGAATAAAAGGTCATTATACGGGCGCCTGGGTGGCTCAGTTGGTTAAGCGACTGCCTTAGGCTCAGGTCATGATCCTGGAGTCCCGGGATCGAGTCCCGCATCGGGCTCCCTGCTCGGCGGGGAGCCTGCTTCTCCCTCTGACCCTTCCCCCTCTCATGTGCTCTCTGTCTCAAATAAATAAATAAAATCTTTAAAAAAAAAAAAGGTCATTATACATGAACACACATGCACATAAATGTCATTCTTCTTATAATGTTTAACTCGTGTTAGAGTAGGAAAAATGTAAAGCCATGGAAAAGATTAAGTTTAGGTTAAGATTTAACCTCAACAATTAATAACTTATTTATGAAGTAATGTTAATGTCCTTTCAAAAACTAGGGGCTTGCGCATTCATGCACATATATATATATATACACTTAAATGTACTGAAATAAAAGAAGTCGTCTCTCCATGACACAAAGGGGCCTCCTCACAGGCTCCACGTCATTGAGTCAGCTTGAGATGGACTCTAAGTGGAAGGAGAGGGACTGAGGGAAGGCCTGGGGGCGTGTGGACAGACACGGCTCAGGCGGGACACTTTAGAGTCAGAGAAGATTAGCGAGTCCAGCAAGGGCACAGCAGGATTGAGAGACAGAAAATCAACCAAGAATATGACTTTACCTGACAAACAGCCATTCCTGACTCCCTCCTTTCCTCTTCCTCCTCCTCTAAGCTGCTTCTTCCTCAGACAAGATCAGTCTTGAGAATTCAATCCTAAGGATCAAGAATCTGCAGTTTAATGCTTAGAATCCATCTACGTCCTTCCTGCAGCACAACGTCCCACAGGGAGACCTCTCCGTGTGGCAACGACAGTCCTCTGCTGCCCACTGCCACAGCGGGGGGCTCAGGGACAGTGAACTGCTCCAGACACCAACAAGTGAGCGTCCGCACCCCTTTCTTCACAACTGGCTCCCACCCTGGTGAAACTCCCCTCCCCCCCAACTGCAGCAGTGGGGACCTGGGCTGGACCCGACGTTCCCCTCCAGGTCACAGACCCGCCCTGATCACACCCACACAGAGCAGGGCCCCCTCCCCTCTCCCTCAGAAACAGAGGACCAGAGCCTTGGTGCTCAATGCTGGACACACATCAGAAGCACCTGGGACACTTCAACTGGTACTGATGCTGGGCCCTATCCCCCCTTGACCACTGGAAGGGGACTCTCTGGGAGGGCCACCAGAGCGGTATCTGCAATCCAGTGTGAGGCTGGCTGCAGCGCACTCACAGGAGGCCAGCCCAGCACACTGCCCACCTTCTGGCTCTGCTCGCCCCTGGGGCCCTGTTGTCACCAGGACCCAGACCTGGAAGGGGAAGGGGCAGAAGGGAACATGCAGGGCAGGCGGCAGAGGTCGGGGGGGAAGGGTGGGCAAAAGACTCCCCCGAGAAGGCGGTATCAGATCGAGGACCTGGACGAAGGAGGGTGTTTGCCCCCTGCATCTGAGGGGCCAGACAGTTCCAGGCAGAGGGACAGGCCCTGGGAGGGCCCTGAGGCAGGAGGAAGCCTGGGCCCAGGAAAGGGGAAGAGGCCAGCATGGCTGCAGCAGGGTAACGGGGGGACCGGCAGCAGACAAGGTCAGAGAGGCCCCCGGGGAAGTAGATCAGGAAGGGAGTGGTCCTCCAACATTTGCCTCCCACATCTTGAAAGAACTTTAGAAACCATGGATTCCTCCTCTCATTTTTAGCAAATTATCCAACTCTCTTCATCTTATACGTTAAAACATTTACAAATACTGGAACATCTTATATTTAGAATCATGCCAAGATGTGCACCTAGGCCTCAGGAAGTACAGGGTCGCCCCTATCCACGATGTGGAGAACGCAGGGGGAGGGCCCCTGGGGCGGGCTGAGTCAGTTTTGCACAAATGAAGATGCACATGCCCCAGCGGAGATGTCGAGGCAGCTGGACACGGGATGGAGGTCAGGGCAGAAGTCTGGTGGAGAGCGGAACCTGAGAGACATGCAGGTGGTGTTGAGAACCAGGAGAGGAGGGGATGAGGAAAGGCAGGGGTGTAGACACAGAAGAGGTACCAGGACTAGACCGTGGGGCGCCCCACACCCAGAGATCAGGCAGTTCGGCAGACACCAGCAGGAAAGCTGCGAGGCGACAGTGATCGGGAACCCAACAGGCGGACAGAGTAGTAAAGCTTAGCGGGACGTCCTCAAACCGAGAACAAACGTGTCCAGGAAGAGGGAGCGCTCACATGGGCCACCTGTGTCCGACGGGAGAAGCAAGATGAAGGCAGGAAATTCAATCCTGGACTGAGAAATGGGGTCACTGGGGACTCGGAACGAGAAAGTCTCAGGGGCGCAGTGGCTGCTGAAGGCTTGACTGGATGGGGTTCACGCGACAGCTGGAGGCGGGATTTGAAGAGAGTAGAAGCAAGCTTTTAGTGGCTGGTGTTCTGAAAGGGAGCGAGGAAGAGGAGGGCTTACTAGAGGGGCAATTAGTTAACAGAGAATGTTTTGTTTTAAACAGCCAAGAAGACAGTGAATACAAAGCTTTGGGGGGGGTGTGCGTGTGAAAGATGGGCAAAACCACCATCTGTGTATGCTGACTGAATTAAGTCCTGACACACACAAACTGAAGACGCAGTGGGGGAAGGATGCCATACAGTCCTGAGACGGTGAGTGGGGCTGGTGACCAGGGAACAATCTCAGGCACACGAAGTCATACTGGTACATTCTTTAGCATGGCCTTCATTTGGGGGGACTGAAATGTGCAGGAGTCCTGTATGTCCTTGGAACGGTCTTCATCATGAGGGATGGGGGAGCTGACCAGGAGCGGGAAGCCAAGAGTCCGGGGCACCTGGCTCAGTCAGTAGAACATGTGACTCTTGATCTCAGGGTTAAGTCGAGCCCCACACTGGGCATAGAGCTTACTTAAAGAAAAAAAAAAAAGAAAGCCAAGAGTCCTTCACTCAGACCCTCCTCCCTCTCAACAGATGTCTACAAGGGTGCACATGCCCCAGTCAGACCCCAACATCTTCTAAAAACACTGCAAGCTCTCATTTAGATCCTCCAAAATGCATCTGAATCGTTCTTGACTTGCAACCCAGAATAATCCAAAATAGCAAGTCATCCCCCAGAAGATTCTCTGAGACCGTTCCTCCAAATCCTCTGTATTGGACGATGAGTCTTGCATTCCTACACAGAACTTAATGAGTGACTCTTGCACAGACCCCACAGAGGTCCCCGTGTGGAGCGGACGCTGGGGGGCAGCTCCCGATCCACCCCCTCAGGACCAAGGCACCATCCTGCTGCAGCCAGCTCTCCCTGGGGACGCAGCTCAGGCCTCGGTTCTACCAACAGCACCGGGTAACGTGTCTCTGCCGAAGCCCAGTCCCTTCGTGCCTCCTCGGCTGTCATCCCGAGTCTCCCGATAAACCCCAGCGGGCAAATCTCAGTCTCAGCGTCTGTGTCCCTGGGAACCCGCGCTAGGACAATGGCACCCCACACGGACCCGTGCAGCCCCACAGCTACCCATAAACCCACTTCCAGGTGCTCCTGCTAGAACCGAGAAACCCCTTTCCCACGGCTGCACCCATCCCTCAACCCCACAACTGTGCTTGGGACACGTGCCCATGCCGTTCACCGGGCCATCTAGAGGTCCACACTTGCTTCCACGTCGCTCCTGCAGACCCCTCCAGGCTCACTTCCATTCCCCCCCCATGTTCCTACCTCTCCTGCAGGCACACACGAGCAAACTGGGCTAAGGCGCAGGGACCACAGCAGTAACGGAACAAGGGCAAACTCAAGGGCGCTGGGCCTTCAGTACGGACACCAAGAAGTTGGCCCTGCTGGGAACACTTGTGAGCAACCGGGGACAACACGGAGTCCAGTTTAAAAACAGTCGAAGATTGGCTGGATGCAGTTCAGTGAGGACGTCAGAGACAGAGCAGCCCCCAGATCTCCCCTCCTCGCCCCACTCACAGCCGATTACAAGAGCCTCTAGTTCTTCAGCGTGTCTGTTTTATGCCCCCTTAGGCTCCTGACCTTGTCCCCAGCCTTCCTGAAGGGAAATTAGGATCCTTGACCCTGAGCAGATCAGTGCTGGAAGGCAAAGCCCCTGCCTGAGATGCAGTGGCTCCCTGGTGACGTGCACGGTGCGGATGACGCGGGGGCCGGCAGAGGGCAGTGACACCGCGGGTGACACATGTGGGGACCCTGGTCTGCAGGGCTTCCTGGGCGTCAGTACATCCCGTAAAATAAGCACCCTTGCGAGGGTTAGATCAACTGGTGCTGAAATTTCCAGAGTAATGGGCACCATCCTCATCACCTGCCCCAGCTCCTCGGTCTCCCTGAGGACTACTCAGCGCAACCCACAGCCCTAGCATCTAAACAGGGCCCCAGAGGAAGGTGCGGCAGCCAGTCTGGGCGCCCTCCACCGTAGGGACTGAATTGAATTTTGTCAATCAATTCAGGGTTCAGTGTTGCTCAAAATCAGTTTCTGTCTAGTCCATCATGTCCATGTTGGGGTGGGCTCACTGAGGCCTACAAGGGAGTCATTTCACCAAGTTATCCTGAGAAGGTGTGCGTTGGGTAAGCAGAACGTGGTGTAATTGAATTCTCATATGGTGGCCTGAAGGGGCCAGTGGGCAGAACTTGCCCACATCACTCTTCAGGCTTAAAAATTCCAGGATCGGGGCGCCTGGGTGGCTCAGATGGTTAAGCGTCTGCCTTCGGCTCAGGTCACGATCCCAGGGTCCTAGGATCGAGTCCCGCATCGGGCTCCCTGCTCCTTGGGAGCCTGCTTCTCTCTCTCTCTCTGTCTCTCATGAATAAATAAATAAAATCTTTAAAAAAATAAAATAAAAATAAATAAAAAAATAAAAATTCCAGGACCATCTTTCACATGTCTGAGCAAAGGAAACTTCTATTTCTTTTCTTTTCAATAATCTTTAAGCCCAACATGGGGCTCAAACTCATGACCCTGAGATCAAGAGTCACATGCTCCACTGACTGAGCGAGCCAGGCATCCCTAGGAAACTTTTTTTTCAAGATATGATCACAATGATCTCAGGCACTAAATTCCTCTTTTCCAGGGCGCCTGGGTGGCTCAGTTGGTTAAGCGACTGCCTTCGGCTCAGGTCATGATCCTGGAGTCCCGGGATCGAGTCCCTGGATCGAGTCCCGCATCGGGCTCCCTGCTCGGCAGGGAGCCTGCTTCTCCCTCTGACCCTCCCCCCTCTCATGTGCTCTCTCTCTCTCTCTCATTCTGTCTCAAATAAATAAATAAAATCTTTAAAAAAAATAATAAGTTCCTCTTTTCCAGAACATCACAGTAAAAGATTTAAAAAATACAGAATTTTGGGGCACCTGGGTGGCTCAGTTGTTTAAGCAACTGCCTTCGGCTCAGGTCATGATCCTGAAGTCCCGGGATCGAGTCCCGCATCGGGCTCCCTGCTCTGCGGGGAGTCTGCCTCTCCCTCTGACTCTCCCCCTCTCATGCTCTCTCTCTGTCACTATCTCTCTCAATAAATAAATAAAAATCTTAAAAAAATAAAAAATAAAAAATACAGAATTTTGAACACATAAGAATTGCTGCTGTAAACACTGCAAGAGGGTCACCTATAGAAACAAGATAGTCACAAATTTCCTCATCAGGAACAGATGGGCTCTGTTAGGTGACATTTCCATGTAAATCAGCCCATTCGTCAACATTTGCAAAGAATGGACAAGAGGAACTTGAGGGGAATATCTATTTGGTCACTTGTAGCCCACTGTTTCAATAGATCACATAAAAGATAAGAAAACTGAGTATCACAGTAACAGATTAAATCAGGTTCCAACTTAGATAAAAGATTATTGACATATTTAACAAGTACACATGGAACAATCTAAAATTACTTACTATATACCAAAGAATGTTCTCAATATACATGACAAAGAGAAGAGAGCCTGCAGACCTCAGTGTGAACTGGACACAACTTAAAAATGAAAAAGTTAAAAAAAAATTTTAAGTTGAATGAAGTATGAGATCAAAATTTTTAAAAGTGGCAAGGTCATATTTATTTATTTATTTATGAAATTTATTTATTTGATAGAGAGCGTGTGCGCACAAGCAGAGGGAGGAGGAGCGGGAGAGGGAGAAGCAGGCTCAATCCCAGGACCCCAGGATCACGACCAACTTAACCAACTGAGCCATCCAGGCGGCCCTAAAAATGGGAAGGTCATAGTTAGAAAAGAATGCCAT
Source organism: Mirounga angustirostris (assembly GCF_029215605.1). Taxonomy (NCBI): domain Eukaryota; kingdom Metazoa; phylum Chordata; class Mammalia; order Carnivora; family Phocidae; genus Mirounga; species Mirounga angustirostris. Next base: position 55,142,543 of record NW_026991724.1, on the reverse strand, counting down.
AAACTGTTTATAGGATAGCTCCAAAGCTTACTTCAGAAGTTAATAATTATTCATAGAAAAATAAAACTTAAATAACCAAGATTATTTTAAGGTTCAAAAAGAAAAATAGTACAAATATAAACGAAGAAGAATAAAGTAAATCTATTACAAAAAAGCAACACTTTTAATGTTCCTTAAAAAGGCACCATGTAGGGGCGCCTGGGTGGCTCAGTCGTTAAGTGTCTGCCTTTGGCTCAGGTCATGATTCCAGGGTCCTGGGATCCAGCCCCTCGTCGGGCTCCCTGCTCTGCGGGAAGCCTGCTTCTCCCTCCTCCACTCCCCCTGCTTGTGTTCCCTCTCTCGCTGGGTCTCTCTCTGTCAAATAAATAAAATATTAAAAAAAAAAAAAGGCATGGTGTAGTGACAGTCATTTCTTGCCCCACCTTCCTCTGAGCCCAGGCAAAGGGATGAAGGTGACCCGTCTCTGCCCTCTTGACTGAACAAGGATGACAAATAGAAGTTATCTTCTGATATAATTATAAAATGCACAAGCCTTTTAGACAGAAGTTTTGCAATGCTCATCCTGATCTGCATAATTTAATCTAATTTTAAGTGTATTATAAAGCTACGCATCAATGTAACATACTTACTCATCCATATCCAATCAATTCATCACTCCTCTGGGTCCCTTTCTTCACTATTGTCTTGCTCTCTCTCTCTCTCTCGATATTCATCTTCTTTTTTTTTCTTCTTGCTTTTCTGTTTTCCCCTTGGGTTTCTGCTCACTCTGTTCCCCTCTCCTGTCTTGCTGTTTCTCCCCTTCTCTGGATTCCTTCTGCAACTTCTCCCCTTCTCTGCCCCTTTCTGCAACTTGTTTCCCATCTTGTTGCTCTCTCTCCAACCTTTCTGATTATCCGTCTCCACACATTTCTGCCCCTTTCCTCCCCCATCTCTACTTCCCATCTACTCTCCCAGTTAAGTTTGCTCTTTCCCTGCCACTCCCCCTTTGTCCCCACTCTCTGGCACCCCCAGCTTGCTCAGCTTCCTACCTGCTGTTTCTCCCTCTGTTCCTGTCTCCCATTGCCCCCTCCTTTCCTCCAGCACCACATTGCTCTGTCTGCCGTGACTTCAACTCTTTTTTTTTAAGATTTATTTATTTATTTGAGAGAGAAAGAGAGATCGTAGGGTGGGGGGTGCAGAGAGAGAGAGAGAGAGAATACTGAGCAGACTCCCCACTGAGCCGGGAGCCTGACTTGGGGCTCCATCCCATGACCCTGAGATCATGACCTGAGATAGCAAGAGAGTTTGATGCTTAACCGACTGGGCACCCAATAGCCCCTGCCACGACTCCAGTTCTTTTAAACTCTCCCCTCACTGCCTGGGAAGTGCCTCCCCCTTTGTTACCTATGCTCCCATTGCCCATCTTCAAAAAAAGGGGTGGCTCCTCTCCACAGTTTGTTTCCCATTATCTATCTCCCTGTAGATCTCCTTCTTACTCTAAATTTCTCCATCTTCGGGGCGCCTGGGTGGCTCAGTTGGTTAAGCGACTGCCTTCGGCTCAGGTCATGATCCTGGAGTCCCGGGATCGAGTCCCGCATCGGGCTCCCTGCTCGGCAGGGAGTCTGCTTCTCCCTCTGACCCTTCTCCCTCTCATGCTCTCTGTCTCTCATTCTCTCTCTCTCAAATAAATAAATAAAATCTTTAAAATAAATAAAGTAAATAAATAAATAAATTTCTCCATCTTCTTTTCTCCCACTGCTGCTACTTTTCCATCTGTTTGTGGTTCTCCCTCATTCTTCTTTGTTCATTTTTCTATAATTCTCTCAGTGGGTCTTGTGAAAATAAATGAGGAAACCTCATTTAAAAAGGAGTGGGAAACCCCGAAGTGGGAGCTCCCAGGCAAGTACCACTCCCTGCACCCTGCTTTACCAGCAAGAAAAGAGAAGAGAATTATTTTTAAAAAGGGAGGGAATTTTTTACACGAGAATTTCACCTCCTGCTTTTAAGAAAAAAAGGAAGATCCCTTCCTGCCCCAGCAACAAACGCACTAACCACCACTTGCAGGCACCACCTCCACGCTTGTTCTCCAATGAACTTTTGTTTAACGCAACCCGGCCCCAATTTCCTCCCAAAAATAAAAGCTGACCTTCCTTTTCTCTCCCGACTTGCTTATGCACGCCATGCATGTCCCAAACTGCAATTCCTCTGTTTCTCCCAGAATAAACTCATTTTGCTAGTAAAATGACGGACTTGTGTTTTTAAGGTGGACAGCCCCTCCTCTTCTCCGGGTTCCTCTCACGCAGAAGGGGGATGTAGTAAGATGCCCGCCGCCTCCCACAAGAGCACATTACCCAGTGCGGGGTGCACTGGCTGCCTCAAGACAGGCCCTTTTTAGGGCGCCTGGGGGGCTCGGTTGGTTAAGCGACTGCCTTCGGCTCAGGTCGTGATCCTGGAGTCCCGGGATCGAGTCCCGCATCGGGCTCCCTGCTCGGCGAGGAGCCTGCTTCTCCCTCTGACCCTCCCCCCTTTCATGCTCTCTCTCTGTCTCTCATTCTCGCTCTCTCAAATAAATAAATAAAATCTTTAAAAAAAATTAAACCATCGGGCGCCTGGGTGGCTCAGTTGGTTGAGCGACTGCCTTCGGCTCAGGTCATGATCCTGGAGTCCGGGGATCGAGTCCCGCATCGGGCTCCCTGCTCGGCGGGGGGTCTGCTTCTCCCTCTGACCCTCCCCCCTCTCATGTGCTCTCTCTCTCTCATTCTGTCTCAAATAAATAAATAAAATCTTTAAAAAAAAAAAAAAGAGCCTTTTTAGTCACCTCCCCAACACAGGGTAAGGAGAGGCGAGGACTGACGGGCGTTGGCCTGCGGGGCAGAGGAGCCGGCCGAGCGGGACGCGAGGTGAGGGGAAGCGCGCGAGTCTCCGCGGAGGGCTGAGCTCGCCCCTCTCTCTCGGCCCAGGTGAGGACCAGCCTCTCCTGAGGGGCGGCCGGCGCTGCCCTCTAGGGGCTGAGAAAGGCGCGGACCCACCTCGCGGATTTCCAACCGAAAGGGCAGCCCCGGCCTCCCACGGAAGCGCCTGAATTTTGGGGTGCTGTCGGGGAGGGACTGCGAGGCGCAGGTTTAAGCAAGAAAGACGAAACTCACACGCCACAGACTGGCCTCGGCTCCACGAAACCCGCTTCCGGGTCCGCAGACAACTGCGCGCGCGCAGAGGGAAGAGGCGGGGCCTGGGCGGGGCGCGCAGCAAAAGCCAGCCCGCGAGGGGACGGCGGGAGGGGGAGCGAGGCCTGGGGGGGCGGGGCTGGCGGTAACCATAGAGACGAGGCGTTGGCGGGGCGAGGTCAGGCTGGGGCTGGGCCGGTGCGGGGCGGGACCTGGGGTTCGCTCCCGGGCTTTCAGGGTTGAGGCGCGCTCGAGTCCCGTTTCTTGTCCTGGGCAGCAGCGTTGCTTTCTTTTTCACGTTAATGTTTCAATTTTAAGGTAAGAACTGAGAGTTTTGTGGGCGCCACTTACGTTGGAGAGTAAGAGGTTAGCCTCTTCACAGCTGAGAACGGTTCAGGTCCCGCCAGAGAAGTTGGAGCAGCTCCGCCGTCTGGGAGCTGGGACCTCGGTGCGAGGTGCATGTGGGCGGTGGCTGGGTCCCGGAACACGGCTGCAACGTAACGAAACGAAAACGGGAGTATGTGTAGGCGATGCCTGGGCGCCATGTGCAGTCTCATTAGGGCGCCCAGAGCGTCGTTTCCGTCTCTACTGTCCATTCACCTGGGAGTCGGGGACTCAACCCTGTGGGGTTGCAGAGATTTTCCCAGGGGCAAGACCTGAGCCGTGGGACTAGGAGGGCTAAGGCGTGTAACAATATGTTACTTTAAAAAAATCAGTAACTTTAGGGGCACCTGGGTGGCTCAGGTCATGATCCCAGGGTCCTGGGATCGAGCCCCGCATCGGGCTCCTGCTCCGCGGGAAGCCTGTTTCTCCCTCTCCCACTCCCCTTGCTTGTGTTCCCTCTCTCGCTGTGTCTCTGTCAAATAAATAAGTAAAACCTTTAAAAAAAAATAAATAGGGCGCCTGGGTGGCTCAGTCGGTTAAGCGACTGCCTTCGGCTCGGGTTGTGATCCTGGAGTCCCGGGATCGAGTCCCGCATCGGGCTCCCTGCTCGGCGGGGAGTCTGCTTCTCCCTCTGCCCTCTTCCCTCTCGTGCTCTCTGTCTCTCATTCTCTCTCTCTCAAATAAATAAATAAAATCTTTAAAAACAAAAAAAGATTTTATTTATGTGGGCGCCTGGGTGGCTCAGTTGGTTGAGCGACTGCCTTCGGCTCAGGTCGTGATCCTGGAGTCCCGGGATCGAGCCCCGCATCGGGCTCCCTGCTCGGCGAAGAGCCTGCTTCTCCCTCTGACCCTCCCCCCTCTCATGCTCTCTCTCTATCTCATTCTCTCTCAAATAAATAAAATCTTTATTAAAAAAAAAAAGAAAGATGGGGCGCCTGGGTGGCTCAGTCGGTTAAGCGACTGCCTTCGGCTCAGGTCATGATCCTGGAATCCCGGGATCGAGTCCCGCATCGGGCTCCCTGCTCGGCGGGGAGTCTGCTTCTCCCTCTGCCCTCTTCCCTCTCGTGCTCTCTGTCTCTCACTCTCTCTCTCTCAAATAAATAAATAAAATCTTTAAAAAAAAAATCAGTAACTTTAAAAAAAGATTAAATTGCATGGCTGTTTTTATACTTATTATATTGTTCCACACTTGAGATGAATTATACTCAAATGCATTCGAGATCAACACTGTTGGCATCACAATATGGTTAAGTCGTAATTTCTAAATATAACAATTTCAAATTTACAATCACTCTGAAGATGATTAGAAAGCATGTTTTTTATTTAAAAATTTTAGCGGGGAGCCCGGCTGGCTCAGTCGGTAGAGCAGTCAACTCTTGATTTTGCCAGCCTGAGTTCGAGCGCCATATTGGGTGTAGAGATTACTTTTTTGTAAAGGTAGTATATTTTAGTGGTTTTCTTTGTTTTCTATTTCTGAATGTTCTGGCAGATGTGGATAACAAAGCCCGTAAAATATATAGTCCTTAAAAGACATTTCAGTTTATTTTCACCTAAAAATAATCTTGCAATATATCTAGGGTATTTATTTAGGTTTTTTAAAAAATAAAGCTTTAGAATATCTATCTATATCGATATACCTGAATGGTTCAGTTGGTTAAGCATCTGCTTTCAGCTCAGATCATGATCCAGGGGTCCTGGGATTGAGTCCTGAGTTCCGCATCAGGCTCCTTGCTCAGCGGGGAGCCTGCTTCTCCATCTGCCACTCCCCCCTGCTTGTGCTCACTCTCTGTCAAATAAATAAAATCTTTTAAAAAATCATGAGATAAAGAATATGTATGTAGATAAATAATAATATGGAGATATAAATTATTCACTTAACCATAGAGAAGTTACCTTTTGTAAGGAGAATTACATTTAACAGAAAGCTCTATTTTTACAGGTGTCTCCCTCTTTATAGGGGAAGAGAAGGATGACTCTATGCAAAAATTTTATCAAAAGCCTAACAAGTTTTACTTTTGTTTACGCAGCTTTCTTTGGTCAAGTCTTCATAGTTGGCTTTGCCCCATCTTTTTTTTTTTTTTTTTTTTTTAAGATTTTATTTATTTATTTGACAGAGAGAGACAGTGAGAGAGGGAACACAAGCAGGAGTGGGAGAGGGAGAAGCAGGCTCCCCGCTGAACAGAGAGCCCGATGCAGGGCTCGATCCCAGGACCCTGGGATCATGACCCGAGCCGAAGGCAGACGCTTAACGACTGAGCTACCCAGGCGCCCCTGCCCCATCTTTCTTTTGTCCTTAGTGGAAGGTGGTATTTCAGTAGGTGGCTTTAGGCCACCTGGGGAGTTACTTAGGTTTTCTGTGGGTCTCTCCCGTGTATATATGAGATAATACGTGTTCATAAACATGTTTGTTTTTCTCCTGTTAATCTATCTTTTATTACAGGGGTCTCAGCCAAGAACTCAGAAGAGTAGATGGAAAATTATTTTTCCTTCCCTATACCATGCGTGTTGGCAAGAAAGAAGTTTCCCCATGGACTTCCATAATCCCAAGCAAAGAAATAAGCTGATGGTGGAACTTTAAATTAAACCCAGAACAGTAGAGAAGTTAATTGTGAGAGTCATGAATCTATTTTGTTTATGAATTTTGTTGCTTGTAAAATTGTCGAGAGCAAAATAAATATATTCACAAGAAATTAAAAAAGGATATATCCTCATTTACAGGAATATTTTGATATGTCTCCCTGTAATATCAGTTAAAAACAGGTGCCACTTATTAAAGATTCAAAAATATGAAAAACACAGGAACTAGTTTGACCTAATGAATATATATTAAACCCTCTGACACAAATACAGAGAATAACACTTTCTAACCCAGATAAATCAACTAAAATATTTACCACTCGTGAATTAAAAAAAAAATCAAACTTAGGTAAGGAGAGGTTTTATTTGAGAGGATATTGTATTAGGGAAAACATTCCAACCACATCTACAAATGTCTCCAAAGCCAGACAGAAAAGTGATCTTCCTTTGTTTCAGGGGTAAACAGGTCTAGAAAAAAACAGAGGAGAATGGATGAGCCTGTGGCAAGACCTGTAACTGATCAGAGAATGTTTTACCTTGAAGTTGCCTATTCTTGGGAGGGGCTGTTATAATGGTGGGGTTGTTCTTAATTACAGTGCTCAAGGGGTCTAAATTCTGAGCTTTTGGGAAGGAGAGAAACTTAAGTAAAGTTAAGTCATTCTAACAAGCATTGTTCTGTAGGGGGGAAATTCTCTCCTTCCCTCTTGAGTCTCTGGCCGGGCTTAAGAATCAAACTGGCATGGGGCGCTTGGGTGGCTCAGTCATTAAGCGTCTGCCTTCAGCTCAGGTAATGATCCCAGGGTCCTGGGATGGAGCCCTGCATCCCTGCTCCGCGGGGTGCCTGCTTCTCCCTCTCCCACACCCCCTGCTTGTGTTCCCTCTCTCATGCTGTCTCTGTCAAATAAATAAATAAAATCATAAAAAAGGCATTAAACTGACCTAAGATTCACAGGAGAAAAGCAGACACATTTTATTGATTTTTTTTTACATGTATAAGGGAGCCTGCACAAGAGAATGAAGACCCAAAGAAGTGGCAGAACCCTGCCTGGACATGAGTATGTAGCACAAACCAGTCCTACCACCATCCTGCGCTGTCCCTGGGGGTACTTGATCTCCCCTACTCTCCCCCATTCTGCCTCTTCCTTCCTATCCAAACCTTTGGGCATGCACACAGAGAAGCCCGCGGCCTCTCAGGGCCTGAATGCAGCACCTCCCACAATCCATGTGTCTCTAGAACCGCACAGAGCCTGGCACTAGCTCCCCACAACTACCCCATGCCATATAAACGTATGAAGCCCTCCCAGGTCCTCGCTAAAGCTGCTCCTCAAAATTTCTTAGAATTCTATGTCATACTTTTGGCCTTACACAAGTATGCACACAGAGCTCAGCTGCCTCCAGAATCTGCACCCTGGAAGGCAATCTCTTCTGCCTAGCTGGGGTCCCCAGGGTTTAACAGAACGGTGAGACCAGGCACTCTCTCAAATAACCTCTTAGATACAGAATTTTCCTCTTGCACTCCTCCTACCCACAACCACCCTGAGGTCCTACCTCCTGAGAACTGCTTAGAGAACTTAGTTCAGGGCAGGTCCTCTGGCTGCCCATCCAGGACTGGCACTCATTTTCTGGATACCCAGATGCACATAAAGGAGAGCAAAAGTCCTTAAAATTTGGTAAATGAAAATTTGTTCTTTTGGTTATAACCTATGTATAGGGAATTCCTCAAAGCATGATGTCTCCAACTCCTGGGGGCCCCGCTGGTCACTCCACATGTTAAAAACAAAATACATGAGCACAAATGAACGAACCATCAGAAAATCCCTCAGAACCACTAATCCCACCACTCCTTTGTTTCCTTTTCTTCCGTGTATATTGCGCTACCGTCACATGAAGACCATTTTAATGATCAGTCATAGGGAAACAAAAGAGACACAGAGAATCTCCACCCCCAGATAGGGAAAAGCCCAGCACCTAAATCCTCCTGAGGAAAATGGATATATAAAACCCAACTCCGGGCACCTGGGTGGCTCAGATGGTTGAGCGTCTGCCTTCGGCTCAGGTCATGATCTCAGGGTCCTGGGATCGAGTCCCGCATCGGGCTTCCTGCTCCTTGGGAGCCTGCTTCTCCCTCTGCCTCTCTCTCTCTGTCTCTCATGAATAAATAAAAATAAAATCTTTAAAAAAAAAAAACAAACAAACCCAACTCCCACGGTATTACAAGAATTAACTCACATAATTTATGTGACATTCCCAGCACAGTTCCTGAGATGTAGTGCACACTACCATTCTTGTGAGCCCATCGCAGATGTTAAAAAACAATATTGCTTTAGTGAATGAATGCATATTGTTTCTGTAAGGAAAAATATAAACTAAAAATGAGAGAAAGAAAAGAGGTCTCTCTCTTGGGAAAAAAAAAAAAAGCAAAGAGACTTTTCTTCCTCCCTTTTCCTAGAGCATTTCCCCTAGAAAACTTTTAAGTTCTTTGTCTTCCTGTTTGAAATATATCTACGTCTTTGAAAAGCTAAATAAGGCTCTCGCCAACACTGTAACTCAGGAATGTTTGCTCAAGATCTGGGAGCCATCTCTTTGAAATGTAAACATCAAAGGAAATAGTATATTTATCTTGCAATTCCTGTGGGAGGATCGGTGCCTAACTCAGCAGGTGCCTTGCTCTGAGTGACAAAACTCCCTCCTGTCATAGAGATACGAGAAGTTTGTTTTCCCTCTGGTTAAAGCCAGTTAGCTAACACAAATGGCCACCCAGGTTACCTGGGGATGTTAGGATGAGCTATGTGTGACAAATGGTGCTGTCATGTCTTTTTGAGAACGAGCTATGATCTATCTTGAGAACATGTATGTAACCCTTCGTATCCCCTTGTCTTTTATGACAGGGTGAAATTCATTTCTGCGATCTCTCAAGATTGCCTGTGATGCACATCACATTCTGGTTTAATGCTTATTCACTTATGAAACTGTTTTTTTCCTCTACTACCTTTGTGGAGAGGATTGCTGGGTTGGGAGACGATTTTGTTTTTAATCATATTCCCCAACACCGCCCGCTGAGCTTTCAGTTTAACAGGAAAACATCTCAGCTTCTAATATAAGCGGCACTCACAACTAAGTTGTTTGAAACATTAACTTAAAATAGCCAGGAGAGGGGCGCCTGGGCGGCTCGGTCGTTAAGCGTCTGCCTTCGGCTCAGGTCATGATCCCAGGGTCCTGGGATCGAGCCCCACATCGGGCTCCCTGCTCTGCGGGAGCCCTGCTTCTCCCTCTCCCACTCCCCCTGCTTGTGTTCCCGCTCTCGCTGTCTCTCTCTCTGTCGAGTAAATAAATAAAATAAAAAATAAAAAAAATAGCCAGGAGACTGTTCGGTCCACGAGACCCCAAAGAGATTCAAACAAACTGAAAAGCTGAGAGTAAGGTACCTTCGGGCTGAAAAGGCAGGAAATGTTGAGAGGCGGGACCGAGGTCCAGACCCCGGTCCTACGTCGGCCACGCCCCTTCTGTCCAGCCCAGGCCACCGTCCACGGCCCGTCCCCCCGCCCCCGCAGCACGCCGCGCAGGCGCAGTACCCTGCAGACCCGGAAGCTGAGGGAAGGGCACAGTCAGGTGAGTCGGTGTCAGATTTTTGGTTCAACAGTGGCCTTTGTGGGACCCGACCCTCGCCCCAGGGCTCCGATCCGCAACCCGGACTTTGGGGTTGCCTCATAGATAAAACCGCTCCCGCGCCCAATGATTCCCGGCAGCACCGTCAGATATTGCAGGCCTGGGAGCTCCGCTGCGGGTCCGGGGGTCCACGTCTTTTTCGAGTTAAAGTTGCCGAGGCGCGTAACCGCCCTCCGTCCAGGTAGACAGCGATTGCGGACTTTTCCCTCTGAAAACCCTTCCAGGACTCCCGCCACGCTCCGGCCCTTTCCGCCTCTCAGCCACGCTGTGTGAGTCTTCCCTCGGTGGCCCCCAGGGCGGAGGCGCTCGTGCAGACCCCGACGCCCCATCTCCGTGGCCTCGGGGCTCTGCAGGCACCGACCCTCCCCTGACGCCCCCTCCACCTACGCGACCTCCGGAGCCGGCCCTCCTTGCCTACTTTGTACTCACCGCCCCAGGGGTTTGTTCCGCACAAACCACATGCTTCTGCTTGTCATCGTGTGTTTCCATTCCTGAAGCCCTACTGGAAAAGTGTTCTTCCCAGGCAAAGAACGTTTTTGTCCCATACCTGTGAGTGTGAGGGTGTGGGGCGAAGCAGAGACAGTCTGACGGAGAACGAGAAAGACTACGTGTGAGAGAAAGGAAGGAAGAGAGGGTAGAACTGGGCAGAGCAGGTGGATGTGGAGAGACAGTAAGAGTGGAGCGAACCAGGGCGCCTGGGTGGCTCAGTTGGTTGAGCGACTGCCTTCGGCTCAGGTCATGATCCTGGAGTCCCGGGATCGAGTCCCGCATCGGGCTCCCTGCTCGGCGGGGAGTCTGCTTCGTCCTCTGACCCTATCCCCTCTCATGTGTTCTCTCTCTCTCTCAAATAAATAAAATAAAAAATCTTAAAAAAAAAAAAAAGAGTGGAGTGAACCAGAGAAAAGTAGAGGGAGAAGAAAATAGAGAAATCTAGATTAAAAGGTATCTCCAGAGGTGAAGGGTAGCACACTGGACGAGACAGACCTTAACCGGGGACAGGAGTGGGATAGCAAGGAGCAGATACATCAGACTGAGATTGTGGGGGAAGGAATAGAAGAATTGGAGCCGTGACAGCCAGACAGAGGTGGTGCTGGGACAGAAAGGGGGGCAGTGGGTGACAGCAGATGGACAAACAGCAAGGAAGGGATCCCCTGGCTGTAATCCCTTCATTGGCTTCCTGTTGCCCTCAGGACAAAAATCCAGACCCCACTGTAGGGCTACAGCAGAGAGCTCTGGAGGTGGGGTGACTCTCCAGAGTTGGTCCAATTTGAGGGAAGGAGCAGGCTTCTCTTTCCTGCATTGACCAGACATTGGACACTGGCTGCCCAGCCAGGTGCTGCGATGAAGAGGCCACTGCTCCCTTTAGCTGAGTCAGTTTACAAGGAGGGAGTGAGCTGTCTAGTTGTCAGCAGCCAAACTGACAGCTGTGGGGCAGTTTGTGCCTGAATCCTGAGGGGTGGATCCAAGAAGCCCCATCTGGTGTTTATGTGGTTGACTTCTGTGGGGTCTCTTAGGACCCATAAGGGGTTGAAGGGAAAGTGTCACCATTTGGGTGGTAATCTGTAGTGGTTTTGGTCGGGGATCTCATTATTACAAGCAAAGCATTACTGAAAGTATCACACGTGTTTTGTGGGCTACAAATGACATTTTGGGGCATTTCATTAGTAGATACCTGAGTCTTGCTGGAGTATGTACATCATGTCAGACATTACTCTTATATTATGACATTATGGAGATATCTGAGTTTAGATAGTCTCCAAGAAGGAACATATCGGATCCTGGGGTGGTGGGTGTCTTCCTGCCAAAACGAAAGATTGATGTAAGGAACACAGTGTGGGATTCTTCGGCAGTGTATAGGTGATTAGGAGGTTCTGTCCTTTAATAATGTGGGGTGTCCACTGGGATTGTAGAACAAACACGATGGGAACTTGCAGGAGTGTCTGAGTCAAGAAGGGAGGCAGTGGGGGACTGGGGCCCAGGTGGTGGGTGTTTTCACTGGGGCAGGCTTGCTGGAAGTGGGTCTATGGGAACAGCAGCGAGGGGCGGTAAGGTCGAACAGTACAACAGTCTCAGGATCTTTTGCACACTGCCACTGCTCATCAATTCTTACCTTACCTCTAGGCAGTTACTTTGTTCACCATATACATATGGTAATGTCTCATCTTAAAAAGAATCCACAAAAATAAAGAGCCTTTTACTACATTCTCGCCTCTTTAAAATAAAACATCCTCTATTAGCTACATTTCCCACTCTGGTAATTGCTCTTTCTTATGCTCCATTTCAGAGCAGAATACACTAAACACATGCTTATACTCTGCTTTAGATCTTGCTTCCAGTTGTGTTTTTTTTTTTTTTTTAAGATTTTATTTATTTATTCGAGAGAGAGAGAAGAGTGCATGGGCAGGGGGAAGGGCAGAAGGAGAGGGAGAAACAGACTCCCCACTGAGCAGGGAGCATTACGTGGGGCTCAATCCTAGGACCCTGGGATCATGACCTCAGCCAAAGGCAGACACTTAACCGACTGAACCACCCAGGCACCCCCAGTTCTCACTTTCATATCCACCATGCCGCTGAGACTTTCCATGTCTGAGTCACTGGGGACCTCCCCACTTCTCAGTCCAGGAATTGGTGTGCTCTTACCACGCTGGTCCTAGCTATAGCGAGCTGGGCTCCCTCTTCCTGAAGCACTTTCTCTTGGCTTCCACATCACACTACTTTTTTAAAAGTAAATCTGTCTTCCAGTTACCTGTTTTAATTTTCTTCTCCCTGTTCATGTGTCTATTTCCTGTGCCTGTTTCCCCTAACTCCCTGGTCTCTGTGGAAGCACCCCTAGGCTTAGTCCCTGAACCCCTTCTCTTCTGTCTCCACCTCCTGCCTTTCCACGTCACTCCATCTCACGACTTTGAACACTGATGTCTCCTTTCACTGCTCCACCCAGACCTCCAGACCTCTTCCCTGAAACCAGGGTCCTGTATCCAGCTGCCTCAACATCTCTGCTGGGACAACAGTCTGGCGCCTTCACCTTAATATGTCCAGCAGTGACCCCCCAAACTCCTCCAAAAGTGTCCCCTGCAGTCTGCCTCCGCATATAGGGCGACCCTGTATTTCCTGCAGCCTAGCTGGGCATCTTGGCATGTTTGCAAAGTATACAAGACCCATTACTTATTAGTGTTTTAACTTAGGACAAAAGAAATAAAAATCAGATGTTTTCTCAAAATGGGTAAGGGAATACATGGTTTCCAGAAGTCTTCTCAGGTATAGGGGGAAAGCTTGAAGAATTCTAATCTGCTTTGGAACTTTCTGATCTGCTTCCTTTAATACTCTCTGATCTTACCTCCTCCACCTCTCCTCCACTCACCTGGCTCCAGCCATAGAGGCCTCCCTGCCCTTTCCGGAGCCCAAAATGCCACTACCTCAGGGTCTTCACATGCGTGTCCTGCCTAGAAGTCTCTGGCCTCTCACATGCAGGTGGCGAAGTCTCTTCTTGCCTTGGGTCTTTGTTCTGATACCACCCCTCAGTGGCTGCCTTCTCTGGCTTCTGTCCTCCCACCACCACTCCCTTTAACATTCCATCTACTCCCTCACCCTCAGTTCTGGTCCCTTTTGCCTGCTCTGCATATTTCTTTCTGCTCCTTCCCCTTCCACTGGCTGGATACTCATGACAGCAAGGCCCCAGGGGTGAGCAGAGCCAGAAGGTGGGAGGTGTGCTGGGCTGGCCTCCTGAGTGCGCTGCAGCCAGCCTCACACTGGATTGCAGATACCGCTCTGGTGGCCCTCCCAGAGAGTCCCCTTCCAGTGGTCAAGGGGGGATAGGGCCCAGCCTCAGTACCAGTTGAAGTGTCCCAGGTGCTTCTGATGTGTATCCAGCATTGAGCACCAAGGCTCTGGTCCTCTGTTTCTGAGGGAGAGGGGAGGGGGCCCTGCTCTGCGTGGGTGTGATCAGGGCGGGTCTGTGACCTGGAGGGGAACGTCGGGTCCAGCCCAGGTCCCCACTGCTGCAGTTGCGGGGGGGGCTTCACCAGGGTGGGAGCCAGTTGTGAAGAAAGGGGTGGGGACACTCACTTGTTGGTGTCTGGAGCAGGTCACTGTCCCTGAGCCCCCCTCCTGTGGCAGTGGGCAGCAGAGGACTGTCGTTGCCACACGGAGAGGTCTCCCTGTGGGACGTTGTGCTGCAGGAAGGACGTAGATTGATTCTAAGCATTAAACTGCAGATTCTTGATCCTTAGGATTGAATTCTCAAGACTGATCTTGTCTGAGGAAGAAGCAGCTTAGAGGAGGAGGAAGAGGAAAGGAGGGAGTCAGGAATGGCTGTTTGTCAGGTAAAGTCATATTCTTGGTTGACTTTCTCTCTTCTCATTCCTGCTGTGCCCTTGTTGGACTCGCTGATCTTCTCTGAAGTGTCCCGCCTGAGCTGTGTCTGTCCACATTCCCCCAGGTCTTCCCTCAGTCCCTCTCCTCTCCACTTAGATTGCATCTCATGGTGACCCAGTGACGTGGAGCCTTTGAGGAGCCCCCCTTCGCCCCCCCACCCCGGGCGCATCCTGATGGGCTTTACACCAGGCGTGGATTGGAGACAGGTGTGGGTGGGCCCCGTGGTGTCAGTATGGTTGGGCAGCAGGGATTGTTTTAGGGGCCACATCTGGATGCACTGTCAGCTCTCTGTAGCCAGGATCAAAGAAGCTACTTGTGGGAGTCATGTATTAATGTGTAAGAATAGTTGGAAAATTCTGGAAAACAAGCTCGATAAGAGGAAATCAGCTCTGCCTGACTTTATAATGCATTCAGAGCTAAACAAGTGAACCATGGTGTTTCTGGTTCTAAAATACTAATGATTTAGAATAAAGTTCAGAAGTAGGTATCAATAGGATTTTTTTCCTCCATAATTGGCTTTAAAATATGGAATCAACCTAAATAGCCAACAGTAAGAGGTTTTAAAAATCATTCTCAGCACATCTGTCCCACATTGACCATGGCATTCCTGTAGCAACTCTTGTGCAGCAGATGTTCTAGGTAAAAATGGTCGCAATGTAGCCAAGATGTGTAGCATAGAACTTACTCTTTGCCCTCAGAGATGCTGTAGCCAAATTCTGGTTCCACCATTATTTTTAAGTATTATATCTCTTTTATTTCCAAAATCTCATGTATGCATAGATGTATTGATTGACTGATTAAACTAACAAAGCAGCAGCTTAGGCACTAAGATGTAACAGGAAGGGGACGCCCCTCCCTGTCGTGTCCTCCCCCATTTGTGTCTCAGTGGGGAACCACTGTTGTCAGTTCTGTGGCAAGAGTCAGTCCAAACCTTGTAAAAATGCATTTACACATTGTTATAAAATTTTAGAAGAAACTCCTCAATGAAGTTTGTTGTAACATTTTATTCTGCAAGTTTAAAAAATGTACACAGCATGTCTAGAGGTTGTTTTCCTGTTAATAAACACAGACATAGCTTGCTCTTCAATCCTCACTGGAGCATTTTCTTAGTGAAGACACGTGGGACTTTCCCATTTCTCACTGATACAAAGAATGCCACAGTGGCTGTGTATGAGCAGACCGACCTCTCTGCAGATGTCTGAGGATTTCTCTTGACCTGTGATTACCGGGTTAAGGACAGTGCATTATACAAGGACAGATTCTGTCCGATGTGGTCTCCTAAAGCTGCAAAGTACCCTGTCCCAAAACAACACGTGAGATTCCCACCTCCCCCCCTTCCCCGCCCCATGTAAGCAAAACTTGGTACCATAATCTCTTTGTGTTTTGAAAATTGCGGGGGAAAGGACAATCCCTTGTATTTCCATTTTCTACCTACTTGTAACTTTCATTATTTTTGTGGAATAAAACATGGTTTTTCATATTTTGCTGTTTTCCTTTGATATATTTTTAGGAGCAATCTTTTTTTTTTTTTTTTTAAGATTTTATTTATTTATTTGAGAGAGAGAATGAGATAGAGGGCATGAGAGGGGGGAGGGTCAGAGAGAGAGGCAGACTCCCCGCTGAGCAGGGAGCCCGACGTGGGACTTGATCCCGGGACTCCAGGATCATGACCTGAGCCGAAGGCAGTCGCTTAACCAACTGAGCCACCCAGGTGCCCCATTTTTAGGAGCAATCTTATATTTTGTAGTTTAATTCTTTACATACAGGCTTGTGTCTTTCTTATATTATCAGTGTTTTGCAGTGAAACCTAAATCCTTCTTGCCCTCTGCTTTCTGATCTTACTTTGGAAGACCTCACCTAGCATAATCTCAAAGTACTGTGTTCCATTTAGTACTCCTTTGTTTAAAATAATCTCTTTGATTTGGCTTTTTTTTTTTTTTTTTGATTTGGCTTTTTAGTGTATGTCTCGTAGCTATTTATTTCATTGATTGAAAAATTTCATGTAACACACACACATTAACAGGTTCCTGTGTCATTTGGCAAGGCTCTCCATTTTTTCTTCTCAAAATTATTTCTCCTCAACATGATGGAGATTTTTTTTTCCTTTTAAGTCCCACGTTTCTTCTGCATTTGAATTGCTTTGAATTTCTAAATCACTGAGGTCTTTATGTCACCACATCTTCCAGTAAGAATTACGCTTGTCAGTCTTTGATGTCTTTGTTCTGTCTTTCAGTAAAGTTTTCTCTTCACATAGGCTGGGAAATGTCTTGCAAATAGAGGTCCCGGTACAACTGCTAATGGGAAGGGGTGACTCGCCACCTGGTCGGGCCTCAGGCATACCATGCAGTGCTGACTGGCAGGAACCTGGCTGGCCCACGGGCCTCAGTCTCACCTGTGGTGGAAATGCTGCCAGTGCTCACTATGGATTGTGATGCTTGGTGGAATGGTCTTGCTCAATAACAGGTTTTTAAATGTCCAGTTTGCCATGATTTTTAATCATCCAGTATTTCTTCCAAGAGCTGCTGTGATCAATCTGTGTCCTACTTAATCTGTTAAATTAACGTACAACATTAGTGAAGTTCCTCCTCATGAATTGGGGTTTCTTTTTTTAGTAGAATAAACTCCATTTGGCTAATCAACTCCATAATGGTTTAATGTCTGACTTTAAATGGAAACATGTAATTTGTATTTTTGCAGATCATTTGTCACACCTGAAGATGCCTCTTGTGCTCTAGATCCTCTAGGTGTGTAGAACTGTCACTAGTGTGGAGAACATAATATCCATGTCCACATAAACAACCGTGTGTTGGACATTTTTCATTTATATAGTTCTTTTATTTTCCACAAAAATGGGAAATCTATAGTGTTTTAGTAGATCTGATATCCTCTGATGGAAAAACATAATAAAACAAAATTAGGGATATATAAATTGCTCACAGTTATCTATTCTTGCTCAAAATGATGTCCAAACATTCATTTCAGTTGAATCAATCCTGACATCCCTTTCCTGCTCACATTTTGTGTGAACATGAGAATTCTCCCCAAGGTTCCTTGGTGAAATGTGTTTTTCATTTCAGGGACGCATGACATTCAGGGATGTGGCCATAGAATTCTCTCAGGAGGAGTGGGAGTGCCTGGACCCTGCTCAGAGGGCCTTGTACAGGGACGTGATGGTGGAGAACTACAGGAACCTGGTCTCCCTGGGTGAGGATAATGTTCCTCCAGAAGTCGGGATCTGCCCCAGTGAGTCTCTTAGGAGCCCCTGCTCTGCTTGACTGAGATTGAGGCCCTGTACCTTCTGAAATGAAAAAGTTTATGAGGCAGCATCTAGACCTTCACCTCCTCCTTTCTTCAGATGATCTTCCCACTCCATCCTAGATTAGTGACGCTTCCAGAAGCTAAGTAACAACAAAACCTTATGGCAAACTTTATTTTTTTTAATTTATTTTTTAAAATGTTTTATTTATTTATTCATGAGAGTCACAGAGAGAGAGAGAGAGGCAGAGGGAGAAGCAGGCTCCCCGCTGAGCAGGGAGCCTGATGCGGGACTCGATCCCAGGACCCTGGGATCATGACCTGAGCTGAAGGCAGACACTTAACCATCCAAGCCACCCAGGCACCCCCGTTATGGCAAACTTTAAAAAAATATCTGATTCTAGATCCACTTTTATCCCTGTACTTTTGACTCAGTAGTTCTTGGAAGAGAGCTGGATATCTATGCTTTAAAAACATCCCTTAAGCATTCAGGAGAGACTGAACAAGTTTGTGAAAAATTTTTTCTAGACACATCTGTAACATCCTCTCTCCTCAGTTGAACAAAGGGCTGGAATTTTATTCTGGAAAAGACACAGCACATCATGTTCCTTTTTTTTTATAAGCAGGAATCCCTCTTCCTGACTTGAATATCATCTTTATTTTGGAGCAAGGGAAAGAGCCCCAGACTGTGGAGAGCAAGGTTAAAACAGTGAAAAAGCCCAGTGGGTGGGAAGACAGGCAAGAGTTCAGAAGGGCAGAGAGTGTTAATAGTGTTTGGGCCACTTTCTCCCAGTGGGAGAGTTTTTCCTTCTTACTAGCTCTTAGAGGAAAGTTTATTTCCCTTCCCCTTGTCACTCCCTTCTGCAGACATGTGGAAGTGCATCCTCCCAACCTCTAGCTCATGCAAAGACCAAAGCAAAATCTTTATCATGACCTGTGGCCCTCTGTTATATGCCCTTATGACCTTTTTTTTTTTTAAGATTTTTAAGTAATCTCTACACCCAGTGTGGGGCTCAAACCTAAACCCAGAGATCAGGAGTTGCATGCTCTACACCCGGAGCCCCATGCCCCTATGACTTCTTTGGTCCCTTGACCTTAAGGAGCACTGGGAGGCTGGTTTTAAGGGGTCCTCTTTCTTCCTTAGCCTCTTCCCATTCTCGTTCCCATTCCACACGGGTCAGAGTTGAAGCCTCCCCAGTCCTGGCACCAGGCCTTTTCCAGGATCCATCCCATTCTGTGTACTTGGGAGACCTTCTTCTCGGGTTGGAAAACATCAGCATCTGGGGCCCAAGAGCTCTCTGCCTCTTCAGGCCCCCCAGCCGTTTCTTCAGTTCTGCTTTTGCCGCACATTGGAGAGAGGGTCTAACCGGGGAGTGGGGTGGGTCTCTCGATCCACCAGTAACACTGCTTTCTCTCAGCAGGGGTATAAGCATGTCCACACCACACTGTGCTGTAAGCTTTGCTATGTTGTGGTTTTATTTCTTTTCTCTCAAAGTATTTTCTAATTTCCCTTGTGATACCTTTTTTGACCCATTGGTTTAAGAGAGTTTAAAAATTTTCACGTATTTTTTAGCTTTCCAGTCTTACTTCAGTTCTTCATTTTCTAGTTTTGTTCTTTTGTGGAGAAAATAATTTGTATGATTTCACTCTTTTTCAATTTGTTGAGACTTGCTTCATGGACTAATATATGGTCTGTCCGGGAGAATGTTTCACACGCACGTAGAGAAGAATGTATTTTGCTCTTACTGGGTGCAGTACTCGACATATGTCTGTCAGTACTCATTGGTTTATAGTCGGGCTAAAATCATCTGTGTCCTTACTGAACTTCTGTCTAGCTGTACTCTCCATTTTTGAAAGTGAGTTCTGCAAGTCTCCAAACACTATTCTAGAACTATTTTTATTTCTCCCTTCAATTCTATAAATGTTTCATATATTTTGGGGTTCGCTTGTGTATATGTTCATATTTGTAATTCCTTAATGAGTTATCCTTTTAAGTATATATTGTCCTTTGTCTCATAAAAATTTTTAAAGTATATTTTGTCTCATAGTACAGCCACTGGGAAATGAAAAAATTCATTAGATTCACTATATTGCATTACCCTAGACCTGAACCCACAATATGTCCTAGGTATTATATGAAAACTTGGCTCCTCTATATTCTGTCCTTCTCTCCTGTTACTGTCATAAAATTATATCTCTATATATTGTGTACCATCAACGTAGATTAATTTTTATTTTATTATGTCATGTTAGTCATCATACAATAAATCATTAGTTTTTGATGTAGTGATTCACGATTCACTGTTTTCATATAACACCCAGTGCTCCATGCAGTTCGTGCCCTCCTTAATACCCATCACTGGGCTAACCCATCCCCCCACCCCCCTCCCCTCTAAAACCCTCAGATTGTTCCTCAGAGTCCATAGTTGCTCTCATGGTTCATCTCTCCCTCCGATTTCCCCCCCCGCTTCATTTTTCCCTCCCTTCACCTATGGTCCTCCGGACTATTCCTTACGTTCCACAAATAAGTGAAACCATATGATAATTTACTTTCTCTGCTTGACTTATTTCACTCAGCATAATCTCCTCCAGTCCCATCCATGTTGATGTAGAAGTTGGGTATTCATCCTTTCTGATGGCTGAGTAATATTCCATTGTATATATGGACCACATCTTCTTTATCCATTCATCTGTTGAAGGGCATCTCAGCTCTTTCCAGTTTGGCTATTGCGGACATTGCTGCTGTGAACGTTGGGGTGCATATGGCCCTTCTTTTCACTATATCTGTGTCTTTGGGGCATCAATGTAGATTTAAAATTAGTTTTGTTGGGCGCCTGGGTGGCTCAGTTGGTTAAGCGACTGCCTTCGGCTCAGGTCATGATCCTGGAGTCCCGGGATCGAGTCCCACATCGGGCTCCCTGCTCAGTGGGGGGTCTGCTTCTCCCTCTGACCCTCTTCCCTCTCGTGCTGTCTCTCATTGTCTCTCTCGCAAATAAATAAAATCTTAAAAAATAAATAAATAAATAATAAAATAATAAAATTAGCTTTGTTTTTTAAATCAATAGGGAAAAAGAGGAATGACAAACCAAAAATACATTAATACTAACCTTATACACACCTATGTACTGTCTTTATTACTGTTCCTTATTTCTTGATGTGGATTCGAGTTATTGTCTCTTCCTTCATTTTAGCCTGAGACATTCATTCCCTTTACCATTTTTGTTGGACTGGTCTACTAGCAAGGGACTCTCCGTTTTTGTGTTTTTTTTCTGGCAATGTTTTAAATTATCCTCTATTTTGAAGGATAGTTTTGAAGTATATAGAATTCGTAGTAGACTGTTAATTATCTTTAGCCCTATGAAAATGTCATCCCATTGCCTTCTTGTCCATATGGTTTCTGATGTGAAATCAGTAGGTAGTTTTATTGAGGATCTTTTACCAAAAGAACTGCCCATTGCTGCTTTCAGGATTCTGTGTCTTTGGCTCTTGACAGTTTGATTATGAAGTGTTTCACTGTGGGCTTCATTCAGTTTACCTCACTCGGGGCTTGCCAAACTCCTTGGATACATAGGTTTGTGTATTTCATCAAATTTGGGAATTTTTCTGCCTTATTAGTTCAAATATTTTTTTCTGCCCACTTCATTCTGTCCTTTCTGGGATTCCCATTATCTTTGTTGGTACACTTGAAGGTATCCCACAGGTCTCTTGTTCTCCATTCATTTTTCTTCATTCTTTTTTCTTTCTCCTGCTAAGATTGGATAATCTCAGTTGACTTAATCTTCAGGTTTCTTAGTTCTTTCTTCTGCCTGTTGAGTTTGGTGTTAAACTCCTTTAGGGCTTTTCCATTTTAGTTTTTGTACTTTTCAGCTCCAGAATTTTTTTTTGGGTTCCTTTTTATAATTTCTGTCTCTTTGTTGATTCTCTATTTTGGGAAATATTGTTCTTATTGTTTCCTTTGGTTCATTGCACATGGTTTCGTTTTAGTTCTTTCAGCATATTTAAAATAGTGACTTAAATTCTTTATCTAGCAAAGTCCAATATCTGGGCTTCCTCAGGAAAATTTTTGTTAAATTGCTTTTTTTCCTGCATGAGAGCTATACATCATTGTTAGTTTGCATGCCTCATAATTTTTTTCTTTAAAGCTAAACATTTTGAATATTATGACAACTCTGGAAGTCACATTCTCCTCCACCCACACCCTCATCCCAGCATTAGATGTTGCTGCTTACTGTAGTTGTTTTGTTTAGTAATTTTTTGGAGTTGATTTGTGAAGTCTGTATTCTTTGTCATGTGTGGCCACTCAGGTCTCTGGTTAGCTTAGTGGTCAGGTAGTGATTTAACACAGAACTTCTCAAACACCTGGAATCAGAAAAACCAAAAAGCAAAAAACTCCTAGTCTTTGTAAATAGATTCTGTATGTTTGGGAATATCTGAAACTCAGCTTGGCAATTTACAGCGATGCCTTAGCCTTTACCTTCTGCTTTTGCTGAGCCTGAAGGTTAGCAGGAGGTGAGGCATAGGGCTGCCTCATATGTTTTCTGAGCATTGATCCAGCCCTGAGCATGTGCATGACTTGGATTCCTAGGAACGTGTGGCAGCCTTTCAAAGTCCTTATTCCCCAAAGCATTTCACTCCCCAGCCCTTATTCCCTGGCTTTTCAGTTTGTCTGCTTTTTGCCCCAAGTGTCATCTGGTAATACATTTGCCTTTAAACGTGCTTGTCAAATGCTGCCCGCCCCCCACCCCCCAGCCCTATAGCACCTCTTGAATTAATAAGAAGCAAAGTAAAGGTAAAACTTTTTGAGCCAGTTTTTCAGTGAGCCACCAGGCAGGTCAAAGTAAAAGCCACAGTTCTTAGAGAATCAAGTCTTTTCTGCCACTTTCAGTACAGGAGACCTATACCAGGAACATGGGCTGCCCCTATGCTGGAGAGAATGGGATTGGGCCAGGGGAAGTTAAAATATCAGAAGCTCTTCAACTGAGATCAGCTGCCTGTTTCTTAAATATCTACATGTTTGCTGTAAACCTTTGTTTAGTTTCCAGAATTCCGATAAAGTTGATTCTGACAGTTTTTGCCAACTTACTTGCTGTTTTTGTGGAGAGATGCACTTATGATACTCAGTGATTTTCATGCTGTTACTTTTACCCAGTTTTTTTTTTTTTTTAAAGATTTTATTTATTTGAGACAGAGAGAATGAGAGACAGAGAGCATGAGAGGGAGGAGGGGCAGAGGGAGAAGCAGACTCCCTGCTGAGCAGGGAGCCCGATGCGGGACTCGATCCAGGGACTCCAGGATCATGACCTGAGCCGAAGGCAGTCGCTTAACCAACTGAGCCACCCAGGCGCCCCTACCCAGTTCTTTATAATACTATCTGAAAACTGGTATTTCAGAAGCCAGTGGACATGTGTGTAACTTAGACTGCTAGGAATATGTGAGAGCTTTTCTTAACATATTTTCCAATTCTCATCATGTGTGCTCTTTCTGGACTCTAAGTCCTTTCTCTTGTGCTTAAGTGAGAAATCATTAGAATTCCACAGTCTATAATTTTGTGTAATTGTGGTTACTTATTATTTACCTGTTGGGACTTACCTTGGTTTAGTTAAAAAATTTCATTTAATAACTTGTCATTTACAGATTATGGATTTTAGCATCTAGTTTGGAATATGACTGCAATTCACCAATTGTTAATGTTCCAAAATGCCTATTCTGCATAGAGTATAGATAGCTTTAGAGTAGATATTCAGAATATTTTGTTATTCCAATGATGTTGTATTAAATTCTTCTTGATTTTCCTATTACCCCTTTAGTTTTAGAATTCATAATTTCCGTGTATTTAGCTTATTAATTAAAAAAAAAAATTTTTTTTTTAAGTAATCTCTACACCCAACATGGGGCTCAAACTTACAACCCTGGTATGTCACATGCTCTACTGACTGAGCCAGCCAGGCACCCCTCATTAATTTTTTAAATGGATTATTTGTCCAAAAAAAATCTTATTACTTCATATATAGCTGCGCTTCAGCATTTGCATATAATAATTATGCCGTAAATATGCATTTGTATAATATGTTTCCTTTTTTTTTTTTTAAAGGGGGGGTAGGGGTAAGGGGGAGAGAGAGAGAAACCCAAGCAGTCTCCATGCTGAGCCCTTTGTGGGGCTCGATCTCACGACTCTGAGATCACGACCTTAGCCCAAATTAAGAGACACGTAATCAACTGTACAACCCAGACCCCTCAATATCTGTTTTCTTTTCAATATGAGACACCCATTTGTCTACTGCCAATTGGTGTGTGTTTTGGTGTGGTGGTCAAAGAATACCCTTTCTTGCAGAACTTATGTAAATTTACATAGTATGAATGATTTGGTCATAGGGTGTTTAAAAACAGGTTTACAGGGGTACCTGGGTGGCTTAGCTAAGTGTCTGACTCTTGATTTTGGCTCAGGTCATGATCTCAGGGTTGTGAGATTGAGCCCCACATTGGGCTCCGTGCTGGGTGTGGAGCCTGCTTAAGATTCTCTGTATCTCTCCCTCTGCCCCTCCTTCTGCTACCCTCTGCCCCTCTAAAACAAAAAACAAAAACAGAGAAAGAAAGTAGGTTTCCCTTAAAATAATTTGAAATACATGTCATCTTTTATTAAAGGATTCTATTCACTTTGCATTCTTAAACATTTGCAGACTTTGGTTGAGAAGTTATTATCTCTTCAATATATTACTTTTAGTGTAATATCCATTTTGCAACTCTACTTACTGAAGACTATGGTTTTCTATATCTTTCAGAAAGCTCTGCTAGATTCATGATCAAGGAATTACTACCAAAGAAAGAAATTAGTAACAGAGAATTATGCCAACCAGTGGTCTTGGGAAGACATGAAAGCCATGGCCTTGAGGATTTTGACTTCAGGGAAGTTTGGGGAAATATGTATGAATTTGAGAGTAAGTGTGGATATGAAGAAAGAAATTCCAAAGGAGTGCTTGTGACAGGTACTGTAAATCTCCCTGGTAGAAAAGATAAACAAGACAGCAAATCCTGGATTAATTTACCGATAAAGCAGAGTGTTTCTTTAAGAAAAAGTGCATATCAAAATTTTAAACAAGGGAAGTCATTAGTAAAAAATTTGTTAAAAATAAAAAATAATATAGTCTATGCAGGAAATAAGTATACAAAATGTTTTGAAAATAGAATTGGATTAAGCTTTCAGTCACATCTGGTTGAACTGCAGAGACTTCAAACTGAGGAGAAAATTAATGAATGTGATCAAGTTGAGAAGTCTGTCAAAACTTGTTCTTCAGTTTTGCCACTTCAAAGATTTCTTCCTAGTGTCAAAACCAACCTTTGTAATAAATATGGAAGGGTTTTTATGTTTCCTTCATTGTTCACACAGCACCAGAAAACAAAAATTAGAGAAAAACCATACAAATGTAATGAGTGTGGAAAGACTTTTAGCCATCATTCAGTCCTTACTAGTCATCAGAGAATTCATTCTGAGCAGAGACCTTACAAATGTAATGAGTGTGGTAAAGCCTTTAAGCAGTTCTCAAACCTCACAAGACATCAGAGAATCCATACGGGAGAGAAACCGTATAAATGTAATATCTGTGATAAGGTCTTTAATCAAAATTCCCACCTTACAAATCATTGGAGAATTCATACTGGAGAAAAACCATACAAATGTCATGAATGTGGTAAGGCTTTTATCAAATGTTCAGATCTCTGGCGTCATGAGAGAATTCATACTGGAGAGAAACCTTACAAATGTAATGAATGTGGTAAGGGTTTTACCAAACGTTCATATCTTTGGGATCATGAGAGAATTCATACTGGAGAGAAACCATACAAATGTATTGAATGTGGCAAGGTTTTTAGGCAGTGGTCTACCCTCAGGATTCACCGAAGAATTCATACTGGTGAGAAACCTTATAAGTGTAATGAGTGTGGCAAGGCTTTTAAGCAATGCTCACACCTCACTAAGCATCAGAATGTACATCCTGGAGAGAAGCCACACAAATGTACTATGTGCACCAAGGCTTTTATCCACATTTCAAGCCTTATGAAACATCAGAAAATCCATTCTGGAGAAAAACTATACAAATGTAATGAATGTGGTAAGGCTTTTATCCAAAGCTCAAGTCTTGTGGAACATCAGAGAATTCATACTGGTGAGAAACCTCACAAATGTAATGAATGTGGCAAAGCCTTTACTGTGCGTTCAAGCCTAACTAAACATAAAAAAAAACATACTGGTGAGAAACCTTATAAATGTAATGAATGTGATAAAACATATACACAACTTATACACCTTACTAGACATCAGAAAATACATAGTGAAAAGAAACATTATGAATCTAGCATACGTGATGATGCTTTTATTCAAAGCTCAAGCTTGGGGGATCATCAGAGAATTCATGGAAGAGAGAAACCTTACAGATGTCATGAGTGTGGCAAATCCTTTAACTGGTGTTCACGCCTTACTCGACATCAGAGAACCCATACTGGAGAGAAGCCATATAAATGTAATGTGTGTGGCAAGGCCTTTAGTCAAAATTCAAACCTTACAATTCATCAGAGAATTCATACTGGAGAGAAACCTTACAAGTGTAATGAGTGTGGCAAAGCCTTTAAGCAGTATTCAAGCCTCATAAGACATCAGAATATACATCCTGGAGAGAAACCACACAAATGTGTGTGGTAAGGCTTTTATCAAAGTTCACACCTTTGGGGTCATGAGGGAATGCATCCTAGAAAGAAGCCATACAAATGTATTGAATGTGGCAAGGCCTTTCGACGATGGTCTGACCTCAGGATTCACCAAAGAATTCATGCTGAAGAGGAACCTTAGAAATGTAATGAATGGCATAAATCAATTAACCGTTTTTCACAATACGCTATATATACATCAGAGAATTTTTTTTTTAATTTTTTAATTTATTTGCGAGAGAGAATGAGAGACAGAGAGCATGAGAGGGAGGAGGGTCAGAGGGAGAAGCAGACTCCCTGCTGAGCAGGGAGCCCGATGTGGGACTCGATCCCGGGACTCCAGGATCATGATCTGAGCCGAAGGCAGTCGCTTGACCAACTGAGGCACCCAGGCGCCCTACATCAGAGAATTTTTACTAGGGAGAACTAGTCCAAGATTAGTCAACCTCAGATGTTAAATTCTTCACAGTAAGTAAAAGTCAAAATCATTTTAAGACTCAAGAGATGAGTGTCAGTGGAGCAAGGAGAGCTTTAGGAATGTAACATTTCTTTTAAAAATACTTCTATTACTTGAGGTTCCTTGAAAGGCCTACATCACTATTGATGTCTTTTGATCTGAAGTTTGGAATTTGTTGATGTTATACCTTCATTACATGTTTTTCATGTGTTACCATGATGGTCTCTGGGAGCAGATCAGTAAGATAAAGGGCCTACTTTATTAAATGGGAATCATTCACATCGATATATCCTGAAGGAACACTGAATTTTAACATACAGTGTTTTGTGGAATTGAATGAGTACACAGGTTGGGCAGAGAATATATGTAAAAGAATGATGTAAATAATATGTTCAGGATCCCTTTTACAGATTTGTCTTTATAACAGAGGGCCACGGATTATCAGAAACCACTGCTCTGCCAGAGGAGCATGAAACAGCAGGCTTTGAGATTGAGAGACAGATTTTCATGATAGGTTAGTAGGGATTGCTTATGTGATAGAAATAATGGAGAAATGATGGTCATCCTCTCCCTTTAATGAAGATAGTGGTTGTATATCAAAGATGAGTGAACAGTTAGTCTTATTTTGGGGAACTAAAGAGCAGTTATCAGAAGAACTTAATCAAAACAACCAGAATACAGTGTACAGGTATAGTATTCCCGTTTAACCACTACACTGATGCTGTTTTACTCAGAATGTATCATACTTATGTTTTAAGTAATAAAATTTAAACATTTTTTTCAAAACTCTAAATGAATCATGTTTGTTTTCTTCTATCAGATCAAGACTATAGTTTCATTACAGTACTTCGTAACAAACAGTAATAGTACATCTTCAGGCTGTCAAGAGAGGTATCTGCAACAATTTTTGTCCATGACGGAACCAAACAACATACAATTTTATGAATGTGTACTCATCATTTACTTGAGTTATTCTCGCCATAGTCTGCTCCTTGGATATGTATGTGGCTGTGATTAAAATACCACAGCAGTGTAACTTTAGACTCTCCCTCTAAACATCTGAAGCACAATTCATGAATACGCACCTGATATTTCCACATGCCCTTTGTTATGCCTACATGAGACCCATGACTTGCAGTGGCCTTGATTTACATGAAGGTGTGTGTGTATAATTTTTTTAAAAAATATTTCATTAAGTAATCTCTACACCCAACATGGGCCTGAACTCATAATCCCAAGATCAGAGTCACATGCTTTACTGACTGAGCCAGCCAGGTGCCCAGAGGCAAATATATTATGCATATGAAAAGTGTTAGGAAATAAAAGAAAATTTCAGGAATAGAGAGAAGATATGAGCAGTCCTCCCCGCCCCCATCTTGTAGCTTTCATTAGAGTAACTTGGAAAGAGCACTGATTGAGGCTCTCCTTAAGAATGAACATATATGAGGAGGAGGAGCAAGATGGTGGAGTAGGAGACCTAAATTTCGTCTGGTCCCAGGAATTCAGCTAGATAGGGATCAAACCATTCTGAACACCTATGAACTCAACAGGAGATTGAAGAAAAGAATAGCAGCAACTCTGAACAGAAAAGCAACCACTTTCTGGAAGGTAGGACGTGCGGAGAAGTGAATCCGAGGCGATATTCAGGAGGATAGACGGCTGGGGAGGTGGCCTCCGTCGGCCGCTACCAGCAAGTGATAGAGCCACGGAGCACAAAATCAGAAATTTTAGAAGTCGGCTCTGCTGAGGGACGTCGCTCCAGTGGCTAAGCAGGGGGGTGAAACCCTTGCGGGATAGTGTGGTCTCAGGACCCTTGGGGTCACAGAAAGACCGGAGGTGCCTGAGTGCGGCAGAGCTCCCAGGTATTGGAGTGGGGAAGCAAGCTGCAGAGACGGAGTCGAGGCATGGGTTCTCAGCTCGGGGTTGCCATAAACCATGATCCGCAGCACAGTCAGGCCACTGCTCCTCCAGCAGGGACCCAACAAGCGGCAGATCCGGGGAGACTCCCCTTCTTCCCCCGGGAGGAGCGGCACGGGAGCGCACCGCAGGGATCTGCTGGGTTTGGAGACTCCACCTGGGGTCGGGTGCCAGAGATAGAAACCCTCGGTCACAGGCCGGGTGAGCACGGAGTGCGGCCGGAGACTGGGGAGACAGGAGTGACTGATGGCTTTTCTCTGGGGGCGCACTGGGGAGTGGGGCCCCGAGTTCTGGGCTCCTCCAGGGTGGAGATTGGGAGGCCACCATTTTCACTCTCATCCTCCAAAGCTGTATGGAAACCTTGCAGGGAACAAAAGCTCCGACAGCAAACCCGAGCAGATGACTTAGCCTGGACCCGGCAAGGGCGGGGCAATTCCGCCTCCAGCAAAGACATTTGGGAGCCACGGCAATGGGCCCCTCCCCCAGAAGATCAGCAAGAACCACCAGCCAAGACCAAGTTTACCATCAGTGAGAATGGCAGAACTCCAGAGCTAGGGGAATACTGCACATAGAACTCCTGGCTTTTTTTCCCATGATTCTTCAGTCTTTCAAAGTTAATTTTTTTAACTTTTTTTTTTTTTAATTTTCTTTTTCCCTTTTTCAACCAACATCTTATCAATTCCTTTTTTAAAAGAAATCTTTATTTTTCATTCTTAGAGTGATATTCTGTCCCTTCATAGTAGTTAACCTTATTTTTGGTATATATGTATAAGTTGTTCTCTCTTTAAAGCTTTGGGATACAGTTTCTTCTAACAGACCAAAATATACCCTAAATCTCTAGTGTATGGCTTTGTTCTAGTCTCCTGCCTGATCACATTCTCTCCCTTTTTTTCTTTCTTTTTTTTTTTAAATTCTCTTCTTTTTTCAACCAACTTCTTATCAATTCCTTTTATAAAATCTTTTATAATTTTCATCTTTACACTCATATTCTATCCCTTCATTGTATTTACCCTTATTTTTGTACATATATAAGTTTTTCTTTCTTTAAAATTTTGGGGGGCGCCTGGGTGGCTCAGACGTTAAATGTCTGCCTTTGGCTCAGGTCATGATCCCAAAGTCCTGGGATCGAGTCCCACATGGGGCTCCCTGCTCGGTGGGAAGCCTGCTTCTCCCTCTCCCACTCCCCCTGCTTGTGTTCCCTCTCTCGCTGTGTCTCTCTCTGTCAAATAAATAAAAATCTTTAAAAAATAAAAAAATAAAAAATAAAATAAAATTTTGGGAGGCACTTTCTTCTAACAGATCAAAATATGCCCAAAATCTAGTGTGTGGCACTGATCTATGCACCAGCCTGATCATATTTGATCATATTCTGGTTCTTCTTGTTTTTTGTTTGTTTTTTCTTTATCTTTTTTTCTTTCTTTCCCTTTCTTTTCCCCCGGTTTCAGGTCTCTTCTGATTTATTTAGTGTATATTTTCTGGGGTCATTGTTACCCTGTTAGTATTTTGTTCTCTCATTCATCTATTCTCCTCTGGACGAAATGACAAGACATAAAAACTCACCTCAAAAAAAAGAACAAGAGGCAGTACCGACTGCCAGGGACCTAATCAATACGGACATTTCGGAACTAGAGTTCAGAATGATGATTTTAAAGATACTAGCTGGGCTTGAAAAAAGCATGGAAGATATTAGAGAAACTCCTTCTGGAGAAATAAAAGAACTAAAATTTAACCAAGTCGAAATCAAAAAGGCTATTAATAAGGTGCAATCAAAAATGGAGGCTCTAATTGCTAGGATAAATGAGGCAGAAGAGAGAATTAGTGATATAGAAGACAAATTGATGGAAAATAAAGAAGCTGAGAAAAAGAGAGATAAACAACTACTGGATCACGAGGGCAGAATTCGAAAGATAAGTGATACCATAAGATGAAACAGTATTAGAATAATTGGAATCCCAGAATAAGAAGAAAGAGAGAGAGGGGCAGAAGGTATATTGGAGCAAATTATAGCAGAGAACTTCCCTAATTTGGGGAAGGAAACAGGCATCAAAATCCAGGACAGAACCCCCCCCTCAAAATCAATAAAAATAGGTCAAAACCCCGACATCTAATAGTAAAACTTATGAGTCTCAGAGACAAAAAGAAAATCCTGAAAGCAGCTCAGGAGAAGAGATATGTAACCTACAATGGTAGAAACATTAGATTGACAACAGCCCTACCCACAGAGACCTGGCAGGCCAGAAAGGACTGGCACGATATATTCAGAGCACTAAATGAGAAAAATATGCAGCCAAGAATACTACATCCAGCTAGGCTGTCATTGAAAATAGAAGGAGAGATCAAAAGCTTCCAGGACAAACAAAAACTAAAGGAATTTGCAAACACGAAACCAGCCCTACAAGAAATCTTGAAAGGGGTCCTCTAAGCAAAGAGAGAGCCTAAAAGTAACATAGGCCAGAAAGGAACACAGACAATATACAGTAACAGTCACCTTACAGGCAGCACAATGGCACTAAATTCCTATCTTTCAATAGTTACCCTGAATATAAATGGGCTAAATGCCCCAATCAAAAGACACAGGGTATCAGGTTGGATAAAAAAACAAGACCCATCAATATGCTGTCTGCAAGAGACTCATTTTAGACCCAAAGACACCCTCAGATTGAAAGAGAGGGGGTGGAAAACCATTTACCATGCTAATGGACACCAAAAGAAAGCTGGGGTGGCAATCCTTATATCAGACAAATTAGATTTTAAACCAAAGATTGTAGTAAGAGATGAGGAAGGACACTATATCCGACTTAAAGAGTCTATCCAACAACAAGATCTAACAATTGTAAATATCTATGCCCCTAACATGGGAGCAGCCAATTATATAAGGCAGTTAAATAACAAAAGCAAAGAAACACATCGACAATAATACAATAATAGTGGGGGACTTTAACACCCCCCTCACTGAAATGGACAGATCATCTAAGCAAAAGATCAACAAGGAAATAAAGACTTTAAATGACACACTGGACCAAATGGACTTCACAGATATATTCAGAACATTCCATCCCAAAGCAACAGAATACCCATTCTTCTCTAGTGCCCATGGAACATTCTCCAGAATCGATCACATCCTAGGTCATAAATCAGGTCTCAACCGGTACCAAAAGATTGGGATCATTCCCTGCCTATTTTCAGACCACAATGCTTTGAAACTAGAACTCAATCACAAGAGCAAAGTTGGAAAGAACTCAAATACATGGAGGCTAAAGAGCATCCTACTAAAGAATGAATGGGTCAACCAGGAAATGAAAGAAGAATTTAAAAAATTCATGGAAACCAATGAAAATGAAAACACAACTATTCAAAATCTTTGGGATGCAGCAAAGGCAGTCCTAAGAGGAAAGTATATAGCAATACAAGCCTTTCTCAAGAAACAAGAATCTCATATACACAACCTAACCCTACACCTAAAGGAGCTGGAGAAAGAACAGAAAATAAAGCCTAAACCCAGCAGGAGAAGAAAAATAATAAAGATCAGAGCAGAAATCAATGAAATAGAAACCAAAAGAAC
This sequence comes from Mirounga angustirostris, assembly GCF_029215605.1. NCBI lineage: Eukaryota > Metazoa > Chordata > Mammalia > Carnivora > Phocidae > Mirounga > Mirounga angustirostris. The sequence continues at coordinate 55,110,514 of NW_026991724.1, read as the reverse complement.
AGTAGAACAGATCAACAAAACTAGGAGCTTGTTCTTTGAAAGAATTAATAAGATGGATAAACCCCTGGCCAGACTTATCAAAAAGAAAAAAGAAATGACCCAAGTAAATAAAATCATGAATGAAAGAGGAGAGATCACAGCCAACACCAAAGAAATACATACAATTATAAGAGCATATTATGAGCAACTATATACCAGCAAATTAGATAATCTGGAAGAAATGGATGCATTCCTAGAGATGTATGAACTACCAAAACTGAACCAGAAAGAAATAGAAAACCCTCAATAGATCTATAACCACTAAGGAAATTGAAACAGTCATCAAAAATCTCCCAACAAACAAAAGCCCAGGGCCAGATGGCTTCCCAGGGGAATTCTACCAAACATTTAAAGAAGAATTAATACCTATTCTACTGAAACTGTTCCAAAAAATAGAAATGGAAGGAAAACTTCCAAACTCGTTTTATGAGGCCACCATTACCTGGATCCCAAAACCAAAGACCCCATCAAAAAGGAGAATTACAGACCAATATCCTTGATGAACTTGGATGCAAAAATTCTCACCGAAACACTAGCCAATAGGATCCAACAGTACATTGAAAGAATTATTCACCACGACCAAGTGGGATTTATCCCTGGGCTGCAAGGTTGGTTCAACATCCGCAAATCAATCAACGTGATACAATACCTTAACAAAAGAAAGAACAAGAATCATATGATCCTCTCAATAGATGCAGAAAAAGCATTTGACAAAGTACAGCATCCTTTCTTGATCAAAACTCTTCAGAGTATAGGGATAGAGGGTACATACCTCAATATCATAAAAGCCATCTATGAAAAACCCACAGCGAATAGCATTCTCAATGGGGAAAAACGAAGAGCTTTCTCCCTAAGGTCAGGAACATGGCAGGGATGTCCACTATCACCACTGCTATTCAACACAGTATTAGAAGTCCTAGCCACAGCAATCAGACAACAAAAAGAAATAAAATGCATCCAAATCAGCAAAGAAGTCAAACTCTCACTCTTTGCAGATGATACAATACTTTATGTGGAAAACCCCAAAGACTCCACCCCAAAACTGCTAGAACTCATACAGGAATTCAGTAAAGTGGCAGGATATAAAATCAATGCACAGAAATCAGTAGCATTCCTATACACCAACAACAAGACAAAAGAAAGAGAAATTAAGGAGTCGATCCCATTTACAATTGCACCCATAACCATAAGATACCTAGGAATAAATCTAACCAAAGAGGCAAAGAATCTGTACTCAGAAAACTATAAAATACTCATGAAAGAAATTGAGGAAGACACAAAGAAATGGAAAAACGTTCCATGCTCATGGATTGGAAGAACAAGTATTATGAAGATGTCAATGCTACCTAGAGCAATCTACACATTCAATGCAATCCCTATTAAAATACCATCAACTTTTTTTAAAGAAATGGAGCAAATAATCATAAAATTTTTATGGAACCGGGAAAGACCCTGAATAGCCAGAGGAATGTTGAAAAAGAAAAGCAAAGCTGGTGGCATCACAATTCCGGACTTGAAGCTCTATTATAAAGCTGTCATCATCAAGACAGTATGGTACTGGCACAGAAACAGACACATAGATCAATGTAACAGAATAGAGAGCCCAGAAATGGACCCTCAACTCTATGGTCAACTAATCTTCACCAAAGCAGGAAAGAATATCCAATGGAAAAAAAGACAGTCTCTTCAACAAATGGTGTTGGGAAAATTGGACAGCCACATGCAGAAGAATCAAACTGGACCATTTCCTTATACCACACACAAAAATAGACTCAAAATGGTTGAAAGACTTCAATGTGAGACCAGAGTCCATCAAAATCCTAAAGGAGAACACAGGCAGCAACCTCTTCGACGTCAGCTGCAGCAACTTCTTTCTAGAAACATCGCCAAAGGCAAGGGAAGCAAGGGCAAAAATGAACTACTGGTGTTCATCAAGATAAAAAGCTTTTGCACAGCAAAAGAAACAGTCAACAAAACCAAAAAACAACCGACAGGATGGGAGAAGATATTTGCAAATGACATATCAGATAAAGGGCTAGTATCCAAAATCTATAAAGAACTTATCAAACTCAACACCCAAAGAACAAATGATCCAATCAAGAAATGGGCAGAAGACATGAACAGACATTTTTCCAAAGAAGACATCCAACTGGCCAACAGACACATGAAAAAGTGCTCAACATCACTCGGCATCAGGGAAATCCACATCAAAACCTCCATGAGATACCACCTCACACTAGTTAGAATGGCTAAAATTAACAAGTCAGGAAATGACAGATGTTGGCGGGGATGCAGAGAAAGGGGAACCCTCCTACACTGTTGGTGGGAATGCAAGCTGGTGCAGCCACTCTGGAAAACAGTATGGAGGTTCCTCAAAAAGTTGAAAATAGAGCTACCATACGACCCAGCAATTGCTCTACTGGGTATTTACCCCAAGGATACAAAGGTAGAGATCCGAAGGGGTACATGCACCCCAATGTTTATAGCAGCAATGTCCACAATAGCCAAACTGTGGAAAGAGCCAAGATGTCCATCGACAGATGATTGGATAAAGAAGAAGTGGTATATATATACAATGGAATATTATGCAGCCATCAAAAGGAATGAAATCTTGCCATTTGCAACGATGTGGATGGAACTGGAGGGTATTATGCTGACCGAAATAAGCCAATCAGAGAAAGACATGTATCATATGACCTCACTGATATGAGGAATTTTTTTTTTTTAAAGATTTTATTTATTTGAGACAGAGAGAATGAGAAAGAGAGAGCACATGAGAGGGGGAGGGTCAGAGGCAGAAGCAGGCTCCCTGCCGAGCAGGGAGCCCGATGCGGGACTCGATCCAGGGACTCCAGGATCATGACCTGAGCCGAAGGCAGTCGCTTAACCAACTGAGCCACCCAGGCGCCCTGATATGAGGAATTCTTAATCTCAGGAAACAAACTGAGGGTTGCTGGAGTGGTGGGGGTGGGAGGGAAGGGTTGGCTGGGTGATAGACATTGGGGAGGGCATGTGCTATGGTGAGCGCTGTGAATTGTGTAAGACTGTTGAATCACAGACTTGTACCTCTGAAACAAATAATACATTATATGTTAAAAAAAAAAAAGATAGCAGGAACGGAAAAATGAAGGGTGGAAATCGGAGGGGGAGACGAACCATGAGAGACAATGGACTCTGAGAAACAAACTGAGGGTTCGGGGGGGGGGATGGGTTAGCTTGGTGATGGGTATTAAAGAGGACACGTACTGCATGGAGCACTGGGTGTTATACGCAAACAAATCATGGAACACTACATCAAAAACTAATGCTGTAATGTATGGTGATTAACATAACACACACACACACAAGGAATGAACATATATGGGGGTGCCTGAGTGGCTCAGTCGTTAAGCATCTGCCTTTGGCTCAGGTCATGATCCCAGGGTCCTAGGATCAAGCCCCACATCGGGCTCCCTGCTTGGCGGGAAGCCTGCTTTCTCTCTCCCACTCCCCCTGCTTGTGTTCCCTCTCTCGCTGTGTCTCTCTCTCTTTCAAATAAATAAAATCTTTTTTTTAAAATTATTTATTTATTTATTTGAGAGAGAGAGAGAGAGAAACAGCATGAGAGGGGATGGGGTCAGAGGGAGAAGCAGGCTCCCCGCTGAGCCGGGAGCCCGATGCAGGACTCGATCCCAGGACTCCAGGATCACGACCTGAGCCGAAGGCAGTCGCTTAAACAACTGAGCCACCCAGGCGTCCTCAAATAAATAAAATCTTAAAAAAAATTTAAGAATGAACATAAACATTTGAGGATACATTGGGTTTTTTTGTTTGTTTGTTTGTAGGCCAACTAGGAACTTAACATATTCACCCCCTCAGAAATAGTTAATTTAGTACTTTTAGATATCCCACAGACACAAGATGAACCCCTATCCAAAATTAGTCTTGGATGTCAAGACTGATAATGCTAGACACAAAGAGGGGATAAAAATATACAGAGCTGATTAACGGGGGCGCCTGGGTGGCTCAGTCATTAAGTGCGTCTGCCTTCCGGCTCAGGTCATGGTCCCAGGGTCCTGGGATCAAGGCCCACATCCGGGCTCCCTGCTTGATGGGGGGTCTGCTTCTCCCCCCACCCTCACTCCCCCTGCTTGTCTTCCCTCTCTCACTGTGTCTCTGTCAAATAAATAAAATCTTTTTAAAAAATGTTTAATGTATAATGAGACTTTCTGAGGAGAGTAGGGCAGGTTTCCAAAGTTGCCAGAAAAATGGCTTGAGAGAGCAAGAAAAGGAGACTCATTTTATGAGGTGGTCCTGCAAGTGGTTTGATCTTCCTGAGAGCACCAAACAAAAGAGCACCTGGATTTCTAAGTTTGACCACTTGTGGAGTAGAAGGGATGAGGGAGGATACATTGAATATGTGGTTTGGGGTTTTGGGGGGTTTTTTGTTTGTTTTTGGTATATCAATTATACCTTAAACTGTACCAGAAACAGGGAAGGCAATGGAGAGATGTGGAGGCTTAAAAGCTGACCATGGTCAAATATCAAAACAAACAAAAACAAAACTGGAGTGAAATTCTAATACAACACAGAATATTTACTCTCAAACCTCCTGATTGCTTGATTAGGAAAGAGCAGTTTTCTTCATGCTAATAACTTCTTGCACATCCTTTCCTGCTACATACATAGGACCCTTAACCCAGTATAACGGTTGAAAGTGAAATACTGAAATACTGTTTAGATAAACTGCCTAAGATACTTTTACACTAGTTTCATAGTCATTCATGTGTAGAAGTGTTTATCAGGCAATAAATAGGATTCAATAATGTTACTAGAAGAGTTTTTCAAAGGCTATAAAAATCTCAATTTATGATTTTACTATTAAGCATTACATGATTCTTTCAACTCTAGAAAAATTCCTTTTTATTTAGAAAATTTTCTATAACCTACTTTATATTTAGTTTACACATTTTCCCTGTGTTACTACATTAAAAATTTTGGGGAAAATGCATGAGTTAAAGATTCTTTTAAGAGTTGTATAACATGGGGGCGCCTGGGTGGCTCAGTCGTTAAGCGTCTGCCTTCGGCTCAGGTCATGATCACAGGGTCCTGGGATCGAGCCCCGCATCGGGCTCCCTGCTCCGCGGGAAGCCTGCTTCTCCCTCTCCCACTCCCCCTGCTTGTGTTCCCTCTCTCGCTGTGTCTCTCTCTGTCGAATAAATAAATAAAATCTTAAAAAGAAAAAAAAAAAAAGAGTTGTATAACATGAAAATGAGGGACGCCTGGATGGCTCAGTTGGTTAAGCGTCTGCCTTCAGCTCAGGTCATGATCCCAGAGTCCTGGGATCAGGTCCCACATCCAGCTCCCTGCTCAGGATGGAGTCTGCTTCTCCCTCTCCATCTACCTCTTCCCCTGATCATGCTTTCTCTCTCTCTCTCTCTCTCTTGCTCTCGCTCAAATAAATAAATAAAATCTTAAAAAAAAAAAAGAGTTGTAGAACATGAAAATGAACCCAGGACATAAGAAGTATAAAGGAAGTGTTCTATAGATACGAAGAGTAAGAGTCCTTTTATACCTTTAGTTCAGTGAAAGAAGTAGGACAGTATGAAACTGTAAACTGGAATCTAGTAAGATGGAGCCAGGAGACCTTTTGATACCCCATGAATCTAATACTGGGATTTGGGGAACACAGTATGTTCATTTTATGCTAGAATCACTTCCAATTCTAAAAAACAAAAATCATCTCTAATTTTTTTATTATAGCAATTATTATTGCTATAAGACTAATCATCTCTGTCCTACATTATTGCAATGGACACTGGACCTTATATCTCCAAGTCCTTGTAGTACAGGGTCAGGATATCAAATTTTTTTTCTAAGTTCAATGTGAAGCTATTAGATGTTTTTACTTGATTTACTAAGATACGTCATACCAAAAAATCCAGTTTTAAAATGTGTAATTCAGTGGCAAGGATGTCCTCTCACTATTCTTGTTCAACATCGTACTGGAAGTTCAACACTAGCTAATGCAATAAGAAAAAGAAGTACATAGGACAGTCATTAGGAAGCAAGAAATAAAACTGTCTTGTTCACAGATCATATTGTCTATGTAGAAACTCCACAGAATCAACAAAAAAACTTGCAGAACTAAAAAGTGATAATAGCAAGACTGAAGGACACAAGGTTAACACAATGTGCTGTTTGTGTTACCCACCTAAATGCCATATGGTGCAATTCTAACCCACAATGTGGTGGTATGTGGAACTGGTGCCTTTGGGAGGTAATTACTGCATGAGAGTGGAACCCTTATGAATGAGATTAGTAGCCTTATACAAGGGACCTCAGAGAGCTCTCTTACTCTCCATTATATGAGAATGCAACAAGATAGCCTTTTGCAGCCAAGAATAGGGTTCTCACTGATACCTAATTAGCTAGCACATTGATCTTGGTCTTCCCAGCCTCCAGAACTGTGAAAAACACCTGTTGTTTATAAACCACCTAGTCTATGTTACTTTTTTTATAACAGCTCAAACTAAGACAGAATATAAACGAGCAATGAACAAGTGGAACTTGAAAATAACACAATAGGCTAGCACCAGAAAAGACTTTACACTTAGGTATAAATCTAACATAGTATGTACAGGATCTACCTGAGGAAATATACAGAGCTGATTAACAGAATCAAAGAACTAAATAAAGAGATTATCCATGTACATGGACAGGAAGACTCAATATTTATAAGGTGTCAGTTCTTCCCAAATTGACTTACAGTCGATATTCAATGCAATCCCAAACTAAATAGGCAAGTTATTCTATGGATATCAACAAATTGATCCTAAAGTTTATATAGATAGTCAAAAGATGCACAGTGGCAAACAAAATATTGAAAGAAATGAACAAAGTCAGAGGACTGATATTACTTGATTTCAAGGCTTCCTATAAATATACAGTAATGAAAACTGTGGTATTGGCAAACGGATACATAAATTGATCAAAGGAGCATAATGGAGAGCTCAGAAATGGACCCATACAAATAGTCAACTGATTGTTGACAAAGAAGCAAAGGCAATAGTATAGAGAAAAGGTAGTCTTTTCAACAGATGTGCTGAAGCAACTGGACATCAATCTTTCAAAAAAAATTACATCTAGACATAGGTTCCTTATTCCTTTCACAAAATTCAACTCACAATGAATAATCACTGATGTAAATGTGAAATGCATAACTATAAAATTCTTAGAAGATGACACAGGAGAAAATCTAGATGACCTTGGTTTCATGATGACTTTTTCTGACCAACACCAAAGGCAGTAATAATTTGGATTTCATTAAAATTAAAAACTTCTGTTCTGCAAAACACACTGGCGAGAGAATGAGAAAACAAGCCACAGGCTGGGATAAAATATTTGTAAAGCACATTTCTAAATGGACTGTTATCCAGAATATACAAAGAACACTCTCAGAGCACAACAATAAGAGAACAAAAAACATCATTTAAATATGGGAAGACTGGAATAAACATCTCACCAAAGAAGATACACAGATGGCAAATCAAGCATATGAAAATATGTTCTACATTTTCTATTGTTAGACAACTGAAAAGTAAAACAATGAGTTACCACTACGCATCTACTACAGTGGCCAAAATCTAAAACACACCGCCAAATGCTAGTCCGGATGCTGAGCAACAGGTACTATCATTTGCTGCTTCTGGGAATGCTAGAGCCACTCTGGAAGGCAATTTAACTGTTTCTTACAAAACTAAACATACTCTTACCATATAATCTAGCACTCACATTCCTTGGTATTTATACAATGAGCTGAAAACTTACGTCCATGTAAAACCCTGCACATGAATGTTTATGGGAATTTATGCATAACTGCCAAAACTTGGAAGCAACCAAGATGTGTTTCAGTGGGTGAATTGTTAAATAATCTGTAACATATCCAGAAAATGGAATATTATTCATTGCTAAAAAATGAACTATCGAGCCAGGAAAAGACATGGAAGGACCTTAAAAGCATATTACTAGGTGAAAGACTCCAATCTGCAAAGGCTACATATTGTATGATTCTAAGTATATGACATTCTGGAAAAGTATGGACATGTTACAACATTTGGACTGGCAAAATACTTTCCCATGTAAACCAGCTAGCTGGTCAACCAGTCTATTAATCTGACACATGAGCTAGGACCCAATCCTACCTGTGAGGAAACAAATGGGTGTTGCCCTCAGGCTGCTACATTCACGGAAATCTATTACAACAGTAGATATTAATACACATAGAAACACGTTCAGGGGCGCCTGGGTGGCTCAGTCGTTAAGCGTCTGCCTTCGGCTCAGGTCATGATCCCAGGGTCCTGGGATCGAGCCCCGCATCGGGCTCCCTGCTCAGCGGGAAGCCTGCTTCTCCCTCTCCCACTCCCCCTGCTTTTGTTCCCTCTCTCGCTGTGTCTCTCTCTGTCAAATAAATAAAATCTTAAAAAAAAAAAAAGTTCAGGGAAAAAGTATTTATTCTTTTTTAAGATTTTATTTATTTGAGAGAGAGAGAGAGAGGACAAGCAGGCTGAGGGCAGAGGGAGAGGGAGAAGCAGGTTCTCTGCTGAGCAGGGAGCCCAATGCGGGGCTGGATCCCAGGATCCTGGGATCATGACCTGAGCCGAAGGCAGATGCTTAACCGACTGAGCCACCCAGGCGCCCCCCCCCCAGGGAAAAATATTTAAACAGTGAATTATTCCACAGCTGTTACCATTTTGATCTTCACATGTAGCATTTTCTTCAGTTTTAATTTCTCCTTCTCTAGGTGTGGTTTGTATCTGATACTGGACCATAAAGGCACAAACAGTACACACACCCTGCATTAAGATTTTCTGTTCTAGGGTGCCTGGGTGGCTCAGTTGGTTAAGCAACTGCCTTCGGCTCAGGTCATGATCCCAGAGTCCCGGGATTGAGTCCCACATTGGGCTCCCTACTCAGCGGGGAGTCTGCTTCTCCCTCTAACCCTACCCCCTCTTGCGCGCTCTCTCTCACTCTCTCTCTCAAATAAATAAATAAAATCTTAAAAAAAAAAAAAAAGATTTTCTGTTCTAGGTTCCACAGGTTTACATATGTGGTGTCGGTCTGGACTTACATCCAATCCAGTTGGTTTCCTGAATCAGTTATCAATGAAGGACACATTGTCACGTTAATAAAAAGAGATTTATCACATGCATTAAAATGCCACAGATTTTCCATGGAGATGATTAACTAATCATCTCTACTAAAACACTGCTTGTTTATACATTTGTAGAGTTGAATGCCCTGTATCACAGATTGCATGGAATGTGGATCAGTGATCATGTTGATTTTTGCACATGTGGATTATCTTGGTGGTTCTGAGACAAGGGGCTGCTGTACCACCACGGTGGCACTTTGGCTGTTGATGCCTAACTATTGCTATCAATGCAATAGTTGTGTTCCTCCAGATTCATAATGTGAAGGCTATTCCTCACTGGGATGTCAGTCTGGGGTGGGGTCTGTGGGGGTGATCAGATTTGGATGAAGTCTTGAGGGTGGAGCTTTCACATTAAGATGACGTGCCATGTAAGAAGAGACTAGAGCTCCCTCTCCCCAGCACGTGAGGATATGGCATGAAGATGGCTGTTTCCAAACCAGGAAGAGGACCGTTGGGACACAGAAAATCTACTAGAAACTTGGATCTTGGATCCTCTAATGTGGAGGTGGTTCTCCTAACACAATAAAACTACCACACATAAACACTAGACAGCCAATTTAGTAGACAGTCCATACACAGATTCTCCCCACTGATACAATGATGTCTTCTCTGTTTTTATAAATCTACAATCCAGTTATGGTGGACACTGTGTTTAATTGCCTTGACTCTCGTTTTCTTATACTAGAGTTGCCACTCCTTTGTCCTCAGGATAATGACAGTTTTGAAGAATGCACTCATTGCAGGATGTCCTTCAGTATGGATTTGTCTGATTGTATCTGTCACCCTTAGACTCAGGTACCACATTCCAGCAGAACTTCCCAACACAGATAATGGTGGCACCCTCTTAGTGCATCACTTTGATGATACAAGTATTTTCTATTATTGTTGGAGGCTAAGACATGCACTAGGCCCTCCTGGCCCTGGGGGCAAGGATGGCAATTCTGGCATCTGGGCACAGGCTGTCAGGAAACGACTTATCTTGCTAGTGGCTGGACCTGAGGCCAGGGGTTGCAATGTGGAAGTTGGGTCCTGAAAGCGATTTGCTTTGTTTCTGGCCACATGCCAATCTCCCAGGCTACTCACGCCTTGCCCAGACACTGGTCCAGTTCTGCCATTCACATACCCCAACTCTGTAACATTGCCTGTTCTAGGAGAGGTGCTATCTGCCCAAACCAGCACCAGTCGGAGCCCAAAGGTCTGGAAAATACCACCCCTCCCAACACAGAATTGGCAGCTGCAACCTGGCCCCTCCAGCCTGAGCCCCTGAACCACCTGCCCAGATGCATTTGCTACCCAAGCCCAGATTTCAGCTCCAGGTGGAACCAGAACCTGTCCTGCTAACATGGGCTATCCCTTCATGGGTCCCTGACTGCCCCCAATTCCACCTTTTCCTTCCAGCAATCCCTTGTGCATGTGCACACATGGTGCTCAGCATCCCCAGTCCCCTCCAGTCCCTGAATGCTGTACCTCCTAAAATTTAGATGCCTCTGAGGGCAGCACCTGGTCCTGGAACTAGACTCCCAAAATAAATAAGATAAGGTATCCAGCAGTGCTTACTCCACTTAGGCCCTAACAGTGGACACCAAGGTTCTGGCCCCACATGTGCACTCTGACACATAGCTGTGGGCTTGGCCCTCAGCTGCACCCAGAGTCTGGCCCAGGTACATGCTACTTGATCACTTTGGGGTCTGGAGGCACTAACAGAGCACTGTCCTCCTGATTTCCTCAAAAATAACCGCCCAGCAGGTGCCTGGGTGGCTCAGTCATTAAGCATCTGCCTTGGGCTCAGGTCATGATCCCGGGGTCCTGGGATCGAGCCCCGCATAGGGCTCCCCGCTCTGCAGGAAGCCTGCTTCTCCCTTTCCCAATCCTCCTGCTTGTATTCCTGCTCTCAGTGTCTGTCAAATAAATAAAATCTTAAAAAAAAAAAAAAACCACAAAAAAACTGCCCAGGTGGAGAACGTGTAGATCTAACCTGGCCTCTTCTCCAGGCAGGCTTCCTTAGACTCCTAACTTCTGCTGGGAAAGCTAGGGGTCACCCCACCTAACACTAAAGCCTGCAAAGGCGCATGGAGGTGGTAGCCACACCCACATGCAGGGCTCACATGCTCAGGCTTGCTCAAAGGCTAAGGATGCCACACCCCTCTGAAGACCTGCATCTGTGCTGCCCGTGAACCCCTGATGGGGTCCTCAGACCTTCCCTGTAGCAGCCCCTCCCTCCACAAAGGGGTCACCTGTCCTGGTTCAGTTCCTTCCTCATCATTTGCTGAATGCAAGAAAACCACAGTAGTGGTGTTGAGAAGGGACGGTAATCTGTTAAGAAGATCAAGAGTGCTCTCCTTGCTCTCTCTAGCTTAGTGCTGATGGAAGGGTATTGGGGGGATGCTGTGGAAAGGGCTCTGCAAGAGAAGCATCAGCACCACTAAGGACCCTGTTAAAAATAAAATTCACGGGACCACCTCAGAAGAAAGGCTGTTGGGGGGCGCCTGGGTGGCTCAGTTGGTTAAGCGACTGCCTTCGGCTCAGGTCATGATCCTGGAGTCCCGGGATCGAGTCCCACGTCGGGCTCCCTGCTCGGCAGGGAATCTGCCTCTCTCTCTGACCCTCCCCCTTCTCATGCTCTCTATCTCATTCTCTCTCTCAAATAAATAAATGAAATCTTTAAAAAAAAAAATCTTTAAATTTCTTCATACGCTTAATAACACAGACCACCGGGGCGCCTGGGTGGCTCAGTCGGTTAAGCGACTGCCTTCGGCTCAGGTCATGATCCTGGAGTCCCGGGATCGAGTCCCGCATCGGGCTCCCTGCTCGGCGAAGAGCCTGCTTCTCCCTCTGACCCTCCCCCCTCTCATGCTCTCTCTCTATCTCATTCTCTCTCAAATAAATAAAATCTTTATTAAAAAAAAAAAAGAAAGATGGGGCGCCTGGGTGGCTCAGTCGGTTAAGCGACTGCCTTCGGCTCAGGTCATGATCCTGGAGTCCCGGGATCGAGTCCCGAGCAGGGAGCCTGCTTCTCCCTCTGACCCTCCCCCCTCTCATGTGCTCTCTCTCTCTCATTCTCTCTCTCAAATAAATAAATAAAATCTTTAAAAAAAAAAAAATAACAGACCGCGGAAGGGCGGATACCGAACCAAAACAAATCCGCAAAAAGGCAGTTTACTGGCCCCACAGGCGCCTCATTCCGGAGACACCCACCTGACGCGGAGCTTCCCCAGACTCCACCAGCAGCTACCAACGACCGAACTCACTTCCCAAATTACCCCATCCCCGCGCTCCCTAGCGGTCGCTAGGGACGCTTCAGGTTTGTCTTCACCTCGCAGCGTTTCCGGAAGTTCTGGACGCGGAGGCGGCTCTATGACGCACGTGGCCACGCCCGCCTCGGCGATCTGGGCCCGAGAGGCTGAAGCGGCGGCGGCGGCCGAGCGCCGAAAGAGGAAACTGGAATCGATTGGGGGTATCTCCTTGCCTTTTCCGCCTTCTTGTTGGCTACAGCGCTGTAATGAGTAAGTCTTCAGAGGCGGACCCTATCCAAGGCGCGCGTCGCCGGGTGGTTTTCTAGTTAGCCTCTGGGGAAGATGGCGGCGCCCGTGAGCCATTACAGACGAGCACCGTGGGGGCGGCCATCTTTGCAGGAAGTGCAGTTCCCCTCGGTGGGGAAGACCTTGGGAGCTAAGGACAAGAGGAGCCTTCGACAGCCTTCGAGGTTTGTAGGAGCCAAGGCGTTAGAGGGGTGGCGGTCAGACCATGGACGAAATAAGGGAGACTTCGAGTTCTGGTGAGATTTGAGAGTGGGGCGGAGTGGAGGTAAGAACGAGTAGCGCAGTTCTGGATTAGGTAGGTCGGAGGCCTGTCCAAAGGGCCGACTGATGGTGGAGGGCGGGGCTGAGAAAATAGATCTCCTCAGGGACCTGGTAGGGGGCTACCTCTGGTAGGGAAGGGAGGGGGTGAGGCTTCAAATATACTCAAGTGTTTCCCCAAAATACCCGGGCACTGGAGAGTGATCAAATGATCTTTTATGCTACTACCTTTTTTTTTTTTTTTTAACATTTTATTTATTTGACAGAGACATAGCGAGAGAGGGAACACAAGCAGGGGGAGTGCGAGAGGGAGAAGCAGGGAACCTGATGGGCGGCTCGATCCCAGGACCCTGGGATCATGAACAAGCCGAAGGCTGACGCTTAACGACTGAGCCACCTAGGCACCGCTACGCTACTATCTTGTTTGGCATCATTTCCAAGTAAAATAAAGACCACACTTAAGAAATATTAGCCATTATTTTATGCAGGCAAAGAGGTGGGGGTAGTGAAGGATATAATCTATACATCTTCCCCCCCCAGGGTAATTTAGAATTATCTATACAGTTTAAATTTTTCATTCTCGTTGACCTAGAAATTCTAATGGTAAGAATCTTTGTTAAAAACTCTCTTTAGAACAAAGAATCCAATCAAGAAATGGGCAGAAGACATGAACAGACATTTTCCCAAAGAAGACATCCAAATGGCCAACAGACACATGAAAAAGTGCTCAATATCGCTCAGCATCAGGGAAATCCAAATCAAAACCTCAATGAGATACCACCTCACACCAGTCAGAATGGCTAAAATTAACAAGTCAGGAAATGACACATGTTGATGAGGATGCGGAGAAAGGGGAACCCTCCTACACCGTTGGTGGGAATGCAAGCTGGTGCAGCCACTCTGCAAAACAGTATGGAGGTTCCTCAAAAAGTTGAAAATAGAGCTACCATATGATCCAGCAATTGCACTACTGGATATTTACCCCAAAGATACAAATGTAGGGATCCAAAGGGGTGTGTGCACCCTGATATTTATAGCAGCAGTGTCCACAATAGCCAAACTGGAAAGAGCCAAGATGTCCATCGACAGATGAATGGATAAAGAAGAAGTGGTATATATATACAATGGAATATTATGCAGCCATCAAAAGGAATGAGATCTTGCCATTTGCAACAACGTGGATGGAACTGGAGGGTGTTATGCTGAGCGAAATAAGTCAATCAGAGAAAGACATGTATCATATGATCTCACTGATATGAGGAATTCTTAATCGCAGGAAACAAACTGAGGGTTGCTGGAGTGGGGGGTGGGGTGGGAGGGATGGGGTGACTGGTGATAGACACTGGGGAGGGTATGTGTTCTGGTAAGCGCTGTGAATTGTGCAAGACTGTTGAATCTCAGATCTGTACCTCTGAAACAAATAATGCAATATATGTTAAGAGAAAAAAAAAAGAAGGTAGCAGGAGGGGAAGAATGAAGGGGGGGAAATCGGAGGGGTAGACGAACCTTAAGAGACGATGGACTCTGAAAAACAAACTGAGGGTTCTAGAGGGGAGGGGGGTGGGAGGTTGGGTTAGCCTGGTGATGGGTATTGAGGAGGGCACGTTCTGCATGGAGCACTGGGTGTTATGCACAAACAATGAATCATGGAACACTACATCAAAAACAAATGATGTAATGTATGGGGATTAACGTAAGAATAAAAAAATTAAAAAAAAAACTCTCTTTAGGGGGCACCTTGGTGGCTCAGTTGGTTAAGCGACTGCCTTCAGCTCAGGTCATGATCCTGGAGTCCTGGGATCGAGTCCTGCATTGGGCTCCCTACTCAGCAAGGAGTCTGCTTCTCCCTCTGACCCTCCCCCCTCTCTCTATCTCATTCTCTCTCTCAAATAAATAAATAAAATCTTAAAAAAAAAAAAACCTCTATAGGGGTACCTGGGTGGTTCAGTTGGTTGAACACAGACTTGATTTTGGCTCAGATCATGATCTCAGGGTTGTAAGACTGAGCCCACTCAGGCTCACACTCAGCGGGGAGTTGCTTGAGATTCTCTCTCTCCCTTTCCACCTGCCCGCCCCCCATGTGCTCTCTCTCACTCGGGCTCTCTCTAAAATAAATAAATCTTAAAAGGGCGCCTGGGTGGCTCAGCTGGTTAAGCGACTGCCTTCGGCTCAGGTCATGATCCTAGAGTCCCGGGATCGAGTCCCGCATCGGGCTCCCTGCTCCGCGGGGAGTCTGCTTCTCCCTCTGACCCTCCCCCTCTCATGCTCTCTGTCTCCCATTCTCTCTCAGATAAATAAATAAAATCTTTAAAAAAAAAAAAAAAAGGCTGTTGGATTTCTGGGATTCTGCAGAATAGGCCACAGGTATGTGTTATCCTTCAAGTAAGGGGAGGTATGACTTTGAAAGGGGTTCAGAGATCCTGAGGGCTGCCATGGTCACCATGTGCCAGGCTGCCATTGCCCTGGGCTTTGGGGACAGGGCTGCTGCACAGGGCAGTGGGAGGAATCATGCAACCCAGACTGTCGGGGGATCACTGATGCTCCCGTGGGTCCGGGCAGACAGGGTTGCCATCGCTGTGGACCCAGAAGACAGAACATCCAGCAAAGAGGGTAACAGTTGACCCCTACAATGTAATGGAATTTGCCAGGCTTTCTAGGGCCACACAACTTGCTGCTGCTTCTCAATTTCTCCTTTTGGAATGGGAACGTCTATCTATGCCTATGCCTGTCCCACCACGGTTTTTTGGAAGCAGGGAATTCGTCTCTTTCAAAGGATGACAGCTGGATGGGTAGATGAATCACATCTGGAGTCATACCCACACTTGATCTGGAAGAGATTCAGGCCTTTCACTTGATGCTGGAAAGGGTTAAGACTTCAGGGCTGTCAGGATTGGAGTAAAGGTATTGTAAAAGTGAGAACAATATAAGTTTTGGAAGCCCACCAAGTGTTATGGGTGGTGTCCGCTCACCAAATTCATGTGTAATGAAAGATAGTCCCCAGAACTTCACAATAAGAATGTATTGGGAGAAAGGACCTTTGAAGGAGTGATTAAATTTAAATTGGGCCAACTGGGCGATCCTTAAACCAATATGACTGGTATCCCTATGATAAAAGGGAATTTGGACATACAGAGAAACACCTGAATCTGCTTGGACCCAGAGGAAAAACCTTGGAGGAAAAAGTGAAAAGGTAGCCACCTGCAAGCCAAAGAGGGAGACCTCAGAAGAAACCAAACCTGTCCTCACTTTGACCTGCAATTTAGCCTGCGGCATCCCACAGAGAAACACTGGGAAAGCATCACATTTGGGCCAGGAAGAAGCAGGAGAGGGGGAAAGCCTAGTCAGAGCCTTTATTGCAGTGTCCTGAGGAAAGACAAGGCAGGGCAGGATGAACAACTCAGAATCGGCGAGTGGGCCCTAATTGTCTGGTACCTGGTCCTGGGTTGATTTCAGGCAGTGGAAATATTGGCTTAGTGTGTCAGACCTTGAAAAAAAGATGTTTGGGGGTTTGGACTCTCTCTTTGTAAATCCGCATAAAAAGGGGTGCACTTGGGCGCCTGGATGGCTCAGTTGGTTAAGCGACTGCCTTCGGCTCAGGTCATGATCCTGGGGTCCTGGGATCGAGTCCCGCATCGGGCTCCCCGCTCGGCGGGGAGTCTGCTTCTCCCTCTGACCCTCCCCCCTCTCATGTGCTCTCTCTCATTCTCTCTCTCAAATAAATAAAATCTTCAAAAAAAAAAGGGGGGGTGCCCTTGTAAAGCCCTTTCCTATTTGTATGAATAGCTTAGTCATGGGAGAGGCAGCCTCTCGCTCACCAGCAAGGTCACAAATGTCAGAGCACCAAGAATACAGAAAATAAAGTAAATGTAACAGGCCCTGTGATGGATTTCAAATACAGAAACACAAAGGCTAATAAAAGAAAAAACCACAATTAGAACAGATCATTTGTCAGAAAAGAAAACAGGTACTGTGGGACCTTCTTTCTGAACAACTTCACCCCTCCTCTCTTTCCTGCATCTTTATCCCCAGACGGGATGTGCGATTAATTCTCGGTCCCCAGTGAAGCCCTGGGCTGACATGAGACAGAGGCAGATCCTATAGAGAGGGAAAATCTCTGGCTCTCAGGGGTGGCCTTCTGGATGCTGGAGGTAGCACTCATCACTGTCCCTGGCTCGAGGTAAGAGGGAGGCTTCTGGTCACTAATGAGTCCGTCCATGGCCTCTCCCTTGTCCTGGGGCCACTGCTGAGCTGACCTCCTCCAATGCTTGCAGTTCATGTGTGCACTCGCTTCTTTCCTAGGATTGGGCCAAGGTCTGTCTGGCTCTCCCAGGTTTCACTATCCCTACTGTTCACAATGAGAGCTCTGGCTGTAAGTGGATTCAGACTTTTTCAGAAGCTGATTCTTATGTGGCTTTTGGAAAAGGAATTTCCAGTCTTTGCTCTCCTGGAGTGAAGTCACTGATATATATGCCTGAGCTTGCCCTTTCCATGGCAGGAATGGATTATTTTGTGCACAAATATTTCTGCTTTATGTTTGAAAGGATGATGGGAACTCTTCCCTCTGGAATGGGAGATTCTAGTTCTGCATTCTGTCCTTAATATCATCCTGATTTCAATCTTGTACAATCATCTGTCCCTTCAGTTGGGGCTGAATTCTTATCGTGGACCTTTGGAACCTACAGCTTTGGGGTATTGGGGTCCAACTACAAGGGGTGTTCCCTCAGCCCTCCACAGGGCTCTAACAACACCTGGGATGCTAACAGATTTCCACCAAATACAGTCTGGAGATGAGCCAGCGAAACACTAAAAGCCAAGTTGCTGAGGAGGGCACTGTAGTGGAACCACTTTGAAACTGGTGCTGGGACTCTACCTCCAAATTTAGCTTCAACTCACCATCAAAACAGCTTGTGGGCCGCCTGGATGGCTCAGTCAGTTAAGTGTCTGCCTTCGGCTCAGGTCATGATCTTGGGATCCTGGGATCAAGCCCTGCATCAAGTGCCCCACTCAGTGGGGAGTCCGCTTCTCCCTCTCCCTCTGCCGCCCCCCTGCTTGTGTCCTAATAAGTAAATAAAATCTTAAAAAAAACCCCAAAAAACAGCTTGTTAAAAATGACTTTCCTACTACATTGGCAACCAGCATTCATGGTGGAGGAGACCATGGTGTGGTTACTGGAGCCCGTAGTGGCTCCTGATCCCCATTTAACTTCTGAAAGGTTTCCACCATGTCTTAGGTCTTCTCTTAATGTAAGCTAAGGATCAGGGGACCTCTCAGCCTTAACTTCTTCCCTGAACTTCTAAAATTCTTGTTGCCTTAGGTGTTGCTATTCCTTAGCTAGAGTCTGTTGTTCCCTGTACAGCAAACAAATCTGTCCTCTGCCCCAAACGTGACAGTCTCCCTATGATCTAAGGCTTTTTCCTATAGAACATCTATGAACTACAGTCTACAATAAAAGCTGCCCATGCCATTGCCTGAAAGACCTGCACATGCATAGGAATCCAGGCAGAATTGCCCCCAACAATATCCACCCCTCACTACTGTATTCACGCTTACCTGATATGCCCCTGAGTACACTCCTGGGAAACCACTCTGGTTCATCTCACTGTGGAGCTAGCACCAAATCCACTCAATTTCACTCAAAAAGCATTTGATGAAACTACTGTTTTCAGGATGACAGGTATCAGAATGAGGCCAAGCTGCTGTATTCACCTCCATTCTGCCTACGTGTGTCCCATACTGAAGCGGCCGATGAAACGCCAATGCGCATCAGTGTCCTCCTTTGAATGGTATGTGGCTTCTCCTTACATTCATTGTTGACTTTTCCAGAATGGGAAATGAATTAACAACAGGATACTGTACAAAAACATACAATTTATTTTTCCTGGTATGATTAAAGGATTTTATGTTCCTTATCCAGGAAAAGCAGAGCCTGGGTATAGTAGAGTCTTGACTCATGAGCAGGAAGGGGCTGACAGCTGGAAAACACACAGAAATCACCACAACAGTATTCACCAGCAACCATCTGGGATTATAAAAAAGACCAATACAAGCATGAAAGATGGAGGAGAGTAAGTAAAAAGACACAAAGGTGGTCACCAGGATAAGGATGCTCTGGGTGGCTCTGGACTCAGCACAGGATCTGGGGAGACATTATTAGTCCTGTGAATGTGTTGGCCCCACTGCCTGTGCCTGTGCAGGATGAAAACCATGGAGCCACTGGCCCAGATCATGAGCCCAGAAAATGAAACTTCAGAGAATATTATCAACAGTGCATAGAGCGGGGCTGTGACTGTCTCATGATCTATAGTAAAACAGTACCATAAATTTCCTTCGTCTGTGATGTTTTTCACGTTCCGTTTATCAGACACATAAAACACATACACATGAAAAATTAAATTTACAAACATGTACATGACCCAGCAGAAGGAGATGGAGAAGCCAACATACTTTGGGGCTTTGACTTTAAGATCCTTCCAAAAGGAGTTCATGGGGCTGATCCTGATGGTCTGGAACACACTCAAGAGGCAGGTGCTGCTAAGAGATACTCCCCTGCTCACTCTCTGAACATACAAAAGAAGTTTGCATCCAAATTTACTTAAAAAACTGTTTCAACCTGGGCGCCTGGGTGGCTCAGTTGGTTGAGCGACTGCCTTCGGCTCAGGTCATGATCCTGGAGTCCCGAGATCGAGTCCCGCATTGGGCTCCCTGCTTGGCAGGGAGTCTGCTTCTCCCTCTGACCCTCCTCCCTCTCATGCTCTCTCTCATTCTCTCTCTCTCTCAAATAAATAAATAAAATCTTTAAAAAAACAAAAAAACAAAAAAACTGTTTCAATCCAGAAGCCGCCGTTGTCTGGGGGACTCCTTTAGAGAGAAGAACCAAGGAGTTGGAGATGATCAGGTGCTTGAGAATCAAATGGGTGGACCTCACCTTGCATTCAGTGTGGCAGAGGAACAGGTAATGGCAAAGAAGAGATAGTGGGATAGTGGGGCACCTGGGTGGCTCAGTCATTAAGCATCTGCCTTCGGCTCAGGTCATGGTCCCAGGGTCCTGGGATCGAGCCCCGCATCGGGCTCCCTGCTTGGCGGGAGGCCCGCTTCTCGCTCTCCCACTCCCCCTGCTTGTGTTCCCTCTCTCGCTGTGTCCCTGTCAAAAAAATAAGTAAAATCTTAAAAAAAAAAAAAAAAAAAAAAGAGAGAGAGAGAGAGATAGTGCCCACAATTTCAACTGTCGTCAGTGACAGGGAGATTATTCCTATTATCAAATCCCTGGAGGCTATTCTGTCATTCAACATGTTTTCCTAAAAAATTATGGCAACAATTATTCCTCTGAGCAACAAGGCCAACTGAAGTTTTGACACCCAGAACCACTTTCATTGTGTGCTCCTGCTCAACTGCCAAAACTATCGGAGAGACACCTAGTACATTTCAGGTAAAAGTCAGCAGTAAGGGGCGCCTGGGTGGCTCAGTCGGTTAAGCGACTGCCTGCGGCTCAGGTCATGATCCTGGAGTCCCAGGATCGAGTCCCACGTCGGGCTCCCTGCTCGGCGGGGAGTCTGCTTCTCCCTCTGACCCTCCCCCCCTTTCATGTGCTCTCTCTCTCTCATTCTCTCTGTCTCAAATAAATAAATAAAATCTTTAAAAAAAAAAAAAAAAGAGTAACTAGAGGGGCGCCTGGGTGGCTCAGTCGGTTAAGCGACTGCCTTCGGCTCAGGTCATGATCCTGGAGTCCCGGGATCGAGTCCCGCATCAGGCTCCCTGCTTGGCGGGGAGTCTGCTTCTCCCTCTGACCCTCCTCCCTCTCGTGCTCTCTCTCTATCTCATTCTCTCTCTCAAATAAATAAATAAAATCTTTAAAAAAAAAAAAGTCAGCAGTAAGGATGAGGGGGTGTTAACCTGGGAGAGGTAATGACAAGTGAGAGCAAATGGAAAGAAAGAATAACACACGATCTTCAGAAGAAGTTGAAATTCGCTAGCCCTACTGGAGAAAAGAGAAAACTTGATCACTAGCCACACCATAAACCAAGTCAACTGTGAATAGATTGCTGATCTAAATTTTAAAGGCATAATATGTTTTTTAAGAAAAATAAAAACTTTCATTTGGTCCTTGAACAAAATATTTCTTAAACAGCACTGAATATATTAATCACATGATAAAATGATTTCATATTAAGGGGCGGTTCTCATCAAAACACCCCACCACACATACAATCTGTAACCAGCTTCCCATTCAATTGATGATATATAAAATTTATGAGCCAAAAGTCATTGCTATGGCTTTACCAACAGACAAATACGATCTCAACAACGTCCACTATCCATTTCCCTGTGAGGGTTTTTCATCATATGAGAGGTTGGAGGAACCACAGTCCACCTAGCACCACACCTAGTTCTTTTTGTTTTTTTAACTTAAATTCAATTTAGTTAACATATACTGTATTATTAATTTCAGGGATAGAATTTAGTGATTCATTAGTTGTATATAATACCAGTGCTCATTACATCAAGTGCTCTCCTTAATGCCCACCACCAAATTACCCCATTCCCCCACCCACCTCCCAACCAGCAACCCTCAGTTTGTTTCCTATAGTTAAGAGTCTCTTAATGGTTTGCCTCCCTCTGTTTTCATTTTATTTTCCTTCCTTCCTCTATTTTCATCTGCTTTGTTTCTTAAATTCCACATGAGTGAAATCACATGGTATTTGTCTTTCCCTGCCTGATTTATTTCACTTAGCATAGTACCCTCTAGTTCCATCCACATTGTTGCAAATGGCAAGATTTAGGTTTTTTTGATGGCTGATATTCCATTCAATGGATATACACCACATCTTCTTTATCCATTCATCTGTCAATGGATATCTGGGCTCTTTCCATAGTTTGGCTATTATGGACATTACTGCTATAAACACTGGGGTGCATGTACCCCTTTGAATCACTATATTTGTATCCTTTGGATAAATACCTAGCAGTGCTATTGCTGGGTCATAGGTAGTTCTATTTTTAACTTTTTGAGGAACCTCCACACTGTTTTCCAGAGTGGCTGCACCAGCTTGCATTCCCACCAACAGTGTAAGAGGGTTCCCCTTTCTCTAAATCTTCACCAACATCTGTTGTTTCCTGAGTTGTTAATTTTAGCCATTCTGACCAGACCACACCCATTTTTTTTTTTTTTAAATATTTAATGGGACCACACCTACGTCTGACACCAATTCAAGTTCAGGGTTCCTAAAACCACACACAGTTCTCAGAATTCTCCAGAAGGACTCCTAGAAGTCACCAAGAGCTGTTGTACTCACCACTATGGTTTACTAATCTGTATCTGAAAGGATAGGATACAGATTAATACCAGACAGGGAAGAAGTGTATGGGGTAGAGTCCAGGAGAAGTATGAAAGCAGAGTTCCAGTGTCCCTTCTGTGAAGTGATGGATGTGTTACTCTCCAGACATTGATATTTGAAAATACTCATAACATAATGCCACCAGGGATGTTCACCCAAACCTGGGTGCTCACACTTTTTACTGGAGCTCAACCAAATACTGACTGGATGGCTGGTGTTTATTCTCCTGTTCTAGGGAAGTCTGGCTGATAGCTTTTGTGTTCAGCTACTCCAGAAGCAGACCTGACACTGCATGGCCCAACGTCCCATCATAAATCACTATCAGACTGTCTGGTGGCCATGCCCTGAGATAAACAAAGGCAATACTATGAGCATGACATTCCAAGGGGTGGAGATTATCTTCCAGGGTGTGATGGCAAAGGACAGACTCTGTTAAATTTTGTTAAATTTTCCCTATATCCCCCCTACTCATCCAATATCCCAGTACAGGAATAGAACCATATGGCTGTCAACCCATTCGGCAAACACACAGGAACATGCACATACATGTTCACGCACTCAGGCACACACACACACAGTACACACACTCAAGACTCAAACACACAGAAATACACACTCACATACAGTCTTTCCCATCCTGGTATATAGAGGCTCACACCCACAACACATGTGCACACTGACCACATACAGACACACACATTCATACACACTCACAATACACACCCAAACACCACTGTACTACTCAATTTCACAAAAACCCTCACAAAGTCACCAGGTGTATGCTTCTCAGAAAAATGTGGGTTTTTTTGTTCTGTTTTGTTTTTCTGGATTTCAAGTTATATCACAAAGCTGTAGTAATCAAAACAATATGGTACTGGCACAAAAACAGACACACAGATCAATAGAACAGAACAGAAAACCTATCCTATAATTCTTTTTTTTTTTCTGGTATTACACTCTTTTATTTAGAGTTTAAACTAAATGCAGAGCTCTCCACATCTCTATAACAATTTTTTTAAGTTAAAAAGTATTTTTTTTTTACGTTTTTGATGTAGCGTTCGATGATTCATTGTCTGCATATAACACCCAGTGCTCCATGCAATACGTGCCCTCCTTAATACCCATCACCAGGCTCACCCATCCCCCAACCCCCCTCTAGAACCCTCAGTTTGTTTCTCAGAGTCCATAGTCTCTCATGGTTCATCTCTCCCTCCGATTTCCCCCCCTTCATTTTTCCCTTCCTTCTCCTAGTGTCCGCCATGCTATTCCTTATGTTCCACAAATAAGTGAAACCATATGACAATTGACTTTCTCTGCTTGACTTATTTCACTTAGCATAATCTCCTCCAGTCCCATCCATGTTGATGTAAAAGTTGGGTATTCATCCTTTCTGATGGCTGAGTAATATTCCATTGTATATATGGACCACATCTTTATCCATTCGTCTGCTGAAGGGCATCTCAGCTCCTTCCACAGTTTGGCCACAGTTTGCTGCCATGAACACTGGGGTGCATATGGCCCTTCTTTTCATTACATTTGTATCTTTGGGGTAAATACTCAGTAGGGCAATTGCAGCAAATATCATTCTCAATGGGGAAAAGCTAAGAGCCTTTCCCTTAAGATTAGGAACATGACAAGGATGCTCGCCACTATTGTTCAACATAGTACTGGAATCCTAGCAACAACAATCAGACAACAAAAAGAAATAAAAGGTATTCAAATTGGCAAAGAAGAAGTCAAACTCTCTCTTCGCAGATGACATGATACTTTATGTGGAAAACCCAAAAGACTCCACCCCAAAATTACTAGAACTCATACAGCAATTCAGTAATGTGGCAGGATACAAAATCAATGCACAGAAATCAGTTGCTTCCCTATACACTAACAATGTAACTGTAGAAAGAGAAATTAGGGAATCAATTCCATTTACGATAGCACCAAAAACCTTAAGATACCATGGAATAAACCTAACCAAAGAGGTAAATGATCTATACTCTAGAAACTACAGAACACTTATGAAGGAAATTGAAGAAGACACAAAAAGATGGAAAAACATTCCATGCTCATGGATTAGAAGAAAAAACATTGTTAAAATGTCTATGCTGCCCAGAGCAATCTATACTTTCAACGCCATCTCTATCAAAATACCAATGGCATTTTTCCAAGTGCTGGAACAAACAATCCTAAAATTTGTATGGAACCAGAAAAGACCCTGACTTGCCAAGGAATTGTTAAAAAAGAAAAACAAAACTGGGGGCATCACGCTGCCTGATTTCAGGCTATATTACAAAGCTGTGATCACCGAGACAGCGTGGTGCTGATACAGAAGTGGACACATGGATCAATGGAACAGAACAGAGCCAGATATGAACCCTCAACTCTATGGTCAACTAATCTTCGACAAAGCAGGAAAAAATACCCAATGGAAAAAAGACAGTCTCTTCAACAAATGGTGCTGGGAAAATTGGACAGCTATATACAGAAAAATGAAACTCAACCATTCTCTTACACCATACACAAAGATAAACTCTAAATGGATGAAAGACCTCAATATGAGACAGAAATCCATCAAAATCCTAGAGGAGAACATAGGCAGTAACCTTTTTGACATCGGCCACAGCAACTTCTTTCAAAACATGTCTTCAGGGGCACCTGGGTGGCTCAGTTGGTTAAGCAACTGCCTTCGGCTCAGGTCATGATCCTGGAGTCCCGGGATCAGTCCCGGGATCGAGTCCCACATCGGGCTCCCTGCTCGGCGGGGAGTCTGCCTCTCCCTCTAACACTCCCCCCTCTTATGCTCACTCTCTCTCCCTCTCTCAAATAAATAAATAAATAAATAAATAAATCTTTTTTAAAAAAACACATCTCCAAAGGCAAGGGAAACAAAAGCGAAAATGAACTTCTGGGACTTCATCCAGATAAAAAGCTTCTGCACAGCAAAGGAAACAGTCAACAAAACAAAGAGACAACCCACAGAATCGAAGAAGATATTTGCAAATGACACTACAGATAAAGGGCTAGTATCCAAGATCTATAAAGAACTTCTCAAACTGAACACCCAAAAACCAAATAATCCAGTCAAGAAATGGGCAGAAGACATAAACAGACTTCTCCAAAGAAGACATACAAATGGCTAACAGACACATGAAAAAACGTCCATCATCATTAGCCATCAGGGAAATCCAAATCAAAACCACATTGAGATACCACCTTACACCAATTAGAATGGCAAAAACTGACAAGACAAGAAACAACAAATGTTGGAGAGGTTGTGGAGAAAGGGGAACCCTCTTACACTGTGGTGGGAATGCAAGTTGGTATAGCCACTTTGGAAAACGGTGTGGAGGTTCCTCAAAAAGTTAAAAATAGAGCTACCCTATGACCCAGCAATGGCAGAAAAATGTTCGTATAAAGTAATTATTTTCATGTATCCAAGCCTGTGAATGCAAGAAAGAGGAGCCATGTCTGCAACTGCATTCCTTCCAACTGCAGATCCCAGGAGCACATTTTAAATGTGCAGCATTTCAAAACTTCTCTGAGCTCTGGCTCCGGAAATTCAGGGAGTGGTGAAAAATTTGGTGGTGAATGGCAGTTCATGAGCTGTAACAAAGCAGGAGAACAGGGAAGAGGGGAAGAGTGCAAAGCAATAAAACAGGGATGATGCACACAACGTGGTGACATGGGACAGTTTTAGTACAGTAGGGCTGCCATAACAAAATATCAAAGACTGGATGGCATAAACAACAGAAACTTATTTCCTCAGAGTTTTTAGGTGACAAAACCAAGATCTAGGTGTCAGCAGGGTTGGTTTCTTCTGAGGCCTCTCTCTTTGCTTGAATATGGCCACCTTCTCCCTGTGTGCTATTCACATGGCCTTTTTCTGGCCTCACACAACTACATTGCTGCTGTTTCCTAACTTCCTCTTCTTGTAGGGACACCAGTCGTATTGTATTAGGGTGCACTCATTTTTAACCTAATCATCTCTCTGAAGGCCACATCTCCACATTCTGATGTATTAGGTATTAGGACTATGAAATATGAATTCTGGGATACACAATTCAACTCCTAACAGGAATATACAGAGTGTGGGAGGTGAGAGAGTAGGCAGGATAAAAAGGCACACAGGACTTAAATGTTTCAAGTGCATTGCAGGTCTTAAGGGAACAAGGGGACAACGTGCATGGAAGTTAAGGGTGTAACACAACAGACATTAGTTTGGGGGCCTAGGGGTACAGTGGTCATAAGAACAAGGGGAAAAACGGGGAAGGGAGATAATCAGCAACAGTAGGGAGAGGGTGGGAAAGGGCAGGACAATTCATGTCCATGTGGGCTTAAGAGAACAGAAGGGAGGAAACATACATTTTGTAGGATTTAAAGGTTATTTGATGGTGGGACACAACACTATGACACCTGGATAGATGAAAGGCAGAACTCTTTATTACTAACAGCTCCAAAGAGAAGGATGCCACGCAGGGCCACGCTACGGGGAGGGGGCTGTACATGGGGACAGAGTAACAGCAAGCTAGAGCTACAGGAGCAGCTTATGTGTGGAAGCAGAGTGAGGGGAGCTAGTTTTCTAGAGTTCCCACTGAACTGGCTGACTTGAAACATTTCACAGGTTCAAAACATAAAGCTGTCCCTGACTGTCTGGTACCTGACCCTAGGTGGTCACAGCTGCTTATGTGAGCCCAGTAAAGGAAGTGATTAAGGTGTGGATTGGTCAGCTGCTTGGTCGGGGGAACTGACTGCTTTGTAGCTGGAACCTTGAAATAGCATCGATATGAAAGACAACAACAAAAACGACACTATGTTCTTGGAGTATGGATGCACTGGACATGGTTAGTGGTCCAGGACTGAAACTTTGCTGGGGGGATAATGGTGTGAGGGAAACAAAATGGGTGTGGGTGATGAAGTCAGCTGGGAAGAGAGTGGGAATGAAAAGACTAAGGGCATCACCTCAGAGGCAAAGGCTGTAAGTATCTTCTATTATTGCTGATTAAGTTTTCCTATTTGGTTATGATACCATCTACTATACCTGTTCATTTTCAAGGTGCTTTTCCCCTGCTTCATTAATAAGTAATTGCTGGAAAAATATATTTTCTATTTTTTTAAAAGATTTTATTTGAGAGAGAGAGCATGCACACGTCCAAGTGTGCGAGTAGGGGGAGGGGCAGAGGGAAGAGAGAGAATCCCAAAAGACTCCGAGATGAGTGCAGAGCCTGACTTGGGGCTTGATCTCATGACTCTGAGATCATGACCTGAGCCAAAACCAAGAGTTGGAGCTTAATGGAATGAGCCACTCAGGTGCCCCTGGAGTTCTATTTTGACATTGTTTGAACAACTTACGGCTCATCTAAGTATTTTAGCATCTACTGATGATTTTTATCTGAGTCAGTTATCAGATGATGGTTGCAAAATAGTTGTTCTAACATTCTACTACCTTTTTTCAAGTTTTTATTTAAATTCCACTTAGTTAACATACACTGCAATATTGGTTTCAGGAATAGAATTTAGTGATTCATCACTGACATACACCACCCAGTGCTCATCAAAACAAGTGCCTTCAGAGCACCTGGGTGGCTCAGTCAGTTAAGCTTCTGCCTTTGGTTCAGGTCATGATTCCGGGGTCCTGGGACTGAGCCCCATGTTGGGCTTTCTGCTCAGCAGGGAGCCTGCTTCTCCTTCTCCCTCTGCCTGCCACTCTGCCTACTTCTGTTCTCTATCAAATAAAAAAACAGAAACAAAAAACAAAACAAACAAAAACAAGTGCCCTCTTTAATACTCATCACCCATCTGGTCCATCCCCTACCCCCTCCCTCCATCAATCCTGTCTGTTCTCTATCTTTAAGAGTCTCTTGTGGCTGTTTCACTCTCTCCTTTTTACTTTTCCCCCTTCCCATATGTTCATCTGTTTTCTTTCTTAAGTTCCCATACGAGTGAAATCATATGGTATTTGTCTTTCTCTGACTTATTTCATTTAGCATAATACACTCTAGCTCTATCCAAGTCATTACAAATGGCAAGATTTCATTCTTTTTTATGACTGAGTGGTATTCCATTGTGTATATATACCACATCTTCCTTATCTTTTCATCAATTGATGGACATTTGTCCCTTTCTGTAATTTGGTTATTGTTGATAAAGCTGCTATAAACAAAGGGGTGCATATATCTCTTCCAATCGCTATTTTTGTATCCTTTGGGTAAATACTTAGTAGTGCAATTGCTGGATCATAAGGTAGTTCTATTTTTAGCTTTTTGAGGAACCACCATACTGTTCTCCAGAGTGGCTGCACCAGTTTGCATTCCCAACAGAGTAAGAGGGCTCCCCTTTCTGTGTTTCCTAACCAACACCTGTTGTTTCCCATGTTGTTAATTTTAGCCATTCTTAAAGGTGTGAGGTGATAGCTCATTGTAATTTTCATTTGTATTTCCCTGATGATGAGTGATGTTGAGCATCTTTTCATGTGTCTGTTAGCCATCTGTATGTCTTCTTTGGAAAAATGTCTACTCATGTCTTCTGCCCATTTTTTTTAAACTGGATTATTTGTGTTTTGGTTGTTCTTATTTGGTTATGATTTGGTTGTTCTTATTTGGTTATGATACCATCTTTGATAAGTTCTATATGTATTTTTTGTATACTAACCCTTACCAGATATGTCATTTGCAAACTCTTCTCCCATTCTGAAGGTTGCCTTTTAGTTTTGTTGATTGTTTCCTTTGCTGTGCAGAAGCTTTTTATCTTGAAGTCCCAGTAGTTTATTTTTGCTTTTGTTTCCCTTCCTCTAGCAAGGTTTCTAGGAAGAAGCTGTTATGGGCAAGGTCAAAGAGGTTACGGCCTATGTGCTCCTGTAGGATTTTGATGGTTTCCTGTGTCACATTTAGCCCTTTCATCCATTTTGAATTTATTTTTGTGTATGCTGTAAGAAAGCGGTCCTGTTTCATTCTTTTGCATGTTGCTCTCCAGTTTTCTCAACACCATTTATTGAAGAGGCTTTTTCCCATTGAATACTCTTTCTTGCTTTGGTGAAGATTAGTTGTCCATGTAGTTGTGGGTTAATGTCTGGGTTTTCTTTTCTGCCCCATTGATCTATGTGTGTGAGTGTTTGTGCCAGTACCATACTGTCTTGATCACTATAGCTTTGTAATATAACTTGAAAGTTTGGAATAGCGATGCCTCCAACTTTGGTTTGGTTTTTCAAGATTGCTTTGGCTATTCAGGGTCTTTTGTGCATCTATTCAAATTTGACGATTGATTGTTCTAGCTCTGTGAAAAACACTGATGGTATTTTGATAGGGATTGCTTTCAGTAATATGGAAATTTTAACAATATTTGTTCTTCCAATCCATGAGCATGGAATGCTTTTCCATTTCTTTGTGTTATCTTCAACTTCTTTCATCAGTGTTTTACAGTTTTCAGAGTACAGATCTTTTACCTTTTCAGTTAAGTTTATTCCTAGGTATCTTACGGTTTTCAGTGCTATTGTAAATGGGATCAATCCCTTGATTTCTTTTCCTGGTGCTTCATTATTGGTATATAGAAATAAAACAGATTTCTCTATGTTGATTTTGCATCCTGTGACTTTACTGAATTCGTGTATTGGTTCTAGCAATTTTTTGGTGGAGTCTTTTCAGTTTTCTATAGATATCATGTCATCTGTAAATAGGGAAAGTTTGACTTGTTCCTTGCCAATTTGGATGCCTTTTATTTCTCTTTGTTCTCTGATGCTAAGATAGGACTTCCATTACTGTGTTAACTAATAGTGGTGAGAGTAGACATTCCTGTATTGCTCCTGACTGTAGAGGAAAGGCTCTCAGTTTTTGCCCATGAGGATGATATTAGCTGTGGGTTTTTTAATATATGGCTTTTATGATATTGAGGTATATTGCCTCTATCCCTACTTTGTCGGGGGTTTTTATCAAGAATCGATGTTGTACTTTGCCAAATGCTTCTTCTGCATCTATTGAGAGGATCATATGATTCTTACCTTTCTTTTACTAATGTGGTGTACCATGTTGACTTGAGATATTGAACCACCCTTGCAGCAACCCTCCCACTGCCTTTACATGTGTATTAGTTAGCATTCCTGTGTAAAGGAGAGGTTTCCTTTTTCCCCTTCCCTACATCTATTATCACAATACATTCAAGATTTCCTTCCTATTTGCAGTGACATATTACTATATATTTTTTTGCTGCACAAATTATTCCAAATGTGCCCACTGGGGGTTCTTCACCCTGGCTACATCCCATCAAGTTTTGTTTGTTATCACAAGTTAAAATATACAGAACATAAAATGTACCCCCATGTTAGAGTGTACAATTCAGTAGCATTTCACACATTCACAATGTTGTGTAACCATAACCACTACCTACTTCATCATCCTACACAGAAAAATAGCCATTAAGCAGTACAGTTGACCCCTGAACAACACTAGTCTGAAGGACGCAGATTCACTTACATGTGGAATTTTTACAGATCAGTACTGTAAACCATTTTCTCTTACAATTTTCTTCACATTTTCTTTTCTCTAGCTTACTTTATCGTAAGAATACAGTATACGATACATAGAATATATAGTATATGTTAGCTCTTTGTTACCTGTAAGGCTTCTGGTCAACAGTAGGCATTAGTAGTTAAATGTTTGGGAAGCCAAACTTATATGCAGATTTTGATGGCACAAGGAATAGGCACCCCACCCAAATGTTGTTCCAGGGGCAGCTGTAATCGCTATTTCTTCCTGCCCCAAAACCCCAGCAATGACTGCATTTCTTTACTTTCTGAATCAACACACTGAAGACTCAGCTCATATTCTCTCTTCCCTAGCCTATATTAGGCCACTTATTCAAGGAGTACTGAGTGTTTTTATGTAGACCGCTATTTTTTTTTGTTTTCTGTTTTTATTAAAACTTTAGTTAACATACATCGTAATATCGGTTACTGGAGTAGAATTTAGTGATTCATCATTACATATGACACCTAGTGCTGATCACAACAATTGCCCTCTTTAATACCCATCACCCATCTAGCCCTTCCCCCACCCATGTCCCTCCATCCACCCTCAGTTTGTTCTCTATCATTTAGAGTCTCGTATGGCTTGTTTCTCTCTCAATTTTTCTTTTTTTCTCCTTCCCACATGTTCATCTGTTTTCCTTCTTAGATTCCACATATGAATGAGAACATATGGTGTCTGTCCTTCTCTGACTGGAGGTCTGGCATCAGTGCACAAGCTGTTAGCTCGAGTCGACTCCAGCAGCGCCTGGACCCGAGCACTGGGACTTGTTACATGGATGATGAGCGCAAGAAGCCGTGTGCTTTGTGTGCAGCCAACCCTTGCGCCCCCGCGTGGACGGTGGGGCAGTCTGTGTGCAGCCAACCCTTGAGCCGTACCCCACTTGAGACTGAGCCCCACAACCAGGCTGCGGCTGAGAAGGCCTCCCAACAATGCTGGTCCTGCTTAGGTGCAACCTCTCCTACCTCACAACTGTGCCCGGGTCTCCCGGCCCATCCTGCCCTCGTCAGGACCAGGATCTATAGTCCACACCTGATCCCACCACATCTGGACCCCCTGACCAGACCCCTCGACCACCCACAAGACCCAGCTCCTCCCCAAGACCACAGGCCAGGGCTCAGATTGCGCTCTTCATGCAAACAGAACCTGAAGCACAAACCCTTTTCCCTCTGCCCCTCCCCCTGCTCGTGCTCTCTCTCTCTCTCAAATAAATGAAATCTAAAAATAAATAAATAAACGAAGCACAAACCCATCTTTTCACTACCACGTGTTCTGCCCTCTCCAGGTGGGCCCCCGACTTCGCTCATTCCCACTTCCTCCCGGCCCAGGACCTCGCGCATGCGCTCCACGGGGCGCACCGCGTATGGCCCCTCGCCCCACCCCGGGGACCTGAAACCAGTGTCCCCTAAAATCTAGATAACCCCGAGGGCGGCACCAGGGCCCTGGGACTCGCTACTGAATACACACGGTTAAAGGCGCCACCAGACTCCAGTCCGAACAGTCCCTCTCACAGGACCCTCACACCCGCCTGTCGCGCGCGCTCAGGCTCTGGAGCAGCTGTGACCGCAGCGCTGAGCTGCCCGCAGCACGCAGTCCCCCTCCCTCCTTGGGGCCCCGCAAGCACTACCACACCAGCGTCTGCCCACATTCCTCACAACTAACCTTGCAGAAGGACAACCCGCTGCTATCCGCACTTCCTCAGCCGGAAGAGCGAAAGGCCCCTGAGGGCCCGAAGCCACCTGGGAAAACACGAGAGTCCTCTGACCCTGGTCCCAAGTGCGCAGGCGCAGGGAGGCAGTAGCCCCACCCACATTCGCGCTTGCGCAGAGGCCACCCACGAAGGCCTGCCCCGCCTGGGGCTTAGAGCCTGCAACTTCACGCCCCGCCGTGGCTCGTGGGGTCTTCAGACTTTGGGCTACAGCAGCCCCTCCCTCCCCACAGGAATCACCAGTCCTGGCTCCGTTCCGTTCCTTCCCCTTCATTTGCCAAATGCAGGGAACCCCCAGTATTTATGTTGAGATGTGATGGTAGCGTGTAGAGGACCAGGTGTGCTCTGCTTGCTTTCTCTAGTGTTGCTGAAAGAGGGGCTGGTGTTGGGGGGATGCTATGGAAACAGGGTTCTGAGGAGAAGAGCCCCCGGCCCCCAGAGACCTTGTTGAAAAGGCTCGTTCATGGGCCCCACCCCAGGTGTATCTCAAGCTCTTAGAGTGGGGTTCTCCTATGGATTCGGTTTCAACAGGAATTCAGGAGATGCACATACAAACGACACCTTGAGAGGCGATGTCTGGCTAAGTGGTCCTCAAGGCTGGATTCCCGTTAGGATCACCTGGGAGGTTTTCAGAACGACCATGTCCTGTGCCCAGTTCCTGCTCATGGACGGCCATCCTACCGCTGTGTACTCTCACGGTGGAGGGGGCTCTCTGGGGTCGTTCTTACAAGGTGAATGTTTTCATTCACGACAGCTCATCCTTATCACTTATGCATCGCCCAAAGCCTCCTCCCCAAATGCCATCACACTGGGGATCCGCTTTCACCATGAGATTTGGGGGTAGGGAGGAATAAATATTTAGTCTCTTACGTTGATGTAACTCCTTAGCAGATGTTTAACAAGACACACATTTTTATTTTTTATTATGTTCAGTTAGCCAGCATATAGTACATCATCAGTTTTTGATGCAGTGTTCAACGATTCATTAGTTGTATGTAACACCCAGTGCCCATCACAACCCATGCCCTCCTTAATACCCATCACCCAGTTACTCCATCCCCCCACCCCTCCCTTCTGTAACCCTGTTTGTTTCCCTGAGTCCAGAGTCTCTCATGGTTTGCCTCCCTCTCTGATTTCTTCCCATTCAGTTTTCCTTCCCTTCCCCTGTGGTCCTCTGTGCTATTGCTTATGTTCCACATATGAGTGAAACCATATCATAGTTGTCTTTCTCTGCTTATTTCACTAAGCATAATCCCCTCCAGTTCCATCCATGTTGATGCAAATGGTGGGATATTCCTCAGCCATCAGAAAGGATGAATACACATTTATTTTCTAACAGTTCTTACATCAAAAACATAGGGGACCTTGGCTGGTTACTCTGTTTAGAGTGTCACCATCTGAAATCAAGGTGTCAATCAGCCTGGGCTTCAATTTCCAGAGCCTGGGGTAGAATCCACTTCCATAACCTTTTACGTTGTTGGCACAATTAATTTCCTTCTTATGGTTTCCACATGTGCTCACCTACACTTCGGCTTCGAAGACAGCACTAGTCGGTTCAATCCCTCTTATGCTTCAAATCTCTGATTTCCTCTTCTATTGACTCTCTCTGGCTTCTCTCTTTTGAGGCCTCATAGAATTACTCTGGATCCACCACATAATCCGAGATAACATCTCTTTTTAAGGTCAGCTCATTAGTAACCTTAAACCCTCCAATTCTTTTCACTTAGTATCATAACAAAGCCAAGACCAAAGCCAATAACCCCCAAATTGGAGATGTGGCCATTGTATTATATCAGTGGAATTTTTGCAATTAAAAAAATATTTTAGGGGCGCCTGGGTGGCTCAGTTGGGTAAGCAACTGCCTTCGGCTCGGGTCATGATCCTGGAGTCCCGGGATCGAGTCCCGCATCGGGCTCCCTGCTCAGCGGGGAGTCTGCTTCTCCCTCTGTTCCTCCCCCTCTCATGCTCTCTGTCTCCCATTCTCTCTCTCAGATAAATAAATTTAAAAAAATATTTTAGAAATTATTAATCTGTCTACAACTCTGTTACCTCTGGTTCCCTTTTCTTATGGTTTCTTATAATGAAAAAACACAGGAGCGATATCCTCAAAATTTTCAGGTATCCCATGTCTTCTTGTTACATTAAAGTGCACAAATAAAGATTATTAAAGCTCATACAGGTAAAATAAAGTGTTAGATTCTAGAAATATCACAACACATAAAAGAATCTTCATCAGATCAGTATTGGGGCATACAATTTATTCGACCCAGAACAGATCATGAATAAATATGCAGAGTTTGGGACGGGATAGCTCTTACCAACACTTGCAACGCTGGATACCAGTAAACAGCCTCTACAGCCTGAGCCATCAAGGTCACATCCTGCTTCTGATTTCCCCAAGGAACGGTGAGAATGCAGTTGAGTGTCCCTATCCAAGATTGCACCTTCCCTCCTATACCGTATGGTCTATGTCATGATGTGAAAGGCGCATTTTACAGAAGAAGCAAGAGTTTTGCCTCCTGAACTGAAATTAGAAACTGCCCACGAAGCTTGTGATTTGAGCATAAATCGGAATTACTGAATAGAGTTCAGTGGCCTCCAATCTGCCCTGTGCCACCACCATCCCTCCTGGTTCCCTGGCTCCTCTACCCCAGCATGTGCCCCTCCCACAGCAACATCACCCATGCCCACACCCTAGAGCTGGAGCCACCTGCTAAACCTCCACACACCCCTCACCTGCAGTCAATCCTGTCACCCTTCTGCTTTGCACTCCAACCTCCTTCCTGTCATCTTTTTAACAGCTGTCCCTACCTAAGTACTATTCCAGGGACTACGGTGTGAACCTCCTCACCTTCCATCGATCTGCAAACCATACCATCCGAACTCTACTTTGTCTTGCAGAACATCCCAGTCCAAATTCCAGTATCTCAGCCCATTCTCTGGATCCTCTAAGCCCCACACCATCCAGTGCCCCAGCCTGAACTCCTACACAAACCAGATCCTCACGCACAGGCATTACCCCATCCCTATCACCCCTGAACCTTTCTCCTGGCTCCCTGGCTCCCTCACTGCCCTGTGCCTCTTTTGCCTCTCTCCTTGTGTTCACAGTCTCCTCCAGGGTCCCTCTCCTCTTCCAACATTCTCGATCTGCTTGGACCATGCTGTCTTCCGCCAAAATCCACCTGCCCCACAATAGTCCCCTTCCACCTCTCCAATCATGATTTTAATCCCTCCAAGACCTTGTCTCCTGTGAATTTCACCAACCATAGACTATTCCTTCCATTCCCCAGGAAACCCTGCACCTCTTTTTTCCCAGATCCCAATATGCCTCACTCCCTTCACTTCCTGGCACACTTTGTGTCCTTGTACCCTCACTTGAGAATGCCTCCCTGCAACAGTGAGCACACTTTTGTCTTTTATCCCTCAGCCTTCTTTCCTCTCGTGCACTCTCTTCTCCCCTTACCCCAGGACCTCTGCACCTCGTCCTTATATTTCTTTCACTGCACCCTCTCTCTCACCTGCTCTGTCACACACCCATGCACTGCCATTCCCCTACATACCACAACATTCCTACCACACGTCCTGACCTAGGGTGATAATGCTCAAAGAAATTTTTAAGAATCTATGTTGCAAATACTCTCCTGGTGGGTAGTTGCAGGCTTGGAAGGACTACAAATGATAAAAAAGAACCCCCATTTATGGCATCCAGAGGTCTGGAGATACAACTCTTCTTCTGTATATGAACATGTCATTAACACACACACACATACATGATGAATGTGTATGTTGACATTATGAAAGTGAATGTGAACTGCGAGTTTGAGTGAAGGTGTGGTGAACATTAAGGTCGATGAGGGTGAGTTTGTACGTGTTCAG
Organism: Mirounga angustirostris; assembly: GCF_029215605.1. Taxonomy (NCBI): domain Eukaryota; kingdom Metazoa; phylum Chordata; class Mammalia; order Carnivora; family Phocidae; genus Mirounga; species Mirounga angustirostris. Next base: position 55,074,059 of record NW_026991724.1, on the reverse strand, counting down.
TATGTGCCTGAATGTTTGTGAGTTTCAACTGTAATTGTGTGAGTACATGAGTGACCATGTATGTTTCTACTAGTATGTGAGTATATGTGAGTGTGGGTGTGCATATACACGTGTTTCCATCTGCTTGTAAGTGTGTAAATGAGTTCATGTTTGTGTGCAGTCTGAGTTGCCCACCATGGTGGCTCTGACTTGAAAATGACTGCTCACTGCATAGTGAACCTGCATCACATGTGGACTTGTTTGTAGGGAAAACCAAAGGATCAGTTTCAACTCCTAATTTGTATTTCTTCTTATCAAAGCAGTAAGAGCTCATTACTGAAAATTCAAACACAACAACAACAAAACAGTAAAGAACTGTTGTAACCATGTGATCCTCTTGAATTAAGTACCTGAGGGTTGGCTCATCCAATATTTACAGGACTGGTAGAATCTTCTGGTTGAGCCATCTGATCCTGCTGCTTTAAATCTGTGACACACTCTTTTAGAAACGTCCTTCTTTCTTCTGTGGATATTGTTCTGTCTGTATTTCTTATGAGTAGAGGTCAATTATGGTAAAGCATATGTTCCTAAACAATTTTCCCATTAATTGGCAGTGAATTATTCAAACAAGGCCAAATTCATTAACTTTGATTTGTAAAATAATTTCTATACCATGTTATTTACATCATGTTCCTCCTTTTACTTGTATCTCTGAATATTCTTACCAGGTATTTTGTCTCATTGTTTCTCTACTAATAAACTTAATTGATGGTTCAGTTCAGTGGTCAGAAGATTAGCAAAATACTAGTTTCTGGGTAGAGAAACTTCTCTGGGAAGTGCAGAATCCAGTGAGACACACAGACTTAGCCACCAGTCCCTCACATGTCAGAACTCAATATTTCTTCATAGAATACCTTATCTACCTACAGGGATCAAGGGGGAAAAAAGAGCCTCACAGAAATACTCAAAATAGTCTCCTATGGGGTTCTAACTAGAAACTCATAATTGTTTTTCATAATTAACAACTGAGGGGAAAATTTTCAGAAACATCTTCAGCTCCCAAACCCACACTCCCAGTGTGGCTATAAATGAAATACTTGCAGTTGTGAGGGCGGGGACCTCACAGAATCACAAACCTCTATCTCAGGGTCTGGCTGCCCCCCTCCCACAAACATACTGGCTGCCGTGTCCTTCACACTGAGCCCCTCCTGGCAGCAGGAAGGAGTTGGTGAGGATTTCTACTTCAGACTGAGAGGGGTGTCTGTTTAAGAAAAGGGATATCAAGAATCTGGGTGAGTGATCATATCAGAAAAGGGCAATCTTCTGTGTATCACCTGATTCATTTTGAAAGCCATGCAGGAAGGTGTAATAATTCTGAGGTTTGCACTCAGCTAGGAAAGAGAGATGGGATCCTAGATTTTCACCAATCCCTGATGGCTCCTAATGCAATAAAGGTCATCTCTGCTCATAGTGACTGTCGGTGTTTGCTGCAGGTAATAATACACACAGATTTTTAAGCCCTTAAGGACTGAGTGGTAAAATCAATCTGCTGTACAGTCCACGTCACAGGAATTGTAGACTAAATGTTCCGGGTTACTAGGGGTGCACCTGTAACACCTCCATGCTTGTAGCGAAGACTATGAAGAGTATGCATGTGGTGAAGAGTACGTCCAGGAAGCATCTGATCCTATGCAGAAAGTTTATCATCCAAATGGTAATGACTTGAATGGAAAGATGTCTCTAACTCTGGATGTATCACGAAATTATGGGGACATTAATTGAGTGTGCACCAGAAACCTCCACAATCTGTCAATGATAGTGAAACTTACTCATTTTGGAAGTTAGGAAATGAGCACGTAAGGAACAGTTGACAAAATGATGATGCATTCCAGATGGCAGCTGTCAGGTGCATATCATGTTCTTTCCACCCATTTAAAAATTATTCTACTATCGGGGCACCTGGGTGGCTCAGTCAGTTGAGCATCTGTCTTTGGCTCAGGTCATGATCCCAGCGTCCTGGGATCGAGCCCCGCATCGGGCTCCCTGCTCGGCGGGAAGCCTGCTTCTCCCTCTGCCTCTGCCGCTCCCCCTGCTTGTGCTCTCTCTCTGTCAAACAGGCAAATAAAACCTTTAAAAAAATTATTCTACTATCAATACAAAAACCCAGTACTTGGATTTAAAGAGTGTGTAAGAATACATGCCTTACAGATGCCAATTTGCAGTGATGTATTTAACGTTAATATCATTCACAAATCTGAGGGCATTGTTAATAGGTTTACTCAACTGAGGTATTAATAAGTAGGTAAGTGTATCATTTGAAATCAATACTAACTTAATTTCTGCCTTACACGATTACTATTTTATCATGTGTCAGTGTTTTATGTCGCAAAGTTTACAGAATTACATGTGATTATTCAACAACTCCTGTGATTGCTGCCATTACACTTCGTTCCTGACATAAAAGCAAATTAGTCTTTCTGTTGCCATCTTGGTATCAAGCCAGACTTGCATCCACTACATATAACTTGTCAGGGGACAGGCTCCTGCAGTATTCTGCCCACAGTGCAGGTACATTTACTAAGATATTGAACACTTTACCCATAATTGATATTGTCCTGTTGAATAAATCGTTACAAGTGAACGGAAAGTTGTTGTAATGAAAATTATAGAATACCACCACTTTACAATCAAACCACAAGGTGGCAAATCAAAACTGACTGCAGGTCTGGATTTCGATGAACACAGCTGCCCAGCTTTCTAGCAGACCATGGTGGCTCAGTGCACTACCACGGTTTCCAGCCCAGCTGGTGGCCAGTCCCCACACAGCCTGGAGGAGCAGATGTGGACAAATACTTAACCTCTCTGTGTGTCTGTTCTCTTCATCTTTTAGTTACATCCACAATAGTGCTAGCCTCATAGATTTGTGAAGCGTGAAGATGTTCTCATGTGAGTGCCTTCGCAGGAGAGATTTTACATTATAAAGGCTCTTTAAAAGTTCTACATTCAGCCCTCAGAAAGCTGTTATGAAAAAATAAACATTAAATAGGTGTTTCCAAGGGGGAACGAATGGAAAGGGGAACATACTGGATTTCAGCTGACGTGATCCATGTGGCCCATGCCTTATGTTCCCATGCAGGACATTCTAGCTCAGAAGGCAACTAACAGTGACTGGGAAGAGAGAAAATGGCCAACAGGGAACTGGCAGTAGGACTGATCTTCTTAACACAGACTACGGTTGGCATCCTGGGCAATTTCTCACTTCTTTGTCATTATGTCCTTCTCTCCTTCACTGACTACAGGTTGAAGTCCACAGATTTCATTCACAAGCACCTGACTGTGGCCAACTTCTTAACCCTGCTCTGTAGAGGAGTCCCCCAGACCATGGCAGCGTTTGGGTGGAAACATAGCCTTAGTCACTTTGGATGCAAACTTCTTTTCTTTCTTCACAGGGTGGGGAGGGGAGTATCCATTGGTAGCATCTGCATCTTGAGTGTCTACCAGGCCATCACAACCAGCCCCAGAAACTCCTGGTGGGCAGAGCTTAAAGTAAAAGCTCCCAAGTACATTGTTCTCTCTATCTTCCTGTGTTAGATGCTGCAAATGCTGGTCAATGTCATTTTTCCTGTCTACTTAACTAGCACATTGAGTGAGAAAAACATCACAAAAGGATGTGATAAGGATTTCGGATACTGTTCTTTGGTTCGTCATGACAAAACCAGAGACTCGTATGCAGCACTGTTGTCATTCCCTGATGTGCTGTGTTTGGGGCTCATGCTCTGGGCAAGCAGCACCATGCTTTTCATCTTGTACAGGCACAAGAAGCGGGTCCAACATATACGAAGAACCATTTCCTCCAGGTCCTCCCCTGAGTCCAGAGCCACCAAAACCATCCTTCTTCTGCTGAGCACCTTTGTCTATTTTTACACCCTCTCCTCTGTCTTTCAAGTTGTTTTGACTCTTTCTGATGATCCCAGCTGGGTCCTCCTGAACATCACTGCAATCATGGCTATGTGTTTCCCAACTGTCAGCCCCTTTCTGCTCATGAGCCACAACTCCAAGGTACCTAGGCTCTGCTTTGTCTGGGCAGGGAATATAAAATACCCTCGTCTTATGAGAAATATGTAAACTGTATGTATTTCTACAACATACAGTTGCCAATTCATTCATCCCCCTCAGGGTCCTAAATAAAATTATGAGCCCAAGACAACAGTAAACAGGACATGCTGAGCATCTTCTTCAAAATAAACAATAAATCATAACAATATTGTAATGAAACACCATTATCTTACAAATACTTATATAATTGAAGTTTTCCTAATACTGCCAGTAAAGGAGTTCAGAATTTATGCAATAATAAACACCAGGTCTTGACACAATCTGGGTATTACAGAGAAGTCTTCAAGTGTGTGGCTTTCAATCTAATGCAATAAATTTCCAAGAAATGAACCTGGCATGAAATTTCAGGAAAAGGTACATGAACATGGGTTAGAGCGTGGCCTTGTCCTTCCTCCAACTAAAGAAAATAATTTCCCCACCACATAAAGAATAGCCTGGGTGCGGCTGGAGGAAACATCCATTCTTGGGCAGTAGTGTTTCTGGGAGCCAGTTACAAGTTTTGTAGGTAAGTCATATCCTTAGAGAGATGGCACTGATTTGTTTGAAATATGAGGTGATGAAGGGAGATGGGCATGTTTACCATATTTTCATGTAGAAATGGCCAGATTAAAGAGGAGCAGGGCAAAGGAAAGCACAAAAACAAAAATACATTTCTGCTGGTATTTAAAGATAATCAAGTGAGTGCTGACGATGTAAACAGACATGTGTTGAGATCTGGAGAAAGCAGAGTTTTCTCTGTTATGTTAAGGAGACTTGGGCATATTGGCAGGAAGGAGGTTTGGAGACCCAGGCTCAGGTCTCCTTCAGGGCACACACAGTCCTTTGGGTCATTTACACGGAGCCTAAGCTGGGAATTAGAATCCTAAGCTCATCCTTTTCTTTCTTTCTTTTTTTTTAAGATTTTATTTATTTATTTGAGACAGAGAGAATGAGAGACAGCATGAGAGGGAGGAGGGTCAGAGGGAGAAGCAGACTCCCTGCCGAGCAGGGAGCCCGATGCGGGACTCGATCCCGGGACTCCAGGATCATGACCTGAGCCGAAGGCAGTCGCTTAACCAGCTGAGCCACCCAGGCGCCCTCATCCTTTTCTTTCACCCTCGTTTAGCTACATTAAGAGCAACCAGCCAATGTTATCATGTTTATAAGTTATCTAAAATTGTGTGCAGGTAGCAAATACATGCCATCCATATACTTTTTATTTTTTTTAAAGATTTTATTTATTTATTTATTTATTTATTTATTTATTTATTTATTTATTTATTTATTTGAGAGAGAGAAGGTGCGAATGAGTGGGCGGGGGTGTGGAGGAGTAGAGGGGTAGGGGGAAGAGGGGGTAAGAATCCGAAGCCAACTCCATGCAGAGCATGACCAGAGCCAAGAGTCCGATGCTTGACTGACTGAGCCACTCAGGCGCCCTTGATACTTACTTCTTTTAAATGGCTGATAAGGAGTGTCAAGGACAGATAATCTGTGATGTGCTTCCTTTTACAATTTTTTTTTAAGATTTTATTTATTTATTTGAGACAGAGAGCATGAGAGGGAGGAGGGTCAGAGGGAGAAGCAGACTCCCTGCTGAGCAGGGAGCCCGATGCGGGACTCGATCCAGGGACTCCAGGATCATGACCTGAGCCGAAGGCAGTTGCCTAACCAACTGAGCCACCCAGGCGCCCTACAATTTTTTTTTTTTTTAAGATTTTACTCATTTAAGAGAGAGAGAGTGTGAGAGAGCACAAGCAGGCGGAGTGGCAGAGAGAGAGGGAGAAACAGGCTCTTCACTGAGCAGAGAGCCCGACGTGGGGCTCGATCCTAGGACCCTGAGATTATGACCTGAGCCAAAGGCAAATGCCTAACTGACTGAGCCACCCAGGAGCCCTCTTTTACGATCTTTAATTTTTTTTTTTTTAGATTTTATTTATTCAAGAAAGAGGGAGAGAGCATGAGAGAGAAAGCAACCATGAATGGGCTGAGGCAAGAGCAGAGGGAGAAGCAGACTCCTCGCTGAGCAGGGAGCCTGACATGGGGCTCAATCCCACACCCTGAGATCATGACGTGAGCCGAAGGCAGACGCTTAACCAACTGAGCCACCCAGGCACTCTTCTTTTGCATTTTTAAATCTAATCAGATTAGAAAGCCACTTCTAGAAACCCAGGAACCAGCTCAGAAAACTCATCCTTAAATCTTGTTTCTCTTGACCCACTCTTGGTCACAAGTGGAATGATTAATTGTTTGATATTCCTAAAATGGAATTCTATACAGCCAGTGGATGAGTCACAACAACATATAACCATAAATTCTCAAACAACTTAAATGAAAAAAGTCAAATACAAGAGTTAATGCTCTATTATTTTCTTTACATTAAATACCAAATAGGGCGCCTGGGTGGCTCAGTCGGTTAAGCGACTGCCTTCGGCTCAGGTCATGATCCTGGAGTCCCGGGATCGAGTCCCGCATCGGGCTCCCTGCTCAGCGGGGAGTCTGCTTCTCCCTCTGACCCTCCTCCCTCTCGTGCTCTCTGTCTCTCATTCTCTCTCTCACAAATAAATAAATAAAATCTTTAAAAAAAAAAAAAAATAAATAAAAAAATAAAAAAAAAAAATAAATAAATAAATACCAAATAGACAATAATAATGTATGCTGGCAGAGGTCACCACTGTGTTTACCCTGTGAGGGGTGACAGGTAGGGACAGCAATGGGAGCTTCCAGAGGTCTGATGATATTCTGTGCATTGATATAAGTGCTGTGTACAGATATGTCATCAGTATGCAGTTTCATTATCTGTGCACTATATCTGTATTTTTCAATTTAAAAAATACGTATCACCAATAAAAACCATGGGATATAGTGAGTACATTTATGTATAATGTCCTTACATTGTGAAGGAGTTTAAACGTATTGAAGAAAAAGACTCTTAGAATTTTTCAAATCAGGGGCGCCTGGGTGGCTCAGTCGTTCAGCGTCTGCCCTCGGCTCAGGTCATGATCCCAGGGTCCTGGGATCGAGCCCCGCATCGGGCTCCCTGCTCAGCGGGGGGCCTGCTTCTCCCTCTCCCACTTCCCCTGCTTGTGTTCTCTCTCTCGCTGTGTATCTCTCTCTGTCAAATAAATAAAATCTTAAAAAAAAAAAAGAAGAAGAAAACACTGGTCAAAATCTTCATGACATTAGATTTGACAATGACTTCTTGGGTGTGACACCCAAGACACTTCTGTGGGTATGACAAAGGCAAAGGCGACAAAAGGAAATATAGAAAAACTGGACTACATGAAAATTTAACACTTTTGTGATCAAAAGTCACCATCAACGAAGTGAAAAGGCCCAACAAAATGGGAGACAGTATTTGTAGTTCACGTATCTGTTAAGGGGTTGTATACAGAATATATGGAGAAATCCTACGACTCAAAAGTAAAAAGGGGAAAAAAGTTCAGTAATTGGCAAAGGACTTGAACAGACACTTCTCCAAAGAAGATATACAAATAGCCAATAAGCACATGAAACATCACAATTCATTAGGGAAAATATAAATCAAAACCATGATGTGATACCACCTCATACAGTACGGCTACTATAAAACAAACAAAAAAAGAAAAGAGCAAGGACAGCAAGGATGTGGAGCAACTGGAACCCTGTGCTGAGGCAGTGGGAATAAAAATCAAAGCCACCAGTGATGCCTGGATGGCGCAGTCCATTAAGCGTCTGACTCTTGATTTTGGTTCAGGTCAGGATCTCAGGGCCCTGAGATCAAGCCCTGCAGGGGCCCCCACGCTCAGCAGGGAGTCTGTTTGATATTCTCTCCCTCTCCCTCTGCCCCTCTCCCTGCTCACCCTCTCAAAAAATAATTAAAAAAAAAATAACAGCCATTGTAGAAAACAGTTTGACAATTCCACAAAAAATTAAAAATAGAATTACCACAGGATCCTGCAATCCCACTTCCAGGTATGTACTGAAAAGGATTGGAAGCAGGGTCTTGAAGAGGTATTTGTGCACTCGTGTTCACAGCAGCATCGTTCACAATAGCTAAAACATGCAAGCAACCCAAGTGTCCAACAGATGAATGGAAAAGCAAACAGTGGAATATTGTTCAGCCTTAAAAAGGAAGGACATCCTGCCACAAGTGAAAACATGGATGAACCTTGAGGACATTATGCTAAGTGAAATGAGCCAGTCAAAAAAAGACAAATCCTGTATGATCCCACTTATATGAGGGGCTTATAGTAGAAAATCATAGAGAAAGCAGGATGGTGGGTGCCAGGGTCTTGCGGGAGGAGAGATGGGGAGTTGGTGTTTAATGGGTATGGTGTTTCAGAAGTGCAAGATGAAAAGAGTTCTGGGATGGACAGTGGTGATAAGGTTGCATATAAATATGAATACACTTAACCACTGAACTGTACACTTAAAACAGTTAAGATGGTAAAATTTATGTTACATTTAGATTTACCACAATTTTAAAAATTAGGAAAAAAGTTCTGTGAGCTCTGCCACATGAGGTGAAGGTGGGGAGTGTGGGTATGACTGAGTATGGTGGTGACAGGACACGGACAGGGGACATAAGGGTAAGATGGCAGGGGTTCATGAGCATAGGGTTTGGGGGATACACAGTGCAGAAGGAGAGGGTACAGAGGGCAAATGCACACAGGGGTTCAAAGGTGCTGCGTGTTTAAAGTGTACTGAGGCGTCTGAAGACACACAGAGGATAAGTGTGCAAAGCAGTGAAGGGTGGAACTCATACTGGGCCCTGTGTGATAAGGGTTATAGCAGTCATGGGCACAACGGGGATATTTGGGAGGGGACAGTGGGCAGGAGCAAGGACGGGCAGGGCTGGACAAAAGGCACAGGTAAGTTCATGTCCACAGGGGTAAAGAATACGGGGGGAGGGGACTCTGTTTTTTAAGATTTAAAGACTCTTTTGATGGCAGGATATAACAGAATAACACACATATACACACACACACACACAAATGGAAGGCAGAACTCTTTATTACTTATGGCTCTGCATGAGAGAAGGACAGACAGGCTACATGGGGGATTGCTCCCCAGGAACAGGGTAACCGTAAGCTGAAGCTGTAGGCACAGCTTCTGCATGGCAAGTGGGATGGGGTTAGCTAGGGTTCGAGGGCACCCTTTGAATTGGCTAATTTAAATAATCTCACAGGTTCCAGAGCATAAGGGCTGTCCCTCGTTGTCTGGTACCTGACCCTGGGCAGTCACAGCTGCTGCAAAGTGGCCCATTGTGTGCGAGCCCAGTTAGGGCAGTGGTTGAGGTGTAGACTTGGTCAGATGCTCAAGAGGGGAGACTGCCCACCCACTAGCCAGAGCCCCCAAACTGGGTCAAGACAACATTTAAAACACAAAAGAAACTACACTATAGTGTGTTGTTATGGCGTGGATGTGCTGGATATGGTTGTGGTCCAAGACAGAAATAGAGGGTGGAAGGGAAGCTGGAGCCTTGCATGGGGGGAAATGGGCTCAGGCAAAATGTGTGGGTGATGAAGTCAGCTGGGGAGATGGTGGGCATGAGGAAGCTAAAGGACCCAGAGGAAAAGGACAGTTGCGGTGGTGTGCATGGGGTACACAGGGAGCTGATAGTGCCCAATGTTTCACAGCTGGAATTTTGAGGGATGCACCATAGAGGACACAGAAAATAGAGTGAAGTCACTGGGATGGGGGCAAATATAGGTAAAGGGGGAAGGCAGATGTGGAGGTGATAGGAGGCAAGAAGTGTTGGGTTGAGCTCTCTGGAAGGGTTGGGGGGGAAAGTGGAGGAAAGGATGGATTTCAAAGTGGGTACAGGATGGAAATGGGTATGGAAGCCTAGAAAGGCCAGGTGCAGGTGGGATGGAGCAGGGGCAAGTCAAGAGTTTGGAGGGTGATGGGGCAGGTGGAGATCTAGGGGATGGATACAGATTTAAGGAGTTGCAGGGTGCAGGTCTAGGGGGCTACAGAGGTAGGAAGAGGGGCAACATAAAGATTGAGGAAATGGAAATACATATGCAATGACCTTATTTCCAAATACATTCTGAGGTAGTAGGGGTTAGGACTTCAATATATTAATTTGAGGAAACACAACTCAAACAGATTGCTATGATTTAAACTGTATGTTAATTCCATATACAAGGCATAGTCTCAAAATGCAGCTATGATTTTTCAAGACAATGAAAAAGACGGCAAGAGAAGAAAAGGGAGTGTCTTTCTCCAGTAAATGCTGAGTCCCAGGATGGATGCTGCACCCTCTCTTCCTCCTAAAATGCCATACCTTTTGGTTGTTTGTTTTAGTAATCTCTACACTCAATGTGGTGCTCGAACTCGTGGCCCTGAGATTGAGAGTCATGTACTCTTCCAACTGAGCCAGCCAGGTGCCCCCTGCCATACCCCCCCCCCTTTTAAAGATTTTATTTGTCAGAGAGAGAGGAGGAGAACAAGCAGGGGGAGCGGCAGGCAGAGGGAGAGGGAGAAACAGGCTCCTTACTGAGCAGGAAGCCCAATGCGGGACTCAATCCTAGGACTCTAGGATCGTGACTTAAGCCGAAGGCAGATGCTTAACGGCTCAGCCACCCAGGCATCCCTGCCATAGCTCTTTTTATATAATTTGAAAAGCATTACTTCTCTACCATGGAGATACTGAGCCAAACAGAATATGGGGTGTGTGTGTGTGTGTGTGTGTGTGTGTGTAGTGAGATTTTTAAAAAATTTTATTTGAGAGAGTGAGAGAGAGAATGAGCTGGGGGAGTGGCAGATAGAGAGGGAGAGGCAGACTCCCCACTGAGCAGGGAACCCGATGAGGGGCACGATCCCCCCAGGACCCTGGAATCATGACCTGAGCTGAAGGCAGATGCTTAACCAACTGAGCCACCCAGATGCCCCTGTAGTGCGATTTTGATACAAGTTCAGATATGCTCTGAAACTGCATAAGAAGAAGGATACCCCTCAGTGATAAAAACTAACATCTGGAGATCATGGGTAATTCATGAATACTTTTACTCTATTACTTAAATATTTTACCATTAAAATTGTTCCCCAACCTCCTTCCCATCATCTTTTGGACATCTGTCCCTACATGACCACTATTCCAGGGACTCCAATGCGACCCTCCTCACCTTCCAATGCCCCCTCAAACCACACCATCTGCACCCTTGTCTTGCTGAACATTCACTCCCGATTCCAGTATCTCCCCCCGTTCCCTGGGTCCTCAACACTCCACACCATCCGCTGCCCCAGCCTGAACTCCTGCACAGACCCAATCCACACCCACATGCACTACCCTACTCCTATCACCCCTTTCTCCTGGCTCCCTCCCCTGTGCCTCTCTCTTCGCGCTCACGGTCTCCTCCAGGGTCCCTCTCTGCCAACATTGTCTGTCTTGGACCATGGTGTCTTCCTCCAAGGTCTGCCTGCCTGCCGCACACATCTTCCCCTTCCTCCTCTCCCACCATGATTTTAATCCCTCCAAGACCTTGTCTCCTGTGAATTTCACCAACCAAAGACCATGAGTATCTTCCCTGTGAAGTGCCCATACCCGTGACCCCCTTCATTTCCATGAAACGCTGCCTTCTTTCCCCAGATCCCAATATGCCTCACCCCCTTCACTGCCCTGCACACTGTCTCCTTGTACCCTTAAATGTGGAAATGCTCCTTGTGACATTGAGCACACTTGTCTTTTATCCCTCTGCCTTCTTTCTTCTCCTGTACTCTCTTCTCCCCTCATCCCAGGACCTGTGTACCACCCTCTATCTTGTCTCTATATCCTGCTTTCCCCACGCCCTCTCTCTCACCTGCTCTGTCATACACCCATGCACTGCCACTCCCCCATGTACCCTAACATTCCCACCCCACATCCCAACCTAAGGTGGTAATGCTTACAGCACTTTGTAAATGCTGCATATTATAAATACTGCCTTTGTAGGCTGTTGCAGGATTAGGATTTTAAAGGGGGTAAGAGAAGTCCCCTTCCCAGGCATCCAGAAGTATGGAGATGTAACTTTTCTTCTGTATAAGGACATGCTATTGAGATTCACACATGCCTGGTGACTGTGTGTGGTTTTACGAAAATGATTAACTGTGAAGTTGCATAATGTCACTTTCTGTGTTTATGAGAGTACGCTTGTGTGTGGTGTTCCAGAATGTTTGTGTGCAAGTAAGATGGTGTCACGGTTAAGTATGCATGTGTGTATGTTAGTGTGTATTTCGCTGAGTGTGCATGCCCTTGTGCATTTGCGTGTGTAAATGAGTTTGTGCGTGTGAGTTATCTCGATTGCCCACCACGGTAGCTCTAAAGCCTGACTTGAACACTGGGGGTGATTGGATAGTGAATCTGGATCAAATTGTGGATTTGTTTGTAGGAAAGATCAAAGAACCAAACTGAACTCTGAATTTATGTTTCTTAATTACCAAAGCATCAAGTGCTCATGCAGTGTGGAGAACTGGTAACCATTTGCTGCTTTGGAATTAGGTAAGTAGCACTGGCTTATATGACAGTTTCAGGAATGGTAGAATCTCCCTGTTAAACCATTTGATCCCAGTGCTTTTACCTGTGAAGGGCTCTTTCAGAAGCTTCTCTCTTTCTTCTGTGGATATTGTTCTGTGTCTACTTCCTATCATTAGAGGAGGGAGGCAAACAATGGTAAAGTGTATTTTCCTATAAAATTTCCATTAATAATTGGCATTAAATTATGCAAATGAGTCCAAAGTAGTTGACTTTGATGTGGGCAAGTGAGTTCAATGATTTCTGATTGTAAATTGTTGGCATCATGTTCTTCCATCTATTTGCAACTCTTTGAAAACCCTTCGTATTTTATCTTATTCCATTTCTCTGCTAATAACTTAAATGATGGTTCAGCTCAGTGGAATGAAAACTGGGAAAGAACTAGACACTGCGGAAACTTCTGCAGGAAGTAAAGAGCCCAGTGAGACACACATAATCACTGCCAGTCCGTCACACTGCAGACTTCAGCATTTCCTGCTGTCCCCCATGTGAGACCCTGTTTGCCTCCAGGGATAATGGAAAAGAAAGAGCCTCTCAAAACCATTCTAATACTCTCTTAGGAGATGCTAACTAGAAACCTGTAATTGTTTTTGGTAATTAGCAATCAGAAAAAGTTTTCAGAAATATTGTCAACTCCCAAGCCTACACTCCCAGACACAGATGAAATGATAATTGCAGTTCTGAGGGAGATTACCTCACAGAATCACAAACCTGTACGTCAGGGTCTGTCTACCTATGTTCTGCCTGTAGTGACCACCACACTGAGCCCACCCTCCTGACAGCAGGAAAGAGTCAAGCAGGTATTTTCTATTTCAGTCTGAGAGGCGTAGCCTGTAACGGAAGGAGGCATATTGGGATTCCGCGTAAGTGATCAAATCAGAAAAAGACATTCTCTGGTTTTGAATCTGGTCCAGTGCCGAAGCACAGAGGAAGAATTAATTCCTGAGGAACAGAGTGAGCTAGTAAAGAGAGATGGGAGTCCTAGACCCTACCTGATGGCACCTAATGCAATGTAATATAATCCTGACAGTGACTGTTTTTTTTTTATGTTCAGTTAGCCATACAGTACATTGTTAGTTTTTGATGTAGTGTTCAGCAATTCATTAGTTGCGTATAACACCCAGTGCGCATCACAACACGTGCCCTCCTTAATATCCATCAACCGGTGACAGTGATTGTTGATGTTTAATGCAAGGAATAATAAAACCTGATTTTTAAGATGCTTAAGGATGTAGTGGTAAAATCAATCTGCTACTCAGCCTACTTTACAGGAATCATAGACCAAAACTTCAGGATTACTAGAGGTACATCTATAACACCTCCATGCTTATGATAGAATTTATAGGAATCATCTGATCCTGTGCAGAAAGTGTATCCAAATGGTAATGGCTTGAATGGAAAAGTTTTCTCTCACTCTGGCGACAATTAACGGAGACCGTAATTGTCTCTTGAAAACACTGCAGTCTACTGATTATGGTAAGGCTATTTTCCTTCTTAAATTTAGGGAGGAACACCAAAGGAAGGGTTAATATAATAATTACGTGTTTCACACAACTGTCTGGCTCATATCATCTTGTTTTCACCTGTTTGAAAATATTTTCATAGATCGTAACAAAGGTACCACTCTAGTGCGGGACTGACAGGGAGTATATGGGAAATCCCTGTACCTTCCACTCAATTTTGCTGTGAGCTTAAAACTGATGGAAAAAATAAAGTCTACTATTTATATTCTCATAACAGTCCAAAAATCTGTATCAACTTACAAAATGCACAAAATTTCGTGCCTTGCACATGCCATTTTGCGTGTCATATCATTTATGAATATTGCATTGTTGCAAGTAATTTTACATAATTCAGGTATTCATAGGTAAATATGTGATCTAAAATTAATAATTTCGTTTCTAGCCTACAGTATTTTATCGTGTATTAGTGTTTTATGTCCCCAAACGTAAGGAATAATGTGATTATTCAACACGTCCTATGATAGGTACCATTATACCTGCGTTCTTGATATAAGAATGAATCTTTTTGTTGTCATCCTAGTATCAAGCCAGTCTTACATCCATTACACATACCTTGTGATGGAGCAGGTTCCTGCAGTACTCTGCCAACAGTTCATCTACATTTATTAAAATATCTAAAGCTTTATTCATTACTGATACTGGCCTATAAATCTTTACAAAATGGAAACTTGTTACATCCAACGCTACAATAACAAAAATCTAAAGTCAAATGACAAGGTGTAAAATCAAAACTAAATATAGATCTGGATTATTTGATGAACACAGCTAACTATTTTTTTTTTTAAACACAAGGTTGGAAGATGGTTTTTTTCCTTTTTTTAATTATGATCAATTAGCCAACACATAATACATCAGTTTTTGATGTAGTGTTTAAAAATTCATTAATTGCGTATAACACCCAGTGCTCATCACCACACGGGCCCTCCTTAATACCCATCACCCAGCTTCTTCCACTCCTTCCCTTCTGAAACCCTCAGTTTGTTTCCTGGACTCCTGAGTCTCTCATGGTTTGTCTCCCTCTCTGATTTCTTCCCATTCAGTTTTCCCTCCCTTCCCCTGCGGTCCTCCGCACTATTTCTTATGTTCCACATGAGTGAAACCATATGGTAATTGTCTTTCTCTGCTTGACTTATTTCTCCAGTTCCACCCGTGTCGATGCAAATGGTGGTATTCATCCTTTCTGATGGCTGAGTAATATTCCATTGTATCTATGGACCACATCTTCTTTATCCATTTGTCTGCTGAAGGGTATCTCGGCTCCTTCCACAGTTTGGCTATTGCGGATATTGCTGCTGTGAACACTGGGGTGCATATGGCCCTTCTTTTCACTACCTCTGTATCTTTGGGGTAAATACCTAGTAGTACAAACTAGCTTTTAATAGAGGATGGCAGTTTAATGCAATATCTTTGTTACCAGCTATGAAATTAACTATA
The DNA here is from genome assembly GCF_029215605.1 of Mirounga angustirostris. Taxonomy (NCBI): domain Eukaryota; kingdom Metazoa; phylum Chordata; class Mammalia; order Carnivora; family Phocidae; genus Mirounga; species Mirounga angustirostris. Next base: position 55,058,534 of record NW_026991724.1, on the reverse strand, counting down.
AAATGGATACCGGACTTAAAAATTCCCTGAGCAGACAAAACCCTTTAAGCCACATAAGAAAAACTAAAATCTAGCTTATTTCATGAACATAATAAGCAAAACATAGGTTATTCCTTGTGAATGCCTCTGATAATCATTAAAAATTTATCTTCCTAAAAAAAGGAGTAAGATAATCACTTTTAAGCAATCCCTTGTCATCTGGAAAGCCCCCTGTAATAACCAATCATTGTAATCACTTTATAAGCCATCCTGGCACATTATGCCCCCAACCTTCATAGGTTTTAAGTTTGAAAGCTCCCTGTTCATCAACAGTTCTCATATACACAATGAAGTCTTACTGAATACTATTTGTTGATTAGGGTGTTTTAATTCCACTATTTCTGGAATTTTGACACAGCACAACCCATTTCAAGTCTCTGCTCTGCCCTAAGCAGATTTTGACAAATACTTAACCTCTCTGTGTATCTGTTCTCTTCATCTTTTAGTTACAGCCACAGTGGTGCCAGCCTCATAGATTCGTGAAGCATGAAGAAGTTCTCACATGGGTGCCTTCACAGAAGTGATTTTACCTTATAAGGGCTCTTTAAAAGTTACACATTCAACCTGCGGAAAACTCTTAGTAAAAGAAAAACATTAAGTCAACATTTCTTAGTGGAACTAATAGTAAGTGGAGAATAATGGATTTCAGTTGACATGATACACCTAACCTGCGCCCATTCAAGATCCTTTAGCTCAGAAGATAAACTTAGTCACTGGGAACTGACAAGATGACTGTTGGGGATTTGGCAGTGGGGATGATTTCATCATAGACTATGGCTGGAATCCAGGGCAATTTCTCTCTTCTTTACCATTATATCATCCTTTATTTTACTGGGTGCAGGCCAAGGTCCATAGATTTGATTCTCAAGCCCCTGATTATAGCCAACTCCTTGGGCTTTCTGCCTAAAGGAGTCCCCACATAACGATACCTTTTGGGTTGAGACATTTCCTCAATGATTTTGGATGCAAACTTTTTTTGTATGTTCACAGAGTGGGCAGGGTTGTGTCCAAGGGTAGCACCTGCTTCTGGAGTGTCTTCCAGGCCATCATGCTCAGTCCCAGGAACTCCAGGTGGAGAGGGCTTAAAGCGAAAGCTCCCAAGTACATAAGCACCTCCACAGCCCTGTGCTGGATCCTGCACAGGCTGGTAAACACAATTTTTCTTATGTGTATCACCGGTAAATGGAGCAACAAAAACATCGCAAACAGATTTTGAATACTGTTCTTCGGTTCGTCATGACAAAGCCAGAGACTCATTGTATGCAGCATTGTTATCATCCCCTGATGTGCTGTGTTTGGGGCTCAGGCTCTGGGCCAGCAGCCGCATGGTTTTTATCCTGGACAGGCACAAACAGAAGGTCCAACACATTCACAGGACCAGCGTCTCCTCCACATCATCTGAGTCCACAGCCACCAAAACCATCTTTCTCCTGGTGAGCACCTTTGTCTACTTTAACATCCTCTCCTCCATCTTTCAAGTCATTATGTCTGTTTTTGATAATCCCAACTGGATCTTCGGGAGCACCACTTCAGTAATCACAGTTTCCCAACTGTCTGTTCATAAGCCATGAGCACAGTGTATCCATGCTCTGCCTTGCCTACATAATACAAAGTCCCTCGTCTAGGAGGAAAATGTAAACTGAGGGTTTCACCCAATATTCAGTCATTCATTCACTCATCCCCCTCAAAATCGTAGGAAACAGTGAAATTACAAGAGTGGTGGTAAACACACACACGTGCACATATTTGTATATTATAAAATGTGTGCGTGTGTTTACACATTCATGTGTGTTCATATCAATCTGATTATGATCACCCACCCACAATAATATTGGAAAATTGTATATAAGAATGTAAAATTCAAAATACTTATCTTGCCCTTCTAGTTGATTACCTTAACATATATGAAATGTATTTTTCATTTATGTACTTTAGTTCTTATGTCCTAGTTCTATCTCTTGATAAAAATATCTAAATGAATGTAGTCAAACATTTGACTTTAACAGGATTAGTCTTTCATGTTTAACAATGGGCAAATTTGGAAAACATTTACCAACTTATTATGTGTGCTTCATGGTACCTGTTCTAGTTTATTCTAGGTTGACTTCTGTGTTAATAATTCCACATTTTACCTTTTTTGAGGTGCTGTAGATTTAGTATCTTAGATTTCAACCCAGAATTTGCACAATACTTGTAAAAACAACCTCCACCTTGACAATATAAGGTCACTGAATACTAACCTATTTACCTTCTTACAACTAATTTCTTTTAGTTGCTGATATGTATTAAAAAGTATTTTTTATGCATAGCTCATGAGTGCACCGCTCACTCAAATTTCACAAACTGAACACACTTGTGTATAGATCCTAGATTAAAAAAGAAAACACTGATAACCTTATGGATGTTTCCTCATGCCCTCCCAGTTACTATCCCCAAGAGTAACCACTATTGTGACATCTAACTGCATACATCAATTTCACCTCTTTGTAATTCAAATGAACAGAATCCTACAGCATGAACTCTTTTGTATTTGGCTTTTAAAATTCCTTGTTTGGGGGCACCTGAGTGGCTCAGTTGGTTGTGTCCAACTCATGATTTCAGCTTAGGTCATGATCTCATGGGTTGTGGAATTGAGCCCCATGTCAGGCTCCATGCTCAGTGGGGAGTATGCTTAGGAGTCTCCCTCCCTCTCTCTCTGTCCCTCTCCCCACTCGCATGAGTGACCGCTCTCTCAAGTAAATAAATCTTTTTAAAAAAATAAAATTCCATGTTTGTTAATTTATCTGTTTGGGTTTTTTTCATGCTATTGGTGACAGAATTCCATTGTGTGAACATCAATTTTTTTTTAATCAATCAACCAATTTAATCATTCTTCTGTCCATGCATGTGAGTGGGTTTCATTTTGGGGCTATCATGAATAGATAGCACTGGTATGTAAATTCTACAATGTGGCTTGGTGATACATGTATAAATTTCTTTTGGGTACATATTTGATAGAGGAACTTTTGGGTCACAGGTTTACATCTACTCAGCTTTTGGAGATAACAGCCAGTTTTCAAGAAGTTTGTACAAATTTCATACCCACCAAAAGTGTATGACACGCCTGGTTTATACACAACTTTATCCATGCCTAGTATTTTCTGTCATTTTCATTTTAGTCTTGTGGTTGGTGTGTGATGTTAACCCAGGCAGTGAGAGGCAGGCCTGAAACAAACAGCTTGACTAGTTTGTTTTTATTCTCCTTCCGGTAGGATAACTGAGGAGTTATCAAGGCTGACAGAAACTGGGTGAATGAAAAGCATTATACCTACATTTCTCTTACCAGTGAACAGCCAAAGGCTGTTGGAAACAAGGAAATGTGCCTGTGAGGGTGGTGTCAGAATGCCCAGAACCCTCCTTTCCCCAACAGACACAGTGATTCAACAACAAAAAACAGATGCATTCCTTTTGTTTGAAAGCCATAAACTAGTTGAGAGGTTCCTGCATCCTGGGTGAGCGTCAAACCAGTCACACTGAGGCTGGTAGGAAAATCTGAGACACTCTTGCCATAATCCCTACCCCTGGCACAGCTCCCAGCGTCCCTGAGGGAAGAAAGAGCTGTATCACACAACCAAAGTTCCAACTTTTCCAAGGGCTGCCCAAGGGATTGGTTTGTCTTCTGTCTCAGAGGGCTGATGGAACCTGGTATACTCTAGATGCCTGGAGGCCAAGGGAATAAAGAGAGGTTTAAACAAGCATATAAGCAGGCAACGTAACTCCTCTTCCAGCTCAACGCAGTGTGAACAGAAGAAAAAGTTTAGATTCCACATTCTCCCTGGGCAGAGAAGAGTGGACTGTATGTCCAAAGTCCCAACTTCTCTGGGGGATGCCTGAAAGACTGGCTTCTGTCTCACCTCTCTCAGACTGACAGGACTCAGCATATTTTAGATGTCTGGGGCCACTACAACAAAGATAGTAGTTCGGACTACTGTGTGAAGATTTGAGAGGCTCCCAAAATCTACAAGCCCAGTCCATGAAGACTGGTACAGGTGGCTGTTTTTTCCCTAATGCACAGATACCAACACAGAGTCAAGGAAAATGATGAAACAGGGAAACATATCTCAAACAAAGGAAGGAGATAAATCTCCAGAAACCAACCCTAATAAAATGTAAATATATGATTTACCTGACAAAGAGTTCAAAATAACCATCACAGGTTACTCAATCAAGTCAGGAGAACAGTGCATGAACAAAGAGAATTTCAACAAAGAGAAAATACAAGTATCAAACAGAAATCTTGGAGCTGAAGAATCAGAACAAAGGAACTGAAAAATTTACTACAGATATTGAACAACAGTCTAGAGCAGAAGAAAGGATGCACATAGGCTGAAAGTGAAGGAATGGAAAAAGATATTCCATACAAATGGAAACCAAAGAGAGTAAGAGCAGCTATACTTACATCAGATAAGACAGATTTTCAGTCATTATCAGTCATAAGAGACAAAAAACGTCAACATATAGTGATAAAGGGGTCAATTCATCAAGAGGCTACAACAAATATACATACATATAACCCAGTATTAGAGTACCCCAGTATTTAAAGCAAATACTGACAGACCTGAAGGGAAAAATGGACAATAATACAATGACAGTAAGGAACTTCAATACCCCATTTTCAACACTAATGCATCATCCAGCAGAAAATCAGCAAGGAAAGAGCAGACATGAAGAACACTATAGACCAAATGGACCTAACAGACATATATAGAACATTCCATCCAACAGCCCTAGAATAAAATCTTTTCAAGCGTACATGGAGCATTTTATAAGGCATATCATATGTTGGGCTATAAGGCACATCTTAACAAATTTAAGAAGACTGAAATCATATCATGTATTTTTTCTGAAACATAATGGCATGAAACTAGAAATCAGTAAAAGGAGGAAAACTGGGAAATTCACAGAAATGTGAAAATTAACACACTCCTGAACAATCAACAAGTCAAAAAAAAATCAAAAGGGGAAATCAGAAAGTATACTGAGACAAATGAAAATGGAAACACAACATACCAAAAGTTATAGGATGCAGCAAAAGCAGTTCTAAGAGGAAGATTATAGTAATAAATACCTACATTAAGAAAAAATATCTCATATAAGCAATGTAACATTATGCCTCAAGAAACTAAAAAAAAAAAAAAAAAAAAGAACAAACTAAGACTTAACAGAAGGGAGGAAATAATAAGGAGTAGACCAGAACTAAATGTAATAGAGACAAGAAATACAATAGAAAAAAAAAATCTGAAACTAAGGGTTTTTTTTTTCTTTAAGAAAATGACAAATTGTTAGCTAGACAAACCAAAAAAAAAAAAGGGGGGGGACTCAAAAAAATTGTAAACGAAAGAGGAAACATTACAACTGATTCCACAGAAATACAAAGGATCATAAGAAATCACTATGAAAAATAATATGCTAACAAACCAGATAATCTAGAAGAAATAAATTCCTAGATACATACAAGCCTACCAAGACTGGATAATGAAGAAACAGAAAATCTGAACAGACCAATAACGAATAAAGAGACTGAATAAGCAATCAAAAACCCAACAAAAAAAAGCCCAGGTCCAGATCGTTTCACCCGTGAATTCTACCAAACATTTAAAGAATTAACACCAGTTCTTCTAAAACTCCTCCAAAAAACTGAAGAGGGGGGAACACTCCCAAACTCATTTCACAAGGTCAGCATGACCCTGATACCAAAGCCAGAGAAGGACACTATAAGGAAACAAAACTACAGGTCAATATACCTGATGAATACTGATGCAAAAATCCTCAACAAATTATTAGCAAACCCAATTCAAAAGCACATAAAAAGTTCCATACACCATAATCAAGTAAGATTTATCCTTGGGATGTAAGGATGGTTCAACATAAGCAAATCAACAAATGTCATAGACCACATTAACAGAATGAAGGATAAAAATGATGATCATGTCAGTAACTGTAGAAAGCACTTAACAAACTTCAAAATCCTTTCATGATAAAAACTCTCAACAAACTGAGTATAGAAGGAATGCACCTCAACAAAATAAAGGCTATATATGAAAAGCCCACAGCCAATTATCACATACTCAAGAGTTAAAGTAAAGCTTTTCCTCTGAGATTAAGAACAATGGTGCCCACTCTCATCACTTCTATTCAACACAGTACTAGAAGTCCTAAACAGAGGAAATCTGTAAGAAAAAAAGGCATCCAAATTGGAAAGGAAAAAGTAAAATTATGTTTGCAGATGATAAAATCTTCTATGTAGAAAAGCCTAAAAATTCCAGAATAAAACTGTTAGAATAAATGAATTCACCAAACTAGCAAAATAAAAAGTCAACAGAAAAATCAGTTGCATTTTTATATGCTAGCAATGAACAATCTGAAAAGGAAATTATAAAAACAATTTCATTTACAATAGCATCAAAAAGAATAAGGAATTAACCAAAGGTAAAAGACTTCTACAATGAAAACTACTAAACATTTCTCAAAGAATTAAACATATAAAATAAATGGAAATGCATCCCATGTTCATGGATGGGAAGACTATTGCTAAAATGTCACTACTACCCAAAGCAATCTACAGATTTAATGCAATCCCTATCAAAACCCCAATGATGTCTTTTGCAGAAATAGAAAAACCCATCCTAATCTTCATATGGAATCTTAAGGGACCCTCAATAACCAAAACAATCTTGAAAAAGAACAAAGCTACTGTACTGAACTCACTTTCCTGATTTCAAAACAAAGCTCCTGTAATCAAGGTAGTGTGGTACTTGCCTTTATGGTCAAATGATTTTTAAGAGTGCCAAGGCTATTCAAGAAATGGTACTAGGATAACTGAATACCCACAGGCCAAAAAAATGAAGTTGGATTCCTACCTAACACCATATACAAAAATTAACTCAAAATGCATCAAAGACCTAAAACTCTTAGAATAAAACATTGGTCAAAACCTTCATGACATTAGATTTGGCAATGATTTCTCAGATATGATACCAAAGGTACAAGTAAAACAGAATCCTACAATAATACTTGGCCTTTTGTGTCTGGCTACTTTCATGAGATGTTTCCAAAATCCATCCATGTTGTAGCATGTATCAATACTTCACTTTTTCTAAATGATTTATTTTGAGAGAGCGTGAACAGGAGGAGGAACAGAGGGAAAGAATCTCAAGCAGGCTCCCTGCTGAGCGGGGAGCCCTACACAGGGCTCTATCTCATGACCCCAAGATCATGATCTGAATCAAAATCAAGAGTCAGACACTCAACTGACTGAGCCACCCAGGCACCCCAATCCTTCATTCATTTTCATGGCTAATACCCATTATATGGATACACTACATTTCATCAGTTGATGGACATTTGGGTAGTTTCCACATTTTGGCTATTGTGAAGAATGCTGTTATCAGTATTTGTGTATAAGTTCTTATGGGGACATAGGTTTTCAATTCTCTTGGGTATATACCTAGAAGTACAATAGGTGGGCAAAATGGTAACTCAGTGGAACTGCCACATTGCTTTCCAAAGTGATTGCACCATTTTCCATTCCCACTGGCAGTGTATGAGGATTCCAGTATCTCCACTTACTTACCAACATTATCTGCCAATGTACAGACATACAAATTATTTTTGTATATTTGTGTCCTGCAATCTTACTGAACTTGTTTACTGTTTTTTTTTTTTTAGTGGATTCCTTAGGATTTCCTATATACATGATCATGTCATCCGCAAATACAGTTCTACTTCTTCCTTTCCAATCTGCATGCCTTTTCTTTTATTTTTTTGCCTAATTACCCTGAACTACTACTACAATGCTGAAAAGAAGTGGCAGGAGTGGGTATTTTTGTCTCGCTTATCTTATATGGTAAGAACCCAATCTTTTACCATTATTATGTTATGTGTGGGTTTTTGTAGATACCTTTTACCAGGTTATGGAAATTCCTATTTCTAGTTTATTGAGTGTTTTTATCGTGAAAAGTGTGGATTTTGTTAAATGCTTTTTTTTTTTTTTAGCATCAATGGAGATGATCATGTTGTCTTTTATTGATAGGGCATATTACACTAATGCTGGCCTCAGAATGAGTTGGGAAGTGTTCTCTCCTCTTCTACTTCTGAAAAAGTTTGTGAAAAATTGGTATTAATCCTTTAAATGTTTTGGTAGAATTCACTGAAGCCATCTGGGCCCAGACTTCTGTGGACAGTCCTTTGATTACTAATTGAATACATTCCATATATTCCCAAGACACTATTTCTGGCTGTGGTGTGTATTCCATGCAAGAGGGATAAAAACTCTTAAAGTCTAAGTGGGGGTTTTGCTACTATAGTAGCTCAGATCAGGTTTTGCCCCAAATAACTCATTAAAAAGCCTACCATGGATTTCTACATTTTGCATCATGGTTAAGAGATTAGGACTCCAATTTCCTATAGGGCCAGCCATGCCCTGCTTCTTCTCATCTAGCTTGTAGGGCCAGCTTCCGTCCTTGGCTGGGCCCTAAAAGGATCTTAAGCTACCAGAGGAAATTAAGGCATTTTTTTCTTCTGGGAGAGATTTGTTGAGTTCTGATCTGGTAAGTCCGTAAGAGCCCACATCAGACACCCAAAACACTCTGGGTCTGTGTCCTCATCTGGAAAACATAGCTGGACAGGGAAGAACTAAAGGGAGTGGCTTGAGTGGGGATTTCCTCGAGACAGGAGGGCTGATGACAGGGCATGTGTTGAGACTTCATGTTTTGATTAATCTGAAAAGAGAAGAGCAACAGGACCTTCCTTCCAGCTGCTTCTCTTGTAACTTCCTGTGGGTTTGAAAAGCAGAAGTGGCCTCAAAGCCACCTCCTCAATGTCTCTGCATACTCTCCTCAGCCCCAGACCCACCTTCCTTCCCTTGCCCCCAGGACCATCATCCCAGCCTCCTCCGCGGCACCCTGACCTCATCTGACCCTGGAAAGATCCCCTGCCCCCCCCCACCCCCAGCCAAGTCTTACTCCATCTGGTCCCTCTGGGTCACATTCAATCCCTTCCCGGTATTTGGAGGCTCATCAAGATCTGGCCCCTACACACTTATCCATGCTCCCCTATGCCACTCCACCTCTTTCCCCACTCTCCGTACTGAATTACTTCTGTTTCCCAAGAAGCGAGGAGGGAAAGCTTTCCAGGAAGAGGTTCAAAGGCTGGAGATGCTGAAGTACATGTGGGTTTGCAGGAACCCTCCTTTCCCAGGTGAATCTCAGAAGCCTTGAATCCTGGTTGCCAAGATGACTGCATCCTTCCCTTTACTCCCCTATCCAAGTGTCACCAAGTCCCAATCTGTCTCCTTGGGAAGCTTTGTTTCCCTTTTTACCTACAACCTCCCCAACTGCATGGTACCTGCCTCCAGCTCAAAACTCCTCTCTTGCTTAGACCATATTCTCCCAGGTTTCCTGGCTTCAGGCCTCCCCCTTCAATTCTGATACTGTCAGTCCTTTACCAAAAACCCGTGTGGCTGCTCTGGCTTCCAGGATAAAGTTTAAATCTTCAGCTTGCTCCAAACGCTCGATATACTCTGTAATCGGCCTTGTCTCCTTATGCTGTTGATGCCTCCACCTGCCTGTAGCAGAGCAAAGATGGAGCCCAAAGTTTCTCTCTGGACCATGTGTGGCCGACTGTCACATTGGCATCCCCCAGTGAACCACACCTCTAGGTTTCCACATCTTGCGAGGTCACCTCCTGCACTGACTCTGGACTTGGCCACGTGACTTGTTTCAGCTTGTGATGCAAGCAGAGGTTTGAAAGCACTTGTAAACTGGGACTTGTTCTCTTGGAAACAGCTCTGGAACCATAAGCCATCAGATAAAGAGATCCAGCCACCCTGGGGAGGCCACAGTGAGAGATGGTGTACCAGGCCTCAGCTGAGGTGGTACTCCCAGACATGGGGGTGAAGAAGTTGTCTTGAACATTCCAGCCCCAGTAGATACCGTATGGAGCAGAGGAATCTTCCAACTGAGCTGAGCTCAGACTGCAGAATTATGAGGAATAATACATTTTCATTGTTTTAAATCACTAATTTTTGGGGGTGGGTTGTTATCCAGTAAAATATAAATGAAACACGATGGAGCATTCATTTGAATGTCCTTTTAGGAATTAGTGGTGGATTGCCAACTGAACTTTCATTCATCAGGCTGACCACACTGCCCCACCTCCCAAACTCATCAATTCTTCACTCAGTGAGTCCTTCAAGTATTTATATCCTAGGAAAGTACGGTACATTTGTGTTGGGTGTAGGGTGGGGGACCAAACTTAAACCACAGGTCCTTCTCTTATGAAACTAACATAAGCGAATAATGGGAGGAACAGGATCTCCTACCCCTCATCCCCCAGAACAGTTGGGCCTAACAATCAGTAAGGATTCAGTAACATGAGGGCTGAGCCAGGAATATCACTTTGCCACCCAGTGCCAATTTCCCCTCCACCCTGTTGAGCAAAATTTCACTCAGTATCACATCCTTTGTGAAACCTTACACGTACCACCATCCACTAAGTCTCCTGCTCCTCTCTCCGGGGCTCTTTGGCCCCTGCATCAGTTAGAATTCGGGTGACCTGCAAGTGATGAAACCCCAAATGAACAGTCACTCAAACAGTTTAACTCTCCCAGGTAACCAATATTGGTGTGGGCTTTCACAGCACCAGGGACCCAGGCTCCTCTTATCTTGTTCTGCCACCTTGCTGGGCCTATGCTCCTAAGATCACTTCCTGGCCCAAGACGGTTGCTCCCGCTCCAGCCATCTGGTCTACAGTCCAGATGCAGGAAGGAGGAAACGCAGGGGGCATATACCTCCTCCCTTAGGAACACTTCCTAGAGGCAGCACACACCACTTCTGTTCACATGTTATTGGCCAGAATTTAGTCATAGCACCACACTGAATGTCCAGAGACCTGGAAAAATGCCTTGAAGTCAGGCACACATGTGCCCTGCTACAAATCAGTGTCTCTATTAATTAGTGAAGAAATGGGAGCACAGATATTGAGGGAAATGGGTTCCCATCTTGCCAGTCCCCTTCCCATTCCCTGTTACAACCCTGATTTTCCTGGGACTTCCTCAGGGACAGAGCCTGACCCACAGGGGGCTCTCCAGCAACTTACAGCTGACTCCAACTGACTGCTTCTCACATGCCATGCAGCACAGTTATCCACTTTACATGTATTAACTCATTTAGTCTCACGCTGCGATTTAGATTCTATCATTATTCTCATTTTAAAGGTACAAAACTGAGTTAGAGAAACTGGGTAACCTACTAAAGGTCACACAGCCATTAATTAAAAGAACTAGGCTCTGGACCCAGGCAGTCTGACTCCAAGGCACCTGCTCTGAACCACCACATACTTGACTAACGTCTGTGAAACTAGCTGCACCACCGGACTCTCCTAGCCAGAAACCTCATGGACTCTCTATCCTGGAGGCCAGCTGCACTCCTGGTGTGGCACCCCCCTCCATGCTATTGACTAAAACCAGAGCACCAGCTATTTCTAGACCTTTATTTCTCTGTGAAAAGGGAAAACAGGAATAAAATAAAAACAGCACAGTTGACACACAAAAAAAACCCACTGGGGGGGTGGGTATAAGGAAAGGAAGAAGGGAGAAAGGAGGTGGAGAAGTAGATGGGGTAGGGGGTCCCCATTACAGCAGCAGGAGCCAGTGACCTGGGACGCTCACATCTCTCCCCTGCGAGCAGAAGTGGCCCCTTCCTCCCAGGGTCACTGCCCTGTCCCACCTGGGCTCCCCCAAGCCTCTTGGGAGGTGGGCAGTGAGAAGTCAGATTCCCAGGCTGGGGAGAGGAAAAACCGTGCTGAGGGAAGGGGCCTGGGGTCAGACCATGCACAGGGAGTGACAGCCAAAGTCCCCCCACTGTCTCCCCAAGGAAGGGACCTGGGGGGGGGAGGGTGGACACCAGAGGCCGGCGTTGGCTCCTCTTCCAGCATCAGGCGAGAGACAGAACTGGGGGAACAGGAACAGGAGGGAGTCAGAACCACAGCTAGCCCTCTGCCCATAAGTGCTCCTGCATATCCCCCTCCCAGGAGCTGCTGTTCTCAGGCCTAGGCCCATCCTTGCAGACCACCCTCCCAATGGGGTCTCCGAGTTCACGCCTTACCAGTCAGAGCTTCCTGGGCAAAGTATTTGACATCCACATCCTGATCCTGGGTCAGCTTCTCTAGGATGGGCTTGACTTCGCTCTGCAGCGTGCTGGAAGGACAAAGGGAAGGCAAGGAAAGGGGTGAGCCAAGCTGGGCAGGAGGGCACAACGCAGGCAGAGGGCTCCTGGGCAAGGAGGGGTTCACACACACAGACGGCATGTGAGCCCAGAGATGAAAGTACTTTGTAGGCTGGAAGTCTAATAACAAACTAGAACAGAGGTCTCAGTGATCCAGAATAGGCAAAGGGAGGTCAGACAGTCTGGGAAAGTGGGGCACAGAATAACAGGACCCACAGGTCTCTGAGGCTCAGCAAATGGATGTCTTTATTTAAAGTATTTACTGAGGCCTACTCTGCATTAGGTTGAGCAGAGTGGTAAATCCAACACCTGATTCTTGCCCATGGAGAGCTTGGGCTAGAAGGAAGACACAGACCAAACTGACCATAAGTAACAGAGAAGCGTCAAGTGCCAAAGAAGTACCTGGCCCAATGGGAGCCAAGGGGAGGTATCTACTCTCACGTAAGGGGCCCTAGGAAATCTACCTGCACTGAAAGTCAGGTGTTTGGGAGAAATGAAGGCATGTCCCCTTCAGTTAACAAACTGTTCCTCTGCCCCATACAACTACCATTCTTACTTCTACCATCTAGATCCGTTTTGCCTATTTTTGAACTTGATATAAATGGAATCACAGACTATGTTTTCTTGGGTCTGGCTTCTCACTGAACATGAGGTTGGTGAGAATCATCTGTGTTGTTAAGCAGAGCAAGAGTCTTCATCACTGAACAGTCTCCAATTGTAGGAACAAACCACAGTTTATCCACTGTACTGTGGACAGGCACTTGGGCTGTTTCCAGTTCATGGCTAACATGAAGAAAGCTACCACAAACATCCTTTTGCTAGAAATAAGCACTCACTTCTCTTGGATATATGCCCAGAAATAGACATGTTGTGCCAGCTCACAGTGAACACATTCTTAGCTTCGTTAGATTCTACCAGTTTTCAGTGACTGTACCCATTTACCACTTACAGCCCCATCTGCTGTGTATGAGAATTCCAGCCATTCTACCAACACCAAATGACCCTGAGTTTTTTTAAGGTTAGCCATTCTGGGGTGTCCTTTTCTCTTCTAAAGATTTTATTTATTTGACAGAGAGCGAGCGAGGGAGTGCACAAGTGGGGGATTGGGAAAGGGAGAAGCAGGCTCCCTGCTGAGGGGCTCGATCCCAAGACCCCAGCATCATGACCTGAGCAGAAGGCAGAGGCTTAACCGACTGAGCCACCCAGGTGCCCCCTGGGGTCTTTTCATTTACAATTTCCCAATGACTGATGATGCTGAGCACCTTGTCATGTACATATTGGCTACGAGGAGATCTTCTTTTGGAAGTACCTGTTCAAGTTGGGTTTTGCCTATCTCTTGCATTTGTCTAATTGACTAGTAGGAAAGTACTCTGGATGAATCAGTCCTTTGTCAGAAAAATGTATTACAAATACGTCCTCCCCCCATCAGTGGCTCACCATTTTACTCTCATAATGTTCTCCCTCAATGAAGTTCTTTTACTCAAGGTGAGCTCATCAGCCTTTTCCCATGGGGAGCTATTTAACAAATCTGAGCAATTTAAACAAATCTTTGCAAGTCTTAAAGATGTTGTCCTGTTTTCTTCCAGAATCTTTACTTATTTTTCTGATTCTGGTCTGTTAACTCTAATTTGCTTATGTACCCAAGTGGGAGGTTCCTCCCACCCCCACATGCATATCCAATTGACCCAGTCATGTATGAAAATACCTACATCTCCCTCCTGAACTGCAGTGGTACCTACTGTTATATACACATGGGTCTGTTTCTGTGCCCTTGACTCTGTTTCTTTGGGCTGTATCATTGTGCCAACACCTCACTTCTTAATTACTGTGGCGTCCTAAGTCTTGGTATCTGGTAGTTGAAGTCTTCCAACTTTTTTCTTTTTTAGGACCACCTTTGCTACTCCAGATCTTTTCATTTCCATGTTAACTTCAGAATCAACTTGTCAAATTTTCAGTAAAGGATTTGCTAAGACTGACTGAGATTATAATGAATCCATACATAAATTTGGGGAACCATCCCATGCATGAATATTAAGCAGATCTTTAATTTCTCAAAGCAGTGTTTCATAGTTTTCACTAAAGATGTGATACACCTCTCATTAAATTTATTCCCTGGTATTTGATGATTTTGGTGCAACAAATTGCATACATATGCAAAAATAATTTATATTTGTTAATTTCATTTTCTAACATGTTGCTACTAGTATATAGAACTGCCACCCCACTGTCCCCTCCCACTATGAGATAGGCCATGGGAATTCTCATTCCACATCTGAGGAAACTACGACCTTGGGAAGGTGAAGAGATAAGCCAAGTTTACACAGTAAGCGAAGACATACACTGGGTCTCAAACCCTAGGCTCCAACTTCAAAGGTCAAAGATTAGGATGCCTAGAACCAGTCCCACCAGCGTGTGAGGGAGGATCCAAGCCTCACCTGTTGTCCAGGATAGGCCCTATCTTCTGTAGGGACTTGGCCACATTGAAGCGGACGTTGGCGACAGGGTCCCCAGCCATACGCAGGACTGTCGGCAGCATGTGCTTGGTGGTGATGTCCTGCCCACAGACCTCAGACAGCACCTGGGGGCGGTGAGCAACAGAGGGGTGATTATACAAAGTTCATGGCTAACTCCCATTTCCCCCTTCCTCTGACCAGGCCACCTCAGGGATGAACAGGCCTGAGGGTGACACTGGGCAATATGGGGGATTCTGAGCCCAGGTTCGCCCACCCTGGGGTCAGCTGCTTCTCCTGAAACTAACATCTCCACTAATGCCAAATACCACTGTCTCCTTGTCCTGGAAACCCCCAGCCCAGACTCTCCTGGTCCCATTCCCCCATCCTCAGAATTCTCTTTATCTTCTGGGGATGGGCTTGATTCCTAACCCTTGGCATGCCTTCCTTTAGTGTGATGGTCTCCAAGGTGAGATGTGGGAAGAAATCATCAGAGAACACTCAGTTCTACCTATATGTTTTTAAATTCTATCTTTTAATTTTTAGTTATGTGTATGGTTTATTTAAATGAATAGAAAGGAACCCTTGCTGCATATTACATTAACTGCTCTAAACCCTTTGCACGTACGGCCAGATTAATCTTCACCACCTCATGAGTACTGTGATTACCAGCACGAGTGCTCTACTAGTAAGAAAACTAAAGCACCCGAGCAGTTAGGAAATGTCCCAAGGTCCGTGACTAATATATGGCAGAGCTAGAATTAAAGAGTAGGTCTGACTCCAGAGCCTGCACACAAAACCAATGATCATAAACAAGTATACGTATACACTTTGTGGAGGAGAGGGATGCTTGGAAAGGTTTGGCAGTCACTGCTCAGCAGGCCAAGCCTCCCTAGTCTTGGGGTTCCCACCATGCAGGTCCCCACCCCCTGGCCTGTAGTTCCTCAGGGACTCATCCCTACCCCCCCAAACCTCACCATGTCCCCACTCCCAAGCCAGACGTCTTCCTTAGGACGCCCGCCATCCCTCCTCTCCCAGGTACTCCCAGTTCCCTGGGCACAGGCCAGCGGGCAGGTGGGGGCGCTCACATTGATGCAGAAGAGCGTAGTCATACGGTGCAGGTAGTTGGGGTCCCCAGACATGGCCAAGACCTTGGGGATGATAGTGGCATGGGCCCACTCCTTCCCAAATTTCTCCACCAACTTCTTCAGGTTGCTGGTGGCCGCCTCACGGATGGCATAGACTGCAGAAGGGCAGGGGTTCAGGAGGTGGAGGAGTGAGCAGGCAGGGAGTGACAGGCAGTCGCATACCTAGGTACTAAGCTGCAGGTGAACCGAACAGTTTGCTATGTGCTAAAGGTAGGGTTATCTTCCCAATGGCTCTAAGACACAGGTTTCACTACTGGCCTTTTATAAACGGGCAAACTACAGCTCTAAGAAGTGATGTGCCCAAGCAAATCATTCAGTAATTAGTACTTGGAACAGTAACGATACAGACCATTGTTAACTTCAATTTTTACCCGTCAGTGAAAACAATGAGCAGTTCTCACAACAGCCCCGAAAGACTGAGAAGCCCCCTCTTTCACAAAGGCGTGTGCTTGAGCTTCCACAGCCAGGGGGCAGGATTCCAGCCCAGGTCATCTGCCCGGTGGCCCTCACACTCTCTCTCTACTGTACCAGGCCACCCCTACGTGATCTGCTCTATCCCCCTCCCATCTTGCATTTCTCTAGGATTCTAAAAAGCCAAGGAGTTGGTCCACATAAGCAGCTGGCCTGGGAGAGTGACTCCACACCCCTCCCGGTCCCAGCCAATGCCCATCTATCCTTCCTGGAGCACCAGCACCCTCCCCCATCCTACTGGAGAGACTCACCATGATCCACAAGCCAGGCCATGCACAAGGAGTTGAGCTTCTCATCAAAGAACTCCACCCCCTTCAGAAGAAAAAAAGGTTAAGGAAATCAAGGGAGACTGGGTAGTTTCCAGCGATACCCCAGGGAAACACCCCCACCCAAACACATCGGGTATTTCTCAGCTTCATCTGGGGGGCTCCTCTCCCTTCTCTTTTCTAACTGAAGTCTACTCACCTTTATAGCCCCATTGCCCGTGCCCCTTCCTCCTAATCCCCAGACAGCCCGTACAGGCCCCAGTGACACTGTCATAGCCCTGGACACACTGCCCACGACAAGGCCTGAGCCCAAGCCACCTCACTCACCAGCTGTCCAGCCAGCAGGGGCATGTACTCAATGATGGCCAGCCGCACTCGCCACTTGGCGTCTTCAGCCAGCTCCACAATGGCGGGGAGCAGGGACTGGGACAGCTGCCGGATCCCGATCACCTCATTCACGCAGTCCAGGTTGGAGATGATGTTCAGCCGCACCTCCGGGCACTGAGGAGAAGACAGGGGTCTGAGAAGATGCACCTGGCCCAGAAGAGGGCTGAGAAAGTTGCGCCGCAACAACTCCGTAGAAGCCGCACTTCCTGAGGGCCTGCTACTGCCCTGCCCGGCTCCTCCTGAGCAAGAAACATGGGTTATTATGGGAGGCAGTTTTCAAATCTCACCAGAGAGCACAAGACATGTTCATTCATTCTGAAGAACCTGCAGGAATCACTGCAGAAATATGGTGCTCTGGAAAAAAGAGACATGGTAACATTCCTACTCTGCTGGGTGCCGGCTGGGAGCCCATCAGCAGGGGACGGTATCTCCCTGGCTGTTAATCTGTGACAGGGAAGCAAGCATCTAGCCTCGGGGGTGGTTGAGGTCATTAGAGTGCCTGCTGGCGTCTGATCCACAAGAGGCCTGATGTGTGGGAGCTCATTAGAATCACTTCTGTGACTTCTATTCTCGCTGCTGGTCTTTTTTTTTTTTTTTAAAGATTTTATTTATTTATTCATGAGAGACAGAGAAAGAGAGGCAGAGGGAGAAGCAGGCTCCCAAGGAGCAGAGAGCCTGATGCGGGACTCCATCCCAGGATGCTGGGATCATGACCTGAGCCGAAGGCAGACGCTTAACCATCTGAGCCACCCAGGCACCCCTCGCTGCTGGTCTTTGAGCTCTGTAAGGAGCACGTCTCATTCATCCTTATGTCTCCGGTACCTGGCACAGTCTCTGGCCCATAGCAGGTGCTCAACACATTTCTGCTCAAAGAATGCACAAAGGAATAAGGAAATATTTTTGAGTTGCCTGTTGACTACCAGTATTATGAACACTGACTTACTACGTATGTATACACGCACATACGTTACTATACATGTATATACATATACACACATAGGTACCCCACCTACTTCCATAAAGCATGTGAACAACTTGTAAGAAAAGGCACATAAACACAATTAGTTGTTAATCAAAACAGAAGCCCTACTAATCCTTGTCTCAAATCACATATTCCTAGATGGCAGACATCACAAGAAGTTCTAACTTGAACCAAGTGAGAAACAAATCACTGAACCAAGTAAACCAGTGTGCTTTGCAATAAAGGGTTAACTCAGCAAGTCCAGGTTGCTCAAACTCGGCACATTCCGAACAAGGGTTGGGCCCTTGACCAGTTTCTGGGAGATCTCTAAGCCCCTGGAATATCCTGTGTGGTGAGAGTATCCTTGTGGTTACCTGGGAGACTTGGGCTGTGCCAGACATTATGCTAACAACATGATTTACAGCAAGGACCGAGCTATCCACTTGACCTCTGGAGGGCCTGCAGACCGAGTAA
This sequence comes from Mirounga angustirostris, assembly GCF_029215605.1. NCBI lineage: Eukaryota > Metazoa > Chordata > Mammalia > Carnivora > Phocidae > Mirounga > Mirounga angustirostris. The sequence continues at coordinate 55,040,075 of NW_026991724.1, read as the reverse complement.
CTGAGGTCAACCATGCAGGCAGCTCCAATCCATGGCCATGTAACCAAACCCCAATAAAATCCCTGGAAACCAAGGCACAGTGACCTTCTGTGGTTGGCAATACTCTGTGGATGCTGTCACATGTCATCCATGGGAGATTTAAGCTCCGTCCACAGGACTGCACAGGAGAGGACACCTGGCAGCTCATGTCGAGTCTCCGCTGTGCACCTTTTTCCTGACTTTATCCTTTCACTGTGACCAACAGCAACCCCAAGTAGGAGAGCTTTTCTGAGAGGGCTGTCTTAGCAAATCACTGAACCTGAGCATGGTGGTGGGAAGACAGACGCAGAAAGCAGTGAAGAGTAATGCAACTGCTGAAAGGACAAGGGGGGGCTCGGCTGGCACCTCTCAAGTAAAATCCCCAGAGTCCCGCCAACAAATGCCTCTTTCCTTTATCAAACACAGTAAGGCTCTTATTTAGGAACAGAAGACAGACAATTCCCTGCTGGCTAGTCCAATGGCTGAAGAACTCTCAGAACCAACACCATTTCCCTCCCTACACGGTACTAATTCATTCCTTTCTAGAGCCAAGGATACTTAGGGAGGGAGAAACTATCCCAATACTGACTACCCTGTTGGTTTCCCCTTTCTATGACAGTTGCTTTAAATCTTACAGAGTGGATTTAAACCTTTTTTTTTTAAGATTTTATTTATTTATTTGACAGAAAGAGACACAGTGAGAGAGGGAAAAGAAGCAGGGGGAGTGGGAGAGGGAGAAGTAGGCTTCCCGCTGAGCAGAGAGCCCAATGCGGGGCTCGATCCCAGGACCCCGGGATCATGACCTGAGCTGAAGGCAGACGCTTAATGACTGAGCCACCCAGGCACCCCAGGACTGAAATGTTTGTGAAACGCTTGTGAAACGTTGATTACATAAATTGTATCAACTCATGTAAATAACTGAACATTAAGTCAACTTTTCTTTCTCTCTTTTTTTTTTTTTTTAAGAGATGGGGAGAGGGGAGCGGTGGGAGAGGCAGAGGGAAGGAGAGAGGGAATCTTAAGCAGGCTCCACACTTTGCATGGAGCCCAATGTGGGGCTCAGGGCTCGATCTCATGACCCTGAGATCATGATCTAAGCCATTTTGACGTGAGTCAAAATCAAGAGTCAGATGCTTAACCGTTCAAGTCACCCAGGCACCCCTCAACGTTGCTTTTCTTTTTTTCTTTTAAAGATTTTATTTATTTGACAGAGACACAGCGAGAGGGAACACAAGCAGGGGGAGTGGGAGAGGGAGAAGCAGGCTTCCTGCGGAGCAGGGAGCCCGATGCAGGGCTCGATCCCAGGACCCTGGGATCATGACCTGAGCTGAAGGCAGACGCTTAACAACTGAGCTACCCAGGCACCCCCTCAACGCTGCTTTTCTTAAAGGGACAATGTTTTATAAACATATAAACAATGTTTTATAAACATTATAATGTTTATAAAAGCCTGAACTGTCATAATGTTAAGAGATTATTCCTATTCTTTCTTTTCCTAAGAAAGATTTCTGGAGTGGGAACAGCCCCATCTGCCACCCTAACCCCAGTCTAGGAAGGCAAGTTAGTTTGGATGTGCATGTGTCAGAATCTACTCCAGGGGAATGTAATAAAGATGATCCAAGTCAACTGGGCGGACCAAGATGTGGTCAGAGTCAGGGCTGGCAAGGGTGAGGAGGGAGCCTCGCATTATCCCTCACTTGGTATGAAGGCATCAGCAACACCCAATATAAAGAGGGAAATTTCTTCTTTGAATAAATTGGAAATCAACCAGATTGAGGTCTCATTTGAATAAAAAACAAGTGAAAGGCATCTAAAACCATCGTGATGGCCTTTCTGTACTGTGTAGAGACCCACGTGCTGAGTCTGGCCTGCTTTCAAATGTGATGAAGAATTAAGGGAGTTAGCACCTACCCAGGGCTGTGAATGTCCTGACAGTGAATGGGCCTCTTTACTTTCCCTGAAGGTTAGCCATACACAATCCTAAAGATGGAAAATACTGCACGTACCCATATGGGAGTCTCACCTCTGGAGACGAGGAAGAAATGAGCATCTAACAAACCACCACCTAACTGAGTATGGACTCTGCAGCAACACACGAGCCAAACCAAGCCTCCTGTGTCAACAGGCTTACTTCCCCCAGTTGCCATGTCACTCCCTGGTGCAGAGCATCAGAAAGCCCATCTCAGAAGGCCCAGAGGAGGAACTCTGGGCCACAGCTGAAGAGCAACTCTTGCTGGGGTATCTGAAAGGTCAGGTATAATTCTGAGACTCCATGTCAGCCAGAGACCAGAGACAGGAGAAGCCTTTCTCAGATGAAGGCTTTCCCACAAACCACCACTTACCCTCAGGAAGGGCAGAAAACTATTTCCTTATTGAAACTACTCTGGTCATAAAACAACAACAAAACAAGGCTTTGAAATGAGCCAATAAACCAAGTGAGTGTGTGTGTGCAGTGAAGGGTTAACTCAGCAGGCCTGGACTGTCCGAAACCTACACTTTTCAAAGACAGGGCTGGCCCCCACCTAGCTCCTGGGAGGTCACCTGAGCCCCTGGTGCATAAGGCACGGTGTCCTGAACACATGAGAAGAGAAGGCGCAAACAAATACAACGCCTTACGCCACGTAACTTCAGGCATATCCAGAAAAAGGCCTTTTATTTGGATAAGTTTATAAACCTTATCACATATAAAATATAAAGTTCACAGATCTAAAATTGAAATCTCAAATACAAGCCAGATGACTAACTCACACCAAGAAAACCACGATGGGTTTTTTTCTTTTCTTCTTTGCAAGAGAAGCTGCGCTGGGACAGACCGCGGCTGCGGGAGTATGATCGCCACGCAGCACTTGCTAACGGCGAAACCAGTGCAGAAACCGGCTCTGGCTCCGGCTCCCGCACTGTTTTAGCACGTGTGGGCTCACCTTCACACTCAAGCTCAGTGTGGATCTCTCCTCGACGCCAGAAAGCAAAATGCTCCCCAAGGCCCTGGTGAGGTGTTAAAAGGACACAAAAGCCAATTCGAGGGACTCTCACCAGGCAAGCTGTCCCCATTTAAGCATCAGAAGTGAATATAAATCATAACAAGTTATAACTACAAAAAGCATACTTCTAAAAGAAAACATATGTGAAGCACTTTACTTGGGTCATAAAATTCAAGTCATTACAAAAATTATGGTTTAAACTGTAACAACTGATACAAATAAATGACCAAAAGTAAGATTACTAAGCTTCTCTTTAAAGGGCGCATTGTCTGTAATTCTGTGGCTGAGAGATTATCCCATCATAGCAGAATTTAAAAACGTGACATTTTGGGGCCAGTGGCAGAGGACTCAGGCTGATGTGATTTCCTAGTACTGGGTGTGCTGGGGGGCGGGGGGTGTAGGGAGAGCAGGGAGGCAGGAAGACTGAGGCCTTTGGCAGAATGAGTCACAGTCCAGCAAACTGTCTCACCATCTGCCTGGTCACCACCATGACAAGAACCAGGGAGCCTGCAAACCACCCCTGCCCCACATGGTCCTGTCCGCATCTCTGCAGCCACACCTCTCTCCCACCAGCCTGGTCTCCCTGTACCTCTCCTGGCCTCCCCACTGCATTCTTTCTTTGACAGTAGCCTCAGGGTTCCTTTCTTTTTTTTTTTTTTTTTTTTTTAAGATTTTATTTATTTATTTGAGAGAGAGCGAGAGAATGAGAGAGAGCACATGAGAGGGGGGAGGGTCAGAGGGAGCAGCAGACTCCCTGCTCAGCAGGGAGCCCGATGCGGGACTCGATCCAGGGACTCCAGGATCATGACCTGAGCCGAAGGCAGTCGCTTAACCAACTGAGCCACCCAGGCGCCCAGGGTTCCTTTCTAACACCCAGATCTGTTCCAGTGCCTCCAGCTGCCCACCGTTTGGTTCAAGTCCAAACTCCTTCCTTGGCTGTCACCCCACGACCTGTCCAGCCATCACCCAGCACACACTCATCTTCTGTGCTCCAGGCCAACTGAACCCGCAAGGTGTGGTCGCATGACTGGCTCTGGCCAATGGGGTGTGTGGGGAGGGAACAGACTGATGGGTGCTCTCTTTTGGGTCTTGCCCTTACGAGGACCACACTTCCTGCTGTCTAATACCTTCTGCCTCCATACTGGCTGGGGGTGGTGAAAATCAGAGCAGCTGTCTCAGACCCAGAGAGCGCGGAGGTCAGCAGGGCTAACCCCCAGCGTAGGCCCACCTAGCTCTGAACTGTTGTGAGAAAATTAATTCTCTTATGTAAGCCACTGTATTTTGGGGTCTTCATTACAGCACCTTTACCTAAATTTTAAAAGACACAAATGTATCACAGCACCTACATGATCATGGAATCATGGGATTGCCCATCTGTCTCTCTCTACTGTCAGTCTCTGAAGGTCTCTGAGAAGTACAACTGTCTTAGATTTTTTTGGTATCCCTGACACCCAGAAAAAGAACCAGCACAGAGCAAGGGCATGCAAAACGTTGCCTAATAAGTGAATGAGCGAATGCACAGTAGACAGTGCCCACCAGTATTCAACTCATTCGGGACCTGGGTGTCTGTTAAGATTCTAGGAGACTCCCGGCCAATCTGGGAAAGCAGCTGACCCACCTGTCACCTCTGCCAACCGAGGGCTCGAGCCTTTGCGGCACCCTTACCTCATCCTTCAGCTGAGCCAGGAAGAGGGGCAAGAGGTGCTCAATGGTGTTGTCTTTGCCCAGGATGGGCGAGAGGCCCATGATGACGGAGGCCAGGGCCGACTTCACGTGTTGGTTGGCATCTGACACCAGCTCCTGGGAGGGAGAAGGAAGGGGGAGCCACAGGGTCAGGATGACCCCTGCAGCAGCAAGTGACCAAGCACACTCCCACCTGCTATGAGGCCTGAGCCCTGGCCTGCTTCTGCCCTTCTCCCTCATGGAGCAGGGATGGTTTAGGGTACAAAGGTATAAGGCAGTTTCTTTACCTGTCCCGCCTGCTTAGAGCTCCATGAGCCTGCTCCTAGAAGCCCCCCACCCTAAGGCCAAAGCTCTTAGAACTTTTGAGGGGAAGCACTCCCACTCCAAGCTCAGCCCCAAACCTCAGATTCTGCCTGCACTCAGGGACCCCACCTGCTTCCAACCCAACACCGCCCAGTCCTAGAAGGCTGGGGACTGTTTGCCTCTGAATGTCCATAAAGCCCAATGTCCACCCCTCCTCTTCAGCAGGCTAAGATCTGCCCTATTCCTCCCACCAAACTCCTTGTTACCTTGATGCAGGGTAAGATCTGGGTCATGATCACATTCTCCCGACAGTCAGCTGAGAGATTTTCACAGAATTCTGTGGGAGGGAGAAGGGAGGCAGAGGAAGGTGAGACCTGATGTCCTGGTTCTGCCTCGGGCCCCTCGGACACCCTCCCATTTGCTGTGTTCTGGTTGCCAGCACCAACCTTTGACCTTGTGGGAGGCTGCGGCCCTCACCTCGGCCTCACAGTCTTTCATCAGGTTCTGGAAGGCAGGCACCAGGTCTGTCTTGGTGATCTCAGGCCCCACTGCTTTCTGGAGCTGCAGACAGAAAGCAGGGGGAGTGAGAGGGCTGGGCAGTACTCTGGGTGAATGAGACCAGAATCGAAGTTAAAGGCACCAGAACTGGGGGTGAGAAGAACGCGGCCCTTGGAATCACTGCTGAGATCTACTCCCAGCACCACGGGGTGAGCCCAGGCAAGTCTCCAAGTCTCTCTGAGCCTGTTTCCTCAAAAGCAGAATGAGGGCCATGAGTACCTACCGCACAGTGTTGTCTGCATTAAAAATAACAACAGGTCTCCTTACTGCTCAAGCCATTTGGGGTGGGGTTTTCTGTTATCTGATCCAAAAACATTCTAGTGGTATGGCTCCTCCTTTTTATTAATTTTAGTTAAATATTAATTTTAATTTATATTCTATATTTTTCAAATTGGTTACCCGACCCTGTATTACTTTTTTTTTTTTTTTTTAAAGATTTTTTTATTTATTTGAAGAGAGAGACACAGCGAGAGAGGGAACACAAGCAGGGGGAGTGAGAGAGGGAGAAGCAGGCTCCCCGCGGAGCAGGGAGCCCGACGCGGGGCTCGATCCCAGGACCCTGGGATCACGACCTGAGCCGAAGGCAGACGCTTAACGACTGAGCCACCCAGGCGCCCCCCTGTATTACTCTTGCAACGAAATGGCGCGTCAAGACTGAGGGGGAAGAAGGCATGCCAGGGAAGGCACCTGTGTTCTGCTGAAAAGCTGGCTCCGGAAGACTTCGCAGGAAGCAGGACAGCTCATGACTAAGAAGGCAACAAACAAAAACTCTGAAGGGCCCAATGCTACCTGGGGCAAGTGCTGCCCCTCAGACAAAACAGGACACCTACTGAGTGTCTCCTGCGCACTGCGCACTGCTTAACTCTAAAATCCCTGCCTTCATTGAGCTTTTATCTAAAACCCAGTGTGATACAGGTCATGCTGTCCAGAAGCCGAGGATGGAAGAATCGTCTTTAACCAGGTGCTGAGCCTCCAGGGTGCAGCCGCCCTGTGCTAACATTTTCACGGGGAACACGGATGGTCCAGGAAATGTTATCCTGAGGCTCCAAGTCCTTCCAGCAAACACCATGGAAATAAGCACACTCACAGGAACAGGGAGCCACAGGGTAGAATGGCACCCAAGACTCGAACCCTGTGCTTCTCTCCAGCTTTCTCTCATGTGGGGCCCCCAAGAGCAAGTCCTGAATGTTCTCACTTGCACTGGTTCTGGACTCCCAGGGCTCCATGCGCATGCTGTCCTTTTGTTGGAACACAGTCCTAACCCAGCTCTCACCCACTCATCTTCTAGAACCAGCTGCAGCACCACCTCCTCTTCTCAATGCCCCACACAGGTCTGTCGGCTTTGGGGCTGACAGTTTCCCTCTATCTCAGCGGACCCTCCCCTTCAGGCTGCCTGCTCCTTGGGGAGGCTGGGAATATGAATTCACTGGATCCCCAGCACCCACAAAAAGAGCCAATGCTCAACAAACATGATGGTGGGATAAGCAAACTTGAGTCTCTGTGGAAAGAGCACTGTCCTAGGATCTTGTCAGAGACCTGGGATCTTTTCCTTGTTCTGCCTGCCTGGTGGTGTCATTCTGACCGGTTCTGAGCTGTGCTATGGGCTGAACTGAGCCTCCAAAATTCCTATGTTGCAGGCCCTAACCCCTCAGTACCTCAGAAAGTGACTGTATTTGAAGACAGGGTTTTAAGAGGTAATTAAGGTGGCCCTACTCCAAAATGACTGGAATCCTTATAAGAGGGGGAGATTAGGACACAGGCATGCACAGAGGGGAGACCATGTGAAGATATGGGAAAAGACCATCTACAAGCCAAGAAAAGAAGTCTCGGAGGGGCGCTTGGGTGGCTCAGTCAGTTAAGTGCCAGACTCTTGATTTTGGCTCAGGTAATGATCTCAGGGTCCTGGGATCAAGCCCTCCGGTGGGCTCTGTGCTCAGTGAGGAGTCTACTTGTCCCTCTCTCTCTGTTCCTCCTCTCTCGCCCAATAAATAAGTAAATAAAATCTTAAAAAAAAAAGTCCTGGACTAATCTCCAGCACAGTGAGCAAATAAAGTACCCTCCAGTCTGTGGTACTGTGTCATGGCAGTCCCCAAAACTAATACAGGCTATGCCCTCCCTTTTGTAAAAGGGGAGAGTTTGATTAGGTCAAGAGCACACACATATTACCCTTCTCTGCTCTGTGGCTCTCCACAGAACCTGAACTTGGCTTCAGAATCCTTCCCAACACAGCTCTTCAAGTTGCGACTATTACTCAACCCGGGTTGGCAATATGAAGTGAGACGCAGCCAGATGATCAGAGATCTTACTGCTCAAACACCCAATAATTTGTTGGATATAACTAAAAACCCAGCTTCTACGTGTGGCCCCATCCCTACCCCTCTGAGGGCCTCAGTTTCCCCATCTGTGAGTTGTGAACTGTCCCCACCTCTGTGAACTTGTCAGCCACCATGTATCGGACGCGCCAGGACTTGTCCTCAGCAGCCTGGCGCAGAGTGGGCATCACCAGGGCCTCCAGATCCTCCTGGGGTAGTAGCTGGGCGATGTTCACACATGCCTCCACCGCCAGCAGCCGCACCGAGTCCTGCGGAGAGGATCAGAGCTGTGAGGGCCGCAGAGACCCGTTACCTTTGGGAGTCCCTTTTAGACACAGGATCTGCTAGAGGAAGGGGATGGAGTAGGGGGTTGGGGAGCAGAGCCCACCTGCTCGTCAGAGGCCAGGTTGGAGAACATGGGGATGATCTCACTCTTGACATTGTCCAGCTCCAGCACCTTGGCGAACTCCCCCAGCTTGGAGGCTGCGGCCCGCCGCACCATGGGGGTGTCATCTGAGCATAGGTTCCGGAAGTACCTGGGGGTTGGAAGTGGGACTCAGGGGGAGGAAGGCCTAGGATCCCATAGCAGCACACAGAGGAAGAGAGGAGAAAGCAGACGCAGTCACGCCAAGTCCTGGCTTTGCCTGAGCGACCCCGGACAAGCGATGAGCCCCCGAGTCTTCCCAGGCCTATAGAATGGAGCTGATGGTGATACTTCCCACCGCACAAGGTCACGATGAGGTTTACACGAGATAATGTGCGTGAAAGCAGAGCAGCCGATCTGCACATAGTAAGTCCTAGTGAACGGCAGTTACTGACTGTATCATTCTGACCATATAAAGTTGTTGGGCTAAGATGCTGTCCAGGGGTTCCTCAAAGGTTTTACTTTTCAGGAGTGTGGGGGATGCACGCATGCACACAGACCTCTAAGCAAACGTGGGCAGCTGTAAACCAGTATTCTGTCATGTGTAAGAACTCAGGGCCTGCGCTTGCTGCTCAACAGTCTGTGCAGCTGGTGAGTGAATGACGTCCAGAGGGAGGGGAAGAAACACATACTAATGGGAAATTTTAATCCACTTAGAAGCATTTTCATTCACTGTTCCTGGAGAGGAGTCTTACATACAAGGAATTCTCTGGAGTATCAAGCCTAAGGGGAGGAGGGCGGAGGAGGCGGCCAAACTGAGCCAGTGTATCTGTGAGGGTTCTGGACCGGGGGCAGGCCTGAAATGGCACCCACCCCACGGGTGGGGTGCTTTTATGAGCCAGATCTGTTCCCCGCACTTTGTATGTGGTCGTTCTTGTAAATCCTCACGATGCCCAATGGGAGGAAGGAGCTATCATTTCTCCATTTCCTAAATGAGCAAGAGGCTGTGTCTGGCCCCGGCCTGGGGACGCCGCTCTCTGAGGGGCGGAGGAGGGGCGGAGTGGGGGCTGAGCCTGAGAGAAGGGGTCCAAGCTGAGGCAAGGCTAGGACTCACTGTCGAAGTTCTGCCTTGACGGCGCTGGACACGCGGGGGTAGCAGACAGAGAAGAGGCCGCAAGCGGAGGTGCGGGAGGTGAACCAGTCGCCGCCCGCCAACCGCTTCACCAGCGGCACGAAGTGGGCCTCGAGGTCAGAGGGTGAGTGCTCGTGCGAGATGGCCCGCAAGGACTCCACCGCCTTATCCCGCACCACCGTCTCTTCCACCGTGGCCAGCGACTCCAGGGGTGGCTGCGGGACAGAGCACAAGGTCACAGCAGGTCCCCTCCTCACCACCCCAGCCTCGAGCCCTACCCCATGCCCCTCGTGGCTCATCTCAGAGAAACCTTCCTTGACCTCCCCACCTGCAGGCCTTCCTGAAGAGCCCCAACAAAGAGCCTCACATAGAGGCCCTTGAAGGAGCTTCATTGAGGGCCAGGATCCTCACAATTCTACCTATCACTTTCTGAGCAGAGGGCCACAGCTGTCCTTGGCTCCTCACAGTGCATGGATAATCATGGATACTGACTGGAACATCTATCTGCTGGGTGTCCTAAGCAGGGTCACTGTGTCACACAACCTGGGACCTGGGACCTGGGGGGGGTGGTGGTGGAAGAGAACAGGGGACAATGTCGACTCTATGAAGCAGGTCCCGTGACGGTCTTCATTTTACAGAAGAGGAAACTGAGGCAGGCAAGTTAAATTAACTTGCCCACTCTAGTGCTAGCTACAAGACAGGATCCAAACCAGGCCACCGGGTTCCCGAGTTTGCAAAGGGTTAAAAGCACGGCTGTGGTTTCTGATAGGGGACTGCCCCAGGAGCTCACGTGACTGGCAAACCTGAGGCTTGGGACCGCAGGCCTGGAGGGGTCCTGCTCCTTTAGGGACATCTGACTGGTTCATCACATGTCCCCAGAACCCAGCAGAGCTCCTCGGACAGGGCGGGAGCTCAGCAATTACTGACTGAATAAAGGGAGGCTTAAGTGATTCTAGTCTGTTCAAATAAAGGTGTGAAGATCTGCGGTCTGAAGTCCAGTGTGGCCTGACAGGTGTAGAAGGCAGGAAGAAATCGTACACGGAAATGCCTCCAGAACCCAAGCAGGCAAGAGAATGGAGCAAGGAGCAAAGGTGGCGGGTGGGGACAACTGAAGGAGGCAGAAACTGTGGCATGTAGCCTAGGAAGGACAGCTGCTTCCCAGCTCCATCAACTGTCTCCCCAGGAAAACACAGCTGGTAAAAGCAATCAGTTTTCCAAAAGCAGCCAAAGGGGGCAGGTGTGTATATGTCAAAAATCTCATTTAACACATGCTACACAATGAATGAACACTGAAGACATTATGCTGAGTGAAATAAGGCAGTCAGAGAAGGCCACACGTTGTAGGATTCCTTTGTATGAAGACCCTAGAGTAACCAGATTCATAGACACAGAGAGTGGAATGGTGGGCCCCAAGGGGCAGGGGAGGAGGGGATATGGGGAGTTACTGGTTAATGGGGGAAGATGACAGATGGTGGTGGTGGCCGCACCACAATGTGAATACACTTAATGCCACAAAACCGTATCCTTAAAAATGGTTGTTGGTATTTTTAACCACGATGGATATAAACAAAAAAAAATTCACAAAAGACTGGCAGTGATTCAAGAGGAAAATGTGACACTATGGCAGCCTGGGGGCCGCCAGTGTGTGGCCTCTGTCCTAACGCCATGCTATCGCAGGGTCTCTGGCTCGTCTCATAGGAGTGCGGCTGAAGGTGGGGACGCTGGGCTACTGAAGGGACTGGGCTCCTCTCTGTTCCTGGTCTTCCCGCTTCCCACGCCGGCACATGGAGGTGGGTCCGCAATCAGTATTTGCCATTCACCTGTTCCATCCAGAGAGTGACCGAGGCCAAGTGGTACTTATGTCGCGCCAGGGTGCCGGCCCTAGGGGGTCGCTGCGGGCGGTGGTTCGCACAGTGAGGTCTGTGATCACCCAGGAGGCCTAGCTCACTCAGCACAGACCAACAGAATCAGACCCTCCAGGGCGGGGCCCAGGAAGGTGCATGTTTAGGAAACTCCAAGGGATGCTTTCCCACAATGAGAAGTCGTGCTGTGGGTTCTCCATGAAGGAGAGAGGGCAGAGTTCTCAAACCCAGAGAATATGCGGGGGAGGGGTGTGAACCTCCTAAAATCACTGTACTTTTAGGAGGCTCTAGAGTTTTCATCAGATTTTCAAAGCGACCCAGGATTCCAAAACGGTTAAGAGCTGTAGATACAGAATCAATCCTTGTGCCGTAGCTACGCGGCTCCCTGTGAAATTAATCCCATTTCACCCCTCCAGAGACACGAGGGCTGGATGGCTCTGACACACCTCTGGGTTCCGGAGCCCATACTTGGTACTCATGTTCGTGGAGCGAACAAATTGCACAATAGCCATTTTCCATTTCTCTTTGTCAAAATCCAGATCCATTGGTACCTCCTCCAGGAGGCCTTCGCTGACAGCTCCCCCTTCCCATCCGGAACAGGTCAGGTGCCTCCTCCAGGTTCTAAGGTCCCCCAGCTTCCCTCTTGCCCAGCTCTAATCAGCCTGTAGAGCTACTGAGAGCCCTTGGGGGGGGGGGGGCGATAAGAGAGAGGAGTGGCAGTGATTAAGAGGCAGGAGCCTGGGTTTGAATCCTGACTCTGTCTCTTCCCAGCTCAGGCAATTCAACCTAAACCAGACCTCGAGCCTCAGTTTCCTTCCTCATCTGTGAACTGGGGCTAGCACCAGTGTGCATCTCATAGGGCCCCTAGGGGACATGACAGGTGACTGTGCAGAAGGCACCTGCAGGCACCAAGGAGCACCAGCATTCGGGCCTGACTGGCCTCTGGGTTACCAGTGCTCCCTGGCCCAGGGTCCTCAGGATGTGTTACCAGTGCTCCCTGGCCCAGGGCCCCCAGGATGAACACTGGTCCCAGAGGACACGTGACTCTTCCCCAAAATATGTGTGGGATGACCCTGACCTGGTAAGGCAAGGACTCCAGGGTTCCAGTCCTGCTCCCCAGCAAGCCTGAGCCCTACACCATCTGAGGGCCTTGGGGCCCCTTGTTGAAGCTATGGGATCCGTGTTTTCTGCTCCCAAGTCCTCTGAGATGCTGCTGAAAGCTACAAATTCTCTCCTCAGTAAAACTGATAAATTCCAGGGCTTACAGAAAGTTCCATGGAGCTCAAGGGACCCCTTTTTCACGCTGGCCCCCAGACCTCATCATGTTTGTGTTAAGCAGCCCTAATCTGTGTAAAATGCAGGAAATGATCTCATTCGCATACAACTGTCTGTGTGTACATACACATAAATTATACACGTACACACAGATGAAAGCTGACAGACCAATATTTAATGACAATTATCCAATTTCTTCAGAAACAACACTGTTTAGAAGAAATATCTGTTCAAACCCGAAATCCCCTCAATTTTAAGAAATGCCATTATTTTATACACCACTAAAAGGAAAAAGGCTATGATAAAAATTAAGACATCATTAAGTGCAGATGCCAAATATAAAACTGTGTCTTCAGAAGCATGACATACAGGATTATCGGGGGCAGGGGGAGAGCAGGCAGGAGCAGTGACCTGGGGCTCTGAGGAACAACGAAAACCAAGGGGCTCGGAAACCCGAGGCTCCTCCTTCCCGGATGGCAGGACCAGAGTGTTTCCCTGGTGACAATGGAGTCCACCTTGCTCTTCTCACAAACAGCAGTTACTATTGGTATCTGACCCATCTCTGTGTCCCTAGCCATCACCAAGCACAGGGGCGCACAGGCAGGCACCTGGAACCCCAGCTCTGCTACTTACTACCTGCGAGGCCTTGGCCAAGGTGCTTACCCCTCAGTGTGCCCAGTGGCTCATTTACGAAAAGGGAAATGTCCCTACCCCAAAGGGTGGACATGACCTCGTAACATATGGCATAATGACACTGGCAGCTAACACCTGATAGTATTTACCATGTGCCAAGTACCACACCAAGGGCTTTAATCAATTAAAAAGATACATTTTAATGACTCCCATTTTACGGATGAGGAAAGTATAACACAGAGAGGTTAAGTAACTCTTACAAGTTGCACAGCAAAAGAGTGATAGAACTCAGACTGCCTCCAAGCCCAAAGCCCAAAGCCCTCTATGTTGGGCCAAGTGCCCAGCTAACAGGAAGATAAACAAGTGTATTTTTGGTATTGCTATATGAAACGCTACTACTAATCTGGTGGATTAAAGGGAATGTCCAAGGCTTGCCTGTTCCTAGAACATGACCCCCAGCCTCTCCTGCATTCTTCCCATCCTGCTCCTGGCAGGGCCATGGATCTGACCCCCAAGGGGTGGGCAGGAGACCTCCCTGCCTCCAGACTCACCAGCAGGCAGTGCACGTACTCGGGGCCTCCCACCAGCGTAGTGAAGGTTCCCAGCTGTTCTGCCAGGGCCAAGAGGACCTCATCCTCATCGTAGATGGTGTCTGTGGAACAAAGACAGACTCTGTTACAGTCCCATGCCAAGTCTGACTCCAGCCCCTGAGTGACCCAAGCTGGGAACAAGCAGGCTCCATTCTGCTTCCTCTAACTCTCACCCTCCACCCTGACTGGTGCAGAGATCAAGGTGCAGGCTTGGGTCAGAGGACAGAGCACCAAAGTCCCTCTTCTGCCCTTTACTAGGTGAGGGACACTGGGTGAGTGAGACCAGTCTGCGAACCCATTTCTGCACCTGTAAAATGGTGCTAATGTACATCTCAGCAGGAATTACAGTGAGGAGCAAACAAGACCATGCATATGAGCACAGAGCCTGGTAAATGGGGGCTTTTCGGTTTGGTCCAGCTTTTACCCTCAGCACTGCCTTCTCTGCCAAGAACTAATCTTTCTCTTCAGTCTGAGAAATTCTTCTCCATCCTTCAAGATTCAGTTCAGGTTTCCTGACCAGACCAGGGCACGTCCCTTCTCTACGCTCCCCTCAATCCCAAGCCACCTTTATCAGAGTCCTTAGGAGTCCAGGACCGGCTCCTCTCTGTACCCCATTTTCTGCCAGAGATGAGCACAGCAGGAGCTCAGTCCAGGTTTGCTGGAAGAACACTGGATGACTGTGTAAAGACAGAGCTGCTGTGTCCTAATGCTCAAACCAAAGGCCTTTCTCAACAGTATGGCAGAAGATGCTTCCAGTAGGAACTGCTGACCTCTGTGGCAGAAGACGCTAACATCCCTGACATCTATGCTAGCATTTCAACTTGCCGAGATTAAGCCAAGCATACGGCAGCCCAGCCAGACATCTCCAGGCTCCCCTGCAGCTGGCAGGCCAAGGGACCCTGCTCTGGCCGATGGGGTGTGAGAAGTGGTAGGTTCACACTCTGGGTCACTTCCTCACCACCCTCTCTGCTCATGGGGCTGTCCTCATCCTCCTCACCTTGTGGTGGGTTCTCTGCTCTACTGCTGGCTGGGTGTGCGGCCATTCACTTCACCTCTGAGCCTGTTTTCTCACCCCACATCCCAACAGAGCTGTGTGAGACCAAAGCAAAGTGATGTTTTCTGTGAAGAGCTCAGCATGGGGTCTGGCCCGAGTCAGCGCTTCAGAGAACACACCAGTGTGGCTCCGGGCCCACCAGGCCCTTGGGTCCTTCCCAGCCTCAGTTTCCCTGGCCCTCTCTGTACACAGTTAACTTCGCCCTCTCCGTACATAGTTAACTTCACCCTCCCCATTTTCTCTATCTCCCGGAGACCTTGTGCATATCCATGGCCTCAATTCGTATTCAACTCAGTCCTCAGTCCAGACTCCCTGGCCCAGCTGCGTTCCTGAAAGCCAAATACGTGGAACCTGCCAGCACCTCCTATTTTCATGGTCCCCACCCCCACAGAACCGCCTTCCCAGCCTCCCCATCTTCTCGGCCTCAGAGGCTTAGGGATGCCTCCTCCCCACCTCTCTGATGCAGACCTGTCCACCGTCCACCTCAGTGTCCCTCTGATGACCACCATCTTGCTGGATGACTACAACTGCTTCCTAACTGATTTTTCTGCTTCTGCCCTGGCCCCCAAACCACCCAGCTTCCTTCCAGAGTCCTGAGTGATGCTTTAAATCATGACACTCCCCTACCTCCATCTTCCAATGGTTTCTAAGGAACATGAATTAAAATCCTGACTCCATACACCATGATCCCAGGTGATGTGGCCACTGTACCGATCTCCAACCCACATCTTCCCTCCAACACTGTGCCCATCCACGCCTGCCTCTTCCTGTACCTGGAACATTCTTCTCCCAAAGTCCTACACGGCAGGTGCCATTCAGACCACAGCCCCAGGAAGACCTGCCCTGGCCACCACTGGAATATCCCTTACCCTTATTTCCACTTTGTGTCTCTCTGGCTTCATCACTACTTATTCCCCTGACTGGAACAGAAGCTCCATGAAGACGGGAACTTTGATTTGCTCTCCATCTCACAGCCCACAGTGGTGTGCGTTAGATATTTATGAAATATGCCTACAAATGGCCTCCTTCGAGGTATTTTTTAACTATACCGTGTATTCGCTTAAATGAACCCAGATCTTTTAAACAGAAAAGACTCTGTCCTGAGCTTGAAGAGATGCCATGAACGCGATGAAAGGCAGCAACAAGCCACTCTCCTCTGCTCAGGGAACCTGCATTCATACACCTTCCCAACAAAACCATGTGGTGTGTTTAAGGCAAATCTGGGATTTCTGAGGATACTTTTCACTGGTGTTTGCCTGGGTACAAGCCTTTAAATGGCACGTGACTTTTCAGCCACTGGCACACACAAGTGACCTGACTCACCCTGGAACCCATCCGCATCTCACTGTGGCCAAAAAATTACCAACACCTGTTTCCAACACACTGGGGCATCACGTGGTAATTTTCCCCTCATAACACTGCGACTGTTCTGTAGGTGTGAGCTGAGAGAGGGCTTTCAGCTTGTTCTGAAACAGTACCACCTTTTCTGAAAGACGCAATGTATCTACCATTTGCTATTTTGAACATTTTGCAAAGGGTGAAGCCCAAAGGAAAGAAAATCTGCCACCACTTAACGAAAGCACCCCAAAGAAATGTGTCTTGAATGCCTGACTCCTCTTCCATCTCATGGCTTCTACAGTTCCTCTCACTTGCATTACTGTGATGTCACATGTGGCTCTATGATGAAATAAAGAGGACACATATGTTAGATTCACTGAATTTTGGGGCGCCTGGGTGGCTCAGCTGGTTAAGCATCTGCCTTCGGCTCAGGTCACGATTCCGGGGTCCTGGGATCAAGTCCCGTATCGGGCTCCCTGCTCAGTGGGGAGCCTGCTTCTCCCTCTGCCTGCCATCACCCCTCCTTGTGCTCACTCTCTCCACCTCTGTCAAATAAATCTTTAAAAAAAAATTCACTGAATCTTAACAGCAGCCCACATATTAGATGATGATTCCCGTTTTACAGAGGAAATGAAGCATGTCCTGGCTGGGACTGAACCAGGTTGCCCAACCCCTGGGTCTTTGCTCTCAGCCACTGACCCCAAGTCAACTGCCTCTGCTGTTTTCTTGCCCATACCCACCCCCCCCTTACAATGCTGTGTGCACAGGTTTATTTTCTACATCTCATTCGCCCACCCTCCAGAACCTATCTACAATGGCTGCCTACCTTCACCTATAGGATTAATCCCAGACTGCCGCCTGGCACTCAGAATTGGCAACCCCCCCCCCCACCTGCCCCTGTGCCTCTCCCTTCATCCAATCACCATGTTCAATCCTGCCTCCATTTGCTGTTTACTCCTGCCAGTCCCCTCCCTCCCCCAGGCTGCCTTCCCCACTACCTCACCATAGAGGGACCAGCACTTCCCAAGCATTTTCTACAGACTCAGCTCCGCATGGAGCACTTAATCCTCAACAGCCCTGAGTTAGGTACTCCTCTTACCCCTTGACAGATAAGGGAGTTGAGGCTAGGGGAAATGGAGTAGCTGACCCAGGTTTGCTAGCAGGCTGGTGGCACAGCTGGATTCAAACCCAGGTCCCACCAACTTCTTTACCCACTTTATTTTCTTTTAATCTTTTACTTACTTGAGAGTGAGAGTGCACATGAGCGGGGGGAGGGGGGGTTGAAGGATGGATGACAGAAGGAGAAGCAGGCTCCCCGCTGAGCAGGGAGCCCAAGGTGGGGGCTCAATCCCAGGATCATGACCTGAGCCAAAGGCAGACACAACCGACTGAGCCACCCAGGCACCCCCTTTACCCACTTTATTACACCACCATGCCACACATCACACTCCTTGTGGCCCAGCTGCCCCATCTCAGCACTCAAGAGCTTTCAAGTCTTGCCCACAGTTCACCAGTGGAAGCCACTCAGTTCAGGTCACCTGCTCAGTGTCACATGGATACCTGCTCATGTGGTGTTCGCAGGCAGATAAACCTGTGCTCCTCAGTCATTAGCCGTTGTCACCGTGGGCAATCCCTGTGTCTCTATAGGCCTTCATGTCCCCACATGTCAAAAGAAGGAATAATCATCTCCGCTCCCTTCCTCCCCGGCATCACCACTAAGCCCAAATTAAAGGATCAGGTAGGAGTTTCACAGTGACTCTGAGCCTTCAGTTGCTATTTCAATTAGTATAAAGTAGTAAGAAGAACAGTGGGAACAGAGGATTTACCTCTAACTGGTGGTCCGGTGTGTCAGACACTGTGCTGAGTGCTCTGCACGCATCTGCAGACAGGAGGTGAGCGGGGCAGTCTAACCACTAACACTTGGCAGCTTTTCCCATGTGCTGAGCACAGCCTGTGTGAGCACTTCACATGGCATCTTATTTAAGCTTGGTATCGGGTTACACGGTTAGGCCCACTTCACACACGAAGAATCAGAGGCAGGCAGATGTGAAATACCTTGCCCATGGTCACACAGCTAGAAGGTGCTGGGGCTCGGGTTTGAACCCAGGTCGTCAGGACCCTGAGTCATTAACCAGTGCTGTTAAGTCTGCAGCCAGCATGACTAGATAAATAACCCCTGTGGGTCACCTCTTAGCTGTCTCAGGCAAATGTACTCCTTCACCTCTTCAACCCCAGCGCCCTCACCTATAAAATGGGGGCAGCAGTCTTCCCTACCTTAAGGAGCTGCTGTGAGATTAACAACGGGGAACAATACTCATGTGTACTTACTGAGCAAAGGCCCCCGTTCTGAGGACCATGAACTAACCCAATCCTCACAAGAGAGGGTTGAGAGCACTGCCTGGCACATGGCAGGCAGAGGATAAATGTCAGCAATTACTCTTACTGTTACTTAATGCTCACATCAATGTTATAGCACATGTGTGTTTAATCTGCACTTTATACATAAAAACTCTAAGGAACAGTTAGGTTAAATGACTCACCTCGAGATACCAGCTTTTAACTGTTAGTGCTGTGATTCAAACCTGGCTCCATCTGCCTCCAGACCCCATTCACCAATCCTGCCTCCACCCCACCGTGCCTAGCACGGGGCAGACCCTCACAGTCTGTTAAATCCCTAACGAGGCCTCTCTTACCCAACAGGAACCAAGCCCCCCACCCCCCGGACAGTCCCCACTCCGCCTGGGCCCCAGGAGTCCACCTCCTCACCTGTCAGGAAGGGCAGGAGCTCGCTGCGGGTCCTTTCCACCCCAAGGGCCAGGGCGATGGTGGACAGTTTCTTGATGCTGTTGAGACGAAGCTAATGAGAGAACGAGAAGAGCAGGGAAGAATGTTAGCATGCCCAGACTTAGGGGTGTGTGTCAGCTCCAGACCCAGGCAGCCTCTGGAAGCCTAATGTGTGTAAGGATGTGGCACATACCTACCAAATGCCTGAGTCAGTAAATTACAACGGGAGCAGCAGCCTCACCAAAAGCACCCATGGAGTCTTACTGGGCAGACACCCACTCAGTGGTGCTTTCCAAGACCACTCTCTAAAGCTGCACACTGCATCCCCACACGCCTGATCCTCCTCCTCTGCTTTGGTCCCCTCCTGCACCCAGCACCACCTGACACGCTCCAACAGGGGCGGCCACGTTCCAGCACATTTGCTCTGTGCCGGGTCCTAGGCTGGGTACTCACACACACAGGCTCTCACGACAACCGGGAGGTCAGAGCTGTTATAAGCCTCATTCTACATAGCAGGAAACAGGCTTAGGGAACAAAAGTCCCCTCTAAGGGTTACACAGTTCAGATGCTGTGGGGCAGGGACTGAAACCCAGGACCACCAGCTAATAGAAGACAGTATTATAACAACAGTGCTGTATAAACAGGAGTACCTTCAGCACTAGTAACAGCACTAGCATAAGGGGTTGAATAGTGGCCCCCAGAAGATATGCTCTAGTCCTAACCCCCAGGACTCAAGAATGTGAAAATAGGGACTTTGCAGATGTAATTAAGTCAGCATCTCAAGATGAAATCATCCCAAATTTAGGGGGGAGTCCTTGTGAAACAGTGAAACAGAAGATATGTTTACTGGTCTCTGCCCCTGGTTCCTGCACAGAGTTCCTTGGAATTTCCTCAGTGACAGCAGTGTCTTCCGTTTTAATGAAGCATATCTTGGTGGGCTCCTGGATGGGGACTGGTCACCAGAAAGACCAAGCCATAGTCAGAAGCTTGGAACTTTCAGCCCTACCCTCATCACTGGGAGAGCAGCTGGAAATGGACTTAATGATCAACCATGCCTGCATGATGAAGCTTTCACAAAAATCCTCAAAATATAGAGCTTGGGGAGCTTCCAGGTTGGTGAAAACATCCATATACCAAGAGGGTGGCACACCCCAACTGAAGAGGAACAGAAGCTCCTGTATGCAGGACCCTTCCAGACCTCACCCTATGTAGCTCTTCATGTGCGTGTTCATCTAAATCCTTTATCATATCTTTTATAAGATGATAAGCTGATAAACGTTAAGTGTTTCCCTGAGTTCTGTGAGCTGTTCTGAAAAATCATTAATCCAAGGACAGGGTCATGAGAACCTCAATTTGTAGCCAAGTCTGACAGAAGCTGTCAGTAATGTGGGGACCTATTACTTGCGACAGGCGTCTGAAATGGGGGGTGGTCTTGGGGGACAGAGCCCTTCATCTGCGGGGTTGGCGCGGACTCTGGTGAGAGTTACAACTGAACTGAATTGTAAGACATCCAGCTGGTATTGCAGAGAACTGCTTGGCCTGGGGAAAAACCTCACATGTGGTGGCAGAAGGCGGTAAATATAAACCTTCCCTGTAAATTGCCAGCAAGTACGTATTTTCAGCATCTTGGGCCACGGAGTCTCTGCCCTAACTACTCAACTGTGCGTTGGCGCAAAAGCAGCCACAGATCCAGACACGTATGCAGCCTAAGGGGCAGGGCCGTGTTCCAACAAAACTGCATCTGCAAAAGCAGGCCACGGGCTGAATTCGGTCCATGGACCGTAGTTTGCTGGCCTTTGTACAAGTCTTTAAATGTTCTATAGGTCTGAAGTTTCCCGTAATAAAATATGGGGGAGGGATCCTGACTTAGTTGCCTGTTTCCTTCCTCTTCGTCGTCTCCCAGTTAGATCTCTGGGTTCTTCTCTCAGCTGGGCTATGGGGAAACGCGTGCAAGGGCCAGGGCCCCGACAGCTGCGCGCAGCCCTGAGGACGAGACACCAGCAGGGAATGAGCACAAGCACAAGGCCAGCGACAACAGCTGCTAACATCTGACTGCCTGCGATGTGCCTGACAGCATCCAAGTGCTTGACGTGGAGAAGTAACACACTGGATCCTGAGAACTGAGCTCCAAGGTAGGTACTGTTTAAGGGTGAGGATGCTGAGGCACAGAGACGCTGTCATTTGCCAGAAAGCAGCAGAGCCCAGACTGGAAGCCAGGCACCCAGACTCTTCATCTCAACATCTCTGTAGTTTAGGAAAGGTGCCCAAGGGGTGGGCGCATAGGAATCAGGCCATCTCTGCCATGCTGGAGAGCCCCCCTCCCTCCTGTCTCTGGAGATGCTGGTTTTGGTGTCGTTGAGAATGTCAGCTTAGTTTCGTCAGTCTGCACAGGCGGCACCAGGAACACTCAAGAAAGGCAGCACAGGGTGGCACTCTGGAGCCACGTGGTCTGGGTTCAAGGCTAAGCAGCTTGGGATCCTGGGCCACTCTGTACCTTTCTGGGCCTCAATTTCCTCACCTGTGAAATGGGGATTATAATACCACCCATCCTCAGGTTACTGTGAGTACCAAGGACATAAACCTGGGAACACCCTCTGTGACCTCACCCTGTTGACAGCATCCCGATTTTGTTCAGATACCACAAGAAGGGCACGCGTGGCAGCAGGCTAGCTGTCCCCCCAGGTCTCCTTTCCTTTCTCTTACGGTGAAAGAAAAATAATAATAAATACTCCCATGGTGCATACGGTGTGCCAGGCACCGTTCTAGGTGCCTTCATGTCTTAACTCATTTGATCCTCGAGACAACCTCATGAAGATTCTGGATCAACCATTACGTGGCCAAGGAAACAAAGGCACAGGGAGGTTAAGTAACCTCACACAGCTTATAGGTGGCAGAGCCAGGATGAGAACCCCAGTCACCTGGCTCTTAACAAGTACCATCAATTTTCATTTCTGTGTTTTTAATTTGGGGGGGGGAGGGTAGTGGTGCCCTGAGCAGGTCTAATAACCACAATTTTGAAACAGAGGAGAACACAGACAACACTAGAAGTACCTGCAACAGCTGAAATGAGATGTGCACAGTCATGATTTCCACAGGCTTTGCTGACACTATTTATATTTTGCTATTGTAATACTACAATTCATAATAGGAGGAAGGTTAAATTGGAGTTACAGGTTATTGAAAATAAAGATGTTATTTTCCCCATCCGAATTCACGGACCTGTGCTGGAATTCTGGACGCGCCCCAGGTTAAGAGCTCCTGCACTGGGTTACACTGCCGCTCATAACTCCTGGTTTTCAGCTGTGCACACGACTCCCAGGAAAAGACATTTCTGAATTGCCTTTTCATCCAACATGACCAGGAGATTAACACCCAGCCAGTGAAATCCCAGTGGGAATGGTGTGTGTGACTTCTAGGAAGTGTCCTTAAGGGGACCTGCGGTCACACTCTTCTTCCCTCTTTCCTGCATGGAATGGGGGGCTATGATGGCTGGGCTTCAGCAGCCACCTGGGGATCGTGAGGTAACCTGGAGATGGGGCGGGCAGGATGGAGGACATACAAGCAGAGTACAACATGGAAGAGCCTGAGACCCTGACACCAAAGAGTGAAAGAGTGGCACACCAGCCTGCACGGCCATCAGACTTTTTGGTCATAAGCCAGAAATAAACTTCAAGCCATTTAAGCCTCTTTTAGAATTTTTCTCTTATTTATAGACAAAATGAATTCCAGTGAACTCAGCACATGACCTAGTTCTGGACAAAGAGACAAGGGCAAGTCAGCCAAGGAGCTTCAAAAAAGATTTTCCTCCCGGGGGGGGGGGGGGGGAGGAGGGAGGATGACAAGGTAAAAAAACGTCTCTGTCCTGCGTTCTCTGTGACATTCCTGATGGAGCAGCTATTAATAACATCAGTAAGAAATCCTTACTGTCCCTTGATCGTGGCATAGTGCTGAAGTCTACCCTGTGCACGGCCCCCCAAGCAGGTGCCTGTCAAGCACCCGTGACGTTCCACATACGTGGTTTCGCGACAGCCCATCACCCTGGGCTGGGGCTGCCTGTATGCCCAGCAGCCCTCAGCACACAGCCCAGTACAGAGAGACATAACGTATAAAATCTTCCTCCCCGCCGCTACATCCACCTGTAGAAGAACTACTCACTTTTTAAGGCCCATGTTCCCACTGGATCCACAAAGCTTCCTGACACGAACACGTGCAGTGTGGCCCCAGGGAGCTTCCCCGCCACAAATGTGTACGGTCTGAGCCACAGGCAATCCATCTTCCCTTCACAGACTGAAATCCAAAGGCCCTGCTATGGCCTATGAAGTCCAATGTAATCTAGCCCCCTCCCCACGCACTCGCCCTGCCCACCGCCCCCCTGCCCCTGGAAATTCTGTCACAATGGTTTCCTTGAGAGTAACCAACAAACCAACAACGCAACACCACTCTCACCAAGCTCTTCGCACTCGCTGATGTACTATTTCCTCAGCCTGAAACACTCTCCCTTCAGACACCTCAGGGTGTCCCCCTACTTCACCCAGGTCTCTGCTGGATCCCCTCACACGACCACCCAGAGAAAATAGCATGCCATCACTCTCCCCATATATGACCTCTCACCACTCTCGACACAGACTTCTTTGTTCAGTCTGTCCTTCCCCACCGGAACATCAGCTTCGCAGGGTAGGGACTCTGTCTTCTTCACCCTGTGCCCCAAGAACCTAGGACACCACCTGGCACAGAGTTAGAGCCTAATAAATACCTGGGGGATTAATTTTTTTTTTAAATAAAGGAACTACAGAGGTGAATACAGCAGAGATAAAAAGTTTCTAGAGGAATATGCTCCAAATTGTTACTGTTTGGAACAGGTGGGGGCTGTCAACGGGGTGGTGGGGTCTGTAATGTAAGGCATGTGCTTTAGCAAGGAGCCTCGGCTGGCCGGGGGAAATGCTCAGTGAGTGACACAAGTCTCTCTACCTCCTATAAAGTCCTGAAGTCTATATATCTTTCTTCCTTATTCCACAAAGGATCATGTTTTTAAATGAACATAATGTATGTGGGTGTGAAAAACTAAGCACCCAGCTGGTCATCATTTAGCATTGCTGAAGAGTGAAAATGGGCATCACAACCTGTATTTCTACATGATTTTTTTTTTTTTTTTTTTAAATAACAAATGAGCACGTAACTCTGGCTTTACCCACTAGCTAAGGGTCCCGGGCAAGTCTGGGCACCTCGGAGCTTCCGTTTCCTCTCTGTAAAATGGGAATTACAACAGTGCTGAATTCACGGGATTGCTGGACTGATCAAATAGGGAGAACCTAGAGACAGAGCCTGGCAGGTTGCAAGCACCTCACTGTTAGCTGTTATTCTTTACCACTGTCTCTTATGTATTTGACATTTCAGGGGCAGGAGTGAACGGTAATCGCTCCACCCTCAGAAGCTGCAGCACTGGCGGGAATACTTCACGCAGCAGTTTGCCTGGCATGATAATCATTTATGGACGTGCCCGTTTCCCTCGTTTGGAAGGTGACTTGTCTCTGGGACAAGGGTCAGGACTGTCATCAATGGTGATTCCTGAACCTAGTACAGGGCTGGGCATGCTAAAAAAGCATAAAAAGAAACAATTTCAGTTTTTAAAAACTCAACTACAATTTAGAGTCCTTAATATGTGCCAGGTACAGGGGCGCCTGGGTGGCTCAGTTGGTTGGGCGACTGCCTTCGACTCAGGTCATGATCCTGGAGACCCGGGATCGAGTCCCACATCGGGCTCCCTGCTCGGCATGGAGTCTGCTTCTCCCTCTGACCCTCCCCCCTCTCATGCTCTCTCTCTCAAATAAATAAATAAAATCTTAAAAAAAAAAAAAATATGTGCCAGGTACACAGCTAGGTACTCTATACACATGTTCTCTCTTTTCGCGCAAGAGACAGACATCAGCCCCACACTCATCCTACAGCCAGGCAAGCAAGGCAGAGAGGAGAATGCAGGCCACCCAGTGAACTGGGACGGAACCTGCAACCTGAACCCAGTTCTGCACTGCCTTCCTACACAACTCCTCTCTTCCAGTTTAAACTTTCAGAGAGCAACCTTAGTTCTAAGTTCTGCTTCACCAGTTCCCCATGCATCCCATTAAAAGAAGTCGGAGCTTTAACTCCACGTTCCTGAGACATGGACATGGGGCAAGCTGCTGCAAGGTCTCAGACAGTAGCCAGTGACTGCAGGGTCTTTACACAGTCCGTCTCACTAACCCACACCACCCAGCCTCTGAGTCTTCCACCCTTTTTTCATTTAACAAGAAAACCAAGGCCAGAAGGGTTGAATAATTTGGAAAGTGGCCAGACCAGGATTCAAAATCCCAGTCTGCTTCCACCCATGGCACTGTCTCCCTGTGTTACTTCCAGGCCTAGACTTTGCACAGGGGGCTCAGTTGGTGGTAAGGAGTGAATGCTGCCCTGAAACCCAGTGTCCTTGGCTATTTCCTAGTGTCATTACTTACTAGGCTGTGGGAAACTGAGTATCCTTATTGATTAAATGCCAAGATTACAAATTCACAAACTGTTTTAAACAAGCCAAATGTAAAGGAGACTTCTGAAGCAATCGGGGAAATCTGATTATGAACTGAGGTTTAAATGATACTGAGGAATCACAGTTAGAACTGCTTGGCATGATGCAGATGATTGCACCATGGCTATAAAAACATCCGGTTTTAGCCATGCCTAACAAAGCACGTGGAGAAAATGTCTGAAGCCTGGAACTGACTTTTAAAATACTTAAAAACAGGGCGCCTGGGTGGCTCAGTTGGTTAAGCGACTGCCTTCGGCTCAGGTCATGATCCCGGGGTCCTGGGATCAAGCCCCACATCGGGCTCCCTGCTCGGTGGGAAGCCTGCTTCTCCCTCTCCCACCCCCCCTGCTTGTGTTCCCTCTCTCACTGTGTCTCTCTCTTTCAGATAAATAAATAAATAAAAAAAATCTTAAAATACTTAAAAACAAACCCCCAAAAAACCTGAGGGAGGGTGAGGACGGGTGAAAATGTGTGGCAATTTCTGACATCGGATATTTAACTACTAAAAAAACTTTTAAAGGAAAGTGAATTAGCACCTATCTCAGATGTCTTCTGTGAGGACTTAGCACAAAGTACTCACCATGCTACTGGGCACATGGCAGGGTTTCTAATTGAGCTGGATCACCCTTGTGGTGGGGGCCGTCCTGTGTATCGTAAGACGCTGGGCAGCATCACCGGCCCCTCCCCGCGGGATCCCAGATGCACTCCCCCCACCAGCCCTGACACAGCCGAAAATATCTCCGGACATTTGTCTCCTGGGGAAACGAAGCCAGCCCAAGTTGAGAACCACTGCTTAGAGTAATCATGAAAAGAATAGTCTTTAAAGACTCCTGGGTGGCGCAGCAGGTTGGGTGTCCAATTACTGATTTCAGCTCAGGTCATGATCTCCAGGTCCTGGGATCAAGCCCCACATCAGGCTCCACGCTCAGCAGGGAGTCTGCTTCTCCCTCTCCCTGCTCTCGCTCATGCATGCGTGCTCTCTCTTAAATAAACAGAACAGTCTTTAAAAATACCCAAGCACCTGACCTTGACAAAGCCCCCATTATCTTATCACCACCATGACTACAACGGGCCAACACTTACTAAATACTTATAACACGTCAGGCACTGACTTTTCTAAGCATTTTCCATGTACCACACTATTTAATCCTCACAACCCCCTTACAAACTCCTAAATTACAAAATCCCATTTTACAGATGAGAAAACACAGAGAAGGTCTAACACAGAGATCTAGCCTCTCAACCAGTGGACCACACTGTAAGCAACATGGGGCCCCAAACACCTACGGATACTGCAGTCCAGCCTCTGCCTCCTACTGACTGGGGAGGCCTTAGCTAAGGGACGCGATCTCTTTGCACATCATTTTCCCAAGTATAAAACAATAAGCTACCACAACAACTGAACAACGTCGTCACTTACTGAATGCTTACTTCTAGGCAGCCACTTAATTTGCCGATTCCACTGCATCTTCACAACCTCCACAGCAGATGCTGCTTCCTCATCATTAGTCCCGCTCTACAGTTGAGGAATCCCGGCCCAATGAAGAAAAGGAATTGGTCCAAGCACACACAGGGAACAAACTGGCAGAGCTGGGATTCAAAGCTCAGTCACCCCTGACTCCCCCTTCACCACCCAACACATTACATCCTATCCACCAGCAAACCCCAACAGCCCTCCTCTCAACATACCCAGAATCTAACCTCTTCTCACTACATCCATGCCAACACCAGTCCTGGGTGCTCTGAAAGGACACCCCAATAGGTCTATCTGCTCCTGCCCGGCCCCTACTCAACAGCCGGGAGGATCCTTTAGAATTAAGTCAGAACACGTCATTCTTCCACGCAAATCCTTGCAACAGCTCCTGAAACTCAGAGAAGCCCTCGCTCTGGTCCACGGGCCTTCACTTATCTCATTCTGGACTAGTCCTCACCTCTCACCACTTTGCCATTCTTTCTGCTTTAGCCACGCTGGCCTGCTTGCTCTTCTCTAACACAATGAGCATGCTCCCACCTCAGGGTCTTTGTACCAACTGTTTGGACTGCCCCCCCCATTCATTCTCCCTCATTTCTTCAAGTCCTTGCTCACTATCACTTCCTCAGAGATCCTCACTTCCTCCACTATCACCTTCCCTCACTACCCTATCTAAAAAGCAGCCCTGGGGGGCGCCTGGGGGTCTCAGCTGGTTAAGCAGCTGACTTTCCCTCAGGTCATGATCTACAAGTCCTGGGATTGAGCCCCACATCGGGCTCAGTGGGGAGTCTGCTTCTCCCTCTCCCTCAAATAAATAAAACCTTTAAAAATAAATAAATAAAATTAAACAAACAAACAAAAAACCAGCAGCCCTGGGCTTGCTCTAGACCCTGATGCCTGCCTTATTCTTTTTTTTTTTTTTAAAGATTTTATTTATTTATTTGAGAGAGAGAATGAGAGAGAGAGAACACATGAGAGGGGATAGGGTCAGAGGATGAAGCAGACTCCCTGCCAAGCAGGGAGCCCGATGCGGGACTCGATCCAGGGACTCCAGGATCATGACCTGAGCCGAAGGCAGACGCCCAACCGACTGAGCCACCCAGGCGCCCGCCTGCCTTATTCTTCTAGTAAGCAATTACTGCCACTGACATCACACTCCTGATCCACTGCCTGCCTCCTCTACTAGACCGTAAGCTCCATGAAGGCAGCAGCTTTGCTGTTTTACTCCCTGCCATATTCTAGCATTTAAAACAGTCTGGTGCATAGGAGGTGCTGAACATGTATTTGCTGAGCAAATCAATCAAGACTAGAGGATTCCAAAACCCATGTTCTTCCTAGTATCCTAGACTGTCTCATTAAAGGCCAATTAAAATACCTGGCATATGGATATGGTCAGCAAGTCTCTGTCCACCCGAAATTCTCTTCTCTCCTCAGGTCTTACACTTCCTTTGGGAACCTTTCCTGGGTCCTCCACTTCTCAGCTGCATGAATTTGGCCAAGTTACATACTATGCTGTGCTTCATTTCCTCATCAGGAAAACGTAGGTATGCACAGGACCTACTTCAGAGGGTGGCTGAGAATTCAGGAAGCTCGTAAATGTACTGCCCTTTGTAGCAGTTAGCTTAGAGCAAGCACCCAAGAGATACCAGCTGTTATTTTTATTCAACCCTTTCTGAGCTCCTCAATTCTGAGGCCTGTACTGAGCCACTGAATCCTAAGAGATGAATCAGAGCCAAGCCCTGTCCTCAGAAAGCCCACACACATGGGCACAGATGCAATCTCTGAGATTTGGTCTCTGATTCTTGGGAAAATGTTCAAACTCCTTTTAAACACAGATCTGTATGTACCTGCATGAAAAGATACGGAAGAAATACTAAGTGAAAAGTGCAAGTTGTAGAACAAAATATTTAGTGTTTAAAAAAATAAAAACCCAATAGAAAAAAAATGCAGACAAAAAAAAAAAGAAAGAAAATGCAGACAATAAACGCAAGCCATACATGTAAGTTTATATTTTCTGGTAACATTTTAAAAAAGTAATACGCATACAAAATTAATCTTAATGTATTTTATTCAACCCCAAATTTTTATCATTTCAACGGGTAATCAAGATGAAAAGCTTCACTGAGATGTTTAACACTCTCCATAGCACGTCTTTGAAATCTGGTATGTATGTTATTTACAAGTACATCTCAACTCAATCTAGCCACATCTCATGTGTTCAACAGCCACAAAGTGGCCACCACACTGAACAGCACATGTCTACCAAGGTTTGTAAGGACCTGATAACATGGGCCACTTTGGGGGCAGGGAGGTGGGCAGGGTGGGGAAGAGAGGATGGGATTTAATACAGAGGTGGCTTAAGTCAAAGGCTGGCATTCTCTTTACTGTAAAGAACTAGGTAGGAAATATTATAGGCTTTAAGGGGCCAAACGGTCTCTGTTGCAACTACTCAATTCTACCCTGCCGTTGTGTCACAAAAGCAGCCCTGGATAGTATGTAAATGAAAGGGTCTGTGTTTTCAAATAATAATTTATTTAAAAATAAAAACGCAAAGGGCCACCCCTGGCCATTTGCCAATCCCTGTGATGAGGGAAAGAAGCAGGAAAATGTTCACCTTTAGCCCAGAAGGCTGACGTATAGCCTGCATAGTTTCAGTAAGGAGCAAATAGGAGCTGTTTGCTACGTTCTTAAAGGGTCTCATGACTGCCTATACATCTCACCAAGAGTTAATACCAAGCTAAATGATAAGCACCAGAGAAACCTTGTGAAAGTAGTTTTACGAGTAGAAATCCAAAGAAAACATTTATGATCTAATACTCCCTGCACGTCCCCTGCCCCTTGAGCACTAAGCATATAACCACTGGCTTCATACAGCAGAAGTACAGCTCCTTCTACCCCCATGCTACTAAATAAACTTGTCAAGTTGCACTGTAAAACATCTCAAGAACTCCTTCTTGAATCGTGCTCAATGATCTGGCAACACCTGGTTTAAGTGACTGCTCACAAGATCCTTCTGAGTCATAGCCCCTTTCATTTTCATCTCCCAACACCAACGACTCATTCTCTTGGCTCCAGTCACACTGGCTTCCTGCAGTTCACAGAACATGCATTGCATATTGCTGCCTCAGGACCTTTGCACTCGCTTCCTTTACCTGGAATGCTATTCCCCAGATATCTATGAGGGCCTGCTCCTCAGGTTCACATCTCTGCTCAAATGTCCCCTTCGCAATAAGGCCTTCCCTAGCCATTCTATCTAAACTTGTAACACTTTCCTGTCCTCCACATCCCTGCTTCATTTTTCTCCAAAGCACTTATCGCCATCTTACATAGTGTACATTTTAACTTAATTGTCTCATCGTCAGTTTCCCCGCACTGCGACATAAAGCTCCATGAGGCCACTAGTTTTGGTTCCCTGTTGTATACCTGTGCCTAAAATAATGCCCTACTCAGAGCTGAGGCCCAATACTGATTCACCATCACAATACCCTGTTGTTGTCTTCCCACATCTCGCACCTGTTCATAATGTATTCAGCTGTTTCACAGCTGGTGCCTCCTGAATACCAACTGGTGTCACCATTACGTCCTCAGGGCCCTAACTGATAGGTGGCAAGTGTTTACTGAACAAACGAATTCACACAAGAGCCCTATGAACTAGATAATTACCTCCATTTGAGAGAAGAGGAAAGCCAAGGACTAAGGAGATTACCCAACTTGCCCATGTCAATTAGGAAGAAGTAGAAGCGCCAGGAGTCTGTCTGACTCCACAACCAGTGATGTACCTCGAACTTCAGAGGCTGCGCCCAGTGACGTCCGCTCAATTTCATAAACAAAAATTGAGGCCCCTATAAGTGGAATGGGAGCTCTTCAATCACTCCTCCCAATAACTGCCGCTAACATTTACTGGGCCTTTATATAACAACGAGGCACCGTTCTATTTTACTCGTAGTCTTAACTCATCTAGTCCATCACAACCACCCAGGGAGGCCTAAACTATTATTAGCCCACATTTCAGGGAAAACGGGCCCAGAGCCGCGAAGTAATTTGCACAAGGTCACACGGCGGGTGGGAGGTGGAGCTGGGATGGACAAACCCTGGAGTCCTTAGCCTTCTCAACCATTCGCCAGCGCGGCTCAGCCGGGCCCCCGTCCCGCTCCCCAGAAACGTGTTAGCCTGTTGAGTAAACCGCCCACCCGCGGCTCGGCAGGATCCCAGAAGGGGGGAGAATTTCTACCTAAATCCGCGTTTCGATTTGGCTAGTTGCCCCCTTGGGAACGGAGTGATTTCGCCGCCCCTCCCCTTCGGGAATCTACACGGAAACCGAAGAGGAAGGGAGAGCAGGAACTGGGGAAGGGAGCTGTCATCTCTCGGTCCTCATTTAGGAAGTTCACCCCACAGTGCGGGGGCCCAGCCGCCGGAGCAGAGTAAGGAGAAAACCTGCCCGGGCCCCTCCCCCACTCGGAGCAAGCCGCGTGCCCCCGTCCCCAAGGGGCCATTCAGCGGCAGCCGCCAATCACCGAGCCCTTCCCCCTGCCCCACCCAGTGGCCCGACCCCTTCCCCGGTCGCGGCTTCCGTGGACCCGGGCCGCCGCGCGCACCTTGGCAGGCCCGGGACCCCTCCAGGGTGGCCTGCCTCCCGCCCTCCGGTGGGCTAATACCCAATCCCGTGCGCCGCCTCATCCAGCCTGGGGTCCTGGAGACGTGAGAGCTGGGCGCTGATTGGCCGCCGCCCCCTTCCGCCACTCCCAGCGAACACTGAGCCTTCTCCGCGAGGGCCGTCCGCGCCCCCATTACCCCTTCCCGTATTCCCCAAGACCCCCGGGGCCTCCGGACCTGAACATCCTCGTTGCGAAGCTCGTCTATCAACACCGCGATGGGGTACAGCGAGTCGTCGCCGTCGGCGGCCGCCATCTTGGCTCCGTCCCGTCCCTGTCAGGCTGCGGCCGGCGCCGTGCTGAAAAAGGGGCAGGGAGGGGTAGGGCTGGAAAGAGGGCGAAAGACGAGCGTGGGGGCGCCCGAGCCACTTTACAGGGGCTGCCCCACGGTCATTGGCCGCGCTACGCCGGGCCAAACCCGCATTTCGTTGGTCCAGACAAGCGAGGCCCCGCCCACTGCCCATTTGCCATTGGTCGAAGGCATTGCGGTCAGGCTGCCTCAGTACTTCGGAGAGGGGAAGGAAACGGAAGTACGCGGTATCTTAGAGACCAAGATTGTACCCGCCTACGTCGCCGCTGACAACGAGCGAGACGAGCAGTTGTTCCTAGCCAATAAACGGAGGGATTCAAAGGAGGCAAAACCTGCCCTCTGGCGAGTCCGGCACAAAGCTT
The DNA here is from genome assembly GCF_029215605.1 of Mirounga angustirostris. NCBI lineage: Eukaryota > Metazoa > Chordata > Mammalia > Carnivora > Phocidae > Mirounga > Mirounga angustirostris. The sequence continues at coordinate 55,007,840 of NW_026991724.1, read as the reverse complement.
CTGCGCATGCGTTGCTAGGATTGCATGACGTCATGTGGGGGGGGTACCCAGACAGCCTGCAAGTTTTGGCTCCTGCTCGTGTCCTGGTGGCTGGTGGGCTTTTAGCGGCAACTTTGTGAGGGAGGAGACGGGAGTGAGCCTTGGTTTTTGCCTTATTATGCGGAGGCCCAAAGAAGGGTGGTGACTTGCCTTACTCTGGATGAAACTCAAAACCCTCGGGCTGATATTCAAGGCCCTTGTGGGTCTGGTTCCTAAACCGGGTTTAGGCACATCTTCCACTCCCGGTTTTACACGTCAGCGGTCCTGGAAAATTCGTGCCCTCTCACGACATCATGCTTTTTCACGTCAAACAGCATTTATCCAAACCATCCCTTTACTTGGAGAGCAGTTCCTATTTAATGCTCAGATCTCTGCATAAATGTCTCCCCTTCACTGCTTCTCTTCAGCCTTGGTCCTCCAGCCCCCAGAACCACCTACAACCACCACCATCACAACCCCGCGTGTCCGTCTGTCTCTGTCTCCGAAAATCCATCCCTAGGGCTGGCACTGTGACCATGCGTCGGAGTCGGTCTCCTCACACAGTGGGAGCACTGTTGCCTCTGACTAATCTCTGTTCCAAGCCTCACTCATCAAAGTCCCCCACCCACCTCTGAGGACCACCTTAACAGAGGGAGTTGGGGATGGGGAAGGGAAGGCCTGGGATGATTCTTCCCCCTTCGTTGCACCTCTTGAAGGGCAAGGCTGAGCTAGGACTCCTGGACACATCTGAACAACCCAAGTTTCTTTTCCAAACACCCCTCACCACTCCACTTAGGAAACTGCTGCTTCCTGTAAAAAGGGAACGGTGGGGGTGTTGTATATTTCAATCCTTGACCTCCATGTGCCCAAGATCTCCCCACCACCCTACCAGCTCACTGAGACTATGGGTATTCATAGCTAAGGGTGCATTTTAAGTGTCATACGATTTTATTTCTCAAATATACCTCAATAATGCTGGGGGGGGGTGTCACAAGTGTGCCATGCAGAGATACCTCTTGCGTCAGAAACAGGCTCAATCAGCAGCTTGATTCTGGTCAGTCTCTGTGAAGAACAGACCCTTACCATAGGCATCTAAATGAGTGACCCAGACAAGTATTTCAGCACTGCAATTGGTTTCCACAGTACATAGCCCAACAAGGCAGTGAGTGGATGGAGGGGGTCCTTAATCTGCAGGTCCATAGTTTTCCAAATAACATACTGAACAGCTGGACCCTTGGCAGCAGCCCAGGTTTCTGAGATGTGACAATGAAGGAAGGACCTGCCTCTGATTTCGGTTCTGCAGAGGTGGCATGAGACTAACCAGACCCAGTGGCCCAGGGGACACCTAAACCATCAGTGATCAGGGCCATGCATGAGGGTTCCTAGGACCAGTGGCTTTGGCTACAATGTGGAGCTTAAAATTTCCTGTGAAGGGATAGGTACCACTTATTCCTGTCAAGCTGAGATGCTGCTGGAAAGAATCAGCCTTCATTCTTGAATATGCACTTTCTATGGGACACGGGACTTTTGGGGCCCTTCCTACCCTGTTACAGTCGAGTCCGTGTTGACTCATTCCAAAACTGGAATATCAGGCCAGAGAGCTGATGTAGTTTTTGAATGTTGGTGAGGTCAGGAGCCGATGGCCAAGAAAAAATTCTTGAGACATCTTTGATGCAAAAAGGTGATTTTATTAAAGCGTGGGGACAGGACCCATGGGCAGAAAGTGCTGCTGCACCTGGACTGTGAGGGGTGGCTATTATATACTTGGGAGTTGGGGGAGGTAAAGAAAAGGGAGATTTTCAAAAGAAATTTCATACGCTAAAGAGGACCTACAAGATATTGGAGGACTTGCCATTGTCAAGTCAAGGTGGTTTTTCCCTCTAGCAAAGCATTAATATTAAGACACTTCCTTCTGGAAGTTAGGTTATTGGTAAGAATGCTTTTTTCTTGTAAATCTCTAAGACATTTGTAAACTGAGGGAGACTCACGTCTTGCAGGACTATAATCTCTATAATTAACCATTTGTTTTTCCTTCCCTTAGCTTTAGGACAGCAAGGGTTGTCCCAGTCAGGGTGAGGTGCAGGTAGAGAAGTGTTACTGGGACACAGGGCCTTTCATGTGCCACCAGCGGGGTAGGGTGAGTCTGAGATATGAATTTGGGTATAAGCTACCCAGCCTGTGGGATTCTCTTATACCACTCCACGCAGACTGAGGGAGGCCCCAAGGACCACATTAACTTAGCGTCTCTCTGTTACTATGGCAACTCCCAAAGGCCAGTGCCTGTAGGGTTCAATTTGCGGGGTGTCAGCTTGTGCTTTGTTCTCAGCTTGCCTTCTGGTCCCTCATCACACTCACAACACATCTAAGGGTCAGTTTTGAGGAGAGCTCCCTAATAAGCTCATCGCTCTTTTGTAAAAAACTTCATTTAGTTTGGGTTTTAATCACTGCTATTTTATTTTATTTTATTTTTTAAAGATTTTATTTATTTATTTGACAGAGAGAGACACGGTGAGAGAGGGAACACAAGCAGGGGAGGTGGGAGAGGGAGAAGCAGGCTTCCCGCCAAGCAGGGAGCCCGATGTGGGGCTCGATCCCAGGACCCTGGGATCATGACCTGAGCCGAAGGCAGACGCTTAACGACTGAGCCACCCAGGCGCCCCAATCACTGCTATTTTAAAAGGGCACGCCTGTTAGTTGTGTCAGGAGGTCCCAAATCCATACACCAAGTGGGGTTTCCAGGTGGAGGCTTCCTCCCTTTGCCAAAGGCTCCAAAGGACAGACTCATCCCTAACAGAGACTTGTGTCATCTCCCATATGCCAGGAGTCCAGTAGGGGCTGGACCCCCTTTTAAATGATGGGAAGCCAAAGAGACCAGGGTTTTCCTTCACTGTTGGAGGGAATGAGCACTGTGCACCTTGCCATAGAGTTCCAGTGAATTGTCACTGGGAAACAGGACTCTGAATTTGGTCAGGTTATATCAGCCACCCCTACTGGCAGAGAGGTGATAGCCCCTGAGACAGGGCAACTGAGACTCAGGCCTCTAACTTGCCAACGGACAGAATATCACGTACGTTCTGAGAACCTGGTATATCAGAGGTTGACCTAAATCCTTACTCCCCTCAATCACCCCCCACCCCACTGGTGGCAAATGAAAGGCCCTGTGTCCCAGTAACACTTCTCTACCTACACCTCACCCTGACTGGGAAACTCCCCTCTGGCACTTCTGGGATGGGAAGCACAAGCCTGTAGCACCACAATGCCTATTACATTGTGATGTAGAAACAACTGGTGTTGAACTTTTCCCAAAGGGTCCGGCTATGGCCTCTTTGTGTCCCCTCAAATTTCATACAGTGAGACCTAACTCCCAAGGCGATGACATTTGGATGTGGGGCCTTTGGGAAGTGATTGGGAGGCTCTGCCCCATGAATGGGATTGGGGCCCTTTACTAAGAGGCCTGAGAGCTCCCTCGCTCCTCCCACCTTGTGAAGATCCCAGAAGGCTGCAACCCACAGGAAGGGCCTCGCCGACCACACTGGCACCCTGATCTCAGATTTTCATCCTCCAAAACTGTGACATATGAACTTGGGTATAAGCTACCCAGCCTGTGGAATTCTCTTATATCACTCCATACAGACTGAGGGAGGCCCTAAGGACCACATTAACTTAGCTTCTCTCTCTGCTACTATGGCAACTCCCAAAGGCCAGTGCCTGTAGGGTTCAATGGCTATCCCATCCTCCCTGCCAAGACTGTCAAGAAAGGTAAAGGGTGTAAGATGTTACTCCATTTGCAAACCAGTAAGTTAGCCTGCTAGTTGCATGGATGCTGGGAGAAGACATGAGAGTCCAGGGACAGAGACAAAAGGCATAGTTATTCATGAACAACAGGCAGCAAGAGTTTCTGGTTCACATCTCTTCCCTGTGCTTCCACAAGCCTCATGGAGGCCATGCAAAGAGATCCAGGTGGATGCTGCACATACAGTAGGTTCGTGTCACAGCTGAAGAACACTAAGCTTCAGAAAAGCCAGTCTTTTCAAGTAAATCATAAATGCACCTGCCCAACATTTGCCTCTGTACATCGGTCTAGTACATTGGTCAGGTAGTTAATCTGCCCTTTCCCCCAAGAAAGACAGCATTGCCATCCTCAGAGGCTGTTACACAAAAACCTTTGCAAGCTAGTCCAGAACAGAAGCTGATACAATATATGAAAAAAAATTGAGAGGCTCAGGGAGAATTGTTCCCCAATAGGGTGAACCTTTCCCTTAAAAATTAGGTTATGACAGATTGAGTAAAAAGATCCATTGAAGATTTTTGATACCAAGACTGCCCTTGGTCATGTGCTGCTGTTGGACTGTGAAAGACTGAAGAAGTGGGAAGAAACACTGATTTACCAGGAGACTTCATGGGAAAGAGAGATCCAAGGGAGAGGTAAGTTAACCTGCGTGAGCAAGGAGAGGTGAGAGCAAATGACAAGAAGGAACTATATCATGGGGCGCCTGGGTGGCTCAGTTGGTTAAGCAACTGCCTTCGGCTCAGGTCATGATCCTGGAGTCCCGGGATCGAGTCCCGCATCGGGCTCCCTGCTCAGCGGGGGGTCTGCTTCTCCCTCTGACCCTCCCCCCTCTCATGTGCTCTCTCTCTCTCATTCTCTCTCTCAAAAAAAAAAAAAAAAGAAGGAACTATATCACATATTCTCAATGAAACTTGTTAGCTTATCAGAAGAAAATAGAATTCACTATCCACACATACAACAAATCAGTAATGAAATTGAAGCAGTGATCAAAAACCTCCCAAAAAACAAGAGTCTAGGGCCAGATGGCTTCCCGGGGGAATTCTACCAAACATTTAAAGAAGAAATCATACCTATTCTACTGAAGCTGTTTCAAAAAAAATAGAAATGGGAGGAAAACTTCCAAACTCATTCTGTGAGGCCAGCATTACCCTGATCCCACAACCAAAGACCCCATCAAAAAGGAGAATTACAGGGCGCCTGGGTGGCTCAGTTGGTTAAGCGACTGCCTTCGGCTCAGGTCATGATCCTGGAGTCCCGGGATCGAGTCCCGCATCGGGCTCCCTGCTCAGCGAGGAGCCTGCTCCTCCCTCTGACCCTCCCCCCCTCATGCTGTCTCTCTATCTCATTCTCTCTTAAATAAATAAATAAAATCTTTATTTAAAAAAAAAAAAGATGGGGCGCCTGGGTGGTTCAGTCGGTTAAGCGACTGCCTTGGGCCCGGGTCATGATCCTGGAGTCCCGGGATCGAGTCCCACATCGGGCTCCCTGCTCGGCGGGGGGTCTGCTTCTCCCTCTGACCCTCCCCCCTCTCATGTGCTCTCTCTCTCTCTCATTCTCTCTAATAAATAAAATCTTAAAAAAAAAAAAAAAAGGAGAATTACAGACCAATATCCCTGAAGAACATGGATGCCAAAATACTCAACAAGATACTAGCCAATAGGATTCAACAGTACATTAAAAGGACTATTCACCACCACCAGGTGGGGTTTATTACTGGGATGCAAGGGTGGTTCAACATTCGCAAATCAATCATCGTGATAGATAACATTAATAAGAGACAAGAACCATATGATCCTCTCAATTGCTGCAAAAAAAGCATTTGATAAAATACAGCATCCTTTCCTGATTAAAACTCTTCAAAGTACAGCCCCGCTGGCTGCTCTGAAAAGCCATCTTTGCATTGTTCCCTGTTGGGCTCCCAGTTCCACGAAGCAACCACCTCTGCCCCACCTCCTCCGCCACCGCGGACTCCGGCAGCTTTCTCGCCAGCGTCCTCGAACTCTTGCTTTTTTTAAATCCGCTGCATCGGGTCACCGGGGTACCCCATCATGTCAGATACATCCATGGACACCAGCTCTGAGATCACCACAAAGGACTTAAAGGAGAAGAAGGAAGTTGTGGAGGGCGCAGAGAATGGAAGAGATGCACCTGCTAATGGGAACGCTAATGAGGAAAATGGGGAGCAGGAGGCTGACAATGAGGTAGATGAAGAAGAGGAAAAGGGGGGTTGGAAGAGGAGGAGGAAGTAACGGTGAGGAAGAAGATGGAGATGAAGATGAGGAGGCCGAGGCAGCTACGGATAAACGGGCAGCTGAAGATGATGAAGATGACGATGTCGACACCAAGAAGCAGAAGACTAATGAGGATGACTAGACAGCAAAAAAAGGAAAAGTTAAACTTAACAAAAAAAGGCCACCGTGACCTCTTAACCCTCCACTTCCCGTCTCAGATCTAAACGTGGTCACCTTCGAGAGTCCCGCCCACCTGCCCAACGCGGGCAGCGCCACCCACAGATGACACACGCTCTCCACCACCCAACCAGAACACAAGGTGAGTTTGCAACAGGGGAGGAAAGAAGAACCAAAACTTCCAAGGCCCTGCTTTTGTTTCTTAAAAGTACTTTAAAGAGGAAAATTTGTTGGTACTTTTATTTACATTTTACATTTTTGTACATATTGTTAGGGGTCAGCCATTTTTTTAAAGATTTTATTTATTTATTTGACAGAGAGAGAGCGAGAGCAGGAACACAAACAGGGGGAGAGGGAGAAGCAGGCTTCCCACGGAGCAGGGAGCCCAATGCGGGGCTCGATCCTAGGACCCTGGGATCATGACCTGAGCCAAGGCAGACGCTTAATGACTGAGCCACCCAAACACCCCATGGGGTCAGCCATTTTTAATGACCTCAGATCACCAAACCAGTCTTGGGAGCGTTCTCTGTCTTACTTCTGACTTTACTTGTGCTGTGACCATGTTATTATAATCTCAAAGGAGAAAAAAAAAAACTTGTAAAAAAAAGCAAAAACAACAAAAAATCTTATTCTGAGCATTCCAGTAACTATTTTTGTGTATGTACTTAGCTGTACTATAAGTAGTTGGTTTGTATGAGATGGTTAAAAAGGCCAAAGATAAAAGGTTTCTTTTTTCCTTTTTTGTCTATGAAGTTGTTGTTTATTTATTTTTTTTTTGGCCTGTTTGATGTATGTGTGAAACAATGTTGTCCAACAATAAACCGGAATTTTATTTTGCTGAGTTGTTCTAACAAAAACGAAACAAAACAAAACAACTCTTCAAAGTACTGGGATAGAGGGAACATACCTCAATATCATAAAAGCCATTTACAAAAAGCCCAAAGAGAATATCATTCTCAATGGGGAAAAACTGAGTGCTTTTCCCCTAAGGTCAGGAACACAACAGGGATGCCCACTCTCACCACTGTTGTTCAACATAGCACTAGAAGTCCTAGCCTCAGCAATCAAACAACAAAAAGAAATAAAAGATATTCAATCAGCAAAAAAGAAGTCAAACTCTCTCTCTTCGAAGATGACATGATACTTTATCTGGAAAACCCAAAAGACTACACCCCAAAATTGCTAGAACTCATACAGCAATTCAGCAACATGGCAGGATACAAAATCAATGCACAGAAATCAGCTGCATTTCTATACACTAACAATGTGATGGAAGAAAGAGAAATAAGGGAATCAATTCCATTTACAATTGCATCAAAAACTGTAAGGTACCTAGGAATAAACCTAACCAAAGAGGTAAAGGATCTATACTCTAGAAAATACAGAACACTTATGAAAGAAATTGAGGAAGACACAAAGAGATGGAAAAAGATTCCATACTCATGGATTGGAAGAATAAACATTGTGGAAATGTCTACGCTACCCAGAGTAATCTACACATTCAATGCAATGCCTATCAAATTACCATCGACATTTTTCACAGAGCTGGAACAAACAATCCTAAAATTTGTATGGAACCAGAAAAGACCCCGAATCACCAGGGGATTGTTGAAAAAGAAAACCAAAGCTGGGGGCATCACAATGCCTGACTTTAAGCTATATTTCCAAGCTGTGATCATCAAGACAGCATGGTATTGGCACAAAAACAGACACATAGATCAACAGAACAGAATATAGTCTCCAGAAATGGACCCTCAACTCTATGATCAACTAATTTTCGACAAAGCAGGAGAGAATATCCAATGGAAAAAAGACAGTCTCTTCAATAAATGGTGCTGGGAAAATTGGACAGCCTCATGCAGAAGAATGAAGCTGGACCATTCTCTTACGCCTATACAAAGATAAACTCAAAATGGATGAAAGACCTCAATGTGAGACAGGAATCCATCAAAATCCTAGAGGAGAACACAGGCAGCAACCTCTTCGACCTCGGCCACAGCAACTTCTTTCAAGATATGTCTCCAAAGGGAAGGGAAACAAAAGCACAAATGAACTTCTGGGACCTCATCAAGATAAAAACTTCTGCACAGCAAAGGAAACAGTCAACAAAACTAAAAAGCAACCTACAGAATGGGAGAAGATATCTGCAAATGACATTATGGATAAAGAACTAGTATCTAAGATCTATAAAGAACTTCTCACACTCAACACCCAAAAACCAAATAATCCAGTCAAGAAATGGGCAGAACACATGAACAGACACGTCTCCAAAGAAGACATACAAATGGCTAACAGACACATGAAAAAATGTTCAACAACACTAGCCATCAGGGAATACAAATCAAAACCACAATAAGATACTGCCTTACACCAGTTAGAATAGCAAAAATTAACAAGGCAGGAAACTACATATGTTGGCAAGGATGTGGAGAAAGGGGAACCATCTTATACTGTTGGTGGGAATACAAGTTGTACAGCCACTTTGGAAAACAGTGTGGGGGTGCCTCAAAAAGTTAAAAATAGAGCTACCCTATGACCCAGCAATTGCACTCCTAGGTATTTACCCCAAAGACAAAGATGTAGTGAAAAGAAGGGGCACGTGCACCCCAATGTTCATAGCAGCAATGTCCGCAATAGCCAAACTGTGGAAGGAGCCAAGATGCCCTTCAACAGATGAATGGATAAAGAAGATGTGGTCCATATATACAATGGAATAGTACTCAGCCATCAGAAAGGATGAATACCTATCATTTGCGTTGACATGGAGGGAACTGGAGGGGATTATGCTAAGTGAAATAAGTCAAGCAGAGAAAGACAATTATATGGTTTCACGCATATGTGGAACATAAGGAATAGTGCAGAGGACCATAGGGGAAGGGAAGGAAAACTGAATGGGAAGAAATCAGAGAGGGAGACAAACCATGAGAGACTCAGGACTCCAGGAAACAAACTGAGGGTTTCAGAAGGGAAGGAGTGGAAGAAGCTGGGTGATGGGTATTAAGGAGGACACGTGTTGTGATGAGCACTGGGTGTTATATGCAACTAATAGATGGTTGAACACTACATCTAAAACTAATGATGTATTATATGTTGGCTAACTGAACATAATAAAAAAGCAATATAAATGAAAGCTCTGACTTATTTAGTATTAAATGGCAATGAAAGCACTATGTATGTAAACCTAGGAAATACTGAAGTAAAAGAAGGAAATTGAACTTTTAAATATCTATAAGAAATGATACTGAAAATAAATGAACCAAGCCTTCACCTTTGAGAGAACTGGACTGAGATGTGGGAAAAACTCAAATGCAGAGAAGTAGCTCCTTTACTTGGGGCCACTTACACCAGAGAGTCCCTGCTAATAACAAAGAGTTGGTTTTGGGACTGAGCTGTGCTTATGTGCTTATCTTGACCAAGACAAGGTCAAAGGAATGCAAGCCAAGAGTCCTGGATCTACCAAGATCAAAGCCCTGGGAACACCAGCTTTTTGGCTTGAGACCCCAAAGACAGTGTCCTAAAAATAAAGGTGGACTGCAGCCCAACTTCAAATCATTGGGTGAGCCTAAAAATTCTCAATCCCTTAAGGAAATATGAACTTGGATTGCTAGGACTCATAAACACCCGGGAGAAGCAAAAGAAAAAATTCCTATCTTTGAAGAGATAAAAACATCCTTGCCCTCTCAATATTTTTATATCTAATACTGAAGGATACAGAAAGATTAAAAGGACTGTAAAAGATATAATATGAAAATGTTAACCAAAAGAAAGAGGACTTCAAGGGAAAAAATAACAGGATAGAGAAGTATTTCATAATGATAAAAGGTTCTCACCATAGTTATCTAAAAATTAACTACATGAATTTAAAATATGTAAGGCAAAAATCAACAACTACGGGAAAAACTGAAAATTCACATTTGTTGTAAGAAATTTTAATATATCTCGCTTACTCACTGGTAAGATGAGCAAACAAAAAATGAAGAAGAATGAAGAATATGTTAATAATGTGAATAGTAAACATGACTCAAGGGTCATGCTAATACCCCTCAAGAAAACACATGCACACTTTCCAAATACATGTGAAACTTTTACAAACATTCATCATGTATTTGGCCAGAAGACAAGTCTCTACTCATTTAAAAGGACTGAAATAATACAGAGCATGTTCTCCAACTGTCATGAACTAAGTTAAAAATTAATAAAAGAAAACAAACTGCAAAATCCTCACATATTTGAAAATTATTAAATAAATTAAATAACAGGTCAAAAAAGAAAACACAATGAAAATTTGAAAATTCTTTAAACTTAAAGGGGTAGGCCCCATGATCTCTGGTTTTGGGGTGTCATCCCCGCATAATCCACTCCCTTTGAGCATGGGTGGGATCTGTGACTTCATTCCAGCCAAAAGAATACACCAAAGGTGATGTGATATCACTCCCATAGTTACGTTACATTATATAAGACTATGTCTTAGCCAACCGGAGCTTGATTCTCTCTTGTTGGCTTTGCAGAAGCAAACAGCCATGGTGTGAACTTCTTATGGAGAGGGCTATGTAACAAGGAACCAAAGAGGGCCTTGAGGACCTGAGGTTGGCCCGCCAGCTTAGAGCCAGCAAAAAGGTTGGGCTCCGCAATCACACAGCAGGAACGAAATGATTTCTGCAACAACCTAAGGGAGTTTGGAAGCAAATTCTTCCCCTGCTGAGCCTCCAAATGACAGCACAGTCTGGGAAACGATTATGGCCTTGCGAGACTCAGAGCAGAGGACCCAGGTAAACTGTGCCTGGACTTGTGAACTGTAGAAACCGAGACAATAAATGTGTGTTGTTTTAAACCACTAAGTCTGTGGTAATTTGTTACATACCAATAGAATACCAATACACCGACAGAAAATTTTAAACATCAAAACTAGCGAGAAGTAGACTAAAGCAGTGCATGGAGAGAAATTTATATCCTTAAGGTAGCCTGGTGGCTCAGTCAGCTAGGCGTCTGCCTTCAGGTCAAGTCCTGATCCCAGAGTCCTCGGATCGAGCCCCGCATCGATCATCCCTGCTAAGCGGAGAGTCGGCTTCTCCCTCTCCCTCTGACCCGCCCCGTTTCTCATGTGCTCGCTCCTTCTCTCTGTCTCTCTCAAATGAATAAATTTAAAATCTTTTAAAATTAAATTTAAAGAGAGCGAGCACACAAGCAGGGGGAGGGGCGGAGGGAGAGGAAGAAGTGGACTACCCGCTGAGCAGGGTGACCGACGCCGGCCTCATCCCAGGATCCTGAGACCACGATCTGAGAGCCAAGGCAGACTCTTAACCGACTGAGCCACCCAGGCGCCCCTTAAGTCTGAAATCTTAACCAGAAACGCCCATTTGCTAACACCCTTCACCCCAGGTTTCCCCGTGTCTGAGCCCCACAGTGAAGTGTGAACCTGGACAAGACAGCGCGTGTGCACTGACACACACCTATACCACTCCAGTTCTTCGTCACAAGGCCCCACAAGTAGAATCACTCACACCGACAACCGACGCTGACAGTCGGGCCCTCGGCCATTAATTTCTTCATACGCTTGGGCGCCTGGGTGGCTCAGTCGGTTAAGCGACTGCCTTCGGCTCAGGTCATGATCCTGGAGTCCCGGGATCGAGTCCCGCATCGGGCTCCCTGCTCGGCGGGGGGTCTGCTTCTCCCTCTGACCCTCCCCCCTCTCATGCTCTCTCTCTATCTCATTCTCTCTCAAATAAATAAAATCTTTATTAAAAAAAAAAAAGAAAGATGGGGCGCCTGGGTGGCTCAGTCGGTTAAGCGACTGCCTTCGGCTCAGGTCATGATCCTGGAGTCCCGGGATCGAGTCCCGAGCAGGGAGCCTGCTTCTCCCTCTGACCCTCCCCCCTCTCATGTGCTCTCTCTCTCTCATTCTCTCTCTCAAATAAATAAATAAAATCTTTAAAAAAAAAAAAAATAACAGACCGCGGAAGGGCGGATACCGAACCAAAACAAATCCGCAAAAAGGCAGTTTACTGGCCCCACAGGCGCCTCATTCCGGAGACACCCACCTGACGCGGAGCTTCCCCAGACTCCACCAGCAGCTACCAACGACCGAACTCACTTCCCAAATTACCCCATCCCCGCGCTCCCTAGCGGTCGCTAGGGACGCTTCAGGTTTGTCTTCACCTCGCAGCGTTTCCGGAAGTTCTGGACGCGGAGGCGGCTCTATGACGCACGTGGCCACGCCCGCCTCGGCGATCTGGGCCCGAGAGGCTGAAGCGGCGGCGGCGGCCGAGCGCCGAAAGAGGAAACTGGAATCGATTGGGGGTATCTCCTTGCCTTTTCCGCCTTCTTGTTGGCTACAGCGCTGTAATGAGTAAGTCTTCAGAGGCGGACCCTATCCAAGGCGCGCGTCGCCGGGTGGTTTTCTAGTTAGCCTCTGGGGAAGATGGCGGCGCCCGTGAGCCATTACAGACGAGCACCGTGGGGGCGGCCATCTTTGCAGGAAGTGCAGTTCCCCTCGGTGGGGAAGACCTTGGGAGCTAAGGACAAGAGGAGCCTTCGACAGCCTTCGAGGTTTGTAGGAGCCAAGGCGTTAGAGGGGTGGCGGTCAGACCATGGACGAAATAAGGGAGACTTCGAGTTCTGGTGAGATTTGAGAGTGGGGCGGAGTGGAGGTAAGAACGAGTAGCGCAGTTCTGGATTAGGTAGGTCGGAGGCCTGTCCAAAGGGCCGACTGATGGTGGAGGGCGGGGCTGCGAAAATAGATCTCCTCAGGGACCTGGTAGGGGGCTACCTCTGGTAGGGAAGGGAGGGGGTGAGGCTTCAAATATACTCAAGTGTTTCCCCAAAATACCCGGGCACTGGAGAGTGATCAAATGATCTTTTATGCTACTACCTTTTTTTTTTTTTTTAACATTTTATTTATTTGACAGAGACATAGCGAGAGAGGGAACACAAGCAGGGGGAGTGCGAGAGGGAGAAGCAGGGAACCTGATGGGCGGCTCGATCCCAGGACCCTGGGATCATGAACAAGCCGAAGGCTGACGCTTAACGACTGAGCCACCTAGGCACCGCTACGCTACTATCTTGTTTGGCATCATTTCCAAGTAAAATAAAGACCACACTTAAGAAATATTAGCCATTATTTTATGCAGGCAAAGAGGTGGGGGTAGTGAAGGATATAATCTATACATCTTCCCCCCCCAGGGTAATTTAGAATTATCTATACAGTTTAAATTTTTCATTCTCGTTGACCTAGAAATTCTAATGGTAAGAATCTTTGTTAAAAACTCTCTTTAGAACAAAGAATCCAATCAAGAAATGGGCAGAAGACATGAACAGACATTTTCCCAAAGAAGACATCCAAATGGCCAACAGACACATGAAAAAGTGCTCAATATCGCTCAGCATCAGGGAAATCCAAATCAAAACCTCAATGAGATACCACCTCACACCAGTCAGAATGGCTAAAATTAACAAGTCAGGAAATGACACATGTTGATGAGGATGCGGAGAAAGGGGAACCCTCCTACACCGTTGGTGGGAATGCAAGCTGGTGCAGCCACTCTGCAAAACAGTATGGAGGTTCCTCAAAAAGTTGAAAATAGAGCTACCATATGATCCAGCAATTGCACTACTGGATATTTACCCCAAAGATACAAATGTAGGGATCCAAAGGGGTGTGTGCACCCTGATATTTATAGCAGCAGTGTCCACAATAGCCAAACTGGAAAGAGCCAAGATGTCCATCGACAGATGAATGGATAAAGAAGATGTGGTACATATATACAATGGAATATTATGCAGCCATCAAAAGGAATGAGATCTTGCCATTTGCAACAACGTGGATGGAACTGGAGGGTATTATGCTGAGCGAAATAAGTCAAACAGAGAAAGACATGTATCATATGACCTCACTGATATGAGGAATTCTTAATCGCAGGAAACAAACTGAGGGTTGCTGGAGTGGGGGATGGGGTGGGAGGGATGGGGTGACTGGGTGATAGACACTGGGGAGGGTATGTGCTCTGGTAAGCGCTGTGAATTGTGCAAGACTGTTGAGTCCCAGATCTGTACCTCTGAAACAAATAATGCAATATATGTTAAGAGAAAAAAAAAAAGAAGGTAGCAGGAGGGGAAGAATGAAGGGGGGGAAATCGGAGGGGTAGACGAACCATGAGAGACGATGGACTCTGAAAAACAAACTGAGGGTTCTAGAGGGGAGGGGGGTGGGAGGTTGGGTTAGCCTGGTGATGGGTATTGAGGAGGGCACGTTCAGCATGGAGCACTGGGTGTTATGCACAAACAATGAATCATGGAACACTACATCTAAATCTAATGATGTATGGGGATTAACATAACAATAAAAAAATTAAAAAAAAAAACTCTCTTTAGGGGGCGCCTTGGTGGCTCAGTTGGTTAAGCGACTGCCTTCGGCTCAGGTCATGATCCTGGAGTCCCGGGATCGAGTCCCGCATCGGGCTCCCTACTCAGCAAGGAGTCTGCTTCTCCCTCTGACCCTCCCCCCCCCTATCTCTTCTCTCTCTCAAATAAATAAATAAAATCTTAAAAAAAAAAAAAAACTCTATAGGGGTACCTGGGTGGTTCAGTTGGTTGAACACAGACTTGATTTTGGCTCAGATCATTATCTCAGGGTTGTAAGACTGAGCCCACTCAGGCTCACACTCAGCGGGGAGTTGCTTGAGATTCTCTCTCTCCCTTTCCACCTGCCCGCCCCCCATGTGCTCTCTATCACTTGGGCTCTCTCCAAAATAAATAAATCTTAAAAAAAAAAGGGCGCCTGGGTGGCTCAGTTGGTTAAGCGACTGCCTTCGGCTCAGGTCATGGTCCTGAAGTCCTGGGGTCGAGTCCCACATCAGGCTCCCAGCTCGGCGGGGAGCCTGCTTCTCCCCCTGACCCGCTCCCGTCTCATGCTGTTTCTCTCCCTCTTTCTCTCAAATAAATAAATAAAATCTTTAAAAAAAAAAAAACTCCATATTAACCATAGAAAATTTGGTAATGTTTTTATTTTTTTGAAGATTTATATTATTCGAGAGAGAGCCAGGGGACAGGGAGAGGGAGAGAGAGAATTTCAAGCAGACTCCCCAGAGGGTGGAGGTAGAGGCAGGAATGATCCTAGGACCCTGAGATACTGACCTGAGCAGAAATTCAGAGTCTGCCGCTTAACCAACTGGGCCACCCAGGCACCCCAAGTAATTTTTTTTTTAATTAGGAATAACCTGAATGTACATCAGCAGGCAGATAGTTTGGTAAATTAAACACATCTCTTCAACAGAACAAGCAGTCTGTGGCCATTAAAAAGCCAATTATAAAACTACCAGTATTTTTTTAATGACTTCTTGAAAAGATGAAATATTCATCTCCACACAGTATTTATATAATCCTCTTATGGCAAAAATTCATACACATAGGCATTTCAAGATTTTGAATGGGTTAAAACAATTTTAAGAATACTGGGACTTGGGCTCAGAGATGGAGAGAATCTTTACTGAGTATATATCCACTAAATTCGATTTAAAAGATAAACAGCATCAAATATACTGCCTCATCCACTGCCACAGCTCCTCAAATGAGGGAACTCTAAAATGCAAGTCCTCCTCTCCAGACTGCTTTTCCCTTATTCTCTCTCATCCAGCATCACCATTACACAATAAATCAAGAATGGAGATGTGAGTTATCTGGACTGTAGATCACTGGAGGTTGATGTGAAAAACATCAGGGATCAACCCAAAACATAACCTATGTGTTATCTTCACATTCACCACCAGAAAATATAAAACTGCAAGTCTATAAAGTGCTTATATGCAGAGGAACATGGTTCTGCGGAGGGCCAGAAATTGGAGAACCTGGCCTAGTGAGGGAAAGCCTCACTGAAGAGATGACAATTGAAGATGATGGATGGAGTGACCAGAAGATGAAGGGATGGAGAATTCTTTATTCACAAAGACTAAGAATACTTTTTATTACCTCTTTTTCTGCTTTCATCCTTTATAATCTGTTATTAAGTCTCTTAGATCACAATGAAAACACTTTGGGGTGATAGTTCTTTCTTTAGAACCATATTTCCCTTCAGTGACAAAACAGATTTGATTAGCCCATTAATATATTCATTCACTTTAGAATCTAAATATAATTAGGTTCCCTTTTTTTTCCTATGTGCTGGGAAACATAAAATCATGAAAACCAGCACTCTCCAGTATAACCTTCTGGTGTAATGGAAATGATGACAGAGATTCATTCAGTGTCACGCCTTTTTTGCTCATTGTCTCTGCTGTCCAATTCTACAGCCACTAGTCACGTGTGACTGTTGAGCACTTAAAATGTGGTTAGTGTGACTGAGGCAATGATTTTTCATCTTTCTGGTTTTGAATTTTTTTAAACATAAAAAGTTAATTAAAAAATACATTAAAATTTAAGTAAAGCCACTAAACTTAGGGAATTTATAATCTCCTTAAGGAGATAAGAAATAGGCTTTTTTTTTTTTTTAAAGATTTTATTTATTCATTCGAGACACAGAGATACAGAGAGCGAGCGAGCACGAGCAAGAGGAGAGGCAGAGGGAGAAGCAGGCTCCCCACTGAGCCAGGAGCCGGATGTGGGGCTTGATCCCAGGACCCTGGGATCATGACCCGAGCCGAAGGCAGATGCTTAACCATCTGAGCCACCCAGACGCCCCAGAAATAGGCATTTTAAAAATAAATTTGTGGGGCGCCTGGGTAGCTCAGTTGGTTAAGCGACTGCCTTCAGCTCAGGTCATGATCCTGGAGTCCCAGGATTGAGTCCCACATCAGGCTCCCTGCTCAGCAGGGAGTCTGCTTCTCCCTCTGACCCTCCCCCCTCTCATGTGTTCTCTCTCTCTCATTCTCTCTCAAATAAATAAAATCTTTAAAAAAAAATAAAAATAAATTTGTGTTACAGTGCTCAACAAGCATGAATAAGTCTTTCCCCCATCACCCCAAATAATATACTCCTTCAACAATATATTGTCCTATTTCCTTGAACCAATGACTCCATATCCATCTCACTTAATATAGATATTTACATCCTCTCACTAGAATAGCTGGTGTGTAAAGGTATCACTTAAAGATAATCCATGGGGCACCTGGCTGGCTCAGTCGGTAGAGCATGCCACTCTTGATCTTAGGTTCATGAGTTCTACCCCATGTTGGGTGGAGCCCCCACTTAAAAAATGTTGAAGATAATCCAGTTACCTCAGTGCTGTGTCCAGGAGACCATGGGCTTATTCTGTTTTGGTCACCACTGTATCCTCACTCTTCTTCAAAGAGGACCTGGTACAAAGGAAGTATTTGACAAATACTTGGTAAATGAATGGACTGACTCAATCTAAAGCTGCAATTTCATAAGTGCCCCTAAGAGTTTATAGCAGACATCCCAGTTCCTAATTAATCCTTCACCTTGGCCTGCAGAAACTGAATTGACATACACATCCTCCATATCCCACCCACCCAATGTTAGCCCTTTCCTGATTTTTTTTTTAAAGATTATTTATTTATTCATTTATTTGACACAGAGAGACACAGCGAGAGAGGTAACTGGAGGAGTGGAATAGGGAGTGGAAGAGGGAGTGGAAGAGGGAGAAGCAGGCTTCCCACTGAGCAGGGAGCCCGATGTGGGGCTCGATCCCAGGACCCTGGGATCATGACCTGAGCCGAAGGCAGACGCTTAACGACTGAGCCACCCAGGCGCCCCTCCTGATTTTTCTTTCATAGCAGCATTCCGGATACAAATTTTCTTGTATGTTTTTAAAACTCACCTACTTAATTCCTCTACTTAGTTGAACTCAGACTTCCTTTATTCCTTTAACAGACACAAAAGAGAAATTGATACGTACGTATTTGGGTTAACATCAGATTATGCCTGTGTATCAACGCATATTTTTAATAGGATGAGGAGATCAGGCTTTCCCAGCCTTGGCATTTATATAGTTCCTCTCAGTATATACTTTTCAGCCATACTATGACCTAGAATTTTTTGCTCAACCCTTCTCTACATAGAATGGTTTTTGTTTTTTTTAAGATTTTTTTATTTATTTGAGAGAGAACATGAGCCAGGGGAAGGAGCAGAGGGAGAAGCAGACTCCCCGCTGAGCAGGGAACCCAATGAAGGGCTCAATCCCGGGACTCCAGGATCATGACCCAAGCTGAAGGCAGATGCTTAACCATCTGAGCCACCCAGGCACTACCCACATAAAATGTTTCTGAGGTTTTTTTCCTCCTGGTTTTCTGTGATCTAAAATAAGACATAATTGACCAGTGAAGGCATGACCACATTCACTGCATTCATAAGGTTTCTGTCCTGTGCAAATCCTCTGTTGTCTCGTGAGGGTGCACTTCTGGCTGCAGGCTGTCCCACTATGACTACATTCTATTTGCTAGGAGCCCACTGATGTTTAACGATGTCTGGCAAGCCACAGAAGGCACTTGTGTAGTCACCATATTAAAAAGGTTTTTCTCTTGCAGGACAACACTAGTCTGTGATGACCTGTGACTCTGAGGGAGGATTCTCTACCTTGACTAAATGAATTTTCTAATGTTTATTGAGGACTGACTTCCCTCGAAAAGATTTCCCATATTCAATGCATCTATATGGTTTCTCTTCTGTATGAGTTCTCTGATGTATAATGAGCTGTGACTTCCTGATAAAGGCTTTCCCACATTCACTACATCTACAAGGTTTTCTCTCCCGTGTGAATTCTTTGATGTTTAATGAGACCTGTCTTCTGGGAACAGGATTTTCCACATTCACTGCACACAAAAGGAGTCTTTCCTGTGTGAAATCTTTGATGTGAAAAGACAAGCATGTCTTTTGGCAGAAGCCTTTCCCACACTCATTGCATATATAAGTTTCCTCTCCTGTATGAATCCGCAGATGTCCCATGAGATTTCCCTTCTGGATGAAGCCTTTTCCACATTTACTGCACAGAAAAGGTCTCTCTCCTGGATGTGTTTTCTGATGTATATTGAGCCGTGATTGCTTGAGAAAGGCTTTGCCATATTCAGTGCATTCATAAGGTTTTTCTCCTGTATGCATTCTCTGGTGTTCAGTGAGCATGAACTTTCTGGAGAATGCTTTCCCACATAGACTGCATCTGTGGGGTCTCTCTCCTGTATGAATGATCTGGTGATCAGTGAGCCAGGACTTCTTGATGAAGGCTTTCCCACATTCACTGCATACATGAGGTTTCTTTATTTTTTTAGTTTTCTGATATTTAATGATTTGGCACTTCATGCTGGTGCGTTTTTGGCATTCAAGGGATTTAATTTCACTCTGAAATTGTTCATTATTAA
Source organism: Mirounga angustirostris (assembly GCF_029215605.1). Lineage (NCBI taxonomy): Eukaryota > Metazoa > Chordata > Mammalia > Carnivora > Phocidae > Mirounga > Mirounga angustirostris. The sequence goes on along the minus strand of NW_026991724.1, from coordinate 54,988,323 downwards.
TAATGCAGAAAGGATTTCTCACTTACAGTAAGCTCTGCAGTGGCTCTGCTGTGGTTAAGGAAAGTTATATCTGGTTTCATAATTTTTCCATCTAAGTCAACATACCATGCTTTTGCCTTGACACAAAATGAGTTTTGCTCAGAAGAATAGAATTTTCAAATGCATTATGTTTGTGCCATTGTTCTAGGCTGTTCTCCATGAATTCATTTTGTAAGTGATCTGGAAGTTTCCAGACTCTTAGAAAAGAATAATGAATTCTTCCGGGGGCCTGGGTGGCTCAGTTGGTTGAGCGACTGCCTTCGGCTCGGGTCATGATCCTGGAGTCCCGGGATCGAGTCCCGCATCGGGCTCCCTGCTTGGTGGGGGGTCTGCTTCTCCCTCTGACTCTCCCCCTCTCATGCTCTCTCTCTCAAATAAATAAATAAATCTTAAAAAAAAAAAAAAAAAGGGAATAATGAATTCTTCCATCACATTGACTAGAAGAAAAGTATTTTTTAAATAGCTTCATTTGAGGTGACTTAGTGATGACTCTACTATATGAGTGTAAATAAAACTCCATGTTTAATGTACCTTATATATTGGAAAAAAACAGTGACAATGAATAAACACACTTTTGGCTATTTTCCAAATACTGCAGAACATGCAGACTGTGAAATACACACAATTTCCCATGAGCAGCAGACCACTGGTTGGAGGGCCACCTCATCCAAACTGGGGAGAGGTAGACTCATTCACGTCACAAATCCTTACTGAGGACTACTGTGCATAGGGCATGGTGCTCATGTTAGAGACATACACAGAGTCCTCATGTTCAGGGAGCCTACACTGCTACACTTTGGTAAAACCATAAAGGGCAAAAAAGGACACAAGTAAAACAGCTGCACATTGTGAAAACCGGTAGGAAGGAGCAATGGAGATGGAGGGAGATGCAGGAAATCAGGTGACACAGTAGAGGAAAACAGGCCTCCCTGGAGGATTCATTGTCATGGTCAGCCTTGGGGAGCAACAGTATGACACAGCACAAAGCTCCAAGCACACGTAACCTATAATCTACACCTCACAGAGACGTTCCCTTTCCTAAGAGAAGCCCCAGTCCCAGCACCTGCTCTTCTATTACTACCACCCTTATATTCCAAATATTTCATCACAGCACTTGTCACCCTCTAGACACATAATGTATCTTCTTAGTTGATCAGTTTTCAGTTTCCTGATCTTAGAACGAAAACTCTTGCTCTGTTTTTATGCTTTTTCTCACTGCTGTTACCCTAGGTTATTAAGAAATAACATTTTTAAAAATGAATCAAGTAAGCAATCACATGTCTGGAACACACTGGGGAGCTTAGAGAAGAAAATGGAAATCTCTGTGTGAGCAAGAGACACTATTATCACAGAGACACTGAGAGAATAATTTCATGTCTATAACAAGTGATGTGGCTAACTAGGACTTAATGTCCTCAGAATATGATGGAAAAAAGAAAGCTTTCAGGAAGTCAATACGATGGTAACAGCTACAATAAACTGGAAGGAAGGCCAGAATTAGTAAATACACAAAGGAATTAAGTCAAAGTACACATGAGTGTTATAATCTTGTTTAAGCTGTAACTGGGAATGCAGGATGCTGAAGTACTTTTCTGGTTAAAATCCATCATAAACAGCAGATTCTTTTAAAGAAGAGAGCTCTACAGGTAGGGAGCATTTGAGGAAATGCCTGGATGGCCAGAATGTAAGATGCACAGGAGTATAAAGAACCTAAACTTAAAAGGGTTTTCTGGGAGGGAAGGTGATGCAAATTCCTTGCACTTACTGGGAACTCAGGAGAATTGCCATAAGGATGAGTGAACTGTACAGAACTAAAGTCTGGTAGATCACATTGGGCAGATGTCAATTTGATAGTGTCCTGCAGAGAACAGAAGCACCTTAGCTTATTAGAATAAAGAAAAGTTTGAAGGGTTAGAAGACCAGATGAGAAAACGGAAAACTGAACCTTTGGAGAACCTCAGAGTGAGGACAAGAGCCCAGTGAAAACCAGTTTACTTTGGGGTACATCATCCAGGATAGGGTGAAGGTTAGGAAGGAATATCAATACCAATGGGACAGAAAGGTGCAGTAGTTAGAAGACAATGAGGAATTCAGTTTTCTCTTTGGACAGAAGCCTTTTACAGCAAGGAAGGTGGAAGAGTAAGAAGAGAAAGATCTGAAAATTATAAGAAAAAGGAAACCATGCAAACAAAATTCAAGATGTAAATAAAATAAACAGGGATCAAATCCCAGAAGAGACAAATGGGATACATTTTACTCTAAACTCCTACAAAGAAAAAAGAGGTTGCAAATCAGGAGAGAGATGCAGGGAGGCACTGCCTACCTATCCTCCAACCCTCTCACAGCTGTGACTCCTCTACCAACTAGAATATGATTTCCACAGCCTGGTTCCCTCCTGCTTCTCTAACTCACCTGAAAGGGTTTGACAGGGGATACCATCTTCCACTGTCCATGTTGGTTCTCCTTGATCAAATTTGGAGAGCACATCTGGTTTGCTGGTGTGAAAACCTGTTCATGGTAAATGATAGAAGACTTAGGCACACTAATTGGGCTTGGGGTCTGGGAAGACCACACGATGTTAGGACAAAACAATTTTTACACCTACAAAGTTAAGGTTTTCACTCAGGAGAAGGGAGAATATATCCGTGTCTGGAGCCAGGGAAGGAACTGAAAATCTCACTTCAGAGCAACACGGACACTACAGAGCTTTAAGAAGCTGAGAAAGGGGGGTGCCTGGTGGCTCAGTTGGTTAAGCGACTGCTTTCGGCTCAGGTCATGATCCTGGAGTCCCTGGATCAAGTCCCGCATCGGGCTCCCTGCTCGGCAGGGAACCTGCTTCTCCCTCTGACCCTCCCCCCTCTCATGTGCTCTCTCTCTCTCTCTCATTCTGTCTCAAATAAATAAAATCTTTAAAAAAAATAAAAAATAAAAAAAGCTGAGAAAGGAAAGGCCACTGATAAGGACCCTCCAAGTGACGCTAGGGAGTTGTCCTCACCCACTGACACCAGGTTCCTATAGTTCTCCAACATCACATCCCGGTACAGGTCCTTCTGAGCGAGGGCCAGGAGCTGCCACTCCTCCCAAGTGAAGTCCACGGCCACATCATCAAATGTCAGGGATTCCTGTAATAACAGTGTTTTCTAATGAAGTGATATCCTTTTGATGACATAGAAGAAATGTTAAAATTTTTCTGCTTATTTCCACTCTATAGGCTGTATCTAGATTTCTAGCAGGGTTTTTATTTTGACACATTGTGGAAGAGTAAATGCCTGATTAAATATTCTGTAATTGTGCACAGTCATCCATCCATTCATCCAATGAGAAATTTCTATAGCACGTAAAAGTTCAATCTTCTTGTTAACCTAGAAACACCATCCATGTATATATGCAGACAAAAGATACATGTATGTATACTTTTCAGACTAATGCAACTGATTTCTTACAGGCCTCTACAACTCTGTTAGGGAACAAAGGAAAGAATAAAACAAACCGAAAGTCACCTGGGCCTGGGTCATTTGTTCTGCTCCCTGAAAACAGCTGGCGGTGGGGAAGCTCTGCCTTGTGTCTTCTGGATCTACTTTTAGTTTCTCTTCAGAAATCTCAGTCTCGGTCAGGCGTGCCCCCATAAAAACTGACACCACATCTTGTAACTTTTTCCTCCTTCACATAATCCTTTTGCTCCTGGGGCATCAGGACCTGTGGGTTGAGGAGACAATGTAGTCTGAATGGTGCACTGCCTCTGGGTCCAGACGCTGTCACTGCTCCTGAGCACTCACTTTAACACGTGCACACAGTACTGCCAAGTGTCCCTTTATTTGGTGCCCCAGAAGACTTATTCGTCTGACCGATAAAGCCTGAGGTTCTGAATGCAGTGGAGGTTTTCCTTCATTCTGTGATGTGTAAGTGGGGTGAGTGTGACACGAGAAGAGGAAAATGAGATCTACCCCAGCACCATGCCTCAGGAGAAGGGGAATCTCACACAGACCACTTTTACAAAACAGAGCACACAGAGGAGAGGATGGGGCAGTGTTTTCCTTTAAGCCATGAGTGCTCAGGTAACTCTTCAAAGCTTCTGAACAGCCTGTGAGTACAAGCTCTTCAGTTTAAAAACCAATATACTGGGCAAATCACTGGCATTACCCCTTTTTTTTTTTTAAGATTTACTTATTTATTTGAGAGACAGAGCAAGAGATAGTGAGGACAGGGAGACTCTGCTGAGCGTGGAGCCAGACAAATGGCTGGATCCCAGGACTCTGAGATCTTTTCTTTTTTTTAATATTTTATTTATTGAGAGAGAGCACAAGTGGGGGGAGGGGCAAAGGGAAAGGGAGAAGCAGACTCTCCACTGAGCAGGGAGCCCGAAGACCTGAGGCTTGATCCCAGGACCCTGGGATCATTACCCGGGGCGAAGGCAGATGCTTAAATGACTGAGCCGCCCAAGTGCCCCCAGAGCATTGTCTTACAAGTCACGTATTATTGTCTTAAAATGTCTTAGGAGGTTTTATTTTATTTTATTTTATTTTTTAAAGATTTTATTTATTTGACAGAGAGAGACACAGCAAGAGAGGGAACACAAGCAGGGGGAGTGGGAGAGGGAGAAGCAGGCTTCCCGCCAAGCAAGGAGCCCAATGTGGGGCTCGATGTGGGGCTCGATCCCAGGACCCTGAGACCATGACCCGAGCCGAAGGCAGACGCTCAATCACTGAGCCACCCAGGCACCCCTATCTTAGGAGATTTTAAATGCTTAAGAAACAAAAGTTCAAAATACTGTAAATAAATTGGAAGGTGGTTAATGAAGTTGAGGTGTTCTAAGATCCCTGCATCATTGGAGAAGAATGTAAAAGTACTAATTAACGTAAGAATTTGACAAATGAAAGATCAATGCTCTATTTAGTATCATGATGAAAACCAATAATTTTTTTCTTTTCTTTTTTATTTTTAGAGATTTTATTTTTAAGTAATCTCTACACCCAACATGGGACTTGGAGAACTTACAACCCTGAGATCAACAGTCACATGCTCCACCAAATGAGACAGCCTGGCATCCCCCAATAATTTTTTTTTCTTTTTTCTTTTTTTAAAGATTTTATTTATTTGAGAGAGAGGTTGAGAGAATGAGTGGGAGGAGGGGCAGAGGGAGAAGCAGACTCCCCGCTGAGCAGGGAGCCCATTGTGGGACTCCATCCCAGGACCTTGGGATCACAACGTGAGCTGAAGGCAGACGCTTAACTGACTGAGCCATTCAGGCGCCCACCCCCCAATACTTTTCTTAAAGTACATAATTTGCAGTGCTTTCGGAAGAGGGAAAGGTAATGAGAAACTCATCCAAAGAAGGTACGATTCTGGTATCAATTCCAATGTGTTTTATTTTTAACACATTACCATTTTACTTATTATAAGAGGATATAACTCAGGAATAGTCAGATGGAAGAAATGAGGGAAATGGGAAGGATTTTCCAGGCCCTCTCCAGTAGCTCCACTCTCCCTGCATCTCCGTGTTTTCACCAACCAGGAAGAAATTTCACTGTGAAGTATATGATATTTATTCCTCCAAAAATAAAGGTATATTTTTACCAGAAGACATGGATAAGAATTTTAGTAACAGCATTATTCAAAATGCAAATGATGCCAGTTTAATAAATAGTAAGGAAATCTGCATATATTCAAACAATGGACTGCTATGGAGAAACCACATTTTTTGCCCAGATTGCAAACTAAGAATGCTCCTTATATTTTTAAGGATTGTAAAACAAAAACAAGCATATGTGGGACACCCATAGATCGCAAATCCCAAAATATTTACTGTGTGAATATGTATATAATACATAATGTCTGACCCTCTTTACAAAGGGAAAAGAAAATCTATGTGCAAAAACATGAATGATTCTGACAAATACTGAGCAAAAGACTTGACATAAAAAGTGCATGATGTATGGGACGCCTGGGTGGCTCAGTCGTTAAGCATCTGCCTTCGGCTCAGGTCATGATCCCAGGGTCCTGGGATCGAGTCCCACATCGGGCTCCTTGCTCAGTGAGGAGCCTGCTTCTCCCTCTCCGTCTGCTGCTCCCCCTGCTTGTGCTCTCTCTCTCTCTCTGACAAATAAATAAGTAAAAATCTTAAAAAAAAAAAAAAAAAGTGCATGATGTAGGGGCGCCTGGGTGGCTCAGCTGTTAAGTGTCTGCCTTCGGCTCAGGTCATGATCCCAGGGTCGTGGGATCGAGCCCAGCATTGGGCTCCCTGCTCAGCCGGAGGCCTGCTTCTCCCTCTCCCACTCCCCCTGCTTGTGTTCCCTCTCTCGCTGTGTGTGTCTCTCTCTCTGTCAAATAAATAAATAAAATATTAAAAAAAAAAAAAAAGAAAGAAACCACTCAGCAGATTTTCACATATAGCTGCCTAGAACTGCACGATATAATAATATACTAAGCTCATTCACAGAAATTCCGTCATCAGCAATGGGAACTGGACCCACCATGATTGACTAAGACCAACCAGCACTTACTAATAAACTGAGCTGTGGGTCACCTTGCCAGAGGGAGGGATGCTGAAGAAAATGGAGACTCTGTTGGCAAAGAACAGCCAGTAAGCAACAGGGTTCGCCGCTGGTATGTGCTAAGAGGTGAGCGTTACCCATTTTCAACTTTAAGGTCTCTGCCCCAATACTCAGTTCTTCCTTTGCTGCGGGAAAGCAGCCATAGATGACGCCTAACAGACGGGGAATGGGGTGGCGGTTTCGTCCCTCCGTCTGCAGGTAATCCCTGGACAAAAGGCTTTAAACACACACACAGACACCCCCCCAGGGGTTTTGAACTATAAACCCCCCCACTGCACCCCAACCACACACAGATCTGCCTGGTCCGCCCCCCAGTACCTCAAATCACGGTCCCACCTGCTCCTCCTTGAACACCTCCACCTCTGCACTTGTAGGCTCCCCTTCCGCCCCCGGCAATGACTTCACGGGTCCCTACCACAGCATGTCCGCACGTCCCCCTGTGAGAAGCAAAACCCCCACTGTGACGAAACAAAAACCTTCCAGAGGCAAAACCGCACACCGACCTGGTTTCTGTCAGGCCCAAGGGAAAAACGGAAACGTTGACGTTCCGTGAACTGCTCAGCGCGTGGCGGCCCAGGCACCCGAGGCTTCCGGAGGAGCACGAACGACGACTTCCGGTGTTTCTGGAGAGGCAACATGTCCGCCGCTCCTGGCGGCCGTGGGGGCGGCCATGTTGGGACGTCCGACTGCGCAGGGCAAAGGGCTGGGTTCGCGGCCAGAGCGGTTGAAGGCCGGGAAGGTGAGGAGCTCCCGCGATTATCTCAGATCCTCAACGTGCACTTTGGCGGAAGATCGGTAAGTTGTCAAAGTCTGGAGCCTGGGGAGGCGAACGTGGTGCAGGCTCCATTGCGTTCCCCAGGCTGGACAGGAGGCAACATGGCCGAGAGGTATATTTATCCGGTTCGTATTCAAAAAAAAAAAGTTTCCAGGGGTGCCTGGGTAGCTGAGTCTGTTAAGCCTGCCACTCTTGATTTCTGCTTAGGTCATAATCTCAGGGTCCTGAAATCACCGCCCCACCCCAGCCCACCCCCGAACCCCCTTCCCGCGTGGGGCCCGTCCTCAATGGGGAGTTCGCTTGAGATTACCTCTCTCCCTCTGCCCCTTTCCTGCCCCACCCCAGCCCCAACACACACTTTCTCTCAAATAAATCAATCTTAAAAAAAAAAAAAAAAAGGTTTCCAGGGGCGCCTGGGTGGCTCAGTTGGTTGGGCGACTGCCTTCCGCTCAGGTCATGATCCTGGAGTCCCGGGATCGAGTCCCGCATCGGGCTCCCTGCTCGGCGGGGGGTCTGCTTCTCCCTCTGCCCTCTTCCCTCTCGTGCTCTCTGTCTCTCATTCTCTCTTTCTCAAATAAATAAATAAAAATCTAAAAAAAAAAAGGTTTCCATACGGAGGAGTAGGAATTCAAGTACGGACAGAGCAGCAGAGAATGAATTCCTGGTAAGAAAAATACATCTGTAAACGGACACCCACTGAAACCTTATGGCGAGAAAGATTGCTTGCAAAAGCAGTTTTTAAGAACACAAGATTCCCAGAAACTGGTACAGTGTGAGGGATAGGCCATTACCTGCTCAAGAGGAAGAGCAGCTCGAACAACCTAAATTGGGATTGGGGCCTGGGAAAAAGTCCAAGGCCACCACGATCAAGGCCTGGGGAAAAGGCCACCAAAATCAAGGCCAACAAACCTGGAGCCAATGAGAAAGACACCACCTGAATCCATCCCATTATACTGTGAGGGTGGTGGTGGGCAATAATTCAGTTTTTAGGGTGAAGAGTGCTAAAATTAGGTGTTCATCAGGCCAGTGTTGAAAGTTAGAGTCCTAGGGCGCCTGGGTGGCTCAGTTGGTTAAGCGACCGCCTTCGGCTCGGGTCATGATCCCGGAGTCCTGGGATCGAGTCCCACATCGGGCTCCCGGCTCAGCGGAGAGCCTGCTTCTCCCTCTGACCCTATCCCCTCTCATGCTGTTTTTCTCTCTCTCTCTTTCAAATAAATAAATAAATAAAATCTAAAAAAAAAAAAAAAAGTTAGAGTCCTAGACTCCAGCCTCAGAGATTCTGGTCTAGGACGCGTGGGGTGTGATTTAGTTTGCATTCTTTTAAGTTTCTCAGATCTGAGACAAAAGGCCTGTCATAGACAATCATTAGAAACAATTGTAAAGTGTTCTATGGTTACAAATATTATGAGGGGTGATTCCCCTCACCACTTCTGTCTTGGCTCAAGTTATATCCAGAAAAGCCCAGGGAGGGGTGAGGAGGGGGGAAGAACCTCCCCTATTACTACCTATACATTACTGTTAATTAGTATTACTGGGCTTTTTCGGTTTTTTTTCTTTCTTTTTTTTTTTTTTTAAAGATTTTATTTATTTATTTGAGACAGAGAGAATGAGAGCACATGAGAGGGGGGAGGGTCAGAGGGAGAAGCAGGCTCCCTGCCGAGCAGGGAGCCTGATGCGGGACTCGATCCAGGGACTCCAGGATCATGACCTGAGTCGAAGGCAGTCGCTTAACCAACTGAGCCACCCAGGCGCCCTAGGCTTTTTCTTCATAGCATTTATCGCTTCCTAAGATTATATAATCCACTCTCTCCCTGACTAGATTGTAAGGTGTATAAAGGCTGTTCTGTTGCCTGTTCTGTTCAGTAATGTATCCTCAGTGTGCAGAACAGTGCCTTGCATAGTGTTGGTGCTTCAAAATATATCTGAAGGAATGAATACCAACAACCTGGTATTTCAGATTGAATGCCGAGATAGCCACAGGATGGGAAATTACTTTTCCTTTGAGAGAACTGTTTGTAACTTGGATAGGTGGATAACTATGTGGTATTTATGAAAATAAGGCAAAGTACTCAATAGTGAGAGGCCAAGAGCCCCACTCCCAGAAGAGGGAGAAGGAATAATGCAGAGAAAGCATGTGTCTCAATTCAGCAGCGAACAGTGCAGCTGGAATCTTTGATGCGGTGGCAACTCTCAAGGGTGATGGTTCTGCGGACAAATACAAAGGTTCTTCTCCACGACCTCCCTGAGGGAACTCCTCTCCCATTTCTTATATTCTCCATTCTTAGAGACTAAGATTCTTGTCCTCCTTTTTATTCTACTTATTCTGGGGATCCCTTTTTTTCTGTTCTGCCCAGTTTATATTAAGCTATTGAGTCTCTAATCACACACAATTTGGAAGGAGATATCTGTGTTCTTTAGAACTGCTTTCGAATGACTTATTGCTTCCTTCAATGACAAAACATTCTGACTAGTCCATTGACTAACTTATTCACTTTCCAAACCAACAGATTTGTCTTAATTTTTCTGTGCTGGGAAATATAAAATCATGCAAACCAATATCCTCCAGGATAAATTACTGGAAATTATGACAGATTTCTCTCAGTCTGTGCTTTTTAGCCATATAGTTAGCTACAAAATTTGGCTCACTGTGCTATCCAATGGGGTAGCCACTAGTCGTATATGGCTACTGAGCACTTGAAATTTGGTTTAGTGCAACGGAGGAACTGATTTTTTGCTTTTAAAACTGTAAAATTTAAATAGCAAAAAAAAAAGTCAAGGAATGTTTAATCTACTTGGGAAGGTAAGACATGGACATTAAAAGAATAACTTACTTATATCCTATGGTGCTTTAAAGTCCATTAAGAGTCCTTGCCCTCCACAGAAGTACTATTGAACAAGAAATTATCATAACCCCTTGAACCAATTACAGTGGTCACCCTTTATCCATGGTTTCACTTTCAGGGATTTCAGTTACCTTAAGTCAGAGGTGGTCTGGAAGCAGATGATCCTCCTGACATTAACAGTAACCTAACCCAAAGTCACCATTCCTACATGTCACTTCATATTGCGTGGAATTTTATCATCTCACATCCTCACAGGAAGAAGGGTGAGTATGGGACAATAAAATGTTTTGACATTCACATAACTTTTATCACAGTATAGTTATAATTGTTCTATTTTATTACTAGTTTTGGTGTTAATTCTTAGTATGCCTAATTTATAGACTTTACCATAGGTGTGTCTGTATAAGAAAAAACATACTGTATGTTCAGTACTATCCTAGCTTCAGGCATCCACTGGGGGTCTTAGAATATATCCCCCACATATAAGAGGGGATTTCCATACTCCATTTTCTTCTATGGACTGTTTGTGTCCTCCCCAAATTCATACATTGAATCCTAATCCCAAATATGATGGTATTAAGAAGCCCTTGAGAGGTGATTAGGTCATGACAGTAGAACACTCGTGAATGGGATTAGTGCCCTTGTAAGACATCCCAGAGAATGCCTCTGCCCTTCCCCTTTGTGAGGACACAGTGAGATGACTGCCTTCCGTGAGCCAGGAAGCAGACCTTCAAATCTGCCAGCACCTTGATCTTCGACCTTACAGCTTCCAAAACAGAAATAAATTTTTTTCTTTCATTATTTATTCAAGACTTCTCATATATTATTTAGAAAGTTTTGAAACTTTTATTATATAGGAACTTTGCACTTTTTTTAAAAAATAAATTTCTCTTTTTATAAGCCATCCAGGCTACAGTGTGTCTTATCAACCAGAATGAACCAAGACAGTATCTATTTCACCTGGAATAGATATTTACATCCTCTTACTAGATTAGCTGGTATAAATGTACCACTTAAAGATAATCTGGTTACCTCAATGCTCTCTCCAAGAGACCATGGCCTTTTTCTGCTTTGGTCACCACTGAATCCTCACCTCCTCAAACAGAACCCATACTCAGTAAATGAATGAACTGACTCAATCTAAGGCTGCTGTTCCGTAAGTGCCTCTGCATAAAATAAACTTCTAAGAGTTTACAGCAGACATCCCAGTTTCCAATTAATCCTTCACCTTGGCCTGCACAAACTGAATTAATATACACATGCCCCATATCCCACCCACCCAATGTTAGCCCTTTCCAGATTTTTCGTTCATAGCATTCCAGATACAAATTTCCTTGTATGTTTTTAAAACATACTTATTCCCTCCACTTATTGAACTCTGACTTCCTTCATTCCTTTAACAGACACAATACAGCAATTGAGGTGTATGTATTTGGGTTGACATCAGATTATGCCTGTGTATCAATGCATATTTTTAATAGGATGAGGAGATTAGGCTTTCCCAGCCTCGGCATTTATATAGTTCCTCTCAGTATATACTTTTCAGCCATACTATGACCTAGAAATTTTTGCTCAACCCTTCTCCACATAGAAGGTCTCTGAGCTTTCTCCTACTGGTTTTCTGCGACATAAAATAAGACATAATTGACCACTGAAGGCATGACCACATTCACTGCATTCATAAGGTTTCTGTCCTGTGTCAATCCTCTGTTGTCTCCTGAAGGTGCACATCTGGCTGCAGGCTGTCCCACTAGAACCACATTCCTATTTGCTAAGAGCCCACTGATGTTTACTGGCGTCTGACAAGCCACCGAAGGCACGTGCATAGTCACTGTATTGACAAGGTCTTTCTCCTGCATGGCACCACTCGTCTGTGATAAGCTGTGATTCTCTGAGGGAGGCTTTTCCATTTTGACTGAATCTCCACATTTCTCTCTTGTGTGTATTCTCTTATGTTTAACAAGGCAAGACATGTAGGCAAAAGCTTTCCCACACTCACTGCAGATATAGGGTCTTTCACCTGTGTGAGTTCTCTGATGGACAATGAGCTTTTGCTTTGTGGTAAAGGCTTTCCCACAGTCACTGCATTCAAAGGGTTTCTCTCCCGTGTGAATTCTTTGATGTTTAATGAGACCTGACTTCTGGGAACAGGATTTTCCACATTCACTGCACACAAAGGGAGTCTTTCCTGTGTGAAATCTTTGATGTGCTATCAGGCATGTCTTCTGGATGAAGCCTTTCCCACACTCATTGCATATATAAGGTTTCTCTCCAGTATGGATTCGCTGATGTACAATAAGATTTCCCTTCTGGATGAAGCCTTTTCCACATTCACTGCATATATATGGTTTCTCTCCTGTATGTGTTTTCTGATGTATATTGAGCCGTGATTTCTTCAGGAAGGCTTTGCCACATTCAGTGCATTCATAAGGTTTTTCTCCTGTATGTGTTCTCTGGTGTTCGGTGAGCATGAACTTTCTGGAGAATGCTTTCCCACACAGGCTACACCTGTGGGGTTTCTCTCCTGTATGAATGATCTGGTGATCAGTGAGCCAGGACTTCTTGATGAAGGCTTTCCCACATTCACTGCATACATGAGGTTTGTCTGTTTTTTGCGTTTTCTGATGCTTGATGAATTGGGACTTAGTACTAATGAGTTTTCTGCTTTCAGGGAATTTAATTTTGGGATGAAACTGTTCATTAATAGCATGTAGAAAGGATTTTCCACCTCCAGTAAGATCTGCGGGGTTCTTTATTTCATAGCTTCTGCTCTGGTGAAGTAAAGTTAAGTTTGGTTTCATAGTTTCTCCATGTAAGTCACACATATCATGATTTTGCCTTAACACGAAACGAGCTGTGCTCTGATGAACGTTATTTTCAAATGTTTTCTGTTTGCGCCATCGTTCTAGGCTATTCTCCATGATTTCATTTTGTAAGTGCTCTGGCAAATAGTCATCAAGTTTCCAGGTTCCTAGAAAGGAAAAGAATAACGAATTCATTTATCATCTTGATTTGGACGAAAAACAATTAAAAGACTCCCTTGATGTCATATGTCTATTTGGTGATGACTCTGAAATTAGTATCAATACAACTCCTGCACATCAGATAAAACAGTAATATAAGTAACCCAAAAGATAAAAGTTTGTAAAAACAAGGTTGGATCATTCACAATAAATAAATACAGATTTGACTGATTTCTAAATGAGGCCTCGCAAAACATGCAGCGCCTGTGAAATACACGCAATTTCCCATGAGCAGCAGACCACTGGTTGGAGGGCCACCTCATCCAAACTGGGGAGAAACAGACTCATTCACGTCACAAATCCTTACTGAGGACTACTGTGCACAGGACATGGCGCTCATGCTGGGGACACACACAGAGTCCTCATGTTCAGGGAGCCCACACTGTAGTTTGGTAAAAGGACACAAGGAAGACAGCTGCACGTTGTGAAAACTGGTGTGAAGGAGCAATGGAGACGGAGAGAGATGCAGGAAATCAGGTGACACTGTGGAGGAAGACAGGCCTCCCTGGAGGATTCACTGTCTCAGTCAGCCTTGGGGAGCAACAATAACGATACAGGTGGGCTCCAAGCACATGTCACCTACAACATCCAAAAGGGAACCCCTGGTTTCCCATCCCAAATCTCCTCCTCCACATGTCGCCTCCGACACAGTGAATGATGACACCTCCGCTCTTCCCTTTAATCAGGACAGAACTTCTCAGCACCTCCTGTCATCTGTGTCTCACTCACTCATAACCAGAACCGGACCAACACCAATGCCTTCCACCCTCCTGGAAGCCAGTCACATTCTCAATCTACAGCAGCAGCCTCCTACTTGGCTTTCCTGTTCCTGCCCGGCCAGCTCCTGTCTGCTTTCTAGACAATAGCCAAAGTGATCCTGCCAAACATAAATTATATCGTGTCAAGCCTCCTCCACTCCAATCTCCCCAATGTTTTCTCATCTCATGAGGAATAAAATCAAGGTCTTACCATGTCCATGAAAGACCCTTATGTGACCTGCTACCCCAACCCCCAGCCACTACCCCGTTGACCTTCTTTCCAGTCTTGCTCTGTCTTCTCTTCATAAATTCTGCAGACCACACTCCTGCCTCAGGCCTTTGAGTTTCCAGTTTTACTTGGGAACATTCCTTACCCAGGGAGCCTACTCACATCCCTCATCTACCTGCTCAAGTGTACCTTAACATGGATTTCCTATTCCTCAAATCACAGGCAAGGCCAAGCACTCATTATTCAGACATGCTGTTTTAATGTTCCTTACGGCCGTTTTCACTCCCAGAGCCTTACCTTCAACCTCCATCCATTCCTTCCTCTCACAAAGCCCATATTTACTTAAATGTCGAATCTCATCTGCCCTCTGTAATGACTACATCCAGAACGTGACCAGCACTTCCCCTCCACCCATACCGAAGCCAACCAATCTGTCGTCATGTTGTGCAACAGCCTCCTGTATGGCACCCCTGCCCACTACTGTCTCTTGTCTATATAACAACCAGAGGGATTCTTTGAACACGTAATTACTTCCTGTCATTCCAGTACTCAAGAACTGCTCATGTTTTCTCATCTTACTAGAAATAAAATCATGACCCCTTGAAATGGATTACTTGAATGATCTTACTTTCCCTTCCCCCTGCTGTTACTGCCTCTTTGATCTTATTTCCATCATGTTCCCGACAGCACACTCCACTCTGTCCACACAGCTCCTTAATGTTTCTCAAACACATTCCTGCTTTGGGCTTTTAAATTTGCTTTGCTCTCTGCTTGGAACACTCCCAATCCAGCAGCCTGCTAATTTCCCTCACCTCTTGGCTCTAAGGCACCTTATCAGAGGGGTGTTCCATTCCTAAAGAGGAAACCAAGCCCCTACTATTCTGTTATAGTGACTAAATTTTTATCACAGTACTTTTCACTCTCTGGACATACTATTTATTTGTTTATTTTGATTAATTTTTTTAAACCTTCTCTTAGAATGAAAGCTCTTGCTCTATTTGTATGCATTTTCTTACTGCTCCTACCCTCAAGCATACACGCTATCAAAAAATAATTTTTAAAGGAATGAATGAAGGAAGCAATCACATGTACAGAACACAGTGGGGAGAGTGTAGGAGAGATGAAGAAACTATTTGTGTGAGCAAGATAATATATTATGGAGATCACAGAAAGAATTTCATGTCATGTGACAGGTAATGTGGTTAACTGGGACTTAATGTCATCAGAATATGATGGAAAAAAAATAAAAGTTTCAGGGAAATGAACCCAACAGTGTAACACCTACAATGAACGAGAAGAAAGTCCAAAATTAGTAAATACACAGAGGAATTAAAGTAGGCATGAGTTATGATCTGACTTAGGTTAGAATGGAGAATGGAGGATGCTAAAATATCTTTTTAGCTAAAATTCATGAACAAGAGACTCCTTTAAAGAAGAGAGCTCTGCATATATGGAACATTTGAGGTAATGTCTGGATGGCCAGGATGTAAGATGCACAGGAGTATAGAGAACCTAAACTTACAGAGGTTTTCTGGGAGGGAAGAGGATGAGAGTTCCTTGCACTTATTGGGAACTCGGGAGAGTTGCTAAGGGGATAAGTGAATTATATGGAACTAAAGTCTGCTGGATCACTTTGAGGGGATGTCAGTTTGAGAGTCTCCTGCAGGAAACAGAAGAAGCTTAGCTTATTAGAATAAAGAAACTTTGAGGCGCTTAGCTGGCCCAGTGAGAGGAGCATGAGACTCTTGATCTGAGGTTGTGAGTGGGAGTCCCACACTGGGCGTAGAGATTACTTAAATAAATAAAACAAGAGAGGGAGGGAAGGAGGGAGGGAGAAAAGGAGGAAGGAAGGAAGGAAAAAAGGTTTGAAAGGTTAGGAGACCAGATAAGAAAATGGAAAACAGAACCTTTGGAGGACCTCAAAGTGAGGACAAGGGCCCAGTGAAGACCAGTTTACTGTGGGGGCACAGCATCCAGGATGGGAAGGAGGTTAGGAAGGAAAAATCAACATTACCAATGGGACAGAAAGGTGCAGTAGTTAGAAGACAGTGAGGAATTCAAAGTTTTCTGTTTGGGGAGAGGCCTCTGGACAGTGGACATTTATGGCAAGGAAGGTAGAAGAGTATGAAGAAGGGAAAGATCTGAGAATCCCAAGAAAAAGAGAACTATGCAAATAAGCAAAAAAAAAAAATAAGATGTACATAAAATAAAAATGGAATAGATCCCAGAATAGGTAAAAGGTACATTTTTCTCTAAATTCCTATGAAGAAAAAGAGGTCACACATCAGGAGAGAGATGCAGGGAGGCACTGCCTACCTATCCTCCAACCCTCTCACAGCTGTGCCTCTTATCTGGCCAATTAGAATATGATTTCCACACTCTGGCCCCCTCCTGGTTCTCTGACTCACCTGAACGGGTTTGACAGGGGATGTCTTCTTCCACTGTCCATGTTGGTTCTCTTTGATCCAACTTGGAGAGCACATCTTGCTTGCTGATGTGAAAACCTGTTTGTGGGAAATGACAGAAGACAGAAGAAGGCTTGAGGTCTGGGAAGACCACAGAATGTTATAGTTAAGGACATTATAAAGGAAAAACATACTGCACTGTGTGTCTCGTCTACTGTTGATACTCTACTACAGTACTTTACTTCTGACACCTGCTATGTGGGGTTTTCACACACCAAGGAATTCCCGTGACACCAAAGGACACTGACTGGGTGTCCAACAATTTAACTCAATTCTGACATTCTCCACCTCGTGATGGCTTCAAGGGGTTCATTCCCACAAGACCGCACACGCTCTCCACTTCCCAGAGACTTCCCCAGTCACAAGTCCAAATTGTTTCCTGGGCTTCTGATGGATCAGATGTTCCCATGGCCCCTCTTCAGATTCAATTAATTTGCTGGAGCAACTCACAGAACTCAGGAAAAGTTTCCTTATTACATTACTGGTTTATTATAAACTCAGGCACAGCCCAGTGGAAGAGATACATAGTACAAGGTATGTGGGAAGGGTATGGAGCTTCCATGCCCTCTCTGAGCACTTTTCCCACACCTCCTTTTGTTCACCAATTCAAAAGGTCTCTAAAACTGTCCTTTTGGGTTTTTATGGAGATTTCATTAAGTAGACATGATTAATTAAATTAAATCATTAGTCTTTGGTGACAGATTCAAACTCCAGCTCTTGTCTCCTCCCTAGAGGTGAGATGGAATTGAAAGTTCCAACCCTCTAATGATGATTGGTTCCCCTGGCAACCAGACCCCATCCTTAGGTTATATAGTGGCTTTCCAAAAATCACCTCATTAACATAAACTCAAATGTGATAGGAAGAGTCTTGTTATATAAATAACAAAAGACACCCATTTTACCTTTATCCTCTTATAACTTAGGAAATCACAACTGTTATAGGAGCTCTGTGCCAAAATTCAGGATGAAGACAAAAATACATATATTTCATATATATGTATATGTTATATATATATATATATATACGTCATCATATATAGATATCACACATATGTACAAAGTAATGGCTTGCACTCAGGAGAAGGGAGAATATACCCATGTCTCTGGAGCCAGGGAGGAGACTGAGAATCTCCCTTCAGAGCAACACAGACACTACAGAGCTTTAAGAAGCTGAGAAAGGAAAGGCCACTGATGGGGACCCTCTAAGTGACACTGGGGAGTTGTCCTCACCCACTGACACCAGGTTCCTATAGTTCTCCAACATCACATCCCGGTACAGGTCCTTCTGAGCGAGGGCCAGGAGCTGCCACTCCTCCCAGGTGAAGTCCACGGCCACATCATCAAATGTCAGGGATTCCTGTAATAACAGTGTTTTCTAATGAAGTGATATCCTTTTGATGACACAGAAGAAATGTTAAAATTTTTCTGCTTATTTCCACTCTATAGGCTGTATCTAGATTTCTAGCAGGGTTTTTATTTTGACACATTGTGGAAGAGTAAATGCCTGATTAAATATTCTGTAATTGTGCACAGTCATCCATCCATTCATCCAATGAGAAATTTCTATAGCACGTAAAAGTTCAATCTTCTTGTTAACCTAGAAACACCATCCATGTATATATGCAGACAAAAGATACATGTATGTATACTTTTCAGACTAATGCAACTGATTTCTTACAGGCCTCTACAACTCTGTTAGGGAACAAAGGAAAGAATAAAACAAACCGAAAGTCACCTGGGCCTGGGTCATTTGTTCTGCTCCCTGAAAACAGCTGGCGGTGGGGAAGCTCTGCCTTGTGTCTTCTGGATCTACTTTTAGTTTCTCTTCAGAAATCTCAGTCTCGGTCAGGCGTGCCCCCATAAAAACTGACACCACATCTTGTAACTTTTTCCTCCTTCACATAATCCTTTTGCTCCTGGGGCATCAGGACCTGTGGGTTGAGGAGACAATGTAGTCTGAATGGTGCACTTCCTCTGGGTCCAGACGCTGTCACTGCTCCTGAGCACTCACTTTAACATGTGCACACAGTACTGCTAAGTGTCCCTTTATTTGGTGCCCCAGAAGACTTATTCGTCTGACCGATAAAGCCTGAGGTTCTGCATGCAGTGGAGGTGTTCCTTCATTCTGTGATGTGTAAGTGGGGTGAGTGTGACACGAGAAGAAGAAAATGAGATGTACCCCAGCACCATGCCTCAGGAGAAGGGGAATCTCACACAGACCAGTTTTATAAAACAAACCACACAGAAGGAGAGGATCGGGGCAGTGTTTTCCTTTAAGCCATGAGTGCTCAAGTAACTCTTCAAGGCTTCTGAACAGTCTGTGAGTACAAGCTCTTCAGTTTGAAAACCAATATACTGGGCTAATAAGAGGCATTGTCTTACAAGTTATGTATTATTGCCTCATAATATCTTAGGAAGTTTTAAATGGATAAAGACGTAAGTACAGAATATTGTAAATAAATTAGAGTGGTAAATGAAACTGAAGTGTTCTCAGAGTCCTGTATCATTGGAGAAGAGTGTAAAAGTACTAATTAATATAAGAATTTGACAAAGGAAGGTTCCATGCTGTATGTTATCTCTAGTGTCATGATGAAAACTAACAACTGTCTTAATGTACATAATTTTCATGCTAACAGAACGGGGAAATATAATGACAAGAAATTCATCCAAAACAAGGCAAAAAAAAAGTAAAGAATAAGGAACTGAGACCAAGTGGGGTAACTACAATGCACTTAGATGACTGTTTTTAAACAAAACATACTAAGAATTATATGAAGTATAAACAAAACAAGGATTTCAGTAAATTAAACACAAACATCTCAAGATAGTCTGACTGGACTAAAATTTAAAACCTAATAACATGCTATTATGGGTTACATGTCTGAAACGATGATATGGAAAGCTCAAGAACAAAAGATTAGAAAAAGATATACCATGGAAGAGTAACCATACACAATCTGTGTAACTATATTCTCAGACAAAATGGACCAGAAAGCCCATTATTTCTCTACAGAGAAAGAGAAACAGGTTGAGAGGTTCAATTCACCATATTATAAAAATTGGCAATTTTTATTCACTTAACAATATAGCCTTGTAATGTATATAACAAAAATGGACCAAAAAACAAGCATAAATCAATCATTCCAATAGAAGACTTCAAAACACCTCTCCCAGTAACTGACAGAACAGCCTATCAACAGACAAAATCTATCAACAGCATTCTTTTTTTTTTTTTTAAGATTTTATTTATTTATTTGAGAGAGAGAATGAGACAGAGAGAGCATGAGAGGGTCAGAGGGAGAAGCAGACTCCCTGCCGAGCAGGGAGCCCAATGTGGGACTTGATCCCGGGACTCCAGGATCATGACCTGAGCCGAAGGCAGTCGCTTAACCAACTGAGCCACCCAAGCGCCCAATCAACAGCATTCTTTTGAAGAACATCAAAAGTATCTGGTAAGTAGGAAGAAATATTGAAATCGTAAGACTTAAATAAATAGTAAGATGGACTATGACAATGACTCAGAAAACCAAGCATTTTATAGATGTCATGTCTCCGGGGTGCCTGAGTGGCTCAGTCAGTTAAGCGTCTGCCTTCAGCTCAGGTCATGATCTTGGGGTCCTGAGCCGAAGTCAGATGCTTAACCAACTGAGCCACCTAGGCGCCCCTAAGGTTGTCTTTTAAAAAAAAACGATGCAGGGACAATCAGATATCCAAGCTGGGGGTGAGGGGACAAGGAGATGGCTGAACCCCACCTCACAACATATACAAAAATCACTGTAGGGGACGGCTATCAATGTTAATGAAAGATGCAAATCAGGGGCACCTGGGTGGCTCAGTTGTTAAGCGTCTGCCTTCAGCTCAGGTCATGGTCCCAGGGTCCTGGGATTGAGCCCCACATCAGGCTCCCTGCTCAGCGGGAAGCCTGCTTTTCCCTCTCCCACTCCCCTTGCTTGTGTTCCCTCTTTTGCTGTGTCTCTCTCTGTCAAATAAATAAATAAAATCTTAAAAAAAAAAAAAAAAGATGCAAATCAATAAATCTTTAAGAATATAGGAAAATCTCTCAACAATATTAGGGTATGGAAAGTTATTTAACATGCTACATAAACTATACTATAAAGCAAATGATATTCTACTGGAAGAACTATAAATGGTACAACCACTCTGTAAAACATTCTGGCATCGCCTATTTCGGCTGAAGCTAAACACACCCTGAGATACAGCAATTTCACTCTGAGATATACATCTAAGGTATACCACCCTTCACATCAAAATAAGGGCACATTTGAACCAGAAAACAGACAAGAATTTTCACAGCAGCATTATTCCTAACAATCCAAACTGCAAACAATATGTTTAATTAATAGGAAAACCTGCCAAATACTCAAACCATGGAATGCTATGTAGAAACTACAACTTTTTTTTTTATTTGACAGAGAGAGACACAGTGAGAGGGGGAACACAAGCAGGGGAATTGGGAGAGGGAGAAGCAGGCTTCCCGCCGAGCAGGGAGCCCGAGGCGGGGCTCGATCCCAGGACTCTGGGATCATAACCTGAGCTGAAGGCAGACGCTTAATGACTGAGCCACCCAGGTGCCCCAGAAACTACAACTTCTATCCAGCTTGCAAGCTAAGAATGCTTTCCATGTTTTTAAAGGATTGTACTACAAAAACATAGGAGCATAAGTGAGAGACTTTCACAGAATATGCCAGACTCTTATTGCAGAGCAAAAACAAATACACCTATGTGCAAAAACATGAATCATTCTTAAAAATATTGAGCAAAAGCAGCCTCACATTTAAAGATGCATGAAGTATAATTACAATGACACACAGAAATAGGCACAACTAAATAAAATATGATTAGGAATGATTTTTAATACGATAAAACTATAAAGAAAAGCCTTAAAGTGCTTGATATCAACAGCAGGATGGTAATTACCTTTGGGTGTGAGGATGCAATATAATTGGGAAGAGGCTCACAGCACATCACTGGGTGCTGGCAGCATTCTGTTTCTTGGCCTGGGCAATGATGGCTTTATGTAAATATACATTACTTTTATACAGATCAACTTCTAGATCTTTTAAACTAACAATAAACAGAAGTGCTCAACAACTCCAAAAGCCTGTTCTTTAAAAATACCAGTAAGGGGGAGGAAAAGATGGTGGAGGAGTAAGGGACCTACTCCAACCAGTCCCCGGATTTGAGCTGGGTATCTACCAGACCACTCTGAACACCCACAAAATCAGCCTGAGATGTAAGAAGATATATCTGGATCTCTACAGAGTATCACAGGCGGTTGGTTTCAAGGTATGAAGCAGGGAGGGAGCCATGGGGATCCTGCATCCCCAGTTCCCAAAAGCCTCCTACGCTGTGGATGGGGCACAGACTCGCAGACCAATAGCGGCAGGGAAAGGACTTTAGGGCAGCCCCCAGACTGAAACGGGAGCAGCGGGGCCCCGCGTGCACACTGGGGGGCGGCTGGCAGTTTTAGAAGCACAAAGGGCAGAGATGTGCCCCCAAGCCCCAATCTGGAGGCGAGGACTAGGAGTCCTGCTGAGAGGCACACAACCCAGGATGCTGCAGTTTATAGCAGCACAGACAGAAACAGAGATAATGTGGCCTGGAAAGCTCACTAAAGAACAGACTGCAATCTCTCTGTTCTGAGGCAGAGGACTAGAAATGATCTCTTCTGCTCTGACTCTCAGAAGAGACATGGAAAGCCACCAGGGAAAGCCGCCAGAGAACAAAAGCCCCCCAAAACCGGTTTTCACTGAGCCAATCCCCCCCTCCCCCCCCCCCCCACAGAAGGCAGGGCAACTCCACCCAAACAGGGTTGCCTGAGTAACAGCGCGACAGGCCCCTTCCCCAGAAGACAGGCTGGGAGAACAAGAGGCCAACAACCCTAAGGTCCCTAGAAAACAGGTGCATCTTGCTTGGGTTGTGGTCAATAAGATGGACTCTGTACATTCCCTCAACCACCCCTCAACAGAATGATTAGGAGGAGGAACCCCCCAAATAGGAAAGACTCAGAGACTGTGACTTCTGCCACAGATTTACAGATGGATACAGATATAACCAAGATGTCAGAAATGGAATTCAGGATAGCAGTTGTGAAGACAATAGCTAGAATGGAGAAATCAGTTAATGGCAACATAGTGTCTAAGGGCAGAAATGAAAGCTGAACTGGCAGAACTTAAAAATGCTATCAATGAGATCCAATCTAATCTAATCTAGATAATCTAACAACTAGGGTAAGTGAGTCAGAAGAACGAATTAGTGATCTAGAAGACCAATTGATAGAAAAGAAGGATACTACACTTGATCTTAGCCAAAAGGCTGAGAAGCGATTGATAGAAAAGAAGGATAAAGAGGAGGCCAGGGAGAAACAACTCAAAATCCATGAAAACAGAACCAGAGAAATAAGTGACACCATGAAACGTTCCAATGTCAGAATTACTGGGATCCTTGAGGGGGTGGAGACAGAGAGAGGACTAGAAGATATATTTGAGCAAATCATAGCTGAGAACTTCCCTAATCTGGGGAATGAAACAAACATTGGTGTCTTAGAAGCAAAGAAGACCCCTCCCAAGATCAAGGAAAACAGGCCAATGCCCCAGCATGTAATAGTAAAACTTGCAAATCTTAGAATCAAGGAAACCATCCTAAGGGCAGTTAGGGGGAAGAGATTACTTATGTACGGAGGGAGGAACATCAAAATAACATCAGACCTATCCACAGAGACCTGGCAAGCCAGAAAGGGCTGGCAAGACATATTCCAGGTACTAAATGAGAAGAACATGCAGCCAAGAATACTTTATCCGGCAAGGCTGTCATTTAGAATGGATGGAGAGATGCAGAGCTTCCAAGACCAGCAGAAACTGAAAGAATATGTGACCACTAAGCCGGCCCTGCAAGAAATATTAAGCAGTGTTCAATAAAAGGAGAAAGACCTCAAGAGTCATATAGAACATAAATTTACAGAGACAATCTACAGAAACAAGGGCTTCACAGGCAACATGATGACAATAAATTCAAATCTTTCAATAATCACTCTCAATGTGAATGGCCTAAAGGCTCCCATAAAATGGCACAGGGTTGCAGACTGGATAAAAAGACAGGACCCATCCATATGCTGTCTACAAGAGACTCATTTTGAACCTAAAGATATATCCAGACTGAAAGTGAAGGGATGGAGATCCATCTTCCATGCCAGCAGACCTCAAAAGAAAGCTGGGGTAGCAATTCTTATATCAGACAAATTAGATTTTAAGCTAAAGACTGTAGTTAGAGACACAGAAGGACACTATATCATTCTTAAAGGGTCTATCCAACAAGATCTAACAATTGTAAATATCTACGCCTCCAACATGGGAGCAGCCAACTACATAAGCCAACTGTTAACCAAAATAAAGAGTCATATTGATAATAATACATTAATTGTAGGAGACCTCAATACTGCACTCTCAGCAACAGACAGATCATCTAAGCAGAAAATCAACAAAGAAACAAGAGCTTTGAATGACACACTGGACCAGATGGACCTCAGAAATATAGACAGAACATTCCACCCTAAAAAAATAGAATACTTATTCTTCTCGAGCGCACACGGAACTTTCTCCAGAATAGACCACATACTGGATCACAAATCAAGTCTCAGCCAAAAGATTGAGATTATTTTCTGCATATCCTCAGACCATAATGCTTTAAAACTGGAACTCAATCACAAGAAAAAATTTGGCAGAAATTCAAACACTTGGAAGCTAAAGACCGCTCTGCTCAAGAATGTTTGGGTCAACCAGGAAAGCAAAGAAGAACTTAAACAATTCATGCAAACCAATGAGAACGAAAACACATCGGTCCAAAACCTATGGGATACTGCAAAGGCAGTCCTAAGGGGGATATATATATAGCCATCCAAGCCTCACTCAAAAAATTAGAAATATCCCAAATTCACCAACTAACTTTATACCTTAAAGAACTAGAGAAAAAGTAATAAACAATGCCTAAGCCATGCAGTAGAAGAGAAATAATTAAGATTAGAGCAGAGATCAATGAATTAGAAACCCAAAACACAGTAGATCAGATCAACGAAACTAGAAGCTGGTTCTTTGAAAGAATTAATAAGATCAATAAACCACTGGCCAGAATTAGCCAAAAGAAAAGAAAAAGGACCCAAATTAATAAAATTATGAATGAAAGGGGAGAGATCACGACTAACGCCAAGGAAATAGAAACAATTATTAGAAATTATTATCGACAACTATATGCCAATAAATTAATCAATGTGGAAGAAATGGATGTCTTCCTGGAAACGTATAAACTGCCGAGACTGAAACAGGAAGAAATTGACAACCTGAATAGACCAATAACCAGTAAGGAGATTGAAGCAGTGATCAAAAACCTCCCAATAAACAAGAGTCCAGGGCCTGATGGATTCCCCAGTGAATTCTACCAAACATTCAAAGAAGAAATAATGCCTATTCTCCTGAAGCTGTTCCAAAAAATAGAAACAGAAAGCTTCCAGACTCATTTTATGAGGCCAGCATTACCTTAATCCCCAAACCAGGCAAAGACCCCATCAAAAAGGAGAATTTCACACCGCTATCCCTGATGAATATGGATTCCAAAATTCTCAAGAAAATTCTAGCTAATAGGATCCAACAATACATTAAAAGGATCATCCACCACGACCAAGTGGGATTTATCCCCAGGATGCAAGGGTGGTTCAACATTGGCAAATCAATCAATGTGATAGAACACATTAATAAGAGGTGAGAGAAGAACCATGTGGTCCTCTCAATTGATGCAGAAAAAGCATTTGACAAAATACAGCATCCTTTCCAGATTAAAACTCTTCAGAGTACAGGGATAGAGGGAACATTCCTCAAGTTCATAAAGTCCATCTATGAAAAACCCACAGCAAATATCATCCTCAATGGGGAAAAGCTGAGAGCCTTTCCCTTAAGATCAGGAACACGTCAAGGATGCCCACTCTTGCCACTATTGTTCAACATAGTACTAGAAGTCCTAGCAACAGCAATCAGACAACAAAAAGAAATAAAAGGTATTCAAATTGGCAAAGAAGAAATCAAACTCTCTCCTTTCGCAGACGACATGATACTTTATGTGGAAAACCCAAAAGACTCCACCCCCAAATTACTAGAACTTATACAGCAATTCAGTAATGTGGCAGGATACAAAATCAATGCACAGAAATCAGTTGCTTTCTTATACATGAACAACGCAACTGTAGAAAGAGAAATTAGAGAAACGATTCCATTTACAATAGCACCAAAAACCATAAGATACCTCGGAATAAACTCAACCAAAGAGGTAAAGGATCTATACTCTAGAAACTACAAAACACTCATGAAAGAAATTGAGGAAGACACAAAAAGATGGAAGAATATTCCATGCTCATGGATCAGAAGAATAAACATTGTTAAAATGTCTATGCTACCCAGAGCAATCTATACCTTCAATGCCATCCCGATCAAAATTCCAATGACATTTTTCAAAGTGCTGGAACAAACAATCCTAAAATTTGTATGGAATCAGAAAAGACCCCGAATCACCAAGGAAATGTTGAAAAAGAAAAACAAAGCTGGGGGCATCACATTGCCCGCTTTCAAGCTATATTACAAAGCAGTGATCACCAAGACAGCATGGTACTGGCACAAAAACAGACATATAGACCAATGGAACAGAATAGAGAGCCCAGATATGGACCCTCAACTCTACGGTCAAATAATCTTCAACAAAACAGGAAAAAATATACAATGGAAAAAAGACAGTCTCTTCAATAAATGATGCCGGGAAAATTGGACAGCCACATGCAGAAGAATGAAACTCGACCATTCTCTAACACCCTACACAAAGATAAACTCAAAATGGATGAAAGACCTCAATGTGAGACAGGAATCCATCAAAATCCTAGAGGAGAACACAGGCAGTAACCTCTTCGACATCGGCCACAGCAATTTCTTTCAAGATATATCTCCAAAGGCAAGTGAAACAAAAGCAAAAATGAACTTTTGGGACTTCATCAAGATAAAAAGCTTTTGCACAGCAAAGGAAACAGTCAACAAAACAAAGAGGCAACCCACAGAATGGGAGAAGATATTTGCAATTGACACTATGGATAAACGGCTGGTACCCATGATCTATAAAGAACTTCTCAAACTCAACATCCAAAACACAAATAATCAAGTGAAAAAATGGGCAGAAGACATGAACAGACACTTCTCCAAAGAAGACATACAAATAGCTAACAGACACATGACAAAATGTTCATCATCATTAGGCATTAGGGAAATTCAAATTAAAACCACACTGAGATACCACCTTACACCAGTTAGAATGGCAAAAATTAACAAGGCAAGAAACCACAAATGTTGGAGAGTTCGTGGAGAAAGGGGAACCCTCTTACAGTTGGTGGGAATGCATGTTGGTACAGCCACTTTGGAAAACAGTGTGGAGGTGCCTCAGAAAATTAAAAATAGAGCTACCCCATGACCTAGCAATTGCACTACTGGGTATTTACCCCAAAGACACAGATGTAATGAAAAGGGCCATATGCACCCCAATGTTCATAGCAGCAATGTCTGGAATAGCCAAACTGTGGAAAAAGCCGAGATGTCCTTCAACAGATGAATGGATAAAGAAGATATGGTCCAGGGCGCCTGGGTGGCTCAGTCGTTAGGTGGCTGCCTTCGGCTCAGGTCATGATCCCAGAGTCCTGGGATCAAGTCCTACATGGGGCTCCCTGCTCAGAGGGGAGCCTGCTTCTCCCTCTCCCACTCCCCCTGCTTGTGTTCCTGCTCTCGCTGTCTCTGTCAAATAAATAAATAAAATCTTAAAAAAAAAAAAAAAGAAGATATGGTCCATATATACAATGGAATATTACTCAGCCATCAGAAAGGATGAATACCCAACTTTTGCATCAACATGGATGGGACTGGAGGAGATTATACTAAATGAAATAAGTCAAGCAGAGAAAGTCAATTATCATATGGTTTCACTTATTTGTGGAACATAAGGAATAGCATGGAGGACATTAGGAGAAGGAAGGGAAAAATGAAGGGTGGGAAATGGGAGGGAGAGATGCACCATGAGAGACTACCGACTCTGAGAAACAGAGGGTGTTAGAGGGGAGGGGCGTGGGGGGATGGGTTAGCCCGGTGATGGGTATTAAGGAGGGCAAGTACTGCATGGAGCACTTGGTGTTATACGAAAACAATGGATCATGGATCAGCACATCAAAAATGAACGATGTATTGTATGGTGAGTAACATAACATTATAAAATTAAATTAAAAAAATAAAGACACAAAAAATAAAAATACCAATAAAACATACCCATTTGTAGTGAAACGGAAAACTCAGGTAAAATAGACATTTTTTTGTCTTGAAAAAAATACTATGAACATTTTTGGGTCACTAAGTTTGAAATGCTGGATGAAATCATTTTATGATCTAAACCTCCTGGAAACATGTTAACTCCAGACAATATAGCAGGTGAATTTTATGGGTAAGCAACTGGACACATAGGTATGTCCACTACCACCTAATTGCTCAGTGGACCCAATACACTGAGATAAGAATAAACTATAAACATTGGCAACTGGAATGAAAATTAAGGTTATACTGAGACAATATCATCATGGACACGGAGAAAGAGATTCAAGGAATTAACTAATATAAGAGGAAATGCTCCTCCAGAAACCACTAAGCAGATTTTCGCATATAGCTGGCTAGAACTGCACCATATAATATCCTAAGCTCATTTCACAGAAATTCAGTCATCAGCAATGGGAACTGGAACCACCATCAATGACTAAGACCAACCAGTACTTACTAATAAACCGAGATATAGGTCACCTTACAAGAGGGACGGATACGAAACAAAATGGAGATTCTGTGAGCAAAGAATAAAGTGTGAATGTCTATCAGGCAAGGAAGCACCGGTGTTCGCCGCTTCTGTGTGTTAAGAGGTGAGTGCAGGCGTTGACAAACATTTTCTGCAAAGGGATAGATATTACACATTTTCAACTTTAAGACCCCTGGCACAAGGACTCAGTTCTTCCTTTTCCGCGGGGAAGCTGCCATAGACGACGCTTAACAGACGGGGGAGAGGGGTGGCGGTTTAGTCCCTCGGTCTGCAGTTAACCCCTGGACAAAAGACTTTTAAAAACAAACCAAGGGGCGCCTGGGTGGCTCAGTTGGTTGAGCGACTGCCTTCAGCTCAGGTCATGATCCTGGAGTCCCAGGATCGAGTCCCGCATGGGGCTCCCTGCTCGGCGGGGGGTCTGCTTCTCCCTCTCCCACTCCCCGTTTGTGTTCCCTCTCTCGCTGTGTCTTTCTCTGTCAAATAAATAAATAAAATCTTAAAAAAAAAAAAAAAACCAAAAGGGGCGCCTGGGTGGCTCAGTTGGTTAAGCGACTGCCTTCGGCTCAGGTCATGATCCCGGAGTCCCGGGATCGAGTCCCGCATCGGGCTCCCTGCTCAGCAGCGAGTCTGCTTCTCCCTCTGACCCTCCCCTCCCTCATGTGCTCTCTTTCTCTCTCTCTCAAATAAATAAATAAAATCTTAAAAAAAAAAAAAACAGAGGGTTTCGAACTACTGTTCTGGGCTCTGCAGCCTTCTGTCCCAACAGCCGAGGATGCAACCTCAACCCAAACTCCAGCCCCGGGCACCTCGGCGTCCAAAGCTTCAGCCCTCACATGCATCTCTCTGTACCAGACACTGATTACACACGCCCTTATTAATCCGAAACCCGAGCCAGACACCCCGATGTAATGAGCATCCACCCGGGCCCCACGATCACTGGGCCCCAAATCCAATCTCCCACCGGAACCAGACACCGCGATCATCTGCACATCGCCCGCACCACCGACAAGCGGACGGATCTGCAGAACCCCAACCTCTCGACAGCGCGGACACAGAGGTTGAGCCCCACAGACCCTTCACCGTCTTAATCACCCCCAAAGTACCCTAACCACAGACAGGTGAGTCACAGACTCCCAGCTGGTTCCTTTCAAATACCTCTACTTTGGCGCTCGGCCCAATCGATCCCCGCCAATTCCACAGGCTCACCCTGCGCCACTTCCACCCTGTGGACATCACGCCATCCTGTGAGAAACAAACCTCGTACGGGACAAAACAGTAAATAAAGCCCAGAAAAATCTGCAAGGGATAAAAGCACACAGGGACCTGATTTTCTCCAGAGCAAAAGGGGAGTCTAAACGTAACACTTCCGCGAACTGCTTCTCCTCCTCGGAACGTCAGCCGACGGCGGCCGAGGAGGACCTGAAGCCTCTGAGGGACGGTGAACCACCGCTCGCCGTATTGCCAGGGAGGCAATATGTCCGCGCCCGCGCGTTGTGGCTGTGGGGGCGGCCATGTTGGGACGCCTGGCGTTCCACAAGGCCAAGGGGCGGGTTTGCGGCCACAAGCCAGGGATGGCCGGGATCGTGGAAAGCCCTTCAGGTCCCATCTTCAACGTTGGCAGCTGCGGAAAATGGGTAGATTTCCAGAGACTCAAGCTCTTGGAGGCAAAAATGGTGTGGGCTAAATCGTTTTCGCGGGCTGCACAGGAAGTAACAAGGTCAGGGTGTATATTATCCACTCTGTATTTATTTATTTATTTTTTTATTTGACAGAGAAAGACACAGCGAGAGAGGGAACACAAACGGGGAGTGGGAGAGGGAGAAGCAGACTCCCTGCCGAGCAGGGAGCCCGATGCGGGACTCGATCCCGGGACTCCAGGATCACGACCTGAGCCGAAGGCAGTCGCTTAACCAACCGAGCCCCCCAGGCGCCCTAAAAAGGGCCTGTCTTGAGGCAGCCAGTGCACCCCGCACTGGGTAATGTGCTCTTGTGGGAGGCGGCGGGCATCTTACTACATCCCCCTTCTGCGTGAGAGGAACCCGGAGAAGAGGAGGGGCTGTCCACCTTAAAAACACAAGTCCGTCATTTTACTAGCAAAATGAGTTTATTCTGGGAGAAACAGAGGAATTGCAGTTTGGGACATGCATGGCGTGCATAAGCAAGTCGGGAGAGAAAAGGAAGGTCAGCTTTTATTTTTGGGAGGAAATTGGGGCCGGGTTGCTTTAAACAAAAGTTCATTGGAGAACAAGCGTGGAGGTGGTGCCTGCAAGTGGTGGTTAGTGCGTTTGTTGCTGGGGCAGGAAGGGATCTTCCTTTTTTTCTTAAAAGCAGGAGGTGAAATTCTCGTGTAAAAAATTCCCTCCCTTTTTTTTTTTTTTTTAAGATTTTATTTATTTATTTGAGACAGAGAGAATGAGAGACAGAGAGCAGGAGAGGGAGGAGGGTCAGAGGGAGAAGCAGACTCCCTGCCGAGCAGGGAGCCCGATGTGGGACTCGATCCCGGGACTCCAGGATCATGACCTGAGCCGAAGGCAGTCGCGTAACCGACTGAGCCACCCAGGCGCCCTCCGCTCTGTATTTTTTAAAAAAGGAAGTTTCAAAACAGTCAATAGAAGTTCAGGTGTGGATACTGCAGCAGAGAAGGAACTTCTGGAGAGAAAAAGTAATACATCCGGTAAACGGACACCCACGGAAAGCTTGTGGTGAAAATTGCTTGCAGGAAGCGGTTTTTAAGAACAGAAAGATTTGGGGCAACTAGTACAGCGTTGTTGCGGGACTGTTGAGCACAGTGGTCAAGAAAGAATTCTTTTTTTTTTTTTTTTTTAAGATTTTATTTATTTATTTGAGAGAGAGAGAATGAGAGAGACAGAAAGCACATGAGAGGGGGGAGGGTCAGAGGGAGAAGCAGGCTCTCCGCCGAGCAGGGAGCCCGATGCGGGACTCGATCCCCGGACTCCAGGATCATGACCTGAGCCGAAGGCAGTCGCTTAACCGACTGAGCCACCCAGGCGCCCCAAGAAAGAATTCTTGAGAGGAACCCTGGTGCAACTTAGTAAGTTTGTTTAAGTAGCTCCGGGACAGGACCCCTCCGTGGAAGGAGCTGCACTTTTGCTGTATGAAACTCGTGGTTATATGCTTAGTGTTCAAGGACGGGGGGACATGCTGGGAGTACTAGATCATTAATGTTGAATGTCTACTCCTAAAACTACATTTGCAAGATTTCGCTGGTGTCTATCTTTCAGTTTGATATTAACTATGGATGACATTTACAGGCAGTCATGAGGCCCTTTAAGAATGTTGCAACCAGGGGCGCCTGGGTGGCTCAGTTGATTAAGCGACTGCCTTCGGCTCAGGTCATGATCCTGGAGTCCCGGGATCGAGTCCCTCATCGGACTCCCTGCTCAGTGCGGAGCCTGCTTCTGCCACTCCCTCTGCTTGTGCTCTTCTGTCTATCTCTCTGTCAAATAAATAAATAAATAAAATCTTAAAAAAAAAAAAAAGAATGTTGTAACCAGCACATAATTGACTCTTACTGAAACAGTGCAGGTCAGCCTTCTGGGCTAAAGGTGAATGATTTTGTGCTTCTTTCTCTCATGGGCATGAGATTGGCCATCACCAACTGAAGGAAAGAGCAGCTGGGACGAACCTACATTGGGACTGGGATTGGGGCCTCAGGGAAAGGCCACTAAAAGTGAGGCCATCGGGCGCCTGGGTGGCTCAGATGGTTAAGCGTCTGCCTTCGGCTCATGTCATGACCCCAGGGTCCTGGGATCCAGTCCCGCATTGGGCTCCCTGCTCCTTGGGAGCCTGCTTCTCCCTCTGCTTCTCTCTCTGTGTGTCTCTCATGAATAAATAAATAACATCTTTAAAAAAAAAAAAAAAGTGAGGCCATCAAGGGTCTGGAGCCAATGAGAAAGGTACAACCACAATTGACAGTCCAAAAATATTAAGGTCAATAGCTTTTCTCCCAAGGTACCAAGATGATTCAATGGGATTAGTCTTTTCAACAAACAATGCTGGGATAATTGTATTTCTATTTGCATAAAAATAAATTAGGACCCTTAACTCTAACCATATACAAAAATTAACTAAATATATTTCCCAGACCTAAATATAAGGGTTAACAGTATGAAATTTAGAGAGGCAAACTGGAGATAATGTTCATAAACCAAATAAGTTAGCCAGCGAGTTCTGAGACAAGACAGTAATGGATGAGCCATAAAAGAAAAAGTATTAAATTGGACTTAGTTAAAATTAAAAATGTTTGTATTTCGGATACCTGGCTGGCTCAGTCAGTAGAGCATGTGACTCTTGATCTCAGAGTCATGAGTTCAGGCCCTACATTGGGCATGGAGCCTACTTAAAAAATAATAAATAAAAATAAAAACATCTGTACTTTTTTTTCTTTTAAACATTTGTACTTTCTAAGCACAATATTTAAAAAGTAAAGAGTGGAGCCAGAAATTGGAAGAAAATATCTCCACATTATACATCTGATAAAGGACTTGTATTCAGAATATATAAAGAATTGTTGGGACCCCTGGATGGCTCAGTAGGTTAAGCGTCTGCCTTCAGCTCACGTCATGATCTCAGGGTCCTGGGACTGAGTCCTGCATCAGGCTCATTGCTCAGTGGGGAGCCTGCTCCCTCTGCCTGCTGTTCCCCCTGCTTGTGCTCACTCTCTCTGACAAATAAAATCTTTAAAAAAAAAAAAGAATTGTCAAAATTCAACAATAACAAAACAACCATCCAGTTACTTTTGGTGGTCACGAAAATTTCTAAAAATTGGTTTGTGGTGATGGTGGCACAAGTCTATAAACTTAGTGAATGTCATTGAATTGTACACTCATTAATGGTAAATGTTATATGTACATTTTGACAATAAACCTGTTAAAATGAATTGCTGTACCATACTACAAAATGTATAGGGTATGATTTTTTTTTTTTAAAGACACCAAGTATAATTGCAAAATATAAACTACCTAGGAGTAAAAGTAAATGGAGATGTCTGGAACATATAAGAAAAAAGTTACAACAAATCTTGCAGTGAGAATGTAAGAATTTGGATAATGAGAGGATCAAAATAGAAACTGAACATAATTGAAGATTTTGTTCTTCAAGTGTACCTTACTTTAATGCATACATTTTATGTGACTCTAGTTACCATCCTACAAGTTCACCTATGATATTATTACAGCTGCATAATAATATTATATATAGATATGCATAAACTTTTTATAATATGGAAGTATGTTTACAATGAGAAATTAACTGATAAAATTTGGTTACACCTATTTTTCCCAGTTTTATTAAGATATAATTGATGTAGGTTTTATCTATTTTTAATAAACTTTTTATTTTCAGAAAATCTTAGATTTACATAAAAGTCACAAAATACTACAAAGAGTTCACATATACCTTATTCAGCTTCCTCTCATGTGACCACTTTTTATAATTATGGTACATTTGTCAAATTAAGAAGACAACATTGTATAATACTCAACTGTATTACAGATTCTATTCATATTTCACAAGTTTCTCCACTACTATCTTTTTTCTGCCCAAGAATACAATAATGCATTTAGAAAACATGTTTCCTTGATTTCCTCATGTCTGTGACCATTCATTAGTCTTTTCTTTTTCATCTCTCAATTGTTTTGAGGAGTACTGATCAGGTACTTTGTATATTGTCCATCTTTTGGGTTGGTCTAAGTTTTCCTCATTAAACAGGGGTTATGTATTTTGGAAAGACACTCAGAACTGAAGTTCCTTTCTCATCACATCATAGGTAGGGGTACCAAATATCAAAATGACTTAATGTTGATCTCCTAGTAAAGGTATGTGTGCCAGTTTTCTCCACTGAAAATATCAAAACCAATTCTGGCCAAAAAGAACCATCATACATACAGTGCTTACATCAATAGATTTCAAGTATTGGTATTGATAGCATTGTTGAAAAAATAAGCACATAGATCAATGGAGATCGCAGAAAAAGACCCACACAAAGCAAATATACTCAACTGTTTGATAAAGGTACAAAGGCTATTCAACGGAGAAAGGACAGACTTCAACACATCATGCTGGAACACAAAGATGTTCCTAAAAAAAAAAAAAGAATCTATACATTCATCACACAAGTCATATATCTGATAAAGGACTGGTATCCAGAACACAGAAAGAATTCTTAAAAGTCAACAATAAGAAAACTCAGTTTAAAAATGGGCAAAGACCTTGAACAGGCACTTGATCAAAGACAGATGGCAAACAAGTATATGAAAAGATGATCAACATCATTCGTTATTAGGAAATTACAAATTAAAAACTGCAGTGTGATACAAGTACCCAGATATTGGAATCGCCAAAATTTAAAAAAACTGAAAGTATAAAATGCTGTTGATAAGGTGGAGTAAGAGGGACTCTTACTATTTGCCAGAGACAATGCAAAAGCATACAGGCGTGTTAGAAGATAGGCAGAGTCTTGAATGTAGATGACCCCAATTTTTGGAAAGTTAATCTAAAAAATTTCTTTTAACAAAATTGCTCTCACTGAGGAGGAGAATTTAAGAAAATGGTTGCTTTTACTCGTGTCAAACCTGAAAGGAAATATCCGGGTAAACTTGGCCGTAAGTTAAAAATCCTCTCTTTATTCATGGACAAACCAGTTGATCATGGTGAACTACTCCGGTTTTTGTGGGGACAGTGAGAAGAGTGGATGTAGGAGCAAATTTTTCTTCACATTTTTGTAGAACCTTGAGAAGGGACTTGAAAAACCGAAAGGAAATGTTTCCACCGTCCAAAAGTTGAGCCTCAAAACACCCACTAGCCCGGGGCCATGGGTCTCAAAACTTCCAGACTCCCATGTTCTCAAACACAGACAAACCCTGCACTCCCCAAACAACACTGATCTCAAATTCGATCTCAAGTTCAGCCCAGGAGCTCTGGTCCATGGAAACTCCCGCCCCTACCGCCACAGGCTGCTCCCTGTCAGAAGCCCCGGGTGCAATCGCTAAGGCAGCCGAGGGGCAGTGATCATGGGTCCGCACCTGCCACCTAGTTTTCAGCCACCGAGCCAGGCTGAGTCCACGCACAGGCCCCCAGGCCCTGACCGTCGGCCCTTCATCATCAGTCTCTGAAGACCATGCCTTAACTCACGCCCGCATTTCTCGGTGACTGTCTCCAAATAAAACCCCGAACAACGAAAACGTCCCCACACGGGTTCCCGCTTCACCGGCTGGGCTCCTCACTCGCGACCCACACCCAGTCAGGCGCACCAGACCCCCGCCTCTGAGGGCTCCCCGGACGGCGTCCGACTGCAGTGCTCTCCGCGCCCCCCCCCCCCCCACGCCAGCGCGAGGACGTCGACGGCTGCGAGGAGCGCGTCCGGCGCGCAGCGGCCCTTCCGGAAGTGCGCTCGGCTTGCTCGGGGCCGTGAGCAGGCGGGTGTGAGGCGACCACCGTTTCCTGTTTCCTCGCAGAGCGCGTCTGGCGCTTCCGACGGGAGCTGCCGTTGGCTGCCAGCACTCTCCTCGGCGGGAAGAAGTGGAACCGTCTTGAGGGCAGCCGGGGCCTTCCTCTCCTCTCAAGAGATGGTCACGGGCGCAGAGCTAACTACCTTTCAGAGGCGGGAACCTCTCCAAGCCCCATGCGGCGTGGGGTGCATTCTAATCAGGAGTTTGGGAAAAACAGCAAGTCGATGGTTCCCCTGAGCCGTTGGGCAGGAAGAACTTGGGTGCGGCCAGTTCGCAGTAAGTCCGGTGTCCAAAAGCAGAGGAGACCCCAGAGAGCTCCTCGCTTGATCTACGTTGAACTGTCCTCCTCCTGTGCGTCTCCTTTACTCACACAACTGCCACAGGACACTTCCGGTCACCAAACGCGTGTGGGGATCTCCACACCCCACGCGATTTTCCAGGACACCAGCTGGGTGTCCTACAATGTAACCCTATTCTGACACCGCCAACGTGGAGATAGTGTCAGACCCCACAGGTGAAGGGCCCAGTCCTACAAAGTGTACCCCTCTCCCCATTTCATATGCCAATGGCAAGCAGCAGGTCTGCGCATTCCCTACATTTTCTGACTTGGCTACAAGTGGGAGCTTCCCCTCCTCTGGTTCCATTAATTTGCTAGAGCAGCTCACACTCACACCAGTTTATTAAAGGCTATGATGAAGAATATAGGTGAACAGGGCGCCTGGGTGGCTCAGATGGTTAAGCGTCTGCCTTCGGCTCAGGTCATGATCTCAGGGTCCTGGGATCGAGTCCCGCATCGGGCTCCCTGCTCCTTGGGAGCCTGCTTCTCCCTCTGCCTTTCTCTCTCACTCTGTCTCTCATGAATAAAAAAAAAAAAAGAATATAGGTGAACAGCCAGACGAAGACATACACAGGGTGAGACCTAGAAGGGTCCCAAGCACAGGAGCTTCTATCCCCACGGAGTTGTGGTATGTTACCCTCCATGTACCTGGATGTGTTCACCTACCTGTATGTTCACCTACCATTGGGGATTTTATGGAGGCTTCCTCAGGTAGAATTGATCAATTATTAACTCAATTTCCTTCTCCCATTTCTGGAGGATTGGTTGAGGAGGAGGCGGGGAGGGAAGGCATGGCTGAAAGTTCTAAGCTTCTATGGCTTAGTCTCTCTGGTGACCAGTCCCCATCCAGAAGCCATACAGGAGCCCACCCAGGGTTGCCTCATTTGAATAAAAAATGCCCCTAGCGCACTCATCACTTAGTAATTTACAAGGGTTTTAGGAGTGTGTGCCAGGAACCAGGGGCAGAGACCAATGTATATATTTTCTATTATCTCACAAGGTCAAATAGCCAACTTCAAAGAGTAAGTGCTAAATGATTCGACTTTCCTCATATTCTACAAATGACAAACTTACAGAATCTCTGATGCCAGGCGTTAGGTTCACAGAAAAATGTGACTATGAAGGGTTTGCATGAGGGAGTTTGTGTAGACAAAACATTCGGTGGTGTTG
The DNA here is from genome assembly GCF_029215605.1 of Mirounga angustirostris. Classification (NCBI taxonomy): domain Eukaryota; kingdom Metazoa; phylum Chordata; class Mammalia; order Carnivora; family Phocidae; genus Mirounga; species Mirounga angustirostris. Next base: position 54,950,775 of record NW_026991724.1, on the reverse strand, counting down.
GTTACACAAACCTACACGCTATAAAGTTTCTTAAAACTATATGTAAAAAACAAACAAAAATGTGTCCATCTTAAAACTGGTGAGATCCAAGTAAATCCTGTGGTTAAAAGCATTATACTAATTTCACTTTCCTCTATTTGATAATGAACTCTGGTTATGTAAAATTTTACCTTTGGAAGTAGCAGGCTGAAGGGCATTTAGGAAATCTCTGAAATATTCCAGTTTTTATGATTCTAAACTTATTTCAAATTCAAAATTGATGCTGCTTATAAACTTGGCTAAACACCCAAATATACTGAGTTATACATATGAAATGAATATATTACTTAATTTGAAGTACTTCAAGTATTCTGTAATAACAATTAAACTTGGAACTAAAGAAATTCAAAAGTTAATTATATAACGACACAGGCACGGAACACTCCTGCATTGTACATATTAAAATTTAATCCATGGTGAGAGTAACTGCCACTATTTAAAATTTATAAAACCAATGACAAGGCAATCAGAAATAAAGCTGAAGTATCCTGTTCTGAATGCTTGTGAGGCATATTATCCACTAATTATGTATCCGTTAATTATCTTTAGACATGACGGAATGCTCTCGTTCATCATTTCCCCAAAGCTTCTTTCCTTTAAGTTGTCTGATATTTTGCTAAAGTCCACCACATTGAATGTGTTCCTAAGTTATTTCTGTATGGATTTCCTGGCAAATATATTACTTCAAGCCCTACTACATTTATTGCCACCGCAAAGTACTTGTCTAGTGTGAACTGACATCTATTGAGGTCTTACTTCTGGGCAAAGGTTCTCCCACAGTTATAGTTCTACCAATTAGAAATATTCATTCAGGGGCGCCTGGGTGGCTCAGTTGGTTAAGCGTCTGCCTTCAGCTCAGGTCATGATCCCAGGTGCTGGGATCGAGCCCCACATCGGGCTCCCTGCTCGGTGGGAAGCCTGCTTCTCCCTCTCCTACTCCCCCTGCTTGTGTTCCTGCTCTCGCTATCTCTCTGTCAAATAAATAAATATTAAAAAAAAAAAATTCATTATCTGTGATGATCACATGATAGCGTCTAATTCCCACTGACGGCTTTCCTAGTCTGTCACATTCATAGAATCTATTTCAGTCTACACTTTTTAGATGTATAATGTCCTAAAATATTTTCATCAAGGCTGACTGTGAGTTGTTTTGTAAATTTTTTCATCAACATAAAATATGACATAATTGATCACTAAAGATAATACTATTCTTTGCATTGTTATTCTTCATTACATACTATTATCTTGAGGGACTACAACTGGCAACAGGTTATCCCAAAGTGACTATCTGTGGGCGCCTGGGTGGCTCAGTTGGTTAAGTGACTGCCTTCGGCTCAGGTCATGATCCTGGAGTCCCGGGATTGAGTCCCACATCGGGCTCCCTGCTCGGCAGGGAGTCTGCTTCTCCCTCTGACCTTCCCCCTTCTCATGTGCTCTCTCTCAAATAAAGAAATAAAATCTTTAAAAAACCCACAAAAAACCAAAGTGACTATCTGTGAATTCTCTTATGTTTAACAAGGATTGACAAGTGGGCAAAAGTTTTCCCACAATCACTGCATCCATAGGGCCTCTCTCCTGTATGTTTTCTTTGATGAACATTGAGCCCTGACTTTGTAGTGAAGGCTTTCCCACATTCACTGCATTCATACGGTTTCTCTCCTGTGTGAATTCTCTGATGGGTAATGAGATCATTTTTACGCAAAGAAAATTTTCCACATTCAGTACATGCAAAGGAAGTTTTTCCTGTGTGAAATCTCTGATGTTGTATGAGGCAGGTCTTCTTCCTGAAGGCTTTATCACATTCATTACATTTGTATGGTTTCTCCCCAGAATGAGTTTGCTGATGTATACCTAGAGTACTCTTCATGGTGAAGCCCTTTCCACATTCATTGCATATATACGGTTTCTCCCCAGTATGAGTTCGCAAATGTGCAATGAGCATGCTCTTTCCAGTTAAGCCTTTGCCACATTCGTTACATATATAGGGTTTCTCTCCTGTATGAGTGCGCCTATGTACATTGAGATGACTCTTCTCTGTGAAGCCTTTTCCACATTCATTGCATATATAGGGCTTCTCTCCGGTATGAGTTCGCTGATGTCCAATCAGCCGTATTTTTGCTGGAAAGCCTTTTCCACATTCACTGCATACATAAGGTTTCTCTCCTGTATGAGTGCGTTGATGTACAATCAGACGGCTCTTCACAGTGAAGCCTTTCCCACAATCATTGCATATATATGGCTTCTCTGCAGTATGAGTTCGCTGATGTACAATGAGATCACTCTTCACGGTAAAGCCTTTTCCACATACACTACATACATAGGGTTTCTCTCCTGTATGGGTTCGCTGATGTCTGATAAGAGGACTCTTCAAGGTGAAGCCTTTTCCACATTCATTGCATGTGTAGGGTTTCTCTCCTGTATGAGTTCGCTGATGTACGATGAGACAGTGCTTCATTGAAAAGCCTTTTCCACATTCACTGCATGTATACAATTTCTGTTCTGTATGAGTTTGCTGATGTGTGATAAGACTGTTCTTCAAGGTGAAACCTTTCCCACACTCATTGCATATAAAAGGTTTCTCACCAGTATGAGTTCGATGATGTGCAATAAGACGCCTCTTCTCAATGAAGCCTTTTCCACATTCACTGCATGTATAAGGTTTCTCTCCTGTATGAGTTTTCTGATGTGTAGTGAGACTAAACTTTGTAGAGAAGGCTTTCTCACATAGACTGCATCCATGGGGCTTCTCTCCTGTATGAGTTCGCTGATGATAAATAAGCCGACACTTCTTGATGAACGCTTTCCCACATTCATTACATGTATAAGGCTTCTGTCCCATATGCGTTTTCTGGTGTATATTGAACTGTGATTTCTTGAGGAATGTTTTGTCACATTCAGTACATTCATAATGTTTCAGTCCTGTATGAATTCTCTGATGTTCAGTTAGCCTGGATTTTCTAGAGAATGCCTTCCCACACAGACTGCATCCATGAGGTTTCTCTCTAGTATGAACTCTCTGATGATCAATGAGCTGAGACACCTTGACAAAGACTTTCCTACATTCACAGCATACATGGGCTTTCCGCATGTTTGGAGTTCTCTGCTGCTTAATGACCTGGGAATTATTGCTGGTGGGTTTTACACTTACAGGAAATTTTATTACACTATAAAATTGTTCATGATTAGTATGCAGAAGGGATTTCCCATCTTCATTAAACTCAGTAGAGTTCTTTGCATTACAGTTTATACTCTGGCTTTCAAAACTTAAATTTGATTTTAAAGGTTTTTCAAATAAGTCAAACATATCATAATTTTGCTTTAACAGGAAATGACTTTCACTCTGATTAAGAATATTTGCAAATGTATTATGTTCACAGCATTGTTCCACACTCTTCTGAATGCTTCGATTTTGCAAGTGACACTGCAGAGGATCATCAACTTTCCTGATTTCTAGGAGAGAAAAGAACAATGAATTATTCTGTAATCTCTCATAATCTTAGCTTGGCATAAAACTGTTTTAAAAATGCCTTCATGTCGGGGTACCTGAGTGGCTCAGTCTGTTAGGTGTCTGACTTCGGCTCAGGTCATGATCTCAGGGTCCTGGGATCGAGCCCCCACATTGGGCTCCCTGTTCTGCGGGGAGTCTGCTTATCCTTCTCCCTCTGCGCCTCCCCTCACTCGTGCTCGTTCTTTCAAATAAATTAAATCTTAAAAAAAATAGTTAAAAATAGAACTACCCTGGGGCACCTGGGTGGCTCAGTCAGTTAATCGGCTGCTTTCAGCTCAGGTCATGATCCCAGGGTCCTGGGATCAAGCCCTGCGTTGGGCTCCCTGCTCAATGGGCAGCCTGCTTCTCCCTCTCCACTGCTTGTGCTCTCTCACATGCTCTCTCTCAAATAAATAAATATTTTTTAAAAAATAGAACTACCCTCTGATACAGCAATTGAACTACTAGGTATTTACCCAAAAGATAAAAAAATACAGATTTGAAGGGGCACATTCACCCTGACGTTTATAGCAGCATTATCAACAATAGCTAACCTATGGAAAGAGCCCAAATGCCCACCGACATGAATGGATAAAGAAGATGTGGTATCACAGCCATCAAAAAGAATGAAATCTTGCCTTTTGCAATGATGTGGATGGAGCTAGAGTGTATTATGCTAAGTGAAATAAGTCAGTCAGAAAAAAAACAAATATAGGATTTCATTTCATATGTATAATTTAAGAAACAAAACAAATGAACACACAGGAAGGAAAAATAAAAAGACAGAAGCAAACCATAAGAGACTCTTAACTATAGAGAACAAACTGAGGGTTGATGGAGGGAGGTGGGGGATGGCCTAACTGGGTGATGATGGGTATTAAGGAGGGTAGTTGTGATGAGCACTGGGTGTTATATGTAAGTGATGAATCACTAAATTCTACTCCTGAAACCAATATTACACTATATGTTAATTAGCTAGAATTTAAATAAAAATTTGGAAAAAAAAGATGTGGTATACACATAACAATGAAATATTACTCAGCCATAAAAAAGAAGGAAATCTTGCCATTTGCAACATGAATGGACCTAGGGGATATAATACTAAGTGAAATATGTCAGCCAGAGAAAGACAAATACCTTGTGATTTTACCCATATGTGGAATTTAAGAAGCAAAACAAGTGCACAAAGCAAAAAGAGACAGACAAAAAAGCAGATTCTTAAATACAGAGAACAAACTGATAATTGCCAGAGGGGAAGTGGGTGGGAGGATGGGTTAAATAGATAAGGGGAGTTAAGAGCAACTTATCTTGATGAGCACAGAGAAATATATAGAATTGTTGAATCATTATATTGTATACCCAAAACTAATAACACTGTATGTTAATTATACTTAAATAGGAAAAAAAAGAATCAGACTCAAGTCTTAAAAAATTAGTGGAAATTCCATTTTGCCATCACTTTAGAAATTGAAAAGTAATAATAAATCAGCACAGCCAGTGTCAGGGCATGATTGACTGAATTACAAAAAAAAAAATCATGTGAAAACAAAAGCTTTAGGAAAATAAATGCAGTGATAACATCTAATAACTAAAAGAAAATATGAATTAACAAAGCCATGAAGAAAATAATTTGAAGCAGACATAAGTTATGACATGGTTTGGGCTGGAAATCATATAGCATGTTAAAAAAAGATATTTTCTTGTTAATCAAATGACCTTTAAGAAAAGAGCTCAGGGGCACCTGGATGGCTCAGTTGGTTAATTGTCCAACTCTTGATTTCCACTCAGATCATGATCTCAGGGTTGTGATATTGAGCCGTGTCAGGCAGTGGAGCCTATTTAAAATTCTCTCTCCCTCTACCCCGCCCCACCCCACAAAAAGAAGAAAGCTCAGCAAGTAGAGAACATTCAAGGTAATGAGGTAATGCCAGGATAGGGAGAAATTTAAAATGTGTAGTTGTGTTGAGCTGAAAAAGAACCTAAATTTAAAAAAGGATGGAGAGAAGATAATTCCCGTTCTCACACACAAAATGGAAAGTCATAGGCTAACTGCCATGAAGAAGGGTAAAATACATAGAAAGAAAGCATGCATTAGGCAATATTAAGAGAAAAGCCAAGGGCGCCTGGGTGGCTCAGTTGGTTAGGCGACTGCCTTCGGCTCAGGTCATGATCCTGGAGTCCCAGGATCGAGTCCTGCATCTGGCTCCCTGCTCAGCAGGAAGTCTGCTTCTCCCTCTCCCGCTCCCCTCTCTTGTGTTCTCTCTCTCTCTCACTCTCTCTCAAATAAATAAATAAAATCTTTAAAAAAAAAAAAGAGAGAAAGCCAATTTGGATGTCTGAGAGAAGGGAAAAAGGTTAATTCACGGGAATAAAGGAAGCTTTTCAGAGTTACGAGAACTGAGAAGAAAATGAAAACGGAAGTATGGAGAACCTCCAGGGTTCTGGTGGGAAAGTGGGGGAGGGGAGCCAAAGAACGACATAAACGCACAGCAAAAACCAGGTTATCATGGAGACAAAGCATCCAAGGTGGAGTTAGATATTATGGAACGAAATCATTATTTCCTAGTAAGGTAGGCAAGCAAAGTAGTAAGAAAAAAGTGATGAAGTCAAAGTTGTTTCTTTCCAGAGAGGCCTGGAAAGTGGAATTTCATAGCAGGAGAGGTGGTAACACAGGTAAAAACACTGTCACAGTGGATCAAGAAGAAGAAGATTAGAAAATTCTAGGAGGGGGAGCCTGGCTGGCTCAGTCACTGGAGCATGCAATTCTTGATCTTGGGGTTGTAAGTTCAAGGCTCCTGTTGGGTATACAGATTACTTAAAAATAAAAATCCTTAAAAAAATTAAAAAGGGGGTGCCTGGGTGGCTCAGTCGGTTGAGCATCCAACTCTTGATTTCGGCTCAGGTCATGATCTCAGGCTGTGGGATTGAGACCTGCATCAGGCTCTGCACTCAGCGAGGAGTCTGCTTGAGGATTCTTTCTCTCCCTCCCCCTCTGTCCCTCCCCATGCTCACGCATGCTTTCTCTCTAAAAAGAAATAAATCTTTTTAAAAAATAATAAGAAAAAGAAAAGAAAATCCTACAAAGATGACTATGCAAACAAAAACAAGAAGTATATAAAGTAAACAGGGATCCGATCTCAAAAGAAAAAAAAGGGGCATATTTTCCTCTAAACTTCAACAAAGAAAAAGAGTTCTCATATGGGAAGAGAGATACAGGGAGGGGCTGTTTACGTTTCCTCAGACACTGTCACAGTTCTGATGCCTTCTCTGACTGACCAGAATACTACTGCAGCCGCCCACCTTGGCAGTTCTCACTCACCTGGGCAGATTCGGCTGTGGATTTCATCTTCTATCATCCAAAGTTCTTCTCCTCGTTCCAACTTGGATAGTGCATCTGGTTTGCTGGCTTGATACCCTGTTCGTGAGAAAAGACAGAAGACCTAGTGGACTGGGGTACATCAAGAAGGGATAATGTTACATTTTAGGGACTAAATAGGTTTCACATCTGTAACATCAAGGCTTTTCTCTCAAAAGATGGGACATTATACCTACTTGTCTAAGGCAAGAGAAGGATCTGAGGATCTACCATTTCAAAGTATTAAAGAGTTAAGTTTGGGGCACCTGGGTGGCTCAGCTGGTTAAGTGACTGCCTTCGGTTCAGGTCATGATCCCAGGGTCCTGGGATGGAGCCCTGCATTAGGCTCCCTTCTCAGGAGGAAGCCTGCTTCTCCCTCTCCCACTCCCCCTGCTTATGTTCCCTCTCTCGCTGTGTCTCTCTGTCAAATAAATAAATAAAATCTTTTTAAAAATAAATAAATAAAGAGTTAAGTAGCTGAGATAGAAAGAGCCACTGGCAGAGCACCCCATGAGTGACACAGGGGAGCTGTCCTCACCCACTGACACCAGGTTCCTATAATTTTCCAACATCATGTCCCGGTACAAATCCTTCTGAGCGGGGGCCAAGAGCTGCCACTCCTCCCAGGTGAAGTCCACAGCCACATCATCAAATGTCAGGGATTCCTGTTATAACACAGTTATGTTTAATGAAGTGATATTCTTGTGATGATATGGAAAAAACAGATAAAGGAAATTATTCTGCTCATTTTGCCATATAGGAAATGGTGGTTTTTATTCTTTGATACATTGTGATAGAAGAAATCTTGTATAATATTATGTCATCGTGCAATCTTCTATTCATTCAACAAACTTGAAAATTTAAGAAAGTTTCTGTAATATGTATCACTAAATCCTCTTGCCTAGTGTAAGAATATGTGTAATCTATATATATTTGAGCATCTACTTGCCAATACTGAACTATATAATACTTATAAGCAAACAAATAATACAGATTTCTAAATTCACCATGAGCATTTGAGCTAATACCAAAACTAGTAATGAAGAGACTGGCAGGTAATAGTCACAAGACAATACATACTAATTTCAGTGCTTAATAAACAAAATAAAAGAAACTGTATAAAACATGTATAAAACAAAAGGATTAACAGATAATTAAACAAATTTGTAAAAAAAACTATAAAGAACATATTTATGGACACGTATATGTACATAGACAAATATATATGTATGTGTGCATATAATTAGGCAGGGTTAATACCACAATAGATACAATGAAGCAACAGCTGTAAGAAATACATTTTTACATTTCTAAGTAGTAAGGGCAGTTAAGGATCTCACTCACCACAACATCTCTCTGAAGAACCATCAAAGACCTATGTGCACTTCAGACCTATGTGCCATGAAACATTAACATCCCTCAAGGAACTGGTCTGTTTTCTCCTCACAGTCAATGCCTGTGATATTGCGATATAATAAGAAGTTTGTATTTGGTATTCATCTCTGGTTCCTTGCACAAGAACTCCTAAAGCCCTGGAATTTCCTAAGTGGTTGGGGTGGGAGGGGCATCTTACATTACTTATAAAAAGCCCCTTTCAACCATACCTGAATTTATATTAATGAGGTAACTCTGGTGGGCCCCTAGATAAACCCAAGGATGTGGCTGGTTACTAGGGAAACCAACCTACTGATTACAGGGCTGGAACTTTCAGCCCCATCCCAGCTGTCCAGCGTGGGGAGAGGGACTAGAGATTGAGACAATCACTAATGGCCAGTGATTTAATCAATCTCCCCTACATGATGAAACCTCCATAAAAAAAACACAACAGTCCAGAGCCACTTGGGTGGCTCAGTGGTTTAAGTATCTGACTTTGGCTCAGATCATGATCACGGGGTCCTGGTATGAGCCCTGCATCAGGCTCTGCGCTCAGTGGGGAGTTCGCTTATCCCTCTCCCGCTGTCCCCTCCCCCACTTGCGCACATGCATATGCTCTCTCTCTCAAATAAATAAAATATTAAAAAAAAAAAAAACCCACACTACACTACAGGGCTCAGAGAACTTCCAGGTTGGCGAGCACATCAAGGTGCTGGGAGGGTGGCTTGCTTGGAGAGGGCATGGAAGGTCCTTGCCCCTTCTCCCATACCTTGCTCTATGCCTCTCTTCCATTTGGCTGTTCCCATCTTCTATCCTTTATAATAAACTGGTAAATGTGAAGTAAAGTGTTTTCCTGAGTTGTCAGTCACTGTAGTGAATTATCAAAACCAACGAAGGGACTGTGGGAACTGCCTACTTGTAGTCAAGTCAGAAGTATGGGCACCCTGGGCCCTCAGTACTTAGCTTCTGAAATGAGGGCAGTCTTGCAGGGCTGAGCCCTTTAAACTTGAGTATGATAGTAACTCCATGTAGTCAGTGTCAAGATTGAATCAAATTGTAGACAGGCAGTATCTGGAGAGTTGGAGAACTGGTCATTGGAGTGGAAAAACTCACATTTGGTGTCAGAAGTGTTGGCAGTAGAAACAGATCACAGAAATGCCGCCTACCATGAAACTTACCAAGATTCCCTTGTGATGACTGTCAGAGATATTTTCAGCACACTGACAGCTAATGTGACCTACAGGGTCTTACACAGTCACATATATTCATTCCAACATGAATCACAAAGTATGAATCCTATGAAAAATAGGTTCCTGATTCTGCTTTGCCCAGATTTCTCCAGATCCTGCTATTCTCAATTTAAATTTTTCTTTTAATTGCCGATTTTTCTTTTATAGATCTCTACTAATCCATTGAGAAATAAAGGAAAGAATAAAAGAAACCAAAAGTCACCTGGGCTTGGATCATCTTCTGATTTTGGGAAATAGCTGCTAACTTGGATGCTCTGTCTTTAGCTCTTCTGGATCAGCTCCAAATTTCTGTTCAAAAGTCTCAGTCTCCGATCAAGGGTTTCCCCAGAAATGATGTTACCTAAGTCTTGGAATCTTTCCTCCTTTTCCCCTTGATCCTGCTTGTCCTGGGGAGCCAGCACCTACAGGCAGGAAAGCAAATTACTCTGAGTGGTACCTTCTCTTTAGGCCCAGATGTTGTCACTGTTGCTGTGCATTCACCTTAAACCAAGGCCCCAAAGATCTGTCTTTTTTATTAAGTGCTCTGGGCCAAGAAAACATGACATTCAGAATGTCTGGGAAGCACACCTTTCTTCTGTAGAGTAGAAGTAGTATGACTGTCAAAGGGAATGTGGGACAGAGACCCAGAAGAGTGTGATGCCCAGTGGCAGGGGACTCCTCAGGTGGGTCCATTTTAGGAAAGAGGACATACAGATAGTTAAAATGTACACATTTTTATTTTATTTTTTTAAATTTATTTATTTATTTATTTACTTACAGAGAAACAGAAAGCACCTGCAAGCACGAGAGGGGCAAAGGGAAAGGAAGAGAGAATCCCAAGCAGGATCCACGCACAGCACGGAACCCAACACATGGCTCAATTTCATGACCCTGAGATCACGACCCGAGCCAAAACCAAGAGTTGGATGCTTAGCAAACTGAGTCACCCAGGCATCCCATTTATCTTTTAAATCATGCATGTCCATCTACCTCTTCAAAAGTCTTCTTACATCCCAGGATACATACACTTTGATTTTGAGAACATTGCGCTAAGCAAATAATAAGCAGGGTCTTATTTAATTTCTCATTACCATCCATTTCTTGATACTCTGTAGAGTATTATAAGTATAAACCTATATAGGATAGTCAGCAAAAAGATTCTTTAGAAATAGAACTGAAATAAAGACATTTTCAGGCAAAAGCAGAGAAAATTCTTCATCAGAAGACCTGTGTTACAGCAAACATGAATGTTCTTCAAGCAAAAGGAAAGGATCCTCCAACATAAGTAGAGGAGCAAGGAGTCAAGAGGAACAAAACTGGTAAGTAAGAGTTTAAGTCTAAATTAGTACCAAATGGGGATGCCTGGGTGGCTCGGTCGGTTAAGCGACTGCCTTTGACTCAGGTCATGATCCCAGAGTCCTGGGATCGAGTCCTGCGTTGGGCTCCTTGCTCAGTGGGGAGCCTGCCTCTCCCTCTGCCTGCCACTCCCCCTGCTTTTGCTCTATCTCTATCTCTCTGACAAACAAATAAAATCTTTAAAAAAAGAGGCAAATTATCAATATTCACCTAACATATCTATATACCTCTTTAGTCAGGTGGCTAGTTACAACATTTAAATAAAAAAATTCTATGCCATCTTAAAGCACACACAGGTCAAGGTCAGCGTTAAAAACAGGACAGTTCATGGGAATAACTTAACATTCAATTTAAAACAGTCAATAAAAGTATTGCAGGTAACTTAAAAATCTACTTCTAAGTATTTCTGAAAAGGAAATACTGGCAACAGTATAATATTTGACAGGACATTTACTTTCTTCATTGTATTTTTCATAAGAGCACTTATATTTTAAATCAGAAAATTATCAGCATTCTACAATTAAAATTGCCATTGCTAGATCATTAAAGTAAGTTCATAGCTTTAAAAGTTTTCATAGTAAAAAGAAAAAGAGAGAGAGGGCACCTGGGTGGCTCAGCTGGTTAAGCGACTGCCTTCGGCTCAGGTCATGATCCTGGAGTTCCGGGATCGAGTCCCACATCAGGCTCCCTGCTCGGCGGGGGGTCTGCTTCTCCCTCTGACCCTATCCCCTCTCATGCTGTTTCTCTCTCCCTCTCTCTCTCAAATAAATAAATAGATAAAATCTTTAAAAAAGAGAGAGAGAAACAAAGGGGAGGCAGGGAGAGAGAAAATGAGTTATAAATACAAATTTTACAAAGCACAAAAACATAAATATGGGGAAATTATCAGCCTTTTTACTCAAATATACTAAGTTCCTGCCATCACAGATCACTATTTTAGGTGTTTTACTTCACTTAATCTTCAAAACAACACCTGAGGGAGAGATTCTAACTTCTTTTTGCTATCAGGGAAACAGACAGGTCACAATTACACAATGGGACTGAAAAATCAGACTCATTTCAGGGGCACCTGGGTGGCTCAGTGAGGTAAGCGTCTGCCTTCAACTCAGGTCATGATCCTGGAGTCCTGAGATTGAGCCCCTTGGTTGGGCTCCCTGCTCAGTGGGGCGTCTGCTTCTCCCTCTCCCTTTGCCCCTCAGCTCGTGCTCTCTCTCTCGCTCACCCTCTCTCTCAAATAAATAAAATATTTCTTAAAAAAATAATAAATATCAGGGTGCCTGGGTGGCTCAGTTGGTTAAGCGACTGCCTTCGGCTCAGGGCATGATCCTGGAGTCCCGGGATCGAGTCCCGCATTGGGCTCCCTGCTCAGCAGGGAGTCTGCTTCTCCCTCTGACCCTCCCCCCTCTCATGTGCTCTCTCTCTCTCTCATTCTCTCTGTCTCAAATAAATAAATAAAATCTTAAAAAAAAAATAATAATAATAATAAATATCAGATTCAACTCATTCTAAAATTCACTTTCATTCCACTTCACAGTAGGCCAAGACTACTTGTAAATAAGATCTCTGTTCATTAAGGAAACAAAGGAAACAAGTAAAAAGCTATCAGAACTCTATTAGTCAGGTAATTGCAGAGGCATTTAGAGTAACTGTAGAGGACTGCAACTGTCTTTAAAATGCACCAACAGAAGACTGAATCAGGATGTGTATGGGTGGCTCAGGAGGTTAGGCTTCTGACTCTTGATTTTGGCTCAGGTCATGATCTCAGGGTTGTGAGATGGAGCCCAGTCTCAGGCTCTGTGCTGGGCATGGAGCCTGCTTGGGATTCTCTCGCTCCCTCTCCCTCCACCCCTCCCCTCCTCTAATAAAAAAGACTGATTCACGAACAGAGGATGGATAGAGAGTTAGATAACTGGTAGAGCCAGTCTAGTAGGACGTTAATGGTAGAATCTAGGTGGTAGGTATATGGATGGATACTTGAACATTCTTTCAGTATTTCTGTATGTTTGAAAATTTTCCATACTAAAATGTTAGGTGGAGAGAAAGACATTACAGTAAGAATTTAATAGGGTGGCCAAGCAGCAAGTAGATATATATATATTTTAAAGATTTTATTGATTTATTTGACAGAGAGAGACACAGCGAGAGAGGGAACACAAGCAGAGGGAGTGGGAGAGGGAGAAGCAGGCTTCCCGCTGAGCAGGGAGCCCGATGTGGGACTCGATCCCAGGACCCTGGGATCATGACCTGAGCCGAAGGCTTAACGACTGAGCCACCCAGGCGCCCCGCAGCAAGTAGATATTTAAAGTTAATTGGTTTTTTATATTATAGAAAATTATAAGGAAAAGAGACTCAGAAAGGAATAACAGGCTTACAACTGAGATAAAAATAAAGTCTACATTGGAGATGAAAGGCAGGGGAACAAATCCATGAGTAAATGCATAATCATAAAATGTCCCCAAAATGATACCTAAACATTTCAAACATTTCACCTTTATATAAACATATGCAAACACTGAATACGACTGCACTCACAATACCACAGGTTCATACATTAAAATAATCTGTAAATGTTTATTACATGAAATAAGGTAAGAGAGAAAATCATAGTACCATTTACACAATTTATCTGAATTATCAATATTAAGCCCAATATAAATTGGCTTATTTATAAACTGAATAAACTAAATGTAATAACTTACATTTACATACATTTACATACACACATAAGTGGACAACACTTAATTTACCTATGCAGATGAGAAAAATAAGACTTAGCATAATCGAGTGCCTTTATCCCATGGCCTCGCCACTCTGAATGTTAGTCGTCGTTCAATCTTTATGAATCTTAAGGCTTAAAATATTTTTGCTTCATGTTTACTTCGCATTTATTTGAATATTAGATGCACTTGACAAGTCGAGTATTTGCAATTTTTATTTTTTCAGATTTTATTCTTAAACTCAAACTAAAATGTAATAAAACTTTGACAAGGATTACCCCTTGGGAACGGAATTTACGGTGACAAGAGATGTTATTTTCCTTGTGTCAGTCGGAGCCTGAAAAGAAACATCCAAGAGGAACGTGCAGGAATCTTTCAGGACAAAGGATAAAAGGCTGCATCTTAAATATGAGACTCCGATTAGAGGCGCTGGGTCATTCACCTCGCCAGAAACTTTGATTTCTGCAAGTTCGAGAGTCAGGGGTGATGTTGGATCCAAAGGGGGTTTAGGAACTAGAGCTCAGACTTGGGGTTACAGGGCAGAAGGGGGTCGCAAACGCACCTCGCGTCTGTGGCAGCCGCCGAGGGCTGGGCTCAGCACGCCCCGGCCAAGCCCCGGGCCTCCAGGCGCGGCCCACGCTCGCACCAGCGCCCCGGGCGCTCGGGGCAGCCCCCCGCGAGCCCCGCACGTGAAGCCCGAACAGCTCATCTTTGCGCCCGAACAAAATCCGCACCACACGCAGCCTTCTCTGACAGCCACAACCCTGCGGCTGGCAGTCTCTGAGCCCCAGAGAGTAAGCGGCCCCCAGATGTGCCCCCGGCACCGGATCGCTGTTCTCCAGACATCTTTAACCACGAGCCAGAGAGCACCTCCGGACTGAGGCCGGGGGCACCAACAAGCGCACGCCCCAACCGGGCAGAACACCCACCCACGCTCCCCTCCCGCTGGAATCCCACCCGCGTCACCCGAGGAGGACGCCGACCCACACACACACCCAGACACGGACCTGACTTTCGCCACACACCGCCGCGACCGGTCGGCGCCTGAACTTCCTTCGCTAAACTTCGCCCGCGTCCCTCAGGCACCCCAGGACGGTGGCCAACAAGGGTCGGAGGCGTTTCTAGAGAAAAGGCACCCGGATCCCGGTTTTTCCGCTGCGGCAACATGGCCGCGCCCTGGCCGTACCCCGTGGGGGCGGCCATCTTGGATCACGGTCGTACGGCGAGCCGAGGGGCCTCTTCCGCGCCCGCGAGCAGGGGCGGCTGGGAAAGTGGAAGGGCCGGTCGGGCCGACAGAAACGCACAGGTGTCTCCAGGCTGAAGCTTAAACCAGGCAAAACGGCGCGGCGGAAGTCCCTTTCAGCTTGCCGACTGGAAAATTAAAAATTAGACGGGGGGCGCCTGGGTGGCTCAGTCAGTGAAGCGTCTGCCTTCGGCTCAGGTCATGATCTCAGGGTCCTGGGATCGAGTCCCACGTAGGGCTTTCTGCTCCGCGGGGAATCTCCTTCTCCATTCCCCTCTGTGTGCTCTCTCTCTCTCTCTCTCTCTCTCTCAAGCAAATAAAATCTTAAAAAAAAAAAAAATTAGACGGCCCAGTTGGCACGACCCTGTTAACAGGAAGTGGAGGTATTTGTCCATCACAAAACACGCTCGGGAAAAGGCGAGCCCACCTACAGAAGCTTCCTCCGCCGAGTTTCTAGCAAAAATGGGCTCGAAGCGACTTTTGGACAGAGAACGACGTGCGCAGAAGCTCTGAGGGCACAGGGATGGTGGTCGCTCACTAGGAAATAAAAGCGCCCGAACGCGCCACTTAGGCTTGGGGGCGAGTAATAGGGGAAAAGGCCACGGAAAGTCAAGAGGTTAGTGCCCAGGGCGAAGGGCGGAACCGAGGACGCAGGCGGAGCTTTCCCTGGGTCCAGAGAGGAAGACAGGCTTTGAGGACCAAAGGCCAGGAATAGGGAAGAATGGAGGGGAAGGCGTATGCATGTGAAAGAGAAATTGCCAACTATTTTCCAGGCAGTATACCAACCCATTCCGCCATCGATATATGAGATCCACTCTCCACAGCCTATTATAAAAGGAACAAGAAAAAGACTAACGTAATTTTTTAAATAGCTCAATAAGCCACTTATTTTTAAAAACTGCAAATACTAAAAAAAAAAAAAAAAAATTTCAAATACTCAGGGCGCCTGGGTGGCTCGGTCGTTAAGCGTCTGCCTTCGGCTCAGGTCATGATCCCGGGGTCCCGGGATCGAGTCCCACATCGGGCTCCCTGCTCCGCGGGAAGCCTGCTTCTCCCTCTCCCACTCCCCCTGCTTGTGTTCCCTCTCTCGCTGTGTCTCTCTCTGTCAAATAAATCAATAAAATCTTAAAAAATAAAAATTGCAAATACTCGACTTTTAAAGTGCATCTAATATTCAAATAAATGCAAAGTAAACATGAAGCAAAAATATTTTAAGCCTTAAGATTCATAAAGATTGAACGATGACTAACATTCAGAGTGGCGAGGCCATGGGATAAAGGCACTCGATTATGCTAAGTCTTATTTTTCTCATCTGCATAGGTAAATTAAGTGTTGTCCACCACATACAGCTTTGAGTGAACTGAGATGTTACTACCTTGCTTATCATAGTTGCAAGTTTAAAATGCACACCACATTTAATATTAGGTATTTGATGTGTTTTTGGGGAGGCAGGATTCAGACTAGAGCACATAAATCAGTAAAATCCTGCAATTATCCAATTTAAACTTTTCATCTCTTTGAGCCAGCAATTAATTTCAAGAATTGATTCAGTAGAAATTTATTTTTTTGAGACCATGTACAAGGGTAATTATAGCATCAATTTTGACAATTTTAAAGAAATAAACACTCTTGTGCTTGTTACATGAATGTACTACTCTTGGGTCTCTATATTTTTTGAAGATTTTATTTATTCATTTGTCAGGGAGAGACACAGCGAGAGAGGGAACACAAGCAGGGTGAGTGGGAGAGGGAGAAGCAGGCTTCCCACTGAGCAGGGAGCCTGGGATCATGACCTGAGCCGAAGGCAGACGCTTAACGACTGAGCCACCCAGGAGCCCCTATATGTTCACTTTGGGATAGCATCCCTTCCTAGTGAAGCTGACCAATGTGTCCAATAGGACAAATAACAAACAGGATAGAACTAGACTTGCTCAGTAAGGTAGGGTCTGTCTCTTGGAGCTCTTCTAACACATTAGAATAGAGCCCAGGCTAGCCTCTTGCAGTATGAGAGCCTGTGAAAGACCCCATCAATTCCAGTGGAGGCTTAGAGGTGTAGCCATCTAGTTCACGCAGCCTCTGTCCAGACAGACATTAACTTTTAGGAAAGCAATTTTGTAATGCAAAGGTAACTAATACCAATATGAATGTACATCAGTAGGTGATCTGTTAAATAAATAATAAATGAACATGCATACAGACATAAAAAGAATGAAGGACACTGTAAATTTGGTACAGCCACTATGGAAAACAGTGTGACATTTCCTCAAAAAATTAAAAATAAAACCACCATATGATCCACTAATTCTACTTGAACTTATCCAAAGGAAATGAAATCACTGTCTTAAAAAGACAGTTGCCCTCCCATGCTCATTGCAGCATTATTTACAATAGCCATGGCATCGAAACCAAAGTGTCCTCCTATACAAAATGAATGGATAAAGAAAATGTACACACAATTGAATATTATTCAGCCATAAAAAAGAAAATCCTGCTATTTATGACTCATGAATAGACCCTGAGGGTACTATGCTAAGTGAAATAAGTCAGAGAAAAACAAATACTGTATGATCTCACTTATATGTGGAATCTAAAAGAAAAAAAAAAAAACTAAACTGAGAGAGAAAAATTGGTGGTTGTGACAGGCAGGGTTGGGGGTGGGGTGTGGATGAAATACCTTAAGATGGTCAAAATGTACAAACTTCCAGTTATAAGATAAATAAGTCTAATTATAATAGTAATAATGCTGTGTTGAACATCATTGGCCATTAGGAAAATGCAAGTTAAGCTCAAGATTGTTTACTACTATATACCTAAGAGAATAGTTAATGTAAAATATAGTGACAATACCAACTGCTGGGGAGGATGGAGAGCAACTAAATCTCTCCTATGTTGCTGGTGGAATGGCTAAAAGAAATACACAGTTGACCCTTGAGCAACATGGGTTTGAACTGCATGAGTTCACTTATATGTGGATTTTTTTAGTGTAGTACTGTAAATGTATTTTCCCTTCCTTATGATTTTGTTAGGCTTTACAATTTTTTAAAACTCCAGTATAATTAACACAGAGTATATTAATTTCAGGTGTACAATATAGTGAGTCAATAATTCTATAAATTACTTAGTGCCAATCACTTTAAGTGTACTCCTAATCCCCCTTTTTTCCACCCATTCCCCCACCCACCTCCCCTCTGGTAACCACCAGATCATTCTCTGTATAGAGTCTGGGGGGACGCCCGGGTGGCTCAGTTGGTTGGGTGACTGCCTTCAGCTCGGGTCACGATCCTGGAGCCCCGGGATCGAGTCCCGCATCGGGCTCCCTGCTCGGCAGGGAGTCTGCTTCTCCCTCTAACCCTCCCCACTCTCGTGCTCTCTCTCTCATTCTCGCTCTCTTCAATAAATAAAATAAAATCTTTAAAAAGATTTTTAAAAAATCTTATTTTTTAAAAAAAAAGTAGTTTTTTTGTCTTTTTTCTTTGTTCATGTTTCTTAAATTCCACATGAGTGAAATCATATGGTATTTGTCTTCCTCAGAAGTCTTATTTTTTTTTTTTAAGATTTATTTATTTGAGAGAGAGCAAGCAAGCAGGGGGAGGGGCAGAGGGAGAGAATTTTTCAAGCAGACCTGGCACTGAGCTCAGATCCTGACGCGGGGCTCAATCCCACGACCCATGAGATCATGACCTAAGCCAAAACCGAGAGTCAGACGCTTAACTGACTTAGCCACCCGGGCGCCCCAGAAGTCTGATTTTCTTTTCCCTAGCTTACTTTAAGAATATAGTATATAACACGGGCGCCTGGTGGCTCAGTCGGTTGAGCGACTGCCTTCGGCTCAGGTCATGCATGATCCTGGAGTCCCTGGATCGAGTCCCGCATCGGGCTCCCTGCTCAGCAGGGAGTCTGCTTCTCCCTCTGACCCTCCCCCCTCTCATGCTCTCTATCTCATTCTCTCTCAAATAAATAAATAAAATCTTTAAAAAAAAAAAAGAATATAGTATATAACACATAATCAACTGTTTATGTTATTGGTAAGGCTTCCAGGCAACAGCAGGCTATTGGTAGTTAAGTTATACGTGGATTCTCAACTGCCTGGGCGTCAGTGCCCCTAACCCCCACGTTCTTCAAGTGTCAAATGCACTGAATACCAAGTGCTAGAGAGGATACAGAACAATATTTCATACACTGCTGGTGAGAATGTAAAAGAGCACAGCCATGATGGAAGAGAGTAGTTTCTTATAAGGCTAAATACAACTTACCATACATCCCAACAATCATCCACCTGAATATTTATTGTAGAGAAATGAAAATTTATGTTCACACAAAACCCTGTATGCAGATTTCATACCATCTTTACAAAAGCTGAAATGAGGAAATCTCTTCCAAGAATGAAGGGATAAACAAACTGGTCATCCAGTATGTGTATTACTCACTAATAAAAATAACCATCCATTAACTCACATAAGTCTTCAGAGCAATTTGCCAAATGACAAAAACATGAAAAGCTTACACACTTCCTACTAATAAAAAATTATAAATTTGTATATAGTCACTAATATAACTTTTATGGAAAAAAATAGAAAATTATATAAATAAATACAACCTATATATAAAATATATAAAATCCAGTTGTAAAAATGATTTTTGTAACATTCACGAAATTATACAATTATACTGATGGAAAACAGGTAAGTGGTTGCGAGAGGTAGGTTTGGATAAAGGGAATGAGCATAAAAAGGTATAATGAGGAAATCTGTGTTGATTACAGTATTACATGATGGTTGTGGTAGTGGTTACATGAATCTATATATGTAATAAAACTTCTTAGAATCACAACATAAAAAAAAAAAAAACATGAAAATCTAATGAAATCCAAATAAGGTTAAGGGCTTAGCTAACATACTACCAATGTCATTTTCCTGGATTCAGTAAGATGTGGCTTACATAAATGTTTTTACTGGGAGGCGTTAGGTAAAGGATACTAGGGAAGTCTCTGGACTATTTTGCAATTTCTTATAAGTTAAAATGATTTCAAATTAAACATTTTATAAAAATAACTTGGAAGGTGGTTTTATAAAATATTTGGTCATATTTATAAACTTAGTTAAGCAAGTACAAATACTTGTTATTTTATAAATTTAAAACATTCAGTTTCCTTTTAAACTACTTTAGTATGCTAAATTTACAATTAAGTTTAGAGCCAAAGAAAGGTAAAAAATCAATAATACAGAGTAGTCCTAGAATACTCCATAGAACACTCTGCACGGTGTATAACAATAAATATTAATCAGTGATGAGGAAAGCAGACTATACTTTTTAAAACTAAGGAATTACTGACAAGGCCACTAGAAAAGGGTTTCAAAGTATCATCTGAAAATGTACATCAGGTGAATTATCTGATGTATACTGAGGTCAGACTTGTAACATTTAAAAGCACTCTCACATTTACCACTTTCACAGGACTTCATAAGTTCTCTGATATTTGACTGCAGGTGCTCTACATTTAGTATGTTCATGAAGTTTTCATTTCTATATGATTTCCTGACAAAACGAGGCAGAATGTGTCACTGATATCCTGCCATATATATATATATATATATCGTCCTCTTAAAGTTTTTCTCCAGTGTGGACTCTGACCCTCACTGAGGTCTTCTTTCTGGGTAAAAGCTTTCCCGTGGTCATCATAAATTTTTTAAAAAATCGTATTTCTATGAACAATAGGCTCACTGATGATTTATGATGATCTCTGATAATAAAGTCTACCTTCCCCCTGAAGGCCTTTCTAGTTTCTGCATTCACAGAATTTATCTCAGTATACACTTTTCAGAGTATAATGAAGCTAGAAAGTTTTGCTCAAGGCATTTCCACATTGAATGTATCAAGAGTTTTCCCAACATGTTTTCACTGACAGAAAATATGAGGTAAGGATCACTGAAGGCACTACAACACATTCACCGTAGCCACCAGATTTACCTCCTAGACAAGTTTTTAATCTCCGCAGGACACACATCAACAGCCAGCAGTACCATGATTACATTCCAATCTGCTGGAAACACTGATGTTTAATGAAGTCTCGGTTGCCACAGAAGGCGTTTCCACAGTCATCACATTCATAGGGCTTCTGTTCTGCAGGAGTTCACTAATAAGTAATGAGCTGCGACTCTGTGTTAAAGGAATTTACAACTTGACTGAATCTACCCATTTCTCTTGTGTGCATTTTCTTATGTTTAACAAGGTTTGACAAGTGGGAGAAGGCTTTCTCACAATCGCTGCATCCATATGGTCTCTCGCCTGTATGAGTTCTTTGATGGACATTGAGTACTGACTTTGTGGTGAAGGCTTTTCCACATTCATTGCACTCATAGGGTTTCTCTCCCGTGTGAATTCTCTGATGGGTAATGAGACCGTATTTGTGAGAATAGGATTTTCCACACTCAGTACACACAAAGGGAGTCTTTCCTGTATGACATCTCTCATGTTGTATGAGGCATATCTTCTGGCTGAAGGCTTTACCACACTCATTGCATTCATAGGGTTTCTCTCCTGTGTGAGTCCGCTGATGTATAGTGAGGGTGCGCTTTGTGGTGAAGCCTTTTCCACATTCATTACATAAGTAAGATTTCTCTCCTGTGTGAGTTCGCTGATGTATAATGAGGGTGCGCTTTGTGGTGAAGCCTTTTCCACATTCACTGCACACGTAAGATTTTTCCCCAGTATGAGATCGCTGATGTACGATGAGATTACTCTTCACTGTGAAGCCTTTTCCACACTCGCTACATATATAGGGTTTCTCTCCAGTATGCGTTCGCTGATGTACAACAAGATAGCGCTTCATGGTGAAGCCTTTTCCGCATTCAGTGCATATATAGGGTTTCTCCCCTGTATGAGTTCGCTGATGCACAATGAGATTGCTCTTCACAGTGAAGCCTTTTCCACATTCACTGCACACATAAGGTTTCTCTCCACTATGAGTTCGCTGATGTGCAATCAGATAGCGTTTCATGGTGAAGCCTTTTCCACACTCACTGCATGTGTAGGATTTCTCTGCTGTTTGGGTTTGCTGAGGCAAAGTGAGACTGCTCTTCACACTAGAGCCTTTTCTGTATTCACTAGTTATACAGACTTTGTCTTGTGTATGAGTTTTCTGATGTTTAGCGAACATGGCATTTCTGGAGAAGGAATTCCCACATGGATCACACTCATGGGGTTTCTCACCTCTATGACCTCTCTCATGGTAAATAAGCCGAGACTTCCTGATGCAGGTTTTCTCACCTTCGATGCATGTGTGGGGTTTCTCTATTTTGAGAGTCCTCTGATGCTTAAAGTCTTGGAATTTAGTGCTGATATATTTTGCACTTTCAGGGAATTCAATTCCAGAATACAAATGTTCATGATTACCATGCAGAAAAGATTTTTCTTCTCCATTAAACTCAACAGCCTTCTTTGTTTCATATCCTCTCTTCTCGTTAACTAAACTCAAACTTGATTTCAAAGCTTTTCTACATAAATCAAACACATGATTTTGCGTTATGGCAAAATGTATTTTGCTCAAATGAACAGCATTTCTAAATGTACTCTGTTCCCCGTATTGTTGTGTGCTCTTCAGAAATCTGTGGTTTTGAGAGTGCTCTTGCAGATGACTATCAAGCTTCCCGAATCCTAGGGAAAAAAGGGAACAACAAATTCTCTCACAAGGATGGTATAGAATAAAAGTGTTTTAAAGATGATGTGGTGGGGGTGGCTCTTTATTGTTTTGACTATATAATTTTAAAAGAAAATTATAAAGATTTAAAATGAAATAAATATCAGATCCAAGAAGAGGTAAGGAGTATATTTAGAGCTAAATACGCACAAAAGAAAAAGAGTTCTTATCTGGGGAAAGGAATATGGGGAGGAGCTGATTAGGTATCCTCAGACACCCTCACAGCTGTGACACCTTCTCTTAAAGACTAGAATAAAACTTCTTCAGCCACTCCTCTTGCTGGTACTCACTCACCCAGATGGGTTCTATTCTGTATTTCATCCTCTGTTATCCATGGTTCATCTCTGTATTCCAACTTGGACAATGCATCTGGTTTGGTAGCCTGACACCCTGTTCGTGAGAAATGACAAAAGACTTAGATGCAGTGACTTGGGGTATAGTAAGTTGAGATGGGAAAATATTACATTTTAGAGACAAAGCGATTTCTCACATGCAAAGTAGTTAAAAGTTCTCTCTCAGGATAGAAAAGATTATACCCCTTTGTTTAGGGCCAAGATAAGGGACTCCTCGGAAGACCACAGTGATTGCAAAGCTTTGATCGAGTGATAGAGGAAAAGCCAGTGACTGAGCACCTCTAAGTGACATAGAAAGCTGTCCTCACCCACTGACACCAGGTTGCTATAGTTCTCCAACATCACGTCCCGGTACAGGTCCTTCTGGGCGGGGGCCAGGAGCTGCCACTCCTCCCAGGTGAAGTCCACGGCCACATCCTCCAGTGTCAGTGATTCCTGTAATAACACGGTCCTATTTAATATGATGTGAATTACTTTTGTTAATATGGAAGAAGCATGAGGGAGGCTGTCCTAATCACCATATAGCCTCATCTATATATACTTTTTTCTTTTTTTTTTTTTCTTTTTAAAGATTTTATTTATTTAACAGAGAGGTTGAGGGAGACAGCACAAGAAGGGGGAGCGGCAGGCAGAGAGAGAGAGAGAAGCAGGCCTCCTGCCAAGCAGGGAGCCCGATGTGGGGCTCCATCCCAGGACCCGGGGATCATGACCCAAGCCAAAGGCAGACACTCAACCAACTGAGCCCCCCTCCCCAGGTACCCCTATATATATTTTCTTATACACATTTTAGTAGAAATGAGGAGCCTAGGTGGCTCCGTTGGTGACTTCCATCTTGCTAACAGAATCTGTCCTTTCATGACTTTGATGAAACAAGTGGCATGTAGGGAAGGCCCATGTAGCAAGGAACTAATAAATAAGAATCTTACATGAGCAGACAGGTAGGAACTGAGGATCTCACTTGATCAGCCCTTCTGGAAATGAATCCCACCAACAACCCAGTAAGTGAGCTTAGAAGTGCATCCTTCCCCACCCGAGCCTCCAGATCAGATGCCACCCTGGCTTACACCTTGCTTACAGGCTCATGAGTGACTGTGAAACAAAGTACCCAGCAGCGATATGACAAAAAACAAATATTTGGCTTTTGGCCCCAGTTACTACAAGGAACTCCTAAAATGCTTAGGATCTCCACAGTGATGAGTGTCTTTTGTGTGCTAATGAGATGACTGGTAACCCAAGCCCTCACACAGCCACGGGATGGGGGCTGGTCACCAGGGAAACAAAACTACATGATTACAGGGTTGGAACTTAGCCCCACCTCCTGAGTTCAATCACCAATGTTCAATGATTTAATCAATCATACCTAAGCCATGAAACCTCCATAAAGCCCCCAAAACCACAGGTTCAGCAAACTTCCAAGTTGGTGAGCACATCATGCTGCTGGAAGGGTGGCACACCCCCATACTCTGTCCTGAGAAAGGGACCGTAGAAACCATGATTTAGAGCCCGTCAGTCAGTACAGGAGACCAAGACTTGAGATTGGAATCCCAAGTGGTGGCTTTCTTGCAGGTCTGCACTCTTAAACCTGTGTAATCTGATGCTAACTGCAGGTAGTCAGTGTCAGAGAGTCCAATGTCAATCTGGAGAGGTGGTGTTGAAAGAGATCACATATTTGGTGTCAGGAGGAAAAAACCTCGTTTGGTATCAAAAGTATTGTGGGTAAAAACAAGACAGACTAGGTAAGCCATGCTTGCTTGCCCGCCTGGAAGGAGTCTCCAGGTAACACAGTCGGAATTGGCTACAAATCAGAGGTTCCCACAATCTTCTCCTTGGATTCAACAACCTTCTCCTTGGATTCAGTCATTTGCTAGAACAGCTCAAAGAACTCAGAGAAACACTTACTTACATTTACTGGTTTATTATATAGTAAAGGACATTATAAAGGATACAAATGAACCAGATGAAGAGGTACCTCGTGCAAGGTCTGGAAGGTCCTGAACCCACAAGCTTCTGTCCCTGTGGAGTTGGGGTATGCTACACCCTCCGAGCATGTAGATGTGTTCACCAATCCAGAAACTCTCCGAACCCTGTACTTTCGGGATTTTATGGGGACTTCATTTCATGGACATGATCTAATAATCGATTACTAATTCATTATCCAGTCCTTCTCCCCACTCTGGAGGATGGGGGCAGGGCTGCAAGTTCCAAGCTTCTAATCATGACTTGATCTTTCTAGAGACCAGCCCCCACAGAAGACATCCAGGGGCCCACACCAAGAGTCACTTAATTAGAACAAAAGACGGTCCTATCACCCAGAAAATTCCAAGGGATTTAGGAGCTCTGTGACAGACACTCCTATCACCAAGGAAATTATAAGAGTTTTAGAAAACTCTGTGTCAGGAACCAGGGTAAAAGACTAAATATTAGCAGGAACCAGGGTAAAAGACTATGTATTAGGCAGATATATATGTGTATGTTATTATGCCACAACACCAACAGATAATGAATATAAGACATAAGCTTTTAAAGAAAGAACTTATGGAAGAATAGAAGAAAATATGGAATGTTTATGGCACAAGTAAAAAACAAAGAAAAGGCTAACAAATTTTAATTTGAATCAAAAATAAAACTTTTGCATGGAAAAAGATATTAAGAAAAGCGAAAAGACAAGATTCTAGAAAAATAACTAACATATAAAAGATCAATATATCACAAGATAAACAATTACAAATCAGTAAGACAAAAAATAATTTTTTTTTTAAAAGATTTTATTTATTTGAGAGAGAGAATGAGATAGAGACAGAGAGAGCATGAGATGGGGGAGGGTCAGAGGGAGAAGCAGACTCCCTGCCAAGCAGGCAGCCCGATGTGGGACTCGATCCCGGGACTCCAGGATCATGACCTGAGCTGAAGGCAGTCGCTTAACCAACTGAGCCACTCAGGCGCCCGACAAAAAACAATTTTTAAAATGAGCCAAGAATGAAGACCACATATCACAGAAGAAATAATCCAAAAAAGCAACAAAGGGACAAGAATCTGAACCTCACAAGTGATTGGGAAAATGCAAAATAAAATAAGGCAAAAGAATATTGGTTCATACAGACCGTGGAAAATATGCAATTTGATAACATAATAACAAGTGTTGGCAAGCTGAGGAGCACTGGATGTTCTTACATAACGCTTTCTATCAACCAGGCACTCTTCTAGATGCTTTGTCTAGATTAATTCATTTTATTTTATTTTTTAAAGATTTTATTTATTTGAGAGAGAGAATGAGATTGAGAGAGCATAAGAGGGGGAGGGTCAGAGGGAGAAGCAGACTCCCTGCCGAGCAGGGAGCCCGATGCGGGACTCGATCCCAGGACTCCAGGATCATGACCTGAACCGCAATTTAGACCCTACCTTATGATGTAAGTGCCATTGTCATTAACCCCATTCTACACATGAGAAAAGGGGCGTGATGGCTAACTGAAGAATGCAGTCACATGGCTGGCAACTGGCTGCAAAACCTACACTTTTAAACATGATACCACACTGACCATGAGCTGGAACATCAAAATGTGAAATGACCACACCCCACAGTTGATTTCTCTGTAGCTACTCTGAACAAACACTGATACAATTTCATGAAAAGCCATTAACAAGGCAGTTCATTCTCATGGTTTGTAATAACAAAAATATCTAACTATTCATCAATAAGTGAATTATTTAATTATTACTCACACAACATCTGAAGTTCATCGTGTCAGGTGAAAAAGAAGAAAGTTGGCTTATAGGTCCAACAGGAAGAGAATGCCAACACACTTAAAAGAGTTTGGAGGATGTACATGAAAATAACTGTGGCTCACTCTGGAGAGGTGATTCATACATGAGTGTAAGGGTCAAGGAGTATTTTTTTTTTTTTAAAGATTTTATTTATTTATTCATGAGAGAGAGAGAGAGAGGCAGAGGGAGAAGCAGGCTCCCTGCAGAGCAGGGAGCCCAATATGGGACTCGATCCCAGGACCCTGGTATCATGACCTGAGCTGAAGGCAGACGCTTAACCGACTGAGCCACCCAGGTGTCCCAAGGGTCAAGGAGTATTAAGCTGCTATCAACGAAGTCTGTACTATTTCACACTAACTCTATTAAATTCAGAGTGAACCTCTGAACATATGTGTTACTGTGTTATTTATCACTTCAAAAATCAAATATTTTGTTCCCATCAAACTCCAAAGATTTTTGTTTCTTTGTTTTTTGAGTATGACTATGAACTCATGGACTTTTTTTCTTTTTTTTTAAAGAGAGAGTGTGCGTGTGCTTGAGCCAAGGGCGGGGGAGGGTAGAAGGAGAGGGAGAGAGAGAATGTTAAGCAGGCTCCCACTCAGCACAGAGCCTGACACAGGGCTCAATCTCACGATCCTGAGATCATGACCTTAGCCAAAATCAAGAGTTGGATGCTTAACCGACTGAGCCACCCAGGCGCCCCGAACTCATGGACTTTTCCATAGCTGCACAGCTACTATGCTTCAGTCCAGTGCAGTCATCTTTCTTTTAGATGCTCAACTGGTACTAGGCCTGTGGTACTTCAACTAATAGCAAGCCCCTTATAGTTATGTGTGTTGTTTGGAGTATTGTTCCATTCATATAAAGCATGATAGATATATACATTTAGGTATGTAAATGCACAAACAGATACATATAAGAAGTATGCACTACCAGGTATTTGTTAATGCTACACCAGGGGATTAAGAGGCACTCTCTTACCATGAGTCACCTGTGTACATAAGAGAAAAAAGGTAAAAACAAAATAAAATAAAAACACAAATAGGGGGGCGCCTGGGTGGCTCAGTTGGTTAAGCGACTGCCTTCAGCTCAGGTCATGATCCCAGGGTCCTGGGATCGAGTCCCGCATCGGGCTCCCTGCTCTGCGGGGAGCCTGCTTCTCCCTCTGCCACTCCCCCTGCTTGTGTTTCCTCTCTCGCTGTGTCTCTCTCTGTCAAGTAAATAAATAAAATCTTAAAAAAAAAAAAAAAAAAACACAAATAGGAAGGTAATTTAAACACAAGGAAAAATACCCCACTTTCTCAGATGGAGTGAAAGTTTTAAATCAAACCCCATGGATGCCAACAACCCAAACCCTTAATAGAGAAAAACACTTTCTCAACTACTACTACTGCCAAATCTGTACTCAAACACCACTTCAACTACCTGTTCATGGGGGACCATTTGAAAGTCATACAATCTTCATTTTCCTACGCCATTTCAGTGGTTTTATTCCAGACTGCCATAAAGTTGGGTCCCTGGATCACCAGACTATGGTGCCCTGAAGAACTGTACCCACTGACCTCTGCTTGACATATTCCCAGAGGAGGACCTCTGTAAGAGACAGCTATAGAAATCTGCTTTCCCACTTACCAGAAGGCTGCAGGTGAGAATACACCTCACTGATGCCCTCCAAGGAAATCCACCAAAGAAATTTCAGGAGACCTAAGTGGCATAAACTACTGAATCCCCCAAGAAACTGGTCTGCCTTCCCCACAGAGTCCGTGCACATCACATAGCTTTTCATGTCTCTTTGGTTATGATGTTTGTTAGAGATATCAGACTCAAAGTGACAGCTACCGAAACCCACAGGATGCACCAGTCACACACTGTGTTCCAATGTTAATCCTTCAGGATGACCCCTCTGAGTAATATATTCCTGATTTCACTTTGCTCTGCTTTTGAATTTAGAATCTAAGTTAATTTCTCCCCAGAATCCAATTATACTAAAAGGTTGAACTGATTTTTCTCAGGTCACCACAAATCTGTCAGAAAGCATAGGAAAAACGTAACAAACAAAAATCACCTGGTCCTTGCTCATTTTCTTCCGTGCTCACAAAACAGTAACATGGATTCTTTCTTTCGTCTCTTCTGCATCTGCCACAAAGTTCTTAGAGACAGAAAGCTTGGTGTCTGCTTGAAGTTGTCCCTAGAAATAATGATATCCAAGTCCAAGTACCTTTTTTTTCTTCCTTCATTCCTTCACTTGATCACTCTTGCTCTTGGGGACCTGGGACCTGTGGGCTGAAGAGCAAACTGAATTTGAGTATACTTTTCCTCTGGGCCTAGGTGTTATCACTGCTGCTATGCACTTACCTTAGAGGACCTCAATATTTCCAACTGTTCCGAGGCTTTCACACTCTAGGGCAGTAAAGCAGGGTTCTAAATGAGTGAAAGGTATGCCTTTCCTCTGAAGAAGAAGTGGCATGGGTATTAAAGGGGAGGTGGGAAAGCAAAGGCAGCAGAGCATGATGCCTCAGAGGCAGGTGGATTATCAAGCACATCCATTTACGACATATGGGAGGTTCCAAAGATCTGGACATTGTGTCTTTAATTAGTAATAATCGCGCCTCGGATAAACCTCATCAGCTACAATACTGCCACTGCGCAAAGCTTAGACACTGTGTCTTTAAAAAGCATGTGTGGGGTGCCTGGGTAGCTCAGTCGTTAAGCGTCTGCCTTCGGCTCAGGTCATGATCCCAGGGTCCTGGGATCAAGACCCGCATCGGGCTCCCTGCTCGGCAGGAAGCCTGCTTCTCCCTCTCCCACTCCCCCTGCTCGTGTTCCCTCTCTCGCTGTGTCTCTGTCAGATAAATAAATAAAATCTTAAAAAATAAAATAAAATAAAAAGCATGTATGCTCATGCACTGCTTTGGAAGTCTTTATATGCTCCATGGGTACACACACTTCAGTGTGAAGACTAATGTCCCAAGCAAATCATAAGGACTGTCTTATCCACTTGATGCACTAAATGATTAACCTTGCCCAACAGAGGTTTGGCTTTTGCCCTTAGTTTCTAGGAGGAAACGTCTAAGTTCTTGGAATATCCTGCCTGATAAAAGTGTCTCTGCTCACCTGGGAGGCTTGGGCAATGCAAGGCAGTCTATTCTAATAAAGTGATTTATGGTGAAGGGCCTTGGACCACGTGGTATCAGCCGGGCCTCTGCAGGGGCTGGAGGAGACTAAGGTCAGCCATACAGGCAGTCAGTCATGTCTGTGTTCATTAACTCCAATAAAAACTCTGGCGCCAAGGCTTATATGGGTTTTCTCTGGTTGGCAATAATGATAGAAAAGGTATACAAATGAGGAAGCTAAATTATAAATCTATATACACCTAATGGCAGAATCACAAAATACAAACAAAAACTGAATTAAAGAGAGAAATAGAAAATTCAACAATAATAGGTGAAAGTTTCAAAATCCCACTGTCAATAATTAAAAAAAAAAAAGAAAAAAGAAAAGAAAACCAGCAGAGATACTTAGGACTTCAACACCATAATCAACTGACAGTTATTTGATGCCATACTCAACAGGAACAAAATATGCATTTTCTTCAAAGGTACATGAAACGTTCTCCAGGAAAGACCGTAATTTAAGATAGAAGACAAATGTCAATAAATTTAAAATATATTTTCCAGCCACAACAGAATTGAATTAGATATCTGCTTCAGAATGAAATTCAGGAAATACACAAATATTTGGAAATTAATTAGCACATTTCTGAGTAACCATGGATTAAAAATAAGTATTACTTAGATGAAATGGATAAACGCCTGGAAAGAGACAAATAACAAAACTGACAGAAGAACAGTTCCAAAAAACCCAAATAGACATATAAAAAGAAACTGAATTAGTAATTAAAAACTGTCTCACAGGGGCGCCTGGGTAGCTCAGTTGGTTAAGCGATCAGGTCTTGATCTCCTAGACCCACTTTGCGCTCCATGCTGGGCATGGAGCCTACTTAAGAAACAAAAACAAAACAAAAGTCTCACAAAGAAAAGCTTAGGCCCAGATGTATTCCTTCTATGATGTCACTATCACCAAAATACCAAAGCCAAAGGCATCACAGAAGAAGAAAATTACAGACCAATCTCTTTCATGAATATAGGTGAAAAATTGTTAACATATTACCAAAACAATAAGCGAAATAAGTCAATCAGAGAAAGACAAATACAGTATGATTTCACCCATATGTGGAATTTAAGAAAACAAAATGGATGAACACATGGGGGGGGGGGCGCCTGGGTGGCTCAGTTGTTAAGCATCTGCCTTCGGCTCAGGTCATGATCCTGGGGTCCTGGGATCGAGCCCTGCATCGGGCTCCCAGCTCAGCGGGAAGCCTGCTTCTCCCTCTCCCACTCCCCCTGCTTGTGTTCCCTCTCTCGCTGTCTCTGTCAAATAAATAAATAAAATCTTAAAAAAAAAACAACAACACATGAGAGGGCAAAAAAAAGAGAGAGGGTAACAAATCATGAGAGACTCAACTAGAGAACAGTTGATGGAGGGAGGAGGGTGGGGGATGGGACAGATAGGTGATGGGTATCAAGGAGGGCACTTGTTATGATGAGCACTGGGTGTTATATGTAAAGGATGAATCATTGAACTCTACTCCTGAAACCAATATTGAACTGTATGTCAACAAACTAGAATTTAAAGGGAAAAAAACACATATTAGCAAAACAAATCTAGGATAACATAAAAAAATCTAGGATTACAGACAGTGACTAAGGGGGATTTAGCCCAGGAATGCCAATTTGGTTGGCTGGGTGGCTCAGCTGGTTAAGCGTCCAACTCTTAATTTCAGCTCAGGTTGTGATCTCAGGGTTGTGAGATCAAGTCCTGCGTGGGGCTCCATGCTGGGTGTGGAGCCCGCTTAAGAGTCTCTTTCTCCCTCTCCCTTTGTCCCTCCCCCACCCCTCGCACACATGGGTGCTCTCTCTCAAAAAAAAGATAATAAATTTCAATGTAACAGCTAGAAATATAAACTATCTCAAGAGAATGAGAAGACAAGCTACAGACTAGATAAAATATTTGCAACAGACATATATGATAAACATCCAAAATACACAAAGAACTCTTAAAACACAGTAAGAAAAGACAACCCAATTAAAAAATGGGCAAAAGCCCCAAACTGACACCTCACCAAGGAAGATACACAGATAGCAAATAAGCATATGAAAGGCTGCTCAACATCATATATAATGAGGGAATTACAAATTAAAATACAACTATGAGATACCATTACACACCTATTAGAATAGCCAAAATTCAAAACACTGACACCACCAAATGCTGGCAAGGATGTGCAGCAAAAGGAACTCTCATTTATTGCTGGTGGGAATGCAAAATGATTCAACCACTTTAGAAGATAGTTTGGCAGCTTCTTACAAAACTAACATACTCTTACCATATGATCCAACACTTCCCTTGTTATTTGACAAAAGGAGCTGAAACCTGATAATGGAGGTTTATAGCAGCTTTATCCATCCAGAGAATGGAATATTATTCAGCACTAAAAAGAAATGAGCTATCAAGCCATGAAAAGAAAAGGAGGAAACTTAAATGCATATTATTAAGTGAAAGAAGCCAATTGGAAAAGGCTACATATTGTAGGACTCCAACCATATGACAGTCTGGAAAAGGCAAAACTAAGGAGACAGAAAAAAGATCAGTGGTAGCTAGGAGTTGGGGAGAGGAAAGATAAATAGGCAGAAACCAGAGGAGTTTTAGAACAGTGAAACCAACCTGTAACATACTAAATGAGGACACATATCATTATACATTGTCAAAACCCACAGAATGAACAATACCAAGAGAGAACCCTACACCAATGTAAGTTATACACTTTGGGTGATAACATGTCGATATGGTAATTGTAACAAACACACCACTCTGGTGCAGGATGTTGACAGTGAGGAAGGTTGCATGTGTAGGGGAGTAGGGTATACACAAGCAGTCTCTGCACACTTCCCGCTCAATGTTGCTGGGAATTTAAAACTGCTCTAAAAAACAAAGTCATCATCTACATCTACATCTATACACACATACATATACACACACTATTTTGCAGAAAACATAGGAGACATTTCTCATGACTGTGGCTTAGGCAAAGAATTCTTAGACATGTCACTAAACCAGTGAACCATAAAAGAACTGATAATTGGACTTGTACTAAATTTTGCACATCAAAAGACTTTATAAAGCAAAAGGAAAAAGTAAGCTATATTTGGGGAGAAAATATTTGCAAATCATATATCTGATAAAGGACTACTATGTAGAATATACAAATAACGTAAAAAACTTAATAATTTGGAAGGCAAACAACTCACTTAGAGAATGAGAAAAGACTTAAATAGACATTACACTACAGAAGACATATTAATGTCTATTATAGCACATGAAAAGATGATCAACATTATTTGTCACTGGGGAAATTAAGATGATGATGAAATTCTACTATACACCAACAAGAATGACTATAATCAAAAAGACTAATAATTCCAAATGTTGATGAGAATGTGGAGAAACTGAAACTCTCATACACTGATGGCAGAAATGTAAACTCGTACACGCACTTTGAAAACTTTGTAAAACGTTAAACATATACTTGCCCTACGAGCCAACCATTCTGCTCAGGGGAACTTAACAAAGAGAAATGAACATTTCCAGTTTGTACCTGAATGTATAGAGCAATTCTCATAATAGTCTCAAACTGAAAACAATTCCAACAACTGTGACTTGATAAATAAAAGGCATAATATACATCCAATGGATCATTCAGGAATAATGCCGAAGAGAAGAGAGTATTTCCCAACTCACTCTATTAGGCCATTTAGTTTTTAAAAATACAATTTACAATACTATCAAAACATGTGAAATACTACTGGACCACTTTCTTACACCATACACAAAAATAAATTCAAAATGGATGAAAGACCTAAATGTGAGACAAGAAACCATCAAAATCCTAGAGAAGAACACAGGCAGCGACCTCTTTGACATTGGCCGTAGCAACTTACTAGACATGTCTCTGGAGGCAAGGGAAACAAAAGCAAAAATGACTATTGGGACTTCATCAAGATAAAAAGGTTCTACCATTGGGACGCCTGGGTGGCTCAGTCGTTAAGTGTCTGCCTTCGGCTCAGGTCATGATCCCAGGGTCCTGGGATCGAGTCCCACATCAGGCTCCGTGCTCAGTGAGGAGCCTGCTTCTCCCTCTCCCTCTGCTGCTCCCCCTGCTTGTGCTCTCTCTGACAAATAAATAAAAATCTTAAAAAAAAAAAAAAAAAAAGGTTCTACCAAGGGGCGCCTGGGTGGCTCAGTCGTTAAGCGTCTGCCTTCGGCTCAGGTCATGATCCCAGGGTCCTGAGATCGAGTTCCACATCAGGCTCCCTGCTCAGCGAGAGTGTGCTTCTCCCTCTCCCACTCCCCCCGCTTGTGTTCCTGTTCTCACTCTCTCTGTCAAATAAATAAATAAAATCTTAAAAAAAAAAAAATAGGTTCTATCCAGCAAAGGAAACAATCAACAAAAACTAAAAAGCAGCCTATGGAATGGGAGAAGATATTTGCAAATGACATATCTGATAAAGGGTTAGTATCCAAAATCTATAAAGAACTTATCAAACTCAACACCCAAAAAAACAAATAATCCAGTTAAGAAATGGGCAGAAGAGGGGAGGGTATGTGCTATGGTGAGCGTTGTGAATTGTGTAAGACTGATCAATCACAGACCTGTACCCCTGAAACAAATAATACATCATATGTTAATTTTAAAAAATAAATTAATGAAAAACTTAATTAAAAAAATTTTTTTAATTAAAAAAAAATGGGCAGAAGACATGAATAGACATTTTTCCAAAGAAGACCTACAAATGACTAACAGACACATGAAAGGATGCTCAATATCATTATCAGGGAAATACAAATCAAAACTACAATGACAGGGGCGCCTGGGTGGCTCAGTTGGTTAAGTGACTGCCTTCGGCTCAGGTCATGATCCTGGAGTCCCGGGATCGAGTCCCGCATCGGGCTCCCTGCTCAGCAGCGAGTCTGCTTCTCCCTCTGACCCTCCCCCCTCTCATGTACTCTCTCTCTCTCTCATTCTCGCTCTCTCAAATAAATAAATAAATCTTTAAAAAAAAAAAAACAAACTACAATGACATATTACCTCAT
Source organism: Mirounga angustirostris (assembly GCF_029215605.1). Taxonomy (NCBI): domain Eukaryota; kingdom Metazoa; phylum Chordata; class Mammalia; order Carnivora; family Phocidae; genus Mirounga; species Mirounga angustirostris. Next base: position 54,915,953 of record NW_026991724.1, on the reverse strand, counting down.
ACCCGTCAGAATGGCTAAAATTAACAACACAGGAAACAACACATTTTGGCAAGGAGGCGGAGAAAGGGGAACTCTCTTACACTGTTCGTGGGAATGCAAATTGGTGCAGCCACTCTGGAGAACAGTTTGGAGGTTCCTCAAAAAATCAAAAATAGAACCACCCTACAACCCAGCAATTGCACTATTAGGTATTTACCCAAAGGATACAAAAATACTGATTCAAGGGACACATGCACCCCAATATTAACAGCAGTGTTATCAACAATAGCCAAATTATGGAAAGAGCCCAAATGTCCATCGACTGATGAATGGATAAAGATGTGGTGTGGAGTATTACTCAGCCATCAAAAAGAATGAAATCCTGCTTTTTGCAATGATGTGGATGGAGCTAGAGTATATTATGCTAACTGAAACAAGTCAGAGGAAGACAAATACTGTATGGTTTCACTCATGTGTAATTTAAGAAACAAAACAGATGAACACAGGAGAAGGGAGGGGAAGAGAGGGAGGCAAACCCTAAGAGACTCTTTTAACTATAGAGAATAGGGGTGCCTGGGTGGCTCAGTCGTTAAGCGTCTGCCTTTGGCTCAGGTCATGATCCCAGGGTCCTGGGATCGGGCCCGACATTGGGCTCCCTGCTCGGCGGGAAGCCTGCTTCTCCTTCTCCCACTCCCCCTGCTTGTGTTCGCTCTCTCGCTGTCAAAACAAATAAATAAAATCTTAAAAACAAAACAAAACAGAACTATAGAGAACAAACTGAAGGTTGATGGAAGGGGGTAAGTGGGGGATGGGCTCAATGAATGACTGGTATTGAGGGCACTTGTGATTAGCACTAGATGTTAATATATTATATAAGTGATGAATCACTAAATTCTACTCCTGCAACCAATATTACACTATATGTTAACTAACCAGATTTTAAATAAAAACTTGAAACAAAAAAATAAATAAGTAAATAAAATGATGATAAAAGAAAAGGTGAAAATGACTTTAAAAATGTGAAATACTTATGGAAAAAGATTACCAAAAATTTAAAACACCTTTTGAAAACTGTATCACAGAAATTTTTTAAGACTTAAATAAATGGAAAGATACACTTTGTCCATGTCAGAAAATGGACCATTTTTTGAAATGAACCAAATAGACCATTCTCCAGATTTGGTCTAGAGTCACAAATCTCAATCATAATTCCAGGAGGCTTTTCTGTATAAACTGACAACCTGATTCTTAAATTCACATAGAAATGCAAAAGGTCTAGAAAAACTAAAACAACTGTAAAAAAGAACAAGGCTGGGGTGCATGAGTGGCTCAGTTGGTTGACCATCCAACTCTTGGGTTTCGGCTCAGGTCGTGAACTCGGGGTCCTGGGATTGAACCCGGTGTCTCGTTCCACACTCAGCTTGGAGTCAGCCTGAGATATTCTCTCTTCCTCTCCTTTTGCCCCTCCCCCTGCTCTCTAAAATAAATATATAAATAAAATCTTAAGAGAAAAAAAAAAGAACAGGGTTGGTGAGTTTGCACTACCTGATTATAAGAATTTTTATCAAAACCGAGTAATCAAGACAGGGTAGTATTCGTGTCAGAATAGACATTTTTTATTTTTATTTTTATTTTTTAAATTTTTTGGGAATATTTTTAAAATAGAAGAAATGGGGGCACCTGGGTGGCTCAGTTGGTTAAGCGACTGCCTTTGGCTCAGGTCATGATCCTGGAGTCCTGGGATCGAGTCCCACATCAGGCTCCCTGCTCGGCAGGGAGTCTGCTTCTCCCTCTGACCCTCCCCACTCTCATGCTCTCTCTATCTCATTCTCTCTCTCAAATAAATAAATAAAATCTAAAAAAAAAGAAAAGTTCATGTCCTGTACTTCATAAAAACTAAATCCTTCTGCTCTTCAAAACACATCGTTAAGAGAATGTTGAAAGGCAAGCCAAAGACTGGGAGAAAATCTTTGCAAAGCATATAACTGGTAAAGGAAAGTCTTGTATCCAGAATGTATAATGAATTCTCAAAAATTAACAAGAAAAGACAACAGAAAAGCATAAAAGACTTGGACAATTACTTCACCAAGGAAGATATATGGATGGCAAATAAGCACATGACAAGATATTTAACATCATTAGCCATAATTAGGTAAATACAAATTAAAACCACAAGGTACTGCTCCACACCCATTAGAATACCTAAAATCAAAAAGAATGACAATACAAAGTGTTGGCAAAAACATGGAGACACAGAACAATTATCCGCTTCTCTTGTGACTACAGAGTGCAGCCACCTGGGGAAACAGTTCAGCAGTTTCTAAAGAAGTTAAACATAACACCTACCATATGATTTAGCCATTCAACTCCTAGAGATTTACCCAAGAGAAAGAAAAACATAAACATAAATATAGACTTGAACATGAGTGGGGTTTTTTTTGAGAGCTTTATTTGTAAGAGCTAAAAATTGGAAAAACAATTGCCTGTTAACAGGTGAATTAATAAACTCTACAGAATGAACTGATAAGCCCACATGGAATACAAAGCAACAAAAAGGAGAAAAAGGAACTACTGATACACACAAGAATGTTATCTTGAAATACTAATGCTGAATCAAATTGTAATAAAAACGAGTATATCCTCTGAGAGTCCATTTCAATAAAACTTAAATACATAAACTAACCTACAGGACAGTGGTTGCTTGGGGAGGGAAGGGGAAATATGAGAGGGATGGATTAAAAACGGGCACAAAGAAAATTCAGTGGTGAGGGGTATGTTCATGATTTTCATGGTGGTAACACTTTCATGAGTACATATGTCAAATTTACCAATTGGTATGATTGATTTAAATATCTGTAGCTTATTGTGTGTCAATTTTACCTCGATAAATCACTTGGAAAAAAGGGGAAAACCTAGTGATAATTATAATGTAGCCCAAAATATAATGCTAATGAAAAAAGGCAACAACAAAAGACTATATATATGATTCTGTTTATATGAAATGCCTAGAAACTGCAAATTAATAGATTCTAGAAGATAATCAGGGTGGTGTGTGGCTGGGGGTAGGAGTGGACACTGAGTGCACAGAGGGCCAAGAAAACTTTTCCAGGTGATGGAAATCTTTTAAACTTGGATTGTCTTGAAACTGGATTGTACTCATGGTTGCACAATTCTAGAAACTCAGTTAAAAATCACTGAAATGGGGGCGCCTGGGTGGCTCAGTCGTTAAGCGTCTGCCTTCAGCTCAGGTCATGATCCCAGGGTCCTGGGATCGAGCCCCCCATCGGGCTCCCTGCTTGGCGGGAAGCCTGCTTCTCCCTCTCCCACTCCCCCTGCTTGTGTTCCCTCTCTCGCTGTGTCTCTCTCTGTCAAAGAAATAAATAAAATCTTAAAAAAAAAAAAAATCACTGAAATGTAGGGATGCCTGAGTGGCTCAGTAGGTTAAACATCTGCCTTTGGCTCAGATCATGATCCCAGGGTCCTGGGATCAAGCCCCGCATCGGGCTCCCTGCTCAGCGGGGAGCCTGCTTCTCCCTCTGCCTGCAGCTCCTGGATTGTGCTCTCTCTCACACAAATAAATAAATAAATAAATAAATAAATAAATAAATAAATAAATAAAATCTTTTTAAAAAATCACTGACATGTAAATACTTACACCTGGTGAATTTTTATGGTATGTAAATTAAACCTCAGTAAAACTAAAATTATAATTGAATATTTTATTATTACTTAAATTAATATGTTTGACTCAGACACCATGGTCTGGTTCACCAACCTGTATTGGTATTTATTGCAATGATTAAAAATGTATAAATATCATCTCCTATGCAAATACGTTGAGGATGAGAAATTACATGACACAATTAATTTTTCCTTATGTTTATACAGATGATCCTAAACGTGGGGGGGGAAAAAAAGGTTCTCACTATGGAACAGAATGTAGAGTAAAGGAGATGCATTCACTTATAATGACCCTAAAAGGAAATATCCAAAAGTATAGTAAACTTGAAGGCAATCAAAACAAAAGCTACATCTTTAATAGTCAATATATCACCAGCTCACTCCGAACACACTTAATTTTGTGGGGACAGTGAGAAGAGTGGTGATGCTGGGAGACAAAGTTTTCAGTACGGTCCGTGAGGACGGACTGGAAGGAGCGAACTGCGTTTGGACTAATTGGATTAAATGCAAGCGCCTGCCTTCGGCTCGGGTCATGGTCCCGGGGTCCTGGGATCGAGCCCCGCGTCGGGCTCCCTGCTCAGCAGGAGGCCTGCTTCTCCCTCTCCCACTCCCCCTGCTTGCGTTCCCTCTCTCGCTGTGTCTCTCTCTGTCAAATAAATAAATAAATCTTTAAAAAAAAAAAAACTGGATTAAATGCAGCCTTTAGGTCTGTTCCCGGCATTCAAGGTTTGAGCCTGAACCTCCCGATTTTCTAGGGGCCCTGGACCTCCTCGCACACTGACAGCACCCACCAGGCGTCTCCGGGAGTGAGCCCTCTATTAACGCCACACTAACCCACAAACAAGCCCCAACAACCAACAGGGACGTCTCCAACCCACGGAAGCCGGACGAGACGGGCGCTCACGGGTATACCTTCCACCCCACTTCTCAACCGCCGGGTCCCACAGGCCGAGCGACCCACGTGGACCTCACCCCCTAACAGAGTCGGCCTCTCGGTCGAGATTTCTTCAGACTCGAAATCACTGACTCCCAGGGCCCCCCCTCCCCTCAGATTCCTCAGGGACTGAATCCGAATAAAATCCCAACTGCGGTTCCTCACACAGGCTCCCGTTTCACGGGCCCCACAGGCCGAGAGCTAAACCGAGAACCCGACTCACCCGAACCCGAACCTCTGCAGACGCCGCTGGCAGCGACGCAAAGCCACCCATTTCCGGAGCCACTTCTCTCGGAGCGCCCCTCCTCGCGGTACCTAGCGACTCGGAACCGCCCGGCCAGCGACTCCCGCGAGGACCTGGGAGCGTTACGGGATTTCGGAGCTCGGGCGGCGGGCTCCGCTCTACGACCCGACGGCCACGCCCACCCCGGCCGTTCTGATGGGAGGGGCCGTCCTGGCTGTGTGGGGAGGTCGGACCCGGTACTGGCCACCTCAGTGTTGCGAGGGGTGGTCAACAAAGCCGTGCCACCTGGGCGGGACTTCAGCGGTCGGTGTCTACCTAAGGCCACCGAGCACATTTATCCGCCGAGGGAAGAGAGGTGGCGACGCCCTCTGTGCCCTGCCGAGCGCAGACGTCAGGCTGGAGCACCGTGGGCGCGGCCATCTTAGAGGAGGGCAGGTGTCCGTACGGCTGGGATGGGCTCAGGCCAAGGCCGGCTTGGGGAAAGAAGAAGCGGAGACGTCGCTGCAGAGGCAGCCGTCACAGAGTGGACAGGAGCAGTGGTCGCCTAACGCCTTAGGTTTAGGGAGAGGGTGGCTGTGTGTGGAGTGGGTAAGGCCCCTGTCGTTTAGAAGGAAGACCGCCAGGGCGCCTGGGTGGCTCAGTTGGTTGAGCGACTGCCTTCGGCTCGGGTCGTGATCCTGGAGTCCCGGGATCGAGTCCCGCGTCGGGCTCCCTGCTCGGCGGGGAGCCTGCTTCTCCCTCTGACCCTCCCCCCTCTCATGCTCTCTCTCTATCTCATTCTCTCTCAAATAAATAAATAAAATCTTTATTAAAAAAAAAAAGAAAGAAGGGGCGCCTGGGTGGCTCAGTCGGTTGAGCGACTGCCTTCGGCTCAGGTCATGATCCTGGAGTCCTGGGATCGAGTCCCGCATCGGGCTCCCTGCTCGGCGGGGAGCCTGCTTCTCCCTCTGACCCTCCCCCCTCTCATGTGCTCTCTCTCTCATTCTCTCTGTCAAATAAATAAATAAAAAAAAATAAAATAAAATAGAAGGAAGACCGCCATAGAAGGGGTGAAGCCAATAGGGTGGAGCTTCGTAAAGAAATGCTAATCCCCCCGTGGGAGTGGGTACACAGCTACTATCTCCAGTGGAGAAGGGATGGAGTGAAGGTGGAATGTATGTTTTCCTTCCAAAAATAAATTAAGATGACCCTGTGATTTTGGAGAATATGAAATTACGAGATAATTTATTTTATTTTTTTTTAAAGATTTTATTTATTTATTTGAAAGAGAGAGAATGAGAGAGAGCACATGAGAGGGGGGAGGGTCAGAGGGAGAAGCAGGCTCCCCGCTGAGCAGGGAGCCCGATGCGGGACTCGATCCAGGGACTCGATCCAGGGACTCCAGGATCACGACCTGAGCCGAAGGCAGTCGCTCAACCAACTGAGTCACCCAGGCGCCCCACGAGATAATTTATTATACTTTGCATAGTTCCCAAATTTTTAAGAGAGAGCACACTTTAAAATTTTATTATTATTTAGGCGTGGGAGGAGGTTTAATCTTAGAGGATTTAAGTAGCTACTCCCTTTTTAGAAGGCAACCTCAGTCAATTTAAATTTTTCATTCTCTTTGACCTAGAAATTCTTTTTTTTTTTTTTTTTAAGATTTTATTTATTTATTTGACAGAGACACAGCGAGAGAGGGAACACAAGCAGGGGGGTTGGGAGAGGGAGAAGCAGGCCTCCCGCGGAGCAGGGAGCCCGATGCGGGGCTCTATTCCAGGACTCTGGGATCATGACCCCAGCCGAAGGCAGGCGCTTAACCAGCTTAACCTACTGAGCCATCCAGGCGCCCCTGACCTAGAAATCCTAATTGCAACAGTTTACTTAGTAAAAACTTTTCCTAGAGCGCCTGGGAGGCTCAGTCGTTAAGCGTCTGCCTTCGGCTCAGGTCATAATCCCAGGGTCCTGGGATCAAGCCCCGCAACGGGCTCCCTGCTCCGCGGGAAGCCTGCTCTCCCTCTCCCACTCCCCCTGCTTATGTTCCCTCTCTCGCTGTGTCTCTCTCTGTCAAATAAATAAATAAAATGTTTTAAAAAAAACTTTTCCTAATATTAACCACATTGGCTTTTGCAATTAAAAAGGAAAAAAAATCTAAATGTACAATGAGAGACAATTACTTGGGTAAATTATGGAATATCCACTCACCGAAACAGTACATAGCAACTGAAAAGAATATACTACAACTGTCAGTATAAATAAGGAAAGATAACTGTATTCTCAAGAAGAAAAAAATACATCTGCAGGATAATATAAATTTTATGACCCCCATTATGGAAACAAATCATAAACATTTGCCTGTTTATTTGTGATTGGTTAAGTAAACATTTAGTTTGGATTATTTCAGGGTTTGTACTTATGGGTAGTGAATGTCAGAAGTTTTCACATTCTCAATTTTTGTAATTCTCCATTGTTTCTATATCTTTGTGTCATAATTCTGTATTACTTTAGTATTACAAAAATGTCAATTTTAGAAGTTTTAGAATATGATATAGATGTTCATAACATTGTAAATATTTAAAAACTAGCCTCATATTTACTTACATGTTTGAAAATTTGGGAAGAATATATTGTTAACAATGCTAGACTCTCAGGTACAATTATGGGTGATATAAGATTTCTTAAATGGTTTATATATGTTTTCTAATTTTTTTATATTTCTTCAAAATTTTTAGTAGGCTCCATGCCCATCATGGGGCTTGAACTCATGACCCTGAGATCAAAAGTTGCACGCTTTACCAACTGAGCCAGCCAGGTACCACCCCCTGTTTTCTAATTTCTATACATTAAGAATTTATTGTTTGCATAATTTTTTAATAGTAAGAGTATTTTATTCTCTTCAGGAATTAAATGGGCAACCCCATTCACTCGGGATGTCAAGCTCTGAAAAGTGAATTCGGCGTTTGGTCCAGATTGCTCAGGGCAGCCTGGGCAGTCCATTCTGGGACCCTGCCTGATTGGTTTCAGGAATGAGCTGATCTGACCTTGCCATGGCAGGATGTGTAGATCCACAAAATGATAAGAAGTGGAGGGGACCTGAGGGCCTGGTTGGTAGAACACTCATACCTGATTCTGTACTGTAGAGAGCTTCTACCCGGAATCCATCCTGTTACAGTGTGTGGTGGTAACAGGTGCACTAATCCAGGATTTAGGGCAGAGATGTTAAAATTTAAGTATAGATCACAAAAATCATTTTATAAATACAGGGTCTTGGGCCCAATACTAGAGGTTCTGGTTTAGGAGGTCTGGGGTTTGACTTAAGAATTCACATCTTTTACAAACTTCTCAGAGAATACTGAGGCAGGAAGCCCAGAGAAAACACTTGGAAACAGATCTGGAGTGTTCCCAGCTTATAAGTATTATGCTTGCTGGTTACCCTCAGTATGCTTAGGTCTTAGTTCAAATTACATCTGCTCAGAACAGCCTTCCTTGAAAACCCATACTAAAATAGCTCCTCCAGGGCTGCCTGGGTGGCTCAGTTGGTTAAGCATCTGCCTTTGGCGCAGGTCATGATCCCAAGGTCCTGGGATCGAGTCCCATATCGGGCTCCTTGCTCAGCGGGGAGCCTGCTTCTCCCTCTGCCTACTGCTCCCCCTACTTGTGCTTTCTCTCTGTCAGATAAATAAAAATCTTTAAAAACAAAATAGCTCCTCCATTACAACCTATGTACTTGGCTTCATATTTCTCCATAGCACTTAACAACTGACATTTCTATTATGTATTTATTTTACTCAGTCACCTTCACTAAACCTTATGCTCCATAAAGGCCATGACTTTGCCTGTTTTGTTCACTGATGTGTCCCCAGTGACTACAACGGTGCCTGACACAGTGTAAATGCTCAAAAAATATATATATATTTTTAAAGATTTTATTTATTTATTTGAGACAGAGAGAATGAGAGAGACAGAGAGCACATGAGAGGGGGGAGGGTCAGAGGGAGAAGCAGGCTCCCTGCCGAGCAGGGAGCCCGATGCGGGACTCGATCCCAGGACCCTGGGATCATGACCTGAGCCGAAGGCAGTCGCTTAACCAACTGAGCCATCCAGGTGTCCGAAAACTAAGATTTTTTGCCAGCAGACCTGCTCAAAAAGAATTGATAAAGGAAGTTCTAACAAAAAGGAAAGGACAGAAAGAAACATGAAACATCGGGAATGAAGAAAATGGAATGAAAAAGTAAATACATCATCAGATGTAATAAGCTATTCCCCTTTGAGTTTTTATAATTATGTTTGATGACTGAAAGCAAAAATGACAACTTTACCTGATACAGTTCTCAGTGTATGTAGAGGTTCGGGAAAGATCAGTTAAGATGACCATAATATGCTGCACACACCTGATGGGAAGTCTAGGATCAAATATGACTGTGCCAAGTGCTAGACAAGATACAACTGGAGCATCGACACACTGAAGGTGGGAATGTAAATTAGTATGGCTACTATGGAAAAGTTTGGCAGTTTCTTATAAAGTTAAAAACACAAACTTAACATGGGTATTTATCCCAGAGAAATGTCAACTTATGTTCACACAAAACTGGATTCATAGCATCTTTATTCTTAACAGTGAAACACTAGAAACAACCCAAAGTCCACCAACATTGAACAGATAAGCCATGATACGTTCATAACAAAAGAATACCACTCAGTAACAAAAAGTAAAACTACTTATATGCCCAACAAATTGGATGAATCTTAAGGGCAATTTGCTGCATGAAATAAAGCCTATCCCAAAGGTCACACTGTATCATTCCATTTTAACAGCACCCTTGAAATGACAAAATCAGAGTGATGGAGTACTGGTCAGTGGTCGCGATGGGTCAGGGTTGTGGGGAGAGTGTGACTATAAAGGGGCAGTACATGGATGTTTCTTTGTGTTGGCACAACAATTCTGTATCCTGATTGTGGTGGGATTTACAGGAATCTATGTATGTGATTAAGTTTCTTAGAACTCTACACTAAAAAACAAAACAAAACATCACATAAATTAATGCATGCAAACACTAGTGAAAACCAAATAAGGTCTACAGTTGACTTAACAGCATTGTACCAATGTCATTTTATTGGTTTTGATTATGTATTATGGTTATGTAAGATAATGTCACTGAAAAAGCTGAGTACGTGTACTCAGGAACATTGTATACTTTATAATTTTTTGTGAATCTAAAATTATTTCAAAAAACTTAGAAAAAATCATATATAAGATTATTTTTGTAAACTACTTACAAACTTGAATAAATACACCCTAATATGTTAAATTACATTTAAAAATATATTCCTTTTTCTTTTGCCTGAAAGAGATGACTTTAGAACCCAAGAAATGCAAGAGGTAATCCTATGATACAGTTGGGTACAGAACACCCCTGCATTGTGTACATTAAAATTTAATCAGTGTTGAGAATAGCCTACTTTAAAACGATGGCATCACTGAGAATATGGTTCAAGGTATCCTGCCCCAAAATGGACATCAGATGTAGAAGTATAGACTTGTGATGAAAAACTCAGGTATGCATTGTTTTCATGAGGCTTCTTTCCTTCAAAAAAAATTTTTTTTAAAGATTTTATTTGAGAGAGAGAGAGCATGAAGGGGGAAGGATCAGAGGGAGAAGCAGACTCCCCGCCGAACAGGGAGCCCGATGCAGGACCCGATCCTCGGACTCCAGGATCATGACCTGAGCCAAAGGCAGTCGCTTAACCAAATGAGCCACCCAGGCGCCCTCCTTCAAAATTTCTGATAATTTCCTAGTTACTCCACATTTAGTGTGTTCATGAGTTTTATGTCTGTATGAATTCATGAGAAATGATGAGGCAGAAATATCACTAAAATTCATATTCACTGCCATTTTCCTTTAACGTGAATATCACACAACTATTAAGGTTTGACTTCCAGGCAAAGGCTTTTGCACAATCATCATGTTGCCACTATGTGTAAGCTCGCTGGTGGGATCTATTATGATCACTGATGAGACAGGGTCTTTATTCCCATAGGAGGCTTTCCTACTCTCTCCATTCATAAGATTCGTCTTAATATATACTTTTCAGATATGTAATTACCTAGAAATGTTTCCTCAGGACTTTTCTGCATTGAATATGTCAGTTTTGTTTCCTGTTTTGACATACAACGTGAGGTAATTGATCACTGAAGGCACTAGCACATTCTCTGCATTCACTAAACTTCACTCCTATGCAAACTCAGTATTCCCCAAGGGTGAAAATCTAGCAACAGGCTAATTAATCTATACTGACTATATTCAGGTATGCTGGGAGCACACTGATGTTTAAGGAGTTCACTGAAGTATCATGGTTTGTCCCCTGAATGAGTTCACTTGTATGTAATGAGTTCAGATTCTCTGCAAAGGCTTGTGTACCTTGACTTACACATTTCTTGTGTGTATTAACAAGGCTTGACAAATGAGAGAAAGGTGGCCCGCAGTTATTAAATCCATAGTCTTTCTATTCTATGAATTCTTTGATGTACAATGGGTGCTGACTTGGTATTGAAGGCTTTCTCCCATTAACTGTATACATAGTTTGCTGCATAATTCCCCGGTAGGTAATGAATGGGATTTTCCACAGTCAGTACAAATAAAGGAAGTCAATTCTGTGTGAAATCTCTGATGTTGCACAAGGCATATTTTCCTCCTGAGGGTGTGACGCTATTCATGGTGTCATTGAGGTTTGTTTCCATTATGAGTTCTCTGATGTACAATAAGATTTCTCTTTGAGGAGAAGCCTTTTCCACATTCACTGCATATAAAAGGTTTCTCTCCTGTATGAGTTCGCTGATGAACGATTAGTCGGCTTTTCACAGTGAAGCCTTTACCACATTCATTGCATGCATAAGGTTTCTCTCCAGTATGAATTTGCTGATGTAAAATGAGCTCAGTTTCCATAGCAAAGCCTTTACCACATTCGCTGCATATGTATGATTTCTCTCCTGTATGGATTTGTTGATGTACAATGAGATAGCGTTTCATGGTGAAGCCTTTTCCACATTCACTGCACGTAAAGGGTTTCTCTCCAGTATGAGTTCGCTGATGTACCACAAGATTGCTCTTAAAGGCAAAACCTTTTCCACATTTATTGCATATATAGGGTTTCTCTCCAGTGTGAGTTCGCTGATGTAACATCAGTCCACTATTCACAATGAAACCTTTCCCACATTCACTGCATCTGTAAGGTTTCTCTCCAGTATGTGTTCGTTGATGTACGACCAGTCGACTCTTCAAGGGGAAGCCTTTCCCACATTCACTGCAGATGTAGGGTTTCTCTCCAGTATGAGTTCGTTGGTGTATGATGAGCATGCTCTTCACGGTGAAACCTTTTCCACATTCACTGCATACATAGGATTTCTCTACTGTATGATTTCTCCGATGTACAATGAGATTACTCTTCCTGGGAAAGCCTTTTCCACATTCATCGCATACATAGGGTTTCTCACCTGTGTGAGTTCGCTGATGTTCAATCAGTCGACTCTTCATCGTGAAACCTTTCCCACATTCATTGCATATAAAGGGTTTCTCTCCTGTGTGATTTCGTTGATGAATGATGACATAGTGCTTCGTGGTGAAGCCTTTCCCACATTCACTGCAGATGTAGGGTTTCTCTCCTGTATGAGTTCGCTGGTGTATGATGAGCATGCTCTTCCCAGTGAAGCCCTTTCCACATTCACTGCATACATAGCATTTCTCTCCAGTATGATTTCGCTGATGTACAATGAGATTACGCTTCCCTGGGAAACCTTTCCCACATTCGTTACATACATAGGGTTTCTCTCCAGTGTGAGTTCGCTGGTGTTCAATTAGACGGCTCTTCATGGTGAAGACTTTTCCACAATCATTGCATAGAAAGGATTTCTCTCTTTTATGAATTCTCTGATGTTCATTGAGCCTGGACTTTCTGGAGAATACTTTCGCACAAATATTGCATCCATAAGGTTTCTCTCCTGTATGAACTCTGTGATGATCTGTGAGCTGGGACTTCTTAATGAAGGCTTTTCCACATTCACTGCATACATGGGGTTTCTCTATTTCATGAGTTCTCTGATGCTTAATGACTTGGGACTTATTGCTAATAGGTTTTGCGCTTATAGGGAGTTTAACAGCAGAATTAAAATCTTCATGCTTATCATGCAGAAATAATTTCTCATCTCTATTGAATTTAGTAGAGTTTTTAATTTCACAGCTTTTGCTCTGGTTGACTAAACTTAAATTTGACTTCAAAGTTTTTATATAGAACTCAAGCATATGATTTTGCCTGGAAGGAAAATGACTTTTGCTTTGAGGAACAGTATTTCCAAATGCATTGTGTTTGTGGTTTTGTTCCATACCTTTCAGCATTCTTGGATTTTCCCAGTGACCTTGCAGGTGATTATCAACTTTGCTAGGTTCTAGAAAAGAGAACAATGAATCCTTTCATAATCTTGTTCTGAATAAAACTTTAAAAAATTCTTTAGTGTTCCTTAAAAAAATGGCATTTTAGTGACAACCCTATAACAGTATAAAAGAAATGCCATATATAAATGTTCCTTATCTCTTATACATTGGTAAAAACACAGTAATATAAACAAACCAAAATGAAAAAGCAGTAAGTATAAATAAGGTTAAACAGTTGACAATGTATGTAGATTTGCTGCTCTCTAACTAGGAACTCACAAAACATGCAGGAATAGTAAAACACAAGCAAGTCATTGTTGGCAGCAAACGACAGGGTTGGAGGAACACCATTCCACAGAACTTGGAAAGGCACCAGATCATAAAGGTAGAAGAGACTACTATCCAGAACTATGAGGGTTGCATTTGTTCACTCCAAACTGTTTACTGAATGGCTCCTGTGTACAAGGCACTGTGCTGGTGTTTGGAATATATAAAATAGGCCTCACTTTCACTGATCGTAAACCTAGTTAGGGGGAACCAAACGACAAAGAAAAGAAAAAAGAAGGGAGTTGGATATTGTGAAATGTGATTGAAGGAGCAATGGAGACTGGAAAGTGGAGGGAATCAGGATATATCTGTATAAAGAAAAGACAGTTAAATGATGAGTTCAATGGAGAGTGGTTAATGACAGTCAGGAATCAAGGATTTCCCTGCTAACTATATGGCTTGAGCCAATGGGTAGGTAGAGGCATGTCAAATTCTGAACAATCAACACCATGTCTTGCAGTTTCCTATTTCATGCCTTCATTCCTAATTCATGGTGGCATCTTTCTAATTCAAAATGCAGATGTCCTTTGTATATATCATGCTGTCATTCAATTCTGATTGTACAACCATAAGCTCTATTTCCTCTTTATTTCTAAGTAAATCCCTTTATTGTTCATTTTCATAGCTACCTTCAGTTAAGATTTAACTTCACCCAAAGAGAGGTCTGGCCCTTGCCACTGGCTCTATTGGAAGTGATCTCTAGGCCCTCAGAATGTCCTACCTGATAGGAGTGCCTCTGTTTGCCTGGGGGCTTTGGCCACTGGATATTCTAACAATGTGATTTATGAAGGAGACTTTGGGCCATGCCATATCAGTTCCAACCTCCAGACCCTCAGAGGAACTGGAGACTATAGGAATTAGCCTGATTTCTGGTGGGGCTAAAAACTAAAGTTCAGCCATGTGGGCAATGTGTGATTGAGCCCCAGTAAAAACACTGGACACCAAAGGCTCAAGTGAGCTCCCCTGGTTGGCAATACTCTTTGCATATTGTCACACACCATGGCTGGGAGGAGGTAATGCTGGCCATGAGTCTGGAAGCATCATATCTGGACCCTTCCTGGGGGTCCAATATGACCCAAGAATTCCACTCCTTGGTATATACCTAAGAAAAATGAATGTTCATAGCATAATTCATAAAAGCCAAAAAGTGGAAAAAACCAATGTCCATCAGCAGATGAATGAATAAATAAAATGTGGTATATCCATACAGTGGGAGTATTATTTGGCAATAAAAAGGAATGAAGTACTGATGCATGTTAAAGCATGGAAGAACTTCAGGAACTTTAGGCTAAATGCAAGAAGCCAGACACTAAAGGCCAAATATTTCATGATTATATAAAATATCCAGAACAGGGGCGCCTGGGTGGCTCAGTCGTTAAGCGCCTGCCTTCGGCTCAGGTCATGATCCTAGCGTTCTGGGATCAAGCCCCGCATCGGGCTCCCCGCTCGGCGGGAAGCCTGCCTCTCCCCCCTCCACTCCCCCTGCTTGTGTTCCTCTCTCACTGTGTCTCTCTCTGTCAAATAAATAAATAAAATCTTTAAAAAAATAAAAAAATAAATAATAAATAATAAAATAAAATATCCAGAACAGTCAAATCTCTAGAGGTAGAAAGTAGATCAGTGGCTGCCCAGAGCTGGGGGCCTGGGAAGAAACGTTTCTTTTTATTTTTTACTTTATTTTATTTTTTAAAAGATTTTATTTTTAAGTAATTTCTACAACCCCCAGATCAAGAGTCACATGCTGTACTGAATAAGCCAGCCAGGCACCCTGGAAATGTTTCTTTATTTAAAGTGATGAAAATCTTCCGAAATTGCTTATGGGGATGGTTACATAACCCTGTCAATGTACTACAAAGCACTAAATTGTATGTGTTAAGTTGGCAAATTGTGGGTTATGTGAATTATCTCAAAGCCGCTTTTTAAAAATGGGGAAAATAAATGATTTCGACAAATGAATACAATGGGAAGACCTCGGATGAACCAAAGGAAAATCAGAAATATCAACCGTACAAAGGAAGCCATCAAGGCAGGCATAAGCTGATTTTGGCTAGAACTGATGTAGGATGTAAAACCATCTTTTCTAGTGAAACAGTCAACAGAAACAGCGGAGACCTTTAAGACAAGAATGCCATAGCTAACAGCAATGTGGACGGGGTAAGGTGTGCAGTAGTAAAAGAGAAGCTAATGTTCAGATGAGACGGAAGGGGATTTTTTGTGGAGGGAAGAGGATTCCTGTTCCTCATGCAGGGACTCAGAAATCTTAGGCAGGTAGAATATCTACAACACTATACAGTATGAAGGGAGATACCAATTTGGAGTCTCTTCTAGACAACAGAAAGAGCTTAATTCATGAGCCAGAAGAAAAACCTCAAGTATTAGGAATTCAGCAGAGAAAATGGAAAAGAACTGAAGAATCTCGAGTGGAGGGAAAAGCTAGAAAGCAGATTAATACCCCGTAAGAGACCAGGTTCTTGTGATGGCATAACATACAGGGCGGAGTTGGCTGTCAGGAGGGAAACTGGCATTTCCCAAGGAGCCGGGCGGGAAGGTACAGTAGTCAGAAACAGTGTGAATTCACACGTCTCTCTTTAGAGTAAGGCCCGGGGGGGGTGGGGTGTGGATTTCATAGCCAGGGAGGCAGAAGGAACAGGGACACACACTGTGACAGGGTACAAAGAAGGGGTAAGCTAACAGAATCCGTGGAAGAAAACTAGGCAAACCAACAAAAATCAAGATGTAAAATGAAAAAAGCAAGGATCAGACATCAGAAGAGAAAAAAGAGTTCCACTTCCCTCTAAAGACCTAAAGGAAAAGTTCTGCTATGGGAGAGAGATACACAGAGCACAGCTTCTGTTCTCAAACACCCTGCTAGCCTTCTCTCGCTGACCGAGGGTGACTTCCACAGTTACCCGGCTGGCAGGTTCTCACTCACCTGGCTGGGTTCCACTGGGGACTTCTTCCTGTTTCGCCCACGGTTCCTCCCCTCGTTCCAGCTTGGAGAGTGCATCTGGTTTGCTGGCTTGATACCCTACTCGTGGGAAAGACAGAACACTTAGACTCACCGAATCGGGCTGGGGTCTGTCAAGATGGGAGAATGCTACATTTGAGGGACTGAGACAGTTTTCACATCTGCAAAGCTGAGGCTTCTCTCTCAGGAGAGGGCATATGTGATACCATGATATAATGATATATATTTGGTCTTTGTACCCCATTCCTGGCACAGAGCTCCTAAGGCCCTTGTAATTTCCTAAGTGACAGCCATGATAGGAGCATCTTCCGTTAGAGTATTTTGTCTAAGTTCCAGTTCCTGACACAAGAACTTCTAACACCCCTGAACTCTCTAGAGTGATGAGTCTTTTTGTGAACTAATGACTGGTGGGACGGGCCCCTATAGAGTTTTAGCATGGGGGCCGGTTGCCAGAAAGACCCTGGTGGGATGAGAAGGTTGGAACCTTCAGCTCCAATCCCCTGCCCCTACCACTGGAGACTTGAGTTAATCATGATTTAAGCAATCATGCCTACATAATGAAACCTCCATAAAAAGTCCTAAACCACCAGGCTGGGAGTTTCCAGGTTGGTGAACACACCTGAAGGGCTGGGAGGGTGGCATACCTAGAGAGGTCATGGGAAGTCCACACCCCTCCCTCCATACCATGCCTTATACATCTCTTCCTTTTTTGGCTGTTCCCGAGTTTTATCCTTTATAATAAAATGGTAATCTTAAGTAAAGTGCTTTCCGCAGCTCTGTGAGCTGTTTCCAGCAACTTGCCGACCTGAAGGGGGTTGTGGGAATGCCCGCTTTACAGATGGACTGGAGCGTGGGTACCCTGGGTAGTGGGGACCAATACTGGCAATTGGCATCTGAAGTGAGGGGAGTCCTGTGGAACTAAGCCCTTAAACCTGTGGAGTGTGCTGCTAACTCTGGGTCGTGGCAGAACTGAAATGAACGGCCGGACACCTAGCTGGTACTGGAGAGTTGGAGAACCGGTTGTTGGTGTAGAAAACCCCCCCGTGTTTGGCACCATTTGTGTTGGTGGTAAGAGCAGCTCGTAGTAAATCAGACCCTTTTATCATGTGCCCAAGGAGGCACTGAGACTCTGCCATACAGAGCAATGCAGTGACTCCGAAGTGCAAGCAGCGGAGAAAGGAAGGGCCACTGACTGGGCACCCTCTGAGTGACGCAGGGGAGCCGTCCTCACCCACTGACACCAGGTTGTTGTAGTTCTCCAACATCACGTCCCGGTACAGGTCCTTCTGGGCGGGGGCCAGGAGCTGCCACTCCTCCCAGGTGAAGTCCACGGCCACGTCCTCCAGTGTCAGCGATTCCTGTAACAACACGGTCCTGTGTCATGTGCGTGTTTCTCTTTCATTGATTCATAAGGAATATAAAGGAAGTTGTTCTGCTAATAGTAACTACAATGCTGAGACCAATTCTGATGTATGTGTGGTGGTTTGGATGTTTTTAAGCCATTCTCTGACACCAGCTGGGTGGCCTAAAATTTGACTCAATTCTGACACAAGCTACCTGGAAATAGTGTCACACTTCACGGGTTAAGGGGTCAGTCCCACAAGACCGCCCCTGCCCCCACTTCAGATACCAATCCAAGTCCACGGTGTCGCCTGCGCTTCTGACTAACCGCCTATAGATTGGAGGTTCCAATGACCCCCGCCTGGGGTTTAATTTGCTTGAACGGCTCAGAGAACTTGGTTTACTTACTGCATACTATTTTATTATAAGAGGATATGATCAGGAACACAGATCTCATCCAGATCAAAGGGACACACAGGGCGAGGCACGAGGGGAGGGGCATGTCATGCAGCACCCATGTCCACCAAACGGGGAGCACTCCAAACCACACACCTTCGGAATTTTATGGAGGCTACATCACACAGGCATGGCTAGTCATGAACTCCATTTCCAGCCCCTCTCCCCTCTCTGGATAATGGGGGTACAGCTGAAAATCCCACACTTCTGATCACGGGTTGGTCTTTCTGGTGACCAACGCCCCCCCAGGAACCACGCAGAGTCATGCCATTAGAACAGGAGATGCTGGGGCGCCTGGGTGGCTCAGTCGTTAAGCGTCTGCCTTCGGCTCAGGTCATGATCCCAGGGTCCTGGGATCGAGTCCCGCATCGGGCTCCCTGCTCAGTGGGAAGCCTGCTTCTCCCTCGCCCACTCCCCCTGCTTGTGTTCCTGCTCTCGCTATTTCTCTCTCTGTCAAATAAATAAATAAACCTTTAAAAAAAAAAAAAAGAACAAGAGATGCTTCTATCACTCAGGAAATTCCAAGGGATTTAGGAACTCTGTCGCAGATGATGTCCAAGACCAAATATTAGAACAAAAGATGCCTCTAGTACTCTTTTCACTTAGGGAATTACAAGGATTTTAGGAGCCTTGTGTCAGAAACTAGGGGCAGAGACCAATGTATGTTTCTTATTCTTTCATAAAAGTTTAACATCATAGATACACTTAAAAGAGATAATTAGTGAACTGGAATATTCATTTAAAAAAAAAACAAAAAATGAAGCAGACACACAAAGACATAGAAAATATAAAGGAGAGTTAATAGAGAATGAGGATAGAGTGAGGTCTATACACAGTTTTTGGAAGCAATTATAGAGAATCAGAGAAGCAATGGGAAGATCTCAGGACTGAGAAAAGTTCAGAACCGACTAAACAGCCTACAACACAGACTTAGCAAGCAAGCAAAACCAAGCAGAAAATCCATATCTAGACTCATCAGACTGAAACTATAGAACACCAGTTGCAAAAGTCAGATTATGAAATCAACCAGAAAGAGAAGACTCATTACCATCTAAAGAAAGACAAAATTTAGTGAAATAAAAACAATACAAGCCAGGAAAATGTTGTGATAAATATATATTTGGTCTTTCCCTGGTTCCTGGCACAGTTTCTAAATCTGTTGGAATCTCTAGAGTGATGAGTGTCTTCTGCATCCTAACATGATGACTAATCGCTGGAGGCCCATGCATAGCTTCAGGATAGGAGACCTGAAAGACTCCCAACACCCAGGGAAGGAAGAGGGACTGGAGGTTGAATTCAATCACCAACAGCCAGTGATTTAATCAATTGTGCCTATATAAGAAAACCATCATAAAACCCCTAAACAACAGATTTGGAGAGCTTCCAGGTTGGTGAACACACTGCGGTGCTGGCAGGGTGGTTCTCTGAGGGAGGACCTCCTCACCCCTTCTCCCATACCTGGTCCTGTGCATCTCTTCCATTTGGCTATTCCTGAGTTGTAGCCTTTATAGTAAATCAGTAAATGTACGGAAAGTGCTTTCCTGAGTTCTGTGAATTGTTCTAGCATATTACCAAACCTGAAAGGGGGGTTGTGGGAACCCTCAAATTTACAGCTTGTCACCCCAAATATAGGTGACAACCTGGGACTTTTGCCTGGCACCTAAAGTGGGGGCAGTCTCATGGAACCAAGCCTTTGGCCTGTGGGATCTGATGCTAACTCCAGGTTGTGAATGTCAGAATTAAGTTGAATTGTAGGACACCTCGGTGGTGTCCACAGAGTTGCAGAATTAGTAGGTGTGAGGAAAATATACACATTTGGTGTCAGAAGTTCTGTGAATCAAAACAGTTCAGGAGCGTGGAACATCTTCAGTGTACTGTCCTGTGGTCATATAGCTTATGCCCAAATGCCACCAGGCAATGAGCTGAGACCTGCTTGTCAATGGAACTGCCCTATCGGGGAAAAACTGATGGGATAATCTATCTCTCATCATTGCAGAGATCACATAGAGAAGAGAACAGACTTAGTAGAGGCTGCAAATTCTTAACACTGTTGATCTTATCACATTCTGATTATTTTATGTGAGATGGAAATCCACTTTGAAAATGAAAACTTAGGTTCCTACCTAATTTCACACTCGAAAATAACTTTTTCCTGTTTAAAGTCAACCATAAAACAAAGGAACCTATAATGTTCATGTCACAAGCCAAAATCCACAGGAGAAAATAAGTAATAAAATTTGTGAGAGGAAAAAATTAAAACATCTGTATTGAACATGGACAAAGCGAAAAGTGACAAGCTGGGAGATATTTTTTTTATAAACAAAATAAAGGACCAATATATAGTGGATATAAACAACTCTATCAGTAAGACAAAAATGCTTTTTTTTTTTATGTAAAAGGCATTTCAAAAGAGAAAAAATCCAACTGGCCAACAAATAAATAAGGATTCCAATCTCAAAATAAGGCAAAAGAATATTGGACCATTTGGATTGTTGAAAATTATGCAATCTCAGGGCGCCTGGGTGGCTCATTCAGCTAAGTGTCTGCCTTCAGCTCAGGTCATGATCTTAGGGTCCTGGGATCAAGCCCCATATTGGGCTCTCTGCTCAGCAGGGAGTCCGCTTCTCCCCCTCACGCTCCCTCTCTCTTTCTCAAATAAGTAAATAAAATCTTTCTTTAAAAAAAAGAAAGAAAATTTAGCAATCTGATAATGTCCTATTATTAGCACTGGCAAAGATTTCAGGCATGGATGATCCACATATCACTTAGGAGGCACTCACTAAATGCTTTACATAGTTTAACTCATTTTGTTGAGTATGACTACAGACAAATGGAATTTGGTAGAGTTAACAGTCACCAATCATTTGCAGTTATTATTCCTTTAGATGCTTGAATTATGCCATCTTAAGCCAACAGATTATGTCCTTTGGAGTATGATTCCATTGATACACAAAATGTCATGATAGGTGTGTTTACAAACACAAATATACGTAAGTCCAAATACATTTGTAAATGGGCACGTGTATACAGATGCACATACAGATTCACTGACAGCAAGAACACACCAAGCATCTAATAAAGTGGTACGAGGGAATGAGGAAAGGGGACATGAAGAGGGAATTTACTTTTTGGCCCATGTGTACACCATCATGAGGATTTTTTTCCTTTAACAGGTACTCATGAGGAAAAAAAAAAAAAAGGTATTCATGAGGGGCTCCTGGGTGGCTCAGTTGCTTGGGCGTCCAACTCTTGATTTCAGCTCAGGTCGTGATCTCAGGGTGGTGGGATCGAACCCTGTATCGGCTCCAGGCTCAGAGGCTATCTGCTTGGGATTCTCCCTCTCCCTCTGCCCTCCCCCAACTCGTGTTTTTTCTTTCTCTAAAATAAGTAAGTAAATAAATAAATCTTTTTTTTAAAAAAAGGTACTCATGAGTCATTTATATAATTACAGAAACCAAAAGCAATAAAGGAAGAGTAGGTAAAAATTAGACCTTAAAATGGGAAAGGATTCTGCATTTTCTGAGATAACATGAAGTTATACAGCAAACACTCTAGAACCTTATAACTCAAGCTCTTACCAGACAAAATTCCTTGCAACTATCTAATGCCAAATCTGTAATTCAATGCCAGTTCAGCCACCTGTTTGTGAAGCCTCTCCTGCAAAAATTGTGTTCAATGACGGGGCGCCTGGGTGGCTCAGTCGTTAAGCGTCTGCCTTTGGCTCAGGTTGTGATCCCACGGTCCTGGGATCGAGCCCCACATGGGGCTCCCTGCTCCACGGGAAGCCTGCTTCTCCCTCTCCCACTCCCCCTGCTTGTGTTCCCTCTCTCACTATGTCTCTGTCTGTCAAATAAATAAATAAAATCTTTAAAAAAAAAATTGTGTTCACTGAGTTTGCTTGGTCTATTCCCACAGGAGACTCTGAGGAACTCTGGAATAAACATCAGTAGGAAGTCTGCTGCTCACGACACTGTCCACCCCCATCACCTCTAAGAAGAATATAAAATTTTTCTTGAGTCCTCAGTGCCAGAGGAACCTCTCTGCTTTCTCCTCATGGTCACTGCATATCACATAACATGATTCTCTTATGTTGGTTGTCACACATATTAGATGCAGTGTGACACTAATGTAAGCCAGAGGATCCTTCGGTTACATATGATGTTCCAACATTAGTCATTTACTAGGAATCATATGAACACTACATTCTTTTTTTTTTTAAGTAGGCTCCACGCGTGGAGCCCAATGCAGGGCTTGAACTCATGACCCTCAGATCAAGACCTGAGCTGCAATCAAGAGCCGGACACTCAACCAACAGAGCCACCCAGGCGCCCCTGAACCCTATATTCTTGATTCTACTTTGTGACGACGTTGGAGTTAGATTCAAACTTTCTTTCTCTCTAGATACTGAACTGATTTTTACAAGCCTCTACACATCCATTAGGGAACAAAGGAAAGAATAAAACAAGACAAAAATCACCTGGGCATTGATCATTTTCTTCTGTTTTGAGAAATGGCCAGCAACTGGGATATTCTGTCTTTGTCTCTTCTGGATATGCTCTAAATTTCTAGTTAGAAATCTAGTCACCAGTCAAAAGTGGCCCAGATAAGACACTATCTAGGTCCTGGGACCTCCTTTCTCTTCATTCATTTCTTGTCTCTTGTCAGGACCTGTGGGCCGAAGAACAAAATTACTTTCAGTGTTACATTCTCTCTTGCTATGCACTCACCTTACCACACAGTCCCAGTATTTCTGTCTCTTTATTCGGTTCCCCAGAAATCATGCCTTAGGCATAAGATTCTGAATGTGTAGAAATAACCAGCAAGGGGAAAGTGGCAAAGGAGAATCAGAACAGAACTATGCCTCAGTGGCAGGTCATTTTCAGATCAATTTTAGAAACGAGGCCATATGGACAGTGAGCAACAGTGAATTTTTCCTTTAAACTATCTTGCTCTATCTCTTTAAAAGTCTTTACACACCCTATCTACCTACATTTCGATAGGAGGAACAACGAGCACACCGAAATAAAGAGAAGGAATATGAGCAATGGATACAAATTTTTAAAAACACCTCAAATTTTTTTTTTTCTTAAATTTAAAACACCTCAAAAATATAAATACCGGGAAAATGTCAGCCTTTACATACATAAGTAACCTGGAAGGAAATATCCAAAAGAATACACAAAAATTACAGAAGGATAAACACAGAGTCTTAAACAAAAGACTAATTAATTTTAAATCTGAATCGTTCACCTCCCTCAAAACTTTCATTTCCGCAGGTTCAAAGGGATGGGAGGAGGTGGGGAGCCAGAAGACATTAGAAAATTGTAGGGAGGAGGGATTTGGGCCTGAAGCTCTTGAGGAATGCTAACGTGCAACAGCTCTGTTCCAGGAGCGAGTCTGAGCCCAACGCACAAACCAGCCAGCGTTCCTGAACCTCCAAGCCTGTTGTCACACAACCCCGCACAAAAGACAGGCAATACCAAACCCGGACCAGCGACACACGTACGTACACTGACCTCCCTCAATAGTTCCCCGATCACCGAGCTCCCAAATTATTCCAGAACCCCGCGCCAAACGCCACGGTCGTTAACAAACACCCCCCCGCCCCCCGCCAGTTGTCAATCACCTACAAGGAGAGTGACCCGCGAAGACTCTAAACCCTGACTTCAGGACTCTCGGGAGTTCATCTGTTCAGAGCTTCACCCACTGACCACCAGGACCCCCCATGATTGACCCCAAGGACATCTCGAGTACATACAGTACAGACTCCTCCGTGCTCACCTCCAAAAACCACACCCGCCCCTGCGCTACCTTCACAGACTCAAGGGACCAGCAACTGACCCAGAGACCGTTAGGCCGCCCCTCTCCTCCCCAACGCTTCTCTACAGACTGACCCACACGCGGAATTGAGTCTCTCCTGAGTCTGCAGCGACCTCTTCAGGGCCCAACTTACTTCCCTAAACTTCCTTCGCTCTAGTCCCCTCACCCAGACTCCTCTCCCGAGAACACCTGACGAGGCTCAGCGGCGTTTCTGGCGCGTTTCTATGGAGAACGGAATACGGGTTTCCGGCGCTTATTTATGAGGTCATAGGTCCGCGCGGCCGTCGCCTTGACGCCCTGGAGGCCGCCATCTTTGCACACCTGACGTACGAAGGCACGGCGGCTGCGCTTGTGCGGTGACAGGACGGGGCGTGCCGCCGAAACCCTCGCGCTTCCTGGCCCTCAGCTCTTACGGGAAAATGGAGAGCTGTTCAGAGGCTCGAGTTCACGCAGGGCAGACATGACATGGGGGTCATCTTTGAGGGCGCAGGGCTCCTCGTTGTAGGGGACGGGGCAGGGCGCCAGGTTTTCAAAGGCCGGAGCCCTTTCCCATCTAAGGGCCGCGGCTCGGCGGGAAATAAAATAACTTCCGGGCTCCGCAGTCTCGATTCTCATTGAGAAAAGGCTCAGAGCTGCGTCAAAATGCACGCAGGCTCGACAAGAAAGCAGGCGGCGCGCTGTGGCCGGGGAGGGCTGCGCCCGGGGCCCGTGCGCGTTGGCTCGGACGGACTTCGGTGTCCGGGTGGCGGAGCCCGAGCTGCCTGGGAGCTGAGCAAGCAAGGGTGCTTCCTTCGGGAGACCACGGTTTGGAAGAGTGAGATGGTGACGGGTGTTCGGCGGTCGCAAAGGAAGCTGAAGCCACGACGTTGAGCCTGTTGCCAGCCTCATCCCAACCATGCCACTTACCATCCTGGTCAGCCGCTTGTCACTGAAGACGTATTCGTGGAATGAGTCGTGCGTGTACTCTTTTTTTCTGGCTTCTTCCACACAGCCTAACTGCCTTTGGGCTGTTTCCAGTGTTTTGGATATTGCAACTGGAAATCTTAGGAACTTTCATGTGTAGAAAATGAAATGACCACAAAGAACTGATTTACCACAGTCCCGTGCGTCTGCATCACCAAGCCGTCTTTGCCAGCCATTTGCAGGCCTACTACCCATTTCTAGCCCTGCTCCAGCTCATATTCTCCCCACTCCCCCAACCCCAATACTGAGCTTAAAGATCTCGAGAACACAGGCTGGGGCACAGATGCCAGGTTAACCTGTTTGCCCCCACTATGTTCAACCCCGTAGGCCATCATCATTTTCAGAATGCACCTGATAAAGTCATGTAACCACAGGTCAAAGCACGAAGTCAGTGCTTTATAATTACTATGCTGGCCCAGCCTCGTACCTGATACTAAGTCTCTACTACCTCGTTTTCATAAGGCAGGCAAGGCGATCCTATACAAATCAAATACAAAATACAAATCAATCATGAAAATTTTCCTGTTCTGAATTATCTAATGACTGCATTACAGAATCAAATCTCAGGTGTTGAGATAACCAAATTTAGGTGCTTAAAAACATATGTTGGATTGAATTTCCCTGATAATCCAGAGGTTTGTGGTGGAAAGGTAAGACAGCTTCTGCATAGCAAATATCCATTTCTTCTGCTCTAATCAGGATTCAAGGTTTTTTAGCAAGATACCTTTATTGGATCAAGAGAAAGGCTCTGGGTAGATGAGAGAGGACAAGAGCCCCAGTCATAAGAGGAAGGACTGGAAAAGGAAGATCACAGGTGCAATTGAGCAGGTCACAGAAGAAATGGGAACTATGGAATTATGGCAACTTTCAGAGGTGATAGGGTTGTGAACAATGTAAGGGTTCTTCTCCAATACACCCAAGAGGAATCTTACCTCCTTTCATATTCCAGCTTTCTTCCATCTTACACCAAGGTTCTCATGCCTTTTGACTTATCCGGGGCATCCCATTTCTCTTCTGCTCTCCCCCTTTTATAGGCGGCATTTATTTATTTATTTATTTATTTTAAGATTTTTTTTTTAGGGGCGCCTGGGTGGTGGCTCAGTCATTAAGCGTCTGCCTTCGGCTCAGGTCATGATCCCAGGGTCCTGGGATCGAGCCCCGCATCGGGCTCCCTGCTCCGCGGGAAGCCTGCTTCTCCCTCTCCCATTCCCCCTGCTTGTATTCCCTCTCTCGCTGTGTCTCTGTCAAATAAATAAATAAAATCTTTAAAAAAAAATATTTATTTATTTATTTATTTGAGACAGAGAGAACGAGAGAGAGAAAGCACATGAGAGGGGGGAGGGTCAGAGGCAGAAGCAGGCTCCCCACCGAGCAGGGAGCCCGATGCGGGACTCGATCCCGGGACTCCAGGATCATGACCTGAGCCGAAGGCAGTCGCTTAACCAACTGAGCCACCCAGGCGCCCTAGGCGACATTTATTCTAATGCACATGTACACAAAGCATTTTTTGAACAATCCCATTCTTTTAGAACTGCCTTACAATTACTCATTCTTTGCAATAATAGAACTTTTTCTTTATAGTCCATTCATCTTCCAAGTCAATATATAATTATCTTTTCTATATCACAAAGGATATGTGACTCTATAAAGCAGCACCATGCAACATACTGTTCGGTGACAATGAAATGTTCTTATCCGTACTGTCCAACGTGGTGGTCACTAGCCACAAAAAAATACTGAACTTTTGAAATGTGAACTCTTGATACTGATGAAGTATTTTTAATTTTAACTGATTTACATTTAAATAGCTACATGTAGCTAATGGCTACTGAAGTTAGTGCAAAACTATCAAGGAATGTATAATCAATGTGGGGTGGTAAGACATGGGCATTTTTTTTTAAAGTATTTGTATCCTGGATTATTTATACATCCTTTTTCTTCCCGTTTTTATTTAAATTCGTTAGTTAACATACAGTATTAGTTTCAGATGTCAAATTTAGTGATTCATCAGCTGTATACAACACCCAGTGCTCATCATAACAAATGCATTCCTTAATACCTATCATCTATTTATAAACCCACCTAGCCCCCCCACCTCCCCTCCAGTAACCATCAGTTTGTTCTTTTTAGTTAAGAGTCAGTTTGCCTCTCTGCCCCCACTCCATATTCATGTTTTGTTTCCTAAATTCCACGAGTGAAATCATATGGTAGTTCTCTTTCTCTGAGTTATTTTGCTTAGCATAATACTCTCTAGCTCCATCCACGTGTTGCAAATGGCAAGATCTCATTCTTTTTTATGGCTGAGGAATATGCCAGTGTGTGTGTATCACATCTTCTTTATCCATTCGTCAGTCAATTATTTATACATTATTAATAGGGAGTGTTTCCCTGTCTCCCATTATACCCTCCTTGGGGAAAGACGTTTTTAGGATCTAACTCCACATCATTCTAAATCCAAACCCCATGATCCAGTTAGTCCATGTCCATTTCACCTAATGTAGGAGTTTACATACCCCGAGTATGTTAGATGGAGTAATTCAGCTAACACTCATTCCAGGAGGGCAAAGACATTGTTTTGTTCACCCCTGTGTCCTTAGCTGATAGAATAATACCAGGTCCAAAGGAGGTATTTCACAAATACTGAATGAACAGAGATTCAATGTAAGGCTGTTTCTCAGGTGACTTTGCATAATAGAAAGTCCTGAGAATCTGTGAAAGGGGTGCCACTTTTCAATTAATTCTCCACACTATCCTAGGGAAACTGAACAGATACATGTGCCCCAAACTCCACTAGTCAAATACTGCTTTTTCTACCAAGCAACTCTATATTATAAAGATTTTCAGTCCTAGCAACATCCAGATACCAATTATCTTATTTGTCATCACAGTAGTGTTTTGCTTCACTTATGATCTCAGACATTCCAGATTGGTTGACAAAAGTGAGCAATCAAGGTAGATGGAAGCTGAGATTAATAACATCAGACTATGTCTCTGTATCAACACATAAACATACATAACAGGATGAAATTTGTCATGCTTTCCCAGTCTCTGCATTCGTATCTCTCTCAAAATATACTTAGCTATATAATGACCTGGAATTTTTTGTTCACTGTTTTTCTACCTCAAATATATCTAAGTTTCCTTCCCATAGGTTTTTTAGACATAAAATGTGACCTAATTGACCAGTGACGGCACTTTCACATTCACTGCAATTATAAGGTATTTATTCCCCTGTGCAAATTTTCTGCTATCTCTTGAGGGTGCACATCTAGCAAGAGTTTGTTCCTGAAAGGACTGTGTTCCTATTTGCTAAGACTCCACTAATACTTAATGATGTCTGAGGGGTGACAGAAGGCATTTGCAGTGACCAAATTGATAGTGTTTCACTTATACGTAAAAAGCTGTAACTCTCTGTGGAAGGGTTTTCCACGTTTATGAATCTACATATTTCTCCTTTGTGTATGTTTCTTATGTTTAATAAGGCAAGACTTGTAGGAAAAAGCTTTCCCACACCCAGTGTATTCACAGGATCTCTTTCCTGTATGAGTTCTTTAATGACAATGAGCTGTTGTTTCATGATGAAGGTTTTCCCACATTCACTACATTTATGAGGTTTCTCTCCTGTGTGCGTTTTCTGATGTTTAATGAGACCTGATTTCTGAGGACAGGATTTTTCAGTCACTACATAGAAAGGAAGTCTTGTTTGTATGAACTCCCTGATGTCACATGGGACTTATCTTCTGATTGAAGCCTTGTCCACATTCACTACATATATAAGGTTTCTTGCCAGTATGAGTTCACCAATGTACAATGAAACTAATCTGGGTGAAGCCCTTTCCACAATCATTACACATACAGTGTTTCTCTCAGGTATGAGTTTTCTGACGTAAACTAAGATGTCATTTAATGAGAAAGGCTTTGCCACATTTAGTGCATCAACGGGGGTTTTCTCCTCTTTCATTTCTCTCTTGTATAATGACTGACTTCCTATAACAGGCTTTGCCACATTCACCTACATAAGGTTTCTCTCGTGTATGAATTTTCTGGTGCTCAGTGAGTCTAGACTTTGTGGTATGTGCCTTCCCATATGTACTACAGAAACATGGAGTTTCTCTCCCCAGTGAATTCTCTCATCTTCAGTGAGCTGAGACTTCCTGATGAGGGATTCACCACATTCACTGTATATGTACATTTCTCCATTTTGTGAGTTCTCCAATGCTTAACAAATGGGAGCCTTAGTGCTGATGGGTTTTCCAATTTCAGGCATTTTAGTTTGAATCTCTCATATTTTGTAAGGAGAAAGGATTTCCCATCTCCATCATGCACACGGGGTTCTTTATTTCAGTTTCTGTTTTAACTGACTGAATTTAAATTTGATGTCAGAGTTTTTCCATGACTTTGCCTTAAAGGAAAATGATGTTGGTCCAGATGAACAATATTTTCAAAGACATTATGTTCACACATTGTTCCATATTTGGTTGTCTTTAGAAGTCTCTGGGTATGCAAGTATCACTGCAGATGATCATCAATTTCGACTTCTAGGAAAGAAGAGAACAATGAATGCCCAGGTGTGGACTGGCCAATCTTTAGTGTTGACTGCATGATTTCAGGATAAGAGAATCTTTAATAATGTTCCTTATTTCTTGAACACTAGTAAAAACACAATACACAAAAATCAAGTGGAAAAAGCAATAAACATACAAATGAGCTTAGATGATTCACAATGAATAAATACAGAGTCAGCTGCTTTCTAAATAGTGTCTTGCAAAAACATGCAGAAAGAGTAGGAAATAAGAAAGCCCCTTTAGAAGAGAAAATAGAGGTGGAAGAAAAACATCACCCAAAATTACAAGGGCTGCTTTCAGTCATTCCACAAATCCTGATAAAATGCCTGTTAAGTGCTGGCCACAGTGCTGGCACTGGGGACACACAAACATATTATTCTCACTGAGCTTACACTCTAGTTAGGGAAAATAAGCAAAGAAGAAAAGGAGACAGCTGCAAATTATGAGAAGTGGTTTGAAGGAGCAAAGGAGATGAAGAGGGGTGGAGGAAATGAAGATACCCTATGGGGTAAGACAAGTCTCACCGGTGAGTTCAAAATGGGGAGTGGGGGAATAAAGAACATGAGGAATTAAGGTTTACTCCTCAATATTTCGCTTGAGTCAAGAGGTAAGTGGAAACTGCCTTCAAGGGGGTGAATGTTACTGAGGTTCAGAATGTGGGGGAAATAAGTGGACTTTTAGAAGCATGTAAACATTTAGATTTTTATTAGACCATAAAGTGCCAGTACCCAGTTGGATATATCAATGTTGAGAATTGGCCTGTGTGGACACAGCAGTGTGGAAAACTTCAGTACATAAATATTTAAGGATAAAAGACGAGCTGAGGTCATGTTCAGAGAATGCAAAGATTGAAAGAAAGGTGAGGCAGAGGACCAAGATGTTAGTCACTTAAATATTCAGACTTCTGGTTTGGAAGATCCCACCAAAGGAAACAAACTGATTATGCTGGTCAAGGATAGAAGCAGATGCTTGTTATGAACAAATGGCTCAGAGAGGCAATTCAGAAGGTTGGATCCTCAGTGTTTGATTTCGATGTATCTATGATACTCTTAAGTGGTCATCCTGTTTCTAAAATCTACCCTTTTCTTTATTCTGCACAGTACGATCACACTGGTCACACGTTTAGAGAGCAACTCTTACCTCAACACTCCAACTTTTAGTCTAGCTGAGGTTTGCTCCTGAAGAAAGGGGCAAAGATGAGAGACAATGACCATCCAGGAATTTACAACAGACTGGACGGACACACAGAGTTCTCCAGAGGCAGATGTGCTTCTAAAGATTTTATTTTATTTTTGCATTCAGTCAGAGTGCGAGCTAGAGAGAGCATGAATGGTGGGGAGGGGCAGAGAGAGAGAGGGAAAAGCAGACTCCCCCCACCCCCCGAGAAGGCTTGATCCCAGGACCCTGAGGTCATGACCTGAGCTGAAGGCAGACACTTAACTGACTCAGCCACCCAGGCGCCCGTATATGTGCTTCTAAACGTGGTAAGAAAAACACATTCTGCATGTTGTACCTATATAGATGTCAAGCTGGTCTTCTCCCATTTTGATATCCCTAATGCACTGACCCCTCATCTTGCATCAGACTGCATCTTCTTCCATAATCCTACATTTATGTCTCCATGCTGGTATCAGTTAAGCAGCCTAAAGGACCACTTGCCTCCTTTTGAACCAAGACTCAAGCCAGCTATACGTTCAGTTTTTCCTACAACCTCTGGCTGTTCCTTATTATTGCTATACAGTTGCTACCAGGTAGAAATTAAGACTACCCAGAGCTAGAGAAAAACAAAACAACAAAAAGAACCCTACCATGCTACCTCAAATAATTCAATTACTAATACATAAAATATAAACAGTCGGCATGGCAATAAAAGTTAACATTGCCGGGGCGCCGTGGTGGCTCAGTCGTTGAGCGTCTGCCTTCGGCTCGGGTCGTGGTCTCAGGGTCCTGGGATCGAGCCCCGCATCGGGCTCCCCGCTCTGCGGGAAGCCTGCTTCTCCTTCTCCCCCTCCCCCTGCTTGTGTTCCCTCTCTCGCTGTGTCTCTCTCTGTCAAATAAATAAATAAAATCTTTAAAAAAAAAAAAAGGTAACATTGCCTTGATTACCCCACTTACCCATTTCCATTCCACTACTTCCCCCACAAATACCCTCTGACTGGCCTTCGCATGGCTGGCTTCAGACCAATCTGTGGCAGTCTTGGCCATGGCTTTGCAGATTTCCTACTATTTATGCCTCCATTCTTTACCCTTCATTATCTTTTTTTTTTTTTTTAAGATTTTATTTATTTAGAGAGAGAGAGAAAGAACATACGCAAGCAAGGGAAGGGGCAGAGGGAGAAGAGAGAGAATCTCAAGCAGACTCTGTACTGAGCATGAAGGCCAGTACAAGACTCGATCTCATGACCCTGAGATCATGACCTGACCTGAAATCAAGAGTTGGATGCTTAACTGACGGAGCCACCTGAGCAGCACATGATCTTTATTTAAAATCTAGATATGCTCCCACATATCATGCCATCATTTCCCATGCTCTCTATATAACTGTAGATTCTGTTTCCTCTAGATTTCCATAATATCACATCTTTACTCATCACTTTGACATGTAACCTCAACCTTGAAATCTAACAGCAATACCTTTTGTTCAAAACCTCTATCGCATACAGATTTTCATGTATCCATGTCATATATTCAGCACAAAACTCTTTGCTACTAGATAGTATTTTTTGCTTCTGTTGAAATTCAGCATTTCAGCTATGAGTCACCAAGTAAACTGCCACAACAGCATCCTCTAGAGGACTTTAAATACTGACATCCCGAGACTTGTACCCAAAATCTAATCAACCAGACTGAGAGGGAGAGGCCTGGATACATGCATTATGCACACCGTCTCCAACAAAAGCCTTGGATTTAGGAAATGTTTGAAAAATAGATGGTACTATTTTTGTGTTTTCAAGCCTGCGTTTCAATGGTCTGGACGCAAAGTACAATGAGAATTCATTGAAGGAAAACACAAGGCAGTGGTCAAAGACCATGTCATGAAAAGAGAATTTAAAGTGAAAAAAGTACACATACACGCAACTGTAAGAATGGGAAGACAACAGTAAGATCACATCCCTATCCCTTAGTTTATATCTCACTTGATGAATCAGCAACTCCAGATAATGTTTACGGCTCTTACTTTCTTTTTTTATTTTCTTTTTTAAGATTTTATTTATTTGAGAGAAAGAGACAGAGTGCAAGCAAGAGAGAGCACAAGTAGCAGGGAGCGGCAGAGGGAGAAGCATGCAGACTCCCCAAGCCTGACACGGGGCTTGATCCCAGGATGCCGGGATCATGGCCCAAGGCGTAGGCAGATGCCCAACCGACTGAGCCACCCAGATGCCCCAGCTCTTACTTTCTTGAAAGACATTTTTGTTCTGCTTCTGGAGAACCAGACTCTCTTAGATCGTCCAACCTCACCACCTCTTTCTTAACTCCCACTATTCTTTCTTAGCCTACTTTAGTAGATTTAGTTTTTCTAAACTATTAGAGGACCCTAAACTTAAAAAAAAAAAAAAAAAGAGGAAGATGGAAGAAATTTTCTTATAGGGAAAGTGATTTTAGTTCCTTAAGAAAAATTCTGAATTCACTCAGGAGTTTCTGTGAACTTCGGAGTCTTTATAGAGAATAAGAGCTTAATTCATCAAAATGAAGGCAAGCTTTAAGGAATTCAGAACAGAGCAAGAAAAAGAAAATAGAACCTTTGGACAATTTCAGAGTGGGGAAAGAGAAGTGTCTTAATTCACTCAGGCTGCTATAACAAAAAACAATAGAAATTTATTTCTCATATTTCTGGAGGCTGGGAAGTCCCAGATCAGGGTACCAACAGATTGGTGTCTGGGAGGCCTCCTTTTTCATAGGCAGTGCTCCCAGCTACAACCTCATATGGCAGAAGAGGCAGGACTCTTCATAACCTAATCACTTCTCAAAGGCCTCACCTCCTAACACCATCCCCTTGGGGATTAGGATTTCAACATCCTAATCTTGAGAGGACACAAACATTTAGTCTAGAACAAGCTAAGAAACCATGGAAACACAGAGATCAGATGACAGTGTGGGCACAGCAACCAAAGTGAGGCTGAACGCTGGGAAGGGAAATCACTAGTTTGCAATGGAATGGGAAGATGAACTAGTTGGAAGACTGTTGAATTCAAACGTCTATGTTTGGAGTAATGCCTAGAAGGTGAGATTTCATAGCAAGGGAGGTGGGAGATAGAAGAAGTAGTTAGAGACACTGTTACAATGAATAAAAAAAAGGAGATTTGAGTTGGGGTACCTGGGTGGCATAGTCAGTTAAGCGTCTGACTCTTGGTTTCAGCTCAGGTCATGATCTTGGGGTCGTGAGATCAAGCCTGCATTGGGCTCCTCACTCAGCACAGAGTCTGCTTGAGATTCTCTTTCCCTCTGCCCCGCCCCACCACTCGCACATGCTCACTCTCTCTAAAATAAATAAATAAATCTTAAAAAAATATATATATATGAGAAATGTAGGAAGAAGAGAACCAAACAACAACAAAAAATCAAGATGTACATAAAATAAACAGGGATCAGCTCTTGGAAGAATAAAAGGGGCATATTTTCCTCAACTACAAAGAAGCTCTATCTAGTAAGGGAAGAAGGATATGAGGGGCAGTTGTTTAGACATTCTCAGAGACCATCACAGCCCTGGAGCCTTCCCTGACCACTGAGAACGGGACTTCCTCAGCCGTCCACCTTGCTGTTCTCTCCCACTCACCTGGATGGGTTCGACTGTGGACTTCCTCTTCTATCGCCCACAGTTCTTGCCCTCATTCCAGCTTGGAAAGCACATCTGGTTTGCTAGCTTGATGCCCTGCTCATGGAAAAGACAACACTTCGAAATGGGCTGGGGTCTGTCAAGATGGGAGAATGCTATATCTGAGGGACTGAGACAGTTTTCAGATCTGCAACTCAGAGGCTTTTCTCTCAGGAGACAACTCATTATACACTCTTGTCTGAAGCCAGAGAAGGATCTGAGAATCTACCACTTGAGAGCACTGCAGATACTCTGAAGCGTTAAGTGGCTGACAGAGGACAGACCACTGATGAGGACCCTCTAAGTGACACAAGGGAGCTGTCCTCACCCAATAACACCAGGTTCCTATAATTCTTCAACAGCACGTCCCGGTACAGGTCCTTCTGGGCAGGGGCCAGGAGCTGCCACTCCTCCCAGGTGAAGTCCACAGCCACATCCTCCAGTGTCAGCAAGTCCTGTAACAACAGGATCCTCTTTAACATGAATGCTTCCCATTTATTTTTTTTTTTAAGATTTTTTTTTTTAAGTAATCTCTAGACCCAATGCAGGGCTTGAACTCACATCCTTGAGATCAAGAGTCGCATGCTCTACCAACTGAACCAGCCAGGTGCACCTCCCTTTTATTGATACAGATGTCATGTAAAGGAAGTTATTCTGCTTATTGTCACCATATATGCTGCATCAATACAAGCAGTTTTCTCAAAAACATTGTAGGGGCACCTGGGTGTCTCAGTTGATTGAATGTCCAACTTTTGATTTCAGCTCAGGTCATGATCTCAGGGTCCTAAGACTGGCCCCATGTTGGGCTCTGTGCTAGGCGTGGAGCCTACTTAAGATTCTCTCTCACTCTCCCTCTGCCCCTCCCTCCCAACCTCCCTCTTCCTCTCTAAAAAAAAAATGTTGTAAGGAATAAAGTATTTTAAAATGCCTTTAAAGAACAGGGCGCCTGGGTGGCTCAGTTGTTAAGCATCTGCCTTCGGCTCAAGTCATGATCCCAGGGTCCTGGGATTGAGCCCCACATCGGGCTCCCTGCTCATTGGGAAGCCTGCTTCTCCCTTTCCCACTCCCCCTGCATGTGTTCCTGCTCTCGCTATCTCTGTCTCTGTCAAATAAATAAATAAAATCTTTTTAAAAAATGCCTAAAGAACAGGAACTATAAAGAGACAAATAGGCAGATTTGAGAAGAGTATTTCTGAAAAAAGAAATACATATTTTAAAAGCATATTAGAAGCATTGAAGGGATAATTAGTGGACTAGAAATTACCCAAAATGCAGCACTGAGCTACCGAAACTAGGGAGAATATTCTGTAAGGCCATGATAATTTGCTAGCGGGACTGAGAACTCACTGAAAGCTGTTACACTCACAGTTACAGTTTATTATAGTTAAAGGATACAGATTAACCTCAGCCAAGAAAAGTGGCACAAAGGGCAGAGTACAGGAAAGTTCCAAACATGGAGCGTCCAGCTGTCCTCCCACAATGGAGCCATGGGCAGCGCCACTTCCTCAGCATGAACTTGTGACAGCAGGCATGGGAAAGTGCCAACGGGGAAAGCTCATCTGAGCCTTGATGTCCACTCTCTACTGGGGCTCAAGCACATCAGCTGGGCAGGACACACACATGGCTGACTTCAGTCTCCAGCTTCTCCACAGGCTCAGGCGCCATTTGACACACAGCCACCACCCCCAGGTCACACTGTGGCTTTTCCTTTGCTGTTTTAATCTCTATCCTTTCTATAGTAAATGTAACCTTGAGTATAACAAGTTTTCTGAGTTCTGAGTCTTAGCAAATTATCAAACCTGAGGATGGTCTTGACGACCCCCAACATAAAAGGGAACTCACTTGTTTGCTGAATATATAAAATATATGCACAAATAACCATTTAAAAATATATATACATATTACCTTTACTTTAAAAAAAATTACCTACTTGATTCATGTAAGCATTTTAAAGACAAAAGTTTCAAATGATTATAGATAGGTAGATAGGTAGGTAGGTAGGTAGGTAGATAGATATTGAATGATTATTAACCCAATCTCTAGCCCCTTTCCCTTCCCTGAAAGTTCCAAGCTTCTAGTCAAGGGTGGTGGTCTTTCTGGTAAAAAAACCCCGATCCAGGATACATCCAGGAGCCCACCAAGAGTCACCTTATTAGAAGAAAAGACACTTCTATCACCAGGAAGTTTCAAGGGATTTAACAGCTCTGTGTAAGACATTCCTATCACCCCTGTGGTTCAGGAAATTACAAGGGTTTAGGAGCTCTGAGTCAGGAACTGGGAGCAGAGACCAAATATGTATTTCTTGTTATGTCACACTAAGCCTTTGGAATCAAATATCTTGCTCAGGAACAACCTTAACCTTAACCACTTTCTACAACTGTCCTCATTTCCTCCAAATTCACAGGGTCCCTTATCCCCCAGCCTGCATCTCAGATATCAAGGCAATTTGGTCCAAGCCCCAGAAACTTCCTGACTCTTTGTTAACATTATCAGAGGAAAAGGTGCACAGCCCAAAGGCAGGGATACTCCTGGGCAGAAATCAGTGAATGCAACTTTTAGAGACATTCAAGGCACATCCCTCCAAAAATCAACTCTCCTTTTCACTTGAACCTCCATGGTCCTCCATGAGGAACAGCTGAAGAGCTTCCACTTCATTTTCCAGCCTAAAGCACACACAAAGGGTGTGTGGTCATCTACAAGCCAAGGCGAGACCTCAGAAGGAACCAACCCTGCGGACTTGATCTCACACTTTAGCCTCCAGAACTGTGAGCAAATGTCTGTTGTTTCAACCCCCGAGTCTGTGCTTTGTTATGACAGCGCAAGCAGACTAATACACCCACCCCCACTGAGCCAGACAAGGCAGAGTCTGGACCCCAACAGACCCCAAGCCCTGACCTCAGTATCCTCACTCATCACCATGTGCAACAGCTGAGAACGTGGTACCCGGACCAAGGAGAAAGTGATGAGCTTCCAATGTACAAAAGCACTTCCCTAAAATACACCAAGATGGAAATGGAACATTTCAGAATACTAGTAAGACAATGTGGTTATCATTTGGCAAACGGCACGCTTAGTGTTAGTTAGAACTGATTTTTATGAAGGCGAGGGGGTGGAGCAGTAGAGGATGTAAGCTGACACAACCTTCTTAAAGAGGATCGTATGGAATCTATCGCACTAATATGTTTTATTTACCTGGGATACCAACCTCGGAAAGGTGAGTTCAGCACCTGGTCCTCAGGTTCAGGGTAGGCTGGGCAGCCCATTCAGGGACCCTAACTGCAGATTTAAGTAGGACGATGCCAACCACCATGATATGACATGCAGATTCACAAGACAAGGAGTGGAAAGAACTTGAAGATCGAGTCAAAGAAGAATCCATTTCTGATTCTCTGAAGAGCATCTGCCCCGCATCCATCCTGTTAGAGGCCATTAGTTTGCATGTGTTGTTTCCCAGAGTATCCCATGCCTGCAACAGTACCTGGCACGATGCAGATGCTCAAAAAGATGTCTGTAGTAGTGAATGGAGTAATTGACTCGAGTTTGGAATTCAATTACGGAACAGCCACTTCATGGCAAATTTCCACTTTTTTCCCTTGTAAGTAGGACTCACTGTTTTTAAGCTGGATAGGTCTTTACTGAAGCAAGGGAAAGAAATCTGAGTACAGAAGAGATGACACAGGCCCCACTGACACAGGACAATGAAGATGATGATGCGACATCATGTCTCCGTTCATCACATCACAGTGGAGCTGGGATCCCTGAGACTCTAGCAACTCTAACAGGTGGCAGACTGTGGACCAGGGTCAAGGCTCTTCTCCACGACATCTGACGGAATCTCACCTCCACCCATCTAACACACTGTCCTCAATTTTTAAAGTGACGTCATTTTCTTCCATTAATTGGGCTTGTTCTGTGGATCCTATTCCTTCACTGATCTGCCCCTTCTATATTGCCAGAGGCCTCTATTCAGGATTCTTTTTTTTTTTTTAAAGATTTTATTTATTTATTTGAGAGAGAGAATGAGAGACAGAGAGCACGAGAGGGAAGAGGGTCAGAGGGAGAAGCAGACTCCCTGCTGAGCAGGGAGCCCGATGCGGGACTCGATCCCGGGACTCCAGGATCATGACCTGAGCCGAAGGCAGTCACTTAACCAACTGAGCCACCCAGGCGCCCATCAGGATTCTTTTTTTAATGTTTCTTGGGATAATACTGATCTTTGAAATTTCTTTCCTATAGCTCCTTTCCTTCAGTGACAAAAATATGTTTGGTTGGTTAGTCTGTTAGGTCATTAATAGGTCATACACTCACTTTCAATCATCTTTCAAAGCAATGTAATTCATTTCTATTTTGCTATGTGCTGGGGAATATAAACTATAAACTATCCAGATAGACATTTATAATTCAAGTGGAGAGATAAGATACGAACCTTTTAAAGAAGTCTCCATATCTTATTTTACATGTGTAAAACTAAGTGAATCCTTTCCTGCTCCCTTTCCAAGTAAGAATATGCCCCTCGAAAAAGAAATTACCAGGATACTTTGTATCTTCTATGGTATGTCCTTTTCAACTAATGTAGGTGTATACATCCTTTGATTACACATGCTGGAGGGTCAAATTGCTACACACATATAATCCAGCTTTAAAAAAACACCAGCTTAGGGGCACCTGGGTGGCTCAGTCGGTTAAGCATCTGCCTTCAGCTCAGATCATGATCCCAGGGTCCTGGGCTCGAGCCCCACATCAGGCTCCCTGCTTCTCCCTCTCCCTCTGCCTTCTACTTCCCCTGCTTGTGCTCTCTTTCTCAAGTAAATAAATCTTTTTTTAAAAATGCCAGCTCAAAGGCAGCAAGGACTTTTGTTCAGTTCATCACTGTCAGCAACTGTAGGTTCTAGAACAGCACCAGGTAAAGGAAACAGCTGAAAAGTTTTTCTGAGTGGTGTGTGTACCGGATAGGAACTATCTTCTAGGGAAAGAACCTGGCTGACAGGTTGTAAGTTCTGAACAGTTGTTCCTTTGGGTGAGATTTACAAAGTTAAACACATCCAAACACACGATGGTACGTTACTGAATCAAATGTATTCACTTTCCTTTTGAAGGCTGAAGGAGGGACTTCAGTAGCCTAAAATAAACTGAATAAATTTAGGACCAAAGAAACACAAGAGCTAACCATATAATGATCATGGGCGGGAATGAGAGATTCACACACCCCCAAAAAAGGGAGGGGGTGCACTGTTCTGACTCTAACCACTGATGTGCAATATATACCACCTCCTTTGAATTAAAGAGTGACCATCATATCAATGAGGAGTTTGATTCGAGGTATATTGTCCTAAAATGTACACTATGTACATTATCTCAAGTAAAATGATTTCAAACTTGTGGCAGAAATCTCTAAAACACTCATTTTCACAGGGCTTATTTGCTTTATGTGTTTTCTGGTACTTTGCCGAAGATGTTCCACAGTTGGTGAGGTCAGAGTTTTGCTTCTGTATGATTTCCTCTGCCAACTGATGAGGCAGAATGCCCCACTGACGACAGTGCCACATTCACTGCCTTCAGAGCTCTTCCGACTGTTCTTCTCCGGTGTGAGATCTCTGACGCCTACTGAAGTCTTATTTCTGGGGAAGGACTTTTCCAGGGTCATTATTATTTCTACCAGCTATGAGCTCACTGATGATATGTGACCTATGAAACACCGGTAAGGTCTACCTTTCCACAAAGGATTTTCCGATCTTTGTACTATTTGTCTTCATACTATTCCTGGTCGTTATACTATTTGTCTCCATATACACTTATCAGCCCAATAATGAGCAGGAAGGTTTAAGTCAAGGGTTTTCCACCTTGATCGTATCACACTTTATACCTGTGTGCTTTTTGTGACATAAAATATGACGTAACTGATCAGTGAAGGCACTACCACATTCACTGCATTCAAAAGGTTTCTCTGTGCAGATTCCGTTATCTGGTGATGGTGCACATCTGGTACCTGGCTGTCCCACGGTGGCTATGTTCCTGTCTGCTAGGAGGCCACGGAGGTGTAAGGAAGTCTGAGCTGCTACAGAAGTCATCTGCACGGACACCGTGTTAGCCGGGTCCTTCTCCTGCATGCTATCATTGGAAAGTGATGAGCTGTAGCTCTCTGGGAAAGGATTCTCCACTGCGACTGAACGTGCACCTTTCTCTCTTGCATGCAACATTCCCTTATGGTAAACAAGGCAGGACAGGTGAGAGAAAGCCTTCCCACAGTCAGCACATCCATAGGGCCTCTCTCCTGTATGAGTTCTCCGGTGTCGGTTAAGGCACGACTTATCTCTAAAAGCCTTCCCACAGTCACTGCAGGTATAGGGTTTCTCTCCTGTGTGAATTCTCTGGTGGTTAATGAGACCAGACTTGTGTGAACAGGATTTTCCACACTCAGTACACACAAAGGGAGTCTTTCCAGTGTGAAATCGCTGATGTGATATGAGGCATGTCTTCTGGCTAAAGCCTTTCCCACATTCGGTGCATACATAGGGTTTCTCTCCAGTGTGAGTTCGTTGATGTATAAGGAGATTGCCCTTCTGAATGAAACCTTTCCCACACTCACTGCACATATAAGGCTTCTCCCCAGTATGCGTTCGCTGATGTACAATGAGATTGCCCTTCTGAATGAAGCCTTTTCCACAATCACTGCATATATATGATTTCTCTCCTGTATGGGTCTTCTGATGGGCATTGAGCTGTGACTTCCAGCGGAACGTTTTATCACATTCAGTGCATTCATAAGGTTTTTCTCCCGTATGAGTTCTCTGGTGTTCAACGAGCCTGGACTTTCTGGAGAATGCTTTGTCACACAGACTGCATTCGTGAGGCTTCTCTCCTGTGTGAACTCTCTGATGGTTAATGAGCCGGGACTTCTTGATGAAGCCTTTTCCACACTCACTGCACACGTAGGGTTTCTCTCCTGTATGGGTTTTCTGATGCGTAAGTAGCCGTGATTTCTTGGGGAATGCTTTGTCACATTCAGAGCACTCATACCGCTTTTCTCCTACGTGAGTTTTCTCATGTTCAGTGAGTCTGGACTTCCTGGAAAAGGCTTTCCCACACACGCTGCACCCATGAGGCTTCTCTCCTGTGTGAACTCTCTGATGACCCATGAGCCGAGACTTCTTGAAGAAGCCTTTTCCACACTCACTGCACACATGGGGCTTCTCTATCTTTTCAGTTCTTTGATGCTTGATGAATTGGGAATTTGTATTCATAGAATTCCCACATTCGGGAAATTTAATTTCAATACAATACTGGTCATGCTTTGTATGGGATAAGGATTTCGTATCCCCATTAGCCTCAATGAGGTTCTTTACTTCATAGCTTCTGTTCTGGTTGACTAAACTTAAATTTGATTTCAGTGTTTTCCCATTTAAGTCAAAGATATCATGATTTTGCCTTAAGGGAAAATTACTTTTACTCTGATGAATGACATTTCCGAATGCATTATGTTCATGGCATTGTTTCATTCTCTTTGGACATCTTTGATTTTGCAAGTGCCCCTGTAGATGACCATCATCTTTCTTGATCTCTAGGAAAAAAGAGAAGAATGAATCTTTCCATGAGCTTGGTATATAATAAAACTATTTCACAAATGGCTTTGTGTAGGCTGGCTCTTTATTGGTAACACTATGACCTCATTTTAAAGAAAGTCCAAGTAAATATGTTTGTTATCACTTGGACAAAGGTTAAACACAGTAATATAAGCAAAGAAAATACAAATAAGAACAGTCGGTGCATGAACAAGATCACTCAAAATGAATAAACATAGACTTGGTTGTCTTTTTTTTAAGATTTATTTATTTTAGAGAGAGTGAGAGAGCACCAGCAGGAGGGGCAGAGGGAGAAGGAAAATTTCAAGCAAACTCCACACTGAGTGCCCAACATGGGGCTTGATCCTAGGACCCTGAGATCATGACCTGAGCCAAAGTCAAACAACCGACTGAGCCAGGCGCTCCGCTTTACTGGTCATTTTGACAATTAACTTCACACAGTTCAGAACTATAGCACAAGATGCCTCATTCAAGAGGTGCCTGGATGGCTCAGTCAGTTGGGCATCCAACTCTTGATTTCAGCTCAGGTCATGATTTCGGGGTTGTAAGATCAAGCCCGGGATTGGGCTCCGTGATGAGTATGAAGCCTGCTTAAAATTCTCTCTTTCCCTCTGCTCCTCCCCCTGCTCACATGTGCTCTCTCAAAAAAAAAAAAAAAAAAAAGATGCCTCATTCAAAA
This sequence comes from Mirounga angustirostris, assembly GCF_029215605.1. Taxonomy (NCBI): domain Eukaryota; kingdom Metazoa; phylum Chordata; class Mammalia; order Carnivora; family Phocidae; genus Mirounga; species Mirounga angustirostris. The sequence goes on along the minus strand of NW_026991724.1, from coordinate 54,873,198 downwards.
GCTGAACGTCTATATATTACATGCCAATTCGTCTTCTATTTGGTACTAAAATCTCACTCCTAGAATATATTGCTTTACTTCTCACTAAATTCAATTTCTTCCAGCACATATGAAGATTGTGGTTCACCAACTAGGCTCAAGAGGGCCTGCTTAGGGCATTATATATAGACTAGCTCAGGCCATCACCCAAATCTAACAAAAATACACTCTCAAAAGGGGTCTGGGTACCATATTAGGAAACCCTGCATTTAACAAATAGCCATCATTCTGACAGCTAGTTGTCCAAGGCTCTTCTTAATCTGTATGCATATCACAGGAGATCTACTCAATCCATATTTCTATCTCTAGTCCTAAACTCTCCCTGGACTCCTCAGGTATATCCAAACACAGCATGCTGCACCTGGATGTGCACGAGCACGGTCTAATGACGTACGATGCCCAAAACAGAGCCCCTGACTTCTCAACCCACACCTCCACACGTCATCTTCATCTCAGAAATGGCAACTCCCTCCTCCCAGACTCATACCAAAAAGACTTACCATCATCCTGCTTTTGTATTTTCTCTTACACCCTCCACCTACTTCAGTAGGAATTCATTTCTGCCCTCTTTATAAACACATTGAGAAGCTGACCAACCCTCACCCTCTCTCCGCAGGTGTCTTAGACTATAGCAACAGGTTCCCGGCTGGATTTTAGGCTTCAACCCATCTGCTACTGTCTCCTTTCTATGAAGAGTCAAAGCCATCGTTTTAAGTATAAATGATTTCATATTTGTCTTCTACTGAAAACTCCCTATTGTTTTCTTGTTATTTAAAAATATCAAGCCCTTGAAATGTCCTTCCAAGGTCCTACACGAGCTGTATTCTCCAAACTCCAGCCACTACCCCACCGCCCTTATCTCCACAAGATCACCAGCCACACCCTCTGGCTCTGTTCCCTGTATTCACACAGGCTTCCCTGACATTCCTCAAACACCTCCTGCTTTAGGCATTTGACTTTTTTTTTTTTAAGATTTTATTTATTTGAGAGAGAGCAAAAGAGAACAGAAGCAAGGGGGTGGGAGAGGGAGAAGGGAGCAGGGAGCCTGACGTGGGCCTTGATCCCAGGACCCCCGGATCACGACCTGAGCCGAAGACAGAAACTTAACCAACTAAGCAATCCAGGCGCCCCAGCCTTGGGCCTTTAACTCACCATTTTGTCTACTTGGAGCTCAATTCACCCAAGGCCTCATATCCCTCATACTGCTGCTCAAAGGCATCTTACCAAAGAGGTACTCCCATTCCCCGAAGACCTTAGATTAGAGGCCCCAGCTAGACTCCCAGGTGCTCCAGCAGCTCCAGGGCTTTGCCCACTATTCCACTGCTGTCCCACTGATCTTCCCGGCACTTTTCACCACAAGACATATTCGTTTATTCTGATTAATTTTGTTTCTCCTCATACAAACTCATCTCCAAAAAGAATTTTGTTGTTGCTGCTGTTATTGTTCACAGCTGTTGGGGCCCACGTGTAACAGGCTACCAAAACAAAACAAAACAAATTTAAGGTAATCAAAAATATTTAAAACAATGAACCAAGGAAAGATTCTCATGTATGGAACACATGAAGGAGACTCCTTCAAATATAGTTGACCTTGACTTTAGGAAAAGGGAAACAAACTCTATATAAGCAAGAGCTGTATCATGGAGATTGTTGATTGAAGAGAAATTTCCTTCCTATTAGACTGGTAATATGGGGCACCTGGGTGGCTCAGTCAGTTAAGCATCTGCCTTTGGCTCAGGCCATGATCCAGGGGTCCTGCTATCGAGCCCCACATTGGGCTCCCGACTCAGCAGGGAGGCTGCTTCTCCCTCTCCCTCTGCCCCTCCCATCACTCATGTTCTCCCTCTCTCAAATAAATGAATAAAATCGTTTGTTTTTTTAAAGATTTTATTTATTTATTTGAGAGAGAGAGAATGAGAGACAGAGAGCACGAAAGGGAGGAGGGTCAGAGGGAGAAGCAGACTCCCTGCCGAGCAGGGAGCCCGATGCGGGACTCGATCCAGGGACTCCAGGATCATGACCTGAGCCGAAGGCAGTCGCTTAAGCAACTGAGCCACCCAGGCGCCCCATCTTTCTTTTTTTTTTTTTTTAAAGATTTTATTTATTTATTCATGAGAGACAGAGAGAGAGAGAGAGAGAGGCAGAGGGAGAAGCAGGCTCCCAAGGAGCAGGGAGCCCGATGCGGGACTCGATCCCAGGACCCTGGGATCATGACCTGAGCCGAAGGCAGACGCTTAACCAACTGAGCCACCCAGGCGCCCCTAAATGAATAAAATCTTAAAAAAAAAAGACTGGTAATATGATTAGTTGGGACTTAATGTTACCGATTATCATAAGGAAAAGGAAAGATTTAAGGGAATGAATCCAGCAGTCTCATTTAAGATGGACTAAAATAATGATCAGAATGAACAATTATACAAGGAAATTAAAGCAAAGCAGGCATGGGGTTTTATGATGTGGCCTGGGCTGGGAACAAAAAATGACAAATTTTAAGAAATCAGCAGGAATAGCAAAGACTTTACATAGGAAGCTGAGAAGGTCAGGAAGTGTCTAGAAAAAAAACACACTTCACCGCCCCTGGTTCCCACAGAGAGCCGCTACAACTCTTACAATTTCCTAAGTGATAAGAGCACTCAGAGTTCTCTGAGCTGTTGTAGCAAGTAAGCAAATCCAGGGGGAGGAGGTCATGGGAACCTCCGATTTGTAGCCAAGACAGACAGAAGTTGTGAGTAACCTGGGGACCTACTAATTGTGACTGATATCTGAAGTGGGGGCAAAAAAAGAATACCCTTTTCCTCAATCAATAAGTGTGATTACTCTTTCCAGAAAAATAAAAAATACGGGCGCCTGGGTGGGTCAGCTGGTTAAGTGTCTGCCTTCTACTCAGGTCATGATCCCAGGGTCCTGGGATCAAGCCCCGAGTCAGACTCCCCGATCAGTGGGGAGCCCGCTTCTCCCTCTCCCTCTGCCTGCCACTCCCCCTGCTTGTGCTCTCTCTGTCAAATATATAAATAAAATCTTTTAGGAAGGAAGGAAGGAAAGAAGAAAGGAAGAAAGAGAAAGAAAGGGGGAGGAAAGGAAGGAAGGAGGAAGAAGGAAGGAAGGAAGGAAGGAAAAAAAGAAAGAAAGAGAAAGACAGAAAGGGAAAGAAAGAAAGGGAAAGAGCAAAACAAAGGAAGAAAGAGAGAAGTAAGTGGGGGGCAATCTCACGTGACGGAGCCCTTAACCTGTGGGATCTGATGCTACCTCCAGGTAGATAATGTCAGAATTGAGGTAAATCGCAGGACACCTGCCTCGTGTCACAGAGAACTGCTTGGTGTGAGGAAAACTGCCAACACGTGGCGTCAGAAGCACTGTGTGTGGTAGTGGAGTCAGAGGAAAGAAGACGCGAGAGGTTTTCCTACACAGCCAGAATGTAAGACATAAGGAACAGCAGGTACTGTGGACTGAGTGTTTATGTCCCCTCCAAATTCACACTGTTGAAATTCTAACTCCTAATCAAAAATGGAGGTGAATGTTAAGAAGGGAAGCTGACATTATCCAAAGGGGCAGGAAAGTGCAGCAGTCTGCAGACAGAGCTCAAAACAAACATTTCTCTTTGGAGAGAGGTGAGGAAGGCAGACTTTTGTAACAAGAGAAGCAGAAGGAACAGGTGGTGACACATGCTGGGAGAAGGGTGGTAAGATTTGAGATTTTTTAAAATATTTTATTTATTTATTTGACAGAGAGAGACACAGCGAGAGAGGGAACACAAGCAGGGGGGGTGGGAGAGGGAGAAGCAGGCTTCCCGCGGAGCAGGGAGCCCGATGCGGGGCTCGATCCCAGGACCCTGGGATCATGACCTGAGCCGAAGGCAGACGCTTAACGACTGAGCCACCCAGGCGCCCCAAGATTTGAGAATTCGAAAAAGAAATCTAGACAGAAAATTAATGGAGACCTATGTGAAACAAACAGGGATTGAACCCAAGAAGTGATAAGTGCTCTAAGCACCTCAAAGAAAAAAAGCCCTTCTCGGGGAGATTCCTGGAGCTCTGTTCACATGTCCTCAGACACCCCTGCAGCTGTGACAGGTCTGAGTGACTAAATACGAATTCCTTGCCACCGTCCTTGTAGGTTTTCTCTCACCTGGACGGATTCGACTGGGGATCTCATGTTCTGTCGTCCACAGTTCCCCTTGTTCCAATCTGGAGAGTGCATCTGGCTTGCTGGCCATGTACCCTGTGCGTGGGAAATGACAGAAGAGGTAGGCTCTATGAACTGGGCTGGGGTCTGCCAACACAGAGCAATATTATATTTTAGGAGCCAAGCAATTTGCAGATCGGCAAAGCTAAAGGTCTTCTCTCAGGACGGGCCCATTATACCCTCGAATCTGGGGCCAGAGAGGGGACTGAGAACCTACACTTCTGAGAGGCACACACATGCCAGAGATCTCGGAAGCTGCGAGAGGAAAGGCCACTGATGGGTCCCTCTGAGTGACACAGGGGAGCGGTCCTCACCCACTGACACCAGGTTCCTATAATTCTCCAACATCACGTCCCGGTACAGGTCCTTCTGGGTGGGGGCGAGGAGCTGCCACTCCTCCCAGGTGAAGTCCACGGCCACGTCCTCCAGTGTCAGCGATTCCTGTAACAACACGGTCCTGTGTCATGTGAGTGTTCCTCTAGTTATTGAAATGGAAGGAATATAAAGGAAGTTGCTGTGCTCATGTTCACCGCACAGGTGTTTTGATTGTTTGTTAAAGATTAACCTATTTATTTTAGAGGGAGAGAGAGCATGCAAGCGGGGGGCAGAGGGAGAGGGAGAGAATCTCGAGCAGACTCCCTGCTGAATGCAGAGCCCTACAAAGGGCTCAATCCCAGGACCCCGAGATCATGACCTGAGCCAAAATCAAGAGTCGGCCATAACCGACTGAGCTCCAGGCACCCCAGGTGTCTTGATTTTTTTTTTAACTACATTGTTATAGAAGCAAAAATACATCCACATTCTATCCTATATATAACAAAATACTCTGTGATCATGCAGTAGCATTCAACAAATCACTAGTTTCTGTAGTAAGTAGCCATTAAATTCTCCTGCTAAACTAAAAACATTTCCAATATATGTATTTGAAGCATTAGCTCTACATACATGAAAAAGCACCTTACTTTTGCTATAGGACTTCGTAATCATTGGAATTTTTTTTATCTTTAAAATATATTCAGGGACTTTTACAGGATTAAATTTTAAAAGGAGGCAGTAGGAATTGGCTTTGAACATGAACAAGAAGCATGTACTATCTTACATAAGAGGAAGTTCAAAAGCAAACCCTCTGGATCCCAACAACCTTGACAGACGACAGTACCTTCAATCCCCTACTGCTGTATCTGAACTCAAACACCCAATTTAGCCACTTGTTCATACAGGACCTTTGAAAGTCATTTTCAACCTTCAACCCTTCCATTTTCTTAGGTCGCCTAGGTTTTATTTCTAGATTAGCCCTGACAGCTACAAGGCTGGGTCCATGGGTCACCGTTATGATGCCAGGAAGAACTGTGCCCACTGAGTTCTCTTGGTCTATTCTCAAAGAGCTCTTCGAGAAACCTTCTTTTGCACTGAGGAGAAAGCTGAAGCTAAGCACAAGACACTGTCTACCATTATCATGTCTAGGAAGCACCATTAAACAAAAGTCCTGACACCCAAGTGCCATGAAATATAGAGTGACAGCCTTGTGGAACCAGACTGCTTTCTCCTCCATGACTGCATATCCTGTGATCATCATGACTCTCTAATTGTGATGGCCGCCAGAGGTATCAGACATAAGCTGACAGCTAGCACAGCCTGTAGGATGCTCCAGTCACCTGTGATGTTCTAACATTAGTCATTTAGTGTGGATCCTATGAACAATATATTCCTGATCCTATTTGCCTTGATACTGAAGTTGGAATCTAAATCTATTTCTGCACAAGTCCTACTTTACCAATTTATACTTTTCCATTTAATTCGATTGAGGTTTTTTTTTTATTTTTTTAAAGATTTTATTTATTTATTTGAGACAGAGAGAATGAGAGAGAGAGAGAGCACATGAGAGGGAGGAGGGTCAGAGGGAGAAGCAGGCTCCCTGCCGAGCAAGGAGCCCGATGCGGGACTCGATCCCGGGACCCCAGGATCATGACCTGAGCCGAAGGCAGTCGCTTAACCAACTGAGCCACCCAGGCGCCCTCAATTGAGTTTTAAAGTCCTCCAGATCAATCACAGAATGAAGTAAAAGAATAAAACTAAGTCACCTGGTCCTTAATCATTTTCTTCTGTGACTGGAAACACCCAGTAAAAGGGACTTGTGTGTTTAGTTTCTTCTTGAATTCCCCTCAATTCCTGAAATCTTGGTCTCTGCTCAATGGTGTCCCCACAAATGACCACACACTGGTCCTGAGACCTTCTTGCTTTACTTGTTGGATCTTGCTCCTAGAGTAGGACCTGTGGGCTGAAAAGTAAATTCACTTTGAGTACACATTTCCTCTGGACCAGGATGTTATCCCTGCTACTGCCCCTCCCTGGATTTCAAGGCCATCTGTCCCTTTATTTGAAATCCCAGAGGCTACTGCACTCTGGAGCAATGAAACAGCAGATTGTGAGTATGTGAGCATTTTCTTCTATGAAATGGAAGTGGAGTCTGTGAAAGGAGAGGAGAACCAGCACAGCATGACGCCCCACAGCAGAGTGGCTTCTCACACAGTTTTTAGAAGGAGAACATGTAAAAGGTGAGGATTTGGACATCTATTCCTTTAAGACCAAGTGTGCTCATGTACAAGTTTTTGTACACACCTCAGTTTGAAGACAAACATGCTCAGCAAAGAATTACCTAACAAACCATTTTCACTAATCATCCTGTGAAAGGAAACAAAAGGCAAATCAAGAGAAAAAAGTTAAAGCATATAGAACAAGACTATTCTTTCTGGCTACATACACATTGAGTGAAAGTATAAAAACATGCATTATATAGAACAAGTTCAAGAAAGCCATTATGTTTGGGGAGGGAGGGGGTGGATTAGAGGCCATCACCTAAGTTGCATTTACAGTCAGTTTATTTCTTTAAAAAAGTACTAATGACCAAAATGACAAAACAAAATTAATCATAATCATGTACATCATGGACGAAAATCCCACTGAATGAAAATGGCAGAGTGGGAAGTTCCAAGGCCTGTACCTCCACAGAAACATTGAAACAAGTAAGAACTGTCAGAATAAAGAACAAAACAAAACCTTTCTCGTAACTCTGAAAAACAGTCACAGGTTTATAGCAGCAGAGTGATTGCTCAATCAAGAAAGAAGCAACTTAAAAATGGTAGGAAAGCTCTGTGCCACTTTTATTTGCCCCTGCTTCACTCCCTCCCCAGTTTGGTAGTAGTCCTAGAGATGGGAGCCAGCATTCCCAGTGGGGGACTCTGGTTCCTGGTCCTGGAATGAGTAGGGAAGACTGTATTTGCAAAGAATTGTGTTTAACTGTTCCAACCTGTGTGAGGCCTACCTGAAGGACTAATGCAGTGCGCTCATCCCTCTGATGTGGACCTCACACAAGATGGAAAAGCAATGGGTGACTCTCAAAAACAATGTAAGGTGGGGGCGCCTGGGTGGCTTAGTTCGTTAAGCAACTGACTTGATTTCGGCTCAGGTCATGATCTCAGGGCCGTGGGACCAAGCCCCAAGTCAGGCTCTGCATTCAGCATGCAATTTGCTTGAGATTCTCTCTCCCTCTCGCTCTGCCTCTCCCCCCTCACGTGTACTAAATAAATAAATAAAATCTTAAAAAGACACACAAAACAGGATAATAAAAATCAAATTCACAAGAAACAAGTATTGGCGAGGATGTCAAAAAATAGGAACCCTCATCCATTGCTGGTGGGAACGCAAACTGGTGTAGCCACCATGGAAGACATTACGGAGATTCCTTAAAAGACTAAAATAGAACAACCTTATGACCCGGGAACTGCACGACTGGGTACTTACCCAAAGAATATGAAAACACTAATTCAAAGGGATATATGCACCCCTAGGTTTACTGCAGCATTATTTACAATAGCCAGATTATGGAAGCAAACTAAATGTCCATTGACAGATGAATGGATAAAGAAAATGTGGTGTGTATATATATGTGTGTGTGCATGTATATATATATAACAACACATATATTTATTATAACTATATATAATATGTATGTATTATATACATAATATATATAATATATAATGGAATATTATTAGTATATGTTACTATTTTATGGTATATATTATATATATAACATGTATATTATATATATAATGGAATATTATTCAGCCATAAAAAAAGAATGAAATCTTGCCGTTTGCAACAATATGGATGGATCCACAGAGTATAATGCTAAGTGAAATAAGCCAGTCAGAGAAAGACAAATACCATATGATTTCATTCATATATGGAATTTAAGAAACAAAACAATGAACAAAAAAAAAAGAGACAAACTGGGGCACCTGGCTGACTCAGTCGAAAAAACTTGCAACTCTTGATATTTGGGTCATGAATTCAAGCCCCATGTTGGGTGCAGAAATTACTTAAATAAATAAATAAACTTAAAAGAGAGAGAAACAAACCAAAAAACAGACTCTTAACTATTGAGAACAAAATGATGGCTACCAGAGGGGGAACTGGTGAAATAGATGAAGGGGATTAAGAGTACACTTATCTTGATGAGCACTGAGTAATATATGGAATTGTTGAATTACTATATTGTACAAATTAATTAACACTATGTTAATTACAATGGAATTTTCTTTTAAGTTCGTACACAAATGTTTAAGGAGATTTATTCATTTTTTTTTTAAGATTTTATTTATTTATTTGAGAGAGAGAGAGCTCATGAGAGGGGGGAGGGTCAGAAGGAGAAGCAGACTCCCTGTTGAGCAGGAAGCCCGATGTGGGACTTGATCCCGGGACTCCAGGATCATGACCTGAGCCGAAGGCAGTCGCTTAGCCAACTGAGCCACCCAGGCGCCCTATTTATTTATTTTTAAAATATTTTATTTATCTGACAGAGAGAGAGAGAGCACAAGCAGGCAGACAGGCAGAGGGAGAGGGAGAAGCCAACTCCTCACCGAGCAGAGAGCCCTACAGGAGGCTTGATCCCAGGACCCCCGGATCATGACCTGAGCCGAAGGCTGATGCTTAACCGACTGAGCTACCCAGGTGCCCCAGGAGCATTATTTATAATAGCCAAAATGTGGAAACAACCCAAATATTCTTCAGCTGATGAAAGGATAAACAAAATGTGTTATATCCACACAATGGGATATTATTCAGGTATAAAAAAGGAATGAAGTACACATACATGTTACCACATGGATAAGCCTCTTACATTAAGTGAAAGAAACCAATCACAAAAGTGCACATAGCATATGACTGCATTTGCATCATTTACACGAAATGTCCAGGACAGGCAAATCTATAAAGACAGAAAGATTAGTAGTTGCTACAGGCAGAACTCTAATTATATGCTTGCTGAAACATTTAGGGAAAAATATATAAATGTCTGCTACTTACTTTGAAATACACGTTAAAAAATGTAGATTAATGATTGAGAAGTGATATATGGAGAGATACGGGATAAAAGAAACAAAATCACAATGACAAAATCTAGGTGGTAGGCATAAGAGGTGTTCAAATGTAAAATTCTTTAAACTAGGAACGTTCTAGGGGCGCCTGGGTGGCTCAGTTGTTAAGCGTCTGCCTTCGGCTCAGGTCATGATCCCAGGGTCCTGGGATCGAGCCCATGTCGGGCTCCCTGCTCAGTGGGAAGCCTGCTCCTCCCTCTCTCACTCTCCCTGCTTGTATTCCCTCTCTCATTGTGTCTCTCTGTCAAATAAAATCTTAAAAACAAAACAAAGCAAAACAAAAAAAACTATGAACTTTCTAATAAAAATCAGAGGGAATGGGAAGTTCATAATACTAAAAATTCAGTGAAGTAAGCAGAAATAAAATAAGTATTTTTAATGTAATTGCTCTTCTAAGAGATAGTAAATTGAAAGAGAACAAAAAGTTAAACACTTCACAATGGCAAAAAATTAAAGATCAAGGTGGGCAGGAGGAACAGGAAACCACATGCACGGGTAAATGGAGAATCATAATCTACTTTCAAAAGTGATTACTGAATATTTAAGTATTTAAATTCTATGTAGGGGCACCTGGCTGGCTTAAGTCGATGGAGCATGGAACTCTTGATCTCAGGGTTACGAGTTTGAGCCCCACCTTGGGTGTAGAGATTACTTAAACATAAACATCTTTAAATTGTACCTAAATGAATGCAGAGATTAAGTGATTCCAGTGACAATGGCACAAATTTGCCTCCTGTCGGTATATACTGCTACATTAGTTTAAAAAAAATTTTTTTAAAGAAAAAACTTACGTTTATTATATAGTATTTATGACATGAAACTAAATACTGAGGCAAATTATGCCAGTGTTTCAGCAGGTTATTGGAACTGTGAACCATAGAAAAATAAAGACTGAAGAGGAAATAAATGAAAAAAGTTAACAGATACTAACACTGGGGAACAGAACTGGGGTAACAGCAATGTTAGTTTACTTGTGTTACAATGGCACCGGAAAGAAACTTTTCCAAGTGTGTGTGCGTATGCTTACACACAGAGAACCTGCAGAAAGGGCAAAATCCTCATCTTTTTTTTTTTTTTAAGATTTTATTTATTTATTTGAGACCGAGAGAATGAGAGACAGAGAGCATGAGAGGGCGGAGGGTCGGAGGGAGAAGCAGACTCCCCGCCGAGCAGGGAGCCCGATGCGGGACTCGATCCTGGGACTCCAGGATCATGGCCTGAGCCGAAGGCAGTCGCTCAACCAACTGAGCCACCCAGGTGCCCCAATAGGTCTTCTGGTTTTGTTTTGTTTTTGTTTTTAAAGATTTTATTTATTTATTCATGAGAGACAGAGAGAGAGAGGCAGAGGGAGAAGCAGGCTCCCAAGGAGCAGGGAGCCCGATGTGGGACCCGATCCCAGGACCCTGGGATCATGACCTGAGCCGAAGGCAGACGCTTAACAGCTGAGCCACCCAGGCGCCCCTTGACCTTAGTTTATCAGCATTTTAATGTTATGCTGTTTTTATTGCTTCTTTTGAAATTATATTTCACAATATGGTCTGTGTTTTGTTTGCATTGGTGTGTGTGTGTGTGTGTGTGTGTGTGTGTGTTCTTCACTGTGAGCAATGACAAAATTAGAATCTTTCCACTTCCTCTTATCCCCTCCATACCCAATTTTATTTGATTTTGCTGTTTTTCTTAGTTCTTCTGGGTTTTACTTTTATATCTTCAAATATTCATCCTCCTATTGTTTGATCTACTTTATTTTTTTTTTATTTTTTATTTTCTTAAAGATTTTATTTATTTATTTGAGAGAGAGAGAGTGAGAGCAGGAGAGGGAAGAGGGTCAGAGGGAGAAGCAGACCCCCTGCCGAGCAGGCAGCCCGACATGGGACTCGATCCCGGGACTCCAGGATCATGACCTGAGCCGAAGGCAGTCGCTTAACCAACTGAGCCACCCAGGCACCCCCGTCTTCTCACTTTTTTTTTTTTTTTTAAGATTTTATTTATTTGAGAGAGAGAGAGTGAGAGAGAGCACATGAGAAGGGGGAGGGTCAGAGGGAGAAGCAGACTCCCCGCCAAGCAGGGAGCCCGATGCGGGACTCGATCCCGGGACTCCAGGATCATGACCTGAGCCGAAGGCAGTCGCTCAACCAACTGAGCCACCCAGGCGCCCCTATTACTAATTTCTTTTTTTTTTTTTTTAAGATTTTATTTATTTGAGAGAGAGAGAATGCGAGAGCACATGAGAGGGGGGAGGGTCAGAGGGAGAAGCAGACTCCCCGCCGAGCAGGGAGCCCGATGCGGGACTCGATCCCGGGACTCCAGGATCATGACCTGAGCCGAAGGCAGCCGCTTAACCGACTGAGCCACCCAGGCGCCCCAAAATCCTCATCTTTAGTAGAAACCACTTGGGTTGCCTTTAATCCTCCATCTCCAACCAAGCTCTCATAACTATGGGGTCGAGAGGAGATGGGTGAAGCCAAAGGCAAACTAGGGGCTTGGATTGGAGGGAAAGAAACCGTGGAACCGCAACCCACCCAGCAATCGACTTCAGCCGCCACAAACCGCTCAAGAGCCGACACACCTGGACCTCCCCCACCCCCGAAATAATCCCGAAACACCAGGGTTCGCTGGCCGTGCGCCCCAGCCCGTCACGGAGCCGCAGGGTAAAACCCGAATCCGAAGTGGACGACACTTTTCCCTGATAAAAACCACCCGCTCCCTCGTCTCCAATCACCGGGCGCTACAGACAAACCAAACCCTGACCACGGACTCGGAAACGTTCATCTCCACACACCTGTAACCACTGACCCCCACAACCCTTCAGGACCGACTCCAAAGCCACCGCACCCACAGACACCCCGTCGCGGGCTCCCACTTGCTTCCTCTCCCCAACGGACCCCACTCCTCCACCCACCCGGGAACCCACAGACACCTTGGTCCCCTCATCCCGCTCCACAAGCCGAACCGTACACAGACCTGCTTTTCTAGTGACCCCACCGCGACCTCCTCCAAGCAGCGTTTCCGCGAATACTCCTCCTGCCGCGCCCATGCCCGGCCTCCGCGACGGCGGCCGAGGAGGACCAGACGCGTTTCTGCGGAGCCAGGCCGTCTGGACTTCCGGCTTTTCGCGGAGTCAATATGTCTGCGCCCATCTGGCTACGGGTCCCCGAGGCGGCCATCCTTCAGTACTCGACGTACGGAAGGCGAAGTGGCCGTTTTGGTCAGAAGAGCCAGGGGAGGCTCCGTACAGTGAAAACCTACCCAAAATAATCCCATTTCTCTCACCTTAAATCCTGCGCTGCAAACGGCACTGATTTTCAGAAGCTCGAACTTACACAAGTCAAACATGGGGTAGGGTTGTCCACCTCAGCGGGTTGGCGAGAAAAGTAATCCACTTTGCACGAAGAAGGATTCGGAAAACACACAGGGCGAAGCCATCTTAGAAGTTAGGCATCCCGGCGTCCGCGTGGCTCAGTCGTTAAGCGTCTACCTTCCGCTCAGGTCGTGATTCCAGGGTCCTGGGATCGAGCCCCGCATCGGGCTCCCTGCTTAGTGGGGAGTCTGGTTCTCCCTCTGCCCCTGCTTGTGTCCCCTCTCTCGCTGTGTCCCTTTCTGTCAAATAAATAAAATCTTTTTTTAAAATTTATTGATTTGACAGAGCGAGCGAGATCAGGAACACAAGCAGGGGGAGTGGGAGAGGGAGAAACAGGCTTCCAGCTGAGCAGGGAGCCCCATGTGGGGCTCGATCCCAGGAGCCTGGGATCATGACCTGAGCCGAAGGCAGACACTTAACGACTGAGGCACCCCAATTCTTTTAATTTTTTTATAAGATTTTATTTATTTATTTGACAGAGAGACACAGTGAGAGAGGGAACACAAGCAGGGGGAGTGGGAGAGGGAGAAGCAGGCTTCCCGCTGAGCAGGGAGCCCGATGCGGGGCTCGATCCCACGACCCCGGGATCATGACCTGAGCCGAAGGCAGACGCTCAAGGACTGAGCCACCCAGGCGCCCCTGTCAAATAAATAAAATCTTAAAAAAAAGTTAGGTATCCGTACAAAAATAAAAAATCTTTCAACGGACTAAAAAGAGCAAACATAAAGGCCAAAGGACAAATACCCTGGGAACGCTTCTGACTGGATATGGAGGCTGAGAGGAAGATTTTTGAGGACAAAAGAGTGTCTGGAGAAGCACTCACGGTACAGGGAGCGTGATGATGCCATCCATGGAAGTGGAAAAACAGCGACTGGGAGAAACCAAGCTCTCCCTGTGGGGAGACACAGTTACGGCCCAGGAAGGTGAGGAGAGCAGTCCCAAGCCAATGTCCAGGTGGCTCCCACGTGGAGCCCGTGCCAAGGGCGGGGCTGTCTGAGAACCAAGGGCCAGAATTTCTGGAAGGAATAAATAAAACAACTCCAGGGAGAATTTAAAAGTTGTACAAGAAAGGAAAAATAATCCTAGTACACTACATGGCTGAGCTATAAATAGTATTTACATAGTCATCATAATGTAAACACCAAATCTAATCCAACCAAAATTAACATATAACTCCTGGAAGAATGAGGAAAAGTAAATCCCTATGTGCAGAAAACTGTATTTGCAGGAAGAGTTATTCTGAAGTTTCCTTTATGATAAATCTATGGATAAAGCCCCCAAATTAAAAACCCACTGTTAGTATATCCATATTACTTAAACTATCAAAATCTTTAAAAGAATAAAAACCCTTTCAAAACTAACTCAAGCTTAAAGAGAATTGCAAAATAATGCAGAATCATGGGGCACCTGACTGGCTCAGTCAGAAGAGCATGCGACTCCTGATCTCTAGGTTGTGTGTTCAATCCCCATGTTGGGTGTAGAGATTACTTAAATAAATTAATTAAAACTGAGAACCACATGAGGCAGCAATTCCACTCCTAGATATTTACTCAAAAACAATGACATGTCCTTAGGAAGACTTACACAAGAAAATTCATAGCACCTTTATTCATAATAGCCCCAAACTAGGCTGTGTGTCAATATAGGAGAATGGGGGTAGAATAATAGTTATAAATACACACAAGGTAAACAAGCAGCTTATAAAATTAAAGAAAAACTGAAATAAGATTTTTTAAAAAGATTTATTTATTTCAGGGGCGCCTGGGTGGCTTAGTCCATTGAGCATCTGCCTTCAGCTTGGGTTATGATCCCAGGGTCCTGGGATTGAGCCCCGCAGGATTGAGCCTGCTTCTACCTCTACCTCTGCCTGCCGCTCCCCATGTTTGTGCGCTCTCGCTCTCTCTGTCAAATAAATAAATAAAAGCTTTAAAAAAAACCCAAAAGATTTATTTATTTGAGAGGGGGCAGGGTCAGAGGGAGAGGGAGAGAGTGTCTCAAGCAGAATCCACATGAGCGTGGGACCTGACGCAGGGCTCGATCTCCCAACCCTGAGATCACAACCTGAATGAAACCAAGAGTTGGATGTCCAACCGTGCCACCCAGGTGCCCCTGAAATAAGATTTTTATTCACCCTTAAGATGGGCAAAGATTAAAAGATTGATGAGATATTGAGGAAATAGGCATTCTGATAGACTTGGCCTTTTTTCCCCCCCATGTGTGAAGTGAGGGTAATATTTAGTTTCACCATCAATAGCTTTTGATGTGGGGAACAAAGGCAAGAGAAAAAAATAAAATTTCCTTAAATCTTACATCCATTGACAAGTCTTTGAGAGAGGCAGAGTGACCTTCCTCTAGGAACTCAACTGCCTCAATGTTAATATTTTGCTAAGGGCAAAAGGCAGTCCTAGCTTAACATTATCCCAACTTCCAGGATCTTATAAGTCTCCTTTAACTTATAAAAATTCCTTTGGAAACTTCCTTTATCTCCACCCATCAAGATATATGTTAGCAATCATCCACCAAGTATATGGCCCACTGATGTACATCTGAAGGGTCATTGAAGTGGGAGAGTGAAGTTCTTGTCTCAAAGGGTTGAAGAATGAATCTCACGGATAAAGGAGAGTAAGTAAAGTGATAAGAGTTTTATTAAGCAAGGATACAGGAAAAGCTCTCAGGAGTAAGGGGGTTCTGACAGGGTTGCCAACGTGGGCCTCCACCAACAGTCTTTTATTTAGAACTAACCAGGGAGCTTGTGGCCTTATCATTCTTGTAATGTCTTGGTTTAAGTGAGGATTAATGATAACATCTTTAATGGTTTATTTCTTCTTTGGGGTCTGGTTATTCTTTGTTGGTCACTATGTGACTATCATAAAAAGACCCCACCTCTGACGCCCAGGGCAGGGTGGTCTGGTTTGTTCCCTTATATCTGGTTTCATTACACCTCAGCATTTCTGGGATTCCTGTGAGCCTGATCACCTAGCCCCCTACCTATCTCTTCCTACGTACCCCCGCCTGTCTCTTACTCGGTGAGACTCTTCAAATGTCTATCAGTGGGTCATATACTTCAGGGATGATTGCCACCATGTATCATGGGGGGGAGGATAGAGATAAAGGAAGTTTCCAAAGGAATTTTTATATGTTAAAGTAGATTTACAGGATCCTGGAGGTCGGGCTAAGATTGCCTCTTGCCCTTAGTAAAGTGTCAACATCCAGGCAGTTGAGTCCCTACAGGAATGTAACTGCCCACCTCAAGGGCTTGCCAAAGGGCTGCAAGTAGTAAGGAAATTTAATAATTTTTCTTCTGCCTTTGTTTCCCACATCATCATGACTAAGGTTTTATTAGACAGTAATAAATGACCTTTTCCTAACAATAGCTAGCCCCCTCAAAGTCCTGGAAACCTTGCTTCCAAAATTCCTTAAAGACTTATGCTATCCCTAACCCTCTTCCAAACTGAGTGTATATAATCAATTGCTCCTCACAATCCTGGTGCAGCTCTTTCTGCCCACAGGTCCTGTCCCCATGCTTTAATAAAACCACTTATTTACACTGAAGATGTTTCAAGAATTGGCTGTTTGGGCGCCTGGGTGGCTCAGTTGGTTAAGCGACTGCCTTCGGCTCAGGTCATGATCCTGGAGTCCCGGGATCGAGTCCCGCATCGGTCTCCCTGCTCGGCGGGGAGTCTGCTTCTCCGTCTGACCCTCCCCCCTCTCATGCTCTCTGTCTCTCATTCTGTCTCAAATAAATAAATAAAATCTTAAAAAAAAAAAAAAAGAATTGGCTGTTTGCTCCAAATGACAATATTTCCACATCAGCTTTCAGAGTGCTAAGTAAGATAATGTAATTACTACACCTGAACTAGTTCCCTGTTCAAAAAAATGTGTATACACTTAATATAAATTAGCTATTTGTTTTAGTATCAAGTTCTTTTCTAAAAAAGATTTTATTTATTTATTCGAGAGAGAGAGAGCAAGCACGGGAGTACAAGCGGGGGTTGGGTGGGCAGAGGGAGAGGGAAAGCAGGTTTCCCCGCAGAGCTGGGAGCCTTCGCCCCGGGGGGCTCAGTGACCTGAGCTGAAAAGGAGATGATTAACCAACTGCACCACCCAGCTACCCTCTTCCTGGGATCCAGTTTTTGAAGAAGGATAGCAGCCAGTGAAATGTATTCATCAGTAGATCTGGTTTGGGACAACAATCTATTATTATCTACCCAACAAATATTGTTCATTCTCTTTGACTCAATTCCAATTTTAATAATTACTTCACTAGAAATTATATGTGAAAACATTTGAGTTGAGATAAAAACCTTTTAAGAAATTTCTACCAGCAGGGCGCCTGGGTGGCTCAGTCGGTTAAGCGACTGCCTTCGGCTCAGGTCATGATCCTGGAGTCCCGGGATCGAGTCCCACATCGGGCTCCCTGCTCGGCAGGGAGTCTGCTTCTCCCTCTGACCCTTCTCCCTCTCATGCTCTCTGTCTCTCATTCTCTCTCTCTCAAATAAATAAATAAAATCTTAAAAAAAAAAAAAGAAATTTCTACCAACAATTTCTAGTCTTCTATCCCCCGCATTTCTCCACCCTCTGCCTTGGTGATGAGCACAGCCCCTCCCTCACCACTAGCTCTACTTACCCACGAGCCCTCTCACCTTTCACCCTGGAGATGTCACCTAACCACCACCACCAGTCCTGGCAAGAAGAGATCTTTTCCTTAAACTGAATTAGTTTACTCTGTGCCCACAATGAGGCCTACTGCCTTCGTCGTACTTCTCTGGCTTCTCGAAACCCTCTACCGTTCTCTATTAGCACCTCCTAAGGTTGCTCCAATGGTTTCCACTCCGTAAAGGACACGC
Source organism: Mirounga angustirostris (assembly GCF_029215605.1). Taxonomy (NCBI): domain Eukaryota; kingdom Metazoa; phylum Chordata; class Mammalia; order Carnivora; family Phocidae; genus Mirounga; species Mirounga angustirostris. Next base: position 54,855,334 of record NW_026991724.1, on the reverse strand, counting down.
CCCTTTCCTGTACGGACAAGTGCACCTATTTCAAGATGGCCGCGCCGCCGTAACGTTTTGCTGCTGGGCACGCACCAGCCCGCAAAGCGGACGCGACGGCCTTTGGGCTTGGGGCGCCTTCGGAAGCCATAGGGACGGGAGCATGCGCATTGCCCTTTGTGGCGCTCACAACTGACGTAAGGCGGACTAGTACTCTTCTCTCGGGCAGAAAAATGAGCTGTACGACCGGTCTTCCAATATGGCGGCTCCCACATGCATTGGCCAACAGGGCGCCGCCATACTCTCTCACAACGTCTTTGTCTAAGAGACCGAAAGCTGAGCGGAGCCTTCGTCAGTGGAAGGACGCCCCCGGGGTGGTGGTTTGGCAGCCTGTAGTCTCGGATGCCACAGACGTTAAACTTGACTCTGTGAGGTGGAGCAGTCGCGTCTGAAGCCGAAGCGATGGGCCGTGGCCCTTGCCACCCACCCAACTGGGGCGCGAAGGCTCTATTAAGGGGTCTCAGTTTCGCGTTCTGGGAGCGGAATAAGGTTGAGCGAGGTTTGTGGAGATTTGGAGTTAATGGTAGGGGAGGTTTGGGTTGTCCGTGAGAGAAACCAGCCGTTGTGGGGTGGGAGGTGCATTCTATGATTTGAGGGAGCGGGGTAGTAGGAAATGGTGCAGGCCTGGGGAGGGTCCGGGATTGGAGTGGCCTGGAGAAAGGTGTGAAGAGTTTGGGGTATTGCTTTGTAGGGGGGGTCAGTGACTGGGGCGCTCTCTCTCTTTTTTTTTTTTAGATTTTATTCATTTATTTGAGAGAGAATGAGATAGAGAGAGCATGAGAGGGGGCAGGGTCAGCGGGAGAAGCAGACTCCCCGCCGAGCAGGGAGCCCGATGCGGGACTCGATCCCAGGACTCCGGGATCATGACCTGAGCCGAAGGCAGTCGCTTAACCGACTGAGCCACCCAGGCGCCCCATCTTTCTTTTTCTTTTTTAATAAAGATTTTATTTATTTATTTGAGAGAGAATGAGATAGAGAGAGAGCATGAGAGGGGGCAGGGTCAGCGGGAGAAGCAGACTCCCCGCCGAGCGGGGAGCCCGATGGGGGACTCGATCCCGGGACTCTGGGATCATGACCTGAGCCGAAGGCAGTCGCTCAACCGACTGAGCCACCCAGGCGCCCCATCTTTTTTTTTTTTAATAAAGATTTTATTTATTTATTTGAGAGAGAATGAGATAGAGAGAGAGCATGAGAGGGGGCAGGGTCAGCGGGAGAAGCAGACCCCCCCCCCGCCGAGCAGGGAGCCCGATGTGGGACTCGATCCCGGGACTCCAGGATCATGACCTGAGCCGAAGGCAGTCGCTTAACCAACTGAGCCACCCAGGCGCCCCGACTGGGGCGATCTTGGAGGCAAATCAGTGATTGGCGTTACTTAGACAGTGGGTCAGTGATTTGGATGCGCTTGGGATAGGTCAGTGATTGGGGCGTCTTTCAGGTAAGGTCACTGATTGAGGACGAATGATGGGAGGTGTTTGGGGTGTTCGTGAAGGAAGTCAGGAATGGGGGTGTCTTTGAGGGTGAGTGCCTGAAAAGGAATTCTGGGGAAGATTAGTACTTAGGACGGCCTTGAGGGGCATGTCAGCAATTGGACCATCCTTGGAAAAAGGTCAGTGATTGAAGAATCCTTGGAGCATGTCACTCATCAGGACGTCCTTGGAGGGTTTACTAATGCCAGTGTCCATGGGGGGAATATTCATGGTGTTGGGAGGGTGGGGGTTCAGTGATTGAGACATCTTTGGTAGATAGTTTAGTGTTGTGTTTTTTTTTTAAGATTTTATTATTTATTTGAGAGCGAAAGTGAGAGAGATCACACACACACACGGAGAGGTAGAAGCAGGTTCCTCGGCTGAGCGGAGAGCCCAACTTGGGGCTCGATCCCAGGACCCAGGGATCATGACTCCAGCCGAAGGCAGACACTTAACCCGACTGAGCCACCCAGGTGCCCCTAGTTTAGTGCTTTTGATGTCCTTTGCTTAAGTCGGTGTTTGGGGTGTACTTGGGGGGAGGGATCAGTGATTGAGTGATCTTTGGGGGTGGTCAGTGAATGGGGTGGCTTCTGGGGAGTTTAGTGCTTGGGGCAGCTTCGTTTCTTATCTTTGAGGGTCTCCAATGGTTATTTTATTTTTTATTTTCTGGTACATATAAAAGCAGCTATTTTTTTTTTTAATCTTCTCTTTCCTTTCTTTACTGAACTCTTATTTCTAATGTAATTACTAATTGATTCTTGTAGGTTTTCCAGGTAAGCAGTTAGAACACCTGCAGGTAAGTTTAACTCAGAGGAAAGAATATGGACTTTGAATTTGGGCAGACCTAAGGTTTTTATCCATATTCTGCCACTTTACTGTGTGAACTTGAGCAAGTTTCTCAACCTCTCTGGGACTCTTTTCCATTTGTTAAACAAAAACAAAAAATAAACTGTGCTAACTACTCATACAGTTAAAGATCACACAGTAGATACCCAAGACAGGTTAGCAGCAGTATACAAGTATTTATACCTGTTTCTCTGGATTTTTTAGGTTTTTAAAAATTTCTCACTGGACTTTTTCCCCCCTATTTCTTAGTAATGGTCTTTCTCTAAGTGCAGCTTTAGTTTTGAGTAGTTTTGGTAAAATTACATAATTTCATGATGACAGGTTTGTTTGTATTTCTTTATTATAAAATAATTATGTTTATTGAAAAATAAGTCATCAGGTAATACGTATTATTTTCTTTCCTTCTTTTTTTTTTTTTTAAAGATTTTATTTATTTGACAGAGAGAGACACAGTGAGAAAAGGAACACAAGCAGGGGGAGTCAGAGAGGGAGAAGCAGGCTTCCCGCAGAGCAGGGAGCCCGATGCGGGTCTCGATCCCAGGACCCTGGGATCATGACCTGAGCCGAAGGCAGACATTTAACGACTGAGCCACCCAGGCTCCCCACTTTCTTTCTTTAGACTATCATATTAACCTACCACCTAAAGAAAACATATATTTTAGATATATATATTTGTGTATATCTAAAATACATATACACATACAAATAAGGACTCAAACAACTCAGAGAAATCTGTTAGACTCACACTTACAGTTTCTGTAATCCCCAGGTCCTGGCTTCCTGGGATAAAATAGTTCGTATGAGGGAAGGAAGTGAAGATACGAAGATCCACACTGCATCCTTGACCAGAGACCTTGAACTAGAGCTTCTGAATAGAGCCCAGAATCAACAACAGAGCAGATACAGATTTTCTGATGGTATATAAGGGCTCCAGAAAATGTCCAAGTCCCAAGTGAGTTTATTTATATATTTATTTTCCATTAGGCCTTCCCGTGGATTTGAGGAGGCTTAATAATACATGTATTAAAAGAATATGTTTATTCATATTTATGAGGACTACTCTATACCAGATACAGCATGAAGAGATAAATGTCAGAATTTGGGAAAAAGTTAAACAAAGGATCAAGTTCACAGCCAGGTTGCTCTGAGAATATGTAAATCGTATGTTTATACAAATTATTATTATTATTCTTTAAAGATTTTATTTATTTATTTGAGAGAGACAGAGATAGCGAGAGAGAGCATAAGCGGGGAGGAGAGGGAGAAGCAGGCTCTCCACTGAGCAGGGAGCCTGACGTGGGGCTTAATCCCAGGACCCCAGGACCATGACCCAAGCCAAAGGCAGACGCCCAACTGACTCAGCCACCCAGGTGCCCCATTATACAAGTTATTTTAAGTTAGAACATAGATTATAACCCAGAAAGTTCTAAACAGTTTATAAAATCGAGCTACAAACTTGTCTTTAGTATTCCCTGTCCCACTTATCCATTGCTGCGTATCAAGTCACCCTGAAACCTGGTGGTATGCATTTATTTTTAATCCATTCTCATGGATTCAGTGGGTCAGGAAGTAAGACAGGGCCCATGGTGGTGTCTTACATGTTTGTAGGTTCCCAAGACCACTCTCAGGTTCAGTGATTTGCTAGAACTCAGAGTACTCAGAAACATTGTTATGCTCACAATTATAGTTTATTACAGCAAAAGCAAAAAGGTACATAAGGCCTGAACCAGGAGACACCAGGCAGAAGCTTCCACTTGTTCTGAGTGGAGTCATGTAGACAGTGCTGGATTTTCCCAGCAATGACATGTAACAGCACATTTTGAGTACTGCTAATCAGGGAAGCTCACTCAAGCCTTCATTTCCAGGGTTTTTATTTGGGTTGGACACATAAGCAACTCTGACTACACGAATGGCTGACTTTAGTGTCCAGCCCTTTCAGAAGTTAAGCTGCCATGGTACCCAAATCTCCCACCATAAACAACATTGATGGTATGAATTATCTGGTGTAGCCCAATGCTCTCAGGTAAAGATATTTCTAGGACTTAGAGGTTGCTTCCTATGTATGAACAGGTAAGCACCAAACCTTTTTTTGGCATGTGCCAACCAATCTGGGTGGACAACCCAGATTGCTGTGTTAATCCTTTATTGCACAGTTTGTCTCCACACCGTGATGTCTGAAACCTCAGCTGGGAAGACTCAAAGGTTGGGGACTGGAATCATCTGAAGGCTTTTTCATTCCTATATCTGTTTTCCAGGATGACATGACTCAAAAACTAGACAGCTGAGGCTCTTGACTGGGGTATTTATGCATGGCCTCCCTTTGTGGCTTGGGCTTCTCACAGCATGATGCTAGATTCTAAGAGAACCGGACTGAAACTGCATGGCCTTTTCTGCCTTAGCTTCAGAAGTTATGCATCATCACTTCTGCTGCATTGTCTTTGTTACAAGGAAGTCCCTAAGACAAACTAGATTCAAGGGGAGGGGAACAGGCTCTACCTCTTGATGGGAGAGTGACAAAGTCACATTGCAGAAGGTTTGGAATGGGACATACTATTGTGGTGATCCTTGGGAAATACAATCTCCCACATGGCCAGCAATAAAAAATCGTTGGCGATTTGCCTTAAGGAGAAAGCTCCTCTAGAAAAGTAGATGGTTCCTGTCACGTAAGTAGGAAGAAATGTCTTTGATAGGTCATTAGTGAGATTGTTTAGTGCTCAGTTCCCTCTATAGCAAACCACCAATAAAGTGGTATTTTCCCTGTGGTTATTTCTCAGCCATCCTCAGAAAAGCCAGTGGTGTTATATCAAAGCCATACTCAAAGATCAGAGTGCTTCAGGGTTTCAAAACAGTGTAGCTCAAGTCCATAGGCTCCTGGAGGTCTGACTTTATCCAGGGATAACATCTAGATTATCAAGAAAAATGGATGGATTCTAAAACCATTATTTGGTCTTCCACAAACAGCCCTCAAAATTTAGTTTTTTCTTTAAATCAATGGTTCTCAGTTTGGGATGATTTTGTCTGCCCAAGGGACATTTGACAATCTCCAGAGACATTTTTTATTTTATTTTATTTATTTTTTATTTTTTATTTTTTTAAGATTTTATTTATTTATTCATGAGAGACAGAGAGAGAGAGAGGCAGAGGGAGAAGCAGGCTCCCAAGGAGCAGAGAGCCCAATGCGGGACTCGATCCCAGGACCCTGAGATCATGACCTGAGCCGAAGGCAGACGCCCAACCATCCGAGCCACCCAGGCGCCCCAGAGACATTTTTTATTACCATAACTGCTAATAGGATCTAGTAAATAGAGGCCAGGGATGCTGCTAAACATCCTACAACACACAGCACAGGCCTCCACCGCAAAAAGTTATCCAGCCCAAAATGTCAGTAGGGTTGAGGTTGAGGAACCCCAATTTATATTAATTAGCAAACATTTCCAAGTTATATCTATTAGCGAAGTTTTAAAATGTGTCCTTCATAATCTCAGTTCACAATCCATTTCTTCTATTTTAAAAATATTCCAAAAAAAATTAAAAAATAAAAATAAAAAATGTTAAAAATCCAATTAATTAGTAAAGCTTAAAATATTCTCAGTGTCAAAGTTTCAAATAGTACAGAAGTTTCTAGAGCTAAACACTTAAGTTCCCCATTAATCCTTTTTCACCATCCTCAAGATAAACTATATAAAAAACATAGGTGTATTCTTTTGACTTCCCCTGTCAGCATTTACATATGTAACTATGAATTTGTATATATTTGAGTTGGGGGTCCTTGGCCCACCCTCAGGTTCAATGATTCTCTAAAAGAACTCAAAAGGACTCAAAAAAAACTCTTATTGTTATGAATTATTATAGTGAAAACATACAGGCTAAAATCAATAGAGGCAAAAGACACAGAATAGAGTCCAGGAGAGACTAGGCACCAGCTTCCAGTTGTCCTCGCCAGTGGAGTGGCTTGAATAGCATTTAATTCTTCCAGCAATGATATATAACAACAGGTGGGAAGTGTTGCCATCCAGGGAAGTTCACGTGCCCCTACGTATCTAGGATTTATTGGAAGTCAGTCAACACAGGCATTCAGCATACATGACTGACCTCAGCTACTCAGTCTCCAGCCCCTCAAAATTCAAACTGATAGAGCATAGCCTAGGCCTCAGGAATGGGAAAACACCTGTAGCGGGCTGGATATTACAGTGGTTCAGAGCTTATCTCCCAGGACCAAGTCAAGGGCTGGTTCTCCTGAAGACCGGCCTTTACTTGGAGTGTGCAGGGCTTGGGCAACCCAGGCCTGTTGAGTCAACCCTTTACCACACAGAACCTAATATGCCTTGTCATAATTTAGGTTACAGTTTATGTACTTTTCTGTAACTTACTAAATGCACTTAACCCAGTACCTTGGAAGTCTATACCTATCAACATTTAAGTAACAAAAATAGTAAGTGAGAAATTTTTTGAGGGCTTATAGTATGCTCTACCTGCTCTAAATTCAGTCATTTGATTTCACAACTTAGGAAGAAATGTATTTGCAGTGTTTTTTTTTTTTAAGATTTTATTTATTTATTTGAGAAAGAGAATGAGATAGAGAGAGCATGAGAGAGGGGAGGGTCAGAGGGAGAAGCAGACTCCCCGCCGAGCAGGGAGCCCGATGCGGGACTCGATCCCGGGACTCCAGGATCATGACCTGAGCCGAAGGCAGTCGCTTAACTGACTGAGCCACCCAGGCGCCCTATTTGCAGTGTTTTAAATGCTCCTGGTTTTTCATTGTGCTGTCATTCATGTTACTTCTTTCTTGAATTCCATTCACCTCTCTCCTCCCCTCTCTGAAGTTCAACCTTTGTAATTTTTCTCCTCCCCATTGGTGCCCACATGGTATATATTTCTTTCTTGCCCTATGTAAATGTATTGTACTCTCGTGCACGTACATTCCTCTCTCTGCAAGCTAGTATGCTCCTTCAGGGTAGGAGAGAGTCTTATATAAAAAGGAGTATCTAGTGCAGTCTGACTATAAGAGCTTTCACATAGATTGTAGATGGTCCCTAGATTAAAGGATTTCAGGATGTCCTATTTCTCTTTTGTGGAAGAGTGAACATATACATCAGTGAATGATTGGAAGCACAAAGACAGGATATTCTAAATAAAAAATTAGTTTTTCCTACAAAGTATAATGCAACGCTAGTTATACAGAAAGCAGTCAAATAACTTACCATAAGAAAAAGTACTATATTATACTTATCTTCGTAGTATTAACCAACGATAATCCCTTTAGAAATGAATAGGAATGTTCTCTTTCAGGGGTCACTGTCATTCAAGGATGTGGCTGTGGTTTTCACGTGGGAGGAGTGGCAGCTACTGGACCCCGTTCAGAAGAACCTGTATCAAGATGTGATGTTGGAAAATTATAGCAACCTAGTATCAGTGGGTAAGCAGAGCTTTCCCAGGGTAATGTAGGCAATCAATTTCCTTTCCTTTCTCAGTGATGAAATGTGTGGAGCCTTACAAGTACCTTACTTTTTTGAACTTGAGTTTCATACATCATAGATTTTAGTACCTTCTGGCCTCTAATAGAGTGCTTTTCTTTCACTCCCAAAGTAAAAGGCCTTTATTTGGCTAAGATCCAAGTTGTTCAGGCCTTTCAATATAACCTTCCCCATTTTTCAGAGGCCTTGTAGCCAAAGTATTTGTGTCCATGGATCCGCTATAACTTTCCTTGAGTAGGGTATCAAGTTACCAAAGCAGATGCATTCTACCAGTTGGAACATGGAACACCATGGATAACAGAGGAAGAAATCCAGAGTCAGATTCATCCAGGTGAGTGAAAAACCAACCCTGTGGCATAAGTGGAAGTAAATTCCTATTTGGTCAGAAACAGGGAGGCACCTATTGTTTGGAGAAATCTTGAAGTTTTTAAGCTCTGAATGTGACAGCACGGGGGACATAAGTTCCCACATACATCAATACTGACTCCACTTGTTTTTTTTTTTAAGTAGGCTCCATGCCCAGGGTGGAACCCAACACAGGGCTTGAATTCACAACCCTGAGATCAAGACCTGAGTTGAGATCAAGAGTTGGATGCTTAACCGACTGAGCCACCCAGGTGCCCCTTGACTGCACTTTTTAATCTCTCCATATTAGGATTCTTTTGCTTGGTTTTTAAAAGAATACATTTCTGGGGGTGCCTGTCTGGCTCATTTGGTAGAATGTGTTCAGGGTTGTGAGTTCAAGCCCCATGTTGAGCATGGAGCCTACTTAAAAAAAAAAAAGTTTTCAAAAAAATAAAAATAAAAGAATACATTTCCTCCTCTTATGTATTTGGATCAGATCCCACTCTAGTTCATCTTGGAACTTGTTCTCCTAATCTTTCTCCCTGGCATCCTCAGTTTACCTGCCTTTTCATCTCCATCCCCTTAATGCATGGGTATAGCCTTCTTTTCTAATATACTCAGCATTCATAAATTGTCCCTTGTCTCCACATTTTGTAGTTTATTCCATTTTTTTTCCCCTCCTTCCACTTACAAATGTCTCAGACTTTCACTGTATACCCAGTCTCATTTCTTCTTTTCTGCTTGGCCTTTGCTATAGAATTCCATTCTTTCTATTTCATGGTCATTGTGGCTCATTGGTCTCCTTTCTAGAAGACACCTGGCAAGTTGATTGTCATACAGACGGGCACCAAGAAAATCAAGGCAACCTTGAAACTATGGAGAGTCACCACAAAAATAATGCATTTAGAAAAATATTATCTCTAAGCCTAAACTTTGATGTCCCTTTAGCACAAAGATCCCATACATTTGACATACTTGGGAAACATTTGAAACCTAATGTAGAGTACATTATTCAGAATAAAAGCTGTGCAAGAAACAAAGTTGAATTTAATGGATATGATGAATTATTTCTTTATACTAAACGTGAGAAAATTCATACTGGCGAAAAATACAATGAATATAATGAACATTTAAAGGCTTCCAGCCACAAGTCACAGCTTATAAAACATCGGAAAACTAAAACAGGAGAGAAACAGCGTAACTGCAGTGACTGCAAGAGAGCCTTTCCCCAGAAGTTAGACCTCATTAAGCATCAGCAAACACACACCGGAGAGAAACCCTGTGGTTGCAGTAGGTGTGAGAAAGCCTTCAGCCGGAAATCCCATCTCATTTTACACCAGAGAACCCATACAGGAGTGAAACCTTATGGATGCAATAAATGTGGGAAAGCTTTTACTGATAAGTCATGCCTTAATAAACACCAGAGAGCTCACACAGGAGAGAAACGGTTTGAATGTCGTATATGTCAAAAAAGCTTCGGTGATAAGTCACAACTCACTTCACATCAAAGAACTCATACAGGAGAGAAGCCCTACAGATGTGGTGAGTGTGAGAAAAGCTTCAGCAACAAGTCACAGCTCATTATTCATCAGAGATCTCACACGGGAGAGAAACCCTATGGCTGTGATAAATGTGGGAAAACATTCCCCCTTAAGTTTAGCCTCATTTTACATCAAAAAACTCATACAGGGGAAAAACCTTATGGATGCAGTGAATGTGGAAAAGCCTTCATCCAGAGATCTGAGCTCATTAGACATCAGAGAACCCACACAGGAGAGAAACCCTATCATTGCAGCGAATGTGGAAAAGACTTTAGTGTAAAGTCACTCCTCAATACTCACTGGAGAACTCATACAGGAGAGAAACCCTATGGGTGCAGTGAATGTGGAAAAACCTTCTCCATCAAGTTTAGTCTCATCCTTCACCAAAGAACACATACGGGTGAGAAACCTTATGAATGCAATCAGTGTCAGAAAGCTTTCACCCAAAAGTCACACCTCACTATTCATCAGAGGTCTCACACTGGAGAGAAACCTTATGAATGCAGTGAATGCCACAAAGCCTTCAGCCGGAAGTCCTATCTCCTTATTCATCAGAGAATTCACTCGGGAGAGAAACCTTATGAATGCCTCCAGTGTGGGAAAACTTTCTCCCACAAGTTTAGCCTTATTATTCATCAGAGAATCCATACAGGAGAGAAACCCTATGGATGCAGTGAATGTGGGAAAACTTTTCCTATCAAATTTAGCCTCGTTTTGCATCAGAAGACACATACAGGAGAGAAACCCCATGAATGCAGTGAATGTCAGAAATCTTTCGTCCAGAAGTCACATCTTATTATACATCAAAGAACTCACACAGGAGAGAAACCTTATGGATGCAGTGAGTGTTGGAAAACTTTCTCCCACAAATTCAGCCTCATTTTACATCAGAAAACTCATAGAGGAGAGAAATCATGAATGAAGTAAATATTCAGAAGTTGTCATTGAAAGTGAATAGCTGATTACACTAGAGTTTACATAGGAGTGAAACCTTAAGACTACAGATGTGGACACATTTTTTTTTTCCCCCAGACTCACACCTCATTGCTTATAAGAGAATGGTACTGTGTAGAATGCCAGACAGGAGGAAATACCTTCCTCCATACATGTCAATTGAATGTAGCCAGAGAGAACGAATAGGAGGGAACATCTGTGTGTGTCTGTATTGATTGTGAGGATATTGTTGGCATGAAATCCAGCTACACTGGTATCAGAGAATTGACACTGATGAAAAAATTCTATACTTGAATGAATCTGAGGTATCATCTTTTATGGGTATCATTTTATGAGGGATGTTAGTTCCTGTAATTGTGACATAATAAGCAGCATTATGGAACATTTTAAGTATGTAAATAAATACACTTGTCAGAAAACAAAGCAAATGTATCGGAACTATGTGAGAATATGTGTTTTACATCTATTTTTATTAAAATGATTGTTCATGGGACGCCTGGGTGGCTCAGATGGTTAAGCGTCTGCCTTCAGCTCAGGTCATGATCCCAGGGTCCTGGGATCGAGTCCCGCATTGGGCTCCCTGCTCCGCGGGGAGCCTGCTTCTCCCTCTGCCTCTGCCTCTCTCTCTCTCATGAATAAATAAAATCTTTAAAAAAAAAATGATTGTTCATAATTGGGAATTGCATGTGTTAGCATAGCAATTGTGACTCCCTTGTACACATACTTCAATGTACACAAAACTTGCCAATAGAATAATCTGCATTGAGGGGCACCTGGGTGGCTCAGTCATTAAGCATCTGCCTTCGGCTCAGGTCATGATCCCAGGGTCCTGGGATTGAGCCCCTCATTGGGCTCCCTGCTCAGCGGGAAGCCTGCTTCTCCCTCTTCCACTCTGCCTGCTTTTGTTCCCTCTCTCACTATCTCTCTCTCTGTCAAATAAATAAATAAAATCTTAAAAAAAAAAGAATAATCTGCATTGAATCTTTATATCATTACAGTGCTTCATAAGTTGTAATTGAACTACATGGTTCATTATTTTAGTAAGAAATCTTAATAAAATACTGAATATCTCCTCCCCTGCCACCCATTTCCTGGTATTCGTAAATGGGCCTGGAAGATTTTGAATGTTCCTTGAGTAAAATGTTTTTTCATCGATTCCATGTTAAAATTTCCCCCCCACACACATAATTAACAATGAAGTTAGAATGCAGCATACAGTTGATGACTTGACAGATTTAAATGGAGAACTTAGTACAGAAAATAATGGTACATCACACAATCAAAGGTATCTTGGGTTAGATGAAATGCAGTAGAAGTATCTGTAATAAAGAATTTTATTTCTTCTAAACCGATCAGATAGGGTTTGAAGATAATGAGTTTTATACCCTTTTGAATTCTAGTTTGAGATCATCCTTGATATCAGAAGACAGAAATTAAATACTAGCTTTGGTCCTGGTACTGCTTGATTGGACACTGTAACTTGTTCCTATAGTCAAATGAAGTAGGCTTCTATTTCCCTTATACCGTACAAGGTATTGGCTGGTCCGAAGGTAGTGAGTTATCTCCATTGATTGTTCACAGTTACTGTACAAGGTATGCTTCCCTTTCAAAAAGCATAAGTGAAACTTCAGAGGTGTTTTTATGAATCCCTCTCTAGAATGTAGCTGGAAAGTCTCATAAATTATTTTTCCTAAGTGGGGATTAAACCCTAAGATACAATGAGCTTGGTTTTAATTTTACAAAAGCAGGTTTCCTTTTCAAGCACATTGGTTTACATTAAAATGGGGAAATTGCAACGATAGCAGGTACCCAGTTTAAGGTGGTTGAATGTACTCAACACGATTCCAGACTTAAACTAACATGAGACTCCAATAAAGACAAAAGCTACAAGGTGTTCTGCAACAGGCAGGTACATATTCCAGGGACCTTTTTCAGTCACAGAACACCATTTGTCTCCAAATCACAAGCCACCAACATATATGTGAAGTATCTCAGTTTCACAGAAATCAAGGCCTAAGATTACTCACGGGTCTTTTATACTCACTAGTCACATAGCCAAAACTTTGTAAAGAGGGGTAAATCATCCATCTCCATGTTTGTAAAGAGGGGTAAATCATCCATCTCCATGTTTTCAATAAGCAATGTGGATTAGCTGGTATACCCCCACATTAAGCAGTACAATATAGCATGAGAGGGAAAAACAAAAAAACAAGAAGGGCTAAGATTAATCCCAGGGACATTGACAGACTTTCTATCCCAAACCCAGGAACCAAAAGTCTTACACATGGGAGTTTTGCAAGTCTTGGGGGTGTGAGGGATGATGGTGAAATGTCATCTACAATATGATATAATGGTTAGCAAAATAAATACTACTGTTTTACTGTCTGCATTTCCAAAGGATTCGTTCAAGAATGACTGGAAACTCTCCATTGTCCTGAATGTAAAGCCTGGGAAGTTGATGAGAGCACTGCTCTTTTGAAGACAAACATTCTTACCTATGAGCAGGGAAAGCATTTTAGTGAATCAGGAGTTTTCACACACCTTGTCCCTCACGAACTGCCACCCCAAACCACTTTCCAACAAGAAAGTCACTGTACCTATAGGGGTTAAGTACTTCCCACCTTTCCCTTGCCATGTTCAAAATAGTAAAAGGGATCTCCTTGGGGCACCTGATTGGCTCAGTCAGTGGAGCATGCAACTCAATCTTGGGGTTATAAGTTCGAGCCCCATGTTGGGTGTGGAGATTACTTAAAAATACAATCTTAAAAAAAAAAAAAGACGGGCACCTGGGTGGCTCAGTTGGTTAAGCGACTGCCTTTGGCTCAGGTCATGATCCTGGAGTCCCTGGATCGAGTCCCGCATCGGGCTACCTGCTCAGCAGGGAGCCTGCTTCTGCCTCTGACCCTCCCCCTTCTCATGTGCTCTCTCTCTCTCATTCTCTCTGTCTCAAATAAATAAATAAAAAAAATCTTTAAAAAAAAAAAAGAAAAGAAAGGCCTGCTTACAAGGTTGTCCCTTGCCTGACATCTGGGAACTTAGATTTGGAGAGGGTTCTCATCATTCTCTATTGAATGGCTCACTGTTCATAACTGTCCTTTCACACAATATGGCTGGGGTGCCTGGGTGGCTCAGTTGGTTAAGCGTCCACCTCCGCTCAGGGCATGACCCCAGTGTCCTGGGATTGAACCTGCATCCGGCTCCCTGCTCAGCGGGGAGCCTGCTTCTCCCTCTCCCGCTCCCCCTGCCTGTGCTCTCTGTCAAATAAATAAATAAAATCTTAAAAAAAAAAACCCAATATGGTTTACCCTAAACATCTGGTCTCCTCTAGGATTCTGGGATTTTGGTATGCGCTAGGCAGTGGGTGCCTACGTGAACCCCCAGTAAAAAGCCATGGGCACTTTTCTCTAATAAGCTAACACATTTCACATGTGTTATCACAACCGTTGCTAGGGGAAGTAAGTGTATCCTGTGTGACTTCATGGAAACAGGGCTCTTGGGAGTTGGCACCTAATTTCCTCCAGCTTCTGCCATATGGACCTTTTTCTCTTTGCTGATTTTGCTTTGTATGTTTTTGTGGTTATAAATTATATGCTGAGGCCTGTGAGTCCCACTTAATCACTGAACCTGGGGGTGGTCTTGGGTTTTCCCAACACATCTTCCCAACATCCATTTATTTCCTTCTCCTTTTCTAACAGATTCTCCAGGTGTTCCTTGGCTTGTGGCAACACATCTCTACTCTCTGCCTCCGTCTTTAGATGGTCGCATCTTCCCTGTGTGTCTGGTACAAGGGGACTTGGATTTAGGGCCCATCTGGATACTCCTCAACTTTCTTATCTCAGGATCCTTAATTACAGCTGCAAAGACCCATTTTCCACATGAAGCCACATTCACAGGTTCATATCTTTTGGGGGGGGGGGGAGGCACCATTCAACCCAGTACAAATGGGTGTGGATTTAAGGGAAAATACGTCCAGAAACTAACCTTTGTTTCCCACCTTCCCCTTAATCATTCATGCTACTTCTACTTCACAGAAGAAAGGCATACCTCCCCCACATTCAGATTGTTGTTTTATTTCCGCGGGTTATATAGCCTTTGGGGGCACCAAGTAAAGAGACAGTTACAAATAATGACTTTGACTTAAGGTGGATGCACAGCCACAGTGTCAGCATCTGGGCCCAGAGCGAATGTGTCATCCAAAATGAACTTGCTCTTCATCCTCAGGTCCTGGATTCCCAGGAGTAAGAGAGACCCAGTAAAGGATGAGCAGGAGGCTCCTGGAGTTGCATTTGGCCATTCGTGGGACATCCCTGTCCTAAGACTGAGATTTCTGAACAGCAAATTAGCGCAGATCCAGAAGAGACTAACATCCTTCTTACTCAGCATTTCTTACAGAAGAAAATGATGAAAGCCCAGGTGGACTTTTGGTTTGTTTTACTGATAATTTGAGTCCTTCGTGGATTTGTGGAAGCCTGAAAAAATCAGTTCAACTAAATAAAAAGCATAAATTGGGGAAAATGGGCTCTGGGGAGAAATAGACTATACCTTCAAAATCAGGACAGAGTGGGATCAGGAACACGTTGTTCCTAGAGTTCATACATGACTGGTGCTAGAATATAGTGTATGGCTCTGCAGGATCCTCCTGGTGACGTAAACCATCAATGTGCCTCTCCTACCTCTGACAGCCATTGCAACCAGAAAATCACGATAAGTTACATCATAGGCACTGACTCAGGACTCAGGAGAGGTCACCATTTCACGGCACTTAAGTCTTAGGAACGGTTTCTGATGGTTTGTTTCCAGAGGTGATATGGTGGGCTCTGTGTTCTCAGCAGCCTTCTCCTAATTGATGTACCGGCATGGCTATTGCTCACATGATTATTCTGAGTCCCTGGTGGGACCCGATCAAGTAGAATTCAGTAGACAGGTTTTGAGGAGACCACAGCCTGGTGACTTGCATAGCCAGCCTTGCTGCCATCTGGATTTATCCTTGAGTAGAACTTAAGGTGCCAGTAAAATGGAAGGTCTGCAGAGCTTTCAGAGGTCCTCTGTGAACAGGTGGCTGACCTGGTGGTTGAATACTGGCCATCAAGAGTTACATTAGATTTGGCCATCAAGAGTTACAAGTTCTGTTGTCTGGTAATGGCTTGGGTTGTTGAGATCCACAAAGGTTATTTTTGAACTTCAGCTTATCTCAAAAAATATAGAGCCTTTACTTCTGTGTTCAAAATCTAGTTGTTACTTCCCACCTTTTTATTGGCTTTATTTTAGTTACACAAATGACTCATTGTGGCATAATAAAAAATATGTATGTATATATATATTTGGTCTTTTGTCTCCGATTCCTGGCAGAGCTCCTAAATCCCTGTTATTTCCTGAGTGGTAGGAGTGTCTTTTGTTTTCATAACAAGCCTCTTTGAACATACCTGAATTTTTTTTTTTAAGATTTCATTTATTTGAGAGAGAGAGAATGAGAGACAGAGAGCAGGAGAGGGAGGAGGGTCAGAGGGAGAAGCAGACTCCCCGCTGAGCAGGGAGCCCGATGTGGGACTCGATCCCGGGACTCCAGGATCATGACCTGAGCCGAAGGCAGACGCCTAACCATCTGAGCCACCCAGGCACCCTGAACATATCTGAATTTATGCTAATGAAGTGACTTCTGGTAAACCCCTAGATAGCTTCAGCATGGGGGCTAGTCCCCAAAAAGACCAAGCCTTCACTTAGAGGGTTGGAACTTTCACCACCACCTGGGACCTCTGGGGACGGGAGAGGAGCTGGAGATAGAGTCCTGTCACCAGTAACCAGTGATTTAGTCAATCATGCCTATGTAATGGAACCTCCAGAGGAACCCTACAGAGGGGGCACCTGGGTGCCTCAGTCGGTTGGGGGTCTGCCTTCAGCTCAGGTCATGATCTCAGGGTCCTGGGATTGAGCCCCACGTCAGGCTCTCTGCTCGGTGGGGAGTCTGCTTCTCCCTCTCACTCTCCCTCTATGCTCGCTCTCTCTCAAATAAATAAATAAAATCTTAAAAAAAAAAAAAAGAAACCCTACAGGGGTCAGAGAGCTTTCAAGTGGGCCAATATATCTACCTGCTAGAAGGGTGGTGTACCCCAACTCCACAGAGACAGAGGCTCCTACACTCAGGGCCTTTTTGGACCTCACCTGTGTACCTCTTGATTTGGCAGTCTATTTGTATGATTTATAATTAATTGTAATTTTAAGTACAACATTTTCCTGAGTGCTCTGGGTTGTTCTAGCAAATTATCAAACCTGAGAGGGGGAGGTTGTGGGAACCCTTAAATTTATAGCCACATTGGATAGAAGTAACCTGGGACCTGGTACTTGTGACTGGTGTCTGAAGTGAAGGCAGTCTTGCGGAACTGAGCCCTTAAGCCTGTAAAGTCTGATGTTAACTCTGAGTAGTTAAGTGTCAGATAGGATTGAATTATAGGACACCCAGTGTTGGAGAATGAGAGACTTGGAAAATTGGTATTGGAAAAGACACCACGTATTTGGTGTCAGAAAGAACCAGTCTCAGGACATATTTTCAATGTAAAAGAGTCACTATCTAGTACACATAGCGATAAAGTTCCCCTCCATACGTCCCCCCCGCCCCCCCTTAATTCTCTGACACATCATTAACAAATGCTTGGTAGTGTGTTCCTATGTTTCGGGCATTTACCTGTGTGGACATCTGTATCTATGAGTGGGTTTAAATGTGCATGCATGTGTGTGCATAAATATACAAGAATCTATGTAGGTTAAGTATATCTATTAAGACATTTTCACATGAATGAAATTATACTATGTCATTCTGATGTCACCAGCATTTAATACAGTGATTGACAAAAAGGTGCTGAAACACATATATTGCAAATGATCTCAGGTTAGCAAGAGAATTTAATGGCTGCATATCACAGAAATCTGTGAGTTGTTGAATGAAAGGATGACGGAATATTTTAATGACTTTCCTTCCTTTGCGATGAATTGAAATAAAATAAGAATACAGATGTAGCCTACAAGGTGAAAATGAGCAGAACAACTTCCTTCACATTCCTCGAGTTGGGAAAAACTCACCCTTCCTCCTTTGTGTCCCCTTTACTCTCACATCATTACCACACTTATATCATTTCTAATGCCAGATGTGTGGGGATTTCCACCCCCTCCCCCCCAAGCAATTTTCCAACACCAGCAGGGTGGTCTACAATTCAAATCAATTCTGACACTATCTACCTGGAGTTAGTGTGTCAGACCCCAGGTTAAGGGCTCACTCCCACAAGACTGTCCCCCATTCAGATGTGAATTGAAAATAGTAGGCCCCAGGTTTCTCATAACTTCTGTCTGACTTGACTACAAATTGGAAGTTCTCCACAACCCTTCAAATTCAGGTTCAATTAGTTTGCTAGAGTGGCTCACGGAACTTGGGAAACACATTTACCAGTTTATTATAAAAGATATGATAAAAGATACAGATGAACAGTCAGGTGGAAGAGATGTGTAGGGTGAGGTATGTGGGAAGGGGCACAGAGCTTCCATGCCCTCTCCAGGCAGCACTCTCCCAGCACCTCCACATGTTCAGCAACCCAGAAGCTTTCCAAACCCTATACTTTTGCTATTTTATGGAGGCTTCCTCACTAGGCATGACTGATCATTAAATCTATTTCCAGCCCCTCTCCCTTCTCAAGAGAATGAGGGGGGCAGATCTGAAAGGTCCAAGCTTTTTTTTTTTTTTTTAATTTATTTTTTTTATTTTAGAGAGCAAGCACGAGCAGAGAGAGAAGCAGAGGGGGAGGGAGAAAGCATTTGAAGCAGACTGCGGAGTCCAATATACTGGGTTTGATCCCATGACCATGAGATCATGACCTGAGCCGAAACCAGGAGTTGGACGCTAACCCAACTGAGCCACCCAGGTGCCCCTAAAAGTTCCAAGCTTCTAATCATGGCTTGGTCTTTCTGATGACAAGCACTATCCAGGAGCCCAACTAGTTGCCCCATTAGAACAAAGACACTCATATTATTCTTAACACTTAGGAATTTATAAGGGTTTCGGGAGCCCTGTGTGAGAAACTGGGGTTAAATACCAAATATAGAACAGAAGATGATCCTAGAGCCCTTATCACCTAGGAAATTAGTTTTAGGAGCTCTGCCAGGAACCGGGGGCAGAGGCCAGTATATTTTATCCTACACCTTCCATTTCAATAAAAGGGAAATACTCATATTAACAGGATCTGTTGTTACAGGAATCACTGACACTGGAGGATGTGGCCGTGGACTTTACCTGGGAGGAATGGCAGCTCCTGGCCCCTGCCCAGGAGGAGCTATACTGGGATGTGATGTTGGAGAACTATAGGAACCTGGTGTCAGTGGGTGAGGACAGCTCCCCTGTCACTCAGAGGATGCCCAGTCAGTGGCCTTTCCTCTCTCAGCTTCTGAGCTGTGGCATATCTGTGCTGCTCTGAAGTGTAGATTCTCTGTTCCCTCCCTGGCCCCAGATGAGAAGGTATAACCTCTCCTTGTCTTAGAGAAAAGCTTTGATTTGTGAACATGCAAACTGTGCAGTCCCTAACATGTACCATTCTCATATCACTGCAGAGCCTAGTGCAATCTGATGAGCCTGAGTCTTCTGTCATTTCCCATAAACAGGGTATCAAGCCAGCCAACCAGATGCACTCTCTGAACTGGAACAAGGAGAACCACTCTGGATTTTAGAAGATGAAGTCCAAAGTCAAACCCATCCACGTAAGTGAGAGAAAACCAGCAAGGTGGTTGGCGGGGGGAGGCTGTGGAAGTCACTTTCTTGTCATTTAGAGAAGGCATCATAGTGGTGAGGGTGTCTGAGGATATAGAAACTGAACTATATATCCCTATCCCCATACGAGAGCTTTTTCTTTGTTGGAATTTAGAGGAAAATATACTCTTTTGTCTCTTTTTGGAACTAATCCCTCTTTATTTCTTCTTAAATGTCAACATTTTTTACCCTAGGATTATTCTTGCTTAGATTTCCACATCTTCCCATTCTTCATCACTTGTCAGAGTTCCCTTCACCTCTCTTCCTATGAAATTCCTCCTTCCATGTCTCTCTGCTAAGAGGAAACTTTGAATTCATTGCTGTCTTCTAATACACCCTCCTGCCCCATTGGAAAATATTTATTTCGCTTTAAACATCCAACCCCACCTAGGATGCCTTGCCCCCATGGTAACCTGGTTTGTTAATATACATGTACCTGCTTCTTTTTCTCTTTCCCCACTCTCAGCTTCTTTAAAGGTTCTCTTTTTATTTTCTGCTCTATCTCAAAGGCCTTAAAATCTTACTTTATTCAAAAGTGTTAAGTTCTTGTTCTCTGTGGAGATTCCCAAGTTATCTCCTTTAACACTGTATAATCTATCTACAGTTGACCCTCGAACAACATGAGTTTGAACTGCATGGATTTTTTTCATACAGTACTATATTGTCTCTTTATGATTTTTTAAATATAATTTTTAAGATTTTATTTATTTCAGAGAGAGCACAAGCATGAGCAGGGGGTGGGGGCAGAGGGAGAAGCAGACTCCCTGCTGAGCAGAGAGCCTGATTTGGGGCTCGATCCCAGGACCCTAGGATCATGACCTGAGCTGAAGGCAGATGCTTAAGCTTAACCTACTGAGCCACCCAGGCGCCCCTCTTCTTTATGATTTTCTTAATAACACTTTGTTTCCTCTGCTTATTGTTAAAATACCGTATATATTACATATAACATACAAAATATGTGCTAATTGACTTATTGGTAAGGCTTCTGGTCAATAGTAGGCTATTACTAGTTATGTTTTGGGGGAGTCAAAGTTACATTTTAGACTGCCCAGAGGGTTGACACCCCAACCTGTGTTGTTCAATGGTCAACTGTAGCTTACCTGTTTTCAAGGCAACTCCCTCAGAGTTCACACTTAGAATGGGGAATGATCTTCCCTCTAAGAAAATCCCTTTCCATCATCTTTTTTATTTTTTTAAATTATTTGTTCAGTTTTGTTGAGGTATAATTGACATATTAGTTTGCAGCTTCATCTTTTTTTTTTTTTTTTTTTAAGATTTATTTATTCCAGAGAGAGTGAGAGCACGAGTGAGCCAGGGGAGGGGCAGAGGGGAGAGAGAGAAACCCAAACAGACTCTGCACTAAGCACAGAGCCCAACACAGGGCTTGATCTCACAACCCCAAGATCAGACCTGAGCTGAAGCCAAGCGCTGGATGCCCAGGCAACTGCGCTACCCAGGTGCCCCATCATCTTTTTGAAAATTGAGATTCTCTTTTACTTTTATACATCTTAAATCCTGGCCATGCTGGGATTACCTTGAGGCTTCTCTACTCTCTGGGGCATTTAAGGTGTCTGCTATTCCTCTTCTTTAATGAGGAAAGACCTTTATATAATTTCTCATTCTCAGTTCCTAGCCTAAAGCCTCATGTCTGCTTTACTGTAATTCCTTTGTATATTTGTTAATTCTTTTTTTTTTTTAAAGATTTATTTATTTATCTGAGAGAGCTAGAATGAGAGAGAGAGAGAGAGAGTACATGAGAGGGGAGAGGGTTAGAGGGAGAAGCAGGCTCCTCGCTGAGCAGGGAGCCCGATGCGGGACTCGATCCAGGGACTCCAGGATCATGACCTGAGCTGAAGGCAGTCGCTTAACCAACTGAGCCACCCAGGCGCCCCTGTATATTTGTTAATTCTAATCTTTATTAGTTCAAGTTAGATTTTGTTGATGGATTCTTATTCCTTTTTTTTTTTTTAAGATTTTATTTATTTGACAGAGACAGACACAGTGAGAGAGGGATCACAAGAAGGGGGAGTGGGAGAGGGAGAAGCAGGTTCCCCGCTGAGCAGGGAGCCCGATGTGGGACTCGATCGCAGGACCCTGGGATCATGACCTGAGCCGAAGGCAGCCACTTAACGACTGAGCCACCCAGGCGCCCCTGGATTCTTATTCCTAAAGCTTTCCTTTTTCTCCCCGTAGACTGATGACATTAAGTCCCAGTTGACCATATTACCATCCATGACATAAATTTCACTTCTTTCGAAGACCTAAGTCTCTACTCTCAAAAAGGAAGAGGCATAAATGTAACAAAAACAAATATGCAGAGTTTGAGTTTTATATGATGAAGAGTTATGGAAATAGTGATGATGGTTGCATAACATTATGAATATATTTAATACCATTGAACTGTAAATTCAGGGAGTGGTTAAGATGATAAATTTTATGTTATGTGTATTTTGTCACAATTTAAAATGTGGCAAAAATACATAGAAACTGTGTCTAGTGGTGAAAAGGGCTCTGAATACCAATCCATTGGCATAGTGGAACAGTGGGTGGGGTTGGGGCCTGCCCTTTTATGACTAGGAATGTCTATATAATAGAAGATACCTATGAGCAGAGGATGAGTGACATGAGTAGGTTTCCTGGATGAAAAGTGAAGAATGGGAAGTGCAGAGCTGGAGGCAAGAGTGTGTCTGTTAAACATTTCCAACAGATAAGAAGCTAGTGTTTAACAAGTACAGTGTTTTTCAGTTGGGGAAGATGAAAATATTCTAGAGATGAATAGTGGTGATGGCTGCACCACAATGTGAATGTACTTAATGACACAGAACTGTACGCTTAAAAATGGTTAAAATGGTAAACTTTATCTTATGTGTATTTAACTACAATTGTAAAAGTTTTTTAAGACTATTTTTATTTATTTATTTATTTATTATTTATTTAGAGAGGGAGAGAGAGAATCTTAAGCAGGCTCCATGTTCAAAGCAGATCCCAATGTGGAGCTCAGTCTCACAACTCTGGGATCATGACCTGAGCCAAAATCAAGAGTTGGATGCTTAACCAACTAAGCCACCCAGGCATCCCTAAAAGTTTTTTTTTTTTTTTTAAGAGATAAGGAATATATATAAGGATATACTTCGAATTTCTTTTAGGTTGATATCATAGGTTTTCCACTGAAGAGCCAGCCATCCTACAATATTTTTTTTTTTAAAGATTTATTTATCTTAGAGAGACAGCACATGAGAGAGCAAGAGTGGGAGAGTGGGGTAGAAGGAGAGATAGTCTTTTCCTTTTTTTTAAAGATTTACTTATTTTAGAGAGACAGCATGCATGCATGGTGGGGTAGGAGGGAGAGAAGGAGAGAGAAGCTGACTCCCCACTGAGCGCAGAGCCTGATGAGAGGCTTGATCTCACAACCCTGAGATCATGACCTGAGCCAAAATCAACAGTCGGACTCTTAACCATCTGAGCCACCCAGGCACCCCAGGGAGAGAGGGTCTTAAGCAAACTCCACACTCAGCGTGGAGCCCAACATAGGGCTCGAACTCACTGCCCTGACATCACTACCTGAGCTGAAATCAAGAGTTGGATGCTCAACCAACTGTGCCACCCAAGCGCCCCCCTCCCAACAGTATTTTTGGAGTAGTTTTATTCTATATCACGGTGACAGGATTCACTGTTCTCTTCTTTCCTAGAAATTCAGAAAGTTGATGATCATCTGCCTCAGCACTTACAAAACCCAGAAGTGCCAAAGAGGATAGAACAGTGTTATGAACTGAACACATGTGGAAATATTGTTCATCAGAGCAAAAGTCATTTTCCTTTCAGGCCAAATCATGATAGGCTTAATTTACACGGAAAAACTTTGAAGTCACACTTAGATTTAATCAACCGAAGTAGAAGCTGTGACATAAAAGAGCCTGCTGAGCATAGTGGAGATGGGAGATCCTTTCTCTGTGCTAATCACAAGCAAACTCATACTGAAATTAAATTCCATGAAAGTAGAAGACCCATCAGCACTAAGTTACAATTCATTAAACATCATCAAACACACAAAACAGAGAGAGCCCGTCAAAGATACTGAATGTGGGAAAGCCTTCCTCAAGAAGTCTCAGCTCACAGAACATAAGAGAATTCATACAGGAAAGAAACCCCATGGATGTAGTGTATGTGGGAGAACCTTTTCTAAGGAATTCAAGCTCACTGAACATCAGCAAACTCCCAAAGGAGAGAAACCCTATGAGTGCTGTGAGTGTGGGAAAACCTTCCTCAGGAAACTTCAGCTTACTGAACATCAGAAGACTCATACAGGAAATAAACCGCATGGATGCAGTGTATGTGGGAAGGCATTCTCCAGAAAGTTCAAGCTAACTGAACACCAGAGAACTCATACAGGAGAGAAACCTTATGAATGTACTGAATGTGGCAAAGCCTTCTGCAGGAAGGCAGAGCTCATTATACATCAGAGAAACAAAGAGGAGAAAGGCCCCATCAATGCAATGAATGTGGAAAAGGTTTCTCCAGAAAATCACAACGCATTCTACATCAGAAAACCCATACAGGAGAGAAATTTTATATACGCAGTGAATGTGGAAAAGGTTTCATTCAGAAGGGCAATCTCTTTATACATCAGTGAACTCACACTGGAGAGAAACCCTATGGATGCACTGAATGTGGTAAGGCCTTCAGCCA
This sequence comes from Mirounga angustirostris, assembly GCF_029215605.1. Classification (NCBI taxonomy): domain Eukaryota; kingdom Metazoa; phylum Chordata; class Mammalia; order Carnivora; family Phocidae; genus Mirounga; species Mirounga angustirostris. Next base: position 54,831,198 of record NW_026991724.1, on the reverse strand, counting down.
GAAGGCGTGCCTCATAGCACATCAGCGATTTCATATAGCAAAGACTCCCTGTATGTACTGAATGTGGAAAATCTTGTTCACAGAAATCAGAACTCATTAAACATCAGAGAATTCACACAGGAGAGAAACCCTATAAATGCAGTGACTGTGGGAAAGTCTTCACTACAAAGACAATGCTCACTGTCCATCGAAGAACTCATACAGGAGAGAGACCCTATGCATGCACTGACTGTGGGAAAGCTTTCTCCTACATGTCATGCCTTGTTAAACATAAGAGAATACACACAAGAGAGAAACATGTAAATTTAGTGAAGGTTGAATATTCTTCCACAGAGGGTCACAGCTTATTAAATACTAGTGAATTCATGCAGGAGAAAAGCCCTGTTAATATGGTGACTGTGCAGCTGCCTTCTATGATCCCTCAGACCTCATCAAACATCAGTGGGCTCCTCACAGATAGGAATGCAGTCATAGTGGGACAACCAGTTGTCAGATGTGCACCCTCAGGAAATAACGGAAAGTATGTACAGGAAAGAAGCCTTATGAATGCAGTGAATGTGGTCATGCCTTCAGTGGCCAATTACACCTTATTTTATGTCACAAAAAACACAGGAAAAAACTGGTACATTCAATTTGGAAAAGCCTTGAGTAATAATGTCTAGCTGATTATATGGTTATATATAAACAGAAAACCTATGAGTGCAGAGGCTAGGAAAGCTGTTTTTTGGAAGACAGACCCTGTCTGTCATCAGTGATCACCACAGATCATCAGTGAGCTTATAGTAAGTAGAAGTATGACAGTGGAAAAGTCCTTACCCTCAATATGTGTCAGTTCATACTGGGGAGAAACTGTTAGAAGGCAGTGAATGTGGCAGGGTTTTCAGTAGTACCTTCTGCCTCATCCATTAGCAGATGAAATCACAGAGAAAACGCTGTTAATCCGTTAATTGTGGAATACCTTTAACAAAATACTAAAGTTCTTGTGAAGCAAAGAAGGCTTGTGAAAATGAGAATGTTTGAGAGCTTTATGTACCTTTTCCAACTTGACTTGTACATCACGTGATACACCTGATGGGCATTTTCGGACAGGATACCTTGAACCACATCCCCAGTTACCATGTTAATGATTCCATAATTTAGAGGAGACAGTCTCTGCCCTACTTCACTCGTTAACATTACCACATTATATTCACTTTTCCCATTTGTGGATTCTTTTTCTAAAATTATATTCAGTTCCTACCCAATATCATATGATGGTTAGCTGTTGCATTTCTTTGGCTCTAGATTTAAGTATTACTTCAGGCAATGGAAGTCCTTCAAAAATGAAATGAATATATTAAAGTAATGAATACATCAAAAATGCTAATGTCCTTGAATTTAAAAATAAGACCAAGCATTATACAATGTCATCATAAAAGTGATTTTTAAAATTTTTTAGACTTGAAAAGGTAGAGAAACCACATTTGCAAAATGAACTAAACGCCCAAGAACAATTAGTAATTTAAACCTATACAATAAATAACAAAATATATTCCAACACAGCTCTTGGTAATTTTTTTTGAAAACATAAAAAAGCAAGGTAGGCAATTTGAATACAAATTAAGATGACTACTTCCATCCTAGTTCTCCTTCCTGGATTATTAAAATTATTATTCTCACTATTATTCTCAGAATGCTGGGAATCTGAAGTTCTAAACTCAAGGATAACTATCCAGTTGCACTCTTCCCTTGGAGGTAGTATCCTGTCTAACCCTACCTTTTGCCTCATTGATGGAATCACCCTGACATTCTTCCTGGCATCTATTGCCTCATTGATGGAATCACCCTGACATTCTTCCTGGCATCTATTCCCATTTTCTCTCAACTCAGAGGGACTCTGAGTCCTACACACATGAGGAAGAGAAAAGTAGATCTTCACAGAATCAACCCTGGCCTGGTATATTCTATGAAGCCAGAGAGACTTTGAACTGGACCTGGTGTAGGCTGAATCTAGTGCTGGACTGGAATACTAGTGGCCTGTAATCAGCTTGGAAAATATTTTCAGAATCTAGTATGTGTAATATATTTCTTTTAAGTAGGCTCCATGCCATCATGGGGCTTGAACTCAGGACCCTGAGATCAAAAGCTGGATGCTCAACCGAGTCACCCAGGCACACTGATATGTATACTTAATTGAATGTAGTCAGGGGTAATGATAGGGGCTGGCATAAAACTGATACAGGAAGAGGTTCAGACCATGTCCCCTGCTGAAAAACTGTGATCTGAAAAAGGGCCTTAGGTTAGGTCTCAGAGAGAAACTAAAGTAGAGGCCTGTCAGTAGATGAGGTATTTTAATGGCATTTAGACAGGTGATTTTTTAAAAATCAGTGACATAAATACCACTAGAATCACTTGGAGAGAACATCTCAATTGTTTTCTTAAAGATTTTGATATGGAATATAAAGACCTTGGGTCATGTATAAACACTACTGTATCAATTTCAATACAAAGCATATTACAGTATCAACTTTATATGTTTATGCTCAAGTATAAGGTCTTGAATGTAAGTTATACACTGTAAAAGTTAGACTAAGCTTCCTGAGGGAGGGAACTTCTGTTAACCCCTATATACGAGATGTCTAGAAAAATATGTGATACACGGGCGCCTGGGTGGCTCAGTTGGTTAAGCGACTGCCTTCGGCTCAGGTCATGATCCTGGAGTCCCTGGATCGAGTCCCGCATCGGACTCCCTGCTCGGCAGGGAGTCTGCTTCTCCCTCTGACCCTCCCCCGTCTCATGTGCTTGCTCTCTCTCAAATAAATAAATAAATAAATCTTTAAAAAAAAAAAGAAAAAAGAAAAATATGTGATACAGAGTAGGCACCTGATAAATACTGTTAATTGACTGAATCTCATTCAGTAAGCGATCTGGTCTTAACTAAGATTTAAAGCAGGGCCAGGAAAAAATTAACTAACTCAATAATTAAACAGGGCCAGAGAGGACCAAACTGTTTCCAAGTAACCTCAATGTATCCCAAAACAAGCTTTAAGAATATAGGAGTGCAAAAATATCCTGATCTTCCCTCCTCTCCCCACTTCCGCAACCAAAGTTTGGTTGGATGTTTGTCATCCAACCAAAACTTATTGGGCAGGAAAATGTGACCAGTGTTGAAAGAAACCAATCATAAGTGACTAAAACTGACAAAAATGCTAGATTGAGCAAACAAGGACATAGTAACTGTATAAATAGTTATAGCTGTATTCCATTAGATCAAAATCATAGAGGAATGGTTAACATGTTAATAACAATGTGTTGGGTTTTTATGTTTTACTTCCTATTTTATAAACCCTCCCAGAATATTGTTGTTTATTTGCTATCTTGATCAGAGAGTGGAAGGCAGTTAGCAGTTTCCACTAGGCATTCCTCACAATGGTACCTCTTACCCCCCTGGCCAAGAACTCAGGGCTTTTCTCTTTTAAGTTCAGGTTCTCTAAGCATTTTTTTCCCTTTTTAATAAAAGCTTTTGTTCTCATTGTAGTTGAATTTGTACTTGAGTTTCTTTGCCTTGTTATAAAATTCACTGATCTTTCCTTTTGCATACACAAATAGGTTAAAATACTGTTCTTAGGTTTTAGACTCCCCACCCACCCTGACCTGTTTTTCATTTTGGATAGTTTCTATTGCTGTGTCTTTTAAGTTCACTAATTTTTTCTTATACAATATCTAATCTGCTATTAATCCCATCAAATGTATGTTTTACCACAGAAGTTGTAGTTTTTATCTCTAGAAATTTGAATTGGGCCTTTCTTTTTATAGCTTTCATATCTCTATTTAATATGACTTACTTAAGTTTTTATTTAAGTAATATCTACATCCAATGTGGGGCTTGAACTCACAACCCCAACTGAGACAGCCAGGCACCCCAACATGGTTTACTTTTAACCTAATATTTAAAGTGAGTTTCTAGGGGTGCCTGCATGGCTCAGTCGGTTAAGCATCTGACTTCTGCTCAGGTCATGATCTTAGGGTTGTGGGACTGAGCCCCGCATTGGGCTCCTTGCTCAGTGGGGAGCCTGCTTCTCCCCCTCCCTCTTCCTCCCGCTCCCCCTGCTTGTGCTCTGTCAAATAAATAAATAAAATCTTTATAAAATAGAGTTTCTGGTAGGCAGCATGTAGCTGGACCTTTTTTATCTGATTGATGATCTCTTTTTACTGGGGTATTTAGATCATAATTAATGTGGTTAGGTTCAAATTAACAATGTGGGGCGCCTGGGTGGCTCAGTTGGTTAAGCGACTGCCTTCGGCTCAGGTCATGATCCTGGAGTCCCGGGATCGAGTCTCACATCGGGCTCCCTGCTCAGCAGGGGGTCTGCTTCTCCCTCTGCCCTCTTCCCTCTCGGGCTCTCTGTCTCTCATTCTCTCTCTCAAATAAATAAATAAAATCTTTAAAAAAAAAATTAACAATGTGTAATTTGTTATTGATCCCATCTGGTTTTGCTCCCCTTTTTGGCATTTTCTACCTTCTTTTGGAGTAACTAGGTTTTGTTTTTAAGATTTATTTATTTCGGGGCTGAGGGGCAAGGGAGAGGGAGACAGACTCCCCACTGAGTGGGGAGCCCAACGCAGGGCTCGATCCCAGGACCCTGAAATCATGATTTGAGCCAAAATCAAGAGTCAGATGCTCAACCAACTGAGCCACCCAGGCGCCCCTGGAGTAACTATGTTCTATGATTATCTCCATTGTTGGCTTATTAGGCGTAACTCTGTTATTTACGTGGTTCCTTTAGAGTTTATAGCATGCATCATTCACTTAGCAGTGTATCTTCAAGTTATTATACCTTTTCATGTATAGTACCAGAATCTTATATACTTCATATTTTCTGTAGCCAAATCAGCTTCATTGAAGAAATTATCTTCTGGATGCTCCTGAGATATATTTTTAGTGGATGTGTAAACTGGCTTTACATGATAATTACACATTAGCATTCCTAACTCCATATACTTTTGGAATCTTTACAAAATATAAAGAAATTTCTGGCTTTTAAACTTTAGTGTAGGCCACCTTTGAGTCCAGTTTCAGTCAACCAACCAAGCAAACTGTAGAGCCATTCTAACTGAGCTCAAACATTAAAGCCAGAAGCAATTCATGGTCAGCCCATATTGTTAAATTTGCCTGATCCAAATTTTTGTTCCTTCCGCCATAATCCCACAAATGTTTCACAGGATTCTCTTTATATAAGCAATATATATAAAAAATAAATACTTCATGACTACGCTGGGTTTACCCAAAGAATGCAAAGTTAAATTTTGTCTAATTTTCTTTTTTTTTAAAGATTTTATTTATTTATTTGACAGAGAGAGAGACAAGGAGAGAGGGAACACAAGCAGGGGGAGCAGCAGAGGGAGAAGCAGGCCTCCCGTGGAGCGGGGAGCCCGATGCGGGGCTCGATCCCAGGACCCTGGGACCATGACCTGAGCTGAAGGCAGACGTTTAACGACTGAGCCACCCAGGCGCCACCAAAATTTTGTCTAATTTTCTAAGCAATGTAATTCACCACTGTATTAGACTGCTTTGGCTGTGATAACAAAATACCACAGAGTGGGTGTTTGAAAAAACAGAAATTCATTTTCTCACAGTTCCAGAGGCTAGAAGTCCACAATCAAGTTTCCAGCTGATTTGGTTTCTGGTCAGGACTCTTCCTGGCTTGCAGACATCTAGCTGCCTTCTCACCATGTTCTCGCAAGGCATTTCCGCAGTTTGTCTACACAGAGAAAGAGCTCTCTGGTGTCTCTTCCAATAAGGACACTGAACTCACTGGGATCAGAGCCCCACCCTTAGGACCTCATTTAACTTTAATTACTTCCTTAGAGGTCCCACCTCCAAATATAGCTGAGTGTTAGGATGTTCTACTTGTGAATCTGAGGGGACACATTCAGTCCATAATATTCCACTCCTATCCCCCCCCGAAATTCATGACCTTTGTGCCTGCAAAATACATTCCATTCCAACAACCCTCAAAGTCTTAGCTCATCCCAGCATCAACTCTAAAGTCTATATAGTCCAAGTCTCATCTAAATCATATATGGGTAAGACTTCAGGTGGAATTTACCCAGAGGCAAAATTTCTCTCCAGCTATGAACCTGTAAAATTAGAGAAGTTACTCACTTGCAAAATACAGTGGTTGGACAGGGGTAGGATAGACATTCCCATTCCATGAGAGAGAAATTAGGAGGAAGAAAGGGGTATGGGTCCCTCAAAAACTTCAAAACCTAGCGAAGCAAATCCCATTAGATCTTAAGACTTAAGAATCATCATCTTTGGTTACTTATCTTTGGTTACGTCCGGCTGCCAGGCATTGTAGGTCACACTGTAGGTGGGAATCATAAACACTCTTGCAACTTTACATTCAAACCAGCAATTTTACATTCTGCATTCCAGTAAGCTCCACCAAGGGTATTTTTGCCTGCATTTATAGCTTTTGTTACCCTAGCATGCAGAACAGTATCTGCCACATAGTAGGCATTTTATCAACATCCGGATGAATGAATGAATAATCCCTTTAACTGGAAGGCGCTCTAAGCCTTGTTGTGTAACCGTGGGGAGTGAGTTCCGCACTGGGAGCTCAGTTGGGCTGCAATACTGAACAGAACCGCTTCCTTTTCTCAGAGTTTTGTTTTTTTTGTTTTTTAAGATTCAAAAAAATTTTTAAGTGCAATTTATCCCCCAGCCACACCAAGGTCAAGTGACCGAGCCAGCCAGGGGCCCCTCAGAGCTTTTGATTCAACGTATTTTTTTTTTAAAGATTTTATCTATTTATTTGAGAGAGAATGAGATAGAGAGAGCACATGAGAGGGGGGAGGGTCAGAGGGAGAAGCAGACTCCCCGCTGAGCAGGAAGCCCGATGCGGGACTCGATCCCGGGACTCCAGGATCATGACCCGAACTGAAGGCAGTTGCTTAACCAACTGAGCCACCCAGGCGCCCTGATTCAAGGTATTTTTCATCTTCAGGGAAAGAAAAGCCTGCCGCGTCTTTGACTCCTCCCACCGCGGGAGAGCCACGCTTCTCTATTAGCTCCGCCGCTTGTTGACCCCCATCAGCCTTGTGCCCCGTTTCCACCCACAGGAATCATACCAAGAGCTTTAGGATTCTGTTTGCCCACTCTCTGACCGATGCCTTTTTCAGCGGTTCTCTAAAACCTAGCCCGGCCGCCAATGCCGCTTTCTCCACAAAGCCGCCTCCAGCCAGCATTCCCAGGATACTAGCCCGTTCCCCTCCACTGTTGTTGCTCAGGCTCGGCTCGAACTCCCTTCCGGTGAACTTCTACGCGGGCCGCGCCCACTTAGCTTCTCCCTGTTCTTTTAAGTGAAAGCGCTTTAAACCAGACCATCTCGGCCGGTCCTGAGGAGAGATCTGCGCAGGCCTCACTGAGTTTCTGACACGCTAAGCTGTATATGCACCGCCCCTGGTGAATGTTACAAATTCGGGGCCCAATGGCTAAAGTGGCCTGGAAATAAAGCGAAATAAAGCGTTTTCAATAGCTTCTCACCGTCTAGCGCCTTCCCGCGAAAGGCGCAAAGAGAGAGGACGCTCGCCCCAGGGCAGGAAGTGAGGGAAACCGCTGCTCCTGGCGACCAGCCGGGAGCCGGCGCTGCAATATGACGTCACAGAGGCCGCGCCTCGCGCCAGATTCCGGGTCTCTGGAACAACGCACGTTGGCCCTCGTCGGCCGCCGTCCTCGCAGTCGCTGCGGTGGGGCTCGGGGGGGCGGTAGACGCTGAAGCAAAGTGCTTGGGGAAGTGGTGCGATGATTTGTCTCCAGAGGTGAAGATCGACGTTATCGCCAGGTCATTGTCGGTCCTGGGAGTGTTTGGGGGCCAGGGAGAGCGCGTTGGGGTTTGCGGTGTGTTTGTTTTTGTTCTGTCCTGGAGCGCGTGGGGGTCGGTGTTGGGGGAAGCGAATGGGACATCTCGCTAGGGGTTGTGTTGAAGGATCACTTGGGAGTTCCCCGTGGAGGGGGACTTGTGAGGTTTCGTGCTGGAACGAGAACCTGGGGAGAGTAGCGGTATGGGGCGTCTGGTTGGGGGAAGCAGGAGTCGTGTCGGCGTTGTCGGTGTTGGGGACAGCGTTTGGGGAGTTCCGTTGTTGATGCTTATCACATCCTTTTAAAGATGGGGTTTCTGGCCTCTTGCGCCCATGTTTACTGTATATTCTTTTTTAAAAATATTTATTTATTTATTTTTATTTATTTGAGAGAGAGAGCACAAGAGGGGGTAGGGTCAGAGGAAGAAGCAGACTCCCTGCGGAGCAAGGAGCCCGATGCGGGACTCGATCCCGGGACTGCGGGATCATGAGCTGAGCTGAAGGCCGTCGTTTAACCGACTGAGCCACCCAGGCGCCCTGTTTACTGTATATTCTTGCAGAAAATATGTTTTCGTTTTTATCCCCGGCCCATGTAATGACATGCTCAAACTCCTAAATAGTCCAGAAAATAACTCTTGTTAAATTTTAGTGTATTCCAGTTTTGATGTTGGGATCAGTTGTGTAGGTACTGCTATAATTTTACACATTTTGAATCTGATATCCTATTACTCTTTGGAAGTTTTCATCTTTCTTTTTTTTAAACTATCGCAGTTATGTTCTGTTGCGCAGGTGCTTTAATTTGGGTAAAACTGATGTGGGTATAAGTCCCACACCACACTTTCAGGAACATTTGATGGGTTTCCTTTAACACAAGTGTTTTGTTAACTTGACCAGCTGTGGTGGTGATTTTCCACATGTGTTTTAGACATATCTGTTTGTGTTTATTCCTAAATAGTTTATACTGTTGTAATCATAAATGGTGGGGGTTTTTTCAGTATGACCCCACTTTTTGTTTCTTCTAATTTTATATAATGCAAAAACCAAAAATTTAAATTTATTTTGTCCTCTCAGTCTACTAATATTACTGCCACTAGCTTATGCATTGATTCTTTTATATTTTCTAGTTGAGTATTTTCGTTATCTGCAAATAATTTTGGCCAGGTGGCAAGTGTATGAACTGTGGAGTAAGAAGAACCTGCTTCTGCCTCTGACTTGGGTAGGTTAATGTCTGAGTTTCTTTATTGGTGAAAAAAGCTGTCATAATTCCTACTTCATAGAGTTATGAAGATTAAATTAGCAAATATTCTTTAAGTACGAAGTGTAGTGCCTGGCACCTAGTATAGTCGGAATAAATGGTAACTATGGTTTATCAAGTTTTTATTCCTCATTCTCAAAGATTTTCCCCCCAGCTTTATTGAGATATAATTGACATACAACATTCTGTAAGTTTAACGTGTACAATGTGTTGATATAATACACTTGTATATTGAAAATAATTTCTACCGTAGGTTAGCTAATACCTGCATCATGTCACATAATTACCATTTCTTTTATGTGGTGAAAACATTTAAGATCTCTTAGGTTTCAGTTATATAATACAGTCTTAACAGTAATCACCATGCTGTACAATGCAGCCCCTCAAATAACTTTAAAATTACTTTCATTTATATATTTTTTCTCTCTCTTTATTTAATATTTGATTTATAGATTACTAGATTTCCCAGTGTCTTATATTCCTGGAAGAAACCATACTTGTCCATAGTGATTTGTTCTTTAAATATGTGGCTGGGTTCCATTTGCTAATATTTTATTTAATAGTTTTGCATCTAGAAATAAAAAGATGTCTTGGATTTGCTTCAGAATAATCCTGTGGTGAAGAGAGATGAGTGGTGATGTAGATAATACAAAATTAAGTTTGAGCTGATAATTATTGAAGGCACATAATGGATATGAGGAGTTTGATTATACTTCTCTTTCTTTCCTCTCCTCTCCTCTCCTCTCCCCTCCTCTCCCCTCCTCTCCCCTCCCCTCCCCTCCCCTCCCCTCCCCTCCCCTCCCTTCCCCTCCCCTGTCCTCCCCTGTCCTCCCCTGTCCTCTCCTCTCCTCTGCACACGTGGGCAGGGACAGAAGGAGAGAGAATCTCAAACAGGCTCCACACCCAGTAAGGAGCCTGATGCAGGGCTCAGTCCCATGACCCTGAGATCATGACCTGAGCCAAAATCAAGAGTTGGATGCTTAACCGACTGAGCCACTCAGGTGCCCCTCCTCTTTCTTTGTACATAGGGTTTTATTATACTGTTTCTTCTTCTTTGGCTTGAACCTTTTCATAATAAAATTTAAAAATTTTTGCTTCTACATTTATAAGTGAAACTGATCTGTACTTTAAGAGTATTTTTGAAGTATAACACTAAAAATGAAAAAATAGGATATTATAGCACCCTAGGAGCCCCATCTCATCCTAATCTCCTCCCTTCTCTCCAGAGGTAATTATTACCCTAAAAACATCAAATTTGCCTGGCTGTTAACTTTATACAGATGGAGGGGCGCCTGGGTGGCTTCAGTCAGTTAAGCATCCAAGTCTTGATTTCAGCTTAGGTCATGATCTCAGGGTCGTGGGATTGAGCCCAGCATCGTTGGGCTCCCTGCCTGCTTCTCCCTCTCCTTCTGCGGCTCCCCCTGCTTGTGCTCGCTCTCTGTCTTTCTCAAATAAATAAAATCTTAAAAAAAACCAACTTTATACAAATGGATCATAGGGTACATGTCCTTTTGTATCTGGTTTCTTTTGCAGAATATTTTGTTGTGAAATTCATCTAATTTGTTGCATTTAGCAATAGTTCATTTTTTTTTTTCATTGCTGTATGGTATTCTTTGGTGTGATTAAACCCCAATTTATTTATGCATTCCACTATTAATACACATTTTGGTTGTTACTGGCTTGTGTCTGTTATAAAGAATGCTGATACGAACATTTTTGTACATGCATTTTGATGCATGATATACTTAGTAGAATTCCTGAATTGTGGGGTATGCTACATACAAGGAGAAATGACAAATGCCCAGTCATAACGGGAGGTTCTTAGCATACGTCACTCAGTAACAGAGAACAAGGAGATGAAAAGCTAGAAGGCTATAGTTTAACAGTGGTCAGCAAAGTTTCTGTAAAGAGCAATAAGAGAGTAAATATTTTAGGCTCTGCAGGCCAGATAGTCCTGCACCTGCTGAACTCTGCCATTGTGAGATGAAAGTAGCCTAGAGAATACATAAACAAATGGGTATGGCTGTGTTCCAGGAAAACATTATTTACAAAAACAGTTCACCAACCCACTATACTGCCAACCCCTGAACAATTAGAATAACATAATTAACAGTGTAAAACACTCCCCCCAATGATTTTTCTCAAATGCACATAGAACAATTATAAAAATTTAGCATATGGAAAAAAAATTAGCATATGGTGGGCCATAAAGCCAGTCTAAACAAATTTCAAAGGATTGAAATCATACAGAATACTTTCTCTGGCTACAGTGGAATTAAACTTATAAAGCAATATCAAAATGATAACTAGAAAATCTCCCATTTTTGTTAAGCATACCATACATGTCTAAATAATCTATGATTCAGAAAAAATTACAGTGGAAATGTTTTGAATTGCATTTTAATAATCCTACATCTCAACTTTTGTTTAATTCAACTAAAGCAATCAGTGGGGGGAATTTAGACATGTAGTAGAAATGCATATATTGGAGGGACACCTGGGTGGCTCAGTCGTTTATACACACACAATGGAATATTATTCAGCCATAAGAAAGAAGGAAATCTTGCCATTTGCACCAACATGGATGGACCTTGAGGGCATTATACCAAGTGAAATAAATCAGAGAAAGACAAATACTATATGATCTCACTTATGTATAGGGTATCTTAAAAAATGAAACAAAACGAAAAAACCGAGTTCATAGATACAGTGAACAGTTTGGTGGTTACTAGAGGCTGAGGTTTGGGGGTAGGTGAAATGGGTGAAAGGGGTCAAAAGACATAAACTTCCAGTTATAGAATAAATAAGTCATAGGGATGTAATGTACAGAATGGTGACTATAATAATACCATATTGCATATTTGAAATTTTATAACTGGTGGCAAATGTTAACTAGACTTATTACAGTGACCATTTCATAATGTATACAGATACTGAATTGTTACATTGTACACCTGAAACTAATATATGTCAGTTATACCAAAAATAATAATACCAACAGATAGTATTTATATATGTAAAGGAATGTTATCATTTTTCATGTGTCATTTTCATGTCAGTTTCAACCACTGACTAAATTTTTTTAGTACAGTTGACACACAATGTTACATTAGTTTAAGTTGTGCAACTTAGTGACTTGAGCAGTTTTGTACATTACTATGTTCATCATGACTAACTCTTATTTTTGAGTCTTGTCCATTTCAATTACTTGAGTTTTCTGGGTGTACCGTAATACTGTGCAATGTTGTTAATTTCTTTTCTTTCATATTGATCACTGCTATTTGATTCTTCTCTCTAATGACATGATAAGACCAGTGATGAATGAGAATGGTGGTATTTACGCCTTCCCATGCTTCATAGGAATGCTTCCAGCATCTCACTGGCTCTCCATTGGGCATGTAAAGTGATTTTACTTGCTTTGCTTTGCTTTTGTTTTGCTTTAGATGTTTTTCCTTTTTTCCTCTTATCTTTTGGAAAGAAAGACAGTGTGACTTCCAACTAACATGTCAACTACAAGTCCCAACTCCATTCCTTCCTCTTCATCCCTAGAAGTAACCTCTAACTTGAAATTTTACATTATAATAATTTTTGGACTTTAAGTGTGTATCTCCAAACTATATATTCTATTTCTATGTGCATTTAAGAAGTTTATGCAAATGGTGTTACACTTGATGTATCCTTTTACAAGAGATTTATAGGATTTTATTTTGTTCTTGTTTTATCAGTAAGCTGTTTTTTTCTCCCAACACTATTGACATCACATGTGTGGGAGTTTGTCCCCACACCAGCCAATTCTCCCAACTCCCTGGACAACAACTGGGTGTCCTAAAATTCAACTCAGTTTTGATGCTAACTACCAGGAATTCATGCAGATCCCACAGATTAAGGGCTCGCTTTCACAAGGTTGACCACACTTCAGATACAGTCACTATTCCCAGGTTGCCCCTTGTATTTCTGACCAGCTGGCTATAAATCAGGGGTTTCGGGGGCACCTGGGTGGCTCAGTTGGTTGGGTGTTTGACTCTTGATTTTGGCTCAGGTCATGATCTCAGGGTTGTGAGATCACCCTGCACTGGGCTCTGCCATCAGTGGAGGGAATTTAGACATGAATTTAGACTCCCAGCTGGGAGTCTGCTTGAGATTCTCTCTTCCTCTTCCTTTGCCCCTCCCCCTGTTCTCTCTCTCAAATAAATAAATCTTTTTAAAAAATAAATCAGAGGTTTCTACACCCCGCCCCCCCAAGTTCAATAATTTGTTAGAACAGCTCACAGAACTCAGGAAGATACTTTACTTACTGTCACCAATTTATTACAAGAGATACAAATGAACAGCCAGATGAAGAGGTACATAGAGTGAGATCTGGAAGGGTCCTGAGCACAGGAGCTTCTGTCCATATGGAGTTGGGGTACACCACCCTCTTGGCTCCACCTGAGTGTTCAACTCAGAAGCTCTCCAAACCGTGTAATTTGGGAGATTTTGTTGATTAAATAGCCCACTGATGATTAAACTCAATCTCCAGCACCTCTCCACTTCCCAGGGGATGAGGCTGAAAGTTCCAACCCTCTAATCATGCCTTGATCTTTCTGGGGACCACCCTCTATCCTGAAGCTGTCTGTGGACCCCCAGCCACCAATAATCTCATTGGCATATCAGAGCTACTCTTGGCACTCCAAAGATTTTAGGAGCTGTGTGCCAGAAACCTGGAACAAAAACCAGCTGTTTCCCATTGTACCATAATGAGTCTAAGGAGGTAGCCACTCCGTTCCTAGGCTATTATAGGTTTGTTAACAAAAGGAATACTGAATTTTATGAGCTACTTTTTCAATATCAATTTAGGCTTTTCTCTTCTAACCTATTAATTTATTTTATTGGCTACTGTTGGCTGGCATCCTGACATCCATGCCCCTTTTGTTAAGAAAATCCCTATTTTATTTAGACAGTCATCCATCTAGGAACTTGACCTTAACCTTAGTTCAGTAGGAGATGCAGATTAGTCCTACCAATCAGGGTAGTTCCATTGCCGTTTTCAGTTTCATTGCTATGTTCCAGGCATGAACATTTGGTGCAGCTCAGCTCTGTTGAGGGTGAGGGAAAGTCTGCCAAGCAGCTTCTGGGAAATGGTTGAGTCCTTGATCTCCAGTCCTGGAGGTCTCAGTTGTAAACTCATTCATGTCTAACCCCCTCTTCCTACCTTTCTCCTACCCATGTGGAGTTGTATACCATTCTTTTTAGGCTGGCACTGCAGGTAGACTAGACTGAAGGGCCAAGACTGGGATAAAGCATTGTCAGGGGGTGGTAGGTATCCTTGTTTACTGTGTTTACCAGTTGGCCAGAGAATGAGTCAGAGATGAGCTTTCTGGTATGGAGGATTCAAGAGAGCAAGAGAGTCTTTGAGAATAATTTGCTGCCTTGCAGGGTGAAGCAAAATTTAAATTGACTTCATGGTGTTGGTGTCCTCAGAGTGTGAGTTTCTTTTTTTTTTTTTTTTTTTAAAGATTTTATTTATTTATTCATGAGAGACAGAGAGAGAGAGAGAGAAGCAGGCTCCCAAGGAGCAGGGAGCCCGATGCGGGACTCGATCCCAGGACCCTGGGATCATGACCTGAGCCGAAGGCAGACGCTTAACCATCTGAGCCACCCAGGCACCAGAGTGTGAGTTTCCAGCATGGCTCTAGGGCTTGGCCCTTGGGGAGACTGATCTCTGACCTGCAGCTGCTGAGGCAAGGGTGGCTCTGCCTTTGCATTCTGGCTTGTGTGGGAGGAGCTGGCTGGGTGTGCATAGCAAATATTACAAGAACTGGTTCCAGGGGTTCTGTTTTTGCAACTATGACCGTGTGGCCACTCCATAGTATGAAGTGCTAGGGAGTAAAGTTTTTTTTTTTTTTTAAGATTTGGTTTATTTATTTGGGAGCGAGAACACAGCGGGGGAGGAGCAGAGAGAGAGAGAAGCAGACTCCCCACTGAGCAGGATGCCCAACGATGCTGAACTCAATCCCAGGACCCTGAGATCATGACCTGAGCTGAAATCAAGAGTCAGACGCTTAACCGACTGAGCCACCCAGGCGCCCCAGGGAGTAAAATTATTAAACTGCATGAGAAAGAAAAGAAATTGTATTGTGAGGCTATCGGAAAAGGAATATGCCATAATGGAGAGAGGCAGATGTGGATTCAGATTCCCATATTGCTACTTAGGGAGGATATTAACATGGACAACACACTTCACCTGATCAAGCCTCAGCTTACTTATGTTTAAAATGGAGATCATGGGGCGCCTGGGTGGCTCAGTTGGTTAAGCCACTGCCTTCGGCTCAGGTCATGATCCTGGAGTCCCGGGATTGAGTCCCGCATTGGGCTCCCTGCTCAGCGGGGAGCCTGCTTCTCCCTCTGACCCTCCCCCCTCTCATGTGCTCTATCTCATTCTCTCTCTCAAATAAATAAATGAAATCTTTAAAAAAAATAAAATAAAATAAAATGGAGATCATGCTTACCTTATAGAGTAGTATTGAGGATTAAATAAGACGATGCTCATGATTTTTATAGTCCCTTGGTCTTCAGATAGGATAATTGCTCCAGTGCAATAAACAGAAATTTTAGGAATGTGTGGGCACAGGTGGTTTTAAGGCAGTTTCCAGAGCCACCACTTGTATCCATTATCTTTCCTAAAATTGATTTGTGTAAGAACTTGGCTACAGACAAGATCATGAGTTGGGTTTTTTTCCCATCTCTTTCACATCCATTCTAGTCTAACTTTGCCCAAAAAGGGGGGGCATTCCTCTTGCCCATCCCATGTCTTCTTATGGAGCACGGCCCCGTGATGTAAAAGCTTTCCTGGTGTTAAAGAGACAGAAGAAATGTTGGGGCCTTTTGTTGGAGTAAGTCTGCATGGCAAGAGAAAGCTGGGATCCCAGGTACATATCCTCTTACAGTTGAATTTGCTCTTGAATCCACAGGTTCTAGTCTACAGGAATAAGACATTATCAGTACTGGAAGAAGGAGGAGGTCTCAGGCTTAGGAAATCATCATTTCTGGCAGCAGCCTGACCTGAGATATCTGACCATAACTTCCAGGCAGGCCGGGAGCAGACAGAAGACAGAGCATACCCTGCAGTTGCTAGCCCTTTCTTCAGAACAGAAGAACATGACCAAGGCCCGGGTAAGGCTTATTTTACCTATTTTTGTCCTTTGTTTCCCAGTGGATTTGTGGAAGCTTCTAAAACACAGTCTGGGGGTGCCTGGGTGGCTCAGTCTGTTAAGCGTCTGCATTTGGCTCGGGTCATGATCCCAGAGTCCTGGGATCGAGCCCTGCATAAGACTCCTTGCTCAGTGGGGAGCCTGCTTCTCCCTCTGCCTGCTTCTCCCCTTGCTTGTACTCTCTCTCTCTCTCTCAAGTAAATAAAATCTTTTAAAAAAGTTAAAAAATAAACAGTCTGATAAAATGAAACAGTATATGTTGATAAAAGTCAGGATCTGTGGAAAATAAGTTTAGGCCATAATCTTAAAATCTGGGGAGTTAGGAAGCAAGATACATGGGTCGTAAGATTCATACAAAGCCCTTAAGGATGGAACCGAGGTAAAGATCTTATGGGCTGGCTTAGCTTTGAATTTGTGTCTCATTTCTTGGCAGCTGTAATAACAAGAAAAACATGAAAAGTTACATGATTTGTAGTGTCTGTGAGGAGAAAGAAAACCAGTTCTTCAGGGAAAGTAATTTCATTGCTCTTAGTGCTTAAGAAATTTCTTTTCCTAGCTCTTCACAGAGATTTTGTGGTAGACAGTGTCCTCAATATCAGTCATGTAATAAAGGCATAAGATGTTTCCTTTGGCTTTTTGTCATTATGTTCGTCAGTAAACTAAGGGGATAATTCCAAAGCAGAACTTGATTGGGCAAAATTCTTCAAAAGCAGTGCACCTGGACAATAGAATCTTCTGGCAGGCCACACTTTACCCCAGAATAAAGCCTGAATTATTTAATAGAATGAATGGGCTGCTTGACCTTTGAGTGGTCCTCCATGAAGAAGAATTCTGCCATTTGGCAGAAGACAGCTGAAAGTTCCACTCTTTGATAACAGCTTGGAGTACAAACAGTGGTAATGCTCCCTTTATACCTTTTCAACTGCAGTTTCAGAAATGAAGGCAGAGTCAATTATTCCTGGTCTGGCGTTTGTATTATTAATTACTTAAATGATGCGTGGCTCCATTTGCATGTAAAAGATTCAAACAAAAAGAAGTATTTACACCAAAAGAGAATATCCCCTTTCACCTCTTCCTGCCCAACCTCCAACCCAAGAGGTAACAGATGTTAATAGTTTGGGTCTCCAGTCAATCTCTTTGTATAATTGACATGTGGTAGAATATATTTATACACGTTTTTATATGCATCAATATGTATACTTATACATATATAATTGTGTATATTATTAAGACTTTTCCATATATCTGGGGATCATACTATATATACAACTTGGGAACTTGATTTTTTTTTATTTAAGAGAGTACCTTGAAGATCATTGGCATTAATAGGTTTACATCTACCAAATTGTTTTTTTTTTTAAGATTTTAAGTAATCTCTATACATAACGTGGGCTTGAATTTATGACTGCGAGATCAAGAGTCATGCTCTACCGACTGAGCCAGCCAGGGGCCCCACTACCAAATTGATTTTTTTTTTTTAAAGATTTTATTTATTTGAGAGAGCGAGAATGAGAGAGAGTACATGAGAGGGGGGAGGGTCAGAGGGAGAAGCAGGCTCCTTGCTGAGCAGGGAGCCCGATACGGGGCTCGATCCCAGGACCCTGGGATCACGACCCGAGCCGAAGGCAGTCGCTTAACCAACTGAGCCACCCAGGCGCCCTGATTTTTTTTTTTTTAAGATTTTATTTATTTACTCGACAGAGGAAGACACAGCGAGAGAGGGAACACAAGCAGGGGGAGTGGGGGAGGGAGAAGGAGGCTTTTCCCGCTGAGCAGGGAGCCCGATGCGGGGCTTGATCCCAGGACCCTGGGATCACGACCCGAGCCTAAGGCAGACGCTTAACCGACTGAGCCACCCAGGCGCCCCCTTGTCTGTTTCTGATGGACGTGTAGATATGGATAATTTTTCACTGTTATAAACAAATAATGAACATTCTTCCTCCACATTGTTTTGTCTCTGCAAGTATTTTTTTTTTCTTCAAATATTACTTTAGTACTCTTTTAGGCTAAGAAGAACTAATTAATAGAATTCCATGGTGGTGTTGTCTGAATGTTTGTGTCCCCACAAAATTCGTATGTTAGAATCTTAACCCCCAAAGATGATGTATTAGGAGGTGGGGCCTTTGGACTGGGAAGTGGGCCCTCACCAGAATGCAACCTTGCTGGCTCCTTGATCTGGGACTTCCCAGCTTCCACAACTGTGAGAAATAAATTTCTGCTTTTATAAGCTGCACAGTCTCTGGCATTTTGTTATAGGAACCTGAATGGACTAAGACACATGGTCCTGTGGTATGTGAAATACTCACAGTGTGCATAACTTATCAAGGGAAAATGATGAGAACGTGTTCCTGTCCCTCTTTTCCGCATCACCTGTTCCACCTTAGATTGCATCGGCATCTGTTGTTACAGGCATCATTATCATTTGAGGACGTGGCTGTGGGCTTCTCCTGGGAGGAATGGCAGTTACTGGCTCCATCTCAGAAGGACCTGTACCGGGAAGTGATGTTGGAGAACTATAGGAACCTGGTGTCAGTGGGTGAGGACGGCATCACAATCCGTTGCCTTTTCTTTCTCGTTCAATAAAATTGGTAGTGTCCCTGAAATATCTCCTGGTTTGGACTAACACATTGTAGAGAACAGACTTTTATTCTCCTCTTTGGTGCTAGAGTGTATATGCTCTCCCTCCCCCAGGAAAAGGATTTTGCTTTACTGAAGTATAAATGATGTACAGACTTTCTCCAGTTTTCTTAGATTCCCCAAGCTTAAATACTTGGTGCCAAGTTTTCAGTGATTTCCCATTTTACAGGTTATCAAGCTGGCAAACCAGATTCACTCTTCCAGTTGGAGCAAGGAGAACCATCATGGACGGTAGTGGGAGCAGCTCAGAGTCAAACCTGTCAAGGTGAGTGAGTGAAAACCAAGAAAATGGGGAGAAAGGACACTAAAACTCCAGTGGGCCAGTGAAAGGTTAACACTTTGGAAGTGTTGTGTGGAGAACTTTTCTTTTTTTTTTTTTTTTTTAATGATTTTATTTTATTTATTTGTCAGAGAGAGAGAAAGAGAGCGCTCACAAGCAGGGTGGGCGGCAGGCAGAGGGACTAGCAGGGTCCCCAGTGAGCAGGGAACCCGATGTGGGACTTGATCCCAGGACCCTGGGTTCATGACCCGAGCCGAAGGCAGACGCTCAACCAACTGAGCCACCCAGGCGTCCCTGGAGAACTTTTCTTATGCCAGTTGGTGACACAAAAATCTGAGTAACTCCTTTCTGTATCGCTCTTCTTTATTCGGGCTGTTCTTTGCCTGCTATTAAAGGTTGAGATCTTCCTTTTTTTCTCATTTCTAGATCTGATTACAATCTTGGCTCATGTAGGATCCAGATTTCTTACCTGGTTCCCTCCTGCCCAGCTTCTGCCTGTCTTCTACTTCCCTTTTCTGCAGCGTTCCCACCTCCTGTTCCTCACCGACTTGCTCCCATACAGATGGCTTTGCACTTGGCACAGTTCTCGTCTTCTGCACATCCTTGCCCCTTTCAAAAGGGCTGAAATCCCTCCCTGACAACCCACCTCACCTGAGGTCATCTAAAAACTACACGTACCTTGTCGCTTAGGGCACCTCAATCTACTACTATTCAGCCTCTGCTTCCCCAACTTCCAGGTTCTGGGTTTTTGTGGGTTTTTCTTTCTTTTTTTAATCTTCTGCTTCATTCTCATATTAAAAGTTTCATTCATTCTCAAGGCCTAAGCTCTCTGTTCTCTGCTGGAGAGTCCCAAATTGACCTCTTCTACTAATGTCTGATCGGCAGTGTAATCCCCGTATGTTGCCAGCTACCAGGGCAGCTGCCCTTTGATGTCCTCCTTCCTGTATGCAAAAGCAGAGGTCCTCCTTTCTCCCAGATAATGTCTTCACCGTCATAGAGTGTATTCAGATATATTTGAAGAGTTTAGCTCTCTGTACTCTGACAGTTATTCCCAGGTTGACATCTCCCCTTTTGTAGTCTGATCAGACCTCTAATTCTATATTTTGCCGGCACCGAGGATAATTATCCTGGGAAGTCCTCTTTCCTTCAGCTTTTGTGTTGCAACCTGAGATCATTTTTCCTCCTGGTGAATCCTTTTACTCCTAGTGCGTTTTACTTAGGTTCTGCTCTGCTGCTGTACACGTTAGGTGCTTAGTTACCTGTGAGTTGCCTTGAATTTTCTGTATTATTTCTGACAGTCTCTGCTACTTATATTAGATTTTATTGTTTTGAAAAGGCCTTAGGGAATTGCACACTCTCAATTCCCACCTCGGAGTAGGTTGTGATCATTTAGCCTTGCATTGCACCTGTTGCTACACACATCGGCTGTCTTCGGTTGTTCAGTTAGTCCCTTTTAATGGTATGGCTGTATTCCTCTGTGGGCGGGGGGCATTAAAGTGGTGGAACTTGATGAGAAAACAGGAGGAGTGAGAACTGGTTAAAAAAACAAGAGGTCCACATATATTTAGAGGTTGATAAGATAAGAACCCAGCTGGGTAGAGTGAGAAGTATTGGGGCTATGGTGGGAGGAGGGTCAGAAAATGTCCCAGAAACAAGTGACAAACTTATTCCAAAGAGGAGGAAGTGATAGATTTTATTGAAAGCCACAGGTCATATAGTGTCCAATAAGCTGAGGATTGGCATCTGTGCATTTGATTGTGTTGCATTTTTACGGCCAGATACCGCCTTCCTTCACCTTGATCTCTTTTTTTTTTTTAAGATTTTATTTATTTACTTGAGAGAGAGAATGAGAGAGAGAGAACACATGAGAGGGGATAGGGTCAGAGGACGAAGCAGACTCCCCACCGAGCAGGGAGCCCGATGCGGGACTCGATCCCGGGACTCCAGGATCATGACCTGAGCCAAAGGCAGTCGCTTAACCGACTGAGCCACCCAGGCACCCCCACCTTGATCTCTTTTTATCTCCACAAGTTCCAGTGCACACTTGGAACTCCCTCTTTTCTAATTTTTCTGTACTTTGTGTCTATACTGCACTGATTCAGTCATGATCACATGTTTTATCATATTGTTTTATGGTGGGTATGAGGCTTCTTTTTCCATATGGAGAAAAGGCCTCTATGTTAGTCTTCCTTACTGCATGTAGACTAGATAATCATTCACTGACAGCATCACTTGCATGTGTTTGTTCCCCACATCTTGAAAGTAGGTCTTATTTTGTTTTGTTTTCTTTTTAAATCAGGGATGTGTGTAAACTACATGGGAACTTTTTCAAACCACAGGCTTTGTCTCTGGAGATTTGGTTTCTAATCTACTAGAAATGGGGAGTGCCCTGAGCATATGAGCTTGGAAAAACTTAACTAGGCCAGCTGTGCTTTGATCCGTGTAGTTGAAGAACTGCCATCCTACTGCACTCTGAAAGAGCTGGATCTAATGAAGGACAGAATACCTTCCAAGTGTCAAAGTCCCATTAAAATTTTTAGGATTTGATTATGAGGCATAGACGGGCTGTTTTTGCAAAATTAGAGAAAATTGAGCTTTGGTGAAGTGTTACAGAAAGAATTAAAGTACTTTTTGGAAGAATGATAAAATAATTTCTACAAGAAAGATAGTTGAATTTCAAGTCAAAATGACATGGGTTAGAGATAGAGTTGAGGAAAGCAATGTGGGAGAGCCTTAGTACATTGGCCTATAGGAGACTGTATGAAAGGAAATGGCTGATTATTGTGGACTTTATGTTAATAATTGGCTTAGAAAGTGTGAATTTGGTTCTGTTTTAACTTTTTATGCTATTTGTAGATGGTCTTGCTTGATAGCTAGGGAGTAGCATTGAAACAGGAAGTTACAGCTTGGAATTCTAGGATAAATGGAAGATAAGGCAGGTTGATGTTTTGTTCCTGGATGGGGAATGAATCTCTTAATTGGTGGTGACAGATGATGTAGGAACAGAGATTAAGGAAGACTGTGGCATTAGTTGAAAGAAGAAAATTTGGGGATGAGTATATTAAGTAGATTATAATGGCAAGTACGGATATGGTTTATATGGATACAGATGACCTGTATCTGTGCTGTCCATTGTATTGGCCACTGGCCGCATGTGGCTACCTAAGTGTAATTAACATTAAGTAAAATTACAAATTCAGTTCCACTGTCACTCTGGTCACCCACATTCAAGTGCTCAATAGCCACACGTGGCTAGTGGGTACCATATTAGGAAACACAGATACAGAACATTCCCATCATTGCAGAAAATTTTATTAAACAGCATAGTACACAGTTATAGTATGATTAAACTCATTGGAGAAGGTGATGTTTCCACCAGTCAGTACAACTGTACTCTTCTCTGGGACAAGGGCAGATGGCCTGAGGACCTTTTCTTTTTTTTTTTTTTTATTAGAGAGAGAATGTGCACATGCATGAGCAGGGTGGGCAGAGGGAGAGGGAGAGAGAAAGAGAATCTTTTTTTTTTTTAATTTTTTTATTCTTATGTTAATCATTAGTTTTAGATGAAGTGTTCCATGATTCATTGTTTGTGCATAACACCCAGTGCTCCATGCAGAACGTGCCCTCCTCAATACCCACCACCAGGCGAACCCATCCTCCCACCCCCCTCCCCTCTAGAACCCTCAGTTTGTTTTTCAGAGTCCATCGTCTCTCATGGTTCATCTACCCCTCTGATTTCCCCCCCTTCATTCTTCCCCTCCTGCTACCTTCTTCTTTTTTTTTTTGAGAGAAAGAGAATCTTAAGCAGGCTCCACACTCAGCATGGAGCCAGGTGTGGGGCTTGATCTCACAACCCTGAGATCATAACCTGAGCTGAAATCAAGAGTTGGACACTTAACTGACTGAGCCACTCAGGTGCCCCTAAGGACCTATTTTTCAATTCTAGATGGACATATATGTGTCTGGGTATATTGGACTGGGTGAGGTTGTATCATTTTTACATAGAAAATTGAAGTGTTGACTACAGTATTAGTCTAAATAGGTGATTGGTGTTTTATATAAGTTAGTTTTGGTGTGCAGGTAGAATGAAAGGGGAAAGGTTTAGTAACAAGGCAGTTGTTGAATATTTTACCGCAGTAATCTTGGGAGGAGGTGCTATAGGTCCTCCTTTCTGATTTTCTGATTCCAACCCTTTGTTATGAAAACCCACATTGTTTATGTTTGATCAGCATTTGTTTGATGTCTCTGGATGGGATTTTCAAATTCTCTTTGCATATTCCTCTCCCAAAACTCTTTTTTTTTTTAAAGATTTTATTTACTTATTTGACAGAGAGAGAGAGAGGGACAGTGAGAGAGGGAACACAAGCAGGGGGAGTGGGAGAGGGAGAAGCAGGCTTCCCGCTGAGCAAGGAGCCCGATGCAGGGCTAGATCCCAGGACCCCAAGATCATGACCTGAGCCGAAGGCAGCCACTTAACAACTGAGCCACCCAGGCGCCCCTCTCCCAAAACTCTTAAGACTTGGAATCTATGAAATTCTTGTCCAGGGCCTTCCTCTTTCTCTGTCCATTCTTCCTACATTATCTCACCTGGTTCTGTGTAGTCAAAATATTTAAGTACTGTTTATATACTCATGACTTAAAATTTTTATCTGAAGGGGCGCCTGGGTGATTAAGTTCATTAAGCATCTGACTCGATCTCAGCTCAGGTCTTGATCTCAGGATTGTGAGGTCAAGCCCTGCATTGGGCTCCATGCCCACTTAAAAAAAGTTATCTGGGGGCTCCTGGGTGGCTCAGTTGGTTAAGCGACTGCCTTCGGCTCAGGTCATGATCCTGGAGTTCTGGGATCGAGTCCCACGTCGGGCTCCCTGCTCAGCGGGGGGTCTGCTTCTCCCTCTGACCCTCCTCCCTCTCGTGCTCTCTGTCTCTCATTCTCTCTCTCAAATAAATAAATAAAAATCTTTAAAAAAAGTTATCTGAAGTCTAGAACTTTCTCCACACTCATAGGTCTAACTGGATACTTCATATTTGTTCATGAATGTATATATTATCTCAAGCCTGATGTGTCCCTCAAAATGGAGCACTTGAGTCCCCACAAATGTCAAACCTCTCTCCCTAATCTTCCTCATCTTATTAAATGGCACCAGCAGGTACACAGATACGTAAGCCACATATTGAGAAGCTATGCTTGATGATTCCCTTTTCTTCCTCTGGCATTCATTCTTACAGTGAGCCTTATCTTTTCCTTCTGTCATTGTCTTTCCTTTCTCTGCACTATGTCCTTGTTCTTGTACATTTCTCCATCTCCATGGTGGTCAGCTGATGCTGCTGTTACCCCTTGCTGAACTCTGCTGTATCCTGTTGTGTATTCTCTCAACAACTTCATCTCTCCAGCTCATTTTTCATACAACAGCTGTGTGATTATTGGTATTTTGGGAAATACTAATTCAGAATGGGTTGTATTCCTTCCAAAAAATGTTCAGTGGCTTATGGCCATTGCTCTTAGTATAAAACCTAATTTCTAACAAAGTCTTCCTACATCATCTATATCTTCTCAATTCTTCCTCCCTTTTCAAACTTAGCAATTTCCACTTCACTCAAGCTCAGGATAGTCCAGGTACACCAGGCTTTTTTTTATGTTTCTTGATGATGCCTAAATTTTTCTGCCTCTGGGTTTTGGCATTGGCTGTTCCTTCTTGGAATGTTCTTCATCAAGTTATCTGCATAACATTGCTCATTCTTATCCTATGATGTCACCTTAACTTGCCTTGTCTCATGGATGACTATTTTATCTAAGATTAACCTACCACTACTCTGTCATCTCCTTCATACATACTATTTTGCATAATCTGTATTTTTTTTTATTTCTTTGGTTACTTGTTGATCCCCTCGTCCCCCCATCTTGCTCTCTGTCTTGTTACTAGAATGACAGCTCCATGGACACAGATTATATAAGTTGCCTTAGTGTGACTGATATATTCTAATTCTAATATTCTAATATATTATTCTAACGTTCAAATATCATAAAGTAGGGGCGCCTGGGTGGCTCAGTTGGTTAAGCGATTGCCTTCAGCTCAGGTCATGATCCTGGAGTCCCGGGATCGAGTCCCGCATCGGGCTCCCTGCTCGGCAGGGAGCCTGCTTCTCCCTCTGACCCTCCCCCCTCTCATGTACTCTCTCTCTCTCTCATTCTCTCTGTCTCAAATAAATAAATAAAAATAAATAAAAATAAATCTTTAAAATAAAAAAATATCATAAAGTAATATATTCCTAAACACCAGCACATTCAATATTTGTTGGATGAATGGATCCATCCCCTCCATCTTGTTTTGTTCTATTCCAGTCACTGTGTGGTTCTATTTTTACTTCTATCTCCATTTTGCAAGGTCCTGTTTGGAAAGAATCCCAAGTTATATTTATTCATTGTAGGCTATCCAGTGTTGTTTCTAAAGTAGCTGTTCTTCCCTTTGCTGTTTTATAATATTGTCTTTTTTCACAGAGCATAGGATATATTTCTCTTAGGGATCTTATAAAGAGCTAGCCCAAACCATGGCAAATTTTTTTTTTTTTTTTACATTTTTTCCCCCTAAAATTATCATGGATGTTTTCATTGTTCTTTTTCCTAGAAGAAATATGGGAGATTGACCATATGCAGTGGCACCCAGAAAACCAAAACGAGAGTAAAACTTTGGAAAGATATCAGCAAAGTTATGCACTTGGAAACAATTTCGATTTATGCAAAAGTCTTGTTCCTTTAACACAAAGACACAATAAGTTTGGCTCACATTGTAAAAGTTTGAAATCACATTTAGGTTTTGTTATCCAGAATAGAAGATACGCAGGAGAGAATTCTGATGAGGTTAGTGGATGCAGGAAATCATCAGTCTACATCCAGCAGGATACAATTCTTACTGGACTTAAATGCCTTGGATGCATTAAACCCAGTAGCACTAAATCACAGCTCAATGAACATCAAAAAACTTACACAGAAGAGAAGCCACATGAATGCAGTGAGTGTGGGAAAGCCTTCTCCAGGAAGGCACAACTCATTAGGCATCAGAGAACTGAAAGAGGAGAGAAGCCACACGGATGCAATGAATGTGGGAAAACATTCATGAGGAAGATTCAGCTCACTGAACACCAGAGAACTCATACTGGAGAGAAGCCCCATGAATGTAATGAATGTGGAAAAGCCTTCTCCAGAAAGTCACAGCTTATGGTACATCAGAGAACTCATACAGGAGAGAAACCCTATGGATGCAGTGAATGTGGCAAAGCCTTCAGCCGGAAGTGCCGGCTCAATAGACATCAGCGATCTCACACAGGAGAAAAACTCTATGGATGCGGTGTGTGTGGGAAAGCCTTCTCCCAGAAGGCATACCTCCTTGCACATCAGAGACTTCACACAGGAGAGAAGCCTTATAAATGCAGTGAATGTGGAAGAACTTTCTTTTTTAAGTCGGACCTGACCAAGCATCAGAGAATTCATACGGGAGAGAAACCTTACGAATGCAGTGACTGCGAAAAAGCCTTCAGGAGCAAGTCAAAGCTCATTCAGCATCAGCGAACTCATACCGGAGAGAGACCATATGCATGCAGTGAATGTGGCAAAGCCTTTGCCCACATGTCAGTTCTCATTAAACATAAGAAAACTCATACAAGAGAGAAAGCTATAAATTCACTGAAGGTGGAGAAACCTTCCTCAGGGAGTCATAGCTCTTTATACATGAGTGAACTTGCACGAGAGCAAAGCGAGATGAACACAGTGCCTGTGGAAATACCTTCTTTGGGAACTCAACCCTTGTTAAACCTCAGTGAGTTCCTCGGGGGTAGAAATGTAGTGTTTGTGGAACAGCCTTTTCTAAGAAGTCAGGCCTCAGTAGATAATAGGGAATTTGCACAGGGAATAAGTCTTGCAAATGCAGTGAATGTGGCAACACCTTCGGTAATAAATTATGTCTTATATGTTACAGACATTGTGTAGGAAAGAAAGTCTCTGGTACCAGAATGTATCTGATACCAGAAAAGCCTTTAGCAAGAATCCTCCACATATTATATGTCAGAGCTCATTTTGCACATAAACGCTATGGATGCAGTGGTGGTGGAGGATAAGTCTGTGAGAATTCAGACTTATTAAATTTCTATGAAATCCCACTGGGCAGAAATGCAGCTATTGTAGGGAAGCCTTTTCCTGGAGGTGATATCTCCATTGTTATCAAAGAATTCCCACAGGACCAGAACATTAGGAAAGAATGTGATGATGTTTTCAGTGATAGGTTCTATCTCATCACATCAGAGAAGTGTAGAAAGATACCTCTAGAGACACTGAATATGGACAACATTTTCAGTAAAATGTGGAAGAACTCATAGGAGAAACCCCTGAACACAGTAAAAGATGGAAATTCTAAAATAGGAATTCTATTGCCAAACTAACTAATGTGGCACAATTTAATACCTTGGGAATCTGGGAAAGACTTTTCTAATAAATGAAATCTTGGGCACTAGGAATTGAATTATGTAGCAAAAACCTATGAATATAATGAATATGGAGATACAACTTTATTAGTCTCTTATGGCTGCTGTAACAAATTACCATACATTTGGTGGCTTAAAACAACACAGCATTATAGCTCTGGAGGTCTGAAGTCTGAAATGCATCTTGCTAGACAGGGAGGTCACAGGGCTGCTTTTCTTTTTGGAGGCTGCAGGGAGAACCTGTTTCTCTTTGTCCTTCCAGCTGCTAGAAGTTGCCTGAATTTGTGGTTTGCAGACCCCTTCCACCTTCAAAGCCAGCAATGGCCGGTCAACTCTTCCATCACTCTGACACTGAACTCCTGCCTCCCTCTCCTACACTTAAGGACCTCTGTGACTACATTGGGCCCACCCAGATAATCCAGGATGACCTCCCTATCTTAAAATCAGCTAATTAGCAACCTTAACTGCACCTACTACCTTGATTCCCCCTTGCCTTATACTGTGAAATATTCACAGGTCCTGGAGATTAGAATGTGGACATCTTTGGGGGGCCATTATTCTGCCTCCTTCAGAACACCCTCTGGCATCCAATTATTTGTCCATACTACATGAAAAATACATTCGCTCTCTCTTAGCACCACCAAATGTCTCAACCTATTACAGAACCAACTCAAAGTCTAAAACTGCATCTAAATCTTCTTGGCTCAAAAGCTCTAAATCAAGTGTTGGGTGAGGCTCTGGGTATGATTTGTCCTGAGGCACAGTTCTCCTCTGTGAGGCTGTGAAACTCTAGAAACAATTCATATGGGCCTAAAATACCCAATTGCATCTTTTACTTTAAATGCCTTTTGCCATGTAACGTAATATATTTACAGGTTCTGGGGATTAGGACATGAACATCTTTGGGAGGCAATTCTGTCTACCACAAAAACACTAGATTTCGGGGAATTCATACTACAGTAAATTCCTTCCTAGCCTTTAAATAAATGTAGAGAAGCGTGTTCACAGAGTAGTAATTATCTTTGATAATTATGGTCCAAATACAGTAACTTTTTTTGCTACAATCAGGGAATCTTACACCTGTGTCATTAGATGTGACCAGCATGGAATCCTTTTGAAATACGTAAATCAAATGATGAACACTGGCAAAGAACTCATAAATGCCCTAAAGGAACATGAGCTTTATGTGCTGCAAATGCTGGCAAATGTCTTTGTATCTATTCTGAAATTGTATAAATGAACATACCCTATTGAGTATAGAATGCATATTCCGTAATGCACCTAAGTAACAGAATTATTCACAGCCAATTCCAACAACCTTTTTTCTTTAACAGTAAATGTTTAATGTATATACTCTCATTAAATAGCCAAAAAAACCCAGACAAAATACATGAATGGCCTGTTTTCAGACATTGGGTAATAGGGAGATGAGCACAGCTAACTCGAGAGAAAGGGAACAAATGAAGGGAGCCTTATGACTACCTCCAGCTTACAGCCTGGAGAGAGTTTCCATTCTGTAGCATAGGGAGAGGGAATCCAATCAAATCCTGGCAGTCTCTCCAAACTGAGGCAGAGTTTAGGGTTTGGAGAATTAAAGGTGGCTCAAATTTATGGGGCAGGTTACAGGAGAGGAGAGAGCTGCACCCAGAGTGAGCACATTCCTCCACATGATTTGAAGTGATCAGCACATATATGTGAAGAAGCTCCCTGGGCTGGAGAAAGAACCACTGGAAAGGAACAGGCAGAACCATCCTTGGAATTTGCACAGGTTGGGAATAATTTGTTTCCACCAGCTGGAATGGAAACCCCTCCCAACATTTGGAAAATCAAAGTGGATCTTCAGAAAAATAGTGCTTCGGGGGGGGGGGGGGGCGTCGCTCAAATTGACTCTAGAGTAACAGCTACTCTGAACCTTCCTGACAAAGCATAAATGTGAATTTGGTAGATTAACTCATAAGTTTTAGTAGTTTTCTGTAGTCTTTCTTGGGTTTTCTTTATACACAATCCTGTTGTCTGCAAATAGCAACAGTATTCTTTTCTGATCTTTAAGCCTATTATTTTTCTTGTCTTATTGCACTGTGAGGTTCTCTGGCATGATGGGTGGACAGTTTGTCTCATTCTCAGTCCTAAGGGAAAAGTGCATTTTGCACATGGAATGGTGAATTTCGGTGCCTCAAAGCTATTATAAAACCAAACTGTTCCCAAGTAGTTTAACTGCTTCCCAAGAAGTTTAACTTTAAGCCCAGTAGTATTTAAAGAATAGAAAGCCATCCATCAACCAAGAAAACCAACAGTGTCAAAATCACAATGTCTGGCATTTAGTCAAAACCTACCCAGGTATGCAAAAGCAAAACAGGAAATTAGGATCTATAAACATGAAGAAAAGTCAATAGAGACCCAAAATTGACATGGGTGACAGAATTAACAGAAAATGATGTTAAAAACAGCTATTATAAATATTCTGTGTACTTAAGAAGGTTGTATCAAATGGATTATAAAAATTACTGTGGGGTTTCTCTCCACGTGAGGCCAGTCTAGTCACTACAGCCCCCACCCCCAGGTTGTTCAGCCTCCCAGGAAGAGGTCAGAAGGAGGTAAATTCCATCAGTGAGGACCAGGTCCCATGAGGAGGAGACCCAAGCCCAGCTGAAGTTGGGGAGTGTAGTTTGGTCTCTGTCTAATCCCTCTTTGGTTTTTCTGGGAACTGAGGCATCTGTGCTGAGCCACAGATTTCTGGGAGGTGCAGTTTGGGATACATTGTCTTCCTAGTTAGTGGCTAGTGCTTCTTGGCCATTTGGCTGCCACAGGGGTTCTGGAACATGCCTTTGTCTATTTTTCTTCACATGAGAATTCTGCCTGGATTCAAGTGGCTATTGAAGAGGGTGCCTGTCAGACCCTATCAAAGATGTCTGGGACTTCTATATACAGCATGTGAGGGAACTGGCTTTCCACGGGTCAATTCCAAGCTCATCCTGTGACTCAGCTTGGACAGAGTCAGATCTTGGCAGGTCTGTCCTGCTGTATGACTGGGGCAGGAGATGGCTCTACAGAGCTCCTTTGTTGTGTGGGAGGCATTTGTCCTCATTCCTCCTGCTCTAGGAGGCTAGATGGACACAGGGTCCTTGGGAGGGGAATTTGATTGTGGGTCCTACTGAACCTTACTTTGCCCCTTATCCCATCCCTTCCCCTCCCGGTCCCCAGGAAAAACTTTGGGTGTTCATGTGTTCTATGGGGTGTCTTGTCCTGGCCTCCTCTTTCTGTCGTCACGAACAGAGAACTTCTAGAACAATGTCTGCCATGCAGTGCCTTGAAGACTAAGCAGGCAACTTTGAAATAATATTGTTATGAATGGGAAGATGATTTCAGCAGAAAGAAATTCGATTGACATACTTTAGAACCTACAACACAATCTCTACAGATTTACAGATTCCACCTACTTCATCTTGCTTTCCAGTCTAGAATTTGGATCTCTAGATTTTAGAACCTGCCAGACCTCAGAGAAGAAGTCTAGAATCAGCTACCCCACAACAAGTTGCCTAGTGCTGGTTCTGTATAGGGGAGCAGTTACTCCAGGTTTGGCTTTCTCTGTATTTGTATCTGTGTATTAGGGGTGAAGGTAGAAGACTAGAAATTCCTAGTTGGTGTGTGGACTGATTAATCTGCTCTCTGAGGACTCCATTTTCTAACCCCAGCTTTGTGATTTTAAGAATTCATCCTTCGTGGGGCACCTGGGCTCAGTCAGTTGAGAATCCAACTCTTGATTTTGGCTCAGATCATGATCTCAGGGTCATGGGACTGAGTCCTGTATCGGGCTCCACACTGAGCGTTGAGTCTGCTTGGGATTCTCTCCCTCTGTCTCTCCCATCGCCCCCCACCCCCTGCACTCACATGCTCTCTCTCTAAAAAAAAAAAAAAAAAATTCATCCTTCATGAAAAGAAGGGTGTTGAGTAATTGTCAAATCTCTAAAAGCTAGCCTGTCATTGAAATGTCTCCTTTCTTCTTCTTTTTTTTTTAAAGATTTTATTTATTTATTTATTAGAGAACGAGCGAGAGAGAAACAGCATGAGAGGGGGGAGGGTCAGAGGGAGAAGCAGGCTCCCCGCCGAGCCGGGAGCCGGGAGCCCGATGCGGGACTCGATCCCAGGACTCGATCCCAGGACTCCGGGATCATGACCTGAGCCAAAGGCAGTCGCTCAACCGACTGAGCCACCCAGGCGCCCCTCCTTTATTCTTAATCAGAGCTCTATTGTCAGATGTTCAGGACCAGAAAAGACAGTAGACTAAAAATGCTGGCAATTTCCTAAGAACAGAAGAAAATGACCAAGACCCTGGTGGGTTTTTTTCTGTGTTTTGCCCTTCATTGTCATGGATTTGCAGAGGCTTATAAAAATAATTAACAAATGGAAACATACAAACATTCCTAAATTCAGAATTGAAGGAAAAATAAGCCATAAAATCAACATTAGGACAAAGGTAGAATAATGAAATGTAGACCACTGAGTTTGCTTAAAGGAATACAGGTAAACAGGTATGTAAGAATGTATGATGTATTTAAATTGAATTACAAATACTTTCTAATGTTTCTAGTATTGATAATGTGTTCGTTTCCTCTTGGTGTCAAAAACAAATTCTCACAAACTTTTAGCAACTTAAAACAATGCAAATTTATTATCTCACATTCTTTAAGTCAGAAGCCAGGATTGGCTTGGCTAATTTCTCTGCCCTGGATTTCATTAAGACTGAAATAAAAGTGGGCCCACAGAGTTTTATTAGAAGGCTCTGGGAAGAAACTGCTTCCAAGATTATTCAGGTTTTGGTAGAATCCATTCCCTTGTGACCATATGACTGAGCCCCCTGTTTCCTCACTGGCTATCAGCTGCAGGTTGATCTTTGTTCCTAGAGGCTGCATATATTCTTTCTGGTGCTTTATATATGGTCCTTTTCCAGCAATCAGTTGAGTTCCTCTTATGCTTCCAGTTTCTCCAGCTTCCTTCCTGAAACATCTTCCTCTTCTGCTTCTAGCTGCTTATGTGATGACATTGTACCCTGATTATCCAGGTTCATCTCCCTGTGTACAGTCAACTGAGTAGTAGCCTTAATTACATCTCCAAACACAGTACCTAAATTCATTTGATTGGACAACTAAGGAGCAGGAATCTTGAAGGAACATCTTTAGAATTCTACCTAAAGAAATAATAGATGAGAAACACTGAAAGTTATATGATATGTATTATTCCTAAGGAGAAATCAGACCAGCTGCTTAGAGGAAATAATTATTTCCTGGAGCTTACGTCTTGAAATCAGATAATTAACTTCTCCAACTTTGTTCTTCTATTTCACTGTTGTTTTGGCTTTTCTACATCCTTTGCTTATCCATATAAATGTGAAGATTAGCTTGTTTACTTGTTTTAAAAATGACTTTGGTAATTTTGGTAGAGATTATATTAAATCTACCTTAGTAAAAAAAGATTAGTGGGGAGCCTCGCCATCCATGAACATGATACAGCTTTTCTTTTGTTTGGGCATTCTTTGTTTCAGTAATGTTTTGTGCTTTTCATCATAGCAGTCTTGTACATCTTTGATTTACTCTTGGGTATAAGGATTTTTTTGTCTTAATTTTATTTTTCAATTGTTTGCTAGTACAGAAATACAACTGATTTTTTAATATTTTGATCTTTTGTGAATTTGGTAGATTCACTCATAAGTTTTAGTAGTTTTCTGTAGGCTTTCTTGGGTTTTCTTTATACACAATCCTGTTGTCTGCAAATAGCAACAGTATTCTTTTCTGATCTTTAAGCCTATTATTTTTCTTGTCTTATTGCACTGTGAGGTTCTCTAGTATGATGGGTGGACAGTTTGTCTCATTCTCAGTCCTAAGGGAAAAGTGCATTTTGCACATGGAATGGTGAATTTTGGTGCCTCAAGGGCAGACTGTGCTGGGTTAAGTAGTATTTCTTGTTTTATTATTATTGATTTTATTGTTATTTTAGTGGTTACTATAGAGCTCACAGTGTGACATCTTTCATTCATCACGGTTGACCTAGGATTGATATCATGACATTTTACACTGTTCATTTCACACACCTTACCTTGCCTACTTCACACTTGTAATTCACACATTCTATTTCACACTTCCAAAAATTTAATAACCTAATGGCAGTATAATTCCTTTTAAGTCCATTCTCTGTTTTTTGAGCTATCATTGCCCCACCTTTTAGTTTTTTATTGTTACAAACCCACCTTAGGTTGTTACTAATTTCATTCTTAGGCAACAGAGGGCCAGATAGTAAATATTTTCAGCTTGGCTGGCCATACAGTCTCTATCAAATCTGTTCAATCATCTGACTATAGTGAAAGCATTCATAGATAGGTAAACAAATGGATGTGGTTATGGTCAAATAAAACTTAACTTAGAAAGGTAGGCGGGGGGGGCGCCTGGGTGGCTCAGTTGTTAAGCATCTGCCTTCGGCTCAGGTCATGATCCCAGGGTCCTGGGGTCAAGCCCCGCATCAGGCTCTCTGCTCAGTGGGAAGCCTGCTTCTCCCTCTCCCACTCCCCCTGCTTGTGTTCCCTCTCTCGCTGTGTCTCTCTCTGTCAAATAAATAAATTCTTAAAAAAAAAAAAAAGTAGGCAGGGGGCGCCTGGGTGGCTCAGTCGGTTAAGCATCTGCCTTTGGCTCAGGTCATGATCCCAGTGTCCTGGGATCAAGTCATGCATCGGGCTCCCTACTTAGCAGGGAGTCTGCTTCTCCGTCTCCCTCTGCTGCTCCCCCTGCTTGTGTTCTCTCACTCGTTCTCTATCTCTCTCTCAAATAAATAAGTAAAATCTTAAAAAAAAAAAAAAAGTAGGCAGGGAGGGATGCCTGGGTGGCTCAGTTGGTTGAGCGTCTGCCTTCTACTCAAGTCATGATCCCAGGGTGCTGGGATCGAGTCCTGCATTGGGCTCCTTGCTCAGCAGGGAGCCTGCTTCTCCCTCTGCTGCTGTTCCTCCTACTTGTGCTCTCTTTCTGACAAATAAATAAATAAAATTTAAAAAAAAAAAAAGGAAAGAAAGAAAAGTAGGCAGGGAGCTGGATTTGGCCCATGACCTCTCCTAAACAATTTACCCTTTAAAGAAAATGAGAAGAATAAGAACCTTACAAATATCCCATTATTTACCATTTCTGGTGTTCACTACCTTTCTGTTGATCTGAATTTTCAACTAGCATAATTTTCTTTCAGCCTGAAAATATCCTTTAAGATTTCTCTGTGCAGATCTTTCAGCAGTGAATTCTCTCACATTTTGTTTATTTAAAAATGTCCTTGGGGTGCCTGGCTGGCTCAGTCAGAAGAGCATGTGACTTGTGATCTCAGGGTGGTGAGTTTGAGCCCCATTTTGGGTGTAGAGATTAATAATAAATAAATAAACTTAAAAAAATAAAAGTAAAAAATAAGATTGTGTTCATTTCAAAAAATGTGTTTATTTCAAGTGGCTCTGTGTCATGTGTAGCGCATTGGACTTTTTTTTTTTTTGCGCATTGGACTTCTAATGACGAAAAATACCTTATTTCACACTAATTTTTATTTTTTATTTTCATTTATTTATTTTAAAAGATTTTATTTATTTGAGAGAGAGAGAGCACAAGCAGAGGGGAGGGGCAAAGGGAGAGGGAGAAGTAGACTCCCTGCTGAGCAGGGAGCCTGATGCTGGGCTCCATCTCAGGTCCCTGAAATCATGACCTGAGCTGAAGGCAGACGCTTAGCCAACTGAGCCACCCAGGCGCCCCGTCTCTTCTTAATAACATTTCTTTTCTCTAGCTTACTTTATTGTAAGACTACAGTATAGAAAACATAAAATTTGTGTCAATTAACTTTATGTTATCAACAAGGCTTCTGGTCAACAGTAGGCTATTAGTAGTTAAGTATTGGGGGAGTCAAAGGTTATACGTGGATTTTCAACAGCATGGGGGTTGGTGCCCCTAACCTCCACATTGTTCAAGGTTCAACTGCTCAATTTTCTGCTGGTTCATACACATCTGAACATCAGAGATACATCTGAATGGTCATTTTTTTTTTAATATTTTATTTATTCATGAGAGTCAGAGAGAGAGAGACGCAGAGGCAGAGGGAGAAGCAGGCTCCCCGCCCAGCAGGGAGCCCGATGCGGGACTCGATCCCAGGACCCTGGGGTCATGACCTGAGCCGAAGGCAGACGCCTAACCATCTAAGCCACCCAGGCGCCCATGAATGGTCATTTTTTAAAAGATTTTATTTTTAAGTAATTTCTACACACAGTGTGGGGCTTGTGCTCACAACCCCAAAATCAAGAGTCACATGCCCTACCGACTGAGCCAGCCAGGTGCCCCTGAATGGTCATTTTAATATTTCATTCTTTCCCCATATTTTGGATGTTTTATTTCTCAATATATTAAAAACGTATTAATATCCTGGGTTATAATTACTCATGTGCAGTCATTTCAAGTCTGATTCTATGTTCTTTCTGTTGATACATGTTTCCCTGTAACTATATATGGTGGTAAATGCTAATTAGACTTACTGTGGCAGTCATCTCACAAATATATTGCAAATCATTATTTTGCACAACCTGAAACTAATGTTTTATGTCAATTATACGTCAATAAAAATAAATAAAAGGTAGTATTTCGTTGGGAAAAAATATATAAAAGCTCCTTGAGGGCCAATATTTGCTGTGTTTTTATGTTAGCACTTAGTTCTCTATCTTTAAGTAGATGTTAAAAATGTTTTTAAAAATAAATAAAAATTAAAAAAATAAAAATATTTTTCAGAGATTTCTATTTCAGGGATATTTTACCTGTAGGATTTAATGGATATACCTTTCAAAAACTTCTAATTTGTCGGATTAGTTGATAATTAAGTGTACAATTGCAATAGAGTTTTTTTTATTTTTATTTTTTTTAAGATTTTATTTATTTATTTGACAGAGAGAGACACAGTGAGAGAGGGAATACAAGCAGGGGAAATGGGGGAGGGAGAAGCCAGGCTTCCCGCCGAGCAGGGAGCCCAATGTGGGACTCGATCCCAGGATCCTGGGATCATAACCTGAGCTGAAGGCAGACGCTTAACGACTGAGCCACCCAGGCGCCCCTGCAATAGAGTTTTTAATTGAAATATATTTGACCTATAACATATAAGTTTAAGATGTACAACATGTTGATTTGACACATCTATATATTATAATATGGGAAGATAGATTTAATGGCATTTTACTTCTTTCCATAATGAATAATGAAAACTATTACACAAAGACATAGCCTTTGTAAGTTATGGTAAAAACAACCAGAACATATACCTAGAGGTCTTTTTCACATCAGTAATGATCACTACAAATTGAAGAACAGTGTGTTATTATAGGGATTAATGTCATTTGAGAATGTATCTGTGGACTTTACCTGGGAAGAGTGGCAGCTACTAGGTTCTGCTCAGAACAATCTATATCTGAGTATGATGTTGGAGAATTACAGCAACCTGTGACAATAGTTAAAGATGATTGCTGTATGTCATTCAAAGTGTCACAGACAATAGCCTTTCCTTTTTCAGTTGCCCTAGCTTCCAAAGAGCTTTAAGATACTGGACTTTAGTTTATAGGCAATAGATTCTTAGTCTGTCCTCTGTTTCCATATAGAACTTATGTGCTCTCACCTTCGATAGATATTTGATCTGTCAAGGTGGAACTATGTCAATTCCTGAGACTTTCGTGCTTTTCCTAGATATCCCCCACCAAGTCCAATTATAAGTGTCCAAGTCTTTGTCATTTCCCATGAACAGGCTATCCAGCTACCAAGCCAGATATAATCCTTAATTTCGAGCATGGAGAAGAGTCATGGAGCATAGAAGATGAAATGGAATGTCAGTGCTTTTCAGGTAAGTGAGCAACTGAGAACAAGATGTGAGACTTTGAAAGTAACATAGTTGGCCATGAGGGGATGACCCCTTCCAAATGTGTTTTAACAAGGCTAAAACTTTAAAGGTCGTTACAGATAATTGGTAATTACAGAATCATTAATGTAAATTAAGGTAATTAGAGAAATCATTAATGAAGCTCTCATTTGCCTGGTGTTTCAAGGGAGATGTGCACCTCTTTTTCTCTCTTTGGATTGATTCATGTTCAGTATAATGTTTCCTGTGCAGCTTCCAGACCTCCTCCTCCTCTTCTACTTCCTCACTGGCAGTGCCCCTTCCTATTTTCTCTGCAGCTCTTGTTTTCACCCCTTGTACCTGATCAAGTGATGTAACAATTCTTCTAGTTAACACAGAAGCCTTTTATCCTGGGATCAGGTTTTTGGACTTCTGTGGGCCATCTGAAAATGTATCAAAACAAGCTAAAAGGTGGGAATGTTGACCATAGTGTGGTGTCTAAATATATTACAGCTTGTTGTCTGTTACATGAAGAATTAGAGAAGAATCAGTAAGAGAGCTTAACTATGCTTATCTTTGAGTGAGAAGCCAAGGATGCTTCATTCTAACCTGCCTCTCCCAGATACTTGTTCAAGACATGTTGGCATCTTTTTTTTGGTCATTGTTTGCACCTGATGGATGGACTTTCTCCATTCTCTGGGCATCTTCAAAAGTCTCCAGAGTCACAGAGCATGAAGCTTCATCCTTGCCTATTTCTATGAGTGTGGTTTCATTCATTTTCATGGCCTTAGGAATACTATTTATACGCTGATGAGCCCCAAATTTCTGTCTCCAGCCCAGACCTTCTTTTATCCACACACATTCGCCTAGATATTTCATTTCTGCACTTGGAGATCTAATAACTACTTCAAACGTCATGTCACTCTTGGTTCCTCTTCTCACTTACACCACAAATCCAGTCCATTAGCAAGTGTAGTCTGTACTTTCTCCATATTATATCTGGGGGTCATCCACTCCTTTCTATAACTATTGTTTCACCCAAGCCCCACATCCATTGTCTCTTGCCAAAGTTATCATAGTTTTCTTGAGAATGCTCTCACTTCTTTACTCTTGCTTCTCTCTATTCTCCATATAATAGCCAGATTTCTTGGTCTTTTTTTATTATTTATTTTTAAAAAGTAATAGAAGTCAGTTTTTCCATCCTCTCACCCCCAAAATTCATGAAGACTAAAACAAACTTTAGAAACATGCAGATTTATAACGATATCAGGTTCTGACAATTATCTGGGTATGGAAGATAATTAAACCATCATATGGAAAAAACAGTCTTCTGAGTTGGAGAAAAGAGGGAAGATCTAAAGTATAATCCAAAAAAATGCTGTTTGCCATAGCAGGTCTTTACCAATTTTCCCAAGCACAGTCCACAATCCTAAAAATAATATTTATGTCACAATACTTAAGACCTTGTTAGTGTGATAACTGATATATATACACACAGGATTAACTTCTTAAAGTGAAAATCAGGACATGTCATCTCTCTCCCACTATTACCTTGAATGGCATCCTGTTACTATTAGTATAATATCCAAATTCCTCCTACATGTGAGCATTTCCTGACTCCTGCCTAAATTTTTGCTTACCTTTTTATGTAAAAAAAAAATTTTTTTTTAAGATTTTATTTATTTTTATTTGAGAGAGAGAGAATGAAAGACAGAGAGCACGAGAGGGAAGAGGGCAGAGGGAGAAGCAGACCCCCCGCCGAGCAGGGAGCCCGATGCGGGACTCGATCCCAGGACTCCAGGATCATGACCTGAGCCGAAGGCAGTCGCTTAACCAACTGAGCCACCCAGGCGCCCTTTATGTAAAAATCTTTTGAAGTATAACATACACACACAAAAATATATAGATACAAGGGTACAGCTCAGTTAATTTTTACAGTCAGTATGCTGTGTAACCAGCACTAGATCAATAGTACCAGAGTACTGCGCAGGATACCATTGTGTGAATATGAAACAAATTATCCCTTCTGCATTCAGGCTGTTACAAGTTATACTCCTACATATCTTTACATAAAGGTTCTTTATATTCTTCTCCCTTTGAAAATGTTATTTCTGAATAGTTTAGACTTAGTGAGAAATCCCAAAATTAAACACAGATTTCTTACGTATTCTTTTTTTTTTTTTAAAGGTTTTATTCATTTATTTGAGAGAGAGGGAGAATGAGGGGGGTGAGGGGCAGAGGGAGAAACAGACTCCCCGCGGAGCACAGCACCTGACTCAGGGCTCACTCCCAGGATCCTGAGATCATCACCTGAGCCAAAGACAGATGCTTAATCGACTGAGCCACCCAGGCACCCCTTACATATTCTTTTTGTGGATTTCCCTAAGTGGTAATATTTTACCACATTTGCGTTATCACAGTCTATCCACCTATTATTCCATTCACACACATACACACATCCTGTTTTTCTGAACTCTTTATCCCTAAATACTTAAGTGTGTATTTCCTAGAAACAAGTTAATTTTTTCAAGTGACCAAAATTAAAAAAAAAATCAAAATCAGAATATTGATATCGATACAGAACTATTACCCAATCTACAGAGCTTACTCAAATTTTACTGATTGTCTCATTAATATTTTTTTATAGTAAATGGAAAAAAATATGTTTCTGGACCTTTCCTTATTATCTTGCTCATTCTATTGTGGGTACACTGGCTTTCACTCAAAAGTCAGAGCTCACTAATTATGACCCAAATCCTTTAGGTAAGAAACCATATGGATGCAATAAATGTGCAGTGAATGCTTATGAACCACTCATGACCGTACTTCAGAGAACTCATGCAGGAAAGAAATCCCATGAATGCTGTGATTGTAGGAAAGCCTTTCCCAGTAAGTTAAAGCTAATTACTCATCAACAGACTCACACAGGGGACAGATCATTTGGGTGCAGTCAATGTCAAAAAGGCTTCATTACAAAGTCAGCACTCATCTGTCATCAGAAAACTCATCATAGAGAAGGGAAATCCTATACATGCAGTAAATGTGGGAAAGCTTTTCCTTGGAAGTCAAAACTCACTTTACATCAGAGAACTCATTCAGGAGAGAGACCTTTCAGATGCAGAGTATGTGATAAAGCCTTCATGGTTCAGACACATCTGACGGTACATCAGAGAACTCACACAGGAGAGAAACCATATGAATGCTCGGATTGTGAGAAAGCCTTCTCAAAAAAGGCTCAGCTCATAATCCATCAGTGAATTCACACAGGAGAGAGACCATATGGATGTAGTCAATGTCAAAAAGCATTCATTACAAAGTCAGCACTCATCTATCATCAGAAAACTCGTCATAGAGAAGGGAAATCCTATACATGCAGTAAATGCAGGAAGGCTTTTCCTTGGAAGTCAAAACTCACTTTACATCAGAGAACTCATTCAGGAGAGAGACCTTTCAGATGCAAAGTATGTGATAAAGCCTTCATGGTTCGGACACATCTCACTGTGCATCAGAGAACTCACACAGGAGAGAAACCATATGAATGCTCGGATTGTGAGAAAGCTTTCTCAAAAAAGGCTCAACTCATGATTCATCAGCTAATTCACACAGGAGAGAGACCATATGGATGTAGTCAATGTCAGCAAGCCTTCATCCAGAAGTCAGATCTTACTAATCATAAGAAAACTCAGCATGCAGTTGGGAAATCTCATGGATGCAGTGAATGTGGGAAGGTTTTGTCCTCTCAGTCAACTCTCATTATACATCAGAGAACCCATACAGGTGAGAAGCCCTTCAAATGCAGTGTATGTGATAAAGCTTTCACATCAAAGGCACATCTTATTGTCCATCAGAGAATTCATACAGGAGAGAAACCATATGAATGTTCAGATTGTGAGAAAGCCTTCTCCACTAAGGCACATCTTATGATTCATCAGCGAATTCACACAGGAGAGAGACCATATGGATGCTATGAATGTCAACAGGCTTTCATCCAGAAGTCAGGTCTCACTAGCCATTTGCAAAATTGTCATGCGAGAGTGAAATCTCATGGATGCAGTGAATGTGGAAAGGTTTTGTCCTGTAAATCAACTCTCATTATACATCAGAGAACCCATACAGGTGAGAAGCCTTTCAAATGTGGTGTATGTAATAAAGCCTTTACAGCTAAATCCTATCTCACTGTACATCAGAGAATCCATACAGGAGAGAAACGATATGAATGCTGTGATTGTAAGAAAGCATTTGCTACTTTGTCAACTCTCATTGGTCACTGGAGAACTCACACAGGAGAGAGGCCCTATGGATGCAATGAATGTCAAAAAGCCTTCTTTCGGAAGTCAGCTCTTACTAATCATCAGCAAACTCGTCATAGAGGAAAATTCTCTATGCAATGACTGTAGAAATGTGAGAAATAGTTTTTGAATAGTCCTATCTGTTCAGAGAACTCATGTAAAATAGAAATGCCATGAATGCTGTGATTATAGTAGACCTTTCTGGAACTTCTATAGGAAATAAACCTTATAGATGCAATGAAAGTTGTAAGCCTTTCATCTGAAGACTCCTCCCAGTATACCACAGGGATCTCGCCAAAAGAGAGCAACATTGTAAATGCAGTGATTGTCAAAAATTTCATTTGAAAGTCACAGGCTATGCGTTTAGGAGGCAACACCTGTGAATGCAGTGAAAGTGGGAAATCATTCTTTTCAAATCACATTTGTTATACATTAGGGTATTCATTAAGGGAGGGACCCTGCCGTTGCAGTAAGTGCAGAAAAGCCAAGAAAAATCACATCTCATTGTACATAAAAATTTCATGAATTTTGTGATAATGATAGCATTCTCCAGAAAGTCAAAACTCTTTGACCATCTTGTACAGGAGAGAGATCCTGCAGATGCTATGAATGTGGTACAGTCTTCCCAATTAATGCATATCTTCCTTACATCAGCAAACTCAAGTAGGAGGAAACCCCTATTTAGTGTAGTAAACGTAGTAAAGCCTTCATCTACATGTCAAAGCCACTAATTATCTGCAAAATCATATAATAGGTAAATCCTTTGGCCACAAAACTCATCGCATATCAAGAAAGAAATGTCATTAATTGCAGTGATTATCTACAATGCTTTATTTACAATTCAGAGCCTTTTAAAGTAATTTCATATTTTATTGAACAGATTGTTTCATGTTTTCTGAAATGTAAAACAAAAATAGGACTTTAAGAATGTAGAATAGTAAAGGGGGTGAAGTATATTCACACATTTAGTGAGCTGGAAACTAGAAAGGTATATAATACTCTGAGTTGGAATCAGAGGGAAAACCTGTTCAGGACTGAAGGGAGGTCCTTGGTTTCTTATTACAAAAATCTCCCATTGACTAAAGGCCATACAAATAAAAATGTCAGTTTATGAAAAAAACTCCGAATTGCATAAAACCCCATTTGGCAAGAGAAATGGCCAGGGTAAAAGGATGTGGGCTCTGGGGGCAGCTAGTCTGCAACAGGGATGTGGAGGGAGGACGCAGCTCACGTCCAGGACCTGTAGGTAGGAGCAGGCTGGGAAGAAGTCCAGAGGCAGAGGTTAGTGCACTCACCCAAAGCCCTTGCTTTCCAGTCAGAGTTTCTAGGATGCTGATGCTTTCCTCAAACAAGGTACAATTCGGAGCTTTTAATTGCTCTCTAATTCACGTAGCAGAGAGATCCTATTCTCAGATAAGGGAACAATTTCTAGGTTCAGTAAAGTTATAAAATCCTTAAGGAATCATATCATATAGAAATATAGTGATTATAGTCACTAAAAATGCTTTCTATGGAGGATTTGATGTCATTAAACATCATAAGCTCTTTAAAAAAAATAGAAATTGCTCTACACAGAGCAGTGAATGTGGCAAAAGCATCAGTGATTAATTATGTTTTATTTTTGTATTTCTGGATTTATTTCTTCACATCTGACCATATCTTCAATTGTGATGCATGTTATAGTCAATGGAATGTCCTCATTTAGTTGTTACAGCTTTTCTACATTTGATGGCATTTTAGATCTGGGCAATTAGCTAAACTTGGAAACCATGTATAGAATGAAATTATTTTGTAAGGGCTTAACATAATTGTTTTAGAAAGGATTCCAGAGAATATTCTACCAAAAATATTAGACATTTTCCCTGCAAATATGATGCCGTTTGAATATATAAAAAAATAATAAGTTGACTAGTGACAAAGGTTTGTAGGGGTTATATTGTAGACTATACTATATGACATGGACTTTATGTATTTGACTTTATTATTTTTTGGAATTACATGAAGGAACATAATTTTTAGGGTTTAATAAATTCTCAGCATAGACATAGAACATTATGTAATAAAATCTCATGTAAATAGGAATGTTCTATTTCCTTATAAATCAGAATATCTTGTAATATATAATTTAACTCAATAAGAATTCTAAAGAATTAGACTGTAAGTTTGCTCTCCTTATTTTTGCTGTCTTTCATAGTGTTTCTGCCAAGTGTGATGAACTATTACTACTTGAAACCTCCAGTATTCTAGAGCCTTATTTCTTAGATATCCAAAAGTGATAAAAGATTTACATGGAATATTAAAAACTAAGCAACGTATGAGATGAAGGGGGTTGAAAAGACTTGTGTTCATGTATAGTTATTGCAAGTGCTGTATAATGCAGGAACTTTGGATTTATTATGAAAACATGTCCTTGGGCACTAGAAACATTTTCTCTCTTAGCATTTCCTAAAATGCCCAGTATTTACTAATATTAAGGACAACATCGCAGAAATTGGAATTCTTGAACATAGCTGGAATGGAAAGTGGTTCAGTTGCTGTGGAAAACAATTTGGCAGTTCCTTTAAAAAGTTAGCTATAGAATTACTAAATGACCCCGGAATTCCACTCCCAGCTAAATATTCAACAAAACTGAAAGCAGGTACTTCAGTACTTCTACATGAATGTTCACAGCAGCACTGTTCACAATAACCAAAAGGTGGAAATAATCCAAGTGTCCTGGGGCGCCTGGGTGACTCAGTTGGTTAAGCAACTGCCTTCGGCTCAGGTCATGATCCCAGGGTCCTGGGATTGAGTCCCGCATCGGGCTCCCTGCTCGGCAGGGAGTCTGCTTCTCCCTCTGACCCTCCCCCCTCTCATGCTCTCTCTCTATCTCATTCTCTCTCAAATAAACAAAATCTTAAAAAATAAATAAATAAATAAATAAAATCTTAAAAAAAAAAAAAAGAAATAATCCAAGTGTCCACCAGTGGATGAATGGATAAACAAAATGTGGTATGTGTATGTATATACATG
The DNA here is from genome assembly GCF_029215605.1 of Mirounga angustirostris. NCBI lineage: Eukaryota > Metazoa > Chordata > Mammalia > Carnivora > Phocidae > Mirounga > Mirounga angustirostris. The sequence goes on along the minus strand of NW_026991724.1, from coordinate 54,786,344 downwards.
TATACACATACGTATACATAATGGAATATTGATTACCCATACAAGGGAAGTGTTGTTGAATGTTATAACATAAGCCTCAGAAACATGGTAAGTGAAAGAAGTCCGACACAAAGGACCATATATTGTGTGAAATGTGCAGAATAGGTAAATCTATAGAGACAGACGGCAAATTGGTGGATTCTAGGGCCTGAGGAGAAGAGAGCATGGAGACTGATTGATTAATGGTTATGGATTTATTTGTTTTTTTAGAATGATGAAAATGGGAACTAGGTAGAGGTGGTAGTTGCATGACATTGTGAATATAGTAAATATCACTGGACTGTATACTCTGAAATGCTAATTTTATATTATGTGTATTTTTACATCAATAAAAAATATACTTGAAAAAAGTACTATTGCAAAAATTGTTGATTTTTATCTGTATCTTGAGTGCCAGGGTTCTTGCAATGATAATGTAAGATTAAATGATAAAAATATTAATGATAATTAATGAAAAAATAACTGCTTAGCAAAACAGATGTAAATATATCTTCTTCAACTTAATAGATATTAGCTACCAAAGCTTGACAGCTAACTTCACGTTGAATGATAAAACTTGAGAGATGTTCCCTAGTTGTTTGGCAGTGAGGTCTGCTGCAACTTCTCTCCTGAGCTGGAGAGACTTTCCCAGATGTTGTATTCATGGGAATCATGACTGGGGCCAATGTTTATATGGTACTTCTCCTACATGGACACCACCATAGAGTGAGGGATATTCACACCCTCAGAAATGCCCACAAATTCTCTCCAGAGGCAAAAGCCACTGAAACAATCCTGCTTCTAGCGAGCATCTTCATTTTTTTCTTTACTTCACCAATTCTGTTCTTACAGTTTATCATATTTTTTGTTTTTTCTTTTTTTTTTTTTTAAAGATTTTATTTATTTATTTGACAGAGAAAGACACAGCGAGAGAGGGAACACAAACGGGGAGTGGGAGAGGAAGAAGCAGACTCCCTGCCGAGCAGGGAGCCCGATGCGGGACTCGATCCAGGGACTCCAGGATCATGACCTGAGCCGAAGGCAGTTGCTTAACCAACTGAGCCACCCAGGCGCCCCAAGATTCTACTCTTAAATGGTGAACAAAAAATCTCAAATTACTAATGATGCATTCACAACAATTTCTCTTTTCTTCAAAGAATCTAGTTATTCACTTACTCGAGCAAAGATATATGGATGCCTAGAACATGACAGACACATACCCAAGATACTGATGATGAAAATATTTATATGATATTGACCTAGTCATGTAGAGGCTTTCAGCTTCATATAGAAGGCAATCAAATAAATACAATACTGCATAAATGTTAATAGTATCTTGATGCTTTGTTATTTTTTTTCTTTGAAATACTTGATGAAAGCATGGAAATAAAGTTGGACAGAAATAATTTTGGGACATCAGAATTTTTAGTGGTGTATTAGGACGATTATTAAATTGGATGCAGTATTATGTAGTGATAAGCAGTCATCGTTGAGATAGAAGAACTAAAAAGCTATTCATTCTGATTTCCTGCTGTGTAAAGTGGAGTATGTGCAATTATTAAAACATTTGTATTGTAAAATATACCATACAGAAAAGTATGTTAAATAGTCACACATGCAGGTATCAGTTTAACATAAAATGGCAACAGCTATGTGTGAACAACTATCTACTACCACTCAGATCAAGCAATAGAACATCCCAGAAGCCCTGTTTATCCCAGAAAACACCCTTCCCCTCATTTTCTATGGTCTAGATCTCTTCACAGAGACAACCCTGGAGTGCTTTCTTGAGTCAATTTCACTTCTCTAGATTTCTCCTTTGCTAGAGACATCCTTAGAGCCCCTTCTGCTGGATCCCCTTTTCGTTGCCCAGGGAAGATTTTCTTTCTGTAAGGACCTCAAAACTCTCCCCAAACAGCCAAGATGTCCCTGAACCCTTAAGGCAATGGGGCTAAGTGAATACATCATCATCCTTTTAGGTGTAGCCTAAGGGTGAGGTCCAGAAAGTTCCCCAGTTGCAGGAGCTCTGTCCCTGTGGAGTTGGAGTGCACCATCCTCTGGCACATGGATAGATGTTCACCAACCTGGAAGCTCTCTGTAGTTTATGGATTTTTTTTAAAGTAAGCTCTACACCCAATGTAGGGCTTGAACTCACTACCCTGAAATCAAGAGTTGTATGCTCTACTGACTGAGGCACCCTGTTTATGGATTTATTTTTATGGAGATTTAATCACATGGGCAAGGCTTAATTTGACAAAGGGAGTTTACAAAAATCTTTGGTAAACATCATACTTAAAGGAGAAACTTTGAAATCAGGAAGAAGACAATGCTGCTTCATCACTCCCTTTCAACATCGGACTGGAGGTCTCATCCAGTGCAAAAGGGAAAAAAAGGGGGGCGCCTGGGTGGCTCAGTTGTTAACCATGTGCCTCCGGCTCAGATCGTGATCCCAGGGTCCTGGGATGGAATCCCTGTGTCGGGCTCCCTGATCAGTGGGGAGCCTGCTTCTCCCTCTCCCACTCCCCCTGCTTGTGTTCCCTCTCTCGCTGTCTCTCTCTGTCAAATAAATAAAATATTAAAAAAAATAAATATGGAAAAGAATGGGGGAAACTCACTATTTAAAGAAAATATGGGGGCACCTGGGTGGCTTAGTCGGTTGGGCGTCTGCCTCGACTCAGGTCATGATCCAGCTCCCTGCTTGGTGGGAAGCCTGCTTCTCTCCCTTTCCCTCTGCCATTCCCCCCAGCTTGTGCCCTCTGGCTCTCTCTCTCTCTCTGTCAAATTAAAAAAAAAAGAGAGAATATGACTTTTTGTAAAAATCTAGAATAACTGCTTTATGTTCCTTTAGGTGATTGTCAGCCAGCTGCAGCCAGGAGAGGGGACACAGGAGAGTTGCAGGAAAAAAAGTTTATTATACTCACACGTCCTGAGTCATTGCTTGCTGAGAGGAGGTTGCTCAGGAAGGAGTGCCAGGGGATCAGTCTCAACCAAGGAAATGAAGTGAGAGCAAGGATCCATGAGTAAATGCCCTTATTGAGGGTCAGGAAGTACCCCCTATTAGAAGTGCCCTATTGGGGGAGTACACAAGAAAAGACTGGAGAATATTTCCGTGTGAAACTAGGTCACACGGAAGGGTAGGAAAAGGAACTTGTGCAGGGGCGAACGCTATTACAGGGATACACCTGGTTGCCTGATTGGTGTACTCTAGGCCTGTTTATGGGGATGTTGAGGCAGTGGGAAAATACGAAGTTTCAAAAATTTACAACACAATAGTCACAAAAACGATGAGAATTAATAAGACAGTTTATCAGTTTTGCTTGGTATAATATCAATATACAAATCGATTGTATTTCTATATACCAACAGAGAGTTAGACAATGAAATTGTAAAATATCACTTAAAGAGCATTAAAAATTTCAGGTATCATGAAATGACCCTAATAAAAACGTATAAGACTACTGTAAGAAACATTACTCAGAACTTTATTCAGAGACATTAAAGATTCAACTAAGTGGAGTGATACACCGTGTTCATGAATTTTAAGACTTATTATTGTAGAGATGTCACTTAAAGGATTTATGGATTCAATGCAGTACCCATACAAATCCCGAACACTTTTTTTCTTTCGGTGGAAGCTGACAAGGTGAGTTAAAATTTATTTTTATTTTTTTTTTTGAGAGAGAGAATGAGATAGAGAGAGAGCATGAGAGGGGGGAGGGTCAGAGGGAGAAGCAGACTCCCCGCCGAGCAGGGAGCCCGATGCGGGACTCGATCCCGGGACTCCGGGATCATGACCTGAGCCGAAAGCAGCTGCTCAACCGACTGAGCCACCCAGGCACCCCATCTTTCTTTTTTTTTTTAATAAAGATTTTATTTATTTGAGAGAGAATGAGATAGAGAGAGAGCATGAGAGGGGGGAGGGTCAGAGGGAGAAGCAGACTCCCCGCCGAGCAGGGAGCCCGATGCGGGACTCGATCCTGGGACTCCAGGATCATGACCTGAGCCGAAGGCAGTCGCTTAACCAACTGAGCCACCCAGGCGCCCCATCTTTCTTTTTTTTTTTTAATAAAGATTTTATTTATTTGAGAGAGAATGAGATAGAGAGAGAGCATGAGAGGGGGGAGGGTCAGAGGGAGAAGCAGGCTCCTCGCCGAGCAGGGAGCCCGATGCGGGACTCGATCCCGGGACTCCAGGATCATGACCTGAGCCGAAGGCAGTCGCCTAACCAACTGAGCCACCCAGGCACCCGATAGGTCTTCTGGTTTTGTTTGTTTTTTTTTTTTTTAAGATTTTATTTATTTATTTGAGAGAGAGAGAGCATGAGAGGGGGGAGGGTCAGAGGGAGAAGCAGACTCCCTGCCGAGCAGGGAGCCCGATGCGGGACTCGATCCCGGGACTCCAGGATCATGACCTGAGCCGAAAGCAGCTGCTCAACCGACTGAGCCACCCAGGCGCCCCATCTTTCTTTTTTTTTTTAATAAAGATTTTATTTATTTGAGAGAGAATGAGATAGAGAGAGAGCATGAGAGGGGGGAGGGTCAGAGGGAGAAGCAGACTCCCCACTGAGCAGGGAGCCCGATGCGGGACTCGATCCCGGGACTCCAGGATCATGACCTGAGCCGAAGGCAGTCGCTCAACCAACTGAGCCACCCAGGCGCCCCATAATTTTATTATTTTTTAAAAAGATTTTATTTATTTATTTGACAAAGCAAGGGAGCACAAGCAGGGGGAGCAGCAGAGGGAGAAGCAGGCTCCCCGCTGAGCAGGAAGATTGATGCATTGATCCCAGGACCCTGGGATCATGACCTGAGCCGAAGGCAGTCGCTTAACCAGCTGAGCCACCCAGGCGCCCGAGTTAAAATTTTATTTGAAAATATAAAGGGCCTAAAGAACAGAGGCTTGTAGAAAAAGACTATGGCAGGAGGCCTTGCCTTATCAGACTGTAAGACTCAGAAAGCTCCCGTGGCTAAAACATGGTGCTGGCGCAGGGATTAGCAAGAGAACAATTGGAACAGAACATCCAAAATCAGAGCCATGCAGATGGGGACACTTGACTTAGGATGGAGATGGTTCGACCTAGCAGTGGGGAAATCGACTAAATAATGCAGCTGGGATCATTATCTACACAGTATTCACAAAAACAGGTGACCGGGCGGGCCGTGACTAACGAGGATACACAGGATCCTTCTTTAAAGTGCCCAGTTTATCTTGGGACGCGAGATCCAAGCAATGTTCTTTTGGCGTGGATCGCGGTTGCCAGTCTCTGGTCCACCGCCGTTCCCGGTCACGACGCACACATCCTCCTGTCGCCTCTGCTTCTTCAGATCCACTTCTACTCTCCTAATCCCCGTTTTCTTCGAACGTGCCTCCAGCGTCCTCGCCGCCCCCAGTCCCCTGCCCCCAGGTCCGCTCTTCGCTGTACGGATCCAGACCTTCCCACTATGGCCGCGCCCACCGAGCGGCGTCCGAAGGGCGACGAGACCGAGCGGGCGCAACCATTTCCGGCTCAGGCCTGGCCTGTGATTGGCTTAGCGCTCCGCTCGGGTCGAGAGCGATGAAGTCCTACTAAGCATGCGCGACGGCACTGACAGGCGCTGCCAGGGCGGCAGAACCGGAGAGAAGTCTTGCAAAGAAGAGGAAGGATGGGAGGCATTTGCACCTTTCTGGTCTGGCCGGCCAGCTCCGGCCGCCTAGGGTGGCCATCTCGCTCTCCGTACGGCGCACGACCCAAGATGGCGGCGCCCGGCCCACAATGGCCGCCACCACCGCATCGCAACGAAATCGACGCGGCGACGCTGCCCAGCGATAAAATCCTAACCAGGGCCAGGATGAGGGTTTGTGGATTGATTGCTGACTCCAAAGTGCCGCTGATTCCGAGACTCGGGCCCCAAACCGGATGAGCGGAAGCGGAAGTGGCGTACGGAAGCTCGGGTTCCCACGGCGTGAGGTCGCGGATTCGCGGTCGAGGTTGGTTGGGTTTCTGCTAGGCGCTTTCGGAGCCCCGCACTGTGGGAGTTGTGCGACTCGAGATGCGGTTCGTGGTGGGTACTCGTGGGGGGTTACTGTTTCTGGGGGCTCCGGGGTCGGCAGGGGCGTTGGCGGAAGCCTGGGCTGGCGTTAGCGTTTAGAACGAGAGACCGTTCCTGCTGACCGCGACAGATGGGCTCCGGGTCGTGCCCCGGGCCGCACATGGAGGCGTTGGGAGAGCCACTGACCGGGGAGCCCGTCGGGGTCTGGTCGGTGAGGGAAGGATTGGGGGTCACCTGAGGTTCCTAGGGTCCGAGTGGGAGCATCCGACGGGCCGATGATCCCTGTGGGGGCTGTGAATGGTGCGACAGCAAAGTGCAGGGTGTCCGTGGGAGAGGTGTGTGGGATTGGAATGCGAGGAGCCGCAGGGAGACCCTTGGGTGCGTGTATTGGGTGTTCCGTTTCCCAGCTTTTTGTGCTGAATTTTTTTTTTTAAGATTTTATTTATTTATTTGAGAGAGAGAATGAGAGAGAGAGAGCACATGAGAGGGGGGAGGGTCAGAGGGAGAAGCAGACTCCCCGCCGAGCAGGGAGCCCGATGCGGGACTCGATCCTGGGACTCCGGGATCATGACCTGAGCCGAAGGCAGTCGCTTAACCGACTGAGCCACCCAGGCGCCCCATCTTTCTTTTTTTTTTTAATAAAGATTTTATTTATTTGAGAGAGAATGAGATAGAGAAGAGAGCATGAGACGGGGGAGGGTCAGAGGGAGAAGCAGACTCCCCGCCGAGCAGGGAGCCCGATGCGGGACTCGATCCCGGGACTCCAGGATCATGACCTGAGCCGAAGGCAGTCGCTTAACCAACTGAGCCACCCAGGCGCCCCAATAGGTCTTGTTTTTTTTTTTTTTTTTTAAAGATTTTATTTATTTATTTGACAGAGAGATAGAGAAAGAGCACAAGCAGGGGGAGTGGCAGAGGTAGAGGGAGAAGCAGGCTCTCCGCTGAGCAGGGAGCCCGATGCGGGACTCGATCCCGGGACCCCAGGATCATGACCTGAGCCGAAGGCAGTCGCTTAACCAACTGAGCCACCCAGGTGCCCTATTTTTTATTTTTTTAAGATTTTATTTATTTATGTGAGAGAGACAGAGATAGCCACAGAGATAACGAGCAAGAGAGGGAGAAGCAGGCTCCCCACTGAGCAGAGAGGCTCCATCCCAGGACCCCAGGATCATGACCCAAGCCAAAGGCAGTCGCTTAACCGACTGAGCCACCCAGGCGCCCCATCTTTCTTTTTTTTTTTTAATAAAGATTTTATTTATTTGAGAGAGAATGAGATAGAGAGAGAGCACGAGAGGGAGGAGGGTCAGAGGGAGAAGCAGGCTCCCCGCCGAGCAGGGAGCCCCATGCGGGACTCGATCCCGGGACTCCAGGATCATGACCCGAGCCGAAGGCAGTCGCTCAACCGACTGAGCCACCCAGGCGCCTTTTTGTGCTGAATTTAAGCGTACAGAAAAGTCGAAAGAATAGCCCAATGGTTCACCCGCCATGAATAGATCGACGAGTTAAAACCGTGCAGTGAACACTTAGAATGTGTGTGCGTATCAGCGAGTGTACACGTGCGTTTGCACGCGCATGAAATCACGTTAGCCCTAGCTTTTCCAGTTAGCAGTAATCGCTCCTCGGATAAACCGCATTGGCTACGCTGCGGCCACCGCGCGAAGCTAGTACTAGCTTTTTATGTCCGTTCTGCTTCATGTTTGTGTGATTTGGCGTAAGGTGCTAAATTCTTTAATTCTCGGTTTTCCCATTCAAACACATTGGTGTGTGTCTCACAGGTACTTCTGAGGGCCCTAACTTCATGACCTCATCTAAACCTAATTACCTCCGGAAGGCTCTGTTCCCAAATACACATGAGTTTGGGGGCTGAAATTTTTTTTTTTTTTATTTTTAAAAGTAGGCTCCACGCCCAAGGTGGGGCTTGAACTCACAACTCTGAGGTTAAGAGTCACATCCTCTACCGACTGAGCCACCCAGGCACCCCTGGAGGATACAAATATTAAGTCCATAACAGGTAGGTACTTGACAGAAGGTAGCTATTACTATTTAAATGTATACTTTCCTAATGGGAGTTTTTATATTTCAAACAATTCTGTTAACTTTTTAAATTAGATTTATATATAAACATACACATACATATTTTCTAACTATATGTATTTATGTTTCATATTAAATGGAGTTCTCTTCAGTTTTTGTATCACAATATCATTATATCCTTATCATCAATAAAAGCAGATAAAAATCACCTTAAACTATCTGTAATGTTTTGAAATGTATTTTTTTTTTTTTTAAAGATTTTACCCATTTATTTGAGAGAGAGAGAATGAGAGAGAGCACATGAGAGGGGGGAGGGCCAGAGAGAGAAGCAGACTCCCCGCCGAGCAGGCAGCCCGATGCGGGACTCGATCCAGGGACTCCAGGATCATGACCTGAGCCAAAGGCAGTCGCTTAACCAACTGAGCCACCCAGGCGCCCCTGAAATGTATTTTTAAACTGAATTATATTTTATGGATATTTTTCCTTTTTTAATGGGTAAAGTAGACTGGATTAAATGCGTATTTCAAAGGCTTCTGATTTAGTTTTACCAGACTCCCCAGTAATGTTCCATTATCTAATGCTTCCACACAGTGTGCCAGGTTTTTCTACATCTTTAGCAACAGTGGGTAAATCATCCTTTCATATTTAGAAAAAGTGATTAGCCTCAGCTTTTCTTTATAGTTTTGTTTAAAAAGGTCATATTTGATTATCTGAAAATGGAAAAGTCTTCATCCTTGTTCCATCTTCCTGGTCTCTCCTTCTAACCCTCCCAAACTTTGGAACTACTGTTCACAAATTAGTATGTATTATTCCTTTGACTTGTATAATTTTATCACATGTATATGAATATACTCTTAACGGTAGTGAGAGTACGCTCTTTAGTTTTTCTAGTTTGTAAGTTTTATAATAAGGATATTATAATGTGGTCTTCCGTGCTTTTCTTGATTCAGTACAAGTCTGTGATTCATTCATCTTGCATGTTGGCTTGTTTCATTAATATGAATTTCATTGCATAAATACAATGTAGTTCATGCATCCATTCTCCTGCTGTCAGACATTTGTATTGTTTCTGGGTTTTGGCTGTTAAAAGTAGTGAAGTTCTGAAAAGTCTTGTATGTCTCACAGTCATTGTGAGAATTTGTGTAGTCTAGGCTAAATACCTAAAAGTATAATTTCTGGGATGCCTGGGTGGCTCAATCGGTTAAGTGTCTGCCCTCGGCTCAGGTCATGATCCCAGGATCCTGGGATCGAGTCCCACATTGGGCTCCGTGCTCGGCAAAGAGTCTGCTTCTCCCTCTGCCTCTGCCGTCCCCCCTGCTTGTGCTGTCTTTCTCTCTCTCGCTCTAACAAATAAATAAAAAAAAATTTTTTTTTTTTTAAAGATTTTATTTATTTTTTTTGTCAGAGAGAGAGAGCACAAGCAGGGGGAGCGGCAGGCAGAGCAGGTAGAGGGAGAAGCAGGCTCTCTGCCAAGCAAGGAGCCCGATGCGGGACTCGATCCCAGGACCCTGGGATCATGACCTGAGCCGAAGGCAGACGCTTAACCGACTGAGCCACCCAGGCGTCCCACAAATAAATAAAATCTTAAAGAATAAAAATAAAAGTATAATTTCTGACACAAAGTAGATGAATTTTTATCTAGAAGGAAAAGCCAGATTGCTTTTGTACCACCTTACTCTGTCATAAGCAGTGTATAAAAGTGCCTGTTGATCCATAAGCTTTCCAACACTTAGTATTTTCATTCTTGCTGTTTGACCGTCTTTTGGGTATAAACATCATCTCATTGTGGTCTCCATATGCACTGTTCTCATTACTAACAGCGTTGATCATCTTTTTATATGTTTATTGGCCAATTTTATTTTTTTATTTACTTATTTTAATTTTTAAATTTCAGTATAGTTGATGCACAATGTTACATTAGCTTCAGGTGTACAACATAGTGATCCACCATCTTTATATATTACATGGGCCAATTTTAAAACTGAGAAGTTTGTCTTTACTCCACATATTTGGAATGCTCGTCTTTCGGTGGTTATTTTGTAATAAACAATTTGTCTGGCCTTTGTCCCCAGTTCCTGGGAAATAGCCTCTAAATTGTTGGAATGTCCTGAGTGACAGGAGTGTCTTTGTTATTCATGGTGGGTCTGTAGATAGCTGTGCCAGTGGGGTGACTCAGGATGGGGCTGTTTATGCCAGAAAAACCAACCCTGTGATTAGAGGGTTGAGGCTTTGAGCCTGGTGATACCAGCCCAACCTCCGAGATGGTAAGGGTGCTGGAGGTTGAGTCACATGGCCAGTGATAAGATCAATCATGCTTACTTAAAGAAATTCTAATAAAAACTATAGACGCTGAAGCTCGGATGAGCATCTGTGGTTGGCAGTACCCTACATATTGTCACTCATAGATATGCTGGATGAGTAATGTGTCCCTGACTCCAAAGGGATAGGACAATGGAAGCTTCTGGTTTGGGAGGATCCCAAATCTCACTTACCCTATTGTCTCTCTCCATTTGACTGGTCATGATTTGTATCCTTTTGCTATAATGATATAGTTTTAAAATTATTTATTTATTTAAAGAATTGTATTTATTCATTTGAGAGAAGAGAGCATACGTCAGAGCACATGAGTTGGGGGAAGGGCAGAGGGAGGAGAGGGAGAAGCAGACTCCCCGCTCATCACGGAGCCTGAGTAGGGGTTCCATCCCAGGACCCTGAGATCATGACCTGAGCCGAAATCAAGAGTCAGATGCTTAACCCACTGAACAACCCAGGTGTCCCTCCTTTTGCTATAATAAAACTTCTGTCTTGCACACTTTCCCCCCAGGTAACTTGTAAATACTGTTTTTTCTCCCCCTTTTAAATCTTGTTGTTTGTTTGAATATGAAATTGCAATTAATGTTTATATTGATACTAAAGCAATTGCATAATGACAGTTTTGTTTCTTCTTTTCCAGTCTTCATTCCTTTATTTTTCCCATTTTATTGCTTAGGTTTTTATCTGTGGTACATTTTTGACTAAATGTTGAGAGAGAGGTTATCCCTGTCCCTAAGTTTAAAGAAATGCCATGGATTATTTTGTAGATACTCTTCCTTGTCTATTTCTAGTTTAGTAATATATATTTTTTTAATTGTCAGTGGTGGGGCACCTGGGTGGCTCAGTCAGTTGAGCAGTAGACTTTTAATTTCAGTTCAGGTCATGATCTCAGGGTCCTGGGATTGAGCCCCATATTGGGCTCTGCGCTCAGCAGGAGGTCTATTCAAGGACTCTCTCCTCCTCTTCCTCTACTCACTATCCTTGCATTCCTGGAATAAAGTCAGCTGTGTCTAGTATGATTCTTCCTGTATTTCGTTTTCTTAGTGATCTTCCTATGTATCAGTGGATGTGGTTTCTCAGTATTTTATTTAGGCTTTTTATAGCTAATTTAATAAATGCAATTGGCCTATAAATGTCTTTCTCATATTATCCTTGAAATCCAGTACTGTTTCCTTCAGTTGTCCTATAGCCTAAGACACAGAGTTGCATTTTCCTTCAGAGTTCTCAGCAGTGTGATATTGAGAATATGAAGCTGTGTTAATATATTTCTAGGGTGTCCTGGCATCTCTAGATTACTCTCTGTTAAATTTATTTTTCATAGCCAGAGTTAATTCTTTAGCAGTCAGCACTGTTTAGAGTATGTAAGAGACCAGCTGAGTTTTTTGTGAAGATGAAGTCTCAACAAGAGATATGTATTTGAGATTTCAGTTGAGACTTAATTGCAGAGTTTAAGGACACACAAAGTGTGTGTCAGAGGCAGATAGCCTGTATTTGTTTTGCTTTTTGTAGGCAAGTTTAGCTTAATTGAGGTATAATTTACCTACAGTAACTCTTACCAGTTCTTCATGTACAAATTTGATGAGTTTGTCAAAGGTACACCAACGTGTAACCTCTTCTTGAATCAATACATAGAACTTTTACGTCAACCCCAAAAGTTCCCTGGTGTCCCCTTTCCATTTGAGACCATATTTCCATCCTCTGTTACCTCGTGATCATTTATGTGCTTTCTATAGTTACATGTATTCTAATACCTCATATAAACTGAGTTATACAGTAACTAGTTGTGTCAGCGGGAGTCCCATTCCCTGGCCTCAGGTCTTGGGTTCCGCCAAGAAAGAATTCAGAGCCAAACTCTTAAGCAGGCAAAGGTTTAATAGCAGTTTAAGCAAAAGTACATTCTTGAGATGGGAGAGCGAGCAGGCCCAGAGGTTGCAGCTGCACCCTGGGTCAGGGTTGTTTTTTCTTTTTGTGTTTGGATAGGTTATGGGTCATAGGTAAGGTGGTTTCTGACTGAGGTTGCAGCCAGTCATCTAAGGGACTCCATCTACTGGAGGAATTTTTGGCCTCATATGGTCCTTGTCGGAACTGTCATGGCAGCCATTCTCTGGGGAGGGGGTTAAAACCACAGTGTAAATGTATTATAATAAAGCTCCAGGTTACTGTAGGGCAGTGGTCATAGGGAAGAATGCAGGCATATCCCATGGGGCCTTTCCCAGGTGTTTGGAGCTTGGCCTCCTCCCTTTTACAATCAGAAATCACTTGTTCCACGCTTATATCTAGCTAACTGCCTACTCTGTCAGTCGCTTAGAATAATGCTTTTCATCTTCATCCATGATTTTGCATTTATCATGAGTGTATTCCTCTCCGCTGCTGAGTAATAATCGGTGGCACAGATATGCTGCAACATGTTCATTCCCCAGTTGATGGATGTTTTGGATTTTGGGGGTCGGTTTTGGATATTCTGAATAAAGCTGCAGTATGCATTCATGTACAAGTCCAGGTGGCTGTACCATGTTATATTTTTACCAGCAGTGCAGGAGAGTTCTTCTTCTTTACATCCTAGTCAGTACTTAGTAATTTCGGTCTTTTAAATTATAGCCATTCTGGGGCACCTGGCTGGCTCAATTGGTGGAGCACGGACTCTTGATCTTAGGGTTGTCAGTTTGAGCCCCAAGTTGGACCTAGAGTAGATAGATAGATAGATAGATTAAATTACTGCCATTCTAATGGGTTTGTAGCAATATTTTATTTAGGTTTTAATTTGCTTTTGTTGTGTAACCTAAAGCAGCTTTTTGTGTTTTTATTAGCCATCTCTCTACTTTTGGAGAGGGAAGTGTCTGTTTAAACTTTTATTTCTTTTTTACTAGATTGTCTCTTTTGTGAAGTTGGAAAAGTTCTTTTTATTTTTTATTTTTTTAAGATTTTACCCATTTATTTGAGAGAGAGAGAATGAGAGAGAGCACATGAGAGGGGGGAGGGCCAGAGAGAGAAGCAGACTCCCCGCCCAGCAGGGAGCCCGATGCGGGACTCGATCCAGGGACTCCAGGATCATGACCTGAGCCGAAGGCAGTCGCTTAACCAACTGAGCCACCCAGGCGCCCTCTTTTTATTTTTTAGATAGAAGTCTTTTAGTCAGGTATGCATTTTTTTTTTTAAAGATTTTATTTATTTATTTGACAGAGAGAGACACAGTGAGAGAGGGAATACAAGCAAGGGGAGTGGGGGAGGGAGAAGCAGGCTTCCCACCGAGCAGGGAGCCCGGTGCGGGGCTCAATCCCAGGACCCTGGGATCATGACCTGAGCTGAAGGCAGACGCTTAAGGACTGAGCCACCCAGGCGCCCCATCAGGTATGCATTTTGTTAATATTTTACTCTAGCCTCTAGCTTGATCCTTCATTTTACAAGTGTCTTTTTTTTTTTAAGATTTTATTTATTTATTTGAGAGAGAGAATGAGATAGAGAGCATGAGAGGGAGGAGGGTCAGAGGGAGAAGCAGACCCCCTGCCGAGCAGGGAGCCCGATGCGGGACTCGATCCCGGGACTCCAGGATCATGACCTGAGCCAAAGGCAGTCGCTTAACCAACTGAGCCACCCAGGCGCCCCCAACAGTTTCAATTCTTTCTTTCTTTTCTTTTTTTTTTTTTTTTTTTTTTTTTTAAGATTTTATTTATTCACTTGAGACACAGAGATACAGAGAGGGAGAGAGAGAGCATGAGCAGGGAGAGAGGCAGAGGGAGGAGGAGAAGCAGGCTCCCCGCTGAGCCAGGAGCCCGACGTGGGGCTCGATCCCAGGACCCTGGGATCATGACCTGAGCCGAAGGCAGATGCTTAACCATCTGAGCCACCCAGGCACCCCAACAGTTTCAATTCTTAAATCTATAATCTATTGAGTTAATTTTGGTATGGGGTAAACATGAATATCCTATTGTTTCAATAGTGTTTGTTAAACATTTTATTATTTTTTATCATGCTCATGCTTGTCTCTAACTTGTTGAATATATGGAGTATATATAATAGCATTTTTGGTGTACTGGTCCACCAGGTCTCTACCTTTAGCCATTTTTGTCTGTTTCTCTTGCTTGATTTTTTCCGCCTAGCTATGGGTCATATTTCCTTGCTTCTGTGCATGTCTGGTAATTTTTGATTGGATGTCATATATTGTGAGTTTCATTTTGTTTGAAGGATTTTCTTTTAATTTCTTTAACTACTTTTGAGGTTGGTTCTGGGATGTAACCAAGTTACTTTGAAACAGTTTGATTCATTGGAGGCTTTCTTTTAAGCTTTATTAGGTGATGCCAAAAGAGTCATTTGTCTAGGATTGTTTTGTCCCCATTTCTGAGATAATATTCTCCTGAGACCTCTGCATTGCATGAGACCAGGCATATTAGAAGGTCTTTCCACCCAGGTTAGTGGGAACGCTTAACTGTTCCTGATCTTGTGTGAGCGCTAGGAATTGTTCCACCTGCTCCTTTCCAGTGGCCTTGGTAGTTTCCGAACAGCTCTTTAGTGCTGAGCCAGAGACTCAAAGGAACCAGAGTGAGTTTTCCCTCTCTTCTCTGGTTTACTGCCTGGCAAGTGTTAGTCATCTTTTCTTCCTCAGACTCTGAATTCTGTATCATTAACTCAGCAACACTGCTAGATTCTTCGGGTTCCTTCTCCCTGTGCTGTGGCCTAGAAAGTCTCCAGGCAGTGAGCTATGGCACATAAGGGTCTCACCTTGTTTCCCTTCTCCTCTGACTTCTGTGTGAGAAAATTGTTGTTTTAGACATGTTTCCTTTTTTTTTTTTAAGTTGGTTAAGATGAAAGGATAGTTCATAATTTGGTAATTTTCCCTGGAATCAGAGATTCTATCAATTCCGAGGGTTTGTGTTTTAATCCTTGGTCCACCCATTACTGTGTGGCTTTTAGCTAGGTGCCTGACCTTTCCTTTCTTGGTTTTCTCTGAAATGGAATAATTACAGTCTACCCCATAGGATTGTGAGGGTTAAATGAGAAAAGAAATGCTTAAAACAGTTCCTTGCATATATAGGAACCTGCTTTTGTTATTATTTCCATGCCAAACAAATCTTTCCTTGAATCCTTAGATGCTGGCTTCCTAGAATGAGGCACTTCCTATAAAGGACAAAGTAGATCTCAAGTCTAGAAGTTCATCCTTGCTGAGGATACCCTTGATGAGACACCTGAATGCTGAAAATGACCAAGTCCCAGGTGAGCTGTTTATTTCCCAGATTTCTAGATGTTTATAAAAATGTATACAATCTGATGGATGCCAGAGTTGGTAAGGCAGTGGGGGGATGGGCAAAATGGGTGAAGGGGAGTGGAAGATACAGGCTTCCAATTATGGAATGAATGAACCATGGTACTAAAAGATACAACATAGGGGGTACCTGGGTGGCTCAGTTGGTTAAGCAACTGCCTTCGGCTCAGGTCATGATCCTGGAGTCCCGGGATCGAGTCCCGCATCGGGCTCCCTGCTCAGTGGGGAGTCTGCTTCTCCCTTTGACCCTCCCCCATCTCATGCTCTCTCTCTCTCATTCTCTCTCTCAAATAAATAAATAAAATCTTTTAAAAAATAAATAAAAGATACAACATAGGAAATATAATCAATGATATTGTAATAGTGTTGTATGGTGACAGATGGTAGCTACATTTGTGGTCAGCATGACTATAGACTTGTTGAATCACTATATTGTACACCTGAAACTAATGTAACATCGTGTGGCAACTATAGTTAACAATTTAACAAATGTATACAATCAAAGTGAATGATATATGTAAATCTGTTGCAGCTGGGAGAAATGTGCTTCGACTGGGAAACAATAATGATCTGGAGTAGCCAGTCAGGAAGGGAGTACTGTCTTAACCTGTATATCTCATGTTGCCAGGTGCTAACAATTGGAACACTGCCACATAGGTGGCAGGATCCAGAGCTGAGTTGCAGACATTTCTGTGGTAATACTGGAAACCATCACAGAAGAAGAAAAACATGTTATAAGATTTACTTTGTATATAAGGAGGAGGCACATGGCCTTTCTGAGTAAATATTTCCCAGAGATTAAATGTGAAGAAGTGTCTTTGATGGGTCTTCCTCTTCTGTTTTTCTCCAGAGTATGGACCCAGTGAATGGTCATCTTCCTAAGGAAATGTGGGAGATATAAAAGGCATAGCTAGAAAACTTTAAAAATCTCTTCTTAGCTACAAAGAGAAGAGTAATTTTTACCTAAGGGTCTTTGTGTAGATCATTGTGTGAACATATGTAAAGTGTTTAGAACAATATACAGCACATAGTAAGAGCTCTGTTTTTGCTTTTATGACTATCATGATTTAATATGTAGCACAATTTCTAAAAGGCAGTTCTGAGCATAACATACTTTTGTATACGAAAAACACTGTAGCATCTACCAAGTGTCTGCAGGAAATGTGTACACTTACTCCAAGTTCTGTTGCTGCCTGTACCCTATTGAACTTCTTGCAGTTCCTTGAACCCAGCATGGTATTTAACGTTTTTAACACATGCTTCCTCTGGAAGACCCACAGCTCCCATGTCTTCCAGCACTTACTGTGGAACACACCACTAAATGTGCTGCACCTCTTCCAGCTTGACCTCTTCTTCAGAACTATTAGTTCCTCACCTACTTGTGCCCATATTTTAACTTGAGTATACATCTGTTGTAACCCTTGTTAAACCATAATGTCTTGCCGTATATGAACTCTGTAAAGGAGTGTACTTGCCACTCTGCAAGATCAGAAGCTACCTGAAGTCAGGACTATGCTTTGTTTCCTTTTTTATTGCAATGTATAGTAGGTAACATTAAATGCTCCTGGGGCGCCTGGGTGGCCTAGTTGGTTAAGTGGCTGACTTTGGCTCAGGTCATGATCTGGGTCCTGGGATTGAACCCCACGTCGGGTTCCCTGCTCAGCGGGGAGTCTGCTTCTCCCTCTCCCTCTGCCCCTCCGACAGCTCGTGCTCTCTCTTTTATAAATAAATAAAATCTTAGGGAGAAAAAAACCCAAAAAAACATCAAATGCTCCTAAGGTCGGTTGCAGATGGTTTTTAGGTGAAGTGTTTTGTTGTTTTTTTTTTTTAAGATTTTTAAAATTTATTTGACAGCGAGAGAGGGAACACAAGCGGGGAGTGGGAGAGGGAGAAGCAGGCTTCCTGCTGAGAAGGGAGCCCGATGCGGGGCTCGATCCCAGGACTCTGGGATCATGACCTGATCTGAAGGCAGACGCTTAAAGACTGAGCCACCCAGGCGCCCCTAGGTAAAGTTTTAACATTTTACATTGGGTGAATGAATGAGTGACGAAGTGAATGAAGACTGCAGAAAGGAGGGGTGCCTGGGTGGCTCAGTCAGTTAAGCATCCAACTCTTGGTTTCAGCTCAGGGCTATGAGATAGAGTCCCGCATCAGACTCTGTGCTCAGTGGCGAGTCTGCTTGAAATTCTCTCTCTCCCTCTCCCTCTGCCCCTCCTTTGATTCTCTCTCTCAAATAAATCTTTTTTTTAAAAAATGCAGAAAGGATTGTTTTAATGGATTTATTAGTGCACAAAGTATAAATCAAAACTAGATATAAAGAAATAACTTGTTTATAAATTTCTATAGTAAAAATAATCAGAATAATATCCTATATATCTTCTATATTTTATTCCATTATATTAACTCTAGATTAAAAAGGATTATGTTATTACAGGGCTTGTTGTCATTCAGTGATGTGGCTGTGGATTTCACCTGGGAAGAATGGCAGCTACTAGATACTGTTCAGAGGAACCTCTACCGGGATGTGATGTTGGAAAATTATAGCAACCTAATGTCTTTGGGTAAAGACAACTTTCCTAAATATCTCAGCATGAGCCCATTAATTGCCTGGTTTTTTTTCCCCATTGACATAATTTATGGGTACTCTGATATCCTTACTGATTTTGGAGTTGTATGGTGGTAGAACTTATTTTATGACCAAATAGTGATGGTACTTACTTTCATTTTCTGAATGAAAAAGTTTCCATTTTGCTGAGATTCCCTGAAATGGAATTTTTCATCATAGGCCCTAACACTGCTCAGTTCTCTGGGATTGCCTCTTGACAGGTTATCAAGCCACTAGGTCAGAAGCAACGGTCCCCTTGGAGAAAGGAGAACAAGGAATGCTAGAGAGAGAATTCCCAAGTCAGTGTAGTCCCGGTGAGTACACCAGTCCAGTGGGAGTTAGTGGAAGCCAAGTGACAGTTGATCATCGGTGTGTTGGGCCCTTGTTATTTTAATATTTTTTCTCATAGTGTCTGAACCTTAAGAGGTGACTTAGAGCAAGTGAAAAGAGGTCATCAGTGTGAATGGTGCTTCCTTCTCTCACCGTATATGATTCATATGCTAGCCGCCTAGCAGAAGGTGTACCTCCTTTTATCTACTCGGGGTCAGATCTTGGCCTGTTTCATTTGGTCTTTCCTTTTTGGCTTAGTTGTTCTTTTGCAGGTCGTGAGACACAGGCTGCCTTCCCCACATCTTATCCATATTCACATAGCTTTTCTATTATGCTTTCAGATATTCATTGATTCCCTCCAGAGTTTGAGGATACCATGTCTTCAGTTCATTACTTACTGTTTCTCTTATTGAATACCTCTGACTTAACATTGTGCACCTGCTGTATCACTTTCTCCATTCTCTTTGGATATTGACTTGAGATTCCATCCCCCCCCCCACCCAATTTCATAATGGTAGGATTCATTGATTTTTTTCCCCTAGAAGTAATGTGGCAAGTTTAGGGTTAGTATCAGGAAAATATTGAGAAGGATGAATCTGTGGAGGGGAATAATGAAAACAATGCATTGGGAAAAATATTTTCTCTGAGCAAAAACTTTGTTTCTTTTGTAGAAAGACCCCTTCAATGTTTCTCAAAAGGAATACGTTTGAAACAAAAGTCAGATTCAAAATTTCAGAGTAAAAACTATGCAGAAATGACTTCTGTTGAATTAAACAGCCATGGGAAACCATTTTTCCATACTCTACATGAAACCTGCCATACTCAGGCCCAGTACAGTGAACATAATTTCTGTGTGAAGACTTTCAGCATGGTGAAAAATCTTAAAAGACATCATAGAATTCACACAGAAGGGAAACCTTATGAATGTAGTGAGTGTCCAAAATCCTTCAGGTATAAGTCAAAGCTCATAATACACCAGAGAACTCATACAGGAGAGAAGCCGTACAGATGCCCTGAATGTCAGAAAGCTTTCAGTACAAAATGTCATCTCACTCTACACCAGAGAACTCATACAGGAGAGAAACCTTATGGATGTATTCAGTGTCCGAAATCTTTCAGAACAAAGTATCATCTCATTCTACACCACAGGACTCATACAGGAGAGAAACCCTATGAGTGCAAAGAGTGTGGAAAAGCTTACAGGGAGAAGACAAAGCTCAGATTGCATTGCAGAACGCATACAGGAGAGAAACCTTTTGAGTGTAGTGACTGTGGGAAAAGTTTTATGCAGAAGTCAAACCTGATTATCCATCAAAGAACTCATACAGGAGATAGACCCTATGGATGTAGAGAATGTGAGAAGACCTTCTGTAGTAAGTCTCAGCTTGTTGTTCACCAGCGAACTCATACAGGAGAAAAATCGTACGAATGCAAGGAATGTGGGAAAGCCTTCAATAAAAACTCGCATCTCCTGACACATCAGAGAATTCATAGAGGAGAGAAACCTTATGAATGCAGTGAGTGTGGAAAAGCTTTTGTATGCACATCACAGCTTATTGTACATCAGAGAAATCATACAGGAAGAAAACCTCATGAATGCAAGGAATGTGGGAAAGCCTTCAATAAAAAGTCACACTTCATAACACATCAGAGAATCCATACGGGAGAGAAGCCTTATGAGTGCAGTGAATGTGGAAAAGCTTTTATAGACAATTCACAGCTTATTGTTCATCGAAGAACTCACACAGGAGAGAAACCTTATGAATGCAAGGAATGTGGGAAAGCCTTTAATAAAAAGTCATCCCTCATAACACATCAGAGAATTCATACAGGAGAGAAGCCTTATGAATGCAGTGAATGTGGAAAATCTTTTATAGACAAGTCACATCTCATTGTCCATCAGCGAACTCATACGGGAGAGAAACCCTATGAATGCAGTGAATGTGGAAAAGCTTTCATACGAAAGGCAATGCTCATTGTTCATCAGAGAACACATACAGGAGAAAAACCCTTTGTATGTCTTGAATGCCAAAAAGCCTTTAGCAGTATGGCAATGCTCAGTAGACATCAGTTGATTCATACAGGAGAGAAACCCCATGGATGCAATGAATGTGGAAAAGCTTTCCGCCAAAAAAGCCATCTTATTATCCATCAACGGTGCCATACTGGAGAGAAACCCTATGGATGTGTTCCGTGTGGTCAGATCTTCAACCAGAAGTCCCAGCTCATTAGACATCAGAGACGCCACACAGGAGAGAAACCATATCAGTGCACTCAGTGTGGAAAAGCCTTTTTTGAGAAATCATACCTCAGTGTCCATCAGAGAAGTCACGCAGGACAGAAACCTTATCAGTGTAATGAGTGTGGGAAAACGTTCTCTGTTAAGTTCTTCCTCACCTCACATGAGGAAATTCATACAGGAAAGAAATTTCAGGAACACAGTGAGCACTGTAAAGACTTTAGTGAGATGTCACATCTCACTGAATACAAGAGAAATCACACAAGACACACCCTATGAATGCTGTGAAAGTTAGGATACTTTTGGTCGGTGTCAGTTTCAGAAAACTTATCCAGGAGAGAGATCTTTTAAGTGCAGTGAATATAAGAAAATTATCTACCACTAGTGTAGCCTCATTTCATTGGGGAAAGGCATATGAATGAGGTGAAAAGTCAAAATCTTTTCTTGACACGTGAAATCCTGTTATACATCACACAGAAGTGGAACCTGAGTGCAACAAATGTTTTTGATGGGTCATCCTCTAATAGTTTTCACCGAGGGAAAAAAAAAAAACAACTCACAAATGTGAAATCTGGAATGCTTTCCAAATGATCACACCAAAGAAAATAGAAGACTGAAGACTTGCGATGAGGAATGCCTCTGGCATGAAGTCTAAACTTACAATGCATCAGATAACACTTAAGAATTAGTGTGGTGTAATGATGCTGGGAAAGGTTGCTTACATATAAACTTTATAACAGAAATTTCGTTCCTGTCACATTGCCATTTATTTATGGAAAATATAACATGAAGTAGTCAGAAAGAGCAAATAACTTCTGTATGCCAAAGGACACTTTGTTTCATATTTGAATATATTGGATAGTCAAAACAGTAAGTTAAGAATGGTCCCAGATGAATGTATTTGTTTTGTGTCTGAGTATTTTTGTAGCACATGTATATAGTAATTTTCAGGTTTCATAAGATCATGAAAGAAAGTTGTATACCACAAAATTGTTTGTAATGTGTAGTATCCATCAAGAAATGCCAACATTGTACATTTTTTAATATATAAATTGCAAGGGAAGTAATTAGGCTTAAGATTAAGACCTTTTTAAAAATTCTTTACTGGTATAACATAGTGGGTCTGGTAATAGTTTTAGCCCTTTGGAATAATAAATTTTTTGAAACAAATTGTCTTCTGGTTGTCACTCAGAAAAAATAAATGCATTAAAAATAGTGAGATTTGGGGCACCTGGCTGGCTCAGTCAGTGGAACATGTGACTTTTTTTTTTTTTTTTTAAGATTTTATTTATTTATTTGAGAGAGAGAGCATGAGCCGGGGAAGGAGCGGAGAGAGAAGCAGGGTCCTCACTGAGCAGGGAGCCCAACGTGGGGCTCGATCCCAGGACTCTTGGAACATGACCTGAGCCAAAGGCAGATGCTTAACCAACTAAGCCACCCAGGCGCCCTGAGCATGTGACTCTTGATCTTGGGGTTGTGTCAGTCCCACACTGGATGTAGAGATTACTTAAAAATCTCTTTAAAAACTATTGAGATTTAAGGGTGATGAGTAATCACACGTCTTCTGTCCCTGAGTTCTGAAAAACTGGAAGCAGCTGCTATTTTCAAAGAAATGAAAACAGCAGATGCACAGGGGAATGTCTTGTACTACCAACAGGCTAACCCAAACAGAAAAAGGAAGTGAGCACAGACTGTATCTGTTTATGAGGGACCTCATAATCCTTTGGTAAGGCAGCACAGCAACTAATAACTATAATTAATAGTAATTAAAATACATATTAATAAAAGTTAATTCACTCTATTGACATTAATTTACTCTGTTGCTGTGAGGTAATTATAGTCAAAGTGTAGTAAACTTCAATAAAGACGATAGGCAAAAATAATCCTATCATTTTAAGAATTACATAGACTTGAACTACATGACAACAGCAGCATGTAAATTGCAAGAGGTATCCTGTATTAAAGTGTTCTACAGTACTTTCTATTTTCCTAAAGAAGTATAAAGTTGTTAACTTTTGAGTGTTAAGAATGCATGTTATTATGGTAAGGATGCACGTT
Source organism: Mirounga angustirostris (assembly GCF_029215605.1). Classification (NCBI taxonomy): domain Eukaryota; kingdom Metazoa; phylum Chordata; class Mammalia; order Carnivora; family Phocidae; genus Mirounga; species Mirounga angustirostris. The sequence continues at coordinate 54,763,461 of NW_026991724.1, read as the reverse complement.
CAATCATTAAGGAAAATAAAGTAATCATTAAGGGAATAGGAGCAGGGTATGTATCTTCCAAACTAGTCAAAGGCAAAGATAAAGAGCAAAAATAGAATGATTAAAAACCCAAAATCATCACGAACCCAAAAGAAGGCTAAAAAGTAGAGTTTAATAAAGAAACAGAGTAAGTACCCAAATAGAAAGAGGTAGGATCAAACAAAAATTTGTCAGTAAGTTAAACGTGAATGAATTAAATGCTCTGGTTAATATACAGACTTGTTATTGTCAGACTTGATAAAATTAAAATACTGTTTTTTTAAAATGAAATAACCACATAAAACATGGATTTTACGAAAAAGCATCTCATGCAAATACTAAACATGACAAAACTAGTACAACTAAATATCAGAAAAAAATAATCTCTAAGGGGACAGTCACTAGTCATGGGAAGAAATGCTGAATTCATACATCAAACAGGGACTCAAATTAAGTAAAAATATAAGATTTATAGAGACAAATTTACAATCAGAGATTTTAATCCTTTAATACCAGTATATTACAGAATAAACTGATAAAATGTTTGTAAAAATAAGTTTTGAACATACTACATAAAAATAAGTATAATGGAGGTATTATATAAAACATCCTCAAAATGCACAGAATTTTCAAGCACTTCAAAGTTTACCATGTTTGCCATGTTCTGAGCTATAAAGCAGATTTCAACAAATTTCAAAGTTTGAACTAAATAATGTGCAATCGGGTTCTGTTAAGCTCACAAACAGAAGTCAATGACAAAAATTAGCTAGGAATCTATAACTTTGGAAATTAGGAAACAATTCTAAATATTTTATTTAGAAATAATTATTTTTCCAACTTTGCCATCTAATCATTAAGTATAAAAAGGTTGAAAATCTAAATAATAATGGTCCCTATGTACCTACAAAATAGATTCGACAAATTTAACCATTTTGTTATGTACCTGTTTTCCATTTAGTTATCTACCTATTTATTTTTTCAAAATCATCTGAAATTAAAGATACCATGACACCTTACTTGTATATTATCATGCATCCCCTGCATAATATTCATGACATTATTACCAAACCTAAGAAATTAAATAGTGGAAATTAAAACACTGGGGGTTTCCTAAGTGATAAGAGCCATAAAAGTGTACACAAGGGGCGGCTGGGTGGCTCAGGCCTTAAACGTCGGCATTCGGCTCAGGTCAGGATCTCAGGGTCCTGGGATCGAGCACCCGGTCGGGCTCCCTGCAGGGAGCCTGCTTCTCCCTCTCTTCCCTACTCCTGCTCTCTCACTATCTCTGTCTCTCTCAAATAAATAAAATCTTAAAATTAAAAAAAAAAAGTGTACACCAGGACATTTTGCTGCAGCCTGACAACAGGTCACATTAACATGACTCGTCCCGTTTGAGTCTGGGTCTCCACTTTGTCCTTGGGATATCACAAAAGCCCTCTTCTGCTGTGTCTTCGAAGAGGAACTCAAAAGCAAGGTCTTTATGTGACCTCTCCAACCCGCAGATAGTTTGGAGGCGTTCAGGTGAAGTATGCTTTTTTTTGGGGGGGTGATATAACTTTAGCCTTTTGATTTCCCAGGATGTGTAACAGATTGGAGTTTGGAGTAGGGCCGGTTCGTTTGATCTGCAGAGCCCACCAGATGCTTCCAGAAATGCAGCAGCTCTCCTCTGCACTTCTTCTAGGTTTAGGATTGGCAACGGTGTACCCCGTCCGACCCTTCTCCGGCTGTGGCCCGGCCCTCGGGCACCTGGAAAGCGCCGCGCCGCTGAGCTCTGGCCGGCGCCCCCGGGGGGGAAGCTCCCCCTGGCCGCCATCCGTCCCTCTTCCTCACCGTCAGGCACGCAACCTGTCTTCACGGTTGGCTTCCCGGTTCTACCAGCCCTGGTGCCTCCTCTTCCACGACCTCTACTTCCAAATACCCTAGAGTTACTTCTCGTCAATGCACGTGTCTACTGTGCCCCGTGCAGAGCACGATGCCCTTCATCAGAGGTCGCCCTGGATTCGGCGGTCTGGTGCAAGACCAACCATCTCTCCGGCTGCAGGTAACCCGTCGGCCGCCGGGGAGGCGCGCCGGGTGGGCCGCGCTACTGAGCATGCGTACCGGCCCCCGGAGGGGCAGCGCGTCGCACGCGCTACTGAGCATGCGTACCGGCCCCCGGAGGGGCAGCGCGTCGCACGCGCTACTGAGCATGCGTACCGGCCCCCGGAGGGGCAGCGCGTCGCACGCGCTACTGAGCATGCGTAGCGGCCCCGGCGCGGAAAGGCTTTCGGGAGGAAGTGAGTGTGAGAGCGGGAGAAGCCGGCGGAGGCTTCTGCCCCGCGCATTATTTCAAGACGACCACTCCCACTGTGAAGCCGATCAGTGCGAGGGGCCGTTATTACTCGCCAGGCGTCAAGGGTGCAGAATTCGAGTCTTCGGAAGGATGCGGCCCTTCCACCTGCTTGGGAGTGAGCGAGAGAAGCGGTCGGCGCTGGGCCGGACGGGAAGCGGAAGTGGTGTGTGCCGTCCTTTCAAACTTCCTGTTCGCCTGAGGTGCGGCGCCTGGTGAGTGCTCGGGGCGGGTGGTGGGATCCCTAACTGATGAAGGCAGCCTGGAGGCGGCTGGCGTTCGGCGGTGGGCTGGGGCGTCTGTGATGAGTGCCTGGAGGGGTGGCTTGGGTGTGAGAGCAGGGTCGCGGGAGCGGGTCAGCGAGGCCAGGGATTCACTCCTCGGGGACTTCTGGTGGTCAGTGTTTGGTTGGCTGTGTGAGCCCGGTAACCTTAGTGTGGTGGGTCCCTGGATGGGGTGACTTGCTTCAGGATAAGATAGCAGTGTGTGGGCGTGAGCGGTTGGAGATCCTCATTTGTGTTTGTGGTTGAGTAGCTTGTCGGGGTTGTGCACAGGTCTGAGAAGTGTGGTGAATTGGGGGAGGTCTTGATGGGCAGGGGGTTTTCGGTAATTTGACTCCACCGCCTCGGAAAATGGGAAAAGCCTTTCTGGGGTACGATTCTCGTAGCCGACACACAGTTGGGTCCATCATACCCAATCACCTGCGCAAGGCCTGTTTCGACTCCCCTTTGACCCCAACTCATACTCTCTTATCCGTTCAGTGAAAAATGAAAATACTTTTAAGTGACTAGATTAAATTAATCTGCAGAAGATGTGTTATGAAAGGTGTGGCTTCTGCCTTTTGTCCTTGGTTTTTTTAAATCTCATTTGCGTTGTTTCTTTTCTGGTCGATCATGAAACAGGTGGTGAGAAACAAGCCAGTTTCCCCCAAATATGCTACCTAGAGATAACAGTTGTTAACTTTTCCTTATGTTTTTTATTTTAGGCTTTTAGAAAAGATTTGAGAGAGAGAGAGAGACCGCTCAAGTCGGGGGAGGGGCAGAGGGAGAAGTAGAGAGAGACTCTCAAGCAGACTCCCCACTGAGTGCCGGCGGGACTTGGGGCTCGATTTCAGGACCCATGAGATCATGACCTGAGCAGAATCAAGCGTCAGATGCTAAACGACTGAGCCATCCAGAAGCCCCTTTATTTTAGGCTTTTTATGCCTTTTAAAGTTATTAATTGAATAACTTCTTAAAACTGACTTTATCATATATACATTCCCATATTCTTTTTAAAATGCTTTTAATAGATTTTTTTAAGATTTTATTTATTTATTTGACAGAGAGAGAGAGAAAGCACACAAACGGGGGGAACAGCAGAGGGAGAGGCAGAAACAGGCTTCCCGCTGAGCAGGGAGCCCGATGCGGGGCCCGATCCCAGGACCCTGGGATCATGACCTGAGCCGAAGGCAGACGCTTAATCGACTGAGCCGACCAGGCGCCCCTAAAATACTTTTTTTAAAAGTTAAAAAAATACTTTTAGTATTTCATCAAGTGAATATACTATGGAATTTTGCCTGGTGTCACATTAAAACTATACATAAATTTAGGAAGAACAATCTGTACTTTTATCTTAATACAGATTGGTCTCTTCAGCTCCTCAAGAAAATTTTCGGGTTTTATTATATAGGTTCTGGATATTCATCTTGTCTTTAATAATTTTTACTGCTATTGCAAGTGTTTCTTTTTTGCCATTTAAACTTTTGTTTCAAATTTTGATGTAAAGAAAAGCAATTAAAATACCTATCTTGGGGTGCCTGGGTGGCTCAGTCCGTTAAACATCTGCCTTCAGCTCAGGTCATGATCCCAGGGTCCTGGGATTGAGCTCCTCATCTGCCTCCACCCTCAGTGGGGAGTCTGCTTGAGGATTCTCTCCCTGTGCCCCTCTCCCACTCACACTTGCACTCTCTCTCTGTCTCTCTCAAAAATAAATAAATAAATCTTTTTTAAAAATCTATCTGGGCCCATTGCTGAATTTTCATTATTATGCATCGTTTTCTGTTTTTTTTTTCTCTCTCGAGATTTTTTTTAGGAAAGCAGTCACAAAATCTTCAAATTATTTTAGTGGAAAGAATGTGGATTTTTAAAGTCTTGGCTTGTATCTCAATTATACCACTAGCTAGAGCATTGGGAAAGTTACCTAAATTCTCTGAGTGTCCAGTTTCTCATTTGTGTAAACTAAATTCATAGTGACTCGAGGGTTGTGAACATTAAGTAAAATCTATGTAGAGGAGCTAGAACAGTGGGTGACGGTTGCACTTTTACCTGTTTCTCTTCTTTTCTTTCAGTTTATACAGTTACATGCTATATTTTTGTGTGTCTTGCCTCTTTCTTCAACATTATGTTTATGAGCTTCATCTATGTTACATGTATCTTTAGTTTCTTATTATTTCATTCATTCATATTATTAATATGGCACAGTTTATTTTTTTCCATTTTACTGTGGATGGACATTGGAATTGTTTCTCATGTTTGGTTATTATACACTGTGCTGTTGTGAACATTCTAGTATACATATCCTGGTTTGCAAGTCTCCATAAGTTTTTCTGAGATGTTTACTTGTTGCTTGATCATAACAATAACTTCACTAGCTAACACCATGTTTTCCCTGAAGGAGCGCTTCTAATTTGCACCCCTGTCAACAGCGTGTGGAAGCTCCTTTTGCTCTAAATCCTTGCCAGCCCCCTGTATTTTCAGATCTTTTGCTTTTGGTCCATCTACTGGGATTGTGGTAGTATCTCACTGTAGTTTTAATTTACATCTTCTTTATTATCAGTAGGACTGGGCCCCTTTTATTATGTTTCAAGGACATTGGATTTCATTTGTATAACATGCCTCTTCAAATTTTTTTGCCCAATTTTTGTTGGGTTATCTGCCCATTTTTAATTTTAATATATTTTTTAACGATGTCATTTATTTGAGAGAGAGAGAGAGAGGGCATGAGCAGAGAGAGGGGCAGAAGGAGAGGGAGAAGCAGACTCCCCACTGAGCAAGGAGCCTGGCGCAGGGCTTGATCCCAGGACCCTGAGATCATGACGTGAGCCAAAGGCAGACGCTCAACCGACTGAGCCACCCAGGTACCCCTTATTTTTTTAAGATTTTATTTGTAAGTAATCTCTACACCCAACGTGGGGCTCGAACTTACAACCCTGAGGTCAAGTTGCATGCCCTACCAACTGAGCCAGCCAGATGCCTCATATCTTCCCATTGTTTAAAAATTGATTTGTTAGTTCTTTATATTTTCTATATATGAGTCCTGATTGGTGATACATGTTGCAGATGTTCTCACATTCTTTGGGCTTATTTTTCACACTTTTTAAAAAATGGTTAAATTTTTTTTAGTAACTATTTTTAATTGCTCTTGTTACTACATAGAAATGCATTAAACTTTATATATTGATTTTGTATCTAGCTATGTTATATAACTTTGTTAGTTTTACTAATATGTTTGAGGAGTCTTTGAATTTTTCTTTGTAAACAACCCTATCAAAAGCAACTTACTGCATTTCTGTTCCATCTTTTCTATCCTTACAGGGTTTGTTTGTTTGTTTTCCTTTTCCTTGTTTTTTCCTGGCCAGGACAATCAATATAATGAAGAATGGAAATACTGCTAGTAGGCATCCTTTTCTTGTTGACCTCAGTTTGGGAAAATTTTCAGTGTTTTACTCTTAAGTATGATGTTTGAGGTAGGTTTTTTGATAAATACTGTTTTTTTGGGCTAAGAAAGTTTCCTTCTAGTTCCCACTTTGCTAAGATTTTTGTTCTTTTTGTTGTTTTAGTCATCATTGTAAGTTGAATTTTGTCAAATGTTTTTTGTTATCATGATTTTTCTTATTTAATTGTTGTGAACTACATTTATTGACTCTAGGATTCTAAATCAGCTTTGTACTCCTGGGGCATCTGGCTGGTGCAGTTGGTTAAACATCTGACTCTTGGTTTCGGCTCAGGTCTTGATCTCAGGATTGTGAGATCAGGCCCCACGTCAGGCCCAGTGCTGAGTCTGCTTGAGATTCTCTCTCTCTCTCCTTCTTCCCCTCCCCCTGCTCTCTTTCTCTCTCTCAAATAAATAAATAAATCTCTAAAAAAATAAGAATAAATCAACTTTCTACTCTTGGTATAAAACCCGTGATGACATCCTAAATTAGCTTTTCTTTGCATTGCTGGATTTGACCTACTATTCCTTTGCATGGTATCATTGGTGTTCATGTATGAGATTTGCCTGTAATTTTTTTTTTCTTGGACTGTTCTCAAAACTCAGTTTCTACCAGTTACTATGTTTCCCAATAGACTATACTTTTGAAGTTGCAGATTTTAATACATAGTCAAAAACTCAAAAATAAGTCCCTATGCACCTGGGAAAGTCCTTGCTGACTGTTACCACTTTTCTTGCAGAGCAAAGCACCAGCCAAATAGCAAGCGCAGATCAGTTCAAACTAGTCTGAGACACAATGGTTACCAAATTTGACCTTTCACTGACTTTTACCCTCATTATATACTAAAAACCATGGGGGGAGAAGGTGGAGATTTAACGTGTTAGATATGCAACACATGAGGAAGCATGACCTTTAAGTGTGCAGATATAAATAAATCTCTGCCTCTCCATGCTAACGTGTCACCCTTTTCCCACCGAAGTTTCTTTAAAACCTTTCCCTGACCTCTCCTCAGGGAGTCAGCCTAAGGAATTCCTTCCTTTGTGCTGCCTCCCTTGTGCTTGACCATAAGCCCCAATAAAGCCTTGCATGTGCTTTTAAATTTTGGGTCCAGGGGTGCCTGGGTGGCTCAGTCAGTTAAGCGGCTGCCTTTGGCTCAGGTCATGATCCCAGGGTCCTGAGATTGAGTCCCGAATTGGGCTCTCTGCTCAGTAGAGACACTACGTGCCACTCTCCCTGCTTGTGCTCTCTCTCTGACAAATAAATAAAATCTTTTTAAAAAAATAAATGAATAAATTTTGGGTCCAGCCTCATTTCCACCATTGCTGGGTCCAAGCACTCAAGTCCAGTAACAATAACTAGGGAAGTTATCAATCCATAAGTATGTGTAGAATGTATTTATGAATATTAAGAGCATCTCAGCCTTGGACATTGTATTTCTAGAACCTTTGGATTAAACTAACTACTTAAGGTGTCAAACTCAGTGTTACTTTTGTTCCCGGAAGCCTGAGCAGAGTCAACAGAAGGCCCAGCCTGGAGTTCTCTGTGAGGGTAGGTCCTCTGGAATAAAAGCAGAGATTCAGGGTCTCTAGTTGATATGCCATCTAAAGTAAATGTTCCTCTTAAATCCACAGGTCTCACTCTCTGGGAAAAGACAGATTCCATGATGTGAGGAGGTAGAGGTTCCTGAACAAGCAGTGTCATGGCACTGGTGGTTCTCTTGACCAGAGAACTCTTATCAAGACTCAGAAAAGAGCTAGAAAAGTCATTTGAGCAGATGCTGGAGTCACTGGTCATTTTCCAAGAGCAGCTGAAAATGACCAAATCCCAGGTGAGCTGTCTTTCCAAAGGATTTGAGGACATTTCTAGAATGTACATAATTAAAAGCACAAATGATAAAAGTCAGGTGGGAAAAAGGCATAGAAAGAAGATTAAGACGCAGCCAGGTAGAGCATGGGTGCATTTACAAATGGTGGGTCATTCAAAGTGCTTAACGTCAAAACATTGCTATGTAAACCATTAGGTTCAAAGTGGAGTTGCCAGTTTTCCTCTGGTGCCAATGGGAGCCATAATCAAAAGAGAAACAGGCATTTTTATGAAGTACATTTTTTTTTTTTGAAGTACATTTTCCATTAAGACAGTTCCTCACAGCCAGTAAATGCTTTCTGGCACTTAGGCACAAGGTCTTCATCAAAAACCAAAAGAGTTGCCCCAAATCAGTATCACCATTCCTCCTCCCTTTCTTATTTGAACCCACTGCAGTTGCTTTTTATCTCCTCCTTCCTCCACAAGTGGTTTTTATCAGGATCACCAATGACTTCATGTTGTTAAATACCACACTCAGTTTTTACTTGACCTTCCAGCAGCATCCAACATTGGTAGTACTTCCTTTTTCCTTAAAATACTCTTGTCATTTGGTATTCAGAATGCCATGCTCTCTGGATTTTTCTGCCTTATTGGCCACTTGTAGGGTTCAACTTCTTTTTGTAATTTGTCTTGTCTCCCATTCTCTTATCTTAATCCCCAGAGTGTCTCAGGGCTCATTCCTTGCATCTTTTGTATTTGTACTCACTCCTCAGTGTTCTCATGCAGTGTCACAGTTTAAGCAGCACTGGTATGGTGATGGCTTCCTCTTTGTATCTCCAGCCTGCACTTCTTCCTTAAGCATCTCCTCCTATATCGTACTGTCTCCCTGACATCTCTAAGGTACACATCTCTACAGGTGTGTCCAGCTAATCATTTCCCAAACCAAGTTCCTGATCTCACCTGAACCCTGTTCCTTCCATAGTTTCCTTCTTTCAGTTAATAGCTGAGAAGCTATCTGGCTTCTCAGATGAGGGGTCAGCAAACTTCCGTAAAGGGCAAGATGATTAGCCTTTGTGGGCCAGATAGTCTCTGTTACAACTCCTCAACTCTCCCACACAGCACAACAGCAGCCGTAGACAATACATCGGTCACTTGGACTGCTGCAGCTGCCTCCTCACTGTTCTTCTTGCTAACATTCTTGCTGTCTTACAGGCCCTTCTCCAGATTGCTTTGTTGCTTTGGTCCTTAGTATTTTCTTAAAAATTTTAGAAGCAGCTTGTCAGTTTCCACAAAACACCTCCTAGGATATTGGTTTTATCCAGTTGCTTGGCTCTATCAATTTGGAGGATAATCAGTATTTTTATACTGTGGAATTATCTTTTTTTAAGATTTTTAAAATTTATTTATTTAGAAAGAGGGGGTGAGGAAGAAAGAGTGAGCACGTGAGCGCAAGTGGGGAGAGGGACAGAGGGAGAGAATCTCAAGCAGACTCCCTGCTGAGTGCAGAGCCCAACACAGGCCTTTATCCTATGACCCATGAGATCATGCCCTGAGCCAAAACCAAGAGTCAGATGCTCAACCAATTGGCTACCCAGATGCCCCTATATCATGGAATTTTCTAATCCAGGAACATGGCATTTTCTTGGATTCATTCACATTTTCTTTAATGTGTTTCAGTAGAGTTTTGTGGTTTTCAGTATTGAGGTCTTGCAAATTTTTCAAGAATTATTTCTAGGCATTTGCTGTTTTGATGTTACTATGAATGGTATTATTATTTAATTTCATTTTCTAGTAGTTGGCTACTAGTATATTGAAATACAGTTGACTGGGGCACCTGGGTGGCTCAGTCAGTTGAGCGTCCGACTCTTGGTTTTGGCTCAGGTCATGATCTCAGGAATGTGGGATTGAGCCCCGTGTCAGGCTCCCCTCTCAGCAGGGAGTCTGCTTCTCTCCCTCTCCCTCCGCTTCTTCCCCTGCTCTCTCTCTCTCCCTCTCTCTAAAGTAAATAAATAAATCTTTTTTAAAAAATGAAATACAGTTGATTTATCAACACTGATCCTATGGCCAGTGACATTGAGAAATTCATTTATGAATTCTAATAGTTTATAATTCTTACGGATTTTCTACATTCAAAATCATGTCCTCTATCAATGATAAATTTCTTCCTTTCTAATATTTTTGCCTCTTATTTCTTTTTCTTGCCCAATTGCATTGGCTAGGATCTTCAGTACCATTTGAATAGAAATGGTGATAGGCATCCTTGTCTCATTGTCTCAGTGCAGAAACTTTTAATAATTCATCATTGAGTGTAATGTTTGCTTTGAGGTTTTATATTATTTATTATTTAGGTTTTGTACTATTTTTCAGATTAAGGCAGATTACTTATATTCCTAATTTGCTAAGAGTTTTCATCATTAAAGGGTGTTAAGTTTTATTTTATGCTTTTTTTTCTAGTGTTTTCCTGAAGTTTTGTTATAAAAATTTCAGATGTGCAGAAAAGTTGAAAGAATTTTACAGTGAACACTCATATACCAACCAGGTAGATTCTGTAATTAACATTTTACTGCACTTGCTTTATCACCCATGTGATATTGTGAGTCATAAGAAATGTACATTTGGTCATTCAGACAACCAAAATACATTTCTTTTTTTTTAAAGATTTATTTATTTATTTATTTGAGAGAGAGAATGAGAGAGAGAGCATATGGGAGGGGGGAGGGTCAGAGGGAGAAGCAGACTCCCTGCCGAGCAGGGAGCCCGATGAGAGACTCGATCCCGGGACTCCAGGATCATGACCTGAGCCGAAGGCAGTCGCTTAACCAACTGAGCCACCCAGGCGCCCCCAAAATACATTTCTCATCTATATTTGGTCTTGTCCACAGTTCCTGGCTCATAGCTCCCAAAATCCTTGGGATTTCCTAAATGTTGAGAGTGATAACAGTATCTTTTGTGATGTGAACAATTACTTTTAGAAGCATCCAAGGATGAGGGCTGGTTGCCAGGAGAATCAAGCATGTGATTAGAGGGTTGGAACTTGCAGTCACACCCCCTGACCTAGGGGAATAGGAAAAGGGCAAGAGATTGAATCAGTTTCCCGTGGCCAGTGATTTAATCAGTCATGCCTGTGCAATGAAGCCTCCATAAAAACCCATAAGAACGGTGTTCAGACAGCTTCCGGGTTGGTGGATAAGTGGAGATTGGGAGAGTGGTGCACCTGGAGAGTGCATGGAAGCCCCTACCCTTTCCCCATACCTGGCCCTACGCATCTCTTCCATCTGGCTGTTCCTGTGTTATATCCTTTTATGGTAAACTGGTAATCTAAAAAGCAAAATGTTTCTCTGAGTTCTTTGAGCTGCTCTAACAAATTAATTGAACCTGAGGAGGAAATTGTGGGAACCTCTGATTGATAGCCAGTCGATCAGAAGTACAGATGACAATCTGGAGTTGTGACTGGCATCTGAAATGGGAGAGGGGAAGGGGAGTCTTGTGGGACTGAACCCTTACATGGTGGAATCCGATGCTGTCTGCAGGTAGACAATGTCAGAATTGAGCTGAATTGTAGGACACTGCGCTGGTGTCCCAAGAATTGCTTTTTTTTGTTATGATGAAACCGTCACCCTGCCATGTTGGAAATTGAGTCTCAGAATATCAGAAGAACCTCCCTCTCCATTTAGCCATCCCTTTCTCCCTTGTTTTTTGCTGTATTTCAAAGTAAATTGCAAACATTAGCAAACTGCTCCCTAAATACCCCAGCATGTATATCATTAACTTATTGTTTAATATGTATTTATGGTACTTTTATTTATTTTGATGTAAAATTTACATACAACGAAAAGTACAAATCTTAACCATTTGGTAGTTTTGACATATGTATTCTCACTTGTGTTACATCCACTGACATGATGATGTGATTTTTATCCTTGATTCTGTCAATCTGGTGAGTTACATTAGTTGACTTTTTGAATGGCAGGATATGTTTAATGAGTTGTAAGTTTCTTCCGTAAGGGTAAAACTAGATTCATCAGTCCTTGGATATATAATGTAATGTGGAAATGATCATAATAAATTCATATGCATTTTTTCCACATCACCGTGTGAAAAATCACTTGAAACGAGTATGCTTTTACAGGTAACATTGTCATTTAAGGATGTGGTTGTGGACTTCACATCAGAGGAGTGGCAGCTACTGGATGCTGTTCAGAAGAACCTATACTGGGATGTAATGTTGGAAAATTATAGCAACCTCGTGTCTGTGGGTAAGGACCCTTGGTGAACCCTCAGCCTATTGCCATTCCTTTCTTAACTTCTGGAATTTTTAAGTTTTCTGAAATGTTTAACGTCTTTGAACGTATGATTTATGGATGGTAGAACTTTTGTGTCTGTCTGAACCTGGAGAGAGGATCTTGCTCTCACCTCCCAAATGAAAGTTTTTCACTTTGCTGAGGTGCTAACTCTGAAACAGTCCCTTCCTACTTCTTCAGAGGTTCCAAAGACCAAGCTCTTGGCACCATGTTTATCCATATGCAGATTGTTAGACTTCCAGACTAGCAGCAGTCCTCCATCTGGAACAGGGAGTCATGGGTTATAGAGGGAGAAATCAGCAGTAAGGGCCATCTAGGTGAGTGGATAAAAGCCAGGTCCATGAGTGAAAGCCTAAGGAACTAGAACCTTTGATAGGTTATTTTGAGAATACTGCTTAAAAACCCTTAAACCCTTAAGGCACCTGGCTGGCTCAGTAAGTAGAGCATGTGTCTCTTGATCTCGGGGTCATGAGTTCAGGCCCCACTTTGCAGGTAGAGATTACTAAAAAAAATAAACTTTTTTGAAGTCTTTGCCCTCTGTGTCAGATCTGCAACTTAGCCAGGACCCGGCTTTCTTGGTTATTCTCTTTCTAGCGTCTTCACTCTTTATCACCAACACTGCTCACGTTGCCTTCCTCCTACTCAACGTCTCACCAATGGTCAGAATTAAGCTTTCACGTACACATGGATTTTTCCCCATAACCATGACTTTTATGTTGCTCTGCTTCCCTTCTATTTTCTCTTCACCTTCTAATGGATGCCTCTAACTTGTATTCTATTTCCAGAACATCATTTCTTTCCTTGATCCCTTGATCCTTGTTATGAGAGTTGGCCCCTTCCAGTACCTAATCATATACACATTCATTGGTCTCCTTCCTAGAAGACACCTGGCAAGCTGATGATGGTATAGATTGGGATTTGGGGAAACTCTGACAGGCTGGATCCCATGGGAGAGGCACCAGGAATGTGATGTATTCAGCAAAATATTTCACCTGAGAAAAGACTTTGATCAATTTGACTCAAATGGAAAAACTTTGAAACATTATTTAGACTGACTTTTCCAGAACAGAAATTATATAAGTAAAAAACCTGAAAAGTTATTTTTCCACACTATGCACAAAAACACTCATTCTGGAATTGCTATGAATATGATTGTGGAGAAGCCGTCAGTAAGACATTGTGCCTCAATGAGTCATATAGAAATGAGATTTTATAAATGTAGTGAATGTCAAAGATCTTTTAACCATATGTCACAACTCCTTCTACACTGAGAAGTAACAAAGGAGAGAAACTCTATGGATGCAGTGAATGCAGAAAATTTTTCTCACAGAAATCACAGTTCATGGTACACCAGAGAATTCACACAGGAGAGAAAATACATGAATGCGATGAGTGTCTGAAAGCTTTTATTCGGAAGACAGAGCTTATTTTACATCAAAGAACTCACATAGGAGAGAAGCCTTATGAATGCAGTGAGTGAGTGTGGGAAAGCCTCCCCCCACAAATCTACCCTGTTTTTGCATCAGAGAACTCACACCAGAGAGAAACCCTATGAATGTAATGAATGTTGGAAAACCTTCATTAGTAAGCCACATCTCACTAAGTGTGAGAGAACTCATACAGGTGAGAGACCCTATGGATGTAAGGAATGTGGAAGAACTTTTTTAAGTTTAGTTTCACTTTACATCATAAAACGCATACAAGAAAAAAGCCCAATGAATGCAGTCAGTGTCAAAAGCTTTCATCTGCAGGTCACAGCTCCTTGAAGAACAAAGAACTCACACTGGAGAAAAACCCTTTTCATGTAAAGAATGTCCAAAGGCTTTCATCGAGAAGTCAGAGCTCACTTTACATCAGAGAATTCATACTGGGGAGAAACCTTATAAATGCAGTCGATGTCAGAAAGCTTTCGTGCGGCAGTCAGAATGCATTTTACCTCAGAGAGTTCATACCAGGGGGCTGGGGGGAAGCCTTTCCAATGTGGTGAATTGGAAAGCCTTCGGCACCAAATCACCACTCATTACATACCAGAGAACACACACAGGAGAGAAACCCTATGGATGCAGTGGTTGTGGGAAAGTTTTCTCACAGAAGTCACAACTCCCTGTACATTAAAGAACCCACACAGGAGAAAAACCATATGAACGCAGTGATTGTCAGAAAGCCTTTAGCCATAAGTCCCCACTCATTATGCACCATACAGGAGAAAAGCCCTATGTATGTAGTGAATGTGGGAAAGCTTTCACCTGGAAACCTGGCCTAATCGAAGAACACATACAGGAGAGAGACCCTACAATGCAGTGAATGTGTGAAATCCTTTGGTGTCAAGTCACATAGTAGTCCAGTTCCATGCCCAGTGTCATATAGTAGAGAAATCAGATGGATAAGATGGATATGGTGAAAATGAAAAAGCATTTAAGGAGGCCATTCCAACATGAGATAGCAGGCGTATGGGAGACAGTTTTTATGGTGACTAAAGAAAAACTTCCAGTCAGATGTTTACTTTCATTGAGAATTAAAATGAGAGAGAAATCTAGTGCCATAGATAAATATGACAAAAATCTTCAGTAATAACCTACAGTGCAATCGTTCATCAGAAGGCATACACGAGAGAAACTGAATTTAGCAAATGTGCAGAAGTTTTCACACAGAAACCCATAGAGGAAAGAAACTGTACACAGGGGAGGAATGTTGCAATATTTTCATTGAGAAACCAAATTTCAGATGCACCGGAGAGTTTACGCCAGAGTGAATCATAGAAGAGTAATGAATGTGAGGAAAATCTTTTATTGAAAGTCAGAAGCATGTGATATTAGAGAATTTACACTAAGGAATAACTCTGATCGCCATAAAATACTTGAAAACCTTTTCTTTTTTGAAAACCTTTTCTGATTATGAAAAAAATGTCCACAGATAATACATGTAAGAATGCAAACCTGTGGGGGCACTGGGTGGCTCAGTTGCTTAAGTATCCTACTCTTGATTTCTGCTTGGGTCATGATCTCAGGTTCATGAGATCAAGCTCTGCCTTGGGCTCTGTGCTCAGCGGGGAGTCTGCTTGGGATTCTCTCTCCCTCTCCCCCTCCTCCTCTTCTCTCTTTCTAAACTAAATTAATTTTTTTAAAAAGGGGGTGCCTGAGTGGTTCAGTCAGTTGAGCATCATACTTGGTTTTGGCTCAGGTCATGATCTCAGGGTCGTGAGATGGAGTCCTGTGTCAGGTTCCATGCTAGGTGGGGAGTCTGCTTGAGATTCTTTCCCTTTGCCCCTCCCCCCATTCATGTTCTTTCTCTCTTTCTCTCAAATAAATAAATCTTAAAAAAAAGTGGGGCATCTGGGTGGCTTAGTCAGTTAAGCATCTGCCTTTGGCTCAGGTCATGATCCCAGAGTCCAGGGACGAGCCCTGCGTCAGGTTCCCTGCTCAGCAGGAGTCTGCTTCTCCCTCTCTCTCTGCCCCTCCCCCTGACTCATGCGCTTGCTCATGCGCGCGCTCTCTCTCTCAAATATTTAAAACATAAAAATTAAAAAAGTTTTTAAAAGCGTGGGGATGACTACACCATGAAATGCAACTCTAATTGTGTATAAGAACTTATATTTAGGAAAAATTAAATCAGGTCAATAAATTGAGATCATTTCCTCTAGAAATAATTTTAGAAAGTAAGTCATGTTCTTGCTGTGAATACCATGTTGATAAAGAAAATATTTCAAAAGGCTTTCAGTATGAAGAAGACATCAGTGTTCACTGTGGAGTATGAGCCTTTTTAAGTATGTGTATAAATGGAACATTCAGAATAAGAGGAGTTTACCAATAATTTCAGCTATATATCTAGGTGTTTATTTTCTGATAGTATCATGGAACATGCTTTTTGAGCTTTGAAAATTGTGACTTTTTGAGCTATATGTGTAAGTATATTTATAGGTAAGAGGTGAATATATGTTTTGTAACTATATTTTGAACTGATTTCAAAATTACAGAAAAGTTGCAAGAATAGTTACAAAGAACTTAAAAAAAATTTTTTTTAGAGAGAGAGTGCGCAAGTGATTGGGGGAGGGGCAGAGGGAGAGGGAGAGAAAATCTTAGGCAGGTTCCATGCCCAGTGCAGAGCCCGAAATGGGGCTTGGGGCTCGGTCTTACAGCCCTAAGATCATGACCTGAGCCAAAATCATGAGTCAGATGCTTCACCAACTGAGCCACCCAGGTACCCCATATAGTGGACTTTTCATCCAGATTACCCAGGTGTTAATGTTTTACTGCATTTGCTTTATTATATTTTCTCTCTGCATGTATACACACATACGTATTATTTTGTTTTTCTGAGCCATTTGAGAGTGAGTTTCAGATAGATACCTCTTCAGTGTGTAAATACTAAGAACAAGGACATTCTCCAACCTAATCACAGTATAACTATTAAAATCAGGAACATTGATTCAGTACTATTATCTAATTTACATCTGGCTGGCTCAATTGGTAGATCGTGCAACTCTTGATCTTGAGGTCATAAGTTCAAGCCTTACATGGGGTGTAGAGATTACTAAAAAATAAATAAAAAAAGTTACTTGGGACGGTTTTAAAAATTACATTGGAGTGATTATAAAAATAAAATTAAATTATTTTCTGTTTGTATTCTTAGAATTTTTGTACCTATTCTTGTTGATGTTGGTATTATTTTTTTTTTTAAAGATTTTATTTATTTATTTGAGAGAGAGAATGAGAGAGAGAGAGCAGGAGAGGGGGGAGGGTCAGAGGGAGAAGCAGACTCCCTGCCGAGCAGGGAGCCCGATGCGAGACTCGATCCCGGGACTCCAGGATCATGACCTGAGCCGAAGGCAGTCGCTTAACCAACTGAGCCACCCAGGCGCCCGATGTTGGTATTATTTTATATGCAAAACATTAGCATGGCTCCAGAAGTCAAAACTATACCCAAAGGTATACTCAGCAAAGTAGTTTATATGATTTTTAGTACGTAGACTTCCCATAAAAAATTCCAACATTTGTATTTTGCATCACAACAGTGCAGTATCCTTATAACTGGAGTAGTATGAATCACTATACTCTCTGCAGCCTATTTCTTTGGATGAGGATGATTGAGGGTATAGAGGGAAATATATGACTCTTTCCCAGTATTTCTGAAAGGGCTGAAATTCCTATTTACTTATGCTTATTTATGACTGTGGAATAAGAATAAGGACAGTTTGGAGCACTTAGCTGGCTCATTCAGTAAAGCGTGTGATTCTTGATCTTGGGGTCATGAGTTCAAGCCCCACATTGAGCATAGAACTTACTTAAAAAAGAAAAAAGAGAAAAAACAAGGGTAGTTCCTTTTACAAAATAGAGGGAGGGAGCTAATTATTTTATGTCTTACATATGCTGAGGCAAAAACCACATGTTCATCAGTGGGACACTATACCACAGGGAAAAGAAATGAGCTGGAGCTATGTTTATCAGTATGATTGAATCTCACAAGCATAATGTTGGTTGAGAAGTCTGGTCACAGAATACAGTGTAAAAATTAAATGGTATAAAAAGGAGCATCTGGCTGGCTCAGTAGGAAGAGCATGCACATGCAACTCTTGATCTTGGGGTCGTGAGTTCAAGCTCCACCTTGGGCAAGTAGAGATTACTTGAAAAAAGAAATAAATGGTATAATCAAATAAGTTTCTTAGAGATACATATATGGTAAAACTATAAAGAATAGTAGGGGAATGCTAAACACAAAATTTTAGGATAGTAGTTACTTGGTGTGAAAGGGGAATTTGGTCAGAAAAGGCAAAGAAAAGGCTTTCACAGCGTCGGTAATATTATCTCTCTGAAGTCTAGTGGTGGATAGGAGTCTTCACTTATTTTGTTATCTATCTTACATACATACAATATGTATGAAATACTACAATTTCAGAAAGTACTATAATACGTGAATAAACATCAGCATCACTTTCCTTTGTTCTGACTGTGATACCTAATTGAGGAAAGGTGTCTAATCCAAGTACTTGGTAATCAGTACTTACTATATTTGAACAATAAGATTTCATAGTGTCTTTCCATTGTTTTTATCATTGTAGGAATTTCATGAAGTGTCTGACAAAGTCAGAACTTCCTTATATTAGCTAAATATTTCAGAGAATTGCATACTGAGATTTTGGAACAGTAAGAAATAATTTGGCTTCATTTTTGCTTCACTGCAAATTTCCACATGACAAATCATTAGAAACCAGGTTTTTGTTTTAAAGCAATAGGTACGGGGGGCCTGAGTGGCTCAGTCAGTTAAGCGTCTGCCTTAGGCTCAGGTCTAGGGTCCTGGGATCAAGTCTTGTCTTCCTCTGATTTATTTCACTTAGCATAATCCCTTCAAGGCCCATCCATGTTGTCGCAAATGGCAAGATTTCCTCATTTTTTATGGCTAAATAACAGAATACACAGTTTGCTCATCTGTAGTTTTAACTACTTCCCTGCTGGTTCTCTTATGGCCACAGTGGAGATCAACATGGAAATACCACCATAGACAGTATTTGGGGGAGGTGAGGCTGAGAATATGAGGACAAACAGACAGTGTAAAACATTTATAACCTATTTTGTTCAGTCTAGTAACAGTGAGGGGTGAGGTGAAGGCCAGTCTCTGGAATATACATTTGGATGGATGAGGATATCCTGGATTTCCTGGAAGATTGTTTGTTCGGAGAGCCCCAGAAAACTTACTCCAGAGCCTCTCCCAGTGGGGATGAAGAAGTGAGATTCAGCAAAACTTCCGCTTCCTTTATTGTGTCTTAACTGCAAGCAACCACTAGGTGGGAGTTATGTTCTAACTCAGGGTTTTCATTAGCTCTTGAACAAATAAAGTAACACAAGGGGCATCAACCCAGGTCAAACCTGAGTTGTTTTGCTTTTGCTGGCCTTTGATCCCCCAGATTTCTCTCTTCTAATAAGCCCAGTTTTAGGTAACGTAGCTCTGATATGAATAGGATGCTCTACTTTAGGCTGCCTGGGTTCCAGAGCCAAGAGGCTTCTTTAGTGTAAACAGGAGTGGACACGAGAGGAATTGATTTTTTTTTTTTAAATAACCTTATTGGGGCACCTGGGTGGCTCAGTTGGTTAGGTGGCTGCCTTTGGCTCAGGTCATGATCCCAGGGTCCTGGGATCAAGTCCTACATCGGACTCCCTGCTCATTGGAGAGCCTGCTTCTCCCTCCCCCTCTGCCTGCCTCTCTGCTTACTTGTGCTCTCTGTCAAATAAAAAAATAAAATCTTAAAAATAAAAACCTTATTGTGAAGGATACCAAAGGTGCAGAAAAGTGAATAAAACACATGTACAACTTGTCCCATTCTTATAAAACAAACACCTATGTGCCTCCCACATAAGTCAAGATCTAGAAACTTAAAAGAACCCCAGAAGCCTGCCAGCCAACCTTGTATACTTTTCAGATCAAACCTGCTCTCTCCTCCTAGCTATGATCACCCTTTTGGCTTTTATGTAATAAACCCTTTGCTTTTTATTATTTTTTTTAAAGATTTTGTTTATCTGAGAGAGAGACAGAGCACAGGTGGGTGGAGGGACAGAGGGAGAGGGACAAGTAGACTCCCCAAGCCCGATGTGGGGCTCAATTTCAGGACCCCAAGATCATGACCGGAGCCAAAGTCAGACACTTAACCAGCTGAGCCACACAGACACCCAAATCCCTTGCCTTTTAAAATTAAACCTAAGTATGTGTACCTAAGTAGTATAGTTTAACTACCTTTTGGAAAGCTGTACGTAAATGGAATATAACAAATCTATTCTGATATATGTGGCTTTTTCA
This sequence comes from Mirounga angustirostris, assembly GCF_029215605.1. Taxonomy (NCBI): domain Eukaryota; kingdom Metazoa; phylum Chordata; class Mammalia; order Carnivora; family Phocidae; genus Mirounga; species Mirounga angustirostris. The sequence continues at coordinate 54,743,531 of NW_026991724.1, read as the reverse complement.
CTTAACATGATGATCTTAAGATTGATCCATGTCATGCAGGCTACTTCAACCATTTTTATTATATAGTAATTCATTTTAGGATTAGACTGCAATTGTTTATCCTACTGAAGATGGACATTTGGCTTGTTTCCAGTTTGGGGCTCTTATGAAATATGTAAGCATTTTGTAATCTTGGGCACGCTCTTTTGTCCAACTGTTTTTCCCTCATATCATCTATGTGTCCTAGCGTTCATAGGCACATGTTTGTTGGCAGGGCATATATCTAGGAATGGATTTGTTGGATCATAGAGTGATTTTTTAAAAGACTTTAAAGTGCAAAATGGAAACATCTACATGAGTAGAAAGCTTCAAAAATTGAAAACATTTTGTTGATCTCTCACTGATTACGTTTCCTTCCTTTTTTCCCCTGGGGAATATTTCTAATCAAATATCGTATGTCACGGGGCACCTGGGTGGCTCAGTCGGTTAAGCGTCTGCCTTTGGCTCAGGTCATGGTCCTGGACTCCTGGAGTCCCTGTGTCGGGCTCCCTGCTCAGCAGGGAGTCTGCGTCTCCCTCTCCCTCTGCTCCTCCCCCTGCTCGTGCTCATGCTCTCTCTCTGTCTCTCAAATAAATAAATCTTAAAAAAAATCATATGTCATTTTCCCCTTAAATACTTCAGTATGTATCTGTAACAGATAAGGATTTTTAAAAACTATAGCCACCATACCATTACAATCGACAATAATTTTTTAGTATATTAGGGTTCTCCAAAGAAACAGAACCAATGGAATATAACAAATCTATTCTGGGTTGTGTGGGGGGTGTGGGTGTATGATTTATTGTGAGGTATCGGCTGTCATGATTGTGGAGGCTGAGAATTTGGAGTTGGAAAGGGTGGGGAAGATGCCTTTCTGATTAAGTAGTAGTTCTGTTACTGTTCCTGAGAACCTCTCCTTTTAGAAGAGTAGAATAGTGACACCTTAACTCGCCCACATCTGCGACTTCAAGACCAAAGCTGCTCTAGAGGGCCTTGAACAAGATACTGGGGCAGCGACCTTTCTGTCAAGATGTATTTTGCTAACTGAACTGCTCACATTGCCCTCCTAATAGCTGCCTCCCCAGCCCCATAAGAAGACCATTTGTTCTTGGGTGTGGACTATAAAGATGTATCTGTGTTTCTAAGATCTGATACTAGTTCTTAGTCTGTTCTCTTGTAAAGAAAGCATTTATATAACTGCTCATCATCAGAGGAATCTGACTGCACATCACAGTTACCAGAGAGCTTTGGGAATAAATATGGATTCCTGCATTCTGCACCAGACTTTGTTAATCGGAGATGGCTTGATGGTGCAGTGACCTGACCCATATTTAAAAAAAAAATACCTGGGGTGCCTGGGTGGCTCAGATGGTTAAGCGTCTGCCTTCAGCTCAGGTCATGATCCCAGCGTCCTGGGATCGAGTCCCGCATCGGGCTCCCTGCTCCTTGGGAGCCTGCTTCTCCTTCTGTTTCTCTCTCTCTCTCTATCATGACTAAATAAATAAAATCTTTAAAAAAAAAAAAAAAAAAAACCTCCCCAGATGATTTTGGCGAACAGCATCAGTGGTAGGTTCACATTTGGGAAATAGTTACCTAGATGATATTTGGGGCTGAGAGAGCCATGAGATGGGAATGTGAGGAAAAAACACAGTTGCTCAATCTTCAGTGTCCCAAGATTATGAGACATTCACGCAGATTCTCTTTTTATCTACTAGCAAGTTTATCTAGTATCTTATGGTGGGATGGGATACAGGAGAGATCCCCAGTCTCCTATCTCTGGAATGTACATTCTGGAATGAGGAGACTTCCTCCATTAGAAAACAGATTTCCTTGCACTTAGAAATTCACACTAGGGGGGGGCACCCGGGTGGCTCAGTTGGTTGAGGGCTGATTCTTGATTTCGGCTCAGGTCATGATGTGAGGGTTGTGAGATTGTCAGGCTCTGCACTGGGCGTGGAGCCTTCTTAAGATTCTCTCAATCCCTCTCCACCTGCCTCCCCCCCCCCAAAAAAAAGTCACTCTGGGGGAACTTGTGGAGGAGAGAATCTGGTTCTTCTAGAGGATCGCTCCCAGTTGCTCCCAGTGAGGTTGTACAGCTCAGGAGGCTGGTCAGACTCCCATTTCCTTGCTTTGTGTTCTGGCAGCCACAGGGTGGAGCTCGATTTCTAAGTTTGTTTTCTTTAGCACTTGAGACAAGTAAGAACACCAAAGCCAGCCATACCGGATTGTTTAGCTGCCCCTTTCTTTTGACCCCTCAGCTCTCCCTCTCCTGATAAATCCAATTAGCAAATTTAGAGAACTTCAGTGCCTCTATAAATGGGTTGCCCTGCTTGAGGCAGCCGAAATCCAGAAGCTATGAAGCTTTCCTGGTATGAAGGAAAAGGAGCCTGAATTTCACGGAACTATTAAAGAAAAAAAAAAAGTGGGATATAACAAACCTAAGGGCAAAAATGAATAAAAGGTAAACATGAAGATTAGGGACGCGTGGGTGGCTCAGTCGGTTAAGTATCTGCCTGGGGTCACGATCTCAGGGTGTTGAGATCGAGCTCCAGGTTGGGCTCCACCCTCAGTGGAGAGTCAGCTTGAGATTCTTATCCCTCTCCCTCTCACCTTTCTTTCCCTCTCTCTCTCTCTAAAGTAAAATGAATCTTTTTTTTTTTTTTTTAAGATTTTATTTACTTATTTGACACAGAGACAGCTAGAGAGGGAACACAAGCAGGGGGAGTGGCAGAGGGAGAAGCAGGCTTCCCACGGAGCAGGGAGCCCGAAGCAGGGCTCCATCCCAGGACCCTGGGACCAGGACCTGAGCCGAAGGCAGACACTTAACAACTAAGCCACCCGGGTGCCCCGAATCTTTTTTTTTGATGAAGATTCATATATTTGTGTAAAACAAATACCCATGTACCAGCAGCAAGTGAAGACATAGATCATGATCAGCATTCCAGAAGCCATCAGCCACAACATACTTTTTTCTGATCATTTTTCCTCCCTCTTTCCAACTGTAACCACTATCTTGATTATGGCAGTCAATTCGTCACTTTCCTTCGTAATTTTACTACATAGTTATATATCTCTAAACTGTCAGTTAAGCGTGTGCCTTCAGCTCAGGTCATGATCCCAGAGTCCTGGGGTCAAGCCCACATTGGGCTCCCTGCTCAGCAGGGAGTCTGCTGCTCCCTCTCCTGCTCCCCCTGCTTGTGCTCCTTCTCTCTCTGTTCAGTAAATAAATAAAATTTTTTTAAAAAATAAAATAGGGCGCCTGGGTGGCTCAGTTGGTTAAGCGACTGCCTTCAGCTCAGGTCATGATTCTGGAGTCCCGGGATCGAGTCCCGCCATCGGGCTCCCTGCTCGGCGGGGAGCCTGCTTCTCCCTCTGACCCTCCTCCCTCTCATGCTCTCTGTCTCTCATTCTCTCTCTCTCGCAAAAAAATAAAGTCTTAAAAAAAAAAAATTTACAAAAAAAAATAAAACAATTTAGCCAAAAGGCCAGAGAAATGTTTAGAAACAATTTAAATGGCCATTAATATGTAACTGATTAAATGTTTTGTTACGTCAATCCAGTGGAATACCATGCAAGCTTTAAAAAGAATGAAGAAGCTCTTGGGCGCCTGGGTGGCTCAGTTGGTTAAGCAACTGCCTTCGGCTCAGGTCATGATTCTGGAGTCTCGGGATCGAGTCCCGCATCGGGCTCCCTGCTCGGCGGGGAGTCTGCTTCTCCCTCTGATCCTCCCCCTCTCATGCTTTCTGTCTCCCATTCTCTCTCAGATAAATAAATAAAATCTTAAAAAAAAAAAAAAGAATGAAGAAGCTCTTTACATGCTGATATACCTGGCATGTTATTGCTAAGAATTGCTAGAAGTTCATCTAGCTGAAAGGATGGCTGAGGAAAGTATTAATTTAGTTAGATGAATATCCACCTACTTCTTGTAATGGAGGGGGATGAATATTGGGTAGGAAGCTGGCAGTCTCTACCACATCCTACCTCTTTGCCCCCTCAACATCCCTGTATACTCTTCCAAACAAAAGTAATCCCATCCTTCCCAAGGGTGATAGCCCCAATGTTTTATTTTGGAGTTTTAGCTTCAGTGAGGTTTATAAGTGTTTCTTTATGATAAGCATTCCATAAACTTAAAAGAATCCTCAGCTTCCAGAGACCCAATACATAATGGTGCAGTAGGAACTGGGCATATACAATGAAGACTTCCAATGAAGAACAGAAAAGTAGAGAGGATATAGCAGGCACTATTCTGTTGCAAATAACCAAGGCCAGTGAGCAGGCATCATAAGAATTCCCAGCCCTGACAGTGAAGCAAATTTCTTAATTAGCCAGTTTGGAAGCACTGGTTCTATTGAGAAGATGTACACCATCCTTTGTGGCTCCTGGCTTTGCACTCTTGCATTTCTTACTTGTGTCTTATTTTCCATGACCACACCTTAGTTGGACATTTCTTGGGAACTAAAAAGCATTTCTAGGAGTCAAAAATGTAAATGAAATGGGTACACTGCTGTGCACTGGAAATGCAAAACTTTATGGGTGACATGAGGGAAGGGGAGAAGGAGGATGACAGTAAAGCAGGAGGATGACAGTAAAGCAGCAGAATGAATGAGGGACTTTTGATAATAAGACGACCCAATGTTTAGTTTGAGTTCTTTTTTTTGCCAGCGCATCAGGGAAGTATGTTACGCGGTAACAGATAATTTGTGAGTCATGTTTGCAGAAAGAAAGAAAAAAAAGGCTGAGTACTATTATGGACTGACTGACTTCAAAACAAAAGCACCAGGGAACAGTTAGCCAGAGTGCTTTACTTGAAGCAGAAACTCAAAACCATAGGTGTTCATAAAAATGTAAACCACATGGGAATTTGTAAATATTGTAAACTGCAGTGAGAATCTACTGGGCACTCCCAGTTCGTGAAATGAGGGTGAGAGATCATTTTTGCTAGACATTAAAGGTTCTTACTTGACACCTGGATGACAGTATTGTCTATTGATTCATTAATTCAATATTTATTGAGTGTCTGTCTATCACACATTAGGCACTATTTTATACATAGGGTGTGGGGATCCATCAGTGAACAATAAGGGCCAAAATCCCTGTCTTCAGATAGTTTACATTCTCATTATGTGAAGGAAACCATACCAAGTACTACACACAGTTATCATACTGTTTCATGCCAATAAATCTGACAGTTTGGATGAAATGCTAAATTCCTTGAGAGTCACAGTTTACCAAAATTGACAGAAGAGGAAATAGAAAATCTGAATAGTCCCATAGCTATTAAAGAAATTGAACTCATTACTAAAAGCCTTCCCAGAAAGAAAACCCAAAGCCAACTGTCTTCACTGGTGAAATTCTAAACATTTATGAAAGAAAAGAATCAGAGGAATCACTTCCCAAGTCTGTTTAGGGGGCCATCAGCAGTTTGATGTAGAAGCTGACAAGGACACTAGAGAAAAGGAAAGTAAGAGATCCATCTTTACATACACATAAATGCAGAAGTTCTAAACAAATCTAGAGAGATAAATTATAAATAGACAAAATACATCATGACCAAATGTGGTTTATTCTGGGACTGCAAGGGTAGTTTAACATGCAGAAATTAATGGTGCCACGCCTAGAGTGTAATGTATGATGATACAAATGAAAGGATAAAACTATATGATCATCTTAATATACGCATATAATGCAAGTCATACAATCCAATAGCCATTCATGATTTTAAAAAGAAAACTCTTAGTAAGCTATGAACACAGAGAAATTTCTGTAGTCTGATTAACAATAGCTTTAAAGAAACCCTAAGCAAAATTTTAATGGTAAAATAACTAGTTTTTCCCTTACTATACTCTCTCACCTAAACTTTACAAATTCCCCATCACTTTCTCTTCTCCTCCCTTGTACCCTTTGACAACCTCCACCTTATCCCAGGGTAGAGGCTGAGGTCCAAAATCAGAATGACACCTTATGTCACTTTTTTCCCCACAAGTCAGGGGACACCAAAGTATTTTTCCTGACCCAAGGTAAGATGAAGCTGGAAATGGGAGCAGGGTTAAGAGCATGCAGAGCTCAAAAATGTCCCCCAGCCCCCTCACATTGCCCGTAACTCTGCTTCTGCAGATGATAAAGCAGATTTGGCTGTTGTGTCACTGGTGTGGGTTATATCCTCACTAAGGGCCCTCTCCAGACTGGCAGGCAGGGAGTGGATCAATCGCTCTCGGAAGTCTCGGCCCACAAAGACGTAGAGCATTGGGTTGAGGCAGCTGTTGAAAAAGGCCAGGGAGCTCGTTGGATTAACAAAGACAGTAAGGATTTTGTACTTACGCTCCAACAACATCTCTCTGCGCCAGACTGTGCTTAAAAGGGCAATCAGTTGAAAGGGGAACCAACAGAGAAAGAAGGAAGCCACAACAGCGGTAAGGACCCGTAAGGGACGGCTGGACTTAATCATGCCTTTTTTGTGTATCTTGGCAGCAATGAGCCCATAGCAGATAGCAATGATGGACATCGGCATGCTGAAGCCAATGATAAACCGGATGATCCCTCTGGCCGTCAACATGGTGAGGGCCACCTTCATCCTCTCTTCAGTACTGTTGCCCCAGGATGCAAAGTTGAAAGTACATCGTATATTCCCTGTTCCATCATTTACTGTAGTCAAGAAGATGAAAACTGGCAAAGTAAGGATTAGGGCAAGAATCCAGGGTCCGATAATCACTTTTGTAGCCAGACTTACAGTACGGTGGTTCTGGACCCAGACTGGATGCAGGACACAAATACAGCGGTCCAGGGCAATGCAAGCAATGAGGAAGACACTCCCAAATAGGTTTATGTCCACCACAATGTGAACTGCCTTGCATAGGAACCAGCCAAAAGGCCACTGTTTTCTCATGGCCTTTGAGACAATGAGGAATGGTAGGGTGGCAGTGAAGGAGAAGTCGGCTATGGCGAGGTTCAGGTAACAGACGGTGGTGACTGTGCGTGGCATCCGGAATCCAGCCACCCAGATCACAAGCCCATTGCCCAGGACGCCAAGGACAAAGGTGATGCCAAGCACCACCAATGACAGGATCCACAGAACCGTGTAGCCAGCAGGCTCATGGAGCATCTCTTTGGGTCCATCCATTGGGATGGAGATGTTGCTTTCCATCTTGCCCACACCTGAAACATTTCAACAATTGCCATGTCTCATCTGAGGAACCATCTTACCGCATCCCTATTCATGGCCAACATCACCCTCCGCTAAGCTCCCACTCCAACCAGGACACCCGACTCAGCTGAAACTTGTGGCCAGTCATACTAAAAATTGGCACTCCCTTGGCTATTACTTTGGGAGAGGATAGTTCTCCATATTCCCACAGTTATTCAGATGTATTCCATCTATCAGGCTGATTGCCTAGTCAAGAGGATTTCAAGGCTCCTGTTCACTAGCAGAAAACTACTCTGAAGGTATAGAGATAAGAAAAAATTGACAGACAGTTATGGCCTAGTGAGGGGAAACACTAGACGCAGAGTCAGTAGGTCCACCTCTCACCCATGATTCACTGCATAGATGCTGGTAAGCTTGGCAAGCTCTTGCAGCCCCAGGTTCTCCCAGACTCCCAGCTCACACTATGAGAACCCTTCGCCGGCTGTTTGCTTAGTATTGAGGTTAAAGTTTTAGGATTTGGTTTGAGTTTATAATTGAGGACTTTGAACAGTTACCGGTAATATGTAGTAATATTGTTACATCATGTGGATTCTGTGCTAGAGGAAGTCAGCAAAGGGGGCCCTATCTCTACTTTCAACCTTCTGTTTTTCATTGCTTGATATGGAGCTCTTCTCTGGGATGTGAAGAATTTTTACCCATTGCATAGCATTAGTGTTCTGTGGGATAAAGAATGTGAGAATAATAAAATTTGTTAGTAGTATCTGTTGGGTTCTTATCTGAGACCATGCACTGTGTTAATTGCTATATATGGGGATCCAGTTTGATCTACATAAGAATGCTATAATACTCATTATTTCTGGTTTTCATAAGAATAAACTGATGTTCAGAGCAATTATAGAAACTGCCCAAAGTCACTTCAGTAGTAAGTGGTAGAGGAAGGCCTTTGACCCAGGTTAATCTGGCTTTCTCTGTTACACCACTTTGACAGACATTGCTGGTTGCCCCCAACATCCATTCCCCAAGTCTCTTCTGCTGCCCAAACCGTAGTTTTGTTTAGTTACTCATCCTTCAGGGAAGGTGTTCCTCTCAGTCTCTGGAGGCAAATTCTGATTAGTTTCACCAGTAATTGGAATCCCCTTTGCTTTGCAAGGGCTTGCTTTAACAGTGGGCACATGACTAAATCCTGGACAGTAACACTGCTGGAAAATATCAGGGGGGGAGCTTCTGGGATAGATTTCCTTGCTTTTAAGAATCTCCCTTTTAAAAAAGAAGAAAGAATAATCCCCCCCCCAAAAGAAAAGAATAAGAATTCGAAAAAATGTAGTGTCTGCATCTGGACCAGGTCACATCTGTAACTACCGCATCCATATTCAACCCAGAAGTCTGTGTGACTCATGCACATTAACAAATTTTCTCATATTGTGATCTCTTAGCTGTATCAGAAATATCCAGAGTGGCTGGGGTGCCTGGCTGGCTCAGTCAGTGGAGCGTGCGACTCTTGATCTCAGGCTTGTGAGTTCAAGCCCCACGTTGGGTGTAGAGATTACTTAAAAATAAAATCTTAAAAAAAAAAAGATACCCAGGGGGGCTACTAATAATGCATATTCATGAACCCCACTCTGGAATCTCTGCATAAAAGCTAAGGTGGTCTTCTATGGCCTCAAAAATTTGAGGATCAGTTTACTCTGGGCTATTCAGCCTCAAGAGAAATTGTAATTACCAAGCACCTGTTCACATTTAATACTCATAATAATATTGCAAGGTGTTGGGGCGCCTGGGTGGTTCAGTCAGTTAAGTGTCCAACTCTTGATTTGGCACAGGTCATGATCTCAGGGTCATGGCATGGAGCACCACATCAGGCTCTGTGCTCAGCAGGGAGTCTGCTTGCGATTCTTTCTCTCCCTCTTCTTCTGCCTCTCCCCACCCCTCTCTAAAATAAATAAATAGGGGCACCTGGGTGTTTCCGTCAGCTAAGTGAATCTTTTGGCTCAGATCATGATCTCAGGGTCATGAGATTGAGCCCCACGTCAGGCCCTGTGCTCAGTGAGGAGTCTGCTTGAGATTCTCCCTCCTCTCCCTCTGCCCCTCCAGCTCGTGCTCTTTCTCTCTCTCTAAAATAAGTAAATCTTTGGGCGCCTGGGTGGCTCAGTCGTTGAGCGTCTGCCTTCGGCTCAGGTCATGATCCCAGGGTCCTGGGATCGAGTCCCACATCGGGCTCCCTGCTCTGCGGGAAGCCTGCTTCTCCCTGTCCCGCTCCTGCTTGTGTTCCTGGTCTCGCTATATCTCTCTCTGTCAAAAAAATAAATAAATAAAATAAAATAAGTAAATCTTTAAGAAATAATAATAGGGTGAGGGAATGGGGTAATTGGTTATGGACATTAAGGGGGGCACTTGATGTAATGAGCACTGGGTGTTGTATGCAACAGATGAATCACTAAATTCTACCCCAAAACTAATAATACGCTATATGTTAACTAACCTGAATTTAAATAAAATAAAAACATAATAATAATAATAATAATATTGCAAGGTGTCTGTTGTTATCCCTTTTTTATCAAAGGGAAACTGTGGCCCAGGGGTTTCAGTAGTTTGTTCAACATCATGCCCAGCTAGTCAGCAGAGGTGGCAAGTTTTGAAAACTGGATTTAGCCAATTCCAGAGTCACTGCCTTTGCCAGTCTAAAATGCTGCTTTTTAAAGGGGTTCCCCCAAGATTACCTGGACGTGGTCTCCCTCCCTCCTGTCCTTCTTCCTGTCTTTACCAGTCACTTTCCCAGTGGGTCTCTATGGCACATTGCTTGATTTAGTGCAGTTTCTCAACCTTGGCACCATTGACATGTGGGGCTGGGTAATTGTTAGTTTTGGAAGACTGTCCTGTACACTGCAGAATGTTTAGCAGCATCCCTACCCCTACCTACCAAATGCCAGTAGCAGCTCCACCACCAGTTGTGACATCCAGAAGTAAATTGTCAAATGTCCCCTGGGTTGGGGGGGCGGGGGGCGGGAAGCACTCCCAGTTGAGAGTCACTGTTACCAGTGTAAAAAGCGCTGGGCTCTGGAGGGAGGTCAGTCTTTATTCTACTCTTCATCTGACACCTGCCCAAGGAGTTCTTAGTGCCATCTCTTTGAGCTTCAGTTTGCTCCTCTGCAGAATGGAGGCAGTTTTATGGTGAAGACTGATTTTTCAGGTGAGGATTAATTGAGAGTAGACATGGAAGTGTTTGAGGCAGGACCGAGTGAGTCTTTAACAGATGGGAACTCTTGGTCTTCACCTGGCTCTGTACTGTGTCCTGGGGCTCAGTCCTGGGCCATGCATTGTGGAAGCTCAAGTTCAAGTCAAGAACAGCGCTCATAACAGTAGTAGTTAGTACTTAGGAACATTTTCGCATATGCCAAGAGCTCCTTTAGCCCACAACCCTCACATATGAGCATTTGAAATTCCACCAGAATTGTCCCCTCAACTCTCTTCCACCCACCATACTTCCTTGACAGAGTCATGTTCTCTCTACCCACTCACTAACCACCCTGTGAGGCACTCAGAAGATATGATGTGTTCAGTGATCTATAGATCTTGGTTTAAAAATGCTGCTACAACAAGGAAGGACAATTGTGCAGTGACAGGAGGGGAAAGGCCAATGAGGCAAAATTGTACATTATGGGCCCACCCTAGCTGTAGTTTGGGAGACAGGACCTGTGAACCACACACAATACTATTGTGGATTATGAGGGCTCCTGTTCAGTGAGCCCCTCAAATGTGCCAGTCACTGTCCATTTTATAATCTCCAATTACAGCAACCTTCTCTGGGATAAAGAGAGGAAACCACGGCTCTGGCAGGGGAAGTGACTTGCCTGGTGAGTGTCACAACTACGATGGGGCACAACTGAATTTATGACCAGATTTCAAATGGCAGCTCAGTACTTCTGTGTTAGCTTACTCTACTTCTCTAGCATATTTGCACTTCCAAGTTTTGCTTTTTTTTTTTTCCCTCCAAGTTTTTAAATAACTGTTTCAGTTCTCCTTTTCTCCTCTCTGCTTTTACCTGGCTTCGCCCCTCCTCGTCCCCGTTCTCAGCTGATGCCTTTGCCTCATATTGTAATGGGAAAATGGTAACCATTAGAACTTTTTAGCCTGCGCTGCCCCAAACCTTCCAATCTACTTGCACTTGTTGTAGTGAGTAAAGCATTCTCATTCATCCCAGCAGCTACCCTCCCATGTTTGCTCTGGATCCCTCTCTACCTCACCTTCCTGAGAACTTTCCTCCTGCATTATCCCTTTTCTTTTCTGCCAAAGACAAAAATCCAAGATTTTCTTTCTACTAAGGCCATTCTCACTATCACATAAATGTTACCGTATCTCCTCCCTATAAAAAGAAACCATCCTGGGCACCTGGCTGGCTCAGTGGGTAGAGCACATGACTCCTGGTCTCAGGGTCATGAGTTCAAGCCCCACAATGGGCATTGAGCTTACTTCAAAAAAATAAATAAATAAAAAGAGACCATCCTTGGCCCATATTCTGTTCTAGCTTCAGCCCTATTTCTCTCAAGAGAATTCTTTCTGTGAAGAGGATTCACAGCCAAACTTTAGAAGGGAGTGTCTCCACTCCTCACCTCACATTTTCTCCTACACATACTCCAGACTGACTTCGCTGTTCAGCACTCCACAGAATGTGCTCTCCTCAGGGATACCTGTGGCCTTTTTGTTACCGGCTCCAGTGGTCCCTTCTCAGTCCTCATCCTGATACCTCAGTGATGTAGCACCCATGTGACCCCTTCCTCCTCCTCCTTTTTTAAAAAATTTTATTTATTTACTTGAGAGAGAGAGAATGAGAGAGAGAGAGAGCATGAGAAGGGGGAGGGTCAGAGGAAGAAGCAGACTCCCCGCTGAACAGGGAGCCTCATGTGGGACTCGATCTCGGGACTCCAGGATCATGACTTGAGCCGAAGGCAGTCACTTAAATGTATCCACAGTACACTCTTGGTTGTTATTATAGCTCAATTGGCCACCTCTTCTCAGTCCAATTTACTAGCTTTTTCTCCTCTAAATTTAACTTTTTTTATTTTTAAAGATTTTTTTTTAAGATTTTATTTTAGAGGGAGAGTGCTCTTGTGCTCATGAGCAGGGGGAGAGGGAGAGGGAGAGAGAGAATCCCAAGCAGACTCCACATGAGCATGGAGCCCAATACGGGGCTCACAACCCTGAGATCATGACCTGAGCCAAAATCAAGAGTTGGATGCTCAACCGACTGAACCACCCAGGTGCCTCTGAAAGATTTTATTTTTAAGTAATCTCCACACCCAACGTGGGGCTCAAACTCACAATCTCGAGATCAAGAGTCACACATTCCACTGACTGAGCCTCCAGGCACCCCCTCTAAGTTTAACTTTACATGTTAGGGTGTCTCTGGGTTTATACCTGCTCCCTTGCATCCTCTATACATAGTCTTTCCATAGTATCATCCAGTCTCATGGCTTATAATACCACACTGATAACTTCTTTTTTAAAAAGTTTTATTTAGGGGCGCCTGGGTGACTCAGTCGTTAAGCGTCTGCCTTTGGCTCAGGTCATGATCCCAGGGTCCTGGGATCGAGCCCCACATGGGGCTCCCTGCTCAGTGGGGAGCCTGCTTCTCCCTCTCCCACTCCCTCTGCTTGTGTTCCCTCTCTCGCTGTTTCTCTGTCAAATAAATAAAATCTTTTTTTTTTAAAGTTTTATTTATTTAAGTAATCTCTACACACGGCGTGGGGCTCAAACTCACAACCCTGAGGTCAAGAGTCACATGCTCCACCGACTGAGCCAGCCATGTGCCCTGGTACCAATAGCCACCTTACTTGAAATCTCCCTGTGGGAATCCCATAGGCATTCCAAACCTGACATTACCCAAACCAAACTCTTAACTATCCCATCCCCCCAAATCTGCCTCTCTCCCAGTATTCCATATCTATCTGGATTAAACACTCAGCTGTTAAAGCTCCAAAACTAAAATGGATCCTTGATGTCTTTCCCTTATCACTCCAAATCTAAAATGGATCCTTGATATCTTTCCCTTATTCTTATCATTCTTGATGTCTTTCCCAAGTCTGTTGATTCTGTCTGCAAAGCAACTGAATCCACACCCAGAATCATTCACATCCCCAGTGCTCTTGTCCATGGCCCTTCGTCTGGCTTGCATATTTGCACTGAACTTGCAAATAGCTTGTTCCTGTTTCAAATGCCTCCCCCACCACTACCCCCCACCAAAAATCCATCTTCAGACAATAGCCAACTGATCTTTTTTTTTTTTTTTTTAAGATTTTATTTATTTATCTGACAGAGACACAGCCAGAGAGGGAACACAAGCAGGGGGAGTGGGAGAGGGAGAAGCAGGCTTCCCGCAGAGCAGGGAGCCCGATGTGGGGCTAGCCAACTGATTTTTTAAAAACAGAGAGCATGACATTATTCTGCTCAACATTCTCCAGTGGTTTCCAAACTCCTGACTTCCAAGCTCAAGCTTACCGAGCACTCTTGGATCTTTCCTGTCTATCCCTTTGTGACCCAATTTCCAAAGTGTAGGAGAGTCCTCACACCAACAAACAATTCTTGAACACCAGCAGGTGTGTAAGAATTCAACTCAATTCTGACGCTATCAGACTGCACAGCTTAAAGGTTCAGTCCTAAAAGATGCCCCCTTGCCCCTGGGGCAGTTCAGACCCCAGTTACAAGCCCAGGATACCTCTGCTTCTGACTGACTGTCTCTAAATCATAGGTTCCCACAACATCTTCCTCAGATTCGATTAATCTGTTGCAGTGGCTCACAGGACCCAGAGAAGTATTTTACTTGCTAGATCACCAGTTTATTATAAAAGGATATAACTCAGGAACAGCAGATGAAAGAGATGCATAGGGCCAGGTATGGGGAAAGGACTCAGAGCTTCCATGTCTTCTCCAGGTGGGCTGCTCTACCCGCATCTCCACATCTCCACATGTTTTCACCAACTCAGAAGCTCCCTGAAGCCTGTCCTTTTGGGATTTTATGGAGGCTTCATTACATAAGCATGATTGATTAACTCATTGGCCATTGTGGATTGAATTCAGTTTCCACCACTTCTCTCCCTGGAGGTCCGGGGACTGAGACTGAAAGTTCCAACCCTCCAATCACATTGTTGGTCCTCCTGGTAACCAGCCACCCCATTAACTTAACAAGACATCTCGGTTGCTCTCCTGACTTAGGAGATTCCAAGGGTTTTAGGAGCTTTGTGCCAGAAACAGGACAAAAACCAAATATATATTTATTATTATGTATCACAACATCACACTCAATCATACTCCATACTTTCATTCTGATCTTGCACAATGCGCTCCATCCAAATGGAGTTCCTTCAATTCCTTGAACATGCCAAGCTCATCCGCCATCTCAGGGCTTCTGCATCCTCTGTTCCTTCTGCCTACAGTGCTCTTTCAAGCTTCCCACATTTGGCTCTTACCGAATATTCATTCTCAGCTTAGTAATTACATCTTCAGAGGCACCACCTGGCCCACAATGCAGAGCAGCGACTCCAGGCACAGTTTATCCTACCAGATATTTTTATTTATTTATGCATTCTTTCATTTTCTAGTCTAAATATTCTCCACATTAGGAGCTCCTGGGTAGCTCAGTCAGTTAAGCATCTGCCTTCAGCTCAGGTTATGATCCCCGGGGTCCTGGGGTCAAGGCCCAAATTGGGCTCCCTGCTCAGGGGGGAGGCTGCTTCTCCCTCTCTCTCTGCCCCTCCCCCTGCTCGTGCTCTCTCTTGTGCACGCGCACTCTCAAATAAATTTTTTTTTTTCAAATAAGTTTTAAAGAATTTTACATGAATGAATGAATGAATAAATAAATAAATATCCTCCACATTCGTATATATGCTAGAAGACTACCAAATTCTTTCAGTGCTAAAACTCTAGAGTAACGCTGTCCAGTAGAAACATACATGCAGGGCACCTGGGTGGCTCAGTTGTTAAGCGTCTGCCTTCGGCTCAGGTCATGATCCCAGGGTACTGGGATCAAGTCCTGCATCGGGCTCCCGGCTCAGTGGGAAGCCTGCTTCTCCCTCTCCCACTCCCGCTGCTTGTGTTCCTGCTCTCGCTATATCTGTCTGTCAAATAAATAAATAAAATCTTTAAAAAAAAAGAAACCTACATGCAAGCTACATGTGAGGCTTACCATTCTTTCTACAAAGTAAAAGAAATCGATTTTGATAACATTAATTTTAAATAATACATTGTATATAACCCAACATGTCAAAAAGAATATCATTGAAACATATAACCAATATAAGAATTATCAATCAGCTATTTTACATTCTTTTTCCATGGTAAGTCTTTGAATGTACTAAATGGGTGTTACACTTAAAGCACATCTTGGACCAGCGAGAGCTCAATAACCATATGTGGCAAGTGGATTCTATATTGGACACCCAGCTCTGAAGGTTTAGGAGATATCTACCACCTAGCAGATGTTCAAATAATAATTTTTGAAATTGTCCGGCCCCCAACTTACCACCAACTGAGATCTGTTTTCTGTTGCTAGTTCCCAGCTTCCTGCAGAGTGACTCAGCTTGGGCAGATATTTTATTGGGTAAGGTGGGGGAGGGACAATGGAGCTGGAACCAATCAGGTGACACAAACCCAGGGCTTTTTGCAATTTCCAGAAAGCACCCTGGATATGTTGTCTGTGTACTCTCCTTAGAGACTGAAGTCTGAATATTCCCCTCACCTCCAGCCTACTGTGGGAGACAGGAATTCAGCCCTCTAAATGTCAAGGGTCAAGGAGCGTGGGTGTCCAGGCCCTTTCTCCTTCAGAGACTCAGGAAAATGAAGGAAATAATTACTGAGGTGAGAAGAACTCAAGACAAGCAATACAAAGCGGGAGATGGTGGTTAAGCAAAAACTTGTTTCTCTCCTCACATAACAGTTCTGACACCAAATGTGTAGTAAAGGGCTGGATCCCACAAGACTGCCCCATTTCAGATGCTACTTGCAAGTCCCAGGTTGTCACCTATACCTGACTGACCCGCTATAAATCAGGGGTCCCTGTGAACCCCTCCTCAGGTTCAGTAATTTGCTAGAGTGGCTTGACAAACTCAGGAAGGCAATTTGCTTCTGTTTACCAGTTTATTATAAAGGATACGACTCAAGACCAGTGGAAGCCGGAATCCGTCATGTCAGTTTGGATGAAAAAATGAACAGTAGAGTTCTTATCACCCCCAGGCCTGGCTGGACCAGCTGAGGAACCTGTAGGAACGCAACCCCACTAGCTTACAAGTAGTTAATTAGCACTACCGTAAAGGTATAATCACCAAATGTACTTAATGAAATCTCTAACATAAAGAATAAAGATATTTTTCAGATTCTCAGTCTCTTGAGTTGGAAAAGACCTCCAGGGAACCAGATGAAGTGTTACTATAGCATCCAGCTTCTCAGGAGACCCCTGCCCCAAATTTTGCCCATTGTTTTATTTTAAAGATTTATTTGAGAGAGCACAAGCAGGGTGGAGAGGGGGAGAAAGAATCTCAAGCAGACTCCCCGCTGAACAGGGGCCTGATGCAGGGCTTGATCCCATGACCCTGAGATCGTGACCTGAGCTGAAATCAAGAGTCGGACACTGAACCAACTGAGATACTCTGGTGCCCCAAATTTTGCCCTTTAAAACCCCTCACTTGCAAGCCATCAGGGAGTTTGGGGCTAATGAGCATTAGCTCCACATTCTCCTGGGAGGCGCCACACCAAAAAATAGCTCTCCTTTCTTAACTGCCAAAGCTCAGTGTCAGTTTTTATTGGCTTGCTGCACATCAGGTGGACAAACTCTCATTTGGTTCGGTTACACGGCCAAATGGAAGAGATGCATACAGCAAGGTATGCAGATGGTGGAGTGCACACTTTCCTCTCTGAGGGTAGCACCCTCCCAACACCTTGGTGGGTCCACTAACCTGGAAGCTCATCAGATCTTTCCAGTCAAGAGTTTTGTTTTATTTTTTAAGATTTCATTTATTTATGAGAGAGAGAGCATGAGCAGGTTGAGGGACAGAGGAGCCCTGCATGGGGCTGATCCCAGGACTCTGGGATCTGACTCATGACCTGAGCCGAAGGCAGATACCCAGCCGACTGAGCCACTCAAGCACCCCTCCAGTCAAGAGTTTTTAGGGCCTGGGTGGCTCAGTCATTAAGCGTCTGCCTTCGGCTCAGGTCATAATCCCAGGGTCCTGGGATTGAGCCCCGCATCGGGCTCCCTGCTCAGCGGGGAGCCTGCTTCTCCCCCTCCCTCTGCTTCTCCCCCTGCTCATGTTCTCTCTCTCTCTCTGTATCTCTGTGTCTCGAATGAATAAATAAATAAATCTTAAAAAAAAAAAAAAGCCGTTGGGACCATACCAAAAGGGAAGGCTTCTGTACAGCAAAGGAAATCATTAACAAAACAAAAAAGACAACTTACTGAATGTGAGAAGATATTTGCAAATGATACATCCCATAAGGGGTTAATATCCAAGGTATATAAAGAACGTATACAACTCAACACCAAAAGTCCCCCCCAAATAATCCAAATAATCTGATTTTAAAATGGGTAGAGGGGGGCACGTGGGTGACTCAGTCATTTAAGCGACCGACTCTTGATTTTGGCTCAGGTCGTGATCTCAGGGTCATGAGATCGAGCCCCACATCAGGCTTCACGCTCAGCACAAACTGCTTAAGATTCTCTCCCTCTGCTCCTCCTGCCTGTGCAATAAATAAATAAATAAATAAATAAATAAAATCAATCTTTTTTAAAAACGGGCAGAGGACCTGAATAAACATTTTTCCAAAGAAGCCATATGGATGGCCAACAGACACATGAGAAGATGCTTGACATCACTAATCATCAGGAAAATGCAAACCGAAACCATAATGAAATATTACCTCACACCTACCAAAATGGCTAGAATCAAAAAGACAAGAAATAACAAGTATGGTGAGGATGTGGAGAAAAAGGAACCCTCATGTTGGTGGGAATGTAAATTGGTACAGCCACTGTCAGAAACAGTATAGAGGTCCTCAAAAAATTAAAAATAGAAATACTACGTGATTCAGTAATTCCACTGGATATTTATCCAAAGAAAATAAAAACACTAAATTAATGTTTAATTCTTTCTTAATTAAAAAGATAAAACACCCTTGGGCGCCTGGGTGGCTCAGTTGGTTAAGCGACTGCCTTCGGCTCAGGTCATGATCCTGGAGTCCCGGGATCGAGTCCCGCATCGGGCTCCCTGCTCGGCGGGGAGTCTGCTTCTCCCTCTGGCCCTCCCCCCTCTCATGCTCTATCTCATTCTCTCTCTCAAATAAATAAAATCTTTAAAAAAAATAAATAAAATAAAAGCACCAGGGTAATTTGGTGGATTTGGGGGCCATCACTGAGATGGAATTCCATGAGAAGAGGCAGAGTATATTAGTATGCTAGAGCTGCCTTAATAAAATACCACAGACTGGGCAGTTTAGACAATAGAAACTTATTTCCTCCCAGTTCCAGAGGCTGGAAGTCCCAAGATCAAGGTGTCAGCAGCGCTGTTTTTTCCTGAGGCCTGTCTTCTTGGCTTGTAGATGGATGTCTTTCTTCTGTGTGTGTCTGTATCTTCATTTCCTGTTCTTATAAGGACACCAGTCAAATTGGGTCAGAGCCAAAGGCCCTCTCTCCAAATACAGTCACATTCTGAGGTAGTGGGGTTAGGGCTTCAGCATATGAATTTTGGAGGGACACAGTTCCTTCCATCACACAGAGTTATCAGAGAAGGTAATGAGATCAAATTCTAGAAATGGGCCTGAAGGGACAAATGAACCCAAGATGATGTGCCTGAAATTCAAGAGCAAGGTCCAAGCTGGAGGCAGGGAATTGGGGATTATTAATGAGGTGTGGTTGAAGCCTTAAGTGTGGATAGGTTCACCCAGAGAGAATGTAAAACATGAGAGGAAGAGATTCTTTTCTAATTACTAGCATATGGTAATATGTAGTGCACAAGAATACCTGCTAATGATAATTCATGCCAATTAACTAATCCATACTAATTCAGGATAACTTTGCATCAGTTATCTTACTTGTTTTGCTCAAACATGTCCTCCATGAGAATTATTATCCTTAATTCACAGATGGGGTGACTGAGGCTCAGCAAAGTAAAAATGGGGGTCAAATCCAGCCCCCCCATCTATTTTTGATTGGCTTATATTTTTTAATGGCTGAAGAAAAAAGAATAATATTCTGTGTCAAGTAAAAATTATATACAATTCCAATTTCAGCATCCTTAAATAAAGTTTTATTGGCACACAGCTATAACAGCAAGGTTGAGTAGTTTTGATGGAGACACTATGGCCTGCAAAACATAAAATATTTACTACTGTGGCCCTTTACAGAAAATGTTGGCCAATCCCTGGGTTGGATGGCTTGACCAATTGCAACACTAGCCAATGGTAAATTTGGGTGTCCAGCCCAGGCAATCTGGCTTCACCATCTCAGGCACTGTGATTTACTGAAAGACTTTGCTGGCCATTTCAGATACAACAAGAGTCAGGGATTTTTGCAACATAGGCAGGAACTTGTCCCACCAAGGCCAAGCTCAATCATTTCCCCTTGGCCTTACACAGATTAGACAATGGGGACACTCAGGAATCTGAGTCCTGTTGAGAATTTCCATTTTTTCACCTTAGTCACTTTACCTCTGTCCGTTTTACAAATCCTGGTGTGTTAATCATAGGCCATTTGGTAGCAAAGAACAAAACCCGCATATGCTTCAGTAAAGAGGGCTTATGGGAAACATGCAGGGGCATCCAGGAATCCCGGCTTCAGGAAGAACACCAGACTTCCAAAGACCTGGAAATTTGTGTGGGAGTTACTCTCTGTGGGGTCCCATGTCTCTTATTTTCTCTCAGCACCTGAACGCTTCTCCTCTATGAATAGTAGTGCCCTCTGCCATTCTCTTCACTTTAATTCCCAGTAAGACTATGACTTCCTTTTGACTCTTGGTTACATCCACACTTGTTACCCTTCCTCCCTTGGGAACCTTCTAACATGTGTCTTATATGTATGACTCCAAAGAAATTTTTATAAAACACAAATCTGAACATGCCCTACTTCTGATTAAAAATCTTCAGTGATTTCCCATTTCATCCTCATCCTCCTGGCTTGGGATGCTGTGTGTGAAGTTAGGAGCTGTGGCAGCTATGTTGCAGCCATTAGGTGGCAAACTCCAGGAAGAAAGCCACCAAACTGGGGATGATAAAGTGGAAGGATTAAAATAAATGTGGTTCTTGATGATATTATTCAGACAGAATCCAGCCTAGTACTGTCCATTTCCAAAATTCTTGTAAAGTAGACCATAAATATTGTGTTGGTTTCAGATGTTGTTAGGTATAATTGTAAACTGTAAATGACTTATAATTGAAAAACCCTAATTGATTCAGGGCCTTGGCAATAATGTTTTTAGGATGATTGTCTTTACTCTTCTTAGGAGACCAGAACTTAGAATTATCCAGAGCAAGGGCCACAGTCTATGGAAATTCCAGGTGGGAAATGTATCTCTAGGGGCTAGGGACCTCAACAAGGACACATCAGAATGATGGAGTCAAGAGACTCTTTGGAGTGAGTTATCGAGAAATGCAAGATGAAGAAATAAATATAGTGAATGTACACTATTCCCTTAGGATGTTTTGCTGTGAAAGAGAGCCAAGAATTTGTTGGAAACTAAAGAAGGACGTGGAATCAAAGAATACATTTTTTATAAGATAAGAGGTTCTAGACCATATTGGGGTGCCGAAGGGAATGTTGGAGTAGAGAGAAGATATTGTTGCTACAGGGAAAAGGGGAAAAGTGAAGGAGGGAAGTTCTTAAGAAAGTGGGTTGGGGGCAAGGTTCAGAAGACAAGTAGAAAGCTAGGTCTTGGGGCGCCTGGGTGGCTCAGCTGTTAAGCATCTGCCTTCGGCTCAGGTCACGATCCCAGGGTCCTGGGATCGAGCCCCACGTCGGGCTCCTTGCTCAGCGGGGAGCCTGCTTCTCCCTCTGCCTCTGCTGCTCCCCCTGCTTGTGCTCTCTCTCTCTTTCTCTGTCAGGTAAATAAATAAAATCTTAAAAAATAATAATAATAATAAAAAAAAAGAAAGCTAGGTCTTGGGCTGGTGTACTTGCTTGTTGGTCATGGAGGCAAAAGCAGAGAACAGCGGGGCAGGAGGAGACAGGAGGGTGGATTTGGTGGAGTACAAAGCAAGGGCATCAGCTGTGAGTGGACATGACAGAGGAGGTTCAGAGCTTTAAGGAGAAAGCAGAAAGGCCAAAGTAATTATCATGGACCTTGGGGAAGTGAAGGTAATAGAGAAGCAGTAGCCTTCCAGAGCAGTGATTCCTGGTCTCCACATGAAGAGGCTGGTGCTGGATGTTCCATGGAACCCATCAACAGGACTCAGCTCTGCCTCCTCAAAACTGCAACCTTAAACCTTAGGGCAGTCACCTCCCCTCTCCAAGCCAGAGTTTCTTCCGTCATTTGGTGATGATTATGTTTAGCCCGTTCGGAGCTTGCTGAGCTCAGAGGCAAGAAGAGTGGGGATGCAGCACAGTAATGGCTCTGTAGATGGGACTCAGTAAATGGGAGCCACCGTGATTTGGACTGGTTGCACGTAACAGGCTTCCTGCTCACCCTCCAACCATGGTGGAGTAACAGTTGCACAGTGTGTCCCCTCCTGTCATTGCAGAATCTTCCTTATTCATTGCTTTTCAAATGATTGCCTTAAAGATTCTTGAGGACAAACAGTCCTCAGGGTGTCTCTGTGGTTAGTTGTGGGGGAGGGAGGAGAGAGGGAAGGGGGAAACATCTGCAAGTTACTTCTCAGACTGTAGGGCATCGAAGTTCCATAGAAAAGTGAGCCATGTATGTAACTTTAAATGGTCTGGTAGGTACTTCGAAAAAATAAGAAGAAACACGTGAGGAGAGCCTGGGTGGCTCAGTCGGTGAAGCGTCTGGCATCTGCTCGGGTTGAGATCCCGGGGTCCTGGGATCAAGCTGAGTGGCGCTCCCTGCTCAGCAGAGAGTCTGCTTCTCCCTCTGCCTCTGCCCCTCCCCCCACTTGTGCACGGGCTCTCGCTCTCTCGCTCTCAAATAAATAAAAAAAATATTAAAAAAAAACAAAACAGGTGATGTTAAATTTTAGAAAATATTTTACTTAATCTCCCATAGCCAAATAATTGTCATTTCAATATGGAGTCAATATAAAAATTATTGAGATATTTCACATTATTTTTTAACATTCTAAGTCTTTGAAATCTGATGGGTGCTTTTACTCGTACAACCCATCTCAAATAAGACTAACCATGTTTCGAGGGCTCGAAATACGGGGGGTGAGTGGCTATTGCACTAGATAGCTCAGGTGCAGAGGTGGGATGGCAGAGTAGGAGCAGAAGGAGACCTTGGCTGGAATCTGACAGCCTGAGCTGCTGAGTAAAGCTCTCGGCAAGAGCCCAGCATGTATTTTGCACAGCCCATCTTGCTAACTTTCATCCCCAGCACGTATTTGGACGGTAATTACTACCGTGCTCTTCTTCATCCCCAAGAGTACGGAGCCCACACAATGGATGGAGAAGGGCACCCCATCTCTCCGGTCAGGAGAACCACAGAGACCAGAGCCTGACTTCCTCTAGCACAGAATCCACAAGCTATAACACTTGATGACACATTGTTACCACTCACTGATCCATTTTGCCTGTCCTTGAAAACCAACCAAATATTGTGCCTGACCTCTCACAAAGGGGAGCTCTCATGCCCCTTATGAGAGAGGAGGGCAGGATCTGAGATGGGGAAGTTCCGTCTTGTTGCCCTCAGGCAGAGAGTCAGGGGAGGAAGAAAGTCTTAGCTCATGTCTGTCTGACTGTGAGTCATTGGAGCTATCTCTCATCAATCAATCATCAACCAGATGTCCATACACCTTTTTTTTCTTTGCGTCTTAAAAATTGTGATAAAATACACATAATATTTACTATTTTTAAGTACATAAGTTAGTGGCATTAAGCACATTCATATTGCACAACCATCACCACGCCCTAGTTCCCGAACTTCCTCATCACCCCAACAGAAACTCCGTACCCATCAAACAGTAATTCCCCATTCCCCAGCCCCTGGCAACCTGAATCTGCTTTCTGACTGAGTTTGCCAGTTCTGGACATTTATCTACGTGGAATCATATAATATGTGATCTTTTATGTATTGCTTCTTTCTCTTTTCGAGGTACATCCATGTTATAGTAAGTGTCAGTGCTTTGTTCCTTTTTATGGCTGAATAATATTCCACTGTGTGAATGGACCACACTTTGTCTCTCCACCCATCCGCTAATGGATATTTGGCTTGTTTCCTTCCACCTTCTGGCTACTGTGAAGAGAGCTCCTATGACCATCTGTGCACGTTTTTGTTAGAGTTCTTGTTTTCTCTATATACTTTTTGCCCAATCTTTTCTCTCAGAGGGCAAGGACCTTAGCCTCTTTAGCTAAGTGATCTCGCTGGTAGGCTTGCATGTTAGCAATTGTGGGAGTATCTGTGCATGTTAGCAATTGTGGGAGTATCTGTGATAGTGTGATTTATAATAAAAAATATGTATTTGAGGGGCGCCTGGGTGGCTCAGTCGTTAAGCGTCTGCCTTCAGCTCAGGTCATGATCCCAGAGTCCTGGGATGGAGCCCCGCATCAGGCTCCCTGCTCAGCGGGAGGCCTGCTTCTCCCTCTCCCACTCCCCCTGCTTGTGTTCCCTCTCTTGCTGTCTCTCTCTCTATCAAATAAATGGATAAAATCTTTTAAAAAAAAATATGTATTTGATCTTCACCCCTGTTTCTGTCATAAAGCTCCCAAATCTCTTGAAATTTCCCGTAATGGGAGTAATGAAGGTGTTTGTTGTTACGTTAATGAGGTGACTTTTGAAAAGCACCTAAGGATGGGGGCCAGTCACCAGAGGAGTCAACTTTCAGTAACCCCGCCCCCTCCTTCCGCCATCTCCTGGGAGGGGAGAGGGGCTGGAGATTGAGTTCAGTCACTAATGACCAAAGATTTAATCAGTCATGACTATGGAATGAAGCTCCCATTAAAATCCAAAAGGCTGGGTTTTGGAGGGCTTACAGTTTGGGGAACCAGAATGCTTCCACATGCCACCAG
The DNA here is from genome assembly GCF_029215605.1 of Mirounga angustirostris. Classification (NCBI taxonomy): domain Eukaryota; kingdom Metazoa; phylum Chordata; class Mammalia; order Carnivora; family Phocidae; genus Mirounga; species Mirounga angustirostris. The sequence goes on along the minus strand of NW_026991724.1, from coordinate 54,719,220 downwards.
GCTTAGCCCCAAACTCCATGGGGACAGAAACTCCTTTGATTGGGACCTCGCCCTATGTTTCACTTCATCTGGCTGTCGATTCATACCCTTTATTATTTTTTTAAGATTTATTTATTTATTTGAGAGCGAGAGAGCAGAGTGGTGAGAACACAAGTCGGGGGAGAGGCAGAGGGAGCCTGATGCGGGGTTCAATCCCAGAACCCTGGGATCATGACCTGAGCTGAAGGCAGATACTTAACCGACTGAGCCACTGAGGCGCCCCAGTTCATATCCTTTAATATTCTTGGTAATAAACTGGTAATCTAATGAGTAAACAGGTTTCCTGAGTTCTGTGAACTACTCTAGCAAATTAACCAAACCCAAGGAGGAGGTTGTGGGAAGCAGGTGACAATTTGGTCTTGCACCTGGCATCAGAAGTGGGAGGGGGGCAATCCCGTGGGACTGAGCCCCCAACCCGTGGGGTCCGACTCAGTGTAGTGTTGGAATTGCGTCAAACTGTAGGACACCCAGCTGGTGTCAAAGAATTGCTTGGTGGTGTGGGGAAAACCCCACATGTTGAAATGAGGTTCAGAGTCATCGACTCCTCATTTTCCTCTTCCTTGACCCGCTCTTTGTCATGGCAGCTGTGCATCCAGCCCGGAGTCTAAATCTCTAGTGGAGGAACTAGATTGCAAATTTAATTTAATTTTAATGCATTTAAATCTAAATAGCTCCATGTGGCTGGAGGCCACAGGGTTGGCCCTGCAGCTCTAGTGTGACTGAGGGTCCCTCTCCCCTTCTCCCCACCACACTCTGAGCTCATCAAGGCTGTTCTGAGTCCCGTTTGCCTCTGCGTTCTGGCCACAGAGCCTGACACGTGCAGGCCCCAGAGAATATGAAGGAGTAAGTACCCTCAGGTCTCCTGATTGCCTTTGTATTCCCAAATTTCACTCCGCTTTTGACAAATATATTTGTGAGACAGCTACTGGTATTTTCTGATAACCTTTCAAACCTCAGGGAGATGCGTATGTTGTCAGCGCAGATCACAAATCAACCCTAAGGTGCAGGGGCCAGCAGAGGTAGGAGCATGGGGGTGAGGGCTTGGGTGTTTAGATTCCCAAGAGTCTCTGGCTCAGCCACAAATGGTGCCAACACATCCCTGAGTGTTTGGAAATCAGGAGAGACCCCAGTTCCTGTTACTCAGGCAGCCCCTGGTCTACTTCTCCTTCTGGTCCCTCAGCTCTGCTCCTTTAGAAATCATGGAAGATTGTGCAAAGCTGTTGAATCTCAGATCTGTACCTCTGAAACAAATAATGCAATATATGTTAAGGAAAAGAAAAAAAAAGAAGAAGGTAGCAGGAGGGGAAGAATGAAGGGGGGGAAATCGGAGGGGTAGACGAACCATGAGAGACGATGGACTCTGGAAAACAAACTGAGGGTTCTAGAGGGGAGGGGGGTGGGAGGATGGGTTAGCCTGGTGATGGGTATTGAGGAGGGCACGTTCTGCATGGAGCACTGGGTGTTATGCACAAACAATGAATCATGGAACACTACATCTAAAACTAATGATGTAATGTATGGGGATTAACATAACAATAAAAATTTAAAAAAAAGAAATCATGGAAGATTGAGAAATTTTGCTTCATCAGAAGATAGATCTGTGAAGGGTAGAGAACAGAGAACCTCAGCTCTAGGGCAACTAGGGAGTGCTGGGGACCCAGACTCCTGGCACCGAGGACTTCATGGCTCTGACCCTCTGCCTTCCCAACTCTGTTAACAGTCCCTCTGTAGAGGATTATCTGCACAAGGAAGAGAGACAGAGAATATTCACACAACAGGACGGTCCTCTACAGGAAGGAGAATGAGCCAATCATAACAACGTGCACAACTGTGGATGAATCTCACAGACATAATGTTGAGCAAAAGAAGCCAGGCACCAGAGGCACCTGGGTGGCTCAGTTGGTTGAACGTCCGACACTTGACTTCAGCTCAGGTGATGGTCTCGGAGTTTCGGGGTCGTGGTATTGAGTGCTGCATCAGGCTCTGTGCATGCAGCAGGGAGTCTGCTTGAGATTCTCTCTCTCCCTCTGCTCCTCCTCCCACTCATGTACTCTCTCTCTCTCTCTCGCCCTCTCTAAAGAAATAAAATCTTTAAAAAGAAGAAGAAGCCGCCACTAGGCATACAAGAGGAGGCACTGTCTGAAATTTTAAAACGGGTCGATTAGACCGAGTCGATTAGAATCAGGACAGTCCGTCTCGTGTGTGGGGGGGGTGGGGGGAGGATGGGCACGGGGTGAGGGCAAGGGGGTGGTGAGATGTTCTCCTTCTTGATCTTGTGACCATTTGTTGGTGGTACATTTATGATAAGTGTAATGTTCTGTATGTATATTATACTTTGGTAAACAGTTCACTAGAGAGAGAAAGAAGGGAGGACAGAAAGAAAAGAGGCGGGAGGTAGAGGGGATGGAGGGGTGCAGGACAGAGAAAAGAGAAAGGGAGGAGGGAGCACTTTCCTGGCACAGGAGAGGTGAAGGGTGGGTTTCAGAGATTTCTGCAGCTGCAGATTTGAGGTGGGTGAGTTGACACAGGGCTCCAGGAAGACAGTGAAAATCATTTCGTACTCTTCCCCACCCCACCTCATCCACACAGAGGGGCGCTGGGAGAAACACCAGCACTACGCACAGAAATATCTGTGTTCCCAGCACAGTTGTCAGTGACCTGAAGCAATCTGGATAGTGCCTGAGGCAGAGACCACCACGGACAAATGCCCACTCTGGGCAGGATTATTTCCACAGGCTTCAGATGGTCTCGGTCCCCCAAGCCTCAGAACAGGCAGGGACCATGATTTCTTGACTCTGACATGGTGGCGACCCCAAATCTGTCCTTCTCTCTGCCCCCTGTTGTCTGTGGGGGCAACACCAGTGATGTGTTGAGATGGCTTGTACCCTCTCGCAAAGAGATAGTTGTTAAAATTTCAGGAATTTTAGGAGCCATTATTAGAAATCAATCATATAAAATTAAGTCACATTTTAAAAAGACAAATTCTTAAAATCCATCACCTCCTAATTTCTTTGCTATATTTGAGGAGCAAATCAAGTTCCAACATACATCTTTGTTTCACGTCTGTCTTTCATTAACGTAAACAAAAATACCACCCGACATTCATGTCGCACCTACACTTCTTCGTCAGTGAACGAGCTACATATTTGCTGGATTAGATGATAATCAAATATTCGTTTGTAGTCTGATAGTGTGATATTACTGTTGGCGACAGAATTATGAAAATTGGTGCAGGGTTTTGCAAGAAACAGCAAGTCTCCTGAAACTACAGTCGTATGGAATTTACAACAAAGAGTATCATGGATTGTACTATTATTTGTAAACTGTGTGCTACCTGGGCTTTAAAGTCAGTAAATCTTTTATTGTAAACGTAAGTCTCTATGTACAGGCATACTGTTTTTCCTGGAGCCCGTTGTTAACATTTAACAGCACACCGCAGTGCAGAAAGCACGGGGACCTCCGATTCCGAATGAGCCGTGTTCAAATCCCAGCTCCGCTGCTACCTGTGTGACCTTCACCGGGTCACTTACCTTTTTGAACCTCAGTTTTCTCTAACACCGGGTCTGGAGTAACTATCTGAAGGAGACCTTTGGTTAGAGCTAATGGATGTGAAGTAGGCGGCCTGGGGTGTGGCGCAGACCCTGGCCACCATCAACATTTTGGCTATTTCCGCCTGCTGGAGACAGGCCTGCAGCACTGACCACAGAGGAGGCTCCCGGCATCTGTCCCTCTGACTTCCTCCATCTGGAGCCCACAGGGCACCCCTTCGTGCCCTGCCATCTGTGCTGCATGCTGTCCACTCCCCAAACTTTTCCAAGCTCCTTGAAATAGTCTCGAGCGGGCGGGTCTTTTCTCCCTCCTCCAGAGCTGAGGAAGCCGGGGCCCAGGGATTGGCTCTGTGGCCAGCACAGCTCCATCCACGCACATCCGTGAGGTCATGGGCTCTCCTCGTCTGCAGCTGGAAGGAGGACACTCGGCCAGGGTAGGACAGGACTTGCCGAAGGCCACCAGCCTTGGAACCCAGGAGCAGCTGACTCCAGACCGTGGGCCCCTCCCAGACCCTACCGGGCTGACCCCCCCAGATCATGACTGAGGTGGCCAGAGTCCCCTGTTGCCACCTGAACCATTCACCGAGACCTTCAGTGCTGCTGGTTCGGGAACAGTTAACAAGTATCTCACATGGCAGTGTGCCAGGCAGATGCTCTCTCCGTGAATCTGAAGGGCTACCCTGTGAGGGACAACTTGAGATACTTCCATTTCACAGATGAGGAAAGAGAGGCTCAGGGGAATGAAATGACTCCTTGCCAAGAACACACAAGTAACCACCTCCTCCTTGGGGCCCCAGACTGTCCCTCCTTCCACATCCTCGCATCTGTCTTCTGACTCAGACAGTTGTGTTCCTCCCATGGAAGCTCATCAAGCACTGGTCTGTCTTGGAACTGGACTCAGGTTCACAGTGGACCGCTTTCGGAAGGAAGTGGTGGAGGCACAGAGCCAAAGCCATGTGAGCAAGAGTAACCTGGGTCTCACAAAATTTTCTGTTGGAGCTCAGAAGAGAGTCCAGCCCCAGGCCTCCGCTTCAGCACCTAGCAGTGCAGATCCCTCCCTCAGACCCAGGGGTCCTGCCCCCAACCCCTCCTCCTTCAGGCCCAGGAGTCCAGGCCCCCTGCCCCTCCTCCCTCAGACCCAGGAGTCCAGGCTTCAGTCCCTCCTCCCTCAGACCCAGGGGTCCAGGCCCCCAGCCCCTCCTCCCTCAGACCCAGGAGTCCAGGCCCCCAGCCCCTCCTCCCTCAGACCCAGGGGTCCAGGCCCCCAGCCCCTCCTCCCTCAGACCCAGGAGTCCAGGCCCCCCAGTCCCTCCTCTTTCAGACCCAGGAATCCAGGCCCCCAGCCCACTCCTCCCTCAGATCCAGGAGTCCAGGCCCCCTAGTCCCTCCCCCCTCAAACCCAGGAATCAAGGCCCCCCAGTCCCTCCTCCCTCAGACCCAGGAGTCCAGACCACCCTCCTCCCGCAGACCCAGGAGTCCAGACCCCAGCCCCTCCTCCCTCAGACCCAGAGGTCCAGCCCCCAGCCGTTCCTCCCTCAGTGACCTTCTTTTCTGACTCTGCTGCATCACTCTGGCTAGGAAACTGTTCTTCTCAGGCCTCAGGCTCCCTCTCTGAAAAAGGAGACACTTCTCTTGCTTTCCTGGGAGAGTTTAGAACTCCCAGAAAAAGGAAGTCTCCTTCTTCTTCCTTTCCCTCTTTTTGGCTCTTTCTGTTTCTGTTTCCTTCAGGGACATGGACAGGAGCAAAGGAGGAAGCTGGGACAGGGTTAAGGAAGGACAGGGCCCCCGGAGGCCCCACAACTTCCTCCTGGAGGCCAAAGGTGGACATGCAGTCACTGCTGCCTCCCTCTCTCCCTCCCTTCCAGAATTTCTGCCGAACCTTGGAGGCCTGGGTGTTTCCCAGAATGCAGGCGTGTGGGAGGAAAGGCCCTGTGGGCTGCCACTGTCCAGGGCTCTGCTCAGCGCTGGGACCCAAGCCCTCTGAGTTCCTGGAAGTCCACAGGCAATCTGCTTCCAGATTTGGATCTTTGCTGACCCTGGGGCACCTTGCCTAGGGTCCCACCTCCCTGGGAGCCCCTAATCCCGTGCCTCTCAGGACTGACCACTCAGGGATGGCTCCCCCACCAACTGGGTAGGGGTGTGGGGAGGGGGTCCCAGCACTGGGCTCTCTCCTGCCCACTTCACCTTCCTCCTTGTCCCTCTCCCCTCCCTCCTCCTCCTCTACCCTCCTTCCTCTTCTCTCCTTTTCCTCCTCTTCTTTGTCTTTCCTCTTAGGAAGACAGAACGGGCGGTGGTAGTTCTGTCTTCCATCGGGATCTCATTCATCCGACACGCGTTTGTTGAACACCTACTGTGTACAAGGCACGGGTCCAGATCCCAACGGAACAGAGTCATGACCAAAACAGGCAAAGACCACTGCCTGTATGGAGCTTGTGTTCTAAGGAGGGAGATGCACTTTATACAAGAAAGGCAATAAACGGGCAACTTACACTTTATGTAGGAAGGTGAAAAATGCTGTGACAAACAGGAAAGAGCAGAGGGAGGTAAAGGGGAACAGGAGTGGTGGGGGGCAGGTTTCCAGATGAGGGTAGCCAGGTAAGCCAGCCTCCCTCTTCCCTTCTCCCTCCCTCACTTCCTTCTTTCATTCCTCCTCTCCTCCATCCTTCCACCCTTCTCTGTTTCTCTCCTTCCCTCATCCCTCCATCCTCTGTGTCTCCCTATCTACACTCTCCCAAAGCACTTCCTTCCCACCCAGACACATTTGCCTGGACTCAGGTATTTAACAAAACACCACAACTTCCTCACCTTACTTCCCCAGGGCCCTTGCTTTCCCTCCTTCCCCAGGAGACAAGTCATCATTGAGAAGGGTACCTGACCGAAATGAGGCAAATGTAGTCAAAAGGAGCTCAGATGAAAGGCTCAGTGAGCTGCCTCTCGGTCTCCTTGCTCCTCAGGGTCCTCAGGGAGCTCTGCTCAACCTCGCTCTGTGCTCCCCCTCTCCTCCAGCCCCACAGCAGCTACTGCCTGCATCCCAGCTCAGACTTGTTCATAAGAGACCCTGATATAACCCCGCCACTCAGCCACCCCTGCCATAAGTCCCCGGTCTCTCCATCCAGTTTGTCCCTCACAGGCACCCAGAGCCACCCATAACTCTCCAGCACCCCCAGGACCAAATCCCAGCCCCTGAATCTGCCAATCCTGCATGTGGTGAACCCAGCTATGCATCCCACCCCCACCCAGTGCTTTGCCCTTTATGCTTCTACACATCAACCCACCTGTACTTTGCTGACCGGCCAGGACATTTCTTGCCTTGAGTGCCCTTCCTACTCCACTTTCTAACCGCTAGTCCCACCCCCACCCTTACCTTGGCTAACTCTACTCCTCCTGGACATCACCTCCTCCAGGAAGCCCACCCTGATTCTTCAGCCGGGTTGGGGCATCCTCGCACTCGTCTTTGATCCTCTGTTTACACAGCTGTCTCCTTCACAAGATTGGCATCTCCACAAGGGCAGGGCCCAGGTCTGAGTCATCTCTGTGTGCCTGGCATCACCCAGCCGAGAGCCTGACCCACTGGTGGTGCAGGAGATGTTCCTACAGGGAACAAATGTTCTTTTCCCCTGCCTTTCCATTTCTGCCTTATTTTCTCCCCACTCTTCACCCCTGTCCTGGTTTTCTGTAAACCAAAGCCCAAGGTTTTCTGATGATGATGGAAATCTTGGGAGGGCCACTGTGTACCCAGGGCAGGGAACAGAGATCAGCCTCCACTGGAGTGGAGGGTTCTGGGAGAGATGGGTGTTAGTGAGGGGAGCAAGAGGTGATCCTGCCACTACCTCTTGCCTCCTGTGGGAGTGCCTGGTTTCATCTGTCCTTGTTTTGGCTGCTGCCAGCCTTGATCATCTCTCCCTGCAAGGAATTTTGGGAGACTGGACATGTGAACCTGAGGGAGGAGGGGGCTGGGAGCTTGGACTTTTGGGAGGGAGGAGGGGGCTGGGGGCCTGGACTCCTGGGTCTGAGGGAGGAGGGGGCTGGGGGCCTGGACTCCTTGGTCTGAGGGAGGAGGAGGCTGGGGGCCTGGATTCCTGGGTCTGAGGGAGGAGGGGCTGGGGGCCTGGACTCCTGGGTCTGAGGGAGGAGGGGGCTGGGGGGCTGAGGGCCTGGATTCCTGGGTCTGAGGGAGGAGGGGGCTGGGGGGCTGGGGGCCTGGATTCCTGAGTCTGAGGGAGGAAGGGGCTGGGGGCAGGACTCCTAGGTTTGAGGGAGGAGGGGCTGGGGGCCTGGACTCCTGAGTCTGAGGGAGGAGGGGGGTGGGGGCCTGGACTCCTGGGTCTGAAGGAAGAGGGAGCTGGGGTCAGGACTCCTGGATCCTGGAAGTGGAAACCATTGGGGTTTAAAGTGCTGGTCCCTCCTTCATCCACACTCTGGTTTTAGAAACATCTGGTTTTATACAGCTGCTCCACCCGGGCAGGGTGCGGTGGGGGCTGGGCAGCCAAATGCCCGGCTTCTGAGTGGAGCCTGGCCTGCCCCCACCCCCACCCTGGGGTAGAGGAATCTCCCTCCCCTCCTGCTCTGGGCTCAGCTCCCACCGGGGGATCCATCATCCTGACACAGCCAGACACCAGGCGGCAGGCTCCTGGCAACAGCAGCGTCAGGATGCGGCCCTGCCCTGGTGAAGTGGGCGGGGTGCCTCTCACTTGGGCCCTGAACTGGCCTTTTCCCCGACAGCCAGACCAGGCAAGGCCCAACCTAGTGATGGCCCCTCACACCCTGCCTTCCCCGGGGAAACCCAGGGAGTGAGGACTTGGTGTCCTGCAGGGGAAAGCTCCAGGACAGTCTGGATGCGATGAAGCAGCAGGAGGGGAAAAGGAGGACTTAGAGACAGAAAACACAGTCAGAGAGAAGCAGGGAATGAGAGAGTCAGAAAAACATATACAGAGATGGAACCTCAGAAGAAGATGCACAGAGATACACAGAGACCGAGGGCGATAGAGACAGAGACAGAGACCAAGAGAGACAGAGAAAAGAGCAACAACCACTGAGAGGAACAGGGAGAAACAGAGAAACAAAAACAGGGAGATGGGAAAAAAAGATACAAATACAGATATTGAGAGAGAAACAGAGAAGATAGACAAACACAAAGGAAACAAAGGCAGAGACACACAGGAGAGTGAGAAAGGAAGAGAGTCATAGAGTAGGAAAGTCAGGGAGACCGAGAGTCGGAAATGAAGAGACAGACAGACACAAACCCAGAGGGAAGCAGACAGAAATGGGCACAGAGAGAAGGAAAAGGGAGAGAGAGAGAGAGAGAGGCATGGAGAGAAACAGGAACACACAGAGACAGACAGGTGGACAGAGACTCAGAGACAGTAGGAGATGGGCATGTACGACCACAGACGGAGAAACAGAGGCAGCTATAGAGGGAGAGAGACGGGCATTATCAGTTCACCCGAAGAGGAACAGAGAGAAAGAATTAGATAGAGGGTTTTGTTTGTTTGTTTGTTTGTTTGTTTTTAATCATGGGAAAAGAAGGGCATGGAAACAATGACATTTATCACTGAGCCTCCTGGTCCTGAGGGGCTGGGGCCTTAGAAGCCCCAGGACCCCGTCTCTGGCCTCTAAGCGAGGCCACCTTCACTCTGACTCAGGTTCCCGGGGCTCCCTGGGGGCAGCTGACGCACAACTCTGTGAGTTCACGGCGGAGCCCCTGGGAGACAAATCCCAGTGCCCAGCCCCCTCCCCGGGCCCTGGCACACGCGCACACGCTCGCACGGGCACACATGCAGACCCACCACCACTCACAGCTCCTTGCGGACAGCGGGCCTCACAGCCAGCGCGCGCGGCCACACCCACAACCACGCGCGTGTGCGCATTTTCTCGTCCCCGGGGCTTCGAGGGGAGCGGCTGGGATGCGGGAGAGGTGGGCAGAGAAATCGGGCAGACAGGAGGAAAGACGGAGGGTGTGGGGGGGCGGGGAGAAAGCGAGGGAGGGGAGCGCAGAAATGGAGAGAAAGAAGAGCGGGGAACGAGAGCGCAGAGCCGAGAAGGAGGCCTGGGAGGGCAGGGAAGGGCGAGACGGCGGCCCTGGGAAGGGAGGCCGTCGGGCGCGGGGGTGCGGGCAATGGCGGGAAGCGGGTGGAGCTGCCCGGCTGGTCCGTGACCTCAGGGCCCCTGGCCCAGCTCCTCCCTGACGTCAGCCCTCCTCCGCCCCCGCCTGCGTCGGTCTTCAAATGACCCCCGGGCTCCCCAGCCACAGCGAGACCCGGGAGCGAGCAGGAGAGGAGCGCCCGCCGACCCGCGGCGATGACACAGGTGCGTGCGGCCGGGCGGGGACTCTGGCACCTGTGCGACCACGTGGGTGGGGGGGTCGGGGGACACCGCGCGCGCTCCTGTGCATGACGGCGACCGTCGCTGTGGGACAGTGACCCGGTCGGAGCGCTTGGGTTCCATCCCCCTGTGTAGGTGGCCATCGCGCCTGTAGTGTATGAGAAGTGACATGTCCTTGCTGATCCCGCTGTAAGCCCGTGTCTGCGTGCGGGGTGCGGGTGGGCGAGGCAGAGCTGTATTTGCTCGACACGTGGGCCGGATTTCTACGTTTATGTGCTCAATAACTATTAAGTTGAACCAAATGAAATCGCAGGTATCTGGTCACTTCTGCCCTTTAAAAAATGGCCACTCCAGGGCGCCTGGGTGGCTCAGTTGGTTAAGCGACTGCCTTCGGCTCAGGTCATGATCCTGGAGTCCCGGGATCGAGTCCCGCGTCGGGCTCCCTGCTCAGCGGGGGGGGGGGGGGGGGGGGGGGGGGTCTGCTTCTCCTTCTGACCCTCTTCCCTCTCGTGTTCTCTGTCTCTCATTCTCTCTCAAATAAATAAACAAAATCTTTAAAAAAAAAAAAGGCCACTTCATAGGGCTCAACCTTAACTGTTACTGTTTTCTGAAGCTCTGTCCCTTTGCTCCCACCCGGACCCACAAGTGGGTGCCTGTATCTCTGTTGCTCTGTGGGCATCCGGTCCTGGTTTAGCTCCTTCCTGCTCAAGGGCGTGCTCCCAAGTTCACCTGTGTGGCTGTTGGTGCGGGTCTCAGGATCCCTAAGTTCTAACAGCAGGTGTCTGGGTTATCTTCTAGAATATGAACGTCCTCCTGTGTGGGCACACTGTGTGTCTCTTGTCATGTGTGAATATATGTGTGGGGCTGTGTGTCCACAGCTGATACAGGTGTGTTTCTGAGTGTTTTAATAATGTAATCATTAATATTGAGTGATTACTAGGCTCAAAGCTCTACTTATAGAAGCTAAAAGCCATGTCCTATAGAAACATCATGTGAGCCACATACATAATTTAAAATTTTTAGTAGCCACATTTAAAAGGTAAACTTACGATCAATAATATTTATGTAACCCAATATATCAGGGGGCATCAGTTTTTTTCTGTATAACGCTAGATAGTCAATATTTGAGTTTTTGTGTGTGTGTCATATGATCTCTATTGCAACTACTCAACTTTGGTGTAGCGTGAAATCAGCCATAGACAGTATGTAAACAGATGTGACTGTATGCCAATCAAAGTTGATTTAAGGATGCTGAAATTTGAATTTCATGTAATTTTCATATGCCACAAAATATTATTCTTTTGACTTTTTTCACCTATTTAAAAATGTAAAAACTAGGGATGCCCAACTGGCTCAGTTGGTAGAGCATGCGATTTTTTTTTTAAGATTTTTATTTATTTATTTGACAGAGAAAGAGAATACAAGCAAGGGGAGCAGCAGAGGGAGAGGGAGAAGCAGACTCCCTGCTGAGCAGGGAGCCCATGTGTGGCTGGATCCCAGGACCCTGGGATCATGACCTGAACCAAAGGCAGGTGCTTAACTGGCTGAACTACCCAGGCACCCCTGAGCACGTGCTTCTTAATCTCGGGGCTGTAAGTTCAAGCCCCACACTGGGTGTAGAGGTTACTTAAAAAATAAAATCTGGGGTGCCTGGGTGGCTCAGTCATTAAGCGTCTGCCTTCGGCTCAGGTCATGATCCCAGGGTCCTGGGATCAAGACCCGCATCGGGCTCCCTGCTCGGCGGGAAGCCTACTTCTCCCTCTCCCGCTCCCCCTGCTCGTGTTTTCTCTCTCGCTGTGTCTCTCTCTCTCAAATAAATAAAATCTTAAAATAAATAAATAAAATCTTTAAAAAACCAAACAAACTAAAATGTTGTCTTCGCTTGCAGGGTTGTAGTGAAAAGGGTAGCAGGCATTTGGCCCGAGGGCTGTAGGGTGCCAATCCCGGCTCTCTCAGAAATATTATCATTTCATGAATAGACGCATCAGACCTATATTTGCTACAACATAACATAAAACTTCAAAACAAGATTTTTAAAACTATCATTTCAGTATGTAACCAATACAAAAATATTAACGAGATATTTTACTCTTTTTTTTTTCAAACTAAGGCTTCAGAATCCAGATGTGTAGCACATCTCACGCAGATGCTGTATTTTCTTTTTTTTTTTTTTTAAAGATTTTATTTATTTATTTGAGACAGAGAATGAGAGAGACAGAGAGCACATGAGAGGGGGGAGGGTCAGAGGGAGAAGCAGGCTCCCTGCCGAGCAGGGAGCCTGATGCGGGACTCGATCCCGGGACTCCAGGATCATGACCTGAGCCGAAGGCAGTCACTTAACCAACTGAGCCACCCAGGCGCCCCAGATGCTGTATTTTCATTGGAGATACTTGATCTGCATTTAGATTTCATAAAATTTACCAATGAAAAAGCAGCTTCCCACACCCTACTTGTTTCAAACATACTTAAAAGCTTTCCAATAATTGAATCAAGTGTCAGTTTCTGACGTTAAATATTTAAATAAAATTAAAAATTCAGTTCCTCTGTCCTACTGGCTGTTTTTCAAGGACCCAGTAGCCACGTGTGGCTGGTGACGCCTGTATTGGACGACACAAATCTGTGTCCTAATGACTCATTTAACTCGTAAAGAAGCCCATGAGATGGGAGCTGGTGACACAGGAGGCAGTTTAGAGGACGATGGAGCCAGACTGCCTGAATGGCCTTGGGCAAGAGAAATCACTGCCCTGTGCCTCAGTTTCCTTATATGTAATAGGAGCAACAGTATCCACCACACTTGGACAGTACTTGGCGTGTAGAAGGGGCTAAATCCTCATTTTACAAGATGAGAAAACGGAGGCACCCCTCTCTCTGATTCTGAGCTCTTCCTGCAACATGTACTGGGCACTTGGCCCTGTCGGGAACCTGAGCAATGAAGGAGAATGTGGTCGTTCCTTTGGGAAGTCAGAGAAAAGACTCCTCCACCTGTGAGCTTCATGACCTTGAGCAAGCCACTCTTCCTGGCTAATCAGTCCTCAGTTTTGCTATGTGTATGGTGGCAGTAAACATTATCTCCTGCCCCCCCATCCCCAGCTCTCCCGACAAGTAAAGCCAGTATTTAAGCTGGTAGTTCAATGACCGGATTCTTAGTTTCAAATCCTGGCTTCTCTGCTATCCAGCTGTGACCTTGGGCAGGTTGCTGCACCTCTCTCTGACTCAGTTGCCTCGGCTGTAAAATGGGGATAATAGTACCTACCTCATAGGACTGTCCTGAGGATTAAAATAAGTTTCTATAAAAGGCTTATAGCAGCACCTGGTACATACCATATTGCATTAAAAAAAAATTATTTCTTTATTTGACAGAGAGAGAGACAGCGAGAGGGAACACAAGCAGGGGGAGTGGGAGAGGGAGAAGCAGGCTTCCCGCTGAGCAGGGAGCCCGATGTGGGGCTCGATCCCAGGACCCCGGGATCATGACCTGAGCCGAAGGCAGACACTCAAGGACTGAGCCACCCAGGCACCCTCATATTGCATTATTTTTAAGATGATGATGATGATCTCAACACTAAGAAACCTTTAATTGTGAGATGAGTGTTTATGTGCCACCAAGAAGCGGGAGGGGAGGAGATCCCCTGTTAATTAAACTGTGACATTCCGTTGAGTGTAATCCTCATGGATTGAAGAGCTGTTTAAAATGTGGGGAAAAATGTATTAGAATCAATATACTATAATCAGGCATGGAGCTTTGCTGTTTGCCACAATTATTTTCATTAGTGGAAATAACTTTGCAGTACCCAGGGGATTTTCTTTCTTTCTTTCTCTTCCTTCCTTCCTTCCTTCCTTCCTTCCTTCCTTCCTTCCTTCCTTCCTTCCTTCCTTCCTTCCTTCCTTCCTTCCTTCCTTCCTTCCTTCCTTCCTTCCTTCCTTCCTTCCTTCCTTCCTTCCTTCCTTCCTTCCTTCCTTCCTTCCTTCCTTCCTTCCTTCCTTCCTTCCCTTTCTCTCTCTCTCTCTCTCTTTCTTTCTTTCCTTTCTTTTTTTTAAGATTTTATTTATTTCTTTGACAGAGAGAGACACAGTGAGAGAGGGAACACAAGCAGGGAGAGTGGGAGAGGGAGAAGCAGGCTTCCTGCTGAGCAGGGAGCCCGATGCGGGGCTCGATCCCAGGACCCTGGGATCATGACCTGAGCCGAAGGCAGACGCTTAACGACGGAGCCACCCAGGCGCCCCCCCACCCCCCTCCCAGGGGATTTTCTTTACAAAAAGGGGATGTTGTATTGGCTTGGGGGAAAGCAAAAACCCTAGGTCTTCCCTTCCCAGAAGAGGATCTCAGGACTCTTCCCCCTGCTATCCCCTCTCTCTGCTCCCAGCAGGACGCGCCCAAGCCCACCCCGGCCGCCCGCCACTGCTCTGGCCTGGCCCGGCGGGTGCTGACTATCACCTTCGCGCTGCTCATCTTGGGCCTCATGACCTGGGCCTACGCCGCCGGGGTGCCGCTCGCCTCCGATCGCCACGGCCTCCTGGCCTTCGGTCTCTACGGGGCTTTCCTCTCCGCACACCTGGTGGCGCAGAGCCTCTTCGCGTCCCTGGAGCACCGGCGGGGGGCGGCGGCGGCGCGGCGGGCGGCGGCGCGGGGGCCCCCGGACGCGGCGGCGGCGCGCAGCGTGGCGCTGACCATCTCGGCGTACCAGGAGGACCCGGCGTACCTGCGCCAGTGCCTGGCGTCCGCCCGCGCCCTGCGGTACCCGCGCGCGCGGCTGCGCGTCCTCATGGTGGTGGACGGCAACCGCGCCGAGGACCTCTACATGGTGGACATGTTCCGCGAGGTGTTCGCCGACGAGGACCCCGCCACGTACGTGTGGGACGGCAACTACCACCAGCCCTGGGAACCCGCGGCGGCGGGCGCTGCAGGCGCGGGCGCCTACCGGGAGGTGGAGGCCGAGGACCCGGGGCGGCTGGCGGTCGAGGCGCTCGTGAGGACGCACAGGTGCGTGTGCGTGGCGCAGCGCTGGGGCGGCAAGCGCGAGGTCATGTACACGGCCTTCAAGGCCCTCGGCGACTCCGTGGACTACGTGCAGGTGAGTGCGAGTGCGCGCGCCCCACCGCGCCCCTGACGCTCGCAGTCCCTCTTCGCTAGGCTTCTTCCTTCAGGGCGGAAAGCGGAGTGGACCTCTTTTTTTTTTTTTTTTTTTAAGATTTTATTTATTTATTTGAGAGAGAATGAGAGACAGAGAGCATGAGAGGGGGGAGGGTCAGAGGGAGAAGCAGACTCCCCGCCGAGCAGGGAGCCCGATGCGGGACTCGATCCCGGGACTCCAGGATCATGACCTGAGCCGAAGGCAGTCGCTCAACCAACTGAGCCACCCAGGCGCCCCAGAATGGACCTCTTTCTAACTCCCTTTTTTATCCAGCATTCAGTGTAGGGATTCTTTCCGTCTCTCCTTCGTTCTTACGTCCCTCTATCCGTCCATCCAATAAGGAGACCACTCATTTTATTCATCGTGTAGCGATTCATTAATTCCTCCACCCCCCCTTTTTTTTTTAGATTTTATTTATTTATTTATTTGAGAGAGAGGATGAGAGGAGAGAGAGAGCACATGAGAGGGAGGAGGGTCAGAGGGAGAAGCAGGCTCCTCGCTGAGCAGGGAGCCCGATGCGGGACTCGATCCCGGGACTCCAGGATCATGACCTGAGCCGAAGGCAGTCGCTTAACCAACTGAGCCACCCAGGCGCCCCAGAATGGACCTCTAACTCCCTTTTTTATCCAGCATTCAGTGTAGGGATTCTTTCCGTCTCTCCTTCGTTCTTACGTCCCTCTATCCGTCCATCCAATAAGGAGACCACTCATTTTATTCATCGTGTAGCGATTCATTAATTCCTCCCCCCCTTTTTTTTTTAGATTTTATTTATTTATTTGAGAGAGAGGATGAGAGGAGAGAGAGAGCACATGAGAGGGGGGAGGGTCAGAGGGAGAAGCAGACTCCCCGCCGAGCAGGGAGCCCGATGCGGGACTCGATCCCGGGACTCCAGGATCATGACCTGAGCCGAAGGCAGTCGCCTAACCAACTGAGCCCCCCAGGCACCCAACTCCTCCCTTTCTTCATTCATTCAACCTCAAGTTGCATACTCTATACTCTTTCTTTCACTCTTACTCATACATTCTTTTTTTTTTTTTTTTAATTGTAGTTGACATCACTCGTCCCTTCTTACATCCATCTCTCCAGTACGGAGGTCATTCATTTATTTTGTTCATTCATTACCTGTTGGATGCAACCTCTTTCCTTCCCTCGTTCACCCATCCATCCATCCATCCATCCATCCAGTCATCCACTCAATCTAAAGATTTATTCATTTATCCATCCAATGTAGAAATCATTCATTGCTTTATTCACCCATTCAACGTAGAGATTTCTTCCTGTCTTCATCCAAAGTAGAAACTCATTCAGTAATGCACTGCATTAGTTTTCTATTGCTGCCTAACAGATGACCACAAATTTGGCAGCTTGAAACAAAACACTTATCTCCTAGTTTCCATGAATCAGGAGTCTGAGCGAAGCTTAGCTGGTTCCTCTGTTCAGGTACCATCAGGCTATAATCATGATGTCAGCTGGAGCTGGGTCCTATCTAAGGCTCAGGGGCCTCTTCCAAGCGAATGTGTTTGTGGGCAGAACTCATGTTCTTGCAGCCATAATACTTCTTCTTCCAGATCAGCAAGAGAAAGTCTCTGACTTCTAGACCTTCTTTTAAAGGGCTCACCTGGGGGCGCCTGTGTGGCTCAGTTCAGGTCATGATCCTGGAGTCCCTGGATCGAGTCCCGCATCGGGCTCTCTGCTCGGCAGGGAGTCTGCTTCTCCCTCTGACCCTCCCCCCTCTCATGTGCTCTCTCTCTCTCATTCTCTCTGTCAAATAAATAAATAAAATCTTAAAAAAAAAAGGGGGGGCTCACCTGATTAGGTCAGACCCACCCAGGAAATCTCAGTAGATTAGAGATTTTTTTTTTTTAAGATTTTATTTATTTATTTGACAGAGGGAGAGACAGCGAGAGAGGGAATACAAGCAGGGGGAGTTGGAGAGGGAGAAGCAGGGTTCCTGTGGAGCAGGGAGCCCAATGCAGGGCTCGATCCCAGGACCCCGGGATCATGACCTGAGCCGAAGGCAGACACCTAACGACTGAGCCACCCAGGTGCCCCAGGGATCTTAATTACATTGCAAAACTCCTTTACTATTTGCATATAAGGCAATATAATCATGGGAGTTATGTGCCATCACTTTTGCCATATCCTGTGGGTTAGAAGCAAGTTACAGGTCTTGCCCACATGCCAGAGGAGGGTATGATACAAGGTTATGGGTCTTAGGGAGGTCATCTTAAAGTGTGATTAGACATTGAAAATGACTACAAAATTGAAAGTTGTGTTCAGATTGGGTGCGGAGTGTCCCAGCAGCTCCCCACCCTTTGGTGCCTTCCCCTCAAGCACCAGCCCTGGGCAGGGATTTGGCCTGATCCTGGCCCTTTCCACCCCACAGGTCTGTGACTCGGACACAAGGCTGGACCCCATGGCACTGCTGGAGCTGGTGCGGGTGCTGGATGAGGACCCCCGGGTAGGAGCTGTTGGGGGGGATGTGCGGATCCTTAACCCCCTGGACTCCTGGGTCAGCTTCCTAAGCAGCCTGCGGTACTGGGTGGCCTTCAACGTGGAGCGGGCTTGTCAGAGCTACTTCCACTGTGTGTCCTGCATCAGTGGTCCCCTAGGTGAGCAGGGGTAGGACTTGGGAAGGGCATGGATAGGGTGGAGGGGGCGAGAGGGAGCCAGAACGGGTTGAGGATATGATTGAGATTGGGGACAAAGATGGGGCTGCAACAGGGGTTGGGGATAGGGACACAACTGGAAGTTGGAGGCGGGATGGCGTTTGGTGGGGTTGGAGAAAGGGTGTGGATGGGGATAGGGAATGGGGAAAGGTTTAGGGAAGGGAATGGGATGGAATTGGAGTCAAGGAAAGGGTTGGGGCCAAGTTTGGGGTTGGTGAAGGGTTTTTGGATGGGGATGGGTAGGGGATAGGACTGAGAATGGATATGGGGTCGAGGATGGAGTTGGGGTGGCTTTGCTGTCAAAGTGGATGTGGGTGTGGGTCAGGGACAGGATTGGGGCACATTTGGGATGGGTATAGGGTTGAAGAAGGATTGGTGTTGAGAATGGGATTGGGGCTAGAGTTGTTGCTGGAGATAGGGCTGAGGACAGGATTGAGATGGTTGAGGATGGGGCCAGAATTGGAGGTGAACTGGGTTGGGAGATAGGATTGGGGACAGTACTGGGCACAGTAGAGGCTGATGGTCCTGTACTCCCCACCCCCACCTAGGCCTGTACAGGAACAACCTCCTGCAGCAGTTCCTTGAGGCGTGGTACAACCAGAAGTTCCTGGGTACCCACTGCACCTTTGGGGATGACCGGCACCTCACCAACCGCATGCTCAGCATGGGCTATGCGACCAAGTAAGCAGAGGGGATCTGGTAGTTGGGTGTGTGTGGAGGCCAGTGACTCTGTGTGTGTGTTGGGAATTCTCCAAACCCAAGTTATCGTGCAGGACAGTGGGCTCTACCAAATGAGACGTTAGGGGAGAGTGGAAGATACTAGAAGGAGTAGGGGTGGCATTTGCATTGATTATGTGACCCAATGGACTCTACTAAATGAGGCAAGGTGAGGGTGGGGAATTCCGCCTAGAATAAACCACATGAGATGGGGCAGGATGGCTCTCCCCCGGCAGCGCAGATTACTTCAGGTGAGGTGGGGAGGGAAAGAGAGTGGGATCTAGTGAGAGAGTGAGCAAGAAGAATCAAGTGCTTCAGGAAGAGTTGTAATTCAGTGAGACTCGGGGAGTATGGGTTCAACCAGGTCGAGTTCAGGGGAAAGAGATTTCTACAAAGCTAGACCCTGTGAAAGGGCCAGAGAGAACTTGGGGTACACCAAGGGAATTCATGCATTCATTCACAAGGCAAACATTCATTATAATGTGTTTTTGTTTAAGTTTATTTATTTAAGTACTCTCTATGCCCAGTGTGGGGCTTGAACTCATGACCCCAAGATCAAGAACAGCACGCTCTTCTGGCAGAGCCAGCCAGGCACCCCTCATTACAATGTTTCAAGCTCTGAGGATGCAGCAGTTACCAAGAGACACAGATTCATGCTCATACCTACTGGGGAGACAGTAACTAAGGAGAACATGTAGTAGGCTGGATAATGGACGTGCCAGGAAAGGGGGTTAGAGAGTCTGGGAGCAGGGAATGAAATGTTAACTAGGATGCCCTAGGAAGGGCAGGGATGGAGGCTGGAAACGGTGCAGCTGGAGCCCTAGCAAGGGGGAGAGCGTCAGGGGAGGAGGACAGAGTGGTGACGGGGAGCACTCAAGAAAGGCTTAGAGGCCACCCAAGAACTTTGAACGAAGATGAGGGAGCCATGGGAGGTTCTGGGCAGAGTTGTGATAGGATCCTTCTGGCAGCTGTTTTGAGTACAGACTGCAGGAGACAAGGGCAGGGCAGGGAGGCTACTGGGGATGCCAGACCACACAGGGGAAGGAGCGGGAGGGTGTCAAGTAATACCCGTGGGGTAGAATAGTTTGACGCCTCCTAACAAACTTGACTGTTAGTGGCCCACTTGATGACGTTCCAGAAACGGGATCCTAGCCTTGTGTGGGCTTAGCTGCGAACTGGGTGGGGTTGACTGGGATGTCCGCTGTGGCCACAGGAAGGGGGCCTAATGGTCCCTTGAGCTTGAACACATGGGCTGCCCCGGGTAGGAACATCGCCTGGCTTATCCCTCACCACCGGGCCTGCCAGTAAGAGTGACCACTAAAGTATTCGTAATAGATTAGTGATAGCACTAGTAATAGGTCAGTAACTGTAATGATATTAGTAACGGCAGTCGTGGTATTAGTCATTGTGCAAACAGTAGTAGTTTCTTTCTTTTTTTTTTCTTTTTTAAAGATTTTACTTATTTTTTAGAGAGCGAGTGAGAGAGAAACAGCCTGAGAGGGGAGAGGGTCAGAGGGAGAAGCAGGCTCCCCGCCGAGCAGGGAGCCCGATGTGGGGCTCGATCCCAGGACTCTGGGATCATGACCTGAGCCGAAGGCAGACGCTTAACGACTGAGCCAGCCAGGCGCCCCTTATTTATTTATTTTTAAGATTTTTTAAAAATTTATTCATTTGACAGAGACAGACTCAGCAAGAGAGGGAACACAAGCAGGGGGAGTGGGAGAGGGAGAAGCAGGCTCCCCGCCGAGCCGGGAGCCCGATGCGGGGCTCGATCCCAGGACCCTGGGATCATGACCCGAGCCGAAGGCGGACGCTTAACCATCTGAGTCACCCAGGCGCCCACAGTAGTAGTTTCTTTTCTTTTCTTTTTTTTTTTTTAAGATTTTATTTATTTATTTGAGAGAGAGAATGAGAGACAGCATGAGAGGGGGGAGGGTCAGAGGGAGAAGCAGGCTCCCCGCCGAGCAGGGAGCCCGATGCGGGACTCGATCCCGGGACTCCAGGATCATGACCTGAGCCGAAGGCAGTCGCTCGACCATCTGAGCCACCCAGGCGCCCACAGTAGTAGTTCCTAATACTTACTGAGCAAGTCCAACATCCTGAGCTCAGCAGGCGGCACGAGTCCTGATTCGGTGCTCACCGCAGCCCTATTAGGTAGGAATCCTGGTCGAGGCCGTTTTGCTCACGGCAACGCGAGGCCCAGGGAGGTCAGGCAGGCTTGCGGCCCCGTGGCCGCCCGGCGCGGTGGCCTTCTCCCGCCCCGATCGCTGTCCCGGCCGCAGGGAGGGCCGTGCTGAAGCCCCGCCTCGTCCCTCCGGCGCAGGTACACGTCCCGCTCGCGCTGCTACTCCGAGACCCCGTCGTCCTTCCTGCGCTGGCTGAGCCAGCAGACGCGCTGGTCCAAGTCCTACTTCCGCGAGTGGCTGTACAACGCGCTCTGGTGGCACCGCCACCACGCGTGGATGACCTACGAGGCCGTGGTCGCGGGGCTCTTCCCCTTCTTCGTGGCGGCCACCGTGCTGCGGCTCTTCTACGCGGGCCGCCCGTGGGCGCTGCTGTGGGTGCTGCTGTGCGTGCAGGGCGTGGCGCTGGCCAAGGCGGCCTTCGCGGCCTGGCTGCGCGGCTGCGCGCGCATGCTGCTGCTCTCGCTCTACGCGCCGCTCTACATGGGCGGCCTGCTGCCCGCCAAGTTCCTGGCGCTCGCCACCATGAACCGGAGCGGCTGGGGCACCTCGGGCCGGCGCGCGCTGGCCGCCAGCTACGTGCCGCTGCTGCCGCTGGCCGTCTGGGCTCTGCTGCTGCTGGGAGGCCTGGTCCGCGGCGTGGTGCGCGAGGCCCGGGCCGACTGGAGCGGCCCTGCCCGCGCCGCCGAGGCCCGCCACCTGGCCGCGGGCGCTGGCGCCTACGTGGGGTACTGGGCGGTCATGCTGGCGCTCTACTGGGGGGGCGTGCGGAGGCTCTGCCGGCGGCGGTCGGGTGGCTACCGGGTCCAGGTGTGAGTGCAGGTGTGCGGGCTGCTGGCCCGAGGGACTTCGGGGAGGCGGGAGGAGACCCGCGGGGGGGGGGGGGCGGGGAACAGAGCCACGCACTTGCCGGGTGATTCTCTGGGCCTCAGTTTCCCTCCTCTGTGAAGCGACGGGTGGACCCAAGATTCTTCAACCTGGGCCGTTTGGGGGCTGGGACTTCAGGGTCCCTGGGGAGGGGTATTTATTGATCAGGGCGTGCATTTTTAGGGGGGGGGACAAGGGTCCCCACATGCTGTCCAGGGGCCTGCTTTCTCCCTGTTCTTATTTAATATCCGTTTGTACTGTGTGATTAGGATATAATAAAGAATTTTATTTATTTTCTTCTGAGTCTCCCCCCCCACTTTTTTTTTTTTTTTTTTGAGAACTGAAGGGCTACAGGGTCGAAGGGTGGGGACTCGTGGCTCTGTCTTGGGTACCAGCTGTTCGAACGTAGACAGGCTCCTTCCTCGGGAAATGGATAATAATCCCCTGGGTCAGTTGTGAGGGTGAAATTTCTCAACTTCTCATCACCGATACTTACGCAGTGCCTACTATGTGGGGACACTCTTAGGTACCGTGGAGGGCCCTTCCCTGGTCCATCCACTTGGCTACTGTCTAAGAAAGGTAAGTCATACCTTGTCTCCTCAAACGCCTAGCACCTCACCCTTAGCTTGCTTTCCATCTCACTGGGAAAACAAAGGTGAGGAAGAAAACTTTCAGTCCCACCTGCACGTCTTTCCACTGGTTTGCATCTGTGCCCACACAGGCCACCTTCCCCCATTCGTGAGGGTGAACTGCCTTTTCCAATGCCAACCCCTTCCACTGGGGCACTGGACCTCATACCCTCTGGTCTACTCAAAGATCTCACTCCTTCTGTTCTTCCCACGTCATCAATTCTTGCCTCCCCACGGGTCTTTCCCCTCAGCATCCAAATGTGCTGTCATTCTCCGATTTTTAAAATACATTTTTAAAAGATTTTTATTTACTTATTTGATAGAGTGAGCGAGTGAGAGAGCACAAGCATTGGGAGCGGCAGAGGGAGAGGGAGAAGCAGGCTCTCCGCTGAGCAGGGAGCCCGATGCGGGGCTTGATCCCAGGACCCCGGGATCATGACCTGAGCCGAAGGCAGACACTCAACCAACTGAGCCACCCAGTGCCCCTCACTCTCTGATTTTTAAGACTCCCTGTCTTGACCTATTTCCTCCTGAACTACTGTCTCATTTTTTTTAAGTAATCTCTACCCCCAGTGGGGCTCAAACTCATGACCCTGAGATCAAGATCTTCTGCATGATCTACCGACTGAGCCAGCCAGGCACCCCATCCTGTCTCATTTCTAACAGCAAAACTCCTTGAGAGCTGTTTATATTTGTCTCCAATTTCTCTCCCACAAAGTTCAGCCATGTCAAGTGTGTAATTCAGTGGTTTTTAGTAAGTTTATAGACTTGTGCAACCATTACCGTAATCTGATTTTAGAACATTTCCCTCACCCCCAAAGAGGAACCCTATGACCACCAGCAGTCCCTTTCATTCCTCACCCCAAAACCACCTCGATGCCCTAGGCAACCATAATCTACTCTCTGTCTCTACAGATTTGCATGTATCACTGGCTCATTCCTTTTTATTGCCAAATAATATTCCATTGTAGGGAAGTATCGCATTTGGTTTATGCATTTATCAGTTGATGGACATTTGCGATGTTTCCATTTTTTGGCCACTGTGAATAATGTTACGAACATTCACATACAAGTTTTTGTGTGAACACAGGTTAAATTCTCTGGGAATGGAGTTGCTGAGTCATATGGTGATCCTGTTTAATTTTATTGAGGAAGTGCCAGATGGTTTTCACAATGCCAGTACCATTTTATATTCCTACCAGCAAAGTAGGAGGGTTCCGAATTCCTTACATCCTCACCAACATTTGTTATCACCTGACTTAAAAAAAAAAAAAGATTTTATTTATTTGAGAGAGAGAGCATGAGTGGGGCGAGGGGTTGAGGGAGAGGAAGAAGCAGACTCCCCACTAAGCAGGGAGCCCGATGCGGGGCTCGATCGAAGGACCCTGGGACCATGACCTGAGTCGAAGGCAGACGCTTAACCGACGGAGCCACCCAGGTGCCCCTCACCTGACTTTTTGATTATAGCCTCCCAGGGGGTGTGAAATGGTATCTCACTGTGGTTTTGATTTGCATTTCCCTTTTGCATGACGAGTGTGGCTTAAACCCATGCCAATCAGATGGCTCCCCCCCACCGCTCTATGGAAATGGCTCTGGTCAGGTTCATCAGTGATGTCCAGCTTGCTAAAACCAACGGCCAGTTCTCAGGCCTTATCTTTCACCATGTGGCAGCATGTGACCCAGCTGATCACTATCTCCTTGAAATGTTTTCTTCGCCTGGCTTTCAGAATGCCGCAGCTGCCTTGCTTTCCCCGTTTTTCCTTCTCAGTTCCTCTTCATGGTTCGGACTGCTTACCTTTGGAGAAACCTCCTCCTACCCACTTCTCTTATCCGTCTACACTCATTTCCTCTGTGTATCCAGCGGCGTGGCTCTGCGTGCCTCATTCACGCTCCATGCCTGGAGAGGGGGCTCTGCAACTTGTATCTTCAGATCAGACCTCACCTCTAAATTCCTGGACTTTTTTTTTTTTCATTCACTCATTCTTTGATGATGTCAATCAGTCCCCAAACCATTTACTAAGTATGTACTGAATTCCACATTTTGCCGGGTTTGCAAATACCGAAATGAATGAGAGGCAGCCCCTGCCTTCCAGTAGCTCCTAGTTAAGTAAACAAAGAGTGTGATCCGGAGTTATACCCAGGGTCCCCAGACACCTGCCTC
Source organism: Mirounga angustirostris (assembly GCF_029215605.1). NCBI lineage: Eukaryota > Metazoa > Chordata > Mammalia > Carnivora > Phocidae > Mirounga > Mirounga angustirostris. The sequence continues at coordinate 54,694,954 of NW_026991724.1, read as the reverse complement.
TGTGACTTCTGTTTTCATAGATGAGGGACAATTTAAATTATTAAAGCTATAAAAGATTATAAATTTAGCTCTCCTCGGGGGTGCCTGGGTGGCTCAGTCGGTTAAGCCATCTTCCTTCGGCTCGGGTCATGATCCCAGGGTCCTGGGATTGAGTCGTACGTTGGGCTCCCTGCTCAGCAGGGAACCTGCTTCTCCCTCTGCCTCTGCTCCGTCCCGCTCTCTCCCTCACTCTCTCTCAAATAAAATCTTAAAAAAAAATAAATTTAGCTCCTCAGTGTCACTGGCCACATTTGACCTGCTTCATGGCCACAGGTGGCTGGAGGCCACCACATGGACAGAGCACATCTAGAATGTTCCCGTCATGGCAGAGGGTTCTACTGACATTGCGGCTGCCATGACCATTGACACCTGCCCCTTCTTTTTTCTTCCCCTCACACCCAACATTCTGATCCATCAGCAAACCCCACTGGTTCTACCTTCAGGACGGATCTAGAGCCACTGCTCCTCACTGTCACCACTTTGTCCCCGAGCTGCATCTCCTTCCTGGATTAAAGCTGTCCAGATTACCACAGCACCTAACAGCAGTTCCTAGTTCCACCCCTGCCCCCTACAGTTTATCTATGCAGTAGCCATGCAACTCAAATCATATCATGACCTTCCTCGCCTCAAAAACTGCCCATAACTCTCATCTCAGGAAAATCCAGACCTTACAGTGGCCAAGGTCCTCCATGATCTGGTCCCCTCACATCCTCTCTGACCTCACTGCCTACTCTTTCATTAAAGTTCTGCTCCATATGCCTCCCGGCCACGTCCCCAACACTAGGCACACTCAGGGGCTTTTGTCCCTGCTGTTTTTGCTTTGATCCATGTCTTATTGTGCTTAATTTTCTTGTTTATTATCTAACCATCCATTACAATCTAAACTCCATGGGGCGCCTGGGTAGCTCAATCGGTTAAGCATCTGACTCTTGATTTCAGCTCAGGTCATGATGTCAGGATTGTAAGATCGAGCCCCACCTTGGGCTCCACATTGGGTGTGGAGCCTGCTTAAGATTCTTTCTCTCCTCCCTCTGCCCCCCCGCCCCACCAAAAGAATCTAAACTCCATGAGGGTGCAGATTTTTGTCTGTTCTGATTTCTTCACTGCTGTCTCTACAGTACCTTGAAAATGCCTGGCACATAGAAGTACTCAGTAAATATTCTCTGAATGAGTGAGTCAGTAAAGGGGACTATATCAGTGAACAAGAATGAGTAGATGCCCAGAAGGAACTTATCCTTTAGGTGGGAAGACACAAACCCAAATAAAAAACAGAAGTTGACATTAAGTCCCAATGAGTACTGTGCACAAGCCAAAATAGGGGGAGGGAAGTAGTCAGAGAAGATGACATTTGAGCGGGGAGCTGTGAGAGGGAGGTAGCTCCGTGAGGTTCACAGTAAAGTCATGTCAAGTATGAAGGGACAGCATGTGCAAAAGCCCGAACATGGGACTGAGCTTTGCGTGTTCCAGGGACAAAAAAAAAAAAAAAAAAAATGGCTAGTGGGGCTAGAGGGTAAAGAGGGGAACAAGAAAAGGGAGGTGGAGTCCGGCAAAAATAGCACCAGATACACAGACTCATCGTGGGGATTAAATAGGTTAATATATGTAAAGGCTTTTCAGGGGAAACTGTAACTGAGTTAACTAGACACAAAAGGGAGAAAACCTTATTCTAGGCAGGAAACAGCACGTAACCAGGTCCTGGAGAGGATGACAAGAATCATGACAAATGTAAGGAATAAGCAAAGGCCAGACAAAGTGCAGGGTAAAAAGATCAAGGGAGAAGAGTGGTAGGGGACAAGGCCTGCCAGGTCAGCAAGGGCCAGAACCTGGAGCATCTTAGAGGCCTTGACAAGGAATTGGATTTGTTCCAATGGCAATAGGGAGCCACCAAAGGCTTTTGAGCAGAGGAGTGACATGATCTGACATACTTTAAAATATTACTCTGGCTGCCATGTGGAGGATGGACCGGAGTGAGGCAAGGCTGATTCGGGGCAGGGAGGCGAGTGGGGATGCTGCTGCAGTGATCCAGGCAAGAGACGATGGTGACTGGGACCACAGACAGAGGGCAGCTACACAAGATGTTTAGGAGTTAAAAAGGCTGAGTCATGGAAGTAGAAGTGGGGGAGGAATTAAACGCGGGTTTCGGGATGAGCAGCTGGGTGGATGGTGGTGCCTTCAGCAGGAAAGCCTTGAGGAGGAACAGGCGTTCAGAGAGACATCAAGGGCAGCGCTTTCTGCCCACAGGTCCTGTCCCCATGCTTTAATAAAATCACCTTCTTGCACAAAACAAACAAACAAAAGCAACAACAAAAAACCCAAAGAGACATCAAGGAATCCGTCTGAGGGTATCGTCTGCAAGTTGAAATGTCAAAGAGACAGTCAGCAATCTAGGGAGGGGTCTAGGCTTGTACGGAAAGTCCTCAGCACAGGACCTTGCATGTACCTTGACAGCTCTACATATTACTGTCATTAAAGGAATAGTCACCTGGGCATATTTGGGGTATGCTGCCCCTCCTCCTACCTGCGTTAGCGGTGACCACCTTCAAAGATGAAAGAATCTACAGAGCTGAAATATATTCTTTATTTTAGGAATGAAAACCGGGTAAGGAAGTAAGAAAAAGATACCTTTGTTAGTTGCCCTTGAAGTACCATCGAAAGAACATCCTGGGGAAACAAGGAGGCATTTGTGTTGGTGGGAAAGTTTTGGGATTAGATATCTGGGTCCTGGAAGCCTGGGTCCCAAAGGTAGACAAGGCCTGCACTCTTGGATCTGAGAGAAGAGGGCCTATGGGCTTGGACTCCTGAAACTGGAGGAGGAAGGGACTGGGGGCCTGGACTCCTGGGTCAGGGTGGAGGGAGGTGGGGGCCTGGACTCCTGAGTCTGAGGGAGGAGGTGGCTGGGGGCCTGGATTCCTGGGTCTGAGGGTGGAGGGAGGTGGGGGCCTGGATTCCTGGGTCTGAGGGTGGAGGGAGGTGGAGGTCTGGACTCCTGAGTCTGAGGGAGGAGGTGGCTGGGGGCCTGGACTCCTGGGTCTGAGGGTGGAGTGAGGTGGGGGCCTGGATTCCTGGGTCTGAGGGTGGAGGGAGGTGGAGGTCTGGACTCCTGAGTCTGAGGGAGGAGGTGGCTGGGGGCCTGGACTCCTGGGTCTGAGGGTGGAGTGAGGTGGAGGCCTGAACTCCTGGGTCTGAGGGTGGAGGGAGGTAGGGGCCTGGACTCCTGGGTCTGAGGGTGGAGGGAGGTGGGGCCTGGACTCCTGGGTCTGATGGAGGAGGTGGCTGGGGACCTGGACTCCTGGGTCTGAGGGTGGAGGGAGGTGGGGCCTGGACTCCTGGGTCTGATAGAGGAGGTGGCTGGGGGCCTGGACTCCTGGGTCTGAGGGTGGAGGGAGGTGGGGCCCTGGACCCTGGGTCTGAGGGAGGAGATGGCTGGGGCCCTGGACTCCTGGGTCCGAGGGAGGAGGAGCTGAGGGCCTGGACTCCTGGGTCTGAAGGAGGAGATGGCTGGGGCCCTGGACTCCTGGGTCCGAGGGAGGAGGAGCTGAGGGCCTGGACTCCTGGGTCTGAGGGTGGAGGGAGGTGGGGCCCTGGACCCTGGGTCTGAGGGAGGAGGGGGCTGGGGGCCTGGACTCCTGGGTCTGAGGGAGGAGGGGGCTGGGGGCCTGGATTCCTAGGTCTGAAAAAGGAGGGGCTGGGGGTCTGGACTCCTGGGTCTGAGGGTGCTGGACACCAGGGCTGAGGAAGGAGAGCGGATGCTGGGACTCCGGGGTCCTGGGCACTCACCACACCACAAGGGTCGCACTGACTGATGCTAAGGCCGCGACGGCCGCGAGCAAGCATTGGTTGCTCAGCGTCAGAGCCTCGGGCCTGGCCAGCAGCTCGCCCAGGCTTGGCCTCCAAGGTTCGATCATCTCCGCCTCCAGCGGCGCCCAACGCAGCACTTCCCGAAAGGAGACCTGGAGCTCGGTCTCCCCACGTGGGGGCGCACCAGTCACTGCGGGGCCACGTACGTCAGCAGGCGCAAGCCCCGCCCCGCCCCGCCCCGCGCAGCCCCGCCCCCGCGCAGCCCCGCCCGCACCGTTAAGAAAGAAGTAGAGCCGCGCCAGCGGGAGCTGGTCGTGCAGGATCACGCAAGAGAACGTCCCGCGGTGCGCGGGCTGCACCGGCCGGATCCGCGCCAGGTTTCCTCGGGCCCGCGGGAGGTCTTCGAAGTAGGACACGTCCTGCGTCCGGACCTGCGGGACGCTCGGGCTGAAGCGGCGGGAGGAGAGGAGCCTCGCCCGAGCCCAGGTCAGATTCCCTCTGCTGGGTCTCGCCAAAGCGCGACGTCCAAGCCCCGCCCCCGAGCTAGGCCACACCTTCTTGAGCCCTGGCCCCACCCCTAGCCCCTTAGGCACTGACCCTTCACGCACGACCCCGCCCCTCTAAGCCACCTCCCGAGCCCTGCCTCCACTTCTAAATCCAGGGACCCTCCCCGTGCACGAAGCCTGAATCTAGACCGAGCTCCCCCGAGCCCCACCCGCTGCGTCCTGACCACCCGTCCTCTAGAGAAGCATAACCCTCCTCCTAAGCCCTTCGCGCTGGCCCCGCTCCGACTCACACCTCCTCCTGCGAACTTCCAGGAATAGGTGACTTCCTCCTTAGGCAGTTGGAAGTTCACAGTGCAAGAGAACTTAGCCTGATGACCCCGAGTCACCGTCAGGTCCTGAACTGAAAACAGGTCCGCGTCACCGCCCGAGCCCCCCCCCCGTCTGGCCCGGTCCCTTCCCTGCTCAGCTCTCGTTCCTCCGGTCCGTCCGGTTCCTTTCCCCTTCCAGGCCCCGCCCCTCACCTGGGCAGTCCAGCGGGAGGTCGCAGACCGTGGAGTAGCACCCGCGGCAATGGAAACGCCGGGCGACTTCCTGGAGTCCTGTGGGACGGAAACGCTGCACCTGGGCTCCGTCTGCGTTCCCCAGTCCGGGTCCCTTTGGCCAATAAGGTCTGTGCAGCCTCCCGGGCTCTAACGGCCCGACGGGTCCTGGGCGCCGCCTTCCCTGCGCTCACTGGCTGGCTCGCAACACTCTCCGGCCTCTGGGACTCCTATTGGCTTGTTTTTGCTTTCGGGCCCGCCTTGTATGAGGTTTGTGAGCAGTACCTGCTTTTACTTTTCTCCAGGGCTCTTACTGGTCTCCCGTTCTAGTCCCAGGTTTCGCTCCCGACCACCTCCCTTCCCCCTCAGTTCTGAGCTTGGGGTGTAGTGCTTACCGCAGGGAGGGATGCAGGCCCGGACTGTGGAGAGAGAGGAAGGGTTACTATCCTGGAAGTGCCCACCTGAAGCTCCCCTAGAGGATAGGTTACTGGGCCAGATGCTTTCCTCCGAGGGGGCGGAGCCAGGCCTGCTGCAGCCCACCTAGGGGGCGGGGCTAAGCTTGCAGCAGTCCCCCCGTAGGCGGGGCCAGGCCTGCAGTATTCCACTAAGGTCAGGCACAGGCCTGCCGACTAAGGAGGCGGGATCAACCCTGGGGTATCCCACCTAGGGGGCGGGGCTAAGCCTGCAGCAGTCCCCCTGTAGGCGGGGCCAGGCCTGCAGTATTCCACTAAGGTCAGGCACAGGCCTGCCGACTAAGGAGGCGGGATGAACCCTGGGGTATCCCACTGAGGGGGCGGGGCTAGGCCCCGGGCGATAGTTCCAGGGGACTGGGTCAAACGAGGGGGCCCAATTAGAGAAGAGGTGTGGCAGGCTAGAATTCGCCCACCGAGGGGGCCCAGTTGGAAAGGAAACATCACAGAGTGCACAGGGCCAGAGAGATCCAGAGAGAGGACCGGGCTAATCTGGGACAGAATCATCCCAAAATGGGGTCCTAGCTGGAAAGGAAACCTTCCATTGAAGCAGGGACCAGATTCTAGAGTGTTCCTCACAGGGGAAGAGGCTCAGAGGGGCTGGGCTAACGGGAGACGATGACTGGCTCAGGATTTTAGAACTGTGTGTGTGTGTGTGTGTGTGTGTACCGACGCCTGCGCGCTGACTTCTTTTACCTTCTTTAAGCTGCATAATGACCTTCCGCATTTTCTCCGCAGCATCAGGAAAAGCCACCTTAAAGGAGCCTGGAGGGTGGAGGGGGGCCTTGTGGTAAAGACCCTTTCTCAAGCCCGGTCAACTTGCTATCACGGTGTTTGTGCCTTCCTCAGGCCCTCCCCATCCCCACATGTCTAGTATATAAAGCACCCCCGTCTCACCTCCTCCCGCCCTGTCTACCTGGAAGGCTGACAGATCCCCAAGTCTCCTTCCATCTGCATCTGGACTATCTTTCTGATGGAACCCCTCCTCTGCATCCTCTGTGTTGATCTTGTTGAGAGGAAAGGGGAGGATAAAGATCAAATTCCTCACCAAGGGCCCTACAAGGTCTGGCCTAGTTTCCTCTGCCTCTCTATTCCATCCCTGTTGCCCACCTTTCATGTATGAAAACGACCATATTCTCTAGCACCTCAGGGCCTTTGCATGTGCTGGTGTGTTTCCAGCACATCTTTCCTCCTACTCCTACTCATCCTTCATCTCCTACCTCATGTCCTCTCCTTCGAGGTGTTCCCTGACCACAAATCTAACCTAATCCAGTTCCCTATTTTTGCCTCTTGAAGTGTTCCATTCATTCCATTCAGAGTTCTCACCAGTTTACAATTATATATATTTATATATACAGTGATCATTTAAGTCTGTCTCTTCAGTTAGTAAACATGTCATTCTTCAGTGCTGTATCCCCAGAACCCAGGAGGGGGCCCTGAGTCTTAGCAAGTGCTCAGAAGTATGTGTAGAATGAATTCCAGGATCCAGCTGGAATGAAGACCACAACTGGTGGCCTCTGGCCCCAGTCCATCCCTTGAATGTGTTATATTTGGACTGGAAAGTATTTTTAAAATATGAACCAGTTGCTATCGTGTAAAATTTGGGAAAGTCACATAGAATGTTTGGCATCTCTTTTACAAAATTTGGAAGAGCTATAACACAAGAGACTGTATTTTCATGAGGCAGCAATTAGCTAGAGCTTCGTGGCAGCCACCCCCCTGGGCATGCACCTGCCACTTCTGCATGGTGCCCAGACTATTCATTTCTACCCCTTTGACTCTTTTTTATCTCTGATTCTTATGCTTTTGGAGTTTTGACCATTGTAATGGCCTCCAAACTGTAAGGTTTTGTGGTTTTTCCCAAAGTGGATGGCTGGCTGGATTGATTTACCGGTGGAGGTGGTTTTGGAAATTAGAAATGTAGCAGATGTGGGGCACCTGGGTGGCTAACTAAGTTGGTTAAGTGTCTGACTCTTGATTTCTGCTCAGGTCATGATCTCAGGGTTGTGAGATCAAGCCCCGCGTTGGGCTCCGTGCTCAACACAGATTCTGCTTGGGATTCTCTCTCTCTCTCCCTCTCCCTTGCGCCCCCCCCCCCAAATAAATAAATAAATAAGAAATGTGGCAGGTGTTACGGACTGAATCGTGTCCCTCCCAAAGTCATAATGTTGGAAGCCCTAAACCCCAGTACCTCAGAATGTGACTGTACTTGGAGATACAGCCTTAAAGAGGTAATTAAGTTACAATTAGGACATTAGGATGGGCCCTGATCCAGTATGACTGATTGCCTTATAAGAGAAGGAAATCTAGGGGCGCCTGGGTGGCTCAGTTGGTTAAGCGACTGCCTTCAGCTCAGGTCATGATCCTGGAGTCCCGGGATCGTGTCCCGCATCGGGCTCCCTGCTCGGCAGGGAGTCTGCTTCTCCCTCTGACCCTCCTCCCTCTCATGCTCTCTGTCTCTCATTCTCTCTGTCTCAAATAAATAAATAAAATCTTAAAAAAAAAAAAAGAGAGAAGGAAATCTGGACACCAACACACTGAGGGAAGACCATGTGAAGACACAGGGGGAGAGAAGATGGTCATCTACAGGCCAAAGAGTGATGCCTCAGAAGGAACCAATCCTGCTCACTCTGACACCTTGATCTTGGACTTCTAGCCTCCAGAATTGTGAACAAATACATTTCTATTGTTTAAGCAACCCAGTATATGGCACTTTGTTATGGCAGCCCTAGCAAACTGGTAGACAGGGATTGCTAGTTGCTTCCAGATATCTCTGTAGTAACATCACACTGCATTTCAGCTGGGAAAGCACCCCCGGCCCCACCAACCACCCAGCTAAAAGACTGTATTCCTCAATATCCCTTGCAGCTAGGTGTGGTCATGTGACCCACTTGTGGTCATATAATGATTTGTAAGTGGAAATGTCATGTGCGAGTCATAGGAAGGAGCCTTAAGAGAGAAATGGCACCATCTTATTGACCCTTCCCCTTCCTCCATCTGCTGCCTTAGACTTGGATTTGATGGCTGGAGCTCTAGCAGGCATGCAGAACCATGAGGATAAGGGCTACATCCTAGGATAGTAAAGCAGGAAGCTGGAAAAGGTTTGGGTCCCCCAGAAAATGAAATGGTGCTGCCATATGAAACTTAAGCACCTACCTCAAGACTTCTAGCTGGCTTAAGCCATTGCACGTGAAATGTGTAATTTCAAACCATACAGAAAGGGAAGGAACTGAGAATACTGGTGAGAGGGTGGCTGATGAGATGATCCTTGAGTATAAACTGGAGAGAGGGGGCACTGAAGCCAGGAAGTGGGTTCAAAATGAGGGGTCAAGGACTTAGAGGTCTCTCCTTGGCCACAGGGCGGGCGTGTGGTCTGGAAATGGCAGGATGGTCAGGAGGATGTGGTCAGAGTGGGGTGCTCAGATGAGAGGCTAAGATGTTGGAGGAGTCATCCAAGGAATATCTCTGTGCCAAACCAAGTGACTCACAGGGAGGATGAGTGTGGGATATGCCAAGTGAGCCATGGCAGGGGTGTGTGTGTGTGTGTGTGTTATATCTAAGTATGTCATGGGAATAAAGTAGGGATGGAGTGAAATGTCCAAAGAGGCCAAGGGGTGGAGGTTATCTCAAGTGAACCAGAAGGGGGCATGGTAGATGTTGTAAAGTCTCCCCCAGAGAGGTGGGTATCATTAGGAACTTCAACTTTCAGACCATCCGGGTTTGAGTCCTGGCTTGTCCATCTGTGAGCGCACCTGCCTCCTATCTGAGAAACCCATTTCAAATCCTCTTCCCTACATGACCTTGGCCAAATATGTAATTTTCCTGATCCTCAGTTGGTAAAATGGGGACAGTATCAGTGTCTATTAGGGTTGGGGGGGATTTAATGCCATACAATATAAAAGCATCCCCGTGCCAAACTATGTACCATTGGATGGCTACATTTGAGAATGTCCGTAAGCCCTTAGGATGGTGTCTGGGACACAGTGAGTATGTTACCATCTCCAAGTTTGAGATGGGGAAATGGAGGCACGGAGAAGTTAGGAAGGTGGCCAAAGGTCACATAGCTAGATTTGACCCCTGGTGATCGAGCTGCATTACCTGTGACACGCTGCCCTTCACACCACACCACCCACTCCCTGGTGTATGGACACAAACAGTATCACCTGCCACCACCAAGAGCCTCTCTGAGTCAGCACGTCCATCTCTTGGGTCCTCCATCTGGGAGACCTGGGAGTTGCCCTTCCCCTCCCCCACGCTTCCCCTACACAAGGCCAGTCTTGATATCTCCTGGGTCCATCCTTTCTGTCCAGCTGGGCCCCAACTTCCCCCATCTGGAAAATGGGCTTACCAAACCCCACGTGACAGGGCTGGTAGGAAGATACCCTTTAGGACGATAGTTAGCATCAGTAAGTGCAGACACGGCCTCTCCCATGTATGAAGCAGGTTTGGCACAGAGTCAGATCCGTCATCTTCCTCCCCCTCCCCCCTCACACTTGCCCCTCTCAGCTCAGCCCTCATCTTGGGGTTGCGACTGGTCCGAACCACCGCTAACCTCCTCACCGGTCTCCCTGCTTCTGCCCTTGGCCCTCGTGGCCGTGGTCTGATCCTGTCTCTTTCTCTCTCCCTAAAAGCCTCTGATGGCTACCCCCTCAAGAGCGAAAGTGGAAGTCAGTTCAAGGGTACACAAGGTCGGGTCCCCAAGCGTGTTCCTGGAGCAGCTGCGGCAGTGGGCAACTTGTTAGAAAGGCCCACTTCCTGGCCCTACCTCAGACCTAAGGGGCAGAAATGGAGGGTGGCACCCAGGAGTCTGCATTTTCACAAGCTCCCAGGAGATTCTGGCACACACTGGGGCTTGAGAACCACTGGCCTATGAGGTCCTACAGGATGTGGTTCTGTGCAGCCTCTGATTTCATCTCCTGCATCCTCTCCCTCCCCCCTTGACTCCACTCCAGCCCTTCACACTGGCTCTTCCATCTGCCTGGAACGCTCTTTCCCCTGATTATCTGTATGGCTCTGTCACCTGGTTCAGGTCTTTCTTCAATTGGACCTTCTCACGTGCAACTCCCCTGACCAACCTATTTAAAATAACCACCCCACTGGGTACCCTGTTCCCTTTCCCTCCTGTTTTCCTCCTACATCCTGGATTACCAACTGACACACTGTAGTATTTCATGGATTATGTTTATTGTCTGCCTCCCCCACCCCCACCCCCCGCAGTATAAGCAACCTGAGGGCTAGTGGTCTGCAGATCTGGTCAGAGCTATGTCCCCAGTGTTGTTTCTGGCACATTCGATGAATACCTGTTGGTCATATTGCACCAGCTTCTCCCGGCCTCCAGTCTGTCCCCTTCACAACCCCAGAGGGTCTTTCCATGCCCAGAACTGAGCCTGCCCTTCCCCTGCTCACAGCCCTGCTCCTTCAGGACAGTCTCAAGTCTCCTTGACCTTTCAGTTAAACCCTGGACCTGTGGTCTAGCTGCTTCCTGGATGTCCCCCGAGTCCCTCACCGTCGCTATGTCCTAGCCCAGCTCACCATCTGCTCCCACCCTGCTCTTTCTCCCAGGCTTCCCGTCTCAGGGAAGACCCAGTGCCCACCCTCGCATGGAGCTGGACCCTGGGTGCTATCCATTCCCCCCCCAACCCCAGTCCCCAAACAGACCTTCAGACCCAAGCCCCGTCCCTCCTGCCCTTGACTCTCTTCTTCATCCGTGCTGCTTTTCCACCTTCACAGCCCCGCCCCAGCTCAGGCCTCCCTCACCCCAGCCTCCACCCAGGCCGCCCAGCCTCCACTGCCTCCCCACTCCATTGCGTCCCACACAAGGCTCTAGGGAGGTCTTCTACACACAGAACTGGACTTGTTCCTGTTCTCCTCAAAACCTTCTATGACAAGATGGCCTAAGTGGGGAGAAAGGGTGTTTTCTGGAATCCTGAGCACCTCCCCTCACCCCAGCTTTGAGTTGCTCAGGCCTCTCTTTGGGGTTGGGGGATCTGTAGCTGAAGTCTTCTTCATGCTGACCCCCCAGACACCCCCTGGGTGGCCAGGAACCTCCCCATCTTTCAGGATCATCGTCAGAAAGCTTGGTGGGCAAGAGCAGAAAACAAAGGGTGTAACAGCAGATGTAGAAATAAGCCCTGAGCCCTGGACCAGCAACTGGCCAGTTTATGCTGCAAGCAGTGCTCCGCCTTCCTCCTCCCTCTCCCTCCGAGGTCCATCTGGTCAGGAGGCTCCTCCCTCTCAGGGAGGCAAGGACATTGTCCCACCTTACAGGTGGGTAAGTTGAGACCCAGAGGGAGGCAGTAACACATCCAAAACCTCATAGCCAGGGGGAGCCACACAGCCAGCTCAGAACTCATGTCCTCCTGATCCCAACTAGGTTTCAGACTCTAGGTCATTTCTGCACTCTTCTTTGAGCTCCCCACCAGCATCTGACCGTCCCTTCCCCCCAACAAGTAATCAAGCTCACTCAGCTTCCTAGCACTGCCTCCTCCAGATCTGCCACATTCTGGGGGCCCCCCTGCACACACATCCATCTCTTGGGGGCTTACACCCCATGTCCACCAAACCGTCCCCACCCCACTCACCCTGGGCAGTGGCCGTCTCCTGGAGAGAGTGGGTCATCTGGGTGAAGGCGTCATGCAGGTGGCTTCTCTCATCGTAGTCTGGGAGTAAGGGTGGAGGACAGAGGCTGGGAAAAGCAGTTCCCTCAACACCATGTCCACTCCGTGGACATTCTCTGTCTCTCTAAGACACCTCCTGTCTCCAAGTCTCTGTCCCTGCCCCACTGCTATCCCCCATCTCTGAGTCTGTCCCTCCCCCCCAGTGTCTATCCTGCCTTCTCTGAGTCTGTCCCCCATCTCTATCCACCTCCCGGAGTCTGTCCCCCATCTCTGTCCTCCTCCCTGAGTCTGTCCCCCCACATTTCTATCCTCGCCCCCTCTGAATCTATCTCCCCATCTCTATCCTCTCCTTAGTCTGTCCCCCGGTCTCTATCCTCCCCCTCTGAGTCTGTCCCACACTCTATCCTCCTCTCACTGAGTCTGTCCCTCAGTCTCCATCCTCCCCTCTAAGTCTGCCCCACCCCTCCCTCTCTGGGTGAATCTCTCAATGGTTCGCCAGGCTCTCTGGAACCTCCCTGTGCAGACACCCTCCCCCCTACCCCAGGACCCTGGAAGAAGTGGCAGTTCTCCTCACTGATTTCAGTGTCTAGGAGGCCCTTAAAGGCGGCGGTGAATGCCTCCTCACACTTTTCCAGCTCAGGGCCCTCTATACCAGCAAAGATCTGGCAGATGCGGACACGCTCCTTATAGGATGTGAAGCAGAGGAGACAGGCCCAGGCGGGGGCCCTGAAGACCATGAGGGCTACCAGGGCAGATGGGACAGCACTGCCTGGGGCCAGCAGGGCCATAACAGAGGGTCTTGGCCCAGGGAGAAGCTGGTGACCTTTGTGAGGTCACCATGGGGTGGGGGAGGGGCATGTGGTATGGGGGCAGAGGTTGGATTTCTGTGGCTGGTCAAATGTCAAGCTCTGGGTTTTCGGGGAGAACGGGTGTGAGGAGTCAGGGGTCAGGCGGGCAATCCCCAAGCTTGTGGTTAGGCCGGACGCCAGGCTCCCAAGAACCTCACCTGTGACCCTGGATGTCCTCACAGGTTAAAGGGTCTCAGGGACCCAGAGGCCGGCAGTGTTGTGTGCGGTGGCCTGACAGGCCAGAGTGGAGATGGCACAGAGATACTGTGAGAGCCCGAGAGACAGAAACTGACACACGGAGAGATACCGGAAAGCACAATAAGAGAGACATGGAGAGAGAGTCTGAGAGGCCGCTGGGTAGACACCCAGCCGACTCCAGAGACACAGTGGAGATGGAGAGACAGAGAAAGCAAAATAGAGGTTTCTTCATGGGACAGAAACTCTTTGAGGGAAGTGGGAGGAGGGAATGCAAGGACAGGACAGGAGAGACAGCCCAGCTCCTCCTCCCAGGGTCCCCCCGCATGGGGCAGCGGTCAGGGGCTGGGGTCCCCGCCGGGCGTCCCGTGCAGGGCGCAGCCTGGGGAAAGCTAGGAGGCCGTATAGTGATCTCCGTGGGTGTCCTCCTCAACTATACAACCTCCTACCTCAGCCCGGGGGGCGCGGCAGGTGGACAGACAGACGGATGGACGGACAGATGGGGGCCAGGAGGGCCAGGGAGGGTGGGGAGGGCCGGGAAGACCCCAGCCGCGATGGTGAGCCCCCGACACGGACCCACAGACTCGAGCTTGTGTGCGGCGAAGGCCCCGCAAGGTCGGTTCTACGGGTGGGTGCCAGGACCCAGGAATCCGGGCCCCCGGCCCCCTCCTCCCCAAGGAACCCAGGAATCAGTCTCAGGGACCCAGGAGTTCAGGCCCCTAGCCCCTTCCTCCTCAGAGGTCCCTGGAGTCCAGGCCAGTAGGCCCCTCCTCTCTCAGACACAGAAGTCCAGGCCCCCAGCCCCCTCTTCCCTCAGACCCGGGAGGCCAGCCAGGCCTGCCTCCCTGGGGAAGGCGCAGCCGGGCTTCCTGGCTTCCTGGATGCGGAGTCAGAGGGAACCTCACCTGTTTCGGAGTTTGGCCCCTTGGGCAAGCAGCTCCCTACCTACCTGTCAGATTCTGGAATCCAGGACTAGGGCGGAGGCAGGGATATGAAACCTTCAAACCTCTCTGGGTATTTTCCCCCCTCTCTCATTTCTTCTTTGGGCCTCCCATCATTTATAATGATGACAGCTATGAACCCTGAGCACTGACGCTGCCCCAGGCCTAGCAAGGTGCTGTCAGCTTCCCCACTGGGCAGGGGAGAAGGCTGCCCAGAGATCGGGAGAGGCTGGGCCAGAGCCGGGCAAGCGGGAGGAGCCGGGCCTGGTAGGCGGTGGCCCAGCACCCAGCCTCCCCACCCCGGGGCTAAGAGTGCGCACCTGCGAGTGGCAGGTCGGCCTCTCTGTCCAGTTCGGTCTGTCTTGCTCTCCCCGTCCCACGCTCCATCTCCATCTTTCTGGCTCTTTCCTCCTGCTGTTTCTGCGGCGCCTGGCCTCCGCGTCAGCCCCCGGCTTACCTGGTCTCCAGCTCCTCCTGCGTCTGTTTCTCGGGCTCTGCATTGCTCATTCTCCGCTCCTGTCCTTCTCGCCCCTCCGTGGTCCCGGCGCTCTCCCTCGCAGATGGCCTCGCCCTCTCTCTCCTTTCTCATTCTTTTTCTTTCCCTTCGGTCTTTCTTCCTCCTCCTCCCTCCCTCTCTCTTTGTCTCTCATTCTCTCAGTCTCTTCCTACCTCAAGGTCTCTGTCTCTGGCCCTCTCCCTTCCCCTCTCCGTTTCTCTCCCTCTCCCATCTCTGTCTCCCTCTGTCTCTTTCCTCCCTTCCCTCCCCCCCACCCTTCTTTCTCCCTCCCTTCCTTCTCCTTCGCCCCCTCTCTGCCTCTCTCTCTCTCTCTCTGTCTTTCTCCTTCCCTCTCTCCCTCCCCCTCGCAGCTCGGAGCCAGGTCTGGAGCTGGGGGTGGGGTGGGGGTGGTTCGAGAAGGGGCCCAGGGCTGGGGTAGCGACCTGCTGAGGAGGGGGAGGAGAGGCGGGAAGGGGGCGGAGGAGGAAAGGAGATGGGGGGCCAGAGTCGGGTCCGGTTCTCATCCCCCTTCCCTCCTTCCCAACCTCCCAGACCCTCAGGCGGGGGCGAGAGTCAGGCCAAGGTGGGGAGGAAGGGGAAGGGAGGAGGCTGCCCCCGCCCCCCCACAACCTGGCCCAGAGCCCAGGCCGGGTTCCCAGCATGCCCCGGGGCTGCCTGGGGCCTGAGGAGGGGGTGAGAGGGGAGCTGAGAATCTTAAAGATTTGCAGGACCCGAGCATCCCCCCACTCCCTCGACAAATTTCTCCTTGGGGAAACTGAGACCCAGAGAGAAGGGTCAGGACTTGTTCAAGGTCACTGGACGCGGCGTTGATGGAGACATGAACTCTCTGGGCCCACAGGCCCGATTTGGGGAAGGGGTTGGCGCTGGACTTCCCTCAGGTCTGGGTCCCCCTCCCCCTCTCTGCAGACCCTGGGGAGCCCCCAAGGGTCAGAGAGCAGACCCAAACAGTCTGGCACCATGGCAACCAGCTGGTCCCGCCCCCTTAACCCCCGGAGGGCTGAGATCCAGCTGGGGCTTAAAGAGGAGGTGGGGACGCCTGGGTTCGGGGGAGGAAGGGGAGAGGGGCCCGGACTCGGACGTTTTGTGAAGGGTGGGGGCTGGGGTGTGGACTCCCAGGTCTGCGGGAAGAAGAGGCCGGAGGCCCAGACTCTCTCGGGTCCTGGGGTAAAGGAGGCTAAGGGTTCGGATTCTGGAATTCTGAGGGAGGGGGCTGGGTTGCGGACTCCCAGGTCTGAGGGAGGAGGGGGCTGGGGCCTGGAATCCCAGTTCCCCAAGGGAGCCTGGATGCTGGGCCTCTCCTCCGCCAGACATCCCCTGCCCCCGCCGCTGACCCTGGCCTGTCTGGCAGCCCAGACAACCTCCCCCCCTCCTCCGCCCCCACCTCGAACGGCTCACCCTTGACCCCTCAAAGCCCCGCAGCCCCTTCCCCGCCCCTCCCCCTCCCCTCTAGCCAGACGTTAACCCTTCTGCTGCCGGAGGCACCTCCGAAGCCAACCTCTCTCCCTGCACCTCCCCTAAGGGCTCGGGCGGGCATCTTGCCCCAGCGTTCTTCAGCCTCCGCATCTAGCTATCCCGGCCCCATCTCTGTCTTCCTCTGGAATCCAGGAGGTGTTCTCCGCCCTCTCCTCCTCTGGACCCCCGGAATCCGGGCCCTCAGGCCCCCAGCCCCCTCCTCCGAGGATTCGGGAGTCTGGGTCCCCAGCCCCCTCCTCCTCCACGGACCCAGAAACCCAGGCCGCGGCGGCCTCCTCCTGGAACCCTGGGTCGGGGCCCCAGCCGTCTCCCCCCCGCCCCCCGCCGCCCCCCAAGCCGGCTTTCCGCAGACTCACGGCTCCGGGGCTCCCGCGTCGGAGGGCAGGGGCTCCCCGGCCAGCCCCCAGGCCGCGCCGAGCCCGGCCAGCCGCCGCCCGCTCTCCATCCTCTCCCCGCCTCCGCCGCCCGACGGCCTCTCCCCTTCCTCCCGGCGGCCTCGCCATCCTCCCTCCCTCCGCCCGACTCCCTCCGGCCCGCGTCTCCGCCCGGGACCCCGCGGGCCGGCCCCCTCCGCGGGCGCCCCCGCCCCGGCCCCTCCCCGCCGCCGGCCCGGCCCGGCCTGCCTCCCCCGGCCCCGGAGCTGGCCCCGGTCCAGGGGAAAAAATTCCATCCGGCCCCGGGGAGGAGGCGCGGGCGGGGGAGGGAGCGCGCGGGGAGGCCGGCCGGGAGCGTGACGCAGGGCGGAGGGAAGGGACAAAAGGGGCCGGGGCGGCGGGGCGCCGCGCTCCCCTTCTCCCGCCCTCCCCGCCCGCGGCCGGCCCGGCTCTCCCCTCCCCGCTTTCTCCCGCGCCCTCCACCTCGGCTCCCTCGCCTTCTCCCGCGGCCGCCGCCGCCTGCGCGCTGCATTCTCCTCTTGGCCTCTCGGTCTCTGTGTCTCTCCTCTCCCTCCTCCCGCCGCACCCCCCCCCGCCGCAGCGGGGTCTGCTCCCCTCCTCGCTCTCCCCCTTCCTGCCCTCCCAGCCTCCCCCTCCTCCCTCCGCTTCGGGCCCCCCGCCCGCTCCCCGCACTAGGGCCCCGAAGGTGAATCAGACCCGCATCTGCCCTTGCAGACGGAGCTCACAGTCCGATGGAGGAGACAGCCCCAGACGCAGACAGTTCCAATCCAGGGCGACCGGGCTATGACAGAGCCAGAGGCCAGCGGCTGTGGGAGCCCGGGGGCGGAAGGAGTCCTTTCAGCCGGAGACAGCCGAAGGGGCCTCCGAGAACCGGGAGAAGTTAGGTCTGGATGGCCGAGACGGGGCTGGCCGCGGCGAGGGCGTTGCAGGCAGAGGCTCGAAGGCCCGGAACCGGGGGCGATTCCGGGAGGACCGCAGAGCCGTCAAGTCGGCCTCGAGCCTTAGAGGACAGGAGCCCAGGAGCCCCGACGATGCGGCTGAGGGGGGGGCGGGGCCAGGCTGGGAACTTTCTCCTGGGGGGGACCGGGAGCCATGGGGGGTTGTGGCCAGATCTGGGCGTCCGAGAGTCCCCTCTGGGGCCCTGTGGGGGATGGGTGCGGGCGGGGGCGGGAGGGATGCCCGAGCTGGGGCTGGGACCCTGCCGACAGAAAGGACGGGGCGGGGCAGAGAATGTGAGGAGGCAGGAAGGACTGCGCACGGACAGACTGGGGGGCCGACGGGGAGGGAAGAGGTGAAGAAGATGCACCAACCGGGAGTCTGGCCCAGGAGCTGAGGGGACAGAAGTTGTTCCCAACTGGGAATCAGTAGGAAGAGGGGACAGGAGAGGATAGGTGATATGCGCAACTTGGAACTTCATGGACCTTTGGGCCAGGGGACATTTAGGGAAGACGTTCAGACAGTGGTGGGTATACGGTTCTGGGGCTCTAACAGTGACAAATGCATTTCCCTTCCACCCTGTCCCCCAGCCACCCGGTACTCGCTGGAGACAGCTTGTGCTTACCAATTTCCTGTGCATCTTTTCAAACGAGTTCTGTACCGCTCTGCACATACATCATGCCACCCCCTTCTTTCTTTGGCCCCAGCTGGGATCACATTATCCCACACTTTGCTTTTTTAGCACTCTATCTTGAAGATCCTTCTCTACCCACACTTATCGAGCTAACTCTTTCGTTTTAGGGGCTGTATAGTATTCCGTTGCATAAATTTATTTATCCATACTTATCCAATCAGTCAATTGGGAGATTTTTTTTCTTGCATACAAAAACTAATACTGATGCATATGTAAATTACTTTTTTTTTTTTACTGACTTCTTCCAATGCTCTTAAGCCTCTGAACTCAGATATTTGATAAATACTCATTTCAAGGTCTTCTAGATTTTGTTATTAATTATTATTTTTTAAATGTTTTATTTATTTATTCATGAGAGTCAGAGAGAGAGAGAGGGAGAAGCAGGCTCCCCGCCTAGCAGGGAGCCCGATGCGGGACTCGATCCCAAGACCCCAGGATCATGACCTGAGCCGAAGGCAGACGCTTAACCATCTGAGCCACCCAGGCGCCCCTAAATTTTGTTATTAATTATTAATGATAGGAACAATAATGATGACAACACATAATCTTTATTGAATGTCTAGTTCGGGACCCGCAGTGGGCTGGGTATTTGTTACACACTGGATCCTTCAATCATCGCAGCGGTCTTACTATTGGAATTGTTTTATCTCCGTGTAAGGAGAAGGGAACTGAGATCCTGCATAGTGAGTTAGCCAGACTCACAAAGTTAGGATTTGAACCCAGGCCTCTCTGACTCCAAGTTCCATGCCTTTTCTTTGGAGGTGAGCTGCCTCTGCAAAAATATGTACCTTACTTGAGATTAGTTACTTGGCTCATGTTAGGCTTACCATGCACACAAACTCATATAGGATAAAAAAGACCTTTTGTCAGACTCTGCACCTTGATTTAGTATCCAGAATTACTGTCACTCTACATTTACCACAGATGCCCTGTAGTCGGGACAGGACGGTAACTGCGCTACCCTGCTGTCTCCTTGTCCTGGCTCTGATCCTGTCATGTTGTGACTTTCGGTGTCTGGGTCTGGCTCTGGGAATTCACTGAGGGCACAATCTAGGTCTGAGTCATCTCTGTGTCCTCACTGTCACCCAGCATAGGGTGTGGCTAAGAGCAGGGGCCTAGGAAAATGTTTGGTAATGAATGGAGGGATGGATGAATAACAAATGGCTTTATGGGTTAGGTTGGGACTTGCTTAAGCCTCTGGGATAAAAGAACCTAATTCCCATTAGTTCCCGTACCATAAGGCCCCCATTCCCATTGGTTAGTGAGTCACAGGAACCACTGTTTCCATCATTCTCTGATATACAGAGTTCACAAATCCCTTGGCACCTAAGACTCAGCTGATGCAATTCCCATCAATCGCTGGGACTCGGGACCCACTGTTGCCCTCAGCACCCCCACCCCGGACTTGGGACCCATCAACCCTGGAGGCACAAGGGCCCCGTTCTCATCAGACATTGGCACAGAAGTACCGTCATTCTTATTAATCCCTGATACCCAACATCCATAATTCCTATACCCCTAAAATACAGGGACCACCATTCCCATCAACTCCTGAGATCCAAGTTTTGCCATTCTTATTATCCCTTGGAACAGTCCGCCAGTGGAAAATAGAAACATCCCACCCATCATCACAAAGTCCATCCCCAAGTTCCCAGAACAGGAACTGTTAGCCAGGAAGATACCTGCCTTGAAGTAGGTCTGAGTCAAGGACTCACTGATTATTACTATAGGAAAGAAGGCCTCAGGTCATGAAGAACATCAAAGTAGCAGAGAATCCTTCCACATGAAGGATCAATCCCAAACCGGAGATAATCCTGCAGTACCACCAGAAAATCCTTCCACATGGGGGTTAAACTCCAAACTCAAGATAATCCTAGAGTGCCACTTAATCTCCACAGGTGCAATAATCCTCAGACTGGCAGAACATCCAAAATACCAGATGATCCAAATATAACACATGTTCCCGTTGCACCAGTAAATAATCCTAGATGGGCACTTGCCCCTTGTAGGAATTGGGGACAGGAGACCTTTTCTGTGTGTGTGTGTGTGTGTGTGTGTGTGTGTGTGTGTGGTGGGTGTGGAGAAGACAAAGCTTGGTCCCTTTTTTAACCCTTTCCTGGACAGGGGGGTAGGAAAAATGGGTGTGAATTTTGGGGAGAGTGTCATCTGAATAGTGAAGGGCTTTCAGCTGCTCTGCTCTTTGCATTTCTGCAAAAGGTAGGGAAGGTGGTTCTGAGGCTCAAGGAGACAAGTGGATGGGTAGTTTTTTCAAGCCCCTCAGCTGCCATCCACTTCCCCTTCCTCAGGCAATAGAGCCTCTTTCCTGTGAGAAATCCACTCTACATGACTCTAATAAGAATGTTCTAGCACTAGGGGCGCCTGGGTGGCTCAGTCCTTGAGCGTCTGCCTTCAGCTCAGGTCATGATCCCAGGGTCCTGGGATCGAGCCCCGCATCCGGCTCCCTGCTCCACGGGAAGCCTGCTTCTCCCTCTCCCACTCCCCCTGCTGGTGTTCCCTCTCTTGCTGTGTCTCTTTCTGTCAAATAAATAAAATCTTTAAAAAAAAAAAGAAAAGAAAAAGAATGTTCTAGCACTGATGCTTCCTCCCTCAAAACATGTGGTCTGGGCATGTAACCCAACACGGGCCAATCAGAACATTCATTCATTTGTGACCCCCACCCCCCCAACAGAACTGATTAAAGTCCAAGATTTTACGTTTTTATCCTTTTTAAGATTTTATTTTTAAGTAATCCCTACACCCAACGTGGAGCTCAAACTCACAACCCTGAGATCAAATCTCACACCCCACTGACTGAGCCAGCCAGGCGCTCCTTTACTTTTTTATCTTGACACCTTATTTTATGTCTTCTAAAATATACAAGCATTTGTACACACATACAGTGTTTTTGTTTTCCAAGAACAGAATTATATTGTGTATAGCAAGGTGTTTAAGAGCAGATTCTGAAGCCAGGCTGCCTGGGCTTGAATCCTGGCTCAGCCATTTTTCTAGCTGTGTCTCTTTATGCCTCAATTTTGTCAAAACCCTGAAATGGGTATGATAATTAATAGTACCTACATCACAAGGTATATGAAGATTAAAGGAGTTAATATATACAGAGTGCTTAAAACAATGTCTGGCACATAGTAAGCCCATAGAAGAATTATCTGTTGTTATTCCTACAAAAAAATAGCTAGCTCTGTAATTTCTGCATACACATGCACAGCATTTTACATTAACAGAACAATTTATACTAATGTAAATATTTTTACTACATTCTTCCTCCTCCTCCCCTCCCCTTTCTTCTTTCTTTGCTTGCCTTTTCTTGACTTTTCCCTTCTTGTCCACTCCCCAGGTGCCTCTCCACTCTGAATCCCGTATGGTATGGTATCTGTTGTAGATTGAATTACGCCCCCACCCACATATGTTGAAGTCCTAATGCCCAGTACCTGTGAATGTGACCTTATTTGGGAGTTTTTATAGATGCAGTCAAATTAAGATGTGATCATATGGAATAGGGTGGGCCTTAAATCCAATGGCTGGTATCCTTATAAGGAGAAGAAGATTTGAAGATACAAAGGAGATACAGGGAAGAAAGCCATATGATGGGGGATGCAGAGATCAGGATGATGCATCTGCAAGCCAAGGAATGCCAAGGATTGCTGGCAACCACTGGAAGCTGGAAGAGGTCAGGAAGGAGCCTTCAGGGGCACCTGGGTGGCTCAGTCAGTTAAGCATCTGCCTTTGGCTCAGGTCATGATCTCAGGGTCCTGGGACTGAGCCCCACGTTGGGCTCCCCGCTCTGCGGGGATTCTGTTTCTCCCTCTCCCTCTAACCCCCACTTGTGCTCTGCCTCTCTCTCAAATAAATAAATAAAATCTTTAAAAATAAATAAATAAAATAAAAGTCTACCTCATTTATTAAAAAAAAAAAGGACAGAGTCTTCAGAGGTAGCTGACACCTGATATCCAACTTCTGACCTCCGTAACCATGAGAGAATAAATTTGTTGTTTTAAGCCACCCAGTTTGAGGTAATTAGTTATGGAAATCCTAGGAAAGCAAATCATATCCGTGTTAATCTGTCTTTCCACACCAGGTGCTCAAGTAAACACACACATGCCCACGCATGTGCATATATGTGTATGTATATATATGGTTTGTGTTAAAATTCCACTTTGGCCTCTGCATTTGTTCAAGTTTTTCTATTTGACTTCAGCCTTCCTTCAGTCTTTTGAAGGTTGAAGCACTGAATGCCAGATCGAAGGTTATGCCTCGTGTCTCTGAACTTGGGTGGATTCCATGAGTATGTGATCAGCTGGGTTACCATCACATCTAACCAGCGTAATAGCGTGAGGGATATTGAACAAGCCAGGTGGTTCCTGTCTAATTTAAGATCGTAAGAGTCACTTTCAAATTTGAGCATCCTGGTGTAACGTGGAATGAAAATCTTGTGTGTGCATTCAAGGTTAAAATTTTATCAGTCAGCTGAAGTGTGTGTGTGTGTGTGTGTGTGTGTGTGAGTAATTACATAATTACAGGAATAAGACGCTGAAATAATTAATGATGATTGTGAAAGCCTGTAGGCTGTAGGTTGGGTTTTCAGGAAAAGGACTCTGAAAAAGAAATTAGGGTTTAGGATATTAACTGGGACTGCTCTCAGGTTCAACAGCCTAAAGGGGGTGGGGGAGGGAGAAGCTGAAGTATACTTCAGCGGGTCCCATAGGCAGTGCTAGAGCTGAATGCCCCCAGGCACGTGTCTCAAATCTGGGGCAAGGGGACCAAGCCTTTATATTACACATGGACCAGGTGATGGATATGGGCTGCCTCCACGAAGGGGCTGTGACTGTGGGTGAGGCAGCTCCTTTTCCCTGAGGACAAGCTCCTGGGGAGCAGGGGTGGGGGAGGGGGGAGAGGGGCAGGAAGACACACTCCGCTTCAAGACCTCAGCACCCCCAGCAGCATCCTGAGATGGGAAATCTGTCCATTACACCATGCCTTTTACATGCCCAAAACAAATCTTGAGAACTTCCGTGTAATTATACAAATCAGGAAATAGAGTGGGTGTGAATATTAAAGGTGTTTTATTTAGATACCATTAGGAAGACAATTTTCTCCTCTTGGGATTGACAAATCTAAAATGTAAATAATAATAGAGGCAAAACAGCAAAGATCAGGTTGGAAATTCAGGGACTTTTTTTTTTTTTTATCGCAGGCAGCCTTCTTTGTAGAATTGTTTTGTATTCTACCATTCATACTATTAAAAAAAATCTTAACTGTAGTTGATTTTTTAAGTTGTTTAATTGTATTTTAAAAAGTATACTTCACATTTGTGAAGATGAATTTTAAAGATTTTATTTCTTTATTCATTTATTTGACAGAGAGAGCTCGAGTGGAGGGAGGAACAGAGGAGGAGGGAGACAGACAGACAAGCGGACTCCATGCTGAGCCTGTCACAGGGGCTCCATCTCAGGACCCTGAGATATTGACCCTGAGATCTTGACCTGAGCTGAAACCAAGAGCAGAGGCTTAACCGACTGAGCCACCCAGGTACCCCGTGCAGATGAATTTTAAAGTTTGAAACTTTGCTGAGTTAAATTTCTTGAGGTAGAAATAAAACTCCAAAATCATGTATAACAACTTTTATGATAAAACATCTTTGATCCAGACATAATAATGAATGCAAAGAGCACCGGAAAAATAGGAAAGTGTTAGAAATAAGATGCCTGAAATACATGTTGTTCTCACTAATCAAACTTCAAAACAACATATTTTATAAGAATACTTTTGAAAGATTTTGTATATGTATATTCCAAACTGCTTTTGACCAATGAGCATTTGCTTACTCTAATTATGAAAACAGGCTCCTGGAATGAAGGGAACATAAACAAAGTGGTACCACATTAGTACCAGGGCAAATGGAAAAGCAAACTTCGACCCCCTCTGGAGGAAGGTACTTAAATCACAAAAGGAAAATGATCCCAGAGCAAGAACATGGTAAAGGTATAGATGTATCAGTCAGAATCTCAGTAGGAAACTGATGCACTGTTAGGGGCCCAATTACACATAAACTAATAAAGGTATAACTAGTTACAGAGGTGTGGCAGGATTAAGAGGTCCAGTAAGGAATGGTGAGAGATCCAGTACAAGCAATATGAGGAGCTATTACCACCCCCAGACCATTCTAAATGAATTAACACATAAATATTTTGAAATTTTCTCCATTTTAATTTCTATTTATTTATTTACTTATTTTCTGAGAGAGAGAGAATGCAAGTGGGGGTGGGGAGGGGCAGAGGGAGAGGGAGAGAGAGAATGCTAAGCAGGCTTCACACGCAGCGTGGAGCCAGCCACAGGGCTCAAGCTCATGACTCTGAGATCATGATGTGAGCCAAAATCAGGAGTGGGACACTGAACTGACTGAGCCACCTCTAGGAAGGCAAGTATTCATAGATAGAACCTGCATAAGCAAAAGCTCTTGGGGCTCGCGATACTTCTTTTTTCATAGTGTAAAGGAGTCCTGAAACTAAAAACTCTGGGAACTGCTTCCCTATAGATACTTTGCACAGTTACACCAGATGTACATGTAAGAATGTTCACCGCAACTTCATTTGTCATGGTACCAATCTGGAAGCAATCCAAATGTCCACTTAGAATCAGATGGATAAGCAAATGCAGCTAGGAAAAGAAATGAACTACGTAGACAACTCTCACACACAAAATGTTGGAGAAAATAAGATAAAAAAAATATATAGTCTTGTTTCATACAAATAAATATCTATACTTGAAAACGAGCAAAAGAAACCTACATAAGGGATGGCATTGAAAAGAAGAGTGAGGTGAAGATTATAAAAAAGAATGTTGTCAACTTCTGGAGCGATGGAGGAGTTATCATTGAGGAAAACACATGGAGGAGAGTCTGAAATATTGTGTATATTTCATTTCTTGACCTATGTGAGAATAGGAATGTTTATTTTAAAATTACTCATGATATGTGTATGAATACATTTGTTTCATGCATTTTTAGGTTATACTTCACAAAAAATATAGCTGAGAGCAACAATCTTAAGTCTGCATCTGAAACTGTTGAGAAAGCAGCAAAGACTCAGTTTGTGGTTCACCTTTAATGAAATTACATCATCGCTTTTGACCAAATTTTCCTGAACAGGAAGTAATCCTTTATTTTAATCACCTTCTCTTAGTGAGGAAGGAAAGCTTAATAACTTGGTGGGGAGATCACTATCATGGAGATCTGTTACTGGCAAAGTGAGCATTTATTTAGTATCAGAACTGTGCAGTATGGTGAACAGAGAAAAAAGAAATAACAGCTAAAAATGCCGAGAAATCATTGTTCCCATGCTCTAATGTTAAAATGTTAAAGTCAGACCACCATGCAGTTTTAATTTTAACTGTTTATGTTGAACTAATTTTAGTGTTTTGAAAAGTTGTAAAAATAGTACCGAGAATTCCCACATACTCCTCTAGCTTTCCCTAAAGTTGACTTCTTATATAACTGGCGCCAAGAATGCACAATGGAGAAAGAATAATCCCTTTAAAAATGGTGTTGGGGGGCGCCTGGGTGGCTCAAATGGTTAAGCGTCTGCCTTCGGCTCAGGTCATGATCCCAGGGTCCTGGGATCGAGTCCCGCATCAGGCTCCCTGCTCCTGGGGATCCTGCTTCTCCCTCTGCCTCTCTCTCTCTCTCTCTCTCTGTCTCTCATGAATAAATAAATAAAATCTTTTAAAAAAATAAAATAAAAAAAAATGGTGTTGGGAAAATTGAATATCCACATGCAAAACAATGAAATTGGACCCTTATCTCATGCCCCACACAAAAATCAATTCAAAATGGGTTGAAGACTTAAGCATAAGACCTGAGACTATAAAGCTCCTAGAAGAAAACATAGGGAAAAGCTTCATGACATTGGCCTTGGTAATCATTTCATGGATATGATCCGAAAAGCACAGGCAACAGGAACAAAAACAAACAAGGGGGACTACATCAAACTCAAAACTTCTGCATAGCAAAGGAAACAATCAACAGGGTGAAAAGACAACCTATGGAATGGGGAAAATATTTACAAACCATATATCTGATAAGGAGTTAATCTCTAGAAAATATAAGGAACTCCTACAATTCAAGAGTAAAAAAACCAAAACAAACAAACCCCCCCAAAAAACCATCTTAATAACTCAATTTTATTTGTTTATTTATTTATTTAGATTGTATTTATTTATTTGAGAGAGAGAGAACAAGCACAGAGAGGGGCAGAGGGAGAGGGAGAAGCAGACTCCTCACTGAGCAGGGAGCCTGACACGGGGCTCGATCCCAGGACCTTGGGATCATGACCCGAGCCGAAGGCAGACGCTTAACCGACTGAGCCACCCAGGTGCCCCAATAACTCAATTTTAAAATAAGCTAAAGATTGAATAGACATTTCTCCAAAGAAGAAATACCAATAGCCAACAGATACATGAAAAAAATGCTTAACATCACTAATCATCACAGAACTGCAAATCAAAACCACAGTGAGCTATTACTTCACACCTGTCAGGATGGCTATTATAAAAAAACCCAAAAAACCCAACAAGTGTTAACGAGGTTGTAGAGAAATTAGAACCTTTGCACACTGTTGGTAGGAATGCAAAACGGCACAAGTGTTATTAAAAACAGTATGGAGGGACACACGTGTGGCTCAGACTCTTGACTTCAGCTCAAGTCATAATCCCAGGGTCCTGGGATTGAGCCCTATGTCAGGCTCCATGCTCAGCGGGGAGTCTGCTTGAGATTCTCTGCCTCTGACCCTCCTCCTGCTTGGGCTCTCTCGCTCTCTCTCAAATAAACAAATAAATTTTTTTTTAAAAAGGAGAACAGTATGGAGCTTTCTTGAAAATTTAAAAATAGAATTATCTATTATCCAGCAATCTCACTTCTAGATATTCATCTAAAAATACTGAACTGGGATCTTGAAGAGTTACTTACTCTCATGTTCACTGCAGCATTATTAACAATAGCCAAAATGTGGAAACAACCTAAATGTTCATTGACAGGTGGATAGATAAAGAAAAAACCTGTGGTATAGACATATGATGTGATATTATTCGGCTTTAAAGAAAGGAAATCCTGCAATATGCAACTAAATGGATGAACCTTGAGGACACGATGCTAACTGAAATAAGCCAGTCACAGAAAGACAAATACTGGATGATTCCACTTATGTGAGGTATCTGAAATAGTCAAATTCATAAAATCAAAGAGTGGAATGATGGTTGCCAGGAGATGAGGAAGGAGGAAATAGAAAGCTATCAACTGACATAAAGTTCAGTTAAGCAAGATGAATGAGTTTTAGAGATCTGTGGTACAACCCTACCTACAGTCAACACCACTGTATTGCACACTTAAAAATTCGTTAAGAGGGCGCCTGGGTGGCTCAGTCGTTAAGCGTCTGCCTTCGGCTCAGGTCATGATCCCAGGGTCCTGGGATCCAGTCCCACATCGGGCTCCCTGCTCCGCGGGAAGCCTGCTTCTCCCTCTCCCACTCCCCCTGCTTGTGTTCCTGCTCTCACTATGTCTCTCTGTCAAATAAATAAATAAAATCTTTTAAAAAATTTTAAAAAAATACTTAAAAAAAATTCGTTAAGAGGGTAGATCTCATGTTCAGTTTATTGCAATAAAATAAAAAAATTTCAAAACTCAAGAAATTAACATTGGTTCAGTACTATCAACATTACTATATATTTTTAAATAATAAATTTATTTTTTTAAAGATTTAGTTATTTATTTGAGAGAGAGTGTGTGCAAGTGGGGGGGGAGGGGCAGAGGGAGAAGGAGAGAGAGAATCTCAAGCAGACTCCCCACTGAGTGCGGAGCTGAGGCAGTTTCATATATCACAACTGTGAGGTCACAACGTGAGCCAAAACCAAGTCAGACGCATAACCAACTGCACCGTCCAGGCGCCTCTCTAATTCTTTTTATTTTTAATTAAAATAAATGTTTTATGGGGTGCCTGGGTGGCTCAGTCGTTGAGCGTCTGCCTTCAGCTCAGGTCATGATCCCAGGGTCTTGGGATCGAGCCCCACATCGGGATCCCTGCTCAGCGGGGAGCCTGCTTCTCCCTCTCCCAGTCCCCCTGCTTGTGTTCCCTCTCTCGCTGTGTCTCTTTCTGTCAAATAAATAAAATCTTTAAAAATTTTAAATTAAATTAAAAAATGTTTTATTCTCTTTTAGAGGGGGGAGGGGCAGATGGAGAGGGAGAATGTTAAGCAGGCCCCATGGGGCTCAATCTCACGATCCTGAGATGATGACCTGAGCTGAAATCAAGCGACCGATGCTCAACCGCTCAACTGACTGAGCCACCCAGGTGCCCCTCTAATTCTTTTTCTAATTAGGTTTGTAGTTTCTTTATAATCCTCATCCAATGAGAATCGTTGTCAAAACATTAATTTATTTAAAATAACAATGATAAATCCATACATGTTAGAACAGTTAATATATTTAATGAAAAACACTTATATTTTCAAAAACAAAAATCAATATAAAGGGATATTGTTTTACATTTTTGCGAGTCTCTTTAATACCTGACTTAATGGGAGATAACTGAATTCTCATACCTGCTTCTTTACTCAGTTTGTTGTGATGTGTTTTTTTATTTGCCTTGTATTCAGTGGTGTTAGTGTACGAGAATTTATTCAGCCATTATTCAGTTGATGAACATTCAGTTTGTTTCCAGTTTTGTGGGTTTGGTTTGGTTTGGTTTGCTACCGTAAATAATCCTTATGTGTTCCTACTTCTGTCTCTGTGGGATTGATTCTCTGGAATGGGATGGTTGAGATTAAGTGAAGGTGTAGATATAATGCTAGTGGATGATTCTGTATTGTTTCCACATGTAAGGATAGTTTTTCCTCACATTCACACCAACTGAGGGTGTTCAAATTCCTTGTATTTTGCCATCTAAAGTGACATCTTGATTTTACTCAGATATGCACTTTTCAAACTCCTGGTTGATTTGAGCATTTGTTTCATATTTAGCTTTTTGGATTTGCTTTTCTATGAATTCTCTATTCTCATTCTTTGCCCATTTTCTATTGGCTTGTCTTTTTTTTTTTTCGTCTTGTAGGAATATAGATCTTGATTTTTTATCAACCATCAGTATTGAAAAATTTACTATCCATGACCCTTAATACACTGATTATGGTTTTGGTACATTTTACCATTCAAAAGGTTTTATTTATTTTTTAAGTCTTAAGTTTTATTCCATTTCATTTTTTTAAAGTTTTTATTTAAATGCCAGTTAGTTAACATACAGTGTAATATTAGTTTCAGGTGTAGAATTTAGGATTCAACACTTCCATACAACACCTGGGGCTCATCACAAGTGCACTCCTTAATCCCCATCACTTATTTAACCCATCCCCCCATCCCCTCCCCCCTTGTAACCATCAGTTTGCTGTCTATAGTTAAGAGTCTGTTTCTTGGGGCGCTCAGTCGTTAAGCATCTGCCTTCGGCTCAGGTCGTGATCCCAGGGTCCTGGGATCGAGCCCCGCATGGAGCCCCGCATCGGGCTGCCTGCTCAGTGGGAAGCCTGCTTCTCCCTCTCCCACTCCCCCTGCTTGTGTTCCCTCTCTCGCTGTGTCTCTGTCGAATAAATAAATAAAATCTAAAAAAAAAAAAAGCCTGTTTCTTGGCAAAAGTTTTTATATCCATATAGCCACATGATTATCCCTATCCCCCGCCCCCCCCCAAGAGCTTTTGGGTTTCCTGCTTAAGAAAGTTACCTCCACAGCTCCATAATTGCCTTGATTTTCTTCTAATACTTTCACGACTTTTAAAAAATGTTTAATTCTGGCATGCCTCTTTGTATATGGTATGAGCTAAGATGGGAGTCCAGCTTTATTATATTTTCAGATAGGTCTGTTTGGCCGAGGCGTGTTTGTTAAATAAACTATTCTTTCTCATTTGAATAGGACTATCACAATTGTCATAGTTAAAATTCCCATGCAGACTTGAATCTACTGTGGATTCTTTACTGTGTCCTTTGATCAACTTTTCTATTTTTTTTTAAAGATTTTATTTATTTATTTGACAGAGAGAGACACAGCGAGAGAGGGAACATAAGCAGGGGGAGTGGGGGAGGGAAAGCAGGCTTCCCGCCGAGCAGGGAGCCCGATGTGGGACTCGATCCCAGGATCCTGGGATCATGACCTGAACCGAAGGCAGTCGCTTAACGACTGAGCCACCCAGGCGCCCAACTTTTCTATTCTTATTCCAATATTATACTAATTTGATAACATTAGACTTATAGTATATTCTTTTTTTTTTTAAGATTTTATTTATTTGCGAGAGAGAGAATGAGAGACAGAGAGCATGAGAGGGAGGAGGGTCAGAGGGAGAAGCAGACTCCCTGCCGAGCAGGGAGCCCGATGCGGGACTCGATCCTGGGACTCCAGGATCATGACCTGAGCTGAAGGCAGTCGCTTAACCAACTGAGCCACCCAGGCGCCCGACTTATAGTATATTCTTATGCCATGTGAAAACAAACAAATAAGCAAACACCCTTCATTACTTTTCTAAGAGATTTGATAAATGAATGACAGGAAAGAGAAAGGATCTTACTTGCTCTGTCATCGTAGATTGTAGGAACCATATATGCCTGGACCAGCATGTGTCCACCTTCCTGAGCTTCAGCGGAGGAAACTGTCTCTAAACAGTAAATTGAAGATCATTTAAATAAATGTGGAGAACTAGCTTCTTGCTAGGTGTGAACAGTTAAGGGGGCAGAGAACAGCTGTGGGGCAACCAGCCAACTGTACTAGCCCCACTATAAAATGATGAACTTCAACCCAGTAAACATTAACCTACTTACCTGTTGGACTCAGAGTAAGACAACGATGGGGATTGTTGTCACAGAACAAAAGTATTATAAGTCATTTGCCTTTAAGAATAATATACTGACAAAAATTGGGAAGAATCAAAGACGGAAAGTGGTAAAAGAACATAGATCTCTTAAGTTTTCACAGGTGGAGTAAAATAAAACATTAAAGTAGATCAAACAGGGCGCCTGGGTGGCTCAGTTGGTTAAGCGACTGCCTTCGGCTCAGGTCATGATCCTGGAGTCCCTGGATCGAGTCCCGCATCGGGCTCCCTGCTCGGCAGGGAGTCTGCTTCTCCCTCTGACCCTCCTCCCTCTCATGCTCTCTGTCTCTCATTCTCTCTGTCTCAAATAATTAAATAAAATTTTTAAAAAAATAAAAAATAAAAAAAAATAAAGTAGATCAAACAATAGGAGGATGAATATTTGAAGATATAAAAGTAAAACCCAGAAGAACTAAGAAAAACAGCAAAATCAAATAAAATTGGGTATGGAGGGGATAAGAGGAAGTGGAAAGATTCTAATTTTGTCATTGCTCACAGTGAAGAAAGACCACACACACACACACACACACCACACACACACACACACCAATGCAAACAAAACACAGACCATATTGTGAAATATAATTTCAAAAGAAGCAATAAAAACAGCATAACATTAAAATGCTGATAAACTAAGGTCAAGGGGCGCCTGGGTGGCTCAGCCGTTAAGCGTCTGCCTTCGGCTCAGGTCGTGATCTCAGGGTCCTGGGATCGGGTCCCACATCGGGCTCCCTGCTCCTTAGGACCCTGCTTCTCCCTCTGCCTCTCTCTCTGTCTCTCATGAATAAATAAATAAAATCTTAAAAAAAAAAAAAACTAAGGTCAAATATATCTGTCATAAGAATTAATTTAAATGTGCTTATTCTACAGGGCGCCTGGGTGGCTCAGTTGGTTGGGCGACTGCCTTCGGCTCAGGTCATGATCCCGGAGTCCGGGGATCGAGTCCCGCATCGGGCTCCCTGCTCAGCGGGGAGTCTGCTTCTCCCTCTAACCCTACCCCTCTTGCGCGCTCTCTCTCACTCTCTCTCTCTAATAAATACATTAAAAAAAAAATCTTTTAAAAAAAATGTGCTTATTCTACATATTAAAAAAACCAATTATCACATCAGATCACACAGTAAAACCCAACTATTTTCTGGGAATATAAGAGACATGTTAAAACGAATTGACTCAGGGCGCCTGGGTGGCTCAGATGGTTAAGCCTCTGCCTTCGGCTCAGGTCATGATCCCAGTGTTTTGGGATCGAGTCCCGCATCGGGCTCCCTGCTAGGCGGGGAGTCTGCTTCTCCCTCTGCCTCTTCCTCTCTCTCTCTCTGACTCTCATGAATAAATAAATAAAACATTTAAAAAACAAACAAAAAAACGAATTGACTCAGAGAGTTTGCAAATGAAAAGATGGGCCAAGGTGAATGAGACCAACGGACAGAAAAATCAGGGCTTTAATTTTAATATACAACCAAGTTGAATTCAGGACAAAAAGCCATAAACGGGTTAAAGAGAGATACTTTAAAAGGATAAAAAAATGTATTACACAAGAATAATCTAAGAGCCACAATATTCTACATATCATATAATATCGCATCACAATTTAAACAGCAAAAACCACAGAACATGAGGAGAAATACACAAATACTGACCTATACTAAGAGATTTTAATTCACTTCTCTCGGCCAGGGTAGAGTCAATGCATAAAAATAGGTAAAATTTTAGAGCTGTCCTGTCTAATGTGGTAGCCAGTAGCCACATTCGGGTATGTACATTTAAAATAATTAAGTGAGGGGCACCCGACAGGCTCAGTCAGGAGAGCATGAAACTCTTGATTTCGGGGTTGTAAGTTTAAGCCCCATGTTGGGTGTAGGGATTACTTAAAAATAAAAAAAAATTTTAATTAATTTTAGAGCGAAGTAAAATTGAATATTCAGTGAGTCACAACTAGCCGTATTTCAAGTGTTGGATAGCCACATAGAGGATCTATTTCATGTAATTAATGAGTCACTGTATCCATCACAAAATGGTAAAAATCACACATACACGCAGCAAAAATGGAAGAAAAACATTCTCTGACAGTAGGCCAAAGAGAAAAGTCAAAATCGCTATTACAGAATATCTAGAAAAGAATTATATCAAATCCAACAGAGTACAGCCATCCCAACTGCTAAAGAAACTTAAGAGTCATTAATGATAATGGTGAAATTCTAAAGTCTTCCCATTTATGCCAGGAACAAAGGCAGTCTCACTATTAACACAATCATAATTGCTTCTGAAGTGCTAG
This sequence comes from Mirounga angustirostris, assembly GCF_029215605.1. Lineage (NCBI taxonomy): Eukaryota > Metazoa > Chordata > Mammalia > Carnivora > Phocidae > Mirounga > Mirounga angustirostris. The sequence continues at coordinate 54,661,806 of NW_026991724.1, read as the reverse complement.
GAAAGGCAGCTAGACAGGAAATTGAAATAAACAGTGTAAACATGAGAAATGAAAAGACAAGATGGTTATCTTTTGCCAACGATATGATCCTTTACCTAGAAAACCCAAGAGAATTTACAGAGAAACAGAACTCATTATCAAGTTCTTTGACTTGGCAAGATACAAGATAAATATACTAATCAAGATCTTATGAAGAATCAACAAGTAAAATTAGGTCTATATCTCACACCATACACAATGTCATTCCAGCTGGATTTAATATGATTTTAAGGTAATTTATGTATGAACAAAAAGTATTTTCCCATTATAATTTTATTTATTTATTTATTTATTTTTATTTATTTATTTGACAGAGAGAGACACAGCGAGAGAGGGAACACAAGCAGGGGGAGTGGGAGAGGGAGAAGCAGGCTTCCCGCCGAGCAGGGAGCCCAATGCGGGGCTCAATCCCAGGACCCTGGGATCATGACCCAAGCCGAAGGCAGACACTTAACCGACTGAGCCACCCAGGCGCCCCTTTCCCATTATAGTTTTTGATTGGTTGTTTTTTAATGTAAGAAAGTTACTGATTTTTATAAATTAATTGTACAACCTGATCCAAGTGGGGACAATTTTGCTCTCCCACCTGGGGACATCTGGCAAGGTCTGGAGACATTTGTTTGTCCTGAGTGGGGGGAGAGGTATGCCACTGGCATCTAGTGAGTGGAAGACAGAGATCAGCTAAGCATGCCACAGGGTGTCTTCTCTCTCCCCACAACAAGGGATTATCCAGTTCCAAATATAAATAATGCTGAAATTGAAAAACTGTGGTGTAACTTGACACCTTGATTGAGTTATTATATTGGTTCTAAGAGTTCCTCCAGTTAATTTTGGATTTCCCAGGCACACAACCACACTAATTGCAAGAAATAAAGATATATCCTTTCCAGTTCTTATACCTGTTGTTTGGTTCTGTTCTGTAACTACATTTGGCGGGCACCGTCAGATCCATGTTTGCACTGAGCAGCTGAACTCTGTCTCCCTGTTTGGGAATTGTGAGGTCCCACTTCCTACCATTAAGGACCTAAAGGCCAGATAGTTGCTTTCCCTGAAACCTAGTGGTCAGCATGCAGGTGTTTAACTGAACTCACACTGAGACTTTATAAAGACATTAAGAATGGGTCAGAGCTCATTTGGATGGCATTGGCACTGAACCAGTCTGTCCCTAGGCAAACTTGGTGACCATTCTCCTTTCATTGTTTCCTTGGGTTCTGACCCATTTTAACTTGCTACTTTAGCTTTCTCATCCAAACTATCAGCTGCCCCATGTCCTATGAATGAATTCCTTTTGTTTTCTTTTTAGTCAACCCAAATTGGTTTCCTTTGCAACCAAGAACCCAACTATTAGAATGTTAAATAATAATTTTTTTATAAATTTTATTTATTTGACAGAGAGAGAGAGAGACAGCAAGAGAGGGAACACAAGCAGGGGGAATGGGAGAGGGAGAAGCAGGCTTCCCGCAGAGCAAGGAGCCCGATGCGGGGCTCGATCCCAGGATCCTGGGATCATGACCTGAGCCGAAGGCAGACGCTTAACCGACTGAGCCACCCAGGTGCCCCCCCCCCCTTTTTAAAAGATTTTATTTATTTATTTGGCAGAGATACAGCGAGAGAGGGAACACAAGCAGGGGGAGTGGGAGAGGGAGAAGCAGGGTTCCTGTGGAGCAGGGAGCCCGATGCGGGGCTCGATCCCAGGACCCTGGGATCACGACCTGAGCCGAAGGCAGACGCCCAACGACTGAGCCACCCAGGCACCCCTAGAATGTTAAATAATAATTGTGATAGCAGGTGCCACTCTCTTTTTCTCGACTTAGTTGGAAATAGCCTTTTGTCTGCACACATTCATTAATTCATTTACAAAATAAATATTGAAATCCATGTGTTCAGTCCTTTACCTCCAGTTCCAATCCAATACCACATGGGTCATTCTAGTTTCTGCTTTCCTGTATGTGTAAATCCCTTCTCTGAAAATGAGAAATCTGTTTCCCATTATTCAAAACATATTTACTTATTTCATCCAGACCCCCTGAGCGTATCTAGCTCTCCCTCTCAGCCACCATTCCTCCCCAGTGTGGTTGCCCTCCTTATCCCTCTTGGCTCTGCTTTCCCTGCTGGGATGTTCCCACCTACTCTACCTAGGACTCCCTCATCATCCTGCTGAGTCATTTCAGAGAGCAAACACATGTAAATGCCCTCCTCATCTTGCTCAGGTTCTGACATTCCTCTATGACATTCTTGAGTAGACCCCCTCCTCACTGTATTTGAGACACTCCATTCCCGGCCACCTCTCTGTACAGGTATCCGTCTAGCTCTGTCATACCCGAGCCCTACTACTCAGGAGGGAAAGAGAAAAGAAGAGAAGGGAAGGAGAGGAGAAAAAAGGAGAAGATGAATTCTGCATATATTTTGAACGCAGAGCTGAGGATATTTCCGATGGGATGTAGGGCGAATGAGAAGGAGGGGAGACAGGGATGACTCTGAGGTCTTTGGCCTGTGCACCTGCAAAGTAGAGTTACCTTCTTCTGAGATGGGGAAGACTGTGGGAAGAGCAGGCATGGAGCAGAAATCTAGAGTAAGTCTTGGGCATGGGTGAGTTTAAGGTGCATATTAGATACCCAAGCAGGCAATTAAATTGATGAATCTGGAGCTTTGGGGAGAGGACCAGAAGGAGGATACACATTTGGGAGTTATCAATATTTGATAGTGTTTAAAGACTTCAGACTGGAAGAAATTGCTTTGGGAATGAGTAAAGATGGCAGAGAGAAGGGGAGCCTGGGTGGCTCAGTTGGTTAAGCGACTGCCTTTGGCTCAGGTCATGATCCTGGAGTCCCAGGATCGAGTCCCACATCGGGCTCCTGGCTCAGCGGGGAGCCTGCTTCTCCCTCTGACCCTCCCCGCTCTCATGTGCTCTCTCTCTCTCTCAAATAAATAAAAATCTTAAAAAAAAAAAAAAGATGGCAGAGAGAAGTGGTCCAAGTGATGTGATTTTATGTGGTATCTGGGAGTGAATGGTCAAGAAAGAATTCTCGAGACATTTTGGTACAAAAAAGGTGGTTTTATTAAAGCACAGGGACAGGACCCGAGGGCAGATAGAGCTGCACCAAGGTTGTGAGGAGTGACTGATTATATACTTTTTTTTAAGATTTTATTTTTATTTTATTTTTAGAGAGAGAGAGAAAGAGAGCACGTGAGCGGGGCAGGGGCAGAGGGAGAGAGAATCTCAAGCAGTCTCCGCACCCAGTGCGGGGCCTTATGCAGGGCTCGATTTCACAACCTTGAGATCATGACCTGAGCTGAAATCCAGAGTCAGATGCCCAACCAACTGAGCCACCCAGGTGCCCCTGATTATATACTTTTAAGTTGGAAGGGGCAGAGATAAAGCAAGTTTCCAAAAGGATTTTTATATGTTAAAGACTTACAGGATCCTGGAGGCCTAGCTATTGTCAAGCCAAGGTGGTTTTTTGTCTCTAGCAAAGTATTAACATTAAGACAGTTGGGAGTTCCTGGAGGAATGTCATACTCTGCCTGCCTCAAGTGTTTGTCAATGGGCTGCAAGTTATTTTTTTTTTTAACATTTTATTTATTTATTTTAGAGAGAGAGAGAGAGTGAGCATGAGTGGGAGGGGCAGAGAGAGAGAGAGAATCTCAAGCAGACTCCATGCTGAGCATGGAGCCCAACACAGGGCTCCATCCCAAGACCCTGAGATCATGACCTGAGCAGAAGGCAAACGCTTAACTGACTGAGCCACCCAGGTGCCCATCTACATTGCCTTTTGCCGTTGTTCTCCTCACCTACAGGAGTAAGCCTTGGGATAGGCCAATGCAGTGTTTTGTAAGAAAGCAATTAACTTGGGACGCCTGGGTGGCTCAGATGGTTAAGCGTCTGCCTTCTGCTCATGTCACGATCCCAGGGTCCTGGGGTCGAGTCCCGCATCGGGCTCCCTGCTAGGCAGGGAGTCTGCTTCTCCCTCTGCCGCTGCCTCTCTCTCTCTCTCTCTCTCTGACTCTCATGAATAAATAAATAAAACAAACAAAAAAAGAAAGCAATTAACTTGTTTTTCTTTTTATGTGACCTGACAGATAGGTAGGTAAATAGAATTCTGAAGATTTTTTTTAAGTTTGCTTGTTATTTTTAGTAATCTCTACACCCAATGTGGGGCTTGAACTCATGACCCTGAGATTAAGTCATGTGATCTTCCTTCTGAGCCAGCCAAGCCCCCCAAGTAGATTTCTAAATTCAGGAAATAGGGCGCCTGGTGGCTCAGTTGGTTGAGCGACTGCCTTCGGCTCAGGTCATGATCCTGGAGTCCCTGGATCGAGTCCCACATCGGGCTCCCTGCTCTGCAGGGAGTCTGCTTCTCCCTCTCCCACTCCTCCTGCTTGTGTTCCCTCTCTCACTGTGTCTTTCTCTGTCAAATAAATAAATAAATAAAATCTTTAAAAAAAAATAAATTCAGGAAATAATCTCATATAAGAGGATTTTTGTTGGGAAATGTACCTGAATTTTAGGAGATCCCTTTGGCCATGGTGTGTACATATATATATATTTTAAATGTACTGGAGGTTTCCACACTAGTTATCTATTTGGAATTTTTCCATCAATATTCATTAGGGAGATTTGTCTGTAGTTTTCCCTTTTTGTCTTACCATATTAGATTTATAGTGTTGGCTCTATACATACAATTGGGAAGTTTTAATTTTTATCTTTAGTTTACATCGAGTCAGAATCGCCTATCTGTTGATAGTTTAAAATAATTTAGTATGGGGCACCTGGCTCGCTCAGTTGGAAGAGTGAGCGACTCTTGATCTTGGGGTCGTGGGTTCGAGCCCCATGTTGGGTGTAGAGATTACTTAAAAATAAAATCTTTAAAAATAAAATAAAATAAATTAATCTGATTCTGTCAGTTTATTTTATAGTTACCAATCTATTTAACAAGTTCATCTCTTCCTAAGAAGAGTTTTTGCAACTTATGTTTCTGAAAAATCATTCATTTATCCCAACTTTTTTAGTTATTAGCAAGGAGTTGAATGAAGAATTCTCTAAGTAAAGTGGTTCTTCCAGAACTGTCACTTTCCCTTTCATTATTTTCACCTTTTGGTTCTTTCCTCGGCACCCTGTGTGATTTTCCTGAGCTTAGAATCTATGCCACTAGTTTTTACTTTCTGTGTGCCAAGTATTGTACTTCTGCTTCTAAGTCCCATTTTAATTTTTCATTGTCATTGTTTTCCGTTTAATAATTTCCCCTAGATTTACTAGCTCCATTTGTATTGTTTTCTTATCATTGCTTATATAAGTTTTCTTTAATTTCCTTATAAGTGGGAAGCTGCTATAGCCTACGATTTTTTTTTGCTTCATGCAGTTAATAAATTAAAATACTCTTTAAAAAAATTTTTTTTAAGTAATTTCTACACCCAACGAGAGGCTCAAACTCACAACTCCAAGATCAAGAGTCGCATGCTCCACCGACTGAGCCAGCTGGCCACCTCTCTATAATTTTTTCATGCTCTTTTCTTTTTCTCCTTTATTATTTGTCAAAATTGTGTTGGAAGAGAGCTGGAGCATTATTAGGCATCTAACTTGGGAATCCTGTCCGCTCCGTGATTTACGGGCCAAGCGTGCTGAGCGCACTTTGTCCAGCAGGGGGCGCACTTGGACTTTGATTGCCTCCCTGCCTCCGGTTGAACAGGATCCATTCCCCGGTTGAGAAATGAAGTCAAGAGTAAACCTCTGGCTAGAGGAATTTTTTGCTTGATGGGAGAGTGCATCTCTTTTCCCAGCAGATGCAAAATCAAACCCCTACAACAGAAAGGCAGGTATGGAAAATGAGCTAGGAGACGTGGGGTAAAGGACAATAATGGGGCAAGTGTACTGAAAAACGGTACATGGCTTTGGCCTGAATTCTGGAGAGACCACAGCACTTGCTGGGAGAATGCCCCACAATAAAGCCGCACAGATCCTGCTCAGCCCAACCTGGTTTCTGCCATATGGGCATGCCAGATCATCAACATTTTCAAGAGACGGTGGACATTCCGATTATTGTGAGAGATCTCCAAATGTTAAACTGTGACCAATGAGGTAAAACTGTTTTAGAAACCTGTGTGTAGAGGCGCCTGGGTGGCTCAGTCGTTGGGCGTCTGCCTTGGGCTCAGGTCATGATCTCAGGGTCCTGGGATCAAGCCCCACATCAGGCTCCCTGCTCTGCAGAAAGCCTGCTTCTCCCTCTCCCCCTCCCCCTGCTTGTGTTCCCTCTCTCGCTGTGTCTCTCTCTGTCAAATAAATAAATAAAATCTTTAAAAAAGAAAGAAAGAAAAAAGAAACCTATGTGTGAACTAAATGCAAACTATCATCTAGAATGTTTTGGTGGGTGGCACAGGATTCACTGTACTTACGTGGAATTGGCTTCAGTTACGCTGAAATACAGAATTCTGTTCCCCTAAGGTCAAAAAAGAGACAAGGATGTCTATTTTCACCACTTCTTCCTCTTCTCCCCCTCTTCCTTTTTCTTCTTTAAAATATATATATATATTTTTAAAGATTTTATTTATTTATTTGAGAGAATGAAATAGAGAGAGAGAGCATGAGAGGGGGGAGAGTCAGAGGGAGAAGCAGACTCCCTGCTGAGCAAGGAGCCCGATGCAGGACTCGATCCTGCGACTCCAGGATCATGACCTGAGCCGAAGGCAGTCGCTTAACCAACTGAGCCACCCAGGCGCCCTTTAAAATATATTTTTAAAAAAATTAAAAGTAATCTCCACACCCAACATGGGGCTTGAACTCACATCCCCAAGATCAAGAGTTGCACGTTCTGACTGAGTCAGCCAGGGGTCTCTATTTTCACTACTTCTATTCCGTGTTGTGATGAAATGACTGCAAGCTTCAATGAAGCAGGGGGAAAAGGCAATGTAGCTGGAAAGGAAGCAGTAACATCATTGTTTCCAATGACAAGATCATTTACACAGAAAATCCAAAACAGACAAGCAAACTACTGGAATCAATATGTAATTCGGTGGAGTTACTGTATCCAAAGCCGACATATAGAAATGATTTCTATATCTGTATTAGCAAATATCAGAAAATTAAATAAAAAATACAATATCATTTTATTTTTAAAATTTTTTTCCGGGCGCCTGGGTGGCTCAGTTGGTTAAGCGACTGCCTTCGGCTCAGGTCATGATCCTGGAGTCCCAGGATCGAGTCCCGCATCGGGCTCCCTGCTCAGCAGGGAGCCTGCTTCTGCCTCTGACCCTCCCCCCTCTCATGTGCGCTCTCTCTCTCATTCTCTCTCTCTCAAATAAATAAATAAAATCTTAAAAAAAATTTTTTTTTCCAATATCATTTTAAAAAGCACCCCAAATCACAATATTCTTAAAAGTAGAACTAACAAAATCGTTTCAAGACCTCTACACCCAAAACTGAAAATGTTGCTGAGAGAAATTAAAGAAGTCCTCAGTAAGAGATATGTCATGCTCATGAATTTGAATATTCAATATTTTAAGGATATCAGTACTTCCTCAAACCAGGACCACAGATGCTGAGGGCTTTTCTCCAAAATCAAATCCCTACACAGACAAGGCAGTTTGGTAAATGAGGGGAGCAGACTAGCGTAAGCAAAGTACCTGACAAATGGTACTTGGAGTTGGCAAGTGTCTGATAAACAGTACCTGGATTTGGCTTTAGTGGAGGGATGCGCATGGTGGGGAGTGCATTGGTATAAAGGCAGTCAATTCCTGTGCAGTCTCAGCTGATTGCTACCATGTGAGAATACCAGATCTTTTAATTTTTCAAGAAATATCTTGAGGGGCACCTGGGTGGCTCAGCTGGTTAAGCGGATCTTTGATCTTGGCTCAGGTCTCCATCTCAGGGTCATGCGTTCAAAGCCCCACACTGGAAACCGTGCTGGGCGTGGAGCCTACTTAAAAAAAAAAGGGGGGGGCGCCTGGGTGGCTCAGTCGTTAAGCGTCTGCCTTCGGCTCAGGTCATGATCCCAGGGTCCTGGGATCGAGCCCCACATCGGGCTCCCTGCTCGGCGGGAAGCCTGTTTCTCCCTCTCCCACTCCCCCTGCTTGTGTTCCCTCTCTCGCTGTGTCTCTATCAAATAAATAAATAAAATCTTTAAAAAAAAAATCTTGAAATATCTCCCAATATTTAAATGTTGTAAGTTCATTTGTTAAAATATTTCCAAACCAGTCCAACCAAACAAAATACAAATATGACTTAGACCTGGCCTGTTTGTTGGAAACCAAGTCAAGGGGAGAGAGGCTCTTCCCAGGTGCCTGGTTTTACCTTTAGTCCTGGAACCACTGCTGGTCAAATGCAGGGGTTACACCTTTGTTCTCAGCTCCTTCTGTCACCTTCAATTATGTCCAAATTTTGTACACCAGATTGATATCTTCAGGGATTTTAGCCATCATGCATCCCCTGAATCCTGCAGCCCCCCAGGATTTTAACATCTAGAGAATATAACTGGAGCCCCCATGCCACAAAAGTACAGTATATACAAAATTGCACACTCTGCATATTATTTAGGAGGATTACTGGGAATGATGACATTCTCCTAATTGTCACACATATTGTGATGTCCTTTCCCCCAATATGGGAACAAAACAAAACTTCTTTCTTGCCTTCTCCAGCACTTTAATCCAATGGTATTATGTGTAACATACGAAAGGTTCAGGGACAGCAGTGGGGAACAGCCCCACAGAAGAAGAAGCACCCTAAATGGGACATTAATCTGCACTGTCCATCTCTACCCCATGGGGCCTCATAGCAGCTGCATCTCCTATCACATCTCTCATAAGAAGTCCAGCTTCCGTCCCCACCACCTCCACTGCCACTGAGACCCAAGCCGCCCTCAGTCTTTCTCTCAGCCAGTCTTGGGGTTCATATGATTTTATCAGGCGGAGACATACTAGCCTACTCTTTAGCCCAAGCTCCAGGCTGATCCTGGGCTTTCTGTTTAGACACCCAAAAAAGGTCATTGATTTGTTTTGAAAAGTAAGTATGTAGGTCTTCTCCCTGAGAAGAATTTTGTGGTCCTCTGTGAACGTGGACATTGCTTCACTATAGGGTGAGAGACTGAATATGCAAATGCAGGAAACTCAGACCATATGTAAAAATAGAACTCTGACCCACAATCTGCAGCCACCAGCCCAGGAAGCCAGCCTACTATCCACAGATCAAACTTGTGCGAAGTCAGACTGTATCTCTGATAACGGATTCAGGACGCCAAACATTAACCCCTGTAGCAAGCAGCCCCAAGTGTCCAGGACTCGATTAATAACTGATGGCTTCCCTGGTTTTTGTCCCAGTTTCCAGTCTAGGACCAAACAGAGAAAGCCAGTGTGTACCCCTAACCAGTCACTTAGGGTGCCTCACTTCAGTTAACCCTCCTCCAGCTTCCCCAGGTCAACAGCCTCCAACCAGGACACACCTGAAGCCTTCTCTTTTCTCCTCAATGAAGCTTTCCCAATCCTCTGCCTGCCTTTGAGGCTCTGCCCCAAGTGCAAGTGATGGTGGCCGACTCCCTTACCATAGCAAGCTCTGAATAAATAGCTTCTTTTAAAAATTTTTTATTGTTATGTTAATCACCATACATTACATCATTAGTTTTAGATGAAGTGTTCCATGATTCATTGTTTGTGCATAACACCCAGTGCTCCATGCAGAACGTGCCCTCTTTAATACCCATCACCAGGCTAACCCATCCTCCCACCCCCCTCCCCTCTAGAACCCTCAGTTTGTTTTTCAGAGTCCATCGTCTCTCATGGTTGGTCTCGCCCTCCGATTTCCCCCCCTTCTGAATAAATAGCTTCTACCTGCTCTCATTTGGTTCGTTATTATGGACTAAATGTTTGTGCCCCCCCACCCCCATCCTAAATTCATATGTTGAAGCCCTAACCCCTCAATGTGATCAAATTTGGAGGTGGAGCCTCTGGGAGGTGATTAAGTTTAGATGAGGTCATGAGGGTGGAGCCCCCATGATGGGATAGATGTTCTTGTAAGAGGACAAACAGAGAGTGGCATGCATGCTCACTCGGGGCTTGCTCGCTGGCTGCCTGTCTCTCCCTCCCCCCTCCCCCTTCCCTCCTTCCATTTTGTTTAAGTGGCCAGTCTGTGGTATTTTGTTATGGAAGCGCAAGCTAAGATTGGTCTTTATTTCTACGACGGGTTTTGGTCATGTTCTTCTTATACTGATGGGCATCAGAGATGGGCTTATTAAAAAGCATGACCGTATGTCAGTGTCTTTCCCGAAAGTCCGTGGAAGGCTTATGAGCTGTGAAATTGAGTTTGAGAGGTTTGGGCAGCTTTAGGGGCTGAGGCAGAGTAGGTAAGGGGGTGTGGGCACGGTGGTTAGCGGGGAGGTTGTGTTAGAACTTTTTCAGGTACATGTAACATCAGTCCAGTTCAAACTGGCCTAATGGAGGGGAAAAAAGTATTAACTCACCACAATTCTACTCCCAATTTCCAACATGTAGGTCTTCTCTTTACACATTCAGGAAATTCTCTGACACTAGCCAGGTGTCCTGCAATTCAGACACTAGCTACTGGAGACAGCCTCAGATCCCATAGGTTAAGGGCTCAGTCCCACAAGACTGCCCCCTTCCCCTACTTCAGATGCCAATCATAGGTCTCAGGTTCTCACCTGCGCTTCTGAGCCACTGGTTCTAGATCAGAGGCTCCCAGCAGCCCCTCCTTGGGTTTAGTTAATTTGCTAGAGCAGCTCACATATTCAGGAAACCTGTTTACTCACTAGATTACCAATATATTACAAAGGATATCGAAGGATACAAATCGACAGCTGGATCAAAGGTACATAGGGTGAGGTTCTGAACAAAGGAGCTTTTCTGTCCCTGTGGAGTTTGGGGCCCTGTATGGTGGCACGTGGATGTGTTCTGGTTCACTCATCAGAAAGCTCTCTCTGGACCTCGTCCTTTTGGGTCTATATGGAGGCTTCATCATATAGGCTTGAGTGCTTAAATCATTGGCCATTGGCATTTGAACTCAACCTCCAGCTCCTCTCCCCTCCCTGGAAGTCAGGGGTTAGGACTGAAAGTCCCAACATTCTAATTGCATGGTTGTTTCCCCTGGCAACCACCCCCCACCCTTAGGTGCTTTCCAAGTCACCTCGTTAGCAGAGCAAAAGGCACCTTTATCCCCTCTCATTGCTTAGGAAATTCCAAGGGTTTTAGGACATTGTGCCAGGAACTGGGACAATGACCAAATGTATATTTCTTATTGTAAAACCACAGTATCATACTCTGTGAGCTAAAAAGTTTTGAAATATGCTGGCTTCTGGCACAGAGGGTTCTAGAGTTTGGTCAATGTCACCGAAATCCTTTTTAAAAATTTGCTACCCCTATAGCTCTGCTTTCCTCTGTGGGCTTTGTTCTCAGGCAGGTAATAAATAAATCTTTAAAAAATAATAAAAATAAAAGCAGCATACCTCTCTCGAGCCTCTGATAGCTCCAGGCTTGAAACTTGCCCATTCAAAGACCCCAGAGGAAAGAGAACAGCTATTTTTCCCAAAGGTATAGCAAAAGTCCTGGAAACTCTTTAGACGAAAATGGATATAGGCTCATCCAGGTGTTGATGAATTGACTACAGGTGTTGTCAGTGATGAACTATGCCAACTGGTCAGTGTTGGTTCACAGATTCACCCCTGGAGTGGGCTTGATGGTGGGAGGATGGCCGTCCTCCAAAAGGAAATCAAGATGCTGCTTTTATTTTTATTATTTTTTAAAGATTTATTTATTTATTTTAGAGAGATGCTCAATGCCATGACCCTGAGATCATGACTGGAGCCAAAACCAAGAATCGGATGCCCAGCCGACTGAGTCATCCAGGCACCCCAAGATACTGCTCCTATTTTTTGTAATTAATTTATTTTTAATTAAATTCAGTTAACGTATAATGTATTCCTGGTTTCAGAGGTAGAGGTCAGTGTTCCATCAGTCTTATATAATACCCAGCGCTCATTACATATCATGCCCTCCTTAATGTCCATCATCCAGTTACCCCACCCCCTCACCCACATCCCCTCCAGCAGCCCTCAGTTTGTCTCCTATAGATTAAGAGTCTCTTATGGTTTGTCTCCCTGATTTCTTTTTCTTTTATTTTTTCCTCTCTTCCCCTATGGTCCTCTGTTTTGTTTCTTAAATTCTACATATCAGCAAGATCATATGATAATTGTCTTTCTCTGATTGACTTATTTCACTTAGCATAACACCCTCCAGTTCCATCCATGTCATTGCAAATGGCAAGATCTCGTTCCTTTTGATGGCTGCATAATATTCCATTGTATATATACACCACATCTTCTTTATCCATTCATCTGTCAATGGACATCTGGGCTCTTTCCATAGTTGGGCTATTGTGGACATTGCTGCTATAAACATTGGGGTGCAAGTGCCCCTTCAGATCACCACATTTCTATCTCTGGGGTAAATACCCAGTAGTGCAATTGCTGGGTCATAGGGTAGCTCTATTTTCAACCCTTTGAGGATCCTCCATACTGTTTTCCACAGTGGCTGCACCAGCTTGCATTCCCACCAACAGTGTAGGAGGGTCCCCCTTTCTTCGCATCCTTGCCAACATCTGTTGTTTCCTGAGTGGTTAATTGTAGCCATTCTGACTGGTGTGAGGTAGTATCTCATTATGGTTTTGCTTTGTATTTCCCTGATGCCGAGTGATGTTGAGCATTTTTCATGTGGTTGTTGGCCATTTGTATGTCTTCTCTGGAGAAATGTCTGTTCGTGTCTGATGCCCATTTCTTTTCTTTTTTTTTTTTTTAAAGATTTTATTTATTTTTATTTGACACAGAGAGAGAGATAGTGAGAGAGAGAGCACAAGCAGGGGGAGCGGCAGGCAGAGGCAGAGGGAGAAGCAGGCTGCCTGCTGAGCAAGGAGCCCAATGAGGGGCTCGATCCCAGGACCCTGGGATCATGACCTGAGCCGAAGGCAGCCGCTTAACTGACTGAGCCACCCAGGCGCTCCTGATGCCCATTTCTTGATTGGCTTCTTTGTTCTTTGGGTGTTGAGTTTGATAAGTTCTTTTTTTTTTTTAAAGATTTTATTTATTTATTTATTTGACAGAGAGAGAGACAGCGAGAGAGGGAACACAAGCAGGGGGAGTGGGGGAGGGAGAAGCAGGCTTCCTGTTGAGCAGGGGCTCAATCCCGGAATCCTGGGGTCATGACCTGAGCTGAAGGCAGACACTTAACGACTGAGCCACCCAGGCACCCAGAGTTTGATAAGTACTTTATAGATTTTGGATACTAGCCCTTTATCTGATACCTCATTTGCAAATATCTTCTCCCATTCTGTCGGTTGTCTTTTGGTTTTGTTGACTGTTTCTTTTGCTGTGCAAAAGCTTTTTATCTTGATTAAGTTCCAATAGTTCATTTTTGCCTTTGTTTCCCTTGCCTTTGGAGACTAGCAAGAAGTTGCTGTGGCCGAGGTCACAGAGGTTGCTGCCTGTGTTTTTCTCTCGGATTTTGATGGATTCCTGTCTCCCATTTAGATCTTTTATCCATTTTGAGTCTATTTTTGTGTATGGTGTAAGGAAATGGTCCAGTTTCATTCTTCTGCATGTGGCTGTTCAATTTTCCCAATACCATTTGTTGAAGAGACTGTCTTTTTTCCATTGGATATTCTTTCCTGCTTTGTTGAAGATTAGTGGACCATAGAGTTGAGGGTCCATTTCTGGGTTTTCTATTTGGTTCCATTGATCTATGTGTCTGTTTTTATGCCACTGTCTTGATGATGACAGCTTTGTAATAGAGCTTGAAGTCTGGAATTGTGATGCCCCCCAGCTTTGGTTTTCTTTTCCAACATTCCTTGGCTATTTGGGGTCTTTTCTGGTTCCATACAAATTTTTGGATTATTTGTTCCAGCTCTGTGAAAAAAGTTGATGGTATTTTGATAGGGATTTCATTGAATGTGTAGATTGCTCTAGGTAGCATAGACATTTTAACAATATTTGTCCTTCCATTCTATGAGCATGGAACATTTTTCCATTTCTTTGTGTCTTCCTCAATTTCTTTCATGAGTATTCTATAGTTTTCTGAGTACAGATCCGTTGCCTCTTTGGTTAGGTTTATTCCTAGGTATCTTATGGTTTTTGGTGCAATTGTAAATGGGGTTGACTCCTAAATTTCTCTTTCTTCTGTCTCGTTGTTAGTGTATAGAATTGCAACTGATTTCTGTGCATTGATTTTATATCCTGCCACTTTGCTGATTTCCTGTATGAATTCTAGCAATTTTGGGGTGAAGTCTTTTGGGTTTTCCACATAGAGTAAGATGCCGCTTTTAGATAGAAACCAGGATCTGGACATTCAAAAACCAACCAACCAACCAACCAACCAACCAACCAACCAACAAAACAATAGCATAGGAAGACAGAGCCATGAGGGAGCCCTGGGGAACCCAGGAATGTAGGGGAGGCAGTGGAGGTGAGGACAGGCTTTCCCAGGGCTATAAGATATATGGGTTGGATTGAGGCTTGGAACTGCAGATCTGACCCTGAGAACTTGTTGTATTGGTGTTTCCACACCCATCCAAGTGCCCTCAGAGGGCTGCTGGACCCTCAGGCTGGGACAGAGTCTTCTCCCTCAGTCCTCCTCCTGTGGGACCAGAGGTTGTCCCATCTGGCTTCTCCCTTCCTTGGAAATGCTATGGGGAAACTTCCTTTTCTGTTCAAATAGGGCCCTTATCTCTCTACATGTTGTGGCTTCTGCAGGTCCTGAGCCTTCCCCACCTGACATACAATCTGACTTGAATCCTTAGGGACGGTCAAGTCCCAAATCCACATTCAAAATTCCCTCAGCTAAAGTGTGGCTTTGGTGTCTCCCTTCTCTGTCTGGGTTTCTACCCTGTCCTCGACTTCACGCTGAAAATTCTGTCAGCCCTTCAGTGGTTTTCAGATTTGCCATGATTTTCCCTTTGTGTTTGTGGTTGTTTTCAGCAGGAAGGTGGGTCTGATGCCCACTGGAGATGGTCCTCACCTCCTTTCTGTTTCATCTCGTGCCTTGTGTGATCACACTCAAGCCCACTGTTAAATATAGTCTGTGTGGTGACACTCCAAGTTCATGGGTCCAGCTGGAACTTTTTCTAAACTACAGACCCACAGATCAAGCACCCTCTATTGATTTTTCCACTTGTGTGTGTGACATGCATCTCTAACCCAACATGTCCGAAATTGAGCTCCCGAATTTCTTCTTTCAAAATCTTAAAAATCTTTCCCTTTTCCAGCAATGGCAGCTTGGAGCTTGCAACTACTCAGGAGAAACACATTGGTGTTGTTGATTTTTCTCTTTTTCTCTCAATATGCATCTGATGCACCAACAAATACTGCTAGCCATCAGCTTCCCACCAACCCACCATGTCCACCCAGACCTGGGCGCCCCCATCTCACAAGCAGGGCAACATAACAACCCCAGAGGAGTCTGAGCTCAGTCCAGCAAGCAGGGGCTCAGGGGAAAAGCAAAGCACATCCTGTCCCTTTTCTGTTCAAGGCCTGCACTGTCCTTCATACCTGTAATACTGTGATTTATAATCAGAAACATGTACGTTTGGTCTTCCCATCCCAGTTTCTGGCACAGAGCTCCTAAAACCTTTGGAATTTACTAAGTGATGAAAGCAATTAAGGTGTCTTTTGTTATATTAATGAGGTGACTTTTGGATAGCAGCTAAGGATGCGGGCTGGTTGCTAAGGGAAACTTTGAGTGAAGGGTTGGGACTTTGACCTCCAGGGAGGGGAGAGGGGCTGGAAGTTGAATAAATCACCAATGGCCAATGATTTAAATCCGTGGATTGAGTAAAGCAGATTGTCCTTCCCAGTGTGGGTGGGCCCGGTCCAATTAGGGGCCTGCATAGAAGGAAAGGGTTGACCCTTCCATAAGTAAGTGGAACTCTTTCTCCTTCACTGCCTTTGAGCTAGGACATCATTTTTTCTGTGCCTTTGGACTTGAGCTGAAACATCGGCTTTTCCTGGATCTTAAACCCCTGGTCTCTGGACTGGAACTCACCATCAGATGTTCTGGGTCTCCAACTTGCCAACTGCACATCTTGGGACTTCTGAACCTCCATAATCACAGGAGCCAAATCCTTACAATAGATCTCTTTATATATGCATAGAATGTGATCCTATGGGTTCTGTTTGGAGAACCCTGGCTAATACACCCAGAGTACAAGTCAAGTTCTCTCAGCAGCCTCCAGAGCTCTTCAGAAGCTGACCTAGGGTACCTCCGAGACCTCCTCTCCTCCCATGTTCCCCATGGCTCACTCTGCTACGCTGTTATCCAGCTGTCTGCCAACACACCTATTCCCACTTAGGACTTCTGAGTGCACTAGTCCTTCACAATGGGTTCCTTTTGTGTGGGTGCCCACAGGATCTCTCACTTTGTCCATGTCTTCACTCAGATGTCAACTTTTCCATGAGGCTTGTCGCAGGCACAGTCTTTTTTTTTAAATTTCAGCAGTCTTCAAAAATTCCTCTGATGTTTTTCTGTTTTGGGGTTTTTTTCCCTAACATATGTCACTCTCTAAGGGATAGCGCATTTTAATTTTTTTATTAACTGTTTGTCTTCTAACTAGAGTTTCTGACTCATCTTTTCCATCCTCAGCTCTTAGGAGCTGACCCTTTGCTGTATCTCCAGCCCTAAAACAGGGCCTGGCACATGGGAGGTGTCCAGGAAACATCATTTGGATGAACAAATGCTCAGTGCCAGGCACAGTCCTAAGTATCTGACATACATGAACTCATTTAATGTAATGCACACAGCATTTGTAGTAGTGTCCCCATTTTGTAGATGAGCAAACTGAGGCACAGAGAGGTTAACTAATTTTAGTAAAGTTGAGCAGGTGGTAGCTGAGGTGGTCAGTAGGTAGGTATCTGGGTTCCAACCCAGTCACTCCATGCCCTCAACTTCCACATTCCAAATGCCCAGCTCTCAGGTCAGTTCTGCATCAACAGCAAGACCAGAGTCTGAGGTGGCCTGGGATGAGGACTGTGGTGGGACTGGGGACCCAAATCCAAGGGGCCAGGAGGCCCCAGGGTCACTGATGGGAGCCACATCTCTTGTGACTACTGTGGACCAAGTCATGTATGTCTACTTGACGTATTTGTCCCTGATAACTTCTCTCCTGACAGAGGGGCAGACCCTGCCACCTGGCCCCTCAGCCTCGGAGCCTCTCCTTAGAGCTCCATCATGTGCTAATGCATTTGCTCCGGATCTCTTCTAGCGCCCAGAGGCACTGTTCTCAGGAAACTGGCAAGGTGGTGTTCTCTTCCCTGTGCAAACATGGTGCATGAGGAGGGACGCCCCGGTGGCTCAGTCAGTGAAGTGTCTGATCTTGGGGTCCTGGGATGGAGCCCCGTGTGGAGCCCCATGTCGGGCTCCATACTCACCAGGGAGTCTGCTTCTCCTTCTCCCTCTGCCCCTCCCCCTGCTCATGCTGTCTCTCTCTCAAAAAAAAAATAAATAAATAAAAAATAGGGCGCCTGGGTGGCTCAGTTGGTTAAGCGACTGCCTTCGGCTCAGGTCATAATCCCAGGGTCTTGGGATCGAGCCCCGCATCGGGCTCCCTGCTCAGCGGGGAGCCTGCTTCTCCCTCTGACCCTCTCCTCTCTCATGCTGTTTCTCTCTCGCTCGCTCTTTAATAAATAAATAAATAAAATCTTTAAAAAAATAAAAAAATAAAAAATAAAAACCACGTTGCCCTGGGAAAGGGCCATAGTTCTGGGGCCTTGTCCCCCTAGACAAGCCTCTCACCATCTGCAAATGGCAGGGAGGCAAGACGGGATGATTTCTCAGCCCCCACTTCACCTCCCATGGCCCGTGCTGACGAAGTTCCCCTTCTGTGGTGACCACAGCTCTGTCACACCCGGCTTCCTGTTGGGGCTTCCTTGGCCTCACCCTCCATTCGGGCCATTTCCTTCCCTGACAGAGGGACCCGAACCCGGGCTCCTGCCCTGGCCGGTGCAGACATGGGGCCCCTGCTGCTGCTGTCCCTGCTGTGGGGGGGTAAGTGGGCCAAGGGAGGGGGGCTGGCTGGGCACAGGTGGGAGTGGGCTGGAGCCGCAGCTGAGCCTCCGTGTCCCCCCAGGGTCCCTGCAGGAGGATCCAGGGTTCGAGCTCCGAGTGCAGGACTCAGTGACGGTGCAGGAGGGTCTCTGTGTCCACGTGCCCTGCTCCTTCTCCTACCCCTGGAGCCCGTGGTATTCCCGTGAGAAGCCCTACGTGTACTGGTTCCGGAATGGGGACAGCCGTTATCCTGTGGCTACAAATGACCAAAGGAAAATGGTGATGATAGAGGCCCGGGGCCGATTCCACCTCATCGGGAACCCCTGGGACAACAACTGCTCCCTGAGAATCAGAGAGGCCAGGAAGAGTGACCAGGGAGTCTACAAGTTCCGAATGGAGAGAGACAACGTGAAATATAATTACAGAGATAAGAAGCTGATGGTGCAGGTGGCAGGTCCGGCAGGGGCCCCAGAAGAGGGCTCTGGGACGTGGAGACCCCCTCATAGAACAGGAACCGGACACTGGAACATTCCTTGCTCCAGGTCTTGGGGCTGGGATGGTGGGAAGAGGTATGGGGGCCCGGGGTCAGCTTGTGCCCTGAGGCCCTGGTCCCTCTCAGGGTCACAGTCTGGGTCCCCACCTCCCTGGGGCCCAAGCACCTCCCTCTCTCCTCCTCAGCCCTGACACAGAAACCCGACATCCACTTTCCGGAGCCCCTGAAGTCTGGCTATCCCACAAACCTGACCTGCAGTATGCTGGGATCCTGCGAAGAGGGAAGACCTCTCACCTTCTCCTGGGTGGGGGATGCTCTTGACTCGCTGGACCCCCAGACCCTCCACTCCTCAGTGCTGACCCTCACCCCGAGGCTGCAGGACCATGGCAGCAACCTCACCTGTCAGGTGCACCTGCCAGGTCAGGACACCGTGGAAAGAACCATCAGGCTCAATGTCTCCTGTGAGTGCTGGAGGGATGGCTGGGTCCCTCAGGGCAGTGGGGGGAAAAGGCATCAGTCCCCGGATACTTTTCCTGGGGGACATTGGGGGAAGTCACAAAGCCCATCCCTTCCACTTATGGGGCTCCTGGAACAAAGGGCAAAAGCCCACCCTGCCCCTCACCATATCTTTCCTCCTCAGACGCTCCGCAGTTGATGACCACCCGCATTTTGCAGAGAAACTACACAGGTAGGAAGGATCCTCTCTTCCCTGGGGCTGTGATGGGAATGGGGTGTGCCTGCTCAGGGCTCAGGGCTTGGAGACGAGACTCTCCCTCTCTCCTCAGCCCCTGGGTCTGTGTCTGCCCCCACCCACCTCACTATTGTCTCCCATTGTGGACCCAGGATTGCTTTCAGTTGCTGCCTCTTCTTTTCTCTAGTTTGTGTGTATTATGTATGTTTTATTTTAATTGAGTTCTAATCGACACATAAGAGTGTGTAAGTTTCAGGTGGACAACATAATGATTTGGTATTTGTGTTTATTGCAAAATGGTCACCACAACAAGTCTACCTAACATCCCTCACCACACATAGCTACAAATTTTTTTTTTTTAAAGATTTTATTTTTTTGACAGAGACAGCGAGAGAGGGAACACAAGCAGGGGGAGTGGGGGAGGGAGAAGCAGGCTTCCCGCAGAGCAGGGAGCCCGACGCGGGGCTCAATCCCAGGACCCTGAGATCATGACCTGAGCTGAAGGCAGATGCTTAATGACTGAGCCACCCAGGCGCCCCCCAATTTTTTTCCTTGTGATGAGACCATCTGAGAGCTACTCTTTTAGGGACTTTCAAATATACAATATAGCGCTATTAACTATAGTCACCAAACTGCGCATTACATCCCTTGACTTATTTATTTTATAACTGGAAGTTGGTGCCTTTTGACCTCCTTCCTTTTTTCATTAGCTTTAGAGTTTATGGTTGTTTTCCTTTTTAAATGATTTATTTATTTATTCACATTAGAGAGATGGGGAGAGGGGCAAAAGGAAAGGGGGGAGGGACTTCTAAAAAATATTTTATTTATTTATTTTTGAGAAAGAGAGAGAGAGTATATGAGTAGGGGGACAGGTAGAGGGAGAAGAAGACTGCCTGCTGAGCAGGGAGCCTGATGCAGGATTCGATCCCAGGACCCTGGGATCATGACCTGAGCTGAAGGCAGACGCTTAACCGACTGAGCCGCCCAGGCGTCCTAGAGTTTATGTGTAATTGTAGTAAAACAGACACAATGTAAAACTTATTATCTTCACCATGCAGCGGTGTTGAAGGCTTTCGCAGTGTTGCGACCGGTCTGCAGAGCTCTCTCCGTCTTGCAGAACGGAAACTCTATGCCCATCATGCACTGACTCCCCAGCCCCTCCCCAGCCCCTGGCAGCCACCCTTCCAACCTCTGTCTCTGTGATTTTGACTGCTCCAGGTTCTGCTCCCTACGCTTCAATTTGTGTCTGCACTCCTTCATCGCTGATCTAGTCATTTTCTGTAGGACCCTTCGATGTTCCCAGTCCCCGTAGCTCCACCCTGGACCCCTGCTGCTCTCTGTGCCCACTTTCCTGGGCATCCTCATTCTGTCCCATGTCTCCACTTGTGACCCCATCCCTATTCTGACCCTATCCTGGTGCCTCCCACGACTTTCTAGCTGGCCACAGATGAGACATGTAGCTGCCTCTTGCGGGTGCCTCTCTGTGTCCGCTACTTAGCCCCGGGGCGGGGGTAGGGGGCCTGGCCACCACACTAGATAACTCCCCTTCTCACCAGCTGCACCCCATGAGTCAGCGAGTCTCGAGAACTTCATTTCTCAAATCATTTCCCTCTTCTTGCCTTTGGCCCCAGACCAGCTCCAATCTTATCCTGGACCCTGGACTATTGCCTCAGCATCCTCCTCAGCCTCCCTGCCTCCTGTTTAATCTCTCTGGCGCAGGCCCCCCTTGGCCCCAGCAGGGTCTTTCTAGACCCAGCACTGATTTGCATTTCCCCTACTCATAGCCCCTACTGCTTCCCAGTAACCTCAGGGGAAAGCCCAATGCCCTCAGCCCGGCACTCAGAGCCCCAAAATTTCTGACTCTGCCTTCTCTCCCACCGTGATCGTGCCTCTGGTGCTCCCGGTCCTCCCTGCCAAGTTACAGGTGCAAGTGCGCTTCCCCTCATCTACCAGGCGGTTTCAGATTCTTGGCGCATGTCCGCCAGAGCTGCCCGCCCACCACTCGCCCTGCCCACTGCAGCAGAGCCTCCTTCTCTCTGGTGGCCCGACTTGACCACCAGAGTCATTGCCCCTTCAGCCATGATTAGCCGACTCCTTAGCCCTTGTCACATGGCCCTGTCTTCCTATTTCTGGCTCTATGGGAAGATGGAGGGAGAGCTGGATCTCTCGGCTCCACCCGCTTTGTGGTGAATCTCTTACCCAGTCCTGAAGACACCGTGCAACCACACGTCACTGCCTGTCTTGGAGGGCCAGTTCCTGCGCCTGGTCTGCATCGCTGAGAGCAACCCCCCCGCCACGCTGAGCTGGTCCCGGGAGGGAAAAGCCCTGAGCCCGTCCCAGCCCTCAGCACCTGGGGTCCTGGAGTTGCCCCATGTAGGGGTTGAGGATGAAGGGGAGTTCACCTGCCAGGCTCAGCACCCGCTGGGCTCCCAGCACGTTTCCTTCTGCCTCTTTGTGCAGAGTGAGTTGTAATACAGTTTCTGGGGGTGGTCAGTCTGGTCAGGTGTTTGGGATGTAGAAGGGACTGGGGTCTGGGGAACTTCATCCTCTGGATCCCCTTCTGCAGGAACCCCCTCTTCTTGCAACTGTGTGACTGAGAAGCAGGAGGGCTCCTGGCCGCTGGTCATCACCCTGATCAGAGGGGTCCTCATGGGGGCTGGCTTCCTCCTCACCTATGGACTCACCTGGATCTACTACAGCAGGTGAGCGGGCCTGTCCCTCTCCAGGGAAGTCTGGTGATTGGCTCCTGAGTTCCAGGTGGTGCTGAGCTGTCCCACCCTGCCTGGAGTTAGAACTAAAGTGGTAGCTCTCTGATCTGAGACCCGTGTTGGTTCTGCAGGTGTGGAGACCCCCAGGGAGTGGGGCTGAGAGGCCTGATCGAGCCTCCTTCCTTCTCAAGACAGGACTGAGGTGTGGACCTGGAGCCCAGGGGGACAGATACGGGATGTCATGGTCAGGCTCTTCCTGGAACCTCTCAACTCAAACCTTCTCACTTGTACCCCTGGGAGTTTAATTTGGGGAGGTGAATGAGCGATGACCTGGAGAGGCTAACCCCATCAGAAGAAGTTACTGCTTTCCCAAGGAAACGTGGCATGCCACGCTATGCAGGGCCACAGGGGAAGAAGCACTACGTCTTGGTTGGGAGGCAGAAGCAGGTGCAGGAGAAGCCTCGAAAAAGCCTTTCCTGGGTTTTGTGTAGGAAAGGCAAGGCCAAGAGTATAGCTCAGGATCAGCTAGTTTGAGTAATTCTGGGGCGCTTTGGCCTATAGGGGTGGGTCTAGTTGTCTTATACCTATCCTTGGTGATTTAGGGCAGGGTGTGTGAGTTAGAGAAAAATGGTGTTTGGGGGCCCCTGGGTGGCTCAGTTGGTTAAGCATCTGCCTTCAGCTCAGGTCATGATCCCAGAGTCCCGGGATCGAGCCCCTCATGGGGCTCCCTGCTCAGCGGGGAGCCTGCTTCTCCCTCTGCCTGCCGCTCCCCCTGCTTGTGCTCTCTCTCTCTCTCAAATAAATAAATAGGGTGTTTGGGGGACACGGGCTGGGGATTGGTTGGTTTGATCTGAAAGGTGGGCTCCTGGCAGAGCACTTTGCCCTCTTTAAGAACTGGCTGGCCCTGGGTGGTGCGGTCTCTCCCCAGAGGGCAAGCTTTTTAAGATAAAGGAAATAAAAAATCTAATACACACCTCCACTGATCCGCTCAGCCTGCCTCTCCTTGCTGGTGCTGCCTCCCACACCCCTCCCACCCTCCTCCTCTCCAGCCCCAGCCCTGCCCCTGCAAAGGGAGTTCCCCTGGCTTACTTCCCAGGACCCGGCAGTTACCTGCTTAAACCCTGAGTTTCTGGTCTCCCAAACTTCCTTCTCAGTGTGGACAGCCGTACACAGGAGAGTCAAGAATACAGCTTTTCTTTCCCAGATGAAAGACACCTACCTCATAATAATTGCTACAGAACATCACATTTAATTATAAATAAAAGTTTTATTAAAAATGCAACATTAAAATTGATTTTACTGTTTAATGTCTCTGTGGAAGTTTCTAGAGCAAATTTATATCTTAATCGTGTATCCTTTTTTGTTGAGCATGTTCCAAAGAAGACTTTTAAAAAAAAATATTTTATTTATTTATTTGACAGAGAGACACAGCGAGAGAGGGAACACAAGCAGGGGGAGTGGGAGAGGGAGAAGCAGGCCTCCCGCCGAGCAGGGAGCCCGATGCGGGGCTCGATCCCAGGACCCCGGGATCATGACCTGAGCTGAAGGCCGGCGCTTAACGACTGAGCCACCCAGGCGCCCTTCAGCCCTTTTTTTTTTTTAAGATTTTATTTATTTATTTGACAGAGAGAGACACAGCGAGAGAGGGAACACAAGCAGGGGGAGTGGGAGAGGGAGAAGCAGGCTTCCCGCTGAGCAGGGAGCCCGATGCGGGGCTCGATCCCAGGACCCTGGGATCATGACCTGAGCCGAAGGCAGACGTTTAACTGACAGAGCCACCCAGGCACCCCATGTGCAAAAGCTTTTTATTTTGATGAAGTCCCAATAGTTCATTTTTGCCTTTGTTTCCCTTGCCTTTAGAGACAATCACCTTTAGGAACTCTCCCACATATTGTGTTGGGTTGGCAGCTTTGTGTTCTCTACAATTATTAAGTGTGGGAGATCCAGTCACCTTCTGTGGTTGTTAAATTTGAGCAGGATGCAGGATTTGCTGTACTGGTTTGTACCGTAAAACTGAAATCTGCTGCTGTGATCTTAGAAGACAGCCAGGTGCAGGGCACTTGGGTAACTCAGTCAGCGAAACTTCTGACTTCAGCTCAGGTCATTATATCAGGGGCCTGGGATGGAGCCCCATGTAGAGTTCTGTGTCAGGCTCTGCACTCAGCGGGGAGTCTGCTTGTCCCTCTCCCTCTGCCCCTCGCCCCGCCAATGCGTGTGCTCTCTCTCTCAAATAAATAAAATAAAATCTTTTTTAAAAAAAGAAATGTTTATTTTGGTAAAGTCAACATAACACAAAATACCGTCTTGGCTATTCTGACCATTTTAAAGTATACACTTCAATGGTATTAAGTACATTCACCCTGTTGGGCAACCATCACCATCATCTATTTCCAAAACTTTTTCATCTTCCCAAACTGAAACTCTGTACTCAATAAACAATAACTCTGCATTTCCCTTCCTCCCAGCCCCTGGCAACCAACATTCTACTTTCTGTTCCTATGACTTTGACTGCACCATGTACCTCATCTAAGTAGAATCGTACAACATTTGTCATTTTTTGTCTGGCTTATTTCCCTCAGCATACTATCCACAAGGTTCACCCATGTTGTAACCTGTGTTAGAATTCCTTTCTTTTCATGACCGAATAATATTCCATTGTGTGTATACACCACATTTTGATTATCCATTTATCCACTGATGGACACTTGGGTTGCTTCCAGCTTTTGGCTGTTGAGAATGAAGTTGCTGTGAACATGGGTGCACAAAGATCTGTTTCAGTCCCTGATTTCTATTCTCTTGGGTATCTACCTAGAAGTGGAATGGCTGGAAGTATCGAGATTAGAACTTTCAAATGTGAACGTCGGGGTGGGGATGTGAATTCATTTGGGTATTCTGGAGAACTCTTTAGTGCTATCCTCTGTAGCTGATTAAATGCCTACTTCATGATGGAGCAATTCCATTTCCACCATGAAAAAAAGTGTTTGTCCTCCTTTTTTCATTGAAAAATCCATATCAAAATTATAAATAAAAGCCAAAAACCAGAAACAAATGCAGTCACTGTATTTTATTTATTTATTTTTTAGATTTTATTTATTTATTTGGCAAAGAAAGAGCACAAGCAGAGGGAGAGGGAGAAGCAGGCTCCCCGCTGAGCAAGGAGCCCGATGCAGGACTCAATCCCAGGACCCTGAGATCATGACCTGAGCCGAAGGCAGCTGCTTAATCGACTGAGCCACTCAGGCGTCCCGCAGCCATTCTATTTTAGAATAAACAACTTGAATGATATTCACACATGGAATACTAATTAAAAGCAAAAACAAGACATACAAATGGCCAACAGACACATGAAAAAATGCTTCACATCACTCGCCATCAGGGAAGTACAAAGCAAAACCAAAATGAGATACCACCTCACACCAGTCAGAATGGCTACAATTAACCACTCAGGAAATGACAGATGTTGTCGAGGATGCAGAGAAAGGGGAGCCCTCCTACACTGTTGGTGGGAATGCAAGCTGGTGCAGCCACTCTGGAAAACAGTATGGAGGTTCCTCAAAAGGTTGAAAACAGAGCTACCCTACGACCCAGCAATTGCACTACTGGGTATTTACCCCAAAGATAAAAATGTGATCTGAAGGGGCATGTGCACCCCAATGTTTATAGCAGCAATGTCCACAATAGCCCAACTATGGAAAGAGCCCAGATGTCCATCGACAGATGAATGGATAAAGAAGATGTGGTGTATATATACAATGGAATATTATGCAGCCATCAAAAGGAACGAGATCTTGCCATTTGCAATGACATGGATGGAACTGGAGGGTGTTATGCTAAGTGAAATAAGTCAATCAGAGAAAGACAATTATCATATGATCTTGCTGATATGTAGAATTTAAGAAACAAAACAGAGGACCATAGGGGAAGAGAGGAAAAAATAAAAGAAAAAGAAATCAGGGAGACAAACCATAAGAGACTCTTAATCTATAGGAGACAAACTGAGGGCTGCTGGAGGGGATGTGGGTGAGGGGGTGGGGTAACTGGATGATGGACATTAAGGAGGGCATGATATGTAATGAGCACTGGGTATTATATAAAACTGATGGAACACTGACCTCTACCTCTGAAATCAATAATACATTATATGTTAATTAATTGAATTTAAATTAAAAAATATATATTTAGAAATTTTTAAAAAAGGTGATGGGTCATTGTCATGTGCAAGCTGATGTCCTTTCCCCCAGCAGGAGAGCAGAGCCTTCTTCCCTGCATCCCCAGCACCAAAGGCAAGTATAATTTGTGTAAGAGATATATTCCAAGACTCCCCTGTGGATGCCAGCAACCAACGGTAATACCAAACACTATATATACTATGTTTTTTCTATATCTACAAACCTATGATAAAGTTAAATTTATCTATTAGGCACAGTAAGATATTAACAACCATAACTAATAACAAAGCATAACTATAACAATAGACTGTCATAAAATTTATGGGAATGTGATCTCTCTGTCTCTCCCTTAAAATATCTTATTGTGCTGTCCTCACCCTTCTTTTTGTGATGATGTGGATGATGCCCACGTGATAAGATGAAGTGACGGGAATGACGTTGGCTTGTGACGTAGTGCTAGGCTCCTTCCTATTGGCCTTCTGACGGGGTCAGCAGAAGGAAAAGCCTCTGCTTCCAGACCACAGTTGACCACAGGGGAACTGAAACCATAGCAGGTCAAACTGTGGATCAAGGGGGTATAGCTGTCCTGCTGAGCAATTTTGCAAAGTGATTGTGCTCATCTGCATTCTCACCTGCAGGGTCTGAGGAGTTCTGGCTCTCCACATTCTCTCCAACACTGAATAAAATTAGTCTTTCAATTTCAGCCACCCCGACGTATGTAGATGCATTGTTGTTGTTGTTTTAATGGGTCTTAATGAGAACGGTGACCTATGTCTCAGGATTTTATTTTTTATCTTCTCTCTTTGGGAGAGTCACCTCTGGTGTGCTTTTGGCTTATTTTCAAGTTTATTTCATGCATCGTGTAGCTTGTATCTGACTTCATTTTGAGTTAGTCTTCCTATTGGGATCAATCACCAATGATCAATGAGTTAATCAACCATGCCTATATAATGAAACTTCCATAAAAATCCAAGAGGACTGAGTTCAGAGAGGTGCCAGGTTGGGGAACCCATGCCGGTGTGGGGAGACTGCCACGCCTGGAGAGAGCGTGGAAGCTCCGTGCCTTCTCTCCATGCCCGGCCCTGTGCATTTCTTCTATCTGGCTGTTCCTGAGGTACATCTTCTTGTAATAAGCCAGTAATCCAGTAAGTAAAATGTTTCTCTGAGTTCTGTGAGCCGCTCTAGCAAATGAATCAAATCTGAGGATGGGTCCCCGGCAACTTCTGATCTGTAGCTAGTCCCACGCCTGGAGAGAGCGTGGAAGCTCCGTGCCTTCTCTCCATGCCCGGCCCTGTGCATCTCTTCTATCTGGCTGTTCCTGAGGTACATCTTCTTGTAATAAGCCAGTAATCCAGTAAGTAAAATGTTTCTCTGAGTTCTGTGAGCCGCTCTAGCAAATGAATCAAATCTGAGGATGGGTCCCCAAGAACTCCTGATCTGTAGCTAGTTGGTCAGAAGTTCAGGTAACAACCTGGATTTGCAACTAGCATCTGAAGGGGGTTATGGGGGTGGGAGGGAGGCTTGTAGGACCGAACCCTTAACCCATGGGATCTGATGCTATCTCCAGGTAGGCAGTGTCAGAATTGAACTGAACTGAATTCTCGGACACCTGCTGGTGTCTAAGAATTGCTTGGTGGTGGTGGTGGGAACTCCTCCCCACCTCTACATTTGGAATTGGTCTCAGAATACCAAAGTAGATAATTTACATTCATTTTCTTGTAGCAAGGCTTCAAAACTGGTGTGTTCTACCCTTAGAGCACACAGCCTTATAGCTACCTTTCAGGTGGTCAATTGCCACCTGTGTGGCCATATTGGACAGCATGGCTCTAGAACATAAATCTACAAGTGCAATTGCTGGGTCACGATTCAGCACTTCCTCAGTTTATTAGAAGATGCTATTCTCCCCTAAAGCACTTGTATGCTCAAACTCACAACCCCAAGTTCAAGAGTCTCATGCTCTACCCTGAGCCAGTCAGGCGCCCCTACTTCAATATAAATTTTTTTAAAGGAATTTATTTTTAAGTAATCTCCACATCCAATGTGGGGCTCAAACTCACAACCCCAAGATCAAGAGTTGCATGTTCTACTGTCTGAGCCAGCCAGGCACCCCTTCAATATAAATTTTATAATGACATTATCAAGTTCCACAAAAATCATCAAGGGGATTGGGTGATATATTGCTCTGATTCTGCATATTAATTTAGATTCACTTGACATTTATACAATATTGTTTTAACCCCATTACCATGACATATTTTTCTATTTACTTACATCTTTAATGTCTATTAATACAGATTTTAAAATTCCTCCATTTAGGTGGTGTACATCATTATATTTTTGTTATATACATCTCTAAATAGATATATTCCAAGTATATTGATTTATGATGCTATTGTCTACGGCATCTTTTTTTTTTAAGATTTATTTATTTATTTGAGAGAGAGAGAGAGAGAGTGGGGAGGAGGGGCAGAGGGAGAGCGGGAGAGAGAATCCTCAAGCAGACTCCCTGCCAAACGCCGAGTCCGACATGGGACTTGATCCCAGGACCCTGAGATCATGACCTGAGCCCAAATCAAGGCACCCAGGCACCCCCATGGCATCTTTTTTTAAAAAAAAAATTTTAAAGATTTTATTCATTTATTAGAGAGAGAGTGAACGAGAGAGAGAAAAGGAGAGAGAGCACAGTAACGGGGAGGAGGGGGGAGAGGCAGAGGGAGAAGGAGAAGCAGACTCCCCACTGAGCAGGGAACTGGATGTGGTCTTGATCCCAGGACCCTGGGATCATGACCTGACTGGAAGGCAGAAGCTTAACCAACTGAGCCACCCAGGTGCCCCCCATGGCATCTTTTATAAAATCCTATTTAAAAAAATTACTGTGATATGGAAATGGAATTAATTTTTGTAATTTGATTTTGTCTCTAGTAACCTTGCTAACTCTCTTATTAAGCCCCAAAATGTATCTGCATATGCTTTTGGGTTTTTCTACATAAAGATGTCTTTTTTCTTTTCTTTTCCTTTCCTTGCTTTCCTTTCCTTTTCCTTTCTTTTCTTTTCAATTCTTATACCTTTTTCTTATTTTTATTGCCTTACTACACTGGGACTTCATGCTACTCCAAACAGTATGCAGTTTTCTGAAGACACCCTTTATCTTGTTGGGGAAGTTCTCTTTCATTCCCAGTTAGCTATGAGTTTTATCATGAAGGCGATTGAAATCACCCAATGCTTAATAATTTTTATCTCTTGAGATTTAATTGGTCAAGGGCCAATCATGAAAATAGAAGCCATGCTATGTGTTTCAGCAGAGGGAATTTAATATGAAGAATTTGTTATGCAGATGTTGGGAGGTGAATGGAGCCCTGCCTAGAAGTCTTGGACCACTTTAAGTACCTGGCTTGAGACTTTTTTTTTGGTCTTTTTAAATATTTTTTATTGAAATACATTAGACATATATCATTAGTTTTGAGTGTACAACACAATGATTCAGTATTTGTATATATTAGAAAATGAGGGCGCCTGGGTGGCTCAGTTGGTTAAGTGACTGCCTTCAGCTCAGGTCATGATCCTGGAGTCTCAGGATCGAGTCCCGCATTGGGCTCCCTGCTCGGCAGGGAGTCTGCTTCTCCCTCTGACCCTCCCCCCTCTCATGTGCTCTCTCTCTCTCTCTCTCTCATTCTCTCTCTCAAATAAATAAATAAAAAATCTTAAAAAAAAAAAAAGAAAGAAAGAAAATGAGGGCGCCTGGGTGGCTCAGTTGGTTAAGCGACTGCCTTCGGCTCAGGTCATGATCCTGGAGTCCCAGGATCGAGTCCCGCATTGGGCTCCCTGCTCGGCAGGGAGTCTGCTTCTCCCTCTGACCCTCCGCCCTCTCATGTGCTCTCTCTCTCCTCTCATCCTCTCTCTCAAATAAATAAATAAAATCTTAAAAAAAAAAAAAAAGAAAATGATCACCACACTAAGTCTAGTCAACATCCATCACTATAGATAGTTACACATTTTTTCTTGTGATGAGAACTTTTAAGATCTACTCTCTTAGCAACTTTCAAATACATGATACAGCATTGTTAATTATGGTTACCATGCTGTAAATTATATCCCCAGGACTTATTTTACAGCTGGGAGTTTGTACTTTTTTAAAAGTTTTTTTATTTATATTTTTAGTAATCTTTACACCCAACATGGGACTTGAACTCATGACCCCAAGATCAAGAGTTGCATGTTCTTTTGACCTAGCCAGTCAGGCGCCCCAGAAGTTTGTACCTTTTGACCTCCTTCATCCATTCTGCCCGCCCCTGGCCTCTGGCAGCCAACAATGTGTTCTTTGTATCTGTAAGTTTGTTTTTGGTTTTTGTTTTTTAGATTTCACATATAGGTGAGATCATATGGTATTTGTCTTTCTCTGTCTGACTTATTTCACTTAGCACACTGCCCTCGAGGTCCATATGTGTTGTCACAAATGGCAGGATTTCCTTTTTTTTTTTTTTAAGATTTTATTTATTTACTTGACAGAGAGAGACACAGTGAGAGAGGGGACACAAGCAGGGGGAGTGGGAGAGGGAGAAGCAGGCTTCCCGCCGAGCAGGGAGCCTGACGCGGGGCTCGATCCCAGGACCCTGGGATCATGACCTGAGCCGAAGGCAGATGCTTAACCAACTGAGCCACCCAGGTGCCCTGGATTTCCTTAATTTTTTTATGGCTGAAGAATACTCCATCATGTACATATAAACTCCATCTTCTTTATCCATTCATCTATGGATGGACACTTACGTTATTTCCTATCTTGGCTATTGTCAATAATGCTGCAGTGAACACACAGGTGCATATATCTTTCTGACTTAGTGCTTTCATTTCCTTCAGATATATACCAGAAGTGGGATTGCTAGATCATATGGTAGTTCTATTTTTAATTTCTTGAGGAACCTCCATACTGTTTTTCAGAGTGACTGCACTAATTACACTCCCACCAACAGTGCACAAAGTTTCTCTTTTTTTCTCACGTCCTTGCCAACACTTCTTGTTGTTTGTCTTTTTGATGATTCCAGCTTGAGATTTGTCAGACCACCAGGCGATGTGAGTTTATGCTGCACAATGTGGGAGACTTGTCTTCTTTAGTCCCTGCTTTGCTCAAGGCAATTTCCCCTGCAATTCATGAGGAGTGGGGAGTGGAGAGATATACCTGGTTACCTCTTGTTACCTCTTGTTCACTCAGCAGAGACAGTCCTAGGTTCTGGGGAGCATAATATTTATACAAGCATTGAGATCACTCCTTAGAAAAGAAATACCACATTTGGCATACGTATGAATTTTTTTAAATGAGAAAATGAAAAAATGCACTACATCAAATTGCAAAAGGTAAAATGTGCAAAGTCAAAATATGAGACAACTCCCAAGAATTAGAGGCTATTTTCATTAGTAGTATGGAATACCTCTCTGGCACACCTGCATAACACATGTTGCCCACCTTTTTTGACTGATACTCTTTTTTTAAGTTTTTATTTATTTATTTAAATAATCTCTACACCCAGTGTGGGGCTCAAACTCGCAATCCCCGGATCAAGAGTGGCATGCTCTTCTGACTGAGCCAGCCAGACACATGAAGAAATTGTCTTTCAATCCTACAGCTTGTTACAAGAATGTCTAAAATGTTTATGTCAAATGTCAAGTTTGGGGAAACCTTATCGAGTTTCTTTCCTAAGAGGGCAGTGGGATTACAGGGTCTTTTCATACATGCTTTGAGCCCCTGCCAGGACTTTTCAAAAAAGGGTCCCTTGAAGATGGAGCTTCATTAGTTTCAGGGTGGCAGATTTGCTTCTCTGCTGAAGCCAGACTTTTGGGGTCCCGCCCAATGGGGCACCGGTCCCCCTTAACACGTGCTCTTTTCAGTGGACTTGTGCCATCTCTGTTCCATGAGACCTTCAGATTCATGAGGACAAACTTTCGAGGATGCCATGCTCCGAAAACCCCTCATAACAAAGGGGATTTAACTTAGCTTTCCCTCTGCGTTCCACCCTCCCTTGGATTTGGGTCTGGAAATTCCTTTCTTCCTTGCCAGAACTTGCATGGTTTTAAGAAAATTTTAAGTGATGCTTTTCCAGAATGTTCAGGGTTTTTCAGCTCGAGGGTGAGTCACACTGAATCTCCAGGACTAGTTCCCCCTTCTCTTTTTTTTAAAATAGAATTGTCTTTTTTTTTTTAAAGATTTTATTTATTTATTTGAGAGAGAGAGAATGAAGAGACAGAGAGCACGAGAGGGAAGAGGGCAGAGGGAGAAGCAGACCCCCTGCTGAGCAGGGAGCCCGATGCGGACTCGATCTCGGGACTCCAGGATCATGACCTGAGCCGAAAGCAGTCGCTTAACCAACTGAGCCACCCAGGCGCCCCCCCCCTTCTCTTTTTAAAAAATATTTCTTGGGCACCTGCGTGGCTCAGTCGGTTACGCATCTTCCTTCGGCTCAGGTCGTGATCCCGGGGTCCTGGGATCCAGCCCCGCATCAGGCTCCTTGCTCAGTGGGGCGTTTGCTTCTCCCTCTGCCTCCCGCTCTCCCTGCTTGTGCTCTCTCTTTCTTTCTGGCAAATAAATGAAATCTTTAAAAATATATATTTCTTATTACAAGGCAGCAATCTTTTATTGGAGCATTTTTTTTGTCTAAAACTATGCACGAACAGATTAATCTTTTGTTCCTATTAACATAAGTCGAACATCACTATTCCAAACCAGTATTATTTACAAAAATGAGCCTTTTCGTTACTTTCTTGCCAGGTTCACGAGGACTAAATCTTAAGCCAACTTCAACATAGCTTTTAGAATCTTCCTGCCATCCAATACCCAGCAACACTTCTAGGGTAGGGGACAGCCTTTTCATAGAGATAGCAACATTCATTGTTCACTGGGACCGTAGAACCGCAAGTGAACAACAATAAAATGAAATCATTCCAAACAATTCCCATTTGTCTTTCAAAAGCATGCTTCGTCTAAATCTCCCTTTCTATACAGACTGGGGGAGAGAGACCCCAGAGAGTATAGTTATGTTAATTAAATTCACCGCTTTAAACAGTGAACAAGACGGTTTAGTGTGTGTATGGGCGAGCTTGCCATGGACACCAGCAGATAATAAAGAAAACTTCAAACCCAGAATAACATGTACTCCGACAACTGGACGGCTCCAATCCATACTTTTTTTTTTTATTTAAAGATTTTATTTATTTATTTGAGAGAACGAGAATGAGAGAGAGTACATGAGAGGGGGGAGGGTCAGAGGGAGAAGCAGATTCCCTGCTGAGCAGGGAGCCCGATGCGGGACTCGATCCCAGGACTCCAGGATCATGACCTGAGCTGAAGGCAGTCGCTTAACCAACTGAGCCACCCAGGCGCCCCTCCAATCCATACTTTTAATCTGGATCACAGTGAAATTGTTTGCTTTCCAGTTAAAGATATTGCCAAAATCTTTCAAAGCAGATTTCTGCTTAGAAATTCAAAAGAAAATGTTAAATAATAAAAAATGCTGGCTTATTATATAGTTTCTGACAGGCTCCAATATCCTGGGTGCCAGAAGATAATTCTATCTCTGTTGCTAGTAAAAAGAGGAATCTTGTATACACTAAAAATGTGATATTACAAGATTCTAGTGTCACCTGTCAAAACACGAATATCTAAAAAAAAAAAAAGGAATATCTAGAATGCAAATTTTTTTTAAAGATTTTATTTATTTATTTGAGAGAGAATGAGGTAGAGAGAGAGAGCATGAGAGGGAGGAGGGTCAGAGGGAGAAGCAGGCTCCTCGCCGAGCAGGGAGCCTGATGCGGGACTCGATCCCGGGACTCCAGGATCATGACCTGAGCCGAAGGCAGTCGCTTAACCACTGAGCTACCCAGGCGCCCCTAGAATGCAAATTTCAGTAAGCACTCGAGATGAAGGGCAATCAGAATACAAAAGCAGGCAAAATCCACATAAATTAACTCCTACTAATCTGAGAAATCAATGTAATGTATATGTAAATTGAAAAACACTGTCTAGCTAGTCATTAGTTTCTAACTAAATTATGACAGGTCGCTTCAGCATATATGTTCTCTTCCTGTGATATTTGTTTGTTCTGGCAAGACTCCAAGAAGCACTGGCCCCTGAAAACAGCTCAGCAAAAGACAGCTGTGAGGCAATTGCTTCCGATTTGCCAGATAATAAGTCCCAAGACTGCAGTCATCACTAACAGGACAAGCACCAGAGTGTAGATGTTCTTGTGAGATTTTTTTTTCTGCCAGTGAAGCAGCTTGCTGTAACTGACCAGTGGCTTTGTCTGCATGCAACTTGGAACTTTCCTCATTGGCTTCTCTGCTGTCATTGGGTCACCTTGGTCATGGATCATCATGGCCAAATCTTTTTTTTTTTTTAACATTTTATTTATTTGAGAGAGAGAGGGAGCATGAGCGGGGGGAGAGGCAGAGGGAGAAGCAGGCTCCCCGCTGAGCAGGGAGCCCCATGCAGGACTGGATCCCAGGACCCCGGGATCATGACCCGAGCCGAAGGCAGACGCTTAACCGACTGAGCCATCCAGGCGCCCCTATCATGGCCAAATCTTTAGACATCCGATGGACATCCAAAATGTCAGCCTGCAGCTGCCAAATTCCCCTTCCTCACTCTTTAGTAAGTTCTGGATCCTGCTCTGTGATGGCCATCTCATCCTCCTGGCTCTGCATCTGGTTCCACTCCTCATGGCTGTCAAATGAGGGGAGCTGCTCTCTCTTTGCCTCTCCTCCACAGAGAGAGGAGATCCATCTCTCGCTCTGGCAATAAGCTCCTTTTCCTTTTCAGACACTCTTCCCTGCACAGCCTGGAAATCCTTTACAGCCCAGAGAGGTCATTCAGGAGGCCATCTTTCTGAAGTTCCAGTTTAGTGATTCATTTGTTTCCTTGGCATTTGTGGAGTATTGCAACTGTTGCAGATTTTCCTCTGGTTGCTTGAGTCCCGCTTGCTTCCTAGTTGGCTCATCAGATTCTTTATCTGAGCAGCGGCTCCGCAGATTGGCTGGATGTAGCTGCCATGCGTCTGGATGACTGTTGAAATCCTGGAGCCTGGGGCTCAGAGGGCTCCAGGTTTGGTACATGTCTAAGGGACTGTAGGACATGGTGAGGAGCTAAGACCCACTGGCCCTGCACAGCATTCCCTGAAGCAGCCCCGGGACTGGATGCACAGGCCGATGGGGAACTGGGAAGAGAAAGGGCTGCGGGAAGGGGCTGAGGCTGCCTGCACACTCGGTTTCTCTTTTCCAGCTGCCCCGGCCCTCCGCTGACCTCACTCTTGATATAAACATCATTTGGAAGGCGATCACGTCCAGATTCACATCTGGACAAGCATCCCAGCCTCCAGGGGGCCTCGGTATTCTCACCGGCTGCGTCAGATACAGAGGCGAGCCAGGATGATTTC
Organism: Mirounga angustirostris; assembly: GCF_029215605.1. NCBI lineage: Eukaryota > Metazoa > Chordata > Mammalia > Carnivora > Phocidae > Mirounga > Mirounga angustirostris. The sequence continues at coordinate 54,626,266 of NW_026991724.1, read as the reverse complement.
TCAGCCCCCACTTCACCTCCCATGGCCCGTGCTGACAAAGTTCCCCTTCTGTGGTGACCACAGCTCTGTCACACCCGGCTTCCTGTTGGGGCTTCCTTGGCCTCACCCTCCATTCGGGCCATTTCCTTCCCTGACAGAGGGACCCGAACCCGGGCTCCTGCCCTGGCCGGTGCAGACATGGGGCCCCTGCTGCTGCTGTCCCTGCTGTGGGGGGGTAAGTGGGCCAAGGGAGGGGGGCTGGCTGGGCACAGGTGGGAGTGGGCTGGAGCCGCAGCTGAGCCTCCGTGTCCCCCCAGGGTCCCTGCAGGAGGATCCAGGGTTCGAGCTCCGAGTGCAGGACTCAGTGACGGTGCAGGAGGGTCTCTGTGTCCACGTGCCCTGCTCCTTCTCCTACCCCTGGAGCCCGTGGTATTCCCGTGAGAAGCCCTACGTGTACTGGTTCCGGAATGGGGACAGCCGTTATCCTGTGGCTACAAATGACCAAAGGAAAATGGTGATGATAGAGGCCCGGGGCCGATTCCACCTCATCGGGAACCCCTGGGACAACAACTGCTCCCTGAGAATCAGAGAGGCCAGGAAGAGTGACCAGGGAGTCTACAAGTTCCGAATGGAGAGAGACAACGTGAAATATAATTACAGAGATAAGAAGCTGATGGTGCAGGTGGCAGGTCCGGCAGGGGCCCCAGAAGAGGGCTCTGGGACGTGGAGACCCCCTCATAGAACAGGAACCGGACACTGGAACATTCCTTGCTCCAGGTCTTGGGGCTGGGATGGTGGGAAGAGGTATGGGGGCCCGGGGTCAGCTTGTGCCCTGAGGCCCTGGTCCCTCTCAGGGTCACAGTCTGGGTCCCCACCTCCCTGGGGCCCAAGCACCTCCCTCTCTCCTCCTCAGCCCTGACACAGAAACCCGACATCCACTTTCCGGAGCCCCTGAAGTCTGGCTATCCCACAAACCTGACCTGCAGTATGCTGGGATCCTGCGAAGAGGGAAGACCTCTCACCTTCTCCTGGGTGGGGGATGCTCTTGACTCGCTGGACCCCCAGACCCTCCACTCCTCAGTGCTGATCCTCACCCCGAGGCTGCAGGACCATGGCAGCAACCTCACCTGTCAGGTGCACCTGCCAGGTCAGGACACCGTGGAAAGAACCATCAGGCTCAATGTCTCCTGTGAGTGCTGGAGGGATGGCTGGGTCCCTCAGGGCAGTGGGGATTGTGTGTATGCGCACATGCGCGCCTTGGGAGTGTAGGTGGGGAGTGGACAAGAACAGCAATCCCCACCTTCCCGGTTCCCCTACCCCTCCTTGGGTGCTGGGTCAACTTCCAGTCTTCACGTCTGAAGCAGGGCCATATCTTTCCATCCCAGATGCTCCCCAGAAACTCAACATCAGCATCTTCTTCAGCGATGTTGCAGGTAGGAAAGAACCTGTCTTCTTGGGGGCTGGGACCTGGCCCTGGGGTGGGGGTAGCGGGTCAGCTCCCAGCAAAGCAGTGGGGATCACAGCCTTAATGGGATCAGATATGGGAAAAGCAAGGATAAAAATCACCACCCTCCCTCCTCCACCTCCCACGTACGCACCTGCACTCCTACACGCTCACACATGCGCACAAACTCTTCAAAGCCCATTTCACCTCACCAGTTCACTCCTCTGGTTTCCCACCTACCCCTCCATCCCAGCCTCCTCCATCCTATTTCCTGCTGTGTTCACTGAGTGAAGCCACCAAACAGTCCAGGCACGTCCCAGTGGGACACTGAGCCTCCTCTGAAGATATGAAGCCCAGACACTTGAGGTCAACCTCTTTTGGGTGTAAAGCCCAGGCTTTCAACCCTGATGGAACCAAATCAGTGGGTCAAGAAAGGAGAGGGAGATGCCAACCAGCTCCTGGAAAGGAGGGAGGGATGGAGACTGCCAGCCTCCCACAGCTGGTGCCCTCTCTCTGCATCTCTCTCCCAAAGTCCCGAAGATTCTGCAAAACACCTCATCGGTTCTCATCCTGGAGGGCCAGGCTCTCGGTCTGCTCTGTGCTGCTGAGAGCAGTCCCCCTGCCGAGCTGAGCTGGTTCCGGGGGTCCCCCGCCCAGAATGCCACCCCCATCTACAGGAGTGCAAACCTGGACCTGCCTCAAGTAGGGGCTGCAGAGGAAGGAGACCTCACCTGCCAAGCTCAGAACCCGCTGGGCTCCCAGCACATCTCCCTGCATCTCTCTGTGCTCTGTGAGTGTGGGGACCCCTGGGGGCAGGCTGCCCGGGGCCTGGGCAGGAGAGACACCGCTGACCCTTCGCCTCCCTCCCGCAGACCCCCCGCGGCTGCTCAGCCCCTCCTGCTCCTGGGAGGGCGAGGGGCTGCACTGCAGCTGTTCCTCCTGAGCCCAGCCGGCCCCCACCCTGCGCTGGCGGCTGGGGGAGGGGCTGCTGGAGGGGAACCACAGCAACGCCTCCTGGACCATCACCTCCAGCTCGGCGGGGCCCTGGGCCAACAGCTCCCTGAGCCTCAGCGGGCCGCTGGGCTCTGGCCTCAGACTCAGCTGCGAGGCCCGGAACGCCCACGGGAAACAGAGCATGGCTATCCTGGTGCTGCCAGGTCCGGGGGCTGTTGGGGGCCAAGGTGTAGGGGAAGGGAGTCCTAGAGAAGCCTGGGGCTGGCTGGGGCTGGGGCCTGCACAGAGGGCGATTGGTGGGATAGGGTGCTGCTCCATCTCTGGCCTAAGCTGGCCCTTCAGCAAGTTCTGCAAGGAGGTAGGAAAGCAAGAGACTGAGTCCTGGAAGTGAGTCTTGACACACCTCTTCTCTGCAGGGAAATCGGTGTTCCTGGCAGGAGCCTTGCCTGCCGCTCTTGGAGGTGCTGGTGCTGGGGCCCTGCTGTCCCTAAGTCTGTGCCTCATCTTCTTTTGCATGTAAGTCTTTGTCCGGGGAGGTACAGGGAGTGCGGAGAGAGGTCACTCAATCCCAGAAATGCAGAGCGGAGTAGAGTAGATCCAGAGGGCATCTCTTTTGGGCGGTGGGGGGATAACAGCTGTCCTGAGATATACTTCCCAGACATTTACAGTGTACAATTCAATGGCTTTTAGTGTATTCCGAGTTGTGCATCCATTACCACAATTATAGGACTTTTGCATCAGCCCCCAAATGAAAGAGAAACAAACCAAAGAAACCCTCCACTCCTTAATTTTCATCCTGTCCCCATCCTCCCCCAGCCCTAGGCAACCGCCAATCTATTTTCTGTCTCCCTACGTTTGCCTATTCCGAACATTCTGTGTAAGCGGAATCATACAACACGCAGTCCTTTGTGACTGACCTCGTTCACTTAGCATGATGTTTTCAAGGTTCATGCATGTTGTGGCATGTGTCAGTCCTTGATCCTTTTTTTTCCAAAGATTTTTATTTATTTATTTGAGAGAGAGTGAGCACAAGTGGGGAGGAGAGGCAGAGGCAGAGGGAGAAGCAGGTTCCCCGCTGAGCAGGGAGCCCAAGTGGGGCTCGATCCCAGGACCCCGGGGTCATGACCTGAGCTGAAGGCAGACGCGTAACTGACTGAGCCACCCAGGCGCCCGATACTGCATCCTTTTTTTATTTCCATATACCATTCCATTGCATGGGTGGAGCACATTTTGTTTGTCATTCATCTACTGATAGACATTTGGGCTGTTTCTACTTTTTGGCTATCACAAATAACACTGCTATGACCACTCGGGCACAAGTTTTTAATGTGTTAGAGGGATCTTTAGTGATGGAGGTTTGGTCTGGCCGAACCTCTGCTCATCCAGGGGGATGGAGTGCTTACTTGCAGGTCAGGAAGGTCTGAGGTTACTTCCGGGGTCTGGATGCCCTTTCACCAGAGAACGGGCAGCCTGCCCATGGGTGCCTGAGCCATCCTGGTTGCAGTGTGTTCGTTTCTCCCCTTAGAGTAAAAGCCCGCAGGAAGCAAGCATCCAGGAGTCGAGAGGGCCTGGGTAATGAAGATCCTGTCATGGGTACAGTTGCCTGGGTGAGTGATGCTGGCGTCCTCTCATGCAGTTGCGGGGCCCCGGGCTTGTCCTTTCAGAGTCCAGATGGAGCTCCTAGCATTTCCCCATCCCCTGCTCCACGCTGGTCACCTGGGTGGACACCTGGGAGTTGGCATCCCTTCTGTTCTTCGCCTTCATCTCCCAGACCCAGTGGCCCTCTGGTCACCTCTTGTCCCACCCCTGCTGATCACTCTTTGCTGGACATAGCCTGACAGAACCTCTCCCGAAATCTATTGCTTTCCAGCCATTTGGGAGTTTCAATTATGTTGTTTGCTCCCGTTGTTTAGAGAATTGAGTCACATTTCTTGGTCTGATATTTAAAGTACTTCTAGAAGTCTCCCCTGATGGCCACTCCAGCCCTGGTCTGGCTATGGTCCAGCCACACCGACCTTCTCATGGTCTCCATACACACCTGCTCCCCTATGACTTGAGGCCTTTGCATGTACAGTTCCTCCCACCTGGAATGCTCTCCTGTCTCGACTTCCACCAGACCACCTTGTGTGATCATACTTCTAGCTCCAGTACCAGCATCTTCGGCTCTGGGAAACCTTTGCCATCTCCCTCCCTGCCAGTGTCCATGCCTCTCTCCCCTATGTGCCCAGAGCTCTGTGTCCATCCCTGTCTTGAGGGGCCCCTCACACAACATCACCGCCTTTGCCTTATCTCCGCCCTCTCATATTTGTGATGTCTTTGAGGGCAGGGGGCTGCAATTGTCTCTCACTCTAGCTGTATGCAACATGTCCCCTCTCCCCTATAAAATTACATCCATATTACCCTAAATGGTGTTATCCAAAATGTTTTATTTGTGACCAACCTCTTATCGCAGGAACAAGCATTGTTCATTAGTATTTACTCATTTTGTTCACAATATGATAAGCAACTGTGAGCCTACCGTCCAACCTGAGACCTCAAACACTGACCCTAACTTCCATCTGCTCAGGTTGCTCTGTGACGCATCCCCAGTAACCATTGCTCTGAATCTTTTGTTGCTAACATTATCCCATATACGTATGCCTGAAATAGATGCTGATTAGTTTAATTACTTCTGAACCTACAAAGGTTGGTCACATTCTGTGCACTCTTCTTGGACTTGCTTTTGTAGACCCAACACTGTAAGTTATGTCATGGAGATTCATCCACGTTGCATGAAGTTGCAGTTGTCTGTTTCATTTTATGATTTTGTCTATTGCCTAAGCTCCTGTTGCTGGACATTTGAGTTGTTCCAGATGTTCTTGCATATCTCATTGCATTCACATGCAAGAGTTTTTCTTCAGCATTATGTAAGGATTTAATTACTAGGTGGGAGGGTGTGTGAATATTCCGATTTACAAGGTTTTCCAGAGCAAATGCATCCTTTTATACATCCATCTGTGCCTTTCGTATCCTGTTGATCTGTAATCTCTGCAGCACTTGGTTTTCTGAAATTTTTTTGTCATCTCACTATCTCACTATGGTATTGATTTGCATTTCACTGGTTGCCAGTGAGGATGAAAATCTCTCTGTCTTACTGGCATACGAACACCTCCTCTCTAAAATGCCCGGTCCCATCTGCAGCCCAATGCCGTATTGGGTGTTTGACTTTCTTATTGAATTTATTGAAGAGCTTTATACATTTTCATACTTTTTTCCCAGTTATATGCATTGTAAATATCTTCTCCCAGTGATTAACTTGCCTTCACTTTTTAAAGGTGACCTTGATGAACGTTAGTTCTTAATTGTAATATAACCATATTCACCAATCTCCTCTTCTCTGTTGAGTGACTTTTGGGTCTCATTTAAGAAAATCTTTCTTGGGCGCCTGGGTGGCTCAGTTGGTTAAGCGACTGCCTTCGGCTCAGGTCATGATCCTGGAGTCCCGGGATCGAGTCCCGCATCGGGCTCCCTGCTCGGCGGGGAGCCTGCTTCTCCCTCTGACCCTCCCCCATCTCGTGCTCTGTCTCATTCTCTCTCTCAAATAAATAAATAAAAAAGAAAAAAAAAAGAAAATCTTTCTTATCCTAAGATTAGAAGGATATTCAAGTATAATTTCTTTTTTTTAAAGATTTTATTTATTTATTTGAGAGGAAGAGAGTGAGAGAGAGCACAAGCAGGGGGAGTGGCAGGCAGAACGAGAGGGAGAAGCAGACTCCCTGCTGACTGGGGAGTCTGACGTGGGGCTTGATCCCAGGACCCTGAGATCATGACCTGAGCCGAAGGCAGACGCTTAAACCACTGAGCCACCCAGGTGCCCCTTTTCTTCATTTTTTTTTTAAATAGACTCCATGCCTAATATGGAGCTCAAAATCACAACCCTGAGATCAAGAGTCACATGTGCTACTGACTGAGCCATCTAGGTGCCCCCATCATACATCAAAATGTATTCTATTCCAGTGGTCAATTTAACTGTCCCTGAGTCAGAACTGTCCCTAGAGGCAAGGCAATAATTCGAGACCAAGTCCTGATATCTGATAGAGCAGGAGCACCTCCTTAATTTTCTTTAATAGCGTCTTGGCTATTCTTGGCCTTTTGCTGTTCTATATAAACATTAGAATCAGTTTGTCTAGTTCCAAAAAACACTCCTGTTGGTTTTTTACTGGAATTACATTGAACCTGTGTATCAACTCGGGAAGAATTTACTTATTTATAAATTCAAGTCTTCTTGTGCACAAGAACAGGTATCTATTAGTTAAAGTTTTTCCAAGAAAGATGTAGAATTCCTTCAGACAGGTCTTGCAAACCTTTTGTTATTTTACTTCCTTAATAACTAGTTTTGTTACTATTATAAATGCTATCTTTTTATTTATTGTTTTTAAAGATTTTATTTATTTGTCAGAGAGAGAGAGCACAAGCAAGGGGAGCTAGAGGCAGAGGAGCCCGACGTGGGGCTCGATCCCAGGCCCCTAGGATCATGACCTGAGCCAAAGGCAGATGCTTAACCAACTGAGCCACCCAGGCATCCCTTAAATGCTATCTTTTTAAAGGTGCATTTTCTGATCACTCATCAATGATATGCAGGATGAAAACATTTGTTAAAAATTTATGAAGAGTTGGGGTGCCTGGATGGCTCAGTTTGTTGAGCGGCCGGCTCTTGATTTTGGATCGGGTCATGATCTCAGGGTGGTGAGATTGAGCCCTGCACCAAGCTCTGTGCTCAGTGTGAGTCTGCTCATAACTCTGTCTCTCTCTCCCCTTACCCGCCCCCCCCACTCGTGCACACATGCACACACACCTCACTCTCTCTCAAATAAATAAATAAATCTTTAAGAAAAAATTATGAAAGGTTGGGACACCTGGCTGGATCAGTGGGAGGAGTATGCAACTTTTGATCTCAGGGTCATGGGTTCAAGCCCCATGCTGGGTGTAGAGATTACTAAAAATAATAATAATACTAATAAACTTTAAAAAATTTATAAAGTGTTTTAGAATTTAAAAAAATTACAAATTGGTCTTAGGTGTCATTTAGATTCCTGTTGGTTTGGTAGCTGGAGCATTCTTAGATCTACTCATAAGCCTCCTGCACCATGCTTTTACAGAGAGATACCATCTGAAAATTTTGTGATATTCTTGTTTTTTTTTATAATTTTTTTAAAGATTTTATTTTATTTATTTGAGAGAGAGAGAATGAGAGAGAGCAAGCACATGAGAGGGGGGAGGGTCAGAGGGAGAACCAAACTCCCTGCCGACCAGGGAGCCCAATGCGGGACTCGATCCTGGGACTCCAGGACCTGAGCCGAAGGCAGTCGCTTAACCAACTGAGCCACCCAGGTGCCCCGATATTCTTGTTTTTAACTGTCATGGCTAGCTGAATCAAAGCAGCTGAATTTGATGCAAATATAATGTCATTTTGTTCAAGAATCAACTCATCCTTTTGGACTTCAGATACTGCACAAGAAATCTGGCCTCATGCATCCTCTGCAGATGTATTTTTCTTCTAAGAGATTTCATATTTCAATAAATAACTCACTCTCCTGAATCAGTGATGGGGAAATGAGCACATTCAGACTCCATTCTTTGGTCACAGAGATCTGTGTCACATGGAGTGTTGGTAGTAGGTGGCAAAAGATTGAACAGTAGCCAGTTCCTTAATTTGTCCAAACAGCTTCTCCTTCTACTTTCTACTTTGGTGGGACTGAACACCCCTGCAGAGTTCTTCTGGGGCTCCACTATAAATGTTCATCTCTTCACAGTGACACCCAGCTCTTTGGGGTGCTGGTCTGGATGCTGAGGATTGTCTTCATTCTCTCAGTAGATGCAACAGTGTGTGAACAGCAATTACGTATTTATTGATCTTATATTCTTCCAGCTTGCTAAGCTCTCGTGTTAGTTATTTTTTAATATATTTTTTAAAGATTTTATTTATTTATTTGAGAGAGAGAATGAGACAGAGAGAGAGAGAGCATGAGAGGGGGGAGGATCAGAGGGAGAAGCAGACTCCCTGCTGAGCAGGGAGTCCGATGCGGGACTCGATCCCGGGACTCCAGGATCATGACCTGAGCCGAAGGCAGTTGCTTAACCAACTGAGCCACCCAGGCGCCCAATATTTTATTTTTAAGTTATCTCTACACCCAACGTGGGGTTCAAACTTACCCTGAAATCAAGAGTCGCATGCTCCACTGACTGAGCCAGCCAGGCGCCCCTAAGCTCCCTTGTTAGTTCTAATAATTTGTATATAGACATTGAAGTATTTTAACAGTTTTTTTTTCATTTTTTAAAAATTAACATATAATGTATTACTGGTTTCATAGGTACAGGTCTGTGATTCAACAGTCTTATATAATACCCAGTGCTCATTACATCACGTGCCCTCCTTAATGTCCATCAGCCAGTTACCCCATCCCCATCCACCTCCCCTCCAGCAACCCTCAGTTTGTTTCCTATGATTAAGAGTCTCTTATGGTTTGTCTCCCTCTCTGATTTCTTCTTGTTTTATTTTTTCCTCTCCTCCCCTATGAATCTCTGTTTTGTTTCTTAAATTCCACATATCAGCAAGATCATATGATAATTGTCTTTCTCTGATTGACTTATATCGCTTAGCATAACACCCTCTAGTTCCAGGGTGCCTGGGTGGCTCAGTTGGTTGGGCGACTGCCTTCGCCTCAGATCATGATCCTGGAGTCCCGGGATTGAGTCCTTCATTGAGCTCCCTGCTCAGTGGGGAGTCTGCTTCTCCCTCTGACCCTTCCCCCTCTCATGCTCTCTCTCTCAAATAAAATAAATAAAATCTTAAAAAAAAACCCACCCTCTAGTTCCAGCCACGTTGTTGCAAATAGCAAGATTTCACTTTTTGATGGCTGAATAATATTCCATTGTATATAGATACCACATCTTTATCCATTCATCTGTCAATGGACATCTGGGCTGTTTCCATAGTTGGGCTATTGTGGACATTGCTGCTATAAACATTGGGGTGCACATGCCCCTTCAGATCACATTTTTATCTTTGGGGTAAATACCCAGTAGTGCAATTGCTGGGTCGTAGGGTAGCTCTGTTTTCAACTTTTTGAGGAACCTCCATACTGTTTCCCAGAGTGGCTGCACCAGCTTGCATTCCCACCAACAGTGTAGGAAGGTTCCCCTTTCTTTGCGTCCTCACCAACATCTGTCATTTCCTGTCTTGTTAATTGTAGCCATTCTGACTGGTGTGAGGTGGTATCTCATTGTGGTTTTGCTTTATATTTCCCTGATGCCGAGTGATGTGGAGCATTTTTTCATGTGTCTGTTGGCCATTTTAACAGTTTTTTGTTTGTTTGTTTGTTTAAAAAATATCACAGGGTCGCCTTCTGGCTCAGTCGGAAGAGCATGTGACTCTTGATCTCAGGGTTGTGAGTTTGATCCCCACATTGGGTGTGGAGCCCATTTAAAAAAATTTTTTTTTAAAGTATCCCAGTTTGGGGCACCTGGCTGGCTCAGTTGGTGGAGCATACTACTCTTGATCTCCAGGTTGTGAGTCCATGTATTTTAGAAATGCTGTATCCTCTCAGTGAATTGAACATTTGATCACACATAGTGATCCTCTCTATTGCTATTGATACTTTTTGTTTTAAAGTCTATTTGGTTGGATCTTAATATAGATACACCAATTTGTCATTGGCTAGTAAGATGTCTGATATTTTTACATCCTCTGTTCCTCCAACAACATTTTATTTATACTTCAGAAGTGATTTTTGTAAACAGCATATAACCAGGTTTTTTTTTTAAAGAATTTTTTAAGCAGGCTCCGCACCCAACATGGGGCTTGAACTCACAACCCTGGCATTAAGAGACTCCTGACTGAGCCGGCCAGGTTTTTACAAAACCAATTTGACCTCCTCTATTTGTGTTTTCTGTGGTTGTTAATACATGCGGATTTTGTTCTCCTATTTTAACTTTTCCTTTCACTTGGTTCCATTTTTTTCAGTATTTCATTTTCTCCTTTCTTAAAAAATTAATATCTCTCTTACACCCAACAAAAAAACTTCAGTGTACTTTTATGTATCTCTTGTTCTTCTTTCCCTCCACTTTCCACAATGTTGGTGCTTTTTCTAGATCTTCATTTCTCATTCTGGGTTATTATGAACATACTTAACATTTTTCTATATGGTCTTTTGTTTAATACACAGCCACACATTTTACTGGGGTATTTTGTCACCTTTGTACCCCAGATTTATTGCAGCATTTTCAGGTTTTGTTACTTTTATTTGGATTCTTCTTCCCAATGTGTTTTCAATTTGGATTTTCTTGTATTAAGACTTCTGAGGACTTGTGTGTTTGAAATTCTTTTTTAATGTTCCTACATTTGAATTTCACTTGGCAGGATATAAATTCTAGGATCGGGCACATGGGTGGCTCAGTTGTTAAGCGTCTGCCTTCGGCTCAGGTCGTGATCCCAGGGTCCTGGGATCGAGCCCCGCATCGGGCTCCCTGCTCCGCGGGAAGTCTGCTTCTCCCTCTCCCACTCCCCCTGCTTGTGTCCCCTCTCTCGCTGTGTCTCTCTCTGTCAAATAAATAAATAAAATCTTAAAAAAAAATTCTAGGATCATAGTGATTTTCCTTCAATGCTTTATTATTTTGTCTTATTTTTCTTTTAAGTAATCTTTACACCCAACTTGGGACTCAAACTCGCAACCCCAAGATTAAGAGTCACACGCTCTACCCACTGAGCCCAGCCAGGCACCCCCTTCCTTCAATGCTTTAAACACTGTACCCTATTGTTTCTTGTACCCAGTGTTGCTGTTAAGAAATGTTATGTCTGGGGACGCCTCAGTGGCTCAGGTGATTAAGTGTCTGACTCTTGATCTCAGGATCATGAGATTGTGAGATCAAGCCCCATGTCGGGCTCTGTGCTCACTGGGGAGTCTGCTTGAGATTCTCTCTCTCCCTCTCCCTCTGCCCCTCCCCCTACTTACGCATGCCAGCTCTCTCTCTCTCTCTCGCAAAAAAAAAAAAGAAAGAAAAAGAAAAGAAAAGAAAAAAAATCTATGTCTGTATGAATCTTGCACATTTGTAAGTGATCCACTCATTGTCCCTAGAAACTTTTACATTTTTCTCTTTCGTTTTGATATTCTTAAGATTTACTATGCTGTATTGGGTATGTGGTTTCCCTGGTCTTTTTTCTTGCATTTGTGGGGCCCTTTTCAGCTGAGGTGGTTTATCTTTCTTCAATTCTGGGAATTTTATCTTTATTTTTGTTCAAGTATTTCTGCCTCTTTTTATTTCCAATAACACAGCAGGCCTGAGTTTTGTTCCTGGCTCTGCTGGTGACTAGAGGAGTGACTTGGGCAAGTTACTTCACCTTCCCCCACCTCAGTCTCCCTAATCTGTAAAATGGGGAGAATAAGTATCATTCACACTGGTTTTTTGTGAGGATTAAACGTGATTAGTAAGCCTTCAATATGGCCAAACAGTCATAGCATTACAGAATTTTATTTTATTATTATTATTATTTTTGCATTACAGAATTTTATTTTTATTTTTTTAAAGATTTATTTGTTTGAGAGAGAGAGACCACGAGTGGGGTGAGGGGCAGAGGGAGAAGTAGGATCTCCCCTGAGCAAGAAGCCTGATGTGGGACTCAATCCCGGGACCCTGGAATCATGACCTGAGCCGAAGACAGGTGCTTAACTGACTGAGCCACCCAGGCGTCCCAACGTTACAGAATTTTAAATGGATGCGTGAATAATTGAATTCGTAGGAAGTATGTATGAATAGGAAGATGAATAAATAAATGCCCTTTAGCCCAACTTCCCTTGGGGACCACACCTGCCTTATTCCTTCTCTGACTCCCTTGTTTCTTCTTTACTCAGGATTCCAGGCGAAAGCCCAGGCCAGACAGCCCCCCAGCCCAAGTGACCCCTGTCAGGGATGCCCCTCCCTCGGGGGACGAACAGGAGCTCCATTACGCCTCCTTCAGCTTTCACGAGATGAAGTCGAGGGAACCTGAGGATAAGGAGGCCACCAGCACCAGTGAGTGAATGAGATCAAGACAAGCGAATGAGGATGGCTTAGAGCCCGGTGCTGGCCTGAGGAGTCGTGGCCCCTGGGGGAGAGGAGAAGTCCGGCACTAACTGGTGAAGCATGTGGAGCCCTGTGTCAATACAAACAGGAAGGACTTGCCGAGTGTCCCCAGGTAGAGCTGACTTGGGCTCCAACGTAGGCTGTCAAGCAAGTCACTTCATCGCTCTGTGCCTCAGTTTCCCGTTCTGTAATCAGAGATCATGCACCCTGCCTCAGAGGTGGCTGTGGCCATTAAAGAAATTAACATGCAGAAATCAACCAACAAATGTCCTGTCTCACTGTGCTCAGTACCTACTGCTCTCTGAGGCTGGGGGTGACCAGGCCCAGAGCACAGGGTAGCAACCTGCGGGCGTCATTCTCCTTCCCAGAGCTCTTCAAAGCCTCCCCAGGGAAAGACCAGCGTCTCGGCCTGGCGTTTGCTTCATGATACAGCATCTTATCATCTCCGTGGAGTCTTCTCCTCATCCCACTTGTACCTGTCAGTTCTTCCAGCACATTCCTTACCCTCCCGACCATCAATCAGTCCCTTCCCTGTCTCGTGGATGGGCCCCACAGGGATCTGTCCAACAGCCAGAGAGCTAACCCCGGGTTTCCTGCACAAACCCCTTCAAGGTTCCCTAGCCTTAGACAATACATCACAAGCATCAGCTGCCCCTGGCTTTTAAAGTCCATTACGGCCCCCCTGTAGCTACTGTTGGAAAACAAACAATGGGCCCAAGGTGGAGGCACTTGCCCCCACAACAGCAAACCAAGACTAAAGGCAGTTTCAACCTCTCCCAGAAATGTGACCTTTATTTTTAATTTATTTGACAGAGAGAGACACAGCAAGAGAGGGAACACAAGCAGGGGGTGGGAGAGGGAGAAGCAGGCTTCCCACGGAGCAGGGAGCCCGATGCGGGGCTCGATCCCAGGACCCCGGGGACCATGACCTGACCGAAGGCAGACACTCAACGACCGAGCCACCCAGGCGCCCCAGAGGATCTGAAATTTCCCGATCAGCACTGCTGAGGTCACCTGCAGGGTAAGATCTTCCCCCGAAAAGATGGCCCAATCTGAAAAAATCCTTTCTTTTGATAACAACTCCCTTGCCCCACCCTCCTGCCTATAAAAACTTCCCACTACGCGCAACCTGTCTCTTTACCGGAAGTCAGGAGTCATTGAATAAAGCCAGTTACATCCTCAGATTTACTCAGTGGAATTTTTGGTCTTTAGCACCACTCATCTGCACTTCTCTCCGCTTTCTTCCTTACAACCTCCATGTTATTCTAACCCACGGCTGTGCAGTTTGAGATCCCTCCCTTGGAGGCTCTGCCTCTGCTTCCCCTGGCAGACACTGGCTGGGCCTTCACACCTGGAGTCCTTGCACACACCCCGGCTGAGAGCCTGGGCGGAAGAAAGAGCTTATCCTCTCCCCTCCTCTAGAGTTGGACCAATTTATTTATTTATTTTTCTCAAGAAAGCACTAAAACGAAAACAGCCGAAACTTCCCTAGCAGCCCTGCAGTACCAGCGACCAATGAGCTTTTCTGATTGTAAGCGCCTGACATTAGGCTTTTAATTGAGGTACAAAACGGAAATTTTTCTAGAAGGAGGTGGGGCAAGAAAGTTATTAGCAAGAGAAAAGGATCAGTCCAAGCTAGGCTGCTTTCCCTTCTATGGGGAGGTGAAGGTAAGGGGTCTTTTCCTGCAGATGACCTCCTCTTCCTTTGGGGGATAGGGGGGCCCTTGTGGCAGACTCATTGGCACTAATCAATAGATTCCTGACTGACCGGTTAGGGCTACATTTCTGGTGGAATGACAGAGGATGTCAACCACCTCCACTTTGACCTCAGTCTGTACTTTTTTTTTTTTTTTAAGTAGGCTCCATGCCCAGCGTGGAGCCCAACATGGGGCATGAACTCACCACCCTGAGATCAAAACCTGAGCTGAGATCAAGAACTGGACCCTTCATGACTGAGCCACCCAGGCATCCCCTCAGTCTGTACTTTCTAATCGATTAAGATCTTCATTCCACCTTATCTCTTAACTCAGGCAAAAGACCTTGGAGGGTGGGGGGGATCATCCCGTGATGGAAAGTGAAACTACCCCCTTAAGCAATAAAAACTGCTCTGAGCCAGCGAGACCCACCATGACTGACCCCAAGACAATGATCGACTTGGCCTTTACTGCCTAGCAGCACGTTCCCACTGCCCTTCGTCCAACATCTTCTTTTCTTCGTTTTTTAGAGAAAGAGCAGAAGTGTGTGCACAGGGTGGGGGTGGGGAGGGAGGGGCAGAGAAAGACAATCTCAAGCAGACTCTGTGCTGAGTGCGGAGCCCGGTGCAGCATTCGATCTGATGACCCTGAGATCGTGACCTGAGCCGAAATCAAGAGTCAGACCCTTAACTGACTGAGCCACCCAGGTGCCCCCACATTTTGCTACTATAAACCTAGGGAGATTTTTCAGCTCTCTGAAGACAGTCTTGGCAACACTAGTCGTGGTCGCCCTGGTGTTGGCCTTCCTGGAGTAAATTCCTGTCTTGTCTCTGTTTGGGACGCCTGGAACCAGCTGCTCCTGCACCCCTGAGCCCTGGTTATAGGAGAGTAAAACTGCAGTTAGATTATGCATTAAGTCCCGGTTTGTGGATTTGGCCTAAATGATGCTATTTTGTGCCTGTGGGTTTTTTTTTTAATTCCAGTATAGTTAACATACAATGTTTTATTAATTTCAGCTGTACAGTATAGTGATTCAACAATTCTCTACATTACTCAGTGCTCATCATGGTAAGTGTACTCTTAATCACCTTCACTCCCTAGTTAAGAGTCTGTTTTTTGGTTTGTCTCTTATTTCTTTGTTAATTTGTCTTGTTTCTCAAATTTCACATATGAGTGAAGTCATATGGCATTTGTCTTTCTCTGACTTATTTCACTTAGCATTATATCCTCTAGCTCCATCCATGTTGTTGCAAATGGCAAGATTTCATTCTTGTTTATGGCTAATATTCCATTGTATACATATACCACATCTTCTTTATCCATTCATATACCAATGGACACACGGGCTGCTTCCATAATTTGGCTATTGTAAATAATGGTGTAAATATAGGGGTGCATATATCTTGGAACTAGTGTTTTTGTATTCTTTGGGTAAATAGTAGTGCAATTACTGGATACTAGGGTAGTTCTATTTTTAACTTTTTGAGGAACCTCCATACTGTTTTGCATAGTGGCTTTATGAGTTTGCATTCCCACCTGCAGTGCATGAGGGTTCCTTTTTCTCCACAGCCTCTCCGATGCTTGTTTCTTGTTTTTGGTTTTGTTTTGTTTTAGTTTATTTTGTTTTAGGGGTGCCTGGATGTCTCAGTCGATGAAGCATCTGCCTTTGGCTCAGGTTGTGATCCCGGGGTCCTGGGATCGAGCCCCACGTTGGGCTCCCTGCTCATCGGGGAGCCTGCTTCTCCCTCTCTTTTCCACTCATGCTCTCTGTCGCTATCTCTCAAGCAAATAAAATCTTTGGGGGAAAAAGTTTATTTTGTTTTAGCCATCTCTACACCCAACATGGGGCTTGAACTCAGGACCTCGGGAATCAAAAGTAGCATGTTCTTCTGACTGAGCCAGCCAGGTGTCCCGGAGTTTTGTTTTTTATTTTTAAACAGATTTCTGCACATTCTACCCCCTCATGCTCAGCTTCTTCCCCAGTCCCCTGCTTCTCCATAGCTGGCCTCACATTCTCAAAAACTACCCTCTCTGTAGGTCACACTGAGATCTTCTTAGTGGTGGCCTGACAAGCTTGGCAACTTCCCTAAGATAGAAGTTCACTGGGGAACTTCCTCTTCTAGGGACATTCTGGTGGCAAATGCTAAGTGAAATGCACTCTGTCACTACTAGTGAGCATGTTACATGTCCATTAGCAGCAGAGTCTCCTGAACTGGTTGGAAGATGGCATAGGGGCTGGTCCTTGGAGACATGATCTTGATCCCTTTAGACTCTCCCTATGGAGGTCTCTCCTGCTGTCTGCAACCACCATCAGTCCTGGACTATCGTCTGATGGTTCTCTATCCCTTATAAATAAAACACCTCCCCAGTGTGCATCATCTGCTTTTCTGGGACCAGAGTGCAGTGGATTCAGGAATCACTCTCTATGGCATCAAGCATGTGTGGGTCACAATCCCAGCTTCCAAATGTGCATCAATGATGTGAGACCCTGTGAAGGCTGCGTACCACATTGAGTCTCAGTTTCCCCCTCTGCCAAATGAGAATTGTTAGCCAGTCCTCTCTAGGGGTGGTTGTGAGGGTTCATTGGGTCAAGGTGTATAAAGGCACAGTCCTGAGTCTGGCACAGGAGGAGCTCCAATGAACGTCCACCTCTTTCCTATCCTCCACTCAAGGGGAGATCCAGGCACAGACTTGCTACTTAAAGAGTGATCTAGGGCGCCTGGGTGGCTCAGTCGGTTAAGCATCTGCCTTTGGCTCAGGTCATGATCTTCGGGTCCTCGGATTAAGTCCCACGTCGTCGGGCTCCCTGCTCAGCGGGGAGTCTGCTCCCCCTGCCTGCCGCTCCCCATCACGTGTGCGTGCTCTAATATAAATAAACAAAATCTTAAAAAAAAAAAAAAAGTGTGGGCCAAGGGCCAGCAGCATGAGCATAATCTGAAGCCTCAGAGAAGACCTTGTTCCTCCCTGTCCCTTCGCCAGGCTGGCTCCACAAGGTCAAAAGAATGTTAAGGCAAAAAAGGGCTGAGGGGAAAAGCACAGAGATGAGCCCAGCCCACTCCCACCCCTTCTTCTGGATCCTCCTTCCCAGGAGGGACCCAGCCTTTCTGAAACCGCTCCGACTTAGATGCCCTGCTGGCCTAGGGCTCGGGACCTTGTGCCTGTGGATTGGGGTCCTTAGCAGAACTGGGGTTTCCTGAACTCACCCAGCTATGCTCCAGAACCACGGACAGCGCCAACCCTTGGGCTGGGAGGTCCCCAGGTCTGGAATGATGGGTGGAGCGCCCCCTAGAGGCAGATCCCTAACCTGCCTCAGATGCAGAGGGAGGAGGGCCGGCGAATGGGACTGGCGTGATCCTCTGTCCTAGGGGACAGAGGTACTGGCTAGAGGACGTCCAAGCTTCTCTTTAATCTCCCTCTGAAAACTTCTTCATCCTGGGAGCTTATTAACTTCAAAGACACAACGCATTTCTCACACAACACGGGGTGACTTGCCCCCCAGAGCTGATTCTGCCTTCACCCCCTCCAGAAAACCTTCTGTGTCCCATTCCTCCTCTTCCTCCCCTCACTTTCCAGTGTGTTGATATTTGCTTGTGCCTTTTTTTTTTCTCTAAAGATTCTATTTATTTGTCAGCACAAGCAGGGGGAGCTGCAGGCAGAGGCAGAGGGAGAAGCAGGCTCCCCGCTGAGCAGGGAGCCCAAAGCAGGACTTGATCCCAGGACCCTGGGATCATGACCTGAGCCGAAGGCAGACGCTTAACGACTGAGCCACCCAGGTGTACCTGCTCTGCTTTTATCCCTTTCTTGTGCTGCTAAGGAACGCGATGACAGTACATGATTTGTGATCCTGCTCTGTGCCTGGTGCTATGGTGAGCTTTGATTCAGCTCCGTTGAAGGAATGAAGCATCAGAAGTCTGGTTGAGGTGTTATATTGGGAGCCGGTGGGTCACAGAGATAATTCTAAGTTTTCCTTCATTGTATATGAAAGGTAAATATTCAGACGAGGGGAAGGACTCAGACCTCAAGGTCAGGGGAAACGGCCTCATGGAGCTAACGGAACCGTTGAGACGTTAGGACTCATTCTGAAGATGAGGGACTTGCCAGGGCCCGGGGAAACCTGAGAATGAGCCACATACAGGTCCTGAGTTCAAGTTGACACCAGAAACCTGCAAACATCACAGCCAAGTCTGGGGCGGGAGCCAGGGCCCCAGCTCTTAGTTCTAGTGGTGGGCGGGCCCTAGGGGTCCCCGCAGATGAGTCCGGGTTCAGCCTTGCTTTCTGGAGGCTTCTTGTCTGACCAGGTCTGGGCTAAGAGCCAGAATGGAGAGAAGATTCAGTTTCAGGTAAGTCCTGGCCCCCAGGCGCTCCTGCTCCAAGAGGGTGGTCCAAGAATTCTGAGTGGATGGGGAGCCCCCCCCATCCATATTCTGAGGGGTTAGAAATGCACTTGGGATGAGACAACATGAGTGGGCATGAGACAACATGGGAAGGGAGGGGCCCCCGTGACAGGTTACACCAGTTCTGCAGTGAGAAGAGCTCAGCCTTCACCTCCCTGGTCATCACTGGGGAGAAGGGTTCTGGAGGGGGCAGGCTGGGAAGAGAGAGCATCATCCCTCCGCAGCTCACCTGAAGCACAGGTGTAGCAGGGGGAGGGACATGACAGAGTTTGCAGAGAATGTCCAGCTGCCAACATGGGAGCCCAAAGGGGGAGCTCCCAGGTAGTTCTCTGAGCAGCTGTTGCCTCTGTGGGCCCATGGCCAGGTGGGTGGTGGTGGGCTTGAGGCTGGTGTTGGTCATCAGGGAAGACAACCTGCATGGGGAGCGAGACAGTGAAGCGCCCCACACGTTCTGTACAGTTTTATACTTGTTTGCATCGGGAGGGTAAGTCTTGTATTGGTTATTCGATCCTGCCTGGTGCTTTTTAAAATGTATTCCAATTCAACAACGACATTTTCCATTTTAGTGTCTATTTTCTTGAGCACGGTGACAATGGTTCAAGTCCATGCCTGAAACTCCTGCATCGGGATCACCTGTGATCATGTTTGTGCTGTTTTTCTCTCCGTACGCCATCATTTTGTCCTGTCCCCTGGCAGATTTTTAAATTGAAGGTCAGGTATTTTGTATGAAAAACTGTGGGGATTTTCTGAGGCTCGGGTGGAAATTTTGCCCCCCTGGATACTAGAAATCTCTAGAATAGCACTGCACAAAGGAAGGTTCTGTGATGATGGGAAGAGTGCATCTGCATGGTTTGGTATGGCAGCCACCGGCCATGTGTGGCTATAGAGACTTGACATGTGTTTAGTGTGACCGAGGAACTGAGTTTTGAATTAAAGTTTTTTAAAGATTTGTTTATTTTGGAGAGAGAGTGAGAGAGACCCTCTCCCGGCCCACATAAACGGGGAGAGGGTCGGAGGGAGAGAAACCCCCTGCTGAGCACGGAGCCCTACACTGGGCTCCATCCCAAGACCCTGAGATCATGACCTGAGCTGAAACCGAGAGTCAGATGCTTAACTGACTGAGGCACCCCTAAATTTAATTTTAATCAACGTAAGTGTAAACAGGCTCAGTGGCCAGGGCTACCCTAACTTTTGCTTTCTGACAAGCAGACAGAGTAGGGATCTTCACCTGGTCTGGGATTGAGTGTGTCTGAAGGTAGGTTCTGGTGTTTTTGTGGGTGGGTCTACTTCCAGGTGACCCTTACTTCTAATTTGTGACCTTACTTGGGTCCTAACAGGTGCTTACTGGGCCTCTATTTTGTACGAGACCCTGAACGTCAAACTTTCTTTACCCGGTTCCATGAAACTGTCCAGGGGAAAATATGAACAGTGTCTGGATGACCTCAGTGCTCTTCCAGTTACCCCAGATTCTGGCCCCTCGAGTCCCTGCCTACCTAGTCCTGGACTCCAGTCCTATGACACTGTTGAAAGCTCTGCTCAGATCCCCAACTTCTTAGCCTATGCTTTCTGCCTGTCCCTCAGCTTTCTGGCCCCTGCAGCAGAATAAGCCTCTTCAGTGGGATCCTGACTGCCTTGGTAGCTTTTTGATGTCTTCAAATAGCTTGCTTTGTTATAGATCTATTTTTTCTTTTCCAGTTGATCTCAGTGGCAGTGTTGTTCTGACACGAGATTCTCTGTCATAGCTAGAAACCTCCCTTGCTTTATTTCGGTCTCTGTTCAAGTCACTTTCTCAAAAAGGCCCTGGCCTCCCAAACTGAAATAGCACCCTTTCCCCTTAAGCTGCTTTGTTATTCATAGCATGCATCATCAGACGTCACATTACACCCTAATTTGTCTATTGCCCCTCTCCCACAATACTGTAAACTTCATGAGTGAGACGGATTTTTTTTAAGTTTATTTATTTTTGGTAATCTCTACACCCAATGTGGGGCTCGAACTCACAACCCCAAGATCAAGAGTTGCATGCTCCACCGACCAAGCCAGCCAGGCGCCCTGAGTGAGAGGTTTTTGTCTTTTTTTTTTTTTTTTAACAACGTTTAGAAATGCCCCTGCACACATTAGGGATTCCGTACATATTGAATAAATGATGTTGGTTATCTGGTGGGGTGGGAGATCTCCCCTCAAACCTCAGTCCAGTTAGGGAGAACAAGAACCAGAGTGTGGATGGCCACACATGAGGGCAGGACCTGGGGGCTGGGACTTGGGAAGAATCCTATGTCCTGGGCTGGGCAGGTGAGAAGAGTGAGGAAGGTTTCTAGAAACACCCGGGAGGATTTGAGAAGGAAGATGGCAAAGGGAGGGCATTCCTGACAAGGGACCAGGCCAGCAAAACTTGGAGGGGGGACTGAGAATGCCAAGTCTCTCCCCAGGGGTCAAGCTGGAAGCTTTTCTGGGCCTCACACCCTCCTGGAAGCGCAGGGTAGCAAATCTGAAACCCAGAGCCCCCTGGTGGCCACAATGTAATATGACCCACAAAGTTGGCTACCATATATTGAGCACCCTATCAAATCCTCACAACAGCGCTTTGATGGGGGGTGGAGGGGTGTAATTCCATTTCAGAGGAGGAAACCGAAGACCAGAGAGGTTAAGTCACTGACCCAGGCTCACCCAGCTCTGCCTCCATAATCTGAGGTCTGGGGAGCCCACCCAGCTGCTCCTCACCCATCACACAGAGACACTAGGAGAGATTTCGGGGGTGGGGGTGGGGAGCAAATCCACCGTCTTGAAGAGCTCCAGGTGCAGATCTGGGTGGGAGCCCCCAATTCTGCCCATCTCCAGCTAGGTGCCCTCAGGCCAATGAGCTCGTGTGTGGTTTGGATGAAATGAGACCTTGTGGCGGCTGCAGTACGCACAGCACTCAAAGGTAAGCATCATGGTTACTGTAAATGACCAGCGCCCACCAAGTCAAGTGGTTTTGCTAATTTCGCTACAGCCAATCATGACACACAGGAGGTGCTCAAGAAGGCTTGGACTATCCTGAGCATGCCCAGAACTGGGCAGAGTACAAGTAAGCAGCCCCCTAATTGCCACTGCTTGGGAATGGGAAGTTGTTCCGTTCTCTTTTAGATCCAAGAGTCCACGTCCCAACCCCTCCTCCCTCAGTCCCAGGACTCCCGGCCCCCAGCCCCTCCTCCCTCAGACCTCGGAGTCCTGGCCCACAGCCCGCCAGGCCCTCCTCCCTCAGACCCAGGAGTCCCGGCCCCCAGCCCCTCCTCCCTCAGACCCTGGAGTCCTGGCCCCAGTTCCTCCTTCTCCAGCCCCCCAACCCTCCTCCCTCAGTCCCAGGACTCCCGGCCCCCAGCCCCTCCTCCCTCAGACCTCGGAGTCCTGACCCACAGCCCCCCAGGCCCTCCTCCCTCAGACCCAGGAATCCAGGCCCCCAGCCCCCCAGCCCCCTCCTCCCTCAGACCCAGGAGTCCCGGCCCCCAGCCCCTCCTCCCTCAGACCTCGGAGTCCTGGCCCCCAGCCCCCCAGGCCCTCCTCCCTCAGACCCAGGAGTCCCGGCCCCCAGCCCCTCCTCCCTCAGACCTCGGAGTCCTGGCCCCCAGCCCCCCAGGCCCTCCTCCCTCAGACCCAGGAGTCCCGGCCTCAGCTTCTGCGGGGTCACCGGGAACCGGTCCCGTCCGTCCCCCTCCCAACCTCACCCCGAAGCCCGGGCGGAGGGGGTTATTCGCAGCGCTCCTTACAGGCCGCGCCGCACTCCGCGCCGGCGGGGCCGGGCGCAGAACCGGGGTCGCTGGGCGGCGGGGGTGGCGGCCCCTCCTCGTCGCGCGCCCCGCCGCCCTTGCCGATGGCCAGGCGGGGCCGGCCGCGCTGCAGGCCGTCCAGGAGGGCGCAGGCCTGGCAGAGCGCGCGGCTGGCCAGCGCCCCGCAGCGGGAGCAGGCGCTCGGGGGCGGCGGCCGCGCGGCCGGGGCCAGGGCCAGGCGCTCGGCCGAGTGCACCAGGTCCAGCGCCGCCGACGGCCGCGCCGCCTCCAGGAGCTTGAGCAGGTGGCGCGCGTGGCCGCGGAAGGCCTCGGGCGCGTAGACGCACTCCTCCGAGAAGTAGTCGAGGCGGCGGAAGTGCGCGTACAGCACCACCTCCTTCTGCGAGGCCAGCTGCAGGGGGCGGCAGCGCGGCAGTGCGCCCCCCTCGCCCCGCGAGCCCAGGCCCCCGCCCCGCGCCAGCCGGCCCGCGTCGCCCCGCAGGAAGTTCATGAGCACGGTCTCCGCCATGTCGTCGGCGTTGTGGCCTGGGGGAGAGAGGGAGAGCAGGTGAGGGGGGGGTGCCACGGGGGGGGGCAGCCAGGACCCAGCCAGACGGGGAGGGGCCTGCAGAGTGGCACGCCGTGTGCGACCCGGCCATGGCGACCCCACCCCCAGGACCCAGAGAGAGATGGGGAGGGGATGGAAAGTGGCAGAGTAGGTGACCAGGCCTTGGAGACCTCACACCCCAGACCCTGTGGGGCAGCCAGGACCCAGAGAGATGCAGAGGGCGTGTGGGGAACAGCAGGGAGGGCCACACAGGGCCACGGAGACCCCTGGGCACCACGGGACAGCCAGGTGGAGGCTGGAGGTGGTCACAGTGAGAAACAAGAGGGGAACACACACAGGTTCCCGGGAAGCAACGCGGGGTGCCCTCATTTGCCCCCCACTTATGGCCAACCAGGCCCTGGGCTAGTTGCCTTTTCCCGAAGGTAGTAACAGCGCTTTACACCACAAGTACCATTTCAGTCTCAGAAGTGCGCTTCCTACTGCGCAGAAGTCAAAAGGGCATTTAACGGTTAATGGCGATTCTCAAGCGAGCTCTTGCCTCAGCGCCTCTGGGAATGCAGGTCACCGCGTTTAGAAAGACCAGGGAGGAGGTTAGGGAGTATTTACGCAACAATCACCCTAAAAACATAAGCTGAATCTCTACTTATCCTGCATCTTGTCATCTTATACTCGAGTCTGTAGAGTCCAGATAGTAAAACACTGGTCTTCTTAGGGCCTCTCCAATTGGCCGTACCAACCCTCCTCAGGGCCTTTGTATAAGCTGTTTCCTCTGCTCAGAACCCGACCCTCTGTCCGACCTTCACTGGTTACTTGGGTGGCCTTCAGGTCTTGGTTCACTCTGGAAATGCTTCCTAACCCTACTCTTCTCCCTTCACTGGGTGCTCCTGCTATAAACTGGCAAAGTGTGGTTTTCGTTAGAATAACCTTCTCAGGTTATAACCATGCACGTGAGAGAAGAGCAGGAACAGAGACTGTCTTGTGTGTCCTCACGATGGCAAACATTTCTGTAATGTGTACTGTTGCCAGGCTCCGGTCTCAGTGCCTCACACATAACTCATCTAATTCCCAGCAACCCTGGGACCTCGGTCTTATTAATAAGCCCATTTACAGAAGAGGCAACTGAGGTTAGGTATTGCTCTGGGCTGCGTAGCTTGTATCTGGTACACAGTAAATGGTCGAGAATTATGTGTGCAAGTCACGACCGGGAGAGAATAAGGGTCAGCAGAGAGGAGAGGCCGACAGAGAAAAGCAGTCCAAAGACCGCTGCGCTTCAGACTACAGTTGGCTTCTGACGGTGGTACCACTTCACTCGCCTCCTTTCGTGAGGGGAGGCACAAAGGACGTCGTTCTTTAAAAGGCAGGGAACCACAGCCCCCGGAGAGGACCCCTCCACCCCTCTAGCGGCCAGCGTGATGGCAGGGACTCCGAAGCGCGCAGCGCCCGTCCCAGGCACGCACGCGTTCTGCGCCCTGCACCTGCCGCCGGCATGCGCGCCCCTTCTCCTCGCGGGCAGCCCGCACCCAGGCGCCCGCAGCGGCTCCCTCCCCCTGCTCGGGCCGGGCCCCGGCCCTCTAGGTGCCGGCCCCTCGGCCCTCGGCGGCGGTGCCTGCGCTCACCGGTCACGATGTGCGTGGCTCCCACGAGGCGCGCCCCTTCCTCCAGCGCGCGGCGCCGCAGCACCCCGCAGAAGGTGCAGCAGGCGCGGCTGCGGCCCGAGCCGGCCGTGCTGCGGGCCACGGCGTCCATCGTCCAGCCCCCGAAGAGCTCTGCGTAGGCCACGACGGTGAGCGGGAGGTCCCAGCGCGCCGCCTGGCGCCGCACGGCCGCCAGCGCCGCGTCGCGGTAGCCGCCGATGCCCTCGTCCACGGCCACCAGGCGCAGCGCGACGCCCAGGCGCGGCG
The DNA here is from genome assembly GCF_029215605.1 of Mirounga angustirostris. Lineage (NCBI taxonomy): Eukaryota > Metazoa > Chordata > Mammalia > Carnivora > Phocidae > Mirounga > Mirounga angustirostris. Next base: position 54,601,488 of record NW_026991724.1, on the reverse strand, counting down.
CCAGTTCGCGCAGCACGTGCGCCAGCACCGTGGAGTCCTTGCCGCCCGAGGCGCCCACGGCCACCACCGCGCCGGGCGGCAGCAGGCGGCCCGCCAGCACCGTGTGCAGCACCTCGGCCTCGAAGGCGCTGCAGAAGCAGGCCCCGCACAGCGCTTGGCCGGAGCGCGGGCGGCGGAGGGCAGCGCGCGCCGCGTGGCAGGAGGCGCACTGCGGGGCGGGCATCGCGGGCTGCGGGCGGGCCGGGAGGAGCTGGCTTCTCCTGGGCGGGGAGAGAGGGGAGGCAGGTTACGGACGGATTCCGGTTTGCGGGGGTCGTTGCCTCCAGGGAGGTGGCCTGGATAGCACTGAGTACACCCGTTGCCTGGAATACTCTCCCGGCACTTGTGCAAGCTTGGCACCTTCAAGTCTCAGCTTAAGCGTTCATTATTCATTCGTCCATTCAACAGGTATCCATTCATTGCCTCCCATCTACGCAACATGCGTTAGGCACTGGGACAGCAGTGATCAAAATAGGAAGGGTTGCAAGGAGGAGCAAACCCATGGATAAGTAAATAACCAAGATACTTTACAAATATAAAGAGTAATATGAAGTAATTATCCTCTGAGCTGAGGCCAGAACGACAAGAAGGAGTCAGGCATTAGATCAGGGTGGGCAGAATGTTCCAAGACAAATGCAAAGACCTGAAGGGCAGGGCCTATGTTCAGTTGTTTGGAAAGTGAGTTATGGCTGAGGGGGGTGGGGGGGGGGAAGAGGATCCAGGGCTTGGAGGTTGGCAGGGTGAGGAGCTTGGATTTTATTCTGAATGAGATGGCAACCATTGGATGGTTGTAAGCTGTGGAGTGACAGGATCTGATTTATATTTTAACAAGATCCCTCCCGCTGCTGCGTGTGAATAGAGGGTGGAGAGTGGCGAGAGCTGACCAGTAAGGAGGCTCCTGCAATGATCAGATGGACAATAATGTGGCTTAGGGCTGAGCAGAAGCAGTGGAGGCAGAGAGAAGTGGTCAGATTCTGGATCTCTTCTGGAAATAGAGCAGGTGGGTCTCACACAAGACTTGGTTGAGCGAGGCAGTAGGTGAAAGAAGCTGAGAGGACGGACAACTTCAAGCTTCAACTTCTGGCTTCTGCAGTTGGAAGGACAGTGGGACCATTTCGTGGGGAGGAGGTGGGGAAGTAGGAAGAACAGGCAAATACTGTGAGATCACGGCGTAGGTTTAGGCCAGAGAATCTGTAATTTTGTTTGGGCATGGTAAATTTTGAGGTGCTTTGCTCTGCAAGTCTTTGCTGAACCCTGGCCTGGGTCTGGCGCCTCCTCTGGGCTCCCACGGCCGCCTGACGCCCCCTACGCCAGCCCTGATCACTCTAGGTTGTACCCAGGACAGAGGAGGGTGCGTTGGAACCGCCCTCAGGTTGGGGGGTGGACACTAGAAGGAGTCAGAACAGAGGCAGATCCTAAAGCAGATCAGCAGGGACACCAGCTGCTTAGGGCACTCCAGCCCCGCGCGTCGCCAGAGACCGTTGGGGGATCACGGAGAGGAGTGCCGTATCTCCAGGGATGCCTACCGGAATGCGTGGGAGAGTAATATACAGACCCTCAACTCCTACACGGGAGTACGACAAAGGGCCAGGATCGGCGCGCCGAGGAAGGGAGCACTCACCTGAGTAGAACCCGCGCAGGAAAGTCCAGGCTCCGAGAAAACGCGGAAGCGGGCGAAGGGACTACGACTCCCAGAAGGCTTTGGGTTTACCCGCCGACGACTCCCAGATGCCCGTGGTGCGGTTTGGCCGGAAGCGCCTAGTGCTCCGGGACCAGCTGCGCCCACCCCCAGAGAGCCTCGCAGTGACGTCACGCGCTCCGCCCACGGCTCCCAGAGTGCTCCAGGCCAGACCGGCGCGTCTTTTGTTTGCGCTTGCGCAGAAACAGGTGGGGCGTCTGGTTTGTAAGGGCAACCTCGCGCTGCGCACTTTATTCTAAAAAAGGAATGGATGCTTTTTAGGTTTTCTGCCCTTGTGGGAGTAAGATAGGATTTGAGGTGCGAGTGGGGAGTTGTCGGGGTGGGGGGAGAAAGGAATAGGGGTGCGCAAGGGAGAGGCCGCACGTGCGCTGCGCAGATTGCAGGGATTGGGCCGCGTTGCCGGGACACGGGTGGGCTTTTACGCGCACCCCGCGGGAGTGGGAGTGGGAGTGGGTGCGCGCCCGCGCGGGGAGCCACGGCCGTCGGGCTTGGGGGTTGTGCGTGCGCGGAGCCGGCAGGAGCGGTTTGCGCTTCTCCACGCGCGCGCCGGGCTCGGGGAGTGACCCGGGTGAGCAGTTACGCACCCGTGTGGCGCGGTGACAAGTGCGCGCCCCTCCAGCCTTGTGGGGTTGAAGCCAGAGCTCGGGGTGGAGGGCAGGTGAGACCCATGAGATGGAAGGTTCCCAGGGTTCGGGTGCATTCTCCCAAGAGTCAGCCAGAGCCCGGCGCCCCTCATTCGCTTTCCAGCCCCCAAATTGCCTTCTCTCCTGCGTGTTATATTCCGAGAGTCTCTTGTCTCTACCCCTGGGAGGCCCTTGATAGGGAGGATTGAGAGTGAAGGGTGATGGGGGACGTTTGAGCGTCTGAAGCTGTCAAGAGGGTTGCACCCGGCTCATCGGGCTCATACTTGAGTGATTTCCTGAGTCTTCCTGTGTTGCAGGTCCTGCCCTGGGGCCCTGGGGCCCTGGGGGACATAGGAGTGTCAGGCGTGGCTGGGGAGATAAGGACGATGAAGCTTGATGTGGAGGGACAAGATGTCCAGGGCTGCAGGGACCCAGACGTTACAAGTGCTGCGAGCCAGGACATGAGGGAAAGATCAGCACTTAACTGAGCAATTGGACGTACTCTGCATTTCCAGGCAGCATGTCAGATTCCTCCTCTGTAAAGTGGGGGTTATAACAGAATCTGCCGCATAGACTGTTTGTGAAGATAAATGAGGTAATATGGAAACTGTTCACCAAGCGGTAAACTTGCATTATTTTCATCCCATTTAGTTTTCATAACCAGGGATGGCTTTCCTTTCGTGACCAGGCCTAATTTTTCTTTTAAAGCAAGGAGTGGGGTGAGAGTTTCCAAACCTCAGGCAACCTGCTGATAGTCTGTAAGTCATTTCTCAGTTTGGGGGTGGTTTTGTACCTCAGAGGACATTGGGCACTCCCTGGAGACATTTTTGGTTGTCACAACAAGGAAGCAGGGGAAGGTGTGACTAGTGTTTGGTAGGTAGAGGCCGGGGATGCTGCCGAACATAATGTGTACAGGATGGCCTCTCATTGTAAAGAATTACCCGGTTCAAAACAACGGTGCCAAGGCTGAGGAACCCTGGCCTAAGTGGTGTTCTGCTGTGAGGTACATTGGTTTTCTCACCCAAAAACTAGTGTGCAAATTCAGGTGTTTCTGTGTTGGTTTTAGTCTCCTACTTTGCAAGTTTCTTTCACTAAATATTTGAGCAGATCTCAACACCACCCACATACTTTCAGCTGAGAAATTGATAAAAAGGTTTACCTCAAACTGGACATCATTGACAAAAAGAGGATGTGAAAGCCAGCCTGCCAGTTGACTCCCTGTGCCATTTGCTTAGTTGTGTGACCTTGAGTACGTGATGAAAACTTTCTGTGCTTGAGTGTCCTCATCTGTCCAGTGGGGATGATAATAGCACTGTTGGGTTAAAGAATTAAATGAGTTAACCTATGTAAAGCGTTAAGACCAATGCTCGGGGCTTAGTAAATGCTTGGGGCTGGGGCGTTCTGGTTCCTTAGGTCACTTCCCTGGGGCAGCAGTAATTGGTAGTGTTGAGAACTGGACCAGTCCCTGTAGCCCTCAGTGGCCACATTCACCAGCAAGCTGGCACGGTTTGGGCAGAAGTTCCTTATGGATGCTTTGCAAAAATTTTATGTTTTGTTTGTTGCAACATATTAATATTCCAGTGGAAAAGACTGTAAGTTGGTGTCGGGGACTTCTGGAGAGGGCAGAAGACTGTAGCTTCTCATCACTTGCAGGGTAAGGTTGAATCCCTCAACCTGGTGTTTGAAACCAAGCCCCTGATGACTTTTCAGCCTCCTGAGCCTCTGGCAGGTCCCACACAATTGCCAGTGAAGTAACTTAGTTCTGTCAGGTGTTTGCACATGCCGTCCTCTCTTCCTGCAGACTCTCCCTCCCTCACTCCTCTTCACCACACTGATTCCTATTTCTCATCCAGGTAGCCATGTGGATGTACTTCCTCTAGGAAGCCTACAGGACCCGTCCTCCCTTGCACTGCATTAACGAGCCACCTCTGGGCTCCCACAGCCCCTGGTCCCTCACTTTGTCAGAGGCCCTGTCACCTGAGCTGCCCCTAGCTTACCCCTCCTTTCTTGTCTCCCACGCTTATTTGCACCCCAGTGAGCACAGAGCCTAGGCAGGAAGCTTGCCATGTGGTATGGTGGTTAAGGACAGAAGCACCTTGGTTCAGATCCTGGGATTACCATCCTGGTTGTGTCACTGTGGACAACTGACATTTTCTCACCTGTAAGATAGAAATAATAATAGTCCAGCCCTCATGATGAGAGCAGTGGTTCTCAACCTGGGATGACTGTGACCCCCAGAGGACATTTGGCAGAGACATTTTTGGTTGTCACAACTGGGATAGGGCGAGACTGGCATCCAGCAGTGTTACAAACCTCTAACACACAGGACAGCCCCTCTAGCAAAGAACTAACATGCCCAAAATGTCAGTAGTGCTGAGGCTGAGAAGAGAGAACACTTGATGGGTGCTTACAACAGCTCTTGGGCCATAGTAAGTGCTCTGAAGACGTGAGCTACCATTACTACCTCCACTTAATGCACACCAAGCTCTCAGGTGCATGCATCTCTCTTTGCCTAGAATGCCTTTCCCTCCCTTGTCGGGGTTGAATGCGTACTTACCCTTCAGGATCTGCCCAGAATGCTACCTCTTTGGGGAAACCTCCCTGAGCTCTACCACCATATCTCCCAAGACACCCCCAACCAGACAATGGGTTAGAGTTCAATTAAGGTCAGGACTCCCTTTGTGGGTTATATTAGTTTATAAAACCTAAAAGCTTAATGTTGGTTTAGATTAGGGGAAATTATTAAGAAATGTTTTTAAATATGATTTGCTGTGGGGGCAGCTGGCTGGCTCAGTCTCAGAAGAGCATGTGACTTTTGATCTTGGGGTTATAGGTTTGAGCCCCATGTTTGATACAGAGATTATGTTAAAAAAAAAAAAGAAATCTTTTGTTTTGTTTGTCACCACACAATACATCATTAGTTTTTGATGTAGTGATCCATGATTCGTTGTTTGCGTATAACACCCAGTGCTCCATGCAGTACGTGCCCTCTTTAATACCCATCACTGGGCCAACCCATCCCCACACCCGCTCCCCTCTAAAACCCTCAGTTTCTCAGAGTCCATAGTCTCTCCTGGTTCATCTCTCCCTCTGATTTCCCCCCCTTCATTTTTCCCTTCCTTCTCCTAATGTCCTCCATGCTATTCCTTATGTTCCACAAATAAGTGAAACCATATATAATTGACTTTCTCGGCTTGACTTATTTCACTTAGCATAATCTCCTCCAGTCCCATCCATGTTGATGTAGAAGTTGGGTATTCATCCTTTCTGATGGCTGAGTAATGTTCCATTGTATATATGGACCACATCTTCTTTATCCATTCGTCTGTTGAAGGGCATCTCGGCTCTTTCCACAGTTTGGCTATTGCGGACATTGCTGCTATGAACATTGGGGTGCATGTGCCCCTTCTTTTCACTACATCTGTGTCTTTGGGGTAAATACCTAGGAGTGCAATTGCTGGGTCATAGGGTAGCTCTATTTTTAATTTTTTGAGGAACCTCCACACTTTTCCGAAGTGGCTGTACCAACTTGCATTCCCACCAACAGTGTAAGAGGGTTCCCCTTTCTCGACAACCTCTCCAATATTTGTTGTTTCTTGCCTTGTCAATTTTTGCCATTCTAACTGGTGTAAGGTGGTATCTCAATGTGTTTTTTTTTTTTTTTTAAGATTTTATTTATTTGACAGACACAGCGAGAAAGGGAACACAAGCAGAGGGAGTGGGAGAGGGAGAAGCAGGCTTCCCGCTGAGCAGGGAGCCCGATGCGGGTCTCGATCCCAGGACCCTGGGATCATGACCTGAGCCGAAGGCAGACGCTTAACGACGGAGCCACCCAGGCGCCCCTCAGTGTGGTTTTGATTTGAATTTCCCTGAGGGCTAAGATTCGCTGTGGGAAGAATAGGAACTAGCAAAATTGTCTGAATCATCAGGAGAATTAAGAAAAAAGTTATGTGCTGTACACACAGGACCCACATCTAATAAGTAAAGACTCAAAAGTGTGAACATAAGAGGGGAGAAAAAGATATACCAGGAAAACAGCACAAAGAAGTCTTAAGTTCAGCTACAATCACCGAAAAGATTTTCGAGTCAAAAAGCACTATGAGTAATAGAGTGTCATCACAAATGAAGAAGGAATCACCAGGATGACAAAACAATTCTAAACTTGGATGTACCTAACAACACAGTCTCCAAAGAAATAAAGCCAAAGTGAGCAGGATGAGGAGAAGAAATGGACACATTCTAGAAGCACTGTGACATTTTAATATATCTTTCTCAGCAATTCATCAAGCAGACAAAAAACTAAAGCTATGGAAAATTTCAACAAGACCCCTGGCAGGGGCACCTGGGTGGCTTAGTTGTTAAGCATCTGCCTTTGGCTCAGGTCATGATACCAGGGTCCTGGGATCGAGCCCTGTATTGGGCTCCCTGCTCGGCAGGAAGCCTGCTTCTCCCTCTCCCACTCCCCCTGCTTGTATTCCCTCTCTCGCTGTATCTCTTTCTGTCAAATAAATAAATAAAATCTTAAAAAAAAAAAAAAGACCCCTGACAAGCTTGAAGTAATGGTCTGAAGAGCTGATGATGTGAGAATACAGGTTTTTTCCAGGCACATAGGAGATCAGTACAGATGTCCGAAGTGTGACTCTTCAGTATGGTGCCCACTAGCTGTGTGTGGCTAATGAACTGTGTCTAGTCTGAATAGAGCCGTGTGGTAAACATAAAATACCAGATCAGAAGACTTTACGTGAAAAAAGAATGTAAAGTAATCTCTCAAGTAATTTTTTACCTTGATTACATGTTGAAATCAGTATTTTTGCTATATTGGGTTAAGTGTAATATTAAAATTAATTGGCACCTGTTTATTTTTACCTTATAAACATGACTAATAGAAATGTAAAATTATGTCTGTGACTTGCATTATACTGGACAGCCTTGCTTCGGACCATGAGAACATCTCAGCAAATTGCAAGGTCATCCTGCCCCACTCCCCAGGACAACGGGACCTTAACCAAGAAGCTTAGTACATGTACTTCTGATCCAATGAGTGAATTTTCCCATTTGCTTTTATGACTTAGGAAATTATTAAAACAATTTTTCATACATCTTGGAACCAGTTAAGACAGAAGGGGTCTGAGTGTGTATGTATATATTTGTGTATTATAGTAATTCTAAAACACTTCTGTTTGGGAGGCCCAAAAGCATTGTGAAAAATTTTATATCCTCACCTCATCTTAAATTGGCATCTGACAATTTTCAACATTAAGGGGTTTTTTTTGTTGTTACTCAGAGGTGAAGATGTTATATGTTTTCCAAGGTGACATGAGATGAGGACTGGCTGTTAATGGAATAAATATTTTATGACATGACTCAAATAGGCTTTAAGTACCTAAGAGAAAAATGCATACCAATTCTAATGGGGACCATTAATTTTTACCTGGATATTTTATTCAGTATAACTTGAAAAAATTTCCCCTGAAAACATTTCAGTTGAATTTTTAAAAAAGAATTAGTTCTACTAAACTGTCATGCTTTCGTTGTTGTTTTTTAAGATTTTACTTATTTGACAGAGAGCGAGAGAGGGAACACAAGCAGGGAGATTGTGAGAGGGAGAAGCAGGCTTCCTGCTGAACAGGGAGCCCGATGCGGGGCTCGATCCCAGGACCCTGGGATCATGACCTGAGCCGAAGGCAGACGCTTAATGGCTGAGCCACCCAGGCGCCCCAGCTTTGGTTGTTCTGAATACAGAACATCCCAACATGAACCAAGTGTCATCTTAAATGACTAGAATAGAAATACACTTCCATGCGGGGAGTTGTGTGTATACACCCCACTTGGAAGACCTCTGCTAGATAAAACAGGTTCTATATCCCGGGAACCCGCCAGGAGGGAGGGGCCATGCTCTAGGGGGATCCAGGGAGTCCAGACTCCTGCGGGAGACTCTGGGTATCCCAGGTCATGGTAGACTCTTAAGGGTTATACACGCACCACACAGCAGCGGAACAAAGCTTGCTTTCCCCAAATGAAAATATAACTTATTAAATGAGACTTGGATACATGTCACTTGGGAAATGTGGGTGTACTAACTTGAATCATGTCATATGCATGGGAGTTGCTGTTAGTGTAAGACGTCAGATTTTTTTTTTCTTGAAATCTTATGTAACTTTGGGAAATGATACGCAGTTGATTTATCATACCTGGTTCACCTTTCAACAGCAGTGAACTGGACTCTTCAATTTTTTGAGGAAGCAACAGGAACACTTATACTCCCACACCTACAGTCACATGATTATGCTGCCAATTTTTTTTTTAAATCATTGTTCGTAATTAAATTTTCTCCCCCAGGAGGCCAAATGACGGTAGCACTGTGTCTTAAGTCATAACCCCTGTATTCGCAATAGGGATTAATTATAAAATGAGGAGTCAGGGCGCCTGGGTGGCTCAGTTGGTTAAGCGACTGCCTTCGGCTCAGGTCATGATCCTGGAGTCCCGGGATCGAGTCCCGCATGGGGCTCCCTGCTCGGCGGGGAGCCTGCTTCTCCCTCTGACCCTCCCCCCTCTCATGTGCTCTCTCTCATTCTCTCTGTCTCAAATAAATAAATAAAATCTTTAAAAAATAAATAAATAAAATGAGGAGTCAGAACATAATCGCTTGCTGCTGTCCACAAAATCCTGTCACGTTTCCTATGGAGTCGGAGGGGTTGTTTTTACTCGGCTCTCTGGGAGATAGACCACACCTTCAATAGCAGACTTCCCTGTCCTGCAGGAGGAGGGGGAAGTCTGGAGATGTGGGCCTGGGTGTCCTAACACTGGGTGATGTGTGTCCAACACCCTCCCTTTGTTGGTGGCCCCACGGAAACCACCAGATGCAGCCGACTCCTGCGTGAAGAACCATGCTCCTGAGCACATATACACCGTGGAAGACTCCTTGCTCCTCCAAGCTCGCCGACCCCCTGCCTAGGAAGGGGGAGAAGAGTCACCATCGAGGCTCCGTTGGCCCCCCCAGCTGTTGACAGAGCAGCTGGGCACTGGGCAGTGTGGCAGGACTCAGGCGCGGTCCACACCCGCAGCATTCACCGCTGGGAAATGGGGATCAGTATGAGCCCTGCTGTTTTCAGCGAATACATTCATAAATTGCTGGGCCAGCTCTACCAGTATGTTTCAAAGACTGGTGTTGGTCCCAAAGGGCAGCACCGAGTCCAGCTGAGGCCCCTGAGGCATACTGGACAATCAGTTGTCTTCTGTGTGTGGACGGGGTGCGTTTCCACCATACGTGGGGGTTTCTTCTCATTTTGATTAAAGGAGGGGCGTCTGCATTTGGAGTGCCACTCCAAAGTCTGCTTGGTGTTCTATGAAACAGCACTCCTCTGTATGCTGTCTTTCCAGCTGAAAAGCGAAGAGGAATTCTGCCAGCAGGTAGTTCTTCCTTATTCCTCTCCCGCAACAGAGAATTTGCTACTGACCCTGGATTCTTGTTTCCCTGCTCCAAAATTGAAGGATTTTCTGTCCCCGATCACATTCTATCTGGTACCACATTTGAGATTCAGTACGGAGCCTGCTTCTGTAATGAGATAATCTTCTGGTTCATCTAAAAATATGCTCGCCGATTTAGCGAGAAGGACACCAACGTTGTGTATGACCGTTCAGTGCCCTTTGACTCCCCCTGCCCACCTGAGGGCCTTTGCACCTGCTGTTTCCTCTGCCCAGCCTCTATCCATTTCTTTACTCTCCATCCATTTCCTCCTCCACCGCATTTGATGTATAGGTTTTTATTTTTCTCTGAAATGACCTGTTTTCTTGTCTGTCTTTCCCACCAGAATGTGGGTTTCCCGGGGGTAGAGGTTTTTGTTGATTTTGCTTGTGGCAGCTTCGTTGATTCCCACAATGATCCTGGCACAGGAGTGATGCTTAGTAACTAGAGATGAACAAGCACTCAGCCCTTGTGCTGGGTGATGCTGGGGACCCAGGGCTGCCCCACTCCCAGGCTGGTGAAGGAAGGAGATCTGGACACGGATCATTCTTGGTCTGGTGGCCAGAGCAGTGACAGCTGAGATACGGGGGACAAGGAGGGCTGAGGCAGAGAGGGGAGGATGTGGAGAAGGCTCCCTGGCGAGGAGAACTTGCGGTGGCTGAGGATGAGCAGGAGTGTATCAGGTGGTAAATCATTCACTCATTCATTATTCATTTCCTGGGCCCTCCTGCCCTGGGAAATGCCAAGGACCCAGAGATGAGTCAGTCCTGAACCCTGTTCTCTGCAAGCTCCTACTCTGATGGGGGTGGTTGACAGGATGGTCACAATCCAGGATGATCAAACTGTGGCGGAGGTAGATACAGAGGCTGCATAAGCCTCTAGGGGCTACTTGGCGCCCATTAAAGGGAAGAGAAGGGCACCCAGAATAAACAGGAGTCAGATAGGTCCCTTTCATACAGCATGCTGGAGATATGAGCAGACCGGGCACAGCCTGGAATAATCTGGAGCCAGGTTGCATTGCACACCGTGTGTCCTAGTGTGGCAACCCAGTGAGCTCGATCCCACTGTAGTCCCCATTACAGATGAGGACATTGAGCCTTACCGAGATTGAGTCACTCACCCAGGGAAGCAACCAGCTAGGGTCCACTGTGACCATGGGGTTCGGAGGGGACCAGCTGGAAGAGATGAGGCTGGAGATGTGCCCAAGGCAGGTTCTTCATGCAGGTGGCACAGCTTGAGTGGCCTCGCCATTCTCTCACCTTGCCCCACCCTCCAGTGTGCAAAGCCAGTCATGGAGGGGTGGGTGCAGGCCCCTGCGACTGAGCTACATGGGGTAAAAGTGAGGGGTTTGCAAAATGGGAAGAATGACCTTCTGTTTCCTTTCCCAGAATGGAACAGTTTAGGGGGCTCCTGTTACTATTTCTGGGGGTACAGCTACTGCTTATGGGGGCATTCCTCTACCAGAACCACAACCGCCACAGCCTCGCCTCCTTCTTGCACATCCTGATACGGGACAGGCCAACGGTGGGAGAAGAGTTGCCCTTTTTGGTCTCAGTCTCCTCTGCAGGGACCTCTTCCCAGGATGTGTATGCCAACCTCAGCCAGATCCACTCTGTGGACGTTAGTGAAGAGCACCTGCCCAGCTGCCCCCTCATCTCACCCTACATCAGTAAACTTGGGGGGGCGTCCTACACCCCCAACCCTGTGTCAGGCTTTGGGGAGCTAGCAGGACTCCCTGGGAAAGCAGAAGGCATGGCCCTGGTGGCTGGGGGTGATGGAGAGCATGTGCTGGTTATCTGTGACTGCATCATAATGAACCACCCCAGAAATTAGTGTCTCTAAACAGTCATCAACTCTCAATGTGTATCTGGGTTGGGAGTTGGGGAAGGGCCCCACTGGGCAGTTGTGGTCCAGGTTTTTCACGCCGTTGCAGTGAGATGTGGCTGGAGCTAAAACAGCAGTGGGTAGAAGCACCCCGTTCTCTCCCCGCAATCTCAGAGGGTCCAAGTAGCCCCTCCAGTGGGCTCGTTTGGGCTTCCTCACAGCATGGCGGCCTGAGCACTTACACGGAAACCACAAGCTTCAGGCGCAAGTGTTCACATAAACCAGGCAGAAGCCACGATCTAGTCTCAAAAGCCATGTAGTGTCATTTCTGACATACCCCACTCGTTGTAACTGTCATAAAAGCCCACCCAATTTTAAGGGGCGGGGACATAGACTCACCTCTCCTTGGGAGGAGCATCAAAGTCACATTGTAAGAAGGGCATGTTGGGTCAGAGATACTGTGGTGGTGTCTTTGGAAAAAATACGGTCTGCCACGGAGAGGGGGAGGAGCCACAGCTGGGGCTGGGTAGGTGGGCGGTGGAGCCCTCAGTGAGAGGAACTGGAAGGAGCAGTCTGAGGTGTAGGGAGAGCGGGTGGCCTGAGAACCACCCCAGGAGAGACACCCTTAAAACAACAGGAAGTTTTCTCCCACAGCTCTGGAAGCCAGAATTCCAAAATCAGGGTGTCGGCAGGGTTGATTCCTTCTGGATGCTCTGAGAGAGAAACCGTCCTACGCCTCTCTCCTAGCTTCTGGTGGTTGCTGGCAATCCTTGGCTTTCCTTGGCTTGTAGGCACGTCACTTTGATTTCTGCCTCCACGGCCGCCTTGTCTCTGGGTTTTCATGTGATCTTATAAGGACACCAGTCGTTGCATTTAGGGCCCACCCTCATCCAATACTTCTACATTCTCACCATCTACATCTGCGCAGACCCTGTTTCCAAATAAGGTCACACGCTGAAGTGCTAGTGGATGTGGTTTGGGGGGGGTGGACATGATTGAACCCAGTGCAGCTGGGTTGTGGGGTTTCTGGGGCAGATCCCTGACCATCCCCGGCGTCTGCCTCTCTCAGATGGCCCCCTGAGGGTGACGATCCCAGAGAACTTGACGATGGAGCAGGTGCTGGAAAAGAACCCGCAGGTGGAGCTGGGAGGCCAGTACCGGCCGCCTGACTGCTGGACACGGCACCACACAGCAGTTGTGGTGCCCTACTATGCGCAAGACCAGCACCTGCGGCATCTCTCTTCCACCTGCTCCCGTTCCTGCAGCGCCAGCAACTGCACTATGCCGTCTACGTGGTGAACCAGGTGCAGCCGGAATGGGGAGGGCCAGAGGCAAGAAGGCAGAGGGGTCTGAGCGCGGCTGTGGAGAGTTGAGGCTGAAGTCGTCAGTCTCTGAGCTGACAGCATTTGGGCCAGAGAGTATCCAGGGGGTGGGGGGCTGGGTTTATGAGGCAAGAAGAACTTGAACTGGGGGGAAATCATAGCTGGGGCTGTAGGTTGGGTCTAGACTGGCTGAGTCTGGGATCGGCTCAAATGGCTGTCTGGAAGACTCAGGCCCGCTGGGTCTGGGCCTCCCTGAGACCAGGGCTGGCCAGGTTGGGCAATGAAGCTAAGCAGTAATTTAAAGCACTAGGTTTGGAGTCCTTTGGAGGCTTGTTTGACTCTCATTGTTGCCCATTACAACCTGTGTGGTCAGAGTGTGGGACCGATCATCCATCCATCCATCCACCCATCACATTGTCACTCAGTATAACTATGTATAAACTTTGGGAACTCTGTGCCACTCTTTTCTCATTCATGAGGCAGGGATGATAATAACCCCTCCATCATCGGGTTGTAGGAAGCATTCATTGAGTTGATGACTAAAGCAATGAGGTCAAGGTACTCAGTAAGTGATAGTGCTAATGATGAGTGATGATGGTTTTGCTGGTGATGATTAAAGTGCTGCTGGTGCCAGGGGTGAGGATGGTGATGGTGGTGAGGATGATGTTGACAGCAGTGATGGAGGCGAGGTGGCGAGGATGATGGTGGTGAGGATGATGTTGACAGCAGTGATGGAGGCGAGGTGGCGAGGATGATGGTGGTGAGGATGATGTTGACAGCAGTGATGGAGGCGAGGTGGCGAGGATGATGGTGGTGAGGATGATGTTGACAGCAGTGATGGAGGCGAGGTGGCGAGGATGATGGTGGTGAGGATGATGCTGACAGCAGTGATGGAGGCGAGGTGGCGAGGATGATGGTGGTGAGGATGATGCTGACAGCAGTGATGGAGGCGAGGTGGCGAGGATGATGGTGGTGAGGATGATGCTGACAGCAGTGATGGAGGCGAGGTGGCGAGGATGATGGTGGTGAGGATGATGTTGACAGCAGTGATGGAGGCGAGGTGGCGAGGATGATGGTGGTGAGGATGATGTTGACAGCAGTGATGGAGGTGAGGTGATTGTGTTGATGGCATCAGAGATGGTGAAGAGGATGGTGGTGGTGCTCATGCTGGCGATGAACATGATAGCAAGTGATGATGGTAATGATTAAGGTGGTGATGATGAAGGAGAACATGATGATGATGGAGGGAGAGGAGAGGGAGAGGCAAACCCTGTCATGGTTTCTGGGCATCAGACCCAATCTTTGGTAGGAGCAGAAACAGACGTAGGTGCTCCCTGCTCCTACCCTAACCCCTGCCTCCCTCAGATGGTCTCTTGAAGGGGATGATCCTTGAGAACCTTGAAAATGGCCGTGGATGGAGCTGGGGGGCTGATGATACTGACTCTGCCTAGGATGGGGGTGGGAATCCAGGAAAAGTTTTCCAGGGGAGGTAACCTTTGAACTGTGCCCTCATGGACACAGTTCTGGGTTTTCCAGCTCCAGTGGGAATAGGGTCCAGGCAGGAGAATGGCACTTGAAAAGGGGAGAGGATGGGCCTGGCAGGTGGGGAAATGCTCCTGCCTGCTGGTGAGGGAGCATCGAGCATCTCTGTCCATCCCAGGTGCACAACACCGCCTTCAACCGGGGCAAGCTGTGCAATGTGGAGTTCTGGGAGGCCATGCAGGAGGAGGAATGGGACTGTGTCTTTTTCCACGATGTGAACCCCCTCCCAGAGGATGACTGCAACCTCTACATCTGTGACATCTATCCTCCTCATGTGTCTGTGGCCACTGACAAGTTCAACTACAAGTAGGTGGAGCGAGGGGGCCTCCTGGGGGGGATGGTTGGCCAGGCCCTGTGCTTTCCTGGACCTCGCCCTGCCCATCGTTAGGGTCCAGGCCTTGATCCCTGGGACTGAGGCAGAGAGGGATGTTGGGGCCCAGGGAAAAGCCTTGTAGACAGGGAAGAACCTTTTGGATGCAGGTGTTAGGGGGGTTGGTCAGTGATAGAGAGGGTCATGATGGAGGTCAAAGAAGGGAATGTATGAAAGGACGGGCTGACTAGGGGGCAGGAGAGGGTGGGTGATCCCAGGGGTCTAGGGAGAAAGGGCCATTAAGGGGTCACAAGGTGGGCCTGTCAGATGATTTAGGGGAGGGGATATCCAGGTCAAGTGAGGGCCCATCTCAAGGGGCAGAGGAAGGGTTACTCCAAGGTCAGGGAAGGGGACACCTGAGGGGTCAGGGGAGAGGTTAGTTATCACAGGGGTGAGTGGGGAAGAGCAAACCCAGAAATAATGCTTGGGAATCCTGGCCAGAGCCCCTGTTGCCTGAAATTCCTTGTTTCCAACTCTCTCTGCCTCTTCAGGCTACCCTACCGTGGCTACCTTGGGGGGGAGTGTTTGCCCTGCGCCCCATTCACTACCTGAGGATAAACAGCTCCCCCAACTCATACTGGGGCTGGGATCATGAGGACCATGACATCACTGCCAGGTGGGGGGTCCTGCTTGAGGAGCCTAGCACGGGGCTGCAGGACCCTCCATGGTGTGGGGAACATAGGCCGCAGTGGCCTGCAGGGCTGGGTGTGGCGTAGGGACCCTGTCAGAGGCAGGCATCTGGCCTCCCTACCCTCTCCCCCTGTAAGGCTGCAACTGAGCGGGATGCTCCTCTCCCGACCCCACCGGCTCTTTGGCTGCTACCACATGCTGGAAGGGCAGGACCCCAGCCACCAGCAGAGCCCCCAGAGGTAAGTTGGGGTTGGAGGCAGGATGTCCCATCTTGGGGGGGGTCCCTAAGTCCTGGGCTCACGTGGCTGCCCCTCCCCCCAGCCCTGGCCTTCTGGCCTCAATCCGCTGCCGATGGCAGCAGGATGGCATAAACTCACTGGGCTACAGGCTGCTCTCCAAGGAGCTGCAGCCCCCCTACACCAGCCTCACCGTGGACATCAACTTCCCAACTTCCCAGCCCTAGGAGCCCCCGTGCCAAGCTGAGGGGGAGCTGGAGGCTGGAACAGAGTCCCTAAGACCTGGGCTGCAGGGCAGCCCTCCCAACTGGTTGCCTATTAAAGGAGTTTATTTTACTCACTTCTCCTCCCTGCCAACCTTCATCCCCACCCTTTCATTTCCAGGCGCTGATTCAGAGCCCCACTCAGATTCCCTGGTTCTCTCCATGTGGTTCCAAGTGCTGACCACTCACCTACCCATTTCCTTCTCATGAAAACTTGTGGGGCAGGCACTGTTAGCATCGTCCTTTAAAAACCCAGGACAGAGGAGTTAAAAGCTTGTGTGACCCATGTAGGATCGAATTGGGGTACCCGGCTCCTGGGCCAGTGCCCCACAGGGGTATGCAGTCCTGCTGCTCTTGTCGCAAAGAAAGCGGTGAGAAGAACGAATAGTGAAACCTGTGAGGATGGTTGAATTAACTAGTGTGTTCACCCCACAGAATACCACACAGCCACTGAGCAGATGCACCGCGGCACGGAAAGAACAAGGTGCACACACGTGTGTGGTATGATCCGATGTTTATAAAAGAGAGGACAGAGTTCCCACACAGGTAGAGGATTAAGAGCGTAGTGATGAGTGTGTGTGGGTATCAGGTCATCTTCTGTAAAGGGCCAGATGGTCCATATTTGTAGCTTGCAGGCCACTGGAGCCCAGGGGCAGTCACAGACCACACATCAACACAGGAGCATGGCTGTGTCCAATAAAACTTTTATTTTTATTTTTTAAAGATTTTATTTATTTATTTGTGAGAGAGAATGAGAGACAGAGAGCACGAGATGGGGGAGGGTCAGAGGGAGAAGCAGACTCCCCGCCGAGCAGGGAGCCTGATGCGGGACTCGATCCCGGGACTCCAGGATCATGACCTGAGCCGAAGGCAGTCGCTTAACTGACTGAGCCACCCAGGCGCCCTATTTTTTATTTTTTTAAGATTTTATTTATTTATGTGAGAGAGACAGAGATAGCCACAGAGATAACGAGCAAGAGAGGGAGAAGCAGGCTCCCCACTGAGCAGAGAGGCTCCATCCCAGGACCCCAGGATCATGACCCAAGCCAAAGGCAGACACTTAACCAACTGAGCCACCCAGGCGCCCAAAACTTTTATTTAAAAGAGCAGGTGGCCGATCCTATTTGGCTGATGGCCAGTTTGCCGACTCCTGGTGTTAATGATTAGGAGCCTGTATAAAAATATAAAAAAGTC
This sequence comes from Mirounga angustirostris, assembly GCF_029215605.1. Classification (NCBI taxonomy): domain Eukaryota; kingdom Metazoa; phylum Chordata; class Mammalia; order Carnivora; family Phocidae; genus Mirounga; species Mirounga angustirostris. The sequence continues at coordinate 54,584,281 of NW_026991724.1, read as the reverse complement.
CATACTGAAAGGTTAACACTGGTCATTTATGGAGGTGCTCACCAGAGATGGCGGAGGTGGAAAGAAACGGGGAGTGGGGTGGGGTGGATAGAGCTGAGCGGGTCATGAAAGAGAAAAGGTGCCCTGTGAAGACCAGTATCCATTACAAAATCACATTTACACATTTACCAAAAAAGTACATTCACGTGTCAAGACAGGCATACCTCGGAGACACTGGAGGTTCAGTTTCAGGCCACGCAGTAAAGCGAATGTCACAATAAAACAAGTCAAGTGAATTTTTTGGTTTCCCAGGGGGGAGGGTCAGAGGCAGAAGCAGGCTCCCTGCCGAGCAGGGAGCCCGATGCGGGACTCGATCCCGGGACTCCAGGATCATGACCTGAGCCGAAGGCAGTCGCTTAACCAACTGAGCCACCCAGGTGCCCCGAAAAGTGTATACTTATTAAAAAACACTTCATTGCTAAAAAAAGCCAACCATCTTCTGAATTTTCAGTGAGTCGTAATCACTGATCACAGATCACCACGACCAACAGAATAATAATGAAAAACTTGGAAATATTCCAAGAATGACCAACATGTGACAAGACATGTTGGGAGCAAATACTGTCAGAAAAATAGCACTGTGACTCGTCCGACGCAGGGCTGCCACAAACCATTCAATTTGTAAAAACGCAGTATCTGCAAAGCACGATACAATGAGGTAGCTATGCCTGTATATATAAAGAAATTAATAATTATTGACTGTGCAATCTCAGGATATATTCAATCGGGAATAAATTTGATAACTGTAATTACAGTAGATCCTTTAAAAAAGCATATAATCTTTCCACACCTCTGCTATGCAGTGATATCCTACAACAAACACTACAGAACGGAGCATTATGTGGGTGTATATACGTATCTATGTATGTATGTGCTGACCTGACCCCCCCCCCTACACTACCGTTTGGTCATTCAGTTTGCTAGTACGTTGAAAATACTGATATTCCATATTCAACAGGGTTATCATTAATTTCTCACAAATTTTCCTATAAATGATCTGGTAAAAAAAAGTCTGTCTTGTACTACTTTCTAGAGAAACACGCTTCTCAATGTGTTAGTCGGGGTTTCTTCCCAGATGAATTTTATAATCCTTAACGAGGCTCGTATGAGTATGGACATTTACCCTCATTCTTAAAAGTTGTTTTCTGAGTCATTTCTTTCACATCAAATAACGTGTAACTCTGCAACATGCAGTGCATTCCTGGAGTTTTTCAGAATCAGGGATTCTATAACCTACAACTGAATCTGATGCTTGGGAGATTTTTTTTCTTCTTTGAGAAATTTAGGGTTTGGTTCATTTATGTGTATGCCAATGCATATGAGGAACTGATTTCTGGGTAGAGCCTTTCACACAATAACTGCTTTAATAAGACCTGTCTCTAGTATGAGTAGTTTGGTGTTTATTAAAAGTGGATCTGTTGTTGAAGGCCTTCCCACACTGAGAACATACGTAGGGCATCTCTCCCGTGTGAATCCGCTGATGCACTTGGAGCTGTGGTTTCCTGCTGAAGGATTTCCCACAGTCACAGCATTCATAAGCCTTCTCTCCAACATGCGTTCTCTGATGTGCCATCAATTCTGATCTCTGGAGAAAGGCGTTCCCACATTTGTAACAGGCAAAGGTTTTCTCTCTGGTGTGCGTCATCTGATGTTTGTGGAAATTTGACCTGCCGTTGAAGGCCTTCCCACATTCGGTGCACACATAGGGTTTCTCTCCGGTGTGAATCCGCTGATGCTCTTTGAACTGTGACTTGGAAGTGAAGGCTTTCCCACAGTCGCTGCATTTGTAAGGCTTCTCCCCGGTGTGAGTTCTCTGATGCATGCTGAGTATGGACTTCTGGTTGAAGGCTTTCCCACAGTCGCTGCATATGTGTTGTCTTTCTCCGGTGTGAATCTTCTGGTGGATGTTGAGGTGTGACTTCTGGGTAAAGGCTTTTCCACAGTCACTGCATTCGTAAGGCTTCTCCCCAGTATGAATCCGGTGATGTATATCAAGCTGTGACTTGGAAATGAAGGCTTTCCCACAGCTGTGGCATGGGTAAGGTTTCTCTCCGGTGTGGCCTCTCTGATGAACAGTCAGATGCGCCTTCTGGACAAAGGCCTGCCCGCACTCAATGCACACATAGGACTTCTCCCCCGAGTGGATTCTCTGGTGCAAGCTGAGCGTTGACTTCTGGGTGAAGGCCTTCCCACATTCACTGCATGCGTACTCGCGCTCACCCGTATGAATCTTCTGATGGATGGCGAGGGTTGAATTCTGGGAGAAGCCTTTCCCACATTTGCTGCATTCGTAGAGTTTCCCACTAGTGTGAGTCCTCTGATGTCTGAAGAGAGATAACATCTGGAAAAAGGCTTTCCCACATTCGTGGCATTTATGGGACTTCTTTCTCGTGTGCGTTTTCTGGTGTGTGATCAGTTCTGATCTCTGAATGAAGACCTTCCCACATTCCTTACAGATGTAAGGAATGTTACCTGTGTGATCTGTCAGATACACACCGAGCTTTGGTTGTGGGGTGAAGCCCTTTGCGCATCTGCTGCATTCCTGGAGGTTTTCTACGCTATGGAATCTCTGCTGCTCGAGGGGTGGCTTCTGGGGGAAGCCCCCCCCACATTCGGCACATTTATTGGGTTTCTCCTGATTACGAATGTGATGCTGTGTGCGTGGCTGTTTACGGCTGAGGACTTTCGTACATTGATTGATCCCCATCACAGAAGTTCTCTCCTGGATGGATACCCTTGCAGCCAGCATGGGAAGAGCTACGGGTGAACAGCTGGCCAGAGCCAACAAGCTCATCAAGGCATTCTGTGCTGTCGCTTTGATTTTGATGATTTACTTCTAGGTTAGGCTTCAAACTTTTTGCAAATGAGCAATGTTTATGAGGTCTTTTTTGCGAAGAAACAAGGTGGGGCCTCACATGAATGATTTTTCCAGAGTCTTTCCGTTCACGGTCTCTCTTTGTATCCAGTGTTTTCCTGTTGAGGAAGGCCCCACGCTGTGCAGGTTCATTTTGCTTCCACTGACTCCTCACTGTACGACTGGCATGTTCCCACAGGTCTTCTGAAATGGAACACCACGAACCATCTCTTGTGACTTCACTTTCCTTATCATCGTGAAATGAAGCTTTTTCAAATATTTTCTGTTGGGAGGTTTTAAGTCCAAACACCCCTTCTAGAGGAGAAAAAGAAGATGAAAGAGACACAAGTTAGCAGAGGATGGAGGAGAAATCATAGGAGCAGACTGAGGGTGAACACAAATTGCTGAGTCATGATAATAATGATGATGGTGATGAGGGTGACGACGAGAGGAGACAGCCACCCTGCCTTCATTATGTGTCGCCTGTCTGGATACAGCACGCAGCATGTGCCAAATAGTGTTCTACATTGTGCGCACGGAAACTCTTTTAAATCCTCACAACCCTGCACAAGGTAACTGCGCTTACTCTCCCCGTTTCACAGATGAACAGGAGGAGGCACAGAATCTCTAAGTAATTGACCAAAATCACCCTGCGGAGCTCTGGGGAAAATCAGATTAGAATTTCTTTTTTTTTTTTTTAAAGATTTTATTGATTTATTTGACAGAGAGAGACAGCGAGAGAGGGAACACAAGCAGGGGGAGTGGGAGAGGGAGAAGCAGGCTTCCTGCGGAGCAGGGAGCCCGATGCGGGGCTCGATCCCAGGACCCTGGGATCATGACCTGAGCCGAAGGCAGACGCTAATGACTGAGCCACCCAGGTGCCCCCAGATATCCCCATTTTAAAAAAAGATTTTATTGATTTATTTGACAGAGAGAGACAGCGAGAGAGGGAACACAAGCAGGGGGAGTGGGAGAGGGAGAAGCAGGCTTCCCGCAGAGCAGGGAGCCCGATGCGAAGCTCGATCCCAGCACCCCGGGATCATGACCTGAGCCGAAGACAGATGCTTAACGACTGAGCCACCCAGGCGCCCCTAGAATTTCTAATTCTAAGCTGGCTCCACTTACGCAGGCACGCGGTCTAGATACCTATACACACACCTGCGATGACAGAAAATACAGACAAGGGTATGACAGGGCAACATCTGGGAACAGCCAAGGCTTGAAAAGGAGGGGCTCAGAGGATGGCTCTTCATTAGCTTTCACATCTAAATTATCACTAACTTCCCAGTTTACTCTCACTTGTTAGAAACAATCCCAAATCCATCTGCCCTATAAATCCTCTGGAGAAGTAAGAAAGCTCCAACCCTGACACGGCCAAGCAGTGAAAGAATACCTACGCCCAAACTCAACTCTCCAGGGAGCTGAAATGTGTTTGCTTGAACCTATTTTTTTTTTTTTTTTTTTTAAAGATTTTATTTATTTATTTGACAGAGAGAGACACAGCGAGAGAGGGAACACAAGCAGGGGGAGTGGGAGAGGGAGAAGCAGGCTTCCCGCCGAGCAGGGAGCCCGATGTGGGACTCGATCCCGGGACTCCGGGATCATGACCTGAGCCGAAGGCAGTTGCTCAACCAACTGAGCCACCCAGGCGCCCTGCTTGAACCTATTAACCCAAGAAAAGTAAATTGGAAGAGTGGACAAGGGGTGCCTGGGTGGCTCAGTTGGTTGAGCGTCTGCCTTAAGCTTAGGTCATGAATACCAGGGTCCTGGGATTGAGCCCCGCATCCAGCTCTCTGATCAGTGGGGAGCCTGCTTCTCCCTCTCCTTCTGCCTGCCGGTCTGCCTTGTGCGCTGTCAAATAAACAAAATCTTAAAAAAAAAAAAAAAAAAAAGAGTGGACAAGCAAGCTGTCCCCTGAAATCTGCGTCACCCTCTTCCATAGAAGTTAATTGTGACCAGGTATGTGGCTGCCAAGCTACATAACAGCTCCCAGTGCCCTTGCAATGAGGTGGGACAGTGAGGCTGTTTCTGCTGATGGAGTATGCATACGACGTTATGCACCACTTCTGGCCTGGGTGGTAAGACCACAAGCTTCTCAATGCCCTCCACCCCTTTTATTCCTGGTAGAACCTGCCTGTGGATGCCAGGCACAATCACACAGATCGACAGCATCATAAAGCAGAGTACAACAACAGCAAGGGAGAAACTTAATACACCTGAAGAAGACAAGAAATGAGGCTTCCTGCTGACCTGCTTGTTTTAACTGTTTTACAGGAAAGAAATTATTCTAGAAATTATCACACTGACCCTTGGTCTCTCCATGTAACTTTCAGCCTTACACTACCTAATATACCATTTTTCCCACCAAGAATGGGAGTCATTGATCATCAAATTTACTAGTATAGAACAGATGCTAAAAGGAAAAAGAGGGGTGCCAGGCTGGCTTAGTCAGTAGAGTACACGACTCTTGATCTCAAGGTTGTGAGTTTGAGCCCCATGTTCGGTGTAGAGATTACTTAAAAATAAAATCTTAGGGCGCCTGGGTGGCTCAGTTGGTTAAGCAACTGCCTTCGGCTCAGGTCATGATCCTGGAGTCCCTGGATCGAGTCCTGCATCGGGCTCCCTGCTCGGCAGGGAGTCTGCTTCTCCCTCTGACCTTCCCCCCTCTCATGTGCTCTCTCTCATTCTCTCTCTCTCAAATAAATAAATAAAATCTTTAAAAAAAAATAAAAAAAATAAAATCTTAAAAAAAATGTGTGGTAAAAAACATGTAATATAAAATTTATGATCTCAACCATCTTTTTTTAATTTTCTTATTTTAAGTAGGTTCATGCCCAGATATTTACAGTGTTCTTAGATAGTATATATTTTCTACCTTTACATATATCATACATATGTCTCTGTAGCAGACATGGAAGAAAACAGGAACCCAACAGAATAGAGCATGAGTGACGAAACTCTTCAGCTACACTTAAAATTAGAAATATGTGGCCACGATGCTAATGTCACTGAAAAGACTCTGTTAATCCTACATAGTAATAACTCTATTTTTCCATCAAAATCTCAGGAAAAAAACAAAGTATCAGTAAAATCTGTCAATGGCATCTTGACTGACCTCATCAATGACTGGAATCCACAAAACCCATTAGGAACAAAAACAAGCAGGAGGAAATGGGAGCTAACTTATGGGAGACCAGTGGGATTAAGAAAAAGGGTCAACTAAATTGCACATTCAAAAAAATGGATTTCTTTTTTTTTTTTAAAGATTTTAATTTATTTTTGACAGAGAGAGTGTACAAGCAGGGGAAGCAACAGGCAGAGAGAGAGGGAGAAGAATGTGGGGCTCAATCCCAGACCCCAGGATCATGACCTGAGCCGAAGGCAGACACTTAACCACCTGGGCCACCCAGGTGCCCCAGAAATGGTTGGATTTCTAAATAAGACTGAGGTGGAACAGCCAAGACACGCAGGAGACTCTGGCAAAATGTGTAAGGCGAAAAGCATGTTTGATTTGTGTGAGGATTCCAATTTCCAATCTCCCAAAAATAGAGGAAGTGAGTCATCCCACGGGAAGTGTCCGCCATGTGGTTGAATAAGGTAAGAGAATGGTTTAGGCACAGGGACTGGAGGGGGTTGATCCAGGGATCACCAGAAAAAATTGAGGCCTCGGTGTTCCGAATAGAAGGGCCCTTGAAGGTAATTCCTATATGAAGGGATGATCAGAGGGAAGCACAGGGGCCCTGAACTGCAGGTGCCACAATCCGGGGAAAAGAAGAAACAAGAAAGAAGATCCAGCACAGAAAAGAAAAACCAATGAATTCAGGGGACAAATCAAAAGGAAAAAAGGCCGTAAGAAAAAACTCCATGGACACAACAAGATGACAAAAGCCACGTACGGATGGAAAACCCAATCAGATGACAGATATGAGGAGATGCTCTAACATCTAAAAATGAAATTAAAACAAGAAACACCCCTATCGCCTATCACATGGGCCATAAGAAATCTGATAAACGCCATGCTGGCAGGCAAGACGCACAAATGGGAATCCTTGTGCATTCTCCCATGAAAGCGTAGGTTATGCAGCTCATCTGAAGAGCAGAATGGTTTCCTTAGTCACATTAACTACACTTCTACCCAGGGGTCGGGGAATCCCATTCCTGAGCGTTCACCTCTGAGAAATTCTTACACCTTCCTCTAAGGGGCATTTACAGGATAATGTATTGCAGCGTTAGTCAGAAACTGGGAGTGGGAGGCAATGTACAGCCCACCATCACGGGGACAGATAGTGTGGCAAGTTGAATAACGCCCCCCTGCCCCAAAGATATCCACGTCGGCCAGGTAGTAGTCACTCACCTCGATGCCTCTGATGTGGGAGCTGAGCCCCTCTTATCCATGACTTCTCTCCTTTTTCCATCCTGGAAATAATCTCTGGGTTGGGAATGTGATACCCTGTTAATGAGAAAGAATCTCCGATTTGGATGTGGTCTGGGGCTTTACAGGCCATTCAGCAAACCTTTGTATGGGCTCATCAGAAAAGTCAACATCTTTCACTAGGAACAAAGTGATAGTCAGAGGTGTCCTAAGGGAATGAATAACCCAGGACAAATCAAAGGCAAACAGATTACATAATTCAGATGCCCTACTGCGTTCCACAACAAGAAAGGAAATCTTAACGAGGTCCATCCAAGATCCCGGGTCAGGTGTGCTCACCCACGGAGAGGAGGTGGCTGTAGATCTCCAGCATCACATCCCAGTATAAGCATCTCTGGGCAGGGTCCAGTTGCTGCCACTCCTCCCTGCTGAAGTCCACGGTCACGTCCTCAAATGACACCGATCCCTGTAACAACAGACCGGATGTCAATTACTCACTACCGGTGAATAGAGATGCTACCGGTAGACTTGTTTTTAATCATTTTTCACCACGATCTATATGGCTTTCCACTAACTCACCCATTTCATATTGTATTTTGGGGGTGGGGGGGTTAAAACGTTTCTAGAAATATCCTGCCATCTACTGGGCCGGTCTTCGTTCTACTTTACTGGCATAGAGCTCCTAAAACCCTTGAAATTTCCTAAGTGAGGAGAGCGATAAAGGGTAGTCTTTTCTTTTTTTTTTTTTTAAAGATTTTATTTATTTATTTGAGAGAGAGAGAATGAGAGACAGAGAGCATGAGAGGGAGGAGGGTCAGAGGGAGAAGCAGACCCCCCCGCCGAGCAGGGAGCCCGATGCGGGACTCAATCCCGGGACTCCAGGATCATGACCTGAGCCGAAGGCAGTCGCTTAACCGACTGAGCCACCCAGGCGCCCCATCTTTCTTTTTTTTTTTTTTTAAAGATTTTATTTATTTATTCATGAGAGACAGAGAGAGAGAGAGAGAGAGGCAGAGGGAGAAGCAGGCTCCCAAGGAGCAGGGAGCCCGATGCGGGACTCGATCCCAGGACCCTGAGATCATGACCTGAGCCGAAGGCAGACGCTTAACCATCTGAGCCACCCAGGCGCCCCTCTTTTTTTTTTTTAATAAAGATTTTATTTATTTGAGAGAGAATGAGATAGAGAGAGAGCATGAGAGGGGGGAGGGCCAGAGGGAGAAGCAGACTCCCCGCCGAGCAGGGAGCCCGATGCGGGACTCGATCCCGGGACTCCAGGATCATGACCTGAGCCGAAGGCAGTCGCTTAACCAACTGAACCACCCAGGTGCCCAAGGGTAGTCTTTTCTTATGCCAGGGAGGTAAGTTTTGGAAATGGGGGGCTGGTTGCCAGGGGAACCAACCAAGTGATGAGAGGTTTGAACTTTCAGCCCCACCCCTTGACCTCCAGGAAGGGGAGAAGAGCTGGAGGCAGGAACTAATCACCAATGGCCAATGAGTGCTTCCAGGCTGCTGAACCAGATCACTTCCATATGTCACCCAACCAGGTGTCAAACTGTATGGGGACAGAAGATTCCTTTGGAATCTCACCCTGTGTATCTCTTCATCTGGCTGTTGATTTTATTTTTTAAGATTAATTTATTTAAGAGAGAGAAAGAGCACGAGGAGGGAGAGGGAGAAGCAGGCTCCCCGCTGAGCAGGGAGCACTACACGGGGCTCAATGCCAGGACCTTGGGATCATGACCTGAGCCAAAGACAGATGCTTAAACGACTGAGCCACCCAGGCGCCCTTGGCTGTTGGTTCTTTTTTTTTTTTTTTTTTAAGATTTTATTTATTTGACAGAGAGAGACACAGGGAGAGAAGGAACACAAGCAGGGGGAGTGGGAAAGGGAGAAGCAGGCTTCCTGCAGAGCAGGGAGCCCAATGCGGGGCTCGATCCCAGGACCCTGGGATCATGACCTGAGCCGAAGGCGAGCCACCCAGGCGCCCCTTGGCTGTTGATTCTTATCCTTTAATCTCCTTTGTAGTGAACCAGTAACCTAGTGACTAAATGGGTTTCCTGAGTTCTGTGAGCTAATCTTGAAAATTAATCAAACCCAAGGAGGGGTTATGGGAACCTCCAAAGGCCAGCGGGTCAGAAGCGCTGGTGACAAACCGGAGTTGCGACTGGCATCTGAAGTAAGGGGAGAGGGGCTGTCTTGTCAGACTATGCCCTTAACCTGTGGGATGTGACCCTATCTATGGGTAGATAGTGCCAGAATTGAGTTAAATTTGAGAACAAGACCCCAACAATTAGACAGCAACAGGTAATGGACATGATGGGTTCCCTCATGTCAAGGGAGAGAGGCTATAATTTTAACCAGGCTGGATGACTGTGAGAAACAAAACCAGTCAGCACAGCCTGACGGGACAAGCCTGCACAAAATTCATAGAGAAAGCCCTGCAACATGTTATCATGCTCCTCATCGGCCACCACGTCCTGAAGCCACTGCCAAACCGCGAGCTGCATCTTGCTTGTCATGCTGCTCTTGAGGGTGAAGTTTGGGACCTGAGCCTGACCACCCCTGGTAAGGGCACAGAACTTGCGGGTTTTGCCTATTTAACCCTAAACCTTCCTCCTTTTGTAGCCGAAGGCTGTTGTCTCCCCAGTTTGCAAACTGTATGGCAATGACGCTTTCCCTTGCCTGGGATCAAATCTTCGAATTCCAGGAATTTCTGCTGACAAATTGTAGGACACCCAGCTGGTGTCACAGGGAAGTGCTTAGCGTGGGAAAAAATCCCCACACGTTTGGAGACCAGAAGAGTCAGAAGCGCAGTGTTCTGTGTGTGTAAAGGAGACACGCAGGAGAAGCGATTTTCCTTTACAATAGGGAACACTGATCTGACCAAAAGCTGATCCCCCTCCAGGAAGGGTGGGCGTGAAAAGCATGTGAGTTCCGAGGGTGAGGATATGAAAGAGCGCTCAATCGAAACTCCAAACTGAGGTAGCTCTTTCCAGTTCTAGACCAAATCCCAACATACGTGTAGAGGGAGGGATGCCCCCTTCCCCGTGCCAAGCAGGTCTCCTACAGTGGGGTGGCCTACAATTCAACTCAATTCTAACACCATCTACCTGGAGGTGGCGTCAGATCCCACAGGTGAGGGCTCGGTCCTACATGACTGCCCCACCCCTGGAGGAGCCAGTCACAAGCCCAGGCTGTCACCTGTACCTCTGATTGGCTGGCTTACATTAGAGGTTCCCACGACCCCCTTCTTGGGCTCAATTAGTATGTCAGAGCAGCTCAAAGAATTAAGGAAACCCGTTTACTCACTAGGATCAACGGTTTATTATAAAAGACAGTAAAAGGGCGCCTGGGTGGCTCAGTTGGTTAAGCGACTGCCTTCGGCTCAGGTCATGATCCTGGAGTCCCTGGATCGAGTCCCACATCAGGCTCCCTGCTCTGCAAGGAGTTTGCTTCTCCCTCTCCCACTCCCCGTTTGTGTTCCCTCTCTCGCTGTGTCTTTCTCTGTCAAATAAATAAAATCTTTAAAAAATAAATAAATAAAAAATAAATAAAAAATAAAAGACAGTAAAAGATACGAATCAAGAGCCAGATGAAGAGGTGCATGGGGCAAGGTATGTGGGAGCTTCCATGCCCCCTCCAGGTGAACCACTTTGGGGTACCTCCACGTGCTCACCAACCGGGAAGCTCCCCAAACCCACTGGATGTTTACGGAGGCTTTATTTCATAGTCATGATTGAGTAAATCACTGGCCTTTGGTAAGTGATTCCACCTCCAGCCCCTCTCCCCTCTCTGGGGGTGAAGAGGTGGGACTGAAAGTCCCAATCCTCTAATCACAGGGTTGGTTCCCTTGGCAACCACCACCCTTGGAGGATTTCCAAACTTCACCTTATTTACACAAACCCAGTTGTGGTGGAAAGGGGTTTGTTATAAACAACAAGACACACACTTCACCTTTATGGCTCTGCAGCTTTTTTTTTCCCTGCCAAGAACTGAAGACAAGACTAAATATTGTGACAGAAGATGCTCCTACTGCTTGTAGCTCAGGAAATTCCAAGGATTTGGGGAGCTGTGCTGGACGATGACCAAATACACAGGTTTCTCATAAATCTCAGTATCACATAGCTGTGTAAGGGTGTCATTAAAAGACTGGGAGGTAAATACCCACATATTTAGTTAATAGGGTAAAAATTCATTGCCTCGGGCGCCTGGGTGGCTCAGTTGGTTGAGCAGCTGCTTTCGGCTCAGGTCATGATCCTGGAGTCCCGGGATCGAGTCCCGAGCAGGGAGCCTGCTTCTCCCTCTGACCCTCCCCCCTCTCATGTGCTCTCTCTCTCTCATTCTCTCTCAAATAAATAAATAAAATCTTTAAAAAAAAAAATTCATTGCCTCTGAGGAGAAAGACAATCTTGACAGCTGTTATTTTATTTATTTATTTTTTTAAGCTGGAACACGTGGTCTTATGGAGACCAGGGAACTAGGTTATACCTTCTTGCTCTAGCAAACTCATACCGTGTTGGACCATTTAGATCATCTGCCACAGGGCGCTGCTTGCAAAGACAGCCGTTTTTATTTACAGGCTGACTGAGAATCTGAATTAGCAAAAGGAGTTATCTATTGAAATGGCAAAATGAAAACCAGGGCAAGTAGACAAAATTATTTTCATCATATAAAAGGGAATGAGCTACTGGTAAGCGCTGTGAATTGTGCAAGACTGTTGAATCTCAGATCTGTACCTCTGAAACAAATAATGCAATATATGTTAAGAAAAAAAAAGAAGAAGAAGAAGAAGGTAGCGGGAGGGGAAGAATGAAGCGGGGGAAATCGGAGGGGTAGACGAACCATGAGAGACGATGGACTCTGAAAAACAAACTGAGGGTTCTAGAGGGGAGGGGGGTGGGAGGATGGGTTAGCCTGGTGGTGGGTATTGAGGAGGGCACGTTCTGCATGGAGCACTGGGTGTTGTGCACAAACAATGAATCATGGAACACTTCATCTAAAACTAATGATGTAATGTATGGGGATTAACATAAGAATAAAATAAAAAAAAATGAAAAAAAAAAGGGAATGAGCTAATATGAAGTAACCTATATTGTAACACCCACTTGAACGTGCTTTCAATCACACTCTTAACAATTCAACCTACATCAATGCAAAATGAAAGGCATTTTCCTACAATGTAATTTTTTTTAAAAAAGATTTTATTTATTTGACAGAGAGAAACAGCGAGAGAGGGAACACAAGCAGGGGGAGTGGGAGAGGGAGAAGCAGGCTTCCCGCTGAGCAGGGAGCCCGATGCGGGGCTCGATCCCAGGACCCGGGATCATGACCTGAGCCGAAGGCAGACGCTTAACGACTGAGCCACCCAGGCGCCCCTCCCCTCCAAGCTCCTCCCACCCCCCAAAATTCTTATGTCGAAGTCCTAACCCCCAGTACCTCAAAATGTGCCTGTATTTGGAGACACGCTCTTTAAAGAGGTCACTAAGTTAAAATGAGGTAAGGTGGGCCCTAAACCAATATGACCAGGGGTCCTTATAAGAAAAGGAGATTAAGACACAGACCCCCACAGAAGGAAGATTGTGTGAGGACACAGTCAGAAAAAAGTCCATCTACAAGCCAAGGAGATACCACAGAAGGAACAACCCTGTTGACACCTTGATCTTGGATTTCTAGCCTCTGGAATTACGAGAAAATAAATTTCTGTTCAAGCTACCCAATCTGTGGTCCCTTGTGATAGCAGTCCTAGCGAGCTAACACAGTCACACAATAAAGATCTCGACAATTTTGTTTCAAATTTGGGTGTTTTACGTTTTCATTTTAAGAATGACTTTTAAATATTTGGGGCAGTATCTTTTAATTTTTTAAATGATTTTTACTTGGCATTTACTGTAATAGTTTTAATGTTCCTTTCTTTCAATGTTTTCTATTATCAAATGTTTCTGTCGGCAGAGATTACTTAAAACATTACTGAAATATATAATCTCACAATGTACTGGTTCACAATGGTAATAAACCATGCATTTATTATGTTTCTTAAAAACAGAACATCTCTCTGTAACTTTGATTATAAACCTATCACAGGTCAACAATGCACTCACTGTTGTTTTAAAACACAGTGTCTTTAAATACACAGACTAGGGGCACCTCGGTGGCTCAGTCGGTTAAGCATCTGACTTCAGCTCAGGTCACAATCTCGGGGTCCTGGAATGGAGCCCTGAGTCAGGCTCCTCCCCCAGTGGAGAGTCTGCTTCTCCCTCTCCCTCTGCCCCTTCCCCTGCTCGTGCTCACACTCTCTCTTCCTCTCTCTCAAATAAATAAGTAAATAAAATCTTTAATAAATAAATAAATACACAGACTAACTTGGAATTTCAGGAAATCTTGAGTATAACCAAGAATCTTCCTTTCTCTTTCCCAATATCAAATACCGTATCTGTGGGCAATTTGGAAACACTATTCTCTGGCATTTTTATTCATCTTTTAAAACAGGCAAAACCACACGTCCTTAAAACGGTTTTTGCTCTAGTATCCTATGATTCTATAAACCATGAGGACAGAGGGGAAACGACCCAACCCCCACCAAGCAGGTAAGAAGTCAGATAGGGACCAGCTGAGAATATGCAAAGACCCAGTGGTGGATGAAGGATCTTCCGAGCTGAGCAGGAAGGAATTAGCATTTCCCTATTATACAGAAGGCCTGTGAATGAGGGGACATCAGCCCCCGTGGTCCGCTCTCAGCAGGAGGATGCACACGGTCTCAGCAACGGGGGTCCAGAATCTGCTGCTTCTCATGTCTGCCCTCAAATTCTGGAGAACCGTCCCTGGGGCTCCTCCTGCTTACCTCACATGGTCCATCCTGCTCCTGTGGACCCAGGACCTGGCACATTTGGGGCAAATTCTCGTCAGCAGGCATGTCTCTCCTGGACTTCACTTCTCAGTTTCTCTTGCTGCCAACTCCACTTTTCCCAGGACCTCCAAGCTGGGTGGGCATCTGGAGGCTTCGATCAGAGCTGCTGGGGAACATCTGGCTAGGCTGTGAAGAGAGACCCGCAGACTCAATGATGTGGTCTGACCCCTGGGCTCTGCAAAGCCACCAGGAAGTCCTGGAGAGACAATGCTCACATGGTCACTCCTCTAACATGTGCTCCACACAAATATTTTTGAGGGTCCCTAGGGGAAGGCCATGGGCTAGATACTATGGAATAAAAGTTCAGAAGAATCCAACCAGTTATTAATCAGGGTAAAATAAAAGACGAAGAGTTCTGGGGTGCCTGGGTGGCTCAGTCAGTTAAGCAGCCAACTCTTGATTTCGGCTCAGGTCATGATCTCAGGGTCCTGGGATGGAGCCCACGTCAGGCTCCGCATTCAGTGGGGAGTCCGCTTTGGGATTCTCTCTCTCCCTCTGGCCCTCCCCGCACTCGTGTTCTCTAAAATAAACAAATCTTAAAACAAAACAAAACACAGAGTTTGGACTACATGAAGGTTTAATTGTAGCTCTGCCACCTTTTAGCCTTGCGAATAACGAAGATACTACTTTGTCATTTCCAAAGTGAGGAGGCACATTTTTATCGCAGGCATCGGGACATGTGATGAGTCTTATTAAGCCTTCAGCACCTGCCTGGCATGTGGTAAATACGCTGTTTAATTTTCACGTAACCCTGCCCACTAAACATTACGATCGTGATTATGCCCATTTTGAGGCATGAGGATGAGGGAACTGAAGCTGTTACATGCTTTGCCTTACGGTCAGTCTGCAGACGGGAGAAAAGGTAATCGGTCCTTCCTCTGCCTCGTTACACCCTGCACACAGCCACCTCTATTTCCTGTGGTCCCCTCCGTTGTCAGCTTCCATAAACACCATTTCCACTTCCTGTTGCCTTCAGAGAGCTGAGGCTCTGAGGTGGTTATGCTGGTATGTCTGTGCAAGCTTCTGGACATTTCAGCGCCCATCCTAGACAGCCCAGACTTTTCTCATATTTTTCTCTTATTAGAATATTTTATTTTGGGGCGCCTGGGTGGCTCAGTTGGTTAAGCGACTGCCTTCGGCTCAGGTCATGATCCTGGAGTCCCGGGATCGAGTCTGCATCGGGCTCCCTGCTCGGCGGGGAGTCTGCTTCTCCCTCTCCCACTCCCTGTTTGTGTTCCCTCTCTCTCTGTGTCTTTCTCTGTCAAATAAATAAAATCTTTAAAAAAAAAAAAAAGAATATTTTATTTTATTTACCATTTTTAAAATTAATTTTATTTTATTATGTTATGTTAGTCACCACACGTTACATCATTAGTTTTTTTTTTTTTTTTTAGATTTTATTTATTTATTTGACAGAGAGAGACACAGCGAGAGAGGGAACACAAGCAGGGGGAGTGGGAGAGGGAGAAGCAGGCTTCCCGCCGAGCAGGGAGCCCGACCTGGGACTCGATCCCAGGACCCTGGGATCATGACCCGAGCTGAAGGCAGCCGCTTAACCGACTGAGCCACCCAGGCGCCCACATCATTAGTTTTTGATGTAGTGTTCCACGATTCATTGTTTGCCTAAATATTTCATTTTTAAGTAATCTCTACACCCAAGGTGGGGCTCGAACTTACAACCCGCAGGTCGAGTCACACGCTCATCCACCGACTGAGCAGCCAGGCGCCCCATAACAAAGCTAAAACTTAAATTTCCTGTCCTCGGCCCCCACCTTCACCTGGAAAACCTGCAGACACGCACCAGGACCCTGGATCACTTACCGCGTCTGGACCGTACAGAATGAACTGCCTGCCAACTCCACACCCAAATGCAGTCCCTGACAGCACTGACCTCCAGATACCCCCCCGGAGCGGACCACAGGACTGCCAGAAGGTCAGGAAACGCCCCCCAGGCACTGGCACAGCCCAGGCTACGCAGGCTGCCGGTATGTTTCCCAGGGAGCGTGATTTCCACAGGACCCCGAATAATTCCCAACACGGGGTTCCAACGGATGCACCCCAACAGGAAATCATCATCAGCTGTTCAACTGCCAAGTACTGAGCATGTCCACAGGGAGCTAAGGGGGGCCCTCAAAACCCCCATAACTGACCACCCAGACCTGCAGTCCATCGGCTCGCATATGCTACCCTTAGCACCCCACTGATTTCTGCAGGTCACCAAGCACTGCTCCCCGATGTTACAAGGGGACCCTCAAAGTCCCCCGACCTCTGAAGCTCCTGCGCCCAATCGCGGCCGCCAGGCACTCCGCCAACGCCCCCGGTACCGTCTACCAAGCCCCGCTCCAGAAGCACGTTCGCCGTCCTCAAGCGAGCAAGTTCCAAGGACCAACAATACAGAATTCGACACTAAGACACACTTGGGGGGCGCCTGGGTGGCTCAGTTGGTTGAGCGTCTGCCTTCGGCTCGGGTCAAGGTCTCAGGGTCCCGGGATCGAGCCCCGCATCGGGCTCCCTGCTCGGCGGGGGGTCTGCTTCTCCCTCTGACCCTCCCCCCTCTCATGCTCTCTCTCTCTTAAATAAATAAAATCATGGGGCGCCTGGGTGGCTCAGTTGGTTGAGCGACTGCCCTCGGCTCAGGTCATGATCCCGGGGTCCCGGGATCGAGCCCCGCATCGGGCTCCCTGCTCGGCGCGGGGTCTGCTTCTCCCTCTGACCCTCCCCCCTCTCCTGCTCTCTCTCTCTTAAATAAATAAAATCATGGGGCGCCTGGGTGGCTCAGTTGGTTGAGCGTCTGCCTTCGGCTCGGGTCAAGGTCTCAGGGTCCCGGGATCGAGCCCCGCATCGGGCTCCCTGCTCGGCGCGGGGTCTGCTTCTCCCTCTGACCCTCCCCCCTCTCCTGCTCTCTCTCTCTTAAATAAATAAAATCATGGGGCGCCTGGGTGGCTCAGTTGGTTGAGCGACTGCCCTCGGCTCAGGTCATGATCCCGGGGTCCCGGGATCGAGCCCCGCATCGGGCTCCCTGCTCGGCGCGGGGTCTGCTTCTCCCTCTGACCCTCCCCCCTCTCCTGCTCTCTCTCTCTTAAATAAATAAAATCATGGGGCGCCTGGGTGGCTCAGTTGGTTGAGCGACTGCCCTCGGCTCAGGTCATGATCCCGGGGTCCCGGGATCGAGCCCCGCATCGGGCTCCCTGCTCGGCGCGGGGTCTGCTTCTCCCTCTGACCCTCCCCCCTCTCCTGCTCTCTCTCTCTTAAATAAATAAAATCATGGGGCGCCTGGGTGGCTCAGTTGGTTGAGCGACTGCCCTCGGCTCAGGTCATGATCCCGGGGTCCCGGGATCGAGCCCCGCATCGGGCTCCCTGCTCGGCGCGGGGTCTGCTTCCCCCTCCGCCCCTGCTCCCGCTCTCTCTCTCGAATAAAATAAATTTTAGAACCTTACACACACACTTAAGAGTTTAAATCCCCAGAATACTTCCACACGTACAGGAAACACGCAAAGCCTGAAAATGACCGAGCCGACCACCCGACTCGGGCTAGAAAATGCCGCTCGTCTCGCAGCACCCCTGCACTGAGGACCCCGTCACTCACTCCGCAGACCCTCGCCATTCGTCCCCCGAGCCCCTCACACTCACCCCAAGCCGAGTCCCCCTCACAGACCCCACAGGATCTCCACTGCTAATGTCCCAAACACCTCAGCCTCCCACACGGGCGGGAGACGGCCCAGAAGTAGTTAACAACCTAAGCGAAATGGCCGCGCTGGGCCACTTCCGGTCTGGGTTAGATTCCCCGACCCGGCTTCTCGGCGCGCCGGGAGTGAACGGTGCGCATGCTCGGTAGAAGCTGTGACGCCACACTCTGCCAGTAGTTATCATGGCGGCTTACCGGTTCCAGGTATTCTGTCCCTTCTTCGCTACCACGACTCACCCTGTAAGGAGAGGCTAATGGGAGCTCAGCGGGTGTTGAGCCTGGCAGTCAAGCCCCTCTCCACCACCAGACTCCCCCGAAAGCAGCTCCAACCGCAGGCTCTGACGACTGGGTAGGCTGTGGGCTTGCCTCTCCAGGGTCCTGCTCAGCCGGGCCGGGGTTGCTGACAATCAGGCAGACCAAACCCAGGGATTGGCCCTTCAGAACTGATAGGAGCCACTCCCCAGTGCTTTGCAGGTGAGAGAAGAGACAAAGCCAGACCCGGTGTTCGGAGGTAGTTTATTTATAAGTTCTGCAGCCATTTACTGCAGTAGGTATGATGTGGGGAACAAAGGCAGAAGAAAAATTATTAAATTTCCTTACTACCTACAGCCCACCAAGTCCTTGAAACAGGCAGAGTGACATTCCTCTAGGGACTCAACTGCCTGGATGTTAATACTTTGCTAAGGGCAAAAGGCAACCTCAGCCCGACCCCCAGAATTCTGTAAGTCTACTTTAACATACAAAAATTCCTTTAGAAAGTTCCTTTATCTCTAAACCCCCCAAGATACGTGTTGGCAATCATCCCCTAAGCATATGGCCCACTGATATACATCTGAAGGGTCTCAGGACTAAAGTCCTATTAGACGTAATAAATGACCTTTTCCCAACAATAGTTAGCCCCCTCAAGGTCCTGGAAACCTTGCTTCCAAAATACCTGGGAGCCTTACGCTATCCCTAACCCCCTCCCAACTTGAAAGTATATTGTGGACCACTCTTCATGACCCCAGGGCACCTCTTTCTGCCCACGGGTCCTGTCCCTGTGCTTTAATAAAATAAACCCACCTTTTTGCACAAAGACTTTTCAAGAATTCTTTCTTGGCTGTTGGCTTCAAACCCTAACGTCTTTACTACAGCAGATATAATGGTTAAGCACAAAGATTCTGGAGCTGGACTGCCTGGGTTTAAAGCCAGATGTTCAAGTTTGGGCCAGTTAGTTAACCTCTCCATACTTCGATTTCCTGTTTCATGAAGTTGTGAGGATTAAATAATTAAATTATCATAGGCAAAATATTTAAAACAGTGCTGTTACATAATGAGCTGTTACATGAGAAAAATATTCTATTTCATTCATTCAACAAATACTAGGTTCCTATGGTATGCCCAAGAAAATTGTTTAAGGTCATTTTTTAACTGAACTAACGTGAGTTCCCTCCTTGATGAGTCACAGAAACTGATGTGATCTGAAGTGGGGTTCGAGAGCGGAAGGTCAAGAAGGAATTCTTGAGAGGTTTTCGGTGCAAAAAAAAAAAAAAGGGTGGTTTTACTAAAGCATGGGGACAGGACCCAAGGGCAGAAAGAGCTGCACTGGGATTGTTAAGGAGCAATTGATTATATCCTTTGGAGTTGGGGGAGGTAAAGACAAAGGAAGTTTCCAAAAGGATTTTCATATGCATGCTAAAGAAGACAGGATCCTGGAGGCCTGACTATTGCCAAGCTAAGGTTGTTTTTTTCCCTCTAGCAAGGCATTAACATTAAGATAGTTGGGAGTTCCTGGAGGGAGGTCGTATTCTGCCTACCTCAAGTATTTGTCAATGGGCTGCAAGTTATAAGGAATTTAATTGTATCTACATTTCCTTTTGCCTTTGTTCTCCACGTCAGAAACTACACCACGTGGAGTTGTCACACAAAGAAACTTTCTTCGCAGCAAATAAAGAGATCACAGGGCATAACTTCCAAAGCTGTGATTCCCCAGCAGGGGTGAATAGGTCCCTTTTACTCAGAGTTAGGATGAATAGTTTAAAAGGAGAGTCTTATGGGGTGCCTGGGTGGGCTCAGTCAGTTAAGAGTCGGACTTTTGATTTTGGCTCTGGTCATGATCTCAGTGTCATGAGATTGAGCCCCGCAAAGTCCTTCCCCTGCCCTCCCTCTCTCTCTCAAATAAGTAAATAAATCTTTGGGGAAAAAAAGTCTATTTTTCCATCCACAGCGTTGCAAATGGCAAGATTTCAATTTTTGATGGCTGCATAATATTCCATTATATATATATCACATCTTCTTTACCCATTCATCTGTCAATGACATCTAGGCTCTTTCCATAGTTTGGTTATTGTGGACGTTGCTGCTATAAACATTGGGTTGCAGGTGCCTATTCGGATTACTACATTTGTATCTTTTTTTTTTTTTGCATTTAAAAAAATTTTTATTTTATTATGTTATATTAGTCACCATACATTACATCATTAGTTTTTGATGTAGTGTTCCATGATTCACTGTTTGCGTATAACACCCAGTGCTCCATTCAATACGTGCCCTCCTTAATACCCATCACTGGGCTAACCCATCCCCCCACCCCTCTCCCCTCTAAAACCCTCAGTTTGTTTCTCAGAGTCCATAGTCTCTCATGGTTCATCTCCCCCTCCGATTCCCCCCCACTTTATTTTTCCCTTCCTACTATCTTGTTGTTGTTGTTGTTGTTGTTTTTAACATATGATGTATTATTTGTTTCAGAGGTACAGGTCTGTGATTCATCAGTCTTACACATTTCACAGCACTCACCATAGCACATACCCTCCCCAATGTCTATCACCCAGCCACTCCATCCCTCCCACCCCCCCACCACTCCAGCAGCCCTCAGTTTGTTTCCTGAGATTAAGAATTCCTCATATCAGTGAGATCATATGATACTCGTCTTTCTCTGATTGACTTATTTCGCTTAGCATAATACCCCCTAGTTCCATCCACGTTGTTGCAAATGGCAAGATTTGGGGGGGGGGTTTTGATGGCTGCATAATACTCCATTATATATATATATATCCCCACATCTTCTTTCTCCATTCATCTGTTGATGGACATTTGGGCTCTTTCCATAGTTTAGCTATTGTGGACATTGCTGCTATAAACATTGGGGTGCACATACCCCTTCAGATCACTACGTTTGTATCTTTGGGGTAAATACCCAGTAGTGCAATTGCTGGGTCAGAGGGTAGCTCTATTTTCAACTTCTTGAGGAGCCTCCATACTGTTTTCCAGAGTGGCTACACCAGCTTGCATTCCCACCAACTGTGTAGGAGGGTTCCCCTTTCTCTGCATCCTCGCCAACATCTGTTGCTTCCTGAGTGGTTAATTGTAGCCATCCTGACTGGTGTGAAGTGGTAACTCATTGTGGTTTTGATTTATATTTCCCTGATACTGAGTGATGTTGAGCACTTTTTCATGTGTCTGTTGGCCATTTGGATTATCTTCTTAGCAGAAATGGCTATTCATGTCTTCTGCCCATTTCTTGATTGGATTCTTTGTTCTTTGGGTGTTGAGTTTAATTAAGTTCTTTATAGATTTTGGATACTAGCCCTTTCTCTGATATGTTATTTGCAAATATCTTCTCCCATTCTCTTGGTTGTCTTTTGGTTTATTCGACTGTTTCCTTTGCTGTGCAAAAAGCTTTTTTTTTTTTTAAGATTTTATTTATTTATTTGACAGAGAGAGACACAGCCAGAGAAGGAACACAAGCAGAAGGAGTGGGAGAGGGAGAAGCAGGCTTCCTGCGGAGCAGGGAGCCCGATGCGGGGCTCGATCCCAGGACCCTGGGATCATGACCTGAGCCAAAGGCAGACGCTTAACAACTGAGCCACCCACGTGCCCTGCAGAAAGCTTTTTATCTTGATGAAGTCTCAATAGTTCATTTTTGCCCTTGCTTCACTTGCCTTTGGCGATGGTCTAGGAAGAAGTTGCTGCAGCTGAGGCCGAAGAGGGTGGTGCCTGTGTTCTCCTCAAGGATTCTGATGGATTCCTATCTCACATTTAGGTCTTTCATCCATATCAGGCACTCTTAATGTGTTGTTGGGATATTTAAATGAGTAGGGCACTTTTGGAAAATGTCATGTTGGCTTCAGATGGAATTGGAAGAATCATCTCCACTTCCCACATAATGTATCAATGAGAAATGCATTTTGTTCTAAGTTATAAGAAGGCGGACTTTCAGGAACCTGAATAAATAGGGCTTTATTTTTCTAACATAACACGAAGTCTAGAGATAGGCTGCTAAGGGCTTTGATTCAGCTGCTTGGCAGAGCTCAGTTTAGCCTGCGGGGTAAAGAAGGAGGAGGAGAGGGGCCTGCTCCTCCCCGGTTTTCTCACTCCAATTGGGCCCAGTCCTGACTCAGCTGCTTTCCTGGACTGAGACCCTTCTTCACAGCCCAGTTATTCCTGAACTTGAGACCGAATTCTGCTTCAGCACCACGGACAGCGCCACCACCTGATTTCGGTGTCTTGGCTGGAGCGAGCGCTCCCGCTGTGGGCAGACGCGGTGGGAAAATCGGAAAAGCCTGGGGACAGATATGAACAGGATTAAGTGCCTCCCAGTCTATCTCTGCCCTCCCCAGACTCCTTGCAACTCCAGGGAGTTAGGGCCTAATGTGCGGTCATACCCTCGGTGTGGGACTGCTCACATACACTTGGTTTCTTGCCTCTCAGGCCTGACTCCACCCCCAATCTCTTCAGCGATTCCCTCCCTGTCTGGGATAAACCTTTATTCTCTCCTCTACCTCTTAAGGCAGGAAGGGCCTCTCTCCCCAACAAGCTGATTTCTTCCTCCCCACTTCCCCTCCTCCTTCTTCCCCTCTCCCTCCTGTCTCCCTCTCCCTCTTCCTCTTCATCTGTCCCTCTCCTCCACCTTCTCTCTCTCTCTTTCTCTTGCTCAGTCTCTGGCTGATACCCAAATGGAACTTTGGAGGACAGAGAACAAGACTCATGATCTTTTACTGACTCTAGCTATGTGCCAAATCCTGAAATATTTTTTTTCTAAAAATTTATTTATTTATTTATTTATCTGACAGAGAGAGACACAGCCAGAGAAGGAACACAAGCAGGGAGAGTGGGAGAGGGAGAAGCAGGCTTCCCGCAGAGCAGGGAGCCCGATGTGGGGCTTGATCCCAGGACCCTGGGATCATGATCTGAGCCAAAGGCAGACGCTTAACGACTGAGCCACCCAGGCGCCCCTGAAAGATTTTTTTAAAAATATGCTTCAGGGCGCCTGGGTGGCTCAGTTGGTTAAGCGACTGCCTTCGGCTCAGGTCATGATCCTGGAGTCCCGGGATCGAGTCCCGCATCGGGTTCCCTGCTCAGTGGGGAGTCGGCTTCTCCCTCTGACCCTCCCCCCTCTCATGTGATCTCTCTCTCTCTCTCATTCTATCTCAAATAAATAAATAAAATCTTTAAAAAATATATGCTTCAGTGTCTGTCAGATAAATAAAGGACTGGAATTTCAGGAGGCTAACTGAGACATTGTCTTTGGAAGTGAAGGAAGACATTCCAAGTGTTTAGGCACATAAGGGACCTTGCTTAGATTGGGAAGAGTTCTGTGACCTCAGAGATGGAGCACTGTCCTTGGGAGAACTAGAGGCTAAGTGAGGAGAGGGAAATTAGGTCATCACTCCATGGAGGAGAGGAATTGTGGCACCTGGAAGACTGTGGAAAGGAAGGGGAGAGATGTTCTGTATGTGCAGGGCTCATGGGAAATGTGAGGAGGGGTAAAGACCTAGTCACAAGTTCTAGCTCACCCAAGCTGCCCGTACCCAAGTGTGGGGCTGGAGTCAGAGCTCCAGGCTCAGTCCCAGCCTCTGTCCTTAGGGTCTTTCCCTGCAGAAGAATTCAAGAGTTCACCCAGGGCTTCCTGAGTTCTCCAGGGTGGGCCCAAAACATGGAGAAGATTCGTTCCGAGGAGGGTCTTGGTCTTCCATTCCTCCATCCTCATGAGAAAGTCTCTAAGAAAGCTATCTGGGGAAAATAGACCCTTAAACTCCACATCTCTCTTGAGGGAAGTGGATTGGTCTTCAGAAGTTAAGAGGTAGGGTTCTGGGGTGTGGGAAGAAGGAAGGCCCACCCAGCCATGGTCCAGGGAGATAAGGGCTCAGCTTTCACTTCCCCAGCAGTGGCCTGAAGGAGAAAGGGGTCTTCCTGTTGAAGGGAAAAGTTGGGGACAGAAACCATACATTTTATCCAGAAAGCATCCCCAGTTGTCTTACTACCCCTCAGATGCCCCCATCTCCAAGCTGGGAGAGGCTAACCAGACAGTGTTAAGGGAATCGAGACTATTCTCTGCAGCCCAGAGATGCTGCTGGGGCTTTGGTGGCTGGCTGCAACTGTGAGGGCAACAGAGGTCTGAGGAAGAGGTCTGGGTGGGGCTGTGGTCAGACACTCTGTTTGCTACCATGATCCCTGGAGGAGGGTGCAGGTATGATCTGTATCCTACAGTCAATGTCAGTGAAGGAGGGTCTGTGCATCTAATCCCATTCTGGACTGACTTTGACCTATCAACCCCCACTTTTAGATCTTGGAGATGGCTGAGGGACATCACAATCCTTCTCTCGCCACAAACCCTATCAAAAACCAAAAAGAGAGAACATCCTCTGGGACCCAAGGGCCCCCAGTTGCTCTCTGAGCATCAGAATTTCCAAAATTCAGAAAAGTGGAAATACTTTAGGATAGAGAAATATAGGGACACCTGGCTGGCCCAGACAGTGGGGCATGCAGCTCTTGATCTCGGGGTTGTGGGCTCAAGCCCCACACTGGGTGTAGAGATTATTTAAAAACAAAAACTTGGGGCACCTGGGTGGCTCAGTCGGTTAAGCGACTGCCTTTGGCTCAGGTCATGATTCTGGAGTCCCGGGATCGAGTCCCGCATCGGGCTCCCTGCTCGACAGGGACCCTGCTTCTCCCTCTGACCCTCCCCCCTCTCATGTGCTCTCTCTCTCATTCTCTCTGTCTCAAATAAATAAATAAAATCTTTAAAAAACAAAACAAAACAAAAAAACAAAAACTTAAAAAAAAAGGTAAAGAAATATGGCTCCTAATATATGACACTCTCTGAATGTGACAAATAAGAGCCAAGGGTCCCCAGGAAAGGACCCTAGAGATGGAAACACATCTCCTTATCTGGAGGGTGGGGGAGATGTACAGAGCCCTGAGGCTAATAGAAGGAGAGACCATTGTAGAGGTTGTGCCCAGGATCATACTCCAGGGTCTGAGTCTTTTCCTCCAGGGGAAAAGCTGACTTCTCCAGTTTGCACCAGATACCCCAAATCTATACCCTTATAACCTGTAGTACAGAGTCTTTTCAGAATCTAAAGAGCACTTTACCAGGAGCTTGTATAAGAAGATGCTTCTCTCCTCCCTGGGCCCCAAGGCCCCCCATCTTTCAGTATTCATCCATATCTTAGGATCCCAAGATCATGACCCCAGCACTACATATCAGGTGACCTTTCTGGGAGGTCGTAGTTCTGTGGACAGAACCATCTGAGAAGTTTGGCCCTTGGGTATAACCTGTATGTGATTTTCTAGGCCCGATCACAGGCAAAGATGAAGGCCTTCCTTGGAGGGCAGGCCTCAAGGGGGAAACCTGCCCTCCCTGCTCCAGACTTGGTGACAGCCAATGCTTCAAAGGTTCTGAAGGGAGTTGCTCCCGTCAAGGACTCAGACCTCTCTGGCTGGTCATGCTCCTCGAATACCTGCATCCACAGGCCAGGGGCCTGCATTCCTCCCTCTCTTTATCTGAGGTCTTAGGCAGAGGTCTTCAGGCTCCTCAACTGAGGCCTCCTTATGGGGGAAGGAGGAGAAAAACATGAAGACACTTTCCCCACTCTGACTCAGAACTCAGTATTTTCTACTCCTGCCTCCACATCCCCACCCCTCACAGCGATTTTCCCTCCACTGACCCTCACCCTGCTCCTTGGCTATAAATTCCCACTTTCCCTTATTGTATTCAGAGTTGAGCCCAATCTCTCTCTCCTGCTGCCAAACCCCATTGTGGTGGTTCCTGTACCTATTGCAATGGCCCTGAATACAGTCTTTACCGTTCCTTAACAAGTGTCGTGAATAATTTTTCCCTTGACATTTAGAATCATATCTTTTTTGTTGTTGGGTTTTTTTTAAGATTTATTTATTTATTTATTTGACAGAGAGAGAGAGAGCACAAGGAGGGGGAGCGACAGGCAGAGGGAGAGGGAAAAGCGGCTCCCCTGGAACAGGGAGCCTGATGTGGGGCTCGATCCCAGGACCCTGGTATCATGAGCTGAGCTGAAGGCAGACATTTAACCAACTGAGCCACCCGGGCACCCCTGGAATTATTTTTTTCTTTAGAACCCAACCGCCTTTCTGTGGGGGAAAGTGAAATGGGGGAGTTGGTGTTTTCTCCCATTTAGACTCTTGTACAATGTATCACCATAGTATGTGATGAAAGGCTTCATTGTTACTTTCATTTTGACTCATGGTTGTTTCAATTGCCTACTTAGACCACTCATTCAGCTAAACTCCTGACACCACCTGGCTCAACGTCTCCTACAGTTGGCCCTATAGTCCCCTGAGGGCCTATGTGACTTGAGGACTGGCCAGAAGCCTGGTATGAGGAAGAAGAAGAAAGCACGACCGTCTCACTTCACCACCCTTCTGTGGATCCAAAGGGTTAGCCTCCCCCACCCCCCAAAATTGAAATAGAAAATACTGTCATTCTCTGGTGCAAATATTCTAGGAATCTTGGTATTGGGCCCTGTCCAAGGAAATGGCCCAGGTTGGAAAAACACTCTGCTCTGGGGCAGTGATGGAGGTGGGGTGTCTGCTGTTCAGGGCAGAAGCGGGGTGTCAGAGCTCAAATGGGAGAAGGCTGATGCTGCTCTTTTGAATGCCCCCTTGGCTGGCTGTCTGCTGCCCCCTCCAGCTTCTTCCTGGAAACACTCCCACCAGGGTCACCAAGGACCATGTTCTTCTGCTGCTACTTTCCTGGCCAGGCCATCTCAGTCTCTCACCCCCATTCCCACAGCTAAGCTTGAGTGTGTGTGTGTGTGTATGTTCCCACAGCTCCACCCAGGGCCCTCTGCTCCCCCCAGTGAATATACCTGCCCCTGGGGCCAACTCAGCTACCTTTCCCACCACCTTCTTCCCAGCCTAGCCCTGCACATTCACACTGCTCTTGGCGATGGCACCTCCCGCCCCCATTACTAGAGTCAGGGCTCTGGGAGTCACTCTAATAGTCCCTCCCCCCACCCACTGCACCTCTCTTTCAGTTTCACTTCCTGAAAGTGTCTTAAATAATTCTTTCTTCCATCCCCAAGGCCAATGTCTCCACGTGGGCTTGGTTCTCCCCTTCCCCAAAATCACAACAGTTTTTTCTCTGGCCTTTTGGCCTCCAGCCTCTCCTTTCCAGGTCTTCCCTACACTGGCCTTAGAGGGATCATGCTGATAACTATGTGACCCTGCCCCTTTCCTGCTCAAGAACCTTCCCTGGCTCCCCATTGCCTTCAGATAAAGCTCAAGCTTGTCTGTCTTCCCCTACTGCTTGAGCTAGTTGAGGGTCAGGACTGATTCAAACCTGTCTTTTTTTTTTTTTATGTTAGTTTGTGAAGGAAGAAAGGAAGGAAGTGAAGGTGTATGTTGTTTCTCTTGCCTCATCTGGACTCTTTTATGCCTCTGAAGCTATGTAGGCTGTCCTGAGACCCATCCCTAGCAGGCCACCTGAATGAGGGTCCCGAGACTGTGACTCTCTGGGGGGCTGGCCAGGTGGGACTATAACAGCATTGCAGCAGGTCTGAAGGGTTAATTTGCTTCATGCTTATGCACCCCTTGCTTGCTGACTTAAGTCCCTTGATCTGTAGCAGACCTAACTGTCTTTCTTTGAGATTGGCAGACCACTAGCCTTGAGGAGTGAAGGACCAGACTTTCCCAGAAGAGAAGGCCTGACCACATTGGAACACAGCTGCTGTGGATGCCAGCAAGTCTGTTCAGGGTCATGTCTGCATATGACTAACTGTCTGGCACGTGCTTCTCCTGCATGTAGCTCCCTTCCCTTTTCCTGGGCCTTCTTTGAGTCATTAGTCTGCCATCTTCCCAGGTTGCCAGCTTCCTGAATAAAGCACCATCACTTGTTTCTCAAGTATTGATTTTTTTTTCCTTTTCCTTTAATTCCAGTATAGTAATCATACAGTATTATATTAGTTTTAGGTGTATACGAGTATTATTGTCAAGCGGCGAGCAGCCGAACCTGAGTTCAGAACCGCTTCTCTGTCCGGTAACAGGTGTCCAGTTCGGACAACTGTGCAGGAGCCCAAGAGGCAGGACTTGGAGGCTCTCATCCCTCCTTGCTGCCTTCCTTGAGCAAGACCTTTGCCGCCTCTGAGCCTTGGGACCCACCTGCCACATGCAGAAAGGGAACCAGTTAATCACAGTTGACTGCGGGTCTGAAGTTCTCTATAATAGGTTTGTGGCCTTTTGTTTCTACCACAGGCTTCCGGTCGAAGCTTCCTCGGCCCTCCCATATCCTGCGGCTTCCTTTCTCTGTCAGAGGGACTGCAGAAGGCAGGCTGTCCCAGGCACCACGGAGGGATGCTGCTGTGGTTGCTTATGCTGTGGGGAGGTGAGTGGGTTGAAGGGAGAGGGAACCCCACTTGGGGGAGGCACCGGAGCTCCGGGTTGAGTGTTTCCCTCTCTCTCCAGGGCCCCTGGATGCAGCTCTGAGCTACCAGCTGGAACTACAGGAGTCCGTGATGGTGCAGGAGGGCCTGTGTGTCCACGTGCCATGCATGTTTTCCTACCCCTGGCTTACCTTTGCAACCCCCCAAATGTCTTGGTTCCAGAAAGGGGCAGATGTAAACCGTGATCCTCCAGTGGCCACAAACAAACCGAACCAGAAGCTGCATGAGAGGACCCAGGGCCGGTTCTTCCTCCATGGGGACCCCCAGACCAAGGACTGCTCCCTGGACATCACGGGAGTCAACATGGGAGACAGCGGAACTTACTTCTTTCGAATGCACACACATTCATATCTAGATAAGATGCTTTCTCTGAATGTGACAGGTATGGTAGGGGCCCAGGGAAAGGCCCCAGAGATAGAAAAATGAACATTCTGTTCCTCTTGGGGATGATGAGGGGTAGAGATAGCCATGGCCAGGCACTGGGGCAGGATGACAAAACACTGAGGGGCCACAACATCCTCTCTATCCTCACCAGCCCTGACTCACACACCTGACATCCTCATCCCGGGGACCCTGGAGTCTGGCCGCCCCAGGAACCTGACCTGCTCTGTGCCCTGGGCCTGTGAGCGGGGCACACCCCCCATCTTCTCCTGGACGTCAGCTGCTCTCACCTCCCTGGGCCCCAGGACCCACCTCTCCTCTGTGCTCACCCTCACCCCACAGCCCCAGGACCATGGCACCAACCTCACCTGTCAGGTGTACTTCCCTGCAGCTGGTGTGATGGTGGAAAGGACCGTCCAACTCAATGTCACCCGTGAGTACGGGGCCAGGATGCCCACGTCCCTGAGGGCATGAGACCAGGGCAGAGCTGGGCTAGGGCTTGACAATGGGGTCTTGGTAGCTAAGGAGGAAGGGAACCCCCTTACCTGCTTCCATGGCTCCTGGGGGAAGGCCCAGCACCCACTCTTCCCTTGCCACGAATGCTGAGGTTGCCTCATCCTTCTGTCCAGATGCTCCACAGAACACAGCTATCAGGATCTTCCAAGGAACCAGAGCAGGTAGGAAAGAACCTCTTTTGTCCAGGACTGGGGTGGAACCTGGGTCTCCACCAGGACAGCCCTAGCTGGGTCTCAGAGCCCCTGCTGGCTAGGAACTGCATGAGACACATACAAGAAGCCAGCCACTGAGTCAGGCACGGGGAGAGCTGTGGGAAGAAGCCCCCACAAACCTTGACCCCTTGAAGTTAATGTTCTCTCACCCACAACTTTCTTTGGTCAAATCCTCCTGCTTTTGGGCTCCGCTTTGGCCCTTTCACTGCCTTTGTTCACCATATCCCTGTCCCGAGCCCTCGGTTTTCCATCTGACGGACAGTTGGAGTAGCTCCAGGGAAACCGTCCGAGCCTCCGTTGCAGGCCTTCAGACTGGACTCTGCCAGTTCCCTCCTCAGAGCAAGTGTGGACGCTGCCAGAGGAAACACCAGCTTCACCCAGCTCATGTCTCTCCCTCTCTCTCTGCATCTCTCTTCCAAAGTCCCGAGGATTCTGCAAAACATGTCATCGGTTCTCATCCTGGAGGGCCAGGCTCTCGGTCTGCTCTGTGCTGCTGAGAGTAGTCCCCCTGCCGAGCTGAGCTGGTTCCGGGGGTCCCCTGCCCAGAATGCCACCCCCATCTACAG
This sequence comes from Mirounga angustirostris, assembly GCF_029215605.1. NCBI lineage: Eukaryota > Metazoa > Chordata > Mammalia > Carnivora > Phocidae > Mirounga > Mirounga angustirostris. The sequence continues at coordinate 54,554,076 of NW_026991724.1, read as the reverse complement.
GAGTGCAAACCTGGACCTGCCTCAAGTAGGGGCTGCAGAGGAAGGAGACCTCACCTGCCAAGCTCAGAACTCCCTGGGCTCCCAGCACGTCTCCCTGCATCTCTCTGTGGTCTGTGAGTGTGGGGACCCCTGGGGGCAGGCTGCCCGGGGCCTGGGCAGGAGAGACACCGCTGACCCTTCGCCTCCCTCCCGCAGACCCCCCGCGGCTGCTCAGCCCCTCCTGCTCCTGGGAGGGCGAGGGGCTGCACTGCAGCTGTTCCTCCCGAGCCCAGCCGGCCCCCACCCTGCGCTGGCGGCTGGGGGAGGGGCTGCTGGAGGGGAACCACAGCAACGCCTCCTGGACCATCACCTCCAGCTCGGCGGGGCCCTGGGCCAACAGCTCCCTGAGCCTCAGCGGGCCGCTGGGCTCTGGCCTCAGACTCAGCTGCGAGGCCCGGAACGCCCACGGGTCCCAGAGCGCCGCCTTCCTGCTGCTGCCAGGTCCGGGGGCTGTTGGGGGGTGATGCCTGGAGGAAGGAGAACTTGGCCCTTGTATTAATTTTCTAGGGATGTTGTAACAAAGTACCTTAAACTGGGCAGCTTAAACAATGGAGATTTACTGTCTTCCAGTTTGGGAGGCTAGAAGCCTAGGATCAAGGTGCCTGCAGATCAATTCCTTCTGAGGCTTTGAGAAACTTTTCTGGCCTCTTCCCTAGCTTCTGGGGTTTGCTGGCAATCTCTGGTGTTCCTTGGCTTGTGGAAGCATCACCCCAATCTCTGCCTTCATGCTTACATGGCATCCTCCTGTGTGTGTGTGTCCACACGTCCCCATCTTATGAGGACACCAGTCATATTGGGTTATGGCCCACCTTAGGGATCCCATCTTAACTTGATTACCTTTGTAAAGGCTCTATTTCCAAATAAGGTCACATGCTGAGATGCTGGGAGTGGAAGGGTGTGCCAAAGGGCTAGGACTTCAGCATATGAATTTGGTGGGGGGGGCATAATTCAACCCATAACAGCCCCGGAGAGATGGGGCTGGTGGGGGAGAGCCACCAAGACCCCAGATGGAGGAGGTGGAGGCTTAAGATCCTTAGTTCTGAGGCCAGGGGAAGGGGCTGGTCCAGGGTCCACAGGGCAGCGGAATGCCACATGACTGAGTCCTGGATGGGGAGTGGGTGGGTATACTAATTGGACAGAGAGAGAGAGAGGGAAGTGGCCGGTCGGAACATGCCATGTATTGGAGCTGAGGCTTACACACAACGCAAATTTTCTGCAGGTACACCAGAACCCAGGGCCATTGGGGTCCTGGGAGCAGTTGGGGGAGCTGGCTCCATAGCCCTGCTTTCCCTCTGCCTTTGCCTTATCTTCAGGTGAGAGCGGGTCCAGGAATGGAGGGAGAGGCCTGGATTGGGAAGAGGATGAGGTCGTGGAATCTCAGAGAGCTTGAGCTAGAGGAACCTGGGCTGCCTGGAAATCCAGGGGCCAGGGAAGGAGGCTGAGTGGTGGTGTGGATCAGCCCATACCCAAGTGGGCCAAGCCTGGGGTCTCTTCCAGCTCCTGGTCCAGCTCTTGGATTAGGGGGAGCATCTGGAGACTGGACCCACCTCCACCTACCTTATTCTATGCTCTTCATGGGTTGCAGGGGATGGTCCACCTACTGCATGCCCCAAATAACCAAGCTGAAAGGCCTGGGGCTTTTCCCTTAGAGTGAAGATCTGCAAGAAGAAAGAAGCCCAGCCAATGAGAAGCATGGACATGAATGCAGCCAGCCGCTCAGGCTCTGGGGTGAGTGACAGACTGTGAGTTCCTATCCAGCAAATAGCTTTTGGAAGTCACCCTCAGTATGGGAGCCTGAGCATTTCCCTATAAACATCCAATACTCCCTGAGTTCCTCTTTAAATTACTGATTCAGCTGCTCTAATACTTCTCTTTCTGATGGAATATGTATATAGCCCACTTGCTTGTTGGGGCTGTTTCTGCCTCCTACGTCAGAGTATCACATTTCCTTGGACTATTAGCCTTTTCTTGTGGCATTGATTACCTGCAATTACAATGGCCCAAACTTAGTCTGTGTCAGACCCACTGGGTGCAAGGGAAGTGGTAGACTGGAGCCCTAGGGTAGAGAGACTGGGGAACCCCACACTCACAACTCATCATTCCCACTGCATTTTTCAAATCTACCACTGTGTTTATTTAATATCAACTTCATTGAGGTACACTTTACGCATAATAATGCACCCATTTTAAGTATGCAGTGAAATGAATTTTAACAAATGTGTTCACCCTGTGCCCATGTCCCCAGTCAAGATGTGGAACATTTCCATCAGGTCCCCAAATTCCTTTGTTCCCCTGCTCAGTCAGCTTGACATTTCCAGCAATCACTGATTTCTATCACTATGGATTTCTTTTGTCCCTTCTGGAACTTCATATAAATGGAATCATGCAATATTTACTGTCTTTATCTGGCTTCTATCACTTCATTAAAAGATGTAAAAATCCTAAACATGTATACCTCCAATAACAGAGCATCATTCATCAAAACAAATGGATGAAAACTGACAGAACAGGGAGCCTGGTGGCGCAGTTGGTTAAGCAACTGCCTTCGGCTAAGGTCATGATCCTGGAGTCCTGGGATCGAGTCCCACATCGGGCTCCTGGCTCAGCAGGGAGCCTGCTTCTCCCTCTGACCCTCTCCCCTCTCATGCTGTTTCTCTGTCTCTCTCTCTTTCTCTCAAATAAATAATAAAATCTTAAAAAAAAAAAAAAAGAAAACTGACAGAACAGCAAGGAGAACAGATTGGCAATTACAGTTGATGATTTCAAAACTCTTCTCTCAGTAACCTGGGCAGAACAAGTACATGCAAAATCATTTTTAAAGTTTAATTTATGTAATTGCCTGTCTTTTGTCTCCTTGGTCAACCTTGGGGAATGGAACCCTTAGCGTGGGCTAAATCCCCATCTTGTCGGGAATCAGGAGATATATTTTCCATTTCTTTACGTTCAAATTCTCAGTATTTTTTTTTTAAGATTTCATTTATTTATTTGGGAGAGAGAGACAGAGATAGCGACAGAGAGCACAAGTAGGGAGGAGAGGGAGAAGCAGGCTCCCCACTGAGCAAGGAGCCCAATTCGGGGCTGGATCCCAGGACCTTGGGATCATGACCTGAGCCCAAGGCAGATGCTTAACCAACTGAGCCACCCAGGCGCCCCTCTCAGTACTTTTTTCTTTTAAGTGAATGTCTTTTGCAGTCAGTACAGTATAGTGGCTCAAAGCACATACTCTGGAGCTAGACTCCTGCATTCAAATCCCATCTTTCCCTGCTGACAAGCTGGATGACCTTGGGCAAGTGACACACCCTCTCTGACCTCTGTTTATTTTGGTGACATGGGAATATAACGAGTACACAGAGTATCATAGAGTAGTTATGACAAGTGTCTAACACAGGGACTAAGCACAGTACTCATTACTACAATTAGAATCATTCCCTCCCCTAGCAGGTGAGTCCCAAGGGCAGTTTGTTGTTGTTGCTCTTGTTTTATTCCCTGTTGTATCCCCAGAGCCCAGAGAAATACCTGTTTCCTCTTAATCTGAGAACTGTTTCTCTTTGCCTCTCTGAGAGGCTGTGTGAGGGCATCCTGTTTCATGCTTCTATAGCCTGAGGGTGTTGCGGGCACGGAGCGGACGTGGGCTGACATCTTGACTGCTTGGTCTTCTAGCCGCTGCCCGGAAACTGGATATGCCACCCCTGCCCTGCTTTAGATCTCAAAATACCTCATATCACAAATGTAGTACTCTGTATTTGTTTTCTTTTTTTTTTTTTTTAAGATTTTATTTATTTATTCATGAGAGACAGAGAGAGAGACAGAGGCAGAGGGAGAAGCAGGCTCCCCGCGGAGCAGGGAGCCCGATGCGGGACTCGATCCCAGGACCCCGGGATCATGACCTGAGCCGAAGGCAGACGCTTAACCGACTGAGCCACCCAGGCGTCCCTTTTTTTTTTAAAGATTTTATTTTGTATTTGTTTTCTATTTGTTTAGTAACTCCCTCTCCTAGAAAACCACAAGCTGCCTGGTCTCAGGAAATGTACTTGCTGTGTTCGTCACTCCACACAGCATCTTGTACTCTGTCCAGACAAAGGATGGTACTATAGTTAGAAAGAATTGGTTTTGAGTCTTGGCTCAATGGTGCATTTATACATTTATATAGATGTGTGTCTTTTTTTTTTTTTTTAAATAGGTTCCACACCTAGCGTGGAGCCCAACCCGGGGCTTGAACTCACCACCCTGAGATCAAGACCTGAGCTGATATCAACAGTTAAATGCTTAACCGACTGAGCCATCCAAGCACCCCTATATAGATGTGTGTCTTTAGGGCAATGTATATCATCTCTCTTAGCCTTAGTTTTATTATTTGTGTGATGAGTATGATAATAATATCCTCTCCCAGCTTTCATTTTTTAAAGAATGTAATACAATTAATATAAATACTAAGGGCTGGTCAATCTTAATTATTAAACTTTTAATAATAAATTAATGGGTAAGTGATAAAAGTTCCATCAGGGCCAATCCCCTTGTGGTCCTTGGCTGTTCCCCCCTCCCCCCGCCCCCGCCGACCCTATTGACCAGCTCTGAGTCCATCCTCTTCCTTCCACTCAGGCACATCAGCACCAGTCCTGGATGGACAGCCCTGCAGACCACCCAGCTCCTGCTGAGGCTAGCCCCATTTCAAGAGAGGAGCAGGAACTCCACTATGCTCTCCTCAGATTTCCCAAGCTGAAGCCTCAGGAGCGGGAAAGCATCAACACGGAGTACTCAGAGATCAAGACACACAAGTGAGGAACTGCTTTTCTCATAGTTCTGGAGGCTGGAAGTCTGAGATCAACGTGTCAGCAGAGGACTCTCTCCTTGGCTTGTAGTTGGCTGTCTTCTCCCTGTGTCCTCACCTGGTCTTCCCTCTGTGTGAGTCTGTGTCCTAGTTTCTTCTTCTTATAAGGACACCAGATGTACTGGATTAAGGCCCACACTAGTGACCTCATTTTAACTGAAGTTGCCTCTTTAAATACCCTATTTCCTACAGTCTCATTCTGAGGTACCAGGGATTAGAACTTCAACATACTAATCTTATGATTTCTCAACCTTGACTATTTTAAAATTAATGGCCTTCTTCACAGTGGTTTGAATCTCCTAGTATGTGTGGAAGACCCCAGGACTTGCGTCCAAAAGAACTGTGTTCCAATCCGTCTATGCCATGGATCACTTTATGACTCACTTTGCCGTTCTACAAAGCAGGGAAGTCATCCTTATCTAGCCAGATGATCATGAAAGATCTATGAGAGGCTCTAATTAAAACAGTTAAGTCCCGACACAAAGCTTTCTGTGAACTCTGAAGACGTGTGTGTCAGGACTTCTGTTAGACACTTTAACAGAAAGTTTCTGCTAACGATTTCTCTGAAGGCTTGGAGGGGCCAATCCCAAAGGTCACAGAACTTTCCCACCAGGATCAAACACAAGGAAGGATGGCTGCCCTTACCACTTCTATTAAACAGTATTTTGTAGATCCTTTCCAGTGCAATAAAGGCAAGAAATAGAAATAAGAGTTATCCAGATCATAAAGTAAAAAGCAAAACAGTTTTGGGGCGCCTGGGTGGCTCCATCAGTTAAATGTCTGACTTCAGGGTCATGATCTCAGGGTCCAAGGATTGAGCCCTGCGTCAGGCTCTGCCCTCAGGGGGAACTCTGTTTCTCCCTCTGCCCGCCACTCCCCCTGCTTGTGCTCTCTCTCTCTCTCTTTCGCTCTTGCTCTCAAGTAAATAAATAAAAAATTTAAAAAATAATAATAATAAATAATTGAAAAAAAAGAAGAATGGATGAGCAAACTGCGGTGTAGACTCACAAGTGGAATATCGTGCAGCTGCCACAGGGATTACGCTTGAAAACAAGGTGCTAAAGGAAAAAGCCAGACACTAAAGGACAAACATTGTTTGATTCTGCTTCTCTGGGCTACCCAGAACAGGCAAACTCATGGAAACAGAAAATAGAATGGGGATTGCTCGGAGCTCGGGATGGAGGTGGGCAGGGGTTGTTGGGTAACTGCGCAGAGTTTCTGTTGGGGATGATGAAAAAGTTCTGGGAAGAGGCAGTGGTGACAGTTACACCACATTGTGAGTGTACCTAGTGTCACTGAATTGCACCCTGTGTTAAAAAGGGCAAGTTTTATTTTTGCAAATATTTTACCACAAAAAACCTCAAGGGAATGGGAAGGTGCTGTCGTTATGGAGACAAGAATAAAACAAGTAAATAAATAAAATTAGAGCGTATCACCTATTGATACAGGCTTGGAGGAAAAGCTCTCAGGCGCATTGGGCTGGGTTTCCTGGAGCTGAGAGGCCATGGAGGTGATATTGGAACAAAGACTCCAAGGTAGGGAAGAAGCAGACTCTTTGCTTGCCTAAGAGGAAGGTATTCCAGGAAGACGGGAAGAGGGGAACAGTGAGTTTGGTGGCTCTGAGGCTGACAGCACAGGAGTGCAAATGTGGGGGAGCCCAGAGGATGGCGCAGACCCCATGGAAGGCCACTGCAGCCCGCCACAGGATTCTGGAAGCCTTTGCAGAGAGCAGACACATGCTGAGACCCTCATTTTAGCAGGATCCCCATGGCTACTCTGTTCAGAATCAGCCAGACTGGGCCCAGGGCAGCAAAAAAGAGATGCACAGCCCTGGGGTGGGGGGGGCGGTGCAGGCAGGAGGTGGTGGTGTACTGGGCCAGGGATGCAGTGTAGGTAGGGAGGATATGTTTTGGATATATCCAACAGGTCAAGCCAACAGCATGTTCTAATGGATGTGGGGGGTGGGGGGAAAGAAAGGAACAAGGACGATGCCCAGTGTCTCCCCTGAGCAGCCAGAAGGACAGAGTCCTGTTCCGGGGAGGACTTAAGAGAGCCGGGTTTTGAAGGGTGATGTTCATTCTGAGAAGCCACTTGACATCCAACTGGGGATGTCAGGGAGAGAGCAGGAGTATGAATATCCAGAATCAGAGGAGGGATCCAGACTGGAGACATTAAAATGCACAGCTTACGTGACTTGATAATAGATCAAGTTAATAAAAGAGTATGACCTTTCCTCAAGAAATTAGTAATAGGGGCGCCTGGGTGGCTCAGGTGGTTAAGCGACTGCCTTCGGCTCAGGTCATGATCCTGGAGTCCCTGGATCGAGTCCCGCATCGGGCTCCCTGCTCGGCAGGGAGTCTGCTTCTCCCTCTGACCCTCCCCCCTCTCATGTACTCTCTCTCATTCTCGCTCTCTCAAATAAATAAATAAATCTTAAAAAAAAAAAGAAATTAGTAATAGAATCACCACATGATCCAACAATTCCACGCCTGGGTGCATATCCAAAAGAATTACGAGCAGGGGCCGAGAGATATTTGCACACCTGTGTTCATAGTGCGTTATGCACAAGAACCAAAAAGTAAAAGCAACCCAAGTGTCCCTCAGCAGCTGAACGGATAAAAAAATGTGGCCTAGGGCGCCTGGGTGGCTCAGTCGTTAAGCGTCTGCCTTAAAAAGGGACGGAAATTCTTTTTTTTTTTTTAAGATTTTATTTATTTATTCATGAGAGAGAGAGAGAGAGAGAGGCAGAGGAAGAAGCAGGCTCCCCGCGGAGCAGGGAGCACGATGCGGGACTCGATCCCAGGACCCTGGGATCATGTCCTGAGCCGAAGGCAGACGCTCAACGACCGAGCCACCCAGGCGAGGGATGGAAATTCTGACATATGCTGCCACATGGATGAACCTTGAGGACGTTATAGTAAGTTAAACAAGCCAGTCACAAAGAAGATAGGTACTGGATGACTCCACTTATGTGAGGTCTCAAAAGTAGTCAAATTCCTGGAGACAGAAATTGCAGCAATGGTTTCAGGGGCTGGGAGGAGGGGAGAATGGGGAGTTGTTCTTTAATGGGTATGGTTCAAGTTCTGCAGCTTGAAAAGAGTTGCTCTTGTTTACTACATGTCAAAAATAATCTCGTACTCATATTTTTAGAAAATATCCAGGACTTATGGCCAAGTCACAGGTGCCTGCAGCTCTGAACCCCACAGGGACAGCACTGTATGTCTGGGGAGGAAGTGGCACCCTGGGTGGAGACCATGTCATGGGACGGACCACATCAGGCCCAGCTGTCTTGTCTCCAGTTCCCCCAACACAGATGGTCACTAAGCATTTGGGGAATGAATGAATGAATGAGTGAATTAATGAATGAATGGCTCCTGCCTTCTCTTCACCCGGGATCCCTTCTCTTCTTCTGCCGCAGAGGCTCACACAGACCTAAAGAATCCTCTACCTTGCAGGACAGAACACCTGAGGGTCTAGATGAGGCTGTGACCTTCCAGGTCTAGCCAGGAGTTGACTAGCTCCCTGGTGTAGACGATGCTGCTCAGACAAGCCCCTCAGGTGGGAAGACCTTAGGAGATTCATTGTGTCCCATGCCTCACATGTCCTCAGAGGTCCTGGTCCAGTCTCCGGTGCCAGAGGGAGGTGCCAAGATGGGGGGCAGGACACGGGGTCTGCTGCTGGTCTCTCCTCCCTGGATGGGGCTCCCTGGTCTCTGGCAGGCAGGGGGCGGGGGTCGCCGGCTTCGTGCAGAGATGGGGGGAGCTCTGGCGCTGAAGTTCCTCTTCTGAGAACCACAAGGCCTTGTGCTCCTCCCCAGCTTCCCGTGGGTCCCCCACAACCCTCCTCCACTGCTCTCCACTTCTTCACCCACAGGAAGCCCACACATCTTCCATCTCAAAGATGCTGCCACCGCTTTTTCTGCCACCGCTTTTTCTGCCCCTGCTGTGGGCAGGTGAGTGGGCCGGGGGCGGGGCGGGCGGGCGGGGGCTGCTGCTGACCTTCGATTCCCCACAGGGTTCCTGGATCAGCCTTCAATGTTCCGGCTGCAAGTGCAGGAGACCGTGAAGGTGCAGGAGGGCCTGTGTGTGCATGTGCCCTGCAAATTCTCCCACCCCCGACGAGAATACACTGACGATGACCCAGCTTATGGCTACTGGTTCCAGGAAGGGAGTGGTCACAGCCAGAATGTTCTAGTGGCCACAAACAACCCCGATCGAGAAGTGCAGGAGGAGACCCAGGGCCGATTCCACCTCCTCGGGGACCCCCGGGACGACAACTGCTCCCTGGACATCAGAGATGCACAGAGAAGGGACTCGAGGACATACTTCTTTAGGGTGGAGAGAGGGTCTTATGTGAAATATAATTACCTACAGAACCAGCTCTCCGTGCGTGTGACCGGTAAGGAACGGGGTCAAGGAGAGGACACATGTCCCATGCATGGATCCTGAGGGCTCCTGGGGCAGGGCTGGGAAGGGACCCCCTGGTCTCCATCCTGGCTGGGGAGGAGACGGCTGGCCTGGGGTAGAGGCTGCTTCCAGGGGCACACTCAGGGTCCCACTCCAGGATCTCTGTCTCTCTCCTCCTCAGCTCTGACACAGATACCTGACATCCACATCCAGGGGCCCCTAGAATCTGGCCGCCCCAAGAACATTACCTGTAGCATGCTATGGGCCTGTAAGAGGGGGACACCCCCCACCTTCTCCTGGATCGGGGTCGCCCTCACCTCCAGGGGCTGCAAGACTCCCCACTCCTCCGTGCTCACCCTCACCCCGAGGCCCCAGGACCACGGCACCAACCTTACTTGTCGAGTGGCCTTCCCCGGAGCTGGTGTGAACACGGAGAGGACCATCCAGCTCAACGTGTCCTGTGAGTGCCAGGTCAGTATGCCAGGGTCCCTGAGGGCTGTGGGTGTTGGGGAGAGGGAGGCAGGGCTTGGGTGGGATACTTGGGGAGAATTCTTAGAGGCACAGGATCAAGATAGAGAGAACACCCAGGCCCCACCCCCTTGCTCATGGCCACCTCGTCATACTGCAGGTGGCCAAGTATTTGTTTTTGTTCCAGATGCTCCACAGAACCTGACCATCTGCATCTTCAGAGGAAATAGCACAGATAGGAGAGGCCCCCGGGGCACAACTGACATCTCAGAAGTCAAATAAGGGAATGTGAGGGTCTGAAGGAATGAAGCCCCATCGCTCCTTATCCCCTCCCTGGTCCCAAGTCTGCCCCACACCCATCCCGTGGCTGGACTCTCCAGGGTCACTGTGAATCCTAGTTTGACCATTCGCTGTCACCGTGGCTGCTTCCTCTCTCCCCTCACTCTCCCGTCATAATACCCTTTTCCTGATTCTCTGCTTCTCCTATGACCATGACATCTCGCTGTCCCACCAGGAGCCTTAGATACAGGTTCCTATTGCTGGGGATTGGGCCTCTGGCTGCTTTCTGCATGACCCTGTGGGTAAGCCTGGGCCCTGGTGCTTCTAGTCCTATGTCTGCCCTGAAGACCCTCGCACGTCTCTGTCCATCTCGGTCCAGTCCAGATCCTCCAGAGCCCCCTCCGCTACCCAGGGGAGGCCCCTCCCACCTGAGCAACCTGAGTCAACATCCTGGAAGTCACTTTAGACATTTCTGTGCCTCACCCAACACTCCCCATGACTCAGCGAGTTTTGCACACTCGACTTCTGGAAAATGTCTCAAGTGGCCTCTCTTCCTCCATCCCTGCAGTGGCAGCCCCACCTTGGGCCTCTGCCTTCTCTCACCGGGACATAGTGAGACCACTTGCATCTGGACCAGCCTCCTCTCTGGCCTGCCAGTCTCTGCAACCACCCCCCGCCGCAGTCCACCACAACTTGGCCTGAAGGTGTCTCTACATGCCCTAGATCTGGCCCTGTTCCTCCCCTGCTCAGACCCTCCCATAGTTCCCTGTGGCCCTTAGAGGAAAGGCTGGGAGCATCACCTGTGTGTGAGCCTCCCAGTCTTTCCCTCAAGTGGTCAGACCTACGTGTGTCCACGCGCCTCCTCAGCATCACACACCAAAGCCCACCTCCTGGGATGTCCTCTGCCAGGTCTAGACATGCCAACTCTTGCTCAGAGGTCCACCCACATGTCCTGGGATCATCAGGTGCCTCTCCTTCTCACCACCTCAACAGATGGATCTTCACTCTTACTTGCCTTTGCTTGTAACACTTGTCTGAGAGACACTATTTTCCACACCTGTGTCTGTGGAAGGGCAGAGGGAGAGAAGGGGCTCTCAGCCCTGCCCTTCGGGCTTTTCTCTGTCCCCTAGTCCCAGAGGTCCTGGGCAATGCCACTTCTCGTCGAGTTCAGGAGGGCCAGTCCCTGTGCCTGGTCGTTGACACAGGTGACAACTTCCCTACCAGGCTGAGCTGGTCCTGGGGAAGCCTGACCCTGAGCCCCTCCCAGCCCTCAAACCCCGGGGTCCTAGTGCTGCCCCCGACGGTCTTGGGTGATGGAGGAGAACTCACCTGCCTAGCTCCACACTTGTGGAACTCCTACCATGTTTCCCCGAACCTAGTTGTGCAGGGTGAGTATATGCAGGACATCTGCATTCTCAGGTGAACAAGACTAAGGTGTGGACTTAAGGAAATTCACTCTCCTCCTCCTCTCTCTCTTCCTCCTCCCAGGTATCTCCTGTTCCTGCCCCCAAATCTCTGGGGAGCAGTGGAGCCCCTGGCCTCTAATCCTCACCCTACTGAGAGGGACCCTCAGGCGGGCTGGCTTCCTTTTCACCTATGGCCTCACCAGGATCTACTACACCAGGTGAGAAGCCCTTTCTCACAGGATCCCAGATTCTGGGATCCCTTGGGTAGCTTCACTCTTCTTGTCCTCTCCAGAGAAAGCCATCCACAGAACTGGTCTCTTACTTCAGAACTGTGTTTCCCCCACAGGTTCAGAGGCTCCAAAGAGGATAAGGCTGCAAATTGTGACTGAGCCCTCTTCCTCATGGTGGTGCCGCTGTCCGGTGGATGAGGGTCTGTCAAACCACTGCATCCTGAGACTCACCCCTGTACAACTCTGTGGAGCAAGGAGGTCCTGGAGGACTGGACCCTGCCTCCTCTCCAGAAATAACGTCTCTCTACCTCTGGTCGTTAAGACTCTTCCAGCTGGTTCTGAATCTGTGGTGGGGAGGGCGAGTGAGGACATAGATAGATTTTTGTTATTATTAATTTGAATTATGCATACCCCATGTAATATATTGCTTCTGTGTGTTTATCTTGGATAAGCCCCAAATTCAACCCCATAATATATTGTTATAAATCTCATATTATTTTTAAAACAGAATTTTAAAGAGATTTTTTAATTAGAAAAATAAGCTATTTCATATTTATCCACATATTAACCATTCCATGGCTCTTCATTCCTTTGTATACATTCAGGTTTCTCTGTAGCATCACTGTCCTTTTGCCAAAATATCTTGTCCCATCTTTCTTGTGGTGTAGATATGCTGGTGGTGAATTCTCTTGGCTGTTATTTGTCTGGAGAAGTTTCTGTTTACATAAGCTTGGAAAGATATTTTTTATGGGATAAAGAATTTTAGGATAACATTTTCTTCCCTTTCAGTTCTTCAAATTCTTTTGTCTTTCATAGTTTCTTGTGAGAATTCTGTCATTTTTACCTTTCTCTCTTTGTTTGTAGTTTGTCTTTTTCTCTGGCCAGTTTTAATATTTTCTCTTTTTCCCTGGGTTTAAATGATTTGGTTAATATATGCCTTGGTGTGTGTGTGTGTGTGTGTGTGTGTGTGTGTGTTTAGAAGGAAAGGAGAGGAAGAAGGGGAGAAAGAAAGATATTATCCTGTTTGGAATTTGTTGAGTACCTTGGGTCTGTGGATTTACAATTATGATCAAATTTGTAAAAATTGAAGCCAATATTAATTTCAATGTTCTTTTCCTATTCTTCCTCTCTCATCATCTCTGGGTCTCTCCTTTTACATATGTAATGTGGCCTGATGCTATCTCACAAGGCCCTGAACATGTGTTTGCCATTTTCCAGACTTTTTTCCCCCCTCTATTTGCTGTTTGAACAGGATCTACTGCTACATCTTCAAGTTCGCTGATCATTCTTCTATAATGTTCAATCTGCTGTTGATCTCATTCAGTGGAACTCTCATCTCAGATAATATATTTTCTTCTTTAAAAGTTACATTTCCTGGGGTGCCTGGGTGTCTCAGATGGTTAAGTGTCCGCCTTCAGTTCAGGTATGATCCCAGGGTCCTGGGATCGAGCCCCACATCAGGAATCCCTGCTCAGCGAGGAGTCTGCCTCTCCCTCTTCCTCTGCTGCTCCCCCTGCTTGTGCTCTCTCTCTGTCAAATAAATAAATAAAAATCTTTTTAAAAAAATTACATTTCCTGGGGGTGCCTGAGTGGCTCACTCGTTCAGTGTCCAACTCTTGATGTTGGCTCAGGTCATGATCTCAGGGTAATGAGATCCAGGCCTGTGTTGGGCTCTGCCCTCAGCACAGAGTCTGCTTGAGATTCTCTCTCCCTCTCCCCCTGCCCCTCCCCCTGTTCTCTCACACGCATGTGTGTGTGTGTGCGCACGCGTGCTCTCTCTCAAATAAATAAGATCTTTAAAAAAAAGTTACATTTCCTGTTTTTAATCTTATGCTTCTTCTCTTATTATGTAATGGTAATGTTTTCGTTTACATCCTTGAGTATAACTGGCACATATTTGTAATAACTCTTATAATGTCTTTGTCTCCTATTTCCACCTCCCATGTCATGTCTGACCCTGATTCCATTGGATGACTTTTCTCTTGTTGAGTATCAGGTGTTCATATTCCTTTGTATGTCTAGTAATTTTTCACTGAGTGCTGGACATTGTCAATTTTATGTGTCTGACTGCTTGGTTTTGTTGTATTTCTTTAAAAACGTTGATCATTTTTTTTTAAGGCAGTTAAGTTACTTGCATGTTGGGACAATATTTTTGTTTAAGATTATTTGACAGAGAGAGAGAGTGAAAGAGCACAAGCAGAGGTACAGGGAAAGGGAGAAGCAAGCTCCCCACTGAGCAGGAAGCCTGATGTGGGGATCAATCCCAGGATCCCAGAATCATGACCTGAGCTAAAGGCAGATGCTTAACCGACTGAGCCACCCAGGCACCCCTGGGCCAATATTTTTAAGACTCTTTAATTTTTAGCTCCTCCTAAGATAGGTCTGGTGTTGGGCTAATTTTTTTTCACTTGAATGCCATGGCCCTTTTAGAGCTTTTGCTGACTGCCCCATGGATTCAAGGAGGTATCTTCACTCTGGCTGGAGGGAATATGCACAAGTCCAAGCCCTTTGTGAGCTCTGGGAATCTCCCATCTAATAGCTCTCCAGTAATTCCTTCTCTCAGAAATTGTTCTCATTTGGCCTCAGGGGGTTTCACCCTATGCACATACAGATTGGTATTTTCCAACTACTCAAGGACCTTTCATGAAGACCTTGAACCCTTTCTCCACAATACTCTCCTGTCTGAAACTCTGACCTACATATTTTAGCTACGTCTCTTTCCTTAACCTTTAATGTCTGGCTCCTCAACTCAGTGAAAGTTCAGTCCCTTTTATTGTGCCCCCATCCCCTTCTTACTCTGCTATCTGCAAACAACCTCCTAACAAAAAACCTGGGTGATTATATGGTTTACTTCATTTTTCTCCTTCTCTCAAGAAGCACAGTTCTTCCCTGTCTGCATTCCATGTATGAAAATAGAGGTTTCTTGTATTTTGTTTGGTATTCTAGTTGTTTACAGGAGAATAATTCTGGGCCCTATTATCCTCTCATGCTCAGAAGCAGAAGTCCCCAGCAGACTTTTAATAACGTTTTATTGAGGTATAACTTATGTCATATAAAATTAATTCATTGTAAGTATACAGTTCAATGATTTTTTGGTAAATTTATAGAGCTCCGTAGTCATTGTCACACATTTTGATTAGCCTAAAGAGGACCCTTATGCCCATTTGCAATCAATACCACTCCCTTCACAGCTCCAGGAAATCATTGATCTGCTTTCAATCTCTAATGAACTGTTTTTATGAATATTTCATATACATGAAATCACATGATATAAAGTCTATTGTGTCTGCTATTTTTCACTAAGCCTTAAGTTTCTGAGGTTCAACCATGTTAGAACACACACCCATATTTAATAACATTATATTCTTAATATTATTACATTGTGTGAATATACACCACATTTCATTTATGCATTCACCAGTTGATAGACATTTCCATCGTTCCCAGTTTTGGCTTTTAAGAATAATGTTGCTGGTTGCCCTTCTATCCCTATTCCAGTTCAGGATGATGGAAACTCCATTCCAGGTGGGTAGAGCAAGAACACAAGGCTCCATCTCCTCCCAGGAAAAGGCAGGTTGCCAGCATTTCTCATTCCTTGCCAGCTTTTTTGAAGAGGCTAAATTCCAGGTGAATACAGCTGAGAAGTCAGGGGCTCTCTTTCATGCTCCCCCTTATCCACAGGACAGTGGCTCTAACTCTGAAAATTGCCGTTGATAGGGAAGGGCATGATGGATGGTATTTTCTAGGGTGACAGAAATATTCATTATCTTTTTTTTTAAGATTTTATTTATTTATTTGACAGAGAGAGACACAGCAAGAGAGGGAACACAAGCAGGGGGAGTGGGAGAGGGAGAGAGACACAGCAAGAGAGGGAACACAAGCAGGGGGAGTGGGAGAGGGAGAAGCAGGCTTCCTGTGGAGCAGGGAGCCCGATGCGGGGCTCGATCCCAGGACCCTGGGTTCATGACCGAGCCGAAGGCAGATGCTTAACCAACTGAGCCACCCAGGTGCCCCAGACAACAGAAATTTATTTCTCACAGTTCCAAAGGCTGAGAAATCCAAGATCAAGGCACTGACATATCCGGTGTCTGGTAAGAGCACATGTCCTGGTTCATAAAGGGCTTCTCACTGGGTCCTCATGTGGCAGAAGGGACAAGGATGCTCTCTGGGGTCTCTTTCGTAAGGGCACAAATCTCATTCAGGAAACTACCCTCACAACCAAATCACCTCCCAAAGGTCCCATCTCCAAATACCACTGCCCTGGGGATTAGGGCTTCAGCATATGAATGTTGGGAGGGATACAACATTCAGTCCACAGCAAAGGCTAAAGCCGTAGTTGGTAAATATTCCGCAGTCATTCATGTTACCCTGCACTAGGGGCTGGGGAAGGGGGTATGTGGTCATTTTGTGACTTAAACAATGTTCTTGTTTGTGTCTGTGTTAAGGCATGTGACTACTGTGGACTACTTATCTTGTTCCACCCCAGAGTGGGTTGTCTGGTGTGAAATCCTGCGAAATCATTTATATTTAATAGGAGAACACCCAGGGCCTGACTGTGAATGCTAGTGGGGGCTGCTTTACTCTTTATTAAGGGGCGGGGGGAGTAATGGAGTAAAAAGATAAGAAGCTGGAGAAATAAACAGGGACCAGATCAGACAGCCTTGGGTCTTCACATAAAGAGTTGGTATTTCACTTTGGAAAACGGACACTTCACACTGACTGTCAAAACACATGCCAGCGAGTAACAATTTCATCTGATAATAAAGTACTGAACTTGCAAAACTTTTCCTTTACTAGAAATTAGCGAATTCAAATTTATCCTATAGTAGTATTTTTCTCACCTTCTTGCTTTTTAATACACTATCTCGGCTTGAAGAGAAAAGGGTGAAGGCCCAGCTGAGAACACAACCCCAACCTCAACAATGCGAAGATGGGACCTGATAACACCACACGCTATAGACTGTGTCCCCCCAAAATCTGTATGTTGAAACCTACCCCCCCATGTGATGGTCGCAGGAGGTGGAGCCTTGGAGAGGTGATTAGGACATGAGGGTGGAGCTCTCATGAATGGGACTAGTGACCTTATAAAAGAGGCCCCAGAGACTCCCTTGCCCCCTCCACCATGGGAGGGCACGGCGGTCCGGGAAATGGTCCTCTGTGAACCAGGAGGTGGGCTGTCACCAGATACGGAATCAGCCAGCTCCTTGATCTTGGACTTCCAGCCTCCAGGACTGTGAGAAGTGAGTGTTGGTTGCTTAAGCCACCCAGTTGGTGAGATCTCTGTTACAGCTGCCCACACGAAGCCACCACAGGATTGCATTTTCTTCCCTGGCCATCATATGGTGAGTGTGGCTCGGTGGGACCCCATCTGAGAATGACGTGTGAGCATGGGGCAGTACTGAAGTGTTTTAAATCTGGGGAGGGTGGGTTTGCCGTGAGGGAAGGAGGGTGGTCACAGGGACTTCTTTAATAGGGCAGAGACTCGGTTTATTGAGGGGCAGTGAAAGGAGCAGAGTCATAATTTGTAGGTGCAGTGAGAACGAATGCAGCCTTTTGGGAAGAGCCACGTTTGCAAAAATTGTTCAGCATCAGGGAAATATTCCCCGGAGGGCTGCAGTTCTCCAGGACCACCACCAACAGAGATCCTGGTGCCTGGGGCTCCTCAGGGGTCCGTCAGTGCCGCGGGGACGGAGCGCCCCCTGGAGGCGGCGTGCTGAACTGCGGCAGAGGCAGCGAGGCCCCTGGGACAGATCCTATCGGAACAGATGACAGGAAGAGGATGGTGTGTGTGTGTAGCGGGGGACGATAAGATGCCCCTTCCCCTAATAAAGGCTCCTCAGCACCCTCAGGGCCTCAATTACAGCCAGACCTGGACTCTTCATCCTCCACCGGGACCCTTCCCTACATCCCCGCGATGCATCCCTCCAGTCCTCGGGCCCACACCCCTGCACCCTTCCCAGGCAGCATCCTGAACTAACTACCTCTCTCTCTCCGCTCCCAGCCTCTCCCGCCCCATTCTCACTTCCTCTCAACATCTACCTTTGCCCCTGTTTTGACATTAGGGGCAGAAGGAGCAGGTGTTCAACATTTGTTAGTGAGTGGAGAGGGGAGGCCTGCAGAGCTGGGTGTTTGTCTGTCTTAAAGGAATAAGTTCAGAGAAAATCTGAACATTCTTGGGCAGAGAAGATAGATGCGAGGATAACCAAAAAAGATTCTCCTGGCCTCCGGTAGCCACCTGGCTCTTGTCTGGGCAAGGCTGGGAGAGGGTTAGAGGCGATCTGGTCACACTGAGGAAGGGCGGAAAATTCTGAGGGGGCCCAGGAAGCCACAGGACATTCAGAAGGCTGTGGGGGTGGGAAAACGTTGTGGATGACTCTGAACTCCGAACAGTGGGAGGGGCAGCCACAACCCCAAGATCAACGTCCCCCCCCACCAGGTGGGAATAAACTTGGTGCAGGTGAGAATCAGGTGGTGGGGGTTGGGGGCGATCACTGTCAGAATGCAGAAACAAAGCAAAAGAGGGTTCAAAGTGAGTTTGGGAAGGTCATCGTAGATATGGTGAGCAGTTGGGATTTTCTCCCAAAGATAACAAGACACCACTGAAATGTTTAAGAGAGAGACTTGGTTTGATTTCTATTTGGAAAATAACTCTGGGGCGCCTGGGTGGCTCAGCTGGTTAAGCATCTGCCTTTGGCTCAGGTCATGATCCCAGGGTCCTGGGATCGAGCCCCACATCGGGCTCTCTGCTCAGCGGGGAGCCTGCTTCTCCCTCTCCCTCTCTTTCTCTCTCTCTCTCTCTGCTGTGTTGAGAAGCCACCAAGATGGGAGCAGAGTAGAAGCAGGGAGGACAGTTGATCACTGCTGTCCTACAGGTGAGTGAGGGCGGTGGCTTGGATCCGGGCAGTCATTCTCCATCAAGGGTGATTTTGCCATCCGGGGGACAGGTGGCAATGTCCGGGAACATTTTCAGTCGTCCCAGCTGGAGTCGACGGCTGCTACTAGCATCTGAAGAGTGAGGCCAGGGCCGCTGTTGGACATCCTGCCCCGCAATACCCCGCCTCACCCCCCAGAATGATCTGACTCAAAATGTCAGTAGTGCTAAGACTGAGACATCTTGGACCAGGGTAAGGAATGGTAGTAGGGATGGGAATAAGTGGATAGACTTTGTGAATACTTAAGAAGTTGAACTGATGGGTCTTGTGGGTGGCTGTGTATGGAGTGAGATAAAGAAGCAGTCAGGGGGCGCCTGGGTGGCTCAGTCGTTAAGCATCTGCCTTTGGCTCAGGTCATGATCCCAGGGTCCTGGGATCGAGCCCCGCATCAGGCTTCCTGCTCTGCGGGAAGCCTGCTTCTCCCTTTCCCACTCTCCCTGCTTGTGTTCCCTCTCTCGCTGTGTCTCTCTCTGTCAAATAAATAAATTAAAAAAAAAAAAAAAAGAAGAAGCAGTCAGGACTTTGTGCCACATAATGATCTTTAGACAGCTGAAAAGCAGGGTTGCGGTGAGAAATAGTTCTGCATGAAGCATGTGAAGCTTGAGATGCACATTATAGATTCCTGAGTAGGTGTCTAATGGATGGGGAAGGGTCAGGGCTGAGATGCAATTTACAATCATCAGCCTGTTTATTGTTGTTGTTGCGTTTTGTGATGATCTATTTTGGTTTGCTTTTAACTTCATTGTGAAGGAACTATAGACTCACAGGAGGTTGCAGGGAAATGTACAGGGACATCCCATGGACTTGAACCTCCCCCCTCCAATGTTATCATCTTTTTTTAAAAAGATTTTATTTATTTGTCAGAGAGAGAGAGAGATGAGCAGGGGGAGTGGCAGGCAGAGGGAGAGGGAGAAGCACACTCCCCCCTGAGTAGGGAGCCTGACTCGGAGCCCCATCCCAGGACCCTGGGATCGTGACCTGAGTTGAAGGCAGACACTTAACCGACTGAGCCACCCAGGCGCCCCCCCAATGTTATCATCTTCCACAACTAAGTACAATATGAAAATCAAGGAATTGTCAGTAGCATGATCAGGTCAAGCACATATTAGGACCTAGGCATCCCTCCCTCCCTCTCCCTCTTCCCTGTGGAAGGCCCTTCCTCTATGAGCTTCACGTTGTGAAGTCCCTGGACAGGAGGCTCCCTGGGAGAAGGGACCCTGGCTCTCCCCTGATAAAGCCCAGGTTGGGTAGTGGGGACCTGGATCAGAATGCAGAAGGTGGATATTAGGGACTGAATTGTGCCCCCTGCCCCGTTCACATTTGAAGTCTTAACCCCAGTACCAGTGAATGTGACTATATTTGGAGATAGGGCCTTTAAAGGGGTAATTCAGTTAAAACGAGGTCATAGAGCAAGCTCAAATCCAGCAGGACTGGCGTCCTCTTAAGAAGACATCCGGGGGCGCCTGGGTGGTTCTGCCGGTGAAGTGTTAAACTCTTGATCTCAGCTCAGGTCTTGATCTCAGGGTCATGAGTTCAAGCCCTGCATTGGGCTCCATGCTGGGCGTAGGGCCTACTTTACAAAAAACAAAAGAAAGGAAAAGAGATCAGGACACAGGCACACACAGAGGGATGACCATGGTGTCTACAGCCCCAAGGACAGAGGCCTGGGAAGACACCAACCCTGCTGACACCTTGAAAGAAGACACCACTTCCAGCCTCCAGAATGGTGGGGAAAGTTTCTTCCATTGTTTAAGCCATTCAGTCTGTGGTGCTTTGTTCCAGCAGCCCGAGTACATGGATACAGTGGACCTGAGAACAAGGACAGAAGCAGCCACATGTCACCCCCCCCCCCCCCAGGAGACCTCTGGCTTCCCAGGAAGAAGTGATGACCATGCCCTTCCTCATCACCATCTGTCCCAGCAGTGGCTGGGGGGGCAGGGGGAGCAGTTATGAGCACTTCAGTGCTTTTCTGTTTCTCAGAAGCTTCATTTACCAAACTGGATCCCCTTGAGGTCAGACACAGTGTCTAATTTGCCTGTGTCCCCAGCGTGCAGCTTGGCACCTGCCACAGACCAAGTCCCCAGGCATGGAGGTTCAGTGGACCAACACATGTCTCTATGTGACCAAAGTCATTTCAAGGTGAAGGGCTGGGTGAGGGGGGACAACATCCAGGAGTTTATCCCACTCACTCCCCATCCCCCTTACCTGTGGGTGCAGGTGTTCTCATCACAACAGGTATTACAAGTAAGTGCATCCAGGGGCACCTGGGTGGCTCGGTCGGTTAAGCGTCTGCCTTCAGCTCAGGTCATGATTCCTGGATCCTGGGATCGAGCCCCACATTTGTCTCCTTGCTCAGCGGGGAGCCTGCTTCTCCCTCTCCCCCTGCTTATGAGCTTTCTCTCTTTCTCAAACAAATAAAAATCTAAAAAAAAAACCAAAACCAAAAACCACACAAGTAAATGCATCCAATCTTAGGGCAGAAGAAGGGGAGCTGGAGAGGTGGACTAAGGCTTGGGGGTGGGAGCTTCTGGTGGACCAGGGAATCGATGAGCCCACCAAGCGAGGATGAAGGGATGGAACTGAGACTGGCCTAGGGTTACCAGAGTTAGCAACTAAAAACACAGGGCATCTATTTAAATTTGAATTTCAGATATGAACAACAAATTTTTTTTAAAAGATTTATTTAGTTGAGAGAGAGAGAGAGTGTGTGTGCAGGGGGTAGGGCAGAGGGAGAGGGAGAGGGGAAGCAGGTTCCTCGCTCAGTGAGGAGACTGCTGTGGGGCTTGATCCCAGGACCCAGGGATCATGACCTGAGCCTAAACTAAGAGTCCAATGCTTAAACAGCGGAGCCACCCAGGTGCCCGACAACAAATAATTTTTTTTTTTTAAGATTTTGTTTATTTGACAGAGAGAGACACAGCGAGAGAGGGAACACAAGCAGGGGGGGTGGGAGAGGGAGAAGCAGGCCTCCTGCTGAGCAGGGAGCCCAATGCGGGGCTCGATCCCAGGACTCTGGGATCATGACCTGAGCTGAAGGCAGACGCTTAACGACTGAGCCACCCAGGCGCCACCAACAAATAATTTTAATACAAGAATGTCCTATTGCAATATTTGGGACATACTTACACTAAAAAAATTACTCATGGTTTAATTGACAGTAAACTTAGGGGCGCCTGGGTGGCGCACTTGGTTAAGTGTCTGCCTTTGCCTCAGGTCATGATCTCTGGTCCTGGGATCCAGCTTGGGTCAGGCTCCCTGCTCAGCGGGGAGTCTTCTTCTCCTTCCCCCTCTGCCCTTCCCCTCGGCTCATCCTCTCTCTCTCTCTTTCTCTCTCATGCTATCTCTCAAATAAATAAAATCTTTTTTAAAAATTAAAAAAAAAGAAAGTCAACTTTAACTGGACATTCTGAATTTCAAGACCAGCCCTTTCCCCACCCCCAAAATCCACCTCTGCACCAACCACCGTCCACAGGGGCCCCTGTCTGAAGAACGGTTCACTGTGTACTTTCACTTCTGCTTCCTCAGTGACCCAGGGCCCAGTGGGAGAGCCCCTACCCTCCACCCCCCCGGGCCCCACGGCCTCACAAGCCTTCCACTCCCTCCCCGGGGAGGTGACTGCCAAAAGGACCAGCTCTGCAATCCTCAAGCACCAGGCAGGCCCCCCAGGGAAGACCCAGAGTTCTAGTGGATGAGGTGGGGTGGGGAGTGGTGAGGACGGGGAGTGTCGTGTGGGGCTCAGAATCAGGAGCACATTTCACGCATCAGGCGCCTGGGACTCAGCTTTCTCTGCTGGGTGCTTCTTCTCTGCCCTGCCCATTGCCCGTCCCAGCGTCTGGGGGCAGGTCCAAGTGCCTCCTCGTGCAAAGATGCTCCTGCTGATACTCTTGGCCCTGCTGTGGGGCGGTGAGTGGGCCAAGGGCTGGAAGGGGCCTGGGAGGGGGCGGGGGCTGGGCGTTGTAGCTTGAACCTCTGTCTCCCTCAGGGTCCCCGGCTCAGGACCTAGGATTCTCGCTGCAAGTGCAGAGGGTGGTGATGGTGCAGGAGGGCCTGTGTGTGCGTGTGCCCTGCACCCTCTCCTACCCCCCGCGAGGCTGGACGGAGGATACCCCCGCTCTTGGCTACTGGTTCCGAGCCGGGACAGACTCGAGCGTCGGAAGACCAGTGGCCACAAACGACCAGAATCGGGCAGTGCGGACTGTGCCCCAGGATCGATTCCAGCTCGTTGGTGATCCCCAGAACCGAAATTGTTCCCTGCTGATCAGAGAGGCCCTGGTGGAGGACTCGGCGCCGTACTTCTTTCGGGTGGAGAGAGGCCGTTACGTGCAATACAGTTTTCTGAAAAACCAGTTCTATCTGCAAGTGACAGGTGCGGAACTGACTCCAGGGGGAATGGGAGTGGGGCCTCTCCTCCTCCCTGCCATCCTCCGCCCCCCCCCACTGGGAAGAGGGGACTGTGGGAACAGAGCAGGGGTCTCCCCCTGCAGCACTCCCTTCCAGGGCTCCCATTGAGCCCTCTCTCTGTCCCAGCCCTGACAAAGCAGCCAGATGTCTACGCCCCAGAGATCCTGGAGCCAGGACACCAGGTGACACTCATCTGTGTGTTTAACTGGACCTTTGAGGAATGTCCAGCCCCTACTTTCTCCTGGCTGGGGGCCGCCGTCTCCGCCCCAGGACCCAGACCAACGTCCTCCTACTTCTCGGCGCTTACTCTCACGCCGAGACCCCAGGACCATGGCACCCACCTCACCTGCCGCGTAGACTTCTCCAGGAAGGGTGTGAGCACAGAGAGAACCATCCGACTTAATGTCGCCTGTGAGTCTGGTGGTGGGGTGTCAGAGCGTGCAGACAGGCACAGAGGATGTGTAGGTGGAGAGATGCAGCTGGTGGGGGGTCCAGAGAGGCCGGTGTGGAGACCCACCACGCCGCCTCAGCCCTTGTTTGTCACTTGTGTCCTGAGGGTGGTCACACTTTCTTTCCCCCTGCCGGGGAGCGTTCTCTCTGTGAGGAGCCCCACCTTCCTGCCCAGAGTCAGGTCTCAATCTTGTTGCAGATGCCCCCAAAGACCTGGTTATCAGCGTTTCCCGTGCCAACACGTCAGGTACTGAGGGCCTGGGAGGGTCGGCTGGTCCTCTCTGGGGGACAACTGGTGTTAGGAGGGCGAGGGAGATGGCGTTCCTCCCTGCAGCCTTTCTCTTGCTGCTTCCAGCCCTGGAGCCCCCCGCACACAGCCCCCATCTAGAGGCTGAGAAAGGCCAGTTCCTGCGACTGCTCTGTGCTGCAGACAGCCAGCCCCCTGCCACACTGAGCTGGGCCCTGGAGGACAGGGTCCTGTCGAGGTCCCACCCCCAGGGCTCCGGAACCCTCGAGCTGGTGCTGCCGGGGGTAAAGCCTGGGGATTCGGGCTGCTATACCTGCCGAGCCGAGAACAGGCTTGGCTCCCAGAGCCGCACCCTGGACCTCTCTGTGCAGTGTGAGTACCACTGGGCGGGGCCCGGTTTCCAGAAAGGGAGAGGGGTGAGGGAAGCCGGGGATGGGGGCATCCCCGGCTGACAATTCCGATTCCAACTCCGATGTGGGTTCCCCCCGACACCCCACCCCCACACCACCAAGCAATCCTCCGATGCCGGCTAGGCTTTCTAGGATTCAACTCCACCAAACACTGTCTGCCTGGAGGTAACATCAGACCCACAGGTGAAGGGCTCAGTCCCACGAGACCCTCCCCCCTCTTCAGAGGCCAGTCACAAGACCAGGCTGACCAACTGGCTATAGATTGGAGTTTCCCATGACCCCCTCCTTGGATTTAATTAATGTGATTGATAAAGTAGCTCACAGAACTCAGGAACATTTTACTTACTAGGTCTCAGGCTATTAGAGAAGGATGTAACTCAGGAACAGCAGGTGGAAGAGAGGCGTAGGGCCAGGTATGGGGCGAGGGCGCTCAGCTTCCACGCCGCTCTCCAGGTGTGCCCTGGTCCCTGCACCTCCACGTGCTCACCAACCTGGAAGCTCTCCGAACCCCTTTCTTTTGGGTTTTTATGGAGGTTTCAGTACAAAGGCATGATTGAGTAAATGACTGGCCATGGCTGGCTGATTCCACCTCTAGCCTCTCTCCCCTTCCTGGAAGTCAGGGGTGGGGCTGAAGTCCCCAAGGCTCAAGTCACAAGGTTGGTGCCCCTGGCAACCAGCCCCCATCCCAAGGTGCTTTCCAAAAGTCGCCTCATTTACATAAACCCAGGTGTGGTGGAAAGGGGTTTGTTATTAATATCAAGACATCTTTATTGGCTCTCATCCTGTAGGAAATTCCAAGGGTTTTAGGAACTCTGTACCAGGAACGGGACAGAGACCAAATAGATATTTCTTATTATAAATCACAGAGACCAGCCCTTCCTACCTGTCAATTCCCTTGGGCCACTCAGCGGAGAATCAGTCAGCGGATGATTCAATTCCCCTTCCCTGTCCTGCCGTCTTGGTCTCCAAGGACGGTTCTCTGCCCAAAGGGCAGCCCCTGGCCTGTCTAGAGCCAGAACCCTGTCTCTGTTTCAGATGCCCCAGAGAATCTGAGAGTGATGACCCTGCATGCAAATAGGACAGGTAGGAAGAAGAACAGCGAAACCAGGGCCTCTCGGGGCCATATTGGGGGCCTCAGTGTCTGGAATGTTGACATGCAAAAGGGTCCCTGTGCCCTCAGCTGAGCATCTGTCCTGCCTCTTCCCTCCCCTAGTCCTGGAAAACCTCGGGAATGGCACATCCCTCCCAGTCCTGGAGGGCCAAAGCTTGCGTCTGCTCTGTGTCACCCACAGCAACCCCCCAGCGCGGTTGAGCTGGGTCCTGGGGGGACAGACTCTGAGCCCCTCCCAGCCCACAGACCCTGGGATCCTGGAGCTCCCTCAGATACAAATGGAGCATGAAGGAGACCTCACCTGCCAAGCTCAGAACCTGCTGGGCTCCCAGCACGTCTCCCTGCATCTCTCTGTGGTCTGTGAGTGTGGGGACCCCTGGGGGCAGGCTGCCCGGGGCCTGGGCAGGAGAGACACCGCTGACCCTTCGCCTCCCTCCCGCAGACCCCCCGCGGCTGCTCAGCCCCTCCTGCTCCTGGGAGGGCGAGGGGCTGCACTGCAGCTGTTCCTCCCGAGCCCAGCCGGCCCCCACCCTGCGCTGGCGGCTGGGGGAGGGGCTGCTGGAGGGGAACCACAGCAACGCCTCCTGGACCATCACCTCCAGCTCGGCGGGGCCCTGGGCCAACAGCTCCCTGAGCCTCAGCGGGCCGCTGGGCTCTGGCCTCAGACTCAGCTGCGAGGCCCGGAACGCCCACGGGTCCCAGAGCGCCGCCTTCCTGCTGCTGCCAGGTTAGGGGGCCAACTCGATGCCCCCCGGAGGTAGCTGAGTGGCGCAGGGGCCAGGGTCCTGTGGTTGGAGCAGGAACTGGGAAAGAGCACAGGGCCCCTGTGGCCGGAGATGCAGAGGGAAATGCAAATTGGAAGGCCTGTCACCTGGGTCTGGGGTGCAGCAGGGTTTCCAAGACTGGGACAGAACGGGTTGCCGATAAAACGTCTGGGACGGGAGCTGCAAGACTGAGTACTCAGTGGCAGGTGGGTGTGAGGCCCCCGGTTAATGGGAGAGGCTCAGAGATGGCTGCCTATTTCCTTGTGCAGATAAAGGACTCGTCTCAAAAGCATTCACCAATGGAACATTTCTGGGAATTGGCATCATGACCCTCCTTTTCCTCTGCCTCCTCCTGGTCATGTGAGTTAGGAGCCAGAGCAACGGTGTGTGGGATCTGGGGCTGGGGACAGGGGAGGTGCCAGGGCGCGCACACAGGTGAGTTGTTTCCCTCGCAGGAAGACTCTGAAGAAGAAACAGACCCAGGCGGGGACTCCGCCGAGGCCCAGGGCCACACGGAGAAGCACGATCCTGGACTATATCAACGTGTTCCCTAACCCTGGCCCCTTGGTGAGTGGCTCACGGGCTGCCTGTTCTTTCTACGTTCAGACTTCTCCCCTGGCCCCTCTCCTGTCCTGTCCCGACCTTTTTCCCAAGGGACATCAAGGTGGAAAAGGCACAGGTACTGGATTCAAGTCCTGATTCTGGCACCTACTATCTGTGAGACCTTGACCAAATCAGTCGCTCCCTCTGAGCCTCCATTTCTTCCTCTGCTTCCTTCGAGAGTTGGTTTGAGGATTAGAACACATGCACTTGCTCAAAATGTAGCGGCTGTCCCATTATTACCACCCTGATGATGTTACTAATTGTAACTAATGATGTGATAATTATTAGTGTCATTGAGAGGCAGTATATTTAGTGATTAAAAGCAGGGCTCTGAAGTCAGCTTGTCTGGGTTCAATCCTGGTTTTATCGCTATGTGTTCTTGGACAAGTCTCAAGTTCTCTGTGCCTTAGTTTCTTTAACTATAAGATGGGGAAAATAGTAATCCCTATTACCTAGGATCATTCTTTTTGTTTTCTTCCACGTAGGATCATGCTCATTGTACCTATAAAACATTTAGAATAGTACCTGGCACATAGTAACTGTTCTTTTTTTTCTTTTAAAGATTTTATTTATTTATTTGAGAGAGAGAATGAGATAGAGAGAGCATGAGAGAGGGGAGGGTCAGAGGGAGAAGCAGACCCCCCGCTGAGCAGGGAGCCCGATGCGGGACTCGATCCAGGGACTCCAGGATCATGACCTGAGCTGAAGGCAGTTGCCTAACCAACTGAGCCACCCAGGCGCCCCTCATAGTAACTGTTCTTACTGGATATCCAGATGCTGGATATTTTCAGGAGAGAACATTTATACACTGATGACTCCAAAATTTACATCTCTCAAACTCACCTCTGAACTTGAGACTCATAGCCGACCGTTTAGGCAGCATCTCTGTTTGGATGTCTAATAGGCATCTTGGACCGAGCCTGCCTGAAACAGAACTTATGACTAACTATACCCCGTAGGCTTCTCCTCCACCCAGCCCATCTTAGCAAATAGCACCACATCTGCCCAGCTGCTGAAGCCAAAATCCTTGGAGTCATCTTTTGCTCCTCTCTTCTCTACCACCCCACAACCAACCCATGAGCAATTCCCCTTCAAAATACACCCAAACCACTTCTCCTCACCACCACCCCCGCCAGACCATGCACCACCCCACTTCCTGTGCATGCTCCCTGCTTCCTCTCTCACTGTTTGGCTCTCTTTCTCTGTGCATGCTATCTTTTAAAAGCCCAAGCAGGTACATCTACCCCCATGGGGTACTACTCAGCAATCAAAAGGAACAAATGAGGGGCGCCTGGGTGGCTCAGTCGGTTAAGCATCTGCCTTCAGCTCAGATCAAGATCCTGGGGTCCTGGAATCGAGCCCCATGTTGGGCTCCCTGCTCAGCGGGGAGCCTGCTTCTCCTCTCCTTCTGCCAGCAGCTCTGCCTACCTGTTCTCTTTCTCTTTCTCTCTCTGTCAAATAAATAAATAAAATCTAAAAAAAGGGAACAAACGATTGAAAGAAGCTACTGGTTGAAAAACCTTAGACACAGGGAAAAAAGGGAAAAAAAAGTCAATCTCAAACGGTCATATATGCATGACTCCATATTTATAACACCCTGGAAATGGTAAAATTGTAGAGATGGAGGACAGATTCGTAGCTTCAGGGTTGGGGACAGGAAGATGATGAGGAATAGCAAGGGAGGAACTTTGTGGCGACGAGACAGTTCTCGTCTTGACTGTGGTGGCGGTTCCAGGAATCTTCCCATGTTTGTTTGCTCAGGCTGCCCTAGCAAAGAATCACAGAAGGGGTGGCTTAAACCACAGATTTTTAAAAACTTATTTATTATTTATTGTTTGTTCCTGCCCAAGACGTAATCCCCAGTTCCTCAATCATGTGCCTGGCACATGGTAAGCTCTCAAGCATTTGTGGAAGGAAGGAAGGAAGGAAGGAAGGAAGGAAGGAAGGAAGGAAGGAAGGAAGGAAAGGAAGGAAGGAAGGAAAGGAAGGAAGGAAGGAAAGGAAGGAAGGAAGGAAGGAAAGGAAGGAAGGAAGGAAAGGAAGGAAGGAAGGAAAGGAAGGAAGGAAGGAAGGAAAGGAAGGAAGGAAGGAAAGGAAGGAAGGAAGGAAAGGAAGGAAGGAAGGAGAGGAAGGAAGGAAGGAAGGAAGGGAAGGAAGGAGAGGAAGGAAGGAAGGAAAGGAAGGAAGGGAAGGAAGGAGAGGAAGGAAGGAAGGAGAGGAAGGAAGGAAGGGAAGGAAGGAAGGAAGGAAAGGAAGGAAGGAAGGAAAGGAAGGAAGGAAGGAAGGAAGGAAAGGAAGGAAGGAAGGAAGGAAAGGAAGGAAGGGAAGGAAGGAAGGAAAGGAAGGAAGGAAAGGAAGGAAGGGAAGGAAGGAAAGGAAGGAAGGAAGGAAAGGAAGGA